>NC_088798.1:44443468-49443468 GCF_011386835.1 Chrysemys picta bellii | reverse complement strand
TTACAATCTCAGATTTGTCAAGGTTTAATGAGCTCTCCCCCAGAACACGTACCATGACAAAAAGGGTATGGGGTGATGGCTCATTTTCCAAGTGCCCAATCTGGGGTTGCTCAGAAATGCAGACAGAGAACCCTCCTTTCCCCTCATTTGTATGCTGGAAACAAATGGTGGTTGTTTCTAGCACAGGCAGTCTAGGGGTTAGAACTCCTTCACTCTTTCCACCATCTGCATCTGCATCTGCACTCGGTTTGGTGAGTTGGAAAATGGAGAAGGGGCACAGGAGGCAGTAACTGAAGGTGGGAGGGCAAGGAGGAAGAGAAGAGTGGCTAGTCCTATAAGAAAAGGGGAAGAGTCAATGGAGATATGAATATCTCTCAGCTGCCTCCCTCAAGATCCTAGTTTAAAGCTCTTTTAATCAGATTTGCTAATCTCCATCCCAGAAATCTATTTCCCTCCCTACTCAGGTGCAGTCTATACCATAAAATCAGTCCTCTGTCCATGAATGCCTCCTAGTGGTCAAACATCCAAAACCCCTGCTTATAGCACCATTACCTCAGCCATCTATTGATCATCTTCTCGTCTTGCCCCAGGAGGATACAAAGATTGCAAGGGAGAATAAAATACAAGAGGACTTGGAGCCAGAAAGAACAAGAGGAATGCTGGAGAATCACACCATCACCAGGAAAGACAGATCTACATGACTGGAGACTCCTTATTAAGAATAACAGACAGACTTGTCACCAGAGCTGATATGGAAAACAGAAGGGTGTGCTGTCTGCCGGGAGTGAAGATACAGGATGTGGACTTGAGACTGAAAAGGAGCAGGAAAGAATCCACTGATTGTCCTTTACGTGGGAACAAATGATATAGCTAGATTTTCACTGGAATGTACCAAGAGAGACTATGCCAGATGGGAAAGACACTTAAGGAAATGGAGGCTCAGGTGATTCTACCTGTCTCTAGAAGAGGAGAACAAAGGCAAGACGAGAAGATGATCAATGGATGGCTGAGGTAATGGTGCTATAAGCAGGGTTTTTGGATGTTTGACCACTGGGAGGCATTCATGGACAGAGGACTGATTTTATGGTATAGACTGCACCTGAGTAGGGAAGGAAATAGATTTCCGGGATGGAGATTGGCAAAACTGATTAAAAGAGCTTTAAACTAGGATCTTGAGGGAGGCAGCTGAGAGATATTCATATAATCTCCATGCTGGATTTTTAACACAGAGAGGGAAGAAAATCAAGTAAGAAAGGAAACAATAATGCAGAAAGGACACTTGCTGATACCAAGGAAGCTAACAGTTAGGTTGGTGATTCTGGTAGTGGAATGACTGACTGTACTCAAATTGGGTGAGGAATGAGGGTGCAGCCAAGTAGCAAAAATTAAGATGCTTGTACACCAATGTAAGGAGCCTCGGTAACAAAATGGAGGAACTAGAACTACTGGTGAAGGGAGTAAAACCAGATATTATCGGAGTAACAGAAAGAGGATGGAATAGTAGTCATGACTGGAGTAAAGATATTGAAGAGTATGTGCTCTTCGTAAAGACAAAAATAAAGGCAAAGGTGGTGGAGTGATTAATGATGAGATAAACCGTAAAGATATTAGAATTGATGGAATGGATAGGACAGTCTGTTTAGGCTAAAATAACTATGGGGGAAAAAACTATGAGAGGTTTCACTGGGCTAGTACTTGGGGTATGTAGCAGAACCCCAGGATCAGATTTGGATATGTATAGAGACCTCTTTAATGTTGTTAATGAAGTGAATGTGTGTGATTATGGGAGAATTTAACTTCCCAGATATAGTTTGGAGGACAAGTGCTGCTAATAATAGTAGGGCCCAGATTTTCATGGATGTGATAGCTGACAGATTTCTTCACGAAATAGTCACTGAACCATCAAGAGGTAATGCAATTCTAGATTTGGTATTGGTGAATATTGAGAACATCATAGAAGAACTGGTTGTAGAGGACAACCTTGGTTTGAGTGATCATGAGCTAATTCACTTTAAACTAAATGGAAAGATTTTTTATTAAAAATCTGCAACTAGGGCCCTTCATTTCAAAAGGGATAACTTAAAAAAAAAGGGGGGAATAAGGGAAGTGGACTGAACTGAGAAACTCAAAGATCTGAATGTGGAGGAGGTATGCCATGTCATGTCTTTGTCATAGTTCAGAAACTATCTGAAGCCTGAATCCTAACCAAGGGGGAAAAAATTATAGGGAAGGGTTGCAGACCAAGTTGGATGAGTAAGTATCACAAATAGGTGCATAAATGAAAGCGGAAAACATACATGGAATGGAAGATGGGATGGATCAGCAAGGAAAGCTACCTCTTGGAGGTCAGAAAGTGTAGAGATAAAGTAAGAACTGCCAAAAACCAAGCAGAGTTGGACTTTGCAAAGGGAATTAAAACTAATAGTAAAAGATTCTATAGCCATATAAATAAAAAGAAAAGAAGGGAAACACTGAGAATGGGATGAAGATTAAAGATAATCTAGGCATGGCTCAACACCTAAACAAATACTTTCCCTCAGTTTTTAATAAGGTTAATAAAAAGCTTAGGGGTAGTGGCAGGGTGGCTGTGATGCATGGCCAGAAAGGTTTAAGCATCCACTGGCTGGATAACCATACTCAGAGAGTTGTTATTAATGGTTCCCAATCCTGCTGGAAAGGCATAACGAGTGGGGTACCGCAGGGGTCTGTTTTGGGACCGGCTCTGTTCAATATCTTCATCAACAACTTAGATATTGGCATAGAAAGTACGCTTATTAAGTTTGCGGATGATACCAAACTGGGAGGGATTGCAACTGCTTTGGAGGACAGGGTCATAATTCAAAATGATCTGGACAAATTGGAGAAATGGTCTGAGTTAAACAGGATGAAGTTTAACAAAGACAAATGCAAAGTGCTCCACTTAGGAAGAAAAAATCAGTTTCACACATACAGAATGGGAAGAGACTGTCTAGGAAGAAGTACGGCAGAAAGGGATCTAGGGGTTATAGTGGACCACAAGCTAAATATGAGTCAACAGTGTGATGCTGTTGCAAAAAAAGCAAACATGATTCTGGGATGTATTAACAGGTGTGTTGTGAGCAAGACACGAGAAGTCATTCTTCCGCTCTACTCTGCTCTGGTTAGGCCTCAGCTGGAGTATTGTGTCCAGTTCTGGGCACCGCATTTTAAAAAAGATGTGGAGAAATTGGAAAGGGTCCAGAGAAGAGCAACAGGAATGATTAAAGGTCTTGAGAACATGACCTATGAAGGAAGGCTGAAAGAATTGGGTTTGTTTAGTTTGGAAAAGAGAAGACTGAGAGGGGACATGATAGCAGTTTTCAGGTATTTAAAAGGGTGTCATAAGGAGGAGGGAGAAAACTTGTTCACCTTAGCCTCTAAGGATAGAACAAGAAGCAATGGGTTTAAACTGCAGCAAGGGAGGTCTAGGTTGGACATTAGGAAAAAGTTCCTAACTGTCCGGGTGGTTAAACACTGGAATAAATTGCCTAGGGAGGTTGTGGAATCTCCATCTCTGGAGATATTTAAGAGTAGGTTAGATAAATGTCTATCAGGGATGGTCTAGACAGTATTTGGTCCTGCCATGAGGGCAGGGACTGGACTCGATGACCTCTCGAGGTCCCTTCCAGTCCTAGAATCTATGAATCTATGAATCTATGAAAATCTATGAAAAAATCCTGCAGGGCAAATTACTCAAATTCAACCCTTAAAAACATATGGGTAGATAATGTTTGTGTTGTTTACATATATATTGGTAGAGATAAACAATGTAATCAAACAGTCCCTATCTATGCTGTATTCTGTTAATTCAGAGATCAAAAGGACATCTTAACATTTAAACTGTAAACATCAGATATCACTATATTCATATCTCTTTGAAATGTATAGCAAATCATCTGCAGATGGTAGAAAAACAGACAATTGCCTTATGTTAATCTGTGCGAATAGTTACCAGTGATGCTTAGGAAATGGGTCCACTTCAACATGAGTGCCTATTGTTCCCTGAAGGACTCCAAGCTGTCAAAGAAGGCCTGAAACTGTATAAAAGATATTTGGGTCCCAATCCTTTTTAACTTGAGGCTTCATGCAGGGGAAGCCTAAACTACAGGGGCTGAGATCCCAGTTCTGACTGGACCACCCTGAATACAAACATTGGATTATAACCTATGAACTATTTCTGAAAGAACTCTTTGCAGCTACAAAGTTCACCATCTCTGCTATGAATCTGAAGCTCAAGATTGTATTTATGTCTGTATATATACTGATCTTTTAACCTATACATTCTGTTTTCTTTTTTAAAATTTGTAGTTTAGTTAATAAGAATTAGCTGTAAACCTGTATTTGGGTAAAATCTGGAATATTCATTAACCTGGGAGGTAATGTGTCTGATCGTTTGGGATTGGTAGAACTTTTTAATATGATGAATAAGATTTTCAGTAATCCTCCTAATTTTTACTTGGGTGTCTAGGTGGAGGCCTGAGGCTGGGTTACTTTAAGGGAACTGTGGTGTTGACTTCTGAGTAACCAGTGAGGTATAACAGAAGCTGTTTTGTGCTGGCTTGGTAAATCTAAGTATTGGAATAACCACTAGCTTTGGGGATTGTCTGCCCCATTCTTTGTAGTTTACCCTAATTGAGTGACCTCAGCTGGCTTCTCTGGGATTCCGGTCACATTGGCAAATGGGAATGAGGATATGGAAGTATAAATTACCATGTCTGAGGTGAAAGTTGAACTCAAACAGCTTAATGGGACTCTAAATCAGGGGGGTATGGACAATCTCTACTGAAGAATATTAAAGGAAGTGGCACATGAAATTGCAAGCCCAATTGCTAATACAATTCTTATTTTTAAGAAAGGGGGAAAATGTGATTAGGGAAACTAAAGGTCTGTTAGTTTGATCTCAATTGTATACAAGGTCTTGGAACAAATTGAGAAAGTAGTTAAGGACTTAGAGGTGATTGGTAACTGGGATAAAATACAACATGATTTTACAAAAGATAGATTGTGCCAGACCAACCTGATCTCCTTTCAAAAGGTAACTGATATTTTAGACAAAGGAAATGCAGTAGATTTAATCTACCTGGATTTGAGTAAGGCATTTGATACAGTTTCAAATTATTAGTTAAATTGGAGAAGATGGAGATTACTATGAGAATTGAAAGATGGATAAGGAGCTGCTTAAAGGGGACACTAAAATGTTTCATACTGAAAGATGAACTGTCAGGCTGGAGGGAGGTTTTCATTTTGGTCTTTGCCAAAGAGTTGTTCAGTTCGGATAAAATTAGAAAGAAACTATCAAGTTAAGCAGCCTGTGTGTGTGGTGGAGGGGGGGGAGGGGGAGGGAGGTGATGAGGCTTAAGGGTCTTCATACATTATTGCTTCAGGAACATGCAGATTCTCAGTCTTACTGACTGAGTGGTTCTTGGTTTTGGATTAATTGAGAAGTGCATGCCTTTTTCTTATCTTATTATATGCAAAAAGAGGTTTTAGTCATGGTGTGTACATTTTTTGTCACTCATAAATTAAAATGAAATTATGGATTTAACCAAATTGGGCTCTGAAAAGGGCTTTCAGATTGTGAAATCTAATAACTAGCAAAGATTTTCTTAAAACAGTCACCCGGACCACAGCTGGGGAAAGGAAAAATAACAATAAATAAATAATCTGAACCCCACCAATCACTCAAATATGGAGACATTCAATAACTGGCTGGAACTCAAATATCAAAAGCCAAATCCTGCTCTCATTAACAGGTGTACATGGGAATCATTTCAAAGGAGTGTCCCTGAATTTTAGACCCATATAATAGAAATCATAATTTTGTAGATTCAAAGGCAGGAAGAGACCATTGTGCTTATCTAGTCTGAGCTCCTATGTCACACAAGCCATAGAACCTCCCCAAAATAATTCCTAGAGCAGAGCTTTTAGACAAATATCCAGTTGTGATTTTCAAATGGCCGGTGATGGGGAATGCTCCAGGACCTTTGATAAATTGTTCTAATGGTTAATTGCGCTCATTGTTAAAAATATGCACCTTATCACTTGCTTCATAGTATTGGAGCTTCCTTATACATAATTATTTAAAAAAAGCAGTAGATACTAATATCAAAGATATTGAAAAGAAAACACTTAACTAACCCTGAAGGAAAGATTCTCGGTTATCTTTTCCATTTAAAAGTAAATAATTGTATAATAGCTACAAAAACATTCTCCATCACATGCATATTAAAGTTGGGCACACACATGCTACTGATGACTGCATTTGCAAGATAATATTATAGAAGAAAATTGACTTGGAAGAGCGCTGCATGTTCCAGAATTGATTTGTAATATGTATTTTAGTGTATTTAACGAAAAAAACATATACAGAATGCTATAAAAAACATTCATCACCAGATAAAATATACACTATACAATCTTTCTCTAAATGGTGGTGGTTTGCATGACAGGGAGGAGATTTTTCAGCACCTAACAATGACTTAACTCTGCTCTCATTGACTCAGCAGAAGCAGACTTTGGCTAACACTGAGTACTTTTGAAAGTCACATGTTCTAAATAGAGACTGGAATTTTCCAAACTGTTGAAGGATTTGGACACCCAACTCCCATGTAAACGGAATAAAAATGAATCCCCTAAATGGCTGTGTAAGCCCAAATAGTACTTTTTTTGTAGTTCCTTAACTTTTTTTAATCCCCTTTTGGGCAGGGATTCTGTTTTAAAGGCTCTTTTTTCCCATCATGCCTTTCTGGTACTGGCCCTTTAAATTTGGCAGTGGCAAGCAGCTGCTGCCCTTAAGTTGCAATCTTGTAACTTACTGTTGCTTACTATGTTACTTGCTCTTCTCACTGGTAAGTGTTCTTAAATCCTATAATATTTTCCCTTTGCTCTTCCTATCTTATTCCTGAAAAGATGGTAAATTATTGTATATACACCACACATACATCATTCTGACTCCACTCCCATAGTATTGTGTTTTATGCAATGGAGAATTAAACTATTTATAAGACCTTATGCATTGAAATAATGAGGGGAAAACCCCGCTTAAAAATTCAATTAGGAATAGAATGAAAAGGAGGTAAAAGAAGGAAGAGCATTTCATTCCCAAACCTCATCACTAATTCACCATGTGCATGTAGGAGATGGGCTATCATGTTTTTTCACTTCTAAGAGCACTTTGGGGAGCTGAGTGTCTTGCCAATGCATCTGATGAAGTGGGTATTCACCCACGAAAGCTTATGCTCCAATACGTCTGTTAGTCTATAAGGTGCTACAGGACTCTTTGTCGCTTTTTACAGATCCAGACTAACACGGCTACCCCTCTGATACTTGCCAATACTTGTGATTTCATCACAAATCTCACGATAATGGGTGGTTTTCTAAAAATTCCACCTCCTGGAGTTAGCTCATCACCCCGGGGCTCCCTGACTGTATTTATGGAGTTTAAAAGGTGTGGCATAGTTTCCTTACCCTACCCCAGCCAGCCAGATCTGCTGGTTTATGTGTAGGGATACAGTCATGCCTATGCCTCCTGTTCACCATGTTTTTCCTTTTTGATCACAGCTCCAGTGTTCACCTGACCACGGGGGCTGCAAACTTGGCTGCTGTATACATGGGCCACACACAAGGGGGAATGAGTGTCTTTATTCCCCCTCCCTGTGCAGTCACATGTGGGTTTATCCCAATATAATCGCTAGTGAATTTTGCAGTAACATTAATTATTTGCAAAGATTTTAATGGAGACTGCTGTAGATCAGGCCACCATTAAATCATCAATTAAAATCCCAGATTTAGAAAAACGTATGTAATTCTCCCTTAGCTGCATTTGTCAGGCTTTCCATCTCTTAGGCAGATGTGATAGTTTGACACTATATGCCAAGTAGTAGGATGTGAAGCGTTTAGCCATATTCTTTATGGCATATCAATCTGCCATTAGCAGATACATTGCTGGCTTTGCTCTAAATTTTCCTGCCCTAAGAGAAGCACAGTAGCAGAGAGGAAAATATTGTACAAAGCTTACAATGTTCAGAATTCTAGCAAAGAATAAAAAAAGATGAGCTTAGCCCAGTGAAAAAACTTGGCCTCCATTTGTAAAGCACATTGGGTAGTAAATAATAAAAACAAATAAAACAGCACATAGTCATGAAGACCTTGTGTGCAGAGCTGCACAGTGTGTATGTATATGTATACACCTATAGCAGTGTCTTTCATAGCAAGTAACACTGAGTACTTGATTGCATTTCCAAACAAGAAAATAAAAAATCAGATCTGTTTCACAAACTGTAGTAAAGGTGATCTCTAAAAATTGTCTGAATAATTCAACAGTGTGCTGCACTTTTTAAAAAAAACCCTATAGCTGCTGATTGTTTAAAGAAAAGTGGGCTGTGTAATAAATTGGCTGAATTGTGTTCCTAATTATCCATAAATAATTCGTGTCCATCATACAAATAGGAAATCCTATCCAATATAGGTCATGTACACTTTTTGTAATTGTTCCACCCACTATGGTGGCACAATTTAGTGATTCTGAAGAGTTCATCCAATCTTTAAATTAATGTGATTCTGCAACCCATTAGTTGGCAAGGTTCCATCAATTATTGCTATCAATCCAGGAGTTGCCAGAGAAGGCTAATAACCTCCCATGCGAATCATCATTATCAGGGTTCAACCCCTCCCCCCCTCCCCAGACTGAGCACTGCACAGACCTATATTATTTGAAAAGCGTGAATAATTTCATTAGTTGGGAGCACTAGTTGGTTGTTTTTCTATGTGGATCAATCACTGGAACAATGGTCCCCAAACTATGGGGTGTGACTCTGTAAGGGGGCACGGAGGAATATTTGTGGGGTGTGTACAGCAGGGCACAGGTCAGCCCTCATTGGGGGCAGGAAGGGAGTATCCCCAACCCTGCTCTGCCCCAGCCATAGCTCCACTCTAGCTCTGTTCTGCCCTCATTCCTGCTCCACCCTCAGGCCAGCTCCACCTCTAGCCCCAGCTCCTCCCCCGACCCCAGTTCTGTCCCCAGCTCTGCTTTCAGCCCAAGCTCCCCTGCAATTTTGCAGTAATGGAGGGGGGCAAAGACAAATTCCATTACTGGTAAGGTGGGGGGCGTGATAGGAAAAGTTCGGGCACCACTGCACTAGAAGGTTAGCATTGCTTGGAGGTGTACCTTACATCATCAATTACATGGGATTTACCCATAACTTTTTTCTTCCTTCCTCAAAGGTAATGCAAATGCTTTGAAAATTCAGGTTTAGTGAATTCCCATTTGGAGAAAGGTTTTCTTTTCTTGGTCAGTCAGACTTGGTATTAACCTCTTTGGATACTGATCTGTCTGGATTTTTAGGAAATCTGAAAGAAGCACATCATGCAGCAGTCATTCAGTTTAGTGCTCTTAAAATATTTTATTTATTGCAACTGGTTACAGTCTTTTAAATTCCTTATCTGTGGCAAGAAAGGCACTTTCCTTTCCTCCTATTGTATCCTCACTTATGTTTGTTGCTTCTCTCAACTAAGAATTGCAATTGTGTGCCTTTAAGGCTATTGTATTGTAACCAAGAACTTAACATTTTTATCAACTATGCTTCATAAAGCTGAAGAGAAAGGAAATCAGCAGTAAGTTAAATAAAAGTTTGGTGTTAAACTTTTAAATACTTATAATTTGATTTTGTTAAATTTATACCTAATGGCTTGCTATTCTCTGTATTAATATAATCCTCGAGATCTAGAAAAATTATACAACCCCTTATAGGGTTATATTCCAGTCTCTAGGCTGGAATAATGTTGCTACTCAAGGGCTCTCCTACATGGTTTTTGTGGTGTGTTGGGGTATTCATCTGACACCACCTCTTCAGGGGTTGAAGGTAGCTCAGAAAAGGCTAATTAACCAAGTAGGTTGCACCTGTGGGAAGATTTAAGATTGACTGACAAGATGGAGCCCATCTGGGCAGGAGTAGGCAGAGTTTTGTTTAAAACCGGGAAGTGTGAGAGAAGGGTGTTGCAGTGTGGAGCTCTGCAGTTACAGGGTGGAGAAAAGGAGGAAAGTCAGGGTAGGAATAGAAGCCCTGGGATCCTGACCCTGAGGGAAGGGGTTTACCCAGAGGGATGGTGGAGTAGGAAGAAGGTCAGGGAATTGACAGCAAGAGTTGAGACTGTGCAGAACTTGGGTGCTAATTGTAGGGTACTGGGCTAGAGCCTGGAGTAGTGGGTAGAGCTGGGATCCTCTATCAGCCCCTGGGAGAGTAGCACAGTCTTGAATTGGAAGACTGCCTGAAAAAAACATCTGGCCAGATGATTTGGTGAGACTTTGATGCACCAGAAGGGGAAAACTGTACAGGGACCTGGCCAGAAAGGGCCAAACCATGAAGAGGAAGCACTGTAACTCCTAGAGAGCAAGAGGGATTGTGGTGGAAATGAGCAAAGAAACAGGGCATCAGACCTGGCAGAGCTAAGCCCCAGACCTAGCCACAAGGAGGGACCCCAGCAGTGAATAGTAAGTCTGTTACAAATGAATTCTATCTTTGCAACCTCTTTGGAGTTCCCTGTATGAAGCCTATCATAATAACCTCTTGCAGTTATACTGTTTGGTCACGAAAAGTTTAAGTGTTGTGTGGAAAATTCTACAAGAGGGAGTGGTGTCTGGTCAAAAATAAAAGATGGAAGACAGCATGTTTCATCTGAAACTTCTTGCTGTTCTTCCTAACACATTCCTGATGTTGAAGGACTGGACTCCATAGATTGTGACAGTGGCTTTGTGCTGGGAGGGAGGGTGTTGTGCAAATTTCACCCATAACAAATAGTCCCTATTAAGGTACTTCATTTTGATTTCATTTCAACAGCGGTTGCACATGATTGTGTTCCATAGCTGATTTCAAACGGTAGAAATTTAAATGCTAACATTGTTATGTTTAACAGGATTATGTTGAGGGTGCTGAGCTTCTGAGTAGTTGTGTATGGGCTGTGATTTGTTTATGGATAACTTATTGCCCTTGTTCTGTAAAAGGCAGGATTTTTCAGGATAGATTGAATAGCCATTTATTATTCTTATGACAATGATGGTGTCTAGATTCCACTTTATTATCATTAGTGGCACAGGTGAGTTTATTGAACCCACTTGGTAGGTGCTGTCTTTGCCTGATGGAGTACTTCAGCTTCCAGTTAGTGAGATTTTGTTCAATCAATAGATAGTGCTGAGGTGACACATCCTGTTTCAAATTGTGCCGGGTATTTTTAAATATTCTGCTGTAATGTTCAATGTCAGAGTACGAAAGTGATATATTTAAATTTAAAAATGCCTTACTGGCTTTAAGTGCAATAAATTTACCCTTTGTGAGTGATAATTATAAGTTTGACTTTACAAAAGTTTGGCAAAGTCTTTCTTTTCTTCCAGTGAAAATTAAAAGTGAGTTGCTCTTTCTTTAATAGCCCATTTCCGTGCAATCTTCTTAGCTATTCCCAGCAAGTCAGCAGTAGGTGTCAGAGAGTTCAGTTTTTATCATTGTAAACAAGCTGCTATGTGACTGTATTACTGAGGTTCTTTGGTTATGACACCTTTCCTTTATGAAATGCAAACTTCTTTAATTTGTCAGACAAACTGTTAAATGTAAAACAAACCATAAATAAACACAAATTACCATGTCTCCCCCACCACAGACTTTTTTCAGTAAATAAACTGACAGCTCACTAAGAACATCAAAAGGGAATAAATCTATAGGAGAGAGCTATTCATGGCCCAGGCTTGTAAGGTTTAGTTGCGAATGTGTGTTAACTTAATTCCCAACCAATGCTATAAAGGAGAGATTGCTCCTAGCTGTGTCACTTCCATCATTTTAAAACTTGAATTGAAAATGATCGGAAGTAAATATTAGGGTAAGTACAACTCTAGGTAATGTCACGTTACAATGCAGGAGAAATTTTGTGTGAGATTCTTGGGTCAGGCCAAGCTCCGCTTGATGCGGGACTCAAAGGATGGCATTATATCAACTTTACGCTCCCACATCCCATTTCTGGGACAGCAGGGAGTCAGATCTCCTACCTACATAACTTGGAGGTGCTTCAGGGCTGCTGCTCTTAGACATACCAACTGGTAACTGCCCCTTAAGGGGCACTGCACTAGCCTAGGATTTCTGGAGTGCAAAGTGGTCTGGTCACACCCTCAAGATGTTCCCTGAACATTCTCTCTGACTAAAGAGGGGTGGCCAGTACCTGATGGTGTAGAGCTGGTTTTCTGGCTTTATGCTGCCTGGAGAATCCCCAGTGGGCTATGAAGCTGCCTTTCAACCAAAAAAGCAACATAAAGTGGGTGAAACAAGACCAAGAATTTAGCCAAGTGTTTTATGGTAGGTGCTGCTATCTATTTAGATAATATATGCTCTAAATAGTGGTTCAACGTAAGTACTCCTGCATCATATATGTTAAAAGTAAAGAAAAAATAATTAACTCCATCTACATGCTGCACGATCATTTTGG
The DNA here is from genome assembly GCF_011386835.1 of Chrysemys picta bellii. NCBI lineage: Eukaryota > Metazoa > Chordata > Testudines > Emydidae > Chrysemys > Chrysemys picta. The sequence continues at coordinate 49,430,985 of NC_088798.1, read as the reverse complement.
ATGCTTGAATGTGATCGAATATTACCATGCATAAAACATTTTTCACACTTGAAGAGAGCATCTTGAAAGGGATTTATTTTTTTTCTACAAAGTGATACACAGCAGGTACATTGTTGCTCTGTATTGCTGACACTTCATCTTGGTGTCGTGTGTGTAAGGTATGGCATTTTAGGGGTTTTTTTAATGTTATTTTCCCCCTCATTCCAACGGGGGGGTGGGGATGATTTTTTCTTTATTTACAATACATTTAAGGTGTGCTATTGCTCATGTTGTGTATACTGCTCCTTTTTTAACTAGCAATTTTAGAACTCCTTCACTGTGATTAACTTATGCATTTGTCCCAGCAGTAGTTTTTGGAAACAATGTGTTCAGATACTCTCCTAGGTACTTGTCTATACAACAAGCACATGTTCCCTGGCTGTAGTTAACATGTCATGGAAGAGAGTGCCAGCTGTCAAAGCGAGGGTCTGTGAGCAGATCATCGGGATGGTAAGGCTCCACACCTGAAAAGTTAGTAGCATTGCAGCAGTTATAGTACTATAATTTTATCACTGAAGGGACTCTTTATACTGGGGGATGGCAAGCTTATTGATTTTCCTACTGACTTCTTGTTCTTTCTTTTAGTCTAAAACTTTTTGAGAAGAGAGATTTGCATTCTTTCATTTAATTTCAGTAGGAGTTTTAGGTGAAATTCATCTATTGGCTAGTGAGTAAGTGCAAGGCCCTCTGCATCACTTATGTCATAAGGGCATGGGTGTGGGGGGGGGGCACTGCAGGTGGATCCCTCTGCATCCTGAATATGGTCACCTCACTAGCCCTATTATAGGTTGGTAGGCAAGTTTATAGTCAGGGAAGGCTGAAGGAGAGACTACAGATCTGAATTTGTATGGATCTAGTGGTCATAAATCTTTTGCAACTGGTCACTGAAGGGGCTGTGACAACTTTACCTAAGCCATAGGCAGGAATAGCAGTTGTAGAGCCACCCACATACTGTAGTCCAATGTCCAGGTATTGGGATGGGGGACTAGATTTAATTCCTTTACCTTCTACCTGCATAAAGTCTGAATGTATTGTCTTGGTGAAAAGTATCGACAACATTGGAAGCCATCACAAGGCTTGAGTCTAATCTCACTGGAGACAATGGATATAACTGTGGCAAGCAGAGGGTCAAATGCTGCTCACTGTACAGACACAATAATCCTATTGACTTCAGTGGACTACACTCTTAGACCCTTGACTATGCTAAGGAATGCTCATATTGTTGCTGACAACTGTGGATCTGAACTGGTGTCAGCAAAGGTGGATAAAGTTCCCGAGTACATGCTAGGAGACTGGGATTTGGCCTGAGATCCAGTTTGTTGTGATCCCGTCCAATTGTCAGGTTTTTGTAATGGGTGAAGCCTGTATTTTGGTATCCCAGTACTTCAAGTTATATGGAATTGCATTCAATGAATATTCCAGTTTATTTTCATTGCCTAAACTGAGTGAAAAACAAAATATTCTTTTGTCATTTTTGCTGTGTTAATTATTTAGGACTAGATGGAGACATTACTCCCAGCTCCTGGTAAGGGGCAATATGTAGCTATGCCACCAGTGGAGCAGTTCAGAGAACAAATTATGAATCTGAGCCACAGTTGCCTCTCTGGCTTCCCCTTTTTCCTCTAGCAGGAAGTAATCAGGTACTTATCTATACCAATGGTTCTCAACCTTTCCAGACTACTGTACCCCTTTCAGGAGTCTAATTTGTTTTGGGTACCCCCAAGTTACCTCACTTCAAAACTACTTGCTTACAAAATCAGACATAAAAATATAAAAGTATCATAGCACACTATTAGTGAAAAATTGTGTACTTTCTCATTTTTACCATATAATAAAATAAATCATTTGGAATATAAATATTGTACTTACATTTCAAAGTATAGTATATAGAGCAGTATAAAGAAGTCATTGCATGAAATTTTAGTTTGTAATGACTTCGCTAGTGCTTTTTATGTAGCTTGTTGTAAAACTAGGCAGAGATCTAGATGAGTTGATGTACCCCCTGGAAGACTTCTGTGTACCCCTGGGAAAATGTGTACCCCTGGTTGAGAACCACTGATCTATATTGCTAGAAGATTATTCTAGTGTGCTGGCTCAGCTCTGCCCATGCACCTTTCTGCATGTTGCCTAACCAACTCCAACTGATAGACAAGCAGAAATTGCTTTCCCCCTTCTCGCATAGACTGTTGATGTAGGTAGCCCATGCTGAAGAATAAGTTAACACCATCAGTAGTGAAAATACACTGAAAAAAAGGAGGGGGAACTGTGGGGAAGCACTACTTATGAAGTCAGGGATAGAAGATGGAGCTTTCTTATGTTTTAAACAAAGGCAGGGATGCTGTGCTGGGCCCCCATTAACCCTGAACATGTTATGTGCCATTTGCTCCCTTCTGCTAGCTAAGAGGAATCTTGTCCTTAATGTGGTTATAACAACAGTAGTAGGGTATAAAAGAAGACCACCTCTATTTGCCACAACCAATCTAAATTTTGTGTTCAAATATAGTGGGACTTGGATTTGAACTACCCAATGATGTTTTGTAAAAAGACAGCCACTCAGGCTTTGCCTGTCTCCAGTAAAATAATCTAAAATATATAAATTATAGGAGGATCTGGAATCACCACCTATTATTAATATTGCTCGCACTTCCCATTGTAAGATCCTGCTTACATCTTTGTCAAACTTTAATTGTTTGGACAGAAAGTTTCCACGTTGGTTGTCTGCCTCAGGCTGATTTTTGTTGTTGTTTTTTTGTTTTTAATTTCAGCCAAAACTGTTCAGATGTTTCTGAGAATGAGACTCATTTCAATAAGTTGTTTTGCACATGTTAGAAAATTCTGGTGACCTTTTATTTGAAAAGCTCTAGTACCACCCATATTTTGGATCAGCGACTTGATATTTGTCAAAGGGGTGGCCTTTGTATCATGGACATGCCTTTTGCAACCCCTGTGAAAATCTGGTTAAGTTATAAGCCTTTGAATAAGCCTAGTTTGCACATACTCAGTAGACACTAATATTTTAGCAACTAAATTTCCTGATGATTCTTCTGTCACACTGGGCATGTTCCAACTTGGGGCAGAGCACAACTTTCCCTGCATTTGTGGCTCTGGTCTGCTGTAGGCCAGGCTGGGTCAAAGTTTGGGCACCTGAAATGACAGCAAGGAGATTGCCTCTTGTGCTCTCAAGGAACCCTCCTGCTAGACACAGGCAGTGTGGAGAAGAAAGGTTTCTGATTAGAATGCTGAGGAGAACCACCTCCCCCCGGCCCATGGAGAGGGTATGGGCAGAAAGAGAAGAGTGGGCAGGGGAGACTGGGACTGGTGGAGTGTAAGAGGGAAATAGACTGAGAGTTGGGGTGAAGGGACTAAAACTGGCTGGGCAAGGAGATTGGGACTGTAAGCTGTTTGGAGGGCAGGGGTGGCAGTAAGGAGGAGACTGCACTTCTTAATTCTGGCATTTCCTAACTTTTGAATACTTGTTCTTTTAACATTATGTATGTCTATACAATAAATGTGACTTTGTTGAGGACATCCTTTTAAGAGTCAAGGCAAAGTTACCAAATGTGATTTTGTTTGCTTTTTCATTTGTTCTCTGCTAAGGAGAAAACACAAGGACCAAGGAAACAATAATTGATTTGAGAATGGTAATACTATTAAAATGAATGGGAACTTTCCTAGAAAAATATTTAATTTTCTTCCTAGCAATAAATTATTTCCAACTCTCCAGTTTTCAGAAGATCCTGTTAGTAAATTATTTGTAAAGAATGACTTTAATTCTTATTGCATCCCTTTGGGCTCAGGTTTTATTGAGTTATTAGAGAAACCCTTAAAGTTTACATTCATGTAGATTTATTTGCCCTTGAACATGTTTTAATTAAGTTTGAAGTATGACAGGTTTTTTAATTCCTTATGGATAAATAGGACAGAGGGGATATACATCAGTAGGGCCATCTTTGAACTCTAGTAAAGCATTTATATTGGAAATGTTTGATATTCCAGTGTTTTCCTCTCTGTAAAGCTCCTTATTTTGTTTTTTAAATACTTGTGCTATATGTGCCCTCTGAATAGAGACACTGACTGCATAGATCAGGAGTACATTGAACTCTGACAAATGACTTCACTTGAGCCTGCCTGGAGCAAGATTTTGAGTGCAAAGTGAGCTTGAGCTCACTTTCCACTTCTGGGAGTTCTCAAGGGGAAGTCATTTTAATGCACAAAAAACTGTTGTTTACAATTTAGTGCCTTGAAAGAACAGGAAGATATTCCCAGGGAATCTAGGATCTGCATGAGAAAGGCCTTGTTAGATCACACAGAAGACATACCAGCACAACTTAACTTCAGAACTTCCCACCCGGGGTACCACTTGGAAGACTTTGCTTTTGCTTACACATGTCATTAAAATAGATACCCATAAACAGAGGAACATTTTGCCTTTTGCTCCCATTAGGAGCACTGTTGCTCTCCTTCTTGGCCACAGAGACATTTTAAAGGTTTGAATTTAATTACTTATGGGCTTTCATTTCTACTAAAATGACAACTGATTGTTGTTTTCAGCTCTGATTTGATTATTGTCAGATCCTTTGAAGGCAAGGAAGAGAGTTCTTTGGTAACTTGGGGACAAGGAGGAAAATGAAGCAGGCTCCTGATTACGATGGGCAGGACTCCAGCTGCAAGCCTGGGAACCTTTTGCAAGCATAAGGGAATCTCTCTTGCTTGCGTCAAAGATCCAACTCCGGGATGATTGAGGGAGAGAGGGGTGGAGTTAGTGATGGATGAGCTTTAAAGATTTTGTAAATTTGTGTGTGGGAGAAGAGTTTACCTCAGACAATACTCACCTTATACCATTTAAAAGTATTGAATAACCACAATAAGGAGTAAAATCTTTAGCATCACGCATAGCAGATTGGACACAGCACACGATGCATTCTAGTAGGTTTTGTATGTGCAATTTGCACTAGAAACCAGAACAGTAAAAGTTTGATCTTATAACAGGGTAAGAGTGAAAGTGGGTGAAGAATGGTTTTGTTCTTCCAAACTTTGTTTTTTGAACTTCCCATATTTGTTTGCATTTTAGAATTCAATTTGCATTTCAGTTCCTTTTAGTATGTTTTGGCATTGGTACTATGAAAAGACAAGATTCCATCTTACCTTTCCCAACAGCAACTACAGACCAGATGAAAATTTTGTCTTGGCTTAATATAAATATCTCAGTAAAATATTGTTTGAAGTACAGGGAACTATTGCGATAAAGAGGATGACTTATCGTTCTTTGCATATCAACATCTCTTCTTCCTCACGATCCTCCACTCCAAGATAATAAGACAACGGGAAGTTGACTTATGACTTCTGGTAGCACACTTTGATTCTTATCAATGTTAATTACAGTAGCAAAGCAGCACATGTTCAGCACCCTGTCTTGCCAATTATAACACAGTCGCCCTTGTACTAGCAAGGTGCCTAACACGAGTTTAAAATATAACACCAGTGCATGTTTTGTTCTAGCATAGTCCTGCATACGTTGTAAAACCTGGGTTTTGCAAAGTGGAATATTTTGTGCACACATGATGAAACTTGTCTTGTGTGCATATGTTGTATAGAGAACTATTTGTCTTTAGTTATACAAGTCCATGGTAGGTTTATATTTTTCAAATGATGATGCCTTCTTTGTAGACTTTCAAAAAATTAAATAAAAAGTCAGATGCTAAAGACCCACTCGTGTTCCCATTGCATTTAGTGGCAACTCTCTCAGTGGCTTTAATGGGAGCAGCACTGAGGCCAAAATCTCAGTCAGATTTCTCAAATTAACCATTTGTTAAATCAGGCTTGTTACTTGTTACTGTGCTCAGGCTACATGCTGCTCTCCATTTGCATAAAGTTTGTGTGTGGATTCAGGGCAGTACATAGTTCTGATAGTCCAATGGAGCAGTGTATTGTCCCTTTCAGACAGCTTTCCTAGAATCCCAGAATGTATCTCTTAGTCATACGTTTATCCTGGCTCAAGGGAGACTCTTCCTAAAATATATATACTTAGTAATGTGTTCTGTTCATTAGCACTATCCCTCATGCACACCGACGGTTCACTGCTTCTTGTGCTCTACCTTCTAAAAATCCTGCAGTCTTCCAAAATAGCATTCATAGGGATGCTGCAGAGACTGGAGCCTCACTGGGAGGGGTTGAGAAAATTGTCTCTTCACTGATTGATTCCTCCTAAGCCATATTTTACAGGGCATAACAGCTCCTTGTCTTAAAGCAGGGACCTGGGGTGAGAAGGAAAATCAAACTAAAGCAAAATAAAGAAAAGCAGAGAGAAGGTTTGATCTCTGGATGAAAAATCAAAGGGTAAAGTAAGGAAAAGTTCCTACAAGCCATTTCAGCCAATCACTGTTCCCTTAACATGCTAACTCTTATTCTGATGTGAATCAGGAACTCTCTCAAAATGGTTACACATGTAACAGACCTTGTTGCTTAAATTTTGTAGCTAACATGGAGAAAGGCTTTTTACCCAAAATTGTTTACTTGTGTGTGTTCCAGGCGTGCTGCAGAAGCTGTGCTGTGCTTGTTGTGTGTATATTATGGGTTTAAGGTCGTACATGTGGTTATCTAAATTTGTTTTTGTTTTTCTATATTTCTTTTGTGGGTGAAAGTATGGGAATGAGTAAGCAAATTTGGTCTATAGAAGGTAAGACCTGTTAACCAGCCACATGGCACAGACTGCTAATAGTGCACAATGAATCAGCTTATTTTACCTTACAAGAATGATGAATATTCAGAAATGGAATTTGGGGTTTAGATCAATAATCCTTGGGGGACTGATACACATGAGCTGAGCCTTTATCCTGTTGGATAAAGTCTACCCCAGTGGAGAGGGCCAGCAAAACCCACTACAGCACATAAATCCCTTTCAATTCTTATTCTGAGAACTTGAATGGTGCTTAGTCCTTTGTGCTTTTCTTTTGCACAGGAGTTAATTTCACCCACTGAACTTCAGGAGATATTTTTGCAATATCAGATTATTTGAAGGACATTTACTTTTTCTTATTTGTGTGCAACCCTATGGGCAACCTAACATTTCAGAGTCAAGACAGAAATTCAGAGCACTCTAATATATTTTAATAAAATATATAATATTTGATTGAGAGTGGAGGGAAGCTATAAGGAAGTTGGAGGGATCCCATCTTCAGTTCAGAAGATAGTACCTTGTCCAGATTTATAATAGGTGAGGTGGCTCTCAAGGCTAATCCATGAATTAGAGAATAATTCATTCTTGCTCTGACTCTAGCCCAATAACTGTCCCAGTATTTTGTTGAAGCTGTTCAACTTAGTATCAAATACTTGTATAGCCATTGGGGAGAGGGAGGGAGAAGGAGAGTGTTTGTCTGTCTAGCTTTGAGGTTAGGGCATTCTGTTACTGTGAGAGAAACCTGGCTTCAAGTCCCTGGTCTAAAGAATATTTAATTATTTATACCATGTGGAAAAGCTTCAGTAGGAGAAAATGAGAACCCTGTCCCACTGTACCCCATAATCCAGTGAGGGCACTTACCAGAGTGGGAGGAGATATTGGTTGAAGTCTCTGCTCCAGAACAAGGATTCAAATCTGTTTCCCCAAGCCCTTTGTGAATGCCCCAACCACTGGGCTATAAGATAAGTGAGGACACCACTCCATCCCCATCTTCCTCCTCATTGTGAAACCCAAAAAATCCAAACATTTTATTTTGATAACATTGAAAGGATTCACTTAGACATTTCTGGGAGCATGAGGGGATCATTTTGACCTAAACAATGTGCCAGATTAAACACACATTTCCAACATGTTTTGGTAGACCTGAATCTGATTTTTCCCCACCCCCCCTTTCCAGTGGTGGAAAAAAAGTTATGACTGAAAATTTTTACCCAGCTCTAGTTTTTCTATATAAAGGAAATACATTGTCACATTCATCAGGGTGTACCGCTTTGTGGGAAACTATACAGAAGCTGAAATTCAAAGAAAATGCAGTACTCACATTACTTAATTTTTACAAGGTTTCAGTATTTGCGATGCAATTATGCAAGAGGAACCTGCCATTATATCCTCTTGTTGCTATGACAGTGGTTAAGTTATGGAAACCAATGAATAAAGAGTGACTTTTAGGCTGCAGGTTTAAAAATATTGGCCTAAGGACCATATTTAAGCACTTAAATAAAAATGGCTTAATCTTTCAAAGATCTTGATCACTTGCTCCCCTTGACTTCACTGGAGTTTGGCTGCTCAGAACTTCTGAAAATCAGAGACTAACTTAAGGCACCTGGGTTTGATGTTTGTTCTGCTGTGTGCAGGGGCAAAAAGTATATAAAAAAGTGAAGGTGCTACTTTAGAGTGTCTTTCTTGCTTTAGAGTGTAAGGACCAGATCCTGAGCTAGTCTAAATCAGTGTAACTCTAGGAGCTAAACTTATTTACAATTGATAAGGATCTGGCCCTTAATTTTTACACAGGTTTGTACCATGATCTCATCTACTTCCTCACTGTGCTCATAGAAGAGGTCCTTTGCATTTTTGACTAACCATGTCTGTGAGCCTTCAGCATTTGTCCTTGGTTTTACCATTTGGCAGAAAAGCTGAGCATGTATTTGAATTAAGAATGGAAAAATATCAAGAAAGGATGTTCTCTTCTATCATTTCGGTGTATTATATGAAATAGATTTGGGTATATTTATGACATTTCCAAAGGCTGAACAATTTCTACAGCTATTGTGAAACCTGCAGGAAAGAAGGTTTCAAGTTTGAATGTCGAGCTCATCTTCAAACCTTTGACATTTTCTGATATCCGTATTCATGCCAGTCCAATAAGTAACTTCCAACCTTTTTCAATAGACTCAAGTGCTCCGATAGAGATTGCAATACAAAGACATGTAGACCAGAGCATTTTAGTAACTCGGGCACACATTTCATTTTGTACATTTCTTGTCCGTTCTGGTTATAGCATTTAAAGTAAACTTTGTCATTTCAAATAGCAAATATTTTACATGACATGATTCCCTGAGCTCTTATCCAGGGAATTATGTGTTTGCAAATATTCAGTATCTGAATTGGTTTACTGAGCTTGCAAAATATCTTCATCCCCAGTAAAAATGGGTGATATGGCTCAATAACATCTTTAGAAATGTAGCAGTTCTTTGTTAGGTTGCTAATTGAATATAGGTGTTTTAATTTGAAACCTATTTGGGTTTTTGTTTTTTTTGTTTTTTTTTTATTTTTGGTCAAATTATTTTTAGGTGCCTAATCCTTAGAGGGTTCAATACTTTTAGTAACACTGCACTGTATTTCAACATATTTCTTTGCTGCTCTAACCCCAGTCTCTCCCTTTCTACTATTTGGTTGTATCCTCTCTCTTATTCTGAATTCCTTTACCCCTCTCCCATACTTTCCTGTCTGCATCTCTAATCCCTAGTCATTACTTTGCAAATCTGTTCTCTTATCTCCAGCCTTGTTTTCATGATACCTAATGACTTTGGAGAAAGTCCAGTGGATATGCTGACCTCTTCCACACTAATATGCAGTTCTACTCCATTGTTATTTATTTGCATTGTGGTAGTGCTTAGAGGGCCCAGCCAGGGACTGCACAAATATAAAGCAAAGAGATGGTCCCGGCCATGAAGAGTTTGCAAACTAAGTAGTGCACTCTAAAATGTGATCATATCAATAGCATTCCAGACCTACTCCCTGAACATTTTCACAATAAGACTTGCTATTTCAGTGACTAACATAAGAGTGTACTGCTGTCTACTCATTTTACCTCAAAAGTGAGGCATTGAACAGGTGTAGCCATGGGCCTGCTCCGGCCAAAGAACCCTTTTCTTTAAGGGGGGAGGGGCATCATTATAAGCTGGAAGGAACCCAACTTGGTTTTCAGGTCTCTAGTTGAATTTTCAGGCTGACTAGCTCTCTTTACCTATACGTGGATCACACTTGATATGAAAATCACTGAGATAAGAGAAACATAGAACTTTTTTACTGAAATAGAACCACACTAAGGAAAAAAAAACCCTCCAGGTTTCTCTCAGCTCTGTCCTCTTCCTTTCCAAAGAACTTTACTTCTCCCTAATGAACTCTTATGCCTATAGCCCCTGCTGACCTTTGTCTTCAGTTCCTTTCAGAAATCCTTTTCCAAACACCCTTTTTTCTCCTCCCCATCCTTTTCCTTCCTAGAATCTAGCCAACCTCCGCAAAAACAAAACTGATAGTAATAGGCAAGGGGGAGAAGAAACCTTGCCAATCCCCACTCTTCTTCCCTAATTTGATCCTCTCACCCTTTACGCCTGTTTCCAACTGAGTGTTCCGTGCATACTTTGTTTATTTGTATTGTGATAACGTCTGTACAAATATATGGGGAGGCATAGCCCTGGTTCTGATGAAATTACAATTTAATTTAGAGACAGGCTGTGACCAAAAAAAATGAGAAATAGTGACGTAACAACAATAATCAGTTAATCATGAGCAAAAAGGTGCTTCTGAATCATCTAAGAATTGTTTTGTTGTGTGTGGGGGGGGTCTCATATTTGCTTGAAAAACAATCCACTCAGGCTTTAAAATACATAAATATCAAATAACACAATCTGCTATGCAACATGACCATCAGTGGAATTCTTGTAGATTTCGCAGCAAAAGTGGGTTTGACAAAAGGTATTAGAAAGAGGAGAGGGTTGTGGTCTTAAAACCTCACACTTTTTTTGCCCTAATTCTTGAATTTATCCCCTTGACCCTACTCCTTTTTGCCTGCTTTAGTTGCAATGGCCCTGATTCATCAAAACACTTAGCATGAGGCAAAGTTCATCCCTAATTCAGCAAACCACTTTTAGCATTTTAAGTGTTTTGTTAAATCCGGCCCTCTGTTCTCCTGATACTTCTTACTAATCACTCCTTTAATAGCTCCTCATTCCTCCCCCCACTTTTTTGTTTTTTGTTTCCTATGTAGTGGTTACCTCAGCCAGGGTTCGCTTCTCAGTTCCTTCCTCTTCTCTCTCTCCTATTATATATGTTTTGGTTTCACCTACCCATCTCTATACTGATCTTTCTCCAGTGTACCACTGCATACTTGAGTGCTTCTATTTCATCCAGTTGCACAGCTCTAGCTCCCTCTGTGATATTTCCTCTTGAATGTCCAGCCATTTCTGTACTCAGTATCATTCCTCATTAATCTCACTTCCCTTCTGTATCACTTTACAGTATGGGGTAGTAGATAGGGTACTGGAATTGAGGTAAATGGAAGTCTGCTATAGAGCTTGATTACACTGGTCTACAATTTTTGAGAAGTCATCTGCTTCAGAGATAAAATGTGCTATTTATTCTGTATTTTGATGGGCTGAATTCAAATATGATAATTAAAACAACTGATTGGCTACTGTTTCTAAAATATTTAAGTTTTTTACATTTTATGTCTATGTATATTGTGTAGATAGTAGAGTTTTAATCATAAATTGTAAACCTAGGTCTTTTCATGTGTTTATGGTTGCTTTACATGATAATATTTCACCTGTCCTGTTTATGTAACACTTTAAAAATCAGCAAAAGGGTTATATAAATAAAATTTATTATGAAACAAAAGGCAAAAAACTATTATGTACATAGTTTAGTCCTATTCAGTGTCTACTCGGCGCTTCTTGGCTTGTCTCTTGTATTCATTAAATGGAGCATCTCTTGTCACTGTCCAGCAATAGTCTGCAAGCATTGATTGGCTCCATTTGCCCTGATAGCGTTTCTCCATTGTTGCAATGTCCTGGTGAAATCGCTCGCCGTACTCGTCGCTCACTGCTCTGCAGTTCGGTGGAAAAAAATCTAGATGAGAGTGCAAAAAATGTATCTTTAGTGACATGTTGCAACCAAGGTTTTTGTATGCCTCGAGGAGGTTTTCCACCAACAACCTGTAGTTGTCTGCTTTGTTGTTTCCGAGAAAATTTATTGCCACTAACTGGAAGGCTTTCCATGCCATCTTTTCCTTGCCACGCAGTGCATGGTCAAATGCATCATCTCTAAGAAGTTCACGAATCTGAGGACCAACAAAGACACCTTCCTTTATCTTAGCTTCACTTAACCTTGGAAATTTTCCACAGAGGTACTTGAAAGCTGCTTGTGTTTTGTCAATGGCCTTGACAAAGTTCTTCATCAGACCCAGCTTGATGTGTAAGGGTGGTAACAAAATCTTCCTTGATTCAACAAGTGGTGGATGCTGAACACTTTTCCTCCTAGGCTCCAATGACTGTCAGAGTGGCCAATCTTTCTTGATGTAGTGGGAATCTCTTGCACGACTATCCCATTCGCAGAGAAAATAGCAGTACTTTGTGTATCCAGTCTGCAGACCAAGCAAGAGAGCAACAACCTTCAAATCGCCACAAAGCTGCCCCTGATGTTGGTCATAGTTTATGCACCTCAAAAGTTGTTTCATGTTGTCATAGGTTTCCTTCATATGGACTGCATGACCAACTGGAATTGATGGCAAAACATTGCCATTATGCAGTAAAACAGCTTTAAAACTAGTCTTCGATGAATCAATGAAAAGTCTCCACTCATCTGGATCGTGAACGATGTTGAGGGCTGCCATCACACCATCGATGTTGTTGCAAGCTACAAGATCACCTTCCATGAAGAAGAATGGGACAAGAGCCTTTTGACGGTCACGGAACATGGAAACCCTAACATCACCTGCCAGGAGATTCCACTGCTGTAGTCTTGAGCCCAACAGCTCTGCCTTACTCTTGGGTAGTTCCAAATCCCTGACAAGGTCATTTAGTTCACCTTGTGTTATGAGGTGTGGTTCAGAGGAGGATGATGGGAGAAAATGTGGGTCCTGTGACATTGATGGTTCAGGACCAGAAGTTTCATCCTCTTCCTCTTCCTCGTCTGACTCAAGTGAGAATGATTCTGGTGCATCAGGAACCAGCAGTCCTTCTCCGTGGGGTACTGGGCATATAGCTGATGGAATGTTTGGATAATGCACAGTCCACTTTTTCTTTTTTGACACACCTTTCCCAACTGGAGGCACCATGCAGAAGTAACAATTGCTGGTATGATCTTAACCCACCTAAAGTTAAACAGATAAATTTTGGAGTAGGCTAATGTTGATTCACTCAGCATATAATGAAATCTCTTTTCTTCATGCACAGGTGCTGGAACTAGAGGTTCTGGGGGTGCTGCCACACCCCCTGGCTTGAAGTAGTAATAACCCAAATACATGATTTCTGCCTTCAGCACCCCAACTGTAAAGATTGTTCTAGCACTACTATTTTCAGGAATGTTTTGTATATTAACTATAATTAGGGTGACCATATTTCCCTTTGCCGTTGAACTCATTTGAATACAAATAATTTTACCAGTGTCCCGTATTCAGTAATCAATCATACAAGCGTTCAAATTAACATCCAATTGACTGAGCCCCCATTAAAAAGAAATACTGCATAGTTGGATTCTTTTTATTTATCTTCTTATCTGTAAGGCTTTAGGGATCACATGGGAAGGGGTCTCTCTCTCTCTCACACACACACACACACAGACACACACACACTGTCCCGTACGCCTCTCTGACTGGGGGGTAAGGGGAGGGGCGTGAACCATCCAACCTGACCCTCCCTGCCTGGCGCTCTTTGCCCTCCATGCCTGGCTGAGCCCTCAGGACATACCCACCTCTCATGGTACCTGGCACCATGTCTTCCCGAGGCAACACATGGAGGGGCAATTCAGGGTCACATGCTCCCTACCCCCACAGCTGTTGAGCAGGGATTTGGCCAGCAGCAGGACCCACCAGTAGTGATGGGGGGAGGGAGACAGAAAATATGGGACAATTTGCCTGTTTTTAAGAAAGTCGGGATACCTGCAGGAGGGCTTAAATACCTCACTGTCCCTTTAAAAACAGGATGTCTGGTCACCCTAACTTTAATAGACAAAATCTCGCTTGCTTGAAAAATCAACTGAACAGTGGAATAACCAAGCAAATATTGCTTTTTCCCCATCTAAAATAGATAAGTCATGTTTTGAATGTTGTTGGGTTTTTTTTTTTTTTTTAACCCAACCTGGAATTTCTGGTGGGCACATTATCACTCAACAAATGCATGCTTCTTCAGTAGCGCATTTACAATTTCCTCACTTTTTAAAAAAGTTGCTTCATATCCTCCAGAGTGATTCTTGGAAGTGAGACTGGGAATAAGAGACGAACTACAATCTCATAGCACTAAAGATGATAATACATTTTTATTGATATGGCACCAATATACCTAAATGTTCTTAGACTCTTATACATATTTAACAGAGTTCTGTTTCTAACATTAAAGTGTGTCAGAACTTAGACAGGCCTGAAGACCTTAATTTGATTAAGAGGTTAATTCCATGACATTAAGAAAAAGGTATTAGAGAGGCCAAGGCCTTTGAAGGCCAAAATATCTGCAGAATCAATTCTGCCACTGTTCTTAGTTGCAGACCTAAAAGTTTAATTCACTTCAACCTAAGAGAACAAGATGATAGGCAATAACTGTAGCCCAGTAAGATACCCACATTGAGATTTTGAAGGTGGTCTAGGGATTTAGACAGCTGCCTTTCACTATTTTCAAGTAGAAGATTTCCCTCAAATCACTTTGAAAATCTTGATCGTGGTGTGCAGACCCGTTAGGTCTCCATGAACATTCAGCTGAAAACTTTAAAATCATTCCATATTTCAAAACACAGTGCAGATGGCAAAGTAGCAGCTATACTGAGTTAAATAATCATCTGAAAAAATATAAAAAAACCACAGAAAAATAGTCAAATTAGAAACATTTTTAGTCTGCATTGATAACTAGGTTTTATTACATACATAGTCAATAGAAGTTTAACAAACTTTCCCCCCACGCTTAAATAGATAATAGTGGATTTTATATTTAAAAAATATTAATCCTTTTTAATGAACTGAAATGGAAATGTCAAAAATAATACTTTCTTGGGTTAGACAAACCTAATTTATAAGATTATGGTTAATTTCTTAACACATGGCTAGGTTAATTTTGGCATATTTAACTTCAAAATATATTTCTTCAAGTAAGGAACATTGGGTGATTTAAAACAAAGCGTTTTCAGAAATGCATGGATAAACGAGCAATAACCTTTCTCTAGCGTAACACTGCTGTACCCTTTAGTTTAAAAAAAAAAAGAGAATTTGAATCTTAAGTAGTAATTAGCCAAACTAGAAGTACTCGCTTGTTAAATGATGTACCCCTGGATTGCGCCATGCAGTTTCCCTTTCTTTTCTTGAATTTAATTGCATGTTATAATTGCACATCTTTCCTTTTGAATTTCCTAAATTATTCCTGTAATTCTCTTTGTATTTCTCTTGATTCTGAGCAAAAGCATTCTTCAGAAACTCATTATTACTGATGCTGCAATTACAAGATCTTTTTTTTTATTTTGTTTTGTTTCCACTTGTAAATGGCTAAATAGCTTATGCTCAGTTTAGTGTTTGTGGTCTGTCTTGGAAAAAAGACCAAATTAAAAAAAAAAAAAGTGCTGTAAGCCACATTTAAAAAACACCACCACCAAAAAAATCAACCTTTCATTCTGGATGTATTGATACTATTTCAACTACAGAGAGCACTACAATGACAATGCACCTTATGCAAAAAATGGTGATTCCCTTGAAGGTTAATGGCTAGCATTGCAGGAACACCAGCGTACAGGCTATAATTAGGAGTGTCTGATGGAAGCTCACACTATAATATAAACAGAAAACATCTGCATGTTCATGGTAATGACTGTCTCCATATCTCTCCATACCATTTTTAATAGCATGTTTATCACTAAATCTTAGTTTCTCATTAAATCTCAAGCTATAGGGAAAAATAAGTTCAAATTGCAGTTAAGTAAATGGAGGAGCATTGCTTCTTTACATCCTTTCCACTACTAGCTAAATGCTACTAATGCATTTTGCTCTTCACATTTTATTGTACAACCAGGCTATGGAATATGAAGGATTTCTATTTTTAATAGAGGTAAATGTGCATTTTAGTAAAAGCATGTGTGGAGATAGCTTTTCATTCATTTAATTACTGACTGATTTGAGTGTATTTATCTGAGAGTTTCCTTTTCTCATCAGATTCCCAACAGAACTGTATTAGAAGGTGTGAGAGAAGAACAGTGACCTGTAAACCACACATTGGCCTAGATCCTTAGCTAGTGTTGATTGGCATAGCTCCATGGGAACTACTCCAGCTGACTCTAGCTGAAGATCTGGCCATTTTGAGTTCTTAAGCAGAACTCAGAGTGTCCTGGATGCATTTATTTACTTTTAGAAACTTTTCATCGGGCAAGCACAGTGGTGCAGAATTGGTTCATGCTATAAGTCTTGGGTTTCAGGAAAATTAAACCGCTGGTGAATTTGGCCCATTGTGAACTGGGCGGGTTCCCTGAGTGCCTGTGCAGTGCTAATAGACTGCTGAGTGGCTGCGCCGCTTACATGGAAGATAGGTCCCAAGTTGGGCACCGTAAGTCACTAATCGATTTTGAAAATCAGGCCCCCTATTTTCATGAGATGGATTCATTTTTTGTCATTCTCTATACTATTTATTAATTATGACTGTGGGGCTTCACCAATTAGTGAAGTCGATAGGAAAACAGCAGTCAAAGAACAGAATATGTTGCAATGTTAAAATATCACCGAGTTAATTTTCACAGTGATGTAGATATGCCAAAAATAAAGCTATACAAATACTTAATTTGTCACATGTACATCCTATTTTCAAATCAGCTACCAATAGGGTTAATGTAATTTTGGAATACAGCATTTAAGTCAGATGTTCAAAAACAGAAGAGTACCACATTGAAAAATATAAATCCTGCTGTGAAGAACCATGATCCTTTTAAAAAATATTGTGATAAACTTCCAATGAGTAACTATATCAAAAAGTTCAAAACATCTTTTCAAATTTTTCACTTTTCAAATAATATTGAAATGTCATGAGATCACATGAGTAGTTGAACCCCCCAGTGATGTGATGTGATGTAATGAAGAAAATAATCATGTAGGCATACTGTGTAACTATATTGTCCAGCAGCTCAGTCCTGTCTGTGTCCTTTTATTTTAGGATTTTCTTTAGCACTATGGTATCTAAACACTTACTATGTAACTTTTGTTTGGGACTCTACATATTCAAGGCACTATAGAGACATTAATCCCCATACCTTTGTAAAATATGGGAAAGTTGTTATGTGCACTTTAGAGATAAAGAAACTGAGTCAGAAAGGTGAAAACACTTGTGGAAGGACATAAAGCAAGTCAGTAGCAGAGCTAGTTGAGAACGTGAGGCCCCTCCTAATCTTAATTTTGCTGTTCCAGGCCATAGTGCCTTCCTCTCAGTCCTCTGCAGTAAAACTGCAACATTTTACACAGCTTTAATTTTACTCCAAAGGTGACTGCGTTTCAGCAATAGCTATCAAATGTTTCCTTTTGTCTATAAAGCCTGGAAAGCATTCTGGGAGCCTTCTAAATGAAAGTCACTTTATAAATAGGAGTCATTATTGTTATTTTATTGTACTGCATTAATGTCAGGATCATCTATCTTTGAATATACGAGCTAGCTCCAAGGCCGGCTCCAGGGTTTTTGCCGCCCCAAGCAGCCAAACAAAAACAAACAACCAAAAAAGCCGCGATTGCAATCTGCGGCGGCAATTCGGCGGGAGGTCCTTCGCTCCGAGCAGGAGTGAGGGACCGTCCGCCGAATTGCCGCCAAACAGCTGGACGTGACGCCCCTCTCTGAAGTGGCCACCCCAAGCACCTGCTTGGTAAGCTGGTGCCTGGAACCGGCCCTGGCTAGCTCTCACAATGAATTAATATTGATCTACTTGTTGCTAATGAGAGACAGCAGCAAACCAGTACAATGCAGCAATGTGAAAGAAGGGGATGGCACAGATAATTCTGAAGCCCCCAGGAGACCCAAGCATTCAGCCCCTCCAACTATTTTTCCATAACAGCTTAATAACGTACTACATCTGCTGACCATTGATACGATCAAATGAGTTGGGGTCAGATGTGTTTGAACTTTAGCGTACCCCTGTAATTGGAGCATGAGATGAAGAGGTCACCATTAAACATCTATTCAATACTATCTTTTGGATGAATTAATGTTATCACAGTAGTCATGGTATGCCCATATTGAGTACAAGGAATGGCACATAAAAATAATTACAAGTAGCAATTGTAAAGAATGTAATGGTGACCACTCTTTGGGACCTTTTCACTGTCACCTCAGACCTCCCCTTCCATATCCATTATATATTCAAAATGGGCATATCTAGTCCTGTCTTCTGCAACTGGGGAAATACCCTGTGCAGATGAACTATTACAGTTCTATTGTTCAAGCAGGACTGGAATGTGGGGTAGCTGAACAAGGGCTGTTAACTAGAGCTCGCTGAAGTTTTCTCAATGTTTTTCATTAAAAATGGGGTTTTGTCAAAAATGAAAACTTGAAAAATTGTTTTTGGTTAATGGGGAGGGGTGGGGTAGGGAGGAAATACAACATTAAAATCCCAATTGATTTTTTGTTCTAATTCTTGAAAATGTTCATTGCAAAGCAGTGTAAAAACTCCCACTTTTATTTTATTTATTTTATAGCCTGCTTCCCTCCCTGGTTTTCCACTAGCAAAATAGAGAAAAAAAGTTTAAAAAAACAAAAACATAGTAAGAAAAGGTGTGTTTTCTTCTTATTTATCTAATTTTTCTCCTTGGAAAAGGGAGATTTTTTTTAATGGGTATGAGCATAATAGGAGCTTTCTTCCCCCATGTTCTTACTTTTGTTGCTTTCCCCACCTTTTTTTCCACTTTTTTATTTTTAAATATTTTTCAATGAAAACTGAAAGTAAACAATTTTACACAAAAAAAAACGTTAATTTTCTTTTGAAACTGTATGGGGGGAGGACCCAAATTTCAACCAGATCTACTGTACATTGTGAATCCCTATATGTGGCAGCAAGCAGTTGGCAAATGGATACTGAGCATAGGTGGAGCCAAGAATCTTCTGCAGGACAGAAACTCAACACCTCCCTTTGGTGGGTCTCACGTAACGTATTGCACCCGCTAGTTCCATTATTGGTTAAAGTGGCCTCCACGGTGTCTTTGACATCTTTAAGGAAAAATGAACAAAATTAAGTGGTCATAGAAAATTGAAAGTAAATAATAAAAGTGTATCAGATTTGTTTTTATTTCTCCCATTAATGGCCTCTATTTCTATGGGACCCTATCAAACTCCCATTAAAGAAAATAGAAAGATTGTTACTGAAGTGAATAACAATTGGGTCAAGCGCTTGGTGATCAAGTGTGTATGTAATGGAGAGAGAAGGCATAGAAAACCTCTTCACCTCATGGGATCACCATGTTGGATTTCTTCAGCACCATTTCCTTGGAGAGACAAGAGGCTAATATACCTGGTAGAAATAACATGTAATCTTGGTTCTGTTGAAGTCAATGGGGGTTTTGACATTAACCTGATTTAACCCAGCATTTCACCCACAAACAGGTTAAGATATAGCTCCCGCAATCTACTGTAGGCCTATATTTAGTCTAGTAACTTAGTTCATACAGAGTAAAATTAGAAGGGGAGAAATTATGGGACCTTTTTCACATAATGAACTAACTCACTCTTTGGTTCTTTATAAAATAACTTCACAAATACAAACTCTCCTGAAGATTAGATAATTTACCCTTTTTGTTACTAAAGGTAGTAATACACCAAAGTGAAGCTTTTAGAGATCCCCTAGTAGTTTTGGACTGTAAGTTGTAAGAGGTTTTTGTATAATGTTCCTAGCAATGAGTATGGGGTTCTTTCATATGGTATGAGCATTTGGTTTAGATATGTCAAACTGCGTAAACTATAAAGAAATACAAATAGCGAGATCAGTCCTTTTACTCAATCAGCAAACAGGAAGGAATTTAATGTTCTGATCTAAGGAAACCACATTCATGATTAGCTGGTGAAATGAGACATAGTGTCACAATTTCAAACCACCACCATTACCTTTATTGATTAGTAATATAAAACACATGAATAAGTTCAATTCTGTCTTCAGATACACCTGTGCTCCCTAAGAGCTTTAATACTGATGCCATGAATTAAATTACTTGATTCCAAGGCTGTAAGGAAGAATTGTGATCCTATAGTTTTGACCTTCTGTATAACACAGGCCATAGGACTTCCCCAAAATAATTCCTAGAGCATCTTTTAGAAAAACATCCAGTCTTGATTTTAAAATTGTCAGTGATGGAGAATCCACCATGAATTTTGGTAAATTGTTCAATGGTTAATTACTCACTGGTAAAAATCTATGCCTTGTTCCAGCTAGTATTTGTCTAGCTTCAACTTCCAACCGTTGTACTGAGTTCTGTCTTTCTCTGCTAGATCGAAGAGCCTAGTATTAAATATTTGTTCCACATGTAGATACTTATAGACTGTAATAGTCACCCCTCAAACTTATTTTGTTAAGTTAAATAGTTTGAGCTCTTTGAGTCTACCACTACAAGGCATATTTCTAATCATTATCATGACTTTTCTCTGAATCCTCTCCAATTCATCAACATACTTATTGAATTGTGGGCACTAGAACTGGACACCGTTTTCCAGCAGCAGTCAACCAGAGGTAAAATAACCTTTCTACTCCTACTCAAGATTCCCCTGAATATGCAACCCAGTATCTCAGAAGCTCTCTTGAGCTCCCAGTGGGACACTGTGACCATGTTCAGCTAATTATGAGATCTTTATGAGAATCACTGCTTCCCATGATATAATCCCGCATCCTGTTCAAATGGTCTATGTCCTTTGTTCCTAGACGTATACATTTACATTTAGCCCCATACGTTATTTGCTTGCATCCAGTTTATCAAACAATCCAGATAGCTCTGAGTAAGTGACCTGTCCTCTTTATTATTTACCATTTTCCCCCATTTGTGTCATCTGCAAATTTTATCAGACGTGATTTCATGTTTTCTTCTAGGTCATTAATAAAAATGTTAAATAGCACAAGGTCAAGAACTGATCCTTGCAGTACCCTACTGGAAACACATCTGCTTAATGATGATGATTCTCTGTTTACAGTTACATTTTGAAACCTTTCAGTTTGTAATCCATTTAACATGTGTCATGTTAATTTTATATTCTATGGTTTAATCAAAATGTTGTGGTGCCAAGTTAAACCCCTTACGTCAGCCTAAGTATATTATAGCTACACTATTACTTTAATCAACAAAACTTGGATCCTCGAATATTGTTCCCAGGGTCACATAAGTATTGCAGCTGCCTCATTTAAGAATTCCAACAGTCTGGTGTATCTAAATAGCTTCACTTTTTGTACTCCCTAATGCTCATGTTCATAGGGATATCTTAACAGGAGTGATTGTCTTGAAATAACATGATTCAGTAGCTGAGTTATCTTCTAAGGAGTCATTATTTTTATTTAAAAATAAAAACTTGTTTCCTTGATATATGCCTTTTGAATGTGGGCTGTTTCAACAACTCTCTCTGAAGCTTTCAAATATTTTTCCCCTTACATTGGAATTATTGACTAAAACCTCATAAATACCTCTCTTTAAATATCACCAGTTCACCTATGACAGCCTAAAGAACTTCAAGTGGAATTGTAGTAATATCAATGGATATACATTTGAGTGCTCTAGGTTTTGAAATAATCTCTCTCTATCCTAGAGTGCTGTAACTCAATTGTTACTGGAGACCAATATCTCACTGAAAGTCAAGATAGCACATTCCCGCTCTAGCTTATTAGTCTGTTCTTTTCAGGTAACAGATACATGTCTGAATGATTTTATGAAGTAGGATTCTGAGGAATGCTAGGGAGCTAGTTTGGGGCAACATAATAAAGGAAAAAACCAACAAAGCACATAAGTCACTTTTGAAAATGTAGGTAAGTCCCCATTTTTAAAGGTATTGGGTGTTGCTCCAAACAGCATTGCAACATCTATCTAACTCTGAAGTCTGTCTCATTTTCAAAAGTGACTTAGGCAGTGAGCAGACCAATGCCTAAATACCTTTAAAAATTTGAGCCTTAGGCACTTAATGGATAATTCCCATTGAAATTCAAAAATGGGAGTTGGGTGTCTGACTCACGTTGACTCTTAATGGGAGTTGGGCCCCCAGCTTCCCATTGTACATCTCTCCTTAGACTAGTGGCTCCCAACCACCATTAGCTTCGGATTCCATTTAATCAGAGTCTGTGGCAGGACCCTGTGCAGATTCAGTTGCCACATGCTTAATCCTGGAGTCTGTCACTGTTGCAGATAGGACAGAAGGCCTGTGGTTGGACTGCCCAAACAATGTGGTGCTAAAAATCTATTTTAAGATTGGGAGAGATTCGTCCTATTAGAAAGCAGGAATATTGTATAAAGAGGAAGCATTGAAGAACGTTTAGCTAATCATCCAAAACATTTCAGGCTTGCCCATCACTGCAGTCCTAATTCTGAACAGTGCCAATTGTTCAGCATTGCTGATTTTGGATGAGCACCTACTTCCTGCCACACTGACAGATTTCTATAACATAAACCATGTCTGTTGCTGACCCCCTTGTTTTGTGTGTCCCTACAACACTATAACGTGAGCATGTATTGCTCACATTTTGATATCCCATTATATGTGTTTTTACTTGATGGGCCATTTCCTCAGATAATGAAAATTGTTATAGATAAGTTAATGTAGCTGTGCTGATTTTATACTAACTGTAGTAGAAAGAGAACCTGAGACATAAGCCCTTGTATTAGAGGCCTGGTATGAGGCCCGAGGCCTGGGCTAAAGTAACGGTCAAAACTTTGCAGATATAAAGCAAAATCAGGCCGTGAGCTAGAGGCAGGCCCTGCGCACAGAATCTGGCAAGAACAGGGCTAATATTGCAGAAACACACATTACTAAGAAGTGCTAAGCACAAAACACTCACAAACATATTCCAGAAGGGTGGCACCAGAACACCCCATACCAAGAATGGTACAAACACATTCCCCAAAGATAACAGGAACACACAGACACCTCCTAAAGATAAGGTCAGGATGTCAGAGTGATGGATAGATATGTACAAAGTGATGGGTGGTAACATCAGAGGGTGTCAACTAACTATATTAGAGGGGCAATACGTAACTTGTTTGCATCTGTGTATAAAGATGTATCTCAGAGGGAATGTCTGTCTAGCCTGTGGGGGAATGGAAAGTCCCACCATTCACTGAGCTGGTCCATTGTTATGGGCACACATGTATTAGTGGTCTGGTAGAGTCTGTGGGATACGAGTACCATGCTTCGTCAACAATAAACCTGGATGGGTGCACTCATATGCTAACAGATCACTCGAGGTCTGCCATGCTGGCAGTCTGTGCAGGGCTGGGGCGGCACACAGAGGGAACACGCAGCCAAACATCTGACCACACTCGTGAAGGATGAATTCAAACTGGAACAGCTGCAGAGAAGGGCTATAAGGATTATCAGGAGAATGGTTAACCTGCTTTACGAGAGGAGACTTAAGAGTTTGGCTTGTTTAGCCAAACAAAACAAAGGATGAGGGGAGATACCGAGGGGTTATTTAAGTTAGGGGCTAATGTTGGCACAAGCACAAATGGATACAAAGTGACCATCAACCAGTTTAGACTTGAAATTAGACAATGGTTTCTAACCATCAGAGGAGTGAAGTTCTGGAATAACCTTCCAAGGGGAGCAGTGGGAGCAAAAAGCCTAACTTGTTTCAAGACCGAGCTTGATACGTTTTGTGGAGTGGATAGTATGAAGAGATTGGGATAAGGCCTATCCACATCTTCTATTAGCAAATATCTCCACCAGCCAGAGATGGGGCACTAGATGGGGATCACTGAGTTACTAAAGAGAATTCTTTCACAGATTCTTTAGCTGGTTGGTCTTGCCCACATGGTAAGGGTCTAACTTACTGCCATTCGCCATATTTGGAGTTAGGAAGGAATTTTCTCCCATGTGAGACCCTGGGGGTTTTCACTTTCCTCTGCAGCATGGGGCACGGGTCACTTCCTGGTTTGAACTAAAGTAAATGGTGGATTCTCTGTAACTTAATCTTTCAATCAAGATTTGAGGACTTCAGTAACTCAGCCAGAGGTTGTGGATCTATTGCAGGAATGAGTGAGTGAGGTTCTGTGGTCTGCAATGTGCAGGGGGTTAGATTAGATTAGATGATCATGATGGTACCTTCTGTCGTTAAAGTCTGAGTCTATAAGGATCTGGCCCTCTATTTTTAAACTTCAGGTTTTCTTCTCTTGAAACAGATGTTATCATTGACACTAAAAGCAGTGAAAAGAGATTTTTTGTTTGTTTTAGATATCAATAATGGCATGAGGAAACCGAATGTGCCTATCAGGTCTAGGCAGATAAATTGAAAGTTTCTGTGGTTTTTTGTAAGTGTTTTGTTATAAAATGCACAATTAAAATTTAAATTTTAATGTACATGTGCATTCTTTAATGGTATTGGAGTCTTTAACAGTATTTAGAATTTATTAAAAAAAATTCACTGTGAACATAGAATGACTGCAATTAAACTGTAGCATTTCAGCCCCCTAATCCATAATGTGAACTGGTCCTCTGTAGGTATTTGCTTGCAAAATAAAAATAAATTTGTTAACATATTGGGGTTTAAAATGCAGCTCCCTCAGTAACTACTTTTCATAAAGACTTTTACTACAAGATTGATATTCTGGTCCATCACAAATACATATGTAATGTAGATCCATAATTTGCAGATTATGCTTTTGTTAATATTAATTCACAGCATACTCTCTAAAAGATTCAAAGGAGCTGCTATGCTGTACAATATGCTGTGAATGCATGTTAAGAATAAACAAAACTTAGCTAAATGAATGCTCTAATTTGAATCCATATTTATGGAATACATGCTATTCATGCATATTCTATACCATAATTGTTCTGAAGGCATATGCTATGAATGCATATAAGGGATTCAATTTGACAAGCTATTAATGGGTCACATTACAGAATGTGGGGTTAGAAGTTTTGCATGAGAATATTTTTTTTTTATTTCTATCTATCATAAAAAATCCAAAACAAAAGGTATATTAAAAAAATTAGAGAGGAAGCAGTCATGATGTTGAAGGCCTGGTTATGTTGTATAATTCTCCCATGAATATTATTTCCTGCTTATGTTCAGGTGGACTTATTTTATTAAAAGCAAAATTATCCCCTCCAAACTGCACTGTACATCTTCTATTTTGTTGTACCAGACTTCGATGGGTATTTCACAGGTATTCCACACACAGAGATCTGTTATGTGTATGACAGTTGAGTGCATGGAACAAGTAAAGTCTCACTTTTTAAACAAAGCTTACGAGTAATTAACTTATTAATATATTAAACTAAAACTTAAAAGGAAAATCCAAACCCTTGTTCATTAACACACAGCCACAAAACTGTACCCGTGGCCAACTGCATCTCATGCCCACTTTTCCATCAGTCACTCTAGCTCTTATGTCTTCTCTTAACTTTAGGACCAAATTTTCAAAAGTAATAGTGATATAGGTCACCTCAATTGTTAGGAGAATAACTAGATAAGCTGGAAAGTTCTGAGAACCCGACTTCCTGTAATTGGGTCCTTTAGCCTTTCCCAAATTGAGCATCCACAATCTCTAGTCTCCTTAAAAATCTTGGCCTAGATTCAGTTGGCCACAAATCTTTCTAGCTTTCTGTTCTGTTAGGTGCCTTGTGTACATCTTTGGGTGTAGAACAAATAATAATTAAGGGTGTAGTTGTGTCCTATCCTTTCATGGCCACATGAGGTAAGAATGCGATAGGAACTATCCCATCTTCCCTTCCTGCAGAAGGACAAAACTCTTGTTTTCCTCATCGGGGTCAGAATGAGAAGAAGGATGGATGAGTGGTTAGGGTGCTTTCCTGGGACTTCAATTCCCTGTTCCCCACAGATTTCCTCTGACCTTCAACCTGTCACTCTGGGCATGTCTACACTTACCTCCAGAGTGATTGATCCACCAGGGGTTGATTTATCGCGTCTAGTGAAGACGCGAAAAATCGACCACCGAGCGCTCTCCCATTGACTCCTGAACTCCACTGGAGCAAGAAGTATAGGCAGAGTCGACAGGCGGTAAATAGCTCAAAGTACGTTGACTTCAGCTACGCTATTTTCGTAGCTGAAGTTGCATAACTTAGACCGACTTAGCTCGCACTCTCCCCACCCCCAGTGTAGACTAGGCCTTTGTCTGTCTGTCTGCCTCAGTTCCCTATTTCTAAATTGGGGGTAATAGCACTTCCTGTCCTCCAAGGGGTCTTGTGAGGATATATACACTAAAAGACTGTGAGGCACTTAGAAACTATAGGGCCATATACATACACACACACACACACACACACACACACACACACACACACACACACCTAAAATACAGGTAAATAGGTTCTCCAGTGTATAATCATTTTACACCTATGCAAATTATTGTATTTTTATTACTATTAACTAGTGTTAAGTTAAATACAGTAGCAGCATTGATGAGTCTGGATCTCCCGAGGGAATTTGTCTTGGAGGATAGTAACTGTGAAAAAGGGCCTAAACAAAGTGTGCAGTAAAAATAAGAGGTCTCATCAGAAAGCATTCTATACGAAAGAAATAATTTCTTCTCTCTCATTTCTTTTCCTTTACCCTCTCAGCCCCACACAAGAATATGACTTTTGCAATAAAATGATTGTGTCTGGCATCTGCAATTCACAGGTCACATACAGGCTGATCCTGTTTCCACTGAAGTGAATGGCAAAAGTCATATTGACTTCAGTGGAAACAGGATCGGCCTACTTAGAATTACTTAACCTGAGCCAAAATTCTACCTTTTGGATGCATGTGCTCTGTTGCCATCCATTTTTGTGGAAGTCGGTCATGCCCTTTGGCCTGATTCTCTACTGTTTCGCATTCTGTGTAGTAACGGAGACTTCAAAGGTGTGTAACATGCTACCATATTGATTTTGTTTGTATGTGTTACACATATTTTGAACATAAATAACTAGACAAGGAGCAAGAAGGTGGTGAATCTGGCCTCTTATGAAGAGAATAAGGATACTTTCTCTCCAAATGTAGAACTACATGAAGTAGCTGGAATCTGGGGTTATGTGTATACCCAGTCTTT
Source organism: Chrysemys picta bellii (assembly GCF_011386835.1). Taxonomy (NCBI): domain Eukaryota; kingdom Metazoa; phylum Chordata; order Testudines; family Emydidae; genus Chrysemys; species Chrysemys picta. The sequence continues at coordinate 49,403,818 of NC_088798.1, read as the reverse complement.
GTTATGAATAAGATGTGACAGAAATTTTGCATACGCTTGCTTGTGTTCTTTTATAAATCTTTCTTATGCCTGTTTGTTTTTCATTAATTATGCAAGTTTCTCTGTAGAAGTTCCTCAATCTCAATATGTGGTAGTCTACATTCTAGTATTTATATTTTGATGCACAATGAGGAGGCCAACTCCTGTGGGTAATGTTTAATATATCTGTTAGTTAATCCAGCTCAAATCCTCTTTCAAAGTCCATTCTGCCTTTGCACTATTTCTATGTGTTTTCTTCTGGGCCTATTCAACACTCATCTGGGTACTGTTTACAAGTAAGTTTTCAGGATGCAATATTAGTGGGATCTATTGTTGCTTTTAATTTGCATGTAACAGAGTTCAAGGTATTATGGGAACTTTTCAGCAATTAATATATTCAAATTCTCACTGAGTCATGCTCAGGGGCTTGGACAATGAATTCAGGTAACAGTTTGTGTGCAGATGAATAAGCCTAGCTTTGTAATAATCTGTTTGCAGACTCCTGTGGTTTTTTCCTCTCCCGGTGAATAATTAATGGGTGTTGAGGATCATCACCCTATCCAATGGTGTATAAACCCAGATGAAAGAAGAGGCTTGTAGCTTTAATCTTAACAGAAGGCAGAAATCACATGCTGTTCAGACACTTCTGGATAAAATGTCACTTTGTCCATGGTGACAAACTGCTTGTCTATGTAATTTAAGGATTCTCCTAGAAAATACTTGAAGCCAAGGCATAATGAAGTTCTTCCCTTGAAATGTAATGTGAATTTTTAATGCCAAGTAGATGATATAGCTTTCATATATATAAAATAAATAAAATGGAGAAATGGTTCTCCCTAGTAACCTGATTAATTCCAATGCAATTATTACTGCTGCTCACTACCAGAGTACAGCAAACCCCTAGGTTGTCAGTACTATACCAGGTGTACCACAACTTTGAAGCAAGCACTATAGGTGCTTCAGCAGCTAGGTCTTGTAGTGACTAACCCTGGTGGGTTCTAATAACCACTCATACACATGGCTAAGAGAAGAGTTATTTTACTAGGGCTGGTAGGAAAAGGAAATATATGAAGGATGAATATAAACAAATAACACAAGTATGTAGGGGCAAAATGAGAATAAATTAGCTAGAGACATAAAGAGTAACAAGAAAACATTCTATAAATACATTAGAAGCAAGAGGAAGACCAAGCACAAGGTATGTCTGTTACTCAATGAGGTGGGGGGGGGGAAGAGAAACAGTAACAGAAAATGTGAAAATGGCAGATGTGCTATATGATTTCCCCCCCCCCCCCCCATGAAAAAGGTTAGCAGTGATTGGATGTCTAACATAGTGAATGCCAGGGAAAATGAGATAGGATCAGATGCTAAAATAGTGAAAGAACAAACAAAGTTACTTAGACAAGTTAGATACCTTCAAGGGAGCCATAAATGATTATCTTCATAAAGTCATGAAAGGTGGGAGAGGTTCCAGAGGACTGAAAAAGGGCAAATATAGTGTCCATCTATAAAAAGGGGAATAAGGACAACCTGGGAAATTACAGACCAGACAGTTTAATGTCAGTACATGAAAAGATAATGGAGCAAATAATTAAGCAATCAATTTGCAGACACCTATAAGATAATGTGATAAGTTTAGCATGGATTCGTCGAGAAGAAATCCTATCAAACCAACCTAATAGCTTTCTTTGACAGGGTAACAAGTCTTGTGGATGGGGGAAAGTGGTATATGTGGTATATCTTGACTTTAATAAGGCTTTTGATACTGTCTCTCATGACCTTCTCATAAACAAAGTCGTGACATCCAATCTAGATGGAGCTACTATAAGAAAACTGGTTGGAAAACTGTTCCCAGAGAGTAGTTATCAGTGGCTCACAGTCAAGCTGGAACAACATATGGAGAGGGGTCCCACAGAGATCAGTTCTGGTCCTGGTTCTGTTCAATATCTTTATTAATGATTTAGATAATGGCATAGAGAGTACACTTTTATAAACTTATAAAGTTTGCGGATGATACCAAGCTGGGAGGGTTGCAAGAGCTTTGGAGGATAGGATTAAAATTCAAAATGATCTGGACAAATTGGAGAAATGGTCTGAAGTAAATAGGATGAAATTCAATAAAGCCTAAGAAAGACTTAGGAAGGAACAATAAATTGCATGCATACAAAATGGGAAGTGACTGCCTAGGAAGGAGTACTGCAGAAAGGGACCTGGGGGTCATGGTGGATCACAAGCTAAATATGGGTCAACAGTGTTAAACTGTTGCAAAAAAGAGATCATCCTAGGATGTATTAGCAGGAGTGTTGTAAGCAAGATGCAAGAACTATTTCTTCTGCTCTATTCCTTGCTGATTAGGCCTCAACTGGAGTATTGTGTCCAATTCTGGGTGCCAGATTTCAGGAAGGATACAGACAAATTGGAGAAAGTCCAGAGTAGAGCAACAAAAATGCTTAGCGGTCTAGAAAACATGACCTCTGAGGGAATATTGAAAAAAATGGATTTGTTTAGTCTGGAGGAAAGAAGACTGGGTAGGGGTGGGGGCGCACATAACAGTTTTCAAGAATATAAAAGGTTGTTACAAGGAGGAGAGAGATTGTTCTTCTTGACCTCTGAGGATAGGACAAGAAGCAATGGGCTTAAATTGCAGCAAGGGAGGTTTAGGTTGGACATGAGGAAAAACTTCCTAACTGTCAGGGTAGTTAAGCACTGGAATAAATTGACTAGTGAGATTGTGGAATCTCCATCATTGTCCAACCTGTTCTTAAAAATCCCCAAACTCCTGTCAGGCATAGTCTAGATAATACTTAGTCCTGCCATGAGTGCAGGGGACTGAACTAGATGACCTCTCGAGGTCCCTTCTAGTTCTATGATTGCATACCAAAGGACAGAGGCTGAAACAGTTACAGTTCAAAGTGAGTGATGGTTATACATGTTTGGGTCCTTGGGGCAGTCCAATCAAGAGTCAGGGATCTTCAGAGTTGCTGACCTGGAAGGCCCTCTCCATTGCAGTCTATATTCAAAGAAAATAGGAGCTTTTGGGTTTCTGGGCCAGGCTTAGTTAGTGTGTCTCATTGGGGCTTCTCTGCACTTGCTTCCTGACCAGCTGATGCTGCTTCTCCATAAGCCCAAAACAGGCCTGCACTCAGCTGTAATGTCCGGCAGTCACAGCCTGTTCTACCTATGGCTGTGCATCTGTTTCTGCTTCCAGCTTCTCTTCAGCTTCCTGCTCACCTGACCAGAGGAAAGGGGTGTGAAGTTGGGTGAGGGCTGATGAGAGTTGTAGTCCTCTGCTTAGCAGATCCATCACACTACTTTCTCATCACTAAATGAGAACCGAGAGTTCAAATATTGTCAGTGCTTGCACATATTTTAATCTAGATACATTGCAGTAAAAATGTATAAATAAATCAAGTGTGACAACACTTATGTGAACTTCAATAAAATCTACCCTGTGGACAATGCTTTAAACACGTCAAAGAGTTGACAGAGAGACCTACCAATAGTCATTTAAAATAAATGTATTAGTTAGCAGCCTTCTAATGACAAGGATGAAAAGCATAAAAATAATATTTAAAAGATAACTTACAGCAACTCATTAACAATAATAGCTCATTAACAATAATAGCTCACTAACATGAAGGAAACAAATTCATACTGTATTGCAGAAGACTTAGTAACTAGAACAAAGCATTGTGTTCCTTGTATTTGTAAAAATAATCAAGAGCAAATACATCCCAGGGAGGCCTGAAAGAGCATTTGGGTTTCTATCAATCAAATGTGTCTACTTTCCTTAATATGGAATGTTTTCTTCTTGAGAAAACTAAAGAAATAGTGAAGCCTGTGATAATGGGTAGTGCAGCATTGCTATTATAGATGAAAAATGAATGCTGATTCACCTATTTATCATAAGAAATGGGTTCACAAATCAAGAAACTGATCATAAAGGTCATATGATCACTTTGACTTTGTAGGGTTTCATAATTGGTCACCGACTTTACGGAAAAAAAAGTATTCTATACACTATGCAGTCATACATCTAGTGAAAGATTATGAAACTAAACTGCAGAGTATAGAAATAAGAAAATTAAACTTTTTATTGCTTTGGCAATAAAGGTTTCTAACAACAATTAAATGAGTTTGGATATTGTTCCCCAGTCACATTTATGATGTCTCCCTACCACAACCACCGTCCACCTGCTTGCTCTTGACCACACACTAGCACCTTTATAAGAATGAGGATGCATGTGGGAATAATGGGGGCTTGGAGGAAATGGACATATCTTGTTTCATGCCCCTTGAAGGTTATCTAGAACATATAATGCGTCCTAAGGTTCTGCAGAGCCCTCTCTGCCTGGAAGTGCTGACTGTTAGAGGCCTGACATTGCACCTCCAGTGCAGATGGCTCTACCCTACTAAGAATCTTCTAGAATCTGCAGGATTCTAGACAGACCCCATGACTTGCTCCACGGGTGGGAAAAACCCACCCCCTCTGAATGGGACTCTGAGGGGAATGTTGTAGAATTTCTTCTCTTAGAGCCCCTCTCAAAGCTTTACTTACCCTCTAAGTCAATGTATATTTTAGCTCCCCCCAACCCCTGCTCAGTTCACAGGCTGTGACTGTTACAGTTGTCAGTAAAAAGAGCCTGACTTCATTTAGCTCTGCAGCTCCCTAGTTTAAATCCCCAATGTTGGCTAAGATGGAGGCCATCATGTTTTCATCCAGGGAAGAGTTAATCTGGCCCTAAGAAAATGAAAATGAGCTCTCTTCCAACTATGACACAGTCTGTATTTGACATTCATCAGATTACTGGAATGGATATTCCCCCAAATTGCTTACAGAAAATCTAGTATTAAAGGATTCTTTTCCATTTTCTTCTAGTTGAGAGGGAGAGATGATCTGCTGTAGATGCTTTTATTCCTTTTTAGCTATAAAAGTTGCTAGAATCCAGTAGGTTGTCTCAATGTAACATCCTTCATGTTTAAATTTTGTGTTCGGTTTTCTTTTTTTGTGAGTGTGCTCAAGAAGATGAGTGACTAACAGAATTGTTGAAACTCAGGCACAGTATAAAATTCTCCACTCCCTGCTGTCCAAAAACCTTGGCTGTGACGTGCAACACACCAGTGAGTTCAGTCTTTGATTCTTATGTTTTTTCCCCCATAAACCAACAAGAAAAAAGTGTATTTTTTTTTCAGTCTTGATTACTCATTTCAGATGAAGGAAAATGACAAAGCAGCAACATAAATAGGCTTGGAAAGAGAACACAGTGACTCATTCTTTTAGCAAATCAGTCTGTGAACTAAAACACACAATGGCAGTGGCATCTCAAACAGTCCTCATTTAAAGATATAGTACACAGAAAACAGAACATTTCCTCATAGTTAATATGATTTGGTTGTTAGGGAGTTCAGGAGGCTAAAGCTATTTGTAAACATCATTCAATTTGGATTGATAACTTATTCAAGCATGGTCTTTCAATAAATATAGTTATTATAAGATATTCTATCACAGAGGAAAAACATCCTAATTTTTTTGAGAAATTAAATCTAATACTTCTTGCAAGTTTATCTTCTAAGAGTATATAAAACACAATAGACATACTCTAAAAATCTAAGGTCATTTCCCCCCCCCAAAATTATCATTGATTATATTTATTACAATAGTGCCTATAGGCCAGCCAAGAATGGGGTCCCATTACATTGCTATCTGTTGATTTCATTTAAACAAGCTAGTAATTTTGTTGTCCATTAGCTCAGTTGGCAGTAAGTTTGCCTCTGACACAGCAGACCATTAATTCAATTCCTCCTTAGGAAGTCTGTTTGCACACATTTCTGAAAGTACTGAGCAATAGTGTGTGTGCTGCAATGCTAAAGGCATTGCTATCATTTAGATAAGCCAATTAATTGGGGCACCACCTTTGACTGTAAAAAATATAAATTTGAAATATTTTCCGGCATTTATCAAAAGACAGGCTAAATGAAATACCCTCCTTGTCCTGCCTCGCATTTTCTCTTAGTAGAACAGACCAAGTCCATTTTTTACCTTATTCTGACCATAAGAGCTGCAACGTTCATCTACAAGGCCAATGTCTCACTCACTATTGCAAAGAACTTTGAGATGCCTTATGTATGAGAGAGCTACTGTATAAATCTTTCCTTTCTATTTGTTAAATCAACCCGACCATGCAGAAGACGCCATCCCAATATCCTTGACCATTGTCTGAGTAGAGGCAACATAAATGCTTATGTAAAAGCTGAAGTTTAGTCAACATTTTCCACCCATTTTAAATGGTATTTCAGAAGACAATTTATTGATAATGATGTGAATGTAATGTAAGGGCTGCCAATGGAAATTGATAACACTCGTCAAATACTACTATTTAACATTTGTATTATAGTATTTCCTAGAAATCTGAACCAAATTGGGACTAGGTATAGTGTGTGTGCGCGCGCGCGCACACACACACACTCTCTCTCTCTCTCTCTCTCTCTCTCTCTCTCTCTCTCTCTCTCTCTCTCTCTCTCTAAAAGACAGGTCCCACCTCAAGTAGCAAAATGAATTTGAAAATCAGTTACATTCAGATTCAAAGAATGCTCTAACACAGTGCTTAACTGCATACTAGTTTTTTTATTTTTTACTGGACGTACTTTGCTTAACTTATCATTTTTTTCATCCTTACTCATAATCCTAAACTCAAGAGTGCTTGGGATTCTATTTGAACAAGAAATACTTTGATGACATTTGCTTTGAGAGAATTAAAAGCCTTTTATTACAAAAGCAGATTCTGAAAAATCAATGGTGCAGGACAATTAGCTGTTTTGCAAGCTCTGTTATCTAAGTAATGAGCTTTTATTGATTTAAGTAACTTAAAATACCTTTTCATTGCAAACATAAACAATATATTTTCTTAGAAACCTCTTAGATATAAAATCAAATGAACACATACAGATGGCTTCTGATTTATATTAGTATTTAAGATCCTCCCTTCAGCAGTCTCAAGACTACAACTGATACACCAATGCAATAGATACTCTACTAAAACAGAATTTATCTATTAGTTTAACAGCAGAAATGTCAAGAATCTGGGATTTTTCAGAAACTGGGTTTGCAGTTTTACCATATTCTCATTCTTACCTGAAAAGCCTCAGTCTCCGTTTTGGAAAAAAAATACGGTTACTGTAAGTTATAGCATTGGGAGTTTTCTACACATGTTGACCCAACAGATAGACTAAATAGACCCATACATACTTCAAAGAATTCATAGTATAAAATATAAAGGGCATTTCAACATTCTCTAGTATAAAGAGGTTCTTTTCCCCACTCAATATCCTTTGTAATTCAACAAAAAATTTTCACTGGCATTGAGTGACCTGTGGCGGGGGAGGAGCGGGGTTGGAGAAATAGGGCTGGGCCAATTTTATTTTTTGTTGTTTTTAATAAAAGCCTAAAAGTGTTGAAAAAGGTGGAATAGCAAGTCTCTCCCGTGTGTGTCTCTGTGTGTGCTTTTCCTTGAGGGTTCTTTGAAGGACTAGAAATTTGGTGAGAGCTTTCACCACCACTCATCCAAAGGGGTGATGTTATGGAAAAGGATATTTTCAATGGAATCTCTGTGAGCACTCAATCAAAGACATGGGCATTCAGATAAGAAGAGGAACTTTCAAAGCCCCAAATGATCTGTGCTTGCCTTTTAAAAGTTTGTTCTCTTCACTGGAAATACTGATTGCCTGGTTGCTTGGGGTTCAGTCTGATGCTCAGCCACTGTGATTTTCAAAACTTCAGTGCCATGTGAAACTCTGCTCTGGTGCTGAAGAGTGTGTGTGGGGGAGGGGGGGTGTAGGGGAAGCCACCATATTTTGACACTTGTGGTTGTTCAACTTTTTCGAGTTGGAAAATAGTAAAAAAAAAAATGTTTTTAAAAAATAGGTGAAACGTGTTTCTTCCACACTTTGACTCCTGCTTGAGAAGACTCAAGTGCATCTGACAGGTTCAAGTGCTATAAGGTGAATAAGAAGAACCCTTGATTTATTATTTTTGGTTAAATGGAAGTTGAAATTCTGATGTAATCACATGATTCCAGGAACTGAGGCTTCAAGAAAACATGAGACCTGGCAATACTGATTAGGATTTACTTATTTCATGTGATTGTTGGAGTACATCACAAAAGGTTTGCAATCATATTCCTCCTTAAAATTCCAAACGCTGAAATGTTGTCCTCAAGGACCCAAACTGAGTCCTTTGTCTGTCTACCCAGTTTTGAATTAGAATTCATCTTGCACTGAGATGATGCCAAAAAGAAGGCCAAGGAGTCTATATTAGCCAGAATGCATCAAAGTGGTTAAGGGGGACTGTCAAAACAATTTTTCCTATTTCTGATTTGGCTTGCAAGCACCCTGAAGAACAACGAAGCACTAGCGTCTTCTAAATTTGGTAAAGAGGTAGTATAGATGACTTAACTAAGGCTGGGAGGGTCCTGCAGGCCTTGGGTCTGATTCTGATTTCCTTTACAAACTACTAAACCAACTGAAGTCAGTGGGGTTACACTGATGTAAGTATCAATTTGTCTTTTGCAGAGCTTTTCTACAACTATTTCAAGAATCAGTCTTTAGAGTGTCATTTAAATTATGATCTTCATGTTTGCAATGTAGTCTAATCCCTACTTAAGGCATTTAGGAAATGCAAGTGTTCATCTTTTCAGGTGCATAGACAATAGGAGGGGTGATTGAGTTAAGATAAAACCAATGTTTTCCAGGAAATACCGTGACTTAAAGATGAATCCATAGTCAATGAGAATATTGGGATTCATATTATCGATTGGATCTACATAGCCTGTATATACCTGCATACATACGAGCTTATAAATTTGCACATGCAGAATTGTTAGACCATTGAAAATTCTAATACATGTGCCTTTTAAACAGGTGAAAATCCCTCACTAAAGATCTAAACATTTGGTATCAGCTCCATAATTGGTTGTGGAAGTATTAACATAGCAAAATGCAAGCTTCAGCATGATGTTTCTCTACATGCTTTCTAGACTGCTGAAGATACCTTGTACTTTAAAATTGTCATCTGTGAATGGCCTTGGAAATTGGAGTTGGACTTTACAGAACATGTATTTTGATATTATAGGCAGCAAAGTCAGAGGTGCCGCATGGAAAGGCGGGGAGGTGGGAGGTCAAGTGCCGCCCGGATTGGCTGGGGGGGGAGCACTTTTTTTGGTTCATTGGCTATTCTGAAAAAAAATAATTACAACAATTTGGGGTTGAATTGAACAATTTTTTTTTCTTAAATTTTCAACTAATCAAAAAATTGAGAACTATTTTGTGTCAGGCTGAAATAAACACTTTGCCTGACTGGGAACAAAGCATTTTGTTTTGATGCTGATCTTTTTAAAGATTTTTTTTAATAACATTAAACATTTGAAAATTCATTTTGAACTGAAAAATTAAAACTTCATTTTTTTGTGATTTTTCAGAATGAAGTGTTTTGATTTTTTTCCCCCTCATAATCTTTTTAGCTTATCTTAAGAATTTGGCAGAATCAGCATTAATTCATTTCTGTGATCTGGATCTGCATTTTTTGCCAAAAATAAGTTTTGTGCAATAACAGTTACTCATGATGTATTTGAGCATTGTTTAGTCTTGACTGTACAAATACAAACCCTCTTAACAATTAGAAACTTTGTCCTCTATCATCTCTTCACCTGGGAGTCAGCAGCATGCCCATCTTTGTTTTGGTCCTGTGTTCAGGCCTTGTTTGTTTGATTCTCCCTTTTAGCAGGTGTTAGAACCATGCCTAAAGCTGTGAGAAGTCTTGGTGACTCATTGTGAAAGGTGCAGCTCATTAGCTCCACCCTTAATAAAAGTGTGTGTGGGGGGAGCTGGCTTTCTAGTAAGAAGGAGCTAGGTCAGAGGGATGTTAAAATAGAGAAAATATAGGGACAGCCAAGATCCCTGAAGATTAGGCTGAGGTTTGTGGGGGTCTTTTTTGTTTTTAAGTAGTAATGAAGGCACATTGAATCTGACTGCAGAAATGGGCCTAACTGTCTATAGAGGGAGAACTGTGAAGCTGACTATCCACAAAGGACTGTAAAATGCATAAAGTACGCAAGTGTGGGGGGAAAAGGAAGAGATTATTTTTTTTCTTATCTTTCTGAAGTGTAGTAATTCTTTTTTTTTGGGGGGGGGTAATAATAATGGAGGGAAGCGTGAAGTTGCCATTGTATCTAATAGATCACCATTTGCCACTGACAATTTAATATTCCAAGTTAATAAATTGGCTTTTCTTTTGTGCATGTTTGAGGAGAGGGCTTGCGGGAGGGTTCTTGGTTTTTGGTGTTTTGTTTTTGTTTGGTTGGTTTTTGCCAAAAATCTTGGTCCACGAGCATTTAAAATGGAATAAACTGCACTTGATACTTCCAAATTTGCCAAAGGATGACCCATGGTCCTTCTATTTGTTTTTTTTGTTTGTTTTTGTTTTTTTGCCTCCCCCAAAATGGCACTCACTTCACGACTTTGTTTCCATATTTAAAAGCCTGATGGAGGTCAAGTCTGATCACAATCCCTTCTTTGAATTATCCCTTTTGCCTATGTTTTCCACAGTGATGGCCTTTTGCAAGAGAAATTGATGTTCTTATGTTCTTACTCAGTATCTGCACAATTTCTATGCCTTTGGGTTCACAAAGTTCTCATTGCTGTCTCTCTGTGGTGCATTTAGCTCTCAGACTGTTTTTTGTTTTAGACTTTATGTACCATTGCTGCTATTTGCATATACACTCTGCATTATATACCCCAGACACAGTTTACAGCTAGTGTTTCATTAATTAAATCTAGATATATCTATTGCTTTTTCCATGCATCTTCAAGAAAATATATCTTTCTATGGTAACACCGGAAGAACTTGCATCCAAGAATATATGGTCTCATGCTTTGCTCATTGTCTTCCCCTAACAGCTTTCATTGCATAATTAATTGCATAAATGTTTCAAAGATTTCTTTGGTTTCTTTTCCCTGGCAGATGTGTCTAGCAAAAACCAGGTCTACTCTTAGCGTAACATATGCTCTATATTTATCAAAAAAAAAAAAATTTCATTACTTTTACATTCTACTTGCTGATTTTTCATATGCTATAGATGTCTCATAAATCCACACTATTAATTTAGCTTCACTTTCCTTCAGATTTTGCTTTGTATGGACCAGAAAATATCAACATTAGCTTTGTCTGTACGCCGTCTCCTTTCATGTTCCTGGAGACATGACAGACTCTGGGTGAAGGGAAGCTAGTAATAGCTGTATTGTGCTAGAGGACAGCAGATTCCATTTGTTTTTGAAACCATGAATATTTTGTATCTTTGTTTAAGCATGTTAGAAAGACACCAGTTGTTACTAGAACTCTAGCTTCCATCTGCTCATTCTTACTCCAAAACATAAGTATGGTGATACAAAAAGCAAAGAGTGTTTCAGGAGATCACAATGTAAATAATGGATGAGATTAATGCAAATAACAGTAGCTCATTCTGTTACATCATTATAATAGATACATTAAAGTTACTTGTAATCCTAATGTGTATATGTGTCATTCTATTCAACATAGGAGTGATCTTTGCATCAACCACTGCATATTAATGAGGGAAGCAAACTAAATGAAGTTACTGGGACAGAAACATTTATGACTATCTCCCATAAAGGATGTCAATGAGTTAAAAGAATATATTTTACTGAATAAGCAGGAAAGGGTTAGGAACTCTAAATTGATTGCACAGAGGAAATTACATCTGCTAAAATGACCATTGAGAGAGTATAATGCCGAAAAGCGTAGTTTCAATCCCATTAAAGTTGTAGGACAAACTGACAAAATCAGAAAATTCAAAGGTAAGGTCACCACTCTGTCCTTAACTCAAGCTACTTTGATAAAATTACAGGAGTCTCATGATCTTAATGTGCGGGGGTGGCTCTAGGCACCAGCAAAGCAAGCACGTGCTTGGGGCAGCCCATTTGCAGGGGTGACAGGGATCCAGCCTGGGAGCTGTAGTTACTTGGTTAGCTCCCTGCCTATAGATCCAGCCCTGGAGCAGGGAAAGAACTACATTTCCCAGCATTCCCTTGGCCACTACCAACAGGAAAGAGGGGGAGGGAGTGAGGAAGCTGAGACCTCATGCTGCAGCCTGCTGTGAATGGAGAGCTGCACTGTGAGTAGGAATACCATATTTTAACATTCAAAAAATAGGACACTCCACGGAGAGGGAGGGTAGCCCCACCCTGCCACCATCCACTCCCTCCAACTGCCCCCCACAGGAACCCCAACCCATCCAACCCCCCTGCTCCCTGTCCCCTGTTCACCCCCTCCTGGGACCCCTGCCCCTAACTGCCCCCCCAGGACCCCACCCCCTATCTAAGCCCCATTGGTCCTTGTCCCCTGATTGCCCACTCATGAGACCCCCCAAACTGTCCCCCAGGACCCCACCTCCTATCTAAGAGTTGCTGCTCCTTGTCCTCTGATTGCCCCCTCCCAGGACCCCTGCCCCTAACTGCCCCTTGGGACTCCACCCCCTATCTAAGTCTCCCTTCTCCTTCTCCCCAACTGCCCCCTCCTGAGACCTCCCTCAACATCCCCCCTAGCACCCCACCCCCTACCTGTCCCGACAAACCCCTGGGACTCCCATGCCTATCCAACCACTGCCTGTCCCCTGACTGCCCCACCGAACCCTGACCCATCCAACCCCCCTGCTCCCTGTCCCTTGACTGCCCGCCCCGGAACCTCCTACCCCTTCTCCAACCCCCCAGCCCCCTTACTGTGCCACTCAGACCAGTGTGTCTGGCTCCGCGCAGCACCAGACACGCTGCTGTATAAATGCTGCCATGCTCCTCTGCGGAGCCACAGTCTCCCCACCCCCAGCACCTGCCTTCCAGATTTGAACACCTCAAAATTCAGGAGTGCTCAAGCTCAATTTGAGCAGCTGTTACTTCATTTCTCCCAAATCAAATATACTGATCCACTGTAACTTGCTGTAGAAAAAATAGGATAAAATTGAGCAAGAAATGCTTCCCAGTGGTTATTAGGACTGGAATTGCTATTTTCAACAGCCATTGCCTTTTTTGTTTGTTTGTTTAAAAGGAAGACCGTGATATTGCATTGGCAAATTCCCCATAGAAAGAAAGAGTGGAACAAAAGAATAATGAAGGCACCTCAACTTTTCCTCATTTATGTAGAACAGTCTTATAATATGCATCCAGATATCCTCTAATCACACAAGCTGAAAATTGTTCCACTTTACTACAGTTCTGTAACCATATGGGAACCAATCCTGTCTGTGTTCTGTGCACATCTAAAATTCCTGCTGAGTGACCTGCCCTGGGAGCAAGTTACCAGTGACCATGGGCTGCGGCGGAAGGAGGGTGCAGGTGGGGAGGGGGGAGAGCCCAGAGCTGGGGCGGCAGGGTGTGTGTGGGGAGGGGGGGAGAGCCCAGGGCTGGGGCAGCAGGGGGGTGCGGCGAGGAGGCGGCCCAGGGCTGGGACGGGGGGCAGCCAAATTTTTCTTTGCTTGGGGCGGCAAAAAACCTAGAGTTGGCCCTGTTAATGTGTTTCCTTTTAATTTAAGTGCATTTGGGGAGTTTGTATAAGTCAACATAATGTGCGTGAGCAATTGTACATCAACTCTACTATAAAAGCTAAACCATTTGCAATTAAAATGACTATGTCAGATGGAAGCATTCATATCAGAATTCTAGGGTCTGATTCTCCTCACACATGATTTGCACAACAGGGGGCACTTCAATGGAGTCACTCTAAATTTGCACCAGTGTAGGTGAAAAGAGAATTAGGGTCTTATATTTTCAATACTACTTAACCACAAGCAGAGGGAAAGGGGCATAATGTACATATTTAATGCTTTAAGATAGTTGTGGGGGGTTGGTTCAAAGGTTGCCATCAAAGTTCGCTAAAGTTGTGGTTTTGATGACATCCGTGTGTCAGCTTGGCACTCTCCTGGGGTCTAGTATCGAGGCTTCCCCTCAACCTGCTTTCTGAAGAGGTTGAAAACCTGAATCTGCGTACCTTCAGAAGGAGCATCAGCCCTAAGTGCAGACTCACACATAAGCTCCAGCACCTTCTTCCAAAGCAGCGCAGCAGCACAGAAGGGATGCCACAGATGCCACTTAACTCTCTAAGGCTGGAGGGCTGGCCAGTCAAAATTTGAGTGCCGTTGCAACACCCATCACTCAAATTTGGCTATTCCTCCATAATTCAGTGGCCAGGCCAAATCTGAGCAAATGGTTTCTCAACCTGGCACACGGAGTCACAACAGTACTCAAACTTCCAGCAACTATTACAAAGTTGAAGTGTTTATTTAAAAGTTGCAGTTTCCACAACAAAAGAGTGGCCTGTGATTTCCTTCCAGCCCATGAATATCACATTCATTCCATTTTTATCAGGAAGTTGTTTAACTAATTATTTAATAAAAGACTTACCACACTAGTAGTTGACTTTATCAATCATATAGGAGCACATTCTGATACCCTTACTTACATTTAACAGCACATTACTCTACAAGTAGTCCCTTTGACTTCAGTTAAACTATTCATGATGGAAGGTTCTACTCAGTGAGAGTGTAAGGGGATCAGAACCCGGTGCATAATCTGGAGTTAGTAGATTAATTGTTGTATAAGGGACAATGCTGCTCTAGGACCTGGGGGAGCTTATGTTTCTGTCTCCTAGGCCTCCACCTAACATTACCCCATATACTTCTGCAGAATTTTAGCTGTCTTTTAAAATTCAAAAGGGGGGGGGGAAAGCCTTTCTGGCTCTGAAGAGGGCAAGCAAATTGAACAAAGGAAACCAATCCCACCTCAGCAGTACTAATGGGTTCATGTATTCATTGGAAGTCTGGTAATGTGTCTAATCAGTGTTGGTGGATGAATGTCAGTGAGACATGAACACCAGGGGGTGGAGGAAGCAAGAAAAGCCTCAAGTTAAACAAAGTATTTGACACCATAGAGCTCTGCTACTTATACTATTCTTCCTCTGTACCTGGGTTTGCCATCCTCAGTGCTAGTTCTCTGCCTAGGAGAAGGGATGGGTCGGTTCCATCTCTGCTTTGCTGTGAACTCAGAGCGCTAGAAGTTGAAGGTCTCTCTAAAATAATTCAAACAGATAACCTCCATTGATTTTCAATCATGTCTCTAGCTAGAGCAATGACTGTTGGGAGAAAAGGGTGTGATTAAGGACTAGGAAGAAGTGATCCAGGGCTGAAGGAGTCGGGCAGTCTGTGGCCAAGAAACAGGGAGGCTGCTGTCAGACCAAGCACTAATCAGTTTGTTTAAATAGTAGTAGTAAGCATGCCCTGATAAAAATGCTGCCTGGGTAGATGGTCTGTTTTTCTTTATGGACACTTTTATTTTTATTATTTTCCAGGAAATTGGTATTTTAATCAAGCTGCTGTTTTTTTTCTGAAAGGGAAATCTCAGTGACATTTGGTTAGGGGAGGATCAATTACATGTTAGGTGAGATTATGATTTTGAGATGCAGCTCTGAACACCTGTTACTGTGTTATTTGCACCACCCTGGAGTATTGCCTGGAGGCATTACAACATATCTGAGTTCCAATCCCTCCCCTGCTTCCTCCTTTCTTGGAGTGCAGTAGGATGGAAGAAGAGAGGTTTAGTAATTTGCCACTTTCTTTACACAGTCAGCAAACTAAGGCAGACTCATGCTGGATCAGTAGGGAAAATGGAGCCAAGGCTCCATCTATTCCCTACCTGTCCCTGCCCACTTGCTCTGGGTTAGAGGTGTAAATGATTACGTGGTGTTTACATTATGGTTTTTGTTTGCTTTCTTTACAAAGCTTTTACATGGCTCTGTTCTCTTTAACCATGATTCCATTCCACAGAGGCTGCAAAATCGTGTATAAGTGAACTCCAATGAAAAAAGGCCAGTTTGAAGCTCCAGGAAATAGCAATAAACTTGACTTGAATGTAGAATTTAGAATTTCTGCCCAGTTTTAGCATGAATGTGAAGAACGCATGAACTGACTTGCATATAAGAACTACTGTGGGAAGAATGTGGAGTGTTCCTCGTTCTTTTTGCTGACACAGACTATCACAGCTACCACTCTGAAACCTGTGGGAAGAATGTGACACTTTTTTTTTTTTGGTTCTAGCATGATTTTTTTTTTTTTTTTTGAATCTGCACAGTACGTCTGGGATTGGATTTCTATGCCAGACAAGGCAAGGGTATTAATGTCATTCGGGTTGATATCCATCATAAAAATATCTGCTAGATAATCTATTGAATTAAATAACATTGGCAGGTTTTTGCTAGCAGTTTCTTGTTCTTTGTTGAAGGAAATCTCTAGACAAGACACAAAAATTTGTCACGTCCTCTTGGTAAAATGACTAAAGTCACTACCAAATTCTAAAAATATTGTTTATAAAAATAAAGTTTTAAATATCTCTCTAATTACTGTTTCTCTGAAGTT
The DNA here is from genome assembly GCF_011386835.1 of Chrysemys picta bellii. Classification (NCBI taxonomy): domain Eukaryota; kingdom Metazoa; phylum Chordata; order Testudines; family Emydidae; genus Chrysemys; species Chrysemys picta. The sequence goes on along the minus strand of NC_088798.1, from coordinate 49,387,331 downwards.
CTATAGAACTTCATATCTGAACCTTATCAAATGATATGAAAAGACTTGACCTGAAACTGGAAAAGAAAAAGCAATGTATGCACAGCAAAAGGGAGAGTGCTCCAGTTTTGGTTTCCTTCTTATTTTTTCAACTGGCAGTAGTCAGAATCATGGATACCCACGCACATCCACCTACCACAGTCTGAGTCCCGACCAGGAAGACATTTGCATCCCATTTATGAGCTAAGGTAGTTCTGAAATTGTCAGGTATATCTGAATTTAAAAAAAACTGGGATCCGTGCATGTACCCTGCTATCTTCTAGTGTGTTGGTGCAATTGTTTTGTGTTACTAATTTTCAGAAAACTCATTAAAATAAATGTCAGGCAGAACAATAGGTCAAATGTATCAGATGCGATGATAGGTAGAATATACTCTTGATTGCTACATCATGAAAAAACAAATAGTAACTCCCCGTAAGAATGAAGAAACAGCATTACCATTCTGTTTCAGTTCATTGGTCCAAATCTAGTAGGCTTGCTACTTACAGTGAGGAAAATGAATGCTTCCGAGGTATTAGGAAATAAAACAATCCTCAGCTATCCAGTTGTGCAAAGCTATCCTTGGGGAGGGGTGCATGTGAAAAATTCCTCGAACCCTGCAATGATTATTTTATAAGCTGTTGCATGGTTTAATTCTGACTCAGTTCTAAGGCTTGGGTGAAGGTTCACATAAATTCTCATTGTATAGATTTATATAAATATTTAATCATAAAGCATTAATTTCCATTGCTGGGTTGTGTACAGGTGAGTTTCCTGGTGGCCTGTGATATATAGGATGTCAGCGAATCACTTTACCTACCACAAAAATGCAGCCACATCTGAGATGAATGTTAATTACTCATAATGGCACTAAACAACATTTAAGTGATGAAGTGAAGAAAAATATAGTAATTGGAGACTGCGGTAGAATTTAGGCAGGAAGAATGTAATTGTCAGAACTGAAATTTGGGTAGGCCCCACTGGCTTAATATTCCTGCCCAAATAAAAAGGGATCTGTAATGACTGCAAGTGGTGAGGGCTTCAGTTTTAAACTGAAAGACAGTAGGAAAGTAAGGGCAGGTCTACACTATAGCCCGGATCAATGCTTTGAGATCTATCCACTGGCGGTTGATTTGGCGCGTCTAGTGAAGACCCGCCAAATCAACAGCAGATCACCCTTCAGTCAATCCCTGTACTCTACCCCTGACAAGAAGAGTAAAACAAGTCTCCTGTTGACCCCCCTGCGGTGTAGACCCCGTGGTAACTCGGCCTAAGGTACATCGAGTAGCTAGAGTTGCGTAGCGTAGGTCAACTTACTGCAGTAGTGTAGACATGGCCTAACTCTTAACACCATGTTGGGACATGAGGTGATTCTGAGGAATGTACCGCCTATGGAATCATCAACACCCCTTCCTGCAGACACTGAGTGATCCATGGAAGTTCCCTATCCAAGCACTGAACCAGCTTGACCCTGAGTAGGTTAGATAAATGTCTATCAGGGATGGTCTAGACAGTATTTGGTCCTGCCATGCAGGCAGGGGACTGGACTCGATGACCTCTCGAGGTCCCTTCCAGTCCTAGAATCTATGAATCTATGATTAGTGTGTGGCTGCAGGGTAAAATATGAATTGATTTTTCCCATTTCCAGTTTGAATCTCTCAGCCGTTTACTACACCATTCTCCAGTGTGTTTAATTCTTTCTCAAAACAACTGAAATGTACTGAGCTCTTTTGCAAATCTGTCCATATGTTTCTAGCTCAACATGCCACAGGGAGTTTTTAGGTGAGCTGGAATTGAACCTAATCACCTCAGTCCCAGACCAATGCTTTAAACACAAACTCATCTTTCTTGTTCTTTTGTTCTGCTCCTTTTTTCTTTTTCTATTTTCAAAATAATTGCTTCTGGTTTTTGCAGGCACAACTTGCACTTTCAGTTGAAGTACCAGTGCAAAGCTCAGTGGTTGCATCTCTACCTTCTGAGTGTACAAACCAGGTGGATCCCAGACTTACCATAGTAGTTCATTTTTATAGACAAACAATCTGCAACTGAAAAACAGGAGTCTGGGCCTCAGGGGGATAAATAGATTATTTTGCTCTCTGACTGTCAATGCAGTATTATTATGGACTAATATATTCATTAAACATATTAGGAATTACCAATAGTTACTCAATGGTGATATCGGAAATATCAAAAGCATTTCTCCCCCTTCTTTGGAAAGAAATAATTATGGGAGATGTGTGGACTGTATTGTCAAACATTGACTTTTTCATATATTGCATGTAATGACTGATTTAGAATTTCAAAAGAGTCTCAGGGATTTAGATCCATATTCCATTAAAAGGAATAGAAGTTATCTGTCTATCCTGCCAAGCCCAATCATAAGTTTGCCCTCAAAATATTGAGATTTGCTTAAAACTCATGACGTCTTAATACAAATGTTGATGCTTTTTATTCCTCTTTTGATTGTTGAGCCTTTAGCAGTCGTATATTTTCAAGTTTTTCTCCACAACTTGGAGGGCTAGAAATTCACTTTCTCTTCCAGCCCCCTCCTACTCCCCGCCCCCAGTGAAAGATGAGATTTTTCACATAATCAAGATTCCAGTTACTGGAGTGTTAAGAAAAGCAACAAAGCACAAGACTGCATCTAGCTGTTTGTCTGCTTTGGAAATAACCTAACACAACTTTTAAAAGGACACTGTAAGGTTAAAAATCTTTACTTGCCCATGGTAACAAAACACTAAATTATTAAAATGAAATAATTTTTAAAATGTAATTTACCTTTCCTTAACGTAATTACTTTTCACATTTCCGTCAGCTTGGACAACAGTTGTCAGTTTCCCTTTCATTTGTAGTCCGTCTGTTTTGATTCACTAACAGAAGGCTGCAGTCTCTGGTTTTGTTAATACTGAAGAGAAAAGGTTAGTTTTTTATATTGTTTCCTTTTCTATTAGTTTTAGCTTTTGTTAAGGTTCGGTGGGTTAAGTTTAACTTGGCTGTATTTTATAATACTTATAGAGAGTTCTATTTGGAAAAAAGAGTATAACATTATATAAATAGTTATAAGTCCAGATCCTGCACTGGTGTAAATTGGCATACAGATACCAATGTCAGTTTCTTACAAATACACGTTTTCTAATAAAACAACATTACTGTAGTCTAGGGAAAAAAGCAACCACATAAAAAGAGGATGGGCTAATGCTGCATGAAGCCAGGAAGAGGCAAAAGTTAGACTGGAAAGGTTGATGGGAGAGTTTCCATTGCTTTATCCCAGTTCAGCAGTCAGGATTACTGTCCCTGTGCAGGGATGGAGGCACTAGGGTCAAAGGCACTTGTGTCTCAGGCACCTGCTACATTGGGTGCCATGCAGGACAGATTGATGATTCGTCATCAAAAGGGCTGCTGACTACACTAAAGAGTAGCCAGGCAGAAGAACTGTCCTACTGGCCCAGCCAGTGTAGGACAGGTTGATGGCAGCAAATGTAGCAGGTGCCTGAGTCACAAAGCAATGTGTGGAAAAGGGTGTACTGTAGGCCTAGCATAAGACCATGCTGACTTTGTCAGCACTCTTGTGCCTAAGTAGCAAATTTCTGCAGATTCACTACTCTATTGCACCTCAAATATACACATTAACTGGAGTGAGTAAGTGCTGAATGGCTGATTCTCTCTGATGTGAAAATGTTACTGGCAAGTATTTTGTTGTTGGTTTTTATATATAATTAAGGGTGAGATGTAGCTAAAAGTAAAATCTTCATTGCTGTGAACATATGTGGGCAACAATAGAGAAACTAGAACTGAAAATATGAGACTATTCAGTAAAAGTAGATGCGAGACATACTTGTTTCTGCTCCCCTAGATCTGGAAAATATACTGCTAACATGCAATTAGAATTCCATATAGGTAGTAAAAGAAATTTTCCCCTCTGCCCTCTACAATATGTGTACTGAAATTCATTTTGATGTTTTAATCATTTCCTTGTTTAAAAAAAAATTATGAAAAATAGAAGTTCCCTAGACCTTTTCAAGTGATTCATTAAAAACAAAAAAGCTTGTTTGCCAAGATGCCTTAAAATTGTGGGATTCCCAGGTGGAGCGTATGCTTTTGAAAATGTTTACAGTACTGACAGTTTTCCAATCCTGGATAAATGCCTAATCCGTTTGTGGAACAGACTGCCCCAGTTTTCATTACTGCTGACATCAGGGGTTAAATTGCGTGCAAGATTCATCATTTTCCCCCTGTGGTGTAAAAATCACTTTCTTTGAAAAATAATGTAGGGAAATTACTTTCCAGTCAAAACTTCCCTTGGACAGGACCCTGTTGAAGGCTTTCCCCTTTATGCAGACCACCAAATTAGTGCTTAGAAAATGGGATATTATGGATTCCTTGGTCTTTATGGAGCCTTTTCTAAATGTACTCAGTCGATGGGAACTCTGTGTGAGAGCAAAAGGAGAACATTGTGTTGGCATCTCCTGCTGTGTGGTTGGGTGCCACAGAATGGAGAGCCTAGAGAGCAGATAGTGAGGAGCCTATCTGTGCAGCCACCATGATGTCCTGTATCCAAGCTCCAGGGAAGGACTGGGCTCCCCTCTTCTGCTCTTAGCCATGCAGAGATGAAGAGACAAAAAGGTATGGCTAGGGAGAAAAGGGGCAGAGCAACACTTACATGCCTCCAACTAGAATGCTGTTGAGCTCAGCCAATTTTTCTGTGGATGAGGTTTTGCTTAATGGGCTAGGTTTCAGATATCTGCACTGTAGATGACTTCTCCCTTCCTTATGGCCCCTACTTCCCATCAGTGGTGAATACTCCTAAAGAGCATTCATCTCTCTGGCAACTTTGGTGTCTCTAGGTTCTCTCTATCTCCAGCACATACCTAGGTCCTATTCCCTTGTTTTCATTCTCTCAAACCCTCTTTCACTCTGGCCCAACAGCCCTTGACTCCATCTCCCTTCATCTTGCCATTATTCTGCTCCCCAATCCCAGGCTAAGAACTCTTCACCAATCTTAGCCTGCTTCAGCAACCACCAGCTTAATGTTGCCTTCTTCCCCAAGTCAGATTCTCACCCTGTTTTCCACTTCCTGATCATACTCCTCATTTGGTTACACTTCAGATGCCTGGGATACCATGGCCCATGCTCTCTAATCTTCCATTTTGCCAGTAAATATGGGAAGAGCCTTACTCTCTTACTGCAGAGCCCTTAGGCTTCATTCACATCTGCCAAGGTTCCTTCCCCACTCTGAACTTTAGGGTACAGATGTAGGGACCTGCATGAAAACCACTAAGCTTCTCTACCAGCTTAGATCTGCTTTTGCTGCCACCACTCCCAATGTGCTAATTCCCTTCCCTGGGTAGCCTTGAGAGACCTTCACCAATTTCCTGGTGAACACCGATCCAAATCCTTGGATCTTAACACAAGGAGAATTTAACCATCCCCCCTCCTTTCCCCCACCAGTTCCTGGTGAGTCCAGATCCAACCCCTTGAATCTTAAAACAAGGAAAAAATCAATCAGATTCTTAAAAAGAAGGCTTTTAATTAAAGAAAAGGTAAAAATCATCTCTGTAAAATCAGGATGGAAAATAACTTTAGTTACAGCAAACAGAGATAAACACTCTAGCAAAAGGAACATTTACAAGTTGAGAAAACAAGGATAAAACTAACATGCCTTGCCTGACTTGTTCAGGAAGATTTGGAGAGCATGGATTGATGTCTGGTCCCTCTTAGTCCCAAGAGCGAACAACCCCCAAAACAAAGAGCACAAACAAAAGCCTTCCCCCCACCAAGATTTGAAAGTCCTTTGGGTAAGGTGTCAGCCAGGTTACCTGAGCTTCTTAACCCTTTACAGGTAAAAGAATTTTGGTGTCTTTGGCCAAGAGGGTTATAGTATTGTACACAGGAGGGCTGTTACCCTTCCCTTTTAGTTATGACAGCATCTTCCACATAAATAGAACTTTGCATTCAGCTTTCCCGGTATAGCCTTTAATCCTGTCTGCTCATGATTTGAGCTACTAAAACCTTCACTAGTCTGTTTTATTGCTATGCATTGTGAAGCTATTTGAACTGTTTTCCTTTGTAAAGGGGGGAAAAACTGTTATTTAACTGAATGTTCTTCAGCAATACATTTTTAAACCTTTTTCTTTTTTTAATTTATGGGTGTTGTAATGCCTGCTCCACTTCTTGACAAGCTGTCCACTGACAATTTAGCAATTAGCATAAAAGCCATATTTTCCATTTTAGCTCTCGAGATGCCATTTGCAGTCTCAATTATTTTTGGCTTTTTCTTTCCCCTTTTACACAACCAGTCTCCCTTACTCCTCCTTCCTCCACTTACATAAAATATGTAAGTTCTCCTTCAAGTAGTGTCAAGTAGAGGATGCTCCACTGCAAGTGCACCTGTGCCTTTGATCGGAGTTTTTTTTGTAGCAATGCTTGTTCAGCCCGTACATGTGCCCCACACATCCTTGTGTTTCATGCTGAGGCTATGTGTGGGCAAACCATCCCCAGTTCCTTCTCAGCAGCCTCTGGACAGAGACGAATCCCATGTGCCTGTTTCCTATAGTATTCTATAATTTGTTCAGTAGCATTTAGTTAGATACCTTATAATGTGTGTAAAGAGTTGTTGGAGCAATTTTTCCCTTTTTTTCTTTGCCTTTAACTGAAAGAAAAGATATTACTGGATACATTTAAACAGGAGTTAAGAGCTTTCCCCCTTTTAAGGGTCTTTCTTTGTTATATTACTCAAGAATGCTGGGATTGCTGGGATTCAAAAGATACCTCTCCTCCCATGGGGAGATTGCCATCAGTGACAGACATTCTCAGTGCTCTGCTGTTTGGGAGATGCACTTTCTGGGGACTTGTGTAAGGTCTAAACGCCCTTCAAGATAGATGATAAAAAAAAATAAGAAAATCAAGTTCAAACTCCTGAAGATGGAGCAAGCTATATGACCAGCTTTGGATCCAAATAGACCTCCCAGGTCTCCCAGTGCCCTGTCTGCATCAAGATCTCCATGACTGGAGACCGCTAAAGAGGTAGATGGTACCATGGTGCTGAGTACATTTAAGGCACCAAAGTCATCAGTAGAGGTAGCCTTGACAGCTGCCTCTAAGCCAGAGGAGGTAAGGAATAAATCTCCAAGAAAATCTGTCACTGATGCAGAAGACGACTGTGGAGACCGCAGGTCCCAAGGAGAGTTCCATGCAGACTCGGAGTGATGTCGGTACACAAAGGCAAGAGGAGTCAGCTGTCTAAGACAGACTTGGTACTGAGTTTCGGTACCTGTACCTAGAGCAGCAGAGAGACTGGTCAAGAAAGTTCTAATCCAGTCCCTGAGAAGGGAGGGTGGAGGCCAATTTTAGACCTTGGCTCTCCAAACACATTTGTAAAACAGCAGAAATTCAGGATAATTACCCCATTTTCATGTCACTATTCACCTTTCACACAAGAGCTTTCTTTATTTTCTTATCCAGAACAAGCCTTATCAATGCAGGGTGCTCCATTTTCACCTATCTTCTTTCCCAAGGATATTCAGATTTGAGTAATAGTTTCCACCCACTTATGTATTCTAGGTGTAATCGGTTTCATGTGTGTGGATGATTGGTTGATCAGAGGCAAATTGTATCAGGAAGTCTTAGCAGCAGTGAAGATAATGTGTTCTGGTAAGGGTAGTACTGATTGCATCAACGGGGCCAAGACAAGTTTGGAATCCATATCTGATCAGGCTCCTTTCACCCTCCATGGCAGCTTGCATTCATTCCTCTCCCACTGACACAGGATGCTGGTTGAACACTTCACCCCAACGTACTGATTCTGAGGCTCCAAGCATGGTTCCTTGATGATTCTCTGAATAGAGATATCCTATTAATCAGTGGTACAACTTGTATTATTAAATATTAGAAAATACAAGAAATAGAGAGACAATGTGGGTGAGGTAGATAAATATCCTTTATTGGACCAACTTGTGTTTGTGATTTACAAGATATTATCTCACCCACTCTGTCTCTCTAATATCCTGGGACTGACATGGCTACAACTACACAGCATCCACAAGAAATACTTACCTCCCAAAATGGAAAAGATGATGTTATCTTTGTAACTGTTGTGTTTTCACTGACTTGGTCTTCTGTTCCCAGGCCACTGGATTACCTGTCAGAATTGAAAACATTGGGTCTTTCTATGAATTCCATTAGGGTACACTTAGTTGCAATAGGAGCTTTTCATGCATCCATAAGGGATTTTTTGCACTTCACTCATCCAACCACAACAAGATTTTGAAGATGTTTGTCAGATCTCTCCCCAAAAATCAGAGATACTACTCCTAGCTGGGATTTCAACCTTGTTCTTAATTGCTGTCTGAAACATCCATTTGAGACACTAGCAACTTATTTGTTTTGATTTATCTGTGAAGTCAGCCTTCCTGGTAGCTATTGCTTCTGCCCAAAGGTTAAGCGAACTGGAGTCTTTAATGGCAGATCCCTCCCCCACCCCCATTGATAGTATTCATCAGAAAGTATGTCTATGCACCCATTCTCAGAATTTCATATTCATGAAACCATTCATCTTCTGTTTCTTTCTCCCCCAAACCACATCAAACTGCTTAAGGTCATATTCCATACCATAGATGTCAAGAGGCCATTAGCCTTGTATCTACAGAGGACCAAACCATTTAGAAGATCTCCTAGACTACTAGTTTCTGTCTACAATGGATACAAGTGCTTAGCAATTTCAAAACAAAGATTATCAAAGTGAATATCTGGATTTGAGGTTTTTAAGAGCAGATTAGACAATCACCTGTCGGGGTTATCTAGAATAGGTAATACTTAGTCCTGACTTGAGTGCAGGGGACTGGACTAGAAGATCTCTCAAGATCCCTTTCAGTCATTTGATTCTATGAATTAAGATCTGTTATGATGGAACTTCTGTTCAACCCCCTTCAAGAGTGGTAGCCCATTTTATAGCCTTATTGTAGGATATACCAGTAGCAGACATCTGTAGATTGACATCTTGGTCCTCTGCTCATACTTTATCTAATCATTATGCTTTGGTGCCTGTGGCTAGATCAGCTGCAGCTGTGGGCAACACAGTTCTCTCTCCTGCACTGGACTTTGCTCTGAACTTCCCAGCTCCTTAGGGGGATATTGCTTGGGAGTGGAGCACATACTGGGATGCTGCTTGTGTAGTAACTGGAGTTCTTTTTAGATGCATCCCCCTATGGGAATGCTCGGTGACCTACCCTCCTTTCCCTCTGCTTCATAGTCTCCCTCGCGGGACTTTATGGCGGAGAAGGAACTCAGGCTGGTTCAGCCATGCAGCCCCATATAGCCTTGGTGCAGAGAATGAGGATGTGTGGAGTACCTGTATGGGGCATACAAGCAAAGCTACCAAAAATCTTCGATCAAAGGCATAGGGTGCAGGCGCACCTGAGGTGGAGTGCCCACAGGGGGACACATCTCAAAGAACTCCACTTAATGAACAAAGTGAGAAACCTGTCCTCCTTTCCTCTTGTTTGTTGTTAGATATCAATACATCATAAAACATATTATTTCTGTTTTTACTTACACAAATGATATATTTTCTGTTTTTATACTGCAGCTTTTTTCAGTAGAGGCTTAAACATGAATGCTCTCAGAAAGCTTATGAACAAAGTTGACTTTCTCATCTTATAAAGAGGATATAAAAAGGGTCATCATTCCTGCAGCAGAATTATTTCTGTTGACTTATGACAAACATCCTATCTGGGTGCTGCTTGTTGAATGCATCCAGTGAGCTTAAAAAGGCATTTGCTTTGTTAGCATGTATTTTCTTTTTTATTATTCACATAAATACATGTAGGAAGTAACCTTCAATGTTGTGGTGGCTCTTTATAATCCATATCTGAAAGCCATACATGGAGCTGAATATTTTCTTATTACTAATATAGAGCACATGGTTTCGCACAACTGCCGGATAATTTCACTTGTTGGAATCAGTGAATCCTAGAATATCAGGGTTGGAAGGGACCTCAGGAGGTCATCTAGTCCAACCCCCTGCTCAAAGCAGGACCAATTCCCAACTAAATCATCCAAGTCAGGGCTTTGTCAAGCCTGACTTTAAAAACCTCTAAGGAAGGAGATTCCACCACCACCCCTAGGTAACCCATTCCAGAGCTTCACCACCCTCCTAGTGAAAAGGTTTTCCCTAATATCCAACCTAAACCTCCCCCACTGCAACTTGAGACCATTGCTCCTTGTTCTGTCATCTGGTAACACTGAGAACAGTCTAGATCCATCCTCTTTGGAACCCCCTTTCAGGTAGTTGAAAGCAGCTATCAAATCCCCCCTCATTCTTCTCTTCTGCAGACTAAACAATCCCAGTTCCCTCAGCCTCTCCTCATAAGTCATGTGCTCCAGACCCCTAATCATTTTTGTTGCCCTCTGCTGGACTCTTTCCAATTTTTCCACATCCTTCTTGTAGTGTGGGGCCCAAAACTGGACACAGTACTCCAGATGAGGCCTCACCAATGTCGAATAGAGGGGAATGATCACGTCCCTCAATCTGCTGGCAATGCCTCTACTTATACAGCCCAAAATGCTGTTAGCCTTCTTGGCAACAAGGGCACACTGTTGACTCATATCCAGCTTCTCGTTCACTGAAACCCCTAGGTCCTTTTCTGCAGAACTACTTCCAAGCCATTCAGTCTCTAGTCTGTAACAGTGAATGGGATTCTTCTGTCCTAAGTGCAGGACTCTGCCCTTGTCCTTGTTGAACCTCATCAGGTTTCTTTTGGACCAATTCTCTAATTTGTCTAGGTCCTTCTGTATCCTATCCTTACCTTCCAGCGTATCTACCACTCCTCCCAGTTTAGTGTCATCTGCAAACTTGCTGAGAGTGCAGTCCATGCCATCCTCCAGATCATTAATGAAGATATTGAACAAAACCGGCCCCAGGACTGATCCTTAGGGCGCTCCGCTTGATACTGGCTGCCAAGTAGACATGGAGCCATTGATCACTACCCTTGAGCCCGATGATCTAGCCAGCTTTCTATCCACCTTATAGTGCATTCATCCAGCCCATACTTCTTTAACTTGCTGGCAAGAATACTGTGGGAGACCATATCAAAAGCTTTGCTAATGTCAAGGAATAACACATCCACTGCTTTCCCCTCGTCCACAGACCCAGTTATCTCCTCATAGGAGGCAATTAGGTTAGTCAGGCATGATTTGCCCTTGATGAATCCATGCTGACTGTTCCTGGTCACTTTCCTCTCCTCTCCTCTAAGTTCTTCAGAATTGATTCCTTGAGGACCTGCTCCATGATTTATCCAGAGACTGAGGTGAGGCTGACTAGCCTGTAGTTCCCCAGATCCTCCTCCTTCTCTTTTTTAAAGATGGGCTCTACATTAGCCTTTTTCCAGTCATCCGGGACCTCCCCCGATCGCCATGAGTTTTCAAAGATAATGGCCAATGGCTCTGCAATCACATCCACTAACTCCTTTAGCACCCTCGGATGCAGCGCATCCAGCACCATGGACTTGTGCTCATCCAGTTTTTCTGAATAGTCCCGAACCACTTCTTTCTCCATAGAGGGCTGGTCACCTCCTCCCCATACTGTGCTGCCCAGTGCAGCAGTCTGGGAGCTGACCTTGTTCGTGAAGACAGAGGCAAAAAAAGCATTGAGTACATGAGCTTTTTCCACATCCTCTCTTACTAGGTTGCCTCCCTCATTCAGTAAGGGACCCACACTTCCTTTGACTTTCTTCTTGTTGCTAACATACCTGAAGAAACCCTTCAGTAACACTGTGACATCAGAGATAATCAGCCATTCAGCACTCACTCACTCCAGTTAATTTGTACACTTGGGAGCAGTAGTGTAGTCAAGGGTAAATTCTGTTTACCCACTTCTCATTTGGGGAATATGGAGTGCAGTTTAGGAGTCTGCCCACTTTATTTTGTTTACCATTGTGCTATTGTTGGGGGGGACATCACTACTGCCCTGATTTGTCATGACAATGGCTGCCTTTGGTAACTGTGTTATCTCAAAAGACCATGACATAATTACAAAGAAGGGTCCCGGGATGACTTGTAATGAAAGGAGGGTGGGTTGGGATAAGCCCCCTGCTGTCGTCCTGTGGATTTGCACTGGGATAAGTTACTTTCTTTTCAAAGGGTAATTGCTACATGAAAATAAGATACAACATCCTAGCTCCCCTTCCTGGATATAGTTTATATGTTTCTTACAAATTGCGGGCTGTGGATTTCTGGATGCTTTTTACCTTTTTTTAAATAAAGCTGGGAAATTATAGGTCTGAATCCCAACTGAGTTTTCTGTTTCACAATTAAAAACAAAAAAAGGTAATTTAGAAACAGCAGTAAAACTGAAGTTGCATAAAATGTTTTGTTTGAATACAGTTAAATTACTTGCAATATATTAGTCAACATGGCACTGAGTGGTGAAATACGGAGCTTCACAAGGATAACAATAGCAATAAAATACACCAAGGACAGCAAATTTGTTGTAAGTGCTCTATTATTTAAATAGCACACATACATATGTAAAATATTTTGTTTCTATTAAAAAAAAGCCTTATAGAAATTCATAAACCAACAAAAATCATTTAACCTTGGTTAAGGTTGCTCTCATCAATAAATTAAACCATAAAAATTAGAACATACAAAGTTAAGGATTTAAAAGGGTGAAAAAAGGGTATCATAAAGCATGTGCTCAAGCTAGCCAAATTATGACGCATGGGCGTGTTTTTTTATGGCATTTCCTAATTTTAGAATACTTGACTTTGCAAGCTTTTAATCATTAGCTTTAAATAATGAAAAATAGGAAATTCAGTTTATGGATGATCACAAACATTGATTAGCTAAACATTTAAATCAATTCTTTTGTCTGTGAATATAGCTATAATGTATAAGTTCTGTGGGTGTATTTGAATATGCCAGTTGCCATGATGTCTAGGCTATGCTGGGTTTGTTTGCCCAGACTTCACATACAAAGTGTTGTATCCTTGAGTCCTATTAAACTACGTAGGCAATGAAATATGTGCTAAAAGGACAGCTGGAGTTTCCCTGGTTTAGTTGCATCTTCAGGTGTCAAAAGGTGATGTAACTAGATCAATTCCACCTGCTCCCCACAGCACAAGGCATTGTTTTGGGGGCTTAATAGGGGCCAAAGCAGTCATATCTAGACTGCACTGTGGTGTGGTGCCCTTCATTAGTGTAATTACGCTAGGGGGGCATTACATGTTAGTAATACACCACTACCTCAATATAACGTGACCCGATATAACATGAATTTGGATATAACGCGGTAAAGCAGTGCTCCGAGGGGGCGGGGCTGCGCACTCCGGTGGATCAAAGCAAGTTCAATATAACGCAGGTTTCACCTATATCGCGGTAAGATTTTTTGGCTCCCGAGGACAGTGTTATATCGAGGTAGAGGTGTAGTTAAAGTGACTCTTTGGCTGGTCTAACTTGTATTGCAGGATGGTCCCAGGATATGGGAAGGATGAGTGATGTTTGAAAACCACTTTCGCCTCCCTCCCTCTCTGCACAATTGCACTGCTCTAGAACAGCTAAGGATTGTCTTACACAGAAAGTTGTGATATTTCTAGTACTATTGTTGTGGGAAAAATGTTTCTTTCCCTACAGGGCTGTGTGAATAGTCAGGTGTCGTATCTACATTGATATGATATTAATGCTCAAATACTGATGGAATGTGTCTCATTCTTGGGTCCAGTTGACTCTCCAATATATTCCAGTGGTAGTTCAGTGCTTCATATTATCTGAAAGGGATGAACTATGATATAAGTGGGTCTCCGAAGAAAATCCAGAACGCTTCTTAAAAGGAGAGGCATGAGCTTACAAGAGAATCTCCAGCTTGGGAGGTTGGATATTGTAATGCACATACAAACTGGTGAAAAAATGTGTTGTAAAGGGGCTATCGTGTGCCATATAGCAATACCTTGCTTGCAGCCATGAAACAATGATTTCCAGAAGATGCATGGTTGTATGACAAGCATTGCTAATAACATCTTGGAGCATATTTTGTTTATCTCCCGGTTATATGAAAGATCATGTATATCACTACTATGGTTCAGTAACACAACTAAAACGATCTAATCAAGATTGCTTTAACTTATTAAGATGTATTAAGAGAATGAAGTGTATTTTTCCCTTGGACAAAAACTTCCTCAACTCTTTATTTGCTGGTATCATATTTCTGAGAATGAACTATCCTGACTGTATAAAAACCTAGAGTTCCTTAAAAAATCCAGATCACAACAAATTGTTGCCAGCATCCTGTTAAATTGAGGCATTTAACGTTTTTATAGGCTGTTATGAATTGACCTAGCATACAACATGTGTATCCATATAACTATGGGGTGAAACTGCCTGCAAATCTCAAAATCACCGGGATGCTGTAGGATTTCATCTTGGTAATTCAGTATGGATATGCCTAAGCAACTGCTAGGAGCAAGTCTTGTTGCCTGAGTTGAAAGGCTTGAGCTAGTGGAGTCAGGGGTAGAGTGTAGATGTTAAAATAGTGAATAATAGTTGTGTAGATATTGCTTTGACATTCAGGCTTGGCTGGAGCCCGGGCTCTGAAGCCCCTCTCTCTTCCCCCACAGTTTTCAGAGCCTGAGCTGCAGCCCCAGCTATGGGGCCTCCAGCCCCATATTGCTATTTTTAGCATACTAGCCCCAGCCCTGCTGGCATAAGTTGTCAACCTCGGCTGTGAGACTTGCTCCCAGCAGTAGTAAAGGCCATACCCAATGTTGTTCGCTTCCTTCTCAGTCAGTACTGAACCAGTGTCCCAGTATGATGTTAAGGGGCATTGAACTACATCTTTTGACTCAGATGACACCAAATCTTGATCACTTGAGATCATTAATATCTACTAGTACTTCTTGCTACTAAGAGGTTTTAACCCTGATGTCCAGACTATTTCCAACCTAACTATAGAACCTGCTATCAAGATCTGCATTTGCCAGCAGTCACCACATGGTAGTATTTGAGATCACAACAAATGTTCCTTCAATTTAAAATAAGAAAAATCTTTGGTACCTGTGTGGCAAATGTTGGCTGTTTAATGGCTGCTTTTGTAGTTGCATTCTGCTTAAATAAGCTCTCCTTACAGTTTGTTAGACATAGTATTTCTTGCTTCCCCTACTAGATTAACATGTAATGTTGAGGGCTAGTCTACACTGGGAATTTACATCAGCATAACTAGATTGTTCAGGGGTGTGAAAAATCCACAGCGATGTAATTAAGCTGACCTAAACCTCAGTGTAGACCATGCTAGGTTCATGGAAGACCTCGTGGGGAGGTGGATTAACTACAGCAATGGGAGAACCCCTCCTGTCAGCACAGGTAGTGTCTACATGGAAGTGCTACATTGGTGTAGCTGTGGCATTGCAGCTGTAGTGCTATAGCACTTCAAATGTAGACAAGCGCTGAGTGTTTCTCCCAAAAGATGGTGTATTTCAGGGAGGGAAAGTCATTCCTCATACAAGTTTGCAAAGTTTTTAAGAGTGTTAGGGGCACTCTGGGTTGAAAGATAATATATACAAAAAAAGATTTTTGAAAAATGTTAGAACTTATTTGCAACACATAGTTCTGTTCTGAATTTAGCTTAAGAAAACCCTCTTCTGCATCGCTGTAGTTAGACTGGATATCAAAATCACAATGTTAATTGCAATTTACCAGATCTGGGTTTGTTTTTTGTACTATGCAGTATTTTAGTTTGGGTTTTATATCCAGTACACCATTTTATTTTCCTTTTTCTGACAGCTGCACCATAATATAGTGGTGTTTGCAACACAGAGTGAAACACAATCCGGTATATGTAATGTTTAAACCTCTGACTGAACTGAAATACATGGTTTAGTGATATAATAAAAAAATGTGTATGAGCTTGGCATTTCAAAAAAGACAATAAAATATTATTGCAGAAGTAGGTTGGCTGAACACTTCTTGCAGACTTTGATTATTTTAAAAAGCAAGGATTATTTGCTGATATTCAGCTCATGAACTTTACTAGGAAGGGAATGTTGGCCTTAGGGTGATGTGTCCATGTCAGAATAGGGATGTAATCTTGAAAGAACAAAAAAGTATAAGAAGCAGGAAATAAAAAACAAAATTTGCTTCATGCTGTGTTTTTAAATCAGTCTTAAACACAAAATGGCACCATAAAATCAAATTTTAATTTTCTTTAAATTGCATCAGCTTGCCAGAATGTTGAACTATACATCAGATGTGCTGAAATTAGTTATGGCAGAGAGTAAGATGTAAAGCAAGTGATCTGGAAATATCAATGATTGAGAGAGCAGCTTTAAACACTGAGAAGTAGGAAACATGTATGGAGTCTGGAATAGCTGTAGTGAAGTAATTCACAGGGCATTTATTCCGTGAAGTTATCAGAACATGAAACAAAGCCATTAAGAATTTGCTCAGGCAGAGGACTACCACCTGATCTTTTCAGACTCCTCTAACTCTCATTAATAGCATTAACCACTTACTCTGCTGATCTTTTTTGCATAGTTTAGTTTGTTTTTATCTGTACTGAAAGTGTCCTTCTTAAAAACAATATAACAAAACAAAAACATATAGGACAATAAGTGATAGGGGAAAAATGAATATTTTCCTATCAAGGGACTGGATGCTATTAGCTTACTCTACTGGAAGCTAGAGACATGAGAACTGGAAGGGTGTGCAATAGGGCCTGCGACTAAGGGTGAGGAGAACTGGATTCTGTTCCCAGCACTGCTATGGACTTGCTGTGTGAACTTAGATAAATCCGTTAACTTCTCAAGCTGCTTGCTCTGCACTCAAAAGGTGTGATTTGGAAGCATGTGTGGGGATACCCAAGATAGCTTTGATCTAGCTAGCTCAAGTAACAATAGTGTAGATGTGATGGCATATGCTGGCTGCCTGAGTACAATCCTATTTGAGATCCTGGGCACATACAGAGAAACTAGTATGTGCTGCCACCCATGTAGCTGCAGCTACACAGTTATTTGAGCTATCTCTATGTATGCTTCAGTCATACCACTGATTGCAGCATAGACACATCCTTAGTGTGGCAATCTGTAAAATGGTGATAGTCTTGATGAGTGTTAGGTATAAGAATCTGAATAAAAAGACTCATAGCCTTTAAGGTCAAAAGGGACTATCACGATCATCTAGTCTGACCTACTGCACATTGCAGGCCATAGAAACTCACCCCCCTCCTGTAATAGATGTCTAACCTTTGGCTGAGCTACTGAAGTCCTCAAATCATTGTTTAAAGACTTTAAGTTACAGAGAATCCACCACTTACTCTAGTGACCCATGCCCCATGCTGCAGAGGAAGGTGGAAAAAAACCCAGGGGCTCTGCCATCTGACTATGGAGAAGATTCCTTCCTGACCCCAAATATGGCAATCAGTTAGACCCTCAGCATGTGGTCAAGACCCACTAGGCAGATATCTGGGAAGTAATTCTCTGTAGTAACTCAGAGCTCTCCCCATCAGTGTCCCATTGCCAGCCATTGGAGATATTGGCTGCTTGCAGTCACAGATTGTCTACATGCCATTGTAGGTAGGCACATCATACCATCTTCTCCATAAACTTATGAAACTCAGTCTAGAAACCAGTTAAGTCTTTTGGCCTCAATGCTCCCATTGGAAGGCTGTTCCAGAATTTCACTTCCATGATAGTTAGAAACCTTCACATAATATCAAGCCTAAATTTATTGATAGTCAGTTGATGTCCATTTTTTCTTGTGTCCATATTGGCACTTAACTTAAATAACTCCTCTCCCTCCCTGGTATTTATCCCCCTGGTGAATTTATAGAGGTGTAATCATATCTCCCCTCAGCCTTCTTTAGCTTAGGCTAAACAAACCAAGCTCCTTAAATGGGCGACTCTCTTACCACTTTTCTCCCTTGGTATCCTGCTGTTAATTGATTTATCTCGTTAGACTGACCTCACACTTGGTAAAGCACTCCCATCCTTTCATGTATTTATGTCTGCTCCTGTATTTTTCACTCCATGCATCTGATGAAGTGGGTTCTAGCCCATGAAAGCTTATGCCCAAATAAATTTGTTAATCTCTAAAATGCCACAAGGACTCCTCGTTGTTTTTGCTGATACAGATTAACACGGCTACCACTCTGAAACCTCTCATAAGGTAGGCTTTCCATTCCTTGGATCATCCTAGTAGCTCTTGTCTGCATCTGTTCATTTGAAGAGTGCATCCCTTCCAATATGGTCTATTAGCCAGTCATTTCTTTTATGAGGTTTATAATTCTATTTTCTTTTATTTAATTATGTTAGTTAATCCAGCTCTTAGTGGAAGAAAAGTAGCCATTAATTACACTTGGAAGCTCAAAATGGACTCAGCAAGATGCTCAAGATGGAATGTGTAGGGGCTAATGATTAATTTAAACAATCTGATTTAACACATATTTAACTAAGTTTAGCAACAAAAAAAATAGTTTATCAATTTTTACTTGTTTTTGCCACAGAATTTTGGACAACCTAATTAATTTAATGTGTAAAATAGTAGTACCAAGTAAAAGAATATACTAAAAGAACAAATCACTTGTTTTAAATCAATAAAAAAATACAGAAAAAAAAGTTTAGTCTATCACATCATTAAACAACTAATCACACTGCAACCATCACCTGTGTGAATAGTATTTGAATACTTTAACCCACCATTTCTTTAGGTCTGAGGAATTTGGATTAATTTCCATGTGATTAAATGTTTTGAGTTAGTACCTGAATACAGTTTTTTATTCAGGTTCTTTTGTGTGAAGCAAAGCATTACTATGCTATTACTTCCTGTTCATATAGCCATACTGACATTTCTCGGACTGCTAACCAATGTGGATTAAGCTTTACACGTGCTTTGTAGAAGACAGTAACATACTACCAAAAAGCTTTGTCCTTTGCGCCATTATGGTCACCAGTATCTGAGGGATAGGGCTTGTGGGTCTCAAGCAAGGGAAAAGCTCCTCATTTAAACCAGGTAGGAAAGGAGGCAGTATTCTGGAATGTGTCCAGGCACTGCTGTGGTTGTGGACTCACCAGCACTGGGACTATGTTGTTGTCATGAAAAACCTTTGAAAAGAGTTTAATCCAAGATGCAGGTACCCACCAAAAATGGAATTAAACAAATAAATTAAACCTAGGTTTTTGTTTCACTCTCTCACGTGACCAAATTCTTTGAGGTGCCAACTGTGCCAAAGGTGTGAACTTTCAGGGACTTCAAAAGAACAGTGAAAAATATAATTAAAAGACCCTCTTATTATTATGACGATAGTGCTGAAGTTGAAAAAGGTTGTACTACTTTATTATATTAGGTGGGTATTTTTTTGCCCTTATGAAGTGCCCACGTATTTGGAAACACCTCAATCTTCTGCTGGCAATTCTTCACATCTGATATGGGTACAGTAAGTAATAGCTTTTTAGTTGGCTAAATTCCTTTACAGAACCTGAGATCTAATCTAATTTTGGGAAAAGTTGAGACTTAAGTTGTCTTAGTTTATTTTTTCCCCAAAGTATATAGTTGTATTAGAGCTCTTTTAATAACATACTAACTCTTGGCCTGTAAGTTGAGATTCAAACTTTCATATTGTTTGACTCCCCTGTGGCTTTTGGCTCTATGCCCTTTTCATATCAGGTTACTCATAAAATAATATGGCCCTCTGACCCTAAGGACCAAACACATTTTAGATATTAAAGCTACGAAATCTTGCTTCAAACTGCCCTACTTTGATTTTTGAAAGAACTATTATTTGTGTGCTGATGAAACATCATCTTCCTTCATGCCTTTCTAGCCCTGTTTTAATTTGAAACAAAACACCAGCAATATATTATACGTTTTGTAGAATAAGAAATACTAATTGATTTTCCTTTCCCACAAACAAGGAAACAAAACCTTTGTTTTATTTTTCTATTTTATTTCTAGGCTAGCAATCGGAATAAGGCATAGCATGAATCACAGGTCATATTTCAACATCTTTCTCAAACCACCTTTTTGACATCTTGTTTTATTGCAGCTTTAACAAAGCTTTCCCCTTAAAATTCACCAGTATAAGTCATCTTATTATTGTACACCATGGTTAACTGTTAAATATCTAAAACATAAACTACTGTCATTTTAATTTACATGTGCTTATAATGGGTATCCAAAACAGGTACACATGTTGACTAGGAATTGAATCATCTATTCAGTAGGAAACCCCCCAAACTAATAATTTTATTGCATTTCATTTCCTGATAAACAGTTTATCCTGTGCTCATCATCAGGTTTTTGGCAGCTTCTTACATATTTATCTTGTCATTCTTCAAAATAGATAATTACTTATTCTCTTTTTGACCACAACAGACTTAATATAGACTTTAGCAGGCATTATAGATAATGTCTAATAAGGGGAAAAGGAAAAAATTCTATTGAAAACTGCTCTAATGTGCCAAGCATCAGATTAAATACAACACAAGGCAGAACTCTATTGAAAATTAGTTTGCTAAAATTGATATTGTTGCTGGCTCAGGGCCTAATAGGCAGCATTCTTGGCTTTAGCCAGAGTTTTACTCTTGCTTTCATCAGCAAATTCATACACATCACTTATTTTTTTTTTTTTTAAGTACATTTGAGTTTTTAGATTATGCACTTAAATTGCTATTACCTCTTTTGAAAATACTCAGTCCTACACGTGGGCCAAACTAGTTTATTAATCTTTAGATACCCAGTGTCTTAAAAGGGATGGTTAGCACCAAAAGTGAAACTACCTAATTTAAGCTCCTTGTTGGCTTGAATAAGAAAATGGGATATTTTGTGTCAGTTCCTCAATCTGAACTACTCCAAGAATTCTATGATCAACAAGGATGCCACAGGTCATGGTATTTGGGATTAAACTTGTTCTAGCTGAGATAAGGCATTCTCCAAGAAGGACGCCTGGTCGCAGAACTCCCTAGCACAGGACAGCAATGTCTTCTTTCATTCAGAGAACAATGCAAGATGCATGTTTGCCTAAACTGTCCCAGAAGTGATGCCCTTCTGACTGGCATATCCTATTCCCCTCAAAGAAATAAGACTCATGGGATCCTGCCCCTCCACATTCTTTGTTCAGGCCTTGGTCTTTCCGGTGTGACACCATGCCTCAGTGGGTCACAGCTGAGAATACCAGATTCAGGACTGCTGAGAAATAGGACAAACTCACTGTAAATTGGTGGTTACTCTATCAGTAAATTATACCAAGCCAGTAGCAAAAGCAAACTTCCATCTCACCACACTGGTTTACAAAAAGATGCATTCTCCTTAGGCATTCCAGCCCTTGTCTCACCACCCGGACATTGGTTTTCAGTAACCACTCAGTGTCCAATTTCATCAAATTTAGGAAAAAGCAACAGAGGGTCCAGTGGCACCTTTAAGACTAACAGAAGTATTGGGAGCATAAGCTTTCGTGGGTAAGAACCTCACTTCAGATGCATCTAAAAGGTGCCACAGGACCCTCTGTTGCTTTTTACAGATTCAGACTAACACGGCTACCCCTCTGATACTTGATCAAATTTAGCGTTCTTCTAATTCCCATGAGACCAGCCACTTAGCCAAGTCAATATATAACTCAGATCTTATCCAATAATCACACTGCTGTCAATCCTTTAGTAACTAAAATCTAAAGGTTTAATAATAAAATGCAAGAAGAAGAGCGTTAATAGTTAATAAATCATATACCTACAAATAATTGGAAACTCCTTATATCAGGATTGTAACAGTGATAGAATAAACCACAGGCTTGTAAAGTCTCTCTGGTATCTTCCAAAAGATTGGAAGGTCCTCCGTTTATAGTTCAAAATGTTCCTTTTTATTGTAAATCCATAATCCAGACAATCAAGGCAGGGAAGAGGCATGGTGGAGATGTTTCAGGGGTCTTTTATATCCTCTGCCATGTGCCTGGAATTTTACTGTCTTAAACACATCTCATAGCCCATGTGTATAGAAAGTTACTGGACCAAGATGGAGTCTCGGTTCACCTGAGCATAGCATATGTCCTTGCATACTTTGACTCTCAGGGGTAGCCAATGCCCATATTCTTGCTGAGGAATCCACAGGAAGGCTTACGGAGTGGGATGCGTTTCTCCTATGGCCCACTGTTAGAGTGAAATATCCTTAATGGGCCATCAACACATAGCAGTCTAGCCTTGAGGTAAATCTTATCTGGTGGGTGTTACCCACAGGAACACGTGTATGATGCCACTACATAGCCAATATTCATAACTTCAAATACAAAAATGATATTTGCATATAAATATCCATACTTAGCAAATAGTATAGAATAGCCATACTTAGCAAATCATAACTTTTCCATCAATACCTTACATGACATACTTTGTACAAGATTTGTTGCAGTTGTATAACAGTGGCAATATCAGTGATATAAATGGTCATATTCAATCATAAAGCATCACATAGGGCCA
Source organism: Chrysemys picta bellii (assembly GCF_011386835.1). Taxonomy (NCBI): domain Eukaryota; kingdom Metazoa; phylum Chordata; order Testudines; family Emydidae; genus Chrysemys; species Chrysemys picta. Next base: position 49,364,868 of record NC_088798.1, on the reverse strand, counting down.
TTTGCATTTTTTGCCTAGCTACCATAGTGTTTGGCACACTAAAAATATATAGGTAGATGATGGACAAATCTGCAGAACAGATGTGATAATTTACAAAAAGGACTGCAAAATGATGGCGAATTTGCAAAATGTGATCAAAGTGGGAAGAGACCTGCATTGCAAATAATTTTCCAAAGTGAAACTCATTTTTCACTGTTATGTCTGAAGGTAGGTTGAAATTTCCATACTTGACAATCACTTCAAACAGAGTAGACACTGTCTTTCTACATAATTAAATGGAATGCCAGCACTTTACCTGTGCTTTACTTGTGCTAGGTATTACTATCATGGTTAAGTTGCACAAATTTTCAGTAGCATGTTCATTCTCTCCCTCTCCCTTCCCTCTCCCACCCCCCGGGTGAAATAAAAATGCTTGAATAAATGCAAGAGTAAATACTGTGGTTGGCATCGCATATAGTATGGATGGATATCATTCAGTACTGATAACTCCAAAAGTTTAAAAATGAAAACATGAGTAAAAAACAAAATGAGATTAGACCCAAAATAATGAGATTTGTTTTTAAAAAATTAAATGTTCTTTTTAACAGACTTCTGAACTCCCTTCCTCCTCCCCAGCGTGTGTGACAGTTTAGTGTTGCTGCTTTTATAATGAGAAATGAGATTTTGGCCATTGCACTCCTACATCAGTTAATTTTCTGCCTCAGCTCCTAAATCAACTCTGTAACCCCTTGCATCCCAGCACATGTCTGCTGGTCCTGTATCTGTGGAGGTTCTTCACTCCCTTCCAGGCCTGGGGAGGAGGGCAGCTCCTGGGGATCTTCACACATCTGTCCTCTCACACCTTGTATTGCAGCACTGGAGAGGGGAGGAGCAGAGATTACCCACCCCTTCAAGGAGGGAAGAAGGAGCAGAGCTACTCTTTATGGCTGGGCTTTTTCTGCTCCCTCCTCCCATCTTCCTTCAGCTGTTGTGAAAAGGGTTTGCATGCTTCCTCTCTCACCTCCTCCCAAATCTTCTCTGACTCCTGAGGACAGAGAGCTGATGCCTTCCTGGAACAGCTCTGATTGACTGTTCTTTCCCAGGAAGCAAGGAAGTGGGTGAGGTCACCATTCAAAGGTGGGTTGATTTTTTTTTTTTTTTTAGGCTTCTCAGTAGAAATTATGTAGGCTGGAGGAGTCCTGGGGAGACTGGCCCCAGCAATGGCTAAAATGGCATTAGTTGGAAGAGTTGGCAATATATAGGGCCCGGTTCTCAACCAGAGTAAGTCAGTCTCACTATATGTAGCAAAAGGAAAGCTCAGTGGGTAAGGCACTAGACCAACAGTTGGGAGACCTGAGTTCAATTCCTTGGCCTGCTAGAGATTTTCTGTGTGTCTTGTGCAAGTCTTTTTGTGCCTTTAAAATGGGAATAAATAGGGAAGTACCACCTCATATCTGCGTTGTGAGGATAAATATGTTCTAGATTGTTAGGCTCTCATATGCTATGGTACTGCGGGCCATATACCATGTGAACACCCAGCAGAGGAGCTGAGTATCTATCCCATTATCTTGAAGAATTACCCCTTATTCTCCCAATAAGGTCATCTGTCTTCATTATCCAGGGTGGTAGGTCCTCTCAATCTCTGGCCAGGACCAGGAGCAGAATGTTCTCATGTATAAGTAGAGCTGGTTGAAACTCAAATTTCCATTGATCAGGACATTTTGACATTAAAATGTATTTACCTTCTAATTTGTAACTAAAACTATTTTTTAAAATTTCCTACAAAATGGGAACTCCATAAAAATTCCTTTACAGAAACACAACACAAACTAAATATGCTCCCCAGGATCCTGGTAGCTTCTAACAAACATTGATATGATTCTTGTCAGTTTCACTGCTGCCGCCTCTGGTTACCGGCACTGAAACTGACAACTGCCGATTGACCCAGAATGTGACAGATATGGTAATTTCCTGTATATCTTTGGGAGATCTTATTGAATTAAGTGTAGGTATCTTTGGGGTCCATTGTATTGTGGGCCAGGATTGCATGTAACCTCTCTAGAGGAGAAATGTAATGTGCTTTCTTAGGGCTAGTCTACACTGGCTAGAGCTCTCCCAGCACTCTAAAAAATCCACCTCCATGAGAGGTGTAGCTATCAGCGCTGGGAGAGCGGCTCCCAGTGCTGGTGCACTGTTTACACTGGCACTTTACAGTGTTGAAACTTGCTCCACTCAGGGGTGTGTTTTTTTTCACATCCCTGAGCCAGAAAATTGCAGTGCTGTAAATTGCCAGTGTAGACAAGCCCTTAGAAAGGGCTGTATGGTAACCTATAACTGCAGCAATACACTGGTCACAGTCTCTGGAGAGAAAGCGAAGTGCAGATGTTGGCTTTTTAGGCAGTCTTCTTTTCTGGGGATATCACAGTATAAGCAGGGAACTGTGCAGCCTGGAAAACCCCAGTAGGAGGGAGTGAGACTCAGCTCTCCACCCAAGAGAGGTGATGGCTGGGAGTTGAGAGCCTACAGTATGTGCCCTTGAGGAATCATGAGTGGGGCAGTACAGGTGTAGTTGCCCTGGACTGTGACTATGCTTTCCAGACTTTGGGGGCAGATGGCTCCCCAGACTGGGGGAATCAGGAAGCCTGGGGAGTCAGGTGGCCCAGGAGTCTGGAAACCCTGGGATCCTGGGGCAGTCTGCATGATGTGGTTGCCACAGGCCCATAGACCTTGGAAGTCTTTGGATCCTTAGCCCTAGCAGCTGTCTACCCTGGCTGCAGACACAAATAAGGGGTGTGGGGAGAGGCAAGATCACATAAGTTTAACTGTTATAGATTGTAATACTGTGTACATTGTAGCTTACTTGGAGATGTTCAGTGATTTAAGGTGCTAGCCTAGAACTCTTGAGTCCCGGGGTGATTCCCTGCCCCAGTACATATTTCCTGTGAGAACAAGTCCCTTAATCTCACTGTGTCTTAGTTCACATCTGTAAAATGGGGATAATAGTACTTCTCTACCTCAGAGGAATTGAGGATAAATGTACTAAAGGCTGTAATGTGCTCAGATATATAATAATGGCGAGCTACATGAAATGATTATTCTAAAACTGAATAAAATGTCAGAGCTTGATACTTTCAGCCCTCTGTCTCACCAGCCCTCTGTCCCTTTACATCTGAGGCTCCACAGCACAGCTCTGGAGAATAGGAAAGGCATTCCTTGAGTTGTTTGAGTTGCTTATGACAATTCATGAGCATGTTTCCTTTGGGTTTACAAATGTTGGGCAGCGCTCCGGGTCTTCGGCGGCACTTCAGCGGCGGGTCCTTCACTCGCACAGGGTCTTCAGCAGCACTTCGGCAGCAGGTCCTTCAGTGCCACCAAAGACCCGGAGCGAGTGAAGGACAAACCGCCGAAGACTACGAGTGCCGCCCGGTGAGAACAAGCCCCACATGTTTTTTTACGTGGTTTTTTTTTTTTCAGTCATCCCTGCCGGGGCCCCGTCAAAACTGTTCAAAGCGGGCCCCACACTTCCTAAAGCTGGCTCTGCGGCCCGCCAGGGTGCTTACCCTAGCAAGCCGCGTGCCAAACATTGCCGACCCCTGACTTATTGTGTTTATTATGGAGGCATGGTAGTATCCAGGAGGTTGATAAGGTGAGTTGTATACATTCTGATTCAGAAGATGTAGTTCTGTGGTACAGAATCAGTGGGAAATGCATTATGTCCTAGCTGAAAGATCCAATCTTGATGGCTAGCTCAAGGAAAGGTCCCACAAGACTCAGAACATCTTACTTCATCAGATCACCCTTGCCAAATACGGTACAGTTTTTTTTCACTACTCTCATCCATGATGGCAGAACCACTAAAGCAGTTTAAGAGCTACAGCGGGCTGCAAACAGCTGTTGCGTACTTCATGTTGTAATTTCAGGTAGTAATCCATTCTATGATATTGCTAATACGCAATCTTGCAGTTTGTTCTATAGGGTCTGACTCAGGTGCCCTTGGCAAAATCCCACTGAAATCAGTGGCAATCTCGGGGCAACCAGTTGGAAGACAAAAGCCATAGTAATTGACTTTCAAAAATCTTGCTTCCAAATGGCAGTATTTAAAATTTTGTGAGTGGTATATCCTATTTGATTTCTTTGTGGTAACTTTGGTATTGGGGGACTTTGTCAGGCAATATGAATGTGCAATAAGTTTTCTGTGTATCATTTGAATATTATAGGATGGTGATAGCAGATACAAGTGCTGTCACACTGCTATTCTAAACCATTATCTTCATCTGTTCATAGGGTTCTAAAAATTTACAAAGAGTGCCACCAAATTTGATCAACAGGGTGGTGGGCGGGGAGGGAAGGGAAGACTGCATATATGAAGCAGGGCCTCATTTACTTAGATACCTACAGATACAGACAGGTGTCTAATTAGATTTACTAGAGAACCTATGTGAGTTAGGTGCCTATCTCTCCTTGAAAATCATAACATCTTTAGGGGCCTAAATGCCTTTGTAAATCTGATCCACAGTCCTAAATGTTTGTTTGATTATAGTGAATATAGTGATGTTAATTTCTCTTGCTGATGCTGGTAATTCACCTGACTATCTTCTTATCATTGATCTCAAAGCTGTGTTTTATTATTGTAGTAAATTATTAAAAAGATATTAAGAGTCCAACAGGACTTTCTGTCTCTGGCTAGCCATTGCAATCTATTTATATGAAGTAGCCAGAATGTTTCCTTTGAGCTACAGGTGATGTCCATCCTTTTGTTGTTGTTCTTATATTAATTCCTATCTCCAATAAGTCATTCATGTGAGAGATGTTATGAAATTTGGAATTAAATATTTATTTGGCTTTGTGAACATAAAGATATTAATCCATTCTCTCTGTTAGAATTTAAATGAGAGGATTTGTCACTAGGCGGCCAAGTAATGCTGGAATTGACTCCTGGTAACATGGCCCAAAGTCATGACATTTTTGAACATGCCTAAAGATGTGGAAAAATACTCACTCTATGCAAGACTAGGATATAGAGATAATATTATTCTTGTATATGTAGGACCTGATCCTAGGTAACTCTTGTTATTGCAGCATTGTAGGGCAGGCTGTGTCTAGATTTGCTTCAGTGTACAAGTGGGGATATGCCACAAAGAACTCTCCACCATTACTCTGGAGAGTTAGAGCCACAATTCCATGTTAGAGCTGCCATTAGTGTTAGCATCCTATGAGTAGTAGGAGAAGGCCTGAGGCCTGGTCCATCCTTGCTTCTCATTAGCCTGATGGCTGGGTCACAGAAGTACATTCTCAACCTAAAGGCTAATTGGTATCATTGGGCACAGTAACACACCAAAAACAGAGTGGAAAAATGCTATCTAAGGCAGAGCACAGTTTGTGGCATACAGATGTATGCGGATAGCCAGCTCCACTTGCCAAAACATAATGGGCTCCTGCCTCCTGTCCCATTGTGCATTGTGTGTCTCTGATCATGGGAGTGGGAAGGGAAAAGTCCTTTGAGCACAGAGCTAAACCGCAGCTAAACCCCCAAGATCAATGTGGATCTCAAGGCAAGGGCCATTCAGTGGTGCCTATTTTCTCCCTGCTACTCCTACAAGCAGCAGCCAAGCTCCAGGGACCCCACTGATCATGGCTGCATCTCTTCCTCAGAAGTGGCTCCATAATATGAAGGGGGAGTAAATGTAAGATAATGCAGTCTGTGGAATAATTTGCACATGGAATTTTCAGCAGGCATGGAGGTGGGAGGGGTGGGGCGGTGGAAGGGGTTGGGTAGAGCACAACCAGCCTCCTCACCCTCCACTTCTGTTACCCTCCCCATCTACAGATCTGGAGTCTCATGGAGGCTTAGAGGAGAGGATGGCACAGAGCCATCTCTCTTCATATCTGTGTTTCCCAGACGGATCCAAAATTTGTCTTCCCTGCTTTAGTGGATGTGGAGAGCTGCATAGTGCTCTGTGACATCCCAGGGCACAGTCTAGACCAGCTGGGGGCTGTGTCACCCATGCCCTGAAACCTTCCATACCTTACAATGTCTTGCTGAAGTAGCTCCCATCTGGGTTGCCCACAAACAGCCTTCAAGCATGCAAGCCACACGCTGAATGTCTGTGTGTGCAACTGCAGCCTGCCAGCCACGCTTGGGTTACACTCTGGCTCTCACCAACCTTGCTTATACTGCAAGATGACCCCAACACACTCCCAATCTCGTATTTTCACCAGAATGTAAGTCCTCTCCTGGGCCATACTAGTATTTTAAGTCTGTTATTTTTTTAAAGGGAATAATATGCATCACAAATAGTCCTTCAAACACTTTAATTTAAACACAATAGATTAGATAAAACAGGAAGAGAAGTTTCTTAACAACAAAGAGATAGCATTTAAGCGAGTACAAGCAATGAGGCACAAAAGTCAGAAATGGTTACAAGAAAAATAGATAAAATTTTTACTAATGCCTAACTTAACAACCTGTATTACACTTGAGCAAAGTTTCTCACCATATGCTCCAGCAGATTACTGACAAAACTCTCAGGTCACGACCCTTCCCTCAGTGTCTAATGAATACTTCCTTTGTCTCTTTTAGGTGTAGTCAATGCAATGGGCAGAGAAAGAGAGGTGCCTTAGGGTGTTTGCCCTCCTTTTTATAGTTTCGGTACGTCACTTGAAAAAACATTTCCAGCTGGGCACTGGAAGACAGAGTCTATGTGGAAGGATGACCCCTGCTGGCTTTTCTCACCTATTTGAGCTTTCTTTGTTTCGCTCCTTACTTGATGACTCCGTTTACTGTTTAAATGCAAATTAAGCAGAGCACACATTCTTTTGTTTAGGATTGGCTTGTTGGCAAATTTCTCTTTAGGCAGGACTGTGGGATTTGGAACATGTGTTAATAACACCATATAGGGGAATCTTAAAACTTCACATAAAATGTTGCCCCACATATTTTATCAGGACAATACTGACCAGCAAATTGAGTTTTCAAATGATACCTTACAAACATTTTTATAATAGTGTGTAGGGTGTGCATAAAGAGGTGTATTCTGTCACAGGCTCTGAGCAAGGACTTGAAAGATTTGGTCCAGTTTAATTATGCTGTTTATGGGCTCAATCAGATATTTTCACAGATCCATGGATATAGTGATGTGGAGCTACTGCATTGCTTTTGTCCTAGATGTTTACATCTCTAAACAGGGAACTGTGCATCAACCTGCCGGAAAACACCGCATGTGCTGCAAAAATACATTTCCTCCACTGATGTTTTAATCGGAACTAAACAGTGCCAAATCCTGCTCCCAGTGAAGTAGAAGGGAAAGGTACAGTGGATTTCAATGGCTGCAAGATTTGTTTCCGAAATTGTTTACAACTTTGTTCTGGACTGGAATACTACTTGTGTTCCATGGGGTTTCTAATTATTTCACAAGCTGGCATCCACCAACAGCTGGATCAGGAGGAGATCATTTTAATTAAAATAAAAAACAGACAAATACATTTAAGTGTATTTTTTGTGAGAAGAGCTTATGATTGCTCTGCTGAGATTTTAAAAAGTCCTGTGCATTTGTTTTGAATTATATGTGTGTGTGTGTGTGTGTGTGTGTGTGTGTGTGTGTGTATATATATATATATATATATATATATATATATATATATATATATATATATATATATATATATAAACTTGGAAGCTGCTATTTCTATTTTATTTTTGGAGTCTTAGTTAAATATTTATATCCCATTATATCAGCTGCTAACACCTGGCCTTTCTTACAAACTGAGTCTTGGGTCCAATGTGGTGGGAGAAAAATACCTCCCCAAGAAATAGCCACATTACCCCCAGTTTCTCCTTGTTTCCTGGTTGCATAATGCACCCTTGCACACCAGACCCACTATTCTTGTCACCTTTGGCTGGGGACTTGATCCCAGTCAAATGCTATGGTGATAGAAAATCACCCTTCTCCTGGATGCTCCCCAAAAATCCTTGATTACCCAGTGCACCATTAATTTGGCCCACAAGTGGAGAAACAGTTCATGATGAAGGGTTCATGATTAACTCCCAGTTCATGATTAACTCCCAGTGAGCATTCAGGACATGAGGATCTGTAAGATATTTTCATATTTTGTTTCAAAATAGCTGATATTCAAAAGAGAATTTGGGCTACATTTTCAGTTGGAGAAAATTAAAATTGTTCCATTGAAACCATTAGAGCTATGCTTCTTTACACCAATGGAAGATCTGGCCCTTTGGAAGCAATACATTAGATGAGAGCCAAAATGCAGATCTATAGGTGCCAAGAATAGGGAACAATATGAAATGTAATGCTACTGATTAGTTGAGATGTATGTATGTAATGTAATATACCTATTAAAATAGGATGTTGCCCTATATTTCAAATGTTCATTAATATGTTTACTGTAAATTACAGGAAGTAATGGTAGTCCTTCAAGCTAAAATCCATTGCAGGATCTGTTTACAGGCTGCTATTCACTAGAATCTATTTCATACCTGAAGCAGAAGTATAGGATGCAATGGTGTTTATGTACATAATGAGTTATAAGCTACAGTGGACTTGTCTGAAAGTAGAAGCCCTGTGTGAGTAGTTAATAAGGTGCTAATTGGGTGACTGGGTGAGAATTAAAAGGAAGCGCACAAGCTGGCCAGGAAGGGTGTATTGTGACTAATGCTGAGCTCTGTGATTGGCAATTCGGATAAATTGAACTCTTTCTTTGCTGTGCTCTTTATTACTTGGCTACTGGCTCTTTTCTCTCTCTCTCTTCTCTCCTCTCCTCTCCTTTCCTCTCTGATAGGTCATGCCATCATGCTATATATGTCTATTTCCCCATTATGAAAGATCACAATCTCAACCACATCAGCTGTGAAGTTTGAAAACTGTTCTTTCTTAGCAGCTTCCTATTATTTTAAAGGAAAAGTCAACTATATATATTACAAGGAGTGGTTACCTCTGATGTTGTGACTTTCCTTTTAGTATAGTAGTTGCATGATTATCGTAAAGAGGAATGAAAATTCCAACACTGTTGTAGCTATTGTATCCATTGATACTGATACTGTTGATATACTGTATCAAAATATTTGCAATCCTGTTGCAGTGTTCCATAGGCTATCACTAGAGTTAGCACTGAATTACTTTAAATAAAGGAAAAACACTGATTTACCCACAGATCTCCTTTTATTTATCAGCAAGTATATCTTTGATTTAGTTGTCTGACATGTGTTGATTGCTTCAGCTTCCAGAAGGCCGTTGTTGTATCTAAAGCCACTTCTGTATAATAAGGTCTATGCCATTTTAATCTTTATCTCAAGCACTGCCAAGTGTGCCCTTCAAAGTCTAAGAGAATTCAGTAAAAGCCTCTTCTAACTCCTAGAAATGAATTTTTACAATTCTATGCTTTCCTTAGTAAACTAGTGGAAAATGGGAAAAATTGACTGTGTAACCGCAAGTCGTCTTTTTCCTTAGGTTCGTGCTCCCAAAAGGCTTTTGTAAGTTAGGCATTTGGGGCCAAAAAAGGCCTTTAGTTATATTATATTTTTTTCATCTCTGTAAAACCCCATATGTTCTTCAAACATTGGATCTTTCTTTCTTTGCTGAAATCGATTAAATAGATGAAAAGAAATACCCAGAAACAGGATATTTTAATAGTAATCAAATCTTTTTAAATGTATGGAAAGTTTCTAAGTGGCCATTATCCATGTTGTAAGGAACCTGGATCAGTATGGGGTGTGCAGAAGGAAGTGGCTAGCTGTTTCCTAGTGCGATAAGTACTGGCCTAATTAAAAAATAAAATAGTAAATATGCTATATGGACTCGATCTTGTGCATATAAGTGTTTAAAACTAGAGCACCTTAAGATGGCATTTTACAATAAGGATGCAGGGCCTTGTGAGAATAACTCGGGAACTGCCTCAAGAGCAGTTAGAATTAGCAGTCTAAGGGAAGGGAAAGAGGGTGGTTTTTTTTTTGGGGGGGGGGGGGGGGGTTGGTACCTTTAGAATATAGCTAATATCAAATAAACCAGATGCATTAACCACACTTTTGTCATATTTTATAAGAAAATACATGAGCAAGTTACTTCAGTTCACTGGTAATGAAACTGGGATTCATGTAGAAGACTCAACTCCACAAAAGATCTCAGAAAATTTTAGTGTTGATAGTCCTACTCTGAGAATTTCAAAGCTGCTTATGCTACCAGGATACCCTTCCCATCAATTTCTCTCAGGCAGCTTTGAAAATCCCACCTTTGCTTTCCAGTCCATTATGAGCATTAACATGCAATGCACATCCATATGTGCCACTGAAGATGAGCTTTGGCATATGCACACATACCTTGAGGAGTAGCTGATTTCCTGAGACGCACACTGAGGCATTACATGTGTCAGAGAATCGGGTCAAGGCTTTGAGGCTGGGAGGGCTGTCTGTTCCTGATCACAATCTATGCAGTGACAGTGGCAATGGACAGGAAAGCGATAGGTCAAGATGGGCAAAACTGGTTCAGAAAACTGTGAAAGCCTCTGGGTAATACCAAACTACATTTGATGATCTGTGACTGAGATAGTTTAGCACTACCTACAGGAATGGACCTTGAAGGCAATAGTTTGACACAGAATTTTCTTGCATCAGAAGACAGTAGCTTGAGTTCTGTTTCCGTAAATCATTCTGTTTTAAATGGCATTGCAGTTTGTCTCTGGCATGGATGCAAATAACAATGCACATGTGCAAAAATAAACTACTCTAAATCTAGAGGTGGTTTAGAGTTCCGATTATTATTATTATAATGGAGCCAATCTCTCTCACACTTCTAGTGTTACCAATGATAAAACCATTCATTTTTCTTGTAGTTTACCTCAGGAATAGCCTGCCTACAACACAGAAGCAGACAGCGTATTCCAGGGTCTTGTTAGGACCTCATATATAAGAAACAACTGCATTAATTATTTTTCTCTAGCTAGAGCTAAATTCTTCTTCCTAGTGTATGAGCAATGTACCTCAGGTGGCACATGACCAGGATTCATCACTGAATTTGGTCTGCTGGTTGGACTATTAGCTTGCCCGGACCGGGGGTACTGATGGGGAGTGTGATGTGAATGCTGATCCATGCCCCCAAAACTAAATTCATACAATGTAGAGATTCTTGACTATGATAATCCAATTTGAGGATTTTGAATATTTCCTTCATTTATTTTTATTCATTTCTTTGTTATTTATAGTTTAACTTCTCCCAAAGTGGGGAAAATGCAAAAACTCACTGAAGAATAACCCATAATTGTAGTCTTTATTATAGTACAATTTATTGTATTTGTTTCAAATTTTAGGTAGTGTAGTGGCAGGGAACAGGAGACAAAGAAATGCCAGATAAAGAGGGAAATTTAAAATGGGAATTTTGCCACCAACTTCAGTGGGGAGGATTTCACTCCTCATTTTTAGTAAATATTTTTTCCCCTAATTTGTCAGCTAAAGTAGTTATTCCACACTTTTCATTTGCTGCACTCCATTATCTTCTGAGAATCTCCTCTCTGAAGGCCATATCTGTTCATGTTTCAATCTCATCATATCTACAATGTACAAATTAGGAAGAGCGTATCTTGGCAGGTTCAGAAGGTGGGCTAAGATAAGGACACACAAGTTCACATATTGATTCTGAGCCTTAGCCAAACTATCCAGACTTCTTGCATCTGCTAACCTAGGTTGTAGTTTTAGACAAATAACCTTGATTTGTTTTTAATCAATACAATATTTTTATTTGAATAGGTTTTTAAAAAGTAATCAGATCTATTTTATTTTTCATATTCTAGTCTTTTACTTCCTCCCCATTGTATAGCCATATGCTGCTACTGTGGATGTTTTGTATTTACTTGTTTAGTGTTGTAATTGCTAGTGGAGTTTGTTGTTAGATAATAGAAAAAATCTCAAAGAACTTTCACACTTAAAATATTTGTCTCTGATGAAAAGGACCAGTTCAGGTCCTCATGAACATCCTTACTGCGAAAACAACACAAAGTCACACACAACATTGATAAGCAAATAGCCCGTGCTATATTTGCAACCAATGCATCATTTTCTGATACACCTCTACCCCGATATCACACTGTCCTTGGGTGCCAAAAATCCCTACCACGGTATAGGTGAAACCCCGTTATATTGGGGTAGCGGTGGCAGGGCTCCAGTGGTGATTTAAAGAGCCCCAGGCTTCGGCTGCTGCGGGGAGCCCAGGCCCCTTAAATCGCCGGCCGAGCCCCACTGCCGCAGCCCCGGGATAGCGGCGGCAGGGCTCCAGTGGTGATTTAAAGGGCTCAGGGCTCCCTGCAGCAGCTGGAGCCTCGGGCCCTTTAAAGCACCGCCCGAGCCCCACTGCCGGAGCCCCAGGATTACCACACTATATGCACCATATTATATTGTGTCGCGTTATATTGGGTTAGAGGTGTACTTGGCTTGTGGAAGTTCAATATAAGCTGGAAATCTTCAACCTGTACTTCATCCAGGTTGTCAGTTAGAAGTCAATGGGACTTGTGCTCTTCGGAGCCTAAATATTAAAAAGTTTACAATAACTTTGTTTAAAATATTGAAACTCTAAGTAACTTTTAGTTGTAAACACTTTATTTTGCTTTGCATAAAATCTAATTTGCTTCAACTAAAAAGTTTTTAATAAAAATAAACGTGGACTCTGATTTTTGTAAATATTTCTGCACATGATTAGCTGTAAGCACATGACTGCTATTGAAGTCAACAAGAGTACTCATGTGAGTAAAGTTATGTACCTTCTTAAGTGTTCACAGGATGACAGGCTAAATGTTGAAATATTTGTTTTTTACCTATAGCAGTTTTGTAAAATTCAAGTAAGATATCCTAGCAGGTTTTTGTTTTTTGTTCATTATAAATTCATTATAAACTTTAATCTAAAGTTTGCAATGGCATAAATTAAAGCATCAAACTAATTTAAATCAGTGATATTTTTTTAAAAAAGCAAGACATTTAAATTATTCTGCCCTGCTAGATTGGAAACAAGAACAATTTTTGTTTTTACTGTACTGTGTTTAACCCATTCTGCTTAGGCTAAATATGCCCAGGATGTGGAATGGAAAAATCCCACACCAAAATAAAATAAAATAAAATTTATTCTCCAGAATTGTATTGGTTCCTATTTTATGCAACCCAATTTACATCCCTAATTTGAAGGTCTGTGCTGCAAATTTAGCTGTTTGAGAAAGGGTTTGGTTGAAAAGTAACTCAGTGGGATCTAGATTTAAAGTGCAAGTAAGTTCAAATCTTACTTTAATCACGGGAACTTACAAATTTCCATACTAGATGGACCAATAGTCCATCTAGGGCAGGTTGTTGTTCTGTCTCTAGCAGTCATCTTCAAAGGAGACAGATAATTATGCAATAAAACATCTCCGAGGAAGCTTTATCCCATCCCTCTGCAATTAGTGGTTGGCTTATGTCCTAAGATATGAAGATTGATATCCTGTATAAATTTTTATCCTTGGTCATGCTATTATTGCTCTGGTCATTGTCAGCACTATCTGATTGACAATCCATGCATTAACACTGGAAACTTGTTCTGTTTTCCACTGAGTGTTGTTTTCAATGTGTTGTACAGTAGCATATTTAAGAGTGTGAGGAGGAATTTCATGGTGAAAAGAATGTAGATGAAGAAGATAAGGTAGCTGGAAGAAACTGATACACTTCTGTTTTCTCTCTTGATTAAAAGATCATCTGGGGTCTCATACAACAACAGAAAAGAACACATTTTAAAATAATACACTTTTCTGTGTTGTTGAAATGAATTATCTGCTACAACAGTAAATGACAAATTATTTCAATTGATGATTACTCAGTCAGAAGTTTGTCAGGTGCTCTCAACTATATCCAACCAAGGACTTGCCAGAGTTTTGAGGGCTACCTGAAATTAGCATGATATTGAACTGTTTGTGACCATGATGGAGAATACAGATCGCAAGATGTAAAACTCCATTTTCATGCATGTGCAGCATTAGATCTTTGGAGCCTGTAGGCTGAATTTCAATACTATTGATGAAGGTAGTTAAATGCCACAACACGTTATTTCTAGGCAGCACATGTTATTTCTAGATGCTGGATGAGGAACACAAATACAGTGTGAAGCCTGCCACTTTCATTAGACCATGTACTTAATGTGTATATTTGTTACTTATAGTTCATGTTTCTGCTCAAAATCAGGATAGAGCTGTTAATGATGTATCCTGTATATTTTAGTGTTGGGATGACATATTGTACTCTGTAACAGTAAAATAATGAAGTCATTAAACACTTGCTGCCAGTCACTTAGCAGGGAACAAGCCACTGGAGAGTCAGTTTTACTGTAATGAAATTTATTGAATTCATGAGTTTACAGTTATGTGAGGAAATGAAATTTGCTATACTCATAAGGAGGATTTATGGGTATCCTGAAACACTAACTGGAAAATATTATAGGACTGACAATCATGACACATACTTTGATATCTCTCCATAGTAAGCAGTTGCACAGAGTATCTAAAAAATATCTGATATAGATTGTAGTGATACTTCTTGTTCAGGTTTTTCAGAGGGCAGTTGAAGAATGTGAAAGTATTTCAGTTAGGCATTGGAAGTTAATTTGGATATTCTTACTATAAATATTTATGCAAGTTAGTTGATGATGTAAAATAGGGTATATCTATGATGTTAGACTTGTGGGTGCCCCTCAATAAAACCAGTATTTTTGGACATATTGGTGAACTGACCATACTAAAATCTAGTGGTGCAAAATTTCCTGCGTGTATAAAGAGTGCTTCTAAGCTGGTGATCAATGCCTTCTTCAATATCTGTGTCCTTGAAAGTACCACCCCCCAAAGTGACCTTCTTCTAGGAATAACCTCAACACTGATTGGCAAAATCAATTTCTAGAGGTACATACTGTGACACTTTTTAGGAAAGGAACTTTCAAGCATGATGTGCGCAAAAAAAGATCTGTTTACAGTAATTTAGTCTGAGGGCATTGTCAGGGCCCAGAGTACTTGCTATTGACTTAAATGGGAGTTGGATCAGGCCCGTGGAGAATGTTCAGAGGCATAAGGTTGACTCAGGCACAGTGGTTCTCAGATTAAGGAACATGGATCATTGAAAAAATGATTAAAGATCTAGCAAACATGACCTATGAGGGAAGACTGAAAAAAATTGGGTTGTTTAGTCTGGAGAAGAGAAGACGGATAGTAGACATAACAATTGTCAAGTACATACAAGGTTGTTACAAGGAGGAGGGAGAAAAAATGTTCTCCTTGACTTCTGAGGGTAGGACAAGAAGCAATGGTTTTAAATTGCAGCAAGGGCGGTTTAGGTTGGACATTAGGAAAAACTTCTTAACTCTCAGAGTAGTTAAGCACTGAATAAATTGCCTAGGGAGGTTGTGAAATCTCTATCATTGAAGATTTTTAATAGCAGGTTAGACAAACACCTGTCAGATAGGACACTGGACTAGATGACCTCTTGAGGTCCCTTCCAGTCCTATGATTCTATCACTGATGGTCCTAAGAATAGAATGCTTTGACAATCAAACAATAAGCTAGTGGGGGCCTGACACAGAAACGTGGGCCACAGAAGGACTGATGTCTTATGAAATGCTCAATACTGTATCAAAGTTGGAGAAAATGTGAATACTTGGAGAGTTGCTATTCACTCAATTTCATGAAGCACTCTGTCAAATGCTTAAATACCATTCAGATATATTCTGTACTCTGTTTCTCTGACACTCATCTTTTTCAATGTTATCAGTAATTTCCTGAATGGCAAAAGTTGGAAAAACATGCATATATCTAATTTAAAAATAAACAAATATGTGAACTAAGTCATAAAGTAAGCACAAATGTTATTTCAGTGGAGTTCTTCAGCTAACAGATTGTTTCAACAGCTTTCTAAAGATGTTAAAATTGATGTACATGAGGTTTTTATTTTTCTTTTTATTCTGCAAACAGTGGACATTTCTGAGTGCTGAGATCTTTTGGAAATCTGGCCACTTCATTTCAGCACCTAACCAGGAGCTGTTGGCTGTTGAGTGCTTTTGAAAATTTTGGCTTGTATGCTTTTAAGAGCAACTTGTTGAAAAAATTACAATGCAAACTGCACAGGCAGCTCTGTAATGCACTGTCTTTAAAGTGCTCTGGAATCTTTTGTGATTAAAGCAGGTAATGAAAGTTTAATATTTGTAGTTTTGAAATCTGTTCTCATGTAAGTAGGTAAAATATTACTGTACCCATAGTAAGCATTGTTTGACTTTCAGACCAAATCTTTTTGTTTGTCCTCAGTTTCATCAATTTCTTTCCCATCTATCCTTGACCAGTGTTATATTTTGTTTATATAGGCAGAAAGCTTTGCAAACCCTGGAAAAGCTGAAAAATGTTTTTGTTAGGACTTTCTTTGCCTTTCGTATCACCTATGCTGCAGAAGACAGCCATATTTTTGTAATTGAATCTTGCCCTCTGGTGGAATTCAGGGTGTGAACATGTCTGAATAGTAAATAATGTACTTTAATCCTCTGGGTAACCCAGATACATTCATTGGCATGCATTTACTATAGCTTATCTATTTAACCCTAACATTTTGTGTGGACATTTGACTAGCCACATTTTTAGCAATACACATGACAATGCATTGTATAATTAAAAATCTTCATAGACTCATCTCTAACACTTAGCCAATTAGCTACTTACCACCACCACCAAAGCAGTTTTGGTGGTGTTTTTTTGTAACTTACAACTACATAGTATTGGTTTAGTGTTTGTGTCAGAAAAAAAATATATAAGTGATTTACCTATAAAATCAGCTTGTGCTCTAGCATAGAAAAATCCTGTCATGATGACATACAATTTATCCAGTAGAGCAACAAATGTTAAAAGAGACCCTTAAAAATAAAATCCCTGCAGCAAGGGTTTTGTAAGATTCAAAAGAAAATTTGCATTACTACACATTGTTCCCTCCTATTTCCTGCAGAGGGATATTATGGAACAAATACATTCCTCTGAGCTCACCACTTCAGTTACAATCAGTGCAAAAATCCTCCTCATAGCTGCATAAATAAACCACTTAAAAAGAACTTTTACAATGACTGATGCCTATTGCCTTTAACAAATGGCACATTTTTTATTCCAGTTTAAGACTGAAGCTTTTCAATGAAGTCCAAGTCAGCAAATGTTGACTCCTAAACAGCTTTGTCCAAGGGCGCTCACATCTGGTTAACTCACATCTGGTTTAATTTCTGGTTATTTGGAAGATACTACTTCATACCCCACTCCCACCCCCACCCCCTACTGTGATGTAAAGCACTGTGATATAAAACACTACTGGTAGATTTTTTTAAATTGTGCATGCTGTTTGTTCACAAAAACTAGGTTTTGGATTTGAAAGCAGAGACTTATTATGTACAGATGTAGACTGGGCTTAGAACAGTACATGCATGAATAGTATGTGCCACACTGACATTCTACTCATGTTATATTCACAATGTACAAACAGCAAAATTAAATAAAAACATACAAATATTTTTGCTTTAAGGTTGAAAATTAACACTACTTTGTCCTAGAATCCAAAATGATAATACACAAGAACCCAAAACAGAGAGAGAGAAAGCAGGCCGCTCTGTAAAACGGAGAGGCACAACTCAACCCACCATAATTTAGGCTGTCTGGCTGTCTGAATTAACTTTGATCTTGTGCTTCCCTACTGAGCTCCCGGCCTGCAAGCAGGACCAGGAAAACCCCATAGAATTGAAAGTGATCACAATTTTAACACAGTTTTCAGTACACCACCATAGTAGACTTACTGCTGGAGGTTTTACAGATTTCAAATTGGAAGGAAAGTGGGTGGAGTTAGACAGTATAATCATATAAGTGCAATTTTCAAAAAAGAATTTATGGAGGCATCTTCCATTATGCCATGGCAAATGTAGACAAATGAAAATATTAACTAAGAAGAATCACTTCAAAGATGTATGTAAGCGTCAGCTAAAATGCCTGTAATTAACTTTTGTTGTCATGGTACCTGCAGATGTCTGGATTACAGAAAGCTCAGAAGGTAACATGCAAATACCTTTTTGGTCCTTGCTTAGGAAATATTCCAGGCAAATATATGAAGATGTAACACTTTATGGGACCAGATCATTAACCCCATCCCCATTCATACTGCTTTGCATTGCTCTTTTCAGGGTAAAAACTTACTGAAGACTTCAGAACTTGGCTCAAAAGTGATAATGATCTTACACCATGAACAAATAGTTTAGCTTTATGAAAAGGTATTTTGCCCACTGCTATGACAGTTTGTGGAAAAAAATATTAAAACAATAAAATAGTCATAAAGGTAAAGCCTAGAAGAGGACCACCAGATTATCTAGTCTGACTTCCTGTATATTGCAGGCTACCCAGCACCAATACACTAAACCCAACAATCAAACTTAGACCAAAGTATTACAGAGCCCCCCCATGAGACTAAAGAATTATGTGCCACAGGGAGAGAATACAAGTGACTGAGGTACACCAGTAATGGCCAGGAAATAATTACTTGAAAAATACACCCAGATAATCCTAGCAAGTAACACAGAGCCACAGGCAGCAAGGGAAGGTAAAAAACCTGAAAATCCCTCAAAACTGGTGGTTCATTCTATGACTAGATTTCACCAAGACAGTAACCAAACGGCTTCTGTAATACCTTCCTGGTTACCAAGAAGAAAGTGGGAAAATACAAACCTATGTGGATCTTAAAAAATCTAGATGAAGCAGTAGTGAGAAAAAAATATATCCTTCTAACATAGTAAGACTTTGTCCCTAAAGTCACAGGAGCTCCTGTATTCTTCAAGCTAGGTGACTCAAGTGGTCTGCCAAATTCCTTTGGTCAAAGAGTGTGCTAAACTTACTACATTATTTACACCAATTGGGAGATTTTGTTTTCAAAGTTTACCAGCGCTTTTGAAGTTTTCCAAGTTTTAACAGAGCTACTAAAGAACAAAAATGGGACTATAATTTTTTATGGATGACATTTTAGCATATGGGACAAAATCCTCAATGAAGTTCTGAGCTTAATCAATGAGTCCAGAGTAAAACTAACTGAAGAAAAATGTTTTCCGCCTACACCAAATTGTTTATTATCTGTCCCATCTTAGAAGGCTGTGTTTAAAAAAAACACTGATATTTTCATTTTACAGTGTGGAATTCTTTGTAATGAAATTCCATTGTTTAAGCTTAGATTTCTTCTGAAGTTTTGTCGTGTATTGTAACCCAGATCAATTTCATCAAGTTATTTCCTTAAAATTATGATACTATATTCCTATAAGCTAAATATTTTAGCCTGGGCGTATTCAGCTTCCTGGGGAGGCTGTATTTCAATCAGCAATATTTTTTGTGAAGTTAACATTTTTTCCATTCTCCTAAAGTTCAACTGATGTTGACTCTGGTGAATGGCTGTTGGGAAATTGCCCTCAGAGCTTTATTTGCAGCCACAACCATCTTTTAGTAATGAATTGTTGTATTGTGAAAGTCACACTCAGTGTGTCGATTCTTTTCCTAAGTGGCATTGTTGAAGCATAACATACATTTAGTTACCTGCCTGACAAGTTGTCTATTTAACAGGGAAAAAATGATCTGACTGTGATTGATGGCATAGCTGGCCCTTCTCAGTGATGGGGAAAATAAGCTGAGTCAAAATAGATCTGGCTACACTATGGCACTTCTGTCCTTACTGCTTTTTTCCTCATTTCTCTTCATTTGGATAAGAAGGCTTTGCTCTGAGCACACTTATTCCCACAGTCTCTAATCTACCAACCACTGTGCTTATTGCTTTCTTTTTCACTTTGAAATTACTTTAGAGACATATTACTCTGCCCTGGTCTACATTAAAGAAAACCTTTTTTAGTGTTTTCTTTTGTGTGCACTCCTGGTCAAGGACAACAGTTGATCTCTTGGTGGGAATGCTTAGAGTGTTGTTTACCTTGACGCTCTAGTTCCTCTCTAAACATTGACATTCTGATTTGGGGCCTTTTCGGCCTCTATGCTGCTGAAGTACTGTGGTGTTCTGGCTTAGAACTTGAGTTGCAGATTGCTCACATGCAATGGGCATACTACAGGATAGTTCTAAGGCTGGCATGCTGGCTCAAGAGATAAATGTTTTTGATCACTGCTCCCTCCTTGTTTTAGGACCCTGCCATTTCTGATAAGGTATGGAGGTCTTCCTGTACCTGGGAGGCTAGTGGGGAAGACAATGTCTATTGTTGTCATTAGCTTGTCATTAATTGAAGGGTTCCGCAAATAGAGAAGTTTGCTGCTGATCCTATCCAGGTGTTGCTATGACAATGGAAAGAACTGACTTGTGGAGATTAGAGGGATATAATTCATACAGTCACAAAGGGTGTAAATAAGATATTATAAAAGGCACTTTCCTAATGCAAGAGGGAAAATTATACTGAAAACCCATATCTCAAAACTCAGCTACTGTTGACCTCAAATCATTTCCATTCAAACACAATGCTCAGAAGACTTGAAATTTACACTAGCCTTGCTGGAAGGGGACTCTTTCAGCACAAAAGGAATATGAGAGATGAAAAGGGGAAGAGAGAATTACTCCATAAGGGCAAGAAACAAAACATTAAAAACTCATGATCTGCCATGTCTTTCACATACTCTGTAGCCTAAGAAAAGGAAAAAAATGGCAAGTTGCAATCTGCAGAATAAAGAAGGACCTAATCCAACTAGTCTATTTATTGTCTTCAGGTGGGAGTTAGATCAAGGCTAAAATGCATAAGTACTGTAAACCGTTTCAGAGCTGATATACACTACTATACGATTTCTGTTGAGCACCAGGGCCGGCGCAACCCATTAGGCGACCTAGGCGGTCGCCTAGGGCGCTGCGATTTGGGGGGCAGCGACTGCGGCATTTCGGGGCGGGACCTTCCGCTGCCTAGGGCGGCGGAAAAGCTGGCAGTGCTCCCGTTGAGCACTATTTATGAGTTTTGAGTTTGAGTCCGTTTGCCCCACTGTACCTGGTTTCCTGTTTCTTCTTTCAGTGTTTCTATATATTAGGGATCCCTTCAGGTACAAAGTGTATATTTGAGAAATAGGGTTCAAGTCACACTCAGCCTTCACTAGTTACACACTAAATAAACAAAAGCTACCTCCTGTTCCCATCAGGAGAAGATGTGGGTGAGACATGATGTGGTATTAATGGCTTACTTCTTTTTTGTGCTATCTTTAGAAAAAATAGTCTGTTTTCTGTGGTCAAGGTCAAATCCATGGGTGCTTCTGTACAAAAGCAGCATGATGAAGGGAGCTGGTTAATACTGTCTAAGTTGGCTTTTAATTTATACCTCTTCCACTTTCTGCATGGTCTCACAAAAGATATCAGTGCTGGCATAGGGATATGACTCATTGTGGGGACTCTGAGTAGTTACAGGATTGACTATAGTAAATTGAGTCTCATTTGTTACCAGACTGTGATACTGATAATATGCATTTATTGGACCTTGTATCTCTCAAGATGTGGGGTTGGTGTCAAGATCAATGTAATGAATGGGCTCTTTCCAAGTGAGTCAGATATGTTATGAGTATGATTCTTCATTTTAGTATATTGATGATTTTTGCAGTAATATTTTAACAAGCTGCTCCCACAATAAGTTCTCCCTTTAGCCTGCAATAAAGCCTGTGTACTCAAGCTGTATGCATTCCAAGAGAAGAGAAAGGCGAGGGACTTGGGGAAACAAATTAAGAGATTCCCATTAAAATTCACAGAAGAGGCAATACCACTTGACAAACCAATTAATACAAGGACCCACTTTGAAAATGTTTATAGTTGTTTTCTTTCCCTGAAAAATAACCTGTGTGAGTATAGGCTGTGTGGCACAGTATTGCATCTCAATAGTGAGAAATAATTAAAGGATGGTTTGTTTTGGAATTGAGGAGTTACCCTGCTGGTTAAATATTTTTGAAAATACATGGCTCTCAGTGCAATGAAATGCATTCCAAAAGCAAACATTTTGTTCTTTGTTAGATTTATGAACCTCAGGCATAACATTTTCTCCATCAGGGATGATTAGTGATACAGCTGTATCTTGAGAAATAACAAACTTCATCAGAGGGTGAGAAATCACCTAAGTTGCTTTCTCATTTTGGTGGCAGAATATGAAGAAAGGGTTCCCACAAGCTACCTCCAGCACATCGCTGACATTCTGAAAATTAAAAATACCCATGACCCATGTGTCAAGTAACACATGAATTACTAATGGGAACACTATTTCAGAGCTGGCTGGTGTTCTGCAGATACAGTGAAATGGATACTGTGGCTCAGTCTTCATGGCTCAGAGGCTTAGACCCACCTTTGTACCTCCCTAGGAGGTACCAGGAGACTCACTGTTCCTAATAATTTCAAGCCATTCTAGTCTCTGGAACTGTTTCTGAGGAAGATGATTTTCTGAACAACTTGGAACAAACTCTCAGAACTGTTCATATATTTTCTCGCATATTTAAGGGGTTTTCAGAAAGTGAAGGCAGAGACATGCCTCAAATTTTGTTGTGTTTTTCCACAATAAAAACACATCTGCATCTCCTTTCCTTGTTCAAGCACATATTGGGCTTGAATTGTGGTCAGATTTTGCTGCCAAAGCAAAAGGAAGGTTTGTGAGGGGGCAGGAAGAAGGGGGAGGGGAGTATAGGTGTTTCGGGGATGAAAGAGGGGAAAAGGTGGAGGAATAAGGAGAATGGAACAGATCAGAATACGTAATCAGGGAGTAAATGGAATTGTTTTATTTACTTAATACAATATACTCTGGTACTAAGAAGGTAAAATATTTTATTTTCCTTGTTTTTTTTTTGTTGAAGGTTTCCTAAATATCTATATCTTGCCTCACCTTTTGCTCTGTGCCACTCTTCCCTCCCACTAGGGGGAGGCTTCCTTATGTTTAACTGTAGGATTTTCTTATGCTAATAACTTTCACCATACAGTGTCAAAAAGCCTACATTAGTTATGACCATCTCTTTGGAGCTTTTAAAATGTAAATGGATGAGACACCCCAGGTCTTGGAAACAGAGTTCAACCTCTCTCACACATTCAATTTTAAACCCCAAACCACTGTATTTTGATACAAAGCAAGAATGATTCATTTTCATATGATGGCGATAAGGATCTCATAAGGGATCCAAGACAGAGGTATACAGTCTCACTATTCAACAAACTCTTGATATATTTTTGCCTTGAACTATCTAATCCAAATACTGTCATCTGTAACCACATATTTCTTTCAACTCCCTTTGCTTTAACTATTCCTCCATCTCATTGTAACCCACACACCTTCTGGGTGTGGTGTTCTGTCCCATCTAGTGGCACTGAGACCACGTAGAGAGAGAGATTAAGTCTGCTCCTCAGCCTTAGCTAACAACCAGTTGGCTTATAGTTCATGCGGTAGCGACTCATGCACTAAGCTCCAGAGGTCCCAGGTTCAATTCCACCGACAACTGGGGTCTGTTGGCATTACATCATCACTTGTTCTTGGCCTGTTGAGAAGGGTAGGAGACCTGTGGGATTCTTGGTTCAACAGCAAAATGAAGTGAGAAATGGAAATAAAGTGGATAGAAAGATGAAGAAGAACAGGAGTACTTGTGGCACCTTAGAGACTAACAAATTTATTAGAGCATAAGCTTTTGTGGACTACAGCCCACTTCTTCGGATGCATATATGAAAGATGAAGACAGAACAGGGACAGGGAGGAATTTTTGATTCCAAACTAGAAATGATCTCATTCATTCTTGTCAGAACCTTATCCATTTTCTCTTTCCCCTTCACACAACAGCTAGAGAGCCTGGTTTGCCTTTATCTTCTGTCTATTGAGCTGTAAAGGTCCCCATATTTCTTTGCCAAGATGGCTCACAGAATTCCTTTTTTATTCACCCATATGAGTAACAAACTGATAAAAAACACTTTAATATCCTTCCCGATACAATTAGGGTTTTACTATGCTGCAAAATTGGCCTCTTGCAGTTCTTTGTAAAATTAAAAAATACTCAATATCCTGTTTCATATTGTAAGCAACTTACTTAGCAGTTAATGTACAAATGATGGACTCTTTTCTCAAGATAAGCCGCAATGGCCTAAGATCACACTGAAGTTTTGTTGACAAGGGAATAACTTTATTCCATCACTAGAAGTCCATTTCAATCATCTGATTGTTAGCCAAAACTTGAAGAACCAATCCTCTGCCATCTAGCTCCTTCAATGTTTTTTTTTTTTTTGGTAAACTGTCACCTTTTATGTCAACATCTAGCACCATTTGGATCAAACTTTGTTATAGTATAACTTAAAGTATTTCTCACTAATTTAAGAGAGAGCTTGGTTCTTTCAAACAGTGGAATATCTGCCAACTCACAGATTAAGTGAATGCTTTAATGTTCACAGAACTAATTAGAATAGAAGAGGGTTTATAGATTTTCATAGTCAAGGCATCTCATTCTCAAAGTGCATTGCAAAGTAATTGGTTAGGTATGATGAGTGCAATGATGGTGTCAGCAAATGGAGCAGCCATTATGCATTCAGAAATAGCTCTCTCACAACTACTTGCACTGAGAAAGGGAAAGTTGGCCAAGACCCCACAATTATCTGGGTGTTTTTTCCCAAATAGTGTAGTGCTCTTTAGCATCTACTTGAATAGCCACTTCAGCAAAGCAAAAGGAAATTTGGGCTTAATAGACAAACTGTAATATGATGCTTGTAATGGTCACAATTCAGCTTTGAGTTCTGAGTTCAATATTATTCTAATTTTTAAAATTTCTTATTTACTCATGGGAAGCAGTGTGGCCAGCTTGATAGAGCACTAGACTGGGACTCAGGAAACTTGGCTTCTGTTCCATCTCTGCCACTGGCCTGCTCGGTGACCACAGGCAAGTTGCTTCACTGCTCTGTGCCTCAGTTTTCTCTTGTGTGAATTGAGAATAATGATAGTGACCTGCTTTCTAAAGTGCCTTGAAATCTACTGAAGAAAAGCGCTATATGAGAGCTAGGTATTTTTATTAATATTATATACTGTATTTAATGCATGTTAGCTGTTATTCCTTTATTATTTTTTTAAACACCATTACTCCCCACCATTTCCAATTACTGGCAACATTAATGCCTATACCTTATTTTTCAATGTCTGGTATGTCAGCTGTTTTAGGTGATGAATACAGTAGAAATGTAAATATTGACTTTGGCGGGGGGGAGATGCAGGCATTCACATAAATATGTACTTTATAAGTATCATGACTGGAAATAACATGAAAGGGAACACAGCTCACGGATGGGGATACTTTCCATTGGAACAATGCATTGTTAAATGACTCATAAAATATGACATTTTGAACTAGTAAAAAAAGTAACAAGTAAAAGCTAGTAATAAAATAAAATTCAGGGATGAGGTATAATTCATATGTACAAGATTTCTAATGTAGAAGATCCAGCCCCTGCTAAGAAAAGATTTTATATGTACTTGTGTCTCTTCTGCTTTAAGAAAATAAAAACCATGTACCAGCTTTTCCCCCATGGAACTTAAATAGTTGTGCCATTTGCAACATTTGTTAAGCAAAGACAGAAAGGAGGTGAGGGGGAGAGGGGATATTTTAGGAATGCCATGCAAATACTATGAATCAATGCTGACGGTGGTTTGGAGATGCTTGGCATGAATCATATTTGTACTTCAGTCTATCAATAGAAAAGAATAATTTAAATATAATCAACCTGTTTTTCTAATCTAATTTTCCCAAGTACCCAATCACCCCAACCTTCCTGTTTCTCCTTATATAAAAGCCAAAGGTGGCCAAAAAAAAAGCTTGGTTCTCTATGTAATATGGGCAGAACTATTTTTCATGGTTCAAATATAAGCTTCAAATAGAAGCTTATATTTGAACCATAACATTTAATGATTAACTGAAAATAGGCTATTAAAATCATTTTTATGCTGCATGCTCCAAAGGGCAGAGGTGTTTTTAAATTCCTAATTTCAGGTCTCCCAAATTGCTGTGCTTCCTAAGTACCATAATTTCATGACAATGCCAGATCCCAAAAGATAAAAAATAACACCAGTATTTTCCCCCAGTGCCCCACTAGCCATTAAAAATCTCCCTTACCTGAACCAAATTGGTCCTACTTTATTGTTCCTGCAATGTTTATGTCACTGGTGACATCACCATATCCAGGAGGTCTCAGCAGTTAGGAGCTATCCTGCAGTGATCTCCATAGTCCTGACATAACTGTTTTTAAACAAACACTTTATTTAAAACAAAACAAAAAACCTGAGTGCATAATATTTATATTTAAAAAGCCACACACATAAATATCTATGCCAGAATGTTCATTTTAGCTATGTTGACCATATCCTATATTATACCAAAAGTTTGAATTGATCCCATCACTTCATATCTAGTTTAATTGTATTGTCAGATCTAAACTCATCTCTAGCATTACCAATCATTTTGTTCCTCCATAACATTCTTCTGCTGCCCCTTAGGCTTGATCCTGCAAGCCCTGGTGACACTGCAAGGTGGTTAACTCCAGCATGAGTGTGTTTGGAACCTATACATGGGAGCAAACCCCTGTCATGCCTGCTCCCTTACTCTTAAAAGTCAAGAGTCAAGGTGAAGTCCAGAAATATGGGGTTATGTGGCATCTGTGACATTGCACCCCATAATGCTTTATAGAAATAAGCTTATGAGTGTAAATATGACATAACTGGAATATGTTTTATGCTAGATATGCCATGTAACATATCTTTGCAAAGGTTATGATCTACTGAATATATTCATCCTATTTGTATGCATGTGTCATTTTTATATTTGAAGTTATGAGCGTTGGCTCTATGCTTGTATTTTATGTGCTTCCTACAGCAAACACTTTAGGCAGATTTGATCAACATAGTGTGAAGGGGTTATTCAAGTAATTGGGAGTACTTAACTAATAATGGACTTTGGGTGACGCCAATCCACATCCGAGCTTTCCTGGAAACTTTCAAACTAACATGTAAACAATGGCGTCGGCCTGCAAAAAGCTGAATCATCCATAGACGTGTGACTTGCCCAGGTGGCTACAGATTCCATCTTGTTGCTGTGATCTTGAACAGGAGAACTAAGAGGTTTCCACCCACAAGAGAGAGAATATAAAAAGCTTTGGAAACCCCTCCATTTTATCTTGAGTTGGCTCTCCACCCCAAGAGATGCCTGAAAGAAACTGGAACAAAGGACAGTAACTACGGGGGTGTGAGTGATTGCTGGACCCAGACTAGGAAGGAGTCTAATATGTGAAAGAAGTTTATTGAAACATCTCTGAGAGTGAGATTTACCTGCATTTAGTTTCCTACTGTATTAGGCTTAGACTTGCATGTTTTTGTTTTATTTTGCTTGGTAATTTTCTTTGTTCTGTCTGTTATTACTTGGAACCACTTAAATCCTACTTTTTATATTTAATAAAATCACTTTTTACTTATTAATTAACCCAGAGCAAGTAATTAATTCCTGGGGGAGCATATTTCTCTATCAGTGTAATAGAGGGCAAACAATTTATGAGTTTACCCTGTATAAACTTTATACAGAATAAAATGGATTTATTTGGGGTTTGGACCCCATTGGGAACTGGGTATCTGGGTGCTAAAAACAGTAGCACTTCTTAAGCTGTTTTCAATTAAGTCTGCAGCTTGTGGGGGACATGGTTCAGACCTGGGTGTGTGTTTGTAGGGGTTAGTGTGCCTGGCTCAACATGACAGAGTACTGAAGTCCCAACCTGCCAGGGAAAATGGGCTCAAAGGTAGCCTTGGCACATCAGGTGGCAATCCCAAGGGGGGTTCTGTAACCCACCTGTCACAGGATCCTCAGTGTGCAAACGAGGCACTAGTAACCTCTTTCACCTTACACCCACTGCTAGACAGGGGTAAACTGGAAACCACATAAATTTATTCAATGCAGTTCACTGTCCTGCGCATCCCTTTTTATTTTGCTCTTATAATGCAAAGCTCCACATGTGAGCTGTGCCAGATAAAACCTCTGAATTATCTAAACCAGCTTTTCTCAAACTGGGGTCTGCGGGTCCTGCTAATCAACTCCTTCCCCTCCTTCACAGCGCTTCCGGCACGCCGGGGAACAGCTATTCGGCTCTGACTCCTTGTCATCCTGTCACACACCTATGAAGCAATATAAATAACAAATGATATGTTAAAGTAAAAAGAAAATGCTAAGCTAAATTAGTACTATCACTAAAACAAATATTACAAATGTGATGCTAGCCAACAGAGGATGTCATCTCTTATTAGTGAGGTTTGTAGCATTTTGCCAGATGACTGTAATGTGAAACCTTTAGATGTCATGAGTTTTAAAAAAAAAAGTTCACATCTATATTTTTGATTAAAAAACTGGGAATAAAAAATGCGCCATGGGGAAAAATATCAAGCCTATTTTAAAAAACCTGCGTGCATATTGACAGCCATCTACTTTGAATCTCTTTTCAAAACATAGGCACTTCTCATCTACGATATGTATACTGTACAAGTATTTGGATACTGTTTCCACCTGTTACAAATATTTACTGTAATTTTAACAGATCTCCTAAATTATTGTGTGACATCTGCAACATTTCATGGCTATGGTCAGTTGGAAAACTCAACTAATCACCACAAACTCGCTTTGAAGAATAATCCCAAAGTCTAATTCAATGGTAAGCGTTTTATGGACAATGACTGTTCTTACATAATATGTATGTATGGTGACTTGCACAATGGGATCCAAATGCCTGACTGGGGTGTCTAGACACTGCCTGTAATACGAAGAATAATAAATAGTAATAGTCATGGCTATTTCTCATCCACTTTGTCTAACCTTTGCCCTGATACTACTTCAAAACTATGACTTCTATTCTGATTCTTTGCTGATGTAGGATCTTTAGAAGCCATCACTACAGTGAGACTGGGTCTTAAGTGACATCTTGAAAAACTGAGAAATCTCTTTTCTCCACTCTTCCTCATTTCCATGTATGGAATTCCACCTCTAATAATATCCTCATAAAGCTACAGTAAATTGCCATATTCCATGTCCTCAAACAGTAAAGGTTACAACCTCGCTGTACTCCTAACCTTGATCAAATATTTTGAATATATACAGTTCTTATGACAAATGTGGATTCCATTCTGCCCTGCATGGAACTGAGGGGAGAGGATATTTCTCAAGTTGATCATTGTTGTGTTGGAAGTGCTTTTGCCTCCAACTCCCCCCCTCACTCACCCACACCCACATAAGAACATAAAAATAGCCAGCTTGAGTCAGATCAAAGGTCCATCTAGCCCAGTAACCTGTCTTCTGACAGTGGCCAACGCCAGGTGCCCCAAAGGGAATGAACAGACCAGGTAATCATCAAGCGATCCATCTCCTGTGCCCATTCCCAGTTTCTGGCAAAACACACACACTCAGAAGAATCTACATGTTAGCCCCTTTGACCTGCAGATCTCTGAACATTTTCAGGAAGCAAGAGGCATTTGAGCTTCCATTTCTCCTTCTGGATCAATCCGCTCCTGGTTTTTGTACCTCTCCTGAAGTACTCCCCAATCCCAATCTACCCTATCTCCACAGTGTAATAGGGACACCATATGCTATTAACTTAACTGTTTTTCCAGTTGACTTTTGGTGGGGGAGAATCTGGAGCAGTTCAGATGGCTATCCACTTCTTTCTACCATGTCTCCTCTCACTATCCTGCTTTCTCCAGACCCATGAATCTGGAAACCATGGCACCCCAACAGAAACACTCTTTAAGGAATAGGGGTGAGATTTGCCTTTGGAATATGTTACACTTCAGAAAAATGTGAATGATAACTGGGAAACATTTAAGAATGCCTTACTAGATGCCCCCAAAGCTGTAATCCCATAACTGAGGAAGAAAGCTGTGCTGAATTTAAAAAATGGCCTGGTTTAGAGGGGAAGTGAAGACATGTATATAATAAATCCTGAAAATGGTGTTGGTCCATTACTGGATGGAAATGGTAGAATTAATAATGCAGAAAAGGCAAAAGTTAAATAAATATTTCTGTTCTGTATTTGGGGAAAAACAGATGATATAGTCTAATCATATGGTGAAAATGCTCTTTCCATTCCACTGGTACCTCTGGAGGATGACAAAATGAAGCTACAAGTTAGACCTTTTAAAATCATAGGTCCAGTTAATTTTCATCAAAGACTTTTAAAAGAACTGCCTGAGGACCTTACTGGACAGTTAACGGTGATTTTCAATAAATCTTGGCGCACTGGCGAAGTTCCAGAACACTGGAAAAAGCTAATGTGCCAATTTTTGAAAAGGATAAATGGGATGACCCAGATAATTACAGGTCTTTAAGCCTGACATCGATCCCTGGTGAGATAATGGAGCCTGATATGGATCTTGACTAGTAAAGAATGAAAGGAGGGTAATATAACTAATCTAAATTAACATGGGTTTATGGAAAATAGATCCTGTCAAACTAACTTGATACCTCGTTTTGAAGAGATTACAAGTTTGGTTGATAAAGGTCATACTGTTGATGTAATATACATAGACTTTATCTAAGGTGTTTTCTTTTTTAACTTTATTTTTATTGTTTTTATATAAACACACAATGAAACAAAACATTAATAGGTGCACAAGATGGAAATAGCATATAAATAACAAAATTCAGTTTTCATTATTTGAAAAACCTGGCAGAGGGGGGAGTCAAAACTCAACCAATAGAGGTCATGCAGGGTATCAATTGTTAAAGTGACTAAATAGATAAATAAGTGAGAACGTAACCTATTCTTAGACTTCTCTAAGTTGTTTGACTTGGTACTGCATGACATTTTGATTTAAAAATCCTAGAACAATATAAAATTAACATGGATTAAATGGATTAATACCTGGCAAAATTATATCTTTCAAAATGTAATTGTAAATGGGAAACCACCTTGAGCAGTTGTGTTTGCAGTGGGGTCCGTCAGGGATCACTTCTTGTCCCTATGCTATTTAACATTTTTGTCAATGTCTTGGAAGAAAACATAAAATCATAATTGATAAAGTTTGCAGATGACACAAACATTGGGGAAGTGGTAAATAATGAAAAGGTCAGGTCAATGATTCAGAGTGATGTGAATTGTTTGGTAACCTGGGCACAAGCAAACAGTATGCATTTTGAGATAGCCAAACGTATACATCTAGGAACAAATCATGTAGGACATACTTACATGATGGGGAACTCTATTCTGGGAAGCAGTTAAACTGAGAAAGATTTGGGGGTAATGAGCTGGAAGTTGATAACTTGGGAAGGATTCAGAGAAGAGTGATGAGAATGATTAAATGATTAGAAATATGGTTTGTCGTGAAAACTCGAAAAACTCAATCTATTTAATTTAACAAAGAGGTGACTTGATTACAGTTTATAAGTATCTATATAGGGAACAAATATTTAATACTGGGCTCTTCAATCTAACAGAGAAGATTTATAACGTAATCCAGTGACTGGAAGTTGAAGCTAGACAAAGTCAGACGTGAAACAAGGTTTAAATTTTTGATAGGGTAATTAATTGTTGGAGCAGTTTACCGAGGGTTGTGGTAGATTATGATTTTAAATCTAGATTGGATTTTTTTTCTAAAAGATATGTTCTAGGAATTGATTTGGGGAAATTCTATTATTTGCACTATACAGGAGTTCATGCTCCCAGTGGTGCCTTCTGGCCTTGGAATCTATCAAACTATGGATTCCCTCCTTAGTGCCCCAGTTATTCATACTATCATTCCCTTTGGAATGTGTTTGAGCTCTGTCTTTGGCTGATGGTTAATAATAGATAGGAACTGTACTTGGCCTGGACAAGCTCACCTTAGATTGCTAGAGCCTCATTCTCATGAAGTACCCATTTCTATCTTGGTTTTCCAAGTTCACTGTACTTCTGCTCTTGGTGTTGATGCTCAGCGAGGTGAGAAGACTTATAGGGATGCAGCTATGTGATGGTATCAATAAGAGGTGGGTGGAAATCTATCTTGATTGAATAAGCTTGGTAGAATTTTTATTTTGTTTTTGTGTTTTAAATAAAATCTTTTGAAGAATGAACATTTTTATTACACACCTCTGAAACAAGTGTTGTAGCTGCCTTGATCCCAGGATATTAGAGAGACAACAAGGGTGAGGTATATCTTTTATTGGACCAACTGTTAGTGAGAGAGACAAGCTTTCAAGCAACACAAAGCTCTTCAGACCCATAAAACGTTCTGTTGGCCTTTGTGTATGAAAAGCATAACGGGGTAAAGAGATGTCATCTCCCACGCCTTGGCTTCTTAATGAGTTAAACCATTTTCCCACTGACCTGACAAAGAGCTCTGTTTAAGCTTGAAAGCTTGTCTCTCTCGCCAACAGAAATTGGCCCAATAAAAGATATTACCTCGCCCACCTTGCAACTCTGAAATAACGCAGAAAAATAAATTTGGGTAAAAATTGCAAATAGCAAAATTGTGTGGGAAAATGGTCATTAAGAAGCTAAGGCCTTTGACATGACATCTCTTTGTGTATGAAAAGCATAATGTGGTAAAGACCAACACAAAGTTTTCATTCAGAATGGCCTTTTTTGGTCCATGTTTTCAAACAACAACAACAAAAACTATGTTAAAAGAAATAATGGTAAGAATGCAAAATAGAAGTATGGAAAAATAAGGAAATCCCAAAATTGATTGTTTTTTGTTTTGTTTTGTTGCCACTTGAACTCTGTCCACTTATGCATATGCCTTATGATCTCATATTTATCCTTTCTGCAGCACTACTGAGTAATTCAGTGCTGACACTGGAATTGTTCAAAAGGTTTAATTAAATTTTTAAACTGCACAACTATATCTGCCATTTTCTTCCTTGAAATAGATAAAACACTTGTGCTCAACTTTAAATCCATTCTGGACAATGAACAGATGTTCCAGTTTCATCCCAAATTGTAAAATCATAGAATATTATGGTTGGAAGAGACCTCAGGAGGTCATCTAGTCCAATCCCCTGCTCAAAGCAGGACCAACCCCAACTAAATCATCCCAGCCAAGGCTTTGTCAAGCCAGGCCTTAAAAACCTCTAAGGATGAAGATTCCACTACCTCCCTAGGTTATCCATTCCAGTGCTTCACCGCCCTCCTAGTGAAATAATATCCAACCTAGACCTCCCCCACTCCAACTTGAGACCACTGCTTCTTGTTCTGTTATCTGCCACCACTGAGAACAGCCTAGCTCCATCCTCTTTGGAACCCACCTTCATGTAGTTGAAGGCTGCTCTCAAATCCCCCCTCACTCTTCTCTTCTCCAGATTAAATAATCCCAGTTCCCTCAGCCTCTCCTCGTAAATCATGTGCCCCAGCCCCTGATCATTTTCATTGACCTCTGTTGGACTCTCTCCAATTTGTCCACATCCCTTCTGTAGTGGGGGGACCAAAACTAGACATAATCACATCAGCCACACTATCAGAGGCTCATTCACCTGCACATCTACCAATGTGATATATGTCATCATGTGCCAGCAATGCCCCTCTGCCATGTACATTGGCCAAACCGGACAGTCTCTACGTAAAAGAATAAATGGACACAAATCAGAGGTCAAGAATTATAACAGTCAAAAACCAGTTAGAGAACACTTCAATCTCTCTGGCCACTCGATTACAGACCTAAAAGTCACAATATTACAACAAAAAAACTTCAAAAACAGACTCCAATGAGAGACTGCTGAATTGGAATTAATTTGCAAATTGGACACCATTAAATTAGGCTTGAATAAAGACTGGGAGTGGATGGGCCATTACACAAAGTAAAACTATTTCCCCATGCTTATTCCGCCTCCCCCCCCCCCCCACACACACACACAGTTCCTCATATCTCCAATTGCAGGAAATGGGCCATTTTCATTACCACTACAGTTTTTTCTGTCCTGCTGATAAAAGCTCACCTTAACTGATCACTCTCCTTATAGTGTGAATGGAAACATCCATTGTTTCATGTTCTCTGTATATATATATATATATATCTTCCTACTGTATTTTCCACTACATGCATCCAATGAAGTGGGCTGTAGCCCATGAAAGCTTATGCTCAAATAAATTTGTTAGTCTCTAAGGTGCCACAAGTACTCCTGTTCTTTTTGCAGATACAGACTAACACGGCTGTTACTCTGAATACTCCAGGTGTAACCTCACCAGTGCCGAATAGAGGGGAATAATCACTTCCCTTGATCTGCTGGCAATGCTCCTACTAATACAGCCCAATATGCCCTTGGCCTTCGTGGTAAGGAGAGCACACTGCTGACTCATATCCAGCTTCTCATCCACTGTAATTACCAGGTCCTTTTCTGCAGAACTGCTGCTTAGCCAGTCGGTCCCCAGCCTGTAGCAGTGCATGGGATTCTTCCTTCCTAAGTGCAGGACTCTGCACTTGTCCTTGTTGAACATCATCAGATTTCTTTTGGTCCAATCCTCCAATTTGTCTAGGTCACTCTTGTCACACCCCAATGGCCCCCTCCCTCAAGGGGGCCATTGGGGTGTGACACTCTGGACCCTATCCCTGCCCTCCAATGTATCTACCTCTCCCCCATCTTAGTATCATCTGTGAACTTGCTGAGGATGCAATTAATCCCATCATCCAGGTCATTAATAAAGATGTTGAACAAAACCAGCCCCAAGACCGACCCCTGGGGCACTCCGCTTGATACCGGCTGCCAACTAGACTTCGAGCTATTGATCACTACCCATTGAGCCCGATAATCTAGCCAGCTTTCTATTCACCTTATAGTCCATTCATCCAATCCATACTTTTTTAACTTGCTGGCAAGAATACTGTGGGAGACCATATCAAAAGCTTTGCTAAAGTCAAGATATTTCACATCCACCGCTTTCCCCATATCAACAGAGCCAGTTATCTCATCAAAGAAGGCAATCAGGATGGTCAGGCATGACTTGCCCTTGGTGAATTCATGTTCATTGTTCCTGATCACCTTCTTCTCCTCCAAGTGCTTCAAAAGCTTGATGAAGTTTGAGCAGCATTTGTAAATAACTCTTCAGAATGAAAATGCTTGTCCAACCCTAACTATAATTTTCACTGCACAGTGTATCTATAATTAAAACAATACAAACGTGTAAAGTCTCTGTGAATCAAGCACACAGTGCTGTCTTCTTTACAATGGGCTTCAATACTATGCTTTACCAAATGGCAGCCATATCTCTTCCTCAGGATGGGGTTATAAATCTCCAAATCCCATTTTAATGGGAATTTGGGTGAATAAATTCACTGCACAGAAAACAAAACCATACATTATTTAGCTGAATACACCAGAAGAGTCCCCTTAAAACAATAGTGTAATGTCAAACATAGGATTGAACATGAGTCGAAGGGTAGATTAACCACTATTTGATAACTATAGCAGCAACATCAGATTCACATGTACCCATTGTGGTGTGTAGAATAGATTTA
This sequence comes from Chrysemys picta bellii, assembly GCF_011386835.1. Lineage (NCBI taxonomy): Eukaryota > Metazoa > Chordata > Testudines > Emydidae > Chrysemys > Chrysemys picta. The sequence goes on along the minus strand of NC_088798.1, from coordinate 49,329,424 downwards.
ATGTATTCCACAAGCAAATATTCATTTAATGTAAGTGAGATTCAGGAAATCCTCATTTTCATCATCTGAAATTCCCCAATATATATTATGCAGGGTTGTTGTAGCCATGTTGGTCCCAGTATATTAGCGAGACAAAGTGGGTGAAGTAATATGTTTTATTGGACCAAAAGATATTACATCACCCACCTTGCCCCTCAATATATATTGCAAATTAATATGTATATGAAATTAATTATTACAGCCTATATAGATGTGTAATTCGGTGCTTATTTTTAGAAGCAGAGTGATGTTATGCAAAAAAGACTCACAATATCATCCATGCTTGTAGTTCTGCTTCATAAAGTAAAACACTATAGAGAACTTGACTGCAGTGAAAGAGTTACTAAAGGTGAGGATCCCTTTTTCTTTTTGTTTTACTCATTGGAAATTCATGACCAAATTGTGAACATTACTGAAATCTTTGAGAAAGTTATTCAAGCAACATTGAACACAAGAAACAGCTGGTCTACTCCTATAAACAAGGATTTATTTAAGGCACAAAAACAATCAAAACTGAAGATGCAGGCCTTGTGTGTGTGTGTGTGTGTGTGTGTGTGTGTATATATATATATCTATATATATATATCTGCCCTCGCTTTCATTTCCAATAGGCTACATGCTAGATTATGCCAGCGAGCAAGCAGAATCTCTAATTTGACTTAATTGCAAAGACTACAGAGACTGCCCTCATTCATTATAATTAGTTTTGAAAACGCAATTTCAGAATCATTTGTTGACAATGTGACATGCTCAATGTAAATTTACTTCAGAATGAAAAATAACATGTTATTAACTTGAATCTCACGCTATTCCTTGAATCTTGAGGTGTGTTGGAGCAGAGCTTGGTGTGCCTGAGGACAAAAAGGAGTGTGTGGGGGGGGAGATCTTTTTCCTTTCCAGGAGTCTGTCCCAGCCAAGGATTCCCTCCAGGTGGGAGACAGTTCAGCTGCTCATTTACGGGACAGCTTTAAATCCGCTTTGTGCCACTGGTGGCACAAAAGGGATTTAGGGCCAAATCCTTGGGCATACTATCTTTTTACTTCTATAGGTTCAATACTATTATGTGAAAGAGCTTGTTAAAAATATGGCATGATAAGTCAAATATTGGATCAGGTCTCCTTGCAGATGCTTTAGCTGTAATTAGTTACAGAAATGCTCCTTATAGTGACAAAATGTTTAGGGCGTATTCGGGGGCTTCTGAGATTGTATTTACTTGGTAATTTAATCATAGAGAGATTAGTTCTGAGCCATAAATATAGTGGTTTGAGCCTTGGAAGGACAAGTGTACTTATAGTATCTGCTAAATAAATTCAAGACTATAGATAGGCTGGGCAGAATTTGATTTTTATTTTCTTATCCTTTTGATGGATAATATCAATGTTTATTTTAAGCTTTTTTAAAACTATTTAAATTTTCACAATTGCGGCATGGAGTCAGACAGTAGGTCAGACAGTAATTTAGTTAACGACAGTAGGCATTGAGATTCAAAAACCTAAAGCTCTATAACTATTAAAACACAAATTTTCAATATATGTCAAATATACAAAGTAAATATCCTTAAATAAAACTGCATTTTCAAACAGCATTTTTGGTTCTTTGACTATATATAATTTTTTATTATAAATGGAAATATTTTATTCATCTCTTTGTGCGTGAGTGATGAAATTGACATTTACTCACATTTACCAATAAAAATTGAACCCTTCCAAGCATAATTACAGGCCACTGGTAGGGGTTTTTGAAGAGAGATTTGGCAATGATTATGATGTGTTAGCTAACAAAGATCTGGAAACCATCTAAAGAGGAGAAAAATATATCCTGAATAAGCAGAAGTCACTAAGTAGTAGTTTTGTCTTAGCCTGTTATCCCTTCCCCTCTTCAAGATGTCTTATACAGGTAACAATTTATTGGTATTTCCAATCTTGGCTGATTACACCTGATTGTAACTACGCAAATAATCCTTCACAGAATAAAGTTGATTCTGTTGAAATTTTCAAGTGCAGGGCTGGGCAGCAATGCAGTCCTCTCTCTCTCCGCACACACACCAGAAATGATCTGATTTATTGAATCTGCTGTGTAGTGTTCTCATGTTTATTTTAACTTTATATTGGGTGAGTATGAAGATAAGAATTCACTTTCTTTCTGATGTGAATCTGGGCCCTTCTCAATGTGCAACATGTTGAGTGTCACTACCAATTCTGTTTTCTAGTGATTGTTTGTTTGTATTTCCTTTGGAAAAGGAAAACCTGCCCACGCTTTTTGCCTCATGCACCTGTGGAGAATAACAAGAGTAATTTATATATATAAAAAAAAATCACTGGTAATGTTCTAAATTGACAAACACTATCTCCATAGATAAAATACTAATCTGAGTCCCAGAGACTTTTCAAATTTTCAAAAAACAAACTCCATTGCTGAGTAAGGTGAACATAATTCTATTTTTTTTTTTTTTTTACATTTGGTGCAGTACTCATGTTACTGTATCAAGAGGTCTGATATGAGCTCGTACAATCTTCTTTAAGAACGACAGTCCATTACTTCAAATTTCCAATCTGTGGAAAATATCCCCAGTAGCAAATATCTGTTCTTCTTCTACTTTCAAAAACCAGCATAAATAAGGCCAAGGGTAACAGACAAACCAGAAACCTTAGTGAAGTTGTAGAATATATTTGTAGATTTAAAATTATATTGGCCAGTAAGTTAATTGCCAGTTTTCCATTTAGACATAAAGATGAAAAATCACTCGCATCGAGCTGGTAAAGTGAAGAACATATCTCTGAGCAGAATGCTGACATATACTAACCACCTTTGCGATATTTGTCCTGATTCTTTGTTTGCTTACTCCAGCTTTACTCAACTCTAACTAATGGGATTATTTCTGGCTTTCAATGACACTTGTGTTCCTGAGTTACCTCGGTGCATTTGAAAATCCATCCTTCCCCAGTGCATGTACCAGATGTGTTCTAGACAGAATTTTTGTGAAAGGTGAAGTGCTGACAACTGAAAAGATCACAGACCTTGCTGCTTAATTAAATACAGACAGAGATCTTTTGGAACATGATATTGTAAGCATTGCTACTATGAGGCATTTTTACCCTTATGGGTAGAGCTACCAGATAGCAACGGTGGGGGAAAAAAAGGGACAGGGGGTGGGAGAATATATAAGAAAATGTCCCCAAAAACGGGACATCTGGTCACCCTACTTATGAGACATGCTGTAAGAAATTTGCAGACAAATAAGCATGTGATGCTGAGCAAGGGAAAGGCAAAGACTGAATCAAATGCCATTAACTGTTCACTTTTCTGCTTTCCTTTCTGCTTGGAGTATTTGCTGGTAGTGAATATTACATTTGTGAATTGCAATGTATAGCTACATGTATTGTGACTTCAGGCAAAGAATATGAATTCTGGAGCACTGTGTGAAAGAGCAATAGATGCTGATGGCAATTTTGGAATAGTGAATTATGTTTTGAGGACTGTTAGGTTTCCATTTGGCCCTTCAGGAATTCGATTTAAATAGTCAATAATATCCTTTTATTTACATATCATTGATTGCTTTGGCTGTAATATGGACATACATGCTGGAAAATTTAACAAGAAACAGGTAGCTCAACCGCAGCATGAGCAGCACGCCAAAATGAATATAAAGCACAAGACATAACCCAGTCCATAGGGAAATAATGCAAGACGTGGTAATGAGGTTCATTTGGGCTTATATTGTCTCTGTCCTGGTCACAGCTCTGATAGGACTGGATGGGAACAGGAGAAACTGAGAGCATTCTTGTGTGCGTTGTTACTGTCTTGTTCTATTCTTCTGTCATGAGATATGGGTATCTTCTGTACAGATATAGGGACCATGCAGAGGTACTTGGGGATGGCATGTTATCTGCATATGTTCTCAAATGGCTTCTTATGGAACTCCTGCTGATTTATTTCACTGTTTTTATAGTAAGTGTTTTCTCTCATGGCTTTGAGTTCTTCGTCTCTATATCTGGTCTGATGGTCCATACAAGTACTGTTTTTTCTTCCTCTTCCAACTTTTCTCTTTTGCTCCTTCTCATCTGACTGGACACACACTCTTCTCATTTTTTTCTGCCACAAATGTGTCATTTTTGTTTCTCTGTCTTTTGGCCCTGAAATTTGTCAGGTACCCTGACCCATGAGTTGTCAGATATGTGCTCCCTTTTCTGTGCTGTGATGGAGCACCACTTCTGGGTCCTGTGCACATAGTACTGGAGGGATCCAAAATGGATAAATAAAGCAAAGTAGGTTACTATCATTAGTATCCCCTGCTTTCATTTGCCATGTACAATCACAGAATGAAAAATTTGATTCCCCTAGTCACTTTGTCTGGCCACAGGAAAGAGACATACTGACAGATTCAAACAGCGTACATTTTTTCCTAGTGCACTTTATATCCATCTGGGCAGCTGCTCAGACTTCCATCATAAACAAGAGTGTTCCAAAATGATCGAATGCAGCTGAACTCAGATCTCATCTTCACCTCAGATCCGCACAAATTCCTTGTAGTCTGCCAGGAGTATTTTAGGCTGGCTTCTGAGAAGCAGATATGACTTTGATCTTAAATCAGGTTGCAAAGCTTTTACTACAACACAATAAAGTGGATCTACAGAAGTGGATGCTGGTGAAAATGTGCATAAAATGAGGCCTGAGGAGTATGCTGCCCATTTTTTTCCCAGGGTAAGACACTTGGATGATTTGATCCCAGGACAGTAGAGTACATAAACTCAGCCAGAGGTCACTGAAGGGGTAACTGGTGCAGTGTGAGAAAGTGCTGGAAGGATCAGATGAATGGATGCAGTTGATATGTCTATGCTGGCACTTCAGTGATGCAGAGTGACACAGTGGCAAATGATATATCTATTAGCCTTGCTCAGAGAAACTGCAGTCACAACAACAATGTGAATGCTTCTGTTGGAAGCACTTTTGTGGATATGTGGTATATTACAGGCATGCTAGGGCATAACAATGGTGCTGGCGATGCATTCTCATGTAGTTACAAATCAAGCAAGGAGGAAGGTGGAAAGAAGCAAAAGAGAAATAGAAAGAAATAACCAAAGTTAGGTTTAAGAAGAATATGTAGAAGTGAGAACTTGATGGAAGGGAAATAGAACGTGCTCAGAACAGCTATATGAAGCAGCAACTACGCAGCATTTAAATTTCTCCCAATTTAAAGAGCTGCGAGAGTAGCTGAGAAAGTTTGAGTTCATCTACAGGGGGCATCAGGTATAATACTAAGGCAATCTATCATGGTTTTAAAAAAACAAACAAACACCAAAACTTGGCATTCACTAGCTCTGCTATACAACTGCAGTTTCAGAATCTTCACTTTCTATTTAATACTTTGAATGGAAAATGTATAACAATGTGTTTTAAGTAGATGAAAGAAACCAAGAAAAGAGAGAGTGGTTAGAAGCCAATGGTGGAAAAAGTCACAGGGGGGAAAAAGAAAATAGCAAATAATGCCTTCAGCACATTACTGTACACCGATAATCTCCATAGTCCTATTTACCTAACCTGAATAACTTTAATTCCATGTGTTTTTCATAATTCTTCCCATTCCTAATAGTACTAATGTATTATTTATATAGCACCAGCATAGTGTTTGGTCCTTTATAGACAAGTAAAAATTCAAGTCATTATTCTCTAAAGGTTACAATCCACATAGACAACACAGGGATGAATGATAGCATGCAAATATTACAATAGATGCACAAATGGTAAAATAACTGAGCAGTATAATCAACATATTTTTACTTCTCTGAATGTTGTTTAGTCTGTTCTCTTTTCTATAAGATTCTAATGTCAGTATACAGACTTGCCAGGCAATAAACCCAATAGCTATAGTAGATGCTGATAGACATCCTCCAGCTGCATTCATTTGGCTAACGATGTAAGCAGCCCAAGGCTTGTGCCATATCAGGTGTCAGTGATGCCTATCCTATGTATTTAATGTGTTTTCCTATTACTGCCTGAACTGCCTGTCTATCAAAAGGCATCCTAATATCTGTTGCCTGAAATTGCTTTGATAAATATGGATTGACTAAGTGCATAGACTTCACATAAGTAACCCAAGCTGCAGTTTAGTTTTGAATATGGCTTAGATCTGCCAAAACTATGGGTCTTTAGTGGCTAAATCCAAACAAAGCTAGGTGAATGAAGAGGAACACTTTTGTAGCACAGTCTGGTTTGTTAAAACCAGACTAGTGCCTGGGGCACCTCTCAAGGTATGTCTACATGGCATTGTAAACCCAGGCTTGGACTCAAGTTTGAGCCCAAATCCGCCTACTGTCCACACACACAGCTGTCTGGCCTTGGATCAGCAAGAACTCAGGACTTAGGACTCACCTTGGGGGTGGGTATCTAATCCTTCTGAGACTTGGGTCCAAGCCCTATCATTTTGCAGTGTGGAAGCAGCTCAAGCTGCAGACCCGAGTCAGAAGATCTGTGTGGTGCTATATGGAGGCATTAGCATGTTTGTGAGATGTGGATCTGGCAACTGTAAACCTGACACTCAAGCACAAGCCTGGGAACACCAAGTCCACAAACACAGCTTCCACAAACTTGGGGTTTCAGCAGAGTGTAGACAAACCCATAGGGTGAGTCTATGCAGCATTTTGGAGTGAGCCTTCCAGCCTGGGTCAACAGTCTTGGGCTAGCGAGGCTCATGTGAGTGGTCTAAAAACAGTTGTTTTAGACAGCACTTCAAAGATGCAGCTTTCTCTCTGAAGTCAAGTCCCCTCCCTAAGTTTCTGAAGGCCAACATACCTTCAGAATCCTCTTCACAGCATTACACAGTTACACCTATTACACAAGTTCTAGTGTGCAAAATGACTCCTAAAGGTGGTCACCTAGTGACTCAACCCTCCTGTTCTCTCACAGCTAAAAGAGTTCTATTTTTTAGCTTAGTGGAGGTGTGCTGTTTTCAATGCCAGGTCCACTGACAGCCCGTGTGTGTACGTGTACAGGACAATGGATTATTACATGACATATGGTTAATAAGTAGTTGAGTTTGGAATTAAAAGGTTGCAAGTGTTATAGAGGGAGTGTTTTCTAATGAGTAGAACACAAGACTAGGAATGAAGATTTTATTTTGGCTTCTGCTATCATTTTCCTTTGTGACCTTGAGCAGGTTACTTAGGATAAAATCCTGTATCTAATCAGTGATGTAAAAAGGGGTGCAGTAGCCCCATATGTTGCATATAATGTTGTTTTACTAAATCTAAGAATAATCCACCCAGTGAGCAAGGAGTGTGTGCATGTTCTGGGTTGGGACAGGGTGGGGAAATGCATGAGCTTGAAAGGGTTCCATACTTTCTCAAAAGGCAGAAGCCACAGGACTGCTCATGGAAAGAGCTTCTTGCCCCCCTGAGCAACCCTAAGTGAATCCTGATTCTAGATCTTGCCTCTGTCCCCAATTGTGACAACACTTTGTTCTAAACTGGGGCGGTAATGTTACGTTAGGAGGATTATGAGGGTTATGTGGATGCTCTATGTACCTCTTCCTTCATCACCTGGTGACCTCATCCAAGCTCAGTTGTTTTGGAGATTACAGCCAGAAGAACTCTTTAGCCTCGTGGTCCTGTCTGGAGTGCCCCTTGGAACATTATGAAGGCATTGCCTGTGTGACGTGGCTCCTAATATCACTCCATGGTGCTCAGCAAGAAAGTAATAGTTGAGCAACCACTTTATGCACTATGCAACTGTAAGCCACTTGTATCTGGGTGATACAGGTCCCTCTCTATACCCATCAATAGACGGGATGAGTTGTTACAGCCCCCACTAAGGAGCCTTGGCTCTTTAGCTCAAGGTGTAGCAGCTTATGTTTTTAGTGATATAGGTCACTGGTTTGTCAGCCAAGATGGCAGTCACACAGCCAGCTCAAATGGGAATTTCACCATTCAGGTGTATGATGAAAGTTGTTTCTAGAATGCTTTGAGAGCTTCACATGAAAGGCATTATATAAATGCACAGTATTATATATTTTTGAGTGTTCAGTACTGCTACAGTGCACTCTGATTTTCTAGCATTGGTAAGGAAGATGGTGTCAAGACAGTCTTCATGCTGCTTTCATTTCTCAGATGGTTTATTTCACAGCTTTGTGAAACTTTGAATGAGTGTCTTGAAGAAAAGAAAATAATCATCATTCACCACCAGCATTTGGATCAATATTTTACATTTTTTAGACACAGACCAGCAATTTGACAATCCGATATTTTTTCCATTTCCACAAAAAGTATAGCATCCCATTTGAAAATAGCTTTTTCTGAGGATAGGATATTTTCTCCTGCAGCCTTCTCACTCTACTGTATTTTAATGGTGGAGGAAGACTTCCACTATAAAATGTTCAAATCCCTTTTAATGTGAATAAAGAGGCAGTTATGGTTGAAATGATCAAAATGCCTCCTTTTCTGTGAATGTTGCTTTACTGCTGTAGACAGACTGTATTTTTACGCACTTAAGAACCCCACTTAGTACCTCATTTGCCTGAAAATTAATCTTAACAGCTTCCTGATAATACAGTTCTTCAGTTTTCTCTGAGCACTAAGTTAATTGAAGTAATGATAATGAAGCAAATAGTTGAACTGGATAAGGAATCAGCAAGATACCAAAATTCTATTCATATAGAATAAAATGCTTGTGCATTCATGGTGATTTATCTGCAATAAGGACAAACTGTTGACGGTCTTGAAAGGATTCTCAAGTCACATTAAATAATCAAGTCTGTAAACAATATTTCTCAGTCAGGTTGCTGCTGTTCTCCCCAGCCACTATATTGTTTGTACACGTTCCACCTGTTTACTGTTTCTGAGCCTCTAAGTTAAACAAGAAAATATTATTATAGATCACCTAGTTGATAACCTTGGGTATATAACTGAACCTCTTCTCAGTGGACAAATAGAATACACTGTACTATTGACAGTAAACCTTCAGGATAATCTACTTTGTAGTCTACAGCAAATGCAAATATTTAATTCTAACAACTAGAAAATATTGAGCCACATCCTCAGCTGTTGTAGATGACCATGGCTCTGTTGATTTAAGTGAAGATATGCCCATTCATAGTAGCTGAGGGTTTGGCTGTATATCGAGTTCTATCTGACATTGGGGAGATTTTTCCTCCCCTCATGCTATCTGTAAATTTGAAAATTAAGCTCCTGATCATGTCTCTTTGATCTGTAGACAGTTCATGTGCTTCCTGTGTAGAAAGAGCTGGGTGGAACACAACGCTAATGGGCAGGGCCGGCTCTAGCGTTTTTGCCGCCCCAAGCAGGGAGGGAAAAAAAAAAAGCCGCGACCGTGTTCGGCGGCAATTTGGCGGCAGCTCTAGCGCCGCTTCATTCTAGGGTGGCAATTTGGCAGGAGGTCTTTTGCTCCCAGAGGGAGTGACGGCCCCGCTGCCGAATTGCCGCCGAACTGCCAGATGTGCTGCCCTCCTCTTCATTGGCCGCCCCAGGCACCTGCTTGCTATGCTGGTGCCTGGAGCCGGCCCTGCTAATGTGGCAGCATATCTTCCCCCACCTCTGCCTTTTCCCTACCAAGGGGTTTCTGTGGAAACAGGGATCTGTAAGTAGGGCCGAGAGGATGCATATTGTTTCCTTCCAAATGCCCAGCAGATTTCCCCATGGAAAATTAATACAGCCTCACCCTGTATTCATTTTCCTAGGCTTCTTCTGCCATCGTGGAGATCAGATGGGTCCACTGGATGGCCAGGGCTCATGGGAGTAGGGGTAAAGAGTTGGTGCAGAGGCACAGGGTGCCTCTGCAAATGGTGCTGTCTCCTGCTGCTCCGCAGGATCTGCAGGTTTTGTGGGCGGATCTGTGGTCTGTTCCGCAGAGAGCAAAATGGAGCATTGAGTATAAATCCCATGAGGAAAATTGAGGGTGTCAATCAGACCACAAGGAACAGATCTGGAATCAATGTAAAGACACCATATCAGGTCACAATCCTGCAAATGGCTCCCCACACATGTCTGCTGCATGCAGGCAATGGCAGGATCAGTAACTAAGTTACTAAAATACTGCTAGTAAGATTTCAGAGTAGCAGCCGTGTTAGTCTGTATCCACAAAAAGAACAGGAGTACTTGTGGCAACTTAGAGACTAACAAATTTATTAGAAGAAGTGGGCTGTAGCCCACGAAAGCTTATGCTCTAATAAATGTGATAGTCTCTAAGGTGCCACAAGTACTCCTGTTCTTTTTGCTAGTAAGATGTTTGCATGTACAATGTGGTGCAAGCCCATCTATGCCTGGGTGCCTAATATGGTATGTAAGACTGTTTACATATTTAGTAATATTTTATCATGAGACATTTGTAACCAAAAATGGTAACTCTGAAGAGGAAATAGGTTTTTAAAACAAAAATTGAATGTAATTAATGTCTTTAAATAAGTCCAGTCTATTATGCCATGACACTAAGATGGGTCTGATCCTCTTACCAAAGTCAATAGTACTACACTGTGACAATGGGCCCAATCCTGCTCCCATTGAAGATCCTTGTAGTTTTGCCATTGATTTTGATGGGTCAGATTCTACATCCCTCTCTCAATTTGAGAAATACTTAGACCTTCCATGGCACTTCTCACTGGTATAAGTACTACTTGTTAGGAATGAAGGATGCAGTATCTAGTGGAGAGGAGAAGGATAACAGTACTAAAAATCACATGGCTACATAGCTTACAGCAGATGGAATATATACATAACTTGATGGACGGAAAATATTTGTGAGGTTTTCTTCTTTTTAATAAATAAATACATTCATCTATCCTAATCTGCCACTCAGTCTAGTTATTTTTCAGCACAAGTTTTATGTAACATGTTTCCATTTGGGTTTAGTCATTCATTGGTGAACAGCCAAGATGGTAACCTCTTGCTAGTCAGCCAACCCCCACCTCCCACCCCCATATCACATTTGTGTTCTTAAGGAGGAATTAATTTTAGGAGGAATTATTTTTTTAAAAGAATTCTAAATCAATGTGAAACATATTGCAAATCAGATATAATCAGCACTTATACATATTGTGACAGACCCAGACCAGTGGGGTACAGGAGTCTGGTAGAGGGCAAATATACTGGTCACTGAATGAATAGTTTTCTGTTCCTTGAGTGACCAGAGCAGGGGCTGCACTAGAGTAATCAGGAACCTGCTAGAACCAGTTAAGGCAGGCAGTCTAATTAGGACACCTGGAGCCAATTAAGAAGAAGCTTCTAGAATCAATTAAGGCAGGCTAATCAGGGCACCTGGGTTTTAAAAAAGGAGCTCACTTCAGTTTGTGGTGCAAGTGTGAGGAGCTGGGAGCAAGAGGCACAAGGAGCTGAGAGTGGGTGCTGCTGGAGGACTGAGGAGAACAAGCATTATCAGACACCAGGAGGAAGGTCCTGTGGTGAGAATAAAGAAGGTGTTTGGAGGAGGCCATGGGGAAGTAGCCCAGGGAGTTGTAGCTGTTATGCAGCTGTTACAGGAGGCACTATAGACAGCTGCAATCCACAGGGCCCTGGGCTGGAACCTGGAGTAGAGGGCGGGCCTGGGCTCCCCCCAAACCTCCCAATTGACCTGGACTGTGGGTTCTTCCAGAGGGGAAGATCTCTGGGCTGTTCCCCAACCCACATGGTGAATCTCTGAGGCAAGAAAATCCGCCAATAAGCACAGGACCCACCAAGATAGAGGAGGAATTTTGTCACAATATATGTAGATGTACTAAATGTATGCATCAAATTTCTCTTAAATGTGCAAAAATTAAGCACTCTAAATAAGAAACGAACTGTTAACAAACTGATCCATTGTTAGTTAAAAAGCTCAGGCCTATGTTTTTGGTTACCCAACTTTGCCTTAAAGGGGTTTAATTTTCAGTGGGCAGGTGCTCATCGTTAATATGTCCCATATTTGGGCAACCCAGAGATTGAGGCACATGCAATCACCTTTGAAAATGTAGGTGTCAATAGAATCCCAATACCCTACTTTGACAGACAGCTATACACACACAGTCTCTGTGTCTCTGTCTCTAAAATACTTCCTCAGAGAAAAGCCTGTACAATTAAATAGGGCTTGCAGCATGCCTTGAAAGTCACCTAACTGTGGTGATACCACATCAGCATGAGAAGCGAGCTCCGCATTTACAGGCTTTTCCCAGAAAATGCTCTCTCATCAGTTCCAAAATGTGCAAATCTCCAGAGGGGTTCTCCAGTGCCTCAGCTGATCTTGACTGTCAGGTCAGAGCACAAGGAGAGAGGGTGTTATGGATAAATCCATAAAACATCAAATTTATAGTAATTGCATGAGAGCCACGTAACAAATTGTGTGAATTCCCGGCTAACTCATTTAAGAGCTTTGTAGAGAAGTGTGTGTAATTCAGCGCATACTGTAATGATAATGGCTTTCTAGGAACATTTTAATGAAGAATTATAGAGAATCAGTCGAGCCTTTTTCTGATTAAGAAGCACATAGTCCTTGTTTTACCAGTAATATGACATTTAATTGTCCCTCAGTGTAAAGAGAAAATATACGTTCTCACTATTCTTTTAGAATAATCTGGCAGGTTTGTTGTTTGTTGTTCTTATTTTCTATAACCCTCTGTTCTGTAATTACAAGATTAGCCATTTTCACTTTTGAATTATTTTCTGATATTGTATTTATAGTTTTTGTTTTTTCATTATAGTAATGTAGAATGAAAAGCATTTAAAGTCAGACGGGAACATTGTAATCTTCTAAATTAACCTCCTGCCTAACACAGGCCACTGGATTTCCCTATATTAGTTTCCTGCTTCAGATTCAGTAGCTGTGCTTGAACAAGAGCATATCTTTTAGAAAACTATTCAATCTTGATTAAAACATTTCCAGTGATGGAGAATCCACCACAACTCTTGTTAAGTAGTTCCAGTGATTGGTTACCCCCACTGTTAAAAATTTCCTCCTTATTTTTAGACTGAATTTGTCTAGCTTCAGCTTTCAGCCATTAGTTCTTGTTTCTTTGTCAGCTAAAGATTCTCTTAATATTATCATCAAATATCTGTTCCCCCCATGTAGGTACTGTGTATATATAGACTGTATCAAGTCACCCCTTAATCTTTTCTTTGATATATAGATTGAACTCCTGTGACATTTTGGGGATCACCCAGACTGGTAAGAGGTTCTGTCACTGCCTGCCCTGTAAACTTGAGGACCTTTATGATATGCAGTTGTGGTTCAGTTCCCTGACACCAGTACCTTGCTTGCAAACACAAGGTCCCACTCTGGGTCTCACCAGCTAGTTATCCCTTGCAAGGTGACACCAACAGCCCTTACAATGCAGAGTCTCTTCAAATCCACCCTCCTCTAGTTCTTCAGTACCAGTCACTCAGACTGTTCCTCTCTGGCTAGTCACCCCCAAAGGCATGAAACCTGCCCTGCTGATACCAGCTTACTTTGGCGTGCACACTCCGCTCATCAGAGACCTGCTTGGTTAAAAAATAAACACAGACAGCCTCCTGCCACAAGACTCTCCCTCAAGGTCTGGATAAAAACTCTGTCCTAAATCTGTTTATAACAGGCTTTTTCCCTCCCTCCCCCCTTTGTCAGTCAGTGGTGACTTATGTTTATTTAGGATAGGGAGATTTCCTCTTGGCTTGATAGCTCGAGTGTCTCAATGTCTTTCCATTAACTCTAATTGTCCATCATTTTCTTTTCCTGGGCTGGACAATGGATCATTACTTGACTCTGGTTTTAACTCCTTGCTTTTAAGGATTTTCTCTCTCTCTCTCTCTCTCTCTCTCTCTCTCGTTAATGCTCACTGCATGTCTGTGAGGTGTAGTTGGAATTGTAGTACAGATTATGATCACAGTTTTCTGTATGTACAAATACATAAATTCATAACCCCAGTCTGTATACATATCTCATAATGACCATCAAGTTCAGAATATTACAAGCTTTCATAAAAGACCTTACTTAATATACTTTTCTAGCACAATCATTACAGTATGCAATTAGTTGGTTTAACTGCTCATTTTGAGGGGTTAAACCTTCTGTTCTCCCCAGAATGTGTCTGGATCCTGATTGTCATAGCTCCTTAACAAGGCTTTCACTATAAGTCAAGTTTTCCAATCCTTTAATCATTCTCATAGCTCATCCCTGAACTCTCTCCAATTGTTTTCAAAACCCTTCCTGAAATGAGGACACCAGAACTGGACACAGTATCTCAGTACCACCAATGCCATATACAGAGGAATATAACCTCCCTACTTCTACTCAGTATATGGATCTCATTAGCCCTTTTGGCCACACCATTGCAATGGTGCTCATGTTCAGTTGATTATTCACCATGAAACCCACGTCTTTATCTGAGGTATTAGTTCCCAGGATAGAGCCCTCTCCATCCTGTAAGTTTGGCTTGCATTCTTTGTTCCTAGATATTTGAACTTAAATTTGTCTGTGTTGAAATGCATATTGTTTGCCTGTGCCTAGCTTACCAAGCAATTCAGATCACTCTATTGCTGACCAGTCCTCCTCCTCCTTCATTTAGTCTCTTTTTTTCCCAAGTTTTTGATAAAAAATGGTAAATACCATGGGACCAAGAACAGAGCCCTGTGTGATCACGCTAGAAACAGTCACTCAATCATTGCCCGTCTATAATTACATTTTGAGACCTTTCACTTAATCAGTTTTTAATCCATTTAATGTGTGCCAGGTTGATTTTATATCATTAAAGTTTATTAATCAAGATATTGTGCAGTACCAAGTCAAATGCCTTGCAGAAATCTAAGTAAATGATATCAACGCTATTACCTTTATCAACCAAATTTGTAATCGCATCAAAAAGGCAATTGATTAGCTTGTTGAGACTTTTTATAAATGTGTGTTGATTGATGTTAATGATACTACCCTCTTTAATTCTTTATTGAGTCCTGTATCAGCCATTCAATTTTTTTCTTGAGATCAATGTCAGGCTGACTGTCCTCTGGAACTTCCTTGGTGTTCAGAGTCTTACTGATTATCAACATTTAATGATCCAGAGATCTTCTTGGCCAGCTCTTTTAAAGCTCTTGATGCAAATTATATGTCTAACTTTAGTAGCTATTGTTTAACATTGTCCTTAGTTACTGTTGGAGTGGAAAGTATTTCTTCATCATCACCATCATATGTAAATATGAATACATGATCTCTCCCATCCCCAAATACAGAAGGGAAATGTTTATCATATCATGCATATTTTATTCCATCAATTGCTAATATATAGCATTATAATATGGAATATATGACAATTGAATGTATAGCAAGTGAAAGTATCAGAGCTGCTTGAGTTGTAGCCAAGTTAGTATAAATGAGAAGGGACTTCTGCGAGGGTGTACTGTTTGAGGGCCCCAACTTTGGAATTATCTTCCTCACTTTGCTTCAAGTATAGCCTGAAACCGGTGACCTTCAGGCCATATTGCAAAGCTCATGTTTTTCCCCAGGCATTTAAAAATGGGGCAGGGAAGGATGTGTAAGTATGGAGGATTGTTGAGACATAATTAAGTTTTTAAGTTTCCTGGCTTATTGCATAGCCATTCCATACAATCTCCCATTGACTTTAATGGGAGTTAGAAAAGGCTACAGGATTGGTCCTGGTGTATGTCTGAGTCTGAATATGTATCATAGTAAAATCACCTACATAGCACTATATAAACATCATGTGTGACATTTTTCCTACCAGAAATGGTGTATAATCTAGCTGTCAGATCCTTCCCTTTGCTTCATTGAGGAGAGGAGCCAGAAGAGTTGGAATGTGGCAAAGGGACACAGTGTGCTCTACCACCTTAAAAACCCTTAAAAAGCCCCTCTGCTGGAGCTCATTTGCATCAAGCCTCTGGTTTCTGTGGGGTTGGATAGGGGAGCAGCCACACTCTGTGGCATGAACCTCTACTGACCCCAAAGATTTGTAACTGGAAATACACTCACAAATAATGCTGCTGCAGACAGTATTACTGTGTAGCTGTAGAGGGAGACCATCAATTTGTTTGTGGAAAACACTGTGCTGCCAAAGGGAAGAGATGCCAGCAGGGCTCTTCGTGGAGAGGCTAGAACCGGTTGAAAAATCAGAACTTTTTGGCAAAAATAAATAAATAAATCACAATAAATGTTTCCTGGTTTTCCCTAGAACATTTCAAAATATGAAAGGTTCTGACCAGCTCTAGTGGAGGCACAAGATTTCTATGGGTATCCAGAGTACTGCATAGACTGAAGGACATTTGCTGCACTAAGATGTACCCCACCTGTTCTGTGAGAGGAACCTGATGTCCCAGCTGAACAATGGGCAAGAAGCTCTATGAATTCCAACTCCCTTAGGTTTCTTCCACTGTGTGAATACCACCAATGTAGAGGAGAATATGGCCCTATGCTATACACAGCATGTATATGTGTATCGATAATCCTGGCTAGGAAGACTGAATGAACCCTAGTTCTCTGGATTTAAAAGCACACAAGCCTCTTCTGTTTGAGGTTAAAGTACCAAAAGCAATGGCAGACTCTCAAACCTCTATGTGGTCCAGCTACTAGATGAGGAACAAAGGCATACTAGGTCAGTGTGTGACACATTTTATATATTTGTGTGTGTGTGTGTGTGTGTATATATATTTATACATGCTGTGTGCATATATGTATATAAACACAAATACAAGCATATGTTTATGTATAGATCAAACTAGAGAGGATTCTGAGCTGCAAAAATCACATCTGTGCTTAATTTTATCCCTTCAGGCTAAAGTTCATGCCGACCTGTAATATGCATTAAATAATGTTAGTTTCATTTTTCTATTACATATTCCCCAACTGTCTCTGATCTAATGCCTAAAAACATAGTGGTGGCACTGAATTATTTCATAGATGTTGTTGAACAGGACATTTGCTGTTTCAGATTTCCTTTTTTGTTTTGTTTTTGTTTTTTTTAAACTTTCAGGGATATTTCTGTTAACTTTTTTAGCCTTTAGAAAAAAATCTTCCTAAACCACTAGAAAACATAATCCATGTTTTTGTAAAATATGAAGCACTTTTTGAAGCTTGAGTTGATATCCCCTATCTCACTTTTTTTGGTATAAACCTACCAGTACTTATTTTTCAGAGAGCTGGCAAATTATCTTTTATAGTCATAAAATGCCAAAAGTACAATTAATTTCCAAGATGTTTAAGCCAGATAATTCCAAGGCATTATATTATTTGATTTGGAAATAGTGAGCCTTGAAAGGTGCAGGATACTCAGCTCAGTTGATGTCTGAGGGAAGTGACACATACTCTACAACACCCTTATAAATAAAACATCTACACATGCGGACACTTGAGAAACAACAAACCTGACAAAATGTAATTTGTTCCTGAACCACTACCTTTCATGCTGTAAATCTTAATTTGCATGATGCCCTAATGAGCTATCACAAAACCTTGAAAGAAACTGAAATTAATGAAAAGCCTGTTTAGAAAGTGGGGTATTCAGTGTAATTTCTACTAACATTTTATCTTTTAACAGCATCTGGAAAGAAAATAGCTCAATCTCTAGACAACTTTTTTTGCATCATATCAACTAATATTTTTTTCTTTACTGTCTTCATCTGTTTTCCTAAAAGACACCAGCTAACCTCTTTAACTATGATATTTTGATATCTTGTATTAAAGCCTTATTTAAACATGTTCAGGTAGTAAACTAATATCTGCTGGAAGTAATCATCCATGCATAATAAATAGAATCCACTTCTCAGTGCTATTCATTCAATTTTTGCATGTCCAGCTGCCCATCTCTATTTACCATTCACCAAGAAGTGTGTTTAACAAGTTTAGCAAATAGGAAAAAGAGAGATGGTTGCAAAACTTTGTTAAAATCTCAAAACAGTAGTTTAAGATAGCTGATCCCTAGATGAACTGTAGTCTAGAGTTCTGCCATTTAATTTATGAGCTTATGATAGATGCATTAATAATGTACTATGGAAATCCAGAGGAGTGCTGGAGAATGGTAGAAGGACTTGAAATAGGGTATTGGTTACAATAAAATGTAAAAAAATTGAAGCCCAAGAAGGGTCTGGAAAAGCCCTGAATGCAAGGGAAACTAGTGCATTTATAGGCCATGGCCCTCCGAGGGAGAGACCGAATGCTAAGAGGCCAGTCCAGTGACCGCCTCATCCCTTGTGTACTGGAGGGCACAGTTCTGTGGTTACCTCTGCATTAGGTCCTGAGAGAGTAGTTTTGGAAGTGAATGACTGAGTGAAAGATAGATAAGGACAGCCTAATAGATCTGTGTTTGAAGATCCACTGGACTTACCATGTATATAGGCTTTTCATTGCAGACTATGGGGGCTATTGTGGTATTTGGTTACAATTATGGAAGAGATGCTGTGCATCCTGTCTCTGTGGTGGATATTCTGAACATTCAGTTTCCTACATAGTTTTTCTGCACATATCCTGTTTTTGGTGGCCATGCACAGAGACCAGCTTTTGGTGTAGTGAATGGTTTCCATGATCCATGCTGTACACAGCATGTATTCAAAATGTATTAGCTGAACTTGTGAGGCCTTATGCTCAATTTGATATTATTTATTTCTCTGTTTAAATAGCCCTTCTTCAGGTTTGGGAAAGATGCTCAGTATCACAGCTAAATAAAAGGTGGAACATATTGTACCTTTCCCAGACCTGGAGAAGAGCTCAGCATAGCTTGAATACTTGTTTTTCACCAACAAAAGTTGGTCCAATAAAAGATATTACCTCACCCACCATATCTGTGGATGTAACAAGATTCTTCTGAATGTTTTTGAATGCTGATCAATATCAGGGAATGTTGTAGACATTGGGTAGAACCCTATTGATTTGGAGAAAAATCAGAAAACCAGCGAGGGGGGGGGGGGGGAGATGGGGAAACACTGAGCCCCTGCCATTTGTATTTTAAAACCACCATTTTAAGAACCTCTGCAATTGTCTATAAATTAATTGGTGCCATCAGCTAGTTCTTGAACATCTTTACATAATACCTGATCTCATCTCCCCCCATCCTCCAAAGATTCTCTTCCGAAGAAGAGCTCAGTGTAGCTCAAAAGCTTGTCTCTTTCACCAACAGAAGTAGGTCCAATAAAAGATGTCTCACCCACCTTGTCTCTCTCACATCCTCCCAGTAGTGTAGAATATGTTGACAATCTGAATGACTTATCTTACCAACAGAAAGAAGATAATAATGGTGGGGGATGGAGGAATTATAGAGAAGGGAGGCACACAAAGCCCCTGGTAGGAGTGTGGTGGGAACTCTGGCATGGGAAGGCAGGAGTCACACAGAGCCCCTGGTTTGGAGGGGGAAAATGAAAACCCTAGTACAGGGGAAGGAGGAAATGGGAGTACACACAGGGTCTCTGGCTTGGGGGAATGGGGTACACTGACATGGGGGAAGGGAAATGGGAGCACACACAGCCCCTGGCATGGTAGAAGAGGGCAGTGTGGGGGATTGCAGAGAGTCCCTGAAGTAGAAGGAGAGAGGAGGGTGGTACTCAGCAAGCTCGTGGGTGAGAATGAAAGGATTCAAGGAACTCCTCATGTGTGCAATGAGTTCAATCTACTGAAGCAGTAAAGTGAGCAATCCACTTTTATATACTGAGCAAAGGGGGCTTTATTCACAAGTGGGTTATTCTGGCTTCCGCTTCAAGTCTACCCTCCCCATTCCCCCCCAGTATACCTCTGACTGTGCCTAAATGACATAATCAAGCCTTATATGGACAACAAACAGACTAAAGGTCAGTGGTGTTGTTTTTGCCACATTTACTAATGTTGACTAGTAACTTATTCCATGATTAGTCCCCGTGTTTTCAAAGGTGCTACCAATGGAGGAGGGTCTTGTCTACATTTGAAACACTACAGCAGCCCCGTGGATGAGCTTCAGTGTGGGCACTATCTATGCTGATGGGAGGTGTTCTCCCCCCCGTGTAGGTAATCCACCTTCCCGAGAAGCGGTAGCTAGGTCAATGAAAGAATTTTCTGTCAGTCTAGCACTGTCTAAACTGGTACTTAGGTTGGCTTAACTATGCCACTAGGAGGTGTGGATTTTTCTCACACACCTCCGAATCACAATGTTATGCTGACCTACTTTGCTAGCATAGACAAGGCCTAAGATACTACTCACCATGTTTCGGGGTAGCCGAGAAGGGTCTTGGTGGGGAGGTGAAACAGGTTACAAATGTTTTTGAAAAAAATAGTAATACATTTTTTCCTTTTTTGTTTGGTTTTCTCATATTTGTGTTTATTTTAGTTTATTAACCAATGCTTGTCTATTGTTGGGTGGTCAATTTGTAGTATTTAGAAAATGCTTGTTTCTTCCCTAATCCCTTTCCTAATTCCAACCTTGGGTTTTTGATGTTTTTTTTTTCTTTTTTTCTAAACTGTTATTTTCTGTTTAGCTTGCATTTATTATTTATTTCTTGTGGTTTATTTATTTTATTTTACTAGCTATGATTGTCATAGGCTGGGTAGCCCTTTAAAGTAGTCAAGATGAGCTGTGCTAGTGATGGATTAGCTACTTCCCTCTCCCCCAGGAGATCCTGATCAGATGGGGATTAGATGATTTGGGGCAATCAGTAGGCTCAGATGGGAATAAGCTGGATCATTTCCCTAAAAGACTGAAGAGAACTCAGCAGAGGGAACCAGCCTTGGATAAAGTATTCTTTTGTAACAGCAACCCTTCTTTGTGAATTACCCATATTATTCCTACAACTCCTGCAGTAGTGCATGACAAACTACTTTTAGAACCCAGGACAAGATCTGCAGACACAAATTTCTGTTTAATCAGGATGCTGGCCCCTTCTACATTTGTTAGCTACTTCATTTAAAGTTGAGATCTACAATTACTTCTCAGAAAGGAAAGCTTTTAAATTAAAATTTAAAAAAAATCTTTTGTTTACTTACAAATTGGTAACATTACTTTTTGATCCTCTCATTGGAGGCCTGATACAGAGCCCAATGAGGAGTCTTTCCATTGTCTTCAGTAGGCTTTAGATTAGTGTTTGGATAAACATTGGAGATGAAATCTTCAATTGCAACAACCTTTACTGTTCAATTGGGGATACAAATTTATTGTGAATGTGACCAAACAGAGGCAATAAGTATAGGAAGTGAGAGTTAAATAAGAGGCAATTTCAGATCCCTCTCTGCTGAGACCCCGAATTTAAAGTTTCTACTGAAGAAAAATACCTGCATGATGATCTACAATAAAAATACGAAAATTGTATCGGAAGTAAAATTCAAAAAGCAGTGTGAGTCTAAAAGCAAGCGCTAAATATAACAAGTTATTTAAACTAAATACTAAGGGCTGCCTAAGTCTTGTCATGTGAAAGTACTAAAAGCACAAAGTGTAAAGAATTATCACAGCTTGCAATTATCAGTATAAGAAGATTAAATGGCTCAATTTGTTTCTTTTCTTTCCTAAACTGAGTTTATCTTCATTTACACAGTAACCACAGAACAAGACTGAAACTTCAAAGGCAAATGTTATAATGTTCCAAGTTTCATCTTTAAGGTTGCTTATTTTTTACCCTTTTCCCTTCCCCTCTCCAAAAAGAGAACTTTGTATAACCAAGCATATAATTTTAAGAAAATAACTTATCTGCAACTTCAACTACTGTAGGAAGGATAGTCTTGAAATGGAGATGTTGATGGGTTTTTTAAATCTTGGGAATTTTGGTAAATTGCTTTTCATATTCTGCCAAATTGACACATTTAAACTGTTGTATGGCAATAATAGCTGAACAAGTGGTAGATGGAGCAACAATTTTTGGCCAAATTTTGCAAAAGTGGCATGCATTTTGGGTCCCCAAAATGAAACCCTTTAAAGGGGCCTGATTTTCAAACTTGCTGACTACCAATTAGATCTATTGATTCTTAATCTTCTTGAAAATCAGCCCCAACGGGAGTCAAGATAGACAGCCAAAATCTAAGGCCACTTTTGAAATTTTGGCCTTAGTGGGTTAGAATGTGTGGCCTTTTCACTTGTGAATGTATTTGTACTGTGGTGACCGAGTGTTAATGCTGTATGGAATAGAAAAGTTGCTTCTTAAAATAAATACCAGGAAGATGAAAGTACAGGAAGTTAAGATATTTTTGCCCGATTGGAGGGAAGTGTCAGGATTGAAGAATATGCCTGCAAATTATCAATCAGGAAAGGTAAATTTCCTTTATAGTAAAATGTTCTACAATATTTAGTTTAGGTACTAAACAGAAACTTGGCGATACAAATAGTCATTAGGTTTAATGTTGTACTCTTCTCTCCTTGTTATTAGACTGCAATTATGAGGCTAACAGCAATTCCTGTAAGAATGTTCTGTGTACACAATATTTATTGTATTCTCAATCTAACAAATGGGAACAGCCTCAAACAGTGAAGCTCAGACAGTAAACTTCTCTCATCTTCTAGGCACACGCTATTCATTTTTCACTCCAAGGCAAAACTAAATACCTATCAATATATAATAAATATTGATACTTAAACATTACTGGCTAACAATTCCATACATCTTACATTAGAATCTTTTAATTTATAACTTACTTACCAGTCTTCTTGAACTATCACTGGTATTTAAATTTCATTTGCTGGCCTTACCTTCACTAGGAAACTTTATTGTAATTTAAACTCTCCTTTAATGGTCAAGTTGGCTAACACAGAGCTGACTGTCCATATAGATAAGGACCTGTGTACAGTATCATGTCAGCCAATCATGTGTAAACCTGGTGTTTACCCATGGTGAACTGTCATAATGCTGAATGTGACTTCTCCTCATCTACGCTGACTGTTGTGGTCACCATTGTACCACTCGACTCAGTTGTTTAAAAAATGGTTAAATTTTCTAGTGAAGACCAGTCCTCAGAGGGCAAGGGCTGTGAGAAGCAAATGCTTCTCTATTTAGAGACTTCCTTCCTTCTCCAGAGTAGTCATCTGCAGGTTTTCCTACCATAGTTAGCAATCCAGGTCTGTATTATGATTAAAAAACTTGTATTAAACACATATCATAATAGTATGTTTATATTATAAATACATGGATATTTCAATGGAAATATAGATTACCAGAATCACTTATGTTTTATGTTGTTAAAATGCTAAAAAAGTAGAAGAAAAACTCATCTTAAGGAAAAGATCATCAGCTGGTATAAAATCAACATAGATCCATAGATTTCAGTGGAGATATTCTGATTTACACTAGCTGAAAATGTAGTCCTAAGTATCTGATACAATTTAGCAACATCAATTTGCGCATTGCAAATTTAAAGAGGAGTTTTAACTAATAAAATATAATAAATGAAAACAAAATAGAAAGTGACTTCCCAGGCCAATTTATGCCTCCATATAAGAGCCCTGTGGAAATTTTCCACAGCTGCCAACGGGGTATGCATCAATCCCTATATTTTCTTTTCAATCTAAAACTTTCTCAAGATGTAAAATGGACTCTTCTCAATGTAATGTCTGAGGGTGAGATTGACATAGATGCTCCCATATGTTTCAATGTACCTGACTTAGAATCCAGACAGTTGAAGCTAAGTTACTTTTAAGAGTTAACACTTCTGGAATTTAACGATTATATCTGAAGCCTTAAAGGTGGCACAGGGCAGACTTCACTCTCTACTCTAAGCCTGCCAGTACCCTGAGGTTAATTACTGACTGACTATGGGCTCTGTACAAGATTACAGTAATAAAGCTGAAAAAAATAAGTCGGTCTCTCAACTCATCAGCTTGGCAAAACCTTAGTCTTGTATGTCTTCCATTATTGACTTGGATAATACCTCTGATTTAGTCCTTCCAAAAGTAATAATTGAACCTCTGAAAAGATTTATTGTAAAGCTCTGAGACTCCATAGGTCTCACCTCTCTTTGCTACCTGTGGAGTTTTAATATTCTGTCCCTTTAGACCCCATGAAAAGACACACTGCACATTATGTTTTGTATTCCAGCAGTTCCAGCAACCTGATCTTTCATGTGGATTAAAGAGTCACAGTGGCTTAACTGAGACTCTTTTCGGAGTAACCCTAATACTCTTTTTCATATTTGCTCTATTTCTTCCTATTCTTAGCTCCGGTGAGCGATAGCACCAGAAAGCTAAGGTTGTAGCCAGGGTGAGTGCTCTCTCCATATTGTGACAAATGGAATGACCTTCGAGGTGTTCACCCTCCATGGAACTCATCTTAACCTCCATCTTGCAACTTCTTGGGAAAGTTCGTACTTATGTTCATGGGAACTTCATTGAATGGTATTATTACAACTGAAGGAAACAATTCAGATCAGTGTGATCTAATATGGAACTGAGGAAAAGAGTGGAAATAATTATTAGATGTTGATGAAGTTAATTCTCAAGTAAAATTGTCAGAACTATAAAATTAAATGTGTAGATGAGACTAGTGAAGTGGCACCTTTCAGTGGGCAAAGCAGTAATTTATAAATCTATTATAGTTGTCATATCAGCATTGATCAGTGGTTCATCTAGTTTGGTATCATGTCTGCCAGTGGTGAATGCCAACTGCTTTAGTGGATGGTGCAAAGGTGTTTTTATTTTATTTTATTTATTTATTTATTTTTACCTGTAACTTGGTTTGGATAAGTTTACAGTAAGTATTTGCTACTGTTCATTCAAGATGTGTAATATTTCGATTGGAAGCATTGGTCATTTGTTACATTTTTGTTCCAGGAGGAGAATGTGACTTTCAGAATTGGAGTTCTAAAGTGGAAATGGGTGGATTTTGAATTCATAAACATGTGCAAAATGGTAGTCTGTAAGAGCACCTGTTATGGACCAGGGGCCCACTGTGGTAGGCATGTAAAAACACAGACCAAAAAGATGGTTCTGGCCCAAAGAGCTGATAATCAAAGTTAATACTTTTGAGTAATATTCCCTGATAAAATTAAAACTTATTTTAAAATTCATTATTTGTAAATATCCCTGATTAATCTGGCTCACTAACATATTCCCAAACAATGACCCAAAAAAGGAATGTGAACATTCATTTTAAAATCCAAATTTGTATGAGTGAACAGTTACTCCCATAGTCAATCAGATCTTGACATTTGTATTGATCATTTAATGCAAAGAAAACCATTATTTCATTATTTTCTCGTTGTCTCTTTTTTTCCTTTTTTCCTTGGCACGTGCCACCTCATTTGGAGGGTGGGGGAATGGTGCTTTCTTTGAGGTCTTAATGCAAATCTATATACTCTTTATATCCATTTACTTTTTATTTTCTTTTACATATTCTGCCCAAATTTAGTCTTATGATACATATATAGTGCTTTCATTGACTTCATTAGGAGCTTCATACATGTATGCCAGAGAGATTGAGTCAGGGGAGAGAGCATCTAAAAATAGCAGTTTACTTCTCACAACAATCTACTTTGCTTCTCTTCTCCTTTCTATTCTCTCTGTCAATATTCTTTATCTTATCAGTTCCCTCCTTTAAAAACATGTTCAAGATAATGTTATGATGCAGAATCTCATTCAGCAGCAGATGCTTCATTTTGACAACATTATGTGATTCCACAGGAGCAAAACTTTCCATTTATCACCTGTCCAAAACAGGGCTGCCTGGGAAACGGCAGAGGTTGTTCTCCCAGGCTCTGGGTCTCTGCTGTGTTGCTATGAAAAAGAGGCAAAGTCTCTCCTTTCAGAAAGTATTTCAGGCCTGTGCTTTTCTCCTGAGGGGATCCAGTGCCTGGGTTAATGCTGGAGACATTGCAATATGAATTCATTACACAGCACAAAGAACTCGAAGTGCAGTCCAGACACATCTGGGAAGGAACTGAGAAGAGGTGTGTTAATGAAAGAAAAAGTGAGAAATGTGCAGAGGTGGGGAGAGCAAATGAGGGAAATCAAATAGTAGGGGCACAAACAGAAGTGGGGAACAGAGAAGGGAAAGAAGAAAAGCACCAAGGTGCGGGAGGTAAAATGAGCCCTCTTGGAGGAAAATGGAAGGACTTGGCTCCAGAAGTAGCCTCGGAGGAGATTAGGCTGAAACTTTCAAAGAGGTCTATCAGATCTAAACACCCATTTCCCACTGAAATCCCCTATGCCAGGTGTTCTCAAACTGGGGGTTGGGACCCCTCAGGGGGTCGCGAGGTTATTACATTGGGGGTCGTGAACTGTCAGCCTCCACCCCAAACCCCGCTTTGCCTCCAGCATTTATAATGGTGTTAAATATTTTTTAAAAGGTGTTTTAAAGTGTTTTTAATTTATAAGGGGGGGTGCACTCAGGGGCTTACTATGTGAAAGTGGTCACCAGTACAAAAGCTTGAGAACCACTGCCCTGTGCAGCCTTGAGAATCCCAGCCCTTGTTTTTGCTCCTTGCTCAGGGCCCAGTGCATCTAGCTGCAGCCAAAATTCATATTTCCATGTCTACTTCAGGCTAGTGTCCTTATGCAGCAAATGGCAGAATTAGACCTCTCATCAGAGCTTGGAGTTGAAGGGAACAGCTGACTGCACTACAAGAATGTAGATCAGTAGCTTAGAAAATGTTTTTTCTTCTTTGAAATGACTTACAATATTTTTACAAGATCCAAGGGTTGGTTCATAATCAGCATGATACAACAGATTAAAATTAAGTTCAGAATGATTATATAATTATAATAAGTAACCTGCTATAACATTCACTATTGTATTTCTTGGGTCTTTGGTATGTGCTGCTTCACCATTTTAAACAAAAAATGAAAGAAGCTGGTATTTGCTGTTAACGTTGCAAATCTGATGCCGTTATAGTACTTAACTATCAAAATAATGGTTGTGTGAGCAGCTGAGGAACCCTCTGTCAAGGGAAGGCAAAACTTTGCCATCTCTGTATGTAAAATTTTAGGATTTTAAACTTTTCAAATACCAAAACAAAAAGCCTTGGTGAGAGGGCCCAAAATGTTGGTAGATTTGGGCCCTGATTAGCCTTGGCTCTCCTCCGATCAATCTACTTTCTCCCTAGGAAGAATTTACCTCCATTCTTGGGAGACAGCAATGTCTTACGATGGTAAAAAGTTAACTTCCTTACCTCCATAGAAGGAATGATAATTTACTCTGCCAGTCACTGCCCAGAGTTTATACCTCTGCTAGAGTCCTCCAGGATCTTTACAAAAATGAGAATTTGTCTGATTAAAGCCCTGATCCCTGCACCATTGAAGTCAATGGGTAATTTGTGACTCGCTTCAGTGGCACAGCATGAGGCTTTACATTTCTTGGGTGAAATCCTTGCTCTAGTGAAATCGGTGGAAGTCTTTCACCCCTTGTTTTTTTAAGTCTTTCTTATTTATAGTTTATTCTTGTTTCAAATTGCAAGGATGTCCTGCTTCAGTATGGATTTCTACCAGCCATTAGCTAGCTGCAGATTCATTATTTTTATTTGCTTTAGCAGAATGTCATGTAACATAACACTGGGCCTGATTCTGCATTGTCTTGTGTAGTAATTTACTTCAGTGCAAAGTAGGTGTAAAACATTACCATTCTAATTAAACTCAGTTTCCCCTGGAGTAAATAACTACACAAGGTGCAGGGCAATGGAAAATCATGCCCATTGGGTGTACATTGTGTCATCTGAAAAAAAAAATGTATAATAAAAAATGAACAATTAACACCAATGTATGGTACACAGTGCTGGAATTTAAGCAAAGCATGACACCGAATACAGGAAGGGAAGTCTTTCAGGTTTGAAATGCTACTGTAAAATTTATAAGTTTAAGAATATGTGCAAGATATTATACCATACATCTTAGAACACTTTTTTATATGTAGAATTTGTGCTTGTTAGAAATATAAATTGGTATAGATGTGTTTACATTTTAGTACATTATACAGATTGACAGGGTCTTCTGATTTGTCCTCATAAGTACAACTTACCAAAAAAAAAAATATTTTACTTTCACTTATATCTGGTTTTATTTTATTCGCTTTTAATACAATCAATTATTTACTTTTCCCCTAATTTTATTTTGATTTTTACTCTGGTTTAATTTATTTCACTTCCATTTCCTTTTCCCTAGTTCTTCTATCAAAGATTTCACTCTGTGCTTTTCACTTTTTCTTGCATTTTATTTTCTACCAATATTAGCCACCCATTTTAAATTATTTTCCAGAAATGTTTTGTATGGTTAAATATAAATAGTTTATGAAAACTTTAAACATACTCAGTCCCACATATTGACAAGCACATAAAAGTGAGAGGGCCTGCAGTACTGTGTAACTCAGGGACAGATGTACAATACCATAACAATATCAGTTTAAAAGGAAGAAGGAATGCACAGCTGTTTACTGAGAAGATGTGTGTTGGAAAGTTTTAGGAATTCATAGTCATTTTACTGGAGAGGATACAGGGCAGATATTCCAGTCTGGCCTTCTGCATCATGACAGGAATGATTTCATTATCCTTAGACCATCTGTATAGATGGGTGTCAAGTCCAGTCTTGACATCTCCAGTTATGATAGTTCCACATCGTTCCACTCTTGAACTGTTAAAGTAATAAAGGTCTTTGTGGAGAACATGAGGAAATTGCTCTAGATTTTTATGAAAAGCATGTGTGATTCAGTTTCCCCACTCACTTTTCCTTGTAACCCAGTAGATATGAAGGGATTAATTTTCTTTCTGGGATAGAATAAGCAGTGGTGTGTCTGCATGTGAGTCACATAGACATGTCTAGGCTGGCATAAATGAAGTATGAAGAATTGTAAACATGTGAATGGAGTTACCCTGGAGATATAATGGAAGACAACAACTGGACCATTAATTTTTAATGATATACTGCCCTCGCTTGGCCAACATGAAAACAGTGTGACTGAATTTACAACAGACTTTGAGAGAAGGAACTGAGGTGTGAGCAGACTGTACTTAGATGAAAAAAGAACAGGAGTACTTGTGGCACCTTAGAGACTAACAAATTTATTAGAGCATAAGCTTTCGTGGACTACAGCCCACTTCTTCGGATGCATATTCACTCTATATGCATCCGAAGAAGTGGGCTGTAGTCCACGAAAGCTTATGCTCTAATAAATTTGTTAGTCTCTAAGGTGCCACAAGTACTCCTGTTCTTTTTGCGGATACAGACTAACACGGCTGCTACTCTGAAACCTGTACTTAGATGGTGTCTCCCAGCACTGGGGAGTCAATCTAGGGTGATTGGGGA
Organism: Chrysemys picta bellii; assembly: GCF_011386835.1. Lineage (NCBI taxonomy): Eukaryota > Metazoa > Chordata > Testudines > Emydidae > Chrysemys > Chrysemys picta. The sequence continues at coordinate 49,300,269 of NC_088798.1, read as the reverse complement.
ATGTTTTGCTGCAAGCAAGCAATCTCCCGTGGCTGTAACATACATATTCAGTGGCTTCTACAAACATCATTATTTTTTAAAGAGAAGATTATTATAACTGAATAACTGTTTTGTGTGTGTGGTGTTTTTTTTTTTTTTTTTTTTTTTTTTGGTTCACTGGCTGATTCAAACAATAAAGTGTCTCAGGTAAACTTGAAATGAAAATTTTTCAGTGAACTGAACAAGTGAAAAATATTTCAATTCAGGTCAAACAAAACACTTAATTTAACCCGAAATGCAATGTTTTGTCTAAAACTTAAACCACTTTTAAAAAATAAAATAGAAGTAAAATTCAAAAATTCTTTAGAATAAAAGAAAAATCACAAGTCTTCCTGCTGAAATTGTCGAAACAAAACACTTTGGGGATTTTTTTTTTCCAGATTTTGTTTTTTAGACCAAAATAAATTGGCAGATCGAACACACATTCTCTGAAATGTTTTGATCGACCTGAATCTGCATTTTCTTCTTGGCAAAAATAATCTCAGCTGAAAAACTTCACCCACCTCTATATTAGAATGACATAATAGACATACATAATGGGGTAACCTCAGGACTTCAAGTGATTTGGTTTGGACAGTAATCCATGTGTTCAGATGATACCAAAAGCCTTTCTGTGGAAATCAGCTGGATAATTTAATTTCATTATGTAGGGCATTCTGTTGAGTTTTCCATTCTAGGTTCTTGAATACTAAGATGACCAGCACCATAACAATATTATTAAGTAAATAATAAATACTTGCTGGATTGACCAAACCAGAAATATTGTGAAATTAGCCTGGTGTGCCATTTTGGTATTTTCTCTTCTGATCTCTGCTAAAACAAGAAGTGCAGAGAGCTGTGAAACATTCGGTTGTTTTGTGGCTTGGTGTTTTGTTTTAGCACTTAAAAGTTAAATATTTTTAAACATCAACAGTTTGGAGTTTGAGTGTTGCTAAAAGTTTATGTGAAATATGTATTAGTACCATTTTACATATGGAAAAATTAAATCAGAATTTGAGATTTGTCAAAGGCCATACAGTGAATTAAAGTGGATTAAATGTGAGGACTTGCTGTCTTCCATGACTACTCCACTAGAGCACCCTGACTCTCACTGTCCAGTCTTCTGTCTCAGTAATTATTAATCTGTCGTCCATGAAGCTCTCCTTAGGGGTCCAAAAAATATTTTGAGAACCGTGTGAAGGATGCTAGGATGGAGATAAAATAATATGTTTCAAAGTGGTTCAGACTGAAAAGGCTGAGAATCTTTGATGTATGAACACTGCTCGGGTGATTATTCTAACTCCAGAAAATGGGAAATCCCACGATTCACCTTTTTCGAAGCAGCCCATCACATTGATCCCAGGAAACTCATACATGGGTTATGTTGGGATTATGATGATGCCTCAATATTTGTGGTGAAGAAAGTTTAAACTTCTCCTGTGGAGATTCCTTATCAACAGATCTGCTAGGAATTAGGATAATAGAAAGTTATTTGCATCATTGCTCTGAATGATTTCATTGAAGTAAGCATCCTACATATTGTCTTTTAATTCTTAATTTGCCCCTTTTGAGACGTATTGTGTAACAGGAAGAATGAAATGAAGCATACTCTTTCCCTTCTTTTCTGTATAAACAACTTTTATTAACCACAAATTACCTGGGATTGCTGGGAATCCATTGTGTGTTCTTCTTCTGAAATAATTAAAAAGGGGAGAGAGCAAGCAAGATAAAATGGTTATTACAGAAAATGTCAAAGGGAAATTAGAAGTCTTCAGTTCAGAAAAGGCTACTAAGATGAAACCTAAACACAACCACTCTCAAGATTATTTTACTCATTGTCTTAATGTATATAGGTTCCAAAAGAGACTGCAATTGTTGCCAGATGTATAGCTTCTTTTCTTTTTACTTTAATGAATACTATCAAATGTAGTCCTAAGACTTCTGCTACTAAATAAAATACTTGAATAATAGGATGGCTAGTAACAGCTTGATATTTCAGTTAGGTAGTGTATTTTTTTATTTCTTTATGTAAATCTTATTAGGGTCTGAGTGCTCATTAACTTTTTAAGCAAACATAGAGGTACATAAGTATGAAGTATGGATGTTTGATCTTAAAATTCAATTGATATGAAGGCATGCTATTGCACACAGGATTTAAACCAATGTTATTGGCAGACCAGAACCTCTTCATTAAAGTTGTTTCTGGTTTTAGTTCAATTCATTTGGCCTCAGCCAAGATTAAGGCACCTGAGCTGCTGGAAATGAAAGGAAAGATCAGTGATGAATTGATCATTTGGCAAAGAAATAGAAACATTAACTGGAACCTCAAAGGGTGTGTTGGTTATGTTAAGCAAATGACCTAGTTACTATTAGCCTTAGTTCACCAATACTTAACAATGCAGTCAATGGTATCTACTATTCCAAGAGAGGATGTAAAGTTCCAGGATCAATAGGGTTTGGTTTGGATGCTTTCCAGTTCCACCCAAAAGTCTGTTGGAAACCCAACTACAAAAATTAGCCCAACTAGAGATTCATCTTCTGAGTTTGTGTTGGATAGTTTTGGCATTTTTACAAAATTAAATGAAATTTTCTTTCTAGCACAGTTCCTATCATAATGTTCCTATCATATTTTTAAAAGTACATGTGTTATAAATTGTCATTTAAACATATATGTGAGCAAATGGGGAGAACTAAATTGTTATATAAATTAATATAGGATTTCAAAGGTGTTTTGGGGCATCTTTTTATTTTCACAATATTAGACAGTTAATTTGGGGATGTCAGTGTTTTGCAAATTGATGTAAACTATAATACTATGAGCAATCAGACCAAATAGAGTTTTTTTTTAATGTATTAAACATGCATGAAGAAAGGAGAAATTAGTGTTAAACTGCCTGACAATCAGAAATGAGCATGCATTCTGAAAACTTTGCTTTGTCCTGCCTCTCATAATGGCCAGTATATTCCCCTTCATTTGGGCTGCTTTGCATTACTTTGCCAATGCAATGAGGCCCTGAGCCCAGCATAGCCAGTCACAAGAGGGTTACAGTGTAGCAGCATCCTTTAGTGACACAGAACTAATGTAACAGTTCCTGTGCCACCACCCTCTTTGCAGCTTGTATGGGGGCATGGGAAACAGAAGATGATCAAGGCTTTCCTGTGTCCTAGTAATCACCCACTGTCATGAGAATGAATTGGAGTCACTGGCAGCTGACATAGGTGACCCTGAAAGATACTATAAACTAACTTACAACGACCAGCTTGGCAGGTGCAAAGCAGGCTCAGTATCAGGGGAGTGTGAAGGTTGCTTGATTTTCAAAGGTGCTGAGCAATTGTAACTAGGGCTGGTCAAAACTGGTGTTTGACAGAAATATGGGTTTTCAAGAAAACAACACTTTTTGAGAAGTGTCTTTCTGTAGAAAATGTTGATATTTAACTGAAAAATCACTCAAAATGATTTTGCCAGAGCAAAATATTTCAATTCAAAATGGTGCCACTGTGCCTCATGGGCGGAGTTGTAGTTCAAGTGCCTCATGCTCTTATTCTTTGTCTATCTTGCCAGGCAACATCTCCCATGATGCATGGTCAGGGACTCCTGTGATTCACCATTCATCTCACCATGATGAGGAAAAGTGGTGCATCAGGGGTGTGGAAGCAGAGAAAGAACTGACAGGAAGGGGATGCAATGCAGGACAGTTCGTTAGCAAGAGTTAGGCTAACTGTAACCCTAATAATGCGAGATTTGTAGAAGCGAGGAATGTGTGAGGCGAGTGGGAAAGAACTGTGTGTGAAGTTGCTGCGACCTTGTGTAAATAATATGGAATGTAGACTGAGTCTACATTAGTGAGCAAAACAAGATATCAGAATGACCTATGTATAAACAAAATGCAGCTGTTGCTTATTATTGTCTGTAACAAAAGGTATAAATGCTTGCTGTAATTGTTTACCTGTTGAGAGACCTGCTTAGCTGTGCAGTTGTGAGAGTTAATAAAGCATCTGACTTGCTGTACCCAAACAAATAGTGAGAACTCTGTTTTTCTCCCACAGGAGTTATATAGCCAAGACAGAGAGCTTAGCCCGTAGTGAATAGGTGTATCAGGCACCTGAACTATACCTCTCATGAAGCACAGTGGTGCTATTTTGAATCTAAATATTTTGGGCTTTGGCCAAAATACTTTAATTTTTGATATTTCACCTAAAAAGTCACGATTGTCTCTGCTCACAGCTCTTACGAACTCCAATTGGAGATATGGCTGCTTGATATTTCTGAAAATAAATCCCTAGATGTCTCAAGTAAGGCACCAAAATTTGGTGGCCACTTCTGAAAATGTGGGCATCTACCACTGATTTATTGTGTGACTTTTGGCAAATAACTTAAACATCTGTCTGTTTCCCATTTGTAAAGTGGAGGTAATACATAGTTATCTACCCCCACAGGGATTCTGTAAGAATTGATTAATTAACAATTGTCCAGTGATTTGAAAATGCCAGCTCATATTTACAGGCTAAGTATTGTTTTGAGGTAATTCACTAAGCATAAATAGTACAGAAAATATGGGCTTCAGTCAACTGTTTCCAAATCCTATGAACCACATAGAGCAGATCTTTCTTTGTTATTTCCAAGCAAAATAGCTCAGGGGTGTGCAATAATGACACTACTTTGGTTCCAGGAAAATAGGGCATACTCTACTGTAAGCTCATAAGTGAAGAATTACCTACTTGTTTCTCACTTTCTCATAGAAATCCTGATGAAGGTAAATGTAGGCTTGGAGATGTCATTACATTGCTCAAAAAGTGCATACACTCTCTACTGTTAGTGTCAAGTTCTAGGTCTCTTTGCAAGTCAAATGCTACTTTATTAACTTCCTTCAGATGTCTAAAGAACTTTTTGTATCCACATAAGGGAACTAAAATAACTGAGTAAATATCTACTGGTAGAAATTCTCATTATTAATCTTTCACACTTCACTCTCTGGGGTATTGTGTAAGAAAGAGAGTTTCTATCACTTGTTAGCTTTGTATTAAAAGTATCTTGTTTTATTAAAGATAATGTTTAAGCTTCTGTAAATATAAAACAGAAATTGGGACCTGGTAGATAGCTGGAATGGTAAACCCATAGGGTCTGCCAGAAGGCAGTAATGATAAACCGGAGATGCACAGAGCCTAGTACAAAATAGTGGCAGGTGTGATTAGGTGGGCGGTATGATCAGAATAAACCCAGGTTTTCTGAAACGTCATGAACCTGGGCTGATGTTTGTGAATTTTACTAGATTTCAAACTTATCCTACCTTTGAGTAGGTTCAGGATTGTACCTGACATTTTTGGCACAGCTGTGGAGATCACTTCTATGATATCTCCCAGTTGACTTCATTTTTTTTAAGAACACAGTCACAGCAAGATTACTCTAAAATTATAGAAAGCTATGTTATCTACATGTTTTTGAACCATTCTATATTGAAAATATGGTTCAGAAAACCTGTAAATAAGTTTCAATTTTCTATGGTGTTCTGTAGAACCTTTCAGTAAGGGTGGCCTGGAAGTAATGTTCTATAAAATCCTACTGCATAATTATAGAGTGATTATTGATTTTCTCTCCCTTAAATATTAAAGGAGATTTCCTTAAGGAAATATGAGAGGTTATGAAGATTTCAAGGGTAGAAATATACTTGAAACTGCATACTATAAATGCAGCTAAACCTAGATTTCTACTTTTCTATCAGTATTTCCTATATAACTCCCAGTTGGATTGCTAGTTCTTCTACAAACTTTTTTCTCCTCATGACAAAATTTCAGGTCCATACTTGACTAATGGAGACATTAATTACTCATTTGGGTCCTGGTGCTCCAGTCAGATTGCAAGGAGTTCAACTAAAGTTGTTAAGGATGCACACAGGGCAAACATCCACTAATGTCGATCTGTGTCTCAGCTATACACATAGGTGCTGGAACTGGGGGCACCGACACACCTTCTGGCTTGAAGTAGTAATAACTCAAATACATGGTTTCCACCTTCATCATCCCCACTTTCCAAATTGTTCCAGAACCACTGGTTGTAAATGGCACTACATCTCAATCCCCAACTACATCCCCAAAGTTTTGTATTGCTAATCAATAGAGGAGGGGCTTTTGAGCTTCCTTGAACCATGGGGTAGCTTCTGCCCTTCACTCCACCAAAGTCCCACAACTAATTGCCCTCCTTTTGTCTGTCCAAGTAAATAAATAAAAAGCAAATCCACACACAAACATAACATTCATATTAGAGGAGCCTAACCTACCATGCAAAAGTTTAGTGAAAAGTTTCCCACACAAAGAGTAGCTGAAGTAGTAGCTTTGCTTTATACCAGTATTTTCCATACTGTAACAGCGTTTTCATCAATAGCCACTACTTTGTACACAGAGGAAACAACAATGCAAATCATGTCATACCAAAAGGGTCAGAGTTTGATGGTAGAAGGCTAATCATATCTGCACGATAAGCAAACTTAGGCTCCCACAATGGGAGGAGTTTGAGGAGTGAGAGAATGCCCCCTGATGTTGCCCTTTTACATTTTCATTTGTTTGCTTCTTTGATGATTTATAGTACAATATCTAGCCATGGATCTCTGAGCCTCACTAACAGTCTCTTCAATTGGAGTTTTGCACACAGATTGATGGGTAAGAGGTGATCCTCAACAAAAATAAGGGTGTTATCTCCTCCATGTTAGGAGATGAATGCATGCAATGTATTTTGAGAGTGGAGAGAATCTGCTACAAAGCTGTTTCTCCTCTAATGGGAACAAAGGGGGAATGACACCTTTGGAACCTTGGAAGGTTTTTTCTTCTTTTTGCTACCATTCACTTTTTAAAATATAATTCCCCTTCCCATTCTTCCATCTTTACCTGATGTCCTTCTTACACCAATCAGGAACACAGAAATGTAATAAAATAAAGATAATTTTAGGGAATTTTGAAGATGACTTTGTTTGGGTTAGTCCTTGTATGAGACTTCTGTAACCTCTCCTTTGCAACGTCTCTTCGTTGTGATAGCAAGTAATACTAATGATGGGGGGAAGATTAAGATTTTGCAAAATGAAATTGAACTCTGACATTCATCCTTCTCCATTGCAAAGCACACTTTTTGTTCTTGACTGAAAAGCAGTGTGACTACTGCTTTGTAGTGCAAAAGCTCATGACCGTGGTTGCCTGAAAAGTGTGGGTTAGGGTGCAATCACATGAGAGAGCTGTGATTGAACTCAGCATGTAGTACTCTAAAGTACTAGAGAGGAAACTGGTCTTTACTTTAAATAGGTATCACAAAAATTCCACACATCATTTTCCATAGCAGGCAACCACAAAATGGCCAGGTTCCACACAGCCCTGTCCAAAGGATCTCAGGGTTGTTTCTGAAATCCTACCAAGCGGATAGTAATGTGATGTGCTACCTTCATAGCATGGGACTAGTTGTGGTAAGGTAAAGTTCCCAACTGACTGGATATTGCACTTGAATGAGAATGTATCAAAGCCTATATATACTCAGTGGCAACAGTGTATTGATAATATCATAGACATGGCATAGAAATGCTGCAGTACAGAGGAGTATTGATTTTAGACACTTTTTTCTATACATTTAATTGTATATTTATAGAACAGTTGAAAAAGATTTTTCTAAATTTACTCCGCCACCCCCATTCCCTGTTTATCCCAGTATGAGGTTTATTCAAGTTAGGGTAAGTCTGTCTTGTGGTTTTTTACTCAACTTTGGGGACTGGGCCTGAGGTTCCTCAGTGTGGTCACCTCACACCAGACGCAGTCAGACAAGACACCAGGAACAAAGATGTATTCTGTAAGGAAACACAGAGCAAGATTACAGTCCAGCAGCCTCTTTTCTGCTTGCCTCATGCTCTCCCTGCTTCCATGCTAAAACTCCCTGCGAGGAGGGTAGAGAATACTATTTGGCAGGCACCAGGAAGTTCTCCCAACATGCAGCATTTTGTAATCTATAACTTGTAGGCCCCACTGTTGCAACTGAAGCACACTGGACCTTCAGCTACATAAAAATGAGTAAAACTCTTGCCTGTGTGTACATAAACTACATATATGTGAGCATACATTTATAATCATTTACATTTTGCTATGGCTCTCTTCATAAATCACCTTTTTTCAAACTGATTGATTATATTATTTATTTTTAAAACCTTTTTAAAATTACCCCAATTATTACATTTCTGGGCAGAATGAAGAGACGTCCACTAAATGCATCGACTAATATCAGTTCAAACAGCCACCAAACAAAACATTATTACCCTCTTCAAAGAACAAATCTTTGTAAGTAGATGAGTCTTAGACTTGACTCTGAAGGTCAACACATAATGTGTTTTACTGTCTCAGCAGTGAGAGTAAGTGCCATAACTGGCATCCCACCATTCAGAATCCCACCCCACTGCCATTGCTGTTGACTTCAATCTAGGGACTGTTCAGTGAAGTACTCACCTAAGCTCAGTTTCTACACTTGTGTATAAGGAAAGAGGGTGACAAATGGGAGTATGGATAAAATCAGCCCTGTCTGTGTGGATTTGGGAGCTTAACTTCTGGCACTAAACTTGAAATATTTGGCTAAGGCAATTAAATCTGGAGCCTCCAGCAGCAAGCTAGCAAAGCAGTCAATTAATTCACAGAAGTATGAAGAAATACACTACCATGGTTCCTAATTTAATTCTATTCTGGGATTTGTTGACAGCTTAGTTGCCTAACAACTGTTTATGCCTTTGAAAATCTCCCTAAAGGTGAATGTTCTACTGGAAATAGGACAAATCTTTACTCATTGTCTAAGTCCTTACTCAGGCAAACTCTTGTTGGCAGGATATGCTCCATGTGTTTAAAAGGAAATACTATTTTTTCCTATGGCAGATCTAGTCATAAGGATAAAATGAACCTCAGACAAGTTCATTTTAATAAATGTAATCCAGAACCATTAAGGTGACTTATCATTTTGATCTTCTTCCTTGCACTTACTGCAATTATAGATTGCTTTAGGTTCTGTCATCTTAATAACCAATGCAAAGTGATTTACTTTTTAGATCTGTTTTAGTGTGATGATGTCTTTGAGTATGCTGTCATTTGTGATAAGATTCTGGATTTAATTTTCTTTTGGGGTAGATTTTAACCTTGCTTTGAGACTTCTGTATTTTAAGTCACAGGGTTGTGTGATGCTGTTTCAGATGATAGCTTTATTCTGTTGATGCTGTAGGTAGCCAATTGTTTCCAAGCTAACTATGTTGTATTTGTGGCTGCTGTTGAAATACCAAAGATCACGCAAATGATCCAGTTCTAAGATAAACTCTCAGTAAAGTGTATGTTTTATTTTTTTCTGGCCATGTAATTTGAATGCCTGAGATCCATCTATCAAAGCATGTTTTATATTTTGAATTAAGATCCAGCAAATTATAAGTGTGGAAAGCACATGAAATGCTTCAAAGACACTCTGAAACAAAATCTGTGCAAAACGAATATTTGATTAAACCTTTGAGCAACTGGCAATTGATTGTATTGTATGATGCCACATCTTATAGGGTCGGTGTTCACAACTTGGAGAAGAATTGCATGAAGCAGCTGGAAGCACAGTTCGAGGCATGGAAAAAATGTGCAGCTCAATCGATACAACTAGGCAAATGGCTCTGTGGCCAGTGTGTTAAACATTCTTCTCAAATTGGTCTATGGAATCACACACAGACCTACTAGTACAAAAGGATTGTCAATGTTTTCCTCAAAATCGAGGTGAGCCACATCAGGGTCCAAAAGATTAGTCTTCTATTGCACCTAACTAACAGTTACTCCATTAGTTAAAACAGTAGAGATCTGAGGTGTGATGCTGAAGGTCCCAGGTTCATACCCTGCTAACTCATGCAGGCAGTAATGTCAGGTTTATATTAACTCTTAAGTTTACTTGTGTTTTGCCCCTTGCCTGGGATAAATGGCTGTACAGCAGCTTATCCTGACATTGTGTAAATAATTCCCATTCTTTCTGGGAACTACAGTATGTGAAATGGACATATGTTAATAGTTGAAACAAAACACCACACAGTCAATGACAAGCCTTAATGAACTACATACTATGCTGAGGCTTACTGAATTCTAACAAAAAAAATTTCTCACTCTGCAATGGAATAATTTAGGCAATAACTTGTCACCACTGCTTGCTGCAGGGGGTGAACTGCTAGAATCTTCATTAAGCGTATGCATTTTCTGCAATGTTTCTAATAGTACATATTTTTGCATATAAAATCCTTATGGTAGACTTGAAAATGTATCATAAAGAGAAGAAAATGGTTACATTATGATTGGAAATATCCTTCATGAATACAAGTTAAATGCCATTTGACAATTCTTGATTATTTTTTAACTTTAATGTCACTGTATTGCTCCGGGCCTTTAAACTACGATGAATACAAGGATTTTATTAATCTGACTTCATTCATTCACGAATACTTTATTTCATTTTGATTTACTTGTCTGTCCTATTGTAAATTTCACTCAGACGTACCATTTACTTCTTGTAAAAGTTTCACACTTTTATTAGAAGAGTTAAATATTTTTTTCAGTAGGGCAGTCATCTATAAAATGATAAACTTGGTAAATACTGAGTCTTTGGAATATCAAGCTGAAAAGCTTGTCAGAAGAATCAGGACTTCCAGCTCTCAAACTGTTCCAGTTCACTGACTGAATCCATGGAGTAAGAACAATTTGAACATAGGTCAGAGTACTGCTGTCGTTATTTTTATAGCAAGCTTCACCAGTGTACTCACTCAATAGTGATAGCTAGAGACTGGCAGAACAGGTTTGACATAGAGCAAGTACATACAAAAGTAACTGTTTGGCCAATATCTGATCTATCTGGAGATACTCAATTTGTCTATAGTTACATTCACAGTAGAATAATTTGTGTGGAGTGATCTAGTGATTTTGCAAGTATGGTATGAAATTAAGGTTATGCCACAGGTGGAAGACAGAAACAAAAAAATATATTTCCATAGGACAAAAATTGAAAAAAAAAATTACAAAATTATCTTTTTGGGTGTTTCTTACAGTTATATCAGTAACTTTTCCATAGGAAGGAACATATTAACACTTACTTAACAGGAGATAAGAAGGAAATAGGAATCTATACTGTAGCCTTTTTAAACATAAATACTCAGACTTCCCCTGGGACTGTACAAAAAGCAAGAAACAGCTATCCTACTGTATCTCCCTCTTACACGCACTGTACTGTACATCTATCTCTGTCTAGACATTTATACCAGGTACATCACAGTAGTATCTGATTGTCTGCATGTCAGCTTACAACAGACAGACTTAGTCTGCACATCTTAGTTCTCCTTTCTTGACTATCTTATCTTCCACTTCACCTGCCTTGCAGAAAGTCTTCATTAACAAGCCAGTTATTTCCTGGCTACTACTTTGTTTATCATGCAGAATGGACAAAGGGGGGATGCAGTTGAGCAAATGCAGTTGAGGTTCAAAGTTGATTCCAAAGCTTTGTCACAATTCATTTGATTCTCTCTTGTCTCTTGCACCTTAGGGATGAAGGGGGACTCAATAGAAGTAGGTAAATGGCTAAAGACACCAGCAGATTTGTTTTCTCCTGTTTTGCTAGCTGATGTTTGTGCAGAGACGGACTCCTCTGACGGTTACAAGAATGTGGCTGTGGCTACTGCTTTAAATAGCATGATGAAAATGTGTTGGTGGTTAATTATTTAACAGATTTTCATCTCTCACTAAGACCAGCTGTAGTGCTCAATGACTACCAAGCTGGAACAGCCAAGGCCAGTGGTGCAGGGAAGGCAGGCTGAGCCGTGGAGGATGGCCAAACAGCACAATAATGATAGGGCTACCCCAGGCTCTTTTTATTGGCAGCAGTCTTCCTGCTGTTCCTTTCCTCATGCAGAATCACTGGAGCTAATAGAATAGCCCAACACCAGCCAGCTTTACTCCTCCACCCGCTTCCAAGACTATTTCCTATCCTGCTCAACAAACAAATGTAACTGCAATTCAGTCATTTCACATGAGTCAACAAAAGCATCTGCTGGATTTTGAGGAGTGACTCAGAGCAGGTGTGGTGGTCGTACTCTCAGATCCAGCTTTCTGCTCTCTTCCATGAGGCAATTCCTTTTGTGGTTAACTCTTTAAGCTAATACTCCAGTGGAGGTACTATGTCACCTTCACTCTTTATTTGTTCTGGTCCAATCTCTCTCCACCTTGAACCACTATTTAATTTTACAAGTAAATGCCTGCTTGATCATCCCCCCCCCTCTAAGTTCTGACCCTCTCTTGTCTGCCAGTCAAATTAGGCAAACAAGGAAGAAAAGGAAACTGCCATTAGCTCCCTCAAGGAAAGGTCATTAATGGAATAAGTAAGGCAACTTTTTGGCAGCTAAAATATTTCCCCAAACATGAAATAATGCAGTTTAAACCTAGTAAAATTAATAGGAAATGCATATTAAAAAAGCTGATGCATACTGATCAATAATTACACTGCAAATAGCTTCATGAATATACACAGAAATGAACATATTTATAATTATTCTAAACCTGTAGAACTAATAGTTGGAGGTATAAATACAGAATGAACAAAGTGAACTGTTAAAGACCAAAGGAAGGGTGAGGGGGGGAAAAAGGTGATGAGACTCAATTAGTGAAATCCAATTTAACCTTTTTACCTCCCTAAATCCTTACTGAAAAGGAAAACCAGGACTCTCAATCAAGGAAAAAAGTCATCCAATAAGTAACAAAAGCAACAAGAAATATAGAAGAGAATCTGCATCATATTTAACCTGACGGGATATGAACTAAAAAATTATTTGAAACTGTTGATTGCCAACTAAGATGAAAAAGAGAGAGCTCAACAGCTGTGTGTGTGAATGTCCATATCTACCCCATAGAAATGGAAGGCTGGAAAGGACCTTGAGAGGTCATCTGGTCCAACCTCCTGCACTGAGACAGGACCAAACATAGACCATAACTGGCAGGTGTTTGTCCCACCTGTCCTTAAACCTCCAGTGATGGGGATTCCACAACCTCCCTTGGAAGCTATTCCCATGCTTAAATATGCTTATAGTTAGAAAGTGTTTCCTAATATCTAACCTAAATCTGCCATGCTGCAGAGTAAGCCAAATACTTCTTGTCCTACCTTCAGTGGACATGGAAAAAAAATGATCACTGTCAACTTTATAACAGCCCTTAACATATCTGGAAACTCTTATAAGGTATACCTTTAGTTGTTGTTTTTTCCCCTCAAGACTAAACATGCCCAGTTTTGTAACCATTCCTCATAGGTCAGGTTTTCTAAACCTATTATCTTTTTGTTGTTGTTGCTCTCTTCTGGATTCTCTCCAATTTCTGCACATCTTTCCTAAAATATGGCATCCAGAACTGGACAAAGTAGTCCAGCTGAGTCCTCACCAGTGTCAAGTGAAATGGGACAATTATCTCTCATGTCTTACTTACAATATTCCTGTTATTACAACCCAGAATGATGATAGTCTTTTTTGCAACTGCATCAGACTGTTGACTCAAATTCAATTTGTGATCCACTATAACCCCCAGATCCTTTTCAGTTGGGAGTAAAGAGTGTCCTGAGTTTTCATCCTGACTCTTCCACTGACTTGTTGTGTGGCCTTGTGTTTGTGTTGTGTATCCACAGCTGTAAACTGTGGATAATAACACTTACCCACCTAACTGGCAGAAGAAGGCAAGGATTAAGTAGTGAGTCTATTTAGTGCTTTGCATATGTAAACTATTATATAAATGTTAAGAATGATTAAAGGACACTTATTTTGGGGGGGAAAAAGAGCATCTGGAAACAAAAGTTGTGATGTCACCTATAGTACAGATTTTGTGACAGTGAAAGCTATAGCAATTCAAGAAACTTTTAAAGGCCAAGATTACATAGTATCAATTTACTATAAAATTGTCACTTCTAGTGCCAAATTGTGCAGTCCTGACTCAGGAAGAAAACCTATTGACTTAGGACTCCAGATTTCCCCTTAAACAGCATGCATGTATTCCTGTAAAAAAGTAGAGACCCCTTCTGTTTTAAAACCATTACATTAGAGATGGGCCTGAGCTGTAAAGATTTGGATCCATATTTTCTTAAAGTGTAGGAGTGTGAGTATGTGTCAGAGAGACATTTAGGGTGACCAGACAGCAAGTGTGAAAAATCGGGACAGGGGGTGGGTGTGGGGGGGGTAATAGGAGCCTATATAAGAAAAAGCCCCAAATCGGGCCTATAAAATCAGGACATCTGGTCACCCTAGTGACATTTCAGGGTTTAAATTCATTCTGGTGTGGAATTTAAATCTGGATCTGAACTTTTAGAAAGTTTGGGGTTGTCTCTGAAGCTTTGGTTTGGACCCATTTCCACTGAAAACAGTGCTTCATAATTAGAATGGCACATGTCATACAGTAACTTCATGCCAGTGGTCTGAACATGGGAGCAGGATTTCAGCCAATCATAGTGAATAATATATATTACCATCAAAAACAGTACTGAAATAGTTGATTGCCAAACCAATTTCAGTAAGATTGCACAGAGATAAATAAAGCAGAATTTGGCCCTACATGCCCAGGTGCATTGGTCACACTGGGCATTCATAGTACATTTCCAAATACAACTTTATTTGAAATTCTGAAATTAATAGTATGGAATTTTTAAACTCTGGAGTAAGATTATCTATAAATAGCTTCAGTCATTCACTGAATATTTTAATGTAGTAGTTGTAGTTGTAATTTTTTACTTTTTCTTGAAGAACAGTAGGGAATAATGTCCGTAGCATGTGAATCTATTCACACTACATGGTTTCTGTAGTTTTCAAACACTTTAGCTTGGCTTTGGCATCATCCATTTATTTTATATGCTCCATGTGATGAACAGTATCCACAAACAACTGCATAACAGAAATGAAATAAGACATTTTTGGAGAAAATTTAATGGACCAAATTCAGTTGAAATTGAAGTTGATGGAGTTGCACCTGCTTATACCAGGAATAAATTTAGCCCATTGTATGTAAAGGAAAAATGTGGAACATCACGCCACACTTTGACATAGTTTTGAACCATGATATCCATTTAAATGTTTCTAGAACTTGTTTTTCATAGGGTAGTCTGATTTGAATACTTGGAGACCTGACCATCTTTGGGTTTTAGTCTAAGAGACACTATATAAATGCACAGCATTATCAGTATTTTATTACTACTATGTTCAAATCCCCACTGCAAAGCAGATTTGTTATTTGTTTTCAAAAACATCATCATATGATTTATTTCCCATATATAACCACTTTTTTTTCATGGATAAATATACTGAGGGTGCTTAAAAGTGTACTGTTTGCACAGCAAGGGGAGAAATAACATGATAGAAAAGCATTAGAAATTGTTAAACCTTTCTATTGCTTAGGAAAGTTGGTTGCTGCAAGCCTGTCTAAGAAAACTAATCTTATTGTACAAAAGGATATGCCTTTTACATTTACAAGTATTTCTAAAAGTATCTCAAGGTTATTTTGTCAAGAGGAAGCAAACACTTTCATCCTTTTAATGATTTCTTCATATATTCACAGAAGGTTATTATACTGATCATAGGCAATGCATCACCAGGGTCTTGCATTGTAAAATTAATGAGTGATATCTGTTTGTCATAGTCTGTGAGGGCATACTGTGGTTTCTTATACAGAATTACCTTTGCTGGAAGTCCAGCACACATAGGAGGATTAATGAACTCCTTGCTACTAGTCAAAATGATGTCCTACTGATACCATCTGGATGTCTGTTGGAATCAACTTGAGTCTTGCTGATGGGAGCTGGAGTTCAGTTGGTAATTTGCATCCTATACAGGAGTCTTAAAAATGGTGATTAATCAGCAGGACGGGTTGACTGGTTGGGTTTTTATTCCTCAACTTTGTTAGGTCAGAGACTAAGATAATAAAGACAGAAAACTTGGATAATAAATGCTTTAAAAACTCATCAAAATGAAAATAGCCTTTTTAAACTTTTCTATTTCACCTAATAAACAGTAGCCCTGACAATCTACTTCCTTGTTCTGCATAGATTGCAGTCCTATATAATTTCATCAATTTAAATCCACAGGCATAGGGTCATTCATGCAATCATTTGGTCTTTTGTTTCCTAGGTAACAGCCTTGTCAAGAGATGAAATATGGCCACCCACTTTCTTATCCTCTATTATTTGTTCTCAGGCTAATCCATATAATTCATTAGTTTCTTTCTCTTTTTTCCTTATTTTTCCCTCCTCTCTCACTCAGTCATTTGGTTTAGGTGACAGTTGAACAGGACATTTATTTAGTGTTTCATTTGTACTGAAAATAGAACAATTATTTAGATAACTTTTATAGACTCTACATATGAAAGTACTGAAGAGTTTACATGATCTACAGGTTGAGCCTCTACTTGAACCTTATTTGTGACAGAAAGGAACAATCCATCTTTTTGAAGTTTACCAGATATGCAGTTGACTAATTTGAGGAAAACTAAGAAAATCTGCAAACAATCAAAATTTGTTCATTGGTAGAATTTTTGCCATGGTAGAGGTTGAATTAGCAATTTCAATAGAAGGAATTACTGCCTCTGCCTTTATGCTTTAGAAGAAAACAAGCTTCTCCATACCCAAATAATACAAATATCTAACACACTGTGTGGTCCCTCTCTGTGCCTGATGCAGAGGATATGTATGTATTACAGTCCCAGCCAGAGAACTTTACTTCAACCTGTTCAAACTTTTAGGTCTCTGGATCTCCATTTCAATCCCAAGTGTGTTGGCCATCACAATGCACCTAGCTAATTGTGCAGTGATAAAGTACCCAGACAGGGAATGAAGCTTTGATCAGTCTTGAAGCATGACAGTTGATTACCCCAATATTATCATGCATTGCTATAAATGTTACTGGTCATGACACCGTCCTGCCACAGTATTTAACTCTGCTCAACCCAGCAACAAATTCCCCAATTTGGACTTGATTCAATACTGCATTAGTCTGATTTTATGCCAATACAACTCCACGGAAATCAGTACCATTACATTGGCATAAAGATGGTGGAACACAATAGTGAATCAACCCTTTGATTTTCTGTTTGTAAAACTAATTTCCCTCTTGTTTGTTCTACATTTACTGACCATTAATTTCAAACTTAGCATGTTAATCATAATTATGAATAGCCATTTTTGTTGTCACATTTTCTTAGGGAGAGTGAGTCAGCTAGAATTACATTCAGCCCTAGATTGGGGAAATCTAAAGAAGATAGACTTTTTTATTGTTGATGTTGTTAAGCGAGGCTAATTGTATAATTTCACCATGCATTGAAATGACTACTTTGACCAACCAAACAAAAAAGGGTTCTATTCTTTATTAAAATTTTGATTTCAAAAATGTAGAGAGAATGAATTAGTAATTGCTAAGAATGAAAATGTACCCTATCAAGAACACTAGAACATTCTGTTTTAAGAATCCTTCTCTCTTCTCCCCGCCCCCCATTTCAGGAGAAAGGGACAAGAACACTGTTACACACATGAGTTTGATTTATCCCACTGGTATAGGGAGGATGTAATTTCACTGCAACTGCACCAGCAGAGGCTTTTGTTCCTAAGGGAAAATTCAACCTGGGAGAGAGGTGATGTTTCTAGAACCAAGGGTTCAATTAAGGGAGGGCAGCTCTGAAGCTCTGTCAGTGGAAGTTGCCCACAGTTACGCATTGAATCACTCATCCTATGCTCCTGATTCCACTAGAGTTAGCATGGTCTGTTTCTGAGTCTCTTTCTGGTACAGGTTCTCTAGTGGTGGGAAGATTTTAACATTTTTTTAGCATCTCCAGTAGTATTTCCACCACAGAGGTATATCTTGGGTTATACCTTTTTTTCCCCTGGACTCACAGGGGACTGAATGTAGCCCTACAGGTTTAATTACCCCTTTAAAGTTACAAGGCAACTGTAGAAATAAGAGATTGGCTACATCACTGGGATGCACTAAGTTCTTCTAGACTTTCTTTGCTTAAACAAAAAGGTGATTTGACTCCCACACCCCCAAGGAGATGCAGATAAATAACTGAAATGGGAAAAAACAAACAAAAAATACATTCCAGTCCGTATTTTGTATCCATTCCCTCATAAAAAAATAATTCTCTAGTATTACATCTTCATAGGGGCTTTCTTTATTACCTAGTTTATTTTTTTTCTAAGTTTTTATAAAATAAATGAAATTTCTACTCTGCAAATGGTTCTTCATAGAGATATCAGAGCAACATTGGAATATCTCTTTTTAAAAAAATATTATTTAAATAGTTTAATGATTAGAGTTTTAAAGGTCTTGTTTCATTCTCAGGTAATTCATTTGGATATTAAACCCATGGTGATAGTAGTCCACAGCTCCAAATGCAAGCTAAATTCATTAGCACATACCACTAAGGCAAATAGAGCTCCTGAAGCAAGATGAACCATTATCTTGATTTCTTATTTGTTTTATCTTTTCCATGGAACAGTTAAGTACTTGAAAGCTCATGCAGAGCAACAGTCAGGTGCAGATCTCGATGATTTGCTCTTAAAAACTTCAGACCTAAAATATTCCAGACGTAGCAAAAGGAGCAAAATATTTCACTCTTTTTCCCACAAATGATAACCCCTTTACTGCTAAGATGCTAGTGGGGATGGAAATCATCTTATCATATTGCTTGTGACCTGTAGCCTCTTGCCAGATCTGAGTGTCTGGCTCCTGTGCAGAGCCCAGTAAGAAAGATTTGTGCAGAGGAGTAATGTCTATGTTTGAAGAGGATGGCATGCACCCTGAAAACTGCTACTGTGCATGCACTACCTCTGCTGATTGGCTGCTACTTCACCAGCCAGGATATATACCCTTCTGTGTTCCCTCATGTAGGATTGTGATCCAGTGGATTCATGCAATTTATGGCTCCTTGGGCAAGCCCCTGCTCCTCCTGTGGCCTACCCTAACCATGATCTCTTCCCACCTGTCTTCCTCCCTTCCCAAAAATATATCTACAAGGCTTGGTGGTGGTAGATGGGGTGTGTATGGATGGAGAGGCCTTGATAAGTTGGGTAAGATTCCTAACTTGTGGCTCTGTACTGAACTCTGACCCTTTGGAGGTTCCAACATTGTTCGTTTCACATGCAGTCTTTCAATGCTGAGGCTGACTTACTAACTGTTCTTGTGTGTGGGGAAGGCTGATTTGCTGAGTGATCTTTGTGGCCATGCTAGAGAGGCTAGTTCACTAAGCACTTTAGATGTAAAAGACTTAACTTGTGCTTTTATATGTATGGGGGGAAATGGATGTTCTTACACTTAGTTCTTCTGAGGGAATGGTGAGGTTTGCAATGTTTTTAGTTTACTGCCTTTGCAATCATAAATATTGAGCAAAAGTAATTTAAAGGAGAAAAGTAGAGCACTGATTCAGTTTGGGGGCCAAAGTTAATTCCCTTTTAAAAATACTAGTATTGTGCAATTAATAAATATCTCGCTGTTACCTTGTGCCCCCTATAAGTTGTATCCATATGTTGTCTCATTTTCTATGTAGTTTGGAAGCAGTTTGGGATACACACTCTCTTTCCATCTTGTGTATAGTGCCTAGCACAACTGGACTTTGATTTCTAACGGGGGTCTCTAGACATGACCACAACACAAATAGCATCACTTCTGTTGGGCCAGAGACTGACCTTGCTCAGTGTAGAGACATCTGGAGCTCCACCTACTGGTCAGGCTCTGTACCTGTACAGAGCTAGCACATTTAGAGGGCCTACATACCTCAGCAGTAGTCATGGAGTAGTCAGTCCTACAGCTATTCTGCCTGAATCCCCTCCCTATGTGATAGCATCACACACTTTGCTCTTCAGTGCTGTGCATGGCAGTGGAAGTGTTCAGGAGAGGTATTGTGGTTGTGGGGAGATCCTCCCACAACATATTATTGTGTGGTGGGATCAAATTTTCCAAGCTGAGAGAGTAGGAGACAGTGAAAATGACAACTAGAGCACACTGACATCTCTTAAATGAACCTGGCAGCTATGGATAATGGGTCCCGTTAGGCCAAAGATCTCCTCTACCATGTTTGTTAGGGAGCAGGGGGAAGTTCCCTACTTCCACCCCCCAGAGGAAAGCTCTGGCTACGTGCCATTGACACCTGTCTCCTGGGGCTGCTCCAGCTTCAATGCTGTAGTAGCCTCCACAGGATCATGTCTGTCACGTGTAGTCCAGGGATGTAGGGACCTTAGGGTATGTCTACACTTACCGGAGGGTCCAGCGGCAGGCAATCGATGTTCTGGGATCGATTTGTCGTGTCTAAACCAGACGCGATAAATCGATCCCGGAAGTGCTCGCCATCGACGCCGGTACTCCAGCTCGGCGAGAGGAGTACGCGGCATTGACGGGGGAGCCTCCCTGCCGCGTCTGGACCCGCGGTAAGTTCGGACTAAGGTACTTCGAATTCAGCTACATTATTAACGTAGCTGAATTTGCGTACCTTAGTCTGAAGTGGGGGCTTAGTGGGGACCAGGCCTTAGTCCCTGCCTTTTCTGTAATCCCATGGTACTTAACTGTGAAGCTCTTCAGTGCTACCCTTCCAGCATCCCCAGACATATACCTGCTGCTTGTGGTCACACTGGTCCTGAGCCTCTGTGTGGAAGTGAAAATCATGCAGATACCTTCAGAATCTGGAATAGTAATAACTGTGGAAGCTTGGACAATGCACAATATTCTGACCCAGATTTTTAGAATTGTGCTTACACAATTCCCAAAATCTAGGTACAGATTCCACCATGAATCCAAACCCCAACTCACTTCACCTCCCAATGTCAGCTTTTACATAGCAAAACAATAGTTGTATCTTACTGATCCTTAATTCATAACAAATTCTCCACATAGGTGATTGGGCTTCTGTGATTGTAAAATTATAAACGATGCATGTAGTCTGTGACTGAAATTCACTTTACTCTCTGAAACATCCAGTGTGGGGAAGGTCATCTTCATCCTGAACTGGTCAGGTTCAGTAACACTTCGGCTACATCAGCCAATCAGTGCTATGTCATGTTGTGGTATCACTCCCTCTGCTTGTTGAGGGGTATTGTGTGTGCACTTATTCCGGGAGCTGTCTGAACATTCATGTTTGGAGCTATACTAACATTTCAGAGGGGAATTTGTTTTTAAAAAACGACAACCAAAAATTATTACAAATAAGCTTTTCACATAAAACATTGTTAAACTAATAGAACAAAAGAATTTGCCTAATGGTTCATGAAAGTGTCATCAACAAAGAACTGCAGGCAATTAGCATCCTGGCATTCTAATAGTTTCCTATTATAGTTCAAGTTTTACATGTATTTGCCTTCTTAATTCTGGTCAGAAAACTGAGGGTATTGCCTCACAAAGACAATTAATGTTATGACAACTAATTACACTGACATAGTTTTTTTGTCAGACAGACAAAGGTAGAATGTATAAATTGAATGAAATGCACTGAATCCTCTTCCCCTTAGCATAATACTGGCAAATGAAGAGAAAAATAAAAAAATGAAGGTGTGTGGTGAAGGACATATCAAATAAATATATATCTATATCTATATCTATCTATCTATCTATCTATCTATCTATATATATATATATATATATAATATATAAATATAGTCCAAATACAGGATCAAGTGCGCCACTGCAGATACAAACGCATTTATGCACCCTTGACCACACGTCTGGCTTGAAAAACATCCTGCCGTCATAAGGCCAACATAACATGCACTCTGGACACTATTTAGTGCTCTCTTGCAGAAGATTAATGTGCAATATTGAACTGCTGGCACATAGCCTTTGGTACTGATGGTAACACAATTGCTTGCTACCTTGTGGGCTAAGGATTCCCAGTTCCTAGCACCTTTTTGTACCATGTGGAGGTGGAGGTAGATACACTCTGGGGGCCAATCCAAATCCACTGAAGTCAATTGAATGATTTCTATTGACTTCAATTGGGTTTTGATCAGAGCCCAGGGCAACATTCTGTCTGGATTCTTCCCTGCTACCACTGAAGATCCCAGTGTCAGCACATTTTCTCATGCTGGGACCTGTGAACAGGATTTGGGGTATATTGTACAAAGAATTTAAGAGTCCACCTACCAGTAACTATGGAGACTTTTTGGAAATCCCTTAAAAGATACATTTAGAAGAAAAGTCTTCACTACAGAGTTCCCTTTGATAAATGCAAAACTCCCCCTACCCCTTTCCCTCAACTGGATAGTTGAATGCCCATAAATTTCCAACTCTATAATGTCTGTTCTTTATCTCCATAACAAAACTGCAGTGTTTGGCAGCTGAAAAAAAGCTTTATAGTGAAGTTACCCCATACTGTCTGTCTTCAAATCCCTTTAGGCGAAAGTGTAATGACATCACAATCAAACACTGAATGTTTGAAACAGCTGTATAGAGCCTTGGTACTATTGAGATTTAGAAATGCATTAGATTGCATGAATGATGTGATTTGTGTATTGTAATAGACTAATGCATCCTTGTTTTATTTAGCATTACAATTCTTTTAGAATAAAATAACTAAATTAAAAGAACTCACCTATTTCATGGACATCCCCTGCTCTTATGTCAATTCTATATATGTTTTGTTCCATAATCTGTCTGCCACATAATGTTGTTTTTTTCTGCATTATTTATGCATTTTTTAATTTACAGTGTGGTGTATCTTCCTAGTCCTGAATACTCTGTGTAATCTAGGGAATATTTCACAAAATTGACTTCCATATGAAAGCATAGAAATTCCCTATAATAGATAGAAGGTATATTTCAAATATTGAAATATTTACAATAGAGAATATTGAGGGAATATTTAAAGTACTGAGGTAAACTGACTTTGGTGAGGGAGTGTTGCTTAAAATTGACGGTACAGTATGACCCATACATGTTACAGATCTAATTTGCCAGTTGCTAGAGATGACTCTTCTAGTCTTTGCTCCACTCTGAATTTAGGGATAAACACGCTGTCATGTAGTGTGGATAATTTTAAAAAAATGGAGGGGGGCAGCTAAAGGAAAAAGCTAGATGAAATAAAGGGGATAAATGGAGCTGCTCAGGATAGATAGGCTGTGCCCCTTCTATCCAGCCTGCCCTCTCCCCATCTAGAAAATAATAAAGCTTGAAAGTAAAAGAAAACAAATGGAATTGTATAATCTTGCATAACTTTACCTTTTGATTTATTTTTATTTACTCTGAAAACAACCATATTAGTTCAGACCAGGGAGGAAATAACTGCTTTGAATAAAATATGAACCAACCCAGACCTGGAACCAATCCAAGCCTTTTTTTAAAAGGTTGGAAAAGGTTTATAACATGTTATGTTTCTGTGTCCCTCTGTTCTTTCTGAATTTGGTTAGGGCTTTTGTCAACTCTCATGATTAGATAAATCTCTCAATATTTTCTGCTTTATTTGAAGTCCTAGATCTTAGAGTCAAGTAATCACATGAGAATCTTTTTTCATTTAATAATAATAATAATTAATTAATTATTGTTTCTAGTCTTGAAGGTTGTACAGAAAAGCTTGAAACATGAACCCTAATGACTTTTAAAAGAGAAGGCAAATAAAATGACCCAACAATGTATTCTTTTTTAAAATCTTATGCCTTAAGTCAATCGTGATTTTTGGGAGTGGGGAAGGGAGTCATGATTTTTGAATGTTTGGGGATAGCAATGTTGTGTACTTTATGTCTAAATCAGCACATCAGCTGTCCCATTGACTTCAGTGAGACCTACATTTGGGTAATCTAAATTAATAACAAAAAATCAGGGAGATAGTCTTGAATGATTTTCTGTTAGTGCCAGTGTTATTTCTTAACACACCACACACGTGTGTGTGTGTGTGTGTAATCACTCATAGATATTACTCTCTGATTTCATATGAAATAAATGCACAAACAGAATCTAGAGCCTAAAATCAGAAAAAAAACCAAAAGCTTTAAATTTCCCAGTAGACCAGTCCAAGGGTCAAAAAGTAGCTGACCTAGTAGTAACAACAAATGCTGATACATTTTGGAAGGGATATTAAATTTTGCACTTCAGGATTTAAGCCAATCTCTCACTACTAGTGAGGAGGATGAGAATTATGGAGGCAGGAGGCGGGGGAGGGTTCCACATCTGCCTACTGCAAGGCTCTTATGCCTTCCCCGAAAGTACCCTGTACTGACCACTTTCAAGATAGGATAGTGGACTAGACTCAGCTTGGGTTTGATGCAGTGTGGCAATTCCAGACTGTATCCAGTGTTTGCCTACATATAAAATCCAATAGTGAGGCAATCACACTTTAAAAACAAAAACATAGATACTCCACATTCTCCTGGCAATATCAGATTCACATCATATACTCACAATCTCAATTGACAGTGGATATCCAATCTTGTAATAAATATCCAATCTCAAAAGAGGGAAGCTGTCCTTTAAGATAAGTGTTCTCTATCCAGTTTTTACATAATAGTGGGTATCTCATCCAAACATTGGCAGCTGGTAGATGGAATATGCTGAGGAAAAAAAAGGTAATTTGAGAAAATTCTCAAAGGCTTTGCAAACCCAAATACTTCAGCGACAGCATATCTAGAAGGTACTGTGCAATATGCACACTTATCTTTTAAGAACCTTTCTGACACCTTCTCTGATAACAGATCATTAGAAGACTTTGGGTAGATAGTTATTAAAATTTATTATTAAAGATTGGGTGTGATGACATACTGGATTGGATTCCCTTTGTACATGAATCCAGTCGCATCATGAATATTTGAATTCGTGGAACCCTGATCCAAAAAAGAATCTAAAAGAACTTCACAGTATTTTTTCCCCAAATATATGTAATTACAAAGATTCACAATTTTTTAAAAGCAATTGATATGTACAACTTTATTTCTATCCATGAACTCACAATATTTATACAGGTACTGGCCCTGATGATACACTGTGATGTGTATTGTCTGATCTCTGCACCTACCTGGAATGCCACTGACTTTGACTGGGCTCTATGTGGGTGCAAGCATCTATGCAGATCTCACAGCAAAATTGAAGTCTTTATATTTTATACAGAGTCCCACACATGCTGCAATTCTGTGGACATACAGTTTGCCACAGGATTAATCCTTTGGCACAAAATTGTGTTTCTGAATCAAAGTATTCATTTAAAAATGTCAGATGTGTAAATTTGATGCATCAATGCCATCCTGAGCCTACAAAAATCTTTAAATCGTACCTATGGAAAGTGTGACCTGTTCCTGTCCATCTCAATGAGTTGTTGACTGGACAACCAGAGAAAATTCAAGTCAGGGACTCTCCAGCTGAGACATTATCCATTCTCCAGTCTCAGAAGTGCACATCTAAGACTCGGTAAGCGTAACATTATAGCTGCTGCAATGGTACATACCCAAAAAGAACCATGTAATGAATTTTATAGGCAGGGTCAGACATTACCAAGAAAAAAACTATTGATCATAGCATGAGTTGGTCTTATAACACTGGCAGCTTAGAGTGGCTTTCCAGCTATCCAGATGAGCAACAGTTAAAAATATTTGGAAAAAGTGAGTGTCAAGGCTGTATCCCCACTTTGAACTTTAGGGTACAAATGTAGGGGCCTGCATGAAAACTTCTAAGCTTAACTACCAGCTTAGCCCTGGTCCGCTGCCACCATTTTCAATGGATTCCCTCCCTGGGAAGCCTTGAAAAACCTTCACCAATTCCCTGGTGAATACAGATCCAAACCCCTTGGATCTTAAAACAAGGAGAAATTAACCATCCCCCCTCCTTCCTCCCACCAACTCCTGGTGAATACAGTTCCAACCCCCCTGGGATCTAAAACAAGGAGAAATTAACCATCCCCCCTCCTTCCTCCCACCAACTCCTGGTGAATACAGTTCCAACCCCCCTGGGATCTAAAACAAGGAGAAATTAACCATTCCCCCTCCTTCCTCCCACCAACTCCTGGTGAATCAAGATCCAAACCCCTTGGATCTTAAAACAAGGAGAAATTAACCATCCCCCCTCCTTCCTCCCACCAACTCCTGGTGAATACAGTTCCAACCCCCCTGGGATCTAAAACAAGGAGAAATTAACCATCCCCCCTCCTTCCTCCCACCAACTCCTGGTGAATACAGTTCCAACCCCCCTGGGATCTAAAACAAGGAGAAATTAACCATCCCCCCTCCTTCCTCCCACCAACTCCTGGTGAATACAGTTCCAACCCCCCTGGGATCTAAAACAAGGAGAAATTAACCATTCCCCCTCCTTCCTCCCACCAACTCCTGGTGAATCAAGATCCAAACCCCTTGGATCTTAAAACAAGGAAAAAAATCAATCAGGTTCTTAAAAAGAAGGCTTTTAATTAAAGAAAAAGGTAAAAATCATCTCTGTAAAATCAGTATGGAAATTAACCTTACAGGGTAATCAAACTTAAAGAGCTCAGAGGACTCCCCTTTAGTCTTAGGTTCAAAGTACAGCAAACAAAGATAAACACTCTAGTAAAAGGTACATTTACAAGTTGAGAAAACAAAGGAAAACTAAGACGCCTTGCCTGGCTATTTACTTACAAGTTTGAAATAGGAGAGACTTGTTTAGTAAGATGTGGAGAACCTGGATTGATGTCTGGTCCCTCTCAGTCCCGAGAGCGAACACCTCCCAAAGAACACAAACAAAAGCCTTCCCCCCCCCCACCCCAAGATTTGAAAGTATCTTGTCCCCTTATTGGTCCTTTAGGTCAGATGCCAGCCAGGTTACCTGAGCTTCTTAACCCTTTACAGGGAAAAGGATTTTGGAGTCTCTGGCCAGGAGGGATTTTATAGTGCTGTACACAGGACAGCTGTTACCCTTCCCTTTATAGTTATGACAGTGAGGTATCTAAAGCCAGGTATTGGAAAAGACAAGATGCCTGCTGACTAGATATGGGGGATGGCTTGAGAGCTATATGCCAAGTGGGTGGATTAAAGGAGGTCAGGAGCCTGGAGAAGAGCACATAGGTAGTCCCTTTGGAGGGGCAAAACAACTCTTCTCTGTAAGTAAAGCCTGAGACTTTGTTTGAAAAAAGCTTGAAATTTGCTTTCATTGGGACGGGATCTGCCACCATTATTCATACTGAGAAGAACCTTAACTCTTACTTTTAGAGTAAGAATGTGGCTACTTTCAGAGTAAGGTACTAGCCACCATGAATAAGTGTGGCATAATCTGTCTCAGAGGATGCAATTTCCTCAAGGGGACTGCTTCCTCAACAAGCATTGCTTGTGCTGTGTAGGGCTGCCCAGAAAGAATATCTAAGTCATGTGCACTACAGTGGCCTTTCTTGGTGGCCATGCCAGCTCAAATGCCACAGGATATCACATGTATGTTAAATGAGTCCAAACAGTCTAATTAAAAAAAATAGGGATGCTAGGCTTTTGAGATAAAAGCTATGCTCTATCAATTTACAGTGCAGCATATCATCATTTGGCTCCATATTTCTATGTAGTTACATGTGGAGACAGCTATTAAGGTTATCACTGTAATAGGGGTGAAAGAATCTGTAAAGAAGGAAATGTGGAAAGGAAAGCACCTGTAGTTTTATGTAGGAAAAAAAACAGCTGCTGCTAGATTTATTTGTATTAATTTCTGTTTTGCTTCAAGTTACATACCAATGAAAACACAAGTCTGGTTGCAAGGAGTGGAGGTGGGTTTGGGGGGAACCTACTCTCGTAAACAAAATGAAGGCCAATTTATTCTCCAAATGAATGGACATCCTTTGAAAATATACCTAATGCCTGAGCTGAAGTGATAAGAATGTTCTAACTGCATTAGCCAGTCTTTTAGACTTGTATTATTTTACAGACCTGTCAATTGAATAGTGCTTTTAATTTTTCTTTCAAGAACATCATTTTTCATTCAAGCCAGATAGGTTGGTAAGTGGTAAGGGCACCAGTGAACAACCTAATCTAGCTGATTGAAAATAATGTATAAATGCAATATTTTCTTTCTAGTGTTCTTTTGAAACCTAATGTATTAGTGAAATAAAATAGACAACAATAAAGCTAAGTCACATGGTACATTTTAATGCTTCCAGTCTCACTTTGTGGTTCCCACTCACTTGATGCCTCTTAAAATACAATGGAGAGTAAAATAAGGCAATAAACACATTGCAGGTTCAGTAGTAGCCTAGCTCTGGTCCCATTGAAGTCAATGGAACTTCTACCATTGATTTAAAAGAAAACTTAAATTGATACTGAGCACTTTTGAAAATATCACCCTAAATATTTAAAAAAAAAAAATGTTTTTAAATGGGACTTCAAAATCAGAATAGTCAAGCCCATGGAGGAAACAACTCCTCAAACTATCATTATATGTGACGGTACAAGAGACAAAACTGAGGGAAAGGTGGTCTTTTGACTAAAGCATGTGATTGCTGCTCAGGCTCCTTGTCCCAGCTCTGTAAGGAACTGCCTGTGATACACTGAGTCTATTTGCCGAGTCTTGCCTCCAAGGACAAAGGGAGTGCTCCCAATAGTTTCAATAGAACCTGGACTGCAATCTTAGCCTCCCTGTGCCTCAATTTCTCATGGGTAAAACGGGAATATAAGAATACTTTCTTACCTCACAAGGAAGTTACAAAGCCAAATATATTATTTGCAATGTGCTTTGAAA
The DNA here is from genome assembly GCF_011386835.1 of Chrysemys picta bellii. Lineage (NCBI taxonomy): Eukaryota > Metazoa > Chordata > Testudines > Emydidae > Chrysemys > Chrysemys picta. The sequence continues at coordinate 49,271,584 of NC_088798.1, read as the reverse complement.
GCCTCATGGAAGGGTTACATAAAGCTTCAGTATTATAAATTACTCTAAGAATATGCTGGGACAATATGCTTTGCCTCTGGTGTGGGAGTCTCATTTCTTAAATCCAGCAGTGAAAGGTAGAAGCTACCAATAGGGCAGCTTCCCTTGACATGAAGGTATAAGATACACAGAGCACTTAGGGCGATAATCTCCCATGGAAGCCACACAGCAGATATGAGCTAAACTGAAAAGTTTTTTTTACCCTGGTTGCACTACATAACTGTAGCTTCTCAAGGCCTAAATAGGGATTTTTCTGGTGACATTATTTCCATGTTGGCACAAGTGGATATTCAAAAGGAGACACAGTCTAGTTATAAAAGGATGTTATTTTTTTATCTGCGTAACACAGATTTTATTATTTCAACATTTGTGAAACTAAATAGTGAATTACACAGAAATGATCTGTTGTCCCTTTGATTGAGTAGCTGTTCAACTGTTTCCACAGCTGCAGGAACCGTAGGAAGTTAAATCATGTGCCTCTCTATATACACAGATTGCAAACATGAACAGAGCAAAGCAAAATATTAGAAGTTGGGAATACCAAGATGAACATGACTGAATCTCAGATATTATGTCATTCTAGACTGGCAGAAATTCACTTGACATCTTCTGTGTAAGGTAACCTGGTGTCCACATGTCTCCCTCTAAAGGACAGGAAAATGTACTCATTTCCCTCACACTAGAAATTCAGAAATGTTCAGAAGTTAACTTCTCAGCATAAAGACAAGAAGGAACACAGGAGAAAGTAGCTGAGATATTCATACGTCACTGAGAAAGCAAATAGAGACAATGATTAGTGAGTTGCTGTCAAATACCATGCAGGAGAGAACCCCACATAATGACACAAGCCACTAAAAACAAAGCATGGGCTTCCTGCAATATTCAGGGATGTTTAGCATCAATGTCAGTAAATTGTCCTCTGGTCTGCATTATTTCATGACCATAGTAATTAGTTTGCTCCTTGTATAATAAATAGTACTGTATGAAAACCTTGAAAGAATTTCACACTTTAAGATGATTCCTAAGTGGGGTCAGTGATGGGGTGTTCACCCCACACTAGCCTAAGAAGGGTTAGTAAGACTGAGAAGGTGCCAATTAAGTGGATGGGCCACACCCGAGGGAATTAGGTGGCCTAAGTAAACATGGATGGATGGAGATCAGTTGAGAAGGAATATGTGGAGCTAGTATGAAGCCAGGAAGTTGACAGCAGAAAAGAGGGAGCCTGCAGCTTTGGGTGTTCGTGAGGGAAGGAAGGAAGGGAACCTAGGGGGAGAGTAGAAACCCCAAGGGATCCTGTCCTGGAGGAAAGGTTTATCCAGAAGAGTGATGGAGCAAAGGCCTGAGACAGGCTGAGTAGAAGAAGACTCAGAGAAATGGCAGAAATGTGGGATGTTGTAGATCTTGGCTTCTGATTAGTGTTGTCCCTGATCTGGAACCTGGAGTAGAGTGGGGGCCAGTTTCCCTTACCAGCCACTGGAGAAGTGAATGGGAAGACTGCCTGAGACAGTTCCATGGAGACACTTTGATATCACAGAAGAGGGAAAACACATAGTGACCTGGCTGGAGGACCAAGTCACAAAGAGGGAGCAGCCAAGCTCTGAAGAGAGAGCACCCTGAGGCACAGAGAGCGAGAGAGAGGTGTCAGGGCATGTGAGTGAGTGACAAAAGGGGGCTCGCCAGAGCAGCCAGGAGGAGGAGTCCCAGAGATGAATGAACCCCTTGATAGGGTGTCTGAAATTTATGGATGGTCCCTAAACCATTCAGTTGGGAAAAGGGCAGGAGAAATCTGCACAAAGACCAGTCATTTTATTTCAGTTTCCATAGAGTATCTGTGAGCAGAAAAGAGAGTAACTTCCAATTAAGTCGGAGGACGGTACGGGTTGAAGATATTAAGCTGATAAAATTTTGCTTAAGGGTGAAAATGACTCTGTGTGTGTTAGATTATTTTATTATTCAAAAAGACATAATGGGAACTGACCATTGTTAATGAAAAACTAAAATCATATTAAGGGAATTGTAGCTTAAAAATGTTAAGAATTTGTCATGCATTATTCCAGTGGTGTAATCTGATTTGGAAATCAGCAACAAAGGAATGGATATAAATACAATATAGTATTGCACTTTTAATAGTATGGTCTTTTCCCCTACACTGTCTCTTTAGAGCAGGCTGAACAGGAAAAAAGATCATCACTTTCACCAAAGGGTGTTTTCACATCCATGGAGACTGCCAATCCCATGGATGTGACTGATTTGCAAAAGATGAATTTGGTAAATGAGGCATTATCCAAACCATGACCCCCTTTTTGGGGGGGGGAGGGGAAGGAGGCAAATTTGAATTCTTCCAGTTTGCTTGTAAGGACTACTGTGGGTGCAAGCAGTAGCTGTTGAATGAGTTCATATGCTGTAAATGTAATTGGCATGAGTGCACCTAAAGGGAGTGCACAAAAGCTGCAGATGTCTTAAGCAAATCTTAAGATACCACACCACAGAAACACCAACCCAGGAACCTATCCCTGTAGCAAACCTCGTTGCCTACTCTGTCCCCATATCTACTCTGGCAACAGCATCAGAGGACCCAACCACATCAGCCACACCATCAAGGGCTCATTCACCTGCACATCCTCTAATGTCATATATGCCATCATGTGCCAGCAATGCCCCTCTGCCATGTACATTGGCCAAACGGGACAGTCCCTCCGCAAAAGAATAAATGGACACAAATCGGACATCAGGAATGGTAACATACATAAGCCAGTAAGTGAACACTTCAATCTCCCTGGTCATTCTATTACAGATTTAAAAGTCACTATCATTGAACAAAAAAACTTCAGAAACAGACTTCAAAGAGAAACAGCAGAACTAAAATTCATTTGCAAATTCAACACCATTAATCTGGGCTTGAATAGGGACTGGGAGTGGCTGGCTCACTACAGAAGCAGCTTTTCCTCTCCTGGAATTGACACCTCCTCATCTATTATTGGGAGTGTACTACATCCACCCTGATTGAATTGGCCCTGTCAACACTGGTTCTCCACTTGTGAAGTAACTCCCTGCTCTCCATGTGTCAGTATATAATGCCTGCATCTGTAACTTTCACTCTATGCATCCGAAGAAGTGAGGTTTTTACTCACGAAAGCTTATGCCCAAATAAATATGTTAGTCTTTAAGGTGCCACCAGACTCCTTGTTGTTTTTGTAGATACAGACTAACACGGCTACCCCCTGATACTTAAGCAAATCTTGTTGCCCACCGTAAGTATGAGGAGTCCACGAACTGAGAGGAAAGCAAAGTCATTCCATCAACTAGGAAAAATCTTTTAAACCTAATTAACTGGAAATATGATGACCTTTCTCCGTACACCCAAAGACTGTTAGGACATCTGTTTCCCGATTCTGGATGCCTGATACATCCCATGAATGAGAGAGAACTCTCCTCCTGGTCAGAGAAGTACATTTACGTCCTGGCAGTTTCTACTGGTGAGTTCTGCAAGTAAACTAATACTTGAAATAATTTTTTCATCTCCCCATCAGACAAGCCAACACTTGCCATCATTCCACTATTGTAGCCTAAATTTGTATAATAATTTGGCCCACCAGTAATGACTGACTATCCACTTTCCTCTCTTCACTCAGTAAATGTGATAGCCAGTTTATACCCATAACAACTTGAAAAAAATTAATACTTGGAACTAGGTGATAGTTCCCTATTCTTGACTGGGGGCAGGGGATGAGAGAGGAAGGCAGTTGTTAGTAATAAACATACAAGGTAGGATTTTCAAAAGTGTACATTTGCCCAATTTAGCTTCCATTAAAATCAATAGTAAAATTCCCCTCAACTTCAATGGAATCATTGTTAGGCCATCACTGAGTAATTTTGAAAATCCTACCCATTGTGGAAACAAAACAGTGACATTTCAAAAACATTGGGCTAAGTTCTCTACTCATATAAGTCTGTTGACTTCCATGGAATTATGTTGATTGACAATTTGGTCCAATATTTCTAAGTAACAATGCTTTACTGTATCACATTGGTGGATGAGCAGAAAATCTTCCTAGCAGGTTGAGGAAGCGTGGATAGTGACCAACTCTTATTTAGCTCCCCCTATTCAAACGGGTCATCCTCAAGTCAGCAAGCTAACCAAGGATTTCCTCTCAGGGCCATATGGTGTGATTCAGAGTTCACAGGAAATGGCTGTCCCATTGGTTGACCCTTGTATTGTTCCCCTTGCCATTCCAATTGAGAAAAGCTTGCTGCTGTATTTAAAGCTTGTATTTAAACCATATTTCTTCAGATAGTTGAAAAATATTTGTCTCATGGAAAACTTCATTCCTTGGCAAGTCTGAAACCTTAAAAATATGTATATTTCTTTCTGAGATATTTGAGAATTCCCAAAAGTTATTTTAGTTTATAGAATAATTCTGTATCCATTATAGAAGAAAGTTCCACCATGAAGTAGTGATAAATGCAGAGAATTTTTAATGAAAATGTGTAACATTATCTATTGTTGCACCTTGATGGACTGTGAAAATTTAAATGCCAATTACTGTGAAAATGTAAAAATCTAATTCACAGCTCGTGTAAATTTGTGTAGCTCCAGTTAAATCAATTGAATTAACCCAGGCCAATTTACATCACCTGAGGTGTGTATGTTTCTTTTATCAAAAACCAGTGGGAGAACACTTTAACCTGTCTGGCCATTCAATGACAGACCTGCAGGTGGCTATTTTACAACAGAAAAACTTCAGAAACAGACTCCAACAAGAGACTGCTGAGCTGAAATTGATATGCAAACTAGATACAATCAATTTAGGATTGAATAAGGACTGGGAACGGCTGAGCCATTACAAACATTGAATCTATCTCCCCTTGTAAGTATTCTCACACTTCTTATGAAACTGTCTGTACTGAGCTATCTTGATTATCACTTCAAAGTGTTTTTTCACTTAATTGGCCTCTCAGAGTTGGTAAGACAACTCCCACCTGTTCATGCTCTCTGTATGTGTGTATATATATCTCCTCAATATATGTTCCAGTCTATATGCATCCGAAGAAGTGGACTGTAGCCCAGGAAAGCTTATGCGCTAATAAATTTGTTAGTCTCTAAGGTGCCACAAGTACTCCTGTTCTTTTTGTGTTTCTGTGGGGGAATTCACTTTGATCAAATGTGTCCACTACTAAAATTAATGACAACTATCAATTAACTTTTCTTTAAGATATGGTTTTACACCATAAGTATATCTAGCAATTTGTTTTAATGAGTGTTATATCCTTATGAAAAAGGAGCTGATTTAGACCAGGTTTACTGTTGTAGGTTAGCTTACAATGAGTCTTGATTAAATATTTCCTTAGATAAATTCTTCTTTCTCCCATCTAATCTACTTGCTTAATTGCCAGCAAACGTGTTTCCATAGCACAACTAAAGATCAAGTAAGCCTTGATTCTTGTGAAAGTTCTGTAAAATGAACCGTAGCAAAGATACAATTTATCAATAATATAAAAATAATATAGCTCTTATAATACCTTTAATCCTCAGATCTCAAAGGACTTTACAAACGATGGGTGGTATCTTTACCATCATGTTACAGATGGAGGAACTGAAGTACAGTGAGGTGAAATGTCAAAGCTCATGCAGCAGACCAGTGGAAACGCTGGGACTTAAAACCAAGGTCTATTGAATCACAGTCCAGGGCCTTGTTCACCAGGCCACACTGCTCCCCTGACCACCCCAAGGATTTCATTCTTTTGTCTGTGTAATAAGGGATAATAGTGCTAGTGAAAATGAAGGAGAAACATTCATTCATTTAGTTATAGGTGAAACATGTAGAGAGGAGAAGATAGGAGAAGATATACTACACTAATACACGGATGATCACCAGAAAGAGCTGCTGTTTTTTAGTGATTAATAAGTGCCTGATTCCTCCAGGACTCTCATGTGGAAAAAAGTGACATTTTTGTTAAGTTGTACTAACTTGTACATAGTCATCTTGGGACTAAACTGTAACCACCAAATTTGTGGGTCTCGCTACCTTAAAATAGACCGTATAATTGGAGGCTCAAATGCAAATGCATTTCAAGTACTTACTGGCCACCAAGCCATCCAAATCCCATACTAATCAGCTCTTTTTATTAAAAAAAAAAAAAAAAAAAAAAAAAAAAACTCAGTCTATAAACTTGTCATCTTCTGAAGAAACATTCATTACACGAATTGTAATAAAGACAAGGGAATCCAAGAGGGTCTCTGGATATGCTCCAAGTGCCTAAACCTATGAGAACAGCAAATGCAATTGCTTAATTCAAAAGGCAAGCGATATCTGGGGAGAGAATGACAAGATGGGACAGAAGTCCTTAGGGATCCAACTTTAAATATGTAGTAAAGAACAGCTGGGAAGAAGGTAGAATATAGCTTGGTATTTTCTTTTTATGGTTTTGATTGAGTAATTGCACTGGGACTTTGATTCATACTCTATTAACATCTACAGCTGGTGACAAAAAAGAAGGATGTTGTTTAAAATGAAATATACCAGGTTAAACACTTAAATGGTGAATTCATAATTTTGCTTTATCACAAAGTGACATTGTCAACCTGTTTAGGCCCCAAGATGTATCTACAGTACTTAAACATTGTTAATCTGTCAAGGAACTTACTTTCGATGCTGTGCAGTGTGGTCCTATATTGGTAAATTCAGCCCAGAGTATATGTGATTTAAATGGCACCTGTTTATGTCAAAATAAATTTGGCCCTATCTAGTTAATAAAACACTTTAAGGTAATATTTGAAAGCATTAATCATTTACAAATGATCAGTAAAGCTGTATAATCAGGCAGTTATCACAAGAAAAGTGTTGGGGCAGAAGCCATTGTTTTGTGTTGCCACAATGGATCCCTAATCCTTAAATGAGCCCTATAGGTGATACCACAATACATACAATAAATACTCATGAGTTATGAGTGGTAGCCTTACTTTTTTTTTTAAGACAGGTTGTCTGCCTAGTAGGGCCTGATTCTGCAAACTCTTACACATGGGTGTAACTTTCCTATTGTAAGAAGCCCTGGAAATAATAAAGTTAAGCATGTGCATAAGTGTTTGCAGAAATAGGGCCCAGATTTGGCATATGAAAGATTTTTGGCTCATTTCTTAGCCATTATCACTGTATTATACTTTCACAGAGTTGCAGTACAGGTGTTTGCATCGCACTGTTGTAGCCAGTGTCGCAAGATATTTATGTGCCAGATGTGCTAAAGATTCATACGTCCCTTCATGTTTCAACCACCATTCCAGGGGACATGCGTCCATACTGATGACGGGTTTAGCATATCTGGCACGTAAATACCTTACAATGCCGGCAACAAAAGGACCACATGTATGCCTGTTCTCACTTTCTGGTGACATTGTAAATAAGAAATGGGCAGCACTATCTCCCGTAAGTGTAAACAGACTTGTTTGTCTGAGCAATTGGCTGAAAAAGAAGTAGGACTGAGTGGACTTGTAGGCTCTAAAGTTTTGCATTGTTTTGTTTTTGAGTGCAGTTATGTAACAAAAAAAATCTACATTTTTAAGTTGCACTTTCACAGTAAAGAGAGTGCACTACAGCAGTGGTTCTCAAACTAGGGCCGCCGTTTGTTCAGGGAAAGCCCCTGGCAGGCCGGGCCAGTTTGTTTACCTGCCGCATCCGCAGGTTTGGCCGATCGCAACTCCCAGTGGCCACAGTTTGCCTCTCCAGGCTAGTGGGAGCTGCAGGAAGCGATGTTATTTCATATTAAAAAAGCATCTTCTCACTAGTGGTATTTAGTGATTTAAACACAAACAAGCAGCCAGCCATTATTTTGTCTCAGGTCAAAAATCTGCTCCTTAATGTCATTGAATATTGATTTACATGGTTGACTGTAGTGGATCTAAAAGCGTTATGGTCTATTTGGTTAATATTACATGCTTTGCAATAGAGCTTTATGATGTATTTACATGATACATCATAAATCTTGAGCTACTGTTAGGGATGAAATGTGTGTTATGTATGGATTACAAGGTCAGTTGTAATAACTGGCTTAAATAAGACTTCATAGAATTAATAGAGTAGTTAAAGTCAATCACTTCATTTGAAAAGGTATCTGCACTTTCAGGAGAGATTATATTTTCATAACAATTCTTAAAGACTTCACAGGAAACACATGCATGCACATACACAGACAAAAAGAAAGAAGGAAAAAAAGAGAAGTCTTTTCACTTGTTACCAGTCAAAGCTCTTGAATTGCTCTTACTATGAAGAAATCAATTCCAGTTGTCCTGCAGAGGATTTCCTGTACTATGTGGTGAATGCAATTGGATCATATTGTGCTCTCCTCCTAAAGGGCATTTGGGATATTAAGGGTTTGGGGATGTAAATAAGGTACCAGATAGCCTAGTGGCTGCATTATATGTTCCTATCAGAAGAATGATCCCTAGCCCATAGGCCAGCAGGAGAGAGTAGACACATTCAAAATCTCCCTATGGAGTGGTGTTCTACTCTTTTTTTGTTGGATTTTGCCTCTGGATATCTCACAGCACAGCAACCAAATGATGGAATGATGCTAGGGATCTCTGGGGGCTCAGAAGAGGAGCATTCGTGGGGTGGGGTGGGATGGGGTGAGGTGGATGAGAGCCTACATGGAATTAGTAGTTTTTGTCTTAAACCAACAAAAGGTGGCAGTTTAGAATCATACCTTAATTTTCTCCATTATGTTTAGTTGTAACGACTGCAGAGTTTTCTATGTCATTTCAGATAACTAGGAATTTTAAAAAGACTACTCTTTCCCCAGGAATGAGGTCTATTTAAAAACTTTTGATGTGCTTCCAAATGTAATGCAGAAATGCAAAATGCATTTTTGTAAAAGTCTCTAAACCATCCAGTTCCAAAGGATTAGCAGAATTAAATCTTATATATAGGCAAGGCCGGCTCTGGCTTTTTTGCCGCCCTAGGCAAAAAAGCCACACACACACACACACCGCCAGCACGGCAGGGGAGGGTGCCGAACAATCCCCGACCGGCTGGAGCGCCGGGAGCAGGGCGGGGAGCCCGGCCGGGGCTCTCCGCTCTCCCCGGCGGCCAGAGCGCTGGGAGCAGGGCGGGGAGCCCGGCCGGGGCTCTCCGCTCTCCCCGGCGGCCAGAGCGCTGGGAGCAGGGCGGGGAGCCCGGCCGGGGCTCTCCGCTCTCCCCGGCGGCCAGAGCGCCAGGAGGAGGGCGGGGAGCCCCCGGCGGTCAGAGCGCCGGGAGGAGGGCGGAGAGCCCCCAGCGGCCAGAGCGCTGGGAGGAGGGCGGAGAGCCCGGCCGAGGCTCTCCACTCTCCCCGGCAGCCAGAGCACCGGGGGGAGGGCGGCGAGCCTGGCCGGGGCTCTCCGCTCTCCCCGGCGGCCAGAGTGCCGGAAGCAGGGCTTTCAGATTACCTATATACAGGGCCGGCTCCAGGCACCAGCTCACCAAGCACATGCATATGTGTTAATTCCATTGTTTTAGCTTAATCCCTGGACGAAAGATGTCTGGATTTTAGTTAAACAGTAACACCTTATTGTGCTGAAATCTTAATGCACTATACTAAGGGGTCTACAAATTAACCCTTCATCTAAAGAGTCAGTCGAGCAATGCATGGGCACGCTGTGTATCTCATTCTCAACACACCTCACTTATATGGAATGTATGGGAGTAAAGGAAGGTCCTAATGTGGTCTCTTCACTTGTTGCCAATCTAAGTTTTGGGAAAGCCAGATACTATGTTGAAACCAAGTACAAATTAATCAAAACTTGCTCCATTTCATAAATAATTTTTCCAGTTTTAAGTGATTTGTACTTTGGATAATGATGGGTGTGCATAAACTCTGCAAGTAGCAAGAAACTGAAATTTAAACTATCGTTTATAGGGAAATATGAATTTCCACTTTGGTTTAGTTACACTATAAGACGGCATTGTAGAGATTGTGATATTGGCTAGAGTTAAACACCCCTATTTATTGCAGTTATTTGAGTGTATATTCTAATTATATTGTACATAAAGGCCAAACTTTTCACACCCGAGTGCCCCCCACTTAAGTGTGTGTGAGTGTGTGTGATATATATAGATATAGATAGGCATCTACATATAGATTTAGGAGCCTAAGTGTAGGCACTGAGATTTGAAACGTTTGGCCAGTATGACTTTGCTAACCACATAACACATCCCTATAGCAGAAATTATAAGTGGATAATTTGTTAAAAATCTGTTCCTGGGAAAACTCCCATTAATGTCCATTAAAACAACAGACGTACTCCTGTTGACACCAATCAGAGTTGGATCTTCCTTTAATTGGGCAGGAGAGAGAAGGAGCAGGAAAATGGTCAGATGGCAACTTGGGTTGCTGCAAATATCCTCTAGTAAGTAATATACTTGAAAGCAAGTAGGTAAGATCCTATATCACTTTATAGTTTTCTAACCATCATGTAGGAAACATCACTGATGAGCAATTTTAAGTGAGGTCCAAAGCAGGGTAAATGTATGCAGCTGGGACATGTTCCTTTGCTGCACAAATAATATTAATATGATCTGATATAAATGATTGATACCTAAGTGGTGCTGGGCTCTTTCTCTAATGGATCTCTCCTAACCTACTCAAAGTAACGAAAGTGGAACAGGGTATGGAATGTGTATGGATCAGCAGCAATCCTTACACAGCACATGCAATTCTGGCACACACTGCTCTTTACTTTTATGTTTTGTCAGACTGGTATTTGGGGGCAGAGGCTGAATTAGCCAGAGCTGTGGGAGAGAGAGATAAGATGCAAATGAGATTTATTCTAGTCCACTGACACTAATGATAATATATCAAATACATAATAGGCTCAGTGATTCATCCAGAAATAACCACTCTCATTTCTCCTGAACTCCAAGACATTGTTAGACCATTTTATTTTCTGTACTTTTGCCGAAAACGGGCTGTAAATTAGCTGGCTAGGGGTTCAACAAGAATAGGTGATGACACATGACGCAAGTGGCAAATGTAAAAGGACTCTTGATCTTTTTTTGGTAGATTATTTGGAGGAGGAGGAGGCATAAACGTTCTCTATAATTTTGCTTTTTCTGTGTTTTCAGAATGGTGCCTAAGCAGATGACAGTTATTTTCAGTGCAGTGCTTTCCCAAACTGTGGCTTGTGCTCCTGGGCAACCTATATGTGTAGACATAAACGTCCCACAAATTACGTTTAATTTACACTTTAATCATTCCTTCTGATTCTCCCCTCGGAGGCTATATAGGAGATGGACTATCAGGCCTGCAAACCTAGTGGATCCCAAGGATCCTCTGTTATGACAAAGCATGACTCTTCAGGTCCCAAGCAATCCCTGTGGGGCGTGGGAGGGAGGGGCAAAATCTTCCATTCTGGTGTCCTATCTCTTGCCTAAATCCCAGATACTCTGCATTCTTTGGAGCATTGCTGCTCTTAGATAATTGTGTTGGTGCCAGAACTTTACATCTTTCCATAGTGGCATAACAGGTACAGAGGTGGAGTTGATCTTGGTCTGAAGACTATAGCTTCCAGTCAGAAATCTGTCCAGTCCCAAGAACGGCATGCTACTTTGAGAAGAAAAGGAAATCCCATTTATCTTCTCTCAGAAGATGGCTGTGATTAAAATAGGTCCATCTTCCCTGTGCCTGAGCAGGTGCTCCTGGGTGAGCCAGTTTAGGGGATCTGCACCTGGGCTATAAAAGGTCAGAGAGAGTTTCAGTGAGGGTATATCCAGAAGAGGAACTGCAAAGTGAAGTTGCAGGAAGGAAGGAAGGTCTCCTGCAGTGGTCTCTGAAGAAGGAAGTTAGGTCTGGGTAGGAAAACCTAGTGACAGTTTTGTTCTTCCTTTGGGAGAACACAGGCCAGGACTTGCATCATCTTCAGCTGCTCAGTTACCAGGAAGGAACAATACCGCAGGGAGGAGGCGCTGAGCTTAGCTTAAGGCTGGGTGGAAGATTTGTTTTTGTTTGCTTTTTGGAACGGTGTGTTAATAAAGAAACGGATGCCAAAAAAGGGCTCTGAGGGCTTTGGAGTGGAGCCCGGAGCTGGAGCGCGGAGCAGCTCCTGAGCAGTGGAGCTGCAGATTTTTGCCTGGAGCTGGAGCGGAGCCGGAGCACAGCTCCAAAGCCCTGTGTGAGTGGGTGATCAAGACTGTATGGAGTCTTGTTTAGGAGACCTGAAGAAGGGAATATAGGAACAGCATACGGCAGAGGCACCGCTGGCCACGAGGGGGCACTAAGTTGAGATATCCCATCTCCTAGAACTGGAAGGGACCTTGAAAGGTCATCGAGTCCAGCCCCCTGCCTTCACTAGCAGGACCAAGTACTGATTTTGCCCCAGATCCCCACAAGTGGCCCCCTCAAGGATTGAACTCACAACCCTGGGTTTAGCAGGCCAATGCTCAAACCACTGAGCTATCCTGGTGGCTACAAGGTTAAACCACCCATCTCCACAGAGATCTTACTATGTGCCTTTGCAGCAGCGGGGCCTCCATGGTATCTGAGACGAGAAGGAGCATATAGAAAAGCCACTGCTGTCCACATGTTTGGAGTTTTTTTACATAATAAACGGTAGCAGGACGCCCTTGGGATTTCCTGGAAAATATACTGTGAAAATTTAAGGGTTTTTTCACTTGCTATGTTCCAATTCCACTGCCAGCAAAGTCAAAACTAAGCTAGACAAATATAAAGAGAGAATTTGCATTGCTATAGATGCTGAGTACTGGTCTGATTTTAAATGCAATACAGAGACAGCAACAGAAGTAAACATATTTAATTTTGTGACCTAAAAACACTGATAACCATGCTGATAGTGTCCATCAAAAGAACACATGGAGAGTAGAAGGCATTCAGTGCTGGCTGCCGACCTGAGCAAACACATCTTGCTATTAAAAACCAAGTAAACTAATATGTTTTTTGTAACCTTTCTCAGCCTATTTGGCAACACCTGACTAACCATTAAAATACTGGGCTAAAAATAACAAATGTGCAAGAAATTGCAGAAAACGCTCGAGGGCAGCCATGTCAGCAGCTCCTGTAAAAGTCCAGTTCCACATCATGAAATTGCTGTAATTCATTGGGTCCTCTGGCCCTGGAAATATTGAAGTTATTAGATGGCAGTCTCTCCTAAGGGGGAGGAGATAAAAGCAAGAACTACACTCTAACCTGAATTGTTTGGCTTTATAGGGGAATAGGGCAATTTATAACCTCCTTAACCTTTTTATGGTCTATCAAGACTGATAAGTATGTGAAGTAAGTGGGACTATACTCTCTGGTCAGTGCGATGAGTAGTAATTAGAGCTATCAAGCAATTAAAAAAATCAATTGTGATTAATCGCACTGTTAAACAATAATAGAATACCATTTATTTAAACATTTCTGAATGTTTTCTACATTTTCAAATATATTGATTTCAATTACAATACAGAATACAAAGTGTGCAGCACTCACTTTATATTATTATTTTTTATTACAACTATTTGCACTGTAAAAAAACAAAAATAATATTATTTTTCAATTCACCTAATACAAATACTGTAGTGCAATCTCTTTATCATGAAAGTTGAATTTACAAATTTAGAATTAGGTACCAAAAAACTGCATTCAAAAATAAAACAATGTAAAATGTTGGAGCCTGCAAGTCCACTCAGTCCTATTTCTTGTTCAGACAACCGCTTAGACAAACAAGTTTGTTTACATTTGCAGGAAATAATGCCGCCTGCTTCTTGTTTACAATGTCACCTTAAAGTGAGAACAGGTGTTCTCATAGCACTGTTGTAGCCGGCGTCGCAAGATATTTACGTGCCAGATGTGCTAAAGATTCATATGTCCCTTCATGTTTCAACCACCTTTCCAGGTGATGACAGGTTCTGCTTGATAACAATCCAAAGCAGCGTGGGCTGATGCATGTTCATTTACATTATCTGAGTCAGATGCCACCAGCAGAATGTTTATTTTCTTTTTTGGTGGTTTGGGTTCTGTAGTTTCTGCATCGGAGTGTTGCTATCTTAAGACTTTTGAAAGCATGCTCCACACCTCGTCTCGCTCAGATTTTGGAAGGCACTTCAGATTCTTAAACCCTAGTGTTGTAGCTATCTTTAGAAATCTCACATTGGTACCTTCTTTGTGTTTCGTCAGATCTGCAGTGAAAGTGTTCTTAAAATGAACAACATATGCTGGGCCATCATCCGAGACTGCTATAACATGAAATATATGGCAGAATGCGGGTAAAATGGGCAGGGAACATAAAATCCCCTCCCCCCAAGGAGTTCAGTAACAAATTTAATTAATGAATTATTTTTTTAATGAGCGGCATCCGCATGTTCTCTGGAATGGTGGCTGAAGCATGAAGGGTCATACAAAGGTTTAGCATATCGGGCACGTAAATGCATTGGAATGCCAGCTACAAAAGTACCAGGCAAATGACTGTTCTCACTTTCTGGTAACATTGTAAATAAGAAGAGGGCAGCATTATCTCCTGCTAATGTAAACAAACTTGTTTGTCTTAGCGATTGGCTGAAGAAGAAGTAGGACTGAGTAGATTTGTAGGCTCTAAAGGTTTGCATTGTTTTGTTTTTGAATGCAGTTTTGTAACAAAAAAAAATCTTTCACGATAAAGAGAGTGCACTGCAGTACTTGTATGAGGTGAATTGAAAAATCCCTCCCCTTCACAGATCTTGGGAGACAGACCTGTCCTCGCTTACAGACAGCCCCCCAACCTGAAGCAAATACTCACCAGCAACCACACACCACAGAACAAAAACACTAACCCCCCCCCAGGAACCTATCCTTGCAACAAAGCCCGATGCCAACTCTGTCCACATATCTATTCAAGTGACACCATCATAGGACCTAATCACATCAGCCACACCATCAGGGGCTCATTCACCTGCACATCTACCAATGTGATATATGCCATCATGTGCCAGCGATGCCCCTCTGCCATGTACATTGGCCAAACTGGACAGTCGCTACGCAAAAGAATAAATGGACACACATCTGATATCAGGAATCATAACATTCTAAAACCAGTAGAACACTTCAACCTCTCTAGCCATTCAGTAACAGATTTAAAGGTGGAATTTTGCAACAGAAAAGCTTCAAAAACAGACTCCAAGGAGAAACTGCTGAACTTGAATTGATATGCAAACTAGATACTATCAACTTAGGCTTAAATAGAGACTGGGAATGGCTGAGCCATTACACACATTGAATCTATTTCCCTCATGTTAAGTATCCTCACAGCTTCTTGTCAAACTGTCTTAAATGGGCTATCTTGATTATCACTACAAAAGTTATTTTTCTCCCACTGACACAGTTAATCTTAATTAATTAGCCTCTTAGAGTTGATTGGGCAACTCCCACCTTTTCACGTTCTCTGTATGTATATATATCTCCTCACTATATGTTCCATTCTATGCATCCGATAAAGTGGGCTGTAGCCCACAAAAGCTTATGCTCAAATAAATGTGTTAATCTCTAAGGTGCCACAAGTACTCCTACTATTTCTTTTATTTATCATTTTTACAGTGAAAATATTTATAAGACAAAATAATACACATCGATTTCAATTACAACCCAGAATACAATATGTATGAAAATATAGAAAAACATCCAAAATATTTAATAAATTTCAATTGGTAATTTGTTTAACTGTGTGATTAAAACTATGATAAATCGTGATTACTTTTTTTGAGTGAATCACATGGGTTAACTGCGATTAATCAACAGCCCTAGTAGTAATATATGGTACAGATATAGGCCAACAGCAAATCACTTCCCTTCCAGCATCAGGGAGATGCAGGGAGGGACTTGTTATTGTCTGAGCCACAATTCTTTTCATGGGATGCACCTGAGAACCTTTTACTATGCCCTTGTGACAAAACGTAGCCCATTTTAAGTACATAATTGGCCCTATCTAAAAAACCTCCCAGGCATTGTGGAGGCAAAAGCCCCCTAATTCCTTTAAGTCTCCTAAAGGTGTAATTATTTCTATTTTAAAAGTTCAGCCTCACATTGAGGTCAATGCAAAGACTCCCATCGACTTCTGTATTTTTTTCTGGTTGCCCAATCTCAAAAAAGGTATTTTAAAACTGGAAAAGGTTCAGAGATGGGCAACAAAGATGTTTAGGGGTATGGAACAGCTTCCACACAAGGAGAGATGTAAAAGTCTGGGACTGTTCAGCTGAGAAAAGAGATGACTAGAAGGTGATATGAGAGAGTTCTATACAATCATGAATGCTATGGACAAAACGAATAAGGAACAAGAACCAGAGGTTACCCAATGAAATTAATTGGCAGCAGGCTTAAAACAAAAGGAAGTACTTCACACTACTCACAGTCAACCTGTGGAACTTGTTGCCATGGGATGTTGTGAAGGTCAAAACTGTAACTGGGTTCAGAAAGGAATTAGGTACTTCCATGGGGGATAGGTCCATCACTGGCTATTAGCCAAGATGGTCAGGGATGCAACCCATGTTTTAGGTGTCCGTAAATCTCTGAGTGCCAAATGCTGGATTGGTGGATTACTCAATAATTGCCTTGTTCTGGTCATTCCCTCTGAAGCATCTGACATTGACCACTGTTGAAATATAGCATACTGGGCTAGATGGACCACTAGTCTGAACCTCTATGGTCACTCTTATGAGTTGGATGTATCCCCAAGATGGATCTAAGACATTTGTTCTCTTTGCCAGAAGAAGAAACACCAACTGGGGTCAAGTTTGTAAGAACCCATCTTGGCACATCTTGAGTGTGACGTAGAAGCAGTGTATCAGTTCAGTAGGTCTCCATCATCATAATAAATAACACTGGTCGTCTGCTTCAGAAATAAAATGTGCTATTTATTATGTATTTTGATGTGCTGGATTCAAATATGACAATTAAAACAACTGATTGGCTACTGTTTCTAAGATATTTAAGTTTTTACATTTTATGTCTATGTATATTGTGTAGATAGAGTTTTAATCATAAATTGTAAACCTAGGTCTTTTCATGTGTTTATGGTTGCTTTACATGATAATATTTCACCTGTCCTGTTTATGTAACACTTTAAAAATCAGCAAAAGGGTTATATAAATAAAAAATATTATGAAACAAAAGGCAAAAAACTATTATGTACATAGTTTAGTCCTATTCAGTGTCTACTCGGCGCTTCTTGGCTTGTCTCTTGTATTCATTAAATGGAGCATCTCTTGTCACTGTCCAGCAATAGTCTGCAAGCATTGATGGGCTCCATTTGTCCTGATAGCGTTTCTCCATTGTTGTAATGTCCTGGTGAAATGGCTCGCCGTGCTCGCCGCTCACTGCTCCGCAGTTCAGTGGAAAAAAATCTAGATGAGAGTGCAAAAAATGTATCTTTAGTGACATGTTGCAACCAAGGCTTTTGTATGCCTTGAGGAGGTTTTCCACCAACAACCTGTAGTTGTCTGCCTTGTTGTTTCCGAGAAAATTTATTGCCACTAACTGGAAGGCTTTCCATGCCGTCTTTTCCTTGCCACGCAGTGCATGGTCAAATGCATCATCTCGAAGAAGTTCACGAATCTGAGGACCAACAAAGACACCTTCCTTTATCTTAGCTTCACTTAACCTTGGAAATTTTTCACGGAGGTACTTGAAAGCTGCTTGTGTTTTGTCAATGGCCTTGACAAAGTTCTTCATCAGACCCAGCTTGATGTGTAAGGGTGGTAACAAAATGTTCCTTGATTCAACAAGTGGTGGATGCTGAACACTTTTTCTCCCAGGCTCCAATGACTGTCGCGGTGGCCAATCTTTCTTGATGTAGTGGGAATCTCTTGCACGACTATCCCATTCGCAGAGAAAACAGCCATACTTTGTGTATCCAGTCTGCAGACCAAGCAAGAGAGCAACAACCTTCAAATTGCCACAAAGCTGCCCCTGATGTTGGTCATAGTTTATGAACCTCAAAAGTTGTTTCATGTTGTCATAGATTTCCTTCATATGGACTGCATGACCAACTGGAATTGATGGCAAAACATTGCCATTATGCAGTAAAACAGCTTTAAGACTCGTCTTCGATGAATCAATGAACAGTCTCCACTCATCTGGATCGTGAACAATGTTGAGGGCTGCCATCACACCATCGATGTTGTTGCAGGCTACAAGATCACCTTCCATGAAGAAGAATGGGACAAGATCCTTTTGACGGTCACGGAACATGAAAACCCTAACATCACCTGCCAGGAGATTCCACTGCTGTAGTCTGGAGCCCAACAGCTCTGCCTTACTCTTGGGTAGTTCCAAATCCCTGACAAGGTCATTCCGTTCACCTTGTGTTATGAGGTGTGGTTCAGAGGAGGAGGATGGGAGAAAATGTGGGTCCTGTGACATTGATGGTTCAGGACCAGAAGTTTCATCCTCTTCCTCGTCTGACTCAAGTGAGAATGATTCTAGTGCATCAGGAACCGGCAGTCCTTCTCCGTGGGGTACTGGGCGTATAGCTGATGGAATGTTTGGATAATGCACAGTCCACTTTTTCTACTTTGACACACCTTTCCCAACTGGAGGCACCATGCAGAAGTAACAATTGCTGGTATGATCTGTTGGCTCTCTCCAAATCATTGGCACTGCAAAAGGCATAGATTTCCTTTTCCTGTTCAACCACCGGCGAAGATTTGTTGCACAAGTGTTGTAGCATATGTGTGGGGCCCACCTCTTGTCCTGATCTCCAATTTTGCAGCCAAAATAAAGGTGATAGGCTTTCTTAACCATAGTGGTTATACTGCACTTTTGTGATGCAAAAGTCACTTCACCACAAACATAGCAGAAGTTATCTGCACTGTTCACACAAGTACGAGGCATCTCTGCTCACTTTGGCTAAACAGAAATGTGTCCCTTTGCAAAATCAAACACTGACAAATAAGAGAGCACGACACTGTATGATTTCTAGAGCTGATATAGGGCAATTTGTTCAGCAGAGTGATGTAAGCTTCGTTATGATTGCATCATCCATGACTTCTAGGAATAACATGATGCAATTCATATCATGTATGATGCAATACCAGCTTCAGATTGCATCATTCATTGTTTTGCCTAAAAAGCAAGTACTGTCCAAACCCAGTCATAGATTTATTCCTAGATCCAGTCAAAGATGTATTTTAGTCATTTCTGGTTTAAATTGAGATCCCTTCCCTTTATAACTCACTTATCCTCCACCATTCCCAAGTCAAGGGTCGTATATACTGACCCAATAGCATATCTTGAAAACTAGAGCCAATCAACAATTTTAAGCATCATTTTCGTTGTCAGTGACCCAGAATTAGTAAAGTTTGACTACATTTATTTCAGAAGCATTTTGGCTGTAGAGCAGTATAATAGACTACTGGTATATAATGCTAATGTCCATGAAGTATAAATCATCATAGGTCAATGATGTTCTCCCCTCCCCCAATAGACCAACTTCCAATCAAATTGGCACTAAAAAGAAGCACCAATTTTGTTTTCTAAGGGTTGGATTGTCATAGCCTTACTCAATTGTAATACCTTACTCAAAAGTACCTTGTGTAGTTCCATTGAATTCAATGGAACTTCTTGTGCAATGAAGTAGCATTTATTGTCAATAAATCTACCACAGTCTGGTCCTAACAGTTAATTTACACTTAATCTCAAAATAGAACATGCCATTCCAAAACACAGTTCTACAATTTTTTATTGTTAAAGACAAGAATACTGTTGCACTTGCAGTATCGCTAGGTGTTTGAACCTATGTAAACATGGTTCTCTCAATTGGAA
Source organism: Chrysemys picta bellii (assembly GCF_011386835.1). Taxonomy (NCBI): domain Eukaryota; kingdom Metazoa; phylum Chordata; order Testudines; family Emydidae; genus Chrysemys; species Chrysemys picta. The sequence goes on along the minus strand of NC_088798.1, from coordinate 49,251,790 downwards.
TAGTTGCATGACTAATAGGAACCAGACGGATTTAAATGCCAGGGAGTAGCTGGATGTGTGTGTGTGTGTGTGTGTGTGTGTGTGTATTTATTTCTTGTCTGGGTACAACACAGTCATAATCTGAGTTAATCATGTTAGTTAATACAAACTCCCAGGGAAATGAAAGCAGATAGGAAGATAAATAAAAAACTGAGAAAAGACTCCTCTGTATTAGCCTGTGAGAGTAACTCCCTGTTACTGTGGTAAAACAATCATGTGGCCTGATCCTGACTGCTTTCCAATCTACCAAACCCAAATCTTTCTTTAAATAAGCTAGTGGTTATGGGATACTTGAAATGGCTAATACGTTCAGTTAACATAATTTCCCAGTACATATATTAATACTATGCCTAATATGTATGTATTGGCTAACAAGAAGTTCCATTAGCTATAAATTAAGCATTCTTTTATATGAGGGAGACTTCTTAGGGTTACATCTAGAGACATTGGAATTTTTGGAAAATAAAAATGCTTTGGTGTACTGAATCAAATAAGTATCTGATTGGGAGAATTTTACTTTTATCATTTTGACATCTGTTTATTTTTAAGCCTTTTTTTCATTTCTCTATTTAAATTTTCACAATTGCAGTAAATTATGGAGGGGAGGTCAGACAATAGTTATTTGACAAAAGAAGCTATTGAGATTCAAAAGGTTAAAGTTTTATAACTCTTGAAACACCTCTTATGTTTAAATATACAATATGGATATCCGTAAACTCCAAGTTCTCAAGCAGTGTTTTTCTTTGTCTATCTCTAAATTTTGATTATCATCAGTGGAAATATTTGTGTGTGAAGGATGAGATTGATGTTTACTGATAAAAAAATAAATTCTTCAAGTCTAAATATTTAAATAAGTTACAACATCTTCACTGCCAATACAGACACAACTTTCCAGTGTCTTTTTTGTGTGAGGTGCATACTTAAATAAGATTCAAGAACAGAAACAATGTTGGGATTAACATAATATGATGTAATTTTCTGGCTCTGTAAATCATAAATTTAGAATACATTATAATTACTCCCTGAGCAAAATTATACAGTAGTTCAATGGCTGGATTAGTATTATTGCCTAAAACTATATGTGTTCAATTATTTAAAGAACATCTGTATCATATATATTTAATCTGTGTAACTAAAAAGACGTTTGATACATGATGAAGCATATAAATGTTTAATATGCAGAAATACCTGACTGATGATTAAGGACACAAGAGTGATGCTAGGAGTTAGTCTCTGTGCAGATTTCTTTCTATTCTGTTATCACCATGTATGGAGAATGTCAAATGCTGTTTTATTGTAATGAATTACTACATCTTTAGTTGGCAGAGGTTTTCCTTTTTAGCAAATGTCTATTTGATATTTTTATCAACAGATTATATTATATTTGAAGAAACAAGACAGTTTATACTGGATATGCCTATATCCTATAGGCCATTCATTGCAATATATTATAAATATAGGACCTGGATCAGCAAGGTAGTTAACCGTGTGTCTAATTTATGTATGGACACTGAAGTCAGTGGAAGAATACTCCTGTAGGTATAGTTAGACATGTACAGAAATTTTTCTGGGATTGGGGCCTTAAACAGAACAGAAAAACCCTTTTCTCCCAGATATAATATACATAAAACAACAAAGAGTATTGGCATTCAAAAGTATTTTTTCTTGTTTATGTGACTTTTAAATCAGATATTTAGAGTTGCCAATTTCAATCTCTCTTTAAAGTATAGACACCAAGGAGGAAATGGAGTATAATTTTAGGCTATAACTAAAAGTAAAGAGATGAAATTAAATAAAAATAAAAAGTCTAAATATCAATACAAATTTTCTGGGTGTAAGGTTGAGTGCAGAAGATAATGGAATACTTTGACAATTGAAGAAATTGAAGCTCCATCAATAGAGATGTTTATAGCTAGATTGGCAAAGCACTACAAAATGTACTATGGGGAGCAGTCTGACACTGGTGGATGGGATAGGTTAGAAGACATTTAATAGTTCTCCACTTCTTATTTATATAATATAATGAAATGAATGTGTCAGAGTCACTTTTCATGGAGCTGCTAGCTGTGAAGTTTGACATGCTTCATGTTTGAACAAAGCAGGTTGGCTGAAAAGTAAAATTATGGTCTCAAAGAAATATACCCCTCTAAACATTGATCATTACTATATAAATCAAAAATAATAGTGTTCCCAGTAATTGAGGCAATTCGTTCCTTTGGTTGTATCTCTGTGCTTCCACAACACACGCTAGGAGCTGGACTCTGGTTTTATAAGTTTTAACCCATTATAAAATTAATACTTTTAATGGAGTCATTCCTGATTCACACTCGTGGAAATGAGATAATAAACTACCCATAGGTTTCCCTTTTCATGTCACAAGGGAGCTCTGATCCCAGGTAAAATTTCCTTTCTACAATAAGCATGTCAGCCATACTATCAAATCATTCAAAAACTAAAAGCTCTCTTCATAAAGAGTTAAGGCCTAGATTGTGTCACTCTCTCTGACAGTAGTATCTTAATGTTCAAATACTCTCACTGAAATTAGTGGGACTAAAGTACTACTTATCTGTAATAAAGTGATATGAATTTGACCCTAGAGCTGTGGGTTTTGCTAGAGTCCATCTATCGCTCCAAAATAACATTACACATTCTTTATAAAAATTTGCATCTTAGTACATGATATCTTTTGCCTACTTTCCTCATTATGTGAACCCAGCCAATTAAAAGGCCATATTTGATTTCTCCCCTTCTCCCACAGGTTTTGGTGTCCTCTGCACAAAAGCTTGTAGCCAATTAGAATGCCATATCAGCCAGAAAATCCCACCTTAGCAATGACATCTCTCTGTCCCAATGAGAGACGGAGCACTTCTGCAGGAATCCTTCCTCTTCAATGACCCCTTCTGAGGTCAGTTAGGAAATAGAAAAACCTCTATGTAATGTCTTAAATTAAAAAAAAAATAGTGATTCTGAATACACCTGCACTCTGTGCATGTGCGTGAAGGAGTCCACCCCTTTTTCCTTATTTTTATTGTGTCCTACAAGACTATTGGGGTACCCCGTTTTCAATAGGTTGTTTGTAGTTGTAAGAAGTTTAAGCATGACTTTCCCCATTATGAAAATGATTTCTAACTTAAATTTAGAGAGATTGTACTATAAAAAGACTTACAAGCATAGGATCACAATAGGAAGGAACAAGTGGTTTAAGTTAAATGGAAAACAGTTTTTATGAAGCACTATCAATAACAGTCAAGATGAAAACTATACCTGTATTTGTTTGCTTAAGTAGCAACAAATGAATAGAACCCCAAACAAAGGGTCTCTTCTGTGGAGTAGCCCAGACTGAATGACTCCGTATTAGTAGAAGTCTCTTCTGAGGCGTAGCAAAAGCCCCCTTTTCCTGAGCAAACCAGAACAGCTCTCTGTATAGCATACCATTTGGAAAACCCATGGCAAAGTAACTCTAAGTTTAAACATTATTTTACCAGTGATGTGGCCAGTATCGTCCCTTCCTGAAATAATTCATGAGAAGGGGATTCTTGGGGAGGAAATCACTGCAAACATTCCCTTGTGAAGAGTGACAGGCATAGAGATGGGGGGATTGTTTTGTCCACAGAAAAGGTTTTGGGTCTGCCCCCAACATTGTGGATCCCAGAGGAACCATGAGAGGTCAATGCCGTATGTGGGGCATGTTTTGCCTCTGCACCCACTCTGGTTCCTGGTGGGGCTTTCTCAGCTCCCTGGTCCAATGGCTCCATTAAAACTACATTGGACCCCCCATTCTCTGAGGGACTGAGGCTACAAGGAAGAGGTAACACAACTTGAGGATGTATAAATTCTTTGTGTAAAATCCATGGAGCCAAAGGAGCAATGGGATGGGGCATATGCCCATGCTGGAAAATAAAGGGTTAACAAGGATTCTGAGGGCCCAGTTAGACTATTTGGTGGCACCAGAGGGGAAACAGCTAATTAAGGGTAAGACTTAGATGGGAAGGTTCAGGCTGCATGGCTTCTATAGAGGAAGAGGGTTGTGGGAAACTCCTCTTCTTGAAGGAGGAGAGAGGAGATCGTCTCCTCCTCCACCTCCATAGGGGTGGAGTAGAAGCAGTACAATGGAGTTAGCTCAAATTGCCTTTCTGCACAGAGAGGGGGGGAATATCCATAATGGATGGACCCCTTTATGCGTGGTTCCAAGCGGGATCATCCAGCCTGTAGTGTTTGTTTACTAATGTTGTTTAAACTAACCTTTACTTCTCTGTGCAAAGACCATTTTTGTTATATGCTTGTACAATGTCTAGCACAATGGTGCCACACCCTGTAGGCACTAACACAATACAAATAACACATTATTAAGAGCATCAATACAAACATGAAATTGTAAAGTGCATTTAGTAGAATTTTGGTTGAAGACTAATTCCATGTTTATATATCACTATGAAGAATAAACTTGATATTGACTATTAACTGAACCAAATATAGTTTCTGAAGTGAAAAAGAAAAATTTGGTGTTGCTATTTATTATTGGCATTTTAGTTTGTAGACAATATATAATACTGAAGGTAGCTGTAAAACAATGAAATAGTAAAGTAAGTTTGCAATTTACTGACTACCTGTTACTACTTACACCTTGCAATAAAAAAGTATAACATTTTAAATTAGCTGAAGTATATATAGACTAAGTGTTTCATATTTTTTTAATCTGAAATAAAAACAAATACACTGTTTCTTTAACATTTTAATTTGCAGAACAACTAAATCCAACCTTATGTTATTAATCAGTAAAAATGTGTGTGTTTGTGGTTGCACACAAACGGGAAAATAGCTCTGAGGAAAAAAACCTGCCTCTTGCATCTTAGTGGGTTGTTAACTCTGAAACATAAAGAATGTCAATGTCAGCATGAACAATCACACTCCTGATCTTTTTAACAGAACATAATTTAACAAACAATCCCCAAATAAGTCACACCAGGGCTACTTTACAGATTTTTTTTTTATTCAATAAACTCAATTTTTTAAATTTTTATGAAACTGCCATAGAATTTCCACTTGTGTGCACAGAATTCAGGTGCTTGCCATAGAATTTAGGTTCTTTTTCCATGTTGTACATTTGGCTTCGTATATAACCTCAGACTCTTGTCCTGTTTGTGTCCCATTTATGTCTTTAGAGGGAATAAACCCAATTTTTGCTAATGTATTTTTAGGAATCCAGAGTATAATCCCCAGGGTCTAATCTTCTTCTTGAAACCACATTTTGTGTTTATACATATAATTTATTTTTATTTCTCCCTCACCTGCAAACAGGATCATTAGTGCATCTTGGACTGTTCAATTATGAGAGTTTTAGTAGAGATTGTATGTGTCTAATAATCTGCTCATATATTAAGTTCCAATTTTGTAGTCAATGTATTTTCTTGACATAATTCAACATGAAATATAAATTCATGACATATACATCAAGATTAACATGCTAAATGAGGGGAAGCCAGATTTTCAGATAATGAAGCAGTAAATCAATTTTTTCTCTTTCTCTCTCGTGCGGGTACACACAGAGAGATGCTGAGAATGGATTTGAATTTACGATGAAAACGGAATGAAGATGCATCACCATAATGACTCTTCTACTTTATGATGTAAATACAAACAACACTGAAATGAGAAGTAGATGATTTTTTATACAATTCTGATACGAATTCCAAACTTGCTCAGCCTTGTTCAGTTAAAATGATCTAGCTCAGAATACGTTTTTCGACCATGGGAACACAGTGGAATTATGCTCTAAGGCAGTATTTCCTAGATATTTGAAAGCTGTGTCCCACTTCAGGGAGAAAAAGACCCCAAAGGTCTGAGATGCAACATATGCAGTAAAGGAAATTACAATGGGCCCAATCTTGAGAGCTGAGGGACATCTGCAACTCCTGTTGATGGCAACAGTTCACTAGTGAGGAGGGGATAGGAGCAATCAATATTTTAGTGAGAAAAGGAATGATGGTCTTGTTGCTAAGGCACAAGCCTGAGACTCAAGAGACTGAAGTTTAATTCCTAATTTTGCCACAGACTTCCTGTGTGACTACAGGGACTTAGTTTCCCATTTAAAAAATGGGATTAACTTTATCTCCAACTGTTTCTCTTTCTTGACTATTTAGATTGGAGTTCTCAAACTCTGTGGGACAGGGGCTGTATCTTACAATGTGTACATACAGTACCTAATGCAATGGATCCATGATCTTAGCAGATGCTCAGGTACCACGATAATATTACTACTAATTCTTTTTCACAAATGACTGACGTTTTAGCATTGCTGAAAAGTCATGGGTATAGAATTTTCATGTGTGCAAGATGTTCCTTCTCTTAAATGCAAAATGTCCACGTCCCACTCAGATAATAGAGAAACAACTATCTTGGTTGCAGATGCACATCTTGATAAATGGGGGAGCCAATCAATGCTGAGAAACTTGTATATTTACTGTGTAATTATCTAAATGAGACTGGCATAGCTAACCACAGTGCAAAAATTTGCACTTCTGAGGGGGAAAAACTCAGCTATGAATCTGGATGAAGCTGTAACCAATTGGTTTATTTTATCATTCATTTATTGTGTGTTGTGTGATGTTATAATTAACTCATATGCTATGTCGTATATAATCGCATGCTAAATAGATTGAAGCTGTAGGATTATAGAAGCATAAAACTGATCAGAAGTCAGAAGGGAGAAGTATGAATTAGGTATCTAAGTAAGTGGGATTGAAATGCAAGGCTTGCAGGCTGAGGCCTGTAAAATGTCAGCTTAGCCATACTAGGCCATAGGCTTAAGAAATGTTTGACATAAGTAAGTGACCAAAGAATAAGCCAATGCCACACGATTATGGGAAAAGATGTCCCAGTGGGTGGTATTGTGAAAAATTAAATGCCTCTGTACTTCAATGCTAATGAGAATAAAAGGAGCTACAAACAACTTATGGAAAACGGGGTACCCCAATATTCTTGTGGGACACAATAAAAATAAGGAAAAAGAGAACGGACACCTTCACGCACATGCACAGAGTGCAGGTGTATTCAGATTCACAGGATAAAATAGGGCTTTCAGGTGGGGTAAAATGAATTCCCTACGGGATCCCTCTGCTGATGAGCAATTGTCAAGGCATTCATCAGACCCCGAGAATATCATTAAGGATGTGAGTATAGCTATATTTGTAACTTGTGCATAGATCTCTATAGAATTTCTATATGCTTGGGTATTCATAACCTTAATTGTAACTTTAACAAAACTTATAAAACAGACTATGCCTTGTACTTGTAAATATATGTGTGATCACTATCCTTGGTCTTTGTGTTCCTACAGACACTAAATCTGAAGCAAGTAACAGAGGTGACTTTCACTCCTGTAGCGCCTGAAACAGTAGCCACCAGAGCAGAACCCATGGGGGTGTAATACAACATTAGTAAATTCACTTTAAATGCTATAAAAGGCTATAAAACAATTTTCATTAAAAATTCACTTAGTTTTCTGTGACCGATTTTTTTTGAACTTTTTATTAAGGCAAAGTTACAATAAGACATTTACATACTAAATAGTACATTACTTTTTCAGGATCAGGTTAATAGTCAAAGAACCTGGCTGGGGAGCCCTCATCCTCTGAGTACGCTAGAAAGGGTGACTAAATATCTAAATACCTATCCTCTCTACAGTGAATGTGAGACTACAGATACAGAATCAAACTGCAATTCTGTGGCCGCAGTAGAATGCAGAAGTTTAAACGTGAATGCACTAACTTGATGTGCTGCTGTGTACACTAAGGATATATAAAACATGCTGAATTTCAGGCCCTATTAGTAAATCACTTTGAGAACAGCATGTGAAAAAGATTGACATAAAACTGCTTCCTGATGCTCATCTCAATAATAAACTACAGCACTCAATGACTTAGTCTACTATGCCACAGTAAACTATGCCAGGTGTGACTTTTTGTGGACAGAACTTAACAGCCTATCCAGTGCCCGCATATTTTTATGTCATACTTAAAGGTTCTTTAAATGCATTTCCTGTAGTATGAATTCCTCTTGGCTACATAAAAGTAACTTCAACCAGATGCTAATTCTTTGAACTGTAATTAACAGCATATCACTTAAGAAGTAATTTTTATAATGATTACAGTCACTATACTTTGATTCTTCTGAAGTGGTAAGTACTGTAATCATCACCTGTTCACAGACAGGCTTATTACGCCACAGGCTATTAACAACTGATAGCACCATTTAACTAAAGATTGGTTCCTAATAAATTGCCAGTAACTGATTTTTTTTTTAAATGTCAGAAAATGAGGAGACAGATAATGCATCTACTTAACAGTCTGAAATTTAATGTATTCTAGGCAAATAAGTTTTATAGACAAATTTTGTTTGACATTTTCAGCTGTTTTTCAGTTTCTGTTACAGATACAAAATAGTTTATTGGGGAAAATGTGGATGAGATTCTGTCAACATTTCTAATTTTACCATATGGTTTGAGAAAGTGTAGCCGTAGTGGAAAAGATGGGAAAGACGTACAATCTAGTGAAAATATACATAAATACGGCCAGCTTAATATCTTATAATGGAGTTCTTCCAGACTTACACTTGTGTGACTGAGATCAGAATCTAACACGTGGTTATTTTTAAAAAAATGGTTGTATGTAGAACAGAGCCATAACTTCCAAATAGTAATCATTATTGCTGTTTTGGTGTCTCCTTCTGATTATAGTAATTGTTGCTCTCTTAAAATCATGGTTATAACCCAGCAATGGTACCTAATAGTCTAGGGCTAGATTGTCAACCATTTATTCACATTTGTGAGCAATTCATCACACAAGTGGTGACATTGGTGTCGTTGAAACTACTCGTGAGTAACTGCACTGTGATGTGAGTATGTGCTTCAACAGTTCATATGTCTAATATTTAGACTTGTTTTTTTCTCATCAGTTACAAGCTAATAAATATTCTATACCATCCTAACCTACTAGTCTTGCTAAACCAGTGGGTTTTTAATCCTTTAATGTTAGGGGTGCCTTCAGTCCCACTGATGGCAATGAGAGATCAAGGGGGGGGCCACTCATGCTTCCTAAGATCAATTGCCTCAACACTATCCAATACACATAGATTCATGGAATATCAGGGTTGGAAGGGACCTCAGGAGGTCATCTAGTCCAACTCCCTGCTCAAAGCAGGACCAATTCCCAACTAAATCATCCCAGCCAGTGCTTTGTCAAGCCTGACCTTAAAAATCCTGAGAACAGTCTAGAACCATCCTGTTTGGAACCCCCTTTCAGGTAGTTGAAAGCAGCTATCAAATCCCCCCTCATTCTTCTCTTCTGCAGACTAAACAATCCCAGTTCCCTCAGCCTCTTCTCATAAGTCATGTGCTCCAGCCCCCTAATCATTTTTGTTGCCCTCCGCTGGACTCCCTCAAATTTTTCCACATCCTTCTTGTAGTGTGGGGCCCAAAACTGGACACAGTACTCCAGATGAGACCTCACCAATGTCGAATAGAGGGGAATGATCACATCCCTCGATCTGCTGGCAATGCCCCTACTTCTACAGCCCAAAATGTCATTAGCCTTCTTGGCAACAAGGGCACACTGTTGACTCATATCCAGCTTCTCGTCCACTGTAACCCCTAGGTCCTTTTCTGCAGAACTGCTTCCTAGCCATTCAGTCTCTAGTCTGTAACAGTGAATGGGATTCTTCTGTCCTAAGTGCAGGACTCTGCACTTGTCCTTGTTAACCTCATCAGTTTTGTTTTGGCCCAATCCCCTAATTTGTCTAGGTCCCTCTGTATCCTATCCCTACCCTCCAGCATATCTACCACGCCTCCCAGTTTAGTGTCATCTGCAAACTTGCTGAGAGTGCAGTCCACGCCATCCTCCAGATCATTAATGATCATTATGTTCTTGAAGCCTTCTTGTTTAGATAACCTCATTTTATGTAGCCCTCAGAATGATTAGGAAGTCCACATGGCTAATGAGGGAGTTAGTTTTCTTCCTCCTGGGCATCTGGGGCCAGATCCTCAGCAGGTGTACATTAATGTGGCTCCATCAAGTTAATTGGAGCTATGCTGATTTACATCAGGTGAGGACAGAGTGTTCTATACTTATACAGTAACTGAAAATGCAGAGATTTCTAACAGCAAAGTTAGAATGGATAATCTATGCCTTGGAAGCTCCCTCTCTGGTAAGATTGTAATTTCATTCTCATGCTGAGCTTTGCTTCATAGTTGCCATTTGCACGCACAATATTCATGAGATAACTATACCAGAAAGATTTTAAGATTGAAAAGAATGGTGAATTAGAACAATTGATTGACGGAAGATTTAAAGATCTAAACAAATTCATTGTCATATGACTTAAATATGAGTATTTAAAGGGTGTAAAGAAGGGAGACAACTTATATGGGACTGTGACAAGAGTGCAGGGTGTGAACAGGTGAGCCTGCACTCTGATCACTCAGATGTTAATTAGATCCCCTTTAAAAAGCTGGGAGTAATTAGACAATCTGGCTGGCTAGATTGATGGTCTAAGGAGCCAATTATCTCATCAGCCCAAGGCTGATAAAGAGGCAGCAAGGAAGTGCCAAGAGGGAGGAGAGAGAAGGAGACCAGGCTGGTTGAGCTCAGTAACAGGGAGGCCTCAGGGGAGGAAGACCTCTGTTCCCTTCGGGTCCTGGTGCTGTAGGCACTGCAAATAGACTCCTGCACAGAGGCTGTTGTAGAAACAGTGGAGGGAACGTAAAATAAAAGAATATGGTGAAGGCACAACCACTGGAGTCTGTGCAGCTTCTGTGGGGAGAATGTAGGAGAGGATCCAGGCCCCATGACATGGGTGTATAATTACAGAGATAGGAATATCTTGGCTGAATATTAAGAAAAATATTTCCAATGGAGCGAGCTGTGAAACTGGATTAGGTAAAGTCTGCAAGAATGTTTTATATATGGAACAATCCTTCATTGGCAGGAACTTGATGGGCTCTCAAACTGGAGCTTACAAACAGGTTTCAGGGGAACCACTCTCCCTTTCTTTATAGTGACAGAGGTTCAGGATTTTTTTTCTTTTATAATATGGAAATGAGGTCTGGAATAGGCTGAGAATCACTGGCCTAATACATCTCTTCCTTCTCTAATTTACATGGACCTTTTACTACCTGTCTCAGTCCCTCTCTCTGGACAGATACAGCTGTTGCAAGTGGGCCAAACTGTTGGATCCCATGTGCTTTTAAGCTTTCTGGGTCTGGGCAGTGACTGACTGCTGTTCCTAAAGCTGGGTTTCTCGGGTGCATTCCCAGGGCAGACTCCAGGTCTGACACCCTTCTTGGGCAGTGTAATCCCCCGTCCAGCTGCCTTAATCCCCAGAGCTAGTGCTATAGCCCTCCCAAGTGTTCTGTTCCTCAGACATCCACAGTCTCCACCTGCATGTGGGAGCCCTGGTTTCTTGATTAACCCGCTCTGGGACAATGCGACAGAGGAGCCAGGAACACAGGCTTAGCAAAGGAATTTCTTAACCTCACACATTTTACTGTTAAAACATGAGAGAGTGTTACAGATCTTTGGGAAACAACAAACATTTCTGAATTCAGCCCTGCAAGTCTGATCTCATAAAAGGGGTGAATCCTGGATTTGAGCAACATCCTTAGGCTCAACCGCCCTTCCTGCTTTCAGTCTTCTCTAGCCCTTTCCTTCAGCCCATGTGGCTGTGGACTCCCCTCCACAAAGAACATTCTCACTTAAATTATTATTGTTTATGTCTTGTATTATTATAGCAGTTAGGAGACCTAGGCATGGACCAGAACCCCAATGTGCTAGGTGCTGTACAAACACAGAACAAAAAGATGGTCCTTGCCCCCAAAGGGCTTACCATGAATGGATATAGACAGGTGGGGGAGTACAAGTGAACAATGAGACAATGTTGGTCAGCAGGATAGGGAGTAGTCTCACTACACTAGCTGCATAATCATGAAGTTTTACAGAGGCATCATGCCAAAGGATTGTTTTGGGGAGGGATTTGAGGATGGATAGAAGTAGGTGGAAGTATATTTATGTGGAGTGCTGTCCAAGCAGGTGGGGCAGCATGGGAGTTATCACAAAAGTATTTAAATATAGTTTCTGACACATTTGCTTAGGTGGGCAATCACAGATTGCAGATCTCTGTCATGTGCTTCCTGAGGGAGTTCTGGACTCTAGTTCCCCCTTCTTCTCTCAGCTTCTGTGCCGAAGTTCATTCAAAGTCAATAACCCTACCGGTAGAAAAAAAAAATGTTTCAGAAGGAAGAGTCCATCACTATTGATGGCCATATATTGCTCTGTGCCAGGCTGCCAGATTCTCAGACATAGTCATTTAACTGAGTATCAAGCCGCCAGGACCGTCTCCAGGCACCAGCGCAGCAAGCTGGTGCTTGGGGCGGCCCATGGAAGGGGGCAGCATGTCCGGGTCTTCAGCAGCAATTCGGCGGCGGGTCCCTCAGTCCCTCTTGGAGGGAAGGACTGGCTGCCGAATTGCCGCCAAAGAATGAAGTGGAGCGGTAGAGCAACCGTCGAAGTGCCGCTGATGGTGGCTTTTTTTTTTTTTTTGGGTGGCAAAAAAGCTGGAGCCAGCCCTGCAAGCCGCCACTACAAAATGGATGCTCTGATCCCCAGTGGAGCTTGCACTACACCAGGAAAGTCACACTCCAAAATGAAGGTTAAAACACCATGTGGGGCCACTACAAAGAAATGGCATTCACAAAAGCTTATGGAGTTCACAATTTGACATAGACATATCCCCAATCTGTCACAGGCCCAATTCTCTAAACCCTTACAAGACTAATTCTATGTGCATGAGTAAAAATATTCATGTAAGTGAGGGCCTACAAGATCTGACCTCAAGATTTTCCTCCATAAGCAATACTACCCTCCAGTGGCATGTATTAATTTATGTAAAAGGCTCTCTTCCTTCTGAAGAAAATGCTGGTGTCTTGTCAGATCTTTACGTTTGCACATTCTTTTCTAGTGTTAGTTTCTTCTAAGTGAAAAATGAAATCAAATGATTGACATGAGCCATAGTTAGAATGAGATGTGGAAAAACCCATAGATTTTATTTGCGATTTTTTGTGCCTTTTGAATTTTATTTTATTTTATTTTATTTTAATCACATACTTGCCAAAGCAGTTTTGCAAGCACTATGTCGACCAATCAATGCTACAGTGCTATTAAAAGGAAAATCTTCTGTTCATTGTTTAGGTACTTTATGTTCCACTACATACCCTAACTTTGAGTTCACCTAGTTGATTAATTGTCAAGTTATCATTATTACTCATGCTATCATTATTCATATTGTGAAGGATTTAAATTGTGAGTGTTTGATACAGAATAACTGTAACAAAGGGTCATAGTTATTATTTTAATGAAGTATAATCAGTATAACTCTGATTTATTAGAAATGCTAATTTCGTTTTCACTAAGTTTTAATAACCTTTCTGATTGAAAATCAAGAATTGGTTTAATGTCAAAGTATATTTAAAGATAGGGTTATGGAAATGATGGATTTTTTTTATGAAAAATGGGAACACAAAAACCAGTGGAATAAAGGGTTTAATCCTGCAGAAGGCTGTGCACCCTCACTACGTTTGTTCAGTTTGGACTCATGGGGCCAGATTCTCAGCTGGTGTAAACCGATATAGCTCCATTGACTTAAATGGAGATATGCTCATTTACACCAGTGGAGGATTTCACCAGTGGTAACCAGGAACCTTGATTTCCAGGTGAAGGGATACAGAAATAGTACAAATAAGGTTGTTTTTGTTGTTTTGTTTTTTTAATTCTCTAAAATGTTCCTAAATAGTTTTATGGTTTATCTGGAACACACAAGATACATGATAATGTGATGTGGCTTAGAGGTTTATTGGCATGCAGTTGGGATGACCATCATAATATACTTCAGGCTTTTCCACTTATGAGTAACACAAAAATCCCAAACTCTTTCTGATGAAATCTTCAGACCACACCACAATACTATCTGTTCTGAAGGGGGTTGATAGGAGCACGTGTGTGTATGTGTGTGTGTACGCATGCCTGCATATAACAAACTAGTTGTCAATCATACAAACATCAGAGTACCTCCTAAGAACAGGTTCATGTTCTCAACTCCCAGGGCAGGGTTTCTCACAGGATTTGGGCCCACATTTTAAGGCAAAGGAAGTAGTGGTCAGCAGAGGACTTTGGCTTGAAAGGGCTTTGGATTGGGCACTTCATGAATGCATTAGACATTCACAGAGGTGCAACGTAAATTCATTATGACCTACAAGAAGATCTATAGAACAATCTAAGTGTTCATATTGAAACATGTGAATTAGCAAAAGTGATAAATATCTTAGTATACACCTCTAACAAATATCTTACCTTTCAGTCATCCAGTAAATACCATTCTTACACCTACATTAAAATAACAGTGAAAATGTCCAACCTTTGTTATTTGCTGAGCAGTTTCCAAATGTGGTAGAACAAAGCCTCAACAGACATCTTCCACTTTCATTGCTAGTTGTTTCTAGGCATTTCAGGTTTTTTTTTTTTAAATACACACATAAAATTACAGTTCTCACTAATCGGGTGAAAAGTTTCAAAATATTTGACATAAAATCTATGCTTTGTATACAACAGCCTGGAGTGCAACCTGTTTGTCAATATTCAACCAAGCAGTTTTTGAGTTTGGCTGCTTGTTTGTGAAATGAGCTCTCGGTGAGGTCTTCCAGGTTGACGTTTCTTGCATTTAGTTCATTTTACTTCATGGTTAGCAAAGATCAGTTCAGATGAAAGTATGTTTATGGCGATGGTAATGAGTATGAATAATGTGTAAGGGCATATTATGTGCTCCACATCTGCAGTATTAGAGTCACTGCAAGACTGATGTTGAAATGGGTTAAAATCAATTGCTTCTGAGTTAAATAAATATGGACCAAAATATTTAATCCAATAGACACAATTGGACTGGAGGACCAAGCTTTGTCTTGGAATGAGAAGGACCTTTAGGCAGTCCTATTGCCTTGCTGTCAGGATCGTCTTTTCACTCTTGCAATATGCCTCTGAGCCCTAACTCACTGAAGAAACTTGTCATTCTGATAATTTTATAGATAGCTTTTAGTGCATAATGCTCAAAAGCTTGTCTTTACTCTGCCTTTTTTTTCCTTGTTCACCTTTTAAAGTCCCTTGGTAAATCAAATCTGCTTACATCCTTAACCTCACAAGCCCTTACTGCTGATGAGCCTCTGAGATGCTAGCGCCAAACACACAACAGGCAACATAAAGCAAAGGAGGATGGATTAAAGATAAATAAAAGGCAGATGACCTGATAGGAGCTGACTAGGAGAATCAAAGGACTGAATGTAAATTACCAAAGATAGAGTTTTGATGATCCACTCCTGCAACCTTTCAGAAGGAAAGAGTCATTACGCTGAAATCACAATAAACTCTGATGCTGAAACAGAACTTATACTTCCCTGAAAAAAATAGACTAGGATTTTGATATACTTTATTAACCTGCATTTTTAAAGTACATTTCAGCTGTCATTTAGCACCACAGTGCAACTATAAATGATGAACATAGTAGGCTCAAACTTTTTTGTATGATATTTTGGTATTAATTCTCTAAAAATTCCCACCAATTCTGCAGGACTGGAGAGCTGTTTCATTCTATTATAAGTTTAAAATAGTGCATTAATCTGTAAGACTGAAAAGTGATTCTGCAGCATTGTTCTGCAGAAAAATAAGATAATCAAAGCAGAAGTGTCTTGAAGAGTAGAGGCTGGGGGCGGGGGGGATAAATACCAGCCTAGACCTTCTCCCTTCTCGGGTTGCCTTGTGTTGACATTAGCTATATCAATCTGTAAATCCTTCTGAACTGGTTATTACTCTATTATTCGAGGGCAGAACCAAATTATCTTAAAATCTTTCCATTAAATTAAACATTTCAAACATGGGGAAAACTACAGATTGATTTCTTAATAAGATTTTAAGGTAACTGATGGTAGCTTCAATTATCTATCTGTCATGGCAGAAAACTAATTACAATAAAAAGTTTACTTTCATTGTAATGATTGGATATTTAATAATGTTAAAATAAGGGAAGCATATAACTTCCTTGATATATAACTTTGCAGAGTGAGACCTATTGCAGGTCCTTAAAGGTGACTATTAAAGACTTATTAGAGACTATTCTATATCTGCGTACTGTGGGCTGCTTATACCTCTGAAGAAGCATCTGGTAGAGACCATTTTCAGAGACAGAATAGTGAACTAGATGGACCTTTGGTCTGATCTAATAAGGCTGTTCCTATGAGGAAAATCTCCTATTATGCTACTTTATGATGTAAGTGAAGAGGAGACAAGCAACAGGGAAGCAATCCCTTACCTGATGAAGCCAAAACAAAGGCTCCCATTGACTTCAGTGAGCACTGGACTGCAGACATAGTGTATGGGTAAGGTTGCCAGGTGTCTGGTTTTCTACTGGAATGCCTGGTCGAAAATGGAGCCTGGTGGCTCTGGTCAGCATCGCCGGCTGGCCCGTTAAAAGTCCAGTCGGCGGTGCTGCAGGGCTAAGTCAGGCTAGTCTTTACCTGTCCTGGCACAAAGCTGTGCCCTGGAAGTGGCCAGCAGGTCCGGCTCCTAGGTGTGGGGGGGTCACGGGGCTCCGTTTGCTGCTCCTGCCCCGAGCACCGGCTCTGCACTCCCATTGGCTCGGAACCATGGCCAATGGGAGCTGGGGGGGGGCGGTGCCTGTTGGTGAGAGCAGCACGTGGAGCCTCCTGGCCTCTCCGCTTAGGAGCTGGACCTGCTGGCATGCAGCACAATGTCAGGATAGGTAGGTACTAGCCTGCCTTAGCAACACTGTTGACCGGGAGCTGCCTGAGGTAAGTCCATGCCCCAACCCTGAGCCCCAACCTCCCACCCCAGCCCTGAGCCCCCTCCAAACCCAGATCCCCTCCTGCACCACCCTCATCCCCGGCCCCACCCCAGAGCATGCACCCCCAGCTGGAACCCTCACCCCCCCCACACACCCTAAACCCCTCATTCCTGGTCCCCGCCCAGGTCCCACACATTCTGAATCCCTTTTCTTCTGTACCCCACCCCCCAGTCTGGAGCCCTCTCCTGCACCCCAAACTCCTCATCCCTGACCCCAGCCCACAGCCTATGCCCCCAGTCCAGAATCTGTACACCCTCCCACACCCCAAACCCCTGCCTCAACCTACATCCCCCTTCCACTCTCCGAATCCCTTAGCCCCAGCCTGGAGCCCTCTCCCGCACCCTGAACCCCTCATTTCTGGCCCCACCCCAGAGCCCACACCCCCCAGTTAGAGACTTCACCCCCTCTCGCACCCCAGCCCAGTGAAAGTGAGTGAGGGTGGGGGAGAGCAAGCCACTGAGGGAGGGGGAATGTAGTGAGCAGGGACGGGGCCTTGGGGAAGGGGCAGGCCTAGGGTGTTCAATTTTGTGATTAGAACGTTGCCAACCCTATGTATGGGAACAAACAAATAGGAAAATGCTGCCAAAAAAGCATATGCAATGTTGTAACTGGACAGAAGTACAGAAGACATGGCAGGGAAAGGTGAAATGGAAAGAAGTAGACAGTGTGATTAACATCTCCCAAAAGGAATGTTAGTGTTCCTAGACTGTGTGTACACCAATGTGCATAGATGGATTGTTCAGTAGACAGGGCAATAGACTTTCTCTTCATTTCATTTTTTCCCTCCCACCTGTTCTGTCTACTCACTTTCCTGCATATGCTTCTGGGAATCAGGGGACCATGATTCTATTCCAGGCTCGGACAATGCCAGGACCATGAAGCCATATGACCTTGGGCAAGTCACTTCACCTGTTTGTGCCTTCCTACCATTTCCTTCCTACCTTTCAGCTGTCTTGTCTATTTTGCTTATAAGCTCTTTGGGGCAGGGACTCTCTCTTGCTATTTGTACCATGCCCAGCATGAAGGAGCCCTAACCTCAACTGAGGCATCCAGAAATTATAGTAATAATGTTAATCATAAACTTACAAGTAAAACATGTGAAATTTGAATAATCCATGAAGAAGACAGCCAACTAAACCAGTTTTTGATCCAAATATATGAACCACAATTGTATTTTCAATTGTAAAACAAATGTAAAAAATAAACCCATTAACTTCATAATATGAGCAAAATAAGTTGGAGGAACACAACGAATCCCTCTGTTGAACACTACTCAGAGGGAGGACTTAAGGACTGTAACACAGAGGACATGCAAAGAGTGGCCTGGGATGTTGGAGACTTGTTTGTGCGCTAAGTGATATGTGACTGTGAGGGAAGGATTCAGATTCAGAAAACCCTTAATTAAAATATTTCTAGAAACAAATTGTAAAAATGGTGTATTTCAAACATTTTTCTTCTCAAAGAAATGCTATGTGACAACAAGGACTATTCCTATCTGTGATTCTCATGCGTGGCAAACTGGGGAAAGGTGAATTTCAAAAGTAGAACTTTGAGTTCCATGTGTTTGTGTATCTAGATCTGAAGGTTTTTGCTACATGAGTCGTCAGAGTATGGTACCAGTGAGGATTTAAATGGCTTTTGATTTTTTTTAATCGTAGGATGAAAAATCAATTAGAAGTGAACATGGTATGAAATATTTGAATTCCCATTACTACATCAGCTGCTTTTTCAAGCTGAAACTTTTTAAATCTGTTCTTTCTATGATTACTTAAGGGCTTCATCACTTATTGCATTGTCTTCCTGGATTCTCTCTTTTCTGAAACATTTCTAAAACGGTAAGATTTAGGAAAACTGTAATTGGACGTTGAAGAAAATTATTTCATTGGAAATTAGTTTCAGGGTTTTTAAAGCTAGAGCAGGATGGAGAGTGCATTTGGACAATAAGATGTTTTTTTTTATCTTTTTATTTTTCTATGGATGAACAAAGAAGGGTGAAAATAATACAGAAGTTGTCAGCATTTTCTCTCTGAACATTCTTGGGACAGCATGTTTCATCTTCACTCAGCATTATCTTCAGTTTTATAGTCTAGGTGAATAGTACAACTCTGGAAAAGTTTTTTGGCATCTAATAGAACATAACATCACTGCAGGTTTTTGAAGCATCCTGTAGAATTCAATAGAGAATTATATCCCTTCTCTAGAATGTTTTTTTATCCTATAAGAAGTATATTTCTGTAAATGTGTGAAATCTCTAGTCTATTAAAGTCAATGACAAAACTCCCATTGCCTTCAGAAGAGCCAGCATTTTTAGAATTTCTATAGAAACTTATTACATTCTGATAGAATCCTATTGGTTTAATCCCTACAAATTTTACCATAACAATAGTTCCTCAACTGGCATACCCATGTGCTGTCTGTCTTAATATATTTGATCTTAAGGTAACATATTTTGAAAGCTCAATGAACATTAACTAGAGTAAACCTTTTAAAAAGTCCAGAGTAAGCAGCTTTACTGATCCACATCTTTAACACAAGTCTCAGTGAATTCAGTTTTCACCACAGTCCACGTGCAACATAGATGATATATATTTTACATTAATTGAATGAATGGGGATTGATGCTAGATAGATCAGTAGGAGGAATGCAGCAAAATAATATGGAGCACCGAGGAATCCAATTCCTGGATCAACAGGAACTGGGAACATCAAGGAGGCAACATGCTCTGTCTTTGGGAGAGGGTTACATCTTCTATTGCTGTGCAATCATCACGCCAGTTAACTTTGGAATGTTATGAATTTTCTTCTTTATACACTTGTTTTAAAATTAAAAATATATAAACTTCTCGTGGGTTTTGAACTTAACCTTTTCTGAGAAACAAAAATATTGTTGGTCTCATGGAGAAGAGATAGGTGATTTTCCCTTCCCTCCCCTCCCCTCTCCTCTCCTTTAGGCAACACCCACAGTACAAGCTACGCTGTGATTTCACTTGCTTCTGTGTGCGCTCGTGCTCTCTCGTTCACACACACACTCACACAGCAGTGTAGCCACAGTAGCACAGGTAATGGCAGCAGAGACATGGCTTACTTATGCCATGTATGTATCCAGCAGTTTCAGGCATGTTGGTACTTGGCACAGCAAAGCTGTGTCTCTGCTGTTGCTCATGCTACCGTGGGTATGCTGCTATTTATACTCACGCTAGCATATGTGTACAGAAGCAAGGGCATCACACCCATAGCTCACAGTGTCGATGTAGCCTTAGCATGTGACAAATCCAGGCTTAACCTGCTCACATAACATTTTTCACTTCACAGCCCCATTAAAAAGTCAACACTTTCCAAAGAGTTACCAAGCATTTGGTTACAATCTCATCTATCTAGCTGGGATGTAATATCATGCTCATAACTATATATCTCAAACACTACAGTTTCTCCCTCTGAAGCCCCTTGCTTCACAGGGGTTGGGTCCTGGGTTCTTTTTTGTGACTGCTGCTTCTTCCACTAAAGGTGACTCTTCACTGTGCCCAAAATACAAGGAGTGTTGCCCCTTGGGAAAGATGAATAATGCTACCACTGCTGGAAAGAAGTGTAAAACCCAGTACACACGAAACAATGAAATACATCAACACCAATCCCAGCAAAGAAATGACACATCTAGACAGGGGTGAAAGTAATTTAAAGGACTTGCCGGTACTCTGGAGTCCTGAGGAGAGGCGTGGCCTCCACCAGAAGAGGCAGGGCCTTTAAATCCCCAGGCCTTTTAAATCAGGATTTAAAGGGCCCGGGGCTAGGGCTGTGGTAGCAGCAGCAGGGAGCCCCAAGCCCTTTAAATCACACCCTGAGCTCCCAGCTGCAGAGGTGTCTGGGAGCCCTGGGGTTCGGGGGCGATTTAAAGGGCCTGGGGCTCTAGCTGCTGCTACCACAGCGGAGCCCCGGGCCCTTTAAATTGCCGACGGAGCTCTGCTGCTGGAGCCCTGGGGTAGCAGCGGCAGGTCTCCGGTGGCTATTTAAAGGGCCAGGGGTGGTAGAGGCAGCAGGAGCCCAGAACCCTTTCAATAGCCACCAGAGCCCTGCTGCCGCTACCCCAGAGCTCCGGCAGGCTCTGGGGGCTAGTTAAAGGGCCTGGGTCCTTTAAATTGTCCCCAGATCCCTGGGGTAGTGGCAATGGGGCTCCAGCGGTGATTTAAAGGGCCTGGGGCAGTAGAGGCGGCAGGAGCCCTGGGCCCTTTAAATTGCCACCCAAGCCCCGCCGCCGCTACCCCAGGGCTCTGGCAGCGGGGCTCTGTGGCAATTTAAAGGGCCCTGGGCTCCAGCCCTTTAAATTGCTGCCTCAGGAAGCTGGTCCACCCCAATATGGCACACCAGCTCTTGCCGGCAGGGGTGGCAGGTTTGTAGAAATTTTGGTGGTGCCCAGAACCTGCCCCTGCCCAAACTCTGCCCCCCCCCAAGTTATTCCACAGGAGCAGGAAATTAGGATCTGGGAAAGGACTGTGTTAGGGTTAACTAAGTACTTAAACAGCAAACAAATTTCCCACCTCCCAACAATTGCAACTCTTCCCAACCCCAACCCCCATCCCCGGCACCTTCCCAGGCAGCTGGTACACTGAGGATGAGTCTAGAAATGATTACTGCAGTGCTATGAACATTGGCTAGCTTAAACAACAAAAAAGGGGAGGAGTGTTCTCTTACAGAGTCTTCACACTTTTGGTGGGGCAAGGTCTTCTCCTGGTTCCCTGGACTGGAGTCCTATGGAGGTCCCAGCTGGCTCTCAATAGCCCACACAGGGTCAGATCTCATCCAGGGCTGGAACTGCCTGACCAAGGCACTAGATCCCACAGCAGTTCAAAGACTCCCTTTGTGGGGAGCAGGAATTAATCAGACACTCTCTGATCTGTACTACTAAACTCAAATTGATACTACTAACCCTAGTCTCTTTGTCTGAGTCAGGCTGTCCCATCCAACTGACATGGCCAAGCAGCACTACCTGCTCATTGGCCCAGGAAGATGCCTGTCCCTATTACCCCAGGCAGCAGCCTCCCTTTTGTCCTCAGCAGGAGTTTCTAGTTCTTTTTATCCCTACCCCAATCTCCACGTTTGCTGGGAAGTGATTTCAGAGAGCTCTTGTAGCCATAATTATTGTAGTCCTTAGGAGTCCCTGAGTCCCCTAGAGGCTCAGTCTAGAATTCCAGGAGCTGGCAAACTCCAAGTGGGGGGCTTGCAGTTAAAGTGGGAAATAGTTTTGGCAGCTCTGCTCTATTTGTAGGGAAAATGATTTTTTATTGACAACTGCTGTAAATGTAAATGTTTATCGTTTACTTATGGGACAAATGTGGGCTTAAAATATCAACTTGCTAAACTGCTTCTGATGAATGGGAATCTTCCATGGTGTACAAAGGAACCTGTACCATAAATGTCTGCGGAATTTAAGCTATCATTTAAAAAAAAAAAGACAGCTACAAAGTCTCCAGATATTACAGTTGTGAAGGCAACCTCCAAATGTGAAATGAACTAAATTAATGCTGTGCAAATCTTTCTGACTCTGGACACAGGACAGCTGCAGTGCTCTGCGGTTGCTCTGAACTTTGCCAAGGAGCAGCAAATTAAAATAAACAGGAGTCTGGTCAGTTTCCCAGGTACCATTCAGAAACTACAGAATCATGTTAATTTCATTCTGTCGTTCCGGGAAGCTCTAAGAGACAACCAGGGGAGTCACTGGGAGGAGGACCCAAGAAACAGAAATTGGGGAAGGGGTAGGTTCATAGAGACTCCTCACTCCCTGTCACAGCAGATGGGAGGTTTTGGAGAAGGGGAAAGTAGCAGAGACCTTTCTCCTTCAGAGAATCCAGGTGGATTTTGTAAGGTGGCTACTCATTCCCAGAATACCGGACATTCCGGCACTTCCAGGAATGGCATGGGTTCACCTTGCCAGCATGGGGCATGCCACCCTGCCCCCAGCAACCTGAGCTTCCACATATGGTGGTATAAAACCAGATGAGTGGATTCCCTTCCAAGGGAGATATAAATGCAAGAGGCCTTCTCTATACAGCCTCCCCTCTCCTGCCCAGAGCCTCCTCCCCTCACTGGCCAGTAGACTCTGGAGAAGGAGAAAAGATAGAAAGCTCTTTCTCCATGCCAGCATCTGGGCAGGAAAAGGCTTTTGTTTTTGTTTTTTGTTTTCAGCCCTCTCAGGAATAATATCCTAGTAGCAATCCTGGCACTCCTCCTTCCCTAGCTCAGTGTGTCAGGAGGAATGGGCTTCTCGCTAGGGATTGTCCCTAGACCTGGTTGGCAGGGATTTGTACCCTCATCTTTCATATCTGCCTCTGGCTAGTAGGTTTAGTCAACCAGCTAGCAGGGGTCTGGTTAATATCAAGCCCTGTTGTAAACCCTGTTCATATGTACACATGAGTTGCTCTTTTAGTGACTGTTTCTAAATACAAAACATTCTGCTTGGCTGAAATTAGAGTACTTCTTTAAAAAAAAAAAAAGATATCTGCAATTGTGCAAAATTTAGCAGTATAGAATGTGGCGGTAAAGCCTCATCTTGAGGTGGGGTATTTCCGAGCATAAATTCTTCTGTATTAAGATTAAAGTATACCACTTAGAATGCACATATGTAGTCATTTGCTGCAAATTTATTTTATAAGTTGAAAAGCTGCATAGTAGAGTACCTTGTCCATAGTGGTACCTATGCTTTGTACATAATTAGATCACTTATATGAGAATCACTAAAATAAACAAAAAAATAAAAATCTTAAGCAACTCTTAAAGTACTAATTAAAATGTCCTTTGCACCAGTTCAATAAATCTTAGTTCACTTTCAAGTGGAACCTCATTAAGGCAAAGTCTTCCATACAAATTAGTCCTTCCAAATAGAACTACTGGCAATTATTAATGATGTTTCCATGTGAGTTATCATCTGCCAAGTTACAAAACTAAACAAATCAAATACAAACCATGCTAGATTATGTGT
Source organism: Chrysemys picta bellii (assembly GCF_011386835.1). Lineage (NCBI taxonomy): Eukaryota > Metazoa > Chordata > Testudines > Emydidae > Chrysemys > Chrysemys picta. The sequence goes on along the minus strand of NC_088798.1, from coordinate 49,227,829 downwards.
AGTCAGTGGCTCTTTGTTTGTTTGTTTGGGTCATTGGCTCACTTCTTAATGCAATCTTGTTTGTACATATGTGGCTTCAGGATTTAGTGGCTATATAATGAATGCATTGGTGTTGATTAGTATTTGGAAATATTTAAACAATACTTTAGGCATGCAAATATATAGAAAAGGGCACAAAATTCAATTTGCAATTCACATTTTAGGCAACTAATATCTTTATAACAGACTTTTTCAAAAGGACAAAATAAAACGGGCAATTAAGAGTAAATAAGCTTAAAACTAATGGGAAATGGAAAGCATATTAGTTGTCAAATAAAACATTGCAAATATAATAAAAAGAAGACTTTAACTCAATTAGGACCAAATTAGAGCAGAATTTGACCTTTAGACTTAAAATATTATGTTGATTCTACTGGTAAGTGCTAGTAATTAGTAACATAAAATATGAGCCATTAATTACATTTATCATGATTTTTTTCATCCATACTATTATTTAAGATTAGATAAAATTTTAAACTAAACTACTCTGTATACCAAAGCAATAGATCACACTATGTTTATAGAAGAGTCTATCTTGAGTCTGATATGGCCCCTTCATGCCACTGGCAATGCAAATAGGCCATGTAGTTGGTTTGCACAATCAGGGATTCATCTAATGCAAGGAGAATCCTTGGGAGGCATAAAAATCCCTATGCCAATGTAATGCTAACAGAACCCGGTCGTCAGCAGGCAGGATCCAACCAGGGACGTCTGGTGCTTAGTGCATGAGCCTCTACGGCATGAGCTAAAAACCTGCTGCCTCTTAGCTAAGGCTGTAGAGCAGATTCATTTTATATCTCTCTCTAAGTGGTCTCGGTGCCACTAGATGGGACAAAACACCACACCCAGAAGGTGTGTGGGTTACACCAACTCCCCAAGCATAGGATTCAATGACAACTGCGTATAAAAGGGGGTGGAACATAATAGGTGTGAGGGGAAGGGAACAGTCTTAGCTCATTCTTCTCGCAAGCATGCTCTGATTGTACACTATTAGTCAGTGTTTTGTGTTTTGATGACCAAAACTGAAAGCTTCAAGAGTTACTAATTAAAATAAATATCCCCAGAAAACAGGGTCAAGTATCTTCTCTGAGTCTTGGCTTGCAAAGAGTGCATCAGTTTGTGCCATTGTAGAATAATATTGTGGTAGGCTCCTTAAATGGGTGCTAGCTACTTGTTGATGTATGAAACCACGGTGATCTACATGCAGAATTGTGGGGAGCAAGGGGAGAGACATTCTGTTGCTAAAACTCTTATCAAGAACATTCCTATTTACTTTAAGGAGGAAGATAGGGTGTTAAGAGGTACACAATTCTGCACTTTTATTTTATTATTGCAAAGTCAATTAATTATTGCAGCCTCATCATAGTAGATGGGAGGGTTTGTGGGGTAATTGTACATGTCATGAATATAGAGGATGACACTGTTAGAACATTAATAAAAAATTATCCTTTGGAGCTTGTAGCCTTACCAGTGTCCTTGATGTCATTCCAAGTAGTGTCATTCTGTACATTTTGTAATTTTTTTTTCTTAATTTGCAAGATTTGAAGTCCTGTATTGGTTTTGGAGGCCAGTAGGACTACGCTTCTCTTCAGGAGTGTACAATTCATAAATCGGGAATATTTTTCTGTATACATTAATGATCAGGAATTATAGCAGGCTGATTATGTAATAGTTTTTATAATGTTGATATTGATGTACATTTACCAGCGTTTGTTTCTTATAAGTCTATTAGCTGATTTCTCTGAGAGAAGGTTGTTAACAGATTTGCCCTTTACTTTGGGGCATGTTCATTTATTCGGGTTACTCTTCTGGGGGTGGGGCGGTTCTGTAATTCTATCAATATACTGCTTGTGTCACGTGTGTTTTCATATGGAGCTCTACTCCTCCCTTCTGCGAGTCCCCTCCCAATGGCGCTATCCTGGACAACCTAGGTTCCCTAGGGTTGGGTTCCTCCAGCCCCAGAACTGGATGAACACACACACACACACACACACACACTAATAGAGAAAGTCTGAGTGGGTCAATCAGCACTTTCAAGCTGACTCCTTTGTATGTCCCTGGACTCAATGGGCTGGGTCAAGCAGCACTGTCAAGCTGCCACCCTTATGTGTCCCAGATTCAGCACGTTCCTATCCCCCCTCTCACATCACAATTGTACTGGTAGTAACCTACTTGCTGAGCAAACCCCACAGTATTTTGGGTGCTGCAGGGATCTTTAGCTCAGGTAAAAGAAGTGTTGCTGCAGAGTAAATGGGGGAAGCTAAAAACACAAAAGAGTATAAAGTTCAGCAAGAGAGAGAGAAGCAACCAGCTTAGCCATAAAAGTTATTTATTGAATAACAGTGATAACTACACAAGGAGGGCCTAAACCAACATAACATGCATTATTAAAGGTTAATACCTAAGGTAGAAAGGAAAACAGAGAGAGAGAAAGAAGAGGATCTCACCGTTCCCTGAAGCTTGAACTGGTCGGGGTTCCCAGGTGATGATGGTAGCTCAGGGTCCTGAGTGCGGGAGACAGGCAGAGCCTCCAGCATGATCAGTCAGGAGTTGGAGTCCCAGTGTAACTGATGCAGAGCTTGGGTCTATGTATCAGATCACTTTCTGGAGGGTGAGCAGGGATTTTTGTAGAGAAAATACAATGGTTCAAGAGAGAACACTAGATTTGTTTATAGGTAAACTGATGCCTAAAGGGTTTTCTTTAGGCTAGACAATAGGATTGGATCACACTTGGCTATGGGTGGTGTTTTCTTCCAGGGATCTCACAATGCAACTAGGCTGCTTCAGTATTTTGGATATCAATCAAGGATTCAGTACTAGAATTGGTCTGATAACTGCTGAACTGGGTGTGTGCCGGCATAGGTTCATTAACATCTGGAGCAGAGATCCCCCATGATGCTGTGCTTCCCTGCTTTTCTGGTCCCAGAGTTCAGTGCGGTTCTCTGTTCTCCATTCTGTATGCAAATGGAGATGTCTTAATCTTGTCACCCTTGTCAGGACAGGTCTAGGTGTGTCTCCCAACGCCCTTCACTGCTCTCTGCAAACCTTTTCTCTGGTCGGTTTTGGCTCAAGCGGAGACTGGTGGGAGGGGGGCTGTCTTTCATGAGTCAGACAGGCTAGATACTGTACCCTGGTTCCCCAAGAACACAGAACTAACTGGTATCAAGGTTCAGTTCATTTTTCTGTGAGTTACGGTAGCTGTTACAAGAGTTTAATAACAGGGTTTTTAATGTAGCTTCTAGTAGCTTTTCTGGTTAATTCTGTGGTTCCAAGAAATCACTTCTAGGTATTCAGAAACCCTGTGACATTATAATTCAGAACATATCTATCTGCATCTTTAGCTGTCTAAATACGTTGGAAATCTAGTTCAAGTGCTTAAGTCATTTTGGAAATGGGTTTTAGGCTTCTAAATTTGTATTTTTGAAAATTCAATTCTTAGTTTACCTTTGGGGAGCCATGTAATCTACATATTTTTCCTGCTACCCCTATTCTAAATATCACATAATCAATCCTTAAGCTGTTGTAGTGTATTGTCCAAGGTGAAGAGCCTCTTCTGTGTTCCTTTTGTTAGTGTAACTCATGGGCAAAGCATCTATGATTCACAGTCACGTCTCTCCTCTGACTTTGAAAACCCCTCTAGGATAAGATCCAGAGCGAATTAGAAACATTCAAACTCCTGTTCCATCACTATGGTGAGATTCTGTGTATTGTCTCACACAAACCTTGGTGCAGAATAGAGGTCTGTTTGTCTGTTTTTGTTTCCTCCCCCACACCGCCCCAGTTGTGTTTCTTATCACTGTCAGGAAAATGCAGCCTTCCCTTTCTGGTTTTGTGCTTCCCTAATTCAGACTTTTTTAAAACCAGGAATATGTGACTAGGAATATTTTTTATCATTGTGAAATCCTATATGGGTTCAATGCCTGGCTGCTTTGGATGGTGACTTTTTATAAGATCCATGAGGAATGAAGCCAGAGCCCAAAGTTAGGTGTGAATCTCACTTCTAGGTCAGCATGACACGAGCCCCTCTTCCAGCCCCACAATTTAATGTTTAATGTGTAACCGCAAAACCTAGCTGTATTTCATCTTTCTCCATAACTTTAATTTATGAATCCTGATAGAATTTGACTGTTCAGTATTACAATACTAAACACACATATCCTTAGAGTATGGCACGGGAGAAAGACAGTCATAGGCTAATAGGGGCAAGTCTACTGTTTATACAATTAATACTGTCCTCTTGATTTATATATTTTCTTCACTAACAATCCATTTCACATCCTTCTTGTCTCCCACAGTTATCTCTGTGTTAGGCAACTGTTTTCCATGACAACTCACAAATCTGTTCTTTGGTCAGTATTTTTTTTTTTTCATTTAAGAGAAAGTCCCAGTTCATTCATTCTTTTCTCAAGATAAGAGGATACAATTGTATTGTGGTGTGGTGTGCATGATTTTAACAGTGTAACTTCCATTCTTTCCATTCTGAAGGAAAGCTCTGTGCCTCTCAAAAGCTTGTCTGTTTCACTAACAGAAGTGGGTCCAATGAAAGATATTACCTTACCCATCTTGTCTCTCTATAACAGGGGTCGGCGACCTTTCAGAAGTGGTGTGCCGAGTCTTCATTTATTCACTCTAATTTAAGGTTTTGCATGCCAGTAACACATTTTAACATTTTTAGGTCTTTCTATAAGTCTATAATATATAACTAAATTATTGTTGTATGTAAAGTAAAGAAGGTTTTTAAAATGTTTAAGAAGCTTAATTTAAAATTAAATTAAAACACAGAGCCCCCCAGACCGGTGGCCAGCACCTGGGCAGAGTGAGTGCCACTGAAAATCAGCTTGTGTGCTATAGGTTGCCTATCCCTGCTCTATAATTCCCTCCATTGATTAGCTAAGCAGGTTGCCCTTAAAACCTTCCTAATTTTTGCCTTTGGTAATTGAGTTATTTCCCACTTCCCTATGCTCAGTGTGTGGAATCCCACAAATATTGCAGTAACATCATCTATTTCTGAAATGCAAAAATGACTTATAAAGCATGATACTTGTGGGTAAATGCCATCCCATTCCTCTAATGTGTTATATATATATATATATTGATCTGCATCTTCTGAAATGTGCTAATACACATACAAATAATTAATCTACTTATTCGCTAAAAGATATAGCTCTTCTTTTCTATGGTATCTAACCACATTTTTGGAATGTTTACTCAGTCTGTGTGATCTGCACATTTGCAACTCTTGTTTTTTAGAATCGTCATGAAAATCATGAACATAATTCATTGTGTCTCGGAAAATTAACTGATTTTTTTTTAATTTTACCTCTGTGACACCCCTCCGCCTTCAGAAAACTTCCCTCCTTGATTTCTTATATTTTAACAACTTTTTAGACACAGGAGCCATTTTGTTGTTGTTAGAGTTTTACCCTCTGTGACCAGGCAGCCAGAACATGTCAAACTCTGTCAGATTTATTCTGTAGTCCTAAATGTGTCACATCCTCTCTGTCTGCTCTACCAATTATATTCTCATTGTATTTTATCCTTAGTGATGTTAGTAAGGAAAAATATATTGTGTTTCTCACCCAATATTAATTTTCCTTCTTAAAACCGTGCTTTTAAAGCAAGTAGGTGAATCATAAGCGTTAGTGGATTCATTATGAGTTTTAATACATCTATTTACCAACTGTATCTATCCAGGTTTTTATATGGTTTGAGATATCTCTCTAAATGTAACCTTTTTGTAAACTTATTTAGATATCCATCAGAAATTCAGCTCTTTCCAATATGTTAAAGTACGGCAGAGTGCTGCAGAATACTTTCACAACCTTCACAATGGTGGGTCCCATCCTGCAAATTCTTATGTCCATACTTAACTTTAAGTACATGAGAAGTCCCATTATTCACATGCTTAAAACTAAGCATGTGTATAAGTCTTTTCAGAATTGGAACCCTAATTATTAAAGCCAAGTTTTTCAAACTTAGGTTTCGAAAGTTAGGCGCCTTGATCCATATTTAGGCACCTAAATAAGTGACTGATTTTAAGATGTACTGGGCACCTACAGTACTTATTAGTTGCAACTTCATTGCAACAACATAACTGATGTTACTTCTAAATTACCTTACCCACAGTGTGCCAACTCAGGTCCATCTCTAAAAAATATGTAAGCTTGAATTTTTCTTGTGGAGATAGAGCATCAAATTCCTTGATACTTGAGGTGTTATTTTTTTCAGATTATTGTAGCAGAGCAGCTAAAATTCCTGTTATTTGGGGCCTTGTGATGAGTTGAAGAAAAAGCGTAACCAGTCGCAGATCAGAGGTCATACATAGGAGTACAAGGAGATACCAATTCACAGGGGTAGCATAGAACAAGACTTTTCAGTCCCTTACAGCTTAGAAGATTTTAAGATCAATTTAAAATTTGACAGGAAGCCAATGCAAAGAAGGAATCACAACAAGAATAATTTATTAGGTTTATTTTGAGTTAAAATTGTAAACAGCAGACACTTCCCTGAGTAAAATGTATTCTATTACTGACAGTCTCATAATGTCTTAAACATACTGCATGGTCTACATTAATGTATTGCTTCTTCATAAGTGATTCATGAAGCTAAATTGTTCTTACTAGCACTCCCATTTAGTATTTTGCTAAGAATAAAAGAATATTTAGCTTAGTTCAATATTTATAAAACTCAAGATGATACTTATAGAGTGCCTTTTGTCTGCAGTTCTGAGCACTTTATGATCATAGTGAAAATTTTATCCTTAATTTCTGTATGACGACATTGGGATGGAGAGAGATAATTACTTGCCAAAATTCACACTCTGAGTCAGTTGCAGAGCAAGGAACAGAACGCAGGTCTCTTGACTTCCAGCCTGGGGCCTTAGTCATTCGTCTGTGTTGCCTCATCTAGACCAAAGTGTCTTTCCAGGAAAAAATTCAAACCTAAAATACATAGAAGTTGAATTAAATGAAATTAATAGTCTAGTACTATTGTCAATGAGAGAGATCAAATTCATTATGACAGATAGGGCTTGATCCTGCTGTCATTGGAATTAGTGGCCAAGATCCCATTAATCTTTATTCCTATAATCTTTGTTTTATGTACATGCAAGACTACGGGCCTTAAACCTCCAGAGAAGAATGGTCCTTGTCTTCAGGGACCTACAAGTTCTTAAGAAATAATAGTGAACTTTTACCAAGAACAATATTGCCACCTCCAGATATTCAAACATCACAAATCTGGCCCCAACAATCATGAGATGGGCTTAAAATTATAAGTGTTCTCCCTTCCCCACCCCACCCTGTAATAAGTGCTGGGTTCGTTTTTATTTACCTATTGGTTTTTGAGCTTTTTGTGTATCTGAGTTATATTTTGGGGCTTTTCTTTGCAATCACAAGGGCAATAAACTTTGTTTTTAACTGAAAGCTGAGATTCTCACTTAATCAAAGAACTCAGGAATGGGGGCTTTAAGAACACCACCAAATATTGTGAGATTTGTGATAAAATTGTGAAAGTTGACAATGCTGCAAGAGATAATCTGTATTAATATAACCTTGTTCCTCAAGGCTAGGGGTTTGCACCGCTAATGTGTGTATTGCTCTGCAGGGCCGGCCTTAGCAAGAGTGGAGCCCGATTCCTGGGGGCGGGGCTTGCCAGCGGCAAGCCCCGCCCCCAGGAATCGGGCCCCGCTCGGGCTGGGGTCGCGGGGTTTGGGTCCAGGCCGGAGCCGCCGGGGCCAGGCCGGAGTCGCTCGGCCCGGGGCTGAGCCGGCGCGCCGGGGCCCGAGCCAGAGCCGCCGGGGCCCGAGGAGCTCGGGCCGGGGCCGCTCGGGCCAGCGTCCCTGGGCCCGAGCCGGGCCGGGGGTGCTCGGCTGGGGCCGGAGCCGTGGAGCCCGAGCCGGGCCAGGGGTGCTCGGCGGGGCCGGAGCCGTGGGGCCTGAGCCGTGGGGCCCGAGCCGGGCCGGGGGTGCTCGGCCGGCTCCGCTCGGCTGGGGCCGGGGCCGGCGCCCCGGGGCCTGAGCCAGAGCCGCCGGGGCCTGAGCCAGAGGTGTTCGAGCCGGGGCCGGGCAGGCGCCCCGGGGCCCGAGCCGGGGCCGGGGGTGCTCGGCCGGGGCCGGAGCCGTGGGGCCGTGCTGGGGGTGTTCGGCCGGAACTGGGGCCGCTGTCCCGGGGCCCATGCCGGGCTGGAGCCAGAGCCGCCGGGGCCGCTTGGCCAGGGCCGGACTGGGCCGCGCCACGCCTCCCAGGAGCCCTCCTCGCGCCCCCCCCTTACCTGTTGCTGCCGCCGCCTGCCCCTTTTCAGACTTCCCGCGAACATCTGATTCGCAGGAAGCAGGGGAGGGGGAGGAACAGGGGGCGGAGCATTCAGGGGAGGGGAAGAGGGGGAAGTGAGCTGGGGGTGGAGTGGACAGCTGCGGGGCCCTCTTAGGCGCGGGGCCCAATTCAGCCGAATCGGCTGAATCGGCTTAAAGCCGGCCCTGTTGCTCTGTATGTTACACTCTTTACCTACAAGAAAAAAAATGTTGTTTTTTTAAATGTAAAATCAATAATTGTCATAGAGTCATTCTTAGATTTTAAAGCTAGATGCCGCCATTGTGATCATCTAGTCTGACCTGAATAATACAGGCCATAGAACTTCCCTGAATTAACTCCTGCTGAATTATCCTTTCTCCTTGTCTCCTGAGATATTCAACACCTATCCTTTAAATAATGTTGCCGTGATTGGCTATCTGCCTTTCTATTGAAAAGCAGGGAGGAGAGTTTTGATTGCCAGCCCACTGAACAAAAGATTCATTTTAAAATCATACTGTAATTACAGCTATCTGTCTAAGGAACTTGTATGGCCCCCATTTCCATAGCATGCCAGTGCCTTCCCACCTTTAATGTATTTATCCTCAGAGTAGCCCAGTGAGAAAAGGAAGTACCCCATCCCCATTTTGAAGACAGAGGCTGAGGCACAAAGACTAAGTTCTTGTCTACATTAGCTATGCCAATATAACTATTCTATACCAACAAAACATTCTAGTGTGAACACATTGAAATCAATATAAATGCACATATACCAACTGGTTCGTCCGACAGGCATAAGCTATACCAGTAAACTGTATTTATACTACACACACACACTCTTTCTCTCTCTCTCTTTTATCTGCACATGCCATATAGAACACAACTTTCATAGTTAACCTATTTATCAACTTTTCTTATGGTAGAAGCAAGGATTAGTGTTGTGGTTTTGCTACATCTTCTTTAAAGGCCTCCACTTTTTCTTTAAAATGAATCTTCAAATTAATTAAGCAAGCCTAAGTTTAACTTATATATATGTCCAAAGGTTTTAATGATAATAATTAATAATATAGGTCAGCTTTAACATGTTTGTTTCTTTCAGTGGACAAATTTGTTAGGTATTGTGCCTGAAGGTCAATTGTGAGTTGATGTTCATTTGTAGATCAGTGAGTGGAAGCCTGTGTTGCTTGTACGCTCGTTGGACCTGTTTTGTGGATAAATACAGGACTTAAATTTCCAGTGCTGTCAGCCTGGCACTTTTCACAAAGTGAAATGGTGCTGCCATTTACATTAAATCCTCTTCTGAATTCTGGATAATTTCAAATGATTCAAAAGAGATATAGAAATACTAAACTTAAAAAAAAATTAGTGATCCCAGCTGTGAAATAATGAAAGCATGACTCAGTGTTGGCAATGATACTTGAAAAATAATTAGGCTCAATTTAGTAATATTCTCTCTAACTTGCTTAATAGGAGATAGGAAAATTAACTTAGCATTCAGAAACCCATCAAAATTAAAATATTTAAAATACTTATATGGGATAAGTTATGAGTCCACAGGGTGGGAGAAGGTGACTATTCAGTGATTTGATGCATACAGATAATGATTAGCATATTTGATCGTATTACCTTAGAGAATGGTAAATAATATGATTGCTATGTTGTGTTGTTGGGTTTTTTTTAAATTGTGTGGCCATGCAGTGAAGGACAGCTACACCTCTACCTCGGTATAACGCTGTCCTTGGGAGCCAAAAAAATCTTACCGTGTTATAGGTGAAACCGTGTTATATCGAACTTGCTTTGATCCACCAGAATGCACAGCCCCTCCTCCCCCCCCACCGGAGCACTGCTTAACCGCATTATATCCAAATTTGTGTTATATCGGGTCGCATTATATCGGGGTAGATGTGTATTTCCATATTCATAGAAAAAATCCCACTCAAACTGTGTACCCATTATACTAGTTGCAGAAATCCATGTACACTGAAAAGAGAATTTACTTCAGTATGTTTGAAGTTCCTGATATTGTCTAAAGTAGTTTTTTGCCTTGGCAGTCCATGTTCTTTGTAGAATTAAATGCATCAAAGGTGTATGTTTATAAGCATTGAGGGAAGTTGATTAGCAGACAAAAGTATGACATAGAGGAGGTGATCTTTGTAACATCTGTATGGTAGAGAGATAGGTTATTAGTGCATAGCTGATTTTTGAGCTTTGGGTGGTTGGGTTTTTTCCCCCCTCTTTTTGCTTTCCTCAGAATATTAAGATATTAGTCTCTGCCAGCAGCAGGATTAAAGACTTCATGGACTAACAGCCTGATACTGTTCACTGAGGAGCAGCTTTCTGTACAAGTAGACCTGTTGACCTCAGTAGGCCTTCTTGTGGAGTAAGTGTGGTAAAGGTTTCAGAACTTGGCTGTATGTTTGAAGGTGATAGTATTTGTGTCAGCACAATCACATTCGTAAGTATTCAAATCCAGAATTTCCCCATATTATCTTTGAGACCAGGATTACTCTATCCATCAACATTACACTTTAGGATAGACAACTATGTCTAAGCACTAGAACAGGGGTGGGCAAACATTTTGGCCTGAGGGCCACATCTGGGTATGGAAATTGTATGGCGGGCCATGAATGCTCACGAAATTGGGGGTTGGGGTGCAAGAGGGGGTGAGGGCTCCAGCTGGGGGTGCGGGCTTTGTGGTGGGTCCAGAAATGAGGAGTTCAGTGTGCAGACTGGGGCAGGGGGTTGGGGTGTGTGGGAGGTGAGGGCTCTGGTAGGGGGTGCAGGCTCTGGGGTGGGGCTGAGGATGAGGGTTTGCAATGCAGAAGGGTGCTCTGGGCTGGGACCAAGAGGTTCGGAGAGCAGGAGGGGATTAGGGCTGGGGCAGGCAGTTGGGGCATGGGAGAGGGTCAGGGGTGCAGGCTCCGGGCAGCGCTTACCTCAAGCAGCTCCTAGAAGCAGGCATGTCCCCTCTCCGGCTCCTACATGGAGGTGCGGCCAGGCAGCTCTGCACACTGCCCCATCAGCTTCCATTGGCCGTGGTTCCCAGCCAAAGGGAGCTATGGGAGCGGTGCTTGGGGCAGGGGCAGCATGCAGAGCCCCTGGACTGCCCCTACATGTAGGAGCCGGAGTGGGGACATGCCACTGCTTCCAGGAGCTGTGTGGAGCCATGGTACAGGGAGAGTGGGGCAAGCCCCCGACCCTGCTCCCTGGCGGGTGCTCAAGGACTGGATTAAAATGTCTGAAGGGCCGGATGCAGCCCTGGGCTATAGTTTGCCCACCCCTGCACTAGAATATAGACTACTCTCTTTCCCAATATCCATACCCAATCACAGACTAAACTCAAACTCTTTGTATTTTCAAGATCAGATCTTCAGTTGGTATAAATCTGCAGCTCACTACTGAAGTAATTTTCTAAATCATCTGGGGCCAGATTTCTAACTAATATAAATGGGCGTAGAATCATTGAAGTTGGTTTCCAAAACATGTAGAAGCAGTGTGTTGTAAAACTCTACCTGGGAGGGCATCTTAAAAGTTATTGAAACACATCTTACTGATGTGTAACATGTATCATGAAGCAACTGCTAGCTCTAGGAATAGTTTGTACAGTGTCAGTATTTAAAACCTGAAGAGAGCTTTATAGATAAACTGGGTGAACAGAATACACAGATAATTTGGAATGCAGAGGAGCCCTAATAGTACCCATGTGTTTTTATGCCACTTAATCATTTGGGGGCTGACACTCACTATACTCCTAATGTTAAATGTCAGTGTCCTCCCAGTCTGAGGGTATGTCTACACTACGAAATTAGTTCGAATTTATAGAAGCCGGTTTTATAGAAATCGGTTGTATACAGCCGATTGTGTGTGTCCCCACATAAAATGCTCTAAGTGCTCTAGTCAGCGGACCGCGTCCACAGTACCGAGGCTAGCGTCGACTTCCGGAGCATTGCACTATGGGTAGCTATCCCACAGCTATCCCACAGTTCCCGCAGTCTCCGCCGCCCATTGGAATTCTGGGTTGAGATCCCAATGCCCGGATGATGCAAAACAGTGTCGCGGGAGGTTCTGGGTACATGTCGTCAGGCCCCTCCCCCTCCGTCACAGCAATGGCAGACAATAGATTCGCGCCTTTTTACCTGGGTTACCTGTGCAGACAACATACCACGGCAAGCATGGAGCCCGCTCAGCTCACCGTCACCATATGTCATCTGGGTGCCGGCAGACGTGGGACTGCATTGCTACACAGCAGCAGCAGCTAACTGCCTTTTGGCGGTAGACGGTGCAGTAGACTGGTAGCCTTCATCGGCGATCTGGGTGCTGGCAGCTGTGGGGCTGGCAGCCGTAGGGCTGCATTGCACCAGCCCCTTGCCTTTTGGCAGTAGATGGTGTATTACGACTGGTAACCGTCCTATTACAAGTTGGGTCATCGCACATTAGCAGAATCTTCCCTGAGCAGCAGATTGTGCAATAGGCCTGAAGGTCATCGTAATACACTAACTGCCAAGCGCCCAGTATTTGCTGCCAAGCACCCAGAAAGATGCCGAGGGCTATCAGTCACGCTGCACCGTCGTCTTAAGATGTAAAAAATAGATTTGCTCTGTATTCATTTGCTTCCCCCTCCCTCCCTCCGTCAAATCAACGGCCTGCTAAACCCAGGGTTTTCAGTTTAATCTTTGGGGGGACCATTCTGTGTGACAGTTGTTTGTGTTTCTCCCTGACGCACAGCCACCGTTCTTGATTTTAATTCCCTATACCTGTACGCCATGTCATCACTCGGCCCGCTCTCCCTCCCGCCCTCCTTCCCCTAGTCCGTCAGATACTAGTTTTGCGCCTTTTTTCAGACCAGGCGCCATAGCTAGCACTGGGATCATGGAGCCCGCTCAGATCACCGTGGCAATTATGAGCACTATGAACACCACGCGCATTGTCCTGGAGTATATGCAGAGCCAGGACATGCCAAGGCGAACCTCAGACCAGCCGAGGAGGCGATTGCAGTGCGGCGAAGAGAGTGATGAGGAAATTGACATGGACATAGACCTCTCACAAGGCACAGGCCCCAGCAATGTGGAAATCATGGTGTCACTGGGGCAGGTTCATGGCGTGGAACGCCGATTCTGGGCCCGGGAAACAAGCACAGACTGGTGGGACCGCATCGTGCTGCAGGTGTGGGACGATTCCCAGTGGCTGCGAAACTTTCGCAGGGCACTTTCATGGAACTTTGTGACTTGCTTTCCCCTGCCCTGAAACGCCAGGATACCAGGATGAGAGCAGCCCTCACAGTTGAGAAGCGAGTGGCGATAGCCCTGTGGAAGCTTGCAACGCCAGACAGCTACCGGTCAGTAGGTAATCAATTTGGAGTGGGCAAATCTACGGTGGGGCCTGCTATGATCCAAGTTGCCAAGGCAATGAAAGACCTGGTGATATCAAGGGTAGTGACTCTGGGCAACGTGCAGGCAATAGTGGATGGTTTTGCTGAAATGGGATTCCCAAACTGTGGTGGGGCCATAGACGGAACCCATATTCCTATCTTGGCACCGGAGCACCAAGCCACCGAGTACATAAACCACAAGGGGTACTTTTCAATTCTGCTGCAAGCCCTGGTGGATCACAAGGGACGTTTCACCAACATCAACGTGGGATGGCCGGGAAAGGTACATGATGCTCGCGTCTTCAGGAACTCTGGTCTTTTTCGAAAGCTGGAGGAAGGGACTTTCTTCCCGGACCAGAAAGTAACCGTTGGGGATGTTGAAATGCCTATCGTGATCCTTGGGGACCCAGCCTACCCCTTAATGCCATGGCTCATGAAGCCGTACACAGGCAACCTGGACAGTAGTCAGGACCTGTTCAACTATAGGCTGAGCAAGTGCCGAATGGTGGTGGAATGTGCATTTGGACGTTTAAAAGCACGCTGGCGCAGCTTACTGACTCGCTCAGACCTCAGCGAAAAGAATATCCCCATTGTTATTGCTGCTTGCTGTGTGCTCCACAATATCTGTGAGAGTAAGGGGGAGACATTTATGGTGGGGTGGGAGGTTGAGGCAACTCGCCTGGCCGCTGATTACGCGCAGCCAGACACCAGGGCGGTTAGAGGAGCACAGCAGGGCGCGGTGCGCATCAGAGAAGCTTTGAAAACCAGTTTTGTGACTGGCCAGGCTACTGTGTGAAACTTCTGTTTGTTTCTCCTTGATGAACCCTCCACCCCCCACCCCCCCGACCTGGTTCACTCTACTTCCCTGTAAACCAACCACCCCACCCCACCCTCCCCTCCCCAATTCGAGCACCGCTTGCAGAGGCAATAAAGTCATTGTTTTTTTCACATTCATGCATTCTTTATTAATTCCTCACAGAAGTAGGGGGATAATTGCCAAGGTAGCCTGGGATGGGTGGGGGAGGAGGGATGGAAAAGGACACACTGCATTTTAAAACTTTAACTCTTATTGAAGGCCAGCCTTCTGATGGTTGGGCGATCATCTGGGGTGGAGTGACTGGGTGGCCGGAGGCCCCCCCACCGTGTTCTTGGGCGTCTGGGTGAGGAGGCTGTGGAACTTGGGGAGGAGGGCTGTTGGTTAAACAGGGGCTGTAGCGGCGGTCTCTGCTCCTGCTGCCTTTCCTGCAGCTCAACCATACGCTGGAGCATATCAGTTTGATGCTCCAGCAGCCAGAGCATCGACTCTTGCCTTCTGTCTGCAAGCTGACACCACCTATCATCTTCAGCCCGCCACTTGCTCTGTTCAGCCCACGATTCAGCCCGCCACCTCTCCTCTCGTTCATATTGTGCTTTTCTCATGTCTGACATTGACTGCCTCCACGCATTCTGCTGTGCTCTATCAGCGTGGGAGGACATCTGGAGCTCCATGAACATATCGTCCCGCGTCCTCCATTTTCTCTTTCTAATGTTCACTAGCCTCTGCGAAGGAGAAACATTTGCAGCTGGTGGAGGAGAAGGGAGAGGTGGTTAAAAAAGACACATTTTAGAGAACAATGGGTACACTCTTTCATTACAAGGTCGCATTTTTCCTCTGCCTGCCGGTTTGGTATGAGAGATCACTCACGCAGTGCCCCAGGCAACATATTTCGGCTTGCAGGCAGCCATGGTAAGCCACAGTCTTTTGGCTTTTTTAACCTTCTTAACATGCGGGAAAGGTTTCAAACAGCAGTACATTTCCCATATCAAGGATGAATTGGGTTGGCCATTTAAAATGGGTTTTCTATGTAAAAGGAGGGGCTGCGGTTTCCGGGTTAACATGCGGCACAAACCCAAGTAACCCCCCCCCCCCCACACACACACACACGATTCTCTGGGATGATCACTTCACCACTCCCCCCACCGCGTGGTTAACAGCGGGGAACATTTCTGTTCAGAAGAGCAGGAACGGGCACCTCTGAATGTCCCCTTAATAAAATCACCCCATTTCAACCAGGTGACCGTGAATGATATCACTCTCCTGGGGATAACAAAGAGAGATAAGGAATGGATATTGTCTGCATGCCAGCAAACACCGGGACCATACGCTGCCATGCTTTGTTATGCAATGATTCCAGACTACGTGCTACTGGCCTGGCGTGGTAAAGTGTCCTACCATGGCGGACGGGATAAGGCAGCCCTCCCCAGAAACCTTTTGCAAATGCTTTGGGAGTACATGAAGGAGAGCTTTCTGGAGATGTCCCTGGAGGATTTCCGCTCCATCCCCATACACGTTAACAGACTTTTCCAGTAGATGTACTGGCCGCGATTGCCAGGGCAAATTAATCATTAATCACGCTTGCTTTTAAACCATGTGTAATATTTACAAAGGTACACTCACCAGAGGTTTCCTGTGTGCCCTGAGGGTCTTGGGTGAGTTCGGGGGTTACTGGTTCCAGGTCCAGGGTGACAAACATATCCTGGCTGTTGGGGAAACCGGTTTCTCCGCTTCCTTGCTGCTGTGAGCTACCTACAGTACCTCCATCCTCATCTTCCTCGTTCCCCGAACCGTCTTCCCTGTGTGTTTCTCCATTGACGGAGTCGTAGCACACGGTTGGGGTAGTGGTGGCTGCACCCCCTAGAATGGCATGCAGCTCCGCGTAGAAGCGGCAAGTTTGCGGCTCTGCCCCGGACCTTCCATTTGCTTCTCTGGCTTTGTGGTAGGCTTGCCGTAGCTCCTTAATTTTCACGCGGCACTGCTGTGTGTCCCTGTTATGGCCTCTGTCCTTCATGGCCTTGGAGACCTTTTCTAATACTTTGCCATTTCTTTTACTGCTACGGAGTTCAGCTAGCACTGATTCATCTCCCCATATGGCGAGCAGATCCTGTACCTCCCGTTCGGTCCATGCTGGAGCTCTTTTGCGATCCTGGGACTCCATCACGGTTACTTGTGCTGATGAGCTCTGCGTGGTCACCTGTGCTCTCCACGCTGGGCAAACAGGAAATGAAATTCAAACGTTCGCGGGTCTTTTCCTGTCTACCTGGTCAGTGCATCTGAGTTGAGAGTGCTGTCCAGAGCGGTCACAATGAAGCACTGTGGGATAGCTCCCGGAGGCCAATAACGTCGAATTCCGTCCACACTACCCCAATTCCGACCCGCAAAGGCCGATTTTATTGCTAATCCCCTCGTCGAAGGTGCTGTAAAGAAACCGGTTTAAAGGGCCCTTTAAGTTGAAAGAAAGGGCTTCATTGTGTGGACGTGTCCAGCCTTAATTCGATTTAACGCTGCTAAAGTCGACCTAAACCCGTAGTGTAGACCAGGCCTGAGTGACATGTATCCACTCTGTGTTACAGAGATGTTTCCCCCTTTGGCTTTGTTGGTGAGGGTGAATGTGCAACCGTTGCTCATCTTTGTCGGGTGCCACTACAGAGTGTGTTTAATGCAAGAGGTAGGTCCAGCTTGCTCAGCTATATAAAAAATGGCAAATGAAAAGGTATGTCTTAAAAAGAGATAAAAAGACAAACAGTGAAAAGCTACAGAATCTTACTAGGAACAAAAAGTGAATATTATAGCCTGGAAGCTGCTCATATAGTAGCTCTGAGTAGATCACACTGGAGATTAGAGATGAGTTACCTATGCATCTTTTAGCGTGCAGGACATCTGTGATTTCTAGAAAGATATATAGAAAGAGAAATTGTGGGAACCATTGCCAGCTTGTTTTATGAGGATTATCATTGTGAAGCTGGACAAGTAGGCATGGTACCAGCCTGACAGGAACATGATGAGAAAGAAAGAAGATTGAGGGCATTGTGAGATTCAAGTTGGAATGACTTCAATAACTGAGAAACCACCTTTTATAGTATTAAGAAAGCTAAGCAGGAAGATGTCTAATTCAACCATGTGAATTCAGTGTTGTTACCAATTGGCAGAAAATCATGCAGCACTGGTACCTAAAGACTAAATAAGACCCACTAGAAGCAAGTCAATAACAATTTTATATTTAAAAAAAAAAATGTGCCCAGGCCTGAACTGAGTGCCCTCATCTTTATTTGCTTTGCACACAGCTGAAATACCTTGACTAAAATTCAATTATAAATTCTTTGGGACAAATACTATCTTTTACTTCATCTCTTTAGCCCCTAGCACAATGTGGCCTTTATTTGGTTGCTAGGAGCTACAATAGTTGCACGCACATGATGTGTCCTTTCTAACCCCATTCCCTCATTATTCTTTGTTACCTTCACAGGTCAAACAATGTCTGAACTGAGATGTCAAGGTCTCTGAGGCTTAGAACATGTCTTTTTTGTTGTTGTTTCTGTGAAGCATCTTGCACAAGCTTAGGTGCAGTAAAATGAATAATAATTAATAACGAGAAAAGCTGATGTGTGACTAGGTTTTAAGAAAAAGTATTGAGGATTATAGAATGGGCTCACCAGTATAGGACAAAACACCACTATTCACACTAATTGCTTTTGGCTGCATCTTCAGGAATACAAAACTGTATAAGAAAACAGGCTTGAATATTTTACAAGTGGTGCACAGCTAGTAAACAAATTCAATAAGTCTCCAGCACTCCTCCAGGTTTATCACAGAGCAGAATTGCAAAGAAAGATCACTTTAAATACCAGCCTGTTTTATTTTGCATGTGAGAAGCTGAATGAGAATCACAGCATTTCAGCATTTGCTTTCTTTAGATGTTTGTACAGCTAAACATTGAAAACAATTTCTCTTTTTGAGAGACTTGCAAATTAAGGATGCTTGTTTGGAGTTGTCACAGGCTTGTATTGAAAGAAGTAAACAATCAACTATACAAGACTTTTGAGAAGAAAGAATAATCAAGGAAGTTAGTTACACTATTCTGTCAATTCAGCTAGCAAACAGAATTTCTTTTACACTTGCCTCACATTTTGATATTTGCAAAGTTCATGAAATAAGATCATTGGTGAGATTTCTTTATCTAAACAGTTAAAGGGGTATAATCCCTTCTCCTTTATATTCATATGTAAATATTAGTAGCATCTGTGCACAGCATTTGGAAGAGAGTATTGAACTTTCTGAATGGTACATTTGTAATTTTAAGCAATTAAACTAAATATCCTTTGGAATTCACTAACATGGGAGAATGCAAAATCACATACTGTAATTAGAATTTAAAAAGGGCTTAAGAATTCTGGACCCACCACCTTTACTCACCCATGGCATGTGACAAGGACCCTGCACATTTGTTACGTATATTGCTCAATGCACATAATTCTACTGCTGTCTAGAAAAACCTAGTATATGATGGAATTTATTTCTTTTCATAGACTTTGGTTTTAAAGAGAAAATTCCTCACACTCTCACAAACTACAGTAAAAGAACATTGAAATTTGAAGCATTCAAAATTTAATTACTGTTAGCACCTTAATTCTGCTCCCTTTTCTTGTATGCATTATAATAGTCATTAATGACACAATCACATATTATTTCTCCTCATCCATTCAAGACTCAACTGAGGAGATTTTAAGCCACAGATCTACATAGTGGGATAATGAGGAGCCACATAACCCCTGGAAGAGCACAGGAAAAATTGTGCATCAGAGAATTAGGAGGCTGGTGGTATCCTCAATTTAGAAGTGAGTAACTGAGGCACAGGGAAGTAAATTGACTTGGCTACTTACACAGAAAATCTGTGACAGAGAAAAGAATTAGAACTCAAATATCTTAAGATCTGGTTCAATGTTTTAACCACTAAACCATCCTTCCTTTTCCTGTGGACTCCAGCTCATTCATTGTGCAGCATCTAAATTCTGCTAGACACAGGCTTCATCATTAAACACAACACAACATCTAAATAAAGCTCCCTATCTGAAGTATCCAGAGAGTTAAGGCTAAGCAGGCAGCCTTATTATTGTTGATATGACTTCTGAGTAGTTCAAATGCAATCTTAACATTCTTTTAATGTAATTTACTTCTGTTCATATATTATAGGAAGAAAATTTATATTTAAGAAAACCTGCAGCTTTCCATATTAAGATCCTGTTTCCAGTTGCTTGTAACTAGAGCTGGTCAAAACACCTAATTTCTCTTTCATAGGAAATCTGGACTTTTTTTCCCCCTTCTGATTTGAAACAAAACTAAATCTTTTCTTGAAATTCTCCATAGAATGACAATTCAAAAGAAAATGATTTTGGAAAAATTCTGTTTTGTAATTTTTAAATTTTCATTGCAGATTTTAAAAGTTCAAATCGAACGTTGTTTTTATTTTAGTATTTTATTATCTGTATATAATTTCATGAAATGGCAGTAGCAGTAGTGTACTATTACTCCTGATATGTCATGAAATAATATGAAAATAAAAATATTCAAACTAAAATATTGAAATTTTCCCAAATGAAAACTTTCTGAAATGATTTTTTTTCCATGGGAATATTTTTCTGTGGGAATTTGTGTCCAGACATTTTTCCCCGAAATGTTTCATTTATGACAATAATGGCCTTTTTGTCAAACATTTTGAAAATGTTTTGATCAGCTCTGCTTATAACTTTAACTGCTTGAGCTAATTTTCCATGGTGCCTGTCTGTCTCAGACTGATTTTTTTTAATTAAAAATAAAATGGTTCAACTGTTTCCAAGAATGGGGTTTAAAAATAAATGTTTTTAAAAATAAATCCTATAACCATTTCATTGAGATGATACAATGGTTCCATGCTTTTGGAATCAAGGCTTGATCTTTTGCAGAGGGGTCAGCCAGGTCTTAATATACTGTGACTATAGATATTCCTGTGATAATCCACCCAAAGTTATGAGCCTCTGAAAATTTCAGTTTGCATATTCTTAATAAAACACTTGCTAGAGTTCGGTCCCTAAATTCTCAGAAGATTCTATAAGAAGGGAGCATGCTCCGTCCCAGAGCAGAGCAGGAATTTCTCTAATTGCTCTTTCCAGCACACAAAGGCCCCTATGGTACCAGGCACAGGAACGCAAAGCAAGGAGAATTTTCTCAGTGATGTCCAGTCAGCAAGGAGAAGAGAGAAAGCAGCCAGACTGGAATGGGGATGGTTCACAGGCAGCCTAAATTCTGGCATTTCCCACCTTTGGCAAACTTAACATTCTTTTAAGGTAGTTTTTTGTAAGTACACCTCTACCCTGATATAAAGTGACCCGATATAACATGAATTCAGATATAACGCGGTAAAGCAGCACTCCGGGGGGGGCGGGGCTGAGCACTCTGGCGGATCAAAGCAAGTTCAATATAACACGGTTTCACCTATAACGCAGTAAGATTTTTGGGCTCCTGAGGACAGCGTTATATCGGGGTAGACATAATATAACATATATATATATATGAGAGATGTATAAATATTTTAAAAATACTCCAGTCATAAAATTCCTAGCCAAATCTGACTTAGTCCAGAGTTTCAGATGTTCGGTTCTTTAGCACACTCACTTATATTTCAAGTAGCTATTTCTTGCTAAGTGTGTCATATATAATAAAGTTTTCAGTAACAAAATTCATATTCATCCAAAACCTGAATATTATTTGTGGTCTTCTGTTTATTTGGTTAGTTGGCTTGAAACCAATTCTTATTAAAGAACAGAATGATATAATATATATATAAATCTTTCTTTTTTTTTTTTCAAAAATCCATGCCAAGGAATCCCCACAGCGATATTCCAACAATATTTATTTCCAGTAATAGAAAACTTATTTAATTTGGAAAGACATGCACAATCCAGTTACAGCCAATATGCCAGAACTAATTGATTTTTAAACCAGTCCATATATCCAGTCCATATATTTTCTAAGGGCAGGTCTTCACTACGGGGGGTGTGTGTCAATTTAATATATGCAAATTCAGCTACGCGAATAGCGTAGCTGAATTCGACCTATCGGAGCCGACTTACCCCACTGTGAGGACGGCGGCAAAATCGACCTCCGCGGCTCCCCGTCGACGGCGCTTACTCCCACCTCTGCTGGTGGAGTAAGAGCGTCGATTCAGGGATCGATTGTTGCGTCCCGACGAGATGCGATAATTCGATCCCCGAGAGATCGATTTCTACCCGCCGATTCAGGCGGGTAGTATAGACCTAGCCTAAGACTTCTGCTGAAAAGCTTAGCCACTTTTCTCTCATAGATTTCCACCATTGTTTTCCATCATTTTACTAACATAAAATACTCTCTCAGGTGAAATCTATCAAATGTATGTTGTTGTTTTTTACTTTCCCTTGAGTTCTTCAATTTTGCAACCTAAAACTTTCACTTCTGATGTGTTACATTGTTTTTTAAGATTTTTAGGCAGTATTTGAATAGCATACTTTCAGATATCCTATCTTTCCTCACATTTCCATAAAATGTGCACCCAAGCACATTCCAATTTGGTCCACTTTAAATCTGCTTTTTATAGTTAATAAAATTTGTTTTGTGTATTATTAAACCCAATTTCTGTAATTTCTAATGGGGGTGGGGGTGAAAAAGTATGCACACCTCTCTCCACATGGAGGGACGGGCGAATTTAATAATATATCTTTGGGTTTGCATTCCAAGGGAGGTGGACATCTCAGTGTGGGAGAAAGTCCCTTAAATTGAGTTTTCCCAGAGCTGATCTACCTATGTGTGTGTTAGAGGAGCTTTTAAGAGCCTGGCTCAGCAAGACAAGTTAAAGGGGGACCATGCTAGCAGAACAGGTAGACTCAGGGGGGTACCTCAGCACATCAGATGGCTTCTGCTGACCTGAATTTGATGAGGTAGTTTTTATGGCTCGCCACTGAATGCATCCAACCAGAAGATTTATAGGTTCTTGCCCAATTCAGACTACAGAGTTCAAGAACTCAGAGAGTTCTATATCAGGAGAGGACTCTCGGGGTGCTTGGCAAGAACACATAAACTGAGGACAATACCAAATTGATAAAACCTTTATTGAAATTAACATAAAAATAAGAAATGCAATGGAACGTATAACTGCAAAACAGTAAAAGAATTCCAAAACTTCTGCTGGTAACATTTCTATTATAAGTACCTTAACCTAACATACTCACACCCTTCCTTGTGGACCCGGTAATAGGAGATGAAGGACCAGCCTCACTCCTGACGTGCCCGATTATGTGATAGTGCTGGCTTCCCCAATGGTTAGGAATGTTGAGTAATTATACTATACTGTGCAAGCTGAGCTGATAGCGTGATAGAATAGATAGATAAGATATAAGAAGTAGAACTTAGTTAAAGAACTTTAAGAAGAAACTTAAAAAGAAGAAGTCTAAGAAGAAACTAAGAAGAAGTTTACGAGCTTAAGAAGATAAGAGCTCTCTTACAAGGTATTTTATAGGATCCTGACCTATGTAATTCAGGCCCAACCTACTATACCCAAATCTTATTTCTGTACCCTAAGAAATGTATGGGTACCTTTCTCCTATAGGTTAGTGGATTATGACACTTACTTTCTAAATATATTAATAAGGATTATCTGACTCTAAAACTGCCAACGTAGGCTCTCTTGATGACCTCGGGTTGTGGTGTACCCTGCGGTTACCAACTGGTTGTAGATGCTGGATAAACCTGTGATGTGATGTGGATAGTTCCTCCCTTTGGTTCCCCAAAGTTCAGGGACCATTCTTATCTGTGCCAAGGGTTGCCAGCTTTTATGCTGACAGATTTATAACTGATTATACTTGTTGCTATATAGTAGATCTTACCGGATATTACAAGCTGGTAGGCTTCTTGCATTTCAGCAAAATTTGTTCTTAGGAAACACATGCCTCAACACATCCTAAATTCCAAGGAATTAATACTGATAAAATATAAGAATAAAATGGATTAATTTCAGAAAAAGAAACATATTAATTGATACTGCTGGCTGGATTAGTAGGATATAATAGCTAGCAAAATAATCCTATGGGGCATAACCTGTCACAATAAGGCCATCATTTAAGTGGCAAAAATGGCATACAAACATTTTTTTTCATGATTCACAGTTTAGTTGAGAAATATTAGCTATAACATGATCAGAGTTTAAAAAGTTGAAATATAGTCAAATTTGACTAAGGGGTCTGCTAATTAAGACCTTGATTCTGCAAAAAATGTATATATATCTTTATGTTTGTAAGTATTTCTACTGAGTAATACAGGGTTAATCACATGCATAGTGATACTCATGTGTAAGGGTTTGCAAGATCAGTACCTAATCCAAAACCCATTGAGGTCAATGAGAGTTTTCCATTGACTTCAGTGGGCTTAGGATCAAGCCCTAAATCAATATCCAAGAGTAATCACTCTTGGTTACTTGACCTATTTCATTCTTTCATGTACAAAATTCTATAAAATTATATTCATTGTCATTAATGTTGAAACTGAATGGAAGACTATAAATGTAACCTCCATTCAGAAGAACATTTTCTAATGCAAATTTCTCCTTTGCATCTCTACAGTGCAAAGGTGATTTTCTTTTTATATTGACTGATTATGCTAATAGGGCTGGAGATTGCAAGCTTTATTTTGTTCCCATTTGTGGTAGTTGTGCTTGCTGTGTAAAATTACATTTTTGTAAAAATGTGACCATTGAAAGCTTTCTATTTATTTTTCAGCGGAAGGCTTATTTCTCCAAGGCAACTATCTCTGAGAGTTTAAATTATAAAATAGAAAGCATCTCTGTAGCATCTGATACCTTTCTTGTGATGCTACATACTGTTCTAGAAGTTATTAGAAGGATAAGGTTATGAATCCCTTCTTAGTTTCTAGAATGCATTTCTTGAAGGAGAAAATTTATCTGGTCCCCTCCACCTCCACTTCTTTGCCATGGAGTGTACTAGTAGAAAAGAATTAGTGCAATTCTGCAATCCTTTGGGGCAGGGGAGAAAAATGTTATGCCAAGACCAGAGCTCCATGTGTAGTACCATGCAGGGATTTAAGCATGGTTGGACCTGGGATCTACTTCTATGTAGATTCCTGTCATTCTAAACTCTTTTCCCTCACATTGACTATTTTAACAAATATGATTCCTCCCTACAGTGTGTCTCCCCATAGCTATTCAAAGTAGACCCTGGCAAAATTGGCATGTCTAAGTAGTTTTGTGTATACGGCATAGTGTAGAAAAGAATATGCACCTATAAATGTAGTCAAAGAGTTTGTGCATCGAATGTAAGATCTTTTTATTTAGTCAAATCCTCCCCTCTACCTTGCAGATGCAAAGGGCTTAGATCAGAGTGCAGTAGAGTTGGAATGTGTGGCTGAGGGTGGGCTCTCGAAGTAGAGGAAAATTGCATATATCTTGCTGTGAAACAAGTTCTTGAGCATCTCTGTGCAAAATCACAAAGAGTTTATTGGGGAGGTATAGGTCAGGTAGAGGCAGTGAGCTAGTCAGTGGAACTGACTACAAAACCCAGCAACAATTCTTCCCCATTGTGTGGGGGCGGAGCAAACCAAATCAGTGACTGCAACTTCACTGCTGATGCTCTGTAGCCTGATGGACAGGATTCTTTCCCCCTCTCAACTTCCATGGAGCTTTCCAGCATACAGCCCAGTAACCCAGTCTGTGCAATGCGAACAGGATTTGCCCTTAAAAACAGAAAGTAAATGCCACCACTCTAAATTCATTGAGTTATCTTTGTTTATCTCAATTATGTCACTGTATTTCTAAGTTAAGTTAAATGAATTCAGTAGAGTCCAGAATTACTCCATTGTAAATAAGATCAGAATTTCCTCCATTTTATTTATCAGTAAAATTCTGTTCATGTTTTGAAAGTTTTGTGTCCTAAACTGCAGTACGGTTAATGGATAAGGTTCATTGCGTTGGACATTGACACACTTAATTAAAAATATATCCCTTAACTAAAACTAATTCAAGTTCTTATGTCTTGAACAGAGATTTTACCCAATAAAATATTCAAGGTCCTTCAAAAAATGTTTCCCTAAAAAAGTGTATATTTAATAAACAACCTTTAACATCTCTTCTTCTCAGTAAAATGTATTCTTTGAGTTCTCTGGAGTTTATTGGAACCTCTCTGCAAAATTAATAATCTTTGATTTATTAATCTCAGCTAAAATCATGTTTACATTTTCTTTCCTTTTCAATCAATTTGTATCATATTTTTCTACAGTCATTACATTTTGATGAACTCAATTGCCTCTGTTTCCAACAAATAAAAATTATACTTTAAATAGAATTCTTGCACTCAGTGAAATCCTCATACTGATTGAGATAACAGAAATAGCTATCAATTATTTTATAATTTCCTATTAACATAACATACTGATTTTACTCTTGTCATTCACTGAGTGCATTAATATTAATTCATAGACTTTCTTAAGTTACTAACTCACAACATAAACTACCACGTTCATTTCTTTAAGATTAGTTCAATTGAAGCAAACTTATTTCTGATTTTTTTTTCTCTCTAGTCAGGGCCGGCTCCAGGCACCAGCTTCTCAAGCAGGTGCTTGGGGCGGCCGCTCCAGAGAGGGGCGGCAGGTCCAGGTATTCGGCGGCAATTCGGCAGACGGTCCCTCACTCCGCCTGGGAGTGAAGGACCTCCCGCCGAATTGCCGCAGCAGATTGCGATCGCGGCTTTTTTGTTTGTTTGTTTTGGTTTTGGCTGCTTGGGGCGGCCAAAACCCTGGAGCCGGCCCTGTCTCTAGTATATTGCACTTTCCATTGGTAATTTGTAAAATTATTTAAATGTTAACACTCAAGCACAGTTGTAGCTGTGTTAATTCCCCTAAACTTCCTATTCACCTTCCTTCACAGCAGCCTGCAAACTGTACTGTATATCATTTTTGTTTGTTGAGTTTATCAAATACCCCACAATGTTACACTTCTTCACAAAAATTCTACAAGTTCAAAACACACATACACAAATCCCAAATGCTAAATGTAGTATAGAGAACATGGAAATGAATAGGGCTTGCCGGTAAACAAAAATTGTTTCACAAACAAATTCAAAGTTTCGGCATTTGGTTCTCTTCTGCATCATGATGAAACCAAGACCTTTTGAAATGTTCAGAAAAAAAGAAAGAGATCCTCCCCCCAATAGCCCCGTGGTTAGGGAAATCACAGGAGATGTGGGAGACTCTGGTTCAAGTTTTTGCTTTGTTTAAATCAGTTATCTAACCATTGGGATGTTCTAAGGTTCTAAGTTTCATCCTGGACCTGAGAAACCTGTCTAAAAAGGGTACATTTCTGTGAAAAGTTTTGATTTTGATGAATGGGGATTTTCAGATGTGTGACAAGGTGGCTGATATAGTATGGTGGGTCCTGCGCTTTTTTCAATGGGGGGCTAAGATGCCACCCCTTGCCCTGCTCTTGGGGCACCAAGGGCCCCGCTAGTGGCCCGAGAAGGTGGTAAAGGAGGGAAGCTGGGGTGGGGCCTGGGTTTGCTCCTTATTCTGAGCCACAGCCCCTCTCAACCCCTGGGGGTTCTTACCCTCTTCCCCCTTGGGTGGGGTACCTTCGGTTCTTAAATGCTGGGGGAGGAAGTCTCCCTCCCCTGCTGAGGCAGGGTCTCCCTTACTCCAGTTTTCTGATCTTTCAAGTCTCACATCACACCTCTAAGCTCCAGTCCTCTCTCCTTCCTCCTCCCCTGACTGCCTGAAGCAGGGGGGTTTATTAGGTTGCTAACAGGGCCTTAATTGACTGCAGGTGCTCCAATTAACCTGTAGCAAACCTCTCTAGTCTACAGGGAACCACGCCTTAATTAGCCTCGGGCTTATATACTTTTCCCCCTACCACTCTCCCACTGCTCCCTGGCCCTCCTGTGTCACAGATGAAAAAACATTTCACTGAAAAATTCCCAACCAGCTCTAGAAATTAATTATTAAGGAATCTAGCCAATTCCAACAACTATATAAAGTATAATTTATCCAACTTCTTCAACCATCCAAAAACACTTTGATATTAAGATTTAGAGGGAGGCACATGTTGGCTTTATTAATTATTATTATTTGTTTGAAGCTGTCTGGCTAGTTTTTACTTTTAGAATTCTGACCATCCTATTCTTTCTTTATATCATTGTTGCCAAGGTTGATTCCCCATACTGGCCACTCCAGGCTTGTATTAAACTCCCAAGGTTACAGCGTCTCTCTGACCTTAGATTGCTAGATGCTGCCACCACTCAAGTGCTGAACCCCTTTGAGATACCAGGAAGGCTCACTTGAGAATTCCTTCCTGTGGGGTACCCTCAAGCCCTTCCACCCACCCTCCTGAGAAGATCTGAGAAAGGGGTGGGAGGGAAGAAATCAGCTGTTGACACCAGCTAATTAAACAACATGTGCGCAAACCTCTTAGGACACAAAATCCAATTCTGTTCTTTAAAAAGGTACATTTTATTCTTTTAAAAAAGAAAAGAAAATACAGCTGGGAACTTAGGCATTTGCTAGATTTAAAAAAAAAAAAAACCTACAAGGATTAAGCATCAAGAATAACTTTCTTGAGGTCCAGCTTAAAGGTTACAAGCTAAACAAAAGCATCTGGAGTTAGCACAGAGTAGTCCACAAGCCATAAAGAAATAAAAAGAGATAAACCTAATCATGTCTTTCTAGACATTTCCTGATCTACTTACATATAAATTAAAATTAAATAAATATCCTATCTCCTAGAACTGGAAGAGACCTTGAAAGGTCATTGAGTCCAGCCCCTGCCTTCACTAGCAGGACCAAGTACTGTTTTTGCCCCAGGTCTCTAAGTCGCCCTCTCAAGGATTGAACTCACAATGCTGGGTTTAGCAGGCCAGTGCTCAAACCACTGAGCTATTCCCTCCCCCTTGATGGGGTGGGGTGTCAAATGAGTAATTTCTAGGTATGATACCGATGATTTTTTCATACCTGGCTCCAAGCTTCTTACAGCATAGTTGAAGCCCTATTTGCCTCTCCCTGGAGAACTCACAGACAGACAAAAGGAGAGTCTTGTTTCAATTTTTAAAAGTTTTAGCCTTCCCATTGGCTCTTTTGGCCAGGTGCCCACTTACTTCTTTTTACATATCCATAGCAGTGAGGCTTTTTAACCCTTTACAGGTAGAGCAATTAGAGAACAATTACTAAGAGGGATTTTATAGCTACTGGCTGGCTGGGTGTCCATAAAAGGGAGCTACCCCCAACCCCGCCCCTTCATTTATCATAGGTGTCATCAGGGGCAGATTCAGGCACCAGTGCACCAAGCTGTGGGGGCAGCCTGCCAGTCGCTGTGAGGGCGGCAGTCCCGCGGCGGGTACGTCAAATGCCGCCGAATCTGCGTGACCAGCGGACCTCCCGCAGGCGCGCCGCCGAAAGCCACCTGACTGCCATGCTTGGGGCAGCAAAAACTATAGAGCCGCCCCTGGGTGTCATGCACATATATCTTGGAATCCCAAAATTTGTAGACTCCCTTCTTCTCCAAAAAAGTTCCAATACAGTACTGAATATTTCAAATTAAAGAGTTTAAATGTGTATGCAAAGATGGTTCTTATGTTTATAAGTTGTATTAGGCCATGCTTTAAACATTAAGAGCCAAATTCTGATATCAGTGGGGCTACTTGTGAAATGATGTGCTATCCAATGTAAGAGTATCCAAATTTGTCCTTAAATATAATGTTAACTTTTAATTAACGATTAGGGCTGTACATGGGCCCTTGGTACTGGACTGAATTTTGCCTTGAATAGGTAAGCAAATCCTGAGGCTAGCAAGTATAGAGTCTAATAACAAGAAATTTTTTTCCCAAATCATATTTTACCTTAGCCCTATTACTTGTGCCACAAAGCCCCTGTCACAGGCTGGTTGGCCTTTTAAGGAATTTTGGGATAAGCCTTGCCTGTGATGTAGCAGTTGCCCCCCAGTTGATCCTCATATGATAACTTAATTATCATTAATGACCCCAGCTGTGAAAGACTAAGGGAGGACTACACAGAGAAAGGAAAATTCAGAAGGAGAAGACCCAGAAGAGAGAAGGAAGGGCAGTTCCTGCTCTCTCTAGGAAGGGTGTGGTGCAGTTAAACTGGAGAGAACCACAGGGAGCAGGTTGTTCCTGTGGGAAGCATTGAGATAAGATTTATAAGAAGCAGGGAGGTCCTTTGTAGAAGCTGCCTGAATCCCCACGGAGGAGAGGCAGTGGGGAAGCCTGCTAAGAAAAAGGGAAAAAATCCTAGGAGACATTGCTCAGCCAAACAAGCAAAGAAGGAACTGTGGCATACCCACGACAAGGGATGGAGAAGGGAACTCCAAAGAGGAGTAGAAAATTATTGTTTGGCTGTTTATTTGGATTATTTAGTTAAGGGCCAATGCTGGCACAAGAACAAATGGATATAAACTGAACATCTATAAATTTAGGCTTGAAATTAGATATTGAGATTAGATCAGTGGAGTAAAATTCTGGAACAGCCTTCCAAGGGGAGTAGTGGGGGCAAAAAACCTAACTTGATTCAAGACTGAGCTTGATAAGTTGGGGTGGTATGACAAAACTTCCTACAATGTTGTGTAGCTGATCTGCGACTGCTAGCAGCAAATATCTCCAACAGACAGTGATGGGACACTAGATGGGATAGGCTCTGAGTTATTACAGTGAATTCTCTCCCAGGTGTCTGGTTGGTGGGCCTTGTCCATATGCTCGGGGTCTAACTGGTTGCCATGTTTGGGGTCGGGAGGGAGTTTTCCCCTGGATGAGATTGGCAGAGACCCTGGGATTTTTCACCTTTCTCTGCATCACGGGGCATGGGTCACTTGCATGTTTAAACTAGAGCAAATGGTCGATTATTTGTAACTTTAAGTTTTTAAATCAAGATTTGAGGACTTCAGTAACTCAGCCAGAGATTATGGGTCTAATACAGGAGTAGGTGGCCAAGGTTTTGTGGCCTGCAACGTGCAGGAAGTCAGATTAGATTATCATGATGGTCCCTTCTGGCCTTAAAAATCTATGAGTCTATGAATATATGTGTATAAAAAAAGCTTGCAATTTGACCAGGGCATTCATTGCTGACATAGTTGGAAGCCCTGAAAATAATATCCCATTACAGCAAATTGAAAAGTGCTTCATGAGCTCCTCATGAAGCTCCACATCGTTCATGATCTCCACACGTTGGATGTTTGCCAAAATTATAGCCATATTCTGATTTCATTTTAAATGAAATGTATACAGTCTGCAAGAAAAAAAATGTAGGGAAGGCTTGTAAACCAGACTGAGTGAGCAAACATCTCAAATAAATGATTAAGAGAAAGCAGAAAGCCTACAAGAAATGGAAGATGGGATCATCAAGGAAAGCCACCTCCTTGAGGTCAGAAAGTGTAGGGATAAAGCGAGAACTGCCAAAAGCCAAGCAGAGTTGGACCTTGCAAAGGGAATTAAAACCAATAGTAAAAGGTTCTATAGCCATATAAATAGGAAGAAAACAAGGAAAGAGGAAGTGTGACCGCTAAGCACTGAGGATGGGTGGAGATTAAAAGAAATCTAGGCATGGCCCAATACCTAAGCAAATACTTTGCCTCGGTTTTTAATGAGTCTAATGAAGAGCTTGGGCATAGTGGCTGGGTGGCTAATGGGAACAAAGATATGGAAGAAGAAATTACTGCATCCAAGGTGGAAGTCAAACTCAAACACCTTCATGGGACTAAATCAGGGGGCTTGGGTAGTCTCCATCCAAGAACATTTACGGAACTGGCACATGAAATTGCAAGCCCAATAGCAAGGATTTTTAATGACTCTGTAAACTCTGGGGTCATACTCTAGGATTGGAGAATTGATAATATAGCTCCTATTTTTAAGAAAGGGGGGAAAAAAGTGATCCAGGAACCTACAGGCCTGTTAGTTTGACCTCAATTTTATGCAAGGTCTTAGAACAGATTTTGAAAGAGAGTGTAGTTAAGGACATAGAGGTAAACAGTAAGTGAAATAAAATACAGCATGGTTTTACAAAAGGTAGATCTTGCCAGACCAACCTGATCTCTTTCTTTGAGATAACTGGATTTCTAGACAAAGGAAATGCTGTAGAGCTAATTTGCCTGGATTTCAATAAAGCATTTGATACAGTTCCCCATGAGAACATTATTAGTTAAACTAGAGAAGATAGAGATATGACATTGTCGGCATCACTGAAACTTGGTGGGATAATACACATGATTGGAATGTTGGTGTGGATGGGTACAGCTTGCTCAGGAAGGATAGACAGGGGAAAAAGGGAGGAGGTGTTGCCTTATATATTAAAAATGTACACATTTGGACTGAGGTAGAGATGGACATAGGAGACGGAAGTGTTGAGAGTCTCTGGGTTAGGCTAAAAGGGGCAAAAAACAAGGGAGATGTCATGCTAGGAGTCTACTACAGGCCACCTAACCAGGTGGAAGAGGTGGATGAGGCTTTTTTCAAGCAACTAACAAAATCATCCAAAGCCCAAGATTTGGTGGTGATGGGGGACTTCAACTATCCGGATATATGTTGGGAAAATAACACAGTGGGACACAGACTATCCAACAAATTCTTGGACTGCATTGGAGACAACTTTTTATTTCAGAAGGTTGAAAAAGCTACTAGGGGGGAAGCTGTTCTAGACTTGATTTTAACAAATAGGGAGGAACTCGTTGAGAATTTGAAAGTAGAAGGCAGCCTGGGTGAAAGTGATCATGAAATCATAGAGTTTGCAATTCTAAGGAAGGGTAGAAGGGAGAACAGCAAAATAGAGACAATGGATTTCAGGAAGGCAGATTTTGGTAAGCTCAGAGAGCTGATAGGTAAGGTCCCATGGAATCAAGACTGAGGGGGAAAACAACTGAGGAGAGTTGGCAGTTTTTCAAAGGGACACTATTAAGGGCCCAAAAGCAAGCTATTTTGCTGGTTAGGAAAGATAGAAAATGTGGCAAAAGACCACCTTGGCTTAACCACGAGATCTTGCATGATCTAAAAAATAAAAAGGAGTCATATAAAAAATGGAAACTAGATTTCAATAAACTAGAAAATGGATTACAAAGGATGAATATAGGCAAACAACACAGGAATGCAGGGGCAAGATTAGAAAGGCAAAGGCACAAAATGAGCTCAAACTAGCTACGGGAATAAAGGGAAACAAGAAGACTTTTTATCAATATATTAGAAGCAAGAGGAAGACCAAAGACAGGGTAGGCCCACTGCTTAGTGAAGAGGGAGAAACAGTAACAGGAAACTTGGAAATGGCAGAGATGCTTAATGACTTCTTTGTTTCGGTCTTCACCGAGAAGTCTGAAGCAATGCCTAACATAGTGAATGCTAATGGGAAGGGGGTAGGTTTAGCAGATAAAATAAAAAAAGAACAAGTTAAAAATCACTTAGAAAAGTTAGATGCCTGCAAGTCACCAGGGCCTGATGAAATGCATCCTAGAATACTCAAGGAGCTAATAGAGGAGGTATCTGAGCCTCTAGCTATTATCTTTGGAAAATCATGGGAGACGGGAGAGATTCCAGAAGACTGGAAAAGGGCAAATATAGTGCCCATCTATAAAAAGGGAAATAAAAACAACCCAGGAAACTACAGACCAGTTAGTTTAACTTCTGTGCCAGGGAAGATAATAGAGCAAGTAATTAAGGAAATCATCTGCAAACACTTGGAAGGTGGTAAGGTGATAGGGAACAGCCAGCATGGATTTGTGAAGAACAAATCATGTCAAACCAATCTAATATCTTTCTTTGATAGGATAATGAGCCTTGTGGATAAGGGTGAAGCGGTGGATGTGGTATACCTAGACTTTAGTAAGGCATTTGATACGGTCTCGCATGATATTCTTATAGATAAACTAGGCAAATACAATTTAGATGGGGCTACTATAAGGTGGGTGCATAATTGGCTGGATAACCGTACTCAGAGAGTTGTTATTAATGGTTCCCAATCCTGCTGGAAAGGCATAACGAGTGGGGTACCGCAGGGGTCTGTTTTGGGACCGGCTCTGTTCAATATCTTCATCAACGACTTAGATATTGGCATAGAAAGTACGCTTATTAAGTTTGCGGATGATACCAAACTGGGAGGGATTGCAACTGCTTTGGAGGACAGGGTCATAATTCAAAATGATCTGGACAAATTGGAGAAATGGTCTGAGTTAAACAGGATGAAGTTTAACAAAGACAAATGCAAAGTGCTCCACTTAGGAAGAAAAAATCAGTTTCACACATACAGAATGGGAAGAGACTGTCTAGGAAGGAGTACGGCAGAAAGGGATCTAGGGGTTATAGTGGACCACAAGCTAAATATGAGTCAACAGTGTGATGCTGTTGCAAAAAAAGCAAACATGATTCTGGGATGTATTAACAGGTGTGTTGTGAGCAAGACACGAGAAGTCATTCTTCCGCTCTACTCTGCTCTGGTTAGGCCTCAGCTGGAGTATTGTGTCCAGTTCTGGGCACCGCATTTTAAAAAAGATGTGGAGAAATTGGAAAGGGTCCAAGAAGAGCAACAAGAATGATTAAAGGTCTTGAGAACATGACCTATGAAGGAAGGCTGAAAGAATTGGGTTTGTTTAGTTTGGAAAAGAGAAGACTGAGAGGGGACATGATAGCAGTTTTCAGGTATTTAAAAGGGTGTCATAAGGAGGAGGGAGACAACTTGTTCACCTTAGCCTCTAAGGATAGAACAAGAAGCAATGGGTTTAAACTGCAGCAAGGGAGGTCTAGGTTGGACATTAGGAAAAAGTTCCTAATTGTCAGGGTGGTTAAACACTGGAATAAATTGCCTAGGGAGGTTGTGGAATCTCCATCTCTGGAGATATTTAAGAGTAGGTTAGATAAATGTCTATCAGGGATGGTCTAGACAGTATTTGGTCCTGCCATGCAGGCAGGGGACTGGACTTGATGACCTCTCGAGATCCCTTCCAGTCCTAGAATCTATGAATCTATTAATATGAGACTCAAAGGATGTGTAAGGAATTGGTTAAAGGGTAGATTACAAGTGGTCATGCTGAAAGGTGAATTGTCAAGATGGAAGGAGCTTACTAGTGGAGTTTCTCAAGGATTGGTTTTAGGCCTAATCTTATTTAACATTTTCACTAATGACCTTGGCAAAAAGTGGGAGTGCTAATAAAATTTGTGGATGACAAGAGGACCGGAATATCATATGAGAAGATCTGGATGACCTTGTAAACTGGAGGAATAGAAATGGGATATAATTTAATAGTTCAAAGTGCAAGGTCATGCAGCTTTGGACTAACAATGAGAATTTTTAGTATAAGCTATATATAGTGCCTGCATCTGTAATTTTCACTCCTTGCATCTGAAGAAATAAGGTTTTTTACCCACGAAAGCTTATGCCCAAATAAATCTGTTAGTTTTTAAGGTGCCACCGGACTCCTTGTTGTTTTTGTTACTATAAGCTAGGAACTTATCAGTTGGAAGAGACAGATGAGGAGAAAGGTATATTGGTTGATCACAGAATGACTATGAGCTGCCAATGTGACATGGCTGTGAAAAAGGCTAATCCAGTCCTGTGATTCATCCGGTGAGGAATTCATCCAGTGAGGTGCAGAGAAAAGCTACTAGAATAATCTGAAGAATGGAAAATCTGCCTTATGAGAAGAGACTCAAAGAGCTTGGCTTGTTTAGCCTAACCAAAAGCAGGCTTTGGGGAGATATGATTGTATAAATACATCAGAGGGATAAATATGAGGGAGGGAGAAGAGTTATTTAAATTAAGTGCCAATGTGGACACAAGGAGAAATGGATATAAACTGTCCATCAACAATTTTAGGCTTGAAATTAGACGAGCGTTTCTAACCATCCAAGGAATCATAGAATTGTCTCCTATTTATGATAGAGCAGTCTTCCCCTTTCTCCACCCTAATGCACAAGGAATTCTGCATATTGCAGGAGGATGTGTGTATGTGTGTGTGTAGAAGGGAGATGGAAAGGCAAGCTCAGCAACCACAGAAGATACCGCAGCTCTGATTGACACAGCAAAACAAAGAAGGAAAAGTAGGGCCAGGTCTACACTAACCCCCTAATTCGAACTAAGGTACGGAACTTCAGCTACGTGAATAACGTAGCTGAAGTTCGAAGTACCTTAGTTCGAACTTACCTTGGTCCACACTCGGCAGGCAGGCTCCCCCGTCGACTCCGCGGTACTCCTCTCGCCGAGCTGGAGTACCGCAGTCGACGGCGAGCACTTCCGGGTTCGACTTATCGCGTCCAGACTAGACGCGATAAGTCGAACCCAAAAGTTCGATCGCTCGCCGCCGAACTACCGGGTAAGTGTAGCCAAGGCCTAGAACAGTATTCACAAAGGTTTAAGTAAATTGGAGTTGGGAAAGACTTGATGTTGTGAGGGAGGAGACACCATCGAGTGCTGTAATATTCTAATTTCCGGGCTGGTCCACACTAACCCCCCACTTCGAACTAAGATACGCAACTTCAGCTACGTAAATAACGTAGCTGAAGTTGAAGTATCTTAGTTCGAACTTACCGCGGGTCCACACGCGGCAGGCAGGCTCCCCCGTCCACTCCGCGTACTCCTCTCATGGAGCAGGAGTACCGGCATCGACGGTGAGCACTTCTGGGATCGATCCCAGAAAATCGATTGCTTACCGCCGGACCCGGAGGTAAGTATAGAGGTACCCTCCCTGAGGAGAGGCTGCATAAACCTGCAGATAAAGAAGCAGATTGGAAGTTAGAACACCTGGCTTTATCCTGATTCTGCCATTAACAACTGTGTAACTGGATGAGTCCGATGCACCTCTGTCCATCTATAACAACAGATGGGGATGATGATAATAGATTCTATTGTTAACTATGATAGCACTGCCCTGGCACAGGGTAGAACTCAGCTCCACTGCAGAATGTGAGTATGTCTTTTCCAAGACTAGTGGTAGATTTTAATTTTTGTTAGCTGTAATTTGTGCATACTGTATGATCAGCAAAAGAAGTCTATATGAGGCCAGAGTCTTCCTACGCCTTCCTGAATATATTAATTGAATACCCTCACTTTATCTATTCAAGTCATCATGCTGCACTTAAATATGAAAGACAAATTTAGAAGTGAAAGTAGGCTGTTACACAGTGCAATTTTTCTTTTCGCTGGGCATGATTCATCAGAGGTAGAGTAAATATTTAGTCAAATTTCTAATTTTGTGAGGCACAGGCTGTCTTTTTGTGACATTTAAAGAATAGTTCTACTGCAAAAATTCTCTATTTATGAGAAACTGGCATTTCATAAATATCAGGATCATAGTTGTCCTGTTATATGATATACTTTTATAAGATTTCTGCCTTATATGCAAGGCAGAAATCTTATAAAAGTATATCATTTTCCTCCAGGAATCTATTTTTTTGCTCATTTATTTTCTTCTATCAAATTTGCTTTCTGTGAGGCTTTGCAATAGCTCATACTAGGATCAGAAGAAAGTTGTGGGGTGCAAAGAGAGAGAGCTCCAAGTAAAGAAGATGAGAGGTCAGTGGGGCAGAATAAGAGAAAGGCAGATTGAGGGATATAATTTCTAATGATAGGCACCGACTCTGTGGTTGCTCCAGGGCTCAAGCACCCAGGGGGAAAAAATAGTGGGTGCTCAGCGCCCATTAGTCAGAGCTTGAGTGCGGAATGTGATGAGTTCTGTGCTGCTAACAGCTTCTGCCCTTGGGGCAGGGAATTTGTTTATAAACAGAGGTAGGGTGATTAAAATAACAAAAGGCTTGTCTTTAAATTAAGAACAGGAGTACTTGTGGCACCTTAGAGACTAACAAATTTATTAGAGCATATGCTTTCGTGGACTACAGCCCACTTCTTCGAATGCATATAGAGTGGAACATATATTGAGGAGATATATATACACACATACAGAGAGCATGAACAGGTAGGAGTTGTCTTACCAACTCTGAGAGGCCAATTAAGTAAGAGAAAAAAACTTTTGAAGTGATAATCAAGATAGCCCAGTACAGACAGTTTGATAAGAAGTGTGAGAATACTTACAAGGGGAGATAGATTCAATGTTTGTAATGGCTCAGCCATTCCCAGTCCTTATTCAATCCTGAGTCGATTGTATCTAGTTTGCATATCAATTCCAGCTCAGCAGTCTCTCGTTGGAGTCTGTTTTTGAAGTTTTTCTGTTGTAAGATAGCCACCCGCAGGTCTGTCATTGAATGGCCAGACAGGTTAAAGTGTTTTCCCACTGGTTTTTGAGTATTATGATTCCTGATGCCAGATTTGTGTCCATTAATTCTTTTGCGTAGAGACTGTCCGGTTTGGCCAATGTACATGGCAGAGGGGCATTGCTGGCACATGATGGCATATAACACATTGGTAGATGTGCAGGTGAACGAGCCCTGATGGTATGGCTGATGTGATTACGTCCTATGATGATGTCACTTGAATACTCTGAAACCTGTCTTTAAATTAAGGATCATTAAATGATCCTGAAGGCATTCCCAGGCACTCCAGTTAAAAGGTAGGAAAGGAAGGGTAGGAATAAATGGTCCATTTACAGAATGGAGAGAAGTAAATAGAGGTGTCCCCCAAAGGGCTTGTACTGGTCTGTGACCAGTTCTGTTCAACGTATTGGTAAATGATCTGCAAAAAGGGGTAAATAGTGAGGTGGAAAAGTTTGCAGATAATAGAAAATTACTCAAGATAGTTAAATCCAAAGCAGACTGCAAAGAGTTACAAAGGGATCTAACAAAACTGGGTGACTTGGCAACAAAAATGGCAGATGAAATTCAATGTTAAATGCAAAATAAAGCACATGGCAAAATATTATCCCAACTATACATACAAAATGATGATGTCTAAATTAGCAGTTACCTATCAAGAAAGAGATCTTGGAGTCATGTTTCCAGAGTACTGCAAATTCATAAGAATCTTTCTTACTGTGCCTGTATCATCCTGAACTGAGGAATGCTCATTCTCCTGATTCAGAAGACTTAAAAATTATCTCCAGTCATCAATGGGACAAACACAAGTGAATAATGTAGCTGTCCTTAATGTGCATCAAAATAATACCAGGGAACCTAAATGTAAATAAGATTGCTGACAATTTCATCCAGAAAGCTGCAATGAGACATAATGCCTTTAAACGGGGAAGTTAGTGAAGACAGTTTGTAGCTGATTGCAATGATTTTAATATACTGTAATTCATGATAATGTAATTATGGAGTTCATAACAATCAAATCATTATTAAAATAGTAAAGATACCGTGATAGACACATTCAATAACTGGAATATGAAAGAAATGTATAAATATGCTGAAAATAGGCTCCCCCCAAAACTGGCAGAGTGCCTCCCCCAAACACACACACCCCTTCAAAAGCACCCATCGGCAAAAACAAAAGTCAGCACCTATGTTTCCAAGCATCTCACAACTAAATAAGTTATTCACTAGTTGGCAGTATCATGAATAAGAGTTGTTAAACACACACACACAAGGGTTGGGACAAAGAAAGAACAAAACCAGAGTGCTTTATTCCAGGAAGACCCAGAAGGAATGTAGCAGAAGGTTGGCTAGATACAGGTGTTAGGTTAAAAAAATTATATATTAAGTGCATTAGGTACAATATCATTAACACTTCTCTGCTGCAGCTTTTGTTCTCTCCAACACTTTGATGCACTCTGCCAATCAGTACTAGACACTGGCTATGTGCATTTGAATTTATAAGACAGTGTATTGGGGCAAGTGAAGAGTGATGGGAATAGTCAGGTAGCAGATAATCAGATTTTCTGGCTCCGTCCTCAGCACTTTACTAGCCAGTTCCCCCACACGACTCCCTCATAACCTGTGTGTGCTGATGGAAAAAAATTCCACACCACCTTCATGGCCCCCTAGAATGCTGCTGCTGTCTCACTACTCTCTTAACCTGGTTATGTGTGTTAAATGCTGGAGGTTGAAATGTAGTTTGATGGATGGATTAATTTAATAGACAGACTCTGGAACTACACTGATTCCACTCTCAAGAGAGTCTCCATAGCCACAGAGGCAAGGATTTGTTCCCAAGAGACCAGGTATAGACCTATTTAAGATAGTAAGTACGTTAAAGAATTGTTGACAGTTAATAGTTTTAGTTTCATATAATTCCAGGAATAGATTCCAAGTTAAATCAAATGGTTATGCTTTTGACCAATGTATGTACTGATAGCTTTGGTGGATGGATTAATGTGATGAATGACGAGAAAAACTTTACTATGTTGTATTATTCGCTCATCAATTCTGCATGTGGGAGCAGACATTTGCCATTCATTAGGTGCATGCCCCAAAATCTTTGTGACTTTAGGCATGCGGTCTAGGAATAAGTTTGAACTCAAATGAATGTTGAAAATTAAGAAATTATTATAAATTACAAAGTAGATTCTCCTCTTGTTAGATCAGAAGTGATTATATTATCACTTAGAGTCCTTATTATGGAAACTGATAACTTTCAAGAAAGTTTCTCCTCTTTTTCATACAGACCTCTCACGTGGAATACAATTCAGTAAACAGTTCTTCTTTAGAGCAAAACAAAAAACTATTCAAAGGTTTTTCTGCTTAGCAATAAAAGGGAAACCTATTGAAAGCACATACTAGCTGCGGTATTTAATTAAGAAAAATATAAAACGTAAAAAAGGAAAATCTTCCACATAACTAGTGTATGAAAATGTTTCGAAATGAAGTATAAACTCCAACTTAGTGGAGAATCTTTTGCAGCCAGCTAGAAAGATCTGCTTCTTTCTACCAACTAACCAACTGAGCACAAAAGGAGGAATTTTAATAAATCAATTTTAATGTTATATTCCTTTTAAAAACTGGTTGTAAATGCACTGACTTTAAAAAAACAACAACAAAAAAACAAA
Source organism: Chrysemys picta bellii (assembly GCF_011386835.1). Taxonomy (NCBI): domain Eukaryota; kingdom Metazoa; phylum Chordata; order Testudines; family Emydidae; genus Chrysemys; species Chrysemys picta. The sequence goes on along the minus strand of NC_088798.1, from coordinate 49,187,402 downwards.
AAACAAAAAAAACTTCTGGGTAAAAGAAACATACTCGTGGTCATTGCTTTATTACTAGCATATGGTCCTCCTGTCTTCCCTGGATGGCTATCTTTACTTTTTACCCCCGTGTGCACTAATCCATGAATTATTGCAACAAATTCTGTTGTGCTATGGTACTACTTTCAAAGGTAATTCCTTGGGATAGATAAAAAAACAGAAAATATCATAATGCCACTCTATAAATCCATGGTACGCACAGACCTTGAATACTGTGTGCAGTTCTGGTCGCCCGATCTCAAAAAGATATATTAGAATTAGAAAAAGTACAGAGAAGGACAACAAAAATGATTAGGGGTATGGAACAACTTCCACACAAGGAGAGATTTAAAAAGACTGGGACTGTTCATCTTAGAAAAGAGACAACTAAGGGGGTATGAGAGAGAGATCTATAAAATTATGAATGGTGTGGAGAAAGTGAATAGGGAAATGTTGTTATTTACCCCTTCATACAACACAAGAACCAGAGGTCACTCAATGAAATTAATAGTCAGCATGTTTAAAATGAACGCAAGAAAGTACTTCTTCACATACATCAGAGTCAACCTCTGGAACTCATTACTATGGGATGTTATGAAAGCCAAAAGTATAACTGGGTTCAAAAAAGAATTAGATAAGTTTATGAAGGATAGGTCCATCAGTGGCTATTAGCCAAGATGGTCAGGGATGCAACTCCATGCTCTGGATGTCCCTAAACCTCTAACTGCCAGAACCTGGAACTGGATGACAGAATGGTCGCTAGATAATTACCCTGTTATAGTCATTCCCTCTGAAACATCTGCAACTGTTCTCTATTGAAAGACAGGATACTGATCTGAATCGACCGTGGTCTGATTCAGTATGGCCATTCTTATTATGTTCTTCCATAAGCACGAGAGCCTGCAAGTATGTGGGATCGTGGGTTCTTGAATCTATAGGGATTCCATATAATGCCATAAAGTAGCATTAATGGAAGACATCATTGTTTGATCTTCCATGCATCAATCAGTATTCGAAACGGGATGGGAGAATTGTAGTTACAGATGCCCCCTGGGTTACGCAAGCCTTACTTACGCAAATCCGCACTTACAGAAAAAGTTCCGTAAGCTAGAAATAGGGGGTTTTTTTGTTTTGTTTTTTTTGGTGTAATGGTCGGGTATACATTTCCGACTTATGCAAAATTTGAGTTACCCAAGTTGGGGAGCACCTGTATAAAGGACAGTTTGTTTGTTTTTTATGGGGAGCATGGAGGGTTTGCAGAGGATTATTTTTAATTGCTTTAATGTATTTCTAATTATGTAGAATATGGATGAGCACCTTTTAGTAATTTTATAAATCTAAATAAATATTTACATTGCAGTAACACCTTAGAAACTCAGTCACGGACTAGGACTTTATTGCATACAAACACAAAAAAATCAGACTTCCATGCATCAATAGGATAAATAGATCCTTTCCCTTGACATTTTTCCTTTTGTTGAAGTATGCAATACTTATTTAAATTGTTTATTTATAATCCTTTATTTTTACATATTAAATTTACACTTTTACTCTTTCCAACTCATAGTCAATATCTCCACCGAGTTCCTGGAGGTGCAAAAGACAGCATGAGACAAATCCATTTCTGATGTGACTCCACTGAAGTTGGATTAGTTTGATGTATTACATGTAGATTTTTGCTTTTTTTATCAACTTAGATTCTTTAGCTTAGCTAGATAACTGGTGTTTTGATGGTTGTGGCTACCATCAGTACCAGAAGTACTTAATTTAAGGAGTGTATACCATAGCCTTTGACACTGCACATACTATATGGCAGCAATAACTGCAGAATGTCTCAGTGGAGCAATATTGGCCAATCTACAAACCTTATGACTAGTTTTTGTTTTAGATTTTAGCTTTTCACTCATAAGTTTACAGCTAAGAAGCATGGTCATGACTCTATGTAATATGTGAAAAGAACACTACTCCTAATACATAAACAGTACTAAACTTATTGAGAAATCTAATGTAATGTCACCTACCCACTTTTAGGGGAGTCAGGGACCAGCCTACCTGTGAAAGGCTCTGATAAGGAGAATGAGCCAATCGAGATTCAGTTTTAAGTAGTTAATTACCTGGGTGCCTGGGCAGCAGTTAATTAGTTAAGGAACTCCTGGGCCTAATAAGGCATATGAGGGTTTGGTCAGGAGGCCCTAGGACACTGAAAGGAAATTCTTGAGGAAAGGGTTTTCTCAATAGAGCTGGTTAAAAGGTTCTGGTGATCCTGGGGGGAGGTATGTGAAAAGCCTTCTGATAGAGTTATTGAAAAGGGTTATTGCAGGTCTAGATGTAGGCTTTCTTACCTTAACTGACCAAGCAATGGGAACAAATTTAGTGACTATAGGACAAGCAGAAGGAGTTAGTCACAGAGCAGTAGAGAAGCCACCTGGTTGCGGTTTGCTTAAAAAGGAACATGGTGTTCTTTAGAAGAAATTCTGCTCTAGCGTCCAAGAAGCCCAGCAGTTGAAGATACAGCTTCAGTACTTGTGTGAGCACACAGCTGCTGAAATGGTTCAAATTCAGGAGAAACTCACAGGTGATAAATATGCCACGCAGCAGGCACCACATCACTGGGATTGCCAATACCCATCACCAAGAAGCCCTGACCCTAGTAGGGAGCAATGTCTGGAGATCCAAATAGTTCAGCCAGAGGAGGAGAAAAGCAAATGGAAGAAGGTGAACAACAGTCTCAAGGGAGCCGAGATGTGGGCAGCCAAATTAAAATGTTTAGTATTCAAGGGGGAAACTACCCAGGAGCACAAACTGAGAGGGCTTGAACAAGCACTATGCCTCATGAAAGGGTGACAAGATGCGAGTAGTGGGGCAGGAAAACTAAAAGAATGTTTTCTGGTATTTATAAGTCTGCAACTCTGATTAGAAGAAAGTAATGAGGAGAACCTGAAACTAAAACAAGAGAATGAATAGCTTCCAGAACGAGGTTATGGACTAAAAAGACTAAAGATGGTGGCTCAGGAGAGGGCAGAGGGGCATGATCAAAGCATTTATATGTCGAATAGCACTGACAGCTCCACCATAACATACCAGGAGGCTGGCTTTTATATGAATGATATCTCAACTGTCCTGGAAGGCGTTTTAAGAGAATTAGTGGATGTTGATGGACACAAATGCAGAGGTGGTGTCTTCAACAGAAGCTGTAGTAATGACGCTGGCCTCTACAGCTACTTTGGAAACCTATCCGCTAATGAACTGGCAGCCGGTGGGAAGGAAGGTTGCTGCAGCTGTGGCCTTGCATGTTAATTTGATTTTTCCAAAGTTTGAAACTATAGAATCAGTATTAATGGCACGGTGATCTGATGCACCTTCATTTTGGCCAGATCAAGCTCAATCTTGAAATTGATTAGGTCCAACATGGAGGTTTTGTCCATGCTGCCTATATCCTGCTTTAGAATATCAAAGCAGAAATTACACTTCCACATTACAGTAGAGCAAGTCAACTCATCTGTTGCTGCTCTCATATCCCTCCTAAAAGTCTAATGGGAGAAATCAACTTCTAGAGAATAAATCTTTGCTTTATGTTTAGAAGGTTATAAGCTTAGATCCTGCTGGGTTTATTGTTATTAAAATATCATTTTGTCTCAGTGTGGCATGGATGGCTAAATTCCTAACAGTTATATTTATCATCCAACAATACGGTGTATTCAGTAGGACTAAAAGAGTTCAATCTCAGAGTAAAAAATCCTAATAAATGTACTAGAATTGAATGACATTTGGGACCTGCCATACTGAGATTAGAACAGTGGTAACTACACCTTTGTTTAAATATAATTTTTGCTAGCATATTTCTATCATGTGTTCCCTAACCATGCACACATTCCCCTGCCTCTGCCCATGTGAACTATGTCAGCCAATTCATACTATAGTTTAGGGGTCGGCAACCATTCAGAGCTGGTGTGCCAAGTCTTCATTTATTCACTATCATTTAAGGTTTCGCGTGCCAGTAATACATTTAAACATTTTTAGATGGTCTCTTTCTATAAGTCTATAATATATAACTAAACTATTGTTGTATGTAAAGTAAATGAGGTTTTTAAAATGTTTAAGAAGCTTCATTTAAAATTAAATTAAAATTCAGAGCCCCCCAGACCAGTGGCCAGGACCCGGGCAGTGTGAGTGCCACTGAAAATCAGCTTGCATGCCTCCTTTGGTATGCGTGCCATAGGTTGCCTACCTCTGCTATAGATTATGGGTAACATTTTCAAAAGTGACTTTGGGCCATAATTTAAAGGTACTTAAGGGTCTAAAATGTAGGTAGGAGACCATGGGTTTTTCAAAAGTGCTTAAGTGCCTAACTCCCATTGAATTCAAGGAAGATAGGCACTTAAGGGCTTTTAAAAATCCTCCTAGGTACCTATCTGCACCTTTAGATGCCTAATATATGGCCCTAAGCCACTCTTGAAAATGGTTCCTAAGTCACTTAGGTGTTTTTGAAAATGCTTCCCTATTTCACCATAGCATATTTTAACTTGATTATAAGATAAATACAAATCTCCACACTGAGAAGGGAAACTGTGTTAGAGACCTGCTAGTAACAACAGGGTTGAAAATACTTCTGTCTGATACTAGCTAGCATGGATTTGGAAATGCCTTTGAATACATGAAGGCTTGTTATGAACCAGAAAGACATTTTGTTTGAACTCTCTACAACACTGCTGCCGCCATCTTGTGTACATCTCTGATGCTATTTTAAATGGACACATTCCATTACAGCTGTGTGTAATATCAAGATATCCTTAGTATATTTAGCCATTAAGCCGGTACACATTTTCTAGGTATACATAGTACATTTGGCAGCAGTGAAAAAGGTCTTCATTGTTTCAGCTGAACTTGTGACTTTTAATTTGCTATTTGTAATACTATTGTTGGTCTCTTGTGTTAGAGATAATGACTAACATGTTCCCTTAAAACCTAATGTTGAGAAAATCCTCTCTCTCTCACACAGAAGCATAGGTGTCGTTTGGCTGTTAGAATGCCAGTTACTTTTAAGAGTCTTGTTTTCCCCAAAATTACCATAAACAAAGCTGTGAAAGAAGATGGGGCTTACATTAAAATCCTTTTTGGGGGAGGGATGAGGGAGGACAGATGGGACTATGGAAGTGAATATACCTGATGAATTAATGTATATATATATTAATGTGTATATAAGTAATTTGTTAATGGTTTCTCCTATATATATGCAGAGTTTGGGAAGGTGGAAATACTTAGATATCAGTGGTGAGAAATGACGTTATCAAAAGAGAATAGATTTAAATGGAGAATCAGTGTATTTTGGAACTAGCAATTCCCACTCACTCCTTTCTTCCAGGAAGACAACATGGCATTTTCCCTGTATCAGATGAAATATAACTACATGGCATTGCTGCTTCTCTGGGGATAGATCCAAAGCCTATTTAAGTCAATACACTTCTACAGAGCTCAATGGGTTTTGAATAAATCCTCTGAAGGGTTCCTAAGAAACTATTACTTCTGGATTATAGGGTGTGGAGTTCTTAACAAAAGAATGTGAGAAGGAAAGAAGAGCAGGGATATTTGCTTATCAGTACAAAGATAAGGGTAGCAGGAAATTAATGACTCATTTGTTACCAGTACCAAGAAAAAAGGCCCTGATCCAACCTAGAACCCTGTAAAGAAAAAAATACATCTCTGAGATAATTTTTCCTCTAACTCTTTCTTTTCTTCTTCTTCCCAATCTCTTTTTGAGTGGTGATGGCGGTGGTATAAGCAATCCTACTTATGGCCTATTTAAATTTGTACTGTATTTGAATAATTTCATAGATGTCATACTCCTTCAACTGAACTTTCCTCTTCATATAGACGCTTTTGTATCTGTTAAAGGTATTTACTTACTTTATTTACTTAAGGCACTTATCTAGTGGGAGAAGACATTCACAAGACAGAGTACAGACAATACAGAGACTTGTGACAATGCTTGTATAGGTAAGTAGCTAGTCTACTTCAGGAAAGCTGAATAACCACAATATAGTGTACAGAACCTCCAGTGCCATTATGAAGAATTCATTAGAAACACGAGTCAAGGGCAGTTCAACTAAGTATCCAGTTACCACAAACATTTCCATTTTTTACCAAGTTGAGTTCAGCCACCAAAAAGTTTTATTCTCTCCTCATACATATCTGAGAGAGCCTGCTGTAGACTAGTGTCATTATAGGGAACAATAGCCTACAGCAATGCACTAAAGAAATGAGAATGTCAGTAGGAAACCACACATGCAGAGAGAGAGAGAGCAGTAGAAACAATAATACTGTGTGTGTTCCGGAGGTCAATTGTTGATGGGTAGCTTGCATTTTTCCTTGATTTTTTTTCTAATTCCTGCATAGTTCATCCACTAATACATATACCACAAACATGTTGATGAGTCTAGAAAAAGCCATTCTGAGCCCCTTGACTTGTTTTAATTGGTGAAAGGCATTTTTACTAATTCAAGTTAAACACATAGCAACATATAACCTAGTGACATGAAGCTGTACAGAGAAATTCAGGGACTGAATTAAACGTACTCTATCAGGTTTGCCCTTTGAGTGGAGAAAATGGCAGAAAGAAACATTAAAAATTCTATGCATCATTAGCACTGATTGTTTTCTGTAGTTATGCAGTTAGGAATAATAATGAGCTTGGTTTGGCTGTTAGATAAGAAAGTCTGATAGTTACAGTAAATAAAGTTGAGGCAGGGGGCTTAGCTTCTATTCCTGATTGTGACACATACTTCTCTGCATTGGGAAAGTAATTTAAACATATGCAAATTTTCTTCATCTGTAAAATGTGAATAGTATCTATCTCATGAATGCAGTTAGGGTACAGTTATTAATGTTAAAGCACTCTGAGCTACTCAGAAGGAACTTCAGTATATTTTGGAAATGCAAAAAAGTATCACAAGTTTACCTTTTGAGTTACACTTGACTGGAATGTTGAATACTTCCTTTCAGTACAGTTGACCTGAAACCTTTTCTCTTCCCTATTGAAACTCCAAATGCTCTTGCTTCCTCCTATATTCCAGAACTGTATAGAAGCATATTGTCAGTGGTAAGCGTAAATACCATCTCAAAATGCCATGGCCATAGTTTTCAATTCCTTTGCCACTGCATTGTTTCCTTAAAAAATCTGAACTGATTTAGGAATTCTTCTTTTAACCTAGAATGTCCTTTTCAGCCTGGGACTTATCTGTCTCACTGATAGCTTGTCCCCCTCTGTGCATCACTTCTTGGTATTACCAATTAGCTCCAAATATAGAAAGGAGATGGCAGACGCCTGAGCCAATGTTAATTGTACTCTAAGGTTTTAGAGATCCTGGCCTTTTGATGTTAAATGTAGATCAGCTTGCTGTGTCCCAGTGTTCAAAAATGGGCTGAAGTAATTTTATCTCAAGACTTTTAATTAGCGTAACGGAGCTCTTCAGTATGTATATATTTATTGTCTTTCACAACTATTATATATAATATATTATATGTATATAATAGTTGTGAAAGACAATAAATGTGTACACCTTATTGGGTGGAGATTCTTGATATTACTTTATATTAGAATAAGACACAGAATACAGACAATAAAACAAAAATAGCTATGTTTGGTCTGATTTGGTTTTAAACTGATGTGATTACAGTTAAAAGCTGACAGTTACATACCAATAAGGAGGATTGAACTGTGTATATTGGGCCTGGTTTACAATTGCCCTCACCCTGTACAATCATTATACCAGTGAAAAGTGAGTGCAAAACCATTACCGTGATGATTTTAGTAGTATTTTATATTGGCTGTGTCTTCACTGAAAAAAATGGGTGTGTTTTTACATTGAGATAGCTATCTTGTTGTAAAATCCTAATCGAGAGACGGCACAGGCAATTTTTACATCCGTGTAGATAATCAAGATCAATCCCATATCACTCGCCTGGTATTTACCTCATCTAACTATAATAGCATTTGACCTCGAGATAATGATCTGGATATAAAAACACACTTTTCCTTCAGTGAAGATATAATCTCACACTGCAGTCACCTTGCACTGGTTTAAATAACTGCCGGGTGTATGGGGGATACTCAGGAGGCATAGTACCTCTGCTGGAGGCACATGTCATGCTCCTTTGGGAATAGTTCATCTGCTTTGGTCCCCACCCACACCCAGCTCTCACCTGTGACTCCAAATTGCTGTTTGCATGTGACTGCGGCAACACCCCAGGAAACCACTTTGAGAAGCAGGCTAAACCAGGTGAGCGTAGCCAATGGGTCTTTTGTCCTCGGCAAGATAGGGAAACTGCCTTTCTCTAGCATGTGAAGACTGTTCCAGTGGACTGGGCAGAGGAAATCAATTTGTGATTCAATGGCCTTAAAAGCAGTTTCTCTCCATGCCCCACAGCACGTTGCTGATGACAAGGCACAGAAGATGTCCTGGTCATCCACTGCAGCTAAGGAAGTCCCCAGCTGTAACTATTCTTTGTGCTGCTGGAATCTGACTTCCACAGCTGAGAGAATGGGACTGCCCCTATGCAACGGCTTTCTCACTTAAAAATTCCTGCACAGGTTTTCTCGTAACTTTCATCCCATTAATATCATATCAAATCTCATTATCATTATCATCATATAGTTAATTCAAGTCCTGCAGAGATGGGGGCATGGCAAAGCGGCAGGTGGAGATGACCACTGGCAGTCATAGCCACAATCCTGCACATAGGCGGCCTTGGGATTAGTGGCCATTCAGCTACATCCTTGGGGCAGCAGAGAAGTTCGGCCGCATAAGGTAACTGAGAAGCCCTTTTTAGGATAGCACTGCTCACCCTTTTTAAGGGAAGAGTCTAGAAAAGGTGCCCTAAACATTGCCTACCCCATAACATCTGGCCAGATTACAGCGGCAGGCAGCTCATCCTACAGCGGTTGAAAAACAATAAAGAAGACTCACCCTATAAGCCTGGAATATCTCCACCTTTATGGATGGAGGTGATGCACGAAGGCCTGAGAGAAGAATGGCTCTTGTATTCAGAGAATTTGCCCACTATAACATTGATATTGCAGGACTGAGTGAGACTAGATTGGCCAGAGAAGGTTCCATCAGTGAGCTAGGAGGCAAGTGGTTAAGTCCATTAATGGCTATTAGCCAGGATGGGTAAGGAATGGTGTCCCTAGCCTCTGTCTGTCAGAGGGTGGAGATGGATGGCAGGAGAGAGATCACTTGATCATTGCCTGTTAGGTTCACTCCCTCTGGGGCACCTGGCATTGGCCTCTGTCGGTAGACAGGATACTGGGCTAGATGGACCTTTGGTCTGATCCGGTACGGCCTTTCTTATGTTCTTAATTACATTTTCTTCTGGAAAGGAAAAGCAGAGGATGAAGACAAGATCCATGGACTTGGATTTGCCATAAGAATGTCACTCCTGAAACAACTTCCTGACCTCCCTGTTGGCCTGAATGGATGCCTCAGGAAACTTCGATTTCCCCTGAATCCTCTATGGCTGTCACTATCATCAGTGCCTATGCACCCACACTGACCAGAACAGAGGAAAGCAAGGAGAAGTTCTACTCTGACCTGGACTCCATCATCAGATCAACCCATGCCTATTACAAACTCATCCTGCTGGGAGACTTTAACAGGAGGGTTGGTAGAGATAGCAGTGACTGGAGAGGTGTGATAGGATGACACGGAGTGGGAAAGATGAACAGCAATGAACTCCTCCCCTTGGGTAAATGTTCAGAACACAGTCTGCTCATTACTAACACCATCTTTTGGCAAAATAATAAATATAAAAGGACATGGATGCACCCATGGTTAAAACAATGGCACCTGATTGACTATGTTATCACCTGCCAATGAGACATTCGCAACGTCAGAATTACCAGCGCTATGCATGGTGCAGAATGCTGGACAGACCAAAGATTGGTAAGAGCAGTGCTGACCCTGCATATAGTTCCTTCACAGTGCAAGTGTCCCAGACTTAATAGAAAAGCCTTCAACATAGCAAAGCTCAAGGATGCCAACTATCAGGTGCAGTTTCAGCAGTCACTTGATGACAAGATTTTTTCATGCCTATCAGTGGCAACCCATCAAAATCGTGCTGGGGCCAAAGAAAAAGGGTACACCAGGATTAGTTTGATGAGAACAATGAGAACATCTCCAAACTCCTAAGTGACGAGCAGTAAGCATTTGTTGGATGGCAGAATGAACTCACTTCCATCTCAAAGAAAGATAGGTTTAAGTACCTACAGAGCAAGGCCCAGTCTGAACTAAGGAGAATGCAGGATGAGTGGTGGGAGAGGAAATCTGCAGAAGTCCAGCATTACACAGATACAAACAAAGCAAAGATGTTCTTTGACTCTCTCAAAGTAGTCTACGGACCATCTAAATCTGGCACAGCCCCCTTGAAGTCAGCAGATGGCACAACCCTCATCAAAAACAAGGAGGGAATCATACAGAGATCAGCTGAACACTTCAATAGTCTACTAACTAGACCATCCACAGTCGATCAACGTGTCTTTGGCCATTTACCTGAGAAACCGATCAAAGAGGATCTCTATCTCCCTCCATCAGTTGAGGAAGTTATAAAAGCCATCAAACAACTTAATTCTGGAAAAGCACCTGGAAAGGATGGTAACCCAGCAGAATTGCATAAAGGAGCAGGCTCGAGGTGCTTCATGACATCCTGAGTAGCATTTTGGAGGAAGAAGAAATGCCACAACACTTCAAAGATGTTAGCTCACATTTTACTGAATAGACTCATTGCAAACATATCTGAGGACAATCTGCAAGAAGAGCAGTGTGGTTTCAGACCAGGTTGTAGCACTATCAACATGATCTTTGTTGTAGGGTAGGTCCAAGAAAAATGTTTAGAACAGAACATGGACCTGTATGCAGTTTTCATCGATTTGACCAAAGCTTGTGATATGGTCAACAGAAAGGGTCTATGAAAGTTTCTACATAAACTGGGCTGCCCAAGAAGGTTCATACAAATCATCCATATCTTCCATGACCACATGACAGTGAAATGTGAGTGGTGACTTTTCTGATGCATTTGAAATCTTGAATGGAGTGAAGCAAGGCTGCGTATTTGCTCCAGTGCTGTTCAACTTGTTCTTTGCTTATGTTCTCAGCCATGCAATAAGGGACTTGGATCAGGGGATATACATCTGCTACCAATTCAATGGCTCCCTCTTTGATCTTCGAAGTCTCAGTGCTAAGACAAAGACATTGGAGAGGCTTCTCATCGAGGCACTTTTTGCAGATGACTGCGCCTTGATGGCTCATAGACAAGATGATTTTCTGAAGCATCCCAGCTCTTTGGCCTCATCATCAGTCTCGGGAAGACGAGGTTTTGTTCCAACCAGCACCTCATTTCAGTGCCCCAGTGCCAGCCATCTTCATCCAAGGCACACAGCTGAAAAATGTGGATCAGTTCAAGTATTTGAACAGTACCATCTCGAGTGATGGTTCCCCTGTTACGGAAATTTCCTCCAGAATTAGTAAAGACAGCCAGGCTCTTTGCCAACTTCAAACAAAAGTCCTTAACCAATACAACATCCGTCTCTCCACCTAATTGAAGATCTACAGTGCAGTGGTTCTAACATCTCTCCTGTATGGATCTGAGATGTGGACTCTTTATTAAACAGATTGAACAATTTCACATGCACTCCCTCTGCTCAATAATGAGCATTTGCTGGCAGGACAGAGTGACCAGTATTATGGTCCTTGAGAGAGCAAACATAACCAGTATTGAGGAAATGTTACTGAGAGTACAACTTAGGTGAACCAGACATGTCATCAGAATGGAAGACCACTGTCTCCCAAATCAGATCTTCTATCATGAGCTGAGTCAGGGCAAAAGGAAGAAGGGTCGGCTGTATAAGAACTTCAAAGATAATCTGAAGAGCAGTCTCCAGTGGACTGGCATCAATCCCAAAGAACTTGAGCAAATGGCTCAGAACAGGACTCACTGGTGGTCTCTGGACAAGATCAGCATGTGAAAGATTTGAGCGGGATCAACAAAATTATCTCTAGGCTGCATGTGAAAGGCACCACAGAATCGTACCATCAAACATTGTAGATACAGACTTCCCATGCCCTCAGTGTGGCTGACTCTGTGTATCAGGATTGGAACAGCAGAGTCATATATGTAGCCATATATGAGAACTGCAATAATAACGTCGTCATCGTCAGTGCTGGACTACCAAGAAATAATTGCATAAAGTGTAGCTCAATGTTGAATATTGCATGTGGGGGATTAGTTAAAAACATGTTAAGGGGGCTTGGGGAGTTTTGAGAAGGGAATGATCAAGTTAGCAGTCTCAGAAGTACATCTCTGTAAGACCACTGTTTCTTTGTTTTCAATGTATTATTGTGAATATAGACTTTGACTGGGCTTATACAAAAATGGCTTGTCTTTTTGTACAGCATTATGAGGAAATATATATTTGGCACCATGGTAGAAAGAGCATTGAGAAAACTCATGAGAAACACATAGAAAAGCTTTGGTGGGGAGGAGAGAAGGAGGAGGAGAGAGAAGAGAAGATGGTGAAGAGCTCTGGGAGCCTGTCTAAGTTATGGCAGCTTCCTCAGACTGCCTTATGGGTCACAGTGCTGCTCAGAATCTTCATAGTGCTGTGTGATGCAGCCCCTCCCCTTCCCACAGCATGTCCCCTACCCCATGCTTACATGGGAATCCTAGGACAATAGCCTTTCAGCTCTTCAAAGTTCTTTTCAACTTTCCCTTACGGTACTTGTTGACTATCGGTCTCGTGCCGGTATTTAGCCTTAGATGGAGTTTACCACCAGCTTTGGGCTGCATTCCCAAGCAACCCGACTCCAAGAAGACCCGGTCCCGGCGCGCCGGGGGCCACTACCGGCCTCACACCGTCCACGGGCGCGGACCCCACCTGTTTACCTCTTAACGGTTTCACGCCCTCTTGTTATCTTCAGTATTTGTGCTTGGGGAATTCTCCCTCAGCTGGAACCAGAGCTTTTAGGGCCTGTTTATGGCACTCCAGCCCTTTTGTCTAGTTCAAAGGAGCCAAATGAGAGTGAGGATCTCATCCAACATATCTCAGAACATATATTTTGAGAACCTCAGGTAGAGGTGCTATAGAAAATACTTATTTTACAAAAATCTAAAATACAACTATAAAGTAAATACTAAACTGTAAATGTAAAATAACTGACCTATTTTATAGTGACGTGCAAGAGCTATAAAAATGACTCCTACCTGCCCTGGTAGTCTGTCTGCTCCACATGGCTGAAAGAAACCAGTGGTGAAATATGTTAACTGCATTGTAGTGTCACCCAATGTCAGCACAATTTATGTTTTGTCGTTACTGTAAATGCTGCAGTTCTGTTATGATAAAGAGAAGTACAGAGAGAGACAGAAGTATTTCTAACAATGATTTAAGAAGAAAAAAAAAGGCAAAGTAAACAAGATGAAGAAAAAGGTTATAGAAGCTTGTTTAGAAATCATTGTATTAGAAGAGAACGGTTTCTTTAGAGGACATATGACCAAAGCAATGGATTAATGTATTCTCTGATTCTGGGTTGTTTGGAATATGGAATATACTGGTATATAAGGCTCTTTACATCCTGGAAGGATCATTGCTGAATTTTGGGGAGTATCTCTTTTAAACAGGTGAAACATAAAGTTAGTGAAACTTGTTTAACGCTGGAAAGTGAAGTGTTATTTATATAACATTGGCCTTCTGCTTGAATAGGCTTGAAGTCTAGCCTTGAAAGCTCTGCTTGAAGTTGACAAGTCTTGTGAATGTAAAGCAGAGACTTACCTGCCACAATGTAGCAATTAATACTGTTCCACATTTTGAATTAGGATATTTCTCATAAGTTAAAACCGAACATAATCATGTGGACCTTGATTTATTCAGAGATGGTACAAATTAACTTAGCATTGTGACTTGTTTAGAGAGTGGAATACCCAAGAAACCCAATGTCTACATATACAGAAAGAAGGGGAAATTTTGTTCAAGGTAATTATCTTACAGTATGTACCATGGGATGCTTAATGCCCACACAAAATGAACAGCATGTTTGTTTTAAATTGTGTGGGCTTTAATTTATCATTGTATTAAAATCAGAAGGTGTGATAAATTTCATCTTAGGGTGCTTACGGAACAAATTGAAGCAATGTCACAACCATTAGCAATTATCCTCAAGAACTCATAGAGGATGGGTGAGGTTCCAGATGACTGAAGAAAGGCAAACATACTACCTATATTTAAAAAAGATGAAAAAAGAGGATCCAGGGAATTATAGAGCAGACAGCCTAACTTTGATATCTGGAAATATATTGAAACCAGTTGTTAAACAATCAGTTTGTAAGAACCTAGAGGATAATAGGATTATAAGGAATCCAGCATTGATTTGTCAAGAAAAATATCATGCCAAACCAAACTAATTTCCTTCTTTGACAGGGATACCAACCTAGTGGATAGGTGGGAAGCAGTAGATGTCATATATCTTGATTTTTAGCAAGACTTTTGACATAGTCCCACATGCCCTTCTCATAAGGTGCCCTACATGAAGTTGTTATAAGATGGCTATGAAAGTGGTTGAAAGATTACACTGCTCTACAGCCAAAATGCTTCTGAAATAAATGTAGTCAAACTTTACTAATTCTGGGTCACTGAGAATGAAAATGATGCTTAAAATTGTTGATTGGCTCTAGTTTTCAAGATATGCTATTGGGTCAGTATATACGACCCTTCACTTGGGAATGGCGGAGGATAAGTGAGTTATAAAGGGAAGGGCTCTCAATTTAAACCAGAAATGACTAAAATACAGTTTTGACTGGATCTATGAATAAATCTATGACTGGGTTTGGGCAGTACTTGCTTTTTAGGCAAAACAATGAATGATGCAATCTGAAGCTGGTATTGCATCATACATGATATGAATTGCATCATGTTATTCCTAGAAGTCATGGATGATGCAATCATAACGAAGCTTACATCACTCTGCTGAACAAATTGCCCTATATCAGCTCTAGAAATCATACAGTGTCGTGCTCTCTTATTTGTCAGTGTTTGATTTTGCAAAGGGACACATTTCTGTTTAGCCAAAGTGAGCAGAGATGCCTCATACTTGTGTGAACAGTGCAGATAACTTCTGCTATGTTTGCGGTGAAGTGACTTTTGCATCACAAAAGCGCAGTATAACCACTATGATTAAGAAAGCCTATCACCTTTATTTTGGCTGCAAAATTGGAGATCAGGACAAGAGGTGGGCCCCACACATATGCTGCAACACTTGTGCAACAAATCTTCGCCGGTGGTTGAACAGGAAAAGGAAATCTATGCCTTTTGCAGTGCCAATGATTTGGAGAGAGCCAACAGATCATACCAGCAATTGTTACTTCTGCATGGTGCCTCCAGTTGGGAAAGGTGTGTCAAAGAAGAAAAAGTGGACTGTGCATTATCCAAACATTCCATCAGCTATACGCCCAGTACCCCACGGAGAAGGACTGCCGGTTCCTGATGCATCAGAATCCTTCTCACTTGAGTCAGACGAGGAAGAGGAAGAGGATGAAACTTCTGGTCCTGAACCATCAATGTCACAGGACCCACATTTTCTCCCATCCTCCTCCACTGAACCACACCTCATAACACAAGGTGAACGGAATGACCTTGTCAGGGATTTGGAACTACCCAAGAGTAAGGCAGAGCTGTTGGGCTCCAGACTACAGCAGTGGAATCTCCTGGCAGGTGATGGTAGGGTTTCCATGTTCCGTGACCGTCAAAAGGATCTTGTCCCATTCTTCTTCATGGAAGGTGATCTTGTAGCCTGCAACAACATCAATGGTGTGATGGCAGCCCTCAACATCGTTCACGATCCAGATGAGTGGAGATTGTTCATTGATTCATCGAAGATGAGTCTTAAAGCTGTTTTACTGCATAATGGCAATGTTTTGCCATCAATTCCAGTTGGTCATGCAGTCCATATGAAGGAAACCTATGACAACATGAAACAACTTTTGAGGTGCATAAACTATGACCAACATCAGGGGCAGCTTTGTGGCGATTTGAAGGTTGTTGCTCTCTTGCTTGGTCTGCAGACTGGTTACACAAAGTACTGCTGTTTTCTCTGCAAATGGGATAGTCGTGCAAGAGATTCCCACTACATCAAGAAAGATTGGCCACTCCGACAGTCATTGGAGCCTGGGAGGAAAAGTGTTCAGCATCCACCACTTGTTGAATCAAGGAAGATTTTGTTACCACCCTTACACATCAAGCTGGGTCTGATGAAGAACTTTGTCATGGCCATTGACAAAACACAAGCAGCTTTCAAGTACCTCTGTGGAAAATTTCCAAGGTTAAGTGAAGCTAAGATAAAGGAAGGTGTCTTTGTTGGTCCTCAGATTTGTGAACTTCTTCGAGATGATGCATTTGACCATGCACTGTGTGGCAAGGAAAAGACGGCATGGAAAGCCTTCCAGTTAGTGGCAATAAATTTTCTCGGAAACAACAAGGCAGACAACTACAGGTTGTTGGTGGAAAACCTCCTCAAGGCATACAAAAGCCTTGGTTGCAACATGTCACTAAAGATACATTTTTTGCACTCTCATCTAGATTTTTTTCCACCGAACTGCGGAGCAGTGAGCGACGAGCACGGTGAGCGATTTCACCAGGACATTGCAACAATGGAGAAACGCTATCAGGGCAAATGGAGCCCATCAATGCTTGCAGACTATTGCTGGACAGTGACAAGAGATGCTCCATTTAATGAATACAAGAGACAAGCCAAGAAGCGCCAAGTAGACACTGAATAGGACTAAACTATGTACATAATAATTTTTTCCCTTTGTTTCATAATAAATTTTATTTATATAACCCTTTTGCTGATTTTTAAAGTGTTACATAAACAGGACAGGTGAAATATTATCATGTAAAGCAACCATAAACACATGAAAAGACCTAGGTTTACAATTTATGGTTAAAATTCTACTATCTACACAATATACATAGACATAAAATGTAAAAACTTAAATATCTTAGAAACAGTAGCCAATCAGTTGTTTTAATTGTCATATTTGAATTCAGCACATCAAAATACATAATAAATAGCACATTTTATCTCTGAAGCAGACGACTTCTCAAAAATTGTAGACCAATGTTACATTCAAAGTGTAGTGATCCATGGTTCTCTGTCACACTGGAAGAGTGTCACACTGGAAGAGTGTATCTAGTAGAGTCCTGCAGGGATGACTCCTGGATCTGCTATTATTCAATATTTTCATTATTGACTTGAGTAATGAAGTGGAGAGTGTGCTTACTAAATTTGTGGATAACACCAAGCTGAGATTTGGTTTTGGTCTTGTTGATTTTATTCAATAAAGACAAATACAAAGTACTTCACTTAGGAAAGAAAAATGAAGTGGGAATAAAAAAATGGGGAATAACTAGCCAGGTGGTAGTACTGATTAAAATAATCTGGGGGATATAGTATATCACAAATTGAATCTGAGTCAACAATATGATACAGTTGCAAAAAAAGCTAATACAATTCTGGGATGTATTAAGAGGAGTGTTGTATGTAAAACACAGGAGATAATTGTCCCACTGTACTCGGCACTGTTGAGGCCTGAGGTGGAGTACTGTGTCCAATTCTGAACGCCACACTTCAGGAAAGGTGTGGTTAAATTGGAGAGTCCAAAGGAGAGTAACAACAATGATAAAATGTTTAGACAACTTGATCTGTGAAGCAAGATTTTAAAAAACAGGATATGTTTAAACTTGAGGGGGGAAAAAAGACGGGGGGGGGGGGGGGGCGACTTGATAAATTTCCATATATGTTAAGGACTGTTATAAAGAGGATGGTGATAAATTGTACTCCATGTCCATTGAAGGTAGGACAAAAAGGAATGGGCCTAATCTGCAGCAAGGGGGATATAGCTAGAAAGGTTTTCCAAATATCTAAGCTAAAAGAGTAGTTAAGCTCTGCAATAGGCTCCCAAGGGAGGTTGTGGAATCCACATCATTGAAGGTTTTTAAGAATAAACTGGACAAACACCTATCAGGAGTAGTTTATGTTTACTTGGTGTTGCCTTAGCACAGGGGGATAGATCTGATGACCTCTCAAGATCCCTTTCAGTCCTACATTTCTATGATTTTATGATACTGTGACAGGCTGAAAGGCAGGACTGAGCTGATCTTCCTGGGGTTGTATCCTGTGATTCCAAGAGTGTGTTTCATTTTCTTTAGATGTTTTTTTTTTTTAATAAATAAAAAGGCCACAAATCACAAACACAAAACCCAAGATGTATTGGTGTGGATGCTTAGATCAGTAATTTATCCCATCTGGCTCTGGTGTTTCTGGTTAGCATAGTTAGTCAAAACTTTTCAAAGTAAGGGTAAAACAGTTTGATTGTGATTTACACTCATGCCCATTTAACCTGTTCTGGCAAAGTAAAGAGGCTTTAAAGTGACTGTAGACATAATTGACACCCTTTTTCACTTCCAGAGCAGTATAAAGAGACCTTAATGTAAAAGAAAATATGCCCCATCATTCTGATTTAGTAGTGGTTATTAAACTTACTTGGCCCTCCTTGTACTCCTATCTACCTATCTGTGTCTTTTATTTAGCTGCTTAGCTGTTTTGGGTAGGGACTGTCTTTTTGATCTTTGTACAGCATCTAGCACAATGGGGTCCTGGTCCTTAAGTAGGATCCTAGGTGTTACAATAATACAATTATTATAATCATAAATAAATGACAATAGAAGGTGAATGGCAACAGAGAATCTGGCCCTACAATAACAACTTGGTAGCATTTCACATTTACTTTGCAGAGGTGTGGTGACTGCACAAGGTACAAGGCACTGGAGAATCAGGCCCTTAGCATCTCCTGCATTATCATTTGTGTTAGTTTTTGCAAACCAGAGATATGAAGGATATTTCTTACCTTGTGAAAGAACTGATTAAGTGGCTTAATGTGACTGAGGTCATCTAGAAAATAGATTGCTGAGAACAATAAGGGTGACAGGCATATATCAGAGGAAGAAATCTAAGAAAAAAACTTGGCCAAGCTGTCGTCCTTGAAGCTATCACAGCAGGAGTCTGAGCAGGTTGGTTTATTTTATCACAATCAGATAAACCAAGTGGACTGCATGTAAAAAATCAAAATGAATTCTATGCAGTCTGATTTAATTGCTTGCTTAATTCTCAGAAATGTCGTGGAGCTTGAAAACAAATTGACATTGTATTGTTTATTTAACAAAGCTGCTGTTGAGGACAACTTGCCCTCCAGATGCATTCTCATTGGCATGTTGGTTCATCTGGTTCCAAAAAGAAATTAATGATCTACATTTATTTGTAAAGTTTATTACTGAGAACACAAATGTTTTATTATCAGGCTGCTGTTCAACCGAACACCAAAATGGGCATTCTTCCTCCTAGAGTGCTGGTTGAAAGCACTGAAGGATAGATTGGTATATCAGTCACACCCTAATTTAATCACACTTGTAAATGGCATTTTGATTATATATAAATACAGATAAAATATATAAAATCACTGATGTCCTGCCAGATTCATAAATATAAATAAAATTAGAACTTCATTATGAGTGTTGAAAGTATACAATTATAGGAAATGTTACTAAGGACACACAGAACCAGCTTTCACTCTCTGATCATATCCTAATACAGCCTTGCAAACCATTACATTTGCTTACAGGCCCTAACCTTCATTACCTCTGAACTGAATTACTTCAGTGCAGTATCCCTTGAACTAGAAATGTCAGCCTTGGAGGAAAAAAAGCTATAATTGGTGCAGAATATAGTGACATGCCTTCTCAGGAACATACATTACTAAGAGCCCAATACCCTTATACTCTGCTCTCTCCATTGGCTTCCTCTTGAGCAATTAATCTGTTTTAGTTGGGACCAAGGATACTTGAGAGAATGTCTGTCTCTGTGTCTGTGAACTTCCTTGATCTTTCCATTTTTTGGTCATAATGGACCTGCCTATCACTAAGGTGAAAGGTTTCAGAGTAGCAGCCGTGTTAGTCTGTATCCGCAAAGGTGCCACAAGTCCTCCTGTTCTTCTTTTTACTAAGGTGAAATTCATCTGCGCAGGAAACAATTTCTTCTCAGTAGTAAGCCTGAGACTTGGAATTTTCTCCCTCAAGTTCTACGAACGCCACTAGTTCTAGGTCCAAAGATGATTTTGATTTCTTTGATTTTGCTTTCTTACACAACAACTTGTAACTTGTTATCTCTGGAAAAACCCACACATAGCCATCACATCCTTTCGGTGATGGAACAGAGAGAGATTTATGATGTAAGTGACTTAATGTTTTTACTCTAACCCTAGAAAACATTCAAACACCATGGTGATGGATATGGAGTTAAGTAAGAAACTAGAACAGACTGGGACTACTTGCATGAACAAGCATGAAGAAAGGTTGCCAGGATTGGTCCCTGAGAAAACATGTCTCTGTGTGAAAGACAAGAGTCATCTAACAATGATGCAGGCTGAAAAGAAAGCAGATATTTTATGTTTTGGTTTTTTTTAAGTTTCTGTCTGCTTGATAGAGATCACAACTAGTGCTTCTCTTAAATTCATTTTTAGCCATCTTACATTTTAAAATGCTGTAATATCCTAGTCTTTCTGGAGTATCTTTGATGTTCCTTCTTCTTCTGTCTTCACAAGATGAGTGTTCACTACCTGGTAGCTGGGATGGGGAGATCTCATGAAAAAAGCTTTAATGACTTCTGTGAGCACATGTGAAAATACAATGAAAATACGGAAGGGAACAGGGGAAAATCAGCTAGTAACAAAGTAACTAAAATACCATTGAAGAGATTTACTACGCCAATAAGTTTACAACCTGGTCTGTAGGATAGTGGGCCCCGCCCAAACCTTTTCATGAAATTCTATCAGCCTGCAAGGTTAAGATTCGCTTGTGTTGGCCATTCATCTGAAAGCATTCCAACCTCTAAAGGAACCTGAACTGTTACCATGTCCATTTTTGCAATCTGCCTAAGCTCAATTGAAAGTTAACGGGAGGCCAGAGAGTTGCCACAACAGGGCTCCTCATGATTTGGAGGCACAGCCTATAATACCACTGATGTGAAACAATATTATAGATTATTTTATTACAACTATGGAACATCTAGAAAAGTGAGGTGCCTCTGCCACAATGGCTCTTAAACTTGTGGAAGGGAAAAAAAGGCATTTAAAAGGATGATTTGCCAGTTATAAAATGTTTTATTGGTTTCTATTTATCTACTTTTACTCACCAGAATTCTAGTGGGGAAACTCATTTGTTAGGATGAAATAATGCTGCCTAACTTTACCACTTCTAAATACCTAAAGTCAAATCCAGGAGTGAAATGGAATACAGAAAATTAGAGAGGTAGTTTTTAAGTAGAGTTAGGTCTACTCTTTCTGGGATCATATTCTTTGTTGTTCACAAATATTCAGACAACCGCCAGGTATTTATGAAAATGTTTGTGAATCCCAAAATATGTATATTTACATAAACATTCAATATTCATCCGAATGTTTGTACTGCGACTCTGTTGTTTATTTGGTGTTTGTCTTAAAAATATTAATCTATTCAGGGATCAGAAATAATATTGTATAACGTAAGTGATGGATTGTATAATGTAAGAACCAAAGTCTACAGTTCACAAAAAATCCATGGACTCAACTTTTGTTGTTGTTGCTTTTGCAGAGTATTTGGCAAAATCTTCCAGATGACAAATACGCTTGAAATTGTGACTTCTTTTTTTTAATGATGTCTGAACTGGAAAAAAGCAGAATTCTTCATGAATATCATCTTCAATTACTATTTAATTGAGCACTACGTTGAAGGCCCTATTGATTTTTAACCAAGCAAAATTGTTAGTAGTTAATAGCTTCGAATCTTGTGTTAATTCATTTACTTGTGTTTTTTGGAAGTGTTAAAATTCACATTTGGTGAAAAGCATACTAACTCTGCAGTTTATACATATAAAATGAAGTATATCCATCACATTAAATGCATCTGACTCTCTAAAATTATTTTGCTTGGTATTAACTATTAATATTGATCAATTACAAGAATATTGCAAGAACTTATTTATTAAAAATCTTAAACATCACAACTAAATTCAGGCCATGGTTTGCAGTTATGCAAACATACATACCTGCTGTAAAAGTGTGGCAGAAATCTTTGATGCTGTATGTGTAAATTAGAGATGGGCTTAAGTCGCACACCTGGGTAGGGATTTCAAACAACTGAAAGATCAAGGGTGATCAAATCTGAGCTTTTAGTTTGGTCCATTATGAAGATACAAATCAAAACCTATAGCTGAATTTTGCAAACAACTCCTAGCACTTCCAAAGTTTGGGTGATCAAATCCAGAGGCAGGAGCAGAGGCTTGTGAGGTCAGTTGACAGGGCACCAGACTGGGACTCAAAAGTTCTGGGTTCTATTCTTGGTTCTATTACTGACCAGTTATGTGACCCTGGATAAGTCACCTCATCTTTCTGTGTCTGTTTTCCTTCCCACACATTCTCAAATCTGTTTAGATTGTGAGCTCTTCAAGGTAAGGACTGTCTCGTATTGGGTGTTTGTGTACAGTGCCTAGCTCTGTGAGGCCCTGATCCCAAAAAATGGCTTCCTAATGAAATCTCTGTTGTTTGGTAACAGACAAAATAGGTCTTGTTGGGCAGGTTGTGTGAATTTCCAGGTGTTTCAGTTTTTTCAGGTAGTCAGTTTTTTCACTTTGTACACAGTCCTAAGTTGGCTCACCTTTGTGTTTTGGATGCAATTCCAGTTAAATTGGGTGGTTTTATTATTAAAAAGCTTCAAAGATACATAGATATGTCCTTTTTGCCATGCTTTCATTCCCTGTAGAGCCCCCTAATAGATAGCCTTCTGTTACTGCTATTGACATAAGGTAGCCCAAATAGTAGAACTGTGTGTTTTTCTGCTAAAAGTTGCAGGGTTAAGCCACAGCATGGGTCTTGTTGCATTTGGATGGACCTGTGCCTGTTGGCTAAGGAAGGCAGAAGCCTCACTGAGTGCTCCAAACTGAGGGCTGCTTTCACCCATTATATGTTTTTTCTACTTTACCAAATTGCCTAAAAATGATTAAGTAAATTTAATTCGGTAGCAGAGACACCTTAGAATTAACTCAGAAGGATAAAGGAAATCTTGGCCGAGCACCATATATAGATGTAAGTTTTTTTCTCTAGACACTTATAATAATAGACTTCTATTCCTCAGCCTCATTGAACAGCAGGCTGCCTCGGTGTTTCTGAGAAATCTCACTAACAATTTTAAAGATTTGAAGCCACATGTTTGAGCTTGATGATTCTTGATTTTACAGAAAGTCCCAGGTGCTGTACATGCTGCATGCAACATAAAACAAAAAATGTCTGAGGTTACATATCAATTATTTAAAAAAAATTACACCCACACACTTCATATCAGTTCTGTCAGGTTCTCTAGACACCAACCCATATTTTGTATTCTGATGCCCTTTACAATAATCCAGTGGCATAAAGGAGTCAGAACTCAAGTAGATTGCCCCATGTGGAACAGTCTTGGGGCAACCTATGTGGCCTTATGCCCTTACATACACAGAACACCAGCATAGAGGTATAGCCAGGACAGAAGGGAGAGTGGCCAGAAGTCTCTGTCTTACAAGTATTTTAGCATGCCACATGGCTCCATATGTTGTAATTTAGAATAAGCCCTGCTGCTATTTTAGCTTGTGCCAAAGATTCCTGGCCACTCCAGATTCCCAGAGGCACAAAGGGGGAACTCAGCCCACTTTAGTTCCATGCCTCCTGAGAAGTCAGAGTTCAAATTAGAGACTTCTATATTTAGTAATAATCCTGGGTCATTCTGAGTCAATCAATGTGAAATGTTATGAATGGAAAGTGAAACTAGTGAGTTCTGTTTTTTCACCAGCTTCACTTAAAAATGAATAAATGAACTCCTAGAATAGGGTTATTTATTTATCACTGGATATATTTATTTATTTATCATGCAGTATACACAGAAGCATTGGATCAAATTTTAGCCTGTTTACACCCTGCAAAACCCCATTAACAGAGTGTACCATGCGTACACACAGACAATAAGTATGCATGACATATAAATCAGGGCAGAATTTGGCTTCTCATGACCAGGAGAAATTGAGACAGAAATATGTGATTCTGAGAGCCCAGAAAATGTGACCAGCAGAAAGACCCTGATCCAAAACCCAGAGAAATCAGTGGAAAACTCCCATTTACTTGAGTAAGGTTTGAATCAGGCCCAAAGTAAACTAACTGGGCATCCCCTTTAATTGCAATTTGAGAAGACCTGTCAGAGGCAGAGATTGATAATGGTTGCAGATGACAATTATCTTCTGCAAGATCCCGTGAAACTGCCGCAAAGAACAAGGGACAGGTTCTGTTCTCAGTTATACCAGGGTAAATCCAGAATAAATGGGAGCAGAATATGGGCTAATAAAGTGTAATTATTAACTAATTAATCTTTACCAACATCACAATTTTGTCTTACAAAGGTTTAGATGCATCATAGCTAACTTTATCAGTTCCAGAAACTGATAATGCTGAATCGTCCTTCATTAGCTAAGAAGAAATAATACCAAACCAACCCAACATTACCCTCTCCAGTTATATAAATAGGGTTATGTTCTGGATTTGAAGCTCATTCCACCTTGTCAGAGAAAATGAAGTCCATATCTTTGGGTTAGCAAACACTATTTTGTAACTGCAAAATGTGAGTCCTTCCTATGAAGTATCCCATAGAGTCAGATCACCCTCATTAACAGTCTGTTAAATAGCTTGCTCTTCATTAACAACATAACAACCTGCCAACCTAACAAGAAATGTGCTAATAGGAATTTGTGAAATAAACTCATACCTAATTCATTGTAAGTAACAGTAGCCTGAAGAAACCTCACTCAGATTTTCAATAATGAATTAAAGTAATTTCAAGCCTCCTCCCCATTCAAAATTTAAGGATCCAAATGTGGAATAGGTTTGGAATTAGTTTCTGTATCTGAAGCCTGTATCCCAAGTGGAGGGGAGGGGGGTAGTAAAAATCAAAGGGTAGGGTTGTAGACCAAACTGGATTAACAAGCACCTCAAACAGGTGATTAGGGGTATGTCTACACTACGAAATTAGGTCGAATTTATAGAAGCCGGTTTTATAGATATCGGTTTTATACAGTCGACTGTGTGTCCCCCCACATAAAATGCTCTAAGTGCATGAAGTCAGCGGACCGCGTCCACAGTACCGAGGCTAGTGTCAACTTCCGGAGCGTTGCACTGTGGGTAGCTATCCCACAGTTCCCACAGTCTCTGCCGCCCATTGGAATTCTGGGTTGAGATCCCAATGCCTGATGATGCAAAACAGTGTCACGGGGGGTTCTGGGTACATGTCGTCAGGCCCCTCCCCCTCCGTCAGAGCAACGACAGACAATCAATTCGCGCCTTTTTACCTGGGTTACCTGTGCAGACAACATATCACGGCAAGCATGGAGCCCGCTCAGCTCTGCTCAGATCACCGTCACCATATGTCATCTGGGTGCCGGCAGACCTGGTACTGCATTGCTACACAGCAGCAGCCCCTTGCCTTTTGGCAGTAGATGGTGTATTACGACTGGTATCCATCACTGTCGTATTCCAGTTCAATCAGAGGCACCTGGGCAGACATGCTTTGTCTCCTGCAGACTCAGTCCTGCCAGCAGTCCTATTGAACCGTCTTGACGATGATGGCTAGCAGTCGTAGTACAGTATCTTCTGCCAAGCACCCAGAAAATGCCAAGGGCTATCAATCATGCTGCATCATCTGCTGCCAGCTTAAGATGTAAAAAATAGATGTATTCATTTGCTTCCCCCTCCCTCATGAAATCAACGGCCTGCTAAACCCAGGGTTTTGAGTTCAATCTTTGGGGGGGGGCCATTCTGTGTGACAGTTGTTTGTGTTTCTCCCTGATGCACAGCCACCTTTGTTGATTTTAATTCCCTGTACCTGTACGGCATGTCATCAGTTGCCCATCCCCTCCCTCCCTCCATCAGTTTCGTGCCTTTTTTCAGACCAGACGCCATAGCACTGGGATCATGGAGCCCACTCAGATCACCGCGGCAATTATGAGCACTATGAACACCACACGCATTGTCCTGGAGTATATGCAGAGCCAGGACATGCCAAAGCAAAGCCAGGACCAGCCGTGGAGGCGATTGCAGCGCGGTGACGAGAGTGATGAGAAAATTGACATGGACATAGACCTCTCACAAAGTGCGGGCCCCAGCAATGTGCAAATCATGGTGTTACTGGGGCAGGTTCATGGTGTGGAACGCCGATTCTGGGCCCGGGAAACAAGCACAGACTGGTGGGACCGCATCGTGTTGCAGGTGTGGGACGATTCCCAGTGACTGCGAAACTTTCGTATGCGTAAGGGCACTTTCATGGAACTTTGTGACTTGCTTTCCCCTGCCCTGAAGCGCCAGAATACCAGGATGAGAGCAGCCCTCACAGTTGAGAAGTGAGTGGCGATAGCCCTGTGGAAGCTTGCAATGCCAGACAGCTACCAGTCAGTCGGGAATCAATTTGGAGTGGGCAAATCTACGGTGGGGGCTGCTGTGATCCAAGTTGCCAGGGCAATCAAAGACCTGGTGATATCAAGGGTATTGACTCTGGGAAACGTGCAGGTCATAGTGGATGGCTTTGCTACAATGGGATTCCCAAACTGTGGTGGGGCCATAGACGGAACCCATATCCCTATCTTGGCACCGGAGCACCAAGCGACCGAGTACATAAACCACAAGGGGTACTTTTCAATTCTGCTGCAAGCCCTGGTGGATCACAAACGTACGTTTCACCAACATCAACGTGGGATGGCCGGGAAAGGTACATGATGCTCGCGTCTTCTGGCACTCTGGTCTGTTTCGAAAGCTGGAGGAAGGGACTTTCTTCCTGGACCAGAAAATAACCGTTGGGGATGTTGAAATGCCTATCGTTATCCCTGGGGACCCAGCCTACCCCTTAATGCCATGGCTCATGAAGCCGTACACAGGCAGCCTGGACAGTAGTCAGGACCTGTTCAACTATAGGCTGAGCAAGTGCCGAATGGCGGTGGAATGTGCATTTGGACGTTAAACAGCGCGCTGGCTTAGCTTACTGACTCGGATAGACCTCAGCAAAACCAATATCCCCATTGTTATTGCTGTTTGCTGTGTGCTCCACAATATCTGTGAGAGTAAGGGGGAGACATTTATGGCAGGGTGGGAGGTTGAGGCAAATCGCCTGGCCGCTGATTACGCGCAGCCAGACACCAGGGCAGTTAGAAGAGCACAGCAGGGCATGGTGCGCATCAGAGAAGCTTTGAAAACCAGTTTTGTGACTGGCCAGGCTACGGTGTGAAACTTCTGTTTATTTCTCCTTGATGAACCCTCCACCCCCCACCACTCCCCGGTTCACTCTACTTCCCTGTAAACCAACCACCCCACCCTCCTCTCCCCCCTTTGAGCACCGCTTGCAGAGGCAATAAAGTCATTGTTACTTCTCATTCATGCATTCTTTATTAATTCTTCACACAACTAGGGGGATAATTGTCAATGTAGCCCGGGATGGGTGTGGGAGGAGGGAAGGAAAAGGACACACTGCAGTTTAAAACTTTAACACTTATTGAAGGCCAGGCTTCCGATGCTCGGGCAATCATCTGGGGTGGAGTGACTGGATGGCCGGAGGCCCCCCCACCATGTTCTTGGGCATCTGGGTGAGGAGGCAATGGGACTTGGGGGGGAGGGCTGTTGGTTACACAGGGGCTGTAGCGGCGGTCTCTGCTCCTGCTGCCTTTCCTGCAGCTCAACCATACGCTGGAGCATATCAGTTTGATGCTCCAGCAGCCAGAGCATCGACTCTTGCCTTCTGTCTGCAAGCTGACACCACCTATCATCTTCAGCCCGCCACTTGCTCTGTTCAGCCCACGATTCAGCCCGCCACCTCTCCTCTCCTTAAAATTGTGCTTTTTTGCACTCTGAGATTGACTGCCTCCACGCATTCTGCTGTGCTTTTTCAGCGTGGGAGGACATCTGGAGCTCCCTGAACATATCATCCCAACAAGGAGAGCTTTCTGGAGATGTCCCTGGAGGATTTCCACTCCATCCCCATACACGTTAACAGACTTTTCCAGTAGCTGTACTGGCCGCGATTGCCAGGGCAAATTAATCATTAATCATGAAACACACTTGCTTTTAAACCATGTGTAATATTTACAAAGGTACACTCACCAGAGGTCCCTTGTGTGCCCTCAGGGTCTGGGAGCATGCCTTGGGTGAGTTTGGGGGTTACTGGTTCCAGGTCCAGGGTGATAAACATATCCTGGCTGTTGGTGAAACCAGTTTCTCCGCTTCCTTGCTGTGAGCTATCTTCATTGTCTTCATCATCATCATCTTCCGCGTACCCTGAACCCACTTCCCTGTTGCGTGTTTCTCCATTGATGGAGTCAAAGCACACGGTTGGGGTAGTGGTGGCTGCACCCCCAAGAATGACATGCAGCTCTGCGTAGAAGCGGCATGTTTGTGGCTCCGCCCCAGACCTTCCGTTTGCCTCTCTGGCTTTGTGGTAGGCTTGCCTTAGCTCCTTAATTTTCACGCGGCAGAGTAGCTAATGGGAACAAAGATATAGAAAAAGAAATTACCATATCCAAGGTGGAAGTCAAACACAAACAGTTTAATAGGACCAAATGGGGGGACTGAATAATCTCCATCCAAGAATATTTAAGCAACTGGCACTTGAAATTGCAAGCCCAATTGATGAGATTTTTAATGAATCTGTAAACTCAGAGGTTGTACTCTATGTTGAGAATTGCAAACATAGTACCTACAGTTAAGAAAGGGAACAAAAAAAGTGATCCAGGAAACTACAGGCCTGTTTGTTTGACCTCCGTTGTATTCAAGGTCTTAGAACAAATTTTGAAAGAGAGAGTAGTTAAGGATGTAGAGGTAAACAGTAAGTGGGATAAAATACAACATGGTTTTATGAAAGAAAGATTGTGCCAGACAAACCTGATCTCTTTCTTTGAGAAGGTAACTGAATTTCTAGACAAAGGAAATGCAATAGATCTAATCTGCCTGGATTTCAGTAAAGCATTTACTGAATAAAAATAAATTTGTTAGTCTCTAAGGTGCCACAAGTACTCCTGTTCTTTTTTAGTAAAGCATTTGCTACAGTTCCACATGAGAAAATTATTAGTTAAATTAGAGAGGATGGAGATTAATATGAGAATCAAAAGGTGTGTGAGGAACTGGTTAAAGGGTAGATTACAATTGGTCATGCTAAAAAGTGAATTGTCAAGCTGGAGGGAGGTTACTAGTGGAGTTCCTCAAGGATTGGTTTTAAAACCAATTTTATTTAACATTTTCATTAATGACCTTGGCACAAAAAAATAGAAGTGTGCTAATAAAATTTGTGGATGACAGAAAATTGGGAGATATTGCCTACCTTTCAAGAGGTAAGAGCTTGGCTTGTTTAGTCTAACAAAATGAAGGATATAGGGAGATATCACTGCTCTCTATAAATACATCAGAGGGATAAACACCAGGGAGGGAGAAGAGTTATTTAAGCTAAGGGCCAATGCTGGCACAAGAACAAATTGATATCAACTGGCTATCAATAAGTTTAGGCTTGAATTAGACAAAGGTTTCTAACCATCAAAAGAGTAAAGTTCTGGTACAGCCTTCCAAGGGAAGTAATGTGGCAAAAAACCTAACTTGTTTCAAGACTGAGCTTGATATGTTTATGGAAGGGATAGTGTGATGAAATAGCCTACAATAGCATATCGTCTGTCCATAACTGCTTTTAGCAAATATCTCCACCAGCCAGAGAAGGGATTCTAGATGAGGAGGACTCTGAGTTACTACAGAGAATTCTTTCCCCAGAAGTCTGGCTGGTGGGTCTCACCCACATACTCAGGGTTTAACTGATCACCATATTTGGGGTAGGGAAGACATTTAGCCCCCGGTCAGATTGGTGGAGACCCTGGGGTTGTTTCGTCTTCCTTTGCAGTATGGGTCACTTGCTGGTTTGAACTAGAGTAAATGGTCAAATCTCTAATCTGAAGTCTTTAATTCAGTATTTGAGGACTTCAGTAACTCAGCCAGAGTTGATGGGCTTATTATTGGAGTGAGTGGTTGTAGCCTGCAATGTGTAGAGGGTCAGACTAGATAATCATGATGATCCCTTCTGGCATTAGGGTCTATGAGTCCAGCTGTTTGTAATGAAAGCTGCTTCCTAATCACAGAAAAAAAACAGAAAACAAAAACACCTTGAAACACTAGACTCCCTTAAATGGGTAGTAGTCTCTCAAATCTCAGTTGTTGTGACTAGTAGATACACGTATTGAAAATAATATAAAACGTTTCTATAAATGGTAACTCCTCCCCACCCCCCACCCCGCAAGTCATTTTGCCAGGCAGTTAATCTTTCTGTGATTAAGTATTCCATTGGTAGAGCATGGTTTAATGTAACTGGACTAGAAATTGATGTAGCTAATAGTTTGTATCAAATTATAGCTTCAGTACAGCAATCACACCTTAAAAAGACAGCTTCATTTTTCCAGTGATAAACTACAAGATGGTATTATCAAATGCTTCTTTGCAGAAAATGCCTCAGTGCTGTAACTTCATTACCTCCAACAGATAATGTATTAGGTAGCAGATTTCTACTGGCTTTAGGGAGAAATAAATTGGTCAACAATGTCTTGTCTCTACACTGTTAAAGCCTGAACCTAAGAGATGCTGAGTGCCCTCACCTTCCTTTTACTTCAGACTTAAATAACACTTCTTTCAGATGCACAGCACCTCCCAGGAAATGGCTGTTATTTCTTTCGTTTTTTTCCTTGAGAAAACATGATAGTGTCAGATTTAATTTGATTATTAAATGCAATCACATGTAATAATTAAAAAGCCCTGATATATACATTCTCTAATTAAAAACATTTAATTTTCTAATTGGCTAAAAATACTAACATTTTAAGTGTGTGTGTATATGTGTTTAATATAGTTTATCACTATAGTGACAGATCAAAACAAGTTATATATGTTAGATCCTTCTCCCCCCACCCTCCAGTTAATACAATTCATTTGACTTTCTTTTCCTACTTTAATTCTTCTATTTTGGGGGATTTTTTTCCCAACCAAAGCAGTGTTTCAAAAGAAATTCAAAGGCAATGTTGTTTGTGGGCACAACTGAAAGAACATTTACATAATAAACCACTTGCTGGGAGTTAATATCCTTCTTGTCTCCCAAACCCCCTTTAACTAGGTCATAATATCTTTTTTTTCTGCTTGCTCCTATCAGTGGAAGAGTCATCTAGTATTGTCTCTTATTTATGTCAGTTGTGGATCCCGTCCCCCCTCCTTCTCTTGCCTGTCTTTAATTATTTCTCTCAGTCAGCTATGGTTTTCACTGGAAGCACTGTATGGTCTTTTGTCCCCTCATGGTAGCCATGAACCAGAGCCTCTTGAAAAGCAGGGGCGGCTCCAGGCACCAGCACAGCAAGCACGTGCCTGGGGCGGCAAGCCTCAGGAGACAGCCTGCCGGTCACTGTGAGGGTGGCAGGCAGGCGGCTTTCGGTGGCGTTCCTGTGGGAGGACGCCAATGGCGCGGCACTGGCGGACCTCCCGAAGGCATGCTGCTGAATCCGTGTGACCAGCGGACCGCCCACAGGCGCGCTGCCGAAAGCCGCCTGCCTGCCGTTCTTGAGGTGGCAAAAAACATAGAGCCGCCCCTGTTGAAAAACTCATGTTAACTTCAATGTGCCTTGGATCAGGCACCTATAGACACTCATGAGAGATGTGTGTCCATTGTGGTTAGGATATATTCCTGTATGGGCAGCTCACTCTAGTTTACTGTGCATTTCATGCACTTATGGTTTTGAAATAATCATATTTATTACCTCTACTATTTCACAGCTATGTTTGCCATTATATAGGGCCTGATTTTGAGCACCTGCTGAAAAATGCTAACCTCCCCCCCACACCTCATTAAATTTCCAATAATTTCAGTGACTTACCACCTTGCAATATTGGGCTCGTAAATGACTGCCTGTTTTGGTATTGTAGTTGTAGTTAATCAACTATACATAGATAGGAAATAAAGTGATTTTAAAAGTACATGACAGAATATGGTTAAATTAAACTCCAAATTGCAAGTTACATAGATGTTTTTACCAATAAGCTACCTGCATCCTTCTTCCCCCCAAAAGGAAAAAAAAAAAAGCTTAAGGGCTGTATGAGTTACTTGTGCCATAAAATACAATGGAAGAAACAGATACAGAAGTGTTTCAGTACTGCAACAATTTGTTCTTTGGGAAGATAAAACTGTAGTTTTTGACCTGAACTGTTTTCTCTTCTCTCTCTCTTTTTTTTTTTTTTGGATTGGATAATTATTTAGGCCATCTCATTCCCTGTGTGGGTTAATTCCACACAGGGGACTGGAAACTCAGGATTAGTAAAATACTTTAGCAGCTGCATCATTTCTACCCTTGAGTAAGATCTCAGATCAGGGTTTTTTTTGCACCAAGTTGCATTGAATGAGATTTTGAGTGCATGTACCCTATCTTATAAACACTTCAACAGCTGGGTATACATACTATGGAAAGCCTCTTGCTGCTAACTTGACTTGTGGATTTCTATTTAATATTATAATGTTTAATCCTCATTTAAATCATACACTCACAAAAACATAGCAGTGTGGGGACATATTGTTCTGCTGTGTAACTTCAGCAGTTTCTCTATATATTTGTATGAGTGTCCATCACTATGGTATCTGAGTGCCTTTCTTTTATGGAAGTGTAAAGTATGTTTGGAGTCAGGTGCCTTGGTGGCAAAAGTGTTTGTGCCAAGTCTACTTAGACCATTGGTAACCATATTACTGGTGCTAAGAAATGGTTTAAGAATGGTTTAGGAACAACCAGAAGGTGGGGAAGCATGTCCTGGCAGTGACTTGTTTGTGAAATTTTCAGGGGCAGGATGGCGTGGTTAGGAAGGCCACGCAAGGATTTTGAAACTGTGGTCAGTAAAGTGTTAAATGTAACATATAATAATTCAGAACACAGAAAACTGTACAGAGAAGGGGATGAATTAATTTGCTGCTGTTGAACATCTAGATCTGGGAAGAGAGGATAAAGAGATTTCCTTTATTCTCCCCTGCCAATATATCAACATGTTATAGGGAGAGGCAATGAACTTTATGGATGCTTAGATGCCTGAGCTAAAACTGATGTGCTGAGGGAATATGTGAAGGGGATTTGGGGGGAGAAAGGCAGATGAAAAAATAATTGTTTTTTGCTAGCTTAATAATCAGGCCAATGTTGTATAGTGGAAGATGTCTAACCTTGGGAGCTCTGTCCTCAAGGGAACTGCTGAAAGCATTGTGATGGTGGCATCCTCAGTCTGTTTCCAGGATGGAACAAAATATAGAACTGTGGCATAGCGTTAAAGAAGGGAGCAGGTTTACTGGCTGCAGGCTTACTGTTCTACAGCAGCTACTAGTGATGCTGGAGAAATGTAGCAGAGCAAGGGAAGGAGGAAAGCTAGCAGAGGGATAAGAAAAGGTAAAAATGTAAAATACCCAGCATCACATAGGATAGCAGTGACTACAGCTCAAGCAGAATGACTTGCTGCTTTGGAAAAATTAGCCCTCTGATTCTTATTTGGGTTACTGGTAGAGGGAGGACATACATTTAGATATTGGGGGTTTCAAATTGTAAAAATGTCAAAAATAACTTGCTGTTACATAGTTACATAGTTGTGATTCATCCCACTTGTACACGGGAATCCAATTCAGCAGTGACCTGATGATGCTTGCTTCTCCACATGGTGGAAATGCAGCATGTTGAAGTGGTGAGGTAGCAGGGGACGCTCCGCTCTTACTTTCTAGCACCACAGAGTCTCCATTGGTCAGATAGTCACATTGTGTCGTTTATTTCCAATCCCTCCACCAGCACCTTTACAGTTCTGTGTGGCAATAGTATTTATAATGTTTGTTGGACCATCAGTCCTTTCCCCAGAGTCCAGGAGGAAAAGAGTCGTCCTTCCTTGAGATCATTCTTCCTGTATTTTATTAGTTTCCCATTGGTAGGCTAAATAATTCTTTAGCTGCCCCAGCCTCCCAACCTGGTTAGATAATTACATTACATTCCTTATATTGTCCATGTGTTCCAAAAACCGAGTTTGGTTTTTGTCTTGATGTTGAGCACTTCAGTTTTCATGCCAGTGGTTTCTTTTCGGCTTTCACCCCCACTGGCAGTCATACGGCTCATTGACTCCTGAAGGCCATCACACACACAGTAATGGTTGATTTTTCTGTTGCTGTTTCTGTAACATATTTTGGTTTTTATGGGACAGGGTTGTTAGCCTTGTGCCTAACCCCTAACCTGGAGGACCAGGGTGTCTGTTTTGTCTGACCCCTCCCACACAGGCCAATCCAGCATGGTTGAACCTACCAGGAGCAAAAAGCCCCTCCTTCCTTTCCCCCCACCCCCCAGACTCTGGGGATCGTTAGAGCATGCAAGCTGTCCTGCCACGACAAGGCACGGACACCAGAGGACAGAAACCATTAGATGGCCTGGAATTAATTTGCATTTTTTCCTAAAATATGAAAATGTATTCATTATTTAATATACCACTAAAAATTATAGTCCAGATTGTGGAGCCTTCACTCAAACTGGTGAACAAGTACTCAAGTGAGTAGGCTCATTAAAAAGAACAGGAGCATTTGAGTGAATAATTGTTCCTTATTCACAGAGTCATATATTCATGGAGTTCAAGGCCAGAAGGTACTATTATTTCATCTAGCTTGACCTGCTGTATACCATAGGCCATTAAATTTCATCCAGTTAGAAGTTACTGAGCTCCACACAAGGGTATCTGGCTGAAGCTTATCTTCCAGAAGGCCTCTGGTATTGATTTGAAGATACCAAGAGATGGAAAATCCATCACTTCCCTTGGTAATTTGTTCTAGTGCAGAAGTTCTCAAACTGGGGAGGAGTCATGAGACGTTTTAGGGGAATAAATAACCCTTATTGTGCACATTTTACCCATATCAGTGAATAACTAGCAAAGCTGATTCCTCTAGACATATCAAGTTCTCAGATGGCGCTGTGTATTTTGATGGATTTTTATTAATCTTGCAAAGCATTATTCAAAGTCATTACCATGTGTACATTAATCCATTTGCTCTGATAGGGTGTGCACATTTAATTGTAAGCATAGACCACAATCTCAGTTTTGCTTTTGCTCTTATTACAATGAATCATTGGCTCATTCCTACAACAGAAAAAAACAACAACCCTCACGTGAAAAAACAAAGAAGCTGAAACTGATTCAAATGCATATATCAGTTTATGTATTTGTGTGGCCGGGGCGCGGTCGTAAACTACTACAGACACACAGAAGGGGGGCACAATCAAATACGTTTGAGAACTACTGTCGTGATTAATCACCCTGATTGTTATAAACAAAAAAAAAAATTACCTGATTTCTAATTTGAATTTGTCTGTCTTCAGCCTCCAGGCATTCATTCTTGTTATGCCTTTCTCCGCTAAATTAAAGAGTCCTTTAATACCCAGTATTTTTGCTCTCTGAAGGTATTAATGCACTGTAATTAAGTCACTTCAGTCTTCTTTTGCATAAACTAAACAGATTGAGCTCTTTAACTTACTCACTGTAAGGCATTTTCTCCAGCCATCAAATTATTGTTGTGGCTCTTTTCTGTACCCTTTACAATTTTTCCATCATCCCTTTAAAAAATGTGGCCAACCAGAACTGTATGCAACATTCCAGTGCTGGTCTCATCAATGCCCTATATACAGGTAAAAGCACCTCCCTACTCTTCTGTTTATATATCCAAGTATCATATCAACCCTTTTTGCCACAACAGTGCACTGGGAGCTCATGTTCAGTTGCTTGTTCACTGACACATAAATTCTTTTCTGAGTCACTGTTTTCAGTACACTGTTCTGAAGTTTTGACCTGAATTCCATATTCTAGGGGCTATAATTTTGCATTGCTATATTAAATGGAATTTTGTTTGAATGGGCCTAGCTTACTAAGTGATCCAGATCACACTGTTTGACTGCCCTGTCCTCATCATTAGTTACCACTCTGCCAATCTTTGTACCATTACCAATTTTATCAGCCGTGATTTTACAGTTACTTCCAGATCATTGATGAAAATGTTGACTAGCATCAGGCCAAGTACCAATCCCTGCAGAATCCCACTAGAAACATTTCGGTTCAATGAAGATTCCCCAATGACAACTACTTTTTGAGATCCGTCAGTTAGCCAGTTGTTATTCTGTTTAACATGTACTTTCTTGATATTGTATAGTACCATTTTTAAAAATTAGAGTATCATGCAGTACTAAGTCTGTTGCATGTATACAGTTACCTTTATCAGCCAAACTTAGAGTCATAGACTTTAAGGTCAGAAGGGACCATTATGATCATCTAGTCCAACCTCCTGCACAACACAGGCCACAGAATCTCACCCACCCACTCCCGCAACAAAACCCTAACCTATGTCTGAGCCATTGAAGTCCTCAAATCATGATTTAAAGACTTTGAAGTGCAGAGAATCCTCCAGCAGGTGACCTGTGCCCCACGCTGCAGAGGAAGGTGAAAAACACCCAGGGCCTCTTCCAATCTGCCCTGGAGGAAAATTTCTTCCCAACCCCAAATATGGCGATCAGCTAAACTCTGAGCATGTGGGCAAGACTCACCAGCCAGACACCCAGGAAAGAATTTTCTGTAGTAACACAGATGCCATCCCATCTAACATCCCATCACAGGCCATTGGGCATATTTACCACTAATAGTCAAAGATCAATTAATTGCCAGAATTAGGCTATCCCATCATACCATCCCCTCCATAAACTTATCAAGCTTAGTCTTGAAGCCAGATATGTCTTTTACCCCCACTACTCCCCTTGGAAGGCTGTTCCACAACTTCACTCCTCTGATTGGTAGAAAGCTTTGTCTAATTTCAAGTCTAAACTTCCTGATGGCCAGTTTATATCCATTTGTTCTTGTGTCCACATTGGTACTGAGCTTAAATAATTCCTCTCACTCCCTGGTATTTATTCCTCTGATATACTTATAGAACGCAATCATATCTCCCTTCAGCCTTCTTTTGGTTAGGCTAAACAAGCCAAACTCTTTCAGTCTCCTTTCATAAGACAGGTTTTCCATTCCTCGGATCATGCTAGTAGCCCTTATCTGTTCCTGTTCCAGTTTGAATTCATTCTTCTTAAACATGGGAGACCAGAACTGCACACAGTATTCTAGATGAGGTCTCACCAGTGCCTTGTATAACGGTACTAACACCTCCTTATCTCTACTGGAAATACCTCACCTAATGCATCCCAAGACTGCATTAGCTTTTTTCACGGCCATCTCACATTAGTGGCTCATAGTCATCCCGTGATCAACCAATACTCCAAGGTCCTTCTCCTCCTCTGTTACTTCCAACTGAGTCCCCAGCTTATAACAAAAATTCTTATTATTAATCCCTAAATGTCTCACCTTTCACTTTTCACTATTAAATTTCATCCTATTACTATTACTCCAGTTTACAAGGTCATCCAGATCTTCCTGTATGGTATCCCGGTCCTTCTCTGTATTAGCAATACCTCCCAGCTTTGTGTCATCCGCAAACTTTATTAGCACAATCCCACTTTTTGTGCCAAGGTTAGTAATAAAAAGATTAAATAAGATTGGTCCCAAAACCTATCCCTGAGGAACTCCACCAGTAACGTCCCTCCAGCCTGACAGTTCACCTTTCAGTATGACCTGTTTTGGTCTCCCCTTTAACCAGTTCCTTATCCACCTTTCAATTTTCATATTGATCCACATCTTTTCCAATTTCACTAATAATTCCCCACATGGAACTGTATCAAATGTCTTACTGAAATTGAAGTAAATTAGATCCACTGCGTTTCCTTTATCTAAAAAATCTGTTACCTTCTCAAAGAAGGAGATCAGGTTGGTTTGGCATGCTCTACCTTTTGTAAAACCATGTATTTTGTCCCAATTGCCATTGACCTCAATGTCCTTAACTACTTTTTCCTTCAAAATTTTATCCAAGACCTTGCATACTACAGATGTCAATCTGACAGGCCTGTAGTTACCCGGATCACTTTTTTTTCCTTTCTTAAAAATAGGAACTATGTTAGCAATTCTCCAGTCATACGGTACAACCCCTGAGTTTACAGATTCATTATAAATTCTTGCTAATAGGCTTGTAATTTCATGTGCCAGGTCCTTTAATATTCTTGGATGAAGATTATCTGGGCCCCCGATTTAGTCCCATTAAGCTGTTTGAGTTTGGCTTCTACCTTGGATGTGGTAATATCTACCTCCATATCCTCATTCCCATTTGTCATCTTGTCATTATCCCTAAGCTCCTCATTAGCCTCATTAAAGACTGAGGCAAAGTATTTGTTTAGATATTGGGCCATGCCTAGATTATCCTTAACCTCCACTCCATCCTCAGTGTTTAGCGGTTCCACTTCTTCTTTCATTGTTTTCTTCTTATTTATATGGCTATCGAACCTTTTACTATTGGTTTTAATTCCCTTTGCAAGGTCCAACTCTACATGGCTTTTGACATTTCTCACTTTTTCCCTACATGTTCTGACCTCAATAAGGTAGCTTTTCTTGCTAATCCCTCCCATCTTCCACTCCTTGTAGGCTTTCTGCTTTTTCTTAATCATCCTTCTGAGATGCTTGCTCATCCCCCTTAGTCTACAACTCCTTCCTATGAATCTTTTCAAAGAATGAACTCAGATGTAAGTCCCAGCAGATCTTGAACCCAGGCCTGCAGAGCAGCAAGATAACAGACACCATCGCACTGCTACCCTGTGATAGCTAAAATCAACATGTGCTCCACTACCCATAACCTGCTATGGACACAGACCATGGGACATTCCACCTTAAGGGGTCCAACAGGCAGCAGCTTCATGGCTCCTGATTAGCTCCCCAAGGGGCATTCCACAAAGTGTCCATGCCAGAGTGTGGATCTCCTGTAGCTGTCATGACCATTGATGGCTCTGACCTTGGCTTAATTTGGACCTTGCCTGCTGACCTGGACCCAGAAACCCGACTTGGACTCTGATCCTTGATATCAACCTTTGCCTGGAACTTGACTACAAACTCTTCTGCTACCTAGGTTTGACCCTGCTCTGTCCCTTTGTCCCAACTGCCTCTATCAGCATCCTGACATCAGGTTTGTTTGACATGATCTGTTTTCCATAAAACTGTGTTGTTTAACATTAATTATATTTCGAGCTTTTAATTCTTTATCAACTGAAGCCTGTAATAGCTTTTCCATTATTTTGCCTGAGATTGATATCAGGCTAACTGGCTTATAGTTACCTGGGTTATCCATTTGTCTTTTTTAATACTGTCACATTAGCACTCTTCCAATGTTGGGGATTGTCATCGGTATTCTAAGA
The DNA here is from genome assembly GCF_011386835.1 of Chrysemys picta bellii. Lineage (NCBI taxonomy): Eukaryota > Metazoa > Chordata > Testudines > Emydidae > Chrysemys > Chrysemys picta. The sequence continues at coordinate 49,147,869 of NC_088798.1, read as the reverse complement.
CTTATTAAAAATTAACATCAGAAGGCCAGAGATTTTCTCAGCCAATTCGTTTAGTACTCTTGGGTGCAAGTTAGCTGGACTTTATTAGTGTGAGTAGAGGCTCCATATTCTTGCCCTATGTTAGTAATTAGTGTTGGTCATTTATATATTCCAAATTTTGACATACATTTTTTGGGGGGAAAAAATCAACATTTTTCATGGAAAATTTTAGTTTTCTAGCCCGTTTATATAGAATTGTCGATTTTTCTTTTTTGTTTAATTTTTTTTTTGAAAATGCAAATTTTTGATGAAAAAAGATTAATGAAAAATTTCAATTTTTTTCCCTCCACAAAATAGTTTCTGCAACTTTGGACCAACTCTAATAATAGCTTTAGGAGAACTTGTTTCCTATCTTCACAAACCAAGCAAAAATTACCATTGATTGTGGTCATTTTCAAGAAAAATTCCAAGAATAGCATCATATTGAATGAAGTAAGCAGTAGTTCATATACTAGTTACTGACAAGGTAAAGAAGTGAATGGTTCCATAAAAATCCAAACAAAAAAATGGTGGTCCAAACTTTAGGCTAACAGAGACTAAATATACACCTGGGTTAAAAAGACTCTCCTTTGTTTTGACAAAATATAGTGATTACTTAGGCACTCATTAAACCTGTACGTGTAATGTAACATCTGCACGTTGATTTACTGGACCTGATTAACAGTATACGTTTTTTGTGGATGGGTTGTCAAGGGTAATATTATGTGCATTGAATTCACAGTTTGATTTTTTAAAACAAAACATTTTGATTTGATCCAAAGTGACTTTCATTTGTCCTAAAAACTATTCCTCATCCCCCTCACCCCCCCCCCAAATTGACAGCAAACTGAAAAATCTGTGACTTGTATTTAAGGCAGTAAATCTACTTAGATTATCAAGTGGGTAAGGTTAAAAGATGACTTGATCATAATCTACACAGAGAGAAGTTATCTGACAACAAGGGGCTCTTTAATCTAGTAGACAAAAGGTGTAGCAAAATCCAATTCCTGGAAGTTGTAGATAGATGAACTCGCATGGAAAAAGGATGCACATTTTTAACCATGAGGATAAATTAACCTTTGGAGAAATTTACCAAGAGATTTCAAGTGATGGAGAATCCAGGATGTCTTTAAAACAAGTCTGAATATCTTTCTCAAACTGATGTTCAACTACATCTCTATAACTACAAGTTGTTGAGCTTGATGCCAAAATAGATGAGTGAAATTCTGTGCCTTATATTATGCAAGAGCTTGGACTAGTTGGTCCATAATGGTCCCTTCTGGCTTAAAACATGTCAAGTTATCACTCTCTATTTAAAAGCCAACACAAAATAATTGGTGGTGAGGAAAGAAGCGTTCAGACAAAATAATATGAAATGGTTTGTTGCATTCTTTTTTAAATTAGCTGGTAATAGTATTTTGTACAAATATACTATAGCCTTTTGTGCAATGATCTCAGTGTCTTACACATCAATGTAATGGAACAGATGAAGGAATTATATAAAAAGAAGTCCACAGACAAAAATAACAATGTATAAATATATGCATACCAATATGAGAAGTCAAAAGCAAAAACAGGTGAAATGGAATGCCAGGCAATGGTACAGGACATTGACATAATATGCATTTTTGAAATATAATGACAAAAAGCAGTGGATGTGTTATTCCTTGACTTTAGCAAAGCTTTTGATACGGTCTCCCACAGTATTCTTGCCGCCAAGTTAAAGAAGTATGGGCTGGATGAATGGACTGTAAGGTGGATAGAAAGCTGGCTAGATTGTCGGGCTCAACGGGTAGTGATCAATGGCTCCATGTCTAGTTGGCAGACGGTTTCAAGCGGAGTGCCCCAAGGGTCGGTCCTGGGGCCGGTTTTGTTTAATATCTTTATTAATGATCTGGAGGATGGTGTGGACTGCACTCTCAGCAAGTTTGCAGATGACACTAAACTAGGAGGCGTGGTAGATACACTAGAGGGTAGGGATCGGATACAGAGGGACCTAGACAAATTAGAGGATTGGGCCGAAAAAAACCTGATGAGGTTCAACAAGGACAAGTGCAGAGTCCTGCACTTAGGACGGAAGAATCCCATGCCCTGCTACAGACTAGGGACCGAATGGCTAGGTAGCAGTTCTGCAGAAAAGGACCTAGGGGTCACAGTGGACGAGAAGCTGGATATGAGTTAACAGTGTGCTCTTGTTGCCAAGAAGGCTAACGGCATTTTGGGCTGTATAAGTAGGGGCATTGCCAGCAGATCGAGGGACGTGATCGTTCCCCTTTATTCGACATTGGTGAGGCCTCATCTGGAATACTGTGTCCAGTTTTGGGCCCCACACTACAAGAAGGATGTGGAAAAATTGGAAAGAGTCCAGCGGAGGGCAACAAAAATGATTAGGGGTCTGGAGCACATGACTTATGAGGAGAGGCTGAGGGAACTGGGATTGTTTAGTCTCCAGAAGAGAAGAATGAGGGGGGATTTGATAGCAGCCTTCAACTACCTGAAGGGGGGTTCCAAAGAGGATGGAGCTCGGCTGTTCTCAGTGGTGGCAGATGACAGAACAAGGAGCAATGGTCTCAAGTTGCAGTGGGGGAGGTCCAGGTTGGATATCAGGAAAAACTATTTCACTAGGAGGGTGGTGAAACACTGGAATGCGTTACCTAGGGAGGTGGTGGAGTCTCCTTCCTTGGAGGTTTTTAAGGCCCAGCTTGACAAAGCCCTGGCTGGGATGATTTAGCTGGGAATTGGTCCTGCTTTGAGCAGGGGGTTGGACTAGATGACCTCTTGAGGTCCCTTCCAACTCTGATATTCTATGATTCTATGAAAACACAATGGGATATTCTGTTACCTGGACATAAACTATACAGATAGGAGAGACAAACCTGCGGAGGTAGGGTACTAGCACTATTCTTAAAAGATGCCATACAATCTAATGAGATTAAAATTTTGGCTGGAGAGTCTAGAATAGACTGGTCAACCAGGTGGAAATGCATTGGGCCATCAAGGGAGGAGGAGCAGATGATAGTTTTGTGGTTAAGGCAGTGGAAATAAGAAGATATAAGTTCTGTTCCCCAGTCTGTTATCCTGGGTAAGTAATTTGCTCTTTGCTTCAGTTCCTAATCTTCAAATAAAGATAACAGTCCTTCCCAATCTCTCAGGGATGTTAGGAAGATAAACTCATTAATGTATATAAGTTATTCAGATATTGTAGTGGTGAGCATTATAGGGGGAAAAGAAACAAAATAAGCCCACATTGTACTCTTTAAAATTCTCTCACAGCTCACAAAATGTCAGTCAGTCCAAAAGGAGTCTTTTCTCAACATACTGATTTGTGAAAAGTACTGAATATGCTTTGTGTGTTCTTTGGGCTTCTTACTGTGATCCAGGAAGGAGAAAGCTTGGAACCTTTGTAATGCTGAATTGCACTGTTTGGCTATTACTAAGGTAAAATATACAAGTATGATCATGGAATAGGTGGCTTGTACAGCAGTTAGTGGACTAGAGAGTGCCTAGGTATATATTGGAATGGTTCTCCAAAAACAATGAGAATTAACACTGAAACTCCTCTGTATTAATACTGGAAGTTAAAATCAAGACTTTCCAGAGCAGTCCAGCAAGCTAATTTAAAACACCGTATTCAAAATGGATTTAGTAGCATTGGCACAGAAAGCTGCTGCTTGCAGTGTACTATTGTTTACAGGTATAACTATTCATTAGTGATAAATTTGGTATAAAAATAGAATTAATGATTATTGTGATTAAAATATAAGAACAAAAATAATGAAGACTTCAGATCAAATCATTGCTTGTGCTTATCATTGCAGATTTTGAGAAATCATTACTACTGTTCCTTTTGACCTCCAAAAAAATAAAGTGCCTCCTGCAGTTAATCTAATTTGTTTGCCCTTGTGGATCATAAATGACAAGTAAACTCAAAACATGTGTCTCATTGCTATCCCCAGTACGGGATCACACAGTGAAGGACCCTGACATCATGACCCTGTGTTCTCATAGACCTGGAACAAAAACCCAGCTGCCAACTCTTCTCCCTTAACCTTAGTGTTGAGGGGAGCAGAGCGGAGCAGGGCAGAAGATAATGATATTGCAACATTTTAATTTTCAAAATCATTGAGGGTTTTTTGCTTTAAAATGGACCCATTCTTCATTATGAAAATCTCGGAATCCTTTCATGAGTTGGCAGCATGTATGGTAGATCTAAACCCCATCCTAAACAGTCTCCAATCTGGCTTCTGCCCCTTTCACTCCACTGAAACAACTCTTGCCAGAGTCTCTTCAAATGACCTCTTCCTACCCAAAGCTCAAATCAGTACTCAATACTCATCCTATTTGATCTTCTCCCTGAACACCACAAACGCAAGTTCAACCACCATCTCTATGCTGATGTCTCACAGAACTACCTCTCTACTCTAGACCAGTCTCCTCTGTCCAAACTAATATCTTGCCCTTTCTCTCTGACATCACCTCATGGATGTCTAGCTCTCAGGTCAAGTTTAGCATGACTAAAACAGAGCTCCTAATCTCCACACACACCCAAGTCCTTCCCTTCTCCTTTGTCAATCACTGTGGACAATACAACCATCTTGCCTGTCACTGAATTTTCTAGGTTTTCTAGGTCCTCACATACAGGCTATGTCTAAATCTTGGAGATTCTTTCTCCATATCATTTCCAAGGTACATACTTTCCTATCTGATCTCTCATTCAGGTTCTCATCGTGTCTCAATTACTGCAACATCCTTCTGCTCCACTCACAATGCTGCTACAATGATCCCTTTTCTAGCCTGTCACATTAATCATGTTAACCCTCTCTTGACATCACTCCACTATCGCCCTCTTCTCTGGTGTCTCAAACTTCTTATCTTCACTTTCAAAGCCCTTCATGCTCTAACCTCACCCTATCTTTCATCTCTCACTCATTATCGAGATATCAACTTCTGCGTCCAATTGACCATGATGCGGGTTTCTGTCTCTCAGATGTTTACATATGCCAACAAACACTTTTGTGCTTTTTCCCATGGTGTCCCTCATGCTTGGGAGAAGCTCTCCATCAATATCCGCAAAACTACCTTGTTGATCCTCCTTCAACCCCTTCCTTAAAACTCTCATTTGCTGTGATACCTACAAAAAAGCCATCCTGATTAGGACACTGTGGTGCTGAGATCACTGCTTATCATGTTGACTCATTGTTTCTTTGCACTCCTCTGTCTACCTTTTTTATCTTTCTCTTGTTTTATATTTAAATTTTAAACTATGTGGACCAGGGACTGTCTTTTTTGTTCTGTCTTTGTACAGCACCTACTACAGCAGGATACTGGTACATGACTAGGCTTCCTAGGGTCTCTAATAATATATCTTGATTTGTTTGAGAAGGCCGGCTGAAAGTTATATCGGGGCTACTAATGCATGACAATTAGGAAAACAACTTTCATTAAATTTTGCCAAACTTTTCCCCAGTTTTGATCAAAGCTACTTTGTCTCAGATCCTCAAAAGTATTTAGGCACCTAAATACTTTGGGAATCTGGGCCTTCATGCTTTGGAATCATCACATTTCACAAAAATAACTGCATTCACATGGACTGTGAACGCATTCAGATGTATTTGGTTGACACACAAATTTAATGACGGAAGTAATATGGGAATCCAAATTATATACCAACCATCCTTCTGCTAATTTTTCCCTTTAACTAAAGGCATATTCCTGCCATTTGTCACTTATAATCCTAGTCTAGGGGTAGTGTTGGATCCCCAGCTGCTATTATATGATCACATAGCAGTAGTCTCCAGGAAAGCATCTAGCTATTTATGCCTGGCCAGGAGATTGTAAGCATTGTTTCTTTCCGATGCTGAATTTGCTGCTATGATCCATGCCTTTGTTGGGACTTGATTACTGCATTAGACTTCACGTGTAGGTATATGGTCACTTTAGAGCAGGAGATTCTTCATCTGTTTTATTTTTGTAGAAAACTAAATAGATAAATATGTTTAATGTTATCATATTTGTTGGTTTTTGTTATATTAGTCTTTAATATCATATATTCTCTCCCTCATTCAGTTCTAGGAAAAAGAAAATTATTTTTCTTTTAAAAAGGACTTGTGACTATGATACTACTGCTCCATTTCTATAAAAATACAACTTCCCAATTAGATAGCTTATTGTCATTGTCCTGTCTTTAGTATGCTTACTAATTACTCAGCTGTAATTAGCTATTGTATAGAGCTGTATGAATAACTGATTTCGTGATTTGCTGAAAATTTTTAGGGAAAAAAAATTGACCTTAAAATGTGGTGGTGTTTTTTTCTTTTCTTTTTTTTAATGTTCAATGACTTAAAGTTGAAAGAAATCTTTTGGGGAGTTAAATTACACATTTTGTTTTGATTTAGAGCATTTTTAAGGATTTGTTTTAAATAAAAAAAATGAAAATGAAGGAAATTTCAAAACAAAGTCACTTCACATTTTCTTTACAGCCTGAACAATTTGGCAAAACAGACATAAATATGTGAAACATTTTTGGAGTCACCAAATCTGCATTTTTGTATTTATTAGAAATCTGGATCTGTAGAAAACTTGAATAAAATCAAATCATATATCTTTATGTATTGCTTCATCAATTATCTACCCTAACATGCTACCTCTTTTTTTGTAAAATAAAATATATGAGACTGTGATGTAGCCAGCTTTAGTTAACAAAAGACCATGTAATTGGTAATACTTAAAATATAACATGGGCAAAGGACATGGACCTTGGAAGAGATGTTTAATTTCCACAATTAATGGCTATAAATCACTTATTCTGTCAATATGATGTAGATTAGATGGTTTTAATTGCAAGTAAATTAAGATACATTAAGCATTTTGAAATTAGTTTTAATTAGTTGTAATGCAAAACCATGGAGACTGTCCAGACTTAATTTTTAGGTCTTTCCTTTGTCATTCTTTCAAATAAATGTTGTAAATCTTTTAGAGTTTGGAAGGGAGAAATCAAGACTGATATCTACTTTTGGTGTGTAATTGCTGTACCATTTCCATACAAGATAACATGGTAGTGCTACAATAGCTGTGTACATGGCAACACTAATAATTATGTACTCCTTTTGAGATCAATTTGGCAGTCTGTTCCCTGCTTTCCTACAAAGTACAGTTGAATTATAATAATTACAAAACTCAACGTGTGTCTGGAGTTGGTTGATCATTTAGTTTCAGGTTAAATAGAGCTGGAGAGCTAGATAGGGATGTTTGTTGCCAATGGTTAGAGTTCATACAAGTGGTAACCATAGAAATGTAATTAAAAAAAACACTTTAAAATATAATTGTGTCCCATTACAGCCATTTGATCTGCATTTGCTAATGTTTCCTGATGAGCAGTGATTGAAATTTGTGCTATCAGATCTCAAAAGCTTTGCTATAACAAAATTAGGAGACTACTGCAGCAAGTGTTTGAGGGCCCTTTCACCCCTCCTTGAGTGCACTCTGAGCAATTTGCAGTCTTCATGTTTCTTCCTTTGCAAAGGACCTAAGCATCATGGTAACACTCCATTAGCAGAAGGGCTACATACTGCTTCTTCCAGACCATGGCATATTAATTATTCTTTGGAGGTAATTGGAGAGCAATTCTTTGTCCTTCCTAATCCCATGGTTTCCCAGGCCTGAGTGTGCTGCCTCCCTATTGCCTTTCTGCATGTTTGGGCCAGCAATACGGGAAACTGTCAGAGAACAGAACTTGAAGCAAACAAGTCCCAGATCTTCAATATCAGTATTCTTCTTTAGCTTCCTGATGAACATCAAGCCTAAAAAAATTAGTTTGGCCTATTAGGTTGCTCTGAGTCAAGAATGCATTACAAGACTTGTAGGCAATTCAAATGGTCATAAACAAAGTCCACACACAGAGCTGCACAGCTGTTTAAAAAAATCACAAAAACCAAAACCATAAAGATATCATTGGAGTAACCGTGCAGTAACATCTCTTTCTGGGTATTAAATTGCATATAATCTAAAGCCGGAAGAAATGTATTGTCTAGTTGAGATGAACAGTACTAATGTTCATTGTAATTTCCTTTTTGGTTTTCTTTCCTTGTATCCTAATCTAGAAAACTGCACCCACCCATTCTTCATTGTTGAATAGTAGTGTGCTGGCATTGTAAATACTTTTTATATGTAATAATTTCCATTAAAAGGTCAATACATAATTATCAAAGCCTTTGTCACCACCAGTTTAGATTATAGTAATAGTCTCTGTTTAGGGCCATACCTGAAGACCACTTTGAAGCCTTGAATGTGACTACTCTCTTACATACCACTGTTTTTTAGGAATATTACACTTAGGTTCAAGAGAATTAAATGGCTTCTCAGTTGTTTCTAGGGGTAATTCAAGGCACTGGCTGTGATTTACGAAAGTTCTTTATGATTTGGCTGCTGCAAGTCTTAGAGACCACTTTCTCCACTGGTATTTGAAACTAATTGTATCCCTAGCACTGACAGCTCCTAAATATATTTTTGTAGGCAGGGCTTTCTCAGTGGAGCTTACTTGCCTAGATTTGTTTCCTGAAGAATATATTGCGTAATTCTCTGTTTCTCTGTTTACTTAGGCTTTTTCTGAGGGGCTGACTTGCATCAGGAGGGGATGAGTTTCTGTCAATGAACTGTTCCTGTATTAATACTTTATATGCATTATAGTGTCTGACTTTATATGCAACTAGAGCTTTTACATAGGTGCATTTATTTTTTCTATAAAACCAGATGATTAAGTATCTGGAATACTAGATGTCTTCTATTCTAAGAAAATATTGTGGCATTGAAACTACTGCAGCTGGGTACCTTCCTTCCTCCTTCAAATGCTGACTTCCTAATGGTGTGACCACTATATAATGCCACTTTTCACCTGTTCTTCTTTTTCTCTATATTGACATTCCATTTATGAGCATTATCTCACCAGGTATAACTAATGCCTGCTTGATTTTCATCTTCATCTCAGAGTAACTTAATCTTCTGTTTCACATTTTGTTCCCGAATTCCCCTTTGGGTTGGATGAGTTGTGCAAAAGTTCCTCTTTTACCTGCTGCTAAGGCCATTTGATGACAAACCCTGCTTGAATTCAGGAGGTTGGTTCCTCTTCTGTTTAAGTGTACTAAACATCACAATAAAATAGATCTACTACAGAAGCTAATCTGATGTTTCATGAATCCAAATTTTTCCTCTCCACATTGTTGATGCATCTTCAGTATCAATCTTAGTAAGTGGATTTTATTGGTTATCATAGCATGCTAGAAATGTAGGATTAAAAGGGCCCTGGAGGCCACCAAGTCCAGCCACTTGTGGTGAGGCAGGATCAAGTAAACCTAGAACATCCCTGATGGATGTTTGTCCAACCTATTCTTAAAAATGTCCAGTGACAGGGATTCTACCATGTTTCTTGAAAGCCTATTTGAGAATTTAACTACCCTGGTAGCTTGTCCTGATTTCTAATCTAAATCTCCCTTGCTGCAGATTAAACCCTACCTTCAGCTGACATGGAGAACAATTGATAATCATCCTTTTTATAATATCCCTTAATGTATCTGAAGACAGTTGTCATAGAATCTCAGCGTTGGAAGGGAGTTTAGGAAGTCACCTAGTTCAACCCCCTGCTCAAAGCAGGGCCAATCCCCAATTTTTGCCCTGATCCCTAAATGGCTCCCTGAAGGATTGAACTCATGACCCTGGGTTTAGCAGGCCACTGCTTAAACCACTGAGCTATCCCTCCCCCCTTCTCTAATCTTCTTTTCTCGTGAGCAGCGGCACAGGAGGCAGCAAACAGAGCTGCTAACAGGGGAATTTGAGTGGGAGTTTGCAGGGGGAGGTCAAGGGGGAGGGAGGAGGGCGCAGTGTGTTGTGTGCTCTGTGTCCCCAGGTGCTGTGGGCAGAGACTGCAGCAGCCATGAACCAAGCAGCAGCAAACAGAATGCAGATGGCTGCATGTGGAAGCTGTGGTATGTATATAGTTCTAGCAGGTGAGCCTGAACAGAGGTACGTGTGCATGAAGTGCTGCCTAATAGCGTTACTGGAAGAAAAGATTAAGGGGTTGGTGATGCAGGTAGATACCCTGGTGGAGTTTAGACGGGGGTTTGAGCAGCTGATGGAGGACAGGCAAGGAGGGACTGAAGGGGAATGCTCAGGGATGCAGGTGGAAGCAGAGGTAGAGGACAGTGAGGGGGGAATGTTAGGGGGAGAACAAGGGCAGTGGAAGCATGTGACCGTGAGAAGCAAGCCAAGGAAAAGGAGGGCTAGTGAGGGGGAAATAGAACTCAGGAACAGGTTTGGGTGTTTGGATAACGAGGAGGGGGGGCAGCAGGTGGTGGGTGAAGGTGGGAGGGTGAGGAAGAAGAGAAGAGCAGCTAGTCCAATAGAGAGAGGGGAGGAGTTGATGGAGACAGCACCAAATCTGGGCCCCCAGAGGATTCAGGAAGGCACAAGGGGCAGTATAAGGTAAGATAGGAACAGACACAGGTTAGGACTAGAGGGATCAGAGAATAGATTAGTAGATCGCACTGTTGCCAGGCGACGGCAGGTGTATGTGATTGGGGACTCTTTACTGAGGAGATTAGATAGGCCTGTGACCAGGGCAGACCCAGAAAACAGAAGGGTGTGCTGTCTACCAGGCGCTTAGATACGCGATGTGGACCTGCGGTTGAAAAGGATACTAAAAGGAGCAGGTAAGAACCCCTTGATAATCCTTCATGTAGGAACAAATGACACAGCTAGGTTCTCGTTAGAGAGAATCAAGGGAGATTATGCCAGGCTGGGCAAGACGCTCAAGGAGATAGAGGCTCAAATTATCTTTAGTGGGATTCTGCCTGTTCCTAGAGAAGGGCAGCAAAGGGCTGATAGGATTGTGAGAATAAATAGTTGGCTAAGGGAGTGGTGCTATAAGGAGGGCTTTGGAATGTATGGCCACTGGGAGGCTTTCGGGGACAGACAGCTGTTCTCACAGGATGGACTTCACCTGAGTAGAGAAGGAAATAGACTTCTGGGAGGGAGGCTGGCTCATCTCATCAAAAGAGCTTTAAACTAGGAAGTTGGGGGAGACGGTTGGGAGATGTACAGTTAATCTCCACGCCAGATTCCAACATTGAAAAGGCGAGTGATGAGATAAGAGGAGATATAGCCAAGGGGATGGGATTGGACATAAGAAGGAGAGGTGGGATGAACAGTAAGAGGTCTGTAACAAATTGCGTTACTAATGGGAGACAGGCTAAACGGCATTCATTAGGATGTTTATACACCAATGCGAGAAGCCTAGGTAACAAAATGGAGGAATTGGAGCTCCTGGTCCGAGAATTGAAACCGGATATCGTAGGAATAACTGAAACGTGGTGGAGTGGCAGTCACGACTGGAATACAGGTATGGAAGGGTATGCGCTGTTTAGGAACGACCAGAACAAAGATAAAGGTGGGGGGGTGGCATTGTATGTTAATAATGAGATAAGCTGTAAAGAAATAATAGTTGATGGAATAGATAAGACGGAGTCCGTCTGGGCAATACTCACACTGGGTAAAAGAACTACTAGAGCCTCTCCAGGGATAGTGCTTGGGGTGTGCTATAGACCGCCGGGATCGACCCAGGATATGGACAAAGAACTATTTAATGTGTTTAGGGAAATAAATACTAATAGGAACTGTGTAATTATGGGGGACTTTAACTTCCCAGATATAGATTGGGGAACAAATGCTAGTAGCAATAATAGGGCTCAGATGTTCCTAGATGTGCTTGCTGATCAATTCCTTCATCAAGTGGTAGCTGAACCGACGAGGGGGGAGGCCATTTTGGATTTGGTTTTGGTGACTAGTGAGGACCTCGTTGAGGAAGTGGTTGTAGGGGACAACTTGGGCTCCAGTGATCATGAGCTAATTCGGTTTAAACTAAATGGAAGGAGTAACAGAATTAAATCAAAGACTAGGATTTATAATTTTAAAAAGGCTAATTTTAACAAATTAAGAGGACTGGTAAGGGAAGTGGATTGGGCAAACATATTAATGGATCTAAAGGCAGAAGAAGCCTGGGATTATTTTAAATTAAAGCTGCATGAGCTGTCGGAGGCCTGTATCCCAAAAAAGGGAAAAAGGTTAGTAAGCAAGAGATTTAGACTGAGCTGGATGAGCGACCATCTCAAAGGGGCGATTAGGAAAAAACAGAAAGCGTACAAAGAGTGGAAGAGGGGAGGGATCAGTAAGGAAACTTACCTTAGTGAGGTCAGAGCATGTAGAGATAGAGTGAGAAAGGCCAAAAGCCGTGTAGAGTTGGACCTTGCGAGGGGAATTAAAAGCAATAGTAAGAGGTTTTACAGCCATATAAATAGGAAGAAAGCAAAGAAAGAAGAAGTGGGACCACTGAAGACTATAGCTGGAGAGGAGATTAAGGATAGTCTAGGCATGGCACAATATCTAAACGAATATTTTGCATCGGTGTTCAATGAGGCCAATGAAGGGATTAGGAATATTAGCAGCATGACAGAGGGGGATACAGGAGGGGGGATTACCGTATCCGAGGTAGAAACCAAACTTGAACACCTTAATGGGACTAAGTCAGGCGGACCGGATGATCTTCATCCGAGAATATTGAAGGAATTGGCGCGAGAAATAGCAGGCCCCTTAGCGATAATTTTTAATGAATCTGTAAACTTGGGGGTTGTTCCGTTGGACTGGAGAATAGCTAATGTGGTTCCTATTTTCAAGAGAGGGAAAAAAAGTGACCCGGGTAACTACAGGCCTGTCAGTTTAACATCTGTAGTGTGCAAGGTCCTGGAGAAAATGCTGAAGGAGAAAGTAGTTGAGGACCTTGAGGTCAATGGCAATTGCGACAAATTACAACATGGTTTTACCAAAGGCAGATCGTGCCAAACCAATCTGATCTCCTTCTTTGAGAAAGTAACGGACTTATTAGATAAGGGAAATGCGGTGGACCTAATATACCTTGATTTCAGTAAAGCGTTTGATACTGTACCGCACGAGGAATTATTGGTTAAACTGGAAAAGATGGGGATCGATATGAAAATCCAGAGGTGGATAAGGAACTGGTTAATGGGGAGACTGCAGCGGGTCGTATTGAAGGGTGAACTGTTAGGTTGGAGGGAGGTCACCAGTGGAGTTCCTCAAGGTTCGGTTTTGGGACCCATTTTATTTATTACTGACCTTGGAACCGATTGTAGGAGTGGGCTGATAAAGTTTGCGGATGACACAAAGCTGGGAGGTATTGCCAATTCGGAGGAGGATCGGGATATTCTGCAGGGAGACTTGAATGACCTTGTGAATTGGAGTATCAGAAATAGGATGAAATTTAATAGTGAAAAGTGTAAGGTAACAACAATTTTAGTTACAAGCTGGGGACGCATCGGTTAGAAGTAACGGAGGAGGAGAAAGACCTCGGGGTCCTTGTAGACCGCAGGATGACTATGAGTCGACAATGTGACGTGGCGGTGAAAAAAGTCAATGCGGTCTTGGGATGCATTAGGCGAGGTATATCTAGTAGGGATAAGGAGGTGCTGCTTCCGTTGTACAAGGCGCTGGTGAGACCACGTTTGGAGTACTGTGTGCAGTTCTGGTCTCCCATGTTTAAAAAAGATGAACTCAAACTGGAAAGGGTACAGAGAAGGGCCACTAGGATGATCAGAGGAATGGAAAACCTGTCGTATGAAAGGAGACTCGAGGAGCTCGGGTTGTTTAGCCTGACCAAACGAAGGCTGAGGGGGGATATGATTGCTCTCTTTAAATATATCAGAGGGATAAATACCAGGGAGGGAGAGGAATTATTCCAGCTCGGTACTAATGTGGACACGAGAACGAATGGATATAAACTGGCTGTGGGGAAGTTTAGGCTTGAAATTAGACAAAGGTTTCTGACTGTCAGAGGGGTGAAATATTGGAACAGCCTTCCGAGGGAAATGGTGGGGGCGAAGGACCTGTCTGGTTTTAAGATTAAGCTAGATAAGTTTATGGAGGGAATGGTTTAATGGGATAACATGATTTTAGTCAAAGGAACAGCGTGCCATGGCAGGTAAATAGTATAATGGCTAATGAGGGTCAGGCTGGAGAATCTTGCCTACGTGCTCAGGGTTTTACTGATCGCCATATTTGGGGTCGGGAAGGAATTTTCCTCCAGGGTAGATTGGCAGAGGCCCTGGAGGTTTTTCTCCTTCCTCCGCAGCATGGGTCAGGGATCGCTAGCTGGAGGATTCTCTGCTAATTGAAGTCTCTAAACCACAGGATTTGGGGAATTCAACAGCAGAGTCAAGGGAAAGGGTAGGGACGGCTTTGTGGCCTGCATCATGCAGGAGGTCAGACCAGATGATCATAATGGTCCCTTCTGACCTTAAAGTCTATGAGTCTAAAGTTTCACAGTTTTTGTAACCTTTCCTCATAGGTCAGGTTTTCTAAACCTTTTCTCACTTTTCTTACTTTCTTGGGGACTCTCTCTCTCCAATTGTCCACATCTTTCCTAAAGTGTCGCATCAAGAATTGGACACAGTACTTTCCAGTGTCAAATATGCCCCTGATTCTTTTTTGGTACTACTACCTATCCAGTTATTCCCCATGTTCTAGTTGTGCATTTGATTTTTCTTTCCGAAGTGAAGTACTTTGCACCTATCTTTATTGAATACCATCATGTTGATTTTAAACCAATTCTGTAATTTGTTAAGTTTGTTTTGAATTCTAATCCTGTCCTCCAAAGTGCTTGCAACCCCTCACAGTTTGTTTTCATCCACAATTTTTTTAAGCAAACTCTCCAGGCCATTATTGAAATCATTAATGAAAACCTTTGAATAATAGTGGATCCAGGACTGACCCCTCTGAGACCTCACTGGATACACCCTCCCAGTGTGACAGCAAATCATTAAATAACTACTATAACATCTGTATTTTGTAAGGGTTCCCAGATCTTGGGTAGATTACTATTATTCTCATAACTGATCACCTTATATAAACGAAATAGAATACCAAAGGAAGGAAGATTTTTATTTGTGTTGCTGTGTGAACTGACATTTTGAACACTGGGAACAGAGCAAGAATGTTGTTGTACTAAGTACAATGAGCATGTTGCTTTTCTTCTTCCTAACTTGAAATAATTAGACAAACATTGCCACCCTTAGAATTTCCAGCATAATCCTGATTTCCCTGAGTGAGACTAGATTGTTATTCTTCACAAGGGGGCAGAGATTACACTTCTGAGGAGTTCCTCTTCCACCTTGGTGCTGCTTATAATTACTTGCTCTGTATTTTCCCCAAGGCTGATTATAACACAATAGAGGAGTGTAGATTGAGTGAGCATACCTTAATGACCTTTCTGAATGCAACAAATGAAAACAAGAGGAGAGGTATTAAACCATAAAAGATTTGCTTTACTGAAAATCTGCAGAGGAGTTACTCTGCTTGTTCTTTACAGAGGACACTTTGCTCTCTTGCAGTTCATCTGAGATGCTAGTCAAATTCTGGAGTGGATTCTCTGTTCACAAAGGTGGATTCACGGCATTACCTTTCCTTATTTTCCCTAATATTTATTCTAAAGTGTTGGGAGATTTACATTTAAACTATAAATGATTAGTCCTATTTCAAACTTTTAACCTGAAACTCTTACACTTGCAGCATAATCCTCTTTATCTTCAGAGAATTCCAGGGCAATAATGATGTCCCTTACATGGCTGATTAAGAAATACAGGAGTGGGTCTTTCATCTGACATGGTCCATGTTATTGGAAGTTTTGAAGAAAGTTTCACCCAGTGGTCATCCTAAAAAAATTACTAATTGACTAAAATAATCCTGTTTTAAAACCAGATTCTGACACCATTATTCATACCAAGGTAGCTCTTTCTTCTTGAGTGGTCCCATTGACTACCATGTAACATTTTGTGGAGTAAGATACTATTCAACATGGGTAAGGTAACCAGGATTTCTGCCTTAGATGACTCATAACTTTGGGTTAGTTTGTGATACCTGTACTCACACTGAGTAATGCTTTATGCTCCAAGTAGTCACATTGATTTCCAGGGATTACTTGTGATGGAAGATACTACTCAATGAAGATGGATATCACAGTCTGCTCCTTCATCTCAATATTTTCAGTATTCAATGTATTTCCTATAGCACAGGGAAGCACAAAGGAATATTTCAGATACTAAGATAGCATCAAAGATGCCCTCTGGTTCTCACAGAACCCACTTCAGCCAGTTTGCGGCAATGGCAATCAGTATCCCATAGTTTCAAATAGACAGCTTCCTCAGTCAAGGGACTCCTGTGTTAATGGTATAGTAGTAAGGGGCCTTAGCTGCCCATTTATATGGTTTTACACAATGAATTTATACCTAATTCCACCCAGATGGATATGGATAGAATTTGTTCCCCTTTCTACCCTGTTATAAAGTAATTTTGATTATACTTTTTTCTTCAAAGTTTGTAGCTGACAGTACCTTTAAAGCTTTTCACTGTTGAAACATTCAGGGAATATAATGGGTTAACATAGATTTAATCTCTTGATGAAGAAAGAAGTGGACTTTTACATTAGGCCTGTCTACAAATTCAGGCTCTTGCTGATGACATTGAGACAACTGTGCGCTTTTTTGGAGATATCTGCCATTATGACTGGTTGCTAGTCATTTCAGAGCACTGAAGTAATTATCAAAAATTGTCATTTAGTTGGAACACATCTTAATATATTACAAATACTGATTCAGGGATAGATGCAGCCCATCCTAGGGGCATTCTTAAGAAGATCAAGATAGGGAAATTTGTGGGCACATTTCATAATGAATCTTATCACTATCATATCTCAACCTTTCACAGAAGATTTTTTGATTGGTTGACATTTTTCAAAAACTGAAACATGAACAAAAGACTGCAGGATTCTATGCAAAATCCATAGAGATGGCAAATATGAAGAAGGTTAACAATTCTGAGTCTGTAGCAGCAAAACTGCAGAAAAAAAGTAAATCTGTATGCTTGAGGCTGTCACTAAACATATGAATGCTAGTTTCACCCAGCTACAGTGACTGCCATTCATGTTTGTTGACTGCTTACAGTTGCCCAATGATACAAACAAACATTGACAATCTGCTGAATCACTTTATAGAGGTACTGAATGGGGAGGAAAATGAATACCCTACACATTATATTTAAATCTCATCAGATCCAAAACAAATAACAGTGCACATCCATGTTTAACACTTTAAACTATCAGACCACGTGACTTTCAGTATATGTTGCTCCTGGTGGAAATTGTATTGTTCTCACTATTCCGTAGCACTGAAGTTATAGAAGGTGAATTATCAATAAACTCAAGTAAAAGGATGGCACGCTGCTTTGGGAACTAGCCTGGGACTCAGGAGGCCTGGGTTACATTCCCTACATTGCCACACACTTCCTTTGTGACTTTGGGTAAGTCACCTAGTCGTTCTGTGCCTCAGTTTCCCATCTGTAAAATGGGTATCACGGTATTTTCCTAACTCAGAAGTGTGTTGTGAGAATAAAAGACTGTGATGTGCTCAGATACTATGGTAATGGGGGCCAAACAACTGCATCTATCTATTTAAAGTATGTACATAGGCGTTGACTCCGTGGGTGCTCTGGGGCTCGAGCACCCACGGGGAAAAAAAGATGGGTACTCAGCACCCACCAGCAGCCCCCTATTAGCTCTGCCCCTTCCCCACCAGCACCTCCCACCCGCCGGCGGTCCCGCTAATCAGCGCCTCCCTCCCAGCACCTCCCAACCACTGCAGATCAGCTGTTTGGTGGCATGCATGGGGAGGGGGTGCAGCGAAGGTGGGGCATGCTCAGTGGAGGGGGTGGAATGGGAAGGGAAGAGGTGGGGCAGGGTGGAGTGGGGGCTAGGGAAAGGGGTGCAGTGGGGGCGGCGCCTGGGGCGGAGCAGGGGTTGAGCACCCCTCTGGGAATGGACAAAGTTGGCACCTGTGGGCAAGTATATGAATCAAAACACATTCCAGGGCTTGATGATGATAAAAGGGGTAACCCAAGTGCAGAGGTCTTCCATCCCCTAGCAAGCTTTTAGCTACTGGTTAAAAGGTAGACCAGGAACAAAATATATTAATGAACATAGTCACAGTGAGCACTCAGCAGCAAGAGCAGGCAGCACTAGTGGGAGATTAGCATAGTGCTGTTCTCCATAATCAGATCTAGCTTTCAAACCAGATGGACGTTATTCCTCATACTGCTTAGCTATTCAAATTATTACTTGAATTTGAAATAAATTATCACAGTCTCACTCCTTACTCTCAGGCCTGGTCTACACTAGGAGGTTATGTCAAATTTAGCAGCGTTAACTCAAATTAACCCTGCACCCGTCCACACAATGACGCTATTTATTTCGACATAGAGGTCTCTTTAAATCGATTTCTGTACTCCTCCCCGATGAGGGGAGTAGCACTAAATTCAACATGGCCATGTCGAATTAGGATAGGTGTGGATGTAATTCGACGCTAATAGCTCCGGGAGCTATCCCACAGTGCACCACTCTGTTAAAGCTCTGGACAGCAGTCCGAGCTCGGATGCTCTGACCAGCCACACAGGAAAAGCCTCGGGAAAATTTGAATTCCTTTTCCTGTCTGGCCAGTTTGAATCTCATTTCCTGTTTGGACATCGTGGCAAGCTCAGCAGCACTGGCAATGATGCAGAGCTCTCCAGCAGAGGTGACCATGCAATCGCAGAATAGAAAGAGGGCCCTAGCATGGACTGATCGGGAAGTCTTGGATCTGATCGCTGTGTGGGGAGATGAGTCCGTGCTTTTGGAGCTGCGCTCCAAGAAACGGAATGCAAAGATCTACGAGAAGATCTCCAAAGCTATGTCGGAGAGAGGATACAGCCGGGATGCAACGCAGTGCCGCGTGAAAATTAAGGAGCTGAGACAACGGTACCAGAAGACCAAAGAGTCAAACGGACGCTCCGGATCCCAGCCCCAGACATGCCGTTTCTACGAGCCACTGCATTCCATTCTAGGTGCGGCCGCCACCACTATCCCACCACTGTCTGTGGACTCTGACGATGGGGTATTGTCGATGGCCGCTTCCTCGGAGATGTTCGCAGATGGGGAAGATGAGGAAGGAGATGAGAAGGACGAGGCAGTCGACAGCGCTTTCAACGCTGATTTCCCCGACAGCCAGGATCTCTTCATCACCCTCACGGAGATCCCCTACCAACCCTCCCAAGGCGGTAACCCAGACCGTGAATCAGGGGAAACATCAGTAGGTAAGTGTTTTAAACATTTATTTTGAACAGAATAAGAATGGTATCTTAACAATGGGTTTTTCATGATTAGTTTGCCCTAGGCGCTTTAGTTTCTACTCCTTGCCAGTGCAGCCACTGGAAAAGTTTGTCAACATGTCAGGTTTTTCATGATTAGTTTGACCTAGGCGCTTTAGTTTTTAGTCCTTTCCAGTGCAGCTACTGGAAAATTCTGTCAATATGTCTGGGGATAGAGCAGAAATCCTCCTGGAACATCTCCACGAAGGTCTCCTGGAGGTATTGTGAAAGCCTTTGCATCGGGTTCCTGGGGAGAGCGGCCTTATTGCATCCTCCATGGTAGGAAATGTTTCTGCGCCAGGCTAGCAGCAAGTACTCCGGGATCATTGCCTCACAAAGCATGGCGGCATACGGCCCTGGTGCTTGCTGGCATTCACGCAGCATGCGGTCTTTCTCTGTCTCCGAAATCCTCATCAGAGTGATATCACTCACGGTGACCTGCTTTGAATTAGGGGAATGTTAGTATTGGGTTTGATTGCCTGTTCATTTACATAACTGTAACCGGCCGTTTACAGCCACGCGGTGGAGGCATGACAGAGGCAGCATGGAGGGATCTTTCCCGGGGACAGCCGCGAGTGGGGTGGGACAGGGGCAGAGTTCATGCTGGCCGGCTTGCTGGCAGCAGGAACTAGCCAACGCTAGGAGCATTGCTTGGAACGTGAAAGGAGGGCACTGCTTGTGTGATCTGTGTGAAAATTCGACCTTGTACTGAATGCACATGTGATAGGTGCTGTGCACGGTCTTGTTCACAGAGAAAGACTATATTCATTGTTTGCAAAACTGTATCTTTCTGAGGAATTCAGTCCCTTTTTCCCATCCCACAGCTGCGAGTGTCTCCCGAGCTACCCCGGCATCCCCCTCCCAGAGGCTGGCGCAGAGAAAGACACGGGATAACATGTTCTCAGAACTTATGGGCTGCTCCCGAGCCGAGGCGGCACAGCAGACCCAGTGGAGGGAGAACATGTCGCAATACCAACGATCACACAGCGAATGGGAGGACAGGTGGCGGCAGGAAGACCAGCAGGCGACTCAAACGCTGCTTGGACTAATGAGGGAGCAAATGGACACGCTCTGGCGCCTTATAGATGTTCTGCAGTGCCGAAAGCAGGAGGACAGAGCCCCGCTACATTTTCTCTCTAACCGCCCTCCCCCGCCACAAAGTCCCATCCCCCCCTCACCCAAAGTCCCAAGAAGGAGGGGCGGCAGGGGCCGTAAAAACAGTTAATCCACCCCTGCAGACTGCTCAAGTAACAGAAGGCTCTCATTCCCAAAGATTTGATAAGTCCTTTCCTTCACTCCAAAAGCACCTCACCCAAGCCCCCGTCCCAGTCTCATCCCCTAACTGTGTAGTTATTAATAAAAAATACCTTTCTGTTAATTACTGTTTCCATCATGTTCTTTTAGAGGAGAGTGTGTTTGAAAGCGGGGAAGGGGGTTGGTAATTGGAGAGGAGAGTCACCATTACCAGGGTACAGACACGGGGGCAGGTTCAGCAGAAGGTCACACACACATTGCAGTCACTAGGCACCCTGGTCAGTCTGGGAGGTGATTTTCATGTTCTGTGTGTGGGGGGGGGGGGGGGGCTATGTGAGTTTGTGGCGGGGGAGGGCGGTTACAGATCTTATGCAGCGGTCCTTAGCCTGGATGACAGAGCCACACAGCAGGGGATCTGTAATCACCCTCCCCCGCCACAAACTCACATAGCCCCCACACATAGAGTCCCGAAAAAGAGGGGTGGCAGGCTCTGTTGAAACAACCAGTCCACCACTGCAGACCGCTCTAGGAGCAGGAGCCTGTCATTCCTCGAGTTTAGAAGTGTCCTTTCCATCACTACACCCGCTCCCCACCACAGTCTGCGTCCCAGTTTCAACACTTTACCACAAAATCCTTAAGAAAGAAAACGGTGTTAATGAACAAAGTTTCATTTATTTTATTTTTAAAGGTGTGTTGGAAGGGGGGAAAGGGGGTTGGTAACTGGAGAGGATAGTCAACATTAACTGGGTAAAGAAACGGGGGCAGGTTCAGCTTCTGTTTAAACAAACGTAATAGTCACAGGTTACCCTGCTCACTCTGGAACCTAGCTTTCAAAGCTTCCCGGATGCACAGCGCGTCCTGCTGGGCTCTTCTAATCGCCCGGCTGTCTTTCTGGGCGTAATCAGCAGCCAGGCGATTTGCCTCAACCTCCCACCCTGCCATAAACATCTCCCCCTTGCTCTCACAGAGATTGTGGAGCACACAGCAAGCTGCAATAACAATGGGGATATTGGTTTCACTGAGATCAGAGCGAGTCAGTAAGCTTCTCCATCTCCCCTTCAGACGTCAAAAAGCACACTCCACCACCATTCTGCACTTGCTCAGACAGTAGTTGAAGAGTTCTTTTTCACTGTCCAGGGTGCCTGGATAGGGCTTCATGAGCCAGGGCATGAGTGGGTAGGCTGGGTCCCCGAGGATCACTATAGGCATCTCCACATCCCCAACAGTTATTTTGTGGTCCGGGAAGTAAATACCTTCCTGCAGCCATCTAAACAGACCAGAGTTCCTGAAAATTCGTGCATCATGAACCTTGCCCGGCCATCCGACGTTGATGTTGGTAAAACGTCCCCTATGGTCCACCAGTGCATGCAGCACCATTGAAAAGTAGCCCTTCGGTTAATGTACTGGCTGGCCTGGTGGGCCGGTCCCAAGATAGGGATGTGAGTTCCATCTATAGCCCCACCACAGTTTGGGAATCCCATAACAGTGAAGCCATCTATGATCACTTGCACGTTTCCCAGGGTCACCACCTTTGAGATCAATAGCTCAACGATTGTGTTGGCTACTTGCATCACAGCAACCTCCACGGTAGATTTGCCCACTCCAAAGTGATTCGCGACTGACCGGTAGCTGTCTGGCGTTGCAAGCTTCCACAGAGCTATGGCCACTCGCTTCTGGACAGTCAGGGCTGCTCGCATCCGGGTGTCGTTGCGCTTCAGGGCAGGGGACAACAACTCACAAAGTTCCAGGAAAGTTCCCTTATGCATCCGAAAGTTTCGCAGCCACTGTGATTCATCCCAGACCTGCAGCACTATGTGGTCCCACCAGTCCGTGCTTGTTTCCCGGGCCCAGAATCGCCGTTCCACACCATCAACATGACCCATTGCCACCGTGATGTCCATGGCACGGGGTCCCGTGCTTTGCGAGAGGTCTGTGCCCCTCTCAGACTTTATGTTCTCACCGCGCTGCCGTAGCCTCCTCACCCGATTTCTCAGCATCTGCCTTTGAAAAAGGTGGATGATAAGATGCGAGGTGTTGACAACTGCCATAACTGCAGCAATGATTGCAGCGGGCTCCATGCTCACAGTGCTGTGACGTCCACACTGTCAATCACCAGAAAAGTGCACAAACTGATTGCCCGCTTGCGCTTTCATGGATGGAGGGCGGGAGTGACGGTTGAATGACGATAGTTACCCAAAACCACCCTCGACACATTTTTTTGCCCCAGCAGGCATTGGGGGCTCGACCCAGGATTCCAATGGGCAGCGGGAATTGCGGGAACTGTGGGATAGCTGCCCACAGTGCACCGCTTCCAATGTCGATGCTTGCCCCGTTAGTGTGGACTCACAAAGTCGAATTACTGTCCTTAGTGTGGATA
The DNA here is from genome assembly GCF_011386835.1 of Chrysemys picta bellii. NCBI lineage: Eukaryota > Metazoa > Chordata > Testudines > Emydidae > Chrysemys > Chrysemys picta. The sequence goes on along the minus strand of NC_088798.1, from coordinate 49,124,933 downwards.
CACACCTTCGACTTCGTAATATCGATTCCACAAATTTGCTTTAAGTAAAATCGAGCTACTCTCGTAGTGTAGACATGTCAGTCTCAGAAGAATGAAATAGCATTTTAATTTATATTAAAGAGAACAAATTAAACAGACAAGACCAATTGAGAGTCAGCTGCACTAAGCAAGAGAATAAAACTTGAAAACTAAGGTGCAACAATTTAAAAAAAAAAAGCAGAATGCAAAGGAAATGCTCTTAAATAATCACAGCTGCAACAAATATTTTAGCTTTGTTGACCTATGACCTGTCCTTAATGTAGAACAGGGATTTAATTTGTTTGCTATGGAGTGTATTGCTGAAAATTTATAGTATAATGACACTAAGGGGCATAATGCTGACAGATTTTATAGGGCTTATTAGAGTGAAATATGCTGGAAAGCAGGTAGGGGAATTTTAAAAACAGGAGTGTTAGGCTTTGCTCTAGTATAAAGGTAACCCTTACTTACTGTGGGCCTACTGTAATTAGTCAAGGTAGGCCTGAGGGTTTGACCTGAGGTCATATAATTGCCTTCTCATGTTGTGTGACAAACCAGTTAACCTCAGAAAGACAAATACAGCACATTATGGCATAAGTTTAAAATAGGGGATTTTTTTCGGTTTCACAATTAAGTAACTATGGAGATAACCACATTAATGCACATGATGTTTTGGGAAATTAATTGATGCAAACGGCTTGGTCAGGAACCTACTTATGGTCACCCAGAACCCCACTCATGGACCAACTTCTCTTGGTGGAAGGCACAAGCTTTCAAGCTCCGCAGATGACCCGAAGAAAGCTCAGCGGAGCTCGAAAACTTGTGCCATCCACCAACAGAAGTTGATCCAATAAAAGATATTATCTCACCTACCTTGTCTCTCTTATATCCTGGAACTAACACGGATACAAGAACTCTTCAAACAACTCATGGACAAAAAGCTGGTCTACGTTGTTGTGACCAGGGAAATAATCAAATGTGGCCATAGATCCATGTACATTATATAACCAAAGAGTATATAAGATCTAGATATTTGCCCAAACCCTGGGGTACATCAGGGTCTGTCCTCTGATGTGCTCCACTGATTGATTCCTTCTATCTTTGTTTTCTTGAATCTTAGGAGTATGTGAGTATGTTCATAAGCCTGAGAGCTAGCTCTTTGTTTTAGCTTTATGCTACTATATTAATGAGTGGAGTTATTTGGATGTTAGATATAGATAAATGCTTTACTTGTTTTTTGTGTCCCTCTCAATAATAGTTTGGGTAGCTGCCCAAAGGGGAAGAACCTGTGAGAATAAATAAATATTACCAGTGCAAAGCTGACCAGACAACAGTTTCATGTATTTGAAACTGCAGACCAAAAATTGGGACAACCACATTCTCTTGTCAGGGAACCAAATGTATTGTCTTGCCTAACCGTGGAACCTCTCACTATATCCCAGTCTGACGAGAAAGATGCTGTTATGTGGACATGCTGCAACCTCTTGTTTTAGCATTAATTGGTGCAAGAATAATGCTCTGTGTGTGCAGCAAGTGCCTCCTTCAATACTTGTACTCAGTTGGGATTTTCTGTCCCCACTTGTAATACTTTGTGAAGGTAGCAACCCTATAGCTCATCACTGTGCCAAGTGAACTGATCCTAGTGACAGGTGGATTGTTCAGCTCTCAGCCCACCACAGGTAGGTCTTCATGCCAGACTCTTTACAGTGAAAGATAATAAAAGTATCTTGTTTGTTTTTTGTCTTGAATTCTAAAGGAGACATGTTTTTGTGAGCTTGCTTTGTGTGTTCCTCTCAGCCTCAATTCAAAACTTCCTCAGACAGTGGAATGCAGTGAAAATTGATGACAGATTTAGTCAGTTTAACTTCTGCATTGTTAAATGTATTTTATTTGTTAGAATGAATCAGTTGTGTTTTAAGGAAATTGATGAATCTTTCTATTGCATTAGTAACATGACTGTTGAAAGAGGTGTTTTATGTATATTGCAGTCCATTATATGGATTAATTTGACCACCAACCAGATGAGAAACTATGGGTATTAGGTGCTTTAGTTTACTTCTGTCATAATTAGAGCTGAGCAAAAGAATAAAACATATTTTATGGATATTTGATTAGCACTCTTTGGCCTTGTTAGCATCCCTTTTGTGTTTGTTTCTTTAAAGAGCAATTAAATACAATTTTCATTGGTAAAAATGTTAGTGGTAACCAGATTGTAGATTCACTTGAACAGGTATCCATTGTTTTTGTCTTTAAACTTGTCCAATCTGGGAACAAAATTAATATTCTGTGACTAAGAATCTGAATTTCAAATATTCACAAATATCCACTGTCTAAAACATTCTAAAAGATGTTGGCTAAATAATTCAAATAACAAATTCAATCTGTTTGAACAGAAGTGGGAGCCAAATTTATACAATTATTTGTGAATTATTGTTCAGGTCTTGTCAAATTTAGCCACTAGGAGTGGGGTTCTTTTTCATGGAGACTAGAGGGGACTGATTCAGTTGCAATTAATGTTGATGGAACATTATGGACTGGACTGATTATTTTAAAAACTGTATTTCTTATAATTGTGGTGCCATCAGTGACAGAAAATTGAACATGAGTACCTGCAAATGGATGTGGGACAGTCCTCATAATGAAGCCTGCACTCTTAGTTTCCTCTTCCTGGTCCTTTTTGGAGGGGAGCCAAGAGAGGGTCTTTTTGAGATACAAAATATGACCACTGGTGAAATTTTACAAATAGATCAAAATAAATACTTTTTTCTTAAATCAGCTATCTTCATATTTATGACATGGGATGAGTATTCAGTTTCTTCTTAATGCATTGTCTGACCCTCATTTTTTTTTCCTTTTGTGAAAGAGAGACAGAAGGATAAGTGAACCAAAAAAAAAATGGGGCTCAAGAAAATTTTAGCAGTTTAGGGACACGTGAGGCTTATCTTCTGAGAACATCTGCTATTGCTACTGGCTAAGCAACCTAGATCTATTTAAATAAAGTTGATAATGCTGTTTGTCTTTTCCCCCCTCTCTGTTGAGACATTTACTGTATTTTCTTATCTGATAGAAAAAGGAGACTGCACAGAGGGGTGCATAGTTGATTCCAACTATCCCTTTGTCCAGCCAGCTCACTTTGTGTTGTGAAAAATACTGTTTTATGAAAACGTACTTCAGTCATTCTCAGGATATTGTGGTGAAAGTGGTCTGTTTGTCGATCAAAATGTCACCCATCTGCCTCAACGGGAGAACTTGATGGGGCTGATGGTGAAGAGGGCCAGTCCCCGCAGTGAGGTAGGGAGACACTCACTGAGAGACACCAAGTCATTCCCTCCCCCAGGAGTCTCTGGCATCCATTGGCCAGCTGGAGGGGAAAGGTTCTGATTGGCCAGCATACCCCAGCTCCCAGGATTGAACATGGAGCAAGGTCTGAGTGGAGCCTCTTCTGCCTCTGTTCCAGCATCCCAACCCTGGACTAGGAATGGCAGTCTGAACTGATAGGTGCTGCTGGTTTAGCCATCTCCTTTTTGGGACTCAGGAAAGATGTTTTCTCCCATGGGTCAATTGGCAGAAGACCAGGGGGGTTGGGTTTTTTTTTTTTTTTTTTGCCTTCCTCCCAGCATCTCCATGCCACAGTTAAGCAGGAGTGTGCTTGGTACCTAACTGATGTACTTGGTTTGACTTGTTAATTTGTTGCAGCTTGCGGCCGGTTTCCAGTGCAGTTGAAAGGATAAAATGAACAGTTCCGTTCCCATAGATAAAAGACCTAGGATTTTGGTGATGGGCCTTGAGCTCATGGAGTGAGACCTTGTGGCCTTAGTGGGACAAGGTCAGACCTTGTAGATCTCTCAGGCTGAAGTCCCCACCCTTTTTGGGGAAGTAGTGCTAAGACTCAGAGAAATGAATCTTGAGGGGTAGGCTCAGGAGAACCTACTTCAAATTATGGGTTATATGGTAAGGAGCCCTATAACTCCCTCACTGGAACCAGTTAAATTCCTGGTATAGGAGAGGAGAGGTGATGGGTGGGTAGCATCCCTCCCTTGTGCTAAAATTTAACTAAAGTTGTGGCTTGCAGCTTAAGTTTATGGCATCTGTCTGTCTTAGTTTTGCTACCCTGTCTGCATCAAATAAGGGTCAGCCTAAAACTACTTCTTACACCGATTACATGAGAGTCAGGGAAGGAGAATGCTAATCAAGGCATTGGCTCAGCAAGGTATGTAAGCACATACCTATTTTTTGGATGTGAGTAGTCCTATTAACTTCCCACATGCTTAAAGTTAGACATGTACTTAGACCCCAGCTCAGGAAGCAACATAAGTATTATAACTTCCAATGTGAGGCAACCCTGACTTCTTCAGGAAAACAATAGCTTTTCAGTGAGAATAAAACAATTTAAGATAAAAATGGCCCAAACCTTTGCCTTGAATTCAAATTAAAGCTGAATTGAATCTCTTTTTAAGCTCTGAATATTTTTGATCCAAAATTTAAAACATTTATTTATTTTTTGTATGTGCCTGTGCTGCATCCTGGCTCTAGCTGAGTATGGAAAAAGAAGAGACAAAATCCTGTGAGACTTTTTATTTTTCCTGGTATCGTTAGCCTAGTCAGAGGAGAGGCACCAGAAGCTCTTGATAACTATTACTCCTGGTAAGGCAGTAGCAGAAAATATATCAATGGGGACATGGCCGACTGACTGATTAGATGGTTTGCCCAAGCAGTATAATACAAGAATGCTTTTACTTAAAGCTTTACTTTATTTAGTTTCAAGCGCTTGCACACATCTGCAACAGGTTAGTAGAACACCCCAAAAAATCCCAGATTCATATTTACCCAAGGTCTTGAGGATGTCTTGAGTGGATAACTGCAGACATCCAGTGGCTGGCCTTCCATCTGCAGGGGAACTTGAGAGGTATTCAAATGTCCACCGAGCTCAGATTTCTTCCTCTTTTTATACCCAATTTGTTAGCATCTCCTCAGCAGTTTTGTTCTTAAAAATGCAATGTAACACTAAGTGTGGAATTTTCCAACCTGTAGTATGTAGTTTTCCAGCCTGTCAGGTGGGGAGTTGTTCGTCAGTTTATCAGATGTATTTCACATAGCAATAGTTAACTATTGCCAGACTTTCCATCTTGCAGAACTACATCCTTCAGCAAAAAGCTCAAGTCAGGATGCCACGGGATCATGTTTATTCCTCATGGTCACTCACTTACCCTCTTGTTCTGTGCGAAGATTTCAGAAAGGCCTCCTTTCAACCGCTTTCAGCAATAAGCATAACAACTGGTATTCCAGCTGAGGGCAGTGGGATTGGCATGATACTGGGCTCTGGGCTATCAAAAATTTCCCCCTCCTACAACCCTGTGTGCACGCGCACACACACACACTCTGAACTCACAGCAATTACAGCCTGATTTTGCTGACTGAATGTCTGAGCTGTGACAAGGTTTGGGAAAGCATCTGATCAGTGAGATACCAGTTCAAACCCTTTGAGATTTTCCCAGTAATGATATCAAAATATTAATGAAATGGAGAGTTTGTTTCCCTCGTATGAACCCTTGGCATGTAGAACCATGCTATGGGTGAATATAGTGCTTCCAGTGGCCATCCTGATGGTGCATAGCAGGATAGCTCGCTGCAGGATGTAGAAAATGGTAGATGTATGACCTGAGTAAAGGTTGGGTGGTGAAAAGCCCTGTGCAGCATAGGAGAATAGGTAGTGGTTTACAACAAGTTAATTAGCTAATACATTGTTTAAATACATATACTTCTAGTTGAGAGGAGAACTAAAACTGACAAGCTGGACATTTTATACTATCTAGGTTAGGTTTTTGTACAGTTTAAGACTTCAGGGGTGAAATCCTGGCTCCACTGAAGTCAATGGGAGTTTTGCTATTGACCTCAATGATGCCAGGAATTCACCATGTGTGTAAAAGTCATTATTTATGTAAATCTTCAAAAGTAAACACTCTGGCAAATTAGCAATAACTATTTGCATGTCTTTAAGGTCACATTGTCTAAAATGAAAATGGGCAATATCAAGCTTTGTGCAATTTGCAAGCAATTTCTATGCTCATTTAAAAGCTGCACAGAGCGGGGTTATACCTTTTCTCCAGCCAATGTTTACAAAGTTTGCAAACTTTGCTATTTTTGTCCAGTATTAAAATACACCTCAGTGTTACATAATAATCCATACAAATCAATAATTGATGTTTTCCATAGGTCTGAATGTATTCAATAGTTAGAGAGACATCATAACAGAAAGGCATATATTACCATGATCTGTGAAACCACTCTGCAGTTGGTGACAGATTGATTTTAAGACTGACAGGCCTTCATAAAATGCTGATAGTTTGGTATGATTATACAGAGGTTGTTTCCAGTTTCATTTTCACTATTTCCTCTTTATCACAGACAGACGTATCTTATTTTTAACACATTTCCTAACTTTCCAATAAATTGCTAACTACATAATCAAGCAGCTGTTATTTATGGCATCTTTTCAGTAAAAAAAATCAAACCTTGCTAACCAAAGTGTCTGTGGCTAGTACAATAAAACGCTAAAAATATTTATCCTCATTTAATTATTCTTGAGCTAGTAATTTCTACCAAGCTTAGCATTTTGCTCTTCTTAGCATGACTGAAGAGCAGCATTCTGGGAAGTCATCTGGCTCATAGGCAAGCTATAATGCCTTATAAATATCTGGCTTATAGGTCAACAAGTGGGAGAGCAAATAATGTTTCTTTTTTCAGCAGAACAGCACAAGTCAGTATTTTCTTTGCACTCCTTGGCAATCTTCCCACAAGAGCTCATTCTTCATCCCTAACCTATAAAAATCAGCTCAGGAAACAAACAACACTTCTGGCAGCTGAGAGCTGCAATAACATTCTACTTCAAGCTGCTTATTTCACTCAAGGCACTAACTTTCCTAAAGTCAATCGAGTCTTCAATCATGTTTGGATGAAGCATGCTACAATTGTTCTAAATTGTCAGTGCTTTCCCATAAAATAATGAAAATGGTGATATTAGTTTTATGTATTTTCCTTGTCTATCCTTGTTTTTTCCTCATCTATGAAAGGAACTTGAATTTAATGATAATAAATACCTAACTGTTATGTAGCATTTTTCACTGGGAGATAAAGTGTTTTTTAAGAGGGATACAGTTCATTGTCTCCAATTTTTCAGGTGGGGAAACGGAGGCACAGACAATTAGTGAATTTCCCAAGTGGCAAAGCCAGGAATAGAACTCAAGTCTCCAGAGTCCCATTCAGTACGAAAATATAATTATTTCAAATGTCTTAGCTAAGAACCTGTATGTACATTTTTATTTATTTAAAAAAAACCTATCTAGTTTCACATAATAATCTGCTGACTAGATTGTTGTACCCAGAAAATGAATTTATAAATAATTGAAGGACTAGTAATGGCATTGGGTGATGCTTAGCTGGGGACAATGCAAAGACAATTGGCCAACGTTTGTCCCTGATGCAGGATTGCAACTTCCATCGACTATAATGGGTATTGTACCCACTAATGCGGAACTGAATTTGGTCCAAGTTGTCATTTATTTATTTACTTGAGTTGAAAGATATCTATAAAGGGAGAAATCAAAGTTAAGCATGTTAAATTACGCATTGATAACTGCTAGTAGCTAAGCAACTGTTATGAATAATCAACACCCACCTGGCCAAAATATTTACATCCTTAAAAACAAAGGCTACAGATGGCCCAGCAGACATTTTTGATGTGTGAAATTTTGTTGCACAGAGAGCAAAATTACCAAAGATTATAAAAGTCAGAAACTGATGAAAGGTTTATGAAATTGGTTTAGCTGTTGAGTGACTGTAAACAGAGGTAGCTAAACAGCTATTAGTAGCTCCCTGGTCACTGAAGTTGCTGCAGCAATTGGAAGAATGCAAGCTTAAATGAAGCCAATTGATTAGTCTAAGGATTACTGACAGGTGGCTGACAATGGCTGGGCTAATGATGCAATTGATTCAGGAACTGGGAGGATATAAGTGGGAGGAACGGGAAGCTCAAAGAATGAGTCTGGGCTTGGGCTGAGAAGGCTGCATGAAGTCTCTTCCTGCTGGAAGCCTGCAATACCTTCTTTTATACTTTGTAAGTGAAGAATAAATTATGTGTGGTAAAAGCTCTTTCTACACAGAGAGCTGTCTTTGTCAGGCCTGCCTCGCTCTTTCTTCTTCTTTTCCCCTTGTCCTGCCTTCCTGTGCTCTTTTATCTTGTCTCCTAGTCCTACCTAGTTCTAATCTGATCTGGTAATTAGGGACTCCTCTTTTTATTCAGGCCCTCTGGGGGCGGGGACTAACTGATTGAACAGTGGCTAGCGTGCAAGATCAGTGGCTGATTCCAGGCACTCTGTCACAGGGTGTTTTGCAGGAGTGGCCCTAGCTGTTCTGCCACCCAAGGCAGAAAATGTATTTGGCACTGCCCCTCTCCCAAAACAAACAAACAAACAAAAACCCACTTCCCAAGCAGCTGAGCACAATAAAACAACCCCCCACCAACAAAATCCACATAGCCAGCCATTCAGCCCCAAAACAAACCAACAAAATAAATCCTGGCCAATCAGAGCAGAGCAAAAATAATAATAATTAAAAAAAATGACACAGCAGTTCAACAATGCACTGCTCACCCACTCCTAGAACTGACCCGGGTGTTTGCAATTATGCAGTTGGAAATGTTGGGAGAGCTTCCTCTGTGAATATGAATGGAATAAGGCTACATACTGTACTATGGTGGCTATTCCTCTGCTCCAAGCTCAGTTTCAAATTAGTTTCACAGAGTACAGAAGAGAAGGGAATGCTTGTGCATATGTTAAAACAAATAATAACTGCATGTGTCTCAGCTTATCAGGATATAAGGACCAACACACCACTTCTCCAGCCTAGCTGTATACTTCTGGGGAAGGAAAGATATCCTAAAATATAAGGGGAAATGTGAAGGTCCACCAGGGATGTTTCTGGAACTTAATATTTGGGGGGGAAAGAATGTAGCTATGGAATACAAAATAATCTCAATTACCACCCTTTGTAATGCAGGGACACACAAATTAAATCACTAAAGATGGATTTTTGATACTAATGCATTGTCTTATTTCTCCCTTGACTTAATGTTCCAGTTATAAATGTATTGGGGCCCATGCAGCACATTCTGACAGTTAGAGAACTGATGCTATTAAGTGATATCAGGATTTTTAAGAAGAATTAACAGTTAGGTCTGTGTAAAGTGTAGAAAGCTAATCTTTTGTGATGGCTCATAAGTAAGGATACGATTTTGTCACGGAGGTCACGGATTCCATGATTTTAGCAGACCTCTATAACTTCCACCCTGTGGCGGGGCTGGAGCAGCGGCCGGCGGTCAGCCCCTGTGCCAGAGCAGTGGCCAGTGGTCAGACTCTTAGTCCCTCCCCGCCTCCTGGGATATTTTTAATAAAAGTCATGGACAGGTCACTGGTTTCTGTGAATTTTTGTTTATTGCCTGCGACCTGCGTGTGACTTTTACAGTGACAAAATCTTAACTTCGATCATAAGCTACCACCACAGATCAGGACTCATCTCAACAACCATCTCACAGGTTTGATAGAGTTTGAACCACAAGGAGGGTGTTGGGTTCTATGAATCAAATGTCTAAGGAACTTGACCATAGTAATGTGTGGTATCAAAGTATCCCTCACTGACTGATGACTTAAAAAGGTTAAAGAATTAGAAAATAAACGACTGGAAACCAAGAGGGGCTCACTTGTTCTATTGACTGGGAACCCAAACCTTGAGTGGAATATACGTGTTTTGGAAATCGTTTGGGAAGTGGCTCTGAGATTTTGGCTCTCCATTAAAGAACATTATGGATTTTAAAGGATTCAGTAATGGGTATTGTTGCTCAGGTACATATGAGGAGTTCCCAACAGCAACTCCTCAAGAGGAAAAAAAAAATCATAGTAAGTATGAAGAATCAGAGTAAGCACTAGAAGGAGGAAAAACACATTGTGATGAACTATGATCAGAGGTTTGTGAGTGAATCTTGGCAAGAAAAGATGGAATGAATACATTTGTTCAGTGTCTAGCACAGTGGGGCCTTAATCTGTGATTGGGGCCTCTAGGTGCTAGTATACTACTACTACTACTACTAACAGCGTATAATTGTTATGAGCTGTGTTCTTCTTTCATCCAGTATTTGATCTGATCTTTTATATTCACCATCAAATTCTTCTGGTGGGGTTGAATAGAAAGATACAGACACAGTCCCCTGTGGCAAGGCCCTCTGTAGCTGTTCTCTTTGAAGAGCATGTTGCCTATTCCATCTGAGCCGAGTCATGTCTTATGGGTGCAGGGAAGGTGGTTCTTGTTCATAATCTCTCATTTCCTGCACTCATTTCTCCATAGCAGCCTGGATTCACCTTTATCAGCCATCTGCTGCTGCTATGAGGGAGACGGGCTCCAATTCAGACATCAGGCAAGGAGGTTGGCATTAGAGAGCATAGTGTGGCTTTAAAACCCAAAGTCTTCTACAGCATTTATTTTTAAATTGGGGGTGGGGTGGTATTTCTAAGGTGCCTAAGGAGCTTAGAAGCAAAAGTTCCATTGGAATTCAATGGACTTGGATTCCTGACTCCCTTAGGTGTGCTTGTAAATCCTACCCTAAAATTATATTGGGGTACAATTATCCCTGACCCTCACTTTTCTCACAAATTGAATAGCAGGAGAAAAGAAATTGAGGACAACCTTCCAATCTGATGGAGGATTTCTTTCCAATTCAATTCCTGCTCATTCTATTAACTAGGTATATTATATGGCTTTTGTCCTTTCTCGCCAAGCTATTATTTACATCTTTAAATGCCATACAGTCCCTCTTCATGGCACAATGTTATTTTCTGCAAAAATTTATGTGAAATTAAAATCCCATCTTGCTCACAGAGTTACAATTGTATGCAGTCTCAGGGGCTGGGGAAAGACTACAAGCTTTTTAAAGGGCTTTTACTTCCCTTTCATCTCTGTTTTAATTGTAGTTAGGAATATTAATACAGAGGAGGAAGGATTGTGCTGTAGTTAAGGCACAGGAGTGGAACTCCGATTTGGGTTTAGCTCCTGAATCTCCCACAGTCTGTCACCTTGGGCAAGTCACTTAATATCTCTGTGCCTTAGTTTCCCCCTCTGTAAAATGAGGGGGGGGATTTATCCTTTATTCCTGCTTTTTTTTTTTTTTTTTTTTTTTTGGTCTTTCCTGTTTTAATCTGTAAATCAGAGCAGGGACTGTCTCTTACTGTGCATATAGCACCTAGCACAACGGGGGTTGTGGTCTCAGTCAGAGACTGTAGGTGCTGCTATAATACAAACAATAAATGTTACAAAAATCAATGGAATGATCCCAATTAATTGAAATGGGAAATTTTCTTGTTGGGTTAGGGACAGGTATGGTATTTTACTTCTGTAGTTGGTAAAAACCCAATCCGTTCTGATTAATTATTTAGCTCCTTAACTGACCACCATTTACTACTTTTTAATCTATTATCTTTGTAAGAGCAGGTCAATAATTCACAAAGAAATCCATATCAATTGTTGCTAACAGATACTGTATCTTTCTTTTTCTCGAAAGGAACATTTAAGGTATATAAAATATACGGAGAGTCAATTACATTCAAAGATTAAGGAGCACTAATGTACTACTGGTCAGCATCAGTTACATTACTGAAGAATACCGTGTAATAATGATTTTTTTTTTAAAGGAAAGCAAGAAATAAAAAGGAAATAAGATACATTGGATCTGGTCATTTCCTGCAGAACTTGACATCTGTTTGACTTGACATTACCTGTAAAATCATTTGAAACCAAAATCTCAGGCAAGAAAAGGGAATGCAATGAATGTTTTTCTCTCCCATTTCCCCTGCGCCCCCCCCTCTCCTCCCCATTCTAGGAATACAAGAAGGTGAGGAAATGAACCATTCCATTCTTTACATCTGAAGGAAATGGGTCGAAGTCCAACATGTTACAAATGCTTTGCTAATTAGTTAGCATGATAAGGAGAACCCTGGGTAAGTACTGTTACCTTATTGACAGTCCATTGTTATTAATTATCTAAACTTGAAGTGTAAAACAATATTGAAAGAACTGATAGAACAGGCTATTGCTCTATTCCCTGCACTAAGGTCACACACTTTGTGTCTTGTTAAATGTCAGACATTGGTGCTGCTGCTAATTGCCTTTCTCCTGCAACTGGGACTCTCTTAGATTATACAGTGCTAATGTTGCACATGGCTATGCAACTAGTTGCAGTAAACAAGGTATGGAACTGTGGAAATAGAGAAACTATTCCCATTACTGCTGGCTCATTTATACTGATGCTACTATAAAATAGACTCATTCTGTCTTGAATTAAACATCTTTCATCGGGATTTATAAAGGTCAATTGAAGTCCATGCTAGAAATTCACCACGAATATATCTTTAATGAAAAATTACTTTCTTCTGGCTCCCTTTCTAATGGCTTATTACTAGTGAAGTCAACTTATTTCTTCCTTATGGGCTGCATGTCCTCATCTGATTTTAGAAACTACAACTTTTCACATAAATAGTGCATAAAAAATGACCCAAAATACTTTGTTTCATTTTTTCAGACTAATGGGATTTACATAGTATAAAATGACTGAAATGCCAATGTAGAAGCTAACACAGCAACATTTTGTCTTCGTTAAAATTGCACTCACAAGAAAGACATGCACTGTAATATTCCTTCAGTGTAAATATCACTTTTAATGTGTGTGTGTTCTACACAAAACTGAGAAAAATATCTGGGGTGAAGTTTTGGCCCCACTGAGTCAATGATAAAATTCCCATTGACTTCTTTGGAACCAGGATTTCACTCCAGACCTCTGTATTTCTATCCCTGTCTCGTTAAAATCTAGAACCTTCTTTTTCAGCACAGCACACCCTCTGAGGAAAGATAAGCCAAATTAACTAAAGGTGTAAATTAAAAGCACACTAGTTACACTGCATTGAACCTCTGAGCAGATGGTCTCATTCAGAGGTAACTTGTCCTTAGTTCACGTTAGCAGAGTTCCCTTCAAAGATTTCAATGGGAGTTAGGGACACTAGGCATTTAGGTGCCTAAATAGTTTTAAAACTCTGGCCCTATGCACCGCGACCCCCTTCTGACAACAAATATTACTACACAACCGGAGCCTGAGCTGCCCAAGCCCCGCCACCCCGGGCTAGAGGGGGACTAAAGTCAAAGCCCAAGGGCTTCAGCCACAGGCAGGGAGGCCTGTAACCTGAGCCCAAGGCGGAAGCACAAGCCCTGAGCCCTCCTGCCAAGGTCCCAGGCTTGGGCTTGGGCTTTGGCCCCAGAAAGTCTAACACCAGCCCTGGAGACCCCATTAAAAAGGGGTCACACCCCACTTTGGGGTCCCGACCCACAGTTTGAGAACCATTGGTCTACACTAAAAGCAGTTTTAAAATTAAAAATGGTTTCCACTATATCAAATGGAAGTTGTACAGCATTCAAAGAATTATATGAATAAATTGTAGGTATAAATTCAGCTGATAAGGGGTTATCTTCTCTGGTCTTTTATAAACACATAAAAACCCATTGGTACTATATAGTAAAACTAACTTTATGGGTTACTTCCTCCATCAGATTCTTCCTTAAGAGTAATCTCTTCTGTGATACTTATCAAACATTGTCAATTTGGCAAGTAGCAAACTGGCAATTGCTTATTATGCAAAATCATGTTCATATTACTGATAACTCATAGCTGGGATTGCAATTTTCAGCCCCACATAGCTAGACAGACATTACCAGTTCCTAATGGAACACTCAAAAGAAACTTCACACAGAGGACTACTTTTCTGCCAAATGTTGGCCTCCTACAACCAGAAATTTCAGGATGGGGGTGCTGAAATAAAATATATACTTTCTGTTGTTGGTAATGGAGGTTTGCCTCCCTCCATATCCCCCCCCCAAAACAACAATCAGTACTTAAATTTGCCAAAATAATTCACCTATGGCAGAGACCAAGCCTGGAATATTTCAGCTTGAAACATGAACATTTCAGAAGGTTTTGAGTAACTGGAAATAGGAGTTCTTAGGCAAACTTAATTCTAGGTGTTGCTAATGCTATTGGTATGTTAACAGTAAGAAATATTTATATAAAATAGTGATTACTGGACTTGAGATTTTTGGAACTAAACATATTGACTGCCTCCGTCACAATTTGGAGAAACAGCTATGAAAGACAGAGCCAAATCTATATGATCTCAGAGATATAGGGTGAGATTTTCAAATCCAGATTTGGCCTAATTCTGCTCCCATTGAGGTCAACTGGAGTTTTTCCACTGAAAATCACCCATAATATTTAGCCAGAGTTTCCCCACAGTAAGAGATTTGTGTCCGTTACAAGCTTTTGTTTCTACTCATATTCTCTTCTTATGTAAACCTTCAGTGAAATTGCAATACTCTAACAGTTGTCATGGAAATGAATGACGTCACACGGGATGGCTCCTTCACTGCAGAATAAAGCTGAAAGTGATGAGCTGGGAGGGAGTAAACCCTGATGATATACAAACATCTTTGATAATTAACAAATGAGACAGAAAATATGATAAGTGTGCAGGTGTATGGCTTTGCATTCTAACCAGATAGACCTGGACATTTCCCAGAGGAGCAGGCTATACCACTTATGTTTTATATATTTTTTTCATATAATACTGTCTTCATATAGTTTGGCCCTGATTCAGCAAAGGACTTTAGTCTTTGCTTAAGGGCTTTGCTGTGTAAAAGGATGGCTTTAAGAATGTGCTTTCGTGCAGAGTGAGAGCTTGAGAGGAGAAATCACTAATTGTTGGGGATAGAATCCTCAAATGTGAATTTTGTATCCATCATTCAAAGAAAAGCATGGAATCTATTCTTATTGCATGTGGGTTTTTTAAACTTTAAGAAGCAGAGTTAATTTCAATGAGAAGTAAACTGACAGCAATGCAAAAGCAGCCTTATTTTGTGGTATACAGGATTGGACAAGACAGTAAGGCAAATAAGAAAGTCAAGAAATCCTATTGCTGCCATGTTTTATTGTGAGGCCCTCAGCAAACCACTTTGTAAATGTGGGGAGGGAGGCAGGCAACATATAACTGTGGCTAGTGGAGGGGGGGCACAATTGAAAGGTTCTGGGGGGTAAGTGATCACCATATGTTACCTCAGCCTTCACCACCTAACTAACCTCAGCAGGTGGTCTGGAAAGCAGGCAGCAGTGCTGTGACTCCAACAGAAGGGAAGGAGAAACAGCCCCATGGGGGCTAGGGGGAGGAGCTTCCTCCCTCCGCATAATGCATGGATATGCGGTGAGTGCAGCTGCCAGGGAGAGAGAGCACTGTCTCCTCACTGCTGGGCATCCCGAGAAATCTGGGGTGGCACATGACCCTGCATGTCCCTCCCACACATCGCCTCTGCAATGAAGAGAACCCCTGGTGTACACAAATTAAAGTCTCATATTGTAAATAGCAATGTAACTATCATTACAATTCCATTTACAATTATAAATAGGTGTTATCTCCCCTATTAGGGGAGGTACCTGGCTTTAGTGTTCTGTTATCTTGGAGAAGAACATATAAATGTACCAGCTTCAAATTCTGAAAATTCAGTCTTTGATTGTTTCCTACATTAAATTGGCATCCTTCTGCTGGTTACATTATTACTGGCCTAAATATTCATGTATATTAATTGCATTCACTAATTTCAGGTAAAGAATGACAATTTTGGCCAAAGCTTAAACATTACTACTTATTTTTCTAATTCTGCATAGAGGCCTCCATGGATCTATCACCCTTTTATAACATACACATCTGTTGACTAGTTCTCTTGTTTTTAGCTGTTCTTGAAGTAAATTGACTATCTCATAAATGTTGTTCGTTTTCCTTGGAGATGATAAAGTGCCATATGATCCATATGTTACATTGCTGTTGTTAATAAATCACTAATGTTTTTTGCTGGTCACTAATGTATTGCTACAGATGGTGATATTACTGTAGCTTTGCTATTCTACAGTCTGCTTTTCAAAACCATTGCACATTTATTCATCCAAGTGATGCAAAGCAGGAATATCATAGAAAGCATCACGTAGCTGAAAGATGTCATCTTCACTGACTTCCCAAGTGACCATCTCAAATAGGCAGAGAAAGGTAATGTAACTCACATTAGGATTCACTCAGTGGGATGAAAATAATATGAGCCTTGCCTATCTTGTACATGCCAACATATTCCTTCACAGATTTCTGTTGCTTCAGTCAGGCATATAATAAGCAGTGTTCTAGCAAGCTGACACCTACTTCTTCAGGTGATGATTTTGACAAGTTATTTTCCTGTTGAAGCTTATTGCGGACTATTATAGCTTTGAGTCAATGGACAAAATATTCTTGTATTCCACTGCTTCTAGCATACACTACGTTTTAGGTATTCTGGTTATCATTTTTAACACATCCATAATAAACCAGTTCGTGTGTAAATCATGGCAGAATGTTTTAGTCTCAGTACTGAATTTTTGCAGGTAACTGATGTGAGTGAACATAGTGCATAGCTGTTACGAATGTAGTATGTTTTCATGGGGAGGGGGATACTGGAGAATAAAAGAAAATCCCAAGGCCCAGTTTGTTCAGTCAGCAAAAACAACTTTGTGTGTCCTGTTTTAGCACTGCTAATTTAGGATAGAAGTATAGGAACAATCATTGGCTGAGTTATTCCTCCCCACCTCTTTCTCCATATCAGAACAAGTCCAAAGATGTAAAGGGTCTTTTGTTTTTAAAAGTGCGAAGGTATCCTGTAGACAAAATTTAAACCAAAAGAATGAAAAGTGGCTTAGCTACACTTAGGAAATACTATGAAGAGAACTGTAGAGAAATGTACCACATACTGTTAAGTTGTGGAAGAGAGTTCAGAAACAGGATATTACTGAGTATGGCAAAACCGATACATCACCTTTTGTGGTCCCTGCTACTGCAGCCTCTAACATCTGTATTTGAATGTAATACACATCTGCAAATGTATTGTGGAACTCAAAAATGTTCTTTGTAATATTGTAAGGAAAGTGATGCTCTTCGGATCTGACACCTTGGATCAAGCCCTTACAAAGTAACCCTGTAAGAGTTGCCAAATGCATTCTTGAACTTCATGGCCTGATATGATTACTGTGAGACAAGACAGCAAAAACCACCACCACATATTCTCAGTCTGAATAGAGACCTACAAGGCTCACGTTGATGGTGGATATGAGGATGCAGTTCCTGTTGATATAATTTAACGTTGTTGCCCCCTTCTTCAAATACCCGTGTCCTATTCTGACACTTGTGTTAACCCTCTCTTGAATGGTAGAAGAATGTCTGGGGCCTTGAGGATCCATTTCTCACTGGAGAAGAAATCAGTGATTTGGAGTTTAGGTACATTTTATGTGTAAATTGTTTTACAATCCTTTCTTTCAGGAATCTCAGCTCAACACCAATGTGTGGTTCCAAGGGACCAACTCTGCCCCAAGAACTAATTATAATTAGAGACCAAGACAGAACAAACTGCCCTGCCCAGTTCCCTGTCCAAGGAACTCTTTCCACAAATAACTGAAACATTTCTTCTAACATTTAAAACTTGATTACATTCTAAGAAAATGAACTTGGAAGATTATGTAACACCATTTGATCATACCTGCCATAACAATACGATGGGTGGACAGATGGGATGGATCCTTTTTCTTGTTAAATGATTAATATTCAAAGCCCAAGGTTCTAGACCAACGTCTTTCATTCTCTTAATTTGTTTGGGTAGCGTTTCTTTCCCCACAAAAAAGGCTTCTGTTAATGAGTTTATTGTAACATATATTAAAGTAACACACACTTAAATGTACCAAAGTTAATTGAACTGTCTACTGCAAAAATTCTGCCCTGTCCATAGGTCAGCCAGGTGGGTATACGTGGAAAATAATTTGGAACTGTTTGACACATTACTATTCCATCTCTTACTATGAAATGAAATTAATTATGACACCAACCAGTAGCATTGACTGCAATGCTCTTGGGAAGCCTTTGATCCTACCTCTGCCATTGCAGTTCTTTGTAATGTGAAACTCTTAATATAGTTTGTTATGAGCCACTGGTCAGGAGTTAATTTGTATTCCCAACCTTCCTTGCTTGCTTATCTCCTCAAGTAAAATCATTCATCATTTTGCTCCTCCTCTTGAGTAAAGAACTTGCTGTTATAATAGTCATCTGTATTAATTATGATCCATCATTTTAATCATTGCTCACACTGAGGCAAAAAGTAATCATTCTTTATCTCCAAGTGAAGCAGACCCAGAATTTGTCAATGCAAGCCTGTTTTTATTAACCCAAACCAGTCTCTGTAATCTACTTGAACCCCCCTTGTGCTTTCTCATTACCTTCCACCATTAGTTGAAATATATGGATACGTCAGTAATGACATATGACCCTCCCCATTTGAAACCACTCTATTTCAGTTTAAACATTGCACAGAAAAATAAATAAAATTAAAAGGAGAATACATTTATCCAAATAATTAGGAAACACATATGAAACTAAGGAATTGATCCTTCTCTGAGGCACAGCCACCCCAGCAAAGAGAGAATGTTTGAAGCCGTAGGTGGTACTGTAGTACATTTAAGGGATGATTTTCAGAAGTGCTTAGCATTGGCCTACCTCAGCTCACTTTCCTTAATTGTGAATGGAGTTAAATCGTTGCTCAACACTTCTGAAAAGCCTGCCCTTTGTTTATTGGTATGTCTATGCAGCAATCGAGGTGTGATTGCAGCTTGGGTAGGTACACCTGTGCTATCGTTCATCTAGCTAGCACAGCTAAAAATAGAAGTGAAGATGAAACAGCATGGATCCTGGAGTAGGCTAGCAATGTGAGTACCTACCCAGGGTTCTGGATGGTCTTGACCAGTTCAGAAGCCACTGCATCTTCACTACTACACCTCTACCCCAATATAATGCGACCCGATATAACACAAATTCTGATATAACGCAGTAAAGCAGTGCTCCAAAGGGGTGGGACTGCGTGCTCCGGTGGATCAAAGCAAGTTCGATATAACACGGTTTCACCTATAATGCGGTAAGATTTTTTGGCTCCTGAGGACAGCATTATATCGGGGTAAAGGTGTATTTGTAGCTGTGCTAACTAGATTTAAGTTAGCATGGATACTCGTAGTTGAGCTGCAATCACACCTTCAATTGCAATGTAGACATGTCCAATTACTCAATTTTCTAATTGCTCTGTCTTGGTCTTTCTGCCTTAGGCTAGTCCTTGCAATGGATGAATTTCACACTCTTACTGCTTCTCTTTTACATCTCAGTGGACATAATTCTTGTTTTACCGTTTTCTTTTTCTTTTTTCATTCTTCATTTCTTTGACTTTCACAGTCCTGATTCTATTCTCATTACTTGACTAACTTTAAGCCATTTTCCAGTTGCTACTAAAATGTCACACAGAATTGTAGGCAAAGGACATTTCCCTCTAAAGACACACTGAGACAAAAAACAAGGAAGGTAGGCATTTGTATTTTCAGTCAAAATACAGTAGAAGTTATCTTTAAAGAAACCTAAACGTTTTCCTTTTTAAGGAGAAAAGTCTGAGTAACACTAACTCCTAAAAGAAAAGCAACCACTGAATTGCCAGATGGTGATGGTGGGTTTTTTAAGTATTTTTAAGTTTCAAATTTTATGCTTCCTTTGAGTTGTGATTGTGTTGGTGGCCCTGTGGAAAACCCATTGTGACAGAATGTAAGCACCAAAGATGTATTAATTATGTGTGAAACCCGCTTCACCCTGTATAAAACCTGACTTATAGTCCATTGAAGTAAATGGAAAGACTGTCAGTGACTTCAGTTGGCTTTGGATCAGGTCCATAAAGTCAGAGTGTATTTGTCAAACCCAAACTAAAGCACTTTGCAGACTCCCACTGTTCTAAGTGGCTCTTGATTTAGATTGACTGAACAACACTCATGCACAATGTAACTCTCCCAAACACATGCTGATAAAACCTTTAGACCACATTATTTCATATTTTCTATATAAAATCCACAGGATATGAGTCCGTGTTCATCCAAACCAATGTCCTGACATTCAAATATACAGATTAGCTAAAACAATGTTATAACTTTTCTCTTCTGCTTTCTTATGCAGTATTATGGCTGAGATCTGCCAGTGAATAGTTCCACTGAAATAGATGTGTAAACAAAATGTGCATTTTGGAACAGACTCCCAACCAACTTTGAATGCTAATGGGTCAGCAATCCAATGTAGAAAAATTGTTCTAAACAGTAAATGTGGATTTCTGGCAAAACTGAGGAAAAAA
Source organism: Chrysemys picta bellii (assembly GCF_011386835.1). Classification (NCBI taxonomy): domain Eukaryota; kingdom Metazoa; phylum Chordata; order Testudines; family Emydidae; genus Chrysemys; species Chrysemys picta. The sequence continues at coordinate 49,104,563 of NC_088798.1, read as the reverse complement.
GGCTGTGATTTGACAGTGAGATTTGTGTTCTGTACAATTAAATTTAATTACTTTATAACTGAACTGATTATTTTCTAATTGCTGATTTTTCCAGCAATGAGATTTTTTAAAAAAAAAGTCATAGTAGTAATTTCCACACTTTCATATTTTCCTCATTTTTGTTGCTTTTTCATATCATCAAGTAAATCAATAACTCCTGTTGATTTCACTGGGCTTTAGATCAGACCCATACTAATTGTACAAGGAAAGACATATTAGAAGTGCAAAGTATTGTAATTAAATTAACATACGGACCATATATAACCAATTATAAATAATCTTGTGATAATAGGGATATGCGAAGTAAAAAAAAATACTTCAGATACTGGTCATGTGGTAATGAGGTAAATTTTGCTGGGGGTAGGTGCTCACAGTAAAGCAAGCAGTGGGACATGCAAATTGTATAATCAGAGTTAGCTATACACAACTCTTTATAGTGTTTGGTAATCATCAGGGTAGGGCCCATCATTGAACACTGTGGGGAAGAAATGTTGGAGTGACTAGTAAAATGTAGACCTCTTCCTCCAGCTGAATACTCTTCTGGATCAGGCTTGGGGGCCTCTTTTTTTTCTTTGTATTTTTAAAATAATTTTAAATGCCTTCTTCACATCCTAATAAAACCATCAGTAGGTTTTCCAGGAAGAATTCCTGAGTAATCCATGGTGCAAAATGTGCTTTTAAAAGCTCCGAGAGGCTAGCTGCTACTTTAGGAGGAAGTGGAAGCAACAATGTAGCACCTGAGACAGAATGAACAGAGACAACTTGCAAACTGCTCAGGCCTGTCCTATGCAGAAACCCCAAAATGTGTTAACCCCTTATTGATGGGGATACCATCTTGTGTTAACAAGACATAAAATAAATAAAATGTAAAATGGATTTTTATCTCTTTGAATGAAATTCACCGGTGTGCTGAGGGACGGGACAAGGGTCAGCCCCAACCCACGATGCTCAAAAATTACTAGTTTGTGATCCCACAAATAATGAGATTGATTTACAAATAATGGGCGGGGAGGAAAGGGTTCTTTTTGTGTATGTTCTGGTTTTTGAGCCTTTACAGAATGCTTAGGTCACATTTTCATGCTTATCTCCATGCCCGTAAGGGCTAAAACTTTTTTTTATTGAAATGAAAACTGAGATTTTTATATATACTCAAAAAGAACAGGAGTACTTGTGGCACCTTAGAGACTAACAAATTTATTAGAGCATAAGCTTTCATGGACTACAGCCCACTTCTTCGGATGCATATAGAGTGGAACATATATTGAGGAGATATATATACACACATACAGAGAGTATGAACAGGTGGGAGTTGTCTTACCAACTCTAAGAGGCCAATTAAGTAAGAACACCACTAGCTGTCACCTTCAGCCCCCAACTAAAACTTCTCCAGTGCATCATCAGAGATCTATGGCCTCTCAGAGTTGGTAAGACAACTCCCACCTGTTCATGCTCTCTGTATGTGTGTATATATATCTCCTCAATATATGTTCCACTCTATATGCATCCGAAGAAGTGGCCTGTAGTCCACGAAAGCTTATGCTCTAATAAATTTGTTAGTCTCTAAGGTGCCACAAGTACTCCTGTTCTTTTTGCGGATACAGACTAACACGGCTGCTACTCTGAAACCTATGTATACTCAGGAATCCAGGAGCTTGGGCTTTAAGAAGAACACTAAATATTCTAAGCTGCTTGATAAAATCATGACAGATGGTAATACTGGAAGGTCTGTGTACCCCTTAAATCCTACATAAGCCTTCAGGAAAAGGTTGCATAGACCTTGTGCTGGTCCTTTGAGATATTATTCTTTGCATAATTTGTAGTGGATAAAATAGGGACCTATTGTTTCCAGATGTTTGCTTCCTACCACATGTTTTAATCTGCACAAACCAAAATACTAGAATAGAAATCCTAGATAACAAATCCCAGTCTATTATAAAAACAGATCTTGGTCCCTTGCCAATTGACACAGCACCTGTTGAATACTGAAACTTGTGCAGGCTTTATTCTGCCTCTGGCTCAACAGAAGGCAAGCTTCAGGCCATGTGTCCCCCAAGTGGCAAAATCCTATTCCAGAGCTCCCTGACATATGAAGGCCTAGGCAGCATTCAGTCATAGTCCACTTCCTCTTGATGTTAAGCACTGTGCTCTCACCATTTCATAATGCCTTCTGTGTGACCAAATTTACTCTGTCAAATCTCTTCTCTAGTAGAAGTGTAGAGAAACACTGATAATGAGTAACTTTTGGCTGCCGTATGCTGTACTTAATCGGGTAACCAGATGTCCTGATGTTATAGGGACAGTCCTGATATTTGGGGCTTTGTCTTATATAGGCGCCTATTACCCCTCACCCCCGTCCCGATGTTTCACCCTTGCTGTCTGGTCACCCTAGTACTCAAATATTACCAAGTGAAGAAAAAGTGTATAATTGTTATTGTGTAGAGCTAGGTCTCCTTTTAGAAGTATTTAAACAAAGCTACTTGGAATTACTAATATAATTCATACAAATGTTTTTTAAAAGGCTCTTAATTTAGCAGTTATAGCTGTCTGAGATCTAAGGACAGCCTATAAATGATGAACATTATTATTGCCCCAGATGGCACCTTACTGGGACATTAAACAGCTTATTTTTTGTTGATAAAATTAACAAAGTACTTTAATTAGGCAGCCAGCTCTCTGATAGATACAATAAAGATACATAAAATTGTAGGCATGATGTTGGAGAGGGTTATCTCCTAGAATTATATGTATATTTAGAATCCATTTATAATTGTAAAACTTCCAATATGCAATATGTTGTGGACTGGGAGTTGAAGTGCTCCACACCATGAATTAATTTAATACAAAACAGTTTTCCTGCAGTGCTTCTCCAATGCATTAAAAATACTATTCCCCAGTTTATATATTTTGCTTACAAGTCAGATGGATGCTGTCCACTATAGTAAATATTTTCTTCTTTTTCCGCATACCCTCCCTCTACAAGCCATTCTGTTAAACCATTTCAGATGGATATAAAATCTGTGTCTACAGTGGCAAGTTTCTGTGCAACAAGTTATATCACTTTTATTAAAGTGCTGGAATTAAACCACTGTTGCATGTCCACACTGTGTTCCTTGTGATGGTGGAGCACATCTACATTAGCAGCTCTTGCAATGGCAAAGAGAGCAGTACATTGTTGTAGCTATCCCACTGTGCAACTGGCTGCAGGGTGCTTTGGGAAGGGTTTGCAATGCCTCATGGGGCACGCACAGCATCACATGATGCAGGTTTCTCAATCCCATTGTTCCATGGGCCTCCTACTACATTGTCAGCTGCTTTTCAACTGAAGTGTGAGGGGCAGTGTGTGTGACGGGAGTGTGTGTGTCTATGGAGGGGCGGGGCGACACAGTGTGTTTTGGGGGACAGAGTGTGTGTCAGCAGGCTGTTTTGTAAATTCAGACAGCAGCAGGAAGCAACCGGTCCTGAGGCAGGGGGAGGGGGAAACCCTGACATCTGCCCCTGCATCCCTCCCCAGCTCTCTGCAGAGCAATCTCTCTCTCTCTCTCTCTCTCACACACACCCCTCTGTCTCAACAGCAGGAGCATTCCATAGCAGGAGCATTCCACATTAATGGTTTGCTGTGTGTCCCGGAGCAGATCAGCACAGCACATAATGGCGGGGGGTGGTCAGAAACAGAGCTTTGAAAGGGGAGGGGCGCATGCCTTCAGAGCAGCCAGCTGAGTTCAAAACAATGAGCAGAAGGGCCACTTGAGGGATTATGGGATACTTCTGGAGGTCAATTGATTGCTTTCTGTGCTGTAATGTGTTTACACTGCCAATACAGTGCTGGAGACTCTGTGCTGTAAAGTTTACAACTCTCCTGGAGTTGTTTTTTTTTTGCAATGCTGCAACTGACGAGTTTCTGCACACAAAGCGGCTTGGCAGTGTGTACACCTCAGGAGTTACACCGCAGAAAGATGCTTTACTGCGCAGAAACTGGCCAGTGTAGATACGGCCTAAGTTTCAAATATATATTAAGCATAGGATTGGTTTTTTTTGTTTTTTTTTTTTAAAGGTGCAGAGGCAACTTTTTCTTCTGAATTGCTGGTAACGTGATAGCATGATAGCAGTTTTCAGGTATCTAAAAGGGTGTCATAAGGAGGAGGGAGAAAAGTTGTTCACCTTAGCCTTAGAACAAGAAGCAATGGGTTTAAACTGCAGCAAGGGAGGTTTAGGTTGGACATTAGGAAAAAGTTCCTAACTGTCAGGGTGGTTAAACACTGGAATAAATTGCCTAGGGAGGTTGTGGAATCTCCCTCTCTGGAGATATTTAAGAGTAGGTTAGATAAATGTCTATCAGGGATGGTCTAGACAGTATTTGGTCCTGCCATGAGGGCAGGGGACTGGACTCAATGACCTCTCGAGATCCCTTCCAGTCCTAGCATCTATGAATCTAAACACTACTGCAGATTCAGTATTAGTCTTAGTCACCTGTAACTAGGTTTTAGATCTTTTTTATAACAATAGAAATTCATCCTGGCAAAACTACTTTACTCGGTTTGGGCTAGATCATATTCTTGTCTTGTCAGCTGAATTTGGGTTTGAGGGTCCAAGATCTACCTGCAGCTTGGGTCTTTCTTTGATGAGGAACACAGCCCCCACACTCCAAACAATCCCCACTGCCGGCTAGTGGATGGGGACTAGATGGAGTGCTGATTCCTTGCTCACCATTTGCTGGCCAGGTGTGATGAGGATATAGGCTATACTCTTTCAATGGATACTGTAAGGTAATTTTTCTCCAGACCAAAAGGGGAACGAGAGAGGAATTCTGTGTCCCTGAGATACAATGTATTCTGGGACTGCTGCTGATGCAGCACAGTTTACGTTTTGCCCCTTGCTAAGGGACTACACCTAAAAGGACATTATATCCCTTTGTAAATTCATTCTTTGTGAGAAGGTGAGATTTGTTAAACTCGCTTTCACTTTTTGTTTTAAGGAGTAAAAGGAATATAAATAAAAAACTCTTGATAAAGTAGCTTTAACCAACTGTACATTTTACCATATGTGTCTCAGCTGAGACTTTACCCCAGAAACAAACACTGTGTGTCTTTGCTGTGTTACTTGAAGTTTTGCAGTATGCAATATGGCTGCCTGGATATCTTCTGCTTAAAATATTTGCTGCTGCTACTCATTCTCCTCTTCTCCCTGAGGGATGGGTGGAAAACACACATGCACGCACACACAAACTGAAATAGAAGTGGCCTGATTTTTTGAAGGTGCTGAGCCCTTGAGTGTCCCATTCTCTTCAGGATAAATGTGGTTTGCTCGCTGTTAGGTAAGAAATCAGAATAGTTCCCTCTGTATTAAATGCACAAACTTACTCCAATCTCCTTACTATCATGTCATAGAAATATTTTTTTAGACCCTTTAAATGATTACTTAGCAGGAAAGGGAAAAACTGTTCTTTTTCAATCTTTAATGTTTTGCGTCATGACATCAAATGAACTGAAGTTGAATGAGACCAAATGAGGTGCTTGCTAAAATGAGAGGTTTTTTTTTTAACTGCTCAGGAAGTGATCATGAATATTAACAGACCTGCATATCTAAAAATATTTTTTGGAAATAAAATTTGTTGGAAAAGTATACTTAAGTATTTTAACAAGTTGTAAGTCTACATATTGTTATATTTGTAGTAAGAGATGATATGTAATGCCAACATCTATATTTTATAGTGGCAAATTGTCATCTATTCTTTTAGAATATTGTTTTGGCAAATACATGCATGGCCGTGTTTCTTTAGCATTCCTCAGTGCACTCTTTATTATTTACTTTATTTTTGCTTTTATAAACTTTTTCATTTGAGGAGCTGCAAGTGGATTTATAAAGAATTGGTTAAACATCCCCTGTTGTTTGGTGCTTGTGTTATAGTAATTCATAGGGACCTTGTTATGAGGTGTCTGCCCCACACAGGGCTGAAAGGGGTTAAGGTGTCTAGGCAGGCCAATTAACTCCACTGCATGCACCTGGAGGAGGAACCAGGGAGTATGCCACTAATTAGAAGTAGGCTCAGCTGGGCAGGAACAGGCAGGGCCAGTATCAAGCCCAGGAGTGGTGAGCAGCAAGAAGGTTGCAGGAACGTAGGGAAGTAAGCTGAAAGTTATGCCCTGAGTGGAGGGCATTTGGAGGCTTGCAAGCTCGGGAGGAAGCCAGATGAGTAGGAAGAAGCCCAGGCAAACAGCAGCAAGGGGTCAATCCATGCAGAGACATTGGCTGCTTGTTATAGGGTTCCTGGGCTGGATCCCCCTACCAGCCATTGGGGGGTGGCAAGGGCATTGGAGACACCAGACAGACAGTGGGTCTGGAAGGACTTTGAATTCCCTGAAAGGGGAAGACCTTAGTGACTTGGCCAGAAGGCCAAGCCATGAATTGCAGACTGCAGATCCGAGAGTGAGTGAGGCTGCAGAACAAGACAAGATGGGGGAAGACACAACTGGAGGGAGAGCGCAAGCCCGGTGGAGTTAATTACTAGGAGGGCCAGCAGGAGGCACTACTAGCGGTGAGTGTACCCTGTGACAGCCTCCTATCAGAGGTCAGGGCCCAATTGTACTCGGCACTGTATAACATCACAAAAAGATGGTCCCTGTTGCAAAGTGTTCACAATATAAATAAAACAAACTGAAATATGGGGAGATTAATTGACTACTGAAATTCTGTGGCAGAACAAAAAATAAAATATAGGAGTCTAGGCTCCAATTGCCTGAACTTCCATTGACTTTACTAAGCTTTGGATTAGATCCCAAATTCTGTTCTCTAACCATTAGATAGCCCTTCTTTCCTGTCTTAGGCCCAAGATCAGGAAAGCATTTAGGATGTGCTTGACTTTTAAGTACCTGGTCTCATTGAATTAATATTTTAAGAGACTTGAACCAATTTAAATGTGTGCGTATACTTCAGTTAGTCGTGCAGTATTAACCAGAGGTGTTCTCACTCATTAAGATCTCTCTTCAGGACAAACCGAAAATTGGCCTCTTTGGCCTATGAGTAGTATTGATCTGTGAGCCAGGTGGAGACCGAATTCTAGACTTGGCTTTTCAGCTTTCTGGTTGGAGGCTGAGAAGTGCACAAACTACTTATGAAAGGCTCAGACCCTGACCTTAGGAGGCAAGGAAGTATCATTCCCTTCATTTTACAGATAAGGTAGTTGAGAGGTTTCATAAGGATATTTCAAAAACAAATGGGAATAATACTTTGCAAACCCAAGACTCACCCACTGTTAGATAGCTTTGACACATCCAAACTGAAAAGCAATGTGGTTAGTTATGTCTGTAACCATGAGACCCTATTCCCTCAAGAGCCCAGGAATTGTGACATCCCTGTGACTGCTGTCTAGCAAATGTGAAAAGCACTGGCAAAGTGTGATGCCCCTCTAGTGGCTGACATACAGAGAAAAACAGCCTACTACTGATTTCAGTTACTCCTTTTGCACCATTGGTAGAGTCTGTTCTGTGGTTTTAAAAGTCCTGCTGATGACTTACGTGGAGTCACTATGATTTCACTTGATGGCATTTCTGTAGGGGTTTTCCTGTTTTCTTTTCAAATAAATATTGGAAATTGCCAACAAATAAAGCCCGATTGCAAGGTCAAGCACTCAAAAGCTAAGGAATGTCTCTTCCCCTTGTCCCTATACAATATATTTATATGACACAAACACACACCTGCGGATACAACTTGGACTGTGAGACCACTGTGTCCCCTTTAACTCTCTGGATCAGAGTACCTCTCACACTGCTCTGCTAGTGACAAGCAATGCCTTCAGGCTTCAGTTTCACACCGCCATTAGCATGTGAAGGTGTCACCGTGCCTCAGTGGGTCACAGCTGAGAATACTAGCTTTAGGACAAACTGCTGAATAATATGGCAGACTCACTCCAAACTGGTGGTTATTCTACCATTAGCTATACCAAGCCAGTAACAAAAGGAAACTTCTGTTTCACTACACTGGTTAACAAGAATTCAAAAATGCAGTCTCTTTAGGCACTCCGGCACTTATGTCACCACCCAGACACTAGACTTTGATGAGCGGTTATTGAAAACCTACTTATTCAAACAAAAGGTTCTTCTATCTCAAGAGATCAGCCACATAGCCAGGTCAATATATAATTCAGATTTTATCTAGTAATCACGCTGTTGCCAATCCTTTAGTAACTAAAATCTAAAGGCTTATTTATAAAGAAAAAGAAGAGAATTAAAATGGTTAATAGATCATATAATACAGTCATTGCAAAGTTCTCATATCAGGTTTGTATCAGTGAAATTATAGACTGCTGGTTTGTAAAGTCTCTGGTAAGTTCCAAAAGATTGGAAAGTCCTCAGTTCATAGTCAATATGTTCCTTTTAGTTGTAAATCCACAGTCCAGAGTGTCAGAGCAGGAAAGAGGCAACATGGAGATGTTCCAAGGGCCTTCTATATCCTCTGCCATGAGTACAGTTTGTGGAAAAGTACTGGCACAAGATGGAGTCCAGGGTCACATGAGTAGGTCACACGCCCTTATGCGGCTTGCTGACTTACAGGACAGCCATTGGCCATATCTAAAGCTGCGAGTCTGTCACGGAAGTCAAGGATTCTGCGACTTTCCAGGATCTCTGTGATTTCTACAGTGGCCAGTGCTCAGTCAGCTGCTGGGCCAGCCACACAGGCTGCTGCTGGGGCAATCTCAGGGCACCGCACCCCTCCCCCCTGCCTGCAGCAGATGGAGTTTGGGTATGAGAGAGGGCTCAGGGCTGGTGCAGGAGGTTGGCACACGGGAGAGGGTGAGGGCTCTGGGCGGTGCTTACCTTGGCGGCTCCCAGAAGCAGCTACATGTACCTGGCTAATGGGAGCTGCGGAGCCGGCACTCGGGTGGGGGAAGTGCATGGAGTCCCCCTGGGCGTCCCTCCACCTACTAGCTGAAGGACATGTTGCTGCTTCTGGGGAGCCACGTGGAGCCAGGTAGGGAGCCTGCCAGTCCTGCTAACACCCCCACCCTCACCCCCCAGCAGCAGTGGGGAGGGCGGTCCCTAGGCTGCATGCCACTGCTCCCCCCCAGAACACCCACTGCTCCTCCTGGGTCGCTTCCCCCCTTCCCCCAGAGCACCTGCAGCGCTGCCTGTCCAAGAACACCCAAGATTTAGTCATGGGAATGTAGTACAAGTCATGGACAGGTGATGGGCTGTGAATTTTTGTTTACTGCCTGAGACCTGTCCATGACTTTTACTAAAAATATCCATGACTAAAATGTAGCCTTACCCATATCCATGCAAAGGCATCCATAGTAAGACTTGCTAGGTATTTCTTCTGTATCCCATTGTGAGAGTTAATGGGCCATCAACATCTAGCTGTCTTTGCTTCAATGTAGATTTTAACTGGTGAGTGTTACCCTAGTAACAAACACATTTGGGATACAGACATATAGTCAATATTCATAACAGATTCATAACAGAGACAGTGATGATACATGGATTTAAACAGGATAATCTTATTTAGCAAATCATACCTTTACACCTTACATGATATACTTTGTACAAGATTTGTTGCAATTGTCTAACAGTGGCAATATTAATGATATACATTGTTATATTTCAATCATACAGTATCACAGAAGGCACACCCAGAATTATATGCAGGCTTTCTCAGCCTCTCATGAACTATAACACAGGGAGACACCAGCTAATTCTCTAGCTAGTCTAAGCCTTGCACCCCAGAAGTGTACTGTTTTACACTGCTTCAGATCTTAAACAATGAAAGCTCATTAATTAGTTCACAACTTCATGGAGATGCACCAGTCTTTGTAAATCTGAGCACTTTAGACAAACTTGCTGGTAAAGATAAAATATTAACATAAGTTTATAAACTACAAAAAGATAGATTTTAAGTGATTATATGTGTCAGGCTTAGCGGGTAGAGTTCTTACATAAGGGGAAAAATGGTAAAATTAGAGTCTAAATCTTAAACTTTATCAGACTAAGCAAGATTTTAATCAAGCAGTTTTTCTCACCCCAGCAGGTGTTGTAAGCAGTTCACAGTTCTTAATACACAGGCTGAATTGCCTGCTCAGCTTGGGCCAATCTCCCCAGTTCAAAATCTTTTCTTCAAAAGGTTCTTGTTGCCTTCAGAGGAGATGGGGAGGAGAGAGGAGGAGTCATAATGCAACTATCCCTTATTTTATATTCTCAGTTCACAAAGCCTAGAAAAACACTGGCTCACACATGGAGTCAAGTATCACATGTCCGGATACCTTGCTGAGTCATGGAGTTAAGCAATCCTCAGTGTGCAGAGCCTGAGCAACTGACTCTTATTAAATTGTAAATCTCTGGTTTACAATTCCCCTGCTGATCAATGACTGGTGATGGTTGCTTAACACCTGTCTGGGTGTGGGCCACTTCTCTTGTTGCCGCTGGAGAGCTAGCTGAGGGCATATCCAAGATATACAACATATTCAAGAGCCGTAACTAGGTATTTTTGCGCCTGAGGCAAGAATATAAAATTGTGCCCTCCCCCAGGGCTGGCTCTTTGGTGGCAATTCGGTGGCGGGTCCCTCAGTCCCTCTCAGAGGGAAAGGCCTGATACCGAATTGCCACCAAAGAATGAAGAAGCGGCGGTGGTAGAGCCTGTGATTTGGTGGGGTCCAACTCATGATTTTTGACTGCTTGGGCTGGTAATGTTGCTTCCAAGATGGTCTTTGGTTCCAGTCCAGTTCCAATCCAGAGAGGGATTCACAGGTTAAGAGAGGAGGGAGGTGCTGGATATCAGCAGTGGCCACTAGGGATCAGCATGAGTCCTGAGAATGCTGGGAGTTCAGGTCTGCAGGGCAGGATCAGGGGTGGCAGGTTTGTAGAAATTTTGGTGGTGCCCAGAACCCACCCTCGCCCAAACTCCGCCCCCCCACCCGCCCAAAGCTCTGAGAGGGAGTTTGGGTGAGGGAGGAGGTCTGGGGTGCAGACCCTAGGCTGGGGCAGGGGATTGGGGTGCAGGGTCTGGGAGGGAGTTTGGGGATGGGAGGGGTGCAGAGAGATAGGGTGCAGGGGTGAGGGCTGTGGGTTGTGGCTGCAGATGAGGGGTTTGGAGTGTGGGGGGACTCAGGGCGAGAGTAGGAGTGTGGGGGGTGAGGGCTCTGGCTGGGAATGGGAGGTTTGGGTGTGAGAGGGGCTCAGGGCTGGGGCAGAGGGTTGGGATGTGGGGGATGAGGGCTCTGGCTGGGACTGGGGATAAGGTGTTTGGGGTGCTGGAGCGGCTCGGGCAGAGGGTTGACGAGTGAAAGCTCTGACTGGGAGTGTGGGCTCTGGGGTGGGACAGGGCTGGGGATGAGTTTAGGGTGCAGGCAGGCTGCTCCGGGACAGGGGCCAGAGAGGAGGACTCCCCCCAGCCCTTTCCCTGCTGGCAGGAGCAAGCTCTGGGGGAGGAGCCCCCCTTTCCTGTCCCTGCAGCAGTACACTCACCCCCACCACTGTCACTGCATGTGCTCCTAGGGCCCCCCTCAGGTCCAGGAATCACCCTTGCCTGCCCCGTGGTGGGTGCCGGGGGGGTGCTGTGTGCACCTCCTCCCCTGCTGTTGCCCCTGACTGTTGCTTCACTGGGGGTGAGGGATGAGGCTGCCTCCTTGCCCAGCATGGGGCAGGAGCGGTGACTGCGGGCGGGGCGGGGACCCTGTGCTGCTGGAGGGTCCCACTGGAAAATGAAAGGGTCTGAGGGAGAAGGGCAGGCTCAGAGTCAGTCTGCCCTGGCAGTGAGATGGGGGGCGCTAGGACCCTGCAGCACCAGTTGCTACAGGGGAAAGACAGGGACTCTCTGCTCCAGCCGGGAAAGGGGGGGAGCAAGTCGGGGCCAGGAGACACGCGAGAGAGGCCCGGAAGGGGGAGCTCAGGGGGGAGATCACTTAGGTTATAAATATCTCTGTGCCAGTGGCTTTTTCTTTTTTTTTCTCCGCCACTTTCTGTGCCCCTTGGCTTTGTGTGCCTGAGGCAAGTGCCTCACCCTTGTTATGGCACTGTATTTCAATAACAACCATATAGCAAAATCTCATAACTCCATATACAATGATGATATAAATATGTTGACAGAACAATAAGTTTCAGCAAATCATGACTTTTCAAGTGATACCTCACAAGGCATACTTTGTACAAAACATATCATAATCATGTTTCAGTGGTAGTGTGGGGGTTCCAGGATGCTATTTTGAGATACATAGTGTCACAATTTAATTACATACTGTTTGTTTCACAGACTTCTTGTCTTTTGATGCAAATAAGGCAAAGAGGTGCAAGAATAACAAGTATGTTCCCTTGTGCTTAAAGCAGTAGTTTGCATCTCGGAGGGCTGAGTTCTAGTTCTGGCTTTTCCACAGTCTTCCTTGCAGAACACAGTTCTTCTATCAACTAACTTTTAAGTGTTTGACTTAGCAACCTCAGTATTCTTTTAATGTTATGTTTTTGTATGTAATAAAAATGTAGCAAGGCAGGAGACTAGCCATCTCAAATTGTTGTCATTGTAAGTTTTCCACATTTGTTTCCTAGGTTTGCTGAAGAATACAAAAAAAGGAAAGGATTCTATAATAGGATACTTATCATTAATCTATCTTGTGTGGCTGAAAGCCAGTTTGTGATTCAGACTGACGTTTCATTTTAAAACATTGAGATTTCTAATTATAGGAAATCAACAAAATGTAATACAACATGTCAACCACACATTCCAGTCATTTTTCTAAAATTGTACTGTGTTAATCAGTGAGCACTATACTTTGTATTGACTAATAAAGAATTAATACCATTTGTCTCCGAGAACCTTAGCCATTCTGTTACCAGTTTATTTTTAAATAGGTTGCATATGTTATTAGAGAAGCACTGGAACCCTGTATGCTGCTACCATGATCCTTTCATGTACGCTCAGGGAACCGGTCATGAAACAACAATGATTCTGCTACTACTAGGACAGTCAGACCAATGTCCCAATATGCTTGCTTACCCAGGACTTTCTTTGGAGGGTTAACTTTATCTAAATGAATTCTATCTAAACCTAGCTATATATGGGGCGGCGGGGGGGAGAGAGTAAACCGTAATTGTCTCCAGAATGATTCAAGCCTATAATGTAGCAGTGACAATAAGGGTCTGATCTAACACCCACTGAAGTCAGTGGAAAAACTCTCATTAACTCCACTGGACTAATGATGCTCTCATGCCTTGTGTCACCCTATTGCTTCTTCACTTGGAGTGGATAGGGAACATCACTTGCATGTGAAGGCGTGTGGAACTCTAGAGACCAGATATGTTATCAGCAATGCTGTTGCATTGCAGCAAAGTCCCTGAGAAAGCACTGATATTTGATGATATAAGAACAGCATGCAGGGCTGCTGCTGAAATTTATCTGTGATAGGTAACTCTAAAAAGAGAAGCCTCATTTTATATATATTAATAGTATCTATTGACTGGAATAGAGTTTTATAGTAGAAAAATACTACCACAAGGATTGAAAGTAATTTATACTAAGAAACAGTGACTGGAATTCAGGATGGAGAGAATCATTTCCTATTTAGAGATCACTTTTTCAACTAAAGAACTAATAGTTACCCTTTTAAATGAAAAAAAACTGTATAGAGATATGAAATGTTTCTTGCAGAAGTTATTTCTACATGAAAAGTGTCTGCTTTCAAGTTTGCAATTGTTCTGTCAAATTCTGTGGAAAAGGTAATACTGAATTTTGGACAAAGTTTTGCATTCAATATTTTTCATCATCTGGATGTTTGAATGAAATTCCAAAAGCCATGGTTTGAAAATACATATTAATGAATTTTGAAAAAGTTGCCAGATTTGGAATGGAGGGTAAAGGTACCTCCCGGCTCCCCTTGCCAAAGAGTTAAATGGTCTAATCCAATTAGTACAAGAGTGGGTGTGTGTTTACGTATGTATGTAACTTATGTAATATATAAATATTATATTTATCTCTTTTAATATAGAACAGATATATATCTATAGCTATATATTGATATATAAAATAATAGAAAGAAGGGGAAGAGAAAAACAGAAGGAAAAAGAACAGAGACAGGAAAGTACAAGACAGTGATATCAGTTCCAGGGTGGAATGGATTACATCTATTCACCAAACCCATTGCAAAGAGGTGTTTGGAAACAAAACTTGGGGCAACAGAGATATAAGAAATTGAAATTGTTAACTTTTAGTGCAGTTCTACTAAAGATGAAGTAGCAGAAATATGGGGGTAGATACTGTACTTGTATTATATCATGTTAGATTGTATTCCAATGTAGTGGGATGAAATTCAATGTTTTAAAGTACATATCTCAATGTATAAACTAATCATTTATCATAGATAAAATCAAATCCACTATTAACATGATGGATAGATGCAAAGTCTAATAATATATCAGGCACTTGGGTATCTCTCTAATCCAAAAATTGAGCTATAGTGCTGCAATGGGGAATGAAAAATAAAGTAAAATCCTACCCTTACTCTTGATTCAGGATGCTTACAGAAAAATTGTGTACACACAATTTATTTGCATTATTATTCTGCTGGGGGGAAAAAGCTATTAAAAAGGGGCTGAAGTCTGAAGTTATGGGCACTAAGTCTGTCTGCCTATGTTACTTATATGATCTTCGTTACCCTAGTGTCTGAGCACCTCACAGGTTTTAATGGATATAAGTGTAATTACTGCCAACCTGAAAATCATCCAGGAATCTACCCTTCCTTTAGTAGCAGTCACAGACACCTACCTAGATTCTAGCTCCAGCAGCTTGGAACTGCTGGATTGGTGCAAAACATACATAAAAACATGTACTGATTAACAAAATGAGAACTCTCCAGGTGAATTATAAGTGTCATAGCTGCTCTACACTCCCTCTGCCTTGAGCCCCAGTATAAAGTGTGTGGCTGGAGAATGAGAGCATGGCCAGGATGCTTCTGTGTATTTGCTACTTCTCGCTGCCTACTGCAGGCAGCCAGTTGTAAGTTAGAGCAGTGTTTGAGCTGTGCTGGTTCACGCTCAGTAGCCAAACATAGCCTGGTCTTTCTCCTTTTCTGTGAACTGCTAATCATTCTTGGTACGTTCTCCTGCAACTTTCAGTAATGCCATGACTCTTGCCATCCTTATGCCCAGGGCCGGCTCCAGGGTTTTGGCCGCCCCAAGCAGCCAAACAACAACAACAACAAAAAGAAATTTAAAAAAAAGCTGTGATCGCAACCACGATCTGCGGCGGCAATTCGGCGGGCGGTCCTTCGCTCCGAGTGGGAGTGAGGGACCGTCCGCTGAATTGCCGCCGAACAGCTGGACGTGCCGCCCCTCTCCGAAGTGGCTGCCCCAAGCACCTGCTTGGTAAGCTGGTGCCTGGAGCCGGCCCTGCTTATGCCTTTTCATGACCACCTCACAAGCTCCAAACCTAGAGGTGAAGAGCTCAGTCAGGGCCTGCAACAGCTTCTTTGCAAAACACCAATCAGTTAAAATTGTATGTGCTCTGACATTCCCTGTGTGCTTTGTGGAAGAGGCCTAGAACATGCACAATTCATCATCTGTGGGGCTCTGTATAGCTGCTGGAACTGCTGCTCAATTCTTTGAGCAGAGTTACTATCACCACTTGCTGCAGCATTTGGAAACTGTCTGGCGTGGAAAGCCACACAATCATGTACCTCTACTGATTGCACAAGTTCTTTCTCCTGCATTACTACCCTTAAATTCCATCTTGGCAATTCAATCATATCTGGATTATACTATCAATTGAGTCCTTGCTTCACGGTCTTCCTTTCCAGTTTATGGGGAGGGAACTCTAAGTAGGTTACTAGTTAATGGGACTGTTACCCACCAATCAAAAATGAGAAAATCAGGTCTGCGAACCAATCAGAATCACCAACACCTCTCCAAAGCCACTGAAAGTTCTAGGTGTTAAATAACTCTCCCACTATTTCAGAAGTATTATTGCACCTGATCGCTTACTTCCCTCTTGGGAATGTTTCTGGCTTTGTGTTCATCATGCAACTTCTTCCAGTCTGTCTCATAAATTTATTTTATACCACTTGTTTCTTCCTATCCTATTTTTATATTGATCTTTCTCCAGCATTATTTGTTTTTTTTTATCTTCTAACTTTACCTTGTACCAGACTTGAGCGGTAGCAGACCCATAACTAGCTTACCTCCAGGCATTTGTAGATATGAAATCATTGTCCTTAATGGGCCTATTTCTGTAATCTTGACACAAACAAAGCTCCCAATCAATATTAACTATAACCAACTGCAGGAGTGTACAAACCAACAGTGATAGGGTGTACAAACAATGCATGAGGCATGAGGAGGTTGAAGAACAATGTTGGGTGTGACGTTATCTGATTAAAATATGACCATATAGATCATTGTTGCAACCACAGTTATATATTTTCAGAAAATCTTGTACAAAGGTTATCAAGTGAGGTGTCTATGAAAAGGTTATGATTTGCTGGCTATGATTATGCTATTTGTATGTATGTATCATTTCTATATCTGAAGTTATAAGTATTGGCTCTGAACTTGGATTTCAAATGGTTGCTCCTGGGGTAACGCCCACAAAATCGCTAGCCAGCACATCTTGGAGGAACTATTCAAATTGAGTGGCCCATCAAAAGAACATTTAACTGACAATGGACCCTGGGAAACTCCCATCTACACTTAATGGAATTTCTTGCTGTGACTAGGTGAAATGCGTGGACATGTGACTTGCCCATGTGACTCCAAACTCCATCTTGTTGCTGTAATTTTCCACAGTAAGAACAATGGGATTCCCTCCATATGGCAGAAACTATAAAAGGGCCTCCATTTTGCCTCTGTCCTGCCCAAGCCTCTGGACTAAGAATTTATACTAATGGGAGCATTCTAACCATGGGATTGAGGTTCTTCCAATGATTTGGAAGCAACCAGAGACTTACTAAGCCAGCAGTTTATTCCATCACTGTTGTGAGCCTGAACCAAGAACTTTGCAATTACTCTATGTATTTGATTCCTTTAACCAATTTTAACGCTCACCTTTCATTCTTTTTATGAATAAACCTTTAGATTTTAGATATTAAAGGATTGGCACCAGCATGATTTTTGGGTAAGATCTAAGTTATATATTGACCTGGGTGTGTGGCTTGTCCTTTAGGATTAGAAGAACCTTTTATTTGATGATACTGATTGTAAAGAATCACTCACCTTTAAATCTAGTGTTTTCGGTGGTAATACAAGGACTGGGATGCCCAATGAAACTGCTTTTCTGACTTTTTGTTAGCCAGTGTGGTGAAACAGAGGTTTACTTTGGTTGCTGGTTTGATATATCCTATGGGGTATTAGCCACCAGTCTTTGGGTGTATCTGCCCTATTTCTCAGCAGTTCGTCCTAAATTTGGCATCCTCAGTTGTTACCCACCAAGGCACAGTTACATTGGGCTCTGACAATCCTGCCCTGCTGCACCTGTGAGGCATGCTTGGAGGAGGAGCCTTAGAAAGGGAGAAGCTTAGTTCAGAAGGCCCCAGCCTGGGAAGGTAGATAGACCTCTCATTCTCAGCTCCAAGGAAGAAGCACAACAGAGATCCAAGCTACTTTTGGTTGTGTATGTCAGTATCTAATATTAAGCGGGAAAATGATAGCATTGAAGTTATATCTGTGAGAAATGAGGAGTAAGTATCTTAATATTGAACTTAGTGACAAAATTATATTAAATCAATTGCATATGATTCACAGATCAACACAAATAACTAACAATTGTGTAATGGAAATGTCAAATTAGTTGCATTCACTGGAACAAAATTTACCCAAGAAATATAAAGATGAAAAATAAAATCATGGCATGGAATGGTCAGGTTTACTGTAATTATGTCATTGATGTTTAACAATTTCAGCCCAAGGGCCAAACGTATTATTTCCAAGATATCAAGAAGCCAGAATCATCAGTTCTTGAACTACTTCCCTAGGTTCAGGCAGAGTCAGTCAAGTTCCTGCCCTGCTCTCCCTGAAGCTCTCTCAGCCTGACAGGGAAGCAATTAATGGAACAGCAACATCAGCAGTCTTTGCTGTCCCTCTTCTCTCCCCTGTAATGCAGCAAGGTGCCAGCAGGGGGTACTGATGCAGCAGGGAAAGTCCAGCAGCGGCTGACAGCTGTCACAACTTTTGGCAAAACTGCCCCTAAGGTTGCAGGAAAACCAGTGGGAGATGGTAACCCCCTACTGCTTCCGCATAGAGGCAGGCCTGATTGAAACACATGAGCTTAAAAATCATAAGGCATAGACCAGGGAATATACTTTCAATTCATAATCAGATATGCCTTTTCTTCTTAACAGTGGCCCTCTCAAGGCCTACCATTGAGAGCCCTGAAGGCTACTACTGTCCTCTGGGTGACAAGTTGGAGACTTTTGAGTTAGGGCATTGTTTTAAGGGAAGTTCCCACATTGCCTTTGGAGGATGCAATATTCACACTAATATGTATTGGCTCTAAACTATGAGGAAGCAAAGTTAAGATTTTAAAATAGAAAACCTTCAAGGTTTATTAGCCCCCCACCCCATGGCCCCTCTTCCTACCCACTGAGCATAATTTCACACTTTACCCTAAGATTGGAAAATCTATCAGTGCTTCCAAACCTGTTAAAATCACAACAGTTCAGCAGTGCAACATGCCTGCAAGAAGTTTGGGATATTAGGTAGGTGAATAAGGACGTATGTGTATCACCCATGGTTCCCGCCTGCTCCATTCACATGGTAGCTGGAGTATTGAAATTCTTGTGGATTTCCCTACTATATTAGATACACTTAGAAATGAAATTGTCAGCGTGCACAGGAATGAAGTAGTCACAGTATTGAGAAGAACAGTGTGAAATCATCAATCCTGTGTCCCTACCAACTGCACCCCTAAAAAACATGCAGGGTTTGTCAGCAACAGTTTGCCTAGTTGGGGAAACGTGTCCTACTCTTGGAATTGCTGCATTTTTTTCCCTTCCTTAATGTCAAGGGACTATCAACACAGAATGTTAGAGAATGATACCTTTTGGTTTTGACAAACTTGATCATATCCTTGTAACAACAGGGGTTTTCAATATAGAGCTAACAAATAGATGTCAGGAGTCATGAGCACCTTTTCCTTCCCTAATGGCTAAATGGGAGGGTCTAGATCCTAGCTAGATGGGAAGGAGGACTGTAGGAAGATCTCCTTATGAAAAGGGGCTTGTGGTAGAGAAAAAGTTAAGAACCCCTTTGTCTATACAATCAAGTCGTTTGAGTGAAGAAAGGAGTTGCAAATCTATATGCCGCTTGCTCTTATCCCTCTCTCTGGAAATATACACACATGCATAAAGCCCTTGCACCATTTCAGATAACTAATATGATTGTGTTTTATATAAAAGCAACCTTCTGATGTAGCTTAACAACCAGCTTGCAATCAACATTATGATACAAATAATTCTTGTAACATTCTTTCAGTATTATGTATATTTTAGTACAAGAAAATTATATGTCGACTTCTCTCTATTTGCTGCCAAAAGATTCTCTCCTGAGGATTTTTTGTAGAGCTCAGTGCAAAGGAGAAGGGGATAATGATGATACAATATTGATCAGAAA
Source organism: Chrysemys picta bellii (assembly GCF_011386835.1). Taxonomy (NCBI): domain Eukaryota; kingdom Metazoa; phylum Chordata; order Testudines; family Emydidae; genus Chrysemys; species Chrysemys picta. Next base: position 49,084,953 of record NC_088798.1, on the reverse strand, counting down.
CTGCAAGCAATGCTGTAGTGGCAGAATTAGTTAGCAAAACTTCACTGACAAGATGGAAAGTCTCTTTCCCTATAGCCAAGCTTCTGTTGTAATTCTCAGTACATGTCCTGTGTTTGGTTGTCTCCCTTCAGCAAACTGCCCACATACTAAAGGGAATTTAAAGTAAATTATACACACACACACAAAATAGTCTCTTGAAAAAATATCAATATTAGTTTGATATTTCCCTGACTTGATCATGGTGAGCATGGCTGTTGGATTCATCCATCTAAATTGCCTAAAGAAAGCAAAGATGAGATTTCAGCTCCCTCGTGTTCAATGTAAACTTCTGAGTAATTCTCAGATGTGGGGGCCCTTAAAATATTTAAACACTAGCACAGAACTGGCAGTTTCCCCTGAAGCTGAGATTGCACAGACCATCCAAAGAATAGACCAATTTCTCAGCACAAAGAGAGAATGAAAATATATTTATTGAACTGATCCATTAGGGCCATGTTTTCATCCAGGTGCACATCTGAGTGTTCATGCAACCAAACACCCATATATATCCAATTTTTGGAGATGCTTTTCACATAGGCGGATTGTGTATCTAAATTAGGCAGCTGCAAAAGTCCACTTAGTTACGCACCTATTTGAATACCTGGCCCTTGGTATTCTTCCCTTGTGTATAGGTGTTGTCAATGCTAAGGAAACTAAACTGAAATATGATGCTGGGCTTGAGAAAGGAGTAAAAGTGAATTGCTTGTAAAATATAATTTTAAAAAGTCTATATTCAGACTGAAGTGTGATTGTTAGAAATAAACTCTGTAAAAAAGACATCTCTCAAAAACTTTCCCTACTAAATGTGTTTAGTTTACAAGTCCAAATATTATTTTTAACTCTGCATGTTCTTTCTGCCTCTCACATCTTCTCCAGTAATAAACATTCTGCAATAAAGAATTTAGCTGACAATATTGTTGATGAAGCAGGTGAAACTGTTTAAAATCTAGCTTTCTCTTCTATAGCGCTCATCACTCTTCAGTACTAATAGCAGTACAGACTTTTTGTTAAGAAAGGAATCAGAGATTTGACTTATTCCCAGGTTTTCAACAGGGATCGCTAACTTTGAGTGCCTCATTTTGGGGCACCTAACTTTTAGTCACCCGGGTAACCGTATATGCAGTTTTGCTGAGCAAACACAACTGAATGGGAGTTCTGGGTGCTCAGCACATGTGAGAATCCTGCCGAGATTTTAAAAACTGTACCTAGAAACAGAGGCACCTGAATTAGAGGCCACTTCTGAAAATTTGGCATATTGTGAGCAGATATGTAAAGTGACAACTTTATTATGTAGCCACTCTTCTAATTTCATCTTCAGATAAATAGTGGGAGATAAATAGTGTACGTCATAAATGAATGGAAAAGAGTTGTCTAATTACTCTAGACTGCTTTGAACACCTCAATCTATATCTTTAATCTGATTTTGAACTTTATGGTCTGCAGTCTGAGCCTGGAGAAAACCCTTTGCAATGAGGTACTTTCCCAAAAAATACTGCTTTTATTCAGAGCAAACTTTGCAAACAGAAGTTACTTATCATATTAGGGAATTGATCTCTTCTTCTGAATCTGTGATTTCACTCTACATGCTAATGTTCTTAAATGTTCTACCATTGTGCAATATGACTTTTCTCCCTCATAGACAAGCAAACAAAACTCAACAGTGACAACAAAAAATAATGAAGCATCCAACAAACATTCCTATACCCCAGCCAGCCCATCTGGGGAGCTAAACAAAATTTTGATCAATTTACTTGAATTTCCTTAATAAATAACACTTCCCCTTTAAACCTCAGCTCCTCTTCCTTATTTATTTTGATGAGCTAAGTTGCTGCAGAGTTGTCAGCACTGCAAGGCTCTCCTATAACTCAGTCAACCAAATCTCATCATCAGATCTTGTTCTCTATTATGAATATTTCTCAAAATATTCTCTTTATTTAATCAGTGCTGAATATAGTACAACTTAATGGGCCATAGTTTTTCAGGGCGGTGCAGAACTAATGGTGCAAAGATGTGTTCCTTTAAAGCCATCATATTTTAATCTAAGATTCTCTACAAGTGCTGGAAGTTAATCAGATGATGTAGTTGATGGAGTAACCCATTGGGTCTCAGTTAATAAAAGAGTGTGACCACTGCGAGTGCTGGGATGTACTGCTACAAGACACCACAGATGGAGTGATAGGGAAGAGTATGGGAGGGAAACAGTTTGTGGGGCTGGAGCATAATTATGGAATATTGCTCAGGAAATGTTGTTACCTATTCTGATCTTTCAAGTTTGTGAAATGGTATCTGGCACGTGTGGTAGGAATGGTTAGATGAATGCCATTTGTGGGGGGTTTATATTTTCTTTCCTCTGAAAATTGTAATAAATCAATAACTGGGTGTCATTTAAAAGTAAATAGTCAGTGCTACTCAGGTCTGCAGTAACTTCAGGTTTTTTTATGTATTTAAAATGGGGGATTCCATACTGTGGTACTGAATTCACTGTAGAGTCGCAAACGCAGAGTTTTTAAGTGTCCTTTGTGGTTTTTTGTTTTAAGTAGTGTCCACCTCTTTTTACTATAGAATCATAATTGCTATATATTCCTTAGTAATGGAAGATTTGAAACAATAGCACTGCCAGGTTCAGGGCCAACATCTGGATCCCTTGAGCATAACAGCCCTTGAACGCCTGAGAGAAACTACCAGCTCTCAGCATGATCCCATTTTTTCTTGAAATCAGTGAGTTCCCCAAGTAAAGTCTTCCGTGCGCTTCTAGTAATGAGGTCCACCATCCAGTTCCTGATGCAGCTGAAAAGGAGGCAGTAGTCCCTGAGGTTTCCAAGGGTGATTTTGCATTGTGCTGGTTTTCTGAAGTGTCCCCCTTCCCCTACTGTGAGGCATTTGATAGGGACCCTGCTGTTATTAAAACCTTAAGAAAAGGAATCTGAGGCCAATTATTAGCTGTTTAGAATAAACATTTTTTTTCTTTGTGTCGATTAAGAACTTTCTTAGCTTTTTTTCTTTTACAGTGATTGCAGGGTTTCTCTTTGCTGAGAAATATATTCAATACACTCCACCCAAGTTTCTTCTTGTTTAGGAGCTTTTCTTTTTAAGAAAAAAAAAACTTTTTAAAATTATTTATAAAGATAGCTCATGGGCCAAACCAATTCCATCCAAGGGCTTTATAAATTCAGCAGAGAGAATAAGGGTCACTTATTTCTTTGTTTCTTGAGAAATCATGCACTGGCTGGCCAAGAATCGGAACCCACCCCCTGTCCTAAGACGGGATTCCACTTTAGCATTGAGTTGTAGTAGTGATTCTATAATTAAGGGTACAGAAGCTTTCTCACTGTTGGAACCTAAGATTTGAATATTTCTTGCAGTAAATAAATGAGTAGTTCCCCTTAAGGATGGTTTCCTTTCTTATTTGTATTTTATTTTTGTTTTATTTTCCTGCTCACTCCTTGAACATAACTACATTTTTATTGTGCATGTATTCACAAGAAATTAATGGGAAATGGACATGGTTTAGGGTTTTGTTTTTTTTTTTTTGCCACTGTTTCTGTTACAAGTGATGAAAGATTGTTCCTTGACTATTGATTCCAAGCTGCCATAAAGGCATCTTTCTAATTGTTGCAATTCTGTGAATTTAGGGCCTGGCAATACAGAGCCACAGGAAAAGAATAACAGCAGTCAGTTGTTTCAATCTCAAGTATTTGAGAGGCTGTGTGTGTGATTAAAGAATTGCTAGATATTTATCTATCATCTCACCTCTGAGCAACTGATCACATATATTATGTTATATATTATATCATATATGCCAATATACTTAAAAACTGCCAGCAGAGAGAGGTATGATTGGGGAGAGATGAAACAGTGAAAGCTAACCACCAAAAGGAAAGACCTCACTCATTGGCAGGACTGTCTGGAAATTTGTGAGAATAATGCAAAACTGGCATTTTCCATATAGATGGTTTTGCAGAAGTTTGGGTGAGAAGGGAAATCTTGCAGTGATTTTTGGGGAAAAATAGAAGATGAAGTCTCCTCATATGGTGATGACACTCTTTCCATTCCACTAATGTCTCTGGAGGATGTTCAGCAGAAGCTATGAAAGGTAAACATTTGTTAAATCTGCAGGTCCATATAACTTGTATCCAAGAGTTTTAATAGAGCTGCCTGAGATGCCCTGGAACATTAATGTTGATTTTCAATAAGTCTTGGAACACAGAGCGTTCCAGAAGATTGTTAGAAAGGTAATGTTGTGCCAATTTTTAAAAAGGATAAATGGGAAAGCCCAGGAAATTATAGGCCTGCCAGCTTGATGTTGATCCCAGGCAAGATAATGGAGCTGCTAATACAGGACTTGCTTATTAAACCAGTAAAGGAGGGTAATGTATTTAATGCAAATCAACATGGATTTATGGAAAATAGATCCTGTCAAACTAACTTGCTATGTTTTTTTTATTATGAGATTACAGGTTTGGTTGATAAAGGTAATAGTATTGACATAATATAGTAAGACATCTACAAGGCATTCAACTTGGTACCACATGACATTTTGGTTAAAAACTAAACCAATATAAAATTAACATGGCTCATGTTAAATGGATTAAAAACAGGTTAAGTTATAGATCTCAAAATGTATTTGTAAATGGGAATCATCAACGAACTGGTATGTTTCCAGTGGGGTCCTGCAAGGATCGGTTCTTGGACCTATGCTATTTCACATTTCTGTCAATGATCTGGAAGAAAACATATCACTGATACATTTTGCAAAAATTTGGAGTGTATATCACAGAGTGCTAGGAGCTAGCAGATGAGCCAGCCCTCTGATCACTTAGGCATCAGTCAACTTCCCTGGAGAAGGCTGATTGGATATGTGCTAGTTAATTAGCTGATCAGGCTGGGAGCGCTGATGAATCAAGTAGCCCATCAGCTGAGGCAGTAGCGTAGCTAGGGGGGCAGCGGCCGCAAGTCCCCTCCCCCGAGCACAAGTGGCGCCTTTTTAATTTAACTCACCCAGATACTCCCTCACTCCCACTTACTTCCTGTTTCTTTCTTATACCCCTCAGCTCAGTGGCGTAGCCAGGTGGAGGGAAGAGGGGGAGAGGGAAAAAAAAGGGCCACCCGCTGCGGCGCTTTTACTGATGGGGCAGCGCTCCAAGTCTTCGGCGGCGGGACTTTCACTCACTCTGGGTATCTTCGGCGGCACTAAAGCTTCATCGCCGAAATGCTGTCGAAGACCTGGAGCGCTGCCCTGTCAGTAAAAGTGCCGCAGCAGGTGGCGCTTTTTTTTCCCCAGAAAACACCATCCTAGCCACCATGGATGTAGAGGCTCTCTACACAAACATCCCACACACAGATGGAATACAAGCTGTCAGGAACAGTATCCCTGATGATGACACAGCACAACTTATTGCTGAGCTCTGTGACTTTATCCTCACGCACAATTATTTCAAATTTGGTGACAATATATACCTCCAGACCAGTGGCACCGCTATGGGCACCCGCATGGCCCCACAATATGCCAACATTTTTATGGCTGACCTGGAACAACGCATCCTCAGCTCTCGTCCACTCATGCCCATTCTCTACCTATGCTATATTGATGACATCTTCATCATCTGGACCCATGGGAAGGAGACCCTGGAAGAATTCCACCATGATTTTAACAGCTTCCACCCCACCATCAACCTCAGCCTGGACCAATCTACACGGGAGGTCCACTTCCTAGACACCACCGTACAAATAAGCGATGGCCACATTAACACCACCCTACACCGAAAACCCACCGACCGCTATGCCTACCTTCATGCCTCCAGCTTCCACCCCGGTCACACCACATGATCCATCGTCTACAGCCAAGCACTGAGGTACAATCGCATCTGCTCCAACCCCTCAGACAGAGACCAACACCTACAAGATCTTCACCAAGCATTCTCAAAACTACGATACCCACACAAGGAAATAAAGAAACAAATCAACAGAGCCAGACATGTACCCAGAAGCCTCCTGCTACAAGACAGGCCCAAAAGAGAAACCAACAGAACTCCACTGGCCATCACCTACAATCCTCAGCTTAAACCTCTCCAATGCATCATCAGTGATCTACAACCCATCCTGGACAATCATCCCTCACTTTCACAGATCTTGGGAGGCAGGCCAGTCCTCGCCCACAGACAACCTGCCAACCTTAAGCATATTCTCACCAGCAACCACGCACCGCACCATAACAACTCTAACTCAGGAACCAACCCATGCAACAAACCTCGATGCCAACTCTGCCCACATATCTACATCAGCAACACCATCACAGGACCTAATCAGATCAGCTACAACATTACCGGCTCATTCACCTGCACGTCCACCAATGTTATATATGCCATCATATGCCAGCAATGCCCCTCTGCTATGTACATTGGCCAAACTGGACAGTCACTACGCAAGAGGATAAATGGACACAAGTCAGATATCAGGAATGGTAATATACAAAAACCTGTAGGAGAACACTTTAACCTCCCTGGCCACACAATAGCAGATGTAAAGGTAGCCATTTTACAGCACAAAAACTTGAGGACCAGACTCCAAAGAGAAACTGCTGAGCTCCAGTTCATTTGCAAATTTGACACCATCAGATCAGGATTAAACAAAGACTGTGAATGGCTATCCAGCTACAGAAGCAGTTTCTCCTCCCTTGGTGTTCACACCTCAACTGCTAGCAGAGCACCTCACCCTCCCTGATTGAACTAACCTCGTTATCTCCATACTGATTTATAACTGCCTCTGGAGATTTCCATTACTTGCATCTGAAGAAGTGAGGTTCTTACCCACGAAAGCTTATGTTCCCAATACTTCTGTTAGTCTTAAAGGTGCCACAGGACCCTCTGTTTCTAAAATATACGTTCTAGGAATTATTTTGGGGAAGTTCTCGGACCTGTGTTATACAGGAAATCAGACTAAATGATCACAATGGTTCCCTCTGGCCTTGAAATCTGACTCTTCCAGCTGCCATTTCATGACTTAAACAGTGGCAGTTTTTCCAATGTAAACTAATCTGTGCTAGAAAAAGCTGTGAGAGTAGCATGTCAAAATGAAGCGCGAAGGACGTCAAAATGAAGTTCAGCTTAGTTGCTTTTATTCTTGTCCATATGTGAAGCAATACTCACTGTCTGCAGTGAGAACTTGGGAGAAGACTAAATGCCATACAACTTTATTTTTATACAGTTATTTTAAAACACAATATTACAAAGTTTTACGGACAAAGGGATAGATCCCCAGCTATGCCAGAGCAATGCTCGGAGCACTAAGCCAAGACTGGGGAGGGCCTGGGTGACTTTATGCCAACTTTCTGCTTCCCTGATTGTGGGGGCTTCCAACATCCCAGTCAATATCAGTGCATAATAGAGAAGGCACATTCTACTCCAGCTCCACTCCTTACCCTGGAAAAGCTGGAGCACAAGGTGGAGTTCTTGGCTACTATTTTAGGACAACTTTAAATCTTTTTTGCAAGAATTTAAGAGAGTCAGGGGCTGAATAATAAACAAGTGATAATGAAGGTTTGTAGGAAAGATGCAAAGTTAGGCGGGAATGACTTTTAGATGCTGTAACAGGATGGCAAGATCTTCTGTTGATCAAGTCTGTTAGCACGTGTTGAGACCCTGCTTGGAAATGGTGACTGAGTCCAGTTTACTCACTAAGTTATATTTTATTGATCCAACCTTATATAAGGAGTTTGAAGAAACTCTTTGGGCAGAGGAAACTAGGCTCAGGACAGACATTCTAAAACAGGGATTGGCAACCTTTGGCACGCGGCCCATCAGGGTAAGCACCCTGGTGGGCTGGGCCGGTTTGTTTACCTGCCGCGTCCGCCGGTTCGGCCGATTGCGGCTCCCACTGGCTGTGGTTTGCTGCGCCAGGCCAATGGGGGCTGAGGGAATCCGTGGCCAGCACATCCCTCAGCCCGGGCCATGTGCCAAAGGTTGCCAATCCCTGTTCTAAAAGGAAATCCAGTCACTTTGCACTGGGTATAAATAACCAAACAAGGTGCAAGTCAGTGTAGAGTAAGGCCCATATTGTTTTCATTTGTCTTTATGAAAGTCTAACTATGCAATAACTGTAGTGAAGAACAGACAAGGTTTATTATGATTCAGAATCTTTGTAAATTTCTAAAACAAACTTTGGGAAAAAAAAGTAAGACTGGTTAATAGGGTTGCCAACTGTCTAATCACACAAAACCCAACACACTTGCCCTACCCATTCCATGAGGCCACGCCACCACCCCTTTTCCAAGGTTCCAATCCCACTCACTCCATCCCCCCTCCCTCTGTTGCTCGCTCTCCCCCACCCTCACTCACTTTTACCAGGCTGGGGCTTGGGGCCAGGGGGGGTGCAGGCTCTGGGCTGGGGTGGGGCTGAGGGGTACGGAGTGTGGGAGGAGGCTCCGGGCTGGGGCAGGGGTTCAGAAGGTGATGCGGGGTGCAGGCTCTGGGAGGGAGTTTGGGTTCAGGACCGGGCTCAGGGCTGGGGCAGGGGGTTGGGGTATGGGAGGGTGTTTGGGGTGCAGGCTCTGAGATGGAGATTGGGTGCAGGAGGTGTTCAGGGCTGGGGCAGGGGTGAGGTGTATGGGCTTCAGGCGGCTCCCGGAAGTGGCTGGCATGTCTGGATCCTAGACGCAGGGGAGGCCAGGTGGCTCTGAGCACTGTCCCTGCCTGCAGGCACTGCCTGTGCAGCTCCCATTGGCCAGGGTTCCTGGCCAATGGGAGCTGCAGAGTCAGCACTCAGGGCAGGGCACAGGGGCAGCTCACAGAGACCCCTTGGCTGCCCCTGCACCTAGGAGCCAGACATGCTGACTGCTTCCGGGAGTCGTGCAGAGCCAGGGCAGGCAGGGAGCCTGCCTTAGCCCTGCTGCGCCACCGACCAGACTTCGGCCTATTAAAATCTCCCAGATGCCCTTTAATGGTCATCAGGAGATCAAGTCCAATTCCGGGAGACTCCCCACCAATCTGGGAACCCTACTGGTTAAGAAACTGAAATTGTTACAGCACCATTTTTAAAAAATCCACAAAACCCCTTTGTTCCTCTCTACTGATAAACCAAAAGGAAAAAGTGATTGATTACTTGGATACTCTGGGACCCTTAACTTCTGTAGGGATTGGGGAAAAGATATCAAGACAAATTTAATCTGCTTCTAGTGGAAGAATATTTGCATATTAATGAAATATTAGTGCAAGGGAATACTGTTTCATTTATTGGAAAATAAGTAGTCAGATGGGACTGGAGATACAGAACAGCAACGTTCCCTATCTAGCTTGCTTGACATTGGTACTTACTGAGTGCATAATTGATGTTTCAGATGGCATCGTTACTGACTGAACAACGCCACTTTATATTTACAGTGGTGAATGACTTCTATGTTCTAAGAGTGAATCTAAAAACTATCGCATATCATGCTTTTTATGTTTTTTTCAGAAGGTTAAATTTACAGAAGTAATAATTCATGTGAAATGCAAGTCAGATGTTCAGCAAAGTGTTATCCATACATGTAGATACTCTGTAGAGTCAATTATTCAGCTGATGTAATTTGACATGCCACCATTGATTTCAGCATGCTCTCATCTTGGTTGTATCTTAGTGGTCCTACTTGTAGCCTGAATTTATCAATTTTCCATTATTATGTAATATAATTTATTGACAGACCCGAAACCCTCTGCCACATAGGCTTTTGTAAGAAATATATCCAGCGTTCATCTATTAGGTTTTGGCTACATTGCAGAGGACAACATAAGTGTGTTCTTAATTTGGATTAGCAAGCCTGAGTTTGCTAAAACAGGTTAAAAAGCAGTGAAGACATACAACTTGCTTTTCAACTTGGGTTAGCAGCTCAAGTTCAACCCCAGGCTCTCCTTAAGGGTACATTTATATTGCATTGTAAACCCAGGCTCAAACTAAGGTTTGAGCCCAACCCATCCTACCATACACACAAAAATCTTTCTGACTTAGATCAGCAGCCCCTCATGACCTGGGTGTTCTGACCCTCCCAGGGCATGGGGCGGGGGGGGTTGAGCCCAAATCCTGCTGGGCCTTGGGTCCAAACCCCATCATTTTGCAGTGTGGACAAAGCTCAAGTCTGGGTCCCCAGACTCATGTCCAAAGAGTCCACCAACACTATCCCAGAATCCTACCAGGCCTGTATTTCTTGGTCCTTCAACCCTCCAAATTCCTACTGTGACATTCCCCAGGGAACAATCCAGACTGATGGACAGCTGTGTCCCCTCAATTCTCCAACCTCCAACAATGGTATCCAAATGGTTCCTCAGGCAACACCAACAGGATTTCAATCTGCCAAACACACATTCAACCACCATCCTACAGCTACTGAGGGGCATAGTTAAATTAGGGATGTAAATATCATTTAAGAAGTTAACTGTTTAAACTATTAAAACAATATAATTTAACTGGTTAACTGATTAAAGGGAAAGGGGCTGGGACGGCTCTGCCAGCTGCTGCAGGGCTGGGGCTGGGATTGGCTGGCCCAGGACTGGGAGTTAATGGTTAGGGTGGGTTAAATGGTAAGACTGATGCTTACTGGTTAACTGTTTAATATTTAACATCCCTAAGTTAAACCTTCTTTTCTGAGACCTCTGAGTTCAGGGTATGGTTTCATGAGCAAAAGAGGGCACATGGGGTTGTCTGAATAACTATGGCGACAGTCACTCCATTAATAACAATGTCATTTGAATAATGTCCCAGCTTGTCATGCATGTTGCCAGCACATCCCATGTTAGTGTCCATGAATCTGCCTCTGTGGATGACCAGGGTGTGCATAATGATGAAGTAGTACACTTTGTGGTTGGTGTATTCATGCACTCCTTGCAGAAGGTGAACTATGGGCATGTGACTCCCATCAATGGCTCTAGTGCAGTTTGGAAACCCCATTCTCGAAGCAGTTATTTCAAGGACATTGTTTATGCCCTTTGAGTAAATCACAGTCCTGATTGCCTCAGAAATCACTACCGCCACAACCACCACAGTTGACTTGCCAACACCAAACTGATTAGCAACAGACCTGTAGCTGTCTGGCATAGTCAGCTTCGAGAGGGCTATAGCAGTATGATTCTTGATGGCATGCCTGCCCCCATGTGTGTATCCTGAGTTGACACTGGAGGATCAAAGTAAGCTGCTCAGAAAGACCCAGGAATACCTGATTCTTCATCTGAAAGTTCTGGAACAACTCTTGGACATCCCTGGTCTGCATGGCGATGTGATTCCACTGGTCTGTGGTTGTGGCCATGCTCTAGAAACACCAGTCTACATATGGAAAATCGGTGGCTTTGGCAAGTGCTAGGAGCAGCATCAGCTGGGTGGAGTCTGCTACGTCTGCATCCCTCTCCAAGAGGTGCCTTCGGTAGGTCAAACAATGCCACAGAAATGTCCACCAGCATCTCAAAGATGCTTTGCCTATTTTCTGGAAAAGGAGTGAAAGTGCAAGCTGGAGAAGTTGTTCCACCAGTGCTTGATCCATGTTGCTGGCTCTGGTTGTAGTGTATGGACCCAACATAGCTCATTTGGATGTGTTGATGGGCTAAGACAACTTACAGTCAAGTGCTGTGGGATGGACAAACAGACTTCTACACAACACACCATGAACCCAGATCTAGGGTAGCTACACCTGGTGAGGGCACTAGGAACCCTGGAAACATTGGGAAACACCCACAGAAGCAGAAGGTCTGACTTGGGTCTGCGTAGTGCAGTATGAAGGCATCAACACAGTTGTGAAACCTGGGTCCATCCATTGCAAATATGGGTTTACAGTGCTGCATGAATGCACGGGCACAGCTTTGGAAACACCATGTCTGCAGATGCGGATCCATCAGACCCAGGTTTCCAGTGTAGTATAGGCATAACATTAGGCTTTAACTCAAGCTGCTAACCCAAGTTTAAACTCAAGTTGCTATGTCTTTGCTGCTATCTGAACCCAGGTTAGCTAAATTCAAATTAAGAACACGTTTTTTACCGCGTAGATGTGCCCTTAGATGGAGAGTTGCTATGATGCTGGGCCTATGAGCATAGTAATTCAGAACACTGAGTTGTGGCGTTAAAGACATGGTCATAACAACTCCAAAGGATAGTATGATGTATTTATCCTTTAACCTTTTTTTCACTTTGATATACTGTATCACATTTGGTTTCACTAAACCATTCTTCTGTATAGCTTTTTTTTTTTTTTTTTTTTAAGTGTACAAAAGAACAGGGCAAAGAGCGACATGTCTTGACGGTACAAAGGCAATTGCTCTGCTGCTTTCTCTTCATGTGTAAATCATTTGGCATATTTCTGTTAGAAACATGCAGCCCAATCCTCTGAGTGCCTCCTGCAAGATTCTGAACGCTCTCAACTCCTTTTGATTCAGCTGAAGAAGTTAAATCATTTGTAGTACTGCACCCATGATGAGTACAAAGAAAAAGTTTATTTTTAAAAATCCCAAAACAAAGACATTGTTATTACTTTGTTTATGTTACAGCAACACCTAAAAAGACTGAGGCCCCATTGTGCTATGCAATGTACAGTCCCTGCCCCTATATAGCTTACATTCTGTATAGAAAAAGGTTTGGCGAAAGGGTGTGATTATTTTATTTTCCTCACTTAAAGATGAGTATTTGAGGCAAAGAGAGATTAAATGACTTACTCAAGGTCCTATAGGAAGTCCGTGGCAGAGTCAGGGAACTGAACTGAGATGTTCTGAGTCTCAGCTGAGCACCTTAACCACAAGACTCCTTCCCTTCAACCATCTTGTTAACATCATGACAAATATAATTCATATTCCAGTACCTGATCCCAAATTCTTCCAAGGTAGTAATCATCTCCTTTACTGTAAAATTAAACCAACACATATGCTGTGGGGAAAGTAAAAACTCAGCAAGCATCATATTTTTTTAGGAGTTAGTAGCCTAAAAAATTAAGTAAACAACTGGTCTATGTAGTTCAACTGAATATTATTTTTTTTATTTCTGTTATTTCTCTGAAAATGTGCCGATAGCCCTGTAATAACTATCTCTGTGTTATTTATTAGATCTTTTGCATGGTGAGTCATACATGATGAATAAAATATGTAGAAAGGTTGGCTGAATGATGCAAGTGTTTCTGAAAATTTAGCTGTTCATTTTCATTTAACTACCTGTGTATTCGTTCTTTTTTTTTTTTAAATCATTCATCAGTTCTCTATTCAAGGGAGTACAAGCCATGAGGCATGTACATTAACATGCATAAATATTTTTGAATGTATAGAAAGTCATATTAAAAACATTTTCACCAAACTCTTATAATGTGAATTCCACTGAATACACTTAATTATCCTTGGCCTAACTTTCTTTTGAACTTTGGCAATTTAGAGTTCATATTTCAACTACATTATTATCTGGTGTAAACACAGTATCAATTCTAACACATACTCTGAGGAAATACATATTTGGGCCTGACTCATTATGGGCATTACTATAGTTTTATGCTCGTGAAAATATTTTAAAATGATTTTAAAAGGAATGCTTAAACTCATGCCTAATGGTAAGCACATAAGTAGTCTCATCGAAAGCATGTGCTGAAGCATGTTGATGAACCAGTCTGCATGTGCGTATAGGAGATTAAATTTTTATTTATGGCATGTACAATTATGTGACTATAAACACCACAAATTTTCAAAGAACTGTGACTTACATAAAGCTCAAGAAAAACTACCAATCATCCTAAAATATGATTCATTAATTTAGCTCCACAAATCATTTGAATTTTAGATCATGCACATCAGTTGCTTTCTGACTAGAACAAATGCCTCATTAGTCAAGCATATGCTAATCCAAGACTGTTGGTAACATGAAAAAGAATAGCTGCCAGGACAGGGAACAGAACAAACTGAAGGCAGGTTTATATCTAGAACCAGTTCTGCTCTCACTGTCAAAGTTCTCAATGAGTGAGAACCAGATAAGCAGGGCCGGCTCCAGGCACCAGCTTCTCAAGCAGGTGCTTGGGGCGGCTGCTCCGGAGAGGGGTGGCAGGTCCAGGTATTCGGCAGCAATTCGGTGGAGGGTCCCTCACTCCGCCTGGGAGTGAAGGACCTCCCGCCGAATTGCCGCCGCAGATCGCAATCGCGGCTTTTTTGTTTTGTTTTGTTTTGGCTGCTTGGGGCGGCCAAAACCCTGGAGCTGGCCCTGCAGATAAGACTACATACCTTCTTTTTACCCTCATTGGCCATATAAAGTTAATGTAGAAAAGAATGACAAAGTAAATATAGATGCAGCTACTTTTATGGAGGGGAAATATGGAAGAAGGAGAAGAACCAATTTAGATAATTCCCTATTTATTAGCAAGTCAGTGGGAGTTGAAGGCACTCAGCACTAAAAATGGGCAAAAGTTTTTGAATGAATAGCTTGACATGCAACTATATGTAAATTTGACTCAATTTGTTTAAGTTAGGAAAATGTTTTTCAGGGCCAGCAAACTGTGTATCTGTCTCTCCCCCTGTAGGTTTGCCATGTTGTAGCTGTGTTGGTCCCAGGATACAAGAGAAATAACGTTAGTGAGTCAACATCTTTTATTGGGCCAATTTCAAGAATAAGAAATTGATCCAATAAAAAATATTACCTCCCCTACCTTGTTTCTCTGTTCCCCTTTATAACTTTTTAACCTAGTCATTAGGGCAATTGCCTGGAGACCCAGGTTTGAATCCCCACTCTGGAGCAGGAATTTTAACTAAGCTCTCACCCCTGTAGGATGAGCAGTCTAAACACTAAGCTATAGGCTATTCTGGGATGGGTTGCTTTCAATCTCTCATGTTAAAGCTATTCCAGAAACACAGTTTGCTGGCCTGAAATACACACTTCCAAATTTGCTGACAAATTCCAAATATTTTAAGAACCAAAACAAAACTTGTTCCCTGATTATTATTATTATTATTATTTGGTTTGCTAGATGAACTAAAAAATGAATTATTTGCATAGCTGTACTCAACACCTTCCAGGACTAGGTCATAGTAAAGAAATATGTACTAAGTCATGAGTTGGGCTGCATAAGGAAAAAACATATTCTATTCTGTTCTATATGTTCTTATACAAGTCTCACCGCCACAATATCTGAGCACCTTCCCGAAGCGTATTAAGTGATGTGACTAAAACTGCCATGTGTATTATATGTATTTTCTATGTGTTTCTATTAGAGAAAGTAAGGTGGAAGATATGCATCTTGCATTTAGAGCAGAAGATGGTGAGGTTTGTGATGGTCCTTAGCTCACATAGGAGTTCATACCAGACTCAGAACAGCCCCTGAAAAAAATCTGTCTACCACACGAAGAGAAAGCAAACATAATCTCAACCATCGGGCCAAATCTAATCCTGGTACAAATTCTCAGAAATCAAGGGAAGTGCATCAGGAATATGCTATGCATTTGCAAGCATGGCAAGAATGGAGGAGAAATTGTGAGTAGAAAGTGATGACAGCATTTAATACAGTGTTTCAGCTTAGTACTGTCTCCTGGAGCACATATGGTCCCCAGTCTTGCAAAGATTTACATATGCTTAACTTTGACTACTCACCCTGAGTAGCCCCATTGGGTTTATTCATGGGGCCAGCTTCTCCAGTCTGCCAAGCTCACTTTGCAATGATTATGCAATATAAAGTGAACTTAAACCAGACAGTGATTTGGGCTTGAGAATACCCCTGGTGTATGGCAGGTGGGGCAGGGGGATATGCACGCTCTGCAACACTTGATCCCCTGTTGGTTTAATTTCCTTTAGGAATAGTGGAGAAGTAGAGCCAGAGTGCATAAAGTTAAGTGCATATATAAATCTTTGCCTGATCAGTACCATGATGTTTATAATTCATTTTCAAGCTATATGTTTCTAAAACAAGAAAAAAAATTGCAGGTTATAGTGAATAAAAATTGACTATCACTTTGCAATTTGTATAGTCTTGAATATATTATTTCTTCAACAATATTGTCTAAGAGTGACTGTGGAAGAATGCATTTTTGAATAGCTCAGATGTTAACGTTATGCCCTGTTTGGATGGTGATGTAAGAAATGCAGAGGCTCTTGCTGCTGCTTTTCCATTAGGCTTTTTTATCATTCTTTTTGGAAATTCTGGAACAAAATTTACATTCCAATTATTTTATGTTACAACAATGTCCCTAATGATGGACTCTCTAAAAATAAATAACCCTACCTAGTGTGAAATCATGAACAGTTTTATTTTTAACAAATAATAAAAATTCATTTTCTTAAAATATGGCATAAAATATGTCTGATAAAACACAATATACACCTACATAAAAAAACTCTCATAAAAGTGTGTGCGTGTGCATGCATTGTTATGGGATATACAGACCTTGTGCTAGTCCAGAAGGGGTTAATGAGAGCCTGTGGGATTAATCAGCCCCATCCTGCTCCATCTGCAGTAGGTGTCAGGCTTGGAGGGAGTTGCTAAAATGGAAGAACCCAGCTCAGTTAGTGGGTGTCTGAAAAGAGGAGCACATCTCTGGTTCTTAGTGGGTGTGAGACGCAGGGCTGGGAACTGAGTTAGACTGCTGGTGATTAGGGCCTCCTTGAAGGAAGGTAGACCTGAAGTGGGACTATCCTTTAATTTTATTTGCCTCACCTCATCTGTTGGTGTTGAGATTGACTCCTGCCTTTCAGCCTCCCTGTGGGAAGGTAGTCCTGAAGCAGGGAGCCTGGACTATTGTTGGCTGGAAGAGACAGACCCTGTGTAGAAGGACTGGGTCCAGCTGGGCACTGGGATGGATGACCCTCCTTTTGAGTTTGTTCTGTTTCTGTTGGACCTTGATACCCTGGAAGGGGTAGAACTTTAGCATAACGTACCTGAAGGGTTAAGTCACCATAGCACCTGACCCTTGATGACCCAGATGGAAATGGAGGTAGGGTGAGTTGTTCCACAGTGGGCCACATGGGGATGCTGTGCAGGCTGATCCTGCCACATACATGTGCATGTACATTTATAAAAATTGTGTATATCTATATATAGTACACAGCCATTATGAATTTTTAGGTGAATTAAATATAAATCTGACAATTACTGTATGAAAAACCCTACTTGATTGTCACTTCTTTTGGCGTATTAGTGAATTTGATGTTTACATCTTTACATGAGGGAGGGTGGGTGTTATATATAAAAAACTTCAGTGAGAGCTGTAAGAGCCACACAGGAGGCTAATAGAGATTGTCAGCTCAGCAACTTGATCAGGGCCGGCTCTGGCTTTTTGGCCGCCCCAAGCCAAAAAAAACCCCAAAACCTGCGGCACGGCCAGAGCGCGGGTGCAGGGGGACTGGCTCGGGGGGTGGGGGGGAGAGAAGTAGGCAGCCAGGGCTACAGTGGGGCGCTGTCACGCGGCCCCTCCCGCCGCGCCACCTCCTGCCACGAGGGCTCCGCTCCGGTTGGCGGGAATGGAAGGAAGAGGACTGCCCTGCAGGGCGCTCTGGTTCTCCACGCCGCTGCCCCCTACAGGGCAGCCAGAGTGGAACAAAAAAAAAAAGGTGGCCGTGCCGCCCTAGGATTGGGCAGAATGCCGCCTCGAACAATCTGCCGCCCCAAGCACCAGCTTGCTCGGCTGGTGACTGGAGCCGGCCCTGAACTTGATTACCACAAAAGACCAAGGTAGTGGACTGTCAGTAAGATCTCTCTGTGCTCCAGAGAGTTGTGAAACTGTCCCTGACTAAAGTACCACATATTTGTGCAGCTAGGTTCAATCTATAATACTCAGCACTAGCATGACAATTCTTGTATTGAAAATGTTTTGCTCTTATCACAGACCATGAACATTTCTTCTGTATGCTAAAAAGAATAGTTTAGGCCCTGATCCTACAAGCTCTTATGTATGATCAAATGCTTGTGACATGATTCATGTACTTTAATGCAGTTCTGTGCAGTGCCGGAGTCTGCCTGTGCATAAGTTTCCAGGTTTGAGGTTTTAGCTAGAAAACAGCCGTGTGTGGCTTTTGGGGTTTTTTTTAAAGGATTTTTGTTACGTGCTTTTGGCTCTGCATATTGTGACCATCCCTTGCCTCATCTTTTTTTTTTTTTTTTTAAATGCCATGATAAATCACAGCACCACCTAATAATTCATGTGATTTATAGTCAGTCTGCTGTTGTTGGTATTCAAAATAATATATTGTGTAGGGTTGTTCAGCAAGTTGTCAATGGAAGGTGAAAATCTACCACACTGTACTCTCAATTCCAAGACCTTCATATGTGGATTACACAGTCACCATCATAGATTTTAAGAAGGATTTCTATAGCTTCCTGTCTGTCCTAGCATGATTTTCTGTGGAACAGTAGGACGTTTACTGAGCAAGTTCCACTTTAAACTCAGAATCAATCATACATAAGTTTTGTCTGATTTTATAGAAGATTAAATTTAATCTCTTTGTTACAGTTTGTCAGACATTTCAAATAATTAATCTAATCATGTTTGCTTGATGAATTTTTAAAATGCATTATTAAAACATTATTTTCTAATAACTTTGCATCTGAAGCAGTGCCATTAGCATGAACTTAAGAGTAATCACAGTGTGAACAGAACCATTGCATATCTCATTAAAATCAAACTGTATGGAATTTAAACAAAATGATTTAATGGAAAAAGTATTTTAATGAACAAAGTCCTTTTAAGCTGAGTCCCGTTAGTTAAAATACCACATTTTATAGATTTGATATGAGACAGACATGTTTGGTCCTTAGAATATATAAGCACACATTTTAGGACAATAGATGAAATGTGGAGTGCTTTGGACTAAACTGTCTTCAGTTATACTCCAGGAATCCTTCTGAGTTCAATGGGAAAAGACAGATGTGAGGGGAAGCAAAACTTAGACCTCTTTACCTTTCTATTGAATGCAACTGCTTGATTCTGATTATCACTTGTCTCATTAATATCAATCCTGAAAGAACTAAAACATACACATTAAGGCAATATACTGAGCCGATTCAGTTTTGGGGCTCTGCTAGCTAGTGGATCACAGGCTGAGCCTTCAGCAGTAGAAAGTCTATCCAGAAGAAACCCAGCTCTGGGTGTCTGAGTTGGCTGGGGTAGCCCTCAAAGGGTAAATATACACGGCAACAACAGAAAAAAAAAAATCTCACATGCACAACCCACAGCTGTGAGTCTCAGAGGCTGGGTCTACAGACCTTGCTGGTTTTCAGAGCCTGAGCTCCAGCCCACATGGGAACATCTGTACTGCTGTTTTTAGCACTGTGGCATGAGCTTGAGTCTGCAGACCCAGACTCAGAGACTCATGGCTCTGGGTCTTTTTTTTTTTATTGCAGTGTAGAATAACCAAAGTGACCTAGGAAGGAAAGAGTAGGGTCAGGGCACCACTGAATCAGGTGGGTAACTATTATTGACAGGGGCCTCAAGAAGCTCCAGCTGAAACATATAGCTGCTCCTCTCTGGAGGAACCTATCTGGGAAAGCAGTAGCTGTACTGCCGTCTGCCATCCTCTGGGAGTGAATGCCCATGGGAGCAGGGGTGTGTAAATAACCCCTGTGATAGTGAATCAAGCCTTTTGTATAATAGACTCATAGACTTTAAGGTCAGAAGGGACCATCATGATCATCTAGTCTGACCTCCCTGTATCTCCCATGCTCAGACTCCAGTCTATATTAATGTGAATGGTCAACACTATGTCTGTTTTGTTTTGTTTTTGTAATTTTGTGCCTCTGAACCTTGAAAACCCAGACATTTCATGCTATTCTCCCCTCCCCTCCCCTGGTTATTATAAACCCCAGTAGGCTAAGCACTTAAGCGGGGGCTACTGCTCAAGTAGCTGTGCTGGTGAAATTTGCAGCAGACTGGATGAGCGCACATTCAGTAATGCTAATCCCAAAAGTTCAAAAATCAGTGAGACCTCCCCAAAATTAGGAGATGGGGTTTAAAAAAATTTTTTTTTAAAAAGAGATTTAAAATAATTATCCCTTTTATTTGCCTTCTGTTTTTTGAGCTTCAGAGTGTGCTGAGGCGATCCTGGTGGGTGTCACATTTTCCAGGTGTTCTTTGCAACTAGGAGGGCTAGAAACTTTTTTTTTTTAAATGAATAGCAAGATTCACACAGAATTACAGGATCCCATGAAATGAGGTTCAAATAAACCCCCCAGACCAAATATCATGAGACTTGTGACAAAATCATGAGAGTTGGCCACATTATGTACTCCAGGGACTAGCCTCTGGTGTGTCAGACAATAAATTGCACCCAGCCTTGCATAAATCCCTCACAGTGAACAACTCCCACCCCGTGTAGGTCAGCTCTTCCCTACACATAGCCAGGTCCATATGCAGTCTGCGACTCTCAGGACTACTGCTAGTGGCAAGCCTACAGGCAGTCCAGCTGCAGTGTGGCTATGTAGAGGTGACTGCTGACCCAGACTGATGTTCCTGTGTATTCTCCATGGCTGGCTTGTGCAAAGGGCTGTTGCTATACAGCTGCTGCTGAGGCAATTTGCCTGAGAGAGACGGTAAGTGTCTCATAGCAAAATCCTCCACAAGCCCTGCAAGAGAGGATTATGAGCACAAAAACAACAGCATATTCCACAATTTAAAGATAGTGATATTTGTGCATGTATTTTGCAAAATTGAAACTTCTAATAAAAGAAACTAATGCTGAGCCTGCTCCTTCTCTTGCTCAAGTTAATATCAAAACATTCATTGACTTCAGCTGGAGCAGGATTGGGTTACATACCTTTCTATTGCAAAACTACCACCATTCCACCATCACAGATGGAGCTGGTAGTTCACTTATTATAAAAGTTGCCTGGACACTTCCCATAATATGACCCTGTTCTCAGTTGTTTATAACTTTGTCAAACTTTAACCATTTGGGCTGAAATTTTCCATGCTACATATCTGCCTCAGGGTCAATTTTTCTAGAATATTTCAGCGAAAATGGTTCAGCTGTTTCTGAGAATGAAGCTGGGAAAATATATTGTTTAGCGCGCGTGTGTGTGTGTGTGTGTGTGTGTGTGTGTGTGTGTGTGTGTGTGTGGTGTTTTTATTTTTGAGAAGCTGTAGTGCCCCCATGCTGGGAAGCATGAACTTGAAATTTGGCAGTGTTGTGGCCTTTTATCAGGGATATGCCTTTTGCTGTTCTCATAAAAATCTGCCAAAATCTGGCCAAGTTATAAGCCTTTGAAAAACCACAGTTCGTACATGCTTAGTAGAGAGTTGCTAGAACTCTGCAATTAAATTCTCTGAAGATTCTATCCACACTGGGCATGCTCCAGCCTAGTGCTAAGCAGGACTTTTCCTGCAATTACAGCTCTGGGCTGCTGCGGACCAGGCTGTGGCCAGGCAACGGGAGTGAGAATAGGAAGCCTGTGCTCTCAATGCTTCCCCCTCATCCCCCACCATTGAGCCCAAGCAGTGTGGAGGAGGAAACTAACTAATTCAAGTGCATAGGGTAAAAGAGCTGGACCCAGGGAGTAGACTGGTATGGGGAGATGGCCTGGAAGTTGTGGTGGGGGGAAGACTGCGACTGGTTTGGCAAGGAGATTGGAACTTGGAACCAGTGCAGCATGGGGAAGGAGTTGTTATGGGAACAAAAACAGATCTGTCAATGAGCCAGGGTGGAAAGGGAGAACAGAGGCTGGCTGGGCAAAGAGAGTGGGACAAGAAGTTGGGGGAGGCAGCACACTAATGTTGAATGAGAGGTCCAGAGAGGGAGACTGGGACTGGTAGTCACTGGGGATTGGGTGTGTGTGCGCGGGGGCGGGTGGGGATGACAGGTGGGATGAGCCACTGGGAAAAGAGACTGGGACTTGGGGAGAGAGCCTCGGATGGGGAGTCAAGACTGGTGAGAGTAGGAGTTACTAGGAATGGGATGAAATGCCTGAGGAGTGCAAACTGGGACTTTCCACCCTAATGCTTATAATTTTGCCAACTTTTAAGCATCCGAAGTTAGTCTTATAATTGGAAGCATTGGACAACCTTTATAATAGGCAAGCTACCAATATAAAAATATAAACAATGTACTGTTGCCTGAATAGCTATGCTTTGGAGAAAGCAAAGTGGGAACTTGATCACCCATTCCTCCACTTCTGTCCCCTCCCTCTTGGATAAGTGTAAAGTTGCAAGCCAAATTGGGATCATAGTATTGCCAGCTATAGGCATTCAAAATCATGAGTCAGGTCCCCTGAAAATCCTGAGACTGGCTAAAAAATCATATTTTTAAGGTAATAATAAATTTTTTGTCTGCTTGCTACTATTTTTTTTTTGAGTCCTTAGGGTTCAATTGGATTACATTTTCAAGCCTTTATCCTCAAGCACAAGAGCTAGAAACTTCTTTCTTTTTAATGAAAGCTGAGATGCTTATGTAATCACATAATGCCCCAGTTCTTGGATTTAAGAAAAGCATCAAATATCACAAGGTTCATGAAAAAATTGTGAAAGTCGGCAACACTGAGAACTCTAGTCAGAGGGACTAAGCACAGGCTCACTCTCCCCCTCACCTTTCTATCTCATTTGTGTGCATATATGTGTTGGTGTATAAAAACAAGAAAAGGAAGCGCTTTAATCAAACTGCATCTGAAATCAATGGAAAGATTCTAATAGACTTCAGTCTAAGTTGAGTCAAGCCTTTCATGCTAAATAGCTACCATAAAGGAATACAACATTAAGATCTCACAGTAAAATACAATATTTTATTTTCTATGCAGCAATATTAACTAGACTGAACTGTGCATACATTCTTAACCTATTTTTTCCAGTTATTAGGTATATTATAAAATATATATGAGAAAACATACAGGATGTTCAATTAAATTGAATTAATCTTCTTCTTGGTGCCTTAGCTTTACATTTCCTGACTTTTTGTGTTTGTTGTAATTTAATGTTGCATTATCATAGCTTCTTAACACTCTATTTTATACCAAGGTAATATAGGAAAGGAAGAATGAAATCTAACCAGAACCAAATTAGTCAACCATAAGGAGCTTTCATTATAAATCTGGTAGTTTGGGAGACAACAGAAGTTTAGGCGATGAGAATAGATAATGTAGTATATGAAACTGTCATAAAACCAGCAGTGAAGCTGCATCATTATTTAAATAAAAAGGTCATTCTCTAGCTTTTGTTTCTATGTTCAAAATGCCCCCCAACCCCCCGGCCAGAATTGTAGAAAATAGTTCCTAATCTGCACTAGCTGGTTTATTTTTAGAGGTCTTTTGAAAAACTGGAACACTTTCAACTTGAAATTTTGAACAACTTCAGCCCCTTCTATTGATATTCTCTTGTGAATGGGAAGGCTATTGAAAGGACACTAGCATTTAGTGGGGGGGAATCCAAAATGTCTGAAACAATGTTAACACTGCTACTGTGGGCACATTTAAAACAGTTAGTCTGGTTTTAGAGACTACCAAGTCTAGCAGTATTATCCATTAAGTTTAGGTAGGAAAGTTGGAACCAAGAATGTAATTGCTGATATCTCTAGAATTTGAATACACTGTTTGTGTGACCACTGTATCACAATAATTGAATAAAAATATTATCCTATAAGATATGATATGCAGAAATTACAGTGGCTTATCTAGGAACCCCAGGTAGTAACTGTGAACTATATTGACACCTACAATCTCAACTGGTATGGCTGCTATGTTTTTATTTAGTCAGCCAATCATATTGTTTAATAATGTAATAATCATTCCTTACTTCTGGAGGCAATTCTATTCAAGACATTTTTAGTATAACAGATTTTAAATTTTAATTAATAAAATAAGGAATTTCCAGCTGTAATAGACCAGCTGTTTAACAGTGTTCTCTTAGTTATCATCCATGGGTGAAATTCTTGGGTAACAGCTGTGCCACCTGAATGTCAGGTGTTTTTTAAAATAGTTCATATTTTAGGATGATGAAATCCTCGAAAGCACATGCAGTGTAGCTCATTAAACATTTCCTTACACCAGTGATACTAATTCAGAACGCATGGGAAGTTGAGCAGGGCCCAAAAAGGTGCTAGTCTTTCAAAATCTTCATTGAACCTAGAATGTTTCCCTTGGAAAAAATCTCATTTGCTGGGATAACGGGTTGACTTGGGAAATATACTATGTGGATGACACAGAGATCTAGAAACACAGGTTGATTTGTTTATTGTCGGTGTCTAGCAATAATCAATCTCCAGATGGGGATTTTGCAAATGTTCCTTAATATTCTTGCATCTTTCATACAATACGTTGTTGTTCTGCCTGGGTGTGTAGGAAAGTCTAAAGCTCAGTATGTGGTAGTTCCCAAATTTTCAAATGGGTGTATGCTGACTTTCTCATGTGTCCGGCTTACCTGTACAAATCACACAATATGTGCAAGTCCGGATTGCGCGTACACTAATACATATATTATTGTGCACGCACAGATTGACTATCATCAGGAGACTGAAGTCCTAAATTGGCGCATCCAAAAATGTAAATACATTGAAGGATATACCTACTTGAAAATATCTGAAATGTATACCAGACCAGTGAAATACTAATTATAATTATGGAGATGCCCTGACTGCTCTGTACCTAAGGTTGCATTGAAATTTTCACTTAAAGCATGATTAAAATCCCTCAATTTTACATTTAATAAATGAATTTAGTTTTTGTATTTAACATAATAAATCTTCAAAGGATAATTGAATTTTCCATAAGTTTTTGGTCAAAGATTTGCTACCTTTGGCACAGATTTTTTTTTTAATGAGGCCTTTTATAAAAAAAAATTCCTTAATTCATTTTTTTTAGTCTATTACAGCTAAAGAATCACAACTTACTAAAAAACTCACAATCAGACTCAAATTCACAACTTTATTGTTGACCGCATGCTTTCTCATGTACAAATGACACGTTATACACTTTGCCAGGTCATGTATGCAAAAAATGACTGGTCAAAAAAAAGGGGATGTGAGGTGAGATGGGATGAGGGAGTGGAATTTGGAAAAAAAAATTGTTAAATTTCCATGTCTTCAACATTTTTGATATATTTGAAATTTGCCATCTAGCTCTAATCTCTATAGATATCTTAACGTAGCTGAGGTCTGAGTTCAGGTTTTGTGTGAGTGTAAGGAATTGGATGTGTGCATTTGTTTTGGTTCTGTGTTTTTAATGGAAGGTGAGTTTGTTGTGGAGGTGAGAAGTCTGAGTATGTTTAGGTATTATGACATTTGCATGGTAAAGTATTTGAGTTGAAGTAAGTGTGGATGTCCATGTTGGCTTATTTGATCATTTCTGGGATTTTTAGTGATTGTGTTGCTAGCAAATACACTAAGCAACCTTAACAAAAAGACTTGTGTTGGATTTAAAGCATTAATGATAGAACTTCATTGGACAAAGCCCATAACTTCAGTTCTCGATAGCATAACAGTTATAGCTCAACCTTACAATCCGGGGGGAGGCAGATTTACAATAAAACACAGGGTGCCCTGGCATGAGACCCCCCAATGACAGGGCCGGGCAGTTGCGGGGTCCAAAGCTTGGTCCTGCTGGCTCCTGGGGCTCATGCTGTAGGCTCCACCCCCACTGTCAGCCAAGCTCCTCCCTCCCTCGCCTCTTCCCCGCCTCCTCCCTCAAGCGTGCTGCGTTCCTGCCCCTCTCCCTCCCAGTGCTTCCCCAGCTGCCAAACAGCTTTTTTGCCGGTGCTCAGGTCGCTCCAGGAGGGAGGGGGAGGAGCGGGGCCACAGATGTTTGGTGGAGGAGGCAGAGAAGAGGCCGGGGCGGGGCCTTGGGAAGGGGGTGGAATCGGGGCAGGGTGGAGCAAAGGCAGGGCCCTGCACTCCCCCTACACATACCCCCCCAGCCCCCTGTCGTGAGCCGCTCAGGGCAGGGGGCTGGGGTGGGGTGGAGCAGGGTGCTGGGAGCACCCCCACGGCCCCAGCCCCCTGCCCTGACTTCTGCACCCCGTCACACACCTGCAGCTCCCTGCCCTCTCTGATTCCTGCAACTCCCCATTCCCCCTACCCCAACACTTCCCCAGCCACCTGCCTTCCCTGACTCCCACACACACACCCCGTCACCACCTGCACTCCTTGCACCAAACGGGAGATGTCCCAGGTAAGCACTCCACACCCCAACCTCCTGCCCCAACCCTGAACCCCCTCCTGCATCCGAACTCCTGGCCAGACCCTGCATCCCAACCCCCAGCCCCTTCTTGCACCTCCCTCACACACCCCCAGCCACCTGCCCTCCCTGACTCCTGCACCCCCTCACACAGTCCCAGTCCTGACTCCTGCACCCCTCTCACACACCCCCAGCCACTTGCCTTCCCTGACTCCTGCATCCCCCCCTCACCACCTTCACCCCTCACACCAAAAGGGAGCTGCCCCAGGTAAACGTGCCACACGCCAACCCCCTGCCAAGCCCTAAGCCCCCTCCCGCACCCTGGCCAGACCCTTCATCCCAATCCCCAGCCTGCTCCTGCACCCTAACTTCCTCCCAGACCCTGCACCTCTAGCCCTGAGCCCCCTCAAGCACCCTAAGTCCTGGCCAGACCCCACACCCCAACGTTTCTTTACATTTTTTTTATAAAAGGCTCTTATCCAAAGTGCTTTGCAATAGTTAGCTAACGGTATAAACAATATTTGGAAAGATCATTAAGTGGTCTGCCGAGACTCTCAGCAATTTTCAAGTGGTCTGTGGAAAAATAAGTTAGACTACAAAAACAATCAAGGTACCTCACTTTATTTTTATTTACTTCCTATTACTTACAGGAGGAGGATGAAGAAAAAAAAGAATGAAAAACAGGGGCGGGAGGGAGATAAGAGAGAATGTTCTTTTTCTTGGCTGGGTCCCAAGGAGGGGCCCCAAAAATGAACCTGAGTACAGGGCTCCACTAACTCTAAATCCACCACTGCCTGAAGGTGAGGAAAAACTCCAATTGCAGTCAGACACAGAGCCTGTGAGTGGGTCAAGGTAAAAGAATAGTCAGTTGCAGAGCTGAGACAAGAACTGAAGAATTCCTGAGTCCCCAGTCTTGTAATAAGCCCCGCCTTTCCCTCTCATATATATGGATGCTATCATCCCACAATATGTATGTATAACTCCCACTAATATTGATAGAATTTATGTATGAACATCTAGTGGTCAATAATTCCCTTAGGTTTGTCTTTCTCTGAAGGTGAAAAAAGATCAAGGAATGCGAAATTCCCACTTTACTTGTACTGCAAAAAGAACTGAGTTTAATAACTACAGAAATATTCTGAATACATAGGAACAGTTTTGTCTGTTTTTTCTCTTTCTGTAGACCTTTAGTCTATCAGCCTTGCACAATACATTTGAGAGAAAATCCTCATACCAATAGTGTATCATACAGAATATCAGATGCAAGAGGGGAGGAAAATGGTTGTTTATTTTTTTTACTTTTTAGTGAGCTATTCATCAGAGACTAGTACTTGGAGAACAAACCCCTCCAATCTCACTGCTGTTTGGGTAGTAAACTTCTGATTGAGGGTAAACGGAAAATCTATATGCAGGCAGACATTTAAGAACAATTGCTAGAAGCAGCAGCATGGGAAGCATGGATTATGTTCTGATAAAACTATCTTTTTGGGAAAAAAAGTTTGAGAATCCTTACATTTGCTGAATTCGGTGAATGATTGCCCCTGGATGGTAGAAGGGGGTTACTTATTTGCCTAGGAAGGGCAATTGGCTCATATCCATGCCATTGGTTTTAAAGAAGGATTCCCTATCCATGGTGCTAGGAACATGTTGCAAAGGAGTGGAAACCAAATAGCTTTGTAATGCCATTATCAGAAGCTATAGACAGCATGACCCAGATTTTGAACGCTATTTAGATGTTAGAGCCTAACTCATTTTCAAAAGGGATTTAAGCCCTTAGCAGTCTAATTCCCATGATACTGCTAAGTGCCTAAATCTCTATTGAAAATGAGATTTAGGCTCCTAAGTCAGTTAGGCATTGCAACACTAAGCATAGAATTCTGGAAATATCTTTAAAAATCTGGGTCCATGTGCCTGAGTTACCTAGCTAGCTGCTGCCAGAAATGGCTTATATTCAATGGCCAGGATTACATACAGGATCTTCAATCATGATTCCGCTGCTAACTATACTAGCCCCAAGTGAATGCCAAACTGGGTCCTTACAATCTCCTCTTTTATGAGTAATTGTGAATGGGATAAGTTAAATGTGCTTGCTTGGGGTAATGTGGCTAGTCCAGATTTTTTCACTGATCCTCTACAGAGGGGGCCACAGTCAAAGTTAATTTTATAATTGTCCTATTTTTCAGGGCTACTTTCCCATTCTTGATGTGCTGATAGTCCAGACTCTCTCTATTTAACATGTTTCTGAGCTAGCCCATTAATTTCAGGGTATTATAATATTGTCTATAGATTAAGGCATTTTATTACCCAACTCTGTGCACCGAGATCACTGTTTCCACATAACCCTTCTCTTCTCTTGTAGATGGCCACAAGAGCACCTTGATTTCAATGTGAAGTCTTGCTTAAAATCAATGACATGATATAACCCTAACTTCCTCTAAATATAGTTTTGATTTCTGAGAAGTTAAGGAGGCTTTGGACTCCTGGAGTGGGCTCTTTCTTATTTTAAGAGAAAAGTGAGTGGACACAGACTAAGGATAGTCTTTCCTACTCTCTCTTATTTTTTTTATAGTAATGAATAGCTCCTTTTGATTTCCTTGAAGAGAAAAGATAAATAGCAAAAGCAGCAGAGCCTACAATTCATACGTGTACCAGTGGTTGCAATTTCAGAACTCCAGGAAGAGCCGCCATGTCTGAACACTTTCAAAGGCTTGTCCCTCTCTCTGCAAGTTGTTTCAAGACACTACTTCTGACTTTATTTCTTTATCCATCATAAGCACATCAAAATCCTTCCATAAAAACATATGCTTTGCCAATCACTCGGTTACTACTAGCCACCAGCCAGGGTATGGATGTGATTCAAAAGAATACCTTGGGTTTGGAATCTCTGATTATGTCTGGTTTGAATGAATGATAACCAATACTAAGCCATTCTATATGAAAGTGATTCTGCCTCGGGGCAATAGTTGAGATGATGTGCTATGCGAACATTTGTGTAACACTTCACTTGTGTGCCTTAAGCAATGAGCTGATATGTCCAACCTCTGCAGAGAAGAGGAACTTTTAATATGACCTGTTGGCATGAATTTATGTTCATATGTTTGCCATATTTTTACAGTATGTTAAAAGTATGTAGGAATATAATATCCTCATATAATAAAGCAGGAAATTGTTCATTTTATTTTGAAACACAAGTGTGAGTAGGGATTTTCTTTGGTTGGTTTTGGGTTTTTGCTTTTTATGTTTTTGGGTATATTTTTGGCATTAGATAGTTCATGCAAACAAAACAAAGGGAAAGCAACATAATCCATGTAATGTAGAGAAGGAAACATTTTTCTTCTGATCTCCACATAATGGGTTTCACTTATTTGCTTATTGCCTGTAGCTACACATAAGAATGACTGATAGATGAATTAAAGCAGGGGAAATCAACTTTGCTGGTTACATATCACTTTTAAAAAAGATTTCCATCACAGCTGACAATAAGTATTTCTCCAAGATCTACCTTCTATATATTCAGCTACAATAGCAACTTTCATAATGTTACAATGGCCTAACAGATTTTCTGGATATCTTCTATACTAAAATAGAATACTTTTTCAATGTACTTCTTTTAAACATGTTAATAACTAGATTATATTTTGATTACTGTGTTTATTTGAAAGGCCCTTGATGCAATCTGCCAAACACAGCCTTAGTCTGAGGACTAAGATTTCAATAATTAGGCTAATAATTCTGTTCAAGGAATGTTTTTGCCTGCTCATATATTTGCCTCTTATCCAACCTGCGTTCATTGCAGTTGCTATAGGCCTGATATTAAGTAGCCCTGTGGCACTTTCTCCACAGATGGGAAAATCCACATAGTATCAGTTGTCTTGACCCTGGCTTCTCCTGGCACTTCTTTGCATCCCGGACACTGCCACAACAAGAACAATTGCATGGTTGAGCTCATTGTTGCATAGGGGCGGGGGACATAACTTCTCTCCTTCTCACCTTTTCTCCTCTCCCTTGCCCTGTAGAGCCACACCATTTCCACTTCTAGAGGGGGGACCACTGCATCTACAGTGGATGGGGGAAGGACTTGTCCCTTTGTTGGAATAATAGATTTGAGAGCTGAAGAAAACCCACTAGTTTGAGTAAATCCCCGTGAAATTTGCTATAGTCCTCAGATAGTGAACATCCTATATATTATGCTTGGTCTTAGCAAGAGCCAAGAGGATGATTTCTAGATACAGCTTGTTTTCAGTTTAGGCATAATATTTACATTTTAACATTATTACAGGCTAGCTGCATGAGTAGTTCCAGATAACGCAGATGTCTGTAATAATTTGAAGGGGATTAGGGAGATAATCATGTCTTTGTAAATACAAGTTCAACACAACCCAGAAAGGGGAATTGCCTGTGAAATGGAACAACACTTGCTCTCAGCTGTATGTTTTCAAGAGGCAAAACAGTTTGAAATCTCTGGATTGTTCACATTTTAAAAGGAGCATCTTGTCATGCTAGGAAAGAAAAAGAAAATGCCATGTCTTTTAACTTTTAGGCTGTGAACTGAATGTGTTAAGACCCCTTGTAGGCTTAATCAGAGCACTTATTTTTGGAGCAAGATCATATTTTTTTTAGTGATTTAATTTCATTAATCTTAAAAACCTGATTCCTTAGTGTGGAAGCCTCACACTTGGAATTTGTGTGTTTAGAGCTGTATATTGTGCAGGTCAAGGAGGTTTTTCTGTTCGCTCAGGTGATTGTGGTCTGTCATTTCAGAACTACAGTTATATCATCTCATAGCCCATCTCAAGCTACTGTATTGGCCTGTGCTTTCACTCCTGGACTACTCCACATCCAGTCTGCTAGATGAGGTCACTTTAGGCAGGCAGGATGAATATTTAATAAGCTGTTCCCCACATTGTATCAGCACACTGTGCTTTCCTTATTGAGCTACTATTTTGATAGAGCATTGCTCACATGAGGATGCATGAGTTTGTGATGACTTTCTGTTAAAGATTGTTGTGGTGCTTCTGCTTCTCTTGGGACAGTTTCTAGTAGGCTACCAGCCTCTAGACAAATGTATAGCAAAGCTAGTATTCCTAAAGTTTCTTCCGCTTTTGTAGTTATCTTTGTGTGTTTGTTTCTTGTTGATTTTAGTTGTAAGAATCATGTTTAGAAAGGGCTATCTTTGTTTTGGAGTAGTCAGATTTAAATGTTATGGGCGCAAGCTGCACAGAAATTCACTCACCATCCTTCTCAGTCCAGATCTCATCCTTCCAAACACTCCAGACATCTATCTGGATTCTTATGTAACACCTGCCACAAATGTTTATGAATGAGAGAACACTTCTTTGGTACACAGAAAAATGTTATTGACCTATTCTAGAGGTGGAGAGCTGAGGCACAGAGCGAAAGAGAGAGAGAGACCATGTCACAGTCACTACTCTGCTGCAGGGAAGTAAAGCCTTTTCCTTACTCCCCTCCTCAGCCCTAAAACTCTGACTGCAGAAGAGAGAGCAGGCCTTCCCTCCCACTCACCTCTCTGGGAAATGGGGGTAGCAATAGGGAATAACTGATTATTTTTGCTATTCAAAAAAAAGCATTATCACTGATGATAAATTAGTAGCACTTAGTGTCTGCATTGTGGTACATTAATTTGCTAATAAAGTGCTAGGGCTCTGCATTTTGCCATTAAACCTCTGTTAGAAATGTGCCGGTATAAAAACTGAGAGACAAATCTTGAAGTGTTACTCAGCCCAGTTAGTCAATGGGAGTTTTCTCTGAGAGACAACCATATGCAGAGGTTCTCAATAATCTCTGACTAGACCAATGAGTGGAGGATTAACTTTATTTCCAATTTTGGTTGTATATTACATTGACAATTACTAACTCAGTGAAACTTTGTCCTGAAACCTTCTGGCCTTATTGAATCATTGTGGTGACACTGTCATTCTCTCCAACAGGATATATTGCATGGTTGATTCAACCCCAAGATGTTCCTAAAGACAGGTTCTTTTAAAGATGTTTTCATTTTCAAGTGAAACTGTACCTTTGGAGGAGCATGCAACATGTTCCATTACCACAGCATGTTTCACAATGTGTTGCAGTGACTCTATAGAGTGGTTGCAATTCAGTACTGGGAACTACCAGAAGAGATACCATTCAGTGACTAGAAGGAGTTTTCACAGTGCTTTAAAAGTATGAAAAGAAACAAACTTTAGGATTTTTTTTAATAAAAAGCTTGTAAAGTCTACAACAGAGACTAAAAGATGATACCATTTTGAAACAAAGACTTTCTTCTATTAAAGCCTTCTAGGTATCATGTGCTTTCGTATTGATAGAGATAGGAATCTTCCTCATGGACTACAGCATTTCAACTGCTAACTACGTCAAATAGGTATTTACATTATAAGCCTGATTTCAGTATGACAGCTGTTTTAAATTGTGAGTAGGTGCATTGAAGTCAGTGGAGTTACACCAGCATAAACCCACTATGAGATCAGAATCAGGCTATAGTTGTATGCACTGCTCTAAAAATGTGGACTGCTAATGATTTAAAAGCTGAAGAGAGAGGCTAACTTTTGGTGAGGGCGCGCCATATTGGGACTGTGGAGATCTGTGTTCAGTTCCTAGCATGTCACGGACTTCTATTGTATCTTGGGCAATTTAGGCCTTGTCCACACTAGAAAATTAAGTCACCTTAATTAAATCACCTTAATTGCATTGCTCAAGGGTGTGAAAAATCCATAGCCCTGAGCAGTTTAGTTGAACCAACCTAGTCCCCAGTGTAGACAGCACTAGGTTGACAGAAGAATTTTTCCATTGACCTAGCTATCGCCTCTTGGGGAGGTGGATTACCTACACTGATGGGAGAACCCCTCCTGGCAGCGTAGGTTGTGTCTATGCTGAAGCACTACAGTAGTGCAACTGAGGCAGTACAACTGTGCTACTGTGGTATTTCAAGTGTAGACAAGCCCTTCATCTCTCTGTGCCCATCTGTAAAATTGTGATGATAATCCATCTCCACCATTTATTTGTCTTGTCAATTTCCATTGTAAATTCTTCAGGGCAAAGACTCTTCCTGTGTGTTTGTACAGTGCCTCGTACAGGAGAGGTCTTTCATCATCATCATTATCATCATCAAAAAGAAGAACAGGAGTACTTGTGGCACCTTAGAGACTAACAAATTTGTTAGTCTCTAAGGTGCCACAAGTACTCCTGTTCTTCTTTTTGCGGATACAGACTAACACGGCTGCTACTCTGAAATTATCATCATCATGTTCCTATTACACCTCTGGCGTTAGGGCAGTGACGAAGCTCCTCCACTCCTGTCTGTTTCTGGCAAATCTGCCTGTCTGTTTCTGGCAAATGGTTCCCCAGCTGTGCCCAAGGTTTTTGAGCTTCTACAGCTCTTCGCCATGTTGTTTTTGGGCGGCCTTGTTTTTGCTTGCCTTCAAGTGTCCATCTTATTGCTACTCTGGTGATGAATCAAGATGGAATCAGTTTCCATCCAAAGCACATGACCGATTCATCTCCAACGCCTCCTGACTCAGATCCTTTTGGCTGCACTGTGTCAATAGATCTTGGTTTGAGATTGTTCTGGGCCAAAAGATACAGCAGATTTTTCTGAGGCAGGTTGTATGGAATGAAGACAGTTTGGACATGTCATACTTTCTTATTCCCCAGCATTCTGCACTATAAAGTAGTGTTGAAAGTACGCAGCTCTGATAAATCTTGAGTTTGGTTTTGGTGTTGTATTTTGATGATTTCCAGACTGTATTCTGGAGGTGTTCCTGGCTTTATTGATTTTTTGTTCCGGATGTCCTGGCTTGCTCCACCATCCTGGCTGGTGGTGTTGCCTAAATATATGAATGTTTCTACGTTGGTGAGAACATAATCCTCTATCCATACTGGTGATGGTGAGGCAATATTAAAGGTCATGATATCTGTCTTATTGCGGTTGATTTTCAGTCCAATTTGCTGGCTGAATGCGTTGAGTCGAGTTGTTTTTTCTTGTATATGGTGTTGGGTATGTGATAGGAGAGTGACATCATCTGTGAAGTCCAGGTCTTCAAGGGATGAGAAGAGTGTCTATTTATGCCTCTTGGCATGTCTTCTGTTGTACGTCGCATTACCCAGCTAATGGCAATGTTGAAGAGGATTGCAGACATGACACGCCCCTGACATACTCCTGTTTTGACTTCAAAACTGAACTCACTGTGATCAACACTGCATGTAAAGTTGAAATAGAAGCTTTTGATGACGTTGATTGTATGGAAAGGAATTCCATATGCCCACAGAATGCGCCATAGGCTGGTCCTGTGAATGCTATCAAAAGCCTTCTCCAAGTCTATGAAATTTATATAGAGTTGCGGTTGCCATTCTAAGCACTGTTCTATTATGTTTCATAGAGTGAAGATCTGGTCTGTGCATCCATGCCCTTTCCGAAAACCAGCTTGCTCTTTTCTGAGAATGCTATCAACTGCCTCTGATATATGCTGGACTATGATCTTACACAATACTTTGCTTGGCACAGATAAAAGTGTGA
Source organism: Chrysemys picta bellii (assembly GCF_011386835.1). Lineage (NCBI taxonomy): Eukaryota > Metazoa > Chordata > Testudines > Emydidae > Chrysemys > Chrysemys picta. The sequence goes on along the minus strand of NC_088798.1, from coordinate 49,050,334 downwards.
TACCACCCCAGTTATTACAATCACTGAGAGTTCCTTTCTTTGGTATCTTCACTATAACCCCATTGGTCCACTCACAGGCACTTTTTTCCTTTCCCAGACTGATGTAAATAGAGGGGCCAGGATAGATGCTGCTAATTTAGGATTTACCTTGAACAATTCTGCATTCAAGTTATCCTTGCCAGGAGCTTTCCCATTTTTTAAGGATTTGATGGCTTGAATGATCTCTTCCTTAGTTGGTGTGTTGATATCAAGATCTTCTTCTACGTCCTGGATGTTTGCTTCCTCTTTAGGTGGTGCCCTGTTCAGCAATTCTTTGAAATGCTCTGTCGATTGTTAGTAGATGTCCTTGTTTGTTCCTGATGAGTGTTTGTTGGTGTCTGCCGTTTACCACTGATAAGCCGCGTCATTTTATAGACGGTTCCTTGTTCACCATGAACAGCTGCATCCTCTGCTTGTGTTGCCAGATTATCAATATAATGCCATTTGTCTGCTCTCACAAGGCATTTGACCTCCCGATGTGCCTTGCTATACTGCTTGAGGTATTTGTCCTTTAGCTTCTGGGATTTTGTGTCTAAAACTTTTTCCTTCAGGGCTCATCTGCTTTCTATGGCATTCTATGTGCTGGGTGTAATCCACTCCTTCCTTCTCTTCTGCCTGTAGCCTAGACAGGCTTCACAGCTCTGTTTATAAATTGCTGTTATTTTGTCCCACTTCTTGTTGATCTCCTCATCTGCATTCCCCTCCTCTTCATCCAGATCTGCAAGTGCTTGAAACCTGTTGTTTAACTGCAGAATGAAGGCTTTCTGTATTTCAATGGAGTTTAGCTTGTCAATATTGTAATGTCTATATCCCTTGTTTGGTGGACCCACACTTCTCAATTTTAGCTTGATGGAGGCTATCACAAGGTGGTGGTCGCTGTCAGCATCTGCACCCCTTCTCACTTTCATATCTGTCAGTGAGCATCGCCATTTGCCATTGATCATGATATGGTCAATTTGGTTCTTATCTCTGCTATTTGGAGAACACCATGTCAGCTTGTGAATTTCACGATGTTCAAATAGGGTTCTCCCGATGACTAGGTCATTCATATTACAGAAATCAACAAGCTTTTCTCCGTTTTCATTCATGGTGCCACACCCAGGGCCGGCGCTTCCATTTAGGTGACCTAGGCGGTCACTTAGGGCACCAGGTTTTGGGGGGGGGGGCGGCATTTTGCTGCCCTTGGCAGTAGAATTTGTCCTTTACTTCTTCATCACTGTCATTTGTTGGAGCATTTGTCAGAGTTCTTTAGTTACTACTATAATACAAGTAATAATTTATCAGTACAATGTTACACTGCATATATTTTCCAAAAGTGTGACTGGCTGCTTGTATGTAGTTTACATTGAGACAGATGGCAGTACCCTTGCTCAGGGTGGTGACGTTATTTTTGCAAACAGTTCTAATAAAGCCAGTGGGACTAACTACTTACATGGAGAGGATGCACAGTACAGTACAAGTAATGGTCCCACATCTGACCCACTGTAACTAGGTACTGTGAGGTAGATTGTTCCAGCAGTGTATAATGTCTCTTATTGTGGACATGAATCCAGTTATTGTCAGTGGAATATTTATACCACCACAATTTACCGAAAAAAGTATTCCTAAAAATCTAAAACAACTCATGAAATCATCTCCAAAGCTTGCATGCAGCCTTATTCCATAGTGAATCAGAGAAAATAGCTGATTGTAACTTATTCTTAAAAGAAGTTTTCAGTCTAATCAAGAAGTACACAAAGAGTGAACACATTTTACTATAATCAATGTAGTTTTGACAGTATGCAGCAGCAATAGCCAGATCATTGTGAGAAGGTGTAGAGAGCTTAGAATACTTTATCTCTATGCTTGTTTCATGTAGCACTTGATGCAAATGTTGGGGGGGGGGGGGGGAGAGGGAGAAAGACCACGGGGAACAAGAGGTATCGAGCATAACATGTAACCTCTAGTCTCTGATGAAAATACCTCAAATCTAAACTGTCAGAAAAAACCTGTCTTCAAGTGACACAAGTCAGTTTTTGTAAGAAAGGAGGAGAAAAGCATGTATTCACTAAATAATGCTGCTGAGAATAGTAAACAAGAACCTGTTACAGTATGTTTGAACAGGAAATAAGAAAACACTTCTGCTATTGATCTCCTCCCCTCCGCCCTCCACAATAGCAGAGAATAGGAAGTGACAGGCTTTAGAAACCCACATAAAGTCAAACTCAAATACAAAGTTATCATATTTTTTTCCCCTTTACCTAATGGGCCAAAAGTACTGTAAGAAAGTAGGAAACATGAGTCAAAAATACTGACTTTAGCTAGTGATCTTATTGGTACTGATATTAAAGAAATTATGAGGTTTTTGTTGTTGTTGTTGTTGTTATTATTATTATTATTATTTTATTATTACAATTATGCATTGGGTATGTCTGCACTGCAGCTGGAAGGTGGGATTGCCAGCCCAGATAGACAGACTTGTGCCAACTCTGCTAGCCACCCGAGTCCATGCCCACCCAACACCCTCGGTCCAAGCTTGGGTAGCTAGCCCAAGATGGTGCCCATGCTGAAACATCCACACTTCTGTTTAGCACGCTAGCTCAAGTCTCTATCCACACTGGGAATCACACTTCCCAGCTGCAATTTAGATATACCCGCAGAGGCCTCAATGGAGCTCAGGTCCCCATTGTCCTAGGTGCTGTACACACACATAGTGAGAGACTCTTCTTGCTCTGAAGAGCTTACAATGTAAATAGATAAGACAAAGGGTGGGAGGGGGAAAAAAACCTATTATCTCAAATTGGGAGACTGAGGATCAGAGGGTTTTAGTACCTTGCCCAGGGTCACACAGGACACCTGTGGCATTCCTACCATAAAGCATTTCAGACCATTGGTTCCCAGTGGTCAAGCCCCATCTCATCTTACCCTCAAATCCCTCCACTCTCCTAGTGCTGTCTTGCAGCACTGTAGGTTAATGTTTACTGGTGTTCAAGGTCTTCCTGCAAAACTTTTCTGCACCTATTGCTTCCATAGTGGAAATGTGGCAATAACTCCCTTCAGGACTTTCTGCTCTTCTAAAGGGAGGGGAGATTAGTGAAGCTTTTTGGGCACCTAAAGATAGCAAGGCCTAGTGGGATTTACAAAATAGGTGACTATCCTGCTTCAACAAATACCCATTGAAGTCAATGGGACTTAGGCACCTCATTCAAAGCTTTTGTAAATCCCACTAGATATCTGTAGGTGCCTAAAGACTTCCGTAAATCTTGCCTGCAGCCCTTTAAAAAGCCCCCAATCTTTTTGAATGTTTCCACTTAATTTACATGCTGAATAAATGCTGGAAATGTACACATACGTATTGTCACTTTAAAGGGGGGGGGGGGGGCAGGTGGGAACTGCATGCCACAGGAATGTGTAAAGGCATTTCCAGATAACTTGCGCAAACCAGCTTCATCTCAGTATTATTGAAATTGTGCCAGACCGGGGTTCTTTACTGAAAGAGGACTAAATTTATAAGGTTCATCTAAATATTGAATCTGAGTTGAAGAGAATCTTGGTGTTTTTAAAATTGCTTTCCCCCCAAATAAGACCAACTGCTGAGTTCCAACTGATGTCTTTGCAGTTAATAGTGAGATTTTTTACATTAAGAAGAATGACTGGGTGAGATGAAGGGGGAAGGACAGACTGATTCAGTCCTTCCCTTCTTGTAATGCATGAACCCTTGAATTCAACATTTATTATTGATTACTTGTTAGGCCCAAACAGTATACTTAGTGCAAAGTGTACAGTTCCTGTCCTAAAGAGTTTATGATCCAAAATAAGAGAGAGACAAAGAAGAGAGGAAAAATTGAAGTTTAGGTAGGGAATAATTTAGAATGTTTATGGTTTTATTCTATATACTTCTGTAATTCACTCACTACTTATGGGTAGTCTGAGGTTTTTAGGGAGGATTTAAATGAAGATTGGGTAGTCACTTAGGGCAACATTTTCAAATGTGAATGCCCTAATTTATCAGCAACCAAAGGCTCAGACCTTTCAGTGAGCTCAGCACAAAGGCCCCCCCGAAACCACAGCAGGATTGGGGCTCAAATCCATATTTAGGCAACTAAATAAGTGGCCTGATTTGTCAGAAGTACTGAGCACTTGCAATTCCAAGTGATGCCAATTGTTTGAAATCTATTTGTGTAATGAGACAAACCCAGAAAACACAGTGTGGTAGTTTGGGTTAGCTTGTGTGTGCTACTGTACAAGGCTGTTGAAACTTAACTGTTGAATTACCTGATATTTTAAATCAGGTATTTAATCCTGCAGTTTTAATGTTGCACTAACATAAGCTTTATTTGGGTTTTTGTTGTTTCTCAAGGGTCTGTGTTTTGGGGTTTCATATTTAACTTTTCCTTTTGTCTTTAAAGAAAAAGGAAAGAATCAGGATCTGTTCAGACTTCAGAATATGCAGCTCTTCTGGCTTTGCTATTGGTTTTCACCTATTCTTTGACTTGGGGCAAGGCTGCATAGAAGTGCATTCCCACAGAGACAACCAGGCAGAGGGCCTGATTCTCCATTGCCCTACACAATGTATTGTCACTTGCACCACTTTGTACTGGCGTAAATGACGACACATGGAGCAAAGTAACAAAGAGTAGGGACTTCATTTCCTGCAAATAGGTGGTGTCAACTTTCATGATTTATTGCAGATCTTGTGAACTCTGGTGTTTTTGTTAAAGCCCTAGCTGTTGGAGCCTTGTGATTACAAGAGACTCTCAGCTTTCATTTTCCAAAAAGGAGATTTCTAGCCCTCATAGTTGTGGAGGAAAGTTTGAACATGTGAACCCTAAATCTTCAAACAGTAGAAGACAAATGAACCAAACCCATTATTTTTAAATCTTATGATTTTAAGCCCAACCCCTGTTTGTTTGTTTTGTTTGTTTGTTTGTTTTGAATACTTGGGTTTGGCAATGCTGAAATAACACACTGCTTCATACAGTCACAGTGCAGCTCTCCCAGAGTGAGCATGCTTGGTAAGCCATTTTCAAATGCTCATAACTTAAATAAAGGCACTGGCTCTCACTGAGCACTGTATTGATGGCAAATATCAAATGTCAGCTGCAGGCTGCTTTGCTGAGCCTCGTCTAAGTCTATGTCTGTAACCTTATACAGAGATTTAACCCCCACCGCACAAAGTATATGATTTTTTTCACTCTGCCCTAACTCACTCACCTGGTTATTATGTAGGGATATTAAAGAAGGTACTAACAGTGATTCCCCCAAGTGACAGTGACCCCCTCATAATTTGTCCCCCACACTTTAAAATCCAACAGTTTCACCAAGTACAAAAATCTCTTGGGTCTTCTGTTAAAACTTGTACGCTACTGTCTGTAGAAACCACTGATTATATCTATCCTGTGAAAGATACTTTGTTACTATGTAAAACTTACAAACAAGTTAATTGACTTTGTTCTTGAAGTAATTGATACAATGTAAACAAACACTATAAGCCGTTAAGTGACTTTCACTTCATTCAACTGCTCCTAGGACAGACCCCCACCCTCTGTGATTAAAGGGCCGGGAGTCTCAAATGAATTAGCACACACCCCGAAAGTGGTGGAGACAGTAAATTAAACTATGGTTAAGATATGGAATGTATGCTGATGAATGCTTGATATACATGAATGGTTAGGGAGGTGCCAGCCTAGAAAGGGAGTATCCATCGGCCGAAGAATGTGTCAAGTGGATGACCAGAAAACCCCCGGAGGGTAAACTGGGATCCACCCCATCACCTGGAAGGATGAGAAACACAAACTTTGGACAGTTTGGAGCCACCAGGAATGTGCCCAGGAATGTGTCCAGGAATGTGGCATCTGCTGATTGAGTCAGCAACAGCAGCATGAAACAGCTCCCGTGGACTAACATAGGAATTAATTCCTATAAGAATGAACTCTCAAGACTGATGACTTTGAGTCTCTGGTTCTGCTGCCAGCCTCCAGGAGGCTCTTCCTCCCCTCTGCTGCACACAATAATTCACCCTAGGGCAGAAACCAAGACTGTAAAATTTCTAGTAAAATCTGAGACAGTATTTCACTGAAGTCAGACTTAATAAACCTTTGATTAAACATCATTTTAATACAAGCAAGTTTTTAAGCAGTAAAGAATTTGTGAAAATAATCACAAATTCTTTTGAGCTCTGGCTCTTGTGCACCACTCGGGAGTCATAAAGCCCTTGAATACTGGTCACAAATCACTGTTGAAGAGGATCTCTGTGCTGGCACAATCATGATGGCTCCAGTCCCTGCACCTGCCACCCTCCTCTGAGCATAGGGGGCATGTTAAAAGTGGGCAAGTGCCATGCTGGAGGTATTGTGGGACAAGGCAGAGCTTTTAAAGAACCTCCATCAGTGGTGGAACTGAAAAGTGCTGCCAGACAGCTGTAAGTGGCATCAGCACCATGAATGGTCTTGCCTGCTTTTCCACTTCCCCTGCCCTCCACTCCACTGAAGTTTGTTTATAGATATATAATTATGAATGATGTAATTATCAAACTGGCTTGCATTAATAAGAATCTTGGGAGACCATCTGGTGTCTAAGAAAGAAAGTATGGAAATAATAGCAGGGCCTAGAGAAACACTGTGTGTGGTGAGCCCAGTCTACAAATGAGTACCTCAGTATCGTGTTGCTGTTGATGGTAAATTCTGTAAATAAGTAACAGCAAAGTTTGTGTTAATCAGACTCTCTAGTCCAGATTCTAGGCCTTGACTAGAGGACTTAGAGCCACATCAAACAAGCCAACTGAAGATTCCTCCAGTGTAAGGGAACCCTCACCAACTGCTGCCTCTACCCTCAGCTATAGAGGGCATCATAGGCTGGGTTGAAGCAAATAGAAAGCTTTAATTCTTTTTCCAGTGCCATGATGAGATATGTAGTCCTCCCTCCAGCTAGAAGTAGCTACTTTTTTAGTACAGTTCTTTGGTGATTGAAGAGACTTCCCTTTTCTCTCACATTGGAATATAGTTCCAAAAAATTATGTAGCTTTTGACAAGAAATCTTTGAAGATACTGAACTTTCTGTTAGGTGTCTTAGGGTTGACTTTTTCATTGCTACTACTTAGCGGCATAAATTCATAGCATTATACCCTGTAGCCTTTTATGGCTTCTTAGAACTCTTATCAGACAGATGTCTATATTTTATAGAGGTGGGGATATCTTCTGGTGGTTTTTATTCTGCTTTATCTATGAGGAAGGACCTAGGTGTCATCAAACTTGCTTTCAAGAAAAAAAGATATTTGAGTCTTTGAACAATATAGAAAGGAGGAAGTAGTTTTTCAAAGTCTCAAAATACTTGAATGCCAAAGTTTAATTGAGAAAAAAGAAAATTCAGTTGTTCAAGCAAAAAGTTATTCCAGTGTTTAAAATAGCTACCTCCTTTCACACAGGATTCTTAATTTAAAGGATAGTTGGTGGTGGTTAATTTTTTCCCAGGGTAACATTTGCTCTCTATATGAATATCTCTGAATGCTGGACAAACAAATAATAATATAAATGAGAAAAAAATTGTATTGACAAGGTCAGTCAAATTCCATAAGGTTCTTAGGGCACTATCTATTGCTTATCTTCATCTACAAATGTGAGGTTAGTACAATTGCAAGGCAGGAAAGGAAAGAGATAATAAGACAGAAAATAGGTAAAGAAAAAAAAAACAAGCACTGGCTAGGTAGTGAAAACAGAAATGCTCAAATGTACTGAAGTCAATAGAAGTTCAGATGACCCAAGATTTCATCCTCTGTGTCTCAATATACCCATCTTTAAAATGTGGTGGATCAGGTTCTCATCTGGCACAAATCAGCATAGTTTAACTAAAGTCAGTGGAGTTGCATCATTGACACTGGATGAGAATCTAGCCCAATATGCTGTGAGACTTAAATGATGTTTGTAAACACTTCATTCCCCAGGTGCTGTGTGTTATGGAAGTGCAAAGTATTAATACATATTTTGTAGAGAGTAAAACAGAATAAATGGAACAAACTCATAACAATAAAAAAAGAGTTCAGATAAACTGGAGATCTGCTGTTATACTGGAAAAATAGACACAATCTGGAACATTACAAAAAAGAGAATAGTACGTTGGATAATTAATGAAAACTAGAAAGAAGAATGGAAAATATATTAAGTGATTGAGTCACTATTAAGTAACTTACTTACCTTATTGTTTGTTATATGGATGTGAGGGATTATAATCAATTGAATTAACTGGGTTCATAAACTGGAGCAAAATCATACAACTGAATCATAGAATCATAGAATATCAGGGTTGGAAGGGACCTCAGGAGGTCATCTAGTCCAACCCCCTGCTTAAAGCAGGACCAATTCCCAACTAAATCATCCCAGCCAGGGCTTTGTCAAGCCTGACCTTAAAAACCTCTAAGGAAGGAGATTCCGCCACCTCCCTAGGTAAGCCATTCCAGTGCTTCACCACCCTCCTAGTGAAAAAGTTTTTCCTAATATCCAACCTAAAGCTCCCCCACTGCAACTTGAGACCATTGCTTCTTGTTCTGTCAATTACTCCTTGTTCTGTCTCTTTAGACTGCTACCTTGATTCTCCACAGTATAGTACACATACAGTACATGCTTTTTGGCACATTTAATAGAAATCATCCTTAAAATATTAATCTGGTCCATTTTTCTAAATGACTTGCAAAGCACCTTCCACTTAGTGGCAGCCCAGTGCTCAAACTCAGCATTTTTTTATCCATCCTATAAGTCTTTTTTATACTGGATACAACAAATGTCAGTTCACTTAATGAAGGCTGTTCCAGTACTTATTTATACTCTCAGTACATTACTTCAATGAGGCCAAATTCTGGAATCTACCTATAAATAAATTTACAAAAGAGACCTAACCTGTCTTCGAGCAATAATTAGTTCTAGCATGTTATACCTATTGTAATGATATTTCATATTGCATATTGCAATTCAAAATGTATCTACATCGTTCATAATAAATGACTCATAATTTATTTAATTCTGGTAGTAGTACAAAGTCTACCTTTGTACTACTACAGAATGGGTGCATACTTTGCACCCAGCTAACTAATCATACAGTAGCCTATTTCTTTCTAGGAATGATGCCTCTAACAAGGCCTGCAAGCCCACATAGGAAAAGCATTAATATTTTCTAAATAATAAGTAGTATATTAGCATACTGCGAAGCAGGCACTGTAATAGTGGTTTTATATCTGTCACTCCTGGAGTAAAATTTGGATGTAATTTCTATATAGAGATTTCAGTGTCTGCTGAGATTTCAGCATATTTTTGTCTGCTTTTCATTTCTCAAATACATGCACCATACTAAGGGCTTGATCCTACTTCCATTCAAGTCAATGGAAAAAATCCCATTTACCTGAATGGTAAAGATCAAGCCCTTTTATTGGGGGAAATCAGTGGCAGCTTGGCCGTTGACTTACATTGGGTCAGGATTTCACCTGCATATAATGCATATAAATTCCTGCTGGAAATATCTTCTCTGTAATACTCACTTTTTGCAGTGCATCATAAGAAGATCCAGAAAAGCCCTTCTTTATTTCTTGCCCTTTGACTAAAGAAAAGCTACCTGAAGAAGCTGCAGATACCATGAAGAACATCACTCTAAGAAGAAAGGGGAGGAGGGAATGGGCAGGCACCCCTCAAACAACCTGCAAGACTATTTGGGGTTGGAAACGTGTGAGAACATACCCTAAATAGGGACAGCCAGCCAGGGCCTGGGAAGGATAAACTGCCCTCCTTTACCCTTCTTCTGGGAATAAGGCATAGGCAGAGATACTTCAATAGTTGGAGGGGCTAAGCTGTGTGTGTGCACCCTTGTTCCATCAGCCCCAGGAATCTAGAAATATTTGAAGGAGGAGAATGTGAGAAGAAATCCATGTTCAGACAGAGATCAGATGAGGGAGGCTGGAAAAGCGTAATTCCCAGGAGGAAGAGGAGAGGGCACTGCTACCTTATTAGTTTCTTTTCAATGTGTGCTGATAACAAGTCAGAAAAGGGCAACTAAAATGATTAAGGGTTTGGAACGGGTCCCATATGAGGAGAGATTAAAGAGGCTAGGACTCTTCAGCTTGGAAAAGAGGAGACTAAGGGGGGATATGATAGAGGTATATAAAATCATGAGTGATGTGGAGAAAGTGGATAAGGAAAAGTTATTTACTTATTCCCATAATACAAGAACTAGAGGTCATCAAATGAAATTAATAGGCAACAGGTTTAAAACAAATAAAAGGAAGTTCTTCTTCACGCAGCGCACAGTCAACTTGTGGAACCCCTTACCTGAGAAGGTTATGAAGGCTAGGACTATAACAGAGTTTAAAAGAGAACTGGATAAATTCATGGTGGTTAATTAGCCAGGACGGGTAAGGAATGGTGTCCCTAGCCTCTGTCTGTCAGAGGATGGAGATGGATGGCAGGAGAGAGATCACTTGATTATTGCCTGTTAGGTTCACTCCCTCTGGGGCACCTGGCATTGGCCACGGTCGGTAGACAGGATACTGGGCTAGATGGACCTTTGGTCTGACCCGGTACGGCCTTTCTTATGTTCTTATGGTATGTTTCATATGGGATATTAATGCAGTAGGGGGACAAAGTTCCTTAAACCCCTCACTAGAGCCTGGCACAGAAAAGTAATTCAGTGACAGTATGCAAGGTAGAGACCTGGATGCGCGCACACATCCTTGGTGTGAAGGAGACAAAAGGAAACTAACGGCATACTTTGCACCCAGCTAACTAATCATACAGTAGCCTATTTCTTTCTAGGCCTCTAACAAGGCCTGCATAGCCCACATAGGAAAAGCATTAATATTTTCTAAAATTCCCTAATCCTGCTTAACTGCTACTCTAAACTGCAGTTTCTCTTTTTATTTTATTTCATACTGTATTGATTCCTTCAGAAATAAGGAGAGAACCCAAAAAAGACACAGAGCAAAAAGGGAAGGAATGGAAAACAAGGAAGGCGAGCAAGGAGGGGAAAGGAAAGCATCACCTTGTTTTCGATCCACTAGTAATTAATCAAAGATTTTTAAAAGTCGGACTAAATTTGTCTAAGGTCCATTTTCTCAACAACACTACCCACTCTTCAACTGCCAGATTAGTCAAGTTGCTGGTGCTTCCATAAGTTATGGTGCATGGACCTTGTCAAAAGAGACTGCTGCTGTAGATGTGGGTCTCCCAGAGCTATGCTGGCTCACATGTTTGAGACTTCCCTAGGATACAGACATTTTGACTAAAAGTAGGCAGGGGGATTAACATCATAATGACTATCTCCTTAAAAATTACTTCTCAGAACTGTTTGGGAACATATCCCATCATCATGGAAACTCTGGTCCTCTAGAGCAGTGCTTGTAGCCAAATAGCACATTGCTTACACAGAAGGACAGACTGCCTTCACGGTAGAAGATTGCTAAATTGCAGTTTATTGAAGGGTTTATGATTTGAGGAGTTATGCATGCCCAATCAAACAACAGAAGCAAAACCATGTACTGTATGTGACCAGTCTCAACTAACCAACCCACTCAACTTGAATTTCATAGGGATTGTGTTTTCAGTGAACTGTAGAGTGTTTAAAAAGGGGGAATGAATATTAATATCAAATATATTTTGGGCTATAGTAATCTACTTGTAGACATTCCATATACATCAATAAAAGGGAGAGGGAGGAAGCAAAGAAGCTAAATTAATCATTGTAAATTATTAACTGAAAATTATTTGCTTAGCTCTAGCAGTAATCCAGACTAAGCACTATTTTGGGATATTTTGTCCATAGCTGGTTTCACTGATTCTGAATAGCTTGCAAATGTGTTATTACATATTTTTAAAAGACAACTAATGGAAAGATATTTATATGTGCTGCACTATTCTCCTTCCCAGTTTCTAGGCTTCTTTAACAGTAATCAATAATGGAACTTCAATTAAGGAAATAGAATCAGCTGAAAACAATCATTTAATTCTTTTGGAAACATTAGTAAACACTGTCAGAGAGGGAGTGAGTTTGTGTGTTGGACTACGTTTCACAAAGCTGCTGTTAGAAAAATTCCCCTCCAGGGCAAAGCCTCATGTTGCTGTCATCTAGAGTTTAAAGAGAGGATTTCAACCCCACTGTGCTGTACAGGTGTTAAAATAAACCTTCCCACACTATCACTGAAGTCCATATTGTGAAACACTTTTGGACCAAAAACTTTGTGATGGGAGTGGGGCCAGAAGGAAGTGCAGAGTTGGTTCTGCAAATACCCTGAGCCCTTGCTTATTCCAGGGAAGCTTAAAGCATAGTAAACCCTTCTGCCGTCCCCTGCAGCTCCTCAGAAACACCTCCATCTACATTTACATCCAGAATTTGTTTGTAATGTGGTGAAACTCTGTGCGTTTTCATATAGCTGTATGAATTTATTGTAAGGATTATTTTGTAAGAATGGAGGGGAAGATTGCATGCTGGAATTAGTGGCAATGACTGACTCCCATCTCATCCCTAATCTTTATAACCAAAGAGCCTATGTCCTTGTGATTCCTTCACAATAAAAAGTGTCAATTTCCTTTATGATTTCTCTAATTTCTTTATTAGAAGAAAAGTGTTAGACACATTTTTATTCTAAAAATAAATAAAAGGGAATTTATGGACCTGAGGCTAGTTTGTTTGAAACTTAACCTACTTTTCTCACTTATATCTCTTTGCAAAGTCTATATAATTCGTTTAAAGAACAGGAGTATTTGTGGCACCTTAGAGTTATCAAACCGTACTGGGATATCTTGATTATCACTTCAAAAGTTTTTTTTCTCTTACTTAATTGGCCTCTCAGAGTTGGTATGACAACTCCCACCTGTTCATGCTCTCTGTATGTGTGTATATATATCTCCTCAATATATGTTCCATTCTATATGCATCCGAAGAAGTGGGCTGTAGCCCACGAAAGCTTATGCTCTAATAAATTTGTTAGTCTCTAAGGTGCCACAAGTACTCCTGTTCTTTTTGCGGATACAGACTAACATGGCTGCTACTCTGAAACCTGTAATAATTCGTTTAGTTCATCTTTTTAAAGAGTCCTTCAAAATTTTGCATTGTATTCAAATAATGATAAACAGCTTTGCATTACTGAACTAGCATGCAACAAATGACGGAGGAGAAACATTGAGACAAAATCAGATTTGAGTTTCCAGGGTTTTATATAACTGGTATTGTTTTTTTAACACAACTTATGAAAAACTCCATGATAAGTAACCCTTTTAGTCTAACATATGCGTTTTGATTTATGAGTACAGTGATTAGAGGTTGAAAACCTGGAAGTCTAAGCATTAGATTTTTCTTCTGGTTGTTTGAAATTGGTTGAGTTTATGGAGCAGAAAATCAAGAATATAGACAGGTTTTTTAATATGTTCATTTTCCTTTTTAAAGCAGCATATTTAGTGCTTCTGAAAAGATTTTTTTTTTCCCATGGGTGATGTGTTTACCTGATTTTTCATGGGCTATGAAATTCTCAGGAAAATATGGCAATTGCTGGCTGTAAGTCTCTAGGAGTCACTTGTCTATTTTGTACTTGCCTTTATAGGCTCTGTAGGAAAATAATTAAGTTTTTCCCTGAATAAGGATGGTGGACTTAAACTTGTTTTAAAAATGCTTTCCTGAATCAGAATCATGGCATAACTTTCCACAATGTATAAAAGTTCAAATATATATTGTAATAAGTGAAGACTATATTTATAGCAATTTTCTGCTTTAGCTGGTGTCTCATTTAGTACTGATAGTAAAATATGGATCAATATCTGAGATGGAAGAGACCTCAGGAGGTCATCTAGTCCAACCCCCTTCTCAAAGTAGGACCAGCCCCAACTAAATCATCCCAGCCAGGGCTTTGACAAGCCGGTCTTAAAAACTTCTAAGGATGGAGATTCCACCATCTCCCTAGGTAATCCATTCCAGTGCTTCACCACCCTCCAAGTGAAATAGTATTTCCTAACATCCAACCTAGACCTCCCCCACTGCAACCTGAGACCATTGCTCCTTCTTCTGTCATCTGCCACCACTGAGAACAGCCTAGCTCCATCCTCTTTGGAACCGCCCTTCAGATAGTTGAAGGCTGCTATCAAATCCCACCTCATTCTTCTCTTGTGCAGATTAAACAAGCCCAGTTCCCTCAGCCTCTCCTCGTAAGTCATGTGACCCAGCCCCCTAATCATTTTCATTGCAATCCGCTGGACTTTCTCCAATTTGGCCACACCCTTTCTGTGGTGGGGGGCCCAAAACTGGACGCAGTACTCCAGATGTGGCCTCTCCAGTGCCGAATAGAGGGGAATAATCACTTCCCTCGATCTGCTGGCAATGCTCCTACTAATGCAGCCCAATATGCCATTTGCCTTCTTGGCAACAAGGGCACACTGTTGACTCATATCCAGCTTCTCATCCACTGTAATCCCCAGGGCCTTTTCTGCAGAACTGCTGCTTAGCCAGTCAGACCCCAGCCTGTAGCATTGCAAGGGATTCTTTTGTCGTAAGTGCAGGACTCCGCACTTTTCCTTGTTGAACCTCATCAGATTTCTTTTGGCCCAATCCTCCAATTTGTCTTGGTCACTCTGGACCCTATCCCTAGCCTCCAGTTTATCTACCTCTCCCCTCAGCTTAGTGTCATCTGTGAACTTGCTGAAGGTGCAATCCATCCCATCATCCCGATCGTTAATAAAGATGTTGAACAAAACCACCCCCAGGACCGACCCCTGGGGCACTTTGCTTGATACCGGCTGCCAACTAGACATTGAGCTGTTGATCACTACCCGTTGAGCCCGACAATCTAGCCAGCTTTCTATCCACCTTATAGTCCATTCATCCAATTCATACTTTTTTTACTTGCTGGCAAGAATATTGTGGGAGACCGTATCAAAAGCTTTGCTAAAGTCAAGATATATCATGTCCACTGCTTGCCCCATATCCACAGAGCCAGCTACCTCATCATAGAAGGCAATCAGGTTGGTCAGGCATGACTTGCCCTTGGTGAATCCATGTTGACTCTTCCTGATCACCTTCCTTTCCTCCAAGTGCTTCAAAATGGTTTCCTTGAGGACCTGCTCCATGATTTTTCCAGGGACTGCGGTGAGGCTGACCGGTCTCTAGTTCCCCAGGTTCTCCTTCTTCCCTTTTTTAAAGATGGGCACTATATTTGCCTTTTTCCAGTTGTCCGGGACCTCCCCAGATCGCCATGAGTTTTCAAAGATAATGACCAATGGCTCTGCAATCACATCAGCTAATTCCCTCAGCACCCTCGGATGCATTAGATCTGGACCCATTGACTTGTGCATGTCCAGCTTTTCTACATAGTCCTTAATCTGTTCTTTCACCACTGAGGGCTGCTTACCTCCTCCCCATACTGTGTTGCCCAGGAGAGCAGTGTGGGAGCTGACCTTGTCTGTGAAGACCAAGGCAAAAAAATCATTGAGTACTTCATCTTTTTCCACATCATCTGTTTTTTTTAAATATTTTTAATGGAATCTTACTAGTTTTACCCGGGCAAATTGTATACGGCTCTTCCAAAGGGTTAATTACAATGTTAAGTTAAACTATGAACCAGTCTGAATTTTAAAATGTAAGAACATAACACCGATTCAGTGAGTGTGCCTATAGGATTAGGAGGAAAAAATGCGAGGGATGCTCTGGTTGTATATATTTACCCTAAACACAACACACAATGAACAAGGATGAATGACTGAGCTACTCTTGATAAAAAAACCATTTCCAAATAAAAGTGCTATTTAAAATGAAATTTTCCCAAATTACAAGAAAAATCAGTGAAGTTGTTTTGGATTAACAGAGCTAGGATGTGAAGGTAAATACCCAGAGATGATGCAGCAGCTAAAAGTGATGGGATTATTCAGAACGGACACTTACTGTACTGCTGTGTTCATACTGACACAGTAGCAGCCTTTATTTTTATCCCCCATTGGCAACTGTGCCACCATGTCACTGCAGATCATGTGTGCAGAGATTTATTTTCATGCCCCCGAGGTAAGCAGTTGTCTCCTGTATGACACAAGTAGCGAGAAAGAAAAATCTCTTGGTGGAATACAGGACCTACGTGAACTATAGGCCAATTGAATTCCAGCCAATCACAGCTGAGGCTGAGTACTGAAAACTGAATCGACACTGCTCACCAACAAAGATCTCCTCTCAGATTGCTGCAGATTGTGGTCCTGTGCAAGATCTATCAAACTGTATTTGCGACTCCTAGAGTCGCTAATAAGAAAGTTGCCAGTCCACTATTGCAGGTTCTACACTCAATGACATTACCTGGCTTTCTCGTTAATACTTCTCAAGGGCAGTATTCAGCCTTTAGAATAAGAATAATATTTCATTAGTAACAAGTTTAACTCCTCACTAGTTCACATCCCATGTAGATTTGTAAGGAAATTAATACAATTAATGCAAAGGAATTAGTTATCCCTTTCATACAATATTAGGGTTGGAAGAGACTTCAGGAGGCCTGCAGAAACCTTTCTTTTTACCCTTCACATCGCTTGCTAGCTGCAACTCCAGTTGTGTTTTGGCCTTCCTGATTAAACCCCTGCATACTTGAGCAATATTTTTATACTCTTCCCTAGTCATCTGTCCAAGTTTCCACTTCTTGTAAGCTTCCTTTTTGTGTTTAAGCTCACCGAAGATTTCACTGTTAAGCCCAGCTGGTCACCTGCCATATTTGCTATTCTTTCTGCACGTTGGGATGGTTTGTTCCTGCGCCCTCAATAAGTCTTCTTTAAAATACAGCCAGATATCCTGGACTCCTTTCCCCCTCCTATTAGCCTCCCATGGGATCCTGCCCATCAGTTCCCTAAGGGAGTCAAAGTCTGCTTTTCTGAAGTCCATGGTCTGTAGGTCCTATCCATCCCAGTACTGAAGTTACACAAGGGATGAATTTTTCCCAGTGTGTTTTAGCAAATGCCTGTAAGTGACTGAACTGTGGAAGTGTTTTCAGACCTGTCTACATGTAGTATAAATTAGTTCTGTAACACAGATAAGGAGTGGGTGGTTCCACTTGTTCTCAATGTCAATCTGCTACTAGTCAAAATCTGTCAATTAATGATGTCTGTCATTGTCTCAGAGATGAAAATGCAGAGGAGTGTTTCAGTGCGAAAGAGACTAATCAATAAAAGATCAGACAACAGATCAATATGTTGTATCCTTAAGGATGAATCAACTAACGACATGAAAGAAATCCTTTCACCCAGAAAACATTCATGCAATAGGAATGACAAAAGCTAACACTGGTACCAGCAGAGCATGCAAGCCTATAGCATTTATTTATTTATTTAAAAATAGGTCTTCATGAAAATGTGGTTGGAAAGATAAACATATGCACAGAGGCAACATTTGTGAGGGGGGAGGGGCATGTGGGGTCACATGCCCTCCCACCCAGATTTGCTGTTTGGCTTGTACTGGGCATGCTCACACAGATTAAGTGTGCTCAGTAACACTGCTGAAGCCTGCTGCCCTCACTCTGCTGCCTCTACTGTTGACAGGCACTAGTCGTCTCTGCAATATGAAGCCAAGCTAAAGCCTCCTTTTAGTGTCCCCATTTATAGAAAACTTATGAACTGTATCGATACCTTGACCTTTTGCCATAAGATCTCTTTTGACTCCAGCCTAGAAAGAAGTGACTGAAGTCATTCTTAACTAAATTATGAAAGGTCAGAGAAAGTACGGTAGCTTAAATGATTGCTAGTGAGTTGTTAATCAGATATTAAAAAAAAAAAAGATGGATGGGTAGAAGGAAGAAGGAGGTAGGTAGCTTTGCCATAGCCTGCTGAAATGACTTAAGTTGATTGATTTTGCATTCGCTTGATGACTTCATTTTCTAGGCAACTGAAAGCAAAAAGAATTTCTAATTGAAGAAAGGAGATCCCGGTATTAGTAAAGTTAGAAATGTAGTAGAATTGTTAAAACTATCTCCTATAAAATCTTCCCTCACGATAGATTGCTTGTCTCTCATAAACTTCCACAGAAAAGAAATACTGTAAGTGCTCATTGTAAAGCATTTTAACAGATATATTTCTTGCTTAAAAGAATAGTGAGAAAAATAAAACCTTAAGTGAAAGGTGTACTATATGTCCCCAAATTTTATAAAGTACTAAATTACTTATTAAAAGTACTAATTAATTAGCCATGCTAACATACAGGGAATTAAAATTGAAGTGTGTACTTAAATGTTTTAAATTAGAAATCTGCTTCAGTCAAAATATCAGTTATAAACAAAAATATCAAAAAATATTTTTTTCCTTATCATGCTGTGAAACAAGGACATTATTTGCTTAAAATCCCAAAATTCTTTATTTGAAAATGATGTTCTGTGCCTGCATGCATTGTTGTCCAGTCTGCAGCAGTATGAAGTGGGGAAATAATTTGTTAATCCACATAAAACTGATTTGTTAATTCCATAAAGTAAAGCAGCTAGTGTGCAGCATATACACTACTGCAGTGGGATGAACTCTGTGTGTGTGTGTGCATGCACATGTACATGTACATATAACACTGACTAACATCTTTGATTTGGGGTTTTTTGCATATATTAATCCTACAACTTTCAAATGTCTTCTGTCTCCCTGAGTAAATTCCATTGAATAACACAGTTCCTGTAATAAAGACACTATTTTCCTGCAAGAAAGGTACAGTTGAATATGAATAGGTACAGTTGAATCTATATATAGATATCTCTATGTATATGTATATCTATATAGATAGATAGATAGATAGGCAGCTGTGTGTGTTAGATCTCAGATACATTAACAAAGTTCTTTGTTGGGTCTCAGATTTATTTTTACAGCAGCTGGGTTTGCAGTATTGCAAATAAATTGGAGTAGGGGGAAAACAAATAAAAAAGTAGAATTGAGAACTAAGCTGTATTCGTAGGCAGCAGGTACAATAAGCCAGGGCAGGCTAATCTTCCCCTGGCATAGCTGCAACTGTTGGCCACTGGTTGCATGATTTGCACTGGAAGTTTTTGCTCATTATCCTGCCCCATGCAGGTTCCGGGGTGGCTGAGGAGGTGGTAAGATTACTGAAGAACCCAGGAAGCTGATTAACACACACTGCCTCCTCAGTTACCGTGGAACCTGCGTGGTGCATATTAAAAGCTCAGGTTCTTTGGCAAGAGACAAGCTTTTCCCATGGGACAGCTTGGGGTCTCAGGAGGGGAGGCGCAGCATGGCTGGAGGTGGGGAGGAGGGGCTCTGGCTGGCCTGGGCGTCCTCTGGCTGCAGGGGGACTCAGGATCCAGCTTCTGGAGAATGGGAGGTTCAGGCACAAGCAAGGCTGGCTCCAGCGTTTTTGCCACCCCAAGTGGTGGGGGGGAAAAAAAGCCGCGATCGGCGGCACTTCGGTGGCAGCTCTACCGCACTGCTTCATTCTTTGGCGGCAATTCGGCAGGCGGTCCTTCCCGCCGAGAGGGACTGAGGGACCTGCCGCCAAATTGCCGCCTAAGAGCCGGACCTGCCACCCCTTTCCGTTGGCCACCCCAAGCACCTGCTTCCTGCGCTGGTGCTTGGAGCTGGCCTGGGCACAAGAGGTGGGGCCATGGGGCTAGCCTCCCCGAAGAGGGGTTCCACCCGCCACCCATGGCTGTATTCATAGAGTGGTCACAATGAACCCATGTGGCAAATCCACACTTGCATGTCTATATTGTGGCAGATGCCTCTCGGTAGAGTTTGAAGCAGTGGAATAGGGTTGGGTTGAGAAACAGTTCCAAATGCAGATAGTCAAATAAACATGTGACTTGTCCAGGGAGTAGGCTGCACTTTCAATGGGACTTAGGCTCCTAACTGTCTTAGATGCTTCTGAAATTTTTAAACCAAGAGTTTAACAGAGTGACATCCATTATGGTTGTATTACATCTGTGATGCTTTCCATGGGTATCCGGGGTGGTGAGACACCTCACCACCACCTGCCCTTAGTATGAGCAGGTGCCTGCTATGGATCAGCTCCCTGAAACCACCAGCCTCTGTAAACACAGGCACTACCATCCAGGCCTCCCCATCTTTGTACAGGTTAGGAACAGGCACACATCAAGCACCAAGTCCTCCAGAAGTTCCCTGTAGTGTCCAGCCCCCATCCACTGAACATTTGCAGAATTACCAGGCCTGCTGTTCTCAAAGAAACTCTACACTGCAGATTACCAGTTGTACCTTAGAACACAGCTCTGCTGAATTTGCTATACTTAATATATTTATAGTGAAAACAAGAATAATTTTGTTTTCAAAGAACAGAGATTCAAGTGATAGCAAGTAAGAATATTGGAAACAAATAGTTACATATAAAACAAAATCATAATCCACTTTCTAGAGATTAAACCTAATTAACAAATCATTCCCCTATCTCCTGCAAAAAAGGTACCCCAGTTCTTTCACCAGCATTTTCAATCAGTTTGGTTGAGACTGCTTCTCATAAGATAAAGCCCTCATAGATTGAAGGAATACTGAGGGATTCATCTGTACCCCAGATATATCTTCAAAAGTTCATTGGTTTACCATTAAAGAGAATTACTCCTACTGTTTATCTATTTCTGTTACTTTCCTCTCTTTGAAGATTTCACAATCCTTCATTAGCATTTGTCTTAGAGTTGTCAGTGTATGCCCATTGTGAACTGTACAATATTTAATTTATGCACAACCAGATAAACATTTCATGTCTGAAAGAAAACTTGCTTTTCACCTACACTGGTGACCAGTCTCTAAAAACAGACCTTAAGAACATAATTTTCAGTGTAAATACATAACTCCTTATACTACATACATTTCACAATGATATTGATGACCAGTGTGACACAGCCTTTTATTAGAGACCTCACATGACACTCTTTGATGAACTAGACCCTGTATGCCCTCTTCCAGTTTGGCATCAAGAGGTCCCTGGATCACAACATCATGACCACTCAGACCCAGTGTGCCATCAAAAATATGTGCAACATCTGAAATCCCATTAGCAGTGGGAAAGAAAATAAAAGCTGAACTAGTTTAATTGTGGTTCTGTTAACTAGTGTAGAGAGCTGTCTAGCTTCTTCAAAGATTTTTAGCAGAAAAGCAGAGGAAAGCATTACATGGAGCATAGATGTTCAATAAGAGCAGAGTTCTGGTCAGTGAAACTACAGAGTTTGGCTGCACTGTACATGGGGAACTGGAATGATTGAAAAATATTTTCCGAAAAGCTTCCATAGCTTTTTAAGAACTAAATACTTACAGCTTGGAATGCTGTGTTTCAGTACTGCTAGAGCTATCATGGTATTAACATTGTATTATATGGAACCATTTCATTTTGTATGAGATTTTTGCCCTGGCGGCTGCTTGCTATGTTCCATATAACTGTGTTGCTGCTACTTCTTCTGCCTGTGCCTCCCCAGGATTCCCCTCATAAAAAGATGATACATCTCAATGGGATCTTTCCTGATGGAAAAAGCATGTCTCTGTGGTTCTTGTATGTACTCAAGCAACAAATGGTGAAACTACATTACATTATTCAGAGACCCTCTTCCTATAGTAAGTACCTAGTCACACTGTAGTGTGAATGAAGGGTGCATATGCTCAGAGGCAGGATAGTATTGTGACTAAGGCACCGATGGGGATAAGAATATCTGGGTTCACTTTTTGGCTCAGCTATAAGCTTGTGACCTTAGGCAAGTCACTCGGTAAACGTAGGTTAATACTTCCTCGTCTCTTTAGACTGTAAGCTCTTCCATTACTGTATATTTGTACTGAGCCTAGGTCCCTGATTTTGCCTGGAGCCTTTAGGAGTTACCATAACAGAAATAATTGATAATATATCACAACTGTTTAGAACTGCATTACCTGAGGGGAGAAGAGTGATAAATGACCTGTCATCATTTAAAAAGCAACAACAAAGAAATGGAAGGACATAGCTGTATCATCATTGTGCTGATGTTCATTCAGAGCCTTGACAGGATGTCTAGTTTGAGAAAAGCTACACAAAATAGCTTGATTGTACAGTCTTTCCCATTCTAGCAAGGACCAATTAGCAAACGAATTCAGGGACAAGGTTTTCAATAGTGGCACTGTAAAAAGATGATTAATATGTATGCCTCTTGTATTTATTTTCCTGTGATTGCTTCATATCCTTTGACTTGGTTTGACATAAATAGGAATGATTTGGCAGAATGGCGATGCTACTCTGCTAACAACTTCACTGAACTCTTGATCCTGTACTTGATCATTGACTTATTTGCTGGGGAGAAAAAACCAGCACTATCATAATTAACTGAGAAAACAGCACTGCACCCAACATGTAGTAGTGACTACATTGTGGTACGTGAAACAAATCCTCCTTAGATCAAAGTTAAAGGTCATTTTTGTATAAATATAGATCATACAATTGATTCTGTGACAAGTATATCAGAAAACTAAGATATTTTTCTTCTGGCTTCTATATTGCTTTAAGTGATCACCTTTCTATGAATGTAAGTTGTTTGGTTGCTTTGTCAGCTCTGTGTTCAATGCAGAATTTAAATGTGTCTTCAGAAGCTGGCACTCAGTGAACAACATTCACATTTCCCTTCTAGAGGTCTTGGGATATATGGTTGTAGTACAGGCTGGTTTTAAAACTAGAAACAATGTATGTGGTAGCATGTGTTCTAGCTGAAGATCTCAAGATGGAATCTTGCTAATGCATTGTGTTATATTTTTACAACATTGTTTTTCCCCCCACTTTTATTACCAAGGACATTTATGGTCCTGCAAGCTCTGAGAGTTTTCAAAATTACATATTAGGCATAAACAACTAACAGTCATTTTCCAGAAACATTCAAAGTACCATATTTCTGGATTTGTTTGATAGAATCACATTCTATTCTAACAATTTTACAAGCTTGCATTGTATGTCAGAACATTTTGATAAAGGTAACCCAAACTGCTTTGGTGTACACAAATAAAGTATTAAATTGGGAAGTTTGTGCATAAGTAAAGCAAGGATTGTTTTTTCAGCAATAATGAAAAATGACTATGAATTGGGGGGTGGGGAAGGGTTCCTCTACAATTGCAATCTTAATGTTAAAATCTGCTTAAGTTACCTATAAAGATAGACCTACAGCAGAAAAGTTGTGTTCTGGGGATTTGGGTTAGGGCTGTCATTTGTTATCTGCAAGACAGGGTAGTCAGCTGAAGGAGAACATAGAGCATAGACGCATAACAGATTTCACAATCTTGAACACCTTGGAGTTGTCGCTTCTGAGGAAAAATAATGATGCCAAACTATTGAATGCCAGCTTTAGAGTGATCCACTGTTCTGCAGCAGAACTCATAGAGCTTGGATCCCTTCACACTTCCAGTTCCACTGGCCTGCAATTCACCTCCATGATTTATAGATAAGTAGTGACAATTTATTTTCTCTGTTTGAATTTCTAACATTTTTTTCATGGTGGCATGAAGCAGAACAATTTAAGGCAATGGTAGTGGAAAACCATGCAAAAGGATAATGATTTGTCCAGCTGGTTACAAAAAGATCCTAATGGTCAGTAGTGAATTTAACAGCCCTTTATCACTGACAAATAACCAGAAAACCGATGGACCTCAAGGATCTACAGCTCTCTTCTTGGGCCAGTTATTTCCAATCGCTAGCCCAGTGATTTATTCTCTTGGAGAACTTGTATGTTTGAACTGAGGTGAAAGATTCCAGGGCCAGGGGAGAGAGCATGAGGTCTGGAACAGACACTGTCTTTGTTCTGTGCATCTACAGGGACTAGCACAGTGGGGTCCTGGTTCATAACTGGAGGTCTTTCAGCCCCATTTTTGTTTGACAGCAAAACAGTGATCCATTGCTATAAGGAAAACTTCAGTGTACTCAAATGTACAGGTTTCAGTTTTGTATAAATTGCACATGTTCTTGCTGTGCCATTTAGACATAGCCTTGCATTGGAGTTAAGGCAGAGCCACGCTGGCTCCTGAAGGCATATACCCTCCCCAAATCTCCCTGGTATGTATGCTGTGGGGGAGGGACTTCTTAGGCTGCACCAGCCCATATCATTTTAGTTATCTTCAGAGAGAATCCCAGGGATTTTTGCAAGGGAGAACAAGATAAGCCATTTGGGTGAGTATGGGTCCCCGGGGGGTTCATGACCTTTCTACTTGTAAGAACGACCTCAATCCCTGTTTGTTTTGTAAGCATTGGCCCATGAATGAACTGAATCTCAGGTTGAGGGTTAGTGTGAATCTTTGATAGAACTAAAGGGGGAAATGTGATTTTAACTGGTTCTTCTCAGTTTAAAATTGAATGATTTCATTAGGCTCTCTGGGACATACAGGGCAAAAATGGTCCTGTTTCACAGCACCTCCTGGAGACAGTGTGTCAAGTTTTGTGTGTGGGTGTTGGTATGTGATTACCAACTCATTTGCCCCTAGCTGATATGTTGATAGCAAAACCTGAATTACAACTTTTGTTTTGTGACCCCACATGCATACAGTGCTCAGAATAGTTGTCAAGGTGCAAAGGATACTCATAAACCAGTTTGTTCGACATTATAGGTGCTGTAATTGGACTGTGCTTTTCCATAAGCAAAGAATAAGCAAGACTCTTGCTGCTTTCAGATCAAAACCCATTTCTTCAATCAAGTCTACCAATAATATAATAAAATATATGTGAGATTCTGGGGCTGTCCACTTGTTACATGTACGTTTAGACTTTCTAGAACACTCTGATACCATGGTGATAAGTGTAGTATAAATCTATGGATACACAGAGTAATGATATACTTTCAGTCAAAATTATTTTTATTGCAGATTAAAGGAAAGTAAAAATAAAAAAAAATGGGGAGGGATTAGGGAAAAATGAAGTTTCCCTGAGAGAGTATGGTGGTGTAGTAGCAGCCATCCTGATCTGAAACCGCCTTTCATATTGAGGTGCTCACTGGTGACAGCTGAAGATGGAGGTGACTCCTTTGAAATGTAAAGATGAAGTACACAGAAAACAGTAGTTACACTTATGTCTCCATACACATCATATTAGCCTCTGAATCATCACCATCTACAAAGTCTGATTATTCCCAATCTATGGAGGCACTGCTAGTTTCTGTTCCCAACAGGATCACCTTTTTCTTCACCTTATCCCATCAGTTGGGGCTGGCGTCTCTTTTTCTTCCTTTCCAAGCATTTTTGTCAAGTGTGTCTTCCAAGATGGCACCAACCTTCGTCATGTCCTCCTTCTAAGAAATCAGCTTTGATCTGTTTGCTATCGCTTATAATCACTTGAAATCTATCTTTTTGTAGTTATATATATATTGAAATTGAAAAGTTATTGACAACTGCAAAAGTATAGCCCTAAGGGTAAAGTGTTGTACCTTGTTTTTCAACACTTATCTGCTACAAGAAAGACCTATCCACAAGTTCCTAAAAATGCTATGTGCACAAAACATTCCTCTGTTAGCTAACATTGATATTGATGGGCATTCAGATCTGATGGTAATGGAGACCATCTAACTAGCTAGAAAATTATATTAGTTATCAGTGCCAATCTGTGAGTGATGTATTATAGGAGAAGCAGTAGTAATAGCGAACATATTCATTACTGATTCCTAGAAATTTGCTCTTTCCTCTTAATCCGAGCCCATACTTGTTTCCATTTCACAGATATTCTTGATACTTAGTGTATTGTACTTAGTGTACATCCTTGAAATAGTGTATTTATTCTGCTCTATCTCTTAATGCTCCCCTTGAGATTATTTACCAGTTGCCTATTGCAGAAGGGCATCCTCGTCTTTAAAGCAGCCCTCTCTTTAATTGCTTGTATTATCACATTCAGAGCTGACCTTAACATTTTTTCCACCAACCTGTCCCCTCTCCCAACCCCAATTCTCCTACCCAACCAAGAAAACATATTAACTTCTATTCCTCCCACCTCCTGCTATCCTCCCAAATTATTTGTGTATCACAAATGCAATTTCATAAATGCAAATGAAATATGCAGTTTCTGTTTTTAATAAATAGGGAATTCATGTCCCTGAATACCAGAAATGAACCTTACAACAGCATACAGAGTCTGACTCTACATGGACCTGTTTCTCTGTGCATACAGCACAAAGGGAATGGTGGAGGAAGGTTGAAAAAGGTGTTCCTGAGGAGGCTTAATGGAAGGCAAAGTGTTAATATTGCTGTATAACAGATCTGGAAGTGGTGCCTGAAGTGAACATTATATGTGCCCACCCAGCCTCCAGTTAGTTTCACAAGTACAGCTGGCTGTCAGCTCCTTTAGGTGATCGGTTGACTGTGTTTTACAACCACTTTGTAGAGCCAGCAGGGACTTACCCTAAAAGTAAGACATTCCCAAGTTTGTTGGACCTTATTAGATTACCATATTTGTTTATGAAATCTGAGATGGTGTTGTTCATTTACATTAATGCAACAACAAAATCCCAAGTTCGGTGCTCCAGTAATCTGCCGATGTGGAAATCTCCTTCTGGATAAATTTCCAGGTTAGAGCTTTACTAGTGGTTTGTAATGCTTGGTATTGCCTGCATGGCTTATGTTATTGGTTTATAATTACAAAAAGCAGCAAGACCTTATACATGTATTTATTTTTAAATGGGAGGTACCATTGTGGCCATTGGAGAATGCCTTGCTAGTTCTATTTAACTGAAAGTATAGAAATTAGATCTTAGAAAAATGCCTGTTGTAGAAGATTATGCAATTCTTCTATAAATTGAGCAAATCAGTTCCAGCTATAGTGCTAAAATTATATTGTACCTGAATATCTCCCTGAGACAAGGTGTATGAGGTAATATCTTTTATTGGACCAACTTCTGGTGGTGAAAGAGACAAGTTTTTGAGCTACATGGCGCTACTACCTACAGGTTACACCCCACAAGCATATGTGCCAAAACCTTACTGATGTTAGTTGTTCTTGCTTCTGAGATGGACATGTCCTGACACACTCAACACAAGTCAGGAAGATTTTTTGCCCCCGTTTTAATCATTGTACATAAGCTTAAGAGACTCTGGCCCAAATTCAACTAAGCATAAAATCTCAACTTCAAATAACTCATTTACGCAGATGGTATTCTACTTATTACATGATTGAATGTATTCTTGATCAGAAAGTAATAGTTATTGAAGACATCATTTTCAATTGTCAGTGATCTCAAGAAGGACCTTGTTCTTCATCCTGCTCAATGGGCCATGCTGGAACACCTGTTACATATTTTGTAATGCTGCCAAAGAAGTCAGTGCTGTAAAGCATCATTAAATCCAGTTAAACCACTCATCCTCTTACAGACGGAAGAAAAAAATGTGGAGGAAAACCGTGACCTCTGCCAACTTATTTTTCATAGCAGAAATGGATGGAAATTTAATTTTCAGTCCTCCTCTTCTCTCTTCCCTACACAGTTAATATTAAACATTAAGAGACTACTAACATTAGCAGTGATGATGTGGCCTCTTGAGTACACTTTATACCAAGTCTGAGTAATGGGAATAAACTTTGAATAAGCATAAACTCTCTGAGCTGCTTATCAAAATGGAGGGATGGATCCTCACCGGGGGTGTAAGTTGATATAGCTCCATTGAACTTAAAAGATTTTGTTGATTTATACCAGCTAAGGATCTGGCCCCAACTGCCATACTTTGGGGTTTGTTCCCATCATTACTACTTTCTTCATGTCTGTAGTTTTTCCTCTTTGTTTTGTCTATGACAGAGAGAGACTATTGTTCTTGGAAAAGAGCTAAATGCTTGTGGCAAGGTGATATATATGATGTTATTACTAATATGAAAATGACAGTGACTTTTATTGCCTTCTAGCCTCTTACAATAGGAGAATGAGATTGTTTAATGCCAGATCTGTATCATTAAGCTGACTTTAGCTTTTAATGAAAGGTCCTTTTGGAATCAAATTGAAGAAAAAAACATTAATTGCACTGCAACAACACTGCAGGGACAAAAAGCTTTTGGAATCCTATTGACTGTAAATAAAAAAAAACATATTTTTTCAGTAAAGAGCACATCTTGACATTGTTTCTTTGAAACCTGGCCTTCTCTAGTGTCATTGCAGATGAAGTAACATCAACTGATAGAATGCAAACTTTTTTCAAAAAAATCATCTTCATTCCTTCTTTGCTTTATTCGTCAATCAGTTTGGAACAGGTTGAAAACAATTTAAATGTCACCAACTTTTTGTGTCTTTCTGAAAACCTTGAAAATTTGCTGTTAGTACATATGGATTTTTTTAAAAAATTCTTTAAACAATCCCTTCGCCCTTCAGACAAAAGGTTTAAAATTCAATAGGTTTTCTTTCATATCCACCTCCTCCCACTCCCAAACACTAAAAGTTAAGTACTGCACTTGAACAAAGTCAAAAATAGGGAGTTATTGTTAACTGACATAGTGACTGTGAAAGAAAAGTGTTCTCAAAGCTTAGAAGGCCCCAAAATTCCTTTGTTCAAATCTGCAAACAGCTTAATTGAAAAGAAAATGAAATCATAATGAAGGAACTTTTTTGGGTGGGGAGATCTTCAGGAAAAGAATTTCTTATAGCCAAAATTTGTCTTTTGGAATTTACTATGTGTTTCTTTCCATTGTTTTTCTGAATTTATAGAAAAAAAAAACCAAAAAAACGAGGCGTCCTTGTGGCACCTAGAGACTAACAAAATTATTTGGGCATAAGGTACCACAAGAACTCCTCGTTGTTTTTGCTGATACCGACTAACATGGCTACCACTCTGAAACCTGAATTTATAGAGTGCAGGTTAGTCATGATCATACAGTACATAGCTAGGTCTATTTAAATACAGATATTCCCCAGAATATGTCATATAGAACTATGTCTGAATATAATGATATAGTTAGAGGTATGACAGCTGTCTCAAGGAATTTTTTCCTTGATTTCTTTTGGATTTTTATAGTCAACTTAGCTCAAAAGAACCTTTAGGGTTTGGAAGTTTGCAAAGCCTATCATTCCAACCTAAGTGCTGTTTGAACTCTCCCGTAATTTGCTTGCCTTAGCAGTGCCTTTCAGAGCTGACTAGTTCTATCTAGATGTCCAGTTACTTTTATGGGCTCCATCACAACAGTATTTAAGCACCTCACAATTGTTGGATTTTTCCCACAACTCCATGCAAAGCAGAGAAACTATTATCCATTTTACAGATGAGCACCTAGAGTTAGATGACTTTCTCAAGGTCACACAGGAAACTTGTCAACAGGCCCAGGAATAGAACACAGCTGTCCAATGTGCCAGTCTAGTGCCTTACTCACAGGAGCATCTTTCCTCCCAGTTGATATCACAGATTCCTGGTTGAGAGAAAAGGCAGTAACTTGTGTGGTTTCATGAATTTTCCCTATTCCCTATATAGATGCCACTGTCCTCTCTTGTGTGAGTGTTCATTTCTGTCTGGCAGGTCACAACAGAAGACTTCCAAAAAAAAAAAAAGCAAACTGATTGGTTTGTCAGGCACTCTGATAATATCTCCAGTTAGAGACAAGAGCAGGAGTTCTGCAAGCCACTAAGAAAGGCCATCTTTGCAGCAGCACAAGTCCTCCAGCTTCCTTTCCTGCCTCTTCCAGAATTGGATGATTTCCTCCACGATATTTCACACATGAGAATTGAGACTTGAGATTCATGCTTTAATCCAGGGGTGGGCAAACTTTTTGGCCCGAGGGCCACATCTGGGTATGGGAATTGTATGGCGGGCCATGAATGCTCATGAAATTGTGGGTTGGAGTACGGGAGGGTGAGAGGGCACCAGCTGAGGGAGCAGGCTCTGGGATGGGACTGGGGATGAGGGTTTGGGGGTGCAGGAGGCTGCTCTGGGCTGGGACCAAGGGGTTCAGAGGGCAGGAGGGGGATCAGGGCTGAGGCAGGGGGTTGGGGCCTGGGAGGTAGTCAGGGAGGCAGGCTCCAGGCAGCGCGTACTTCAAGCAGCTCCCAGAAACAGCAGCATGTCCCCACTCCAGCTCCTACGTGGAGGCGCAGCCAGGCAGCTCTGCACGCTGCCCCCCGCAGCTCCCATTGGCTGCGGTTTCCAGCCAATGGGAGTTGCACGGGTGGCGCTTGGGGCGGGGGCAGTGTGCAGAGCGCCCTGGCTACCCCTACACATAGGAGCCAAAGGCAGGACCTGTTGCTGCTTCCAGGAATCGCACAGTATGGGGCAAGCCTCTGACCCTGCCCCCTGGTGGGAGCTCGTAGGCCAGATTAAAATGTCTGGAGGGCCGGATGCATCCCCCAGGCCGTAGTTTGCCCACCCCCGCTTTAATCTTGCATCGAAGTGTGAAGTACTATCTCTGGGTTTCGTCCATAATGTGTCCTTCCCTCACCTGCCCTTAAGAATAAGGGTTGGCTTAAGGAAATAAAGAAAGGCCCTGACTTGCAAGTAGAAGGGCCTTGAAAATAATGAGTTAGAAGGCAAGGAGGAGTGATATAGGGAGGATAGCTGGTACAAAGAGTAACTCATGAGATAAGGGGAAATTTCTAAAAAGGCAGCCTCTGACCAGTAGGGGTGACTGTAGATAAAGCTGTCTTAAAATGAGCCAGGATGGCCCTTCCCACCGCACAAACCAGTGTTATCTCAAAATTTAGGGCCTGTGTGAACCCAGATGCAAAAGAAAAACTGTTGGTCAGCAAAAAGGAGGGGAGGAAAGGCCTTGGGGAGAAAGGAGGTTATACATTTTATCTGCATTAAGACTGGAAATAAGGGTGAACTGCCTCAAATTGTTTTTTAGCTGAAGTCCGTAATTGGCAATGACATCACTCATTTATTTTAGGGTATAAAAAGGAAGCTCTCAAAGAGTTCATTGCTAATACCTGCCTGACCACGCTGGAGCTGACAACGTGGGTCTAAGCACCCCTGGGTTTTTCCCATTTGTAAGTATTTTGATCAAATGCTTATAAATGTTTTGTTGTTGTGTTGGGTGTAGTGACTATGTATTTTAGGTTGTTAGATATGTTTAGAGAAACTGTATAAAATACCATTTGGCCTTTGGACTTAATAAAGGAATTTATGGTTAAATTGGTGTTACATGGTTTCCCATATCAATATTAATAATTGCCATTATTGATAATGTCAAAAAGCCCTATCAAGTATCACAGTTGCACATGCAGATCAGGAGAATGTGCATACAGAGTTAGGCACCTAACAATTCATTTACGTGTGCATTAACCTGCTTTTGTGTGCACAGAAATGAGACCAACACAAGTGCAGGTATGCAACTGCATGACCAAAAAAGCTATGTTAACAACTGGGACCTCTCAACTGCCACTGTATTTTATTGTCAAATATACCTCCATCTTACAGACCAAGTAATGTCTCTCTTTGAATTACTCTTTGCTTGGACTAAACTTTAATTTCCTTTTGTTCAGCTTTGTGCTGCCCTTTGCAGTGGTCAAATTAAAAATGTATTATTAATATGGGACAGGTAAGCTAATGGGAGGTATTTGGGAGGTAAGCTAATGGCCCAAATCCTTTATTCTTGATGAGTGGCACCTTACTCTGAGTCATCCTCTGTCAGAACAATTAACGATTGGAACAGTTTACCAAGACTCATGGTGGCTTCTTCATCACTGACTATTTTAAAATAAAGATTGGATGTTTTCCTAAAAGATGTGATCTAGGAATTATTTGGCATAAATTCAATATTCTCTATTACACAGGAGGGCAGGCTAGATGATCAGAATGGTCCCTTCCAGCCTTGGAATCTATGAATCTATGAAAGCAGTCTTCAAATATATTAAGGGCTGTCATAAGGAGGACAGTGATCAAATGTTATTTATGTCCACTGATGGTAGGAGAAGAAATAATGGGCTTAGTCTGCAGCAAGGAATGTTTAAGTTAGATGTTAGGAAACCTTTCTAACTACAATGGGTTGTTAAGCCCTGGAATAGAATTACAAGGGAGGTTGTGGAGTCCCCATCATAGGACATTTTTAAGAACAGGTTGGACAAACACTTGTTAGAAATGGTCTAAATTTATTTGGTCCTGTCTTGGGAAGAGTCTGCAAACCTATAAAATCAGCAGGAAACAAGGAAGAGGAGCCAACACAATGACACTATGGTATCAAACAGATCTCAAGGAAGCACCATATAGTGATCCACAGACCACCTGTGGTCCGTGCATTAGAGTTTAAGAACCACTGCATTACAGTAGCTGTTCATGAGTCTTAAATGAGATTGTCAGAGGTACTGTCAGCAAATACTATTGTTGTTGTTAAGGGGGCAAGCCAGAAATTTTCCCTCTCTAAACTATTATTTCCCTGGCTATAAATTGTCAATAATTCTAGCCTCTCTTCTCTTCCATCTGTTTCTTCTTTGTTTTTGTTATGTTTGCATTATTACTTAATAACTGTATTAGAACACACTACTGACAGTATTTTTGTTTGCAGCCTTGAGACTTTTGTTTGATTTTTCCACTCTGCTTGTAAGGTTTTCACAAAATAAATCTTGTAGGTTTTGAGGTCTGCATGGGGTAGTATGTATAACATTATTCTGCAGTATAACTGTCCTATTACTGTCCATCCCATTGTTATGTTAATACAATCCAATATATCCATTAAAGAAAGAAATTAACTAAAACATAGTATTTCAGTTTACAGCTAGATCAGAAACTAAATTAAACAATGTTGATAAAAATAAGATTTTGTTTTTTTTTAAAACACAAATGTGTGAGTAAATAAAGCAATGGTACTGAATGCTTAATAGAGTGTGTTCCCTGAATTCCACTATTATAGCTGCACTTTTCTTGATGATATTTGTCAGTTTGCACTTGTAAACTGCTCTTCCCCCCACCCCTTCTTAGCTTTACTAATATATTCAGAATTAAAAGCCACTGCCAGTTATTCTGTTCATGCAGATGTTGGTTTATCTCTTGGCTTTGAGGACTGGAGGCTTTCCATTTTAGTACTAATATTGTGGTGCCATTTTTCATATATCTTTCTGTCAGTATTGTCATTTCAGATACTTAAACCATACTGAAAATGAAAAGTACATAAAACTTTAGTAGGTTTGAGAAAGAGTTCATTGCTTTGTATAATAGGATGCCAATTAGAGCCATAATAGGTCTAAAGGGACAATCTCTTTTATGGGTTTTTATCACATCATTTAGTAATATTGTAACTGGTATAGAGAGCTGCAGTGGAGCTTTTAAAATGGGTTTATCAAACAATGCATAGGTGTCCCTCAATACAATGTTGTTTTACAAATCACAGGATAAGTTACTTTGTGCTGAGAAGAGTGTTTATGAGTTGTCACAGTATTTGAATGCTTATTAGTAACATGCAGCTTTCCCATTAAAATTCCATTGTAATTCAACTGGATTCATTTTACAAACAATTGATTTTCAATAGAATTTCACGTGGCGGTGAACAGTTGCCAGCAATGTTGCATCCTCAATCTAGTACTGCATCCCCTCCCTCTAGAAAATGCCTGCCTCTCTTCCCACCAAAGCTATCAAAATGGGTACATGTGAATGGATTGCATGCTCTATATTTTAACCATGAAATGTAATAAGATATACATTTGAAGTTTGTTATATTTTGAAATATGAGTGAAGTATGAAGAACATCAGTTTATATGATTTTCACTAATTATAGGTATATCTTTGAGGGGGTCAACAAGCATGTGGACAAAGGAGATCCAGTGGATATAGTGTATTTAGATTTTCAGAAAGCCTTTGACAAGGTCCCTCACCAAAGGCTATTAAGCAAAATAAGCAGTCATGGGATAAGAGGGTAGGTTCTCTCATGGATTAGCAACTGGTTAAAAGATAGGAAACAAAGGGTAGTTATAAATGGTCAGTTTTCAGAATGGAGAGAGGTAAATAGTGGTTTCCCCCCGAGATCTGTGCTGGGCCCAGTCCTATTTAACATATTCATAAACGATCTGGAAAAAGGAGTAAACAGTGAGATGGCAAAATTTGCAGATGATACAAAACTACTCAAGATAGTTAAGTCCCAGGCAGACTGCAAAGAGCTACAAAAGGAGCTCACAAAACTGGGTGACTGGGCAACAAAATGGCAGATGAAATTTAATGTTGATGAATGCAAAGTAATGCACGTTGGAAAACATAATCCTAACTATACATATACAATGATGGGGTCTAAATTAGCTGTTACCACTCAAGAAAGAGATCTTGGAGTCATTGTGGATAGTTTTCTCAACTCATCCACTCAGTGTGCAGCGGCAGTCAAAAAAGCAAACAGAATGTTGGGAATCATTAAGAAAGGGATAGATAGTAAGACAGAAAATATCATATTGCCTCTATATAAATCTATGGTATGCCCACACCTTCAGTGCAGATGTGGTTGCCCCATCTCAAAAGATATATTGGAATTGGAAAAGGTTCAGAAAAGGGCAACAAAAATTATTAGGGGTATAGAATGGCTTCTGTATGAGGAGAGATTAATAAAACTGGCACTTTTCAGCTTGGAAAAGAGGCGACTAAGGGGGGAAATGATAGAGGTCTGTAAAATCATGAGTGGTATAGACAAAGTAAATAAGGAAGTGTTATTTACTCCTTCTCATAATACAAGAACAAGGGGCCACCAAATGAAATTAATAGGTAGCAGGTTTAAAACAAACACAAGAAAGTATTTTTTCACGCAATGCACTGTCAACCTCTGGAACTCCTTGCCAGAGGGTATTGTGAAGGTCAATACTATAACGGGGTTCAAAAGGGAGCTAGATAGATTCATGGAAGATAGGTCCATCAATGACTATTAGCCAGGATGGGCAGGAATGGTGTCCCTAGCCTTTGTTTGCCAGAAGCTGGGATTGAGTGACAGGGCATGGATCGCTTGATGATAACCTGTCTGTTCATTCCCTTTGGGGCACCTGCCATTTGCCACTGTCATAGGAAAGGATACTGGGCTTGATGGACCTTTGGTCTGACCCAGTATGGCTGTTCTTATGCACTAGAAGATATGTCATAGGATTAGGGAAAGAGTAAGAATACTCATCAAGGGATTGATTTTGCAACCTTTAATCATGGTGAGTAGTACTTAAAGACTTCAGTAGTTCCATATCTCTGGACTGAGGGTCTGAATCCCACTCAAGTAAGCATTTAACCAGATGATTAATTCCATCCATATACAGCAAAACATTTAGGTATGGGCTGTGCTTTTAAACACACATAAATCCCATTGAAAACAATCAAATTTAAGCACATGTTTAAGTTTTGGAATGAGTTTAAGTGCTGAGTCGAGGCCTCAATGAACTCAGTGGCTACGTCTACACTGTGCTGATAAACTTGTGGCACCAAGGGCATGGCTACACTTGCAGATGTAAACCGCTGTGAGTTAAACCAGACTTCAGAGAGTGCAGTAGGGAAAGCACTGCATTGTGTTCACACTGTCAGATTCAAGTGCACTGGCGTGACCAGTTTAGCAGCTCTTGCAACCCCACAAAGAGCAGTGCATTGTGGTAGCTATCCCAGCATGCACGTGGCTGCAACATGGTTTTCAAATGGGGGGGTGGGGTGGAGTGTGACAGGGAGTGTGTTGTGTGTGTGGGGTGGGGGAGAGAGAGTGGGGTTTTGGGGGTCTGAGAGCCTGTCAGCATGCTGTCTTGTAAGGTCAGAAAGCAGCAGACCCCCTCTCCCTCCCCCATCTCTCTCTCACACACTCTCAACAGCAGCATTCCACACTAATGGTTGCTTTGTCCCAGATCAGATAAGCATGCCAGCTGTCAGAAATGGAGCTTTGCAAGGGCATATCCACATCTCTACAACCAAGTTCAAAACAATGACAAGAGTGGCCATTTGACTTAAGGAGATGATGGGACGTTTCCGGAGGCCGATCAAAGCGCAGTAGTGCAACACCTCGTTCACACTGACGCTGGGGTGTTTCAGCCGAGGCGCAGCAAGCATTACGCTTCTCATGGAGGTGGATTACCAGGAGCGCTCCAGCTGCAGAGTCCAGGCACTCAAATTGCTTTGCCACTGTGGATGGGTCATGAGTTAGGGCACCCGGGGCTTCTTTAATGCACTCTAACTTGCAAGTGTAGCCAAGCCTCAAGTCTCAGACTCTGGCTTGCAGTGCTCAGACTGCAGGGCTATAAAATTGCAATGTAGACATTCTAGCTCAGGCTGGAGCCCAGGCTCTGAGACCCTCCCGCCTGCAGAACCTCAGGGCCTGGACTCCTATCTGAGCCTAAACCTCTACGCTGTAATTTTATACCCCCTGCAGCTCAAGCCCCATGACCCTGAGTCAGCTGATCTGGGCCAGCTATAGCTATGCTGTGGGTCTTTTCTTGCAGTGTAGACATACCCGTGAGACTACTTGGCGTAAGAGATGGAATCAGGTCCTACATTTGGAAATCCTAAACATGAACATATTATACACTAAATAATATAATTAATATTATGAGTTATTTGACCCCTTTATTCAAGGGTAATGCAATAAAAATTACTTGAGGCTTCTCTTATTAGGTGGCTTTACATTTATGCAAAAGAATTATTCTTGTTCTGTCAGACGTGACAAGCTACTGTTTCAATCCATGTTAAACATATTGTTTCTTGTTATCTCATTCAGTGTCTACTACTGCACTGCACTGCTCTCTCGCTCTCTCTCTCTCTCTCTCTCTGTAACAAGAAAAGGAATACTTTATCTGACCTAGGGATACAGGGACTCATGAGTCATAGATACTAAATGAGAATTATTTTCTACATAAAATGTTTCTGAGGGGTATGAAGGCTGTGCTACTGAAAAGTGAAATGTCAAGAATGCACTGCCATTACTGTTTTCCATTCCACCTGACCTTTCACACTTGTTTTGTCTGTTTTCAGTATGCTCTCATCAACTAAATCTGTTTTCTTAGTTTCAGATAAAGAGAAAATATACAAATGTGCTCCTCTTGTTCTACACCATTTTGCTCTCAAAAGAATGTTTGGGTTTTTTTACTAGATCAATCACTAAGTAGTTCTCACTGCTTACAAATGAGTGCCATCCAAGTTATTGTTACTTTAAAGCTATATGCTTTAAATTCATGACATGGTTCCAGATTTTCTCTAATGGGTGTCTGATGGTTATAGGTGAAAACTATAGAACATTGTTCATTTCCTTGACAATTTATAGCTCAAACCCCACTATTTTCAGTCATAGTCTCCCCTCAGGATATAAGTATCTCATACTGAAGTCAGTGAGAGTTACTTGTTCTCTGTGGCAGGGAATAAGGCTCCAGGAGTTTTAATTTGCTTGTCTGCATTATCTCCTTCTATTCTAAAACTGAATATTGCCATATACGTACAGTGAATTTCTTCATTAAAACCAGGGTTGACATTTTAACTCTGGGCAAATATAGAGCCATGATATGCTGATAGAAGTTAATCTAATAACATATGATTTTATAATCTTTCTGCAGTCTAATGCTGTAGAGGAAGTTCCATTAATTTGCAGCTACCATACAATATACTCTATGAAAATAACAGCCACTTTTATACGGACACAGAAACAATAAGATGCATGCCATAGTAGGGCTCAATGCAGAGACTGTAATTTTATTGAATCCCTTAACTATTCCCTCCCCCCAGCTATCCAACAGGGCTGTTCCAGTGCAGATATCAATTAGGCACAAAGATTCTGGACTCTACAAATGTGAGGGCAGGAATAAGGACAATGGCCCCTCTACATCCTTAGGCCTGTTCAGGGACCCTGGCTGGAAGCCAGAATCCCAACCCTCTCCCCTTCTCCATGTAGGAAGTAGGAGAAATTAGATAAGGGGAGCCACAGTCCATGTAAGACATAAATGCAAACCCTTTCACGGTGCAATGCCATGCTTGGGACCCATGGCTAACAGTCCATTGAGTTGCAGGGAACTCACATTGGACCTTTTCTAACCCATCAACTGCACTGGAACTCATTAAAATTACAGCAGATATTGGGGTACTCGAGGGGGTATGGGCTCTGGGGTGGGGCCAGGTATTAGGGGTTTGGGTTGCAGGAGGGGCTCCGGGATGGGCCTGAGGAGTTTGGAGTGCAGGAGTGGGTTTAGGGGGAAGGGGGTTGGAATGTGGGAGGGGGTGTGGGCTCTGGGAGGGAGTTTGGGTGCAGGAGGGGGTTCTGAGCTTTGTCAGGGTTGGGGGGCAGGAGGAGGATTGGGGTGCAGGCTCTGAGCAGCGTTGACCTCAGGCAGCCCCAGCATCTTCCGAGGATGGAGGACATCTGTGCGGCTCCCGAGAAGCAGCAGCATGTCCCTCCGGCTTCTAAGTGGAGGAGCGGTCAGGGAACTCCATGCACTGTCACTGCCCACAGGTGCCACCCCCGCAGCTCCTGTTGGCCATGGTTCCTGGCCAATGGGAAGTGTGGAGACAGCACTTGGGGTGGCACCTGTGGGTGGGCACAGTGTACGGAGCACCCCTCTGCCTAGGAGCCGGAGAAACATACTGGTTGCTTCTGCTGCCTGCCCCACTGGTGCTGGTGCCAACCGGACTTTTAGCAGGGTCCCTGTTTGACTGGGCGTTCCAGTTGAAAATCAGACACCTAGCAACCTAGTAAGGGTGGGGCTGGAACAAAGCCTCATAAAGCAAAAGATCTCAAAATGGCTACTCCGACCAGTAAGAGCTAGCAGGAGCTACCTTCTCCTAATCCCCCCTTCACCCATCCTGGCAATCGAGAACCTGTCAACCAGCTCCTACTGGCTCCTCCATCCAATGGCAGCAAGAGTAGGTGGATACGAGATTGCCATGTGGGTTCCCTCCACACATGCTCAGGGGGAGGAGGGGTATGAACAAGAAACGAGCAGCACCTTCCTCCACCCCCATTCACTCAGGCTTCAGGGAGGAAGGGAAACCAGAAAGAGAACATGTAGGACTGCCTCGGCCATACTTGCTAGGTGATCTCTGCTTCCATCCTCCAACCCATGAAGTCGGGGAGAGGGATCTTTATTGCCTCCAGACACATCAAACTCACAGCCCGGCTAGCGAGGTGAATGTTTGTCACATATATGTAACTTAAAGTTTAGGATAAACTGATGACATAAATACCCCATTTTCACAGCGGTCCTGGGGGAAACAACAGTTTTATAGCTTTGTTCCAGTGTACTTAAGTACAACAAAAACAAGATAATGCAGAGCACACAAACTAAAATTACAGACGCTGAAAAGACATAATTTCAGTCTGTTTTACCTGGAGCTTCTTAAATTGAGAATACGAGTTTCTTAAAACCACAGGGTGTATGCTTTTAGCTATTTAGAACTTACAACTCAAAACAATTCATTTTAAAGTAGGATGTCCTGGGATATCTTGATTTTGCAAGTTTAATGGTACTCTCACTCTATTTTTAAGAAACATCTTGAACTAAATATGATAGTCTGGACAAGGTTCCCATAATCCTAAAAAGTCATTTGAACAAAATCTTAAGGTTTTTCAGATATATTTGATAAGTGCTGATGTGCTCAGCACATACAATGCACATTGCGGTCGGTCCCTGCCCTGAGGAGTTTACAGTCTAAAAAGGATTAGCTAGAATAGACAGGACACATCAGGAAGGCCTGTGAAATGAGTGAGTAGGACTTAATATTTGTTATTCATTGTATTGTTGATTCACTTCTTCAGGGTATCACAGAAAAGTCTTTAGCAGCGATATGAATGAAGTGTGTGTGGTGTCTTGGCAGATTGGGATAGGAAGGACATTCTCTTCAGAGATAACAATATGGAAGAGGTATAGAAAAGGTTGCAGAAGAAAAGGATACATGGAGCAGTGAATGGATTTTTAAATTACAAATTTGGTCATAATGCTAAGGAATTTAACAAAAAAAATCCTCTTGGGTGTACATTAAACACTGATTTCTAGCATTCTCCGATAGTCCTAGATTAAGGAAATGGGGTTCCCTGAGCTTGCCTGTGAACTCTAAGGGCTTGTAAAAAGCTTGGAAAACTTTTCTTAGGAGTAATTATTTATGCACCTATTAAGTAGCCTTATTTTTTTAAGTGGCTTACTGAAGTAAGATACCATTTCACTGTTGTCTTTATCTTCATTGACTTCAGTTTTTGTATTTCTCTACAGTCTCTGTGACTTTGCTACCTGCTCAAGAGAGTAAGTCAATTGGGCTTTGGAAAAATGATAGCTCTGGGGTAAAGGAAGAGGAATAGAAACCTGGACATTTTCTTCCTAGTACTTTTTGTTGTTTTTTTTTGCAACGGAGAAGAAAGCAGAAAGGAAGGTATAACAGAGCAGAGTTTGGTAACTGAATGTATGTCCTGAGGTGTATTAGTTGAGTATATCTTCAAATAGGGTTGCCAACCGTCCAGGATTGGCCTGGAGCCTCCAGGAAATAAAGATTAATCTTTAATTAAAGATTGTCATGTGATGAAATCTCCAGGAATACATCCAACCAAAATTGACAACCCTATCTTCAAATCACCTAAAAATCTGCTATTGCTGGAGTAGAAAGTAAATTGAAAGATTTAGAGGCACAAACTAAATTGGTTACTGGTTTTTTTTTTTTCAGACAAGAATAAGAGGTGGAAAAAGTGCACTGATAAAGAAGAATTCCTGTTAGCAGTGAAAAGCTGAAATGATGGAAAATGCAATTAATTCTCCCCCCTACCCCTCCCCCTACCCCTCCTCCTGGAACTTAAGGATTCTAGGACAGGCTTCTGGTCTGGAAGGTTAAGATCTGAAGGGCATATAACCATTCTCTTCTGTCTGAGTTTCAGAATAGAAATTTGATCCTCACGTTGCCTGGAAAGAAAATGAAACCTTTTAGATTCTGATTTTGTAACAAATGTCCAGGTCATGCTACATGAGAGGGAGAAAAGAAATCTGACAGGCCTTCTGAGACTTTAATTACAACTTTGTTTCAGAACAGATAGAGACATAGTGTTAACTATACATAGTTTGCCTGGGAGCTGTCCAAGAGGAGGTACGCTAAGTGCTGCATTAGGGGGGCTGTGTTGGTGAGTATCTGAGTGCCTGCTGCTGGGACAGTTGGTCAGTTTGACCGTGTGCTTGATTGCTTGCTTGTTTGTTTGAAAAGTGTGAATTGGGAGTGCTTTGTTCCAGGTGGGCTTTGAGTGGGCCTGACTGGTATATAAGGGCAGTCAGCAGCGAACCAGCTGAGCGGCGAACAGCAGAGGCTAACAGCGGGAGTTTGCCTGGGAGCTCGCTTGGGGAGAGCGCACTGAGGCTTTCATCTGCAGGTTTCTCTGAGTAGTTCCTGCAACAGTTGAGGAAGCTCTTAAGAGGACGGTGATATGGAAGGTGAGCGAACAGCTGTTGTAACCTGCACAGATTGTGCCATGTTTGTCTTTCTTCCACAGGACAGAAGCGACTTTGTCTGTACAAAGTGCAAGCTGGTCTCCATGTTGGAAGAGAAGGTTCGAGGGCTGGAGAAACGAGTATCGACTCTGAGTTGCATAAGGGAAAATGAAGATTTCCTGGACAGACGTCAGGAGATGCTTCTACGGCCGCAATGTTCTGAAGATTCAGAGCAGGCGCAGCAGGGACAGAAGGATTGTGAGGAAGTTTGGCAGCATGTGACCTCCAGAAGGAGAAAGAGGAGCGTCCATGCACCAGCAATGGAAATACAGGTGAGCAATCATTTCCATGTTCTCTCTACAGGTACTAATGCGGAGAGTGGACTAGATGACCCATCTGAGGGAAGGGAGCAGAAGGCGACTCCACCGATTGGAAGGCAAAAGATGCACTGTCCTAGGGATGGGGGTTCCACGACCACCACTCCCAAGAGGAGGAGGAGGGTGGTGGTGGTCGGGGACTCCCTCCTCAGGGGGACTGAGTCATCTATCTGCCGCCCCGACCGGGAAAACCGAGAGGTCTGCTGCTTGCCAGGAGCTAGGATACACGATGTGACGGAGAGACTGCCGAGACTCATCAAGCCCTCGGATCGCTACCCCTTCCTGCTTCTCCACGTGGGCACCCATGATACTGCCAAGAATGACCTTGAGCAGATCACTGCAGACTACGTGGCTCTGGGAAGAAGGATAAAGGAGTTTGAGGCGCAAGTGGTGTTCTCGTCCATCCTCCCTGTGCAAGGAAAAGGCCGGGGTAGAGACCGTCGAATCGTGGAAGTCAACGAATGGCTACGCAGGTGGTGTCGGAGAGAAGGCTTTGGATTCTTCGACCATGGGATGGTGTTCCAAGAAGAAGGAGTGCTAGGCAGAGACGGGCTCCACCTAACTAAGAGAGGGAAGAGCATCTTCGCCAGCAGGCTGGCTAACCTAGTGAGGAGGGCTTTAAACTAGGTTCACCGGGGGAAGGAGACCAAAGCCCTGAGGTAAGTGGGGAAATGGGATCCTGGGAGGAAGCACAAGCAGGAGAGTGCAAGAGGGGAGGACTCCTGTCTCATGCTGAGAAAGAGGGACGATCGATGAGTTATCTTAAGTGCCTATACACAAATGCAAGAAGCCTGGGAAACAAGCAGGGAGAACTGGAAGTCCTGGCACAGTCAGGGAACTATGATGTGATTGGAATAACAGAGACTTGGTGGGATAACTTACATGACTGGAGTACTGTCATGGATGGATATAAACTGTTCAGGAAGGACAGGCAGGGCAGAAAAGGTGGGGGAGTTGCGTTGTATATAAGAGAGGAGTATGACTGCTCAGAGCTCCGGTATGAAACTGCAGAAAAACCTGAGAGTCTCTGGATAAAGTTGAGAAGTGTGAGCAACAAGGGTGATGTCGTGGTTGGAGTCTGCTATAGACCACCAGATCAGGGGGATGAGGTGGACGAGGCTTTCTTCTGGCAACTAGCAGAAGTTGCTAGATCGCAGGCCCTGGTTCTCATGGGAGACTTTAATCACCCTGATATCTGCTGGGAGAGCAATACAGCGGTGCACAGGCAATCCAGGAAATTTTTGGATAGTGTAGGGGACAATTTCCTGGTGCAAGTGCTGGAGGAACCAACTAGGGGCAAAGCTTTTCTTGACCTGCTACTCACAAACAGAGAAGAACTAGTAGGGGAAGCAAAAGTGGATGGGAACCTGGGAGGCAGTGACCATGAGATGGTCGAGTTCAGGATCCTGACACAAGGAAGAAAGGAGAGCAGCAGAATATGGACCCTGGACTTCAGAAAAGCAGACTTTGACTCCCTCAGGGAACAGATGGGCAGGATCCCCTGGGAGAATAACATGAAGGGCAAAGGGGTCCAGGAGAGCTGGCTGTATTTTAAAGAATCCTTATTGAGGTTGCAGGAACAAACCATCCCGATGTGTAGAAAGAATAGTAAATATGGCAGGCGACCAGCTTGGCTAAACAGTGAAATCCTTGCTGATCTTAAACGCAAAAAAGAAGCTTACAAGAAGTGGAAGATTGGACAAATGACCAGGGAGGAGTATAAAAATATTGCTCAGGCGTGCAGGAGTGAAATCAGGAAGGCCAAATCACACTTGGAGTTGCAGTTAGCAAGAGATGTTAAGAGTAACAAGAAGGGTTTCTTCAGGTATGTTAGCAACAAGAAGAAAATCAAGGAAAGTGTGGGCCCCTTACTGAATGAGGGAGGCAACCTAGTGACCGAGGATGTGGAA
Organism: Chrysemys picta bellii; assembly: GCF_011386835.1. Taxonomy (NCBI): domain Eukaryota; kingdom Metazoa; phylum Chordata; order Testudines; family Emydidae; genus Chrysemys; species Chrysemys picta. Next base: position 49,006,862 of record NC_088798.1, on the reverse strand, counting down.
AAAGCTAATGTACTCAATGATTTTTTTGCCTCTGTCTTCACGAACAAGGTCAGCTCCCAGACTGCTGCACTGGGCAGTACAGCATGGGGAGAAGGTGACCAACCCTCTGTGGAGAAAGAAGTGGTTCGGGACTATTTAGAAAAACTGGACGTGCACAAGCCCATGGGGCCGGATGCGCTGCATCCGAGGGTGCTAAAGGAGTTGGCGGGTGAGATTGCAGAGCCATTAGCCATTATTTTTGAAAACTCATGGCGATCGGGGGAGGTCCCAGATGACTGGAAAAAGGCTAATGTAGTGCCCATCTTTAAAAAAGGGAAGAAGGAGGATCCGGGGAACTACAGGCCAGTCAGCCTCACCTCAGTCCCTGGAAAAATCATGGAGCAGGTCCTCAAGGAATCAATTATGAAACATTTAGAGGAGAGGAAAGTGATCAGGAACAGTCAGCATGGATTCACGAAGGGGAAGTCGTGCCTGACTAACCTAATTGCCTTCTATGATGAGATAACTGGCTCTGTGGATGAGGGGAAAGCAGTGGATGTGTTATTCCTTGACTTTAGCAAAGCTTTTAATACGGTCTCCCACAGTATTCTTGCCGCCAAGTTAAAGAAGTATGGGCTGGATGAATGGACTGTAAGGTGGATAGAAAGCTGGCTAGATCGTCGCGCTCAACGGGTAGTGATCAATGGCTCCATGTCTAGTTGGCAGCCGGTTTCAAGCGGAGTGCCCCAAGGGTCGGTCCTGGGGCCGGTTTTGTTTAATATCTTTATTAATGATCTGGAGGATGGTGTGGACTGCACTCTCAGCAAGTTTGCAGATGACACTAAACTAGGAGGCGTGGTAGATACACTAGAGGGTAGGGATCGGATACAGAGGGACCTAGACAAATTAGAAGATTGGGCCGAAAAAAACCTGATGAGGTTCAACAAGGACAAGTGCAGAGTCCTGCACTTAGGACGGAAGAATCCCATGCACTGCTACAGACTAGGGACCGAATGGCTAGGTAGCAGTTCTGCAGAAAAGGACCTAAGGGTCACAGTGGACGAGAAGCTGGATATGAGTCAACAGTGTGCTCTTGTTGCCAAGAAGGCTAACGGCATTTTGGGCTGTATAAGTAGGGGCATTGCCAGCAGATCGAGGGACGTGATCGTTCCCCTTTATTCGACATTGGTGAGGCCTCATCTGGAATACTGTGTCCAGTTTTGGGCCCCACACTACAAGAAGGATGTGGAAAAATTGGAAAGAGTCCAGCGGAGGGCAACAAAAATGATTAGGGGTCTGGAGCACATGACTTATGAGGAGAGGCTGAGGGAACTGGGATTGTTTAGTCTCCAGAAGAGAAGAATGAGGGGGGATTTGATAGCAGCCTTCAACTACCTGAAGGGGGGTTCCAAAGAGGATGGAGCTCGGCTGTTCTCAGTGGTGGCAGACGACAGAACAAGGAGCAATGGTCTCAAGTTGCAGTGGGGGAGGTCCAGGTTGGATATCAGGAAAAACTATTTCACTAGGAGGGTGGTGAAACACTGGAATGAGTTACCTAGGGAGGTGGTGGAGTCTCCTTCCTTGAAGGTTTTTAAGGCCCGGCTTGACAAAGCCCTGGCTGGGATGATTTAGCTGGGAATTGGTCCTGCTTTGAGCAGGGGGTTGGACTAGATGACCTCTTGAGGTCCCTTCCAACTCTGATATTCTATGATTCTATTAACTACTGTGAACAAAAAGAAAACACTATCATTATAAGCAAATGCACTTTAGCTAAGAGTAGGGTGTCAAGTTTAATTTAATCTTGCTGATTTAGTTTGTATTAGTAGCTGAATTTTCTAAGTTACATATCCACCTATTCTGATGGATGGTAAATAATATGATGGCACAGACCATGCCATTTTAGAATCCACTCCTGTAAATACAACCGAACTCTTTGCTGCACAATTTTAGATCCCGATTCTGAAAATCACCACAGACTCTGTGCAGATGCATCATTGATCGGGACACACAGGCAGATGAACAACAAGACACATGCGCTGGATTTAAATCAACAGGCCACCACTTTACTTATTTAACACTGTGCCCCATACTCTGCTCTTATATACCAGGCAATTAATTGGGTCCAGTGCAGTGTCGTCATACCTTACAAACAAGCCTTCCTAGACCCTCCCTTAGGACTCAGTTCCCTTTTGAATTCTTTCCATCTCCCCCAACATGAAGGGGTGGAGGCTCAAGATACCAAGGGAGGACCTCAGTCAGCAAAGACTTCAGATCTCTCCCTTTTTTTTCCTGTATGTAAAAGCACCACCAGCAAACTCCAAGATCTCATTTTACTCTGGGGGCAGGTTCCTTTTAACCTTATTCATCCTGGACATCAGCTGCAAGTTTTGACAAGCTAAGCAGTCTCCCACCTCCCACCCCAGTATTACATTTGAAGTCTTACTGCTGTCACCTAAGGTGTACCACCATGGTGCTGGAAAGAAAGCAGAATTCTTGCCAGTTTAGTCCAATGGAAAAATTCCTTCCTGATTCTAAACTGGCTGATCAGTCAGCATTCTAATTACAGCAGCAGCAACACTATACAGTCATGCACACTCTCTCATGTCTGCCTCCTTTCATCCGGGCACTGAATTCTCCCCTGCAGTCCATTCATAATTTCCTCCTCCATTGATTTGGAGAGAAAGGTATTGTGTCTGCACTCAGTGAACTGCCAGACCAGGGCCTTGTGTTTTATAGTGTTCTTGCTTTCTGAAAATGCCATTTTGGCAGATCTGATTTGTGGGTTTGATTTTTCTCTCTACAATTTTCATATCTTAACAAATGAAAAGAATTTAAAGAATTTCTTTACACAGTGCAAACTTTCCCACAAATGTAAACATGGGCACTTGAATAAGGACCAGGTTTTGACATAGGCACAATTGGCATGTGTTTAAGGCCTCAGCTTCCCAGAGTCATGTGATGAAATCAGAATCGCAGATTTCTTTTCCCTGGGTTGTAAAGAAAAACTTGAAAATATGAAGCAAATTTAACCCAAAGTAGTGATGTGTTTGAGTCTGCAGACAGTGTCCACCAGAAGGAAAAGTGGCAGCCATTAGAAAGGAGAGGGAATAGCCAGACTTGATTGATACCTTCCATCAGATCAGCCCAAACCCATTACTGTTTGGTGTGAGAAGTGGCATTGCCTCTCTTCCCATCATTGCTGGTGCAAGGTGGCACCAGTGGAGGGAGGTTAGAATTGCAAGTTGAGAGGGGAACCTCCAGCAGCCATTGCTGCCTCCTGGGAGCAGGAGGGGAAAGAACAACTGCTGGTTCATTGAGAAGCATTGCACTTGATCATTGTTTGTGAAATGATTTAGTTCTGAAACCCTAGAGCCCAGAGCAATCTTCCTATTAATATACACATAAGACTTTGGTATTGAAATAGTTTATGGTTTAGGAATGTCAAATACTTTCTAGACTGGCATTTACCTTAATTTGAATGTAATGTGCAATACTTTTTATTTTGTTGAATCATTTCACTTGTCTCTACTTTAAAAACAAAACAGAACTTTGGCCGTGAACTCAGAGGTGGATTAGGGGTTTGTGGTGTCCTGGGACAGCACAAGTGGAGGCCCCTACCTGCCCCTTCCACCTGAAGCCTCCCCCACCCCACCAGTGCTCCTGCCAGGGAAATGGGGTTGGGGTGCGGGGACTTGCCCTACCTCTCCCCCTGCCCGGCACTCCTGCAAGGGAGCTAGGTCAGGGCACAGGGGCTTCCCCCGCTCCCCGGCAGGAGCACCAGGCAGATAGAGCGGGGAAAGCTCTGCACCTCAATCCCCCGCTCTCCCATCAGGAGCACCAGCGGGCGGAGCAGTTGGGGGCACAGGCATGCCCATTTTTCCGGGGGGACCCCAATTGGCTGGGGCTCCTGGGCATGGGCCCCATTGGCCCAGTGGCTAAACCACCCCTGTGTGGACTATCTTACCCAAAACCAAATGCTGAACATCTTGCAAACTGGTGGGTGTAAGACAAACTCTGCTTCAAAGTTAGTGCTGCTTTCAGAAAAGTGACAGATTAAAATGTAGCCAATATTAGAAACTTGTACTGAGAAGACACAGCTAAAAATGACAAGTGACCCTTTTTTCATAAGCACACTTTAATGATAAAATGCATTTCAGTTGCAAATATATTCAGCATAGAATATTTTATTTGTATCCCCTGTATTGGGAATGGATACTGATGCAATGGTTTTATTTTACTGAAGATCCAAAATATATTTTTTAAGCTCATTAACCTGTAATGTAAGGCTTAGATATTAGAATAGACATAGACAAATATATTCAATCACGATAATGGAGTTTGTGGACCAATGTAAGCACTTTCTGCTGTATATTAATGTGGTGTGTTGCATATTGTGAAATGGCAAATAAGTAAATAAATTCTAAAGATTCATGAGAAGCCTGAACTGTCAAATCCAATTTTTAACAAAAAATCGTCTCTCTTTAGGAAAATGGATATACAAATGTGGTGTAGTAGCTCATATAATTATTGCCTAAGCATCTTTGGGAGCTACATATCTATATTATAACTCAAAGTTTAGTATGTATCCCTTTTCTTCTTGGTATAGACTTTTCTATAACACTTCTGTTATTTAAAAGAAAACTGAAATGTAAAGCCAAGCCATAGACACATGGTTAAATCTATAGATTCAGCTGCAATGATAATAGAAATAAATACTAATACTAGCAATAGTAAAAATCTGATTCATCTAATCATGATAGATCTTAAGATGCTTCCACAGCACACCAGCACCTTAAGATCTATCATGCTTAGATGAATCAGATTTTGGGAGGAAGCAGAATAATTGTGGAATGCAAGCGTGCACTGGAGGGCAGTATTTTTATAAATAAATCTGTCAATTGAAATGAAAATAATTTCAAATTGAAAAATCAAATTGTTTTTTGTTTCAAAAACATTGTAACAAACACTTCAACTTTTGCAGAATGTTTTGCAGAATGTTTTGGATGAAACATCTCTGAATTAAAAAATAAAATAAAATTACCCAGCTCTAATTGTATACAATTTCTTAGAGATTGATTCTGCAATTCTTACTATGCAGGCAGATGCTGAAGTCAATGGGGCTTTACATGGATGCAGCACTTCACCTGCCTGCTGTTTAGTTGAAGGATCAGAAACTTGTTGTTTCCTGGACTGCATTTTTGTTTTCAATGTGTTTGCAGAGTGACTAGTACAATCTCCCAGTCCGAGTTAGGGCTAGATGCTATTGTAAATAGTAAATTAAATAAATAAAAATAAGAAGGAACATATCTGGTTGTGTTGGAACCTTAAGGTGATACATATGCTATCACACTACCTTAGTAAATTTATTAGAACTTGTTCCTAGAGATTTTACAGGTGAGATGCTGAAATGTTGGCAAAAGGCAGAAGATGTCCGTGAAAGACGAAGAGCATATACAGACAACAGACAGTTTCATATTAATTGTTGGAGATTTCAGATGCTGCTTTACTGCGTCTCTTTACTGTTGGAACATTCCAGTGCACACTCCCTACTTTGTTTTGAGACTAAACAAGAGGTCCCCTAGGCATTGGTGCTGTGATTCAAACACACTCCTATTTTCTAGCTAATGAGAAAAGACCAGCTCCATCTGTAATGAACTGAACATTTTCCGTGATATTACCTTTCCGAGAGGCATGCTGACAGAGAACACCAATAAAAGAAAATTAAATGTATAGCACTCTTTCCCATTCTTTAGAGTAGGTCAAATATCCAGTAGAAAAGAAAAGAAAATCACATAAAATGGAAATATACAGAAACCACATTAGCTTTTTTGCTTCCCATTAGCTTTTTGTAATGTTCATGCTAATGGGAAGCTTTATTGCCAGGAAATGATCAGGATATACAAAGTAAGAATTGTAACAATTATTCTCTGCAATTTTAGAAATTTGTATATGTCTGTTGGATTTGAAATCCTCAGGAGCTATGTCAGGAACTCCTAGGCACTGCACAAAACCAAACTGTTTTCATAATTCTTTTTACATTTTTAGGCTAAACCAGGGCCGGCACAACTCATTACGCTACAATTTGGGGAGCGGCGACTGCGGCGATATTTCGGCGGCGGGACCTTCTGCCACCTCTGTGGGGGGGGTGGCATTTCGGGGTGGAACCTTCCGCCGCCTAGGGCAGCAGAAAAGCTGGCAGCGCTCCTGAGCTAAACCATTTTCTTTCCCCCTCCATTCCATCTCTGGAGGACTCCATTCCAGTCACTCTGTTTTGTCATACTGTCTGGCTCATTTGAGGGTAACTAGTCATCCAAGTGCTCGAGAATATTATCTCAGTAGGTGCAGGGCAACCTTCTCACTTACTGTTCCTGGGGACCACTATTAGAGTTTTCTCCCATTTATGTGCAGTTTTCACATTCAATGGTGCTACCTTTACGATTCATTCTTGGATAATGCTACTGTTCCCCTCCATTTTTAACTTTTACTTTGTCTCAAGCCCTATATTCAACCTAGCTCTTATAAGGATAGTTATCTAATCATTTAACGTCTATCTATTTTAATCTTTATCTAACATGTTTTAGGCAAATATTTTAGTATCTAAGCAATTCATATCTAAAGTCCATCATACTGTCGGTGGCGACCTAATTTAGTATAATTTGCTGTTACCTCCCCTCATCCTACTTCTGTTGTTTGTGTGATTTGGTGTGGGAAATGACTATGCTTTAGACCAGTGGTTCCCAACCAGCGGTACATCTACCCCTGGAGGCATGCAGAGGTTCTCCAGCGTATATGTCAACTCATCTAGATCAGTGTTTCTCAACCTGGGGGTTGGGGGATGGGTTGGGGGGGTTACAATTGCAGGGCTGGCATTAGGGAGTGGCAAGCAGGGCAATTGCCTGGGGCTCCATGCCACAGGGGGACCCATGAAGCTAAGTTGCATGCTTCAGCCCCAGGCAGTTAGCCTTGTGCTTCAGACTCCTGAAAGGGTTACAGTAGTCAGGAAAGGTTGAGAACCACTGCTTTATATTGTCATTTTCTTGAAGCTGTTCAGTGATAAGCCCAGATCATGCCCTGTGGGTCTCTGCATAGAAAGAACCTTCTATGTGGACTTTCCCTGCCTGTGCAAAGGGCAGATAGTGGGGCTCGTCCATCCTTTGTGGGCCCAGGATCTGTGAAGGGTTATGTGGTAAGAAGAGGCAATGAGAGACATGCATGATTCCTTGTAGTCAATCTGCTCATCAGTTTATGTACCTGAGGCTTCATTAACTTGTGACTAGAGTCCCTTGTGCACTATGTAACTCCCCTTTAGAGGGAGGTTTTAGGGGGAGCAGCTGGCACGGAAAGCCTTGTTGTCAGCATGGATCCAATGAAGTCATACTGGCAAGCAGCCAGGGGAGAGCTGCAGGAGGTCATTAAAGGGCGTTTGGATGCAGGGCATACATGCAGATCTTCCTGGTCTCTGTAACTCCTCTGAGATCACGCAGTTCTGTAGGCCAAACTCTCTGCTGCTTCTCTGGGGAGAGGGCACAGCAAGGCTCTACCTTATGGAAGATTTAAAAGATGCTGCAGGAGCTTTGTGGTCCTGTCACATGGTTCATTCACCACTGGGTTGCCTCTTCCTGGTTGCTCTGAGGATTAGTTCCTGCCAGGTGTGACACCCCTTCCATTGCTCATTCGGATCCCCCACAACCTCTCTCTCTAAGACTTGGAGTGTTTTCTTCATGGCTTGGTTGCTCCTTCTTCATGGCTTGGTCCTTTGGCCAGGTCACTATAGTCCTTTCTTTCTGGGATATCAAACTACTGGATAAATTGGTATCAAGTTATTTCTGTGGAATCAACTATTGGATAAATTGTCTCAGGCAGTGTTCACCTCCACTGCCCAATCTGTGCTACTTCCCTACTGGCTGGTAGGGGGAACCCGGGACTGTCCACTACTCCAGGTTCCAGTACATGGAGCCTCTATCCAGCAACCTCAGCCTGCTCACTCATAGACCACATTGCTGCTTCCTTGTGTTTCCTTCTGTTTCCTTTCCTACCTTCTGGCCAGTCCTTGGGTTAACAGTGGAGTTTCCTCTGCTCCCCATGGCTATCTAACCACTCTCTGGTTCTTGCCAGAGTATGTCTCCCAAGGCAGGATCTCAGGATTTACCGCCCCTTGTCTGTTGCCATCTCCCCTCCTCTCTAGGGAGAAACTGCAGAGTTCCTCCCAGCAGCCCCCTTCCGCTCTCAGCATCTTGGCTTTATACAAACCCAGCCTGCTCTTGCCCAAGTGGGCTTCATCTTCATTCATGAGTTACTTAAGCCAGTGGTTCTCAACCAGTGGTACGTGTACCCCTGGAGGCACTCAGAGGTCTTCCAGGGGATACATCAACTCATCTAGATATTTGCCTAGTTTAAAAACAGGCTACATAAAAAGCACTAGTGAAGTCAGTACAAACTAAAATTTCATAGACAATGATTTGTTTATACCGCTCTGTATATTATACATTGAAATGTATGTACAATATTTATATTCCAATTGATTTATGTTATAATTATATGGTAAACAATGAGAAAGTAAGATATTTTTCAGCAATAGTGTTCTGTGAGACTTGTATTTTTGTCTAATTTTGTAAGTTTTTAAGTGAGGTAAAACTTGGGGGGCAAGTCAAATCAGACTCCTGAAAGGAGAACAGTAATCTGGAAAGGTTGAGAGCCAGTGACTTAAGCCATCTAATTCCCCTTAATAGGGGGTTATTCAGTTAATTGGCCCCTTCTCAGCTTCATTAATCCTTTCTAGGCTAGTGAGGAGTGAACACCCCATCACAGGTTCCTATGTCCTTCCCTCTCTCACTTCCCCTGAACCCCAGGATACATTTTGGCTCAAAGGGCCAAATTCTCATTTATGCTATGACAGAGTAAAGAAGCCTGAAGACGGATGTAAGTTACAGCTTCATCCACGTTAAATTGTCCTGGTATAATTGGCTCATAGTTTTTACAGGTCAAGGTTTTGTGGGGTATGAACTCTTGATATGTGTCAATATTATGCCTGACTTGTGTAAAAAGTTCCCATATGACTTAGCCTAAAATACATATTTCCAGTGACAGATTGTACAAACAGGCAATTATTATAATTAAATCAAGAAAATCATTTGTAATACAAAAAGGTTTTTAAATAATCTAAGACAGAAAGTGCCCATTATAATTAATATGTATTCCATTGTTAGGATTATCCTGGAAGCTTTGGGATCTTGAGACTTTTTTTCTTATGAAAAGCATTTTGATTGTTTAAAAATAAAATGCAAAAGTAATACTAGGGAAATGAATAGACCCATAATACCCAGAGCATCTGCTGTTGCATTTCAAATTAAACAAGACTGTAGGTTTGTCCTTAATGTGCCTATAATTAATATAGGTAAGTTTCTCCATTTTTAATTATCACTCTACGTCACTTCCTTAAATACATAGCTTCTTAAAGAAAAAAGGTTTAAGATTATTTCTGCGTTCTATATAATGCAACATATTTACAGTTTGTGTGCGTGCATGTGCCTAGCAGAAAGGCTACGCTAATTTCAGTTTCTATGTGAAACCTTTCTTTTAAGAATGTACCATCTCTAAACATGTAATTACTGTTCTTAGAAATGAGAGATTGCTAGAACTGTCTACAGTGAGGCTTATATCATGCAACATTGCTAGCACTCTAATGTTAAAGGAACTTGTGTAAGAATTTTAATCTTTTTGTTTGGTAGAGCTATAGCTCTAATAATATTTGGACTTGTAAACAATGTTACCTTGCTATGTCTCCCTCACATGCTAGCCCCAGTATATTTTTATTGTTTCCTATGCAAATAACTTTGTTTTTGTACTGATTTAACAATTTCAGTTAGGGGATATGAATTTTATTTTTATACTGATGTAGGTAAACTGATACAACACCCCAGTATGGATGCAGTTATCCTAGTATTGTTTATTCCTTGTATAGGAATACTGTTTTAATGTCATTCACACTAGGTTGTTTTACAGATCTACGTATGTCAGTTTCTAATATGATCTGCAGTTTTGTAGGTGGCTATAACTTTCAGTGAGTGCCACCAAGGCATTACCTATCCATTTGTAAATAACACAACAGAGAAATCTAATAAAAATGAAGATTTTTCTGATGGGGAAACTAGTCTTGTATAAAGGATAGGGTGATTAATGAACTGTCACCTTAAACTTTCCAATTGTACATCAGATGAATAGCTATGGTTACCTAAGTATTTGCACTGTTCCCTTGTACTCCCCTATATTTAATAGGAGAAATATCCTGACATTGGTTCTCTAAAACCATTAGGTGACTTCTACATATACAACAATGTTCAACAATAGCGTCAAGTATGTCATGAAGAGGATGGAATCTAGCCCTAACAACCCTGCTGAGAATACCGATGGTAGATCACTGATTAGAGACAAATTCACAGTCCTCTGTAAGTCTGTTCTCTTGCGAGGATTCGCTACTATCATCCTATCCATGGGTTCTGTAAATTGTGGGGACTCTTTCATCGCACCCTCAGTGAAAATGTAAGTCCCACTTGTAGAGGCTGCCAAGCAGATGTGCTGAATCAGCACACACTTGGCTAACCCCTCTTGGACCATGCTGTTTGCGTGCCTGCAAGCCTCCTGGTGAAGGGAGGTTTGCCAGCATCTTATGCCACCAAAACCGCCCTCATAGCTAACTTATTGACACCAGGGGTCTTATGCCAGACTGTGGTGCTAGCAGAATGATTCTGTTTCCATACAAAAATGGTTCAAAAATATCAGATGATACAAAAACAAATCTCTTAGAAGTAGCTAGAGTGCAAAATAGTATCCTCTCCAGATAGTATCTTATTTCTAAAATGAAGAATAAATAAAATCTGATCAAATAAATTACCATCTATAAAATAATAACGTGAAATAGTTTATTTGAGGCATAAAGATCCTATCATACATATGTAAGCACTAACAATGTGTGCTACCCAGTGACTACAAGCTGTTTGTTTATTCATTAGATCTTCAAAAAACCTACATTGCCTCAAGATATAGAAGACAGATGAATCTAAACTTTACAAGCAAATTATACCATCAGCTCCACAGGGTTCTGCAGTTGATAATAGAGCATCACCAAGAAGTTTGAAAGACTGAATGACGAAGGAAAGAAAAACAGTTACAAATTGAAAATCATTGTGATAACTCAAACAGACAATACCGATTAATTTTATATGCAAACTTTGTATCACAGTTTGGTTTAGTGTAGACTTCTCTTCACCAACTTGTATCTTTCTGCAGGCTCACCCTGTCATGAATTTGACAGCAAAAGTTACCTTAAATTACCATTAAAAGATACTTTAAACTCCAGCTAATAAACTTGATTTTATTGAAGTAGGTTTTTTGTCATGCATACAAATGGAATCCAACAGCAGCTAGTTACACATTGTGAAACAGGTTTAACATCATCCACAACCATGGGTGGCCGGTATAAGAGGCTAGGGGAGGCTAAGTCTCCCCAAAATAATTTATCTGAATCATCAGACCAGAAAAAAAAAATAAGGCTGGTCAAGAAGGGAGCAAATGCCTGATGCAGGTCACCTCCCTTGGGAGGCTCATCATTTGTTTTTTGTTTTTGTTTTTTCCTTTCACTTTTCAGCAACCACCCAGCTACAGAGGTGGGGTGGGAGAGGACCTCTCTTCCCCTTCCTGACTTTGCCGGGTGGGTGGCCTGGCTCTCCCCAGCCTGGTGCCTGCCTCTAACCTTGCTGCCCCCCTTCTCATAGGCTCGGGCTGCCTTCTTGCTCCAGAGGGTGGCTTTGGCACTGCCCATGCAGCCAGCCATCCCAGCCAGCATGGCTGCATTCGAAATCTGGCACCAGTACTGATTTACTCCACATTTCAACTGAGCTTTGGAAGCAGGTTGGAGGCGGCCCACCACCTTTGTGCATGAGTCTTCCTGTATATCATTTGGTTTAGTAATACAAGGAAAACTATGGAGTAGCCTCCCCAAACAAAACACTCGCACACCACCTATGCCCCCAACTGGGTTTAGCTCCTGTTTAAACACTTACAGAAAGGCCATTTTTTCAAACTATCTTAGTACCCATCAGCTCCCATTGGGATACCTTTATAGTCTCATTTTCTAAAGAGCTCAATACTCAACATGTGGAGATTGCTTGGTAATCTGACTACTTATTTTAGTTCCTAAATGGAAGTGGAGCTCTTTTGAAAATCTGGCCTACATTCTCAGGCACAGGCCCTTCACTACTCCCAGATAATTTACTAGTGATTGTCTCTCCTACTAAAGCACAGAACAAACAGGCTGTGGTTTTTGTTGGTGCCTGCTTCTGACAACCCTAATCGAACCTCCATGGCCTCCAGTTGAACATCATCCACTCAGGGAAACACCTGTGCTCTGCTCCTTTCTTTTCTCTGAGAGAACAATTGTCTTGAGGGGATCTTTCTCCCTTAGGTTTTCATGTATCACTACTGGAAAGTTTCATAGTTGTTACTTTATTTCCATGGGGGATTTTTTTTTTTTTTAGCATTTTATCTGCCATTTCCTTTTCAATGGCACTTTGAAGTACTTCTGTAGCAGCTGAGCCTCCGATCTCTCACTTTGCTTTATTTATAAACAGCGTCTTTTTTGTCCAAGTGATTTTCTAGCTCTTCTCTGTTGTGGCCTGACCTTCTTAGCATCTGTGCAGCTTGGCCCAGGCTGCTTTAATGACATTTTAGAACCTTTTATTGGAATCCTTTCACCAACTTCCCTTTACCTTCCATTTAAGCTACCAGTCCTCACCTTTAAAGCCCAGTGTGTATCTATTCCTTCCTGTTGCCCTTCTTTTATTTATTCCTACTCACTCTGTAGTTTCAACCAATCAAGAATTCCCACCTAACTGTGCAAAATATTTTCATTCACAGCAGTTTGAGCAGAGATAATTCCCCTCACCTCTGAAATGCCTTGTACACCGATTGTGTTTTATGTACCAGATTCTAACACAATACAGCTCTTTGTCCCCCTCTAGTGGCTAGACCCTTAAGAAAGGTTATGAGACTGGTACTGCCTGTGCCGTAATGCTACTTATTCTTTAGATCAAGCAGTAATAGCCTGTGATTTCTTTGAACTGGAGGTTGTGGGTTCTGTCCCTGCAGATGACCCAGTCAATAGACATTGTTACTTGTTCAAATACAGATGGTTCTTGGAAGAGTGTTAGTTTTCTCATGTGTGTGTGTGTGTGCGCATGCATTCACACAGAACCTGTGCTCTCACTGTGGTCTCAGCGCAGTAATTGGGTTTTAGATTTAGGGGCTTCTAGAGGAAGAATATGAGAGATGTAGGTGATCAAGTACTTGTCATCCTTTTCTTCACTTTTTGTGTTTCTGTAGATGTTCCAATGAGCTCAGCTTGCTAATCATTGCATTTTTGGTTCAGCTCTTTTATCATGTTGGGAAGGAAGGTGACATTCTATTGTCTTCTTCATCTGCCACTTCTAGTTCAAGCTGGACATTCTGTTACATATTACGTAAGACCTTTTATTTCCATGGTGGAATTCCATGTTTCCAAAATGAATGTTAAGTAATAAAACATTTGATGGGAAAAGCTCTTAACACATAAAAGGATATTGATGTCAACTCAATGGTGGTAAGTGCGCGAACTGATTGCCCGCCGGCTCTTTCACGGAGGGAGGGCGGGAGTGACGGTTGAATGACGACAGTTACCCAAAACCACCCTCGACACATTTTTTGCCCCAGCAGGCATTGGGGGCTCGACCCAGAATTCCAATGGGCAGCGAACTGTGGGATAGCTGCCCACAGTGAACCGCTTCCAATGCCGATGCTTGCCCCATTAGTATGGATTCACAAAGTCGAATTACTGTCCTTAGTGTGGATACACACGTTTGACTTTGTAATATCGGTTCCACAAATTCGCTTTAAGTAAAATCGAACTACTCTCGTAGTGTAGACATACCCTAAGATGTGGAAATGAAAATGCGTTGTTCCATTCTTTTGGGTTATAAATTATAATGATATAATTTCACTAGTAATTGAGTTTTCCATCAGACTAATTAAAAACTGAAATATAGATTAAATGAAAGGAATCAGATCCTTTAGGGACCTGTAAGTTTATTAAGTGTAACATCTGAAATCCAGTTCATGTAAGTAGAGTCAATTAAAGTAACCAAGATGTGTGTTTTTATACTTAGGCCCTCTCCCTGTTTGACTTCACAGCTCAGGAAAAAAAAAAAACTTGGTTATGATTAGAGAGTCAGTTACCTCCAAGTTCTGCACTCTTCATGTTTATTTTATCATTAATCGTATCCCATTTCTCTTGGGATACACATCTGTTATACATTCATAAAACTAATGTGAATATATTTATATTTTAAACCAAAATAATACAATGGAAACTTGAATTATGAGAGAAAATTATAAACTACAGTTCAGTTACCATTTTAATGACTTTTTAAAATGAATTTGAGTATTAGAATCATAGAAGATTAGGGTTGGAAGAGACCTCAGGAGGCCATCTAGTCCAACCCCCGCTCAAAGCAGGACCAACCCCAACTAAATCATCCCAGACAGGGCTTTGTCAAGCTGGGCCTTAAAAACCTCTAAGGACGGAGATTCCACCACCTCCTTAGGTAACCCATTCCAGAGCTTTACCATCTTCACAGTGAAATAGTTTTTCCTAATATCCAACCTAGACATCCCCCACTGCAACTTGAGATCATTGCTCCTTTTTCTGTCATTTGCCATCACTGAGAACAGCCTAGCTCCATCCTATTTGGAACCCCACTTCAGGTAGTTGAAGGCTGCTATCAAAACCCCCCTCGCTCTTCTCTTCTGCAGACTAAACAAGCCCAGTTCACTCAGCCTCTACTCGTAAGTCATGTGCCTCAGCCCCCTACTCATTTTTGTTGCCCTCCACTGGACTCTCTCCAATTTGTCCACATCCTTTCTGGCCACGCAATACTCCAGATGTGGCCTCACCAATGCCGAATAGAGGGGAGTAATCACTTCCCTCGATCTGCTGGCAATGCTTCTACTGATGCATCCCAATATTCCATTAGCCTTCTTGGCACATCGTTGACTCACATCCAGCTTATCGTCCACTATAATCCCCAGTCTTCTAATGGTATTGACAATTATGAATGCATATCTTTAAAACACGTCAAAATGCTACATTACAGTGTATTTTAAAATATGTATATAATAGAGGGCTTAAAATATATCTATTGTTAGGTAAGGTGATTCCATATTTTCTATGGGAAATAGAGTCTAGTACACGAAGTAAATTTAGGAGTTCAGCTCTGTACCTGCCTCTTTGGTCACTTGATCATAGCTCCTAGACCAGCTCAACAGGCTATTCTGACTCGTCCAGAGTTAACATAAACATAAGAATGGCCCTGCTGGGTCAAATCACGGGTCCATCTAGGCCAGTATCCTGTCTTCCAACAATGGCCAGTGCCAAGTGCCCCAGAGGGAATGAACAGAACAGGTAATCATCAAGTGATCCATCCCCTGTCGCTCATTCCCAGCTTCTGACAAACAGAGGCTAGGGACACCATTCCTGCCAATCCTGGCTAATAGCTATTGATGGACCTATCCTCCATGAACTTATCTAGTTGTTTTTTTAACATTGTTATGGTCTTGGCCTTCAGAACATCCTCTGGCAAGGAGTTTCACAGGTTGACTGTGCATTATGTGAAGAAATACTTCCTTTTAAATAATATAATATGATAATTTGTTTTAAACTTGCTGCATATTAATTTCATTTGGTGACCCCTAGTTCTTGTGTTTGAGAAGTAATAAACAACACTTCCTTATCTATTTTTCTCTACTATGCACCAGATTGGCTTGGTTTCTTCTCTATACTGTGACTTTGGGGCAGTGCTGTAGATTGTAACTCATGTAGTGCAGGAGTGCCCAACTCAACACTTAGAGGACAGTTTACAGTGCCTAGCCTCACTTGATACAGAGGCTGTCCTCTTGTTATGGAGCCTGGATAGTGAGCTCACTCCTATCTACATGGGAGAAGAAGTAAGGTGATATATTTTTGCATATACACAAAATACACAATAAATGTCTGCATTTATATTTCACATGCAATAGACACAGTCTATTCTACGTATGTGCATACATAATATTTTTGAAGATTAATCCTTAAATACATTTTCCAATATGTTCTAAAATGCATTAGAAATAAAGCTTAAAAGCACGATAGATTTTTTTTTAATTTATATTTTACATATTTCTCCAGCCCTTTATGAAAACTATTTCTGATTTGATTGTTATCTATGTGTGCCTTCTGCAGAGAGCTGGTAATTGGCAGAGATGACCTAATAGCCTGCTAATGAGCTCTTTCCCCAGTGGAACTTTAAGTCTGATTCGGAAGAGTCATTGACAGCCAAGTATTGAATTAAGATGGATAATAAATCCAGTTGAGGGCACCTGTTTATATCATTGTGCACCCGGGGATCACCAGCCAGGTTTGTATAGATAGTATTTTATTCATAGTTTCCACTGAAAGATTTAATTGTGTATAAAAAAATATATATATATGTCTTTGGGGTAACAGAAGGCATTAAATTAAGGTCCTGGGGTTTAGGTTGATATTTGCGGTGCTTTATGACTCTGATATATGACAATTTAAAAATATATATATTTATTTGGGCGGAGGAACAACCTTTGGCCCTCATTTTCAGGTTCTCTTGTTTTCAGAAAGATGGACAGAATCGTGAAAGGAGGAAAGCATCATAAAAATAAGAATACACTTTGGAATATTTTTCCATGATCAGAGCGTTGGTCAGAAAGGGTTAATAGCTCAGGAGCTAGGTTGGTCAGTCAGCAGTAACAATGCCAGGATTCTTGCCTTTGTCAAAATGGAATATATCCATCTGTCCCAGGCCACAATCAATCATTGCTAGAGATGTTGCTTTTTAAGTTAATGATCTCTTTTGTGTGTGTGGTATAACTGTTCCACCCGTTCTCTCAGAGAATGTGAGGGCTGTTTAAGCAAAGAAATAGAGCTGACCTTCGCACTCTGAGATGGACCTGCCAAACATAATTGATGATGCTGGAGAGGGATCACACCCCTATGCACAGGGCTGGTGTAAGGTGTTTGAGGATAATTAGTCAGATGATTCTTTGGGGAGCACTATAAACTTAATGACTTATTTTACATTAAGTGTGGGGTTCAGGAGAGCCACCTCTGCTGTGAAAGTGCAGTACGCGTCCAACCCTGGTGCTTGGTTTGTATTTTCAAGGTTATCTTCGCAATGAAAAGATCTTGAAACTTTTTCTTTAAAAGCAGCTGAGACTCTTCTTTAGAGGGTGGTCCAGGGCAGCAAGTTCAATGGAGCCCATCAATCAGCACCTAACAAATTCAGAATTAGTTTATTATTTATATTTCCAAAGCACACTGCATGAGAGTCTAGCCAATCAGTCCACATTGCCATTGATATTCATAGGACTCTCTGGGCTAAATTGCTATGTGGTGTGTCGCTATGAAAGTTTAAGATAGTAAAAGGTTTTCTGTGGTGAATCTTTGTGGATTAAGTCACATTCTGGTGTGTTGTACTCAAATTGCATTTGAATACAACAAACTGCTTTTCTCATTTAAATGGGTTTATTTCCAGTTACTGATTACAAACTCTTAAAAGCTACCCTTCTCTAATTCCTTAGTGCCCTAGAATTTATATTGTTTTGGGACTCGAGACATGCTGTTGGCATTGCCCACAAACTGGAGACATATCTATTACGTAAGGCTTCTTTACATGGTAAGACATTACACATGAGGGTGGGCAGGGGCAGCTCCAGGCACGAGCGCACCAAGCGCGTGCCTGGGGTGGCACGCCGTAGGGGGGGCGGTGTGCCGGTTGTCCTGAGGGCAGCAGTCAGGCTGCCTTCGGCGGCATGCCTGCGGGAGGTCTGCCGGTCCCACGGCTTCGGTGGCATTTCGGCGGTGGGTACGCTGAAGGCGCGGGACTGGTGGACCTCCCGCAGGCATGCCGCCAAATCCGCATTACCAGCGGACCTCCCACAGGCATGCCGCTGAAGCCTGTACTTGGGGCAACAAATACATAGAGCTGCCCGTGGGGGTGAGATTTCTAAGTGTGTGTTTGAAACAGTACTACACTAAAGCACACTAGAACACTTTTTCATGCACACAAGCAGAGTCTACATAGACCAATTACTATGTAACACATTTGTATGCTTTACAAATCACACCCCTGTAGTTCACTTTGCTGCTCTGTGTGATCAAAAGTAGGTATTTGTGGTAACCGGTGGTTAAATTTCTAAATACATGATGCTTGTTGAAGGTCTACCAATGTAAGTGGTACATGCTGGTGTAAGTACAAATTCCATTAGGGAATTTCAATGCAACAGCAGCAAAACTATTTAGAGGCTATGTAGAGTTCAGTTGGAAAATTTCACCCTATATAGAATTGTATGTAGTTTATTTTTCTTCTGTTTCTTTGTGTGTATCATTTTACTTCTGCTATGCCGTTATGAATATTGATTGGCCTACCCCTCTATTCCAATGAGTGTATAGCTTGGTTAGTATTTATTATAGTAGGGCTGTCGATTAATCGAGGTTAACTCATGCAATTAACTCAAATTAATTGTGATTAAAAAATTAATCAGGATTAATCACAGTTTTAATCACTGTTAAACAATAGAATACCAATTGAAAATGATGACATATTTTGGATGGTTTTCTACATTTTCATATATATTGTATTCTGTGTTGTAATTGAAATCAAAGTGTATATTATTTTTTATTCTAAATATTTGCACTGTAAAAATTATAAACCTAAGAAATAGTATTTTTCAGTTCATCTCATACAAGTACTGTAGTGCAATCTCTGTGTTGTGAAAGTGCAACTTACAAATGTAGATTTTTTTGTTGTTACATACATAACTGCACTCAAAAATAAAACAAAATGTAAAACTTCAAAGCCTACAAGTCCACTCAGTCCTACATCTTGTTCATCCAATTGCTAAGAGAACCAAGTGTGTTTACATTTACAGGAGATAATGTTGTCTGCTTCTTATTTACAATGTCGCCAGAAAGTGAGAACAGGTATTCATTCATATGTCCCTTCACGCTTCGGCCACCATTCCAGAGGACATGCTTCCATGCTGATGATGCTCATTACAAAATGCATTAATTAAAATTGTGATTGAACTCCTGGGGGGAGAATTGTATGTCCCCTGCTCTGTTTTACCCGCATTCTGCCATAGATTTTATGTTATAGCAGTCTTGGATGTTGACTGAGCAAATGTTGTTCATTTTAAGAACACTTTCACTGCAGATTTGACAAAACACAAAGAAGGTACCAATGTGAGATTTCTGAAGATAGCTATAGCACTTGACCCAAGGTTTAAGAATCTGAAGCACCTTCCAAAATCTGAAAGGCATGAGGTGTGGAGTCATAAAAGAGCAGCACTCTGATGCAGAAACTATAAAACCCAAACCACCAAAAAAGAAAGCTGCTTTGGATTGTTATGAAGCAGAAACCATCATCAGAATGGACGTGTGTCCCCTGGAATGGTGGTTGAAGAATGAAGGGACATATGAATCTTTAGCGCATCTGCAACTTAAATATCTTGCGATGCTGGTTACAACAGTACCATGAGAATGTCTGTTCTCACTTTCAGGTGACATTGTAAACAAGAAGTGGTCAGCATTACCTCCTGCAAATGTAAACAAATTTGTTTCTTTGCAATTAGCTGAACAAGAAGTAGGACTGAGTGGATTTTCAGGTTCTAAAATTTTACATTGTTTTATTTTTGAATGCAGGTTTTTTTGTACATAATTCTACATTTGTAAGTTCAACTTTCCAGATAAAGAGATTGTACTACAGTACTTGTATTTGGTGAATTGAAAAATACCATTTCTTTTGTTTTTTACAGTGCAAATACTTGTAATAAAAAATGAATATAAAGTGAGGACTGTATACTTTGATTTGTGTTTTAACTGAAATCAATATATTTGAAAATGTAGAAAACATCCAAAAATATTGAAATAAATGGTGTTCTATTGTTCAACAGTGCAATTAATCGTGATTCATTTTTTTAATTGCACGATTAATCATGATTCTTTTTTTTTATTGTTTGACAACCCTAATTATAAGTCAGAAAAATATTGGAAGATTTGAGTGAGGTAAGAACCTAATGAGAGAGACCATGGCACATCAAATGACTACGGTGTGAGCCTGATTATTCTTCCTCCTACACTGATGTAAATCAGAAGCAACTCTATTCAAGTCAATGCATTTACACCAGTGGAAGTGAGAAGAGAATCTTTAAATGCTGCTTGAAGCTCTTAGTAAAGTGTAATGTATGAAATAGCCTTATTCTTCCTGATATTTTGAGTCTTTCTTTAGGTCCATAAAACTTGCCAATTCTAAGCAAAAGAGCAATACAAGTTCTAAAGGTATTGTGTCAAAATACCATTTCTTTAAGAGACGTGTTGAAAGTACACATTCAGAAGTGTTGAAAGTACACATGGGCCACAAGAGGAGTGGATCTTGTCTAAAAGGATCTATGGAACTAGGTTTCTGTCCATTTCAAAATTTATCCTTATATCCTCAAATAAGCATGAGGGTTGAAAAATCTCTTCTTGATGTCAGTAAGTGAATTGTCTTTATTTTGGCCAAGTATTGGGAAGGAATATTGGAAGTAGCAGGAAACCATTCTGCAGATTAATTTCTCTTGTTCCTTTTAGAGATTCATAAATTCACAGTGAACAGCTTAACTGACAAAATTAAACATTTTTGCCTTTGAATTCTTGGGTAATTGGTTATTTTTACTGATTTGTTTGCTTTTTGTAATTGTTTGAAACTTAATGTGGGTTGTGAACATTTTACAAAGGAAACCTTAATTGCATGAATGTTTGTCAATGAACAACAAGAAAGAGGGTGAAAACACGGTGGACCAGATCCTTAACTGGAATAAATTGTTTTAGGATTTAGTCTAGTGACTCTAAATTCAATTTCTTATTTGCCAAATTGTCAGATTTTTTTAGCATTTACCCAGATCTAATTTGTTTAGGACAGGAGCAGCCATTGAGCAATTGGATTGATAAAAATATAAAATTAGGGAAATGTGGGTAGCATTTTATTAATTTTAAGATTTTCTAGAGGAAGAACATTAAGGATTAGCAAGGAACATACTCCATTAACACTCGTACGGGCCATTAACTTCCTCAGGGGTGTTGTGAAGATTAATTAATTTTTCTACAGTGCTTTGAAGTTATAAAGTGGTATGTAAGTGCTAAGTACTATTATAGAATTGCTAAATTATTTTTTAAAATTGTGGTTACTAAACATTTTCGAGGGGAAAAACACAATTAAAATAAAAAGAGAAACAGAAGTGATCCTTCACAAAGATTAACACAGAGAACATTTTAAATGTTTCTTTTATGAGTTAAATAGGAAAATTTAATGAAAAAATAAGGATTTATTTTGTTTGCGTGTGTGTGTGTGTGTGTGTGTGTGAGAGAGAGAGAGAGAGAGAGAGAGAGAGAGAGAGAGTAACCTCTGGGTAATCAATGGAATAACCTATTGATAACTACAATATGGAAGGATATAGAGGGTTTGCAATGCAGAGGGCTTGTGCCATAATTCTTAAAAACTAACCATTTCAATCAGAAATATAGATGGGGAAATATAGACAGAGAAGAGAGAACATAAAACCATAAGAAAAAAGAGCAGGAAGTAAATAGAAAGGCAATGCCTTCCCACAACGCCAAAGCAAAAAATATTACCTGACAAATTTACATATATATTATCATTCAGTTACTGTCCAAGGCTCTGATCCTGTAAATTGGTCTATATGAGCTGATTTCTGTGCTTGTAGAAAGCCCCGATAAGTGAGTAGGATTCCAGACATTCCACAAGTAGCAGTTTGCAAGACCTCTGTATTTTGAAAGAGTATCATTCAATGTATGAATAAATTGCTCAAAAGAATCAAAATCTTGAAAAGTTGTTACAGGATTCTCCCTCTTTGCTTTTGCCATAATTCGTACAAATTCAGTTTTCAGTCAACTTTTGTAGGAGTATCATTTCACTAAAATCATTCTAAAATGTATTTCATTGCATTAGGTACCAGAAAGCTGGAAATGTAATAACAAGAATTTGCTCCCACAAAAGTTGATTCCATAAACATGACTGTCATATGTTCTGCAGTACACTTGCTTTTCCATGCTCTCTAACAGCTATAATTATTCTTCGGTCCTTATTTTTTAATTTAAACTTTGCTGATAACCTGCGATAGCAATGCCGTATTTTCAAGTATTTATCTCACTTTCGTTTTTCTGGCAGGTTCATGAGTTGACATCAATATCCTTTTATGTGTTAAGAGCTTTTCCCATCAAATGTTTTATTACTTAACATTCATTTTGGAAACATGGAATCTAACATTTGTTTAAGAAGTCACCCTTTTGTGATGCAGCCTGAAATGTTGTGTCATTTTTTTTAACATATCATAAAAGAGTTTCTAATTGAGGAGTATATATTTTTTAAAAGATTTGGAAAACCAAAGGCAACATGTTGAGCAAATAATGTATTTGACACCATTTTCATAATTTGTACTGTCCCCAAAAGAGAAATTCAGTTCACTCCAGATTGTTCATCTACCATTTATACAAAACAGTTAGCAATATATTACTAATGTTAAAGATGCTGCTGCAATCTATGTATTAACATCTCCAGCATACACTAAGATTTAGGAAATGTTATTCTCTCTCTACTGTGTACTTAGAACTTAGAAAATACTGTAGCATTCTGCAGATTCTTTTGGGGGAAATATTTGTGCTAATCCCTAATAATTTAGGACATAACTACTGATAAAGACAAAAAACTGACTGCGTTCCCTGTGGATTGCATTCACCTCTATATGGAAGGCCAGTTCAAGATCTACACATTATACAAGTCCCACTTTATCCAGACTAGTATAAGACCTACTTACAAATTAAGACCCATATGGGTGTAAGTGAGTCTCAAGTGGTGCATAACCTTTGTGCTTTGTCCCTACAGAGGAATGCATTTTATCCATGGAGGAAAACCTGTTTGTGGAGCAATAATACTGATGTGTCACCAAGTACACTACAAATGAGGCTGAAAACTTGGGGCCTAAGAATACTACAGACCTTGCATTGCTCCTCTGCATAGGGTTGAATGGGAGTTTTGCCTGAAGAATTCAGGATTGGAGGTAAAATGTCAAAAGCACCTAAGTGATTTAAGAGCCTGAGTTCGATTGATTTTCAAACCAATTTTCTGCCAATTCAAGAGTAAAATACATTTTTAGAGCTCATCCTGATCACACTGAAATCAATGGCAAAACTCTCTAATTGATTTCGGTGGGAACAGGATTGAGGTTTTAAAGCCTGATCCTCGGAAGAATTGAGCATCCACAACTCCAATTTTAGTCAGTGAGGGTTCTCTTGACAGAGAAAGTCCATAGCACCTTACAGGATGGAACCATTTGTTTGGAAGAGGTGTGCTATACTTATCTATCATTGATCCTAATACATGATTGTTTATACTTACAGAATACAAGTATGGAGAGAATGTTTTCTTATTTCTTAAGCTAACAGAATGAAATAGCCAGTTTGGTAATATTTAGTGGTTCCTAGAAAGTTTTGGTTTTCCAGAGGAAATTAATATGCAAAAGTGAAAGACTTTTTGCTTTTGTATTCTGGAGAAATTGCATGAAACAATGGTAGAGAAATAATTTGTACACAGGCTTTGTAGCAGTAAATGAAGCAGTTTAGGGAGGGGCCATAATTTAGCCTTTGCTTTTTATGTTCACTCTTTTCACTAAAAGATTTAAAAAGAAATGGAAGCAAAGCTGAATCAAGTTAATTTATCATGACAGTCCCTAATCATATCTTTGATAGGAATAACGTAGGCATAACATGTGCACTATCAGAAAGACATCATAAACAAACTCCATTAGCGACTGAAATCTTTGGCAAACCCATTAGCTCCCAGCCAGTATCTGAGTGTAGCTAGTCCCTTGAATGCTCATCCTACTGCAGAGCTATGCATAGCAAGCAGCAGCACAGCTTGGTTCCCAGTCTGCAATAAGTTCAGACAACAAATACAATTGTCAGTGGCTATAACATGCCAATGTAACGGGACTGTTGCCCCCTTACTAACACTCAGTGGGGGTGTTTTGGTTGGCTAGCTCCCAGCACTAAAAGGGGAAGGGTCGATGGCAAATCAGGAGCCTGAGACTGACAGTCCCCAGGTACAATGGGGAAAGGCCAATGCTCCAGATCAGCCTGATTGACAGGGCGGGCAGGCTAATCAGGGAGTCAGGAGGCCAGAGGGGGTCCCGTCCTCCGTGTGAACTGGAATGGCCTGAGTCAGAGTGGGGCCGAGCTAAGGAGAGAGCAGGGGCCCGAGCTAAGCTGCTGGAAGCAGAGCTGCAGCCCCAAAGCCAGAGCACAGCTCAGAGAGAGCAGACCGGCCCTGGGAGCAGAGCTGTAGCAACCAGAGCCAGAGGGGCCAGACAAGCAGCCAGGAAGCAGGTCAGAGCTGGGAGCAGAGTCACAGAAGCAGCCTGCAGAGCAGAGCTGTCCTGGGGGCAGAGCTGCAGCAACCAGAGCCAGAGAGGCCAGAGAAGCAGCCCAGGGAGCTGAAGGCAGAGCAGCAGCAGCAGCCGTGCTGAGGCAGAGTGGAGCTGGAGCCGGGGCTGGAGCAGTCCGGAGCTGGGGCTGGGGCTGGGGCTGGGGCAGTCCGGAGCCGTGTGCAGTCCGAGTGCGGTGAGCAGCTGGGGAGAGTGAGGGGGACCCTGGGCAGAGGGCCCAGCACAGGGAGACGCCTCAGCCAAGAGGCCTTGCAGGCCAGACTTGCAGGGGGATCATAACCCCGACCGGGCGGGGGCGACACTGGGAAGAAGGGTTCTGCCACCTAGAGCCTGAGAGCGTGTGGCCACCACCAGAGCAAGTGTCCAACCCACAGCGTCCCTGCAGCACAGACAGGGCCTGAGAAGCAGGCCTGGGACCTACAAGGAACAGACTGAACTGCCCTGTCGTTCCAGAGACACTGTTTGTAATGTTCCCTGCCACAGAGCAGGGTGATGTGTTTTCCTTTAACCTTTCCCATTTTTCCTTATTCTTTTTTAAAATTAATTGTTAATTAAACAACTTGTATTTGCTTTAAATTGTATGAAATGATCAGTGGGTCAGGGAGGTGCCCAGTGCAGAGAGAGTACCCCGGAGTGGGGACACCCTAGCCCCTGTCCTGGGTGACCACAGCAGGGTTGGGGGTCGAGCCCCCCAGGAATCCTGGGCCCAGCCTTGTCGGGGTTTACGAGGACACTGCCAGACAGGAGAGTGGAAGGGGAGTCCTCAAGGGCAGGGAGGCCTCTGGGTAAAGGAAGTGGGAGCGAGGACTCGGATCCTTTCGCTAGCCCACTTCACCGGGGTAGTGCAGAAGCCAGGAAAGTTCCCCACAATAGCGGGACCATTCCCCCGCTTACACCCACAAAGATGGGCCTAGAACCCCAGACCTTCAGCTCCAAAAATTCAGGCGTCTGACACTTGAACTAAAGGAAAATTACTATTCCTATCACTCCTTTAGCTGATAAGAATAGGAATAGTAGGCCCCATCTGTGGGTCCATCACTCACTAAGCCATGTGCATAGAGCTGGCCCATTATATCTCTTCTATTTGAAGATGCACCATCCTTTGACTCCTTTTTTTCTTGCAAGGGGATGCAAAAGCCTTGTCTATCAATGTGCAGTTGGCAGGAGGGGAGCCAGAGAACTTGGTCTGCAAAGGAAGGAGGAAACAGAATTTTATTTGCAGAGTTTCTACAGTGAGATCTCTTCTGTCCCTTTCATTAGGCTGGGAAATAATTATCTGTGGATACTAAATAAACAAACAAACAGGAAAAAAATGCATCTGGCAGCACACAATGTCAAAGTTAAAGTAAAAACATACTGGGAAAATGTCTCAGGTCACATTCTTCAGGAACTTGGGACATACTTTTCTCCGATGTATTATCCATATTCGTCTTCATTGCAGCCAAACATGCACTCAAGATGTGCATTGCTAGAGCTAATCACTTCTAAATCAAAAAGAGGTTTATCTGATAACGTTGGTAACTTTGAAATACATCTGGTAAAGGGGAACAAGTGAAAATTGAAAACATAAATTTTAAAAGAGGAGATAAAATACTCTGCCTGAGACTGGATTGTGCTACCTAATAAAGGAAAAACTACTAAGACACCACTGCCCTTAGAATGTAAAGAATAAGGCCAAAATGCACTGTCTCAGTCTTGGTGTGTGTCATTGCTGAAAAAGTCACACCTGGTTTAATAACCCAGTTGCTCCAAAATTGGAGGATCAGATGCACTTTATATGTGCACATAGAATCTCCACAAGGAGAAGAGGAAATCGGGCGTGCACAGTACAGATCACCCTTTCTGACATTCCGTATCAGGATACCTTGCTGAATACTAAGTGTCCCTCTTTATCAAAGAAATCCTGTCTGACAGAGCTAAACGTCTGTTCTTTCCTTTCCTTGAGCTAAACTCAAAAGCTGACTGACGAGAGAGCGCTGAAGCTTCAGTTGTGTTTTCAGACAAGTTTAAGGTCACTTAAGACAAGGAGAACAACGCTTTCTTGGATTGACCGCTAATTAGATGCTAAGTAAAATCCAGTAGAAGAACCAGAAGAAGCTAACAGGAAGTGACAATAAAGAAAATAAAATCATATCTGTTTGGTCCTATAGTTCACTGGAGAAGCCTGTCCTCCCCAATGAAATGTATCTTCGGACAGTTGCCCCTTCAAGACTCTTAGCCCTGGATCACTGACTATGACATCCCAGAATGACTCCAGCACCCATGAGGAAACATCTAGCTGCCTTACCAAGAGTGCTTCTGGGCTGAGAGACGTTCTTGAAAGCAGTAAGTTTTTACATTTCTTGTAAAGACTGGCAAATTGCCTCCATGTATAAAGTGGTTGTGGAGCCCTGGAGCTTCTGCATGCTGACAGTTGCTGAGGCAGTTTGATACTGGATTGAACTCTGCTGTGTGTTATTAATCTACTATATAATTACATTATA
Organism: Chrysemys picta bellii; assembly: GCF_011386835.1. Classification (NCBI taxonomy): domain Eukaryota; kingdom Metazoa; phylum Chordata; order Testudines; family Emydidae; genus Chrysemys; species Chrysemys picta. The sequence continues at coordinate 48,979,806 of NC_088798.1, read as the reverse complement.
AAATCAAATTACTCTGCTATTTCATTGCAGTTATTGTTATTGGTTTATGAATTCATTACTTGCCTTTTCTCATTGCTATTAATTATGCAAATACAATTTGCTTATCAACAAATATGCTTGTCTCTGATTAACCCTTTCACTAATGGTCCTTGTTGCAAATTCTAGGACGTTGCAGAAAGCAGAGGTGTTCCTCCATAGTGCCATTACTTCACTGGAATGCCAGTGCTTTAGAGATGACTTATGTGGTATGTGGGACAGTGATTCATTTTTCCTACTACATCAGGTGCAGGTCCATAATGAAATAGAGAAATAATTAGGATCTGGTTTGTGCAACCCTTAATCAACTTGATGAGCAATTATACAAGTAAACTCATGGAAGTTAGTTAGCCAGTCTACCCACGTGACCATGAGTGAGTGCTGTTATGTATGAGTGAGAAGTAACCGTATGACTATGTAGTCATAAATGTTTAGCCTCATGTCACCACATTTTCAAGTACTTCTTCAGTTTCCACTCAGCAACTCAGCAATTTTATCTCCCAGGAATCCGTGTGTGTGTGTGTGTGTGTGTGTGTGTGTGTGTGGTATAATCCAGTCATACAATCCACTTCTATGACTGACTATTGCTATCTTAATCAAATTCCATTATATCCCCAATGTCACTGTACACATAATGAACTAATGCAACACATCATCCTGAAAACATTAAGGGGGAAAAAAAAATTTCTTTTAGTAAATGAAATTATAATTGTATACTTTGAAATTACACCTCAAAATAGAAGGCTACAAGTTTTCCAACAGCACAGACTTAAGGTTGAGTGATGTTCTGGCTTCCTTTTAATCAGCTGTATTCACATGTTCATAATTTTCTCAAAACAAATACACTTCGTACAGAAATTTTCCAGGCTTAGTCCAGGGTCAAGGTTGAACTTTTTGAAAGTTTGATAAGTCTCTAGACAGTCTAGAGATATGGATGAGGGAGGGAGGGAGAGAAGCTGAAACTTTTTCAGCTTTAAACAAATGTGACATAGAAATGGCTGCACAGAGTTGGCAAGGGTCCAACTTGGGCACTTGTTGGAAGAGCTCCTTCACCAATTAGGAACAATATATAGGCAACTGAAAAGCCATTTCTGATCATGCTCAGTAGATATATGCCAAAATTTAAGCAAAGTTTAGCAAACAGCTATGTGATATTTAGTTTCGCTTTATGGAATTTTACATGAAAAACGTTCACTTTTCTGTTTTATAGCAGTGTTTTAGAGCTGGATGCAAATTAGAAGTGTTCTGTGAATAGTCCTCCTTCTGTATCTCTTTCTTTTTAGTGCTTTGGAGATATAAACAAAAAAAAGAATGAGATTTTCCAAAGTGTTCAGTGGTGCCCTAATTAGACTCCCATTAGAGTCAGTAGAAGTGTTACCGTTAACTTTAATATGATAATTTAGGCCAAAACTAATCACTTAGGAAAAGTCTACCCTAAATATTTGAACTTAAACTTTAGGTTTTAGATTTTTGTTTATAATTTTCTATTACAATCTTTGGAACAACATATCTTGCCTCACTTCAGTTCTTCATTCTTTGTTGCATATTTTCTCTTGTGGACAGTTTGGCTCTTGCTTCCTCTTCTATAATACTGAACATCTAAGTTACAGGAAAAGTATATTCTATACTGGTTCTTTCCCACCCCACTACCGTAGGGATAGGATTTCTAAGTAGCCCAAATTAGTTCTGACATCTTAAATATTCTGTTGAATGGTGGTAATTCAGGTGAAATGTTAAGTAGTAGCTAGAGAACTCAAGGCAAAAACCATGGAGCTTATTTTTCTGGTTATGCAGGTTACATTTAAATTATATTGAGTTTTCACTTGTATCCTTAGGAAATTGGGTTTATATGACCTGGGGTTTCTCATTTTTACTCATCACTGTTCACACAGATTTTAGGTAGTGACAAGTATTGCACTGCAATATCAGTTTAATTATATTTGTGGACAGCATTAAACATAAAAATTATAATAATCTCAACTCAGTAACATTTGCCATTATTGTATTCAGTAAGTTGCTTTTATACTTTGGGAAAATTCTTATGTTGAGATTCATTTTGAACACAGGTAGTTATTCCAAAGTCCCCAATATTCATGCTTCTGGAAGTAAATAACTGCTTTAGATGTACTTGACCCTACTTCTTAGCAGGTATTTGAAACACTGTACCTGGTGTTCTACGGTTTATTGCAGATTATAAAGTATAACAGTTTTTCAAACCTATAATCTAGGACATAGCCAGAGTCAAAAATATAATGCCTTACTCCCCACTCTGAAAATTATTTCAGAGGTTCATGTCTGCTATTGCATATTTATTGGAAATGAACAGATTGGGGAAGCGCTCCAACATATCCTCTGGATCCTCTGCAGAGTTGTCATTGCCAAGAGTACTGCCTCCTGAAGGCCATACTGCTAGGAATTCTACCCTAGCACTGAGCTAATGATATTAAATCTCATTTTCCATCCCATCAAAGTCAATAGGAACTTTTATTTTCTTCCAGTCAGAGGGAAGTTCCCACAACAAATACTGCTGAATAATGGGGCCAGAATCTGCCCTCCAATACTCATGTATAACTGCTGTTGATGCCAGTGGAAGTGGTGGACTAGTATCTGGGGACAGAATTTGTCACAGAGAATTGAGTTATAGAAATGATCTTTTATTTTGTAAATGTAATGCTTCTGAAAAAATGCTAAATTAACAGTCTTGGAAACTGTTTACCCATAGGAGGGGATATAGTATGAGCAGCAACACTTCACATTTCCCCATAAGTAACCTAACCACATCAGCCATGGAGGCATAGGCGCTGGAACAGTTTTTATAGTGAGGGTGCTGAAAGCCATTGAACAAAACTGTAAACCCTGTACATGCTGCAAACCACTTCAAAGCAGGGGTGCTGCTGTACCCCCAGAACCTCTAATTCCAGCAGCTATGGATGGAGGGGATCCCTTCTAGGAGTGAGGGTAGCTATGCTTCCATAACCCTGTAGTGTCAAAGCAGCCTATGGCAGTGGAAGGTTTTTTCTACCTCTATAAGAACACCACCTCCCACAGTGATGGCAGTGAGGTTGATGGAAGCTGCGTCTACACCGGTGATTAGGTTAGCATAGCTATGGAACTCAGAGTTAAGACAACCTTCACACCAGTGGTGAGCTGGAGCCGGTTCCCACCGGTTCACGGGAACCGGTTGTTAAATTTAGAAGCCCTTTTAGAACCAGTTGTCCCGGTTCTAAAAGGGCTTTTAAATTTAACAAAAGCTCCAGCAGCTCCCTGCCCTGCCCCCGGCTCCAGCTCACTTGGCTCCGGCTCCGCCTCTGCCTCCTCCCCTGAAGGCTCCCCCTCCCAGCTTCCCACAAATCAGCTGTTAGCGCGGGAAGCCTGGGAAGGCTGAGAAGGAAGCAGCAGCTTCCTGCAGGTGAGCTGGGGCTAGGGGTGCAAGGAGGGCTCTAGGCGCCGCGCAGCTCCGGGCGGCCCCAGCCCTGACTCCGACTCCGGCTGGCCAGGCGGTGCGGCTCCGGGCCAGCCCCCAGCCCCGACTCTGGCCCAGCCCACAGCTCCAGCCCGGCCCCCACCTTTGGGCCGGTCCCCAGGCCCAAGTTCGGGCCGGCCTGCAGCTCTGGGCTGGACCCAGGCTTCAGCCCCTGGCCCTGACTCCAGTATGTCTGCTATTATGTTCTTATGGATTTTCTAAACACCATCTGTGAAGTTAAGTGCCCAAATCCCCTGGAAACTCAATAGTATGTGGGTGTCTCACTCCCATAGGATCCTTTGAAAATGCCATCTGACATGTCCAGCATCTGTGTGTCTCTACCTGCTCACCACTGTAAATGCGGTTATCTGTTAAGTAATAGGGACAAGTGTCAGGATGTGATACTGTGAACATATTCAGGCTGACCAAATTGGTTGACTTGTAAAAAGAGAGAAGGGAAGGAGGGTGGTTTTATAATTTAGATATTTTTAGGGCCTTTCCATGTTTCTGCACCTGTACATATAGTATCTTAATCATTCTTGAGACAAAAATAGTTGTCATAAAAAATGCTTCACAGTATCCCATAATATTGCAAGTTGCCCCGTTAACAACTAGGAATCTTGTCATAGGCTATGATGCACCATAAAAAGAAGCACCCCAAGCTTCTTATTCACTCCTCGCCAAAAATCTCTGAAAAAATGGATGAGCCTGAAGATCAGTTAGTCTTGGCTTTGTTCAAGGAAGCAAGTTCCCAGGGTATTAAATAGGTGAGACTATATAACCAAACCAATTTTTACTTCCACATAAAATATGTAAATTTTAGTACTTTCATTGTACCCAATGGAGTGCAGTGAATGGCTTTAAAGGAGCTGCCATGTTCTAGTCAGTCAATTAGTGAGCTAAATACTTTCTTAATAGACTTTCACAGCATTTTAATCCTTAATGAAGTGCTCAGAGATGACACTATTTTGCCACAGCTTGGCATATGGTTAAAGCACAATTGGCTACATTTAAGTTTCACAACTAGATTTGTTCTTCTCTCCGGCCTTGGCTACACTGGCAATTCATAGCACTGCACTTGCTGCACTCAGGGGTGTGAAAAAACACCCCCCCGAGCGCAGCGAGTGCAGTGCTGTAAAGCGCCAGTGTAATCAGCGCCTGCAGCGCTGCACGTTCTCTCGCAGTGCTGCAAGCTATTCCCCTCGGAGAGGTGGAGTACTTGCAGCGCTGCGACTACACTCGCGCTTCACAGCGCTGCCGCAGCAGCGCTGTGAATCCGCGAGTGTAGCCAAGGCCTCCATGTACTTTATTCCATAAACAATGCTAAGACCTAGACTGTGGTATTTAACCATAAGCCCTGGGTAGGGGATGGCATGGATCCTTCCCACCACAGGAAGAGCAATGAGGAGTTTGTTCCTCAAGTATGTTCCATCTCTCCATGTGCTGCTCTTTTCATATGATTGGGCCTGGGTTGGATTGTGCATTAGCAATATGGTAGCAAAGAGAGCTTCCCCGGCACACCAGCTCTGTTCTGCAGTTAATGAAGACTATGGATGAGGCTATGACCACTTTGCTCCCAAAGGAACAAGCAGAAGAGAGCAATCCTTGTGTTCCTCCAGAACGCCATGAAGGGAGGAAGACAAATGGCACACAATAGGACTCTCTCTCTCTCTGTGAATTGAATTCTAAGAATACTGTATATAAATTAAAGAAGTAAAATGACTCAAAAGTCCTGTCTAGTGAGAGAAAGTTCAAAGCTGTATACAATGTAGGAACACAGCAAGGAAATTCATATTTTACTCTCCATGATTGAGGTTAGAAATGTTTGCCGCTCTAATATATTTCTGACCTCCTTTGTGTTGCCTAGATGTTTGCTTATTCATGATAGAGTAACTAAACTAGTATTTTAAACATTTCTCTTTCCTTTTGGGGCCTTGATTCTTTCCTCACTGATGTCAATAGCAAACTACTCCAGCAGCATTTGCATCTGTGCTTAAAGTTAAGAACAAGGCTAAGAGCTTTCCTGAATGAGGATTCCCCCCCCACCCCCCGAAAATGGTTGTGTTACAATCTTGGCCAAGCTCCCCCAATGAATGTTTGCCAGGTTGCTGGTACTGGGTCTGGATCCAATCCTTTGGATTCCATAGGCCCTTAGGCTTGCTGGGACTGGGCAGAGTGTAGGCTCTGGCTCTGGGCCTCTAAGTACACTCTCAGGGTCTAGGTCATCTATCCAGCACTTACCCCAGAGATCAGGGATGCTGCAGTCCAACTGCCTAGGCCCTGAAACTAGTGCTGACTCACCCAAGCCTCAATACTAACTCCCCCAGAGTTCCACCAATGTTGTGAACCCTCTGGATTACTGTTTCATGCGAAGGCGCTCTTCATGACAGTTAAAACAAGTAACCCACTGGCTTTGCAAAGGAGTTTCTAAACCAATCATATTTTGCCCTTAGTGAAACACATGAGATTTACAGATCTATGGAAATTAATAAAATCTGCAGGCAAATCCCTGCTTGAATTTCCTCACCCCACCTACGAATCCTTTGGATTTTAATCACAATTCTTCCAGAGGGTACACTATTCTTCCCCTCCTGCCTGGCCTTGTTTTCTGATTAGAAGATAAGTACAGCCAGACCTATGCTCAAGACGAAAGGTGCATCTAGCCCAGTATCCTGTCTTCTGACAGTGGCCAATGCCAGGTGCCCCAGAGGGAATGAACAGAACAGGTAATCATTAAGTGATCCATCCCCTGTCACTCATTCCCAGCTTCTGGCAAACAGAACAAAACTAGGGACACTATTCCTGCCCATCCTGGCTAATAGCCATCGATGGACCTATCCTCCATGAATTTCTCTCGTTCTTTTTTGAACCCTGTTATGGTCTTGGCCTTCACAACATCCTCTGGCAAGGAGTTCCACAGGTTGACTGTGTGTTGTGTGAAAAAATACTTCCTTTTGTTTGTTTTAAACCTGTTGCCTAGTAATTTCATTTGTTGATTCCTAGTTCTTGTGTTATGAGAAGGAGTAAATAATACTTTCCTCCACACCAATAATGATTTTATAGACCTCTATCATATCCCCCCATAGTTGTCTCTTTTCTAAGATGAACAGTCCCAGTCTTATTAATCTCTCCTCATATGGCAGCCATTCTATACCCCTAATCATTTTTGTTGCTTTTTTCTGAAACTTTTCCAATTCCAATATATCATTTTTGAGATGGGGTGAGCATATATGCACGCACTATTCAAGATGTGGGTGTACCATGAATTTATATGGAGGCAATATGATATTTTCTATCTTATTATCTATCCCTTTCTTAATGATTCCCAACATTCTGTTAGCTTTTTTGACTGCTGCTGCACATTGAGTGCATGTTTTCAGAGAATTAGTCACACTGACTCTGTCACTCCAAGATCTCTTCTGGTCTTCTCCCTACCTTGCTGCACAGTAGCCTCTGAAAGTTTCATTCCCCTTTGTCAGATGACTCCAGTAAGTGGCTTCCAGTCCCTAGTCAGGCAATTTGTTGCTTAGCTACAGTCCACCTGGGAGAGCTGGTTTTTCTGAGCTGCAGCCAACACAATGTTCTAAGATGCTTCCATTTGAATGGAAGACCATTTGACTCTTGATTGTTCTTCATTGCTAACCCTCTGCTATTGAGCATACCAGGTCTCTGCTAACCCCTCCTGGATTCTCAGTTCAATAAGGAGGTTAAAAGGCAATATTGAAGATGACATGCATCTTGCAATCAAAATGACATACACAAACAAAATGGGATTTATAATTTGATGTTAACATACGCTAATCTGTCACAGGGCTTACGGGAGCAGTATGACCCAGACATGCAGGTGCTATGGCCATAAATTCCAGAAGGGAAAGAGCTCTCTCCTCACTCTATTTGAGAAAAAGTAAAAGTTTTGCCACAGAGAGCTTTATTTGTATAGGCTACTTGTCCACAATTCCTTTAAAGACAATTGGGAAGTCACTGTAACTGTGCGTTGAATTTGGATTATGGCATGTAGTGGGTTTGCAAAGATATTTTGAGAGAGGAAGAGTTCTTACTTTGTGGCAAAGAGCATATTTCCAGGCATCCAGGACTTTGTTCAAGGGATATAACTGTTCTTGGCTGCTCAGTGAGAGAAAGAGGAAACTGAGAACTTCACAGAAAACGATGACACAGAGGACAGCAGCAGAGCTGAGGATATTTCTATGAGGTCCCACCTATCAAGCGCCTTAATGAAGCTGAATAACTAGCTGAGTTTGGTGTCACTTCCAGGTGGGACCAGGCAAGCTGATCCTATGAAGCTGGAGAGTGGAGACAAGCCTCCAAAGAGTCACTTGGACTACTAATCCAAACCCTGTGTGTGGTATAACAGATGAGTGAAGTGGTACAGTCAAGGAACTGCTGCCCGTGGTGTGTGAGAAGGGACTTAAACTGCCAACTGCCAAAGTTACTGCATAGATAGACTCTATCGCTGTGATTTACCAGTTTATGATTGTGTTCCCTTTCCTTTAAGGGAAGATTTCCTTGCTGCATACATGTTAAGGGTTTGCAGGGAGGGTGTGTGTCTAGGTGAGGGCATGAGCTGGTTTAGTTATTTGTCAAGAGAGATCCTAGATATATTGAATTTGGCCCTTTTTCCTGCTGTTCACCACCTTGCAGAAGGGTTACTAACAAAAATGTCACCACTAGAGATTGGAGACACAGGTAAAGTTTTTCTCTGCCTCCTGTCCCCAAAGAACAATCAAGTGGACTGCACAGAGCAAATAAGCTATACAGTGTGTTATACTACTTCATTCAATTTCATTTGAACTATTATGTATATTGCCTAATGTACTATTTGTATCATTTGTTTTCTGAGTTACTGGTAATTGTTATTTACAGGAACTGCATTGCCTAAAGGATGATTTATGGAGAAAGAAACCTAGCAAAGAAAGGAATGTATGAGTTCTAAGTTCTTATACAGCTGAACTTTTGAATATGATTTCATATTTTTCACAAGCAAATAAGGATTACCCTAATCCTTATGCGATATATATGTCTATTTGATAAAGTATATGTGGTAACATAATTAATGGATACTAATAACAGTAATGGGATATTTCATCTGAATTAAGATACTCTTGAACAATAATAAGCGGTGAAGTGATTCCTCCCTGTCCCCCCCACCCCCATCTGATGTAAATGCTGGCAATTTGCTTGCTATTGTTGTGTCTGGTAGGTCACATTTTCCAGAGGACAGTAAACAAGGGAGCTGTGGCTCCACTGACCTTGCTGCTGGTAGGCAATGCACCACTAAGAAAATTACCATTGATGGCAATAAAAATGAGGTCTATGACCTTATGCTGTCTTTTGAACAAATAGAACTGACTACATGTAGAAGGCTTCTGATACTTCTTTTTTCCCAAACTGAAGACTAATCTAAAAAAGAATGCATAGAATAGATTCTAAAGGCTGTTTTCTATTCAAAATAACTATTATTAGAGATGTATTCAGACATTTGATTACCTGATCAGCTGGCTACTTGATTCTGCATCTATATTAACTCTTTGTAAAGAGTAATTATTCACTGAAATTCTCCTTTTTATGTTCTCTATATTTTTCTGTACATATCTCTTTTTGGTTGCAATTATTTAAAAATATTTAATAGGAACACATCACCCAATGAATTATTCATGAACTATGTTGAATGCATATATATATAGTATTCTTTATTTGTTGTTAGGTGGTGTGATTGGTCAGTGTAGATTTGCAAATACTTAAGCACATGCTTAACTTTATGCACTGTGGATAGTCCCTTTGAAGTCAATGAAGCTACTCTCTGTGGGTAAAGTGAGTATATGACTGGAGTACTGTCATGGATGGATATAAACTGTCCAGGAAGGACAGGCAGGGCAGAAAAGGTGGAGGAGTTGCATTGTATGTAAGAGAAGAGTATGACTGCTCAAAGCTCTAATATGAAATGGCAGAAAAACCTGAGAGTCTCTGGATTAAGTTTAGAAGTGTGAGCAACAAGGGTGATGTCGTGATAGAAGTCTGCTATAAACCACCAGACCAGGGGGATGAGATGGACGAGGCTTTCTTCAGGCAACTATCAGAAGTTATTAGATCACAGGCCCCGGTTCTCATGGGGAACTTCAGTCACCCTGATATCTGCTGGGAGAGCAATACAGCAGTGCACAGACAATCCAGGAAGTTTTTGGAAAGTGTAGGGGACAATTTCCTGGTGCAAATGCTGGAGGAACCAACTAGGGGCAGAGCTCTCCTTGACCTGCTGCTCAAAAACAGGGAAGAATTAGTAGGGGAAGCAAAAGTGGATGGGAACCTGGGAGGCAGTGACCATGAGATGGTTGAGTTCAGGATCCTGACACAAGAAAGAAAGGAGAACAGCAGAATACGGACCCTGGACTTCAGAAAAGCAGACTTTGACTCCCTCAGGGAACTGATGGGCAGGATCCCCTGGGAGAATAACATGAGGGGGAAAGGAGTCCAGGAGATCTGGCTGTATTTTAAAGAATCCTTATTGAGGTTGCAGGAACAAACCACCCTGATGTGTAGAACGAATAGTAAATATGGAAGGTGACCAGCTTGGCTTAACAGTGAAATCCTTGCTGATCTTAAACACAAAAAAGAAGCTTACAAGAAGTGGAAGATTGGACAAATGACCAGGGAGGAGTATAAAAATATTGCTCAGGCATGCAGGAGTGAAATCAGGAAGGCCAAATCACACTTGTAGTTGCAGCTAGCATGGGATGTTAAGAGTAACAAGAAGGGTTTCTACAGGTATGTTAGCAACAAGAAGGTGATCAGGGAAAGTGACTGAATGGGGGAGGCAACCTAGTGACAGAGGATGTGGAAAAAGCTAACTTACTCAATGCATTTTTTTGCCTCTGTCTTCACAAACAAGGTCAGCTCCCAGATTATTGCACTGGGCAGCACAGTATGGGGAGGAGGTGACCAGCCCTCTGTGGAGAAAGAAGTGGCTCAGGACTATTTAGAAAAGCTGGATGAGCACAAGTCCTGAGCTGGATGCACTGCATCCGAGGGTGCTAAAAGAGTTGGCGGATAAATCCATTATTCACTTAGCTCTACACGTGTGTTCAGATTTCTAGTCCCAGTGGATGTAGACCGATCCCTATCCAGCTTGTTTGTTTACTTCTATGCCAGGACACAGGCACAGAGTTTTGGGAGCACAACTGCTCCCCAAGTTGTGCTGTTAAACACTGTACAACAATATTTCATATCTACCAAGTTCATTAATTTAATTCTATTTTTCTGTTACTTATCACTTTTCACAGACATGCCACCAATACATTACTGAGCATGGTATGGGTATATCAAGAGAGTCATATTGGGCAAGGGTGTGGGCAGCTCTGTGTGTGTTCATTGCCATGGCCAATTGAAATGGATTTTTTTCCCCCACACAAATAACTGATTGGATGAAAAATGCAGGTTTGATCAACCTGAAACTATCTGTGAATTTGACACATTTGTTGAATACTTTCATCCTAAAAAAAAAAAAAAGAGAGAGAGAGAGAGAGAGAGAGAGAGAGAGTGTGTGTTCAGGCAAGCTTCACAAAATGGCCAGAGGAGGAGGTGCTCATCTTGTAACTTTTAGCCCCGAAGTTAGGGCACTTTCCTGGGTGTGTGAGATCTGCCTTCAAATTCCTTCTTTGCCTGCTGTGGAGCAAGCATTTAAACTTGGATCTCCAACACTCCAGGAGAGGGTACTAGCCACTGGGTTATAGGGTATTCTACGACAAGTAGAATCCCTCAATCTCTCCTATTGAAGCTATTGCACTTGGTATCAATAATTTAAATATTAATTGGAGTGGGAACATTCAGCTGAGTACCCGAACCAGTGGGCTATAAGGTATTCTTAGGTAGTGTCTCTTACTCTCTTCTGTTAAAGCTGTCCCACTTTGTATAAAATATTTGAATAGTCATTGGGACAGAAAGCGAGAGTAAGTCTGGTGGCTAGGGCATTCACCTGAAATGTTGGAGACCCAAATTCAAGTCCTAGCCCACATCAAGTAAAGGGGAAAATTGAACCTGGGTATCCCACAGGTTGGGAGAGTGCCCTAACCAGTGTGCTCTTCTCCAGACATTTTATGATTCTGGCCCTTTTAAAATGTTGTATGGTTCATTCAACTCAAAATTGACTTTTTCCATTCAACAATTTTGAATTTTTGGATTCAGTTCCACTTGAATTACCCCCTGCTTTCCCCCCACCAAATTGAAAAATCAATTATTCACCCAGTGTGACATTTTCCAGTCTGGATTGCTGAACAGCTGTGTCCCTCCACTTCTCCAATCAAAGGTGCCTTTTACACTGCTTTGCTCTGAGAGCAACAACTCCTGGTGTTGCTCACACACAGCCTCTAATATGTAAATTATTCCCAGCTGAGTTATACGAGTGCTTCTAGCCAGCCATTCCTGAATTATATTTAGAGTGACACCAGCAAATTCCCAGTTCCAGACTTGTCGCCAGAAATGTGCATCTAGTACTGTCCAGCTCTTTCCTTCTGGACTATATGAGCTCATAGAAAGTCTGTTATTTCATTAATTGAAAATGATATGTACAAACACTGTTATCTCAAATGGTGTTTCCAAACACTTCAGTGCAAACCCACTGGCTTATGTAAAACAATAAAACCAGTTTATTAACTATAGAAAGATAGATTTTAAGTGATTACAAGTAACAAGGCATAAAAGTCAGGACTGGTTACAAAGAAATTAAAGGTAGAACGCAAACTAATACCTAACTTAACAAGCTAAGTTAGTTTAAAGCATAAAGGTTTCTCTCACCACATGCTTAAAGCAGTCTGACTAGATTCCTTCAGCCAGGACCCCTCCCCCAGTTCAATGATGTTTCCTTTGTCTTTCAAAGGTCATTGATGCCATGAGTAGAAATGAGGGAAGAGAAGTGATTTGGAGCCTCTGTACCACATTTTTATATCTTTTCCTCCTCCTTGAGAATCATCTCCAGCTGGATCTCAGGTGATGGTCATTCTGTTTACATGGGAACAGCCAGCTGTTCCATTGCCAAGATATACATATCTCGCTCACACCCTTCTTCCTGCCAAAGAATGGTCGCTTAACCAGGTGACAGTCCATTTGATTTTGTTGACACCTGGCTGAGGTGTCTGTCTGGCTTTTGTCTCCGAGGAACTGATTTGTGCCTGCTTTTCTAGACTTGGAGCATATCTCAGTAAAGTCATACTTATAACTTTACATAAAATGTTGCATCGCATAGTTTACCAGGACAATAATGACCACAAATTGAGTTTTCAAAAGATACTTTACAAGGCATACTTTGCACAAAATTTATCATAGTCTTGTAAAAAGGATGAACATAAGGATGTCACAGTCAGTCCTAATGACTAAATAGCTAGTGATAAATACAGTGTCCCAGTGCCATGGGTTATTAAAAATGACCTACAGGCAAAACAAAATTAATACAAAATTTGCCAAACACATTTATTTTAACTGATAATCCAATAATCTGTCACTGATCACAAAACTGGTATGTGTGTGTGTGTGTGTGTGTGTGTGTGTGTGTGTGTGTGTGTGTGTGTGTGTGTGGTCCTAGTGAGAAGACTGCAGTCAGATTGCTGTAGCCATCTTTATGTTGGTCTTTCCTGTCAGTGCATCTGAATTATATGACCTGGGCAAAGATGCGTTTTCACCCTTCTGACCTCTGATTGTCAAGGATATCTCATCTGCTTCACAGCTCCTAGTCACACAAATACCAGCACTGATCAGAAATTCCTCTTTCCATCTGCCTGTTCCCAAAAGGTGACAAACTTGAATCTTGGATTTAGACATAGCCACAATATTTTGTGGGGTATTTTTTCACTTCCAGACTAGAACACTACACAGTTCTGGATCTGAATGTGAAGGTCACACACATGCCACAGTTGAATAAAATTTCAGAGACTCATCTATTAGTAGGGCAGACTCAGACTAATAAGAGCACATTTCACTCTTACTAGTACTACATTGGCTTCATACCCTGTCCTAGCTACACTTCAAGGTCTCTGATCCAATCTGTAAAACTCTGATTATATCTACAGTGTAATTAAGCACCCAGGACTGGCCATTGTCATCTTACTCGTGTAGCTACAACTATCACTCCCGTTGATCTTAACAGGAATTTGGGTGTGTAAATCCCCATGGGCTGGAAACACAACCTCAGAACCAAATATTTCCACTCTTTGGAAGGATACTAGCCACAGGCCCAAGCAACAAAATTCAGATCCAGATTTTGAATCCTCCCAAAGAATGGAAATATTTGGTTCTGAGGTTGTGTTTCCAGCCCATCTGATTATGTAATGTGAGCATACAAAATAACAAGGCAAATCACATTTAACACGTAACAAAGAAAGCCATAGTAAGGATTGTTATCACAGCAGGGATACTGTACTATCAGTAAATCAATTATATGTATTTCCATTATGTTCATTATCCTCCAAGAAGTGCCTGCTATCTGTTCCACTCTAAATAAAAGCCCAGTGAGGTCAGGACAATTTCTTTCTTGTAGAATTTAAATGTCAGGAAATTTACTATGATAAAATTGTATTATCAGGTATCTTTAGATGTTTTATGTACATACATTGATACATTTTGATTATTCCATTTTTAAAACCTCTAGAAATAGGAAAATAATAATTAACAAAGAGTGGTTAATTAATATCAGAAGTGAAAGGTTAGGCCAGATGGTTGGTTGATGTTCAAAAACTATATGTTTTGGGTGAGTCTGAAACTTGGCTGTAAAATCAATATAAAAGGATATCCTGGGGAAAAAAAGGTGTTTTGATTTCTTTTGGAAAGGAACGAGGAGTACAAGAGAAGTGAACATTTGCTTGTTGGAAAAACAATGCAGTTAAATCAAAGAGGCCAACATTTCATAGTACGTCCATTGAAACTTCATAATTAATGTGCTGTGCTGCAGATGAGGGTTGAAAATCACCTTTTCAAATATTTTGGCTCTGCTGTGTATATTACACCATAGCCTATTGGTTATCAATATCAACTAATCCTATTGGATATTTGGACTTGGGTCAAAGTAGCTATCTGCTATTACCAGTGTGAATATGGAGTAACTCCATTGAACTTCTATTACTGGTATAACTGGGAATAGAGTTTGGGCCAGTTGCTTCTAGGAGTCCATGTACTATGGTTTAAACAGATCTTCATCTCTAGTTATGGATTTCAATCCTCATCTGCAGAATGACTTTTTAAAGTAGTAAAGCAAAATAATAAAGTGCATGATTTCAGTCTACTTCAGGTACCTTGCTCTTCGGTGTGAATTTCATTATCTTGCCACCTAACTCACAAAGGAAGCAGGACCTACAAAAGCTAATTTCTATTGTTAATACAGAAGTTGACAGTTTATCATACCAAGATCAATCAAGAAAATGCACACATGAAAATTAAAATTAGATTAATTCAGAAACCCATAAAATAAAGATATCACAGCCCTGTCCTCTTAGCTTTGCCCAGCACCTATGGCCTCCATAGCAGGAGGGCCCCACAACAGAAGGCTTGGATAACCATGAAGTTCACTGTGCAGAGCTAATTTACCCAGGAATTGTTTAGATGCTATGGAAAGCCCTAAGAGAGACAGATGAGCCATTTGGAATATAGAGCCGTTATTCTGAAAATGACAACAACAAAAAAGTAAAATGTCATTTGGATTGAATGTCTTTTGTCACAGGACAGCTACTAGGTTTTTGATTGTTTTTATAGCTTTGTTAAGGATTATATAATGTTTTATTCTTGAGAAAATTAATCCCATTAGGAACCGAGATCCCTGATTTGAAGATAGATTCCTGTTTTGTTTCCTAGCAGCAGTAATACATCCAGTGGGCTCTCATATCATCAGTATTGTGTCAATCTGCATAGAAAAGCTCAGCTACTGATGATACGGTGAAATTGCTGGTTTTGTGTTTCATGACATCTCTTAACTGTTCAACAAAATGATGTGCAGAATGCTTTATGGACTGTGTGGTTGAACTTCCTGCAATCATTGCAATGAATGGTACCGTTGGAGATGCATGTAAAATCATACTAAAATAGACACCTAGCGCAATGAATCTGGCAATGCTATATTTACCTGTCTGTTTCATGGGCATCATTAATACTTGTACTGAACTTTTTATCTTAGGCTGCATTAGATTAACTGTCAAATCATTCCTTCAATTCATAACATTTAACAATATACAATAAAGATAGTATTTACACAGTTCTTTATATCTTCTGAATGCTGTACACCACTGAACTAAGGCCTGGTTTACACTACGGGTTTAGGTCGACTTTAGCAGCGTTAAATCGAATTAAGCCTGGACACGTCCACACGACGAAGCCCTTTCTTTCGACTTAAAGGGTCCTTTAAACCGGTTTCTTTACACCACTTCCGACGAGGGGATTAGCGATAAAATCGGCCTTTGTGGGTCGGAATTGGGGTAGTGTGGACGGAATTCGACGTTATTGGCCTCCGGGAGCTATCCCACAGTGCTTCATTGTGACCGCTCTGGACAGCAGTCTCAACTCAGATGCACTGACCAGGTAGACAGGAAAAGACCCGCGAATGTTTGAATTTCATTTCCTGTTTGCTCAGCATGGAGAGCACAGGTGACCACGCAGAGCTCATCAGCACAGGTAACCGTGATGGAGTCCCAGGATCGCAAAAGAGCTCCAGCATGGACCGAACGGGAGGTACGGGATCTGCTCGCCATATGGGGAGATGAATCAGTGATAGCTGAACTCCGTAGCAGTAAAAGAAATGGCAAAGTATTAGAAAAGATCTCCAAGGCCATGAAGGACCGAGGCCATAATAGGGACACACAGCAGTGCCGCATGAAAATTAAGGAGCTATGGCAAGCTTACCACAAAGCCAGAGAAGCAAACGGAAGGTCCGGGGCAGAGCCGCAAACTTGCCGCTTCTACGCGGAGCTGCATGCGATCCTAGGGGGTGCAGCCACCACTACCCCAACCGTGTGCTATGACTCTCTCACTGGAGAAACACACAGGGAAGACGGTTCGGGGAACAAGGAAGATGAGGATGGAGGTACTGTAGGTAGCTCACAGCAGCAAGGAAGCGGAGAAACCGGTTTCCCCAACAGCCAGGATATGTTTGTGACCCTGGACCTGGAACCAGTAACCCCCGAACTCACCCAAGACCCTCAGGGCACACAGGAGACCTCTGGTGAGTGTACCTTTGTAAATATTTGTAAACATTACACATGGTTTAAAAGCAATCGCGGCCAGTACATCTACTGGAAAAGTCTGTTAACGTGTATGGGGATGGAGCGGAAATCCTCCAGGGACATCTCCAGAAAGCTTTCCTTTATGTACTCCCAAAGCGTTTGCAAAAGGTTTCTGGGGAGGGCTGCCTTATCCCGTCCGCCATGGTAGGACACTTTACCATGCCAGGCCAGTAGCACGTAGTCTGGAATCAATGCATAACAAAGCATGGCAGCGTATGGTCCCGGTGTTTGCTGGCATGCAGACAATATCCATTCCTTATCTCTCTTTGTTATCCTCAGGAGAGTGATATCATTCACGGTCACCTGGTTGAAATGGGGTGATTTTATTAAGGGGACATTCAGAGGCGCCCGTTCCTGCTCTTCTGAACAGAAATGTTCCCCACTGTTAACCACACAGTGGAGGGGAGGGGTGAAGTGATCATCCCAGAGAATCGTGTGTGTGTGTGGGGGGGGTGGTTTACTTGGGTTTGTGCCGTATGTTAACCGGGAAACCGCAGCCCCTCCTTTTACATTGAAAACCCATTTTAAATGGACAACCCAATTCATCCTTGATATGGGAAATGCGCTGCTGTTTGCAACCTTTCCCGCATGTTAAGAAGGTTAAAAAAGCCAAAACACTGTGGCCTACCATGGCTGCCTGCAAGCCGAAATATGCGACCTTGTAATGAAAGAGTGTACCCATTGTTCTCTAAAATGTGTCTTTTTTAACCACCTCTCCCTTCTCCTCCACCAGCTGCAAATGTTTCTCCTTCGCAGAGGCTAGTGAACATTAGAAAGAGAAAACGTAGGACGAGGGACGATATGTTCACGGAGCTGCATATGTCCTCCCACGCTGATAGAGCACAGCAGAATGCGTGGAGGCAGTCAATGTCGGACATGAGAAAAGCACAATATGAACGAGAGGAGAGGTGGCGGGATGAATGGCGGGATGAACAGAGCAAGTGGCGGGCTGAAGATGATAGGTGGCGTCAGCTTGCAGACAGACGGCAAGAGTCAATGCTCCGTCTGCTGGAGCATCAAACTGATATGCTCGAGCGTATGGTTGAGCTGCAGGAAAGGCAGCAGGAGCAGAGACCGCCGCTACAGCCCCTGTGTAACCAACAGCCCTCCACCCCAAGTTCCATAGCCTCCTCACCCAGACGCCCAAGAACACGGAGGGGGGGCCTCCGGCCACCCAGTCACTCCACCCCAGATGATCGCCCAAGCATCAGAAGGCTGGCCTTCAATAAGACTTAAAGTTTTAAAATGCAGTGTGTCCTTTTCCATCCCTCCTCCCCCACCCATCCCAGGCTACCTTGGCAATTATCCCCCTACTTCTGTGAGGAACTAATAAAGAATGCATGAATGTGAAAAAACAATGACTTTATTGCCTCTGCAAGCGGTGCTCGAATTGGGGAGGGGAGGGTGGGGTGGGGTGGTTAGTTTACAGGGAAGTAGAGTGAACCGGGTCGGGGGGGGGGGGGGTTTGGAGGGTTCATCAAGGAGAAACAAACAGAAGTTTCACACAGTAGCCTGGCCAGTCACAAAACTCGTTTTCAAAGCTTCTCTGATGCGCACCGCGCCCTGCTGTGCTCCTCTAACCGCCCTGGTGTCTGGCTGCGCGTAATCAGCGGCCAGGTGAGTTGCCTCAACCTCCCACCCCGCCATAAAGGTCTCCCCCTTACTCTCACAGATATTGTGGAGCACACAGCAAGCAGCAATAACAATGGGGATATTCTTTTCGTTGAGGTCTGAGCGAGTCAGTAAGCTGCACCAGCACGCTTTTAAACGTCCAAATGCACATTCCACCACCATTCGGCACTTGCTCAGCCTGTAGTTGAACAGGTCCTGACTCCTGTCCAGGCTGCCTGTGTACGGCTTCATGAGCCATGGCATTAAGGGGTAGGCTGGGTCCCCAAGGATCACGATTGGCATTTCAACATCCCCAACGGTTACTTTCTGGTCCGGGAAGAAAGTCCCTTCCTCCAGCTTTCGAAACAGAGCAGAGTTCCTGAAGACGTGAGCATCATGTACCTTTCCCGGCCATCCCACGTTGATGTTGGTGAAACGTCCCTTGTGATCCACCAGGGCTTGCAGCAGCATTGAAAAGTACCCCTTGCGGTTTACGTAGTCGGTGGCTTGGTGCTCTGGTGACAAGATAGGTATATGGGTTCCGTCTATGGCCCCGCCACAGTTTGGGAATCCCATTTCAGCAAAACCATCCACTATTGACTGCACGTTGCCCAGAGTCACTACCCTTGCTATCACCAGGTCTTTCATTGCCCTGGCAAATTGGATCACAGCAGCCCCCACCGTAGATTTGCCCACTCCAAATTGATTCCCGACTGACCGGTAGCTGTCTGGCGTTGCAAGCTTCCACAGGGCTATCGCCACTCGCTTCTCAACTGTGAGGGCTGCTCTCATCTTGGTATCCTGGCATTTCAGGGCAGGGGAAAGCAAGTCACAAAGTTCCATGAAAGTGCCCTTACGCATGCGAAAGTTTCGCAGCCACTGGGAATCGTCCCATACCTGCAGCACGATGCGGTCCCACCAGTCTGTGCTTGTTTCCCGGGCCCAGAATCGGCGTTCCACGGCATGAACCTGCCCCAGTGACACCATGATTTCCACATTGCTGGGGCCTGTGCCTTGTGAGAGGTCTATGTCCATGTCAATTTCCTCATCACTCTCTTCGCCGCGCTGCAATCGCCTCCTCGGGTGGTCCGGGTTTCGCCTTGGCATGTCCTGGCTCTACATATACTCCAGGACAATGCGCGTGGTGTTCATAGTGCTCATAATTGCCGCGGTGATCTGAGCGGGCTCCATGATCCCAGTGCTAGCTATGGCGCCTGGTCAGAAAAAAGGCGCGAAAGTAGTATCTGATGGACCAGGAGAAGGAGGGAGGGCGGGAGGGAGTGAGGGCGGAGTGACGACATGGCGTACAGGTACAGGAGCAGGGAATTAAAATCAAGAACGGTGGCTGTGCATCAGGGAGAAACACAAACAACTGTCACACAGAATGGTCCCCCCAAAGATTAAACTGAAAACCCTGGGTTTAGCAGGCCGTTGATTTGACGGAGGGAGGGGGAAGCAAATGAATACAGAGCAAATCTATTTTTTACATCTTAAGACGATGGTGCAGCGTGACAGATAGCCCTCGACATCTTTCTGGGTGCTTGGCAGCAAATACTGGGCGCTTGGCAGTTAGTGTATTACGAAGGTCTTCAGGCCTATTGCACGATCTGCATCTCGGGGAAGACTCTGCTAATGTGCGATGACCCAACTTGTAATAGGACGGTTAACTGTCGTAATACACCATCTACTGCCAAAAGGCAAGGGGCTGGTGCAATGCAGCCCCACGGCTGCCAGCACCCAGATCGCCGATGAAGGCTACCAGTCTACTGCACCGTCTACCGCCAAAAGGCAGTTAGCAGCTGCTGCTGTGTAGCAATGCAGTCCCACGTCTGCCGGCACCCAGAGGACATATGGTGACGGTGAGCTCAGCTGAGCTGAGCGGGCTCTATGCTTGCCGTGGTATGTTGTGTGCACAGGTAACCCAGGTAAAAAGGCGCGAATCTATTGTCTGCCATTGCTGTGACGGGGGGGGAGGGGCCTGACGACATGTACCCAGAACCACCCGCGACACTGTTTTGCATCATCCGGGCATTGGGATCTCAACCCAGAATTCCAAGGGGCGGTGGAGACTGCGGGAACTGTGGGATAGCTGTGGGATAGCTACCCATAGTGCAATGCTCCGGAAGTCGACGCTAGCCTCGTACTATGGACGCGGTCCGCCGACTAGAGCACCTAGAGCATTTTATGTGGGGACACACACAATCGGCTGTATATAACCGATTTCAATAAAACCGGCTTCTATAAATTCAAACTAATTTCGTAGTGTAGACATACCCTAATATACCAGAGCCCTCACACTGCAGGGCCCGCTTAGAGATAGAAACATAAGAACAGCCATTCTGGATCAGACCAAAGGTCCATCTAGTCCAGTATCCTGTCTTCCAACAGTGGCCAATGCCAGGTGCCCCAGAGGGAATGAACAGAACAGATAATCATCAAGTGATCCATCCCCTGTCACCCATTCCCAACTTCTGGCAAACAGAGGCTAGGGACACCATCCCTGCCTGTCCTGGCTAATAGCCATTGATGGACCTATCTTCCATGAACTTACCTAGTTCTTTTTTTAACCCTGTTATAGTCTTGGCCTTCACAACATCATGATGGAGATAGGCAGAGAACACAAGTTCATTTTCTATTTCCCCAGCCTCCTTCAGACTACATCCTCATGCAACCTAACTAACAGGGAAAGGGAAACCCATTCTCAGATTTTATTTATTTATATGCATATGTGCATACACACAAACAACCTATGTACAGGGGTCGGGGCTTTGGAGAGTGTACATGTGCATGCACATGCTCACGTACAGATAAATACACACACACACCATTGTTTTCACAATATATTCCTTTGCATTGAGGTAATAGTATAGAATGCAGGCCTTTTTTGTCTACGGTGTTGTTGTGGGTTTGTTAGGTATTACTTGTAATGACTTGTGCAACTTAGTTACTATATTCAATAAATTCATCTTCAAAACCAACCCCCCCCAAAAAATACCACCTTTTTTCTTTTCTTGAAAAACAAAAGCAACAAAACCACTGTATATCCCTTTAGCTTTGGTCTGCAAAATGATTATTATCCCTGAAAGCACATCTGAATCCTCAGAATTGTGAGTCGGTAAGGAAATCCACACTACATTTCACTAAAGGAGTTTGTCTATATACCAACTTTTATCTTTAAACATTGGCATTTCAGAATACTCCTTTACATCTGTACAGGGAAACATCTACATCTGTCAGAATATTCCATAGGCTTTACATCAGGGGTAGGCAACCTACGGCACACGTGCCAAAGGTGGCACGCGAGCTGATTTTTATGGCACTCACACTGCCCGTGTCCTGGCCACCGGTCCAGGGGGCTCTGCATTTTAATTTAATTTTAAATGAAGCTTCTTAAACATTTTAAAAACCTTATTTACTTTACATAGAACAATAGTTTACTTATATATTATAGATTTAAAGAAAGACACCTAAAAACATTAAAATGTATTACCGGCACATGAAATCTTAAATTAGAGTGAATAAATAAAATAAAATGAAACCTCGGCACACCACTTCTGAAAGGTTGCCGACCCCTGCTTTACATTATGATATAAATGTATGTTCCCATTCAGTATCTGCCTACAACTTGATTATAGATAGTGCTGGGTGAAACTGATAAAAAAAAATCAGTTCATTTTGCTTGTTTTCTTGTCCTCAGAATTTCATGAAACATATCTAGGACTCAGACACTATTGCATATTGGGTTATGAAAATTGACTTCAGTGCAAAACTTTTCCTTATGGACAAAAGTGTTTTGGGAGCATCCTCCTGTGCCAGAATAACCATGGAATCATGTTTTCTCCCCAAGACAATCCTCCTCTCCTTATTCTGCAACAGTTATTGTATAGCTATGTTGGAAGAAGGACCAGAGACAGCGGATGTGGTTTAATTAGGCTGCAAGTTTACTCCTAAATGTCAGTGAGTAGGACCTGGCAGATAAAATTGTACAGTGCAGGTAATTCCATAATATTTACATATCCCTGGGGGCCTGCTTGCATCCCTCCCATTTACTCATCCTTTTCCCCAGCAAACCCAGTGTGGGGACATCACTACCCCCACCTCAAATGAAGGCTGAGGCACAGGGTTTACTCCTTGCCATAGCAGTCATAGCAGCCCTGCTTCCCTCCCCCCCCTCCCGAAACAGTCTAATAATGATGAAGCTGTGTGTTAAGATTCTCTCATCCCACCATCCCCATTTTAATGAATTAGGCTGTGGCCTGTTGATATAATCCCTGTTCTGATGATCAATACCCTCTTTTGCCAATGTGTGGTGAGTACTGTTGCAATTGTTTCTCTTCATTGTGTTCATCTGCTTTAACTGAACGGTTCAGACCTGAGTGAAGTTGTCCTTAGGGTGTGGCTTATTGAATGTGATGCAGGCAAGAAATATGTGGAATGGAAAACTGATGGCACTGTAGTAAGCTCATGTCTTATCGAAGTTGCCTGATTGTTTGTAAGGCAAGAGCACACACCCATGTAACAAGTAATGTACAAGGCCATGTGTACACTATAGTGACATAATTACAGCTCTGTAATATGTTGCTGCAGCACCATAGTGTAGATACACCCTACAGTGATGGAAGGGGTTTTTCCATCAATGTACGTAATCCACCTTCCTGTGTGGTGATAGCCAAGTCAATGGAAGATTTATCCCATTGACCTAGCCACTGCTACACCAGATGTGAGGTTGGCTTAATTACAGTGCTTTTCACCCCTCTGAGTGCTGTAGCTACGTCAACCTAACTTTCAAGCTCCAACCAGGCCTAAATGCAATCAAAAGTAAAAATAAGTGTGCAGGGAAGCAAAGACCAAGGGTACAGTGAAATGAACTTGCATCACTATGAGATAGGTCTCACACTATTAAGGCTAGAAGCTTGCTTGTATTAATTATGGCTCAGACAGTCGCCTTAAGAAATAGGTGGCAATTATTCACACTTGTATAACTTCACTTTTTGTTTTATGCTCTAACCTTCTTGTATATGGTGGGATTTTTAAAGGAGCCCAGTATAGAGTGCTAGATGTCCAAATTCTATTGAAATTCACTGGGCATCTAATTCCTTTTGGCATCTTTGAAAATCCCAGCCAGTATCTGTAAAATACCTGCTGTTAGTTATACAATACCAAGAGCTAGCTCCTTTTGGAAGGTATACTCTAAAGTACCAATATAGGCAAGAGAGAATGGTGTCTTACATGAAAGGTTGGATCTAAAACGACTTCTGATGTTTCCCATGGGGATCAGGCAGATGGAGTGAGTCCTCTTTATATACCACTATGCCCAACAAACTTGGATTTATCCATTAAAGTAGATGGAAAGTACATATATTTTCACATTTCTATTGAATGTAATATATTGTGAGATTTTATGAGAAAGGTCTAAAAGCTGTGGCATCTTTGATTTTGTTGAAATTCTTGGGGTAATTATTTTTAATTGTAGTATAGCTCATATTAACATTCCGTTTCCAATATTATTTTAAATTACATCTGTCATAGAACTACAGTAATAGTTCAATAATACCGCAAAACTACAGTTTTACATTTGAGTTGAGCTGTACAAAATGGCTTACTGAAACTCCATTGCCAGTGTGATGTAAATACAGGACTTGGGGAAGAATCTTTTCCAAACATTTTGATATGTTTAGATTTTGGAACTGGTCTCTCGCAGGAAGATTTGATTTCACAAAGATGGGAGGCTTTCTGAAGCTGTAGAAGTCATCTGATCCATGGATTACACTAATTAATAGTTGCAGACCTTTCCAAACATATTCACATAAGTCATGACTTCCTAAGAACCAGATACTTTCATTGTCTTTCCTTTGGCTGTTATCTTTGTTTCAGTTTTGCAAAGTGTAAGAAAATAAATGCTGGGTTTTTTTGTTTGTTTACTTTTTTGTTAACTTTTACAATTTACCTTGTGCTTGAAAGGATGTAAAGAAGGTGCACAGACCACCATCTGCTCAGTAAAAAAGTAGAAAATGTTGTTTGGACAATGGTCTCTGAATAGAAATTTTATCTCCAGGTTCTGGTGGCATGGATACAGGAAACAGTGACTGTGGAGTTGTCCTGAGGGCCTTATAGTCTCTTAGTGACGTTGCTTTGCCAGGATAAAATTATGAAGATCATTACTTTAGCTGAATTTCTTGTGTTACCACTTGTCATCACAATATGGTCCCCACATGCTTAAAGTGATAGGGCTTTACCTTTATATTTTGACACTGTGCCATTTGCTTCATTGAAATATTTTTGCCATTGTCTTGATATTAGTAATGTGACATCATGGGATTGCACTGAAAGTTTTTTCCCACATTTTGAAACTGCAAGATAGTCTCATGGTCTTGCATCAGTTTGTCTTGCCATCATAATTTGGCATTATTAATTTTTAATACATTTCTACTGACTGGAAGTTACATAATTTATTCTTGAAATGGCAATTTAGCCTTTATGAACTTAAATTGACAGGTTCAGGCATCAGGATTTCACTGTGACAGTGGAGTAAATCATGAATAAGTGTCCTGAAAAATGTGAAAATATGAAAAGTAGTAACTGCTGATATTTAGTAGCTATTTCTCAAATTTAAATGCCTATTGTATTTTGTTTTAAAAAATATTTGCAGAATAATCCAGTAACAGATACTGTGATTAAGAACTTGATCCTGCATGGACCCTATCCAAACCTCTTGACTTCAAAATAGAGCTGCAAAACCCTAACCCTAAGGGATTTCTGACACCTCTTTTGATAATGGAATTTGCCCAGTTCCAGAAATAGGAGGCAGGTGGAGACGAATTAATATAATAAACATTTCAGATAAGAAAAGGTTTGGTTGAAGTAACTTTCTAGAAGTCGGTGAAGGTTTTGGGGAGACGTTGCCAGCTCATCACTTGGTGTAAATAGGTATAGTTCTATTGAAGTCAGTGGAACTACATTAATTTATTCCAGCTGAGGATCTGGCCCAGTTCCTCGGGTTTTTTAAAAAAAAAAAAACTATCAAAACAAAGGAAACATGCAACATTTTTTGAAGATCATATTTGTAGTAAGAGGAGGCCCTGAGATATAAACCTCGGTATCAGAGACCCAGTATGAGGCCTAAGGCCTGAACTAAAGTAATGGTCAAGAATTTGCTACCATAAAGCAAAGTTAAGCTGTGAGCCAGAGACAGGCCCTGCTCACAGAAGCTGGCAAGGAAAGAGCTGATGCTGCAAAAATAAACATACCTAAAAGGTACTGGACACTAGAGATACCAGAACACTCTGATATTTGCACGTTCCACACAGATAACAAGGACAGGGGCAAAAGGGTAATCTGATGGATAGAATTATTTTGTTCGAACCAACGTGTACAAGGTGAGAGGTGGCACCTTACTGCGTAGAGGGGTTGTACCTTGCTACGTAGAGTGGTTGCACCTCAATACATCAGGAGTGATGTGTAATTTGTTTGTACCTGTGTATAAGAATGCATCCCTAGTGGACGTCTTTGTCCGGCCTAGGGGGCAGTGGAAAGTCCCGCCACTCACTGAGCTGAGTCCATTGTCAGGGAGCATATATGTACTAGCTAGCAGCACTTTAGCAGCACCTTAGACTTCTATGCCAGGGAGCTGGAGACTCTGTTTCTCTTAGACAATAAACCTGGCCCAGGTGCCTTTGTACCTTACTAGAGTCATTGGGGGTTCTCTCGGGGTCTGCTGGGTCAGCTATCTGCGCAGAGCTGGGGTAGCACACAGAGGGAACACATGCACACAACCAATTAATATCAACACTGACTAAAACAGAGCACCACACCAGGAGCATCTAATGACAATATTTAGGGATCTACCAAATTCACGGCCATGAAAAATGTGTCACAGACCATGAAATCCTGTCTTTTGTATGCTTTTACATTATATTATATAGATTTCACAGGGGAGACCAGCATTTCTGAAATTGGGGGTCCTGACCCAAAAGAGAGTTACAGAGGGGTCGTGGTATTGCCATCCTTACTTCTGTGCTGCCTTCAGAGCGGGGTGGTTGAGAGCAGCAGCTATTGGCTGGGTGCCCAGCTCTGAAGGAGGTGCCCCTCCAGCAGCAGCACAGAAATAAGGGTGGGAATACTATGCCATGCCACCCTTAATTCTGCACTGCTGCCTTCAGAGCTGGGCAGCCAGAAAGTGGCAGCTGCTGAATGAAGGCCCAGCTGTACAGGCAGCAGTGCAGAAATAAGGGTGGCAATACCATACCATGCCACCCTTACTCCTGCACTGTTGCTGGCGGCGGCTCAGCCTTCAGAGCTGGTCTCACAGCCAGCAGTCAATGCTCTCCAGCTCTCCAGGAGCAGCAGCGCAGAAGTAAGGGTAGCAACCCCCCGTACAATAACCTTGCAACCCCCCTCACACACACACACACACACACACACACACACACACACACACACACACACACACACACACACACAACTCCTTTTTTGGCTCAGGACCCCTACAATTACAACACTGTGAAATTTCAGATTTAAATAAATAGATGAAATCATGAAATGTACAATTTTAAAAATCCCATGACCATGAAATTGACCAAATTGATTGTTAATTGGTAGGGCCCTAATCATATTGTATCAACATTTTGCTCGGGGGATGAGCATTTTGAGGTCTAATACTTGGTAGATAACATATGTGTGCATATTGTGAAAGATTACAGATATATATTCATCTGCTTATGTATTGATTGTATTTTTCTTGAGTTTTCACATCATTGACTTTTTGTGTAATTGGGTCATTGAAAAGTATTTAGAAATGGCACAAAAAGTAATGATGATTTTATTTTATTCTGTCAAGGCTAAAGAAATCTTGACTGAACTGTTCTGAATGAATTAGAAAACAACAAATTGAAACTCTTCTTCAATGCTGTAACAGCAGAGTGCTATGCATGAGTATAAAGCAACAGAGGGTCCTGTGGCACCTTTAAGACTAACAGAAGTATTGGAGCATAAGCTTTCGTGGGTGAATGCCCTTGCGTCTGATGAAGTGGGCATTCACCCACGAAAGCTTATGCTCCAATACTTCTGTTAGTCTTAAAGGTGCTACAGGACCCTCTGTTGCTTTTTACAGATTCAGACTAACACGGCTACCCCTCTGATACTTGACATGCATGAGTATGTAGCCAAAGAGAAGATAAGCAAAGCAGATGGCCTTGGAATGTGATAGGTAGTTAGGTTACCCTTCTCAAACTGTTTGTGATGGTCACTAGGGAAATTAGTGACACTGATGCATCTTTAAGTCATCTAGAGCCATGAATCTGCATCACATGTTGTAAGTATTTAGATTAATTTAATGTGACCAGAGATCCATGTTCTGTCTTATAAATAGAAAAGTTTTGTTGGCAAAACTTAGAATTCATTTTAATGTTAAAAAAGTAGTCTTAGAAGTGCACTATAACTCATGATTCTCTCGCTAATTACAAACTGAAAATGACAGAGAGCAAAATGAAAACCACCATTAACCTATTGCAGAGAAGCTACGTGATGTATCCTCTGCATGCATGCAAGCAGAATGCCCTTCTGTGAAGGTCACCAGCTGGGCCATGATTGTCATTTTGTCTGTAATTTGAACACACCTGTGGCCCTTATCTATATTTGCCTTGGATACAAAAATGTACCCAGGAATATACAACAACTTTTCACTTCCATGCTAACTAAGGAAATAAATAAACTTGAAATTATTTACAAATCATTCTTAATTAATGGTGGCATGCACAGAAACAAAAGTATTTTTATTATAACACACAAAATATATCTCACTATAAATATTCTCAAGTCCTCTACTATTGCTGAAGATATCTGGATTTCAATTTTTTCTCAGAATCATCCTCAGACCCTGATATAAAATATTCCTATAAAATTAGGATGTTGAATTTCAAGGTATTATCTCTCAACACCAGCAGAGCTAGATATAAATACTATATACCATTACAAAAACTCATGTTCCACTTCTCCTTTATTAGTATTTTAAATCTTGTGATATTTAAGCCAATCTTATCACTTTTGCGGGCTCCTGAATCATTATTTTAAAACACTTAGGGTTAGCAGTAATGCAGTAGTGCCATTGCATATGTTGTATTAAATCCATGTCAGAGTTTGTCACTGATCAATATAAAATAACATATAGAGAAAGAGTATATGTATGTTAGTTTAATTCGGCAGTGGTTGTACTTGAAGATTGTCAGTTGCCTACGGTAACTGACTAAAATAATGAGCCAGATTATAATTCCCTTATTACTGAGTGGTATCATATTCCACAAGTAGGCCTATTGACTCTGATTTTAGTGGGACACATATGGTGTAAAGTAATTTGTGGATAAGGGAGCTATACTAATATTTCTAGCATGTTCTATACAATGTATAGGGGAAGTATGGGAATCCTGAAAATACCAAAGCAAAGTTCTAAATATTATATTATGTATAATAATGACCTTATAATGTATAATATTTAAATATATGGTAGGCATGACTGGAAAGTTTGTGTGACCACTGTAAATAGCATTCGGATAATTTGGCTGCATACCATTCATTGGCACCAGAAGGGTTAAGGCAGATATAAGAGAAATTGTTTACATTGCATTATTGTGCAGCAACAGAAAATAATTCAGTTAAAGAAAGAGGAGATACCACTTCTATAATAATTGCAAAAGGCATGGCTGTTAAGCTGTCTTCAGAAATTAGAATAAGTAAAAGGCATGGCAGGGGAAATGAATATGTAATGGTAGCAATTCTTGATCCATGTTTCAAATGGAAAATAAATCTAACTTCATAGAGCAATGAACAGAACATTCAAAGCAGGTTTTTGAAAACAAAGTCATGTACATCATGCCAAACTTCTTCACATTTCATTTAAAGGCCTTACCCTCTTAATATGTGCTATAGGTAATGATACAAATGTGGTGAAGAGGACACATTGACAATAAAGGAAACTGTAGTAAAATATTTGGATTTATTAATATACTGTAGATTGTGCAACAGATGTAATTGAAATTAACCAAAGAAACATAATCAAAACTTCCTATAACACTGGTCAACAATTTTTGAGAAGTTGTCTGCTTCAGAGATAAAATGTGCTATTTATTATGTATTTTGATGTGCTGAATTCAAATATGACAATTAAAACAACTGATTGGCTACTGTTTCTAAGATATTTAAGTTTTTCATTTTGTCTATGTATATTGTGTAGATAGTAGAGTTTTAATCATAAATTGTAAACCTAGGTCTTTTCATGTGTTTATGGTTGCTTTACATGATAATATTTCACCTGTCCTATTTATGTAACACTTTAAAAATCAGCAAAAGGGTTATATAAATAAAATGTATTATGAAACAAAAGGCAAAAACCTATTATGTACATAGTTTAGTCCTATTCAGTGTCTACTCGGCGCTTCTTGGCTTGTCTCTTGTATTCATTAAATGGAGCATCTCTTGTCACTGTCCAGCAATAATCTGCAAGCACTGATGGACTCCATTTGCCCTGATAGCGTTTCTCCATTGTTGCAATGTCATGGTGAAATCGCTCGCTGTGCTCGTCGCTCACTGCTCCGCAGTTCGGTGGAAAAAAATCTAGATGAGAATGCAAAAAATGTATCTTTAGTGACATGTTGCAACCAAGGCTTTTGTATGCCTTGAGGAGGTTTTCCACCAACAACCTGTAGTTGTCTGCCTTGTTGTTTCCGAGAAAATTTATTGCCACTAACTGGAAGGCTTTCCATGCCGTCTTTTCCTTGCCACGCAGTGCATGGTCAAATGCATCATCTCGAAGAAGTTCACGAATCTGAGGACCAACAAAGACACCTTCCTTTATCTTAGCTTCACTTAACCTTGGAAATTTTCCACGGAGGTACTTGAAAGCTGCTTGTGTTTTGTCAATGGCCTTGACAAAGTTCTTCATCAGCCCCAGCTTGATGTGTAAGGGTGGTAACAAAACCTTCCTTGATTCAACAAGTGGTGGATGCTGAACACTTTTCCTCCCAGGCTCCAATGACTGTCAGAGTGGCCAATCTTTCTTGATGTAGTGGGAATCTCTTGCAAGACTATCCCATTTGCAGAGAAAACAACAATACTTTATGTATCCAGTCTGCAGACCAAGCAAGAGAGCAACAACCTTCAAATTGCCACAAAGCTGCCACTGATGTTGGTCATAGTTTATGCACCTCAAAAGTTGTTTCATGTTGTCATAGGTTTCCTTCATATGGACTGCATGACCAACTGGAATTGATGGCAAAACATTGTTATTATGCAGTAAAACAGCTTTAAGACTCGTCTTTGATGAATCAATGAACAGTCTCCATTCATCTGGATCGTGAACGATGTTGAGGGCTGCCATCACACCATCGAAGTTGTTGCAGGCTACAAGATCACCTTCCATGAAGAAGAATGGGACAAGATCCTTTTGACGGTCACGGAACATGGAAACCCTAACATCACCTGCCAGGAGATTCCACTGCTGTAGTCTGGAGCCCAACAACTCTGCCTTACTCTTGGGTAGTTCCAAATCCCTGACAAGGTCATTCAGTTCACTTTGTGTTATGAGGTGTGGTTCAGAGGAGGAGGATGGGAGAAAATGTGGGTCCTGTGACATTGATGGTTCAGGACCAGAAGTTTCATCCTCTTCCTCTTCCTCGTCTGACTCAAGTGAGAATGATTCTGGTGCATCAGGAACTGGCAGTCCTTCTCCGTGGGGTACGTGAGCGTATAGCTGATGGAATGTTTGGATAATGCACAGTCCACTTTTTCTTCTTTGACACACCTTTCCCAACTGGAGGCACCATGCAGAAGTAACAATTTCTGGTATGATTTGTTGGCTCTCTCCAAATCATTGGCACTGCAAAAGGCATAGATTTTCTTTTCCTGTTCACCCACTGGCGAAGATTTGTTGCACAAGTGTTGCAGCATATGTGTGGGGCCCACCTCTTGTCCTGATCTCCAATTTTGCAGCCAAAATAAAGATGATAGGCTTTCTTATCCATAGTGGTTATATTGCGCTTTTGTGATGCAAAAGTCACTTCACCACAAACATAGCAGAAGTTATCTGCACTGTTCACACAAGTACGAGGCATCTCTGCTCACTTTGGCTAAACAGAAATGTGTCCCTTTGCAAAATCAAACACTGACAAATAAGAGAGCACGACACTGTATGATTTCTAGAGCTGATATAGGGCAATTTGTTCAGCAGAGTGATGTAAGCTTTGTTATGATTGCATCATCCATGACTTCTAGGAATAACATGATGCAATTCATATCATGTATGACACAATACCAGCTTCAATTGCATCAATCGTTGTTTTGCCTAAAAAGCAAGTACTGTCCAAACCCAGTCATAGATTTATTCATAGATCCAGTCAAAGATGTATTTTAGTCATTTCTGGTTTAAATTGAGATCCCTTCCCTTTATAACTCACTTATCCTCCGCCATTCCCAAGTCAAAGGTCGTATATACTGACCCAATAGCATATCTTGAAAACTAGAGCCAATCAACAATTTTAAGCATCATTTTCGTTCTCAGTGACCCAGAATTAGTAAAGTTTGACTACGCTTATTTCAGAAGCATTTTGGCTGTAGAGCAGTGTAATTAGTATCTCATTTTCCTGAATATAAATCTCAAAATATTCCTTGATTATCTACATTCCTTCTGTTTTTTTCTAAAATTGAAGCCAAAGATATGGAAGATTGAGGTAGCGACTGAACAAGTGGAAAGAAATTGGTACATAGTAGGAGGTCCCAAAAAGTTGTTTGATGATTTTCTATTGTCACATATCTCCATATCATATCATTTATGTGTTTAGTGGGGATTATAAGTAGTATACGTAACTTTAAAGTGTCTGATTTGAGAAAGATTACATTTATTTTCAAAAGAACTGATCAAGCCTGCAAACATATTTTCCCTCGTGTCTTTTTTGTTGTAGAAACACAGTGTCTGTTACCTAAGCAATGTTTTTGCAGATTACTTTTTATTTAAATTAGATCAGAAAAGGAAATTGGGAGTAAAAATTGTGTATGAAGTATATGATTTAAAATAGTTTTAGATTTATCTTTTTCTCTTAACCCTCTTTGGTCTGTTTTATAATTTTTAAGCAATAGGTAGCCAGGTGAAAATGAAAATTGTGTCACAGTCATGAATGCTGCCTATAATCTGTAATGAGATAAAATGAGATCTTTGATCGTCTCCAGGTTGGATTCTTTTCTTGCTGTTGAAATCAACACCAGCTGGGGCTCCACGATCCGCACATGTAGAGTCATTGCTAATCTGTGTGTCACTGAAACAGGTTGTAATGAGAACTAAAAGCAAGGTTGAGTTTTACACATCCAAATGAAGAGAAGATGCCTGCTAATTATCACAAGGGTCTTGGAAAAGATACATATTCTAGCGAAATAAGAGAACTTTTTAACAAGTACAGGATGAGGGAGAGAAAAAGATAGGTAGGGTAGGGATGAAAGAAGATTAAACTGTGCAGCAGACATGCTGACAGATGGTAGTATATTAAACAAGGCTGTATAGTATATCCTACCATCAGTCTTCAGACAAAACTATCATTGACTGCCTTACTAATCAGAATACCTATAGTTATATAGAATGTACTTTGCTGAACAAGATATGTAGCATAGAGAAAAAATTGCTTGCTTTGCTTCACTGTCTCTCTTCAAAGCTCCTCCAGGTCCTTTTGGTATCTTCCATTACCAATGGGCCAAAATCTAAACTTCAGTTCCAAACTATTTTAAATGCTGAAGGTTGAGTTTGAATCACTGGAGAATTGGGTTGCGAGAGAGTTGGGTCTGAATCACTGGAGCTGAACCTTCCCCTATAAATCTGGTTGTATATCATATACAAAACCACACTCTGATAAACACACAGGTTTGTTTTCCTCTTTAGTCAACACTAATATTGAAAACAAGAGAAAAAAAATAACTCGATGCTTTTTGAGACCATTAATTGAATGTTTTCTTTTTCACAAACTATAGATATAGAATATAGTGTCGCATTTTCAAACTGATAGTCCTCCTGAGGACCCTTTCTCCCTTGAGTACTCCAGTTTAGCCAGTTGTAAAACCATGAGATGCATTTGTGTGGATCAGCTGAGTATCTATGTTGACCTCTGCGCTAACTCAGATCAGAGGCTTTTATGGGATCACTTCAGCCGAATAATTTCCTTAGAAACATAAAGTGGGAAGGATTTAAGGCCTGCCAGTGTCTTCCCACTGAAATTGAATATCATATGTGATACACATAGATGATCACAACGGATGATCTTTGTGACCTTACTCTGTTTTCCAGCAGGAAAAGTATAAAATAAAATAAAAGGCTCCGTGCCGCAGAGAAATGGGGAACATTTCTTCTTGACTCCACATTTTGGGCCTGATCTAAATCCTGATGAAGTCAGTATGAGTCTGTCCATTGGCAATAGACATTGTGGTCTATTTAACCTTATATGCATGTGAACAAGGACTTCAGATCAGTCATAAAAAAAAACCTCCTTAGCTGTGAAATCATGGAATAAACGATAGTCACTTGAAAAGGGAGCAGTGTAGTAATCTGAAAAAAAAATTACCTTAAGCAAGAAAAATAATACATCCACTCATTCACTTTATTTATTAAGCAGATGCTTATAATGTATTCTTTAACCAACATTGCCATTTACTATAGAATCATTTTTTTCTTATTTGTATTATTTCTTTGTTTCTAAGGAAAACTGTATTCATACTGGTAAGACATGACCATGTAACCGTGAGTATAGCCCCAGAGAAATGAAACAGTCAACAGTTTTTGATCAGGGCCCAAGTTAAACAAGGCATCCAGCTAAGCACATAAGAATATGTTTGAGTCTAAGCATGTGCATAAATGCGTTGATGAATAGAGATGGATTTAAGCATGGGCTTAAATAGTTTGCTGGACTGAGGGCCTGGAGTCTGATCCTGAAAGGGAATGAGCTCTCAGAGTTCTAGTCCTAGCTCCTCTACCCATATGCTACATGATCTTAGTTAAGTCACTTCATTCTATGTGCTTGTTTCCTCTGCTGCTATTTATCTGACTTGTCTATTCAGACTTTTAGCTACTTGGGACAAGGAATCTATTTTACGATGTGCTTGTCTAACACAGTGGGGCCTCTATGTTATGGGAATATAAATAATAAAAATAATTCCTACTCTAAGAAATACCATAGTTCTTTCCCACAGACAGTACAAAAGGAAAGGCAGTGTTGGGGAAGGAAGAGAAGAGTGACCGAAACTCTCTAAAAACTGTATTTTCAGCATTTGTACTTGTGGGGAGAATTGTAAAAATTTGAGCAAAATTGGCTCCTTTGCCAAATATGCTCTTATGATTTTTTAAAAATACAATAAAAAATAATGTTTTCTGCTCCTAGTGTTAAATTTAGCAAATTAATATTTTGTAACTTGAATGTTCTTTTCTGGTTCTCTCATTTTCCAACTTCTCTTGCTGTTTTGTCTTTCACTTCCCTTTCTCGTAGTTGTTTTAACCTGTTTTTCTTTCTCCAACATTCTGTCCCTCATATTTTTCCCCAGATGCTTTGGTATGTTCTGATTTTTTCCCCCTTACTTAGTATTCAGTAGCAACAAACTAGACAACTGTAAATACCCCCAAAATAAATTCTACAAAGTTTCATGAATATTAATGGGGAAATAGTGAGACAAACTCAAAGTCAGACCAAGTTCACTAACGTTTGAGAACCATTGAGTGAATCTGGATCCCAGTCTGTGGTTTTGTATTAAAATAATGTGAAATTCAAGGTTTCGAGTGTGAAGCCTAATGAAACTCAGTGGTTTAGAGTGAGTTTTGCTTTGAGAGGTTGGATTCAGTTGAACCTGAAACTCAACACAAACATCAAGTCAAACTGCAGGACAGAATCAAAGAAAATATTTGAATGTCACAGTTCTAGTGCTATTACACTGTTGCATTTAGTTTGCTGAAAAGCATTCCTGTTCACCAGTACTCCCAAGAACTACAGCTTCCTGAATAACCTGCAAGAATTTCTTCCTTCCTGCAAAGAAAGCGATTATGTGTTTTGTGTCAGATTTATGTAACCCCAAAACACAATTCATTGTCTTTTCTGTAAATTAAAGGACAATAAGGAGTGAAACTTTGTAGGAAAGAGTGTTTTCCAAAAAACCCGATTTTCCCTCTCTAGTGTAAATCAGGAGTAAGGTTTCTGAGTTCAGTGGATTCACCCTGGTGTAAAATTGGTTAATTCAGAAGGGAGGCAGTCTGGGATTGTCTAGGGTGCAGTCTGTGCTCTAACATGGCATCACACATTTGTAACAACTGTTCTGTCATCTGGCCACCATATCATATCATACAGTTTAACTTTGTATATAATATCAAAGCATGGTAGCTGGAGTCCATTGTTGGCCACAAGTGGCAACTTATTGTCTTCCTGTGATGACATGGGGGGTTGTTTGTTTGTTTTATCCTCCTGATGAAGCAGATATTGAATCAGATTAAGAATTAATGTACAGTATTATCTATATTGTCTCATTGATGACAATGGAATAGCACATCACATTAAGTCAGTGATTTTGACACTTTACATCATTGTACCGGAATTCTCCAGTTCATTAGCACAATCCTAAATGAACCAAGCACCAAGCACTCTGCAGCAGGGGAGAAAGCTTCAGTTAATGTCTGTCTCACAGCCTTTCCTGTAGTGTAGTTGTCTGAGTGCTGTGCTTGCCCAGATTTGACCATCCAAGGAGGAACAGTTCAGAGGGAATGTGTTGTCCGACATTCTTATTTTTTATTTTCCAGTAGCGCCTGGAGGTCCCATGGTTCTAGTCATTGTACAACACACACAACAAAAGACAGTGCCTGCCACAAAGAGCTTAGAACAGAAAAGACAGGAAGGTAGGAGAGGGAACAACTTGCCCAAGATCGTACAATGAGTGGATGGCAGAGCCAGGTTTCCTGAGGCTCAGTCTGGTGCCCTTTCCACTGGCCTTCAATGCCTCTTCTCAAACGCCATTGAGAAGCATGACTGGTAGGTTACACTATAAAATGTCTGTTTCTCCCATTTACTTTCTTTACACTTTGTATAGTTATGCTATTACAAAGGTAACCATTCTTACTGGGAGCCTAATGCGGCTGCCATATTTGGAAGAAGAGAGTGTGCAGGGAGTGAGGGGGAGGGCAAGGAGGGTGGGGATGGAGTGTGCAGTGTCTTATTCCTGCACTTCTTACTCAGGCAGTGGGAGCTTGCTCTGAGTATGGATTGGAGAACTGGGCCTAATGTTAACCAGATTCCTCCTTAGCATTGAACATTTTGACCTGTATATTGTAGGAAAATGGATTTTGAAATGAGTGCTTCAGAGTTAAAAGCTGAACATTATAAAAGTGCATATACCATAGATTAAGGATTTTTCTAATATTTTTCTCAATGTTTTCCCTCAAATTTATCAGTTGGAGAAGTACTTCTTCATGAGCTAGCATAAACAATGCCAAAGGAATTTAACAATGGCTGTTTGACCTTGGTCACTCATTTTAATTGCTATATAATACCTTGAGACCTATTACAGCTCTTTTACATTTCAAACCATCTGCTATTTGATAGTTAGTGGTGCACAGTGTAAAACACAAAAGGATACCTTCTCCATTCCTAGGTCATTTTGACATGATGTTTTATTACCTTCTCATGCTAGTGCACACACAGCAACTACCATCAGTGCTATCAAAAGATTAGAGTTAACCTTAAAAGAGACCTAAATTTATGGATAAGGTTCTGAGATGTAAATGTCAAAGTACAGAGCTGGAAATGCTGAAATAAGCACCTAGAGCTCCAAATACCAATGTATTAAAAACAGTAGATGCTACTTTGTTTAGTTCTTGTAATTGTTTTAAAGTTAGAATTGATCTTAGGGTTACAAAAAAGAAAAAAAATAAGGTTTCTTCAATTCAAGACTGCCTGAATGGACTTATAAATTAAAGTGTCAATTTATAAGATGAGACTACAATCAATCCATTTTATGAGTATAAAGAGAACAAGGATTCTATATTTATGTTATAAACCTAGAATCATTTAAAGCCCTTTCAAACTGTCAAAAGTGAATCATCCTAAATCTCTGCATCAGTCACAGATTTCATTGGGGTTGCTTTCCTGGTATTAAATGAAATAGTTTTTAAAG
Organism: Chrysemys picta bellii; assembly: GCF_011386835.1. Classification (NCBI taxonomy): domain Eukaryota; kingdom Metazoa; phylum Chordata; order Testudines; family Emydidae; genus Chrysemys; species Chrysemys picta. The sequence goes on along the minus strand of NC_088798.1, from coordinate 48,942,258 downwards.
GTATGTCAGAAATGAATTTCCCTTTTATCCTTTTATCCTAAAACCTAGTTAAACGTTCAGTTGATATTGTTGTTACTTTTAAGTTAAAAAAAATCAAATTAATGTTAAAGTCATATATAAGCAAAATCATGAAATCCACCAAATCACTGAAACTATAATTACTTTTTAAAACTACTTGTTGCTTTCTACTGGAAAAAGGTAACTACAACTGCATTCACAATTATTAACTCCAAGGCCAGTTCTTAACACGAATGGGCAAAATGGGGACTGAAAACAGTTTAAGGCAGGAATGAGTTTGGTCGAATGTTTGTAATGTATGGAAAAAAGAACATAACACTAGCATTTAAAGGCATTATAGCTAGATACAACTGGGGAGGGAAAGAAGGAGTGCAGTGGGTAGTGATGGACATGTTTAACATTATGTTCATTGTCCATTTGAACCCAAATTTGGCCATTGTATTTCCTAATGTTTCTTCTGATCAGTGATTTGTTAATTAATTGTGAATTGGACCATGAATTATCTATATAATTGATTAGCCTAGCATTTCGAACTAATTAGATGACTGTGTAACATGAGTGCTACTCATAAATACAGATCTTCTCAAGCTCATACACTTTTACATTACTAGATAAGGATTCTTTATATGGGACTAGATTATTCCTGGCCCCTCTGGAAATGGAGCACTCAAATTGCCTTCCTGCCTTATTTAGAGCCAGGCAAACATGCAAACCCAATCGAGAACCAGGGACTGCCTCCTTCCTATTTCCATATGGATTCACGGTGCCCTAAAATGTGCCCCAAGAAGTACAATGTGACCCTGCCTTCTGACCAAACCTTCCGGTGGAGCAGAACCAGTGGAGTGATGGGGGTAATCTGCGCTCCACACAGGATGGTAGCAGTTGGTTCTCTTGTTCACTAGGCCATTTATAATTCTTCTTCTATTCTAAAGTGCAATTACTGTATTGCTTTGCTCGAGGCAGCGCTTCATTGCAATCCTCATTAACATAAATGGGAGTTTTGAGCATGGATCCTGGACTATATGCAATATGGACCAGACTAATTGTATACAATTTTCTTCATTCAAAATTAGACTTAAAAGTTATATGTGGTCTGATTCTGCTACTCCTACTCATGGTGGGTGCTACCTATTCTAAATGGTAATTCTCTGGGAATAAGGTAGTACTCCGCATGAATAGAGAGTGTTAGAATAGGGCCCTTAGATTTTTATTTTGACAGATCAGAACAGTTTGCAGTTAATGAGCAGATAATCAATTATTTTCATCAAAATATCCAAAAATGTATTCTCAAACCCACAGATAAATATAAATAGCACTGCACCATGACTAAATCATGCTGACTGGAAAGGAAAAAGGCATTCTAATTAAAATTTCGTTTTTTTGTACTGACTATAAGTACCATAGAATCTAATCCAGAGTTCTGTATTGTTCTGTTATGTTTTCTCACCTTTCTTTAAGGTTGCTAATAATCTTTGATTCATTCACTCTATTATGAAGTTTCTTTCCATCATATACCTGTTTTCACTGAATACTGCTGATAGCTTGCCATTTGTATTTAGCTAAGCATGTGCATGACAGAAGAATGAGGAATGATTTTCATTTCTCTCAAGGACAAGTGGTTTACAATAATATCCCCCTTTTTTTCTGTTGTTGTTAGGTTGTGTTTTTCAGATTTTAGAGACTTGTTAGTATAGGCATAGTTCCCTCCCACCCCCAAATGATTGTAATGACAATCAAGAAGCAGCCCTGTGACTCGAGTAAGTTCAGTGCATAATACTGTCTCAGCAAAACACTGCATCTTTTCAAAAGCTGCTGATACCTTGTGATGCATTTTGAAAGATGTTCCATTTAGAAACAATTCTGTTTGTGAAAGAGTAGTATCAAGCCATTTGTTTATATATAATTATGTATGCAGTGCTTGGAAACTACATAGTGAGAAAGGGGGTGATTTTTAATCGCAAGATCAGATCCTCAAATGGTGTAAGTTAATTTTAGATCCCTTGACTTCGATGGAGTTTGACTAGTTTTCATCAACTGAGAATCAGGCCCCCAGATTCTACGTTGTGTTACTATTTCTAAGCTTAATCTTTTAGTCTGAGTATATGATCAAATAACTTATACAAGGGTATGTTCCACCACATCCCCAACAGATATTGTCCCTTAATTACTATTTAAAGATATGGGATGGAGTCCAATAAGTCTTCTGCAATATTTTACATGGCATCAATGTCACCTTTGCGTCTCTGGCTGTTCTGCTGCTGAAATCTATGAAGATTGTAAGGAGATTGATTCTGAGAAGGCAGGTAGGTGTCAGTGTTCCAACAATAAATCACTGATATTTGGAAATGGCCGAAGCAGCCTCCATATAAACATCTACCATGCAAAATGAACAAAATGACAGTGTTTAATTTGTTATGGTTAGAAGTCATCCGCTTTGGAAATCAAATGCCCACCTGAGTGGGATTTGAATTACAACTAGATATGGGAAATCAAGCTTTTGTGATTCATTATTTTATAATAGAATTCTAATACAAAAATGTTTCTCCTTATTTTGTGCTTGTATTGATAAAATTCTTAATACAAATGTTTAAAAAATAGAAAAAAAATTGTTTATTTTATTTATTTCTATTCTCTCCTTCTTTATGATTAAAGACATTTAGATACTATGAGATTTGTTTTTTAAGAGATTGTCTGCTCTCACTGATTGTTCCTTACTGGAAGTCATAATACTATTATTATCATAACATCACATTGGTTGCTGTAGAAATGCTTATGATGCTGCCAGCTGAGCATACTCTGTCTTCAGGTAAGTACTAAGTAGCATGATGTGTTAAATTTCAGGAAGTAAATTCTGTAACATATCCTTGTAATAAAGGCTGATTGGAGATTAAATCAATAAACTGTAATGACACTGAGCATAGGAAAAATTGTTTCCAAAAATGTTTATAAATTTTTCTTATGAGACATCAGATTTTCTTTAATAATTTACAGATAATAAAGAAACACTATTTACTTGCACTGACTTCTGATATTTTATATTTAGGGAGTAACTATGTCTCTTTCTACACATGTACAGTTGGGGAAATGGATCCACGGATCCTCTTCCCCTGGCTGCTTGGGCACCTATGTAAAGCATAGAGTAGACAGACCAGGAGGGCTAATGGTGCTCTACCTCAAAAAACAAACAAAATTGTTTAGCCTCACCCTCCTATGCTCCAACTAGCACCTGAGGAGAGTGGGTGCTACAGAAGCTGTTGTGAGCACCTAGGGGTATCAGGATACTCTCAGATTCTGCAAGACATTCAGAGTTGTCATAGCTCTGTGACTTCAATGGAGTGATAATAACTTGCACCGAGGATCTGCTCCTCTGCCTGCATCTGCACAGACTATGCAGAATACTGTAATAAAGTTCTCATTGGCCACTACATGCTTAGTTGCATGATTAAGGGTGTGATCCATTGCCCACTGAAGTGGATGGAAAGACTGTTATTAATGTCATTGGGCCTTGGACTGAGATTTTAGCCCTTGGAATTTCTAAAATGTGCAGAATGAGAGGATAGAAATAAAACATTTTTGTAAAAGGACACTAAGCAGCTCAAATATGTCTGCCTAGCACCATTAATGATTGATGATTTTTCTGAGCATATCTCAGAAAGATATGGCTAAACACATATCAGGTTCTCCCACCCCACCCCACCGGTAATTCTGTCCGTACCATTTTATTTTATTATCCTTTCAAATTAGTATGACCCACAGTGCATAAACATGAGGGCCCACATTTACAAATTCACTTACACAGTCTTTATTCGTTAAAAACGTGTAATACAAGAAGAAAAGTCAATGATTTATAGTAAATTCTCATGAAATTCTCATGAATAAAACCTCAGCTCCATTGATTACTGCTCACAGCCCCATGTATTCTGTACTTCTTCAGAGCAGACTAAGATAAGTTAGCCAAACTAGAACCACACAAAGCAAATTAGAGCCATTTCCAAAGGAAGTGGAAAATGTCTGTAAATTATACCTCTTCTCAACATCTATGTTTGCAGTATCCTTTTGACCAATCTATGATATTTCCTAAGTCATTTTTTGAGTGTTTGCTATTTGTTCTGTTTTTCTTGCCTTTCTTCCTCCTCAACTCACCTATGTAAGTCCAGGGAAAAGTAGAGAAAAATGCCTCTTTGAGGGGACTGTTATGTAGATTTATTTGTATTACATATAGTTTTCTAGGAGCCTAGTTGCAACCAGTAAAGTTTCCCTTGCTTGGGGAAAATCAATCCTAAGATTGCTTTCTTTTATTACATAACATAAAGAGGGCACACAAGTGATGGCATTAAAATGTCAGCAGTGATGTCTGAGATGCCATCATTATATGCTATAATAAACATAGGTAAACAGTGGTAATTTAAAAAATTTACTGACTTTTTTAATGGTGACCGTTGTATGAGGAGATGAGGAATTAAAGATGCCATGTGTTGGTTCAGTCATAGTACATCAGAATGATAGTTAGTTTACTAGGTATGTATGCATTTGCATAGCCCATGCTGTCAGTACTAGGACTAAAAACTGACCAAGCTATAAAGTTGTCACATATTACATGTCAAAAGGCCAAGCAATTAAAACACACACATAGGCAATTTATTCTGTAACTTGCCATGAACAATCAAGCTACTAGCCAGTGCCCACATGTACTTAGGCAATTAGATGAGCTACACAAGTCTCTAGTCAGTAACTTCACAAATGGGACCGAACAAGTACAGACACATACAGTTACCTGGAGTGAATTAGATTAAATAAAATTGTACAAAAAATCTGCTGGATGGCCAATACATATTCAGTCCAATCCAGTTATTTTAAAATTTGAGGCCCATATACATAGTTTTAAACTGTGTTATGTGTTCTTATGCATAAGAACACAAGGAAAGATTTTAAACAGGCTAAAAATATTTCAAGCCTGCTTATCTTTGTCTGTTTCCTAAAATGTTTGTTCCCTCTCTTTCTCTCTTCCCCAAGAGATCACGAATGATTTATTTGGGCATTGCTCTTGTTTGTAAAGATTATATTACCTTTTAGCATAGATGTATAAAGGTTCGGGCATCCAGTCAGGTTGCAGAAACCATTCTGTGTGTGTGATTAGTCACTATACCCACATTGCGAGTGACCTACTGAAGTTTGAACATTAAATATATAAATAAATACTTCTCTGAATAGCTTGGGAAACATATTCAGCATTATCTGACCAATGTTTTAATTAATAAGAGTTTGGGGGCATTCCTTCTTGGTTTGCATTAAGAAAATAATTTTTTTATCACCTGATTGATGGTTAACTAAGTTTTATCACCCAATTTAGCTAATCCTCTTCCTGGTCAACTCACCGAAAGTAATTTTACCAATACTGAACAAATTCTCTCCATTTCAAAAAAGAAGCGTGTTGTCAGTTACATTCTATAATGACCATTCAGTGAGGCATATAATTCATCATCATGGAGCACTTAGGCCATTTCATCAGGTCTCTCTAATGCCACAGAATGTGACCTTTAGTCATAATAAAGGAGCCATGGATGCCAGATCACGAACCCTCTGCAGTCAGCACACTCACAATCAAAACACGTGGAGGAAGGAAGGAAAGAAGGGGAAACAGAGCTTAATAAGCAAAAGGTGCAGAATGATTTAGTTACAAGTTTGATTAGGGAAGTATGCAGCCAAATTAGCAAACCATGCATCCCAGTTGACGGGTCTGAAAACAAAGATTGCAGTATTCAACTGGCTCATTTAGTGTATGGAGCTAGATGAATAAAGCATGTCATTGCATTTTGAAGAGTATGGAGCTCATTCAGCAGAGTGTGTAATTCTTGCAGTGCTAAAACATGCAGCTCAGAGTATATTTGTGATTGTTAAAATGATCAGCTTGACCAGTAATGAGTATAATAATATGACACTAAATCTTTGCAAGTAGACTTGGAAAATGTGGATTTTTTGATTTTTGGACTAGTATATCAAAAACAGCCTGACTAGTTAAATATAAAGAAATGTAACTAGTAGAATCTGAAAGATAAAGTAGTGAGGCCAAATGTTTTGGTTAGGTGCAGTTTGCTGCTTTAAATGTCTGAAATGGCACATCATTTACAGAATACCTGATGTAGCTTTAAAACTCTTTAGGAGTATGAGAACAAAAATCTCAGTAGACTTGGTGTACAGTAGGTTCATTACATATGTGTTGTTTTGGCTTTCATGATTTTAAAGTTGACCAGCTGTCTGGTACTTTTAAGGGGCGTCCCTCATTTAGTGACCCGTTTCTAGTAAAGAGTTACTAAGAAGCATTGGATCAGAGAAAAGTATGTGTTAAACAATAATCATGCAGTAGAAAACTGTACAATTTTTGCATCCCCTAAAACATTGTCCCTGAAGAATAAGCTTTGTCCAGTAATTTTAAAAACTATTTTTGTAGGCACAAAACAGTAAAACATGCAAAATCCACATTCAAGATGCATTATGGAAGATGGAAGTCATATGATGTGTGTCATTGTGTATTACCTGGTAAGATTTGACAAAATAATTTTTTTCTAATATTTATTTGGAATGCAAACTCTTATGCCAATATAACATGTAGAGTGATTTTAATGTGTCTCAATTTCCCAATAAAGGTCTGGGTTACTTGTAAGTATAACCTTACTTCTGAATTTCCTGAGTCCCTAAATCATGTTTATTTCTAACTTGCATGTTGGTTAAAGGTAATTTACACTCAAAACCCCCTATGTGGACCTGGCGATTACCATGGATGAGAAGCTGGATATGAGACAACAGTGTGCCCTTGTTTCCAAGAAGGCTAACGGCATATTAGGCTGCATTAGTAGGAGCATTGCCAGAAGATCGAGAGAAGTGATTATTCCCCTCTATATGGCACTGGTGAGGCCACATCTGGAGTACTGTGTCCAGTTTTGGGCCCCCCACTACGGAAAGGATGTGGAGAAATTGGAAAAAGTCCATCAGAGGGCAACAAAAATGATTAGGGGGCTGGGAGACATGATTTAAGAGGAGAGGCTGAGGGAACTGGGATTATTTAGTCTGCAGAAGAGAAGAGTGAGGGGGGATTTGATAGCAGTCTTCAACTACCTGAAGGGGGGGTTCCAAAGAGGATGGAGCTCAGCTGTTCTCAGTGGTGCAAGATGACAGAACAAGAAGCAGTGGTCTCAAGTTGCAGTGGAGGAGGTAGAGGTTGGATATTAGGAAAAACTATTTCACTAGGAGGGTGGTGAAGCACTGGAATTGATTACCTAGGGAGGTGGTGGAATCTCCATCCTTAGAAGTTTTTAAGGTCTGGCTTGATGCCCTGGCTGGGATGATTTAGATGGGGTTGGTCCTGCGCTCAGCAGGGGACTTGGACTAGATGACCTTCTGAAGTCTCTTCCAATCCCAATCTTCTATGATTCTATGTGTGCTTACAACCTTAACTTCGTCTTGACATTGGGGGGGAGGGGGGCAATAGTTTAGTTTCATGAGGGTATCCTTCATAAAGGTTTTTCTAAGTCTCTCTCTCACTGCTTCCTCTAGGTTGCTGGATGGAAATTGTGGTATAAGGATGTGATTTGATAGCAAGGAAAGTAAAAGGGTAAAAGTAATCTTCATAGGTTGTATTGATTGTCTTTCTGCAATGTCAGCGATGCTAATGCTAACAATAGGCTATGTGCTGTCAAGATTTCTCTCACAACTTAGTCTAACCCCTTTAAAAAGCACAAACCATTGAACATTGTGATCTCAGGATATTTTTATGGTTGTAAATGGCTAGGACCCAGATGTCCTTTCTGTATATTGACTTTTCTTGCTATCCTTCTGTCAACTTCCTTTCCCTCCAGTAACAAAGCATGTGCTATGAGCCTTTTACAGAGAGATGGCGACCTCTTCTGCCTACTCACCCTAGGAGAGGCAAGGTGAAACGTGGTAATAGCTCACCCACCTTTTCTCTCTGATATGCTGGGATCAACAGTGCTACAACTACACTATTCACCCTTGGAGTCAAACCAGGTGGGTCCATTTTTTTCTAACCAAGGTTTGGAATGTCCTTTGCAAAGGAAAAAGGATTTCCTCGGGAAACCCTCGGAAAAACTCCAATGTCAAGAGGGATCTTAGGCTGAAGTTTATATTTTGTTGTTAAGAATAAGAGAAGACCCCAGAAAGTGGGGCAAGTTATGGACACTAAACAAGTGTGTGTGTGTGCTAGCTTGAGAGCAGGGTGAGGACTCAGCCTTTTCTTAGTCTCATTCATCAACTTCCGCAGTCCCCACTTTTTCCTTCCCACAAAATATGTTTAATAATGGACCTTCCTCATCTCCACAACTCAAAAACATTTCTAAACCATTCCGTCTTTACTATATAGGCACATTGGATGCAGGTATTCTGTTCTGAAATGCACTGTATCACAGACTACACTGATATCACATATGTTTGTTGCTGTTCTTTTTGACAACATTCCCCCTCAATATGTAATTATAAAGCCCAGAGGGAATACTTGCTCCTAATTAAAATGCAAAAGTATGCAAAAGTGGATTTCTAATGCAATTTTTTTAGGCAAGCATATTTTAATTTGAATCCCTTGCTGTCCGGTCAAACCAGTAACTATGATTGAAAACATTTGGGAGGTAGATTTACCAATTTCATAAATCAGAATCCTTTAAAAATTAGAACCATTTGTTTTCTCCACCATATTTTACCTAATTTTCAGCTTAAAACCCCTTTGTATCTTTGTCAGAGACTTGGTGAAATTGTCATGATGTTTATTTGATTGTTCCTTTAGTCATAGCTGTGAATAAGTTCCATGAAATATCTCGCAGAATACCATCTCTCATTTCTACAGGATGCATCTGTATACTGTGACAAAGTTCCTCCTCTATCTTGGTGGGTCCTGCGCTTATTGGCGGATTTTCTTGCCTCAGAGATTCACCATGTGTGTTGGGGAACAGCCCACAGACCTTCCCCTCTGGAAGAACCCACAGTCCAGGTCCATTGGGAGGTTTGGGGGGGAACCCGGGCCCACCCTCTACTCCGGATTCCAGCCCAGGGCCCTGTGGATTGCAGCTGTCTATAGTGCCTCCTGTAACAGCTGCATGACAGCTACAACTCCCTGGGCTACTTCCCCATGGCCTCCTCCAAACACCTTCCTTATTCTCACCACAGGACCTTCCTCCTGGTGTCTGATAACGCTTGTACTCCTCAGTCCTCCAGCAGCACACCCTCTCACTCTCAGCTCCTTGTGCCTCTTGCTCCCAGCTCCTGACACTCACACCACAAACTGAAGTGAGCTCCTTTTAAAACCCAGGTTCCCTGATTAGCCTGCCTTAATTGATTCTAGCAGCTTCTTCTTAATTGGCTCCAGGTGTCCTAATTAGCCTGCCTGCCTTAACTGGTTCTAGCAGGTTCCTGATTACCCTAGTGCAGCCCCTGCTCTGGTCACTCAGAGAACAGAAAACTACTCATCCAGTGACCAGTATATTTGCCCTCTACCAGACTCTTGTACCCCACTGGTCTGGGTCTGTCACATATCCCTCCCCCCTGCTCAACGCCAAGGGGTTGGGCAGCTTGGGACGCCAGACAGTGCACACGTGACAAGCCATCGGCATTGCCATGACGGCTCCCTGCTCTGTGTTGCACACGGAACTGGAAAGGTTGGAGGGATAAGAACCATCTGGTCACCCTTGTGTTCTTCTCCTTGTTCCGCTGCATCCATTGAAGAGGGGCATGGTCGGTCACGAGGACAAATCTGCGCCCGAGCAGGTAGTAGCGCAATGTTTCCATGGCCCATTTTACAGTGAGGCATTCTCTCTCCACCACTGCATATTTTTGTTCCCTTGGAAGGAGTTTCCAACTGAGGTATAGAATTGGGTGTTCCTCCTCCCCGGCCATCTATGATAGAACAGCCCCCAACCCTACTTCCGATGCATCCGTCTGCTGGATAAACTCCTTGGTGAAATCAGGGGCCATCAGTACGGGGTTACTGCAGAGGGCAGTCCGTAGGTCTGTGAATGCTTCCTCTGCTGCGTCAAACCATCTCACCAGATCAGGTCCATGGGCTTTCACGAGGTCTGTCAGGGGGCTTGCCCTTGTGGCAAAGTGGGGGATAAATCCTCGGGAATACCCCACCACACCTAGGAACGCCCGGACTTGTTTCTTGTGACTTGGTCAGGGCCAATTTTGGATGGCCTCTAACTTGTTCACTTGGGGTTTTAACAGACCTTTTCCCACAATGTAGCCAAGATAGTTGGCCTCCATAAACCCTACAGCGCACTTGGCAGGGTTTGCTGTAAGGCCAGCTCACCTGAAGGTATCAAGGACGGCCTCCACCTTCTCCAGGTGGGTTTCCCAGTCTGGGGTATGAATGACCACATCGTCCAAGTAGGCAGCAGCATAACTGTTATGCGGGCATAATAGCTTGTCCATGAGGCGCTGAAAGGTAGCTGGGGCCCCATGTAATCAAAAGGGAGGACAGTATATTGAAAAAGACCTTCTGGTGTAGAGAATGCAGTCTTTTCCTTTGCGTCTTCTGCAAGGGGAATCTGCCAGTACCCCTTTGTCAAGTCTAGGATAGACAATTACTGGGCATTACCCAGATGGTCCACTAGCTCATCTATGCGAGGTATGGGGCACGCGTCGAACTCGGATATTTCGTTTAGTCACCGGAAGTCGTTGCAAAATCTTATGGTGCCATCAGGTTTGGGCACGAGCATGATTGGGCTGGACCACTGACTGTGGGATTCTTCGATGAGCCCCAACTCCAGCATTTTTTTTTACTTCTGCTTTTATTTCCTCCCTTTTTGCCGCTGGCACCCGATAGGGCCTCATTGTTACTCTGGCCCCAGGGCTCGTGATGATGTGGTGATATGTCTCGGTTGCTTGACCTGGTTTTGCTGAGAACACATCTGTTCCGGAAGATCATCTCAGACACCTCATTCTTCTGGTCTGATGTTAAATCGGGAGACACTCTCACCTGTTTGGAAGGCTTGTTTTCTTGGGTTAGGTCTTTTTGGACCGTTGTGCATGCCTCTTGTGCATGCCAGGGTTTCAGAAGGTTAACGTGATAAATCTGTTCTTGTTTTCTGCGTTCTGGCTGCCGCACCTTGTAGGTTACTTCCCCCATGGGTTCAACCACCTCATAGGGCCCCTGCCATTGGGCCAGAAGCTTGCTTTCTGCCGTGGGTACCAACACCATAACCCGATCCCCTGGTTGGAACTGTCGCACTTTTGCCCGGCGATTGTAATGGGTTTGCTGGGCCTCCTGTGTCTTCTTCAAATGTTCCCATACAATAGGGGTGACCGGGCTATCTGGTCTCGCATCTGCATTACATGCTATATTATATTTCTCCCCTCATTGGGTTCCTCTTCCCAGATCTCTTTGGCAATATCTAGTATGCCACGGGGGTGATGCCCGTATAATAACTCGAAGGGGGAAAACCCAGTTGAGGCCTGAGGTACCTCCCAGATAGCGAACATAAGGTAGGGTAGTAGGGTGTCCAATCCTTTCCGTCTTGTCTTACCACCTTCCTTATCTTAGCCTTGAGGGTTCGGTTAAATCTTTCTACCAACCCATCAGTCTGCGGATGGTAGACCAAAGTTCTCAGGGTATGTATATGGAGCAGCGTACAGAGGTCCTTCATTAGCTTCGACATAAATGGGGTTCCTTGGTCTGTTAATATCTCCTTCGGTAGCCTCATTCGGGCAAAGATCCCCTCCAGCTCTTTGGCTATAGTTTTAGAGACCGTGTTCTGCAGGGGGACGCTTCTGGGTAGTGAGTAGCATAGTCCAAAACAACAAGTATATATTGGTGGCCCCGAGCCGTCTTCTCCAGCGGTCCCACTAGGTCCATGGCTATTCGCTCGAAGGGTACCTCTATGATAGGAAGGGGTACTAAAGGTGCCCTCAAGTGGGGACGGGGACTGTGCAGCTGACACTCCGGGCAGGAGGCACTGTACCTCCGCACTTCTTCATGTACTCTGGGCCAGAAGAACTGTTGTAGGATTTGTGCCAGGGTCTTCTCTACCCCCAAATGCCCCCCAAAAAGATGACTATGAGTAAGACTTAATACAGCGTTCTGGTGTTTTTGAGGAACTAGGATCTGATGTACCTTCTGCCCCTGTACTGTTGCAACCTGGTATAAGAGATCCTTCTTCGTTATGAAGTAGGGTCCTGGTCCCTGGGTTTTCCCTTCCACGGGGACCCCATCTATTTCAGTCACCTCCTTCCTAATGTTGTCATACCTGGGGTCTTTTGCCTGGTCCCGTCCAAAATTTCCTCTCCCGGGGCTAATCTGCCCAAGATCTAGGGACCCAGTCTCTGTTGCCTCTACTGGTTCAGAAGCATTAGGGTGGGGGTCAGACTCAGGTGCTTCTCCCTCCTGCGTGGCCTCCTTTTCAGCTGCGCGGGTCCGCCTAATTACAAGAGTGACCCTCTGGCTTTGGGTCAGTATTCGGGTTCCCAAGGCCTTAGCTGCCCTTCTTTCCCTTTTTGTCTTTCTACCCTGTCTGGGAGTGGAGAACAAATCTGGGGATATTTCAGAGAAGATTGGGGGTTGGCAGTCTGCTGTAGATGCCTCACCAATTTTAGGGTCCCCATCTTTCTCCAATCCCCCTTCTGGGAATAAGTTTCCAAACCCTGGGAAGTCCCTCCCTATGAGCAATGGGTATGGGAGTTTAGGGACTACACCTGCTGCTACCTCAGTAGTGTTCCCTTGGATCTCGATTTTTACTGGGATGGTGGGGTAGTAACTAACTGTCCCATGGACACATGTTATCCCCGTACGTTTAGCCTGCAGCAATTGACTATGCTTCATGAGTTTCCCTCAGCACTCCCCGGTGTGATAGCACTCCCCGAATCAACCAATGCCCTGGTCTCTACCCCATTTAGTTTCACTGGTCTGGTATACATATGTGGGGTTAGTGAGACCCCCACAAGGTGGATTAGGGAGCATGGATCTGCCCAGTTCCCCAGGTTACACTGCATAGGCTCCTCAGCATTGGGACACTGTGCAGCTATGTATCCCCACTCCCCGCAGGCAAAACATCTGTATGGAACCCTAGGCATTCCCCGGTCTCTTGGTTTGGGCAGTCTAACATCGCGATCCTCTTCTCCCTCAGTGCTCCGACTCTTTGTGGCCTCTGATGGGCCTTCAGGCTCTCTCTTTTTCCACCTGGGCCCTCCTGGTGGCCCAATCACCCGAACTTTAGGGCTTGGTGCTGCTAGTTTAACCCGGGGTGCCTCTTCCTTAACTGGTCAGGTCAGCTCCCTCTCTGTCCTTCGCCTCTCTACCAGGGCGACAACCTCGTCATAGGTGGAGGGTTCGTTCTGGCTTACCCCGGCACGAACGTCTGGTGGTAGTCCCCTCACATATCAGTCGATGACCAGAACCGCTAGTATCTCTTCCGGACTCCGGGACTCTGTTTGCAACCACTTTTGTGCGAGATGGATGAGGTCATGCAATTGGGACTGCGGGGTTTTGTCTTCCTGGTACCTCCAACCGTGATACTGCTGGGCCTGCATTGCTGTCGTTACCCCAAATCTGCCCAGAATCTCTGCTTTCTGCTGGAGGTAGTCTGCCGCAGCCTCTTCAGGCAGATCATGGTAGGCCTTCTGGGCCTCCTCACACAGGAATGGGGCAAGGATGCCAGACCACTGATCTCGAGGCCAGGCCTCCCGTAGGGCTGTCCTCTCAAAGGCCAGAAGGTATGCCTCTACATCATCCTCCCGTGTCATTTTCTGCAGCCATACGGCTGGCCCGTATGAGCCGCGTCCCATCATGGCTGCGATTCAACTCTGTAAGGGACTGTACCTGGTTTATCAGTTCCTGCAACATAGCTTGGTCTTGAGCAGCCTGGTCCATCAGCAGGCGATTAGTCTCTTGCTGCAGCTGCCCTGCCTCCTGTTGGGCTGCTGCCTAGACACGGGTAGCCTCCTGCTGGGCCGCCGTAGCTTGTATCAGTGCTCGCACTACATCATCCATTGTGGTGAAAAAAAATAAACCCTCTCCCTTTTTTTTTTTAAATCACCCTCCTTCTTCCATCATGCTGTGCACCCCGAGATCCCACTGTTGACACCAGTGTGACAAAGTTCCTCCTATATCTTGGTGGGTCCTGTGCTTATTGGCAGATTTTCTTGCCTCAGAGATTCACCAGGTGGGTTGAGGAACAGCCCAGAGACCTTACCTTCTGGAAGAACCCACAGTCCAGGTCAATTGGGAGGTTTGGGGGGAACCCGGGCCCATCCTCTACTCCGGGTTCAAGCCCAGGGCCCTGTGGATTGCAGCTGTCTATAGTACCTCCTGTAACAGCTGCATGACAGCTACAACTCCCTGGGTTACTTCCCCATGGCCTCCTCCAAACACCTTCCTTATTCTCACCACAGGGCCTTCCTCCTGGTGTCTGATAACGCTTGTACTCAGTCCTCCAGCAGCACACCCTCTCACTCTCAGCTCCTTGCACCTCTTGCTCCCAGCTCCTCACACACTCACACCACAAACTGATGTGAGCTCCTTTTAAAATCCAGGTGCCCTGATTAGCCTGCCTTAATTGATTCTAGCAACTTCTTCTTAATAGGCTCCAGGTATCCTAATTAGCTTGCCTGCCTTAACTGGTTCTAGCAGGTTCCTGATTACTCTAGTGCAGCCCCTGCTCTGGTCACTCAGGGAACAGAAACCCTGTCTGACCTGGGACTAATAGATCACTCTCCTGTAGCCCTCTGGCCTGGCTGGAGGGAGGGAGGGAGGGGGCTGCTTCTCCTCTTTCTCTGCTACCTGCTTGCTGGCTGGCTGGCTGCTAGACCCACCCACACCCTTGGTTGCTGCTGCTCCAGCTACAGCCCCTTGGGGGGGGGGCTTCTGGCCCACTCCCCAGAGGAGGGGAGGGAGAGACCCCAACCATTGCTCCTGCTGCTGGGGATGCCACCACCACCTCCACCTGAGAAGGGTCCTTCCTGCTGGCCACCAGACTGCCGCCTGGAGCTGCTGCGTTTGCTGCTGGGGAGCTGCTGGAGCCCTGAGGAGAAAGAGAGGACCATCTGCCAGTGGGGGAGCGCGTAGGAATTCTACAGACCACCGTGGAGGGGGCCCTCCCGGACTGAGTAACTTTTGAACTGTGCTCTTGTGGTGGGATCTAGACTGTGTTTGTGGAGACACAGGGGGTGTGGTGTGGAGCCTGCCCCCTGGTCCATCTGTGTCCCCCCCCCCTGGCCCCCACCACCACCATCATCGTTGCCCCCTTCACCACCCCCACTGGCTGCTCACCATCTGCCTTGGGCTCCTGCCTCTGGGACTCAGCTGCTCCCCAAGGCTTACCACACCCTGCTGCCATCATTGGGCCTGATACAGCAGCCAGCTTACAAGGATGATGCCATGGAGGGCTGGTCCTTAGTACAGGGGAAACGGGGCAAGCGGAAGGCTCGAGCTACGCTCCTTCTATCTGATGTGGTAGCCCTCTGGAAGACCAGGAAGGGGGGCACCGATGCTGAGCCTTCTGCTTTGCCCCTGGGTGGGTTTTGTCCACCATTACCAGCTAGGGAAGACGTGGCAGCATTGGAGGATAGTACTACCCCTCCTCCAGAGTCCCTTCCTATGGAAGCCCTTGATGGAGCCCCTCTCGCACCCTTACAATCTGAAGCCCCTGCACGCACCATGGCGAGCGTATCTTCGGGTGTAGGCGGGCAGAGCTCTGGGGTGGTGGAAGGTGATCTCCCTTCCATTTATGAGGAGATCGAGGCCCTGGGTCTGACCCCGGTTACGCAGGGGGAGGACGACCCTCTGCCAGCGGGCCTCAATCTGAGCGACCTCGCCTCAGCCCCCCTTTCCCCATGTTCCGTCCCCCTACCTACTGCTTCCGCTCCCACCTCCAAGGAGCCCCTGGACTCTTCCACCAACCCGGCCGCAGATGGCACCCCGCTAGCGGCCGCTGAGCCTCTTGAGGCGACGGCCAGTGCCATGCAACCGGCACCCGAGTTGCCAGGGGAATCTCTCATGGCTGAGGGGCAGCCGACCTCCTTCCCAGGTGAGGGCCCCATCATTGATTCTCCACCTACGGATGCCATGGCCTTACCATCTGCCTTGGAGCACGAGTCCGGCATCGCTGAGGGCCCACCTCCCTCCCTGCAAATCCCTGAGCCCCTTTGTGGGGTGCCATCCCCCCCACCCAGTGGCCTGGCTGCTGGGGCCCCCGATCCCACTATTGCCCCTTCCCCTGTCCCTATTCCTGACTCCGACCCTGCCCCCGTCACCGACCCCATCTCTGTCCCCTCCACTTCCCATGATGCTATTGCCGCCCCTGGGGTTGTCTCCTTCCATATCCCAGAGGATGACCCCCAAGGAGCGGCCTTTGTTTTTCCCTGTCCTGACCCACCAGGGGCTGCTATTTTCCCTCCGCCGCCCCCCATTGAGCCAGGGTCTGAGGCGGGCCACGTGGTGCCAGCCCATCGGATGCCACGTTGAGGGTCTGCCCCCTGCTTGCCCATCTCAGTGGGCCACGGGTCTGTGACAGGGGCCCCGCTGGGGGATAGCCATAGATCAATAACCTCACCCCCCCATACACTGAGAGAGGAGCTACGGGAATTCCTTGAGGATGTCCGTGACTCCTGCAGCAAGATACAGCTTGCACTCCAGCGATGGGGGGATTTCCATCAGATCCTCTGGGCCGCGAGGGCCCTCATGGGGGAGGGTAAGAGGACCGGAAGGCAGGCCGCTGCGGCCTACCAAGGGGTCCGCCTCTTCCGTGACTCCTTAATCGCCTATGGGGTAGGTCACGGATTGTTGCGCGGCCCGACGGAGGCCGTGGGTGTGTCTGCTAGCGAGGATCCCCCCCCCCCAGTCCTCCTCATGGCACCGATCATCTTCGCAACCTTAAACACCCGGGGCTGTAGGATGGGTCTCCGCAGGAGCCAGGTGCTCTCCTTTCTTCGGGAGGGGGGGTACTCTGTGATTTTCCTGCAGGAGACCCATACGGATCCGGCCGCTGAAGCTAGCTGGTGGCTGGAGTGGGGGGACAGGGTCTATTTTAGCCACCTCACAGTTCGTACGGCTGGAGTGGCGACCCTGTTCTCCCCCGACCTACAGCCCGAGGTGCTGGGGGTCGCCGAGGCTGTGCCAGGCCGCCTGCTGCACCTCCAGGTCCGCATGGAGGGGCTTGTGGTTAATCTCATCAACGTTTACGCCCCGACATTGGGCCCGGAGAGGTTGTGTTTTTATCAGCAGGCGTCCGCCTTCCTCGGCACCTTGGATCCTCGCGAGTGCCTGGTCCTGGGCGGGGACTTTAACACCACCCTTGAGGAATGGGACCGCTCAGGGACTGAGCAGTACCCGGCCGCCGTGGATGTCCTCCGGGAGATCGTCGAACATCACTTCCTGGTGGACGTCTGGCGCGACCACCACCCGGATGACGTTTCGACATTCACTTTTGTCCGGGTGGAGGTCCATTGGTCGTACCACTCCCGGTTGGACCGCATCTATATGTCACGCTTCCATCTTTCCCGGGCCCACTCCTCCAGCATCCGGCCGGCCCCTTTTTCAGATCACCATCTAGCCACCGTGACAGCCTCTCTCTGCGCGGAGAGGCCAGGGCTGGCCTATTGGCACTTTAATAATAGCTTGTTGGAGGATGTGGGCTTCGTGGTGTCCTTCCGGGAGTTCTGGTTGGCCTGGCGAGGGCAGCGGCGTGCCTTTCCCTCAGCGCGGCGGTGGTGGGACCTGGGGAAGGTGCGCACCCGGCTCTTCTGCCGTGACTACACCCGGGGCGCCAGCCGACGGAGGGATGCGGCGAGAGGGCAGTTGGAACGGGAGGTCTTAGAGCTGGAGAGGCGTCTGGCCGCCAGCCCCGGTGATCCATCCCTCTGCGGAGCGTGCCGGGAGAAGCGGGAAGAGCTCCGGACCCTCGAGGACCATCGGGCCCGAGGTGCCTTTGTTCGATCCCGCATCCGCCTCCTTCGAGAGATGGATTGCGGCTCCCGCTTCTTCTACGCCCTGGAGAAAAAGAGGGGGGCCAAGAAGCACATCACCTGCCTTCTAGCAGAGGACGGCACCCCCCTCACGGATCCGGCGGAAATGTGTGGGAGGGCCAGGGCCTTCTACGCAGGCCTTTTCTCCCCAGATCCGACCGATCCTAATGCTTGCAAAATGCTCTGGTATGAACTCCTGATGGTCAGCGCGGGCTACCGAGACCGGCTGGAGCTGCCTCTCACTCTGGCCGAGTTCTCGGAAGCCCTCCGCCGCATGCCCACTAATAAATCTCCGGGCATGGACGGGCTGACCGTGGAGTTCTACCGTGTGTTTTGGGACGTCCTCGGCCCAGACCTTGTCACCGTCTGGACCGAGTCCTTGCAGGGCAGTGTCCTCCCTCTTTCGTGCAGGCGAGCCGTGCTCACCTTATTGCCGAAGAAGGGGGACCTCCGCGATTTACGGAATTGACGTCCCATCTCGCTCCTCAGCACGGACTATAAAATCGTAGCGAAGGCCATCTCGCTGCGGCTAGGGTCCGTGCTGGCGGACGTGATCCACCCAGACCAGACCGTCCCGGGCCGCACCATCTTCGACAACTTGTATCTGGTCCGGGACCTCTTGGAACTCGGGTGTAGGGATGGTCTGTCGTTCGCCCTCCTGTCCCTGGATCAGGAGAAGGCATTCGACAGGGTGGACCACGGGTATCTCCTGGGCACTCTGCGAGCGTTTGGCTTCGGGCCCCAGTTTGTGGGTTTTCTCCAGGTGCTGTACACCTCCGCAGAGTGTTTGGTCAGGCTCAACTGGATCCTGACCGAGCCGGTCAGCTTTGGGCGAGGAGTACGTCAAGGGTGTCCCCTCTCGGGCCAGCTGTATGCTCTGGCGATCCGTAGGAGGTTGGCAGGGTTGGTGCTGCGGGAGCCGGAGCTGCGGCTGGTCCTGTCGGCGTACGCTGACGACGTGCTCCTCGTGGTCCAGGACCCAGGCGACTTGGTGCGGGTGGAGGCTTGCCAGACCATCTATTCGGCGGCCTCCTCCGCCCGGGTCAACTGGGTCAAGAGCTCTGGCCTGGTGGTAGGGGACGGGTGGCAAGCGAGCTCCCTCCCACCCGTGCTTCAGGCCATCTGGTGGAGCACGGGTCCGCTGCTCTATCTCGGCGTTTACCTTTCTGCCACGCATCCGTCTCCACCGGAGAACTGGCTAGGTTTAGAGGCAGGGTGTCAGAGTGGCTCCGGAAATGGACAGGACTGCTCCCGTGTCTCTCCCTTCGAGGGAGAGCACTGGTGCTCAATTAACTGATCCTGTCCATGCTCTGGTACCGGCTCAACACCCTGGTCCCGGCCCCGGGTTTCCTGGCCAACCTCCGGACGTCGATTCTGGAGTTCTTTTGGCCAGGACTGCACTGGGTCTCTGTGGGGGTTCTCCATCTACCCCTGGAGGAGGGAGGGCAGGGCCTGAAGTGTTTGCATGCTCAGGTCCACGTCTTCCGCCTCCAGGCCCTGCAGAGGCTCCTTTATGATATAGGTAGCCCGGCGTGGAGCGTATTGGTACACGCCTTCCTGCGCTGCTTCCGAGGGCTCCGATATGACCGGCAGCTCTTTTGCCTCCATCCGAGAGGTCTTCCGCGAGACCTCTCCGGGCTGCCGGTCTTCTACCAGGACCTCCTCCGGACATGGAAACTGTTCTCAGTGACCAGGTCCGTGGCGGCCACCGTGGGGGCAGATCTCCTCGCGGAGCCCTTGATACACAACCCCCAGCTCCGTGTGCAGGTGGTGGAGTCCCCATGGTGCGCCAGAGGTTGGTCCTGGCAGAAGTCACCAAGGTCGGAGACCTCCTGGACTACGACCGGGGAGACTGGCTGGATCCCCTGATGCTCGCTCAGCGCATGGGGCTCTCCGGACCTCGTACTCCCCGGCGCGTGCTTCAGGAGGTGAGGGCCGCTTTACCACCCGCTGCTCGGGCTATCTCGACCGGGTCCTGCGAGAGGGCACGCCCCGCCCACCCTCCACTCCGAGCCCTCCAGACCTTTTCATCGGGCCCCTGCCCCATAGACCCAAGCGCCCCCCCCCGCCCCTTTGCCATGAGCCGGCTGCACGATCTGCAGCCGGTTCTGTTCCAGACCGCGCCAAGGAAACATCTATACACGCTCGTGCTCCATGTTCTTCATGTCCTCACCCTCGTGTCCCGCCCTGCTACGAAGTGGCGGGACCTCCTGCCACCTGTGGAGGGTGAGGAGCCCCAGTGGGCCAGCCTTTATTCTACTCTGATCCCAAAGCCCACCGGGGACATCAGTTGGCGGCTCCTTCATGGAGCCGTGAGCACGGGCGTGTACTTGGCATGGTTTACCCCTATCCCAGACACCTGCCCCTTTTGCGGCATGAGGGAAACCCTGGCGCATGTTTACCTAGAGTGCGCCAGGCTGCAGCCCCTATTCCGGCTCCTCAAGGATATTTTGTTACGATTTTGGTTGCACTTTTCCCCTCACCTTTTTATTTATGCACTCCCTATCCGTCGCACCACAGAGTGACGGGAACTCCTGGTCAACCTCCTCCTGGCCCTAGCAAAACTGGCCATCTATAAAACCAGGGAGAGGAGGTTGGCCGATGGAGTCTCCTGTGACTGTGGGGCCTATTTCCGGTCCTCCGTTCGTTCACGTATCCGGGCAGAGTTCCTCTGGGCGGCGTCCACTGGCTCCCTTGACACCTTTGAGGTGCAGTGGGCGCTGTCCGGGGTTCTCTGCTCGGTGTCCCCGTCAGGTTCCCTTCTTTTGACCCTTTGACTTCACTCCTGTCCCTGTTCTTTTATTAGTTGTCCCCTGTAATTTTTTGGTCTCCAGGCCCTGTGGACCCCCCCTTAGGCTGGGGGGGATCCTTTAGCAGTGGGCGGGCTTCGTCCGCCCACATCCTGGATCCCAATAGGACCAGACTCCTGTACCCCACTGGTCTGGGTGTGTCACAATACTTATTGAGTTGTTGCCAAAGAAAACTAAGAGGAAGATGGCCTCTGGAGTAAATGCTTACTATGACTAGATTCATAGAGCAAGGGAATGTGAGGATTAGTAAAACAAGTGATCAAACATGTACCTTTGTGGCAGATGTGTGTAAAAGAACTCTTGGTCGTGTCATTATTTTGCTCACTACTCTGATTACAATATATGAATACAGAAGACAATGGACCAGCTCTTCAGATAGTATCAGTTAAGTCAGTGGAGCTATTCTGATTTGCACCAGCTCAGGGTTTGGCCCACTACATATATACAGGTTGATATTAGTAACTTTTAATAGTAACAAGATAGCCACAAAGTAATTGACCATGCATTTAATCATATCCCATGGACACTTCTACTACAAGTGTCCCGTATTTGTGTTCCTTTAGACTTTATTGATGTGACCTCATAAGTGCATTTAAAATTCAGGCAATATTTATTCAAAACAAGGGTTCTTTTCCATCATTTTCAAACTGCTGCAAAGGTGAGATAATCCATTACTAAAACCACGCCACTTTTAAAGTAATTTCATTCTACAATTCTCTTGTGTCTTAATCTGATTTTTCTCACTCTCCTCATGCCACTTGCCCCTGAAATGCTTAACTATATATATATGAAATGTTGTGCTGATGAAAGGTTTGAGGCTTTTAGGAGATTTTATTTTCTGTTGGAAGACCTTGACCATTTACATTTTTATTGATCTCCAAACACAATGGAGCTTCAACTTCTATCAATTATATAACTGAAATAAGAGGCAAGCATTCGAAGGTCTAAAATACGGAGAGAGAAAACATGGGAATTGAAAAAAAGCCCACAACCGCTCTTAGCTTGTGAGCAATATTCTCATTACTAATGGTTACTGACATTTTAACATTCCTCGATTAATATCGCTTAGGTTTGCACTGAGTACACATTGACAATAGACTTGTTTTTTTCTCTCCAGCATGCTCTCAGAAATTATAACTGATTTATATCAAGTACAGTAAGTCGGCTTCCACACTTTGATAATGCCATATGGTCAGTGTCCATTTCCTAAAGAATTTTAATGCCTGTTTTTAACCTCAGTTAGAATGGTGTGAATTAGAAATAACGTCACAGAAATAAGATTGTTCACATTGTTCACAGCAGCAGCATCACTGCAAGTATCAACAGCATTTTGGAATATCTGACATTTTCAAGGTCACATGATAAATCTGTGTGGAAGATGGAAATTCTATGTCATGGAGAATTTCGAGATTTTGAAATTTGGCTTCATTTCAAATCAGAATGATATCCAAACATTTTGAAATTCCCCATGAAAGAAAATTCAGGGGAAAATATGTTTGATTCATCAAATCATTTCATTTGGATTTGGTTTTTTTAAAATTTTATATTAACATATATAATGTACAATTTTACAAAATCAGAACAAAAAGTCATTTCAAAATTAAAATTAAAATGTATCATTCCAAAAATGTTAAACTCGATATTTCAACAGTGTAGGAATGTTTTTCAGGTTTTTCTCCTAAACAACATTTCACCAAAATTGACACTATATTGAAAAGCATCTTGATGACACTTTATTCTCTTACCAAAAATGGTTCCATCAAAGTTTTTGTGACTAGCTCTAAACAATATGATTCTGGTGTCAAAAGTAGTTTCTGTTCTTCATGAATGAAATCTGAAGATATATTACTTATTTAGGGACCCAATTCAGCAAAGCACATAAGCCTGTGCCTAAGGCATCCCTATTCATCAAAGCATATATGCACATGCATAAAGCCCATTGACTTCAGTCCAGCAATTACTTATTCACATGTGGAAAGTTACTTATGTTTGTAAGTCCCACTGAAATCTTTGCAGGATTCAGACCTTAACTTTGAAGTAAAATATGTGTGTAAAGCTCTACCTTAGAGGATTCACTGTGGAGCACATTTGCTGTAACTGCATCCCACTAGTAAGAGGAGGCACAAGAATGGTGCAGCTCTTTGAAAATCCCTGGATTGGCAAGCCACACTTGTTTTGTTGTGCATAGCTGTTAAAATGAGTTCTACGTTTAGCTGATCCAAAAATAAATACAAGCATCTACTGATCTATTATCAGCACTGCTTTGCACTTTTATGTACACTGTTAAAATTTTTTCACACCTAATGTGATATGCAGAGCAGAGCTTCTTTTGTTTGCACATAGCTCTGCACAGATATTACTATATTAAAGTTTGAGATGCAAAGTTAGTCATTTTCCCCAGGCCATTTTGTATCAGTTGCATAAGGACTGTTTTACTCTGCGTACAGATGTGCCACCTGTGAATCTAAGCAGCAGGTTAAAGAGAGAATTGTTTTGCTTTCTTGGTGATTTTTGTTGTATGGGATTTTTTAAAAACAACTTCAGTTGAATATCTATTAAATAGACATTCACTGTGGATGTGGGGATGAGAGGAAGGCTTTGTATGTGAGTGTCTGTGAAGCTGCTTCGTGTGGCTGTGTTCCTGAGGGAGGAAGTGTGGGTGAGGTTGTGTACATGTGAGCAAGACTGTGTCAGGCTGTTAGTGGAGTGGAAACTATGTGTATAACAGGGTGGTCTGCCCCTTTAAGTGCCAGGGGGCTCGGGTTTGGCCAACCCTGTTTTAATTAGCCCCACCCTGCCACATGTGCAGGACTTAAAAATGGAAGAAGCCCAGTAGTTTGGGTCTGGCTGTGGAGGAGACCAGTTGTGGCTAGAGAGCTGATCCAGAAGAATGGAGTTAACTCGTGTGATAAGCCCATGGAATGAGGAGACAGGCTCCAAGAAGGAAGATTGGGTCCCATGTTCCACAAGGAACGGAGAACCTAAGAGGGATGAGGGGTTCAAACCATGAGAGGGGTTTTGTTTGTAGCTCTGAGTACTACTGAGAGGCTCCTGGGTAGAAGCTCCGGTACCTGCTGCTCTGGAAAGAAGATTATGATTTCATTGAGTTCCATGGTGATTTAGAAGTACTTTGCTGTGGGTCCAGCTGGGAGCTGGGCAAAGTGACTTTGAAGATGCCACTGGGAGAAACAAGCTTGGGGCCTGACCAGTTATATCTTGACTTGAATACCCCAGAAGGGGATTAAAATTTTAAGTGACCTGGCTGGAGGGCAGGCTCAGAAAACCCAGGAGGAGATGACTGAGGCCCAGCAACCCTCTCACTCAGCCATAAAGGGTGTGAGCAGGTGAGTTGCTTCTGGGTACATGGGGCTCCCTCTGGGGAAGGGATCCATGTATGTGTCTGATTGCCTGTAGGGAAGGGAGTGCTATGTACCTATAGGGAAGGGAGTGCTATGTGAAGCTATTTACATATCAAGTCTGATGTTTCAAAGTAGCAATCATTGTTAAATTATTTCTGAAACAACAAAGAAAGTTGTTAGATTTTTTTTTAAACGAAAGATATTTTTTTAAAATGAAAGAACTTTCAATCTCATAAATGAAAAATGGCTGAAGGGTTTTTGCTGAGACTTTCCAAAAAATCCACTCATGAACAAAGATGAAGCATAGAAAGTTTCAAACCAAAAGGTACCTATGTTGCAAAATGATGTGTGTTAAAATGGGGGTGGACTGGCAGGGTTAGAACAAACAATTTTTCAACTTTGCTTATACTATACACACAGTAGATACTGTGGATGAATTTTCAAGGTATGTTTTCAAAAGGTATGTCTGTTCTCTACTTCTTTAACTGTGAATAGTCCCTCAGTGAAAACTGCTATTTTAATGATACTTCTCAGCAGGAACTCCAGTCTGAGGCTGCAGAATAGGGTTGATTATACATCCCTTATGAATGCATGAATTTTCAAAGTTGAAACATAAGTTCTATTTTTAAGGCAATACCATTTTTAAATTAACCATTGGTAAGTCCTTGTGTTCATTCACATTCTAACAGAGCTGAATCTGTTAGTCCCACCCAACATCATGCAATTGTCAAGAGGAAAGCTTCCTACATGATTAATTATTTTGAATATATATAACTAGATTTAGTCACTTGAATCTTTTTAAAAATGGTTGTTTTCCTTTAAGAGCTTGACCATTACCTATATCGTAGTGCTAGTTTCAATTTATCCCATGACTAGTTCTGTCAGACGAAATAAGGGTTGTAGATGTGAGGCTAGAAGCTACTACTGTAGACAGATTAGCAAAGAGAAATATTTTGTGGCATACGGATATTTATTACTAGAGCCTCCAATTTTCTCTACTCATGTGTGCAGTCTTTAGGAACTTATGGTATCTCCTAGATATTCATATTCTATTTTGAAGCACAATAGTATAGTCCTACATGAAAATGTACTTTTGCAGGTATCAATATCTCATCAGGTCTTAGAAGGTAAACCAAGTCAGCCATTGGACATAAGAACTATAGGGAAAGATTCAGGTTCTGCCTGAAGGCATATTTATCATTTTTTCCTCTGAGTCAGTGCATGGTGTTAGTTTTACACTCCATTCAAATGATGGCTCCTCAAATAATACAGTGCTGACCACCTGTGGTCACTAAAATTAATGGCCCTTTTTACAAGGTTTAGGGGAGTTGGCTCCAGTATTATGGCCAAATTCTAGCCTCCTTAGATTTCCCCTACAGTTTCAATTAGATATAGTATTTTTCTTCACTTCCTGGCTTAAGCTGTTGTGTATTGTTGCTCTGTGCTACTCAACAATTGCCATACTTCATTCCCAGAAGAAGCTATGAAACACTGGTGGAAAAATTGTTTTCTGCATAGATAAGACCAGATTTGGCCTTAACTTGTACTCTGTCTTTATTTTGGGGTTTATGTAATTCCACATGTTGTAAGTCACTGCCAAACTTGACCCATCACTTGCTCCATTATTTAATTAGATATATATAAGACTATTTTCATTGTCAGTGATTATGGTTTATCACATACAGTATCAGTGTCTAAACAATTGTACACAAAGATCCTCTGTAGTAACAGATTTAAATTTTTTATTAAAGTGAATGTTTAAAATTAAATATACACAAGTTAAGAGGGAAGGTACTGTACATCTGGGGTCAAGCTTGAGTTATGAAGGATTACAAGTATCAGTTACAAGGATCACGAGATATATACATATCATATAACCAGCATAGACCCAGATTGGAGTGTGGGAGTTTTTAAAGTGTCAGTGGATAAGTGGGCTCGGGTACGCCACTCATGGAATGTATAAAAAGTCCAAGTCAGTATCAGTGTAGCGAATAAGTACATGGGTGAGGTGCGTCCCTTGTCATCAGGGTTATTTCCCTGGTCTGTGGTCTTGATTACTCAATGTGGTATTGATGGTGTCCTGTGATGTGTTCCATATAGATGTCTCTGGACCACCTAATGGTGTCGGACACCATGAGCTGTCTCATGAGCTGGGCATAGCATCGCCCGACTCTGCACGCTCTCAGTACCAGCTATATTACTCAGCTGTATCATCTAGCAGGGTCTGTCATGAATAATTAGCTTCTTTGCTGGAGGTCAATTGTGCAGAAGGATTGACCTCTGGCTAACCTTATAAACACATTTTCAATGCTATGTTGCTGTAATTGTAGTAATGATCAAATGCATCTCTTAGTAGAGTTGACAGTGAATCTGGAATCTCTGTATATGTGTACAGTGTGAAGTTTGTGTTTGTGTGTGTGTGTGTTTTGTTGTGGGTATAACTGAAATTTTCCAGTCAGTGTATTAAACAGAGAGGTCATTCTAGTCTGCTTATAATCAATTCAATAATCTGTTTTACTATCTTTTCCTGATTTTTCCCTTGGCTTTCTTTGTTTTTTGCATTGTTAATGGTATATCTGTCTTGCTTCCATCTACCATTTTAAAGAAGCCATACACATAGTCCAAATTTATTACAGTACATATGAGAAAAGAATCTGTCCCTGTAAGTCAGCAAAGAAAGGAATAACCAAACTAAGCAATGTTTGCTTCGATGGCATACCATTGTTGACTATAATAAGCCAGCATATGGTCTTCTTACAACAAAACCAAGAATAGCATAATAACATTTTGCTTTAACAAGTGTATAATTAGGAATTTAAGCACTTGGTATCTTAAATCTTAATGAGCTTTATTTGGTTGAATTAAAATAAGGGAAGTTAGCAGGATGTCATCAATACCTAACCTCATCACTTCTTTTCCTACATAACTTGGTTGAAAGCATGCTTCTGCCAAAGCATGGATTCTCCGTTTTTACAATATAAATGCCAAACCAGTGCTGCTACTATAACGTTCATTGTAATGGCTGTGCTTCAGCTACTTGATGCACTGTAATCACATCTATGGGTGCAATCTACTTTCCAGAAAACATTTCAGAAATACCAGCATGCTGTCTAACTTAATGTATCTAAATTGGATTTCATATTCTCATAGGAAAATCACAGAAATGTTAGAGCCCACTTCCAATTGCATTATTAACAATTTTACTTTCAATCACACAAGTAAACTGATCCATTTTTCTTTTTCCTCTTGGAGTTTTTATCTTGTGCATTTTACCAAGTAAATTTGACCCTTTGCTCATATCAAGAAATTATATAATAGGATTTTCCTCTGTTTTAATCATCATTTGTGATGGTTGTACTATGTTCAGTTCTTTCTCTGTATCTGGTACACTGATGAATATTTGCTACATGAGACTTCTTTTTTATTCCTTCTGCTTATTCCATTCTTCCAGTTTTTCACTGAGTTTTGTTGCCTGTAATAGAGTGGCTTGCCCATTGGGCCAGAGAGCCTGGGGCTAAGCCAATCTGATTATGAGCCCCAGCTGAGGGCATTCAATTCCCCATAAAAAGCCAGGTTTATGTGATGATAAAGCCTGGCTGGGAAGCGCTGGAAAGAGAGATAGGTATGAAGCTCAGAGCAGGAAGGAAAGTTCTCCGGGCAGGGAGACCTGGGAGAGACCCTGGTCAAACAGGGAAGAAATGCAGTGGTAGAAGTTAAGAGGCAAGATAGGAAGTGGCCCAGGAAAAACTGCAATATGGGTAAATGAGCTGACCTAGCTGTGCAGTACAGGGCCATGGGCCAAAACTCAGACTGGAGGGTGGGACTGGGATCCCCTACTGGTCCCAAGTAAGGGGGTACAAGCCCAGCAAAGGGACAGCAGGCAGAACTGAAGACCATATTTCCTTCACTCTCAATGAACCTCCTTCTAGGCCCAGGCAGCCTGGAGAAGGAAACTGCCTGGTTTGAATGTGTATGGAGTAAGAGTCAGACTGATGAACAGGCAAAACAGACCAGGACAAGAAATATGAGGAGGGGATTGGAACTGGAGGCTGGAAGGGGACGGGGCGGGGGTTGGGGGTAGGGAAACTGGGACTGAGAGTTGGGGTGATGGGAGAGACTGGGACTGACTGAGCAAGGAAACGGACTGGGATTCAAGGAGGAAAACAGGTTGTGTGGATTGGGATCTGGTTTGGTTGGGGATGGGGAAATATTGATATCAGATGAGAAGCCTGGGAGCAAGTGAAGCAGCAGGAGAGGAGAGACTGATCTGATGAGGAGCCAGCGTGTGAGGGGCAAACTGGGACCCAGGAGGTCAGAGATATTGGGACAAGAAGCCAGAGGGTAGATGCTGAGATTGGATGAGGAGCCCAGGGAAGGAGACTGGGACTCAGTAGAGATGGAAGGTGTGGTGGTGCAACTGGACACCAGGTTTGTGGGGAGAGACAGATTGAATGAGGATTGGGGGTGGGGAAAATGGACTGGCTGGACAAGGAAACTGAGTGCAAGGAGCTGAGGGAAGGGGATGACTGGGAGAGGGAAGGGGAGATTGCAATTGTACAGACAATCTTAATTCTGGCATTTCCCTACTTTTGAGTGTTTGACTTTTCAACCGTAACGTTCTCACATATTTTTTTGTGTAACATATTAATATATAATCTACTTATTAAAGTATGTAAGACATTGCTACATTACTGTTTTACAATAGGATATAAAATTAAGTTCCCGACCACAGTTCGTAATGGCTCTTTTTCTAAGGGTATAGACATACTGTTGGTGTAGCATGCATATCATTCTGGTTCAAAAACTAACACATTCAAAATTCAGTTTCTGCAAATACTCTCAAATCCACTTTAAAATGAGCCTTCCACGAATACTGATACCAATAACATTTGATTGCACATAAGGCACTCTGATGCCATAGTGATAAGTATGTTCTATAAACCTATTTAGATAGATGGATAAGATAATATTGAGGGTTTATGGGACAAGGGCCAAAATAAATTGATTTAAAAATTCAATTTGTAGATTCTCTCCACCTCCCCAGTATTCACTCAGCTCTGTTACCTTATGGAAAATCCCAGAACCAGCTTTATTGTGAGGTAAGTCTATAAAAATTCTTCCTGCAGTTTTGAGTACCTTTTTCTGATCACTGGAGAGTACAGGGGGAAATAGTGTGTCCCAGTGTGGTTAAATCAGTACTGAATCAAGCATTTAAAAGCCAAAGGAAAATTCTGACTCTTGAGTGAGACTGACACTTGGCTAGAGGGATGAGAAATTGATCCAGGAAGGATATGAGTACCGAAGGACCAGAGATTTAAGAAAAGCTGATCAGGGCTGGAGAGGTGAAGTCATGGGAATAGGGAAATTCTTTTTTCTGCCTTTGTGAATCATATGTACAGTATCTCAGGAAGTGTTTAAGGGCAACTGATAACCAAATGATAAATCCTCCTAGAACTGTGAGGCAAGAGGTCAGAGGAATTTGGGAACTAAGAAACCATATCCAGAGACAGGTGCATAAGCTTAGCTGAGACAATGACATGCGAAGGAGCAAAGCACAAGAACAAATAGAAGGAGCACAGTAAGGACAAATGGAAGGGTCACAGTAAGAAGCCAGCAAAAGGTGCAAAGGATATGGATACATGCTGGAATTCAAAGGACAGAATGTTGGAGGGTAATTGAGTTTATGAGGCATTGCAACAGCTTGTAAGCAGCATAAATGACTGAAAAGAAGAGAAACATCTGGAGGGAAAAACGGTGAAGCTAGAACCACTATTTACTTAGATGTTTAGGTGTTAAGGGAAGGGAGAAAGATAAATGTAAAAAAATATTTTGTTAAATTCTTTGCTACTTCCATGATTTCCCTTTTACCTTTGAAGTATGATTAGAATTGGAATTAAGCAACACTTGAGTATTTCCAAAATCACACAGAATCAGTAATTTCTGGCATTCAGTAAATAGTTGTAAAAATGAGTTGGTAGCAAATTGCAAAATGGAGTAACTTCAAATCCAAGTAAGGGGCAGAAATAGAAGATAAGAGATTATATGTATTCTGATTCGATTCAGAAAAGTAAACCCAGTAAATGTGAAATATTTGTACCAGATCCCAGGCAGTAAAGCATAGGA
Source organism: Chrysemys picta bellii (assembly GCF_011386835.1). Taxonomy (NCBI): domain Eukaryota; kingdom Metazoa; phylum Chordata; order Testudines; family Emydidae; genus Chrysemys; species Chrysemys picta. The sequence continues at coordinate 48,911,993 of NC_088798.1, read as the reverse complement.
AAGATACGGGTTGGTTGGAACATGGCGACATCAGGATTTTCTAATCTCTAACTCAGTGTGAATGTTTCAACGGCACTCTTATAAAAGATCTGATAGTGTCACTTTTTGTGAGCTGTGCTATATAATGCAGTATCATAAAATATCAAGATGGGAAGCCACTGTACAATGCAAAGAATAATTTTATATAAGGGAAAATATTTGTTACTATGTGGTAACCAGCAAAATTTCCCCTGCTTTATTTGGGCCAAATATTAATTTACTGAGACATGAACTCACTATGGAACTACCATACAAAATTGCAACAGATAAAAGAGGAAAAGAAACCTCAAGACTTAGTGCTTGTCTAGGGTATTCCACAGTTCAGTGTGTGCACTGTAACCTATGTAGATGCTGCAGGCATGAACTAAAGGGATCTTAGTTCACATTAATGTAATCCTGTTTGAAGGGGACTACGTTAATGAGAACTAGGAATTTTTTAATCTGGTCCCACAGCATCCACACACGGAGTTACACTTTGGTGTGCACTGCTATTCACACCTCCATAGTCTGTATGTGGAGCAGTGTAGCCTGAGAGCTGAAAGCACTAAATGAGGAACTGAATGATGAATGCAAAAAGAACAGGAGTACTTGTGGCACCTTAGAGACTAACAAATTTATTAAAGCATAAGCTTTCGTGGACTACAGCCCACATGGCTGCTACTCTGAAACCTGAATGATGAATGTGACCAAAGGCTGCACCACAAAATGCTCCACCCCCAGACATTCACTGTTGCATTCTCCCATTACTCCTGTGCTGCCAATCCACTTTGGTTCCAGGGTTGTGTTTTCCTAGCACAACAGCGAGTAGTACTAACAAGCATTCCCATTTCTGAAGTGCTCTGAGTCGGCACTTAACTTACATTCATCATTTTGATCCCATTTGTGAGTGACTCAGCAAAGGATCTGGTAAGGGAAGGGAGAAAGACATTGAGATCCCAGTTCAAGAGCCAGTCAATGGGACTTAAGCACATGCTTAAGTAGTTCCTGAATCAGGACCTAGAGAATGTGGTGGTTTGGGGTGGTAAGGAAAATCCTCCACAAGTACCAGGATTTTCAATTCACATACTACTCGTTCTATCCCCTCCCATTCTCCAGTGTCATGGTACCTCTGTCTATGTAATGGGTTAAAAATCCAATCTTCATTGGATATACACTTAGTGATGGCCTAATTCTGATCTCGTTGAAGCCAATTGTAAAACCCTCATTGACTTCAAGAGGAACAATGTTAGGTGAACTGAGCACTTTTGAAAATCCCACCCTTCCTCTCTTTCTGTTCTATTGGAATTTTCTGGACAGAGTGTTTTAGTATAGGGGTAAACAGTGGAAAAACTGATGTTGGTATAGGGAGAAAGCATAAAGATTTTTTAAAAGGTTAAAATCTTAAAAATAAATGCAAATATAAATAACAGATTAAACATACTTATAAATATAACATATAAATAAATACAAATAAAATACAACTCTCCAAAGCAACTGGCCATTTGTCAATCATCATCTTTCTTCAGCTGAGATCACAGGTAGTTTTGTCACCTCTTCCTCACTGTTCTGCTTCTGGGCCTGCTTCATGCAGGTGTGTGCATTGTCACCATCCAGTTCAGTAAATGGCCAGTCCTCAGCATTGTCAGCATTCTGCAAACACAGCAGTTATCCACTAACATCACAGATTTCTAATGGTCTTGTATCTCCTTTTTACTGACACATTTTTCTTCTAAACTGTGATGGTAGTTTCAAGAGATGAACATGACCTGACTTAAGGTCAGGGAACCATCTAATGTAGGTATGTTAGTGTGTATAGTCTTAAATAATATCAAATCTGAACTCCTGTAGCACATATGAGAAGTGTGTACTCTTGTGCCCATGCTCGCACGTTCTCTCTCTCGCTCTCTTGGTTTGCTGAACAAAAACACATCTCTATTACATGTGACAGCAGTGAGCACACAAACATTCTCCCAGGCATGTGTATGACATAAGAATGAAATTACATATGCAGGTACAATTGGCTAGGGTTGTTTGAAAGCAGGATGCTTGGAGATGAAACCAAATAACTAGTGGGTCCTCGCCTTTATCCAGATCCATTAGCAAAAGCCCCTTTTAACAGTCACCAAGTGTGAGCTTATTGAGAATGAGCTAACATGTTATCACAAGAATTGCCACTAGTGATTCTGCTGAGATGGGCACAAAAACCTTTAAAAAACATGACAAGCCTGAAAGGCAGAAAAGGAAAAAAAAACTTTGCTGAGTGGCATTTTTAGCCCTACTAAGACTTAAGGATGAAAGAACAGAAGTGATTTTTAAATCTTTCAGGATAACAGTCTCAGAGACCAGATATTTTTTCCCTAGATGGTAGCTCCAATTCTCTTACATAACTGCAGAACGTATGCTGTGATAAACTGTAAAGCAAGTCGCCTGTGCCTGCTTGTCATCATAAAGTTTCCTCGACATTTTAGTGTATGTATAAAAAAAGATATACTGCATTTCCAAGAGACCTTTCCAACAAGACTTGGCATATGTTTTTATTGTTTTTATTGTTCCACATTTTCATTGTCAAAATAATGTCAGCACATTTCACATTGCACCATTTAAGCATGGCAAAACTCATCTTTTTTCCCCCCCTTCCCTTGCTTTCATTTGTCTATAGAAGTCATTAACAGAGTGTTAAATCAAAGGAACATATGACACATTAACACTAGTGGGCAAGAACCATGTTAAAGCATTGACAATTTTATACTAATCATCTTTCAGCAAGTCTTTTGCCTTCATACTCCATATAGGTTTATTTTTGTTTTAATGAAGACACTGGCTAAGGCCTTGGCCGGCAAGCCACAAAACAGAGGCAGCTAAAAGGAAAGTTTCAGAGGGGTTTGAGAGAGGAAGTATGAGAGGCTTTCTTTCCAGGTTCAGCTCTACATGTGATTTCAGTGTGTCAGTGATGGAACAGTGGTGGTGATCTGCAATGGATGTGCCATATCAGAAGCCAAAAGGGACTTCCATTGCTAAACTGCAAGTTAACGGCTGTGTTGGAGGAAAAGATTCTTGGATTGTAGGGGCAGTTAGAGATGCTACCGAGAATCTGAGGAGTTCCTAGACAGCCAGGTTCAGGAAACATCAGTACCCCAGATTCAAGGAAAAAAGGAGATGGCCACCAAGGAGTCAGAGAGGAAGCCTGGCAGCTCATAACAGCCAGAGGCAGGAAGTCATGGTGGTATTCCTCATGGCTGGAGACAGATGAGAACTGGCAGGCTGTGGCCACCAGAGAAAAGAGGACCAGGAGGAATTCCTTAGAGCTAGAAGTTTCCAATGGGTAGCTGGTCACCAACATGGAAACTGTGGAAGATACTTCTCAAGAACCAGCTGGGTGAAGGGAATGAAGAGATGTATGGAACACACCTCTGGACAGCAGCTCAGCCCAACCTATAAGGAAAGCAAGCTGCTCTGAAAGAGTTCTGCGACCATCCAAGGAAGATAGGTGATCCTTGTTGGGATTCAGAACTCAGAAGAATTGAAAAAACATTCTGCAAGGGACAAGTGGGTGACAGGATGGTGTGCTGTCTCTCCAGAGTCTTCCCAAGATGTTAATCTATTATTGGCTAGACTTCTAAAGTTGATGGGCATAGATCAATTTGTGATGGTTCACATCAGTACCCACCCCCCTCCAAACGTACTATAAAAATTCTATGGCCCATCTGTGCCACAACAACTGTTTTTTTTCTGCATATAAAAGCCAGCGCCAGCGGTTAGGGGGTAGTAAGTATGGCAATTGTCCAAGACCCCATGCCACAGACGGCCCTGTGAATCTAAGTTGCTCTGGCTTCGGCTTCAGCCCCAGGCGGTTGGGCTTTGGCTTTCTGCTCTGGACCCCAGCAAGTCTAATGCCAGCCTTGGCTGGCAGACCCCCCGAAAGCTGCTTTCAGAACCTCAGTGGGCCCCTGACTCCTGGTTGAAAACCACTGGTGTAGGGCATAGGGTTTTGGTTTTATAGAACACTGGTCCACCTTCTATGGGGAGAGGAGGCTGTAGTTTGGATGGCCTTAAGCTCAGTAGAAAGGAGACCAATTTCCTCAGGGACAGGCTGTCTAGAGTAGTCAGGAGGGTGTTAAGCTAATAACAAAAGGGGAAGGTACAAAGAGAAGATATGAGTATGCATTTAGTATAGAGTCAATATGCAAAGCAAAAGGATCCAAAGAACATGAAGAGAAGAAATTCTTGACTTGCCTATACACCAATGCCAGGAGCCTGGGTAGCAAAAAAGAGGAATTGGAATTGCTCATTTATGAGCATACATTTGATCTAGCTGGTATTACAGAAACTTGGTAAGATTATTTGCGCAACAGGAAAGTTAAAATCAACAGTTATAATCTAGGAAATATCAAGTGGATAAAAGGGTAGGAGTGGCATTCTATCCAAAATGGCATTAACAGTTTGAGCTACTGATAACTCAGAAGAAAATGATCTTGTGTGCCTATAGATCAATGTCCTAATAGAAAAAACACAAGATGAGGGATTAGTTGGTGTCTGCTGGTATTGAGAACAGTGCTTAAAGAACCAGTCATCCGATTCTATATTGTGTAGGGTAGAAAAAAGCTGCATGATTATGGGGGACTTCAATTTGAGTGGATATGGTGGAGATTTCATTCTGCCACTGCTAAAACATGTTTGCTATTTCTTAATGTTGTAGATGATACTTTCCTAAATAAACACGGGAATACTATATTAGACCTATTCTTGACAGATAGAGTCAATGATTACAAAACTAAAAATTAATGGTAGTTTAGCTACAAGTGATCATGGCTTGATTACATTTATAATGTGCAAACAGAGTAATGACCAAGCCAGTAATATATATATACTTGGTGCTATAAAAGGGCCAATTTCACAAAGCTGAAAACAATTGAGCGAGATCAACTGGGACAAAGAAGTTAATTAGAAAAAAATGTGAATAATTGGAAATTATTTAAGAACACTTCACTAGGTGCCCAAAAAGCCACAATTGAGGAAGAAAACAATATTGGTTAATAAACTGACACAGTTTAGAGGGGAAGGTAGCTATAAAAATATGTATAACAAATGGAGAAAGAGAAGTGGATGATAATGAATATAAATCAGAAGTTAAGAACTGTAGAAAATTGATAAAGAAAGCAAAGGTATACAAAGAGAAATCTATGTCCAGCAGAGTTAAGGACTATAAGAAGGAGCTTAAGGATGTTGGGAACAAAACAAAATCCTAACAATGCTGGGAGCCATGAGGTCCTACTACACCCCACTCCAGGAAGGAGCAATGAAGGTAGGTCCTCCAGGCCTACCTAAAAAGAATGTACAGGTAATCAAAGTCCAGCAGGCTCAGATAAAAGGAACTGCAGGGCCTGAGCAGGGGCTGGGGCCAGAGGGGCAAGGAAGAGTGTTACTCTCTAGCCAAAGGAGTTTGACGGGCTGTATTTGCTAAACGTGGAAGCGAGAGAACATGAGGGCTCTAACCCTAAGGTAATGACTGGAGGTAAAGGGACCAGGAAGGAAGAAGCCCAGAGAAGGTAGCAACAACTAATTGAAGTAGTTATATGAAGCAGTACATGGCTACTGTTTATAGGTCCCTGGTTTGGGACATGGAATAGAGGGTTGGTCCAGGTTTCCCCCACCAGCCACTGATGAAGTGGCCTAGCCTCTGAGCAGGGGACAAGTTTACTTTTAGAGGCCTGAATGAAGGACTGGATTTAAAGGGCCCAGATCCTGGTGAGAGCAGATAGTTTGTTGAACTCTTTGCTACCTGAGAAAGATTTTGTTTTTGATTGTGTGATTTGGCCAGAGGGCTGAGCCATTGAAGACCTGCATAGCGAGGCTGGCAACCTACAGAGGGTGCCAGGAGCAGGAAAATATTACAGTACCACACCCAGCCACTAGGAGGCATTCAAGAGGTGAATGTCCTTGTTACAGTCTATTACTAGATGGAAATGGTAGAATTACCAATAATAAGGGAGGAGAAGCCAGATGTGTTCAATAAATATTTTTGTTCTGTATTTTTTTGGGGGGGGGGAGGGGAGGAACGGGGGGAATGATGTCATATGACAACACACTTCCACTTCCCCTAGTAGCTCAGAAAGATGCTAAACAGCAGCTACTGAAATTACGTATTTTTAAATCGGCATGTCTGGATAACTTGCATCTAAGAGTTTTAAAAGAGCTAGAAAAGGAGTTTGTTGGATCTTTAATGTTGATTTTCAAGAAGTCTTAGAACACTGGGGAAGTTGCAGAAGACTGGAAGAAAGCTGATTTTGTGTCAATATTTAAAAAGTGTAAATGGGATGACAGGGTAATTGTAGGCCTATCAGTCTAACATTGATTCCAGGCAAGATAATGGAGCAGCTGATATAGGGCTTCATTAATAAAGAATTAAAATAGGGTAATATAATTAATGTCAATCAACAATGGTTTATAGAAAACAGATCTTGTCTAACGATATTTTTTTATGAGATTTGCAATTTGGTTGTCAAAGCTAGTAGTGTTGATCTAATATAGTAAGGCATTTGACTTGGAACTGCACAACATTTTGATTAATAAAAAACCCTAGAATGGTATAAAATTGACATGGCACACATTCAATGGATTAAAAGCAGACTGATAAGTTCCAAAATGTAACTGTAAACGGGGAATGGGCGTGTTTCTAGTGGGTCCCAAGGGGATCTATTCTTAGCCCTACACTCTTTAAAATTTTTATCAGTGACCTGGAATAAAACATAAAATCATCGCTGATAAAGTTTGCAGATGGCACAAAAAGTGGAGGAATGGTAAATAATGAAGAGGACAGATCACTGATAAAGAGCCAGAGTAAGAGCAGAGAGGTTATTTTCCCTCTGTGTTTGGCACTGGGGCAACCACTGCTGGAGTGCTGGGTCCAGTTCTAGATTGTGCAATTTAAGAAGGATGTTTGATACATTGCAGAGTGTACAAAGAAGAACCATGAGAATGATTAAAGAATTAGAAAACATGCCTTATAGTGATAGACTCGGGGAGCTCAATCTATTTGTCTTATCAAAGAGAAGATTAAAGGGTGGCTTTGATTAGTCTCTATGGCAGACAAATATTTAATAATTGGCTTTTCAGTCTAGCAAAGAAAATTATAACAAGATTGCATATCTGGAAGATGAAACTTGACAAATTCAGACTGGAAATAAGGCATACAGGTTTTAACAATGAGGGTAATTAATCATTGTAACAATTTACCAAAAGGCATGGTGGATTCTCCAGGACTTTCAATTTTTAAATCAAGATTGTTTTTGTTTTCCCTAACAGATATGCGCTAGGAATTACTTTAGGGACGTTCTGTGGCCTGCATTATACAGGAGGTCAGACTTGATGATCACTATGGTCCCTTTTGGCCTTGGAATCTATGAATCTATGCAAACTGTCTCACACAGACAGATCTTTGCATCCCCACAGAGGTGTGGTTGAAATTAATGGGCTCCGCCTGAGGATCAGAGCTCTATGCAGGCCTGGAGTTTAAGAGATTTCCACCTGAGATTTAACTTTCCTTATACCTGTTAAAACTGAATAATGCTCTAAATATCTCATTTTAAAAAACTATCTTCTCTGTTAGAGAAATTCAAATAAATTATAACTGTATATTTTAATTGGATAATTTATTTAGAAATAATTGCTCTTCTCTTGCTTTTCCTCTGTTGACTCAATAATATAATAGAATAAAGCCAAGAAATGACATCTGCCAGGCTCCCTGAGTGACCCTAGTGACAGGGCAGGTACATAAAAGAAGCTATGTTAGTGTCAAACTCTAGAAAAAACGTACCCCTTCTCCCCCCCAACCCCCCCCACCAAAAAAAAAACAAAGCAAAACAAAAAACACTTCCTACGTAGAAGATTAGTAAGGAAGCAGAAATGTTGTTTTCAAGCTTCTATGAAGTACTGGAAAAACTGAAAATACAAAAGAAAAGCAAACAAATAAACTTAGTAATAGTCTGGAGAATAAAAGGGAAAACTCATCAAAATGAACAGGTGGTTAATCATTTGTGTCTTAAATCCATCTATATTACTTGCCAGTTGAACATCATTTAAGTATATTTCCCAAAATAGGATTATTTCCTCTGTCCTGATACTGAGAATTATTAGACAGTGATTTGTGGAATACTATGCAAAATGTGTTGTGCCACAATTGGTGGTAACAATAAAACAGTGCTAACTGGACGCTACCAAGTCATTTTGACATGCTGGATGTCTATGCAAATGGTATAAACAAAAATAACTTTATAATGAATAAAATGAGGACAGAACTGGGGGGAAGGCAAAGAAAGAAAAGACTGTCTCCTAAAAACGGTTCCAACTCTGTTGACATATTGGGGCAGATCCAGTAATAGCTTCTGTGAAGACAATGGAACTGTAAGTTTACACCAGCTGAGAATTTGGCTCATAAGTACAGTATAACTTGCCATTTTATTTTACTAGCCTCACTTAGTCTTACTAAGTTAATCTTGACTTTTAGGGTGGGTGAAGTGCTGATTGTGTTTTCCAAAAACTTGGCTGCAGATATGAAATAATTGAATGAAATAAAAAGGATTTTGTTCAAATAAGTAAAACCGAGGGAGCCAATTTCCCCTTTAACTGTAGCATAGTTTTGACATTGAAATGAAGGAAACCAACTTCACAGCTCCAAGCACGGATGCAACGATAGAATTTGCCCCTCAGATAGAGATGGACCAATTTCCCCATTGACTTGTATCTTGCATCTTGCATGGTTACTTACACTTGTGCAAGGTTGATGTAAAATGCAATTATTGATTCACTATCTTTTGACACCACTTTTTAATTGGTATAATTTACTATCCAAGGTAAGAGGCATGAAGAATCAGACCCAAATTCTCTCATCTTTCTTCAGAACTAAATTTTGGTGTGTATAATATAAAATACACTGCCTTGCTATTGTGTAACACTTTTGGCATATACCATTGTGTTAACTTCTTTTTTCATGGTTTGAGCAGTTGGAGTAAGTGCTCTTTGATGTGATATTTCTGAAGCAACTCTTTAAAAAGTATCTAAATAAAAACAATGTAAAATATTGAAAGACTTGAATACTCTAGTCCAGGTATTGCCCTTTATCTCAGATTCTCAGAGTGGTGAGATCTCTAAACTACAGTGGGAACAAAAGCACATTAGAGCTATTTAGAAGTTTTCCAACATGTTATGAAACATATTTCTTGATTGTTCATTTTACAGGCAATGTTTATGAGGGCTTAAACACTAAAACTGATAGAGTACCTCAAAAACAAGAGGCCAGGAATTTGAGTTAATATGGAGATTAGTTTGAAAGAAGTTGTTTACAGAAAATATGGTCACCTTCTGGGACAAATTTGCAAAGACAGCCATGACAACGGGTCAGTTCAAGGCTATATATATATATATATATATTTTAAAGGAGATATCCTATCTCCTAGAACTGGAAGGGACCTTGAAAGGTCATTGAGTCCAGCCCCCTGCCTTCACTAGCAGGACCAAGTACAGATTTTGCCCTAGATTCCTAAGTGGCCCCCTCAAGGATTGAACTCACAACCCTGGGTTTAGCAGGCCAATGCGCAAACCACTGAGCTATCCCTCCACCCTATATATCCTGTTTCCAAGTACTGTACAGCCTGTATGTATGTATTTTATTAATGACAAATTATGTTCATTGGCAAGCAATGCCAAGGAGAAAATTTTGTTGGTTATATTAGTCAGTTAGCATTCAAATATTTCCATTGGAAATTCTGAAATTCAAAAGAAAGTTATTTCTGAGTGAGCAGAAATAAAATTTCCCCTGAAAAGGGAATTCCGAAATTTCATTTTGAAAACGTTGAACCAATATTTCATTTCAACGTTTTGAAATGTTTCCAAGGCTCCCCAAGGTGCCAGAACAGCCAGCCAGATGGGGAGCTGGGCAGCTCAGGGAGTCTAGAATCATGGCTCCCAGACTTTCTTGGCTCCCTGTCACCATGTGGGCTGGTGAAGATCTGGGCAAATGAACTTGGTCTGGCACGCAGAGTTTGGTCAGAAAACTTCTGGCTGCCACTGGAATTTCATTAAAGTCAACATGCTGCTCTAAAACATTTAAATTGTGATGAACTGTCATTTCGTGATGGGAAAAAATACGTTCCACTGGAAAATTTCCAACCACCATTAGTTAGCATGTCTGGCTTAGCATTAATTAACACTGCTCTACAGCCAAAATGCTTCTGAAATAAATGTAGTCAAACTTTACTAATTCTGGGTCACTGAGAATGAAAATGATGCTTAAAATTGTTGATTGACTCTAGTTTTCAAGATATACTATTGGGTCAGTATATACAACCCTTGACTTGGGAATGGCGGAGGATAAGTGAGTTATAAAGGGAAGGGATCTCAATTTAAACCAGAAATGACTAAAATACATCTTTGACTGGATCTATGGATAAATCTATGACTGGGTTTGGACAGTACTTGCTTTTTAGGCAAAACAATGAATGATGCAATCTGAAGCTGGTATTGCGTCATACATGATATGAATTGCATCATGTTATTCCTAGAAGTCATGGATGATGCAATCATAACGAAGCTTACATCACTCTGCTGAACAAATTGCCCTATATCAGCTCTAGAAATCATACATTGTCGTGCTCTCTTATTTGTCAGTGTTTGATTTTGCAAAGGGACACATTTCTGTTTAGCCAAAGTGAGCAGAGATGCCTCGTACTTGTGTGAACAGTGCAGATAACTTCTGCTATGTTTGTGGTGAAGTGACTTTTGCATCACAAAAGCGCAGTATAACCACTATGGTTAAGAAAGCCTATCACCTTTATTTTGGCTGAAAAATTGGAGATCAGGACAAGAGGTGGGCCCCACACATATGCTGCAACACTTGTGCAACAAATCTTCGCCAGTGGTTGAACAGGAAAAGGAAATCTATGCCTTTTGCAGTGCCAATGATTTGGAGAGAGCCAACAGATCATACCAGCAATTGTTACTTCTGCATGGTGCCTCCAGTTGGGAAGGGTGTGTCAAAGAAGAAAAAGTGGACTGTGCATTATCCAAACATTCCATCAGCTATACGCCCAGTACCCCATGGAGAAGGACTGCCAGTTCCTGATGCACCAGAATCATTCTCACTTGAGTCAGATGAGGAAGAGGATGAAACTTCTGGTTCTGAACCATCAATGTCACAGGACCCACATTTTCTCCCATCCTCCTCCTCTGAACCACACCTCATAACACAAGGTGAACTGAATGACCTTGTCAGGGATTTGGAACTACCCAAGAGTAAGGCAGAGCTGTTGGGCTCCAGACTACAGCAGTGGAATCTCCTGGCAGGTGATGTTAGGGTTTCCATGTTCCGTGACCCTCAAAAGAATCTTGTCCCATTCTTCTTCATGGAAGGTGATCTTGTAGCCTGCAACAACATCGATGGTGTGATGGCAGCCCTCAACATCATTCACGATCCAGATGAGTGGAGACTGTTCATTGATTCATCGAAGACGAGTCTTAAAGCTGTTTTCCTGCATAATGGCAATGTTTTGCCATCAATTCCAGTTGGTCATGCAGTCCATATGAAGGAAACCTATGACAACATGAAACAACTTTTGAGGTGCATAAACTATGACCACCATCAGGGGCAGCTTTGTGGCGATTTGAAGGTTGTTGCTCTCTTGCTTGGTCTGCAGACTGGATACACAAAGTACGGCTGTTTTCTCTGCGAATTGGATAGTCGTGCAAGAGATTCCCACTACATCAAGGAAGATTTTGTTACCACTCTTACACATCAAGCTGGGGCTGATGAAGAACTTTGTCAAGGCCATTGACAAAACACAAGCGGCTTTCAAGTACCTCCGTGGAAAATTTCCAAGGTTAAGTGAAGCTAAGATAAAGGAAGGTGTCTTTGTTGGTCCTCAGATTCGTGAACTTCTTCGAGATGATGCATTTGACCATGCACTGCGTGGCAAGGAAAAGACGGCATGGAAAGCCTTCCAGTTAGTGGCAATAAATTTTCTCGGAAACAACAAGGCAGACAACTACAGGTTGTTGGTGGAAAACCTCCTCATGGCATACAAAAGCCTTGGTTGCAACATGTAACTAAAGACACATTTTTTGCACTCTCTAGATTTTTTTCCACCGAACTGCGGAGCAGTGAGCGACGAGCACGGCAAGCGATTTCACCAGGACATTGCAACAATGGAGAAACGCTATCAGGGCAAATGGAGCCCATCAATGCTTGCAGACTATTGCTGGACAGTGACAAGAGATGCTCCATTTAATGAATACAAGAGACAAGCCAAGAAGTGCTGAGTAGACACTGAATAGGACTAAACTATGTACATAATAGTTTTTTGCCTTTTGTTTCATAATAAATTTTATTTATATAACCCTTTTGCTGATTTTTAAAGTGTTACATAAACAGGACAGGTGAAATATTATCATGTAAAGCAACCATAAACACATGAAAAGTCCTAGGTTTACAATTTATGATTAAAACTCTACTATCTATACAATATACATAGACATAAAATGTAAAAACTTAAATATCTTAGAAACAGTAGCCAATCAGTTGTTTTAATTGTCATATTTGAATTCAGCACATCAAAATACATAATAAATAGCGCATTTTATCTCTGATGCAGACGACTTATCAAAAATTGTAGACCAGTGTAATATGCCTGCCTTCTATCTCAGGTTTTTATAGGGTATCAGTGACCATGATATCTGACTTGTTCCTTTTCTTAACTATTCCTACAATTCCTGACTACTTCCTAGTTGTAGGCTGGCATGGTAACATTAACAAGGATACCAAAAATACAATTCTGATAATTGAAAAATTATCTCATTATTAGAAAAATGAAAATAATTAGAATAGAGCAAAAAATCAGTAAATTAAAACTGTAAAAGACTTGGAGACTGAGCTACTCAGAGCTAAGAAGCATTTACTCTTATTTTCAAATATCTGGTCAACAAAACGAAAAAAGTGTAGGTTAGCTCCAAGTTATTTTACTCTTTAGCAAAGAGGGCTTTAAGCAAGATTTCTAATCAGGCAATTGAAGAACTAATTTGAACTGGAAAAAACCCTGCTAATAAACTGCAGATCTGAGAAATGCACAATTTTGCATCTAGTCTTGGTAGGAATTGCTAATGGCTCCCAGGATTCAGGGTTGTGCTGAAGTTGCACATGAAAGAAAAAAGAAGTATGGTGACAGGACATAGTAATCTGAGATTAGAATTTCAGAGACAGAGATATTCAATACTATCTGAACTACAGATTGCTTCAGGTAGAAGCAGAGAAGAAGTACTAGTTAATATTCCCTTGGGATAAAACATTTAATGGAGGGAAAATCATTTGCAAAATGTAAGTTACAGCTGACTTCTGTATAAGCAATCGCATCCTATTTAGCTACAGAGTATCTCTAGTACATATCAAATATCTTCACTCTGTCTATTTTTGGTCATGGGCTGTCACTTTTTTTTTAAATAAACCCTTCTTGCTCTTGCAATTACTATCATTTCCCCCTTTCAATCAGTTGTGCCATTATGTACACATCTGTTTATTGTTTGTGTGCATGTATTGTTTTTATTGCTATACTTTTGCTGGCATTTTCTTGTGCAATCATATTTTTTAATTTAACCAGGGACTGTCCTCTTACTAACATAAATTGACATAGCTTCATTGTGTGCATGGACCCCAATCTCAAATCTCCCTTTTCTGTGGAAGGTCCTTAAGAATGTGGCAATAAGCTACCTCTGGCAGCATCTGATAGGCACCAGTTATATGACCCCAGTCATTCAGATTTTAAATTGGGATTAAGACAGAAATATCATTAGTCTGTCTGATCAGTGTTCTCAAGGCAATGGAATGTAGTCAGATGTTCATGCTTTGAGACTTTTCAACAGCTTTTGATACCACTGATTACAATGTTCTTCTGTCTTTCACTATATGACCTGGCAAGAGTGGCCAGAAGTCCTTTATTTGTTGTTCATATCAGAGATTAAACCACAGGGTTAACTTGGACAATTGCTCTTCCTGTCGAAGGGCTTTTAGTTGCTGTATCCCACAGACACGGCTTGTCACCACACTAGTTCAAGGTTTACATCAGCCTTTGGCGAGCCATATTGTCATCCTTATGCTTACGAAGGTCCACATCTACTATTCTACAGACTTGATGTACCCGGTTCATATTCTTACATGTTTATCTGCGAGAGTTGTGGGTGAGAGACTTAATGAGAGTTTAGGAGCACAGGGAAGAGACTCAAACCCAATCCAGATAAACTGGCTGATTGCCAAAGGAAATATTCTGACAGAATCTAGCAAAGTTTTCGGCAGCAATCTGAACTGAGAGAAAGTAAGCAGGCAACATACGATTCAGATTACAATCTATCTTTTCACAACTGTTGCAAAAAGTGTGTTCACTAAGATCATCGCTGCTCATGGATGCACAGCCACAAATGTCATCTCTCATTTTCAGTCACACTGCATCATTTCTATTCAGAAGTGCACTTTGCCACAGTCATCCATTCCTTTTTCTTATTTCAATGCTACTCTACTGCAATGTACCCTGCCTGGGGCTCATCTTGATAGAACCTCTATTTAGGTTCTTACATACCCTCTAGTATCATAGTATCTGAGCACCTCACTGTTTTTAATGTATCCATCTTCACAACACTCCTGTGAGGGAGAGAAATTGTATGAGCCTCATTTTACAGATGAGGAACTGAGGGACAAGAAGAGAAAGTGACTTGCCCAAGGTCACGCAGGAAGCTTATGGGCAGAGAATTGAAACAGTTTTCCAGAGTCCCAGGCTAGCACCCAAACCATTGAAATGTCTTCTCTTACTAGTCTATTCAGAAGCCTCGGCTAGTATAAAATGTAGCTGCCCACCATTTCAGAAAGGGAAGCTGGTGAAAACATATCACACCCATAATCCATATTCTGCACCTGCTGCAAGTTTACTTCTCGGGGAAATTTTGTTGTACTGGTTACTATATACATCATGTATAAGTCCTACTTATCTGAGAGACATTCTCTCCCTTCTGCTTTGCCAGATCACTTTTATTTCATAAGAATGCTGTAGTTATTTGTCCCAGGAATACAGTTGCTAGGAAAGGAGATCATTCTCCAAGACAGGTCCTCATTTTGGAAAATTGCTCTGATAAGAAATACATCTGAGCCTGGCCACCTATAGATGGTGCTATGAAGTGTTCTATTAAATGCAGTTTTTGGAATCTGATGCAGGCACAGTAATTTTGGTTCCCATTC
Organism: Chrysemys picta bellii; assembly: GCF_011386835.1. NCBI lineage: Eukaryota > Metazoa > Chordata > Testudines > Emydidae > Chrysemys > Chrysemys picta. The sequence goes on along the minus strand of NC_088798.1, from coordinate 48,896,710 downwards.
ATAGGAAAATGGATGCACTTGAATTTCCTATATATATATTGTGACAGACCCAGACCAGTGGGGTACAGGAGTCTGGTAGAGGGCAAATATACTGATCACTGGATGAGTAGTTTTCTGTTCCCTGAGTGACCAGAGCAGGGGCTGCACTAGAGTAATCAGGAACCTGCTAGAACCAGTTAAGGCAGGCAGGCTAATTAGGACACCTGGAGCCAATTAAGAAGAAGCTGCTAGAATCAATTAAAGCAGGCTAATCAGGGCACCTGGGTTTTAAAATGAGCTCACCTCAGTTTGTGGTGTGAGTGTGAGGAGCTGGGAGCAAGAGGCACAAGGAGCTGAGAGTGAGAGGGTGTGCTACTGGAGGACTGAGGAGCACAAGCGTTATCAGACACCAGGAGGAAGGTCCTGTGGTGAGACTAAGGAGGGTGTTTGGAGGAGGCCATGGGGAAGTAGCCCAGGGAGTTGTAGCTGTCATGCAGCTATTACAGGAGGCACTATAGACAGCTGCAGTCCACAGGGCCCTGGGCTGGAACCTGGAGTAGAGGGCGGGCTTGGGTTCCCCCCAAACCTCCCAATTGACCTGGACTGTGGGTTCTTCCAGAGGGGAAGGTCTCTGGGCTGTTCCCCAACCCACATGGTGAATCTCTGAGGCAAGAAAATCCGCCAAGAAGCGCAGGACCCACCAAGATAGAGGAAGAACTTTGTCACAATATATATAGTTTGCCTAGAGTCTATAATCATAGGTGTATTATAAACTTGTATAAGAATAAGAAAATAAAATATTAGATTATGTGGTCTCCTGGTATGTTTCTCATTTGAGGCATCAGTAACATATTTCTTCAGTTTAACCTTGTTTGGCAAATGTAAAATTCTGTGTCTATCAAGTATTCACTTCAAGGATATACCGTACAATATATGGTAGGACATTATGTTATCATGCTTTTTTTTTTGTTTGGAAATTCCTCCCTAAATCTATTTATCTTATGCTGATGCTTATGATGACACAGAGCTCTCTACAGTGATCTTATGTAAAGCTTTATGTAAGTTTATATTGTCTACCTTTCCATGGATTTTTTGCCTATAGAAAAAGCAATACATTTTGAAGTGTTTGCGATGTTACTATAACATTGAACCTAGACGTGTCTAACCCTGAGAACAAGTGCATTACAAGCAAACTTTCATCATCCTGTTTACACTGTGTGTTTATTTAAATATGTGTCCTGCATGACATTGAGAATCATTTAATCTCTCTACCTCAGTTTCTCCACTATGAAATGGGGATAGTACTTTGTATGTGTATTATAGTCAGTGCAGGTAACAATGCCTTTTGTTAAGATTGCCCAAATCTTTCCATTCAAAGACCCTGTTTTCAGTTGCTTATAACTTTGCTAAATTTAAAGGCCTTGGGCAGAAATTTTCTCCATCTGGTGTTTGCCTCAAGCTGATTTTTTTTTTCCTGGAGGAAGTTTCAGCTAAAATGGTTCAGCCATTTCTCAGAATGAGGCTGGGGGAAAAGACATTGTTTTGCCCAGAGGCGCTGACTTTCTGAGTTTCCAGGGGGTGCTCGATCGCTGCTCTGCCCTAAGCCTTGCCCACACTTCACCCCTTCCCCTCACCCCCCCAAATGCCTCTTCCCTCCCACTCTGCCACTGCCCTGCCTCTTTCTACCTCTGCTTCTCCCCTCCCAATTGCCTCCTGCATGCCACTGAACAGCTGATTGTGGTGGGCAGGAGGCGCTGGGTGGGAGGGGGAGAAGCTGCTCTGCTGCGCTACCAGTGGGTGCTGAGCACCCACTATTTTTTTTCTGTGGGTACTCCACCCACTGAGTCGGTGCCTGTTAAAAATGGTTTTGCCCCTGTTAAAAATATTCTTACAACCATTTTATTGAGAAGTTCTCGAAGTCGCAGTGGGAGCTGCAGGGGCGGCACCTGCAGACAGGACAGTGTGCAGAGCTGCCTGGCCGTGTTTCCGTGTAGGAGCCGGAGGGGCCTCGCCATGGTCCCTCCCCCACACTCCGAACCCCTCGGTGCCAGCCCATAGCACCTTCCTGCACCCCCAACCCCTTATCCCCAGCCCCACCCCAGAGCCCTCCCCCCCTCCTACACCCCAACCCCCAATTTTGTGAGCATTCCTGCCACACAATTTCCATACGCAGATGTGGCCCTTGGCCCAAAAAGTTTGCCCACCCCTGACATAGAGGATAAAAGCCATTTATTGCTACTAGTTACTCCTGTTACCTCAAGTGGCAGAGGAGTGTAATTGTCATCTAAAGATACTAACCCTGTTGATGTCACATGTGAGAACATGAGAACAGCCATACTGGGTCAGACCAAAGGTCCATCAAGCCCAGTATCCTGTCCTCTGACAATAGCCAATGGTAGGTGCCCCAAAGGGAATGAACAGACAGGTTATCATCAAGTGATCCATACCGTGTCACCCAATCCCAGCTTCTGGCAAACAGAGGCTAGGAACACCATTCCTGCCCATCCTGGCTAATAGCCATTGATGGACCTATCTTTCGTGAATCTATCTAAATCCCTTTTGAACCCTGTTATAGTATTGGCCTTCACAACACCCTTGGGCAAGGAGTTTCAGAGGTTGACAGTGCGTTGCACGAAAAAATACTTTCTTGTGTTTGTTGTAAACCTGCTACCTATTAATTTCATTTGGTAGCCCCTTGTTCTTGTATTATGAGAAGAAGTAAGTAATACTTCCTTATTTACTTTCTTTATACCACTCAGGATTTTATAGACTTCTATCATATTCCCCCCTTAGTTGCCTCTTTTCCAAGCTGAAAAGTCCCAGTCTTATTAATCTCTCATCATACGAAAGCCGTTCTATACCCCTAATAATTTTTGTTGCCCTTTTTGGAACCTTTTCCAATCTATCTTTTTTGAGATGGAGCAACCACATTTGCACACAGTTTTCAAGGTGTGGGCGTATCATGGATTTATATAGAGGCAATATCATATTTTCTGTCTTATTATCTATCCCTTTCTTGATGATTCCCAACATTCTGTTTGTTTTTTTGACTGCCATTGCACATTGAGTGGATGATTTCAAAGTACTATCCACAATGACTCCAAGCGTTCTTTCTTGAGTGGTAACAGCTAATTTAGACCCCATTATTGTATATGTACAGTTATGATTATATTTTCCAGTGTGCATTACTTTGCATTTATCAACATTAAATTTCATCTGCCATTTTGTTGCCCAGTTTTGTGTGATCCTTTTGTAGTTCTTCGCAGTCTGCCTGAGACTTAACTATCTTGAGTAATTTTGTATCATCTGCAAGTTTTGCCACCTCACTGTTTACTCCTTTTTCCAGATCGTTTATGAATATGTTAAAGAGGACTGGGCCCAGTGCAGACCCTTGGGGGACAACACTATTTACCTCTCTCCATTCTGAAAACTGAGGTACAATGTGTTTTTTTTTTTTTTTCCAATTTTTAATTATTTTAAAAAACTTAGGGGTTTTGGCTGTAATTTCTTACGTTAAAAGAACATTCAGTTTTCCAAGTTAAATACCAAACATGCTTATTCAACCTTTAATTTGGCCCTCTTGTGTATTATGGTACAGTTTTTAATTATGTGATCATCTACTATTTTCCCCCTATAAGGAGGACAAATTAAATTTACACATTTCCTAACTTTTGAAAACGTGACCATGCAATTATAATACTTATTAAAATGTCTCTTTTAATTAATATATAATGTATGCAACAAACTATTTTTAAAATTATTTCCCCTATGTGCCATTGTAACAAAACTGTTAAACGTAACCCAGGAAAAATTGAAAACCATCAGAGTGATTGTTTACAGATTTGTTAAAAAACAAAAAAATAAAACATACCTATAAAGACCTGAGCCATTATTACAGATTAAGCAGTTTATTGAAGGAAGATATTGCAATTACACTATGTGGATCACATTTCCCTTTGCAGCAAGTTTAAAAGAGAGATTTTAACTGCAGTTTTAAGTCTGCCTTTATGCAAGAAGGATGTCTATTCTATAGACAAGTGCAATTGAATTTTATCCAGGAGATAGCAATCCCATTAAAAAAAGCCAAAGTTGATATCAGAAGCTGTGCACAGATCCACTGCAAAAAAATTGCCTGCAGCAGCCCATTAAAAAGAATCCTCTTTTCTTCCACACACTTCCCTTACAAGGATCACACATAATTCTATGCAGATTGTCTAGTACAAATTTACTGTCTAAAGTAACAGCTTTTAATGCTTTCTTCCTTTGAGCTTACTGAAGACTCAACATAAAAATGTGTCAATCAGCTTTTTGTAACTTGGAATATTTCATACGACTAAAAATGATCAGTCTCCAAATGTCTGAATACTTATCCAAAGTTTGTAGGAATGGATCTCAATCATCATGAGGCAACTATTCTAATTTTAGAAATCCATTTGTGCACCTCTGAAATAAAGTTATTTTTTCCTTTTACCTTAGTGGGTGCAGGAACAAGCCCATACTACATATCCTTCTTCATAATTCTCTCCTTTGACTTTCAAATCCATTACCCATTTCCCTGCTCATCTACTCTGTATTGCCTTGTGAAAATCTGGATTTTCTGATTCTGGTCTTTTGCACTTTGCAGTATAATCTAATCAATCATCTCCTAATGGGAAAGTAGTGCATTGCATTGAAGTAAGACTAAAAAGAAATGGTATTGCTGAGTTCCATAAGGATTTCACGTTTTTTGACCGACAAAGCGGTAGCTCTAAATAGTGATGGGTGAACACCAAAAAGTGTTTATTAAAGATACTTATCGGTACCTGATTCTCAGTACCCACATCTTTTGACTCTACCAAATTGTTGTTTCTTATTTGTATTACCATATCACCTAGGAGCCCGTCTCAGGGAGAAGACCCCTACTGTGATAGACACTTTACAAACACATCACAAAAAGATCTGTCTCTGCCCTGAAGACTTTAATTGTGTTGATGATCTCAGTCTTTTTGCAAAGTTTGTGGAATTTCTTGCTTCTGATCTGGCTGGCAAAAACCAAGAACAAGCATTTTCATAGCTCTTGTGCTTTTGGTCCTAGCCAGAGCCATTAAGTGCAAAGGAACAAAAAGGGGAGACTTCTTAAAAACATTACCAAACTTTCTTGAGCTTCTAAAATGAGTGGGTGTTAAGAAATATTAGGTCTCAATCATGGCTCTTCTTTGCAGACTATCAAGTGGGACACATCAACCCTATGTTTTCTGAAAGACAGGATAGTCTAAATCTGACCATGGTGGTGTCAGGGGAAAGATGTAGGAATGCAAATGCATTTAGCAAAGTAAGTACAAAAGGCACTGAGAGAACTTATCTTCTAACAACACTTCACTACTTACAATTGGGAGTCACAGCTGTTTTGATCGCTGACAGAAGTTGGGAGAAAACTATTGCCTGATGTCTGATGATCCTTCTCTTCCTGCATAATGGAGAAGAGGAGAAAAAAATGGCAACACTGGGCATTTAACAAGTTATCCTAGTATAAAAGCAAAAGTTGACAATGATCACTGGGTTTTTTTGGCATAACTTATTTAGTGCTAATAGTAAATATGATATACTTTAGAAATCCAATTTTTGGCTACCATCCCTGTGTATTTCTTTTTCAGAGGGGCAGCTAATCACTAGGACACACTTGTGAATACAGATCTTGACTTAGGACTCATTAATAAATCTTCACATTTTCAAAGTATGAGTCAAGAGTATTTATAGTATATTGTGAGGTACATATATGAAGGTGGTTCTGGGTATGTTTCAAGTAAACCTTTGTGATCAACAACCTCTTCGGTATCCTGTAAATTAATGTAGAATGTCCTATGCTATATTTGTCAAACTGGTTATAAACTGTGGCAAATCAATCAAGATGATACAAACACAAAGGAGGGCCTGTCATTCAAACTGATGCTTGGTTTGTCAGAGTAGGCCCAAGAATTGACACACCTTCCTATCATGGCATCTACTGGCCAACAGAAGGCTCACGTTGTTAGGAAGGCTATCTGTGGTCAGTCTTGGAAGCTCTATCAAATGCTAGGATTGGGCAATGGGCAGGAACGGGTAGCAGTAGCCTCTTTTCTACATCAAACGTACTGTTGCCCATACCAGCTCTTATGCACTTTCCATTTGTTTTTGATCCTTTGCTGAAGGTGTAATTGAGCTTGTTAGTATTTGTTGCTTTTTTCCCCTCTCCATTATGTGCATGGCTTGTATTTGTGTTGGGTAATTGCATGTTTCTGGACAGTTTGCATGCGAAGTTCAAACCCACACTGTTGTGACTCTCACAATATATCCATTATGGACTCTGGCAACCTAAATGCATATCACCTTCAGGTTAAATTTTTTATTTCTTGATTTTTCAGAAGGTTCACAACTTTTGATAATATGTCCTAGCAGCAGGAGTTATATTAGCATTTTGGATAAGGTTAAAAGCAGTGGGGGGAAAGGGTTTCTGGAAGAAAGACAGGAAGATGCCCTTTCTCATTTATTAGGCATCCTTCCACCCTATCATACCAATGAAGGTTGGACCCATAGGAACATCTGGAATTTCAGTGCAATATTTGGTCATTTTCTTGGCATAATAGCTTATTCAGCAGTGCAGACTTGACTCGGTCTTGGAATTATGAAGACCCATCGTGACCTTCACATTAACTGGGCCCTTTAAAATGCTTTGACAGGGTGCTTAGTGTCACAGAAATATTAGAGCTGGGAAGGTAGCAGAGTTTTCATGGGAGAATCAGAGATTTTTGAAAATTTTCCCATACTGAAATGGAACAACACCAAAAATATTAGAAACTTCCCATGAAATAAAATTCTCAAAAAAACACCTTCATGTTGGGTTGATGAAGTTTGTTTTATATATATATATATAATGAAACAAAGTTGTTTTGAAATGAAAAATTGAAACAATCCGTTCTGAAAAGGGTTTCAATCTTGACAAAGTTGTGGCTACTACCAAGAGTTCAGGTAAAGAGCTTCAAAGAAGAAGCCAATGACAAGTTTTAATTGGTCCTACAGAACCAAGGAACTATGCTGCATATTCTTAAGGTATTCGTAGATGGTGCTCATCTATTTGCTATTTACATCAATACTGATATAGAGTTCTCTTTTAAACAGGTACTTGGCCATATTTTATAAAAACTTAGTCTTAATTGGTTTTTGAACTCAAAGTATTATTGTTGCTTAGTAGGGGTATCTTTAACATTATAATTATTTAATATATAAACAGATTTTCTGAAGCAGCCTTTTTTAAGTGATAGAAGAAAATGAGTCTGTTTTCTGTGGATAACGGAAAAGAATTTGGATTTGACAAGAATAAATGACAAGGATAAATACATAGAATACAAAGGATAACCCATATTTCCAAATTACAGATATCACGGAGCTTGTTAGTCTGTATGAACCCTTCAGACCTAGTGAAATTAACTCAGCAGTTTGGTTTGCAGGTGCTGGAAATGAACTAACTCCTGGAGGTTTCTTTAGAGTTTTTGAGCTTGATAATCTCAGACTTCCAAGGAGAACTTCCTATAGCTGTTCCCAAGATGCTTCCTTACCCAGTGAGCCCCTCTACCCTCCTGTATCCAAAGCAAAGCATGGATGGGCTCCCCCAAGAAGCCCCAACTCTTCATACTCCCCATAGATGCCTGAAATAAGAAAGTAAAATGAGAGTGCTCTTAGGGGAAAGGAGCAGCTGCTGGGAAGAAGCAAGGGAAGTAGGTTCACTGACTTTCCAGTCCTGTCAACAATCTCATCCCTGGAATGTTGTCTTTTGGTCATGTAGGCTCTTGTGAACAAATAAATTGACCTGGCCCTTGTTTGTAGGTGACATGCCATCCTGAAGTCATTAGGGGTCTGCTCTACTCTTGTCCATTGCTTAAGAGAGCTGCAGGGATCTTTGGGAGGTAAGAAACATTGTGTTTTCTGTTCCTCTCCTTAGCTCTGAAAAGGAAATACAAGATCTCCACAGAAGGAAAAGATTGGAAGGATTGTCTGGCCATGGGGAGAAGGAGGCTGAAGGGGGCAGAGCAGGAATTCTCTGGCATGGCCTCAGACAGTAAGGAAGTTTCCTCCAGGGAGAGGAGATGAATACAAGAGGTACTGTAGATTTTTCATTCCTCCTCCCATGTTGGTTCAGGATAAAGAGTGCGAGGACTCCAAGATTCACTGCGGCATGGGGGTCACAGCAGCTTCTGCTGGACTGAAGCAGAATGAGTGATGCTTCCCGTACAGACCAGAGTGTGTAATAGCACCAGCTACACTCATAAGTTGGTTCATGTTTTTAAGGTTTTCTCCACAATAATGTGGGATAGAAACTTTTTTATTTTATTTTTGTCATGGAAGCTTAGGTTCTGCAGTAGTTGATGGCCTTTTTCATACTCACCTGGAAAGCAAGGGTGGGTGGGACATTGAAAGGCTATTATAGGGTGACAGTGATTAACAGTTCTTTTGTCTATCATTTCCCAGTAGGGGGGGGATAGACTGTCCTCCATAAAGGATTCTTTTGTGGAATGCAGGAAAATATGACATTTTCTTTCTAGTCACTTAGAAGTTCTCTGTGCCCCTGTCCATGACTGTGATGTGAAGCAACTGTTAAACTGTCATGGGCCACACAAAGCTTTTTCCTTTCAGATAGGTTAATCACTGCAATTATGTAACCCTTGTAAAAACTGAAGAAAAGCTGAACATTTTCTTCTTCACTTCTGCAACTGCTAGATTATGCTGGGTCAAATTAATCCCTGGTGCAAATCCATTTCACTGGAAAGACACCCAGGATGCATTTAAGCCACTTTCTCTTCAATCCTGAATCGTGGATGACCTGCTTGTCATATCACAAAATATCAAGTCACAGTAGTCAAATCCATGGAAGACTTCTTTGGGGCTTACCTTTAAAAATTTTGCAGTGAAACTAAAGTTCATCCATGTTATGATTCTTTGCCCAGTATAATCAAATGTCACAGATTCCTTTTCCTTTCACTTTTGTTAGTGTTTTGTGAACTTCATGGTTACTTTGGAAAATGTTATTACTTTTTTAGCTAATTATTCAAGGTACTTTCCTTGTATTTTAGATCAGAAACTGTTCAAATTCTAGGGGAAAAAACTAATATATATTAGGGCTGTCAAGCAATTAAAAATTAATCACAATTAATCGCACAATTGAAAAAAATAATCATGACTGATTAATTGCACAATTAAAAAATAATCACGCAGTTAATCGCACAATTAAAAATAATTGCAGGGTTAATCTTGCTATTAAACAATAATAGAATATCATTTATTTGAATATTTTTGGATGTTTTCTACTTTTTCATAAATATTGATTTCAGTTACAACACAGAATACAAAGTGTACAGTGCTTATTTTATATTTTTGATTACAAATATTTGTGCTGTAAAAAACATAAGACATAGTATTTTTCAGTTACTTACTACATGCGTCCATTCTGATGACGGGTTCGGCTCGATAATGATCCAAATCAGTGCGGGCCAGTATATGTTCATTTTCATCATCTGAGTCAGATGCCACCAGCAGAAGGTTGATTTTCTTTTTTGGTGGTTTGGGTGCTGTAGATTTTGAATGAGAATGTTGCTCTTTTAAGACTTCTGAAAGCATGTTCCACACCTCATCCCTCTCAGATTTGTCTATTTACGTTTGTAATTAAGAAGTGGACAGCATTATCACCTGTAAATATAAACAGACTTGTTTCTCTTAGCAATTGGCTGAACAAGAAGTAGGACTGAGTGGACTTGTAGGCTCTAAAGTTTTACATTGTTTAGTTTTTGAGTGCAGTTATGTAACCAAAAATACTACTTTTATAAGTTGCACTTTCATGATTGCCTACAGTACTTGTATGAGGTGAATTGAAAAATATTATTTTTTTAACATTTTTAAAAATAATAAAGTGATTACTGTACACTTTGTATTCTGTGTTGTAATTGAAATCAATGTATTTGAAAATGTAGAAAAACATCCAAAAATATGTAATAAATTTCATTGGTATTCTATTGTTTAACAGTGCAATAATCGTGATTAAAAAATTTAATCATGATTTGAGTTAATCAGTTAACTGTGATCGACAGGCCTAATTAATTATACACACACACACGTATATAATATGAAATATTAACATATTCTTCTGTCCTGCAAAAATAGTAAACAAGCAAACAAAATTATTTTACACTTTGGGCTATATACCTTGGCTCTGCCAGAGTAAAGAATAGAAAGAGACCATATTTCCTCCAAATAGCTCATCTTGTCTTGAAACTGCGAGAGACATACTTGAATGTTGCCCACTTATGTAAGTTTATTTTCAGTAAATAACTTTAATCATCAGCAATGCCAAAATTTTATATTTGTGGTGATTGTAAAATAACTTACATTTAAAAATTGGTTTAAGTGCTTGGGTTTAATAAAAAAAACGTATGTATGGAACAATACTTATGTCTATAAATGAATCAAAACTAGACTGGCAGAACTGAACTGAGAAGCACATATTATAGCCTGAAGAGTTCTTTGAAAGTGATACCTTTGTTTCCTTTTTGGATGTGCAAAAAAGGTTAGAATGGGTCAAATTTCAGTCAGTACTCAGACTTTGGACAAGCACATTAATTAATACTTTGGACTTCGATCATATTTCAGAGATCTCAGGTTTGTTCCCTCTGAGCTCCTTAGGGATAGTAATGTTCTTTTAAAAAGAGAGTACACGTACTTCACACGGGAACTTTTAACAGAGGCTCTCAAGGAACTTATCTCAAGAAATAAGGTGGGTAATTCAATCCATTTTATAGTATTTGCTGCCCTAGGTACTAACCAAGTTTTAACCAGGAGGTATGTGGACATATGTCATTTTTAGAGCCAAACATGCCACTAATTGTGTACAAAATTGGTTAAACGTTATAGTGTGGAAAGGGTGTTTTATCTCCTTCAAGGAACCTTTTATAAATTGTATGACAGAGCGCTGGCATCTTCACCCATCTCAGCCATTGTAGGTTAGTCAAATTGTTATACAATGCTTTCTGTCATGGTCCCTGAGTAAGCAGTTCCTTCTGAGACCTTTGTCTGAGACCTACAAGTGCACCCCTTTCAAGTGACAGGCCTGTACCTCCACTTCTCTTTAAGGTGAGACCTGTGATCCAACCACTCTCCAACTGGATCTCCAGCTTATACAGCTCCAGTTAACCATAATACCTAGCAGGCAATGGGCTTGACACCTGCAAGATTTTTCCCTGGGGGTAATCCACTGAGCTTGTGAACAGTGAGAGTATGTAGTGCCACGGGTTCCAGAACAGGGAGGGAGGCAGGGGGCCTTGACCCTCCCACTTTTTACTGGCAGTAAGGGCAAGCAACGGGGGAGAGGGCAAAGAGAGGTGAGCAGGGCTCAGATCCTTGGGGGAAGATGTGGTTCAGGAGTGGGGTTTGGGGGGAATGGGCAGTACGAGGGCAGGGACTCGGGGAGAAGGGGTGGTGTGAGGGCAGGGCCTCGGGGGATGGCGCAGTGCAGGGGGCAGGGCCGTGGTTCATGCACCTGTGTCCTCCCACTTTAAGGGTACTTCCACTGCTCCTGTGTAGTGACAGAGAATCATAGAAATGTTAGGGCTGGAAAGGACCTTGCGAGGTGATGAAGTCCAGCCCGCTGTGCTGAGACAGGATCAAGTAAATCTAAACTTCCTGACAAGTGTTTGTCCAACCTGTTCTTAAACCTCCAATGATGGGGATTCCACAACCTCCTTTGGAAGCTGTGGCGCTGGCAAACAAGCTAACCTGTGTATGACCCAGAACAATTTAAGAAGAGGCATTGCAATTGTAATCAAGATAATCCATTTATATGGGTATCAAAGAAATGTTAATTAGGCTAGCAATCCCCAACTCATTCACTTTGTGTTGATAAGAATCAAAGAATAGTTGCTAAGTGTATTTGTCTGCGATTACCTATATCTTGTTAGAAGTTTAACATAGAAGCAGTTTCTTCAAGATTTATTTGCCAAAAGGCACACAGCACTCAAAAAAACTGATTGAACACAGACCTATACTCATACTACCTTACCTCTATTTGGCATTCCCCTCAAGTCCCTAGATAGACATGGGTTAGCCTTGGTGTCCCCCAGTCTTTGGGACCAAATAACAGCCTGCTTGCTGTAGACTGACAATCCATCAGTATGTCAGTCTGCTACAGCTGATAGAGCTTCCCCACTCCCTCTTCCAGAGCATATATTTTAACTGATCAGTGTCTTTTGATCTCCAGGTTCTCAGGCTTGGCAAAACCTGGCTATTGTACCTGAGTTTTTGTTGGGATGCACCTTATGTAGGACACTGTTGCCTTCCATGCTCTGTTCCCTCAAGAGGCCCCATGCGATCTAACTTCATAACCAGTAATCCATCATAAACACACATAGGCATGCATAATATTCATAAAAACAACATAGATATTTCCCAGTTCTCCACATTCTCATCATCTATATTTTTGCTTCTTTCGAAATATCCCCTGAATATCAGCACCAGCTATATTAGCCATACTGCTAGTCAGTCTTTATGCTGCCTCACTTTTTTGATAGTAGTTTCACTTGTAAAAATTAGATGGGATTTCTATAACTGGTCAGCATTGGCTTAAACTGTACTCCGACTGAAGTCAGTGGGAATGTTAGCCCTGACTTCAGCAGGAACAGAGTTATGTCAATGCCTAGTTTCTTTTGGAAAATCCCACCCATGCTGACTAGCAATGTACAAATTCCCAACGTAGATTTACTGTACGTCCCAACCCTTAGGAAATCTCAGCGATGTTTAAGAGCCCGCAACAACGGTAATATTCCTCTCAGCACCAATCTAGAAAATTAACTCTTCTCTAGACCTCTCCTCTGAAGTTGGCATGATTTGAAGCTTTCTTGGCTCTTCTGGAGAGTTCATCAGTTACAAATAGTAATATGCTGTGTCTGCTCACTCCATGGACAGACCTTCATTTCCTATAAGCAAGGTTACTTTGGCAACATACAATTGTGTTTTTTAAAAATACATAATTTGTGTTTAAGTAACCAGAAAGAAAATTCCTTTTCTCCAAAGATAACTCCTCTTTATTGTAATATCATTTCTTAGCTCCCATGATATTTCCTGCATCATTTTAATGAAAGTCCACTTTCATTTCCATTTCAAATATTTCTGCTTTAAAAAGTATGGGCTCTGCAAAAATAAATAATAGTACAAACCACTAAAACTAAAAGACATTATGTTGCTGCTAAATATTTAGGACCAGATTGTCAATGCACTGCTTTCTGTTTTGTGATCAGTCTGCTGTCACATTCTAATGTTGCATAGGCCCTGATCGTGCAAGCTGTTCCCGGTGAGCAGAACACTGCATGCAAAAAATTCTATCCATAAAACTGCAAATGAAAAGGCAAGCTAAATTCCAGTAAAGCTGAAACCCAGGCCTTTTAATATATTAAACTATTTTATATGGAATGCTATATTTAAAGCCACTTTGAGGATTTGGATGCTGTTAATGGGAATTAGTAAATCAGAATTCCTTAGGGGACTTTGAAACTGTCAGCCATAAAACCCATAAGTGTAGAAACAAGGACTCAGATTTCACTAGCTCCCCACTCACTGCAACAGAAAGGGGATGTGTCAGGGAGCTGATTACAGCTTCCTGATTGTATGCATAGTTCTGCGCCTGGGGACTACTCTAATCTAGGACAGTTTGTAATGATCTCTCAGGAACCATTCACCATCTGAGGTTAGTCAGAGTTCAGCACACTTTAGCTACCCCCCAACATAATTCTTATATGTCCTCAGTGTTTTCCCCCATGCAGGGTCCGGGAGGCAGTGGCTTAGGAGTAGGCCACGCCAGTCCCATGTTAAGTGAGGACTACCCTATGGCCTGAGGAATCATCAAAAGAAGCCATTTCTCTCCCCTGCGTGCCACCAGAGTACAGGGTAGAATCTGCCCAAAAGATTAAATCCCCTCAAAATTATTTTCTTGCCTTTCATTTGACCTTTCCAGATTTTCTAGGTCCCCCCAATCTTTATGTAATTGATTCAAATTCTCTAAAATCTTTTCCTTCAGGTAGGCAGCCTGGCTTTTCCCACAAAGAAATAAGACCCCAAATCTATGACTGTGATTCATTAGTACTTCTAAGAATTTACACTATCAAGCCATTATGCCCAGATAAACTCAGGATTTGTAACAAGGCTTCCAGTGCACAGTTGATGATTTGCATGCAGCATGTGCAATGATATGGAGACATAAATGTGCATGATCACATTCTATTATTATCATAAAAGGCTATGTTTGAAAAAAGTATATATAACAATCAACTTTCTTATCACATTTTTTCTTGGGTTAGTCAGATAAAAAGCTCTATTTTCATATAAAATCACAGTTTAGTCCCCTTGCATCAAATATGTTCTGCATGATTAAACATGATTTGTTGTTGTATTTGTTTTGTTTTAGCCATAAGTAAGTAAGGTATTTATGCTGAGACTTCAGGTAAATACACTGGTTTCAAAACTAACAAATTTACCTTCAGACACCTGCCTACTTATTGCTAGTTTGGTTTTCCAGTCAGTTTGTGCATGGCCGGCTCTGGCTTTTTTGTCGCCCCAGGCTAAAAAGCCTCCCGCCACCCGCCAACCCCCCCCCCCAGCGCAGCAGGGGAGGGCGGCGAGCCCGGCCGGGGCCCCGCTCTCCCCGACCAGCCAGAGCGCCGGGGGGAGGGCGGCGCCGCCCCCTCCAGGTGCCACCCCAAGCACAAGCTTGGTGGGCTGGTGCCTAGAGCCGGCCCTGAGTTTGTGCACCTCTAGCATTTCTTCCTTAAAATGTTCTTGGCAGCACTTCTGATGTCCCTCTCCCTCCTTCCACTCCCCCCCACCTTTATTGTAGACAAAAAGATGGGATTGAAAACCCTGGTGCTTCATATGCTCAGTTTGGGATAGAATGATAGTAAAGGGTAGTGGATATAAATAATACATGTAAAATATAGGTTTTGCATAATCAGGTGTATAATTTATAGGTACCTTATCCTTAAATGAGAGTAATCAAGAGTATAGTTCAGTGTATCATTAAAATAACTACTGTAGATTTAATAATACTGCACATCAGCTGAGAATATGATTTGAGATAAAGAAGCCTGGTTTTTTTTTCCTAAGGCCATAAAAGATATGCTGTTAATGATAACTTCTTAATGAGTTCACATTTGCAATGCAGTGTTGAATGATTGACTATAGCAGAAATGTTCACAAGATGTCAATTTTCTTCTTGACCTTTCAGATTTTCACCCAGAAGAGTTAGTAATATGTTCTCGGTTTAGGCACACAGTGGAAAAGAAGCAGCTATTGTATGATACTATCAGATAATACTGGTAGTTAGCACTATTGCTGATAGCAAATGTATCCTTCACATCTTGCATTCATATCTTTGTCGGTTCATTGTATTCTCTGAATAAAGGAATTCATTTTAGCATTCCTTGACTCCTAGACAGATCCATTATATTAGCTCACATTGTGAAAATACATTAAAAAGTTAATGGTCTGTCACAAAGCAGCAAAAGTCAGGGACTTCATATTTAAGCAAGAAAGGTACTACTTGTTTTTTAATATCTAAGCATAAAGGAGCACATTCAGGATGTTGTTTAGGATCATGCCTATTGTATCTAAATATTGGAACACAAATAGGAAGACTTTTTTTCCATTTACTGGCATGCTGTGCATTTTCTTTTCTGTTTTGTATCAGAGTTTTAATTTAATTTCTTTGTTTATAGATTATTTAAAAAAAATACAAATTCAAGATTTGTGATTTAAAGTGTTATGATTGACTTGCGGGAGAAAGAGAAAATGCTATCCCAATGAAAGTCATAGCAAACCTGACTATAGTCAAGTGAGGTTATATGCCTCCATGCTCTCTCCGTTAAATGCTACGATAGCAGCAAAGGGGCACAAGAAGGGGTAAGAAATGACCCAATATTCACCAGGGGTAGTGATGCTTCTGGTGCACATTGTTCCCTCTCTGGGACCAGACAGAATCACCGCACTGCATGGCAGAGGGTACCTGTATTTGGGAGTGTGTATCCTGGGAGTGGGGAACAGAAGAACAACCTGTCTGTGTGGCATGACTTTATCAACTACAGATGAAGTTCCTACCACAGGAATTTCCAACTGCAGGTTGGCAAGTCATGAGATAACTAATACTGGTCAGGTCAGATCTTTGAGGTAGATTTGCTCCTATGAGTGCAGGGCCTGCAGTTGTCCCTGATCCTTGCATGGTTTGCCTAATTTAAGCTCTTTGTATCCTCCCCTCAATCCTCTTGTCCACACATGCAAGGGCTTTTTATCTGAAGTTCTCTTTAACGTTTTAAGAGTCTTTTTTTTCCTTTGATAATTATAAGATACATTTTATATACAGGTGTCTTATGTCCAAAGGTCTGTATCTATCCTCATAAATACAAGGAAACAAACTGATTGCAAACAAAACCAATGAACTCACTAAAAATAAGTACATCAGTCTCAGGAGGCAGAGAACTAAATCAAACAGTAAAGCAGACAATAAAGAAGTTTTGAGTGATGCCCTGAATGGAGGCTCCAGAGAAGCTACACAGAGTGGCACAGCATTCACTATCTGTCTTATTAAAATACAGTCTTGCTCTTTTAAAATAAAGAAAACCAAGAGAGGAAGATTTGTTCCAGGAGAATGACAGTGTCAAAGAGTCAAGTTTTTCCATGTGTAGCCATACTGGCTGCAGGAGTTTAACCGAGTGCAGAATTTGACTGAAAGAGTGGAACCAGGGAAAAGCCATCTAGTCAGCAATAACACTAACCAATGGTAGAGCACAGAGAGAACTGCTTGCTTGAGTGAATTCATTCACTAGCAATACTCATTAACATTTGAAACATTATTGGTGAATTCTGTCCTTCGTCCTAAACGTTGCACATCTCAGCTGCAGTAGTGCTTGGTAATCCTGTACATGTCATGGTTGGGGATGCTACTACAAACAGATGGCAGTGAGCTGTGTGCTGGAACAGCTGCTGCTTTTTATTTTCAATTAGTTTTAAAAGGAGCTAAGTATGTATTCATTTTAATGGCAACACAAGGTATGGTAGTTGGTAATATGGTTTGCTTTGGAAGTGCAGCACCTCAGGGGCTACAGCAAGCAGCTGTGTGCTCTCTGAGAAGCAAATGAATTTGTTTTGGTAAGTTCAGTAGGATCATTGCTTAGTAGTAGGCGCAGTAGAGACCAATTTCATTTCACTCCATGTTCATAACAAGCTATGTTGTCACCTGTACTAAGATATGAGCCAAATAAAAGCAGCCTCTATGCCCATATCCTCTAACTTCTTCTGAAGGCAAAGTAGGTGCCAGTTTATTCTGTGATCTCTGGGAATATCTGCTACTCTCTCATGTAAGAAGAATGCTCAAAGTAAAGTTTTGTTACACTATATTTTAAATGAATGTATGCCCTTGTGACAGGTTGGATCACAGAACCCCCCCTTGGGGCTGCCAACTGATGTGCCAAGACTACTACTACCCCTGCTTTCCTGCCCTGGCAGCTTGGGACTTCAGTGCCCTGCTTGGTTTGAGCCAGACCCAGGTCTGAACCACATCCCCTAACAGCTTCAGGCTTAATTGAAAGCAGCTTAAGAAGTGTTCCTGTCTTAACACTCAGATGCCCAACTCCCAATGGCGTCCAAACCCCAAATAAATCTGTTTTACCCTGTATAAAACTTATACAGGGTAAACTCATACATTGTTTGCCCTCTGTAACACTGAGAGAGAGAGAGAGATGCACAGCTGTTTGCCTCCCCCCCCCCCCAGTATTAATACATACTCTGGGTTAATTAATAAGTGAAAAGTGATTTTATTAAATAAAGAAAGTAGGATTTAAGTGGTTCCAAGTAGTAACAGACAGAACAAAGTGAATTACCAAGCAAAATAAAATAGAACACACAAGTCTATATCTAACACAGTAAGAAAACTGAATACAGATAAAACCTCACCCTCAGAGGTGTTCCAGTAAGCTTCCTTTTACAAACTAGTCTCCTTCTAGTCTGGGTCCAGCAATCACTCACACCCCCTGTAGTTATTGTCCTTTGTTCTAATTTCTCTCAGGTATCTCTTGAGTCAGCTGAAGACAAAATGGAGGGGTCTCCCAGGGGTTTAAATAGACTTTCTCTTGTGGGTGAAGAACCCCTCCTCTCTCCTATGCAAAGTCCGGCTCCAAGATGGAGTTTTGGAGTCACATGTCCATGCATGACTCAGGTTTTTACAGGCAGCAGCCATTGTTTACATGCTACCCTGAACGTCCTCAGGTAGACTTCTTATGTGGATTAAAGCCTTCCAAGATTCCTTATCCTTTAAGTGTTTCTTGATTGAGCACTTAATTTGCACATTCCTTTCTCAAGAAGCTGACCAAATGCTTTGCTAAAGCTACTTAAAAATCAAGCAAGTACACAGCCAATATTCATAACTTCGAATACAATAATGACACATGCATAAATAGGATGAATAGATTCAGTAGATCATAACCTTTACAGAAATATGTTACATGGCATATGTAGCCTAAAACATATTCCAGTTATGTCATATCTATATACATTCATAAGCATATTTCCATAAAGCCTTACGGGGTGCACCGTCACAGCCCCATCTCTCCTTGATCTTCCTCCCCCCGTTCTCATTTTCAGTTACATCAGCTTCTATACTGATGTCCTGTCTGAACTTCAACACATCCCTTTGACCTTCAACCCTGGATCAAATCTTCCACTCTCACAGGCCCAATTCTGCCAGTTTTATTCACACAGAGTAGTATGTTCCATGAAAGTAGTCCCATTGAAATGAGTGGAATCACCTTCGTGTACACCTGTCTTTGTTCCAGGTAAAAAGGACTTGTGTTCATATTGTCATGGAAATATCCTGAGTCTTGGTCACTCTTGGTCCAGTGAGAAAAAAGTCCACTCCAAAATCCCCCAGATTGCTACTGCTTTGCAGAAGGGAGCAAAGAAGGATAGAAATGCAGAGCAGGAAGGGACCTCAAGGGTAAGTCTACATTGCAGCAGGAAATGATCTCCAAGCCCAGGTAGAAAGAGCCATGCTAGCCAGGCTCATGCTAGCATGCTAAAAATAGCTATGTGGACATTGAGGCACCACCAGATATTTGGGTTAGCGACCTGGGCTACAGCCAGAGGATAGGGTGGGTCTGGGCTTGGGTCACTAGCCCAAAGATCTGGCAGTGCCTCAACATCCAAACAACTACTTTTAGCATGCTGGCATGATCCTGGATAGCATGAGTCTGTCTATGCAGGCTGGGAAGCTCACCAAGAGGTATAGCTATACCAATGTAGATATACCCCCAGCCTCCTAACATGAGGCAGGACAGGGTACACGTAGGCCTGGTCTACACTACGAGTTTAGTTCGAATTTAGCAGCGTTGAGTCAAATTAACCCTGCACCCGTCCACACAACGAAGTCATTTACTTCGACATAAAGGGCTCTTAAAATCGATTTCTGTACTCCTCCCCGATGAGGTGAGTAGCACCGAAATTGACATTGCCATTTCGAATTAGGGTTGGTGTGGCCACAATTCAATGGTATTGGCCTCTGGGAGCTATCCCACAGTGCACCATTGACTGCTCTGGACAGCAATCTGAACTCAGATGCACTGGCCAGGTAGACAGGAAAAGCCCCGCGAACTTTTGAATTTCATTTCCTGTTTGCCCAGTGTGGAGAGCACAGGTGACCACGCAGAGCTCATCAGCACAGGTAACCATGCAGTCTGAGAATCGGAAAAGAGCACCAGCATGGGCCGTACGGGAGGTACGGGATCTGATCGCTATATGGGGAGAGGATTCCGTGCTAGCAGAACTACATTCCAAAAGATGAAATGCCAAAACATTTGAAAAAATCTCCAAGGGCATGATGGAGAGAGGCCACAATTCTAGGGGGGGCCACCACCATTACCCCATCTCTGACCGTGGATTCCGAGGAGGGGATAATCTCAGCCATGCCTGAGGATTCTGTGGATGGGGAAGATGAGGAGGATGAGGACGAGCTTGCGGAGAGCACACAGCACTCCATTCTCCCCAACAGCCAGGATCTTTTTCGCAGCCTGACTGAACTACCCTCCCAAGGCATTATCCCAGATAATGAGGACATGGAAGGGACCCCTGGTGAGTGTACCTTTGTAAATATAAAACATGGTTTAAAAGCAAGTGTTTTTTAATGATTAATTTGCCCTGAGGACTTGGGATGCATTCGCGGCCAGTACAGCTACTGGAAAAACGTGTCTGGGGATGGAGCGGAAATCCTTCAGGGACATCTCCATGAAGCTCTCCTGGAGGTACTCCAAAAGCCTTTCCAGAAGGTTTCTGGGCAGTGCAGCCTTATTCCGTCCTCCATGGTAGGACACTTGACCACGTCATGCTAGTAGCAAGTAATTTGGTATCATTGCATGACAAAGTCTGGCAGCTTATGGTCCTGGTGTTTGTTGGCATTCAAGTGACCCTTTAAACGTCCAAATGAACGTTCTACCACCATTCTGCACTTGCTCAGCCTTAGTTGAACAGCTCCTGACTACTGTCCAGGCTGCCTGTGTATGGCTTCATGAGCCATAGCATTAAGGGATAGGCTGGGTCCCCAAGGATAACTATAGGCATTTCAACATCCGCAATGGTTATTTTCTGGTCTGGGAAGTAAATCCCTTGCTGCAGCCGTTTAAACAGATTAGCGTTCCTGAAGACGCGAGCGTCATGAACCCTTCCCGGCCATCCCACGTTGATGTTGGTGAAACGTTCCTTGTGATCCACCAGTGCTTGTAGCACCATTGAAAAGTACCCCTTGCGGTTTATGTACTGGCTGCCGTGGTGCTCCGGTGCCAAGATAGGGATATGGATTCCATCTATCGCCCCAACACAGTTAGGGAATCCCATTGCAGCAAAGCTATCCACTATGACCTGCATGTTTCCCAGAGTCACTACCTTTGGTAGCAGCAGCTCAGTGATTGCTTTGGCTACTTGCATCACAGCAGCCCCCACAGTAGATTTGCCCACTCCAAATTGATTCCTGACTGACCAGTTGCTGTCTGGCGTTGCAAGCTTCCACAGGGCTATCGCCACTCACTTCTCAACTGTGAGGGCCGCTCTCATCTTGGTATTCTGGTGCTTCAGGGCAGGGGAAAGCAAGTCACAAAGTGCTTGTTTCCTGGGCCCAGAATCGGCGTTCCATGGCTATACCCTGCCACATTAACCGCATGATCTCCAAAGTGCCGGGCCTGCGGTTTGAGAGAATTCTGTGTCCATGTCCTCATCACTCTCGTCGCCGAACTGCCGTAGCCAATTCCTCCTCGCCTGGTTTTGCAGATTCTGGTTCAGCATAAACTGCACGATAATGCGCAAGGTGTTTACAATGACTGCTGTCTTGAGCTGAGCGGGCTCTGTGCTTGCCGTGGTATGGCGTCTGCACTGTTCACCCAGGAAAAAAGACGTGAAATGGTTGTCTGCCATTGCTTTCCTGGAGGAAGGGGAAGGATGTACCCAGAACCACCCGCGACAATGTTTTTGGCCCCATCAGGCATTGAGATCTCAACCCAGAATTCCAATGGGCAGAGGAGACTGAAGGAACTATGGGATAGCTATGGGATAGCTACCCACAGTGCAACGCTACGGAAGTCAATGCTAGGCTCGGTACATGGATGCACACCACCGAATTAATGTGCTTAATGTGGCCGCATGCACGCAACTTTATACAATCGGCTGCCAAAAATCAAATTCTGTAAATTCGGAGTAATCCCGTAGTGTAGACATACCCGTAGATGATCCCTGACAGGTGTCTGTCTAACTGGTCCTTAAAAACTTCCAATGACAGGGATTCCACAACTTCTCTTGGAAACCTATTCTAGTGCATAACTATCCTATTTGTTAGAACAATGGTCTCCACCCTTTTTACGCACAAGATCACATTTTGAATTTAAGTGCAACCTAGGATCTACCCTGCCCCTTCCCTGAAACCCCGCTCCACTAACTCCATCCCACCTTCCCTCTGCTGCTTGCTCTCACCTACCCTCACTCACTTTCAGGGGGTTGGGGTTCAGGGGCAGGGGGTTGGGGTTCAGGAGCGGGTGTGGGCTCTGGGCTGGGGCTGAGGGGTTGGGAGTGTGGGAAGGGGCTCCGGGCTGAGCCTGGGGCTGTGGGTTGGGGTGCAGGAGGGAGTGAGGGGTGCAAGCTCTGGGAGGGAATTTGGGTGCATGAAGGGGCTCTGGGCTGAGGCAGAGTGTTGGGGTGCAGGAGGGGGTGTGGGGTGCAGGCTCTGGGAGGGAGTTTGGGTGCAGGAGGGGGCTCCGGGATGGGCAGAGTGTTAGGGTGCAGGAGGGGGTGCAGGGTGCAGGCTCCGGGAGGGGAATCAGGACTGGGAGTTGGGGTGTGGGTTCCCACCAGGTGGCACTTACCTCGGGCAGCTCCCAGTTGGTGGGGCTAAGGCAGGCTTCCTGCCTGCCCCAGCCCCACGCTACTCCTGGAAGGGGTCAATGCATCCCTGCAGCCCCTGCGGGGTGGGAGGTGGACGTGGCTCCGTGTGCTGCCCCTCTGTGCAGGCACCATCCCCACAGCTCCCATTGGCTACAGTTCCCCATTCCCAGCCAATGGGAGCTTTAGGGACAGTGTTTGCAGACAGGAGTGGCGGAAGGAGACCCCTGCCCCCCCTCCAGGCTGCAGGGATATGTTGGCTTCTTACGGGAGTGGTATGGGCCTGGGGCAGGCAGGGAGCCTGCCTTAGCGACAGCCCCTGCTACTCCACCGGACTTTTAGTGGCCGGAGATCGTAATCGACTGGGAGAGTCTTCAGGATCGATCAGTCCATCACTATCTACGGGCTGGTGACCACTGAGTTAGAAATTTTTCCCTGTAGCTAACCTAAATCTCCCTTGCTGCAGATTAAGCTAATTACTACCTGTCCTACCTTCAGTGGACATAGAGAACAATTCCTGACTATCTTCTTTGTAACAGCCTTTAACATACAGTAGAACCTCAAAGATATGGACTGACTGGTCAACTGGACACCATGGGGAACCAGAAGTAACCAATCAGGCAGCAGCAGAGACGACCAAAAAAAAAAAAAAAAGCAAATACTGTACTGTGCCTGTATTGCATCTTAAAGGTAGGCACATCTGGGCTGCCTGACCCCATCCCCACCCCATACTCGCTCGGCATGGGGCATCCACTTACAATAGGGAGTGATGGATGCTCTTTTCCTGTCTCCCTCCTTACTGGCGGGGAGGGGGACAAGCCTGCAAGCTAGGAGTCCAGGAAAGAAACTTCCCCAGTTGCTACTGAAACCTGGCCTGGAGTTTAAGCTGCTGGACCCAGAGCCCAAGCTCCTGCCCGCAGGCTAGACTCTGGAGGAGCAGCTCATTTTTAAAGGACCACAGCCTGCACCGCATACCCACTGACACGGCAGTTCCCCAGGGTGCCTCACTCATCACCCTTGCAGCCAGGGGGCTAGAACCAGCTGCCTGTCCCCACCCCCACGCACTGGGCAACCAATGCAGAGCTGTGAGCACCTGCTTCAAGCGGTCTGCTCTGAGGAACATCCCATAATGGTTTGTTCAGAGTTACAAACAACCTCCATTCCCAAGGATGTCTGTAACTCTGAGGTTCTACTATATTTGGAGACTGGTATTGGGTCACTCTTCAGTCTCCTTTCCTCAAGAATAAACATGCCCAGTTCTTTTAACCTTACCTCAGAGGTCATGTTTTCTAAACCTTTTATCATTTTTGTTGTTCTCCTCTGGACTCCTTCAGACTTGTCCATCTCTTTGCTAAAGTATGGTGCCCAAAACTGGACAAGTGGAGGGCCTTGGCTTTATCATGGCCATTAATGGCTCTGAAAGTTTACTTTGTGTGTTTGATGCCCACATCAGAAAGATTATAGATGAAAGAAAGAGGAGGGATCAACATACACTGTGTGAAACAGAGTAAGCAGGAGTAGATGGTTTGAGCTGCTGCAGGATAGACTTAGGGTCACAGATACCTGCTGTCTCAATGTCACTTCCTGTCTGATGGAATGCCATGACTACTGAGTAGGTAGCTGATTAGAACATTTTTCCCCAGTCGGTGTTTAAGATGATAGCTGCTACTCTACACTAAGGGTCACAAGCTTTTCAGCTCATCACTTGGTTCCAGGATAAAGAAACTGTAAAGCATTGCTGAGATTTGTTGCCCTTATAGGCATGTTTTAACACTAGCAAGCTGACTTCAACTGAAGACAAAGAGAGGACCCTTTTAATACACTTCTATTGTATTGGTTAGATCCTCAAGGAATATTTTCTTTTGCAATTCTTTTCTTCAAATTCTTACTGAAGATATAAGTTTCCTTCTTACTCTCTCATATTTCTTTGAGTGAGCTACTTATCTGCTGTTAGATTTTCCCCCCTTCCCCAGATTATTTGAATCATTATATATACCAGATAGTTTCCAAAATGTGACAACCATCTTCTGTCTGGGATTAGAGTCTATAGGCAGATGCACTGACTGATAGTGATAACACAGGTACTGCTCTTCCCATTTAAGACCTAGTCATGCTCAGAAGAAACTTTTGTGGTAGTACTGGGTGGAATTAAGGAACTGACTAATTCTGCGTTGCTTGATTCGTTCATAACCCCTGCTGTCTTGCTGGTATTAGGCAATGTCAAATGTACCAAGTTCAGGAAAACATACAACATGACAATGGAGTTTGGGGGTGGGGGGAGAGAGACCTTCTGCTGCAAAGAAATGAGTGCACTGATGATAATAAGGTAATAACATAACTTGAGCAATTGTTCCATCTTATGGTATTGGCAATGGCACCATTCATCATATACAACAGAATAGAAAAAAGAGGCAAGTTTTATATACCATGGCATCTTCTGTAGACATATTATTCTAAAGTGATTTATTCCGTAAGTAGGTGAAAAATGTTTCCTATGTGGTGCAAACTACAACAAGAGGGAGCTATTCCTCCGCTGCTTTAGTATTAAACAAGCTCTCATGCTGCTGATCTCATTGTATTAGGTAACAAAGAGAGAAACATATCTGATTCCTCTATGTCCAATCAACAGACTGAATCCTGAAGCCATTTTTTGCTCACTGGTTTACTCAGACCTTACTCAAGAAATCTACCATCAGCCAGTGGAGTTCTGCCTAATTAAAGATGGAGTAAAAACTAAGCAGTGGCTCAGTTTGTCCCATTGATTATAATTTTATCTGGGGGGAAGGAGAGGAGAAAAGCAATTTCATGTAGCTGATAATCATTCCTAGGTATGTGAGAAAGTATCAAAGCAAGAACCTTCAAAATGTGGCTGTAGTGTCCACCTGACCTCTAAAATAGTCTACTGTAAAGATGCTGGTTCTGGTGGGACCCAACTGAGAGTGCCAATTCAGGACAAATTGTTTAGCGCAGGGTAGCTACAGCCCAAACCAAACCAGCAAAACAGAGAAGACTTTGGTTTTACCCCACTGGCTAACCATAAGTCATACAAGCAATTCCTTTAGACACTCCAGTTTTCCAGTATTACCACTAGTGCCACTCGTTATGGGGACAAATGGTTATGAAAACCAGTACCCCAGTAAAAGAAAAGAGGTTCTCTCGATCCTAAAGGACCAAGCCCCAGACTCAGATCAATATACAAATCAGATTTTACCCACAAATCACGCTGTTGCCAGTCCTTTAGAATCTAAAATCTAAAGGTTTATTTATGAAAGGAAAAAGGTATAGACGAGAGCAAGAATTGGTTAAATGGAATCAATTACATACAGTAATGCCAAAGTTCTTAGTTCAGACTTGTAGCAGTGATGGAATAAACTGCAGGTTCAAATCAAGTCTCTAGAGTACATTCACAGCTGGGATGGGTCATCAGTCCTTTGTTTAGAGCTTCCATTTGTAGCAAAGTCCCTCCAGAGGTAAGAAGAAGGATTGAAGACCAGATGGAGATGAGGCATCAGCCTTTATAGGCTCTTGCCCTGTGGTCTTTGCTTTCTTTGTCCCAAGGACACTATCCAGCACAAGGCATAGAAAAACCTTAGAGTTCTGTCCATAGGCATGTCCCTGCATACCTTGCTGAGTCACAAGGTGTGTCTGCCTTCTCTCCATGGGTCAATTGTGTAGCTGATGATCCTTAATGGGCCATCAAGCAGGCTAGGCAGAGCTGACACCAACTTGTCTGGGATGTCACCCAGAAGCATAGCGTAAGTTTGAAATACAGGCAGTATAGAGCCAATACTTATAACTTTAAATACAAAAATGATACATGCACCCAGATAGCATAATTATAACCAGCAAACCATAACCTTGTTTTAGACACCTTATACAAGACCCCCTTTATACAAGATTTGGTGCCACTACATAACCTTGGTTGCAACAATGATTTATACGGTCCCAGTTTGTGTCAATAACATCACACCCCCAACACAAAATTGATGCAGAAAGGGATGACACAAATATGGCTGACTGCATCCAAAGAGCTCCCCGTCCTTGGTTCTGTCTTACTACAGCTAATATTGGGTTAGAAGCCATATCAGTGTATAACAGAAATGGTTTATCAAAGTCATGTTCAATAACATGATTGAATCTCTTTACAAACTCAAGGTAAAACTTGGTTAGAACAATAGTGGATTGTATCTGCTCTTGCAGCATAGTTTCTGTATGTCTCATGTGATCTTGCCAAGAGCTAAAGAACATAGCTACAAATGCTTGGAACCCAATTAACAATAAGTCAATGTAGCTATTTGTTGTCCATAGTACAGGGGAAAAAGGGAGGAGGTGTTGCCTTATATATTAAAAATGTACACACTTGGACTGAGGTAGAGATGGACATAGGAGACGGAAGTGTTGAGAGTCTCTGGGTTAGGCTAAAAGGGGTAAAAACAAGGGAGATGTCATGCTAGGAGTCTACTACAGGCCACCTAACCAGGTGGAAGAGGTGGATGAGGCTTTTTTTAAGCAACTAACAAAATCATCCAAAAGCCCAAGATTTGGTGGTGATGGGGGACATCCGGATATATGTTGGGAAAATAACACAGCGGGGCACAGACTATCCAACAAATTCTTGAACTGCATTGGAGACAACTTTTTATTTCAGAAGGTTGAAAAAGCTACTAGGGGGGGAAGCTGTTCTAGACTTGATTTTAACAAATAGGGAGGAACTCATTGAGAATTTGAAAGTAGAAGGCAGCCTGGGTGAAAGTGATCATGAAATCATAGAGTTTGCAATTCTAAGGAAGTGTAGAAGGGAGAACAGCAAAATAGAGACAATGGATTTCAGGAAGGCAGATTTTGGTAAGCTCAGAGAGCTGATAGGTAAGGTCCCATGGGAATCAAGACTGAGGGGAAAAACAACTGAGGGGAGTTGGCAGTTTTTCAAAGGGACACTATTAAGGGCCCAAAAGCAAGCTATTCCGCTGGTTAGGAAAGATAGAAAATGTGGCAAAAGACTACCTTGGCTTAACCACGAGATCTTGCATGATCTAAAAAATAAAAAGGAGTCATATAAAAAATGGAAACTAGGACAGATTACAGATTACAAAGGATGAATATAGGCAAACAACACAGGAATGCAGGGGCAAGATTAGAAAGGCAAAAGCACAAAATGAGCTCAAACTAGCTATGGGAATAAAGGGAAACAAGAAGACTTTTTATCAATACATTAGAAGCAAGAGGAAGACCAAAGACAGGGTAGGCCCACTGCTTAGTGAAGAAGGAGAAACAGTAACTACAGACCAGTTAGTTTAACTTCTGTGCCAGGGAAGATAATGGAGCAAGTAATTAAGGAAATCATCTGCAAACACTTAGAAGGTGGTAAGGTGATAAGGAACAGCCAGCATGGATTTGTGAAGAACAAATCATGTCAAACCAATCTGATAGTTTTCTTTGATAGGATAACGAGCCTTGTGGATAAGGGTGAAGCTGTGGATGTGGTATACCTAGACTTTAGTAAGGCATTTGATACGGTCTCGCATGATATTCTTACCATTAAGAACTAGGCAAATACAATTTAGATGGGGCTACTATAAAGTGGGTGCATAACTGGCTGGATAACCGTACTCAGAGAGTTGTTATTAATGGTTCCCAATCCTGCTGGAAAGGCATAACGAGTGGGGTTCCGCAGGGGTCTGTTTTGGGACCGGCGCTGTTCAATATCTTCATCAACGACTTAGATATTTGCATATAAAGTACGCTTATTAAGTTTGCGGATGATACCAAACTGGGAGGGATTGCAACTGCTTTGGAGGACAGGGTCATAATTCAAAATGATCTGGACAAATTGGAGAAATGGGCTGAGGTAAACAGGATGAAGTTCAACAAAGACAAATGCAAAGTGCTCCACTTAGGAAGGAAAAATCAGTTTCAAACATACAGAATGGGAAGAGACTGTCTAGGAAGGAGTACGGCAGAAAGGGATCTAGGGGTTATAGTGGACCACAAGCTAAATATGAGTTAACAGTGTGATGCTGTTGCGAAAAAAGCAAACATGATTCTGGGATGTATTAACAGGTGTGTTGTGAGCAAGACATGAGAAGTCATTCTTCCGCTCTACTCTGCTCTGGTTAGGCCTCAGCTAGAGTATTCTGTCCAGTTCTGGGCACCGCATTTTAAAAAAGATTTGGAGAAATTGGAGCGGGTCCAGAGAAGAGGAACAAGAATGATTAAAGGTCTTGAGAACATGACCTATGAAGGAAGGCTGAAAGAATTAGGTTTGTTTAGTTTGGAAAAGAGAAGACTGAGAGGGGACATGATAGCAGTTTTCAGGTATTTAAAAGGGTGTCATAAGGAGGAGGGAGAAAACTTGTTCACCTTAGCCTCTAAGGATAGAACCAGAAGCAATGGGTTTAAACTGCAGCAAGGGAGGTCTAGGTTGGACATCAGGAAAAAGTTCCTAACTGTCAGGGTGGTTAACCACTGGAATAAATTGCCTAGGGAGGTTGTGGAATCTCCATCTCTGGAGATATTTAAGAGTAGGTTAGATAAATGTCTATCAGGGATGGTCTAGACAGTATTTGGTCCTGCCATGCAGGCAGGGGACTGGACTCGATGACCTCTCGAGGTCCCTTCCAGTCCTAGAATCCTAGAATCTATGAATTGCAAGTGTCCATTTACAATCCTTTTTGTTATTCCACACCTTTGGCTCAATACCATTGGGGTTTTGGCATTTTATGGTTAGCCTGTGGCTTTCCTTTGCAAAATTAAGTTTTCCCTTTCCTCCCTGTCCTGAAGGATCAAACCCTGATTTCTCTTGCTTAACAGAATTCACTGGCTGAATGGGTGTGCTCTCTGTGCCAACAGCTATTAGCAAGGCTTTCTTCTCCCAGTCAGTCAGGTAATTTGCATTTAAACAGACAGGAGCCTGTTCACAAGGCTTGACTCTGTCTTAAAGAGAAACAATTCATTTTCACTAACAAGCTAGACTCAAAGTTCTGCTGTCCTTTCCTTACCAACCTCTGCTTCCACTTGGAATCAGATGTTAAGTCCACTGAGAGACTACATGTCATAACCAAAGTATCTAGAGATGAGAACAACAAGGAGTCTGGTGGCACCTTCAAGACTAACAGATTTATTTGGGCATAAGCTTTCGTGAGTAAAAACCTTACTTCTTCGGATAGCATCCGAAGAAGTGAGGTTTTTACTCACGAAAGCTTATGCCCAAATAAATCTGTTAGTCTTGAAGGTGCCACCAGACTCCTTGTTGTTTTTGTAGATACAGACTAACACGGCTATCTCCTGATACTTAGAGATGAGAGTATACCTCCCCTCCCCTGCATTCTTAAGAGATTTAACTGCCCTGGTGTTCTGTTTTGCAGACTCAGCTGCCCAGTCTTTCCTCTGAACCTGAGACACAGACTGTTCACTCACAGAATCAGCATGGAGACATTTCTCTCTGAACAACCTTGGCCAGCTTGTTGGGGAGACAAACACAGCCACTTGGTCATAGGGCTGTTTAAATTCCTTAACAGTTTTTACGCCATATGAGACCTTTTCAAAGCTATCCACACTGGATCTTTCAAAAGGAAAGTCAGTGGATCCATTCACCACAGAACATTTCTGGCCGGTAGGAACTGAAGCTTCCTTGACCAAATCACTTCCACACAACTTCAATTGCAGTAAACTGCTTGCAAAGACTACCATGAAGATTCCTTTCTCTAGGTGCTTTCCTAAGCCACAATTCACCCCTCAAAGAAATTCTGCCCTTACCTTCTTCACCTAGGGCTTGCTCTAAAGGAACACTTTCCTGAGCAACAACACACTCTTTCTGGATCTCACATTCATGTTCACCTTTGGCCCATCAGGCGGATTTCTACACAATCCCCTTTCAGGCAGTCTTATAGACTCACTACATAAAAGGTTAGACGCATTCTCCTTTCTTTTCCCACTCACAAGCTTAGGAATCTTTTCCTTCTTGCTACAAGTTTCCAAACTGTTAGTAGGTAACACAAATCACCTTTATGCTCTACCTGTGCCCTGGCTAGAATATCACCCTGATTAGATGGAGTTGTTATATCCTTTTCCAACCACACATTAGCAATAGGCAAAATACAAGTACCAGAATTGTCTGGTCTCTGGGATTTTGCTAAGACACTAACTGGACGCAACCTAGTTACAGTGCCATTCTCCCTAGCGGACACAAACTTAGGTCCATTTCCTTCCCTGGTTTTAGTTGAATTCAGAACCAACTTTGAGACAACTGCACTATTCTCAACCATCACAGGCTGAAAGGCACCTTCTGTCTGCTCCACAGACAAAGAAGAGCCAGAGACACATTCTCCCTTACCAGACACACAGCTTGGGACCTCATTTCCCTTGTCCCAGCACACATGGCTGTTCACAGACAACTGCTTGGAAACCAAGGTAGCTTCCTCCATAGGCAAGTCAATACCCCTGACAGACACAGGCACATTTACTTCACTGTCACAATTTTCCACATAGGAAACAGGTAAGGTATAGGGACACTCATTTTGCACTATCCTTGCCTTCCCAAACTTCTGACTAGATAAAGCCATCAGCTCACAAGGCTGCCTAGGCTCACCCAAACTTTCCTTACCAGGCACATTGCCACTCCCAACAGATAAAGTGCTGCTTTTCTCACTACACTGAGCTACTTCCAGCAAATGACAGTTACCCTTTTCAGGTTCTCTTTTACAAGCCTTACTAGCCAATAATCCATCACCCATCAAAAAATTTATCCTTTCCTTCCTCAGTCAGGGCTTTAACCTGACCATCCACTTTAATCTGCTCCTAAGGGTATGTCTACACTACAAGAGTAGTTCGATTTTACTTAAATCGAATTTTTGGAATCGATATTGCAAAGTCGAACGTGTGTGTCCACACTAAGGACAGTAATTCGACTTTGTGAGTCCACACTAACGGGTAAAGCGTCGACATTGGAAGCGGTGCACTGTGGGCAGCTATCCCACAGTTCCCGCAGTCCCCGCTGCCCATTGGAATTCTGGGTGGAGCCGCAAATGCCTTCTGGGTAAAAAAAATGTGTCGAGGGTGCTTTTGGGTAACTGTCGTCATCCATCCATCACTCCCGCCCTCCTTCCCTGAAAGCGCCGGCGGGAAATCAGTTCGCGCACTTTTCTAGTCAGTGACAGCGCGGATGCCACAGCACTGCGAGCATGGAGCCCGCTGCGACCATCGCTGCAGTTGTGGCCACTCTCAATGCCTCGCAGCTTATCATCCACCTTTCCCTGAGGCAGATGCAGATAAGTCAGGCGAGGAGGCTACGGCACCGCGGTGAGGGCCTGAAGTCTGAGAGTAGCACAGACCTCTCAGAAAGCACGGGACCCAGCGCCGAGGACATCACGGTGGCAATGGGTCATGTTGATGCCGTGGAACGGCGATTCTGGGCCCGGGAAACAAGCACTGAGTGGTGGGACCGCATAGTGCTGCAGGTCTGGGATGAATCCCAGTGGCTGAGAAACTTTCGCATGCGGAAGGGAACTTTCCTTGAACTTTGTGAGTTGCTGTCCCCTGCCCTGAAGCGCAATGACACCCGCTTGCGAGCTGCACTGAGTGTCCAGAAGCGAGTGGCCATAGAGCTCTGGAAGCTTGCAACGCCAGACAGCTACCGGTCAGTCGCGAACCACTTTGGCGTGGGCAAATCTACCGTGGGGAATGTTGTGATGCAAGTAGCCAAGGCAATCGTTGATGTACTGCTGCCAAAGGTAGTGACCCTGGGAAACGTGGAGGCGATCATAGATGGCTTCGCAGCGATGGGATTCCCAAACTGCGGTGGGGCCATAGATGGAACTCACATCCCTATCCTGGCACCGGACCACCAGGCCAGCCAGTACATTAACAGAAAGGGCTACTTTTCCATGGTGCTGCAAGCACTGGTGGACCACAGGGGACGTTTTACGAACATCTACGTCGGATGGCCGGGCAAGGTTCATGACGCTCGTGTTTTCAGGAACTCTGGTTTGTTTAGACGGCTGCAGCAAGGTATTTACTTCCCGGACCACAAAATAACTGTTGGGGATGTGGAGATGCCTATAGTCATCCTCGGGGACCCAGCCTACCCGCTAATGCCCTGGCTCATGAAGCCCTATACTGGCGCCCTGGACAGTGAAAAAGAACTCTTCAACTACCGGCTGAGCAAGTGCAGAATGGTGGTGGAGTGTGCTTTTGGCCGTCTCAAGGGGAGATGGAGAAGCTTACTGACTCGCTGTGATCTCAGCGAAACCAATATCCCCATTGTTATTGCAGCTTGCTGTGTGCTCCACAATCTCTGTGAGAGCAAGGGGGAGACCTTTATGGCGGGGTGGGAGGTTGAGGCAAATAGCCTGGCTTCTGATTACGCCCAGCCAGACAGCCGGGCGATTAGAAGAGACCAGCGGGACGCGCTGTGCATCCGGGAGGCTTTGAAAGCTAGGTTCCTGAGTGAGCAGGGTAACCTGTGACTTTTAAGTTTGTGTACAGAGAAGCTGAACCTGCCCCCGTTTCTTTACCCAGTTAATGTTGACTATACTCTCCAGTTACATACCCCCTTCACCCCCTTCCAACACACGTTTAGAAATAAAATCACTTCTACTTTGTTAATGAACACCGTTTTCTTTATTACTGTTTTCGCGGGAATTTTTTTAAACTGGACGCAGACTGTGGTGGGGAGCGGGTGTAGTGTAGTGACGCAAATGAAGCTTCTAAACTCAAGGATTGACAGGCTCCGCTGTGGTGGGCTAGTTGTTTCAATGGAGCCTGTCACCCCTCCTGATCGGGACTGTGTATATGGGGGGGCGATGTGACTTTGTGGCAGGGGGAGGACGGTTACAGATCCCCTGCTGCGTGGCTCTGTGATCCAGGATAAGGACCGCCGCTTAAGATCTGTAACTGCCCTCCCCCGCCACAAAGTCACAGAGCAACCCACCCCCCACCACATAACATGAAAACCACCTCCCAGACTGACCAGGGTAACTAGTCACTGTACTGTGTATGTGCCCTGCTGCTGTACCTGTCCCCGCCTATGTACCCTGCCAAAGGTGACTATCCTGTCCAATTACCAACCCCCTTTCCCCTCCTCCTCCAAAAGAACATGATGGAAACAGTAATTAACAGAAACGTCTTTTTTATTATCAACTACACATGGAACTGGGAGGTGAAACTTGGACGGGGGCTAGTGTCAGGCGGGAAGGAAAGAACTTGTCAAATTTTGGGGAATGAGAGCCTTCTACTACTAGAGCTCTCTGCAGGGGTGGAGTGAGAGTTAGCACGGACTCTGCCGCCCCTCCTTCTTTGGACTTTGGGTGAGGTGGGTATGGGACTTGGTGGCGGGGGAGGGCGGTTAGAGATAGACTGCAGCGGGGCTCTGTCCTCCTGCCTCCGTTCCTGCAGAACATCCACAAGGTGCCGGAGCGTGTCCGTTTGCTCCCTCAGTAGTCCAAGCAGCGTTTGAGTCGCCTGCTGGTCTTCCTGCCGCCACCTCTCCTCCCGATCCATGTTTGCTTGGTGCATTTGGGACAAGTTCTCCCGCCACTGGGTCTGCTGTGCTGCCTGGGCTCGGGAGCAGGCCATAAGCTCCGAGAACATGTCCTCCCGTGTCCTCTTCTTCCTACACCTAATCTGCGCTAGCCTCTGGGAGTGTGATGCCAGGCTAGGTTGTGAGACAGTCGAAGATGTGGCTGTGGGAATGGGAAAAAGGGAGTGAATTCCTCAGATAAATGTAGTTGTGAACAAAGAACATAGTCTTTCTGTGTGAACAAGACCATGCACAGCACCTATCACATGCGCACTCAGCACAAGGTCGAATTCTCGGCCTTCGCATTCAGTGCCTGGGGTCTTGCACAGCATATTTGAGAAGCGGGGCAGGACACCGGAATTTCTGTAGCAGGCAGACATGGTAAGCCGTAGACTTGTGGCAGCTTAAAACTTTAATATTAGCAATGGCCTCATTTCACATTGAAAGCAATGTCAGTCCCTGCTGCCAGCAATCCGGCAAGCAGGAACTCTACCCCTGTCCCACCCCCTTGCGGCTGTCCCCGGGAACGATCCCTGTAGGCTGCCCCTCTCCCGCCTCCACCGCGTGGCTGCAAACCAGTGATTACAGTTCTGTAAAGGAACGGGCAAGCAGTCCCAACACTAACATTCCCCTACCTAATTCAAAGCAGGTCACCATGAGCGACATCACCCTCATGAGGATCTCAGACAGCGAGAAAGAAAGAATGCTTCGGGAAAGCCTCCAAAGACCAGGGCCGTCTGCCGCCATGCTCTGCAGGGCAATGATTCCCGAGTACTTGATTGTCTCGTGGCGCGGCAACGTGTCATACTACGGAGGACCCAATAAGGCCGCTCTCCCCAGGAACCTGATGCAATGGCTTTCCAATTACCTCCAGGAGAGCTTCATCGAGATGTCCCAGGAGGATTTCTGCTCTATCCCCGGACATATAGACCGCATTTTACTCTAGCTGCACTAGCAGTGACTAAACAGTAGAGCGGCTTGGGCAGGACAATCATGCAAAACCGGACATTGTTAGATTTTTTTTCAATAGTTGCACTGCCCAGGACTGAAACGTTAAGCGCCTAGGGCAAACTAATCATGAGAAACCCATTTTTGTTATTCTTAATATTCCTGTTCTGTTAAAAATAAATGTTTAGATGTTTAAAACACTTACTGGCTGATCCTTCCCCAGATTCTGTGTCCGGGTTAACGGCTGGGGACGGTTGGTAGGGGATCTCTGTAAGGGTGATGAAGAGATCCTGGCTGTCGGGGAAATCAGCGTTGTAAGCGCTGTCGACTGCCTCGTCCTCCTCATCTCCTTCCTCATCTTCCCTGTCCGCTAACATGTCCGAGGAACCGGCCGTGGACAATATCCCATCCTCAGAGTCCACGGTCAGTGGTGGGGTAGTGGTGGCGGCCGCACCTAGGATGGAATGCAGTGCCTCGTAGAAACGGGATGTCTGGGGATGGGATCCGGAGCGTCCGTTTGCCTCTTTGGTCTTCTGGTAGCCTTGTCTCAGCTCCTTGATTTTCACGCGGCACTGCGTTGCATCCTGGCTGTATCCTCTCTCTGACATGTCTTTAGAGATCTTCTCGTAGATCTTTGCATTCCGTTTCTTGGAGCGCAGCTCGGAAATCACGGACTCATCGCCCCACACAGCGATGAGATCCAAGACTTCCCGATCAGTCCATGCTGGGGCCCTCTTTCTATTCTGAGATTGCACGGCCATCACTGCTGGAGAGCTCTGCATCGTTGCCAGTGCTGCTGAGCTCGCCACGATGTCCAGACAGGAAATGAGATTCAAACTGGCCAGACAGGAAAAGGAATTCAAATTCAAATTTTCCTGGGGCTTTTCCTGTGTGGCTGGTCAGAGCATCTGAGCTCGTACTGCTGTCCAGAGCGTCAACAGAGTGGTGCACTGTGGGATAGCTCCTGGAGCTATTAGCGTCAATTTCCATCCACACCTAGCCTAATTCGACATGGCCATGTCGAATTTAGCGCTACTCCCCTCGTCGGGGAGGAGTACAGAAGTCGAATTAAAGAGACCTCTATGTCGAACTAAATAGCTTCGCGGTGTGGACGGGTGCAGGGTTAATTCGATGTAACAGCACTAACTTCGACATAAACGCCTAGTGTAGACCAGGCCTTAGAAACATTTTCCTGACCAATGAGATCTTTCTGTGCTTGATCTAATTCCGGATTCACTTCTGAGACATTAGACAGACATTCAGAAACTTTATTTACAGACAATCTGCTATTTTGCACAAACAAACAGCTATTTCCCACCAGGTTAGAGTCCCCTCCCCCTGGTCATAGCACAATGGGTTAAATACAGAAAACTGCTCAGAGCAATATAACATACCACCATTGTTATAAACTGAAATTTCTAGAGGTTACAGTTTCTCTATTGCTTTTTTGACTTCAAGCTGAATTCTGGCAGTTTCTTGTCCCAGCTGGTGAACCCTCTCCTCAGCAGCAATTCTTTGCTTTCCCAGCCATCGAATTTCTGCTAGTTTCTGTTCATGCTCAGATTGCCATTTATTGGCTGCCTTTTCCATTCCAGTTTCTTCTGCAGCTTTTGTAGCATCAGGTAAGGGCTGTGCTCCTGCCTCTTGATCACTGGCCGTTAACAGATTTCTCAGTTGTTGATCTGTAGCTTTCTTTCTAAATGTAAGCGGGGGAATGGTCCCGCTATTGTGGGGAACTTTCCTGGCTTCTGCACTACCCCGGTGAAGTGAGCTAGTGAAAGGATCTGAGTCCTCGCTCCCACTTCCTTTACCCAGAGGCCTCCCTGCCCTTGAGGACTCCCCTTCCACTCTCCTGTCTGGCAGAGTCCTCGTAACCCCAACAAAGCTGGGCCCAGGATTCCTGGGGGGCTCGACGCCCAACCCTGCAGTGGTCGCCTACGACAGGGGCTAGGGTGACATTCCCCACTCCGGGGTACTCTCTCTGCACTGGACACTTCCCTGACCCACTGATCATTTACATACAATTTAAAGCCAATATAAGTTGTTTAATCAACAATTAATTTTAAAAAAGAATAAGGAAAAATGGGAAAGGTTAAAGGAAAGCACATCACCCTGCTCTGTGGCAGAGAACATTACAAACAGTGTCTCTGGAACGTCAGGGCAGTTCACAGTCTGTTCCTTGTCAGTCCCAGGCATCCTTCTCAGGCCCTGGCTGTGCTGCAGGGATGCTGCAGGTTGGACACTTGTTCTGATGGTAGTCACACACCTCTGGGCTTTGGGAGGTGGACACTTCTTCCCAGCGACAGCCCCCCATCGGGTTAAGATCCCCCTCCCAGTCTGACCTGCAAGGACCCTTGGCTGGGGTTGTCTTTCTGCGCTGGGCCTTTGCCCAGAATCCCCCCTTGGCTGGCCCCAGTTGCTCACCACACCTGGCTCTGTGGCTGCAGCTCTGCTCCAGCACAGGATCTGCTCTCCCTGGGCATGTGTCTCTGGCTCTGTGGCTGCAGCTCTCCCCCCAGGACAGGTCTGCTCTGTGGGCTGCTTCTGTGACTCTGCTCTCAGCTCTGACCTGCTTCCTGGGCTGCTGTTCTGGTCCCTCTGGCCAGTGAGGCTCTGCTCTTCAGCTCAGCTTGGGCCCCTGCTCTCTTCTTAGCTCAGCCCCGCTCTGTCTGACCCAGGTAATTCCAGCTTATACTGAGGACAGGACCCACCCTGGCCTCCTGACTCCCTGATTAGCCTGCCCTCCCTGTTAATCCGGCTGACCTGGAGTGTTGGCCTCTCCCCATTGTTCCTGGGGACTGTCAGTCTCAGGGTCCTGATTTCTCATCGACCCTTCTCGTTTTAGTACTGGGAGCTAGCCAACCAAAACACCCCCACTGAATGTCAGTAAGGGGATTCCCCTTACATAAAGCTTATCCCCTTTTCTGAACACAAATCTTCCAGGGCTTTTTTGTCAAGGCCCTCATATGCTCTTTGCTAACCCATTTTGCTGATACAGACTAACACGGCTACCTCTCTGAAACCTATTGCATCTAGGTATTTCAAGTTTCAAGCGAGTCAGAGCTTCTATTGGTCCCAGAAGAGTTATAAACAACAAAGGGTGATGAGGATGGATGGGTGGGAATCTTGAGTTTTGAATGTTCTTGCTTCTGTTGGTTCTACAGTGGGTCAATGATCAATATTAACAATTTATTTCTCTTTTTTTAAACCAACATATTGACACTGTTTTAGAATAACTTAAGCACTTAAAAATCTTGAATTATCATCTAATGTTGGAAGAATTTGTTTTGCTTAATTTTGAATCCATTTGAACGTGTTAGGTTCTAATGTTTATGGATATATGAATATATATGGAAACAAATTCAGCAAAAAGGAACAGAGAAAAGAATCATCTGATGATCTTAAAAATGCATTCAGCATAGGTTGAAAATATCAGCCAAGTATCAGTTTAATGCAGATTATAATGGGGAAACATTACTAGATGATTTATCTTCACCTTTCTTTTTTTCCCCTCTTTCTCATGTTCTCTGTTTCTCTTCCCCTTATTTGAATATTTTTCTTCCATTATGTCTCCTCACCCCCTTCCACCTTCTCACTTGATCCCATTTGTCTTTCCTCTGTTTTCCTTTATCACAAGGTTCAGAATCAGGTTCTGGTCAGGATATTGGCAAACCCTGCCCCCCCCCAATCCCCCACCCTTGAATAGCTTATATATTTTGTTTAAAAGTTTTGTCTCAGCCCTATTTTAAAGCAGTTTAACCACTGGCAGCAGAATGTTTTTCCAGTTGAGAGGACTGCTCCCAAAACTTACTCTTTAAGGGGTCGAGGAGCATGTGCAGAGAAAATGGTTAATTTGGAGGCATATGATAGGGTTACCATATTTAACAAATAAAAAAAGAGGACCCTCCACAGGGCCCTGGCCCCGCCCATTTCCCACCCCCAGCCCCGTCCCAACTCCGCCCCCTTCCCACCCTAACTCCGCCCCCTCCTCCCTCCCACTCCCAGCCACACGAAAAGGACTGCCCGAGCGCTACCAGCTTCACGGTTTGCTGGGCAGCCCCCAGACCCTGCGCCCCCGGCCGGCGCTTCCGCAGCGCAGCTGGAGCCCGGGAGGGGAAGCGCCAAGGCGGGGGCGCAGGGTCTGGAGGCTGCCCAGCAAATCGGGAAGCCGGTAGCGCTTGGGCTTTGGGCAGCCCCTATGCCTCCAGACCCTGCACCCCCGGCCGGGCACTTCCCCTCCCGGGCTCCGGTGGTGCAGGGTCCGGAGGCATGGGGGCTGCCCAAAGCCCATAGCGCTTGGCTCTTAAACAGAGCCGAAGAGTCAGGGGAGGAGCAGAGCCGCCGCGGCCGGAGGCTCTGCTCCTCCCCTGACTTTTCGGCTCTGTTTAAGAGCCGAGCTGCCCGAGCGCTACCGGCTTCGGGCAGCCCCCATGCCTCCGGACCCTGCACCGCCAGAGCCCGGGAGTGGAAGTGCCCGGCCGGCGGCTGGGGTCTGGAGGCAAGGGGGCTGCCTGAAGCCCATAGCGCTCGGGCAGCTTGGCTCTTAAACAGAGCCGAAGAGTCAGGGGAAGAGCAGAGCAGCCGCGGGAGGGGAAGTGCCCGACCGGCATTTTCTCAGACATGTTCGGCTTTTTGGCAATTCCCCCCGGATGGGGGTTTGATTGCCGAAAAGCCGGACATGTCCGGGAAAAACCGGACGTATGGTAACCCTAGCATATGATAGTCCTCTTTCTGGTGTACTTTATTCCATCACCAATGTTAATCAGTTCATAGGACTCAGGGATACCTCAACACTGCATGCTCTTTACAAGTATATGGGCAAATTGATAGGATTAGAACTGAAGAACTGCTAATCTAAAGGCCAGAGTTCCACCAGCAGAGAGTTGCTATAGGATTATCTCAGTACACTCACATAGTTGGTGTCAAGCTATCAATCACTGCATCAATCATTGGTGCACAGAAAAATTGGAGCTGAATTCAGGTTTAGTTAGATGTAAAATATTGGTCATACAAAATTCTGTGTTTAATGGGAATTGAAGTAACCGTTTTTCAACAACTAGATTGCAGTTAATGACAATTGTTTTATTTAATTTTTTGCTTAAGTGAATTTAATTGTATTATTAATTCCTAATTTTTCAAATCATACTCATAAATGTACCAACTCTTTATTGCTTGATATTGCAAAAAAGTCTGTAATGAATTCAAAGGCTTAAAACTTCACTTCAAATGAGTAAGCATATTGTACTTAGTTTGCTGAAAGCATAATGATTACTTGGAATATATTTATCAATAGTAATATAATACCGTGTCTCTACAATTCAGCTAATTTCACCTTATTCAATCTTTCAATAAATCAGTCACTAATGATAATAAGCATATGACTTAAAGAGATCCATTAAAGTATTTCTGCATGCTAGATCTTTTCTTTTTTTCATTTTCTCTTTTAAAAAATAAAGCATATTCTTTCCCGGTGAGAGATGAAAAATGAACAGCCCTAGTCACTGAAGTACTCTCTATATATTCACATTAAAAAAAAAATTAAGATGAAGGTAAAGTTTCAATGGACATCAGTAGTATAATATCTATCTCTTTCATCAGCAGATCACACAGTGCTTAACAAAGGAGATAGATATCATTCTAGCTGGGGAAACTGAGGCACAGATAGGCAAAGACTGGATTCTAAGTATTTCATATTTAACAAAAAAATAGAAACATATGAGTCAACAGTGTGATGCTGTTGCAAAAAAAGCAAACATGATTCTGGGATGTATTAACAGGTGTGTTATGAGCAAGACACGGGAAGTCATTCTTCCGCTCTACTCTGCTCTGGTTAGGCCTCAGCTGGAGTATTGTGTCCAGTTCTGGGCACCGCATTTCAAGAAAGATGTGGAGAAATTGGAAAGGGTCCAGAGAAGAGCAACAAGAATGATTAAAGGTCTTGAGAACATGACCTATGAAGGAAGGCTGAAAGAATTGGGTTTGTGTAGTTTGGAAAAGAGAAGACTGAGAGGGGACATGATAGCAGTTTTCAGGTATCTAAAAGGGTGTCATAAGGAGGAGGGAGAAAACTTGTTCACCTTAGCCTCTAAGGATAGAACAAGAAGCAATGGGCTTAAACTGCAGCAAGGGAGGTCTAGGTTGGACATCAGGAAAAAGTTCCTAACTGTCAGGGTGGTTAACCACTGGAATAAATTGCCTAGGGAGGTTGTGGAATCTCCATCTCTGGAGATATTTAAGAGTAGGTTAGATAAATGTCTATCAGGGATGGTCTAAACAGTATTTGGTCCTGCCATGCGGGCAGGGGACTGGACTCGATGACCTCTCGAGGTCCCTTCCAGTCCTAGAATCTATGAATCTATGAAATCTAGAGATCAGATTAAGTTTACGAGGAATCCAAGCTTTTGGAAGTATGACAGTTCACAATGGAAGAAGTAGGCTACCTTAACTCATCTCCTGTAGAGATACCAGCTTTCTATCTTCCTTCAGGTGTAGAGAATTGTAAATGTGCACCTCATATCATTGGTTTTATAGTTTTTTTCATATACGTTTTTAACACTGAGCGTGATAATTAATCACCGCATGAACTTTTGCTCTTTTCATAGATTCTAAGGTCAGAAGGGACCATTGTGATCATATAGTCTGATTTCCTGTATAATTCAGGACATAGAACTTCCTCAAAATAATTTCTGGAGTATATCTTTTAGAAAAAAAAAAATTCAACCTTGACTTAAATATTGCCAGTGATAGAGAATCTGCTACGATCCTTGGTAAATAATTGCAAAGATTAATTACCCTCCCTGGAAAAAAACAAAACAAAACACCAAACTATAAGTTAGTTGGCTTTTAGTCCATTTAATGTGTGCCATGTTAATTTTAGATTCTAGGGTTTTTAATCAAAATCTCATGTAGTACCAAATCAAATGCCTTACAGAAATCATAGTATGTCAACACTATTACCTGTATCAGCCAAAAATTCTAATCTCATCAAAAACAGATTTTAAGTTAATTTGACAACCTCTACTTGTGATGAACCCATGTTAATTGGCATTAATTATATTACCTTCCTTTAATTCTTTATTAATTCAATCATCTATCAGCTGCGCTATTATCTTGTTCAGGATCGATGTCAGACTGACAGGCCTTTAATTATCAGGTCATCCAGTTTACCTTTTTTAAATTTTGGCACAACAGTACCTTGCTTCCAGTCTTCTGGAACTTCCCCCCGTGTTCCAAAACTTCTTGAAAATTAGCATTAATGGTGCAGCAAGCTCCTTAGCCGGCTCTTTTAAAACCACTGGATGCAAGTTATCCAGACCTGCTGACTAACTTTACTAGCTGCTGCTTAACATCCTCCAGAGAAACTAGTGGAATGGAAATAGTATTATCATATGATATGACTATATCATCTATATAGTTCATGTAAGTGCTCTAATTTTATGATCCAAAAATATGAGGTTTGTTTATGGAGATATGCTAGCTCTTTATCTAACACCTGTGTAATTAAGTGGCATATGGAATCTTAGGGCCTATTCCCTTTGTGGTGCAGAAATGTCCTATGAATTGCTGAGTGTCTTTAGGACCTAACAAGAGTGGGCCCATAATTGGCAGCAGGGAATGATGGCCATCAGTATCCTACTTATCTAATTAAGAATTTGTAAAATGTATTAATGGTAGTTCATGTGTCCATAAAGAAAGCTGTGAAGAGGCACAACCTCTGTACATTTAACGTGAAGACACTGAAATGTGTGTGGTGACTAATAAAGTGAGACTATTTGCTTTGGATGGATAAGATTGTATGAGTTTCTGACTTTCTGAAGACAATATTATGGAGGCAGAGTTAATGTAGATTGGCTACCTTAACCCTGAATGTCCATATTTTCCTGTAAATTCTTCCTTTACTCTTAGTTTCCTCAATTTTTAATGTGCTTTTTATACTATATGTTCTAGAAAAGTAATATGCACTCTCCCACTGCCATGTACCTGCTATCTTATCTTCACTTTTAAAGTTTTTTTTTGTTTTTCAAACAACAATAAAAAAAGTAATAATAATGGGGGAATGGAGGAAAGGGCAAAGGAGAATCATGAAGCTTTTCCAATCCTACACTTTTTTGTTTGTTTTCATGTAGCTTTTTATTAACTGTAAAAACATCCTGCTAAAATTATCATAACCACGTACATTGACTTTGGACTTTCCCCCACTTCTACCCTCCCTGCCCACATACTTAAAAATCTCCCCTGTAACTATTAGATTGAGCTAAAAAAAGAATTTTAAAAATTAAGAAACCAAACTATCAAACACAAAATAACCCCCTCCCCCCAAAATTTCTTCAGTACTCAATGTCATCATAATATCAATGTTCACTATTCATGTTTTAAAATCTATCTGCAGACAAAGGAATTATATCCATTACTTCATTGGCACAGATACATGCAACAATTTCTAATATTTCAGTACTTCAAGAGTTTGAGGCAGTTCGATTTTGCCTAAATTTCTATCTTATTCCATGGGAATTTGAGGATATTCTGCCCCAGAATGATTTAATGTAGGCTTTCCCAAACTGCTCAGCATGGGAATAACTCTGCCCCCCACTGCAAGTAAATGGGAGTTCAACCTTTGAGTTTAAAGGGAGAGGTTAAGCCAAGGCACTTTTGAAACTGTTCTGTACAGGAAAAATTTAAATCCAGCATTCTGTTTCTACCCTGTGCCATAGGTGAATTTCAACAGGGTCCTGACCAGCCAGTAGCACTCTAGGAAGCTGTTGCTTCTTGCTATAAACTGTAGGAAGCTCAAGTCCTAAAAATCTCCTGGTGAACAAAATCCAGTTAACTTTGGAAGGCTCTTTGAGGTTCTCCCAATTCCTTCTTTGGATCTTAGGTGGGGCTAATCAGTGGCCAACCATATGCCTCTCAGGTGACCTCCTGGGAGCCCCTCATCTTTAGTGGCCTCTTCAGCCCCAAATTGGCTCTGACACCCAACAATTAAGATTATCCTTATCTGGCTAGATGGGGTGCTAAAATCCTATTAGAGCTTGAGAGAGGTCAAGGATGATCCCCGATGAGCCTCAGAAAACTTGGGGTGGGTGTTCTATGGGGGACCCGAGTAGGCATCATATGCCTTCTGGGAGGATCCAACAACCCTTCTAAATCTCAGTGAGAACTCTTCACTCCTATGGACTTCAGGAGATCCACAGTAAAGGGTGGGAAATGACCCACTCACCTTCTCCTCCCAAGCCCCCTGAGTCCCGACTTATCTCTGGTACCTAATATTCTGATTAAAAGGAGTTCTCTTTTATTTTGCTCTTCTGTTCCCTCTCATCCCCACAGCAATGGTTTAGTTCTTTCCCTTTAATTTCATACTCCACTGCCCTTGGTTTTTATTTTTCCTAAGTTGCTAACCATT
Organism: Chrysemys picta bellii; assembly: GCF_011386835.1. Classification (NCBI taxonomy): domain Eukaryota; kingdom Metazoa; phylum Chordata; order Testudines; family Emydidae; genus Chrysemys; species Chrysemys picta. Next base: position 48,852,419 of record NC_088798.1, on the reverse strand, counting down.
CAGCCCCCAAAACAACTTACATTCATGCCCTTCACCCTGAAACTGTTCAAAACACTTGAAAACCTGATTACTAGAGTGAAAAAGCCTTAAACCACCTTTCCTTTGTCATGTTTCCCTCTACTTACTTTCTCAAAACGCTGTCTTGGGTTTAAAAGTCCTGAACTCTGAGACAGAATAACAAGGAATCACCGTGCCTCTAGGAACTAAAAGCTTCTATTGTAACACTTTGTTACCTCTCTTCTTTCATAACTCTTTAGTTGATGCACATTCCAGCTTTACCCAGGTCACATCTATGAGTTGTAAGGTTTTTGTTTGTTTTTCTTAAAAACAAAAACAAACAAACAAACAAAAATCTTACAGGGGTGCATTGTATTTAATACTAGAATCCATGCATTTGTTACGCCTAAACAAGTAAAGTGGTAGCCATTGGACTCTCAGTATTTACCAATTATTACCATCCAGGAGTATATGCAATACCACAGGTCTATGCTAAGCAAAGCAGGGATATTTCAGAAGGCACTGTAATAACTTGAAAAATAGGATCACTTAAATAGTGTTTGCAGCATAGAAGCACAGACAGTGTAAGAGAAATCTGTAGCTACCCAGTATTCCAGCACATTATGACACTAAACCACAACTCCTTGTAGAAATATGAGTTTGAGGGCCATTGAACATTGAATTTTCGCTGTGAATCACAACTGCATTCTTGTGCTCATCATTTCTCAGTGATCTCAGTATTCCTTTACTTCTGTTTGTAACTTGTCAAAAGTAATTGCTTGTATGCAATGGATGGAGAGAACGCTGCCTGGGAAGATGAGAAATATAGTTTGAGAGAGGTTTGATTACATTTATATTTCCACAATGTACTTTTCTTAAGATGCATTGGTGTGGTCTGTTTACATATGCTGTATTTTTACTGTTAGATTTGGAATATACTTCTGGAAAGATATGAGCTTAAGGTGCTGTGTAGGAAATGTACTAAAGATTGTAAACCATGCACAAGCACCCTGAGAAAGAGAACTCTCAAAACCCTTATACTTTACTCTGTCACATGATATGAAGCACACCAGTGTGTGAGGAAGGAAGGAGAGGTCCTTTAACTGCAGTACTGAAGAAGTGGAGGTTAACGTTGAGTCAGCAGGCAATGATTCAGAGATCACTAATCTGGCTTCATCACCAGTTACAGACACAGACTAAGGATGCACTGCTTCTTACATGGCTAGTTAACATAATGATTCATAGCCCACCCCTCTAGTGACACACACAAAAGTTTCTTCTGCCTACCAGGGCCATAAATTAGTTGACTCTGAAACAATAGCAGGGGGAAGGGAATACAATCTAAACTGGATAATAAAGCAAACCACAGTACTCAGGAATAAGGCACATTTATTTAAATTGCAATAGTAACCTCAGGAACAATCAAGATATTTTGCTATGCACTGTATAGTCCTTGCCCCCAAAGAGCTTAATTTATTCTTTTCCTTGACAACACATACTGCATAAACATTATTGCTTTAGCTGGAGGCCAAAGAGAGAGAGAGAAAAACCCTCTGGTACACTTTTCTGCAACAGTACAATGCCAGGTACTCATTCTGTATCTCTCTCTTTCTCTCCTATACTTCATGTACGTTTCTGTTCTATTGACTGAGATTTGGATAAAAGAACAGGAGTACTTGTGGCACCTTAGTCTCTGCGGATACAGATTAACACGGCTACTACTCTGAAACCTGAGATTTGGATGGTTTTCCCGAGCATGTGATTCATTTTCACAGAAGTGGGTGGGAGTGGTCCTATCTGTTTTTAATCAATTCATAGGGTGACCATACATCACGTTTTGGCAATGACAGTCCCTTTTTTATGCCCTGTTCTGGCTGTCCTAATGTTTTTGTCAAAGTGGGTATTTCTCCCATTTGCTCTTGTCAACTTAATCAGTTGGCAAGAGCAAATGGGACAAATGCCCATTTTTGACAAAATAATGGGGTGCAGAGGAACGTGTGGGAGGAGGGAAGTGGCAATGCCAGCCCTGCATGGTGGGGAGGCAGGGCTCAGGTGTGGGGACAGGCAGAACTTAGGTGAGCAGTGACACCGGCCCCAGTCTCACACAGGGAGAGGGGCTCGGACAAGCAGCTCAGGTGGTGGAGGGGGGAGGCGGGAGAGGGGATCGGGTGAGGGGCTCGGGCCAGCCCCGGGCGGGGGGTGGAAGAAGGGCTTGGGCTAGCCCCACGAGGTATTCTGTTTTCCCTTTGGGAAATATGGTCACCCTATCAATTCATTGTATTATTTCATCTTCCATTTACGTTATGTCAACACACTTTTAATAGGTATGGATGTGGGGACTTGGTGAGAGACACATTGGGATGGCTCCCTCAATTTAGGCTACTGCTGCATATGAATGCAAATTTGCTACATCATAACTGTTTATCCTCTAACCTGCTGTTCAAGCTGTGCTGCTAAGTTGTGATTGGTCACAAAGGTCACTTTTTGTTTCTGTTTGCTGAGTAGATGAGCTTAGCTGATTACTAGGTTTCTTGGTCACTATTCACAGAAAGAGAATGTTACATTTATTATCCATAAGTATTTGAGTACTAAAGTGAGAGACCATTCAATAGGGTGACATTTCATGGAAACAGCACAAAAGAGAAAAGAATACAGCAGACACAAAACTGTTTAAAATTTGTACAAATATTTGTGTAAACATTTTTTTAGCCTTTGTCCATTTACACCCGAGAACAATATTAAATATGTTGCTCATTGGCAACAAGGAGAAAAAAACTGTAAATTTGCATTGACATTACATCTTAGATCTACTGTTGATGCAGGAGTTGGAGCCCACAGGTCAATATTTATTGGCAGTGTTGAAATCAGTGTCCGTAGTAATGATTAAAGGAGTTAGCTATCACTGTCCAGATTCTTCTTTGATCTTTGCTTTAAAAATATAGTAAAAGCAGAAATATGAACTGCACAAATAGATCATTTCTAAAATTTAAGATGCATACATTGATCTAGGAGAATATCTACTTTATGCAAGCCTTTTCCTGCAGCTGCCTCATCAGTTCATTTTAATAATGCCATAGCAGGCAATCAATGTGTTGTCTCCATGTTAATGGATATGAAACTTGTCCCACCTCCAAAACACGTAGATAAGGCTTTATGGTCTAGGATTTATTGTGAAAATTGCAGTAAAAGTATTGATGTTCCCATCAGTTTGGATCTCAGCCTATAATTAATAGCTTGTTTCCTTCCTTTTAAATGGAGGCAATCAAGTTCTAAGCTAATTAGGTATGGGAAAGCCATAAATTACATTTAAAGTTAAGAGAAAAATTTAGCTTTGAAACAAATGACATTCAGAAGTTTTGAAAAAGAAAATACATTAATGAAACTTGATGTGACATTTAGAAACCCTCATATTTTAGGACATAAAATATATTGTTTATTTTTTCTAAAACCAATATTATATTGTAGAAGCCATGATTCATTTGTGGTCAGAGCTGTCTTTAACTAAGTGCAGCAGTCTCTCGGTAATCACAGCTAGCAGTTGCACTGAATTCTCTTTTATGAGCTCACATTTACAGGTGTTCCACAAGCAATGCATTAATTGCAACTGCAACACTTTAATATTTCACTATATTGTCAAGCAGGATGTTTTGTTAATATGCTGTGGTCAGCACTAATTAACACTTTTCAATTTCTAGCAGGAGTTTTAGCAAACTAATAATTTTTTTTCTTGTTGTTTTTATTGATCAGTTCTTTGCTTCTTTAAAAAAAGGATGTTATTTGGTCCTGTTTAAATGATTCAACGGATATTAAAGGTGAACAATGATGCAAAAACAAAATCATAACTTACTTTATGATGTAAAAATATGCCTTCCAAAGTTTTTAAAAGAACATTTAGATTCTTTTAAATATTGTTTTCATTCCAGCAGCACCTAGATTCCCCAATCAGAATTGGGTCTCCATTGTGGTACACTTTGTATATAGGCATAATCAGAGAGACAGACTTTGCTCCAAAGAATTGCCAATCTAAACAGACAGAGTGGATGGGGGAGAGGAGGTGAAATTGAGGCAGAAAGAGGTGAAATGCCTCACCCAAGGTCTCATAGCAGGTCAGTTGCAAAGTTGGGACTGGAATCTACATCTCCTGTTTCCCAGCCCAGTGCCCTATCCACCAGACATACTGCAACTCTGAGGTCTTTGGCAAGAGTTCTGGAGGACCTGAATAGTAATGGCTCACAAGGCTGTTATTTAAACCTTTTGCTTCCACATCTCCAACCCCAGCTGCAGGGAAGGGAAGTTGAAACACAGATTCCTGCCTCACTTTACATCATTGCTCAGGTTCTCAGAAGGAAATAATCTCCTCCAGCAAAGAGAGGGAAGTAGGGAGGTGATATTTCTAATACAAAAGGAATCTAGTATAAATTATTTTTATGATGTATTTATGCATCATAAACAAGCCACAAGGGGAAGTGTGGACATAAACTTTAAGACAACACTGAAATAGAAACAGAAAATCACACAGAAGTGATGAATTAATGGAATGGACCACACGGAGAATGGATTGGGGGAACAAGTATTGACTTTTGGTGTAGAGGATGAGAGATGGACCAAATAATGGATTTTTGGTAGGGCAGTAGGGATCAGGATAAGGGAATGGATTGTATACAGAAAACAATGGGAAAGGAAAGGAGGCTAATATAGATAGGGAGCAGAAAGAATGGTTTTAAGAAAAGCAGTAAGTGGATCTTTTGGAACCATGGGGTAGCGAGAGAGGAGGGAGGGAATCAGGGAGACATTTGGAAATGGAAAGAACAATGTGAAGGATATGTAGTTTTGTTTTTTAAAAGAGGGAAAGAATGAGAGAACATATAGGAAAGGTACCACAGGAATACAGGGAAAGGTGTGTGTGTGAGAGAGAGAGATTGAGAGAGAAAAAACACACTATGTATCTGGCTTTAATATTAGATTTATAATTTAGAGCAACTTCCACCTCTCCATAGTGTTAATGGATGACCGTGTATCTATGTATTTGTGTATTGTCACATCCTGGTCCAGTCCTCCTGTCTGGATAGACATGAGTCTATGGTGAGTAGACCCAACCACTGGATCCCAAGTACTTTCTGTACCTAGCTTTGGGTCTCTTAAGGCACACTCTCAAGTACAAATGTTGTTGGGATATGGGGCTCTGCAGCCTAGTCAACTTAGTCCCCAAAGTCAGTGGCTCCTGAGCCCTCAGAATTCCATTGCACTGTGGGCATTCTGAGCTTCTTGATGAACCTGCTTGAGGTACAAAGTGGTTGGCAAGCAAGGAACCCAGGCTTAGCAAAGCAATTTCTTAATGATAGCCACTCTTACTCTTAAGAAGACACTAGAGTGTTATAGATCTTTGGAAAATAACAAACAGTTCTGAGAAGCTCCCCATCCTAGTCTGATCTCATCCTTTCTGGGAGACTGAGGTCTTGACCATGTTATAGACTTGGCATAGTCCCTCCTGCCTTCTCTCTCTGTAGCCTGGTCTTCTGGCAATGTGGTGGTGGAAGGTGCCCTTTCTCAGCGAGCACCCCTCCCTCCCATCCTTCAGTATAGTCTGAGTCTCTGTTTCACCATGTGCATAGACTGGGAAATTCCAACACAAAGCCAGTGAGTCCCATGTGAAGAAAACCATTGTCTCCTGAGGCGGACCAGTCATTGAGAGTCATTTAAAGTTGATATCCCTTGATGGGTCTCTCACTGATAGTTCTCTCCCACAACTTCCTAGACAGGTCAAAGTCTGGAATAGACTAGTCTTTTCAAAGTCAGGCTGTCTTTTCAACACAGAACACAAAATGTCAGTAAGCACACTAAATAGAAGACACAATACAAAGTTGAGTTCACAAAACAAAATGGAGTTCAAGATTTCAAGGGGGGAGGGATAGCTCAGTGGTTTGAGCATTTGGCCTGCTAAATCCAGGGTTGTAAGGTCAATCCTTGAGGGGGGCATTTAGGGATCTGGGGCAAAAATCTGTCTGGGGATTGGTCCTGCTTTGAGCCGGGGGTTGGACTAGATGACCTCCTGAGATCCCTTCCAACCCTAACATTCCATGATTCTATGATATGTCACCCCTGTCCCCTTTTCAGTTATACATTGTTTAAGCAGTTTAGAAATTTTATTTGTTTTGTGGTGGCAGGTGAGATACAAATGAAGAAAACAAGTCCCCAAAGAACTAAAGGTGGGAGGGGTGTATGTGTTTCTTCACTAGTTTCATTTCATATGCCAACTTAATTTCCTCTTCCCTTGCTCTTCTTCTTCCTTCAGTCATGGAAGGGTAACAGATACTTTTCTTCCCTACTGACTTTTTCAGCTCTCTGTTTTTCACATTTGTTTTCCCCCCTCAGGGTCATGAGCCATTGCTGCTTGATTTTTATGTGTTGCTTTATGAATGCTGATCAGTTCTCTCCAGCTCCATCAACACCTACTCTATATGAAAGTACTGTAAACCTATGTCCCCCTCTCTCAACCTACCCATTGCTTAAACTAGTCAGAAGACATATGCTGTAACAAACTGCCCCCCATCCCCAGTAACATTAGTTATATAGTAAATAAAAGAACAAAACTTCTTTACAGCCCATACATAATTTTATAAGAAGCCATAAATCACAGTGTACCTCTCAGAGGCTGTAAAATCTTGTATATGCCTTGTTCCTGTGTCCTGACAAGTTGATTGGAGTTAGTTAAACACTATAGGGCCAAGATTCTACCTAGACATGTCTCAAGTGCGCCCAGTTCTGATTTAAATTCTGTATGACTCCTATGAGATTCTGTTTCAAAAAGAAACATGTAATTTAGGAGCTGCAGAAAATGAGATTACTGATGTTTTCATGCACTATTGTGACTTGTTTGATTAGACTTTTTATAGGACAAGATCAAATTGAAGTCCAAGTTTTGTGAAATTATTATTTAAAGCTGATAGTATTTCAAGCATCTAAGTGAAAATGAGTTCCATATGATGATTCCTACTTTTTTTTTACTCAAGATCAGAAATATGCTACTTTCAACTTTATGCCTTGGCAATAAAACAAAGAATTCAGATTTCATATGCCCAGGCTTTCAGAGCTATGCAATGAAAGAAAGAAAGAATTTTGATGCATTACAAAGATAAAATACATTGCATTTTTAAGAACAGACTACATTATAAAGGCATGCAGTGAAGCAGAAAATCTAAATACTATTGAACAATTGTTTGTAGGCTATGATAATAAAATTCCTAATTGAGTTTATGGAAACAATCGAAAATATTTTCTCTGGTCAAATTTCCAGTTACATAATAACAGTAATAAATTAGCAGTAAAGATATGATTGAATAAAATGCTGCTTCCCCCCTCAAATCTCTTAAAATTAACGCCAGATAAAATTTCTTAAGAATCTGTTGTTCAATAAGATGTGAGATTTTATAATAATAGAAAAACTCACAGTATTTAAAAACAAGTGTGTGCAATGCTATACAAGATAAACTCTCTTTTTTAAAAAAGCAACAGAGCTTATGCTCTAATAAATTTGTTAGTCTCTAAGGTGCCACAAGTACTCCTGTTCTTCTTTTTTTAGAGGGTCCTGTGGCACCTTTAAGACTAACAGAAGTATTGGGAGCATAAGCTTTCGTGGGTAAGAACCTCACTTCTTCAGATGCAAGTAATGGAAATTTCCAGAGGCAGGTATAAATCAGTATGGAGATAACGAGGTTAGTTCAGTCAGGGAGGGTGAGGTGCTCTGCTAGCAGTTGAGGTGTGAACACCAAGGGAGGAGAAACTGCTTCTGTAGTTGGCTAGCCATTCACAGTCTTTGTTTAATCCTGATCTGATGGTGTCAAATTTGCAAATGAACTGGAGCTCAGCAGTTTCTCTTTGGAGTCTGGTCCTGAAGTTTTTTTGCTGTAAAATGGCTACCTTTACATCTGCTATTGTGTGGCCAGGGAGGTTGAAGTGTTCTCCTACAGGTTTTTGTATATTGCCATTCCTGATATCTGACTTGTGTCCATGTATCCTTTATGTACATTGGCCAAACTGGACAGTCACTAAGCAAGAGGATAAATGGACACAAGTATGAGAGGGGTAGCCATGTTAGTCTGGATCTGTAAAAAGCAACAGAGAGTCCTGTGGCACCTTATATACTAACAGATGTATTGGAGCATAAGCTTTCGTGGGTGAATACCCACTTTGTCGGACGATTTCCATTCCATACGGCTAAATGCAATGCCTTGTGTGGTGTCAAGTATCAGAGGGGTAGCCATGTTAATCTGGATCTGGATTTGGATTCAGACTAACACGGCTATCCCTCTGATACTTGACAATATGCAAGGCACTGCATTTAGCCGTATGGAATGGAAATCATCTGACGAAGTGAGTATTCACCCATGAAAGCTTATGCTCCAATACATCTGTTAGTCTAAGGTGCCACAGGACTCTTTGTTAAATTTCCTAAAGCATTCTTTGAACAATATTGGTTCAGCTATGATAAAGTGGTAGCATTTTAAGCCCATTTGCCCTTTCCAAAGATGTAAAATAATACACAAGGTGCAAGTCATTGGAGACTTACAGACATTGTATCACTTAATCTTAATGACAATTCAAACTTTAATTATAATTAACTATAGATTAATATTTGCAATATTCTGTATCAACATCTATTTTTAAAAATAGTGGGTACTATAATGTTATTTACAAAGGTTATACAAGTACATTTAAAAAGACGTTAAAAGAATGTTAAGAATGCAAAGTCAAACACTCAAAATTCCCTATGCATCCTTAATTCATCTCCTTTGTGTTTATGCATTGTGATACAGTATTTAATTACATTATCACATGCTATTTTTTTTCCATAGGACTCTTTATTCTGGAATTTCCTAAATTTTGAGTGCCTGACTTTGCAACCTTAACTTACATTTTAAAAAAACTACATTAAAAGCAATTTCCTATATTTTTAAAAACTTTAAAATTGAGTTAAGAAAACATTAAATATGTGAATCAATATCAACAATCTCCCTTGCATGTGTCATCAGTAGAATAGGGATTTTTCGATCAGTCACAGTCCTCTACCACTTGAGCTACTCAAATAACTGGTAGCAGAATAAAGCTGTTAACATCTATGTGGACATTCAACTAGTGGGGGATGGTATCAGAGGGGCAGACATTTTAGTCTGGATCTGTAAAAGCAGCAGAGTCCTGTGGCACCTTATAGACTAACAGAGGTATTGGAGCATGAGCTTTCGTGGGTGAATACCCCCTTCGTCGGATGCATGTAGCGAGTAGCCACTACATGCATCCGAAGAAGGGGGTATTCACCCACGAAAGCTCATGCTCCAATATGTCTGTTAGTCTATAAGGTGCCACAGGACTCTTTGCTGCTAGTGGGGGATGGAGAGTCACACTTTGCCAGTGGGTTTCACATCTATTTGCTACACAGCAAAAGAGTGATGAGACTCAGGAATAAAAGGCTTAATTATAGGTTCTAGAAGCGTGAATTCTCTAGTGGTTACAGACTCTTCTGCTTTTATTTCCCCCTCCCCAGTCCCTGCCTGGACTTCTATGCCCCCTGACACGTGCCCATCCTCACCCAACTCCTGCTCCTTTCCACCCTCCCTCTGCTTATTCCCCATCTGCAGCTCTCATTTATGGTTACCCACACTTGGCTTATATCCAACCTCCCCTCCACAGCTTCTACCCCTGTCTCTTCACTCCATATCTCTTCCCACCAACACCCTGTGTTCCTCACCATGTGCATTCGAATTAGGTAGCTTCCTCCTTCCAGTCTATATTGACTAGGCAGGTACTAACATGGGCCGTGTTGAGCGCACAAAAGAGACAGTCTCCTTGCTGTCAGCTCTGGTGCCACAACATCCTGCAGTGTACAAGGGAAGAAATTGTAGGGAGAGTTCTGCTCAGTCCCTGCAGCCCGTGGGCTGGAATATGCTCTTCTAGACCTGCTGCTCACAAACGGGGAAGAATTAGTAGGGGAAGCAAAAGTGGATGGGAACCTGGGAGGCAGTGACCATGAGATGGTCGAGTTCAGGATCCTGACACAAGGATGTAAGGAGAGCAGCAGAATACGGACCCTGGACTTCAGAAAAGCAGACTTTGACTCCCTCAGGGAACTGATGGGCAGGATCCCCTAGGAGAATAACATGAGGGGGAAAGGAGTCCAGGAGAACTGGCTGTATTTTAAAGAATCCTTATTGAGGTTGCAGGAAAAAAAACATCCTGATGTGTAGAAAGAATAGTAAATATGGCAGAAGACCAGCTTGGCTTAAGAGTGAAATCCTTGCTGATCTTAAACACAAAAAAGAAGCTTACAAGAAGTGGAAGATTGGACAAATGACCACGGAGGAGTATAAAAATATTGCTCAGGCATGCAGGAGTGAAATCAGAAAGGCCAATCACACTTGGAGTTGCAGCTAGCAAGAGACGGTAAGAGTAACAAGAAGGGTTTCTTCAGGTATGTTAGCAACAAGAAGAAAGTCAAAGAAAGTATGGGCCCCTTACTGAATGAGGGAGGCAACCTAGTGACAGAGGATGTGGAAAAAGCTAATGTACTCAATGCTTTCTTTGCCTCTGTCTTCACGAACAAGGTCAGCTCCCTGACTGCTGCACTGGTCAGCACAGTATGGGGAGGAGGTGACCAGCCCTCTGTGGAGAAAGAAGTGGTTCGAGACTATTTAGAAAAATTGGACGAGCACAAGTCCATGGGGCTGGATGCGCTGCATGCGAGGGCGCTAAAGGAGTTGGCGGATGTGATTGCAGAGCCATTAGCCATTATCTTGGAAAATTCATGGCGATCGGGGGAGGTCCCGGATGACTGGAAAAAGGCTAATGTAGTGCCCATCTTTAAAAAAGGGAAGAAGGAGGATCTGGGGAACTACAGGCCAGTCAGCCTCACCTCAGTCCCTGGAAAAATCATGTAGCAGGTCCTCAAGGAATCAATTCTGAAGCACTTAGGGGAGAGGAAAGAGATCAGGAACAGTCAGCATGGATTCACCAAGGGCAAGTCATGCCTGACTAACCTAATTGCCTTCTATGAGGAGATAACTGGGTCTGCGGATGAGGGGAAAGCAGTGGACGTGTTATTCCTTGACTTTAGCAAAGCTTTTGATACAGTCTCCCACAGTATTCTTGCCAGCAAGTTAAAGAAGTATGGGCTGGATGAATGGACTATAAGGTGGATAGAAAGCTGGCTAGATCGTCGGGCTCAACAGGTAGTGATCAATGGCTCCATGTCTAGTCGGCAGCCGGTTTCAAGCGGAGTGCCCCAAGGGACGGTCCTGGGGCCGGTTTTGTTCAATATCTTCATTAATGATCTGGAGGATGGCGTGGACTGCACCCTCAGCAAGTTTGCAGATGACACTAAACTGGGAGGAGTAGTAGATACGCTGGAGGGTAGGGATAGTATACTGCGGGACCTAGACAAATTAGAGGATTGGGCCAAAAGAAACCTGATGAGGTTCAACAAGGACAAGTGCAGAGTCCTGCACTTAGGGCAGAAGAATCCCATGCACTGCTACAGACTAGGGACTGAATGGCTAGGAAGCAGTTCTGCAGAAAAGGACCTAGGGGGTTCAGTGAACGAGAAGCTGGATATGAGTCAACAGTGTGTCCTTGTTGCCATGATGGCTAATGGCATTTTGGGCTGTATAAGTAGGGGCATTGTCAGCAGATCGAGGGACGTGATCATTCCCCTCTATTCAACATTGGTGAGGCCTCATCTGGAGTACTGTATCCAGTTTTGGGCCCCACACTACAAGAAGGATGTGGAAAAATTGGAAAGAGTCCAGCAGAGGGCAACAAAAATGTTTAGGGGACTGGAGCACATGACTTATGAGGAGAGGCTGAGGGAACTGGGATTGTTTAGTCTGCAGAAGAGAAGAATGAGGGGGGATTTGATAGTTGCGTTCAACTAACTGAAAGGGGGTTCCAAAGAGGATGGATCTAGACTGTTCTCAGTGGTAGCAGATGACAGAACAAGGAGTAATGGTCTCAAGTTGCAGTGGGGGAGGTTTAGGTTGGATATTAGGAAAAACTTTTTCACTAGGAGGGTGGTGAAGCTCTGGAATGGGTTACCTAGGGAGGTGATGGAATCTTCTTCCTTAGAGATTTTTAAGGTTAGGCTTGACAAAGCCCTGGCTGGGATGATTTAGTTGGGAATTGGTCCTGCTTTGAGCAGGGGGTTGGACTAGATGACCTCCTGAGATCCCTTCCAACCCTGATATTCTATGATTCTGTGGGGATGATGCATGTGCAGCCTACTCAGCAAAGTAGGCACTGTGGGGGGATGGGACAACATACTCAGTGCAGTTGGAATCTTCTAAGAATTTAAATGCCAAACTGTAACAAGTCTCCACTGAACATGTGTGAACTGAGGGGTTTTGTTTGTTTAGAGTCTTATAACTTGGCAAAATGTGGGTAGATTTTCATGGGGATGGCAACAGACACATTCCTGACATCAGGGTGATGCCAATGCAAAATTTCAAGTCCCTGATGCAAAGCACATAGGCTTTCGTGATTCTCAACAAATCAATTGTAAGAATTTTTTAACTTGGACGAAACAATGTATTTTTTTCTTAATTTTGTTCTAAGAAATGGTGCAACGGTTGCAGCTGAAGCTTTCAAAAGTTCAGCCTGAAGCAGACTGATAAGATTCTGGTTTGTTTGTATTGTATACCTTTTTGTGAATGACTGACTAGTGGGCATTTTTCTATCAAGAAATGTGAAGCCTACAATATCTCTTTGTGCTCAAGCTAGTTTTAAAAGCAAACTGTTACTCTATATGGCTACATGTCATACTGATTTTCCTTCTTGGGTGAATTATGATTCTCCTGCTGATGCTACCCAACCTTGCAGAGTAATGCTAGAAGGCAGATTTCATTTTTATGTGCTGCGAAAGGTTATCCAACTCACTTCCTGAGGTCCAAAATTGAACCTCCTGGAAATCTTGAACACAGCAGAAGTATGAGGGCATTGGCAAAATGCTATCCCTGAAAACACATTTTTCATATGCCTTTGAAACATGTCATGATTGGTGCAACGACAAGAAAAATTAGCATGGGACAGGAGTGAATCATATACAGTCATAGCCTCTTCGGCAATTACCAGCAGGCAGAATAAAACCAAGATATTTCCCTGTGTTTAAAAATTAAGGTTTGTGTTGAACAAAGGAAAGGAAAAGAACAATACTCATTAACATAAAAGATCATTTAGGGTTAGGCACCAGAGGTGATAATATTAATAGTGATGAATACCAGCACAGAGTTGTATTACTAATGTTGAGAAGGCACTTTGGTGTAACAGAACCACTATTTTCACAGGCATACAACTTTACAAACAAAATTTGTTTCCAACTGAAACACAGCTGCCTCACTCTCATCCTCTCCAGCAATGTATGGACCTAGTCTCTTGCTTACAAGGCTGAAAAGCTGCAAACAAAATCCATGTGCTCATTTCCTCAGAGGATAAGAGGGCCTTCTGTCACTCAGCGGCAATACTTCCAGCTGATTAAGTTGTGTTATTGGTTAGTGCTGCAGGGATTTTATTCTGTCTAGGTTTATACCGTGTTGATCACCATAGAAACTGACCACTGTAGTATCTGGACCACCATCTAGGCCTCCTCAAGGGAAACAATTGTGGCTGTGAAGCAAGAATTTTAGAGATATAGTTATAAAAGCTGAGAAAAATGAGAGCACTCTTCAGAACAGGAACACTGAGGACACTCCAGGGTGAAACCATGCCAGATGCAGTAATACCGGGTCATGGAAACCAGAGATGGAAATAGGATATTATATGGTGTTAGACTATTGCCTCTAAAATTGAGGGATGTTCTGTCAGATGACTATATCGATATTAGATTGATACTTCTCTAGTGCGGTGGACAAGAAAGGATAGAGATTGAACTGTGATATGACCGAGATCTCTGTTTTAAAATGATTATTTTCTTTTTCTTGTCTTTTTTGTTTGTCTTCACATGAAAATCATTCATAGGATCATGACAGCTGAGGTTAGGCCTTGAATTTTTGAACCATGCAGTATTCTATGTAGCCAGAGTTGCCATAGTATTTGATGATGATATGTAGGTTCTGGTGTGAAGTGCTCATTTTCAGATACAGCAGCTGCTATTGTGATATATATGTCCAGTTTCTATTGTCAGCTGCAGTTTATCCACCAGATGCAGAGACCCCTCTAGGGCCCTGACTTGCAATTGACAGAGGGTTGCAGCAACATTACTAATTGCAGAATCAAGACATAATTCTCTAAATCAGTTTTAATATCTTGCACCAGTTGGAGGTCACTATAGGATCCTCCATAGAATATATTGGCTCTTCATGGACTAACTTTGTTAGCCTCTTCTACATAGTATATAGCTGAATAATCTCATAAGAAAATGTATTGTTGCTGATCTTTTTTTCCTAACATTTCTTCTGTCTCTCCCCTGTGACAGTCCAACATGGTATCAAGCTTCTCAGCTTATACCTGGCACCTCTCAAAGCTAACATGTAGGATTTAAAGGAGCTTTGAACTGAGCAGGGGAAGGTTAAAACTAAGTGTGCAATCCCAGCTTCTGCCAAAAGTCCTGAAGTTATTGGAGCTGATGAGCCATATACCTCTCACCCAAGTGGGCAGGGGCAAAGAACAGAGGGTGGGAAAGAAAATGGATGATGAGGAGAGGTGCGTACAGAGCAGAGAAGACGAAATTGGGGTGAGGAAAAAAGAGTTCAATTAGAGGATTAAGGGATATTTGTGGAGAGAGTCTTTGGAGATGAGTGGACTTGGAAGGGAGAAAATGGATACAAAGAGATATGGGGAAAGAATGAGAAGAGTTGACAAGAGGAAAGCCTCATCAAATTGGGGGCAGAGAGATAGCCTAGATAAGGATTAAAAGGCAAGGAAAAAATGGGGGTCAGGAGAAGAATCAGGTCCAGTTGGAAGATTCAGAAAAGATTGACTAGGAATGAATTTCTGATAGCTTATCTGAACTGAACTCCTCACCCCCACTTTCTGCCGTCTCGGACTCAACCACTGGAATACCATTTTTGTGGTATGCTTGTAAAAATTTAATTGATCTGTCAATTGCCTTCATTTGCTTGTCTGCCATATGGCTTCACAAGAATAGCTTGTTTCTTTATGAATGGGTTATATGTAATTGGTTTGCAGGTGAATCTCATTGGTATGGGGAAAATGTGTTTGTATATGAGAATTTTCATACACAATGCGTTCATTCAGTCAATAACAATGGCAGCACACAGCCATTTCCTAAGGATTGATGTTCATTGGAGAGAGGTGATACGTTGTGAGGATGTCAAAGATCATTAACTCCATCTGGTCATCATTTGTCCAGGAAATGCCCTGTGCAGAGGACATTTGTGTAATTAGAATTACCTTGACAATAAAAAGTGATGAGAGGGTGAATAGGAAAGGTGCATTTTGATGTCATTCTATGGATTTAAATAAATATTCCGAGTGTATATACTAAATGAAGAAATAAAATTCATACTGAATATTTTGTTTTAAAATCCAAATTATTCTGATTTTCCAGTTCCTAAAGCTTCCACTAATGTGTATGAAGTGACATTTTCATCAAAGTTCTGGATTAAAGTTTTTCCACAGAAGTCCATAGACATTGTGAGGCAGCTTTTTACTATACATTTTGAGTTGATCTTGGTAAAAATCCAATAATTCGGGTCCCATAGCATTTCTTCCTATTCTCTGACCTGCTCAGTCCTACCTAATGTACTGAGGAGGGTCACCAGAGGGCCTCCCCAATCAGAATAGAGGGGGCATGGTATCCTGCAAATGTGTTGGATGGAACAGCAGGCCACTGGTCCTTCTTCTTTTCCACCCAAAAAGACAACACTATATTTACAGTGTGAAAGACATGCGTATTCCAGGGACTACTGATGGAAGGCACGTTTTAAGGCACAGCTTGCTGCAGGATTTGGTGAGGGCCTCAGTAGGTTTAAATGATTCAGATAAGCTTCCAAACTTTGGAATGCCTACCCAGACTAAAGCCAAAACTCTTTTTATAGTTTCCTTCCCATCACACTATTCACCGCAGTTTTGCTATACTGAGGTTGCTTTACTGTTTGCTTTTTTCAGATAGTTTTGCTATAATGAGGCTAATTTCACCACATTCAGCAGTCTAATAAATAATAGATTGATTTACATTTGCATCTTATAAGTTTGAAATAAATATACCGTACATTAACTCTGCAGGAAGCCCTGTCTATGAAGAATAATGATTTTGAATTTATATTAGTTTTTTGTCTCCTTGTGTCATAGGCAAGTGGCCAAGAAATATTTCTTTTTACTGAAACTGCAGTGCTGTGTTCAGAGCCACAAATATCTTCCTCGACTGGAAGACAGTTCTGCTGGTGCTGGGATTTTCATAATAGATTGACGTTGATGATGAGAATTTAAATTGCTCGGAGTTCTGAAAATTAATCAGGAAAATGGATCTTTGTAAGCTCCTCTGGAAGTCAGTATACAACATATTCAGTACTCTGGGGGAAGTATTTTTGACATACTCTTCAAAAGTGTTTCCAATCATTCTGGTTTAAGTCATTCCAGGAATTATTTAAGTTCTCTTTGAAATACATAGAAGTTTAGACTTGAAATTAGACGAAGGTTTCTAACCGTCAGAGGAGTGAAGTTCTGGAAGAGCCTTCCCAGGGGAGTAGTGGGGGCAAAAGACATATCTGGCTTCAAGACTAAGCTTGGTAAGTTTATGGAGGGGATGGTATAATGGGATAGCCTAATTTTGGCAATTAATTCGTCTTTGACTACTAGCGGTAAATATGCCCAATGGCTTGTGATGGGATGTTAGATGGGGTGGGATCTGAGTTACTACAGAGAATTCTTTCCTGGGTGTCTGGCTGGTGAATCTTGCCCACGTGCTCAGGGTTTAGCTGATCACCATATTTGGAGTCGGGAAGGAATTTTCCTCCAGGGCAGATTGGCAGAAGCCCTGGGGGGAGGGTTCGCCTTCCTCTGCAGCACGGGGCACTGGTCACTTGCTGCACCATGAAGTCTTTAAACCATGATTTGAGGACTTCAATGACTCAGAAACAGGTTTGATACAGGAGTGGGTGGGTGAGATTCTGTGGCTTGCGTTGTGAAGGAGGTCATGCTAGATGATCATATTGGTCCCTTCTGACCTTAAAGTCTATGAGTCTATTCCAGGAATTATTTAAATTCTCTTTGAAATATATAGAATAAAGGTGTGTTACTAAAGTTTTAGATAAAATCTGTTTCTGAGAAATTGTTAAAATAACTGCTTAATTTATTTACAATGAGAATTGGCACTAAAGAATGTTATGAAGAAGTTATTAATCACACTGAATGTAAATATTTGCTCTGAACATTACATAGGTATCACTGTCCAATAGCTAGGACATGGGATGGGAAGTCAAGAGATGGGTTCCACTCCTGGTCTGCCACTGATCTGCTGTGTGACATTGGCCCAGGCACTTCACCTTTGTCTTCCTACACTTTGTCTATCTCATCTCATCTTAGCATAATGTGGCCTGGTCTTGGGCTTGGTCTACACTAAACCCCCAAATCGAACTAAGGTACGCAACTTCAGCTACGTGAATAACGTAGCTGAAGTCGACGTACCTTAGTTCAAACTTACCGCGGTCCAGACCCGGCAGGCAGGCTCCCCCGTCGACTCCGCGTACTCCTCGCGGCGAGCAGGATTACCGGAGTCGACGGGGAGCACTTCTGAGTTCGATTTATCGCGTCCAGACAAGACGCGATAAATTGAACCCAGAAGTTCGATTGCCTGCCACCGAACCAGCGCGTAAGTATAGACAAGCCCTTGGATGGAGCTTTTACATGCTACTGTAATATAAAAAATAATGTGTCTTACAGTGGAGTGAGCCCAAATTTGAAGACCTTTAGGGCATGTTGCATTTCCTCAGATGTGAGGTTAAATGAAAAGGACACTTTCCTTTAACTATAAAGCTTGGCAGGTGGGTAGTGCTATTGACATTTTACCTATGCATTCTTGGTATGCACTTTTAAATATTTTACCATAGTGGTGCCTAAAAGTGTACAGCTTAAGTGCAGGATATAAATAGAGAAATGTGTAAACCAAAATGAACTTTTCTCCTGCAATCCATTGAAACATACCTTTTTCTTAACCTGCACTAACAACTATAAAAATGTAAGTCATTTGAGGAAAAAAGGAAAGAGAAAGAGATCTAGGGTCTGTGTAGCTTGGTGGTGGCTCTTGTGCTTTTAGAGTGCTCATGATCCCTTATATTTCTTTTTATTACTAATTATGATTCTAATAGGATGTGTGGATCATTCGGTAGGGTAATGGACTCGGAGTCATGAGACATGGGTTCAATTCCTGGTTCTGCCTGTGACCTGCTATGTGACATTAGACAAGCCACTTTATTCCTCTGTGCCATTGTTTCTCCTTCTCCTTAGTCTGTCTTGTCTATTTAGAATGAAAGCTCTGCAGGACTGACTCTGATTACATATATTTACAGTGCCTAGTGCTATATGGACCTGTGGTGAAATCCTGGCCTCACTGAAGTCAATAGCAAAACTCCCACTGACTTCAGTAGAGCCAGGTTTTCACCCTGATGTGAGCTGAGGCCTCTTGGTGTTACTAAATACAAATAATGAACTTTTATGGTAAATCATTACATTCCTGGCTCTTATTTTGGACTAGGAGGACTTGTGGCACCTTAGAGACTAACAAATTTATTAGAGCATAAGCTTTCGTGGACTACAGCCCACTTCTTCGGATGCATATAGAATGGAACATATATTGAGGAGATATATATACACACATACAGAGAGCATAAACAGGTGGGAGTTGTCTTACCACCTCTGAGAGGCCAATTAATTAAGAGAAAAAAAACTTTTGAAGTGATAATCAAGCTAGCTGAATCAACTCCGGTTTGAATAAGGACTGGGAATGGTTGAGCCATTACAAACATTGAATCTATCTCCCCTTGTAAGTATTCTCACACTTGTTATCTA
This sequence comes from Chrysemys picta bellii, assembly GCF_011386835.1. Classification (NCBI taxonomy): domain Eukaryota; kingdom Metazoa; phylum Chordata; order Testudines; family Emydidae; genus Chrysemys; species Chrysemys picta. The sequence continues at coordinate 48,833,417 of NC_088798.1, read as the reverse complement.
ACTGTCTGTCTGTACTCGGCTAGCTTGATTATCACTTCAAAAGTTTTTTTTCTCTTAATTAATTGGCCTCTCAGAGGTGGTAAGACAACTCCCACCTGTTTATGCTCTCTGTATGTGTGTATATATATCTCCTCAATATATGTTCCATTCTATATGCATCCGAAGAAGTGGGCTGTAGTCCACGAAAGCTTATGCTCTAATAAATTTGTTAGTCTCTAAGGTGCCACAAGTCCTCCTGTTCTTCTTTTTGCGGATACAGACTAACACGGCTGCTACTCTGAAACCTTTTATTTTGGACTAGTCTCCCAAGGTAAGTGGACTGAGCCCCCCTCCTGTGCCATTTTAATCCAGACTGGACAGAGCAAAGGAGATCATGTAGCATATGGAATAATCCTGCACTAGCTGATGGCTGATGAGAGAGAGAGTTTTAGCAGAACTTTCCCACCTCTAATTTGTATTATATTAAAAGATCATGAATAAAAATACTGGACTAGTTTATTTCAAGCCACAAGTGTCAGCATCCTAAATGTCAGTAAAGGCATCATCTTGTCACTTCCCCTCTTCCAGGGATCAAAAGAGGGAACAAGGGAGGTAGGGCACCAAGGAGGGAATTTTCTTGCTTAGTCAGAATTCCTTACTGGGGTAGTGCAATAGCAAAATGTGTCCCGTGTAAAGTCTCAGTCTTGCCCACAGTAATTAATATAATTTATTTTTACCCAAGACCATATTAGGGTTGCCAATCCTCCAGGATTGTCCTGGATCTCCAGGAATTGAAGATTAATCTTGAATTAAAGATTATGTTGTGATGAAACCTCAAGGAATACGTCCAACCAGGGCCGGCTCCAGGCACCAGCCCAGCAAGCAGGTGCTTGGGGCGGCCAAGGGGAAGGGGCAGCACGTCAGGCTCTTCGGCGGTGGGTCCCTCTCAGAGGGAAGGACCTGCCACCGAAGAAGAAAGCGGTGCGGTGGGGCTGCTGCCGATCGCGATCGCAGCTTTTTTTTTTTTTTTTTCGTAGCTTGGGGCGGCAAAAACCCTGGAGCCGGCCCTGTGTCCAACTGAAATTGGCCACCCTAGACCATATCAAAGTTTCAAAACTGTTTTTTCCTGCCTTTCTATTTCACAACAGAGTTTTCCTCTCTTTATTTACTCATCAGTGTCGGATTTTATTAAATCTATTTTTAATAAGAAACTTACACTTGAAAATTTTAAAAACTATGCAAACATTATTTCATTCAAAAGACCTTTCAGCTTCTTTCATGGTACAGTGCACTGAAATATCCTGGCCCAGATCTTCAGTTTGTGTAAATCATCAGTTGAAGTCAGTAGACTAATGACAATTTACATGATGTGAGGATCTGGCCTCTTTTAACTATCTGAGATGACCTTTTTTGTTAACCTATGACCCTGATAGGGGTTACTCAAGAGTGAAGAGCAAAATGTGAAAAAAGCATATTTCAGCCGTATCAGAATAATGAGCTCTCTCCACCAGGACATCCTGAAGAATACTTCCCTCCTCCCTCTCCACCTAGAAAACCTCATTTGATTTGATCACCCAAGGCTTTTCAAACTTCAGTGCTGTCCTGAACCCCAAAGGGAACAAAACACTTTAAATTTTGAGATATTCTAGAGGCATTTTCTGTCTCTGAACCAGTATCTCTTGGAGCCCAGAGGTGTGGTTTTTTTTACAATTTTTATTTTCTTTCTTTTTTTAATTTATTTGTTAGCAACTCTGATTCGTAGTTGAGCTGGAGTAGATCTTGTGGAATCAGATAAATCTGCTTCACAAAATCCAACACACACACAATTTGGGGTGTGTATGGTTTTTTTGGGGGGAGGAGCAGGATGAAAGATTGGAGTGGCTGAAGGATTTGTATAGCGTATGTTTATAAGGTTTAGAGTTTGGCTGTTAATGCTTAAGAGTAACAGTATTCCTTGCACCTTCTGCATCCTCATTCTGCCTCTTGTCATCTTTCCTTGAAATAGATGCAGACACCTGACCTAGTGACTGCTTTGAAATAAGGCTGAGCTCTTTTTAAGAAAGGAATGGCTAGTGCCCCTCCCACGAGGAGGGATAGTGATCAACAAGCTGTCAGCCTCTGAGATTTGGGAGAATAGAGAAAGTGTTCTGCAGTTTTTGGAGTCAAGTTCTTTCTAAGGCAGTTACACTCAAAAATTAGATCAACTTAGCTACATTGCTCAGAGCTGTGGGAAAAAATATGCCCTTAATGTGTATTTAGGTCAGTCTAACTCCCAGTGTAGACACGGCCTAGCTACCACCTCTCAGAGAGGTGGGTTAATTACATCAATGAAAAAACACCTTCTGTCGATGTAGTAAGTCAATGTTGACCTTCTGTCAAAGTAGTTAGCATCTAAACTGTGCTTCTGTAGTTGCTCTAGTGTAGACATACCCTAAGCATCTGCAGTCTGCTAGCAGAGGATGCCAGATGCTTATAGGGATGTCTGATGAGGGAATCCTCCACCTGGTATTAACTTTAAATATAACCTGTAGTAAGGAAACAGGCTGCAGTCATATATGCTTATAGCTTCTCGTTGAGGTCGTTGCAAAAGCATTCAATTCAGGCCCCTCCCTTAATATGTTCACATTTGAATCTTAATCAGATAGGACAATCCAGAATTAGAAAGATCTGTAACAAGGCTTGTAAAGACTGATGGGTTCATGGCATCCAACAGCCCATTTGTAGTGTTTGAGTAGATTCACCATTTACAGTAGTAACTGTGAGCTTCTGTTTCACTCCCTCAACATCTTCATTCTCATTTTTACTTCGGTCTTATTGTTTATCTATATTATGATATTTGTGCTCAAAAACTTAGAGCACAAATATTGGACTCATTATTATTATCAATAAATAGAAAATCCAGGCCAACTGTTTGGTCTCAGGCACTTGCTTCAAAATCCCAGCTCCCTGCAAAGGCAGGATTGGCAGGCTACCCATTTAAGCAGGGGGAATTCATTTTACTAGGGGAAGGTATAGTCTTAAAAATATAGTACAAATAATTACAAGAGAGGAAGGGCAATGATACAGGGATCCCCTTTAGAAATCCTACCATTCAAGTGGCAGGTGCAATTTATACTTGCACAGAAAGCCAGCACAAGGTCTGCACACTACTTAAATCTCCCTTAAACCTCTTTTTGTGGACTCAAGTGTGACTTAATTGCTCCACAGACCTTGTGTTGACCCACTGCGCAGGAATGCCTTTCACCTAAGCGGGTAGATACCAATGTTACTTATGATTAAAATGGCTTATGGAAATCTTTAAGAGTTCAGGGTGAGATTGTGGTTCACCTGCACAGGAAATAATGGGGGTGTTAAGTGTCTCTTTACTCCTTGCCCAGGCTACCTACAATGAGATGAGGAGAGCAACTTGCATGGGTGGATTTCCAATTAGACACAGTAGGCATGTGCCTAGGTGCACCAGTGTTCTAGAGGCACCTTACCTCTCTAAAACTGTGTGAAACATGAAGCCCAGCTATAAGCGGGGGGGGGGGGGGGCACTGTGCCTAGGGGTGTGTAAGGTGTAAAGCCAGCCCTAGCGGGGGGCATGACTGTCCATCTGATGCAGGTAGAAAGTGAATGGGTGGAGCTTTGACTTCACTTCCCAAAATCTGCTGGCCAGTTTTGCTGAGTCTGTATGGAGGGAGAAGTAATCTGTGCCAAGTAAAGGATTGGGTCAGATTACAGTCCCCCGTGGAACAAATGGGGAACCAGGGAACAGGCTATTATTCTGCATGGTAGTTTGGACTCTAGTCTTCTTGAGCAGCTCAGCTACATGCTACCACTGGCTCAGGCCTGACGGCAACTCTGCAATTCATCCCTAAGTTATTTTTTTATTAAATTTTCCATTGATTCTCAGAGAGAGGAACCTATAAGAGGAATCACTCCCATTTTTTGAGCAGTAATGATATAAACTAGGATAATCTATCCTTTTATGCTTTAGTCTTATAAGGGAAGTTGTGCTAAGTAATTGCCATTGGATAATATTTTCTTATCTCCTTGTGCACACTGAATATCATCAATGAATCTCATCACCCTAAACCTGAGATACTCATATTGAATAGAGCTTGCCAAAAAAAGTTATTGCCTGAAAACTGGGGCTTGCAAATAAAGCCCTTCTGAATTGTAACTGTGGTGCCAGTAATGCATCCATATAATGGTTGATTCACAGGGTACAGCAGTAGTACAGGTATTTAAATATTTAATCTACTACCACAAGCCTCTGAATGTACTGTGTTGTTGTTTATAATATGCAACGTCATGAGCCTAATTACACTGGTGTAAATCAGTTACTCTGGATTTATATCAATGTAAATAAGACCAAGCTTTAACCCCAGATCTAATTAGCAGTGCCATTTGGCTTTTTATCCTTGTTCCTTAAGGTTCAATTGTCCATCATAGCTCTTTGCTAGTCACTAAAGCCTTTCATACTATGTGCATCATTTTTCATTTTTTGGTGTTTATACTTTTCCTATTGATTTCCTGATGATTCCCCTATAGTTCCTGAGTAAAGTAATTACCAGAAAAAGCTTCTGACTTGATTCTACTTCATTTCCCCCTCTAATTTCTGTAATTTAGAGTTGAATATTTTATGTTTTTATGCTTCCACTTGAAGTGTTAATTCCTTAGGGATTGAAAGAGTTTACAAACTTATCAACTGGTGAATGGGAACTCGTGTACATAACATAATGGGTGACATCTGAGGGCTGCTGAGAGCTAGGCATGCTAGGTACAGAAGGTAACTTACAGGAAAAAGTTCAAGGGGAGTGGTTTAACTGCAGTGCAATGGAATGAGACTTGTAGTCTGTAAGTACAGTTGGCAGCTGGAGCTGCTAACAGCTCCCTAATTCCCTCCCCTGCCCCAGTTCTGGCCAAACTTAGGGGAGCCTCAGGGCTTTTCAACTTGTGTCAGCTAGCTGTGGGTCCTTCTCCAACTCTCCCTGCTTGTGACACAGCTACTAGGCCAGGGTCTGCAGAAAGAGAGTGATTAGAGATTCCCACACAGGGAATGGAAAACAGCAGAGAAGCTGCCTTGATATCCACTTTCTTTTTCTCCTGCTCCTACCCATGAGTTCTTCATCCCTTTCAGGAAGGAACAGAGAAGCAGGGTGAGGTAATGCTATGAATGATTCCTGACCGGTGAAATACAGAATTACCTGCCATCTCCAAACTTATTTGGGCCCTAGGCAGGAAACACAAAGTAGAGCTATTATGTCTCCACGTTAGATCTCAGTCTGAGTCTGTGAGAAATGTCCTGCCTTTGGCTTGCCCCTTCTTTCTCACTCCTGATTGGAGGACCTCATCGGCCTCGCCAGACTGAAAGTTGAACTCTACTGCCGTTTTCTAGAATCTTGGACTCCTGCAGCTGCATATGAGGGCTGAGGGGAGAGTGACTGAAATCTTGGTCAATTGTGCCTTGAGGAGGAGGCTAGTAGGAATTCTAATAGGTTTGACATTTGATTCATGTCCCAGAGGACAGTGCATGAGCTGCTCAGTGGAAGAACACTGAAGATAAGAATAAGTAGCAGAGATAGAAAATATCCAGCTTCATGACAAAATCCTACCATGTGCTCTGCTGGAGGAGGAGGACATAGGAGATTTTACCCTTAGTGAAGCATTAGGGGAGGATCTCTGCTTAGCACTCAAGAGTGCCTTCAATAAGCCTGAACACTGCTGTTCCAAAGAGGCATAGTCTTCTGATTAACAGGTATGTTTACAGATCCCAACCAGAAGGAAATAGTTCTCAGGAGAGCCAGTTGCTTCTTTTAAAAGAATCATTGAAGTGTTCCTAACACTTCCTCCTCCTGGCTGCTCTGTGCTATCCTGTTCACCTCTCTGGTGCCAACTCATGACTGGTGCTGTTCTGCTTCTCTTGAGCCCTCCTATGCTTGGTCCCTTTGCCCGAGTACAAGGTTTTACTGAACAGAAATTTGGAACAAAATCTGGCAGTACAATGCCTCGTGTGTGCACATGAGAGAGAGAGAGAAGGAGAGAGAGCACAGGTAAATTTATGGGAAAGAACAGAACAGGAGTTTAAATGAAAACCCTGCAAAACTGATAAAAGACACACCTGGCCAAATACAGCCACTGGGTATAAGCAGTCACAATCTCAGCTGCACCTACTTATACCGGGACTGAATTTGGGGCTGATATGTTTCATGTAAACCAGTGTAATTCTGTAGTAACTATTGAAATCATTAGAGTGACAGCAATGAAAACCAGTAAGATCAAAAAGCTTGATCACTTTAAAAGTGATTTCATGTAAACTACAGGAAAAACAAGGTGGTTATATTTTTACTTTATGAATGTCATCTGTATTTGGGGGATGGAAGGGTGAGACTCTAGAAGAGCTTGAGAGGGAGCTCTAGAAACATCCCTGTGCTATCTTTCTGCAAACAGAGCACCTGGCCTCAGATTGCTGTATCATTCCTGAGAGGAGTACATTCTTTCAGATGACTTTACATAGCATTTGCAACACTGATATGTGATCTCAGGATTCAGGAAGTTCCTCTGATGGGGAGAAATTGTTCACTCTGCGTGTTAGATGGGACCACAGGAGGAGTAAGGGGACCTGACATGAATAAAGATATCAGAACCTGGATCTTTAATTATTAATTGCATTTTGTTTATTTAGTTTCAGGTTTAATTAAACTGGCAATTCCTGTCATGGTCATTATGGTGATGTTATCAGAAGATGTGGTTTAGTTGTTCCCTTGTTAAAGTTCATATCATATTCTATTTTATAAATATTAATAACAGTGACAACGCCACACAAGTATGTTTAGAAGCCTATGGGTACTAGGTTAAGTATTTTGACACAGTTATTCCCACTGTATGTGTGAACAGGCAGCTCCAATCCCTGTGCTGTTATTAGAAAGTATTATTTAGTTGTTCCCTTGTTAATGTTCATGTCACATTCTCACTGGGTCACAGGAGCTGAAAAATAAATCTGGTAAAACTTTTCTGTGCTTTAATTATTCCCAATACTATGTCTGTGCTTTTGTACAAGGCTTGCCAGCAGGATTTAATTTCATATGGTGGGAACACTTAAAAAGTGAATTCCTGTTTTAGAAATATGTGGGGCAGATTCTCAGCTGTTGTGAATCAATGTAGCTCTGTTGTTCATTACTGCTGATCTGATCCATTCCTATTCCTGACAATACCCCTACAGTTAAAATGGGAAATATAGCTAGAAAATGATATTTGTTCCAGAACTGGCATGGACATTTTAAATGCATTCACTGTAACCTGTGCTTGGCAGGAAAAGCCAAGGTTGGCACTGGCTACATCCCCTTTCTCCTGTGTGTGGGGGGGTCATGCATCAACAATAGCTCTTTGTGGTTGTAAAAACAAACTAGCTAGCACCAGCTTTAATAGTTTTTTTTTTTAAATAAATGAAGGGCAAATTCACTCTGGGTTATACCATCTTCTTCTGGAGTAAACCAGGGTGCAGGTATCCTATCTGCAGAAAGTTAGATGGGGTAACGTTGCTGTGGAACAAGGTGGTCCACAGAAAACCATAGCAACCCAATAAACGAGTGATCAAATTTGTTCAGGGAGAGGGCAATGCAAAGGCAGTTGGGGGAAAGTTCTGATACAATACTTCCTTGCTACAGCATTCACTGGTGGGTTTCCAGTCAAGCCCCTGGCATGATTTCAAGTGGTCCCTCTGTAACTAACCATCAGAACCCCTGATAAAAACAACAAGGAGTCCAGTGACACCTTAAAGACTAACAGATTTATTTGGGCATAAGCTTTCGTGGGTAAAAAACCCATTTCTTCAGATGCATGGCTTCTGGCTCCATTCATCTGAAGAAGTGGGTTTTTTACCCATGAAAGCTTATGCCCAAATAAATCAGTTAGTCTTTAAGGTGCCACTGGACTCCTCATTGTTTTTGTGGATACAGACTAACATGGCTACCCCTCTGATACTTAGAACCCCGGATTTTGCTCTGAGAGGGTAGAAACACTGCCTTCCATCCCTTAAGGATGAAACCCATGATAAGAAGAGTGCAAGGGGTTTGGATGGAGGTGCCAGTTTGGGTGAATTTCACCCTAAGTGTTTTGAGTTAGCTTGAACAACACACAAAGCATCAGCTGCCAAGTCTGTTGCTATCTGCTACAACTGGGGGGGGGGAAACCTTTTGGGGAATGCAAATTTTTCCTTAACATTTGTTTTTTTTCTAAATTGTCTAAACACCACCACACACACACACACACACACACACACACACACACACACACACACCAGGAAAATTTAAACTAAAATGAGAATTTTTTTTGGAAATATTTAGCAGAAAATACTTAACATTTTCTGAGCTGATCTATTATTTATATTGTAATCTCCAATCTTTTACTTGTTATGCACTTTTCACAGTTGGGTTTCAGAAAGACTGAAAATCATTTTCTGTATGACCATTTTGGGGCTTGGATTTGAAAACATAAAGAGACAGATTGTTAGATTTTTATTTCTATGAGAATTAGGCACCTAAACCCTTCGAAAAATGAGCAATGGAAGATTGATAGACTTTGGGCCAGATTTTTAAAACTGTGTGGCCTATTAGATAAGACGTTGGAGTGGAAACCAGGAGACTGAGGTGTTCTATTTCTAGCTTTGCCACCTACTCACTTTGTGACTTGGGGCAGTTATTTATGGCATCATTTTCAGAGGTGGGGCTGCAGATGTTTGGTATCTCTGAAAATCAGGCCGTTAACCTTGCTATGCATCAGTTTTCCCATCTATAAAATGAGTATAATGATGCTTATCTACCTTTGTAAAGTGCTTTAAACTATAGGGATGAAAAGCACCATACCATAGGGGTACCAAGTATTATTATTAGTACTTATATTTTTCATTATTAACATTCAGAAGCTCCTGTTCTTCTGATCACATCATCACACTATACTTCACCTCCTCAATTCCCTTTACTGCCTTTTTCTGTGTGAACCTAAAATTCACCAGCTTCACTTTTAAGTTTACACTCAGTTCTACTCTGGCTGCTGTATAATCTCTGATGTTCTTTCTTGTCCCCTATGCCCCTAACCCTTTCTTTCTTTGTTGCTCCCTTTGTCCCCAGCAAAGCACTAAAGTACATGCACAACTTTAAGCATACAAGTAACCCCATTGACTTCAGTGCATATTACACGTGTTTAAAATTACACACATGCTCATGTGCTTTGTTGGATCAGAAACTTTTGTCTCCTCCAGTCTTCAATCCATTTTTTGATTTGCTTGAAATAACATCCCTTTCCCCCTGTGCCAAGTATTGCATTCTTCCACTTAAAACCATCCTAAGAACCCACTTCTTTTGCCTTCATTACCACTATCGACTTCCATTGCTCTGCTGTCTATTCCTTACCCCCTTGCTCTGACACAGTCCCTACTTTAGAAGAAAATTCCAATTTTACATGATTTGCTCACTACATAAGGCATCCTTGTAGGTGCTGTGAATGTTCTATTTTTATTAACATGTAAATCTGTTAGTCTGTACCTATCTAAGGTATTTCTAAGACACTTTTCACTGTGGTATGTAAGTGCTGAATAGCTAACCTGCTGTGGTTACCTTGAAAACAGAATTGAAATTACTCACCAAGTATTTCCCTTGATTCAATACAGATCCAGCTCCACCCCCTGCTACTTTGCAGCTCCTTAAAAATATGTAATTTTAACCCTGGAAAATAAATCTTCACACTTATAGAATCCAAGTTAATTGTTAAGAATATTGAATCTCCTAGTAGGACTTCTCTCTCCCCCCATCCCCCTCAGACAACAGGACTCCAAACTCATCAGCTGTTTTTTGACACCCCCCCCCCACCCCCGCCACAAAAAAAATCCTAGTCATATCCCCCTTCTTGGACCAATTAGTAGAAAATCATCCAACTGACACATTATTACAACTTCTGCTTTCTGCACCACTGCACATGAGCAGAGTTGTAGAAAAAAATGTAATTTGAAGATACAATAATTAACAAAGAATGTTTCTTCATAATTAAAAGTTAATAAATGAAGAATGGTTTCAACATTATTCTTGCTCACATGGACTACATCTATTGTTTTTTCTAATAGTATATAGGAAAATAAGCAACACTCCAGATCAATAAAGTCATTTACGGACCTGACAACATATTTGAAAGCTAAAGAATTTACCTAAACTTCTCCAGGACTCTTTCAAGAACCATGCTCATTAATAAATGTGGCATCCGTATTAATGGGAGCTTTGTAAAGAGTACATACTCTGGTCTTAACTCCTTTTTCCTTGTAATCTATTTATGGATGTGGAACTATTGGTGTTTTTAATTGTGAGCATCAGTGACTAGTCTTAAACTCCCACAAGATATTTTAAAACTATCTTTTAGACCCTTCAAGGAATGTTTCATCATCTGAGCAATAACACAAACACCAGACGTTAATCTACTCCAGCTGTTCTTAAACTGTGGTCCATAGACCGCCAATGGTCAACAAAATCCTCCTTAGTAGTCTGTACATAGAAATATTTGCAGGACCAAATAGTGGTATTAGTTTGTTGAGAGTGGATGTGGCCTGTGTGTGAGGATCTCTCTCTTATGAATTGGTCCACTGAAAGAAAAAGTTGGAGCAGTCAGATCTATCCCAATAACTGATATGCTTGATGCCCCTTAACATTGCCTTTCTTCTGCCTAAGTGGTCACTGGGCACACTGTGCTCTAAATATTTATGACAGAATCTACAGCTTGTTTGTTAAATATATTAGGCCAAATTCATGGCTCATTTTGGAACCCCTCTTTAACAGCATTAACTGTTATCCTTACTGTAAAACTCTCAGAACACATGTGGTGCTCAATAAATAATAGCATCACTGAAGTAATTTCAATGTCTCTCCAGGCTTAGGTCTAATAATTATTGAACTATTGACCCAGTGCTTTGTCTCGCTTTATGAACAAAGTCTGGATTCTCACCAGATTTTGAATTTATTTTTTGGGTCAGCAATTACAGATGAGTGGTCTAGTACAAACAAAATAACTGACCCATCCTTTGAAATCAGTGGAATTCAAACTGTTTTTAAGGTTCAATACAATTCTGCTGTTTTCATTCATTTGTTTCATACATTTTCAGATGCCTCTTCACAATTTTTTTCTCCAGCAGTCTAACATTTTATTCTTGGGGGTTTATTTGGGTATATTGGATCTTTCACAATTATGGCTTACAGCTGTCTTTCTGGACATTGTCTTACCCTCAATCTTGTTGCCGTTGTCTTTCCTTGAAGCTTTTTTGATGAGACTCTAGAGACCTTCCATCCTGCTTTTTCAAGGTTAACTTTAGTAAAAGAAACTTCTCTCATGCGGGCAATATCCAATCAGCTGGGGTTATTCCATTATCCCAGTTTTGTGCTTTATACAGTTCTTTTAGAAGTGAAGAAATGCCACTTTTTCACACTTCCCAACTGAAGTCCCATTGCTCCCCAAAGTTCATATCTTTGGTAGAATTTGTTGGCTTTAACTCATACAACCAACTGGAACTCTTATTTTAATCAGGTCAAGAAGAGATTGACACAAATTATGTTATGGGATGCAAGGAAAATGTGAGAACTATCACATTAAACTGAGTTCCTTTCTCTTTTCCCATGTAGACAGACTAATATATACATGTCTTCCTGTGGGAAACTTTCTTATAACATAGTAGCTTAAATAATACTATATTATTATTATTACTATATTAGTGTAGATATAGCACATTCTGATTGGTGGTTTACCGAGGGGAACAAGAGTATTTCCTAAATACAGGATGGTCTGACTGGATGATTGGGGTGGGCTTGAGTACAGTTTTTCTGATTAGTGGGTTTGGGAATCCTGGGATAAAGCATGCTCTGAAGTGTGGATAGTAGTGAAATATTGAGTTGAACAAGAATATACCCCAAGGTTGTGATTGGTGAACAGAGGGGGCCCAGATTATAGGAGATGATCATTGGTGGATGGAACACTAATGGGAGCTAGGCTGTCCCCATATATGGGCTGTGTTTAGTGCATTGGGAAATTCCTGACTATAACACATGCTGATTGTAGGTTTGCTCTGCTATACCAAGGGGAGCAGAGGTATTACCTGAGTTTAGGGAGCTCTGAGTGTTGGATTCAGATTTTTATATTGGGGGAGCAAGGCTATCCTCTAGATACAGCTGACATTTCCAGCAGCACCAGGACTGAGTTGAAGGGTTGCTATCCCTCCTTTATTCCAAGCCAGGTCCCACTTCCACTGGACCAGAAGGTTCCTGGGAGAGTTCATAAGCCTCCAGATCCCGGCACCACAGTTGCCAACTTTCACGTGGTAAATAAGCACCCCAACTTTCACAATAAGCCAAAAATCAAGCTAATCCCATTTCAAAACAAGGCCAAAACAAGCCAATCCTTAAGAACCCCAACACTCTATGTGATTAGATCCCCCCAGCATGCAGTCTGGGACTGTGGTGGGACTGCTGTGCACCCCTGACTCTCTCCCCTCTTGCCCCTGCTTGCTGGGAGCCAATCAAAAAAAAGGAAGCAACAAGCTGCTACAAGCCAAAAACTAGCCAACAAGCAACTCACAAGCCAATTAAGCCCAAAACAAGCCCAATTTCTGCGGGTTTTTTTTGTTTTTTGTGGGTTTGGCATGTCTGCCCGGCACAGCCACAGATGCCAGACCCCGCAGGACTCAGGCACTGGAGTGAGTGAGGGGGCCTGTGCCTTCTCCCCCAAACCTAGAACCTCCATTTTTTATTCCCTCCTTCTGATTTGTCTTTTCCCTATTTAGATTGTACATTTTCCAGTCCAGAGACCAGGTATTTCTATTTGTCTGTAATATTCTAGCACAATTTTGGGCATTGGGTAAAGAACAAATAATCACAATTGCATTGTTATTGACAGGATACGTTTTTTGCCAATCTATTTCACTCGCTTATAATTTTTTCTGTAATTCACTTTTCTCTATAATGTGTCTAGCTGCTATTTAGACCAGCATTCCCATTTACCTTTAGTGTGAAGTACTTGCTACTGTGCTAAAACAAGTATTACATTTCTAAGTGTTAAATGATTGAGAAACAGATTTTCCCCTCCTTAGGTAAGCTGTAGCAGCAATGATTCAGGATGTCTGATGACTAGAAATAAATCATCTCAGTTTTCACCTTTGACTTGTATAATTCTGCAGGGAAATGCCTAAATGCCAAGCCATTTTTAATAAATATGTATGGAGTCACTTAGAGCCACTTCAGCACCTTACATTTCTGATGTAACATTACTCTTCTGATAATTACCGCTATCTTTTCTTTTAAGGCAAATAGGAAATTCTTTTGCTACAACATAATTGTACTTCTTACAGAGGATGCAGTTAAATGTTGTATTTTATTGTTTTACAAATAAACAAGATGTTAGCAGTTTCCCTTATACTCATGGTAGGAAATACAGGTAGGGCTGTATTTCTGTACATCTTGCCATTACCAATAATAATAATTATTACCATCTGTAAAAAAAAAAAGGTAAAAATGTTTTTACTGCATCGATTATATGTTATGCATGTCAAAAAAAAAGACCATGAAATGAATACGAACTTTAGACTAGTTTTCAGTTGAATGTACCACGCACCCTTCATACTGTTCAAACTGTGTTGCACCACAACAGATTTATCCTTCGAAGGAGTTCCCTGTAATTTTATCAGAGCCTGAGGAACATCTCTGTTTGTCTATGTTTGTCAAAATCAAGGACCTCCACCACGGAATCAACATCTTGAACAATGCACGCCCCACCAACGAGCTGAGTACTCTAAATCTGTTGCACTCTTAGGCCTGGTCTACACTGGCGGGGGGGGGGTGATCGATGTAATATACGCAACTTCAGCTACAGGAATAGCGTAGCTGTAGTCGACATATCTTATTTCGACTTACCTACCATCCTCACGGTGCGGGATTGATGGCCGCGACTCCCCAGTCAACTCCACTACCGCCATTTGCCCTGGTGGAGTTCTAGAGTCAACGGGAGCATGTTTGGGGATCGATATATTGCGTCTAGATGAGACGCGATATATCGATCCCCAAACATGCTCCCGTTGACTCTAGAACTCCACCAGGGCAAATGGCGGTAGTGGAGTCGACTGGGGAGTCGCGGCCATCAATTTACTAGGTTATCTAACTAAGATGATTGTCTCTAGATGAGACACGATATATCAATCCCCGATAGATCGATCACTACCCACTGGTCCGGCGGGTAGTCTGGACGTACCCTTAGTTCTGAACAGGGAGCAAGACACCAGTACCTTTGCATGACAGTGTAATGCTCCAAGACTCGGCAAACAAAATGGCCTTAAACAATCATCTTAGTGAGATACCTAGTAAATCTTCCTACTGGAGTAGTAAATTTCATGGGATTGGTACTGTGGCCAAAAAATAGGTGGGTGACTAAACTCAGGTCCCTAAATCTAAATGTAGACACCTAAATAAGTGACCTAAACAAAGTGCTGATATCAATGAGAACTACAGGTCCTCAGCACCTCTGAAAATTAGGTAACACATTTAGGTATCTACATATGGTTTTAGGTGCCTGAGTTTAGGCACCCAACTTTGATAATGTTTGTCCATGTCTTTATTTTTGCTATTAGGTATTTTGTACAAATATTAAACAATAACTATGGGAACATCTACCATACACAGCCCTTTCATTTGGGCTATAATTTAATTTGCAATGTAATGCCTCTGGAAATCAAAGTCTTCCAGGGCCAGAAGAACTGATTCAGAAACATTAACTGCTGGTGTCTATTTTAAACCATATCTTTAATGTTCTGAAATAATAATTTCACTGCAGCAAACTAGGAAACTATGTGGCACTAAAAACCCCAAAGGCCCTTTCCTTAAAACCAAACAAATAGTAACTGAGACCATCACCTCACATCCATTCTGTAATATCTCAGCCAACTGACTGACTCCACTCTTATGAGTGTACTTTTTGTCCAGTGCATGCTTGTTGTATTCAGCACACTTGCTTTAGTTCTCATGTGTCCTCCAGCTCCCTTCCCCTGCTCACTGGAGGGACGGGGAATACGTTAGAGGTTTTGGACTGGTTTCTGATCATGCTTACACCTCAATGTACAGGGTTGGCAAAAGGATTCTGGTTAGAGTTAGTGAGATGATACACCAACATCAACTGGCTCATCTTGCATAAAAAGATACATGCATTGTGGGGGTAATACATGGACCACCTGCTGAAGAAATAGAGTCCAGCTGTATGTTCCTTCCTGTGTTAACAATTGCTTTGCATCTCTTCACATTGGTTTACGCTATCAAGGATCTTCACTGGGAAAAGGGCTAGAGACTTGTTTTTGTATTCTTTATAATAAATGAAAGTGGAGATCCACCTTTACAGTTACCAAACGCTAGCTCCATTAACAAGGGTCTCATACAACCCCTGGGACTCCCCTCTACTGAGTGGTTATCTCCACAGTTCTATTCCACAATCTGTTATCTACTCCACTCTGATTGCTGTGATACCAAATATCACTCCTGGAAGAAAGGAACATGTTTTAGCCCCTGGGATATGGGGGTGAGGGAGGAGGGAAGCATTCTATAAGCTGGCTATATTAAAGGAATGCATGTGTCAGCATGGACCTAGAAACATTTATCATGTTTCTCAGGAAGTAGAGTTTCAGTAACAATGTGTCTGAAATGCTAGTTTTAATGTAAAGTGTGTTGGCCTAAAAGAGAGGAGATGCCTCCGCCTCTTGAGCTGGACATATATTTCCTCAGTAAATACAGGGACTTGTCATTTCTTGCAGTTTGCTGATTTGTATTTCTTAGCCTGGCCATCTATGATTTGGGGAGAATGGGTGGGGGGGGGCACATGAGGTTTATGTGTGGGGGAAGATGTTTTGTTTTTCCTTATCTCAGTGCAATGACTAGTAAAAATAGTATGTCAAAGCCCAAATAATGTCTCATCTCATGACGAAGGAAACCTGTAAGCGGGAGAGAGTAGATCCAGTCTCATTAGAACTAAAGGAAAATGGGGGGGGGGAGACAAATTGTAGCAAGAAGTGGAGAATCTGGATGAGTACCCTGAAAGGGTGTCTCTGCAGTTAGTGACATCCTACACAACTAAACAAAGTCATTTGGCTCTTCTGGCAAAAAAACCCCTCCAAACTGAGGGAGCCTGCATTGTTCTTCCTTCAATGTGATTATAGCAGGAGGCTTTTCAAGACTAGTACAAATATAAACATTGAATAAGAGCTAGATTTTGAAGCTGCCAGCCCCAAGCCTGGGTCAAACTACAAAAATCATCTTATATGCCTATGAGTTTTTGAGTCATTAGATTTCATGTTTTCAAGCTTTTCTCCAAAACTGTGAGGGCTATAAACATATTGTTATATGAAAGCTGTGATTCACATGTAATCAAACAACTCTGGGAACTGGGGCTTTTAAAAAAAAAAGTTGCAAGACTCATGATAAAATCATGAGTGCTGGCAATACAGCTCCTGTACTGTTCAGATGTCTGAGGGAAAAATAACTGTTTAAGAACCAGGACAAGATCTAATGTTAGCTTCATTGGCGAGGGATGAAAACAGACCTAATGCAATGTTTCATCAGACCTGCAACCGAAGTGGTGTCCAGCTGGTGTTTCCCAAGGCTCTAAATTGTGTGACTGCTAAGATAATTTGTATTTGATTATGAATTGAAAATATGTTCCCTTGGCCACTCTACTATGAAAAGCTGAATTAGCCCTGTTGCTAGAGGACCCCACCTCCTTTACAGCCCCAGGAGGAGCTCTGACATGAACAAAATGCCAGAAGCCTTCTGAGCAGCTGCTGTCCGTTCCCTGCTAAGGTTACTCAGTACCTCCCCTGCAAGCCATCTGCTGCATTGCAGAAGAGGGCAGAAAGAAGGTTACTCCATTGTCTTTTTCACTACCCTGGCAAAGGAAGAGAGGAGGTCATCTGACTACCTGAACTTAGAGGAGTATCTAGCAAAGAATGGCTCTCCTCCTCCACACCCATCCATGGCAGTCCTATAGCTGGGAAAAAGAAGAGATGCTAGGAACTAACACTAGCTATGGGTCCCTGATTTTCTGCTGCAGCTCCAGGCCTATGAATCCCCAGAAGGGACTTACAGGATTCTTTCTGATTCCTTTGCATTGTGTGACTGGTGCAAAGGGAGGTCTCCCTGGACCTTTTCAATATAATGTGTTTAGCTCTCAGGCTGAAATAGATGGACAGCACTCTCCCACAGACAAAGAAACTGCTCAATTAAGTTCCGGTTTCTTCATGAGAGGCTTTTATTTTTATTTTGTTACTTTCTGTGGAGTTAACTAACACTGGTGAGGTTTTAGATGGGTAATGGTCTCCTTTCGAATGCTCCTTCAATAAGATGACCTATCCTGTTTTGGCTGCAACTGATTCCCCATTTACAAATTCAAAATGGTGATGATTCATCATTAGATGAGAGGTGTCATTTCAGCTATTTATGTGAAGCAAGAGTGACATCTAGTAGTCAATTATGGCAAACACAGGTGTGTGCATACTGGTGATTATATTTCCTGTCCAGTAATGAAATACAATAGCACTACTTCACTTCTATTTACAGTGCTTAGCACCATTCATGTGAAGAGCTTAACACATTTTCCAGACAATAAGTAATTAAGCTTTAAAACACTATTGTGAGTTAATTAGGTATTTTTATACCCAGTTCTGTTTTACAGAGGGGTAAACAGAGTGGTTAAGTGATTTGCCCAAAGTCATGCAATTATTATGATGGAGGAGCCAGAATCCAAAAGTCGAGACTAGAGTTCACTATTCTTAGCACTAGTTTATATTCAGTTCATTCAACTCTGAGGATACATCCTAAACCTCCTTTACCTACTTGACTTGAACCCTATTATTCTTCCTTGGCATAGAGATTTGGAAAACTGCTGAATTTTGGTATATTGGTATTTTCTATGTTCAATCCAGGTCCTCACCTGTAGTTGAAGGGCAAGCATAACACGTTATGCAAGGTGATTTTGCAGTGGAGGCCTCATGTTTGTCATGGCACACCCCTGCTGCTGTATGTAGAGCCAGTCTCACAATGTAAATTTGAACAGTATGAAGACTGTTTTACTTACTGATCCTAACAGTCCCAGAGAGCCAAAATGGCATTCAAGGAATCCCAGCCACACCTCTTTCCTCTGGTCCCACCCTAAAACAGAAGCAGGAATGGGAGGGGTGTACAAGCTATTGCACAACCTAAGGATCTCTGTTGTGCTGGGTTGACTTTTTTTAGGAGCTGTGAGGCCAATCTTACAACCAGAATCTTCTCTAGAATCTGGTTCACATGGCTATACAGACATATGGATATACATTCTATGTTTTAAAATTTTCAAACAGTGTAGGCACTGAAATCCACATTTAGGCACCTCAATCAGTAGTCTCTGAACATCTGCAGCTCCCATTAACTTCAGTGGGAATTGCACATGTTCAACACCCTGAAAATTATGTGTATTACTGTAGCAAGTAGGAGCCCTAGTCATGGACCAGGACCCCATTGTGCTAGGCTCTGTACAAACACAGAATAAAAAGATGGTCCCTGCCTCCAAAGAGCTTTAAATCAGGCTACCTATTCAGGTATCTACATAAGGATTTAGGTGCTTTGGATTTGGGTACCCAAATTTGAAAATGTGAATATGTAAACTGTGTGTGTGCGTGCGCATTATTATTTATTTGTATTACAGTAGCACCTAGAGTCCCCAACTGACATTGGGGCCCCATTGTGCTGGGTCCTGTACATACACATACTGAGAGTCCCTGCCACAAATATCTTACAATCTAAGCACATAAGACATAAAATAATTAGGGGGAAAGCACGACTATTATCCCCATTTTGCAGACTGAGACCTGAGAAGAGATTTAGACCTAGATTTTTAATAATATTTAAGCTCCTAAATCAGTTAGGTGTTGCAATGCTGAGTGCCACCACACCTTTAAAAATGTGGGCCTAAATAAATTGCCCAACATTGCAACCCCTGAATCCCAGTCCAGGGCTGTAATCCCAAAACCATCCTTTGTGTGTGGTTCCCAACAAATTTCTTCTGAGCTCCCTTTTGCGATGGTTCTGTGGGTGATCCCTTTCAACCTCTTCTTTCTATGTCTGCTTGCACCATGTTACAGAAGAATTGTCCCATCTTTCCTTTATTTCTGTTTACTTTCTCTCCCTCTCTCTTTTCCCCCACTTCTGTCCTGTCCTGTGTTCTTTTTTTTTTATTATTCCTTGCTGTCTTCCACATTCTCTCCCCCCCCCCCAACCCCCGGTATATTTGTGTGTGTGTGTTTTCTATTTTTATCCTCCCTCGTCCTGCCCTTCCTTTTTTGTTTTTATGCTCCATCTCCACTGGTGTCTTTTCCCCATGCCTTTGATGCTCTTATGCTCACATTATTTCTTCCCTTCCCTCATGCTGTTCCCTTGCCTTCCTGTTCCATTTCTATCTTCCTAGTTTTCCACATGGGCAGTTCAGAAAATCTAGTGCTGAATTTGCAGAGAGATTTTTAATTTTTTTTTTCCAATTCAATACTTTTAATTATTTTTTTTCATTTAGTAACTCTTGTGAGAACTTGATCAGTAATATATTCCAGCAGAATCAGGAACGTGCTTTTTAACTTGCAAAATATGTGCAAGTTGGCTGTTCAGGTAACTATATTACTTGAATGATACCTTTTTTGTAGATTTTCTGGAAGTTCTTTGAACTATTTCACCTTACTCCAAGTTATCCCTTTTTACAAAGTTCAGCTCTTTCAATAGTATCCCTTATGATCTCAGAGGTAATCAAAATAATTATTTAATCTATAATCCCATATGCAACTTTCACTATTCACAGCAATAATGTTGATGGGATTGTAACCTTTTATCATTCAAGTACTTCCCACTCTCTCCAACCCAGTACTTAATGCTTTCTTTATTTATATTTTTAGCAAAACCTTTTAGCCCAGCTCTGTTCCGCCTCCCTCCTGTTCATAGAATCGTAGGACTGGAAGGGACCTTGAGAAGTCATCTAGTCCAGTCCCCTGCACTCAAGGCAGGACTAAGTATTATCTAAACCAGTGGTCTCCAAGCTTTTTACACCCAAGAACACATTTTGAATCTAAGGGCAACCCAGGATCTACCCCACCCCTTCCCTGAGGCCCCACCCCTTCCCCAACGTCCCACCCTGCTCACTCCATCTCCCGCCCCATCACTCGCTCTCCCTCACCCTCACTCACTTTCACCGGGCTGGGACAGGGGGTGGAGGTTCAGCAGGGGGTGCAGACTCTAGGCTAGGTCTCTGGCTTGAGTCTGGGACAGGGGGTTGGGGTGCAGGAGGGGGCTCTGGGCTGGGCCACAGTGTTGAGGTGCGGGGGGGCAGGGTGCTGGCTCTGGGAGGGGGGTCAGGGCTGGGGCTTGGGGTGCAGGAGGGGGTTCAGGGTGCAGGAGGAAGTATGGGGTGCTGGCTCTGGGAGGGGGTTCAGGGCTGTGGGTTGGGGTGCAGGAGGGGGTTTGGGGTGCTGGCTGTGGGAGGGGGCTCATGGTGGGGCTTGGAGTGCAGGAGGGGGTTTGTCATGCAGAAGGGGGTATGGGATGCTGGCTCCAGGAGGGGGCACAGTGATGGGGGTTGGGGTGCAGCCTCCTGCCGGGCAGCACTTACCTCCGGCGACTCCTGGTCAGCGGCGGGCGCAGCAAGGCTAAGGCAGGCTCCCTGCCCACCCCGATCCCACACCACTCCCAGAAGGGTCCGACACAGCGTGGGGGGCAGGAGTCTCTCTCCGCGTGTGGTTCTTGCCTGCAAGCACCACATCCACAGTTCTCACAGCCAAAGGGAGCTGCGGGGGCGATGCTTGCAGGCAGGAGCAGCACGTGGAGAGAGACCCCTGCCCCTGGGTTCGCTGGGGTGCGCTGGCCACTTCCAGGAGCAGCGTGGAGCCGGGGTAGGCAGGGAGTCAGCCTTAGCGGCAATAACACTGCCTGGTCATAGATCACAACTGGGAGATCCTCTAGGATCGACCCGTCGACCCCTGATCTAAACCATCCCTGACAGGTGTTTGTCTAACCTGCTCTTGAAATTCTCCAGTGACAGAGATGCCACAACTTCCCTAGGCAACTTAGTCCAGTGCTTAACCAGCCAGATGGTTAGGAAGTTTTTCCTAATGTCAAACCTAAGCTGCCCTTGCTGCAATTTAAGACCATTGCTTCTCCTCCTATCCTCAGAGATTAAAGGGAACAATTTTTCTCCTTCCTCCTTGTAACAACCTTTTGTATATTTGAAAACTGTTATCATGGTCCCCTTCAGTCTTCTCTCCTCCAGACTAAACAAACCCAGTTTTTCCAATCTTCCCTCATATGTCATGTTTTATAGACCTTTAATCATTTCTTTTGCTCTTCTCTGGACTTTCTCCAATTTGTCCACATCTTTCCTGAAATGTGGTGTCCCGACCTCGACACAATACTCCAGTTGAGGCCTAATCAGCGTGGAGTAGAGCAGAATAATTACTTCTAGTGTCTTGCTTACAACGTTCCTCCTAATATATTCCAGAATGGTGTTTGCTTTTTTTGCAACAGTGTTACACTGTTGACTCATATTTAGTTTGTGGTCCACTATGACCTTCAGATCCCTTTCCGCAGTACTCCTTCCTAGGCAGTCATTTCCCATTTTGTATGTGTGCAACTGATTGTTCCTTCCTAAGTGGAGTAGTTTGTATTTATCATTATTGAATTTCATCCTATTTACTTCAGACCGTTTCTCCAGTTTGTCCAGATTATTTTGAATTTTAATCCTATGCTTCAAAGCACTTGCAACCCCTTCCAGCTTGGTATCGTCCGCAAACTTTGTAAGTGTACTCTGTATGCCATTATCTAAAACATGGATAAACATATTGAACAGAATTGGACCCAGAACTGATACCTGCAGGACCCCACTTAACATGCCTCTCTAGCTTGATTGTGAACCACTGATGATTACTCTCTGGGAATGGTTTTCCAACCAGTTATGCACCCACCTTATAGTAGCTCCATCTAGGTTGTGTTTCCCTAGTTTGTTTTTGAGAAGGTCATGCAAGACAGTATCAAAAGCCTTACCAAAGTCAAGATATATCACAACTACCATTTCCTCCCAGGCTTGTTACCCTGTCAAAGAAAGCTATTAGGTTGGTTTGACGATATTTGTTCTTGACAAATCCATGCTGTTACTTATCTTGTGTGTAGGGGAGAAGTATAAGCTGAAAGATAATTCTAACATTTCAGTGGTGACTATGTTTGTCTGCAACAACAGCAGTTTTGAATGGTAATTATTTCAAATGTGCGGAGCCAAATTCTGCTTTGGGGGCATACACATAGCTACAATTGATTCAGTGGGAACTGTGCACACACAGTCATGACAGAATTTGGCCAATGTGAATATGTCTGGCTGTTGAGTAAATGTGTGGTCAGAGGTTTGTTGGATGGTGGCTGTTTGAAAAGTATAAATGAAACAGCAACCAAAAAGTTAGCTGAATACAAACTGACTGACATTTTTAGTAGTTCCAACATGTCTCTGTCTCTCTCCATTCACTCTAGGAAATAAATCCAAACTAAACACTGACAGTTAAAATTATTTGTGAACTGGCAGCAAAACCAGCCCTTTTGTTTAATCTTTGACTTAAACCTGTGACTTGGCACACACAAATCAACAAGTTACTTTGCTTCTTGCTTTGTCATTGTGTATTATTCCATGCCAAATAATACATCAAGTTCAGTTTTAGGACACAGCTTGTTAGAAATTGATTGTGATATTTAAAAAAGAACTTCTAAAAATGTGTTATTTTTATTTGAAATAGCTGATTCTTGAGTTTTGCCATGCTTGCAGGTTTCAGATAGCAAACAGAGCTGGCCTTTGCATTTTTGGTCTGGCCTGTAAAACAATCATTTGTTGGTCATTATCCCAAATGCAATCAATTTCCTGCCACGGTTGTCACTTTGAATGCTGTGGGCCAGGCTAGAGATTTTGAATAGAGTCAGAGAGATGATTCCTTGGGATACACCCAATGTTCAATTGATTTATTTTACCTAAAGAGTGTACCTGGGTACAATCTTTTGGTCCATTCCAGCCTTTTGGTGTAGAGCTAGAACCCAGCTGCTTGTTTGTTTTTCAAACATAGCAATTGGTTTGCTTTTTCTAGAATATTTAGCAAAAACAAACAAACAAAAAGAGAGAGCGGAAAGGTTACAGAAACAGGGTTATTGGTTTTTTTTTGTTTTAAATGAAATCTCCATCCACAAAAGGGACTTAGGTGTTGTGGTGCAGAGAGTCACGGCACCTAACCTTAGGCACCTTGAAATTCATAGAAACCACACTGTGATCCACAAAGCCTGAATTAGATGCCTATACAATGTATGGGAAGAGATATGTGCCTTAGAATGGGATCCAGAGAGCCAGCAAATTAGGTGGGGAGCTGCCTGATCTAGCCCATAGGAGATGCTGATGAGAGGGGTATTTGCTAAGCTGGCCCCTCTTTTGGAGGTCAGGGCCTAAGTCTGGACTGCAAGGAGGTGCCTATCTCTGCTTGTGATTCATGAACCAGAGGAAGATAGGTGTTTGTCTGCCTAGATCACATGCCGGGCCTGATCAGATGCTGCTTAACTCCACACAAAACCACAGGATGGAAGAGGAGGAGGGATGAGGCCCTAACCACTAGGCTATAGTGCCATTCCAACTTTTTCTCTGGCACTCACCTGAGAAGTGGCAGATCCCTGTTCAAATCCATTCTCCTCAGCAGGCAGGTGGTGGATTTGGTTATAAGAGAAGTTTTTCTCTCACCTTCCCCCATCTGTTTTATGTTGAGTTAGGCAGACATTGAGCATGTACACCAGATCAGGCCCCACACACCAATTTAATCAGCTGAACACCTACTTTTTGCCCTGGTTCATGAATTCCTCTAGGACTTAGGTGGGAGACAGGCACCCAGCAGCCTGACAGCAGAATACACATCGAAAGGCAGAAACATAGGTGCCTGGTGAGTTTAGGCACCAACGGGGTTTTGAGGTGGCCAAGCAGGAGTTTTGTGCATCATAATGGTGCCTAAAAATGGGACTTAAGGACCGTTATGGATCCCATCCTAAATGCCTTGTGACAGGGTGGCACTTTGTGGGGTAGGGGAGGTTTCTGTCGTTTATACAGCTCAGTATTGTACGTGGTATGATTAAGCAAGTAAAAGTGATACTGAAGAGAATGAATGATTGTCTTCCTCACTGTTGCTTTATGTCTGTCTATGCTGCAGCACTTTTCTGTCTGAGTTCCTTTTTTTTTGGAATTTGGGAATCAAATGAGCACCAGAGCCCTGACACCTGGGAATCAATTAGGTTGCTTTATCAATTGATCAGAAAAGACTGAGGCTAATTGTCCTGGTTTAATTCTGAAAGACTAAGTAAGGCTTGCTAAGGAAAGCAGAGGCTGGCTTCATACAGAGCAGCGTTAGAAAAAGCACCTTTCCTTATGGGGGTGTTATGTATTAGTGAAGTTGGAAGCTGTAGGCCTCCTGCACCCTAATGCTGGAGCTAAACACTGGAAGTCTGCAGGCTGAAAAGTCCTGGCTGGGGAACCTAAATTTCAACTTGGGGGGTTGTGTTTGGAATATTTTGGTGCACATCCTTTCCTAGCTCAGTGAAGGACATTTATTTCTACTCTCAGCTGTGGGAGAAAGCATGTGTGACTTTTATTTTATGAAAGCCAGACCTACTGCTTGAATAGAGTGTCCCTGAGTCATGCTTCCTGTGAGTTCAGGTTCATATGCAAGTGAACTCTTAAGAAGGCAGTACAGCATTTACCTGGTAAAATTGCTACAACTAGCTATGTTGGGGCTCTCTTTAAAAACTCCTATTTTCCTCCATCTTGATACTTCTTCAGATATTCTCAGTTTGGGCTACAGTTTATTTGTGTCAACTCTTCACAAAGATAAGTGGTTAACTTCTTAGTTTTAAATGTGTGAAAAATTATATGCCTTTTCACATAGCCAGATTTTTAGATTCTCTCTTGCACATATCAATTAAAAAGATAATTCTTTTCCTATGAAAATTTGCCTGGTGTTTGGGCTTCTGAGATTCTAATATGAACTCAGGGAAAAGTGCATGAAAAAACTTTTGCACAAATTCAGTAGAAAATGTCTTACTTTCCTATTATAAAATTTAAATAGAAAGATTGCATCATAGGTGAATAGGCAGCGCAGAACTTATAATGCATTTGAAAAACTAAAAAAACTTTTTTTTCTTTTAAAACAACCACAGGGAAATCAGATACCAATACTTGCATTAATGTAGCATAAAGGGCCATGACTAACATACTGTCCTCACCGGGGACCTGATTCAGAGCTTATGGCATTTAACAGCAACGTTTCCACTGACTTAAATGGTGGTTGGATCATAACCTGGGAGCATTGGAGAGCTGTACTACCGTCTGGGAAGATAGTACAGTTGCTCCACCCCCCACCTCCTATGCACCCAACCAGGCCTGCAAGTTAGTGAGGGAGGAACTATTGCTCTCGCCACTTCCCTGTCCTTTCATGATCACCCCTTGGGTGACTTGCAGCATAGGGGTGTAAGGAGAGATCAGTCCTTTGTCAATTTCTCCTCTCTCACTAATACAGCCCCTTCAGTCATACATAGTATCTTCTTTTTTTTTAAGTCTTATGCATGTAGTTTTATATTTGACAGCTTAAGCAGTTGATTACATACCACAAAATATACATGATGAGCAGCGTAAACAAATGACTTTTACGATAAGATCCTTCACCTTTTCATTTCCTGACTTCTGAATGGTTAAAATGGAAACATTACATAAAAATAAGGTGTTTTTAATGCAATACATGAGAATGGATGGGCTGGTTTGGATAAGACTTTTTTTGAAAATATTTTCTGAATCTTTACCAGAAACTTAAGTTATGTCCACCTTTAGACCGCTATTTCCCTTCCCGATTTCCTCCACATTTGGTAAAGATCTTTCCAAGTATATATTTCTCTGCTGAGATACATAGACAGAATGACAGCACCTAGCACAGTTGGGCCCCGGTTTACCAATAGGTCTCCTAGGAGTTATGGTAATACAAATAAATAAGAATAGCAACAAATAAACAGTGTTGTTGTAGCCAAGTTGGTCTCAAGATATTAAAGAGACAAGGTGGTTGAGGTAATATCTTTTATTGGACTTTTTTCTGTTGGTGAGAGAAACAAGAAGAGCTCTGTGTAAGCTCTAGAGCCTCTCTGCCTCACCAGTAGAAGTTGGTCCAATAAAAGATATTACCTCACCAAAAAGTTGATGATCCAATGTGAACTCTCTGGTTGGGTATGTATGAAATAGATGCTTTGCATTTCTAGAAGAAATACCCAAATCCTGGTTTGGGGAAGCACCCTCGCTGTTTTCTTCTACTGGAATAGTGCCAAAAGAAAAAAACACAGAAATATTGACTCAATCAGAATAATGATGCAGGTTGAATTCTTTTTTTCTGTTTGTTTTAGCCTATTCTACAAGTGACTGGTAACTAAAAATCAAGAACGTTTAATGTTTACATGATCTAAAATAATGGTATTAGTCTGAACAGCCTACAGTAATTGAAAATTAATCTCTTTTCCGATCAGGACTGAATACATTATTCATTATGGAATTTGCATATGGTCCATAAAAGATCTCGATGTAGATAATACAAACCCATTAATGTGTACCATATAAAGCCATTTTTGCAGACCTGTTGTCCTTTCCCTTATCTTAGCTTTTTCTCACCACACACTGTTTATGGAAATAGCTAGCAAACCTATAGTTTCTTTATCATTCAAAGTATTTGCCATCTATCACAAAGTATTTCATTGATATTTGTATGAATCATCCAGATATATGCAAATAGCAAGAAATTGTTTTAAAAGGTTTATTATGATCATCTTCAAGAAGCCATGTCTTAAGGCAAATAGTGATGATTTACATGATTACAGTCTCTTCTACCAGGTTATTAAATTAATTTCCATGTTAATTAGGGCCCATGGCAATGATTATACTAGCAAACTGCTTTGCTAATTGCATTTTGCCATGTTATTGTATTAGATTTGATATTTTAATACTAAGATTTATATATTGCCAATACCCTATAAATAATACAGCTGATTAATGGAGATAATTCTTACAAGCTCCAGCCCACTATATTACTGTACTATTAAGTCACATTTATAATTTGAAGTTGAACAAATACAGTGAAAAAGTATAACAAGAACTGGAAGCTTTAAATAGTTATTCAATAGTACTGAGTTTTAAACTATTGCCTTGAAGCCAGCTTAGGCTTGATGAAAATAAATGATACTATCCACCTAAGAAAAAATATACAAAAAAGGTAGTGATCTATGAGTGACAGAACTACTGTACCCAATACAATAAAAACAATAGATGCCTTTTGTCATGCAGGATGCTTTGGATAAGAGTACAGGCAATAATGAAGTATCTGACTGGCTTCATCCCTCTCCAGACTATTGTGTTCTGTCAAAATATTTCTAGCTCTAAAACTTTAATGAGATTGTGGAAAAGTGGTCCAAAGTTCTGTTTTAGTTTTTGTAACAGTGAACAGAATTTGCTCTCGAAGAGGTTCTCATGTTGCTGGCCCCAGTGTTTTGCTTCAACCTCCATTTCATCCTGACACACTGGCCTCATTAGGAAGTGTGGTTCCACTGGACTGGGGATTAGAGGGATTTGCAGGTGTAATCACTACTATTCTCAGATTGTTTGCCCATCAGTCAGCTGATTGAGGGCCATTTTTTCCCTCCATTTATGCCTGTGGTTTCAGAGGTTTGCTTTTGGCTATATAGGAAGGAGTTAGGAATAGGACCTGGTAGATTTGACCCATTTCTGTTGGGGTCTGAGCAGCCTGCACTAGAAAACATGGTCACCTTTCATTTAGGGCTGGGAAGGAATTTTCCCTCCTTTGAATAGAGGACAACCCACCTGCCTTTGTGGTAGGTCGTTCTCTGCAACTACAGAGTCCCTTTCACTCCTCTTTGTGACGAGTCAGCCATCTCCAGGTTATGAATTAGGACATTTGCCTGGAGTGGTTTGTAAACCCAGAAAGTTGCATTGCTTTAATTAGGTATTAATTATTTGGCAAAGTCTATATGGCTGATCAGGTTTTAGTTCTACATGAATAGAGCTTAGAAGGGATGTCTATATAGGCCATGGTGTTGGTAGTAAAAGCACTGGAGTTAGGGATAGGCTCCTTAGCGCTCCTACCTCCTTTCCAAATGCACTGGCTAGCAAAGCTCAACTGGAACATCAGGGGGAATTATCTGTGCCACATATAAAACTGATGCTCCACCCCCCACCCCGCAAGGAGGGAACAGGTTGTGACTCAGTCACAATGTGGTTTCTGGTCTGCTCCTGGGCCATACATATGCCAACTACATGCTGCCCCTTGCTCAAGGGTCAGAGACGACCTTTCCTTTGGTGGAACCAGGGGAGGGAAGTGTATATGTATTCCTATTCAAATTTCTCATGCCTTAAACATTACCCTGAATGCATCAAGACTGCATCAATCTGAAGAACTGAAAATTACTAGATCAAATATTATTCACAGTTCCATGTTAAGACCAGCTGAAGCAACCAAACATTAGTATGGCACAATATCTGTATCAATAAAGGCATATAGACATACTGTATATAATAATGTGAGAATTATCCATGGGACAACTTCTCAGCCCCCTCGTAGAATAGCACTATTTCTTCATAATTTCAGTTACTAAGTTTGTTCTTTTGAAGAGGTAGAAGCTCTCCTGCTACCTCCCACCTAGCAGAGCTTCTAATTGTATTTGAGCTCCTTTCTTACTTTGTGGGCCAAGGCTGTAACTATCTCAATTGACAGTGAAGACAGTCCAGCATCAGACACAAATGGGGTGTATTGAACCAGCTCTCCAGTTAATTACTGGGATATCAACTGGGATACCATCTGGAAGAATGTCAAGATGACTGACAACTTTGTGAAACTTCTCTTTGTGTACAATACAATTGTAAAGCTAAGCTGCTGGACCCCAGAAAGCTCAAGGATAACACCACAGGTCCAAGCAAAAGCTTTCAATGGCAGCAACAGCCAGCAATTCCATTATTGATTATTCATTCAACATCATAATTGTGTGTGGCATTCTACAGGCAAATAACAATATGAAGACTATGTGCTGAGGAGATTACAATTTACAGTAAATTATTTTAACATGTGCGGGATGTGGACAAGCTTGCTATGGGGAGAGGTAGATAAGTTCTTCATTAATAAGATACAGTAATGTGTTTGATTAATGTGATGAGGCATCATTAAAAACATTAACATGTTTTTTCTTAATGTTTCTTCCTTCTACCTTCCATTACCCTCACTCAACGGGGACACGATCTGGTGCATGTACTAAAATATAAGGATTAGGGGGGTTTTTAGTCCATGCAGTAAAATTAAGTCTTATCCTGTGGTCATTTATGTACTTAAGCACATACTGATAACCCATCTGTTTTGAGTTTGGTGAAGGTACTAAACATTCACTCGGAGCCCTTAGAGAATTAGCTATATTAGTTGCTATGGACATTCAGGATCTATTATCCTGCTATCATGCTGCTTGTCTATTAACCTCTAAGGTAATAACCAGCGAGGTAATTACAAGGCACAGGGAGAAATTACTAACTAAAACTTTCCACACTTTTAGATTGGCCTTATGGAAACATTTACAACACGGATAGAAAATGAAAATGTTTATTGAATGTGTCCATCCCAGTCTTCTCTTTATTAACAAATTTATCCATTCATGTCTATCCGTGAATCAGTGAATAGCCCAATAGTCATTCTTGGTCCAGCCTGAGACCACACCTTTTATTTTTTTTCTGCGTAAAATTGAATGTGTACATACGTCATACCTGGATATCCACTGTCTAGCTATAACACAGAGTACACACCTTAGGCTGTATATTGTCAGACATTTTTAAGAAGCCCCCACTAAACTCAGTGGGAAGTTCTAATAAATAATCAGGGGCATGATGAAAACGTTAGTTTCTTTACATGTAAAGATAAATGGCATTTAAGGAGTATATAATATACATCTCAAATCCAGATTTTTCTATTTAATGAAGCACAGAATCAGTCCCATAGCACAGTGGAGAAGAAACTGTCTTTTAATCTGTGCACTAAAGTGCTTACAGTCAAATAAAGGCACGTGGTGACAAGTGAGTGTAACTGATGATAGAAGGGGAAAAAGAAGGGAGGATGAAAGTAACCATTCGCAATTCGTGGTTATATCTAGACATGTGACAACTAGCTGGTTTCAAGTCTGATGATAGTATTCCATCAAAATATATCACGAGAGAAGTGTCCCATTTAAAAATCATCAAATTGAAGGAATCATTTGATAACTTTTTCCAGTGTCACAATTTTGAAGAGATGTCATGAAAAATGGGTCATAGTTGAAGCTAACTGTTAGTAATTGTATACCTGTCAAATACAAAATGGGTGAAGTTTAGTGCAGCAGTGTGTTTCATCAGGGTGTAGTTGGGATACTTTAGACCCAACAAATCCTGCATTGCAGAAGGGGGTTAGACTAGATGATCCTTGCAGCACCTTCTAACCTTATGGTTCCATGATTCAACAGAAAGGAGACTATACAGGAGGACCCACTGTGCCAATGACCTTGACCTAGCACTCAAAACATAATCATGGATTACAATTGCACCATAAGCAAACAAAAATAACTCTTACAGACTCAATATAAATTGAAAGGTTGAAAATGTTTTCCTCCTGTGGAGGTGAGGAGCTCCAAACTATGGAATACACCTGGTAGATATACTATTTTAAAAAAAATAGCATCCAAATCCACAAACAGACATTAGCCTTCTTAGTAAGGGATATACATAACAATGTACCATTTCTTTTTCCATCTTGAACTTAACAGATGGAAAATAAGTGTTAATTTAGTAAATTCCAAGTTCCTGTCCCTGATCAGACAGCATTTCACAAGCTGCCTCTTCACCCAGCTTCCTGGCTTGCCTAAATGTCATTGCCACCTCAGGGCAAAAAGCGGGGTGTGGGTTTATCCTCCTTGTTCTACTGACAGGCTTGCTGGATATTGAACAGCTGCACTAAGCTAATTTTCCATGTCATTGGTACCATAGCTGTGCTCTTGTGCCAGTTTGGAGTGTTCACACTATTATAGTCAGGGTAGTAGTTGTGCATGTAATTAAATTGAAAACAAGCTTCGAATCATACTTCACTTCAGAAAAATACTTCTAAAACTCACAGCTTCACAAACAAGGACAGTTCTGGTCTGAGGTGAATCGGGGGGATTTTTAGAGGAAGTGTCTGTGACTCCATATGCTTTATGAAAATATGCTCATGAATGTGAATATGATGTAACTGGAATATGCTTTATGCAAAAGGTCTCTTGTAAGGTATCATTACAAAGCTTATAATCTACTGAGTGTGTTCATCCTATTTGTATGCATGTATCATTCTTGTATCTGAAGCTAGAAATATGAAGTCTAACTCTTAGGTCCTATTGTAATTATGCAAAGTGTGGACCATTAATGGTGGTTTAGAATCTTGATGGCTCCCACTGACTAGGACAATTGGTTGTAAATGGTTTATTTACTGCAAGCCTTCCTGTGTACATGCAGGCCAGCCAGTGGGTAATGAAGAATGAGGTCTCATAGCGACATGTGACCATGTCACCTGATAATGAAATCCATCTTAAATCTGGTTAAAAAGGTTATCAAGATAAGCAGTACAACATTGAGGTTGTGAAGGCTACTAAAAACATGAAGTCTGTTTTGAAATCTAGTGTCTTGGCCAATTGCAAAAAATTATTTGCCACATATAGATTAGCTTTAGACATTATGGTGATGGGCAATGTTCTGAAAACCTAGATAAACACATCTGATTCCTCAGATTTACAATTCTGGTTAAGAAGATACCATAATGTCATCGGATGCTAGAGCCAGCCATTCCTCGCATGTTAACCATTG
This sequence comes from Chrysemys picta bellii, assembly GCF_011386835.1. NCBI lineage: Eukaryota > Metazoa > Chordata > Testudines > Emydidae > Chrysemys > Chrysemys picta. The sequence continues at coordinate 48,801,434 of NC_088798.1, read as the reverse complement.
GCTTACTAGGGCACACATCACGCTCAACTTGCATCATTTCACTTCCATGGGCACAGCAAATTAGGCCCATAGGAAAATGGAAAAATCAGGCCCATAACATAATTTTTGTTTGTTTGTTTGTTTGTTTGTTTATGGAATTGATTATTGTGGACAGATGTGTGTTTCCTGCACCTGTAGGTCCATGAAATCAACAAGCAAATGTAAAGACAGTAGCTTGCAAAAAGAGAGATCATGGTAGACATAATAATACTGAATATAATGATAGCTAAAGAGAAACTAGCATTTAGCTTTCCATATTAATTTTGTTGTATTTTAGGGGTACCTAGAGCATATAGATGGGGGAGGGGAGGGCTGAATCTAAAAGAAATAAGCAAATAAAACTACTTTATATTTCTGTAACATCTTACATCTGAGGATCTCAAAGCACTTTACTCACATTTTTGAACCCTCTGGAGTAGGTAAATATACAGATGGTGGGAAATGAGATGCAAAGAGGACAAGCCCCAACGCCAGCATTTTTGAACTTGTGCAAAGTTAGGCACAGACGTCCATACTTTGGCACTTATTTACAAATGGATTGATTCTTAGAGGTGCAGAACAATCACAGTTCATTTATGAAGATTCATTTAAGATGTTTGTCCTGCGGTGACTCACTTAAGACTGCACATCAATAGAGCAGGAACTAAAATTCACATCTCTTGACTCCCTATCTTGTGCTTTAACTGTTACCCCTTATTTCCTCTCTTCATAGTTAACATTCCATGAAAAAATAATTGTTTCAGAAACTTGGAGGACAGTCATTGTGACTTAAGTGAACAATGTTTGTCCTGTACATTGTTTTATTTAACAAGTTTCCTCCCTTTTCACTGTTCGTCTTTGAAGGGATATATAATATTTATATATTGTTATGTTGAGGAACCTTATATTGTACCTAACTTTTAAAATCTTTTTCCACTATGTGTTTCTGTTATGAATGAATGTTCCATACTTGGTATCAAGAGTTCTAGAACCAGCAGGTCAAAGACACAGCATCTGAAAATCGGTAACTGTTACTTAACTGAACAATGTTTTAAAACCTGCAGCTGTTCCCAATATGTGACCAAGCTGAGTATTTGTTTGATGATCACCCTCAGAGCTGTGTTAATAGATAAGGAGGCTTTGGATATAAAACTGTTAGTCTGCAAATGACTTGCTTGCTGTGTCACTTATTTAATCTGGTAGAACTGTGGATTTTTGTAGTACTATTTTTCTTTCTATTATAAATATTTTCCTTGTAACAAAGGGTTGGAGATTTGAGTGACACAACCTCATTCTCTCGCAGATTGCTTATAAAAATTGATAACCATTTCCTAATGAGATTTTTTTTCTATATACCCCTATATATGAAAGAATTCAAATGAGTAAGTTAGATAATCATGAGGTTATAGGGGCTGATTTCAGGCAGCATCTCTTGCAACTCACAGCAGTAAAAAAAAATCCATCATTGATCTGTAAATGCTGTAGTTAACTAGAAAATATGATGGATTGCAAATTTAAATATTACGAAAAATACAAAACAGAGACTTATCTCTCTTCCCTCCCACCCTCCCCCTCTCCTCAAAGGAAAACTCCCCAACTTAATTTAGTATATAATGTTGACTGTGCTGCATATATGCAACAGGCCAACAGTAGTCAAAAGGGAAGGAAATGTTCTGTCTTCTTACTTAACATAGTGTTAATTGTGATGCATGGAGAGTTTCTCCTGACCCTCTGACAATGGTGAGCAGGGCTTTTATTAATTTTAAAGCCTTCAAACAGAAACAGTGCTTCTTTAAATTACTTAGTTTAATATTTGTGCTTTCTTAATGTTTGACAGATTGGTAGCAATTAATGTGTACAGTGTGATTATCCACATAGTGGCAGAAATTACTGGCTGTCCATAGTATGGCTCAGATAGGATGACTTGACCTGATTTAACTAGAACTAGAATCAATCACAAGGTGACTCTGATGCTGAGGGCAAAACCTAAAATTGCACAGGGCTAACTTTTTTCAAAAGGATGGCCTATTTTATGCAGGTGCAATTTGCACTTGCAAAAATTGCATGTATCTATAATTGAAGGGCAGATCCAAGTCATGTATTTAGAGATGCTATTAGCCAGGTGTATACCTGTAATTTATTTGGCAGGTAAACATAAAATATATAAAAAGTATGGCTTCAGAAAGCAAGACCAGGCCGCAATCATATTGAAAATAGTACAACTTATTCCACAGTGAATGCAGCTTTTGAGGACTCATTAGCTGTTGTTTAGGCTCTTCCACCATTTTACCAAAATACAAATACTATGCAAATAAAAACAATCCAACATTCTTGAGGCAACAAGATGTCAGTCCAGTGAGATTTATCAGTAAAGCCAGTATGAGATGGTATGACTTTGGTTTACCCAAGAAGAAGCCACTATTACTACTGAAGTTCTGCTGTTAAGTTGGAGCACACAGAAGAAGGGGGAAAAAACCATCTGATTAATTTTATTGCAGTAATGCTGTTTTTGCAGATCACCTCTATGGAGGAGATTTCCAGAAGTATTTAGTGTTGGCCTAACTCTGCTGTCAGTGAAATAATTTGGAGTCTTCGTATTGATTTCTGAGTAAGTCCAATGTTGACTGCTTTTGCAAATCCCACCCTACAATTAGAAGTACTTTTCAAGTAGAACAAGCATTCCTTTCAAAGAAATCTCCTTATTTCAGTGGAAACTGGCCCTTAAATAGCGTTATCATGCTGCAAAATGTTTCCAGTGCTGGTTTGAAATGCATGTAAATTACATCACACTGTTTCAAGACATACTCTTGTCTTTGGGGACACTTGTATAGTGACTATGAAATCCTAATTTGTTTCTATCTAACCTCCCTGCTAAATTGGAGTCAATTACTTAGTCAGATCCTAAAACTCCTGCATGAAACTTCTAAATACCTTGGCATGTCTAGAGTGTTCTATTTATAGGCTGCACTATAGCTAGCCATTCTCCAAAGCAGGGCTCTCCAAGCCTGAAGGATGCTGAGCTCTTGTCTACACTTACAATGCTGCAGTGGCACTGCTGTAGCATTTAGTGAAGATGCTACCTATACCAATGTGACAACTTCTCCTGTCAGTTTAAGTACTCCATCTCCTTGAGGGGCAGTAGATAATTGACAGGAGAAGCCCTCCCCTTGACTTAGTGATGTCTACACTATGGGCTAATGGATTTTTCACATCGCTGTGCAATATAGTTATACTGACACAAGTTGGTAGTACAGAGCAAACCTGAGGATCATTCTGGTTCTGTGTTTAACACTTGTTCTCTGTAAGCAGCTATAGAAATATCCTGGTAGGAGCTACTGTGGAGTAACAAGGCCTGAATTTACTCCTGCAGAATCATCACCTACCAAAGCAGTGTGGAGTGTCGTACAAGGAAATCAAGTCTAATAGTGGTAAGCAAAATGAGGGGGAAGCCTTTTTTCCCCTTTATGTTGTATAAAGAACACCTCAATTTTTCTTCAAAGTGGAGTTTTTTGCTTGTATGAAATGTATGTCTTGTCACTGTGGAAGATTGATGGTAGGAGAATTTATGAAATGATCACATCGGAAAACAAGACAGCAACTTAGAATACATGAGAGTGGAAGGGATAGTTAATCAAACTGTTGGCTACTCTTGGTGGTGGTGGTAAACAACTGCTGTATTACAGTGACTATAATTATGGGTAAAGGACGTCTGTGTTAAAGATGCAATCCCTCCATCCCTTCACTAAAGGTGGCGAGCTCACAATAAACACGATTTGAAAAAGCTAATAAATCCCACAGCAAAACCAAGGAAAATGAAATTTGATGATATTGACTCTCAGATAAAAAACAGCAGAAAAAAAACACGTTTTAACACCAAAATAAACCAAAATTACCCCAAACAACCCCCCTCATTTCAGGATGCTTTTATGTATCACAAATTTGCCAAAAAGGATACAAGCCTGATATTTTAAAAATCCTTTTTAGGTCATCTTTTTGTCCAAGTTTTAGGTTGGTTTTCCTACTTTGTTGCCTGATGTTGTGTAACATTTAAATTGTTGCTTAATATTTAGGTTTAGTGTCGCTACATTAGCAAGCATTAGAAATTGCTTTTAAATTGTTGCTCAGATGTACTAACTAATGTGGCGATACTGATGGATCTGCAGTGTTTCATACAAATACATAAATCCTCATTTAGAAGCAAAGGCTGAACCAAAAAAAGAAAAAGTTCAGTGAGTACATTAGTGTCACACTTTCTAAAAGATTTGATGTAAAACTAATAAATTGGAGTTAGCAGCAGAACTTGCTAGGATGTCTTGCTGTGTTTCTGCAGCCCTACAGTCATAGAGGGCACATTCTGGGAAACTGCTGAGCATCTCCTGAGAAATATGAAGTCTTGTCTATGAACAAAACTTGCACTGGTATAACTTAAATCAGTTTTTGAACAGATTTAATGAAACAATTGCAAAATACTTTTGTAAATACACTTATTCTGGTTTGAGTGGCTTTTTTCAGCTTAAACTTATTTCCAGTAAACTTAAGCTAAATAGAGAGAAGCCAGATTTATACTGATTTAAATGTAGCCACAAAGCTTCTGTTGCCAGTTCAACTAACTACATTTATTTAAGTAACACTTTTAGGTAAACCAGCCAGTTTTGGTGTGTATTGTCTCAATTGTCTTTTGAATTTAATGGAAGTTGAGGGCATTTCACAGGATTGGGCCCCCAGTAATTTAGAAACAGATTTTTTTTTTCATGATACCATGCTTACCCTAGCGAGCCACGTGCCAAACGTTGCCAACCCCTGCCATATACTATCTTCCATTACAGACCCTGTAGGAATTTGGGCTGTGTGAGGCATGAAGGATCCTCGACTATATAAAGGACCTCCAGAAAAATGGAGAGAGAATTCCCGTATATGCCCTGATTCTGCAAGGTACTTAGACACATGCCTAATTTTAAGGATGCAAGTAGTGCCACTGATGTCAGCAAGTATTGCTATATGCTAGCAACTGCTTAAGTATCTTGCTGAATCAGGGCCAATATTTATACCGAAAAAAAATATCCTTAAATATTCACTAGTGTTTTTTCAAGATTCTTCATTATGTCAAGTAATGAGCCCATCTCTCTTACAATGAGCTTCTTTCTCTCTTGGCCACTGTCAATTAATTCATGAAGTGATTTGGTTTGAAAATTTTAAAAAGTGGTCAGTGAATCGGAGGTTAAAAAACATTAAACACATCTCTAGTTAGGAAGTGCCAACTCCATAGAATCTGGACTATTAAGCCTCCAAACATCTCTGCACTTCTTGTGTGTGTAGATAAAAATAAAAGTAAACCTGTAAGTGTCAATAGTTTACTGACTCAAATCTTCTCTTCAATCTAAATTGCTGATTTAGGTTCATGTGGTTCCTTAATTAGGAAAAGTGGCTAATATTCCCCCTGTGTAAGAAAAGCTCCCCTGATTGAGAGAAAGCCCGTCAGATTATAATAGCTGCTGAATGTGTCACAAAGGACTGTAGTCAAACTAAGGTAACCGTTTTGTTTTGTTTTGTTTTGTTTTGTTCTCTGTATTAGGAGTTCAGCATATAATATTCAATAGCCTCAGGCACCTAATGTGGCCTAAAGTGAAAGCCCTTGATCCCATACTACAGACAGTGTTTAACAAAAATCTTCTTTCCTTAACCTTTTTCACTCGATATGACTTTCATAAGTAAAGTAAGAAACCACATCTGTGATTCTTATCCACAATTTCAAGAATAGAGCCAGGAACAAGAAGAAAATGGAGAGACAAAATCCATCCAGCACCATGATATAGTACGTCACTTATTAAAGTAAATTTAAATACAGATAGGATTCTAAGGTTAGGATTTTCAAAGGCCTAAAAATAAGCAAACTATAATATATTAAAATATGCAGAGAATTGAATAACTTATGATTTATTAACTTGTTAGTAATAATACAATAAATTAATAATAATAATCTTATATTTTATAGCACCTTTCATTGGAAGGCCCACAAAGGACTTTACAGAATTCTGTACAATAGGGAAAATGATAGGGAAAATATCATACTATTGAAATATTATGAGATGGTTTTCAGGGCTCATATTTTTCCCTTTGACTGCAGTCAATAAATAGGTTGAATCAATATAGGGCCGTGTGTTTGTGGGGGGGAGGGAGGGGACTTTAAGGAAGACCAAAGGCCAATCTGCTTCAGCTCACATAAAGGCATTCTGGGGAATGTAGTGTGGCAGGAGTGGATGGGAGACATAGCCCAAATCATGTGACTAGCTTGGGATAGCAAGGAATGCTGTGAAAGGCTTCACTAACTAAGGAAAGATTTTTGTTCAATCTAGTTATGTTGGGGAGGGGAGACTAAATGTGTAGTGGGGCTCCCCACAATGAGAAGTATGGGAATAGGGAGGTGTGAGGGGAAAAGAAGGGTAGCAGAAATGGGATGGGAACCAAACACTAGTTTCTTGTGTTGGGGCCCAAAAGCTGGGACTTTCAGAGATGGTAGGAGGTAGTGTCTCTTTGCTTACATTGGGGAAGATATGGGCAAGCCTGGAAGAAAGGACTATTCAACTTTTTGGCCTGTGCAGTGCAAATGACTGCTGCTATCAACCCTGGATGACCAGGATGATGGGTTTGGCACAGGGAGGACTATAAATGGACATGTTTTATTTCTTGTTTACTCTAAAACTGTAGGACCTTTCCTTTGGGGAGAGGACCAAAGGACTGAGCCCATGTCAAACTACCCTTTAATAAGAGGAGAAACTACATCTAAAGGTAAAATGAGACATCAACCCTAAAAAGGGAAAGTGAGAACTCAAGACAGTAGTATAGGTATTCATTGATAAAAACGGCCACAGCCATATGGATTGTCAATCTGAATAGTGTTTGTCCCTATATATAAACTTGGAGCTCAAGCCAAGAACATATCTGAAAGGCCCTGGATCTCATTGCTTTTTAGAACAAAATGCAAAAGTGACCTATTTGACTTTAATTATTTGTTGTGGGAAATCTAAGTTTCAAAGGTGGTGGGAGGGAGACAAACTTTAAAAGGTTTAAAAATTGGATATCAGACATATACATTGTCTAGGAAGTAGGTGAGGAGACCTCTTTGTTCCCAAGCTCCTTAGTGTTGCCTGGTAATTGATACTTCTGTTGTTCTTGTAGCTGTTATGATTGATTATGGTCTTCTAGAGGGAGGTGTTTCTCCAGGTAACCTGGCCCAAGCCCATGAATATCAGATCCCAAACTTCTGTAGCCATCGTGAGACTGTGCACAGGGTGATATTTTTTTCAGTGGCCTATATTGTGGCCGGTGCAAAGGAATTCAGTGGGATCTGGATGTCTAATTTCCTTAGGCTCCTTTCAAAATCCCAGCCTCCTTTCTTGGCTAAAATGGAAGCAGTAATCAAGCTTACACTGGCATTAGGCCACTTGAGAGATTCCCTTATTGCCTGATTTATGAGATAAATCCTTGGTTGCCCCTCAGCTTTCCAGTTGATTTGTGCTATCTGAGCAACACAAAGTGGCTGGAAGTTGGACTTAAGATCTGGCACTAAATTCATGGCAAGTTTTTGACCAATTTTCAGTTATCAAAGTACAGAAAAAATATCTATGCAATATCTTACACAATGCAAAAATAGGTGTAGGGTTTTTACATTCATAGACAGCACATCTATTATTGGATATTATTGGAATAGGTCAGATTACTCCCATGATATTCATAGACATTTAGGGCCAGATGGGATCTTTGTCATCTAGTTTTACCTTCTTCATATCATGGGTCATAACATCTGTTTGAGCTAAAGCATATCTCTTTTTAAAGGACACCCATTCTTGATTTAAAGACTTCAAATGCTGGAATTCACCACATGACTTGTTGAACTGTGACATGAATAAAGAAAGTTGAAACTCCCTCCATTCCCTAGTTAGTAATATCAGATGTTAAATATAACTGGTAGGTTTAAAAAAATCAGGTGGCAGAGTGTGTTTTATTTATTTATTTACTTTACATGGACCATGCTCTTTTAAGAGCCAATCTTTCAATGCACAACTTTTTGCATGTCCAAAACCCATCTGGGCATTAATCCTTCATGCTTCATTGAGGCACCTTTTAAAAACTTAGCCCTAAAAGTTAAGGTTTCAAAAAATACCTACAAAATTCTAGCATGTAATGATTAGTTTATTAAATTCCATTTCATTCTTCTTTTTAATCCAACCAAGAGAGCTCCAAAGCTGTTCACAAATTCCCAACTGTGTACATGGATCCAATTGTCTAAAAAGGGTGCAAAGTTGTTCTCTATCATGCTCAACTGGCTCTGAAGCTACTTTTTGCTTCTTTGCCTACTGCCTGTAGCCCTCAAGTGCATTGTCTGTGCAGAATACTAGTGTATGGTATGTACTCAGTCTTAGGACCTGAATGTTTTATGCCTGAAGGAATTGTAACAGTATGCATACTGTTCAACTTCTCCAGAGTAGTAGACTTTTCTTTCCGTTGGTAAGGTGAAACCTCTATCAAAATCTTGTCATATTGTCAATATTAGAAGATGAAAAGCAAAAAGTAAACAGAAGCATAGCAAATAGTGCAATGCCTCTGTAATAGGCAAGCTGAGACTAGAAATTGGGCTGTTAAAAATATCAGCTGTTCAGTGCCTGATATATGATGAATATGTACACGTAAAGGATGGATTAAAAGGAATGCTAAAAGTATACATGGGAGGGGATACATTTTCTTTCATTAGTGTTGTGTGTGTTTGTGAAACACAGAACATGTTGTGGGCATAGTCTGCAAATGCTGGAATCAAGGACATCCTACTCCAAAGAGGTGATTTTGCTACCTCCATTTAATTGATTTTCTGTGGCAAAGGTCAGAAAAAGATTTATTTGCAGCAACACTTTATTAAAGCTGATTCTGTAAGTCAGTGTGAAAATGGCAAGACACAAAAGTCCCCCTCTCAACCTCACCCTCAAACAACAGCAGCAACCCCCCAAAACTGGTAATTGCTATATTGCCGTGATCATAATCTCAGAATTTTACAGGGGCTCCTATAGTCAGACTCAGAGGACATAGGTACTGAAGTTGCTAGGCTCAAACTCTGAAGAAGCACCTGCTTCTGTGAGCTACTATTAAATACTTCTTTTTTCCTCAGTCTCCTCCTTCCTTTATTTCTTTCTCCACTTTTTCTTGTCTCACTTTTTAGTCCTCACCTTCTGTCCCTTTCACCTTAATGTGCCCACTTCCTTCTTATGCCCTCATTCTAGCCCCTGTCCCTGTGCCAGGTAATGCCAGTTACTAGGTCCATACAAGCTAGTGGTAGAAGGCCTAGAAAAATGTTTAGGGTTTCCTTAACAGACATCATTGAGTCACCATTCCACTCTAGTACAAGCCTGTATTGTTTCTCTGTAATGTCTGGATCTGGAACTACAGGCTTATCTACATAGGGTTATGCAGTAAAAATAATCCAAATGAACTACAGTTGTGAATTTGAAGTAGATTAGTTAAATCATATTAAATCCTTGAGTGAATACTGTTGCTCAGAATTAAAGTGACCTTAATTTGGAAGTGAATTAAAATAGACTAAATTAAGGCTACTTTAATTCTGAATGTGTGTCCCCACTAGGACTTGCATGCCATTTGATTAACCCACTTCAAATCTACATCTTTAGTTAATTTGGATCAACTTTCCTGGATGTCCCTGTGCAGACAAGACCTTTAAGACTACTATGCAGCACTCCTACTTTTTCAGCCATATGCTCACTGTATGCATGTTGTGAATGAGAACAAGAAACATCCTACTCTGTCATAGCACCAAATGTAAGGCGAGGCTTATTCACATTTATTCTCACTTTCTGTCTTCTAAAACTGGAAGATGAGATGTGGTCTAGTATAGCCAATGGGTAACAAATATCTCGTACAATACACTTTATATTATACTGTAATGGAATTTTAAGTGGGTCACCATGCAAATGAGAATGGTGACACAATATTTTTCTAAGTATTTTATGTGTGATTTATGGCTAAAACTACAGGGAGCTTCAATCTGTATATAGAAGGAAATATCCGTTTTGGAGAATTGCTTAACCTTTATAGGATTTTAATTGGCTTTTAAAAGAAACACTTTCCAAATTATTTTTTTGGATAATGGGTGAGCTCTGAAAGACATTAACAAGAAGTGGAGGAGGATGGAAAGCTAATTGGAATCTTTGCTTCAATGGTATAATAAAATAGGTCTGATTCTGTCCTCCTCTCCTACCCAATCATTGGAAAGAAAATCCAGACACAGATAAGTACAGTGCTTCCGCTGGACCTTCCCCTTGTAATTGGAAAGACACGCACAAAATTCAAGAGTTAATGACAGAAATGGATAACTTTTGTTTCTTTTCAAGCATAGGTGACATGTAATCTCAGCAACATGCCATAGTCAATCAGGGCATGGTCTGCCCTAGTTGATTAGGCAATCTTGAGCCGAATTAATTTATTTCTAATCTTGAAACTTACTTAAAAAAAAACAAACTTGCACTGATATAGAGTATTTCATTTGACGATCTTAATTCACTTCCCACAGATGGACCTATTAAATAGATGGAGAAGCTGAAGACCAGTTAAGTGACTTGTTTAAGGACATGTTGAAAGTCAGTGGTAGAGCTGGGAAATAGAATCCAGATCTGCTGATCCAGAATTTCTGTTCTAAGCACTAGAACAAACGGCCTAGTAAATTGCTGGATAGGCCTTAGAAAAACAACCAGTGAAATCTATCCAGCTTTTTGATGTCATATTTATTGCAACATTTTCATTAATAGTTCTGATGAGTAGCCCATGAACTGCTCAGCTGTAATACACTGATTTTTTCCCCTCCCTATCCTTTAACAGCCCAACAGAAGTCTGATTGGTCCTTTTACTATTTATTTAGATTAATAAAAATTGTTAATCACTTAAAAGCACCACTAGTGAACTGAAGTCACAGCCTATAGTATATCTGAAGTCTGCAGATGTGCATGACAGATTGCTCAGTTTTTAGTGGATTGTGATTGCTTTTTTTTAAAGGCTTATTGATTATCATTGAATGGATTGAATATTTCACAGTGGCAGTAGAAACGTGAAATTGCTTTCCAATATAAATCTGATTTTTGAGCTTCTTCTTTTCTAAAATGCTCAAAGGAAACTTCCACTTCAAATTTCACCTGTATTTTCTATGGCCAATATACATGGGTTATATGAATTAGGCCTGTTTAAGTCACTTCTATCTTGATATATGGGAACTGGGGAAAAAATAGGTGATCACGTTTTAAAAAATCCTTCTAACCCCTCTTACACTATTTATCTTAAGCCTGTTCTCCTAGAATCTTCTAATGGACGTTATTGGAAAGGTCTTGGTGAGCTCTCATGTATGTGCCTAGAGTTGAGATGAGGAAAGGAGTATTTAAGAAATTATTCACAGGTAAATTAGGAATGTCAGGCTCTGTCAAACTGTAAGAGAATACCACACACCTGGTGTAGAGCTAAGCTTTCTAAGGCTTGGTCTACACTAAACCCCCAAATTGAACTAAGGTACGCAACTTCAACTACGTGAATAACGTAGCTGAAGTCGACGTACCTTAGTTCGAACTTACCGCGGTCCAGACCCGGCAGGCAGGCTCCCCCGTCGACTCCGCGTACTCCTCGCGGCGAGCAGGATTACCGGAGTTGACGGGGAGCACTTCTGAGTTCGATTTATCGCGTCCAGACAAGACGCGATAAATCGAACCCAGAAGTTTGATTGCCTGCCGCCGAACCAGCACGGTAAGTATAAACAAGCCCTAAGAAACAAAACCAAAAATTTGAAAGGTCACTGTATGAGGTAACTAGAATGAGAGGAATATGGAAGGACAAGCCTGCTCCAACCTTTGCTTTAATTACATAGTTTACCTGATTCATAGAAGAAGGCTTCTCTGCTCTCTGGGATATTTCACTTGTTTGTCTTATTTAGCTTTATTCTGGAAGATAATGTTACTAATTGGAAAGGTTTAACAGCTTCAGTTAAGCTCTAGGGGAAAATGCTGCTCCCTCCCCTCTCTCTTTTTATTTGTTGGTTCCTTTATTTACTCTCTCAACTGTATTAAATGTTTCATAGTTAACCTGCTCCACTGGAATATCACCTAGATGAGAAGGTGGTGTCCTCATACCGACAGGTGGCAGAGATAAGCGGATAGCAGGACCTCTTTCCATATTAGCAAGTTCTGCTGTTTTTTATATGTTGAGATGAGGCTTTGCTTTTTCAAGCTCTCCTATTTTATTAATGTTTCCCAGGGTTTGGTTTGAAGTTTATCTTGCTTGTTTCAATTTAAGATTAGTAATGATATTTTATTTAGAAACTTTTGAATAGGAATTTGCCTAGAATTGCCCCTGATACAGACAAGCAAATTATGTTTTTGTTTTTTAATTTCTGAAATACTGCCTGATGTCAAGAAGGTTAGATATCTGGTTTTAGTTTTATGTTTTACCTCATTACATATTGTTAAGTCTGTGTTCTACATAACTGATTAAGTCAAAAATCTTAAGGCATTTTGTTGTAGGAGTTCAAATTGCATTGTCTACAGAGAAAGATAAAGGGGCTCTCCTTGAATGCTAACTGGCTAAAATGTTTTTTTTTTTAAGGCTAATTTCAGGATAAGTGGGGAAAAATTACTCAACTTTTACTCACTATTTAACAAATAATTGAAGAGGATTGTTAAGGGTACCTTTTATCTCTCTTCCTTGGGGAGTAAACAGAAATTTGAAGACAATTCATAACAATTTATTTTTGTCAGGGACCACAGAAACAGTATGCCTTATTCCCAATCATACAGGGCTGCATCAGTTCCTGCCTTTTGTTGCAGTCATTCATACTTCACAGAAAAATCTGTATTTGATTCTTTTGGGGCCAATAAAATGGTATAGGGAAGGCAGTCCTTTCCCATTCTTCATAAAGATTTCACATGCCACCAATTATACAAACATGAGTAGATGTGCAATTACAATTTCTATGGAAAACAAATGATCCAGATTTAGATCATGCATTGTAGTACTTAAATGAAAGAAACAAAATGGTTTGTGTGGTGTCTTTTCAAGGGTGGCAATACATTGTGAAATTACAAATATCTGAAGCTCATTTAAAGCCAGTGCTAGATGGTGCACTTATTTTTGGATATTGCACTCATCTATCAATGTTTCATTCAAAGTTTCGCCATCCAAAGCCATAGACGCAGAAGGTAAGGTGAAAGGATTTACCGAGTTGTTCTAGTACAGCGTCCCTTCCAGATTTAAGATATATGTGCAGAATTTAAAAAAGTCCCTGATCCAACTTACAAAATAGACATTGAAAGAACAAAGACTGGCGCACTGATGTCACTATTGAGGCTATTGAGTTGTTTCAATGCCTTGAATGTGAATTTCATAACTTTTGAAAGGTTTGGCTTTGTATCAAATGCAAACTTCACTCTATTTACTGAGCTTCTAATGCTCGATTTTTATAATCCTAATGTTCTTGGTTTTTACCCTTATGTTACAGATAGTTAGCCTGGATTTAAGAATATATAATTTAGGTTTTATAGTTAAGGAACTGGACTGGAATTTAGGGAGACTGGAATACAATTCCCATCATTGCCATAGATTTCCTATGTGTGCTTGAGCAAGTCATTTAATCCATCTGTGCCCCGGTTTCCCATCTGTAAAATGGGAATAAGATTTGCTTTCTCTTCCTTTGTATTGTCAGTTTAGATTGTAAGTTCTACAGGGCAGTGACTCTCTTACGGCATACATACAGTGTCTAGCAGAATGCAACCACGATCTGTTAGTGTCTTTGTGCTACCATGATACTACTATCTCTAGTAGTTTGCCTTGGAATTTATATAATCTATGCATGTGTTACTTTTCTGCAGTGTTCTATGCCACTCAGTTTTATTAACTCACTTCCATTTTGTGAATGTTTGTTTTCTCCAGATCGCCAGAACCATACACTTACAATCAGGGGTGGCTTGATGCTGCATGAGTTCTTTCAAGACCCAGTCGGGGAGTTGATGAGTTCACTCTCTGCATTATAATCAGGCTATCACTCTACTGAATAATATTTAGCACAAAGGCAACTTACTGGATGAACAGAAATGTAAGTAGCACATTCTATGCATGTTGTAGCTTGCTCAATTCTCAGCAGGACTCTAAATAGGATATTTTTATGTGACTTGGGTGAAGGAAGTCAGCTCTATTGTTGATTGTTAGAAACACTAAACTATATTCATCATCTCTTTTGTGGCATTATGAAGCAAAGTGGATTTTTTTATGTATTTTTACAGACAGTACGTACAAAAACTATGTTAAAAGAAAGTTATTTAAGTTGCGAAGTCAAGCACACATTAGGAAAGTTAGGAAATGGCAGATTTACAGTTGCCCATGAAACCTTAACTCCATCCCATTGTGGGCCCTTCTTTTGCCCCAAAAGAGGCAAGAGTCCAGTGGAAAAAACAATGTGATCATATAATTATGACTGTCATAAATATACTCAGGGCAGCTGTACTGAAATGCCTTACCTGTAAGGAGTTGATCAGTTCAATTAATCTAGTTGGCACCTGACCAGAAGGACCAAAGGGGAAAGAAGATACTTTCAAATCAGGGGGGAGGGAGGAGATTTTGTTTGTGCTCTTTGTTTGTTTCCTCTCTGGATGGAGAGAAAGACCAGGCTGGAAAAATATCTCCTAAAAACATACCTGAAATGAGTATCTAAGCTTACAAAAATTGTAAGTAATGGCAAGGAAATGCATTAGATTATCTTTTGTTTTAGCTTGTGAATTTTCCCTATGCTAAGAGTGAATTTTATTCCTGTTTTTGTAATTTTGAAGCTGAGCCTAGAGGGGAATTCTCTGTGTTTTATATCACCCTGTAAAGTTACCTTCCATCCTGATTTTACAGGGGTGCTTCTTTTACTTTTTCCTTTATAACGAAGTTCTTCTTTTAAGAACCTGATTGAGTTTAGTGTCCTAAAGATAAAGGGTCTGGTCTGTACTTATACTAAAGGCAATTGGTTAGTATATTATTTTCAAGCCTCCCCAGGAAAGGGAGTGAAGGGGCTTGGGGGGGATATTTTGAGGAAATAGGGACTCCAAGTGGTCCTTTTCCTGAATTTTTATCTAAATCACTTGGTGGTGGCAGCAATACCGTCTAAGGGCAAGGAAAGGATTTGTGCCTTGGGGAAGTTTTTAACCTAAGCTGGTAGAAATAAGCTTAGGGGGTCTTTCATGCGGGTCCCCACATCTGTACCCCAGAGTTCAGAGTGGGGAGGGAATCATGACAATGACCATATAGTTTGACTTTTATAATTCATGCACAATTCTAAAAACTTTTTGGAACAAAGCTATAGCAAAAAGCTAAGATTTGAAATTTGGCAAGAACCTACTCCTTCAGGAGTGTGTGCTTGGCTTGGTTTTGGGGGGGGAAATAAGGTGTGTGTAGGGGAGGGGGATGGCGAATATCTCTGAACATGCTCAGAGGACATCTTCTAGAAAGATTAAAATAAATGAAGCCGATTCCCCATGCCCTATATTTATATAGCACAATCCTTTTATTATCTATACCAACCTCACCAGGGGCTTGGCAGACACAAGGCTACTGTTAGAGTTGGTAGAAAAAAATATGAAAGAGTTTTCCGTTGGAACTTAGTTTCATCTAAATGAAATATTTTGGTGGAATAAAGTTTATCTTGATGATTTTTAATGGGAAAAAGTCATACCCACTGTTTTTTTTACTTGAATCATTTCAATGTCAAAATGTTTCAATGAACACTTCTATTGTAAAATACTAAATACAACATATTCTATGTATAATGTTTTAAGTTTATCAAAACAATGTTTTTACCTTAAAACAAAACAGCTGGACATTACTGAAGCATAATGTTTTGTTGGTCCTGAATCATATGTCTTTAACATATTTTTTCATTTGAAATTTCAGTCTGATTCAGAATTGAAAGAACTTTTGAAATGTCAGAATTCCCCCAGAATATAAATTTTGTTTTCTGACCAGCTCAAACAACACATACTAGTTTCCATTGATTTTTGTTTCTGGTTACACATGTAGTGTAGTATATTTGTATTCCAAAATGCGTACACTAATAAGATGTATGCAGTGTAGTTATAGCCATGTCGGTCCCAGGATATTAGAGAGACAAGGTGGGTGAGGTAATATCTTTTATTGAACCAACTTCTGAAAAAGTAACTAATTATTCTCTGAAGAAGACCTCTGCATGGCTCAAAAGCTTGTCTTTCTCACCAATAGAAGTTGATTCAATAAAAGATATTACCTCACCCACCTCATCTCTCTATGCTGTAAGATTTAAGGGATGTTTGGACCATCACATAAATAGAGTTGCTGTTTCCGCATTAACTTTGCATTTCCCAACTTACAATGGCTTTAATGGTGTGCTTATGCTGATTTTTTTTAAGTGAGGATAAATCTAAATATTCATTAATGTGTTAAATTCATCCTTTTGCAGAGGTCCAACACAAAGCATGAGCACCATTCCAATCTTACTTAAGCCCACATAATAGGGCGTAATCAGGGTATTGAACAGATATTGTACCGGCCATCTGGACAGGTGTGAAATTAACCCCTATATTCGTATGTTACTCATAGTTACTAAGTGGTTTAATTCCACACTTTAGAATAGGCAAGAATAATCAAGACTCTTTGATTTAGAGATAGTGGTGGAATATATTCCACCATCATATTCAGTGAATCACAGTATTCACTTGCTCTGTTTCCAGTGTATTCTGGTAATAACTACAGTCTTGGCAGATGTCCCTGAAATGTGAAGTTAGCTCTTGTTGTGCCTGGTCTCTTTCTGCTGAGGTTGTGCTCTTGACTTGGCTCAGCTCAGATTCCTCACACATATACATAACAGGAAGTCTTAGAAGGGTCATGGCTTTGCAAGCTAGTACAGCCTCAGGCTTCACTTTATTGCAGACTAATCTACAGGGAGACCATTTCTCAGCCCTGTCAAAACATAGGATTGCATCAGACAGTTATTGAGTCTGAATTTTTATTATTTTTACTGTTTGTTTTTCTTATGTGCTGGTTTACATGATCCTAAGCAGTGGTCCTATGAAAAGAGGGTGGAGGGCATGGTACGTAGACACTATCAGGCTCTCAACAGTGATTGCAAAGGAATGAATTCCTGGGAGAGCCGTACTGACTGACAGAGGTGAATTAAAAGTCAGAAGTATGTTCTAAACCAAATAAGATTTCTTTTGTGGCACTGGTATAGAGGTCTGTCCTTCTCTGCTGTGAAGGAATTGATGCCATTAGTCATATTTTGTATGCTTTTGAGTACTTTCTGCTGTGTGTGCTACATACCATATGTTTTGGAGAGAAAATTGCCTAACCAATAATAGTCTGCTCCTTATTTATATGAGAATCATTTGCTGGAATCTGACAGGTTTATAGGATACCATATTAAATGTATAGTTTGTTGGAGTTGAGAAAACTGATTAAGAAAGGGGAATCCTTTGTATTTGAGTAGAATAAAGCTACATTACTTTTTGCATATGGGTTATCTCCCTGTCCTTGAAATGATCTCAGGACAGAGGAGCCAAATTCTGTGCCCAAAAGAGAGCCAGTGGAATTCCCTTATAAATAAAGCTTATCTTTCCCACTTCACTGAGGCTCTTTTGAACTACCTTCCACAAGTGTCTCTAGTCATCTATATCACAAGAGATTTCTCAGACTCTCTTGTAATGGAGGAAAGTAGTTGCCCTGAGTATCTCTCTTACACTGCAATGATCTATCATGCGAATAAAACCAGTCACTCAGGTTTGCTGTAGCTTGCTATGCCAGGTGAGTCCCTGATGCTTTTACTCTAGAGAAGTCCCTCTCACACAAGCATTACAGAGGCAAAGAGCTTAGTTAAATTCACAACCAGATTAGACACTTTAGGCCATATTGTGCTGGCCCTTCTGAGTTTGCAAGTGGTGGAAGTAAATATAAAGAACCTTTCTTATAAAAAGCCAGGTTCTGTGATTAATATTATTTACTGATAAAGCATTATTTATTGTACTTTATTATGCACTGTGCAATAGGAAAGCTCTGGTTTGTTGATTAAAGTTTTAGGTTTAGCTTTCACTACAGATTCGCTAATATTGATGACTCTTCACTTTGTTCATTATTCATTATAATTAATAGTAGTTTAGTTGCTTGAGTTAACTCTATTTATAATGAAACACAGCGTTTAATACAGAAATCCTCCATTCTGCTTTATGAAGGAAACTCTGACATAAAAGGATTGACTTATCTGTCTCATTTGAGATATTTCCTGTGTTTTCACATAAATTCATATTTCTTAAATTCATTCATAAAAGCTCAATTATCATTTAACAGCAGTGAATTTGAGTTGATAATGAGCTTCTGATAAGGTAACTAATTAGCATGTTGCATTAATCAGAGTCTGGGTGGGCAAGATGGTGACACTGAGAAGAAAGAATAGAAGGGAGTGGGTTTGAGAGCAGCAATAAGGACTAGAAGGGGGACTTCAGCATTACAGTGGTGAGCATTGAAGCACCTAATTTTCAGACACCCTGTGGCCTAGTGAAATTCATAACTCTGAGTTGGGTGCCCAGACTCCCCATACAATAGATTAGGAGAATTAGGAACCTAAATAAGGGATTCAAAGAAGCCAGCACAGTGAGGTGGCAGTTGTCTAACCTGGAGAATAGGAAACGCTGAAGAGAGGAGTGCGGCCTAAGCCTGGTCTATTGAAAGAAGTTAGGCACCTAATTCCAATTTGGCACTACCCTCCACTTGGGATTCACAGCCATGAGTACTTTTCTGAAGCTAGGTGCCTAAGCCAGGTCAGTCTTTTCTCATGAAAAACTGGTGATGTTCAAGTAGTGCTGTTCCCTTTACACCCAATAGCTCAGTGGTTAGGGCACTGGATTCAAGTCCTTGCCCCAAATCAGGCAGCATGGGGATTTTAAACCATATCCCAGGTGAGTGCCCAAACTACTGGCCTATTGGATATAAGGGGGAGGGGGGGCGGAGGGACAGTGGCACCTCTCTTGTCTTTTGTGGGGGGTAGGTGTGCTTTAAGCATGCTTGCCAGATCATGACCCAAAGGTGGGGCAATGCCTAATTTGTGAATCCTGCTGGGGCTTAGGCATGAGCTAGATGCCCCCAAGTTATTTAGCCCTGAATAATTTAGTTATTCAGTGGTTTTGTGCATGACCTCTGGCAGAAATATAGGTGTCTAGGGAATTTGACATCTACAGGGTTAGGTAGCAGCTGAAAGGTGGTTTTGTGAATGCCAGAGATACCTAAATGTTGCACTTAGGCGCTTAAAGGAACTGCTAGGTGCTTTAGTTTCCCTTGTGAATCTACGGCTAGAATACTAACTTCAGTCAGTTCACCTGAACCTGATACTTAGCTTTCCTCAAACTAATATAAATGTTACTATTTATGCAGTATAACTAACAAGGCATTTCTTGGATGCACAACAAATGATTGGATTTTTGAGGTCAGAGTTCTATTAAAACATAACTGGAAAAAATAAAGAAAATATAGACAGTCTACCACTAATTAAATACAGTAATACATTAGTCTTGCATGGGATGATAACTTAAGAATTCATGAGTTGCTTGCAAACTATCAATACATAAACCACAAAGTTTGAATAGTTTAAATAAGCATCTGAAAGTTTGGATTCTTAGCTGAACTACCCCATACAGTTGGGTCTGCAAAACTAGCCTCACAAGAACTATATCAAATATTTTGGTACATTTGCTAGATGGTGTCAACTTTGGTAGTTAACAATAACTGATATACAGTGGACTCAAAATTAATTACGTAATGGATTTAACAAGGGATCAAACTGGGGGGACAGGGCCAGAGAAAGGAGGTGGTACTCTTCCAAGCTCACCCAAAACATGAGTTCTGCCCAGAGTAAACAAAATAAGATATTATTCACAATATGTTGATTGTGCAAATGTTAAAATTAGGATAGTGCATGCTTTTTGAGATCCGCTAGGTTCTCTCAGCCTGACTTCTCCTCAGTGGTACTTGAATGTGCGCTTTATTGGACTCGGCATTTAGGAGGGGTAAAAGGATAACCCCTTTTATTGAATACTAAATTACTAATTTTTAGTGCTATGTTCTTCTCAAGTCAACTTTTACTTAGGACTGTACTTATCAAAGCATCTTTAGAGATACAGGGAACAGTACAACATCACCATTCATTCCTGTCCATGGCTTGTTCCTCCATTACACCCAGCCTTGTTGTGTCTCTGTGTATGATGTCTCACCATTCAGTTGGTGGTCCGCCTCTAGATCTGACTGTTGGACTTTGGTTGTGTTTGCATGATTATCTTTTGGCATCCTATCATGTCTTTGTGTCCTAGAGTCTCTTGACCATGGTAGTCTTTTTGATTCAGCCAATCCCATTCCCTGACTTCACATCCTACACTCCTTCTAAATTCTTCATTCCACTTCACACCTGCCATCTTTTGAAGAATTCTCATCTATGTTTCCTCTAGCCGTTGATGTCTTTTACATGTAATGCAGCTGCTTCCAGCGCATGGAGTAATGCTGTTAGTATACTGGTTTGGTCCAATTATGGATTTATAAAAAAATCATGTTTGGTACCGAAGTGAAAAATTATCAATTTCTGAGCAGCACTTGTAGCTAAAGCACATCTCCTATTAACCTCTTTGTGTGGAGTGGAGCCATCAGCATTGATCAAGCTTCCTAGGTATACACAAGATTGAACTTGTTCTGTGACTTTGCTGCTACATTTCAGAACTTTATCTAATGTTCCTTTCCCAGGATGCAATCATATTGACTTTGTGGCACTTATTGTTAGTGCAAGTCAACTACACCAGTTTTCCAAGGTAGAGTATCATCATTAATTCAAAAACGTCCACCAGTTTGTACAATGTTATCTCCAGAAGCTAACAAACTTGACTCTAGTGCACCCAATGTCATACCTTCCAACTGTTAACATCCAGTTGAAGAACATGATGACAAGCTGCAGTGATTCCATGCCCCCTTGTGGTACTCCAAACTTTGGCTTGAACTAGTTTAATTTTCCAGGTTTCAGAGTAGCAGCCGTGTTAGTCTGTATCCGCAAAAAGAACAGGAGTACTTGTGGCACCTTAGAGACTAACAAATTTATTAGAGCATAAGCTTTCGTGGACTACAGCCCACTTCTTCGGATGCATACAGAGTGGAATAAATATTGAGGAGATATATATACACACATACAGAGAGCATAAACAGGTGGGAGTTGTCTTACCAACTCTGAGAGGCCAATTAAGTAAGAGAAAAAAAACTTTTGAAGTGATAATCAAGATATGACAAACTTGATTTGTCTGACAAACAGACAAACTGTCTGTACTGGGCTATCTTGATTATCACTTCAAAAGTTTTTTTTCTCTTACTTAATTGGCCTCTCAGAGTTGGTAAGACAACTCCCACCTGTTTATGCTCTCTGTATGTGTGTATATATATATATCTCCTCAATATTTATTCCACTCTGTATGCATCCGAAGAAGTGGGCTGCAGTCCACGAAAGCTTATGCTCTAATAAATTTGTTAGTCTCTAAGGTGCCACAAGTACTCCTGTTTAATTTTCCACCAATTCTTATGGCACTACAGGAGTCTTCACACATAACATTTATAATTGCAGTTATCTGGAATGCCATTTGAATTTACTACTTTCCATAATGCTTCCCTCCAAACTGAATTAAATGCCCTTGTGAAGCTGATGAAAACTGCAAACATCTTTAATCCCTATTTTTGCTTATACCTCTATAATAATTCAGGATCTTTGGTCTTTAGGATTGGTATAACTATTGTCATTAGGCAGTCAACTGGTATCTCTTCTTGCTCCTACACCTTCTTATATATTTTTTTCTAATGTTTTGATAATACTTGTCTCACTGGCTTTTTGCAGCTCAACTTGATGATGTCTACTCCTGCACCTTTCCCTTTTTTTTTTTAACTGCTTCACTTTTCTTTCTATTTTTTCTGACGGTGGTTCACTGCTAATATCCCTTCTGCCTGGCAAGCTGTCCTATTCAGGTAGCATGTCTTAACTATTTGCATTTGGATGAACTACAGTGGTCAGCACTTTGTCAACATGATTCTTCCATGCTTCCAGCACCTCTTCGGCATTTGTTTTCAGTTCTCTAGTAGCCTTTCTTTCTGCTTGCATTGTTGGCCTGATCATGTTTCCCTAAAATTTAACCCTTTTGTACATCATTTCCATATCTTGTTTTTTCTTGATGTCTTCTCTAGTTCTTGAGTGTCTTCTTTCCAGAACTTTTGCTTGTCCAATCTTTGTGATTTCTTCACTGTTTTGTGCACATTTTTACTTCCATTTTCCCAACAATCTTGGCCTTTTTACACTTTTCTGGTAATATTCTTGTTTTATTGCTTGTCCAGCTTTTCCTTATTTGATTACACCTTCCAATAACTTCCTCCACTTTATTTTATATCACTTTCTTTAATATTTTCCATCCAGTCTGTAGTAAAAGTCTTCATAATCACAAATTAATGGCCTGAAATGACCTCCAAGCATCATCTTGTATGCCTTCTTCACAGAACTATCCTTTAACTTATCAAGATCAAATTTGGCTGCCGTTGTGCCCATCTTTTCTTTTCTTGGACTTCAATCTTTCCCATTAGTAATTCATGATCATTGCCATACTTAGCACTTCTATAGATGCTAACATCCAAAAGTGACCTCCTATGTCTTTTATTGATGATTTGGTTAATCTGCTTTTTGTTTTGACCATATGATGACCTTCATGTCACCTTGTAGATATCTTTGTGAGGAAACCAAGTACCACCAATAATCAGATTGTACATCATTCAATAAGTTCTTAACCTTTCTCCTTTATTATTTGCCAGTCCCATGTGGTCCACCACTATTCATTTGCTTACCACATCTGCTACAAACCTTTGCATTCATATCTCCCATGATCAAAATCATATCATGATCAGGAATCTCATCTACAATGCTGTCCAGCTGTTGATAAAATTTGTTCTTCTCTTCCTCTTCTGTTGGTGTGTATGACCAGATCACAGTTATACATAATTTATTGTAGGTAGTAAGTAAATCTTGCTATGCCAATCCACTCAGATACCAGTTTCCAGCTATTCACTGAAGTAACTTTTTCACTGCTATAACAACCCCATACCTATGCTTTGCTTGCCCACTTAAATGTCCAGAAAAAAAGAAAATAAAATTTCCAGCTGTGAACTTTTCTGTAACCAACCAATGTGTGTCCTACAAAGAAAACTTATAACTTCCATAACTCTTCCACTACTTGCTCAATCTGGCCTGGAATGAACAGAGTTTTGTCATTTCAGCTCACAATATGTGTAATATGTTTAGACAAAATCCATGACCACTTCCTTTGCAGAAATCCATATAAGTCAGTCTGACTTGCTGTACTGTTTCTATAAGTAAAAACAACAAGGAGTTGGGCTTTTTACCCACAAAAGCTTATGCCCAAATAAATCTGTTAGTCTTTAAGGTGCCACTGGACTCCTTGTTGTTTTTGTGGATACAGACTATCACGGCTACCCCCTCATAGTAAGTTTAAGATGTAATGGCTTGTTAAGGTGGATTGGCCTATCTGACTCATAGGAGTGCCAAATCATAGCTTGTTTGCCTGCTAGGAACAAGTATCAGTGGTTGCACCCAAGCCCTCTTGTCTTCCATGGCTAATGAGCTTGAGCTGCTCAGGTTTGAAATCAGAGTTTTCCTTCTCCTAGGCAGACTTACCTAAAAAAGCCCAAATGAGCCTTGTCTGCCCCCATTTGAAATCAGTTTCCCTTCTCCTAGAACTAGTTGGTTCACAGCTATTATGAAATAAGAGTAGGTACAACATTTCTGGGTTTCCACAAGACAGGTTACCCCCATATGTCACCCAGGGGACTTGCCTCTGTACTGTTGCATCCTAGCATGAGGTATCAAATCAGGACACTTAAAAAACCACACTCTCTTCTTGGTGAATGAATTTGTTTTAACCAATCAGGTTTATTAAGTGTCCACTTTTATTATCAAATCAGAACATGTAATACAACTTGTTGATTGGTTAAGACTAATTCATTCACCAAGAACCAGGGGTAAATCAACAGTTTTTAAAAGGGTGTCTAGATTAATTTTGGATACCTGATGGTCTAGGCATGTACTGAACACAATATATAGTTTTGGAAGCAATTGACTTATATTAGTGCTGAGGCCAAGCAGTTATGCCCTGGAACAATAAAATCACCAAGATATTTTATTCCATTCACTTAATATAATTCAGTTATCAATTCTTTAGTATTTCTTATACATTTATCCCATTTCAAGTAATTCTCCAAGAAGTAGTGTTGCTCTTTGTCTGAAGGTCCTCTTATGAATATAGTACCTGCTATTTCTAGTATTTGATTTGAAAGGGACTAGTTTAAAGTACCAAACTCAATTGCTTAAGCATTATTTCTTTAGTGTTTCCCATAAGCCAGTTTACTTGGACTTACAAAGAAAAAACATACATACAACATTACTTAGTACAATCCCAACATGTATTTCCTTGTGGTATCACTAGAAAGAGCTCAGGTTCAACAAGGTAACTTTTAATTATTTAGACTAAACAAAAACAAAAAGCAATACAATGTCTGAAGTGAAGTCTTGCCACTTCCTCTTAGTCCTGATAATGTTGTTGGAGGGGATAGGTTGTCTGCATGGCTGATCCAAACTCTGAAGACCACACAGTGACCTCCATGTTCATGTCCTATTTCAGGGATCCTTGGAGGGTGGCTGTCTTATTATTTCTATTAGATGCTTGCCAACCAGCTCTTTGAATCTTGCTCCCCAGTTTTCCTGCTACTTCCATCAATACCCAGTAGATGACATCAGTGTATAACAAACTTCTTTGATCATTCTCTTGTCGGAAGCTTCTTATGTTTTATTCATTTCAACTGTATTCCAGTATTAACCCAGAATATTAATTGAACTTCTTCCTTTTAAGCAATTTATTGTAATATTTCAAAGCTATGCACAGGTCAGGTGCTTATCTTTCAATAATTCCTTTTCTTCTTATGCCATTCAATTAAAAAAAACTCAAAATACTTTATAGTTCTTCCAACTATAGTGTACATGGTCCACACATTTGTTATTTGTATTCAATACCTTTCATTTCACATCCTTCTGGGCTTACAATAGAAGAAGAAACATACCAAAGGAACAAGATGGATTATCCATATATAGGGTAATTCCCTGCTTCGGTGGGTAAACTCACGTTAGCTTTGCTCAACCTAGCATGCTAAAAATAGCAGGCTGGCTGCGATGGCACAGGTGGTGGCTCAGGCTAGCCATCCGAGTACATAGTTAGGATCTTGGATGAGGTTCTACTCAGGCAGTTAGCCTGAGCTGCTGTGGCCACACTGCTATTTTTTAGCACACTAGCTTGAGCAGAGCTAGCACATATACATCTGCTCGAGCTAGGAATTACACTTCCCAGCTGTAGTGTAGACATAGTCATAGAGAGACTCTCTGATTCAGAAGGCAGACAAATTTGCAATGTTTAGTTTGGGGTAAAAACATGTGGCTTGAACTCCTATGAGGTATTGGGAAGTACGACTATTTAATCTGGAATTTCTTGGAGATCGAACAGAAAGCTAAGTCAGATGAAATCCAGAGTTTCCCTACCCAACTCTGGGACTTAATTAAGGGACACAATGGGTTCATCCTACATAGAAAAACAGGATTTTACCCTTGTTTGTCAATCTTTGGGGGCTTTTTAGCTAAGTAGAGATAGGACTTTCATCTTCATGCTTCAGTTGTGTAACAGTAGTTTAAAATATTGTTTTAACATCCCAGTTTCTATTATTGGGGGAATAGTAATTCCTATTTCAGCTTATCTGGGATCCTTAGACAAGGTGTCTCACACATTATAATTAGAATGTTGATCTCCCATTTTATCTAGTTTCTAGGAAGAAGGAGAGTTTGGAATAGCCACAGAGTTGATCAGCTGTGACCTTGGATGTCATTGAGAAGGGAACAGACTGATAGCTTTTCTATCTCCAGGTGAGAAGAAACTATATTTATTAACCATCTATTTAAGGCATATTTCACATCTGTACATCTCACAAGCACCAAAGCAAGACATCACTCACAGGTCTAGTCTACATTTCAACTGTGTGTTTTGTATAGCTATATCAATATAGTTATACCAGCAAACCCTCCTAGCATAGATACAGTCTATACTGGCAGAGAAGTCCTTTTTGCCAGTATAGCTTATACCAGTTCCCTGAGCAAAATAAGGTATACTGGCAAAAGGACACTTTTGCTGGTATAACTACATTTCTTCTAGGGCTTTGACTGGCATAATTATACAGGAGGAAAATAACTAATAGCTAACCAACATGGCTATGACAGCATAGCTATGACAGCAAAACTTTTAAGTATAGACCAGGTCACCATAAATTGTGCACATCTGCGACCCTCCTCCTTTCTTCCACGAGGAATGAAATAGTTAACAATGTTGACACTTAAATTATCACCAACTTACACCCATTTTAAGACGATTGAAAGAGTCAGGAGAAAGTGTGATGTGGCTACTTTGCACAGGTGGAAATGACTACATGGAGTTCAAGAAAATCGGGTATCAAATTTCTAATTTGAGTATAGCACCCTTCATGAATTGATGTTGTCAACATGATTTTGTTGATGCCTCATCCATCATGCAATATATCATTCCCTAGGATTGTGGGACAGCCTTCTAGTAGAAAAAACCTTTCTCTGGCCATAGCCCAGTTGGTCCCCCAGCAACTCATAAGCAGTTCCTGTGGAACTGAGATCAGTGGTGCATTGGAGCATGCATTCCCAAGTAGTCGTCTTGAATCCTGGCCCCATACTATGCATGCTCCATGCAGGACCTTAAGGTGGAAATGGATAGACTGTGCCACATAATTTCTTGAATTAGTTTTGCATTATAACTTTACACGATTTCTAGTTTTTCTACAGTATACATTGTATTAAGGAAAAGCATATAACTGTTATAAGACCAGTTGCCCATTAGTCCACAGTATGGAGTTTTTTGTTTGTTTTTAAGATACGTTTTTCAGTTATATGATACTTACACTAAGGCTTAACAGATCATTTTAAATTCTTCAATACAATTAATTCATAATCATTGTCAATTCTGTTAAGCATATTGTTTCCTTGTTTTTAATGCAAAATTAGCATATGTTTTAGAGTATGTACCAATCAAATTGGTTTTGCAAATGTTTTAATGGCCCACATCAAGACCATATTTGTTTGCTGGATTCACCTAAGTGGCATGTAATAGCTTTTCTTTAATAATCTTGATTTTTATTGCTATTTATTCATTTGTAGCCAAACTATTGACAAAATGAGGCACCAAAGTAAATTTGTGATTCATATATTAATAATGCAGGACCCCTTCAAAGAGAACAAGTTAACCAAATCATGTATTAAAATTATTAATACTCAAAATATGATTATGTTGTCCCTTGGTATAGTTAGTTAAGGTCATGCATTTCTTATTTTGAAAAAAAAGTGAAGGCTTGTACTAATTCTGAGTTGCTGTAAAGAATTCTGATTAGACGCATGAGTCTAACTCAACAAATACCCTTTCCTTTACCAGAGAAAGGAACTGCATACTATATTTCTCATTTCATTTTATCCCTTTCTTTTGCACATTCATATCCAGAGCGGGGAGGGGATAGAAGGAGGGAGGGATAAATAGGAGGCAGGAAGAAATGGGAGGAGGGGAGATTAAGAAGAACACACCTTTAGTTTTTGAAACCAAAATGTGTTAGGGTTTTGGTTTGTCCTAAAAGACAAAGAAGTTTTGCCAGAAACTTTGGGAAAACTTTTTTTTTTCAATATGCCCCAGGGAAAACAATAGGTATTTTTCTACTGGCTTTAACTGTTCTCCGTCTGCTCTCTCTGCTCCTCCAACATGAGGTAGCCCAGCAAGGACACATGGGAGAGCCAACCAGCCACACTTGAGCTGCTTTTCCACCTAATTCATCACAAGAAGGAGAGATGTGGAGAATCTGTTCAATAAAGAATGGCTTAAGCAGGATCAGCACTAGCTGTGTGGGGTGCTGTGGGGTGCTGAGGAAAGGCCAGACTCAAGCAAAAGGAGCAGCCACAGAGGTTCCAAAGGGTTGAGGAAGAATAGATGGGGTCCTTAGGTAAACCCTAGCCCCATCTCACTTGACCAATTATGACCACTCTTCACTGTGTGAAATCATAATGGTTATTTCTTGGGACTCTGCTTGTATGTCTAGCAGATGTTTGAAACACAGGCTGACAAACCCAACATTTTCACTAATATCCCTGTAAAATTCCAGGAAGTGAACATGGGCATTCAGGAACACTTGCATGGTACCTCATTGATGCACTGTAACTTTTAATTTTTTTTTACAGGGTATTATATTTTAAACTTCAGACTAAGCCTTGGGTTATGTTGGTTGCTTTTGAGTGGACACAATAGTCTTCACATTACTTTTCGTACAACTCCTACAATTGCGGTTATAGTACAAGTACATGCATTTACATATTCCAAAGTCACTTTCTGTAAATACTTTATTATAATTGCAGTTTTAATAATCATTCTTACCAGTTACCTTAAAGAAAATGAACACACAAGTAGCATAAACACAGATAAAGTGCATTTAATTCAAGTGAATATTCATTGAAAATATTCACCCAGCTTCTCTTGTCATCACAGATGTGTTCAGACAAGGAACACCTTTTAGTTTAAATCTCTTTGATTTTTCCTCCCAACTTTTGCTGAGTTGCAGTCACACTATATTCATTGATGCCTTTACACAGGAAAAGGGAAACATTTTCTTTCTGCTCTTTGGAAAATTAAGAGAGTGCTGCAGAAGTTCAGAGAGAAACAAAAGATCCTCTCCAGAACTTGTTCATACAAACCACAAGAAAAAATTTAAACTTATCTTTAACTTATCATTAAAGGACAAATGGGGAAGTTTCAAAAGCACCTAGGAATGTAAGTCACTTAGATGCATTTGAAACTTTTACCCAACATCTTCAGGGTACTAGAGAGGTAAAATATTGGGCTTGCACCATCTCTCCTCAGGAGATGTTCTCTGAACTTCCTATACACAAAACAGATTGGCAAAAGTAATAATTCCCTACTGTGCATGACTCAGTCAGTCCTCCTTCCCCAGACAATTAAGAGAGAGAGGAAAAACCAGTAAACAAAAGTTCCTGAGGAGACAGACAATCCTGTTGCAAGTAAATCATTACCATTTCCAATGAGAGTATGCATGACTGGTTATTATTCTCCTTCGGCCCAAATCAGCTCATGTTTAGTTCAATGGGAGATGAATATATGGTTCCTTATCAACTTCTGGTCATGTCTCTTGTATTTGCTGGTTGGCACTGCTTTCTTCTTCAAACTTTATTATTTGATAAAAAATTGAGAATTACATGAAACATACTAGATGTTTTACGGGGTACTTCTGTGCATCTCTGTTCAGTTTACTTGGGGCCAATCCAGGCTTATTGCCTCCTGCAAGATGGTTAGTGTCCTCAGCTTCCAATGATTCTCTATGGAAGTTGAAGGTATTCAAGATCTTGTAGGAGATAATCAGCATATTGCAAGATCCAGCCTCTTAAACTTTTGTATGATCTTGAAGTTCTCTGCTGGAATATTCAGAGTCTATATTAGGCATCCATTAGGTTCTATTTCAGGAAACAGTGATTCTAAAGTCATCCATGATTTTACAGTCTCCAGCATAACTTTCTTCACCCACCCTTACTCTTGTTAAAGAAAGAAAAAATGTCATGTAATTTATTTTATCCCTTTCGCAGAATTGCCATTAAACATGAATCTGACACCCGGACTTCACAATTATTTCAGTATTTTCTATCTCTATTGTGTGTGCTACTTTATTCCCTTTTTCCTAAGTTACTATAATTTACAATATTTTTTCTTCTAACAAAAACTAGTATGACACTTCAAAAATGGTCTAGTCAAAAATATTCAGATCTCAAATAGGCCCTATTAACTACTTCTGAGTATGACAATATTTTTCAAAGCCATATTTGCCTTGCCAATCATATGGCTTTACTTTAAGTTTCTCTTAAGAAACCCATATGAATATTCTAAAGTTCTCCTCTTGAAAGGAAAGGAATTGATAGTTATTAAGAACATAGATGATTAAACTTGGAGACATCCAATGACAAGGGTCTAGTGGGCCTTCAATTTCTCCATCTATGAAATGGGGATGATATTTACCTTCCTAGAAGTTTTAAGGTTCAATTAATGTTTGTAAAGCACTTTGAGCATGGGAAATGCTGTACAAGTGCTAAATATTATCATGCTTTTTGATAATTTCAACAGATGCAGTCATATTATTTTCATCTAATGGAACAGTGAATGTCTTCTCTTCTTTTTTTTTTTTTTTTTAACTCTACAAAATTATTTGGCACAGATGTTTCAGTAATTCTGACACACTGGGGACTTTCATGTTGCCCAGTGATGCTCAGATTTGTACCTCTACCTGTGGGGTATGTCAATCTATTATTATTCTGAGCCAGGAAGATCAACTAGGAATACTGTTTTTTGCCAGACCTACTAAAGGATTTTCTGAAACTGCACAGAAATATTTACAGAAAATGTGTGGTTCTTAAAATCACTACAAAAATATTATAAACTCCAGGTTTCCTCTTTTATGAACAATTGGCCAGATCCTGAAAATGCATACCATTGAACACACACCAAGAGAAGCTCAAACAACTAATGTTAAACCTTATGATCCAAAAAACCTAGAATTGATATTACCAAGGGAAATAAAACTTGTGAAACAAATTTTCCAACAAAAATATAGGCAGAGAAGTTAAGCCCTTTTATATGTATCTACATGAAAAACCTACATAGCATAACCGTGGTACTCACAAATAATTATATAATATATATTTTATCAGTCACAATGTAGCAGCTGAAATTTGGAAATTCCATTGAAAGCCAAATGTTAATGTTTCTTCTAGCATAATTAAAAACCATGCTTCAAACCTGAACCCCTGTAGCATAACACTTTTCCCATTATGAAAGAATAATTTGGCGTGAGGAGGTATAGCTGCATGTCGGCCCTAATAACTGTTTCATGACATGGATGCATGTTTCTCAAAGCTAAGCTCTAACTTAGTGTTGTTCTTCTCTAAAAATGTGGCACCTTCTTATTCAACAGATCAGCTGTCTCTGTATTCATAGTTTATGTCCTACTTCCTTATTTAAGTAAGAAAAATAAGTTTGCACGGCCTTTCTATTCCTATAACTTCGCATATCTAACCCAGTTAAGAGAGAGCGCGAGCTGGATTCGGCTCTCTCTTGTACACAGTCAACAAAATTGTTCAGTGGTTTATAATTAGTTATACCAAAAGTGCTGAGCTCGCTTAGAAAATCTGACCACTTTTTTTGATGGCTAAGTGGAAACTGACTGAGCTTTTCTGAAAATCACCCTAGTAAGTTACCATAGGGAAAAACAATTTGCTTAAAACTTGCACCTCCACAATTTTTTTTCTTCTGTCACAGATGGGTCAGCTGTAGTAACATCTTCAGGCCTCTGTTACATAGCTAATCAGTTCCCATTGAAGAATAAGTCCTGGTTTTCTTCTATTTTAGAACTGTGCAAAACTCAATGGGTTTGATTTTCAGTGTATGTAAGACCAACTTTCTCCAGATTTCACTTGTTTTTAGGTTGAAACCATGAACTAGCATCAAGTTTTAGTTGGCTTTCACTGAAAATCATACATTAGTCCAGATTTCTTGAAATTTGGCCCATTCTCACTTAATACTTAAATCAAATTTGTTCAGACTGCAACAGATCTCAGCAGTATATCCTTCATTTACTCTTTCTAATTCTACCTGTTTGCCATAGGGTTATTCTTAACAAATCAAGGTTTATAAACAGCTCCTAGAGTCACATTGTGACTCAAACATCAGGTTGTCTAATGTAAAAGCACAAATGTTATTCTCTCCCTATGGTAAAATTATTTGGCAGGTGCTGTAAATGCCATTTCATCTCCTCACTTTTATTATTTTCATCCTTTGTTCTGTCCCTAATCATAAACCTCTCTTGGCTTTTATAAAATGTCACTTTGCCTTTTCAGCCAGTACTATAGGTCACGTCAGGCAGAGCCAAGTTGTAGTTATAGTAAGAGTTTGAACATAAGACTGATTATAGGAAAAGTAACAAAATAAACTGTCTCATCCTGTGTTGTGCTTACCTGTCTCAAAAGCACTGCAAAAAGTATTCCTGGGCTCATAATGCAAGAATAAGGAAAAATATTATATAGGAAAACATTATAAATCTTAAGAACAATGTAGCTGATTGACTTATTACATGACAGTACTTCCTAGAGACCATGCATCATGACCCTAAGCTGTTAGGGGTCTGCTAAGTGCACATACAAGAGAAAATGTGTGCCATGAAGAGTACACCATCAAAATAGAGAGAAACAAGAGTGTGAGGGGAAAAAGAGACCCAGACAGTTGAAGGAACTGACCCAACATCAAACAGTATGTTAGTGGCAAAGTCAACACTAGCACCCAATTCTTTTGATTTCCAGTCTAATGCTCTTACCACTAGACCATGTTCCTCATTAATGAAGTGCTCTAATATAGCACTGTCCATTCAGAGATTTCAAACCACTTTCCAAAGGAGATCAGCATTATCCCCATTTTTACATATGGGAAAACTGAGGCACAGACAGGGGAAGTGACTTGCCCAAGATCACCGCACAGGTCATTGACAGATCTGGGACTAGAAACCATATCCTATGAGTCTAAGGGTATGTCTACACTACGAAATTAGGTTGAATTTATAGAAGCCGGTTTTATAGAAATCGGTTTTATACAGTCGATTGTGTGTGTCCCCACATAAAATACTCTAAGTGCATTAAGTCAGCGGATAGCATCCACAGTACCGAGGCTAGGGTCGACTTCCGGAGCGTTGCACTGTGGGTAGCTATCCCACAGTTCCCGCAGTCTCTGCCGCCCATTGGAATTCTGGGTTGAGATCCCAATGCCTGATGATGCAAAAACAGTGTCGCGGGGGGTTCTGGGTACATGTCGTCAGGCCCCTCCCCCTCCGTCAGAGCAACAGCAGACAATTGATTCGCGCCTTTTTACCTGGGTTACCTGTGCAGACAACATACCACGGCAAGCATGGAGCCTGCTCAGCTCAGCTCACCGTCACCATATGTCATCTGGGTGCTGGCAGACGTGGTACTGCATTGCTATACAGCAGCAGCTAATTGCCTTTTGGCAGTAGACGGTGCAGTATGACTAGTAGCCGTCATCAGCTATCTGGGTGCTGGCAGAGGAGGGGCTGCATTGCTACACAGCAGCAGCTCCTTGCCTTTTGGCAGTAGATGGTGTATTACAATTGATATCCATCATTGTCATATTGCTCAGTGAGTTCAATCAGAGGCACCTGGGCAGACATGTTTTGTCTCCTGGAGACTCAGTCCTGCCGGCAGTCCTATTGAACCATCTTGACGATGATGGCTAGCAGTCGTAGTACAGCATCTTCTGCCAAGTACCCAGAAGATGCCGATGGCTATCAGTCATGCTGCACCATCTGCTGCCAGCTTAAGATGTAAAAAATAGATGGACCAGATTTGTCTGTATTCATCTGCTTCCCCCTCCCTCCGTGAAATCAACGGCCTGCTAAACCCAGGGTTTTGAGTTCAATCTTTGGGGGGGGGGGCATTCTGTGTGACAGTTGTTTGTGTTTCTCCCTGATGCACAGCCACCTTTGTTGATTTTAATTCCCTGTACCTGTAAGCCATGTCGTCACTCGCCCCTCCCTCCCTCCGTCAGACAATAGTTTTGCGCCTTTTTTCAGCCCAGACGCCATAGCACTGGGATCATGGAGCCCGCTCAGATCACCGCGGCAATTATGAGCACTATGAACACCACGCGCATTGTCCTGGAGTATATGCAGAGCCAGAACATGCCAAAGCAAAACCAGGACCAGCCGTGGAGGCGATTGCAGCGCGGTGCCGAGAGTGATGAGAAAATTGACATGGACATAGACCTCTCACAAAGTACGGGCCCCAGCAATGTGCAAATCATGGTGTTAATGGGGCAGGTTCATGCTGTGGAACGCCGATTCTGAGCCCGGGAAACAAGCACAGATTGGTGGGACCGCATCGTGCTGCAGGTGTGGGACGATTCCCAGTGGCTGCGAAACTTTCGCATGCGTAAGGGCACTTTCATGGAACTTTGTGACTTGCTTTCCCGTGCCCTGAAGCGCCAGAATACCAGGATGAGATCAGCCCTCACAGTTGAGAAGCGAGTGGCGATAGCCCTGTGGAAGCTTGCAACACCAGACAGCTACCGGTCAGTCGGGAATTAATTTGGAGTGGGCAAATCTACTGTGGGGGCTGCTGTGATCCAAGTTGCCAGGGCAATGAAAGACCTGGTGATATCAAGGGTAGTGACTCTAGGCAACGTGCAGGCAATAGTGGATGGTTTTGCTGAAATGGGATTCCCAAACTGTGGTGGGGCCATAGACAGAACCCATCTCCCTATCTTGTCACCGGAGCACCAAGCCACCGAGTACATAAACCGCAAGGGGTACTTTTCAATGCTGCTGCAAGCCCTGGTGGATCACAAGGGACGTTTCACTAACATCAACGTGGGATGGCTGGGAAAGGTACATGATGCTCGCATCTTCAGGCACTCTGGTCTGTTTCGAAAGCTGGAGGAAGGGACTTTCTTCCCGGACCAGAAAATAACCGTTGGGGATGTTGAAATGCCTATCGTTATCCTTGGGGACCCAGCCTACCCCTTAATGCCATGGCTCATGAAGCCGTACACAGGCAGCCTGGACAGTAGTCAGGACCTGTTCAACTATAGGCTGAGCAAGTGCCAAATGGTGGTGGAATGTGCATTTGGACGTTTAAAAGCGCGCTGGCACAGCTTACTGACTCGCTCAGACCTCAGCGAAAAGAATATCCCCATTGTTATTGCTGCTTGCTGTGCGCTCCACAATATCTGTGAGAGTAAGGGGGAGACATTTATGGCAGGGTGGGAGGTTGAGGCAAATCGCCTGGCTGCTGATTACGCGCAGCCAGACACCAGGGCGGTTAGAAGAGTACAGCAGGGTGTGGTGCGCATCAGAGAAACTTTGAAAATGAGTTTTGTGACTGGCCAGGCTACGGTGTGAAACTTCTGTTTGTTTCACTCTACTTTCCTGTAAACTAACCACCCTCCCCTCCCCCCTTCGAGCACCGCTTGCAGAGGCAATAAAGTCATTGTTACTTGACATTCATGCATTCTTTATTAATTCATCACACAACTAGGGGGATAACTGCCAAGGTAGCCCGGGAGGGGTGGGGGAGGAGGGAAGGAAAAGGACACACTGCAGTTTAAAACTTTAAAACTTTAACACTTATTGAAAGCCAGTCTTCTGATGCTCGGGCAATCATCTGGGGTGGAGTGACTGGGTGGCTGGAGGCCCCCCCACCGCGTTCTTGGGCGTCTGGGTGAGGAGGCAATGGAACTTGGGGAGGAGGACTGTTGGTTACACAGGGGCTGTAGCGGCGGTCTCTGCGCCTGCTGCCTTTCCTGCAGCTCAACCATACGCTGGAGCATATCAGTTTGATGCTCCAGCAGCCGGAGGATCGACTCTTGCCTTCTTTCAGCAAGCTGACGCCACCTATCCGCTTCAGCCCACCACTTGCTCTCTTCAGCCCGCGATTCAGCCCGCCACCTCTTCTCTCGTTCATATTGTGCTTTTTTGCACTCTGACATTGACTGCCTCCATGCATTCTGCTGTGCTCTGTCAGCGTGGGAGGACATCTGGAGCTCATCCCGAGTCCGCCATTTTCTCCTTCTAATCTTCACTAGCCTCTGTGAAGGAGAAACATTTGCAGCTGGTGGAGGAGAAGGGAGAGGTGGTTAAAAAAGACACATTTTAGAGAACAATGGGTACACTCTTTCACGTTAAATTTTGCTGTTCACATTACACAGCACATGTGCTTTCGTTACAAGGTCGCATTTTTCCTCTTATATTGAGGGCCTGCCGGTTTGGTGTGAGAGATCACTCATGCAGTGCCAGGCAACAGATTTCGGCTTGCAGGCAGCCATGGTAAGCCACAGTCTTTTGGCTTTTTTAACCTTCTTTACATGTGGGAATGGTTTCAAACAGTAGCGCCCTCATTTCCCATACCAAGCGCCCATTGGGTTGGCCATTTAAAATGGGTTTGCAATGTAAAAGGTGGGGCTGCAGTTTCCGGGTTAACATGCAGCACAAACCCAACTACCCCCCACACACACACCCAATTCTCTGGGATGATCACTTCACCCCTCCCCCCCACCACGTGGCTAACAGCGGGGAACATTTCTGTTCAGCCGAGCAGGAACGGGCACCTCTGAATGTCCCCTTAATAAAATCACTCCATTTCAACCAGGTGACTGTGAATGATATCACTCTCCTGAGGATAACAAAGGGAGATAAGGAATGGATGTTATCTGCATGCCATCAAACACCGGGACCATACGCTGCCATGCTTTGTTATGCAATAATTCCAGACTACGTGCTACTGGCCTAGCATGGTAAAGTGTCCTACCATGGCAGACGGGATAAGGCAGCCCTCCCCAGAAACCTTTTGCAAAGGTTTTGGGAGTACATGAAGGAGAGCTTTCTGGAGATGTCCCTGGAGGATTTCCGCTCCATCCCCATACACGTTAACAGACTTTCCCAGTAGCTGTACTGGCCGTGATTGCCAGGGCAAATTAATCATTAATCATTAAACACTCTTGCTTTTAAACCATGTGTAATATTTACAACGGTACACTCACCAGAGGTCCCTTGTGTGCCCTCAGGGTCTGGGAGCACGCCTTGTGTGAGTTCGGGTGTTACTGGTTCCAGGTCCAGGGTGATAAACATACCCTGACTGTTGGGGAAACCGGTTTCTCCGCTTCCTTGCTGTGAGCTATCTTCATTGTCTTCATCATCATCTTCCTCATACCCCGAACCCTCTTCCCTGTTGCGTGATTCTCCATTGATGGAGTCAAAGCACACAGTTGGGGTAGTGGTGGCTGCACCCCCTAGCATGGCATGCAGCTCCGCGTAGAAGCTGCATGTTTGCGGCTCTGCCCCTGACCTTCCGTTTGCCTCTCTGGCTTTGTGGTAGGCTTGCCTTAGCTCCTTAATTTTCACGCGGCACTGCTGTGCGTCCCTGTTATGGCCTCTGTCCTTCATGGCCTTTGAGACTTTTTCTAATATTTTGCCATTTCGTTTACTGCTACGGAGTTCAGCTAGCACTGATTTGTCTCCCCATATGGCGAGCAGATCCCCTACCTCCTGTTCTGTTCATGCTGGAGCTCTTTTGCGATCCTGGGACTCCATCATGGTTACCTATGCTTATGAGCTCTGCGTGGTCACCTGTGCTCTCCACGCTGTGCAAACAGGAAATGAAATTCAAAAGTTTGTGGGCTTTTCCTGTCTACCTGGTCAGTGCATCTGAGTTGAGAGTGCTGTCCAGAGCAGTCACAATGAAGCACTGTAGGATAGCTCCTGGAGGCCAATAATGTCAAATTCCGTCCACACTACCCCAAATCCGACCCGCAAAGGCCGATTTTAGCGCTAATCCCCTCGTCGGAGGTGGAGTAAAGAAACCGGTTTAAAGGGCCCTTTAAGTCGAAAAATAGGGCTTCGTCGTGTGGACGTGTCCAGGCTTAATTTGATTTAACGCTGCTAAATTCGACCTCAACTCGTAGTGTAGACCAGGCCTTAGGCTAGTGCTCTAGTCACTAGGCCAAAGTAGTAGAGGGCTGGACAGCTAGCCTCACTCCACTATCAGTGAATAAAGGGAGGAACAACAATAATGCTGGTACTCCATTTTCTAACTACTTAGTTCATGCTAAGATTTAGGGTTTCAAGGAGATGTTTGTGTCTTGGAGATCGTAATGAATTTTTCATGTTGTACTGTGAAGGACATTAATACTTTGTGTATAGTGTATTTCCTTGTCTCTTAGAGGCAGAAGGAAGTTCTTTGTGATGATGTTGGCTCTGTCACAGTCAGTGGGAAGTGCTGTGTGGACATCAAGGTATGGTATCTTAGCATAGTGCTCCCACTCAGAGGTTTGCCTTAGGTAGGTATTGCATTTCCATAACCTTAACTGGCTTTATACAAAGATTTTCTTTTCAAAGACTGATATTATTTCATTTAAATTAGAGATTGGTTGGAATAATGAAAACTGACTTGTCCTACCCCTGACATTTTATTTGCATACTGTATTTGTAGCACTAAAATATTGAAAATGTCCTCAAACAGAAACTGTATTACCTTCTTCTCAGTTCAAACATTTGTACCTTGAAATAGTTATAGGAAGGCATTCCCTACTCCCCAGTCTCTCTAGAAGGGTATGGCTTTCTCAGTAGACAAAACTCTCCTTTTCTTTGTTTACTCAAGATTAGGGTAACTTCATTTTTACTTTGTGCAAATCCAGGAAACCTGTCACAGAAGGGATGTTGCAAGTGCACTTTGCTTGGTATTGCTGGGATCAGGAAACTTAACTGGCTACTTATTCCTCTCTTTCTTCAAACAAAGATGCGTCCCTCTCTCTCCTCCCCCTTGACTTTGTGAATTTAACTCGAGTGGAAGGTTGGCTCAAGGACTTGGAGGGTACGTCTACACTGTGATAAAACAGTAAAAGACCTGTGGCACGGCCATGGCTGGCCCAGGTCAGACGGCTCAGGTTGTGGGGCTATAAAATTGCAGTATAGCCATTCAGGCTTGGGCTGGCACCTGGGTACTGACAGTGTATAGTGTCTCAGAGCCCGAGTCAAACTGTGAGACTTGTGTGTGTTCAAGGGGAGGGTTATGGCATTGCAGACAAGGTCTAGTGGGAGGCCTTTTGGCCTCATCTACATTAGAAAATCAAATCCCAATATTCCATCAATTGCCAGCCACAGGGCAGTTGTGGTAGCAACTGGGTGCATATCCATTAGAGTACATAGGGCTATGGTGCTCCTATCTGAGCAGGTTTTCCTGACAAGTGGGGAAAATGCTAGAATCCCATCCAAACAAGGAATTTAACTGCAACACTGCTGGCAGGTGCTGTTACTAATTAATCTAGTATAAAATGTAGCTGCACCTCTTGGGGAGGGAGAGAAAGCAGTACTGCCAAACCCAAGGATTCCAAAATCAGTAGGTAGGTGTCTCCAAAATAATGAGACTCACTTAAAAATAATGAGATTTTACATTTTGAATTCTTTTTACTTATCCTCTGGGTTTTAAGCAATGGGGTGCATTCAGGCCACATTTTCAAGCTTTTGTCTGAAACCTCGGTGCTAGAAACTTTTTTTTTTTAATATAAGATGAGATTCTCACATTCACATGACTCCAGGAACTGGTCTTTTAAAAACCAAAAGCCCACAGCAGATATTGCAAGATGAGATTAAAATCCTGAGTTGATGTAGTACTTATAAGTTAGAATATGTAGTCTACATTTATACTAACATACTTCTTGATATAAGGACTGGAAGGAACACGGGGGCTCTATTTTCCTACTGCCTGTTTCTTTAAGATTTGGAGCAGTACTGAAGAGGTCAAAAAAACACAGCTTTGGTGAACAGGGTATGGTCACAGATGCTCTGGGAAGATGCTCCAGAAGTGGGACTTGTGTGAACTCTGTGGGAGGGGGGCAGAGAGAAAAAAAAATATGGTTTTAATAAAATGCTCCAGTTAAAAACAGCCTCTTGATCTGGGAGAGTAACAGAACCACAACAAGCCTGGAGAGAGGTGGTGGTTGAGTTCGACTGCTCTCAGTTTCTCTCTCTATTTCTTGAGGTGGCCAGTGTGTAGAAATTTAATAAAAATAACACAACTCATGGCTTTTTTGGTAGAATGAACAGAGGCACAGGCATCTAGGACAGGATCATTTTTGATTAAGAGACATAAAGTGAGATTGAGAGACAGTTATTTTCTTTACAGAATAAAAAGCTGAGCTTCTTCCCTCCTGCAGCCTTGCATGTTCTCACTCTCCCCCTCTGACAGCTTGCATTGTTGTCCTCTGGCTTCTTTTTCACTGTCTCACTTTGCAAATTGCACCCATTTCAGGAGACTGTAACCTTTGCAGATCCATGAGCTGACACCAAGTTATTCTTCCAACCACTGAACGTTATATTTTTTTCTTTTTAACAGTTAGTGCTTTGGTATTTTCCCCATTATTCTCCCAGGGTGTTACTGGAATAATAAGGATAACTAAATCTCATGCTTGGGGGAATAAAATGATTGCTATTGGCATTAGGAAAAAATCCCCCACCCCTTTGTAGAGCACTGTACAGTCAGATAGGTGTGTTAATAGGGAAGAGAAGGTTCGAAATGTCAGCTTCAGGCCACAAATACAATCCAGGTCACAATTCAGGCCACAAATACAATCAATAATCTGATTCAGGGTGGGAAATGTTATCTACCAGATCTGTCAAAAATATCCTATAGGCCCTTCAAGTTTGCTCCTGCTTTTCCAAATTTTGTTACTTAAAATCTGGAACTGCTTCAACAGACTTTACACTGAGCTACGGGAATAGCTATTCCAGCACACTTAAAATGATTTCAAATAGTTTTTAGCAGGCTGCAGAAAGCACAGCCACAGGGCTCTAGTCATTCTCATAGGCACATCTTCTGTTTTGCCCTCTGTCAAAAAGGGTAGTGAGCTCAGTGCATAGTGAGGTTTTTTGTTTGTTTGTTCCCCCAATGGACAGATTTCTTGGCTAAGACAAGCCAGGATGGCAGGCACAGTTGGAAGAGTTAAGTATTAAAATGTTATCAAAAGGGCAGCAGAAGTGACTTGATTTGCTGAGTCCAGAGGATGAGTGTGTCTTCAACAAAAACTTGGGGTAGTTTGCTTGGCTGATGCAGGACTCAGGACAAAGTTGTTCCAAAATAAATAAATAAATAAATAAAGTGAACAGTGTCACAGTAAAATAAGCAATTTGAAGGGCAGTCATACAAAAACTCATGGAAATAAGGAATAGGTAAAGGGAGAAAGCATTACAGTGATTTGGTTAGTTTACACCACCTGTCTGAAATTTCTTCACTGGAGCATCTGACATATTCTGATTATGGACTCTGGTGCCAGATCCTCAAATAGTGAAAAGTAACATAGCTCCACTGGCCCTCTTTATTTACCAAGGAGCTTCTAATGGGAATTTTTGGATAATTTCTCTTACAATAAAGATTGTAGCTGTCCTGGGCAGGGTGGATGTTTTCAAATCCTCTTTAAACACACGTTGCAAAACAAAGGATTGGTTAATGGCATTATTTCACCTTGGAAATTTTACATGCAAGGAATCTCATCCCATGGACTTGGAAGCTGAATGAAGGAAATAAAATCTATTTGGGTATAACTACATCAGTCAGGGGTGTGAAAAATCCACTGACGGGCATAATTATACCTACCTAACCACCAATGTTTTGCATAGCCAGTGATTGTTGGGAGAGTGAGGATGAGATCCTTCTCTGAAAACAGGCACCCTGTTCCCTTCTCTTTCTGGCCTGGGAACTAAACTTCCCAGTTGCTGCTGTTTACTTGAAGAAGGAAGGAAATAGGAAGCAGCTGGGGCTGCTACTCTCTCCTTCCTGCCAGCAGGGAATGGGGACCGAGGGAACTAAGTCCTGGGGTAGGGTGACCTAATGTCCCATTTTAAAAGGGACAGTCTCGTATTTAAGCCCTCTGCAGGTATCCTGAATTTTCTTAAAAACGGACAAATTGTCCCATATTTTCTGTCTCCCACCCATCAATATGGGCGGGTCCTGCTGCTGGCTGGATCCCTGCTCACCAGCCACCCGCCCACCAGTGGTGAATGGGGGTGGGAGTGCAAGGCTGGTGGCAGGGCGAAGATGCAGCGCGCAGGGCCAGCTGCTCCATCAGTGCAGACCCCGCTGTGGCCAGCTCTCGGCCAGCGGGGTCCCCTCCCCCCAGTCCCGTTTCCAGCTGGCACTGGCTGCGCACTGCAAACTGAGGTGACTGGTGAGTGTGGGCAGGCACGAGGCAGCAACCATTTAAGTGTCGCCTCTGCTGCCCACCCATTGGCCTTTTACGTGCTCCTCCCCGGCTGTCCTCTCCCTGCTTTGCCCCTTCACCCCACCCCCACTGCTCCTCCATATCCCCCTTGGCGGGGTGCATCCCACTCCCAGCATTGTGCAGAGAACCAGCCCCTGGTTGGAGTGTTCAGCTCACCAACAGCCTGGCCGGCAGTGTCCTTCTTTCCCCCACTGCCTCTGGCTGGGCCGGCGACCTGGGAAAGCCCAAGACCCTCTGGCTCAGGGCACTGGCCAAGAGGCATCAATCCCTGCATGTGCAAAAGCCCTGCACAGTGCTGGCACGGGAAAGCCTCTCCATCCCTCAGCTA
The DNA here is from genome assembly GCF_011386835.1 of Chrysemys picta bellii. Classification (NCBI taxonomy): domain Eukaryota; kingdom Metazoa; phylum Chordata; order Testudines; family Emydidae; genus Chrysemys; species Chrysemys picta. Next base: position 48,758,990 of record NC_088798.1, on the reverse strand, counting down.
AGCTCTGGAGGGGAGGGGAAGCAATTTCCAGTCTGTTCATGCCCCAACCCTGCAGGCGCCACAGCAGCCCGCCCAGGGCAGGGGCTTAGCACTCTCTTCACCCAACCCCCCACCACCCTGGGTCCTGCCCCCAGGGAGCATGGGGCTGCTCCATCCCCCAGGCACCCTCCCCTGCTGAGCCATCTCTCTGGCTGGATTCATGGAAGCCCCTGTAGTCAGATTCCCTGGGCCTGGTGCACAATGCATCCTTATGGCTTAATTCCTTCCTACCCACGCTGTATTCAGAGGTGGCTGGGTTATGTTGGTGGCTAACAGCAGCCTGTAGGTGTTAGCTTCCTTTCCACAGTGTGGGCAGGAAGGGACAAGTTGCTTTCAGCTACACCGGGGGAGGAGGGGTGATGAGTTCTGCAAAGACATGGGCCTGGTCATTCCTTCCCCCCCACCCCCACCCCCAAGCTGGAAGCAGCTCCCATCTCTTCCCGCCCGCAAAGTGCCAAAAGGCTGCTGCTGGCCACATTCTGGTGTGAACCCTGGCAGAAATCAGGGAGGGTGGAGATATGTAACCCTCTGTGCCCCTCTCCCATGTGTTGCCTCAGGAAGACTCAACGGCACGTACCAGGAGAGGTGGGACCGTCCCTGGGGCCCAGCTTGGAGTGGAGGGCTGATAGCACTGGGCAGGGAGGGTCAGATAGGTCAGTCACCACCACCCCCGTGTGAGAGAGGTGTACAGGAGTGCGTGTGTCACCTCTCCCCGTGTGTGTGTGTGTGTGTGTGTTTGTGTGTGTGTGTGTAGGTTGTGGGATGTGTGTGTCACCCCTCCCTCTGTGACCCCTAAAGCTTTAAAGATAAGAAAGTAAATAAAAAGCATCCAACTTCGCAGTATTTCTTTTTAACAGGGGCTCAGTCAATCTGATATTAATTTGAATGTTTGCACTGCATAGTTCTGATTGCCATTGAACTCGCTTGAATAATTTTAGCAGGTGCCCCGTATTCAGCACAGGGAAATATGGTCACCCTACCCTGGGCACTATTGCTGGTAGGCTCTATTGCCTCTTTCCCCCTCCTTCTGCCACTAAATTCAATTGGATTTTTATCTCTGACATGTAAAGAAGCAGTATTAGCCTAAAATATATGATCTAGGGCCTCTCCCCTGTAATCAATGGGCAGTTTGACAATGAATTTAGAGGGGAAATAGAATTGTCTGGCTGGTTTTTAACCACCTTGGATGTCTTTTTGTACTGCCTTGTTGGTGGAAAAGATTTAATGTTCTGTGGGGGTGTTTTGTTTTGTTTTTCACTTGGGACCAATGTTCCCTGTAAGCTGTGTGTGATCTTGTAATTACCATATTCATCACATGGCTGGGAGCGTGACCAATACCCTGGTCCTGCTCTGCTTGCCAGACCTCAACCTGCCAAAACTGAGGCAGCTCCCACTGTTCCTGAGGACAAGGAAGTAGGATGGACCCAAGACTCACCAGCAGGGAGGAGGAAGGAGTGGGGTGAGGAAGGCAAGGACTCCTGGAAAGAGATAAGAGGGGGCTCCCTCAAGCAAGGGCTGAGGTAGGGAGCTGGCCATAACCTGGTTTCTGCATCTTGGAGATGACAACCCTAAGGGCAAAAGCCCTGGATTCTGATGTTTTGAAGAGTTTTTCTAGGAGAATACTAATTTGAATAACAATGCTAATAAGTTAAACACCTGTTGCCCCTGCAGATATTGATTTTAATGGGAATTTCAGGAATAAATCCCTTTACCACATTTCGAAAATCTGGGGACAAACGAGGACTGAGTGAGATGATGATGTCTCTTCTTTTTTTAATTCATTTTCAGAATTTCCATTATAGTTAATGGGAGTTACACAGTTAGTAAATGAGATTCTGGCAAGATAGCAGTTGGATACTTAAGAATTTTAGAAAAGTATCTCTTTTTTTATTAGATTGTTCAAAATTGACATTGCATGAAACTATATTATTTATTCAGCAATTAATTTTTAGCTATTGATCCAATTACTGGGGTAAGTGTAGATTTGTGTGCTTTCGTGTTAGGCTGAAAAGAGAAAAATCTACTAAATAATTTTAGTGAGTTATGATTGCTTAAGAGATGATAAACACTAGAGGATGATCATTCTCTGCCAATATATAAATTAGATTGACCTTAATAAGAAATCACTATTGCCTGTTCTACAAATAATGGAAGGGTGGAAAAAAACAGTATATCATATATATTGTGATAGTTCCAAGTCTTATTAGAAATGAAATGCTGGTATAATATGAAATAAACGGCTATAAAAAAGTTAAATGCACCCCAAGATGATAAAATGTGTCAAACCATATAGGTACTTGTTCATAGACAGCTTTTCTACTTGAATAAGATGTTTTAAACTTTCAGCTGGTGAAACTAGTTGAGGTGAATATGCCTCTAATAGTTCCAACCCAGAGAGAATAATCTCCTTATTCAAACTGTTATGGTACTATATAAAATCAGAGGACAATAACAATCTATTCAAACATAATAAAAGGAAAATATCTGGTGATTAGCTGTTTCAGAAATCTTTGTAGGTCTGATTCTCACTTACATAGATTACTTTACACTGTTCTGGCACTAAAAAGGGACCAGATGTAAATTTAACTTGCACCCACTGTAAGACCACTTTTCCCTGCCAAAACAATGCTTAGGCAATTCAAAATGGCTTAATTGTAAATAAGAATCAGGCCTGGTATCCTCTGTAAACAAGAAATTAGTTAACATTTTCCTATTATGCAATTATGCAATAATAAAGTACCACTATGGACAAAATAAAGAAACCAAAGACAAATTACAAACACCCTGTTAGGTTATCTCTTGGTTTGTAAGTAGGCTTATACAGTGCATACTAAGTTTAGACAGTAGTTCTGAATGTTCAGATATGCTAGATTCTCACTGTAGTGCCTGGCTCATCTTGTCTAGATAATTTTCTGAACATCAGTATAAATACAATCGACAGGAGCATGTTTAGAAAGGAAACCATGAAACCCCCTCCCTCTCCGCCCCATGCACACACTTTTTAGGCTTCAGGCTTTCAGGGTTCAGATTCAGCAAAGTTAAATGAGGCAAATGTGGGTTTAGGGCAGTGTTTCTATGTGCAGCCTGTAGTATTAGATACATGAATATAATATATATTCTAATTGTGTGTCAGTATTAACATATAAATATACATTATTGATGTATTCACTAATAATACGCTATGCTCTGAAGGTTATTTGGGCAAAAAGAATCAAGGACTAAAAGGAAAAGTTAATTCTTTAGAACTATCATTGATTTACTGGAAAATTCTCTTTATTGTAACAAATCCTATTAAATTCTTGTTTGCCTCCAACATCATACACACCTGAAGTCAATGGGACTACTCATGTGAAAGAGTTTGCAGAATCAGGCCCTACTGATTCCAGTCAAATAGTTTCAATAAAGTAAATGACAGGCAGTCAATAGGACTACGCACATATGTGTTTGCAGGACTGGGCCCATTGCTTGTTCTTTTTCCAACTGAAATGAATAGAACCCACCCCTCCATTATATTTCTTCTGGGTGTCTCCATTGTAGTTGATATGTTACTGATCATAAAATGCTAGACAGCTCGAGAATATATACAAATTGAAGTTGATACAGTCAACTGTTTTTCATCCACTTCAGGTTTCAAATAACGTTCTGTGTATCTCCGGTGGTGTGTTTCCCATCACAAATATGTAACCATTTACTGTTAAATATCACTGCAGAGAAGCTGGGATTTGAATGCTATATCACCCTGAAAATGTAGAAAGCATATGGGTCTTTTTAAACCTTGAAGATAAGAGATTCCCCCCACTCTCTCCCCTCCCCCCCAAATCTCTTATTTATTCAGTTGATGTTCTGAGGGCATTTTCCATTTCCAGTAACTTTTCAGTTTATTTTCAATACATTGGGAACAAACTTTTCAAAAATGGTATTGGAAGATCATTATCTTCTGATCCCCCAAAAAGCCTGTTTAAATTATGTTTTCCAGTTTCTGCTTTCCTGATCCAAATGGTTTAATTTGTCATCTGGGTAATTACTTCCTAGGTTTACTTCTGTGCCTCTCACTTGTAAACTGACTACTTATATGTGTAGTTCATCTAAACAGAGTTTCAAAAATTGGGCGGGGGGGGGGGGAAGTTCATTTTAGTGTTTTGTATTACTTTTCTTCTACTGTTATTAATTAGTCCACATTTGAAATGTTGAAATATATTTGTAAATGTTCTGTTTTTCTGCATACCACACCTAGACAAATAGTTGAAAATGTTGCTTCACTGCCCAAGGAGCAGTGTTTGGTAAAAGGGATCCAAACCAGAGAAAAGACCATTAATTGAAAGGGCATCTTTTTAGAAGGTTATGCTCATGAAAGTATGGACTGAGCCACGCTCTGTAGTATTATGTATTGTGACAAAGTTCCTCCTCTATCTTGGTGGGTCCTGCACTTATTGGCAGATTTTCTTGCCTCAGAGATTCACCGTGTGGGTTGGGGAACAGCCCAGAGACCTTCCCCTCTGAGAGAACCCACAGTCCAGGTCATTTGGGAGGTTTGGGGGGAACCCAGGCCCGCCCTCTACTCTGGGTTCCAGCCCAGGGCCCTGTGGATTGCAACTGTCTATAGTGCCTCCTGTAACAGCTGCATGACAGCTACAACTCCCTGGGCTACTTCCCCATGGCCTCCTCCAAACACCTTCCTTATTCTCACCACAGGACCTTCCTCCTGGTGTCTGATAACGCTTGTGCTCCTCGGGCCTCCAGCAGCAGCAGCACACCCTCTCCCTCTCAGCTCCTTGTTCCCCACTCCTCACACTCCCACCACAAACTGAAGTGAGCTCCTTTTTAAAACCCAGGTGCCCTGATTAGCCTGCCTTAATTGATTCTAGAAGCTTCTTCTTAATTGGCTCCAGGTGTCCTAATTAGACTGCCTGCCTTAACTGGTTCTAGCATGTTCCTGATTACTCTAGTGCAGCCCCTACTCTGGTCACTCAGGGAACAGAAAACTACTCATCCAGTGACCAGTATATTTGCCCTCTACCAGACTCCTGTACCCCACTGGTCTGGGTCTGTCACAGTATATATAAAAACAGTGGCAGATCCTCAGTTACTGTGAATTGTCATAGCTCCATTTGGCTTCAGTGAACTCAGGGCCTACCTCCTATATATATGTGTAAGCAGAGTCAGGATGAGCTCTACCCTGACATCTGGTGGTGAATTATGGCGAGTGTGGAAAAGAACTCCAGGGGCTGATCTGGTTTGCATAGGCACACCCACTCGCCTGGCATGAAACAACAGCAACTCAAAGTGGTTACTTTGGCTGGTATGGGATCCCCAGTTTCTCTGTTATTGGGGCAGGAAGAATAAAGTTTTGTTACCCTGATTCTGTGAATCAAGGCCAGTAGAACTGTTGTATGACAGAAGGACTGAGTGAGTCCTTCACCATTACCTAAGTAGCACTTGCTTGACAAGGGGCATGGGTTACAAAACCCAGTGAAGGGAGAGAGGATGTGAACAGGTATTTCAAAATGGGCCCTCTTTGAGGGTTTGAAACACCAATTGCACTACTTCCTCTCTCCACTGTTGAATGTCAGAGCTAACTTTGATTCCATTAGGAGTCTATTTACAGGCTGCTGAGCTGAATTCACTTTGGGCCAATGGTGCACTAGCACTGGGGCTCCCCTACTAGAGCTGAAATCACAAAAGAGCTAAAGTTATTAAGAGCTGAGATCACTGAGACTGTGTTAACTAGTGGGGGAGCCTGAAGCTATATTGCTAAGCGGCTGGCGGAGCCGCTAGCAGAGTGGAGCCTCACGGGACGGTTGGAGCTGAGCGACTCACAGGTCGGTGAGCAGGGTGGAGTGGCTGGAGAAGCAGCGAGCAGAGCGGAGCCTTGTGGGAGCAGCCCAAGGAACGGCTGAAGTGGAGCAGAGCTGAGCGGCTCACAGGTTGGTGAGCAGAGCGGAGGAGCTGCCAGAGCAGTTCATGGATGGCGGGAGCGGCTCACGGAACAGCTGGTGGAGTGGAGTGGCTCGTGGAGAAGGCTGCGGCGGAACCCCACGGAGAGGCAGCCGGTCGGCCTCGGATCACGTAAGGTGCCCCTTAACACCCTGCGTGCCCCCCCCCGGCTTGAACTCTGGTGCTGCACTGACCAGGGACAGAGACTTTGGGGGGTTGTTGGACTTTTGGGACTTTGGCGATCCTTGTGTTGCTGGACCCAAGAGACTTTGGGGTTGTTGGACTTTTGGGACTTTGGTGATTCTTGGGTTGCTGGTTTCAAGAACCAAAGGGAAAGGACACAGCCCAATTTGCTGGGGTGGGTTTTTTGCTCATGAAGCCTGTTTGTGGTGTTTTTCCAATTTAATGCTGATGTTGTTTACCTCATGTTATTAAACATTTTCTGTTACACTCAGACTCCGTGCTTGCGAGAGGGGAAGTATTGCCTCTTAGAGGCGCCCAGGGGGTGGTATGTAATTGTCCCCGGTCACTGGGTGGGGGCTCGAGCCGATTTTGCATTGTGTTATTGAAACGGAACCCCTAGATACAGAACCCGGCCCTTGTTGCTGCCAACTTAGATGGGCAGAAGGGTTACATATGAGTGTGTGTGTATGTATACATCTCTCTCTTTAAGGGCTTGACTAAACAGAGAAGTTAGTGCAGAGTAGATAGTGCTCTATAAATTTTCTCCCCAGGTTGCTGTGCACTAATTTCCATTGTGGATGCTTTCTGCTCACCAAAAAAGTTCCCTCAGGCAGTTTAGGTTAATACACTAAGTCCATACCCAAAGCATCCAGGGGAGGGCAGGTACACACTCAGGCAGCTAGCCCAAGCCACTGCCTGTACTACCCCATCTACACTGCTTTTTTAGCATACTAGCTCAGGTAGAACTAGTGCAAGTATATCTTTGTGAACTGGGAATCACACCCCCAGTTGCAAGTGTAGATGTTGCCTTAGTGTATAGTAAAAGTGTCCACACGGGGAGTTAGTGCATAGCAACTGCTGCACTATAAACTTGCACTACAGCTCACTGAGCACTAATTTCTCTGTGAAAACAAGCTCAAATATTATGGCTCAGTTCTACACCTTCATATAATTTAGCCAATTGAGGATCATTTATGTATTATAGTTAGAGAAAAATATAAGCCCCAGGTGTGATCTCCTAGACACAGTGTTTTCATTAAAAATTCCGTATAGGGTCTGTTTACATCTTAAAATGTATTGCAGTCTAAATCCTCCACACACATCCATTTTCAGAGTGTTCCTTGAGCCGAAACAAACAAAGAATTAGCCACAAAAATGTAGTTCATGCCCATACATTTTCTTGGAAGGAACAAGTCTTGATAGGGCAGATTCAGAAGAATATTTTGAGACAAATTTTTTGGTGGATAAACCACAGTGTTTTGCTTTTAGGTAATCAAATCAACATTTCATGTCTGATCCAAAGTCAATGGGAGTCTTTCTATTGACTTTGGGCTTCGACTCAAGCCTTGAGTACATTTAAATGCTAGTAGTGTAATGCGAAACATATATTTTGTTCCAGGAATCTTTACAAGTTTGTAGTGAACGAATGAGAGGTGTCATAGTAACACCTCTAACAGTTGAAGGTTGTTTTCTCTCTATGGTACTAATACTGTATTAGCCTAGAGAGTTTATACTCCCCCCACATTGTGCCATCAACACGTTAGTCTTGTTTTAGAGAGTCTGCTTCTAGTGAAGTGAAGCTAGTTCATTCTCCTTAGCTAGTCACTTATTCTTGGTGCTGCCATCAAATAGTTTGCAAATTGGTGTCAATGTATTCTTTGTATCCACTAGGAATTAGTCTAAGGCCATCAATTCATTTAATATTATTCTACAGATAGTACTCATTGTCATAGGGCCCTAAATACCTATATGACCAAAACAAATAACCTAGAGATGAGAAGCGGGGGGGGGGGGGGGGACTTTGTTCAGCTATTTTAGAAGGAGGACAGGAGACACTGGCTACAATTTTATTCCTAAATGTCTGGGAGTACCCAGCAAATAAAACTGTGCCATGCAGATAATTCCATAATCATTTACATATACCCAGGGGCTACTGTCAGCCCTCAGCCTTTATCCATCCTAGTCTCCAGCCAATCTGCTGCTGGGACCTCACCATCTCCCCTTGAATGAGGATTAAGGGAGTCAATCTCCCTCTTTATAGTCCTCCTGCCATATCAGCCATAGGAGCTCAGAACCCCCCTGTTTCTGCTCCAGTAAAGAATACCTCCTTTAAATCCTTTACTAATCCTATCTGGTCACTGTATCTCTTCCCTATGGAGTACCTGCACTGGATATGCACCACAAGGAGGTGCCAGCAATTAGCTTGGTTCCCACCCCACAATAACTAGCAGGGTTCCCAGACATCTACTAATGTTTTATTTTGTATTGGCCAAAAACATATCAGCTCCTAGGAGGATGCCTTCATCCCTGCATAAATCTGGTTTCCTGTATGCTATCTCCAAATAAGACATTACCAACCCACCTATACATTTGGCCACCTGCCTATTCACATACCTTCTAGTCTGGTCAAAATCAAGGAGGTGCAAGTGTTTGGACCGAGGATGTTTCCAGGTGGTCTTAAATTTGTTACTCTGCCTAGAGATGGTATTTGTGATGAGCAGGTCATGCTCCACACATTTGTTGAGGAGGAAAATATCATTGGGGTTTACCTTTCTCAACACTTCTTTGCCTATTGTGCCGCTCCAGAGTTGGGAGTCCCATCCGACTCTGGCATTGAAATCTCCCAGGAGGATGAGTTTGTCTGCCTTAGGTGTGGCTGTGAGGACTGCATTGAGAGCCCTATAAAACTGCTCCTTGTTGTCTTCCTCATCATCAAGTGTTGGGGCGTATGCGCTGATGACCGTGGCATATTGGTTATTGCTGAGCTTGAGCCGAAGAGTCATGAGACGCTCGTTGATCCCCACGGGAAGCTCCAAAGCTGACTGGCGATCTTATTTTTGATGGCAAAACCAATCTTGTGACTGCATCTCTCTTCAGGTGGCTTTCCTTTCCAAAAGCAGGTGTAGCCACCTCCATCCTCTTTTAATTGGCCCTCATCAGCCCGGTGTGTCTCACTAAGAGCAGCAATGTCAATGTTGAGTCTTGCCAGCTCACTGGCAATTATGGCAGTTCTTCTTTCTGGGCATTCACTGTGCTGAGAGGCCAAAAGGGTGCAGACATTCCAGGTGGCAAAATTCAGTGTCTGACTATGTTATAATCAGAGCCCGAGGTTACACCAATGTCCGTATAACACGAGCCATAAGAGGTACAGCTCACTGTTGGACAGACCATCGATTAGTAAGATCAGTCATGTACCTGCAATGTGCACCACCACATCCAAAGACTAAGCAAAAGTGGTACAACATCAAAGCACTTCAAGACCAAGCCAGCAGTGAGCTGTTCCAGCAACACCTCTCTAACTTGCCTGATAACATCATTGACGTTCAAGAGTACTGGAATGAATTTAAGAACACCATTCACAGTGCATGTGCTGAAACTATAGGATATGCCACTCATCGGCACCAAGACAGGATTTCCTCATTTTCGTCAAACCAAGTATTAATTCAAGAGAAAAGAACTGCATTCTGGAACTGGGAAAATGATTCCTCTATCCAACGAGGACATGAGGTGTTTCACCTGCTCAAAGCTGAAGTCCAAAGGAGGCTATGTGACATCAAAAATAAATGGTGGCAAGCAGTGTTCCCTCTAATTTTTACCATCCATGTGCGCAGTGAATTTTGTTATGTGCACTAATATAGAGGTGATGTGTGACATATCACTTTCATACTGGTGCACACAACAAAATTCATGTGGTGGGGGTGGGACTGAGGGGCTTGGAGTGTGGGAGAGGGCTGGGACAGAGGGGTTTGGGGAAGCAGTGTGAGGGCTCTGGGATGGGTCCGGGGATGAGGGAGTCAGGGCTGGGACAGAGGGTTGGGTGCAGGGGGTGAGGGCTCCTGTTGAAGGTTCAGGCTCTGGGGTGGGGCAGGGGATGAGCAGTTTGGGGTGCCGGGGGGTGCTCCAGGGCTATAGTGGGGAGAAAGGACTCCCCCCAGCTCTCTCTCCCTGCAGCAGCACCTGGGCTGGGTGGGGAGAGGCACCTCTCCCGACCGTGGCAGCTCTGGGGATGGGGCTGCAGGATAGGCGCCCCTCCCCCAGCCCCAGCAGGTCCGGGCTGCACCTGGGGCTGAGCCAGGCCTGGGGGCCAGGCTGCACCTGGGGCTTCCCCAGCCATGGTAGGTTGTAGGCTGGGCTAGGTTGGGGCTGAGGGAGTGCGCCCCTTTCCCGGTCGGTCCCCGGAGAGGTTCCCTGAGCACCTGTGCAGTGCTAAGTATGCTGCTGCATAGCCGCGCAGCTTACAGGAAACTTCGGTGGCAAGAGAAGACCTCTAAGATCCAGGATTTCATAGACCATAATGACATGAGAAGCTTCTTTCAAGCAACAAAACCTATATATGGGCCAAGCTCCAAAGTCCCAACCCCCTAACATTCCCAGGATGGCTCCACTCTCCTCAAGGCAATGAAGCCATTAAACAATGCTGAAAGGAACACTTTGAGAGTCTGCTAAACTGTGAATCCACAGTCTCCAAAGACACCATCGAGTCTATTCCACAACGCTCAGCAATGGAACAGCTTGCTGATACCCAATCTTCTGAGGAAGTCCAGCGTGCCATCACACAGACAAAAAAAATCACAAGGCACCAGGCCCAGACGGCATCCCAGCTGAGGTTTTTAAATGCTCTAGCACAAACTTTGCCAGCTCCTTGCCAAAATCTGTACCTGCAAAGAAATTCCACCTGACTTTAAGAATGAATACATTGTTACAAAATTCAAGAAAGGGGACAAATCTTTGTGTGGGAACTACAGAGGTATTGCCCTCCTCTCCATCGCAGGGAAGATCCTTGCCTGGATCCTACTAAACCATCTTCTCCCCCTTGCTGAGGAATTCCTCACTGAATCACAGTGTGGCTTCAAGCCATCCTGAAGCACAACTGACATGATCTTCGTGGCACGACAGATTCAGGAGAAGTGCAGAGAAGAACACTAGGAACTGTTCATGGCATTCATCGATCTAACCAACACTTTTGACTCTATCAATCATGATGTCCTATGGAAGGTGCTGTGTAGGTTTGGTTGTCCACAGAAATTCATTTCCATCATCAGACTACTCCATGATGTGATGACTGCCACCATTTTGTGCACCAGCTCAGAGACGAACCATTCACCTTTCGCACCAGTGTCAAGCAGGGCTGTGTCATTGCTCCAACACTCTTCTCCATTAATCTTGTCAATCCTGATTCTCATCCGTAACCGCCCTCTGATGGAATCAGGATTGAGTATCGTATGGATGGTCAACTCCTCAATCTCTGATGTCTCCAAACAAAATATAAGATCATGAGAATTGGCATCACTGACAGTGTGCAGATGACTGCGTCATTCTTGCACACACAGAGGCCGATCTGCAAAGTACTCTAAATCTTTTTGCAGATGCCTATCACAGCCTGGGTGTCAGTCTCAACATCAGGAAAACCAACGTACTCTACCAGCCCTCACCTGCACAAACTACTCTTCGTACTCCACAAATCACCATCAGTGGAGAACTCCTGAAAATGTGGACCATTTTCCATACCTTGGCAACCACTTCTCCCAAACCACCAGCATTGACACAGAAATTGAATACAGAATCCACTGTGCCAGCACATCCTTTGGAAGACTACTCAAATGAGTCTTCAATCATAGGGATATGCAAACAGGCACCAAAATCTTGGTTTGCAAGGCAGTTGTCATCCCCACCCTTCTCTATGGGTGTGAGACCTGGGTAACCTATAGACAACATCTCAAGCGGCTGGAGTGGTTCCAGCAGCACTGCCTCAGGAGGATTATCAGGATCTGCTGTGAAGATTGACACACTAACATCAGCAGTATAGAAGTGCAGGTCATGAAACACCAACTCCGCTGGGCTGGCTATTGTGTACATATGCCTGACACTTGTCTCCCAGAGCAAGTACTCTTCTCTCAGTTAAGTCAGGGAAGAAGGGCTCATGGAGGGTAGCAGAAGTGCTTCAAAGACATACTGAAAGTACACCTTAAAAAGGGAGGCATCAACCCAACAAAATGGGAGGACTCGACGCAGAACAGAACACAGTGGCACCACACCATACATCAGGCCACAGCTCACTTTGAGGAAAACAGACGTGCTCATGAGACAGAGAAGCGACAAAGGAAGAAAGAAAGGACACAACAGTCCAGCCAACAACTATGTCTCCTCCAAGATTACACCTGTCACTTCTGTGGGAAATTGGGCATGAATTGGGCTCCTCAGCCACTTAAAAACCCACCAATGAACCCCCTTGGCAGACATCATCCTCACATCGAGGGATAGCTGAAGAAGAGTCTGGTCAAACCATGGGGGCTCCACGACTCCCTACTGCACCCTTCATTGCAATGTGTCCAATCAAATAATTTTTCACTCCTGGGAAAAGTTCCAAGATCTGCCCCAAGTCCCTCTTAGCTCTGTGCATTAAGTCCACTCTTTTACACATGCCCAAATCATCTTCACTGAGATGAACCACAAGTATATCTGGTGCCTGCCCACTGGCTACCACAGTGTACAGAAGGGGCTTGAGCTGGTTCTGTAGCATGCCCCTCTTATAATTCATATAGCAGCTAATAGATTTACTTGGAAATTCTCAGAACATTCATTCTGTATTCAGACTAAATACTGATGGCAGGGGGATGTTGTTTTACATTCTTAATATGTAACAAGGTACCCTGCTTTAAGTACAAATCTCAAATCAACCTACAGTGTCTTTATGGCAACCCCATAATAATAATTGAAATGTTTTTTTGGGGGGGGTGTTAATGTTATGTTTACAGCAGGTCTTCATATGTCTGTTGCAGTATGTTCTGCATTGGCATGCTCTTCCAAAACAATTCTTATGATTGGTTCAGAGTGAACCATTTTAACTTTTCAAAGGAATTAAAACAAGGAGCAATATTACTGCCCTGAGAAACTGAGACTCCTTCCCAGCAGGAAGAGAGCCTGATAACAACCCTTCAGGAAGGAAGAAGTCAATATCTGCCCCAAAGGAACTTGTCAAATGAATTATGACAGATGGAATTCTGTAATTTTGTAGTTGCTGCTATTAAAGAAACTAATTCTACTATTGAAAATTGGTTTGAGATAGACTAAATTGCTACATCTTGAATGTAACATTCTCCTGTGCCAAAAGTGTGAATTAAAGACAATCATTGCTAGCTCTTCTCTATTAGTCAGTTAACTGTTCCAAGTCCCAGAAGGGACATAATATTGAAGAACTGTGTCAAGTAAGCATGAATAAATACTGTTCTATACTAAAAGCATTCAACTGATGCAAACTGTTCTATTCCCTGAGATTCCTGTAGGGTGGAGAGGAAGCCATTTGGTCTTTGGTTTGCACTTAACTCAAGTTTAGTGTTAAGGCTACCTCAAAGGCATAACTGACAGATGGAACATCAGAAAATGTACTTCCATTGCCACGTTAGGCACTGAACTGGTAGTACAAGAGGTTCTGTGAGGGTTGTACTGCAGAATTAATATTGTTCTTAGATTAGTAGAACTAATAAAATGAATGAATCTAAACGCATATGATGTAAATAGGTTAAACACATCAGGCCCAATGGAGCTCTGAGCAATACATTTCCTTAGACAATTTTACAGCAGAGTTAAATTACTACATATGATACCTATGGTTTCAGATCCAGATGCCTAGAGAAGTACTTTGTTTCCTCTAGAGTGAATCAAAATCACAGTTTTGCAACATTTGTAGTAGAAGACAATTTTTGTCTATGTGACAGAAGGAGACTATTGCTCAACAGAATTTCTCTTGTAATTGAATCAAAGCCTGAAAGCTTGGATTCAAATCCTGATCTTCCCAAAATTTCAGGGATATTTGGAGCTGGAGTTTTTGTTAAACCATACTTTCAATTTATCCTAAACTTTCCACTATAAGAGGAATAGTGTTCATTGTTCTTATGGAGAATCGTTGTTTATAGAATGGAAATACACTGCCGCTGCAACATTATATCAGTTTGTGCAAAAGAGACTGCTAGAACTTTTGATTTTAAGCCTCCTGAGGGAGGAAATCCATGGCCTATTTTCAGAGCTGATTTATCACTGTTTTTCCTTTACCCAGTCTCTCCAAAAAAGCAGCATGTGAGCTTAAGGGATCATCAGAAGGGATGACCCAGTAAGATGGAAAAAACACTAAATAAAACCAAGAAAAGAGGAACAGGGAACCCCTAGGGGTGTTGGAGAATGTCATAAAGAAAACAGTTGGAAGCACATAAGGAAATGAAAAGTGGTGTCGGGACTTGCGTATAGCACTACATTACATATACCAAATTTTCCTATAATATCTTACCAACACAGGTTATTAATATAATAGGGCTTAAATTAGAAAAAGTACCTGTCCCCGAAAATTGCACAGTGAGTTGCAGTGCTGGGAATAATTGCAAGATATTGTCAGTAAGCGTGTATCGGGATAAGGGGGGAATAAATAGTCTAAAGGCCCGACCGTGCAACACGTTACATTCAGGTGCATGCACACACACACACACACACACACACACAATCCCAGTTACTTTGCAATGCTCCACTGGGATGCAGGGATCTGCCCACCGAGAACTCACTGGAGGATCAACATCTAAACAACTAACCTGTGAGATGGTGAGTTCCTTTAACCCCCACTGGCTTTAATATAAATTGTGGATGCTTGGCAGTTGGCAGCATTAGTCCTAAAGAGAGCAAGTCTAATTTTTTTCAACTAATATTTTATTCGGTTAAATTATTATAAACGGAGCACCAATGGGGTATCAATTCCTTGACAATGCAGTGGTGTGACTGTGCGACGACTCATCGGCACGGCGCCTCCTGCTGGTCATCCAGGGAATTAGTGTTTCCAGCCTCTGGAGTGCCCTCTGCAGTCCAGTGTCCCACTTGCCGCTGAGCCCGGGTCCCTCCTGGACCCCAGTGCCCCTTTCAGGCTGAGGTACTGCCCCCTGGCAGTATCCCTACAAATCTGGGTCTCCTCTCCCCAGGGAACCCCCAACCCCCTATCCCCACCTCCCCTCAGTCTATGGCTACTGCCAGTCTCGATCAAGCTCCCTTTCACTGGGGCAGACTGCAGTGTGAATGCCACTCATCACTGGCAAGGGGGGTTTGGACCTGCTGCCTCTGCCTACCCTTGGGCTCCCCTCTGCAACCCCAGTACCTTTCTTTGGCCTTTAACAAGGCCTGAAGCCTGGGGGGTTTCTAGGCCAGTGCTCCCCAGCTCCTCTAGCCTTCCCCCAGCCCTGCTTCAGTCTCGGTACCCTGCTTAGCTCTTAGCAGCCAGGCCCATCCCTCTCCACATCTAGAGAGAGAGTGTCTGTGTGCTCCTGGCCCACTGCCCTTTTATAAGGGCCAGCTGGGCCATGATTGGGGCGTGGCCACATCTGTATCTGGTTCCCCAATCTGGTTTTCCTAGCAGCAGCCCTCTCACAACTTCAGCCCTCTCCCAGGGCTGATTTAAGTCTTTTAAGGCAGGAGCGGGTGACCACCCTGCTACAAGCGGCCTTGGGCAGTGGTGCACCGGGGTCCCTCCTGTTCTCGGCCTGTGGTAAACAATAGTTTAGTCTTCTGAGTTCTGTAACACGTTGGTTCAATTTTGGTTGTTGGGCATGGTGTGGGGATGGCTGGATGGAGTTTAGTGGCTTGTGAAATACAGGAGGGATCAGACTAGATGATCTGGGGATTCCACATTTGTCCATAAACTGTGACAGTTTTCTGTAGCCTGTGTCTAAAATAATTAGCACTACATGTTGTATCAGTAAAATAAATAACTGAAACAGAAAAATCCCCTTCACAGTATGGGACTCACCAGGACTGTACTGAGGCAAAGAGCCAGTTGGGGCTCAGACAGTCCTGCACTGACCTGGCAATTCATCTTCCCATTTCAACTGAGTTTTTTCATCACCGGGCTGAGCTCCCTTCCTGCAGTGAGAGTAAAATGAGATGTAGTTTACAGCCTGTCTCCTCTCTATAGCTTATGACTTAGATATTAGAGGGGATCCAGAAATAATTGCAATGAATAATGAAAACAATTAAAACATGTTTTTTTGTTGAGGGTGTTGTCTTCCATTGTGTTTTATGAAGATTTTAATGCTCAAACAAGCTCATTTCTAAGTTAAAGTAAATAGAGCTAGGTAAAAACTTTGAGGAAAAACTATTAATGAAAATGTTTACCAGATACTTGTTTTCTGCTGAAATTTCAACTGAAAATGTAGTTGAAAAATCAAATTTTATCCATTTCCAAAAAGAAAGCCATTGGAAGCAAAAAGTGGCTTTGAAATGTCAAAATCCAATGTCTGGAATTCACAGTTCAAATTTCAAAATTGTCCATATGTCCAAAATAGCTAGTTTGTGAAGTCACACAGAAATGCACTTTCAGAGGGATGCAAACGCACCTGGAAAAAATAAATGGAAAATATTTTCCATTTGAAAATCTGCCTTTAAAAGTTACAGCAGTATCGCTCAACTCATCTTCCTGTGTGTGTAGAGCCTGATCCAAAGCTCTCTTTAGTCAATGGAAGTCTTTGCATTGCGTACAATGGGCTTTGAATCAGGGCCTTTGTTAATTTTGCTTTTATGTTTCAGTTGGAAACTACATCAGCACTAATTAAGGAAAAGCCAGGATTATTAGCATCAGCTGAGCTTTTCATTTTTAGAATGGATTTTTTTTTTTAGTAGAGTCTGATTTCAAACATTTGTTAGGTTCAGGCATCCCACATGTCAGTACATAGCACCTGCTGATAATTATTGTACAGCTGCAAATTACAGTAACGTGTTGGAGCACAGCCATATCATACGGTAAAAACAGTTCAAAGGATATTCCTTACCAAGGTTGTGACAGTAGTTCAAAGAATATTAAAAAAAAAGTATCATTGGAACATTTTTGCCAACAGTGAAGGTACTGCTGTACATTAAATTCTTGATTATTGATGTGGTGTGCCATGGTGGAGGAAGATAATAAAGTTTATTAACTGTATACTGATGCAGTGAAGTTCACGATCAATAAAGTGGAACCACTTATCTTAGAAGAATATGAAAATCTTATTTTCCTTTGTACTTAAAGAAATGACATCAATAAATAATGTGTAGCACACTATTGTTTATGTTGAAAATAGTTCAACAGTAAAAATGACCTATTCTCCTGCCTGAGATTAGATTTCAGCTTGGTTTTGTGTTCCTAATGTGACTTTATCACATTTCAATGACTTTTAAGCTGTTGCAAAGGTGAGGTATTCCATTATTGAAAGTACTTACACTGATTGTAAAGCAATTGCATTCTTTCAGTCTAATATCTTTGTATCTTAATCTAACGCTCTTGTAACCCTTTTACGGACCCAAACTGCTTTGTATATGGTACCTTGTTTCCTGCTGAATAGGGGGTGATTATTTGTGGTTCAGGAAAAGGTCTATTAGATTGATTGACATATAAAAACAGGGCAATAAATTAAAAACTGAAGGGTTTTTTTGTTGTGGTCCTTGTTGAGAGTCACCACTGCTTCAGAGATGAATTTATCCATAACATTTGTAGTACCTGCATGTAGAGATTTTTTTCAAGCTTGTAAAACCATAGCTAACTTTTATTATGGCTCAAGATCAAAAACCTCTTATTTGCTGATTCTATCATTTCACTTCCTATCTTCTGCCTCAGCAGGATCTGTTAGGAAAGTAAAATCAATAAGGTCTAAGTATTCTTGGATTGAGATGGGTTAGAATTGATCAGGAAGAATACAGTGAGAGAAAGCAGCCTTAAGAATAAAGAAAGAATTGGGAGTAATTCTGACAAGCAGTTATAAAAGAATGATGGGTGAGGTAGAAACTCTTCATGGTTCCAAATTAACAACACTGGAGGGAATAAAGAAGGAGTCATCTTATTAAAATTGTTTATTTCATTGCTATTGCAAGTAGGTAGTAATCAGGACATGGGCCCAAACTACAAAGTTCAGATATAGATCCATATATCTCTACCCATCTCTAGTAGCAATGAACATAAAAAGGATATACTAACTGTTGGATTGTGACTTTAAGCCATAGCCTTGCTATCATGGGGAGCAGAGGTGCATTGGACAGGTAATAGCTCCTCCTACAGTGTATCCAGAAGTGCTTGATGAACATCACCCACCATTAAACCATGTTACAGGATATAGAATTCTATGCAGCTAAGCTTGGAAGGCTTTGATTTGTATTGGTAAATATCAGGAAACATGGATTTCTTCATGCGCACAAAAATCAATGAAAAAATATTTCCATCAATGATAATCAACATTTACAGATAGGCAAAGTAATAAAAATGCTGCTTGAGAATTTATTAAATTCAAAACCCAGTGATTTAGACTTTTGGGTTAGTCTAGCAAATGAATTGTGGAAATAGGCATGATTTGTTGATTTAAGGATATTTATTTTTGATATTTTGATGTGATGTTGACAACTTGAGTTTTAAAAGTTCATACAGCTTTCACTTTTGGAATCTCAACCTCTTCTGTCCTTAAATAATTGTCTGACCATCCCATAATTTTGTGAAAATTTAAATCAGTCTTTAAAAGCTTAAAAATAAACATCAATACTAGCTATCACAATTACCCCCCCAAAAAATAAAATCTTCCAAGCCCCATGCCTACTCAAGTGTGGTTGTTATAGTGGAGGGAGCAGAAACATCCCTTGGCATCCTCTGAAGTTATTTTTTGTCAACAATTTTTCAGAGTCCTAGGCAACAGTGACTATTATTATTAATGGTAGTGCCTAGAAGCCTTAATCAAAAACCCGGGGTGCCATGGTGCTAGGCACTGTACAAAAAAGCTCAAATTTTTTATTAGTAGGACAAAAGGGATGCCAAATACGAAGAAAGCAAATGTTAACATTTTATTCAGAACGGCTTTTTAGTATGGCAGACTCCATAGCGACTAAAAAAGCAAATCTGCCTCTCTGCAGGCAGAGATTGCCTGAATACATAGCTAGGAGATACAGGGGGAAACGCAGGATCTGGCGATGGAGGATAGGAGGGCTTTTTGAGCACTAATAAATATCTGTGCTTTTCTGATGCCACTGATGGTATGGGGGAGTTCTATATTTTCTTATATGGACCTTAGCTTACATCAAAATATTGGAGCCAGCCCCTTTGTGGTACCTGAGCACCAATACATGGCTTCAAAGCAACCATCTTTTACTAGCTGAGAGTTCCCCTTCAAGGGGGAGCTCTCAGCTGGCCAGAGACTGGACACCCAGCAGCTGTAACACAGCTACCATTCACGAGGCATGATGGGTATATCAGAAGAGGGAAGAGATGTGGCCAGACCTCACCATGCTCCAGCAATGCGCACACCATGCTCCTGCTATAGAGTATCTATAGAAACTGTAGCTAGCTGGCATAAGTCAGAGCAGAACCTTCTTTCCCTTAATACAGAGGTTCTCAAACTGGAGGGTGCGGAATGTATTCTATGGGGCATGAGAAGCTTGGCGGAGTGGGGGGTTACTGTGCACATTTTACCCACAGCAGGGACTAACTAGCAAAGCTGGTTCATCCAGACGTATCAGGTCCTCAGGTGCCACTGTGAGTTTGTCTCTACATGGCACTGTGCATGTTTATGGATTTCTGTTAAGCTTGCATAGCATTATATAAAGTCGTTGTCATGTGTACGTTAATCCATTTGCTACAACGTGGTGTGCACATTTAATTGTAAGCGTGGACCACAATCACTGTTTTGCTTTTGCTCTTATTACAATGGATTGTTGGCTCATCTATGTAACAGAAAATAAGCCAACTCAAGTGGAAAAAAAAAAGAAGCTGAAACTGATTCAAGTGAAGTGCCGCTGTATATATTGGTATATGTAGTTGTGTGGTGGGGGTAGGGGACGTAAACTACTACAGTCACAAGAAGGTGGGTGCAATAAAATAAGTTTGAGAACCACAGTACTGCTTTAATAAATGCTGAGGTTCAGGGTGCTGCAGATCTGCCATGAGAATCCCTGATATCCTCCTGCTGTGACAGAGAATCTGGGCCACTAGTTCTTCTTCGAGAGATGTCCCTGTGGGTGCTCCACTCAGGTGTTGGTGCGTCCCTGCGCCTTCACTCGGAGATTTTTCGTAGCAGTACTCGTACTGGCCACGCATGCGCAGAGGCTGTCCTCCCCCCCCCCCCCCGGCCGCCCGCAGTGAGTCTAGGATAATAGTGCGCATGCGTGGCCAATCTCCTCAGTTCCTTCTCTACCGTCCCCAGCCTGAGACGGAGCTCAGCAGACTCGTTAGGAAATCCCTCACTTTGTTACTATTACCTGTTCTAGTATTTAGTTTGTTGTCAGTTCTTGTTAGTGTAGCTCATTAGTTCTTTTATCTGTTTAAAAAAAAAAAATTTTCTCTCAGCCGCAGCCGCTCCTACCATGCCTGGCTCCACAGGCTTTAAGCGCTGCTCTACGTGTAAGGACGCTATTCCACTCTCTGATGGCCACTCTCATTGTATAAAATGCCTGGGGGAAACACACTTTCCCCAAAAATGTGCCCACTGTACCAAACTCAGTTCCAGGGCACGAAAGGACAGGGAGCTTAAACTGAAACTGCTCCTCCTGCAGAAGTCTATTGGGTCAGTTTCAGACCCAGGCGCCGACTCCAACTCTACTGCCGGCCACAGCCCCCCTGCTTCAAAAAAAACAAAGAAAGCTACAAAAAAGGGGCAGCCCTCTCCAGCAAAGAAGTTGGTGAGGCACAAAAGTGCCTCAGGCAGGTCAACAGTTTCCCTGCCTGTGTTTCCTCGCCTCAGCACTTTTGAAGAGCCGGGCTCCTCAGGCGCCGCACGAAAGCCGCATCAGGCTGTGGCAGCGGCGCGAAGCTCCGGTGCCGAGGCTTCAGGCTTTCAGTTGCCCACCTCGTTTATGGCACCGTTCGGCACCGAGACGGACGCGGTACCGACATTTCCAGCCTTGCCTGACCCTCTGCAGGCTTATGTTGCCCCCCCGGCACCTACCACGGCACCGGCAACCACGGCACAGGCTGACAGGGAGATCAAAGGAAAAACCCCTGCTCAGAGGAATGTTCCCTCAGGGCAACCTCCTCCTCCACAGCTTTCACCTCACGCAGGAGCCTCACCTTTTCAATTTACTCAGACAGCAGATCTATTGGTCTCACCTATTCTACAGTCTCCCCTGATAAATGCCTGTTTTTCTCCAATGCTGGACTCAGGGTCAGAACAACCTTCCTCCAGTGAGGAGGAAACTGATCCACAGGCAGTTTTTTCTCCTTATCAAGACTCCCAGACCCGGATCAACAGGGGTTACAAAAAAACTACCTCAGCCTGTTCTCAGTATCCTGCCCCATGGGGAGTGAACCCTTGGATGGCACCACCTATGCCCTACCCACCACCATGGCAATGTTGGGCACCATGGGCATTGTACCCCCGAGAACACATGCGCTACGGCACTTCGACCAGGCGCAACACCGGTTTAGCACCGGCTCGTGACGGACCTGCCAGTGACATAAGATACCAGGCAGCACCGTCACACTCCCAGGAGCAACTGAGTTCTGCTCCTATTCCAGCAGAGCCTGACGTAACGCCTGAGGAAGCCTTACTTCCCCTTCCTCCAACCCCGTCGGATGACTATGCTAAATTCCAAGACCTCTTTAAAAGAGCTGCCGGTGACTTGAAAATTAACTTAGAGGAAGTCACTGAACAACGGCATGAACTAACAGACATTTTGCAGCCCTCTTCTTCCTCTAGAGTGGCATTACCAATCAACATAGCCCTTTTAGAACCCGCTAAATCCATCTGGCAGAATCCAGCCACTAGCCTACCTACCTGTAAACAAGCGGACAGCAAGTACTTCATTCCTTCAAAGTGCTCTGAATTCCTTTTTACTCATTGGTAGTGGATGCAGCAAACCAGAGGGCCAAACAACAGTACGCCCGCTCCACCCCAGCCAACAAGGACAGTAAACGCTTGGACCTCTTCGGCCGTAAAGTATATGCACCCTCGATGCTACAATTTCGCATAGCTAATTATACCGCAGTCCTTGCAAAATATGACCACAAAAACTATGATAAATTCATGAATTTTATTGGTCACATCCCAGAACAGAAGAAACAACAATTCACAGCTCTGGTTTCCGAGGGACAAACCATATCACGCCCATCTCCAAGCGGCCCTCGATGTAGCTAACACTGCAGCAAGGTCGACCGCCACAGCAGTGGTCATGCGATGGGGTTCATGGCTCTCTTCCTCCTTCTTCCCTCGAGAGGTCCAGAGCACCATTGAAGATATTCCCTTCGACGGGGAAAAACTTGCCTCCACCACAAACGACATGCTGCATTCGATGAAGGACGCAAGAGCAACCCTCCGGTCCCTAGGCCTCCAGCCACCTGCGACCAGAGGACGACAATATAGATATCAACCTTATCACCGACCACACTACCCCACATTTTCACAACACTCCTATAGACCACAGGAACAACAACAGCAACAACAACGCCAAAGACCAAGATTCCAGCGTCGTCGTCCTAACTCTACAGGGACGCTGCAACCCCCTCCAACTAATAGGCAGATTTGAAGCATTGGTCGAGGGTTTAGAAAACAGCGTTCCCACTTCAGCCGGCACACCTATCTTTGGACACCGCCTACGACCATTCTCTCATCAATGGCAGAAAATTACATCTGACAAATGGGTCATAGAGGTAGTTACAATTGGATACGCCATCCCCTTCCTCTCCCACCCTCCCCTTCCCTCTTCAGGGACCCATCTCTCAACGACTACTCTTCCAAGAAGTGCAGCATCTCCTTCAACTGGGAGCAGTAGAAACTGTGCCAGAACAACACAGAGGGAAGGGTTTTTACTCCCATTATTTCTTAACAGAGAAGAAAAATGGGGGCTGGCGACCAATCCTCGACCTCAGGTGGCTCAACAAATTTGTCAAAAAGCAGAAGTTCAAGATGGTCACTCTCACCACTATAATCCCAGCGCTGGAGCAGGGCGACTGGTTTTCAGCCCTCGACCTACAGGATGCCTATTTTCATGTGACTATACACCCGTCCCACAGACGATTCCTACGCTTTACTCTCGGCTCCACACATTTCCAATACAGGGTTCTCCCTTTCGGACTGTCCATGGTCCCCCGTGTTTTTTCCAAGATCCTAGCTGTAGTTACAGCCTACCTCAGAAAACAAGGGGTCATAATATTGCCTTACCTAGACGATTGCCTCCTCAAAGCTTCAACGTTCGACGAAGCTCTCCTAGCCATACGGCTTTCCATCGATTGTTTCCTATCTTTAGGCCTGCAAGTAAACAAAAACAAATCCACATTATACCCCACCCAACATCTGGAGTTCATAGGGGCATACCTCGACTCCCGGACGGGGTTGGCATCTCTCCCACCAGCCCGCTTCAATTCTATAAGTCAACTAGCCACAAGGATTCGCAACAGTCCCCAGGTGACTGTCCGGGACTGCCTACAAATACTAGGTCACATGGCCTCGTGCACCTCCATCGTTCAAAATGCACGTCTATATATGAGGTGCTTCCAAGCGTGGTTGGCCACGGTGTACAGACCGAATGTGCACCCTCTAAACAAGACTCTCTCCATACCTGTCCGAGTCAAAGATTCTCTACAGTGGTGGAGAATTCACTCCAACCTCTGCTCTGGAGTCCCCTTTCTTCAGCAGGCTCCATCCCTCATACTGACGACCGATGCATCTCTGACAGGATGGGGTACACACATGTTTTACCACACAGCCCAGGGGCTTTGGTCTTCAACCGAGACCTCTCTCCATATAAATGTCCTATATTACAACAGAAAAACTTCAAAAATAGACTCCAACGAGAAACTGCTGAGCTAGAATTGATATGCAAACTAGACACAATCAACTCCGGTTTGAATAAGGACTGGGAATGGCTGAGCCATTACAAACATTGAATCTATCTCCCCTTGTAAGTATTCTCACACTTGTTATCTAACTGTCTGTC
Source organism: Chrysemys picta bellii (assembly GCF_011386835.1). NCBI lineage: Eukaryota > Metazoa > Chordata > Testudines > Emydidae > Chrysemys > Chrysemys picta. The sequence goes on along the minus strand of NC_088798.1, from coordinate 48,734,927 downwards.
TGTACTGGGCTAGCTTGATTATCACTTCAAAAGGTTTTTTTCTCTTAATTAATTGGCCTCTCAGAGGTGGTAAGACAACTCCCACCTGTTTATGCTCTCTGTATGTGTGTATATATATCTCCTCAATATATGTTCCATTCTATATGCATCCGAAGAAGTGGGCTGTAGTCCACGAAAGCTTATGCTCTAATAAATGTGTTAGTCTCTAAGATGCCACAAGTCCTCCTGTTCTTCTTTTTTCTAGAACTTCGAGCCATTCACAATGCGTGCCGTCAATTCCTGCCACTGATCAAGAACCAACATGTACACATAATGACAGACAATATTGCATGCATGTTCTACGTGAACAGGCAGGGGGGGAGCTCGATCCCGGTCTCTGTGCACAGAGGCTATGAAACTCTGGAATTGGTGCATTGCGAACAACATCCGTGTATCAGCAGCCTATCTTCCCGGAGTGATGAATACCACAGCGGACGAACTAAGCAGACGTTTCCCGTGGGATCACGAATGGGAATTAAACGAGCACACCATTGACAACATATTCCGCATTTGGGGCTACCCAGCAATAGACCTCTTTGCAACTGCAAAAAACAAGAAATGTCCCAATTTTTGCTCCAGAGCAGGGCTAGGCAAACATTCCCTGGGAGACGCATTCATGTTCCCATGGCACCAAAACTTACTGTATGCGTTTCCCCCGATACCGGTTCTGAACAGGGTCCTGATAAAAATATGAACAGATGGAGCCAAGGTGATCCTAATTGCCCCTTCATGGCCCAGACAGCCCTGGTTTCCGTTTCTCACCAAAATGTCGATTCGACCACCAATCCCCTTGCCTCTCATTCCAAACCTCCTATCACAACAACACGGCCGTTTTCTCCACCTCAACTTATCCATGCTCCACCTCAAAGCATGGTTCCTACATGGTTCTCCCAAAACGAACTAGATTGTTCTGAACAAGTTCAAAGAGTGCTCCTACATAGCAGAACACAATCTACTCGCACCACCTATCTATGTAAGTGGAAACGATTCACACACTGGTGTTCAACTAAACAACTTAGTCCCACGTCAGCATCTCTTCCACTCATACTTGACTACCTATTGGACTTTAAGCAATCCGGCCTTTCTTCCAGTTCCATCAGGGTCCATTTAGCTGCTATTACAACTTTTCATGACAAAATTGATGATACTTCTGTATTTGCTCATCCTATCACCAAGCGCTTTCTCAAGGGACTCCAAACCCTATACCCAGACATAAAACCACCCACCACCCCGTGGGACCTTCATCTAGTTCTCTCTTGCCTAACCCAACAACCATTTGAACCCCTAGCCACGTGTTCCCTTTTGCATCTTTCGATGAAAACAGCATTTTTAGTGGCAATTACCTCCGCCAGGCGGGCAGGAGAAATAGCAGCTCTTATGGCAGACCCACCATATACGATATTTTTCAAAGACAAGGTTACCCTCAGGTTACACCCCAATTTTCTTCCTAAGGTACACTCCTCATTCCACATTAATGAGCCGATTCACTTACCAACCTTTTTCCCAAAGCCACATGCAAACTCGTTCGAAGCCTCAGTGCATACACTAGATGTACGCAGGGCCTTGTCCTTCTATTTGGATAGAACCAAACCTTTTAGAAATTCTTCCAGACTTTTTGTTTCCATCGCGGAGCGTTCCAGAGGTACGCCTATTTCTACCCAGAGACTTTCGAACTGGATTTCTCAGTGCATCCGGTTGTGCTATCAGATGAAGAAAGTTACACCTCCAGACGGCATCAGAACACACTCCACTAGATCTATGGCTGCCTCTGTAGCATTCTTACGCAAAGTTCCCCTGGCTGATATCTTTAAAGCAGCTACCTGGTCCTCTGAGCACACATTTGTTAAACACTATGCCCTTACTCAAGGCCCTCTATCTGATATACGTTTGGGCGGGGCTGTACTATCAACAGCGTTCCTATCAGATCCGAAGTCCCTACCTCCTTAAGATACACGGCTTTTAAGTCACCTAGAGTGGAGCACCCACAGGGACACTCATCTCGAAGAACGTCAGTTACTGCACAGGGTGAGTAACCTCCTCTTTCAATCAGCTTTTACACTCTATGGTATTGTAAGCTCTGTAGTGTTGTGTGAAACCCTGAATATATGGTGATGAGGAGCAGGATGTCACAGCTGCTGCTGTTGCTCTTTCTGTTGTTTGCAGAGTTGTAGATTTTAATTTCCAGATCTTGTTCTTCAGAGAACACACTTCATCCACAGTTTTCAGATATAAGTCACTGGAACCATAGACATTGCAGGCCCTGTATTCTCAAAACTGACAGTCTAAAGTTAGGTTACAAATTCTGCAATTAGGCACATAAATGTGAAAGTAGGCACCTAATTGTAGACACTGTCTTGAAAATCTTGACCTGGTGCTAGTTTGGTTGCATAATGACATGGTCAAGTGTCCTGTCCTGTCAGTGCCTGTATGAAGAACTTACTATTAAGGCTAAGATTTTGTCACAGATATTTTTAGTACAAGTCACAGACAGGTCACAAGCAATAAAGAAAAATTCACAGAAGCTGTGACCTGTCCCTGCCTTTTACTAAAAATATCTGTGACAAAATGGGGATCTGCAGGTCCCCACACAGCCTGCAGTGGTGCAGCTGTGCAGCGGCTAGGACTCCGGGGCCCTCCATTGCAAGTTGAGTGTTGGAGTTCCTGGCTCCCCCGCTATCACCGGCCAAGAGCAGTGGGGCCTCTACCGCCTGCAGCAGCTGGGGGCTTTGGGGTACCCCTGCTGCCCGCAGCTCTGAGGGTCCTCCTGGCCAGGGCTGGCTCTGGCTTTTTTGCCACCCCAGGCAAAAAAGCCGCCCGCCGCCCCCCGCCCCCCGCCCCTCCTCCCCCACGCGGCAGGGGAGGGCACCGAGCCCGGCCGCAGGCCGCTCTCCCCAACCGGCCAGAGTGCCGGGGGGAGGGCGGCGAGCCTGCCGCGGCTCTGCTGGCAGCCGGAGCCCCGGGAGGAGGGCAGAGAGTCCGGCCGGGGCTCCGCTCTCCCCGGCGGCCAGAGTGCCGGAGGGAGGGCGGAGAGCCCGCTGCGGCTCCGCTCTCCCCGGTGGCCAGAGCGCCGGGGGGAGGGCGGAGTGGCGGCCAGAGCGCCGGGAGGAGGGCGGCGAGCCCACCGCGGCTCCGCTCTCCCCGGCGGCCAGAGCGCCGGGAGGAGGGCGGCGAGCCTGCCGCGGCTCTGCTGGTAGCCGGAGCCCCGGGAGGAGGGCAGAGAGTCCGGCCGGGGCTCCGCTCTCCCCGGCGGCCAGAGTGCCGGAGGGAGGGCGGAGAGCCCGCTGCGGCTCCGCTCTCCCCGGTGGCCAGAGCGCCGGGGGGAGGGCGGAGTGGCGGCCAGAGCGCCGGGAGGAGGGCGGCGAGCCCACCGCGGCTCCGCTCTCCCCAGCGGCCAGAGTGCCGGGAGGAGGGCGGCGAGCCTGCCGCGGCTCTGCTGGTAGCCGGAGCCCCGGGAGGAGGGCAGAGAGTCCGGCCGGGGCTCCGCTCTCCCCGGCGGCCAGAGTGCCGGGGGGAGGCCGGAGAGCCCAGCCGGGGCTCTGCTCTCCCCAGCGGCTGGAGCCGGAGCAACGTGCCGCCCCCCTCCAGGTGCCGCCCCAAGCACAAGCTTGGTGGGCTGGTGCCTGGAGCCGGCCCTGCTCCTGGCAGTCGGGAGCTGTGGGGTGCCCCCGCCGCTCACAGCAGCTGGGAACTGTAGAGTATCTCCGCTGCCCACAACTCCTGGGGCCACCGCTGTTGCCGGGAGCTCGGGGTTCCCCCACTGCCCATGGCGGTCAGGAGCTGTGGGGTGCCCCCACTCCATACGGTGGCTTGGAGCTCCGGGGCCATCAAAGGCAGCGGGGGTATCCCGCAGCTCCTGACTGCCGCAGGCTAAAGTCACAAAGGTCGCTGGAAGTCATGGATTCTGTGACATCCGCGACCTCTGTGACTAAATTGTAGCCTTACTTACTATCAATCAGCTACACTTGGTACAGTACTGGCATTGGATCAGTAAAAATATACACATATTTAACAGCGAGAGTCCCTGGTGGGGGACTAGTCATCCATACTTAATAGGGGAGGAAATGAAGGGTTTATTTTGGAGGTTGGATCTTCTTCATACGCCTCTCTTAGGTAGTTCCACTTTACAAGATCCGGAAAGAAAGACTGCAATGTATTTCAGCCATTTGCCTAAAACAAAACAAAGGAATAAGAGAAGTTGTTCCAACAATCAAAGTATTTTTTAACTTCTTGAAAAGTTACATTCTGATGTACCAGAATTGCAATGTAAAGTTCTGATCTGAAGCCTATCAGATGTAATGGGTTTTGGATCAGGCCCTAAATACAGATCTAATTTGGGGAAAATAAAATGACAGACCATTATTATGACTTGTGTAGCTAAGTAACTGAAATGAGGAGGTGTCTTTGTATGTTCTGTGTATTGCACCTTTAAATGTTGAGTTTCTTCCTGCCTGCTGCAGAGGTAGCCAAGAGGCACCTGCCACTTTGTGTTTCATTTCAGATACAGAATGTTGCCATTTGTCAGTGCATTTTTCTCTCTGTCACTATACATTTTTTTCTTGTTTTTATTTAATTCTCATGTAGAATGCGAAATACTTGTTTTTCTCTTTGTGCGTGGGGAAAATAACATCTTGCTCCTCTGCAAAAACCTCTCTGCTTCCGTCTGGCTTCCAGCCTATCTTCAGACTTCATCATGGCCATGTGAGCACTTGTGGCGTGAATATTCACAAATGTACGCTTATCAAACATATCATTTAACCTTTTTCTCTTCCAAAACATTTTCTGGAACAAAATTTTACTTGCCTGAACAATGGATAGTGAATAAAGGGTATCTCAAATACCATCAAGATTAATTCACTGGTTTTAGTGAAAAGAATATTTGCAAATACTTAAAAAAAACCTCTCTGCTATTTCCAGCCCTATATATGCTTGTTTATTTTAAAATAGCTACATCATAATCATGTTGGAATGTAAACTAAAATACTGAGGTTTTTTTAAACTGCTATTGCTAAGGAAGCATTTTTCTTTTTTCCAGAAGATGCGAAGGCAATAACTAAACCTTTAACCTGGCTTCACCTGAAAATAATTGAAACTCTTCAAAAGATGACAGTATTTGAATGGTATTTTATGTACGAATTTGTGTTAAGGTCAGAAAATGTGGCTGGAATTTTCCCAGTGTAGAGCATAACTGAGGAAATGCCAACTTGTCACCTACCTTCCTTCAGGTACATTTTTGTCATGGGCCAGATTTAAAGTCTTCAGACTAAGTTCTACTCTGATTTACATCAATGTATGGAGTAACTCCTTCAACTGAATTAACTTGAGTGACCCTGGTGTAAATACAAACAATTCTGGTTATTTCTGCTTTGCAATTATGAGGTTTGATTGCAGCTTGTGTAGACATACCTGAGCCAAGTTTAATCTAGTTAGTTTGGGTTCTCAGCACAGTTTGGGGCTGACTTGCATAGCCTATGTCTCTGCAGCTTCACTGATCTGTGACCAAAGCTAGGTGGATTAAAGCTAGCTCAGGTACGTCTACACGAGCTCCAGTCACACCCCATGACTGTAGTCTACACATATCTTCAGAAACACTAATGGTATGTTTTTATACCCTAATTGTTTAGTATAGGCAAACCATTGCTCAGTCTATATTCCTGAAACCAAATGTAGGCTTTAAACATTCTATCCAACATGTCTATGATTATTTATAATATGTTTACGTTGTCTGGGTGCCAAGACATTTGATAAAAAATGAAGAGTGATTTATATCAGTTCAATATGCTAAAGATGTGAGGTTTTTATATTGTATTTTGAATCATAGATTGCAAACTTCAATGCAATTTAATTGCGCTTAAATACACAGATAATCTTTTCAGATCTATAAAACTCTCTTGAGATGAATGACACAAGCAGAGAATTGACTTGTCCATCAGTCTCCAGAAGAAGTACTGTGCTCAAAAGTGGGTGGAGGGAGGAAGGGCAGTGACGGGGGCAGGGGCAGTCCTGATCTATATGCATCATTCAGGATCAAATGTAATGATGTGGAAAGAACATCATAACTCTGAGGGAAGTAATCAAATTAATATTATAGCTCCAATGGTGCTAGATTAGGGATGAGCCATTTAATGCTGTCAGGATACTACTGCCAGATCTGCAGTGCCACCTTCAACATAATACCTACATATATGACGGAAAGTGAATATCAAGGATGCAATCACTTGTGGATGTATTCAGGAAGACCATATTTTGCATACAGGGCAACATGGAAGAAAGCACTGAGCTGTTTGTGTGAGAAGCCAAAAGGTAGTCAAGGGTGGGAATATTTGGAAATAGATTAGGAGTGTTATGAAGCAAGACAACCTCAGATAGAGATAGATTTTCACTCAGTTCAGTGGGTCTACTTGTCTACCAGCTCAGTACTGTGACTTAAAGCATTCACAGTCTGGCCCACAGATCTTAGAAGATGGAAAGATATTCACCAATATGTGAGAGAAGTAACAATAAACTTTTGCTCTTTACAAGTGGTTGGTGTTTCCTTGTTTTGCAGCATTAGTGTATCGTTGTTGCATTCCCTTCCTGAGGAGGGAGCACATCATTTAAATCTTGAATGTGCATCATTCTAATTTCCTCAGCTATCCTCCTTTATTACAGACTTGTAAGAATTCTGTATAACGTAAACTAATACACCTCTACCTCGATATAACGCTGTCCTTGGGAGCCAAAAAATCTTACTGCATTAGAGGTGAAACCGCGTTATATCGAACTTGCTTTGATCCGCCGGAATGCGCAGCCCCGCCTCTTCCTCCCCCCCCCCCCCCCCCAGAGCACTGCTTTACCACATTATATTAGAATTCGTGTTATATCGGGTCACGTTATATCGGGGTAGAGGTGTATTCTTTTTGCTTTGAACAGAAGTAGTGAGATGAACATCCCCTTTTGGGAGCATATGTGTGGTATGTTTTGATGATGCAACTTTAAATAGTGCAGCGGGAATTGCACTAAGCTTTAGACTGAGTATCTGGGGAATTAAATCAATATTTTATCATAGGCTTCTTGTTTGCAGATCAAAGTAGTAAACGTAGCCTGCCTTTTGTTGTTGTTGTTAATAATATGGTGGATTTTGTTCTTTTAAGGATTGAGCAGATGGGATTAGACTGGGATGCTTGTGCCAATTCTTTTCTTCCTCAAAGTTTATTTCTTCAGTGTCAGCATGACTGATACAGCTGGATTCTATACTAAACTCTTTACCGGATAGCTTATATGTTCTCTTACAAATGAACATTTGTTTCATGTGCATGAAAATATACTCATTCAACATATGTATATGTAGTTAGTGGGTGCTTTTAAAAGATAGCTATGGTACAATTGACATCAACTCTGCTGTAATATTTCCTATATTTAGCACATATACTACTGTGCACCTGTTAAGTATACTTTGTAAGGACATCTGTTGCACATACATATGCAGGTAGTGGCACTGTTTGAGAGTCTACAGTTGGGGTTGTTTCAGTATGAACCTCTATTTCAATAGGCTTATCATGGATAAGCAGAGGACATGAATAGAGAATTATCCATGCTTCTACTGGAATAAGTACAGGTGACCAGCTCCCAGAAAAATGTTACTTATTATACCTTAATAGAATTTCTAATGGATATAGGAAAAAGTGAGGAATTAGGAGAATGCTAGTCTGAATCAGGGCCTTGAATAGTACCTATTACAGTGGGGTCATCAGGGCCGGCTCCAGGGTTTTGGCCACCCTAAGCAGCCAAAAAAAAATGCCGCGATCGTGATCTGCGGCGGCAATTCAGCGGGAGGTCCTTCGCTCTGAGCGGGAGTGAGGGACCATCTGTCGAATTGCCGCCGAATAGCTGGACGTACCGCCCCTCTCCGGAGTGGCCGCCCCAAGCACCTGCTTGCCAGGCTGGTGCCTGGAGCCGGCCCTGGGTGTCATTTATATATTAGTAAAATTTAAGGCACTAGTCATCTCTGATTTACAAGAGAGTGGGGACAGGTGAAAGAAACTACGTTCTCCACCCACATGAGAGCCAAGACTTTTGGTGTGGTCCAGCGGATGGGGCACTTGAACAGAACTCAAAATACCTCAATCCTGTTCCCAGCTCTGCCACTGACCAGCTTGCCAGCCTCAGGAAATCACTTAATCTCTTAGTACTTCTGTTTTCCTTTCTGACATTTATCTGTCTTGTCTCTTTAGGTTGTAAGTTTTCCAGGGCAGGAGTTGTCTCGTATGTGTGCAGTGCCTAGCACAGTGTGGGCCTTTAGACACTATTGTGTATACAAATAAATAACAACCGCCGTGGTGGATGTTAGAGACACAAGGTGTGTGAGGTAATATCTTTTATTGGACCAACTTCTGTTGGTGAGAGAGAGACATTTCTGAGACACTCAGAGCTCTTCTTCAGGTCTGGGTGGAGCCTGGGGCAGCATGCATGGAACAGTCCCTGAAAGGAAAGGTCAGGAATCAGGAGAATCTGGGTTCCTGTTAAGGCTGTCTAGGTTAAAGGTGCTGTAGTGGGTATTATATAGTAACCTAGATAGCTTTAATAGGGACTCGGATTCTCCTGATTCCTGACCTTTCCCTTCAGGCATTGTTCCATCCATGATGCTCCAGGCTCCACAATGATGCATGGATTCTGAGAGAGGTGGGTTTTATCCAGTGCTTAATTTGTAATGAAAGAAGTGTCGGGGCTCAAACAATTAGGTGCCTGTTGCTCAAGCAATTTTGTTTTACTTTCATAACTGATGGTGCAAGCCCAGAGGTGCTGGGGCTATGAACTACCAAGCCTAGAGATGCCAGGTCTCAGCCCTGGCAAGCCCTAGCATAAATTAAATACTGGTTTTGTCAGTTTATAAAGGATCATGCAGTCTGCACACTTCAGACCTCATGGAGTGACCATGTCTGCTCAGCATGACATGCTTAGTCCCTCAGCATCACGTGCTTAGTCAATAAGGTAACACATTGCCCCACTTGGAGCTGTGGCTAAATGCCACAATGTAGCCTTTTTATTATAATTGAACTTCTGACTGATTTTTTTTAAACAATTTCTACTCATCACAGTTTATTATTATACCCTTCTGCAGTGTGACCAGTTTACATGCAATATAGCCTTAGGGTTCTTCTGCCACTACCATTTTCTCTTTGTCTTCATGTCGCCGAAAGTGAACTCATGGCCCATTGGTTCTGTCTAGGTAGGCTAGACAAATTAGATGATATACTTCAGAGTACACTGTGGGTTAAGGTACCACCATTTCCTGGTCAGTCTATCAAACAATCTTGATGTGCTTCATGTATTTTTCTATTTGCCTACCAATGAGACATGTTATGGTCATATACAAATACAGAAAGTTCCACTTTAGCAACACACACAATAAATGGACTACTCTCTCACTGAAAGAATTTATTAATTTGCATTGATATTTTTAAATTGTAATGGATTTTTAACAAGAAGAATGCTGATTAATTATGTAGTATTTTCCTTTGCCACTTGGTCACATATGTTTGAAGCTGATAACAATAAAAGGCCAAGTACAGTACATGTACAATATGTGTCCCACATATTTGCTTTTTTTTCTGCCTCATTTGTTGTGTGTAGATGTGTTTCTTATATTTCTTATATATTTCTTTCTTCTGAACTATCACATTGGCTGTGTTAGGATTCTAATCCTTAAGGGTATTAAATAAAATATCTTTACTGACACAGCAGTGAAACTACTTGTACAGTGTCTCTCTCCTTTCTCTTCTCCTTCCTCCTTCCCCCATGTGTGCGCACACACTTTCTCTCTCCCTAGGTTGTTGGCCTTAGGTTCATTCTTATTACCCCTAAAGTTGGTTTTGCTTTGACGGATATTGTTCCTGTATTATCTCTCTTCTCAGCTGTAGTTTTGAAAAACCAAGAGTCAAACCTTTTAGTCCAGGTCATTGGTCCTATCTTGAAAATACTGATGCACAACTTACACTGTTCCACAAGAGTTAGAACCTTCAGGCCTTACTAGCATGAGTCCTGTTGGGACCATTTGCACAAGGATGACTAAAATAAACAAACAAAAAAGTGCATGATCTTTCCTTATGCTTGCCTTTATTAATCTATAAAGTCCTGAGTCAAAGAGGTGCTGGGTCTCTGTTGTATCCTGTGAATTCACTAGAAGTCAATGAGTTCTGGGAATAGAGCAACTCAGGATAAGTTTGAAATTTACATGAGCCATTCCTCATTTTGGCATTCTGGGATTAATCTTACACTCTAGCAACTAGCTTCTTTCTTGTTGCTCCCTAGAACCTTTGTGGTGTTTCAGAAATAGCTCTTAACTATGATGGAGTTTAAATAGCAATTAAGTAAAAAAAAGGATTTTCCCCATTGGCCTAAACAAATACTACAAAATAACTTCCACTAGTATTTCTTTACCCGTAGGCAAACTGACTTCAATCCCATTCACATGCCTTTTGTGTTTATTTTATATGAATATTCTAGAAAATGAGTTCTTTTTCTGAGATGAATGTTCATTGTAATACTGAATTTCAGATGAATATTTTCCAAAAATCATAGAAAACTTATATTGAACTTTCTGGGAATTCTTAGAGTTATAGTTATCCAATCAGAGGAAAAACATACCACTTGACCTATTTATCCAATTAAAATTCACCACCACAGCTTTAAATGTAAATATTAAGTCTCTCAACATTTTTACTCACAATTATCAAAAACTATTCACCAAATGATTGTCATAAATAATTCTGAACTATAAATTGCACATTATTATAGCATTTGCGGACAACTTGAAAACAGGTGATATTTGCTATTAATTATTTGAGCAGCCTAATCTTTAGTAGTTTAGATTACTGTTTGGAGCTACTTACAATAGGTGAAATCAGCAAACCCAAAGAACCACATGGTATAGTGTGCACTTGTTGCAAATATATTACCATATTTTTGATGTCTGCAGCAGGTTAGCAGTGATACAGTAAGTATTAATGATAAAAATTATATGAAACCCAACGGGATAGGAAGACATCTTGGTGGGATGACACAAACAGGTGCAACCTTTCAACACAGCAATTATTTTTCTTTTTTCCTAAATGTCTTCATGAAAATGGTTCTTTAAATAGTAATATGTGTGTGAAGAAAGGCTCCGAGCATATTCACATGCAAGACAGAGGAGCTATGGTTATTTTCTCAACATTGCATGTGAATAAAGAAAGTCTGATGCTTTGGAAAGTCTGAATGTCAAAATGCAGCATGTCATTTAGGGGCTAGATAACTGGCAAAAGTGATATGGTGTTGCAAAAGTGTCAAAGGAATTTGACAGATCCCCTTTCTTTAAGCATGGCTTGTACTGAAAAAAAAATGCCACATTCTACATATTCTTCATTATTACAGCAGCTCTGGAGTAGTTTGTGATTACAAAGTTTATAAAATGCTATTTTGAGATTATTTTTCAGAACACATACAAGTCTATTAAAGGTAAATGTATCCATTTATCTATAAACACAGTGAAAGGAACATATACAGAGCTCAGTCCCCTCATATTCTGGGACACTTCAGTATCTTTTTCTTAAATGACAAAAGTAAGAGTTCGTCCCCCAAGCTTCTGTTCATCCTATAGAATTGAGTTTGAATGCTTGGAGAGGCCCATGTTGGCTGAAGAAGAAACCTGAGGCGATGAAATTACCTTTTTGGGTAAGTTGGTTGATGTTGGCATTCAACAACAAGCTCAGGAATAATTTTTACACTTGAGTAACATTTAACTGCTGCTGTTGTCAGACTTTCTGCAGCTCCCATCATGCAAATGCTCAGGTGTAAAGGATATATAGAACCGATATGCTTTGAATGATTAGTATATTGATTTTCTTCTGGCCTTCATAAAATTAGAAAAGCTGTCCACCTCTGTTTATCCCAAAATAAGTAAAGAAAATAAGAAAATGGTTCACATCATGTGAGACACTTTGTCTAAGGACCCACATATCAGCCAAGGTCAGGTGTTCCCCTCCCCCAAAATAGAAACTAAAATGACTAAATGAGAGTATTGGAATGCAGTATAGTTGTAGCTGTGTCTGTCCCAGGATATTAGAAAGAGAAGGTTTTGCTAATCACCTAGTCAAAAATCTCTCATAATCTGTATATAGATAAAACTTTTCTACCTTCCAAACTAGCTGAAAAGAACTTTAAGTTACCAAGTAAGGGTGACAGCCTGTTTTCTTATGCGAAGTGACCCATTGCACTTTGTGAATGGATCAAGAGATGGACAGGGAAGCTTCAAGTTAAGAAAAATTACTGGCTGTAAAATTAAAGGTCAAATTGGACAAACTACCCCAAGCCATGTTTTCACCCCAGAGAATGAACTATATATTGTTTTCCGTGTAAATCAAATATACCACAAATAATCTGTCTTTCACACCACATTAAAACCTGCACATTGTTTGACTTGTGAGTCAGATCTACATCCTTCTATATGTGGAAAATGTCGATTGCAAGTCCTAAATAATGCAAAATGCTTATGTATAATCAAAGAATGTGTGGAGTGTGTCCTCCAGATTTAGACGTTTCATTGCAAATAATTGTTGCACTCTATGAGTATTAGAAATTGTCTGGTACAAGGAAGAAGAAATGTTAAAAGCTATAAACCAGGGTATAACTTTGGTATATTAAAATAAATTGCTTAAAAGGGGGATCCTAACTGATAATAGGGGCTAATAATGAAATACAATCCTTGAAATAAATCAAATTTTAAAAATCTCTGATAAGAAAAGGATTGAAGAAATCTGTTACACATCAGCATCATTTACTGGATACCAATGGAAATAGCAAAGAGACTGAAAGAGCTAAAACCTAAGGACTCACTTGGCATGTGTCCAATTGGAATAAGAGGGTGGCCCCCTCTTACGAGCCCTGAAACGAGGGTATATAAACTGAAGTCACTAGGTGCTCAGGAGAATTGATTGAACCCAACAAGCAGCTCAAGATTGTGTGGCTGATGCTTGGACCAGCCATGTGGAAAGGACTCTTCCCCCATCCCACAGTTAAGAGGATAAGAAAACATTTCAAAGATTGTATTTCCCCCTCTGTTCTTTAATATACTTAACTGTAGGTTATCTTGCTAAGATTACACTCTCTAGTGAGATCTCAAGCAACAGTATTTTAGATTTAAATTTCTTTATAAATCCAAGGAAATCGACCTGAGAGAGATTGAAAATACTAACTTTAAGCAATTGCTATTAATATTCTAAACTTGTCCATTTTGGATCAATTTGTCAAAAGTAAGTAACCACACTCTTCAAAGCACCAGGAAATACAAGGTTTCAGAGTAGCAGCCGTGTTAGTCTGTATCCGCAAAAAGAACGGGAGTACTTGTGGCACCTTAGATTTGTTAGTCTCTAAGGTGCCACAAGTACTCCTGTTCTTTTTTCAGGAAATACAAGTGCATCCTTGCAAGTTTGATAAATGTGTTAAGTATTAAAGAACTGAGAACTGATTATCATAAGTAAATATTGGTAATTTTTATTGTTCCTTGGTATGACTGCTGAGCCTCAACTGTAGTCTCTGATAATTGTTTGCAAGACTGTATTCTGTATGTTGTACACACAATTGGTTGTGTCTACACTTTGGTGGTGAACTGTTGATTATATATATATGTGGTTCTGGGTGAATAATAAATTGTTGGTTCATTAAGAGTAAGTAAGTGTCATGAATTAAGAAATACTGTTCGAATTAAAAGATGACCCAAAAAGAACCTAGAGTTGAAACTAGTAAACTAATGCTCCCTGGACTCAATAAAAAAGGGTTATTCTACTGGATTCTACTATATATGACAAACCTAGTATGTTAGATTTCAGCTGTAAAATTTAACTGGCATCCTGTCAAATTTATAAATTGACCCCCTTTCAAGTTTACATGATCACTTTACTCATGCATTTGCCAATTTGCAGAATCTGGGCCTATACTTATATAATATGCTATGGCTTACAATGCCCATAGTTATATGTGTGAGGTAGTTGATGAATTTTTTGAAGAGCAAATCACCTGTCTTTTTTACCATGCCAATGTTTTTAATAAAACAATCAGGAAAGAAGAAAACAGAAAATATCTGAAATTAGATTAAATTGTATCTTTGGAAGGCTCTGGAGGTGTCCTCATGAATTTGGTAAATTCAGGTTGGCCTGGTTCAATAGTACTCATGACCTCTATGTGTTTCTATGGATTTGGGTAGGGGTATGTATGCCAGTGTTGGCAATCATTTGGTGGGTTTTGATTTTAATGTTCTAGTTATAATTTTCATCACAGCATCGAGCTGGACATATGAATCTTTGGATGGTATGATCTTCCCCCCTTAGACTGGTGTTTCATATTCAGCCGTCAAGTATACCAGTGCTAGAGTCACTGTTTGAAGTATGTTAGCACTGGAACCCCATGTTGTGGCCATGAGTTTTCGGACAAAGCTGGTCCTGGCTTTTACCCTTTCACTTGTCTTGTTACATACAAATACTTCAGACAGACTCAATTCAGATCCATTAACCACAAAAAGTGATAAAGTGGCTCCTAGGCAGCTTTGTTTAGGTCATAGGCTGTTACCAAGGATTTGGAAGCATTGGGGAAGAACTTCCAGTACTGAAAGTATTTCACCGTTACCGTGAGGCTAGTGGAAAGAATGTTTCCAGTGGTGGTAGAACTGAGTGAAAATAGCTACAAGAAAAGCACTTTAGGGCAAGGACTGTCCCTCACTCTGTGTTTGTACATTGCTAGCACAGGGACCCCAAAGTATTACTGCAAAACTACTACTAATGAAGTATAAAGGTTGAATTGAGTCTGTCATTTTCCACAAGGTATTCATAATACCTCCTTTTCAAAAGCAAAAGGAAGTGTGCCATTTTTAACAGTTAACCATCTGTAAATGGCAGGTTAGATGACATTATGGCTTGCACATAAGTCTGTTACGATTATGATTTATCCTCATGCTTTCTTTGCTACTGACAGGTTTATGTTGAGTGCATACATCATCTTTCACTGACCGAGGGCAGAGGCTTTTCTGGATATGCCTTTGAGCATCACTCTGGGAAGGATGTAGCCAGCCATTCCCCCTTAATCATGGGCTCATTAATTGATGCTTAATGACAAGGGTGATATAACTTTGTGAAATTTACATGGGCAACAAAAGAAACAGATAACTCCAAAGCCACCAAATATCCAAAGAAAGAGCTGTTTTCTCCTTTACACAGTAAATGTACTTGAACTAAATTCAGATGTTGTAGACTGGATTGAGTTCTCCCTTACACCAGTGATTCTATTTAAATGCGTCTAGTATAAAACAAGTGCAAGAATAGAATCAGGCCTTCTGTCTTAGAGGTTCCTTAACACTTATGCTTTCCCTGTTCCCTTATTGTACATTGGTAATCTCTGTTTTGCTCAAACTGAAGTTTTTGAAATGTAATCAACATAATAGTGATCAGAACCTTTCATAAAGTTCCAACACTCTTGTCTGGTGGCATTCAACGTGCACTGATCACAAGGGCATCTTGTTCATATACCTCAAAAAGATAGTCAATGAGCCAGAACTAGCCTCCTACAACCTTCTTTGAGTGTGGGTGGTATGTGTTTGAGAGATAATGTACACTGTAACTCATAATGTAAATATTACAAATAAAAATACACAACCTATTTCAAATATGCAGGATGATCAGGCCCTAATATAGTATAAAAAATTACAACAGGAACAAGCATCTAAAATAACTACTTAGAAAATGTGGTGTGCAGTGGTAATACCCACCTACACCATGTGAGCATTAACTGCATTCTGCACAGGGCGGGCCATAGAGGGGCAAGTGGGCAACAGTCTGCACATTATTCCATCTGTTCACAAAGCTGCTGCAAAAGCAACTGCAAACACAACTATAGGGAGCAATTAACCCAAGCTAGCAGAGGTAACACAATAAACCATGGTGAGATTGGGAAGACTCCCACTTAGAGGCATGATTCTCTCACTTTGAGGCAAGGCAACAGACAGCATCTGCCCTTGCCCCAAAAGTGCATTCAGCACCAACCCATTCCAGAAATTCCTGCGTAGAAGAGATGGCAGGAATATAGTATGAAGGTGATGCCAGTGGAAAGAAACAGTCAAATCTACAGCTATTTGGCCTGTGAAGAGGAGACAGTTTGGTGATGTCAAGATGGCTGGGGGTGTAGGCAGGCCCGCTCCTTTTCCACATCCTCCTTTACACCCTGCCATCTGTGATCAGCATCTCCGCAGCTCCAGTTGCTATTGGCCTAATTTTGAAAGGTGCTGACCACGTTCTGCTCCCGTGGACAGCACTCAGTAATTCTGAGAAACTAATTTGACCTAAGTTCCCGTCCTCTTGTTGTGAATATACATGATGAAAGAGAAGCACGTGGTGCGAAGGGGACTGTTGCTTTTATTGACTGTACTGTACTCAGTTCAGTCTCCTCTGACTTCTCATTTTGTCAGTTAACCATCACCCTCTCCTTCACACCCAGGAAGTTTAGGCTGTATACAATTGGGAGGGAGGTTTCCCACTGGCTGTGTTAAGGAGAATAGTGGTGGGGATGAGGAAGAGCTGCACTGTCTGAAATACCTCGCAGAAGAGTTTAGTGTCTATTTATGTTTAATTTAGTTTGGCAGGTCGCACCTCCCCTTTTAATGGAATCTATCCAAAAATGTGTGTGTGTTAGAAGGGAAAAAAAATAAGTCTAGTGAGTTTGTTACTGTGCTTATATTATTGGTTCAATTTATTTCCTCTGTCCTCATCCTGCAGTGATCTAAGTGCTTGTCTGACTCATGGAAGAAGAAAATACTTTGCACTTCTCGATCAACTTTCACTGTGGATGTTAGTGGGTTATAAATGATTAAGCCTCACAATACTCTGTGAGGAAGCTAGTATAGTGTAGAATAGAGATTGGCAAACTGAAGTTTGAGATTTTGTAGCTTTCTTCAGACCATGCTGACAATAACTAATTGCTTAAAATAAATTAGACATACAGTTTTTGGATTTGTATTGCTCACATGCTTGTGTGACCAGTTATCATAACATATATACTTTGCACAGCTGCAAAGAGCACTGTAAGACATTTGGCTAGTATTCCATACATCTTGATTTAGAAGTTGCAGCATCAATTCAATTTAATTACTTCCCCCTGCAGCATGTTACAGGTGTAACTACTTAACAGAAGTGGTTAATAATTGAATTCTGCTTCTCAGACAGTGTATTTTTTAATGTATGTGTATCTTATCTGTTTTAGTTGGATATAGTGGAAATAGTATGGTATGGGGTTGGTTCAGCATCCATTTTAGCATCCAGCAGAGCTGTTCAGCATATCTAGACATGAAAATTTTTAAATTCTTTATCTAAAGAATTTCTGAATGCACAGTTGTAAGTACCTCAAGGGAACCCAATAGACCTGAAAATTGTCTAGCCAAGGTACCATGCATTTTAAACACAGGATTTTTTCAGTCTTGCAGCCCATGCTTATTGCAAGCAGTTACTCAGGATTCATTTGCAGGGTACACTTTGCCAATGGGTATGAGTTTCTTTCTTATTCATTTTGATTCTAAGACTAATGGATTCCCTCCTCCAGTTCCTACGTGTCAGGCTTCTGATTTATTTAGATGATAATCTGATAGCAGCTCCCTGAGGAGAGAGAGTGCCAGGCCATATCATACTCTCAATCCACTTGCTCTCTGCCCTGTGGATTCTAATCAACAGAGCAAAGTCAGTTGCACTACCATACAGTTTATTAGACTTTCTAGCCACTTAACCAGTTTATCCTTATAAACATGGAACCGACTTCATGCAAAAATATCAAAGTGTGTTAGAAATAACTTTGCTAGAATAAAAGATAAATCAAAATGACTGCTGGGGGTAATATCTAGGAAAGTTTTTTAAAGTTGTTTTCTACTAAAAATTGGAAAACATGGTTTGTTTCAAAGAGAGTAGAGCATAGTTTTGATCTATCAATCTGTTTTATCACAGTAATTTCTATCATGGAGAGAAATGCCCATCCTACCTTATACATAATGGTTTCCCTTGCATCTGTCTTGCATTAGTTTCCAGGGGATTTCATAAGAGCCTCAAACGTTCCAGATTTGGCTATCTCTAGCAAATCATTCTAAAACTCTAAAACTTTTTTTTTTAATCTCTTGGTGGGTATCACTCTGTGGAAATTAGAGATGAGTGAAATTTGAAGATCTGCATTCAAGTTTTGTTTTGTTAAATATCCCCAATTTTGGCTGCTTACGTGAGGCTGATCCAAACCTCTTGAGTCTGTTAAACTGGCTGAAAGTATTCTGAAAACATCCTTACTCTCTGTAATTCAATAAATCTTGCTCTGATGCTGACTCAAGTGCAAAGGTATATTAAAAACATAACAAATATATCCAGACACTTCAGAAATTTAAAAAGATTCCATGCTCGCTCTCTCTCTCTCTCTTTTATTGTTTAAAAAAAGTTCAGCAGTGTGGAAGAGTTTATTATTTCCAATCCAGCTTGTTTGTTGCCAGTGGATATACTTACTGTGCAATCTTTAGTTAAATGACATATTTCATACAAATTGAATTCCAAAGCCCTCTACGGAGTTACTGTAAATAACTGTGAGTGTAGAGAGTTAAATAGCACACCCTTGTGCTGCTATTATTTAAGAAGTAAGCATAGACATGAGAAAAACACATTTTCATATGAGATTTGAAATATGGTTGAGAGTCATTGAATACCTTTCTAGATGGCAGGAGACTTTCCAGAAACAATCCCAAGCAAAACACACAAACTATACAGGGATAGTACTAAATGGTCAGTTTTCACAATGGAAAGAGGTAAATAGTGGAATTCCCTCAAGTAGTTGGACCTGTGCTGCTCAACATAGTCATAAATGATCTGGAAAGGGGGTAAAAGGTGAGGTGGAAAAGTTTGCAGATGATACTAAATTATTCAATATAGTTAAGTCCAAAGCTGAGTGCAAAGAGTTACAAAGCGATCTAGAATAGCAATGTTAGGAACCTTTAGAAAAGGAATGGATAAAATAGAAAATATCATAATACCACTCTATAAATCCATTTGACACACCAGTTGCCCTGTCTTTAAAAAAAGACATTAGAATTGGAAAAAAGTACAAAGAAGGGCAATACAAACCTTTTTTGTATGAGGAGAGATTTAAATGACTGGGCCTGTTCAGCTTGGAAAAGGGACGAGTCAGGGGGATTATGAGAGAGGTCTATCGAATAATGAATGGTGTAGAGAAAGTGAATAAGGAAATGCTATTTACCCCTTCATATAACACAAGAACTAGGGGTCGCCCAATGAAATTAATAGGCAAAAGGTTTAAAACAAACATAGAAGTACTTTTTCATAGAACACACAGGGAACTGTGGAACATGTTGCCAGGGGATGTTGTGAAGGCCAAAAGTATAACTGGATTCAAAAGAGAATGAGATAAGTTACTGGAGGATAGGTTCATCAATGGCTGGCTCTTAGGCAAGATGGTCAGGAATGCAACACCATGCTCTTGGTGTCCCTAAACCTCTGACTGCCGTAAGCTGGGACTGTCAACAGGGATGGATCACTGAATAATTGCCCTGTTCTATTAATTCCCTCTGAAGCATCTGGCATTGGCCACTGTCAGAAGGACCATTGATCTGACTCAATATGGCCATACTTATGTTCTTATATAGCTCCTGTAAGGAATTGTAATAGTCACTTCACGAAAAAGGAAACTGCATTGTTGTATTACAGTAGCACCTAAAGATCTCAACCAACAATGGGGTCTCATTGTACAAGATGTTCACACATACAGTAAATGATAGTCTCTACCCCCAAATAGCTCATGCTGTATATAGACAATAGGTGGAAACAGGAAGTAGTATGCCCACATTTTACAAATGGGGAATTCAGGCACAAGGAGATTATATGAGTTGCCCAAACTCTCTGTGGCAGAGACAGAAGTAGAACCTGGATCTAGGCTGGGCAGGAAATATTTTTCCCATCCAGTGATAATTGTCAGGATTTCAAAATTTTCCTTCTACACATCAGGACAAAACAGTCCTTTTAAAAGTTGTAATGAACAATGAGAGACTTACCCTACAATAGCCAATACCCTGGGGGTTAAGGCATTCTATTCACCCTACATAGCTCAGTGTCTCATAGTTTTAGCTGCCTGTCCAGGCTCTAATGATATGGAAAGAGTGTGAGATACTTTGGCCCAAGTTGCAGAGCCTCTCTCCCCTACAGCTGTCTCTTTCCCAACCTCTCCAATCTAGCTGGGGTCTCCTACCATGGAGGGCTGGAAGCTCGAAATACTGACTGATCCCACATTGTGATCCTGAGTACCAGAGAGAGAAGGCAGTCTCCCCATGGATCTGGTCTGCTTGCTCCCTGGATAGTCCCAGTTAAGTTATAGTATGGTTGCTTGGGTGAGAGACCAGGGGAATACTAATTTACATTAGCAGATATTTTAATAGTCTTGTTACCTTTTTCTGTTGTAATTTTGATTTTTTATTATTATTATTATTTTCAAGGCTCTTTACCTTTCCATAGGAGGCTTTTGGTCAGCAGTCCTTACAAGTACACATCATCTTTGTTATTTTCAATATTATACTCCTTGTTCATCTTGTTAGTCCTTATATAATCTGTAGAAAGTCAGACTAACAAATTAGAAAGTCAGACCAAATGTAGTCTTCTTCCTTAGCTTTCGTAGATTTCCCCACACAGCAGTCAATGTTACTGATGGTCACCGCCATGCCGTGGCATCTGAAATGCTGCAAAAATTCCTATTTTGGCTTTGTCTAGATTTGTCACAGGTGACAAGGGCATAGATGTAGTACAATATGACATTGGAATCCTGAAGAAGTTCTTTATCCATGTGACTTGAGTACAGAATGAGATTTATCCATTGACAGTAATGGATAAATCTCAGACTAAAATTTAACAGCTCTTCTCCACCCTTATAGCCAGAGACTTTAGCTTGCTTAGGTAGCACAAAGGGAGTGACGATTGCCCCTAACTCACTTGGTGCGTGGGGGGTTCCTCAGTGGACATAGTTAGTTTCTATGTCTCCTTCCCCAGTTTCTATGTCTCCTTCCCCAGGGAACAGGAAAGGGCACGTGGAGAGGAGGAATGGGCCAGAAGACATTGCAGTTGGCTATCCTCAGCTGGCAGATGGCCTCTCAATTATCTTTGCCAGCTGGTGCTAGAACCCCCAGGCTGCTCTAACCCATACCGAGGCTTTGGACAGAGAATTAGGTAGCTGTAATCAGCACATCACAGAATAGCAGAAAAATTGGCTCCTAGTCTCCATGATGGTTTGTAGCTATCCCTTGAAATCTCTACCCATTACAGACTCTTGAGGTATGACCTGTTTTTCGAACTCCATTCAGCCTTGATTTATGCAATTTCTGCCTGTCTTATTTTTGACAGGAGTTCTTGGTTTTTAATGGGTAGGCGAATGGCAATCTTAGTAACCAAATCTCAGTTTAACAAACTGATTTAAAATTCTTGTCTTGCAGGCAAAGATTTTTAAAATGTCTTTGCAGAACGTTCCCTTCTCACAAAGTCTCCAGCTGAGTGGAATCTTTTCATTATAATGTCATTTTATTTCAACTCTAAGCTCCTATTTTGCCCAGCATGACCCTAATACCAGATCTGAGTCATTATGTCAACCCTAATATTACTTATTCACATTAGATATTTCAATGTATCTATTTCCCCCTCGTAATATTTTTAGGAAATTAGTGTGGTTTCTCTGTCTGGATATTATCTGACACGCATAATTTGTTCAGATTTCTAACATTCAGTTTAAAATACCATTCCCATGATTGTGGGGCTTGAATTATAAAACTGGTTTATAATGGCTTCCTTTTTTTTTTCTGTAAAATTCACATCAAGATGATGTATACTTTTGTAAGGGCACAGATTAACAGAAGTCTGTCTGGCCTTGTCCAGTTTCATTATCTTTTGATCCTGGGTGAAATGTACTCTGGCAACAGCCAGTACAATATCTGTTATTTTCTCCCTATTCATCTTGAGATGAGCTTCTATTATCCAGTCAGTTGGAAAAGCTCTCTGATCAAGATGACCAGTCTTTCAGGAGGCTACTTATGTAGTTAAATGTCAGAAAGGCTCGTCCTGACAAAACATGTAATGCTAAAGGTAGTAGTAACCTGTGAAGTACTACACATGAGCTTAATGCTGATCTCAATCACATCAGCCTATAGTAACTCCACTAAGTCAATTGAGTGACTTGCACTGGTTAATTGAGATCAAAATCTGTCTTTGTTTTGTAGTCATTCAGCATTTACCATTTTGACTCTGTCATAAGGCACATCCAGTATCTTTGTAGTGGACAGATGACCTTCTGGGGCATAATCCCCATGTCTTTATTTTGGCAGTAATGCCTTTTGAATCAATGGGAGTTTGTTTGGGTCAAATAGGCATCAAGGATTGGTTTAACTAATATTTTAGGCTATCCTAGGAAGACACAAGCTTAGCACTTTGTTAGATAAGTTTGGAAGTTTTAACTGTTTTTATTATTAGGGACTGCAGTTAAAATAACAGAATAATCAAGGAATATCACACCTTAAATTCTATTAAAAAGGGAACCTCAAGAGAGTGAAAATAATTAAATGAGAAATGTTTGAAGTACACAGTCTAAAACTTTCTACATTATTCCCCTCTCCCCCAATTCCCAGCACATAAAAATATGACTGGACACAGATAATTTTCTTTTTGTATTGTTTGTCTTATTTCTAGTAGATAATCTTTCTGGAAATTAATGTTTCCATTAATTAACCCACACATAAAAATAGTAAACACACTGATGAATGTTCAGTCATTGTTACTTTATAATGTTACTTTTTTAATGAAGAAACAAAACAGCAGAAAGATTTTAAAAAGTCGCTGGTATTTACAATGATCATCTTCTTAAAAGCTAAATTAAATAGATCTTGGCAACTCTTGATTAAAAGCCTATTTTGAGAAGTTATATAATGTAAATGATTATCACTCATCATAATACATGGAGTGTGCACATGCAATATATATCGTACCAATATATTGCAGAGTTTCTTAACTTCATTATATAGTTTAATAATTCAATGTATACTTAAAAGTATAAATCAGTAATGGATACAAAGTCAGTCACATCACTTGATTTGGTTGAATGAATGATGTTCTCTCAATCTTAGGACATGGTTGCTCAAATGGAACATGTCTGATCATTCATCTCCTAATTTGATCACCATTCCAATAATTATCATAGGAATCTTTGCCACATTGGATAGAAGGGGAAAAGTTAAACCTTCCATATTGTATTGCATGACATGACATTGGTAATGTATTCATTTAACTGAACTGGTAAACTTTGAACTAAATATTCCAGGATGAAAGGATCACTTTTAATTTACAGAAAAGTAATTCCAGTTGAAATCAAACAGCTTGATGGAGTTTTGATTTGTCTTTACAATACCAGTCAACAAGGAACAGTAAGAAGGGTTTGACTAAGGCCATCTACAGGTGATATAACGCTTCATACTGATTATGGAGCTACATAACCAAAATGACTGTACATCAGTTTTAAATACAGATAATAGACTATTCCAAAAATGTGTGCTAAATCCCATTTTGTAAAAACACAACATCATAGCTTTGTAGAATGAAACATTGGGGGAAAACTATGATGTCAGTTACATTTATGGAAACACATTGCAATTAATGGTTTTAGATGAGTCATAATGAGTGCAGAATTTGATGCATGAAGTATAATTTCCCCTGTGAGTATTCCAGACAGGTCATGTATATTCCATTAATTTTTGTGTGCCTTTAGGTTATGGAATGTATACCACGCATGTGTGTTTTTGTTTTTTGTTTTTTACTACTAGAGTCTCAATAATACAAAGTGCTGAACACTAATTCCCTGGTCCATCAAAGTATTTAAGCTTGCACTTAATTTAAGCATGTTAATAGTCCCAGTGAGTTGAGGATCAAGCCTTAGGACTAAAACCTCCATGAAACCACTAGGAGTAGATAGTTCGCTACTACCTCTGTGAATCAAACCCAGTAGATCACGCACAACTATCACAGAAGTTAAGTGATAGCACATTAAGACCCAAAATTTTCCAATGCTCTTTAATTTGAAGTTTTTAAATTTTTATTTGTCCAAATGGAGTTATCTGGAACCTTATTTTTAGACATGCTGAACGCACAGTTTCCAGTGAAAATGAGGACTTAACCCTCTTAAAGCCATATGCTGCCGATGTTCCTGAAATTTACTTCTATCTGATTATCCTGTTAATATTATTGCTAGCTTCCAATTGTGTGATCATAAGGGTTTGAGTCTCTAGTAACTCCATTCTGTATTCCAAAAACTTGGGGATATAATTAAGTAAGGCTACAAATCTATCACAGATTCTGTGATTTTACGAGATCTCTGTGACTTATTGCCTGGTCCCAAGCTGTGGGGCTCCTGGCAGTGAGGCCGAAGTCCAAACCTAAACCCTGCCACCTGTGATTTAGCTTCACATGGGCCCCTGTGGCAGGGGGACCCAGACAGTTGCCCTGCTTGCTACCGCCTAATGCTAGCCTTCTGTACATTTCTGTGATTTATTGTTTATTACCCGCGTCCTATCCGTGACTTTAAATAAAAATACCAATGCCAATAGCCTTAGATACAATGAGAGAGAGCATTACGTTGCTGCTGATCAGTTGTCCAAATTCACAAATTATGTATATCCTTTATGGGTACTGAATTCCAAAACCGTTAAGTCTTCTGTGAGGGGGCAAGTGTGTGTAGGTCAAGTTCTGAGCAGCCTCTGATGACACTGGAGAAGTGGTTACTTACTAAATATAATGTAGTAGTGTAAAATATTTGGGGATGCCTTATGATGCCCACTTGGATCAGGTGGTCCCTAAATAAATGTGGGTTTGAGCACTGGGTCCTCTGTCATTTAAGATGCAGTTCTCCTATATAGTTAGCCATGTACATTGGTGTCACTTGCCTAATAAGAAGTGTCAGTGTATACGGCATAAAGGTGAGAAGATCATTAAGCTAAACAGTTCAGTCACCCTATGTACATGTGAGGTGACACTCTCAATTAGATAAGTTATGCTGATGTACCTCAATTGATATTTTACAAATGTTTTTTATTAGAGAGGCACTCATCAGAAGAGATGAACAAGGATCTCAGCTGCATAGAAATAATAATTATTTCTTTCTTCCCGTCCCCCTTACTTTTCCCTTAGTCAAACTTCTTTGGTTTGGCAACTCAAATCTGGTTGATCTCTGGGGTAGCAACAAAGAGTGTGTTGACAGAAAGGTTTACTATCTCTGTTTGGCATCAACTTAACATACTTCACCATGCAATCTGCCATAATACAAAACCAAGCTCTCACCATTATTATAATGTAGTGTCTTAGCTGTCTCCACTCAGTTTCATGTGCTATGGCCATACTATATTTTGACTTGTAACCTGTACCCAAATAGGAGTGGAAATAGACTGGGAAAACTCTTGCTTTCAGTTACTTACATATGACCCTACTGGACAATGAGGCTCAGATGGAAACGTTACTTTAAGGGCCAAATTATCATAAGAGTTCATCATGTTCTGAGAAGCTGGTAATTTATTTTGGTGCCTAAATGGGAGCTGAGATCTTTTGAAAAGCTGGCCCTGATAGTGGATGTTGAACATTTTTTAAAAAGCCCAACTTTCTTCTAGTGATACAAAAAGAACACATGCTGAAACACTACTCGGTTTTTATTTACCCTTTTCATTCCCCTAACCTTAATGCTTGAACTCTTGACCTCAGCAAGGTTGAACCAGATTTACTCTTGGTGAACCTATTGGTTAGATAGAAGCAAACCAATTTCCTTGACCTTATGTGACAATGTCCTTATTTCTTGTAATGCAAGACACATGGTTTGCACTCTTAAATGGCTTTCCCTTCACCCCCTCCCCTGGTTCTTGTCACGTAGACAGAAAGCAGAAGACCAGATGTCCGAAGTCCAGGCAATGTGATGTTTATTGGGGTTAGTTTCCAGCCAGTATGTATAACTCTGACGCCACAGAGCCTTGTTTCCCCAGTGTTCTATCCCCCATTCCTCAGCAGGCATAATTATACCTGAAATTCATGCCCACAGTTCCACTCCTTACAACTTTATGGTCATGTTCTGTTCTTGGGGTGTTGTGGGTCTGGGGTCTTCATCCCACTTCTTTTGTACCCCATGGGAGGGGTAAGTAGTGAGGTTGTGCTAGGGTCAGGGGCAGGCATTTCTCTGGTCTTTTAGTATTTTACCTTCCCCCCCCCCCCCAATTCCTCCTTGCCCCTCCCAACTGGTTGCTTGACCTTGCCTTGAGATAGGAGTTGAGGCAGTCTTCAAGTGTGCACTCATATATTATATTCCCACCACACCCAGTAACACTTTAACTGCTCTTATCTGTTCCCATTATACTAACAAACCCATGTGGCTAGGCAGAAGCAACATACACAGTGTCTTTGTCCTTTGTTTACACATATTAGTAAGAATGTATGTGTATCAAAAAATCAAACAGGCAAACAAAACTCAGAATACTATCTCAGGCGAAAATACAGGCCTGAATCCTACATTGTCACTAGTACTCCTAACATGGAGTATTAAGAGAATGGGCAGCTCATCAACTGGCACTGAATTATTAGAGAGTTAGAATCTAGTTTAGTTCAGTTACTTAGTTAATTTAGATTAACTGTTGCTTCTGCTGCTGGATCTAGCTAATGGGTGGTGGTGGAGGAGGAGATTATATTGTGCATACTGTTGTTGCTGGAACTTCTCTATTATTTATACCTTACAATTAATTATGAATAATATCTCCCATTTATAGTGCAGCTTTTTTCCCAAAGTGCTTTACAAACTGAAACACGCCCCCTCCCACACTACTGAAATGCAGTAGCTGTTTAACAACAAACTGCAACATAACATACTAGGGAAGGCACAGAATTCAGGGGAAGCTTCAGGGATAATTTACGTAGGCACAAAGTAATTCCTCAAACTAAAATTTGGCAAGAAATGGAAGATAAACCTACTGTCACAGAGAACACCATAGAATCTGTTGTACTGGGTGACTACAAACTTCTCTGTTTTTGGTCTCATCCAAAAGATATCAATCTAGTCCCTTCCCACTCCTGATTTTGATGGGGAAAGCGCTACTTGCTGCAATGAGTAGTTTGTTGGAGGCCTTTTACCCAAGTGCCACATGACATATGACACACAACATGACCCTGCCTAGTATGTGAGAGCTGACAGGATCACAGCACAAGGTTGTATGGCTTCTTGTTGGTAGAGCTAGTACTCCTAAGAGCTCTGGCTTTGTTTTGTCTTGCAACTTTTGTCCCAGCTATTACAAGCTTAAAAAATGAGAGCTGAAGCTGCAGAGACAGAGTGCTCTACGTGCCTTGCCAGTGTGGACAGGGAGTGAGCTAGTGCACCTGGGGCTCCTTTATTGCACTGTAACTTGCAAGTGTAGCCAAGCCCTTTGTCATTGTGGATACTCCTACTGTCCTATAAATCTGATGGCTGCTTAGAGAATTCCCAGGCTTGAATATACTAGTTTGAATAAAAGAAATGTCCTTCAGAAGTTTGCTCATCTTCTGTATGTTTGCATGTGTATCTATGTAGGCTTTGTTATGCAAGCTCTTTTACTGAGTCCTTATCAAAATCTGCTGTTCATGTAAGCTCAGTTTAGATACATGAAATTATGTTTAATTAAAGCTGCAATCAATAATGCAAATATCCTGCTAATTCAAGGGAGTACATTCAAATGATTATAAGTTGTAGGAAGTAAGTGTGTGTGTGTGTGTGAGAGAGAGAGAGAGAGAGAGAGAGAGATATCAAAATGGCATAACATTCCTAAACACTTTTTTGCATGCATGGATACTTTAACTATACCTCCACAAGAGGATTTCCATTACAATTGGAGAGGAAACTTTCCACCACCATTACCCCAACTGCAGTCTTGTGTGTGCACGTACGTGCATTTAAATTGTGCATAATATATTTCATCTGACATGATTTGTGCCACCTTTCTGATAACATCCTAGGAATACACTTGCTCTACCTACAGCTTTTCATGAGAAATGATTCCATTTGCAGCTGTTAACTCACAATTTCTTGGACTGATGTTTTGTCTGCACAGTGAGCTGTTTAAAAAAACACACACAAAGCAAACACGTAACTGATAGAAAAGTTTAACCACTTGCCTGTGGCTTTACTGTTCATTACTAAAAGCAAAGCATTCCCAGCGCTTCAAGTGAGCTATTCTGTCTGAATACCAATTAAAACCTGTTTAATGTAACAGTGAAAAAGGTACTCCAATTCATCACTTTGGTAGTAACAGAATGACTCTTTCTTAATAAATCCTTGCTTTTATAAACCAGAATATTTATAAGAGCATTATTAAATTCCTGTGTAATAATAGGCTACTGGTTAGGAGGAAAAATATTAGTCAAACAAGTAAGATTAGTTGTCTGACCAATAAGGATTCATATACTGATTTTTTGTTTTGTCTTAATTAGTATGTGTCAAGTTTCTGTAGGCAGTGAGCCATGAACAGAGCAGAAATTGTTTGTCTGTACTGGCTTGAAGGAAAAGAGAATAGTCAGAAGACAGCATATGGACCCAGAATCCCCAACCTACCGTTGTGCTAGGTACTGTCCATATACATTGTGAGCGAGTACCTACCCTGAAGAGCTGACAGTGTCAATATGTAAAAGACAAATTTTGGAAGGAAACAAATATGAATATCCTTGTTATATAAGAGGAAACTGAGGCACAGAGCATTTAGGTGACTTGCCCAGGGTGAAATAGGAACTCTGCAGCAACACTGGGAATTGACTCCAGAGCTCCTGAGTCCTACTCCAGTGCCTTAACTTCAAGACCAAAACTACACTGTGACTAGTTGTTGTTCACCTTTGATGTGCTTCCATGCAAGTTTCCTCACTTGGCCCTTGGACACAGTGGTGGTTCTTGTATAACACCCAAAGTGGCACTAGTAACAGCAGTGTCTGCCTCTACACTATTCAGTAGCACTGACCGGTTTTAGGTGCACACTATGGGACATTACAACAATTGCTCCACTTTGCTCTCAAGAGCTGTGTTATGTCTGAAGCAGGCGCAGTAAGTAATAAAGTAATACTCCCAGTACTCCTGCACACACACATACACACACAGAGGACTTTGTCTTAAATATGATGCACACTTGTAATGTGTGTAAAGATTTTGTGTCTTTCCAGTTGTGCCACGTCCATACCAATTAAAAGAAGAAAGGGAAAATATTATGCATCAATCAAATCTCATGCAGATACTGTTCATTTTTCGTTGCCTTATTTATGAAGTTAAAGAAACATCATAAGCAAAATTCAAGAAATCACACAAATGGGATTGGCCAGATTTATCCCTTTTGTGACTCTACTGATTTCAAGAATGGATTTGTCCCAGAATATTAGAATATCTCATTGCAAGTGCATTTCATTCCAATCTCAATCACATTGTCACAAATCTATCCATGGCAGAGTGCCCTCTACAGGAGCTACATCAGTCAGAAAACAAGGTTAAGGTGGCAAAGAAACCTGAAGGGCCCTAGAAGTCACTTCAGATTTCACTGGGGCTCCAGTCCAAGTCTCAGTCTTTTCCCTCTTTTAGTTCAGGGACTCTGCAACCTCTTTCTGCAAGGGCAGAAGCTTTGCTGGCTGTCAGCCTTCTTTGGGCTGGAGAAGCTCAACAGTAGTTTATTCCCTTCCCCGGGTTGCCCCTATCTGAGTGGAGTTCCCTCTTTTAACTCCTCCTCATGATTTTCAGGTGCAGAGGGCCAGGGCCGCTCCAGCCCACAGCAGCTCCTTAAACATGCCAGTGCAGAGTTTAGATACCCTGTCACACACACCTACAATCAGGATTCCTTTTCCAATATGCTGTGAAGAGAGAGTTTCCTTGGGAAACAGAAAATGGCAGAGAAATTGTAAAGAAAATAACAACCTCATGAGACTTGAATATAAATTATCTTTCAGGCATGATGTAGTTTGCAGTTTAATCACAAAAGTTTAATTATTCCAGGTTATCTATTTGATCATATTATAGGCGTTAAATGGAAAGGATTATTTAGCTGTAAATTATATATTGGGTTGTTTTTATATAAATAAATATTTTTCTTGTATTTTGAAAATCTGGCACATTGTGGTCACAAAGAAATTAGCCAAAGGTATGTATGTAGGGTTGCCAACTTTCTATTTGCAGAAAACTGAAATTTGCCCTGCCCTATCCTGCCCCTTTTCTGAAGCCACACCCCTGCTCTCTCCATCCCCCTCCCTCCATCGCTCGCTCTCCTCCACCCTCGATCAATTCATCGGGCTGGGGGTTGGGATGCGGGGTGTGTGTGTGGAGATGAGGGCTCCGGCTGCAGGTACGGGCTCTGGGGTGGGAGCAAGGGTGAGGGATTTGGGGTGCAGAAGGGGGATCCAGACTGGGGCAGGGGGTTGGGGTACAGGAGGGGGTGTGTGCTCTGGCATGGGGCTGGCGATGAGGGGTTTGGGGCAGGAGCAGATTTACCCTGAAACAACAGGGCCCCCAAGGACAAATGCAGGACAAATATCTGACAACCTGACTTCAAGTCCTGGCCGGCGGCATAGCAGGGCTCAGGCAGGGAGGCTGCCTGCATGCCTGGGCCCCACGCCGCTCCCAGAAGCAGCTGCCCTGGGCAGCTCACGGAGACCTGCTGAACCCCTCCTCCCAAGGGGCGCACAGAGATGTGCCAGCAGCAGGGCTGAGGAGACTCCCTGCCCGCTCTGCCTCCCTTCCTCCGCACCACTTCACTCCCAGACACGGTCGGCATGTCTCTGCAGCCCCAGGGAGGCGTGTGTCTCCGTGCGCTGCCCCCACCCCGAACGCTGACTACGCAGCTCCCATTGGCCAGGTACTGCAGCCAATGGGAGCAGCAGGGGTGGCGCCTGTGGGCAGCGGTGCATGGAGACCACCTTCCACCCCACCTAGGAGCTGCTGCCAGAGGGGTGTGTATGCCAGTTGCTTTGGGAGCCGCACCACCCAAGGTAAGCGCAGCCTCCCTGCCCCCTAGCTCCCTGCCCCAAGAAAGAGTCCACACCCAGCACCCAAACTTCCTCCCAGCGCCCGCCCCCTGCCCCTCCTCCTGCACCCCAATCCCCTGCCCCAATCAAGGTACCTCACTTTATTTTCATTTACTTCCCATTACTTATAATATAGGAGGAGGAGGGAGGATAAATAGAATGAAAAAGGCGGGTGGGGAATAAGAAAATGTTCTTTTTCTTGGCTGGGTCCCGAGGTGGGGTGTGTGACAATGAATCTGCGCACAGGGCCTGACTAACTCTAAATCCGCCACTGGTTTGGGGTGCAGGAGAGGGCTCCAGGCTAGGGCAGGGGCTTGGGTGTGGGAGGGGGTACGGGCTCCGGGGTGGGGCCAGAAATGAGGGGTTCAGGGTGCGGGAGGAGGCTCTGGGTTGGAGCAGAGGGTTGGGGTGGGGAAGGGTGAGGGCTCTGGGGTGAGGCCAGGGTTTGGGGTGCAGGAGGGGGTGTGGACTCTGGGTGGTGCTTACCTCAGGCAGCTCCCAGGAAGCTGCCGGCATCTCCTTCTGGCTCCTAAGCAAAGGCACGACCATGTGGTTCAGCGCACTGCCCGCGCCTGCAGGTACTGCTCCCTCAGCTGCCATTGGCCGCCGTTCCTGGCCAATGGGAGCTGCTGAGCTGGCACTGGGGGTGGGGGCAGTGCAAGGAGGCCCCATGGCCGTCCCTTTGCCTAGGAGTCAGAGGGAGATGCTGGCAGCTTCCCGGGAGTCGCACGGAGGCAGGTAAGGAACCTGCCTGCACTGTCGACCCAACTTTTAACAGCCCGATCGGTGGTGCTGACCAGAGCCCCCAGGGTCCCTTTTTGACCAGGCATTCTGGTCAAAAACTGGACACCTGGCAACCCTATATGTATGTACCTAAAGATGCATATAGGGGCCTAGTGTGCATTACTAAAGAGCCTAAATGAGTTAGGAAACTAACTCCCATTGAAATTCTAATTCTCTGCTATTTGCACCTGTGATTCTGTCATTACTTCTTGCTGTACCAGTAGCATTTGGTTTCATGGTGACTGTAAATAATGAACTGATGACATGGTCCCTTCTTCCTCTATTATGTTACTTATTGGCTAATCTAATCCATTCTTCTCACCTTGCCAAAACTGGGTGGCCAAAGTTCCTGACATTATTCCAACTACTGAAGTTAGATATGAGCAATGGGCCTCCTTCTTTCTTGATCACCATGAATATGAGTTCTCCCCACTTGCATCTCTGTATTGTGTGTTCCTTATAGTATTCCTGGATAGTAGCAGCGTTCACGTACTTGTTTCATGTCCTTTTTTACTTACAGGAATGATTTCTTTTCAGTGCCTAGAGTCAGGGCATACTTTTTGGTCCATTTGTTAACACTAACTAAAGCTTCATATGTCATGAAATGTGGTTTCCTTCTCTTGGAATGGGAAGATCCCAAGGGACCAGGAGTAGGGATGTTGCTTAATCACTGCAAATGAAGGAGAGAATATTGAAAGAATGTATGTTCCTTGGGGCAGGCTCCATGGAAGCATTTGTTTCTTGAGGAATATGTCCAAAATCATCTTCTATTTCATACAGCATTAATAGGATGGTGAATAGGGTAGAGAGTCCATGAAGACTGTCAGTTTGTTTAAAAGGTCTAAAGTCCTCTAGGTACCCAGTTAAAATCCTTTAGGTACAGGTATGTGTTGCTATGTAAGGTGGAGGTTGTACCATTCATCCAAGACAATCAGAAAACATCCAGCTTGCTGGATGAAAAACCCTTGTGGAGGTCCAGGGACAAAAATCAGATTCATTTCTAGATGTCTAAACCTTTGCTTTGGGGGTAGGGAAAAAGGGATTAACATCCATGTACTAATGAGCTGGGGGAATCACAGGAGACCCTTTATTGGAGGAACTGCCCTCTAGACCTTCTAGAGGAAAATCTTTCTTTTCTTTTCTTTTCTTTTCTTTTCTTTTCTTTTCTTTTCTTTTTAATATAAAAGTACATTGTTAGCCCTTTTCCTTATGAAGATAGCCTTAAAATGCAAACAAATATAAACCAATCAGTTTGGCTGAAAGGAATAAGCAACAGTGTTTTGTTTCTGCAATAGGAGGCTGGTTTGTGTGCATGAGAGAGTAAATTTATAAGTAAAAATAAAATAGATCGAGGAACGTGATTGTTCCCCTTTATTCGACATTGGTGAGGCCTCATCTGGAGTACTGTGTCCAGTTTTGGGCCCCACACTACAAGAAGGATGTGGAAAAATTGGAAAGAGTCCAGCGGAGGGCAACAAAAATGATTAGGGGTCTGGAGTACATGACTTATGAGGAGATGCTGAGGGAACTGGGATTGTTTAGTCTCCAGAAGAGAAGAATGAGGGGGGATTTGATAGCTGCTTTCAACTACCTGAGGGGGGGGTTCCAAAGAGGATGGAGCTCGGCTGTTCTCAGTAGTGGCAGATGACAGAACAAGGAGCAATGGTCTCAAGTTGCAGTGGGGGAGGTCCAGATTAGATATTAGGAAACACTATTTCACTAGGAGGGTTGTGAAGCACTGGAATGCATTACCTAGGGAGGTGGTGGACTCTCCTTCCTTGGAGGTTTTTAAGGCCCGGCTTGACGAAGCCCTGGCTGGGATGATTTAGTTGGGAATTGGTCCTGCTTTGAGCAGGGGGTTGGACTAGATAACCTCCTGAGGTCCCTTCCAACCCTGATATTCTATGATTCTATGAAAATGAATCAGTTAATAGAGCTGATTGAAAAACTACGAAAAACTAAGTCACTTTTTAAAAATAATTTGAATCAAGATTTCATCAAAAAAAAGTCAGATAATATTATAAAGATTTATCAGTTAAGTTTGGGATTAATCTTAAAGCATCGTTAGGCTTTGCCACAGGAATGAAAAATGTATGAACTGTCCTATTGGATAGGTCTGGTAGTCCATCTGATCTGGCATCCTGTCCTGGGAAGTAACAGATGCTTCAATGGAAGTTTCAAGAAACCGTAATGGACAAATCTGACACTGAGAAAAGGAATTTTTCCTAATTCCAAGGAATTAATTACACTGGTCTACAATTTTTGAGAAGTCGTCTGCTTCAGAGATAAAATGTTCTATTTATTATGTATTTTGATGTGCTGAATTCAAATATGACAATTAAAACAACTGATTGGCTACTGTTTCTAAGAGATTTAAGTTTTTACATTTTATGTCTATGTATATTGTGTAGATAGTAGAGTTTTAATCATAAATTGTAAACCTAGGTCTTTTCATTTGTTTATGGTTGCTTTACATGATAATATTTCACCTGTCCTGTTTATGTAACACTTTAAAAATCAGCAAAAGGGTTATATAAATAAAATTTATTATGAAACAAAAGGCAAAAAACTATTATGTACATAGTTTAGTCCTATTCAGTGTCTACTCAGCGCTTCTTGGCTTGTCTCTTGTATTCATTAAATAGAGCATCTCTTGTCACTGTCCAGCAATAGTCTACAAGCATTGATGGGCTCCATTTGTCCTGATAGCGTTTCTCCATTGTTGCAATGTCCTGGTGAAATCACTCGCCGTGCTCATTGCTCACTGCTCTGCAGTTCGGTGGAAAAAAATCTAGATGAGAGTGCAAAAAATGTATCTTTAGTGACATGTTGCAACCAAGGCTTTTGTATGCCTTGAGGAGGTTTTCGACCAACAACCTGTAGTTGTCTGCCTTGTTGTTCCCGAGAAAATTTATTGCCACTAACTGGAAGGCTTTCCATGCCGTCTTTTCCTTGCCACGCAGTGCATGGTCAAATGCATCATCTTGAAGAAGTTCACGAATCTGAGGAGCAACAAAGACACCTTCTTTTATCTTAGCTTCACTTAACCTTGGAAATTTTCCATGGAGGTGCTTGAAAGCTGCCTGTGTTTTGTCAATGGCCTTGACAAAGTTCTTCATCGGACCCAGCTTGATGTGTAAGGGTGGCAACAAAATCTTTCTTGATTCAACAAGTGGTGGATGCTGAACACTTTTCCTCCCAGGCTCCAATGACTGTCGGAGTGGCCAGTCTTTCTTGATGTAGTGGGAATCTCTTGCACGACTATCCCATTCGCAGAGAAAACAGCCATACTTTGTGTATCCAGTCTGCAGACCAAGCAAGAGAGCAACAACCTTCAAATCGCCACAAAGCTGCCACTGATGGTGGTCATAGTTTATGCAACTCAAAAGTTGTTTCATGTTATCATAGGTTTCCTTCATATGGACTGCATGACCAACTGGAATTGATGGCAAAACATTGCCATTATGCAGGAAAACAGCTTTAAGACTCGTCTTCGATGAATCAATGAACAGTCTCCACTCATCTGGATCGTGAACGATGTTGAGGGCTGCCATCACACCATCGATGTTGCTGCAGGCTACAAGATCACCTTCCATGAAGAAGAATGGGACAAGATCCTTTTGACGGTCACGGAACATGGAAACCCTAACATCACCTGCCAGGAGATTCCACTGCTGTAGTCTGGAGCCCAACAGCTCTGCCTTACTCTTGGGTAGTTCCAAATCCCTGACAAGGTCATTCCGTTCACCTTGTGTTATGAGGTGTGGTTCAGAGGAGGAGGATGGGAGAAAATGTGGGTCCTGTGACATTGATGGTTCAGGACCAGAAGTTTCATCCTCTTCCTCGTCTGACTCAAGTGAGAATGATTCTGGTGCATCAGGAACCGGCAGTCCTTCTCCGCGGGGTACTGGGCGTATAGCTGATGGAATGTTTGGATAATGCACAGTCCACTTTTTCTTCTTTGACACACCTTTCCCACCTGGAGGCACCATGCAGAAGTAACAATTGCTGGTATGATCTGTTGGCTCTCTCCAAATCATTGGCACTGCAAAAGGCAAAAATTTCCTTTTCCTGTTCAACCACTGGCGAAGATTTGGTGCACAAGTGTTGCAGCATATGTGTGGGGCCCACCTCTTGTCCTGATCTCCAATTTTGCAGCCACAATAAAGGTGATAGGCTTTCTTAACCATAGTGGTTATAATGTGCTTTTGTGATGCAAAAGTCACTTCACCACAAACATAGCAGAAGTTATCTGCACTGTTCACACAAGTACGAGGCATCTCTGCTCACTTTGGCTAAACAGAAATGTGTCCCTTTGCAAAATCAAACACCGACAAATAAGAGAGCATGCCACTGTATGATTTCTAGAGCTGATATAGGGCAATTTGTTCAGCAGAGTGATGTAATCTTCGTTATGATTCCATCATCCATGACTTCTAGGAATAACATGATGCAATTCATATCATGTATGACGCAATACCAGGACCAACCCCAACTAAATCATCTGAGCCAGGGCTTTGTGAAGCTGGGCCTCTAAGGATGGACATTCCACCACCTCCCTAGGTAACCCGTTCCAGGGCTTCACCACCCTGCTAGTGAAATAGTGTTTCCTAATATCCAACCTAGACCTCCCCCACTGCAACTTGATACCATTGCTTCTTGTTCTGTCATCTGCCACCACTGAGAACAGCCTAGCTCCATCCTCTTTGGAACCCCCCTTCAGGTACTAATAGGATGCTGTGTCCGTAGTGTAGCGTAGAGTAGTGTATGTCGGTAGCTTTTGCCACTCAGATCTTGTAGATGTCTGTAACAGTGCAGGTTACTAACTAAATAAAGGCTTCCTGACTGGTTTATCTTAAGCTACTTTGAAAATCCTAGTCTACTAAGAGAGGCATCCAGCTGCCATTTCAATGGCTCTTTGGATGCCTAAATCCCTTAGAAAATCCCAATCTAAACTAATCAGTCAATAGAAGGGACAACCAATATGATTCCAAACCCTGTCTGTCTATATTTAAAGACTGGACTCGCAAGTTACTATGTACCACATAGAAGGGAGCCTGTGAGGGAACCAGATCTTATTTCCTTCCTTATATAAATAAAATAATTGTAAATGACCTCCTAGAAAATCCCCAAATGACTGAATTATGCTTGATGTCTCTAATGATATATATGAGC
The DNA here is from genome assembly GCF_011386835.1 of Chrysemys picta bellii. NCBI lineage: Eukaryota > Metazoa > Chordata > Testudines > Emydidae > Chrysemys > Chrysemys picta. The sequence continues at coordinate 48,697,830 of NC_088798.1, read as the reverse complement.
AGAGAACTGCCATGGAGGTTTGTTTTATGGGTCAACAATCGGTGATTTTCTGAAAAAAAGATATCAGTGTCACAGTGAAGTATTTCCCATAAATCATAACTCTGTGCCTTACACTGCACTGTTCAATATTTGTCAGAAAGAGAAATCCTCAAGGACTGGAATTCAGAAGCAAAAATGTAGCAGAGCTATTTTTCTACATCTCCACTTTGGTGTAGGCTAGTGCCTCCTTTGTTTAATAAATCAATGTACAGATACAATATTTTGGTAGCTGCTTATGTCCTTCTTAGGGATTCAAATTACACCTCTACCCCGATATAACACTACCTGATATAGCATGAATTTGGATATAACGCAGTAAAGCAGCTCTCCGGGGGGGGGGGGGGGGGCTGCGCACTCCAGTGGATCAAAGCAAGTTCGATATAACACGGTTTCACCTATAACACAGTAAGATTTTTTGGCTACCAAGGACAACGTTATATTGGGGTAGAGTTGTATTATTGATTTTTCCACCTTTTATGTAGTGGTTTACATTTTTAGCATTTTTTCCTCCATAGCTGTATGCTTTAGAGGGTTTTGCTTCATTACCACAAAATTTAGGGTTTTATATAGAGAGAGAGTATTTGCCTAAGAGTTACCAGAATATGTTATGAGGTAGCACAGCAGGTAAACAAAAGTAATCTTTTTTTCTTTGTCACAATACCTAATAGTTTGGAATTAATGTAACAATTGGCTAATTAGCATAATTGCTTAGATGCTGATCCTGCAAAAACGTATGCATATGCTTATTCTTAACTTTACACATGAGAGTAATCCTATTGATTTCACATGCATAAAGTTAAGCACGTCTGGAACTATTTGCAGAAGTGGGGGTATTAATAAAACTCAGATTATATACTGTATTGGTACTTTTTACATCTCAAAATCATCATCCTATGCTAAAGTCTTGACTTTCAGTAATTATGGAGTCATTAGGACTGGGAAAAAAGCATGTCAACTTCCTTGTACTTTCCTCAGGAGGCATTTTATTATCTTCTAAAATCTGCATCCAACTTCTGCTCAAAGGCCACAGGCCAATGTATGCAGTTACTTTTTCAGAAGACTAATTGTGGGCAATAAAAAAAAAAGACAAAAGAGAAAAATGTGATTATTAACACAGAACTTGGAGTAAGGAGGGGGGAAAAAAACAAAGACTTCATCTTTTCTTAGTTTCTTCAAAACATCCATGCTATAGTATATATTTGGGAGGAAGGAGTGAGTGTGTGAACCTCATTTGGTTGTTTTAATCAAAACAGGTGCAACTGGCTCAACATGGAGCATCAAAGCACAAAGCATATACCTGTAAATACCATCATGGATGCTGCAAACACCAAATGACTTTTAAAAGCTATACCTGTTGGGAACTTTATGCTCTAAAGCATGATAGAAACCAGGGTTGTGAAAATGAATCAAAGGTTGGTGAAAAAAGAATAAGCAGGTACAATAAACTATATTTTCTCTAATGCTCGTCCTCTAAAGAGAACAACTCTCCTTTTGTATTTACATTCTCGTTTTGCAAAAAATAAGCCTTACCCTTTGGTATGATGATGAATCAGTATTAATTTGAGGCTAAGAAAGTATTAAATGCAACTGTGAGAGGGGCCAAAACTGCTTCAGTAGTACTATTTGAACTGGGAAATGCCTTTACTTAGAAGTGTGCATGTTTGCACATAGGCTAATAATCATAGTCTGCCAGTTGACTCTTTTTTGCTTCTGTAGATTGCTGAATGCTAGTGATCAGGTAGCTGCTCCTGTTCCCTCTTCTTTATTAGGTGGATTAGACAAACTGAAAATAAGACTTGCTGGAGCATCTTGGGGGTACCTTGAATGTCTTCCAGCCAAGTGCTGACAGGACCCAACCGTGCCTATCATGTGAGATCTGATAAGTTAGTCCAAGGCACTACATGGCTGCAGGCCATAAACATTTTTAAAACAGTTACTGGATTGCATAGTAAGTTTGTTTTGAAGTGGAATTCTAACAAACTGAAGAGAAAAGCTGACCTGAAGGAAATGAAAAATGCAATACAGGAGCAACTTCCCAAACATCATTCCTTTAAAGCTTTGTAACAACAATAAGACAGAGTCATGGGATTTAATTAGCTACATAGTCACTCTTATGAAAAACTTTAGTGCTATAGTACTGCTTAGATACATGGCAGGGTCCATTGGGAAATGCAGATATTTATGGATTCCGTACATCAGCTGGAGAAACTACTATTTAAATAAATTATAAAAAGCAGGCTTTCATAAGCAAAGTTTTGATTCTATTGATGATAATGCAGAGTGCATCTGTTTAAAATTACTTAAACATTGTGTCCTTTGTAAAGCAACCTAATGTTCCCACATGAGTCAATTCTAATTAAAAATTAGCCATACCACTGATTATCATGTTTAAGCCATGGGGTATCAATATGGGAGTTGTGACCACCATTTCTTTATTGCTAGATGGTGGTTAGGAAGCTCCCAACATTTTGAAAAGGGGATACTGAATGTTTTTTATTGTAACCTGGGGTCATGGTATGGCAAGAACTGAGAATCATTGATTTAAACTCAAGTGGAAACTCAAGGCTTCTAACTTTTTAAGCTTTACAAAACAAATTAAAAAAAACATATTTACCTTTATAAAGTAAAATTGAGGTGGTTCTATGAAAGGGTTTATAAATTATAAATGAATGAATCTAACATTAGATGGTAAAACATGTCAGGATGTAGTCAAATCAAAGTCCCGTCACCACGTGATAAACTCATTCTACGTCTAGATTATGCTGAGGGGTTGGTTTTGGTGCTTTATGCTTATAAAAAATCTTCTGTCTAGGATCTCATAAATCCCATGTAAGGTAGAGAAGTTGTATTCTCCCCAGGAAACAATGAGCTCAGATACATTTAGATTTGTCAAGGGTGAAATCCTGGCCCAACTGAAGCTGATGAGAATTCTCCTGTTGACAGATTTCACCCAAAATCTGGATTTCCTCATGAAAATAAGTCTCCTGAATCAGTGTCCACAAGGCCAGCCTTCTTCCTAATAGTTTGTCATCTGCCCAGGGATTGATGTAGTCTTGACTGCTGTTTTATCCAGTGACCTCTTATTTAAGAAAATTGTAAGATAATACCAGTGTACTGTGTATTCAGTAATACTATGTGAAAGTGCTTCAGGATATTGTGACATTTGGCACATAATTATTCTGTCAAAGTTTATTACTGTAATAAAAATAAATAAGTATATCAACTAATCACAATAAAATTTACATTTTTACCCTGGGTTGGAAGCTATGTTGACAATATTAAATTAAATGTTAATGAGTAAAATTATTATTTACACCACATACTTCCAGTTTTGTAATTGACTATCTATGTGGGTGCATGTATGTGAACTTACTTTAAAACTCAGTCCTTCAGTTTGGGGGAAGGAATATTCAGTTATTGGTTGGATAACTACTTAATGTCTTTCATGCTCATCCAAACACAAATAGTTTATATAATCAATAGATAAATATGTCAACAGTATTAAGTAATTTACTCTGAAACAATTACTCTTAGCAGGTAGTCTTCCTGGAATGGACCACTCAGATTGGAAAAATGAAGTTTCAATGGTGCCAGTAACATTTTCAAAGAAGTAGGGGTCCTTTTTCTTTCTCTTTGATCTTAAATAACGGTGTGCATTAGTTCCCTTTCTGTGACTAGGAAGCACAATGTAATTTACTGATCATCACATGCACATATTATATGATTCAAAACTTACATTCTCAGAGTCAAATCCTAATTGTACTGATGTGTCAGCTTCTTGCTTCCGGCCTGATCTAAACCCCATGAAAGTCAGTGGTAAGAGTCCCGTTGATTTCATTGGGCTTTGGATCAGACCCTTGCAGTGTAGTTGTCAGATAGAAGAATCAGACCAAAATGATGTTCTCTGATTTTTATTTTGCAAGGCAGAATTGTATTTGCAACATTTCAAGTGATGCTCAATTTCAGATAAAGAACAATGCAGCCTGTATAACAGACAATTAGAGCCAATTATAGCTCGATTGACCTAATGTATTATTAAAATGCCTAGCAGAACCTGATTTGTCTTTCTAAAATAGAATTTTGGTTTCTATGCACATCTAATTTTAGAAATTCACTGATATAATCATTTAAACAATTGCCCAAATTGGTCCAGAACTCCTCTATATGTGTCCGATATGCATAAAATCTGGAGATATTAAAATAAAATGTTTATGGTTGATACCATAGAAATTACTTGTCTTTTCCTCATACTATATTAATGAAATCTATACACTACGCTTCCAATATAATGATCAGTATACAGGTGTGGCCAAACTGCGGCTCGCAAGCCACATGCAGCTCTTTTCCAGTTAAAGTGCAGCTTGTGGAACCCCCTACAACCTCCATTCTCCACCTACCAGACTGGTAGGGGGGAATTAGGGGCCTCTGCCCTGTGGCAGGGTGGTGGGGCTAGGGGTTTCTGGGCCCAAAGCCTCGAGACCACCACCTGCCGCTGGGCAGAAGCCCCTAATCCCCCCCTTTCCCCCTGGGTCTGGTAGACAGTGAATGGGGGGTGGAGGGCTCTGGGAAATACTTCAAGAGAATTTAAGCTGTGGTGAGCTTGAGGATAGAAAGAGAACTTGCACATGCACATTATATCAGGAAATTGTGTCTTTCTGTATTCAGATGTTGGGCTGTGAGAATTTTGTGTGCTTGCGATCTCCCTGCATTCTGCAGAATATAGACTGTGTTTACTGTTCACAGGTCACATTTTAATAGTTTAGACTTAAGTGTTAGCCCTATGTTAATTTTGTGGATGACAATTACATCTTCAAAATGTAAAAAATGCAAATATGAAGAAGAAAACCGAAGTTTTAAGCCACAATGGGAGGATTTTTGCATTCACTGTTAAAGGTGGCAAACCCTTGTGCCTTATCTGCAATGCATCACTCACTCACTACAAAGCGAGCAACTTGTGACTCATTTTCATAGAGATATTTCAATAACTTTTTGTCTAAATACCCTCCTGATTCAGAATTAAGGAAAAACAATCTGGGCACATTAAAATTATGCCTAACCAGTCAACAGAATACTTTTGGCATTCAATAAGGAAGCTGACACAATGACCACAGCTAGTTTTGTTATGTCATGGATGTTTAGCATGTGCAATATTCCATCTTGAGATGAAGGAAGAAGAAGTGGCTGCAATTTTAGATCCAAGTAACACACAACTTTAACAACTAATAAAGCAAACTCCAGTTTTGTGCCACACTGCAGAGAGGCATATCTCCCAGATCAGTGCTGATATTGCAAGCAAGATGCAAAATGATCTAAAGAATTGTCTAGCATTCAGCCTATTTGTCGACGAATCCACAGATGCACAAGATAAACTATGACTAACACTATTTGTTCTCTATGTTTCTGTGGATGTAATTGTGAAAGAAGAAATTTTAAACATAGGAGCACTAAAAGAAACAACCCACAGTGTTGACATAAAGAACACACTTGACAAAGCATTGATAAATGCTGATGTACCATTGGATAAACTTGCAGGTGCTCCATCCATTGCAACAATGAAAATGGTGGGTGGGAAAAGTATGCCTTGTTGGACTCTTTAAAAGTGATTCCAAATTTCTGGAGTTTCCCCCTGTTCATTGCATTATCCACTTGAACATCTCATAGACAGATTCTTCAAGTATGAAAATGTTACAAAAACAGTCCTAGAAATTGTCAATTTCATCTGCTTGAATGGGAAGACTTAGTGACAGTTCAAAAATTGCATCAAAGAGAGCTGGATCTAGAAGACAAACCTAACAATGTCTCTTTCTACTGTGTTGTGAGGTGGTTGTCAACCAGCAATGTCTTAAATAGGCCCCAACAGTTCCACCACCCTATCATTGCTTTCCCTGAAGAAAAGGAAAAGTCCTATCCACAACTGGAAGATGAGTAAAGGATGCAGGATCTGCTGTTTTCCACTGATATTATGCAGCATCTGCAAACTCAATTTGACACTCCAAGGGAAGGATAAGATTATTTCTGACCTTACTCAGACAGTCTTCAGCTTCCAGAATAAGTTTAAGCTTCTGCAAATAAGGTATCAAGAGATTTCAACCACTTTCCCCATCTCAAAAGTAGGGTAAACACATTTCCTGAAATGGAAGTAGAAGATCACATACTTGAGTAATACAGAGATAAATTACAAGGACTGCTTGATGACTTTCAGTTCAGGTTTTAAGACTTGCAGAAGTGGAGATCCTGCTTCATCTTTCTTGTAAACTAATTCATGGTTGATGCGATCAGTGACAGCTGTCCAATTCCCAAAACTGTGGTTATGGAAATGTCTACTGTAAAAATGGAACTTTTAGAACTCCAGGACAACCAGACTGTAAAGATGATGCATAAATCATGGTCTACAATCAAGTTCTGGAAGCATGTGCCAGGAACAAAGTATCCTCAACTCACAATGACTAGTGTGCGACTTGTTTCAATTTCAGGCACAACATACTGCTGTGAATCACTGTACTCCGTGATGAAGTTCATAAAATCAAAACATCTTGCAGTCCTTACAAATCAACATCTAGACTCATAGACTTTAAGGTCAGAAAGGACCATTATGATCTTGTAGTCTGACCTCCTGCACAATGCAGGCCACAGAATCTCACCCATCCACTCCTGTAACAAACCCCTGACCTATGTCTGAGCTATTGAAGTCCTCAACTTGTGGTTTAAGGACTTCAGGGTGCAGAGAATCCTCCATCAAGTGACCCAGGCCCCACGCTGCAGAGGAAGGTGAAAAATTACCGCTAGTAGTCAAAGATCAATTAATTGCCAAAATTAGGCTATCCCATCATACCATCCCTTCCATAAACTTATCAAGCTTAGTCTTGAAGCCAGATATGTCTTTTGCCTCCACTGCTCCCCTTGGAAGGCTATTCCAGAACTTCACTCCTCTGATCAGGGCCGGCTCCAGGCACCAGCCCACCAAGCTTGTGCTTGGGGCGGCACCTGAAGGGAGGCGGCGCGGTGCTCCGGCTCCGGCCGCCGGGGAGAGCGGGGCCACGGCCGGGGCTCGCCGCCCTGCTCCCAGCGCTCTGGCCGCCGGGGAGAGCGGAGCCCCGGGTGGGCTCGCCGCCCTCCCCCCGGCGCTCTGGCCGCCGGGGACAGCGGAGCCGCGGCCGGGACTCGCCGGCCTCCCCCCGGCGCTCTGGCCGCCGGGGACAACGGAGCCGCGGCGGGCTCACCACCTTCCCCCCGGCACTCTGGCCGCCGGGGACAGCGGAGCCCCGACCGGGACTTGCCGCCCTCCCCCCGGCGCTCTGGCCGCCGGGGAAAGCGGAGCCCCTGACGGGGCTCGCCACCCTCCCCCCGGCGCTCTGGCCGCCCTCCCCTGCCATGCTGGGGAGGGGGGCAGCCGGAGGCTTTTTTCCTGGGGCGGCAAAAAAGCCAGAGCCGGCCCTGCCTCTGATGGTTAGAAACCTTCATCTAATTTCAAGTCTAAACTTCCTGATGGCCAGTTTATATCCATTTGTTCTTGTGTCCACATTGGTACTGAGCTGAAATAATTCCTCTCCCTCCCTGGTATTTATCCCTCTGATATATTTATAGAGAGAAATCATATCTCCCCTTAGCCTTCTTTTGGTTAGGCTACGTAAGCCAAGCTCTTTGAATCTCCTTTCATATGACAGGTTTTCCATTCCTCGGATCAGCCTAGTAGTCTTTCTTTGTACCTGTTCCAGTTTGAATTCATCCTTCTTAAACAGAACTACACACAATATTCCAGATGAGGTCTCACCAGTGCCTTGTATAACGGTACTAACACCTCCTTATCTCTACTGGAAATACCTTGCCTGATGGTTCCCAAGACCACATTAGCTTTTTTCACAGCCATATCACATTGGCGGCTCATAGTCATCCTGTGATCAACTAATATTCCAAGGTCCTTCTCCTCCTCTGTTACTTCCAAGTGATGCGTCCCCAGTTTATAACAAAAATTCTTGTTATTAATCCCTAAATGCATGACCTTTCACTTTTCACTATTACATTTTATCCTATTAATATTACTCCAGTTTACAAGGTCATCCAGATCTTCCTGTATGATATCCCGGTCCTTCTCTGTATTAGCAATACCTCCCAGCTTTGTGTCATCCGCAAACTTTATTAGCACATTCCCACTTCTTGTGGCAAGGTCAGTAATAAAAAGATTAAATGAGATTGGTCCCAAAACCGATCCCTGAGGAACTCCACTAGTAACCTCATTCCAGCCTGACAGTTCACTTTTCAGGATGACCCGTTGTAGTCTCCCCTTTAACCCGTTCCTCATCCGCCTTTCAATTTTATATGGATCCCCATCTTTTCCAATTTAGCTAATAATTCCCCATGTGCAACTGTATCAAATGCCTTACTGAAATTGAGGCAAATTAGACCCACTGCATTTCCTTTGTCTAAAAAATCTGTTACCTTCTTAAAGAAGGAGATCAGGTTGGTTTAGCATGATCTACCTTTTGTAAAACCATGTTGTATTTTGTCCCAATTACCATTGACCTCAATGTCCTTAACTACTTTCTCTTTCAATTTTTTCCCCAAGACCTTGAATACTACAGATGTCAAACTAACAGGTCTGTAGTTACCCTGATCACCTTTTTTCCCTTTCTTAAAAATAGGAACTATGTTAGCAATTCTCCAGTCTTACGGCACAACCCCTGAGTAAACAGATTCATTAAAAATTCTTGCTAATGGGCTTGCAATTTCATACGCCAGTTCCTTTAATATTCTTGGATGAAGATTATCTGGGTCCCCCGATTTAGTCTCATTAAGCTGTTTGAGTTTGGCTTCTACCTTGGATGTGGTAATATCTACCTCCATATCCTCATTCCCATTTGTCATCCTACCATTATCCCTAAGCTCCTCATTAAAGACTGAGGCAAAGTATTTGTTTAGATATTGGGCTATTCCTAAACTATCCTTAATGTCCACTCCATCCTCAGTGTTTAGTGGTCCCACTTCTTCTTTCATTGTTTTCTTCTTATTTATATGGCTGTAGAATCTTTTACTATTGGTTTTAATTCCTTTTGCAAGGTCCAACTCTACATGGCTTTTGGCCTTTCTCACTTTATCCCTACATGCTCTGACCTCAATAAGGTAGTTTTCCTTGCTGATCTCTCCCATCTTCCACTCCTTGTAGGCTTTCTGTTTTTTCTTAATTACCACTCTGAGATGCTTTAGACCAGCTTGGTCTACAACTCCTGCTTATGAATTTTTTCCCCTTTCTTGGGATGCAGGCTTCTGGTAGTTTCTACAACCTTGACTTGAAGTAAATCCAGGCCTCCTCTGCCTTTAGATCCCCAAGTTCTTCATTCCAATCCACTTCCCTAACTAATTTCCTTATTTTTTAAAAATTAGCCCTTTTGAAATAAAAAACCCTAGTGACAGATCTAACCGAGGTCCTCTGTACTGCCTTGACAACATATCAACCATATTTCCAAAGACTTACAACCAGGATGGATACCCACAAGGTCTCTATTTCTAGTAATAATAAGCTGTGATACAGTAAGTAGGACGTTAATAGTTTTAAAAATGAATGCGTAAAGGTTATGAGTGTCTTGTGGCTTTTGAACTTCTGAAGATTATTGAATGTAGCTTGGAGTGTCAGTAAGTTTGGCCACCCCATATCAGTATAGCTCATCCTTCAATGAATGCCATTTCTGCTTCCCTACAGCATTACTATAGCCTTTTCTTCCTCAATATCTCATCATAAACACGAAAAATAATTCCTCATAAAATGAGAAACTGTCCACCAAATATTGTTATCAAAAGGAAAAGCCCAAATCAATGCATTGGCTTGGAACCCTTTTCCCTTTAAAAAAATACAGATACACACTTTAATTTTGACACTTAATATATTTAAAGATGGTCAGAAACACAACTAGAATAAACCCAAGTCTGATGGGAAAAAAATCAGTGATAAAGTGAAGCAATAATTACACGCACATTTATAATATTGTACAATAGAAATAATTTGTACTGATACTTAGCCAAAGAACTACTTATTCTACCAGTCTCACTTGTCAAATTTAGCAGTAAAGCCCTATGCTAAATAAAACCACATCAATAGAAAGACATGCATAAATAACATTGGGCAAAGTAATGGCACGCTGAAAGAAGGCAAGGAAAAAAGCAAGGGTGTTGTTAAGGCTGGATCCCCACTTTGAACTTTAGGGTACAAATGTAGGGGCCTGCATGAAAACTTTTAAGCTTAACTACCAGCTTAGCTCTGGTTCCGCTGCCACCATTAATTTTCCCTCCCTGGGAAGCCTTGAAAAACCTTCACCAATTCCCTGGTGAATACAGATCCAAACCCCTTGGATTTTAAAACAAGGAGAAATTAACCATTCCCCCTCCTTCCTCCCACCAACTTCTGGTGAATACAGTTTCAATTTCCTTGGATCTAAAACAAGGAGAAATCAATCAGGTTCTTAAAAAGAAAGCTTTTAGTTAAAGAAAAAAAGGTAAAAATCATCTCTGTAAAATCAGTATGGAAATTAACCTTACAGAGTAATTAAACTTAAAGAGCTCAGAGGACTCCCCTCTAGTCTCAGGTTCAAAGTACAGCAAACAAAGATAAACACTCTAGTAAAAGGTACATTTACAAGTTGAGAAAACAAAGGAAAACTAACACGCCTTGCCTGGCTATTTACTTACAAGTTTGAAATAGGAGAGACTTGTTTAGAAAGATGTGGAGAACCTGGATTGATGTCTGGTCCCTCTCAGTCCCGAGAATGAACACGCTCCCAAACAAAGAACACAAACAAAAACCTTCCCCCGCCCAAGATTTGAAAGTATTTTGTCCCCTTATTGGTCCTTTAGGTCAGATGCCAGCCAGGTTACCTGAGCTTCTTAACCCTTTACAGGGAAAAGGATTTTGGAGTCTCTGGCCAGGAGGGATTTTATAGTACTGTACACAGGACAGCTGTTACCCTTCCCTTTATAGTTATGACACGCCCCCCAAATCACAGATAGTGTTGGACATTCGGTTCCACACTGGCTGTGATTTCTTCCTGGAGTTCTAGGAGAAAACAGAGTTAATAAGACACATGTACCTTTAGACATACTACTGATTATATAAAAACTAACAATATGTTTATTCCAAGAACAATTGTTAACCAGTTAACTTTGGGAAACTTTTCCGGGAGAGTGCATCAGCCACTTTGTTAGAAGCTCCCGAAATGTGTTGTATTTTAAAATTAAAATTTTGGAGAGCTAAACTCCACCGAAGAAGTTGTTTGTTATTTCCCTTGGCGGTATGAAGCCACTGTAGCACAGCATGGTCTGTTTGTAGTTGGAAACGCCGTTCCTAAACATATGGGCGTAGCTTTTTCAGCGCGTACACAATGGCATAGCATTTCTTTTTGCTGATTGACCAATGGCTTTCCCTCTCAGACAGTTTCTTACTGAGAAATACGACAGGATGGAATTTTTGATCCGGTTCTTCCTGCATTAAAACTGCTCCCACGCCTCGTTCGGACGCATTTGTGGTTACTAGGAACGGTTTTTCAAAGTCTGGGGCCCTTAGCACAGGGTCAGACATGAGTGTTGCCTTAAGCTGGTTAAAGGCCTTTTGACACTTATCAGTTCACTGAACTGCATTTGGCTGTTTCTTTCTGGTTAGGTCTGTCAGCGGGGCGGCGATTTGGCTGTAGTGGGGTACAAATCGCCTATAATATCCAGCCAAGCCTAAGAAGGATTGGACCTGTTTCTTAGACTTTGGAACCGGCCACTTTTGGATAGCATCCACTTTGGCCTGTAGGGGATTTATAGTTTCTTGACCCACCTGGTGCCCCAGGTAAGTTACTCTGTTTTGGCCTATTTGACACTTTTTAGCCTTAACAGTTAGTCCTGCCTGCTGGATGCGCTCGAAAACTTTTTCCAGGTGCTCCATGTGCTCTGCCCACGAATCAGAAAAAATGGCCACATCATCGAGGTAGGCAACTGCAGATTTTTCCAATCCCGCTAGGAGACCATCTACAAGTCTTTGGAAGGTGGCGGGTGCATTTCGCAACCCGAAAGGGAGTACATTGAATTCATACACCCCTGCCTGGGTGACGAAGGCTGACCTTTCCTTAGCGGGTTCATCTAGTGGTACTTGCCAGTACCCCTTGGTTAAGTCCAAAGTAAAGATGAATTGGGCATGTCCCAATTTCTTCAATAGCTTATTTGTGCGTGGCATTGGATAGTTGTTAGGACGAGTTACAGCATTTAGCTTACGGTAGTCCACGCAAAAGCGTATTTCCCCATCTGGTTTGGGAACTAGAACCACTGGAGATGCCCATGCACTCTTAGAGGGGCGGATTATACCCATCTGTAGCATGTCCTGGATCTCCCTTTGTATAGCAGTTTTGGCATGAGGTGACTCCCGGTAGGGTGGGGTTCTAATAGGGTGAGCATTACCTGTGTCAATGGAGTGGTATGCCCGTTCGGTCCATCCTGGAGTGGCTGAGAAAATTGGTGCAAAGCTTGTGCACAGCTCCTTGATCTGCTGCCGCTGCAGACATCCAAGGGTCGTGGAGAGGTTCACCTCTTCCACGCCACCATCCTTTTTTTCTTCAAACTAGACACCTTCAGGCCACTTCGCGTCATTTGTTTCCTGGGCTGTAAACTGGCAAACGTTTAATTCTCTGGAATAAAAGGGCTTAAGAGAATTAACATGGTATACCTTAGGCTTTATGTTGGAGGTGGGGGAGGCTATGAGATAGTTAACTGCTCCTAGGCGCTCCTGGACCGTGAATGGTCCTTCCCACGACGCTTCCATTTTATGGGCCTGGAGTGCCTTTAAGACCATGACTTGGTCTCCTACTTTGAAGGACCGTTTTCTGGAATGTTTATTATACCAGGCCTTTTGCTCTTCCTGAGCATTCTTTAGGTTTTCTTTAGCAAGGGCTAAAGAGTGTCGGAGGGTGCTTTGTAGGTTGCTTACAAAGTCTAGAATGTTAGTTCCTGGAGAAGGCGTAAACCCCTCCCATTGCTGCTTCACCAACTGTAATGGCCCTTTAACCTCGCGGCCATACACAAGTTCAAATGGTGAAAACCCTAAACTGGGATGTGGTACAGCCCTGTAGGCAAAAAGCAACTGCTGCAACACTAGGTCCCAATTATTGGAGTGTTCATTTACAAATTTACATATCATGGCCCCCAAAGTTTCATTAAACCTCTCCACCAGGCCATTGGTTTCATGGTGGTAAGGGGTGGCAACCAAGTGATTCACCCCATGAGCTTCCCACAGGTTTTCCATGGTCCCTGCCAGGAAATTAGTTCCCGAATCTGTAAGGATGTCGGAGGGCCAACCTACCCTGGCAAAAATGTCTGTTAATGCCTGGCACACACTTTTAGCCCTGGTGTTGCTTAAGGGTACTGCTTCCGGCCATCGGGTAGCAAAATCCATGAAAGTCAGTACGTACTGCTTTCCTCTGGGTGTCTTCTTTGGGAAAGGACCCAGAATATCCACAGCTACGCGCTGAAATGGGACCTCAATTATGGGTAGTGGCTGGAGAGGGGCTTTAACCTGGTCTTGGGGCTTTTCCACTCGTTGGCACACCTCACAAGACCGGACATATTTAGCAACGTCCTTGCCCATTCCCTCCCAGTGGAAGGACTTCCCCAACCGGTCTTTGGTTCTGTTCACCCCAGAATGGCCACTGGGATGATCATGGGCTAAGCTCAAGAGCTTTACCCGATACTTAGTGGGAACTACCAACTGTCTTTGAGGATGCCAATTTTCCTGGTGCCCACCAGAAAGAGTCTCCTTGTATAAAAGTCCTTGTTCTACAACAAACCGGGATCGGTTCGAAGAGCTGAGAGGCGGTGGGGTGCTCCGTGCCGCCGCCCAAGCTTTCTGAAGGCTGTCATCTGCTTCCTGCTCGGCCTGGAACTGTTCCCTTGATGCTGGAGACATCAGTTCCTCCTTGGACTGTGGGCTGGGGCTTGGTCCCTCTGGAAGCGATGCAGGTGCTGGGGCTGTTTCCATTGACTGTGAACCGCTGTCCGCTGGTGCACTATGTGGTATCTCAGGCTCTGGCTGAGCCTCTTGGGTAGGGTTATCTGCTGCTTCCGCCAGGTCAGGCTTGCTGGTGCCCTCTGGCATTGGAGTTGTAGACGGGTTTGCAAGCGCTGGACTCAGTGCTGGCAATGGTTCTGGTGCTGGTTGCGTTGCCAGTTCCGGTTCTGGGACTGGCTTTGGCTGGGTCTCTGGGATTGGATCCACTACGGCTGTTGCAGTCGTTGGCAGGGGATCCTGTTCCACCACCTTTGTCTGGGTCTCTGGTAACCCAGACGGGGCCCTGGTGGACGGCTTAGGAACAGGGATGGGGGTGAAAGCTTGCTTAGCCTTTGCTAGTTCCAGTTCATGTTTTCTTTTATTTTTTTTACTCCATTTTTTTTATCTCCATTTTTTTTTTTAGCTTTATTTTTTTTTCAGCTCCATCTTTTTTTGTGGGCCTTTTCTTTGGCTTTTTTTTTTTTTTTAGCTCCATCTTTTTCTTGTGGGCCCCCTCTTTGGCTTTTTTTGTTTTGTTTTTCAGCTCTATCTCTTTTTCTTTTAGCTTCATAGCTCTCTTGTGGGCCTCCTCTTTGGCTTTTTTTTCTTTTGTAGTTATTTTCCTGTTTTTTTGTGCTGGGTCACCCCCTCTGCAGTTGACTGAAACTGGGAAGCTCTCAGCTCTGGCTGCTGCTGAGTTAACAGAGACTTTCTAACTAGCTACTCCCGAGGATGTAAAAAGAAAAAAAAAATTCAGCTTGTAAATTCCTTTTACCAGTCAAGTTTGCTCATTTGAACACTTCTTTTAACAAAGGACCTGTTAAAAAAAACTTAACACCTCTGCCTTCAGGCAAGGAGAGATAAGATATGCATCTATCTACCTCCAGCTCGGCTTTTCAAGCAGCTAGAAGGAAAAAAAAATCTCACTGGCTTTTGGGTTTAAAATGATCCCACCTCTGCCACCATGTCAAGGCTGGATCCCCACTTTGAACTTTAGAGTACAAATGTAGGGGCCTGCATGAAAACTTTTAAGCTTAACTACCAGCTTAGCTCTGGTTCCGCTGCCACCATCAATTTTCCCTCCCTGGGAAGCCTTGAAATACCTTCACCAATTCCCTGGTGAATACAGATCCAAACCCCTTGGATTTTAAAACAAGGAGAAATTAACCATTCCCCCTCCTTCCTCCCACCAACTCCTGGTGAATACAGTTTCAATCCCCTTGGATCTAAAACAAGGAGAAATCAATCAGGTTCTTAAAAAGAAAGCTTTTAATTATAGAAAAAAAGGTAAAAATCATCTTTGTAAAATCAGTATGGAAATTAACCTTACAGGGTAATCAAACTTAAAGAGCTCAGAGGACTCCCCTCTAGTCTCAGGTTCAAAGTACAGCAAACAAAGATAAACACTCTAGTAAAAGGTACATTTACAAGTTGAGAAAACAAAGGAAAACTAACACGCCTTGCCTGGCTATTTACTTACAAGTTTGAAATAGGAGAGACTTGTTTAGAAAGATGTGGAGAACCTGGATTGATGTCTGGTCCCTCTCAGTCCCGAGAATGAACACGCTCCCAAACAAAGAACACAAACAAAAACCTTCCCCCGCCCAAGATTTGAAAGTATTTTGTCCCCTTATTGGTCCTTTAGGTCAGATGCCAGCCAGGTTACCTGAGCTTCTTAACCCTTTACAGGGAAAAGGATTTTGGAGTCTCTGGCCAGGAGGGATTTTATAGTACTGTACACAGGACAGCTGTTACCCTTCCCTTTATAGTTATGACAGGTGTACTGATTATTTAGGTCTGTGCATAAAGAAAATGGAGTTCACTGTTAAGCTGGTGAAATGCTATTGATCTATGGTAGTCTTTTGGGGTAAAATTTCTCCTGGTGAGGAGCTCTAATAGAGGTTCCCTCTGCACCACTTAAACTACACAGTGCAGAGAAAGCGACAGTTTCAGCAGCTGTGCAGGACCATCTCTGGTTCACTTGCTGATGCTCCGTAGGGAAGGCCCCGTGCCAGCTCTAACAGGCTAGTGCAAAAGGAGAAATGGCATTGGGGTCAGACTGTGTGACTAGCAACAGGATCCATAACGATACACCCTCAGTGGCCCAGAAGGGTGTTGGATATTATTTAGTCCATAAAGCAAATAACTGTCAAACAGGGGCTTGTGCTGTCTCCTATGTTTGAGTTTGGATATGCAAATTCCATCCCACACAGCCATGCTTAGTTGTAGGCACAAAGTCCTCTATTAATTACTCAGAGTTTCTGTGAGGAGGGCTGAATTTACCCTGAACTGAAAAAATATATATAAAACTGACTCAGTGAACAGTAATATGGATAAAGCTTTAACATTTTGGAAGTATGGACTCGCTTAATAAAATTTACCCAGACTCTTTCTTGTGCAGCTCACATAATCATTCTTTTCATTAGATGTTTCAATATGACTATACTGCATGAACAAATATTGTCAGTGATTTGCTTCAAGCCAATTTATCCAATCAAGAAGTTTAGAGAGAGTCATTATTGCAGAATAGAAAAGGTATACAGTGCCCAGCACGGGAAGTTTGGACAGCGTTTCTTGTTCAGATTGTTTTTATAACAATTAAATGAAGTAAGCTGAATGCTGTCCTGATATCAAAATGAAATCAATTTTATCTTGTTTAATTGACTCCTTAATTCTTAAGTGGGGCATGCAGATTGAGAGCAAATTGACATTGTGTCATTTCTATTTTACATAGCTAAACTCAAACAAGTTTGTCCTCCAGATTTCATCCTGAAAGGCATATTGGTTAATTTAGATACAAAAGAATTAAGTGATCTATGTTTGGTTGAGAAAATTATCATCCAGGTCATGAAAACATTGTAGATACTAAAAGAACATTCTTCCTTTATGTGTACTGATTAGAGTACTCCATTTGTGTGCCATTCTTTCTGGAGTAATTTATATGTACACTGGGCCACATTTACAAAAGGGCCTTAATAGAGCCGTTGAGCATGTGTGTCCATGCATGCAATTTTGCATGCAGAGTCACTTGCACACACAGTTGATAGAATATCCATGTTCAACCAAAGGGCCCAAGTCTGCAAACACTTGCTACTGATTCTAGTACTTACTAAAGAGGTTCAGGAAAGACCAACAGAATTGTCCACACTTCTCCATATATATTTTTTTCTGGAATTTGGGATGGAAGTTCACAGGATCAGGCTCCCTTCCTGCCACTTGATTTTTCTCTACTTTCTAGTTTCACCTGCGTTAAAGAGAACATGAGAACCGGTTTCCTAGTATCACATTGATTCTACTTTTTCATCATGAAAGCTTTTTAAGTATAGGTCGGAGTCAAGCTTTGAATAGAGGTTCAACTTGGTTCTTATGTTACTTTATCTTTTGCGAACAGGGGCTGCTAACAGGGAGTTTCGGCAAGGGTGTTTGGAAGGAGAGTGGGAAGGGGGCAAGGGTCCCTTGCCGGTTCTATCTGTTTTCCCTTTATTCCCCTTAAAACCTAAACTTCTTGTTTAAACAACCCTTTCAGCGGACAGGGGGCTGCAGACGGAGTTTGACAGAGGGAGGCATTAGCTATACGGCATAAAAAGATCCAATTGCTGAAAGCCGAAGCTATGCAAATTCAGTTTACACTTCATATTAAGGTTCCATGAGTTAAAATTGTTAGTGAACGATTTATAGATGTTACAAACTTGTTTGCTGACATGATTTACAAGACATTTACAAGCAACCCATTGATCTGTTGGACTCTACAACAATTGTTTTAACCTTTTCATAAAAACTTTATTAATCATTTATATGCTTTATATGGTAAACTTTATTATATCATTTAGTGAAGATAATTAACTGTTGGAACAGCTTACTTCAGGACCTGGTTTATTCTCTTTCACTTGGGTTACTTTAAGTCAAGATATAATGTGTCTCTAAAAGATGTGTTCTTGCTCAACCAGTGCAGGAAGTTGGAGTTAATGCAGGGATCGCTTGATGAAATTCTATGGCCTATGCAATGCAGGAGGTCAGAATAGATGATCATAGTTGGTCCTTTGGGCCTTGCAATATATGAATATACATGCAGTTCTCTCTCCAGTTACAGTACAGCAATTTCCTCCACTGACTGGTTGTGAATATTTGACTTCCATAATTACTGCATCTGCATGGTTATTTCTTAATAATTATACAGTGCACCAGAGTTCCTATACTCTGATTGACAGCTGTTATTAAAATGCAGTGGTTTGCATAATCACTGATCTCAATAACTTTATTGGGAATATGCCAACCTTTCTGCTGGGGGTCTACTTGGCCACTGTAATCTCTCCACTCTGACAGTCTTCTGTATTCAGAAGATTACTACTGGATCAGAGATAAATAGCAAACAATTTGGCTATTTAAATTCTTCCTTGGATGTGACCCCACTAAACTGCAGTTCACTGACCCATTAGCTGATTTGTAATGACACCCATTATCTAACCAGTACAAGGTTAGGCACCATGCCATAAGTATCATGCACACCCCACAGAAGACAGTAAACTCATGCACCGGTGTTGTTCTGGTCCTCTGCACAGGGGTGAATCCCATCCATAAATCATGGGACTTATGGAGTGGCACCTAAGCCTTGTACTGATACACTGCACAAGGGTGAATTTCATTCAATCTGCTTTGAGTAAGGCCCTCGGAGATACATACCTCACACCACTTTTGGTCAAGCAGTAAACTCTAAATACAGTAAACTGTTGTTTTCAGAAATCTAAGCAGTTAATTTAAAGTAAAGAGAATAAGCCTTTATTTCACAGTAAGTATGCACAGCTAGATATGCATTGTGTTCTGAAAATATATAGATGTCAGTATAAAACACCTTAATTCATCTATTACTGTCATTTTCAGTAATTTGTCCCTGCAAAATTACTTTGCACATTTTTATTATTTGGTAAGAGATTGCCAAGGGAATTTTATACTTAAATTACTGTATTTTTCTTCATTCCAAATAGCATACAACACAACTTAAGAAAAATATATTTTATTTATTATATACAAATAAAAAACTGTATTCAATTCACATACATTATCTGTAATGACCATTTCTTCAGTCATGTCATCCCAATATAAAGAGAACTTTCCTTCAGTGTTGTATGTAATCACTTTAATAAAAAAAAGCATCAATTTTCACTGGTAACATTGGTAACTTTATAGGACAAACTCTTAATTAAAATCAGTGAACAATGGCTACTTCACTAATGATGGTGAGGGAAAGACTACATAAGATACCAGCTCTGGTAAATAAATAGGAAAGGCTAATGCACCACAGTAAAGGACTATTCGCTTGTAATGTTGAAATCTGAGGTTTATTTAAATCTTTCGTATTGTTACAGTTATGTCATGTGCAATTTATAGCGTATGTGTGGTGGGAAAAAATAATATACTTTTCTAGCACCACTTTTGACCACTGAAATGATCAGATAATGGCTCTTCATCATCTAACAGCTTAAAACATGAAAACAAATATGGAAACTTCCATTGCCAAGATGCTTCATGAAGCAGTGGTATGTAAAGGATTAATTCTACAGTCCAAGCATATACAACATGCTATATTCTTTACTAGAAAGATTTACTGTAGAAAAATTGGAAGAGGTAACTGTAGACTATTATATAAACTAGTATATTTTTGTCTATGCATAGTCCCAGCTCTCCCCAGATGTTAGTAGTCAATGGGGAAAAAATATACAGAATATCAAGAGAGCACTGGCAGGCAATGGGGAGAACAATTTTTTGGCACACTATGAGGAATTTAGTTTTTGAGTGGGAGAAAAATCATCATGATGATCTGGGCCAATTAGATATTGAATTGAAGCTTGTAGAATATGACACAACTTTGTCTTCAGCTCTTGTTTTGATATTGTCCAGACCAAAGGCCCCACTTATGTGAGTATATAGAGTCCACAATAAAAGGCCCTTGTAAAAGTGGTTGTGTAAATATATGCAGTGAAGATACCAAACTACCATGAGACTGGGAATTGTCTTAGTACCATAAGAATTATTTAGAAAGTAAATGAATTATTACCCAGACATGAAATGTCAAAACGCATAATACAAACTTGTGTATGGAATACAAAAACATATCTTAGAAAAATCCTAGAATGCTAAATAAAGTTGTAAGAAACAGTGGAAGTAAACAGCTGGAGAAATTAGGGCAGGCTTGTTAGCAGTTTTTTATAGACCAATGTTTGAAAAACTAAAAGTTTCAGTATTAGTGCAGTGCTCAGATAGTCCTTATGTCAAAGAATTTCATTAAAGCACACTAGGGAACATTTAGTGCACACCGTCAGGATCACATGGACCAGTTAATGCACAACACCATGGTGTACTTTAGATATCACACATCCCTAGTGCATATTACCTCACTATGTAGCCAAGCCCTGTGTCTGTACACTGTATTGCACAATGTGACCTGACTTGGTTGTAGCCTCTAGGTTCCACTCCAATATAAATTAATAATCATAACCAAATAATTATGAATCAATTAAGGCTATAAACCATGATTATGAACTACCATAGTCAGAACCACTTTAGATTCCCTTTCTTAATGACCTTAAATACATTCAAAAATGTCACCAAATACCATTTTGCTATTTCAGGAATTTGCCAGAGGCAGCCCTTTCTGCTCCAAAGCTGAACTGCAGATTTCAATTAATATATTCAGAATATCCAGACTTGATTATTAGAATTCCCCAGACTGCCTGCTAAGTTCATTGTGAAACTCCAGTTTGTTCATATTTCAAAGTTCTGATTTTTTATCTAGAATAGATAAATCCAATATATAGCTTCCCTCTTTAAGGGAAAAACTTGTGTCCCACTGAGCATGAGGCAGGCCAAGCAGAGTTCCAGTGAAACAGGTGCATGTCATGACAATTATGTATAAAGCCGCTGTATCCTAAAAAAAAATGCACTATAGAAAAAGAGTAGGCAATGTATCAAGCTAATGGATTAGACTTTCACTTATGGAAACCTTAATTCTAACTAAGTATCAGGGGGTAGCCGTGTTAGTCTGTATCTACAAAAACAACAAGGAGTCTGGTGGCACCTTAAAGACTAACAGATTTATTTGGGCATAAGCTTTTGTAGGTAAAAACCTCACTTCTTCAGATGTAAAAAGTGAGGTTCTTCATCTGAAGAAGTGAGGTTTTTACCCACAAAAGCTTATGCCCAAATAAATCTGTTAGTCTTTAAGGTGCCACCAGACTTCTTGTTGTTTTAATTCTAATTAGTTGCCTTAATCTGTTCCCTTGCAGATTCTTTTGCATAATATAAATCCAGAGGATAATCTGAAAAGGTTTTCAGTAGAAATGAGGTGCCTTGTTAGAGATTTGCAGAGAAGCTGTACTGTGTCTGACAGTCTATCACTTATGATCGTCTGTCACTTTCTTGAGCACCAAACATATGCACTACATTAGTTCAAAAGCCACATGTTAAGTATTGCTGCTCTAGTGTAAATGAATAACCAAAGTCCTATCCTTCATCTGTGCATCTATTTTGGATATTAAGATGCTTGTCACTTTGGTATCTAAGCACCAACACCACTGGGCTCAGATGTTTGCCTTCTACCCAGCAGACAGTGAACACAAATTGATTTTCATATTTGTTTCTATAAAAGAAAGGGGGCTGGCTGCATTTCTCAGAGTGCTCTCTTTATTAATACTTTAGATTTTTAACTTTACCGGTGCTGATATTTAAAAATGGGAAGAACTGGGCACAATTTTAGCAAAAGTTTTAATTTCACAGTCAAATTTCCCATTTAATTGTTCAGTGATTTAGTCTCTGGATAATGTGTTCTTGACAGAAATAGAAAATCTATCATCCTGTCAGTCAAATAAGCAGTTTGGAATAGAGACAAAGAATCAGGCATGCAGCAGTATGTACTGTCCTAGATGTCTGGGTTCCTACATTGAAAATTCTTTAACTATACCCTAAATATAGATAAATAACTCACTCCTTTTATGTGCAGTGCTTTTTGTTTTGTGGATCATTCGTAGTTCAGAATCCCAGAACAAAAGGAAATGAGGTTATACATTTACCTAAAAAAAAAATACACCCAAAATCTGGGCTTGATTCCCTAAATATTATGCCATATGGCTGCTGGTTCCCACTATAATTAAGCTAGTAAAAATCAAAGGTGGATGAACTAATTAATCCATAGAGTTTGCAATCAGGCGCATTGAATCTGTCATGACCTCCTGGTTTCAGTCGAATTGTTGTTTCCAAAACATTCACCGTTTAGTTTGAAATGTTTCACTCTGACTTGAAGATGAATATTTCTGGAAAATTTAATTTAAAAAAAAATGGTGGTGTGAGTGAAAAGAAGTCTCATTGTTTAAAAATAATATATAAATAAAATAATCTCACCATAGTTTTTAAACATGGCGGGACGTAAGGATAACTGGAGTTCAGAACTTGGCTAGTCCTCTGAGAAAACTGGTGTCACTGAAATGGGTTCTTTTGATTTAGAAAAGTTGTGAGAGTTATACAGGGCCTGCCTCAAAGTCCTTTGTTGTCAGTGGGTTTTAGATCAGGCCCATACTCAGCTTGCACAATAGAAACTCTTCCTTGGGCCCAATTTGGGAATTTTGGCATTGATTTCAAAGTCACCGTTGAGGTGCGGAGCCCTCAAAGCTCATGTTAAAATCAGGCTACTTATTTGGATGTAACGTGTGGCTTTAGGTGTCTAAATATCGATACCCAGATTTGGAAATGTGGACCTATAGGGGATTTTGCATTAAACACAGAGTGTATTTTGTTCCTGGAAAAATATTTATTTCTGCCATGAAGAATTAAATGACTTTTAGAGTGTTAGGTTGCCAACCATTAGCTGAGATTATGTGGACTATTCTTACTATGCAATGACGTTGGCATGCCCTTTGCACTGTGCTTTTTCTACAAAATCCAGGCATATAAAACAGCTTGTCAAATTCCCTACAGCAGTGCAGAAAGAGCAAAGGATGACTATGGAAATTATCCAGTTAAATAGGAAGAATATAATCCTATCAACCAACACAGCCACGGAAAACACATAGTATATAGCCCATTGCAGGAAATAAACCTGAAAACAGCAGTATATGTTGTTCACTTGAAGTGAGTCAATCCACTGTTTGTATATTTGTTTGTAGCATGAAATAAAGCTGAGCACTAATTCAATGAATCCTCAGGGTTTTTTACACTTATCCGTAGAAGCAAAGTCAAATTTCTTACAATCTGTGTATAGTACATTTTTAAATGAACAAATCAATTTTAAAGATATTAATAAATTGAACATTGGGAAAATAAGGTAATTTTTCTTATACCTGCTTTCATCCTTCAAGATTTAAGAATTTTGCAAGATATGGTAACACAAAAGTGTGTTTGAAGCTAGCCTAGATTTAGATTAGGTTTTGGGTGTGACTCAAAACTGGGAAATAAGCCTTTTCTGATTTTGGATCTGACCTACAACCAAAACTATGTGATGAACTCAAATCTGTAGATACATACCCTTGATCTTCATTGTATGTTATTCTCTTAATATATTTAATATTATTTGTAGGGCTGTTGATTAATCGCAGTTAACTCACGTGGTTAACTCAAAAAAAAATAATTGTGATTTAAAAAATTAATCGCAATTAATAATGATTAATCACACTGTTAAATGATATAATACCAATTGAAATTTATTAAATATTTTGGATGTTTTCTACATTTTTATATATATTGTATTCTGTGTTGTAATTGAAATCAAAATGTGTATTATTCTTGATTACAAATATTTGCACTGTGAAAAATAAACAAAATAAGTAGTATACACGTACTGTAGTGCAATCTCTTTGTCATGAAAGTGCAACTTACAAATGTAGACTTTTTGTTACATAACTGCACTCAAAAACAAAACAACGTAAAACTTCATAGCCTGCAAGTCCACTCAGTCCTACTTCTTGTTCAGCCAATTGCTAAGACAAACAAGTTTGTTTACATTTACAGGAGATAATGCTGCTCTCTTCTTATTTACAATGTCAACAGAAAGTGAAAACAGGCATTTGCATGGCACTTTTGTAGCCTGCATTGCAAGGTATTTATGTGCCAGGTATGCTAAACATTTGTATGCCCCTTCATTCTTCAGCCACCATTCCAGAGGACATGCTTCCATGCTGATGACGCTCATTAAAAGAATAATGTGTAAATTAAATTGGTGTCTGAACTCCTTGGGGGAGAATTTTATGTCCATTGCTCTGTTTTACTTGTATTCTGTTATATATTTCATTTTATAGCAGTTTCAGATGATGACCCAGCACATGTTGTTCATTTTAAGAACATGTTCACCGCTGCTTTGACAAAATCCAAAGAAGGTACCAATGTGAGATTTTGAAAGATAGCTACAGCACTCGACCCAAGGCTTAGGAATCTGAAGTGCCTTCCAAAATCTGAGAGGGACGAGGTGTGGAGCATGCTTTCAAAAGTCTTAAAAAGCAACACTCCAATGAGGAAACTACAGAACCCGAACCACCAAAAAAGAAAATCAACCTTCTGCTAGTGGCATCTGACTCAGATAATGAAAATGAACATGCATCGATCCTCACTGCTTTGGATTGTTATCTATCAGAACCCGTCATTAGCATGGACGTATGTCCGCTGGAATGGTGGTTGAAGCATGAAGGGACATAAGAATCTTTAGCTCATCTGGCACATAAATATCTTGCGATACCAGCTACAACAGTGCCATGAGAATGCCTGTTCTCATTTTCAGGTGACATTGTAAACAAGAAGCGGCAACATTATCTCCTGCAAATGTAAACAAACTTGCTTGTCTGAGTGATTGGCTGAACAAGAACCTGAGTGGACTTGCAGGCTCTAATTTTTTACATTTTTTTTATTTTTGAATGCAGTTATTTTATGTACATAATTTGACATTTGTAAGTTCAACTTTCATAATAAAGAGATTGCACTACAGTACTTGTATGAGATGAATTGAAAAATACTATTCTTTTGTGTTTTTACAGTATACTTGTAATAAAAAATAAATATAAAGTGAACGCTGCACACTTTGTATTCTATGTTTTAATTGAAATCAATATATTTGAAAATGTAGAAAACACCCTAAAATATTTAAATAAATGGGATTCTATTATTGTTTAACAGTATGATTAATCACAATTAATTTTTTTGTTGCGCAATTAATCATGATTACTTTTTTTAATCGCGTGACAGCCCTAATTATTTGTATCACATCAGTGCTCCGAGGTCCCAATCGAGATTGGGGCTCCGTTATTGTGGTGGCTGGCAAAATTTATTAAAAGAAATCCTTTCCCCAAAATTGCTTAAAAGGAAGTATGCAGAAAAATCCATCCCACGTGAGAATAAGCTATTGTATTTGATGTAAAGGAGTTGTTTCTGTGTGTCTCAAACATTCCTGGCTGCCTGAATATTTTTATAAATAAAGTTTCAGAGCTATTAACAGCCGGGAGCAATAAGGTCAATAAACTTTTGAACTTTATGCAGCATATTTCATCTAAAAGACACAAAATATATTTGAACTGCTTGGCCAGGCGTTGTCAGAGGTGAGCGAGAAGGCGATAACTTTAGGAATCATGGTGGGTGGTCCATTACCTGCTGTTGACTGAACTGTTGAAGGACAATAAATCTTTGAAAAGCTAAGCCGGTGTCTAGAAATAAATAAAACAAGCCATTTCAAAAATATCAGCAACACTTTAGATTGTGCCCCAGATACTTTTAAATGCAGTGAACCTGATCTAAGTTTATAGAGACATAGGTCAGCTGTCACCTGGCTGCTTCAGCGGTGCACAGGACAGGGGGAGTGCTGGATGCCTTTGCCAACTCTTACTTGCCTGCACAGTGGGTGGGCACAGTCACAGTCCCTGCACTCCCACAAGCACAAGGACTGCTCCTTGCTAGAGCTACCTCTGTGGTGCAAGATATCCAATTTGAGCTGTATTAATGTTAGTTCAGCCGTTTGGGGACAATTGCTCCATCACAAAACCACCACTGCATTTGGCACTAACTGGTACCCTATTATCAAGCATTCTTAAAACTACAATACCCATTTGGGGAAGTGAGGAAACAGATTGACAGAGCGAAATGGCTACTCAGAACTCACCTACTACAGGACAAGCCCAACAAGGAAATTAACAGAACACCACTGGCCATCATGTGCAGCCCCCATCTAAAACCTCTCCAGTGCATCATCAACGATATACAACCTATCCTGGAAAACAATCCCTCACTCTCACAGGCCTTTGGAGGCAGGCCAATCCTCGCTTACAGACAGCCCCCCAACCTGAAGCAAATACTCACCAGCAACTACATACCACACCACAGAAACACTAATGCAGGAACCAATCTCTACTCTGTCCCCATATCTACTCTAGCAACACCATCATAGGATCCAACCACACCAGCCACACCATCAGAGGCTCATTCGCCTGCACATCTACTAATATGATATATGCCATTATGTTCCAGCAATGCCCCTCTGCCATGTACATTGGCCAAACCAGACAGTCTCTACATAAAAGAATAAATGGATACACATCAGACTTCAGGAATGGTAACATACAAAAGCCAGTAGGAGAACACTTCAATCTCCCTGGACATTCAATAACAGATTTAAAAGCCATTCGTCAACAGAAAAACTTCAAAACTTAAAAGCCATTCATCAACAGAAAAACTTCAAAAACAAACTTCAAAAAGAAACTGCAGAGCTACAATTCATTTACAAACTTAACACCGTCAATTTGGGCTTGAATAGGGACTGGGAGTTGCTGGCTCTCTACAAAAGCAATTTCCCCTCTCTTGATTTTGACACTTCCTAATCAATCATTGGGAGTGGACCACATCCACCCTGACTGAATTGGACTTCAACATTGGTTCTCCACTTGTAAGGTAACTCCCTTCTCTTCATGTGCCAACATATATTTATGCCTGTATCTATAATTGTCACTCAATGCATCTGAAGAAGTGGGATTTTTAACCCATGAAAGCTTATGCCCAAATAAATCTGTTAGTCTTTAAGGTGCCACCGGACTCCTTGTTGTTTTTGTGGATACAGACTAACATGGCTACCCCTCTGATATGTTCCCCTCTTCCTACCCCCAGCCAGAGCCTTTCCGAATGGGGGTGTCTTTTTTTCCTGTGGAGGGGAAAGACTCCAGTGGCAGGGAGCAAGTGGGACACTACAGTACTGAAAAGAGCTGTGTAGACAAGGAGGCACAGAAAGTGTGTATGGTATATACTCACATAGCCACCCTTGTAGTCATGACTTTACCTAAAGCAAGCCTCCCAGTTGTCACTGATATTTATGCTCATACTAGTGGGACTATGCTGGTATGTACTTTACACGCTGCTGAAAGAAGCATGTAGCATAGACATATCCTTAGGTTGTAAGCTGTCCAGTGCAGAGACTTTTGTGTTTGTTTATTGGATCCTCTAGGTGCTACTGCAATAAAAAAAAGTCATTTTAATAAGCCTCTGATATTTTGCCACCATCATGCAGCTTTCTGACCTGCAAACTGTTGGTAGCTTGCAATGCTTTTGAGAGTTTTACTCCTTCTTAGCCGTATCTAGTTGGTTTGAGACAAATTGGTTTAGACTTTTTCATTAGTCTATGTACTTTTGGGGGGCAAAATATTTAAGTCATTTTCTTAGTTTGCTCATGTCTGATAAAGTTTCCAGAGTCAATTCCTTTAAGTACTCCAGACACTAGCTCTTACTGACCCACAGCATAGTTTCAGTGACCACAAAACTATTTGAACTTGGGGCATTGTTTTGAATACATGTTACTTGTTTTAACAGCACAGTGTTTAATATGATCCCTGTTTTTAGCCCCTCCATCACATAAGTAAGCTATGGCTGTCCTTGAAGGAGTAGTTCCAACTGTTTAGTAATCCTTCAATTATTATATCATGGTAGTGTTATCTAAGAGTGGGGCCTCATTGGGGTAGGCACAGTACCCATACATAGCAAGTCCCTGTGCTAATGAGCTCACTGTTTTAACAGCTTTAACAATTCTTGAATTACTTTCCCAGGTTCCTTGAATAGCTACTGAGAAGACACTGAATTTTCATGATGTTATTGGCAATGTTGGCTAGTCAGTCATTATGTAAACCAAAAACAGTAATCTTAACAAATTCTGTTAAATAAGAAAAGCTGCCAAAACTAATTTGACATAGAAACAATAAAAAGGATAATTTTATCCAAACTGGTTTCTATAGCCTACAAGGTATGAGCTAAGCTCTCTTCAGAGCTCAAGTAATGCTCTTCCTGACTGGCCAGTAAGGGCTGCTATTTAGTAGCATCAGAAAGTGTATTAGATACTTTTTAAAAAAATATAGAAAACTAGGGCTGGAGATAGATTATGGTTGTGTGCCTCCCATAACAAACACACAGGGCCAGATCCTCAGCTGGTGTAATGATTTTCATCAGCTGCAGATCTTGCCCACACGCTAAATACAGCATATCCGAGTGAATCTCTGTAACCACGATTCATTACATTATGCTCAGAATTAGCAATTTGGTGTCTCATGAGCCATCTCTGGACAGAGTTCACAGTGTATCTGAGTTTATCAACTCTGCTACAATCAGTATAAGATGCAGGTCAAGATAGGACATGATATTGATAATAAAGGATATACAACTATTTGTATAATTATTTTAGAGTAACAAACTTTTTTTCCAGAATATTGTTTCCTTATCAGTCCCAATTAGTACTGAGAGAATTTTTGGATGCATTTTTTTTCCCACTAAAAACAAATTGCCAATTTGGGTCAACCAAACTATTTTAAAAAATCCATATCAATTTCACTGAAATGTGTAGGTCAAAAAACAAAAATGAACAAGAGAATAAACAAAATTGCTGTGTTTCAATACTTTCCAAACAACTTCTCTGGTTTCATCTGTTTTTTTTTTTTAAATCTCCTTTATAAACAAACCATTTTGTTCAACCTGAATTTTTTTTTTCAGTTCTGCTCCCTCACCTCCCACATACACAAAAAACCACTTTGGGTTGACCCCAAATTATGTTTTTTTTCCCCTTTGTTAGCTGTTTTTTGCACAGCTGTAGTCCTAGTTAATTTTATTAGTTTGAGCATTATTACCACTAGGAAGTATAATGGGGGAGGAAGAGAGAGACTTTTAACAACAGCCGTCTTATGGGGGCGTATTAGTTCCAGTAATGATGTCCAAACAATATTCCTGTATCTACCTGCTTGTTGCTTTTGTTTTAAACTTTGCATTACCAATTGCTGGGTTATTTTCTAATTTGTTAATAGCTATTTGTGAATATCTGGAACAGTTTGAAAATTGAAATATTTACATAATTTAAATAGAGAACACATTTCTAATCTTCCAGCCTCAGAAACTCATAAGTACATTGAAAAATGTTTTTGTAAAAACCATTTATTTTCAGAAGACTATTTCATGCTTTGAAGCAACAGAATTCATTAATGTATAATTTATGGTATAAATTTTAATATCCAGTGCAAAGCAGAATGCTAACTGCAATTAGCTGAAGTGTAAATTTTAAGAAGGAGCCCTGGTCTATTTCTCTTTTAATGTCATGACCTTTAGAATAGGCTGTGGCATAAGTATGGAATAGAAATGGTCCAAACTCTAAACCTTGAATCTGGACACCTTCAACATTTAGATTTCTGTATCTAAACCCAGCCCTGCCATGGTCATGTGGTTAAAATACTGGACTGGGACTCAAGAGTTGGGTTAAATCACCAGTTCAGCCACAGACTTCCTGTGTAACCTTGGGCAAATGGCCTAGGCCCAGATTTTTTCAAAGATGTATACACATGCTTAATTTTACAAGCTATGAGTGAAATCCTGACTCCACTGAACTCACTAGTAAAACTCCCATTAATCTGAATAGGGCTAGGATTTCACCCTGTGTTTAGAACCATTGACTTCAATTAGACTAACCGCAGTGGGTAACATTAAGTGTGTGCTTATGTTTATATCTGAATCTTTGCAGGACTGGGCCTGTAATGTCTCTTGTACTTCAGTTCATTGGTGATAATACTTTTTCTATCACCTGTCTTTTCAATTTAAACTTTAAGCACGTGAAGACAGGGATTGTTTTTTTTACTATGTGTATATGTAATGCCAAAAGACCCTGGTCGTCGGCGGGCAGGATCGAACCGGGGATCTCTAGAGCTTAGTGCATGAGCCTCTATAGCATGAGCTAAAAGCCAAATACCAGGCTGTGTCAGTGTTACATATACACCTAGTAAAAAAAAACAACAATGGAGCCCTCATTTCAGTTAGGGTCTGGGCACTAGTGTAATATTACATACCAGTATTTTGATTCAGGGGCTGATCCAGAACCAGAAGAGGCTTGTTCTCCAACTCCAATTCGGAGATGATCAACACCTTGTGAGAACTTGTTTTCACAATATTTGGACCAAAACTGCAAGAAACTGCATGAGAACAGCTAATCTCATGTGATTTCCACCATTTTGGTTTGAAATTTTGTGAGAACAGTTCATATCTCAGTGCCACCAACCCTTAGCCCTAATTTGACCTCTAATCCTAAATGTGAACTGTACCCTAAACCTAAATACACACCAAACCCTGCCTCTTAGGCCCATTTAATATGGAACTAGTTTAAATAAAACAAAAACGGAAGTGAATTATGATAGATGATTAAAGGCTATATTTTAATTTATAAAAGTAATCTGTATGCATCCCATACAGGCATTACTTTTGTGTCCTTACACTATTTGAAAACAAAATATTAGTCTGATCTTTTATGGAAAAAGAAAAGTGTTTGTGTTCATTTTTCTTTTTCTTTCCATATATATGTGTACGCACACACAAACACGCATGCACATTCTTAAATGCGAACACTGCTACAATGAAAGTTTTAAGTGAAGGAATTATCCAGTGGTTTTCTTCTTCCTTAGTCTATTTTACAGTCTACTGATTGGATTTCTAAGCTGACTGTTTGAAATGACACCCTGTGCACTGGGTACGTGCCCTTACAAGTAAAAAACCAAACAAATCCGGGGCTTTGTAAAAGGCTTCAGAAGGTCCTCTCACCGTATTAGAATACACAATGTTTTCAGGATGTCAAATCAGCTACACTCTGCTTCAGCCAAGTGCATTTGTGCCTCCACTTTCTGGCATCCTGCCACAACTGACTTCCTTTTCATTCATCAAATTCTACAGCACACCACGCTAACTAGGCAACTGCTCCTCATTTCTGCCTAAATCTCTTTATCACAGAATTGGGATTCTTTCAATGAGTTTATCATGGTGAAAAGGGCCTGCAATGCAAAAACAATGCCATTTATCAACCTGAGCAAGGAGACTGCTAGAAAATGATAAATTCCCTATATGTAGTTCTAGTTTATCACCAGTTTATTTTAACTTCACCTTGTACTTACTCCATGCATTTGGGTGAGAAGTACAGTTTAATATGCTAGTTGCCCTCACTCCATATATCTCATAAAACTACCTTATAAGATTTATAATTGCATTTACAGTGTAGTCTTCCACAAGGAAGTGCTACATAACAAACAAACCCTATTAATTATTACTAATGTTTTCAAGCTGCAAAACGATGGTCCTAATATAGACTATGCCTTTCCTATAATTTGGAGCATGCACATTTTGGTCTGAACCCATAGCTATTCAACATGGGCCCAATCCTGCACTTTTAAAGACAAAACTCAAAATTTCATCTGAATAAGGAGTGCAGATTCAGGAGTTTATGGCTTTGCTGACATCAAAGTGTACTAATGTTGGAAAAAAATCTGGTATCAACTGCCCTCCAAAGAAATTTAAAAAGTTAAACACACATGATCTCTGGCTATATTATGGCTTATTACAATGTCCATACCCTCTGTTCAAATCTTTTTTTTTAATTATTTCCACTTTTGCTGTACAAAATATCCACCTTTTTTCAGGTTTAACAGATATGGCTACATCACACTTCTAGCTATCAAAATAAGTCATATTTCATGGCCTCAGAGAGCTAGTTTGCCAATGGCATGTATAGCTCTCCACTTACATTATAACTATAAAATATTGTTTTTAGAAGTTTGTACACAAGAACATTAAAAAATACTTCATGTTTATATTATTTTTTCTTTTAAATATCTGGCACAGCCATAGCTGTCTCCACACCAACTTTTTAACTAACACCACGGATTTGCTCATCAGCAGGAGTAAAGTCTCAATGCCATTCCTGATGCTTTCAAAGCTTTGTTTTCACTGGAGAAAAAGACTATTCTTTTTCAAGTGCAAAATGTCTGTGTGAGTGTAACCAATATGCTCCTTAAGAGAAATTAAAATGTCCACTTTTCTTGTACTAATTAGTGGATTCCAAGGGTATGCATGTGTGCAGCTGCTGGTGTAGTAGCTTTAACACCTAGAAATGGTGTCTTCAAGTTTATTGAGGCATATGTTGTTGTTATGAAGTGGCTATGAGTGGCAAAGTTTATATGCAAGGTATTTATCTTAGGCTATGCTTACACTATGAGCTAGGGGTGTGATTCCCAATGTGCACAAACATAGGCGTGCTAGTGGTAGCATGAGCAGCGGTAGCAGAGGCACAGGCTGGCCACCACGTGTACCAACCTGCCTGAACCCTGTGGGTACACAAGAATAGCCATACGGGGTCAGACCAGTGGTCTAGATAGCCTGGTATCCTATCTTCCAACAGGGGCCAATGCCAGATACTGCTGAGGGAATGAACAGAACAGGGCAATTCTCAAGTGAGCCATACCTGGCCGGCAGTCCCTGTTTATGGCAGTCAGAGGCTTAGGGCTACATCCCTGACCGGCTTGCTTAATAGCCATTGATGGACCTATCCTCCATGAAGTTATTTATTTTTTTAATCCAGTTACAGTTTCGGATTTCACAGCATCCCTGACAAGTTCCACAGGTTGTGAGTTGAGTGAAGAAATACTTCCTTTTGTTTGTTGTAAACTTGCTGCTTATTCGTTACATTGGGTGACCGCTGGCTCTTGTGTTATGTGAAGGAGTAAATAACACTTTCACTTTCTCTACACCATTCATGATTTTATAGACTTCTATTATATTCCCCCCCCCCCCCCACCACCACCCCATTTATCATCTTATTTCTAAGATGAATAGACTCAGTCTTTTAAATCTCTCCTTATATGGAAGCTGACCATACCCCTCACCATTTTTGTTGCCATTCTCTGTACCTTTTCCAATTCTAGTATAGCTTTTTTGGAGATGGGGGGTGACAACTGCAGGCAGTTCACGGTATGGGCATAACATGGATGAATATAGTGGCATTATGATATTTACTGTCCTATTATCTGTCCCTTTTCTAAGGGTTCCTAACATTCTGTTAGCTTTTTTGACCCTTGCTGCATATTGAGTGGATGTTTTCAGAGAATGATCCACAATGACTCCATGATTTCTTTCTTAAGTGGTAATAGCTAATTGTACGAATAGTTGGGATTATGTTTTCATACGCATTACTTTGCATTTATGTACACTGAATTTCATCTCTAATTTTGTTTCCCAATCACCTAGTTTTGTGAAGATGCTTTGTAACTTTTTGCAGTCTGCTTTGGACTTAATTATCTTGAGTAATTTTGTATTATCTGCAAACTTTGCAACCTCATTATTTACCCCTTTTTCCAGATCATAAATTGAACAACACTGGTCCCCATAGGGATTCCGGGGGAACACCACTATTTACCTCGCTCCATTCTGAAAGCTGACCATTTATTCCTACCCTTTGTTTCCTATTTTTTGGCCAGTTACTGATCCATGAGAGGACCTTCCCTCTTACCCTATGGCTCCTTAAAGAGCCTTTGGTGAGAGACTTTGTCAAAGGCTTTCTGAAAGTCCAGGTCCACTATACCCACTGGATCACCCTTGTCCCCATGTTTGTTGATCCTCCCTCCTCCCCTTCACCCCCCACAAAGAATTCTAATAGATTGAGGCATGATTTCCCTTTACAAAAGCTGTGTTGACTTTTCCTCAACAAATTGTGTTCACCTATGTATCTGATAATTCTCTGTTCTTTACTCTAGTTTCAACCAATTTGCCTGGTATTGCAGTTAGGCTTACTGGCTTGTAATTGACAGGATTGCCTATGGAGCCTTTTTAAAAAAATTGGTGTTGCATTAGCTATCCTCCAGTCTTCTGGTACAGAAGTTGATTTAAGCAATAGGTGATATATCAGAGGTAGTAGTTCTGCAATTTCATATTTGAGTTCCTTCAGAACTCTTGGGTGAATACCATCTGGTCCTGTTGACTTATTTCTGTTTAATTTATCAGTTTGCTCAAAATCTCTTCTATTGATGCTTCTCACTGGGACAGTTCACCACACTGCACTTTAAGCAGGGAGGCGTTTGTCTGGCTGGCTGGGAGAAGAAGGCAATGCTTTCTGGCTTGGGGGAGGAGGGGAGACATAAAACTGCTGGAAGAGCAGTCAGCGTGGTGGGTGATTCACCACCTAAGAATGAGGGGTTTAAAAAGATCAGCATGGGCTTGGCCACTCCCCTCTTTCATCAGGACAGGATGGGCAGCACCCATCCACCCACCCTCCCCAGTTAGGTCACAAATATGCCAGGTGTTTATGTAAATTTGCTGTGGGCATTATGCTAGCCACCCTGTTGGGGGGGAGGGCTGGGAAGGAATTTTTCCCTTACCACCATTTTGGCCAGGTGCAGTGTGGGGGGGTTCGCCTTCCTTGCAGCAGGTTCAGGTGGACTCTGTTCATGCACAGCATGATGGGCGATATGTCACAACTCTTTATTTAACTGTATAGCGGATGTTTAGTGCAGGTACTCCAGAAACTAAGGCACAAAAGAACGGAAAAATGGCTTGGAAAAGGAATTAAGGAGAGGTGCTCGGTAACTGAGCAAGCCAGGGGACAGTTGGGAACTCCTATGGTACAGCAGGGAGCCAAACCCCCCATTATCATAGTCCACCTTACCCTCTCCTATGGGGGGGGGGGGTCAGTAAGGTCCCAGCAAGGGAATTGCTGGAGGGACCTGGATGAAAAGGAGTGGGGGATCTGGTGGAAGCCCCTCTTACCCCCCCGGAATTGGCTGAAATTGGTAAGGTCCCAGCAAGGGAATTGCTGGAGGGACCTGGATGAAAAGGGGGGGGAGCTGGTGGAAGCCCCTACTCTTCCCCTCCCCCCCCAAAAAAAAAAAATTGGCTGGAATTGGAGGATCTGCCGGAGGGACACAAATTTTGCACCTGCACTGCACATTTTTTAGCCGCTGGTTAGTCCCAGGTTTGCAGCCTGACTAAACCCATATCTAATGTTTCCTGTCATTCTTTCGGCCTAGCCAGGCAATCCTTAGATTTGTCACCTAAAAACAATGCCTCAGGTGTGGGAATCTCCCTCACATCCTAGTCAGTGAAAAACAATGCAAAGAATTCATTTAGCTTCTCTGCAATGGCCTTATCTTCCAGGAGTACCCTTTCAGAGCCTCTATCATCCAATGGCCCACCGATTGTTTGGCAGGCTTCCTGCTTTTGATGTCCTTTTTTTGTCTTTTGCTGTACCCGCTGGTATTTGCTTGGAGCAACTAGTCCATGTTACCAGTACTGCTGCTGTGCTACCTGGCTACACGACTATTGTTAGCACACTAGCTCAGATGAGAACTAGTGCAAGTATGTTTTATGCAAAGTGAAAATAACAACCCTAGCTCACGGTATAGTCATACCTTAGACTGCTAATGTTAATGTGTGTACAGATGCCTATAGACTCATTTTCATAAAGTGAATTGAATTATGTTTAATTCAGTGTAAATTATATGTAAATTAAACCAGTACTTCTCAATCTGGAGGTGCACCAGTATGTCCAAGTGGGTCGTGGAGCAGAAGAAACAGTATTGTGTGGATGAGGAGAACTGAAGGACCCTGGATTTACTCCACCATACATTATAACATTCTCTTGTGGTTGTAGGTAAAGCGGTGGAAGACTTCTAGGAAGAAAATTGCCTCTGTAATGCCTCCCCCCTCAATCTTCCAGGGGCCTTTAATGCAGTAGCTGCAGGAGCTTAGATCTACTGTTCTGCGGTTTCAGGGAGCAATCTGCTAAAGCTTTCCTTCTCTGCCAACAGCTTTGCTGTGAACTTACCTATGGACCAGTCCTGGAGCCACAAAAAGTTACCAGTATTACCCTGAGTTGCATGTAGCCACTGAGTATACTGAAGTCTAGGGATGAGGAGCCACTACAGGCTGGTGTTTAAAAACAGTTAAACAATCTTTTCCATTGTTTATTTTTTTTAACACATGAGAAGCAAAAAGGGGACAGAGACAGAAAAGTAAAGGCAGGAAATGCAAAACAGGTTGAAAAGAAAAAAGTTAGGGGCAACTGTACCAGGACATGGTGCTACGGCAGAATGAGAGGGATGTGGAGAGATGCAATTTATTTCTAGGCAGGTTCTAACAAAAATGACTGGAAATTACTGTTATTGTATGAGCAAAGGTAATAGGAGCAGGTGTGTGTGTTTGGGGATAATATATGTTTACTCGGGATACTAAGGCTAGAATTTGAATAAGAACTGAATTTGTTAAATACACTTTGTAAATACATCTAATGCTATGGAGAAAATATCTTTCTTAGTTTAATCTTTTCAAACTTGTTTTGTCTCTTTCTATGGAGACAGGTTCATGTATGGTTTGAATTAATGTCTGAAGGCCTCTTGGTCAGGTAGAGGTACTGGGGGAGATGTGGCTATCAATTGTGAGTAGAGCTGGTTGGAAAATGCTACATACATGTAATAATTTTTTTTTAAAAATAGTGATTTATTTTAATGACCACCATTACATTTATTTGAATTTTGATGAAAAAAATGAAAACTAATTTCTGATGTTTTCTGTCAAAAATTGAATAATTTTCAGGTTCTTTGAATTTTGGTTTCCTCATTGTTTTCTCACCCCTTTTTAATCCCTTTCTTAGTGGCAAAATAAAACAAACAGAAGAAACAGTGAGATAACACCAAAACTCTTACAGCTGAAAACTGAAAAAATCTTGTGTATTTATTATTGCTTATTATTATTTATTTTTAAAAAATCAAAACATCTCCAACGTTGGGGATTTGAGTTTTTAGGGTTGTGTTTTTTAAGAACTGGAAAAAACTTTTAAAAAGCCCAAAGTTTCTGCAAAAAGGAATTTTCCATCAGAAAAAGAGTTTTAATGAACATTTTCAATGAGCTATAAAGGCAAGCTGGATCCATGCTTAGTGAAAATAAGCTGGGAAATATTGCATCCATTGATGGTGGAGACCATTAACACTTCCTTTGGGCAAACACAATGCCAGTTTCATTCAAAATTAGTAGTAGTAATTTATTGCTTTTGTTCAATAAACCCTTATATTGCTTTTATGGCAGTGACAATCTTGTCAATCACTGATCTGCCCTTTATGGACAAGATGATTTAAAGAGATACTGGTAAGATAGCTCTGACATCATATAGAATCTTTGATCCCTGTCAATCAAGTTTTAGGTTTTGGATATGCTAGTGAGACTTCACTGGACTTTACAAATGAT
Source organism: Chrysemys picta bellii (assembly GCF_011386835.1). Lineage (NCBI taxonomy): Eukaryota > Metazoa > Chordata > Testudines > Emydidae > Chrysemys > Chrysemys picta. Next base: position 48,660,260 of record NC_088798.1, on the reverse strand, counting down.
GATCTCAGGCAACGATAAAGCTGACATGTCCATATGAATTCTTTTTGATCTTTCATAAACCTTTGATAACATTGACATAAGATTTTGTTGACTCAGCAGTGGACACTGTTAGCAATGGGGTGGAAGACAGTTTTGTGTCTCTTACCTTTCAGAGACATATGTAAGAGTTACGTTGGGTAATCACTATAACCGTCTGGAACCCAGAATTCCCATTCTACAGGAAACTCCAAAATTTTGACTCTTTTTGTTCTGAATCAGAATGAAAAATCTGAATTTTCCATGGAACTAAATTCATATCAATTTGATATCAATTTGAATAATATATTATTCAGAACAATAGTTAAAATGACACATTTTACCTTTACCAAAATGAAATGTTTTAACTTTATTGACACAAATGGTTTTGATAACATTTTGACATATCAATTTTGTTCGGTCAGCATTTGTTTATGGTAAAATGTTACACTGGAAAATTTTTGACCAGATCTAATAATTACTAACATACCCTGTTGGCTCTCTAGTTTATTAATGTTGTTGTTTTACTAATTTTTTGACGTATGGGGTTCTTAAATTGTACATATATTCACAACTAATTTTTCTGCATTAGAAAATAAACAAAATAGAATAAATATCAGGTACCAATTTTTTAAATTCTCGGTGAGGCAGCAAAATGGATTTTGTGAAGCTGATTGCAGCACAGCTCTTGGTATTTAAGAGCTGTTACTTCAAAAGATTCTGCCTGATAGTCTACTAAGAGCAAAGACTTAGTCCCATTTCATGTGAAAAAGTATGTTCTCAAAATGAGCCATGGGCAAACTGGTATTTCATCTTTGTCTGTCTCTGACCTTATCTGAGCTAGGTTTCTCTCCCTCATTGGCAGATTTGTAACCAGCTCTTGTAATTATTTATCAGTGCTGTGTGAGGAGGTGAACAAAGTCACTTTTTTTTGCTAGTGCTGTTTTATGAATCTCATAAGAAAAAAGATGGTCTTTGCTGATATACATTTTTCTTTGCTTAGTAAAAGTTAAACTTGTGCATCATAGTGGAGGATGAAAAATGAAGGTCACAGGGTATATGCTAAATATTGTACAGGTTCCATTTGTTTATCTTTTTTTTTCCTGTGAGCAATATAAATACCTACTTAACCAGCACTGTTCACACCTGGATAGGGCAGAACTTCAAGCTCTCGTCAATGCCAACTGCAGTCAATAGGAGTCTTTTTATTGACTTCAATGGGTCAGGCTCTTACAGAAGGAGTGTGTGCCTCTTGGCCCTGGGCATTCACCTATCCATATCTTCTGGAAGCTTCTCTTCCTTAGACCCAATCTACCTCATTTTCACCTTCCATCTTTTGTTAACCCTTGAGAGGCACCATTCTTTAGGAGTCAGGAGACAGAGTTTTGTTCCCACCTTTCCTACTGTGTGAACAAGTCATTTACCCCTCTGTGCTTCTGATTCTGATTTAAAAAACAGTTGTAATGATACTGGTACATCTTTATCAGTAGTTCGTGATCCTGGGATAAAAAGAGCTGAAAGGGCAAATTATTATGTAATGATCATCTTCTTCTGTTTACTCTGACTGAGTATCTGCTTAGGAAAGAGCTGATTCCAAATCCCTTCAGTCATGAGGGCAAGCTTCCAGTGCAATCAACATTTTACTTGTGTTTTACTTTCAAATCTATCTGGTTTGTTGACCTACTTGGCAGCCTTCTCTCATGGTACTACACTTAGGAAAGAAAAATCAAATGCACAACTACAAAATGGGGGAATAACTGGCTGGGCTGTAGAACTGCTGAAAAGGTTCTGGGAGTTATAGTAGTCAGCAATGTGATACAATTGCAAAAAAAAGGCTAATATCATACTGGGGTGTATTAATAGGAGCATTGTATGTCAGAACTGTGAGGTAATTGTCCTCTACTCTGTACTGATGAGACCTCAGCCCGTGTTCCAGTTCCGAGTGCCACACTTTAAGAAAGTTATGGACAAAGTAGGGAGAGTTAAGAGGCAAGTAACAAAAACGATAAAGGGTTTAGAAAACCTGACTGTAGTGAAGCGGCCTGGCTCCTGACGGCCCCTGAGAGGGAGGAGCCTGAACTGGCACCCAAGTGGGCGGAGCCACCACCACCTGTTCCCGCCCCCGGAAGTTAAGGGGCGGGACAGGAAGTATAAAAGCCAGGCCCCAGCTCTCAGTTGGAGCCCAGCGGCCGGAGAGGCCAGACGTGCCGGTGCGAGCTCCGGCTAGACCGAGCCTTCCCAGAGCCAGGTACCCGGACGCGGACGGACTGAGCCTCCCCAGAGCCAGATACCCGGACGCCGGCCGACTGGACCTCCCCAGAGCCAGGTACCCCGACGCGGATTGGCCGAGCCTTCCCCGAGCAAGGTACCCCGAAGTGGAGTGGCCGAGCCTGCCCCGAGCTCGGTACCTCGAGGAGGGGCCCGAGCGCCCCCCTGACCCGAGACCGGAGGAGCGGCCCGACCCAGACAACCCTCTGCGAGCTGAGGAACCCATGGTGTGGGACCCCGCTGCCGAGCCCAGCGATGAGCAGGTACAAATGGAGGGGGAGATGGAAAGTAGCCCGGGGGTAGCTGACCCCAGTCTGGCTACAACAGAGGAGCCAATGTCGGTGTGTTGCGGTCAGGACCCCACCGACACAGCGGCAGACTGACTGCCGCTCTTAGGGCCCCGGGCTGGGACACAGTGGAGTGGGTGAGCCTGTGTCCCCCCTGCCACCCCACTTACGGGTGGCAGCCTCCCTCTCCAGCCAGCGCTCCAGCCTCATACCTGAGCTATTGTTTGTTGCCCCGCCCTGACTAAGGGCTTGGGGCGTCCTGAGTCTGTTAGTGCTCAGCTCCTGATACAAGGCCCTGAGCCCCTGAACTATTGTTTGTTGCCCCGCCCTGACTGAGGGCCTGGGCTTACTAACTTTGTTAGTCCTCAGCTCCTGCGACCCGGATCTGAACCCCCCTGAACTTTTGTTTGTTGCCCCGCCCTGACTGAGGGCCTGGGCTTACTAACTTTGTTAGTCCTCAGCTCCTGCGACCCGGATCTGGACCCCCCTGAACTTTTGTTTGTTGCCCCGCCCTGACTAAGGGCCTGGGCTTACTAACTTTGTTACTGCTCAACCTGAAGGAAGGTTCTGAGCCCCCCTGGACTATTGTGTGCTGCCCCGCCCTGATTGAGGGCCGGGCCTTAACCCCTGACTTTCACTGCTCAGCCTGAAGGAAGGTTCTGAGCCCCCCTGGACTATTTTGTGCTACCTCGCCCTGACTCAGGGCTTGGGGCGTCCTGAGTTTGTCAGTGCTCAGCTCCCGATCCACGGACCTGAGCCCCCCTGAACTATTGTTTGTTGCCCCACCCTGACTAAGGGCCTGGGCCTAGTGACTCTGTTAGGGCTCAGCCTTCAGGAAGGCCCTGAGCCCCCCCCGTTGGACCCTTGTGCGTTGCCCGCCCTGAGCTAGCGCGTGGGCTTGACTGACTTTGTGCTTCCCAGCTCCGGCAGTGAGAACCGGAGCCCGGACCAGGGTTGCTGCCTAGCCCTGACGGAGGGCGGTAGCCCATTGCAGAGGCCGTATACCTTTGGCTTAGCCCCTGCCAGAGGGGCGAAACCCCGAGACCCTCGAACCCCGAGACCGACCCAGGCCATGTAGTGAGGCGGCCTGGCTCCCGACGGCCCCTGAGAGGGCACGACCCCCGCACCGGACTCTTACACTGACCTATGAGAAAAGGTTAAAAAAATAGATATTTGCTCTTGAGAAAAGAAGACTGAGGGGGGAACCTGGTGACAATTTCCAAATATATTAAAAGCTGTTATAAAGAGGATTGTGATGAATTGTTCTCCGTGTCCACTAAAGATACGACAAGAAATGATGGGCTTAATTTGCAGCAAGGGAGATTTAGGTTAAATATTGGCAGAAACTGTCCAACTAAAAGGATAATTAAGCACTGGAACAGGCTTCTAAGGGAAACTCTGGAAGCCCCATCATTGGAGATTTTTAAGAACAGTTTGGCCAAACACCTGCCAGGGATGGTCTAGTTTTATTTGGTCCTGCCTCAGTGAATGGGGGGCTGGACTACATGACCTATTGAGGTCCCCTTCAGCCCTACATTTCTATGGCTCACTCATACTGGTCCAGTTGGTTAGTGGAGTTACACTAGGGAATAATTTGATTCATTGTCTTTTACTGGAAGTGTAAAATACAGTGAATCCTCTGATAACGCTTACTTAAATTACATCAAATATCTTTGTAATGTCATCTACCAAAGACACTGCATCATCAGATGCTTCAGTGCATGCTCATGTACTTTTTATTGTCTTCGGCAAGTGAAAGGGAGACTCTGATCAAGACGGGAAATCCTCTCCACTGTACGTGTGCCTCTACTAGGCCCTAGAATGATACACAGATGCTCCATAAAACTCTGATCAGACATCAAATGGTGTCCTCCCCTTCCATCCTACTGCAGATTTGCTAAATCATTAATGTTTGCTCAGAGAGGAAGAAGAAGGATATTGAGCAAATCATCTCCCATTTGCAAAGGATACTATCTAAGCTGGTTAAGAGGGTATCTCCTGTTATAGATGGTGTTGGCACGGCTGTTTTTCATCTACTTTTTTCAGAATGGTTGGTGAGGTAACTGAAAAATTTGGACTTAATTCGGCCTGCACATTTACCATCTCCAGCATCAGTGGGGGAAGCTTCACCCAGGGTGGAGGCACCCGAGGGAAAGGCAGATGCTTGGCACATCACTGACCTCTGTGGCTGGGGCACCATAGAATCCTCAATCTCAGGGTCGCCAGGCTGTAGAAAATTACTGCAACCACAATGCATCCTTTCCCTTTACCAGCCAGTGTCACCCAGTTTACAATCCACCTTCATCAAACTGTGGAGGGCTCAGATTGCCATTCTGGTGGAACCTCGTCTGACTCACTTCTAGTTGCATGTGATATGTATCATATATGTTCCGTTTGAGAAGCTGGAGGGGGGGGGGGGGCAGATATTTGGCACTTGCTAAGTTTGCACTTACAAGTTGTTTTAAACAGGCAACTGATGTTTTTCTCAGCATAGCCAGCTTTATGGCTACTGGGGATGGGTCAGGACATGGACTGCATCACACAACAGTCCACCTGAGCCTCACCTGGCAGAGTGGTCACAAGGAGACTTCTCTAACCATGACAAGTCAGAGAAACCCTTAGATTGTTCTAAGATATGGCAGTGGAAGCTTCAACTTCCAGTTGGCCAAAGAATCAGTGGAAGCCAAAACATGGCTTAGCGTCACCTTTGTTTCTCCAACACCATCCCCAGATTGTATTATCCATGCTCAGATTCCGCTTAGTACATATACTATATAGAGAACCTATATTGTTTCTTCAAAACGTACTCTGCAATGAAAGTGATGTACTATATGTCAGGCCCACAATAATGGACAAGAAATCTAGACTTGTATTTTAACTTCTAATAAAAGACATAAAAACAACATTTGCTAGCTTTGGCTTATTTGAGAAATATCCTGTAGAGCTCTAGTCAATAAAATGTTTAATAATGATCTAATGGTGATAATTATTTATCATTATGCTCATTAACAGTGCCAGATTTTCAGCACACTGAAAACTGAATTTCCCTCTTTATCCAGAATGGGAAGTGGAAAAGAAATCTCTTCTTTCAAACAGTAAACATTGTTTACCTTATTGAAACACTGAAATTATGTATTATTAATTCATTTAGGAGACATTATGATTGTAGCTGTTAAAATAATGAAAACAATTATTTGTGAATAATATATTGAATGATCATTGCAAGAAATCAGTGGATAAATAATCCATGCTGTCATTCAGCCAGCTCTGGAAGTAATTAACTAGCAATAAATATAGACCATAAGCTAATGGTGGTCAAAGACCAGAAATATCCTGATTTCATATCAAAACTCCATCTTCTGTATGTGATGGGGGTGGCAATTGAGCTAATGCATTTGCTGAAAAAAGTGTATTGAGTCCACTGCATAAAGGGCCAAGGCTAAGTGTCAAGAATTGCTGGTCTGGTCAAGAAATCTAATTGTTTGGAAGTCAATGTCATTGTGCAGGTTGAGAAGCTGCCTTTCACACCTTCATTCCTCACAGGAGATTGTAGCCTACCATCATTCAGAGTCTGAAGCCCAGCTTTTTTATGAGATTTCAAATATCATATAATTCCTGAGTAATTAGCAGCACTGATTCTTTAATCCTTCATATGTCACTGCAGAAAAAAAGAGGATTAAGGAACTTGTAAGGGAGGACCAGAGGGTGGGATAATATAATGTAAATTAAAACCTTCAAATAACAGAGAGCCAGTGTGTCATCACTTCTACTTTTATAACTCTACCCACAACTTGCAAAAATAAAACTCCCATTCTGAACCCTTGCAGAATGATGAGAGTCATAACATGGAAACAGAATATTGCATTTGTTACGCCTTGATTTACAGGAAATATGCTTATTTGGATAAGATGCTTTTCTGACAGGTTGCCATAGCAACTGGCTGATTATTAACAATGTTCTGTAGTTTGACTATCTAGTAATAGAGCCCAGTATATTGAAACCAATATGTGTAACACAACTTTTGGACAGCATGGTGTATGTGTGTGTAGAATGCTGATTTAGACCAATATAGAACTCCCCCACATTTAAAATACATAATGTTGTAAAACATTATGACAGGGCAGAAGGACAGCTGCTGCACCAGACTAACGGGTTAAATCCCCAGCTCCCGTACAGCTAGCTGTCCCCTACAAATACTGCCACTATCGTAAGCGATAAGAAGTCTGATAGCAAGTCCTAATTGGTCAGCAAGAGCTCAAAGTGAAATGCTGTTGAGCCTAATAATTTTATAGGCAGCAAGCACCCAATCCCTGAGGAGAGTGTAAACAGCAGCAAGGAAGGTGATCGAGAAGACATAAGTGTTCTCTGTATCATGTTCTCACTGACCTTAGGAAGTGTTTGTCTGTTCCTTTGGAGCCCCAGAAAAACCTTGTTCTTTGTGTTTAGGTGCCTTTTTGTGTTTAGGTGCCTTTAGGTGCCTACATTTTTTCCCATCTTCTAGTTTGATGAATATATATTGTTTTATCATGCTTAGATTTTGGCCAAGTCATATAATTAAAATGTGCATAGAAAAAAGAAATCAACTGAATTACTATAACATTATGACTGGAGTAATAATCACAACAATTAATAAATACCTAGCTCTGATGTAGTACTGGCACTTTAATTCAAAGAGGGCAATTCACTGAAATATGCTGCTTAATGTTTGTAAGCTTTACATTTCCAGGACCCTGGGTTTTGTTTTTTTCCCTTTGGCAGAGGGCATAAAGTCTTTAATTCCCAGATATTTCAAATGAATGGATTTGGGGGAGATTTGTGGAGGACAAAAAATAACTAAATGGAACATTAATGAAAAATCAATAGTACTCTTACTATTGTATTACAAGGTATTACTTTTGTAGTAGTTGCAATGTTTGTACAGCAAACTGTCATAACTGTGAAAGATTTAATAAAAGTAAAAAGAAACTAGTTGAAAGGCATCAAAGAATTTTCTTCTTGTCTTTACAAGGTTAAAAAAACACCACTTCTATACTCTCACAAACAGTTCTTTAGAAAGTATTAAGTACTGAATTATTTTGATTTAATGTCCCTAAACCTAAGAGTGGAGTTAGCTGCAATAGCCTTGATGTCATGTTAAATGTAGTACAGCAGTGCCCCCTTGGGCAAAGTCCTAATCAGATGCTGCTCATATCTTGAAAGCTTTCTCATTGTACAGAGTCCAAAATGACCAGTTGCCTTATCTCTACTGTATTTTTATAAACCAGGACATTGAAAGTAGCTATTACTTGACTGACTATCTGCATATTCCATAGTTCTTGCCCTTTCTCACTGCTGCGTGCCAAAGCTCTGACATTCATTTTTCTGCTGCATAACATCAAGATGAGAACCTGTAACAAAAGTTAGAAAATGGGAACATGTTGAAAGAAATTAATGAAGCAGAAGAAAATGATTTATCCTGTGCAAAGCGCTGCAATTTTCTTGAATATATGCCACTTCAGAGAATGAATAAAAGCAATAGAAAAATTAACAAAAGCATGAAGCTTATAAAACCTAAAGGGGAAATCAAGCTAACACTGTACATTCTCAGATACATAGGAGTTAGTTATTTTAGAGTATCATAAAAATGACTGCTGCTGAACAGTAGAAGCCATATTTTGATATCCTATTTGAAAAAGGGAGCAGTTGAAATTGCAAAACTGCTAATCAGATGATCAAATAGACCAGATGTCAGACAAATGTAATATCTAATTGAACAACTTAAGATAAGTACATGTTTATACTTTCATATTCCATGCATGGATCTATTAAACTGTCCTTGATGTGAGCACAAAGCTGCTCTTGAGATTAATGAGATTAGAATGAACAGATCTACAGCAGCATACTTCATGGTTTATAGTTTGTTGCCATGGAGACCTTGTTAAAATATTTGGCCCTGATCCTACCAGCAGAATCAGGTGGATCATGGGCCTATGAGGAATCATTTTGATGTCAGAGGAGTCTCATGGATACAATTTGTAAGCGTGAAAGAGGGTCAATTTATGAATTTGCCAGGGTGCCAGTTAGATTCTAAAGCTGCAAGCTAACAAATTAGGTTTGCCAATATATAATAGAATCCAATACAATAAGCCCTTTCTATTAAATCCAGAAACCATGAGTTTGAACACTGTACTCTTTTCACGTCAACTTTTAATTTCAACTGTATTTTTTTTATATCAGGACACTTGCTTATTCTTAATCAAACAACAATTTATTTATTCACCCAGAACCACATTAGTAAACAATCAACAATTCACCACAATCTTTCAAGTAATTATCACAAACTAGAGTTATATGAAGGAACAACGCAAATTACCACGATTATTTATTACCTTTATTTATGATAATAAATTCAGTTCCTAACACATTTATCACACTCCAAGGATGCACTTGACTTTAAGGAACCTTTTAAGAATGTGATTACTATGCTTTGATGAGATTGGTCCAAAAGGAACAATATTATAAAAAGTAATTGCTTAAAACAATTTTTTAATCCCTCTTTAGTCCAATTTGCTTGGACATACAAAAGGAGTTAAAATATAAAATATGGTGGCTTGAGTGTCTCACTAGAGAGTGCAGATTCAGCAAGATAACAGTTATTTATATTAAAGAATAGAAGAGGAAATACAATCTCACCACTTCTTGTCCTCCGAACCCTGGGATGAGGAAGAATCCTTTCCACGTGTTTGGTTTTGCTGTTGGTTACATTTAGAATTTTGTAGCTTCTTGTGTTAGGTTCAGTCAACTCTCTTGAGCACATGGTGACTTCAATTTTATATACCCTAGTTTTCTGGTTTGTGGAAGAGCCACCCTCTGATTCCTATTGGACATATGCCAAGCGGGTGCTTAGATTTCAGTTCTTAGTTTCTCTGCCGCTTCCACTGGTATCCAGTAGATGATGGTGCTGTACAAAAATTTTCTTTAATCTTTTTCTTATCAGAAGCTTTTTAAGTTTCATTCACTTCACGGATTGGATTTCATTGTTTGGCCCTATGATCAGTTGGGATCTCCTCCGTTTAAGCAATGTCTCTTAATATCCAAAAAGTTATACCCTGGTTTATATCTTTTATCATTTTGTCTTCCTTGCACCAGACAATTCCTAAAGTGCAACAATTATTTACAATGAGAACATAAGGATTTTGTTGGTTTTAAGTTTCCGAGGACATACTCCATACATTCTTTGATTGTACAAAAATATGTAGATCTGAATTTGGGGTGAAAAATATTAACAGAATTTATTTACAAGGAACACAATGTACAGTTTATATTTTGGGGTTAAAACACTTTGCATAGAAAAGCAGGATATGACCCATGCATGGTAACTTGGAGTTCTTTCTAGCAAAAGAAGTTCTATCCATATGAAAATTAGAGATTCTTGATTAACTGATTAATGATACTCTATTTAGCCATTTTAATAGCTGGGGAGGGGAACACCTCACTTGGCTTAGTGCTGGAACCCTAGACGAAGTGTCTCACATTATGTGAACCATTTTCTTATAGGTGAATCCTATTTTGGGATAATCATAGATCAATAGTTTTTCTAATTTTTGAGGGCCAGAAGGAATCATTAGTTATTAATCATTCAATACATATATGTCCCATATATATCCCTTACAAATTATGGGATCAGGGCTTTTCTTTGTAGGAAAAATAGTCAAACATTACATTTTAAAATCTGGACCTGAATCACCACTTTCTACTCCAATTTTACACCACTGTCTTCACTGCAGCTACACTGTAAAACTGAAGTAATTTAACAGTGAAGTTTTAAAACAGATGTAAAAAATTCAAAGGCTATATGTGTGACATAGGTGGGAGTTAACAGAAGAAATAGGTACAGTGTAGGGCATCTTTCAAATTAATCCTTTTCTGCAATGACACTTTAAGACCATGAAGGCCATTACTAAAAGCATAAAAATATTTGAAATATTTGAAATCTGTTGTGTGCGTGAGATCTGAAAGCCCAAAGGACAGAAACATTTTAACTAATTGCTTCTAATTCATAAAAGCTATTCACTTATTTCATTTTATATTTGAAGAATTACTTATATAGTACCATGCTGTAAGTGGACATGATGTTTTACAAATACAAAGGGATACACAGCCTTGAGCAAAGTGTGATGCTACAACACATACACACCTTTGAATTACAATTTTTCTTCTGGGGGATGATAAATAGCTTGCTGCTGGTCTAGAAAAGTATGTCCTTCTCCTTCCTATTCCCCCACCAGTTCAGCTGTGCTGGCAAGTAGAGGGTGTGGACCCAAGGCTCTCCCCATCTACTCTGTACCAAGTCCTGGTAGCCTGCCTAGGCATAACCTTATTTTTCTGAGCATGCACATAGACTAAGTCATAATCTAGATGAAAATATCGACACAATAACAGAACAAATAATTACATATGATGGGTGCATAGGAATACACGAAGTGTGTCTTGTCTGCCAAAATGAAGCTCTATTGAAACATTTTTTCGTGGCCTTTTCAAATTGTGCCCTTTGGTATTAACTTAACAGAAATTGTTTTATTCCCTTTACCTGCCTTTCTTCATTTTCTTTTGCACAACTTGTGATAGGACATGTGATTTTATACTAGTACACATTTTGCTTTTTTCCTGTTAACCCATCAGAGCTTAAATGGTATGTGTACTGTATGTGACCAAGCATGAAATTGAGTAGTATTCAAAATAGGTAAGATCAGTTATTAAAATTTGGTAAAGTTTTCCAAACCTAGAAGTTACAAATACCTGCCCAATTTTTCATTAATGTTTTAAGCCTTTATGCTTTGATCCCCATTTTTGCCCCAACACATTGTTTAACCTACATTTCAGACCAGCAATTTAAATTGGTCACATTTTTATCTTCACTGCAATGTCTCTAATTCAGTACTGTAGTAGAGTAGGGAGTAATTTACACAACCTTTTATAAAGTAGATTTCATGCTAAGAAAAATACATGGCAGCTGGGAGGTATAACTCACCCCTCAAGTAGACTTATATGCACTACCTGTGCTTGAGCTAGTATGTTAACAATAGTGTGGCCATGGAAACACGCAGGCTAGCCACCCAAACACAACCCCAAATGAGATCCTAGCTACGTACTTGGGCTGCTAGCCTGAGCCAGTGCTATCACAGTGATAGTTTTAGGCACTAGCTACAGCAGAGCTAGTGTGTGTATGTCTGTCTGAGCTGGGAATTATGCCTCCCAGCTGTTGTGTAGATATACCCTTAGTAAAATTGTGTTTACTACTAAAGCAGACCAAATACCGCAAAAACAGTATATGCAGACATTGATTTGCATTTCAGCATGTCGCTCAGTTTCAGTCAGGTTCATGCCCTTTATATTCTTATAGTTAGGCATGTGCTTTAAGTTTCTTGTTGAATTGGGTCCTATATTTGCAGACCCCAGCACTTGCCCAAATTCACAAATAGATAACAGGGCTAAGTTTGCCAGACAATTGATCTGCAATGAACAATGTGCAGCCAGCTCTTGTTACTACCAAGAACTTACAATAGCCGCTTTTGTTTTATTATGGTTGTAATGCAGATGCTATATACCTGCATAAATAAACTTAAAATTACCCTCCTAACCACTCTGATTCTTTAGTAATAACATATCTCTGAAATCCTGAAGGAGCTCCAAGCACAATCTGTGCTAAGATATGCCAATGAGTATGTCTCAATAAATGTGACATTGTCTTTTATTTGTGTAACAGTGCACTTATACAGTGATACATATAATTCATATGAATGTGTTTGAATAAATACTTACATTTTTATTAGGTGACTTAACATAAGTAACAGGTTGGCCATCTTTGGTTGTTTTCATAATATAGCCAATTTGTGATAGTTCTCATTTAAAAAGCCAGGTATATGTTAGGGTAGGAGTTTACTTGAATTGAGTGAATTAGCAGACAATTTTTGATTCATGTTGTATATGATTAGGTGAAGCTATCTCTGGCACAGTAGGTGATTTACACATTCTAGTTTATTTGATGTACTGTGTACAGAGATAAAGTATTTTTATTGTGTAATATCTGAAAGTTGCATATGCATGTATGAAACCATATTAATATCAGTATATAATTCTGTATCCATGAGCAAGGTCGTTTTAGAAGATGAAGTCATCCTGGTATGAGATGGCAAGACTTACTTCCAACTTAACAATTTTCCAGTTGATACTTGCTTGATTGTATCATCTTTTATCATCCCATTAAAAGAGGAACAATCACAACTTTAAAAAGCTCTCTTTGGCTTGAGTTTGAGAATGAATGTATTAAAGCTGCATAGAGCTCCAAATCCCCTTACAATTAATGGGTTTCAGGTGCCCAAATTCACTAGATGGCTATGAAAGTCTCCGCCTAAATTTTCTCCTGTAGAGATCTAGGTGTAAACCTGCAGTCCTGAGACTGGGAGTAAGGCTTGCTGGACCATGTCCTTATTTTGTGTATGTCCTAACTAACCAGGAAAAAATGAAAGAGTGAAATAAATTCAAAGCAGTCCTTTTCTGATTGTTTTTCTTTTGAAGTCTTTTTTATTTCACAAAAGAATGAGAAAGAATAACCTTTGGAGGTTGAATGTAGATAAAAGTTCATTCTGCGTGACTAGCGAAAACACGGCCATTATGAAAAAGCAAAATCCTCAAAAGAAGAGCTATGCTAAAGCCATAAGTGTCCCATTCTCAAGGACTTTTCACGTTCAGCATACTCAGATTACAGAAGGATCAGGCCACTTCTGTCAGAACTGCTGCTAAAGTCACAGGGGAACTGCCCACAGCTTCAGTGCTGAATGCCAGCTTGAAAGAGACGGAAACAACAGAAATCTGATGATCAATCTTTTTTTTTTATTTAGCCCTGAATGGCCACATAAAAGTTGATCCATAGCTCATGTTTGGTGGTTCATTCCTCTCCAAAATGATCCCTACCTTAACTACAATGCAAGTAATTCTATAAGGATCTTTTCATCTTTCCTTCAATTTTTTTCATTAATTTCTATTCATGGTTTTGTTAAAATTTTAGTTTCACTCCTTTAATATGGTGTGTTTGGGGAATTTCTTCCCCCATGGGGGCCAGCATATCTCCAGATGCCCCTCAACTTCTGTTCTCTCAAATGGCGCTGAAAATGTCATGCCCTGATCCCATATTATCAAGAAATAAGAAGAGAATGGCCTTTCTCAAGCTATTTCAAAAACTATTATTGTGTTACTTCCACCTTTGGAAGGCAAATAGCTTGAGAAAGGCCATGTTCACACACTTCCCCTTGTAAAGCTTGTACAGAGTTGTGCTTATCCTCTCAGTTCTGTAATGAGATAATGCAGAGTAATCTCATTCTGGGACAGCTCTGATTTACCATCTAGTTCCATCCTCAGCTCTAAAGCTTTGAAAAATTTCAAGATCTGCACAAAAAGCTTGCAATCTAAATATTTTCATGTACAGCCTGTAACTATCTGGCAAGTTTTCCCTCAGATTTTTCACAATAAAGACTTGACAGAAGTGAAAAATCTTCTTTTCCTCCCTGCAGCCAATGTATTTATTTTACATCAGCACCGGGTAAGATGATTTGTCATTGAGACAATGCACAGAGAACATGGAAGAGAAAAGACACACAAGAAGCTCCCAAAATATTTTGATGGCACTGCTTTGGCAAATAAAACACAAACATGTCAGATGCAAGAAGGCTCAATAATGATTACCTTAGAGTGGGAGGAGATTTACAAAGAGAATTACATACAGTAATAGACAGGATGAATAAATAAGAAAGCAACATAAGCTTTCTGTAAAAATTCGTGAGTCTACATTGAGAGAAACATGCTTGCTTTGGGTTTTCAAGCATCATAAAAGGAGACTACCACCAATGACTCGACCCTCTAAGTGAACCAATTTATTTTATTGGGCCATGCTGAGCTAGAGCTTCCAAGTGGTAATTAATTTTAAGGCTATGAGCAGTAAAACTATTTTAGCATATAATGGAGACACATCGATGAGGTTTTTTTTAACTCAGTGTATTTAATGCAAGGCATTTACTTTAGTAAGGAATGATATTGCAAAGGGAATGCACTAGTGGTAAATAATTTATCTATTATCCACATATACCCAAGTAATTTTCCTAAGTCCAGTTCTGCTGTCCTCCGTTAGTGACCATGGAAAGTTCAGGAATCCTCCACAATGTTTCCCCCAAAAGAGTGTGTGTATCTTCCTCGCAATTAATTGTTGTCTTTGTTTGCTGAAAGCTCCGTTTTGGAATTGTAAGCTGATGTTTGGGCCATTTTCCAACACGGTCCGTCCTCCTAGAAACATTTACCACAGAGTTTGGCTGAGTGGTGGAGCTGTTGCTGAGGCCTGCTCTACACTACAAAATTAGATTAATTTAAGTCAGTTTGTTTCGATCAAGCTGTGCATGCTTCTACTCCTAAATTTATCTCCTGCCAACAGAAGCACACTGTTACAGTGACACACTATCCCCTCCCTGCACAACACAGAGCCACAGTCAATTGACACAATATGACTGTAGATACTGCATCTCTGGTGTTGATCTGACAGTCCTCCAGCAACTGTCTCTCAATGCCCCTACCCTTGCCCATGCAACAGTGATCGCTCGAGTCACAATTTTAAATTCTGCTACCCAGGGGTGACAGAGCCTAGAAGCCTCCCCCTATCCCTGTTAAAGCCTCCAGTATGTTTTTAAAATGCCTTTTCCTGATGATAGCTTACTTTGGCAAGCATACCACCTAAACTCACCCTTGAGAGCTTCCAACCAGGTACTAGACGCATTCCTAAAAAAGTTGTGGATCTTCTTGGCCTGTGGGGAGAAGAGAATATGCAAGCACAGCTACAGAACAGCCACAGAAATATCAACACCTATGTGCAGATTGCACAGGGGATGCTAAAACTGGGGCACGACAGGCATAAGCAGCAGCAGCATGTGAAAGCAAAGGAACTCCAGCAGGCATATCAGAAGGCAGGGACGAAAGCAACAAATCTGGGGCTGCCCCACCAACTTTCTGCTTCTACAATGAGCTGCATGAGACACTTTGCATGGACCCCCATCACATACAACTGTGGACAACTTGTGGGAGCATGACACAGAGAGTGGCCCCCACCCTTCCTGCTGGGCACAAGAAGAAAACCAGAGGGAGACATAAACCATGTGGCAAGACAGGAGCTATTTAAAACACCGCAGAAGTCAAACCAGTTTTGCCAGGCAAGTGCAGATGAATCGGATGATGAATGAGAAAGTAAGTGTATAAATTGTCATAGTGTCCTGAAATGGGTCTCATCTGAGTGGGCCAGTCTCAGGTCAGATTGTCAGAAAACAGGGCAGATGCAACCAAACTGGGGGTATATTCTATAATTAGATTTAACCAAACCAGCAACAAATGTGTGCTCCTGGATCAGTATATTAGCTTACCATGGAGCCACAGTCAGCCACCTTAGACACTTACCACCCAGACAGACTGGAACTAATGATGAAAAGTTATTGAAACCCAAAAAACATCACACATTCAGTTACTCTCAGCCCCAAAGGCCCGTCACTTACCCCAGATCAAGGTATACTTCAAATCTCAAAGACCATGCTGAAGCTAATTTCTTTAGTAAACTAAACTAAAGTTTTATTAGCTAAGAAAAGGAAATGAGAGTTATTGAGAGGTTAAAGCAGGTAAAATAATTATGGGTGAATCAAAGTTTATGAATTCAGTTTGATAGCAGAGATAATAATTTGCTGGTTTCCAATATTCTCTCAGGGTTACCTAGAATGACTCTAGGGATCTCGGTCCAATTGCTCAGAATTCCACCCTCTCAGAATTCATCAGTCCAGAAATAAAGGATCATTCTCAGGATCCAATATTTTATAGATCTTGCTCACATAAGGTGAGCTGACAAGCGTCTTGGCCCATGTGGGTGCTTCCTTTGATGACGAAGATTAGGAAATGCAGACTGGGCCTGTGAACTCTATTGAATAATGCAACGGCTTTTGCTTTGAAGTTAACATTCCTATTTCTTGTGCATATACAAGTAATCCAGTTACAGTGATATATTTAGTGTAATTGCCAGCCATTCATTACAATGGGGTTGGATAAGTGGGAACAACACAAGTATCCTTCATTAATATTCATGAAGTTCTGCATGCTAAGTAAATTCTCATCTTTATACTAACACATCTTTTGATCAAGGGTTATGTACTACACGGCATGCATAATAGCAAATGAACAACATGATATAGTCAAGCTTAACAATACAGTTGCATTTTACAAGTGAATTGGTTTGAACACACTCTGACCTTTTAACATTCCTTTGATTTCTATTAGCATACAAGTGAATTAGCCTGCTGACAACCTGTGAGACAGCATCACACATGCATTATCCCTTATAAGCATTTTTTACCTTTCCATTGACCAAAATATCCTCATCCCCCTTTTCTCACTCCCTGCCCGCACTTTAAAAATGGCACCCATCCCATATTCATGTTTAGAGAATAAATGCATTGACTCTACTTGTGAAGTGTTAAAAATAAAAATAATTAGTAAGGCAGTCCACATTATGCAGGCCACATTAGATCTGTGTCCTGTGCTTGGACAGAAGTAGCAGAAAGTGGTAGACGCGACAGCCACTTTTCCATTCTTTTGTTTGTTGGGCTAGGCAGAAGGAACCATGTGGAGTTATTTGTCGCTTTTAATATTGTGAGCGATTCGAAGAAACTTTAATGGTGGTACTCTGCAATCCTCTTCCAAATATTTCTAGGGATGGCAGCCTTGTTTCTTTCCCTGCAACAGGAGATTTTTCCACACCACTCTGCAATACGTTCTGCTGGCCCCATTACAGTAAACTGGCTAGTAGCATATTGGCTCAAGCATTTTGGGGATACCAGTAGCATGTTGACTAATATGAGCTGCCTAGCATTTATCATATTAATAATATGTATTATCTACACTATATATACTAGATAGATAGATAGCTATAGATCTATCTATCTATCTATCTATCTATCAGAATGCATTAAGCACAAATATTGTAACAGCAATATAGCCTAAACTGACCTATACCATAATCCTGTTCACTTATGCTAAGTAGCCCATATTACCTTGCATTTGCTGCAGGAAGCATTTGGCACAAGTAAATTGGAAATGTGTCAAAATCAAGGTACATTCGTTTTCTGTCATAGTACAAGGTAGGTAAGTACATTCATGGATCAGTACCCAGAATGCTAGTATCCAAAACAAAGCTGAAGGATAAGTTAGGGAACTGGAACAAACTGATGTGTTGAATTTTAGTGACAGCTACTGAAATGTGTAACTTGGGGAGCACACCTTCTGCATAAGGTAAATGCAACATCATTGCATGGGATTGCTCTTCGAGGACTGGAATTATATAGAACCTTTTTCCTGTATCATATTTATAAACCTGACTGACATTGGTTATTTGGTTTCTTGAGTATATTTCATAATGAAATATTGAACTAATGTGATCAAGTAATTGACCATACAATTTATCAACAAGCAGCTGGATTCTCTGGCCTTTTGGCACACTTGGGAGTGAGGTATCAGCCAAAATTGCCACTGCCTGTGAAAAAATTGTCAATATTCACTACACTTTCCCTACACTCATACCAGAGGCAACCATCATCTAACCTTCTTTGTAACAGACCGCCTCCCTCCTCCTAGTCTGGGGTACTCACCATAGCTTGAGCTGCAGAGTGCTGCTGTATCTCTGTGTTAATTAGCAGCCTCTAGTGTGGAGGCCTTAAAAGATGCCCCCTCCATGCTTGCTGAACAGCTGACCAGCATCCAGTGATGAAAGAAGTGGACAAGGGAGGATCTGCTGAAATATTTTTAGCCTGTGGATTTCCACTTGAATTTTATTTCTCAACTCTTTGCACATAAAAAAGATTTTTTTTTAAATCAGTGAATGTTTCTCAGTTTACACCAAGCATGAATGCTGCATTATAAATTTCATACCAGGAGTCAATAACCCACCTATATTTAAGCTCTTTACATACAAAGCCACACTAGTGCCTAAAAGCATGACAAAACCCTACTGCATCTGATTGTTAAGATACTCTTTTAAGACCTCCCTCAGCCACATAGCTCCAGTTGCATCTTCTAATTGTGTGTGGCTGTTCATATTCAGCAGACAGCTGGTCCATCTTACCCCTCCACCTGCCAATCGCAATCCCCCCCCCCAAACACACTTTCCCTTACAGATATTATGCAGTACACAGCATGCAGGTATAATGATGGGGATGTCTGCATAGAGGCAGCTGCACTCCCCCCGCCCCGACCCCATTTCCCACAAAGTTGATACCTGTAATATACATGTACACTGACTCTGCAGGTTTCAGGTTTCAGACATATGGGGGACACACTTTCAAAATATTGCCGCTATATGCCTTCACACTCTTGTATGCACTTTTTTGTGACCTATCATTGGAGAGCATTAATTTACATGCATAAATTCCATTTGTGGGTGCAAGGGGTGAATCAAGCACAAGGGAGTTGTGTGTGTGTGTGTGTGTGTTTAGTCTCATTTGCAAGCAACGGATGTAGTATGCAACACAATGCCTGCACAAGTGACTGCTCATGCACACATGGAGGCTATGTTCAGGTTCCCTTTGAAACTAGGGGCAAGATCCTCAGCTGACATTAAACTGCTGACGTTAATGGACTGCTTCAGATGGCAGCTGAAGTTCTGGCCTTTAGAAAAATTGTTCGAATAAATTTAAAATCCTACACAAAGGTTCACAGCACATTTGAGCTGAATAATTTTTGAAGTTAACTTGAATTGACTTCCATTATTTTTTCATTCTTCTGCACTCTGGGTTCTTTGTAAAAAGATTTCTATAGTGTTATTTATTTTACAAGCATCTCTCTGGCTGGGACCAATGTCGAAGTATTAGAAGAAAGCCTGTTCTCAGAGAAGTTGTAACCAGAATGGGGGGGGGGGGGAAGAGTAGCAGAAATCTCATGAGAAAACCTGATGTGAGGGTTCAAGCCCAGTTTTCCAACCAGTTGAAATCATTCAGAGAAGCTTTGGACAAGGAGCATCCGGACTGTCATGTGCTTAGCTTAACCGAATCACAGAAACTTCACAGGTTTGCTCTCTGCTATTGCAGATGACTAGCTGTTTCTCAGCAAATGGCACACATGCCGTGAAGGCCATGGCTTAACTCAATGCTCAGATGCAGTTTAGATTATGTTAAATGCTCGCTTTCCAGCCGCTGTAGTGACTTAGCCTCTAATAACATGTTGAGGAAAAGATTCAATAACCTCTAAACATATTTTTGGAGTCAAACACTGTGTATAAAAGTTGAAAGCCTTTGGCTCAGTTTGGACTAAAGTAGAAAGAGTCATTTCAACTATGAGACGTAAATGTGAGTGAGACATGAGCCCAGGCATATAAATCTCAGTTTGTGAGACAAACAAACCTGTACCTCAGAGCAGAGGCTGTATGTTGCTCTTTTCAGAAAACTCTCTTTAGAAATTTGTGTATTTCCAGAGAGGGCAGCAGAGCCCTTCTCCATTCTGCCCCCTCCACCTGTTGCCCTGCATCAGGGAGGGCTGCAAAGCTAGCCCGAGGCTCATTCTGCTCATTTGACTCTTCTCCTCTCAAGAAAAAATGACTCCAGAATCTCCTCCATGCCTCAATCACCTACTATACTCACTGTCAGCCAGCTAAGCCAGGGATGCTCTTCTTCCAAATCCCAACACTCCACAGCACCAGGACAAGCAAGCAGCATCAGATGGGCAGTTAGGGCCATCCATCCTCCTAGCCACAACTCATCCCAACCTTATAGCACCAGGAAGAGCCATGGAGCGCTGGGGCTCATTCTGTTCCTCTTCTCTCCAAAGAAATGAACCCCAGGAGCTGCCTCATGCCTATGCCACCATCCAGTTACACCAGAAGTCCCTTCTTTCCCCATGGCCAGTTGCCCCTGGCCCTCCCAAAATATAGCACCAGACAGTTTATCTGGGATGCACTCAGCCATTATAGTGATGGACGCTAGAGAAAATCCTAATAGATAACAAATCTGATCCAGTATATATTTTGATGCACATTTCAGGACAGTCTGATCCAGTCAATTACTAGTTTTCTCAGGCCTTTAGTTGACAAGCAGGTTCCCCCCGGCCCCTGCAAAAAAACATACTGACAAAACTCACTCATTAATTAATGCACTAGGAGGTGCATGCTGTCTGCTCTGAGATATTTAAGTGAGCTGGAGCTGAGGCTACTCAGAGCCTTGCAGAACTGAATCCTATGAACTGTGGCTCCTATGAGAGATTTTGCAAGTCACTTCAAAACAGTGTCACAAGACAGACAATGGAGGTGATGGGGCTTCCAAACTGTCATTAATAAGTGCTAGTAGTTTTTGGTGCTATTTGCATTGACTGTGAATTAGTGCCTGTTTTGCACTTTCCCATAGTAAGATGTTCATGCTGAACAAATGAGGAAAGCAAGAGTTTTCTGAGTATTGGTGAGGATTATTGACAAATGCTATGTAACATCAAAGCTAACTTTAACTTCCTTGGGCCTGCTTCAGATCAGGATGCCTTTTGGATTCTAAAAATGAGTAGCTTGTGAAAGGCTCACAAACAATGACGTTAAAGGACCTGAAACATACACAGCAGCATGTCTTGGATGACGGTATTGTTAGTGGGATTTGGCAAATGTTTAGACAGCGCTAACATAAGCTTATATTGTACAGAACTGCCAGCTCTGGGGAAATGGGACTTAGCTACTTAAATAAAAAGAAAAAAAAAGTAACTAAGCAATATAAGAAGACATCTGGTGTTCAAGTCAGAGCTTTCTAAAATTAGAAGTACAGCATACAGTAGTGTCCATAAAAACAAGAATTCTTTGTTTTAGATTTATAACATATCATATATTTTGTCCTTATTGCACAAGTTCCCTGACAGATACCTTAAGAAACTGAACAGCATACTTTGGGCTTTTAATTTGACTTTTTTTGTTGAACAGAATTTATATTTTAATATAGATGTTGCCTTGTCATTTTTGTGAAGCCTAGCATTTAAGACATAGAACAAAAAGTAGCCAGGTAACAGGAATTTGAAGGAGAAAATGCACCCTGTATTTTGAAACTTTGTAGTCAGCAAATCCACCAGGTATCATCTACCATTTCTCATATTAAATTGAGTTTATTATGTTCAGTTTTATTATCTTGAATAACAAATGCATTAATAAAAATAGGGCATTCAAAAAAATTACTGATGCTTCCAATGTTAATGTGTCTTGACAAGGAGTTTAAACAAACTGCAAAAGAAGGTTATAATACTTTACTGGGAAGTTCACTGGGTAAAATTGAGGCCTTTTCATTTAACAGCAAAAGGTGTTTGCTGTGCTGCAGGGATGAAAAAAAAAGGAAAAATCTTTATGATCTTTAAGAAGCACATCTCACTTCTTGTGCACTGTATCAAACCTCCATTTCCCTCCCCCCCTCCTTCCACTTACCCCCTTCCTCCGGTTACACACACAAAATAAAACCAAGGGTTTGTCTCTCTGGGGCTGATTCAAAATCCATACAAGAATTAAAATGATGCCCATTGACTTACCGGGCTTTGGATCCAGTCCTGCTATCTTCTGTTTTGGATATAAAACTGATCCTACTTTGGTCCTTGCTTTATCTTCTGCCCCAGAACCAGAAATATTTTCCACAAAAGGTGGGTCATCTGATACCTCTAACAGCCAAGGACTACACCTATTGATGAGAGTAAGTAGATAAGGTTCTTTCACATAAAATCATGACTATAATGTACTCTACAGCCCAGCTATTGCTGATCAGCATTTTAAAAACTAGTTCTCATATAAAAATGTATTACAAATATATGTCTGACCTACTAGGATAATTAAAAAGATATCATGTGGCACAAACCCAGACTACGGAACATCACAAAAACAAGAGCGAAGGAATCTTAACATGAGATAGGATTATCATATTCTGTCAACATTTATACAGCATTAGTTTAATAAGTTAACATTTTTATGTCACAACTTATAGTAATTCCAGTGGACCCACACAAAAAAGGTTTGTGTGAAACACAGGCACTTTTGGCTCTAAAATGAAGGACTTGCTCCAAAATGAGAACTGGTTGTGAGGTATGGAAAAGTTAATAATCTTCTTATTTGGAGAAGCAAATTTAGCATAGCACTGAAGTTGTTGTTCCATGAATTGCAGCTATGAGTCCAAAGCCTTTATGCCCAGATTTAAGTCTGTACTCCCCCACAGAGACTGAGTAGACACAACTGCGTGTACTACAGTCTTCAAGATGATTACTCCATACAGCTGAACTTCTCCTGATTTGTTTTCTTTTACTGAATCATATTCAGACATGATGTCAAAGATGTCATCAAATTAGAGTACCCTCTTCTTTCCTGAGTTTTTCCGCAGACATCCAGAGATTTACCACTTTCAGGTTTAAATCAATGGGACTACATGTCGAGCAAGTTCCTACTTAACATGAGTAAGAGTGGCAGAATTGGGGTCTAAAATGACCCCTCCTAACTTTAAAATAAGGGATAGAATTATTCACACCCTTAAATCCTCCTGTTTGTTTTTCTTGATAATTTCCACTCTTCTGACTCCTTGGTATGCGAGTTATACCAACCCATTAGCTCTTACATGTTGATGCAGTGGTCCAAATTCAGTGATATGTAAATATGTGTTTATGTGCATGTGTAGCTACAAGTCACTAAGTGGGTATGAATCTAGAGTGAATCTAAATCCTAACAGATTCTAGAGGGAGTCTAAGTTCCCCCATGATCTTCAGAACGAGAAGAACACATTGAGGGGGCCAGAAGACGGTATAAATTACAGTATTTTTAGGCTCCCTCTAGACTCACCTCTGAATCTTGGCCATATCCTTTTTCCTTTTTTGCTTTGAGAGTTCTTGAAGTTGTTAACTTTGCTCTCAACTCTTTACTTTCAAGAGAGGCTACTTTGATGCAAAACATATGTAAATAAAGAGTTTTAATCAGTAGACATGCAAGAGGTCTCATTAAACGTATAGCTACTGGCTTCTATCCTTCCTCCAAGACTTCCTACATATAATAAAAACATATTTGACTTAATTTGAGAGGCTTCTTTTAATGATATAAGGAGATTCTTAATAAATTGTACCCTCTTCTTTCCCTAGTTTTCCCTTAATATGTTTCTAGTTCTTTTTTACACATTACTTAACCTTTTAGCCCCAATTACTGATTAAGCACTCTCCTGGGTCTCCTATGACTTTTGGAACTTGAATGGCACTTTGTTCTTTGCTAGCCCTTTGCTCCTTCTTGGTGTAGCTAAATTTCTCAATACTCTCTTTGGACTTCTGTTTGATAGAGCTGGAGGAAAGGTTGTTGCAGGAGCAGGTAACAGACTTTCCTGGTCTTCCCTCAGTACTCCTTGTAATCTTTTACAGATCCAAGTTGTTCCACTGGCTAGGTCAAGCTCCACACTACACAGCTACTTAAGCCTTAATTCTTCTAAGGCCTCATTGATTTCTGTGGTTTAGGATCAGGCCCCATTTGTTAAACAAATACAGTAATTACACGCCCTTTCATATTTTGTTTCCACTCAGAAAATTCCTCAATTGCAGACCTTCCACAGTAATTTCCTTTACTGCAATTGAACTTTTATTTCCCTCACACATAAAGGAAAATTGATCAACGCTTTCAGAGTTGGGTGCCTAAACTGGCCCCTAAAGTGGGGTGTGTGAATTATTTTTGAGTGCCCAATGTTAGTCAACTACGGCCTGATTGTCAGAGGTGCTGAATACCTCTGAAAATCAAGTCACTCATTTAGGTTTCTACAGACAGCTTTACATTTAAGTTTCACTGGCTCTTGTCTGGACAGAGCTTGACTCCTGCTTAATTTTTTATCAGGCTTCTAGCAATTCATTCTTTTAGAATCTCAGATTCCTTCTTATCCAAATTTCTGTCCCTAAAGCAGGCAACCAATATTTGATCTTCCATCCAAGAATGATTATCTTGGCTATTTAGGAGTCTCATATCATAACCAGTTTTCCCCTTTTGTCCTTGTTTCCTGTCAATAACTAAACATGACATGAACAAGCCACACACACACTTCATTAGTCTGGGCACCAAAATATTCTTGATTAAGAGGTTAATAAGTAGCATCCCTTATTGCTGAGTGATATAGTCGCTCTGGTAACCCTTTTCAAGAACAGGGATCTCAAAGGTTTGAGCAACAGCCTTACCCCAATGAGAAACTGCTTAAGCTACCCTTTTGTTGTTTGTTAATATAACATTGTAAAAAAAATATTCATTTTGACTCAGTTTGTGGCTCCATTGAACACGAAAGAGGAACTAGAGCCCATAGCATTTGCTTCCAGTGTGTTTGACTATTCCATTTAAAATATACACAGGAGAGGGCTCTCTCAGGAGATATTGCTAGAAATAAGGATCACAACACAGTGGGTATATGGCTATTACAGATGCAAATGAGAAGAGAGTATGTTTATTAGCTTACCCTTTAAAATAATCACTGAGATCTTCCCTTTTGTGATCTTTGTCTTTCCCCAGTCTCTGCTCCTGTGCATTCTGGACAGACTTTTCAAACAGTGTTTTTAATCACAGACATATGGATATGAGATGTTTGTAAGTTGTACCTAGATTTCATACTATGTCAGCATTTGCATCTTGGAAGGTCACCAGTGTATAAATTGAAGCATAATGCTGGGCTATAAAGTTTTTACAGTGACAGAACTTGGACAACTCCGCACCTGCTAATAGCGGAAAGGGCATTCAACATAAAATCATACAAAGATAGAAAAAGAAATCAAAGGGACCCTTCATAGTTTCCATTAGATGACCATGAACATATATTTAGAATAACCTGTAGGGAGAGTAAGGAATGATCTCATCCCTTGAAATGTTGATCAACGGTTAATTTTATTTATCTTCCTCAGTCTCCAGCTTTTCCTTTTATTACCTCTCACAGCAACCACAAATGCATACTTCTCGTGGTATAACAGAATCTGCTCTGAGGCATCAGCAAAATGGCCAGGCCATTCTAATTCATGAAATTTTCTTTAGATTATGTATCTGAATAAATGACAGAAAATGAATTCTTTCTTTTGTACATAGCTGCTACCAATAAGGCCACCACAGAGCTCCTAAACAGCTAATAATAATTAACACTCTTCCATCCTCATATCTCAAACATTTTACACACATAAGACTCCTGTGAGATAGGTATTTTACACAAGGCTATAATGAACTTGGAGAGGTTAATTTCTTTGCTCCAGGTCAGAAAGAAAGCTTACTTTCCAAACTTAGAAGAGAACCTGGGTATTTTGTCTCCCTGCCCGCTGCCTTAACTTCTACCCAACTCAGCTGTAGGGTATTTGCAAGGACATCTTCAGACAGTCAATACATAGCCCTTGTCCTCCTTTGTCCATGAGCCTTTGTTTATTGACATCCTTTGCTGTATTAAGTTTAATATGGATTGTGAGCTCTTTGGAGCAAGGACATGTAATTTTATTTGTGTGTAAAGCTCCATACATCCATGGTGCTGTATAAACAATAATAATAAATGTAATAGATTATAAATTATGTAGTTTGTTTTCATTCACATAGCTTTTGTGGGGAGTAAATCAGTGACCCTTTGTGTAATCTCTGAAGACCATTTAGAATGTCAGAAGTTGATGGATTTAAAATTTTATTGACTGACACACATTCTGCTAGTTGGCCTTCTTTGTACCAATGCATACAACATTTGTACCGACACTTTGGTCATTGAGGTTTCTCTCTAAGCTGCTTATGAGAATGCATGGCTTACTAGAACACATATTGCCCGAAGGTTTAAGATACTGATTTCCAAAAAAAGTAGGCTATGCTGGATGGTTTTCAATTAGTTTAGTAGTGTCCAACAAAGGATACAATCTGTCACCACTTCCCAGCTGTATGATTGATTCCCTGAATTAGCAGTTGGAAAGTGTATTAGGTATTTAAAACTTTGGAATAAAGAAGAACCACTAACTGGGCCTAACTTTCTAGATGACTTTGCTTTCCTCCCATGGCAATCTTTACACACGCACAAACTGAAAAATGATGAATGCTGTGGGAAAGACGGATGGATTATAAATGCTACAAAGTCAAAGTTGATCTCTAGATGAAAATGTAGCAGGAGAGGAAGCAGGGAATGTACTATCTGCTGTAAAGAATGAGATGAAATGGAATATTTAACTTACTGGGGTCAGTCAAGCTGCAAAGGATAGTGAATTCCAAAGGGAAAATAAATGAAAAGATTAGAAAAGCAAGCATTCCATTCTGTCAGCGAGCATGATTTTTTCACAGAAGCTGTATCAGTGTAAATATAACTGTAAAGTGATACAATAGAAATACCTTTCAGGCAGTGTTTGCATATGATATCACAAAGCATTCTGCTGAATCAGCTGCTAAATTACAATGCTAAATTAACAGAATTTAAATTGTCCTCTGCCAAGTTAATTTTAAATTCTCTCTGTGTGTGAGGGAGCGAAATAAGCCATGGTACAAGCTGCTAGATTAATAGCCTCAACGTTGTGTATTTAGCAAAGTATGGCAAGGGTAAAAGTAATGCAAGCATTCTGTCCCACCAATGTGCTGTGTCTGTGACCTGAAGGAGAAAAGATAGTCCAAGTCTTTCTTGTTCTCTAGTATTGGGCTTTCTGGCGTTTTTAATTATGTGGACACCTCTTCATTTCAAGCTGAACTGAAAACACCATATTTATGAACTCACTTCATCCTATTTCAAATACAGTCTGGGGGAATTTAAAGTTTTGATTATTGTAGTCGAGCATTGTAGTCAGTGCTAAGGAATTCCAAAAAATTTAGATTGGTGGGAGCGGAACCAGAAAGTCAGATTTGCAGTTAGGTTGTCTGATGCTCAGGGCAAGGGGCCAACCTCATTTTGTGTCTTATGCAGCACTGAGCATATTGAGAGAACTTAAAAATTAATCATATTCAAGCTAATATAAAAACTAATGACCACATTTTCAAACTTAAAGTTAGGCTCCTAAATCCACATTTAAGCACATAATCATAAGAAGTCCTACTCTCAAAAATGTTAAATTTTACAGCTTCTATTATCATCACTGGAATTTGTGGGTGCTCAGCACATCTAAAAATCAGGCCATTTATATTTAGTTACCAAAATATAAATTTAAGATGGGGTATGCAGAAGCTGTCAACGCTGGCCTAATTCTGCTCCAGTTGAAGCCAATACTACCATAGCCTTCAGTAGGAGCAGAGTTAGGCTGCCAGTGAACACTTTTGAAAATCTCACCCACAGGAATCTAACTTTAGGTACCCAGATTCAAAAATGTCATTATTTTGTCATAATAGATATTTGGTATGCCTAATGTCTAACATCACATAAAGATTTGGTCTCAAAAGCTCACTTAACTTTATGCCAGTAAATTAACTGAACAAATGCCAATAAGTACAAATGTGCATTTGAGTTGACACATTGATTTTGTGTGTTTGGCAGGTCTAAGTAAGTAATTACCAACTCAGTTAGGTTCTGCTCAGTTTAATGGGATGAACTGAGCCAAAATATATTTTGTTTTCTTTTGAATGTTTTTGCTGAAGAAATTATTTGGTTTTCTTCCCAGGGGAGGGATAACAGAAAGGGTCAAATTTTAATAATGGTGACCAAATTTAACCCACAAAAATTTGCACAATGATTTTTTGCACCTACAATTGAACTAGCAGGCATAAATCTGGGTACTTTTGTCTCTGCTCACCTGGACAGAAGGTTAAACATTAGAGCTTTAAAATTTGCAATTAGTTAAATTACAATCGATTGTTTTGAGGTATTTCATATTAATCTATGTTTGCAATGGTAATATCAAACACACATTGGCGTGTTAGGTTTCATAGTGGTAGCTGTGTTAGTCTGCAAACTGGACACCATCAAATTAGGCCTGAATAAAGACTGGGAGTGGATGTGTCACTACAAAAACTAATTTCCTCCTGCTGGTACTCACACCTTCTTGTCAACTGTTTGAAATGGGCCTCATTAGCACTACAAAATGATTTTTCCTCCCTTCTTGTCAACTGTTGAGAATAGTCCACTTCCGCCTTAATTGAACGGGCTCATTAGCACTGACCCCCCACTTGGTAAGGCAACTCCCATCTTTTCATATGGTGTATATTTATACCTCTCTACTGTATTTTCCACTCCATGCATCTAATGAAGTGGGTTTTAGCCCACAAAAGCTTATGCCCAAATAAATTTGTTAGTCTCTAAAGTGCCACAAGGACTCCTCTTTGTTTTTACATTGGGGGGTGTTTTGTATATATATACTATCCCCAGTGAACCTAAATACTCTCTGCAAACATGTCCCTTATTTTATTATTGTGGTATTCCAATAACTTTTGTGCCACTGACAAAATGGCAGGGTACCTATCAATTCCCACGGCTAATAAGTCATGAATCAAGCATATTCTTGGAGTATAACCCTTTTGTAGCTTTAAAATGTCCTGTCAATTAGTTGCTAACTTGTTCTGAAATGTTTGTATCACTCTACATTTCCACAACATATGCCAAAAACATCCTGTGTCAGTTTAAGATTACTACAGTTTACCACAGAAATGCTTTGGTTGGATTTTTGTAAAATAATAAATAATAATAATTCCTGACTGGGGCCTTTGCATGCTGCTGTATTACCCATGATATATAATAAGTAAAGATATTTTAAAATGAATATAATTTATCTTAACATATAAGGATATTGTTTTGGTTTGCTCTTCAGGAGTGTGAAAGAAAGCACATGTGTATTACTCATTCAGAAATGGTCTGTAGGAAAGGGCAGGGTGGAACTACTCAGAGGAAAAAGTTGGAAATATGAGGTTAAATCCCCAGAAGCAACAAAGCAGAGCTCAGCACACCTGGAGAAAGGAACATTGGTGGTTCTGCATCATCTTTCCATCCCCCTAACCCAAGGCTGTGGCTGGGGTTTGCTACTGTCCCATTATGCAAGTTAGAGCAATTTCAGGGTTCCTGCACCAGCACATAATAGCCCTCAGGACTGTTCCCTCCTCACCACCAATATTCCACATAATGGCATGCATTTACCCATAAGACTATGCCAGGGAAATCCTCAGCAGCTGCCTTAAGGCAGTTCTTCACCCCCTCTATGTCTCTGAGGCAGCTCAAAAGGGACATAAGAGATGCCAAGGGTCTGGTTATATCTTACAACCAGGTATCCACTCTAGCTTCTCTGCTCTAAGGGCCTGATCCAAAGCACATAAAACTCCGTGGAAAGATTCCCATTTATTCCAAAGGACTTTGGATCAGGCCCTAAATCTGCACCAAGGAGAAATGTATGCTTGTATGTGTGGGAAGGGAGAAGAGAAGCTACTTTGTGCTGCAAGTTCCCATGGAGAAGTGGCTTAACACATGCACCAAATAGCTGAGGAAGTTAATGATGTTGATGTCAGCATTAATTCCTCCTCTGGCATACTTTCACAAGGGTATAAATAAGCAGCCACCTCAGGGAAAGTCAGTTGCATCACACCACGAGATAGCCATGTTGCCAGCAGTGGGGAGTGGTCAGAGGATGCACAAAAGCAGCCAGATTTCACGTGGACAGAGTGAAATCATTTAGTCTGGGCTCTCTGCTAATTCATCTCCTGCAGAAGATAATGTGGTGGATTTCTCCAGAAACCAGAGTCCACCCTCCCCATTCTTCATTGCATGTCTGCACAAGTAGCAGCAGACCCTTAGCTGCAGAATACAGACGTGTGAATTGGGAAGTTAATACTTAAACTGAATTCTCTAAAAGGTAATATAGTTTCCCTCCCAAGCAGGTTCCCTATTTAATAACATCTGCTGCCAGACTCTAAATTGGCTCTTAATTGCTTAATTAGAGATCGCTCTAAATTATTGAGACTTTTTGTGAGTTCTTAACGGGTCCAAATTCTGCTCTGAGTTACAGCAGTGTAAATTCAAACTAATTCCATTGACGTCAATAGAGTTACTCCATACTGACAACAGTGTGGAACTGTGTTGGAGCAGAATAATACCAAACAAGTGTATTGTAATTAATGATATTTCAATAGGTAACAAAGCAATTATTCACTCAGAGTTACTTTTTTGGAGACATGTTGATGATCTTAACAGAAATGGAAAGTGATGGAAAAGAAATCATCCACCAAAATTCATTATCCCATTTGGTATTTCTTTGATTCACATTACCCCCCATCCAGCAATTAGCAGCACATAGATAAACTGCTGTGACTATGTGACTTCAGTGGGAGCTCTGCACAGGTGCAGCAGTCCTTTCATGAATTGCCAATTGCAGGTTAGGTCCCCCTCATTCTGACATAAAGTGGGAATGTAATCAGGGCCAGCTCTGACTTTTTTGCCGCCCCAAGCAAAAAAAATAAAAATAAAAAAAAAAACAGGGCACAGGGTGGCCAGACCTGGAGGCAACCCCCCCACCCCCCAAAAAAAAATAAACCCAGGGCACAGGGTGGCCAGACCCAGAGGCAAAACAAAAAAAAACCCAAAACCCCTGGGTGCAGGGCGGCCAGACCTGGAGGCAAAGCAAAATAAATAAACCCCAGGGTGCAGGGCGGCCGGACCTGGAGGCAAAGCAAAAAAAAAAAAAAAAGGGCAGCCGTGCCGCCCTAAGATTGAACGGAATGCTGCCCCTTAGAATCTGCCGCCCCAAGCACGAGCTTGCTTGGGTGGTGCCTGGAGCCGGCCCTGAATGCAATGCTCGTGCTGCTGTGACAATCACAAGCTTCCTGCTCTCTGATTCACTAACACTGGTGTCTGTATGGCTGCTGTATTTCAGTTTCTATTTCACCAGGCTGTACAGCTGCTGGAAGCCTTAGTCTTGCCCAGTGCTCTGTGCATAGAACCAAACACAGAAATAATTTCAAGTGTTATGCATTCTACTGCGCTGTAAGAAAAGAAATCCCGCCAGCGGCTATTTTTCAATGACTGCTGATGCAGAAAAAAACAGCAGCCAAAAGTATATCTGCTATAGTGGTAGAGATAAACTGCTACAGGAACAACCAGCTGGGCTGCAATGTAGAACAAGTCAGTGTAAAATGTAGAGGTATGTAGAGAGATCATTTACATTTCTATGGCTGTAATGATATGCTGTTAAAATAGAATTTTGTTATTTAAGGTGTTAGGCTGAACCTACAGAGAGAGTTTTATGGTTCAGGAATGAACTGTATCTGTGACCTTTCCTTCAGTCTCTCCATGGGACTTCTGTCAGGTGGCAGGCCTACGCCTTCATTTCTCCCCGAGTGGAATCCCATGATTCAGCCCATTTTTAACTGTGTCCTTGGTTTCAGCACTACCCATTTCTCAACTTGATTACCTTCAGAAGGTCCAACCGGATTTAGCCCTTATTCTAGAATTGTCTCTGGGAGCTCTAGGAACTTTGCAAGCAGACAAAAAAGCATTAAAATAACAAAACCCTAAACACAGCTTAGCTCACCTAAATCTTATCCTTTCCTGGCCCAGTTAGGTGGGATCCACTTGTCCCAGTCTATCTCTGCAGACCTTCTCTTTCAGTCAGTGTCCCTGAATTCACAGCCAGTCCTTTACCCATTTAAAGTTCCTATGTCTGCCCTGACACCCTGAACATTGTGCATACTGGTTTGTGCATCTTCAGATAGGGTTAGAAGTAGGTTACCATATTTCAGGCTCCAAAAAGGAGGACACTGCTGCGGGAAGGGAGCTGGAGGGGAAGGTACAGTTGGGAGTGCTGGAGGGGGTGTGTTTGTACTGGGAAGGGTACATGGGCAAACTGAAGGGAATACCAGGGGTGAGGGTACGCGGGAGGGTGCGAGTACTAGGCAGGGTATTGGGTGCTGTTGGAAGGGGTACCTGCGGCAGGGGTACTCACTGGAGGTGGGAAGCAGTGTCACTTCCTGTCTCCGTGGCAAGGCAGCTGACACAAGTCCAGGATGCAGTACCAGCCGTCAGTCAGCACCTCTCTGTGCAAGCCCCTTCCCTCAATGAAAGCCGGGGCCTGGGTAAGCAGGATCCAGCAGCTGTGGCTGCAGGGGAATGGACCAATCAGCTGCGGATGCAGAGAGGGACGGATCAGGAAGCAGACCAATAGGGGCTCTTTCTGAGCTGCAACAATTGCTCTTTAAAAATCCCGGATATTGCCTGTTATTTGAAAAAATCTGCCTAGAGAGACGGTGGAGGATCAAAAAAGAGGCAATGTCTGGGAAAACTTGGAAGTATGGTAATCCTACTTAGAGGTAGTTTTCATACAGTAGATTCCTGGAATTGTTTCTTTGAGAATCATGCAATTGAACCATTGTTTTGGGTTCCTACAGGGTTTAACCCTTTTTCACCTTTTAGCCAGCAATACCATAACCACCAAACCCACATATAAAAAAATGCTCCTTAAAAATAATACACATACCTCCCACATTCTTCACAGATTATGTTTGTTAGTATATGTTTTAAAGTACAGCTAAAGACATAGCCAAATACTTAACAAGTTCACAAAAGAATATGAACCTACTACTTGTTGATGAGATGTTGTGCCAGTTTCTTTGATTTTGCATTTTCTAGGGACAATGTGTGAAGTTAGCAGATTTTTTTTCTAACATTAGTTACTGGTGTCTTAGATTTCTAAAATCATATCTAGCTACTCTATTTAATATAAAATATATCATCAGAATTTCTTTACCATTTGCATTCCCCCTCACAGAAAAATCTCATAATTTAAAAGAGATTAAGCTAGTAGGGTTCTGCAAAAACTAAGGCCCTTATCCTACATTGTCCCACTGTCTTCACTCAAGTGGTTTCAATGGGCTTCCATGTGAGTACAGGGCTCATTATAGGACTGGGACTGAAATTGAGGTCTCTGGAAATTACTTGGAACACCTTTAGAATTTAAAGAGAATGTTCTCTTTTCTACAGGATTTTAAAACCAACCTACAGAATATCATAGAGAATTAAATACTTAGTGTTGAATTCCATATGCTGGTTTAAAAATAAGAACTTGCCAATTATATTTTTTCTAGATTGTTTATCTTTTTTCCCATTGCATCTTAGTTTTGTGGCCTCATCTCTTCTGGTTAATATGATATTCCTTGCTTCTTATAACTCAAAAGTGAACAGAAATGATTTTTAAAAAACAATTAAATAATTGTTTAAGATCTCAGTTTATTAACCTGCTAAATTAAACTTTACTAAAAACAATCATTTTGAAGCAAATTATTTAAATATTTGCGGTACAAAGGGCTATTTTCTCAATGGTGTAAATTGACAACACTCTATTAAAGTTAACAGAGCTGCATTGGCACTAACTGAGGATCCATCTCTTAGAATGGTCACTATTAAAATGTCAGCATTTACCAACAAGTGCCAGTGAGCAGTGTCTGAGGTACAACCTCTTTCCCCTAAACATGCCATTGGAAATAGCTGTCATAAGGCCTGGTATCAGTTAGAAAATGTTGACTTTTTTAAGCAATGGCACCTTCCAAGAGTATGTGTTTGTCTTAGAAGTAATGGCGTGACTAATAGGCCTAGTCAAAATTTTTCCATCAGAACCATTTTTAATGAAAATTTGGTTTTTGACTAAATGAAATTTTTATGAAAAAATCAGAAAAATTTGTTTTTTTGTTCAAAAAAATAAACTCTCAAAAAATATTTTGGCCCAATCCAGTGTTTGAATAAGGAAATGACATTGTGGTTCCTCATGGGAGATGTAAGTTCAGGTGGCTCATGTTCCCATTCTCCTCAATGGGTTAGGATTCAATGAGACTACATCTCCCAGGATACATCACAGCCACGCAACTTCCAGAATTCATGACCTCCTCTCCTGATCTAAGGAGCATGGACTATAGTGAAGAATAAGGCACCAAAACTATAACTCACTTTAGGCACTGCAGAGGCATTTCATAATTGACATATTTTGGGGTTTGGGTAAAATATTTTAGGTTATGTTTTTTGCCAAAAACTTGAAATTTTCCATTCCATTTTCTGATCTTCTTTAATCTCTAGCTCTTAATTTATAGTAATAAAGGCAGGGAATAATTGTGGACAAAGAGTTACTTTCAGAAACATACAAAGGAACCTGACTCCAAAATTCCGAGTTCCCTTTATGTGCAGCTCCCATACTGATATCTCCAGTTCACTTCAGTTACAGAGCCTCACATAGACAAAGCATAATGTCGGAGTCAGAATCCACCATGCAGTTCTGAGAGTGGAATTTTGCCATTCATTTGGTCCTAGTGATGGCATCAACTCATACAAGAAAAATACAGAAACCTGAGCCTAGATCCTTAAAGGTTAAAACAGAGAATTTTATTCCTGACAGGTAAAATTATATAACTCTGAAGTCAGGTCTTGGCAGACAACCTTTTATCAAAGAGATTGAGTGCTGACTAATACCATGATTTGCATTAAGAACGAAAGTTTGCTTCAGTTCCTGATGATAATTTTCTTATTTCCACTTAGTAGGTTAAGTTGAAATTTTTGAGTTTGTTTAAACCCCCCCCCACTGTTTGGTAAAAAAAATAGAAGTAAAAAGCTTTCCACAATTATGGGCCTTAGGAGAGCTTAATTAAAATTAGTGGATGCTACTTTGAAATATGTCCATTCCCTTGTTGAGCCTGCTTGGAAGTTCTTGCTGTGTCAATACTGTACAGCATATTTTAAATCACAGGTCTGAAAAAAGGATACGTTTGCCCTCCTTTTTCTCCCAGAAAATGAATTCCCACTCTGATAAACACATTGATTTATTTTAAATGGAAATAGGGATGTGGCTTAGCCCTTCCAAGGTGCAGAGTATCATCTAATCCCTGATTAACAAAGTGATTGATTTAAAATGCCATCCCAGCAGAAAACTACCCACCGGATCTCCCTCTCTCTCCACCCTTTATGCCAATACACTTTTTATTCAGTATTTCATGCAAACAGTTTTAACTACAGTCAGAGTGAAAGTAACTGAAAAGTATCTGGACTAAATTCTCCTTTCATGTACAGGTGCCATCCCATTGACTTCAGTAGGATTGCACCATTATAAGTATGAGGAAAATTTGACCTTCTTTGGCCAAAAAGACAGGTGCTTGTAAAAGGCCCTGAAGGTTCAACTTGTCTTTGTGTTTTTTCCAAGCAAACTGATGACCCTTTGAATGGACTTCAGAAGACTACAGTCACAGTTCATAACCACACTAGTTTGTTCTCAGATGACCTTTTCAGCAACCTCTGCACTGCATAAAGCAACTATATGCAGCTGTCTCATCATCATGAAACAAATATTCAAGTGTGATGTGGGTATAGTTGTGGCTCTCTACTCGTATTGTGGCGATGTTTGATGTTAAGGGTTCTAGAGAATTGTTCGTGGAATGCAACCCATGGATCCCAGTACAGATATTGAGGGGGCTTGTATGGTACATGTGGGGGCATCCAAGAGTGCTTGTGTCACCAGGATGGAGTTTGAGGGTCTTTCTTGAATATGTTCTCTGTCCTTAGTGACAAGGGGAGCCCTGAACCAAAATTTGAGAAATCAGTAAGAAATCCTCCTCCTCCTCCTCCTCCTCCTCATCATCATTTGTTACATCACTTTGTAGGAATGGAGCACCAGCAGAAAAAGGCCGAGGCAGCTGAGGGGCAGGGCATGCCGCTCTAGATAGCCACAGTGAAGTAAAGAGCATGCATGGGCACTGCTACCTAGAATCTCTGATTGAACGTGCATGGGGCACATGCACACCGGAAGTGGAGCACCTCAGAGACACTGCTTGAAGAAGAATGTTTGGATACAACTTTTCCCACTGTTTGAGGATGTTCAGATCCAGGGTTTGTGTCAGGCCCACCTCTACTAAATACTTTGGGCTTCAGTACCCTACAGAGCAGGTACAAGGGAATGAAAGGTACACTGGTACCTCATGGCAGTTTCATACAAGATCACTAAATTCTATTTAAATTTAAAAAGGCTACAATAGGGTACAGTGGTTGAGTAGCTATGCATTGCTTATGTAGTCTCTTCCAAGACAGGGCTTCTCTTCCCCTTGTGCATAGGACAGAATCCCCAATTTATGCTATGGGCTTTACTCGGTATTTACTGCTTACTGACTCCACGCTCAGGGAAAACTCCCATTCACTTCCACATTGTCCATTTCCATTGCTTGCTGCTACCTGCAACTTTTTCATAAACGCTGCTTTGTAAGACCCTTGTAGAAATGCCCTTCCAATCAAGCTCCATCTTTTTAGCACTAAATCAATTATATGTGAAAGGCAGGGAAGATTCTATATGTATCATTCTGCCATTCTAGTGATGGGTGGAACTGTAACATGACTAATATACTTTGATGTCATTCTCATGCTTTCCATATTGCTAACTTCCCCTCAAAATATCAAATGAGATGTTATGCAGTTTCTTTTGATTCAGTATAATTTTTAAGAGGATTTTTATAGCAACTGCTACAGGCTTAAATAAAATACCCTCCTACCAGCCACGGTAGCACAATAAACAGATGGTTCACACAAATTTCACCATAAAGCTCCTACCTACCTAAGTTACATAATAAATGTGTTCATGGTAGGTAGGATCATTATCCCTTTAGTCCCTTAATTAACTCTCTGACCCCTACAGATTGGCATTAATGTAACTATTACTTCATATACTGTAGCTGCTGCTATGATTCCAGCAGCACCCTGGTAATGATGTAAGTGTCAAGTACAATTATATTACTAAACTATGCATTACATGCCCCCAACATCAGTTCAACACAGTTGCAGGCCTTTGACTTGCATTGGTAAAGTTCTGGAACAAACTGTGCTTATTAGAGCCCACCAGGAAGGCTAGCTTCTTAGTATAATTAGATCCCCTGAGCACATTGGATGGCTTCTCAGCTGGAGAGTTAGAAGAAAAATCACTCTAGAGTGTGGAGAGGACTGCAAATGCACCTGTAATTAAATTTATTTTTGTCCGCCATTCTCCTGATTAGCAGAATAGAAAAGGCATCACATGTGCTGTAACAGAAGCTGAAATCGCCTCCTTTGATTGGATCTGTATTCTTTTCAATGCCTTTCATTCTGAAGATCATCGCCAGAGAGCAGCCTTTTCTTTTGTGCGCCAATGTCACTTTTGTAGTTTCTGGTGGAAAATAAAATCATCCTTGCTTAAACACCAAAGGAAAACTGAAAATAAGTCTTTGGCCTTTTATCTGTTTCTTCTATTGCTCGCTGATCCTGACTGCGGTCTGAAGGCTATCTTCCATAATTTGGCTCAGACTCTGATATTATCTAGCTAGTCTTATTCTCTTCTTTATTTTCATGCTCACTCTTGCCTGCATGTTGATCACTGACAATCTGTTGGCTGTTGCTATGAGCAAACTAATAATCTTTTCAGTGCTTGTTAACTTCTCTCTAGTGGTCTTGTGAGCTGTATAGGTAATGCATTCTGTAGCCTATGGGCTATATTACTGATTTTAAATTAGCTTAAATTAAGATATCATATTCAGCAGTAGTGCAAGGAACCTACAGACACAAACCTACAAATCCTTAAGCATTTAGAATAAGGCAGTCATGCCTATGAGCCTTAGCATAAATAAGTTGACCAGCAGTGACCCTAGGTCACAAGAACATAAGAATGGCCCTACTGGGTCAGACCAAAGGTCCATCTAGCCCATTATCCTGTCTTCCGACAGTGGCCAGTGCCAGGTGCCCCACTGGGAATGAACAGAACAGGTAATCATCAAGTGATCCATCCCCTGTCGCTCATTCCCAGCTTCTGGCAAACAGAGACTAGGGACACCATTCCTGCTCATCCTGGCTAATAGCCATTGATGGACCTATCCTCCCTGAATTTATCAAGTCCTTTTTTGAACCCTGTTATGGTCTTGGATATCACAACATCCTGTGGCAAGGAGTTCCACAGCTTGACTGTGTGTTGTGTGAAGAAATACTTCCTTTTATTTGTTTTAAACCTGCTGCCTATTAATTTCATTTGGTGACCTCTAATTCTTGTGTTCTGAGAAGTAGTAAACAATACTTCCTTAGCTACTTTCTCTACACCAGTCATGATTTTATAGATCTCAATCATATTTCCCCTTAGTCAGCTCTTTTCCAAGCTGAAAAGTCCCAGTCTTATTATGCCACAAGATGGCAAAAGATATTATTTTGCTTATTTTGTAACAGTCAACTTTGCTGAGCTCATCAACAAAAATCTGACAGGTTGCAAGAAGTCCATTGTTACTCGTTTGGGGTACTTTTGGATAGGAACATCAGCAGATTTATAAATGCAAGATTACCACAGTAAGCAATTATTGTATATATTAACAAGCTTGGGACAATTAATATACTAAACTATAGGATAAGTACACCCAACATTATTGGGGTGAGGAAGTTAATTATGGTCAATGGAGGCAGAATACTCTTATGAACATTCATAGCTGCCATGAGACCTTATAATAGGCCCAACCAAGATCTAGGCTGATTAGACTTAAATCACTGGACTTGCTTGGCATGAGAGAACCAAGATAGGACCCCTGTGGACCACAACCTGCCTTCCCACCCCTAGGTCTCCA
This sequence comes from Chrysemys picta bellii, assembly GCF_011386835.1. Taxonomy (NCBI): domain Eukaryota; kingdom Metazoa; phylum Chordata; order Testudines; family Emydidae; genus Chrysemys; species Chrysemys picta. The sequence continues at coordinate 48,621,143 of NC_088798.1, read as the reverse complement.
CAAGAACTGTGTGAGTATGCCTATGATATGACATGGGATGTCAAACTAATACTGCACTACTGCTACATTCTTGTTTGGATCAGAACATTTGTGTTTTTACAGTGTTAATAGAATTATTGAAAATTCAACTTTTTCCTAAGTGTGAATGTTGCAACCGTGCATGTCAATGTTCTCATTCAAACAGCAATTCTATGACTATTGTGCTTGATTCTGGGACTAGAACATATCGAACCTCTGAAGTTCAATCAATTTGTTAATTGAGAATCTTTAAGTAATCAATATAACCAATATAATCAATAGGCAAACAACAGATCAAGCGACAGAAGTGGCATCCAAACGGGGACCCCAAGGGTGCATGAGGACTGCCCCTTGCCTGTAGCCTCTCTCATTTTAATGTCTGCAGGGGCTGAAATAATATTGGATCTACCAAAACGTGTGAATGCTGCTTTGTCCTAAAATATATTGCTGTCCCCCACTCCCTCTTTCCTCCATACACACAAGCTCACAACAAGATAACTTGATCTTCCTTCCCAAACACACTCCTTCAGACTGATTCTTCTTCCCATGTTCTCATAATCGCCAATGAACTCTTTGATATTCCCTTCCCAGCTTCCCAGATGAGCTCTTGCTTTATCATTCACCCTGATGAATACAGCCCCTTCAGATCATCAGGCCTGAAGCTGTACAAATATTACATTAATTTGCCCCTGAAAGTCAGCACTACAATATTTAATAATTCACTCCCTTTTACTTTGCAGCAGTTATGATTGTGTACATTCTTTTTCACTGGAAGCAGTAGATTTGTATTGTTCTTTTATGAGAGTGAGAGTTTGCTACAGTTCATTCCACATACAAAAATGTGTTTAGTTCCTGGGAGAAGCTCAGGGAGCATTTGCAATGTTCAAGAGAATTCCACATTGTAATTTGCTGATACAGAGTTTAATCTCATGGTATTAAAAATACAAAAAAGGCAGTAAATATTCTAATATATTAATGTACATTCTTAATTTGATATTATTTAAATGTGTCATTAAATAATACCCTTTTAAAGGTACTTCTGAGTCTGAGGTAATCCATTTTTAATCCACAGAACAAGAGCATTGTAAGATTCCCAGCATAAACCTTCTGAAGAGCCCAGCACTATAGGTCAGTCTTTGGCTTCTGCTGGGATTGCCAACAGTGCCAAACATGGTGTGAATATCTATCCATTGAGAACTGGTCTGACGGCATCAACTCATTTGATAGAGGCCAATGAAAGTCCAGATGGAATTACCAGCCTTGCTAAAGGCTGGATTGTGGTCGGCTCCTGTAGAAGCATACCAGGGAGGAAGACTGTGCAAGAAGTCTTCCTCCTTGTCTCAGAGTTCAGAAGATGGGCCTTGCTTTCTGTTGAAGATAGGGACTGAACATTGTTAGCACCCCTTCAGATGCTAGCCACTGGAACTGGGGCAAAGGAAGGTAGGTAGGAGGCAGGAACATGCCCCTCCCCCCCCCAACCTTCCTCTACACCAATCAATGGAGCTGGCCAGCCTCAAAGAGGCACACATGTCTCTACATACACACACACCTTGAAGGAATGCAGCAGGTGGGATACTCATCTTTGCCTCTGTTCTCCAGGACACAACGTATAATGTACTGGTTTGCTCACTGAGGCATCACAGTTCCACACTGTGCCCGCAACAGGGCTGTGGTTCACAGTTGCAGTAGAACCCGAAGACTGAACAAGTGACATATAGGGGAAAGGTTCCATAAGCAGCCTCTTGAGCCAGTATCTGTTTTTTTTTTAATTCTGCCTAATTCCTTATATACCAGGAGTCCGTATTTTTATCCCTAGTCCAGATATAATATACAGTCTATCTATTAACCCAACACATCCAGTGAATTCAGTGCTTTGATGTGGCAAAGTGAAAAGCCCTACATTATATTAAGGCTACATATATATTATTTTTTCCAATGAAGGAATTGAATCTACTGTGTTCAGCACTACACTGAACCAAAGAATATTATACACTGCTTTCACTTCATGTAGGACAACTTAAGGACAGAGATATTCCAAGGGATTTAGGTTACTCTGTCTTCCACACATGAAACTTGATTTTGAGCAGAGCAGCTGTCTGATGCAAAGCCAAAGATGTTCGAAGGATAAAACGCTAGTTCTATTGCTCCAACCTAAGGAACTTTAAGACAAAAGTTGTTGGGAGATTTGCTGCCAGAAAAGAAAAACACAAAAACACTTTTTTTCAACTTCCTTGATAAGTGATTAGTGAAATGCCAAGTCATTTTTCCACACTAGCCAACTACCATTCTGATCTCTATTAAGACTGCTTACATTGTGATTAGGAAAAGCGAGAGATTAATGCATCATTTCTGTGCATGAATACTTTGACAAGCTGTCAGGAATTTGAAATATCATTTATATAGCTGAGGAACAACAGGGATTCTATATGAGATCCCCGAAGAACAGGAGTGTTTATTACCGACATAATAGAGATAACGCCAACAGAAATAACTGACTTGTAGCATTCCTGCAGATCTAGGTAAAGATTACATCTATTGGTATTGCTTTTATCAGTCCACCATTTTCTCCTCTTAGCTAAGTGTTCAATTTTTAAAAAGCCACCTAAAAATGAACACACCGTTGCAAGAAGCATGGACAGCACAAGGTAATGGGCATAAAGAAATATACTGAAAAGTGTCATTTAAACTACTGGGATACAACATGTTCTAACTATTTGCAACCTGTCAAGAAAAATAACTAGGTGAAACTGCATGAGAACTTAATGAAGATGCTTCCTCAGTGTACAGCAATGGATGAAAAGGCAAGTGAGATGTTGGGTTGTGTTAAGAAGAGAAAAGAAATAATATGGAAAATACTATGAGTCTGTAGCATAACTCAACGGCATGTCGTTACCTTTAATGCTGCTTTCCGTGAAAAAAAAAACAATTAGAAAAAATAATGATTCAGAGGGGAAGAATTATTATATGATACACCGAGCCAGATTTTGGTTCCCACTCCACCCCTTATTGCCGCTCTGGCAGCAGGAATATGCCATAAACCAATCACAATGGCAATGGAGAAAATTCTCCTGTTGTAGGAGCAGTATAGGGGCAGTGTACACACATTGCGCCCCTTCTCAGCTACCAGTATAGATATATGATGGGTGAGTGAGTGCTGGGAACTGGCCATAGTGCAAAGAGTGACAGCTGTTCTGGGCTGGAGAGCTGTCCCAAGGCAGCCATGGGAAGGCTACCATAAATTGGAGCAGGGTAGGAGACTCAAAAAGTCAACTCTCCCTCCCCACTGGCTGCACTTTTGGTGCTGTGCCTCCTGAGAGGAGAGGTGCAGCACAGAATCTCTTAGAATATCAGACAGACTTTTGACCCAGATCCCTAAGTGGCCCCCTCAAAAATTTAACTCATAACCCTGGGTTTAGTAGGCCAATGCTCAAACCACTGAGCTATTCCTCCCCCCCCAGTGCATTAAGTGGGCAGCTTCATACTTGGAGAGATTAAGAGGCAGACGAGTCAGAAGAGATGATTAAACCAATCAATGGTACAGAAAGGGTACTCAATATGCAGAATATTATGAGCCTGTGGAACTCATTGCTCTTTTTTATGGAACTTTCAGTACTGTCCCCTCTCTGAAACAGGATACTTAATTAAATGGGTCATTCATCTCATCCAGCATAACAACATTTCCTATATTCCACAGGCTCTCTCTTTAATTACCGGTAGAAAGGAGTCATCAGGCAGCTCTTGTATTTACTAAAATAAAGGACTTGCTACTAGTATCAACCAGCTACTCCAGACATTTCCCTTCATATTGTTAAATCAGATCCACTTGCATCGCTAGATGATGCCTCTGAAAGGCAACCTTTGGAAAACCTTGATTCTTCTGCTATTGAAAACTCGGCAAAGGAATCCTGGTGCTGGTATAGTGCCTCCTATATATTGGGCACATAAAAAAATGGACTGGTGCATTAGAGGCCAAATTGTGCCACTTAGATCCTGCCTTGCATAGGGCTCCCCCAGGGTATCTTAAGAGGAACTGTGCCTCAGGGAAGGACAATGCCTCCCCAAGCTTCCTTGGATGATGAAGCATGCACTCCTCTTGCACCAGGCCCATTTTTCAGGCCAGCACAGAAGGGGTGGGACCATAGTGCTGCTCTTTTTCCACTCTTTTTGGGTGAGGACATGCAGAGAGAGAGAGCAGTCACTCCACTTGAGAACTGCAACTGGCCCTTGTACAAGGTGCACAAAAGAAAGGAAAAGTCCCCTTTCCACCTCACTTACACATACAAACAGTCCTTATGTAGAAACTATAAGCACTAATACCTTGTGGCTTGCTTGGTTTCTTTGAGCTCTTTTCCTAGTATTTCTTCATGTCACCATTGATGATGTAGGAACCACAATAGTTTCAGAGATTCTTTCTAGGTAGGGAACGCATAGTATGGAGGCGTGCCTGAATTATATGCAAATTTTCAGAACCCTTTGCCTTGGAGTGCAAAACTTACTTATCAGTCTTAAGAGTTCAGGGTTCCATACAAAATTTCTAGCACTTGATGCATCTGATCTGGTCAGAAATATTGTAAGAACACCCCAGTGACATTCAGGTTCTTCTCAATTTTCCAAATGGATCTACACAAGCATACAAAACTGAAAACACAAATAAAATTATCCAAACATTTCTAAATCACATCGAGATTTGGTTCCAATCCAGATCAAGTTTTTGGGGAAGAGTTTGGTTCTGTTGTTGCTTTACCCACAACATATCAATCTTTCCAGTCCAAACCTTGCATTTCTGCTTGTTGGAAAACATCAGCTCTGCACATATTTGTTATCATAATTGTGTTGATCTCATATTGTTTCAGTACAGAAGAAGAGATCAACTTGAGAGTGGAAGAAAGTATTTCTCTTGAAATGCCAAGCCAGTTTGGCATCTGTACTTGACTCCTGCATCTTTATTCTATGGTAGCATACTTTTTCAGTGAGATTTAATTTCAGATGATTAATTTTCTCTTTCAAATACTATGATACCATTGATCAGGATAGCATTTTACATCTCAGAAAATATGTTGCACTGTCAGTGAAGAGGCTGATGGTTTCTTACCCCAAATGACAAAGAATACTGAATATCCCAGATATGTGAGGCTACACTTGCTTTATACCAAAGTTACTTGACAGTTGTGTTGATAATACCATAATGGATATTAGAAAAGATGGTGCAGAACTGCCGAAGATACATGATAATGCACCCACATAAATCCAAACAAAGGCTAAAATTCCTATGTAATCTTGTGAAGCCTGGAGATTGAATTACTCTCTCTGTTCTAGTAGTAATATCCCCCTGGTGAGAACAGAGATGCATCCAAAGTATGAAATGCCATGGCTTCCTACACCTTGCCGAGGAATGAAATAAATAGTGTGGCTCTAATACTACTACTTCATTGCTCATGAAAGTAAAAACAAATCACAAGAGAAAATCCACCCAACAATAAAACAAAACACAAATGTCAAAGGGTGAGTATATTGATTCACCTCCTGTGACCCTTTTATTTTAATGGGGTTGGTATTTCAATTTTAAACCCTTAAGTATAGCCATCCATTGTGGTTATAGCACAGTCATTCATACAATAGCTACTACTCAAAATTAATGCAACAGTCACTTTTGTTGCAGGCAAAGATGATTTTCTTACAAAGTACCTGTGCTCATCTGAGGCAATTTATTCGAAGGTCATAGAGTTTTGAATTGCTGCGTTAATGTACTGTAGATGCTTTTATTGTTGTTTAAATATAGAATGGGGGTAAATAGCTAGAGTTAGGAAAGGGAGCCAGTAAGCTATTAGTGAGCCTTGTGTTTGTGAAGTGGCAGCTATTATATAGTGATATGCAACAACATATTGGTGTTACCTCTACAGCGGTAATTAGGGTTCTCTAAACCAGTTTGCTAAGATACCACCCACTCCTACTTCAAATCCATCCTACTAATGCAATTCAGCCATGTTGTTTGCACAAAGGGAGTTTAAACAATTAAATAAAATAAACAGACCCATTAAGGTAAGTGCATGCTATAAAGGATCATTCCAGCTCCACTCCTCTCAAAAGGCGCAGGCCCCAAATGAGTAACCACATACTCCCAACTTTTATTTCCTAACTAATGTCAGGTCTGTATTTAGGGCTGATCCAACTTTAGCTGAAGAAAATGGGGATCTTGGGAGGTGTTTAACTGGAGCTGGCTGGGCACTAGACTGTTAGCTATTCAGGGAAGGGACTGTGTCTTTCCTGCCCTCTGTAAAGCACCCAACATATTTCTGGGTGACAAATAAAATGATAATAATTAAAGTTGGGCAAAGTATTCATGGTGAATAATTTATTCAGTGAATTTTGCCATTTATTCAGTGTATTTTCCAAGTTACTCCATTGCTGACAGGTGGGATCAAAGGTTGCCTAGGGAGAGTTAATACATTTCCGAGCAGCATTAACTTCTGTAGGGGTGATGGTGTGGTTTATGCTGATTTATAAAATGGAAGGTGTTCCTTGATTCCCCTTCCTTATCCCTTCTCAACTCTTGGCTTTGTTTACTCACTATTTCTGAAAGGGTCATATGATACACCGATGTATTTGCTCTTTGCCTAGTCTTCCATGCCTTTGCCCACATAACTTCTATCCATTTGCTTCCTTCCAAATTGTGTAAGGGAGGAGAGCACATGGTACTAATCTTACATTAACTGCTGATTCTATTAGATATTTAAATGTAGTTTGAGAATTAAAGTGCTGCACCCAGGAATTCAAATTACTTTGGGGCTGATTCAGTTCCCATTGCAGCCAATGAAACTGTTTCCATTGGCTTCAATAGGAGTTGGATTGTCTTTATTCTCATTTATCATATTTACCTTCATTTTGATATGTTTTCTGTGTCCTGAAGCTATAAAGGAGTTAATTTTTTCATATGCATCAAATTCACATTTGTCACTGTTTGAAAAATGTCATGGCCACACCATTTTTTCTTTTCACCAGTTTCACAAAAATGAGGAGAGAAAAAAATAAAAGTTTGCTGTGTACAGTCTTATTAAATGTAAACCTTCAGATTTTTTTTCACCAAAAACATTTGGAGATTGAGTATGCCCAATTTTACAGAAAGCAACACCATTATTATGGGAGGCAGTTATCTAGTGATTAGAGCAGGAGACTGGGAATCAGGACTCCTACATTTTGTGTCTAGCTCCATCATTACTTTGCTCTGTGGCCTGCTGCAAGTCTCTTAGCTTTGAGTATGAGTTTACTCTCTAATAAAATGTGTATAATAATGTTCACCTACCTCACAAGGTTGTGAGAGTTGTGCAATTTAATGTATTATTCTTTGTTAAGATGAAGTCCCCATTGTACGAGGCACTGTATAGACAGATAGGAAGACACAATCCCAGCCCCAAAGAGCTGAACTAATTAATTAATGCGCATAATGTGATTTGAGATCTTCAGGTAAAGGTTTGCTATATAATCTAACACAAAATACTATTTTATGAAAAATTCTGCAAACTCTGAATTTGAATTAATGGAATCTGATTAAAAGAAAATCACCATCCCTTCCTCTGTGAGCAGACAGCCTGGTAGTGTGCATCATTTTAGAATAAACTTTATTTCAATCTCTGTACCTAGTAACAGATTTACTAAAACTCTCAGAACTTTAGCTGTAGTTTCCAGTATTCCAGGACTTCTGAGCTTCTTGGCTCTGCCCCTGCCATTGTGTTGTACAGAACAGCAGGGTAACTGAAATCCACATTGGAAGCTGGAGGTTCTGTTAGAGTGGAAGGAAATCTGCCAAGTGAGGTAGGTTGCTTTACAAATCAAAACCAACCAACCAAGCCTTCCAAACTAATACTACAAGGAAGCTGAGAATTAATTTAATTAGAGATTTGCTAACATTCAAGGAGGGAGACACTTTGTAGTGCTCAGATTAATGCTTCTGGATCACCAAAGAGGAGACATTCACAAGTACAGTTACTGTGCAGTTATTTCATTTGGATGTTTGTTTTATGGTCACTGTTTTTCTTTATAGTTTTTTTTCAGTGGCCCAATATTTTCAGTACTATTCTGTGCCTAACAGCCAAGATAGGGGTGGAGAATTGCATTTGACAACTGGATATCATTGAACCCTTCAGTTTTATATATGCAAACAAGATTATATTAAGAAGAAGTTAACATATCAGGCATTAAAGTTTAAGAGGAGAAAGGCATCTTCATTTTTTCCATGATCAAATGAATAATGTGAAATGTTTTAAGGAATGACAAGTATATCATTAGGCTGCTACAATATCACAATAAACAGAATACAGCTAGTGAAATAAAGTAAACATTATCTATAATACAATAATTCACGTGGCATATTCTACCATCAGTGAACAAACAGAGACATTATTCATATAAATAGGATTTTTGCTGGGAAAGTTTGAAGATTGAATATATCCCTTAATGAGGAGACTGGCCCTACAAAACTCACTCACAGGTGTAATCCTTACTTATGTGAGTCGTCTCATTGATGTCAGTGGACAACACACCTGTATAAGGTTTAATTACTGAACATTTGCATGTTAGGATAGTCTACATAAAACTGGGATTAATCAATCATAGAATCATTTGTGTCACTTCAAACAGCCTTGAGCTGGGGGAATTAGGAAGCACATGTTGTTGAAGTGCTGTTGGCAAACATAGTCCAGGTGCTTTCGGCAATCTGATATTTTGTGTCTGATCATTCTTTAATTGTATCACAAATGAATAATCTTTTGCACCTAAGTAGAAGGAACGCAGAGGACATATTTCCTGTAAATGACACAGGAAACAGCTGTGTGACACTCATTCCCGTGATGGTTTTATCCTGTGCAGTCATTTTGGTTTTGTGCAGGGAGGGATTTCAGTGGAATAGATGGACACCTAAAATGTTGAGATGAAGGATAAATCAGTTCCTTGGCTGCTGTGAGCTATTGGGCTGAAATTCAAACTTTTTCTCGTGTGTATACTGTACTATGAAACCAAGAAGCTGAAAAACCATAGCACTGAGCCACCAGCAAATTTAAACCTTGCCATACCCAAGAGAAACAGGCATAGCAGCAAAGCAGAGGATAGCAGGAGCTTTTATTAAGCCTAGATTCTGACCCAAATGTAAACCCATGGAAGAATCAAAATGAGGGGTAAACTCTCCACCTTGCTCCCTGCATGGGCTATCTGGACTTCAAGTCTGGCTGAACAAGGCTAATGGATGCTGCCCACCTGCTTACTTCCTTCCCTGCAAAAAAAGTGGAAGTGAGTGGGTGGGAGGAACTGTGGAAATGGGTGGAGCCCTTGACCAGTTTAGGTGAACTGAAGTGGCGTGATGGTCGTAGTAATTTTCTGCTGCTCTAGGCCAGCAGCAATTTACTCATGTCTTGGAACAAGATGGGAGCAGGGAGAAGACTGTGCATCCCTGGCATCAGTTCTTTTCAAAGCATGCGGTTGGGGCAGCAAAGCAGCGTGCCACCCCTTACTATGAGGCTAGGTTCTTAGGAACACTCTATCCCTTATTGTACTTTATTTTTTGCTCAGGCTTGAGTATCAGAAACAGAAGAGAGGAGCTGGAACTCCTTTAAGCATTCTTTTTTATCACAGCTATTTTAGATGCAATTTACACATCTGTGACTTAATGGGGGGAAAAACTGTTTGTAAGAGCAAAAGAAAAATGAAATATTTTATTCAAGTGCATGTTTTGTACAGTATATTTATCTTTTCCATTTTAATTGTATCATCCATCTAGTAGGGCAGGCATCTTATTTTATTTTGTTACACCCAGACAAACTACAGTGATTTCAGAAAGTGCTTTATAACCTTATCCTGTACCCATAGTTACTCGAAGGAGTTGATTTCTTAATTATTTAAGAAATTAGTTGCCGGAGAAGATGGATGCTTAATGAGGGTTATATTGGGGAGTGCTTTCACACTGGGACATTCAAAAAATTTTCCCAAGATGCCTACAATTAGGGATGCATTTGATGTAATTTACAAGCATACGTCTCACCTGGAATAGTCTATCTTATACAGGGTCAGATTCTGGTTGTCCACTGCACCGGTATATAAGAGAAGAGGATCATGTAAGGAGCTTTCCTCTCATAACGCCCACATAAATATTTTCTAGAAAGAATGGGTTATGCTAATTATTATTACATTACTAATTATTTAGGTACTGATTCTGCCGCTCTTACTCAGTCAGGGTAGTATCTTCCTTTGTAAGTAGTTCCATTGAACCTGGCCCATCGTTTCTTCCTTACTTTGGCCCACTTCATTGCTTTGGGTCTGTGTTTGCCTGCCTGCAGGGATAAGTTGAAGGTGTTGCCTTATTTCACAAAATACAATCTCTGCAGTTTAAAACCACCACTTTTGTGTGTATTGCAGCCTGTAATCATGTGCACATAGCAAAGCCTGCTGTTGACTTCTCTCTCTGTTGGATACAGTTTTCAGCCATGGATGGGTCCTGTATTTAAGAACCCCTGTGTACATTAGTGAGGATTGTGAAAGCAACTGTTATGGTACATTGTTCCCTGATGATCATCCCAAACAAACTGGGACATGTTTCACCGTGAAGGGTCCAGTAATACATAATTTTCAGACACTGGATTGTGCACTCATATCACTTGTTTGCTTAATGAGAAGCAGGTGGCACAGTCTCAGTTGTAGCAGTTATTTTGTTTGATGCAAACTTGTTTTTTGTAGTTTTTCATGGCTCTTTAATTTGCATGTTACAACATCACCTTCCTCACCTGCAATTAAGACAAGAGAATGCCTTCCTTAGGATTGTTATGTGTTTTATCTGGGTGCATGACTGCAGCTGAGCATTCTTATTAACGCAGGGTGTTTCACATGAGGAAGTACAAACTAGTAACTTAAAATTGGAAAACTAAGCTCCTAATTTATGCTCTAAGACAAAAATTTTGACAGGAGAAAACTGAGTTTTGTCTTTTTATTATGTAAAAAAAAACACTGTACAAATAACTTAGTGATTTTCCTACTTAAACTTGTCTTCTAATGCATATCACATGGGGCCTAGTCATAACCTCTGTAGGTAGAATCCCAATGGAAATGTGAGACCCTAGCCTTGCCCTGCACCCATATAGGACTCAAGAGGCAACAGAAGTGCAGAGGGCTAGCTATACACCCAGCTAAACCTAATCTCTCTACAGGGTATGGAGTCTATTGCTCCATTCCCCTGCTCAGAGCATCCTGAGCACAGAGATGTTGTTGGCTAGTACAGCAGGTATGGGGTGAGTTCTTTCAATCTGAGTGACAGCTGGGAAGTCTGAATTAGTCAGTGCTTCACAGAGGCAGTAGTCCAAACCAACAGCTTCAAAATGAAACTGTTAGCTTCTGGTGGAGAGGACAGGCCCATCTGTGTGGTAGGAAGCAGGGAAGACGAGGAGACAATCATTTCTCTGTTCTGTAATTCACCTATCACCCCTCTGGTACAATTAATTTTAATTTATTCTTCATTCATCCATTGAAGGAACTCCAGATTCGGGCCCCACAAGCTCTGTGCCCTGCTGCAAAATCAGGAGTATAGTCCAAGTACTTCCTTCACCTACTATTTACAGGTTCTAACTTTATTAATTGTTAAAACACCTCCTTTCCATTTCTCTTGTTCCACCCTGACTTAAATAAGGAGTCTCTCAGCCAACTTTATCTACATTCTCCCATGTCCTCCTTTTGTAAAACTCTTGCCGCTCTTAATTGTCACTGAATATTGGTTGCCATTCTCCTTTCTCTGCTTCTAGTGCAAATTTTCTTTTATCCATAAATCTTTGAGCAGCCCCTTACAAATCCACATTGGGACAGTTTTTATTTCTTGAATGCTTTTTTTTTTTAATTTATTTTCCAGAGGAACTTTGGTAAAGAGGGCTTTACAAAAGGCAACAGTGGAGGAATTTCCACAGAAATAGAGCTATGGACTATTCAATATGGGCCACATTATGACTCTGGTCTTCTCCAGCACAGGAGAGTAAGGAGTTCCCTTACTCTGGTACATGAACTATTTGTGTCACAGGTAGTAGTATGGGCAGGAGTGCCGCCAGTTTTAGGTCCCACCCCAAAATGCCGCCCCCCCACAGAAGCGGCGGAAGGTCCCGCCACGGAAATACCACCGCGGTCGCCGTCCCCCAAATCACAGCACCCTAGGCGACCGCCTAGGTCGCCTAATGGGTTGCGCCGGCCCTGAGTATGGGGGAGAGAACACATCTGTTACTTGATCACTACTTGCATTGGATAGGCAAACATAGGGAATGGGCAGATTCTTGATCCATCCCCCCTCTTCCAAAGCACTTGCAACTGCAGCTGAGGCAGTACATAGCAGAATATAAACTGTAACAGGTAAAGGGCTAGCACAGCTTAGATCTGCCCTGGAGCTAAAGGGAAGCAGGGACTGAATTGTGACATTGAGAGACACAGTGTCAGATCTTGCTCCCCTTACTTGTGGGAATAGTCCCACTGAGTAAGGTAAGCAGGTTTTCAGCCAAGTTTTTGAAGTTTGCATTTAGCTAATAAAACATTCCCCTCCATAATCTCTAATTAATTAATTTCCCACTGGAAACAAAACAGTGCACTGCATGACAATGTACCAAGGATCCCACTTGTCTGAATATTATGAATAAGAATCCGTTCAGACACGTACATTTCCACAGGTCTAGAGAAATGCATTAAGAGCTGCAGCCTTGAGAATTCATATTAGAAAGAGTAACCACTAGATGTCATCATTTTAACAGGCTGTCACGTGGCCTTTAATGCTTTAAGATCTCTTGAATCCTTATGCTAACCCTGGACCACTGTTTCTTCTGCAAAAATCTTTATCTGCAGTTAACACAAAAGATTAGCATGTAGAGTTTTAAAAGTAGATACACAGCTGGAAATAATAATAATATTTTAAAAATAGAATGACACTCAGGAATTATCTTCATTGTGCACATCTACCCTCATCTTTCCTGTATGCATCATTTTTGTGAAGAAAAAAGTTATTTTGACTTTGAATAAAATTTAGCAGTCCAGACCTGGAGCTCCTTTTTCCATGTATAATGGTGAAGATGCAAGTTCCATAAGTCACACAGTGAAATAGATGACAGGACCAAAGTACTGCTCAATGATATAAAGTTCTATGTCTGGATTTTCACTTTCATCAATAAAAAGAAAATACAGTAGCTAAATATTTAGTCTACAATTTGGAGTCCTAGTCTTAACTGAGCTTCTATTATTGTGCATAAAATTTTGCAGGCACAGGTCAATGGAGGCACAAAGATGCACCCGCAATTATTTGTGCCCATAAACAATGTGAAATAGACATGTAAGTACCTGTGAGTACACATCATAGACATCTAAAGGACCTAAATTCTGAGTCTAAAGTTCTCCCTGCTTTTGGGAAATGCTGCCTTCTGAATGGCCAATAACTTATCCTGGCTATACACCATGGGTCTAGCTGTTGCAATATCTTAGCTGCATGTAATGGTCTGACCTATTTTTCGCATTGAAAGTCATCACAAAATATGTGAGCACAGCCCCACAAACAGCTGTTGGGTCAAATTAAACACAGAATGAATCAGTGCAGTTTTGTAAGTAGTACGAAAAGAATAAATATGCTTTCTTTCAGGGTGCTCTGACTTTCTCTTGTAACTCTAGTTGTGCAACTATTACTTGGAAAACAAACATGCTCACACTGTAATGTAATTTCAGTCTAATCTTAAAATGTAATCATCTTAAAAAAGAATGGTATTTAGGCTATGCACATCTGCTGCCTCCCTACCCTTTGTACTGCTGGGACTTAGCTTGGCATTCTCGGAAAAAGAAGAAAGAAGTGGTTATGAAACTATCCTTTGCCTGCATCTTTCAGCAATGTCTCCAAGCAGCACTTCATATGAGGTTCATCAGTATTCTCCACCTACACTTACTTCTTGATAAACCAACTGAATCAAAACAATAATTACACTCTAGTCCCACTGTAAAAAGTAAAATGAAACAAATGAGAGAGGCAACAAAGAGTCCTGTGGCACCTTATAGACTAACAGATGTATTGGAGCATAAACGTTTGTGGGTGAATACCCACTTCGTCAGACGTATGAGAGAGGATTTCTCTGGGGGAGAAGGTCAGGAAATGGATGTGGAAAGGGTGCAGGTGGGTGAACTAAGCATTGATGTGATGCTGTTGAGTGGGCAACAGACGTTTGGAGAAGGAAATAGGCAACTTGAAATAATAAACGAGGTATTTTGTAATGTTTGATTGTTGTAACAAGGTCCAGATTTTGGTAAACTTATGTTTGATAATCACTTATGTGAGTGTTCTGATTGACTTGAGACCACATGTTTAATGTCCACCAGTGTGAGTAAGGGGGTCAAAATCTGGCCAAAAGAAGCTTCATTTGATTTGAGGGTTGTTGTTTTTTTCTTCCCCATTATGGAATGAGCACAGGCCGGGAAAATAGCAGCTATTAAGTCATAAGCATGGCTGTCACACTGGTTCATCGTGCAGTTTTATGGTAAAATTTTCAAAAATTGGTTGCCAAATATTAGACACATAAGTCAATTTTAGGGAATGAGATAATAGTGATTTTCAGAGTTACTGAGCACCCATAGCCCCCCTAATTGTCCATATTTAACTGAGTCCACTGAAAATATTAATTCCAATAAGCACTGTACAGTTGCTGTCATTCAAAGATTTTAAACACACACACAGTTCCATATAGTAATTAACAACAAAACAAACCATAGGAGATGCTGAATGCCCACAGTTTCCACTGATTTTCATTGGAGTTGTGATGGGTGCTTCACACTGTCCAGGATTTAGTCCATTACTAATAATATATGCTTAGACAATTAATAATGCTTGCAAAGTCTTCTACACCTGATTAATCTTCACAACACCTCTACAACGCAGGTAAATATTATCCTAATTTCTTATGAGAAGAAGTTTACACAAAGTGGGTTAGGCAGACCATAATTTCCATACCTTGTTGCTTGAAGTTAAACATCAACAGCAAATCTATACTGAGGCACCCAAGAAGAAGAGGTCTGATTTTCAGAGTCACTGACTTTAGCACTTCTCCACTCAGGTGTTCATCACTTTTTCTAAAGCAGTGCGGAACACTGTTTAATAATTTATTATTTATTATGTATTATTATTATTATTATATATATTTGATTCAAATCCTACAAACCTTAGTCTAGCTTTATTAGGACTTGCCTTAGTAAGGAATGCACAGTCTGGCCTATAACATATTAAATAACTGGACTTTGTTTTAACATTATATGAAAACACAGTCGCTTGATAGCAGCAGTAAAGATACCGATAATCAGATATTGAGTCTATGAACACATGACCAGGCAAACACAGGAGACATGGTGACAGCCGCAGCATAATACACTTAATTTGCTAAGTTAGTTAGTCTGATTGACTTTATTTAAATATAATTAACTGTATCAAATTAAAAACCTTAAGAACTTAATGACAGAAGGTAGAAGCCAAGGAAAACTGCAGCACTCAGTAAGGCTCACCTGCTGCAGCCAAAGCATTAAATGTATAGAAAATTGATCATTTTGGTACATTTGTTATAGAAATTATCTTTAAAGAGTTGCCACAGTTTCTGAAGTGCCTTCATGTTCTCTTTAGCTTTTCTAGTGAGACATATCAGTATGTTTCCAATTTACATTGCCGTGAGCTGTGTGTGCCAGGGGAAGGGGAAAATAGAGGGATTTATATTGATGTAATCCCTAAAAAGGCATAGATTAGTTCATGATTAAGTATGAATCCATATCAAACATTACTCATGCACACAAATTCTGTCAAAATATTGTGCCAGGGAATTCAGACTGAAGACAGATTGAATACTGTCTTTAAATCACCTTATTGTACTTGAAATATTACTTCAATAAATTATAGAAAGAAATATCAACTATGGTTCAGAGGAGCCCTGGTAAAAGACACATAACCTACAATCTGAGTGCACAGAATGAGTTAATAATGGAGTTTCAATATTAACTAACATTCCTGAATTTTAATTTCTTTTAAAAAATAGTATTTATTTTTAGTTTACAACCAGCAATATTGGGTTACATCCTTTGGCCCAATCTGCTCCTTTTGCACCACTAAAATGGTACAAATAAATGGAAACTGCCTCAACTCGTATGGATATGAACCTAGTATAGTTGGACCCTAAACCACCATCTTCCTGGCAGAGGACAAATTAGGGCAAGGGGCAGGGGGTAAATGGGTCCAGAGCACCCTGCTTTCTGACAGTACCCAGCTAGTGGATATTCCTTTACGGGAGGACACCAGCAGGTGGGACTTTACAGCAGCTCCGAAGAGCTGTTAGTAAGATTAGGTAGGTTAAACTTAGTATCCTGGTCAAATTCCAAATCAAGTAAATACATTCTGTCAACCTAAAATTGCCCCTGCAGTTTCAATTGTGTAAAACATCCTTCATATCCTAATCTACATCATCCGGTAGTGTTTTGCTGTTTATGGTGCAGTGCTAAACAGTTACCCAAGATAGCTGCATTTCACTGGTAAGCTAAAACACATGTATATTTATAAGGGAGAGATGCCATTAATAGAAAAATCCAACATTTAAATTTTCATGAAATACACTGAGTGTGTTCAAAAATAGTATGGAAAACCACTACTGCTGTTATACGTGTAGCCTTAAAAAGAGTATATCAATTAAAAATTAAATAATTCCTCATCTGCCAAATTTCTGCCCTGAGAGAATTTTTATGAGTATGTTAGGGGGTTATAATATGGGAATGATGACAGACCCTTGGTTATAATGGTGTTAGGGGGTGGTGCTATAATCTGTTATTTCTATGACTGTTCCAAGTCACATGAGTAACTTAAAAAGCCTTCTTCATCTGTTTTAATACAATCAACATGTGGTAGAATTAAATTAATCTAATCTATGCCAGAGGTAATAAAATTAATGAAGATACTCACGTACATTTAATATGCACCTGGTACTGATGGTTACCTTGAACAAGCAGCCACATAATGCAATCTACTCTTTCTGAGTCATGCAAGCTACTTTTTCTAGTACCATTAAAGAAAATTATCAGTCTAATAAGATAAACAGAATACTTAGTACAATTCAAATTTTTTTCTTGCAAAGAGTGCAATACTTTACAGGTGGATCTTACTTATAGACCTTCAAGTTAATTTTACCATCTGCTTTCAGATGGTCTGCACAATTTAATCTCCCATTTGATTATGCCCTAAATAGGACTGGAAGATATAAAATTGAAATAAGTCTATCTCAAAAGTCTAAGTGGAGCAAGCAAATTGTCAGGAACAAAATGAACCATTTTTTGCTGAGATGTGGATAGTGATGAATACTAGTGTTTCATTTCAAATTTCAATCAAAGTGATGACCTGTTTTTCATCTCCCGTTCACTTTTCATGGGTTTAAAAGCAGTTCTCAGAAATTGTCAGTGACCATTTAAAATAAGCAACTTATAAGTAAATGCCTTGTCAATTTCTATTAGCATTAGTAGGGTGATTAAAAAGCAGACTGTAATTGTTTGTCTCATATTTTGATGTAACTTTTATTTAGAAGTCATTAAGGGGACTATTTAATGAGTTGATGAAGCATCATATATTCAAATTAGGTTCTATTACCAAAGACTAGACTAGCTTTACAATGGTTATCCAGCACATTCTGGAAGTTGGAGAAATGTAATAAATGCTTTATAGGATAAAGAGCGGTATTGATTAAAGAAACTGTCATACAAACACATAGTTTATGTATATTGTTTACTGGCTTTCAATCCAGATTTATCAATCACTATTAACACCTACTCCTTACAACCCAAATAAGAAAACCCACTCCCAGACACGTGAACAACGAACTGTCATTGCTAATATTAAAGTCACATCACTCACAATGTCTGCAAAGTGGATGAAAAGGTCAATGTATTTATTATAGGCTCCTTATTTTACTGGAGTGGTCCCTTTCAAATTCAATTATCAGAACAGTCTCATTCTGATCCCCTTACAGTGCTATACAGAATTACCCAACGGATGAGTTCAATAAATCTGCACCCAATCTGCAGTTTAAGTCTTTAAAGTGTAACCAGCTGGCACTTCCAGAAGGAACTCATTTGAGCATCAAGTTCTCAAATGTTTGGATATTTGGGATTTTTCTTACACTTCCAATTTCCAGGTAGTTACCCAAACCAGGTCAGGAAACTGAAGCAGTGGAAATTTCACAAAAAAGCCTGTTCTTGAGGATTTCCATCCCGCTTCTGAAGACTCAGTAGACATGGGCATGGCTCAGATAAGCGTCCCAATGCTTGATTACTTTTTAAAATCTAAATTATACTATATATCCCTGTGAGGTTTGCCCATCATTATTGTTGTCCATTCTATGCTATTACAAGAAAGGATTCATTTTATTTAGTTCTTTTGTTACACGTTGATACTTGAAATCAAAGTGTGTACAGTGTGCATTCACATCAAATCTCCAGACAATGTACTTACCACTTCCTTCTGCTATCTGTCTCTTTTCACTGGGATGGGGGTTCAATTGGCCAGCTGGGGAATACAGACCTCTGGAATCCTTAAGGGCAGGAGGAGGGACCCCTCTCCTTCTGCATTCCTATTATCGTCATGGAGCTGGGTGAGGAGAGATAGGGTGGGAGGGCATGTGACTTGTTACCCGTAGCTGGTGCTGGATTACCTATGCTAAGTCTTTTGGCATGCTTTGTTTAGTCACTGATCACCTGATGGGGTCAGGAGGAATTTTTCTCACACTTCAGATTGGCATGAACATCTTTCCAACATATGTGGGAATTATTCAAGTGGCATTTTGGCATATTATACTTATTACAACTTTTTGGGGTAGGCGTCCAGTATAGAATTGCTGTGGTAACAGGATCCAGCCTCCAGTCACCAAACAGTAGTATAGGAGCGGGAAGCCTTTGTTTAGGACCTGCTGTGGTATGCAGGAGAGGGTGTTGCACAAATTGAATTACCCTTTGTCAGGACGCTGAGCTCTTGCACTAGTCAAGAATGTATGGGGATATTTAAGCCTATGGATTGGATTAAAAGCAGGAGCTAAGGTTAGCCTCCCCATGTAAAATGGGCACTATACAGCCAATGATATACTATACACTATACACTATACACATTGGAGTAGGATGCTGGGGTAATTAATTAAAGTTGATTGGAAAGTGGAATTTACGTTCTGTGGGTAAATGCTGACATTTCAAAATTTGTTTTCATTCTGAATTACAGTGAAAAGTCAAAATGTTGCCATTTTGCATGAAACTAAA
Organism: Chrysemys picta bellii; assembly: GCF_011386835.1. Lineage (NCBI taxonomy): Eukaryota > Metazoa > Chordata > Testudines > Emydidae > Chrysemys > Chrysemys picta. Next base: position 48,601,826 of record NC_088798.1, on the reverse strand, counting down.
ATTCTGAAAATATAGAATTGTTTCATTTCAATAATGTCAAAACATAATATTAAAAATAGTATTTTATATAAGCATATAACATACTATATATGATGTTAAAATTAATATTAATTGCAATATAAAAGTCTAAAAAAAAAGAATCAAAACAATAAATTTGAAATTAAACTTTTTGTTTTATCAGAAGAAAACATTTTGACATTATCAAATGAAATGTTTTATCACATTCCTGAAAAAAACATTTTGATTTAGACTAAACTACATTTTCTGAAGGAAATCTGTTGAGGCGGTTTTTATACCAGTTCTATGTTTAGCCTTTTACAATTATTTGTGCTTATTTAAGTGGTTAAATAAACCTAAGTCCTGCACTTAAACAATACTAAGTGTGTGTTGTGTCTTACTCACCTGCCATGCTTACATCAGTTCCTTCTGATCCCACTTACTGCTATGGCAAGGCAATATAATTTTTAATTAAAAGAAATAAAATCAATGTAAGTAGACAGAATTTGACCCAGGGATGTTATTTCTTTTGTTACCTGTGGGCCACAGCTCCCTCTGAGTGCTCAAACGCTTTTTGTTTTAAATTTCCTATTTAAATCTCAGTTTCTGTCAAGGGATCTTCTTTAAAGACAAACATGCACACAAAATTTGGAATATCATTCCCCTTCATGCTAAAGAAAATTGCCAGGAGAATTCTGTTTTCCTGAAGTTATGCTTCAAAAAGTTAAACAGCATGCATGATGCTCATTATCAAATGCTCAGAACTTAAAATATACACACAGTGGGTATGTGGGAGAGAGTTGTGATCTTTATAGCCCGAATCTATTAAGCATGAACTGCTGCCAATAATTAATTACAATCAGTCTTCACCACCCAGGAATAAGATGTTTCCTTTTGATTAGATGATCCACCCATGCTTAATAACAGGAGATTGCTGATCTGACAGCAGACAGTATTATTAGGATTTGAGAAACAAGTCTCAATAGAAAAGAAGGGAACATGATTGAAAAGGCTCCAGCATTTTTCACCATCTTCTTGTATGGGATCAGTATTATTTTTTTCAGGAGCTGGAGTGATGATGAAACATTAAAATTGACTAGGTCCACTAGGATGGATCCCTAAGCACCAATTTAAAGTGAGTCCTCTCCACCCCCTAAGCATCTCCCTCATTTTGTCTTACTCAACCAAAATCTCTAATTTCTCTTTCCTTGCGGCTCTTCTTCTCACTTCATTCCTTAAGGCTGGTCCAGAACAGGAACTGCAGACAATAGGTGGTCTGTTCAAGTCTCAGGTGAGGCAAGGAGAAAAGTAACACAACCCAGAGACAATACAGCTATGTTTGCTTGCCTCTGGCTTCAACCCCACATCCAATCGCTGGTGACTGATCCATCCTTCCATTTATAACATCTGTTTGTGGCCCACAAGAAAGGCTGACAAACTCTGCTGCTCCATCCCAACTCACCCATGTTCCTCCCACCAGTGGCTGCTCCAGTGGCCTAAACAAGAGATTTGGGTGTTAGGGAGAAGCAGAAGCAAATATTTTTCTAAGAAATTTACTATAGAACACTTATGAACGATTGCCTGAAATTAGTAAAAGCAATATGAAAGTATTTGTACAAATCCCCCTGTCTGAACAACTCAAGATACGAAAAGAAAATATCAAGTCAGTGAAACACTAGGGACAGTGAGAGTATCAAAATAAATCGATGTCAGTACTCTTTCTGATAGGCAGAACCATGCAGATGTACTGTTGTATTATTTATTAGTCTACAGTCCGGGTCCTGAGCCTAGCCTTTTCATTTATGTGCAAAGCAGGGGCATGTAAAATCACATCAAAGTAATGTAAGACCATGAAGGTGAGCAAATTGAAGGGGACAATGGTTCTTCCATACCAATATATGAGGAAAGTGTAACTGAGCAGACAAATAGATGTGGTAAGTCTAGCAACAGGTCAGCATTCAGACATGGTTTAACCTGACAACTAAAAACAACAAAAAATCTTTGAAGTCTTTTCTTATAACAGCTTAGTCAAAAGAATTCTACATTTTGAAATGCATGTTGCAGTTTTGGGGCTTAATCCAAAGCCCATTGACTTAATGACTTTGGAACAGGCCCTTGATAAATCAACAGGCTATGAACATTCATAGTGAAATGTGATAGTATAGAATAATATGCTTAAAAATAATCCAAATTATTGCCATTCCATTGTAGGAGATCTCATACTCATTACTGCCATAGAAGTCACGAGTGTTATGTATCCTATAACACCTTGCACTAGCTGAAATAAGCTTTGGCTAGAGCAGATAGGAAAACTGTCAGTATCAGGACATACGATTATTTCCTCATAGCAACAGGAAAGGAGTTAGTCACACAAACCTAGGAGATGTCTTCCTGCCCTTTAATACCTGAAATGCAAGTGCTCAGAACAAAGATAAGGGTGTTTCATGACCTGGAATGCTTGGGTTCAGAACAAATGATATAGGGGTACGTCATGGTACCAGAAACAAACAAGTTAAAAGGTAATTAATTAACTTCAGTTTCAGGTGATGTATATAGTACCTTTTACTGGTAAACAAGTAGAGCTTAAATACATGACTTTAGGGATGTAACTTTGGGGAGTACACCTGTGAACAGTGAATGTAACATCGCTGCACACTGCTCTTCAGAGACTGGGGTTGTATAGTACCTTTTCCCTGTACCATATTAATAAACCTGACTGACATTGGTTATTTGGTCTCTTGAGTATATTTCATAATGAAATAATTAACCAAAGCATGGCCAAGCAATTGACTATACAATTTATCAGCACACTGATAGCAAGGGACTGGATTAAGTGCCACATGTGGTCCCTTCCACGTGTTCTTACATGGACAAAAGATACCAGGTCAGGTCCTCAGCTGAAGTCAATGGATCAACTCCAATTTACACCAGCTGAAAATCTGGCCCTAACAAGGTGTAACACACTGCTGGTGATACCACATTGCCTCAGCCAGAGTGATTTTTGCTGGTGAATAGACTGTGTGTCTGCGCCCAGACACTACAGTCTGTCTTCCTCACCTGCAAATTCCTCAAGGCTCTCCCAGTCCAAACCTCACCTAGCAGGTAACAATCAGTGAACTTGAGTCGCCAAGCTCCTTAATGATATATCTCTGCAATGCACAGCCCCTACCACTATGCATTCACAGAAGACATTAAGTGCATTGCTCTATTAAAGAGTCAATACCTCGCAGTTCATCAATTTAACTGGGATAAATACACCATTCCCTTCTATCACAGCACTGATTTGGTTTATAGTAAAAGTAAAATAAGGCTATTAACAAAAGAACATGGATTAAGTGCTACCAAGTAAGAGAGAGAAAGCTAGAGATGGTTACAAGCAGATAAAAGTGAAAATGCATCTAAAAATCTAAAACTTAGTTTAACAAGATATGGTTCTTGTTCAAGTTAGTTTCTTTTATACAGTCTCCTTTCCAGCTTTTTACTGGCTGGCCTGGCCAGGACACATTACAGAGATCAAATCACTTGGTTTCTTTGCCTCCTGAAATGAAGGATAAAGATGGAGTCTCTCTCTGTGTTTCTAATATCCCCAAAGAAATACCTTTGTCTTACAAGTCAGGAAGGCCTCCTGTGGATTCAATCTCCTGTGTTTCTCTGGAGTGCAGGAGCCATGTTAATTCTGTCTCTCCAATTCAGGAACAGGATGACACCCATTGGTTTATCTCAATAGCTTTGTTTACTTCTAATATGTAAATTGAGATAAACCCCCATTCTTTTGCATAGGACAGGCCTGTTTATCAGTTTTACCTAGGCTAGGCTGACTTGTCTTAAACATGTTCTAGTAACATCAAACAGAGGGCATTCATAACTTCATATATCAGTTCATAACTACATTGTACAGTGATATTAATAACCAGCATGTTATTAGGTTTCACTTGCTGCCTCACAAGGCATATTTTGTTCAAATATCATTTAATTGCAGTAGTGTACAGAGTGAGAGTACAGGGGTGCCGAGGGTCAGAGGATCTGATATGTCTGGACTTGGTAAAATTCACAAAGTTGTTCATTTAAAGCCACTAAGAATGTTTGTCAGAGGAGGTGCACTACAATATCATCTTGGATACAAAGAAACTTGATGGATTAGAATTATAGTGTTGAAATATGTTTTGGAACAGTTTTATAATAAAAGAAAATGTAGGATATCAAACTTCCTCAGAATCTTTTTCTTAAACTATATTTCAGTTTCTAAAGCGTGCATATATTGACAGCTAGCTGTATGAACAATACATATTGTACACTTCAGGAAATATTCTAGTTGATATTTATACAATAGTTATCAACCTACTGTTCTTTTACCTGTCCAAAAGCTGTTAGGCCCAAGAAGATAAAAGCATTCTGCATTCTCATTTTGAGAGACAACCAAGTAACTACAAAAAATATTGTACACCTCAGAATTCTGCAAGAAGGGAGTTTTGCAGGTGAGAATGCTAACAATTTGGTTGCCAGACAGTAACTAGGTAGTTAGATCACAATAACATGTAGGAATTATTAAGAATGTGTGATGTAGTTTAGCAATATTCATGAATAAATGTGTAGCTATGGAAAGCTGGAATGCCATATATGGTAACGGGTGGGTATTCATCTTCTTATGGTCATGAAAATTGCTCAAATATGGCTATATATCTGGAAGGTTACATAAAGCTGAGGTATAAAATGTTCAGTTTAATTCCATTTCATTAGATTCATTGGGTCACCAAGACTGTGTATATTGAATGAGGACCTCCCTTTTGATAGCCTCCACTTACTTTCCCTTCTGTCTTTGTTTCCAATGGTCTCCATACAGTTCTTACATTTACATATATTGATTTTCTATCATTTCAATTGCATTTGTCTGTATGAATTGATAAAGCTCATAAAGGTTGTGTGTGTGTTTCACCAAATTTTATCTTCTCAATTAACTCTAAGTAGCTGCCTGAAAAAGAACCTGTCCTCTGTGACAAGTGCATGTTGAAGCCCAATAAGTAAGTGTAATAACTGATCAGGCTACAGCAACATGTATCATATTATAACTAGCCTCTTACATACATATCCTGATGTGTGAAATATTTGTACTTATGCCCCAACAGTATTTCCCCCAAAACTACACAATCTGTATGATCAGGAAAGGAGAAATTAGTAGCAGATAACTGACTCCTACAAGACAGATACATCGGGCAAAATAGATTCTTTCTATAAAATAAAAATTGCCCATGCCCTGGTATGCCTGAGTCTTATTTCAACTACAGAAGGACACACAGCAGTCTTTTTCTATAATTTAACTAATTCATAAGGTCAGTGAGAAAATTCAGCAGCAACCAAGCTTCAGCGTTTGGCACAGAACAAAAACACTATCTGAACTGAGACCAAGGACCAAAGTTTGGAACTGTTCAGAACTCCCAGATCCTACCTAGCGGAGACTCCTACAGAGAAGTCCTTCTGGAATCTGATCCATCTTCAATATTTCCCAACACAACAACGAAAGGATCTTGGACCTGCCAGTCTTCTGCCATCAAGTGAGCCCCCCTTAACAGCGAACTTCAGGCACAAACTCAACAGAAGTAAATACATGGTCTGGAAGACTGATCAACCTCCCTCAAAGACCTAATCTTTAGAATACTGCTCAGGACTATTGAAATACAATTGATATAGTATCATAGTAGTGTAAATAGTTTTAAGGTATTTGAAGTTTATTTTTAACTCTTATGTGTATATACTTTGGTTCTGAATTTATTTTATGTTTGTTATAATACCGAAGGTAGATGTGGCATCATTATAGAGTTTCTGGTCCTCCACAGCTCCCAGAGAGGACCAGGATGTGTTGCAGTGGGAAGTTTAATAAACATAGGAACTTTCTTGTAGGGAGTTCTCCAGTTGCTGCTTAAAGCATGTCTCTTTGTCTATATGTCCTCACACTACACCAAGGAGCTGAAAGCTAGGGCTTCCAGGCTCTCAGCTACTCAGACAGGTGCAATGGCAGTAAACCAGGCATTGACTACCCATTGGAAGGGAATAATTTCATTTGGAACTGTACATAACCACTATAGTTCCACCTAGCCAGAAGCTCCCGCAGAATTTTAAAAAATACATGTTACTATTAAGCAGGGCGGGTTCAACATTTCTCACACTGTTTGGCAGTTTGCCTGTGAATTGCAAGGGCTAGTATTTTCCATTTGCAACACCTGACACAGATCTATGGGCCTTTTACTTTTCTAACTGACTGCTGAACTGAAACACAGAATTAACCTGGTGCCCAAGTGTTTGTTATGAACAGAAGCTTTTTTTGTCTAATCACTCTCATATTTCTTTGCTTGGTTCTTATGAAATTACTGACAGCTCATCACGTGGCCTCATTGAGCTCTGCTCTTAGTTTTGATGGACCTTTTTTTCTGGTTAGCCATTTTCCTTCCTCTCCCCTCCTCACTTTTTACAATGCTTCACCTAAGTGACAGCAGATGACTTACCTTAACTCATATCTGATTATCACTGTCCATAGGGTGCTGAAAGATGGAGGAGCCCATTCATCTCTGATAACATTTGATAACATTACCACCTTATCTGAACACCTCCCAGCCATTCATATATTTATCCTCACAACACCCCTGGGAGGTAGGGAAGTGTGATTATCCTCATTTTTCTGACAGGAAAGTGAGGCACAGAGTCTAAGTATCTTGTCCAAGGTCATTCAGGAAGAATGGAGTGGAGCAGGACATTGAGCCCCAGTCTCTTGGCCCTAGTGTCCTAAATGTATTGGACCATCCTTCCCCTCTAATCTAATTTCTAATTCAGTCACTGCTATTGCAAAACATGTTTGTAACTAAACTGGTGACATGCTCCCATTTTTTACAGTCCCAAAAAATCCTGCTGGGATATTAACACACTATAAAAAAACTGCCTCTAGAAAAACGCCCAGGATTGCACCTAATTGTATCTGATCAGCTTTCAGCAGATCTGTCTAATTGCTCTAGTGAAAAGGCAGAGAGGATTGTAAGGATTTGAACTATAAAGAGGAATTATAAAGGGACAGCAGGGGAAAATAAATCTTCAAATTGTGTTGTGAAGTGATTTTCTCTCATGAATCCTCCTCCCAACCCATTTGGTGTGTTCTAAGGCTCTAGGCAATCACCAGAGCTGAACATACTGAGCCAACTTTTGCTTTCTGTTACATCTCTGCCACACATTTGGTGTGAAGCAGCAGAACTTGGCACCGAATACAGAGGAGGGCTGTGCTTAGTGGGTAAGCCAAGAGACAGGGTGTCACAATTTCCGAGTTATAGTTGCAGCTCTGCCACTAACAAAGCATCACAGATCACATAACCTTTCTGTGCTTCATTTTAGACACCTGTAAATAGGTGTAATAGTGACTTATCCACCTCACAGACTTGCTGTGAGTGCTTAATTACTCCATTTTTTGCAAAGAGCTAGAAGATCCCAGCATTAAGTTTCAATATGAGTATGGTCATTGGCAGTATGGAGGGACTTCTGTTCATGAAGCATATGAGGGCAAGACCCTTCTCTCTGAGTACCATGTGAAAAATTAACCATGTAGGTTAAAAGAAGATGGTGAATTATTCTAATCTGTATGTGACTGTGTAGTGCAAATGTCAAGTGTGACTTTAAGCTTACTTCTCTCTATTTCCTTTCCTGGCCAGCAGTTATCATTTGTATTTTCGTTAAAGTGGTCTCTACTTTGGCTTAGCTTCCCAACTCCTCAAGAGCCCAGTGTCTTTGATTCCTGTACTTTTAAAAAGTATAGGTATAAGCATCTATTCAAAGGGGAATTTTCCCATTAACAAGTTAATCCATATTTTTGTTTGTTTTAGTTTTGTTTAACAAGCACACTGAGTGAGGAAGAGGTCCCAATGCTTTTAGCAAAGGACTCCGGAGCTGCTAAGCTCTGCTCAATATATTCCAAAATCCTTGTTCTTATAGCACTGTTCCAAGCTTAAAAAAATGTTGTTTCTTGCTGCAATGTGGACCCCTAAGTGAAGTGGGAGTGTACAGGGTGGGGGCAGGGAGGGAAGAGCAAAGCTGTCAAGTTTTGATGGGCTCCCTGAGTGACAATGGCAGGGACACAAATGCCTTTTCAGAACAATAGTGGCATCAATCCTTTCCCCTAATTGTGCTCCATTTTTCACAGTTTTACTCCCCTTTCGTACTACCCAGTTCTTTTCCTCTGACCTACCCATTAGTAGTGCAACAGCTCATGCTAGCTACCACCACCAATTTCCACTCCCCAGTGGCTCTGTTTTACTGTCTGCTGTCCAGCAGGGGGAGCAGGGAAACAAGGGAGGAGAGCTGGCAATTCCAGTGCCATAGGCAGTGACAATAGGTGTATAGAAGTGTAACTGTACTCAGAATCTGCATCCCAGCTGGCCATGTGAGAGTTCAGAGGAGCTGTAGGACATCATGGGTGGGGGCAAATCTTGAGTGTTATACCCAATGCAGATGACTTGATGTGAAACTATGGGAGCTTCTGGGAACTCACAAATGCACAAGGGACTAGAGCCCCACCAGTAGCCTGCCAACTCTCAAATACTCACAGCTGCCAGGAGCACCAGGAGACTGATGTGAGTGGGATGACTAGGTCCTCTACAACCACACACATGGACTCAGATTATGGGGGCACTGGAGGTGAGATCCTGTCCCCATTGAAGTCAATGGGAGTTATGCCATTTAACAAAGCCTGAATTTTACCCTTGGTCTCCAATGGCCCCTGATGTGCATCCAGCTGTGCCACATGGGGACAGAATTCCATCCGGACTTTCCAGGGGCATCTGATAATAGCTACTCCCTTTGAGTAGAGAGCCAACAGCAATAGCTTCCTGGAGCACCAGGACTTGCCTTTACTGTTTCATGCGCCCATATGACATCAGCAGCTCCAGACTTCAGGAGCTTTTATGGCAGTGCAGGAAATGGGCCAGAGGGCGACAGTGTGGTTGGGAAAGGGAGATTAACTAATGTACTAACTCATTTCCCTGACATTGCGGGGTCCCAAGCATTTGTGCACCTCAATCCCTCCTATTCTCTGCCTGTGGCACATAATAGTCTAGTCTCCTGTGGGCTGTAATGCTTTGATCTAATTTCAACTGTTTGGGTATAGTTTGTGGGTGCTGGGTGGTGTTTCTGGCATGTGATATACACCTCAGACTAGATGGTCCGGTAGTCCCTGGGAAGGAATACTACTAAAGGTTAGATTAGTGGTTAAGGGTTGGAACTAAGCAGTGATGAATGGGTGAGAGTTGGCCAGAATAAGTAGGACAGAATCCACAGAAGAATGGATAGAAGAAAGATACTTGGAAACAAGGACTCCAGGGACAGGTGGAGCCATGTGACAAGGCTCCTGCCTTAGTGCCCAGTTGACTACTTTTGATATTGTAAGATCATGCCACTAAGACATGGCAATATGAGAGGAAAGGAAAAGGAGAAGAAAATATTCACATCTCTTGCTCCATCTCTTTTATGTAGATGATAAAATTTTCCCCTGCAATTTTGTGGGTACAATTAATTGTTGCTGCAAAATGGTGCCCAGAAAATTAGAGATTATCTTTCAAAATCAGACCCAGTGTCTCCAGATACTCCTGGATAAAAGTTTCCTGTACCTATGTTATAAGTCAATTACAAATTCATACAAAGATATTTAATATTTTCTAAGTGAAGTGTAAGTGATTTTTTCTCCCAATGTGTTCTTGTGTTATTGGTGTCCCAGCTATAAGAACAGCAGTAGCAGAAATAATGGTAGCCTCCCGGTCACCAATCAAAGCGGAATTGTAGAAATAACCTGCTGACATTCTAATACGCTGAGGGGAAAGTTTTCAAAGCAGCATGTGTGAGACTTAAACCCGTGCCTCCCCACTGAGGTCACTGAAAGTCATGCCAATAAAGCAGGCACACGCCACTTTGAAAAAGTACTTCTCAGAGCAGGAACCACAGAAATGGTAGTTAACTTTTTAATGTTTTCTTTTTCTTTTCCCATTAGGTTTGACATGTATAGAGATGGAGCTTATTATGAGATTACCATTTCACAGCAGCAGACTGGGGAGACAAGCTCTCAATGAGGTACAGAAGAACACAGACATCATATGAAAAGAATTCATCTTCTAGATAAGCTTAGCATTGGCACAGCTGTATGTTTGTATTCAATAGCTCAGGTAGCTTGGCATTGTAGACTGGAATGGAATCAATGCTCATTGGATCTATGCAGCAGCCCTTAAGAATATGGGAAAAAACAATGGGAAAACATTTCTCATTCTTACTGACTTTTGGCCAGATCCTTAGCTGCTGTAAATCAGTGCAGCTCTGATGACTTCAATCAAGTCATGTTGATTTACACCAGCTCAGAATCCAGCCCTATGTATTTAGGATACAAGATGTAGACTGACTTTGTGGAAGCTTTGTAGACTGACTTTGCAGCAAGTTGTAAACGATGTATGAAATAAAAATTCTGTTCTTATCCACTGCACAAAGACAGTGCAAACAGAAGTGCTATGTTATTTCCTATTTTAGTTAAACCAGACACAAACAGGGGGAGGAAGAGAGAAGCAGCAGCAGTCATGCAGATGAATGTATAGCTAGATGTCCTAATCAAGATATTTTGGATATATTTTTTTATTTGGCTTTCCAACCTTGGAGAGCACCCATCTTCCCTGACATGAAGCACCATTTGCATAGGTGACTGGTAATTCTGGGTGTCTCCATGTAGGGGAGCCCAACTTGAAACACTTGGGGCCTGATTTTAAAGATGCTGAAGAAATGCAGCTCTAGTTGACTTCAAATGGGGATGTGACTGCTCAGCACCTCTGAAAATCAGGCTTCAGGTTGAGAACCCCAAAACTGAGGCATGCAGTGAGAATCTTTTGATAGTTTTGCCCATGAAGCTTTTGTGAGAAACCTGTCAAAAGTATTGCATCAAGCTGGGGAAGGCGGAACACCCAAGGAAGGAGAACAGAACAGAACAAAAAATGTAAATACCAAAAATATCTTTTAAAATGGTAGACTCCCTTGGGGTCAGGTCACTTGGGGTGGAGGTGGAGGTGGAATATTTACATTCAAAGTTCCACATTTTAATTTAGTTTAATTGTATTTGCTTGCTTCCTCCTGGCACCATGAGCTTGATACAGTACTGCCTGCCTCTAGCTCATAAACCACGGGCAGACTATTGGCTTGATCCTGCAAGGTGCTGAACACCCTCAATTCTCACTGAAGTCAGTGGGTGTTGAAGGCTATCAGCTACTCCCAGGAGTGCTTAGCACCTTACAGAATTGAGTCCTAAATCTGGAGAATTTACCTCATGACAGAGGAAGGTAATTCTGAGCCTAAAAAAAGTCCTGCAAGATTATGGGATTGAGCAATAATTTACACAAACTGTCCTGTCTTGTAAATGTGTATCGAGAGGTAGGAAGATGTAGTTGGTGGACCGATAGTAACATAACCATTGCACCACCCCATCCTAAAATATCCTGACTTCTCTAAGGCTCTGATCCAGCAAACATTTATGCACATGCTTAGCTTTATTAGACGGATTAGTATTGTTTACTTCAGTGGGACCAGGTCAACTCATCACTACTACACTCAGTTTTCAAGTCTCAGAAGACCTTGGCCCTTCATTTATTATGACAATGTTGCAGTGGAGGCTTCACCAAACCACACCTCTATCCCTAGTGTTTAAATTGAAGCTTTAACTTGAAATGCAAGATCTATCAACAGTTAATTAAAAGCAGAGAGAAGAGTTGGTGAAGATCCTCTGCATATATTTATCACATTGTTAATTAAGCAATTATGAACTAGGAACCTGTGTGTAATTATTTATAAAATGGATAACATTAAATTCTACTTACCCAAACTAGGTGAATTATCATACACTGCAGTCATTAGAGCTAGTGTTAAGCCTCAAACCGAAAAATTAATTTTAACCTACGTTTATTATGTGCTATAATATATATTAATTACTCATGTAGCTGTTGCACTGTGAAATGAAATGGGACACTTTTCATTAGCGGGGTCTAATTTACTACAGGTTTTTGATACTACGTTGCTGTGGGTGGACGTGATTCTAATTAGTTGGGTGACAAAGGTCAGGCTGTAATTCAGACACTCCTCTACCAGTCTCCCATTGAAGAGTGAAAGAAAACAGATAATATTTAAGTGAATTTTCTTAAATAGTGTTTTGTTTTGTTTTCATTGTGATATTAAAAAATATAGTTGGAAATGCCTTATTAATCTTTGCTCCGTTCTGCTATGAAGCACTGTGATATGTAGCTAGTTCTTCTAGATGTATTTTTGAATACATTTTAACACCAAGTCCTGCTGATTTTTATTCATTAAACATTGCCACCAAGTAAGATAGGCATAAGAGTTTAATCAGTTTTATTTTGCTGGATTTTTTCAATTTCTTTATCCAATATTTTGTGTTGTGCTGTACAGCCTGACATCTAGAAAGCAATATAACTTTCTTATTAAGCAGATGATGAAAGTAATATACATGAATGAGTGTCCTTTACATTCTAGTAAAAGTTTTCAAAGCAATATGTGGACAGAAAGCACTGAACACCTCTATTCTTCTGTTAAAAAGCACTGATATTATGGTGGAGACTGAAATCCTCTACTGGAACTAGGACTCCATTATGGTGAGTGAAATACAAACAGAGATGAAGAGGCAATTCCTGCTCTGGAGGTCTTGCATTGTAACAGGCTCAAATGTCTGATGGATTGGGAACAGGGATATAACATCCAAGAAAATGAACCCGGTGAAAAGTGGGGACAAATTTGCAAATTTTGTTGGTGATGGTTTTATTTTTATTTGTTTGGGGGGCATGGGAGAGATAAGGTGCCGAATTTCTAGGAAAGGGGAAATTAGTCAGAGTAGAGGAGTCAGTATGGCTAGAGGAATAGAAATCCCCTAAGTCTGGAATGTGTTCTCAACCAGGTCACAATGAGTTAAAGCAATATGATGGTGCACTGTAATTGTGAGCATTGCCGAACAGATCCAAATATGGATGAACCTAATTTCAAACAAAACCTATTCTGCCTTTATTTTTTGTGGAGGTTAAACTACTAAAGAAGCAACACAAAAATCTAAGCCTTGCAGCTTGAGTTAAAGAATGTTTTGTAATGTTTAGCAAATGATCCTGCAAATCACAGACACTATGGAGGAGATAGGGAAAAGACACTTCCTAGCTAACAAACCAGGGTATGTGCAGAGCTATAGAACAGGAGGGTGACAGTGAAAATTCTCTCAATCTCTTGTTCAGAGAGAGAGAGAGAGAGAGAGAGAGAGAGAGAGAGAGAGCACTAATAGTGTTTCTATATCCACTTGACAAAGAGTCCAAGGAATTTCCAGATATTTATTAGGAAACTCCTTTCTTGCCATTAGTCATTAAAGAGGTTTTTCCAATATTTCACTGCACTGAGTGTGCAGAAGAGGCAGTTAAATGTAGATAAAAGCCATGAATGTGGACAATATCATCAATAGCTGTGCACAATACAAAGCTGAGATTTCCTCCACACATATGCTCTCAATTTTGATAAGGGTTGTAAAAAATTGAGTCAGCACTTCTCCTATCAAGACAGCATGCTCCATCTTGTCTGCGAACGAACACCTCAAACATTAGAAGTTAGTGATAATCAGTCTGAAATGGAAAATCAGAGAATATGAAGCAAATTCAAGGTTATGGGCTGGATTCTACACTCAGTTGTATCAATGTAAAGGAGTGACTCCATGAAAGTCGGTGAAGTTGCAGCAGTATAAATGCCATATAACATTTTAAAAAAAGAATGTTAAGGTGGCAAAGTCAAGCACTCAAATTTTAGGAAACGCCAGAATTAAGATCGTCTGTGCAATATTAATTATCCCTCTTGTGCATATGCATTATTATACAATCTTTAATTATATGATCAAGCACTATTTTGTCCACAGGACTGCTTCATTCACTGCACAGTATAGATAGTGCTCACTTAATGAGCAGCTATTCAATATTTAGTTTTATCCCAATTGTACAATGTGTGGCTCTATACTCTATATACTGTATACCATCCAAATCCTGCATGGAATACAGAATTAATTATTGCCTTATGGACTTTTCTATGGGTCTCTCATCATAGTATCTTAGGCACTTAAATACGCTGGATGATCTGGGACTTAGTCCTTTATAACTGTTAATTACTTCATCTGCACAACATACCTGTCCAGTGGGGTAGTATTATCCCTGTTTTACACATGGAGAACAGAGGCACAGACATTAAAGATAAAAACTATTGAAGGTGTCAACTAATTGTAGGTGCCCAATTTGAGACTTGATTTTTCAGAGTACTTAGCATTTTATAGCACTATGTATGTTCAAAGAACAGTTCCCATTGACTTCAGTTGCACCGTGAGTGCACAGCGCTTCTGCGAATCAGACCCCAGAGGTGTTAAGCTGGGTACAGAGAAAATGAAGAACAATGGCCACCAGTGAAAATTTTGGTTTACATGACCCTTACCCACTATCATAAAGGAACTCTTTGGCAGGGGCAGGGATAGAATCCAATTGTCCAAGGCAGCATTCAACTGTCTTAACCATGAGACTGTCCTTTCCCTTCTTGCCATTCCCTGCTTAATTCACCACACACTGCCCAATTTCTCTTTCCCTAATCTTGTTCTGAGAAAAAGCTGGACCATTTTAGCTGAAACATTCCAAAAGGATTCAGCCTGAGGCAGACTCCCAGTATAGAAAATTTCAGCTTGAACAGTTAAAAATTTTCAATGTTATAAGCAACTGAAAACAGGATCTGATACAGCTGAAGATCCTTTTCCTTCCATGCTACTGTATTTGAAAAATAGCGGAGAAGATGCCATATACAAAAAGTATTATTTATTAATACTTTAGCACAGATACAGATATTTCATATTGTCATGCAACTTCATCCTGAACCGATGTTCACCAGATGTGCCTACATTTTGCAGGGGCAGTGACAGGAAGTGATCCCTCTTTGTACAATATAGAGTTAATTCTGCAAAGTGCTTTGAGATTTGCAAAAGGCTCAGTATAAATTAATAATAAAGTATCCTTATTGATTTCTTATGCAAATTAAAGCATAATATCTGTTGAGAATAATTAAACCCTTCCTTGTCTTTTCATTTTACATTCAAAGTACAGATGTGTGGTATGTAGCTCGTCTCTTGGTAGTCCATCGATCCGATGATGACAAATCTGTGCAGATCATCAGTTGTTCGTCTTATGGTGTGCCCTCTGATGGCTATACAAGCCAATTCTAAAGGTGCACATTTTGCTGCAGATGGTGCATGGGAAGTTCACGGTCAGTGGATTGTGTGCTGCTGATGCTCTGTGACATCGTTCGCATGCTTCTTGTAGACGTCACCAGCGGTCTTCCTCAAAGGCGATGCAGGTATTTCTGACTGTTGCACGCCACTGTGTTCTATCGCTGGCGGCGTCCTCAAGGTCCCTAGGTTTGATACTGCTGTACTGCAGATTGGCTTTGATGGTGTCCTTGTAACGTTTCCATGGACGACCTATATGCCGGATGCCCTGGGAGAGCTCACCATACAGAAGCTGGCGGGGGATTCTGTTGGCATTCATGCAGCTGACATGACCGGTCCAACGTAGCTGTGACTTCATGATCATCATTTCAATGCTTGTCATCTGGGCTCTCTCGAGGACTTCGAGATTGGGCACTTTGTCTTGCCAGCGGATCTTCATGATGTTACGGAGGCAGCGCATGTGAAATGCTTCGAACTGCTTGATGTGACGCCTATATAGTGTCCATGTTTCGCACCCATACAAAAGAGATGAAAGAACAACAGCTCTGTACACAAGCAGTTTTGTTGACATCCGAATGTTATGGTGATTTAAAACTTTGACACGCAGACAGCCAAGTGCCTGGCTTGCTTTGGATATTTGTGCATTGATCCCATTATCCAGTGATCCATCACTGGATATGACACTACCCAGATATTTAAAGTTCTCCACTACTTTCAGCTGAGTGCCGTCGATGGAGATACTCAGGACAGAAGCATTTGATCCAGGTGCAGGTTTGATGGAGAACTTCTGACTTTCCAAGGTTGATAGTTAGTCCGAAAAGTTGCGAGGCCTCAGCAAACTTGTTGACAATTTGCTGAAGATCATTTTTAGTGTGAGCCATGAGGGCACAATCGTCAGCAAAGAGTGCCTCGAGAAGGAGTTTCTGCACTGTCTTAGTCTTTGCATTCAGGCGATGGTTGTTGTGGAATTTCATTAAGGACATTATTATTCACGGTTGATGGTCTATTGAGAAGGTTGCTAAAGTGTTTTCGCCATCTTTCGTTGATGCCTTCTTTATCTTTAATCAGCATTGTGTTGGTCTAATGAGAGCAATGGGGTGGTCCTTGATTTAAAGGGTCCATAGACAGTCTTAATAGCACTGAAGAACATTTTTAGGTTGTGGGTCTCAGCATAGTGCTCAATTTCTTTGGCTTTGCTCTCCCACCAGTTGTCTTGTATCTGACGGAGATCTTTCTGTGTTTTGCTCTGAAGGTACTTGAAATGGTCCCGTTTAGAGACTGAGGAGGGGTCATTCTGCCATTTGATAAAGGCTTTTCTCTTTACTTCCAGTGCTGAGCATATTTCTTCTTGGTTCTTATCAAACCAATCCTAATGTGTTCTTTTCTTTGGTCCAAGAGATGTTATTGCTGTGTCAGTCACTATCTGCTTGAACTGGTCCCACTTTTCGGTTACAGTACCGATCAGTTGTCCGTGGGATGTCAATTTTTCATCAAGACTCTTCTGGAATTTGTTGAAACATTGAGCATCTTTCAGTTTGGCTATATTGAAAGCAGGTTGCACATGCTTAGGGCGTTTGTGCCGAGAAGGAACAATGTAGAGTTGAAGAGACGTCCTGACTAATCTGTGATCTGTCCAGCACTCTGCGCCTCGCATTACTCTGGTAATCAGTACGTCTCGGATATCTCGCCTTCTAACAATGGCATAATCTATCAGATGCCACTGTTTGGACCTAGGGTACATCCACATAATTTTGTATTTGTCCGCTTGTTGGAACAGAGTGTTGGTAATGGTCAGGTCATTTTCAGAACAAAGACTCAAAAGAAGTAATCCATTACTGTTCATTTTGCCTACACCATGTAGCCCGATTACTCCTTTCCAGTTCTCGCTGTCAGCCCCGACTCGGGCATTGAAATCTCCAAGTAGGAGTAGTTTATCTGTTACAGGTGTGGCCTTGATCAGTCTGTCGAGATCTTCATAGAATTGTTTCTTTGAGTTGTCAGAGCATGTTAAAGTGGGTGCATATGCACTGATGATGGTGACATGATGTTTGGCATTTAGTGGGAAGCGTAGCTTCAGCAATCTTTCATTGATACCCACTGGAAGATCTGGGAGTTGATGCATCAATAAGGTTTTTATTGCCAGACCAATTCCGTGTATTCTGTCCTCTGACTCAGTCTTACCCTTCCAGAAGAAGGTGTAACCACCTCCTGGTTCACTCAAGAAACCTTCCCCAGGCAATCTTGTTTCACTTAATGCCGCTATATCGATGTTGTAGCGGACTAGTTCTCGAGCAATGAGAGCTGTCCTTCTCTCAGGTCTTGCAACAGCTTCTCGATCCATGAGGGTACGAACATTCCATACACCAATGGTAAGTTTTCTCAAATTTTTCTTTTGGTTTCGGCCGCAGATTTGGTTAAACTGCCAGCCGCAGCTTGCTGGCCAGTTGTTGTAGGGCAGGCAATTTTTAGACCACCTTTTCTAGGTCCCTCCCTGTTTGCAAGTTTTGGAAACATCGCCACCACTCTATATGGTAGAGGAATACAAATTCTTCCTGCCCCCACATTATGACTGCATTTTCAATGACACCATGCAATTAATGAGAACTGTGCATTTGAAACCCTTTGCTGGGTTTGAAAATCTTACCCATATAAGACTAGTATCTAATATATGACACTTTCTCAAGTTACTTTCTTCCAGTTTAGGGGCCAAAATGGAAGCGAGAAATAGAAAATTGAAAATACCATTATCCCATATTTTGAAAAGTCTACGAGGAGGAAGAGTTCCCCCCTATAAAGAACGAACACTTTACTAGCCCATTTAGGGCCTAATCCAAAGCACTTTGAAGTCAATGGAAAGACTCCCATTGACTCCAAAGGGTTTTGGATAAGATCTTTAGGTGAGCGTGGCATATAAGGAGATAACTATGTTCTGCACTGTGATGTTAATATGTCTAATGTTGCAGTGCATTAAAGTTAATTGTGCTAATGATTGTGTGGAAATGAGGGTAAATTAGGTTTACTAGGGTGTAAACTCCAGTTGTAGGTGGCAGATTTTTGACTTTATTTCTGTAAAGTTGAAGCTTTCCAGATGGAATTAAAATAATTAATGAGATTATGAACTGTACCATAATACATGAAAGCATAATATTGATTTTCTACACTATAGAAATGAGCTCTTAAAGGCTTAATGTATAATGGTTATTGATGCAAAAATCAACTTGCAACATTTAAATTTATACATATCGCATACTGTTATTGATATCCTTCAGTTTAAAATGAAATAAGGAACTGAAATAACTTCTTTAGTTCATAGAAACTATGATCTTCAGCATGATCCTGGGAGAGCTATCATAGTTGTCTGATGCTTGACAGTGTCCTTTACAAATGGCTTTGGATAATAGCATTATGTGTTGGCTGAAGACAGTAGCGTACTGTACACAGCTGGCTGCTTTTCATAGGCTTTTTCCCCCTCTCCCCAGGTAAAAGCTTTTTAATGAACAATCAATAACTGAGTTAATGTATGCCAAAGAGACACCAAACTTTTTTTTCACATTGACAATAACTTAAAAAAAACCCCAGCAACAACAACAACAACAACAACAAAAACACCAAAAAACAATTGGGCCTTTATGCATGGCAATGTCGACAATTAAAAGGAGGAATCCCTTTTAAAAAATAAATTCAGAAACCAGATTCTGCATCCTGAGCTTTCCAGGTTAGCACTGCAATTCACAGCACTAGTAGCATACTGCACTGGTAGAGTGCAATGGGAGGGAGTGGTTTAATAATATTACTAATGCAGAAGTGAAATCCTGCCCCGCATTGTGCCAAGGGGGCAGAATTTGTGTATGTGTGTGTGTGCGTGCGCGCGCATGTGCATAGCAGTACATCTAGCTGGCATCTATTTCCAATATGCTAATTATGGGCCACATTATACACCTGCATGCAAAAATCAGCAGAGTAGAAAATGTTTTTAGGAAAATGTGTTTTATTGGTGTTATGCTCCAATTTTATTGGGAGGAGACTGTAGCCAGGTACATGACAGAGTGCACTGCCATCTGAAGGTGCATGTGGCATATGTGTGTTACTGAAGGGAGAAGTTGTAGAAATTTGTAATGCTGTGGTGGTATTTTTCTGTTGTCGTGTATGTCTGCACCACCATCCATCACTGAGAAAGCTCTAGCAGAATTAATGCTATATGATCATTTACTAAAATAGATTTGTGTAGCCAAAGAACCAGATGTAAAAAAATATACAGAATAAATAACCCACAACATGTGTGTTCCAGGGTTCTATGCCTATAAAGAAACATAAGTAAGCAATTGTACAAGATAAATATTCAGCAGTGGGGAAAGTCACTGATCCAACCCTATTCCAAGATGGGAACTTTGCAGGCCAAAAGATCATAATAATCTTGCCCCTTTCTAGACTGATGCCCTGTAAATCCTACAATGCCCTCGAATTGTGCAGTGTTCCTGCATAAGGGCTTATCTTGAGGTGAAGGGGGTGTTTATAGAGGGGGTAGAACATGCTTGCCTGAACTCAGTGAATTCAGTTCCTCTCTTTGTTCCTCTCTGCAGTGTGAAACAGTAGGAAGCATTGTTACTGCTGCTGTTTGAGCAAGATACACATCTACAATAGGAAGAACAGGAAACATGCAAGGATAAATAATGGCATTACAACAGTCCAGGGGGAGAACTGCCATAAGAGGATCCTTTATACCTTTAATTTCATCTGTTCATCTAATTATTCATCCTCTAGTTTCTAAGCTTCATCTAAAGAAACAAATTACAGATCATTCTGAAAACTAGAAAGTGACTTAACATTTAAATTAAAAACCACTCCTGGCTTCTTGGGTAATAAGGAAGTGCAGTAATGTAATTATGGTAAGTAGGGTTTGAATCTCCAAAGGGTTCATAAGAATCTTGCTTCACAATACTTCGGAAAACATACATGAATAGCCACAGTCTGCAGTGCATAAAGCACTCCATGGGGAAGTATTTGATACTTGCTGTTTATTGCTGATAAAATTAACAGCTGTCTTAAATACCCTTAATACACCTACAAGCCCTCTAGGAAATGTTTTAAATTTGAAAATCTACAGTTTTAATATTTCATCACCAAATATGAAGTGAGGTTTTAATATATGATATATTTTCGCATGATGGCCAAGGCACAAAACAAGATTAAACTAGCTGGAGACATAAAGGGTAACAAGAAAATATTCTATAAATACATTAGAAGCAAAAGGAAGACCAAGGACATGGTAAACCTGTTACTCAGTGAGAGGGTGGAAAACAATAAGAGAAAATGTGGAAATAGTAGAAGTTCTAAATGACATTTTTGTTTCAGTTTTCACCAAAAAGTTTAGTAGTGATTGGACATCTAGTGAAAATGAGGATAGGATAGGATCAGAGGCTAAGGCCCTGTCTACACTGGCAAGTTTCTGCACAGTAATGCAGCTTTCTGTGCTGTAACTCTCAAGGTGTACACACTGCCAAGTCACTTAGTGTGCAGAAACTGCACAGTTGTAGCGCTCTAAAAAAACCACCCCAATGAGAGGTGTATAGCTTTCTGCGCCGGGACTACTGTGCTGCGGTGCCAGTGTAGACACCGTTGCGATTACAGTGCTGAGATTGGCCTCCAGGAGGTGTCCCACAATGCCTGTTCTCGCCTCTCTGGTCATCAGTTTGACTCTACTGCCCTGCCCTCAGGTGACCAACCGTCAGCCCCGCCCCATACATTCCTCTGCAAATTTGAAAGTCCCCTGCCTGTTTGCTCGGTGATGCATGCCGTGGTCTCAGCGCATCTTTCCAGCTGGCCATGCCTGCTCCACGCACCAGGTGATCCCCCGCTTGGAGCAATGCTGAGCTGCTGGACCTCATCAGCCTTTGGGGAGAGGAGGCAGTGCTGTCCCAGCTGCGCTCCAGTCATAGGATTTATGATACCTCTGGACAGATTTCACGATGTATGACAGAAAGGGCCCATGACTGGGACACATTGCAGTGCAGGTAAAAGTGAAGAAGCTGAGGAACACTTACCACAAGGTGCGGGAGGCCCACCGCCACGCTGGTGCTGTGCTCCGGTGTTGTGCCAGTTCTACAAAGAGCTGGACACGATAGTCGGTGGTGACCCCACCTCCACTGCAAAGGCCCCTGTGGATACTTCGTTGGCTCACGTGCCAGTCGAGAGTGGACTGAGCCAGGAGGAGGAAATCTTGGATGAAGAGGGGGAGGGGGACCCAGAAGCAGAGGATGACTCGGAGACCAGAGATGCATGCAGCAAGGAGCTCTTTTCTACCCCAGAGGAGCCTAGCCAGTCACAGCAGTTGGATTTTGGTAAAGTACAAACAGGAAAGGAGGCCCCTGGTCAGGGCTGGCTCTGGCTTTTTGGCCGCCCCAAGCAAAAAACAAAAAACAAACGGGGTGGCCAGAACAGCAAGCAAAAAAAAACAACAAAAAAAACCTGCAGCGTGGCTGGAGCGCGGGTGCAGGGGGACCGGCTGGGTGGGGAGGGGAGGGAGAGAAGGGGGCAGCCCGGGCTACAGCAGGGGCGCTGCCACGCGGCCCCTCCCGCTGCGCCGCCTCCTGCCACAAGGGTTCCGCTCCGGTCGGCAGGGAGGGAAGGAAGAGGACTGCCCTGCAGGGCGCTCTGGTTCTCTCCCTATAGGGCGGCCGGTGCCTAACAAAAAAAAAAAAAAGCGGCTGTGCTGCCCTAGGATTGGGCGGAATACCGCCTCGAACAATCTGCCGCCCCAAGCACCAGCTTGCTCAGCTGGTGCCTGGAGCCAGCCCTGCCCCTGGTAAGTGGATCCGATTTTGTGAATTTCTGAAGCGAGTTGTTGGGGCAGGAGAGTTGCAGAAAGCAGGCTTCTCTCCCACTGCATACCTAGTCTGAGTGGCAGAACAGGCTGTTGATAGACTCCCTCAGTTCACGGGCATCTCACTCAGAGATCTCCAGGAAACTCTCATGGAGATACTGGGCAATCCACTGGCACAGGTTACTTGGGTAATTTTCCTGTGCCACTGTGCCATCACCGGGGGAGAGGAGAACAGGACCATTGCTGCACACAGAAGAGCCACATAGGGGCCAGGGTGGAAGCCGCAGGCTTGAAGAAGACCCTCCCTTGATTCCCTGCTCACCCTCAGCAGCGAGATATCTTCCATAATGATCACATCCTGTGGAAAGTGTGGGGGTAGGAATGATTATCAGGCCCCCCCTACAGTGCTGGCTGTACCCAAGAGCCACGTGCCCAGCACACAGTGATTTACCCTGCCCCTGCGGCTAATCATCATTTTCGGGGTCTTGTGGCTTATGTGTGCTTGCCTGGGGTCAGCCAGTTAGTGACAGGTGTGTGAGTACTGGCTGTGTTTTAAACCACTGAATCAGTGCGGTCTGTGTTGCAGACAAAGAGCCTCCCTCTTTGTTATTGGCGGCAGAATGGCTGCGCAGAATTAGAAAGCGGCCGAGAAGAACTAAGGAGGACTTTCTCCGTGAGGTTATGATGCACTCCGCCATCGAGAAAAAGGAATTGAAGGAGTGGCAGGATAGCAAGAAGAGGGACCAAAAGGAGAATGCAGCCCACCAGAAAGAAGCCACAGAGCACCTTTTAAATGTTTGGAGCGCCAAGTGGACACACTCCAGGTGATACTAGCTCTTCAAACGGAGTAGCTCCATGCCCACCCTCTCCTGAAGCCACTGTCGCAAAACTCAGCCTCTCCCACCCCACCACCAACACACTCTTATCAACCTACTAGCTCCACTCTCTACCCGCCGCATTCCACTTCTCTCTCCTCACAGTCCAGCAGTGTGGACTCTCACTACACACTGCACTCAAAACCCATCCCTCTGCAGTTTGGCCCTGCTGAAGTACAGCACCCGCTGCATTGTACTGCAATGGAGAAGGCTGGTTATGATCCCTGGAAATATACAAATCTGTAGCCATTCCAGGACCCCTCCGCCTCTTGAGGCCTTCCCTTCCCCCATCCCTCTCCCTGCTGATGTATTTTTTCATTTGACTCTCTCCTCTGGTTGTTGTCTTTTAATAAAATAATTGTGTTGGTTTGAAAGCAATCTTTATTCTATTAAGTGAAAGCAAAAAGAGCACAGCAAAGCAACATAAAAGTATGTTAAGGCCCCTTCTGGCATCATGTGTACCAATCACCTCCTAGCATTACAAGCACTGCACTCCCAAGCATAGCAATAAATATTAGTGGCTTTCAGCTTCAAATTGCTGTCTCAAGGCATCCCTGATCCTTATGGCCCCGTGCTGTACCCCGCTAATAGCCCTGGTCTCTAGCTGTTCAAACTCAGCCTCCAGGCACTGAGCTTCTGCAGTCCAGTCCTGAATGAAGCTTTCACCCTTCCCTTCACAAATATTATGGAGCGTACAGCACAGGGCTATAAGCATAGGAATATTGTCATCAGTAATGTCCCATAGAGGCAGTGCCAGCAGGCTTTTAAGTGGCCAAATGCACACTCAACAGTCATTCTGCACTTGCTCAGCCTGTGGTTGAACCACTCCTTGCTGCTGTCAAGTTGCCCCATGTATTGCTTCATAAGCCATGGCATTAAGGGGTAGGTGGGGTCTCCCAGGATCACAATGGGCATTTTGACTTCCCTATGGTGATCTTCCGGTCCAGGAAGAAAGTCCCTGCTTGCAGCTTCCTGAACAGGCCAGTGTTCCGAAAGATGCATGAGTCATGCACCTTTCCAGACCATCCAGTGTTAATATCTGTGAAATGCCCACGGTGATCTACAAGCGCCTGGAGAACCATTGAGAAATACCCCTTGTGATCAATGTACTCGGCTAGGTGGTCTGGTGCCAGAATTGGAATGTGCATGTCATCTATCACCCTGCCACAGTTAGGGAAGCCCATTTATGCAAAGCCATCCACAATGTCATGCACGTTGTCCAGAGTCACGGTCTTTCAGAGCAGGATGCAATTAATGGCCCTGCATGCTTCCATCAACATGACTCCAACGGTCGACTTTCCCACTCTGAACTGGTTACCAACCGATTGGTAGCAGTTTGGAGTAGCCAGCATCCACAGTGCAATCGCCACACGCTTCTCCAATGATAGGGCAGCTCTCATTCTCATGTCCTTGCACCACAGGGCTGGTGCAAGCTCATCACACAGTCCTATGAATGTGGCTTTCCTCATGCGAAAGTTCTGCCCAAAAGCAGTATTCCACTATGGTCAGCACCTCTGTGAATGCCACAAGCAATCTCATGTCGTAGCTACTGCACGTGGCGAGATCACTGTCGCACTCCTCTTGCCTTTGTAGTTTAATGAATAACTCCACTTCCACTCATGACGTGTTGGTCAGAGCGAGTAGCATACTGGTCAGCAGTTCAGGATCCATTCCTGCAGCCCGAAGAAGCAGGGCGCACAGTACACAAACCGTTGAAAGATGATGCCAAATGCGGACGAAAGCACAGGGATTACTGATGTAACCCTTCTGCCCATCTAAGTTGGCAGCAACAAGGGCCGGGTTCTGTATCTAGGGGTTCCGTTTCAATAACGCAATGCAAAACCGGCTCGAGCCCCCACCCAGTGACCTGGGACAATTACATACCACCCCCTGGGCACCTCTAAGAGGCAATACTTCCCCTCTCGCAAGCACGGAGTCTGAGTGTAACAGAAAATGTTTAATAACATGAGGTAAACAACATCAGCATTAAATGGAAAAAAACCACAACTAGAGTTTTTAGACCAAACCATGAGCGAAGACCCACCCCAGCAAATTGGGCCGTGTCCTCTCCCGTTGGTTCTTGAAACCAGCGACCCAAGAATCACCAAAGTCCCAAAAGTCCACCAATCCCAAAGTCTCTTGGGTCCAGCAACCCAAGAATCACAAAAGTCCCAAAAGTCCGACAACCCCCCAAAGTCTCTGTCCATGATCAGTGCAGCCCCAGAGTTCAAGAGGGGGGGGGGTGAGCAGGGTGTTAAGGGCACCTTACGTGATCCGAGGCCAACCGGCTGCTTCTCCGTGGGGTTCCACTGCAGCCTTCACCACGAACTGCTCCACTCCACCCGCAGTCCCACGAACTGCTCTGGCAGCTGCTCCGCTCACCGACCTGTGAGCCGCGCTGCTCCGCTCCGCTCCGCTCACCGACCTGTGAGCCGCTCCGCTCCACTCACCGACCTGTGAGCTGCTCCGCTCCGCCCGTCCCGTGGGCCGCTCCCACAAGGCTCTGCTCTGCTAGCTGCTCCTCCAGCCGCTCCGCTCCGCTCACTCCCCGCTAAGCTAGGTTAGCTTAGCTATAGCTTCAGGCTCCCCCACTAGTTAACACAGCCTCAGTGATCTCAGCTCTTAAATAGCTTTAGCTCTTTTGTGATTTCAGCTCTTAGTGATTTCAGCTAGTAGTAGGGGAGCCCCAGTGCTGGTGCACTATTGGCCCAAAGCAAACTCAGCTCAGCAGTCTGTAACTAGACTCCTAAGGGAATCAAAGTTAGCTCTGACATTCAACAGTGGAGAGAGGAGGTAGTGCAATTGGTGTTTCAACCCCCTTGGGGAGGGGGCCACACCATCAGGTACAAATACCTGTCCCCATCCTCTCTCAATTCACTGGGTTTTGTAACCCATGCCCCTTGACAAGCAAATGCTACTTAGGTAATGGTGAATGACTCACTCAGTCCTTCTGTCATACACCAGTTCCACTGGCCTTGATTCACAGAATCAGGGTAACAAAACTTTATTCTTCCTGCCCCAATAACAGAGAAACTGGGGATCCCACACCAGCCAAAGTAACCACTTTGAGTTGCTGTTGTTTCCTGCCAGGCGAGTGGGTGTGCCTATGCAAACAAGATCAGCCCCTGGAGTTCTTTTCCACACTCGCCATAATTCACCACCAGATGTCAGGGTAGAGCTCATCCTGACTCTGCTTACATCCTCCCCCCAGCCGAAAATTTGTCGTCCCGACAAATCACACTCCCTGTTATAACAACTCACTGGTTCCCTCCAAAGGGCCTCAGATAACCCACTTTAGCTTCCACAAGCCTGTGTGCTAAACATATTGGTTCCTCACTAGTTACCCCAGGTGCATCATAAGTCAACCGTTTTACTGGTCTTATTACCCTGTCTCGTCTATTGAGAATCTCTGTTGCCGTGGTGCGCGGGACAGCCTCTTGAACGATGGATGGAGAGGTTTCCTTTGAGGGTCCCTCGGCTACTGGCATAGGCCCCTGCATTTCTAGTTCTAACAGTGGAGGGTCCAAGGTGTCCAGGACATCCTCCACCTGTAAGTCTCCACTGTCCAATAACCTGGGTGTGTCATCACATGGGGGTCCCACCAGTCGCTCAGGGGTGTCAGGAATGGGCCTAAATACTTCTGCCATGGGGTTTAGGGCGGAAGAAGAAGAGCTCTCTTTTGATTCAGCCGATCGAGACTGAAATCTTGTCTCCATCCTAGGATACACCATGGTTGTGTCTTCCTCCTCAGACTCACTCTCGGATGTGCTGCATGGGGGTAGGTTAGCTGCAGGGGGCTGGCTGTCCACGTTGGAGGGCGGCTTTGGTCCAGCACCTTCGTTCTGCCCAGTTGCCCTGTTGTGGCCCCACTCATACGGGGTGCCTACCAATTCCCCCACAGGGAGCAAAAGGTTTCTATGCACTGTCTTTGTCTGCCCTGGACCCTCTTCAGGTTTGATCTTGTAGACC
This sequence comes from Chrysemys picta bellii, assembly GCF_011386835.1. Taxonomy (NCBI): domain Eukaryota; kingdom Metazoa; phylum Chordata; order Testudines; family Emydidae; genus Chrysemys; species Chrysemys picta. The sequence continues at coordinate 48,574,876 of NC_088798.1, read as the reverse complement.
GGCAGATCTCCTAGCTTTTCCATCACCAAGTAAGGTATTGCCTTCCATCTGTCGGCTATCTTGTGTTTGCCAGCAATACCCAAATTTCGCAGCAGAACTCTGTCCCCCGGCTGGAGTTCTTGCAGACGTACCCTAGCATCATATCGATGTTTGTTGCGGTCGGCGTTCTTCCGAGCCGCAGATGTAGCTAAGTGATAAGCATCCCGCAGCTTTTCTCTCAGTCGGGATACATATTGCTGATGAGTTTCATAGCTATCTCCATCCTCTGATACACCAAAGCACAGGTCTATGGGTAATCTTGGTTCTCGTCCAAACATTAAGAGATATGGGGTGACTCCTGTAGCATCATTCTTTGTGGCATTGTAGGCGTGCACCAGATATGCAACATGTTGGCTCCAGGTTGCTTTCTGCTCTGGTCGCAAAGTCCCCAACATATCTAATAGGGTTCGGTTGAACCTCTCTGGCTGAGGATCACCTTGCGGGTGATAAGGCGTTGTTCTAGACTTCTTAATTCCCGCTATCCTCAGCACCTCCTTCAGAAGATGACTCTCAAAGTCCCGCCCCTGATCCGAGTGTATCCGGGCTGGAAATCCATAAACTGAGAAATATTTCTCCCACAGTACTCGAGCAACCGTGGTGGCCCTCTGATCACGCGTGGGATATGCCTGCGCATATCGTGTATAATGGTCAGTCACTACTAGAATGTTCCCAATATTCCTCTTGTCTACTTCTAAAGACAAGAAATCGATGCATACCAGTTCCAAAGGTTTGGTGCTGGTGATGTTCTTGAGATATGCAGCCCTCGTGGGCAGAGTTTTCCTTTGAACACATCGAGCGCAGGTCTCACATTTCCTGTGAACATCTTCAGCCATCCGAGGCCAATAGAATCTACTACGAAGAAGTTCCAGGGTCCTCTCCATCCCTAAATGTCCAAAGTCATCATGCAGGGCCCTCATGGCCAGGGCTCTGTACTCTTTTGGCAGCACTAGCTGTGCTCGTTGCTTTTGTAAAGGGTCTGTGGTCACTCGATGTAGCACTCCCTGAATCAGTTTTAGTTTGGTCCATTCTCTCAATAGTAGTTTACCCTCCGGGTTAGGTGGGACAACCACAGCTGGGCTTCGCCCCTCCCTTTTGGCAAGTAGTGTATCACGAATGCCAATATCTTGCAGCTGGGCTTCCTGCCAGTCAGCCGCATTGAGCATGGGCAAAGGAGATTGGTCCAACGCAATATAGTTCACTGAAGCAGAAGGCACGCATTCAGGGGGCAGGCCCAAAGCTTCTGCAGCACATCCATGAAGACTCTCATGGGACTCTGGCTCCCGGCGACTCACACTGCAAATAGCCCTCACTCCATCTGTGGGTATCACAGCAACTCCTGGTGCCTGTGGACGCCTGGACAATGCATCTGCATCTACATTGCTTCTCCCTGATCGGTATTGAATGCTGAAGTCATAGCTAGCCAAAGCGGCCACCCATCTTTGCCCTGTAGCATCCAGCTTAGCACTTGTTAACACATAGGTCAGTGGGTTGTTGTCTGTCCACACCTGGAACTGAGCACCATATAAGTAGTCTCGAAATTTCTCAGTGATGGCCCATTTCAAGGCCAAGAACTCCAGCTTGTGGGTGGGATAGCGAGTTTCACTATCAGACAGTCCTCGGCTGGCAAAGGCTACAGGTTTACGTCTTCCTTCCACTTCCTGGTACAGTACTGCTCCCAGACCCTCCAAACTGGCATCAGTATGCAGGATAAATGGCTTGCTTGGGTCAGCAAAGACTAGGACTGGAGCATGAGTTAGGCAAGTAATGATTTCTCGAAAAGCCCTTTCACATCTCTCATCCCACCGTGGCCCAAATGGTTCGAAGGGGCCATAGTGTCTCTGCACAGGAGGCTTTGGGGACCTTCCCTTATTCTTGGTCTTAGATTTGTTCCTGCTGGACTGGTATCCCCTGGTAAGATCATTCAGAGGTTTTACAATCGTAGCATAGTTTTTCACAAATCTGCGATAGTAGCCACTAAACCCAAGAAAGGTCTTGAGTTCTCTGTAGTTACTTGGACATGGCCATGTAGTGAGGGCTTCTATTTTATCGGGATCAGTACTCACACCCTCTTGGGACACGATGTGACCCACATACTTCACTGAGGTCCTGCAGAACTGGCATTTGTCAATTGAAAGCTTCAAACCATAATCCTCTAACCTATCAAGCACTTTAAGAAGTCTTTCTTCATGCTCCTCCAAGGTTCTTCCAAACACTATCAGGTCATCCAAATAAACTAACACTTGCAGTAAATTCATGTCTCCCACAACTTTCTCCATAAGACGTTGAAATGTGGCAGGTGCTCCAGAGATCCCTTGGGGCATGCGTTCAAACTGATAAAACCCTAATGGGCAGATGAAGGCTGTCTTCTCCTTATCTGCTTCACCCAGAGGGATCTGGTAGTATCCACTCCGAAGATCCAACACAGAGAACCACTGGCTTCCTAGCAAACAGTCTAAAGCATCTTGGACTCGAGGCATTGTGTACTGGTCAACCACAGTACGGCGGTTTAGGGTGCGGTAGTCAATACACATCCGGATTTTCCCATTCTTTTTACGGACCACCACAATGGGTGAGGCATATGGGCTGCGGGACTCTGTAATGATGCCATTCGCAGCCAGCTCCTGAAGATGTTGTCGCACATCTTCCATCTCGGAGAGGGCAATCCTCCTAGATCTCTCCCTGAAAGGTCGAGAGTCATGTAGTCTGATGTTGTGCTCTACTCCTTTTGCACATCCCACATCCCACTCATGCAATGAGAACACCTTGGATCTTTCACAAAGTTTCCTCCTCAGGCGATCTTTCCACTCCTCGGACAACGGTGAATCTCCAAAGTCAAACTTTGCAGGGTCTATTGGCGGAACTTGAGTCTCACACTGGGGTTTTACAATTGAATCAGGCTCAAAGAGATCCGCTATCTTTTGTCCTTGCTTCACAACAACATCTCGACTTGTTTCATTAGCAATCAGTATAGTCACCTTTTCCTGGGCTTCAGCAGGTAGGGTTATGACTCCACTAGGGACCAGCACTCCTTCCGGGAGCTCTCCTTCAACCGGCTGCTCTACCATTGCTAATGCCCCTTTACTGCCTTTCAGCCGAGTACTCATGACAAGCACTTCTTGCTCCGTCCTTGCAGGCACTACTAACGGGGTTGTGCCCATGTACTTCAGCGCCCCAATCGGTAGCTCAGATGCCTCCTTTTTAGCACCCTCAATCTTCCTATAGGCTTCAGCACAAAGCGTATGGATCATCAGGGTATTCAGGTACTGGTCCCCAGCCCGTCGTCTGCAGTAATCCGCGAGCACCTTGAAGAGACTGGAGTTGGTCCCTATCAGCACAGACACATCAGAGGTCCCTTTAGGGTCCGGGCATATTAATGCAGCTGTGTCCACCTCTTCTCTTACCCCAGCAACCTCCTCTGGGAATTCCAGGTGCACTATGACATACCCTTGGTAGGGGTATTCATCCATGCTGAGGCCACACAGACCAACGCCAGTCAGTGGCTGTATAGGCAGGTGCCTAAGCATTTGTTGGTAGAATGACTGAAATATAATAGTCACTTGAGATCCAGTGTCAAGCACAGCTTTACACTCCACCCCTTCAATCTTCACCATGACCTCTGCTCGAGGCCCTATCAGTCCTGCGGGGATCCCAGCTGGACAGTCTTTTCTGGGGGAATCTTCAAATCCTGCAGGCCTGGGTGGTCCCCGTCCCCGGACTCTCTGGCAGCTACCGGATCTCTCCCAACTGATCCTCAGCTTTCCATACACTAAGGAGGGGTTTTCTTCATTATGGCACTTGGCAGCACTGTGTCCATCCTGACCACATCGGTAGCAGAAGAATTGTCCTTTCCCTCTTCGCCCAGATGGGGTGGTGGCTCTAAATGCTGACTTCTCCATCGCCACGGTCAGAGGCTCCTTATTCCCGGAAGTCTTAGCTTGGTCAATGGTGCTTTGCAGTTCAGCTATCCGTTCTGTCAGGACCTGCACTTGTTGGGCAAGTTCCTCTGTGGTGCTCACCATCAGTACACTGGCCATTTGCAGTGGTGTTGTGCCGGCTGGCTCCAATGTTTGGGCTTCCCAAAACTCGCTGGCAGCCTGCCTTTCTTCCTCTTCTCTGACCTCCTTTATCAGCTGGGAATAACTTGGGGGATGTTCCCGTCGTTCTCTTAGCCGGAGATGGAGTAGAATCGAGTTCTGATATTGAGCTCCTCTTACAATTTGAGCCAGTCTGGTCCGATCCATCTGTTCAGCAGTCACTGCACCCCTCATGACAGCTCTCTGAAGCAGTCTTTCCAGCCTCTGTATATAGGCTGAAATCTTCTCGCCAATTTGCTGTCGGGAATTAAGGAACTTACAGTAACTGTCTTCAGGGCCCTCTACACTCCCAAAGGTATGATCAAGGGCCTCTAGGCAGTCCTTCACACTGACCCCAGGGTCAATGAGCTTCAGGGTGCGAATCACATCTAATGCTGGGCCACTAAGGCTCTCTATCAGACATCTTCGCTTTTCTGCATCAGGTACGGCCCACTCCTGCAGCATTTCAGTGGTATGCTCCAACCAGGGTTCGAACTCCTCTGCCCCAGCAAATAACCTTAACTCACGACAAGAGTTTGACCTAGCATGGGACAACACAACCTTTTCCAATATTTGCCCCAGTGCTTTTGTCCAATCATTGGCTGAGGCTGTGGCCCCTGAGCTAGAGGCTGCAGGGCCGGGGCCCAACAAACCCGACATATTAGCCATTATACAAACAGTAATTTCCTCAAAATATAACCACAATTGTTTCCCAATGCAGGGGAACACTCAACAGGTGCTTGCGAGAGGTCCCGGGTTCAGATCCCGGACGAGCCCCCAAAAATGTAACCCTTCTGCCCATCTAAGTTGGCAGCAACAAGGGCCGGGTTCTGTATCTAGGGGTTCCGTTTCAATAACGCAATGCAAAACCGGCTCGAGCCCCCACCCAGTGACCTGGGACAATTACATACCACCCCCTGGGCACCTCTAAGAGGCAATACTTCCCCTCTCGCAAGCACGGAGTCTGAGTGTAACAGAAAATGTTTAATAACATGAGGTAAACAACATCAGCATTAAATGGAAAAAAACCACAACTAGAGTTTTTAGACCAAACCATGAGCGAAGACCCACCCCAGCAAATTGGGCCGTGTCCTCTCCCGTTGGTTCTTGAAACCAGCGACCCAAGAATCACCAAAGTCCCAAAAGTCCACCAATCCCAAAGTCTCTTGGGTCCAGCAACCCAAGAATCACAAAAGTCCCAAAAGTCCGACAACCCCCCAAAGTCTCTGTCCATGATCAGTGCAGCCCCAGAGTTCAAGGGGGGGGGGGGTGAGCAGGGTGTTAAGGGCACCTTACGTGATCCGAGGCCAACCGGCTGCTTCTCCGTGGGGTTCCACTGCAGCCTTCACCACGAACTGCTCCACTCCACCCGCAGTCCCACGAACTGCTCTGGCAGCTGCTCCGCTCACCGACCTGTGAGCCGCGCTGCTCCGCTCCGCTCCGCTCCGCTCACCGACCTGTGAGCCGCTCCGCTCCACTCACCGACCTGTGAGCTGCTCCGCTCCGCCCGTCCCGTGGGCCGCTCCCACAAGGCTCTGCTCTGCTAGCTGCTCCTCCAGCCGCTCCGCTCCGCTCACTCCCCGCTAAGCTAGGTTAGCTTAGCTATAGCTTCAGGCTCCCCCACTAGTTAACACAGCCTCAGTGATCTCAGCTCTTAAATAGCTTTAGCTCTTTTGTGATTTCAGCTCTTAGTGATTTCAGCTAGTAGTAGGGGAGCCCCAGTGCTGGTGCACTATTGGCCCAAAGCAAACTCAGCTCAGCAGTCTGTAACTAGACTCCTAAGGGAATCAAAGTTAGCTCTGACATTCAACAGTGGAGAGAGGAGGTAGTGCAATTGGTGTTTCAACCCCCTTGGGGAGGGGGCCACACCATCAGGTACAAATACCTGTCCCCATCCTCTCTCAATTCACTGGGTTTTGTAACCCATGCCCCTTGACAAGCAAATGCTACTTAGGTAATGGTGAATGACTCACTCAGTCCTTCTGTCATACACCAGTTCCACTGGCCTTGATTCACAGAATCAGGGTAACAAAACTTTATTCTTCCTGCCCCAATAACAGAGAAACTGGGGATCCCACACCAGCCAAAGTAACCACTTTGAGTTGCTGTTGTTTCCTGCCAGGCGAGTGGGTGTGCCTATGCAAACAAGATCAGCCCCTGGAGTTCTTTTCCACACTCGCCATAATTCACCACCAGATGTCAGGGTAGAGCTCATCCTGACTCTGCTTACACTGATATGTGAAGCAATGCATCACGGGGCACTGGGACAGGACCCAGGATGCCCCGCAATCTCCTCCGCCTTATCACAGCTCTTAGTGGCAAAAGAGAAAGAGGTGCTCTGTGGGATAGCTGCCCAGAGTGCACCACTCCAAATAGCACTGCAAGTGCTGCAAGTGTGAACACGCTATTATGCAGGCAGCTGTCAATGTGAACACACAACAGCGGGTTTTCCTTCTGCACTCTATGAGCGGCGCTGTAACTGCTGGTGTTGTAACTTTGCCGGGTAGATGTGCCCTAAGAATTACTTAGCCAAGTTAGAGGTCTTCAAGTCACCAGAGCCTGATGAAATACATCCTAGAATACTCAAGGAGCTGACTGAGGAGATATCTGAGCCATTAGGATTATGTTTGAAAAGTCATGGAAAATGGGAGAGATTCCAGAGAACTGAAAAAAGGCAAATATAGTGCCAATCTCTAAAAAGGAGAATAAGGATAATCCAGGGAATTACAGACCAGTCATTTTAACTTCAGAACACAGACAGATAACACCGCTCTACAGCCAAAATGCTTCTGAAATAAATATAGTCAAACTTTACTAATTCTGGGTCACTGAGAACGAAAATGATGCTTAAAATTGTTGATTGGCTCTAGTTTTTAAGATATGCTATTGGGTCAGTATATACGACCCTTGACTTGGGAATGGTGGAGGATAAGTGAGTTATAAAGGGAAGGGATCTCAATTTAAACCAGAAATGACTAAAATACATCTTTGACTGGATCTATGACTAAATCTATGACTGGCTTTGGACAGTACTTGCTTTTTAGGCAAAACAATGAATGATGCAATCATTTAGGGGGAGGGATAGCTCAGTGGTTTGAGCATTGGCTTGTTAAACTTAGGGTTGTGAGTTCAATCCTTAAGGGGGCCACTTAGGAATCTGGGGCAAAATCAGTACTTGGTCCTGCTAGCAAAGGCAGGGGCTGGACTTGATGACCGTTCAAGGTCCCTTCCAGAGATAGGATATCTCCATTAGTTTATTTTTTTTATCTGAAGCTGGTATTGCGTCATACATGATATGAATTACATCATGTTATTCCTAGAAGTCATGGATGATGCAATCATAACAAAGTTTACATCACTCTGCTGAACAAATTGCCCTATATTAGCTCTAGAAATCATACAGTGTCGTGCTCTTTTATTTGTCAGTTTGATTTTGCAAAGGGACACATTTCTGTTTAGCCAAAGTGAGCAGAGATGCCTCGTACTTGTGTGAACAGTGCAGATAACTTCTGCTATGTTTGTGGTGTAGTGACTTTTGCATCACAAAAGTGCAGTATAACCACTATGGTTAAGAAAGCCTTTCACCTTTATTTTGGCTGCAAAATTGGAGATCAGGACAAGAGGTGGGCCCCACACATATGCTGCAACACTTGTGCAACAAATCTTCGTCAGTGGTTGAACAGGAAAAGGAAATCTATGCCTTTTGCAGTGCCAATGATTTGGAGAGAGCCAACAGATCATACCAGCAATTGTTACTTCTGCATGGTGCCTCCAGGTGGGAAAGGTGTGTCAAAGAAGAAAAAGTGGACTGTGCATTATCCAAACATTCCATCAGCTATACGCCCAGTACCCCACGGAGAAGGACTGCCGGTTTCTGATGCACCAGAATCATTCTCACTTGAGTCAGATGAGGAAGAGGAAGAGGATGAAACTTCTGGTCCTGAACCATCAATGTCACAGGACCCACATTTTCTCCCATCCTCCTCCTCTGAACCACACCTCATAACACAAGGTGAACTGAATGACCTTGTGAGGGATTTGGAACTACCCAAGAGTAAGGCAGAGCTGTTGGGCTCCAGACTACAGCAGTGGAATCTCCTGGCAGGTGATGTTAGGGTTTCCATGTTCCGTGACCGTCAAAAGGATCTTGTCCCATTCTTCTTCATGGAAGGTGATCTTGTAGCCTGCAACAACATCGATGGTGTGATGGCAGACCTCAACATCGTTCACGATCCAGATGAGTGGAGACTGTTCATTGATTCATCGAAGATGAGTCTTAAAGCTGTTTTACTGCATAATGGCAATGTTTTGCCATCAATTCCAGTTGGTCATGCAGTCCATATGAAGGAAACCTATGACAACATGAAACAACTTTTGAGGTGCATAAACTTTGACCAACATCAGTGGCAGCTTTGTGGCGATTTGAAGGTTGTTGCTCTCTTGCTTGGTCTGCAGACCGGATACACAAAGTACTGCTGTTTTCTCTGCGAATGGGATAGTCATGCAAGAGATTCCCACTACATCAAGAAAGATTGGCCACTCCGACAGTCATTGGAGCCTGGGAGGAAAAGTGTTCAGCATCCACCACTTGTTGAATCAAGGAAGATTTTGTTGCCACCCTTACACATCAAGCTGGGTCTGATGAAGAACTTTGTCAAGGCCATTGACAAAACACAGGCAGCTTTCAAGTACCTCCATGGAAAATTTCCAAGGTTAAGTGAAGCTAAGATAAAGGAAGGTGTCTTTGTTGGTCCTCAGATTTGTGAACTTCTTCGAGATGATGCATTTGACCATGCACTGCATGGCAAAGAAAAGACGGCATGGAAAGCCTTCCAGTTAGTGGCAATCAATTTTCTCGGAAACAACAAGGCAGACAACTACAGGTTGTTGGTGGAAAACCTCCTCAAGGCATACAAAAGCCTTGGTTGCAACAAGTCACTAAAGATAAATTTTTTGCACTCTCATCTAGATTTTTTTCCACCGAACTGCGGAGCAGTGAGCGACGAGCACGGCGAGCAATTTCACCAGGACATTGCAACAATGGAGAAACGCTATCAGGACAAATGGAGCCCATCAATGCTTGCAGACTATTGCTGGACAGTGACAAGAGATGCTCCATTTGATGAATACAAGAGACAAGCCAAGAAGCACCGAGTAGACACTGAATAGGACTAAACTATGTACATAATAGTTTTTTGCCTTTTGTTTCATAATAAATTTTATTTATATAACCATTTTGCTGATTTTTAAAGTGTTACATAAACAGGACAGGTGAAATATTATCATGTAAAGCAACCATAAACACATGAAAAGACCTAGGTTTACAATTTATGATTAAAACTCTACTATCTATACAATATACATAGACATAAAATGTAAAAACTTAAATATCTTAGAAACAGTAGCCAATCAGTTGTTTTAATTGTCATATTTGAACTCAGCACATCAAAATACATAATAAATAGCACATTTTAGCTCTGAAGCAGATGACTTCTCAAAAATTGTAGACAAGTGTAATGGAGCAAATAATTAAGCAATCAATTTGCAAATACCTAGAATATAATAAGTAACAGCATGGATTTATCAAGAACAAATCATGTCAAATCAATCTAATAACTTTCTTTGACAGGGTAACAAGCCTTGTGGATGGGGGGGAAGTGGTATATGGTATATCTTGAGTTTAGTAAGGCTTTTGATACTGTCTCACATGACCTTCTAATAAACAAACTAGGGAAACACATCTAGATGGAGCTATTGTAAGGTGGGTCCATAACTGGTTAGAAAACCGTTCCCAGAGAGTAGTAATCAATGACTCACAGTGAAGCTGGAAGGGCATATCAAGTGGGGTTTGCAGGGATCAGTTTTGGGTCTAGTTCTGTTTAATATCTTCATCAATGATTTAGACACTGGCACAGAGAGTGTACACTTATAAAATTTGTGGACGATACCAAGCTAGGAGGGGTTGCAAGTGTTTCAGAGGACAGGAATAAAATTCATAATGATCTGGACAAACTGGAGAAATTATCTGCAGTAAACAGGATGAAATTCAGAAAGGACAAATGCAAAGTACTCCACTCAGGAAGGAACAATCAGTTGCACACATACAAAATGGGAAATGACTGCCTAGGAAGGATTACTGCAGTAAGGGATCTGGGGGCCATAGTGGATCACAAGCTAAATATGAGTCAACGTTGTAACACTTTTGAAGAAAGAAAGAAAGAAAGAAAGAAAGAAAGAAAGAAAGAAAGAAAGAAAGAAAGAAAGAAAGAAAGAAAGAAAGAAAGAAAGAATCATTGTGGGATGTATTAGCAGGAGTGTTGTAAGTAATACACAAGAAGTAATGACATGCTGAGTAGGCCTCAACTGGAGTATTGTGTCCAGTTCTGGGCACCACATTTCAGGAGAAATATGGACAAATCGAAGAAAGTCCACAGAAGAGCAACAAAAATGATTAAAGGTCTAGAAAACATGAGCTATGAGGAAAGATTGAAAAATATGTGTTTGTTTAGTCTGAAGAAGAGAAGACTGGGGGGAGGGGAATGATAACATTTTTCAAGTACATAAAAGTTGTTACAAGAAGGAGGGAGAAAAAGTGTTCTTGTCAACTTCTGAGAGTAGACAAATAGCAATAGACTTAAATTGTAGCAAGGCCAATTTAGGTTGGACATTAGGAGAAACTTTTTGTCAGGGTAGTTAAGCACTGGAACAAATTGCCTAGGGAGGTTGTTGAATATCTGTCATTGGAGATTTTAAGAGCAGGTCAGACAAACACCTACCAGGGATGATCTAGAATACTTAGTCCGCCTTGAGTGCTAGGGAATGGACTAGAAAACCTCTTGAGGTCCCTTCCAGTCCTAAGATTCTATGCGGTCTGAGCAATCATGAGGCAAGGAGTTTCAGGTTGCAAGATGAACTGGGTGAAGTTCATAGATTTTCCAACTGAATGCTTTGAGACAAAGACTGGAGAAAGAAGAAAGGGAGACCCAGTGTGTGGTCAAATGGACCAGACAATGAATAGGGAATCAAGAGACCTGGATTTTGTTGCCATATCTGCTAATGACCTGCAGTGTGACCTTAGGCAAGTCACTTTGTGCCTCTGTTTCCCCTCCCACACTTTGTCTCTTTAGATTGTAAGCTCTTTGAACCAGAGACTCTCTTACTACGTGTTTGTACAGAGCTAAAGGTATGCTAATGGTATTCAGTGGAAAGCTGCTTGATAGAAAAACAACATTCATATAACTCTTTAAACACTGCCCCATTATCAAACCCCTTTGCTTTGCCCAATCTACCTTAAATTAACAATCAAACCTTCCTTAAACTTGGCCTCTTCTTCCCCTTCCCCTCATTTCTGTCTGGCTTTCTCTTTTTTTCCCATTTATCAAACTTCTGATGCCCACATATTACACTGGTTAGAAAAATCTTAAGTTAAATCTTCCCTGCTGAGCTACAGTGCTTTTATCAACTCCAGAGCAGAAGAAATCCTGATAATTATACTCCAACCACCATCTTCCTGTGGAAGTATTTGCAAGTTTCCCTGGAGCAAAAGGGATATGTTTCCATAAACCAGATTGATAGAACCTCCGTCTGGTCTAAATTGCAGTTTACAGTATTTAAGAGAAGGCACAGAGCCCAATGTCAGATTCCACTCAGGTCATTGCTTTGATGAAAAGAAATTGACAAGGCATGTTCTGCAGAGACTATAACTATTGGTAGATGAGTTTGTTATAATGCCCCATAGACATGATTGAATAGAGATAAATAGAATCAAACTAGCTTATAAATGGAATTTTATTTTAAATGCTGCTGAGAAAAAACAATTTACAGAAAATATGTACCTTGTTAAACCAATTTCCGGCTAAGGTTATATTCAGTCTAAATCTCTTATCATGTAGGAATTTACTGAATCGTAAGGAGGTAAAGTATATTTATCTCCTCACCTGTTTTAAAACAGAATGCCTGCCTTTACTCTCTGTTTAAGCAGCAAGACTTGCATGGCTATTCTAACATTGGTTTAGTATGCAGGAATGTTGTCTAAACAAATGGCGGAGCACAGTATAATGTAGAGAGGCTGAGATTTTTCAAAGCCTCCTAATGGAAACTGTGCACCCAAATCCTTTAGATGTTTTTGAAAATCTCATCCAGCATAACTAGTTCTTAGTGGATAAGCCAAAAAGTATCTGAGGTTTGTTGGCAGGGATACACCCAAGCAGATGTTTTTGGACTAATGATAATACCCTTATCCTATCTCCAATTTGTTTTAGAGATTACATTAAATGTTCCTGAACCAATTATGTCTGACAGAAAAATTGCTGTGTCTAAAGCTCTATAAAAGGGTGGGGGAGAGTTCATAGTCATTCAAGTTAAGCTAAAATCCCTTGCCATCTAAATAGGATGATATTGAGGATACTTGTGAATGCTCCTGTTTCTGTATAAACTTGTTAGATATGTTATCTTTCCTGGTACTTTTAATATTTATTACTACATTATATTATTGCATCTTATTGTAAGAAATTCTTTTTTCAGTAAATTAACAGTAAATAAAAGCTGATTTTTTTCTCATTTTTTAAACTTTTTAGCACGGTTATGAAAAGCTAAAATATCATATTGTGTATACTCTGATGTACGTTATAGATTCTCCATCAGGTGTTATAGCCTCTCCATCACACCCTGCGAGTCTAAAGGCACCTCTACTGAGATTCATAAATCTATCCTGTTTCTGTTGGCCCTGATCAGTATCTATGACAGGAGTTGCCAAATTTACTGACCCTCCGAGCCGCATACAATAATCTTCAAAAGTTCAAGAGCTGCAAGCCACACACAACCTGCTCCACAGGGCAGCACCTACCGAGGTGCAGGGCTTCTTCCCTGATGCCTCCCCCCCTCCGGGCTAAAGCCTTTACTCCCACCACCCTGCCACAGGGCAGAATCCCCTGCTCCCACCAACTCACCCCTAGCTCCCCCCTACCCAGTCTTGTAGGTGGAGAATGGGGGGAGTATGTGGGGAGCTCGGGGAGCTGCACTTTAAGTGTAAAAGACCTGCCTGCAGCTCACGAGCCACAGTTTGGCCATGCCTGATATATGACCATTTCTCGGACACATCCTGGATGGCCTGATACCAGTCAAGCTCAACATGGTCAAAGTTTCTTATTTTCTCTCCCAATGTTTCTCTGCCTATGACATTCTATGTTACTGTGGACAATGCAGACTCCTAGGAATAATCTTCAACTCCTCCCTCTCCTTTCTCCACACATCCTGAAAATCTAGCCCTTCCTTTTACATCTCAATAATCCACCTCCTCCTCAATCTCTACCTCCTACTCCATGACATCAATTATCCTCACTCTGTTCAAAATACTACTGCAAAGATTATCTTCTGCATTACTTATTCCCCTCTCAAGGCTCCCCATTGCCTACCATTCTGAGTCCTTGCCCTCAAGGTCTTGCCAGCACCTCCCAGCCAACATTTCAGATCTCTTACTGTGTCTTCCTTCCTCTCCAATGATACCAGATTCAATGCCACATTTTCTGTCCTTCTCCCACTCACATCTCCATTTTGACTTCAGTACCCACAGTGCATAAAGTCATACACATGAGTAGGTGTTTGCAGGCTCAGGGCCAAAGTTAATGACTTTTTTCTGTGTAATTTTATAATTTTTTTTTGGTGACTATAGGTTTGATTATCAAAACTTTCCCTTCTTCTCCTTTTCACATGATTTATTCCTTTTATTTAAATTTGGCTACTTACTCTCATGTGCCATTCATTGATCAGAGTTTCAACAAAGACAATAAAAAGAAGAACAGGAGGACTTGTTCTTCTTTTTGCGGATACAGACTAACACGGCTGCTACTCTGAAACAAAGACAATACTGACCGTAAGCTTAATAACTAGGGCATTGCTCTGGAAAGTCCTCCACATGCATAAACCCCAGTGATTTACAAAATCAGGCTCCAGTCTATTCTGGGGTATTCACTCCCTCACCTGCACTCCAGTGAGTATGCATGACATTAGATGGTGCTTCATCATTGTCATTGAACTTACAGAATGGTAGAAGTTCCCTGTGTTTTCTGCCCAAGAGACTCTTCTGTAAAGAAAACTATCAATCTTTATGTCAATGGAAGACACACTGTTATCAACAGGAGTGCAGTGATGCCTTTAATATAGGAAACTTTCAACTAACTCTCTCCAGCAAATACATTGTTGTTCTTCTTGATAGTGATTGCTACTAGAGCATGTATTGAGCTTCGATTGGCGAGGAACAGACACATCTTAGTTGTGTAATTAACCAACAATTTGCACAGTGATGAAAAGAGTAATTTGGGACTTATTGATGCATTAAATTCTAAGGAATGTTTGGGAATGTAATGGGTATTTTACAAGATGGCCACAGCAAGATAATAGGAGAGCAATTAACTTTCTATTTAGGAGTCCAATCCTACAAACCTTTAGTTACTCAAGTAAGTGGTTGAACCTCAATTTGAGTCAACATGACACCATATTTTAATTAAGTGAAATTAAGTGTCAAAGGCACCTATTGGAAGTTAATTTCCAATCTCTATGGAAATTATATGTAGAGGCTCAGATGTATAGTTCCTGGAGAGTATGAAAAATATACATGTATGTTATGTATTAATGGAAAAAGACTGGGGGGAATAGGGAGGGGGTTTTTGCACTGTTGATTTTTTAAAAGACAATAAACAGTACTTTGCATAGGTGGAAAGCTGTCCTTTTTGCTCATGATTTTGTGATTTTGCATAACCCTAATTCTCTTTCCTCATGGTTCTGCTATACCATTTTGGAACTTGCATGCGCCAAGTGAGAAGCATACCCAAGGCTACTTCTTAGCCAGCAGGTGGTGCCAAAGTAATAGGTATTCCATAGTATAGCTCCATACTGTGAGAGTTCAAAGCATCACTAACACAATCACCAGGATTTGGGCTGTGCCGCATTCTTAACATGCCTAGCATGCAGTCTGCTGTTTAACATTTATATAGAATTCCAACAACTGGAAAACGTCTTGATTCAGCTGACATTTTGACAAATTCTGCTGCTGCAGCTCAGTCAGGAATTGTTATAGAATTGATAGGACACCTAAAGTGTCTACAAATTTTACATGTAGTTCAACACACTTAAAAGAAAATCTATCCCAGTAGTACTTCAACATTTTCAGCACTCTCATGAAAGAAGTTACCTTAATAAATGGTACCTAAGAAAGAGATAACGGTTACTTTAGATTAGCAAATTTTATTAAATAGACCAGCTTCAGGCAGAAAGTAGATTGGCTTTTTTTACTGCAGTTGCAAATTTAAGAAATATCTCATTCACAATATAGAGAAAGACAGCCTTGTGGGTAAGACATGATTCTGGGATTCGGAGGATGTGGTTTCTATTCGTCACTGCAGTAAACTACCTGTGTGACCTACAGTAAGTCACCCAGCCTCTGTGCCTAGACTTGGAACCTAATCAATTTCCAGCGCTAATTCCATAAAATTGGTTTTCCAAAACAATCTGTTCAAAATATTTCCTTGTCCATTGGTCACACTATTTAAAGTTCACTTGCTTCCCTTGCCTTGCATACCAAGTTCAAGCATCTTGTTCTTGCTTTCCCTCTACCCTGGTCCACATACCTAATTTTGTCTCTTGTCCTGTTCCCCTCTACTCCTTCCATCTCACCAATACCTTGACATCCCTTACTCCCACATGCCTCCCCACATCTTTGCCTATGCCATGCTGCCCTTATGTGTTTGCTCATAGACTTTAAGGTCAGAAGGGACCATTATGATCGTCTAGTCTGACCTCCTGCACAACTCAGGCCACAGAATCTCACTCACCCACTCCTATAATAAAACCCTAACCTATGTCTGAGCTATGGAAGTCCTCAAATCATGGTTTAAAGGCTTCAAGGTGCAGAGAATACTCCAGCAAGTGGCCCGTGCCCCACGCTGCAGAGGAAGGCAAAAAAACCCCAGGGCCTCTGCCAATCTGCCCTGGAGGAAAATTCCTTCCTGACCCCAAATATGGCGAACAGCTAAACCCTGAGCATGTGGGTAAGACTCACCAGCCAGACACCCAGGAAAGAATTCTCTGTAGTAACTCAGATCCCACCTCATCTAACATCCCATCACAGGCCATTGGGCATATTTACCGCTAATAGCCAAAGATCAATTAATTGCCAAAATTAGGCTACCCCATCATACCATCCCCTCCATAAACTTATCAGACTTAGTTTTGAAGCCAGATATGTCTTTTGCCCCCACTGCTCCCCTTGGAAGGCTGTTCCAGAATTTCACTCCTCTGATGGTTTCAGAGTAGCAGCCGTGTTAGTCTGTATCCGCAAAAAGAACAGGAGTACTTGTGGCACCTTAGAGACTAACAAATTTATTAGAGCATAAGCTTTCGTGGGCTACAGCCCACTTCTTCGGATGCATATAGAATGGAACATGTATTGAGGAGATATATATACACACATACAGAGAGCATGAACAGGTGGGAGTTGTCTTACAAACTAAAACCTCTCCAGCGCATCATCAGAGATCTACAACCTATCCTGAAAGATGATCCTTTACTCTCACAGATCTTGGGAGACAGACCTGTCCTTGCTTACAGACAACCCCCCAACCTAAAGCAAATACTCACCAGCAACCACACATCACTGAACAAAAACACTGACCCAGGAACCTATCCTTGTAACAAAGCCCGATGCCAACTCTGTTCACATATCTATTCAAGTGACATCATCATAGGACCTAATCACATCAGCCATACCATCAGGGGTTCGTTCACCTGCACATCTACCAATGTGATATATGCCATCATGTGCCAGCAATGCCCCTCTGCCATGTACATTGGCCAAACCGGACAGTCTCTACGCAAAAGAATTAATGGACACAAATCTGACATCAGGAATCATAATACTCAAAAAACAGTGGGAGAACACTTTAACCTGTCTGGCCATTCAATGACAGACCTGTGGGTGGCTATCTTACAACAGAAAAAACTTCAAAAACAGACTCCAACGAGAGACTGCTGAGCTGGAATTGATATGCAAACTAGATACAATCAACTCAAGATTGAATAAGGACTGGGAATGGCTGCGCCATTACAAACATTGAATCTATCTCCCCTTGTAAGTATTCTCACACTTCTTATCAAACTGTCTGTACTGGGCTAGCTTGATTATCACTTCAAAAGTTTTTTTCTCTTACTTAATTGGCCTCTCAGAGTTGGTAAGACAACTCCCACCTGTTCATGCTCTCTGTATGTGTGTATATATATCTCCTCAATATATGTTCCACTCTATATGCACCCGAAGAAGTGGGCTGTAGCCCACGAAAGCTTATGCTCTAATAAATTTGTTAGTCTCTAAGGTGCCACAAGTACTCCTCTGATGGTTAGAAACCTTCATCTAATTTCAAGTCTAAACTTCCTGATGGCCAGTTTATATCCATTTGTTCTTGTGTCCACATTGGTATTTATCCCTCTGATATATATAGAGAGAGCAATCATATCTCCCCTCAGCCTTCTTTTCGTTAGGCTAAACAAACCAAGCTCTTATGCATGGAACATCCTCTCAATGCCTATTCACAACACCACCATCCTGTCCTTGTTCATCTGAAATGGAGTTAATGCTGATTTACACCTATCTGATTTAAACAAGATCAGAATTGGGCTAAATGTGTGTGCTGTTGAGCAAACACGGGACTCATCTTCCAAAACAGTTTCTATTACACAAGCCACATTTTTATCATTCTAACCCACCATCCAAACAGAAATAGGATGGTTGAACTGTACGCTCCTGCTGCTTGTAATATTTGCATCTTTGGGACAGCACTCTTTTAATCCCTGTGAGGTCTTATTCTAGGCTCACTGAAGTCAACAGAAGTTTTGTCATTGATTTCAATGGGCAAAAGATCAGGCCCAGGAAGTGTAATTTAAAAATGTACCCAATTTATTCCTTTTGTAACTAGAGGCTGTAGCAAAAGACATTCATATATTTCTGTATAAAAACAGAAATACATTTATATGGCTCAGCTGAAAAAAGGCATTAAAACTGCACAGCATGGATATAAGAAACTTAAGTCTGATATTCATCATATAATTAGCTTAACAGCTAGAATTCATATTTCAGCAGCAGTAAATGTTTTCTCATTCTTGGACTTCATCTCCAATAACACAGTCAGCATCTTAAAACAATTAAAAAACTCGGGTCGAACAAATCTTCTAGCTTCTCAGCACTTATTTTTTGGACTCAATGCATCACCACTGTTTGTCTCTCAATGCTTTATTGTTTAATAATCTTTCTTCACAGATGGTGACATACAAATTATATTTGTCCAATAAATAGTGCTTGGAATGCAAATTTAAAAGTGAATTAATCAGATTTATGGAAGGCGGCAATGAGAGCATATGTAAAGGACACACAGAAGTGCCAAAGAAACTTCTAGTCTCAACCAACCTCTTCTGGCTTTTTGATTCCAAAGCAGGTGGGGAATCATCCAAGCAGATTGCATCTCATTGTTAATTCAACCTCATCAACTGCTTTCATTCAATTAGGAGTAGGTCTTGTCAGTCTAGGTAATTATTTTAAGGAAAATCTAAGTCTTCATTCTAGTGTTTGGGAAGTAAAAACTTTCAGAAAGAATACAGATACTGCAGGAACTGTTTTTCTTTAATACAGTGACATTCAATGTTGTTTCTTCTGGTCAGCATTTTCCTGCACATGCTCAGGAATTTATTCAAAGGAAAGAAAGTGTTTACATAGATTGTAACATCAAGAAGAAAAGTTGCTTTATTTCCATAGATGCAACTATATTTGTACGTGTCTTGTATGTCCATTGTGTGTGCAAAGAGCTTATAGAAGCTAAGTCAAAGAGAAGAGTTTTGCATTTAGTTCTATATTCTGCAACTTTGCTGGCCATGTTTGCCTCTTAAAGGATTGAGTTTATATATTATGTCCTGTATCCTGTGCTTATGAGCTTTCCCTGAATGGTCTGCTGTTTAACAGTTTCAGTGCAACATTGAATCAACATCAGTGGAAGTTCTTCTTATACTAGGTAGCACAGTTCAAGGCAACTGCACCTGTATTCCCCCTCATGGTACACCAAGGGCATCCACACTAGACTCCTGGCTCCTCAGCCATCCCCTTACTTTGGGCAGAGACCCACATCTCTTTCCCTCCTGACCGGGGTTTCTTCCAGACTGCACAGTTCCCTGCTGTCATTGTGATAACCCCAGCAAGTCAGACTCCTCAGCAGTCCAGCATCTGCAGTTTGCTTTCTCTTTGAAGCCTTAATCACTAGCAGTTGTAAGTTACCACACAGCCCTGCATAAGCAAGCACATTTATTCTTAAGGAGAATGTGTTACAGAGAAAACATATTAAAAACAAATAAAAGCTCCTATACATATGCTAAAAACTTACCATAGATCATGCATCAGTCTTATGGGGCCTTAGTGAGCCAAAGGCCAAAGGATTGGGGACCCCCTTTGATAGAAGGATGTGCCTCTATGCTGGATCAGAAAGAAGGCCCTGAGTCAGTTTAAACTCAGGCTACATATCCAAAAGTCCTTTCTTTGTCTGTTGGTCGCTTGAGAAGCCAGTTTGAACCAGTATATGTGAGCTCTCCAGGTGGTGGTATTGTTCTTCAGGTGTTACTATCTGAGTGAATTTACCTAATCACCCCCCACTGTCCTTAGTTCCTGAAGGACAGTCACCCTCCTCCATGGAATTACATACAATCTCTGGCCCACAGTGGTACACAACTTAGTATGGTAAGATCTCCCAATCTGACACACAAGGCACATGGAAAGGGGCCCACAGCATATCAGATTTGGCTGTTAGTGTAGTGTTGGGATGTTCAGTTAAGCCACTGCTGCCTCTGGAAAATACTCCCTGAAAATGCTGCTGTCATAACTATAAAGGGAAGGTTAACAGCTGTCCTGTGTACAGTACTATAAAATCCCTCGTGGCCAGAGACTCCAAAATCCTTTTCCCTGTAAAGGGTTAAGAAGCTCAGGTAACCTGGCTGGCATCTGACCTAAAGGACCAATAAGGGGACAAGATACTTTCAAATCTTGGGGGGGGGGGGAGGCTTTTGTTTGTGCTCTTTGTTTGGGTGTTCATTCGCTCTTGGGACTGAGAGGGACCAGACATCAATCCAGGTTCTCCACATCTTTCTAAACAAGTCTCTCCTATTTCAAACTTGTAAGTAAATAGCCAGGCAAGACGTGTTAGTTTTCCTTTGTTTTCTCAACTTGTAAATGTACCTTTTACTAGAGTGTTTATCTTTGTTTGCTGTACTTTGAACCTAAGACTAGAGGGGAGTCCTCTGAGCTCTTTAAGTTTGATTACCCTGTAAGGTTAATTTCCATACTGATTTTACAGAGATGATTTTTACCTTTTTCTTTAATTAAAAGCCTTCTTTTTAAGAACCTGATTTATTTTCGCCTTGTTTTAAGATCCAAGGGGGTTGGATCTGTATTCACCAGGAGTTGGTGAAAGGAAGGAGGGGGAATGGTTAATTTCTCCTTGTTTTAGATCCAAGGGGGTTGGATCTGTATTCACCAGGAGTTGGTGGGAGAAGGGAGGAGGGGGAATGGTTAATTTCTCCTTGTTTTAAGATCCAAAGGGGTTTGGATCTGTATTCACCAGGGAATTGGTGAAGGTCTCTCAAGGCTACTCAGGGAAGGGAATTAGCCTTGGGATGGTGGCAGTGGACCAGAGCTAAGCTGGTAGTTAAGCTTAGAAGTTTTCATGCAGGCCCCTACATTTGTACCCTAAAGTTCAAAGTGGGGATACAGCCTTGACAGCTGCCAATATTTTAATATGGCACATTGCTTCACACAACTTGTTGCTTCCTTAGCCCATGATAACCCCTGTGTTCCAGGGTGCAAATGTTTGTAGATGGAGAAAGGAAGGGGCGAGAACTGGGGAATCTCTTCATTTGTTTTTCCATTTAACCAAAAATCCTTCTCAGGACTATAATCAACACACTGCTGGGTAAACAAATGCATATTAGGTGTCTTTGACTGGAAATGTTAATACATTGTTCCCAAAAATGACTTCATATACTGACAAGTATCGCACAGTTTTAAATCGGTGTAACTGGAGGAAGGCAGGAAGTGAAGAGCTAATATGTGGAGGATTTTTAGTAGGGGGAGAGACAGGGTGGCATTAATATTTGGAAAAGGGGAAAGTGGCAGTGGCATCATCCTCTGTGAAAACTTTTCAAAAATACCTGACATCTGATAGGGACACAGAGTCCTGCTGATGCCTATTGGCAAAGGATTCACTACTCTGAGTCAGCAAGTCCTAATAAGCCTGACAAACTCACTGTACCTAACGGATTGTTTTCATAGTATCTATCCATAAAGACTGTCATGTGAGATCTTAAACGAAAGCCAGGATCATGCCGGTCATTAATATCATTGCATGAGACATATATGGATGATATTTAAGGAGTTGTGTATATGTACTGAAAAGTATATGAAAATATATCCTGAAATCTGCATTAAGGAGTGCTGACAAAAGGACTTCTTCCAGACAGGCAATGAAAGGTGTATCTTTCTGTCAAATGTAAATTAATCATGGTAAGCCAAATCTGCTTGGAGTAAACAGGGGGATGGGAAGATGCTGGAGACTAAACTACAGTGGTTGTCCTGTCTCTGGGGTGCAAAGACAATGAATTTGGGGATATAAGCAGAAGGCAAAAAGAGCATCATTGTAACCTTCACAGAGGAAGCAAAATGGACATTGCTTTTTGCATTTGTTAAAGTTGATTCATGCCCATGTGACCTAGTGACACTGGGAGGTGACCCATTTCCAAAGGCAAAAACTTTGCTCTTTAAAACATTTTTATGAGCCTGAGCCCCAGGGATGAGTCAGCTTTGGCAGGAGTAATTTAGCAGGATCTTGAGAGGGATCAAGCTGGAGGAATTTTAGTAAGGAACTCCAGAGAATCCCAGTCCAGAACATTACTGGAGCTGCTAAAAGATGCAAGTAGGAGGCAGGGAGCTGACACCTTCATTTAAAGGAGAGCCCCTGGAATGGTCCCTACAGAGAGGAACTATTACACCCAGTTGATGGATGACATCCTAGAAACAAGACCTACAGGTGATGTCTGATGGAAAAGTCAAATACACTTTCATTATCATTTATGTTTTTAAAATATTACTGAGAATTTCTGGAATCACTGCCCAATTTGTAAATAACAGATGAAAGGGAAAATTACTACCCACCCACTGCACTCACTGACCCAGATTTTTTGCCACGTTGTTGTATTATTCTGAGCAGTAGCTAGTGCAAAAATTTGCCTGTAAGTTTTGCACTGGTGGTGGGAAGAGAATGGTATCATCCGAGAGGAGGGTCTCTGAGCTGACTGGCATGCAAAGATCCCTATGGATCATGGAGGCCAAGGACAATGGGTTCCACTGTATACCTTACCATTGTTCTCAAAAGCAATGTACTTAATAGTACTTGGCAATTATTTCCAAATGTACACTGGTTTTGTGAGCTGTATGTGTTGCATGATATGGTCACCATTCCTTTATGTAACTCATCAATAAAGTGAAAATTGATCATTTCCGTTAAAAGTCCAATAGGAACTTTTCTTGGGGTGAATGTTCAAGCTTATTAGAGAGCAAAATGAGCACAAATATTGTTGAAGCAAAATTCACTCTATTACATTTACCGTATTTTCCGGCGTATAAGACGACTGGGCGTATAAGACGACCCCCAACTTTTCCAGTTAAAATATAGAGTTTGGGATATACTCGCCGTATAAGACTACCCCTCTTCCAACTCACACCAAAAAAAAATTAAAAAAACATCAGATTTGATTTCAATATGGTAATTTTAATTCAAATGCTTATGACATGCAGGTACTTAGCAGGAAAACTGTCACTTATAAACATAAGGCTGTTTGTCATCAAACATGTAAACATAAAACAGTGCAAGTGGATTAAACTTTTCCTAATTCACTCTAAAGCTGAAAGGAAGGATTAGACAATAAACCCATGGGAGCTGCCATGCTGTTTGTTTTCTAAGCTGTCAACCAAACTGGAACTGATGATGATAGGAGGAAGATAACAAACAAGAGAGAGAGAGCAAGTGCCGGGCAAGTCCCTGGCGAGTTAGCAACGCCCATCATAACTGCAAGCTACGGTATTTTTACAGGTTTTGCTGGCGTGACAGTTTCCCTTTAAAAGCCTTCAAAATCCTCCTGTTCGTCATCTGATATCATAAGTACATCAATGACATCTTGTGATACATTTGTAAGGCAGTCATCGTATGGATCGAATTCCGTATCAGATGGTGTGGTCTCAGCTTCGGCTTCCTCTTCATCTTGCCACAAGTAGTCGTCCTCCATACCATCTAATGAATTTGATATGCCACACTTCTTGAAAGACTTGATTACTGTTTCTGCATCAATATCATTCCAGGCTTTTATGACAAACTTGCACAAAACATCCAACTGTGGAGCACGCATGTTTCCTCCTTTTGTGAATGACTTTTCGCCGCTAACCATCCATTCATTCCACTGTTCTCGAATGCGATCTTTAAATGGCTTGTTTAGGCACACATCCAGTGGCTGTACCAACGATGTCAATCCTGCAGGAATAACTGCCGCATCTGTGTTTAGTCTTGCAAGCATTTGCTTGGTGCTGGGAGTTAAATGAGCCCTGAACATATCCCACACCAGTAGACTACATTTTTGAATAAGTCCACCTGGTCACCTGCTCCATACATTATCAAGCCATAGCTTTACCCCTTCTTCATGCATCCAGCCTTTTTCATTCACATGTACAAAACAACCAACAGGGAACTTGAATTTCGGCATTGTTTTTCTTTTAAAAATAATCATTGGTCTCAGTTTGGCGCCATCAGCTGTGCATCCTAGTACCACTGTAAAACTGGACTTCTCATGTCCTGTTGTTTTAATTAAAATTGTTTTTTCACCTTTTTGATGGACAGTTTTATTTCCAACCATATCAAAATTCATTGGAGTTTCATCCATATTTCCAATACTACTTAACGCATAGCCATGTTTAGTGCGCTGTTGTATTACGTATCGATGGAAACTATTTACTTTGCTATCAAGATCTGCAGGTAATTTTGGGGCAATTTTCATCTTTTGCCTCCGTACCATATTATGCCTTCCCATGAATCTAGTACACCAGGATACAGTGGCCTTAAATCTGTTGCTGTGATCTGGGTTAGATTTGGCCCACTGAAGTGCAAACAAATGTATTTTATTTCGTGTCACTACATAACCGTTTTGGCGATGCTCATTCACCATGTCTGCTACATGTTTTTCGAGTTCTGGCCAATGTGGAGTGCCTCTTAATGCACACTTACCCCTTGGCATACTCTTTAATGCTTTTTCATTTGCTTTCCAGTCCCGAACCATCTTTTCTGTTACTCCATATTGTCTTGCAGCAGCGCAGTTATTATGTTCCATGGCAAAGTTTACAACTTTAAGTTTGAAACTGGCTTCATATTTCTTTCTTCTTGCTGGTGGAGCCATGATGGGGTTTTGACTGTTGGACATTTGTTTACTGTACTGTATGTACTGGTGCTATACTGTATGAACAGGTACAGATACTGGTGCTGTACTGTATGTGGTACCCAGTATACAACAACCAGCCAATCACGGCAAGCGATGTACCTTACCGGCGATTGGCTGGTTGTTGTATACAAAGCCTGCTTGGATTGGTCAGCTCTCCCTGCCTGCCCAGCCCTCCCTGTCTCCAAGACTATCAGAGCGGTAGCGCAAACACGCCTCTTTCACCCGTCTGGCCCGCCCTTGTATCCTATTACCTCCTTCTCTGCCTCTCAGATCTCGCACATGCGCGTCTGCGCCGCTTCACTGCAGTCCTCAGGAGCGAGATCTGAGAGGCAGAGAAGGAGGTACGGTAATAGGATACAAGGGCGGGCCAGACGGGTGAAAGAGGCGTGTTTTTCTGGGCACAGCGCCGCTCTATCTCTTTTTTCCATACCCCGGGCGTCCCGGACGCCTGCAGCTTGCTCCGCCCTTCACTTACACCTTCCCGGTGAGGCGCCCCCTCACCTCGTCATCGGGCGGGGATGCGGCCGCGGCCGTTTTTGAGCTCCCCCCACCATATGCGGCGACCGCAGATTCTCCAGTCCGGCTCGGAAGTTTCAGCACCCGCCCTATAAGACGACACCCGGCGTATAAGACGACCCCCGACTTTTGAGAAGATTTTCCTGGGTTAAAAAGTAGTCTTATACGCCAGAAAATACAGTAATTAGGATCCATGGAACAATTTGAATCTACCATTTCCTCAGGTCGAGTTGCTGCTGTGTTGCTGTGTTGCTGCACTGGATTAAATATAGGATTGCAGCTCTACAAAGCTGCTCTTTCAAAAATACACTAAAGTCACTTAAAATATGATTAAATTTACTGCAGACAAGTGTACTGGGCTAGCTGCACATTGGTATATTTGTGTATTGGTGTAGTTCCACTGAAGTCATTAGAGCTATGCTGATTTACATCAGATGAGGATCTGTCCCATTGCTGGTAAATATTCATTGTCATTAGTGGGGGAGAGAAAAGGTCATCCTTTGAATCCTGCTTAAATTAATTCTTTGTGAAAAGATTTGAATTTGCATGCTTGATTTGAGTCTAAATTCTGATATTGTGATGAAAGCCCTATTTCCTATTTGCCCCAAAGTTGTTTTTCTCCTCAGTGGAAATGAGCTTCTTTGGAGTTTTATTATTTTCTTTGAAACCTGTTTTATTTTCAGTGTTCATGTAAAACAAGGACTCCTGTCATGCGCGATTCCATGAATGGTTTTCAGGGGAAAAACAGATACCTTTGGCTAATGATTTTTAAATCTAGTGAGTTTCCCGCAAGGAAAACACATGTGAAGCCAATGAACACTCACTAACTCCCTCTGTCCTTTTCAAAGTCACATGGATATAGGCAAAGCAGTGCTTTTAAAATGTTTATTTGATATCATGAAAGCAATAAAAGAAAAAGAATGAGGGATTCCCTAAATCTCACTATAAATCCATATAATAAAACCCAAGAAAACATTTTAAATAAGTTGGAGCATAGTCTCTTCTCTTTTTGATATCAAACTCAAAGGGACAAATCAAAGCATGCATTTAAGGATATAATTTGCCCCACTGTGGTGATAAAAATCAGGGTAAAAAATTATAGTCTACTTTGGTATGAGGTCTGATATCTGTGTAAAACACTAATGCAAAATTTACATTGCAATGTGCCAGGAAGCATTTCTGTCTTCATTATGACTAAGATGATCTATTCCACCATATAGTTGGGTACATCCTCATTTATGGTTTCCCCCATCTGAATGATACATGACAATGTAAATTATGGGAAGATTATTAAACTGATGTTTCTAAACAAGGTGTGGTATGATTATGTGTTATGAACATCTCCACATACTACTAAAGAAAAATGTGAACCAAAACTCCAGATCTGAATAATCCTGATCTTTGGAGAAGTTTGGATTGTAAACTGGATTCAAATTTTACAGATGGATCTTATCTGTGAATTGGGATGAATTAAAAACCCAGATCCTACCATGCCATCCTCTGGGAAGCTTTGCTTGCAGATCTAAATGTTCATTGCAGAATAGTTATGAATAAAGATCATACAGAGAAACTCTACATTCCTCCTGTTGTAACAAATCCATGTGCTGTACACACAGAGATGTCTTGGAAGTCACCTAATAGGCTTTGGGGCTAGAACCTAGGTCTGAAAAAGCAAAGGCCTGGTTCTCCTACTTGAACTAAAAGAGAAACGTCATTACTTTCCTGAAGAAGAGTAGCAGCAGCGGTAGAAAAAAAAAATATCTACAGTAGATTAGCCACTTTCTGGCAGTTCATATACACCAAAACATCAGTCAATATATTTACCTGCTGGAGTATCTGCTAACAATTACATGTCATCAAGCAGAAGAGGAACATCATATGAATAGGACCACTCCCTAGCAGTATTTATGAAAGGAAAATAGGGTTGGCTCTATGTGAAGCAACACATGTGGCACTCCAACCACTTGTGTCATCATCTATAAACATGAAAACTGGAGGCAAAATAGCAAGAAGGTCCTGGCTGAATCTAGGATTCAAATATTTTAACTACTTAAACTTCACCTGCTACAGAAAAGAACCTTCCTCTATAGCTACCAAAGCTTTTGATAACCCTAGATTGTGATAGACAGCTATGCAATTTACCTTTATTTCCATTGATTCTTTATTTCCATTCAATAAACTTGCCTTTCTCTAAGCCAAATTCCAATTACTATTTATTTCTGTGAACTATCTCCAAGAAGACCTCCAAGGAGAGGCTGAAGATAACTGACCCTCAACTTAAACCTAGCACAGGTTCTCAGTCACAGAGGTACATCTTCTAAGGTATTATTTATGCTTTTGCTGTTGTTGGATTGAAGCAAATGGAAAGCTGAAAGCTCCACAGTGAGTGCTGAGATTTGAGTGTTAATGATGGTAGACTACAATAGAGCTGCTTGGGTGTAACTGAGAGCAGAATTTGGTTGGGAAAATACACTGAAAACAAATCACAAGGAAATAAAATGGGATGATGGTTATAGCACCATTGACTACATAGGATCACACAAAAATGGTCAAATTCTAGACTATATATTACTGTCACTGTGATCTATAATTCTAGGTCCTCATTCTATCCCCCTCCTCCCCATACACTCACAATCATGGGAGTCAACAGGGCTTCAGGGATATCACTGAGGGAAAAGTTTAACCTCAGGAGGAAAAAGTAATAGCATTGCAATAACCATGTACTAGGAAACTAGATAAACTGTTCATTTAGCAATACAATAAAAATAAACTTTAACAAAAATATCATTACCTGAAATGTAAAGATTAAGTAGTTTTCATTTGTATTTAGCTCTAAAGATGAACATTAATTCCATTGTAAAACTATATCTGTATCTAGAGAGAGAAAGAGATCAACATTCATCTCTCCACTATATTGGTGCACACCCATTTGATATCAACTGAGTTCACCTGTGTAAATGAGAGATGTGTTTGGACCTTAACTGACAACATTAACTGTAGTACCTTAGATTCTAGGTTATAATAAATAAAGTAGTTACATCTATAATTCTAATCTGCATATGAATAGAGACACTGTCTTTTAAGTTCACTACCAAATAGTCATAGATATAAGGATGATGGACAGCCTTATTCAACATTATGATCTGCAGGTACCATGAATGTTGAACCACTTGTGTTGGTCCATGTACATAAAAGCACTTTGGGATCGTTACAATAAAGTCTGATATTTATAATATTAGCAAAATCAGAGTTGAAATATTGCACTACAAGCCTTGTATTTCTGGTACTTTTGGGCACCTCAGCAGCTTGCCTGGCCATTTTACTTTTGGAATATATAACTAAAAATAGTTGACATTTTAGAGTGTTTCTATAGTAACAAAGAAAATGGCTTTACACAATAGAACTGTTCCAGCCGAGTTTAGTGTTGCCTTTAGATTGCCTACTCAAATCTCTGCCATAATACTACTCCTGTTTCCTCTACTTTAAAGAAGCATGATGATATTGTGCCAGTCTGGGTCTTCTCCTGGAATGAAGGGGACATCCACATTTAGGGCATATTTGTGTATAATGTATGCAACAATTCCAGCCAGCAATGTAGAAGATGATATGAAACTATACTCACAAAAATAATCCCTGGGGCAGTTGCTTCCCTGCTGTTTTCCACTCCATTAGCACCAACACACATCCACAGTATCACAAGTCATGGACATAAAGCACAACCTCACTGTCTCCGCTCCCACACCAAGGGCCTGAGCCAATGCCCATTGAAATAAACAAAAAGACTGCCACTGACTTCAGTGGGCTCTGAAGTCGGCATCAGCCACACCTCTAACTCAATACACTGCAAACATTTTAAAAAGCCATCCTGAGAGGAATAGTAATGTTTGGCACCCCTTAATGTTGCGACTGAAGTGGTCTCAAAACCCTGCACTAAATGTAAAGCAAATTTGGGGGTCACATTTCCCTTCCATCATTAATTGATGTATTTCTTTTTAGAGCTATAAGAGGTCCACTAACTTTATGCAATAAATATTCTTAAAAAGATATATGTCTAAAGTCACTCTCCAAATAAACATCCCTGCTACTTTAGTCCTGTTACTATTGGTACCTTGTTGCTTAGCATTACACACAATCATCTTTAAGGTAAAGACAGCAAATGTAGACATACAAACAAAGGGTGCTTTCCTCCATGTAAAGTCCTTTCTCCCCAGAGCTCAAAAAATCTCAAAGGAATGAAGAACCCACAAGCTTCTAAGTCAAATGTAAAATCCTTTCACTCAGAGAGACAGACAAACTTTTCACTTAGGCATTTTAAGCTTTTACCCTCTAACAAGTTTTACCTTTTCACCTTTAGTCTCTTCTAGTTGCAAGGAGGCCTCTCCTTGGCTTTTTATATTTCTTGTATTTTTTAAAATTGGAGTTCAATACATGTTTCATGTAGAACACACATCTGCCATGTGATACTCTGCAATAGAAGCCCAAATGGAATCCAAGACAGGTGCTTCATTTTATCTGCAAATCAAACATTTAAAGACTTCTTACACTAAATTTTAGACCTTAGTCCATCCAGTGCTTTGCTCACATTGGGCTACCTTACACTGAATACTAGTAGTATATATAGCCATGGTGGAGCTCAGAGTATTCTTCATGAGTAGAGTTGTGCCAAACTTTTATTTCACCAATACAAGTAATGCTCATTTTGGGCTTGAACTAAAGCCCATTGAAGTCAATGGAACTTTTTCCATTGTCTTCATTAGGTGGCCCTTTATTACCTATGCCTCTATTTAGGTGGCTAACAGACAAATACTATGTTTGAACCATAAGAACTGTATTTTTGACCATTTTTTAACAATTCCATTATCTATCACAACTTTGGGATTCAAAACAAAAGACCAGAGTTTTGCTGCAGGCACCATACAGGACTTTAGATACTGCACCCCCGGGATAGGGGGTAACACACTTCTATTTGCACTTTCATTAAGCATTCTCCAGTCCACATTTGTAGTAATATTTGTAACTTCATGAATTTGTTTGTTAAAAGAGCACAGAAGCACAAGACAGATGTATAACTTAATTTATCCAATAATAGCCATCCACTATTTAATGTATAACTTGCGACGGGAAAGATTTACTCCAGTTCAAGCACAAGCTATAGGACTCAATAATGTTACCTTACACAGAGCTAGAGCATAACCTAATATCATGGGTCAGCAGTGCACACTGTATACATAAGAAGAGGAAGGGGCTTCCCTCGCTTGTCGGATGTAGTAATGCTGCCATATTTGGTATTGAGATACCCCAAACCCTAGGCCACCTAACACTGACACTGCTTGCCACTGTTGTTATACAGCCTCCCTCCACCCCACTGTGACCCTGTGTGTGTTGCATGTTGTACACTTCAGCCAAGGGTTCTGTTACTTATGGCTCTCAGTTGTACTGGTGGCAAGGGGTTGTCTGGGATCAGCTGACCAATGCAGCTCTCTCTGAGCACTGCATTCCAGACTGATGGTAGGTGCTCCAACTGTTCTGGAAGCGCAGTTTACATCTGGCACAGTGCCCTTGCACTGGGACAATGTTGAACTCCTACACAGAAAGGTTATTTGCATGACCACCCCTGTTGCAATGGATCTCCATCTCCATATAAATGTTGGTCCCAGCTCTGTCATTGGTCTAGTGCAGAACCTAGGAATATGCATGATTCTTTCTGTGCAAACAGCACGGTTGCAAGTTTCCTTCATCCCTGTGGGCATGTGGCTCATTTTACTACACACTCTAACATAGTTGTATAAGTAAGGTCATGGTTTTACCTAAAGTAGTGAAAATATAATTCCCTTCACTGCAGGGATTTCTGGGTGAAATTCTATGGTCTATCTTATGCAGGTCTGACTAAATTATCATAGTGATCCCTTCTGGACTTATAATCTTTGAATCTACATTAATGTTGAATAATCACCATGGTTAAAAATTATCCCTCCCGCCATCCCACTGGGATATGCCATAAAAAGTTCTCTGCCCAAGAAATATATATATATATTTTTTAAAGTCCCTACAAGAAAGGAATTTTTAGGGATTGAAAACCCTGTGTGCACATATCATTCAAGCTCAGCTTTGTGGGTCTGAAATTCATTTCACATGGGCCACAAGGATAGCCATTAAATTGTAACAATTTCCAGTCATACGAGGCATGATTTAAAGCAGACATATTTAAATTCAACATTTTTGGTTAGATTGTTGAAAAATTACCATCAACTGTTAAAGTTTTTCTGTGTAGTAACTTTTCTTCTAAAATCAGCAACGTAAACTGGTGCATGATTGTCTTGTTTAGTCAGCAGACAAAAATACTGAGACAGCCAAAAGAAAAAAGGGGTGGGCTCTCTGACAGACAATGACATTTCAAAATTGAAGTAAAGTCCTGTCTATCTTATGTTTCTTCCATGTTTCTTCCATGTTAAGGATCTCATTGTATATGCTTTGTAAAAATGATTCTGACAGAGAAATTTGTTCCAGTTGGTAAGGGCAGGGCATAATTTTGTTTAAAAGCACTTTTTTAAAAAAAATGGGGTTTTTAAATGTCACTCGAGGACACTAGTTAATCTTGAAAACTTAGAATTTTTTTTTCATAAAGTTATACTGAGTCCACTCCACTTAACCCTGCAGAAATCCATTTAAAACGGCAGTCAAAATGAACTTGCAAGGTACACACTTTGAGAAATGGTAAATAAATTGAGCTCCAATTCAGTAAAACACTTAAGCACATGCTTAAATTTAACCACTTGGGAGTCAACAGGATGTACTTAAGCATGCTTACATGCCTGGCTGAACTGAAGTCTTGGAGAGTTATGAACCTAAGAACACATTAGTTTTCTTCATGGAATCCACAGAGAGCTACCATGGTTGCTCCAGGGTCCAGGATGGCTAATTGGGTCATATTATCCCTGAGATCTTGCAGCAATTGAACTGAATGCAATGGACGCAGAAGCAGCATTTTCCTATGTTTTACCTCCTTCACCCCCACCATTCTTTGTCCTGTGTTCTTACTTCATAAGAAATAAAAAGGTTCAAACATTAACACCAAAATCTAAAGGCTGAAAGCAACCAAGTTGTCTTGATTTTCCAAACAAAAACATTTACTGCCCTTTAGACATTATAAAAAATACCATACAAAGAAAGAAAGAGAGAAGGAATAAGGGAGTTTGCTAGAAGCAAACAATCTTAAATTTTAAACATTTAACAGCGATTTCATTCTTTTTCATGTGTGATCGATGCTGCCCCTGTTTTTCCCTCTGCTCCTGCTCCCCACCTCTCTCTCCAAAGGTGCTGGAAAGAAAAAAGGATTTGTACCAGCATTTGATCATAGACCTGGAAATCTACCAGGCTCAAAGAGGAACAAGCCATGTACAGTGGCTGCTCCCTGATACCGGAGGTCCTGCACACAGAGTCCCAACTTAATAGTAGCCCTGAAGAGGGACTTTCATAGGCTTGGGGAAAGAGAAATAAGCTGCAGTCACTGATCCTTCCCATCTACCTTCCATGCCCCCTGTCCAGTACAGGGCAAATAGTAGAGAGCATTTGGTCTATCATGGACAAATTATATTCCTTTAGGTGAAATCCAAACATCAAAAGCTGCCTACATTAATCTCTAGGAGTTTATTTTCCCTCTGTTTTACAACTATTTTATACTGGATTAACTCCACTGGCTTCAGTTACTCCTCATTTACATCAGTGTACATGAGACAAGAATCAGCCCCCTGGTGTGCTCAGACCCTGAGAGATTAGCTTCTTCCTCGGTGTAATTAAGCCTACTCATTAAACAAGACACATTAACTTCTGAAGAAGAAAAATCTTAATCAAGATGTAAAGTTGTTTCATGTCTCAGGAGAATGAGAGAAGGCTTGTTTAGCTTAACATCCCTAAAGCTTTCAAAATACTCAGATAACACTTATCAGTAAAATCAGCTCAGGTCTACCTTGAACATTGTGAAAAGAAGGTTATTTATGTCTTGAACTAGCATCCCTATGATTTGTATGCTGTGGGACAATATACAGACATTGGAGGATTGCATCATTCTCAAATAGTGGGCATTTAGAAAGCTTTTGAATGTCAAGAATTTTCACTGTCAATCAGTAGCATGTTCTTTAGTGAAAATGTCTCTTTAATTGTGGTACATTGGGAAAGGACAGCTTTAGTAAAACAATAGTTGCAGGCATCCACTCTGTAAATGGTCAGCAATGATGTCGAAGCAGGAGTAGGATGAACAATTGTTTTTCACAATTTGCATTATCTAATGGAGCAGAAGCACATGTTTTGCTTCCATATTGACTGTGGCTTCATCCTAGAAATAAGCTCTTAATGGTACACATGCATCATGTTTCTTATTCTTATTTATGACCCTGAGTTGCTAAAACATGGAATAAATTATATGCAAGAATACTTTCTAGGTCTACAAAAAATTAATAACAGTAATTTTCAAATTAATTCTGTAGGCAACATTTTTTCAGTACAACAAAATTGTGTAATCTTTGTTTCATTTTTTCTGAAATGAATCAAGAACAGTGATTACATGCTTACTTCAAATAAGACCCAGAGCCATACTGATAATCTGGTATAGATGAATACAGCTCCATTACCCTCAATACATACTTCTGTTAGCACCAGAAGTAAATTTTGGCCCCCCAGACTATAAAAAGAAAGCACTTGTAGCAACAGAATTCTATTCTTGGTATTGTCCCTGTGACCTGTAACTGTGAAAGGCTCAATAAAATAACATCAAATGACTATTTAGGTTGATTTATACTCTTTAGCAGGGCTCTGTTTATTCTAAGGCAAGAGTTCATTAGCCTCAGTGAATCAAGAACAGAATGAATTAATGCTGAAATTCTTCATTTCTGGTGCTATGAATTACTTCATGTAGCAGAAAAGTAATGAAACTTGGACTATTGCAAAATGACTACTACACTCATTTGGTGTAGGTGACAAGTTCTTTGGATCAAGGATAGTGTCTTCTTCTGTGCTTGCAAAGCACTGAGCCCATGGTGCTGTAATATTAATAAATTTTTATATTCTAAATTATATTGATTATTCATTATGGTATCGTGATCCAAGTACATAGCACCAGCTTTATCACTGTCTACTGCATACAAGCGACTTAATGGCAATCCTCTTGATATATATTTTAACTTTTTATATGGCAGAGTTAAGCTGTTTCTGTACCAGTGGATGTATTTTTAAATAGTACATATTAGGTTTCTTGAAGGAATTAATTTTGGCTACAAGCTTGAAATTCATTAATTTTAAACATTCAAAACAACAAAACTTTGATCATAAGAATGTGGATAAACAAAGAATGATAAAGGGAAATGATCTAACTGAATTGACACTAAGCTTCCAATTTGCTGAACTATTCAGAATTAGGCTATTACATTATCTGACTAGCCTTAATCATAATTTGTCTCTCCCTCATTTTGGTTTCTTCATTCAGTGTCTATGATTGTTTCAATTTGTTTCTCCATTTGCTTTTACTCCATTTGCTGTCATTCAATTATTTGTTTATAAAATTCAATTAAATGAAAACTTGGATGTCTACTGTCTATAAATAAGATGATTGATTTCTTTCCCTGTTTGTCTTTGTTACTGACAGGATTCATAGAATCATGGAAGTATAGGACTAGAAGGGACCTCAATAAGTCATCTAGTGCAGTTCCCTGCATTCAGGGCACAACTAAGTAATAATTAGACCATTCCTGACAGCTGTTTGTATAATTTGTTCTTAAAACCTCCAGTGATGGATATTCTACAATGTCCATAGCCAATTTGTTCCAGTGCTTAATTACCCTCACAGCGAGGAATTTTTTCCTAATGTACAACCTAAACCACCCTTGCTGCAATTTAAGCCCATTGCTTCTTGTCCTATCCTCACAGGTTAAGGAGAACAATTTTTCACCCTCCTCCTTGTAACATTTTTATAGACTTTTATATACCTTTTATATACTTAAAAATTGTTATGTCCCCTCTCAGTCTTCTCTTCTCCAGACTAAACAAGTTTTTTTTCAATCTTTCCTCATGGGTCATGTTTTCTAGACCTTTAAGCATTTTTGTTGTTCTCGTCTGGACTTTCTCCAATTTGTCCACATTTCTCCTGAAATGTGGCGCCCAGAACTGGACACAATACTCCAGTTGAGGCCTTAACAGCATGGTGTAGAGCGGAAGAATTACTTCTTGTGTCTTGCTTACAACACTCCTGCGGATACATCCCAGCATGCTGTTTGCTTTTTCTGCAACAGTGTTTCACTGTTGATTCATATTTAGCTTGTGATCCACTATAATTCCCAGATCCCTTTCTGCAGTACTCCTTCCTAAGCAGTCATTTCCCATTTTGTATGTGTGCAACTGATTGTTCTTTCCTAAATGGAAAGCTTTGGAATTGCCTCATTGAATTTCATCATATTTACTTCAGACTATTTCTCCAATTCATCCAGATTATTTTGAATTTTAATCATATCCTCCAAAGCACTTGCAACGCCTCCACAAACTTTATAAGTGTACTCTCTATGCCATTATCTAAATCATTGATGAAGATATTAAACAGAACCAGACCCAGGAGCTATCCCTGTGGGATCCCACTTGATATGCCCTTTCAGCTTGACTGTGAACCATTGATAACTACTCTCTGAGAATGGTTTTCCTACCAGTTATGCACCCACCTTATAATAACTCCATTTAGATGTATTTCTCTAGTTTGTTTATGAGAAGGTCATGCAAGACAGTATCAAAAGTCTAATTAAAGTCAACATATACCTCATCTACCCCATCCAGAAGGCTTGTTACCCTGCCAAAGAAAGCTATTAGGTTGGTTTGACGTGATTTGTTCTTGACAAATCCATGTTGATTGTTACTTATCACCTTGTTATCTTCTAGCTGTTTGCAAACTGATTGCTTGATTATATGCTCCATCATCGCTTCAGGTACTGAAGTTACACTGACTGGTCCATAATTCCCCGGGTTATCCTTATCCCCCTTTTTAGAGATTGGCACTATATTTGCCCTCTTCCAGTCCTCTGGAATCTTTCCTGCCTTCCATGAGTTTTCAAAGATAATCATTAATGGCTCAGATATCTCCTCTGTCAGCTCCTTGAGTATTCTAGGATATATTTCATCAAGCCCTGCTGACTTGAAGACATCTAACTTAGCTAAGTAATTTTTAACTTGTTCTTTCCTCAAGTCCTATCTAATTTATG
Organism: Chrysemys picta bellii; assembly: GCF_011386835.1. Lineage (NCBI taxonomy): Eukaryota > Metazoa > Chordata > Testudines > Emydidae > Chrysemys > Chrysemys picta. The sequence goes on along the minus strand of NC_088798.1, from coordinate 48,538,452 downwards.
GTTGCAAGAGAAAATGAGACAATTTTTAAAATACTTTAGACCTTCTACCTCACTAAATTTACATCTGGGAAGGTATTGATTCCACAATACCCAATAGATTGTTTGTCATGTGTTAACTTGATGCGTATTTAGAATTGATATGTTTTGTGAATGGCAGGGGGTCAGTGAGAACGGGAACAGAAATTAAAATTCTTTGGCCAAGCGGCCCCAACTTTATTATACCTTTAACTTCAAAAAAGTTAATTTATAAAGGTAATATGATCTGGGAGCAGCAAAAAGGAAGAAAGTAACAGCTGCCCCCTGCTGTTACTGATCTCTGTCCCTTTCAGTGCTCAGATCCAGAGCACTCTTTCATGTCCTGGGTTTAACCCAGCTCACATAGGCTCCAGTCCAGCAAAGTACATTGATTCAATGACATTTCTCATATGATTAAAGTTAAGCATGCATTTAAGTGGTTTGCTGGAGCGGGGCCGTAAACTTAAGACCCTAGTGTCCTGCATTATTCCAAAATCTACTCAGCTATGCCTCCAGCCTTTCTCAGACCCAGTTAAGGTCATAGCCCCATGTGCACTATTGCATGGAGCAACCAGTGAGATTTAGACCCTCTTTGCAAATCCAGTTCAGAGCAGGCTGGTTCCTAATATGTGGAAAAGAGATATTACTCTAACTCCTGACCTCTGAGGCCACTTGTTAGCACTGCTGGGATTAACCAAAAAGGTAGGGCTGCTATTTGTTGGCAGATATGTGGCTTGCCCCATAATCCAGAGCCTGCCCTGATAGCCAGCCTCTCCTTCATAAAGAATATAGAGCAGATTATGGAGCAATAAGGGAAAATACTTCTATTAAACCTGAATCAGACAGGAAGTAAAACTGCCTCCATTTATATTTTCGAATATAACTTATCTTGGTCCTCAGATAACCTGTTGAACCTTCCTGGAATATTCTTCAATTCTTCTGAAGATCTGACACACGGTCAAATATGACCCATACTTCTTGTTAAATTATATATAATTTTCTCTGGTGAACTTTCTCAGGTATGATACTGAAGAAAAGAACAGAAGGGAGAGTAATTGGTAGCTTTAATATCCCCAAAAAGTTGTCTTCATTTTGTGATGGAGAGAGATTTTTGAAGATCATCTTATGTTTAGAGAGTACTAAGAGCTAGACAGACTGTTATTTCTGACATTTTTATATCAAAATTGTTGCTGCTCTTAAGAGAAATCACCATTATCCTCTCTAAACCTTAGCACAGGTTGCACCAGACAGCTAACTATGCACTTAGGACATTTTTAGGTAGAAAGAATAATGCTATAAAACAGTGTAATTCACTTGGTGTTCGAAAAATCAAGAAATGTAAAAGGATTATCCATGCTCTAAACAGTCAGAACAGAAATTAACTTTCCCATTGTGTCAACCAAGTAGTCTACACATTAGTATCTTATTTTGTTTAAAGCTATATTATAGTACTATTTCCACTAAATTACTGATATAAAGTCCACTGAATTCAATGCGAGTCTTTCCACTGAGTTCAGTGGGCTTTAGATGGACCCTAGATATGTATTAAAATATTGATTGGTTGGTGAGCACTTCATGTCACTGTTCTGTGTAAGACAAAACCTATTTGTAAACAGTGTGATAGCCAGGAAAACTGAGAAACTTCAGTTTCCTGTAGATAACTCGGCAAACTGATATGTAAACCACATAGCTAGAACTAATAGGAGACATAGGCAATATAAATGTGCGGCATACAGGAAATGAACACAGTTGAATACTTTGCAGACTCATTTTCTTATTTTATTTTTTAAACATGTTTTTAAATAAAAGTGAATCAAGCTTTAGCATGCCCATATTTTCTGTTGCACAACTCTTGGAACCTACAAAGACAACCCGGAGAGTTTCAAGGACTAGTTAATTTGTATTATGACATTAAAACAAGTTGGCACACATTAGTTGTAACATACTATCAAATTAACTTACAAGGAAGTTGTGAGGTGGAGAGATTAAAATAAATAGGCTAAGCATATTAAATATTTCCAAACAATTAAGTCTTTAAAAAAAAATTTGAAAAACCAGTGTTCCTTAAACCAAGAAAAGTATAAATCCAAGTGAGACAATAATTAACAGAGGAGTTTCGTCAAGTGGATAAAATAGTGGACTGGATAAAAGGATCAATAGTTTTGCTTTACAGGAATTTTTATACAAACCCTCTTGATTATTTACCCATAATGGTTACACCTTGCAAGTTTAATTCTCAGGGCTTGTCTACACTACTGCGCGGGGTCGACCTAAGATACGCAACTTCAGCTATATTAATAGATCTACTTAGATCTACTGTCTTCACTGTGGTAAGTCAACAGCTAACGCTCTCCCGTCGGCTCCGGTTGCGCTTCTTGTTCTGGTGGAGTACCAGAGTCAATGGGCGAGCGTTCAGCGGTTGATTTATTGTGTCTATACTAGACACGATAAATCAACCCCCGCTGGATCGATCATTGCCCACCAATCTGGCGGATAGTGTAGACAAGCCCCCAAATAGCCATGATGTATGGACCTAGTCATATAGACAGATTTCTCATTTGAATGAATCTCCAAACTCTGTTGCAACTGCTGACAATTTCACCTGCTTTCAGGATCAAAACACACAAAACCAATGAGATTTGCATGCTTTGGGCTCTGCCATCCTTATCCATTTTGGGTAGTATCTTACTACCCAACTATTTACTAATACCTGTTTACTACTATGCAAGTATTACTTACTATTTACTGCTTACTACAATGCAAGAAGTCCTGAGAAAAGCAATGGGGTCCTTTGACTTAAAATACCCATAATCCAGCCCATATTCTCTCAAACTGGGCTTAGGTTTTCCCTAAGTAAACTTCTTACACCTGTCCACAAATATTGCCCGAGTTTCAACAAAATGCAGGACCAGTGAGAGGTGGTTAGACGTTTCATTGTGAACATTTTGTACAGCTGTTTTTCAGATCCTTGGAAGAGAATGAGCAACCGATTATATTTTTTTGTAAGTACCATGTAACTGAAGCACTAAAATTTTGTTTTCTTCATTTTAGACAACAGCAACAATAGAAAGTTTGTAAAATGAACTATGTTGAGTCAAGTTAATGCATTTCTTATATTAACTTTGAAGAATCCTGCATGTTGAGTTCCTTCATTGTAATGAGTCTCTTAAGAGTTGATCTGTAGAAAATTACTGAATTACCAAACTGCAGCTTCTCTACTTGAGATTTACAATAAAATTATTTTCACTCTGGTATTGTTCAATGAAGCTAAAATGGGTTTTTATCTGAAGATAAATAAAACAACCATATGTTGGCTTTTCATCACTATCATATCTTTATGAAATGGTTGGTCCAATTACAGTTTCCAAGAGTGAGTAAACTCATCATAAATATTCATGATATTTTGACAAATTGTTGAAATATTTCCTATGAGCAGTAGAGTTATTTTCCCGTAGCAAATTCATTCAAAACATATAATTTTAATTTCTTCAGTTTCTGTTGCAGTAAAAAGAAAAGGGAATGTTTTAAGATCATCCTTCATAACATTCTAAATGAAGGCTCTTATCGCAATCAGCAGTCTCTCTGTGTTCTCTCTTTTAATTTAATATAGTGTATGTGGAACATACTCCCTTGTGATATGGGACAACTTGGGGTTGCTTTCTTGAAAATGTTCCCTTCTTCAAAGGATATGGGTAAGTGCCCAGATCCTCAGTGTGGATTATGTCGGGTGCAGAATCAAAGTTGATTGGACAGCTGACAAGGGACTAGCCCCCACCTTCCAGAGACCCCCTTAGTTTTGAGAGGCTTCCAAAACTCTCTTGATTCTGCACTATGAAAAACAACCATTCTTTTGTCCTGGACACTGCAAAAATAATAGTCAACCAGAGAACATTATGATCAACAAGAAAAAAAATTAAACTACTACATACAACTTTAATCATAAGTTAAACAGATCTCCCCTCTTCAGGGAGGGCCAGAGCTGTGGACCTTTCTCTTTGAAGTTTTCAGGTAAGCAACCACAAATTCTATCATTTTCTTTCAGGGCTAAATCCATACATCCTCAGCGTGTGATTTTCTCAGCAGTGACAGAATTCCTAGGGAAAGAACAAATAATGTCACTGAGAAGGATGTAGCAGTTGATGAGTGAGTATTTATCTTGTAAAACTTGGAAAATGTATGCAGTGATGATCGAATTGCAGATTTACATATTTCACCATTACAACTTTACAGATTACAGCATAAAGGGTCTGCCCTTTCTCAGCCCATAATGCTGGCACAGCTTGTACCGAGTGAGTTCTGATGCCCATTGCAAAAGTGAGTCTTTTTGCTTTATGTTCCTTGGCAATGCACTAGCGTATCCACCATGAGAAGGATGATTGAGATGTCTTAGAACCTTTTACTTGGATGAAATGAGACCAGTAAGCTGTTTGTTTATTTGTCCGTTTTGATCTCAGTTCTTCTCAGATGAAACTTAAGACTCTACTGGCATCTAGCAAATACTACAGCTTCTCCTTTGGGTGAGAAGAATGTAGACACAAAGAAGGCAATGAAATCTCTTGTGCTCAATGAAACATCAAATTTAGTTTTGTAATAAAGATGGAATCCAGTCTCCAAAGCATCTTATCTTTGAGAGAGATGCAGCAGGATGGATCAACAGACAAAGCTCCCAGCTCTGACACCCTCTTGTTAAAGTGATAGCGATCGAAAAAGGTCCTTTTGATAGTCCGATAATACAATGAAACTGATTTCATAGGTGTGACGTGCCCCGGGGTGCAATCTGGACTGTGGAACCATTGTGCCCACTTTTCCTCTCCTGCCCAGGCTGTCTCCTAAACTGCTATGCCAGTGAATAGCAAACTCCTCTAGGCTCTGTTCACTCAGCCATCAGCATGCAGAGGCATACCCAGCAAAATTGCATGAACTATATATAGAGTGAGACTAGCAAATTCCCCCAGCCCCAGCTTTGCACCCCAGAAATGTATGCCTTACACTGCTCAACACCTTCTTGATCAATGCAAACTCACTAATTAGTTTGCCACTCCTTCAAAGGGCAGTGGACACGCCCCAGCCTCTGTAATCTGAGCAGATCCCCCAAGCACTTTAGACAGTGCCCATAAGGAAACCCATTGACTTCAGTAGGACTGCACATGGTTCCAAGGAGCCACCCAGATGCATGTCATTGCTGAATGGGGCCTCACTCAGTCCTTAGCACTATCAGAATTTAACACTAGGCTAGGTGTACCTGATCATGTCACCCTACAGTGGCTGTCCTACATACAGAATATGAGGCTTCTAGCACTGTCCAATTAATGGAGTCCTTTTACTTAGGTGTCAGAGGCCTGTGTCTTTGGTACTGGTTGAAATACCACTGATAACCAATGGAAGGGTGTCATCACAAAAGCATAGAGGATGATACAGTTGTTGCCCCAAGGAGTGTACACTATTGATGAACTGCAAACATAAATGCAAACTCATTTATCATTAAGAGAACAATATCCTCCCAATAGCTATTTGGTGAATCCAGCATTGATATAGTTGTGATCTCCTTGATTTGAGTCTGTAAAGAACCCGCTGAATATTGCTTTTTAGCAATCTCCACTCTAACTGTCTCCTGTGGCTAAAGTCATTTGGAGACACAAGCAGCTGTAAATATAGGGCAATTATAGGATGAATTCTCAGTTCTTTGTCCAGTACCTTTTTGAATAACATCATTTTAAGGAGAATCAACTACAACATCCTGCACAACTGCTACATGCGTCATTTCTATTCATTTAAGTAATCCTTATGCACTGATGGTGAGTGTGTGCATGGAGGACTTTTTTGTAATCTCCAAATAATAACTATAATAAGATTGAAAGCTTATGCACACTCTCAAATTAACCCGTGGGAAGGTTCAGAAAGGCATACTTAATGCAAAGTCAATTTAAGTTTTGGTTTTAAAATAACAGCAATTCCTGGCTGCTAATTGCATTCCTCTCAAAATCAGGAAAGTGAAGCAGACTGTTGGGAGAAGGGGGAAGAAAGAGATGGAATATACAATCAGCCTTTTCTCCTCAAGAGAGTTTTTTTCCATTCTTGTCATTGACAGTATAGCCAAGACTTGGTGGCATGAGAATTTTCAAGTCTTGGCACAACAGATGAACGTTGTTTCCCACCCTGGTGGATAAAACACACACACACACACCACTGAAAGTCAAGCAAGCCATGCAGCTGGTACAAACTGATCTGAATGGAAGCTACTGCAGAATCCCCCTGTGAATAAACCTGTACTGGTGATTCAACACAGGCATTGGAGTAAAGTATGCAAAGTTAACATTTTGGCTGGCAAGGGGATAAGAACCATTAAAAGAAGGACTGAATCAAAACACAAATGACTCAAACGGACTGCTATAATTGCTTATTCCACTGTACCTCCCAGTGCCCAACTGAACTCATTCATGTAATCAGAGCTGTACATGTACCTAGAGCAAATTAAAATTCTGCTGGTTTCAAAGCTATAGCATAAAAAAGAAACATAAGTTCAAATCAAAAACTTAAGCCACATATTCCATTATTAATGTTATCTGCCAATTATTCTTTAATAAAGGCAAAGTTCTGATCCTATGGAAATCAATTATAGTTTTGCCATTGCCTCTCATGGCCCAACCCAATACCCATTAAAATCAATGGAAAGACTCCTATCGACATCAGCACATGTCCAAATGGACCATGATTTGACCCTAAGAGAGAGTCTTAAGGAGCTTCCTGTATTTGTGGGATGCTCAGAAGTTTTTGCTTTGGCATCAGAGAAAGATTCCTCCAGGTGAGGTCCCTTCCAGTTCTATGATTCTATGATTCTATGTTTCTATGTAGACCTATCCATGAAATCTCTTGACAAGGGTATTTGTGGTCTTCTAGCTATAATAAATCATTAAGGAAACATTGCTTTGACTTTGCAGAGCTGACTGTGTGTTGTACAACTTGAGGGGTTTTAAATAATTAGCCTCATTCACAAAAAGGTTTGTGATTACAGTCTAGTGGTTAGAGAACAGGACTGGAAGTCAGGAGATTTGGTTCTATACCCAAATCCCCCACTGACTTGCTCTTGTATGTATATGACCTTCAGCAAGTTACTTAACTCCCTGGGCCTGAGATTATCTATCTATAGAATGGGTATAATAATACTTTACCCACCTTTGTATGGCATTTTGGGGTCCTTGAAATAAAGTTATTATATAAGCACAATGTATTACCAGGTAACTGAAGCTAAAACAGGCTGCCAGCCTATACATTTACAATATAAACTGTAGCTTCTGGCACAAAATACGAATGTGCACTATTATCCATGTGTCAATGCTTCTTTTTCCTCCACACTTACTTTTGCTACTACTGGATAAAATTTGTCTTGGTTGCCCACATTAGCTGCTGATTCTACAGGAAAAGTGAAAATGCACCAATTAGCTGATGCATCATAAATGAATACATTCCAGTAATTCTATATGGTTCAGTCCCTGTGGCCTTTTATGTATATTCCCAACGCCAATAGAATTACTTAAATCTAAGCATATACTCATTGTCTAGCTAAGCTGTGGTCAGCCTGGCTTCAAACAGTAAATGCCCAGGGGAAGTTGAGAGAAAGTTAATTTTTAAAACCTGTCAAATAACTTGCATATGAGAAGATAAAGAATACAAACAAATTCAATGAAAGGATCCTCAGTATGGGCCTGATCCACTGGAAAGACTTCCTTTGCTCTCGATGAGCTAAGGATCAAGCCCTGTATGTATATGGGGGGGAAATCAGTTAGCAAGCTAAACTTCTCACCCTGTTTCTTTAGTTTTCAGGTGATCCCTATTGTCTAAACTTCCTGAGCATTTAGTCAGATATGCAAAGTTAAAAATAATAATAAGTGCTTTGCATTCTTATCAAATCACTATCTTGTGCCTTAGCTTTAGAAGGCATTTCCCCCCTCATTTAACCTCCAGAATGTCGACAAGAAATCAATATTAAACCTTGTAATTGATGTTGTGTATGTGAAAAGAGAGAATTTCTGTTTTAGCTATGGGCCATTTCTCAGTAAGATCACTATCGGACTGAGACAAATGGGTATGTGTGACACCTATCATCCCCCGAATAGGGTGCTAAAATACCCCTCTAAACCAAAATTTCATCATTTGAAATCACATATGGTTAGGAACAAAAATTAACAGCCATGTTAGCTGAATCTATCAAGTATTATTAATAGCACACACTCAGAAGTGGATTGATGTATTCTTCACATTTACTCAGTGAGCTTTGGTATTACATTCATTAAATTAGATTATGTGCAGATACCTTAAGTGTGCAAATGATATAAGAAGATACATGCAGAGGGCAGTTTGACACAAGGACTCAAGGATTTTAGTTACTCAGAACTGTTATTGAAGTTAGGTTTGAATCCTTCAGGTAAACAAAAGGAAAACTTTGGCTTCGTGCACAATTATAAAGGTAATAGGAAGGACAGATCTTAAAAGGTATCCATGTATGTGCCAGCTAATAAAGCGCTGAGCACCACGGCCTGACTCATCAGGGTTTTTAAGAATATGCCTAACTTTAAGCAGGATAACCAGCTGTACAGATTTCAATCACATGGTACAGAAATAAAGTGGTGATGTAAGAGGGAGAAGAACTGTACAGAAACAAAATGTTAGGCCTTGCTGAATCAGGACATAAAGATCCAGTCCAATGCCCATTGAAGTCAGTGGCATCAGAGTAATGGAACGTACACAGAATTTATTTTTGTAATGGTGAGGGTTAACCCTAGCTGGGTGCCCAAATACCAAATTCACAAAATCAAATTGTATGTATCAAAGATTTTGGAGTAGTTGTAGGTCATTTAGGAGGTGAGAAGAGGGAAAAGGTGCACTAGTAGGAATGGAGCTAGCAGCTTTTTGAGGCTTAGATAGATTAATTATGAGTCGAAGCAAGGTGCACAGTTAACAGCAAATAACATAATTAGGCTGAATAAACAAAACTGAACTCTTTGCCTGCCAATGACTGCACTATTTTGTTTCATGAAAAAGTAAGACATGGGATGTTTCTGGAGTTTTAGCCTGTGACTTATCTGTACCACAAGCAAAACCCCATGAGTCTGTTTCCTGTCAACTCATTAGAACAGGCACGTTAAATATTAATTTCACATGTTGCTTAACCATGACTGCGTTCTTGGTCTTCTTTGTGTATGTGAGTTCTCTTTTCCCTTTTCTCCACACATACTAAACATTTTGTTTCTGCACTGTTCTTCTTCTTCTTACATCACCACTTTATTTCTGTACAATAAGCAAATCAGGGGGTATATATTTTCTATCCTTCACCTCTCCCCAAAAGAAAGTAAACTAGATCAAACATATTTTGAAAGCTTATTTTGAAAACTGTCTGTTTTCCTAAGTCCTCCATTGAACAAAGATAGAGTCCATCTAAAGGTGTTTCCAATACAATGAGTACAGCTGGTTAAGTACAGTCAGAGAATAAAAATACTGTGAAACTGGGGAGGTTTTGGCTCCATAAACCAGTCTAGTTATTGCTAACATGTTTGATATCAGAAAATATTTGAGTCATGTTTCTGCATAGAATCTAGACACTGCTACCTCCCTTCTGCTCCTCCTCATTGCTGCTGCTGAGAATGAGAGCACAGAAGACCTGCCCACATTTTCAGAAATGGCCTTTGGTGTTTGGGTGCCCAAATCCACGAAGCTGGCTTTCCATCACATTTGTGTCCTGTGGATTCTTCACTGCTGTCGAGGCTGAAATGGGCCCCAGAGCAAGTTAGAGCAACCCTGAATCCTTATAGCCGTCAACATTATGAGCCTACATCCTCTCGCCCTGGAGCTTCCCAGGGAAAGCAGCATAGGGCCATTTACATCACTCTATGCAGCTTCTGTACTAGGAGAATTCTGCCCCAGTGCCTTGCAACTCCTGTACAGCCCTTATCCACCACTAGAGCAGTCTATAATAGCCAAAGCAGGGGCCAAAATCAGCCCCTATTATTTAGGGCAGAATATGGAAAGGGAGGGGAAGAAAAATGTGGCAAAATTGCATTTTAACACTGGTTGGGCAGCTGGGGAGCATACATTAGAGCCTTTCAAAGGGTGGTGGAACTGCCATTGCAGTAGATATTCCCCAGGATACCCAGGTTGAGCCAGAATTCCTCCTGAAGCTCCAGGCACGGAGCAGCCTTTCTGCAGCTACTGCCTGGACTGCAGTTAACAAGACAGAATTTGGGCTGTATGCAAATTGGGTATTTCATGGAGATGGATTTAATATTAATTTTCCCTTAATGAATGGATTAAAAAATAAGAGTTGATGGCCATTCCATGGTTTCTTTCAAGAATTCAGAATGAATTCTCAGGAACTGTATATTATAGTGCCGTATACGGTACTCATGATTTTGGTGTGCTTTACTAAACTAAAATTTCAAGACTCTACAATGTAACCCCCATTGCTCTGAGTCATTTAAAAGTCCTTTGGGCAAGAGATTCAAAATATACCATGGGGAGAAACTAACATTGGTTGGGCTTGGAACAGATAACCACCAGAAAGTAATTCAGTTATGGATGGAGTTTGATCTTATACACCTTTCTTAAATCCATCTATATGAACTATTAAGTCTATAGTTGCCAGCATTTTTATTCATGAATTTCAATTACCATGAAATAAAATTGTGAGAGATTAACATACACAAAGTATTACACACTCCTTAATAGATGGAAAAGAGCTAAAATGACTAATATTACCTCAGACAATTAAAAAATGTTTGACTTTTTTTGTGAAAGGCAGAAGCCAGTACTAAAGGCTGCTGTGTGGTTAAACCTAATTTGCAATAAGCAGGATGTGATATACAGACTAACACTGAAACTGGAAATACATGTTAAAAATGTAATTCTGTCTCTCAAAGAGTCATAGAAATTAGAATGTGGTTTCTAACTGGATATTTTCCACCCAACTTTTGTGACATACATTTCACATTAAGTACTTCTATGGCAATAAGCAACATGATGCAGAATCACAAAAGCTAACCTCTTTTTCTTCCCCTTTCTGGGAACTTTATATTCCTGATGGAATTATGTTGTCCTTTTCTCCTCACCACTTTGATTACCTCAAACCATCCTAACCCTGCTAAGGGGGCCTTTGGTGGATGTCTCTTCAGAACTCCTTAACTGGCCACATAGGCTGTTACTGAGTGATGATGAGGCCCTATCTTTTCCCCAAGGGTTGGCATGTCTCTACAACACACACACAGTCCTGCTATTATGGGGACCAAGAGTATAGGACTCACCATTAAACCTGGCTCCATTACCTATCTGTGCAGAGAACTAGAAGTAGACCAATGAACTCACACTATAGCATATTTTTCAACTTTATCTTGTAGACATTTTTGGTAGACATTTCCGTTGTTAACCTCCCTCTTTTACTTTCATTCCCATGGGATCTGTTTTAGCTTAGACTAGGGGTGAGAGGATGAACTACATGGTTTCAAGTACTGCCACTGCTTGAGACATTGACTTCGTCTCTCTTCTGGAAAGTCAACGGAGTTTTACCTGATCATATATTTCTGTTTTTATTTTAACCCTATTTAGCAAAGATGGGCCATCACTGCACCTCTAGCAGAAACTCATCAAATCCTCCCCACAAGATGGACTGCACCACAATAGCACCCCTGCCAAGGAAACTAGGACAAATATTCCTCCACGAGCATATCAAAGTTACCCAAAGAGTTGCAAGGCTTTCTATGCTGGATGTGGCAACCCTGTGACATGTCCAATCTTTGGGAGTGAGAAAATGAGATAGGGATTGAACTTGTATCACTGACATAGTCACACATAACACTATTTCCAAGCTACCAGGCAGCCCAAAGTTACACTAATCTGTAGCTGTCCCACCTTGTGCTATGATCCCCACACATCTCCCAAACTATGCAGGTTCAGACCTATTCAGCAAAAGGACAACAGACCTTCAAGGAACACATACATGTGAATAATTTAGAACACTGGTTCCCAAACTTGTTCCACTGCTTGTGCAGGGAAAGCCCCTGGCGGGCCAGGCCGGTTTGTTTACCTGCCCCATCCGCAGGTTTGGCTGATCGTGGCTCCCAGTGGCCACGGTTCGCTGCCCCAGGCCAATGGGAGCTGCTGGAAGTGGCACAGGCTGAGGGACGTACTGGCTGCCGCTTCCAGTAGCTCCCATTGGCCTGGAGCAGCGAACCGCGGCCACTGGGAGCCGCAATTGGCCAAATCTGCAGACGCGGCAGGTAAACAAACCAGCCCAGCCTGCCAGGGGCTTTCCCTACACAAGCGGCGGAACAAGTTTGGGAACTACTGATTTAGAACATAATTCAGTGCTTGTGCTTCTCAGTCAGTACTGAAACAGGGTCCTATCATGTGATTGAGGGGTATTGTGCTCTTTGGGAATGATGCCTCTTGAATGTGACATAAAACCAAGGTTCCCATGACACTATTTGAGAGAATATGGGTGTTAAACCTGGCATCCTGAACAAATTCTAACTCAGGCAATGACATTCATCTGACCTAAATCCCACCTGCAATTGAATATATTTTACGGTAGGCTTAATTTTTTCATCTAAACTGTTTGTAGTTTTGCTGTGTTCTCTTAAACAGCTGTTGTTTCACCCCAGAGACAGCTGCATTTTCATGGTGGATTTGATGATTTTTGTGGACTGTGTACAGGGAAAATTCTTGAGATCCTTTGGGATGAAATGTAAGATATTATTGCTATTATACTTTTAAATAGCATTTCAGAAGTATTATGGTATTGCAGAAACATATATGTTTGTTCTTGCTATAAGTGACTACTGAAGCACTTACATTATACAAAACTCAGGTAAGCATTATAATAGCAGATAATCTGGATCAATTTGTGATAATTTTCCATATGCCTAAATCACAAAATGAATAATCTCATGGTGTTCACATAATCCAAGACACAGCCAAATAGAAGGTTGTGTCTAATCCCAGTCTATAATCTCAATGATTCAAACTACTACTGGTAGCTATATTCTCCAGTTACCTTCTTCATAGCCAGTTCCCACAGCTTTGTTTTCAGGGTAACTGGGCAGTTTGTTCAGTAGGGAAGATGATGGTTGGTGTGATCAAAACAAATATTCTGCTATAAATTAATGATTCAGTGACTATTCAATGACTGGATTTACTATAGAAAATGTTTTTCTTTTTTAATTGGTGTAGAAAAATATCCACTGGTTTTACAAAAAAAATTCCCTCTGATTTATTGCGGGTACTTCATGGTAACAACCTGGTTTAAATAGATCACCCATTTGCCAGGGTTTTGTGTAATTTAAAGAGACTTAAGCAGAACTCACTTTTTTGACAGCATCTGGCTTCCAGGCCAGCTGTCCATGCTGCAGCAAGGCTGAATGCACAACACAGATTTCTTTGTCTGTTTAAAAAAAACCACATTTTCTTAGAAGTGTAAATATTGTACTCACTCCCAAAGGAAGTGATAAAAGCCTCAGAAATTTAAAAGAAGATTGGAAGAGGCACTGGAAAATGTATAGTAGAGAACAAAGTGGGATTGGCAGGAGGATAGATTTGCGGGGTTTAATAGGTCCTTTCCACCTCAAACTTCTGTGATACGATATTGGAATGCTTTGTTCCAGGCTTTTTCCAACATCACATTTTGATCAATCGACTATTTTTTTTCTCTTCTGGTGTTTTCCCGCATGGTAAGCGCAGCAATCCATTTAATTGTATCTGTTTCAAAAACTATTAACGCAATTAGGTGGGATTTTCTATTATGCAGTAAGCAATTAACCAGAACTGCTAATACAGACAGATGTATGGGAAAGGATTGGGATTTTCCAAACTGATTCAATGAAGCAATTGATATAATTATCGGGAATGCAGTTAACTCTGTTCAGCTGTATAAAATTCCAATTCGTGATCTGCCATAAGATTCTATGAGGCTTGCTTTTTTAAAAAAAATCTAATGTATTATAGTGCTTGGATCAAGGGATTGGAAATTGAGTAAGAGCCTTTTATTGCCAGGTAACTAGTTCACACCTGGACCTAGATGTCTAGTTACCAAAATTAGTTTTCTAATCAGTGACTTTGGTGTCCATGTGAAACGGGCCATCTCTAGCTAGCTCCTGAAGGACATGAGTTCACAAAACAGCAAATCACCATCTCAACCCTGTAGTCACTCTCAGCAGAAAAGCCCATGATTGTCTGAGCATGGAGTCTGAACCTACTGCAGAGCCAGCATATGGAAGATTGTGTTGTAGGCTCAACAGAGAATTTCACCTACCCAGGGCTGCCAATATGGCCTTAAACCAAAAATGTCAAATGTAGGTGCCTAATTTTAGGCACCTAAGCTTATATTTAGATACTAAGGGCTGGATTTTTAAAGGTATTTAAGTGATTAGCTCCCATTGATTTCAATGGTAGTTATGTTCCTAAATAGCTTTGAGGACATGGGCCCTCAGGTCCTACTTTTCAAAGAAGCTCAGCATCTGTAGCTTCCGTTGATTTCAATGGGATTTTGAGAGTCTCAACACTTCTGAAAAGTCACCCAAAAATAAAAATCTGTATTTTCAGAGATGCTGAGCAGCTCCAGCTTCTATTGATTTCAATGGGAGTTCTCAGCAACTCTGAGAATGAGGCCACTTTCAGTTAGTAACTAAATTGCATTTTTGTGCCTAGTGTTAGGTCCCAAGATGGAAAATATTGGTCTAGGTTTCTTTAAAAAATTATTCTAGGAGCTTAAGATAATGTCACCTGTTATTTTGTGCAACACGGTGCTTCTCTGCAGACTTGACTTAAAAATAAAAATGAAAGTACTTAGGGGGAAATGATGCTGTCATTTAGCAAAATATCGTGTTCCACAAGCACTAACCATAAACTGCACTGTAGTAATAGCTGTATTTATCCTCATGATCAACAGCCATTTTGCAAATTTGTAATCTCACTTCCCTAAGTGACGGCTGTAAGACAGAACTCTACTTGTGTATGGGCAGCTTTCATTACAGAGGAAGTGGAGAACCCCCTCCTTTCCGCTACCTGTTTAGGACACCTATCAACTACCAATTGAGAAACAACTCAGTCAGATTCTGTGCATGTGTACCCTCCTGAACTGAAACATACAAGGCACAATAGATGGAACTGCTGCAAATAAACTAAGAAGCATTTTAAGATCATTAGAATCCTTGTCAGAGGAAGATGGAGAATCCACTGTTTTTATTTCCCCATCTAAACATTTCCTCTTTGAAGGAGAAGACCTATTGTAAAGCTACAAAATCCACAAATAAAGAGGAGACAAACAAAGAAATCAAGACCAGGTAAGTTCCAAGGTTTTACTGATACTCACAAGTGTTCTATGTAGATAAGGGATTATTATTGCATAGTTGATAAGTGTGAATTTAAGGCACAGTTCTTTTTATTTGTGACAGATATTTGTAAAAATTAATTAACTGCAAGACTGGAAATGTACACAAAATATTCATTTACCAAGGGAATCCTTTTTAAGGGCAAGAATAAGAAGCAAATCAAATAATATATCACGCAAAACAAATAAGAAAGAGGAGTTACTAAGGTGAAGCTTAGAGAAATGATTTTTGAAAATCTGACTAACTTTGATTCATGAAAGTTTCTTTTTAGCAGCTACAACTGATGGGAGGAAAATCATGTTTTCACCCTTTATTAAGAGTGAACAACAGAAGATGTTGACCCACTCTTACAGGTTCATCAGCATGAAACCTATCTTCAAAATAAATGGGAAAAATAAGCCTGAAAATGAAGACTTTCATTACCCTTTGCAAATGCTTCAATATGTAAATGTATGGAAAAATACAAGGAGGAAATTCATTAATCTGCATGACTAATAAAGAGAAATAGCAGCAACATTATTGTAACTGCGTGTATGAGGAAATGATCAGCTATGCTGAGAGAAAAATTAGTCAAAGGGGAACATTTGAAAAAAAAACTTTCACAAAGGTTGCTTTAAAGCTGCTTAAACTCTCTTGCAGGTCAAAGGAAAAAAGAAATAGGCTGAGCCTTCTCCTGCAAAAGGCTGAATTCCATGAAAATGTCAATCTTGAGAAGTTTGAGAACTTGACAAAAGGTTCAAGGTGAGAATTGTAAAATATAAAGAGATTGAAAATTCCTATCAAAAAATGGCCGTCTCTGATTCGGTGCATTTCATCCATGTATCTTTGTACATTCAAGCTTTGCATTGAATAATGCTTTTAAGATCTATGTTATTTTAAAGTTTAGCATAATGCAATGCAAGTTATCTAACCTGGCATACATACAGTATATTTAAAGTTTGCTAACAAAGAGTGTTTTTGCACCCAGTGGGCCAGACTGTGATACTGGTATTCACAGAGAATAGTATTTTAGTCCCCAGTAGTCCCATAGACTTCAAAAGGACTATTTGATGTATAAAGTATTATTCAGAATGAATATGATCATAATCTAATCCCCAGGTTTATTTAACTCTAAGACACATCAAGTTTTCCTCAATTGGGGTGAGGGGGAAAAGGGCAGGGATGAAAGAAAATATACTGGGTACTCTTCATATCACCAATAATTTTCATGTAATCTAGTCCCAGTGGAATTTGTCCTTGTGTACCTAGTGCTTATGGGCCAGTTTATTTTTAGTGTTTATTTTTTATATGTAGTATCAGATAGTCACACTACTATAATATCCAAGCACCTAACAAATCCAAAGAATAAAATCCAGCATATAATCAAATATTCTCCTTTACACACAAGAATTGGTGGGGTGGTTCGTTTGCTAGCTGGATTTGGGTGGATTTGGGATTCTGTTCCCCATCCCCCCTTCATCGTTGGTAGGAGAAGGCTAAGCTGAAAAAGTGAGTTTTGCACTTTATTCAGAGATCCAGGGCCATTCTAATTAACTGCAGAAGTGACCCAGATGCCTAGAAAACTTCTCCTACCACTATTTTAAACTTCCTCCCTTGTGCACCTAAAACCATGCCAAGTCTGTTTATAACAGGATGAGGAATAGTTTCCAAGCCATCTGTAGCTAGAAGGTTGCATTTTAGTAGCCATGATTATGTGGGTAGCGGATCACATTTGGGTATTTAATGTAAAGGGAACTGAGGCATCAAGTCCTCTTAATGATTTATGGACAGAAAACCTCAAGAGAGGGTGATGTCAAAATAGTGGCTGATAGTCTTCTGAAGAGTTTCTCTCTTCCTATAAATAACACTATGTCCTTGCCTAGTTATGGCTCAGCCAACTGCCTCTCATCCATGTGTTGATCTCAGGTAGGGATGACAGAGATGGCATTGTTTCTATTCTATGTGAAGTACAGCTGGTCAAAGTTTTCTAAAATTTCAGAATTTAGATGTGTGTGTGTGAGAGAGAGAGAGAGAGAGAGAGAAATCACCCTTTTGACTAATTGTAGTATAAAGCTGAGTGACATCCTTATATTATTGGCATTTAGTCCACATCTCATTGATTTTAAATAGTATGGGGAGAGAACTTGGTCTTATGGAATTCCACAGCTGAATGGTCTGATGGCCATGAAGACGCCTATCGCTACAAGCCAACTCAACATTTAACCAACCTGCTGCCCTAGAACATGGCAGAGTATAACAGACCTTGGTGTCCATTCTCCTCAGGCCTCTCCTGTGAAAGCACTCATTGCTACTCCAAAGGTTTGACCTAGGTTCACCCAGTGAGTCCTCAGATCTAAATGACTTGTTCCATATCTAAACCAGCAAAAATGTAACCCACCATCTTTTGGCATTACTTGTGTTCTGGAATACATACTTGGTCTAAAGAAGTCTAGTTTATCTTTCACTATTACTAAATCCCTTCAACAGCTATAGCAACTTATATTCCCTCTGCCACAAACTAACATATAGGTCAATTAACTGCAGGTTTTGTATTTCCTACAATTGAAACATTCCTTAAGGGCTCACTTACCTATTTCCTCCATTTTATAATCCCCCCACTTCTTTGGCCTTGCATTCAGTTCTTACAAGACTCCTTTCTTCAGTGCTTGCATCTCTTAAGAACTATTCAGCTCTTTCTATCTAAAAATTACATAATTAGTTGCAACGACTTGCTCTAGGAAGATGAGTAATATTTAAGACAAATCTTCGTTTCAGTTTTCTCAAGAACAAAGTGGTCATTACCCTAAATTCCTTCCCAATGTGACAGGAATTTCACTTCATCCAGTCTTTCTGAATCCACACAATTTGCCAGGGAAGCCAGACCACATAAACTAGTATTAAAGAGATTAAAGTTAGAAAAGGATCAAGCAATTTTGGAAGCCATCTCAGTTTTTCACAGCATTTGGGACCAGGTCAAAAGAAGTTCAAACTTTATTCTCTATTGGGAAGAAATTGGATCCAGTTCAGTGCTGTAGTGGTAAAAAAAGAAAGGGGGGTAAACTAACCTAAATTAAATTCCATAGTCCCCAAATGAGAAGTGGGTAAACTCAGTTTATCTAAGTTACTCTTGATTACACTATTGGTCCCAAGGCACAGGACTGGGAGTCAGGAGCCCTGATCTGGTTCTATTTCCAGCTCTACCACTAACCTACTGTGTGACTTCAGGCAAGTTACTCCGTCTTTTCATGCCTCAGTTTTCCCATCTGGGGATAATGAGACCTATTTTAATTTGTACATGCTTTTAGCTCTGCAGAGGAAAACTGCTAAGTGATATGTAAGTATATTATTCATAAATTGACTAAATATATTGATGTCCAGATTCAGACTTCGGACCAGATCAGAGTCCTGGTACAATATCACCTCAGAACCCACTCCATTTCTTAAAAAAAAAAAAAAACAACAACAACCTAGCTGTTTGTTCAGGGTTAATCTATAAAGTGTTACAAAAGTAATTTTACGAACGTTTTTATCAAGAGATGTGAAATAGTTTTTCTTTATTGTCCTAAACAGTGGAAACTTTGAGATCAATGAAGAATACATGCAGCTTGACATATTCGATAAAGAATACATGGAGTTTTATAAAAAGAACGCAGTCTCTCAAAATAACATGACATTTGAAAAATGTTTGTGGTAAACAAACCAGGCTACGTGTGTTATTACCTTATGAGACTAGTGCCTTTACCATGCTGTGGTGACTTTGTTTTCAAACTGTTGAATTTCCTGTATTCTGTTAAAAATAGACAGTGGTAACATAGCCTCAGACAGACTGCAATCAAAACCACATCTCTGCAAGAGTACATCAGTTTAGCTACTAAGCAGTTCTGTTTTCAAAGTAAAAAAGTAGTTGACCTGGTTCGCTTATGATCTTTACCCTTGCATGATGTAAATTTTCCTTAAAGATTTGGAGCACGATGCTCTGCTTTAAACATTTTCTCTAACAAGTGTTATTCCAATAGGCAAAACATCAACCAAATGCTTTTGAAGTCTCTAGCGGAAAGAGCTTCTTTTGTAAAGTAATCTAATCAGACACCTTGTGCAATAAGACAAAGTGAGAGAAATAGCAGGTAATATATATTACAATAGCTTCATAAATACACAAAACACACACTTAATCAGAAACACTTTTTGTGTCTTGTACAGTGTGACCCCTGAAGAAGCAGTGAGATGGGGTGAATCCTTTGACAAACTGCTTTCCCAGAAAGGTGAGTAGTGTTTTCCTCACCCTATTTCTTGATGGAAAATAACACAATGTAGGTGCACAATTAAATACACTTGGCAGTTATCTACATTCATTGTGATAGATCATTTATAGTAGTATGAGTTTTCACTCTGCTTGTGTGCTTAGGCAGAACCATGCCGTCAACTACGGAAAATAAAGAATTGATTTGTAACTTTAAGTTTGATTTTTCATTCAACAAGAGCAATGTAACCATAAGAGATACAATGAAGGGTTCCTTCAATAAACAGAAAAAAGGTAATAAGATATAATTAAAATATCATTTGGTAAGGAATAATGAGCTACTTATTAATGAATATTTAATAATAATGAATACTTATGGACTACTTAGATAAAATTATTTCCATTGTGATACTGGAACTGATTATTTAGAAAAATATGCACTGAAATTAACAAAGGTCTGTCTTTTCGACTCTGGACTATATTTTTAGAGTTAACCCAGAAGGATCACTATGCTACAATGAGCTGACAATTGATTGAAAGTGGGTTAAAGTCTGCTAGTAACAATATCACCTGCTATTTTGCCTCTCCCCAAAGTAAAACATAAATGTATCCCAGTCCTGATGGGA
Source organism: Chrysemys picta bellii (assembly GCF_011386835.1). Taxonomy (NCBI): domain Eukaryota; kingdom Metazoa; phylum Chordata; order Testudines; family Emydidae; genus Chrysemys; species Chrysemys picta. The sequence goes on along the minus strand of NC_088798.1, from coordinate 48,518,221 downwards.
GCACACTTTATAAAGATTACATAATGTTTCTTTCTTTTTGCTTGAAGTATTAGACCTAGTTTTGTGCTAAAATGTCTTGTTATGGTTATTTGTATACTGTGGATTACTAGCCATGTATGGGGCATGGAGACTATTAAACTCAATTTACAATGCAAATACATTCATGTAGCAAAATGGTTCTGAATTTTTATCAGAATTAAAACCTGAGAACATGCAAAGTATCTAAGCTTGGGTGAAAACTCAGAGTGATCAGTATTACAGCAGTGTATCACTTTGGGTTTCATCCTGCTGTCTGTACTCAGTCCAACAGCCCACTGACATCAATGGAGATTTTGTCTAAGGACCACAGCTGGGTGAAATATTCATTAAGGAAAGATTTTTCCTAGTGAAATAACTTTTCGGGTTAACATCAGCAAAAGGGGAGTCACTGGTTCTAGTGAGCAGCCAATCCTTATTTTAAGCTCATGGGTAAACCACTCAAGTACTCTGTTAATCTCAGGATAGCAGAAAAAGGTAGTGGATTTCAGAATGCCAGGAAGTCTGGAAATGTCAGGCAATTAATATAGGATCATCATTGGTGGTGACACCTGCAGTGCACACCTTCAAGGAGGTATATCATCTAGGACCATTGTAGCTGGAGTTTGAATGGTTTCAAGTCATTTTAAAGTAAGTGGTCAAAAGTCAAATAGATGCTTGGAGAATTTTGCCACATACATGAATTTTACTGGATAAGGCACCATGAGGCATATTTAGACTATAATGGAGGTGTAGAAAGCAAAGATTTGTCCACAGATTTGACAGGCCATGCCGGACATGACCAAAGTGTTAATACCAATGTTTACATCAAATGACATCTTTCATTGCAACATTGCTCATGGAGGGCAAGAACAAAGGCCCAGGGATGTATATAGACAAAATAGACAAAAGTGGTCAGCCACCCATGACACACATAATTGCCTAATGCCTGAAACTCAAGTTACTGATAAAAGGCTTGTTTCTTTTCCTCCTTTTAAAGATAAATTCTGTACATAGCAAAAATGAGTCTTCCAGTATAGTGGTGACCATTACAATTATAATTATATGCAAAGAAAATTGTAAAGGTTCTATTTACATTACCTTTTAAACTATCTTCTGAATTGGGCTCATTTCTGGGAAACAACCTATTTGTGAATACAATCAAGATTTAAATGGCATTTGAGGCATCCTAAGTCTGATTTGGAAGCAAAACTCAGGCCAAAATGGTCAATAATGGTCACATTTTTGGGTGCCTCTGTTTTTTGAGTGCTCAACTTGTGACCACGTATGGTCTATTTTTTAAAGATTCTGAGCATCCATAGTTGCTACTGAGATCAAGTGGAGGTGTGTGGGTCAGTATCTTTGAAAATTAGGCCCTGTGTGTCCCAAAAGGGACATCCAAAATCAGAGACCATATTTAAAATTTATGCCTAAAGCCTGATATCATTTCCTCTGGACTGACTATAAACAATTAAATTGCACTTATTTTGTGATGTAAAAGAAAAGTCCATAATGTGAAGTTACAGAATAGTACAAGATGAGACCAAACATGTGTTGTTACATAATTTAAATAGAGGAACTATGTTCTAGTGTCTAAGAGGGATGGTCTTTTAATGCTTCCGTGAATTAAAGCCATGCAATGTTCCCTTTTATAGCTGGTCTGGATGCCTTTACAAGGTTTCTAAAAACTGAGTTCAGCGAGGAGAACATTGAGTTTTGGACAGCCTGTGAGGATTATAAGAAGAACAGAGCATCTCATCAACTTCTTCCTAAAGCCAAGACAATTTATGAGACATTCATAAGGAAAGATGCTCCAAAAGAGGTACAGTAAAAACTGAAGATATACAGTGCTTGATACAAGCTGCCTCTGATAGAATCTGCCTTTCATAAATGCATACACAGAAACATCATCCATTCAGCCATGAAGGTCAACATTTGATGAAGTTGCAGCAGTTTATCATGTGTACCTTGCCACCGGAATGCTGCATCTTAAATATCAAATCACTGCTTTGGAAAGAAGTATGGGACCCAAGTCCCACAGAACTTTCTCGTTCTCTCTCCCCTCACCCTGCCCCCATGTTATTCTTTTAACCCCACAAAAAAGAGAGTAGGTGTAAATATGTCATGCTAGTCAAAGGAATTTTCAAACTTCTCATTGCTATATATAAACACCTGATTTAACATCATGTTGAGTAAATTTAAGATCTGTTGTCATAATAATGCACACACCCAATAGTAACAGTCATTTGTCAAACAGTGTTTGTATACATTTAACTCTGCTTCCAGAACAGTAGAATTATTCTCTGTCTGCTAAACCAGCATTACAGATCAAATTATTATATTGCTGAGATTTCAGAGGATTTCTTAAATATGCCAAATGAATAAAAGAAATCAATAAATTAAACATATCCTTCAAGGTAATCATTATAACATTTTAAGCAGAGAAAAGACTTGATTGGCATAGGGTTGCGATTTTTTTTTTAGTTTTATTTTTTCTGACGGAATCTCTGAGTGATGAGTTTATAGTATGGTATGTTATAGACAAACACATACACGATACATTGGGACTCATTCTCATTTACACTGCTTTGGAAGTGGATGCAAATTATATTAAACTGTCGGAGTGTTGTAAAGTGTCCTTCGTGTAAATAAATACAATAATTATTTTCCCCTGCACTAGCAGGAGGCTGGACTGACTGGCAGATGATAAACTCCCACTAAAGTCAATGAGGGTTTGGCTGAGTAATGACTAGAAGATGAGGCCCCTAATAGTCCTTTTGCATCTCTATTACCTATAATTCTATATAACAGATTAAGAATAGGTGGATTGCCTGTGCTCCTATTTTCTGTGTTCTTTTCTTATTGTTGGTAGAGGAAATGTTAAATGTTGGCAAATCTAAAAAATCATCTGCTGATGTAGTGCAGAAAAAAGTATCACTGCTCAGTCCAAGGAAGTGACTTAAAAATGGTACAAATTAGGCTCTTAATTCCCTCTGTGTGACCTTGGGGTTTACCACTACTCCTGCCAAGGCAGAGAGCCTATTTGTTTGGTCTACTCTCAAAGAGTAATGGCCCCGTCCTATGAGATGCTGAGTGGTTTCAGTAACCTTTTACATTCTATCATGCGGCACCTTGCAGGATCGGGCCCTGCGTGAATACGAGGAGTTTTGAATTTTCTGAAGAGGAATACTATTTTGCCAGTGTGCCATTCTACCAACCGTTTGGGTGGACACCAAGCTATAGCATGAACTATTGATACAGCATCGCTAAAAGCTCCCTTCATTTTATATATTGTTCATAGGTTATCTTGCTACACTGATGACCTGTAAGGGATGAACAGGGAAGAAGGAACCTAGAGCACAGATGGTGGAAATCACACATTGCCTGATAGTGTCATATAGACCAGTTCACTGATATGCTGTTACTGTGATACCAGCAAAGATGGTATTGTTCTCCGCTATACCATCCCTTAGGTGTTGGGCCCTGTGTATCCTCTTGTCATGCTTCAACCCAGCTGTTGAGATCAGCTGGGATGCTCAAGCTGATGGTCTGTAGATTTGTTCATCGGTGTGTTGAGAACTCTCTCATTAAAGAGCCTTCAACTTTGGAACGTGTTTGCCCCAACAGAAACTAAGTTTACTGTCCAGCAGGGCATGTTAAAAGGGCCTTTTCTGAGAAGATAGGTAGGAAAGGTCTGAACATTTGGGGACTCAGTCGTTTATCATTAATTGATTTTCAGTTTTCACATACAAACTACGTGTTGTTATATTTTTGTAAATGCACCAAGAGGAATTTGAAAAATATAAAATAAATACGTTATAAAAGACATTCTTGAAGCTGTATGGAATTTACTAATTTCTAAATTATGTGCGGTATATACCACTATTGTGGATCTAAATATAAGCCTTGTATTAAACCACCACTCCATGAGAATAGCCAATGATAGTATATAATTGTATTTAAGCTGTAACTGAAAAGCTCTGGGATATGCCTTTTTTCCCTTTCAAAGTAGCCAAAAATCCATTAGAAAATAATTTTGCTGCACACTTTAATCATTAGAATATTCTATCCTTCCTGTTACTAAGATGCTCTACAGAAATGAAAGCTTAAAACAGTATCTGGTCAATTCAGATGATATAGAGCTTTGAGCCAGCAAGACTGAGTGTCCTTGATTCCTGTTGGCTTCAGTGGGAATTCAGATACCTCAGTACTTTGCAGGACTGGGCACAAAATCTCCCTGTGCCAGTGTCAGCAGAAAATGTACAGTGGATACCATTAGAAAGTCAGCTCTAATGAAAAGGTAGAGATCTGTGGTGATTCTTTGGTAGCAGTTAACAAATGCTGACTCAGTAGATTTCACAATACTTATATCCAATTTAAAGTATGTTTAGTAGAAAGTGGTTTTCCCAAGTTAAGTATTATTGTTATAAATGACCATATATAAAATGAATTAATGTACTGCATGCTTTTTTGGCCTTTTCCAGGTTAACCTTGACTTTCACACGAAAGAAGTCACCGCTCAGAACATTACTCACCCTACACTTGACAGCTTTGATGCAGCACAGGCCAAAGTCTACAGGCTGATGGAACAAGACAGTTACCCCCGCTTCCTGAAATCTGACATTTATTTAGACCTGATTAAAGGAAGGCAGCACTCTGGCCATCCTGCTCTTAGAAGGCGATCACGCTCTTTTACCGTCAATGAATTCCAGGATGTGCAATCAGACTTTACCATTTGGTTATAAAGAAATTTAACCTCCTTGGATTCTAACTAAAATGTAGCAAATTACAATACACAGCATCCTAATCACAAACCTTCAGCTGGTGTAAATGGCCGTAGATCCATTGGCTTCAATGGTGTTACATCTATTTATCCCACTGAAGGACCTGGCTCAGAAAGCTGTAGTCAGTGATTAATTTAACTTATTGTAAAGAGATATGCAGCATATTGGCAAGATGTCTTAGATGTAATGTATTCAGACAAGATATTATGCCTTTTAAACTCAACTAGGAGAATGTATGAATTCTTTCCACAAAAACATATTTGACAGTGAGAACTTTAAACTTTATCTAAAAATACTGTTTTTAAAAAAATGTACAAAATTCATCCTTCCTCCTGGGTCCATCATGTTTAGAAAACACATTGTTGTCACCATCAAAGTCTTTACACTTATCATTTGCACATAATTAATGTTACTGCAATAGTTCCTACACTAAGCACAGGTTTTTATACCACAAGCACACAGAAACATTAATTAAGCAAAAGGTAAAAATGTCATTATTTTTAACTTCAGCCACTATATAACTTTTACTACTGCTTATTTTAAGAGGTACATAGGAAAATGTCTATTTAATTAATTTTATAGTACTACATTTTATGGTATTTTCTTATTCCATTTCTCTGTTCTATCTATTTAAATTAAGCTGTATAGTTTAGCCTTTGCACTCAAATATTTGTATTATATTATTTGCAGCTAAATGAATAGTAATAAAGGGACAAGACTAAGCAATTTAGTATGTCTTTGTGTCATTAAATACCAGTCGAATGAACTTTTAATTTGCCATTCATTTGTAAATTTTGTATCATCCCAGCTTGTCTGCTAAACTTTGAGGGACAAATTCTGGCAATCTTTGGGATAACACCCAAGTGGGGATATGCTATAACTGTAAGGTAAGTGACGTACAGGCCTCCATTCAACAAAGCACTTAAGCTCATATTAAGCACTTTAATGGGTCTTACGCACATATGTTTAAGGATGTGCTTAAGTGTTTTGTTGAATCGGGGACAGAAGCAGGATTCATTTGTACAGAATGTAGGTGAGTGTTACTGATCATGGGCTTATAGCACTTTTTTCCCAAACACTTGCTCCCTAACCATTCTGTTCCACTTGGTGTTTTCCCCTTTACTGGAGAAGTTCTCTGGGAGACAGCACTTCTCAGAATTAGACCCAGAACATCTTTCACTGGGTCTCCCTTGCTGTATCGAGCTTCTGGTTCTGCCACGGTAATTCCTATTATGTGCAAAATTTTCCCACTCATTCAAAATCTTTATTAAACCAAGTAAACTCCCTTTGGGGAAAAGTCTTCATTTATAATAGGGACCTGGGCAAGGTGTCTCAGTACTGCTTTGCATGACTTGCTGCAGTGGTAACTGGCAGCCTAGGATGAGTAGTAGGCAACCTTCTTCTCCGATTCTGCAAACATGCACACACACATAAATAATATAGAGACATAAGTAGTGCCATTGAAATGGAGGGAAAAGAGAATGAACCAAATGTGATGGATGTTAGCCATGTTGCTTAATGCACTAATGGAAGCCACTCAAGTCCTATGATGATAAGGGGTATAAGAACCTATATAGAACAGAATAGAACCACTTGCTTCCAAGTTGTAATGGGCCTACTCACATCTCTAAAGTTACTCATCTGTGTAAGTGCTTGTAGGTTCAGAGCCTTGGCTAGCATAAGATGAGGGCACATTACAAAAATAAAATAAATGGCCAATGGACAGATTCCTAATGAAAAATTATACTGATCTACTATAGTAAGGAGCTCCTTTGAGGAGACAAGAAAAGTTTTTGCAAGGCTAGTATGTCAGGGAATGACAGTGAAACCACTTTAATCAGTTGTCATTGAGAAATAAGACCAGATGTTCACAGAGCCCATGGGCTAGTAAGTGGTAAAGATCTCATTTTCAAAGGCATTTCAATGGGAGTTAGGTGCTCAAACTGCTTAGGCACTTTTGAAAATCCCACTAGGAACCTAGCTGCATCTTTAGGTGCTTAACACCTTTGTAAATCTGCCCCTAAATTCCTATGCCTTTTATTTTGAAGGGGGTAATCTTAAGAATAACAGTCAAGTCTTGTCTGAGGTTGAGTAGGAGATCTTGATGGGGGTGCAGTTTCACTTGTTAAATTAGGTCATTTGTTTAATATATTCTCTACAGGGAAACGAGAGGAGGAAGGGAGAGTTTGCTTTTTAAAATCTTTATTATTCAAGTCATCCTCACAGCCCCATCATTGGCATGTGTCAAGCCTTTTTTTGATTGGAGAATTCTGGTGAATATATCTTGAAGCACAGGGCAATTCTTAAAATATTAAACATTGTTTTAGTTTAATAATTCAGTGACCACAGGATTTAATAAATGTGTGTGACTGGAATAATCAATCACCTTTCATGGAATTTAAGCTCCCCCGCGCTGCCCCCAGCTTCCATCTTTTTAGTAACCAATCTGTAGTGAGGCAGGGTGGCATCCCGAGGACCCAGAGTGGTAGGGCCCCCGCACTGAGCCACTACACAATCAAAGAGAAAAGGAGCAATTCTTGGTGATAGTTCTTTATGTTAATTACCAACGTAGGGTATATACAAGCTCTACAGCCAAAAATCTCACATTATCCACTCAGTAACTTTGTACCAAAATGAAAAATGATCCATTTAAAAGCTGGCAGGATGTAGCTTAATGACAGGCTTTCTATGCATAAAATGCTAATTATTGGACTTGGTAGTTATGGGTCAAAGTAACAAAGTTCAACACACACCCCGCCCCGCATCCAGATCCAAAATTTCCCAAGGTTTGCAGATGTTCAACACTCAGGTTTTAATTGAGGCCTGTCTCTAAGGCCCCATCTACACTGGCAAGTTTCTGCGCTGTAACTCCCGAGGCGTACACTCTGCCAAGCCCACTTAATGCACAGAAACTGCACAGTTGTAGTGCTCTAAAAAAAACCACCCCGATGAGAGGCCTAGAGCTTTCTGCGCTGGGGCTACAGTGCTGCGGTGCCAGTGTAGACACCATGGCGATTACAGCACTGCAACTGGCCTCTGGGAGGTGTTCCACAATTCCTGTTCTTACCTCTTTGGTCATCAGTTTGAACTGTACTGCCCTGTCCTCAGGTGACCAACCGTCAACCCTACCCCATACATTCTTTCGCAAATTTGAAAGTCCCCTTCCTGTTTGCTCGGTGATGCATGCAGTGGTCTCAGCGCATCTTTCCAGGTAGCCATGCCTGCTCCACACACCAGGCGATCCCCCGCTTGGAGCAATGCCGAGCTGCTGGACCTCATCGGCATTTGGGGAGAGGAGGCAGTGCTGTCCCAGCTGCGCTCCAGCCAATTAAGATACCTAGAGACAGATTTCACGATGCATGATAGAAAAGGGCCATGACTGGGACACATTGCAGTGTAGGGTAAAAGTGAAGGAGCTGCAGAACATCTACCACAAGGCCTGGGAGTCAAACCGCTGCTCCGGTACTGCACCCACGACCTGCCAGTTCTAAAAAGAGCTGGACGCGATATTCGGTGGAGATCCCACCTCCACTACAAAGTCCTCTGTGGATACTTCGTTGGCTCATGTGCCAGTCAAGAGTGGACTGAGCCAGGAGGAGGAAATCTTGGATGAAGAGGGGGAGGGGGACCCAGATGCAGAGGATGACTCGAAGACCAGAAATGCATACAGCAAGGAGCTCTTTTTTTCTCCAAAGGAGCCTAGCCAGTCACAGCAGCCAGATCTTGGCAAACCGCAAACAGGAGAGGTGGCCCCTGGTAAGTGGATCTGATTTTGTGAATTGCTGAAGCTATTTTTGGGGGGCTGGAGGGTTGCAGAAAGCAGGCTTGTCTCCCACCACATGTCTATTCTGAGCAGCAGAACAGGCTGTTGACTCCCTCACTCCCTCAGAGATCCCTCTCTCGTAGAGATACTGGGCAATGCACTGCCTCAGGTTCCTCGGCAGAGCTGCTTTGTTTCTTGCCCCATTAATGGTAACTTTCCCGTGCCACTGTGGAATCACAGGGGGAGAGGGAGCAAGGACCATTGCTGCACACAGGTGAGCCACCTAGGGGCCAGGGTGGAAGCCGCAGGCTTAGAGAAGACCCTCCCTTGATTCCCTGCTCACCCTCAGTAGTGAGATATCTTCCATAATGATCACATCCTGTGGAAAGTGTGGGGACAGGAATGATTATCAAGCCTCCCTACAGTGCTTGCTCTCCCCAAGAGCCATGTGCCCAGGGTATAGCCCAGGGTGAATCACTTCGGGAAAAGTGATTCACACTGCCCCGCGGCTACTCACCATTTTGGGGGTCTTGTGGCTGATGTGTGCATGCCCGGGGTCAGCCAGTTAATGACAGGTGTGTGAGTACTGGTTGTGTTTTAAAGCACTGAATCAGTGTTGTCTGTGTTGCAAACAGTACTGCTTGTGTAAAATGTTGCATTTAAACTTCACAGAAATGACTTTGGGAGGCCAGCCTCCCTTAGCAGCAGCAGAACGGCTGTGCAGAATTAGAAAGCAGCCACAAAGAACTAAGGAGGACTTTCTCCGTGAGGTTATGATGCACTCCACCACTGAGAAACAGGAATTGAAGGAGTGGCAGGACAGTGAGAAGAAGGACCGAAAGGAGAATGCGGCATGCCAGAATGAAGCCAGGGAATAGGTCTTAAACATTATAGAGTGCCAAACGGACACATTCCAGGCAATTCTAGCTCTTCAAACCGAGCAGCTCTGTGCCAGCCCTTCCCTGCAGCCGCTGTCACAAAACTCTTTCCCATGCGCTCCCTCCCCCCCACACACACACTGTTATCAACCTCCTGGCTCCACTCTCTACCCACAGCATTCCACTCCTCCCTCCTCACAGTCCAGCACTGTGGACTCCCACTATCCACTGCACTCAACACCCATCCCTCTGCAGTTTGGCCCTGCTGAAGTACAGCACCCACTGCATTGTACTGCAAAGGAGAAGGTTGGGTATGATCCCTTGACATACACAAATCTGTAGCCGTCCCGGGACACATCCTCCTCTGGAGATCTTATCTTACCCCTCCCTGATGATGTATTTTTGTCATTTGACTCTCTCCTCTGGTTGTTGTCTTTCAATAAAAGAATCGTGTTAGTTTGGAAGCAATCTTGATTCTATTATTTGAAAGCAAACAAATCCCTGCAAAGCAACATGCAATTATGTAAACCCTATTATTGATCATGTGCACCAGTCACCTCCTACCATTACAATCATTGCAATCCTGAGCACAGCAACAAATATTAGTGTCTTTCAGCTTCAAATTGCTGCCTCAAGGTATCCCTGATCCTTATGGCCCCGCACTGTGCCCCTCTAATAGCCTTGGTCTCTGGCTGTTCAAACTCAACTGAGCCTCTGCGGTCCATCCCTGAGTGAAGCTTTCACCCTTCCCTTCTCAAATATTATGGAGCGTACAGCATGCAGCAATAAGCATAGAACTATTGTCATCGGCCACGTCCAGCTTTCCATACAGGCATTGCCAGCGGGCTTTTAAACAGCCAGATGCACACTCGGTCATTCTGCACATGCTCAGCCTGTTGTTGAACCACCCTTTGCTGCTGTCAAGTTGCCCCGTGTATGACTTCATAAGCCACGGAATTAAGGGGTAGGTGAGTCTCCCAGGATCACAATGGGCATTTTGACTTCCCTTACAGTGATCTTCTGGTCCAGGAAGAAAGTCCCTGCTTGCAGCTTCTTGAACAGGCCAGTGTTCCGAAAGATGTGTGCGTCATGCACCTTTCCAGACCAGCCTGCATTAATGTCCGTGAAACGCCCATGGTGATCCACAAGCGCCTTGCAATTAATATACTCGGTGGCTAGGTGGTCTGGTGCCAGAATTGGAATATGCATGCCATCTATCGCCCCTTCGCAGTTAGGGAAGCCCAATTTGTGCAAAGCCATCCACAATGTCATGGACGGTGCCCAGAGTCATGGTCTTTCAGAGCAGGATGTGGTTAATGGCCCTGCACACTTCCATCAACACGACTCCAATGGTCAACTTTCCCACTCTGAACTGTTTAGCGACTGATCGGTAGCACTCTGGAGTAGCCAGCTTCCACAGTGCAATCACCACATGCTTCTCCAGCTCTCATTCTCGTATCCTTGCGCCGCAGGGGTGGGGCAAGCTCATCACACAGTCCCATGAATGTGGCTTTCCTCATGCGAAAGTTCTGCAGCCACTGCTGGTCATCCCTGTAGTGCATCATAATGTGATCCCACCACTCAGTGCTTGTTTCCCAAGCTGCAAAACGGCGTTCCACTGTGGTCACCACCTCCATGAATGCCATAAGCAATCTCATGTCGTAGCTCCTACACATGGTGACATCACTGTCGCACTCCTCTTGTCTTTGTAGTTTAAGGAATAACTCTACTGCCACTCGTGACGTGTTGGTCTGAGCGAGCAGCATTCTGTTCAGCAGTTCGGGATCCATTCCTGCATCCTGAAAGAGGCAGGGCGCACAGTACACAAACCATTGAAAGATGGCACCAAATGTGGATCGAAGCACAGGGATTGCTGGGATTCATGATGGGGCACTGGTACTGGACCCAGGATGCCCCGCGACCTTCCCACAAGTCTTAACAGCAAAAGAGAAAGAGGTGCTCTGTGGGATAGCTGCCCAGAATGCACCAAATAGCGCTGCAAGTTCCACAAGTGTGAACACAATATTGTGCAGGCAGCTGTCAGTGTGAACACACAACAGTGGTTTTCCTTCTGCGCTCTCTGAGCGGCGCTGTAACTGCCAGCACTGTAACTTTGCCAGTATAGATGTGTCCTAATCCCTTAAAAACAGGATGATATTACAACACCTTTATAGTTATAAAAACTCATTTAGCTGGAGAAGCCACAGTTATTTCAAACTGAGGTTTTTCAAACTGAAGAAGAGGAAAAATTGCTATTGTAAGTGAAGCATATAGATCCTACACTGATTAGGTACAATGCTGAGCCACAATGCCTCAGAGAGACACAACTCCCTTTAAGCACCCTGGTGAACTGTGTAAGCTGCATAATCTTGGCTGTAAAGGGTATGGACTAATGCTTGCCTGGTTTAATTAATTACCATCATCATCACCCAGCCCCATGCCAGAGCTCTGGCCAGAAGTCGGTACACTGTGTCAGTGGTGAATGATGTATTGTCATTTAACCGTGTAAGTACTAAGATCCTGGCCATTTGGCTCAGGGGTTTCAGGAATACAGTGACTGTGGTGGTGATGTTGAGATTGTACTACAAAATTTCATATAGCTATCAAGTGCATGACTTGAACTTACCAGTCTCCAATTTCCTATCCACATTCCCACCAACTAGCAATTGCATTATGTGGGTATATTTACAGTGCTAGTTGGAAAGGCTGTGGCTAGGTCCCTGTCTGACTGTCAGGAGTCTGGGGAGTAAAGCAATGCCTATGGGGCTTTTTGTTGGTAAGCATATCCGAGGGACAATAATGATTCATATATAATATACTGTATCAAAAAAAAATTAAACAAATCACTTTCCAGTTCTCTGTCATCCACCTCCACGGTCATTGACAAATAGTAATTATATCATATGCATAGTTCATATGTGTAAACCCCAGGACAGGGGCCTGGAGCATAGATCAACAGGTCTGTCCTTCTGTTTTGTAACTGCCTTAGCTGGTCATCAGCACATAAGAAAGGTAGAACAGAAAGAGGGATCTGTCCCAAAGCCTGTTTAGGCTCCAAGGGACCAAGGGACAGTATTTATATGGGTATTATATACCAACAATATAGGCTTGTCATTATAGCTTGGCACATGAGCTAGTAGCAGACCATATTGCTCTGCTGCAAAGAAACAGTACATTGAAAAAGCAGAAAGTCTGTTAGTTTCATTTCCTTCCAAACTGAATTTCGTTTTATCATCAAACTAATTTTGGCTACTGGCCTGAAATTTGTTTTCAGCGAACATCCATACACGCAAAACTTCACTCACACATGTGTTCATGAGAAGTGAATACAAAAAGAGGTATTAACACAGTGAACCAAATATTGGTGTCTAATTTGCTGAGATGTTAGTAAATTATTCTACTAATTATTCACCCATCTCTAATTACCAGTAGCAATCATTGTTAAATCAAATAATCAAGAGGAGGAACTAGCTGATACAAGAGGAATTTCACACCGCTGGAAGAACAAGGGCTAGTTATGATATTAAAGAGCAGGGACATGTATCAGCATGAAACAGACAGAAGAAAAGATACCAAGGGTGTGTGGCGCAGTTGCATCAAAATTCAGCCTGTTACAGACAGTTAAGAAAAAAATCTATTTAAAAAGTGAATTCTCTAAGGATAGCTGCATAAAAACAAGAGATAAAGGGAAGAGACTGTCCCTTCCTAAGGGAACCCCCACCGCAAGGGGCATCTGGGGTGAGGAAAACTCCAGAGAGTTCCTTTCATGCAATTTTCCAAAAGTTGTTCCATCCATAGGAATACAATTTGTCCCTCCTCCTCCCTTGCTGAAAAGGCACTGGGGTTTAGTTCCCCCAAACCCAAAGGCTTGCCTGAGATTCACACTTAACTTGAAGCTTCTGCTAGGAACACAGGACCAGCTGCACTGAAGACCTGTGTCACTGCAGTTCTGAGGCCACTTGTCTCCTGGTCATGTGGTTTCAATGAAGCCATATGAACAAGGGTTGCTCTTCTGCTGTCTGCTGTACCAGGTAAAGAGGCTATCACAACCTCCTCACCATGCCTAATGCAGCCTATTATATTATTATTATTTGGTGAATGTATCACTGTTTGCTAGGAAATGGGTTGTGTGACCATGGAGATGACTCCACATTGTTCCTGCCCCTTTTCTTTTACACAGCTTAAGCCTGGAACCCACACAGTGTCTTTAGAGGGCTGATGAAACAGCAATTCTTACAGGAAGGAAAAACTCCAAAGTACAGAGGGGACCCTTTACACATGGATCCTGAGGGATAAACCAAAATCTTTGTTAAGAGTTCATGTGGAGCTCAAGTACAGGCTCTGCAGCAGGAGCAGAGGAACTTATAAGAAACTTGGAAATTCTCTAAGGATAAGCAAACAACTCTGGAAAAGGAAAAGCAGAATAAAGGCACATATGCAAAAACTGAACCTAAATACTATTATTCAAATTTTTCCATCCAGGAAGCACTGTCTGCTGGTATTCAAAAATCATACCCATGTATGTTAAATATTAATGTACATGGCTTAAACTGTGGATAAATGCAATATTTAAGTTACTCCCCCACAAGATCTCATTATTTATACAATACAAAGGGAAATCATGTTTTTTATTGTCAAAAGAATACATTTTCCATATGTTTCATTACATCGTCTTTCACTCTTAAATTAGTCTATGGTACACTTTGACTTACAGAGATTTTACATGAGTGAAAAACAAAATTACCATTTCACATTTTGATTGCAATTTTAATTCATTTTTGCAGGGTCTGAATCAAACCCCTGGTTCTGAACACCACAAATCTATCCGCAAGTTCAGTTCTGAACCCAAACTTCATATTTGGCTTCATCTGTACAGTGGACTAAACTAATCCTAACATCCATAAACCTTTTCATTTGTTAGACAAGCACTTGCAAGATCAGTTTACAGTAGGGGGCAAAGATATAAAATTTCAGAGAAAGCATGGTGCCTGGGAACAGCCTCTTCCAAAATTTTCTCTCTTAATTTTGAAGAACAATATTGCAAACAGAAGAAAATGCAAACAAGGTTCCCCTCTCTGTCTCTGCATGGATTTTTTTTAGGGGGGGAAAGTGCAGGACAATCACCTCCCTGCACTTTAAGTGGGGGGCGGGGGCGTCTGGATGGCCAGGAGAAGAGGGCAATGCTTTCTGGCTTTGGGGAGGAGGGGAGACGTAAAACTGTTGGAAAAGCAGGCAGCGTGGTAGATGACTCTCCACCTAGGAATGAGGGGTTTAAAAAGGTCAGCCTGGACCTGGACCTGGACCTGGACCTGGACCTGGACCCTTTCAGGTAGTTAGGTAGCTGAAAGCAGCTATCAAATCCCCCCTCATTCTTCTCTTCTGCAGACTAAACAATCCCAGTTCCCTCAGCCTCTCCTCATAAGTCATGTGCTCCAGCCCCCTAATCATTTTTGTTGCCCTCCGCTGGACTCTTTCCAATTTTTCCACATCCTTTTTGTAGTGTGGGGCCCAAAACTGGACACAGTACTCCAGTACTCACCAATGTCGAATAGAGGGGAAGGATCACGTCCCTCGATCTGCTGGCATCCCTACTTATACAGACCAAAATGCCGTTAGCCTTCTTGGCAACAAGGGAACACTGTTGACTCATATCCAGCTTCTCATCCACTGTAACCCCTAGGTCCTTTTCTGTAAAACTGCTGCCTAGCCATTCGGTCCCTAGTCTGTAGCAGTGCATGGGATTCTTCCGTCCTAAGTGAAGGACTCTGCACTTGTCCTTGTTGAACCTCATCAGATTTCTTTTGGCCCAATCCTCTAATTTGTCTATGTCCCTCTGTATGTTACCCTCCAGGGTATCTATCCTCCCAGTTAGTGTCATCTGCAAACTTGCTGAGGGTGCAGGCCATGCCATCCTCCAGATCATTAATGAAGATATTGAACAAAATCGGCCCCAGGACCGACCCTTGGGACACTCCACTTGATACCGGCTGCCAACTAGACATGGAGCCATTGATCACTACCCATTGAGCCTGACAATTTAGCCAGCTTTCTATCCACCTTATAGTCCATTCATCCAGCCCATAATTCTTTAACTTGCCAGCCAGAAAACTGTGGGAAACCGTATCAAAAGCTTTGCTAAAATCAAGGAATAACATGTCCACTGCTTTCCCCTCATCCACAGAGCCAGTTATCTCATCATAGAAGGGAATTAGATTAGTCATGCTGCCATTGGCAACCCATCAACTGGTCTCCTCCACAATTTCGAATCGCCTTTCGGCTGTTACATTTAGACTCATAGACTTTAAGGTCAGAAGGGACCATTATGATCATCTGGTCTGACCTCCCACATGATGCAGGCCACAAAGCCGTCCCTACCCTTTCCCTTGACTCTGCTGTTGAAGTCCCCAAATCCTGTGGTTTAGAGACTTCAATTAGCAGAGAATCCTCCAGCTAGCGATCCCCGCCCCATGCTGCGGAGGAAGGCGAAAAACCTCCAGGGCCTCTGCCAATCTACCCTGGAGGAAAATTCCTTCCCGACCCCAAATGTGGCGATCAGTAAAACCCCGAGCATTTGTCAGTAGGCTAAATGGCTACCTAGATCCTTGCTGGGGTTTCTTAGTTTAAAGGTTTTTGGTGGGATGGTCACATAGCAGTGGACCCAGGGAGGATTCCCATTGTCCCATCAGGGTTTCCATGCTCAGCGACCTCCTTCACATCCTCCATTTCATATGTAATAGAGCACAGGAGGTGTCCCTATTCAGGGCAGCATTCTTGACAGCATTGTTTGGTGTTTTCAGGATCAGTGAGCTAGTGCCTGGGTCCATCAGGGATTTGATGGGAAAGGCTTTGGAATTTCGTGACATAAGCTGGCACAAACATGCAGTGATATTACACTTGCAAAGGTCAAAGACTGATCAAGTCGGTCGGGGTGCATTCGTTAACCTCTGGGAAGGTGGCGAGCCTGGGGTCTGCCCCGTTCGGGCGTTGAGAGTCTACATGGCAATACGGTGGAAGGGAGAAGGCCCCCTTTTTGTACACAAAATGGGAGTTCCCTCATGGCATATCAATTGATTACCATGTTGAGACGGAGGCTAACAAGGTTGGGGCTGCCAGCCCATGTATTTGGTTCCCACTCATTCACAATAGGGGTGGCTCTGGCAGCAGCACAGATAGGTATGAAAGCAGAGGCTATTCAAGAAATCGGGCACTAGGAGTCTAATGCATATCGAACCTATGTAAAACCGCAGGTGGAAAATCAACATTAATCGGTTGTGTTCTCATTTCAGGTACGGTACAACTGGCTAAACACATGAGGGTGTGGATCTGTGGGCACAGTATTGTGTTTTGGATGCACAGGCACACATCCAGGTTGCCTGAGGGCACCCAGCTGGGATTCAGTGGTGAAGCATTACTCAGTTGGCATGCATGGAGGAACATGTTATGGGATTAACTGATACTGCTGTTGTATGCTGTGCAGGCGCATCAGCAGCCACCGGATATATTGGTGATACACCTGGGAGAAAATGATCTGGGAACACTTAAAGGGTGGAGTTAATGCTTCGAACTAGAAGGGACCTGATGCAGATCATGGCAATTTTTCCAGGTGTTAACATTGTCTGGTCGGATATGCTTCAGCGCAGGGTCTGGCGGGGACATAAACCTTGCCTGGGTGGACAAAACTAGGAAGTATGTGAATAGGGGAGTGGCCAAATACTTGTTGCCCTTGGGGGGGGGGGGGGGACAGTAATTTCTCATCCTGACATATTCTATGGGGCACTGAAGTGATTTCGGAAGGATGGGGTCAGACTCAGGTGCTGCCATATTTTAGGCTGATATAAAAGAGGGCATTGGGAGATGTCTGGGAACCCGGCTGGGTGTGGGGAGGAGGCAGACAAGCTAAGGCCTGGCACCTCCTTGTGGCGGATGTTCAGTGCAGGTACTCCATAAATTAAGGCATAAAAGAACGGATAAATGGCTTGGAAAAGTAATTAAAGAGAGGTGCTTGGTAACTGAGCGAGCTGGGGGCAGTTGGGGACTCCTCTGATTGGTACAGCAGGGAGCCAACCCCCCCCCCCATCATTATAGTCCACCTTAACCCCTCCTACGAAGAGGGGTGGGGTGGTCGGTAAGGTCCCGGCAAGGGAATTTCTGGAGGGACCTGGATGAATAGGCGGGGAGTTGGTGGAAGTCTTCCCCCCGCCCCCGCAAATTGGCTGGAATTGGAGGGTCCCAGCAGTGGTTCTGCTGAAGGAATATGAACGGAAAGGTGGGGGGGACTGAAAAAAGCACTCACACTGCTCCCTCTTGGTGAATTGTGGGGGTTTTCACCTGCACTGAACATTTTATCCGCCGGGTTAGTCCCAGACATCTGTCTAATAATAAAGTTGCGGCCTGATTAAACCCATATCTAATGTCTCCTCTCATTCTTTCGGCCTAGCCAGACAATCGTGCAGAGAGCACAAGGTATTGAACTGCCATTGCACCCATTCTAAACGAAAGATGAAAATAATTAAGCAATGGAAAAGTTTAAAAACAGGTATTCAGATGCAGAAAAAGCCTTTAAAGAAAACAGCATGATATGTTGCAGACTTTTCTTGTCAAAGCGATATGCTAACTAGAGGAATCATGCTTGCCAATAAGTGCATTGAGGTTCACAAACTTTTCAACAATCCTTTGCTCATTTGTGGTGTTAGGTGGAGACTACTAGAAACATAATAAGTTTGCCTAGTTCTGAATAAACGTGATGCCGGAGGCTTCAGCTGCATTTTAGTTTGAGATGTAGGGTTCATTCAGTTCTCATAGATCAAGAAAATATCCAGGGATGGCAATGCAGCCTCTTGAACTGAAACAATAGATGAAAAGTTCAAACAAAACCACGTGAAATGAAATAGCCCAGTATTATGCAGTGATAGCCAATCCTAAAAGGGACTGGAGGCTTGATTTGGGGAAGCATCAAAGAGCTGACCTATGAAAACCTCATAGCTTTGCAAAATGAGGCTGTGGATCCCAGAAGAACAGAATTTCATGAGTAATCAAGTACATTCTGCTTTCAGCTGAGCCACACACACACACACACAAATACTATGAACACATAAAAACAATGACGAGTCCTTGTGGCACCTTAGAGATATTTATTTGGGCATAGGCTTTCATGGGTTATAACCCACTTCATCAGATGCATGGAGTGAAAAATACAGTAAGCAGGTATAAATATACAGCACATGAAAAGATGTGAGTTGCCTTACCAATATCTGTTGATACTCACCCGTTCTTCTCAACTGTTGGGAATGGACCACATCCACCCTGATTGAATTGGCCTCATTAGCACTGACCCCCCCCAGCCCCCCCACTTGGTAAGGCAACTCCCATCTTTTCATGTGCTGTATATTTATACCTGTCTACTGTATTTTTCACTCTATGCAACTGATGAAGTGGGTTTTAGCCCACAAAAGCTTATGCCCAAATACATTTGTTAGTCTCTAAGGTGCCACAAGGACTCCTCGTTGTTTTTGCTGATACAAACTAACACGGCTAGCCCTCTGAAACCTATGAACACATACTTTCTTGCTACAATTCAGTACTTCTGCTTTCAGCCCTGAGCTGAATCTTGCATTGCTAAATGAAAAAAGCCATTTTAAGTTTAGTTTGAATCTCAGTAGAAGATTCAGGAAGTTCTTATCTTCCCCAAAGGCACTTCACCCACGCAACTTATATGTCTTATATTACTATTCCTTCTGTACTTTTTAGCTCCTCTGTAACTTTCTTAAAGTCTTTTGTTGCACTTATTCTTTGAAAGAAAGACTAATATTTAGATGATGTGCAAAAAAGAAAAAAAAATCATTGCTAGTGAATCAAAAGGAACTATTACCGTCCATATTAGCTTGTTGCACAAGAAATAATATCATTGCAGCCTCATTTTATTTCTGTTTTTTCAAAGAAAAGGCAATTTTTGCAAACATTGGTGACTGAAATGTTGATATTCTGTAGCACTCTGCTATGGTCCTGCTTCTGCTGCCCTTGCTCAGGTTGAGTGGTACTTCTACTGAAATCAGTGGGACTGGTGTCAGAGTGGACTATTTGTGGATCAATGTACTATAAACATCAGAAATGATGGCACAGGATGGCCCTAAGTAACTGGCAAAAAGCCAAAAATCTGATTAGCATTTTTTTAGCTTTGTCTACCTTCTTAGTTTCATATTCTTCTAGGACCTCAAGCAAAGTATAATTTGCCTCCTTTTCTGATGACATCTGAGGTAACTTGGGGCTATTGCTATTTTTTCTATGACTGTAGATATGAAATAAAGTTATATTAAAAATGGTGCTATTTTCAAGAAAAAAAATCAGCTTTTAGAAAAGGAATTTCACAATTTTGCACAAAGGCGATTTACATTAAAACAAGTAAAAATGTGTATTGTCATATATTTCAAATGTAAAAGTTGCTATTTTGGGAACCTGTTCTCATGGATAAAAATATCTGGGTTATGGAGGGTCTAAAGTTAAATTGTAAAAAAAGAATGGTCATTTCACATCCACTCTTGGCTGCATAAACACATGTATTATTTTTATAAATCTACACACTGGCAAACCCTGCCTATGGTATATGCTTTTTAACAATAATAATTACACTTATCTAGGCCCTAGGGTTAAAACAACAATATTTTCATGGTGTGCCAAGACAAACTACTTAAAATTTACTGCTTCCAAAATGTAAATATGCTATGTAAGCAGTTTACTATTCAGGGTCGGCTCTAGGTTTTTTTGCTGCCCCAAGCAAAAAAACATTTTTGGCTGCCCCTCCCCCACACACACACCCTCCTGCTGCCCCAACCCTGAGTCACTGGTAACTCGCTCCCAGGGCGGGTCATTCAGCAGGAATTTTGGATGTGCACAGAACACAGACAGGATTGGTTCCAATATGGTTACAGAACTGCAGTGAAGTGAAACAATTTTCAGCTTGTGTGATTGAAGGCTATCTGGATGCATATTATAAGACTGTCCTACATAAATGAGGAAAAGTTGAGGTGCCTTTATTATTCTTTTGTTCCATTCTTTGTTTCTATGGGGAATTTGCCAATGCAATATCACTGTCTTCCTTTTAAACAAATAAAACTAAAACTTAATAATAATAATAATAATAATAATAAAGCAATGGCTGTTGAAAATAGCAATTCCAGTCCTAATAACCACTGGGAAGCATTTCTTGCTCAATTTATTCTACTTTTTCCTACAGCAAGTTACAGTGGATCAGTATATTTGATTTGGGAGAAATGAAGTAACAGCTGCCCAAATTGAGCTTGAGCACTCCTGAATTCTGAGGGTGTTCAAATCTGGAAGGCAGGTGCTGGATTCCCTTTCTGAATATTAGCTAAATCTGGAAAAGAAAAGTCAATTTCTGCTCCCATGCCTCAAAAGTGTAAATCCTCCTACGTGCCTAGTACTGTATCTAAAGCTGCCCAGTCTAGTAGAGCCTCCCCTCCCTTACTTTTCATTTTAAATTCTAGTGGGATCCACGTACCTGCCTTGCTAGGTTTCAGATAGAGAGGTGCAATGTCCATTTAGTCCACCCAACTCTTTCTTTGGGGGAGAGCCCAGGGCTGGGGCAGCAGGAGGTGTGGGTGCGGGGGGGTTGGGGGGAAGAGCGCAGGCTGGGGCGGCAGGAGGTGCAGGTGGGGGCCAGAGCTGGGGCAGCAGGGAGTGCGGGTGCGGGGGGGGGGGAGAAGAGCCCAAGGCTGGGGTGGCAGGAAATGCGGGTGGGGGCCAGAGCTGGGGCGGCAGGGCGTGCGGGTGCGGGGGGGGGGAGGGGAAGAGCCCAGGGCTGGGGCAGCAGGGGGTGCGGGTGGGGGCCAGGGCTGGGGTGGCTGGAGATGCGGGTGGGGGGAGAACCCAGGGCTGGGGCAGCAGGGGGTGTGGGCGGGGGAGAGTCTAGGGCTGGGGCAACACAGGGGTGCAGGGGGAGCCCAGGGCTGAGGTGGGGGGGCAGCAAAAAAACCTAGAGCTGGCTCTCTTCCTACCATTTACAGCAAGCTGTAGCATGAGCTTTCAGTTCTACACTCCTTCTCCCTCCCTTTCCTGTTAATTGCAGCCGAGGGAATGCTGGGAAATGTAGTTCTTTCCCTGCTCCAGGGCTGGCTCTATAGGCAGGGAGCTAACCAAGGATCTACAGCTCCCTGTTGGTTCTCAGCTCTCATGCTGGATTCTTGCGCCCCTGCAAATTTGCCGCCCCAAGCACCTGCTTGCTTTGCTGGTGCCTAGAGCCGGCCCTGTTACTATTGTAAATGTTATGGAATGTCAAGGCATATTAAAATAGATAGTGTGGAGGTACAGATTCACTGGACAAGCATATCAGCCTGAGATATGTGGTATAGTACTTAGCAGATAAATAGACCAATGCTGCCAACTTTTTGAAAACCAAGATAATTCCTTGCTCCTCTCTGTGTGGTAAGATCTGTTCCAGCATTTGTGGTGTTGCACAAGGGTTTGTCTGACAGATTCAAAACCAGATGTAGTAACATTAGTATCTTTTCCTTCACTTCTTAGCTTGCTTATAGCACAGCTTGGCTGGCTGGTTTTACAGCTGCTAGGCTACCTGTAGATATATAATAAAGTAAAGATGCTCTTAGGTTCTCTTACTTGTATAGATGGGAGCTTCCTTTAATTCATCATTTGATTAGGAGGTATCCACTCTCCGTTGTTCCCATAGCTCTCAAAAGCCTATTTTGTGGCAGAAAATGAGTTTTCCATGAAAAACATAAAAAAAAAAAATCAGACATGAAATGAAAGGAGCTCAATATAATTTTCTGGGGGTTTATTTTTAAAGTGTATCAAGCATATATATGAAAAATAATCCCCTTTGCAGGAACAGGTTAACTTGTTTATATTTATATAAGTCTCCTGATTCTGCAATGTGATACATATGGACAAACCCCTGTATCCCACAGAACCCAACACAAGTCACTATCATTCACACTATACCAGAAAAAAGGGATATTAGTTTGTTGTGCTTTTTAATTCTGATTGATTAGTAACATTATACAAAATTATTGAAATATGCTATGGCAGTGATTCCCAAACTTTTGTACTGGTGACCCCTTCACACAGTACAAAAGCCTCTGAGTGTGACTCCCCCTTATAAATTAAAAACCCTTTTTTATCTATTTAACACCATTATAAATGCTGGAGGCAAAGTGGAGTTTGGGGTGGAGGTTGACAGCTTGTGACCCCCCCCATAATATCTTCACGACCCCGAGGGGTCCCGACCCCCAGTTTGAGAACCCCTGTGCTATGGGCTCTGTTATGCCCCCCTTACTCAGGATGAGTAGTGCCTTGCTGCCATTGATTCTCATGTTGTAAAGTATTACCCTGCATGAATAAGTATGGCAGAATAGCCTTACATCAGGGGAAATATTTTTGCACATAATTCCCAATTTATTATATTATTATCTTTCCCTCAGCTCTTCCAGTTAGAAAAGCAAGGTCACCCAATTCTAGTGGCAGTTCAGCGGACATGGTGATTTGAAAAGAAAGCTTATAAATATAATTTTTTTCAGGGATTTTTTAATAGTAGTTTTGTGCTCCACATGCAAAATACAGACATTATCTAGCTGATGCAATCATGCTGTCTAGAAGTTTGATTTCTGTTACCTAGAATTTATGTTGATAGATATCTCCACTAATGGATATGAGTCTCGGGTGAGAAGTGTGACATAACTGTGAAATTAGATTAAATTGTGTATGGGGGAATGTATAATATTGCTGACAGAAATCTGCACAAGCACTGAGAGATCATCATGAACTTTAGTGAGTGGTGATGATTTTTATGAGCAGAACATTAAAAAGTAAGCTAAACTCAATGCTCTGTCCCATTAGACATAGAGTGTGACAATACCAGGTAATGAAAAAAAAAAGCAACAAGTACAATATAAAAGACATCAGAATAAATTAGTTTATATTTATTATTGATAACTAGATGCATACATAACCTTGCCCTTATGGATTCCAGGTGATTGATTTATCTCTTATTCCTTTGGTTTATTTTGTCGGAATGAGTAGACAATATACAATGGAAGGTCTAGAGCGTGCAAAAAGCCCAGCTGTGCAAGTGTAGCATGAAATAAGACAATGTGTTGAAAGGGAAGTTGATAGCACATCAGCAGCAAACATGCTAGGGAAACACCACATTTATCACTCTTCTTGAGCTCTGTAAAATCCCTTCTCTTGGAATTAACGCAAATGAGTCAAGTTATGAATGTTTTTTCCATTGCATATGTCTAATATCTGTTTTTATAGCATCGTTTCATTACAAATGCTACAGGGCATTAATATGTATTTATTAAAGATGGCACAAAAATGGAATCTTTCATCAAATTTCCCTTCCGACGCCAACTCAACACTTACATGGTTCAGAGAAAGTGGAACCAGGATCAGAACCACACTGTATTTTTGGCAATGATCAGACACACACTGCTCAGGTTCTGCATAACTATTAGAGATGATCAGAATATTTTGGACTAATGAAATTTCATAGAAATACTTTGAAGAAGCCAAAATGTTTCACAGAGATGTATCAGTTTGGATGAAGTTTTGTCGGGAAGGTTTTTAATGTCCAGGGCTCTCCAGTCACTTCTGACAAGAAAGGGTGAGAGAGACCCAAATCAAAAGCTCAAATTTTCAGTCGGAACACTGCCCATTCAACAAAAATCCCAATTTACAAAAATGTTTGAAATGTTTTGTTTTTGTTCCAATGCAAAATGAAAACCTTGAAAGTTGTGGAACAAAATTCCATCCTCTGGACAGCAATTACTCTAGTTGGCCCATTTCAAACACTGATCTGTGACCTCAATGTATTAAGGTGACAAGATCTATGACTCCACATAGAGATGTTGGTATATCTTTTTTGATCCAGTGTGTTGGCAGGAGATAAAATCCTGCATAAAACTGCTGACTATTGCTGTCATGTGCTACTTGTTAACTACAGACTCTAAAAGGGGGATTTGAAGGACTATGAGAGACAGGGAAGTCCTGCAGGAAACCCTAGGATCAGCCTGGCCTGGGAGGAAACTTTAGGATGAAGTGTCAGAGGGGTAGCCGTGTTAGTCTGTATCCACAAAAAAATGAGGAGTCCAGTGGCACCTTAAAGACTAACAGATTTATTTGTGCATAAGCTTTCATGGGTAAAAAACACCACTTCTTCAGAGGCATGGAGTGAAAATTACAGATCTAGACATAAATATACTGGCACATGAAGAGAAGGGAGTTAGTTACCTTACAAGTGGAGAACCAGTGTTGACAAGTCCAAGTCAGTCAGGGTGGATGTGGTCCACTCCCAATAATTGATGAGGAGGTGTCAATACCAAGAGAGGGAAAATTGGTTTTGTAGTGAGCCAGCCACTCCCAGTGCCTATTCAAGCCTAAATTAATGGTGTTAGGTTTGCAAATGAATTGTAGCTCTGCTGTTTCTCTTTGAAGACTGTTTAAGGGTTTTTTTTGTTGAACGATGGCTACTTTTAAATCTGTTATTGACTGTCCAGGGAGATTGAAGTGTTCTCCTACTGGCTTTTGTATGTTACCATTCCTGATGTCAGATTTGTGTCCATTTATTCTTTTACGTAGAGACTGTCCGGTTTGGCCAATGTACATGGCAGAGGGACCTTGCTGGCACATGATGGCATATATCACATTAGTAGATGTGCAGGTTAATGAGTCCCTGATGGTGTGGCTGATGTGGTTGGGTCCTCTGATGGTGTCGCTAGAGTAGATATGGGGACAGAGTAGGCAAGGGGGTTTGTTACAGGATTGGTTCCTGTGTTAGTGTTACTGTGGTGTGTAGTTGCTGGTGAGAATTTGCTTCAGGTTTGGGGGCTGTCTGTAAGCGAGGACTGCCCTGCCAAGGTCTGTGAGAGTGAGGGGTCATTTTCCAGGATAGAGTTGAGATGGTTGATGATGTGCTGGAGAGGTTTTAGCTGGGGGCTGTACATGATGGCCAGTGGTGTTCTGTTCTTTTCCTTGTTGGGCCTGTCCTTGTGGAAGCAGAGAAAGAACTGACAGGAAGGGGATGCAATGCATGACAGTTCGTTAGCAAGAGTTAGGCTAACTGTAACCCTAATAACGCGAGATTTGTAGAAACGAGGAATGTGTGAGGCAAGTGGGAAAGAACTGTGTGAGAAGTTGATGCGACCTTGTGTAGATAATGTGTAGATAATATGGAATGTAGACTAAGAGTCTACATTAGTGAGCAAAACAAGATATCAGAATGACCTATGTATAAACAAAATGCAGCTGTTGCTCATTATTGTCTGTAACAAAAGGTATAAATGCTTGCTGTAATTGTTTACCTGTTGAGAGACCTGCTTAGCTCTCTCCCTCTGCGCAATTGTGAGAGAAATAAAGCATCTGACTTGCTGTACCCAAACAAAAAGTGAGAACTGTGTTTTTCTCCGACACCTGTAGTAGGTGACTTCTGGGTACCCATCTCACTCTGTCAATCTGTTTCCTTACTTCCCCAGGTGGGTATTGTAGATTTAAGAATGCTTGATAAAGATCTTGTGTTTGTCTCTGTCTGAGGTATTGGAGGTATTGGAGCAAATTTGGTTGTATCTTAGGTCTTGGCTGTAGACAATGGATCATGTGATGTACCTGGATGGAAGCTGGAGGCATGTAGGTAAGTATAGCAGTCAGTAGGTTTCCAGTATAGGGTAGTGTTTATGTGACCATCACTTATTTGCACTGTAGTGTCCAGGAAGTGGATCTCTTGTGTGGACTGGTCCAGGCTGAGGTTGATGGTGCAGTGGAAATTGTTGAAATCCAGGTGGAATTCTTCAAGGGCCTCCTTTCCGTGGGTCCATATGATGAAGATGTCATCAATGTAGCGCAAGTAGAGGAGGGGCACTAGGGGACAAGAGCTGAGGAAGCATTGTTCTAAGTCAGCCATAAAAATGTTGGCATACTGTGGGACCATGCGGGTACCCCCATAGCAGTGCTGCTGACTTGAAGGTATAAGTTGTCCCCAAATCTGAAATGGTTGTGGGTGAGGACAAAGTCACAAAGCTCAGCCACCAGGTGGGCTGTGGCCTCATCAGGGAGCTGTTCTTGACAGCTTGAAGTCCATCCTCATGTGGATTACAAGTGTAAAGATCTTCTCATCCATGGTGGCCAGGATGGTGTTTTCAGGAAGATCACCAATGCACTGTAGTTTCCTCAAGAACTTGGTGGTGTCTCGAAGATAGCTAGGAGTGCTGGTAGCATATTGTCTGAGAAGAGAGTCCAAATAGCCAGCTAATCCTCCTGTAAGAGTGTCAATGCCTGAGACGATGGGGCGTACATGGTTTCCAGGTTTATGGTAGCAGATAGAATATCCCAGAGAGAAATCCAGGTGGAATTCAACAATTTCCACCCCACCATCAACCTCAGTCTGGACCAGGAGGCATGACTCAAACGGCTCATGGGGCTGTTTAATTGCAATGTAGACATTCAGGATCATGCTGCAGCCCAAGCTCAAGGACCCTCCCACCACTCAGGGTCCTAGAGCCCAGGCTCCAGCCCAAGCCCAAATGTCTCACTGCAATTAAACAGCCCCACAAATCTTAGCCCCATGAGCCCAGGTCAGCTGGCACAAGCCAGCCGTGGGTTTTTAATTGCAGTGCAGACATACCCTAAAAGACTTGGTCATCATTATGCATCAAACTACAAACTCTGGGTCAGAACGAAGGTCTGTTGGACTGGATCTACTGCTCCTCTTTGAAGGCAAGATTCTTCTGCCCTTAGACATATTGAGTAACACCTTACTTCTCACACAGTCCCCCTGAAGTCAATGAGCATTCATGGAGTAAGGGACTATCCATTGCAAGTAAGGATATTGGAATCTGTCCCTACACATTCATTAAATTCCCTGATATCAGATTCCAAATGAAAGGCAAGAAAAATTATGGACTCCTTCCTATTTAGTAGAGATGATTGGGGTAGATGACCAAGGTGCGACCATCTTTCTTCTCTATCTTCTGTGAATCTATAAACAAAGTCATGTGGTATATTTGGAATGCATCTGGAACTTCCTATTCTTTCCTTTTTAGCCTGTTATATATATGGTAATGTGTTGTTAATTGCTTGTCATATGGTCGTGTGCAGGAATACATGAATATAATTAATCCACACTCATTTTTAATTCTGCACATATAATTATATTTATTGTTACACTTGATTAAGAATACACAGATTAATAGAAGTAGAGTGGCAGCATTAGAAATACTGAATGAGATTATAGCATATTAAGAAGAGGCATGCATCCGATTTAATGAGGTTATCACTGAAAATGAAACTATTGTAAAACATAGAAAACATTGTGTTTCACTAATTACATAGTATACAGTATCTAAGTGATCTTATGTTCTGTTAGAACTGATGACACATACCTCGAGGAAACAAAGCACTTGTTATTGAACATGTCTCCCTAAATCTCTGGTTTGATAAGACACTATTCTTTAACTATATGGGACATGAAGCTGAATCATTGTTCAGGGCCCAATCCAGCAAAGCTCTTGAACATGCCCTTAACTTTACGAATGGAGTAGTACAATTGTCTTCAGTGGGAATACTCATGTGCTTAAAATTAAGCATGTATTTAAATGCTTTGCTGTATTGAGGCCAGTCAGAACATGAGCCCTAAAACTCCAAATGGATTGGGCCAAGACGCCTATTATAACTATTATAAATTATTTGTATTGAGGGGTCCCAGTCATGGCTCAGAGCCCCATTGTGATAATCACACATAACAAAAAGACAGTTGCCCTGAAGACCTTGAGCCTATTTCTTCTCCCCTCTTCCAGGCTACCTGCATAATCATAGCTCCATTTCTTTCTCTGTCTCCCTATACTGAACACTGCCTCTCTTTCCGTCTGCATGACTGTTTTCGGATGTGGAAACCTGCAGTGAAAATCACCAAGGCCACTGAAAAGGATACAATTGATTTAGGGACTGTGGTTACCAAACAGTTAAATTCAGTAGTGAAAACAGGGCATTATGGACCAAAGTCCCATCTGCACAAAATGTAAAATGCAATGTGACAGGTCAGGGAAGAACTATGTTGAAACCAGATCCCCTGTCATGGTTGTATTTACACTGTGGTTAGGCCCTTTTAGAATCACCTCCATCTAATTTCTGAAGCAAACTTTATCCAAATGGTTTCTTAATGCTGGATTTGCATCTAGAGGAGTTTCATATGTCCATCTCCCTATGCCCATTGTCAGTGTTACATCTCGCTAAATGGCTGTAGCAGGCTTCTGACAGCAGAACATACTGCTATATAGCAGTAAAACCTGGGAGACACATTCTTACACAAATAGCCTCCTAGTACTACATGCAGACTTCAAAATGCAACTTTATGTGTTCTTTGCCTCTGTGAGTAAAAAGCCCTTGACTACTATGAGTGAGCACAGGGGCCAAAGTCATGTTCACAGAAACTATCAATATAAATGGTCTTCATCTTCCCTTTCCAATGTGATGTGGGGGAAATTGTTTTCTCAGCATAAAAAGGAATAAAACTGCAGTAGCAAATTATATCTTATACAAAAACTGCACTAACATCCTTCCTCATTTTGAGAGCACTAGAAAACTTTTCCTTTTCAAAAAGTTGTTTACTTTTATAGCACTCTTTGTCCTCATATTCTGAGTTTACTTTTTACCTCCTCCCATTGGTTTTCCTGATTTTTAATTTGGAGGGATGTGTGGTTGTTCAGCACATTGGTACTGTTACTGTGTTCTATAATGTTCTTATATTTATCAGTAAGTGTGCAGTTCCACAAGTGTCTCTCTCTTGGAAAAAAATGAAAGGGATTTCTTCCTCAATGTTTGCCACTGTGGGGTGATGAAAAGAATGTGAGAAAATGCCTGAATGTTTTACTCACCCACTGGACGGACAATGGCTAATAGAATTCATGTACTTCCAAGACACACTAGTCTAGTATATTAGCTCTGTACTAAAAAGTAAGGGAGATTTAAATGGGTTTTGCTTCTAAACTCTCCAGGGTGACGACCTCATCTTCCTAATGCACTTTTTTTTTTTTACAGCACCCAGCACGGGTTGGTCCTGATTCTGACAGAGAGCTTTTAGCATTTACCCAACACTAATATCAAACAATAAGAATAATAATTTCTTTGTGAAATTCAATTTTCACAGGTTTCTATCCATAGCTGAAAGCAAACTTTAGGATCATTGGGTCAAAATTTGGCCAGCATTATTTGTGTTGAAGTGTCTTACTCTGCAAGATGTCTTACTGATGTCATCAGTAAAGTGCTGGTCAAAATGAGGCAAGTTATTTTATCCATACAGCAGCAACAAAACAAGAAAGATGGAACGCCCTCTCTTGGGTTAAACAGTGGAGATAATTAACTTTGAAAAGTAAGTTCTGAACTTACATGTTAGTTACTTTTTATAACATTTTAAATAAATCACTAGCTCCCTATTCACCTTCAGTTATGCATATCATAGGTAATATGTACGGGCAGTTTTAATACAAGCTTAGTCCACAGAGACTTCCTATGATGTCAAAACAAGTTATTCTACCATTAATAAAAAATGACAATTAACGTTTTGGATAATGTAATTGTTCTTCCAAAAAATTCACAAAGACAAACACTTGACTTGATCCAAAGCCCCTGAAAGCTAATAATAGAAGCCTTTCCATTAACTTCAGTGGGCTTTAGATGAGGTGTGGTAAGCCTGCCCTGTTCCGTCCATATAAAGCACTACGGACCACAGAACCCTAAAGCTGAAAGATGGGAAAGTCTTGTTAGATCACCTAGCCCTGCTCTTCCCATTGTGAGATTCCTCTATTGATATAGCTCATAGTGACACAGTCCTGGGGCATTAGGATTTCATTAGTCCTGTAGTGTACAAGCATACCAGAGCTGAATTAAGAGTTAACGATTTTCCACTGCTGTAAGAGAGGTCAGGTTGCGCAATTAAGAAACAGGGAATTCCATTAGGCTATAAGTTTTATGTTCCTATTCCACAGAACAGTGTTAAAATTTCCTTCCAGGTATGCCTCTAGAATAAAGTTATTTTCATTATTTTAACCTAAGTACTGGCCTGACTTCAGGCAATGCCATGTTTGCAACAGAGGGCCCAAGAATATGAGTTTTGAGATTTCCTTCTAATGCTTTCATGGTTCCACTGAATGGCTCCACACACAAATCTGCAGATGGGTAGAAGCACCATTACTTTAAATAAAAATGCATTGCGGCCTGAATGGTTCATTCTGTGCTATGCAGCTTCCTTCTGACTCCACTTCTCCCAGACACCAGCATGTCCCCTGAAATCCTCAAAGCATCTGAATAATTTCCCTAACTATTTAAGTAAGGCCCCATATCCTCCAGTCAGAGCCATGACATCACATCCACATATATATGCCCATGTGTTTCCCCACTGACTTCAACGGCACTCTGTGCAAGCATGAAAATCCATAGTCCCTAACAAATAGATCAGGACTGGAGGGGTGAGGTCTAATACAAACTCAGGACTGCAATGCAATGGCAGAGTTATGTAGGGAATCTTTCATGTTGCATGACTCCATTATGACTGGTTCTAGCCAATAATATTAGACCCAGTTTTAGGGGAAAACACTTAATTTTGAAAAACCATTGACAACAAATAATATTCAAAACATATCACTATTTATCTTAGAAAAATTAAGTGTGTGGTCAAATTAGCTTTCATAATAATAAAGTCATGCCTCATTGTGCACAGGCTGAAATTCATCAAAGATTAATTATAAGGATAATAGGGAGATATTTTTCTCTAAGGTATTTTAATTTTAGAGAACAAATGCCATTCCTATTTGATATCCTCTGTCATTCAAATTTCAATAAATAGTTCAATAAATACTGATCTTCCATAGAAAATATCCCTAGTTGTCGTACAGTTTACAAATGCAACAGAAAATAAATATGGACTAGAAGGGCCATCTATTTATTAAAATTTTGTTGCATGTCCCAAGTATCTATATTTACTACCTGTCCTTATGAATCAAATGCTCCTGTAATATTCTGTTGGCCTCACCTGGAGGCCAGTACTGTGAGATGCTGAGCACACCTTTGGGTACTGAGGCCTTCATCAACTCACAAGATTGGGCCCCTACAGTACATAATTAATTTTTTACCTTCCTCTTGTTATCTCCTTCCTACTTTCTGGCCTATCCTATTTTGCGGCACAATTTAAATCAAACCCCAAAAGAACTATACTGTACACAGGAGTAGGGTGCCTAGGTATCCAGATTTTGACCGGAACACCCAGTCAAAAAGGGATCCTGGTGGCTCTGGTCAGCACTGCTCACCAGGCTGTTGACTGTCCAAATGGTGTGCTAGCCTCTGCGCCGTGTGGCTCCCAGGAAGCAGCCTGCATGTCCCCACTCTGGCTCCTATGTCCCATTGGCCAGGAACAGGCTGCGGACAGGGCAGCGCGCAGAGGAACATGAGGAATACACTGGAAGCAGCTGATTGAAAACTTCCTGATCATTGACTTCCATTTTGCAGTGTTCTGAATCTGTTCTATCTGAGGCAGCTTGATTAGAAAAACATTCAGCTACTATAGGTTGGATTGTGACTTGTACTATGCACCTGCTCCAGGGAGTTAGATGGAGTAAGAATTTCCCCTACCACCCTTGTGCCCTTATGGGCACTACTCAGGCTTGGGTCTCTTCTTGCAGGAATAGGTGGGGTTACTCCCTACACTTCTCATTCCCTCCTTAGGGAAGGTGGATGTGGAGTGGATTGGAAGGAGGATGGAGATTGAAGAGAAACCTTAGCCCCACCCCCACACCCTACCATGATGGTAAGTGGGTGGGTAGGAGTGGAGCTAGAAAATGTCCTGCTGTTAGGCCCATAGAAGTTTGCTATTCTTTGGAGCAAGGAGGAAACAGGGGAAGAAGTATGCCTCAGAGGAGTGTGCCTCCAAAGCAAAATGCCTTCCAAGACTACACTTGGGATCATGCAGTTTACATATACCTCCTATGCAGTGCTGTGCCTGCTGTCACAGGCTAGTCCTACGTGGTGTGTCTGAAGAAATAGCTATCTAAATAGAAAATCTTTGTGCTAATGTGAGGAGGAATACCTGGCTTTTGATTACAAGGAAACTATTATTCTTACATTTTTTATTCAGGATTTTGGAGCAATTATTACATGACTCCAAAAGCATTAAGAGGATTAGAAAGGACTTTGTTTTAAGTCAGAGGCTTTTATTATGATATTAATTATGGTGATTTATTTAAGTTACATACTTTTCCTTCTGTAAGACCCCATTCTCTATGAATAAATAATATACAAGTGAAATGGAAATATTAAATCTTTAAGGCTTCATAAAACAAAATACTGTGGGCAATATTAATCCAATATATCAATCTAAACTAATGTTTGCACGATTTCCTGCTATTGCGAAACCAATCTTATTTCTAACTTGTGTTGCAGATATTTTAGTAGAGTCCATAAAAAAGGTCTGAAAAAGTCCATGCTCATTAGATTCTGAAAGTCATGAAGTCTCAATCTCTGTTTGTGTGGAATTAAAGGTACAATTGACATTGCTAATAAGAAATGCAGATATTAAGAGCATACATGACAGAGATTGCATAGCTTTTAAAAGTGCCAAATTTAGATGACTAACATTATTTGTGACTATTCAAATAACCACTGGGTATTTGTGAAAGTGTTTGTGACTCTAGAAGTTTAATGAATTTTAATACAAATGATCATCATTCATTTGAAAGTTCAGACCAAGGTGTTCATTCATTATTTCCTATTTATTACTCTTAGGGTTAAATGGTTCAGTCATCCACTCATATGGTAGAAGCAGTACCATGTGATTTAGGTGACTAACCACACAATATGAACAGTGGGTTTTCAGAAAGTATACTATCTCTGCTCATCATCAGCCAATATTTTCTAAGGCTCATATTTTTTTAATAAATGAGAAATTAAAAAGTACAATCACATCTCTGAATTCCCTCCTTCAGTTTACAATAGATTCAGTCATCCAGTCAGGTAGCAAAAACAATGTCATATAAGATGGATGATTAGTCATCCAGCCCACATAATCAAGTGACTCAAAGAAAAACAAATTGCACTCTTCATGAACAGACTTCGATTTTTACAAATTTTCTGATATAAAATTGTTCAATGGGCACTTCATTTAGGACTATATGTTGTTCGCACACACACAAACCCCCTAAATTTCTGCATAAATCATCTGCTATAAATAGTTCACCGAGCTCCATTTACCAACCACTAACTTATGTAAATTATGACTGAAAGTAATTATCACCTAACTGCTAATCTGATGAGAATTCCTAGTTTATGTATTTTACATAAATTATGTTTACTTATGTTGGCCACAAGAATGGTCATAGTGAGACAATCTCAGGCACTGAAACTAACCTGCCCAATCTAGCTTTATAGTTCTCTATTGACTCAACAGAGCAGCAATATTGTAGTTCTAATGCAACAACAGTAAAATTGTAATCTTTCTATGGACCACTGAAACAGATGGAACTATTCATGAAACATGGCACTACTCAGTTTAAGTAAGGGTAACATAATCTGGCCCTACTTAAATAGCCTTGTTTGTCTGTGCAATGTATGTGTATAACATATCATCACAATATGATTGCACCAGATGAAAGATCTCCTTAGAAGAATTTAAGGTGCATCAAGGTCTCGGATGGTGTCTGTGATGCCATTTTAATGTGTGAATTAAAATAGCATTTTGGAGTGCATTGAATCATTTCATTTCTCATCCCATGGTTTGCAAACAGAAGAGGGAGAAAGCGGGGGAAGTGAGAGGAGAGAAGAGGGTGAGAGGGGCCTTACATCTACCACAGGTGCACCATTTAGCAATGAGCTGCTCAAACAGTAGCAGCAGCAGCATGCAAGGAGAGGTGGTTGAGAAGAGAATGTATAGATCAGGGATTGGGCCCACACTGAGATGGGCTACCATCCAGTTTAATACCTTAATCTGTTACAGTACTGAACACAGCTACAAGCCCGTATAAGCCTCAGCCTATAAAATTAAACAAGCTTTTGCAAAGATTTCTGCAATAAACATTCTACCTTCTATGTTACAACAGGTAAAATTCAGGTCAAACTCATCTTTAAAGTTTCCAATATCTACGCAGATTTTATGATAGCTCCATTAACTATGCTTCAAGTAAGTTTGCAAAGCCTGAAGCAGTTTCCATGGTCCCCACAGAGTAAATTCAAAAACAATTGCATCATAAACACAGAAGTTATGGTTCTATGGGGCTTGTTGCAACCATTTCATGTCTCCTCTTCCATTTATTACAGGAAAAATTATCAACAGCAGAAAAATCACAGCGCTCCTTAACACTTAGGTATGTCTCAATTCAAAGCAGTGCTGAGTGAAACTCAGTGGTTTGGGTTCACAGAAGGTTCAGTAACCTTTTTCTTTCATTTGGTCTGTAGGTTTAGCGCCAACTGAATTTTGGTTTTGGATTTCAAGCTTGAATGAAATCAAACATTCAAAGCAAAACTCACTGCAGCCCAGAAAACTCACCAGACTTTTAGATCCCCAGTATGGGGGGAAATGGGACAGTTTGTGCCTCTCAAAACTCAGACAGGCTCACATGGAACTCTGCTTGGGTTCACGTAGAAGGTTTGTGAACTTTTACAGTGATAGTGGGAAAACATTAAACAATTAGGTGGCTCTTGTGGTATGCTCTACTGATCCTACTATAGAAACTGACATGAGTTAAACTCTTAGGGTGAAATCCTGCCCATTGACAGAAGTTTTGCCATTGAATTTGGTGCGGGCGTGATTTTACCTAATTTGGTCAAGTTCTCTTGTGAGTTACAGCAATGGAAACCTGGAGTGACTCTAACGCAATGGAGTTATTTTGAATCTACACCAATGTAATTGATATTGGAATCTGGCTAGTAGTACACATGGGAAAAGATGAAGCAGGAAAGGACCATTCACTAACATCCAGTTTAGTGAAATTGTCTTATTTAAACATTATATTACAGATAATTAACCAAGCAGTGCAAAGCAATATCACTCATAGTATCAATATTCTAATCTAAATGTATTATATGACAAAATCAGAGAACAAGAAAGTTAAAGGCAAAGAATTTCAGAAGATGTATTAGAAAGCACTCCTTCTTCCAGTGTATAACAAATGTGCCTACTGATTTACTAGAAAAAAAATG
Source organism: Chrysemys picta bellii (assembly GCF_011386835.1). Classification (NCBI taxonomy): domain Eukaryota; kingdom Metazoa; phylum Chordata; order Testudines; family Emydidae; genus Chrysemys; species Chrysemys picta. The sequence goes on along the minus strand of NC_088798.1, from coordinate 48,482,579 downwards.
CAAGGTAATTCAAGAAGCAATTAGATGCTGTCCTGGGAGAACTAGTAAATAAAAAGGAATGAGTTTTAGATGGTCATATAGCCACTACTCTTTCTAAATAGCACTATATTCTTATATCTTTATCTTGGAAATGTCCTTAAGCATCAGTTAGTATTATAATAAAAAGTTGCTACCTAAAGTGCTATGAAAGTTTGAAGGTCTTAACATGATTAAAACCTAACGTTGTTCACACTGTTGCAGAACAGTTAGACAATCTAGTCGTATTAGATGGAAAAAGCAATAAAAGCAGTTATACAATATTTGAGTTTCATGTATTCATGCAGTACTACTAGACCTTATATGCTTTTAACCAGAAAAATATACCCTCACATTGAGAAGGTTGTTTTGCTTTTTTTTGTTTTCTCCCATTGAGGTTTAATGAAAACAAATGTATCAATATTCAAGTTCAATATAGCATAGCAGCACTTAGCATCAAAAAGACAATTCTCAAAAATCATATGAATTCAGAAATATGCAATATAGAGAAGATGATCATGTAAGGATCTAAGCCGGAAAAAATGTAGTACCCTGGTGCCTCCATGATGCTTATTGATGTTCCTCACTACCTGATGTTTCTAGTTTTTCACCATATAAAATAAACTGAGAGTCCTTAAAAGGTGGTAAAAAACCTAACAGAATAGAATTGTATGGTACTTATTAATGTCCATAGCCCTTAACTGAGAATTGTTAATATTAGCTAATTACATTCATGCACTAACATTACTCAGGCAAGTACAAGAAGAGTTGTATTATAAAACTAAAGAACCTTTTAAGAATTTCCCCATGCATTCAGTCTGCTTTGTGTAACAGCACATGAATAAAAATGACCTTAAAGCCAGCACTACAGCTTGCCAAGGAGGATCAGCCCAATATAAGGAGAAACTTCTGGGGGCATGGAGCTACTATAGCAGCTCCTACCCCAATCTCCCCTCTATTGAGCCCAGTGTTGGGAATGTGGTTAGGAGAATGAAGTTGTTCAGGGTTCCCCTCTACACCAGCAATCCCCAATTACCATAATGGCGCCTTGGGGCTAATAACAGTTGGTGTAATTTAGGTCAATATAAAATCTACTCTGATTTATGCTGAAGCACCTGCCTGGTGCAGAGCCAACCCAGGATTGGAGAAGGGCACTGCTGGCTTATAACCATATTTGCATACATTCCTGAGTTGTACTATGCGTTCTTTGGCCTCAGCCAAGGATATGAGCCAAAACTTTTTTCAAAGAAAGAAGTAATATCTCCTTACTGAACATGGGTGTCTTGGTTCATAAAAAAAATCAGAACCTGCTCAAACCTACTGCCTTTGCTCAAATTCATTCCCCACCATTCTGCAGCTGGCATGGCAAAGCATGACAACCATGCAGGAGGGGAACATCATGACTAGCTCAAATACAGCTAATTATATGCTATAATCAGCATGACTAGCTCAATTATAAATCACTAGATCTATAGTTAATTAAATTAACATTTTTCTAACTAACACATAGAATTCCTAACACATACTTTACAGGGACAAATCCTGATATACTCAGGAAAAACTCCATCTGATCCAAATTCTATTCTCTTTTACACCAGTGCAAATCTGGAGGCAACTCAAAAGACTCTGATTACTTTAGTGGAGTTACTCCAAATTTACATGGGTGTAACTGAAAGTTGAATTAGTGAGAGTTTTGCCTGTTTAAAGACAGAGTAAGGTCTTCAAGATTTGGCACACAACTATGCTGTATGCTAAATAAAAATAGAACATGCGGTACAAATACAGCCTAGATTGTCAGCAAGTGTAAATTGATATCACTCCACTGACTTCAATGGAGCTACACTGATTTACGCCCACTAAGGAACTGGCCTTGTAAAAGGATAACAATAATACTGTGGTAATATCAGAATATAAAATATAAGGTGTAAAAATTGATCATCTCCAACATTTGCTTTTATAAATGTATTTAAAATATTAATTGCAATCAAATAAATTCATAAGATTCAAAGCAATTATTTAGTGCATTGTTTAAAATTATATTATCTGTGTAAGACATCATTAACACAATAACTGTTAATTGCAAGTCCAAAGGTTAGCAGGTCATGGGTTGCCAACCCCACTGAGGCTTTCAGCAAAGTTTTCTTCAGCTTGAAGGGCCATTCAGATATGCATTACATAAAATCTCATATATTGATGGGCTTCAAGTTCACAGAACAAAAACATTGTTCTTACTTATCTTAGGAGCGATGATTTATACGAAAGGACAGAAACTCATTTACAATCTAATAAGTCTATTGATGAAATAAAAAATCCTACATTAACAGAAGAGGAAAAGCAATGCCTAATGCATATTCATAATTACCATTTGAAGTTAGTAACATATACACTTTATTTTGAAATTAGTAAATTACCCAAATGACTCATGCAGCTTGTGATGCACATTGATAAAGAATGTTAATATACTGCATTGGCCTGCATCTTTCAACCTCATTTTTGCAGAATTAAAGAGACTTTTTATTTTGTATTTGCAGCGCAATGGTTCATAAACTACTTCTGCCAACTATTCAGAAAGTTTTCACTATGTTTCTGCCTTTGATACTTTACAGGTTGTGCTGTCACAATCAATAAATTGTCTTTCTCCAAGGGCATATTTTTCAGAATTAGTCTGGAAGACTCTAGAATTAACTTGGCACAAATTTCCTGTGTGTTTGTCAACAAGACTATGTAAAGCACAGTGGTCAGAAATGTTATGAATACTGTGGCCAAGCAATATCCAAATGCATTGCCTCATGTATATGTAGATATATTGGAATAAGTTATATTTAGGCATGTGCTTATATTAAATTTTCATAATGGCAAATGACTTCCAAGTTCTTTTCTAACACCTGGTTCTAATTAGGTCATGTGACCTACCTGGGTCTCATAACAAATAGATTTAAATATTTTCAGCCTAAATCTCTTCTCATTTGCCCCTACAGTAAACAATTTTAACTCCTGATTTACATGACCATCAGAGGACCTTTATTTGAAATGTACATGAGATATTTCTGGTATATGGGTATACAGATACACCCTGGGGACTTGGTGAGGCTAGATAACTTGTAATACTTTTTTAAAATTTTCATTTCCAAGCTTGTGCAAGGATTTCTACTGACTGTTTCTCCCCTTACTCATACATACTTCACTGGGGATAGTCAAGTACAGCTACAATATTTTGATGCATCCATGTGCTGGAAAGGAAATGCACATGAAACTATGCATATCAGATATATACATATATAAGTAGCCCAGAGAAGTGTCAAAGGTATGTTATTTCACCACCAGAAGGTAGAAGACAGTGTCACTGCTACCTTCTCTCAGGAGTTTTGCTTGAGGTGTGTATCACTAGTTTCCACCAGGTATTCCATACGATGCGAGGTTGTAGGAGGAATAGTAAACAGGAGAGTACTGAGGCCTTGGCTACACTTGCAGATGTACAGCGCTGTGACTTCGTGCAGCTGAGTAGGGAAAGCGCTGCAGTCTGTCCACACTGACAGCTGCCCAGCACACTGTCGTGTCAACATTTGAGGCAATTGCAGCGCTATTGGGAGCGGTGCATTATGGGCAGCTATCCCATAGAGCACCTCTTCCCATTCTGGCGCCGTGGGTTGTGGGAAGGGGGCGTGGGTGTGGGGCATTCTGGGTCCTGTCCCAACGCCCTGTGATGCATCGCTTCACATCCCAGAAATCTCTTTGTTTCCGTCCACCTTTGGCGCCATCTTTCAATGGTTTCTGTGCAGCGCGATCTGTCTGTGGGAAATGGAACCCAAACTGCTGAGGCGTATGCTGACGAGTCTCGCCAGCACATCACGTTTGGCTGTCGAACTATTCCTTAAGATCCAAAGTGACAGTGAGAGTGAGGAGTCCAATGATGCTATTGAGCTGCGTAACACGTATGACACGAAATTGCTTGTGGCATTCACAGACATGCTCAGCACCGTGGAATGCCGCTTTTGGGCTCGGGAAACAAGCACCGAGTGGTGGGATCACATCGTCATGGAAGTCTGGGATGTCGAGCAGTGGCTGCAGAACTTTCGGATGAGAAAAGCCACTTTCATGGGACTGTGTGAGGAGCTCGCCCCCACCCTGCGGCGCGAGGACACGAGATTGAGAGCTGACCTACCAGTGGAGAAGTGGGTGGCTATTGCAATCTGGAAGCTGGCAACTCCAGACAGCTACCCGGTCGGTCGCAAACCAGTTTGGTGTGGGAAAATCGACCGTTGGAATCGTGTTGATGCAAGTTTGAAGGCCATTAATCGCATCCTACTCAGAAGAACCGTGACTCTGGGTAACGTGCAGGAAATAGTGGATGGCTTTGCACAAATGGGGTTCCCTAACTGTGGAGGGGCGATAGATGGGACGCACATTCCTATTCTGGCACCACCCCACCTAGGATCCGAGTACGTTAATTGGAAGGGGTATTTCTCTATGGTTCTCCAGGTGCTTGTGGATCACCATGGGCGTTTCATTGACATTAACACAGGCTGGCCTGGAAAGGTGCATGACGCACGCATCTTTCGGAACACTTGGCTGTTCAGGAAGATGCAGGCCGGGACTTTTTTCCCAGAGTGGAAGATCACGGTGGGGGAAGTTGAAATGCCCATTGTGATCCTTGGAGATCCCGCTTACCCGTTAATGCCATGGCTCATTAAACCCTACACAGGGAGCCTTGACAGCAGCAAGGAATGGTTCAACTACAGGCTGAGCTGGTGCCGAATGACTGTGGAGTGTGCCTTTGGCCGTTTAAAAGCCCGCTGGCGATCTCTGTATGGGAAGCTGGACTTGGCCGAAAACAGCATCCCCGCGGTTATATCCGTGTGCTGTGCCCTCCATAATATTTGTGAAGGAAAGGGTGAAAGCTTCATTCAGGAATGGACCTCTGAGGTTCAACACCTGGAGGCTGAATTTGCACAGCCAGAGAGCAGGGCTATTACAGGGGCCCAGTGCGGGGCTGCAAGGATTAGGGATGCCTTGAGGGAGCAATTTGAGGCTGAAAGCACCAGTGATATCTAGTGCCCTGCACGGGAGTGAAGTGCAGTAGTTCCAATCTTTAGGAATCAGATTGTTTGCTAAGCAGACAAGCAGACTTGCAGTGCCTGTTTATTTCCTGGGCTAAGGAGTCTTTTACGTTATGCAATAATAAAGAATGTTTTCAAAGCCAAAAAATCCATTTATTGAAAAGAAAAAAAAATATTTATAGAAAAGAAACAAGGGGGTGGAGTGGGGAACGGTACAATAACAGATTCGTGTATATCCTGTCTGGTGTGCTGTGCAGTGAGTGCTGCACTTCAGGACAGCTATACTGCATGGTGATGGGGGTTGAGTGCAGAGGGTAAGGGTCGTGGTTTTCAGGGTTGGGTGGTGAAGATACTGGTGTTGGAGGCAGCGGGTGGCGTGAAGAACACGGAAGTTGGGTAAAGTGGGTTGGAGGTGACAGTGTGGCACATTGGAAAGAGTTTTGGGACAAGGGCTGTGGGGGGGGTGGCGTTTGCGTTTGCGGTACTGCTCCTCTTTCTGCATGGCTACGAGCTCTGCTTGATGCTCCAGGATGCTTATGAACCTAGCAGTGCTTTGCTGCCAGTGCTCGGTGCTTTGCCGCCGGTGCGCTGCATTTTCCTGGCGGATCCTGCTTTCCTCCAGTTCTGTGCTTTCTCATTCTCTTTAATAGATTGCCGCATCACTTCTTGCAGCATGTCTTCGTTGCTTTTTCGCGGTCTCTTCCTGAGTCTTTGCAGTCTCTGAGCAGACGATAAGAGGGACGGCTGAGGTCTCAAGGTTGATGCAGCTGTATAGGCAAAATGCAACATTTAACAGAGGCAGCATTGTTTATACCAGACAGAGTAATGATTCCCCCCGCACTTAAGGAGTAGAAAACACATAGGGTCTACACAATAGCATAATTTTCTCATCCGAAACAGAGCACACATATCCCACGGGAGCCTCAAAATGGTGAGTAAGGGACTGATTGTTTCAGGGCTGCACTGTTCTCTGGGTTTCTGTGCCTTGGGGAGAGCCAACAGCTTCAGGGGGCACCTACACTGAACACTGTCCCAACATTTTCCACAGGAGTTCGTCCTGGACGATATCTCGCTGCTGAGGGTGACCTGGGAAGCAAGGGAAGGTTTTCTACTGCAATGCGGCTTCTGCCCTGGCCCATATGCAGCTTGCCTATGTGCAGCAATGATCCCTCCCCCTACCCCTCGCGGCACAGTGGCGCGGACACGTTAGCCTGGCTGGGACAAGGACCACGGTGACTCTCCCAATAAACCTGCGCAAGCGCATTGCACACGTTCTGGATGAGACATTCGAGGAGATTACCGAGGCTGATTACCGCGATATGATAAACCACATCAATGCACTATTCCACATCTAGGCATGCATGCCTAACCCTCCTCTCCCAAAGAGCCCGCACCAAAAAAATTCCTTCCTGAAAAAAAAAAAAACGCTTACCGGGAACCTGCTCTTCTGTTTGTCCTCCACCAAGTACCGACCGCTGCGACTGGCTACCTTCCTCCTGGCTCGAGAAGAGCTCCTGGCTGCATGGCTCCAGGGATTCTGGGTTGTCTCCATCCAGCCCACCACCATCACTCCTGTTTTCCTCCTCCTCCTCTTCCTCCCCTTCCCCCCACCCCCCACCGGCTCTGAAGTGTCCATGGTGGTGCTCGGAGTGGAGGTGGGGTTAACCCCAAGTATCGCATCCAGCTCTTTGTAGAATCGGGAGCACCCGAGCAGCCGTTTGCGTCACGGGCTTTGCAGTAGGCACTCCGCAGCTCCTTCACTTTAATCCTGCACTGCAGGGTGTCCCGGTCATGGCCCCTTTCCATCATGTCCTTTGATACCTTCCCGAAGGTATCGTAATTCCTATGGCTGGAGCGCAGCTGGGACTGGACAGCTTCCTCCCCCCAAACACTGATGAGGTCCAGCAACTCGCCATTGCTCCATGCTGGGGCTCGCTTGGCGCGTGGCGGCATGGTCACCTGGAACGATTCGCTGATAGCACTCCACGCCACGCCGGTCTGAGCAAACAGGAAGGGGATTTTTAAAATTCCCGGGGAATGTAAAGGGTGGGTCACATGGTTGGTTAACTGAGGCCAGGGCAATAGAGTTTGAACTGATGACCATAGTGGACAGAACAGGCATTGTGGGATACTGCCGAATAATTCTGGAGGCCATTCACAGCACATTGGGCGGCCACACTGGCGCCGCAGTGCTGCAGCGGCAGCGCAATACTCGCTATTCCTCTCGGGGAGGTGGAGTACATGCAGCGCTGCAACCACGGAGATACAGCGCTGCAAATGCCTTGCCAGTGTGGACGGGGAGTGAGTTACAGAGCTGGGGGCAGCTTTACAGTGCTGTAACTCGCAAGTGTAGCCAAGGCCTGAGACAAAGTAGCTCCCTACTAAATTATTTTACATCTTTTAACAAACGCCTGCTAATTGCTGTTCATTTAATTCCAGTGGCATGCAAGTTACACAAAATTCCACCTACTCACTGACTTGTAACTTATACCAACATTTATATGTTACTTAGAGCTTTGATATTTTGAAATCACGACTTTCAAATTATGTGTGTTACACTGTAATTCAACTGGGAGTGCTATCTAGTGCAATGGTTCTCAACCAGGAGTCCTGGGAGCCCTGGGGGGCCGTGAGCAGGTTTCAGGGGATCTGCCAAGCAGGACCAGTGTTAGGCTCGCTGGGGTCCAGGGCAGAAAGTGTAAGCCCTGCCACGCAGAGCTGAAGCCCAGGGCCTTGAGCCTCGCCACCTGGGGCTGGGGCAGAAGCCTGAGACCCTGGGCACCTGTCCTGCTTGCTAACCCTTAACACTGGCCCTGGCTTTTATATGCAGAAAAACAGCTGTTACGGCACAGGTGGGCCATGGAGTTTTATAGCATGTTGCGGGGGCTCAGAAAGAAAAAGGTTGAGAACCCCTGTTCTAGTGGATACTTTCAAATGCAATAGATTTATCCTCTGTTTTATTTGCTTAAAGAAAGATCAAGAGCCACAATAATATTTAAGGAGATAACATGATTAACTAACTGATAAGACACAGGTGTTTTCCCCTTGAGTTTGATTAATCTTACATTGAATTACTTTTTGTAATTAACAGCTGGATTGCTTCCATATACCTTGATGGAACACACCTTTTTTGCAGCTAAAATGGTCCAGGTGCATGCTAATATTCCAGTCACTCCAGTGGAGCATTAATGGATGCTACAGCAGAGGAAATGTAGTGAAATGAGAACTGAAAAGCACTAAAATCATGTAAAAAAGAGATATTTTTTAAAAAACCACAGCAATGTTAACACTTAGTAAATGAAGATTTAGTTTTGTGGTGAGTTCAGGGAAGTTGATGTGGCTCTCAAGCATGTCATCATACATAGAAAAGTTTCTAATAATTAATCAACCTAAAGACAACTTTAATTTATGTTTCTTTTTTAATCAAAAAGCAGCACAGGGGTTACTGCTTACAGATTCTTATTGGAAAGATTCCCAATGGCTTCAGCAGGCTTTGGATCAAGTCTTGATAAAGTATTAGAGTCCTCTTACTTTTTGGATTTCTGATTGATGTGTTCCCAATGATACACTGTCCCTCCAAAAATTGTAAGTGACTACTATACTCCACTATCTCACATGAAAGAATTCATAGAGATATATTAATTACGGCCAGAGAGATGATTTGGACTATTTCGTGTAGCACATGTTAGACAATCACATGAGAGGCTTCCCTGTTTCTAAAACGAAGCTGGTATTTCATTTAGAGAACAATTTTACAGAGCTGATGCAACTGGAGCTAGCATACAGACTGATTTCTTGGTGCCTCTTCAAAATTCTTCCCTCTCGCAACCTGTTCTCCTCCCTTCCAAATTCTGTGGAGTTTGGTTCCATACAAATTGCTGCATGCACAGTCCTCGTCTGATGGTACCTTTGAGTCCTCTGAGTGCAACTTGTATAAACAGAGACATAAAACTTACACATTTGGGGTCAGATTCTCCGCTGGTGCAAATATGTGGAGCTCCATTGTCTTCTATGGAGTTACATTGACTTACACCAGCCGAGAATCAGGACCTTTATTATTGCTATTGTTATAAAAAATGAAAACAGTTTTTTAGGTTTTTTTAAATATTGATGAAACAATATGATGTAAGAAAGAAAGAAAGAAACTCAGATGATAAGGATGAAAAACATACAATAGAGTTATATCTCCTATGTTGAAGTACCAAAGTATCTAGGGCAGAGGCGGGCAAACTACGGCCCACGGGACTGTCCTGCCCGGCCCCTGAGCTCCTGGGCTAGCCCCCAGCCACTCCCCTACTGTCCCCCCTCCCCCACAGCCTCAGCGAGCCGCGCTGCCAGCACTCTGGTCCGCCACTCCTGCCGGGCAGCGTGGTGGTGTGGCTGGCTCTGGCATGGTAAGGGGGCGGGGAGAGGGGAGTCCTGGGGGGCAGTCAGGGGACAGGGAGCAGGGGGCGGTTGGATGGGATGGAGGTTCGCGGGGGGGCGGTCAGGGGACGGAGAATGGGGGCGGGGGTTGGATAGGCGTGGCAGTCCCGGGGGGCTTGTCAGGGGGTGGGGTTGTGGATAGGGGTTGGGGCAATCAGGGAGCAGGCGGGGTTGAATAGGGGGTGGGGTCCCTGGGGGGCAGCTAAGGGTGGGGGGATCCCGGGAGGGGACGGTCAGGGGACAAGTAGCGGGGGAGGTTGGATGGGTCGAGGGTTCTGAGGGGGGCAGTCAGGGGGCGGGATGTCGGAGGGGGCAGATAGGGGCGGGGGCCAGGCTGTTTGGGGAGGCACAGACTTTCCTATCTGGCCCTCCATACAGTTTTGCAACCCCGATGTGGCCCTCGGGTCAAAAAGTTTGCCCACCCCAATCTAGGGTACCAAAACAATGCCCATAAATGGGGGATTCAGTTGGAATGTAGATGGCAGAAGCTATGCATATGGAATATTTCACCCTAAAACTTACTGTCTTTCATTATTTTAGTACACAATCTTAACCTGAACATAACATTCAGTAGGTTAATTTAACTTAACAAATAAACAGCATATGCATTATTTTAAATTCACAAACTAAAATGTAGATCTTCAAGGAAGGAAGGAAGGGAAATACTAATAGTTTTTTTCCCAGCTCTAATTATGATGATCATACGGTCCTAAATTGAATCCATAGACTGAATATCAATGTAGCTTGATGGAATTGAATGTGAAATAGATGCAATATGAATTATTTCATTCAGAAGAGCTCGTGCATATTTAATCTCTGTCCTGTCCCAACACAATGTCTACAACCTGAATACTGGATGGCTTCTATTAAACAGCTGAGTTTTCTTATCTTTTATTTTTTGTTCTCTTCTTTGTAAAAAGCCAAAGATTATTTTTAGTCCTCTATCATAACTGTCCACTGTCATAACTCTGCATATGAACTAACACCTCTCCCCAATCCAGATTTACTGTAAATCTGTGATGCTTTTATAGTCTTCAGGAAGCCTTAATCTATCAGACTAAAACCCTAACCTTGCAAAGATTTATGCACAGTGTTTAACTTTAAGTATGTGAGTAGACTCTCAGTGGGGTCTATTCTCATGCTTAAAGTTAAGCATGTGCAAAAGTCTTTGAAGGATCAATGCTATAGTGAGGTAGCAGCACTGTGCTTAGCTAAGCTATGCAAATATTATAAAACTTTAATAGAATTTGCTCCATCATAGTTGCACAGCTTTTGTGTCTGCTTTCCATGAACATTCAGGCAGTTGGGTCTCACTGCCACAAATATTTGCACAGAGTGGTTTTCTAGGTTCCATGTCATCGCCTGATCAGATAACCACAGAACTAAAACAATATGTCATGACCCAAAATCACTACTAACCAATGATAGTTTGAATATTGAGTATTGAATACTCAGAATTGTCCATGATCAGTCTACCCAATAAATTTTGGGGGAAATAAATCATTGAATAATTTCAAATAAATCTGAGGGAATCACAATGTGCTTGTGGACATTCTAAAAGCAGAAAAAGAAGATAAAGCCGTTACATACATTATTTGTTCAACTCTAATCTTTAATAAAATAGACCGCGTAATCCTATTAGATGTGACACATACCCATTAGCTACCACTGAAATGTTAATTTTTCCATTACATTAACACCATTTTCACCAAAATATCAAAAGATTAAGGTTAAAGGACTAGAGTTCCCAATAAGTTTTCCTTTAGAAATTCCAGGCATTTCAATGGATAAGTATTCAGCCTACAAAATGAGCTAGTAGTCCAGTGCAGTTCTAAGTGGATATGTGGTATTAATTTCACATTCTCACCAGAAGCTAAGGACTGAATCGGCAACCAGGCTTATTGTCTTACCTTCTGGAAGGTAGACCCTTCTCCAGAATAAGACCGGGGAGGCAATGAGCTTCTACAGACTCTGTCCGTATTGCCTGGTCTTGTGGATTGAGGATGCCAGTCTCCAGAGCTCTCAAGAAAACACCTTTCTCCACCTTTAAATTCACAAAGAAAACAGCTTTTAACCAAGAATTTCAACTCCAATGCTTTTCAACTTGCCCTGTGGGCAGTAAAACAGTTGCTAATATCAGAAATGTTTTGCTTGCTGTCTTATTAGCCAGCCTGAAAAATTTGTACGCAATCAATCCAACAAACCTCATTCATTACAGACTCAATATTGTAGCCGCATTGAGCAAAATTAAACTTCTGCTGTAGCTTCCAGTATAAACCAGGATGTTCAGTGATATAACTTGCATGTTTTCAATCCAATTGAGCTGAAAATTGTATTTGTAAGTAAATAATTAGCTCAGAATAACAATTTTAAAAGAATGTTTTTGATTGGCAATTTTTTATATTTGACTAGATTGTTTTGAATTAACAAACATACCTTGTGTGCAGCATTGTTGTAAAAGAGCTCTGTGTAAGCTCCAAAGCCTGTCTCTCTCACCAACAGAAGTTAGTCAACTAAAAGGTATTACCTCACTCACCTTGTCTCTCTCATATCTTGGACATTTACTAATTTTCATTATTGGGAAATTATTTACAGTACCCATTTTCAAGCATTTAAAGAAAAAATCCCCCCCAAAACCCTAAAAATGTAATTCATCCCTTCTTTTTGTGTTAGGGGACCTTTGCACAAAAAAATATTTTAGCATGGAAATCCCATTAGTGCAAACACCAGTGTTGCTGTATCCGGGGAACCCTAATGTGGACACAGTTCTGGTGGCTTTCAATTCCATTGACACAGCACAGTGGTTCACAATATGCCAGCTGCCTCGCGGCAAGGATCACAGACTGGTCAGTGTGCGGGGGCACCATCAGCTCAGTGCAGAAGGGTTTTATGTCCTGTGAGGGATGCTACGAGCACAATTTCCTCCTTCAGACGGCCATCCAGGAGGCCAGAAGGTCCAAGAGGCAGTGTGCAGTAGCATGGCTTGACCTGACCAACGCCTTTGGGTCCATATCCCACCATCACATCTTTGCCACCCTGGGAGAGTTCGGGATGCCAGAAACCTTCATCCAGATCCTCCGGGACCTCTACAAGGACTGCACCACCGCCATCCGCGCCACGGACGGAGAGACAGATCCCATCCCCATCCGCCGCGGCGTGAAACAAGGATGCCCCCTTAGCCCCATCATCTTCAACCTGGCCATGGAACTGCTCATCCGAGCCATCTCCAGCGGCCCGACCGGATTCGACCTGCAAGGCAAGAAAATCAGCATTCTGACCTACGCGGGCAATCTGTTCCTGACCACGAACGACCCTGAGAGCCTCCAAGGTATGCTAGATGCCACCAGCCGAGCTACTGACTGGATGGGGCTCCACTTCAATGCAAAGAAGTGCGCAACTCTGCACATTGACGGCAGCAAAAGGGACTTGGTGCAGGCAACGGGGTTCCAGATCCAGGGTGAGCCGTCATCCCCCTGGCAGAGAGGCAGGCATACCAGCACCTAGGCACGCCAACAGGTTTCCGTGTCCGGCAGACACCCGAGGACACCATCCAGGAGATCTTGCAGGACGCCACCAAGATTGATGCCTCCCTGCTGGCACCTTGGCAGAAGACAAATGCCCTGAACACCTTCTTGATCCCACGCATCTCGTTCACTCTAAGGGGATCCGCTGTGGCGAAGGTGCCCCTCAACAAGGCAGACAAGATCATCCGGAAGCTGGTGAAGAAGTGGCTGTTCCTTCCCCAGAGAGCCAGCAATGAGCTGGTCTACATCGCCCACAGGCACGGCGGCGCCAACGTCCCCCGCATGGGTGACCTGTGCGACATCACTGTGATCACCCACACCTTCCACCTGCTGACATGTCCCAACGCCATGGTGAGGAACATCGCGGCGAACGCCCTGCGTGATGCAACAGAGAAACGGATCAGCAGAGCCCCCTCCAACCAAGACATCACCACCTTCCTGAGCGGCTCCTTCGATGGAGAATTCGGACAGGATGAGCACGACATCGCTTCACTGTGGTCCCACACTCGCAACGCCACACATTGCCTAGGGAAGCACATCGGCTGCCACTGGGAGTGGTGTGAGGAGCGCCAGGAGCTGGGAGTCCGGGTGCCGCAGATCAGGTCCGACGACAGCACCATTGTCACCCCGAGCGCTAGGGGCTTGCTGGAGAGGACTCTGAAGGCCACCATCCACTCGCTGTACGTGGAAACCCTGAAGCATAAACCAGACCAGGGTAAAGCCTTTGATTTGACCAGCAAGTGGGACGCCAGCAACCACTTCCTCGCCGGGGGCGGCTTCACCTGTTTCACTGACTGGCAGTTCATCCACCGTGCCCAGCTCAACTGCGTCCCACTCAACGGAGCCGTCCACCATGGGAACCGAGACAAGTGTTGCAGGAAGTGCGGCTACTCCAATCAGACCCTGCCCCACATCCTGTGCAGCTGCAAACCCCACTCCAGAGGCTGGCAGCTGTGCCACAACCCCATCCAGAACCGCCTGGTGACAGCCATCGCACCATGCCTGGGGGACATCTCCGTGAACTGCACCATCCCCGGTACCGACAGCCGGCTACGACCTGACGCGGTCGTCACCAACAAGGCCCAGAAAAAGATCATCCTCGTCGACGTCACGGTCTCCTTTGAGAACAGGACCCCGGCATTTCGCAAAGCCCGAGCTCGTAAGCTGGAAAAGTACGCCCCCTGGCTGACACCCTGAAAGTGAAGGGCTACGAGGTGCAGATGGACGCCCTGATTGTCGGAGCCCTGGGGCCTGGGACCCCTGCAACGAGTGTGTGCTGCGGACCTGCGGGATTGGTTGACGCTACGCACGTCTCATGCGGCGCCTCATTGTCTCAGACACCATCCGATGGTCCAGGGACATCTACATCGAGCACATCACTGGCCACCGACAGTACCAGGAGGCATGAGCCAGAGTGACATCGTTCTCCCATTACGAGGGGGTAGGATTGCTCAGTGGTTCGAGCATTGGCCTGCTAAACCCAGCGTTGTGAGTTCAATCCTTGAGGGGGCCATTTAGGGATCTGGGGCAAAAATCTGTCTGGGGATTGGTCCTGCTTTAAGCAGGGGGTTGGACTAGATGACCTCCTAAGGTCCTTTCCAATCCTGCTATTCTATGACCAAGTGACCTTCTCCATTGGATCATATGAAGTGGAACCATAAACTCCCATGAACATTAAATCTCACCAAATGAGGGTGGGTCCATCCTCATCACCATATCCACTCTTATACTCCACATCCAAACATAGCCACTCTATGAACTTCATACCCTCATATCTCAATGGCTGTACTTTGACCCATCAATCTTTTACCCCCAATCGGGGATATTGCAGATTATGTATTCCTTATGCCACCTGATTTTAAACCAAACTTTGCACCCTCGATAATCTGTACGTTATTCCCTGATAACCAGAAACTTCTATGCTCAAACTCTGTTCACTTTTTTTTTAACATCATCTTAATAAAATTTTTAAATCTGTTAAAAATGCTGAAGATTGCCAGAGGCTTGTCTATGCCAATGCTCCCAATAGCATTACCACTGATGTATGGCTCAGTGGTTTGCGCATTGGCTTGCTAAACCCAGAGTTGTGAGTTCAATCTGTAAGGGGGCCATTTAGGGAATTGGGGTAAAAGTCTGTCTGGGGATCGGTCTTGCTTTGAGGAGGGGGTTAGACTAGATGACCTCCTGAGGTCCCTTCCAAGCCTGATATTCTCTGTAGCTGCATTGGTGAAAATTTTTGCTGCACTTCCCCAGTGAACATAAGGCTGTGTATGCTATTTTGAGTAGGGAAGGGAATGCTATTTTAAGCCTCTCTCTGCCTCAGTTTCTCAGATTATCTTTAATACAATGGAGCAAGTTTTTCAATAGGCAAAGCTGCAAGTTCCAATAGTTGTGAATATCATGGGAGAGTGGATTATTTTGCCAAATAAATGTCTTTTAAAACAGCTCACTATTCTCTGAACCTCTGCATCTATCTTAAGCAATACTCTCTCCAATGGTGAGCAATATACAAAGAGGTCCTAATTCAACGAGGTATTTAAGCACACACCTAACTTTAAGTAATCACAATGAAGTCATTAGAACTATGCATGAAAATATAGTTAAGCATGTGCTTAAGTGCTTATCTACATCTGGCCCTGACTGCAGGAAAATGGTCCACTGAGGAAATACCAGCATTCTACTGTGAACTTTGCTCATTTGGCAGCGGTAAAGTTCTGTTGCTAGGATTTTTATTTTGCTGCTCAAAGGTAGTCTGCATTTGTTATGTTTACTGACTTAAACTCTGCTCTCTACTGTGCTAGGGCCTGAGCCATCTCTCAGTGAGAAAGGTAACAGGGACAGAACACAAGTGGGAAGAGAAACTATACAATAAAGAGTGTTTTTTTTCCCTTCAGAAGCCTATTCTCCCTTCATTGCACCCAAGAGAGCCCAAGGCAAGACACTTTAAGAGGTATTATTTTCTTAGTCAATTCATCTGCCGTTTTTCTCTTTCACTTTTTGAAGCAGTCTCAATAACAATCATCAGAACATATCTCCCCTCATTCACTTCCAAAAAACACCAGTGAAATGACCTTGTTTTGAATGTGATCTTTCACTTGAGCAGCCCACTTGGCTCTTCCCACTTCTCAAATGCTAATCTCTCACATGCTCACTGGTGCAAATTTTAAATTTTCTGCAGTCTCACTCTTCAGCGTGAACCTCCTGGGCATAATTCAGTCATCCAGAGCAGAGTGCCACAACAATGCGGATGGCAGAAAACATCTCAGCTAAAGCTCCTGGGCCTCAAGAGACTTGTTTATACATGTCACTAAGGCTTGCTCTTAGAACAGACTCTGCAATTTTAACAACTGCTAAAATTGTATGCATCTCAGGGATCTTTTTAGCTATGCAAACAAGAAGGCATCATTAAAAGAATATGAAGTGTAAACAAAAAGATGAGCATGGGAAATTTCTGAACAAAGTTATAGGAAGTCTCCTGTTTTAAAGGAAACTTTACCTATTTTCCTCAGTAGAATAGCCTGAGAGTAGAAAAGTACTTGCGATCATGAATGTGCTATACATAAAACTACGTCCTGCAGTAGTACAGGTGTTACCTTTGCATTAACATTAATAAAATGTTTGAGAATTATAAAAACTTTAATGACAAAATTCTGTGCTGATTTTACACATAGGGTTGCACAGCATGAAAATCAGGGCAAAAATTGTCCCTAAGGGTCAAATCCTGGGGTTCTGACTTTGGGGTCTAGAGGGTCTTTAGGGAACAGCTCTGCCTCAAGTGTGCCATGGAACCACACCTTCCCAGTGGGAGCTACAGGAGTAATGGTATCTCTGGAAGGGGAGAATGGGTGGGGTGCAGCTGCTACACTGCCTTTGAAGATGGTACAGCATGCACCTCCCTCCTCTGCCCCAGTGTAGTGAGTTGTGCAAGTAAATCGAGGCACACACACAGATACATGTTTAATGATGGTTATTTGCAAAGCTCCAGCAATCTGCTCTACATTCTGAGGACTCAAGCACTCCACTAACTTCTAGCAGTGCTGGGTTTTTCAAATTACCGTACTCCAGTAGCCCTGAAGGGACAGATCATTGCATTCCTCCCCTCTTGCTTTTACAAACCCACCAGAGGCAAACAAACATAAACCTGCATTGTTTTGTCCTCACAAAAAGCTCAGTAACTATTATAGCCATTTAGACTTTCTCCACTGGCCTTATCCTTACTATGGTCACATGCAACGCACTGGAAGTCCTCTTATCTAAAATGCTTTTAAAGAAATCTATGTTGTAAAAGTGTCTAATGGCCTACTAAGTCTTGGATTCAGTTTACTATTAGCAGTCTTTTGGGATTCTCTGTGGCTTCGTGCACCGTTTTTCTCCATAAAGAACTCTCTTCCTGGTGTGACCTGCAACAAAAGGCAGGATGTATCTGTCTTCCTAGATCTGCCTTTTCTCTGTTTATTGTCAATGCACAGCCAACCAGTTTTATTTTTCCTTTGTGAATATTTACCATGACAGCTGTACTTGCACTCAGAAGTCCAGATTCCATGCTGCAGTGCATCACTCTGGTGAAGTGGCCTTAAAGCTGTCATAATTAGCAATGGAAAGATCTCCCCAGTGTAAGGCAATTCTGTGGTGGCATAGGAGCTCTAGCTTATGTTTTTCCTGATGCTGTAATTGAGGGTCAAGACAGGAGCAAAGGGGCATGGGCTGGGGCTCCCTTATGCCCAGCTTCCTTCAGAGTCTGCTTATGTATGCTGGCGAAGCAGCTAGGCACACAGCCAAACCAGAAATGGGGGAATTGAAAAGTGAGCTCTTCACACCACTCTCCTGAGATGTACTGTGCAGTTCTTGGTGTACTCCACTGTCTCTCCATGCTAACTCCATCACAGAAGCATGACTGACTAACAACAGAGTAAGGCCCACACGACTTGTTCCTAAAAATTAACACTGAACAATTAAATTTCTTATTCTGTATGGGAAAGAAAATATTAAGGCTCCAGTGTGCCTCCAAGTTCAGAGCTCTCATTTACAATGTTAGGAGCTCTGCACAAAGAACAAGAACTTAATCTAGATTTAAGACTTTTCTTTTGATGACGAAACTTGTTAACTGATAGTATCACCAGTTTCTTATCTAGACTGTGCTACAGCCAGCTCGCTCTCACCCATGTCCCTATCTCAGTCAAGTACTGGTAAAGCAGAGCAACTGTGCTGCTCACATCCTATGAAAGAGAGAGACAAAGCTGACGTAGGTCAGTAATAGCACTGCAGCCCCAAACTTCTCATATGTTTTCTCAGGGGTGTAACACACTTCTTGAGCAGGACAGGAGCACACACACAAAATAGCCATCAGTTCAGCTGAGCAATTTCCCAATATTGCCTTCTGGGACCTCATCAAGAGGAATAAAATCACTGAACAGGGAATCTATTCAGCCCCGAAAGCTTCTGTAGGCATGTTAACAGTGCACCTTGAGGCCAACTCTTTTAAATCTAACTTATTCAGAACAGACACCTCTTATTTCCCCATTGAGAGAGAAGATCACTGACTCAGAAAATAATCCATTCTCTTCACCGTACCCATCTCAAACCAGACTGAACAGGGTCAAGGAAGTCAGAAGGCTCCAGATTCCGCCAGCCCTGCTTTACACATGCCCTTACCACATAGGGAAGGTATAAGACCAAGTGGTAATTGGGGAGACTGTAAACATCAATTAATGATATTTTGGGCAGGGATTTAAACACCAGTTAAAGAAGCTGATCCCATTCCCACCAAAATGGAGGCATTAGTCCCAAATTCTCCTGCTTGCTTTCACCAGCTATGATTGGCACAATGGAGCTCCTCTGGCACTCAGACTCTTGGTAAGTGAAACCAGCTATATAACATCCAGAAAGACAAGGCATTTTTCCCTGTTGGTATGAATCTGCACCCATGCAAGCAGACAATTCATTATTAATGCAATCTGTTGTTATCTGAGGAAATATAACATTCTCTGCAGGCTGAAAGAGTTGATCATTTCTGAGAGGAAACATCCCCAATTCCCCAAGCTGCCCACCACTTAGAGTAACCCATTACTCTAGACTTCATGCATGCTAGGAGTTGAAGAATGCTTTCTTAAAATCCACCAAACTTTTGTCATAGACTGCAAGCATTCTCTGTGCTGCAGTCACTGAAAAACTCTGAGCTGAACAACAGCCAACAGCATTAACCTACTCCCCATATAACAGATCATCTGTAAAGCAATGTGACCTATAAAGACAGGCTGATGAAGGAGGATATGTAGGAGCCACTGCATCAATGTCTAAGGACAAATGATCGTCTGACTCTCCGACTAGACCATTAGTACAGTGCTTCAATGGCCACACCGTATTTTCTTTCAGAATTCTGTAACCCAACAGGAGTCATCAGTCTTCTCAGAAAGATCTCAGCTGAAAGACCATAAGCAAATAGATTCCTCCTCGCTATCATCATAAATATTCCCCATCTATGCAAATTTATTTTTCATTCACAGGTACTGTATTCAAAGGTGTTCATGGAAAGTGAATAATAAATACACTCCTCTTCCAAAGGCTTTGGCTCTCTTTAATGGTTGGATAAAAGTGCTGCCAAAACTGAGCTGTATTATAAAATTGACAAAACATATTGACTCATTCCTACACATATACTTTCCACTTTAAGACTATGCTCTGTTTCTTACAAGCCACTTAAAGCAACTCTACTGTGCAATCAATATGTTACTACAATGAGGGTTTAATCTGATGTCAGTTTGAGTTACCTGGGCAGATCAAGGGCATTCATTATATGGCCCTAAGTCTGTTCCTGTTTCATAGAACAAAAGAGTAAACAACGATATAAAGTTCAATTCATTCAGACACTGCTATTTTAGCCCCTGAGCTCTCCCGAATTCAGGGATTACTCCCTGGTGGCACTAAGAAGTGTTAGGCACCATGCATAGGAGACAAGGAAAAGTGGTGATGTTAGTTGGCCCCCTCTCCACAATGGAAAATAGAACTATCTGGACATGCAGTGTAAGCAATGTTGCACTCTCTTATGGAGTAAAGCAGCAACAACACACCCCCTCTTCTCTTTAGAGGAATTGTGTTTTGAGACGCAGTCCTCCTGAGCCAAAGAGCTTCCTCCAGCACTCACCTACACCTGCTAATGCCTTTCTGGCATAAACTAGCCTTTACCATGTAAACAGTGCTCCAGTGGTAGTATATCTTCTTTGGTTTGAAATACTTCAGTCTGGATCCTCAACTTGTTTACATTGTCATAGCTCATAGCTGAAGACAATGGAGCTCGGACAATTCAAACCAGCTGAAGACCTGGCATTTTATATTTAAGAACTAAATGACATATAATAATTTCACTTTTACAATATGAGACCTTACATGATTTACTTTGAAGTCTTGTTTGAACATATTTATCGTAAGTACGCTCAGTGTGCAGAAGGGAGAGAGACAGACACACATATTTTGGTGCTCCTGGAAAGTCCCTGATTGACAGATGTGAGAGTAGTGAAGTTTTCTATTTATCTGCAGGACAGGTCCACACAGGCAATCCCCTGCCCCATGCCTCCGCCTCTGAACTAAAATAAATTACTTTTTTATAGGCATTCTGTCCTTGGCTTTGCTTCTAAAACTGCCAACAAGGGTGCAAGTTGTGCTGGTGGGTTTTGTGATATAAATGCCTGTTAACCAGACTGACACTACCTGACTCTTTTTACATAGTTTGCTCAACATCCATCAAATGGTATCAATTTTCAATCATTACTAACCTAGGCAGAATTCAGACAGGCAACCTAAGATGAAAGGTTCTTTCTTTCCCACTCCCCCCCGCCCCCCCAACACACACATACAAATCCCCTGAAAGGTCCAGTTCCCTTATCATAAGTTTTTTTTCCAGACTTCCTAAAATAAATACTAATTGTGAATTGCTTGCATTGCATTACAAGGTATGTCCATGTTGCAAAGATGAAAAAGGACTTTACACCAAAGAAAATGCATATGCTGAAGTGTGCATGTTAGAATGGAACTTGTATATGATAAATATCCCAAGAGTTTTATTTTATAAGTAATCCTTAAATCCATGAGGCATGTGCATTTGTAAAACAAAATGACATCTTTAAAGCATGGAACAATCAATATATTTCTGATCTAGTCAGTAAAATTGCACATGCATCCTGTAACATGTGAAGAATGAGATCAATTTAGTGTACATTTTATGTTTTTCAGCTAAATTTTAACCCTATTAAAACTGTAATATTGCACAAGATCATATTATAATCTAGGAAACTCCCTTTTCTACCCTTTTCTAAATTAAGGTCTTCACAGAAAGTGAAACCGTTGTGCTCAAATGCAGATTGAAAATAGGTCACTGAACTAAGGTGATTGGCTAATACCTGTTAGATGCTCTATTGATTTTCATGATAAAGACAATCCTGGCAAGATATAGAACAAGTAAATTGTTTACATATACCTATTCCCAACCTATGCTGTATGAGAAATTATCTGCAGGATACATTTCATGTAAAAGTTAATTGTAAGCATATATACATTTTGATATGTAAGCATATATACATGGTTAAGAGTTAATTATAAGCATATATACATGGTAGTAGTTACAAGCTTTCTACAATAACAATGAGCCAAATCTTGAGGACTCTACTCCATGATTGCTCAGTCCTCACCTGGGTGTACTCCTATTGACATCAATGGAATTTGCCGACATAAGGAATGAGTGAAAACAAAAGGCCATGTTATGATTCCCATACTCACACTAAGTAGCACCTGAGCAAGTAACAAGTAGTCCCACTGAACTCAGTCGGTTGATGCCAGCAGAAATTCTGGCCTCACGTGGTGGAGATGCTACCTACTTCCTCCTTAAAACAAACACAGGCAGAAACCTATCTTTGTAACAGAAAAAATGTCATTACATTATTCAAAAATCCTTCATAAAGAGATGAAATAGGAACTTTTGTTTTCTCTTTCTTTCTTCTATACCAATTCATGAGACACTAGTTTACTGTTTTTGTTATATGTGCATAACATGTCACTTATTTGCTTAGATAGCTCTTATTGATCAGCTTTCATTAAAAAAATCCATTTAACCCATCCAAGAAACCATAATAAATTTTCTTGGACATTTAAAGCAGTTTATAACAAATATATTAAAGGAAGCTGGTCAGTTAAAATACTAAATTATGTGTCCTGTCTAATTATTGACCTTAGAACCCATTTAGAAGAGATCATTTAGAAATCTGTATTCTTAAAAGAAGAAAAAACTCGCTTCACATTACCGCTTTCTGTCTGATTTATAAAATGTTAATTAAGAGCCTAGAGAAACCACAGCAGGAGTCAGAACTGCTGAGCATCTTTTCCTTCAAGAGTATGCTCAGAATAATATGAATTAGGGCACTAGATACTGACGCTAATAAATTAAACACAACATGTTGTGTCTACTTTTTTGACTTGTGGTTTCATTTCAAAGACAAGTTACTTTCCCAAATGTGCACACAAAACCTGGTCCTGAGACAGTAGCTGTTGAAAATTATTTTCTTCTCATTATTCAGTCCTTTCCCTCGCATGTAGGACTGGGAGATTCTTATAACAATAGTTTACTTCTTTGTTGATTGCTATATTTCTGAATATTCATTAGCCTTATTTTAATAATTCATAAAAACCTGCAATTAGCATCAGTTTTCATACTTATTCTGTTAGATTTAGCTGTAAATTAGGCCTCCTGGAGTTGTTTGCCTTTGTATCTCTTATTAGTTTTCGAGAACGTTTCTGTTTTGAAATGGTGATGAAAGACACCTCTCTAGGAAACAGCTACACACACTTCTAGTTGGGATTTTGGTAGCACTATAACTACTCCATCATGCTGCAAGTTTGGGTGTCCCTGAGTAATAACATAAAAGTGAAGAAAGAAATTTCTATACAGTCATCAAAATCAGGGCTGATACAGAAGGGGAGCTAGAGGGAAATCCAATTCCCCTTGTTACATTTAATTAATTCATTTAAATATCTGCTATAAAAATAACAGAGAAGAATAGTTATACTGCTTAAGTATTTTTAATTCAAACCATGATCTAAATGCAGCATCTTAAGCTGACTCATTGGAAAGACAGGTTCTGAAAACTTATATAAACTGTAGAGACCCTAGAAGTAACTATCTCCCTTCCAAAAGCTTATCACAGTCATATTAATGAACAGAAAACAGGCAGTTTAGGACTGTGGTATGCAAGTGGACAGATTAAATAGGAGCACAGGATTCTAGATATTGACTCAGACTATTTCTCTATTAGTTTGTTATATTCCCAACTTCTCACTACCGCTGGCATATCCAGCTATCTGATGCTTCTGGGGAAGATGACAAAAATCTGCATTTATACCCCCAGAATGTTGTATGCTGCTGTACATACTGGATGGAAAAAAATGTTTAGTCCTGACCCCTATGACGTCAACAATCTTATGCTTTGAAACATGAGTTTTGCTTACCCAGTTATTTTCTTTTCCACAGATTTGGGAAATGTTTTTCATTTGCAACCCTCCTCCACTATTTTGCATCTGCATTACTTTGCATGTGATCCTACATTTTTATGTATACCTTATTTTTTGCCCATTGAGTGTTGAACTCTTTTACAGAGAATATACTGTATTACTGGATTTGTTTCTCTGATCCCAATCTCTGATGATAGCTAACAGCCACAAATTAAAATGTTATAAAAGTCTAAAGCTATTACTTTCCCACATCAGCTGAGATTTTCCTATCAAAAGAGTTTCCACAATTTTGAGTATCTAGGGCCATACTGTCTTCTCTACTGTCTATGAAACATTTTAAGTCTTTCTTCCGCCCTGTGAAAGGACCTCCATAAGGGTTTCGCAGAGGAGGAGGAGGCAGGGACAGCCACTCTCCATGGCGCATCCTACCACCAAACCATAAACACTTCAGTGGGTAGGTTAATAATGTCCCTATCAGAATAATTCACCAGTACGACCTCTCTGCCCTGTGAATCCAACCCCTAGAGTTGTTTGAAATAAGTGACTGGTGGGAAAGCTCCTAGCCATATGACTTTGTAAGATCTGTATTCCCAAAGGGTCAGATGGGGATGGAGGAACTGGGCATTAGTTCAAGACATAGAGACTTCTGCACAGATAACTCTGAGATCTGTGTAGACATCGAGGGGTGGCGTCAACAGGTCTTGGAGGAACAAAGCACACCCTTCAGTGGAAGAATGAAAAGAGAACTGAACACATGCAAACATAATGAGTTTCTTGCTCCTGTTGTGAAGGTAGACGGGACCTTTAATATTTCGGAATTATTTAATCATGACAGCAAAGGTCCCAACTTACAGCGCTGATGGATTTTGAATTAGCATGAATTACTTTGGACTTGGTGGCTTCAGTTTTAAGTCAGGTTGTTTTCTGAAGTACTCTTTCAGTAAGAGATCTAAAATAGAAAACCTATTGTAGGTATCTCGATAATGTTAATGATAATCTCTCACTTACTATCATATTCAATGACATAAGCTTCCACAAAAATCTTCAGAAAAGCTAATATGAGAACATTCTATTTGATTTCATATTTTAATGGACGGTGTGTCAAATTATCCTTTATTCTAAGAGGTCACATTCTGATTACATGAAACACTTTAATGACACAACTAAATAGGTCAAATGCCTCCTGATCCACTTATTAGCTGAGTAGGGCCAAGGCCAAATATCTTAAGAAGAAGATCTTATTATTATTAATTATTAATAGCTTATTCGGCTCATTTAGACTTTTTTCTTCATCATCATCTTGAAGAACATTTGAGTTGTGTTGCAAAATTGTGATTGGTAGAATAAGTCATATGATACTGTTTCTGTTTCCTGATTGTGGGTGACATCATGTCACTGATACACACGCTAACTACTACCTTCACAAGAGTGTGCTGAAACTTCTCACTGAGGAACTTTGTAGTGGAGAGCGGAGGAAGGCATGAAGGCTTCACCTTGAGATGCCTACAAGAAGGGAACAGCGTATTGAGGTTCTCCCACCAGCAGGTTAGGAAAATGTGGACAAACAATGCGTAAAGGATCCATACTGAGCTGAGTCTATGTAGCTTCAGATACAATTATTATCTTGTAAAACAGGGCAGACACTTAAGTGATAACCTAATAGAGAATTAACAAATATCGTGCTGTACAGTAATTAGATAGGAAAATTTCAATAAACATCTTAATAATCATCTGGGATTTGAATACTATCAGCCACATTGTCAACCCTTTACTCTCCCTGGTAAGTGCTTACTTATGTGAGTAAACTATTGACTTAACCCACATAGGAAAGGGGTTCACAATCTGGCCCTTTATGAACATTCAGCCAAACCTTTTATAAATGAAAGAAGGTATGTGTTTGTAAAGTACAAAATAATTCATAAATAATATTTGACAAATTCTTCTTGTAACCCTGTAAGTGATTTTTGTGATGGTGAAATGTGCTGGACTGACAGCAGTGGACAGTGAAGTCTACTGAATCAAAGAGCATCTTTAGCATGGATAGTATAAGCTTTTCCTATATCACCTTGCCAACACACTACACCCCTTCTCTGGGCAGTACATTCTCTAAGCACCATCAAGTCTTGGTCACTCTGTCTCTCTCTGGTGAGGCTGCCATCAATGGTTGCAAACCATGTGAAGTACAGTGGTGACCACTGTAATGTCCACACATTTACTCAAATTTAACCTCCAACTAATAGATACATGTATCTGGTTATGTGACTAGAACCCCTCAACTCAATATGTTTAATAATATATCTATATTTTATCCATTCAAGGATGAAATTCTCTATTGCTGAGGGCCCACACAGGGCCCCACATACTCCTTAAGCCTCATATGCAGCATATAAAGGGCAGTAGGGTCACTCATCACTGAAGTGATTTCCCACTAATTAATCAACATACATAAATATTTCTTTATTATCACCATAATTTCAGTGTTAGAATAATAAAAGCATAATATACTTTCTGGTACTGTAGCATAGAATGCTCTGAAGTACATTGTTTCATCAATGGCACTAAAAATGCACAACAGAACATTGTTTTATCAATTATATTGAATATATTATTTGTCAGATATATGATGTGTCTGGATGAAGGATTAATTAAGAAATTGAGTGGAGTGGTGGGACAAGCTGACATACAAATGAAAGGCAAAATTAAAACTGATGGACTCCTTTGGACATGCAGCAGATTCACATACTACACTCCTGAAGAGAGAGAAAGAGAGAGAGGTTGCACATGGTCAGCATCTTCCTTTCTACAACACTAAAGAGATTAATTATGAAGTATTTAATTTGGGGAAATGCATATATCTTCTAAACTTTCCAGAATTTTGATCAGTGAGACTCTTTTAGACCACAATAGGCATAAATTACTGGCAGTACTTTAATAAAATGATATTGTTACAAATGCTTCTGAAGGTGACATTTGAGGGGAGAGGAATATTTTTCTGGAGCAGAAGGCAGCTTTTCTAGGAGCCATTTAACAAGATGAGCATTTGCTGCCGCAGTTTTTATTAGGCAGCCTGTCACTGACATCTATTGGCAAAATTCAGAGTCAGGAATTTTGTGTCAGGTTAAAATGAGTTAAAATAGAGCCGAACGTTTAGGCCCAGATCCTCAGATGATGTATATCAGCATAGCTCCATTTAATCAATTTACATCTGGTGAGCATCTGTCCCTCAGTCTCTTTATAAATATAAGTCATGGTCCTGCCAGTATTTACAGACTTAATGAGACTTCTTACATGAATAAAGCTCTAAATATGCATAATGTTGGGGTAACCTCAGAAACCTCTTCCACACAGTTCCTCAATAACTCAGTTTGACTCCAGTCTTGTCACTCAGGTTCCCTTATTGGCATACAGAAAAATTATGCTGAGTTGATCAGTCCTCAAACAGAGAGTGTGGGTACAAGATACTACACACACCTAAAGTTACAGAGAAAACCCCTTCTTTTATATACGTTTCCACATCACATTACATTCACTACACATTGCATCGCGTGTTTTGGGATTGGCTTGGTTACTTTGCAGGAACCAATCCCTGTACAGCATGCTCTGTCCATGCAGCATCTCCATGTTCCACTTTACTTTACCTAAATACTCCGTTTTCAGCCTGCTGATCTAGTTACCTCCCTAATCCGGTCTTCCAAGAAATGAGGCCTCCCCCATGTTTAATTACTTGTGGCAAGCCAGGCCTATATTCCACTGCCTTTCTTTTTCTTTTTCTTTTTCTTTTTCTTTTTCTTTTTCTTTTTCTTTTTCTTTTTCTTTTTCTATAATTGTTTTTATTTGCATTACATTTTTATTTTTGTGCTTTAAGTTTATTATTTAGCAACACATTTTTAAGATTATAGTTGTTGTACTTATTTGAACTATTATAATTACTAGGCTAAAGTATGAACTGAGAGGTGTAAGCTTACTTTCTATGTTATAGCCCACCAGATTGTGATTTTACATTATAAGCTTGCTTTGCCTTTAAAGCATTTTTTTATTTTAATTACATTACAAAAACTGGTACAAAATATTTTTCTTATTTATTACCACAGGACGTTTAGTTGTGAAACAGAACACAGGCCAATTAAAATAACATTTTCTGGGTTTGTACAAAAAGTCAGGTGGGGAAAATTAATAGAGCCGGTAGTGAAAGGGGGACAGTCCCACAGGCAAGGGAGGGAGACAATCACCAAGAGACAATAGGTTGCTCCTACTCCTCAGAGTCTTAGCATTCCTCAGCTTCCAGGATTTAGCCTAACACAGGGGCCATGTGGAGACCTTTTTGGCTCTTTCCACCATCCCAGCCTATTCACCCAAACTAGGAATGGGAACCCAGCCTGACAGGTACTGTGGGTCTAGATGATCACCTGTTTAAGGGCTCAGGAAGTTTTTTTTTCCCATGGGCCAATTGGTGAAGGACCAGGTAGGTTTTTTGACTGCCTTGAAGCACCTTCAAGCCACAGAGGATTAAGTAGGAAAACACTTAGTACCTAACTGAGGTATTGAGGTGGAGTTGTTTATTCATCACAGCCAGTTTCCAATGCAGTTAAGAGAATAAACTGAATGGTTCTCTGAAGTAAAAGACTGGAATTTTGGTGATGGGCCTTGGGCTTAAGTGATAGTCCATGAAGGCACAACCTCTCACCATGAGGTCAGACCTTGTGCTCCTCACAGGCTGAGGTTCCCTCCCCACTCCACCTTCTTATCTTCCTCATGAGGAGAGAGTGTTAGGACTCTGAGAGAGCTAAGTCTGGGGTTGGGGGGAGAGTAGCTGAGGAGAGCCTATCCCATGTTATGGGTTATATGGTAAAGAGCCCTGTAACCAGGGCGTGAGTTCTGGGTTATATGGTAAGGAACCATATAACCTCCACACTGGTTAATATTGTGCAGTTCTTTAGCTGTTGCTTTATTACTGACAAAAGTATCCAGGGTCTTTTACAACTATTCTGATTTTGGACACCCTTTTAGTCCCTGTTTTCATGTATTAATTTGTATATAACATTTATAACATTTTTTTTAAATGTTAAAATTTGTAAAAGCATTGAGATACCCAAAGGGTTAACTAACAAAATTAAATCTGCCAGGAAAACATTGGCTGCTTCTGGATGGATTTTTAGTAGCCTCCAAGATTACTATATAATCAAATTACACTTGAATTGATCACACTCAAACATAGGGGCTGGGTACAGGGTATACGCACATCCAGAGTTACACAGAAACCCTCTTCCTTTATATACATTTACATGTCATATTACATTCACTATACAATGCATCTCATGTTTTGGGATTGGCTTGGTTCCTTTGCAGGAACCCATCTCTGTACAGCATGCTCTGTCTACACACTGCACATGCTATACTTGACTCATTATCAAAACATTCTATTTGTCAGCCTTTTGATCTAGTTACCTCCCTAATCCTGTCTTCCAAAAAAATGAAGCCTCCCCCATGTTTAACTACCCATGTCAAACCAGGCCTACATATAAGTGTGTGCAGGGTTGTGCTCCCACTTCCAAGCTGCTCAGTTTAACAACCATGGAAATGAAAAGAAACAGGCACAAATTTAAACAGCTTCTTTCATTCAACTATTAATCTAGTTTGTTATATGTGGGGCATAATTGATTTGTTTTTAATTCCTGAAATTGTTGACAAAAACAAACAAACAAAAATATTTTTGTCAGCATTTTCCATGGAAAGCAGTTTTCCTGAAAAAAAATCATTTTGTCAAAATCCCAATTTTCCATCAAAAAGTGTTTTAACTGAAAATTTTCAATCAGCCAGTCAGGTCTAAAATTCATAGAATAATTTAAAAAATAATTTGCTCTGAATATTTGCAGGTATTTATTTGTTTTAGGAAAAAAAATAAAAGAAAAAAGAAACCCCTAAAGCTGGCATTGTGGTTTTTTGTTTCTTAGTTTTTTAAAAAGCTTTTGTAATAGCTTTTTGAAGATTTGTAGTTAAAGTATCTGGTCAAAGTCTTTGAATGACCGTCTCACAAATACAGTAATCTGCTCTAAAATAAACACCTTATTTAACTCCATTCTATATGATCAAGTCCTAAAATCCATAGCATCTGGGAAGGAATCTGCTCAGCTGGATATCCCAAAGGTTCAGCCCACAGTTTCATGAGCCCCTGGGTTTGCCTGCTATAAAACTGAGAGGTAAATAAATGTATTAAATTACATATGGAAAGTCCTGTATAACGTTTATGTGCATGCAGTCTGTGGGAGTCTGCTATAGACCAGTGGTCTCCAAACTTTTTTGATCACGCACCCCATCAGTAAAAAAAATTTTGAGCACGCACCCCCTGCTCCCGGCTGAACGGTTGGGAAAAAAAAAAAAGCCGCTCTGACTCCCAGCCGAACTGCCGGAAAAAAAGGTGGGGCGGAATCGGTGTTGCTCCGGCAGCGCTCCTCCTGCCGCGCACCCCGAAGGATCCTCTTGCGCACCCCACTTTGGAGACCACTGCTATAGACCACCAGACCAGGGGGATGAGGTGGACGACGCTGTCTTCCAGGAACTAACCGAAGTTACCAGATCACAGGCCCTGGTTCTCATGGGGCACTTCAATCACCCCAATATCTGCTGGGAGAGCAATACAGCGGTGCACAGACAATCCAGGAAGTTTTTGGAAAGTGTAGGGGGCAATTTCCTGGTGCAAGTGCTGGAGGAACCAACTAGGGGCAGAGCTCTTCTTGACCTGCTGCTCACAAACAGGGAAGAATTAGTAGGGGAAGCAAAAGTGGATGGGAACCTAGGAGGCAGCGACCATGAGATGGTTAAGTTCAGGATCCTGACACAAGGAAGAAAGGAGAGCAGCATAATACGGACCCTGGACTTCAGAAAAGCAGACTTTGACTCCCTCAGGGAACTGATGGGCAGGATCCCCTGGGAGAATAACATGAAGGGGAAAGGAGTCCAGGAGAGCTGGCTGTATTTTAAAGAATCCTTATTGAGGTTGCAGGAACAAACCATCCCAATGTGTAGAAAGAATAGTAAATATGGCAGGCGATAAGCTTGGCTTAACAGTGAAATCCTTGCTGATCTTAAATGCAAAAAAGAAGCTAACAAGAAGTGAAAGATTGGACAAGTGACCAGGGAGGAGTATAAAAATATTGCTCAGGCATGCAGGAGAGAAATCAGGAAGGCCAAATCATACTTGGAGTTG
Source organism: Chrysemys picta bellii (assembly GCF_011386835.1). Classification (NCBI taxonomy): domain Eukaryota; kingdom Metazoa; phylum Chordata; order Testudines; family Emydidae; genus Chrysemys; species Chrysemys picta. The sequence continues at coordinate 48,451,860 of NC_088798.1, read as the reverse complement.
CAGCTATCAAGGGATGTTAAGAGTACCAAGAAGGGTTTCTTCAGGTATGTTAGCAACAAGAAGAAGGTCAAGGAAAGTGTGGGCCCCTTATTGAATGAGGGAGGCAACCTAGTGACAGAGGATGTGGAAAAAGCTAATGTACTCGATGCTTTTTTTGCCTCTGTCTTCACGAACAAGGTCAGCTCCCAGACTAATGCACTGGGCAGCATAGTATGGGGAGGAGGTGACCAGCCCTCGTTGGAGAAAGAAGTGGTTCAGGACTATTTAGAAAAGCTGGACAAGCACAAGTCCATGGGGCTGGATGCACTGCATCAGAGGATGCTAAAGGAGTTGGCAGATGTGATTGCAGAGCCATTGGCCATTATCTTTGAAAACTCATGGCGATCGGGGGAGGTCCCAGATGACTGGAAAAAGGGAAGAAGGAGGATCTGGGGAACTACAGGCCAGTCAGCCTCACCTCAGTCCCTGGAAAAATCATGGAGCAGGTCCTCAAGAAATCAATTCTGAGGCACTTAGAGGAGAGGAAAGTGATCAGGAAGAGTCAGCATGGATTCACCAAGGGCAAGTCATGCCTGACTAACCTAATTGCCTTCTATGACGAACTAACTGGCTCTGTGGATGAGGGGAAAGCAGTGGATGTGTTATTCCTTGACTTTAATAAAGCTTTTGATACGGTCTCCCACAGTATTCTTGCTGGCAAGTTAAAGAAGTATGGGCTGGATGAATGGACTATAAAGTGGATAGAAAGCTGGCTAGATCATCGGGTAGGGTGACCAGACCTCCCGATTTTATCGGGACTGTCCCGATATTTCCTTGTTTGTCCCGCGTCCCGACCGACATGCGGTCGGGACACTGGACAAACAAGGAAATGCCCCGGAGCCTAGAGCCCGGAAGTGCTCGCATCCCCCCCCGCCCCGACTCCGCCCCCTCCTCCCCCGATTGGCTCCCTCCACGAATCCCTGCCTCTTCCCCGGGCTCACCATTCCCCCTCCCTCCACAAGCGCTGGAGGGAGGCCCGGGAGACGCAGGGGAAGCGCGGGGCCGGGGTGAGTAACAGTCCGGCCTGGCCCCGAGCAGGCAGGACTCAGTTGGGTGGTTGGGAGAGGAGGGGGGCGACCCGTGGGGCCAGGCGGCGACTGTTGTTGTCCCCCCGGGCAGCGGGACTCGGGAGCAGCCGCTGCTGCAGCTCCCACTGCCGCAGGGGAGGAAGCGGCCATGGCGCTCCCCGGCTGCGGCGCCTCGGAACCCTCCGAGCTGGGGCCTGCTGCGGGGACCCAGCAGCGCGTACGCTGGGCCCAGCCCCTGGCCGGTCGCGTCTGGGCTGCTGCCCAGCTGGTGCTATCCTGCAGTGGCCCCGGGGCGGAGGCATCACCGTTCGTTCCCCTGTGGGACGGGGGGGCTGGGGCCTGCTGCCCCCACTCCGGGGCCGCCGTGGGATAGCACCAGCTGGGCAGCAGCCCAGACGCGCCTGGCCAGGGGCTGGGCTGGGCGCAGCGTGCGCGCTGCTGGGTCCCCGCAGCAGGCCCTGGCTCGGGGGGTTCGGGGGCGCCAGAGCTGCAGCCGCGGAGCGCCATGGCCGCTTCCTGCCCCCGCGGCAGTGGGAGCTGCAGCAGCGGCTGCTCCCGAGTCCCGCTGCCCGGGGGTGAGAACAGCCGCCACCTGGCCCCGCGGGCCGCCCCCCTCCTCGCCCTACCACCCAACTGAGTCCTGCCTGCAAGGGACCAGGACTGTTACTCACCCCGGCCCCGCGCTTCCCCTGAGTCTCCCGGGCCTCCCTCCAGCACTTGCGGAGGAAGGGTTTTTTTTTTTTTTTTGCCCCGCCCCCCGCCACGCCCCCCCGCGTCCGTCCTCCCCTCCCCCCGCGTCCCGATATTTGTATTGGGTGATCTGGTCACTCTATCGTCGGGCTTAACAGATAGTGATCAATGGCTCCATGTCTAGTTGGCAGTCGGTATCAAGAGGAGTGCCCCAAGAGTCAGTCCTGGGGCCGGTTTTGTTCAATACCTTCATTAATGATCTGGAGGGTGGCGTGGACTGCACGCCAAATTTGCAGATGACACTAAACTAGATATGCTGCAGGGTAGGGATAGCATACAGAGGGACCTAAACAAATTGGAGGATTGGGCCAAAAGAAATCAGATGAGGTTCAACAAGGACAAGTGCAGAGTCCTGCACTTAGGACGGAAGAATCCCATGCACTGTTACAACTGGGGACTGAGTGGGTAGGCAGCAGTTCTGCAGAAAAGGACCTAGGGATTACAGTGGATGAGAAGCTGGATATGAGTCAACAGTGTGCCCTTGTTGCCATGAAGGCTAATGGCATTTTGGGCTGTATAAGTAGGAGCATTGCCAGCAGATTGAGGGACATGATCATTCCCCTCTATTTGGCATTGGTGAGGCCTCATCTGGAGTACTGTGTCCAGATTTGGGCCCCACACTACAAGAAGAATGTGGAAAAATTTGAAAGAGTCCAGTGGAGGGCAACAAAAATGATTAGGGGGCTGGAGCACATGATTTATGAGGAGCGGCTGAGGGAACTGGGATTATTTAGTCTGCAGAAGAGAAGAATGAGGGGCGATTTGATAGCTGCTTTCAACTACCTAACTACCTGAAAGGGGGTTCCAAAGAGGATGGATCTAGACTGTTCTCAGTGGTAGCAGATACCAGAACAAGGAGTAATGGTCTCAAGTTGCAGTGAAGCATTGGAATGGGTTACCTAGGGAGGTGGTGGAATCTCCTGCCTTAGAGGTTTTTAAGGTCAGGCTTGGAAGGGATGATTTAGTTGGGGGTTGGTCCTGCTTTGAGCAGGGGGTTGGACTAGATGACCTCCTGAGGTCCCTTCCAACCCTGACATTCTATGATTCTATGCACACAGACACACACACACATAATTTTCACGCTTTGGACTCAACATTAATCCTGAAAAACTATATTTGTTCTGATTAAAATCTCTGTACACCGTGGGCATCTAAATTATTTTATTAACCAACAGCACAGAATGTTTGAAGATTAATGGAATCTCATCCTGTGATAACCCAAGAACAAGACAGAGATCTCCATCTCCCATTAATAATGAAGGACTTTGATCATTTGAAATTTCCCAAAATCTTTACTGGGTACTGCCCATATATGCCCTTTCTCCAATTGCTCATGGCTGGATCACCTCACACCCACATGGTAAATCCCACAGGGGGATCTCAGTGGAGGAAAACTGTGTGGATGCTTTTGCAGATTCTTCCTACTGGATAAGAATGGAATATAGGACACTCCCTGGAGACTATGCCATGGAAAATGCTCACAAACCCTGCAGATTCCTGAGGATGAGTGGGAAGTCAGGGCCATGAATGTAGAGGCCCTGTACCACAAAGAGCAACTCCCTTTTGCCAATTTAATGGGGATTCCCTGCTGTGAAGGGGGTTCCAAATAACAGGTAACACACCCCCAGGCTGTAATAACTTTAGTTTGTGAGTAGTGCTGTGTTCAGTATTTCAGGGTGATGGAGAGTGGACCAGACCCTCCCCCACCCCCGCCCTTCACTGACTCCTCCTCCTGCAGGGATATTCAGGTCACCACAGAGCCCCTGTGGGACTGAAAAAAGGGTGGATCAATAACGTACAGGTAGCTGATTCCACACAAGAAGAAAGTGATGGGACACAGAATGTCCCTCCATTGCATGGATCTGGGTACGGGAGGAACATTCCCCAAAAATAAGAAGGGTAGCAAGTCTGCAGAAGCTGTGCTGTAGAAGCATGTAGAGAAACAATTGGCCATGTGGGATGTTCCTACTCCCCCATGTCTTTGCATATCCACTTTCCCTCCCTCAACAAAACCATCTCTATGGGAGAGGCAAGAGGGGCAAGGAGGAGCTATGGAAAATCCATGCTAAGTGGCAGTTCCCTTCTCTCAGCAGGTAAAGTCTATGCAAAACTAATGCTATCTGAGGCACTTTGCACTTAATGGTTGAGACTTCTTAGAATCACAAAGCTCTTCCATTAACTCATTTCCCTCTTCATGGTTTTATACAGTAGAGGAGCTCATTGGCCTACAGCTTATATTTCTGGAGTTTTCATTTTCTTTCATTTGAGTACTAAATATGTACTTCCATTGTATACAAAAATATAAAAGAAAAGGAAACCTCGACAGGCTAGGATTGTGCCTTTAGAACAGTTATGCTATAGATTAATTTGGACTAATCTGTCTGTTAAGAGCTGATGTAAAAAAAAAAACTCTGAAATCTCCCTGGCCCTCTTTCCTTCTCACCTCTCCATCAAGGTTTGTACCTTCATTATTCTCCCTGAGGCTTACAACCCAAGAATCATATTTTCCTCTTATCATTCAGCCTCCAATCCCAGGCTCCCCCTACAATCTCCTTCCTTTCTATCCATCCCAATTGCTAATAGTCTGGTCCATACCTTGACTGACACTTGCTTTAGCTAATTATCTTCTCTTTTATATTCTTTGCCTTTCATATCTCCAAACTATCCAAATGCCTTAGCTAAAATAAAGAAATCACTCATCTCATGATGGTCTGTCTTGACTTCACTCTGAAAAAAGGTGTGTTCTTAATTCAAGTTAACTAACATGAGGCAAAATTCTAGGGAAGACAGGGCACGTTGTAGTTTTCACTTGAGTGAGCAGGTCAACATTAGAACACACCAAAGACAAAGCCTTTACAGTTTATTTTCAAAGATACACCTCTACCCCGATATAATGCAACCCGATATAACACGAATTCTGATATAACGTGGTAAAGCAGTGCTCCGGGGGGGCGGGGCTGCGCACTCCGGCGGATCAAAGCAAGTTCGATATAACGCAGTTTCCCCTATAACGCGGTAAGATTTTTTGGCTCCCGAGGACAGTGTTATATCGAGGTAGAGGTGTACATGTAAAGGGACATGAGTAAGAACCCTCCCTCACCATACACACACCCTGCATAGACTACTTGGTTCTGGGCCCACAAGAGAAGTCAGGAGTTATATACTCACTGTTCCTTGGCTCTGGAGCACATGGACGGGGAAGGGCAGGGAGTGGGTGGAACCTTGGCTTTGCTCTCCCATATATTAGCTACTACAGCCTGGCCTGTATAGACCATTTGCAAGGTACTACCCTTGGAGCAAGAGAGAAGCAGGGAAGGAATTGTGGCTCAGCAAGGTTTCTAGGGCACAATGCTTCCTACAGCTACGCCTGGGTTGGTGTAGTTTTCATCTTGCTCAGAACTGCACGTTCTGGTCCTAAATATTTGTATTGTGTTGAGGTTTCTGTGCAAATTGCATGTATTGTTAAATGACATCCTATATAAATAACAGCGTATATATCCTAGGCATGAGCTGTGCTAGCATTTTGATAGTTGAAACTCAATAAGAATTCTGAATGACATATGTTTTCCTGGGAAATTTTTCAAATTCTTTTTTAAAATGTGTTCGAAGAAAAGTATTTTGAAATTGTTTATTTTATTTATACACAGAGAGAAAATGCTACGCTATTTTTTTGAAATATTTTACTTGAAACCAGAGTTCTTTTCATTTGGCTTTCAAAACATTTTACCTGAAGGACATGCATTACTTGCGTCCAAAATAAGCGCTCATTTTCCTATGCAAAAGTACTTTGTGACATACTGAAAACAGGCAAATTATGCCTATAGAAAAAAAAATAGTTTTCTAAGTTGACCTTGCTCTTCCCAATCTGTGCAGTGCAACTGCAACATGGAGATTTGCATAGTGTTTTGACAAAAATGTATTTGAATGCCACATGGCAGGTGGCTCCACATTGCTAAGATGCTAACTGTGTCCTGAGCATCTAGTGCCACTTTACTTTTCAATGGCATAACAAAGGCAGTGAAGGTCTCATGGTTTACTTGATCAGTCTGGGCAAACAGAACATTTCCTTTAATGTGAATCATAGACAAAAACAAAAATCTAAACAACCCTGGGTATGGAATGAATTCAGCTCTGGTTAAATGTTAAACTTGAACTAGATGGTTTATAAGAAGGCAAAGCTGACCTAGGCAAGAAGAGCACATTTGGACCCAAACCAAAAAAACAAAGTATACAGCAGCCTTGTAACCAGGTAAAGAATCAAAGCTAAGAGTAGAGAAGTGCAGATCCTGTCTCCAACATCTCATCTAGGTGAGTACAAAAGTATTTTTAGACATGCAATATAAATGCACTTGACTTAAAATGAAGATTTTTTAAAAGTAGTTGAATATTATACAGTAGTTGTTAAGTGGAGCAAGTTTAGAAAAGCTAAATATTTCATAAAACATAAGCCACCATGTTTTCAGAAAATAATGAATTATCGGTTGATATACTAATATCACTCTTTCTTTCCTAAGCTTGGGTTTTCCAAGGACATGAGACTCAAAGCAAAGAGAATCTCAAGCACACCTAGCAATGCTATAGAAATTCTTCTAAAACTTACTTTCGTTTTAAAATATGATTGAGTTGGCATATTATAGATGGGCCTCACCTGAAAATTACTCCAAAGAACAGGGGTATTCAGAGCTGGGATTTGAATTCAACACATCTCTACTATTATATATTCATATTTTTATTTACCTTCTTTCTCATCTGACAGGCTTGGCGGGGTGGGGAGGTGCGGGAGGGGCGTTAAATCCTGATTGATCAAGCTATTAGCAAAGATAGTCAGGGACATGACCAAATGTTCGAGTATCCCTAAAAATCTGACTGCCAGAAGCTGGGACTGGATGACAGGGAATGGATCACTCAATAATCGCCTTGTTCTGTTCATTCCCTATGAAGCATCTAGCACTGGCCACTGTTGGAAGACAGGCTACCGGGATGCATGGACAATTAGTCTGACTCTGAATGGTCATTATTATGTTCTTATGAACTATTGCTTCATAAATGTAACTTTATGAAGATACTGTATATTATAAACAGGCATTATTCTCTTGCATTATTTCCATGCTATTCTACTAATAACAACAGTTGGGTTCTGCTTCATAAAGAATTTCAGTAAAGTCCTTTTCTGAAAAGTATTCATTAAACTCTGAATGGAGCAAATACATAACAAGGATTGTTAATGTTACTCTTCTAGGTTTTTGGATTCTAAATGTAAATAAATTTCATATTACTGATTACTTTTTCATGGGAGAAATTGATTAGAATTAACTTTGTCACTGTACACATAAGAGCTCTACTATAATAATGTAGCCATATTATCTACTATGATATTTGTGACATATTAACTGATGCTCCATAGAGGAATCACAGGATCACCAAGAAAAGTAACTGAAAATATTCCACATTGCTATTTACCCTGAAATGCGATCAGATTTCTGCTCGTGGGTGTATTTCTAAAGCATAATCAGATACTGTACTACATTTTATAAATAATGGGAACTTCTGATGACTGTTTGGCAGCCTATGTGAATTGAGACTAGGGTCCCAGTCCCAGTGGTGCTGGAACTGGGAGTGCTGCTGCACCCCCTCGCTTGAAGTAGTAATAACAAACACGACTCCTAGGGGAATTCTGTGCCACTGCACATGCACAGAATTTATGTTCCCCAGAGATTTCTTTGTTTCCCCACAAAAAAATGACTTTCTGACAGGGAAGCAAAGGGAAGCCACAAAAGCAGTCATGCAGTCCTCCCCATTAGTATGTTTCAGTTACCCAGGGCAGCCGGCAGAGAGGTAAATCACTGTGGGGCAAGGCTGGGACTGGGGAAGACCCGGCTGATGGTTCCTACACTGTACTGGGCTCAGTTGCTAGTCCCGGCTGGGGTGGGGAGTACGGAACTCCTCTTCCCCTGCATGGCATCCGGGGCTGTGTCAGACCCACCCCAGATTTCTCCCCCAGCTGTAGGATGCTCTGCAAACTCCCCCACCCCCAGCGCTTCCTGCACCCATTGCTCCTCAGCTGCAGGGGGAGGGATCACATACAGGGGGCTGCTCCCCCATCCGTCCAACCCCTGTGCATCCAGACCCCCTTATGCCCAGACCCTCCCACCAAGCCTCACCCACCCCACACCCAGAACCCCTCCCCCCCCCAACAAGCCCCACTCCCCCTGAACCTGGACCACCCCGACAAGTCACCCGCACCCGGATCCCCAGCCTACTGACACCCAACCAGCCACACCTGGATCCCAACCCCACTGAGCTCCACTCCCCCAGCATCTGGCTCCCCCTTTTGAGCCCCCCACACTTAGACCCCCACTGCTGAGCCCCAACCACCTTCTCCTGGACCCCCCTGCAGGGTCCCATTGTTATGTCATACAAAGCACATGGGATCTTTATAGAGGAAGGCAAATATGCAGCATTTATTGAAAATACAACAGTTAGCATATACTTTTCAGTCACACACACATACACATACACATACACACAGAGTCCTGCCACTGATGTTTATAGTTACCAGTCTGTTGTAGTTCAAGTCAATCTAATGGCCAGTTAGATTGAGCATGAGTGTGGAGCTGGGCTCTTGTTGGTCGTGAGCCGATTCTCTGAGGCTTTGCAGGCCTGAACCCAGAGTTCCATGGCAAAACACCCCAGCTTTATAGTTGTAAATTCGCATTTGAGTCCATGCATTTTGCAATGTCATCCTGTAATCATTAGTCCTTACGTGGTGTTATCATTTGATGGTTATTGTCAGGCTTCCCATCGTTATCTTCTATTTGTTGTCTCACCTTCGGGGGTGCCTGCCTCACCTTGAGGTCATCAATGCTGCTAACATGTTTTGCATCTGATACAATGGATGTTTTCTGATTGTCTCCTGGTCTTTCCAAATCTCTTACTTTTCTTGACTATCTGGACATTTGTGATGGCTTTCACACCTTATCTTTTCCTGATGCATGCATTCCTCATTCACACAAACAATCTCTTACAGAAACCTTCAAAAGTATACAGAGAGCATTGTATATTCAGCAGAATACATTGTAAATCAAGCCTTGCTAAATTTTATAACTAAAACAATTCACATTGGGGCTTCAGGCCCTCAACATTCCTCTAATCTCCTTAACATAGATACAATGCAAGATCCTGTCTCTTACTTACTAAAACCTTAAAACAAAGAAATGTATATTTAACTAGAGTGCCTAATTTGTAATACGTATAGGAAACCATAGTAGACATTATAACTTATCCTAAAACAAAAAGGTGACCATAATCAGTCATAAGGATTGTTCTGGTCTGTCATTCCTTTCTGCTATTCAAAAAGGGTGGCTGACAGGATGAAATCAAATCATACATTAATTCTCATGGGACATTATAAAATCCTGCTCCTACACCATTACCGTTGCACCAAGAACCCCACAACAAGCCCCCGGGCATCTAGATTCCCCCCGCACTCAGATCCCCCCACACAGAACCCTCTCAACCCATACCTGGATCCCCCCACACTAAGCCCCTCCACACTTGGATCCTGCCTGGTTGAGCCTCCCTGCCCATACCTGGTGCATCTGGTAGAGAGGGCGGGGATCTGGGGTGTTTCTGGGCCAGGCACAGTCCTTGCACTGTGTCAGGATTCGGTGCAGCCTCACCACTGTGTCCATGTCCTGGGCGGGATGGGGATCTGCACAGTGAATTTCCACCTCTGTGCAGCCAGTTTCCTGTGCTCCCCAATGCCATGCTGGAGCCTCCACATGTATTTGACAAATAAAATTTGCAGAATTTTGCAGAATTTTAAAATATTGCAGAATGTAATTTTTTGGCGCAGAATTTTTAATTCTTTGGCGCAGAACGTCCTCAGGAGTAAAACACTGAATGCATGGTTTCCATCATCAGCACCCTCACTATAAAAATTGTTCCAGCACCTCTGCCCAGTCCAGTTCCTGGTGGATTCGTACCTACTGCCCTAAACCACCACCACAAATGGTACTGTTGCCGACAATCAGAGCAGGGTCAAGGACTAATGGGCTATGGATTCTGAACTATCCTCTTCACACCAGAAATGTCCCTCCACAATCAGGGCTGAGGCGCTTAGCACACTGGCAGATAAGATGGGGAGGCTTTCACTGTGCTGCCCCTGCTATATCTGTGGAGTGAATAAGTAAAGTACTTTACTCTCTAGAGCAGTCAGGAAGGCACCACTCACCAGCACTAAGTACACTATAAAATGTAACAGTAATCTGATTATATACAATGTTGCTAAATAACTAGTTGTACACTATACAAAGTGTTTGTGGTTATTAGCATCTCACCATGGCAGCTATGATGATTTGCTGTGCAATTAATTTCATTCACAGTGGAATAGCCTTAGTGATGCTTGGAAGGTTTAAAAACTATGCAAAATCATGTGATGAGAAAGAAACAAAATTAACATGTCTAAATGCTTTTAATTCCAAAATATCTGAAAAAAATCCATTGTAGGCATCTTGAATTATAAAGCCAGTATTTTAAATTGGGGTAGGTGATGTGGTGCATTAAAATCTTGCTACAATCCCAATAATCATTAAGACTGAGTTTGAGAATTTACATACTTTTAAAGACTATAAGTAATGCTTATATCTCTACCATTATGGCTGTAAGATCTCTTTAGAAAAAAGACATTTATAGTGCTTGTGTCCATTTTCTTTAATTCTTCCAATTTTTTCAATTAAGCGTGTGTTCGCATTTCTTTTTTTTTTTTAAAGATAGGGGCAATTCCTGCAAATTCTTCCTCACATGAATAGCCTCTTTGAAGTCAACAGAAATACTCCCATGAGGTAAAACTATTTACATAAGCAACCATTTGCAAGATTAAGCCTGGCATAGCCTGTTTGAAAATTAAGCTCTCAGTTGTGCCTGCACTGGGATTGGGAAGAAGCACATTCACTGATTGCCATAGGTATTGTGCCTTTCAGAGGCATAATACTTCTAGAAGCCTGGGGGGGGGTAGCAAGGGGAAGGATACCTCTTGCTACAATTGAACCACAGGTATAATCAGCCCTTCACCAATGCAGACATCCAGTGTGACCTAACTCAGAGGCCTCCCCTCTCTGGCTACTCAGAACTTAGGCTGTATATCTGCACCTTTGAATGCCACATTTTGGATCATAATAAATATCAACTGCACTAAATCTAAAAGATCACTATTAGTGCCAAAAGTTTTTCATTCCTCTTTATTTGAATTTCCATGTGTTTCCCACTCTTAAATGATAATTCATAAAGAATGTTCAATCTGTTACATTGTTCTTTGAGATCAAATAATCTGTCTAGATTTTGTAACAAAATACGAGATTTTGTTCACTGTCCATCAGCTATTGAAACCAGGTATAATACAGTGCACATCCTCAAAAACACCAAATTAATTAATTTATGGTGTTATTAAGACAGGTGAATAATAAACTCATAATGATTTGACATAGTGGCTGAAATTACATCCAAATGCATGGAGAGGTGTATGAAGCAAGACCACAATTGGACTGTAATTTACATAGGCAAATTGGAATATACAAATACATAGGAATTTTGTTAATTTTTGCCTATTTCCACATAGGCTCTGTAAGACAAAATCTTGAAAATCAGTGCTTCCCATCTAAGCAAAAAGTTTTAGTTTCCTTTTGATTATGTTCCTTTTTTCTTTTCTTTTTTTTTTTACCTTGTGCCATCAACATAATAATGACTCTTTAAATTAAAAACCCTTAATTCTCCAAAATTTCAAGTCCCAGAAATTTTGTAATAACCATTGCTACTCAGAGCAAAAATGTAAAACACAGATATTTTCAACAATAAAACCACTAATCATTGGTTTGAAGAATGACTATTGATTTTGGGTGCCTTTGTTTTTGGTGTTCAAATTGAGAGACCAAAAACAGGCCCAATTTTCATGAAGTATACAGCCTCTACCTTCTGGAAATCAGGGCCTTTTAAGATGCTGGAGCTGGGTACCCAAAAACTAAATGATCCAAGATCATTCATAATTTGGAAAATATTAGCCAGGAAATTTGATTTGTTAGAACTCACAGGATAAAATTGATTATTTTTATGCATTTGGACAACTGCCTATGTATGCATGAAAATATTGTAGTCCTCACTGTGTCACAAATTCCAGCACAAAACAATTGTTTCACTGGAAGGATGTTATTTGTTAGTCATTATTTGCTATGCTCCTGTTCAGAATACTTCAGACATCTGACCAGGGAGCACAAATAATATCATGCATTTTAGAGTAAACAACCACATAAGACTAAGCAAACAATTTCAATGTGAGCAACTAGTGGATGATCTGCAGTCTGAACATTATTGATCCAAATTATTCAGCAATGAAGTTTATAAATTTGAATAAAATCAGGATCAGTTCACAAATGCGTCTAACCACACAAATCTAGAATTTTTAACAGATGTTATTTGTAAATAATAATAGGCTGGCAATCTCTAATAACAACCACTAAAATATCTCTGTCACTTTCCTTTAGTCATATATCTACAATAAAGGTACAGAAAATAATTAAATGGGAAAATAACATAAAAGCAAAAGACTTACTGTAACAGATCTAACCATTGTTCAACTTGTATGGCATCCTGCATACAGCAATGACCAATGCCTTATGCTTTATAGAAAGGCAAATACAAAATAGGCCCTAAGTGAGCTCGTTTCTCACATTTCAGAAGGGTCGATGAAGCTTGTGACTTTATGGAGAAACTAGGTGGCTAAAGTTATGCACTTAAATCCACAATGTGAACAGAGTTTCCGAGCACAGATCATTCTCCCAGTCATGGTGTGATCTCAGCATCTTTGGTAAAAACAGGCCAACTTTCATCTAAATACAATGGATCACATCCTCAGCTGATGCAAATCATCTTAGTTTGATTGAAGCCAATAGAGCTACATCAATTTATTCTAGCTGTGGATCTGGCCTAATGTTTTAGTTCTTGATTTGCAAAGTTAGTCCATCTTCTTCTACACCCCACTCCCATCCCCTGACTAGATACACGTTGACAACACCACATACTCCAAGTACACATTAATAAGTATTGGCAGATTTAAAGCTTACTGAGAGCCTGATTAAAGACATCAATGCTGCAAGCTTTTTCATGCAAGCATAGAGAAACCTGTTCACCAGACCTTAAGTCTCTGGGGAACAAGCTACACGAGCTACTCTGGTTCGATTAATTTTACTTAAGATGACCTAATTTGGTGGAATGTGGATGTCCACTCACATTATTGGCCTGATTTTATTTTTTAAAATACATGTTAAAGTTAGACTGATAATTAACAATGAGACAGCCTAGATTCAGTTAGAACATATAACAATGCATACTTAACATTGATGTGGCACACAATTAAGGGAAATGACCATAGTTTTTAAAAATGGTGAAATATACCCATTTACTGTCATCAGTAAAAGCAGTAGCATCATAGTGCCAAGGAGCGTCCATCATGGATCAGGACCCCATTGTGGTAGGTGCCGTACAAACACAGAAAATGAAAATTCCTGTCCCAAAAAACAATCTAGTCATATGTTTCTGTCATCTAGCTGTGATATTCAAAATGAAGTGTATAAAAGGTGCCAAAAAACACTATTATATTAGGAATTATATAGCTTGCTCAGATATAAATAGCTGTTCTCTAGGTGAAATTCACCCACATTGGTCCTATGTACCATTTAAGACCTCAAAATAGGGCTTATATGGGATTTATATGGTACACAGGACATGTGCAGATCTTTTGAACTGGGATGAACATAAGAATGGCCATACTGGGTCAGACCTAAGGTGCATCAAGCCCAGTATCCTGTCCTCTGACAGTGGTCAATGGCAGGTGCCCCAAAGGAAATGAACAGACAGGTTATCATCAAGTGATCCATGCCCTGTCACCCAATCCCAGCTTCTGGCAAATAGAGGCTAGGGACATCATTCCTGCCCATCCTGGCTAATTGCCATTGATGGACCTATCTTTCATGAATCTATCTAGCTCCCTTTTGAACCCCATTATAGTATTGGCCTTCACAACACCCTCTGTCGAGGAGTTCCAGAGGTTGACAGTGTGTTGTGTGAAAAAATACTTTCTTGTGTTTGTTTTAAACCTGCTACCTACTAATTTCATTTGGTGGTCCCTTGTTCTTGTATTATGAGAAGGAGTAAATAACACTTCCTTATTTACTTTCTCTATACCACTCATGATTTAATAGACCTCTATCATATCCCTCCTTAGGTGCCTCTTTTCCAAGCTGAAAAGTCCCAGTCTTATTAATCTCTCCTCATACGGAAGCCATTCTATACCCCTAATCATTTTTGTTGCCCTTTTCTGAACCTTTTCCAATTCCAATATATCTTTTTTGAGATGGGGCAACCACATCTGCACGCAGTATTCATGGTGTGGGCATACCGTGGATTTATACAGAGGCAATATGATATTTTCTGTCTTATTATCTATCCCTTTCTTAATGATTCCCAATATTCTGTTCGCTTCTTTGACTGCCACCGCACATTGAGTGGATGATTTCAGAGAACTATCCACAATGACTCCAGGATCTCTTTCTTGAGTTGTAACAGCGAATTTGGACCCCATAATTGTATATGTATAGTTAGGATTATGTTTTCCAATGTGCATTACTTTGCATTTATCAACATTAAATTTCATCTGCCCTTTTGTTGCCCAGTCACCCAGTTTTGTGAGATCCTTTTGTAGCTCTTCGCAGTCTTCAGTTAAGTCTTTGCAGGACTTAACTATCTTGAGTAGTTTTGTATCATCTGCAAATTTTGCCACCTCACTGTTTACCCCTTTTTCCAGATCGCTTATGAATATGTTAAATATGACTGGGCACAGTACAGATCCCTGGGGGACACCGCTATTTACCTCTCCATTCTGAAAACTGACCATTTATTCGTACCCTTTGTTTCCTAACTTTTAACCAGTTACCAATCCATGAGAGGACCTTCCCTCTTATCCCATGACTGCTTATTTTGCTTAAGAACCTTTGGTGAGGGAAGTTGTCAAAGAGTTTTTGAAAATCTAAATACACTATATCCACTGAATCTCCTTTGCCCGCATGCTTGTTGACCCCCTCAAAGAATTCTAATAGATTGGTGAGGCAGGATTTCCCTTTACAAAAACCATGTTGTCTATTTCCCAACAAATTATGTTCAACTATGTGTCTGACAATTTTGTTCTTTATTATAGTTTCAACCAGTTTTCCCAGTACTGATGTGAGGCTTACTGCCCTGCAGTTGCCAGGTCACCTCTGGAGCCCTTTTTAAAAATTGGCGTCACATTAACTATCCTCGAGTCATTTGGTACAGAAGCTGATTTAAATGATAGGTTACAGATGACAGTTAATAGTCCTGCAATTTCACATTTGAGTTCCTTCAGAACCCTTGGGTGAATACCCTCAGGTCCTGGAGACTTATTACTGTTTAGTTTATCAATTTTTTCCAAAACCTCCTCTAATGACACCTCAATTTGGGACATTTCCTCAGATCTGTCACCCAAAAAGAATGGCTCAGGTTTGGGAATCTCCCTCACATCCTCAACAGTGAAGACCAATGCAAAGAATTCATTTCTCCACAATGGCCTTATTGTCTTTGAGTGCTCCTTTAGCATCTCGATAGTCCAGTGTCCCCACTGGGGACAGGCTTTCTGCTTCTGATGTACTTAAAAAATTTTTTGCTATTACTTTTGGAGTCCTTGGCTAGCTGTTCTTCAAATTTTTTTTGGCCTTTCTAATTATATTTTTACACTTCATTTGCCAAAGTGTCTGCTCTTTTCTATTTTCCTCATTAGGATTTATCTTCCACTTTTTAAAGGATGCCTTTTTTCCTCTCACTGCTTCTTTTACTTTTGAATTTCACCTCATCTGACTTACCCATCAGCCATTTTTACTATGCCACCAGAATTATTTGTATTGATATAAATTTTCTGATTAGTGGTGTCATGACACCATTTTATTTTTCAAAAAAATAAAATAATAATAATCTATTTGGAAGACTCCCTACATTAAGTATACCTGCCATTGCATCTGGGCCACTGAATATCACTATTCATTAACATACGGCTCTAGATCAAACTTTTTCAGTTCACTGCTCGTGAGAAGGCATTCTTCAGGTGCTGTGCCATGCTACATGTAAATGCATTGAGAAAGTAATTATTTAATGCTTGAGCAGTTCTGTCATCCTGTATGACTTCATTTCACATCTCATCTTGTATAATGTTCTAGCTTCTTCCTTTTTTCTCTTGCATTTAAAGACCTAGAAAACTTCTGCAGTTGTATTCAACATCTTTTGCTTTATTTCAAAGGTATGGAGGGAAATTTTTAAAGGCACAAAACACATGTAGGTGCACAAGCCTCATTAGACATCAGTGGAAGATAGATGCCTAACTCCTTTTTGTGCTTTTGAAAATCTCCCCCATGGTGTATATGTATTGCAAACACGTATGTGCCTGAGATTGTTCACACACATTTAGCACTTCAAAAGCGCACACTGCCCTCCCTGAATTTAATAGCTTAATATCCAGACTATGACAAGCTAACCATTTAACATCTTTTCATGAAAAATATATTGATTGTTGGAAAGCTAATTGGTCAAAAATAAATACACGTACAGCTTTGCAGAGTTTCCTATTTGCAACCTGGAAAAGGCCGCTCAGGGATCACAAATCAGAAGATTAGAAAACCTAAAGTGGTCAACAAATGACAAAATCGATTGGAGGAGTTGTTACTGCCTGATTCAATGGAGTACTCTGACTTGATGACTTCCAGTCTTCTTTATAATGTTAAAAACAGTGAGCTATTCCAGCAGTAATTGACAAATTAAGAAAAAATCATGCTCATTCTGTCAGAAAATTAGATTTGTGACTATTTACAGGTGCCTAGCCAGAAACTGTATTCCATAAATGCTGTTAAGGGTTACTACCATATTTTTTCTCCCTCTTTCACCGGAGCCTCAACCTGGAACTAGATCACCCAGGATTTAAAGTAAATGCAAATTTTAAGCCCTCCAATTGGGAATAGTTAAAGCTATTAGCATTGTCCGCATGTTACTTGTATTTTAAATAAAAAAGAAAGCAAAGCTTTTGGTCCTCTGTGACTGGACATTGTAGCCGTTGGTTAATTACTGCCATATGGGGTGCCATTGATAAGAGGGGGGAAGATTAAGCAGAATAAGCACTACAAAATGAGATATCAGATCTTTTGTTCTGATTTGCCCCTTCTAGAAACAGAAATATGTATTTTTCATAGAGCACTGTAGGTCAGAAATATGTCAGTATTGTCAGGGAATGGACTATTTAGACTTAAAATCAAACTCTCTTCTTGGAGAAAGATTCTTTTAGATTTTGTTTCACAAATTATTTTTTTACTTAGCCGTACTTTGTTTTATATCTGCCACTTCACAACATTGTTGTTGTGATGCTACTACTTCTGCCAGCTAACATAAAAAGGAAGCTTTAAATCAATACAAGCAATTTTACAAAGTATACTTTTCTTTCAAAAAGCCTTCTGTTCCAGTCCATAATCTACTGTGTGCTCTTTTTGAAGATCCTGCGAAGAGGATGCCTGGTAGGTTTCCTTTCAGATTTCTTCTGTTACTATTCCAAAGCTACATTTCTGCCTTTACACAAATTAATTCTGTCCTTTTCCTACAGAGTAGGGCTGAAGCTACTGTAATGAGAATTTATTTACAATGTAAAACAGGAATCAGATAATAAATAAAACATTAATTGTGACATGATTCTGAAACCCTGACAGTCACACTGAGCTTACTTACTTATTCACACAATTAGTCCCACTGAACTCAATAGAATTCAGACACACATCTGATAAAGGTTCAAGCTCCGAGGTCCTACATGGCAACCCAAACTGTGTGATTAGTCCCACTCAAAGTTAACAGGGTTGTTTGCCTACATAAGTATTCTTTAATGTGAATAAGAATTGTACAATTGCTTTTTCCCATTCTGGTGCTCTGTTAATGATATTTTTAGCAATTGTATCTTTTGGAAAGAAACACAGCATACTTAGTATAAAGAAAGAGAAAAATAAACGTAAAGGAAAATAGTAATGCTTAGATGTAACAGAGATCATCATCATTTAGTTATCCACTATATGAATAAAATCAACCCATGCAGCAGTCCAGTACAAGGCCTATACACCATTTAATTACCCATTTACATACTAGTTGAGAATTTAAGTGGTACCCAGACCTTATGTTAGCCATGTTGCCAGGGATTAATTTACCTATTAAGACTATATGAATGAAACATGAAACCCTGAACTTTGAAAATACTTGTCACCAATATAATAATTACATGACTGGGGTCGCTCCATTAACATCATCATTATTTTGAAAATGTGCTGAAAATGTCCCTTGTGCTGACATACCTTTGTGACAAAGGAAGTGCTGCTCTGCAGAAGAATGACTGAGATAGGATGGGCTTAAAATGAAAACCCCTTTTGCAACAGTGAAACCTTATGGGAAGCTGGGGTAATGTGCTCATTTTATATTTTTTTTTCTTAATAATTTCCAGGGCAACATCTGTGCATGCTGTAAATATAATAATAATTTATTGAGCACCCCCAGTGTGGTTGAGTCTGAATAAACAAAAAGGAAAATACAGTCCCTCCCTAAACAGATTGCAATCCATATCAAACTCTACATTTTGTGATACACCTGATAAAGGTCCAGACTTGGGTCCCTGTCCTTCACATGAGAGCAAGGTATGAGAAGAAGGAGGAGATCTCAAGTGACAGTGTCATTTTTCTCCTATAAAACAGCTCACATTAAACCAATTATCACTTAGATTAAATCAACCTATCGTTAACAAAAATGTCATTCTAATAGATAATGAAACGCTCCAGACTGTAGTAATTCACCTGCTGGGCAACACTTCCCTTGGTAGAAACTATTGGGAAGAGTTCTTCTCTCTGATCCTTTTCTCCCAAGCACTTTTACTCCTACATTTACTCTTCATCATTGTTTAGCTGGATAGCTCTAGTTTCTCAACATCCTGTGTCAATTTCCCTTTGAGAATACCTTCAACGTATTTATTGTATTCATTTTAATTTTTTTCAAAGATTAACAATTCTAATTAATTTTGCTATGTAATGTTGCAGCTGTCTGCTTAATTATGGATCCTTTATTTAATTTTTCAAAAATGATTTAAACAACAATCATTAAGGACTTATACATTTTTGCAGATGAAGTGATTGTTTATTTTATTAAATGTTATTTTAAAAATGTTGGGAGTAATAATGCACTTTGCCTTTTGATTTATTTTCCAGTAACTTAACATTTACAGGGGGTATCCCCAAGTTTTGTGTAAGATCAGTAAGAGTTCCTGTAAAGGTCTCTATCATGTTCTATTAGCATTTACTGTAGTTACTGAGCAAAAAGATCATTAAGAAACAGTGCTATACTGTGAGCAGAAATCACTGGGCCAAAATCAGTTTCTCCACTTCAGTTGAGGCTCATGGATGTAAATGAGGAGAGAACCTGGGTTGAAGTGATTTTTTTAATCACAATGATACGCTTCTGGTATGAACTTTTCTGCTCAACAATTACATAAAAAATACATTGAACAAAATATAGACCTTTCTATTGTCTGTTTGACCTGATGAAAGCTTTTGAGATAGTTAGCTGGCCTTGTATTGGGAAGGACTTGGGTCCTGAGAAAATTTGGATGCCTGGATAAAATAGCCACCATTATCCAACAGCTGCATAATGGCAGCATTGGAGAAGACTGTACAGAGGGATTATTCTCCAATTCTTTTGACAATCTGAATGGTGTTAAAGAGGAGCGCTCATCTCATCACTATTTAGACTTTTCATTCGTGTCAATAGAATTATCTTATTATGTGCTCTCCATGCAGAGTATTATCACGTTGAAATGCACAAACAAAAGGAGACAGAACTCTTACTAGAGGGCTAGATCTTGATTCACTTGTATGATAAGATTGTCTAGCTTAACTGGCCAGTGCATAAGTGAAGACTTAGGTGGCATAGAGCTGACATAGTAGCTCCTACACCACTTATCAATCCTGGCCACCAGCACAGGATTCATGAATAAGAAAAGGAGACATGGTCATGGAATCCCGGTGAGCCACTGATGCTATTGCCATACCAATAGCCAATGAATTTTATAGCAGCCCTTAGGCTGTTCTAATTTATGTTGGGATCTGTCCCAGGGCCCAGACAGCTCCAAGATCAGGAAGGAAAATCATCACACAGACCCTCCCTTCCCTCTCCCCCACCCTCCACACACAACCCAGCAGATTCCTAACAAGCACCCCTCAGAGAGATCAGACAATTGGAGGGCTAGTATGTGTGGAGGACTGTGCATTTGTATCTCATTCTGAAGAAGGCCTGCTGATAGTGAAATCTCATTCTATTTCCTCTGCAAACTTAGATTTGAGAACTAGCATTTCAAACACTGCCATATATCTCAGCCTGCACCTAAATGTACAATGAGCAAACATTAGGATTAATGGCCTAGTGCTAAATGAAGCGACAACATTTACTTGCAGTTCACTGGAACTGTTCTCCGCTGTAATGTGTTCAATAGATGGCTTTTGTAAGTCATGCATATATAACGCTAGCTCTACATTTGGTCATGTACATATTGTGTATGGAAGAAGCAGAACATTTATGCTGGCACAAAAATCCCACCCTATCACAGAACGGTGGATGTGCTGCCAGTTTTACTTAAAATGCTAAACAGCTTCCACGAGAGATCTCCCATCATTCAAAGTGAAAAAGAAAGAACCAATTAAAGTACTAAAGCATATTGGCCTCCACAGAGTGCAGACTACAGGTAGATGAGCTGCAGCACAAGCTAAAGCATTGCACTGTGATTTCCCCATCTTGACCATGCTACCGAGAAATCAATCTTTCCTAATGTACATTAATGTAGTCCTGTATGAAACAGGACTACAGTAATGTGAACTAGGTACCCTTTTATTTTCTGCTAGCAGGGTTTACATAGGGCAGTCACAGTGCAATCCTTTAGCGCATGCATACTGCAATTCACATGCCTCTATTCTGCACTGTGGGGCCATGTAGACAAGCCCTTAGACTGTTAAAGTCCTAGAAATTCAGAAAAAAATTATAATGAAGCAAATCTATGAAAAACATAAAACTAACACAGGAATTGCTTTGAAGGTATTCTCAAAGGGAAAGTGCACTTCCGTAGCATTGACACAGGATGTTGAGAAACAAGCGCCACTATCTAACTAAACCAAGATGAACAGTAAATGGAATAAAAAAAATTTGGGGGAGGGGCAGGGAAGGAAGCCATAAGTGTGATGATTGTGAAACAAAGTATCAATGACAACTGAAATAATCACATCAAGTATATTGGGCCATTTATATATAGGACTTAGAAAGCAAAAGAAAATCCTTGTTTATCAATATCATTTGAATACATTCCTTACAATTTTTGTTGTTTTCCCTAAATACAGACTCTCTTTTTCTTTATATATGTATAATAACACAAAGACATATTGAAATGATTTTTTCTATTACACCAATAGCCTGTGGGAACCAAGCTACTTTTTTCAAACAAATGAAATACTTCAGAATACTCTTTAGGCTCACTAACGACCCACTACTTATATGATCTTGGACTGATAAAATTGTAAAGAATTTCTAAACAATGTTGAATTTTTAGATTTTATAATTATTTTTAGATAAGATTTTGTTGGTGTGTGTGATACATTTGCATTTAACTAGCATTGCCATCAAAATGACAAGAATCTACATTTTCTTATCAACAAAAATATCTAATATCTTTGTGCTGAGGATCTTGTTAAGTATTGGTGAAGTACTTAATACAAATTAAATTAGCTAAAGTAATTTTTTAAATTTTGAGATCTTAAATTTTCTTTAATAAACAGACATTAAGAACTAATAACATTTTCAAAATATTGAAATACTTCTAAGGGGAATAGTGAATCAAACTTCTCAAAATTCTAAACTAATCTCTGCCAGTGTAAGCTTTTTAAGGCCATCCTACAGTTACCCTTTAAAAGCCAATACAATAAAACTTGTCTCAATTGATTTTCCAGGATACCAGCAAATATTGGTTGCCTAGCAGAATCTGTCTTTGAATAAAGGTCAACCAAAATTGTACTGGAAACTGAATAATATTACTTTGAAGTGGGCCCTAATGCAGGGAGTTACTTATTTAAGACAGTCCTTAGTGCAGGTCTCACTTGATTAAACATTGCCCAAAACAATATTAATTCATACAGCTCATATACCTAGGAAAACCTATCACTGAGCATTCAGCTGGGCAGAATGTGTAGAGGACAACACAGCAGAAGAACATGAGGAGAGAAGAGAAGGAAAATAGTCTGCAGGCCAACATGTTGAGAGGAGTGGGGGAGAGAGAGAGACATGAAAGAGGACACAGAAATGTACAGGAGATGGAGGAGAATCAGGTTGTATGAAGCAAGTGCTGGGAAGATCGGGGATAAATAACAGAGGGAAAGGAAAGAGAACATGAAAATCAGAAGGAGACAGTGCAATTAGTTTTCCCTGAAAGAAAATACACTTACAGCATTGAGCAGCATTGAAAATACATCAAGAGTTTATATCAAAAAGAGATGTATTCTGAAAGAATTGCTGTAGCTGCCACTGGGATGTTGCATGATCACATTACTAATAGTAGAAGTAGTAGTAGTAGGACTAAATACTTATATTATTATAGTATGCAAAGGCCCAGGGCCCCATTGTTCAAGATGCTGTACAAACACACAAAAGGAACAATCCTGTCTTGGAGGGCTTACAATCGAAAGATACATATAGAAGGAGGACAGGAGTTGTAGATACAACATAAAAGTAAATGAATTCGGAAAAGAATTGGCACAGCTTTGTTAGTTGTATGCAGTGTAGGGTTTGTTTGTTTTTGTTTTGTTTATGGGGAAAGAATTAGGTAGGCAGGAAGTAGGAAAAAGAAAGAGGAGCAAGAGGAACAGGCACTGCTTGCCGCCTTTCTCGCCATGATCGTAATGCTAGTAACAACATGGGTTCAAGACCAGGAAGTGGCCCACAAGATGATGTCTTCTGAAGATGTTGCTCAGAGTATAAAGAAAGTTTGAGAGATGTTTCCATCTAAACCATGTTTAATTAAATAGCTATTCCTTGCGCTGGGGGGGATTAAATTAGGCTGGCTATGATCAAAAACAAGCCATGTTTGTGAAACAGAAATAATTTGAAAGAAAGTGGTAAAAACAGAATGTCAATTTGCAACCCGCTGTTTGGTTATTTGCATACTAATTGTAATGTTCCTGCTGTCACATTACCTTCAGCTTGAAGATCAGTCAGAAAGAAAAATTCTGCATTACCTGTGACAGTCAGACAGTGGAACGAAAAATGCCAGTGAAGTGAGTTGTTGTTTATGGCTATTTTTATCTGAGAAGATGTATGGAATCGGACAGTTGATGTCTGATTAGCCTGGACAGTTTTTATTTCCTTCCTTGATTATAATTAATATGCTGATTTTGGTCCTTGGGGCAAATTCTGCTCACGATACTCATGAGAGTAATCCGATTGAAGTCAGTAAGATCACTCTGAGTGAAGCAAAGAGCACTACTCTCATGAGGAAAGTACGCAGGATTAGGTCCATTCTTTCTGATTTGCCCTGGTCTGTCATTCTGCTTCCCCAGGAGATTTGAAAGCAGTTAAATATTCACTGAACTTCCCACTTATTTATTATATATTTGATTAAAGTTGTTACATTTACTGGTCCAATTTCTCTGCTGGCATAACTCCACCAAAGGGAGCAGAGAGCTGACAGGCTCACAGATTGTCAGACAACTAACAATGTCACAATTTCATATAATATATGCTATGGTTTTTATTTGTGTTTTAATATATATTGCCTTTATTTAGATTCCATTTATAGATATGCAATTTTATTAATTTTGTGTCTATAATTTTGCACAGTTATGATGCAAGTAAATTGACAGCTATTTCAAAATAATGCTTGCAACGTTATAGTATCAATGCACTAACCTTATAGAAATTCCTCTGAAAACAATGGCACTCCCATGATAACATATTAATGCTCCCATGTTGCATTTTGATAAATATACAATTAATGAATACTATTATTGTCTGTAACATACTTTCATAACTCTATGTGGAATATAACTCGCAAACTCCCCTGTGCAGCTCAGTAATAGCTGTGACAACCTCGCTCTCAGTGAATATTTAAGAATACCAAATATATTTATAGTACTCATGACTGAGTCAAAAATTTTAAAAAGCCCCTCAATATATTATTCAGAATGAAGAGTTTGACCAGTTTTAGCCATTACCAGTTGTTTAGTCTCTGGAAACACATCTTTTTAAGTCAGTATATATAGGAGCATCAGTCCCTGCTAGGGTCAACGACTGGCATAAAGAACATTCCTTAGATGATTTCAGGAACAGATTTGTCAGTCAGATAAGAGCATCATAAACTTCACATTAAAGGTTCCTATAAAATTCTCTGACAGATGTCCAGTCAACCCTGAAAGAATCTGCTCTTGCATTTCTACTCCACAGAAAGAAGCAGCACAGAATTGTTCATTGGGTTTTATGCAGCTGCGGAGGACAGAGATTCCTCCCCATTAAGAATTATGAATAGCCTCCATACCTGCTAGACACAGGAGGCTGGCAGTGCTTTGGTGAGACAACAATCACCAAGTCTAATTTTAGCTGGACTGAGCTCCTGTCCTCATTAGAGGCCATAGCTTCATGGTCTAAGCATGAGGTAGGAAATAACTAGACTTGCATATTTGGAACCTAGCAGGGTCAATTTAGACCCTTCATTGTTCTGAATACAATGAGTGATTTCCTTACCCAATTTACTCTGTGGGAGTCTTTCAGATGAGAACATTTTTACCAACAATCTCCTCCAACTCACATCTCCTCCTTGGTCTTTTGATTTCCCACCTAGGGTAAGTCTTCACTGCATAGTTAACCCAGGCTCCTACCGGGTTTAGCCCAAACTTCCTTACCATGCACACTGAAGAACCTCTGACCATGTACACAGAAGAACCTCTGACCAGGGTTTGGAGGTGCTTAAGCCCAGGCTAGCTTACCTGAGTATAGGTTAGAACTTGAGCTATACCTTGGGCTGGAAACTGCCCACTTTGCAGTAAAGACATAGGCTAAATCACTCAAGTGCTGATAGTCACACAATGCCCTTCCCACAGTTCTCTGGAAGGACATTTTGTGTCTCCCACAACTGATATAACTGACTGGGAAAGAATACGAGAGTATCACAGCACAAAGAACCGTGAGATATGTCCCCTGACACACACAAGCAAGTGCAGAAACAGTGAGGATATAGTAACATGGACAGTTTTCTACAGAGGTGCTCACACCCAGCCTAAGCTAACCTGGATGCTCAGAACTGGGTGCTAATCACGGTATTACCAACTTCAAGAGATCAAAAATCATGAGTCAGATGGCCAAAAAATCTTGAGGTTTTTTTCTAAAGATTATATTGTGGTTTAGTTTTTTTTTAATGTTTTTAATACACCTCCCCTCCTCCGAGTCCATACCCTGTGTATGTGTGACAGATTGTGTTGCCTGTTATCCCAGATATATCAGGTACAGTGAATTTTGCCCCTGCTGCATGAGCTTGCCACATCTGCCCATCCCCTGCCCAGCAATTACTTCTGCCCCCAACCTCCAAGCCAAATCCTGTCACCCTGTCTCCTCCCCCTATCAATTCACCCCCACTCCTCCCAGGGTTTCTCTCTCACACACACACACAGGCTTGCGGGAGCTAAAGCAGGGTCCCTTCCACCCATTCCAGGCATCAACACGGGATGAGTGTGGGGTGGACACACTCTGCAATTCTTTCCCCAGGCCTCCCACCATCCTGGGGGCAGGACCCATCCCCACTTTAGCCACTTGAAGGGTTGGTAGGTATGAGCATCCCAGGGTTGGGGGAGGTGCAGGGTGCTGTGCCATCCTTGTTGGTCCCAGGAGGGAGTGGGGATTAGACAGCAGAGCTACCTGGACCTACTGGGTTCTTTAGCTCCCTGCTTCACCCTCTCCTCTGTAAGAATGGCTTTCGGGAGGGGGGAAAGAAAGGAGATCTTCGAATAGCTGCTCTGACTGGTTGCTCAGCCCGAGGAGATGGGCAAATGGGACATGCAGTGAATCAGATGGGGTTTTTCAGAGAGTTAGCAACTTTGAAATCATGCAGGTTAACTGTGCACTGAAAATATACTCCTAGTGTTTGCCAGCGGTAGCCTAGTATTAACACAAATCTTTGGAATAAAATACTTCTGTCCAGACTGAGCCAGAGAAGGGTATAGGTTCAAGAAACTCATCACCCTTCAGCACCTTTCCTTAGAGATGAGGAGTACTCTTTTCTCCTGTGGACATGAGAGTGAAGTTACCCATACAACAATAATATTAAACAAATTTGTAAATAATTTTTACAAAAAAGGAGAGAAAATGGAATTAAAACAAGCTGTTTGCTTAACATACCTTGATTTACCCTTCTGATAAGCTACACCAAATATGGTCATCTCAGCTTAGCTACAGAGGTAAAAAATATTTTATATGACTAAAGAGCAAGTTCCTGCTCTGACACCTCCTTGTCAGTGAGATCCTGCTGTTGTGTCCAGAGGGAGGCGAGTGACGCCCCACCTCACTCAGCCAGCTTATTAAACCCTGCATCTCGGTCAACTTGTATGTCCAACAAGCCCTCCTTGATCCAAAGCAGCTACCTCGGCTTTGCAAACCAGTAACCTACACAAACAAGAGAGTTTGGACACTCTGCTTTCTCTAGGAGCCACTAAGGATACCAAAAACCTTTAACAATGCCAAATAATTGCTTCTGAAAGGCTTAAGAAACTAGCTTACATACTATACTTCACACACCAGACTGCACATGTCTGCCCCAGCCAGTTTCTGCATTGTCCTTTCAAATAGGCAGACTGGCATTTTGCTCAGTACAACACACCTCTCCCACTAATTTTTGGTTATGGACTATGAATTAGAGAATGAGGCTTAGATCCTCTCTCATAATTGCTAAAAATGGAGCCTTTACAAATGTCATGGAAGTTTTAGTGAGTTTTCTCTGGTGCATGTAACCAAACTCCCCCTCATGCCAATGTGATTCTGTGTGCTGGTGGTTTCTCTTCATCTTACGGGTCATCTACTCCATGAGTTCACCAAGATTTTTACCTTGAACTTATTAACTCAGAACACTTCACACTTGAAAAGGCTCATATTGACACTACCCAACTGTTTGTTTGTCATTGTTTACCTAGGCTGATCCCTTGGGCAAGCCACAAACATTTGCCATTCGCAATCAATTAACTAATAGAAAAATACTCTGAGGCTATGTCTACACTTAAAATGCTACAGATACACGGCTGTAGGGCTTTACTGTAGACACTCACTACAGGGTTCTCCCACTGCCGTAGTTAATCCACTTCTCCGAGAGGCAATAGCTAGGGCGTTGGAAGAATTCTTCTGTTTACCTAGTGCTGTCTACACAGGGGATTGGGTCAGCAGAGCAATGTTTCTCAGGCATGTGTATTTTCACACACCTCAGAGATGTAGCTATGTCAATGTAAGTTTTCAGTGTAGATCAGGCCTAATTTACACATATCCTCATCTTCACTACACATAGCATGGTCTTCACTAGGGGGGAAATGGTGTATTTAAAACACGTTAAAATGCTATTTTAGACAAGGCAAATTGTAGTTTTAACATGTTAGCTGAATGAAGAAAACCCTAAGGACAACTAAAGTGTTAAATCTACAACTTGCCTTGTCTATGCTAGGATTATAACATTTTAGTTAACAATAAACATTTTTTCCTAGTGTAGACATGGCCTTAGTATAGACTTGGCCGTACATTTGAATGGCACAGTCATTCCACTCTGTATATCAATATGTAAAGCACATCTTGATGAAATGCTAAAATATAAGTGATAGGTGGCTTAAAATGATCTAAACTAGACAAATTGTGCTATAAATATTGCTGTCCAGTAAAATCTTCAGAATCTGGACATTTTAAAAAAATGGAGCCAGCCTAATAAACAGAACATATAAACAAACAACCACTTGACTGCTCTGTATCGGATACCCCTTAGGGTGGAAGATTTACATAATAAGGGGTTTTATTCAATGGAGAGACAATGGATAACAGTTCAGATGTTCAGCAAGATTGTTTTAGACCATATTGCACATGCACCAAGTCTGGAAGGAAGAAAGGAAAAAAGGAAGGAGCACTTAAAATTATTAACTAGTTTGGAAAAGATCTTATTCTGCCCTGACAGGTTCCTAGATGTAGATACATCAGCCCAGAACTGAAAATGTCTTGAATAATTGTATTCTTGAGCTTTCTTGGGAGGGGGGAGTCTCCAACACCAGTGGGAAACAAAAAAGACAGATTATTACAGCTTTAACAAATACTTAATCAAAACCTTGTTAAGAAGCAAAACTATGAATGGATCCACATTTTTATACTGTAGGAAACTGAGAAATAGCCCATTTATCACACCATTGCTAGTGTGATAACCTTTTAGATAATTTTAGTCATTGCAAGCAAAAAGTGTCATATAAATTAATGGTTAATCCATTCAAAGTTGAAAAGAAATCCAGCACTCCACTACAGAAAAGTGACTAATATCTCTCCTTTATTATAGTTCAGACAATTGCAAACATTATTACTACTGTCTCTTAGATTAATAATCAAGTTGCCAGTGTCAAATTACATTCTATTTTGCAATACTCTATGGTTATCTGTATGCTAAAAAAAGTCAGACTTCCTTTTAACCTTTTTCTGTGATATATGGTGCAGTGCTGTAAGTAACTCATCTTGCTTTGTTAATGAGGTGATGATGACATGTTCCAAGCAACAGAAAAACTAACATAGACTGCAGAGGCAAAAGATCACAATGCTATTTTCAAGGGTAGATGTTGTTTCCACAGGTCAACCCCTAGGGAAACAATGGCATGGTCTGAGTCGGTGGATACACTACTAGCAAATAAAGGTAAGAAGTACCTGTAACTATAAAAACATATCTACTGACCCTGTTTACCTGAGGTCACTGAGAGCTTTGACACCAACTTCAGTGGGAGCAGATTCAAGCCCAAAGATAACAAGGAGTACTTGTGGCACCTTAGAGACTAACATATTTATTTGGGCATAAGTTTTTGTGGGCTAAAACCCACTTCATTGGATGCATGCAGTGGAAAATACAGTAGGAAGATATATATACACACAGAGAACATGAAAAAATAGGGGTTGCCATACCAACGCTAATGAGACTAATCAATTAAGGTGGGCTATTATCAGCAGGATAAAAAACTTTTGTACTGATAATTGGGATGGCCCATTTCAAACAGTTGACAAGAAGGTGTGAGTAACAGTAGGGGAAAAATTTGCATGGGGAAATTGTTTTTAGTTTGTGTAATGACCCATTCACTCCCAGTCTTTATTCAAGCCTAATTTAATGGTGTCCAGTTTGCAAATTAATTCCAGTTCTGCAATTTCTCGTTGGAGTCTGTTTTTGAAGTTTTTTTGTTGAAGAATTGCCACTTTCAGGTCTGTAATTGAGTGTCCAGGGAGGTTGAAATGTTCTCCGACTGGTTTTTGAATGTTATAATTCTTGACATCTAATTTGTGTCCATTTATTCTTTTGCATAGAGACTGTCTGGTTTGGCCAATGTACATGGCAGAGGGGCATTGCTGGCACATGATGGCATATATCACATTGGTAGATGTGCACGTGAACAAGCCCCTGATGGTATGGCTGATGTGATTAGGTCCTATGATGGTGTACCCTGAATAGATATGTGGACAGAGTTGGCAATGGGCTTTGTTGCAAGGATAGGTTCCTGGGTTAGTGTGTTTGTTGTGTGGTGTGTGATTGCTGGTGAGTATTTGCTTCAGGTTGGGGGACTGTGTGTAAGTGAGGCCTGGCCTGTCTTCCAAGATCTGTGTGAGTGAGGGATCATCCTTCAGGATAGGTTGTAGATCCTTGATGATGCGCTGGAGAGGTTTTAATTGGGGACTGAAGGTGAAGGCTAGTGGCATTCTGTTACTTTCTTTGTTGGGCCTGTCCTGTAGTAGGTGACTTCTGGGTACTCTTCTGGCTCTGTCAATCTGTTTTTTCACTTCAGCAGGTGGGTATTGTAGTTTTAAGAATGCTTGATAGAGATCCTGTAGGTGTTTGTCTCTGTCTGAGGGATTGGAGCAAATGCGATTATATCTTAGAGCTTGGCCCTAGACAATGGATCGTTTGATGTGGTCTGGATGAAAGCTGGAGGCATGTAGGTAAGTATAGCGGTCAGTAGGTTTCTGGTAAAGGGCGGTGTTTATGTGACCATCACTTATTAGCACTGTAGTGTCCAGGAAGTGGATCTCTTGTGTGGACTAGTCCAGGCTGACGTTGATGGTGGGATGGAAATTGTTGAAATCCTGGTGGAATTCCTCAAGGGTTTCTTTTTCATGGGTCCAGATGATGATGTCATCAATGTAGTGCAAGTAGGGTAGGGGCGTTTGGGGATGAGAACTGAGGAAGCGTTGTTCTAAGTGAGCCATAAAAATGTTGGCATACTGTGGGGCTAGGCGAGTACCCATAGCAGAGGATGGTAGAATTTGGCCAACTTTTTCTAGAGTGTCCTCCACTTGGACACCAGTTTTCCTATCCAAGGAAGTGGGAGTTTTCTGAAATTACAGTCTCACACCTGAGTACAGAAGAGTTTCTCTACATTTACAGGATTAGAATAATGCAATTGATAAGTAGTCTGTTGCTGTCCATTCACATGTGCAAAAAATATTTTAAACAATGGCACCTTGAAGATTTGGGACTAAATTCTCTGGAGATGTAATCGGTGAGTCATGTTCCATATTAACTGCAGGGGTCTGATCCAGGAAACAGTTATTCACATACATTGTCTACAGGTGAATAAAGGCTACTCACATGAGTAAGAATTTACAGTGTCAGGCATTAAGTTGGTCAGAAAGATGGTGTAAGTGCAGTGGTTAAAGAAGATTCAGATTGGGTGGGGTGCCATGCTGGAGCACTCCAGCAAGCCAGGGAGAGGAGAGGGGTTTTTCCTCTGATTTTAGCAGAAGCGGGAGCTATGCTACCCTCATTCACCTCCCCTACACACATGCACACATACTCAGACTCCCTGTGTAAGTTTTGAAGTAGCCTAATTTCTGCCAGCTTGGAACTTTGCAATTATGCAAAATAAATATGTCTCCATTCAGATGCCCAGAAGTTAAAAGACGAGTTGGGAAAAGAGGTGAGGCTGGTCATAAAGGGACAGGTCAAGGGGAAAGTCCCACTAAGGTGTGTAGTCAGTGATGCATGTGGCCAAAAGATGACTAGCATTAAAGCACCCAGATTCATAGATTCATAGATTCATAGATTATAGGACTGGAAGGGACCTCGAGAGGTCATCGAGTCCAGTCCCCTGCCCGCATGGCAGGACCAAATACTGTCTAGACCATCCCTGATAGACATTTATCTAACCTACTCTTAAATATCTCCAGAGACGGAGATTCCACAACCTCCCTAGGCAATTTGTTCCAGTGTTTAACCACCCTGACAGTTAGGAACTTTTTCCTAATGTCCAACCTAGACCTCCCTTGCTGCAGTTTAAACCCATTGTTTCTGGTTCTATCCTTAGAGGCTAAGGTGAACAAGTTCTCTCCCTCCTCCTTATGACACCCTTTTAGATACCTGAAAACTGCTATCATGTCCCCTCTCAGTCTTCTCTTTTCCAAACTAAACAAACCCAGTTCTTTCAGCCTTCCTTCATAGGTCATGTTCTCAAGACCTTTAATCATTCTTGTTGCTCTTCTTTGGACCCTTTCCAATTTCTCCACATCTTTTTTAAAATGCGGCGCCCAGAACTGGACACAATACTCCAGCTGAGGCCTAACCAGAGCAGAGTAGAGCGGAAGAATGACTTCTCGTGTCTTGCTCACAACACACCTGTTAATGCATCCCAGAATCATGTTTGCTTTTTTTGCAACAGCATCACACTGTTGACTCATATTTAGCTTGTGGTCCCTAGATCCCTTTCTGCCGTACTCCTTCCTAGACAGTCTTTTCCCATTCTGTATGTGTGAAATTGATTTTTCCTTCCTAAGTGGAGCACTTTGCATTTGTCTTTGTTAAACTTCATCCTGTTTAACTCAGACCATTTCTCCAATTTGTCCAGATCATTTTGAATTATGACCCTGTCCTCCAAAGTAGTTGCAATCCCTCCCAGTTTGGTATCATCTGCAAACTTAATAAGCGTACTTTCTATGCCAATATCTAAGTCGTTGATGAAGATATTGAACAGAGCCGGTCCCAAAACAGACCCCTGCGGTACCCCACTCGTTACGCCTTTCCAGCAGGATTGGGAACCATTAATAACAACTCTCTGAGTACGGTTATCCAGCCAGTTATGCACCCACCTTATAGTAGCCCCATCTAATTTGTATTTGCCTAGTTTATCGATAAGAATATCATGCGAGACCGTATCAAATGCCTTACTAAAGTCTAGGTATACCACATCCACCGCTTCACCCTTATCCACAAGGCTCGTTATCCTATCAAAGAAAGCTATCAGATTGGTTTGACATGATTTGTTCTTCACAAATCCATGCTGGCTGTTCCCTATCACCTTACCACCTTCCAAGTGTTTGCAGATGATTTCCTTAATTACTTGCTCCATTATCTTCCCTGGCACAGAAGTTAAACTAACTGGTCTGTAGTTACATGGGTTGTTTTTATTTCCCTTTTTATAGATGGGCACTATATTTGCCCTTTTCCAGTCTTCTGGAATCTCTCCCGTCTCCCATGACTTTCCAAAGATAATAGCTAGAGGCTCAGATACCTCCTCTATTAGCTCCTTGAGTATTCTCGGATGCATTTCATCAGGCCCGGGTGACTTGCAGGCATCTAACTTTTCTAAGTGATTTTTAACTTGTTCTTTTTTTATTTTATCCGCTAAACCTACCCCCTTCCCATTAGCATTCACTATGTTAGGCATTGCTTCAGACTTCTCGGTGAAGACCGAAACAAAGAAGTCATTAAGCATCTCTGCCATTTCCAAGTTTCCTGTTACTGTTTCTCCCTCTTCACTAAGCAGTGGGCCTACCCTGTCTTTGGTCTTCCTCTTGCTTCTAATAAAGCAAGATAAAGCAGCCTTCCCCAACACTCACACATTAACTTACATCTGCACCATAGGTATAATTAGATGATCACATAATATGAGGTAATTTTTTGCTCTCTACAAACTTAGCTATTCCTGTGGAATTCTTGGTTTTGCTCTCTGGGAGGTATTGTGGTTTGTTTAGGCCTTTCTGACAATGAAAATATTGTAGAGAACAGCGTGTCTTTGTCATAGAGCCTGATTCTCATTCACACAGTGTGACAGTTCTATGGGTACCCAGGACTGAGAGTCACCTTGTTACTCTCCTGCCTCCAAAGAGTGGGAGACTTGCTTGTGCTTAACTGGGTGTTGATTCCCTGACACCACCAGCCTACTAGCTATCCAAAATCTCCCCTGGGCTATGCCAGCCATCACTCTGCCTTGCAGGACAACAATAGGTGCACCCCAGTCCCCAAGTCCCTTTGAAGCATTCCTCTGTAGTGTACAGTCCCTTATCCACTGAATGCCTCACTGAAATACCAGGTCTTCTGTCCCCAAGGGAAGAGTGTACAGACCAGCTGCTCTGTTGATTTCACAGCCCCCTGTTGACTTGGTATGTAGATATGTAACCATTGTGTTAGCTTACCCTGCTTAACATGCTGGCACAGAGATAGGTCAATAAACATCTTTTGTGTGACAGAAAGACTGTTTGTCAACTCTGCCTTGATACAGACTTTAAAACACATTTTCATTATACATACATAACTCCTTACATAGTACCTGTACATACATTTCACAATATTAACAACCAGTGTGACCCTGGCTTTCATTTAAGACTTTACATTATAGTCTTTGGTGAACCAGAATGTACATACCAGGATCAGGATATTCTTGTAACCCCCTTGCTAGATGGCACAGAGCAGTTTATAGGTCACAGGATCCTTTACATAGCCAAAATGATGTAAATTTAAGGACTTTTGTAGAACTGAGATTTAAGCTGTTAAACTGTTAATGTGATATATTCTGTTTTTCCTAAGGTCTTCTTTTAATACAATGCTTAATGTGCAGTAAGCAGCTACATACTATTCATTTTCTTTTCAACCACCCTTCCTCAGGTACCATTGAAAGAACAAGGCAGTTATATCACAAAGACAACTTAGGCCCTGATCTTGCGAACACACGAGCTTCAATTTATACACTTCAGTAAGACTACTTGCATGCTCAAAGTCAGGGCTGGCTCTGCAGTTTTTGCAGCGCCAAGCAGCGCGCCAAATTGCCGCCGCGGACGGCGGGGGCAGTCCATGTGCCATTAGGGTGGCACATGGGTTTCTGCAGTGGCGGCAATTCGGCGGCAGCTTCTGTCTTCAGCCGGAAGACAGAAGCCGCCGAATTGCTGCCACAGGCAGCTGAACATAGAAGCTGCTGCCGAATTGCCGCCGCCGCGGAAACGTGCATACCATCCTAATGGCACACGGACTGCCCCCGTCGTCCACAGCGGCAATTCGATGTGCTGCTTGGGGCGGCAAAAACACACGGACTGCCTCCCCTTGCAGATTGCCGCCCCAAGCACCTGCTTGGAATGCTGGTGCCTGGAGCCGGCCCTGCTCAAAGTTAACCATATAAGTTAACTTTGGATTGGAGCTTTCCAAGATAATTTAGGTGGCCTAAATAGACCAACTAATTTTCCCTGTTACTGTTATTTCTAAACTGGGCTCCTAAAGTAGCCATGCATGCACAGAGAATCTTCTCTTAACTGCTCACTTTACAAGCTAAGTGGAAGAAATCTGTGCATGCTCAGTGCATTGATATGCACTGGTAACTCCAACCAAACCAATTATCTTTGGAACATGCAAAGGTACTTTTCCTCTGACAGGGCTATTTCCACATCAACTTTAAACCCCAAGCCATTGTGACTGTTGAGCCATTCAAAAATTGCTTGCAAGTTGTTGTTTTCTAAACAAGAAAGGATGTTTTCCACTCTCCTTGCCCATCCTCCATTGCAGCTGAACTGATTTTACTCAAATCTCCCTTCCAACCATACCCCCCCACACACACACAGTTCATCTTCATGCAGAGATAGAACAAAACCAAAACATTCAGCCAAAAAGGTGAAAATTTAGGGAAGTTATCAGTGACTGAAAGAAGGAGGATAGGCTGGAAACAGTTAACTATAGGGGTTGCGCTGTCACTCCTGCTATATTTCACCCATATGTTGACCTATGTTGTTCCTGGGTTGTGTGTTTTTTCATGGGGCTCCTTTGTTTGGTGGCTTCTTTGTATGTCAGGTGGAACAGGTTTTTCGTTTTTGTTGTTTTTTTTTTGCCTTAGTTCCTCAGGATTTAACTGAATGCCTGTCTCAAGTGGTACATGCTGTGTCAAGCAGCAGCTTTCCAATTGGCCTCTGCAATTCAGATCATACACCATTCATAACTTATCAGTCATTGTTTCTGGCCATCCTTTCCCTTGGCCCAGGACATACACCTGATTTAGTCCAGATAATGAGAAGTGCTATGTGCTATCTACACAGAGTAAAAGACAGTTCTTGCCCCCAAGACCTGCCCTTTTTGTACCTTCCTGGCCCTTCCACTGTTTGTGGCCTAGCAGAGGGTTTTATTTTGCTCTCATTGAAGTTAATTGTAAAAGTCACATTGACCTCAGTGGGAGCAGGATCAGTCTAGAGTTCTGTAACAAGGAAACTACTGATAGACAAAATTCCCATCATCATTCCCATCTCAATGCCAATTTCAATACAAATCCTGTACAGCTTTCAAGAACATAATGAATTTCTCTGCATTTAAAGTACAGTTGCCAGATGGAGTTTTCAATTGAAAGGCATAAAGTCTTAAAACTTTAATTTAAATTGCATTCTTAAATATTCCCTTTTCATTTACATGGGCTTTAAATAAAAATATAGTTTCACTTTCCCAAAATAAGTTTTAAATTTCCACAGACTGTCTCAGGATCAATCTGAAATGGATTTCCTGAATGGGAGAAAATTGTTTTAAAATGACAAGATGTGGAGTACAGGATTATTACTTCTTATCTGTATTACCTACTAGTACCTAGAGGCCCCAACCAAGATTAAAACTCCACGGCAGTTGGCACTGTAGAAACACAAAGAAAGAGAGACTCCCAACCCTGGAGTTCTTATTATCTAAATAGACAAGATTAACTGGATTTCCTGGATATCCCCGGTCTACTATTGGGGAATAGAGGCAAAGAGAGATTAAGCGAGTTCATAAGGCCACACTGGAATTCTGTGGCAGAGCCAGGAACTGAACGGGCATCTCCCAGGTCCCAACATAGTGCTTAAATCCCAAAACCTTTTCTGATGGTGTATAATTTTCATATGAACTACAGTAATACTGTAAATAGTGGAAAGTTAAGATTTTTCATTAAATAGTCAGTCTTTCTAATATGAGTAAATATCTTCCCATTAAAATTACTTTTCACATGTCAAATTCTGCAGTTCTGAGTTGGAAAAAAACTCTTTTTGATGACTTCGAATATTTGAAGGGAAGCGGGGCAGAAACTAACAGAAACCAACTATCTTTCTTCAATGGGAGTTTGTCTGAGTGATCAACCCCCAAATGTTAACATTTGGTTATGCTGATATAGCGAAATCCTGTGGTCCTTTTCAGACAAAGTTCCAAAATCAGCCCTCTATTATACTTGTACAATTTCATTGAAATGAAAGAGGTTTTGTTTGAGTCTAACAAAAGGCTGAATTTGTCTTAAGGGTTTGTAGACTGAATAAGAACAGAAGAATTGAGATTTTGGACCCTAACATGATTTATCCTCTGGACTGCTACATAGGTTAGATATGTCTTCTAATTTATTTTTCTATTTCTGCAGATGGCTTGGCTGCCTTTAGAACTTTCCTGAAGTCCGAGTTCAGTGAGGAGAACATTGACTTCTGGATGGCCTGTGAGGACTTCAAGAAAACTAAGTCTTCTGCTAAAATTGCCTCAAAAGCCCAAAAGATTTATTCAGAATTTATCCAAGCTGATGCTCCAAGGGAGGTAAAACAGTCATTTTTACTTTCTTCAAATAGTTTCCAGGGATAGTCCTCAAGTTGTAAAGCTCAGATCCAGAATGTCATGATATTCAAGATCAGAGTATGTCTACAACAGGACGCATTTATGAAAGACAAATAACTACAACTACAAATAACCAAACAGGCTTCCAAACAGCTTGAGTTCCAGCTTTGCTTTCCTCATTTACTAGGGAATACACCCTTTTTTAGAACTCTTAAAAGCACACAGAGACATCTAGTGTCTGAATATACACTTCAAGTAAACATTACACAGGGTTTGGGTTCAGTGCTATCTCTTAATGCATGCATTCTCATTTTGATGCATGGAGAGGTATGCATTATTGCCAACTCTCAATTTTATCATGGCTCTAGCAATTTTGGGGCTTTTTTTACCTGTCTCATGAGGTTAGCCTTTCGTCATGTTAACTCGTGATTTTTCCCTTACTCAGAATGACTGTCATTTCCCATTACTCTCAAGGGGGTTGAAAAGAGTATGATCGCAATTTCCCAGAAGTCTGTCTGCTTGTGGAAGGGAGGCTGCCTTTAATAAATGTGGCTGCCACCTCCCACAGGCAAAACGGCTCCCAATCTAGATCGGGCTCTCGACAAGACAGTTAGGAAACAGACTGTGAGGAGCATCGGAGACCCTGTAAAAGGTGCATGTGCAGAATGTAGGAGGAGCATGTGCAGAAAGGGAGAAGCAGACTTCCTCTGCAATTCTAATGGAGGGTAAAGGGAGGCTGAAGAAGGTGGAGTGATAGTGATGGGGTAGGAGAGAGATTAGATGGCAGCTCCCTCATCTTAGGGGTAGAGGAGGATAAGGGGAGCCCGCTCTGAGTAATCACGGGAAGGACACATTTTTGCATGTGTAGCTGAGGCTGAATTTTGACCCTTAAAAGCTCTCACACACTTTGGGGGCAGGTGGAATCCCCCTAAAGCTTCAAAAACCCATAAGGCACATAAAAACCCTCACAAATTTATTAGTTTATGCATCTCATGATTATTAAGCCAATCTCATGATTTTTGAATGGTTGGGGTTGGCAATAGTGGCTGTACATTTACTTTCCTTGGCTTTTCATTGACTATATCCTTCTTTATGGTACGATAAACTATATTCCATCCACAAAGTAAATTAAAGTGTGCTACTGGCTACTATTTGTTCATTTCCTTTAACACAGATATTTTTGATGTGATGAATATTGAAACATTCCCTTAGAAATACTCCTTCACAATGTTCAATTTGATCACGAAAGAAAAGGTTTTGTGTGAATGAAGAAATATGTGAATTAACTACCTTATGATGTGTGCTCCCTCAGTGGCCTTTGCACTGATCCCTCTGCTTTTGATAGTAACAGTGTTTTGAATGTCCTGATGTCTTATGATTGATCAAAGCTCTTTTACATTAATTATTATTATTATTACTACAAACAAAATTACAAAAATTAAAGGCCAACTCCTATAATTTTTGTCTTCCTGAAGTCAATGGGAGTTGCAGGTACTCAATGCCTCTGGATTTGAAGCATGTAAAACATGAGTGAAATTATCTACCTGAAACTGCAGATGATAGCAAAAAGGATATTATTATAATTAAATGCTGGTAGCACCAAGTAGGAGTAACTAAATGGGAGGGACTCTAGTTTAGTACTTATCTGCTCATGAATCCCCCTTTTTAAAAATTATTTTATGACATGTCGTTTCTTCTGCATTAGGTAAAGTAATACTCAGACTTTATTTTTTTAAGCAAAACAAAACATTAAAATGTCCTTAAGACTACATTATATATAAGGCCCTTCATTTTCATTTTTTACCAATTTTCCCTGAAAAATTCCTGGGTTTAAAAAAAATTATTTGACTTTTACTAATTTTCACCCAAATTTTGGACATGCCAGAAGTCCCTGGACCCAACTCCTCACTCTGGAAGGGGAGATGGTGGCTTGGTCCCTCCATGCAGAGTCCCTGCTAGATGGCACAGTGTGCCGCTGCAGAGGACAGATATTCTGGTCGGTGGCAGCTGCTCTGCAGTGAGTAAGCAAAATGAGCAGAGAGCTGGGTCCTGGCAGCAAAGACCATCTGACCTGACCTTTGCAGCAACAGGTCCATAAGGAACAGAAGGCTTCCTTAACTGCTGAATTGTGGTGAGTAACAGGCACCTCTTCTCTGATGCGCACCTTGAGTGCTGGGCACCCCTTCAGTACCCTCTCTCATCTGTTTGCTGCCCCTTGTGAGTACCAGGTACTCCCCTCCCCTTTGAGGCACCCCTCTCCTCTCACCCACTATCAGCGGGCACCCCACCACCTTATGCCCCTTATGAATACAGGGTACCCCTTCCTCCTCCAGGTACCCCACAGTCCCTGCCCACTGGCTCTCCTGAGTACCTAGCACACTGTCCCCCTCCAGACACTCCCCTACCACCTGCCCCCTGCCTCCCATGAATACAGGGCACCTACCCCCTCTGAGCAGCCGCTGCTTGCTGCCCCACTTGATTGCCAGGTGTAACAGAATGCTAAACTGTATTATACTGTTCACTAGGAGGTGTCATGTGTAACATACCTTCATTAAGCTCACAACAGTCATCCTTCCTAGCAGTGCAATAGAGCATCTTATAGTGAACACATCTCTGGTGTGTCTCTCTAAGAAGGAAACTCTGTAGCCAGTCCATATCTGTTACAAGAGTCTGACATTCTAGTAGCAGCCCTGCAGCCTACTCAGTACAAGAAGCACATGACATTGTGTCAGAAGTAAAGGTAGTCTAACTAGTGCCAGAGGAGAGTACAAATAGAAGAAAAATAGCAACAAAGGTTGCAAACAGAAAGAACAAAGCAACAAATATTGCAGGATCAATTTAATCAACAAGCCACTCTTCAGTGCCCCTGAGAACTTCCGTTTTCAAGACCTTTAGAATAGACAGACTGGAAGCAGTATTTTGCAAGATTTTGAACTGCTACAAAACTCCACCAGGAAACTGAAGATATTCAGGTATCTTTGTTAAGTTATGCTATGGGGAAGCAGGCTAACACATATCTTTAAATCTTTTGCCTTTACTGAAGATTGTCACAAAGATTATTATGAAAGCGCTCTGTATCTGTTTGATTTCATACTTTATACCTCAGAGAAATGTGGCTTATGAAAGAGCACGTTTTCACCAGAGAATTCAAGAATGAGGAGAAAATGTTGACTCTTTTATAAGAATTCTGCATGCATTGGCTGAAAACTCTGATTTTGGGACTGCAAAACATGAAAATATCAGAGACAGTCTAATCATTCAGCCTAGAGATAAAACCATTTCACAGGAACCACAATTAAAGACAAATTTAAATCTACAAGCTGCTACCCCATTAGCAAAGCAGTCTGAACTAGTCAAACAACAGAAGAAGAGGCAGGAGCAACTTGAAAAACCTGAAACGAGCTTAGAAGCTGTAAACAGACACACCATGAGAGCTAAAAGTCATTAATATAGAAGCCCTGAGGCTATGAAGGAGTCCCAGGCTACAAAGAATTTCAGAGTAAATGCAAAGGATTTGGAAAAATTCATAGCTTAAGACATGTGTCATGCTAAACATGAAATATGTAATAAATGCACAAAATATGGACATTTTGCAGCTGTTTGCCATACCAAGGCAGTCAGGGAGTTGACTAATATTTCAGACAATCAAGAGCCATTTTTTCTGGGATCTATCACATGTGGTGACACATAGCCTGCCTGGAGAGTGAAACTGAATATTCCTGGGAAGACTACTAACTTTAAAATGACTAAGTATCAGATGTGACAATCCTCTCAAAAGGGACTTACAATCACCTATAATCTCTCCCAGAGCCAAAATTACCTGATATCTCTTTAACTAGCTCTGGAGGTAATCTGAACTGCATGTGTCAGTTCACCAGAGAAACAATTTACAAAGACAAAAGTTTTGTATTCAAAATTTACATGATCAAAGGATCAAAGACCAACAATCTTCTCAGACATCTCATGGCAGTTGATATATGTTTGAGTTGTGTAATTAGAAAACCAGTATGATTCACAGATACTTAACAGACTGATCTACTGAACTCTAAAGAGCGTGATTTTGTAAAATAGTAGAAATATAAAACTTAAAGGAGAGATCTAATAGAATGTTAGATTGTGTTTTACTAGGTGGCACTGTGTGTAACATACATTAAGACTTAAGTTCACAACAGCCATTACTGACAGTGCAATAAAGAATTGTATAGTGAATATATCTCTGGTGTATCTCTCTAAGAAGGAAGTGCTGGAGCCAGTCCATATCTGATACAGAATCTGACCTGTTAGTAGCAACCCTGCAAACTACAAGTAGTGCATGACACCAGGCACCCTTCCTCCCCCCTCCATACCCACTGCACCCTATGAGTTTTGGCCCCCATGATAGCCCCCTCTGAGTAGCTGGGCCTTTCAGCACAGCCCTGGCTAGATGATACTACCCAGACAGGAGTCCCAGAACACAGAGGCCAATGCACTTCCCCTACTGGACAGAAGCCCTGGCACTCTCCTGACTCCCAGCCCCTGTGTCCCACCTCTGTAACAGGAGAGATGATTATTTGGGGAGGGGGTTCTGGTCAAGTAATATTGGTTGTCTAGTCTCTCCAGTGGCTGTCAGGTGATAGTGACCCATTCTGAGTGAGGGAGGAGTGTAAGTCACCAACAATAAACTGTTTTAAAAAGAAAAGTTTTATTCCTGTAATGGAAATTAGAAATAATAGTTTCATAAATATTTGAAGAAAAATACCTGCCTGATGATAAAAGTATCAATAAATCTTCACACTGATAAATACAAGAAATGCATAAAATTGTGATAAAATATATGCTTTCATAAACAGAAAAACAGTTTATCAGTCCACATTCAGAAGCATATTGATTATTCAGCTAGTGTGTAGTTCAACTACAGTCTGGTTCCTGGCCTATCAAGCATTCAGCAGATAATAAAGCCAATCTATTGTATTGGCCTAATTTTACATTTCTGTGGGTATAATGGTGCAATAACTATGAACTAGACAGTGACTTGGACTACGTGCTCACACAGAATAAGCACCCCCTCAAACGCCATATAACTCTGAGCAGACCATTTGGATCTTGGTCCAGGTGCACAGTAGTAAATGTTGCTGAACACCACATTACACCCTACCCAGAGCCAGTCCTGTGTGATCATCCTACTCTCATGTACCACAACTTTATTATTATTGTTAATAATTAGCCAATTAAAGAACAAGTAGAAAGTCTATTTTCACCTCAAAAGACACTTATTACTTCCCTTATGATTAATAAGTTACACATTTGCAATTCATCGGGAGAACAGAATTCCCTTTAGTTAATAGTTAACATTCAAATAGCCCTAGAATGGCTGGAGAATTAAGGTATCTCGGTTGATAGAGTTGTATGTTTTATAGAATATCTTTTGCAAAGGGTAGGTCTCTGAAAGGAAATGCAAATACTTTCCTTTCTGTATTATAAAGAGTTAGAATTTCCTGCCTTGATCTATACTTAGATAATCAAAGGCATTTTTTATCTTCTTTCTGTGATACCATCTCTTTAATCCCAGGGAGCCAAAATAAACTAATATTCAATATGCTAGAAAATAAAGGCATTAACTATGTGCTAGTTTGCATCAGACAGCATATTCTGAGAAAAAATTCAAATAGTATTT
Organism: Chrysemys picta bellii; assembly: GCF_011386835.1. Lineage (NCBI taxonomy): Eukaryota > Metazoa > Chordata > Testudines > Emydidae > Chrysemys > Chrysemys picta. The sequence continues at coordinate 48,409,175 of NC_088798.1, read as the reverse complement.
GCATCATGCACGAATACAAACTTCAACTCTCCAGTAAAATTTAAACTAATTTTATTACACCTTACTTTCCCCAGATTAATATTGACTTCACTACCAGAGACCACATCTCTCAGAATATCTCGGAACCAACCCTGAAATGTTTTGATGATGCTCAGAGACTAATCTATAGTCTCATGGCCAAGGACTCTTTCCCTAGGTTTCTAAGGTCAGAAGTTTATAAGGAACTGGTACATAAGCAACAGAATGGAAACCAGAAAAGATGGCTCCCATTTTTGTGAATAAGGTAAATATCAAAGACACAAGGATTATGAATCTACTCTATACCTTCCATTGCAACTAAGTGTAGAATAATATATTATTAAAGTAGTTATGCACACTACATGTAAGAATTCCCATTTGCTTTTGAAATACAAAATGCAGTATACTAAAATTTATAACAATATTACTAAGAGTTGTTTGGGAATTTTTCAATGAAATGTTTTGCATCAAAAATGCTGATTGATCAAAACAAACTTTTCATGGGAAAGTTTCTCAACTCTTTTTTTTTTTTTTTTTTTTTTGAAAAGGTACAAAATTGTCAAAATGAAAAATTCCAGTTTTCCAGTTTGAAATGACTTTTCATTTTGAATTGTATACTAAAAATAGCTTAGTAAGACACAAATAGAAAAATGGTTGAAATCAAAATAAACCAAATATTTTTGGTCAGTTTTGATTGACCCAAACCAAAATTTGGGGGATATTTGGATCAGGAAAATTTTCAATATTTTGACTTTTCATCTCAACTTGAAGACAGGAAAGTATTTTGAAATCTCAAATTTTTTTGCAGGATTGAAAAATGTTTCCTGGCCAGCTCTAATTTATTATTTTACTCCAAAAAGTTTAAAAATCTAGTAAAATATGTAAGTTCACTAAACCCTCTCAATTCATCAACATTCTGTATGAGGTCGCACCCAGATCTGAAGAGGACTACTTGCACAACACTGGGAGCAACCTGGATAGAAATTGGCTGGGGAAGGAGGTACAGATGGAACTGGATAAAAACAGCCAACATATTATGTATAATTAAGAGCCTGTGTAAATCATGATTTCATAGACTGCATAGAAATTGTAAAATTAGCTCAATACTGCAACTTTTTCAAGCTGTAAGCAAGCATCCCTGCTTCCTCCTCCCTGATGAGGCCACAGGGGCTCATGGGGTGGTTAGCAGAGTAGTTACAGAAGGAAGATGGGCATGGGACAGGTCAGACTTATCCCGGGAGTAGGTGTGCATGGACCAATCCTATCCTGTTGTGCTCCATGCTCAGCTCCAGTCCACGTCCCCACTGCTGCTTTCTGTCCAGCTGGCAGGAAGAAGGGGGTGGTGCTGACAATGCAGTGACTAGGAACCCCAGCCCACGCCACAGGCCCAGGGGCAGACACCAGAGTGCTGGCTGGCAAGGAGCTGAGCCCAGGATCCACCCCCACTGCTGTAGCCAGCACAATAGCCAGGCCTGCTGCTGTTTGAAACAGGAGCAGGTGTGTGAGGGGAGCCCTGCCCTACTGGGGGATGGATACTGGGCTCAGCTCCTTGATAGCTGGTGGGCCTGTGGGGACTGCTGTGAGGCAGGGCAAACCGGGTTTCTGAATCACCAGGTTGTCAGCACCATCCTCTCTCCCCACCAGCTGGACAGGAAGCAGCAATGGTGGCTTGGGCTGGAGCTAAGCATGCAGTGAGTCAGGCCCAAATTCCTATCCCGGGCCAGACCGGTCAGAGCCACATGGTTCATCTGCATACTGAGTTGCCTCTGGCTGCTCATCCAGGTGGTGTTTGTCATCCTGGCCGTTGGTGTCTCACACCCCAGCCCATCCTCCTTCCTGGGACAGGACTGGCCACCACTTCCCCACCCCCTCCAGGATGGAACCAGACTCCTAACTGCCCAAGAGCAGCTGTGGCCTTCCTGCTGTTGGGAAAATTGAAGCAGTTTGGAGGGAGGGGGACTCAGCAGTCATGCATACCCTGTGAAATACAAACATTTACCCATAAGGCTGCCATGACTTTAAAAATAAAAATCAGCAATTTTCTGAGGGCCTTATCTATAATTAGCGATCCAGATCCTCAGTCCTGTTAAGTCTGCTTTGTGCCAAAAATAGTCACGCAACATGTTTAAACAAAAATAATTGTATGTGTTTCAAAATACAGCATGTCACTAGAGTGTATATGTAAAACAATGCGAATCCTTGTGATATGTTATCCAAATTACTTCCATAAATGGTTGTTTGCCTTACGATAACATATTCTGATATTATCATTACTGGCAACAATTCTCCTATCAGCTTCCTCTTACTGAATACATCTACACATTCACCCACATGATCTTCAATGCTAAAATGAGGTCACACGCCACTGGAGGAAAGGAAGGCAGTGACATTACAATTATGAGCAATGCTATAAAGGCTGAACCCTGAGCTCATCCCAAATAGTAAGGCTGGAAGCTGGCAGGTGCTTAAGTAGCAGAAAAGCTGCAGAGAGGCTGCAGAATCATTCTGCAGTAGCTACTGCACTCGACTAGCCTTCATGACCGTCTACATGACCCCTATCCTCCTCCCCCACCCCCGAATGGTGTGTACCCTTTTTGTGGCCTGAATCCCTGTCCCTTTGGTACAGAGGTCATCAATTCTGCTACAAGGACACCTTCTATGATGTATTCCTAAATTAGCATTAACTCTATTATCCCAATAAAACAATGGTCAGAACAGTTTTAGAGTCCTGAGTTTTAGAGTAAGAATACACATCTGACACTGTTATACCAAAGAGAATATTATTAAAATAGGGACATACCAGTGGAATACTGGGTAGTTATTTCAGCTCTTATGTTCCCTTCCCACAAAAACGAAACAGTCAAAAAGCACCACAGCTTTTGAATTACAGAGCTTCCTACCTTATTAGGAGAATTTGTCTATCACCATCACACTGCAAGAACCCATAGAAATGCAGACAGCAGAAGCTAGTGATTCCACAAGAAATCATTGCCACAGCCCCAAAGATAAACATTAAGTGCACAGAAGGTCTGTGATATGTCATAACATATACCAAATAACTTAATGGTCAACCTTGAAAGTACATGAAATATGTGCACTACAAAATTATGTTTGAACCCAGAATATTCTCTGCATTTTGTTTGGTAAGAAACAACAATTAACCGTCCTATAATGATTATTACTTCGGCATCATCAATCCAGCTGGGATTTCTGTCACACATTATTGCTGTTTATAGTACAGATTTGAAAAACTACACATCAATACTTGAATAATATATGAGCAAACATACCTGAATGTTTCCAAGCAGAGCAGATGGTGAAAAAGTGCTTAAACAGAACATAGAGAAGGTGGCATTAATTTTGTGCGGGAGTATGTACTGTAATGGATTTTATTTCCTGGGGTTTTTTTCCAAGAGGTAAAAATGAGATTGAATGTACTCACAGCAAACATGCTCACTGATAGTTTAGCAAGTCTGTTGTTTTAGCACCTGTATATTTAATGTCCTGCACTATATCTAGATTAAAATCATCTGCATCTGCCGACCAGGAACAGTCCTCTTTCTATTCCCATTTTTTTTTTCCAGTAATGATTGTTTAATTAAATGTGCTTGTACTTTTCACATTTCAAAAAAGAGACAATTTCAATCATTTATATACTTTACAAATAAGAATGTTTTGACGTTGTTGAATTAATGTCACCAAAACCTTTATGAATTATTTTCTCTCATCTTTTTATTGTTTTTGTACATTTAGAAAAGAAGTTTATAAATGGTGGATAATATATATTGTAAATGATAATGAGTTATGGATAATATTTAATAAATAGCTGCTCTCTAACAACTTTGTATTAAGAACAAATGAAAGTTTAATTATATGCTTGTCTAATGTTCTCTATTTCATTTACATTTTTCACTGAACTATCTCACTAGTTTATTAATTGTTTGGGTGTTTGGGGAAAAAAGGAAATAATTGTGTGTGCCGTTTCTATTAGTTATTAATTTCTCTTCTCCTTTCCAACCATTTCATGTGTATTGTGCACCTATAATCAAAAGTCACCCTGCCAATTTTCACTAATTCTTGTGATAATGTGGAGAATGCAGACAGGGGGAAAAGTATACATTCTATTTCATCACGAAAATGGGTTTTTAAAACGTAACAGTTTAAATATGGATTTGTTACTATATGAACGTATATGGGCTGGAGTCGCCAGTGTATAATTTCATTCTCATGGTGAAAGGAGTAGGAGGAAGCATGTGAGGGCAAGTTTGGAGGTAATGTACAGTAGAGGCAAGGACATAGAAGGGAAAGCTTCATTACACCTGATCCCATACTGACATAAAACCCATTATGGCCTGATCAGGGGTAGTGGAAGTTGGAGCAGAGCAACAAGGAACCTAACATCCATTGAGGCCAAACAACCAGGGAGCAGAGAGTCAGAGCTAGTTCCTAACAGCCACCACTGCCCACTACATCCTAGCACAGCTTGGATGTAATGGAGAATGTGGACAATACATGTTCATAGGAGCACGGAGACAAGGTAGGTGAGACAACATCTTATATTGGACCAACTTCTGTTGGTGGAATGTACAAGTTTTCAAGTTACACAGAGCTCTTCTTCAGATCTGCTAAGGAAGCAGAGCACAGACAGATTTAGGAAATTGTTAAAAGTGCCTGATCCTCCTGCTATGTACCTTTAGGTCATTATTTAACAAGGCATCTAAGCATCTGCTTAACCATAAGCATCTGAGTAGCCCCATTAACTTTAAAAGTTTGTGGAGCAGGGATTGTTTGGGTAACAACAAACAGCTTCAAAAGGAAAAAGTAGACTGTTAACCATAATTTAGGTACATGTTTGCTTGGGTTTGCCTGGTCATCAACTAATCTATATTTTCCTCTTTGTAGTTTGAAATATTTGAGACACATAGACAAATCTTGTTGGCCATCTTCAGACAAGTAATCCAACTATCATCAACAGGGCTACTTGTGTTGTTAAGACCAGTTGGATTTGTCCCACAATGTTTTCATCCACAATATTGAAAATGCATTAAGCCACACAGGGATATGCATAGGGTGTTTGTGCATACAGATACTGATGCAATTTATTACTATTATTGTATGACTAACTCATTTTTTTCTGAAAATAAGTTCTAATTTTGGGGGTGTTGAAGAGACATGCAAAGTGTTCTTTCACTATGAAAAACAGTTCATAGTTGACAAGACAAGGGTAAAGTTTTAAATACCATTTGTTTTGAATATATTTAATGTAACGTGATTTTTAATGCTTGTTTATTTTATTTGAGGTTACATACACTATTTGAACCCCTACTTCTTTCTCCCACCACCCACCATGTCCTCTGGTGCACCATCAGCAAGTCTGTGACCCAAAGAGCCATTTCCTATTTATAAAATTAAATTAGGGGTCCCATTTAGTTTTAACAATAGGAAGAGACACTGAAGTAGCCTGAAGGCCACACTGAGCTACCCAAAGAGTAGCCTGGGTTGGGGTAGAAGGTACAATTTAAAACTGACTTCCCTGCTGTTCTTCCCTCTACCCTATTGCCCCCATCTGTTTTCCTCTTTTGCCTTATCCCCCCTTCTTTCACAGTGAAGTTTAACTGAAAAGCAACCCGGCCACTGATGTTGGGGTTCAAGGAGGAAGTGGTGGTTTCTCTTTGAAGTCCCACAGCTAGTGATCCTTCTGCAATGATACTCCAAAAGGAAACTGGAGCTTCCACCTGTAGCTCAACACTGATGCTGAGCAGTCTCCAAGGCATTGTCTACACCAGGGATTTGCCCTGATAGCAGCCATTAGGAGTCAGCAATCAGCATAACTGCACTGAAGCAAGCAAAGCTGCTATTTGCTCTAGTGGGGCTTATCCAGGGGGTAGTTACATGATTTTTCTGTTCTGGCTCTGATCCTGAAACTCATTACTCAGAAAGTAGAACTTCCACTGGCTTGAGTAGGAGTTTTATCTAAGTATAGGATTGCAGGATCAACTCCCCATCCTTATCAGGAAGAGTGAGAAATTGAGAGATTTTGCTATATGATGTCAGGGGCTTCAAGACAGAAACAGAAGACAAGAGAAAGATGTACAAGATTGGGGGTTAAAATGTGGCACAATACAAAATTAGCACATAATAGGTTTGAGATTGAATTATAATTGCTACAATATAGTGAGAACTTTTTCAATGGAAGTCCACAACCAACACACATCCCATGATCAACAGTATAAGTATCATCAAAGGACTAGATCATTCTTAGACCTTCATTTTAAACTATTAAATGTACACAAGAAAGAATCAGTAATGGGTCTAACTGAATTCAAATACATTCATAATGTTTTACCTGAAATATAGAACGATTACAATTTGAATGGTGATTACTGAACTCACATGTAATATAATAATACTAATTTGTCTATAATCCCTTAATTAAAAATATATTCCACTGAAGGCCCATGTTATGAATTTGGTGTTGAACGGGCCTTGCAACAATTTTACAAATTAATCTTTTTCAAGTCCATCATATGGGGTGGAAACCTGCACGTTTAAATAAATGAATCATTACAAATTCATGTGTAACAATAATAACTGGGTCTCACAATTCATTCATTGTAAAAACACTAAAACAATATCTGGCTATATAATATGCAATTAAACACAAGTATCTTACACATATTAAAGCGCTTCCAAGTTCTGAAAATACTCATATGTATATAACTTATGCATCATTAAAGATAGGAATCCTAGAGGCAAGGGAATGCCTGGCAGAATATTATCAGACCTTAATCCTAATTTATGAGGAAAGTGTTTGAAAATAGCTAAGCGTGAAATCTGCATTAATTTACAGACATTATTTTGCTGTCAACAGATAAAACTTTAGGAGTATAATTCTACCATCCTATTCAGGCAGAACACCCATTGACTTCAAAATGTTCCTAAAACATTTTTTATGTTGTTTTATATGCAATTTGCAAAGCAAATCATTTTTATAATAATCAGTAAATCACTACTTATACAGACAGTTTTCAGATAAGAGGCAAAATCAAAAGGAGTTTTATTTAATTAAGGACTGCATAATTTGGCCAAAGTCTAATATGTTGCTACATTTCTGCCCTGGATATAGTGGGACACATAATGGAAGAATAAACTAAAATGGAAAGAAATGCATATATATTTCCAGATATTCTTTAAAATATAAAACTGCAGCTTTACACTTTTACAGCATTAGCTCATCAACAAAAATCATAAAAAACACAAAGTCAAATAAGTTCCTCACTCACTAAGATATGATAAATTAATTGGCATAGCAAAAGTCTGTAGCGGAAGGGACAAGCACTGGATTGCAACTCAGGAGATTTGGGTTTAATCCACAGCTTTGCCTTAGACTTCATGTGATCTTGGACAGTTGTTTAATTTCTCTATGCCTTATTTCCCTATCTATAAAATGGGGTGATTACCTCTTTACTTCACAGAGGTTCTGTAAGCAGAGATTCACTCATATTTGTGAGGCCCCCTAATACTACAGTGAAGGTCATATAGGCAGGTTGTAGAAGACTACTCAGCTATGGTATCCCTGTTCCACTATTCAGATTAAACATCCTCATTGTCAAGGACAATGAAGGTTTGAAAACTCTTTGGGGAAAGGATCAAATCTACCTACACATTTGTACAGCATCTAGTCCAAAGGATAATCCACATTTTGGAAACACGGCAACAGCTACTGCACCCCAATCCATGTCCATTTTCTATTGCAGAAACAAGGACATTTTTCTCCATGCTCATCATGATGCTAAAAATCACATTTGCATACACAGACAGAGAGAGCTTTGGGAGAGTCTCGTAAAATCTTGTTTCAAAATGTGCCAGCATCAGAGCAAAAAACTCCAGAACACTGAACAATCTGCACCCTGCTTCTTTGCTTCCCCCAGTCCTAGATATTTTCGACTAGTGGCACTTCCTGAAACCTTCAATTCAATAATGTGACTGATTGAGGGAACATTCTCTCAGGAATCAGATGCCTGCAGCCACTTCAGCTTCTCAAACTCTCTCTCAAAGGAGCTCTTACTGTCCAAATAAGACTAACGGCAAGATTGGTAGGATTGAAAATATCAAATAAATGTTTTCCTTCTCTAATGCCAAGCAGACAACTACTGGAATTTTTGGATACCTAGGGGTTTAAACTTGCTTAAAAAACCGCTTCATGTAATGAATTTTCTTCCTTGTCCACCCATACATACAGAGGCTTATATTCTCTGCTGAATATATTTGTTGCCATTTTAATTAATGTGGATTTTCAATTAGTATTTCCCTGTTCATTTCAGTATGATCCTTACATGAGCTAATGCTTTGCTGATTTGGTTAGAGAAAACATTTTGAGTGAAACTAACCAATGAAAAGGGTCTATAAAAGATTTAAGAATAACTCAGCTTAATGCGAACAATACTGGTATGGATGTCAAAGGAACCAAATAAACCAAATAATCAGCTGTGAACATGTAGGATAAATCCCAATAAGGACAACACATACAGTTCATTATGACTCAATTATACTCCATGTCTGTCGATATGCTCTGTCTGGCACACTTCTACAGGAACCTCCAAATTGTAAGTGTTTTTTGTGTACACTAGTAGACCTCATCCAATGCCTGCTGAAGTCATTGGAAAAGCTGACATTAACTTATACAGGCCCTAGATCAGGCTGTAGGTGCATGATGTATAATCCAATGTCTGTCAGAACAATTAAATAAAATTACTATTATATATATAATTTGTCTGCCTGAATTTTTAAAATTAATTACTTCCTATGACTCCTAGTCAACAGGATACTATTTCTCTGACCTGGGGGGGAGGAGGGAAACCTTCTTTACCTTGCTCAAGTTTAGTCATTTGCATTTAAAATGAATAATGCTGAATTTTTCCTCCCACTCCAGGCCTGTTTGCATTTAGGTTTGCATGCAAGTTATATTTAGTTCTGTGAATAACTTCCACATTTTGCATGACAGTGCTAGAAACAAGGAAGCTACAATTTTTATAAAATGAAAAAAATCCCCAGGGAAACAATTTTTGCTAATGCACTGATTATTGCTTTTAGCGACACCAATATCTTCATCCCCTTCTAGAAACACAGGATCATAAAGAGGCTACAACAGCTACTTTCTATTAAACGATTTCAAACAATTGGACCAAGTGTTATGCACAGTATTGCCAATTCCAGTAATTTGATCATGAATCTCATGAGATTTGGTGTTTTTATTAAAACCTGAGCGTCCAGAAGCAATAGACTACATAAAAACAAAAAAACAAAAACAAAAAGTCAGATTTTCAAGTGTCTAGCCCCAATAATTGGAAAGAAGGACCTGAGAACATTTTCTCCCAAATATGGAATTTCCACCTAAAATTACACTTGTTTGAATTGCAGTATGGGCAACATGTAACCATGGTCCACCACGAAACTTAAGTTCCATTATCCTATAACCATTCAGGGCAGGGTAGAAATGGGAACTTTATGTCGCTGGAGTGGAGAAATTTTCAACCACCTAATTGGGAACACAGGATTTGCTTTTAATCCTAGAAGGCTTTAAAATACTGGACATTAAAATCACAGATTTATTCATGGAACAACATGGGTCAAAATTTTAGAGGGTGATAATATATTACCATTTTCATTTCCAAATCCAAAAACTGCAATCTTGCTACCAAACTGGCTTACCTTTTCCAACAGAGGGTTATGAAAAATAGTAATAACAAAACTTAGTTTTCTAGAAAAAAAATTCTGTAAAAGATATGCTATATTAAGATTATATGATGGTGTAGCACACCATAAAAGTTGTGAAGCTAATTTCAGATGACCTGCCTAACTCATATATGTAAAAAGCAACAGAGGGTCCTGTGGCACCTTTAAGACTAACAGAAGTATTGGGAGCATAAGCTTTAGTGGGCAAGATCCTCACTTCTTCAGTGCAAGAAGTGAGGTTCTTACCCACGAAAGCTTATGCTCCCAATACTTCTGTTAGTCTTAAAGGTGCCACAGGACCCTCTGTTGCTTTTTACAGATTCAGACTAACACGGCTACCCCTCTGATACTAAACTCATATATGGTTTCACCAGTCAAGAGTAATGTGAGCATCCCAAACAAATGCTAATTAAACTTTCATAGCACCCAAACTATCATTCCATATTTGTGCAGTTTTCTTTAATTCATAGGTCATCTCCATAGTAACTGTCCAGAATAACAGAGATATGGACACAATTGGAATTCAAGAGAAAAACTAACATACTCAAAATAACTTTGTTTGCTCCACATTTTATGAACTAGTAGATATCACCTGAATGTAATAATCAGTCAAGATCAACAATTCAATATTTAAAAATACATGAAGTCTATTAAAAACAAACAAGACACAAGTAAAAGTTCTGTTAGCTGCAAATATGACTTTTTAAATGGGTCTCTGACATTGCTTCTTTTCTGCTTGTTTTAAGTTTTACCATTGTTATAACTATTTTTGTAATATCAACTCTGGAAAAGCGGTTCTCAAACTGTAGCTCAAAGAGCACTTGCTAGCCACAAGGTGCTGGGTCTTCCTTAACCCCCATTAATAGCAGTGCTTAGTGTGTGCAGGGGGGAGTGTCACTCACACCCCCACAAGATATTTATGAAGCTTGAGGGGGATCGCTGTGGAGAGCAGAGCATCTGCCAGAGGGCATGGGCCCATTGGCAGCCATTCCCTATTCACTGGCCTTTTTGCCTGTCTGTTGCACCCAGAGGTGTCTTGTGTCCTGGAGGAAGGGAGTGGAGCTACCTTTGCAGCTTCCGGAGGGCGGGGAGGGAGAGGGAATGTGCAACGGAGCCTAGAAGCTGTGGAGGGGATGGGGTAAGCTGCAGGGGATATTGACCCTCCTCCACCAGCTGCCCAGCACGGTGTAGGGACAGGATCACTGCCAGGCCAGCAGGGAGGAATGGGATAGAGTGGGGAGTAGCAGCAACAGAGGTGGGGAACAGTTGGGGCAGAAGGGCAGAGCCAGCACCCCCGGCTAAGGCCCCACGGATTCAGAGAGAACCCTGGATTCCCATTGTCCCCGCACTCCATTCCCAGAGAGACTCTCAAGCTCACTGACTATCACTTCACCCAGCCACAAAGTTCCCCATCCCCAATGACTGTCACTTTACCCCCATACCCAGAGAGGCCCAAGCCCCACCAAATCTCACTTCACTTCCCAGCCTCCAATCCCAGAAAGCCCCAACCTCACTGAATCTCCCTGAACCCCCAGCCCTGTATCTCCAGATAAACCCTCTAAATCCCAGAGATCCCCCAAACTGCAGTGAATCTCACCCTACACCCAGACCCTTAACACTAGAGATTCCAAACTCCAGTGAATCTCACTGAACCACAGTGCCCAGAAAGACCTGCAACCCCACTGAATGTCCCTGCACTCTCAAACACCCCCAAAAGACCCAACAGCCCACTGAAACTCATTGAAGCCCCAGGCCACTGTCCCAGAGACCCCCCAAATGCACCATATGTCACTACACCCCCCAGCCCCAGAGACCTCCCCACCCCACTGAATCTCACTGTACCCCAACCCCAGCCCCAGAGAGATCCATGCAAATCTGAGAAGCCCATTGGACCCCAATCCCACATAATCTCAATGTACCCCTAGCCCTGTACCCCATAGAGATCCTCCAAATCTCACAGAATCTCACTGCACTCCCCATAGCCCTATCTCCCAAACTCACAGGATGTATTTTAATATTTGCATGAGGTCTGTTGCCTCATTTTTAAAAAAACAGCATAAATATAAATAGGTTTCTGAAACTAAAAATTACTACATATATTACAGAAATGCATTTGAAGAAAATTTGCATTGTGTGTATCAAGTGCTTGAACATTTACTTGGACTGTGGTTATGACAGACCTCCCATTTTTTTTTCAGACCACTTCAAGCACTGATTACAAGGCATGTTTTTCCATGTAAGCAATTGTTGTAGTGTGTATAGGGTGTCATACAATCTTGAATGGGATAGGAGGTTGGTTATGGGGCACTCTGTTAAGGCATGGTCCATGCTATGAAAAGTTCCAAAAGCCCCTGTTTCACATATAATTTCTTAACCACAAGGCACCCAATCCTGCATTTCTGCACTCTTTAACTCTCATTCTTTCAGTGGAAGATCTGGGGACATACTAGAGGCAGAATTGTATCCTCTGGCTGAAATTCTGGCTGCATCGAAGCCTATGACAAAACTGCCATTGACTTTAATGGGACCAGAATTTCACACAATGTACCATTCATTTTAGTTAAACACGTTAAGATAGGGGAGGTGATGAACTTAATAATTAAGACTGATCAAAAAAGTCCATCAAAAATATTTTTCAAAAGAAAATTGCATTTGACTTCAACTAAACAAACTATTTTTTCCCACAAAAGGTGATTGCTTTCCCCAGAACATTTTGAGTTTTCATCAAAAAACATTTTAGCAGAAAACTAAGGGTCTTTTCTCCCCCTAGAAAAAGTCAACATTTTCTACAAAAACATTTTTCAACCAGTTCTCTAATAATCCATCTTGAAGAAATGTGAATGTACCACAAAAAAAAAAATGTAGTCATAAGAAAGCTTATTCCTTAGGTAACATACTAAGGCAAGCTACTATGAATAGTTGAGCTAATTTGCTATTTAAAACATTATATTCCATACAGAAGATGTATAGTCAAATGCAGAATGACTAGACTGACATCAGGAAATCTCTAAATTGCTTGATTTTATAAAATGATACTACTTACACTGGAGGATGACAAAAGCAATGACACTGATTGATTCAAGGATTGTAATGCTTTTAGGGCTAAGATTTTTCAAAATTCGATGCTTTCTCTGTGTATGTAGGCTTTTATATTGCACTCATCACTGTAAAAGAACTTTTCTTCCTGCAAGTCCATTGAAAATCTGTGCTGCATTATCACTTGCCTTGAACTATTAGCCACTATACTATCTGTACAGTTTAAAATTTGTTTGAATTTAATTTTTAGAACACATGGACTGGACTTTGATCTAACTACAATCATTTTGCCTGTTAGAATGAGATAAAATGGCAACTATGAAACACCTTGCATTTACTGAATTTCTTAACATAGCTGAGCCCTTTAATGGAAAAAAAACGATGTATGTTGTTATTAAACAACATATAGAGGTTTTTGTGGCATGATATATTTATCTCTTCATTTTAAAGGATAAGCACAACATTTTTGGACTAGGCAAACTCATTAATCCTGGGACCTTTTATATTCCCATATATATTTTACCCTTCAGAGTGAATAAATATCACCTGTACTGTGTTCTGATGGAGGAGTCAGCATAAACTCTTGGCTCAAACTCAGCATTTTCTGCTATTTGTGTTTCTTTTCAATTAGCTCTTACACTAGAGTTTAAGTACAGCTCTGGTCACTCTGTGCAGTGATGTTTAAGACCCAAATCTGGAGTCGTCCATTAACTTTGCTAATTTAAACTAAATTGTAGCCTAAATTCTGGAATGACTGAGTATTTGAAAAACAAATGGATGCTTTCTGGTTGCAATCACTTCTTGTAGGTAACATTTCAAGATAGGACTATCAATTTAAAAAAATAAAGATTCATTAAAGGAGAAAAAATACCCATCAATATGTTTGGGGTCATCCCCACACACACACACACAAACTATTAGGAAATAGTTTCTAACATAAAATAAATAAAGGAAATTCATGCAAAGGGTAACACAGTTGTTACAGATCATATTGGAGGAATTTTAAAAAGTGCTCAGCATTGGCCTAATGCTGCTTCCATTGAAATCAATGGTAAAACTCCTATTGACATCGATGGGAAAAAAGTTAGGCCAATACACAGCGTTTTTTGAAAATCTCTCCCAGGTCCACTAATAGACTAAATAGTAGAACAGAGTAAAGGACAGATTTTCCAAATAGCTCAACACCCAACCCAGTTGGGATTGTTGGATTCGGAGTACTGTTGTAAATCTGGGTACTTCATTAAAGTGCCTAAATATGTGGTGGACTCTGAAAATCTGGCCCCAGATGTGGGTACTGAGCACTTTTGAAGATCTAGCCCTAAGGCTTTAATATCCATTTTGCTATTTTATTCTCTAAGATGGATATCCACATTTGGAAAATCTGACATTAATTTCCCATGTACATCAGGTTCCTCTGCTTTACACACACACAATCCTCTCTAAAATCTACAATAGTTGCTTCCTTCACATCATCATTCCTAACAGTCAAGCTTCATGAACATTTCTAGATCATATTTGTTTATTTTATTGTTGTATTTTTTAAGGAATGATTGAAATTGTGCTAGATATTTATATTCTTCTCTTGGACTGCTTATAAAAGGACTTCTTTTATCTGAAAATACAGCTGTAATAAAATAATGTGTATCATGTTACTAATAATTCTCTTTATTGATTGCTTTGACCTCTTCCTCCTCCTGCATATTTTATATATACGTATTCAGGAGTATTCAGACAAAAACATACAAATGTAAAAGGAAAGATCATAAATAGAAACGAAGGCTTCAAAAAGTTGCCCTTTCCACACACATATCCAAAGATAGAAATTAGCCATGTTGATTACTTTAAATGAAAAAGTATTTTTAGGGTGGCATGTTCTCCCACATTTATACTCCAGTCATTTAGTTCCAGCTTCTACTGTTTTCCATAAAACTGGCACATAAGAGAAAATGTTAGACTAGGTGCAGAATCAGAGAAGGATAATATACCAAACTGTGCCCTTTTTGAAAGTAATGTAGTAAATGTGACACACACAAACACGCTCAAGAGCAACTGTACTTTATTACCTGGCCCCAATCACCTGACACAGATTATGTTACAAAAGGTTAATGCCCTATCATGTTGCAAGGGTCAGCATCCACAGACTCCAGTGGCTATTGTTACGCCTGTGTGCCGACCCCCAGCAACACAAATCGTATTTAATTAGTCTGGAAGCCAGAAAACCATGTCTGTGTCTAGTAATCTCAGCAAAATCTCTCCTTTGTGTTCATTATAAACAACCCCGTCTCTCCTTCACCATGAGGATCACTAAGCTCTCTTCAAATTCTGCCCAGTGCAGGCTGAAAGACTGTTAATCCCAAAGCTAAAATAATGTGCATTGCATTCATGTTGCAGCTAACGTAGCTAGCCCTTGGAATGCTGCCACCTCAATGTCCAATATGTGATGACAATTAAAAAAGAGTTAAGGGGACTGTGTGTGCAAATGCTTCTAAGTATTACATTCACAGTAAGGCGAGAGAAGAATGTTGGATGGGGGAGTGGGAAAATGTTCCCCAATCCTCTTGGTGACTGAGCCTATCCTCTCACATGCACCTACACAAAAATAAAATGTTCTCATCATCATTTTATTGAGCATCTTGCATGAGGTGGGGATTTTGTTGATGTTGTTGCTCATGATCTTTTGCAGCAATTTTGTGAAATTTTGCCATCATTCAAAATGGTCACCATCTCCCATTAAAGAGTGAAAGAAGGCTGTCCTCAGCTAAGGGGGCTGCCATTTCCCAATCCACCCTTTAATGTGGGACTAATGTTTCTCCTATTAAAGATGGCCACCATCTCCCATTGTTTCCAAAGTGAGTGAAGCCCAACTGTTCTCGGAAAATGGCTCTTTGGTTTGGAAATGGGACTGGAAACTTTGAGAGGACAAGAGAATGTTGCTTGGGTGCAGGTAGGAGCCTGAAGGGAGGTACCAGGAGACCATGGAATGCAGGAGGGAGTCTGCATGAATGGGGGAATGTGGGGTGTAAGAGAGACTGAAGGGATGCATTAGCAAGGCTGAGGGGCAAAAAAAGAGGGGGAAAGGAACAGAGGAAATGTAGTGAAAAAGAGACTGCAAGGAGCACAAATTAATGTAGACTTGCAAGTGGGGAGCAGAAAACTGAGATGAAGGAGGCGTGAGAGTCAGGAAACTTAATTGTACAGTGAGGTAGCTAAGAAGAGAATGAGGTAAGAAAACAGAGGACGGACACAATGGCAACTCCTAGTTCAGTGATTAGGGGAGGTTAAACAAATTTTCTTCCAGCAGGCTGCAGAGAGGCCACATTTTTTATGGATGTATTTACCACTGATTTTTTTGAACCTGAAATACTCCAATGATGTCACCCCTCACCCTTTTATCCACAGTATCACACTTTTAGCTGCTTTTCCTAAAGCCCCAGCTGCAGAATCAGGAGATTTCATATGGATATTTGCTCTCATTTAAAAAATAAAGTTTCTAGTCTTCGTATTTACAAAATAAAGCTTGAACTCGTGAAACAAGTGGACCTTAAAGGCTCAGAAACCAGAAGAGAAATAATGTCAACCCCCAAAACTCGTTATTTTTAATCTCATAATTTTAAAGCCAATCTCACGTTTTTTTGAGGTCTGAGTCATGATTTTTGGACATTTGGGGTTGGCAGTACTGTTAATCACACATAAATTGGGAGTTGGTGGCTTCCTACTAAAGGCTAAATATCAGAAGGCAAGTGAAAAATCATGCAATTCATTCCTTTATTTTTTCAGTGTTGTTCAAAGTCTCATATGAATTTGAATAACTGGGGTAGGCAATGCTGGGGTAGAGATATGCAAGGCAGGCATATCACAGAGGATTTTTGTCCTAACATCTGCCCTGGTGTAGGAAAGAGAGGTGGATAAAGCAGTCACACCAGACAGCATTAGGCCCTTACACTGGTCCTGCAGCAGGATAGAGGTGGATGAGGCCAGCATTTCAGAGGACTATGAGGTGAAGTGAGTGAGGAAGGCACCTCACAGCAGCTTTGCCCCTGCAGCAAGTTAGATATAGGTGAAGCCAGCACATCATAGATAGAGAGTATACCTACATAGCCTCCATCTTCCAAACTGGGTTGATGAATTTAGGATTGCAGGGCTCACACTAGTGTTCTAAAAATAGCTGCATAAATAGCTCTTTGAAGTTGCGGCTCAAGCTAGGGCTTGGACCCTGACATCCACCCTCCTTCCTAGCTAGAACCTGAGCTCCAGCCTGAACTGCAGTTTTTAGTGTGGTGGCATAAATCCAGTGAGCCTGACTCTGTCAACCCTGGCAGGAGGCTCACTGCCACAGGCTGTGTAGACATACCCTGTGTGTTCTGTGACCAGCCCCATTACAGCATAGAGGTCATGAACTCATTCCTGGTCTGTTGCAGAAGAAGCTGAGGGATGTACCCAAAAGAGGTTTGTGATTAGCCTTACAGCAGGATAGTTATAAGTGCATTCCACAAAATGACCATGCTTTGACATCAGCTCTGGTCCAGCATTCCAGCAATTCCACAGAGCCTTTCCCTCTGAGGTAGTGAAATCAAAGCTGTTTTGTTTCTGAAACTTGCTTTGGCTTGTGACTAGAATGTTTTGGAGAAATTAATTGTTCTCCTTTTCTTAACAAACAGGATTTGTTGTATGTATGAAACTTTTCACACACCTCCATTTACATACAGTATATGGATTTATAGACAGTATTTGAGTACTGTAGAAACAGTCACAGCAACACAAATTAGGGTTACCATATTTCAGCAAGCAAAAAAGAGGATGGGAGGAGCCCCGCCCTAGCCCCGCCCCTGCCCCTCCCACTTCCCGCCCCCCCAGAACCCCCAACCCTCCCCCCGTTCCTTGTCCCCTGACTTCCCCCTTCTGGGACCCCTGCCCCTAACTGCCCCCCAGGACTCCACTCCCTATCTAAGCCTCCTTGCCTCTTGTCCCCTGACTGCCCCAACCCTTATCCACACCCCCACCCCCAGACAGACCCCTGGGACTCCCACGCCCCATCCAACCACTCCCCACCCCCTGACAGCCCCCGCCCAGAACTCCCAACCCATCTAAACCCCTCTGCTCCCTGTCGCATGACTGCTCCGATCCCTCTCCGCACTCCTGCCCCCTGACAGCCCCCCCCCAGAACTCCCAACCCATCTAAACCCCTCTGCTCCCTGTCCCCTGACTGCTCCGATCCCTCTCCGCACTCCTGCCCCCTGACAGCCCCCCCCAGAACTCGCAACCCATCTAAACCCCTCTGCTCCCTGTCCCCTGACTGCTCCGATCCCTCTCCCCACTCCTTCCCCCTGACAGCTCCCCCCCAGAACTCCCAGCCCCCCACCCCCCCGCTCCTTGTCCCCTGACTGCCCCCTCCTGGGACCCCTGCTCCTAACTGCCCTCCAGAACCCCACCCCCTATTTATGTACAGGCGTGACTACCTGCCCTTTCCTGGTTACTATACGCGGCCAGTCCGCATCCACATCCAGTAGTTAAAATAAATAAATAAACTGATGATTTAAATTGGAATTTCATCCACTAATAAGTATTTATTATATAGTTAAAACCATTCTATTGAAGGGCAGATATTAAATAACACTAAATATGTTAATGTTCAAAACAATATTAAAAATTTGAAAATTTAGAGCATGGAAACCAAAATAGCTAAAATTTAGTTTTGGCAAGATACACGGAATGGAAACTCCGGGATCTTTACCTGTCACTGAATATAGCCATCATACCAATAGTGGAATATAAAACAAGTCTACATATACTCTCCTTAAAATTTTTACTTCTGTCCATTCCCAATAATTGTAACAAATCATTATTACCTTCACTCCACTTGCCACGTGCCCCAAGCACAAAACCAAAGAAGTGGATATTTTTACCTCCCGTTAAGTTTTTAATTTCTTCCTCTAACTCAAGATAATAAGCCACCTTCTCACTGTGGGCTTGTTCCAAACTTCCGGCATTATCCTCCCATCGCACTGTAACATCAACCACCACTGCTGTATCTCCTTTTATAAATATAATATCCGGCTTTCTTAACTCACCCTTACTATTTCTCAAATGGGGCTCTATCATTGCCTTCCACCCTAATTTACCAACCTTATCCACAACTGCAGACACTACTCTATTATGCCTTTTTATCCTAGCATTCTTAGTCTTATAACATTGTCCTGAGATATGGGGAACAGTCTCCCGCACTTTACCGCACCATCTACAAAGAGCATTCACACCTCCTCTTCCTCTTGCTAATGTCTCCCTAGTAGGATAAATATTTGCCCTAAGCTGCAATGCTGCGATATACGCTGACGATTTAACTTTACTAGAGTTTCTAAAAATCGAATTACTAATTAAATCATTTTTAAAATATTTTATCCCTATTCCCTGACATCTCAGTTCCGACCATCTTAAAAATTCCTCTTCCCTCCATTTCTTGGGATGAGATGTTACTGCACTAAATGACAATATTTTATCCACAAGATTTTCTCCTGCATATAGATAAGATAGGTCCATCCAATCATCTCTCGAGACAATATGTCTCCTCCATTTACGAATTAACATATTTGGGATTTGCACACTAAACTTAGTGAGAGCTAAACCACCATCCCTACCTCTAGAATAAAATATCCCATCTGTGGTACACTGAGGTAAATGTAAAATCTCTTTAACTATTTTTCTAACTAACACATCAAGATCGTCTAAAAGATTAAAAGGGGGTTCTATTAAAAGAAGATTATAAAATAGCTTCGGTAAGATGTATGTCTGTAAAATTAATATTTTTTGGGCCGGTTTTAATGGGGCCTTAATTAAATTCTCACTCCAATCTTTCAATTTTTCTTTAAGTACCGGTCCCCCTACACCTATCCAGGGATCTATTCTAGCCCCTAAATATTTTTCAAAATCCCCTGGTTGAACATATTCAATCTTCTCTGACCCTATCTGCCAATTATCCTTAGGATTAACTACATAGGTTTTATGTTTAGTTAAAATATGAAAGCCTTTCGTTTTCTTCACATTAACAGAGAGATTAGTATTTTTACAAAACTCCTCTAAGATACCCAAATTTTTGATCATTCCTTTATATGAGCTACTTAAAATTGCCACATCATCAGCAAAAGCCAATGACGTGACACTATTACCCTTAACATAAAAACCACTTCCTTCTACTTCTAATCTAGTTAAAAGGGGATCCATAGCAATATTAAACAAAATTGGGGACAACGGGTCACCCTGCTTGACCCCCCTCCTAATTAAAATAGACTCAGTAGCTTCATCACCCACCCATACCCTAGTTGTGCAATTATCATAAAGGTCCCTAATAATATCTATAAAATGTTCATCTATACCAAATCTTCTCAACCCGGCTATTATATGTCCGTGTCCCACAGAATCAAATGCTTTAGCCAAATCTACGAACACTATTGCAATTTCATTCCCATTTCGTTTAGCCCCTTTAATCAAATTATCTAATATAGCAATATTTTCCTCACACCCAGGGGCGGATATAAACCCTTTTTGTCTACTACATATCTTAACTGTTTCCACCAGTCTTTTTGCTAATATTTTGGTATAGATTCTAATCCAAACTGACCCAATTGTCAATGGTCTCCAAGATGTTAACTTCTTCATTTCCTCCTCATCTTGTGTCTTTGGTATTAAAATCGTTCTATTTTTCTTAAATTCATCTGGTACCTGTCTATTTAGAAACCATATATTAAAAATTTTTGTAAGTATTAAGGAGTCTAAATTAAAAATATCCCACAAATTGCTCACTTTTACTTTATCTGGGCCAGGAGCACTATCTTTTCTTATTTCTGTTAAAGCTATTCTAATCTCATCCACAGAGATCGGACTCATTAATATATCATTATCCGCATTCTCTGTGGATGATGGCCACCCTATCATATTACCATGTCCAATTGTTCCCAAAATATTTACATAGTATTCCTCAATTTCTTTCATAGGGATAGCACACTTAGCCTTATCTGGCTCTCCCATTATAATGCGAGTCAATCTTCTTCTATCCTTATCAAATAATTGTTGATAGAATTTATACTTAGCTTTCTTTGTGGCATATCTCCTAATTGCATTAAATTGCTTCCTTCTCCCCTCCTTTCTAATCTTCCCTTTTCCTTTATTCCTCAACTCTATTTGACTTTCATTTCTAGGGTCCTGTCCCTCTACTAATGAATAACATAATTTTTCCAACATTGCCCATCCGAGAGCTTTTGTTAAATCCTCCTTTAATAATCCTTCAATTTCCCCTAAACTATTTATTATTTCTCTTCCCTCCCTACTTTGTTTTCCCCGTTTACATATTTTCTCCACTAAATCCACTTCTGGATGTCCTTTTAGTGGGAAAATCCTCTCTCTTGGGGGCGGAATTTCTAATATATTTACTCTAATGTCCTCTACCTCAGTCACTTCCTCCCTATCTCCTGTTACCACTAACTTCTTCTTTGCTAATTCTCGTCTTTTATCTGATATTTGTTTATTCGTTTTGGTCCTCATCTCGCTCTCAATACATTTATTTATATTCCTTTTCCCAATATATTTCCTTTCCAACTGTATAAGCTGCGCAACCTCATCTTTAGTCCATATACGAGATCTAGTCGATCCCTCTTTGATCTTACTTTTAGCAGCCATATCTTCTTTTCTTTGCTCATTCCTCACAGCAGGGTGTCTATGTCTACAGTGTTGGCTCAATCCAGATCTAGTATGAAAACCAAGCCCACAGACCGAGCACGTATGGCTCTTCATTGGGGTATCCGCCTTCTTGGGTATGCACTTGGGGTAGTGGCAAGCTATATTATGATATTGAGAAGATTTTCCACATTTACTACATACAACTCGTATGGCTTTACTTTTATGAACCACATTAATGTGTTTGGCCCATTTACCAAATGTTGGTAATATCTGGGGACATATTGGACAATTAAAACTATCAACGGGATACTCTAAATAAAAAACCCCATCCTTCCACGAACTACTTTCTGATATATTTATATTACTACCAATACTGTTAAGATCCTTATTACGATCCCTATTAAAATCAGTACTTGATTCCCTAACATATGGATCATCAAATGTACTTAAATACTTAAAATCTGGATTAAAACTGTTCATAGTTAAATCATTAAAAGTGTCCCTTGTAAAAACCATCGGTAAGATAGATAAAATCTCCTCACCATGATCATCACAAACATTCTCCTCTACCTCCTCTCCATGCTCCACTGGGAGGACTTGATTCTCACTCTCATTCTCATGAGACTTCATTATAGTCCACACCATTTTATCCATTGGTCCAGCGACCCTGATCACACCCCTAATATATTTAACACTGTCAGCCGGGGCATCAAAGCCAACAGCGGGGGCGTTATTAACCCGGTCCAGCGCCAATCCGGTATAAAAATATAAATTACTTTTTTCCATAGCTAAAAGATTTACCCTTCTCAGGGGGAAACTAACCCTTTCCAGGGGGAAACTAACCCGTACCTGGGGGAAACTAACCCTTTCCAGAGGGAAACTAACCCGTGCCTGGGGGAAACTACCCTTACCAGGGGGAATCTAACCCTTACCAGGGGGAGTCAACCCGTACCTGGGGGAGGCTACCCTTACCAGGGGGGCATCCATGTGGCACCATATGGGGCTGCCCAACCCCATCCCACACCCCACTAAATGTGGGATGTGGGTTCGTCCTCCGCAATCCGCCTGGCTATCCAAGCCAGTTACCGACTCTCACCACGAGGAGGTAGCGGTTGGACTTGCAATCCAGAGGCTTTCCTCAAAGAGGGGTCCCAAACAGCATAATGTCGAGCTCTAACGGGCGTGTGAGAAAAGGCTCAGATCTTGGTAGGGGTTGCCCCTATTGACCGGGCTCACGCCCACCCCCACCTCACCGATAACCCATTCTCTCACTACCCTCAGGCAATGTTTCCGTCCAAGCCCGACAGCTGAGAGGGTCCAGAGACGCATGGAGAGCCATTAAGAGAGCCATTAAGACTCCCTGTTCCTTGTCCCCTAACTGCCCCCTCCTAAGACCCCCCCCAACTGCCCCCCAGGACCCTACCCCCTACCTGTACCCTGACTGCCCAAAACTTTCTCCACCCCCCCCCAAAAAGCCCCCCTCCCGTTTCTTGACTGCCCCCTCCAGAACCTCCCTGCCCCTTCTCCTGCCCCCTGGCCCCCTTACCCTGCTGCTCAGAACAGGGTGTTGGGCTCTGTGCGAGCCGAGCCGGACACGTGGCTGCGCTCCCCAGCACAACAAAACCCGGTCCCTGGCCCTGCACAGTGCTGCTGGACCGGGCTGCAGGGGAGAGCTGCCGGCTCAGAATGCAGGGCGGATCCGGCTCCTCTACAGCTGCTCCGGAGTCCAGCCCGGGACTTTCCTGCAGCCCTCCCAGCTGCTCGCTCTGCTCTGCCGGGGGAGGGGGGAAATCCCGGACATTTTGAGTGCTTTACACATTCCCCCCGGACGCTATTTTTAGAACAAAAAGGAGGACATGTCCGGGTAAATCCGGACGAATGGTAACCCTACACAAATTCACTTAGGATTTTGAATAATAGTATTAATTCACCATATAATCATTTGGATGTCACATTTATTATCATAGGTGTTCAGCTGTAATTTAACATTAGCTAGTGACCACTTGAAAAAAGAGTAAGGAGTCTGATGGCACCTTAAAGACTAACAGATTTATTTGGGCATTAGCTTTTGTGGGTAAAAAAACCACTTCTTCAGATGTATCACAAAAGCTTATGCCCAAATAAATCTGTTAATCTTTAAGGTGCCACGTTTTTTGTTGTTGTTGTTGTTGTTGTTTTCGTGGATATAGACTAACATGGCTTCGCCCCTGATACTTGAAAAAAGAGTGTTATCCTTATTTCTGAAGCTAGCCTGCAGTTAAGATTCCCTCACTGCCTCTAAATCAGCATAGTTATGTGCAAAATTTGTTCTTCTTCTGCATTTTTAAATATAAATCATTTCTCCCCTCCCCCATGTCATGTTATGCAAATGTGCAGACATATCGACAGCACATAACTATTTGAGAGAGTCTAATATAAACTAGGAACTTACCAGTTATGACTTACATCTGAAAGAAAGGTACAAAGGGGTTAATTAGTGAAACAGTTAAAGCTGTACCCCATTGTGCCTAGGTAGACATGAGCAACTGAGAATTTCCCTTTTTGTTAGCTTTCTCACAGCCTAAACTGCCTATGTTCTTTCTGTATGTGTTGCATTAGTGAATTTCCACTGCTGTTCTAATGTACTCCTCCTATGTCAAAGGCCTGCAAACTGTAATGAGTCATGGCTTGCTTGCTTTTATTGCACAGTGCTCTTCCCTGGCCATCCCTGTGAGAAGATTTGCAATGTGATTGTTCTTGGCTCATCAGGTATTGGTACACTCCTTGTTTAGTATGTACTTTACTGATTTTTAGATATAATAACTGCACCAATTACAATCTTTAAAATTCAGTATTCTTTTCTGAAAATGCATACTAATTTAAATAAATTGGCAAAAGTAGTGTCCTGGTGAAGACAGACAATGTGATGAAGTGAGGAAAATGGCCAGGGGGGAAGATATGAAAATGGTGGACCGCAAGTGCTTCCAGGGTAATGGTGTATACAAGGAAAATCAAAAGGTATAATTTGGTTAATGGGGAGGCTGTGATAATATAGAAGCACCATGACTGTGGCACAAAATGCAGAAGAACCTTCATCCAAATATAAGGAGGTCACCTCCAGCATGGAACTGCATTAAGAGACCATTTGGGCTGAGGACTACGTGCTCTGGTCTCCCAACCTCTGAAACACAGGCTGTAGGAGGCTAGCCAGCCAAAAGACAAGTGCTCCAGTTCGAACAAAGAAGTAAGAAGAGAGAGATGGAGAGGTTGAAGAAGGGTTTGGAAAAAATTATGGAGGGGGGCTGAGAGAAAGGATGCCAATACATTTAGGGCTAGGCACGTTCACTAAAGAAACTAACCTTTTTATTTCAATCTTCATCATGCTGTAGATAAAGGAATTTTCTTCATTCTCCACTAAAAAATTGGGTGGGATAGCTCAGTGGTTTGAGCATTGGCCTACTAAACCCCAGGTTGTGAGTTCAATCCTTAGGGGGCCCACTTAGGGATCTGGGGCAAAATCAGTACTTGGTCCTGCTAGTGAAGGTGGGGGGCTGGACATGATGACCTTTCAGGGTCCCCTCCAGCTCTATGAGACAGATATATCACTCTGAACCTGAATACACTCCCACTAAGAAAACAATTTTACATGTTTGTAGCAAAAGCTATGCCCTTTTCTGTTTGGCCCTAAAATCATCTAGGCTTGTAACCAGAGGTGCCATCTGGTCACCACACTGGAGACCATGACATGCGCTGAAAACAAGAAAGCACCTCTGATTGCATTAGCTATGAATGCTAGAGCCATTAAGATCTCCTTTAACTCTGAACCTAACTTCAATGATTTCTTAGCCTTTTTTGGCAATCTGGCTGCCAAATTGTCAGTCCACATTAGTACTGGTCTTGCAAAACACCTTCCTCTGAGGGCTTCTGGTGCAGTGAAGAAGCAGCCTCAAAAACATTAAGCTCAGTGATATTGCCGTTGGTTTCTTTCAGGAGAAAGTCCCTTTCCAGTGGGATAGCAGAATCTGACTAGTGATGAAACTGCCCTGTCCACGTTGGGAAGAGACACAAAATCTACTTTGCTATGGTATATGTTGTAGAATTTTTTGGAAAATCTGGACAATCTCATAGACTTTGCTGGAGTTTCCCATTTGGTCTTAATTATTTTTTCCAGAGAGACAAAGACAATGTTTTAATGAATTAAATGATGAGGAAGATGAAGAACCAGCAGACATAATTCTATTCCTTTTATTATGCTTTTTTATTTCCACGTATGAAAACCTTGTGAGCAGAGCCTTTACCTCTGGCACCCTCTGGGGACAAGTCAGATGAACTTTTGGGGAAAGCATAGGGCAGTCTTTTTCCTACATTTCCAAAGTAATTTCTTGAACCCTTTTAAAAATTTTACTCCTACGGGGAGAGGGGGATTGGGAACCAGAGTCAGATGAGGTGTCCTGCGAATCTCTTCTGCTAACAGTTATCTCTTTATCTTTGCCCCTTTGAGAATGGATAGAACGCCTCTGAGCTGCTGCCTATAACTCACAAGACGGTAGCCTCCCAGATAAAGGTGGTTTTCATGCCAAATCCAAGAGCTCCCTAGCCCAAGAGGGACTTTATTCCTAAAGGGAGATTCCCTTCTTCTCCCCTCCATGCAGAATTCCTGACTTCCACTGGGGCTCAGAGAAACAATTGCCCAGTGTGAGGGAAGGAAGGAGGGAGGGGCAAGATGATAAGACCTGTGTTGCAGGAGGGCACACACCCAAAACGGTCTCACCAGCTGCTCTTTGCTATGCCTTTGGTGGATTTAGTCGCTGCCATTTATGGCTTCCCCATGCCAAGCCACTGCCCCTTGATGTAACCACCTATCGAAGCTGAAGGGCTCTCTTCATTTTCCTGCCATTCTTCGAGACATTCACAGCCTGTCAGATTGCCCATTGGTGGAGAACTCCTGGGGAACCAGCTCCTGTGTCAGAGTGAGGTGGCCAAAGTGAAACCCTTCCAATCTAGTAGTATTGGCAGCTGCAGTGCATAGGGAACAAACCTCTCCTTCTGCACCCTCTGGTTAGGTGGGCCAGGCCAGATGCCCATGGTCTGCGGCAATGTCAGCACCACCTGACCCATCTTGCAGGGATACAAAGTGGGCGCTGGGGCAGGCACAGTGGCAATTCCGGGCAGGAGACAAACCGCCTCTGCAGGGTTGGGTTATTTATTTAGAATCCTGTCTCTTGCAGCACGTGCTGGATTCCACCACTCTGCCTGCAGCACAGAACAAAACTGAGAGGGTCACTGGAAGGTGAGCCCTGAGAGAGAATTTGCCATTTCTTCTATTATCCTGCCCACAGTAATCCAGACGGTAGCCATTTATTCTTTGAAATACCAGTGCAAGCAATACTTCCACAATAGATATGTATTTCATGAAGACTCAAGCATAGGCAAAGAGACCTATATTGAACTGATGCTCATCAGTTCCAATGCCGAATTTAAGGAATTTCTTGTGTGAATCTTGAATAGGAAAAGAAAATTACTTCGCTAGTGATCTAGATGCATATTATCTCTTATTGGTTAAAAGTCAGATATCTAATATAGGCTGAAATCACCTGTTCTGGGGAAGCCCATTTTGTCTTTGACAGATCATGTGGAAATTAAGATGCAGATAACTAAGAGAATCTTCTACTTATTGACATAGAAGTGTGATATTTACTAGTCAAGTTAGAAGTTTACTTTCCATTCTAAATTGGTTGCTACTGACCACAGTTCATCCATCATCCCAGGACAGAGTAAGCTTTAGAGATGTTCATGCCTATATCTGTACTACTATTTCCTAATAAAATAAAAATGGAAATGTATATCAAGCAACCTGTGCATGATTGACTGAGTTTTGTACCACAAGATTTATTTATGCTTATCCAACCTATCCAGGTTGCTTCCCAGCAGGTTTAAATATAATTCCAGTATTCTCTCTGACTATTCTGATTATTGCCACGTTAAACCTGGAGTCAGTGACATGAACTGATCCAAATTGTCTATGTGTAAGAAGCCACACACTGATGGAATGCAAATACTCTTACTGAAAATCTAAGATGCCAGAAATACAGTTAGGTATTTGACTTAAATGTCCACTTAGATAATAACCATTCTACCTATGAATTATCAAAAAGTCTGAGGGTACGTGGTGGTTTCATGATCCTCAGTAAGATTAGATGTCTGAAAATGTCATGTCCTTGCCTGGGGACTCTTAAGTGCATCAGTTCACATTTTAGCCCTTTGTCTAGTGAAATGAATTTGTTCTCTTGAAAGCTGAGGACATCAATCATGAACGTCTCAAAAATGGCAAGTAAATATTAAAGCCGCTATTCTCCTCTTTCCCACTTTGCTGATATGTCAGGCCTTGGCTACACTGGCGCTGTACAGCGCTGCAACTTGCTGCGCTCAGGGGTGTGAAAACGCCCCCCCCCCCAAGCGCAGCGAGTGCAGTGCTGTAAAGTGCCAGTGTAATCAGCGCCTGCAGTGCTGCACGCTCGCTCGCAGCACTGCAAGCTATTCCCCTCGGAGAATGGCAGCGCTGTGAATTCTCAAGTGTAGCCAAGGCCTAAGAGGTGGAAGAAAGTTACCGAGCAACAGAGCCCTCTCTGGCCAACTTCACAAGCACAACCACACCTATGTACATAACCGTAAGCTGAGGATAGATAACTTCCCTTCCGTTTCACCTAGAAGAAAAAAGTTTCTTTGTAAGACTTTATGGAAATTGTCTGCTTTTGCTACTTTGCTACCTGTAAATACAAGGTTCCATGCCTCTATCAAGGGAAATTCTTCTAGTGGAAGGGGAATAGTGTTTCATATAAGTGGTCTTAAGCATGATACTATCTACAAAGTGGCCTATTCCTCTGACACAATTAGTCGTCTTGAGAAAGATGCCATGGAGCTGATCTAGAATAACTTCATGTCCAAAAAAGAAAATTGATTTCAAAGCTAAACTAAGCTAGGCTATGGGGTTTAGTTCATTGGCAAGCTCCCAAAAACATATCCTACATAGTTGGAGTTGCAAAGCACACAACAGCAAACCAATTCAAACAAATATTCAGAAGGTGCAGAGAAGATTTTCAGTGGAAGCATTTTACCTTTATATAATTTAAATAAGAAAGCTAATTTATTAAGCAAAATGTTATCGGAATGGTTATAGAGGAATTTATTTTAGCCCAACTTCCCCAGTTGGGAACTTAATCAGAGGAAATTTTCAATGGTATAAATAGGAATTAGGCAGCCAACTTCCAAATAAGATTGACTTTCAATAAGATTTGGGTGTCTGTATTACCCTTTGTGCCTTTGAGAATTTCCCCTCACCCAGTGTAAGAACAAGCCACCTCAGATTCTCTTACCATGCCTACTTTATTTACCAAAAGAATATGGCTTATTTTAAAAGATATGACCAGGTTTCTAGGATGGAAAGAGTGTGAAAACTGGGGGAGATGGGGTATAGACCAGAGTCTGCAGGCTTTGTTCCAGGAGTAGTATTGGTAAAGTGCTATATTTCCCTCCCCCTCCCCGCCTTCCTTTCACCAGTTTTTGAAATCTCAAATCATAATTCTTACATAGTAAAAGTACCATGACTGAGCTTTTCCCAACCATATGGAATTGAAGCCAATTACCACAAATTGTTAAATATTGTTTTAACTCAGATTGCAGCATTACTTCCCACCTCTCCAAAACAAAATATATTTTTACTAGGGCTGTCGATTAATTGCAGTTAACTCATGTGATTAATGCAAAAAAATTAATTGTGATTAAAAAATTAATTATGATTAATCACAATTTTAATTTCACTGTTAAACAATAGAATACCAATTGAAATTTATTAAATATTTTGGATTTTTTCTACATTTTCAAATACATTGATTTCAGTTGCAACACAGAATACAAAGTGTGCACTGCTTACTTTCTATTATTTTTATTACAAATATTTGAACTGTAAAAATTATAAAAGAAACAGTATTTTTCAATTCTCCTCATACAAGTGTAGTGCAATCTCTTTATCGTGAAAGTGCAACTTACAAATGTAGATTTTTTTTTGTTACATAACTACACTCAAAAACAAAACAATGCAAAACTTTAGAGCCGACAAGTCAAAGAATCATAAAATATCAGGGTTGAAAGGGACCTCAGGAGGTCATCTAGTCCAACCCCCTGCTCAAAGCAGGACCAACCCCAACTAAATCATCCCAGCCAGAGCTTTGTCAACTCAGTCCACTCAGTCCTACTTCTCATTCAGCCAATCACTAAGACAACCAAGTTTGTTTACATTTACGGGAGATAATGCTGCCCACTTCTTATTTACAATGTCATCAGAAAGTAAGAAGAGGCATTCACATGGGACTTTGTAGCTGGCATTGGAAGGTATCTACATGCCAGATATGCTAAACATCCGTGTGCCACCATTGCTTCAGCCACCATTCTAGAGGACATCTTCCATGCTGATGACACTCATTAAAAAAATAATGTGATAATTAAATTTGTGACTCAACAACTTGGGGGAGAATTCTATGTCTCTGGCTCTATTTTACCCACATTCTGCCATATATTTCATGTTATAGCAGTCTCGGGTGATGATTCAGCAAACGTTCATTTTAAGAAAACTTTCGCTACAGATTTGACAAAACACAAAGAAGGTACCAATGTGAGATTTCTAAAGATAGCTACAGCACTTGACCCAAAGTTTAAGAATCTGAAGTTCCTTCCAAAATCTAAGAGGGACGAGGTGGTACATGCTTTCAGAAATCTTAAAAGAGCAACACTCTGATGCAGAAACTGCAGAACCCAAACCAGCAAAAAAGGAAAATCAACCTTCTGCTGATGGCATTTGACTCAGGTGATGAAAATGAACATGGGTTGGTCCGCACTGCTTTAGATTGTTATCAAGCAGAACCCATCAGCATGGACGCATGTCTGGAATGGTGGCTGAAGCATGAAGAGACATGAATCTTTAGCACAACTGGCATGTAAATATCTTGCAACGTTGGCTACAGCAATGCATGCAAACATCTGTTCTCACTTTCAGGTGATGTGAACAAGAAGTAGGTAGTAGTATCTACTGCAAATGTAAACAAACTTGTTTGTCTGAGCAATTGTTTTTGAATGCAGTTATTTTTTGTACATAATTCTATATTTGTAAGTTCAACTTTCATGATAAAGAGATTGCACTACAGTACTTGTATCAGGTAAATTGAAAAATACTATTTCTTTAGTTTTTACAGTGCAAATATTTGTAATCAAAAATAAATATAAAGTGAGCACTGTACATTTTGTATTCTGTGTTATAATTGAAATCAATATATTTGAAAATGTAGAAAACATCCAAAAATATTTAAATAAATGGTATTCTATTGTTGTTTACCGGTGCGATTAATCGTGATTAATTTATTTTTTTTAATTGAGCTATTAATTTTCTTATTCACATGACAACCCTAATTATTACAATGATAATCATGATGAGACTTTTAGTCACCCTAAAACTCAACAATTGAAATTAATTATTTTAATAGAACCTACTGAAACATGCCTAGGGCAAAAGGTTTGTTTAACTCTATCTTTATTATTTGTAAGGAATTCTCAAATTCTAAGCTATGAAAAATAAATTTAACTTTTCTCTTTCAGCCTTAGCATAACTCCCCTTTAGCTTTGCTCCTTCGCTTGCTTATTCTGTGACTCAGAGCCCAGTGCAAAAAATAAATGCTCTATTTAACACAAACAAATAATTTAAAATTAGAAACTTGAAGTGGACTCCCTGCTCCTTTCTGCCTTGGTTTATGGAGAGGGGGAAAAAGCAGTTTGAGTATAATTTTCAAAAGCATCTACACAATATAGGAACCTAAAGTTTGGTCTACATTTTAAACTTATATCAACAAAAACCACACCCCGGACTGACATAGGTATGCTGCCCAAACCCCCACTGTAGACACAGCCTCTGTCGGCATAGGTATTAGGAGGTGTTGTGCCTGTATCTACACTGGGGACTATGCTTACAAAAGCTATGTTTACACTATGAACCCGAAATCTCATTTTCAAAAAGAACCAGATTTACAAAGGTATTTAGGCACCTAAAGATATAGGTAGTTGACTTACCAAAGTGTCTATTCTGCATCTTTACTCATTGACTTTAAATGAAACGTAGGCCTGGTCTACACTTAAAACCTAGATCAACCTAGCTATGTCACTCAGGGTTGTGAAAAATTTTGTGACCTAAGCACTGTAGTTAGGTCAACCTAATCCTTGGTGTAGATGAGGGTAGGTTGATGAAAGCATTCTTCTGTCAGCCTAGTTACCATCTCCCAGAGAGGTCTGTTACCCATAGACAGAAAAACCCCTTCCATCAATGTATGAAGCATCTACACTATGCCACTACAGCAGCTGTAGTGTCAACATATCCTTAAACTCCTAAGTACTTAGCTCAGTTTTGAAAATGGGACTTAGGCTAAGCCACATAGATGCTTTTATAAATTTTCCCCATAAATCCTAAACTAGATTTTTGGTGTTATTCCGTTATCCCATCCCATCATCTCTCAAACACACACCTCCCCTTTCTGCCTCACATTTGTTTTCTGAATAAAAATCCTATTAAATGGATCTGGAAAAAATGTTTTGTAATAGATCCCTGAATTAGATTAAGTTTATTCTAAACTGCAGATCCTTTCAGAAACTGGTTCACTAAAAAGTTTACAGATTATTCAAACCAGCACCTCCCATTCTTTTCTGCTTAATTCTGGGTGCCTACATGGGAGATGAATGCTTTTGAAATTTATTTAGAGTTTCAAGTAAATCTTAGCAGAATTTTGGGTGCTAGGAGGGATTTCTTCTTCCAGGTAGAAAACAGGTCAGATTTGCTGACTTTGCATTGTTTCATATCCATGCTAGCCAAAGCCACTTTTCATCGTTTCATTTGGAATTTTGGGCTCTTGAAATAAATTTGCTGGGTGCTAGCTCGTGAATTGAAACCAAAAATAGTCAACAGAGCCTCCTGCTAACTGAAATTTCACACAGCTGTATGTTTAAAGTCATTTTAGACCCTCCAGATCAGCATTTCCCCACTTCCCTCTATTCTGACTCATGAATGAGTCTTCTTTCAAAAGAAACCATCTAAACCCTAACCCTGTACTTGGGTGGAATTCACCCCTGTGCAAAAGGCCAGCAACAAGGCCTATTCACCACTTAAACCCTATATTTGCTCTCAGAGATGTGTACTGTATCCCACACAGATCTTACTGAAGTCAATAGGAGCCTCAAAATATGCATCTGAGAACAGAATGTGTCCTTTAGTAGTGAGGTGTGAGGCCCAATCCTCTCAAATTCTTTTGATTTTGCAATCTTAATCCACATTCAGATATGCTATTGATGTCAAGTAGAAATTCCATGAGCATATAAGGCTGCAGGAGCAGAGGTCTACCTTTTGTTCAGAAAGAGCCATTCAGCATAGTAATTTTGCAGTTTTATTGTTCATTTTTCCTTTGTCTAGTTTCCATGTCCCTTTTACCTATGCTTTTCTCCACTCATGTCTACACACTAATAATATGGCTTACCCTCAATTTATGCTACTGCTTTAAAAAAATTGTAAAAATTGCATCCCCTACAGCCACACATTTTCTAACAGTTCAAACAGAAGGAAAAAAAAACTCTAGCAATGTACGTCTTTGAGTTATTATTTTTCTTACTCATACAGTCATGTTGCTCTTTACCTCTATATGGAGTACTTATTTTTATGGTATCTGTATCTATTTGTGCACATTACTATTACCTGTTTTTATTGTGAAGTCACTCTAATTAATTTCTGATGTATATGTTAATCTTTGTGCTAAATCCACAATTCCCACTTTAGCAGAGGCTTTTGTTAAAGGCCTGGACCTGCTGCTGCGTTCCCTGTTACATAATGATAGCTGTTTGGTTACTTGTCTTTTTATAAACAGTACATTTTCTGGTGCTAGAGCCATCCTGAAAATACAATACTTTTCAGTTCTCAATCTCAGCAAAGTACTGAGGTATTTCAGCTCCTGTATCTAGAGAGAGAGAAAAATAAATCCACAATATCTGCTATGAGATCATGGTGATTATTTCTCTCATTATCAACAGATCATGTCTCTAATTTTGTGGGGTAATATACGAAGCTATTTCTGGATGACACTGTTTCCTCTGTACTCATTGGTAAGGTCTCTTGAGGGGGTGCATAAAGACTAAAAGCAGTTTAACTCACAAGTCTGCTGTGCCAGAAGACAAGAGAACCAGAGAGCCTATGTTAGGAAATTTTGCACTCTCAGGCCACATGGAAGTGTCTGTTGCTCACTGTAGAGGATGAAATATGGAGAAGCTGATAGTGTGGGCAGATTCAATGCACTGTGCAGATCCACATAGCCACAAACACACAGGAAATAAGCTGCATCCTTCCCTATATTCAGCAGAAGCTAACCATGACCTGGGTGTGTGGATATTTATTTTCATTCAGCACTAATAGGGGAAATGCTAAACCACTATGAGAAAAGCTGTTTTTGAGGTTTCTCTAGCTCAACTGGAAACAAGAATTACTCAGACATGTTGCAGAACACCCTGTTCTCACAAACTTTTAAGCCCAGTTTTGCCATGTTAGTAGATATGGATCATTCAAATGAGGTTTCAGTATGTCAACTTTTGATGTTTGTCTGAACCAAACTGAGCCTCCAGAACTTTTGATGTTCACCCATCACTAATATAACTTTGCCCCCTATCCTGGGTCAGAAAAGGAAACAGTTTTTAGGCCAGATCCTCAGCTAGTGAAATAAATGTGGCTCCATATAAATCAATGGAGCTACACCAGTATATACCAGCTAAGGAACAGCTTCATGTTTCAAAATTCCAACCGTCCTGAAGAAAGGGAATGTGCATCAGGGAAAGATTTTTTTATTGTTATTTTTATTTTTACAGTAGCTCACTGTTGTTTAGTATAATTTACTTTAGAAGGCAAAAAAAAAAATTAAACAATAGGTCACATTTCAAGTCTCCAAGACTATATAGCACATGTATACAGTGATACCAGACAGGAGGATCTAGTTTATTACTTTTCATATAAAACTGATAGAACACTTAGCTCCTATAGTGGACAGGGACTGGGACTCAAAAGCTCTGGATTCTATTCCCAACTCTGTTATTTGGTTTCCTGGGTGGCCTTGGACTAGTCTCCCATTGACTTCAGCGGGCTTTGCATCAGGCCCTCGTACAGGATTTTTCACATAATAATAAAATATTTCCCCTGTGTGTGGGTAGATAGTAGATACTCATATTTGAAAGCAGTAACAAACTTGTATTTGGTTACATTTATGCTCAACATAATTTCTAGCACTTCTCTGTGAAATGCCTCCTTTGTAAAGCGTTCGGAGTTCTATTGATGAAAAGTTCTACATAAGTGCTTGGTATTATTATTACATCCTAAATACATAAACACTCACTTTTGCCCTTCCCATTGCTTACTGAAGCTCACATATTGGTATGGAAACTTCTGTATTCCTAGTTTATAAAAGAAAAATGACACTTAGGTGCAAACAAGATTCTAAGCTAACTTTCCTACTTTATTACTTCAGGCTATAGCACTCAGTT
The DNA here is from genome assembly GCF_011386835.1 of Chrysemys picta bellii. NCBI lineage: Eukaryota > Metazoa > Chordata > Testudines > Emydidae > Chrysemys > Chrysemys picta. The sequence goes on along the minus strand of NC_088798.1, from coordinate 48,374,135 downwards.
TCCAATAATACAATCTTTAAAGTTCTGTTTGTAATGTTTATCAGTTTCCTTAATGCATTCCAATTATCTGCTTAGGAATTCACCAGTACCTTAGGACGTCTGTTGTGTTTTTTCAGATAAGCTTATAATAAAAAATATTAAACTTAACAATGTTTTCCCCTCTGGTCTAGCTCTTTATAAACTCTCAAGTGTGCAGTGATGAATGCAGAATGTCATTGCAGCTTTTAGTCTCTAATTATTTTCATGCCTATCATTCCTGTTTCCTACATCAAATATAAAGAGTGGAATTACAAATCATGATGCATAGTTTCTCTTATTTTTAAAGGCACAAGACTATTCCATATGAACTCTTTGACTACGTAGCTGAAGAACATGCACATAATTTATGAGGGAACTTCATCCACTCATCTCAGAGAGGAACACAGTTTCTCACAGTAAACACTACTTTTCTGGCTTATTAACTTAGTCCATAGACAAAGACACACACACACACACAAAAAGCTAGCTCCAAAAGTGCAGCTAATTGAGAGCTTTCCAGAATGTTATTTTATTAAGTTGTACCCAGGACTGGTAGATAAGGACATAGATAGCAAATGATCTTACTCCCATACTTCAATACAGAAGTACAGAACTTCAGTTGGTGTAAATGGATGTAGTACAACTGAAATCAATGGAGCTGCATCCATTGACACCAGATGAGGATTTGTCCCAGATCCTTTAACTCAGAAATGGGTGAATTAGTTTGGAGGGGGAAATTAAGACATTCCCATCACCTCCACACACAGCTAAACCCTTCAGATATTCTTGATCCAATCCCATGAGGAAAAAGATGCATGTGAAGTTCTATTCACATCAGCTCAGTTAAGTACTACAAATTACAAATTAGATTGGCTCAACGAGTACCCTGACAACCCAGGGCTGTCACTTGAAAACCTTGAATAACACTTGAATACCTTGTTTTTCCCAACCCTGTTGGTAGGTACCCATATTTCCCACTGCTGAAAAGAAATCTGTCTAGACCACTTTGTTTATTTACCTCAGTGGTAAGAATCCCCGACTCATTTAAGAATAGAAAGGAGATTTTTCTTCACTTCTAAGAGTCACCACTAGATTGCGCCAAACTACTAACAAAAATCATGACACTGGGCTGCAGATTCAGGGTGGCAGTTTATTGTATGTAGGCACTAGCCTTGCAGACCCAGCTGCCCCTGCAGAAAAGCCAGAAAAGCTACATCTTAGTTTACTGAATCTATTACAAGCTTTCCTGCCCTCCTTGGAGACAGAGGAAGTTAGGGTTATTGGAACCACAGAGCAGTCCTAGTAATGGGAGGAGAGTAAATGCAAAAGCTTTTTGTGATGATGACACCTACTAGGTGACTAGGAACTGGACTAATGATTGCATGTCTGCCCCCTAACAGTGTGGCTTCCGCAGCCACCATGGATTTGTGCCTCCTTTGACCTGTCACAGTATAGATGGAAGGTGCTCTCTCCCACTGCCAATTCTCTCAGCCACCCAGTTCCCAGCAAGCTAAACACATTATTAAACAATACCTACTCTGATCTGTCACCAATAAACTTATGGAAATTGAATAAATTAAATACAAGCCAGGATGGCTGGAAGAAAAAAAATAATCTCAAAATTACAGGATAGCCGATTTTAGAAGTGGAGTACTTATTTTCAAATAATGTTTTCTTCATGATTCATAAGAAAATCCACAGAGATAAAGCACCTCATTTACTGGAGAATTTGGTAAACAACTGCCGCAGTTACATAGCATTCATTGGAGCAAAACAAACAGAACACATAGTCAAATTACCCATCTAAACTTCATGATGCACATAATTCACAATTATTGCTAGCCTAAGACGCAGCAAAATTCTTAAATGTATACTTTTAAGCCTAGAGAATCAATTTATAGTGGGCTATATATTTCTGTACCAATATATTTCTATGACTAAACCATTTATAATTTGATGAAATTGCCTAAAACATTGGTCTTGTTTGGTGTGACTCTCCCTTTCCCAATGAAATACACAGATGGTGAGCAGCTCAACCTATTTACAACAGTTGACTTATAATATTTGGAAAGAATTGTGAAATTACCCCTTCACAAAAAAAATTAAATCAGCACTGAAAGGAAAAATAACCCTGTAAACTTTATTACAAGTATATTTTAGTTTAATTCCTAATGTTTATAGTACAATAGCTATAAAACATTACCAGTTAAGGTAGCACAGAAAGCTGTTTTACTGATATGGAATTTTGGAAGAGTTAGAACTTCTGGTTTGATATATTTAAACTGTTCATTTAAGAAAACATATTAAGCAATATGATATATCAAATGCCTCTCTCAAGACAAATATTCTTCATTAGTTTCATGAGAAGTTACAGAAGCCCTTAATTCCTTGTCACTCCCTAAATAAGCTAGTGGGTCAAATTCTGCCTTTATAGGCTATGGTCTCAATGAGAACCTCACCTATGCACTAGCAGAGAAATTTGGGCCAGAATCAATAAATCCACACACTCCTAGCCTTCAAAGCACAATACAATTATGTAAATGTAAGCCTTAAAATGAGGTTCCACGAGGACATAGGAGTCCATCTATGTGGAGCTCACTGCAGGATCAGGACCTACAGTAGCATTCACCGTATCACTGTAATCACCACATTGTAAATAAATAAATAAATAAATAAATCACTGGACTAGGAAATTCCGACATTTTACCAAGTTACTAAAACAGCACCTATTGTGCTGTGTAACTTAAGTACTACACTTTTTGATGTAAAGCTAGCACAACCTAGCCCATAGTTGGTGATAAATTTGATTTTAGTAAAGCATTTGGAACAGTGTTTCTCCCAATCTGACTTTCAAAATTAGAAATGATTTGAATAGGGATATCCTGTGGATTGAAAACTGGCAGATGGTCATATAAAAAAGCATAATGATAAAAGGAAACAGACAAGCATGAGAAGAAGCACGTAACAGCCACTATAGTGATCAGCATAAGATCCTGTCTTACAAAACATTTTCATTAACAATATGGAAGTCAGAGTAAACAACATGTAAATGAAATCTGCTGATAATAAATTGGGAGGCACTGTGAACTCCAATGAGAACAGAGAAATAATACCTGGAGAGAATAGAAATGTGCAGAAATAGCATATGAGATTCAGCTTGGCAAACTGCAAGCAATTACATTTGGAGGAATATAATATAAAACAGATATTAATTGGTAGGGAAACACCTAGAAATCAATATTGCTGAAAGAGACCTTGGTACTGAGAACTATATAATGCTGTCTATCATCCAGCCCCTGGCTGCCTTACATGTAAAGAATAATCATATTATTTCAATCAAAATGTCCTCCTTTCAGCTAAAATGCCAGCAACAAAGTCAGCCAGTTCCTCAACAACAAAAATCCAGCACCTACTAAACAAGTTCTGAACAATCATGCTGAGTTTAATCCCAGGAATGGAAGACAAAATCAGATTGCCCAAATGTAGGGCAAAATGTGACCTCTCAGATATTTGGGTCCCAGACTAATTAGGACTTCTATAGATTAGAAGGAACTCAAATGTGAAATTGCAGAACTGCTAACTGTAGTTTGTAACCTATCATTAAAATCAGCTTCTGTACCAAATGACTGGAGAATAGCTAAAGTGATGCCAATTTTAAAAAGGACTCCAGAAGTGATCCTGGAAATTATAGGCCAGTTAGCCTGACTTCAGTACTGGGCAAACTCACTGAAACTATAGTAAAGAACAAAATTGTCAGACACATAGATGAACGTAATTTGTCGGGGAAGAGTCAACATGATTTTTGTAAAGGGTAATCATGCCTCACCAATCTACTAGAATTTTTTGAGGAGATCAGCAAGCATGTGAACAAGGGGGGATCCAGTGGATATAGTGTATTTAGATTTTCAGAAAGCTTTTGACAAGGTCCCTCATCAAAGGCTCTTACGCAAAGTAAGCTGTGATAGGATAAGAGGGAAGGTCCTCGCATGGATTGGCAACTCTTTAAAAGATAGGAAACAAAGGGTAGAATAAATGGACAGTTTTCAGAATAGAGAGTGGTAAATAGTGGTGTCCCACAGGGGTCTGTACTGGGACCAGTCCTATTCAACATAGTCATAAATGATCTGGAAAAGGGGGTAAACAGTGAGATGGCAAAATTTGCAGATGATACAAAACTACTCAAGATAGTTAAGCCCCAGGCAGACTGCAAAGAGCTACGAAAGGATCTCACAAAACTGGGTGACTGGGCAACAAAATGGCAGATGAAATTCAATGTTGATAAATGCAAAGTAATGCACATTGGAAAACATAATCCCAACTACGCATATATATAGATGGGGTCTAAATTAGCTGTTATCACTCAAGAAAGTGTTCTTGGATTCATTGTGGATAGTTCTCTGAAAACATCCACTCAACGTGCAGCGGCAGTCAAAAAAGCAAACAGAATGTTGGGAATCATTAAGAAAGGGATAGATAATAAGACAGAAAATATCATATTACCGCTATATAAATCCATGGTATGCCCACATCTTGAATACTGTGTGCAGATGTGGCCGCCCCATCTCAAAAAAGATATATTGGAATTGGAAAAGGTTCAGAAAAGGGCAACAAAAATTATTGGGGTATGGAACGGCTGCCGTATGAGGAGCGATTAATAAGATTGGGACTTTTCAGCTTGGAAAAGAGACGACTAAGGGCGGATATGATAAAGGTCTATAAAATCATGACTGGTGTGGAGAAAGTAAATAAGGAAGTATTATGTACTCCTTTTCATAATATAAAAACTAGGGGTCACCAAATGAAATTAATAGGCAGCAGGTTTAAAGCAAACAAAAGGAAGTATTTTTTTCACACAACGCACAGTCAACCCATAGAACTCTTTGCCAGAGGATGATGTGAATGGCCATACTATAACAGGATTCAAAAAAGAACTAGATAAATTCATGGAGGATAGGCCCATCAATGGCTATTAGCCAGGATGGGCGGGGATGGTGTCCCTAGCCTCTGTTTGCCAGAAGCTGGGAATAGGCGACAGGGCATGGATCACTTGATGATTGCCTGTTCTGTTCATTCCTTCTGGGGCACCTGGCATCAGCCACTGTCAGAAGACAGGATACTGGGCTCTACCTGACACTTTAACTTGCTCTCAGAAGTGAGCAGGTTGCCAGTGCAGAGCATCTAGCCCTAGTGTTACCAGCTCAGGGTATTTCACAACCCTCAAGAGGCTGGCCACTGCACTAACTAAAACAAATGGATTTTCTCAAGGGCACCCTAAAATAGAGTGCAGAGTGAATATGCCATGAGTTGTCAATGAAACACAACCACAGAAATGGCCAGTGTAACTTCTGGCCCAAGTGCAGACACAACATGACAGAACAGAGAAGTAACAGTTCATCTCTACGAGGTGTTCATGAAAGATAATCTGGAATATTGTATTGGAATATGGAGCATCTCATCCTCAGAAAGGCATTGACAATCAGGCAGAAGTCCAGAGAACAGCTACAAAAAATGATTAGGGCAATGGAGGGACTGATATAGGAGAAGAGATTAAAAGGATTAAATATGTCTACAGTAGTTTTGCCATGATAAAAGAAATGTGGAAACTAATTATACATGTATCTGAAGTATGAAAACATCAGGCACAGAGAGGAATTCTTTAGTGTGTTGCAATGGAGAGTATAAACAATGAAATCCAAATAAAATGTAGGCTGATAATCAGGAAAACTTTTATGACTGGGAGATCTATTAGCCTTTGGAATACTTTCTTTAAGGGAAATTATAGAATTCCCATCATTTAGGATCTCTGGAACAAGCAGTAGAAAAAATGTGCTATAGGGAATAACCCTTCACTAGAATGGGGAATGGACTATAGTGACTAATAAATCTCTTTTGTCTTTAAATTTCTCTTGGCCTGATCCTGAACCCATGAGTGCAGAGGCTCTAAAGATGAGCAAGAAGTTTGTGGTTATTGCCCAGGAGGGAGAAAGTCACAGTTGTCATGCTCTATAGACCCCTGAATATCCTGTGCAATAAGAATAGAAGAAATGCAGAGCACTGGAGTGAACAGGTTACTTACCAACTAAAGGGGCATAGTCACTCTTATGGAAGAGTTCTACATACCCACTACAATATTCACAATGAATTGACAAAAACATTTTCCTCTCATGATTTATCAGTAATTCAATAGACATTAAGGGAATTCTCCTTCTGTAGGCCCTGATTCAGCAAAGCCTTTAAACACCTGCTTAGTTTTAAGCACCTGAATAATGTTATCTCTGGTCATTGTAGCACCTGAGCACACTGAAGTCAATGGGACTAACCAAGTGGAGTCAATGGTACTTAAAGTTCAGCACATCCTTAAGTTGAATCAGAGCCTTAATGCTGGCTATTGCAGTGGCTATTTTAGAATATGATGGACAGTATCACTCGCTACAATATTCTATAGGAGTGGTACAAAGCACTGAATTTTAAGTAATATTTCTAGGGTGTTAAAAGTTATTGGCTTTACATTATTTTAATGTAAGAGTATTCCTTATATCCACGGCCATTTCATATTACCTCAATTTTCAAAGCATGATTGTTATTATTTGGTATTTGTAATCTTTCAAAAAGCTGTGGTACCACCCTGTGGTAGCTTTTCAGATGACAGTAACCATGATGACTAAGACTGTGTGAATTAAACTTTAAAAATGGTATTAAAACAACTAAAGGTTATTGTGATCAGAGTTTTGAGCTGGCTTATGAATGGTCTGGTTTTCTCTCTATGGAAAAATGTTTTTCTGCTTTTTGAATTATTAGAGACAAGTTAAACAAAATGGGAATTAGGTCCCTAACTCACTTAAGCTTCTCTAGAAAGTAAAGAATCACACCAGTGTATAATTTATGCGTGTAAGAAATCCAAATGAGTTCGGACTATTCAGCAGAGAGTTACTTGTGCACAAATGTTAGAAGAATCAGGCCTTGCTGACCAGATAGAAGAGAGAGAAAAATCTGATTAGTAAAATATTCACATCCAATTGATGTGAATATTAACTCACTTAAGAAGCTTCCCTTTATGCAAGAGGGACTGATCAATAAACATTCAAACAGATAAGACAAGAGGGAAAGCAGTTCTCTCCTCACTTTCTCTAGGAGTGCCATACCAAAAGGGATTCTAGAACAACAAAAAAGAGTTTTTAATAAGGCAAACAATAGACTCTCCCTCTGAGAGGGAATGTTTCTCCTCCAAATGCACTCACTTTCAATAGCTGTTTAAGAGAGTATCCCCACCACAACATTCCAAATGTTTCAACTTGTCATATTTTCACATTTCTTTATCGACCACATTTGCAGTTTACCTCAGACCACTTAATGGGAGCTGCTTGATAATTTTTTCTCTTTTTCCATTTCAAATTTTTAGCAAACACATTCTAAAAGGTTGCACAGGGATTGTTTTACAGCTACTATAATGTTATCTAGGGACATGCACTGAACATATTGGGGGTTTGTTGTGAATTGTGTTAGCTTTATTTAGTTGAGCTACTGATTCTGGGACTCTTAGGATTCTCATACAGTTAATCTTCCAGGGCATATACACAGAAACACTTTACATAAAAATACATGCTTTTTCTTTTACATGGGATGCTCACTATATTTCCAATTTTGCCACATTCATTTATGCTGAATAGTACCTCAGGTCCAAGTAGTATTAAAATCAACAGGACTGCTTGCAGATAAAGTGCAATGCTACATATACAACCATTAGAGCAAATGGACTTGTACAAATTTATAGCAGATATATTATTAGTAAGGACTGAACTTCCAAGGTCGAGCGGTTCTGTTCAAATAAGCATCTACATTTATACAAGCTTGAGACGTGTACATATGCAATAATGCATAATTTTGGAATGCTATTACTGGGCTTCACTGAGGACTCTATATTCAAATACTGGAACACAGAAAGTCTATTACGGGCTACTAATCAGTGGAATTCTTAAAGAGACAATATGTTCTGGGTCAGTGAGGTTAATATAAGGTGTTTGCACTGTACAAATATGGAATTTTAATCCTCCCAAGGGTGGAATTCAAAGAAAGATGTTTTAACCTACTGGATGACCAAGGGGCTAGCACAAATTATGCAACACTTAAACTCACAAAATAGGGTGTAAGTGATACATAGGCCTTTTGCCTTTTGCTGGTCCTCTGCACAAGAGTGAATTTCATCCATGAGAAAAGCCACATCATTAGCTAGAATATATGCAATAAAATACTTGCTTTGTAGATACAGTATGTTTTGGAAATGTTAATAGGATTAAATGTGCATAGGGATGCAATGCTGATTGTTCTGTGTCATAACCATTCAATTGTGAAATGGGCGATATCCCTATTCAACAATTTTCCTTCATCATATTATTTAATTATGACCTCCAGATAATTGAAAACAATATAATGGAGTGAGAGAGCACTGAGAATTCAGTTAAGCACAAAAAGATTGTATCCCATTTTCACTAAGATAATATAGAATTAATTCAAGAAATGGACTCAGATATTGAAGTCAATGGGGCTACTCACATTTCAGGTTAAGCGTGTGTATAAGTGTTTACAGGACTGGATCCCAGAAGGTGCATGAACTGTCCTATTTTCCTCCAGTACAGACTCTAAAAATCCTTCCCCCCTCCCCCCAAACCTCAGATGAATTCTAGGGAGAACAAACATAAAGTAACAACTTTCGAAACTTCTAAGTTCATATTTCTAGCAAATATGATTCTCTACCACTTCATTGGGAACAAGAAACAATAGACTCTGTGAATGAATTAAAAAGTAGGCAATGTATTATAGATCTAGGGCAACATTTTCAAAAGTATCAAAGTGATTTAGGAGCCTAAGTCCCATTTAAAACCATTAATAAGTCATTAGGGACACTAATTAAGTTGCTGAATAAATTGTCCTATAAATTTTTCTACCCCTAGCATCAGCTAAGGTTGATCATAACTGTTTCCCTTTTTTTTAGAGAATTTCCTTTCTAGTGGATAAGGCATAGGACTGGGAGTCAGCAGTCTTGGATTTTAGTCCCAGCTCTGTTACTAATTTGCTGTGAATTTGGTTAAATCAACTAATCAATCTGTGCCTCATCTTAAATATCTGAAATAGTGCAGAAAAGTCATCTACTCATCTTTGTAAAGAATTTAGGGCCAGATTAGAAATTTTTGAAAATCCTACTAGGTGACTATCTGCATCTTTAGGTGCCAAATGTATGTAAAAATCTCGCCTTTTGAGATCAATGGATACAAAAAGTGCTAATGTATTGTCCCCTGGGGATACTAGATCACCATTCCACCATCAAACTTTTAAGCAGAGAGACTGAGATCTATGAATTGGCCCCATAATTTAAATTAATATATATAAATAAATTTAAATTTTTTGAGTTTGAGCTGCCTGCCTTCAGGATGTTAACACGCTCATTGATACGGAGGTTCCTCAAATCCAGTGAATGTTCCAAACATTATATTTAAGAAAATTTTATATTTGTGAAAACTTTGATCACTCATGCCAATCTCCGCCTTAAAAAACAAGATGTTCTGAACTGGTAGTGACATCTTTTGGAGGGGTGTAATATATGTGAAAATATATCCATTTCTATTACAGAAGCCAGATTAAGTGTTTCATGTTCACAAAAGAAAGCATAACCATCTGAAGATTTTGCATCTAAAATCAGTGGAGTTACACCAGAATAAAAGTGAAGTAACCAGTGGGGGGAGAGACACAGGCAATGACTATGATTGGAATGATGGCTGTTGCAAAAGGCAAACTTGCAATACTGGAACTAAAGAAAATGGAGATTTTGTTTCAGACAAAGTGTGCAAGCTGTGGCAGACAAAGCTGATTGATCTTGATTTAGCAGAGGCCTGTCTGCATAGAAAACATTGAAGATTAGAGATTCTTACAAGAGCTTAATTGTTAGATCAAATCTTGAAGGACATGTGCAGGACCAAAGACCATGACATGAAAGTCTAGAAGCAGGCAGCTTTTCCTGTTTCCCTACAGAGCTCTCTTTTGTAAACTTCTCCTTAGATTTACCCTTTAAACCAGGACAAAGAGACTTTAAAAGTGGATGCACAGGACATAGCAGCACACAGAAAGGAAGTAGTTGTACCACAGTCCCTTCAAACAAAAGGCTCTAATCCAGGGGTGGGCAAACTTTTTGGCCTGAGGGCCACATCGGGGAACAGAAATTGTATGGCGGGCCATGAATGCTCACAAAATTGGGGTTGGGGTGCGGGAGGGGGTACGGGCTCTGGAGTGGGGCTGAGGAGTTTGGGGTGTAGGAGGGTGCTCTGGGCTATGACTGAGCCGTTTGGAGGGCAGGAAGGGGATCAGGGCTGGAGCAGGGGTGTGGGAAGGGGTGCAAGTTTCAGCTCGGAGTGCAGGCCCTGGGGTGGGGCTGGGGATGAGAGGTTTGGGGTAAAGGAGAGTGCTCTGGGCTGGGATCGAGGGGTTTAGAGAGCAGGAGGGGGATCAGGGCTGGGGCAGGGGTTTGGGGCATGAGGAGATGCTTAGGAGTGCAGGCTCTGAGCAGCACTTGCCTCAGTGGCTCCCAGAAGCAGTGGCATGTCCCTTGTCCACCTGCTATGTGGAGGAGCGGCCAGGCGGCTCTGCACACTGCCCCATCTGCAGGCACCGCCCCTGCAGCTCCCATTAGAGAGCGTAGAAGCTGGAGCGGGGCCATGCCGCAGCTTCCGGGAGCCCCGTGGTGCGGCCCCCGACCCTACACCCCGGCTGGAGCGCCAGAATGCGGCCGAGCCGCGTGGTGCGGCCCTGATCCTGCACCCCAGCTGGAGCGGGGCCAAGCCGCGTGCTGCGGCCCCCAACCCAGTGCCCTGCCTGGAGTGCCGGAGCGGGGCCATGCCACATGGTGCAGCCCTGACCCAGTGCCCCGGCCGGAGCGCCGGAGCGGGCCCGAGCCACATGGTGAGGCTCATGGGCCGGCTTAAAATGGCTCACGGGCCGGAGTTTGCCCACCTCTGCTCTAATCTATTCTCCACTGGATCCTCCCACTTACAATAGCAAAGTGGCCCTCTCTGACCTAAAAGGTGATCGTGGAGTCTTAGGGAAAGAGCTACATTTATTCCATGGTTTGTTTGGAATTTATACAGTATAACAGAGATCCTGGGAGAAGATCATTTACTTTACTGAACATTCACCACCTTCTACAAAGATTGAAGCACAAAGGGGAAATATCTCTTTGCTTTTTATATGTTATGGGGGAACATTATGGGGACTCAGGGCCCTGACTCCTCTTCTAAGGACTATCACTGCCTTATCTGCTTTAAGAATAAGATTACCACTGTTCTAGATTCTGAGTCTGATTCAACCTATAGAAAGCAAATGGAGGCAATTTCAACCATGCAGGTGGAGGAAACCTCTCAGGAGGCTCTTGAACCTTTGAATCTTTTTTTAAACACACACAGGTAGGGAGCCAGAAGTGGTCAGAGATGAATCGGAGCATTTACTCATGTCTGGGATTGGGAGCTTGTTGCCAGGTGCCTCTGGGTGGTAGATGGTGGAGGAGATTGGCTAGGCAATGGAGCCAGAACCTGGTCTTGTGACAAAGTGAAAACCCCGCAGACAGCCTAAGAAACAGCTGGGGGACTTTACTGTGAGAACACAAGTGACCTAACTTTCAGAAATAGGAGTTGTGTGCTGTTGGTGGACTAGGAGTGACCAGAAATGAGGATGAAGGATTTGACATCCTGGCAGCCACACAGGAGCAGGATGGATCTCCTCTGGCCAGAATCCTATGACTCAGCAGACCCTACCATTTGGTCCATGTCCATTGCGAGCCTGGGACTGCAGGACACCCCTCATCTCTCTCATGTGATTCAGCCAATCAATCAATCTCATGACAACCAAGAATTATCCTCTCCTCAGCAACCATTCCTGGTCTGCACCACGAGGTGCAGAATCCCTTGCTGCTTTAGGGATTCATGCATGCATGCCTGGGAATGGGCCAGCAGAGGCTGCAACTCTTACATCTGCAGCCCAGGCCTGTTTCCAAAGTGCCAGTGGGGATGGTGGAAAGGAGAGAGGAGCAGGAAAGAGGTGAAGGTGTGTAAGAAAGGGAGCTCCCACCAAATCTGAAAGTCAGTGGCCTAAATTTACCCTCATAGAGTAGAGTGGCTGAGCGCAATTGTCTACTGTGACACAGATGCAGCAAACTGAGGCTAAGATTCAGTTCCAGGTCTAACAGAGGAGAGCACTTTGGGTACTAAAATGGACAAATGGTCATGGTTAACCCATCAGTCATACCCTAATCCAAAGAGTCCCTTCCATTTGTAAAAAACGATAACCTACAGTTATGTTCACCTAACACTTCCCATTACGAGTCCCTGATATCTGTTCCTTATAACTTCACCAAACTGTAAGCTTTCAGACTGACATTTTCCATGCTGGGTGTCGGTCTCAGACTGACTTTTTTTTTTTTTTTTTTTTTTTTTAAGTTTCAGCTAAAACAGTTCAGCTATTTTCAAGAACAAAATCAGGGGAAAATACGCTGTTCTGCCCATGCTAAGAAACTTTACAACCATTTTATTGAGACGTTCTAGTCCCTCCGTGTTTTGACTTGAAGTTTGACAGGACAGTCACATTGGTGTCAAAGATGTCTCTTTTGCCATTCCCATGAAAATCTACCCAAATTTAGCATAGCTATGGGCCTCTGAAAACTCTCCATTTGCATCAACTCAGTAGAGACTTGCTGGAGTATGGCTGCTAAATTCACCAAAGATTCCATCTGCACTGAGCATGGTCCAACCGAGGGATACTGGGGCTTAGTAGTACTTTCCCTGCAATTTCTCCTCCTGGCTGCCAAGGGCAACTGTGGGGCTGAGCACAAAAACCAAGAGGGAAGAGACTGTCTCTCCTGTGCTCTCAGCATTTCTACCACTGGTGCCTGCAGCATGGAGGACACAGAGGAGGCAGCCTGAATTGAATGTGGAGGGGTGGCGAGTTCTATGGGGTCGTGGTGCCTGGGCTCCAGCAAATTCAGGACCCGGGGGCCCGGCTCCACCAATGTTTGGGGCCAGATCTCTCCCCAGGCCCCCCTGCCGCCCTTGTGTGCCTCCCCTGGAGCGTCCCCTGGCCCTACCTGCCGTCCCCATGCACCTCCCCCAGAACATCCCCCAATCCCATCTGCCACCCCCGCGCGCCTCCCCCGAGCATCCCTGACTGCCCCCTGCAGCTCCATGCTGTGGTCCCTTGCCGGCCACAGCCGGCTACAAGGGTGCAGCGCCAGGGGCAGGCTGAGGCAGCTTCTGTGCCTGTGGAGGGAGGAGGCGCATGGTAGTCCCCGTCCCCCCCCCACAGGCGACTCCAAGTCAACTCCAAGTGGGGGGGCTTATCCTGGCTGGACCTCCTGAGCAGCAGCTTGGGGGAGGTTGGGTGAGTGTCGTGCCGAGAGGGGCCGGGAAGGGGGCCCCCTTTCCCTTCTCCCCCAGAGCTCACTGCTGTTGGTAGGGAGAGGGCTGGGGGGGAGGAGTCCTTTCTGGCCTCCCACCCCAACTCTGGGGCAGCCTGCCTGCTGCACCCCAAACTCCTCATCCCCAGCCCAGCCCCATGGCCCGCACCCCCTCCTGCACCCCAACCCTCTGTCCCAGCCCAGAGTCCGCGACCGGCTGGCCAATGACCGCTGCCTGGGGCCTCCGGAGCAGGGGCTGCTCTGGACAGATGGCTGGGGACCGCTGCCCACGGCTGCAGGAGCAGTGGTTGGTGTGGCTATCCCATGGGCCATGTGAGCAGCTGGTCCCAGAGCCAGCTACTTGAGTGGCCTTGCGGTCAGCCACGCTGGCCCCTGCAGAAGTCACAGAGGTTGTGGAAAATCACAGAATCCATGACTTCTGCGACGTCCGTGACAGATACGGAGCCCTAGTCATCATCCCTCCCTGTCTGGGCAGCTTCCTTTCTGACTCTGACTCAGGGCCCCCACAGGAACATGCTTGCTCCCTACAGTCTCTTCCCTCTCACTCTTTCGCCAGCTGGGCCCTATCAGCACTTAAACCTGGCTCCTTTTATACAGGAATCACCTAATTCCTCACAATCAGGGTTGGCTTAGCCCCAGGGTCTCCAGCCCAAACACAAGCCACCCTGTTACACTCTCAAAGGGAGAAGGTGTGTTTGATGTCACTTATCTTACACAGACCCTTCTCTCCTTGCATAGTGACATTATGCCCCCTTTCAAGCAACACACTCTCCTCTACTTCATGCTCACACTGCAGCAGTTGTGCTTCTTTCCAACACTGAGATCGGTGATGATGTCAGACAGGGTCAACCAGGCCCTGGCACTTGGCAACTAGTACAACCTATTCCATCACAGAGGAGCACACTGCAGAACCCATCTTGTCACCTATCAGAGGAGGAACATCTCAAGAAAAGGACATCACCAACCTAGGAAGCCTGATACATGATACATATGCCTAATTCACAGCTCAAAATCACCTTTCCACACGCCAGAAGCAAATGCAATGGGGAAAGGGGAAAGGCCATTTAGAGTTAAGCTGAGGCTGATTAATGCAAGATCTGTGGTCAATAAACAGCAAACGATACACGATCTCATATGCTATGAAGCCCCTAATATAGCCTGCATCAATTAGATCTGGCTGGATGACACAGTTTTGATAGAATTTATTTGACCAAACCTACTAAAAACTCATTTCCTGCCTTACGTCCTTGGGACTTTGACAGTTCATCTATGTTCCAAGCCACACAGCCTGTCCCATCTTGGACATGGTGTCTGGATTAGATTTCAATATGGAAAATAACACAATCAAACCATTGTCTTGGACAGATCATCACCACATTTGTCAAGGCTGATTCCCCACTCTGGCACTTCGAGTGCAGAAGGTGGGGGCCTGCAAGGATTCTAAAAATTAATACTGGCCACTCCAGGCTGGTATTAAACTCCCAAGGTTACAGCTTCTCTCTGACCTTGGAAGGGTAGATGCTGCCACCACCCAAATGCAAAAAATCCCTTTGAGCCCAGGAAGGCGCACTTGGGAATTCCTCCCTGTGGGGTATCCTCATGCCCTTTCACTCCCTGCCATCCCCGGGGAAGAGCTGAGAAAGAAAACAAAGGAAATCAGCTGTTGCTACCAGCTAATTAAACAACATATGCACAAACCTTTTAAGACAAAAAACCCAATCCTGTTCTTAAAAAAAGGTAAATTTTATTAAAAAACAAAAAGAAAGTAAATACATCTGGAATGTAGTCTATTGCTAGATTTAAAAAAGAGTAAATATAATAATTAAGCTTCAGGAATGGTTTTCTTGAGGTCCAGTTTAAACAAAACAAAAGCACCTGGGTTTAGCACAGAGGAGTCCACAAGCAATAAAGAAATAAAAGAGATAAACCTAATCACGTCTTCCTAGACATTCCCTGATCTACTTACATATCTGGGGTTTCAGATAAGTAGTTTCGAGGTATGGTTTTTCATACCTGGTTTAAAGCTTCTTACAGCATTACTGCTCTGTCCCTCTTCTCCGGAGAACAACAACAGACAGACCAAGGGAAAGTTTTTTCCCAATTTTAAAAAGTTCTAGCCTTCCCATTGGCTCTTTTGGTCAGGTGTCCACTCCCTTCCTTTTACCCATGGGCTTTTTTTAACCCTTTACAGGCAAAGCAAGGAGAGAACAGCTACTAACAGGGATTTTGTAGCTAACTGGCTGGCCAGGTGTCCATTATAGGGAGCTTACCTCCCCTCGCCCCCCTTCATCACAACATTCAAGTAGTAGTCAGGGATTTCCCAGCTACCAGAAAGCTCAAAAGTCACAAGATCATGGTCCATACACACACACGCTCATGTAACCAGAGAAATTCCAAACCATGCTAAAGGATAGCATCACTCCACTTAGGTTAAGGAGTTGAGGACCTGGTGAACCATTATCATCATACTCTATCTACAGCCACTGACATTCTGACCTCCAAATGGCCCCTCCTACCTTACTGACCTCACTGAACACATCTGGTTCTCAGACAGCGTACACCAGATGAAGGGAGAGGGATGCAAACTTGAGCATCGCTATAAGAACACCAGGCTGAAACCTAAAGACTTTCTCCAAGACTTTGCGGTGTCAGATTACAGGCCAAAAGAATTTTCTGCCCTACCTCCTTAGAAGCTGCCAAATCACACCCTAACAAGCTACTCAGGTTGGCAGAACCCAGCACCAGGCTCTGTGAAGAATTATCCTATTGTGCTGAAGAGACCATCTACATTTAAGGAGACTTATCAGACTGCATGGATCTGATCCCTCTATGCTGTCCAGAGAGCAGCCTATCTTCATTCCTTGAGTTCAGCCCATTTACAGCTTGTAAGTACTAGGATAAAGCTGAGGAATTCAAGGACTTGAGCATGAACACCAAAGGGTTGGTTCAAGACAGGACGGTCTGCCATAGGAGATGCAGGTGGTATTATTAGAGAGACAGGAGGCTATGTATGCAAGCACCGGGAAAGAGCCGGGGGCAACAGAGGTTGTGTCTATAAAAAACAATTTCAGGAAATCTACTGTCATTCCCTAACACTGGGTGGCACTCCACTAGTGATGGCAATAGTGGTGACGAAAATAACAGAGGGGGCAGGGAGCATTGGGGAGTGGGATTACGAAAGGAGAAGTTTGATTTGGAGATGGAGTAAAAGAGAAGAAAAGGAAAGAAAGGAGATGCTTCCAGAGGAGGAAGTCCCTGAAGTTAGAAAAATAGTTGGGTAATCATAGACTGAAATGTAGCCCCTACAGAGACATAAGTATGGCACAACCCTGAGCAGCTGAGAAAAGCTACTTTGCCATGGTATCTGTGGCACAACTGATTGAAATCTCTTGTGCAATGCATTGGCTTTACCACAGATGCTGAAAAGAACAAGGCAAATTCATTTCAAGCTGCTTTAGCGGTAACATGCAACATATTGTTTATCATATCCACGCTGTTTTCCCATGCTGCCTAAAACATCAGTGCAATATGCATGATGCATTTTTCTCCCAATAGCTCCCCTCAAAGAGTAAATGCTCTAATTTGGGCCATAATACACCATAGCCTTACATCATATCAAAGAGGATGAATCCCTGTTTTACAAAACTCAACCTTAATTATAGATGGAGACCTGAGAGGTGTCTCCATTATCAAACAGCAGGGAAAACTACTGGCTAAAATGGTAAATGTGATAAAAGGAGTCATAAATCAGAATAAGCAAACTTGGAGACATGGAGGGGCATGGAGACACTTTGTAGGCCTCTTTCCAACATGCAGAATCTTGTTCAGGGAGGCTCTTCCACCAGGTCCATGGCCCGACTAACAAAAGTGGGGCACTGGCAATCAAGTGGAATACTAGGGCCAGTGTAAGTATCAGCTAGTCTCTCCTGTTAATACTATTTTTCTACAATCCCCTGGTTAGTTCTCACCTTTCTCCTTTGTCTCCAACCCATAACTACCATGATCCTATGATTTCTTGCTATGGAGGATGCCTGCAGATGTAGCCCCCACATCACCAAGCCATTTCTTTACGCCTGGGAAGGCAGAAGGATCTACTGCATGTTTCTCTTAATTCTACTTTTACTTATCAGTTCTCCAAGTGATTTCCTCGCCTGGTCACAAGGTCAGTACTAAGAAGCTAAGCCCAAAAGCCTCTAATTCATCTAGCTTAGTGAGTTTAGTTCTCTTCCTCCACGACAAATAAGCTTCCATGTAGGGCAGTGGGTCTCAAACTTTTTTTCTGGCAACCCCTTTCACATTGCAAGCCTCTGAGTACGATCCCCCTAATAAGTTAAACACGCTGTTTAATATATTTAACACCATTATAAATGCTGGAGGCAAGCGGGGTTTCGGGTGGAGATTGACAGCTCGCGACCCCCCCATGTAATGACCTAACAACCCCCTGAGGGGTGCCAACCCCCAGTTTGAGAACCCCAATGTAGGAGATGAGGTATAGATTCTTCCAGCAGAATGTGACCTATTGTGACCTATTTCTAAAGAAGAGTTGGAGAGACCAAGGGTTCAAAGGCTGCAGGGAGGCCCTTGGTCACAGGAACTGTATTTCAGGATACTGCCCCGACACACGTGCACATTTGTTCAGCCCCTCCCCATGACATATCCACTCCACATGGTGATGTCAAGATAATGCTGTCATCACCAGGGTCTTCCTTCCCTGGTGATGATTTTAGCAACACCACATTAGAAAGTCTTTTGTTCTTACCACTCAATAATGATTTCATCATAGTTAACACACTAATGTACTGGCTTGTGTCTCATTTGTATATGAATGAAATATTCTCAAACTTTACATCACATAACTATATGTTCCATAATTAATCTGTGTTCCATAATAAATTATGTCGGGTTCCTCATATGAATAGACAATCCATAATATGGTGCATAAAATGACCCTAATGCTGTTAATGAATCCTGTGTGTTAATACATGTGAGAATAGGGTAAACAAAAATATTTTCTAAAGCTAAACCAAAAGTATGTGCTTTGTATTATACGCTAAAGGTCACAAAACTCTGGAGAGGGAACACATTCCCAAGGGAAATGACCTGAGAGGAAAGAGCCCTGTGGCTTGAATTCTGTCCTTAGAACCAGACACAGAAGCAGCCCATTTTATTTTAACTTAGAATATATATTTTGAGGGGATATAGTTTGAGAAGCCCTCTAATCTTTAATAACCTCTAGGGAACAGTGAGCGGCAGATAAACTTCATGGGCTGTTCAACACAAAAGAAATTCTATCAGTTGTAGGCAATCTATCACTGTCTTCTTCATACCCACCAGCAGAGGTCAAACTTACTCCTCAACTCAGGTCATAGATGCATGCTTTCAGCCCCACGTTGAAAAAAATGATAGTGTCTCAGTCCCTCTGACATGACACTGTGATCTTCTCTCCCCAGGTGCTAACTTCATCCACCAAAATAGCTGCCTTCCCTCCCTCCATCCTAAAGGGATGAAACTTCATTTGGACAAATAGTTTCATGATCAAATCCCAACCTGGTCCCTATATACAAGTCACTTGCTTGTGCAGGCTAGGTTCAGCTTAGTTGAACAAATCATTTGTCCAGCTGCAAATATAACTGGAAGCTCACTAACCTTTCAAAGTGTATGTATGCCCTAACTTATAAGTGGAAGCGGGGAGGAAGGAGGGGGCAGGGAAGGATGAACTGGAATTATTCATTATGTCCAGTTTGAAGCAGCTATTCATACAATTCAGTGCCTATATGTTCGCTGAGGTGACAGCAACAGGGAGGTTTGTGGCAGCTTTCATGTCTGAATTTGAACAGATACCTTTCTGTACTCTCACCACTAGAGGGTACATTTGTATCACTGAAAATCAGATATCCAGCAAAACCACATTTGGATAAAACCTTGGATTCCTATTTGTGGCAGGTAATGTCTGAATGAATCTCAGGCTGTGTCTACAGTATGGCGGGATCGACGCTGCTGTGATCGATACACCGGAAGGCAATTTAGACGGTCTCATGAAGACCTGCTAAATCGACAGCAGAGTGCTCTCCGGTTGACTCCAGTACTCCACTGGGAACGAGGGAAGTAAGGTATGTCAACAGGAGAGCATCTCCCATCGACACAGCACAGTGTAGACACCGCAGTAAGTCAATGTAAGCTATGTCGACTCCAGCTACGTTATTCATGTAGCTGGAGTAGCGTAACTTAGATAGACTTACCACGGTAGTGTCGACATAGCCTCAGATAATCAGCTCAGTCCTGCAGTCTGTTCTCAGGAAAAACTCCCATTGAAGTCCAAGGAACTTTTGCTTGAGTAAGAACTGTAAGAATGGGTGAAGTATACTTGTCTCTAGGAGAAATAGTTCAAAACAAATTTCTTATGGTGGTGCCCAGTAAAAACAAAGAGCTGGGGAAGAAAAAAAGAAACTTGTATGTACAGCTCTATAGAAGTGTAAAATCACACATAGCTCTAATAAGGTGGTACAAAAGCAAGTTCTATGTCTTTCCTACATATGGTATCCAAAATGTTTTCAGAGAATAATTAAATATTAAAAGCAGAAGTGGAAAAAATAGAAGATATAGGCCGACTGTTTCCAGCTGAGATTTGAAAGGAGATGTAAGTCAATAAGAAAGAGAGAGAGAGAGAGAGAGAGAGAGAGAGAGAGAGAGAGAGAGAGGAACATTATTGTAGAAGAGGGCTCCACACTAACTATAGTGAGATTCTTTAGAGGGAAAGTGTGGAAGGAGCAGGGAGATGGGCAGGGAGAAGTTGCCATCATTAAAGTGGAGATGTAGAAAGAGAAAATATACTGAAATAACAGGATGAAGTGGGGTAGGCCAAGAAGGTAGGATTGTGGCAGCTTTTTTCTTTGAATTTCCTAGTGTTTGCTGTTTTAGGTCAGTTTTTTAATATTACTCCCTCACTACTTATCTGATCTTGTTTCTCCTCAGAGTTGTCTGACCTCTCCGTTCCATCAACAATGCTAGCCTCAATCACCCATTTGTCCACTTCTCACACAGCCATCCTCATCCTTTCTTTTATGCTACCCCACACAGGTAGGCCATCATCCTTGAACAAGTTGCAAAGACTGTTTGGATCTTGTGTTTTGGTTCAGCCCTTCTCCAATTTTTATGAAAAGTTTACATCCAATGTAAGTGTAATTGGGTTAAAAAAAGAATTAGATAAGTGCATGGATGATAGGTCATATCAGGGATGAAACCCCATGCTTTCAGTGTCCCTAAATCTCTGACTGCCAAAAGCTGGAACTAGACAACAGGGGATAAATCACTCGATAAATTGTTCTGCTCTGTTTGTTCCCGCTGAAGCATCCGACTCTGGCCACTGTTGGAAGACAGGATACTGGTCTAGATGGACCATTGACCTGACCCACTATGGCCATGGTTATGTTCTTAAGTTACTAAGGACTAGTCTATACTAGAATCGCTACAGCGGCATACAGGGCCGGCTCTGGCTTTTTTGCCGCCCCAGGCAAAAAAGCCTCCCGCCGCCCCTCTCCCCGGCTGGTCGGATCGCAGGGGGGAGGGCGGCAAGCCCAGCCGCGGCCCCGCTCTCCCCAACCGTCCAGAGCGCCAGGAGGAGGGCGGCCCCACTCTCCCCGGCTGGTCGGATTGCAGGGGGGAAGGCGGCAAGCCCGGCCGTGGCCCCGCTCTCCTCGGCCGCCTGGAGCGCCGGGGGAGGGCGGTGAGCCCGCTGCGGCCCCGGTCTCCCAGCCGGCCGGAGTGCCGCCCCCCTCCAGGTGCCGCTCCAAGCACGTTCTTGGTCGGCTGGTGCCTGGAGCCAGCCCTGGCGGCATAGCTGTACCGGTGCAGCTGCATCGCTGTAGCACTGCTAGTGCAGACATTCTATAATGATGGGAGAGAATTCTCCATAATCACTCCACCTCCCCGAGCAGTAGTAGCTATGTTGGCAGGAGAGCTTCTCCCTCCCCAACATAGCACTGTGCACACCAACCCTTAGGTTGATGTAACTTATGTTGCTCGGGGGTGGGGGGTGGCTTTTCCACACCCCTGAGTGACTTAAGCTATACCAAAGTGAGCTGTAATATCTACAATCCCTAAGAATTTGAATAGCAAATATATGACCCATAAAAGCACTTGCAAAATGAAAACACAAAGAGAAACATATTGTTTGAAAATGGCAATTTAAGTGCATGTTGTTTATTATCTCTTTATGG
Source organism: Chrysemys picta bellii (assembly GCF_011386835.1). Taxonomy (NCBI): domain Eukaryota; kingdom Metazoa; phylum Chordata; order Testudines; family Emydidae; genus Chrysemys; species Chrysemys picta. Next base: position 48,352,451 of record NC_088798.1, on the reverse strand, counting down.
GAGCTCTGGTCTTCTTCAATGTAATGCTTTATTTTTTAAAAAGTTTGCCTTATTCGAACTTCAGCTCATATATGGTTCTATTTTGCCTCTAACTATATGGGTCAGTAAAAGGTAAAAAGGTGCTCACTTGCAGTAGTAATTATGAATGGATGAGTCAGTTTGGATAAATTAATATAACCAGCTCAAAACCTTAGCTGAACATTTCAGACCCTCAAAATATTTGGTTCAAGGTTGATCATGAAATTAGGCAAAGGTTTCTTGCACACTCTTACATCTGGTTTCCACCTGAGCCTAGAAACTGAAGCACCATTACTATGAAAGCAACAATATTTTCTTGTATTTATGTATGGGATTAGAAATGGACATGCAAAAATAGCAAGTATTTGGATAAATGCAACAAGAAGGCAGAATATTAATATTGAGAAATATAGAATAAAAATCACATATGAATGCTCTTGGACCACCTCAAGTGCTCCCCAGCTTAGTGTCAGTTCTTCCCACCAGTCTAGCCATCTGTATTTTCCTCCACATCAATCCCTTCATGGAGTCTCCCAAGCCTCAGTCCCAGGAAAAAGATGGAGATGAAAGATAGCACATTGGCAGTGAGGTGGCATTGGAGAAGGAGCATAAGCCCTTTTCTGTAGAACTCTAAGCTTGTGGGGGACCATGATGGGACTTTTATTTGCTTTTATTTGCTTTTATTTCTTCAGTTTTAAAAGCTGCCCTTTAAAGATAATCATCATTATGGTTCCAGTAGGAGAGTCACAGTTCACTATTATGGCATACTTAATTTTACACTAAGCAGGTGCTGTTATCCAATGTACCACTGACATTCACCTCCTGAATTATCTGCTGCATACTTTATAAGGCAATGTTGACAGTAGCCTCCAAAATGCTATTTTTAAATACTCATTATTCATAGTATCAATATACCGTGGCTTGATATTCCCAGTCAAGTGAATAAGTTATAACTTATGTATCCATAAGATAAAATATATTGGCCTAGTTAAAGTAACTCATTATCATATACATATGGATGCTTAGTCTTAATATGGTATGCTCTTATTTATCATTTTGATCCATGAACCTGTAGTATACTATGCTATGTGTCATGTCCTCGAGAGAGAGGCCCAGTTCAGCAAAGCACTTCAGCTTGTGCTTAGCTTTAAACGGGCAAACAGGTTAAGTGCTTTGCTGAAAAGAGGTCTGAGAAAGAGCGGGAATTTGAGTGTGAAAAAAGGTTGCTAGGCCATCCCCAGAAAATTACAACCTGTTAAGACCCAACTGAAATTTGGATTTCTTCTGAGCCTATCGGAGAAGCCAGTTAATTTATCGGCTCTGAAACGGGAAGCATTCAACAAGAAGGTAAGTCAAAGCTCCCTCTTCCTTCCTTTATTCACTTTCTCCTGGATATAAGGACAATAACTAGATAGATAGCTGCTGGGGCAGCAGCTTTATTTAGTGTATTACACACACAAAAATAATCTTAAAAGAACATTCAAGTTGCAAAGTCAAATACTCAAAAGTTGCATAATGCCAGAATTAAGATTCCCGTGCAGTGTTAATTCATCCCCTTTGCACATATGCTTTATGATATAGTTTTTAATTATGTGATCACATTCTTTTTTTTCCATAGGATGCCTGGTTTATTCAGTGCACAGGCTAGACCTGCTCTGGGGATGAATTAGAATTATCTAGTGAAGGAGACTGTTGTCTGTGGGGGCTTGTCTTCGCTACTGTATTTTTCACTCCATGCATCTGATGAAGTGGGTTATAGCCCACAAAAGCATATGGCCAAATAAATTTGTTAGTCTCTAAGGTACCACAAGGACACCTCGTTGTTTTTGCTGATACAGACTAACATGGCTACCCCTCTGAAAACTGGGAGATCATCACTGCTGCAATCGATGCAGTGGGTGTCGATTTAGCGGGTCTAGTGAAGACCCACTAAATCAATGGCAGAGCGTTCTCCATTCAACTCTGGTACTCCATCTCCTCGAGAAAATTAAGGTAAGTTGACTGGAGAGCGTCTCCCGTCAACACAGCGCAGTGAAGACACCAGGGTAAGTCGACATAGGCTATGTTGACCCCAGCTACATTATTCACGTAGCTGGAGTAAAGTAACTTAGGTCAACTTACCCCAGCAGTGTAGACAAGGCCTAGGAACTTTGCTTCTTCTGTTGCAGAAACTGAAAGGTGAGTAGTGAATGAGACAGGGACTGCAGGAAAAGAAAGAAAGGTCTCATGGTTAAGAAAGTTGAATGCTGTCCTGGAGAACTGATTTCTATCCCTGCCTCTGCCACAGAGTTATTGTGTGATGCTGGGCAGGTCACGTACACCATATTTTTTTACAAGTGGTTGCTAATTGTGTGTTCCTTATTTTTAGGGCTCAGAATGTGTGATCCTGGGAGCTGATTTGCAGAAGTGCTGAGCATTCTCACATGCAATGACAGTCAAGGGGAGCTGTATTTTGAATGTATAAAGTGCTATCTAATGATAATTACTCTGAAAAATTAGGTTCTAGGCATCTCAAATTGTGCACTCAAAATTAGTGGATACTTTTGACCTTAATCTCTCTATTTCAATTCCCAGTCAGTAAAATGGAGTGTTGTAAGGATAAATTTAATTGATAGCTGTGAAGCACTGAGATATTTTAGTGATAAGCACCATAGAAAAGCTCATAAGCCAGTTAATAAGTTTGTCTTCAGAGCAGGGTTTAAACAGTGTGCAATCAGTAAGACATGGGCCCACATCTTGAACAACAAGGATAAACAAAAATACTAAATAGTTGATCATTCAGTGAGCACCATCCATTCTGTGCATTGAATGAGACAGGGGTCCTGTGGAAAAAAATATGTAATCATGTAATTACAGACCATATCATAATGCATACCCACAAGGGGGTCAAATTCAGATTTCATGGGCAATGTTCATTCTGGCATTTCCTAGCTGTTGAGGGCAGCCTTAATAATGGTCTTTTAACATGGGGGGAAGGGGTGATTGTGTGTAATTTCCTAGGTTTTAAAAAAAGCAAAATGAAAAAAATTAAGTGGTAGTTTGACATCATATTGACACCCTCATGCGTCATGAATAGATTTGGACCTTTTAGATCCACAGCACAGATCCATGTCACTTGAGATTGGATTAAAAATAATATTTAAAAAAAAAACAATCAATTCGGGGCTCATTTGTCTTCTGATTTCTGAGCCCCAGAAACTGACAGACATCTTGCTCTCAGCTTGCTTTAAACCCCACTGCCAAATGGGGATCAACTGCCAATTTTCAGATGGAACTTTCATTGGTGAGTGAGTTGGCAAAAGTTTGAGGGTAAGATTTCAAGCTCTGCTACTGCCCTGTATGTTTTGCATTTGCAGACAGAGACCATAAGAGTCCCAGTGGTGGTTAGGAGAATTTTCCCAGCACAGGCATTGCATAAGGTAGTTGTAGACTGCCCTTCACAGGCCCCTGGCAAGCCCTTGCATAGAGGTCACAATGGGGTTGGGGTTGGGACTGAGAGCTGGAGGGAGTATGTTAGAGGAGGCACAGACCTTATGGACAGCACAGTCACCCTGGAATAGGCTGCCACAACTTAGAGCAGCTCCATGAGTGATCCTAAATCATGCTAGGGCCATTTTAACCCTTGGAGCATCCCAAAATTGTGTGAACACAAAAACAACTTAGCCCTTCCTTAGTCCTTCCTCCCCTAGGGCTGGAAGTTCTGAGTTGCATCTTCCACTGGGGGTTGTTTTTTCTAATTAAAAAGGCTTTTCTTGTTTGTTATTTTCAATATATCTAAATTCCCTGCTTCCCCCCGGGTAATGAATTTGTAGATTTGTAGCCTCACATCCCTTTAACGCTATATATGCCCTGACAGATGCTACTGCCTCTTCCTTTTTCTGCCCATCTTCCCCCCACGCCCCATTCTCATCTAGTTTCTTCTTCTTCTTTTTTTTTAATTTAAAGTCTACTGGTATCTTGAGATACCCATTCCTCCCCCCACCGCATGCTAAATACTGCTCAGTCTAGCTATGAGTTTTTGTGTCAGTAGGTTGTTTGGCTTTTTGTGACTAGACTGAGTACTGGGGGAACAGGAAATAGATGCGTGGACCATCACGTTGTTGTCTGAGTCTGCATGCCTGCTATACATGTGTGATACACCCACAGCTGTCTGTAGTATAGGCTACCACAGAAGCAGAGAGGGAATGAGACAGCTTTCAAAGGAACTGTCTACTGCTTTACACAAAGCCACACAGCTCCTTTGAAAGCTGCCAGGTGAGTAGGTGTAGAGTCATGCAGCTTTTCCCTGTATCTACTGCTCCCCTCTCTTGTCCTCCTCCCTCCACCCAAACAAATCCAGTGCATCTTCCACTCCCCAACACCCAGGGAAAAACGACACATTGAGTGACAGTACAAACCTGGGTCTGAAGCTCTTTACTAAACCTTCATAATTAGCGCTGGTCAGGCTACTAATTCTGAATAATATAAGTTGTTCATTTAATCCTTTATGAGTAGTGAATCATTCATGAAAGAATGTAATTTCTGCAAAACAAAATTATTTTTAAACAGAAGTATGTGCTGAATAGTTTTAATAAGTAATTTACAGTGTGTTGGTGGGGGTTTTTGCATAACTGTTAAGTGTTTAGGTGCCATTATTCCATGAATTGTCTGATTGAATGCCTAAGTCAGACAGAGTTCTTTCTGCTCCCTTCTTGAATGGCTGGACATTTTTTAAAAGTAGTGAGAAATTTAGAGCTGCCTGGTAATAATTTATTCATACTGTATGTTGGCCTGGTTATAGAGATGCTTACTGTATGAATATGTTGGGTTAACTCAACAGAGGGCTTTCTGGAATATTGACTCAAAGATGGCTCCAGATAGTTACCTCTCGAGTGACACTGAAGAGTTAAGGGACAATGCCACCATGCACAAGATCCGACTGTGGGTGTTTGAATCAGTTAGGCCTACATAAGTTACTATCAGGGGATAGTAAGACTTTTGATAAGATAAACAGGCACGTAAACTGGTGGTTGTTTTAAAATCCTTCTTCTTTAAAGCTTTATTTATACTGCTCAAAAAACAATATTTTTTTTGTTAAAGAAGGCAGTTTGATCACTACACACCATTGGCCAGGTGTATAGACTCCTAAAAGGGAAGAACTGAAGTTGCCTGAACACATTTGGACCTGCAGGTAATAAGGGTTGATAACGTAAGCTACTGTAGCCCAGGTCCTGCTCTAAAAGTGGGAAAGCTGCAAAATTCCACCCCAAGGTAGACATCATGCTCTTACCCAAAACCTGAGAGGGGTGCATTCAGAGACACCAAAAAGGGGACAGAGGTACAGCTAGTCCCAGTAATCATAAAAGAAAAATAATGAATGACAGATAAATTAATTATAAAATTGGTGACACACTGGGGATTCTTTAATATTTTCAGACACAATGTAGTCATCTGAATACTCACATATAGCAAACAGAACATAAACTCAGCACTTTTATTCAAAAAAAGAAAGGGAGTTGGGTTGTTTTTTAATTCAACCAACTCTGATGAGAACTACTGCGTATATTTTTGTTGCTGTTATCTGGGTTGTACAACCCATGAGATTCCACGCTATTGTCATCTCCCCACTGACATGAACTTTCATCATCTATTGTCTCACCCATTGCACGGTGACAAAAGTCTGAAAAGATCAGGATTCCCTAACCGAAAAAAAGGAAAACAAAAAGGAAACTTGACTAAAGCATTCATATTTTGAAAGGCACAGTGAAAAAAGTACTTTTTTGTTTACCTTGTCACATAACAGTGGTCTCTTGATGAATATAGAACAGTAAATTTTGAACCAATAAAAATACTTCTTCATGCCACATATGCTTACTCTGCAAACTTGCTACAAGAGATCATACTAAAAAAATATTGTGAACAGATTTTAAAAATGAATTAGACCCACTGACCATTAAAACAGTAGTCAAGGTAAAGCTATGATAGGAATAATAGCTTATGTAGGAAACATTGTTTAGACTCCTGCTGAGGTCAAGAATGGATCCACCTCCTGCTCTTCCTCTACTGAATTATACTACTGGTGCATTATGGATGGTTTACAATAATAATTTTTTTTTTGAAGAATCAGGTATTGATCACTGTACAGAGACAGGATACCAGTCCTCATGGATCATCATCTGAGAGGGCAAATGCTATGTCCTATGGAATTATGAACCTAACCGACACTTTCTTGTACTAGTCTGGCCTTTCACATAGGGAGGTGTTATTGCCACTTTATAAGAGTGAGACCATTATTGGAATACTACACTCAGTTCTGGTGTCCACACTTGAAAAAGGATGTTGACAAATTGGAAAGGGTTTAGAAAAGTGCTGCAAGAAACATTTGAGGCATGGAAAACCTGCCTTATACAGTGAGAGACTAAAGAAGCTTAACATGTCTTTCTAAAAGATGCTTTAGCTCAGCCAGAAATGATGGGTTTGATGCAAGTTTTACTTGGTGAAATGCTATAGTCTGTGTTATGCAGGAGGTCAGACTGTATGATAATGGTCCCTTCTGGCCTTAAAATCTCTGACTCAATGATACTTGCATGTTTTGTGAATGTTTACAAATTAATTTGTTATCCACCATCCTCAGGATTTTATTCATCCTTTCCTCTCTGTTATGCACACTAAATATATTATACAGCCCAATGCCACAAACACTTGCACACAAGTAACTTTACTCACATGAATAGTCCCACTGAAGTCAGTGGAACTACTCATGTGATTATAACTACTCGCATGCATAAGTATTTATAAGATTGGGCCCAATTCATAAGCATAGCTTGTCTTGTATATTTGGAGGTGGGGGGCAGCTCCAGCCAGGCAAATGGGGCCATGCATGGAGGGCAGATTCCACACCTGCCCAAGGCTTGCAGTGGCCCAATGTCTGTTTCTCCATCAGGGATTTTTAAAATGTCAACTGAGCATATTAAATCACCAGCAACAATGGGCTGCAGATGAGAAAACACAGAGCACCAGGTGTCTTGAACTTTTATTCTGCAATATACCCTTGTTGCTATCAACAAGTATAAGCAACATTAAGCTCTGGCAGTCATACTATTTCATTGTCAACAAGGTTTGCGTGAACTTAAAAATCATACCAACTGATTAATGTTCTTACTGAAGGACCATTCCTGGAATTGTTACATTCTCCAACCTCCCACTGAAGTCAATGAGACGTTTGAGTGTGCAATGATTTCAGCAGGCTAAGACATATTAAAACAAGTTAGTTTACCCTCTAGAAAGATTATCATAACCTCTTTGAGCCACTGATTGTTTGGCGAGAGGAACAGAGAGATAGATACTATTTTATTCGAAATCACTGAAAATGGTCGGCCAGATCCTCAGCTGGTGTTAATAAGCATTTTTCTATGTATGTAATTATTTCTTTTAACTACCTTTTTCATAGATTCTGACACACACACTATCTTTTAGTAGATTAGCCTCTGACTAGGCTTTTCACATTAAACTTCAACTCATTTCCTGCAGTTCTGTGTGATTAAGCATAATTTGCAACTGTAGTTTTTACATACAAGCCAGCCAGTATTTATCATCTAATGAACTCTGTGTGGCATGGGGCGGGGGAGATAATTTCAGTATTTTCAACCATGATATTACCCAATATTTGGCTATGGTTAAACCTAATCCTGTTGTCCTACAATATCATTGGGTGCTTGATACAGAGTACAGAATAAGAGTTGTAACCACCACCACCCCCTCTTTTTTTATAATGTCCATCTATGGAAGTCTGGACTTCATCATCAGGATATACAAATGAAAAAGTACAAAGAAGGCCATGGCATCCTCTATTTTACGTGGATGAGCTGCACAAATGCCTGACCTTAACCCAGATTTGGGGCATATATGTCTCTGCAGTCAGACCTTCTTGTAAAAAGGTGCTGAATACAGTCTTAAACTGACAGTGTCCTTTTAGCATATTATGAAGATCAGACAATTAAATTAGACTGACCAAGTAAGTTATGCTGGATTTTATGCACAGCCTCACTATCTTGTTTTTATGCACTGGCACAACGCTGCTGGACCTGGGTTTACAACTAAAGAGGCAGGTATACATTTTTAAAATGCTACTAAATAATATAATTAAATTATTTCTATTAATATTAAGTTTTGTAAAACCTAACACAAAGAGAGAGAGAGACTTCTAATTCTAAAATGACTAAATTAACCCTTTGGTTACTGCAGATCTTTATACATAAATGCACATGTTATAAGAATTCATTTGATTGGAAAACTTGAAATTGCCGCAGGGCAAATGCTCTCAGGATTAAATTTGTTAAAGTAGTTCCCTGAATAGTAATTGCACGATCAATAAAAATGTGTACATATTGAAATTAAACTCACTATTATGCTAAGATATTCAGGATATAGTGCTGTTGGTTGCAGTTTAAGAAAAAAACAAAAGGCTTATGCTTCGTAAAAAAATAATATGCAATATTATTGAAGGACTTACTAATTTTCTGTTAAAAATATTTATGCAATGAGGAGACATGGCTCATGTGTCCGGATATGGGTCTGTCTGGGCAAGAACATGTGGTTATGTGGGACATGCATCTTGAACATAGTTTTTCAGACCGTTTGTCCATAACTTCCTTTTGTAGGTTTGTTCTCTTCTATAAAGTGGTTCTCAGTGGAAGTCTCTGTTTCCGTCTTCAAAGATAGACTAATCAGTCAGAACTTATTACTCAGTTCAGGTATCATTTGTGATATCATGTTGAGATAAGAAAAACTTGATAGGCAGAACAGCTCTATTAGATCATCCACTTTAATCTGGGGCAAAGTAAAATTAGGTATAAGCATTAGTGACAGGGTGTCTTTATGTTCACCTTTTAAATAAAATGAAAGAATTCAAATGAACAAGGATTGTAATGAGTACAATAACATCACGTGAGATAGCATTGCACATTGTCCAAAGGGAATCTAGGTAACTGAGGGTAGGTCTACATAGCAAAAACAAACACAAAAGCGCAGCAGGGAGGCTCAGAGCCCAGGTAACTGACTCAGGCCTGGTCTACACTACGAGGTTAGGTCGAATTTAGCCATGCTAGGTCGATTTTATAATGAATGCATCTATACAACCAATCCCATTCCGCCAACCTAAAGGGCTCTTAAAATTGACTGCTGTACTCCTCCCCTACGAGGGGAATAGCGCTAAAATCGACCTTCCTGGGTCTAATTTGGGGTAGTGTAGATGCAGCGCTGTGCCATTCTGTGGTATTGGCCTCCAGGAGCTATCCCAGAGTGCTCCAATGTGACTGCTCTGGACAGCACTTTCAACTCTGATGCCAGGTACACAGGAAAAGCACCGGGAACTTTTGAATTTCATTTCCTATTTGATCAGTGTGGCGAGCTCAGCAGCACAGGTGACCATGGAGTCCCAGAATCGCAAACAAGCTCCAGCATGGAGTGAACAGGAAACACTGGATTTGATTGCAGGCAGAACTCCGATCCAGCAGAAAAAATGCTGATATATATGCCAAAATCGCACAGAGCATGGTGGAGAGAGGCTACACCAGGGACACACAGCAGTACCGCGTGAAAACTAAGGAGATCAGGCAAGCCTACCAAAAGACAAAGGAGGCAAATGGTCACTCCAGGTCAGAGCCCCAGAAATGCCGCTTCTATGATCAGCTGCATGATATTCTGGGGGGGGACCCTACCAGTACCCTAACACTCTCCATGCACACCTGCAAGGTGGCTGCCTCACACAGCATGAATGAGGATTTTGTGAATGAGGAAGAGGAGGAGGAGAATGCGCAGCAGGCAAGCAGAGAATCCATTCTCCCTGGCAGCTAGGACCTTTTCATCACCCTGGAGCCAATAACCTCCCAGGGCGTATTGTTCCCGGACCCTGAAGGCAGAGAAGGCACCTCTGGTGAGTGCACATTTGTAGCTACATTACAGGGGTTAAAAGCAATTGTGTTTAATATTTGCCCTGAGCAATTGGGATGCATTCGCGGCCAGTACAGCTAATGGAAAAGTCTGTTAATGTGTCTGGGGATGGAACGGGAATCCTCCAGGGACATCTCCATGAAGCTCTCCTGGAGATACTCTGAAAGCCTTTGCAGAAGATTTCTGGGGAGGGCTGCCTTATTTCGTCCTCCAAGGCAGGACCCTTTACCATGCCAAGCCAGTAGCAAGTAGTCTGGAATCATTGCAGCACAAAGCATGGCAGCGAATGGTCCTGGGTTTTGGTCACATTCATGCAACATTCACTCTTTATCACTCTCCTGAGGCTGACACAGAAAGATATCATTCATGGTCACCTGGTTGAAATAGGGGAAGTTTTGTAAGGGAACAGTAATCCCCTCTGTTTGCTGGTCCCCGACATATTAGACCCCAGGCACGCTTGACTGTGTGCGCTTGGCTAAAAGGATCATCCCGGAGAATGGCCATGCAGGGAAGGGGTGTGCTGCACATCCTCCCCAAAACCGCAGCCCCTCCTTTTAAACGGCAAACACAACCGGCATTGGTTGCTATGAGAAAGGAGGGTGCTGCAGTTTGAAACCATTCCCACATGTTATGAACACGGAAGAAGCCAACCCCACATACCTTTTGGTTGGCTTCCTGCAAACTGAATTCTGTTGCCCAGCCATGTGTGATGTGTAAAAAGTAAAATGCGACCTTGTACCTAAAACATATGTGCTGTCTGCTGTGAATTGCTTGATTCACTGTGAAAGAGTCTCCCTTCTGTTCTCAAAAATGTATCTTCTTAAAAGACTACTCTCCCTTCCCCCCCACCCCCAGCTGCAAATGCTTCTATGCTCCCTGCATCAACTCCAATCCTGAGGTTATCGCAGATTGGAAGGCAAAAAAAACTGCACTCACAAGGATATGTTTTCAGAGCTCATGCAATCCTCCTGCACTGATAGGGCACAGCTGAATGCATGGAGGCATTCATGGCAGAGGCCAGGAAAGCAAACAGTAAGCGTACTCAGAACACGCAGTAGAAGATGCTGAGGCTAATGGGGGAGCAAACATACATGATGTGGTGTCTGGTGGAGCTGCAGGAAAGGCAACTAGAGTACAGACCCCCACTGCAGCCATTGTGTAACTGCCTGCCCTCCTTGCCAAATTCCATATCCTCCTCACCCAGATGCCCAAGAACGCGGGGGGAGACTCTGGGTACCCAGCCACTCAGCTCCAGGGGATGGCCCAAGCAACAGAAAGCTGTCATTCAAACAGCTTTGATTTGTAGTGTGGCTACAATAAGCAATGTGGCCCTGTCCTTCCCTACTCCCCCAAACCAACCCCGTTATCAAAACCTTTGTACACCCCGGCTTCCTTTTTCTAGTCAGCGTTGTCAGTGATATCAAGTATTTTTTAATAAATAAAGAATGAATGGATTTAGAACAATAGGGACTTTATTTCTTGTGCCAGCTGTGGTCAAAATGGGGAGGGGGATTGGCTTACAGGGAAGTACATTCACCAAAGGGGGTGGGTTTGCATCAAGGACAAACACACACAACAAGGAAGGCTGAAAGAATTGGGTTTGTTTAGTTTGGAAAAGAGAAGACTGAGAGGGGACATGATAGCAGTTTTCAGGTATTTAAAAGGGTGTCATAAGGAGGAGGGAGAAAACTTGTTCATCTTAGCCTCTAAGGATAGAACAAGAAGCAATGGGTTTAAACTGCAGCAAGGGAGGTCTAGGTTGGACATTAGGAAAAAGTTCCTAACTGTCAGGGTGGTTAAACACTGGAATAAATTGCCTAGGGAGGTTGTGGAATCTCCATCTCTGGAGATATTTAAGAGTAGGTTAGATAAATGTCTATCAGGGATGGTCTAGACAGCATCATGCACCTTTCCCAACCATCCCACATTGATGTCAGTGAAATGGCCCTTGTGCTTTCAACCAGTGCTTTCAACACCATTGAGAAGTACCCTTTGTAGTTTATGTACTCTTTGGCAAGGTGGTCCTGTGCCAAGATTGACGGAACGCATATCCCTATCACCCCACCACAGTTAGGGAACCCCATTGCAGCAAAGACATCCACTATGACCTGCACATTTCCCAGAGTCACTACCCTTCTTAGCAGAAGGGTATTGATTGCCCTGGCCTGCTACTGGGATCACAGCAGCCCCCACAGTAGATTTGCCCACTCCGAATTGATTACTGACTGACCGGTAGCAGTCAGATGTTGCAAGCTTCCACAGGGCTATCGCTACTCACTTCTCAACTGTCAGTGCACGTCTCATCTTGATATTCCTGTGATTCAGGGTAGGGGAAAGCAACTCACAAAGTTCCATGAAAGTGGCCTTATGCATGCAAAAGTTTCGCAGCTACTGGGAATCATCCCATACCTGCAATACAATGCAGTCCCACCAGTCTGTGCTTGTTTGCCGGGCCCAGAATCAGTGTTCCACTGTATCAACATGCCCCAATGCAACCATGATATCCCAATTGCCACATCTCATGCTTTCAGGAACGTCTGTGTCCATGTCTTCCTCACAATCTTCCTCATGCTGGCGGCTCCTAGCTAGGCTCTGCAAATACTGCGGGATAATGTGTGAGGTGTTTACAATGCTCACAAAAGCAGTGTGCAGCTGAGTGGCTCCATGCTTGCCTTGCTATGGCGTCTGCATGGATAACCCAGGAAAAAAGGCGCAAAATGATTGTTTGCTGTTACTTTCAAGGAGGGAGAGAGGGAAGGAAGGAGGGGAGACTGACAACATGTAAGCAAAACCACCCACGACAATGTTTTTGCCCCATCAGGCATTGGGAGCTTAACCCAGAATTCCAATGGGCAGCAGGGACTGTGGGATAGCTATCCATAGTGCACCACTCCGTGAGTCAATGCTAGCCATGGTATTGAGGACACACTCCGCCAACCTAATGTGCTTAGTGGGGATACACATGATGGACTGTATAAAACCAGTTACTAAAGATCGACTGCTATAAAATTGACCTAATATTGTAGTGTAGACATGACCTCAGCCTCGGAAGGCTCATGCTAGGGGGCTAAAAATAGCAGTGTAGACATTCCCGCTCAGGCTGGAGCAGAGGCTCAGAGACCCTTGGCTCCAGCCCAAGTGGGAATGTCTACACTGGGGTATGTCTAGACTGCTATTAAACACTCTCAACTGGCCCATGTCAGTTGACTTGGGCTCACGAGGCTTGGACTGTGGGGCTGTAAAATTGCGGTGTAGACATATGGGCTCAGTCTAGAGCCTGAGCTCTGGGACCCCAAAAGGGGAGAGTGTCCCAGAGCCCGGGCTCCAGCCTGAGTCCAAACATCTACATTGCAATTTTACAGCTCTAAAGCCCAGGCCCCACTTGCTTGAGTCAGCTGCCACAAGCCAGCCCTGGGTGTTTAATTGCAATGTAGACATAGCCACTTACTTTTATTCTCACAGCACAAGCCCCTTGTACCCGAGTCAACTGACCCAGGCTCTGAGACTCACTGCTGTGTAGGGTGTTTTTCTGTGTAGACTTAAGAGGAAGAAGAAAATAAGCTTCTATCTTTTAGTCATCCAAAGAGTAATTACAATAGAAGAAAAACAAATTTAGAGTCTGATGTTTTTCTAGATACCACAATGTAGTGACCTATTATTCTCTGTGATGCAAGTCATCTATCTTATCTAATGCTTCAAGAAATCTATATTGGTTATTTGTTCACCCTCTAAATTAAATGCATGGAAAGATCCAGTAGACATTAAACTAAATATTTTAGAGGGATTTGCAAAACACAGCAGTTTCACTTCACAGTGATTTGTGCAAACATTTGCTTCAGTTTTGATCCACATGGGTTTGTACTGAGGTTGGTTTTGAGTCGGGAGACTGGACAAATCCAGCATAAAGCAAAACTCAGCCAAAACCTCCACTTTCACCACAGGTTCATGTCAAGGCCGTGAGAAACTACACATTTCACAAAAATCTGAATGAAAGCTGGAAATCAGCCCAGGTTTGCTCAAAACTGGACAGCAGTTCACTGTAAATGTTCTTAACCCTTAGCTGATTTAATTTTCCAATGTCTAGGGAACACCTGGGTTTCCTTAGCAACTAGTCAGGAGCAAATAATTTCTATACTTTATTGTTTAGGTTGATACAGGTGCCTTCTGCATCCCTCCCTTCCTCAAGTTCCTTTGCAGGATTACTGGGCAATGGTTCTGTTTAGAATTCTCCTCCCTCTTCACCCCTGAGATCGTAGATGGGACAAGAGGTCACTGAGGCCATGTCTACACTACTACAAAATTATGTCAACCTAAGTTCCATTGGCATACAGCCACCGCAGTTAGTGGGTGTGAAAGAAGAGACCCTGAAGACCGCAATCAGCAGCTGCAGATACAACACACAGAGGTACCATTGTCAGTGTATTTATAATGGGAATCGAAACTTAAGATGCTGAATTAGCTCCCCAAAAGTTGTAAGCACGACATTCTCACTTCTGCTTGGGATTGGCTGAGCATGGCACCAGTCACGACACCAGCCATGGGGATTATGGCCCTCCAGGGAAATTGGGAAAATTAGGAGGGAATAGCTCAGTTTCATGATTCTAGTTGGCACCGGTTTCCACAGGTGGCAGCAATTTTAGTTCTGCTCACTCCTGAGGGTAACAGATGCAAAGAGAGCACAGCTGCTGTCGGCGTCCTGAGGGCACCCCAAACCTGTATGCTGCTAGCCTAGCCTAACCCTGGAGGAGAATGAAAAGCAGATAACAATACTACCTTTCTTGTGCTAGAAGAAGTAGTGGAACAAGTAAAAATGAGTAATTCCAAAGATGCGTCCTGCTACTATGGGAGTGCCATCCCTGTTATTTCAAAGTAAACTGCATACTTACCCACGGTTCCTTCCCTTGCATTGTGCTTGGCTGTGCTTGACTGGCAGGAGTCAAAAGTGGGTCCTGGCTTCCTGCGCAGTTAGATCCCCCAGTCACCTGTCCCCCATACTCCTCCTCTTTCTCCACTGTCTCCTCCTCACTGTTCATGGCACGGGTCTGTGACATGAAGTATCCACGGTGCTGTTGGGGGGTGGTCTCCACTGATGATGGCATGCAGCTCTTGGTAAAAGCGGCAGGTCTGCAGCTTGGCACTGGATTGATTGTTGGCCTCCTTGACATGCCTGCCACAGCTCTTTTGCTTTCATGTGGCACTGTTCATGGTCTCTATTGTAGCCCTTCTCCTACAGCTCCCAGACAATCTGCTTGTAGATGTCCTTCTATGGTTGGTTCAGAGCTGTGTCTAAACAGCCTCTGCTCCCCACAGGCCCAGGCAGGAGCATGTCTGGAGTGTGTAGCTGGTATGGTCAGCTGGGCAGTTGCATTCAACAGTGGAGAGCTGCTAAGTGGGCTCGCCAAGCCTGGCAATGGGGAAAAGGAATTTCAAAAATTTGGGGGCTTTCAAGCGGAGGGGCAGCTTCTGGTCCTGACATCTGCGCAGGGGAGTTAACAATCGTGACCAGAGCGTTGTGAGACAGCTTCTGGAGGCCAGTATTGGTCGACGTAAGTAATAGTGTCTGTACTGACACTGTGTCAACCTAACTACATCAACCGGGACTACACCTATTGGGTAGGTGGTGTTATTAAGTTGGCATAATGGGGCACTTACATTGGTGGAAGCCAAATGTAAGCGAAGACACATGCACAGCTAGGTTGACATAAGCTACCTTGTATTGACCTAACCATGTAGTGGAGACCAGGCCTGAATGGACCACAGTCGGGGGCATTCAATCCTAGCACAGAGCATGTGTGGAATACAAAACACTAGCCACGGTGGTTAAACTAGATAGAAACAGGAGAGAAGCTCTGGCTGCACCAACCAAGGAGGAAGGGTAGTAGAGCGCTACTTAGCCACGTCAGGGAGGGCGGGGGAAGCTCTCCTTTTAGCAGACAAGAGGAAACTGTGCTCCCCACCATTCCCACTTATCCCTGACTAGCTCCTTTTCCCCTGCAGAAAGCAAGAGAATAGCTGCAGGTGGGAGCAGTGCCTACAGGTTTTGGGAAAGAAGGGATGACTGGAGATAGCAACCTGAGAAAGGAGGTGGGCTGTACGAACAGAATCAGCCAGGCCTGCTGAATTTCTCCATGGGTTTGAAGTTCTAGCCAAACTGCTTACAAAGCCCATGTGCAGTCTGAGTAGCACAAACAAGTAAATACTAAATCCAGGATGGACAATTAAAAGTTACTCCATAATATCCTGTACATAATAGAGTTGGATGTAGAACTAAACTGACTGACCATACCCACCTCTTGAGATGCCACCTGTTAATATAAATCTACATTAATCTTCTTGAATAAGACATTACTACTCCCTCAGGCCATCCTCTACCATTTGAAATATGGAGTTCACAGATTTGGCTTTACTGTGTTCTCTCTCCTTTCTCAATCCAAAATCTGAGGGAGACAATGATTTTTGCAACCTCAGAAAGGAGGGTGTGAAAATGAGGAAGTATCATTATTAAGTATTGTTGTTTATCTCTACCATGATAGCACTTACAGGCCTTATCTGAGATTGGAGCCCCATTGTTCTAGGCATTGAACAAACGCATAGTGAGACAGCCGCTCCCTCCCCCACCCCCACCCCTCCTCCGCCACTCAAGAATTTACAATCTAAATAGACTGTGTAGACTGTCAGTCCTTCATCAGTTAAGACTGAGCCAATCACAACACGTCTTCCAATCTTCTCTCGCTCTGGCCATCCTTCGCCATGTTTGTCCATATCTCCTTGTTAAGAAATCATCCCACCTCTTTGGAGGCCAACCGCGTGGCCGTTTCAGTTCTCGCGGATACCACTCAGATATAGCTGCAGTCCATCTGTTGTCACTGAGTCTAAATAGACAAGACAGAAATAGGGTGAGGAAAATATTATTCCTCCCCTTCCCACATTTTACAGATAAGGAATTGAGGCACTGACAGACTAACATTTTGTCCAAGCTCACACAGGAAGTCTGTAGCAGAACCAGGAAATGAATCCCTGAGTCCTAAGCCAGTGCCTTCACAAGACCATCCTTCCTCTCTATATTGTTAGTTGTCAATCCTACTCAACCTGAGGAGGCTCACTTTTTCTACCAGTCCTCAATCCAAAAATATATAGCTACTTCTATGTTTCCCAATCTCTGAAATGCAGTGGGCTGCCTCTTTTGCTGCTTTTATCTCCAATGCTTGTTCTGCTTCATTCTCTTGACCTCAGTGATCTCACTCCTATGCCAATGATCTCTACTGATTACATGACTAATATCCGGATTAAGATCCAGTGATGCACTAAAATACATATCTGCTATGATCATCTACTCCACCACCCTACATGACTTAAGCTTTAAGGAAGTAAAACAGCATCAGCTGGTGAAAAATCTTGTAGGTAAAATATCGCCATGAGCAGAGTAATTACACCAGCTGGGTAAAAAACAACCAATTGTACTTGAAATTGAAACAAAAACATTTTCCATAATCATATTGGAGTAGAAAGCTGATCTGTTATTTTACTGCATGTCAGTATCTACATGGCAATCTTTTCATAAACTTCCCAAATTCCTTTCACCTGCTTTGCTACTTTTGCCCCGTGCATAGCTGTGAACCATGAATGGACAAAGATGACATTCAGTTGCTGTTAGAATAATAATGTTCTGTCCCATAAGCAAAAGAAGAACCAAATGGAATAACCTATGTCCTTTCATGAAAAAAGCAGAAGTACAAAAAGGAATCAAATTCACATGACTGGGAAACTGAAGTGTTCTACCACCGATGGTTTTAACAGACTGTTCCAGGCTGAAAACCACTATTTGGAACAGAAACCTGACCTTCCAAGACAAAAGTATCAGTCCTTTGCACTTCTGCTGTGAATAATGACTAGACTCATGTATCAGATGATGATGTTCTGAAAATGTCAAAGTATATACAGAGGGTTTTTTTTTTTTTTAAATTGTAAAGAGGAAGTTGAGATCAGGTATATGCAAAGGATTCATGCAGTAACATCTTAAAAACAGTGTGGAAGATGGTGCTAGATTCATAGATCCTGAAGCTAGAAGGGACCACCATGGTCATCTACTCTGACCTCTGCATAGCATAAGCCCCAAAATTTCCCAAAAATAATTCCTAGAGTACATCTTTTAGAAAAAAATCTCTAGTGCAATCTCATATATCAAACCAGGGCCAGCAAAGTCTAGCAGATTTAGGGCTGATGCAGAGTACACAGCCCACCTCCCTTCCTGCTGAAGAATCCTAGTCAGCTTTAACAAATGTCCAGCTATCGCTATGCCCAGTAACTTCATTTCTTACCTTCAGTAGAAGTCATTTACCTTCTGCCTTTGGTGGACTGTCCCTTTGCAAAACTATGCAAAGGCACCAATAAAAGCAACTGGGCTCCACTTCTGCAGCACCAGGAGCCTGGAGTAGGGTGTCCCCAAGAATCCCTAAGCTTGTAAACAGTGTCCGTTACTTAAAGGGTGCCCCATATGGAGCCTTTCATAAATCTTAAAATTATTATTAATTATTAATTATTATTGGCATGGTGATATGATTACACTTTGGAAGCCAAAATGTTTAGGCCCTAAAAATTGGTGCACAAAGCCCCTGGCAGAGCCTCCCTCATCACCACCACCTTATTTTAGGTGATATGAAAAACAAAGGAAACCTTCAGCTTTCATTTTAAAAACAGAAAAGGCAGTTTCTATCCCTTTCCTCTGTGAAGCAACCTAGAAAATATAAACCCATGTAAACAGCTCACTAAGGCTGAAACCCGCTACTATTAATTCCTAACAACCGTGGGGTTCCTGTAGGTTCTTGACACAAGGGAAGATCACAGAATTAATTAATGTGTCTACATGTGGTGCTGGCAGTACTGCCTTAGCTACTAATGATGGCACTAGGGCCTGCAACTGCACCAGCTCCTATGGCTACAAAGAGGAGCAACTAAATAGTATGAGAGACACCCTCATTTAGGGGACTAGACATGGGGTTAAAAATAATGGACAAGCATTCTATTTCTGGCTCTGACACTGGCTTCTTCTGTACCGTGGTCAATTGATGACCTATCTGCCTTAATTCCTCCTACTTATCAAATGGGGACTTGATTTTCCTACCATATAGGAAACTTGTGACAGTTATTTGTAAAGCACTCTACAATTCATTAGATGACACACAAAACCCACCAGAGCCTGGGGTCCTCCTAGACATTTGTCTCTTGGAAAACATTGTGTAATGCTGGCAATTCTGCACAAACCCCATCATAATCAGTTGGGTTCACTTCTGCAGAAGGAACTCAAGAATGGGGATGTGGAGCAGCTAAAGATATACTTCTCTCATCCCCCATCTGCACACGCACACACACAAAATGTAAAATAAGTCCTAAACATTCAGAATGGATCCCTAAGAATCATCTTGACTTTCCCAGATCATGAGGATATGCTTGTACCTAGCAGTTAGAGAATGATGGAAAGGAGTTGATTATGTTTTTGGAGTAGGGGAACCAAAACTTGTTTCACAGACCCACCCAAAAATGCTAATTCTGAATGGCTTCCCTTCTGCCAGCCACCGCAAATAGAAACTGCAGGTCCAAGTAGAAACTGCAGGTCCAGATTACACAAGCTGAATGCCACTGTTTGTTCTCCCCTAGTCTAGATGTTCCGTCTCATTTTGGCAGTAAAATTAGAGAATAATTATTTCCAAGTTTTGATTTAAACTCAAATAAATATGTTTGTGCACCTCTTGGTTTTCTGACACACTCCCACAGTTAGCACATCTGTCACTGTGGCTATAAATAGAACAACCTCAAAAAAATGGAAGTTTGCAAAATGAATCACTGTCTCAAAATAATTTCTCAAACATTTTTTAAACTTCCTTCTTGTATGTTTTCTTAGATACCTTTATACTGTACTTTTAAAGGAAATCCCAAGAACACTACGTATACTTTTGATAATATTTTCAGGGAAAGCTGCTGTGAATATGGAGAAATTCGGGACTAAATTCAGTGGTCAAGTTAAGAAGAAAATGTAGCCCTCTTCTAAAACCCACTCCTGCTCCCACTGAAGTCAATAGCAGGATCTCCACTGATCTCAAATGGAGGATGATCTGCCCCCTACTTCTGAAACACAGGTCTAAGTTGTAGTTAAGCGAAAAATTTCACTCATCTTTAATTTTTGTTATCCCTTCTCCCTGCATTTCCCACCTCAGCCCACTTTGTTTGTCCCATTCATCTGTTATTGTCTTATGGACTGTAAACTCTTTAGGGTAGGAACTACCATTTCCTATATGTTTGTACAGTGTCTACCCCAACAGAGCCTTGACCTGGATAGTCTTTATGTGCTACTGAAATAGAAATGTTGAATAATCATAAAAAAGATGGAAAGCTGAGCCACTGAGAACATAAAGTAGAAGCGCACACTGCAAGTCATCAGGTGGATTGTTCTCCTTCTCCCTTTTCTTTCTTTCGAATATTTGTGTTGTTTATTGGATTATCTCAGCCTTTGCCTAATTTTATTTCTTGACCATGTGAAAAAATATGCAGTACATTCAGGACTTGTGGGTATTAGGGTCTTCTGAGAAGAAAGTTCTGAAGTTTAGCACTTGAGAGTTCCTGTTGAGTTTGACATTCTCTTGCTTTACCCTGAACACGTAAGTAAGAAAAGATTATGAAGAAAGGAAACATGTGTGATTATGAGCCAGTAAAAGCAAGAAAGCATCATTCACAGAAATATTATTCACAGACAGTGCAGTGCACTGAAACACATGACTCTTCTTGAAATGAGCCTATTGAGCAGTATGTCAGAGAGACAACGTTTTAATGCAATAATATATTAGGACAGTTAAATATGATACATGAATAGTAATATTGTGGGGTCCATGATTATATTTTTCCAGTTGTTTTGCTTTGTGACTGGATATGTCAGCCAGCCTTCTGCCTTGTTATATCACAGTTCCCAAATATTTATAACGTTCCGTAGCAACACACAGAAAAATTAAACCAGATGACAATAGAGTTCCACTAGTTACTCACTGAGCGTAAGACGAACCCAAAGAGAAGGGGGGTGGCTTTTAAAACACATACGTCACTACAACAGCAACCAAAAAAAAAAACCTCTAGGAAAAAAATCAGGAGTTTTATACAGACCATACCCTAGCATCTCTAATGCGTTTGCCTGCCTCATTTGGTTTCTCTCTTGCGCGCTCTCTGGTATTAATTGCATCAGTTACGTTTTGGGGTATTATTTGTATGAAAGGTACAATACACAATTAGGATGTACTGAATTCTCTTCTAGATCAGGCATGTACTTTATATCTTTCTGTTCAACCTCTCTTACTTTTTAAAGCCATCTTTGATGGCCATGGCCACCCATTTGTGTCATTCGTCCTTAGTCCATTGCAGTAAAATAGCTTTGTCTGTGCTTTTTATAATACCAGGTGAGGTGCTTAGGAAGAACCTTGGACAAGCTTGGCCAGTATTGACTAGCAATTAGGATATGCCACTGTCAGCCAAATACAACCTAATGCCACCGAGTGCCTATCTGCTAGAGTGTAATGTATTGCATAGGAGGTTCCTTTCAGATTTGCTGCACTAACACACTACGGTCCACATCTACATTCCCGTCATTATCTCATTTTAGGGTACTTTGAGGCTCTGCCATCCAAAGAAACATGGGCCATATCATGCCTAGATTTAAGGAAAAATCCTCAGTGATTTCAACGGGGAGTTAGCCTAAAAGTAGATACCATGATATTGCCCTTTGTTAGATCTGGCACAGGAAACCAACGATGGGTCAGGAAAAACCCTGCCATTATTCCCTTACGAATGTCAGGGAAAATGGCATAGAAGTTACCTATTTGTATCTTTCTTGCCAGCACAGATGAGGCCTATTTGTTATTCAGCTCACAATCCCTTTTGCGGTTCAATATTGCATTTGAAATCCTATCTTTACTCAATTATTCACTTTACTTTCAGCCACAGAGAAAGTCTGAGATGGCCTTGGCTCCGCTGTGTTTTCACTTTCTAACAGAACAACAAAGATTACATTTAGGGTTCGTCTACTCAGCAAAACAAAAAATAAAAACCCTGTGACAGTGAGTGTCAGGGCCTGGTTCAACTTGCGCTCATGGGCTAAAAATAGCAGTGTAGACATTCAGGCTCAGGCTGCAGGCCAGGCTGAGAGACCCTTCCCCCTTGCTGGGTTTCAGGGCCCTAGGCTCCAGCTCAAGCCTGAATGTTTACACTACAATTTTTAGCCCTGCAGCACAAGCACAAGTCAGTTGACCCGGGCTTTGAGACTTCGCTGCTGTGGGTCTTTTTTTGCTGTGTAGACATGTAGTAAATGTAACTGATGATCACTCAGATTAAAATTGCCGTGAAAAACAAAATCATACCTGAAAAATCAAATCATCCTCTATTTCCTCACTTTAAAGGGAAATTTTCAGGAAGCTTAGCTCATGGCAGAACTAGAGCCTTGAGAATGTAATCGTATCCTAAACAATACAAAGGAAATGATACTTACGTTTTATACAAGTCAACTTATACTGTAAAATGTTCTTAGGCCTTATTTTTTCAGCATTTAGCTATTTTACCACCACTGAGGCCTGTGCTCCTGTCTGTCATTAAATACAGCAACTGTTTATGAGTTTAAAAAAAAAGCATAGGATTAAATGAAAATTTTGAGTAAATTGTGTTAGATGGAGGATTCGTATGTTTAAAGGCTATTTTAAGTAGCTTTCCTAATAAAAACACATTTAAATGAAGAACTAATAGTTTGACAACTGATAAATCCAAAGACCAAGTTTTTAAACATCTGCTTCAGACAGCCTATTCTTGTTCAATATACATGTAAAGAAAAGGGATTGCCTTCCAATTAGCTATGTGACTTTAAAGGGACACTGAATATATATTATAGATTATTGATTTAGAATTCTCAGTACTTCTCTCACATTCTAGGCACTTACATATGTTTATAAAAATTCTTGACCTGTGTTAGTAGTGAGGCCATGTGTTATTAAAACATACAGAATAGTAAAAGCTAGATCCTTAGCCTTCTGTCTGGCTCAGGGGTGTAGCCATAGGTGGGCCACAGCCCACCCACTTAGCATCCAGGCCCACCCCCACCCAGCCCTGGTTCTGCTCCAGGCCTAGCGCTTGCCCCGCTCCGCCTGCCCACCGCTCCCTGCTCAGGTCGGGCAGTGGGGTCGAGGGCTCACCACGCTCCATCTCGCCAGGTGCTCCAGCCAGGGAGTGGGGTTGGTGCACGGGGCCTTGCCTGATTCCCGGCTGGAATGCTGGGCAGTTGGGGTGGGGTAAGCCCCCACGTCCCAACCCCACTCCCCGGCAGGAGCGCCGGGCAGAACAGGTCGAGCCTCAGACCTCACTCCCCGGCAGGAGCACCAGGGGGAGCGGGGCGAGTCCCAGACCCCTCTTCCCGGTAAGAGAGCCAGGGGGAGCGGGGCGAGCCCCAGACCCCACTTCCCGGTAAGAGCTCCAGGGGGAGCGGGGGGAGCCTCAGACCCCACTTCCCAGCAAGAGCGCTGGGGGAGCAGGGTAAGCCTCAGACCCAACTTCCCGGCAAGAGCCCCAGGGGGAGCGGGGCAAGCCCCAGACCTCACTCCCTAGCAGGAGCACCGGGGGGGGGTAGCGGGGCGAGACAAGCCCACGTGCCCCAACCCCGTTCCCCTGGTGCACGCAGGCCCCTGACCAGAGTGTCCATCAACCCCCGCAAGACCGACTAGAAGGGGTGAGGGGAGGTGGCCCAGATCCCTCCTGCCTCACCTCTCCTGCCCCGATCATTGCCCACCCACCCAAAGTCGGGGCTGACCCAAGTGTCCTGTCCTGGCTACAGCACTGGTCTGGCTCCTTTTGCACTGTTCAGGCAGCAAAGACAGAGCCGTCCGTAGGATTGATTGTGTCCTATGCGGTATTATTAAACTGGTGCCCCTATGCCCATCTTGCTCTTAGCAACACAAACATAAGCTTACAGTATTGGAAAACCTGCCACATGCACTTTATAAAAACAGTTTAATTGTGTCACCCTCACCCCTAACCTCTGCACAGTGCTGCCTTCACCCCAACCCCTGCACCTCCCTCCCACCTGCACCCCCAACCCCAGCCTTACGCTGCCAGCGTGTCCCACCACACCACCCCCCTGCCAAGTACCCCTCATCCCCTTATGCCCAGCAACCCCTCACCTGAGATCTCCCCACCACAGATCCCCTTCCACTGCCCAGTACCCCTCTCACAGCCCCCCCAACTGCCCAGCACCCCATACTCCTGAGGAAATTCAGCACCAAAAAATTAAATTCTGTGCACATTTTAAAATTCTGCAATTTTTTTCAATAAATAAATGTGGAGGCTCCAGCATGGCAGTGGGGAACACAGGCCACTGGCTGCATGGAGGTGGGAGATCACCCTGCAGCCTTCCCCCTCTCCTCGCCTCCTAGGATAGGGACTTGGCAGTGAGATACCTCTGTGTGCATGTCGAAAGGCCACAGGGAAGTGTTTTACAGGATGGCTGGGATGTCAGCCATGACCCAAAATCCATTTGAATGACAAAAAAGAAATAGCTGATACCAATGGCTGAGTCCAGTCCCCATCCAGGCCCTTGCCTGCCACCTCTCTGTGCCATCAACTCCCAAATGGCCTTTCATTCTCCCTAAAATACAGCATTTCCCTCTAATCCTGAAAAGTAAAGAAGTGCTTGGGATGTGCAGTTTAATAAGAAAAGTAATTATATTCAGGCACCAGTCTTTTTCTGCACTGATTTACACACCTGGTTGGCACACACGGCTCAGTGGGATTGTACTGGGTATAACTCAGCACGCAGTTTCAATAATACTTCAACAGTGGGGCTGGAGCCATAACCAGCCAAGTCTCATTTGAACAGTGGTTCTTGTTTTGGATTATTTAAGGCAGTTTTCCCACGTGTAAGGAAGAAGGTGCTGCATTCTTGAAGGGACCTTTAAAATCCCACTCAACTCTGCACTCTTTAGAACTCACCCTCATTCAAAATGCAACAAGCTTGAGAGACAGCCCTGGAGATACTCGGATCCACAAGAAAAAGAAATCATGCCCTTTTGCCCTAAATAAAAGTATTCAACTACTCCAGCCTTGTCAAGTGAGAGTCCATCTTCCTCCCCAGCTAACAGGTCGCTCCCTCCCTTGCATTCTGCAGCCCTGATTGCTGTTTTTCTGCTCCAGGTACTTCCCCCTCCTCCTTTTGTTTTAGTGTCAGTTTCCTCCTGTTGACACCAGAATATTGTGAATGGGCAGGAAAAGCAAACACCACCTTCTTTTATTTTCCTTCAACTTTCCCTCCTCCGCAGCCAGGTTGTGTGCGCACCTCTCCCTCCTCCCAGCCGCATCTGCTGCTGATCCTTGCTGGGGAAGGGAGGAGAAGAAAAGGTGACAGTCCAAAAGAGATCCTTGGCATCTGGGCTTAAACTTCAGAGAAGAGGAAGGTGGAGTGAAAAGGAGACTAGAGGCTTGTCTACATTGCCACTTTACAGCGCTGCAACTTTCTGACTCAGGGGTGTGAAAAAAACCCGCCCTGAGACCTGCAAGTTTCAGTGCTGTAAAGTGGCAGTGTAGACAGTGCACTGGTAGCTATTCCCCTTGTAGAGGTGTTTTTTTTATAGCATGCTGCGACTACACAAGCCATGTTAAAGCACTGCCGCGGCAGCACTTTAACGTTGCTAGTGAAGATGTGCCCTAGGAGATTGCAGGGAGTTGCTGGTAGGACATGGCACATAGGCAGAATGGGGGGAGAGGTGCAGGTACAGTGTGGGGCTGCTCAGAACAGCGGCTCACCCTGGGGCCACCAACCTGCTCCCCAGGAGGCCCTAGAACGTTTGTTACTCACTCACTGAGCCAGACAAAGAGCCCCCCTCGCTCTTTTCCCTTCCCAGCCCAGCTCCCCCCAGCCATCCCCAGCCCAGTTCATCCTCTGCCCCTTTTCCCACACCCGTTCCCCAAAGTCCTGAGCCTGGATCTACCCCCCTCCACCCTGAGCTCGGCTCCCCCCCCTTCCCAGCCTCTGGGTATTGCCCCCCCCTTCCCAGCTCCCCCTGCTCACTAACATGCAAACTTTCGCTCTTGGCCCTGTGAGACCCCACCCAAGCCCTCAGCCAGCCAGCTGAGGAGTGAGTGGATGGAGGAGAAGGGTCACGGGGTCAGGTCAGGGAGAAACCTGCCAGCCCAGCACGGGGGAGGGGCCAGAGAGGAGTCCGCGCTGCAGCCAGCGAGGGTGGTGCTCCAAATTTTCAGGTTCTCTTACACAGCCGCATATGCTGCATATGCCTAAGGACAGCCCTGAGCATAAAACAACAGAAAAGCTTCCTGAAGGGGAAGCCATGCCACCTACCACTAGACCATCTTCTGTAGCACAGGATGTATTGTTGGTAGGCTAGGACATGGAGCAGGAGGGGGTATAGCCAAAGCATCTTGAACTCTGGCAATCCCTAGGAGACCATTAGCGCCTGCAGTTTAGGGCAGCCTGACATCACCCAGCAAGTCAGTGGCAGAACTGGGACTAGAACCTCAGCTTCCTGAAACACGGTAGGTTTGCCTTGCTGGGGCTCATACAAAACCTTGATTTCAATTTTGATTATTATGGTTTGCACCTTACGTTTTCCTTTGAGTTCCAGCTTCCAGTTAACCTCAAAATTCAAAGGAAACTCAGTCACAATGACTGATTTTCACCTGATTTCATATTGAACATGAAAAACTACAAAAGTAAAGCTCACAAGCAGAGGGGAATTCCAGACCTACAAGCCGGTTGTCTGCATTACAGAAACAAGCAGAGTCATCCCTGGCACTAATGTCCTTGGCAGTTTCAGTGGGGAAGCAGCAGATGAAGAATGAAAGCCTGAACTACACTCTCACCTCATAGGGTATGTCTATGAAACATTGGTGAGGAAATGGGGAAATCTGTAACTATGAAACCTGTGTTTTAACTATTCTACACCTCAATAAAAGGACTTCAGTTTCCAAACTCACTGTGGGTACAGTGTGATCAATGAACAAACACACAACTCTTCACTACATGCACCAGATAGAGGTTATAAGCTGCCCCACAAGAAAAGAAGAGTTATAATGTGGCTTTGGATACCAAAGGCTTGATTTTCCCTTACAGTATAAGGGCCAAATCTACAAAGATATTTAGGTACCTAAAAATGAAGATAGGTGTCTAGTGAAATTTACCAAGGTGCCTAACTCCCATTGAAGTGAAGAGACTACACAAGGAGAAGAGCATGCGATAATCAGTCCTGTTGCTCAGACCACATGTTCTCACACACTAGCCAGGTTTTTGGAGGGATATCCTACTCATTTGTAAATCACATCTGAAATGCAGGCACAGACCTGTTGGGCAGACTGGTCCAGGAGATGGAGACGTCAGCCATATCCCAGCCTTCTCCCTACAAATGGTCTGTGTCCATTTTCTGACTCTCTAAGTTGTAAAGAGGAGAAAGGGTTGTTTTTTCTCCTGTGATGCTGCTGACTAGAGTTGTGCTCCCCCTGCACACACAGGTGCAATGCAGCAATGAAAGGCTGGGCAGACTACACTGAAATGCTGGCAGGTGGCTGGAACTCCCCATAATGCACGTGTTAGGATATAGATATTCAGGCCTGTCTGTAAAGGCCTATACTTTAAGAATTTAGGTATATGTTTATCATTTAGCTAGCTATAGAGGTATAAAAGAAAGAATCTGTGTAAGGGCCTTCTCTCACTGGGACAGTCTGAGGCCCTGTGCTTAAGCTAAGACCTTTGGCTAAGCAGTGGGAGCAGCCATAAACTGGGAAGTGTATGGTCACATCCTCACATTCCAAACTAGTCACATTGAAATAAGGCAATCCGGGGCTGTTAGGAAGGTGATCCGATCTATCACCTCCAGAGAAAAGGAAGAACCTAGAAGATGTAAAAGGAAATTTAGTTTGACAGTTTTCTGTTTGGTAAGAACTCACTTATCAACAGACACAGCTGGGAAACCCTTATGTCTTTATAGACGTAGCTGTAAAATCCTCACTTCTGTATTGTTTCGTCATTGTAGTTCCCACTTTGCTATTGCTTATTCACATGGTCTCTGGTTCTGTGATTGTTTCTGTCTGCTGTATAATTAATTTTGCTGGGTGTAAACTAATTAAGGTGGTGGGATATAATTGGTTAGCTAATCATGTTACAATATGTTAGGATTGGTTAGGTAAATTTCAGTAGAATGATTGGTTAAGGTCCCCCAACACACCAGTAGATACTAGACCCACCCTCAAAATGTGATTTAGGTTTCCCCTTCCCCTTTTCCTCTCTTCCCTCAGCAAACATTAGATCCTCTCAGCAACCTACAATGTCCAGCATTGGCCCCCCTCCCCCGAGAATCCCCTTTGTCTCTCCCAAGGCGAACATTAAGTCCCCTACTATTTTTCATAGCAGCCCCACATCAACCCAGCACCTCCGTCCCTGTCCCCAAACCCCCAGCAGTATTTCCTTCAGTGCTTTAGCAGCAACATGCTTCTCCCAACAACCCCTCTGGTAGCAATCTCCCTGGATCAGCATACTGTCTCCAAAGGCATTCATCTGCTTCACTGTGGGACAAAGAGCAGGTCTGAAACAGAATGGGTTATAGCATTTTATGCCAGGAGGAACCATCACATCATCTAATCTGACCTGTATGTCATGGGCCACCAGTACCACCCAGCACTCACACTCTAAACCCAACAACGGAAAGGAGACCAAAGTAAATGAGACCAACAGGAGACTAGATCATTATGTGCCACTGGAAAAGAGTAGGATGGAACAAGGTGCATCAGTGCTTGAGGCCCCTAGAATGGCAGGAAAATGAATGAAATGGGATATACCCAGATAATCCTGGCAAGAAACCCACACCTACATGCTGCAGCAGAAGTGGGGGGGGGGGGAGAGGGAAGAAGAATAACAGGGTCACTGCCCAATCTGACTTGAGGGAAAATTACTTCCCAATCCCACATATGTTGATCAGTTAGACCCAGAGCAGGTGAACAAGAACCAGCCAGCCAAGCATCTGAGAGAGAGAAAACTTGTTGCCTCCTTGGAGCTCTGGCCTATCCCGTCCAGTGTCCCATCTCCAGGCATGGCCATCTTTGATGCTTGAGAGGAAAGAGATAAAAAATCCTCCCAGAATACACCACTGCAAATCAGGAGAGAATCAGGCCCAATAACTTCAAAAAGAAAGCTAAAACACCACACTTCTAAGTGTTAAACACTCAGCAGACTGCTCCTTACATAACACTAGTACAGTGCCTGTTTCATCTTTTTGCTTAATAGTACACCAGAAATAATAAAGGTATTGATTCTGTGATTATATTTGTGTGTGCAAAAAATGTGAGCTGTGCAATCAGAAATGCTGTCAGTTTCCCAGCTAGTGCGTGATGAATACATTTCCTGCACTGCAAAACATCAGACACAGGAAGCATACCATCCATGCTCAGAAGATACTGTACTGCTCGTTTTTTTTTTCATCCAGGTGTCTCAGTGTGGCTGAGAACCAGAAATCCCCTGATTTCACAGAATTAAAACAGTTATTTCAGATGGAAAGCCCCAAAGAGAAAAGTATCTGACTTCTAATAAACATTATACTGTAATGAGAAATGGCCATGAGAGAGGAGAGTTACTGGGTTTCTGTGTCTTAAAGTAAATTAAATGTACTTTAGCACTATCAGGAAATATTATTCTAATATTATTTATACTGACAGACATTACAGGGTAAACAGGGGTAACGATAAATGCCTTTATTATTAATACCCCTTCATGCTAGTCTGAATATTATAAAAATTTAGAAATAGTTCAAACAGCTTTAGAAGATGTCTCTGCCATAGAAAAAATGTATAACTATACTTTTATATACTCCACTGCATTTTTATTGAAGGATAGCCCATCACTTCACAAGCAGTAATTAATGATGAGACACAACCACCATGTGAGGAAGATAGAGAGGGTTAAGTGACATTCTCAAGGCCACATAAGCCTTAATCACCCCTCCTGTAGAAAAATTCAGAAGAGGGCATTGAAATGAAGGGAAAATCTGTGGTAAATCTTTTTTACAGAGCTTAATTCCAATGAGTCCCCATTGAGGGCAGGGAATGAACCATGTTTCTGTTCCCTACTATTGTGCAATCCACAAACAGGAAATCATTGGCATGGAGGCACTTTGCCTCTACACAGTCTCTAAGCATGCCCTTTGCCCTCTGGCAACACAGCTCCAATGGCTTCCCCACAGATTCCTTTTTAAGGAGGGAGGGCAGGTGTGTTCCCTCTCACAGATCAGGCTATGGATAAGGTTGTACAGATTCCAGATGAATTACCTTTTCCAAATATTCTTCATGGAGATGGTGAAGTGAAAATGTTTCCACCACAACCCACCTATTCTCCTTCCCCCACGTGAAGCCTGAACTCTTTGAGAACCCTCTGTGGATTCCCAAGAACCAGAGGTTGATACCTTGGAGATGCTTGGGCTCCCTTTCACTCGGGGCATCAAAGATCTGCCTGAAGAATGCTCTTTCTGCACAAGCATCTTTGTGAAGCAGTCTTACCCAAACAGTGTAAGTGAAAGAGCTGAGGAAAGAGTTCTAGATGCCTGTACTCTGAACAACTGGCTGTAATGTACATGATCTGAAACACTAAGTTAATTAAAGTTTTTATGCGAATGATTGATGTACAGTCCGAGGGAGGCAAATTAATTGCACCCAAATATTTCCTATTTTCAATTGATATTTAGTGTAAAATAATTCTCTGACATTTTGGTCTTTGTTGTGATAGGATAATATCAAATTCTAACTACTTTAAAAACAACACTAGGATTTTCAGACGTTCTCAGCATTGGCTTAGCTCTGCTTCCACTGATGTCAGTGGTAAAACTTCCATGGAATTCAATGGGAGCAGAGTTGAACCAATGTTGAGAATGTCTGAAAATCACTCTCCCTCTCAAAAAATCTCTCCCCACCCCTCCTCTCTCTCAAAGATGGATTTGCTATTCCAGATCAGTCCATTGATCTATCAAATATACTAGTAATTGGTCTATCAAATGCCATCAGTTCTGACTACATCATTCTTTGGAATACTGAGATAGTTTCAATATATATAAGTTTCCAGGGATGCCTAGAAAAATGTATTTAAATTGAGATGCATGTTTTCAAAAAGCCTGAATGTTAGAAAAATCTATTTCTAGCAAACAGATTTGTATGCCTCAGATCAAGAAGGATTCATTAAATAGTTTGAAAGGAAATAGATTACCTTTCCATAGTAACATGGTTTTTAAAAAATCCCTTGGAGTCCTTTCTAGGTTTCAAAAGGATAACACAACTTTCATTCAATCATGTGACTTCAATTACTTCAGTAGTACTGCTCAGATCCTTAAGTGCTTTGCTGAATCAGAGCAGGGGATGGCACCACCATGTTGCGCGACGGACACTTGACAAAATTACCGTACTTAGTGATGGACATTGAGGGGAGTTATGTCATTCAGTCCTTCAATTTTTTGAAAAATTACCACAGACCTCAAAATTTTTACCATGGATACATTGTTGACCCCTGAATCAGAGCCTTGTATCTGGCTACTGAGGCCTCAGTCCTGCAAACACATAGGCACATGGGTAACATTACTCATAGGAATAGTCCTATTCAACTGAATGATACTACATGCAAGCATAAAGTTACTCATATGTATAACTGTGTGCAGGACCAGGACCCAAGATTTCAGGTTATTACTGGGCTCCACCAGATATAATTAGAACCTTAAAAACTGGGGTGAAATCGTGGCCCCACTGAAGTCAATGACAAAACTCCCACTGACTTCGGTGGAATCAGGATTTTACCCAGAGACCATCTGCACACTTCTATTAAAACGAGTGAATTACTAAAGTAGATTGGATTGGGATTAGGGCAAAAATAGCCAGGATCTTCTGGATGCCTGCACAATAACAGGCTCACCATCTTGTTAACTTTTATGCTCCAAAACATTCGCTAAAGCACCAAGTTATTAAAAAATGAACTATTTCCTCTCCTACAGAAACTAGTTTCTATTTCCTTGAAGTGCCTCTCTTGAGGGAAGGAACGATCTGCATCTTATCTCTTCAGATCATGTAGAAGACTGCTGCATTTCAAAGAAATCACTTGTTTTCATAGCTAGGTTAAAACTCTGCTTCTATGATTGGAGAGGATTTTCAGGAGAGCCACAAAACGTTTGTTTCAACGGAGTCTCTCTCTGGGCTCAAGGGAACAAGGCCCTTCAATCCAACAGCCTTGGTGCCATCTGCCCATTTGGCTCACACTCCTCACAGTCATCAAATTTGACCAGATGCAAGTGTGGGAACGAACACTTTTGATTAAACAACATTTAGCATGTAAGAACTGGAGTGAGATCAGCAGAGAATGAGAGTGTGGTTAAGGGTAGTTTAATAAGTGACTTGAGAAACAACAGGAAGTACAGAGAAAGATGGAAGCAAGAAATAAGTTTGAAATAACTTACACTAACTTGTAAGAGTTAAAAAGTTCATGGAATTTTCTTCTCTTTTCACTTTAATTTAAATTTGCCTAGTATTGTAATCCTGAAGAAATGCACTCTCACCCCCCATAACTCTCATATACACCCACAAATTTCATCAGATCTGTTCCATAAGCATGGGGTCACAATGCACAGCACCAGTTCAGGCAGTTAGAATACTAAAAAAGTATCTGCACTATTAATGGGACCCAAAAACCTTTCTGTTTTGAAATTTCTTCTGTTCAAACTCAGAAGAAACAGCCCAGATAGAGGAGATTACTCATAACATGCACACAGGAGATTTGAAATCTCTAGTAAATAGAAAAAAACGATTATAGTATGAATGACAGCTGGATCACTAGTGTTGCTACAAATTATCCTGCTATCTTCTTACTGGACTGGGTTGACACCAAATCTAGTTGTATGGAGAATGATCAATACCATTATTTTAATAAGGCTTGCAAAACAGTCATGAATTTAATAGTTCGGTCTCAAAATCTACTTACTATTCACTGTAATGATGAGGATAAAGAAAAAAGTAAGGATGGTTTAATTGTCTATCAAGGAAGAATTACACAAGCAGTAATTAATGGTGCCTCATAGTTGCCCTACAAGGTAAGTACGATTATTGTATGGGTAAACTGAGGCACAAAGAGATGAAAAATCTGGGCCTTAATTACCCCTGTCATGAACAAACTCACAAGAGGGCAATAAAGAGAAGGGAAAACTCTTCACAAACTTTCACTCAGTTTATTCCAAAGGGGTGCTGGGTTTGATCCCATCACTGAATGGGCTGAGATTCTATCCGGACACTGCAAGGAATCTGCAAGAAGCAAGAATACTCCACTTGGAGATGAATGTGAAGGTAGAATTTTGCATAGGTAAAATAGTTAAAACAATTAAGAATAGGTACCATCTTATTGCCCACAAATCTCCAGTAGGCATGCTTGCTTAATCAGCACAATATTTTTAGTTTAGGAAACACCACATAAAAATGTCCTTGTCTGGCTAGGCTCTACAGAGGCAGAGCTTAGATGAAGTCTCATCCCCCCTCACCAGCATCTATCCTGAATTATTACTTTCCTGTCTTTCACGGATTCTTCAAGGTATAAATTCCATATCCTTGGGGAAATATTTGTTTTTTAAACCCATTTCTTTAGAAGTCAGTGAGATGCACCAACTGGCTCTTGGAATGACATCACCCACTCTAGGCTCATTCAGCTTCAACTGCTTTGGGCTCTGGACTGACTAAGCTCTGAATCATCTCCACTTTCAGCCCCCTCCAGTCCCGAGAAGAAAAAGTGATTAAACTCTGGAAAAAATAAGTGAGAGAAACACTACAATGAGACAGAAAGGGGTGACTTGGGAATGAGAGTTACTCAGAGGAGGAAAGTAGTTCAAAGAAGAGTGAATGATATGCATGAGGCTCTGAATATCTCTTATAGAATCACAAAAATGTAGGGCTGGAAGCAACCTTAAGTAGTCATCTAGTCCGTCCCCCGCACTAAGGCAGGACTAAGTTTTCCTAGACCATCCCTGACAAGTGTGTGTCTAAGCTGTTCTTAAAAACCACCAATGACAGGGATTGCACAGTCTCCCTAGGTAACCTGTTTTAGTGCTTAACTATCCTCATAGTTGGCGGGGGGGAGGGGAGAGGGGGGAGGAAGGAGGGGAATCTAATATCTAACTTACATCTCCCTTGCTTCAAACGAAGCAGATTTCCTTGTCCTGCCTTTGGAGCACATGGAGAACAATTGATCACTGTCCTCTTTATAAACAATCATTTACATATTTCAAGACTTATCAGGTTTCCTCTCAGAGACTTTTCTTCTCTAGCCTAAACATGCCCAGTTCTTCCAAGTTTTCCTCATAGGTTATGTCAGAGATCGGCAACCTTTGGCAAGCAGCCCACCAGGGTAAGTACCCTGACGGGACAGGACAGTTTGTTTACCTGCCACGTCCACATGTTCGGCTGATCGCGCCTCCCTCTGGCCGCGGTTTGCCGCTCCAGGCCAATGGGGGCTGCAGGAAGCGGTGGCCAACACATCCCTCGGCACGCACCACTTCCTGCAGTCCCCATTGGCGTGCCAAAGGTTGCCGATCCCTGGGTTATGTTTTCTAAAAACTTATTTTTGTTGCTCTGCTCTGGACTACATCCAATTTGTCCACCACTTTCTTTGTTGCGTTGTCTAGTAGAGCACTGAAGACTTGACATATTGCATTAGAATATTTAGCTACTATCAACTTTATTTTATCCTTGAAGTTATTTTAGGCCCCAATTCTCAGCTCTATCTAAGTTTGGTGTAGGACTTGAGGAAAGGCATAGGGCAAAGTTGGCTTAATGCCATGCTTGTACACTCCATGTCCTGAAGAGCAAATTAGGGCAAGCCTTTCTCCTAAATTCACAGGATCTGATTTTCCACTTCCTTGCATAGCCATTGACAACTATGCAAAATGGGTGACAAATGCCATTAAATCAGAATGGTTGCATTTGGTGCCCACTTTACACAGGCATGTGTGTGTGTGTGTGTGTGTGTGTGTGTGTGTGTGTGTGTGTGTGTGTGTGTGTGTGTGAAAGAGAGAGAGAGAGAGAGAGAGAGAGAGAGAATGAGAGCTGATGATTCACAAAAAGGAGAATCGGGCCCACTGATTTTTGGGATGGAGATGAGTCATGGATGAAAGCTAGAAGGGGCAGTTCAAGGAGCCATTTAACATCTTTGATTAATCAACCAAAGAGGCTGCACCAAACAGTTCCCTCTTCATTCCTGTGATAGCCACCAAGTCCCTCTCTCTCTGCAACAGAATTCACCTCCTTTACCACTATGACCTCTCTACGTCTTATCCATTCACAGATTTGCTACTAGACCCCCTGACCTTCGTACTCCAGTGGAGTCACAATCTCTAATGGTGAGACTCGTAGCCTTCCCTAGCCAGGCATATGATCTTTCAGAAGGCTGCATAGCCCTCATCTGCCTCATCTATTTACTGATAGAAATTTTTCTAGGATATACTTCACATCTCTGCCATTCCCCTCTTCCCCAACTTGGATGCAGCATTAGCAAAACAACATGGTAGGTTTTCTGCCAAGCATTGCTGCCATTAGAGTGCATTGCAGACTTAAGACCATGTGTCAGTTCAGCAACAACATGACTGAGAAAAGAAGCTATTTCAGCTAATGGACCTAGCAACAAGGATTCCAAAGAGTGACAGGACTGGGAGCAAGGCTGAAAGAAATAGCTGGAAGTTTGAAGAAATGGGGAATAATAGAAGAGATGTAGCCATGCAGCTAAAATCAGATTGTGGCCCAGGAACGGTTTTAGATTTAACCTTTCCTCTTTCAAATCTCACTTCCCATTAAAATACAAACATAACAAAAGGCTTTTGCAAAATTTACCATCAACATTCATTTGAGTATATGAATAAGCATTTGCACAGACAAACCAAACTGTAGGTATGCAATTACCTTTTTTTGCATGCTCTAATATTGGCTTATTTGTGAATGAGAGTGGTTTGCAAATGCATCTGTAGAAACCCACTGAACATATAAACCAAAATAGTCAAGGACTAGATTATGAAAAAGACGTAAAATAATTGTTGTCATTCTCCTTAATTCACATTTTGTTTCACAGGTATGCATGTCATATGTGGTTCTGTAATAATGTGAACCACTGAATGAGTTAAGGATAAAAGGAAAACCATGGCATAGATCCTCAACTGGTATAATTCAGAGTTGCTCCACTGTTTTAAATGGGATTACACTAATTTATGTCTGCTGAGGATCTGGCCCATGGTTTTCCTTTTATCCTTAACTCATTTTAGAGAAAATCAGATTGAAATCCATGGAGCTACTCTGGTTTACACCAATGAAAGCCCCCACAGGTATGAATCCTGTTTCTGATAGACCCTATTTAAGCTCTTTCCAATATATTCATTTTATATCGTTTAACTTACCTTGTTGGTTTAACCATTTAAAAATATTTCCTTTGGACTTGGAACCCAAATGTCAAGAATCCTATAGTGAAATGTTTGGGGGCTGGACTGTATCTTTCCCTCCTCATCATGCCCTTGTTCATAGTGTTACGAAGAAACTCATTCTTTCATGCACCCTCATCCAGCATCACCTCAAGGCTGACCAGCTGTGTGTAACAAAAAAAGTTCCACGACCAGATTCCAGATATCTTGGCAAATACCAGAGAAAAGTGGCATTATGAGCATCTCAAACCAAATAGGAAAGGCTCTACATCAGGTGTATGTCGATCTAACCACAAAATCTCTGAAATATTTTGAAACTGTTTCCTCACTAGTTCCTGCTTCAAAGTTTCTGTTGTAACTTCCTGGAAATTCCTTATAGTTTTATGGCAATACCAGCTACATGTTCAAGGATTTTTCTGAAGAAGTACCCTAATAAATTCACAGCATCAACTATGAAATAGCAAGACTAAGTCATCAGCAATGATCATTGTATTTCTATCTTAGGGTTTCGCACTGCTGCCCATCTCTGTGGCATCTGATCCTCTTTTACATAAATTGGAATGAGAATAAAAATTCTTCATCTCCTTGTTACTGAAGTACAGCTTTGTGCCAACACTCCAAACTCAGTACTACAAAACAGGGACAACTTGGTCATTAATATTTCTGTTCAAATTTTTAAAAATTGGATATAACAAATAGATTTGCCAAAGAAAGCCATTTCAACTGTGAGTGCCCTTGACAAGCTGAAAAGTTACTTTAAATGCAATTCTGGTAAGTACTGCAGGTCTGAATCATCAAACCATTTAAGAAGTTTAACCATTAATTTATTAAATCAAATTGTCATTTAATAGAATAAGCATACATAAAAAAAATACTGGGCCCAATTCCCTACTCACAACAATGTAAATGAGAGGTAACCTCATCAAGGTCAATGGAGTTACACTGGTGCAAGTAACAGGAGAATAAGATCCATTATTTACTCAGTTGAATGTATAACGTAAAAGGGTTGCTAACATGGTCCTTGCATTCTAGGGGACGGAAACAAACAAACAAAATAAGGATTAAAAAGGTACAGTTGTAACAAGTTCCCACTCTAAAGATAAAAGAAAATTGCTATGTTCTCCTTCTTTGGAGAGGGAAAATTGACTGTTCACTAGTCAAGCTTAGAATGGGGACTCAGACATGTAAAATAACCATTTATTTTCTCAGCAAGGACAGCAAACAAATACCAGGCCTGAAGCCTCTTCTCAAAGCCATAGAACCAAGCCTGGTGGCTTGTTTGTACCCATCCCACAGCTATAGGTTCATAATGATGCCCCAGTTCATTCAGCAAAGTGCTGAGAATTCCTTCGTGGTGCTGATTACCCTCAGTTGCCACCAACTCCAATAGGAGCTGAGAAGTGCTGACCACCCTCAAGAGTGCTAAGCATCTTACAGGACCAAGCACTTGGTGCTTAATCTCCTGAGTCCAATTCTGAAACATGGATACCTCAGTCAGATGTCCCAGTCCTATGTTTGGACACCCAAGCCAGCACGTAAACACAAGAAGGGGTCATTTACCCACCTAAGGGCGAGTTTGAGTATCCAAATGTGGTAGTTATTGTCCACTTCTCAAAACTGGGCTCCACATGTTTCCGTCTGGCCCCATACTGACCTGGTGCATTTATTTTGTAAGCTACAAAATTCCCATAGTACTTAAGGAAAAAAATCCAGCAGCTAGACAACAAATGGCTTTATTATAAAAACAATTTTCTGAAAGTTAACAACTCCTCCTTCCTTTTTAGCCCTGCATGGGGTCAGAGAGTTTGAGAGCATTTAGTAAATAAGCCTGCCTCTGTGGACTTCATTGTTTACCTGATAATGTGAGCATCAACTGCACCACAGGAAGCATTCAGACAGAAACACTTACGTTATTGCTAATGTTCAGAGGACAGCTGCACTGCCATCATCCTGACACAATCAGCATGCAAATTAGCTCTCAAACATCACGTCTGCATGCTTATATCAACTACTGAGACCTAATTTTCATTCAGACTGTACCCTCATACCACGCTCCTGTAGAGCAATTTCAGAGAGGTGAGCAAGTTCTCAGTAGCTGAGATCCAAGGCAACCTGGTCACATTATCCACTAGATACTGATCAGAGCTCAAAGTACATGCAGGATTTAAGGAAAGGAAACAGCTGAAACTTCCCAGAAACCCCAGATAGACAGCAGCCTTCAGGGGGTCAACTGAAATACACAGAAGTTTCCAAATCAGCATTCCAAAGAGATAAATGGAGGAAACTCTCACATCTCTTGGGGAGGAATTATGACCCCCTCCCCTGCACCAATGGAGGCTTCTCTAATAGCAGAACTAGTGCAATTCTGTAGTGATAGGAATGAGATCTGACTTAGGGTTTGTCTACCTGGGCTGACTGTGGGGCTCAGGCTGTGGGGATACTTAATAGACATCCAGGCTCTAGGACCCTGTGAGGTGGAAGGGTCCCAGAGTTCAGGCTGCAGCCTGAGCTGGAACTTCTACACCACAATTAGCCCCATCAACTGGCACGGGCCATTTGCAGGTTGCAATTGCAGTGTAGACATATCCTAAGGGAACCTCTGCAAGAGTTATACAGCCCTTGCATGTTCTGAAGTTCAGTTCTATGGGAACTCCCTGTTTACTAGCAGGGATTTGGGGCAAGGCTGGTGAATCCACCATTATCTCAATCATCCATTTTCCTAGGGTTACCATATTTTAAGTGTCCAAAAAGAGGACACTCCACGGGCCCTGGCCCCGCCCCAACTCCGCCCCCTCCCCTGGACGCTTCGCCCCCCCCCGCCCCTCCCCCTCCCCTGCTTCCCGCGAACATTTGATTCGCAGGAAGCCTGAAGCAGCAGGCAAGCTGGGGCGGGGGGGCGCGGCCCAGGCCGGCCCCCCCGGCCGAGCGGCTCCCTTTGGCGGCCGGCCAGCCGGCCTAGGCCAAGAGGCTCTGGCCCCGGCATCTCCCGCCCGCTTGGCTCAGGCCCTGGGGCGCCGGCCCCCGGCCGAGCACCGCCGGCACCGTACCGCCGGCCCCTGGCCCAAGCCCCGGCCGAGCACCGCCGGCCCCCGACCCTGGCCCCACACTGCTGGCTCCAGCCCCCAGCCCTGGGCTGAGCACTGCCCGGCCCGGCACCGCCGGCCCACGGCCGAGCACCACCTGGCCCCGGCCCCCGGCTCCACACCGCCTGGCCCCTGGCCAAGCACCGCCCGGCCCCGGGCCCCGGCTCCCGGCTCCGCACTGCCGGCTCCCGGCCCAGCACTGCCCGGCCCAGCACCGCCGGCCCCCGGCCGAGCACCGCCCTGCCCCGGCCCCCGGCTCCGCACCACCAGCCCCGGCCGGGTGGCCAGCCCCCCGGGCCAAGCACCGCCGCCCCCAGCCGAGCACCGCCGGGTCCAGCCCCGGCCCCCAGCCGAGCACCCCCGGCCCGGCCCCCGGCTCTGCACCGCCAGCCCCAGCAGCTCCAGCCCCGGGCCGAGCACCACCGGTCCCTCCCTCCCTCTTTTCCCGGACATGTCCGGCTTTTGGGGATTTCCCCCCAGACGGGGATTTGAGGCCCAAAAAGCCGGACATGTCCGGGTAAATCCGGACGTATGGTAACCCTAATTTTCCCCACATAATGGAGATGCAAGCCACAAAGGTTACTCCAGTGTTCTAGTCCAGAGGCACTCCTTAATTACTCAGGTTGTTCACTGAGGCATGAGTTTTGGCCTGAGGCAGATATTTCAGGCAGTGTGTGTGTAGACTCAAAGACAATGCTGCCTCCATCGTTCTGTTCTGAAGATTATTTTCACACAAACATAAGGGCTACAGACATTTTTAAATGAAATCTGCAGAACCCCCACTGACTAGGCAAAGTTCCTATTCGCCATTAGCAAGTAGACTCAAGCCCTAATCCCCCAAGTGTCTTCCTTTATTGAAAATACAGAATTTTGAGCAAAGGCAAATCACTTCAGTTAGTGTGTTATAGGTTTACTTTGCTTTCTGCAAACAGCAATTGGTACAGCAATTTAGAAATAATCCTGTCACACAACTGGAAATGATGAAGACACCTATAAAATATGGCTTTGGGCTTCTACAAAAAGCATGGTATGAAATGCAATAATTGGACCAAATTTACTCAGGACAATTCTCAAGAGCTTTCCTACAAAAGCCAGTTTGAAACACTTCTATATTTTAGACCAAGCATAAACAAACATATTGCAGTACTGCTCACAGTATTCTAACACAAGGTGCAATTAACATAAATAGGTTGTAAATAGCATGCTACATATGGATGCAGAACTCTGGTGTTAACACAGGACGTTTTCTGACTTCTTACGTTCTGCTACCTCATGGCACCAGTACATGCCAATGTATGTAATGTATTCAGTGTTAACCCCGGGATATTAGAGTGACACGGTGAGTGTGGTAATATCTTTTATTGGACTAGAGTATGTCAGTGAGAGAGACACCCTTTGGAATTTACACAGCGCTCTTTTTCAGGTGAGACCTTCAGACCTGAAGAAGTTTGTCACGCTCACAGACAGAATTTGGGCCAATAAAAGATATTACCTCACCCATCTCATCTCACTAATTGTACTTAATGGGTATAGCTGATCCATCCCATAGTACAGCAGGTACATTCTAACTAGATGAAATGAACCTGGAACATCTGGAAGCACATTTAATAAAAGTCCCAAAACATACTCATAACAGACTTTTTCAAATCACCAATCAGACGTAGACAAGATTTTTTTGTGCTTTTTCAAATTTTACTTAGACTTTTTTTTGCCTCACAAAACCCAGTCTCATCCGGTTCAGACTTCACCACAAGACGAATGCTGTCTGTTTTCTTTTTGAAAGACACACGTCACTGTGCACTGAAAAAGGGGAACTTCCACAGCCTGTGGTTATGTTGCATGATAAACAGATCTGTTCACACCAATTCGAGAGGCGGCTTGGATCAATAAAAGGCAACAGGCACCAGAGGCAGCAAGCAGACATTTGCGGCTCTCAGGACTATCTCTTCAGAAGTCACATACCAAGACTAAGCAATATGCCAGGATTATTTTTTTCTCACAACCACCCAACCGAACTGAAAGAAGCAGATTGCAAGCTTGGAGAAGGCAAAGTTCATAAAAGGAAGCAAAAGGCTTTGTAAGTATATGTGACTTACTGTCAAATGAAAATGTATTTGGAGTGAAATTAACGTTAGCAAATTGAGAATTCAGAATTAGTGCCATTTCACAGAGTTCACCCACAGCAAAGCATTTTCTGCATAGCATGTTCAATGCTATAAAACGATAACATTATTCTAACAGGGCTTGAATGCCAAGGGATATTGCTTGTAATTACTTGCATAAGTATCCCATTGGCATCAACCCTGGAAGTGAATGATCTGGCCCTAAATGTTTACAAGTCGTAAGACCTTCATACAGAATGCTACCTAACTGTAACTGTGTTTAACCAGTATCATCCATTCATTACACATGTCTGATCATTGGTTTCAGTGGTGCAGATCTGAAAAGCTATTTGAAGTCCATGGTACCACATCTTGAATCTAGCAACAAGTCTAACACCAGAAATGTGACGTAAGTACTGGATTCTAGAAATACATAGTAATTATGAACTAAGGCTAGATTGCCATATTTTGTCCTCACAAACAAGTCTATTAAATTTTTACTCTTGTGTAAAGTATATGATGAATCATAAAGTATTTCTAAGATCAAGCTAATTTCAATTTCCTAGTTACAAAAAGGGTTTTTATAAACCGGGCATCACCACACAGAGGGTACCAATGGAGTTGAAATAATTTTTTATGTTTTCCTTTTTTCCATTTCTTTTTTAATTGTTTATGGGCAGTTCAGTGGTGCTCATCACCACACCTATTCATTAATAGGTCACTTATATTATTAATGAATTAAAGCCTGACAACACCCTTGTGAAGTAGAGAACTATTACTATCCCTATTTTAGAGATAGAGATAACAATGGCACACATAGGTGAAGTAACTTGCCCAAGGCCACAAAAGAAGTTAATGAGTTTTGGAATGAAAACCAGGTCAATCCAGGACTTTAACCACAGACCCTCCATTCTCCTTTTATTTACTTCAATAAAAGTAACTCTGATGCTTCTTATTTGTCCGAGTTAAGGGGCAACAGCATGCCACCAATTTCATGCAAAGTCCACCAAAGATTTTATGAGCAAGCACTGCATTTTCATAAAATTGAATAATCAATGGTATTCTTTAAGTATTCTTAAGAGGCCATTAATTAATTTAATTAAATAAAATAACTAAACAGTCAATATTTTGTTTCTTGTGTTAAGTATTTTTTCTTTTGGTCACCACAGGCTTTCTGCGGAAGAGGTGATGCAATGGTCCCAGTCTTTGGAAAAGCTTCTTGACAGCCAAAGTAAGTGTATTATTTTATCACTACTACTTTCTTATGTTAATCGAGTGAGTTTTCATGCAGACTAAACAAATCTATGCAGCTATAGCATTTTGTGAATAATGCTAAAAACAATGGCCAATAGCCTTTCAGTAATTCACATCTTCACTGTCACATGGCTACCTATTGTAATATATTGCCTTAACTTTATAGCCCATCCTTTCCATAGGAAATGGAAATAATCTCATTAAATTCAATCGGGTTGGATCAGATTCCACATGCCCACATTACTCCAAATAATGCAGATAAGAGTTATGTGTGCACTTGGAGCCAAAGTCAGACCATGCAGAGAAGAACAGACTCCCACTGACTTCAGTAGCCTTTGGATCAGACCCTTCGTTTGCAGTGCGCTGCAAAATATATATATATATACTGTATATTTCAGCAAAATCTTATTACTATAATAGGAGACTTCAATGTGACCTTTACCTTAATTGTATTTATTTTATCCTCCCCAATTTAAGTTATAAATATAACATTATAACTGATTAAGTACTTGTGTTTGCTATAGGCGGTCAAGTTGCCTTCAGGGAGTTTCTGAAGTCAGAATTCAGTGAGGAGAACATTGAGTTCTGGCTGGCTTGTGAGGACTATAAGAAAACCAAGTCTGATCACTTGCAAGACAAGGCGGAAAAGATTTATGAAGAGTTTGTTCAGATAGATGCAGCTAAACAAGTAAGTACAAAGTTAATCTGTACTGTGTTATATATGAAAGATTAAGGGAGTTGGCACGGGATAGAAATGGGGCTGTACCAGGACAAATACATC
Source organism: Chrysemys picta bellii (assembly GCF_011386835.1). Lineage (NCBI taxonomy): Eukaryota > Metazoa > Chordata > Testudines > Emydidae > Chrysemys > Chrysemys picta. Next base: position 48,308,794 of record NC_088798.1, on the reverse strand, counting down.
TTTAATAAAACAGGAAGAGAAGCCATAGGTTCTTATATTTTCATTAGGTCACCTTCTGCCATACTGCCTTGAGCTCGTCAGGTGAAAGTAGTGCTGGTGATTCAACAGGTGGCACTCTTCCCTCTAAGTCAGTGCTGATTTCAGCAAGATGTTAAGAGACAGTTCTAGAGATGCTGTCACTTGAATGAGAAATGAAACCAGCCTGGATCATTTATGTTCCTTAAAGATCCAAGGATACTTTGGAGAAAAGTAGAAGTGTTAGCATAGGCCATATTCCAAACTAGATACCTACATCCTACCAAAAAATCCTGCTGCAATTTTAATTGGATATTTTATTCTTCACTTTCTGTCCTAAATTGTTACTCTCTCTGATCCCAGAAGTGGCTGCATTGCACCAATGAATGGCAATTTCTGTGTATAGTTTGTATACCTTTTTTTTTTTTAAGTTCAATCAATTTTGAATGAAAGGTGCTATTTAAGGATAGATTAATTATTGTAGCTCAAAGAAACCTTGGACAGAGTTTTAAGACTGAGAGTCTGTGTTTCAGGAAGATAAAGTGACAAATACAGTGTCAAAAATTATTTTTTTTAAAAGATATTAACAAAGTTTGATTTTCTCTTCCTAGATCAATATTGACTATCATACAAGGAAAGCTACAGCTAAAAAGGCTCAAGACCCAACTTTCACAAGTTTTGATGAAGCCCAAAAAACTGTATATGTGCTAATGGAGCGGGACTCGTATCCTAGATTCTTGAAATCAGAAGCCTACCTTAATCTTTTAAACAAGCTTCATGTCAACGGTGTTAAGTGAGCTGTTTGATGCCATGGAAATCTGAGGGTAGACTATGCATGTCAATTAACTTACAGCAAAGAGTAGTGCAACTACTGTGCAACTGGGTCTCAGCGTAGAGAATGGAAACTTCAGTCTCTGAAGTGCTGGCGGAAGTGCAGATAGACAATCATACGTGATAAAACCCAACAAGATGAAGGCACTCAAGCTAGGTTTCCAAGCCTGATAGCGTGGGAAGGGGGCTGTGGAGGGGGAGACCCTCTTCTCCTTTATGCCACTAAACTGAAACTGGATACATAGTTATTAATTAATTGTATCGCACTGTGAATTCCCACAAGACAGACAACAGTTTGGAAGAGCTAGGATAATACCCTTGTATCTGAGTGTGATGGGTAAAATAATTGATATTGGGAGAAAAAAATACTTTTAAATTGTCAATTTGTGTACTAGCTACAGAAATGCATAAAACAGACCAAAAAGCCAAATGAAAACTTGTCCAGGCTATGAAATGTTAATAAATGTGTGCAGTTCTAATGTATTCAGTAAAATGTATTATAACTGTAACAATTGAGAATAGGTTTAAGTTATATAAGCTAGATATTACTATTTATGTATTAAGCAAGTAGGTATGTAGCACATTTTTACTATTTAATTTATTGCAAAGTGTGAAATAATGACAAGCAATTCCTAAATTAAAGCTACATGACAAAAGCACAGAAGTTCTATGGTCACTTTTCCTCTATCATAAGAAGGTTTTGAAACCTGAACTAAGGAGGTAAATACTGAGGCACAGCCATCTCTGTTATCCTCTGAAATCTTTTTGTTCTAATATTCTAATTCTTTCTAAATGCCCAATTCTCTTGCACCCATTTTACACTGGCATAACTCCATTTACTTCAGTGGAGCTTATCCTGATTTACTCAATGTAAAATCAGATTCAGTCTTAAAGTTCCTTTTAATTTTTGCACTTCCCCAATCTTAACAGTTAAGTCTTTCAACAACTATTGAAACAGAGATGAGAGAAACCATCTGAGCAGAACAACTGCAGAATTCATACCGCGTTTCACATTGTTGAATTGTTAAATGTTCCAGACCACTCATGCTTACTTATCAAGAGTGACAGTAACTGGTGAGGCTGACCAGCAAATCCCTGTAGTGTTAGTGCTACAGAGTCTTGGTCGATTTTGTGACAGAGTCTAATTTACAATACCAATATTAACAGTAAAGGTCATTTACATTTCATTCTGAATCTTGTGTTAAATTTGCTCTATAAAATGTGCCGTACTATGAACAGATGAACACCAAAGTGGGTAATGATTACTGGGGAGGGGGCCAAAGCAGAAGATCAAAATTGTAATGTTATTAAGTAATTCCAAAACATAATTACTATTGAATCCAGAGTTCAGAGATTTCATGATGGTAAAGTTTATAATGAAAATAAATAACCATGAAAACTGTTGCCAATGAGTTCTCTCTGTGCCCAGGATAAAATCTTGTGTTTCCCTCCCTTGCAGTTCTTTTTTATCTCACTGTTTCAGTTTTTCCGTTTTCCAAAACAGCACAGTCTGGGTTTGACTCACACTGTTGAGGCCAGGGGGTACACACCCATTGCCTGTGCCAAAGGGAGCAGAAATAATTCAGTCTTAGTCACACTTTTGGGGAGAGTAGACTGTGTTTACAGTACCACCCCTTGGGAAAGGGCTTTGGGGGTCCAAAGGAATAGGACAACAGGTAATTTTCAAAGTAAAATAACCAAAAGAAAAACAATTATCAAAATTGATAATTGGAGAAACAATTAGATAGAATTATTAATTACTCGCTTCTCACACGACTAGTTCAGGAAAACTGAATCAAAAGATGGAATTATTGATTATGTTCATTAACGTGACTGCACCTAAGGGGTAAATCACAAAATTCACCACAGATTCTTCTTCCTATACACTATGCCCCAAAATAAACCACTGAACTTGAAACACAGAAAATGTTTATTCAAGTAATAAAAAACGATAAAAGAAACCAACAATTAGATCACAAGGATTATGCAACTGAGATAACTATAGGGAAAGAAAGGTACATAAAATGAATGATACAATGTAGCAACCACTTAACAAGAAATTCTTAAAATATAAAGTAAATTAAAACTATATTGAATGGACTATTATAAAACTGAGTATTAAATTCAAAAAGCTATGAGCATCAACAACAATGGTATTCATTTAATTACTTAGGATACTAATAGCATCAACCGGTTGTTTACCCTCATTAAGATTCACTAGCAGCTAAACATTATTAACATAAATCAACAGCTAAACTTAAAGAAGTGTATCAAATATAAACTTCTTGAACCAGATTACAATAACTATAATTCAATTTCATTATTACAATATCTTAAATGAAGAAAAACAATTTTGATTAAACTAGATAGGTTGGTTAGGACAATATAATTGAAAGTCGTGTCAACTGAAACAAAATCTACCAAAACCATTACTAAAACTTTTACTTTTGGTTTAAGGAAATAGTACTTTGAGGGGTAAGCATGATTCTATAGCTTGAAATTAAGCAGTGTTTAGACATACATGCCAAATCCAAGTGTGTTACTGTGACAACTCTCCTTCTTCCTTGCCCTAATCCCATCCAATGCTGTTCGCTCTACAAGTGCTCCTTCCAAAGTGCGCTGTTCAGCGCTAGAATCTCTATCACACCACATATCAATAGGTTTTCCTTTATGACATGCCACTGCTACTTCTTGGATTGGCTTCTTTTTCCTTCAGTCTTGAACTGTTGGACTCTTATCCACATAGTTGTCAGGACAACTCTTTACATGACCAAATCATCTGAGCCTGCACTCCCTCATTTTTTTACTTATGGATGTGACTTTGAGCATGTCTCTAGCAAACACATTCCGCACCTGGCCTTTCTTGCTTATACCCACTCATCCATCTCAACAGTTGCTTTTCTGTGGAACAGACCATTTGCTCATGTTTCTTCTTTGTTATCCAACACTCAGCACCATACATTAAAACTGGATGAACCAACACTTTATAGACTTCCCCCTTTTAATCGCTGATATCTTTCTCTCTCTCTCTCCATCTGAGAGAGGCATTTATTATCTTAGCTCTAATTTCATCCTCCATTTCTGCATTTTCCTGGATTCTGGAACCCTGATGCTTGAAATTGTGTTACTGTGAAACTTGTTACTGAGACAACATAGAAAGCAATGATACGATAGCTACATGCACGGTGACTATTACAATAAACACTGTAGACTGAATAAGTTACCTATTGGTTTGGTGCAGTTAGGCTAAAGTTTAGAAATGGTGAAAGATAGTAACTGAGCCTAAACAAGTAGTGGTTACAGTTGAAGTTTGAATTCTAGGCAAAGTGAATGGTTTAGAAAAGTTGAGATAGATGTGAAGGAGGTAGGGTGACCAGATGTCCCGATTTTATTGGGACAGTCCTGATATTTGGAGCTTTTTCTTCACCTCCACCCCCGTCCCAATTTTTCACACTTGCTATCTAGTCACCCTAGAAGGAAATGCTTTTATCATTGAGTTAATTTGCATAAGAGACTTTCATATACAGATGGTCACAGACAAAGTCTGCATAATATATAAAAAAACAAACACTAGCAAGATTGATATGCAGAAAAGTAATTAAGGAACACGGGACTCTTAGTATTTGAAATAAGGTAAACCAGTAAAAATTTAAGTTATCAGACATCAAAATGGAAAGAGGGCTACTGTAGAGTGTAACATATCAACACATTAGATAACTCTGTAGTTTGAAGTGCACCGAGCAGCCAACTCCAATAGAAAGGTATTTTAACTGTTAAATGAAACTCTTTAAACTTGGAGTAAGGTTAGGAGATAGGGAACGGACTTTCTTATACATATACAATGTATAGGTTAGAAAGGGGAAATTTAACATATTGAGTGTAAGTCAAAACTCAGTTAAAATGGGAATAGAGTTTATTTAAAGAAATTAGAGGCATTTCTCTCACAGACACACAGAAGCTGACAGTCTCTTTGTAAAGGGGCAGAATGGAGGGAGATTTGCTAACTGTGTACAGTAAAGTCACTCTAGAACAGTGGTTCTCAACCAGGGGTCCGGCGCCCCTTGGGGGGGCCATGAGCAAGTTTCAGGGGTTCCACCAAGCAGGACCCGTGTTACACTTGCTTCAGCTTTCTGCCCTGGGTCCCAGCCCCACTGTATGGGACTGAAGCCTGAGGCTGAAGCAGAAGCCTGAGCAACTTAGCTTCACGGTGCCCCTTGTGGCATGGGGCACAGGGCAATTGCCCTGCTTACCACTTAATGCTGGCCCTGTCTTGTATATGCAGAAAAACAGTTATCGTGACACAAGTGGGCTGTGGAATTTTTATAGCATAGTTGCAGGGCCTCAGAAAGAAAAAGGTTGAGAACCCCTGCTCTAAAAGATTTAGACTTAGGAACTAATTTAACAGTATCAATTAAACAATGAATTTTCACAAAGATATGGTAACAATGATGGCAGCTGAAACTTAATTAAGTACTCATCAAACCAAAGATTTTAACATTAGTTCTTTTAAGCAATAAGCCAGATAATGTAGTAAGCCAAGTGAAGTGAAGCGAGCTCAACACTACACACAAGGTGTGAACACTAATTTTGGCAGTTACAGGTGACAGCTTGCAGTTTAAATTTACATCAAATCAGTTTTAGTTACAATGTTGTCAGATTCAAATCCTATAGCTTTGTCCAGTTATGATCTTTGGAGAGTTTTTTCCCATCCTTAAACTACTATAAAACTCTATTTCTTTCCTACTTCTAGTATAATCTTTCTTTGTATTCATATGGAATTAGGATATGTTAATATTATCTATGGATGTTGTTACATTTATTAATATGGGATTTCAACTCAAGGATAATGGTCTGGATTCATGGAACACAAATCTGAACTACAGAAATCTGAACTACACAAATCAGAAATCTAGAAAGGCAGCATTTTCGCTCTCCCAAGATGAATTCTGGCTTCCTTCAAAGTACAGAAATTCCCCATGGAATTCACCATTGCAGTAAATACTGACTTTAAAATCTTTCCTACACTTTAGAACAAAGTGGGAGTTCTCACCCTTCCTTTTGTTGTCTGAGTCTTGTGGTTTGGTGATGATTTTTTCTTAGTATTTTTGACCTTCAGGAAAGCACTTTCTTTCCTTTGGCTGCTTACATTTGGGATTTTTGGACCTTTTAAGGTTCCAAAACCCAGGTTCTTGTCTATAAATGATTTTAGTTAAAAGAAAATGTCTTGGAGAGCAAAGTCACTGAATACTGCTTACATGAATGGGAGGGCTCAGTGTTTGGAGCCTCAGGATTTATAGTGGAGACTGGCTCTCTCAGTTGAAGAGAATCAAATCTTTTAGTGGAGAGAGAACAAATTCAGAAATGGAGAGAGAACTGGATCTCACTTAGGGTATAGCTGCACCACAGCTGGAAATATGCTTCCCAACTTGGGTAGACTGACACACGCTACCTCTGTTCGAGCTAGCACACTAAAAATACACCAGCTACGCACAGGAGGTGACTCCAGATAGCTGCCTGAGTATGTATCCCAGGCTACACTGCAACTGGAATGATTTTGTTGACAATGCACAACATTAACTAGAATCTATGTCAGTCTCTCTTAGGTGTATTAGTTCTATAGGGCTAGAAAGAGTAAAAACTAACTTTTGTTACTAAACCTAGCAGAGGACTCTGAATACATACAAGGGGCATTTTCAGTGTCTTTCCTGACCATAACTGCATTTTAAATACCTTTGTAGGCTGTTGCTAACATAATTCTGATCCCAGTTTGGATGGGACAGACCTGTTATCTGTGCAGGCAAGTCACGTGTTGTTTGTGAATTGCCTTAGTAATAACTTCTGGGACAATGGTACACCATCTGTAGGCTGCATGCCACCAGCTGTCATGCAACATTTCCAGAAGGTTTATAGAGCTGCTTCTGGTCTGAAGGCAAAGCATTGTCAGTCTGCAAGAAGACACCTCCTTTCAACTGCAGCCCAGTCCAATAAAAATGTTAAAAGACTTGTATATTTGATAAGTGAAATCTGGTTATACTAGTGCTAATGTGGCTAGAACTTTATGAAATAAAACATTTACAATGCAGCCCCAAACCATGTGACACAACTGGTTTGGGGTTTTATTACAGACTCAAGCCTCAAATCAGCTTCATCAAAAGCTGACTATGGTTGAAAAAACTTTCAAACCAGGATGGGCCCACTCAAAATTTTATATAAAACCATTCAAATTTGTGGATTTGGTCACAAAACCAAGGAAAATTTCATCTCTGGGGTTTGAGCAAAACCCAAATGTTAGTGCAAAATTCTTACACAAACTCACAGTAAAAAGAGAAATGCTCAAAACCAAAGTAAACATTCACATGTGCCCCTGCTGACCAAGACAGTGTTACATACATTTCTAAATCCTTCACTTCACTTCTTATCCTTCACTTCAATTATTCTTCCTTTTCTTTTTCAGTTATTCTTCCCATTCACATGGGAGATTCATCTCTAAAAGTCTACTCATGCCAGAGATATTCCAGCCCACTCCAGTCTCCTTAGCAACATTGCCATGTTCTGGTAAGGAATAAACTCTGCAAAAACACAGAGTACTCTCTGTCATACAGTTATAACCCTTGTACTGTATTTCCGTTGCTATAGCAAGGCTATACAAAGCTGGTTGTTTAAACAAAGTCCGAGAGGCCTGAAATATTTTAATGTGATTTAAAGTTGCATCTATACTAACCTGTTTAATAAAAATCAAATGGCTGTAAGCAATAGTTAAATGGCACAATCTCAACAATTTACTAACAGTATGTTGAATTCTTCCCATACAAAGATCAATAGTTTACCAATATGCAGGGCATAATGTTTGCGTTTTGCAATTAATTCTTTCTTTGGAATACTGCCTGGATGGAGATCTGATACTCTGAACTTACAAAAAGGGAAGCAAATATAATTATTCAAAAGATTAAGGACTTGATTTGATTAAATGAAATATCAGTACTTTTTGTAATCTCTGGGTTTGTTTCTAACTGTACATGCATGGAGTCAAATCCATTCCATAATTTGTTACTAACCTCCTTCTGCCCGCCCACCCACACCCCCAACACAAGCAGTATTGGCACAGCTAGTGGTTTCACAACTGTGGGATGTGTGACACCAAGATGTGGCAGAGGCTTCCAAAACACTACGTTACAAACCAGAGTATGGAAACTGTGCCTATTCTGTACTATCCCATACTTAATGGAGAAGTTATCTACAATTCTTAAAAAGTACTTTAGCTCTTCTGCCATAGCAACTGGAGGAAGGGTCAGATAAGTTAGACTAAAAAATACGTCAATGCAAAAGGGCTCTGCAAGGTTCTCAGCATAAATTTTAGCCTCCCATAGGGGATTTACGTGGGTTGGTCCTCTGAATTGGTGTGAATCTCACTCTTAGCATTTAAATTATAGCTAGCTGGATATACAAACTTAGGCCAGAAATGACCACTATGATAATATAGTCTGACTTCCCACATTACATTGACCAGAATTTCTCAACCGGTGTCGGGAATGGGGGAGTGACTCACATCTTTAGCGTTCAAGGTCCAAATTCTCTGTCAACATCTTGGAACACAGTCAGGTAAATGATATAGGCTTATCTTTGATACAATTTTTACATATGGTATAACAGTAAGAATATGTGGGATTTGCAATAATTTATTTTTACTTCAAATAAGGAGTCACTAACCAGGAAAAGTTATGAAACACTGACACGGACAATAGAATTGCACCCAGTGAGTCCTGTAGAGGAGGAAATTAATCCACCCTAGTACATAAGTGAATGGAAAAATCCACTATGAATGTAACATGAAGGAAACCTCTTGCCCTTAGAGCCAAGCTTTCGCAGGCCTGTACAAGAGGTGAGCAAAGACGACACGTGCAACCCTAGTGCCTGCAAACATCTACATATACACACAGAAATGCATGCCCACACACAAACACACACACGCACACATACACATATATATATATTGGGGAACTGCAGGCACAGCTACCCACCCTCATGGGACATTTACCAACCTATGTATCAATATACCTCTTTGCGCGCACACACAGGGGGGTTTACAGGCATGGCAGCCTACTTATTGCATGGGACTTTCAAAGTTTGACTCTAAAATGACCAGAGTGGAATCAATTTTTAAAGAGTATTTCAACATATGACATATTCAGAGATGTCAGGTAGAGCTTCTTTGTCACTCTGTAGAAAAACTGTTAAGGAAATGACACTAAATTGGTGGCTTCCATCACTGTAACACTAAACTTACAAGAGGTATAAAGCAAGGTAAAGATTGTGATTCAATGGTTAGGACAGGGCACTGGGTGTCAGGAAATAAAGGGTTCTGCGTGACTTAGGCTAGGTCTACACTACCCGCCTGAATCGGCGGGTAGAAATCGACCTCTCAGGGATCGATTTATCGCGTCCCATTGGGACGCGATAAATCGATCCCCAAATCGACGCTCTTACTCCACCAGCAGAGGTGGGAGTAAGCGCCGTCGACGGGAAGCTGCAGAGGTCGATTTTGCCGCCGTCCCTACAGCGGGGTAAGTCGGCTGCGATATGTCGAATTCGGCTACGCTATTCGCGTAGCTGAATTTGCGTATCTTAAATCGACCCCTCCCCCCCCGTAGTGAAGACCTGCCCTTAGAGTGAAGCAACTTCTCTATGCATAAGTTTAACCAATTGTAAACTCTGTAAAATGGGGTTAATAATATTTGCAGGCACCCACCATGCAGGATTGTTATGAAGTCCCTTTGTGTAGAAAAAACCCACGTGGGGAAAAAACTAGTAATCCAAAATACTCCCTGGGGGTAATGTGGGCAAGCTAAGGTTACTAAGGGAGTAGGGATCAACATTATTTTCTGAATAAGGAATGTTTACAATTTTAAGGTGGAAAAGTCATACTCATGATGTTAATGTTACATAAAAGTTAATATTAATTTCAGTTTTGAATTTAATTTCCATATTTTAAGGAAAAAAGACTAAACATTAATCTGTCCACAGATTTACTTATGACAAAAACGTAAGCAATTATAGAATCCACAGGAAAAGTAGTGCAAAAAAAGAAACCCTCAATAAAGGATTCTTATTTCCTTTATTACTAGTCCATTAAATGGTAACATAAATCTACAATTAGTGTAACTGTTTTACTGCACAGATTTTAATTTCATGTGCTAGTAACTATTTTTTGTTGGAGATGTTTGAATGCATCTCCAAGTTAGAGTGACAAGAAGTTTTTAGTGATGGGGGAAAATTTTCCAGCATTGTACTGAATGGATTTTGTTCAAACTTTCCAAGACTTTGGGCTACATTCAACAGAAGTTTTGTCTAAATAAGGGCTGCAGGATCAGGCCCTATATCTAACCTGTAATAAGGTATTGATTTTGTAGGTCAAAAATGCTGTTTTGATTTTTAGGATCAGATTTAAGCTTCCAAGTTCAGAACATAAATATATCAGAAGAGAATGGAAACCTCCAGGTCTACCTGTGGAATCCAGTTATAGTCACTGAATCAGGTTAGTGGTCAGCCACATTTCCTATGAAGAAAGATGGTGCAGTGCAAGAAAAGACTCTGACTCAAACAATGATTATTCTTAAACTATCTTCCCAAAGTCTGCTCTACCACTAAAGGAAATATTTTCATTGTTTTCAGAGTTTCTGTAGAGAAACTAATTGTCCTTTTGATGATGGGAAGAACCATTAAAGTGAAAGAAGTGAGGCTACTTCAGTAAAAGCAGATTTTTACAATATGGGTGTGTCACCAGGGCAAAAAGGAAACACTCCCCAGCTCCAAAGCATGTGTTGCCACACCCAGACTTCTCAAGGAGGGTTATTTCTTTAATCAAAGGTTATCAAACAAAACAGAAAATAGTCTTAAAACTCTATCCTTAGCCCCAAGCTTCAGGACCACCCTCGCAGGGGTCTCTGGTACTCCAGCTCCTGGCCTCAGCCAACTCTACTCCCTTCCTGGAGCAACAGCCACAGGGCTGCTTTCCTGAGTCCCAAGCCCCTGGCTCCACAGATCCACCACAGGGCCTAGCTCCAATCCAGTGTGGCTTTCCGACCCCAGGGCTCAGCCTGTCTCAGTCCTTTCTACCCAGCTGCTTACTAGCAGCCTTTTGTAGGCTCAGGTGTAATCTAGCCCTCTTTAGTTAGCTAGACTGGGCTCAACTGCTCTGGTCATGGGGAACTGGGCTTAGTCTAGTGACAGAGTGCTAAATATACCAGTTTTGCAGGATCAGGGCCCTAAATGTGGATTTTGGAGACTAACATTAAGCATCCAAATTTGAAAACTTCATCTGAAAGATTGTTCCCTACTGATTATCAATGGTAATTAGAACAATGTAGCACATTACAAGCATGTGCCAGTCGTATGTAATGAAAAGGCTGCCAACAGAAGCATAATATTAGAGGCATCACAATGTTATGTACAAACAGGAAGGCAATTTAAAGGTCAGTGCACAACTGCAATGTTAGAGCACAGTGTAATTTATCACCTTACCAAGCCAACAACGCTCCCCTCATGCTTGACTGTGAAGCAATGGGCTTTGTGACTATCACCCTTCCTTTGTGGTTGCACAGTGGGTGTGAAAGACACCAAACAAAGAATATATGACAAATGGTGGAAAAATTAAACATTCTTTTCTAAAACTTCCCCTCAGAAAATGGGGGTTTTAGTGTGGGGTGGGGTGATACCTACAAACAAAACTTTTTAGAGAGGAAGTCTTCAGTCACTAAATGAGGAAAGATTACAAAACAAGTTCCTGCTTAATATTCCATGCAATTAATTTGCTGAGGGCTGCTGAAACACAGAGAGAGAAAAAGAGATTTGTGTTTTAGCCCTTTATTGCTTTTTTTTTAATTGCGCAGGACTTCAAAGATTTCATTCACAAAGTTGTTTCTGCAGCTTTTATACATTGAAGTATCAAGTATTGCCGTCTCTCATTTTAGCGGGAGACCTAAGAAGGATAATGACATCACAACAGACTGAACCCAAAGTGCACCTTTCAGAGTAGAGGGGATGTTTATAGACCATTTAAAATATGTATGATTGTCTGTTTAGGTTAAAACCTTTTTAATTCAAATCCCAAACAGTTGGGAGAAAAGTGCTTTCTCTGAAAGATTCAAAATTCCTTCCCCATCAGCAGGGCTTCAGGAAGAGCATAGTTCAGTGTATTTCAGTGTATTTTCTGATCCCTCAAGAATACCAGGAAACCAAAACTTTATATTCCTGATATTTATTTATTTATTTATTTGAGGGGGGAGAAGGTCATGAAACCACTTTTATCATAAAGAAGCAGTCTAAAGGCACTAGTAAAGACAGACCTCTTCTTTGAAGTTCATTTTTAACACGTTAAAGAATTCTTGGGTCTCTCTCTTTTCCTTAGGGAATATCTTCTTGATAAAGCCAAGGAAGGAAGTGACTCCACCAACAACCATCACGTGTAAAAGTTTAACTGTTCGTTATAATGGCAAATTGTCAAGGGAGAAAAAACTGTTTATTTCTAAACTATTGTGAGAAATTTTACTGTTCAAAAGATTCTAAAGGAGCTGGGTATTCAACTCCCTTAAGTTTTGAAAAAAGAATGAGGAGTACTTGTGGCACCTTAGAGACTAACAAATTTATTTGGGCATAAGCTTTCATGGGCTAAAACCCAATTCATCAGATGCATGCAATGGAAAATACAGTAGGAAGATATATATACACACACACAGAACATGAAAAAATGGGGGTTGCCATACCAACTCTACCGAGACTAATCAATTAAGATGGCCTATTATCAGCAGGAGAAAAAAAACTTTTTTAGTGATAATCAGGATGGCCCATTTCAAACAGTTGACAAGAAGGTGTGAGTAACAGTAGGGGAAAAATTAGCATGGGGAAATAGTTTTTAGTTTGTGTAATGACCCATCCACTCCCAGTCTTTATTCAAGCCTAATTTAATGGTGTCCAGTTTGCAAATTAATTCCAGTTCTGCCGTTTCTCGTTGGAGTCTGTTTTTGAAGTATTTTTGTTGAAGAACTGCAACTTTTAGGTCTGTAATTGAGTGTCCAGGGAGGTTGAAGTTTTTTTTATTGTTATAATTCTTGACGTCTGATTTGTGTCCATTTATTCTGTTGGGTAGAGACTGTCCGGTTTTGCCAATGTAAAGTTTAAGTTTTGGGGTTTTTCCCCTTAAGCTCCTTTGAAAATTCCACCCGATATGTCTAGTTAAGAAATCCAGCTGAACTGCTATTGTGTTGTAACTAACAGCCCCAGATTACTGATAAAATTGAGCACCATTTCTTGAAAAAAATACTAAAGCCACTGAAACATAAAACCATTCAGTGCCCCTCTGTGCGAACAAGATAGAAACGCAGCAGTTTTGCAAAGCTTGTATTTAAACTTTAGTTCACATTCAATGCACTAAGGTCACTTGTAAATCAAGCTCCTCTGAAAATGTCAAAAAGCCACGAGGATTGTTCTTAAATTGCAGTGGTTGAAGCATTTTTGCAGAATGTGAGGACTCTATCTGCAAAACATGCCTTGTACCTAACAATAGTAAGTTAGAGCCCCCACGCAGTCACTCTAGTGGAAAAAGGCTGTACTATATTTAGTGCAACAAACTCCTCATCAACAGAAAAGGTCAAGACACTATCCTTAAAGATGCACGGAAGTGATCAACAAGAGAGGTTGTTTTTTAACTCAAGTTAATTGCCAGCTAACACGTTAGTACACGTAGTCTGGACACTCCACGTGTGTGGTTTACTCAAACTAAGCCCTAGGATAAACCAGATGTGTTTGTATCCTGGAACAAATGTTTGTGGAGCATCCCATTTAGCATGTAAACTCAGGTAAACTAATACAATTGAACTGGCAGTTAAGTAAAAAAAAACAACCAGTGTAGACATACCCTACTCATGTTCGTAGTATATTTAATCGCAAATATGTTGCATTGACAGTAGCTGTTCTAAAAATCCAATCAGTTGACACATTTAGTGTCCAAATCTTCCAAACAAGTAAAAGTTTTGTGGTGGGAAAAATGGTTGGTGTGTCTCTTTTTCATCCCTGCTTCACAACTCTTCTACAGAGAGTGAAGTAATGGCAGAATCACTAAATTAATTTAAGGGTATGTGTAATTTCCAGCTGATGTAGGCATACCCACGCTACTTTGGTTGAGCTAGTACACTAAATATAGCAGTGTAATTGTGGCTGTGTGGGCACCAGGATGGTCTAGCTCCCCAGAGTACATTCCTGTCTGAAACCATAGGAACTTACTCATACAGAGCTGGTTGAGAAGGAACTACATCAGCAATTGGTCTGGAACTGTCCTATATACTCTCAGTACATGGCAAGAGGATAGCTGGAGCACATGAGTGGACCATGTGGGCAGTGCTGACACGAAGTGAGAGGAGGCATAGCTCAGTGGTTTGAGCATTAGCCTACTAAACCCAGGGTTGTGAGCTCAATCCTTGAGGGGGCCACTTAGGGATCTGAGGCAAAATCAGTACTTGGTCCTGCTAGTAAAGGCAGGGGGCTGGACTCAATGACCTTTCAAGGTCCTTTCTGGCTCTATGAGCTAGGTATATCTCCATATATTTTTAAAGGCACAGGGGGCTTATGCACATTTGAAATGGAATGCCCATAAAGACTGTCACTTGAACTGACAATGGGTGTCCCAGCGGTTAGTCTCCCCTCAGCCTCAGGTAGACTTTCCAGGCACCTTTTCCATGCTCCTGGTTGCATGCACACATACACACCCCCCAACAGGCTTTGCATCAGGTATGTAGGCATGAAGGAGGCAGGCACCAGTGGAATAATAGAGATCATAATGTCTCACAGGTGAGGGATGGGAGATTAGTATGAGTGTGAGATAGTAGGCTGGGCATCAGTGAACACATTTATCCGTGTGGGTGGGTGTGAATAGAGTGGGCAGCAACATGAGTGAGAATCTGAGAGGGAGATGGGGGCAAGTGTGGGTGTGCACTAGAATGTGAGTGGGGGAAAATGAGAGAGGTGTACATTGGGCAACAAGGGGATAGAGATTAAAAAAAGAAGAGGGGGAAAATATTGAGGCAAGCACATGAGAAAAAACAAAGGGAAGGAAGGAAGAAGGAAACTGAAAAGAAAGTGGAAGCAGGAAGAGAAAGAAAAGTTATATTAGGGAACAAAATGAGATACCATATACAACAGAGGAGAGAAAAAATTGGAATGAAGGAACAGAAAAGGAAGAGGAGGAGGAGAAGCAAGAGAGACAGAACAACTTAATTTTATAAAATACTTTTCACTGCCAAAATGCTACAATAACAAAAAGACAAATGTTTGATTTACACATAAACAGTCTCTTGAGTGGCCCATAAAATTTTGGCTGCCACCTCTTTCAGATTCTCAGATCCTGTGTAGGATCGCTCTCTGAATAGCATACACAAATGGTTCTGAGACCCTAAGGGAGTCATAGCAAGCCATACAGAAGATACTGCCTGGACTACATCTGCATCTCCATCAAGCCTGGAGAGAAAGGGACAAAAGGAGGGATAGTTGGGGCTTGTGAAGAGGAGCGAGAGCAATGTCTTAGAGGGGAGGCAAAGTCACTATGTCCATATCTGGTCAAAATAAATTTCATAGGCTACTTTGTATCTGCCAGTCCAGCCCTGGAGGAGGCAAAGTCAATTGATGTATCAGCTATGACATAACTGTATTTTCCCCAAAGGTGTTCTGTTGTGGTTCTTCTACTGTTTGTTTTCTTTGAAAATTTTTGCAGCACCCCAAAAAATCTGTTGACATTTTCTTCTACTGAATACTTAAAGCCACAATTGATTTCTTCATGGGACTTGGCTTCATGCCATTCCTGTTCCCTTGCACCTACTAGGAGAAAACATGGAAGAAAGGACTCCAATGAACAAGACTATATTAAAAGTTATGCGGACAACAATGTTCTACACATGCTTCAGCTATAAAAAGCTCTGGGTAATATACAAGAATGTCTCTTTCAGGACTGAATTAATGAGCTTGTTCATTATAATCAAGTGACAGAACTTCTCTAAGAAACTCGGAGCACTGATTCTAACCCCATCACTGACCTCAGTTTAAATTAATAACTGATTGACAATTTGTCTGCTCTCATTTAAGATGATTCATGATGACATCTAGTGGTGCATTTGTGTAACAAAAGTGAAAGCCACAGTGTAATTTTACTTGATCACATTACCTGTCAACTAGGGAAGATTTAGTGCACTTATCACTCCTGGTAAAGGATCAAAACTCAAACTGAGTCCTGTGAAAGGACATGGAAAGGCTACATTATGGGTATCAGACAGTCTAGAAAGAAGGGACGAGGGTTAAGATGAGCACTCTGCAAGAAACAATTTTAAAATATTATGTAATAAACTTTAGTGAAATAGCACTACATGCAATCTGTCAGCAATAATGTTTCTCTCAGACAAATGCAAATGAGCATGGGCGGTGCCAAGATGAAGATAATCAATGGTTGGGATGGGGAGGTGGAAGAGTTGTGCAACACATAAGTCTACACAAACTGGGAATTTCCCCGTTTTGGAGAATCCTCGGCTGAGCAGAGGATCCTCTGTGTACTTAGCTGAGGTCAGGATCTGGCTGGGATCAACAGTTCAAAGAACCTGTAGTAAAGTTAAGCTGCACAATGTACTGCACAGTATAACAATTCTGGCTGCACAATATTCTATGCTATGGCATCTACCTGGCAGAGCCGCCCAGAGGATTCAGGGGGCCTGGGCAAAGCAATTTTGGGGGCCACTTCCATAAAAAAAAGTTGCAATACTATAGAATACTGTTTCAAAGTAGCAGCCGTGTTAGTCTGTATCCGCAAAAAGAACAGGAGTACTTGTGGCACCTTAGAGACTAACAAATTTATTAGAGCATAAGCTTTCGTGGACTACAGCCCACTTCTTCGGATGCCACTCTGTATGCATCCGAAGAAGTGGGCTGTAGTCCACGAAAGCTTATGCTCTAATAAATTTGTTAGTCTCAAAGGTGCCACAAGTACTCCTGTTCTTTTTATAGAATACTGTGTTCTCATGGGGGCCCCTGTGGGACCCTGGGAAAAATAAACATTTAAAAACCTTCCATATCTCAGCACAAACCCAGTTTTGAGAAAACTTCCTTTCAAGTCACCTTTACAAGGTATCACTGGTTCTCAGCATCAGCTAGTGCTAAAAGGCACTAACGCTCATTAAAGGGGTTGAACAAATATTTTCCATCAAAACTTTTTTTGGATCGAAAACTAGGGGGTTTTAAAAAGCGGAAAAAATAACGGACAATGTCTGCTTTCCTTAAAAATTTGTTGTGATTTTTTTAATTGAAAAGATGAAATTAGTCTGCCAAAACCTGAACATGATTTGGGGTTTCAGAAGTATGTGGCCAAATATTTGCTGCTTGCTGTGTTTGATTGTTTAAAGAAACAATAAAAAAATTCTGCTTAAAAAAAAATCCAAAACTTTTGAACCACCTCAGCTTGTGACCAAACTCCTGAGCCCATCCAATCAGAGATTTTTCTAGGTTTCTGATACTCTGCTGGCTTCCTTGACTCATATTTGTCTCCATAACTTTGGGTTCATTTAGGTTAGAACATAAGAACAGCCATACTGGGTCAGACCAAAGGTCCATCCAGCCTAGTATCCCATCTACCGACAGTGGCCAATGCCAAGTACCCCAGAGGGAGTGAACCTAACAGGTAATGATCAAGTGATCTCTCTCCTGCCATCCATCTCCACCCTCTGAAAAACAGAGGCTAGGGACACCATTCCTTACCCATCCTGGCTAATAGCCATTAATGGACTTAACCTCCATGAATTTATTTGTTTCCTTGAGACTGGCTCCATGGGGTCCCTCACAAACTGGAGACGGTTACTGTGGGTTTGTCTTTAGTATAGCTTATGTACATACTCCACGAACTGAGCATTTGAGCTTGTTTCAGAATCTGGGATGAGCCTATGTTGTGAAAACTGAGATGCTCAAAATAGCACATGCCTGTGAATGGTCACAGAGTGCTAAAATTAAATTAACCCAGGGGTTCTCAAACTGGGGGTCAGGACCCCTCAGGGGGTCATGAGGTTATTACTGGGGGTCGCAAGCTATCAGCCTCCACCTCAAATCCCGTTTTGCCTCCAGCATTTATAATGGTGTTAAATATATTAAAAAGTGTTTTTAATTTATAAGGGGGGGTGCACTCAAAGGTTTGCTATGTGAAAGGGGTCACCAGTACAAAAGTTTGAGAACCACTGAATTAACCCCTCTGGAGCCTCGGGGAATGCAGGGGACGGGGGGGTCTCCCTTGGTAGGGTTGGGACGGAGATAGGTGGTGTAGATATTGCTCTTCTCACGTGATCTCTCCCCCAATGGCTCTCTTGGCTCTATCACTGTTAATCTAAAGTGGCTAATTTTAAATGAAGCTACCCTCCCCTGACATGAATCTCCATATGAAATTAAATGTAGGGAAAAGGGAAAAGATAACAGCTTGGCTCTTGGTGTTAAATAGCTGTCTGCAAGCCTCAAACTGCTGAATGAGCTTTAGGGTAGGGAAGGCTGTGCCTCCCCAAACAGCCTGGCCCTGCCCCCTATCCGACCACCATCCACTTCCTGCCCCCCGACTGCCCCCCCCAGAATCCCGACCCATCCTGCTCCTTATCCCCTGACCGCCCCCCCCCGCGACTCCCCACCAACACCCCCCCGCTCCCTGTCCCCTGACTCCCCCAACACCATCCACTCCCCCACCGAGTCCTGACAGACCCCCGAATGCCCACGATCCAACCCCCCCTTCCCCGTCCCCTGACCGCCCCCCCCCCCAGAACCTCTGCCCCCTCCCTGTCCCCTGACTGTCCCTGGGACTCCCTGCCCCTTATCCAACCTCTTTCTCCCCCCCGGTCCCTTCTTGAGCTGTGTGGAGAAGGAAATTCTATTTTGCAGAGGATTTCAATAGGGAGGATGGAGCCCTGGATTCTGAGCCAGTCTGGCAGGTGGGTTGTTAGGAGCCAAGCAGGTGACCTGGCAGAAAACCAGGCAGGTTTAACTGAAACCAAACCAACTCCGCAAAACACTTGTATTTCAACAAATGCTAAACTTCAAAGAAACACTTCACCGGAATACTTCTGACCAGCTCTAGGTCCTAGGACTGGGTGGGTTGCTGTGTTTAAACTCCAAATGCTTGGTCCAATCTGCTCCATTCCACAAGCAAAGTATTTGATCTTGAGAAGTATTTTATGAGCCCCGGGGTTGAGTCATCTCTGGCAGCGATGCTTTATCACATGCAGAGAGAGAGTAAATGTCTGCAATGGCAGGGAAAAGCACCTCAGCTTCATTTTGGATTTGGAATATTAACAGAGAGCCCCCAGAAAGAAAACATGGTTTTGTGGTTAAGGAGCTGGTTTGGAGTTTGCGCGATGTGTGCTCAATTCTGGCTGTCACAGACTTTCTGTCTCGCCTGAGGCAAGTCATTTTATAGCCCAGGCCTCAGTTCCCTATCTCTAAAATGGAAATAAATCTTTCTTTGTTGGTCTTGTCCATTCAGATAAGAAGTGTTGTGGGGCAGGGTGTCTGTACAGTGCCTAGCATCATGGGGCCCTGATCTTACTTGTGGTCTCTAGGTTCTGTTGCAACATTAATAATTCCCCAAGAATGCACTCCTGCGCACCAGCTGGTCCTGGATCTCAAGAGATGAAAAGGCAAGTCCAGCAACCTCCATGGCTATCTATATCTTTTCATACCAAATTTCAAGGCAGAGAAATTCTATTAACACCTTCATTGAAACCTTGATTGTGATGGAAACACTGACTGGGCATTAGCTGCATTGGTGCAAACCTCAACAGTGTAACTATAGTACAGAGGTAAAGGGACTCTTCAGTCCCCGGGACACCCTGCCCGGGATTCCCTGCCCCTTATCCAACCTCGCCCCGCCCCCCTCCCCCCCCCGGCCCCGGTCACTTATCCCCTCTCCCGGAGCCTCACCACGCGCTTTGAGACAGCAATTTAAAGCTGAAAGCCACCAATATTTGTTGCTATGATCAGGATTGCAGTGCTTGTAGTGCTAGGAGGTGATTGTTGCACAAGATGCAAGAAGGGGCCTTAACATAATTGTATGTTGCTTTGCAGTGCTCTTTTTGCTTTCACTTAATCGAATAAAGATGTTTTTCAATAAAATAATTGTTTGTTTGAAAGCAAACAACCAGAGGAGAGAGTCAAATGAAAAAAATTCATCAGCAGGGTAGGGAACGGGGGAATGGAAGGTCTCAAGAGGAGGAGGGGTCCCAGGACAGCTACAGATTTGTGTATGTCCAGGGATCATACCCAACCTTTTCCTTTGGAGTACAATGCAGCGGGTGCTGTACTTCAGCAGGGCCAAACTGCAGATGGATGGGTGTTGAGTGCAGTGGGTATTGGGAGTCCACAATGCGGGACTGTGAGGAGGGAGGAGTGTATTGGCGGTGTGGAGGGGGGGGCACATGGGAAAGAGTTTTGCGACAGTGGCTGCAGGGGAGGGCAGGCGCAGAGTTGCTCGGTTTGAAAAGCTAGTATCACCTGGGGCGTGTCCACTTGGTGCTCCATAACTGTGAAGAGCCTTTTCGTGGCTTCTTTCTGGTGTGCCATGTTCTCCTTTCATTCCCTCTTCTCACTGTCTCGGCACTCCTTCAATTCCTTTTTCTCAGCAGCGGAGTGCATCATAATCTGATGCATAAAGTCCTGCTTAGTTTTTCTTGGACGCTTCCTAATTCTTCGCAACCGTTCTGCCACCGATAACAAAGAGGGAGGCTGTGCTCCCAAGGTCATCTCTGTGGAGTTTAAATGCAACATTTTACATAAGCAGTATTGTTTGCAACACAGACAACACTGTTTCAGTGCTTTAAAACCCAGCCAGTACTCACACACCTGTCACTAACTGGCTGACCCCAGGCAAGCACACATAAGCCACAAGACCCCAAAATGGTGAGTAGCCACAGGGCAGGGTAAATCACTGTTCCTGGACCATGCTGTACACTGAGCACAGGGCTCTTGGGGACTTGGGGAGAGCCAGCACTGTAGGGTGGGCCTGATGATCATTCCTGTCCCCACACTTTCCACAGGATGTGATCATTATGGAAGATCTCATTGCTGAGGGTGAGCAGGGAATCAAGGGAGGGTCTTCTCCAAGCTTTTGGCTTCTGCCCTGGCCCCTATGCAGCAATGGTTCCCCTCCCCCACGACGGCACAGTGGCATGGGAAAGTTACTGTTAATGGGGCAAGAAACAAAGCACCTCTGCCGAGGAACCTGCGGGAGCGGATTACCCAGTATCTCCACGAGAGTTTCCTGGAGATCTCTGAGGGAGATTCCTGTGAAGTGAGGGAGTGTATCAACAGCCTGTTCTGCCACTCGAACTAGGCATGAGGTGGGTGTGATGGTGCCCTCCATAAGGCTTTATGGAATATGCTTATGATTGTATATGTGACATAACCGTAATATGTTTTAGGCTACATATGCCATGTAACATATCTATGTAAAGGTTACGAAGAAGTGGGCTGTAGTCCACGAAAGCTTATGCTCTAATAAATTTGTTAGTCTCTAAGGTGCCACAAGTCCTCCTGTTCTTCTTTATGTAAAGGTTATGATCTATTGAATGTATTCATCCTATTTGTATGCATGTATCATTTTTGTACTTGAAGTTATGAATGTTGGCTGTATACTTGCTTGATTTCTAAGTAAGCTTGGTAAGGCATTTGGTCAGCTTCTTTAGAAAGGAATTTGCAAAGTTAAGTGCTTCTTGATTGGGCACTTAAGGAACAATGAATCTTGGAATGCTCCAATCCACATAAGAAGTCTACCTGAGGACATTCAAGGAAGCATGCGAACCATGGCTGCTACCCTGTAAGTTCTGAGTCATGCATGTTTTCTGCAACCCTCTTGCTCCCAACAACTCGCTTCAGCAATTCTCAAAATCAGATCCACTTACAGGGGCCTCCTCTCCTGTTTGCGCTTTGCCAAGAGCCAACTGCTCTGACTGGCTAGGCTCCTCTGGGGTAGAAAAGAGCTCCTGACTGCATGTATCTCTGGCCTCTGAGTCATCCTCTGCCTCTTGTTTCCCCTCCCCCTCTTCATCCAAGATTGCCTCCTCCTGGCTCGGTCTACTCTCTGGCACATGAGCCAACAAATTATCCACAGGGGTCTTCGCAGTGGAAGTGGGGTCACCACCGAGTATCGCATCCAGCTCTTTGTAGAACTGGCAGCTTGTGGACGCAGTACCGGAGCGGCGGTTTGCCTCCCGCACCTTGTGGTAGGCATTCCGCAGCTCCTTCACTTTGACCCTGCACTACAATGTGTCCCGGTCATGGCCCTTTTCTATCATGCATCTAGAAATCTGTCCATAGGTATCATAATTCTGACGGCTGGAGTGCAGCTGGGACTGCACAGCCTCCTCTCCCCAAATGCCGATGAGGTCCAGCAGCTCGGCATTGCTCCAAGGGCGGGATCGCCTGGTGTGTGGAGCAGGCATGGCTACCTGGAAAGATGTGCGGAGACCACTGCACGCATCACCGAGCAAACAGGCAGGGGACTTTCAAATTTGCAAAGGAATGTATGGGGTGGGGCTGATGGTTGGTCACCTGAGGGCAGGGCAGTAGAGTTCAAACTGATGGCCAGAGAGGTGAGAACAGGCATAGTGGGACATCTCCCAGAAGCCAATCACAGCACTGTCATCACCACAGTGTCTACACTGGCACTGCAGCGCGGTAGCCCTGGTGCAGAAAACTCTACGGCTCTCATCGAGGTGGTTTATTTTAAGAGCACTGCATCTGTGCAGTTTCTGCACACTAAGCAGCTTGGCTGTGTGTACACCTCGGAAGCTACAGCGCTCAAAGCTGCTTTACTGCGCACAAATTTGCCAGTGTAGATGGGGCACAAGTCAGTGGGTCAAATGTCAGAGCGAGGGGTGAAAGTAACTTAAAGGACTTACTAGTACTCCAGAGTCCTGCGGAGGGGGAGGGGCCTCAACAGGAAGAGGTGTGGCCTCTACCAGAAGAGGTGGGTCCTTTAAATCCCGGGGCTTTTAAATCAGGATTTAAAGGGCTTGGGGATCTGGCTGAAGCTAGGAGCCCCGGGCCCTTTAAATCACCCCCCGGAGCTACTAGCTGCAGAAGCGGCTGGGAGCCCTGGGGTTTGGGCAGGGGTGAAAGTAATTTACATTTCTTACCCATATGGTCCAATCGCAAGCAACCCACCTCTCCTACCTACTTCATGGATCCCTCCCATTGCATGACATAGATATAGAAAATAAAGCTGCTACTACTACTAAAAACACTGTCTGTAATAAAACTTTAATATTGGAATAAGCCTGAAAAAGTGAAAACTCACTGTCACATTTTTCTCCATGTCTTCCCTCCTCCTCCAGCCAGATTGCCGATGCTAGGCCGTGCTTTCCCCCTGCCTGGCACTCAGCAGCGGCTGTAGGGGCTCCCCTCTAGCTTGCAGCAGAGAGCAGGGAGACTGGCTGAGAGGGTTAGAAGCCGTTTCTGGCATCCTTGTTAATTTAACTCACAGTTGTAGGGGGTGGGGTGATGACCATGCAGGGGCAGTTCTTTTCTGCCCCCTGGATGAGGGGATCTCCAATACTACTATAATACAATAGTAGGGTCCGGTTGCTGGGGTCGGGGCAGTCGGCGGCAGACTGCAGCTGCATTGTTTGTGACACACACATTCATATACATACATACTGTATGTATTACTGTCCTGTGGGGAAGGTGCCACCCCCCCCCCCCCCCGATCCCCAGCAACTTTGAGTGAAATTAACAAGGATGCCAGAAACGGCTCCTAACCCCGGGGGCTGAACGGCACAGGGAACAGCTGAGTTTAAACTATTCTTATGCGGAGGTTAGGCTTGCTTCTCCCTCTCAGCCAGTCTCGCTGCTCCCTGCCGCAAGCTAGAGGGGAGCCCCTGCAGCCACTGCTGAGAGCCAGGCAGGGGGAAAGCAGGGAGCCTAGCATCGTCAGCCTGACTGGAGGAGGAGTCAGACTGCACCTTTTCTTACTGGTCCTCCATACCGGCCCATACCGGCTTACTTTCACTTCTGGTCAGAGCCCTGTAAAAGTAAAAGGAGTGGAAACAGGTATTTCCCAGCCAGGAGGCTGCACACCCTCACAGGTCCTCCCTCGATTGGTTTAACCTGTTCCTCCCCACTCTTCAAAGAATAGAGCTAAACAGGCTTCATTTGGAGCCTCTTTGTTATGTTAAATGCCCAATCAGAGCTGCAATCAGTTGTGGTAGTACTGTGTTTCTGCCCTGCCTGCTAAAAATCACTGAGGCCTGGTCTACACTACGACTTTAATTCGGATTTATCAGCTTTAATTCGAATTTACCCTGCAACCGTCCACACAACGACGCTATTTATTTCGATATAAAGGGCCCTTTAAATCGATTTCTGTACTCCACCCCGACGAGCGGAGTAGCGCCAAAATCGATTTTAACATTTCGAATTACGGATAGTGTGGCCGCAATTCGATGGTATTGGCCTCCGGGAGCTATCCCACAGTGCATCATTGTGACCGCTCTGGGCAGCAATCTAAACTCGGATGCACTGGCCAGGTAGACAGGAAAAGCCCCGCGAACATTTGAATTTCATTTCCTGTTTGCCCAGCGTGGAGAGCACAGGTGACCACAGATAGCTCATCAGCACAGGTAACCATACAGGCCGATAATCGAAAAAGAGCACCAGCATGGACCGTACGGGAGGTACTGGATCTGATCGCTATATGGGGAGAGGATTCAGTGCTTGCAGAACTTCATTCTAAAAGACGAAATGCCAAAACTTTTGAAAAAATCTCCAAGGGCATGATGGAGAGAGGCCACAATAGGGACTCAGATCAGTGCCGCGTGAAAGTCAAGGAGCTCAGACAAGCCTATCAAAAAACAAAGGAGGCAAACGGTCGCTCTGGCTCAGAGCCACGGACATGCCGCTTCTACGCCGAGCTGCATGCAATTCTAGGGGGGGCCGCCACCACTACCCCACCTGTGATCGTGGATTCCGGGTCGGGGATAGTCTCATCAGCTACACCTGAGGATTCTGCCGATGGGGGAGAGGAGAAGGAGGATGAGCTTGCAGAGAGCACACAGCACTCCGTTCTCCCCAACAGCCAGGATCTTTTTCTCACCCTGACTGAAGTACCCTCCCAACCCTCCCAAGCCAGTATCCAAGACCCGGACCTCATGGAAGGGACCTCAGGTGAGTTTACCTTTTAAAATATAAAACTTGTTTTAAAAGCAAACGGTTTTTAATGATTACTTTGCCCTGAGGACTTGGGATGCATTCGCGGTCAGTTCAGCTACTGGAAAAGTCTGTTAACGTGTCTGGGGATGGAGCGGAAATCCTCCAGGGACATCTCCATGAAGCTCTCCTGGAGGTACTCCAAAAGCCTTGCCACAAAGTTTCTGGGCAGTGCATCCTTATTCCGTCCTCCATGGTAGGACACTTGACCACGCCATGCTTGCAGCAAGTAATCTGGTATCATTGCCTGACAAAGCCTGGCAGCGTATGGTCCCGGTGTTTGCTGGCATTCAAGCAACATCCGTTCTTTATCTTGTTGTGTAATCCTCAGGAGAGTGATATCACTCATGGTAACCTGGTTGAAATACGGGAACTTAATTAAGGGGACAGAGGTGGCCGTTCCTACTGGGCTGTTTGCCTGTGGTGGAAAATAAATCCTTCCCTGCAGTTAGCCAAGCGCAGATGGGAAATTGGCCCTGAGCTTTTCGCATTTGGCTAGCAGGGATCTTCCCTGTTACCAGCCACACGGTGGGGGGAGGGGTACCGTGATCATCCCAGAGAATTTATGGCGGGAGGGGGGCGGCGGCGGGGGGGGGGGTTAGTTTGGTTCCTGCAGGGATCTTCCCTGATACCAGCCACGCGGTGGGGGGGAGGGGTACAGCGATCATCCCAGAGAATTCATGGCGGGAGGGGGTGGGGGGTGGTTAGTTTGTTTTCTGCTGCTGCTGGATGTTAACAGAAAAACCGCAGCACTCTACAGGCTATGCTTGGTATGTGGGAAAGGAGGGCGCAGAAGCTGTAAGACAATGGCTTACCATGGCCGCATGCAAGTCGAATTCTGTTGCCCGGACCTGTGATCTCTAGCAGCAAAGCCACAGGCACTCAGCATTAAGAGGCAAAATGCGACCTTGCACAGAAATCACATGTGCTATGTAATGTGATTAGTGTTGGTCACCGTGAAAGAGTATAAGCATTGTTCTGCAAAATGTATCTTTTTAAACAATTCTCTCTTTTTTCCCCTCCCTACAGCAGCTGCAAATTCCTCAAGCCTCCCTCCTCCATCCCGAAGGCTATCACAGATAAGGCGTCGTAAAAAGAAGACGCGAGACGAGATGTTTTCAGAAATTATGGAATCCAGCCGCAGTGACAGAGCTCATCTGAATGAGTGGAAGGAAACGGTTTCAAAGTATAGGAGAGAAGCCAGTGAACGTGAGGACAGGAGGGACCAACGTGAGGAGAGGAGGGACCAACGTGAGGAGAGGAGAGACGCTCGAGATGAGAGGTGGCGGCAGGAAGATCAGAGGAGGCAGGATGCAACGCTGGGGCTGCTGCGTGAGCAAACAGACATGCTTCGGCGTCTGGTGGAGCTTCAGGAATGGCTGCAGGAAAACAGACTGCCGCTACAGCCCCTGTACCCCCCTCCCCATGTTCCGTATCCTCCTCACCCAGACGTGTAAGAACGCGGGGGGGGAGGCACCGTACACCTTCCCATTCCACCGCAGTAGACAGCCCAAGCAAAAGGCTGTCATTTTTTTAACCTTTTTTTAGTGGCCTTTTCCTTCCCACCGATCCTCCTCCCAAATCCCACCCGGGTTCCCTCCCTCTTTTTCTAATCTATTAATAAAGATTAAATGATTTTTAAATGATAGTGACTTTATTTGGTTTGAAAGAAAGCTGGGGGAAGAGGGAGGGTGGGTTCCTTACAGAAAATGAGTCAATAAAGGGGGCGGGTTTTCATGAAGGAGAAACAAACAGATATTTCACACTGTAGCCTGGCCAGCCTGGTGTCTGGCTGCGCGTAATCAGCAGCCAGGCAATTTGCCTCAGCCTCCCACCCCGCCATAAAGGTCTCCCCCTTACTTTCACAGAGATTGTGGAGCACGCAGCAAGCAGAAATAACAATGGGGAGATTTCTTTGGCTGAGGTCAGAGCGAGTCAATAATGAACGCCAGCGACCTTTTAAACAGCCAAATGCACATTCTACCACCATTCTGCACTTGTTTAGCCTGTAGTTAAACATCTCCTGACTCCTGTCCAGGCTGCCTGTGTATGGCTTCATGAGCCATGGCATTAAGGGGTAGGCTGGGTCCCCAAGAATAACTATTGGCATTTCAACATCCCCTGAGACATACCCTGAAATCAGTTGAGATGGGGCACTGTTTCTGCCCAGCCTGCAAAGAGCTGAAAATTACTAAGAGCTAGCCTACAGTGGCAATGCTAAAGCGCTGCCACAGCAGCTCTTTAACGCGGCTTGTGTGGTTGCCATGCAGTGCTAGGAGAGAGCTCTCCCAGAGCTCTAAAAAAACAACAACCCATCTCCACAAGGGACATAGCTACCCCCGCTGGGAGTGTGGTTCCCAGCTTTACAGTGCTGAAACTTGCTGTGCTCAGGGGGGTGCTTTTTCACACGCCTGAGCGAGAAAGTTGCAGCCCTGTAAATTGCCAGTGTAGACAAGCCCTAAGAGACTGATGTGCAGAGGTCACAGCAGAGGGGCAGGTAGCAGAAGGTGACTGATAGTCAGCTGGTGAACGAGTGGCTCGTGCAGTGGAGAGGCACAATGAGTGGCCAGCAGGGCAGCTGGGGGACAGGCACGGGGAGAGTGGTGAGCAGGTGGCCAACAGGGCGGCGGCAGAGAGGCATGGAAAGCAGCCAGCAGGGTGGCTGGTGGAGAGGCGCGGCGAGAGCAGTGAGCAGGCGGCTGGCAGGAGCAACCGGTGAGTGGCCAGCAGGGTGGCTGGCAGAGAGGGGCAATGAGCGAATGCCCAGACAGCAGAACAAGTAAGGTACCTCTTTACCCTACCTACGGGTTGAGGGGAGGTGAACTCTGCAGACGCACCTCTGACCTCTGGGTCAGCACTGACCAAGGACAGCAACGGTGAGTGGGGTACAGAAAAGGGTCGGTCACGTGAAAGGGACTTTTGGGTTGCTGGTCTTAAGAACCTGAAGGGAAAAGGACACTGCCCAACCTACTTGGGGGTGGGTCTTTTACTGATGGTTTATGTTTATGAACCCTGTTTGCAGTGTTTTCCCAAATTAACACCTTTTATTAAAAGTTTATTTTCTATACTCAGACTCTGTGCTTGCGAGTGGGGAAGTATTGCCTCTCAGAGGCAGTCTAGCACTGGTCAATGATTGGGTTTCCCAGGCCCTACCACAAATACAAATAAATAACAATATTCCCATTCCTACCTTGGGCCTCCCCTGAGACCGCCAACAGGAGTGTCAATGCGTGCCAATGTAAGGGTGTAATTTTTAAAAAGGACAACTGTCCACTAGAAACTGGACTGAGACCAGCACATTCATTTCATATAAGCCAACAAGGAACCATTAGGTGGTAATAACATTCAGTCATTAGCTGATTATTAGAAAAAGTGTGTAACTCTTTCTAAAGTCAATTAGGGTTCCGTTTTAGGTATTAATGTATTCAAGGCACTGCAATCTTTTGATGAACACAATATTCAACCTCTTCTTATCTGTAAAATATTTTTCTATTTAGAAAACATCAATTATACACCAATGTTTGAGTGACACTGGCTAAACTCACTGGTGAAAGTTAAACAGCCAAATTGTGCTTTGTGTTGAGCAAGTTTGGTCAGATTGTTCCACTGCCTCATCATTATTTAAATAAAGGTTTCTGAATATAATTGTAAGGCTGAGGTGCTTTGCCTCCTCTCACATTTTGCCTACTTTTTCATGTTACTCTAGTTATGAATTCATGATCCTCTATAACCTGCAGCTTGTGCAAATACATGTTATTTTTGGTCAGGCATGCAAATAAAATTGGGCAATTCATCATTATGATTTATTCTGGCAAATAAGGAGCTCGAGTTACACTGCACAAATATTTGTCCAGGGATCTGTGAAAGAAATAATAATAAGCTTATGGAAAGGTATGAAAAGTAAACAAAAGCAGAATGAAAATACTGTTTTATAACGAATGCATCAGAAAGGGGTTGCATTAGAAGAGTGAATCTTGAAAGGTTCAGAATGTCTAATCAGATAAGCACACTGGCAGGTTCAGACCCCTCTATGAAGCTTATTTGAACTTGAATCTTTGAAATTTCCTTCCTTTTTCACCCCACAAAACTCCCTTCTCCAACACAGTTGGGCTAATCATGAAATACTTACACTCAGAACATTTTTAATCTCCTCTTCACAAAAAGAGGTCCCAGTCATTCAATGAGTTCCATACAGGTAGACCTTTATATCCATGTAGAATCCCACTGAAATCAGTGGAAATCTGCCAAGGGTTCTCTGCCAATTTACACATTGCAGGATTGGGATCATTTTTTCCCCCCTTAAACAGAATCACTGTTGGAATAGACCAGAATCACTGTTGGATGTCCACGTTTATACATAGCAAAGGGCCATACATTGGTAGAGTCATCTGCAATAAAAATAGGCCTGGCACACTAAATTATTATGGTTTGAAAACTTGACTTTAACTTAAATGAACTGGGTTCATGTTTTGCCTACAAGAGACTAAGTAAAACAAAAAAGAGTAGGGATATCAGAGAAGAAAAGATCCAATGAAAAATTAAACATGGGGGGGGGGCAGTCCCCTCAAAATTCTTTTGCATATCAGTGTCTGTTTCACTAAACTGTTCATGTCAAAACCCTGACAGTGTGCTCAAGATAATCTGCCACCCCGTCCCTCTCAGACCTCCTAGAATAGAGCTTTGAAACCAGTAGGGGAGGGCACATCTGAATTTCCTGGGGGACAGAATAAGCCTTCCGATGGTTCAGTGCTTATGGTAGAAGTGGCGGAGCCAAGTGGCAGGTCACAAAGCCACTTATTCAAGGTTGTCCCAGCCTCCCCAATGTCATGACAGATCTGGAGCACAGAGTCATAATGCCACTCAGGGCAGCAGGGGTGGCTAAGCCAAACCCAGGGAGAATCTGCCACCCCAGGCAGTTAATTCTTGAAAAGTGTGGGACTACTCCATTCATTCCTATATGGTACTAACTCAGGCTAAAACTCAAGAAACAGAACTCCTCATCTGCTAACAAAACCACTCTGTAGTGTGGACACAAACTGGTACCACTCAAGTACCATTAATCCTCCAGTTACTTCCCATAATTCCCCATGTGTGCAGGAACAACAGACAAGTCCTCCCACAATTCACTGGGAAAAATTAATAGAGTGGCTCAGCTTACTACAGCACTAAGAACTATGGGGTGTGCCCCAGAAGTCTTAGCACCACACACTAGGGGAGTGCAGCCCCAATGTGGACACAGCAACTCAAGTGTTATTTTGTAGTTTGGCCATTCTCATTTGACTTAGGCTAACTCGAGATGTAGTGTAGAGAAATTGAGTTAACACTGCACTGACGACATACCCTTCTTGCCAACTATGATAACGATGATAAAGGACCTCACACAATGTAAAAACAAGTCCTACTTTAACATATTGCTTCAGAGTCAACCTCTGTGCCACGTATTAAAGTTGATTGGAAATGCACATGTAAAACACATATCATACTAAGGAACTCAGAGAGAACTTACTTTTAGAGCAGAAAAGTAAGACTAACAAAACAATTGGAGATAATCACTTCTTGATCGCAACTATAACATGAATGCGCCATTTTTCAGTGGTGGGATGCTTATCTCTTTTCAACAGTGTGTTTCTAACTTTTTCTGTAGAGTGTCATTTGATCAAGAGATGGAAAATATTAGTCACAAAACTGACCCCGTCAGAGAATACCTAAAGGATTTCAATACAGTAAAATACTTCTTTTCAGTTCATCATTACAGAGGTCACAATAGTGTCAGAATACACAGCCTGTTTTTATCAGTGGTGCATCAGGAGCCCAATGGAACTTTTTTTTTTCATATTAACCACACACACAGTTTGCATATATATTTGCACGAAAGAAGTCAGGCAACAGCACACACAGTGTGGATACAACCAGAGTGTGACAAGACTTTTTACTTTAAAAGAAAACAGGATGGAATTTGAAAACTTGACCCCCTGGCCAAGTGCTACTACTAAATGAAACATTAAAAAGGGGGGGACAATCCAAGAAAAAAATTGTAAGTATAAGATTATGCACGACTCTTTTCAGAATTTAAATTGAATTAGAGTATTTCCTTCAGCATAAACAGGGAATGTAGAGATAAGGGCACAGCCTTTCTGTCCAGCATATACTTCCCACACACACTTGTAAGGTCAGCCTTAGAATGGCAACAGCACCTGTTTTCTAAATATGTACAATGTGTAGACAAATGTATGCCTATGTGAATCTTCTGTATTAAATTCTCAGTATATTAAGATCAATAAAACTCTATTCAATAAACTGAAGAGAGGTTAGAGTGCAATTAACTAAAACTTTTATCATAAAGGTTTCTTTATGGAGACTTCACTGTACAGTCAAAATAGCTGTATACTAAAAAAAAGTAAATAGCTTCTTTACAACCGAACATGGCATAATCTTCTCATGCTGAAATAAAAATAATGTATGTTACAGTTTCATGCAAAATAAAGGCTTAGTTCTTTGATCTATCAAAACATTTTTCTGTTTCACAGGATATTCTCTCATTATAGATAATTGTAATTACAGTCATCCCAGACTTATATTGTTTAACAAATTACTCATATCCTTTCCATCTGTGAATAGCTTTAGATCTTAGATTCATTTACTATCAGAAGTGTGATTAATTCTCAGAATGTTGTGTGACTACTTCATTCATTCATATATTGTACTAACTCAGCTAGGGTCCTGTGATTTGCCTTTTGGGTGATGAAATCTGCTGGAAATGCACAATCCTACATGCTAAGATACTTTTCATGAGTTTACGTGGAAAAGCTTTATAATAAACCAAGGAACAGATTTGGGTAATTTGCACACAACTCCTCTGAACTAAATCCACAAGTGGGGTAAGGGTGTATAGCTCCGTTGTCTTCAATAGAACTATGCTGATTTATACCAGCTGAAGACTGGCCCCTTTGATAACGGTTACATTCATGTGAATTTCAACAGTATACAATACCCTTGGGCTAGTCCAGAACAAAACAAAAAGATATACCAGCGTGTATGTCTCTCTCTGCAGGTCCATATGTGGGGCAGGGCTATGAAGGAAAAGGGAAAGCTGATGAAGACGAACTGTGTAAATACTCAAGACTTGTGATTTAGCACATTTCTGTCATCACATTAATCCAAGCTAGCATATTTCATTAATCTTATCCTTAGCTTCCGAAGTGGATTATATGCATTCCAGCATTTTAAAAGCATTATCAAAGAAATGTTCATATTGTTTCTGAATGAAATTCTATAAACTGACTTGTGTGTTGATACAGTAGCTGAAAACCTACAAGTGAAATTTATTATGAACAGTAATAGTGTTGGGCTCAGATAGAGAATGAAAGTATTAGGATCAACTTTGATCACGTACTGCTTTTAATTATTGGAGATAAGCAGTGCAGGTGGGCTAAGGAGCAGAATGTCCGGGTGAGCAGTCTAGGGACTCTATTTGTAAAAACCTTTCTGAATGAGAAGCAGGATCTACAAATGGTGATGCATAAAAACCCAGAGCCACTTCCTGAATGGTGCTAAGCCCAGCTTCTAATTTTGGGCACCCAATGTTTCACAGGATGGGGCCCACCACAGACTCTCATATGATATGGCACCCAGACAGCCACACTTCTACAGAACTAAGCACTTGGAACTGCATGAGAAACGCAAACACAGTACCAAGTGGGATAAACCATTCTTTACTAAAAATACAAAATTCCAAACTGTGTAAAAAGCTTATTGAGAGAGAGCGTGCGAGCAAGAGATTTTTTTATTGAGCACATAACATTAAAAATATTAAAGTTAAATCCAAAAACCAATCCAGGGCTGAGTGGAAACATAAAATAGAAAGAAGTTTCAATAATTCAAAAAGAGCAAAATATTTAGGGAAAAAAGTGTTTTACAAACAGCCTCACAATTGACAACGTAGGGTAAAATTCTGTCCTCATGAACTCAATGGAGTTTTGTTTTTAGTCTCAGAAAGGCCAACTGCTGAGCATGACAGAGACTGAATTACTCATTAGAAGTGACCTCTCCAGGACAGATCGGAGGCATATGGTAAGAACGGTGTGGGAATCACTACACACAGATGCCCATGAAGTGCTCTTTCTATGGACAGAGAACCTTGACCTCAAGTTTGACACAATTACCATGAGTACTAAAATACAGTGATGTAAAAGAAAGCAATAAATCAATAAAATTGAAAACCTTTGCTGCCTTGCACTTGTTTAGTCATTTACACTTATGAACAGAGGGGGCAAATGCTACCAAACCACAATGTGCACACTTTGCACAGGTGTATATGACTACATAAGCTGCTAAATAGCAAATAACCGGACTACATAATGGAAGCTTTCAAAGAATGACTCAAGTCTTTCTTATCTTCTAGATTTGCTCTGAATACAGCCATGGGCAGTCTGCCCTCAGTGTAACTCCACTGGTCAACTGGCTAGCACCAGATTCTGGTATGGCATACAATGGTATACTGTAATGCTCTACTCAAGTAAATGAAGCCACACTGTAATTTAGGGCAGCAGCAGATGTGACCTCTAATGTAGACAGCTGAAGCCACTCTTTGCACCAGTAGATCGTTCCTGGATTGAAACTAGCATAAGATGCACCAGAGTAAATCATAGTTTATTGCAGCATACCCTGTCTACATTATGAGTTGCACCAGTGCAACTACACAAATTGCTAGCACCAATGGCTGAAACTCACGCAAATCCTCAGTGCAGACAAGGCTTCAGGGGAAAAACATCAAATTCAGCTGAAACTATGGAATTCATATAATAGTGCTACAAAAAGTAATTGTATTTCTTTGCCTGTTATCTAATGTATTATCAGATGATTCAAATACCTGTAAAGGAAGAAGAGAGAACAACATAGTCCTGCTTTCATGAGCTACAAATGTGTAGTTAAGCTCTAGGCCACAGTATTTGTTTAAAGTGTTTATCTTTGCTGATATATGTTCTCCAGTAAGAACAAAACAGTCTCCTTTACAATGGAGTTTTCCATACAGCAACCAAAGAAAAAATATTTGTTATCGACTGCTGCTATAAAGAATTCAACAATGTAGACTACCTTATATTTTAAAATAAAGCCATCTAGGTTATGCAAGAGTTCCACTCCAATGATCCAAAGTACAAATGTATCTGGAGATGAACATTTTTATTACAGCACAGATAAAGGCTACAGCTAAGTATTTCAAAAATGGAGTCTGAAGGTTCTAAATCTTGGCTTGTTCTTTTTTTAAAGTGTTAAGCACCCAGCAACTCCCCCTGAAGTCTGCTTTAAATTTCAGTGGGGGGTTCTGTTGAGTAAATTATTTGTGTTTTGCTTATGGGCAATTTTTGGAGCATATACTACACACATGTAACTATGCAAAGCCATAGAGCTATGAGAATTTGAGCAGCCATCTCAAGGATACTGGCATGCATTCTCTTCGGGTTTGAGGGATAAGGCCTCATATAGTATTATCAGTCAGAGTTGTTATGGTGCTTTGCAAGTAGGCATTTTAATATCTGGTAGAAAACCTAATGGGCTAGATTCTCCGATGGTCTAAACTGATGTAGTTCCATTGATTTCAGACTCTAAGGATATGGCCTAATTATAAGAGAGGTGAGTTTAAGGATTCCACAGTTCAGAATGTCCCCTGGGGCAGTGAAACTTTGCACCATCCTTATTTTGTGTTCCAATATAAAAGCACAATTTAGCCCTAGGATAGGTGTAGGCCAATCAAGCCCTAATCTGAACCAAATTGTAGATTTAAATTACTAGACTAAAAAGAGATCTCTTTGATTATTGGTGGGGACTACAATGTAGTAATCTAATTCTAGACTGATATACACAGAAACTCATTTTAAAGAAAGACCCATTTCATAAACAACATTATCATAGAATCTCAGGGTTGGAAGAGACCTCAGGAGGTCATCTAGTCCAACCCCCTGCTCAAAGCAGGAGCAATCCCCAGACAGATTTTTACCCCAGTTCCCTAAATGGCCCCCTCAAGGATTGAACTCACAACCCTGGGTTTAGCAGGCCAATGCTCAAACCGCTGAGCTATCCCTCCCCCCATATACATAAGCTTATTGAAGAATTTGGCCTTCAGAACGTATGGCATTGCTTAGAGAAGGAGGAGCTGGACAAATAAAAAAATAGAAATAAAAAAGGAGAAAACAACTTTCTTCAGTTCACAAATAATTTTCTAGAATAGATATTTCCTTAATTTCCTCATCACTACATAGTACCCATAGTTTCTGACAGGATCCATATGTCAGAATAAATTTACCAGGTCTGATCAATAATTTGGATTAATATTGACTCAGCACGTCCCAAACATTTGGAGATTCAATAATTCACTCACAAACTCAAAGTTATTCAGTTTAAATCAAAGTCTTGAGCTCTCACATACAAGATCCAAAAGCTACTGAAGCCAGTAGAGAGATTCCCATTGATTTCAATGTACTTTGAGTCAGGCCCAAAATCTCCAAAACCTCTCCAGGCATATTTATAGGGTGTCCCTCAAAACATTTTGAGAGGAGGAATAATTTACTTTTCAACAAAAGCAAATGAAAAACATAAAACCCTGAAAAAAGATTAAGGGAAAAGCCTCATTCCTGTCAAATATTTTCATAAACACAGTGGGTGAATTTAAATAGTTCATCCCGGTTTTAGAGGTCTGACCAATTCCAATTATATTCCCTGTATGTAAAAAGAGGAACACCGTTGGAACTGGTCAGACCTCTAAAATCAGGGTGGACTTTAAGTGCACCTGCTGTACTATATCAGGTTCCAAAACTCATATGTTTTCTTTATTTAGGAGAATGAGCCCAAATATTTGTTGTCTTTGTAAGCTATTCAGAGAAGACGAAAATGGGATCACTTCTAAGTAAGTAGTACTATAATTCTGCAGTCACATAATCCTACAAGATATGAAGGGATTTAGCCTCCTGACTAAAAGAGTCAAGAGGGCTAACGATACAATTTAATGCTGAATATTTACCCATGCATGTTGTCCTCATGGATGCACATATATTGATCACCTGTTATTCATGCTGTTGCTTCACAGTAGAACAATTTCAATATATTTGCATTGTCTTTAGGCTGTGAGTAACCGGATTGTTTTAATTTGAGCTGTTCAGACATAGACATCTTGGTCCAAGTTCACCCCTGGTGTAACCACTGAAGTCAATGGAGCTATACCTGGGATGAATTTAAAACAGGATGTTTTGGGTTTGTTTTTGTTTGTGGTTTTGTTGTTGTTTGTTTGTTTTTTTAAACTCAGCCCCACTGCCAGATGATGAAAATTTGTGCCTTATGCTACCATTTGTCTCAGCTGGACAGGTTCTCCAGCCAATTTATGTTTCCCATGATTCCATAAATTCCTATGTACACTACAACTGCTTAGCAAGAGAAGAGATTGTGGTGCTTGAGAACCAGGGAGCCCAGCCCACAGAAGAGAATTGGGGCATGAGGCAATCGAACTACAGCTCACATGAAGTACCACAATGGCATTTCCAAACTGAAATCATTCAGCCCAAAATTTCTAGTTTTTGATTTTTCAGTAAAGTCAAGTTTTTCTGTGTGGAAAAAAACAAACACCAACCAGCTCTCCTTAGCACTTTGCAAGATGGTGGGAGATAAATGGATTTTAAAAGTGTACAAATAATATATGAGAATCCAAAACAACCTCACTAAGCCAGTAGTCTCACTACTAGTAGTAGTATTTATTCTTTTTATTAAAGTAGCACATAGAAGCAACAAGCAAGATTGGGACACCATTATGCAAGACACTGTACAAACACAGTGAGAGATTGTAGGCTCATCAGGGCAGGGACTATCTAAATACAAAAAAACAGAAAAAGGTTGGAAGGGAAAACAAATCAAGTGACTTGCCCGAGGTCACACAGCTGGTCAGTGGCATAGCGGGAAATAGAAGCCATGTCTCCTGATTCCCAGTCCTGGGCCTTCTGAAGTGGACCATGGTCCCTTAAGTACTTCGTCTTTTCTAGTTGTGCAGTATACATTGGATAGTGGAGACATAACCAGTTCTTCTCCCTCTCCATAAGGATTCTCACTGCAGCAGATCCTACTGATACAACTGAGTAAGTGGGGTTATAGTCAGAAAAGTGGGGAACAAACATCTTAATAGTCCATACTCATTTTCCCCTCAGTGACCTCCATATATTTCCTCAGTTTACAGTAAAACATCATCTTCCCTAAGCGTTAACTTACCCATGGAAAGTAACTAAAAACAGGCTGTGTTTGTTCTGCTTCACAGATTAACACTAGAGGCAAATATTCAGAAATGGAAATAAAATGGCAGTTTTGATGGCGCTCAGGGAGACAGACAAGAACATCATTTATTCTGTATAAGAGTGATAATGCTGACAACAGTAAAAATGTGTCTGTGTCAGTAACAGCAGATATGACTCAGAAGCAGCTCTATCAACGAATAAGCATTCACAGGAACAAGATGCAACTTTTGCAGAGCCACCTCTCTTCCCATAACCACACACTTCAAGTATTTATGTAAAGAGGAGGTCAGTTAGACATGAGAAAATCCCTGCTTGAACAAGAACCAAATGTGTGACCAGAAATTACGAAAGAGCTGAGACCACAGTTTGGTGGTTGCAAAATTTCTACCAAATATAGGAGTTCAATCTATCCAGAAATGTGCTGAGTAACTGACATTCATTTTTCTGCCTAGAAAAGAAGATAGGCTTACGAACAGTAAGACATGGCAGTGGTGTCCTTCCTAGAATTATATCAAAACAAACCTAAGAAATCACCTAAACTACAAAACCAGCAAACAGCTGCTGTGCAGAGCAGGCTTACAAATCAATCCTACTAGTACCCACTATCCACAAACCAATACTGCTTTTAATCAAATATGGATTATTCTTGAACTTTATGGTAATTAAGTGGCTTTAGTTGGGATTCAGTAACTGATGCCAAAATGGAAGGACCAAGGGAGAATGAAAACTCCCTCTCCAGTTTGATTAGAGCCTAATGAACTACAATGCACTTTTTCTCCAATCTCTTACATGGACATGAACATTTAGCATAGGCATTTCTTTCAAGTTACCAGTGGTAGGATACTAAAAATTATAAGACCCGGAGACACAGGTGGTATATTTAAAGTTATGCGGATTTACACCCGTGCAGGATCTGGCCCTTAGAAGTTTATTTTTCTTCAAGATGTTTAGTTCTCTCTGATCCCTCAGTCTTTCACAGAACTGAGAGTTAAGAGAATAAATGCAAGACCCCTAGAAAGCCAGGAAATTGCCACGTAAGAACAAGCATAGAAGAAAAACAATCCATTGTTAGTCACCTCTAAGAATCCTCTTGATTAGTAATACTGTGATTAATTTTAAAGTACAAACAAGTAGGGAATTAAATGGATTTAGTGTCTTTTGCAGTCAAGATTCTATTAGTCTTTCCATCATTTATCAGCTACAGTAGAACCTCTCAGTTATGAGCACCAGAGTTATGAACTGACCATCAACCACACACCTCATTTGGAACTGGAAGCATGCAATCAGGCAGCAGCAGAGACAAAAGCAATACAATACAGGACTGTGTTAAATGTAAATTACTAAAAACAAATAAAGGGGAAGTTTAAAAAAAATTTGACAAGGTAAGGAAACTGTTTCATTTAAATTAAGATGGTTAAAATCAACATTGTTCTTCTCCATAGTAAAGTTTCAAAGCTGTGTTAAGTCAATGTTCAGTTGTAAACTTTTGAAATAACCACCACAGCGTTTTGTTCTGAGTTAAGAACAATCTCCATTCCCGAGGTGTTCATACTACTGAGGTTCTACTGTACAATGTTCAGAGCTCAACCTTTCAGCTGATGGTAAATGTAGAAGGTGTTGAGAAGAAAAAAGTTTTTACATTTTTTGTTATCATACTCAGTCCCAAGGGACTTTAATAATAGTACCTAACATTGCAGTGGCACCTGAAGTCCTAAACCACAGCAGGGTCTCTAGACACAAATCAACCCTACATGATCATCCCTGCCTCAGAGAGCTGACAATCTGAACTGTTAATGCTGTCTTTATTATTCTCCCATTCTGAAGTACTGTACTGCACTGCCTACACGCACAATTTCCATTGACTTCAAAGGGAGTTGTATGGGTGTAATTTAGTGCAGAACTGGGTCCATAGTTATTGCAAGTTATGTTTTTTTCAAAACTGTAAGCACGGGATCTGAGACATCCAAAAAATGAACTTGCAGAGAGCAAAATGCATATAGAGGCATTGAATTATGTGACTGGATTTTAGATAATGAAATTTAGCTTTATTTTTAAACCTAGCATTAGCCACGCAGTTAACTACAACTCTAATCCCACAATAACCTTTCCCCCTTTTGCAAAGAGTGTCATTGGAGGAAGTGCTACAGTGGTCCCAATCTTTTGAAACGCTGATGACTACTAAATGTAAGTAGTTGTGTGTTTGTATGTTGTATGTTTGTACTCCAGCAGAGTTATTTACCAGCAGCTATCTAACTTTTTTAGAAATGTGTGGATAGGGAAAGCTTATGTGATACATTGGTATATCTCCATTTACTGTGTTTTATGGTTACTGACCTCCATTAAAGAGGAAAGTGAATGAAAAATTTTAATGCCAAATCAATCACCACGAATGCCCTTGATGCCCATTGCAATATAATTAGTCACTATGAATCCTTCTGAGAGATAAGTTAGGTGAAGTAATATCTTTTATTGGACCAATTTCTGTTGGGACACATTTTTGAGCTTCACCAAGCTCTTCCTCAGGCCTGGGGAATTAAATACAAACTGGGACAGACCATTAAGCATAAGGGATTCATACATGCTATAGGAGACCACTTAAAATGAAGTGGGCCATTAAGGGTTTAGCAGGCAGTAGGGTGTGTTACAAATTGTTGCAATAAGCCATAAATCCAGCATTTGTGTTAAGTCAGTGGTTTTTAAGTAAAAGCAGCAAAGAGTCCTGTGGCAACTTATAGACTAACAGACGTATAGGAGCATGAGCTTTCGTGGGTGAATACTCACTTCTTCGGATGCATTTTTAAGTGTTCAGCAAAGTTATGAATTTATGTTTCTAGGCTCATCTTTTAAAGGTGTTTCACAGGCTTCCTTTGAAGATAAGGACTGAGAGGTCAAACATGGAGTGATCACTTTGTAAAAAGTGTTCGCCCACGGGTCATAGGGCATTTTTATCTTATTTTTTGTGACGGTTCATTCAAGAGCATAGTGATTGGCTGATTTCACCCCTATAGTTGTTTTGGGACATCTGATGTGCTAGTTGAGGTACACCACGGGTTGATAGAGGCATGTGATATAGGAGCCATGAATCTTGAAAGGTGTGTTCTGGGGAGTATTGATCATTGTAGCAGTGGAGATATGTCTGCAGGTTTGCACTTGTTATTATGGCAGGATCTGATGCCGTTTTGAGTTGGTGTGTCCTAGTCTGTAGGAAGCTTAGTGAGGTTGGGACATTGTTTGAAGGCCCGAAAAGGGGGGTTGGGAAAGATTTCTTTCAGGATGTGGTCCTGTAGCGAGGCAGTGGGATACCCCACAGCCCCGCTGAGGCCCGAACCTTCCCTAATCCCAATGTGGGCGGAGCCACCGGGTCTGGAGCCCGCCCCTCCGAGGTCACGGCCCCCCGACCCGGAAGTATAAAGGCCCGCCTGCAGAGCTCAGGAGAGCCCAGGCTGGCGGAGAGAGCAGACATCCGTGGCCAAGCTCCCGCTTGGGAAACAGCCGCAGGCTGCGACCGGCCTGCTGACTCACCGGGCCGGTCGAGCCTGCCCCGTGCCAGGTACCCCGAGGAGGACTGGCCAAGCCTGCCCCGTGCGAGCTACCCCGAGGAGGAGCCGAGCCTGCCCTGTGCCAGCTACCCCGAGGAGGAGCCGAGCCTGCCCCATGCCAGCTACCCCGAGGAGGAGCCGAGCCTGCCCCGTGCCAGCTACCCCAAGGAGGAGCCGAGCCTGCCCTCCGCTACCTACCCAGAGGAACCAATGCTGGTGGAGAGCACCGACGACAGCAAGACCTCCCAGGTACCATCCGAGGGGGAGTGTGGAAGTAGCCCGGGGGCAGCCGACCCCAGTCTGGCTGCTGCACTGCCAGAGCCGATGTCAGTGTGTCGCGGCCAGGATCCCCACTGACAGCAACGAGTTTCCGTTGCTGCTAGGGCCCCGGGCTGGGACGCAGTGGAGTGGGAGGGCCTGCGTCCCCCCTGCCATCCACTCCTTGGGTGGCAGACTCCCCCTGTATCCCCTGGCCTAGAGAGGCTGGGTACCTGATTGACTATTTGTTTGCTGTCCCGCCCTGACCTAGGGCCTGGGCTGTCCCAAATTGATCCAGCCCCTGCTACAAGGCCTGGGCCACTGACAGACTAGTTGCTTGCTGCTCCGCCCTAACTTAGGGCCTGGGCTGCTATAGACTTTGCCTCAGCCCTTGCGTAAGGGCCTGGGTTTCAGACCTCTTGACTCAGCCCCTGCTTATGGGCCTGAGCCCCTAACTGTGTGCCTGTTGTCCCAGACGGCCACCGGACCAGAGCGGTGTGACTCCCCACAGACCCGCTGAGGGCCAAACCTCGACTCTAACCTACTACAGGTCCCCTCAAGTCAGGGTTGTAGTTTGATGACACACCATGTGGGTTCCAGTGTGGGGGTGGTAGGTGAAAACTAGGGGTGTATGTTCAGTGGGTTTTTTTCCCCCGTGTATTGAAGCAGGTTCTCTCAAGGTATTTGGGTGACCCATTCCATGATTTGATCTATTTTGCTGGTGGCATGTCCTTGTTTGGTGAAGGCATTTATGCGCATATCGCAGAGTTTCTCCTCAGAGAAAATTCTGTGGTACCAGTGCCTGGCTGTAGATACCAGACTTCTTGCTGTGTTCAGGGTGGTTGCTGGATCCAAAAGTTTCTTGTATATAGTCATCTGTAGGGCTCATCATGGAGTCTAGGAAGTTGATGCTAGCATGGGAATGTTCAAGAGAGTTTGACGGTTGGGCAGTGGTGCTTGAAGTTCTGGAGGAAATCTATGAGTAAGTTTAGGTCATCTGTCAAAAGGATGAAAATATCGTTGATGTCCTCATTCTCAAAGGAAACATGCACAATGGACAAACTTGGGAACTTAAATTCATTACTCTACTGAACACTAAAAAACATGGCCTTAAACAGAGACATTAAACAGAAGTTACTAGATCACAAGCCCTGGTTCTCATGGGAGACTTCAATCACCCAGATATCTGCTGGGAGAGCAATACAGCGGTGCACAGACAATCCAGGAAGTTTTTGGAAAGTGCAGGGGACAATTTCCTGGTGCAAGTGCTGGAGGAACCAACTAGGGGCAGAGCTCTCCTTGACCTGCTGCTCACAAACCGGGAAGAATTAGTAGGGAAAGCAAAAGTGGATGGGAACAGGCAGTGACCATGAGATGATCTTGACACAAGGAATAAAGGAGAGCAGCAGAATACGGACCCTGGACTTCACAAAAGCAGACTTTGACTCCCTCAGGGAACTGATGGGCGGGATCGCCTGGGAGAATAACATGAGGGGGAAAGGAGTGCAGGAGAGCTGGCTGTATTTTAAAGAATCCTTATTGAGGTTGCAGGAACCAACCATCCCGATGTGTAGAAAGAATAGTAAATATGGCAGGCGACCAGCTTGGCTTAACAGTGAAATCCTTGCTGATCTTAAACACAAAAAAGAAGCTTACAAGAAGTGGAAGATTGGACAAATGACCAGGGAGGAGTATAAAAATATTGCTCAGGCATGCAGGAGTGAAATCAGGAAGGCCAAATCACACTTGGAGTTGCAGCTAGCAAGAGATGTTAAGAGTAACAAGAAGGGTTTCTTCAGGTATGTTAGCAACAAGAAGAAAGTTAAGGAAAGTGTGGGCCCCTTACTGAATGAGGGAGGCAACGTAGTGACAGAGGATGTAGAAAAACCTCATGTACTCAATGCTTTTTTTGCCTCTGTCTTCACAAACAAGGTCAGCTCCCAGACTACTGCACTGGGCAGCACAGCATGGGGAGGAGGTGACCAGCCCTCTGTGGAGAAAGAAGTGGTTCAGGACTATTTAGAAAAGCTGGATGAGCACAAATCCATGGGACCGGATGCGTTGCATCCGAGGGTGCTAAAGGAGTTGGCGGATGTGATTGCAAAGCCATTGGCCATTATATTTGAAAACTCATGGCGATTGGGGGAGGTCCCAGATGACTGGAAAAAGGCTAATGTGGTGCCCATCTTTAAAAAAGGGAAGAAATAGGATCCAGGGAACTACAGGCAAATCAGCCTCACCTCAGTCCCTGGAAAAATCAGGGAGCAGGTCCTCAAGGAATCAATTCTGAAGCACTTAGAGGAGAGGAAAGTGATCAGGAACAGTCAGCATGGATTCACCAAAGGCAAGTCATGCCTGACAAACCTAATTGTCTTCTGTGATGAGATAACTGCCTCTGTGGATGAGGGGAAAGCAGTGGATATGTTGTTCCTTGACTTTAGCAAAGCTTTTGACATGGTCTCCCACAGTATTCTTGCCAGCAAGTTAAAGTAGTATGGGCTGGATGAATGGACTATAAGGTGGATAGAAAGCTGGCTAGATCGTTGGGCTCAACGGATAGTGATCAATGGCTCCATGTCTAGTTGGCAGCAACATAAACCCTTAAACATTATCCACACATTTCTAAATGCTACCATTGTTTTCAAATCTCAAAACATACTAAA
The DNA here is from genome assembly GCF_011386835.1 of Chrysemys picta bellii. Classification (NCBI taxonomy): domain Eukaryota; kingdom Metazoa; phylum Chordata; order Testudines; family Emydidae; genus Chrysemys; species Chrysemys picta. The sequence continues at coordinate 48,264,964 of NC_088798.1, read as the reverse complement.
ACAGCAGCAAACTGCAAGAAGATTTGTTTATGTGATTAACACAAAAATTAAACATAAGAACATAAGAATGGTCATATTGGGTCAGATCAACAGTCCATCTAGGCCAGTATCTTGTCTTCCAACAGTAGCCAATGCCAGATACTTCAAAAAGAATAAACAGAACAGGGAAATTATCAAGTGATCCATCCCCTGTTGTCCAGTCTCAGAACATGGCAATCAGAGGCTAGGGACATCCAGAGCATGGGGTTGCATCCCTGGCCATCTTGACTAATAACCTATCCTCCATGAATTTATCAAATTCTTTTTTTAACCCAGTTATAGTTTTTGCCTTCACAACATCCCCTGGCAATGAGTTCCACAGGTTGACTGTGCATTGTGTGAAGTAGTACTTATTTTTGTTTGTTTTAAACCTGCTGCCTACTAATTTCATTGGGTGACCCCGGGTTCTTGTGTTACATGAAGGAGTAATATAACACTTCCTTCATCATTTTCTCCACACTAGTCATAATTTTATAAACTTCTATTATATTCTCCCTTCATCATCTCTTTTTCAGGATGAACAGTTCCAGTCTTTTTAATCTCTCCTCATATGGAAGCAGTTCCAAACCCTCAATCATTTTTGTTGCCTTTTTCTCTACCTTTTCCATTTCAAATATATCTTCTTTGAAATGGGGAGACCAGAATTGCATGCAATATTCGATGTGTTAGAGTAGCATGGAAATATTTAGTGGCATTATGTTATTTACTGACTTATTATCTATCCCTTTCCAATGGTTTCCAGCATTCTGTTAGGTTTTTGCTGCTGCACATTGAGCGGATGTTTTTAGAGGACTATCCACAATGACTCCAAGATTTTTTTTTTGGAGTGGTAACACCTAATTTAGGCCCAACCTATTTTATGTACAGTTGGACTGATGTTTTCCAATATGAATTAGTTTGTATTTATCAACACTGAATTTCATCTGCTATTTTGTTGCACAGTCTTGTGAGAGCCCTTCGTAACGCTTTGCAGTCTGCTTTAGACTTAACTATCTTGGATAATTTTGTATCATCTGCAAACTTTGCCACCTTGCTATTCACCTCTTTTTCCAGTTCATTTATTAATACACTGAAAAGTAAATCAGTCAAGGGCCAGATTGTGCTATAAAAGCGCAGCCTTTAGTGGGGTCAATATAGAGTATGACTGTGCAAGGGAAGATCTGGAATGCACTGTGCTATAGAGAGGCAGTTTAAAATTTCAGAAATCACACACAAGCAGCATGAGTGCTTGTAACCACCACCCTCAGCCTGTGGCATGCTGACATCTCTTGCAGAAACCAGAAAACCCTGTGATCTGCATCACTGGAGAAAATTGCTTTTAGAATTAGAGAGCTATGAATCACTCACATTATGTAGATTTTGCCATTGATGAAATGTCTCCGCATTGCTCTCAGGTTGCTGCAAAGGGCCAAGTATACGAACTATGAGAAACTTCACTTGAAGTCAGTGAAGCTGCAACTGCTTATCCCAGAGCTATGTTGCTCTTAAAATATTTACCTACACTAGGTTTTACTGGAAAATATTTCTCACCATTGCTAACAAAGGTGCTACTCAGCAAGTGGTAACAATGGTTGAAACTTCAATGTTCTCATGGCTGCAGGCATTTTAGCCACTGTATCATCAAGCAAAAAGAACAGGAGTACGTGTGGCACCTTAGAGACTAACAAATTTATTTGAGCACAAGCTTTCATGGGCTACAGCCCACTTCTTCGGATGCATAGAATGGAACATCTATTGAGGAGATATATATACACATACAGAGAGCATAAAAAGGTGGGAGTTGTCTTACTAACTCCGAGAGGCCAATTAAGTAAGAGAAAAAAACTTTTGAAGTGATAATCAAAATAGCCCAGTACAAACAGTTTGATAAGAAGTGTGAGAATACTTACATGGGGAGATCTGTCTCCCTCCACCCCTCTCGCTATAACAAACTCCTGGGTATGCTGAACAAATGGCTTGGATCCCCAGGTGCATTATAGCAAAGGTGCACTGTACCCTTAATGTATACCAGAACATAATTTGAAAAAGCTTTTATTTGCTGGAGAGAAAACTGACAGCTCTCTTAGTTACGATGATGGCAGCAACAAAAGTCACCTTTCCTTTTGATGACAGAGGGAAAAAATGGAAGCGGCACAGGAGCCAGCAAACAGAGCTGTAAATAGGGGAGTTTGATTGGGAGTTTGCAAGGGGAGTTTGCAGGGAAGACTAAAAGAGGCAGGCAGAGGAACAGACAGGCTAGTGAAGGGAATGTGTAGTGTTCTGGCAGTGTTTTGCTGCTTGTTGGGGGTTTGCTTTTCTGTGGGTTGTGGTGTTTTGGTTTGGTTTGTGTTTCCCGGACTAACAGGACTTAGGTGGCAAGTCTATGACAGAAGCAGCAGTGGTGGTGACCCAAGCACTGGAAGACACAATGAAGATGACTGGATGTAGAAGCTGCAGTATGTACATGATCCTGGAGGGGGTACGTGAAAAGAGTTTTGTCTGCATGAAGTGCCACCTGATAGAGCTGATGGAAGAAAAGATCCGAGGATTGGAGATGTAGGTGGAAACTCTGGTTGAGTTTAGAAAGGGGTTCGAGCAGATACCCCTCGAAGGGGAGGGAGGAGGGATAGCTCAGTGGTTTGAGCATTGGCCTGCTAAACCCAGGGTTGTGAGTTCAATCCTTGAGGGGGCCACTTAGGGATCTGGGGCAAAATCAGTACTTGGTCCTGCTAGTGAAGGCAGGGGGCTGGACTCAATGACCTTTCAAGGTCCCTTCCAGTCCTAAGAGATAGGACATCTCCATTAAATAGAAATAGATGATGGAGCAAAGACATGAGGAGGCTGAAGGGAAAAGCTCAGACTTGCAGATGGAAGAAGTACCGAAGAACTCTGAGGGGAGACTGCTTGGTGAAGACAGTAGAAGCATGTGACTAAGAGAACCAGGCAGAGGAAAAGGCTAGTGAAGGAGAAATAGAGCTCAGGAACAGGTTTGTGGAGGTGGAAAATGAAGAATGGGCACAGCAGGTGGTCACTGAAGGTGAGAGGGCAAGGAAGAAGAGAAGAGCAGTGAGTCCTATAGGAAGAAGGGAAGAGTCAATGGAGATAACACCAAATATGAGCCCCAGGAGGATACAGGATGGGTTGCAGAGGACTGCAAGGGAGCAGGGCTGGCTTTAGCAAGTGTGAGGCCCAATTCCTGGGGCAGCCCTTCAGATTGCCGGCTGGGGTCGCGGGACTGCTGCGCTCCGCTGGAGCTCCAGCCGGGAGAGTGGGGCCCCCGAAGATGACCGCCGCCAGGGTGAGTGCGCGGGGCCTGATTCCGGCAAATCGGCCTAAAGCCGGTCCTGCAAGGGAGAATAGGAATCGAGAGGACTTGCAGCCAGAGGGAACGGGATAGACCGGAGAATGGCACCATCACCAGGAAAAGGCAGGTCTACATGATTGGGGACTCCTTACTGAGAAGAATTAAACAGGCCTGTAACCAGAGCTGATCCAGAGAACAGAAGGGTGTGCTGTCTGCCGGGTGCAAAGATACGGGATGTGGACCTGAGGCTGAAGAGGATCCTAACGGGAGCGGGAAAGAATCCACTGATTGTCCTTCATGTGGGAACAAATGATACGGCTAGATTCTTATTGGAATGAATCAAGGGAGACTATGCAAGGCTGGGGAAGACGCTTAAGGAATTTGAGGCTCAGGTGATCTTCAGTGGGATTCTGCCTGTTCCTAGAGAAGGGCAACAAGGTGTGACAAGATTATGATGCTCAACAGATGGCTCAGGCAGTGGTGCCATAAGGAGGGCTTTGGGATGTATGGCCAGGGCTGGCTGCAGGCACCAGCCCACCAAGCATGTGCTTGGGGCGGCGCCTGGAGGGGGTCGGCGCGGCGGAGCCCCGGCCGGACTCGCCGCCCTCCCCCCGGCGCTCCGGCCAGTCGGGGAGAGCGGGGCCCCAGCCGGGCTCGCCGCCCTCCCCCCGGCGCTCCGGCCGGTTGGGGAGAGCGGAGAGATGCGGCGAGCTCACCGCCCTCCTCCCGGCGCTCTGGCCGCCGGGGAGAGCGGAGAGCCCCGGCCGGGCTCGCCGCCCTCCTCCCGGCGCTCTGGCCGCCAGGGGCTCTCCACCCTCCTCCCAGCGTTCTGGCCGCCGGGGAGAGTGGAGAGCCCCGGCGCTCCGGCTGGTCAGGGATTGCGGGCACGCGGCCGAGCTCGGCACCCTCCCCTGCCCTAGGGCGGCAAAAAAGCCAGAACCGGCCCTGTGTATGGCCACTGGGAGGCATTCATGGACAGAGGACTGTTCTCTCTGGATGGACTTCACCTGAGTAGGGAGGGAAATAGACTTCTAGGATGGAGGCTGGCATAACTAATTAAGAGAGCTTTAAACTAGGAATTTGGGGGAGATGTACAGGTAATTTCCACACCGGATTTTAACATTGAGAGGGAAGAAAACAAAGTAAGAAAGGATACAGCCGTGGGTAGGAGAACGGACATAAGGAGGAAGGGTAGTGTAGATCCCAGTCTAATAGGTGATACTGGCAGTAGAATATCAATGCCTAATCAGGTAAAGAATGTGAGTGAAGCCAAACAGCAAAAATTAAGATGCTTGTACACTAATGCTTGAAGACTAGGTAACAAAATGGAGAAATTAGCGCTACTGGTGCAGGAAGTGAAACCAGCTATTATAGGGATAACAGAAACACGGTGGAATAGTAATCATGACTGGAGTACAGATATCGAAGGGTATGTGCTGTTTAGGAAAGACCGAAATAAAGGCAAAGGTGGTGGAGTAGCATTGTATATCAATGATGAGGTAGACTGTAAAGAAATAAGTGATGGAATGGATAAGACAGAGTCTGTCTGGGCAAAAATCACATTGGGGAAGAAAGCTACTAGAGCCTCCCCTGGGATAGTGCTTGGGGTGTGCTATAGACCACCGGGATCTGATTTGGATATGGATAGAGACCTCTTTAATGTTTTTAATTAAGTTAATACTAATTGGAATTGTGTGATCATGGGAGACTTTAACTTCCCAGATATAGACTGGAGGAAAAGTGCTAGTACTAATAATAGGGCTCACTTTTTTCTGGATGCAATAGCTGATGGATTCCTTCACCAAATAGTTGCTGAACCAATAAGAGGGGATGCCATTTTAGATTTGGTTTTGGTGAGTAGTGAGGACCTCATAGAAGAAATGATTGTAGGGGACAACCTTGGTTCTAGCGATCATGAGCTAATTCAGTTCAAACTACATGGAAGGATAAACAAAAATAGATCTGTGAGTAGGGTTTTTGATTTCAAAAGGGCCAACTTAAAAAAATTAAGGAAATGAGTTAGGGAAGTAAATTGGACTGAAGAACTTGTGGATCTAAAGGCGGAAGAGGCCTGGAATTACTTCAAGTCAAAGTTGCAGAAACTATCAGAAGTCTGCATCCCAAGAAAGGGGGAAAAAATCATAGGCAGGTGTTGTAGACCAAGCTGGATGAGCAAGCATCTCAGAGAGGTGATTAAGAAAAAGCAGAAAGCCTACAAGGAATGGAAGATGGGAGGGATCAGCAAGGAAAGCTACCTTATTGAGGTCAGAACATGTAGAGATAAAGTGAGAAAGGTCCAACTCTACATGGCTTTTGGCCTTGCAAAGGGAATTAAAACCAATAGGAAAAGGTTCTATAGCCATATAAATAAGAAGAAAACAAAGAAGGAAGAAGTGGGACCGCTAAACACGGAGGATGGAATGGAGGTTAAGGATAATCTACACATGGCCCAATATCTAAACAAATACTTTGCCTCAGTCTTTAATGAGGCTAATGAGGAGCTTAGGGATAATGGTAGGATGACAAATGGGAATGAGGATATGGAGGTAGATATTACCACATCCGAGGTAGAAGCCAAACTCAAACAGCTTAATGGGACTAAACCGGGGGGGCCAGCTAATCTTCATCCAAGAATATTAAAGGAACTGGCACATGAAATTGCAAGCCCATTAGCAAGATGTTTTAATGAATCTGTAAACTCAGGGGTTGTACCGTATGACTGGAGAATTGCTAACATAGTTCCTATTTTTAAGAAAGGGGAAAAAAGTGATCCAGGTAACTACAGGCCTGTTAGTTTGACATCTGTAGTATGCAAGGCCTTGGAAAAAATTTTGAAGGAGAAAGTAGTTAAGGACATTGAGATCAATGGTAATTGGGACAAAATACAACATGGTTTTACAAAAGGTAGATCGTGCCAAACCAACCTGATCTCCTTCTTTGAGAAGGTAACAGATTTTTTAGACAAAGGAAACGCAGTGGATCTAATTTACCTCGATTTCAGTAAGGCATTTGATATGGTTCCACCTGGGGAATTATTAGCTAAATTGGAAAAGTTGGGGATCAATATGAAAATTGAAAGGTGGCTAAGGAATTGGTTAAAGGGGAGACTACAACGGGTCATACTGAAAGGTGAACTGTCAGGCTGGAAGAAGGTTACTAGTGGAGTTCCTCAGGGATCAGTTTGGGGACCAATCTTATTTAATCTTTTTATTTCTGACATTGACACAAAAAGTGGGAATGTGCTAATAAAGCTTGCGGATGACACAAAGCTGGGAGGTATTGCCAATACAAAGAAGGACCGGGATATCATACAGGAAGATCTGGATGACCTTGTAAACTGGAGTATAAGTAATAGGATGAAATTTAATCGTGAAAAGTGCAAGGTCATGCATTTAGGGATTAATAACAAGAATTTTGGTTATAAGCTGGGGACGCATCAGTTGGAAGTAATAAAGGAGGAGAAGGACCTCGGAGTATTGGTTGATCACAGGATGACTATGAGTTGCCAATGTGATATGGCCGTGAAAAAAGCTAATGCAGTCTTGGGATGCATCAGGCGAGGTATTTCCAGTAGAGATAAGGAGGTGTTAGTACCGTTATACAAGGCACTGGTGAGACCTCATCTGTAATACTGTGTTCAGTTCTGGTCTCCCATGTTTAAGAAGGATGAATTCAAACTGGAACAGGTCAAAGAAGGGCTACTAGGATGATCCAAGGAATGGAAAACCAGTCTTATGAAAGGAGACTCCAAGAGCTCAGCTTGTTTAGCCTAACCAAAAGAAGGCTGAGGGGAGATATGATTGCCCTCTATAAATACATCAGATGGATAAATACCAGGGAGGGAGAGGAATTATTTACCTTCAGTACCAATGTGGACACAAGAACAAATAAACTGGCCATCAGGAAGTTTAGACTTGAAATTAGACAAAGGTTTCTAACCATCAGAGGAGTGAAGTTCTGGAACAGTCTGCCAAGGGGAGTAGTGGAGGCAAAAGACATATCTGGCTTCAAGACTAAGCTTGATAAGTTTATGGAGGGATGGTATGATGGGATAGCCTAATTTTGGCAATTAATTGATCTTTGACTATTAGCGGTAAATATGCCCAATGGCTTGTGATGGGATGTTAGATGGGGTGAGATCTGAGTTACTATAGAGAATTTTTTCCTGGATGTCTGGCTGGTGAGTCTTGCCCACATGTTCAGGGTTTAGCTGATCACCATATTTGGGGTCAGGAAGGAATTTTCCCCCAGGGCAGATTGGCAGAGGCTCTGGGGTTTTTTTGCCTTCCTCTATAGCAAGGGGCACGGGTCACTTGCTGGAGGATTCTCTGCACCTTGAAGTCTTTAAACCATGATTTGAGGACTTCAGTGGCTCAGATATAGGTTAGGGGTTTGTTACAGGAGTGAGTGGGTGACATTCTGTGGCCTGCGTTGTGCAGGAGGTCGGACTAGATGATCATAATGGTCCCTTCTGACCTTAAGGTCTATGAGTCTATAAAAGCCTTCCCCTTTTCCCAGTTAGACCATGATTTTTTGATGTTTAGATGTTTTTCACTTTGATGTAGAGCTGAATTTTTAAAAATAATTATCACCCTTATAACAGATGTATACGTGTTGTGTGATTTTAAACCAAAAGAAGAGGAAAATTTTTCTTTGATATTCTGCTCTTTCTGCACATGTGCAGCTCTCACTGATGTTAAGGGAGTTCTGAGCATGTACAAAATGAATATTTAAGTCTGAAACTTTTATATGTCACATTGAGTGGCCAGTTATCCCCTAAATATTCTTTTTAAACCATTCTATTAACAGTCTCACATTTTATGTAAATATAAAATAAAAAGGGCCAGAAGATTTAAAAGTAGTCCATAGGTGCTGGAACTAAGAGTGCTGCAGCACCCCCTGGACTGAAATGGTTTCCATTATATACAGGGTTTACAGTTTGGTTCAATGGCTCTCAGCCCCTCCCCACTATAAAAATTGTTCCAGCGCCCCTGAAGTAGTCTTTGATACACATACTGACCATGGGTAGTACCTTATCGCATGAGTAGCCCCATTGTCTTCTGTAGGATTTCTTGTGGAGTCAGGAACTATTCAACATGAGAAAAAATACCCAAACTGGTCCATAATCCTCGTCTAGTCATTTTTCACTCAAAGCTAAGCAAAACCTGTTTGACAATTATCTTCCTAAATGCTATCATTTATAGTTTATAAAGTTTGACTTCTGAAATATTTTCAGATGGGCCTATAATCTACAAGACCTACCTGAAGACAGAATACAGTGATGAGAACATTGAATTCTGGCTTGCATGTGAAACTTACAAGAAGATTGAATCACGGAGGAAAAGGATTTCTGTGGCCAGGAGAATTTTTAAAAATTACATTCAGCCCCAGGCGCCTAAAGAGGTGAATTAACATTGCAAGAACTGCTCGTCCCTCCCTCCCATGTGTGTACACACACACACACACACACACACACCTGTTTATATTAAAAACATGCATGTGGTATCTGTTGAAACTGAAAGCAGCAGCTTGCAAAATGCAACAATAAATACTTGGCAATGGCACTCACTGTACAAAGCAGTGTAAAGATGTTTACTTGATTAGTAATTTTCACAGCACCTTTGTGAAGCAGGTAAGTATTTTTAACCTCATTTCAGATAAGAAACTGAGGCAGATAGGTAAAATTCTTTGCCCCAGGCCACAGAGGGAGTCAGTGCCAGAACAGAGTCTAGAACTAAATTCCTGGGGAGGGGAGGGGTCCATACTTTTAGGGCATTGTACAAAGCATGTTGATGCCAATGGGAGTCTTTCCAAACACTTCAGTAGACTTTGAATGTGACCCTTACTTAGTCCAGTACCTGGAAATTAAGTGAAATCTCTACCCAGTTCCATCCCTTTTGAGAGTTGGCAGAAGCATGCTAAAAGACCATCAAGTTCCCAAAAGCACTGAAGAAGTAAGAAAAATGGAAGTAATTCATTCCAAATGGTTAAGCTACTTTCAGTAAATCAATCCTTAATAATCCTCTAATAAAAACATGGACAATTTTTAGGAAAAACAGACCAGATTTGGCTGTATGAACAGAGATTAATATTAAAGGGTGGTTCTTTTCTGTTAAAACACTATATAAACATGACACCCAGCAGATCATTTCTAGGTGTCTTCAGAATCATATCTTCTCACGTTACTGACAAAAATAAATTAATCTCCTTTTTATTCATTACCACTGCAAGTCCAACACAGCACTGGTAGAGTGAGGCTAGATTTTTTTCTGGCTCATGCTTCAGCAACAGAATTGTTAACTAAATTCAAAATGCACAATACAAATTGCTGGAGATGTGAGGGCTAGAAAGAGCTCAGTTTGATTCTCAGATGCCAGGCTAAGGTTGGAGTAGGGTGACAGTTTACAGCTTTGATTAAGAGACAACAATATTGTCACCCCTGAAAGTTGAAAATTCATGAGACTGGTTCAAAAATTCATGGGATTATTTTAAACATGATGAGGTGTTTGAGAGTTTTTTTGTTTTGAGGCTTTTGGGGGGGGGGGGGGGGAGAAAGAGAGAGGATGGATTGGTTGGCCTCAGGGCCGGCTCTAGGATTTTTGCCGCCCAAAGCAAAAACAATTTTGGCCGCCCCGCCCCCTTCTTTAATTACCCCACCCCCAGCCCCGCCTCAACTCCGCCCCTTCCCCAAATCCCCAGCCCTGACTCCTCCCCCCAGGCTCTCAAGCCTAGGAGGGAGGGAGGGAGAGGGAGAAGTGGCGCGTGTGCCGCGGCCACTCGGAGTCTCCCCCTCCCTCCCAGGTTTGAGAGCCTGGGAGGGAGGGGGAGACTCCGAGTGGCCGCGGCCCGGGCGCCGCTTCTCCCCCTCCCTCCCAGGCTCTCAAATCTGGGAGGGAGGGGGAGCAGCGGCGTGCGAAACGTCCGCTCGGGATCTCCCCCTCCCTCCCAGGGATCAGCTGTTTCGCACGCCATGGCAGCAGCAGCGGAGGTGAGCTAGGGCGGCCAGGGCACATTTTTAGGGGCGGCATTCTGGCACCAGCCATGTCGTCCCTAAAAATGTGCCACCCCAAGCACCAGCTTGTTTTGCTGGTGCCTAGAGCCGGCCCTGGTTGGTCTGCCTGCTGTTTTTTTATTTGAGCTTTTCATGGGCATTTACAGGAAATTCAATCACAAATATACAAAAAAAATACACATGCTTAGAGACGGATAACCTCCCTTTTGCTTATCAGTATTGACAGCCTCAAGCATTGAATAATCATGAGTCAGTTCTCAAAATCATGAGATCAGCATAACAAAATTTTTAAATAATAAATTGTGAATTCTTAGTTTGCCTTCTGGTTTTGAGTCTTTGGGAACACGCTTCCTGTTTTCAAGTTTTTCTCTGCAAACATGAGGGCTTGAAACTTTCTTTTTTAAATGGAAGCTGATGGTGATCTCAACATAGTCTGTATTCAAAACAAAACAAAAATGCAATAGTATTAGGGAATGAGTAGATTGCACTTTAAAAAACACCCTTGGTACAGCAAGGTCTCCACACATCAACGGTTACACATTAATTCACATGCCTCCAGCTCCTCTTTCAGTCTCCAATAAGTGCAACTTAACAGAGCAAATCTAAGTACAAAATGTTTAGTTGAACTGTAATTGCCTTGGTCAATCTCCTAGATTATGGTGAGGTTCAACTTTTATTTGCAGTACCTTTCTATCAGAAAGGTAAACACCACCAGTACATTAAGCTCTTAGACATCCACAAAGCTTCCACTCATCCACTGCAAATCCTCATCTGACTCCTGAGTCTCTTATACAATAACCCATTTCCTAATCAGGATTGATGTACAATATTTGTTGTAAAATATTCTGTGACTTCAGAAGCCTGATTTTCAAAAGTGATGTGATGAGCACCCAATGGCTCCCACTGATTTCAGTTGGTCAGAATGTCTGAAAAACAGGCCTTCAATTTAGATAAATAAATAGATATGGGAACCTAACTTTAAGTGGGGGGAGACGAACACTTTTATACCAAGATTTTTAAATACTAGATTTTTATTTTTCTTAATAATCTCTCTCCTGTAGCTCCTTTTCAACATAGAGAACATGGTGCCAAAGTTGATCATATGGATGTAAGGCATAGGCTGCAGCCTACCAAGCTTCATCTTTGCAGTACCCTATTTTTCTCCTCTGTATTTTTGTTGTAACTTTCTTTAATATTGTTTTCTTTTTCAGATTAACATTGATAGTCCTGCCAGGGAAGCTATTATCAGGAATATTCAAGAACCAACTCAATCCTGTTTTGATGAAGCTCAGAGAATAGTTTACATGCACATGGAAAGGGATTCATATCCCAGGTTTCTTGGATCAGAAATCTATCAGAAACTCAAACACAGGCCTTCAGACTGACAGCAATGACTCAATACATTAAAGAGGGAGATTAAGGATTTAGCAGAAGAGACTTCCTTCTGGTTTATTAATGTTTTCAAATGGTAAAAGAAGAACAGAAGAAATCAGGCAATGGATGAATTTTCCTTACAAAGAATGGTAGTTTGTTCTTATGCAGATATTAGAGCTGAACATAAAATACTTTCCACCCTCCACCTCCTCAGTGAAATATTTCAGCTTTATGTCAAAAAATTGAAAGCCACTTTTAGTTCACCTCAGTCTGTCTGGAATTTAAAAAGTCATTACGGGGAAGAAACCTAGGACCCCACACACTTACCACAATCCATGGGAAATTAGCTGCCTCTTGTCCTTCTCCTACCAGTCAGGGAAGACTAGTTCCACATCTTCATCAACATCCATCACTATCCAAGGGAAGCCACCATCTGTGTTAGAAATAAAAGTGCTGCGGTTTAGAATGATAGTTACTGTACCGTATTGTAAACTCTATAATTCACAAACTAAAATTCAGCACATTGCCCAGTTAATCAGCTAAACAGTCTCAAGTGTAAAGAGAAACACATGCACATTACATTTGATTACACAAAAAATACATCAGTTTTCAGCAGGCTCCAAGGATAGTTGTAATTGTATCCGGGCGTATTTAAGCTACTGTGCATTTTGTGCCCAAATGCTCTTGGATTAATAAAGTAAGATACAAAGCAGGTTGTTAAACCTTAGAGGAGAGATATGGAATGCTTTTGTTTAATAAGTCATGTTGGGAACAGCTTCATAAATCTGGCTAGCCAGGTGCAGATGGTAGAAAATAAACACCTAGATTAGTTCTGCATGACTTGTGTTTTCACAGCGCCGTACGACGTTTATTATGGATAGCCCTATATTTCATGCCACTCACATTTTGGCAGATTCACCTGATCTGCCTGTTCACTGCACTATTCAAAGTATAGCTTTTGCCCCTTTATAATTAGATTGTTTACATCACTATCAGGCCCTCACACAACAAACGTATCCAAATGAAAACATTTCTTGTAAATCTTTCATATATAAAACCTAGAGGGGAAATAATGGACTACTGTGAGCTGTTCATTAAAAGAATAGGGCATGCTGCTAGTTTGGATAAACAGAATACAAATCCTTCTCTTGGGTAATGGATTGGATTAGTGAGGGGTGCTATCCCCAATTATAAGATAAGATACTACTAGTTTTCACCTGAGCGTTACATGTTCTAATGTCTAAACTAATTATAAGCTCTCTCACACACACTAAATCATAAGTGATTCTGTTTATAACTAAAGCTTCTCAAGTCTCTTTTAAATCAATATTTTCCAATATAAAACATCAGGCTGTAATCACGTCCAATCTGACAAACTAAGCATTGGTGATCTGTATGCATTTGGGAGATCTTCAACAGAAATCTAGGTGCTACAGGGAGAGTTGCTGATGTTGTAGGTGGCCTTCTCCATCTGTACCGACCTAATGCCCCAGCACTGTATTGAAGCATATTGTGTTGTTGAGGTCCCAGCATTCAGAGCAAATGTAACTCCCTTAGTTTGCAAAGGCTTTGTAGAGATCCCAAGACATGCATTGCACAAACAGGAATGATACATTTGTGTCCTGGCCAAATTCCAATGTTGGTAAATTACTTTCAGCCTACACACAATTCTCACACAAATAGGTGTGGCATTATCGCTCCCTTGTGTCTGGGTGCTGCATTGTGGTTGCAGTGGCACATCCTCCATGTTATCTCTTAGCTGTCTCTTCTACTTGACTGTTTCTCCTCCTGTATGACACACTAAGACCCATCCTGCCGTTACTGTATTGGGTATTCCATTCTTAATAGCCCATAGCCATTATCATAGGTCTATCATTCTCTGGATACTCCCCCTAGTCCCCCAACTCCATATTTGATATCCGTAAATCAACGGCCCTCTCTCCTCCATGGTCAACAACCAGCCTGGCTCAGCATTTTATTTGAGAGAGCCTATCTGCTTCCTTTTCGCTGTTAGGAACTACTCTGTATCTGCCATGTGTCCTCAGCTGCTGCTAGTCCAGCTCCTTTTGGCCTCTGCTCAGGCTAGTTTTTCATTTGGGATTCATGTGGGCTACTTTGAAACTATCTTTTTGTTAGTAAAACTATGCTCCAAGAGGGAGGACTTGCTAATCTTACAACAAGTGTGTCACTTTTAGTTTGGGGTGGGTATGGACCAGTTTACATTTTAGGGAGATCACCTACAATGATTGCTTCCAAGTTCATGGTACAAGGAGCACACTACCAAGTTTCTGAAAGAGTTAAATGTACCATAACTGATACCCATAGTGGGGTTGCTTACAGTAGTGCAGTGAGGCTGGGGCCATTCACAATACAACATCCCTCACACTTGGGAAAGAAAGTGGTCCATAGGGATGACTATGAAAAGTTACAGTTAATAATCAGCATTATTTTTTGGCCTAAAACATGCTCATCTTACAGTTATTTTATTCAAGATACATTTAAAATTCCTCTTTCTAGAATGAAACTTTAGGGTTTGTCTATTTAATATTCAAGTGCAGAGACTTCTGTCAGGAAATGACTAAAGGTTTCGGAGTTTATTTCTTTTCTCTATTAAACAGCTTAGTCCTATGAACTGGAAACATGGCAATTTATTTCTCTCTGGATTCCCTTTCCTCATTAGTGGATGAACAATCACAACGCTTTTCATCAGGTCGTACGGTTCATAATAACAGTAACTAATGGCAGCAAGAACAAACCACTGACTTCATGCATTTATCATTGTCAGTAGTAGCACTTGAACAGCTAGTTTAGATATACTTTCCATTTGCGTACAGCATTCAGAAGTATATGTCAACATTAATCATTATCAGTTGAAGGACTACGTTAAGAAAGAAAATGAAATCTAAAAACCTGTAACCTTAGTAGTCACTTCTCCCTCTTTATTCTTCAACTGTTTACTTAACAGGTAAGAACAAAAGTAAAAGATTTGAAGTGATAAATATGGCAAATATTCAAACACAATGTAAGAGATTAATAAGTATGTCAAGTTAAATTCAGGTCACACAACCAGCTAAATGGATGCTGTCAAGATTAAATATTTTAAAAATCCTTATCTCTGATACCAGTTAACGCTTTAAATTATTAAATGCTAACCTAAAAGCATTAACAATCAAGTTGATATTTATCCTCCTTATTTAGGTGGCACTTTCTGCCAGGCAACTGAAAAGAGCTGTTATCCTGTTTTCTGAGTATTCATCTTTAAATATAGAGCAGTCTCCTTGTCTGTTGCAAGGGCAACTGTGACACAGCCCCCATTTTGTGTTCCTCTCCAATGTAGAATGTTATCGAACAAGTCACCATGAAGCCTAAGCAGGCGCAGACACAGCGAACTGATCCTGCAGTTAAATTAGGTGTTGATTGTTTCTCACTGACCTACCATACATTAAGTAGTACAGTTCACTAGCATGGTGCCACCACCACAGAGAAATGTTAAATATATGGTAGCTATTTTCTTAAAATAATAAGAACATTTCCATTTGGGGAAATCTCGTCATTAACTTCACTTTCAGGCCTAAATGAAAATTCTATCACTTATTCCTCCTCTTTAAAGTGACATCTTCAGGGTCGCCCAGATGGGGGGGCAAGTGGGCAATTTGCCCCAGGCCACAGGCCCAACAGGAGCACCCACGAGAAGGGCTGAGGCTCCCCCTCACCCCCGCCATCCCCCATCCCCCCCCGGCACCTCAGCGCACGCGTCCAGGAGCGTCCCTGGACAGCGCTGCAGCCACGTGCCTCCGGCGGGGCCTGAACTCCTCCCCGCTCGGAGCCGCGTGGTAATGGGGCGGGGCTGCGAGCTCCGGGCTGAGCGGCGCAAGCGCCGGTCCCAATGGAGCTCACAGCCCCACCCCCTTACCAGGCAGCTCTGAGCGGGGAGGGGCTCAGGCCCCGCCGGAGGCACGCGGCTGCAGCGCTGTCCAGGGACGCTCCTGGAGGCGCGCGCTGAGGCTCCAGGAGAGGGGGTAAGCGGCCAGGGCTGGACTGGGGGTTGGATAAGGGACAGGGAGTCTCGGGGACTGAAGAGTCCTTTTACCTTTGTACTATAGTTACACTGTTGAGGTTTGCGCCAAAGTAGCTAATGCCCAGTCAGTGTTTCCATCATAATCAAGGTTTCAATGAGGGAGTTAATAGAATTTCTCTGCCTTGAAATTTGGTATGAAAAGATATAGGGACTAGATAGCCATGGAGGTTGCTGGACTTGCCTTTTCATCTCTTGAGATCCAGGACCAGCTGGTGCACAGGAGTGCATTCTTGGGGAATTATTAATGTTGCAACAGAACCTAGAGACCACAAGTAAGATCAGGGCCCCATGATGCTAGGCACTGTGCAGACACCCTGCCCCACAACACTTCTTATCTGAATGGACAAGACCAACAAAGAAAGATTTGTTTCCATTTTAGAGATGGGGAACTGAGGCCTGGGCTATAAAATGACTTGCCTCAGGCGAGACAGAAAGTCTGTGACAGCCAGAATTGAGCACACATCGCGCAAACTCCAAACCAGCTCCTTAACCACAAAACCATGCTTTCTTTCTGGGGGCTCTCTGTTAATATTCCAAATCCAAAATGAAGCTGAGGTGCTTTTCCCTGCCACTGCAGACATTTACTCTCTCTCTGCATGTGATAAAGCATCGCTGCCAGAGATGACTCAACCCCGGGGCTCATAAAATACTTCTCAAGATCAAATACTTTGCTTGTGGAATGGAGCAGATTGGACCAAGCATTTGGAGTTTAAACACAGCAACCCACCCAGCCCTAGGACCTAGAGCTGGTCAGAAATATTCCGGTGAAGTGTTTCTTTGAAGTTTAGCATTTGTTGAAATACAAGTGTTTTGCGGAGTTGGTTTGGTTTCAGTTAAACCTGCCTGGTTTTCTGCCAGGTCACCTGCTTGGCTCCTAACAACCCACCTGCCAGACTGGCTCAGAATCCAGGGCTCCATTCTCCCTATTGAAATCCTCTGCAAAATAGAATTTCCTTCTCCACACAGCTCAACAAGGGACCTGGGGGGAGAAAGAGGTTGGATAAGGGGCAGGGAGTCCCGGGGACAGGGAGGGGGCAGAGGTTCTGGGGGGGGCGGTCAGGGGACGGGGAAGGGGGGGTTGGATCGTGGGCATTCGGGGGTCTTTCAGGACTCGGTGGGGGGGTGGATAGGGGTCGGGGCAGTCAGGGGACAGGGAGCGGGGGGCATTGGTGGGCGGTATCGGGGGGGGCGGTCAGGGGATAAGGAGCAGGATGGGTCGGGATTCTGGGGGGGGGCAGTCAGGGGGCAGGTAGTGGATGGGGGTTGGATAGGGGGCAGGGCCAGGCTGTTTGGGGAGGCACAGCCTTCCCTACCCTAAAGCTCATTCAGCAGTTTGAGGCTTGCAGACAGCTATTTAACACCAAGAGCCAAGCTGTTATCTTTTCCCTTTTCCCTACATTTAATTTCATACGGAGATTCATGTCAGGGGAGGGTAGCTTCATTTAAAATTAGCCACTTTAGATTAACAGTGATAGAGCCAAGAGAGCCATGGGGGAGGGATCACATGAGAAGAGCAATATCTACACCACCTATCTCCTTCCCAACCCTACCAAGGGAGACCCCCCCCCCACCCCTGCATTCCCCGAGGCTCCAGAGGGGTTAATTCAGTGGTTCTCAAACTTTTGTACTGGTGACCCCTTTCACATAGCAAACCTTTGAGTGCACCTCCCCCCCCCCTTATAAATTAAAAACACTTTTTAATATATTTAACACCATTATAAATGCTGGAGGCAAAACGGGATTTGAGGTGGAGGCTGACAGCTTGCGACCCCCAGTAATAACCTCATGACCCCCTGAGGGGTCCCAACCCCCAGTTTGAGAACCCCTGGGTTAATTTAATTTTAGCACTCTGTGTCCATTCACATGCATGTGCTAGTTTCAGCATTTCAGTTTTCACAACATAGGCTCATCCCAGATTCTGGAACAAGCTCAAATGCTCAGTTCGTGGAGTATGTACATAAGCTATACTAAAGACAAACCCACAGTAACCATCTCCAGTTTGTGAGGGACCCCATGGAGCCAGTCTCTAGGAAACAGATAAATTCATGAAGGTTAAGTCCACTAATGGCTATTAGCCAGGATGGGTAAGGAATGATGTCCCTAGCCTCTGTTTGTCAGAGGGTGGAGATGGATGGCAGGAGAGAGATCACTTGATCATTACCTGTTAGGTTCACTCCCTCTGGGGCACTTGGCATTGGCCACTGTCAGTAGACAGGATACTGGGCCGGATGGACCTTTGGTCTGACCCAGTATGGCCATTCTTATGTTCTAACCTAAGTGAACCCAAAGTTATGGAGACAAATATGAGTCAAGGAAGCCAGCAGAGTATCAGAAACCTGGAAAAAATCTCTGATTGGATGGACTCAGGTGTTTCATCACAAGCTGAGGAGGTTCAAAAGTTTTGGATTTTTTTTTAAGCAGAATTTTTTTTATTGTTTCTTTAAACAATCAAACACAGCAAGCAGCAAATATTTGGCCACACACTTCTGAAACCCCAAATCACGTTCAGGTTTTGGCAGACTAATGTCAGCTTTTCAATTTAAAAAAAAACACAACAAATTTTGAAGGAAAGCAGACACTGTCCGTGATTTTTTCTGCTTTTTAAAAACCCCTAGTTTTCGATCCAAAAAAAGTTTTGACGGAAAATAATTTGTCCAACCCTTTTAATGAGCGTTAGTGCCTTTTAGCACTATCTGATGCTGAGAACCAGTGATACCTTGTAAAGGTGACTTGAAAAGAAGTTCTCTCAAAACTGGGTTTGTGCTGAGATATGGAAGGTTTTTAAATGTTTATTTTTCCCAGGGCTCCACAGGGGCCCCCAGGAGAATACAGTATTCTATAGTAGTGCAACTTTTTTTTATGGAAGGGGCCCACAAAATTGCTTTGCCCCAGGCCCCCTGAATCCTCTGGGCGGCCCTGGACATCTTCAGTTTAGGCCTCTTTCCTCCTCTTCAGAGAAACAATCACTGGACAAGAGCAAACAAACCCTAAATGAAATTAATAATTTAAACTGCCAAAGTACAGACAACTAGGAAGAAAAGAAAGGAGCAGAGATAAAGTACTGATCATCCCTTTAATATTGCATGCAGTTTTCATCAGCTCTGCATTCACAGTAGGTGACTAGGTGCTGATAAATGGAGGGTAGCAAACAGATGGTAAAACAGGTCAAAGAGATGCCAAATAAAGAATTGCTTAGAGCAGTAGCTGAAGTTGACAAGAAAACACTTGCAAGGCTAGTACAGACAAATTTTAAAAAACAGTGCTAATGGATGATAAAGTAGATACTAGCAGTTCTTTATAATATACTTCTGGAACATCAAAAGCCTTCACAGAATAAACAACCTTTTTCTCTCATGTACTTCCAAATACATTTATATTTTCATATTAACTGTGAATATTTAGTTCTTCTTTAAAGTCCAGGACACTGTGGCCAGTTTATTACTAGGTCAGTAAGAAATGATTATGCTGCATTTAGTGCCCTAGACAGAGGCTTTATACATTTGAATAAATATTATGGACAGAGCTGTTCTGTAATTAACTAGACAAACAGGAACATTTTGGAATCCACAGCCTTGGAGTACAGGAAAACCATTGTATCATTCCATGTAGAGCTAGGGATACAGTACAGCAACTGTGGATGTCCTTTGAAGTGTTACAGCTGTATCATATTTGGTTGAGTGCTGAACAGACACAGGAAAGGAGGAACTGGGTGAAGTCTCTGACAACCAAAAGAGAACATTTTATTGCACTACTTCAGCCACACCTTCAACAGGCTGTGGACTTTGGTCTCATCCAGGCATGGACTGCATCATCCTGTGTGTTTGTATACAGCCTAGCACAATGGAGTCTCAATCCGGATTCAGGCCTTTTGAGTGCTAGCAGGATCCCCTTAATATATAATAATTAATAGTGAGGATGGCCTGACTCTGGATAGTCACTGGAATTTTTGAATGTGGCCTCTGCAGATTCACCTTGTGGGATGAACCCTCTTGTTCTACTGAACTTTGGGATACTTCTGAAAAGTGTAGTCCCCACTGGGCACTGCACATGTTCTCTCACCGGACTGAACGTCTACAGTCAAAATTACAGAAGGGCCATGTAATCCCAGATGCCTCAGTTCCTTCTGCTAACCCAAGGGGTCTAGGAGAGTAGAACTCAGAGGAAGAAGGAAGGCTAGTGGACAGTGTAAATATTCCAGGGAGAACACCACTCTCAAAGCACACATCACTATTGTTAAGTGTAAGCAGGATGTGAATGAGCTCTCCCCTGACATCTAGTGATGAACTGGGGGAAAACAATCTCAGGAGCAGACCATATTTGCATAAACACAGCTACTCTGTGTAGGTGACCAGCAGATAGACGTGCTTTGCCAAAGGGATCAATTTTGGCTGTTTTAGGTTGAAATTCACTTTACTATTGAACATAGGGATCAAGACACGTTATCCTTACTGCCCTAATTGAGGAGGTGTCCCTACTTTGAACCTCACTCGCTAACCAGATGGTAGTGATGCCAAATCCAAGCAAAGGACAGAACATGTGGACAGGTATTCCTACCTGGTGGCAGGGACTTGGTTTAAAGGGTCCTAGAATCCATTTGCTCATCCCCTTCTAGTGTGTAACAAGAGAGCTGACTAGACTCAGTTTAGAGTCCTGGTTCTCTCTCAGTAATCACTAAGGTGATCTAGGGCCTATGCCTTACGTCTGGTATGGAGATAGTACTGTGATGAAAGAAGAATACAGAAGAGGTAGCAACAGAGGGTTTCCCCACTGCCCAGTGAAATCACTAAAAGTCTGAAGTCACTAAGAACAGGAATAAGTGATAGAACCTCAGAGCACACCATTGCCTCTAGAGGCAGCAGTGATGGTGGCAGTGGGGAGCGGAGTTTTCCCAGATTACTAAGTGGGGTCTGAGCCATTTCTGTTTTGTGATGTTAAGCGGAACCCCTCGATATTGAACCTGGTCCTTCTCACTCCAACATCTCCCAGCAAAAAGGTTACATAAATATTTTTTATAAAGCCTAGCAAGCAATACAACCCCAGAGAAAGGGAGCTAAGGAGGTTTAATTAAACTAGAATTGCAGAACTACCCTTCCAAAGTGAGTATCAGATCTAGAGGCCAAGCGGAGAGAGTAGTGTATCATTATCCTGTGATGCATGAGGTAGGGAGAAATTGTTCCAGATTGGGATGTAGACTCAAACAGTCTTTCTGAGTTAGCAGAGCTGATGATGCCAGCAGTAGATAGGTCCAAGAGATCTGTATAACAGCTTGCCTGGCCCATGTTGGAGCAAGCAGTATGATCCAGGCTCTGCCATGTTGTGTCTCACACACACACTATATCTAAAACCATCCATGGAATCAATGAAGAAACAAAAAAATCCCTTAGGTCTATCCAAATTGAAAGTATCAGTGGTCAAGTCTCAATCCATATTTGCTCTGGAGCAGGACTGGGGACAGTTTGCACTGCTATTTGTCAAAATGTTTGCGAATGGGCCCACTATTTGAACAGCAGATCAGTTATGATCTATTTCAAGAACTATTCATGTTTTCCTGTAGACTGCAACTGAAGTCCTCCACTCACCTGGCAGATATAGAGTAATGGGATGCACTTTATAAGGTAGGCACCAGTCTCATTGAGCCATGCATCCCCACAGAGATTTTAGAATCAGGCAACTTTAAAAAAAAAAAAAAAAGTAAGACATGGCTGTTCTGTTATCTATGACCACTTGAACAACATGGCATAAGAAAGGTATTATGGCCCACCCACTTAATACTAAAACTCTCAATTCCAGAACATTCCTCCCACATTCCACTGATTAAACTGTCAGCTCTTGGTGTATTCCTTAGTTCCAACCAGAAGCATCTGTTTTGATCACATTTGGGACTGAAATGAACTCCCTGCCTTCCTGACAGGATGAGAAATCCATCAATCAGAGAAGACTGGGATGGCTGTCACCAGTGTAAAGGGAAATGCATTGATGGACCAGAGTAAAAAATAACAGAACACTCTTGCTGGCTGTGTATGTTTACAGAGACTCTACATTTGAGCTAAGCACAACAGAAGCTGCCTGGTGATCAATTGTCATCAGAATTATCCTATGTACTATCAACATTGCTGACAAGAATCTGAAACATGCACACACACACCCCTTTAACCTTGCAGGAACCTAAGCAACCCATGGAATTAGATGTTTTTCAAATAGGGTGATTCTATTAGTAGATGTTTGAAACTACTACAAATCAGGAGAGGAGAGGAGAAAAACACTTGATTCAGAAAAAGCTGGCACTGCAATAAATCAGTATTTTTTCTTCTTGAAGCAGAGCTTATGAATTTTAAGTCTTGGGCTTCAAGCTCCAAAGAAGTAAATTCATCATTCAAATATCAGAACAGCAAAAAGCCAAAACTGATGATCCCTTTAAAATACATAGGAAGTTTTTAAAGATTTTTTTAAATAACACTAGAGAATAATTTTATGGCCTAGATGCCCAAGATAAAAAAAAATCTAAAAACAACAATTCCTAGGAATGCAAGGCACAAAAGCTGTGGGGGGAAAGAGCTCATGTCATCTGGAAAAAAAAAAAGTGATGTAGTTCATTCTATGAAAGTTCAGATTGCCAAACATAGCTTCAACCCATATTTGTGAGTATGTAACAGTCACCCTAAGATATTGGTTATTACGTCTATGTGGCTATTTCACCCGGCTAAGCAAAATAATCCCCCAAGTGCCATAACTAAATCCCAGAAACTCCTAATATCTCACCATGATAAGCAATGATTAACTACTGTCTCCCAGCATTCTTTACAATCAGAAACATAAAACTGTACTGATAGTGAAGTATTTTCTCATAGCTTCTTTGTTAAACCAGACACTGATGACGCTAACGGGGGGGGGGGGGTGTGGGGGGGGGGGAGAACTTCTGGCATATTGCCAAGAATGCTATATACTTTTGGCTACTTCACTTAGAACATTTTGTAGTGTATACAGTAACGGTTTCTATGTTTCCATTTTAAGGAAATATTAAGTAAAATAGCTAATAGTTGACCCATTCATGCATCCCCAATGATACTACCAAAACATCCAGCGGCAGGTCCAGGCACCGGCGCTCCAAGCGCGTGCCTGGGGTGGCAAGCCGCGGGGGGCGCCTTGCCGGTCGCTGTGGGGGGTGGCAGTCAGGCAGCCTTCGGCGGCTTGCCTGCGGGAGGTCCGCCAGTCCCGCGGATTTGGCAGCAATTCGGCGGCGGGTATGCCGAAGCTGTGGGACAGGCGGACTTCCTGCAGTCAAAATAAAAATCATAAGAAAACCCATAAAGTTGTGCACGGAAAAATTAAACCATATAGATTTGTGAGGGGGTTCTCTTTACCTACTGATTATTCCTTTAAGGGGAAAGCCACTGTGATAAATGAAGGGGTGGAAGTAGCTCCCTTTTATGGACACCCAGCCAGTCAGTAGCTATAAAATCCCTCTTAGAAGCTGTTCTCTAATTGCTTTACCTGTAAAGGGTTAAAAAGTCTCACTGCTCTGCATAGGTAAAAGGAAGTGAGTGGGCACCTGGCCAAAGAGCCAATGGGAAGGCTAGAACTTTTTAAGATTGAAACAAGACTCCCCTTTTATCTGTCTCTTGTTGTTCTTGGGGAGAGGCAGACGGAGCAGTTATGCTCTGAGAAGCTTGGGCCAGATATGAAAAATCATCAGCATCATACCTAGAAACTATTTATCTAAAATCCCAGATATATAACTAGATCAGGAAATGTCCAGGAAGATGCAATTAGGTTTATCCCTTTTATTTCTTTATGGCTTGTTGATTCCTCTGTGCTAACCCCAGGTGCTTTTGTTTTGCTTGTAACCTTTAAGCTGGATCTCAAGAGAGCTATTCTTGATGCTTAATCCTTGTAGTAGTTCTTTTTTTAAATCTAGCAAAAGCCTAAGTCCTCAGATGTATTTTCTTCCTTTTTTTAATTAATAAAATTTAACTTTTTTAAGAACAGAATTGGATTTGTGTGTCTTAAGAGGTTTGTGCACATGTTGTTTAATTAGCTGGTGGCAACAGCTGAATTCCTTCTTTTTTCCCCCTTCTTCTTTCTTAGCTCTTCCCCAGGGAGTGGCGGTGAAAGGGCTTGAGGGTACCCCACAGGAAGGAATTCCCAAGTGTGCCTTCCTGGGTTCTCAAAGAGGTTTTGCACTTGGATGGTGGCAACATCTACCAATCCAAGGTCAGAGAAAAGCTGTAACCTTGGGAGTTTAATACAAGCCTGGAGTGGCAAGTATTAATTTTTAGAGTCCTTACAGGACCCCACCTTCTGCACTCCAAGTGCCAGAGTGGGGAATCAGCATTGACAGCCACAGACTCCCCAGATTTTGGGTTGGAGTATGTTGCAAGCTGAAAATTTAACCTGGAAAAAACCACAAACAAATAGGGGCAGCGGACAGCCCCTTCTTTTGCTGCCTGAAAGAGGACTCCACTTTTCATCTCCTCCCTGCCTCTCCTCCTCTGGCATTCTACTGGGCCAGCTGTAACTCCTCTCCTTTCCCTTTTTGGCATCCTCCCCACCCCCAGCATTCTTCAGACCAGCACCTGCATGGTTCTGCACCCTCTTATCATTCCTTCTGCCACAGCAATTCCGTTCTGAAAACTGAAGATCATGGGGGAAGAAAAAGCTCAGGGTTCCTTTTTGTGCCCACATGCATTGCTGCTGGTTGTTTTGGAACCAGGACTGCCTTGTGGTTCTCTTTCTGCCAGAGTTTGGCTGCTACCCAGTATACAGACACACAAAACAAGGAGCGGGGAATATGAAGCCTATGCAGATAAGGACAGGAAGTGCAGTCAGAATGTTCCTCCTACTTAGAGTGCCCAATATTTCAGACTTGCTATTTGGGACGGGGTGAGGTGTAATAGGTGCCTATATAAGAAAAAGCCCCACATATCATGACTGTCCCTATAAAATCAGGATATCTGCTCACCCTACTTCTGGTGGTCCCAGATAAAGCTGGCACATGGCAGCTAACCCTCCCTGATTATAACCCAGTGGCTGCCCACTGGAATTCTTGCTATACACCTGTCAAGAAAAAGCTACTTGACTTTTTAAGGAAAGAAAAATTTGTTCTCCATGCATGGTTTTAGTCAGGGCCAGAAAGGAAGATACAACCTACTGCAAGGAAGGCTCTTTTCATTAGGCCAAGCTCTGGAATTCTTGTATATAGTTGGATTATTACCACTAGAGCCTCACATCGAGAAGACTTCCTCTCCATGGAAATGGGGTTCACCCATCTGGTCCCCCTACAGAAAGGAATGTGGAGTAGACTGAGTGGGCTACTGTGGAACCAGGTCTAAACGGAATTTTACTGAGTGTATCTGGTATGCTAAGGTATATGCAAGGCACAAGCACATGTAAATTAGTTTTCTGGAGATTAGACTACATCCAGTGACTGTCTACTTTACATAAATGTGTTGGTTATCCCATTTGGGATGGATGCATTAGAAATGCTTACATAATTACATCTTTATGAATACAAAATTCATGTTAACCTTAGGTTAATCAGCACCAACAAAAAAGGAAAGTTAGTAAAGAGACTGTGCCTCCTCCAGGTGCAGCCAGGAGAGTTAATTGGCCCAGCTAGCCACCTTAACCTTTTCAGGCCTGGTGTGGGGTGGACTTTCCATCACAGTGTCCAATACATTTTCATATAAATTTTTGCTCATGTTACTCCTGTGCAAGACACATCCTCAATTCTACCTTTTTCTAAAATCCTCATACAAGATTTTCTCCCCTTGGTTATTGCAGCTCCCTTCTTTAAAAGGTCCCCAAATCTTATTTCTTCAGATTCCAGCACACGAAGAAGGTTTCTGCCCACTATCTCACATGAGCAAAGGAGAATACATTGCCCCTTCATCAAATAAGTTGATTATTTCCCAAGCCAGTTCAAAGCTACCTTTCTTTTCAAATGCTCATTGACTTGCTCCAGGTTTTCTCCCTGACTTGCTTTCTTCACTGCTTCCCCCTCCTTTTCCTCTTTCTTTCTGATTTAGCATTGGCCTGTCTCTCCATTTTTGTTAGTGGGTGATCTTGCTGCTACATCTAGAATACATCCCATCTCTCTCTTCCTTATGAGCTTGCCAATTTCTTCTCCCTTTCCCTCTTCCCCTCTGCCACTGAACTCTAAATGCATATTTAAGTCTGTAAAGTGTTTGGGGATTTATTTGTAAGGACACTATACAAAGTAAGACCCCAATCCTGTAATCTGATCTGCTCAGGTGGACCCTTTGAACCTATTTGAAGACCCAGTTTCTTCAGTGGGTCTATGCATAGACACTAGGGTACACTCACACAGATCCTATTGCAGGATTGAGGCCCAAAATACCATGCTGTCATGTAAACACAAAACACAATTCCAGAACTCAAAACCCTGAATCCAGCAAACATTCCATGGAATATATTACAGTGGGTGCCATTCTAGCTATAGTTATCACAGATGCTGCGAAGTAATTGCTAGCAACATGAAGTCTGATATCAAATTAAAGTTTCACTCAATTAACACAAGGATGATAGACCACAGAAGACTATGCTCTTGTGTTATCATACACAAACATATTGATTTTTACAAAACAGCTACTTTACATTGCTAAACATTGCAGACTAGGCAATCTTCATCTCTAGACTCTAATAAATAAAGTTTAATTTGCCATAAAAATCAGAACAATTGGTGAAATAATTACATTCACTCTAGTGTTACTTCACTAATAAACTTGCCTAGGTATAATGTTATAAAAGGTTTGAGGGTTTGTAGAGCCTGGTCTGATCAGAGGCCAGATCAAACAGTGAAGATGACATATAACAATCAAATTATCTACCCTGGTAGCTGAAAGGACAAAATAGTTTAATAGAGCACACTAATTATTTGCCCCCTAGCGGTTTAACCTGGTTTGACTGATCGTTATCCAGTAGTATACCAAGCTAATGTAACACAGTATCTTAAATACTGTAGTTATTTTCCCCAGAATAGTGTAATTATGTACTTTAATAATTCAGTTGATCTCTGATTCTTTCTGGTTTCTAGCAGCCCATTTGTCTGTTAATAACTTTTCCATCTAGCACGCAAAGGTTTACTGTCAGCTCACTGGGTTTCATAAGGGCAGATCTTCTGAGACTAAGGTGGAAGACCTCACAATCCAAGCATTGCTATGATTTAGAAAGAGTTCCTGGTTGTGGACATCATTGTAGCTAATCTCCACCATTATTATTAATTTGCATTGTAGTAATGCTTAAAGTCCCCCATCGATGATCTGGGCCCCATTGTGTCCTGCACTAGAAAAACCTATAGAAGAGGAACAGAGGGGGCTGGAAAATCAGCTAGAGACTTACCTTGCAAAATGTCCAGAGAATCACATCCTCAAAAGGGAAGCAGTTGTGCAGTGTATGGAGGATACTAGGACATCCTCGGACCATTGGAGATAGATAGCCCTCAATATGCGGACAAATCCCCGTCACCTTCTGAAGGATCCTTGTGCCATTGGCCAATTTCAATACAGCAATAGTGGGAACACTTCAGAGCTTGGACTTCTTCTGAGTTATTCATGGAGTAAGCCTGAGACAACAGGAAAAGTGGCTGGTCCTCTGCCCCATCTTCTTTGTGCCCCAGGCTTTACCCACAAAATCCAGCAGAGTATCAGTCCTCCAGAGAAAGTTCTACAGGCTTTGGGGAGGGAAAGAATGATTCAGGAGAACTGGGGCTCCTCCTCCTTTGCATACCATGCCCCCACTGGCTAGCAGAAATTGAATGGTACAGTCTAACCCCAGAGAAAAGGGTGGGCTATATTGCTAGTTGAAATATATAGGCAAGTTACCAGTGAGTTTTTTCTATTATTCCCAACTTCTTATGATGAATAATCAAAGAAAAACACTCACATACAGGATGAAACATTTATTTAAATATTTAATAAGTGACGGGATTGGGAGAACCCCAACTTTCAAAATAAAAACATATCCAAAATAACCATATTACTCTGGCAAGCTATGTCATGCCATGCCTTTTTGCTATAGATGCTACAATCTGTGTCTTCCTATATCAGAACATAGTTTATGTACTTTTTAATCTGTACAGTATGTTGTCTAAAATCATATCAAATGTAATCAGTTTATTTATGCATACATATAAATAATTAGATAAGGCAACTGCAACACTAACTCCTCTAAATATATATCAGAATTAAACTTCCAGTAGATCACTCATTCCAAAAGATTGTTGTTTCAAACTTGCATAAGATGTTGCTCTTAGTACCTTGTTTTAGGCATTTAAAATGAGTTCTAACACACATTTTTACAGGAGGATAGTTAGGAACCAGAGATACTAAGTATAAACACATTTCCATTTTAAAGATCAAAAACAACAAGAGCCAAATAAAAGAGAAAAGGGAATCCTCACTACTTTTAAAAAATTCCCTTTTAGTCTAAACAGAAAGCTTGCAAACATTTCACAGAAAAATTAAAATCCACTATAGTTTTGGGACAGGT
Organism: Chrysemys picta bellii; assembly: GCF_011386835.1. Lineage (NCBI taxonomy): Eukaryota > Metazoa > Chordata > Testudines > Emydidae > Chrysemys > Chrysemys picta. Next base: position 48,236,671 of record NC_088798.1, on the reverse strand, counting down.
GCTTCCCCATTTCTCCACCCACCCCAACTCATGCTGTCCATTAATGCAAGTAGCAAAGACTACATGGCTACAACTGAGTCTAGGAACGAGTATACTTGGCCCAGATGTGTAATATTATTACAAAAGCAATAAAAAGAATACTTATGATCAGTACTGTAAAGGGACCGATTTTGATCCCATGGGAAGCATCAGTGTAGAAACTCCATACTCCTTTAGTGCTTGATGAAGAAGTGGAGAGGCTTGCACTGCAGTTATTTTTCCTTTGTTTGACACTCCATCCTGCACCCTTCGGCCAAACAGCTTTATCAGAAGATGCACCGACAACGGCACCACTTGGAAGGACAGGCATGACAGAGCGTGTAGGAGACAAAGCCCTCACAGCAGCCGTCAGCACAGAGATTCACTAACCAAGCAACCAGCTTCTTCAGTGCCTGTTATTGAAGGACACTATCAAGAAGCGGCAACACCAAGTCTGCTAGTCATTTATATACAGCTAGTTAACAATGAGAGCTATTTCTGATATTGTGTGCATCAGAAAATGCCTTGTTTGTTTATAAGCTCTGCAGTTGATTCCTGTACGTTAATGAGTGGAAAATCTTAAGAATTGTCGCTGATACTTTAAAAAGCACATGGAGGTGAAAAACAATGGCACTCGGTTACACTAGCTAGATCCTGTTTAAGGCAATAGGGGTTGCAACCATGTCATTCTGAGCAGAATTTACACCAAAATATATTAACATTATTAATGAAGAAGTGACAAAATACAGGGCCCTGACTTATGCCATTTGACTTGGATGGAGTTATGTAGAGTGTCCATCAGGACAAAATTGGGTCCATATTAGAATCAGAGGTACATGAGGCATTTTATATTCAGAGGGCCAAATTAGGAAGTGTGTGGCATTGATGTAAGTTAAACATCTATTGTAAATTGGCTAGAAAGTAGCCCCTAAGCATTCAGTAGATATGTCAAAAGAGAAATTTCCTGAGTGGGTGGAAGGGAGATATAGAAGGTAGAACAGCTAACAAAAGGTATTAAGAGTATGTGAGAGAGTGGTGTGGAAGTTGGAGGGAGAGACAGAGCTCCTACACTTTATCCCATATCATCGTGTTAGATGCTTTTCATGTAACATCTCCCTTCTGGCCTCTCAGGGAAGTTGCACCATTGTGTGTGGCAGGGAGAACAAAAGTTACTCTATTTTAACAGTTACACTGATGTGTAACTTAAACCACCGTTTACAGCAATGCTGTGCTTGGGGAACTGACTTCCATGAGTTTCACCCACTTATACTTAATCCAAGTTGGGCACAAAATCTGATTAAGATCCGTTTAATGGGGATGTGGGTAGGAATAGCTTTCTTTGGGGGAGGCACAATTCTCATTTACATCAATGGAAGTTACACATTCAGTGAGGGAACCATATTCCCCTATGCTTTTTGGTAATGTTTAGATGAAAGACATAAGGTATGCAGCTTTTGTAATACTTTCTTCCTGGAATAATATACTTGTACACTACAGGCTATATCAGGGGTCGGCAACGTTTGGCACACGGCTCGCCAGAGTAAGCACCCTAGCGGGCCCCGGGCCAGTTTATTTACCTGCTGACGCGGCAGGTTCGGCCAATCGCGGCCCCCACTTGCCGCGGTTCGCCGTCCCCGGCCAATGGGGGCAGCGGGAAGCGGCGCGGGATGTGCTGGCCGCGGCTTCCCACCGCCCCCATTGGCCCGGGACGGCGAACCGCGGCCCGTGGGGGCCGCGATCAGCCGAACCTGCCGTGTCAGCAGGTAAATAAACTGGCCCGGCCAGCCAGGGTGCTTACCCTAGCGAGCCGAATGCCAAACGTTGCCGATCCCTGGACTATATTAAGAAATACTGAATAGCATTTCCTGTTCAGAATCATGGGTGAAATATAAGGGTTTGGGTCAAAAATTAACATCAGCAGTGACTGTGTGTGACATACCGAAGTGTTAAGATAAACCGATCACATCGGGGTAATAGAAGATATCAAAGCACTTTTAGCGCTGGAAGTTGCAGTATCCATAATATGTCCATATGATCACTACAGTCTGTGAAACAGAAAGACAAAAATTCCTTAGTTTAAACTGTTAACTTTACTGCCTTAGTTTTCTTTATTCCATAATTGCCTTAGCTTTCCATCACTTCTATTACAAGCATTTGGGTAGGCAATAAATCCAAAATAATCTAATGGATTTCAGATAATATTTTAAGTAGTTTGGGTGAAATTCAACCTCCATGTACATAACAAGAATCAAGTACGGTGTAGATTCTGATACTTGTGTGACTGGCAGTAGTGCAAAACCACAAGAAGGCGAGAAATCCACAGGAAACAGGGAATGAAATTCCAGCCCTAGCGTACAGGCAGAATGCAGGGCATGGCATAAAACACAACATATGGAGCTGAACACCCAACACTGCCCCTTCATTCTACCTCAGGGTAAATTAAGATAAAAGGTATTCTTTAAAAACCTTTTAGCTAACACCTTTAAAAGCCCAAATGGGGCTTTTGGACCACTGGATCCGTGTAAGTGTAGATCCAGGATTTCCTTCCCTAGCTCACCCCCATTAACTCCTTCCATTCTGGCCTATTCAAAACCAATGCAGACTCTCCTTCACAGCACAGCTTTGTGAAGACCCCCAGCAGCAGTTCCACTAACCTTGTGTGCAGAGAACCTATGGGGTTAGGGTTACCAATTTTGGTCAGCTGTATTCCTGGAGTTTTCATCACGATGTAATCTTTAATTAAAGATTAGTCTTTAATTCCTGGAGACTCCAGGACAACCCTTGAGGCTGGGCAACCCTACTATGGGTACTAGAGAAAGCCTTGCATAGATCCTCCTCACTTGGATGAATACTCAAAGTTCACTATCAGACACTATTTGTGACATAACTGTTTTTATGATTAACAACATCCTACTCCCCAGTCAGAGGGGCAATGGTGGCCATATTTTTCTCATCTCCTGTTGTTTTCTAAAGCCATATTATTTCCCTGTCTCAGACCCACCTTTGAAAACTTAAAACACAGCTCCTTGACATGCTCAAATTTCAAATGATTTACTGGGTTGTTGTAGCTCAGACTTATGTGGTTATTCTCTTTTAATCTTATTTAGTTTTCTCCATTTGTGTATTTGATTGGCAGAATACTGATCAACCAATCAGGTTACTCGCAGTCCTGTCTGCCTGATAAATATTCAGTGAGAATCACTGAGCTGCATCAGTGGTGTTCCTTCTTAGTAAATCTTTAAAAAGCTGGGGCTGCCGGAGGTACAAATTATTTCTGCCTTCCAGCCATTATGAGCAATGCAGCTTTATTTAACATTTCTTAACAACGCCTCCAACATCCTGTAAACTGGTCATGTATTACTCTTGAATGAATGTATAAATAATTGGATATTAATTGCATACCTAAAACCTGTTAATAAAGGCGGTTAGTCATAATTAGCTGAACTGGAGCACTCTATTTATAATATGTTTGCACCTGTTCTATTCTACTACAGTTTGTATGTAAAAAATAAATAAATAGACAAATGCAAGAAAAACACGTTATTGGATTGATAAAATGCTCTGGAAGCATTATTAAATGGTATTCTGCTCCTGTATCGAACATTGGTAGATTTGAAGATTAATGGGGTGCATTGCATATCCAGTGGGTAGTACAGAGAATCAGTTTAGGATCCTGTACCAGAAGAGGATCCAATTTTAAGGATAATTCTACCCCTTTCCCACCTCACACATAAAGACAGAGCTATACACACACAAATCCAAAATTTCAAAATTAGGGGCAAGCCCGAAAAGCCAAGGGTGAAATTCAGGCTCCCCTGAAGTCAATGGCAAAATTGGATTCAACCCCAGATTTTTTTTTAAAAAAGTGTTCTTGGGCACTTTGCTGCCATTTTGTTCACAGTGTTTTTTTAATGACAGTTCACCATAAGCCAGTTGGCAAGGGAGTGGCTCACCTTTTCAATACTGGTTCCCATCTGAAACTATCTAGTTTCAAATAAAGTTCTTCAGTTACCACATAAGCATTCACTGCTGCCCACCTTTATTACAGTAAAGCCTCTTGTAGACTTACCACTTCCAACTTCCCCCTTTCCCACATGCATAAATATTGTTTCATTAAAAGATATGTAAACACAATGAAACTACATGATGTAATGTTAACAGGAAATAGAACAGCTGGTCTAGGTTAGCTCACTTGAGTATTTTTAATCAACTTTTCTAAAGAATTTCTAATTTTTAAATAAATCCTGGTAGTCTCCCCATCTCCAATTTTACATTTTTTTAGTTGATATTACATGATTGCAGCTGTTGTTAAATTTAGGGTTAAGAAAAATAAAACCCCAAACTCACATGGTTTCTCTTTCAGATGACAATATACCCTGCAGCTATAAGAGGATAAATTAATAGGTACATTTCTCACTTCTTTTATCCTATTTCCTTCCATTCCAAAACTTAGTTCGCAAAAGGTCTGATGGTTAGGGACGGCGAGTTGTATGGGCCCATGGTGCCCAGGCTCCAGCAAATTCAGGCCCCGGGGGCCTGGATCCACCAATATTCGGGGCTGGGTCTCTTCCTCGGCCCCCACCTGCCACCCCCGAGCATCCCTGCCTGCCTTGACAGCAGACAGCTGCCTCCTGCAGCTCTGTGCTGCACTCCCTCACCATCCACCCGCTGCTGGCTACAAGGGAGTGGTGCCAGGGGCAGGCTGAGGCAGCTTCTGCACCTGCGGAGGGCGGAGGCACATGCCAGCACTCTCCCCGGCAGGCAACTCCGAGGTGGGGGCTTAACCTGGCTGGACCTCCTGAGCAGCAGCAGCCCTGGGGGAGCTTGGGTGAGTGTTGTGCCGGGGGGGGGCTCCTCCCTTCCCCTCCCCTGGAGCTCACTGCTGCCAGCAGGGAGCGGGCTGGGAGGGAGGAGTCCTCTCTGGCCGCCTGCCCCAGCTCCAGGGCAGCCTGCCTGCTGCACCCCAAACTCCTCATCCCTGTCCCAGCCCCATGCCCTGCACCCCCTCCTGCACCCCAACCCCCTGTCCCAGCCCCGAACCAGCACCCCAAACCCCCTCCCACCAGCACCCCAAACCCCCTCGCATATCTCCCCTCCTGCACCCCAACCCCCTGTCCCAGCCCAGAGCCTGCACCCAGCACCAAGACTTCCTCCCAGAGCCTGCACCCCAAACTCCCTCCCAGAGCCTTAGGTAGGTGGTGGGGGCGGACTTGGACCCATTCTGGGCACCACCAAAAATTATACAAACCTGCTGCCCCTGCTGATGAGATAATGGTAGTGTTGTAAATAAACCTTCCAGATGCTGGTCACTGGTAAAAAGTCAGCATTTGACAACACTTACCACACACTGACTTCTGAGACGCAACCCTCCCTCCACTGCCAGCCAAATTAAAATTAGGAAGTACCTGTTGTAACCATGGCCCCAATCCTGCCAAGGGAATTGCACAGGTGGACCCCTAAAGTCAATGAACTTCCATATGGGTTCAGGGGCCCATCCACATAATGCTCTGTCAGGAATCAGAGCTCATGGGATAGGTTTAGGCAAATATTGAATTTTTAATAAAGACCACTGAAAATACCACATTTAGGAAGCAAAGAAGTTAGGATAATAGCTCATGAAAATGAGACAAGTTTGTTAAGCTTAGTGCTTAACAACCCTGCAACTCACCAGACTATAAATACTATAAAAATATTACCCACACTTATTTTATACCTTAATATCTTCTTAATAAAATAACCCCCTCTATAGTAACTATCAACAATCTGTTTTTGTTTGCAGGTTGTATGGAATTTTCTTCTTGGTTTTTGGGCCATTAGGTCCAATTTTATTTGAATTACTGCCTTAATTGTACAGCGTCTCAGATAACTTCACAGGATATTTTATAAACAAATCAAATAAGGACCCAACCCTGGTAGCATTGAGGGTCAATTTATCATTCACCTTGGAGAGAGGAAAGAGAGACTTATGATTAAGATTGTGGACTGGGACTCTGGGGACCTGGTCTTGTTCTTTGCCATAGACATTCTGCTTTGACATAGACATTCTGTGTTACCTTGGGCAAGTCATTTAGTCTTAGTCTTTATACCTCATCCCAAAGGAGCTCTGAAGAGAAATATACTTATAGGCTAAGGTACTAATGCATCAGACCTTGAACACCCGGCTCAGTCTGGGTGGGTTTGAAGTTCAATGGCTTATCCATTTCGAGGAGACACAAGCAAAAGGAGGGCTGGGGTCTGGGCTTCTGTAGGGATGGACATCTGGAGGCTACATGTGCTCTGGGAACCTGTCCCTAGGGTCCCCTGTCACCGGCAATTAATTCACACATTCATTACTATGAAAGACATTTTCTCTCCTTGGAGATAATTAACAGGTTAGCAATAATCCTAGCCTCCCCCCAGTGCATCTCCCTCACTGTTACCAAAACTATCCCAAAGAAAGGACAAGAAATAAACTAAACTTCCCAGTGATTGGAAGACACTGAGTCATGCTATTTCTTACTGCTTGATAAGCAAACAACAACAGTTTTTCTGCTGCTCCCCAGCACCACAGCAGCCAGGAGGAACCTACCCAGAACTGCCATTTCCAACCACCTAGGAACCTTCTGATCCCAGCATTCCAGGCCTGCTTCTTTGAACTTAAATCATTCTATCACTCAGCACTGTCTCCTGGTGTCCCCAGCAACAGTAACAGACCCGATTAACCTCTTCAGTGCTGGAAAATAAGATTACAGCAAACATGAATTTTTGGTGGAGAGACACACTCAGGCGAGCAACAAAGCTCATCCGTGCTAGACAAACAAGTCTTAAAAATCTTTAACCTAAAACTGATAGGTATAACTACTACTAGGAGCCAGATTAACGATTCCCACTTCACCTCAATAGGATCTATGTGGTAGGAGGGGGATTACTTCCATATAGACTGTGGTTGTAGAGGTGGGGAAATTGGTATTTTCCAGGATAACATTTATCTTGTTGGAATATAGTTCTTTACAAGACTGTGGGCTTATGCACTAACTTGGAGGTCCTTATTCAGGCACACAACTGTAGGTGGCTGCAAAATTGACACTGCCAGATTTGGGGGGCTGAAACGATAGTGCTTCAGTGAGCTGGAGATAAGGAGAACCTTAGAAATATCATGCCTGAGAACAGGCAGGGTTCTTAGAGTCTCCAAATCTTCTCATTTAGAGCTGGCAAATACAATACAAGAGGAAAGACTCAATGAGTTAGAGCACAGAGCTAGTATGTGTTTGTGACAGAGTGCTGTGCCTGATTAACTAACAAGCTACTTATCCCATTAACAGTGGGTTGAGAAAGGCACAGGAAGGACATGCTGGAAGGGAGAGGCAGACAGGCTAGGAAAGCCAGAACCAGTTGGGTGTAGCTCAGCCTGAACAGCTATATGCAGTAAAATTCACATTCGGTTTTCTCCCTTAGCGTGGCTGTATTTGATATGAAGAAATGTGATGTGGCAAATAAATTACAACCTCTGCAGTTGCAATGGGTACGTGCAGCTGGCAGAACATACAGTGCCAATCAAGTTGCTCGTGATCTTCTAGCCATTTGATAAATATTCATGAGGAAGTATTGTGATGCGTCACTGGTGTTCCCTTTTAGTAAATCTTTAAAAAGCTGGTGCTGCCAGAGGTAGAACTTATTTTTGCCTTCCAGCTACTGTGAACAATGCAGCTTTATTTAGTATTCCTTTAGAGACTCAGAAATCCTGGAGATGCGTCACAAATTACTTATATATAAGTGAATAGTTAGTTTTATACCTTTAAACAGTCAAACGTGGCCCTATATAAACTTATTTTTTCTTTCAGCTGAGGCAGTTGCAAGCGAAATAATTTTAGAATAATCTTACTAGTATTCGTTATGCTTAGATACTGACTTGAGAGTACTCTATAAATATCTTTAATTACCATTCTGACTCTCCACAACACGTTGGTAGATTTTAAAACAAGTGTGTTACAATGTACAAACAGTGTGTAAGAACGAATTGAATTCCCAAGCAAGCTAATTGATGTCAGCCAATTTAGCATCCCATATGTGAAGGAAGTTATGCACTTTTAGAGTTGAACCCAAAAAGCCATGATTTCAATACATACATCTTGAATCCAATTTTCAAAATTAGACAAACCCCGTGCATCCAGATTTTTAAAATTGCCCTCACATGGACACTGTCATTTTAGGTATGATGTGATTTGGTTATCTTGCACCTGGTCCTACTGGCCAGTTTGAAAGCCAGCTGTTCTAGTTTTCATTGCAAATTGGGAAATAAAAAAGTCCCTCAGCTGGCCATTCAATATCGACCACCTCCACCATAATACTGGACCTTGAGCTATTGATGCTGCCAGAGTCCTTCCCCATATTTGTAAATACCATTGCTAATTATGAGCACTTCAGTGGACACTTTGGGTGCCCAGCATCTCGGGGAGGGAGAGGGAGGGAATCAAACCACTTATTTAGATACTGTCATGTGGATTTAGCTGCCTAATTTCAGACACACAGGTTTGAAAATTTTGGCCTGAGGGATTTGCCCCCTGGTCACACAGTGAGCTACTATCCATGCAGTGGCTAGAACCCCATATTCCTGAGTTTCTGCCCTGTATTCTATCCTTGAAAAGGGGAACAGTCATAATCTACTTTAGCTGCTGAGGGTGAGTAAACAATTCACTTTGGATAATTTGTTTAGTGAATTTAGTTCTCACACACTTGTGTCCTGTCTGCAGACTCCAAGTTTTAAAATTTGTTCCTATTCAGATATTCAGTATTACCAAATCACAAATCATCTATTCACTGTTTATGCTCTGATATCAGAGCTGTATGATTGGTTACCTAAGTCACATGGTGGGGATCCCAAAGGCAAGAGGTGAGAGCTTGGAACTAAGTACTAGAAAAGGGAGTCTGGTCCTGATTGTACAGGTTAGATAAACTACTGCCAACCAAAGTCACACTTAATTTTGTAATGAAACACTTTATAAAGTTTCCATTCTACAAACATTTACATTAACAAAATTTTGCTCTCATTCTGTTCACAAATAGTGGGCAGAAAGTTAGCTTGTGCGGCTCGAAAGCTTCTCCCTCTCACCAACAGAAGTTGGTCCAATAAAAAAAAAATATATATATTACCTCCCCCATCTTGTCTTTCTGACATGACACAGTAATGCAGGGAGCAAATATCTGAGTAAAAGATGCCAGTTTGCACAGTAACTTTTCAGAGCAGAACTATATTTCATAGAATTCCAGGAATATTACCAAGCAGACACACTATACCAGGGGTCGGCAACCTTTCAGCAGTGGTGTGCCAAGTCTTCATTTATTCGCTCTGATTTAAGGTTTTGCGTACCAGTAATACATTTTAACGTTTTTAGGTCTCTATCTATAATTTTATAATATATAACTAAACTATTGTTGTATGTAAACTAAATAAGGTTTTTAAAATGTTTAGGAAGCTTCATTTAAAATTAAATTAAAATGCAGAGCCCCCCGGACGGTGGCCAGGACCCGGGCAGCGTGAGTGCAACTGAAAATCAGCTCACGTGCTGCCTTTGACACATGTGCCATAGGTTGCCTACCCCTGCACTATACCTTGTCCCTCAGATGGCATGGTGATGGGCCTGCAGTAACCTAAAAAGAACAGAACAAGGAAAACCAACAACTGTTCACCTGTGTTGGCACACACTAAACAAACTCAGCCTTCTCACATCTGGTGAATTAGTGAAGCACTAGATGCCAAGATAATCTTGGAATAAGTTAAAATGTGAACATACCCTGTGTAATAAACTGAGGAGGAAAATCTCCCAGCTCAGAGGTGCTCAGCTGACTGCTACAAAAACAGGTATTCTGGTAAATCAACTGCTAGGCATATTTAATCATAGCTTGAACATTAGTATGTGAGCCCCATCACTGAGAGGAACAAACAACAGCAATGCTCAAAGTAGGAAAGAATCAAACAGACCACGTAATAGATTTGACAGAGATTCTACAATACTAGCAAAAGTATTAGAAGACAGTTAACAGTTATTAGGCAGCATTTGTGATCAGCCCAGGAGCCAAACAGCTACTAAACCTTGTATGTTACTCAGAATAATATAGGCCCTCGTTCAACAAAGTATTTATGCACAGGACTAACTACGCATGTGAGTATTCTCACTAAGCTCAAGGGGATTACACACATGCTTGAAGTTAGGCATGTGCTTAAGTTCTTGCTGAATCAGGACCTCTATGGTCAGTCCTTTGGATGGCAAAAAGCTGCCCTATGTTGTCTTCATTCTACATATGGTGGACCTGGGCAACAGCAACAAAAAATTATTTGCAGAATGGATAACGCCACTCTAGTCACCATAACCAAGAAAATCTCCATAAATGGGAAAACCTAGGAATGGCTTTTCATCACACCATTTTCAATTATTTCTTTGTATTTTAAAAAGGCTTTTACTGGCAGGTGAACAGCAAACTTACTCATGAGTTACATGAGTGATCAAAACCAGGGACATGTAGTTGATGTACAGGTAAATGTTATAATGACTTAATGGTTTCTATTGGCACGGCGTTTTATATGCAGTGTAGTGCATATGTGAGTGGTTCAAGACTTATAACTCAGAAGAAAGGTATGTTTTTGGTATAATACATGAATATATTAATGTGTATGTACTCATTCTGGCATTGCTATCTAAGGGTAGATACACTAGAAGCCATTTTAACAATTTGATATTTTACAGGAAGTGGCTGATGGGACTGAAAAAAGTTGAGACCCCCCAGGATAAGTCATTCAATTCTATGCCTGTATTAGCATATAAATAATGTCTTGCCTGAGTGCAGCTCTTTGTGGCTTTAACTCTGGATCTATTAAGGAGGGGAAAAAATAGCCTTAAATTTGGATCTCCTCTTCAGGCCACATCTGGACTTCAAAAAAGGGATTAAACAATGAAGTGATACTAATGCATTGAGTGTTTATATCTGGGAGATTTAAAAAGTTAAAATGTTTAACGGAACAAAGATTTTCACTAAAAAAAGGGAGTGAGAGCAGTTAGGAGTGACATGTGGAGGTTTGCTTTCATTTTGAAGGTTTGTTTATGTGAGAAAACAGGAATGTGAAAGGAAGCCAAGCTTTCTTTGATGACTGGTTTCATAAATTTATTAGCTGAATCATAGACATGGAGACAGGATTGAAAATTCATCAGCTATTGGCACCGAGAGAGATAAATAAATGTTCTATTCCTTCTCTCTGTTTAAAGTCTGTGCTAAATCCTAACTCCTTTTTCCTATTGCCAATGACTGCCTTTCTCCCAATGAGAAGAAAACAAATGGGAAATCAGTAATAAAAAGGTAAAAATCAAAGGGCATACAATAAATAATAAAACAACCCTATGACAACTCATTTGGGAATCAGTTTAAAGATATTTTTCAATTTCTCATAATCAAAACCCTAATTATTTCCTCAACCTCCTATGTACAGTTCACCAGCAAACGTGACAGAAAAAATAGACCGTAGGCCAAAGCCATCCTGGTGCAACTTCAGTGGAGTTACAGAAGGAATGAATTTAGCCCCTGGGGTTTACTGTGTATAAACAACCCCTGAAACTATTACCCACATATCAAATGTGAAATAAAGGTAACTTTTGTTTGTCAATGCAGTTCTAATCAGGAGGATTAAAATAACAGGCTGCCATGCAAATAAAAAGGACAATGCACATGATCTAGGGTTTGGCACCAAGGGAGAACATACACAGTGTTCTTTTGTAAAATTGCTCTGTGTTTATTCAATCACTCAGATTTAAAAAAGTATCCCTTGTCACTGAGCCATACTATTTCCTATTTTGGTTAGGAAGAACACAACAAAATCAGACAATCTGCCTCTACCAGGAGCATTATCTTCACTCTCTCTTCAGAAAGCTGTTCACATGGAACCTTCTGTATCTTCTTCCTTTGTGCATTTCTGTTCCCTACTGCTCCCCACGCCCCTCGAGGCCTACACTACACTGGAAAACATTTGCCACTTCAGATGTACCAGCAAACCCTCCTACTGTAGATAAAGCTTAAAGGAGCAAGTGTGCGCTTGTTTCAGTGTTACATACACTGTTACATACACTGAATACATATAGTGTTCCCAGAGTGAATTAAGCTATCCTGACAAAAAGTCTTTTTTGCCAGTATAACTGCATCTACACTACACTACTACACTTTGCTGGTATAGATAAATTGTAAAATGTCATACCCCTAACTGACAATACTATACCACCAAAAGTTTCCAGTTTCTAGCCCCTACCCAATATAACAAGGACCGCCTGCTACATCTGACAGAATCCAAAATGCAGCTGCCCTCATTCAGCTCAAAACAAGCTAGGAAGGAAGTAAAGCCAACACACTTTCTCCACAATTGCCAGTTGGTGGTACCTTCTCTACCCGCTTGGAAATTTCCTTAGTGTGAAATAGATATAGGGTGTCTCTGGTCAGGGCCGCCGACAGTGGGTTCAGGCCCCGGTGAAAAAAAATTTTCGGGCCGCCCAGCAAGGGCGGACCTGTTAAACAGGGCTGACAAGGGGGGGGGGGGGGAGAGAAAGCCGGGCCCCCTTCCGGACCACCAGGCCCCGGTAATTTGTATCGGCTTCCCCCCCACACACACCCCTTGTCGGCCCTGCTGGTCACACAAGCTAGCCAGGAATGGCCTTCACAGTACACCCCATTATAGCCAAATAGGTAATAAATAAGTGAAGTGGAGGATTTCCATTTCCCTCCCCACCCCTTCTGTTTAATGTTATTTGCAGTTTTAAAACAGGTCTTTTCCTTCTCTAGTTTCTAGAGAAAAAAATAAAGACAAAATGTGTCTTCTGCGATGCATAGTGTGCAGTAAAATACTATAAAAGAGAGAAAGCTCTCTCTCTCTCTGAGGTAGGATCAGAAACAAACAAAACTTGAGATAGGCCATTTCCAGCCACCTTTGCACTCAACACAGTACCAGTGGTCATTGATGACTGACTCCATGCTGGACTCTTTGTGTATTAAGCATGTTGTTTATTCTCATTCTTTAAATGAGGAAATGTAAAAATGATGTTTTATTCTGAAAAAATAACTTTACAAAGATCTGTAGCTTGTCATAGATTCAAAGATTTAAGGGCAGAAGGAACCTTCTAGTCCAGGGATCGACAGGGTAAGTACCCTGGCGGGCCGGGCCAGTTTGTTTACCTGCCGCGTCCGCAGGTTCGGCCAATCGCGGCTCCCACTGGCTGCAGTTCACCGCTCCAGGCCAATGGGGGTGGCGGGAACGGCACGGGTTGAGGGATGTGCTGGCCGCTGCTTCCCACTGCCCCCATTGGCCTGCAGCGGCGAAACACGGCTAGTGGGAGCCACGATCGGCCGAACCTGCGGACGCAGCAGGAAAACAACCGGCCCAGCCCACCAGGGTGCTTACCCTGGCGAGCCGTGTGCCAAAGGTTGCTGATCCCGGTTCTAGTCCAATGTCCTCCATACCGACCATACAACTTCATCCAGGGTTTCCTGGACCTAGTCCTATTTTAACTTGGTTTTAATCAAGAAAGTTTCATTGGCTTCACTCCAGCTGAGGATGTAGCCCATAATCTTGATAAAGATTTATTTTCTTTTTCCTTTAATTCACAAACAAATCTTGTTACAGTTTTGCTATGGCTTTGACATCCAGAGATAGAAATGCTAGAGTGCAAGATGTTTTAGACCAGATTGTTCAAATTACTTTCCAGCTTTATAAGTGAACCATTACTTTTCTGCTTCACTGATTTTTGTTCTGTCTATCCAGATACTACTTCTGTGATGCAGGTCCAATGAATACAAAGTTTTAAAGGATATATAAATATAGATGGTCAAATTTAATCAAATGAGATCAGAGGACAGATAATTACCTGAGCCCTATGTTTTGGGGTTTTATGGGATTAACATGCATTACTAGAGTGGTTATTGGATCTTGTAGTATGCGGTTCCTTTGCACATTTTCCTAACCACATACAGTACACCGCATGTATAGAGCAATAATGGTACATGCTTTAGACTGTAATATATTCTCTTCAAAATATTGGCAAACAGGTAGTGTCAGATTGCACTTTGGTTTACTTAGAGATATGTTGTCAATCTGACTATTTTTAAAAATGACTAACTTCAAAAAAATTCCAGGTTCTAATAAAACTCTCTTTAAATACTATGCCTTATTTTTTTAACCCTTTCATAAAAATGCATACGGCCTGCTTTCTCCTGTTGACATCTATGGGCCTGATCTAATATACATTTATAGTCAACAGGAGCCTTATTATTGACTTCATTGGGCAACCTATAAGAATATTCAGCAAGGAAGAAACTGATTGTCACCACTTTGTGTATGACAGTTTCACCATTTCTGCTTTGTATTTACTTCAATGCAAAAAGTAAACAAGCAAAAAACAAAAATCACAAAAAACAACCCTAACTGCTTTCTGTTCCAGTTATCTTAGGTGTTATAAACTCAGAAAGTACAGCATTTTCAGAATGTGTGATTTTCAAACTGATGCTGGCATTTAAATAATTCTTTATTATTTATTTCAGATACTTCATATAGATAATTTGTATCACCCGTATGCAGGAGATGGTGGAATCTGGAAAAGGGAGCTGCAAGTGCAAGCAACAGGTGGATGTCTATTACATTTCTCCTACAGAAGAATGCCATGAACACTTAATAATACCTACCATATGCAAAGATGTTCCAGTTACAAGTCCATATGAGAAAATGAAGGCCTCTCTGTTGCTCATGCTATATTTAAAGCACACAAACTCAACCTTTTTTATAGTCCCCACACATTCATTGATATAATAATCAATAAAAAATTATTTCTGACTCATCTAAGCTTGGTACTTTCCTAATTTACATTCCAAACATCATTTGGGGACTTGCCCAACATGTTAGAGCTCTTAAATATGTAATCTTTTACAATCTTTCTACTTTGGAAGTTTATTTTTTGTTGCTTTTAAAATACAAAAAAAAATGAATCTAATATCTTTGTGCCAAATTTACACCATTTATGTTGGCATCTGTGCCATGGTCTGCACTAAGGTCCACCAGGAGTCATATAAGGAATATGGCATAACCCCTACAGAGGGGGCCACGTTGCCAGCCAGTGCAACTCAAAATGTGCCAGCTGAAGAAAGGACATGTCTATGGCAGCTAGGAGCCAGCGGGGAAGATATCCTTGTTCAATGTATGCCTTGAATTGCCTTCTTTCAAATGAATACCCTCCACCCCACCCCAGCACAGTTAACAAGGCTAGCACAGGGAGGTGAATGTATCCCTCTTCCTAAAGTTATCATCCTTAAAAAAAGAAGTTTCATGCTAAGGGATTTCTTAGGTAAAGAGCAGTAACTGAATTTTGAGAGTATATGTAGGAAATCTCTTGTATGGCACTGGGGAAACCTGCCAGTCACACTCTAGGGATCAGCTTCACAAGCCCTGCTGCGCTTTATTGCTTTAATAAATTACTGAGCAACCAGTACAATCTGTCCCTCTAGTAACGTGTCTCCCTACTCCCCTCGTTAATTTCTTGAGCAGTTATGGAAAAAGTTACAATCAAGCCTCTGTCAAAGAATAATGTGAAACACAAATATGAGGAGGAAAAAAACAGGATCAAAAATATTAAAAATAAATGTTTGGAGCAACCTGGTGTCTGGAAACCAATAGCTTTGCTTTCCATGGATCAGATCCAGTTTTGTGAGGTCTGGCATACTGAACGTCACTCAAACTAGTGCCAGACAAATTTTGCCTCATTTCAAACACTGCAAATTTCAAAGTTGGACTTTAACAATACTGAGTTTGCATTCCAATTAGAAGATACTATCTATGCTGCTAACCTTGGAATCAAATGTGATGAAGTGTTCATCGGGGCAGGGGGGGAAACAGCTCTAATTGAAACTTCCAAGGTTTGGCTTCACTGCATTAACTTTCCTATGTGGAAAACTCTCACTCAAGCGCTTAAGCCTATAGCATTTCTAAATTCTGCCTGCTCTCAGTCCCAATGATTGTCCTAACCGGACCGCATGACTGTCTAATGGATATATTTTTGTCAATTTATCCAGCTACACACTCAACTAGCAGAAGAGTCTGTCCTATCTCGGAGACTCTCTTTTTGCCCCAGCACCCCCACGAACATGATACAGCCAATATACAAAAACCTGTAGGAGAACACTTCAACCTCCCTGACCACACAATAGCAGATGTAAAGGTAGCCATCTTACAGCAAAAAAACTTCAGGACCAGACTCCAAAGAGAAACTGCTGAGCCTCAGTTCATTTGCAAATTTGACGCCATCAGATCAGGATTAAACAAAGACTGTGAATGGCTATCCAACTACAGAAGCAGTTTCTCCTCCCTTGGTGTTCACACCTCAATTGCTAGAAGAGGACCTCACCCTCCCTGACTGAACTAACCTCGGTATCTCCAGACTGATTCTTGCCTGCATATTTATCCTGCCTCTGGAAATTTCCATTACATGCGTCTGACGAAGTGGGTATTCACCCACGAAAGCTTATGCTCCAATACATCTGTTAGTCTTAAAGGTGCCACAGGACTCTCTGTTGCTTTTTACAGATCCAGACTAACACGGTTACCCCTCCGATACTCAGATTTTACTGATTATTCTGAAGTTACTCATCTTGCTGATGCTCTTGCCCTGTTTTTTATTCCCCCCCCCCTTCCCTGAAGCACTGAATCATGAACATCATGATGTTCTTTTGGGTTATAGTTAAGTGAAAGTGCACCCGCTTAAAAAAAAGTGTTGGAGATCATAATTATGCAGTTTTCATAGATTTGTACATTTTTCTGAAAGTTTTCAGTTTCGTTATGAAATCTGAAATACTGAAAGCCTTTTTGAAGCAAGGAAAACACAAACTATTACTTCCATAGACTGATATGTTGCTCATGCTATACACAGGGTGTAATGAAGTAATCATAGCTGTCTTTTTAGTCCTGCCATGTGAAAAAGAACAATGCCATCTTTTTTATTTGCAAATGCAACTTCCCTTTTTAAATGAATGCTTTTTGCATTGGTAAACATGCATTTGCAAAAGCCATGAGTTATAGCCCCATAGCTAGCAAACAAAAAGCTTGAAAGCCATTACATCAGATTTGTTAAACAAAGAGAACTTTTCTGTCCATACTCTGTCTGTGGCAGGAGAACAACTATCTGTCATTTCTCTAAGTGGTTGAACATTCGTAATCACAAGGTCCGTGCCTCTCTACTGATCAAAAATGGAAAACAAAAAAAGGGCCTGCCAATGATCGTAGCTGAATTCTAAATGAGAGATGATCCCAAAGCAGAACCCTGATCTAACTCCACTTGAACTTCGAGGTAATACAGATCCAGATCAAAACTCCACAGCTCAGGCCCATCTTTGTTTTCTAAACAGAGGATAGGACATGGGATATATGATGCACTACTGTATTTTAATGAGGCAGCTGTCAAGTGATAATGGCTTGTTTTTTTATACTTGTGGACATGCAGGCCAATGTTTTCAAAAATAGGTGCCAAAAATTAGGCTCCTAAATCCAGCACCTAATGTATTGGCCTGTTTCTCAGAAGCACTGACTATCCAGTAGCTCCTACAGACTTGAGTTTAGCAGTCGGCATCATGACTAGGCACAGAACATGATTTCAGTGGGACTACTGGAAATTCTGCCCTTTCTTAAAATCAGGCCACTTGCAATAGAACCTCAGAGTTACAAACACCTTGGGAATGGAGATTGTTCATAACTCTCAAATGTTTGTAACTCCGAACAAAACATTATGGTTGTTCTTTCAAAAGTTTACAACTCAACATTGACTTAATTTGGCTTTGAAACTTTACTATGCAGAAGAAAAACACTGTTTCTTTTTTTTTTTTTAAGTAATTTACATTTAACACAGTACTGTACTGTATTTGCTTTTGGGGGGACGAGAAGGGGGGCGTGTCTATGCTGCTGCCTGATTGTGAACTGGTTCCAAATGAGATAAGTGGCTGACTGGTCAGTTTGTAACTCTGATGTTCGTAACTCGGAGATTCTACAGTAGTTCAAAGAACGAGGAGTACTTGTGGCGCCTTAGAGACTAACAAATTTATTTGAGCATAAGCTTTCTTGGGCTAAAACCCACTTCATCGGATGCACGCAGTGGAAGATACAGTATATACACAGAACATGAAAAAAATGGGTGTTGCCATACCAACTGTAACGAATTAATTAATTAATTACCCTCGTTACAGTTGGTATGGCAACACCCATTTTTTCATGTTCTGTGTATATATATTTTCCTACTGTATCTTCCACTGCGTGCATCCGATGAAGTGGGTTTTAGCCCACGAAAGCTTATGCTCAAATAAATTTGTTAGTCTCTAAGGCGTCACAAATACCCCTCGTTCTTTTTGCTGATACAGACTAACAGCTACCACTCTGAATACAGTAGTTCAGTGGCTAAGTATGGATTTTTTAAATCAGTTTTTTAAAAACATGGCCTTTGTTTCCAAATAGAATTAATTGACAAGGCAAATGAAAATTTTACTCTTATTCAGGCTTCTAATGGACATGTGTCCACTGAACACAACGACCTCATAATTTAACGAGAGAAAACTTTCAGCCAGGAAAACAACTTACCCATGAAAGCTTATGCCCAAATAAATCTGTTAGTCTTTAAGGTGCCACCGGACTCTTTGTTGTTTTTATGGATACAGACTAACACAACTATCCCTCTGATACTTTCAGCCAGGAGAAACCTATTGCTGAAGGAGTAGGGCTACCTAACTAAAATAGCATTTCTGTCCTACTCACTGTATAAGCTGCTAAATGGACAGTCTGTTGCTCAGTATTGGTAATCAAATAGTTTCAAACCCACTCTGCTTTACTGCATTCCATGTGTGTGATGTTTTTCTACATCTGTCATCTGCTGCCTATCAAATGCAACAACTACATTTTGTCCAAGGAATAATATTACTACCTAGCAACAGCAGCTCACCCATGTATATTGTCTGTTCCACTCTCCTTTCTGGTCCTGTCTCTTATTGACTTATTTTCCTTTCATCTTATTTTAGCCCTCAAAAAACAAACTGTAGTCTATGTCCTAGTATCAAGCTAAGGAACAGAGCCATTTTGGAACAAAAGATAAGGCTGCTTCTCATAATATTCTGAACCCAATACCATCTTGCCCTGCATCTTGTCCAGATTTATTGCAATGTTTAGTCTCCTCCTGGAAAACAATATATTATAGACAGAGAAGCCACCTGAAGTTTAGCTGCAGCATGTAAAAACAAGGAAAAGGACTATTAAGCAGATTCCTGGGTATTTCTGTCCTGCTTATATTTTATGTAAGAGTTCATTGTTAATCCAATTCTCACTATTTTATTTGGTTTAACACGCTAATAGACTCCTTGTTCCTTATCTTACTTTTCCCTACCATAAAAGAGGACCCTTTTCCTTTTTCCCTCTCCCCTATAAAAACTTCACTTCAGCTACACTCCATTTTTACACGTTGGGGAAGATTTACCCTTCATTGTAATAAATTATTATTTGTATTTCAGTAGTGCCTAGGGAATCGAGGTCCCATACAAAATAACTGTGCCTGCCATGGAGAGTTTATGTTTTAACTTTAGTTTCCCTGCCATAACCCAGGAGATTCTTGCTTCCCTTCCTCCTGCCTCCCTCTAACTCCCTTCCCCCCCCCCCCCCCCGCCCCCGCCTTGAAAGTTGGGAAGCATGGGTTCAGGCAGCCACTCCATGTGACCCTAATCATTATCTACCCATTCCCAGCCCGCTCTAGTCTCCCTGCCAATTCCTTCCTCTGTATTTCCCCCACAATGTCCTGACCATCCCATATAGGTTTCACCTTTCCCTCTCCCCTTAGCCCCATATGTCTGGCTCAGATCACCAACATAACCTGGATTCCAGGGGGGCTGGTTCATTTTTGGGGAAACTGTGGTACAGGGAAGGGGTGGTGAAACTCTTATTCCCTGTAGGCTGTGGATTTTCCAAACCCACTACAGCTCTTCAAGGAAAACCCCTCTGACTGGCTGCTCGACTCCCATTCCCCACCCCCTGAGGAAGGACAGAGCTGCTACCCTCTCCCCAATTCAAGCCAAGACCAGCAGATCCTGCTAGCTCTGCATCCTCCACTGCTGCCCCCACACCGTGCCTGGGAGAAGGGTGGTGAACACACCCCCACCCTCCCTGCTACTGGCCACAAGGCCTGGGTTGTGGGAGCAGGATGAAGAGGCCTCCATTAATACCACCTTCCCAGAGCCTGGGGGCAGGAGGGTGAAGAGCCTCCTATTGCTGCTACCTATCCTTGAAGGGTTTGGGATCTAGAAAGCAGTGTAAAGAGGCTGCTGTCCTGCTCTTTAAGAGGCCTGAATGATGGGAAAGGGTGTGCTACGCCACCTCCCCTTCCTGCAAGGCCTGGGCAACAGGGCAGGGCAGGAGGGAGAAAGAAAGTGAGGGGGGAAGTGGGCCTTGATTTCCACCCCTGTGAAAAGGCATGGGATTAATTGGAGATTTCTGTGTGTATATAAGAGCAAAATTAACCAAGGTAGCCTGTGCATGTATGTTCAGGAATTACAGAATTAGAGGAGCTGTGTGGGTAATGACACTCCTGGGCTAGCCCCTGGACAGGGCTGGCCTTACCATGAGGCAAACTGAGGCGGCCACCTCAGGTGCCAGACTGGGGGGGGAGGGGCATGCCACTAGGACCCAGGGTGTAGAAAATTGTGTCTGCTGCTGGTGCATATGTATTCTCTCTGCTTGAGATGCACCAAGATGGTGGAGTGCTGTGCTGGAGGATGGAGGGCACAAGAAACACAACAGGCAGGAAGGAGAAAAGGTGAGAGAGAATAACAGAAAGCAGCAGGAGCTGAAGGGAGAGAGAGGAGGAGGATCCTCTTATGTACCTCTCTAGCACCCCCAGGAGCCTGGACTGTTTAACACCAGCTTCTCAGGGAGCTTCCTGTTTCCTACTGCTTCCCTGAACCCACATGTGGAGAACAGGTACTCAACTGAAGTAGTAGGAGCCAGTTAGGCCCTTAAGACACTGATATATCTGCTACTGGCCTGCTTATTTGGCCCCTTCAATTGAGTGTTGAGAGCCACTATAGCTGGCACAGAACAGCAGTCCTGAGTGAAAGAAGAAAAGGTCCCTCTGGGGCAGCATTCAGAAAAAGAAAGCAAGCAAAGGAAGCTTTTCTATCTAAGCAGGAAGGAGCTCTCCTGAGATACATAGACACAAATATCAGGGGGTAGCCGTGTTAGTCTGTATCTACAAAAACAACAAGGAGTCTGGTGGCACCTTAAAGACTAACAGATTTATTTGGGCATAAGCTTTCGTGAGTAAAAACCGAGTGGAAATCCATCAACCTCAACAAAAAACTTGCACAGATACAGACAGACATCATCTTCCTCTCCAAATGCAAACAGATGGACATCATAGACACAAATGTTCATGGTGAGCTTTCCGGCCCCAGTGAGGATGTGAGTGGTGAGGAGATGCCTGATCTTCCAGTTAGTCAGAGTGCAGGTGACCTGGCAGCTACTGCAGCATCCATATCTCCATCTCAAATGGATGTAACCATGCACATTCCTGAAGAAAAGTGTAGATCAGAGAAGAGTGTGGTGGAGGCGCAAGAAACAGCTGCTGCTGAGTTTAGTTCCTTAAGTCTAGATGATCCAGGATTGTGGACCCACTTGAGCAGTAGCCTTAGGGACTTCCTTGTACTGCATGGGCCAAAGCAAGTGAAAAATGTCATGTTCCCCAAAGACAATGAAGATAGAAGTTTTCATCCAACACATTACTGGCATGAAATCCCCAATGGTGACAAAGTGGAGAGGCCTTGGCTTACGTACTCAAAAACCCAGAATGCTGCATACTGTTTTTGTTGCAAACTCTTCCAATTTAATGTTCCAGCCACATTGGGTTCTAAAGGAACAAAGGGCTGGAAAAATCTGGCTAGAAATCTGGCATGCCATGAGAAGGCAGCAAATCACCAGAGAGCATTCCATAGGTGGAAAGAGCTTCAGATGAGACTAAGGTTAAAGGCCACCATAGATGATCAGCATCAAGAGAAGATTGCATCAGAGTGTCTTTACTGGCAAAATGTTCTGAAAAGACTCATTGCCATTGTGAGAATGCTTGCTACCCAAAACCTAGCACTGTGTGGCACTTTAGATCAGTTGTATGTGCCAAACAATGGAAACTTCCTTAAAATTGTGGAGCTGGTGGCTGAGTTTGATGCTGTACTCCAGGAGCATCTAAGAAGAGTCACCACCCAAGAAATGTACACACACCACTACCTTGGAAAAACAATTCAAAATGAGATCATATAGTTACTGGCAACAAAATTCAAACAGAAGACTGTGGCAGATTTGAAGTCAGCAAGATATTACTCTTGGACTACACACCTGACATCAGCCATACAGAACAAATTACTTTAATGGTGCGTTTTGTAACAACAGAACCTAGTGAAAATGTCCCTGCAATGGTGACTGTCAGAAAGCATTTTCTAGAATTTATTGACATTGATGATACTACAGGAGCTGGTATGACAAATGTGCTTCTTAAAAAGCTGAAAGATACGGGAAGTGCGATAGCTGACATGAGAGGTCAGGGCTACGATAATGGTGCCAACATGAGAGGAAAGAACAGAGGAGTGCAGACACGGATCCAAGAGTTAAACCCTCAATCTTTTTTTGTCCCATGCAGTTCTCATTCATTGAACTTGGTGGTCAGTGATGCAGCATCAGCTTCTAGTGAGGCTGCTGAATTTTTTAATGTATTTTTCTTGCATCAACTCATCAATGGCAAATTTTGAAGCAACATCTGGGAACATCCTCTCTGACACTGAAAACACTGAGTGCCACATGATAGGAAAGTCGAGTGGAGTCGATAAAGCCTATCAAACACCAAATTGAGAACATAGATGATGCCATAGTTGCCACTATGGAGGATAATGCTATGACAGGTACTGTTCGTGGGAGAACTGTGGCAGAGGGAAATGGAATCACCAGAAACATCATAACTTCAAATTTCTGTGTGGCTTAGTGTTGTGGCATGACATACTGTTTGAAATAAATGTTGTAAGCAAGAGAATCCAAGGTGTTGACCTTGATATATCTGGAGCAATGGAACAACTGGACAAAGCAAAGTCATACTTACAGTCTTACCAGTTAGATGAGGGATTTCAAAATGTTCTGAAGAGTGCACAGAAGTTGGCAGAGGAACTTCACACTGAAGCTATTTTCTCACCCATTCAAGAATACAAGAGTCACCGAAGAAGACGACATTTTGATTACGAGGCACGGGATAATCCCATAAGAGACCCCAAACAACAATTCAAAATTGAATTATTTAACCAGGTGCTAGATTGTGCAATACAGTCAGTTGAAGAACATTTCATGCAGCTCAAGGAACACAGCAGTATATTTGGGATGTTGTATGTTATTCCAAAACTCCTCACTATACCCGAAGAAGACCTACACCAGCAATGCAGGGCACTAGAGACAGTGTTGACACATGATGACATGCGTGATATTGATGCAAGTGATTTAGGTGATGAACTGAAAGCTCTTTCAAGATACATTTCAGCAGGATCAACTCCAAAGGCTGTTCTGGAATATATGTGCACAAATAAGATGACCGCCCTCTTTCCAAATGCTTTTGTTGCTCTGCGCATATTTCTAACACTTCCTGTAACGGTTGCCAGTGGAGAACACAGCTTCTCCAAACTGAATTTAATAAAAACACATCTACACTCCACAATGACACAGGAGACGCTGGTCGGCCTTGCAACCATCTCAATAGAGCATGAACTGGCCCAGACTGTGGACCTTCAGGAAGCAGTTCAAATCTTTGCAACCAAGAAGGCACGGAAAGCACTACTTTGATTATTCAAACACATAAAAATGCCAGTGTTTACCATACAGATAAGAAAAGTTTCAATTGCTGTTCAGGCGTTTGAAAGTTAAGTGTTACTTAAAATTTTTAAACAAGACATTTTAAGTTGTTAGTTCTCCTTTATTGGGGTAGGAAGCAGAGCAGTACCATGAGAGGAATAGAACAGGAAGAAGGCAGAATTGAGACCTTTCAAAGTTTTGGCCCAAGCATCATTTGAGCTCCCCACCTCAGGTGCCAAAATGTTGTGGGCCAGCCCTGCCCCTGGAGATAAAAATCACACTGTTATTGAGTTATAAAGTTAATTGAGTATGAGAGAATAATAGAATTAGTTTGAGGCACCTGAGTGCCTGGGAGGAGATCCGACTCAATTGGGGAATCCTGCCTTTGCATGTAGAAGGTGTACAGAATTAATTGGGAAAGCCTGTGTATGCTTTGGGGTGATGGAATTAATTGCGGATTGTTTAGGGGCAGAACTGATACAGTTTGTGTTTTGCTAGGGTGGGGAGAATGAGGGAAAGGTGACAGGAAATCTTTTCTCTGACCCTCTTAATTTCTCCCAATTAAAATCTAAACTGTTCTTTACACATTTCCCACTCTATCTTTCTTCTTCCCCTTTGTCTTCCTCTTACACTTGCCATTTCCCCTCCCTTTCCTTCTCATTTTACAATAAGAAGGAAGATAAAATTAAAGATGATGGAGAGGACATGGGAGACAGGAGTCAACTTCCAGTAACACTCATTCTTCCATAAATCCGCATGAGAATACCTGCTCATTATGCAGGAACTCCCAGTTCCCTCTCACTTACTGTGGTGGGACTTCTCAGTGAATTGCTCAGTGACAGAAGGTAGAAGCTCAAGCACCAGCCCTCTATCATTAAACTAATTTTGGTTTATGCCAATTAATGCAAATTTTATGTTGGCAGGTACATAATAGGGAGCTAATTTCTGCTTTAACTATAGGGTGGAAACTACACCTCCATAACATTTGGGGCAGCTGGGAGAAGACAGACATGTAGCAAAAAGCTAATTGCATGGAGAGAAAAAAGTTGTGTCCATCATTTTTAAGACATGAAAGACAAGAATACCACACAGAACTTTTCAGACACTTCATGTGCATCATTAGTAACTAACAAGAGGGGAGATGATGGGCAAAGTCATCACCCTGTGTAATCTGACACAGCTCTCTCTCTTCAGTGCTGTTTTATTCTTAAACCACGATTGTGGTAAACCCATCTTTGGTACACAGATTTCTTAGGAAACCAGCCCTGAGCTTTATAGACACACACTAAAGGAAATCACTACAAAAACTGACTTGCTTTCCCGATGAAATAGACCAATTCTGCCTTGCTCCTCAACGTGAGGCTTAAACAAACATTTTGGACTATGATGTAGAATATTATTCCACGTAGTGCAAGGCTCTTATCCCCAAAATATGGCAAATGTTTACATGCAGATTACCAAGAAAAGGTCATGAAATCACAATCAAGAAGAATGTTATCCTTGGTGGATTAAGCCTATCCTTTGACTCATTCTCTGAACATTAATATGAGATGATCAAAACTTGCTTTCCTGCACCATACAATTGAAACAAGAGTACAATTACACCTTACAACAAAAGTAAACTATCTTTATATAAAATTCCCTGGTACCATAACAAATTGTATTAGCTTCAGTCACAAATTATTCAGACCAATTGTTTTTTCCATTGATTGCTATCTTATTAGATTTCTGTACAGGGCCGGCTTCAGGCATCAGCCGACCAAGCACGTGCTTGGGGCGGCACGTTGGGGCAGGGCGGCGCTCGATTTATTTATTTATTTTATTCTGCGGCGCGGCGCTCGGAGCGGGGGCGGGGGCTTCGGGCGGCACGGTGCTCGGGGGGGGGCTTCAGGCGCTGCTCGGGGGGGCGGGCTTCGGGCGGCGTGGTGCTCGGAGGGGGGACAGGGGCTTTGGGCAGTGCTCGGGGGGGCTTTGGGCGGCATGGTGCTTGGGGGGGCGGGGCTTCGGGCGGCGTGGTGCTCAGAGGGGAGGGCGGGGCTTTGGGCGGCGTGGTGCTCGGGGGGGGCTGGCGCGGTGCGGCACTCGGGGGGTGTGGGGGCTTCGGGCGGCATGGTGCTGTGGGGGCGGGGATTTCGGCGGCTCTCACGGGGGGAGGGGTACGGCAGGGCGGCTCTCTTCTTTTTTGCCTGGGGCAGCAAAAATGTTAGAGCCGGCCCTGTTTCTGTAAAGCTGTTCTTTGAGGCTGTGTTTCAGTCTTCAAGTCTTCCGTAATGTTAAAAATTATATTAATTGGCAAATAAGAAAAACTTGCACCACACTATCTTCTTTCGCCTCTTTAAGCTGCCAACATTTTAATACCCCCTTACAAATGTTTACCTTTCCTGAAGAAATCCAGAAGATATCTTCCAGAAGTATTAAAGTGCACTAAACGATTTCAGATTGCCCTCACAGGTAAATAGTAATACACCTGGCCAACTATTCACCCTAACTACTGGATGTCATGCATCTCTTTTGACAAATGCACTGATCTCTTACCTCTAGTGGTAACCAGATTAGATTTTATCTTCTATGCTTTATTGCACGCATGCACTGTTGATTTCACACACACTAGTGAACAGCATTGCCTAGAAGCACAAGGCAGGTTCCCATTACCCCCTAGGATTCCTTGTTTTAAGAAAAATTGTTTTTAAAACCATCTCACTTTACATGTTAAATTTTACAAAATGATAAATAGCAGGGAAGAGAGATTTATGATACTAGTGATAAAGACCATCTATCAATGTAAGTGAGGAGCAATGAAGGCACTTGTAATGACACACCAAGCGGAAGGCAATGATCAAAAGGAGTTTACACTAAAATCATAGAATATTAGGGTTGGAAGAGAGCTCAGGAGGTCATCTAGTCCAATCCCCTGCTCAAAGCAGGACCAACACCAACTAAATCATCCCAGCCAGGGCTTTGTCAAGCTGGGCCTTAAAAACCTCTAAGGATGGAGATTCCACCACCTCCCTAGGTAACCCATTCCAGGGCTTCACCACTCTCCTAGTGAAATAGTGTTTCCTAATATCCAACCTAAGCCTCCCCCACTGCAACTTGAGACCATTGCTTCTTGTTCTGTCATCTGCTACCACTGAGAACAGCCTAGTTCCATCCTCTTTGGAACCCCACTTCAGGTAGTTGAAGGCTGCTATCAAATCCCCCCTCACTGTTCTCTTCTCCAGACTAAATAACCACAGTTCCCTCAGCCTCTCCTCTTAAGTCATATGCCCCAGCCCCCTAATCATTTTCGTTGCCTTCTGCTGGACTCTCTCCAATTTGTTCACATCCCTTCTGTAGTGGGGGGACCAAAACTAGACACAATACTCTAGATGTAGCCTCACCAGTGCCAAATAGAGGGGAATAATCACTTCCCTTGGTCTGCTGGTAATGCTCCTACTAATACAGCCCAATATGCCGTTGGCCTTCTTGGCAACAAGGGTACACTGCTGACTCATATCCAGCTTCTCATTCACTGTAATCCCCACGTCCTTTTCTGCAGAACTGCTGCTTAGCCAGTCGGTCCCCAGCCTGTAGCGGTGTCGGGGATTCTTCTGTCCTAAGTGCAGGACTCTGCACTTGTCCTTGTTGAACCTCAGATTTCTTGTGGCCCAATCCTCTAATTTGTCTAGGTCACTCTGGATCCTATCCCTACCCTCCAGCATATCTACCTCTCCCCACATCTTAGTGTCAGCTGTGAGCTTGCTAAGGGTGCAATTCATCCCATCATCCAGATCATTAATAAAGATGTTGAACAAAACCGGCCCCAGGACTGACCTCTGGGGCACTCCGCTTGATACTGGCTGCCAACTAGATATCGAGCTGTTGATCACTATCTGTTGAGCCCGACAATCTAGCCAGCTTTCTATCCACCTTATAGTCCATTCATCCAATCCATACTTCTTTAACTTGCTGGCAAGAATATTGTGGGAGACCATATCAAAAGCTTTGCTAAAGTCAAGATATATCACATCCATGCTTTCCCCATATCCACAGAGCCAGTTATCTCATCGTAGAAGGCAATCAGGTTGGTCAGGCATGACCTACCCTTGGTGAATCCATGTTGACTGTTCCTGATCACCTTCCTCTCCTCCAAGTGCTTCAAAATGGATTCCTTGAGGACCGGTTCCATGATTTTGCTGGACAACAGCATGAGCTACTCCATGATTTTGCCACTACCCTGAGCTGAAAGACAAATCAGAAAGAGGGTCTAGTAAATATTAGTGCAGTAATGAAATAACATGCCCTTTCTCCTGTTCATTTTGGGAATGCAGCATGTAATAGTATAGTTTGATATTTTATTAAATACATTTATTAAAAGTATTAAATACATTTTCAGATCAAGAAATAAAGGTATAAAAAAATCCTTTATTCTCTTGTTAAGTGAAGCCTGGATTCTCTTTAAGCAATCACTTCTGGATATATTCCCTAAAGTTATGAGGATAGTAGTTACTTCCTTAAGTGACGTATCTAGCTATTCCCTTTGGACAATAATAAATCCTCCTCTGCAAATTCCTGGGGTGAGCTCTCATTTTGAGTAATAGATTGGTGATGTCTTGTTTATAGCCTGTTCTTTTGTTTTGGCTAATGTGTTGTGTGTTCATCCTTAGGTATTTTGATTGCATCTGTCGGTATAGATGATTTTTGTATCATATCTTATGGGAACTAATTATTATGTCTGTTTAAACTGTATCCACATCTACTATAAGCTGGCTGTATTCTGACTAGTTTGTCATTGTTAATTTCTAAACTATTTATAAAACGTTTGTGATAAATGAGAGGGGGGATAGCTCCCTTTTGTGGGCACCCAGCCAGCTAGTTGGCTGTGGAATCCCTCTTGGTGGTTATTCTCTACTTGCTTTATCTGTAAAGAGTTAACAAGCCCACAGGTAAAAGGAAAGGAGTGGGCACCTGACCAAAAGAGCCAATGGGAGGGCTAGAACTTTTTAAAATTGGGAAAAAACTTCCCTTTGTCTGTGTGTTGCTGTTCTCTGGGAAAGAGGGGAACAGTTACGCTGTGAGAAACTGAAAGCCAGGTATGAAAAACCATCAGATCTTACCTAGAGATTGCTTATCTGAAACCCCAGATATAAGTAAACTAGGGAATGTCTAGGATGATGCGATTAGGTTTATTTCTTATTGGCTTATGGACTTCTCTGTGGTAATCCTAATTGCTTTTTGTTTTGCTTGTAACTTTAAGCTGGACCTCAAGAAGGTTATTCTTGATGTTTAATTTTTGTAAGTGGGGTTTTTTAAATCTAACAAAAGCCTAAGTTCTAGATGTATTTTCTTTCTTTTTGTTTTAAATAAAGAACAGGATTGGATTTTTGGTGTCCTAAGAGGTTTGTGCATATGTTGTTTAATTAGCTGGTGGCAATGCTGATTTCCTTTGTTTTTCTTTCTGAGCTCTTCCTCGGTGGGGGTGTGTGTGAAAGGGCTTGAGGGTACCCCACAGGAAGGAATTCCCAGGTGTGCCTTTCTGGTTTCAAAGGGGTTTTTTGCACTTGGGTGGTGGCAGCATCTACCCATCCAAGGTCAGATAGAAGCTGTAACCTTGGGAGTTTAATACAAGCCTAGAGTGGCCAGTATTGATTTTTAAAATTCTTGCGGGCCCCCGCCTTCTGCACTCGAAGTGCCAGAGTGGGAAATCAGCCTTGACAACTGTGACGGGTTGGATCACAGAAACCCCCTTGGGAGCTGCCACCCGATGTGCAAAGACTACCCCTGCTCCTGTTTTCCCTGCCAGCTCAGGACTCCAGCACCCTGTCTTGCTGAGCCAGACACTCCCGTCTGGCTCCAGACACAGACCCAGGATCTGAATCTCCTGTCCCAAAGCTGCAAGTTTACCTGAAAACAGCTCACAGCTTGTCTTTAGCACTCAGATGCCCAACTCCCAATGGGGTCTAAACCCAGATAAATCCGTTTTACCCTGCATAAAGCTTATGCAAGGCAAACTCATAAATTGTTCGCCCTCTATAACACTGATAGAGAGATATGCACAGTTGTTTGCTCCCCCAGGTATTAATACATACTCTGAGTAAATTACTAAATAAAAAGTGATTTTATTAAATACAGACAGTAGGATTTAAGTGGTTCAAAGTAGTAACAGACAGAACAAAGTAAGTCACCAAGCAAAATAAAATAAAATGCGCAGATCTATGCCTAATCAAACTGAATACAGATAATTTCCTCACCAGTTCCAGAGTGCTCCCTTTTACAGGCTAAGCTCCTTTTAGCCTGGGTCCAGCAATCACTCACACCCCCTGTAGTTACTGTCCTTTGTTTCAGTCTCCTTCAAGTATCCTGGGGGGGGGGGGGTGGAGAGGCTCCTTCTTTAGCCAGCTGAAGACAAAATGGAGGGGTCTCCCACAGGTTTAAGTAGACTCTCTCTTGTGGGTGGAGACCTCCCTCCTATGCAAAGCCCAGCTCCAAGATGGAGTTTTGGAGTCACCTGGGCAAGTCACATGCCCCTGCGTGACTCAGTCTTTGCAGGCCAACGCCATTGTCCACATGGCATCTTGCATGTCTCCAGGAAGACTTCTCATGTGGATTGGAGCATTCCAAGATGCATTGTTCCCTAAGTGTCTCCTGATCAGGTACTTAACCTGGCAAATTCCTTCCTAAAGAAGCTGACCAAATGCCTCACAAAGCTTACTTAGAAATCAGGCAAGCATACAGCCCATATTCTTAACCTCGAGTAGAAAATGATATATATGTACAAATAGGATGAATAGATATAGTAGACCATAACCCTTACGGAGATATGTTACATGGCACAGGCAGCACAAAACATATTCCAGTTATGTCATACGTACATTTATAAGCACCCCCTCCCCATAAAGCCTGAGTGGGAAATCAGCCTTGACAACATTAAACAAAGAATACCAACCAGCTGTTTGTCAATAAATAATAATCATACCTAGAGTTTATACCATACTTCAGCTGGAGCTCTCAAAGCACTTTACAAAGGTGATAGGTAACATTCTCATTTTACAGCTGGGGAAACTGAGGCACAGGGTAACAGTAAAGGGACCTGTGCAAGACCACCAGCAGGGCAGAAGCCAAGGACTAGAACCCAGCTCTCCTGAATCCTGGTCTACTACCCTAACGACTATGTCACACTGCTCCCCAAATTAATCTCTCTCAGTTATGATAAAACTGTCATTATCTGAATTGCTCATGCTTGATGCATCAAATGATAAACTGCACTAGGATGATAGTCTAGGATAGCTTAAACATATCTATTCAATTTACTAAATGTCTAATTTATTAAAATATTTGTAACTATAAAACTATCTAAAAATATTCTAAAGTTCAAAAATTCCAATAATAGGAAGGGTCTAGAACTTTTCTAGCCTTACAGTATTATCCAAGTGACCTACTGTGCACCGTAGTGTGTTAAGGAACAATCCTGCTAGCACCAGTCCAGCAGTTACCCCATGAGAACAGACCCTTGCTCCCACATGGAACCCAACAGATTCCAAATAGAGCTCTGGGCAGCCATTGCAATTTGCCAGAGAGGGTTAGCTTGTAGGATCAGGGCCTCTACGGTAACAGCAGCACAGTGAAGTTTCTGGCTAAGACGCAGGTTTTTACCATTTCATCATTTTAAATATTTCTGATATTGATGTTTTAACTTTACAGGTTGGATAAACTGATGATTTCACATTTAACTCCTTTTATTCTGAACGATTTGAAAACACTGTGCAACTGCTGTACATAAGCAGCATAGTCCCACTGAAACACCCCTTTGCTAGAGTGGAGCTTGTACACTGCACAATAAGAGTAGTTGCAGAAATTTAGAAAGTACTCTACCCCCTACCTATGTACTTTACAAACTGATCTTACAAACTGTAGCCTTTCTAGTCTTTAAAGTATTCCAATGTGATGGTACCATTATTCAGAATAAATCCCTTAAAAGTCTCCTTCAGCCTTCCTATAGCTTCTAGTTAATAAAATAAAATTATAGACACAAAATTTTCAACCACAAGCATAAAGCTGACATAAGAAGAGAGAGCATGAGGAAAATTCCCTGGAAAAATAGATAAGATACTATTTCTCTTTCTTCTGAATGCTTAATTCTCAACAGGTCAGTTTATGGGCATGGATTAACTTCCTAAATCTTAAAAGACTATGCTGCTTGTCCCATGAGAAACATGAGCCCAGATACCCAGCTACAAGTACAAAAATACTTTAAGTGGCAAATGTATACAACACATCAGCTACTACTGCCTTACTATTTGTGTCCTTCTATAACCAACACAGCAGGGGAATAAGCAATGAATCTTTAGTAGCCTGGCTAACTAAGGAAAAGTGACAGGTGATAAAAAGTGTCAGATCTCCAAAGATTTGAATCTTCAGTAATGCTATAGGTGTCTAATATTTACACTGCTACACTCAAAGCAAAACATATAGCCAGGATGAACATGTTTACATTCTCAGGCACTGAAAACTTCCTTCGTGTAAGTGTTTGCAAACAGTTCTGAGATTTGACTTCTGAGGCACCTGCTCCCTCTCCTTTAAAATCTCAGTTCAAGTGTATTCTCAGAATTTGCACTCTCCCATAGCTTCTACTGTTATACATGTTGGGGGAAGGGGATTTGCTGGTTTCCTAACAGCCTATGTCTGACTCTATAGCAATGATCCCAGCTGCAGAGTTTCTCTTATTTCCAATCCAAGTCAGGCACAGTTAAAGATAAGCACAGCTCAGGCCATTCTGAGGATTATGTTGAGGAAAGGAAAGTAGAGCTGCACCTACTCTGTTCATTAACAGCTCCTACCATTCTCCCTCTTCCCTAGCTAGGGAGGTTTGGTGGTGGTATGAACTGTGGTAGACAAATTTCTTGAAGTTCTGATACTTTTGTTTCCTCCTCCCCCTTAGATTCATCTGTGATCCAGAGAAGAAAGGCTTTCAAGGTTTTGCATTACAGGAAAGTGGGGTTATTGACACACTTCTATCTAGGGATCATTGAAAGTAAAACTCTTGAATAGCAAGGGTGGCAGCGCCTTTTCTTCCCCTCTTCAAAAAGGTTTCAGAGTAGCAGCCGTGTTAGTCTGTATCCGCAAAAAGAAGAACAGGAGGACTTGTGGCACCTTAGAGACTAACAAATTTATTAGAGCATAAGCTTTCGTGGACTACAGCCCACTTCTTCGGATGCATATAGAATGGAACATATATTGAGGAGATATATATACACACATACAGAGAGCATAAACAGGTGGGAGTTGTCTTACCACCTCTGAGAGGCCAATTAATTAAGAGAAAAAAAACTTTTGAAGTGATAATCAAGCTAGCCCAGTACAGACAGACAGTTAGATAACAAGTGTGAGAATACTTACAAGGGGAGACAGATTCAATGTCTGTAATGGCTCAGCCATTCCCAGTCCTTATTCCAACCGGAGTTGATTGTGTCTAGTTTGCATATCAATTCTAGCTCAGCAGTTTCTCGTTGGAGTCTGTTTTTGAAGTTTTTCTGTTGTAATATAGCCACCCGCAGGTCTGTCACTGAATGACCAGACAGGTTAAAGTGTTCTCCCACTGGTTTTTGAGTATTTTGATTCCTGATGTCAGATTTGTGTCCATTAATTCTTTTGCGTAGAGACTGTCCGGTTTGGCCAATGTACATGGCAGAGGGGCATTGCTGGCACATGATGGCATATATCACATTGGTAGATGTGCAGGTGAACGAGCCCCTGATGGTATGGCTGATGTGATTAGGTCCTATGATGATGTCACTGGAATAGATATGTGGACAGAGTTGACATCGGGGTTTGTTACAAGGATAGGTTCCTGGGTTAGTGTAATATATTATATGCATATAATACAGTGTTAATGAATACATTTATTACTAATAAATGTGGCGTTTTGTCTTATTCCCCCTGAAAAGATCCTGTGCAGTACTTTAAGTACAACAATAGGAAAGAGAAAACAGAAGCAAAGCTTATCTCCCTTCTGCCCCAAATAAAGTCTAATAGAAGACCTGTCAGCTTGTGTAAATCTGCATAGCTCTGACTTCATTGGAGTGCCTTCCAACAATTTATACCATCTGGTAATCTGGCCCTTAATCTCTAATTCCCAGATAGCAGGCTAGCAATTCTTGATTGGATTTACTGAAAGTGCATGCCTTTAAAAACAAACAAAAACAAGAAAGCTCCTGCACATTTCTGGATTGTCCCCCAAAAGTAGACTGTGATATAAAATCTGTATTGGCTTGCATTCTGCAGGCATCTTTGAGAAGAGCTATGCAAAATGTCCAAAAGTTCATTTTAAAGGGGGGGGGGCATTTTAATGAAGACTATTGCCGGAGAGGAGATTAAAGACAATCTAGGCATGGCGCAATATCTCAATGAATATTTTGCATCGGTGTTTAATGAGGCCAATGAAGGGATTAGGGATACTAGCACCACTACAGAGGGGCGTTCAGAATGGGGGATTACCGTATCCGAGGTAGAAACAAAACTTGATCGCCTTAATGGGGCTAAGTCGGGAGGACCGGACGATCTTCATCCGAGAATATTGAAGGAATTGGCGCGGGAAATAGCAGGCCCGTTAGCGATAATATTTAATGAATCTGTAAACTCGGGGGTGGTCCCGTTAGACTGGAGAATAGCTAATGTGGTTCCTATTTTCAAGAAAGGGAAAAAAAGTGATCCGGGTAACTACAGGCCTGTTAGTTTAACATCTGTAGTGTGCAAGGTGTTAGAGAAAATTCTGAAAGAGAAACTAGTTGAGGACCTGGAGGTTAGTGGCAATTGCGATAAATTACAACATGGTTTTACGAAGGGCAGATCGTGCCAAACGAATCTGATCTCCTTCTTTGAGAGAGTAACGGATTTATTAGATAAGGGGAATGCGGTGGACCTAATATACCTGGATTTCAGTAAAGCGTTTGATACTGTACCCCATGAGGAATTATTGGTTAAACTGAAAAACATGGGGATCGATATGAAAATCCAGAGGTGGATAAGGAATTGGTTAATGGGGAGAATGCAGCGGGTCGTATTAAAGGGTGAACTGTCAGGTTGGAGGGAGGTTACTAGTGGAGTGCCTCAGGGTTCGGTTTTGGGACCCATTTTATTTAATCTATTTATACCTGACCTCGGAACCGATTGCAAGAGTGGGCTGATAAAGTTTGCGGATGATACGAAGGTGGGAGGCGTTGTAAATTCGGAAGAGGATAGGGATATCCTGCAAGGAGACTTGAATGAACTTGTGAATTGGAGTATCAGAAATAGGATGAAATTTAATAGTGAAAAGTCTAAGGTGATGCATTTGGGGATGACTAATAACAATTTTAGTTACAAGATGGGGACGCATTGGTTAGAAGTAACGGAAGAGGAGAAGGACCTAGGGGTCCTTGTAGACCGCAGGATGACTATGAGTCGACAATGTGACGTGGCGGTGAAAAAAGCCAATGCTGTCTTGGGATGCATTAGGCGAGGTATATCTAGTAGGGATAAGGAGATCCTGCTTCCGTTGTACAAGGCGCTGGTGAGACCTCATTTGGAGTACTGTGTGCAGTTCTGGTCTCCCATGTTTAAAAAAGATGAACTCAAACTGGAACGGGTGCAGAGAAGGGCCACTAGGATGATCAGAGGAATGGAAAACCTGTCATATGAAAGGAGACTAGAGGAGCTTGAGTTGTTTAGTCTGACAAAGCGAAGGCTGAGAGGGGATATGATTGCTATCTTTAAATATATTAGAGGGATTAATACAAGGGAGGGAGAAGAATTATTCCAGCTTAGTACTAACGTAGATACAAGAACTAATGGATATAAACTGGCCGTGGGGAAGTTCAGGCTTGAAATTAGACGAAGGTTTCTGACCGTCAGAGGGGTGAAATATTGGAACGGCCTTCCGAGGGAAACTGTGGGGGCGACGGACCTGTCTGGTTTTAAGATTAAGTTAGATAAGTTTATGGAGGGAATGGTTTAATGGTAAAACATAGTAGTCAAGGAAAACCAAGCAATGGCAGGTAAATAGCATAATGGCTAAAAGGGGTCAGGATGGAGACTCTTGCCTATATGCTCGGGGTCTTACTGATCGCCATATTTGGGGTCGGGAAGGAATTTTCCTCCAGGGCAGATTAGCTGAGCCTCTGGAGGTTTTTCGCCTTCCTCCGCAGCATGGGGCAGGGATCTCTAGCAGGAGGGTCTCTGCCGATTGAAGTCACTAATAACAGGATTGGGGACTTCAGCAGCAGAGTCCAGGGAAGGGGTAGGGACGGTTTTATGGCCTGCAGCATGCAGGGGGTCAGACCAGATGATCATAATGGTCCCTTCTGACCTTAAAGTCTATGAGTCTATGAGTCTAATGGCTCTAACATGACTCTCCCTCCTCAGTATAAATTAGCTTAGGGGTGGCTCTTTGCATTGGCAGTATCCTCTTCATTGACAACTGCCACCTCAACCTCTACACTGAGACCCAGTATCTCTCTCAATCAGCCTTTGTTGGCACCTGCTGTCTTCTCTTACTGGATAATTCTAAGGCCTATGTTATTTTGGGATTTCATCCATAATATCTCTTAGGTATTGTTACTCCCTGGAGTTACCTTACAAAGGTCAGGAAGCATGGCATATGAGCTGGAAATGATTATGTAATTTTCTTAATCAAAAAGTTAAAATCCATCTTATAGTGTGTCTACACTGAACAGAATGGAGTATTTTATAATAGTGTATACAGAAATATGCTTTTTTTAAAATTATATTTATCTTTGGTGAAACTACTGTTCATAGAAGGTGGCAGATGCAGGAGTTCTATTTATCCACAGATCAGGAACATACAGGGTATGTAGACAAAGCTTCCCCATGCTCCTCTAGTCATGTTTGTCAGCTAGGACCTAAAGGGCCGGGGCCATCTCTGAAGAGGAAAGAATAGTTCTTTAAGTTGGATTTTTCAAAACCGTAGTACTGATTAAAAACAGATAGGAAGATGTGATTCGAAATGGAGATTAAACTCATGCCATATAACCTTGTCCCCATGCTATAATCTCCCTCCTTATTATGGGAGGTTTCTAAGAAGTGTTTCACATCTATGGGTATTTAACGAATTCAGCCTATTAAAAAGGGAGACCTTTTGACCCACAGAACAGATACAGCAAGGTCAAAAGTAATGCAGTCTTCATTTCCCCATAGATATGCCTCAATCTTAACTTGAAGGAAGCAGTTTAAGTAGAGTTAGATTTATCCCTGTTTATTCAAGGTGTCATTCAAGTCACTTCGGCTGTGAGACATCTACCTGGGGGTCAGATGCTGAAAGGATTCTTAAAACAAATCCTGCATTTCAATTTGTAAGGGCTGGAAGGAAACTAAATGTTCCTAGACAAGTTTGAACCTCCAAGAAGAATCCCTCTATAGCTGCTTCCTTCCCCACTGCAAAGGGAGATCCAGGACCCTTTTTCTTTATCCTATATATCTGTGGGAGTGCTCC
Source organism: Chrysemys picta bellii (assembly GCF_011386835.1). Lineage (NCBI taxonomy): Eukaryota > Metazoa > Chordata > Testudines > Emydidae > Chrysemys > Chrysemys picta. The sequence goes on along the minus strand of NC_088798.1, from coordinate 48,199,295 downwards.
TGGGCTTGTTTGGGGGTGAAGAGCATGAGGGAAGACTTGCTCCCACCCTCATCTTTTATCCACAATCCTTTGTGAGCAAGACTAAGATTAGTTAATGCATCGTGCCTCAAACACAAGGCAGAGGCTGTGGCTATACTACAGCTTAAGATGACATAAGTTATGTCACTCAGGGGTGTGAATTAGCCAGCCCTCTGAGCAATATAATTTATGCAGATTTAAGCGCCAGTGTGGACAATGCTATGTCAGTGGGAGAGCTCTCCCACCAACATACCGCTCATGGGGGCTAGAGCAATTAAGCTGACAGACGAGCTCTCTCCCATCTGTTTAGAGCAGCTACACTAGAGAGCTTACAGCAGCACAGGTTCATTAGTGCAGCTGCACCACTCTAAGCTCTCTAGTGTAGATTTAGCCTCAGTTCGCCTGGGGGTGTGATGCAGCATAAGTATGGGCGAGAGTCTACAGGTTACTCACTTACCAGGGCCGGCTCCAGGCACCAGCTTCTCAAGCAGGTGCTTGGGGCGGCCACTACGGAGAGGGACGGCACGTCCAGGTATTCGGCGGCAATTCGGCGGACGGTCCCTCACTCCACCTGTGAGTGAAGGACCTCCCGCCGAATTGCCGCCACAGATCGCGATCACGGCTTTTTTTTTGTTTGTTTTTTGGCTGCTTGGGGCGGCCAAAACCCTGGAGCCGGCCCTGTCACTTACCCCTTCCATGGAGACGCAAATATCCAGACTGCTAGGGACTGAGCCTCTGCAAGCATGGACATCTGGGAGCCATAAAGATTGAATGGGCTCTGGGAACCCATGTGAAGTCACTAGAAGTTGATCCTTCCGACCTTCCCATAACACAATCATTATTGTATCAACACTACGGTTGGTCCACAATTGGACTCCTAGGTGCTAGAGTAATACAAATAATAAATATCACCACATTTTCTCTTCTTTGACTTAGTTAACTGTTTAGCGACAATTTTTCTTCTCCCTGCTTCCCTCTTCATTACTGTAACTTTCCCAAAGAAAGGACAAGAATCAATACAAATTTCTCACTACTCCATAAGTAGATAGGAGTAGCTTTTCTGTCCTTCCTTGGAGTAGCACCTCATCTCAGCAACCAGGAAGAACGAACCTATGACTATCAGTCCCAATTGCCACAGAATTTTCTGAGTACACCCTTGTGGGTCTGATTGTCCATTGCCTTGCACCCTGAAAAAGCATACAACACACACCCATGCAAAAATAGGTAAGAAATGTGTAAATCAAAGAGGTATCTTCCAAAACCAACTTCTGGAAACTCAATGACTAAGAAAATGGCATCACTCCATGGGTATGTACGCACACACACACACTCCATTTACTTCTGTGCCTGTGATTTTAGCCTATCATGTTAATAAATGCATAGATGACAACTAATGGGGAGACGTTCCACCCTCCAAGAACATGAGCAGAAATTAAAATGTGAATCAGCTAGAAAAGATAAAAGCCAGTGTAATTAGAGATACTAAAAACTGTAAATTTAGAAACAGCATAATAACAAAAGCAATTATACTAATATACTGGGAGATAATACAGACTAATCATTGGAGGTTCTTTTGAGTCCAAATTATTCTGATGCAATATGGTCTCCAGATATTAGTGTGCTGAGTGGTAGATTTGAGGTAAAATAAGCCCTAGCAACTAGCTACAGAGCTTAATCACAATTTAACAATTAGCATTAAATATTTTTATATAATATGCCTTTGCTGTAATTCTTAATAGAGCTATATACATAGTTATTCAAATGATCATGTTTGATATATCATTAAAGTGCTATTTTACATCATAGACAAAGTATTGTATAAATTAAACTATGTAGAAAATCAGTTATGTAAAGCACTCTGTAATAGACTACTGCATTCTGAGGAACTTTTGTTGCCAAGTGAACCATAATCACAAGAGTTACAAATAATTTGGACAGTGATCAACAAGTTTATTCTTCTTACATTGCAGATACCTTTCTTTTTAATTCAGGGTTTGTCATTTGCACAAACATTTGCCAATGGGGCCCATGCCCAGGGGCCCCAGCAAAATGTGTGCCCTGGTGCCCCAACCCTGCTCCCCAGCAGGAGTGCTAGGCAGAGTGAGGCAAGCCCCCACACTCCGACCCCAATCCCTGGCAGGAGCACAGGGGGGCAACTACAGGTGGAAGGGGTTGGGAGGGGCCCTGTGACGTTGCACTCCATATGTTTTATGGAAATATGCTTATGAGTATAAATATGATGTAACTGGAACATACTTTATGCAAAAGCTCTCTCGTAAGGTATCCTTACAAAGTTTATAATCTACTGAGTGTGTTGATCTTATTTGTATGTATGTATCATTCTTGTAGCTAAAATAAAAATATGAAGTATTACTCTGAGGTCCTATTGTAATTATGCAAAGTGTGGGCCATTAATGGTGGCTTAGGACCTTGATGGCTCCCATTGACTAGGACAGTTGGTTGTAAATGGCTGTGTCTACTTGCAGCCTTCCTGTGTTCCTTTGAGTCAGCCCAGGAAAAATGGAGGCTTGGGGTCTTACAGTGGCATGTGACCATGTCACATGATACTGGACTCCATCTTAAACCTGGTGCTTTTCCATTTAGAAGGAGGGGTGGGGACCCAGAGAAACAAAAGATTCCCGCCTTGTGCCAAAGCTATAAAAGGGGGTAGAGCAGGACAAAGGGGCTGTCAGTCATGAGAAATCCCCTAGTTAGCACCTGAGCTGGAACAAGGACTGTACCGGGGAAAGGATTGGGCCCAGACTAAGAATGAGTCTAGTCTGTGAAAGAAGTTTATTGGAAATCTCTGAGGGTGATATATATCTGTATTCAGTTTCTTAAATGTATTAAGTTTAGACTTGTGTGTTTTGTTTTATTTTGCTTGGTAACTTACTTTTTTCTGTCTGTTATTACTTGAAGCCACTTAAATCCTACTTTTTATACCTAAACAAAATGATTTTATTATTTACTAACTTGTGGGAGTAAACAGCTGTGCATCTCTCTCTATCAGCGTTATAGAGGGTGAACAATTTGAGTTTACCCTGTGTAAGCTTTAAACAGAATAAAACAGATTTATTTGGGGTTTGGATCCTATTGGGAGCTCAGTATCTGGGTGCTGGAGATAGGTGACTTGCTGAGCAATTTTTGGTTAAAGTCTGCAGCTTTGGGGGTGTGGACCAGACCTGGGTCTGTGTTGCAGTAGACTAGCGTGTCTGGCTCAACAAGGCAGGGTTCTGGAGTCCGAAGCGGACAGGGAACAGGGCCGCCTTTAGCAAGTGTGGGGCCTGATTTGTGGGGCTTGTACTCACCGGGCGGTGCTCCTAGTCTTCAGCGGCACCTCAGATTGCCGTGCTCCGGCCAGGGGCACGGGGCTTGCTGGGCTTGGGCTGGCGCTCTGGCACGGGGCTTGCCGGGCTTGGGTCGGTGCTCCGGCCGGGGGCCTGATTCGGGGGAATCGGAGGAATCAGCCTGAAAATGGGCTCAGAGGTAGTTTCAGCACATCAGATAACATTCCCAAGGGGGTCTCTGTGACAGAACCCGTCACAGGCCCCCCACTTGCTCTGGCCTAGAGCCCCACAAAATGCTAATCCGCCTCTGTGCACAAATGTTTCAGACTCTTCTTAAATATGAAGTTTATGCAATGCACTGCCTTGGGGAATCCTCAGTATCAATGAGAGTACTGAGGGACTGAAGGAAGGATGCCTGGAACTCATAAAACTTAGCTTTTCTATTATGAGGCCAACTCATAGATGTCAAGATTCCCATTTAAATGTGAAGGTGGAATTTATAGTATCACTTTGTGGTAGTACTTAAGCATTTCTCTCCACAGCTCCCACATGATTTGCAAAAGCTGGGAATGATCATTATCCCACATTATGAATGAATAAACTGAGGGTGAATCTTCTAATATGCACTAAGGATCATCAGATTCAAGCTATTTCACACCTGTGGGGTGTGATACAATGGAGAATTGGCCATGGAAAGAGTGAAATATTCCATGTTCCTACTTGATCCCAAAATCAAATCCAGAACCCTACACTTGGAAAAGCTTTGATTTTGCAAGCAAAATGCACACATCCATTACAGTTTAAGTAACATTTCATTAGGATTTTAAGGTCTCTTTATGTTATCAGCTTTGTCTGTGTTTACATGCCCTCTTTCAGCTAAATCACTGAGAATGTAAATGATGATTTGCTACCATGACAAGCAGGAGCCGTTTGTGATGGATATACAAGCTGATCATAATGGTCTTTCTAAACATTTATTGTGCATTGTTTATAATATTCCTTTTCCACTTAACATACACAGCATTCACAATCCAGCTATACAGTTTCAGAGTAGCAGCCGTGTTAGTCTGTATCCGCAAAAAGAAGAACAGGAGGACTTGTGGCACCTTAGAGACTAACAAATTTATTAGAGCATAAGCTTTCGTGGACTACGCATCCGAAGAAGTGGGCTGTAGTCCACGAAAGCTTATGCTCTAATAAATTTGTTAGTCTCTAAGGTGCCACAAGTCCTCCAGCTATACAGTGTGCTTTTTTTGTTCTGATAACAGCAGATTACTCTCCTCCCCCCCGCCCCCCACTTATATTTTTTAACTGATCATTTAAACATTTTACAAGTTAACTGAACATTAAGGGTGTGTCTGCATCTGGAAAAAAAAGCCCATGGCAGCAAGTCTCAGAGCTCAGGTCAGCTGACTCAGGCTTGCAGGGCTCACTCAATGGGACTAAAAATGGCAGTATAGATATTCCCACTCAGGTTAAACCCTGAGCTCTGAAACCTGGCAGAGGGGAGGGTCTCAAAGCCCAGGTTCCAGCCAAGCAGGAACATTTATGCTGCTCTTATTTAAGCCCATTGTGCATTCCCTGTAACCCAAAGTCAGTTGATCCAAGCTCTGAGACTTGCTGCCACCGGGCGGCAAGATGTAGACATACCCCAAGTAATTCTGTTGATCTGAACTGATCGTTAGCTCAGTGTGCAAAAGTATATTGAACAAAGGCACACTTAAAAAGAGATGGGCCTAGGTCACTGTGCCACTTTAATTCTCCAACTTGGGATTAGCTGAGGGCCTCATTGAAAGTTATAATTATTTATAATACCCCATATATGTGCATGGAACTATGTAGTCAAATAAATTCTAAGGCTGCAATCCTGCAAAGGCTTGTGTACGTTCTTAACTTTAAGCATGTGAGTAGTCCCTTTGCTACTGATTTCAATGGGCTCTGGGTCTATGCAGGACTGAGGCCTAAATCTCTCCCCAAAGAGATGAAGAGTCTAAATTCTTGATCCTGCAAACCAGGCCTTAGTAATCAATTTCTTCTCCCACTTGAACATCCTCTAGCAAGAAATAGTATATAGAAAAAGACAACCCTAGGACACATACATCTCGATTCACTTGTAGGCTAGATTTCCCAAAAGATGTGTGTATTCCAGAAAATCTGCACATGGATTCTTGATGGACTATGCAAAGATAAAGTTCTTCCATGTAATGTGTACATTGAAGGTAACAGCCTACGGGAGTTGGGAGCACAAAACTGCATAAAGCCAAATCCTTACAATGCTCTACAATAATGCCAGGAAATATTTAGAAGTAGCCTGAACCAAAGGAGTCCCTGAGTGTGTGAACTGCTCCCATAGTTGCTACATTAACATGACAGGGCACCGAGGACATATGCTGTTCATCTAGAGCTTGACAGTTTTTTATTTGAGAAACAGCAGGGGTATAATTTGAACACCCACAGTGTTTTCTACATATGATTCAAGATTCTGCACATCCAAAGCAGGCCTGACTAATAATCTCACAAATAGAAACTACTGCACTTGTATACATTTCAGTAAGCATTTTGATTGCCTCAGAGTATTTTTCCCTCCAAGTATTTTTCCAGCATGAGCTCTTGTAATTTGTTTGGGGTTTTTTTTTTTTTTTTTTGGATTGAGAGATCTAATGAAGTTTCATAACCAAAATACTGCCTCCACCTTTACAAGGAAATATTAAGTTAATTGAAGTAGAGGATGGTCATACTATTCTCTTTTTACTACAAACTCAGTGACTAACAGCCAATCATAATATAAGTAATGCACTGTGCTAGCTTCCCTATAATACTCTGCCAATCTGCACTCTGTTCTTAGACCCACGTATGTGTGAAATTCAAATTTTCACTTGGCTAAATGCTCACAGCAAAACTCAAGGGCTTCCGTGAAGCTGTTTGTGTTTCTTCATTTGTTTTTAATTGCAACAGTCTAAATACAAAAATTGAAGCAGATTGTCTTTTACATTCAGCTTATGCTGAGCGCAGTGGGTGAGAGCTCTCAGGGAGTCAGTTACAGCCCAGCCTTGGTGCGGTTTGGAGCAACCACTAAGGATTGCCAGAAACAGTCATGATTCAGCCACTCCCCTACCCAGCCCTGACATGCTCCCTGTCCAGGGCTGCTGAAAGAGAAGCCAACTGTATGCCTGCTGCCAATTCCAACACATTGTAATAAACCCAGCCGAAGAACTGCAGGTGGTTTCCACTTCCTTTGCATTATCGGAGTAGCCCAACAAAGCAGATCAGGACAGAGAGACTCTAGCCCCTCTAGTCTTAATCCTCTGGGAAAGCTAGCTTATAAATCAGTGTCTGAAACAAAACCAGTGTATGGTAAGTAACTACATTATTTCTCTTTTTAAAAAAGTCTTAACACACTGATCTCATGTTGTAGTTTCACTGTGGCCTTTTAAAAAAAAAATTACATATCACAATGTAACTCTATTCAATTCTTGCTAGAGAAATTGCTCCTGCACCAAAAGAATTAAAAATTCTGCAAATTTTACTTGTCAGATAAATGTGGAAGCTCCAGCATGGTATTGGGAAGCACAGGCCACTGGCTGCACAGAGATGGGAGATCCCTGTGCAGCTCCCCCCTGGGACACAGACTCAGCTGTGAGGCTGCACCCAACCCTGACACAGCGCAAGGACCGGGCCTGCCCCAGAAACACCCCCAGGCCCTGCCGCTCCATTTGGGCAGGCAGGCTCAGCAAAGCAGGATCCAAGTGTAGAGGGATGAGTATGGGGGATACAGTTGTGGGTTGATAGGGTTCTGCGTGGGGCCATCTGGGTGCAGGTGGCTCAGTGGGGGATCTGGGTGTGTGTGTGGGGGAGGTCTGGATGACAGGGGCTTGTTGGGGGGGTTCTGGGTTCAACACTAATGGGACTCTGCAGGAGGGTCCAGGTGCAGGTGGTTGGGGCTCAGTAGGTAGCGTCTGTGTGTGTGGGGGGGGGGGGGTATAGAGCTCAATGAGGGGTTCTGGAAATGGGGTTCTCAATAGCAGTCCAGATGCTGGGGGAATGGGGCTCAGTGGGTGGGGATCCAGGTGTGGGTGGCTCGTAAGGGTGGGCCAGTTGCAGGGGGAGTGGGGCTCATTGGTGGGGGTTCAGAGTGCGGGGGGGGGGGAGAAATGAGGCTTAGCAGGGAGGTCTGGCATCTGGCTATGAGGGGGTCTGGATGCATGGGGGTTGGGCGGATGGGAGAGCAGCTCCCTGTACAGGGATCCCTCCCCCTGCAGCTGAGGAACAACGGGTGCAGAAAGCGGGGATGAGGAGAGATGGCAGAGCTGCCTGCAATGAGGGGAGAAATCGGGGAGTGGGTCTGACCTGGCCCCAGATGCCATACAGGGGAAGAGGAAGTCCCGTCCTCCCCAGCCCAATTGGGACTAGCAGCTGAGCCCAGCGCAGGGTAGGATCCACCAGCCGGGTCTTCCCAGTCCCTCCTCCTGCCCCACAGTGATTTACCTCTCTGCTGGTTGCCTTGGGCACCCAAAACATACTGCTGGGGAGGATCACATGACCGCTCTTGTGGCTTCCCTATCAGAAAATCTTTTTTTTTTTTTTTTGCAGAGAAGCAAAGAAATCTGGGGGCGGGAGGCATAAATTCTGCACTTGCGCAGTGGTGCAGAATTTCCCCAGGAGTACAGAAATGCAACTCTTAAAAGGTTTAATTCCACATCTTCACTCTACAGACAATTCATTCAAAACAGCCTGCAGAGCCAGGAAAGACTTTAAAATACATGATGAACAAGGAAGCCACAAACAGATGTTTCTATAGAATTAAAACAAAGTATTTGAGTCTGGCAGCTAGTGGTTTCTCTTATTCCCCATTGTCAAGGTTTGCTTTGTTTCACTTAATACAAAACATCTCTCCTCTGCTCACATTCTGGCAGCAATTTGCTGAATCTAGATCCCTCTGGAGCTAAATGCCTGTCAGGGAGGTCACTAGAAACCAACGTCAGGTGTTCCATTCCCAAAATCAGCTGTGCTAATGCTCTGCTCCCAGATTATTCCAGCATGCAAGCAAGGGAACCAGCTTGGGACCTGAATTCAGATCCACAGCTCCGAATCCAGCTACCTAGCCCCCATTCCTACTTACAGTGACTACACCCATCTGCAACTAGATGTGTGTTGGGGTGGGAGAAGGGAGCACACTGGAGTTACAGACCAGAGCCTCAACTGGTGAAAATCAGCATAGCTGCACTGAAGTCAGTGGAGCTATACTGTTTATATCAAAGGTGATTTAGTTCTAAGTGTTTTGTTTCAGGCACAGATCAATATTGCTCAGTACATATATGCTTTTGTTTGCTTTCTTAGCCCTTTATGAAATCTTTTCCTTTTCCCAGTATGAACTATTTTCAAAATGACATTCAAATTGTCCGTAAATAAGTAATTCTTCAGTTGTGACAGGGAAAGCAAAAGCTCAATGAGTAAGCTCCATGACTCCTTATTTGCTCGAGGAGCAATTACAGAAACAGAGGGAAAATCCCATGTCAAAGAATGTAAGCAAAGTAATCTTTATTCAAAGGAGAGCCATAGCACATGGCAAGGAGACTGGAATCTGGCTGTCCAGCCTTCAGAGATCATGCCATACAGTAACATGACAAACTATCTCTTCAGAAATGAACACAAAGATCTTCTCATCAATTAAGCTGTGGATCACAATTAAAAGAATGATAATTCTTTGTTCAAGGAACCAAAAAGTTAGAGAGAGGCAGAAAGCCAGCAGTAATAGCAGCTCCAGAGCAAGCTGCAACAACTTTTATGAGGCTGAGCCACAGAACACTTAGTCAGTCATCTTCTTGAGGCTGTATCTGTATCATTGGTTCCTACACGATTTTGTTAAATATCAACAGGATTATCAAATTCTCACCTATGGGCAAACAGGAGAGTAGCCATAGAGTGAAAGATTGTTTTTGTTGTTAGATGATGGCTCATATTTAGGAAGCAAAAATTAGGGTACAGTTGAATAAAATGCCACCAGTTTTCTAATTTATAAAACAAACTAAGAATTAGGATACCAAGAAAAGGACTGGACCTCTCTTTGTCCATCATCCTAGTGTAAATGCAAATATCAACCAGCTAAGAAAACAAAACAAAACCCAAACAGGTTCTTCTGGCTCAGCATGAGGTTGGAACAAAACAAACCTTTGTTTCAATTCCATATTTTGTTTGTTTTAATAACTACAAATCAAATAAAATGGGCAGGCTGAAGCCTTAGTAAGAAAACTCAAATTAGGAAACAGGTTTGAAGCATATGGAGAGGTTGCGTAATCTACCTGCACAAGCGCCACTGCACAGCAGAAGAGGAAACAAGAAACCAACCACCACATCCTTGTTTACTTACAGCCAACTGTTTTAGATGCCCCTAACAGAAACATTTGTTTTTCAGCTGGGGTGGGGGAGAGGAGGGAGTTGCAAGTACAGATGCTGCTTCTTGTCCAGACTCCCTTTCTTTCTCCGTGAAATCTGGGACAGGCAGGATGAAAAAGATTCACAGCTTGAACGATCTGAGTCAAATAAATTCTGTAACAAAGGGAAGACAAGAAAACCACTTGTAGAGAGTAGGCCAACTCACACCTATGCAAACCCATGCATCTTAAGGAGTTACTGAAGTCAACCAGCTGGGTTTCATGGTTGTAATTGAAATCAGATTCTTGCCCTTTACCAGCAAATACACACTGCATATGCCAGGATGGTAAAGAATTAGTGCCAAAATGTTCTAAAGCTTGTCTGGACACAAGTAGCTATTTGAGTGTCCATTGACAGGTGTAAGTTGGGCGCACACAAGATATTTGAAGATTTGGTGTTGGTAACAGTCACGTGTCCCAAGCATTTTGCATTTGCTTTGCTTCAAGAGAGAGTGAATTTAGACCTCAGGCACTCAATTGGTATTTTCAAAAGCAATCTGGGTACTCAAGGACTATTCCAATAAAGCAAGAGGAACATCTAAGTCAGGAGGAACAGGTTAAGGTACTCAAGCAGCAGCCCCTCAGTGGCTGCCTGTCTCACAGTGTAGATTAATGCAACCATACTCTAAGCAGAATGTAATCACCAAACAAAGTGCTAACTCTGAGCAAGCAGAAGAGAAAGATTAATAAAATTTTTTGGAAGCTTGAAGGTGAGGCCAAAGGTTGGCAAGGATGGGGTACACCTATAGAAGCAATATGCTGCCAGCATAGCGATGGCAGTACAGCTCCAAACACCTGTTCTGAGGACTTCACATAGACCCTGAGCAGGGAGAGTGGACTAAGAGAACCCTATGGTAGCCCACACAAGAGAACCCTTGATATCTGAAGCTGTTACAAAAACATTAACTGCAGATGCTTCCAGTCAGACCCATCCTTTGTAGAATTTTGCATTTTATTTCCTGCCCCAAACGCAGAAGTGAAACTTTTCATCATGACTACAAATCCACTTAGCTGACTAATACAGCAGATGTTAAATCCTCAAACAGCACTTAATTATCCTGTACTTCAGTATTCTGAAGAGAAAAAAAAACTCGTCTTTAGAATATAAGAAGACAAATATTTAGTCTACACACTACGTCCTCCCTGAACTAAAGCTTTTGAACCAATCTTAAAAAAATATACCTGTAAGCTGTGTGGATACAGCTAAATCTCTTCATAGTACCTGACATGTCCATCCAAATCAATATTAACTAAATCCACTCCAGTAAATTGGCATTTAAAGATTTTTTGCAGTTGAGGGGCATGTTTGGTTGTTACAACATGTGTCACAATGCAAAGCACATGAAGCAAAACTCCCCACAGATTGGAAAGGTGGATTTCAGCACCAAAAGTTTGATCTCCTGAAACATGCAGATCAATCTGAAACGAGAAGTTTCAGAAACTTAAAAGGTTCCATTTGCAAATTTTCCATCCAAATGCTTGAAATGCTCTTTCTACAAGAGAGGATTCCTTCACTTCTAAGAATAAACAAAAATATTTAGCTTTTTCCTGCATATCTCAGGACTATCATCTTCACAGGTTCCAAAATGCAGTTTCATTATTCTACATTCCAGTGATGCTAGTAATTTAAAAAAAGCATTAGCCAAATTCTAACTAGTTTTTATGACAGAGACCATCACCATGGTTTCTGTACTTTCAGGTGTTTTGCCACTCAGAGCAGAAATCATTTTTGGTTCTCACACCCCATATCCCCAAGTGGATCAGTCAAAAAAAGACCCCATACCCACACCAGACCGGACAAGCGGCCAAATGTTTTGGCACCCTCCTCTTTAGGGTGCACACACACACATCTCACACACAGAGACTCGGATTTAGTGCCTCTGGAAGTTAGCACCCAGGGCGACCTCCCAAATTATCTAGCCCAGGGGTGGGCAAACATTTTGGGCCAAGGACCACATCTGGGTGGGGAAATTGTATGCAGGGCAGGGGCAGGGGCTTGGGGTGTGGGAGGGAGTGTGGGGTGTGGAAGGGGGTGCGGTGTGCAGGAAGGGGCTCAGGGCAAGAGATTGGGGCAGAGGAGAGGTGTGGGGTATATGAGGGGGCTCAGGGAAGGGGGTTGGGGTGCAGGAGGGGTGCGGAGTGCAGGGGTGTAGGAGGGGTGCGAACTGTGGGAGGGGGCTCAGGGCAGGGGGTTGGGGTGCAGCAGGGAGCTCAGGGCAGTGACCTGCGGTGCAGGAGGGGTGTGAGGTGCAGGCAGGGGGCTTAGGGCAAGGGGTGTTTGGGCTCCGGCCCAGCGCCGCTTACCTAAAGCAGCTCTGGGGTGGCAGTAGCGCACACCAGGGCCAGGGCAGACTCCCTGCCTGCGTGCCCTGTCCCCGGCCCCACTCCAGGAAGTGCTGCGGCCCCTGGGGGGGCGGGGTGGAGGGCTCTGCGTGCACTGCCCCTGCCGTGCCTCCGGGTACCTCCCCCAAAGCTCCCATTGGCCACGGTTCCCTGTTCCCAGCCAATGGGAGCTGCGGGGGCGGTGCCTGGAGGCAAGGGCAACACACGGCGCCCTCTGCCTCTTTCCCCAGGGGCAGCAGGGACATGAAGCCGGCTGCTTCTAAGAGTGATGCAGGGCCCATGGCCCAAAGCCCTGATGGGCCGGATCCGGCCCGCCAGCTATAGTTTGCCCAACCCTGACTTAGCCCTATAGGCCAGGCCTATACTTGCATCTCAATTACTTCTATACAACCTCAGTTACATGGGATCACATCTTTGACTATATAGCTTTATCATCAACCTATGTTGCAAAATAAGATTCACTGAAATTAGTTCCAAGACTTTTTATTGCTAGATTATTCAGAGAGACAATCAAACTCACACAAAAGTCAGTGCTAAAAGAAAACCTCCAGAAAAAAAACTCATTGTAATTTAAGTAATCACATGTTCAACCATTCTGTGCAAACACTGAAGGCTTCTGCAAGGGCTTTGTTATTGCAGAGAGTTATCATATAGTCCAGCCATGGACAATACTAAAGGATAGGAGTGAAAATACAACAAAAATAGAGAGTTATAGCTTCAGAGGGTGTAAACCAGTGTAGGTCAACTCCATGCAGATTTACACCAGAGGACAATCTGAAGCTCTCAGGCAGATGGCACTTCATAAAGAAACATTTTAGTGACTTACAACTTGCACATTTCACTTGACTGTGAGTAGTTAATCAATAGCTCTAGCTGACTGTTTTTTGAATTAAGTGTACTATTATACTATTTTTGAAAAGATACATTAAGTTTTGGTATTCCAGACTAGAACATGCCCAGAGCTGTTGATCTCTAACTTCTTTTTCCTTCACTGTAAACTTGGCACCTCGAATAAGTTTAGGAGGTCTTCAGAATGCATTATGAAAGCCCAAAAAGTTAATTTTCAAAATAAGGGTCAACAGAATCATAGAAGGGACTTCGAGAGGTCATCTATTCCAGTCCCTGCACTCATGGCAGGATTAAGTATTATCTACCATTACTGACGGGTGTTTGTCTGATAATTTTTCTCCCTCCTCCTCACAGCAACCTTTTATGTACTTGAAAACTTATGTCCCCTCTCAGTCTTCTCTTCTCCAGACTAAAACCCAATTTTGAATTATACTGGACAATGACCATTACTTTACACGTGTATAGTACTTTCCATCTGAATGTCTCAAAGCACTGTTGCATTGTAGATTTTACTGCGTCTATCAGTCCTGGAAAGAAAAGGAAATTTAGATATTTAAATGGTCAGGTTAAACAAGCCACAATTTGGTCTCCATCCCCAAATCAGAACTCCTACATGTAGGTTTCTGAACACTAAGAACCAAATTCTTCTCGCCTTATTCATGCAATTAGTATCACCTTACTAGTGTGAGTAAGACAAGTAAGATTTTTCCCTTGAGGGTCATTAGATACTATTGTGTTCTTGTTTCATTCAGCTATTTAAACAGCTTACACTTCTTTTTAAAATGCCTGTTTTTTCCTACATCTCATCTTCACGTGCCTGTACAGTTGTTTTTCTAAATTGGCTTTTGGATATATATAATTTTTTAATTAAATATCTTATTAGAACTAATGGCTCATGGCTCTTGCAATCCCTCAAGAGTAACTGAAAGACTCAGCAACAGGTGTGAAATTAATCTATCATAACTGTTGTATACTAGCAGCCTGTTTAGAGCATTAATATTTGTTTGAAATAAGGAACATTAGGTACAGAATGTAAAAAAGGAATAGTAATTCCTTAAAATATGGAAGAAGTTATCCTTCCTTCTTAGTGCAGAATAACACACCATAATGATAATTATTCTGCTAGGCAACTGCTTTGTTATTCATGGATTTAAATGATTTGAACACAGCTGCTAATCTAGTCAGGCATCAGTGGAGGATAGCATAGATGCACAAGGCAGGGGGTATCATTCTAAAGAGAATTTTTGTTCTTGTCTCCATCTTTTTTATGGTTTGCATGCGACTGCTACACTCTTTCCTGATCTCTATATGTATATGTTCAAAATATCCCCAAAGGATTGATATAAATTTTCATTTTCCCTTAGTTCGTTCCAAAATCCACTATTATCAGCAATGTCAGTTCATTATTCAGATACAAGTTTTGTTTGGCAAGTCACCAAAAACTAAGACTGATTTAAACACTAAAGATTTAAGTAAACAATTCTGCTTGGGCGGCAGAAATGCTGGAGCCGGCCCTGGTAACAGTGTATGTTTATGTCATGGGGCCCACGCACCACTAGGTGCCTCTGCCTGGCCATCCTGGGTATTAGCTCAGCCAGGTGCTGCCCTCCTCAGGCAATGACCTTACCCATCATCTTTTTTCACCTACTGGGTCCCTCTCACTCCAGGAATCACAGCCTCCTCTTTGTGACTTGGCCCTATAGCCACGCCACTACAGGGTTCCTCCTTCTGGGGAGGGGGTGGAACAAAGTCTTTCCAGAACAAATCATCCCAGGCAGTCTACTGTCCTTTGCCTGATCTATACCAGGTCCTCAGTAGCTGGTAGGGGAACCCAGGCCCACCTTCTACTCCGGGTTTCAGCTCAGGGGCCCTCTAATCAGCTGCCATGGTTTGCACTCCTATCTTGCTGCTTTCCCCTGAGCCTTTCCTACCCTTTCTGGTCCTCCCTCTACTCTGAGTTTGCCAACCCAAACTCCCTCCTGCTAGGGAGCAACTATAGGCTGCTTGCTGCAAGCCCCACCTTCCCTCACCCAGGGAGTGACTACAGCCCACTTCCCTGCAGTGCCTAGCTCCTGGGCTTTATATAGGCCCCTCCTGATCCATGCTTATTCAGTCCTTGGTTTCTTTGCAAAGATTGCCCTCGAGGTTGAGTTGTGGCAATGGTTGGTCAGAGGTAGAGCTGTCCACTAAAAACTGGGTTGTCTTTCCTTTACAAAATTCTTGTGCTATTATGGGACTCTGCAGCATGGACCCAGACAGAATTCCATGCTCTGAGCCTGTGACTATACATCACAAATCAAACACCGGGAAAAGAGGAGGTAGCTGCATAATTACTCCATGGCTTTTAAAACCTATTATCTAATTAGGAGACAGCATCCACAACTCCTTTCCCATGATCCTTGGGGATGGTGTGTGAGAAGCCCCGTGGTTTGCCACTGACCAGCAGCTCTGAAACAGAGCTGTCAACCAGGAACACAGCATTGTTCAACAGGGTGCTGTCTCCATAGTGGCCATTGAAAGTGAAGGAGACATCAACAAGCCAATCCACATGGCTACTATTTTGTGATGGGGGTACTCACAAAGCCATTACTTGGTTTATCTCTCGCCCACAGCAGATGCTTGCTGGGTGACATGGTTTGCTGTATCTCTGGGGCTTTAATAGTGGCTTTGATCTTTGTTTGGGAAAAAGAGGAGCCCCATGATTTATGGAGGTCTCCTCAGAACGGCTTCTTGTGCGGCTCTACAGATACCCAGTCTACCTTTCTAGAATTTATTTCTCCCCAAGTTTACTCACAGATCCCATTTTCTCTTCCTTGATATCAGCCATAATTAAGCTATGTATACTACCTTTCAAGGCAACATGCTATATCTTAATGTTTCCTTTTAAATTCTATGTACCGTATATTGGATTATTTACGATATGTAAGTGAAGAATGTTGAATACATTGTTGCTTTCTGTTTATTAGGGGCATGTTGTTCTCATTTCTAAATACTGTTCGTAGTTTAGTTTGCTGGCTCGTTGTTGTTTTGATAAATGTTGTCCAAATACTGGGCTAATAAACTTAAATTATTTTTTAACTATCACAAAAAAGATTCTCAACTACTGGCTTCTATGGGGAGGTGAGTTGCAAAACCCTAAAATTACTTAGGCTTTGTACATAATCCTATTGGTAATTAAATAAAGACGAGGAGAGCCCATTTTCAAGTGTGGATCCCTTAAGACACTCAAATCTTTCATTTAGATATTCAAGCGATCCTTTATAATGAGCGTGATCAACCGGAGTACGTTAAAAGCAAGACTTGGATGTGCTATTGAGGCATCCAGTCTGAAAACTAGACCACAATCTGGATTCATTTATAATGTATTTAAAAGACAGTTGGCCAAAATTTTGTCATGACGTTACATGCAGACTGTTGGAGTTCTTAGTGCAGTTCTAACGCAGCTCTTAGCTCTGCACTGCAAACTGTTTGTGTTACACATAACACCCCAGGATGTTTGCTGAGCATGAAACTATCTGTAACCATTCTCTCCAGCATTGTGTATTTAGCTGACAGGACTAATAGCTTTGAGCAAGTCCAACACCAAAATAACCATACAGTATGCCTCCACTGATTTCAGTGCAGTTGCTCCTGATTTACACACGTGTAAATGAGAGACGAACGATAATCACCATGTCCCACATGTTTAAAATATCTGGCAGCCACTGCTCTCCGCATGGAAAAATTCACATTCAGCCTATTAAATGCTGGAGTTTGTTAGTGTTAATAGGTTTGTTTAAGTGCTTGGTCTAGTAACCTATTAAAACTAGTGCTATCATTTATAACACTGATCCAATTCAAGAACGGCTTGGCCTCTGGGACTAATGTAGTTTCATTTTGAGACTCAGAAGATATTTTGGTTTGCATAAGGATTGAATAGATCACTGATCTGTCAGGCTACTTTGAGCAAATGCCTTTCCCAACCTTCTCTAGGTCAAAATCCATACAGTGAACCAGATCCTGGCCTCTGTCAGTACTGCTGGAGTGGGGCAAAAGCAGGTCAACATGGAAAGAAACCCAACTTAACCAGCTGGAAGGGGATTCTCCCCATGCAAGAGAACATTCAGCTGGTGTAGAGGCAGTAGCACCAGCTCTATTTCACTTGGCTGCCTGGCCTTGGCCTCAGCCTCGGGGGCACATCATCAGAGATGCGGCTGGATGAGTGGAGTGTAGCCAGAGAACACGTCTCTGCTCCAGTAACCCCCAGCTGGTGTGAAGGCCCCACAGGCAATAGAACTTTTTCTCTGTCACACTGACTGTTTGTACCAGGCATTAGCACACTTTCCTCAAGTCAAACATTGTGAGAGAGCATGAGGCGACACTCACATCTTCTCTCCTAGTCACAATCCCATTTGCAGGCTCACACTGTTCTAGTGCAATGTATATATGTAGCACTAACAGGAAAGTGAAAGCACCTTAACAAAATCATCCATACAGAAGTCAGGTAATAAGCTTTAAAAATGAAATCAATTTTTTACAAAAGTGAATCCTACTGTGAGCTTTGCATCTACATCTCCTCCCCCTTGCCCTCACACCTCCCTGCAACCCTCCCCATCTACCTCACTCTCCCTTACACACAGACCTATTCAAGTTCCTGCTTTGGCCACGAAACTCCTATTTTCAGCTGCTTCCTCAACTTCTCCTGCTTAGGAGTTCAGTCCTGATCTGGAGAACACAGACACATCTCTATGATTAGAGCCACTCTCAGCTATGTCCCTGTGGTTACAGTCCTCCAGGAGCATGGCAGAGACAGAGACATGGCATAGAGAGAACATAGTCCCTCAACTCACCCATGGCCATAGTCTTGGAGCTAGGGCTAGATTGACACTGGGCAGTTCCTCTTGCCTTCCCTCCAGGACTATCAGGGTCTATGAGTAACAGCTAGGGAACAGAAGCCAAAGCCAGAGAGATCTTCTCACCCTCCAGGTCAGGCAGGAGCTGGCAGGGCAGCCAGAGAATCCTGTCTTACCCCCCCTCCAATCCAAAAGTAATGGAGCAGTCAGAACAAGACGCTTGGCTAGGGGTGATGCCAGAGCCCCCCAGGAACAGCAATTCCTATGTTACTAAAGCTCAGTTCATGCCATAGCTCATCAGTCTTGATTTCTGGCAATCAGGTCATTTGCTGGCAGTTATGTAAATAAGTCTGTGCATATTCATTAATATGAACATTAGTGTATTGAGATTTTTCCAAATAAACTCTTCAGATTTCTGAACCTTTGGTGGTACCTGTTGTGCCCCTCAAGCACCCCACTGAGAAGCCTCCAGCTTCCTCAGGTTAGCTTTGTTCCTCCCTCCCATTGTAGCTGCAAAGTCCCCTTATAACCCCTGCTTCTTTACAGCAGATACGAGAGCTGGGTGAAAATTTTTCAGTGAATAGTAAATTTGCCAAAAAATGTATTTGCGGGGAAATAATAACTATTTGCACGTTCCACTTCAGTTCAGCAAGTAGTTTCAGATGGGGGAAAAAAGGGGAAACATTAGTTAAAATGGTTTGTTTTGGCCATTTCAGAATAGAATGTTCCAACATTTCATTTTTAAACATATTTTTGACAGTTCATTACAAAATTTAGCTAATTAAAATGGTTGGAGAAAACTCCTGAATACGCACACGCACACAGATGTAAGAAAACGTTTGTTTCCTCACAACTTCCCCTGTTTCGGGGAGTAAAACCAAAACCAATTTCAATCCAAGTTTGAACTGAACAAAGTTTTTTGGTTTGGCCCCCTGTAACAATGCGGTTCTGGCGGGACCCAACTGAGAGTGCCAATTCAGGACAAATTGCTTAAAACAGGGCAGTTACAGCCCTAAGCTGGAGTTTTTCCACCTCTAAGGCAAACCAAACCAGCCAGACTAAGAGGACTTTGGTCTCACCCCACTGGCTAACCACAAGTCACACAAGCAATTCCCTTAGACACTCCAGTTTCCCAGTATCACCACCAGTGCCACACGTTATGGGGACAAATGGTTATGAAAACCAATACCCCAGTAAAAGAAAAAAGGTTCTCTTGATCCCAAAGGACCAAGCCCCAGACCCAGGTCAATATACAAATCAGATCTTACCCACAAATCACGCTGTTGCCAATCCTTTAGAATCTAAAATCTAAAGGTTTATTCATAAAAGGAAAAAGATATAGATGAGAGCTAGAATTGGTTAAATGGAATCAATTACATACAGTAATGGCAAAGTTCTTGGTTCAGGCTTGTAGCAGTGATAGAATAAACTGCAGGTTCAGATCAAGTCTCTGGAATACATCCCCAGCTGGGATGGGTCATCAGTCCTTTGTGCAGAGCTTCAGTTTGTAGCAAAGTCCCTCCAAAGGTAAGAAGCAGGATTGAAGACAAGATGGAGATCAGGCATCAGCTTTTTATAGTCTTTTCCAGGTGTAAGAACACCTCTTTGTTCTTATTGTGGAAAATCACAGCAAGATGGAGTCTGCAGTCACATGAGCACGTCCCTGCATACTTTGCTGAGTTACAAGGCGTATCTGCCTTCCCTCAATGGGTCAGTTGTATAGCTGATGGTCCTTAATGGGCCATCAAGCAGGCTAGGCAGAGATAACACCAACTTGTCTGGGATGTTTCCCAGAAGCATAGCATAAGTTTGAAATACAGACAGTATAGAGCCAATATTCATAACTTCAAGCACAAAATTGATACACACATATAGACAGCATAATTATAACCAGCAAACCATAACCCTGTCTTAGACACCTCATTTGACTCCCTTTATACAAGATGTGGTGCCACTACAGGACTTTGGTTGCAACCATGTTCTATATGGTCCCAGTTCAAATTAATAACGTGACACCCCCAAAACAGAAAAATCAATTATCCATTCAGCTCTAATGAATACTTAGAAGCAACTATAGAGGAGAAAGTGCCATCATCTACAACTGCTGTACACAGTTTGAGATCTGCTGGCTGGTTTTGCAACCTTAATTTGTCCCCTTTGCATACACGTATTATAATAGTCTTTCATACTATTTTTTCCACAGAACCCTTGCCACCTTCATTGCATCAAATGGACCAATATGAATCATGTTGTGTAGCAAAGGAGAAGGCTCTCATATAATGCACACACAAGGGAGCCAAATTAAAGTTGCATGGGCAGCATTCGGTTTGGTGTTTTCTAATTTGAGAGTGCTTAACTTTGCAACCTTTTAATCCTCAACTTTATACTTCCTAATTTTTTATTGTTTAATTTATTGATGAGAGCAATTAACCTTAAATAAATGTTCATGGATTTCCTTCATTTAATAGAAAGAAAATTTTATACCTGTCCTGCTTACATAATAAAGCACACATTTGTTGTCCTCGCTGTATGTTTTATTGCCATTGTTATCTGTGTGAAGTTCCATCTCACCACTCAAAGCCAAGCTGAACAATATACTGAAAGTAATTAAACTAAACTGTATTCAAACAAAACATGTTTGTTTTCAATGCAATATCAGTTTTACTGCAACTTCTTAATTACATCCTTTTTTGTAATAGTATAACAGAAAACTGAGTCAGGACTCCATCAGGAAAACTGAAATGAAAGATCCCCGTCCCCAGGGCAATCTGCCTGTGAGCTTTTGGGGACCCCAGGCTCCAGTTTCTCCAAGAGCTGTCTGGGAGCAAGCCAAGAAATACCATTTCAATTCCTGTAACAGGCTGTTGAGACTTGCCCTTCTGCAAAAAAATGTGATCTATTGATTTTTTGAAAAATTGGGAATTGGGAAGTCATCCCATAGGAAGGAAATTGGTTTTTCAGCCACCTCTAATCTTTATCATTCACAGAGTACTGTCTGCCATGATAGAGAAGAAGGAGTAACAACTGGCTGTAGTGGTTGCAAAAGGGATTATTGTAGAGGCATACAGCCATACACTCCCATTACACTAGCTCTCAGACTAACACACACGCCCTGTGCTGCCTACAGTCATCACAGAAGGTATCCTTAACTTAGAACAAATAGTTATTTAAGGGACTGTTGACTACACTACAGGCAGATAACATGGTAAAGAGGGTGCCTATATCTAGATTTGATGAACAGATCTCACTGTTGATGTCCTTATTCACACCCAATTTCACAAATATGTCCTTTTTGGAGAAACAAAACAGTTCACCATTTGAACAAAGACAGAGCTGGTGCTTTGCATAACATAATTTAGCCTCAAACAAGGTTAATCATATCTCTGTATCCTAGCTGATGTAATACAGTTGAACATTTGTTAAGAAAATGCAGAGTTTAAAATATACAGGTTCGCGCTAAGCTGTTTGTTTTCTGTATTGACAAAAGGTGTAACAAATAAGAGAATGTTCTGTCCTTTAACATTTAGAACGTTTTCATAGGCCCCACTTCAGTTAGGTTATCTAGGGAAGGGAGGAAAAAAAGCAGACCTTGCATAACCATCAGGAACAGTACAGCAATCCCAGAATGCTTAGGGAACAGGCTGTTCCCATTTGCATCCTAGATTAAGGTATTTGCCTTTAAAAATTAAAACAAAACAGCCAAATGTCACAAGGTGCTAGAGTCAGGGGGAAAAGATGGAATAGTGCGTAACCAGTTTGTTGCATAAATTGATAGTATTTTTATCCTTTCACTAGAGCAAATACGCAAATACCCATGTAATGACACCACTGTAAGGGGACATAGTCCTGGTTTATCTACTTTTTGTTGAGCTTCAGCTCTATTTTTGGAAGCTTTATAAACTGACTCCAGTACTTATGTAAAACAAAGAAGAGTGACTGAAAAGCTGAATGTGATTAGTAGCCAGAGAGTTGCATTTAGTTTATTTAAAAAAAAAAAAAATCACACAGACAGAAGATTTCACTTTTATGTGAAAAATCCTTTTTTACAGGGGGAACATATTTTGTTTTCTATTAAGAAGAGAATGTGCACTTTTAATTGCTTTAGCACAATTGTGGGTTAAACAGACTAAATTTGGATACAGGAATCCTTTATTCTGATAATTTTGGATTTGGATATTCTGTTAATAGCTTTGGAGTTGGAAAGTACCAGTTGACCCCCTCCTATTTTTGATGTAGAAAGGATCTCTTAAAAAAAAAAAAAAAAAAAAAAGACTATGCAAGCATTCACGGCCACAAGTAATAGTAGTAAATAAAGTGATGGAGGCTTCGTGGCCTTTGACAAAAGTTCTGATCCATGTTGTACATAAGCCTTACGATGCAAAGACTTCCTCCCTTCCAGTGGAAGTGCTTGCCACTTTTGCCATATCAAATGTGCCCCTGTTTAACATACAGTTTCATCCGCTCTTTTGTTGAGAGACTCCTCGGATTAAATATCTGATACATTCAATCATTCTACATAAATAACGAGGAGTCCTTGAGGCACCTTAGAGACTAACAAATTTATTTGGGCATAAGCTTTCGTGGGCTAAAACCCACTTCATCAGATGCATGGAGTGAAAAATACAGTAAGCAGTATAAATATTACAGCACATGAAAAGATGGGAGTTGCCTTACCAAGTGGTGGGTCAGTGCTAACAAGGCCAATTCAATTAAGGTGGAAGTGGCCTATTCTCAACAGTTGACAAGAAGGGGTGAATATCAAGAGAGGGAAAAGTACTTTTTGTAGTGACCCATCCACTCCAAGTTTTTATTCAGGCCTAATTTGATGGTGCCCAGTTTGCAAATTAATTCCAGTTCTTCAGTTTCTCATTGAAGTTGTTTTTGAAGTTTTTTTGTTGAAGAATTGCCACTTTTAAGTCTGTTATTGAGTGTCCTGGGAGATTGAAGAGTTCTCCTACTGGTTTTTGAATGTTACAATTCTTGATGTCTGATTTGTGTCCATTTATTCTTTTGCATAGAGACTGTCCGATTTAGCCAATGTACATGACGGAGGGGCATTGCTGGCACATGACGGCATATATCACATTGGTAGATGTGCAGGTGAACGAGCCCCTGATGGTGTGGCTAATGTGGTTAGGTCCTATGATGGCGTCCCTTGAATAGATATGCGGACAGAGTTGGCAACAGGGTTTTTTGCAGGGATTGGCTCCTGGATTAGCATTTTTGTTGTGTGGTGTGTAGTTACTGGTGAGTATTTGCTTCAGGTTGGGGGACTGTCTGTAAATGAGGACTGGCCTGTCTTCCAAGGTCTGTGAGAGTGAGGGATCGTCCTTCAGGATCGATTGTAGATCCTTGATGATGCGATGGAGAGGTTTTAGTTGGGGGCTGTAGGTGACGGCTAGTGGCGTTCTGTTACTTTCTTTGTTGGGCCTGTCAGGGCTCAAGGGGTGTGTCTGTGTAGATTTGTTACTGTGCTTCTTCAGGGAGTTTTTTGAGCAGATGGTGTAGTTTCTTTTGGTAACCCTCAGTGGGATCAGACGGTAATGGCCTGTAGACTGTGGTGTCAGAGAGTTGACTAGCAGCCTCTTGTTCATATTCCGACCTGTTCATGATGACGACAGCACCTCCTTTGTCAGCCTTTTTGATTATAATATCAGAGTTGTTTCTGAGGCTGTAAATGGCACTGTGTTCTGCACAGCTGAGGTTATGGGGCAAGTGATGCTGCTTTTCCACGATTTCAGCCCATGCACATCGGTGGAAGCACTCTATATAGAAGTCCAATCTAAATTTGTTAGTCTCTACGGTGCCACTAGGACTCCTCGTTGTTTTTGCTGACTAACACGGTATAACGGTGCAACAACTCACCCTGCGGCACCTCCTGCTGGTCATCCAGGGAATTAGCTCTCCAGCCTTTGGAGCGCCCTCTGCAGGCCCAAGTCTCACCTGTCGCTGGTCCTGTGTCCCTCCCGGATCCCAGTGCTCCTTTCCCTTGGGTGCTGCCCCCTGGCAGTACCCCTTCAGCTCTCTGGGTCTCGTTTCCCAGGGGAACCCCCAGCCCCCTACCGCCACTTCGCCTCAGTGGCTACTGCCAGTCACCATCTGGCCCCCACTCACTGGGGCAGACTGCAGTCTGTAAAGGCCATGCATCACTGGCGGGGGGGTTGGACCTGTTGCCTCTGCCTAACCTTGGGCTGTCCCTCTGCAACCCCAGTACCTGCCTTAGGCCTTCAGCTAGGCCTGCAGCCTGGGGGTTTTCCAGGCTGGAGCTCCCCAGCTCCCCTAGCCTTCCCCCAGCCCTGCTCCACTGTCAGTACCCTGCTCAGCTCCCCAGCAGCCAGGCCCTTCTCTCTCTACAGGCAGAGAGAGAGAGAGAGAGTCTCTGGGCTCCTGACTCACAGCCTCTTATAGGGGCCAGCTGGGCCTGATTGGGGCATGGTCCCAGCTGTTACTTCCCCAATCAACCCAGGCTTTGCTTCGCAGCCTCAGCCCTATCCCAGGGCTAGCTTTGACCCTTCCAGGGCCGGAACAGGTGACCACCCCGCTACACGCAGCTACCACTCTGAAACCTGTCATTCTACATAGCGCCCTTCAACACAAACAATCCCAGAGTTCTATAATGATATATAGAGAGATCATTTTATCCACCAGTGAAATACAGTCTTCTCGGGTAAAGCACAGCAGCCATTTAAAAGTATTTGGGGGCGCCGGGCGGGGGGGCAGGGAATGGGAAATGAGGAAACACATGCCAGATCCTAAACCCGTTGAAGTCACTGGAAAGACTCCCATTAACTTCAGTGGCCTTCAGATTAGGGTCTAGAAATAAACCATATACCATTGAAATTACAAGGGGAATTAGGACGTTAGAATGTAATTAACAGCTCTCAAATGAGGCAAAGACTCTGAGGTTAACATCTGTGTTTTGACAGAAAATGCCACAAGCTGCAGCAGTTCTATCACTCCTCCAGAAGATGGTGCCATCAGCAGCAGAATACCCTTTGTACCATGCTAGAGCATTAGTTATTAAGCAGTAGTGTCATTGGATCACCACCCATGTGCCTCATCATGGCTAGGCACTGTGCCCCCCAGCCACTATGCCTCACGTTTCCCAAGGTGGCTCTGGTGGCTCATGGTTCAGCCATCCGGTCAGGTCACTATGAAAGTCAAACCAACCCCAATACCCTCTCTGTGGTAGCTGGGTCCAAATTCACAGTCCCAAAACAAACACAAATAAATGAGTCTTTGCTCCAGCCAAGCTTAGTTCTCAGTCCCTGTCATGTATTATCCACCCACCCTCTGGTTCAGCTCTCAGACCTCACTCTTCCCCGCAGGTGGAGCACTCCGTGCCATGGCCTGGATTAACAACCAGTCATAGATCCCTGTGAAACTCAAAGAGTCCAGTGTCAGGCCTCTAGAGTCTAGGCATGATCAGACTGGCCACACTCCTGTTCGGTTCATGACTCCAACCAGGCTTGTCTCCCCAGCTTTGAGCTCTCCTTCCTGCCCATCCTCAACTGAGTGAGCTCTCCCCTTTTTAGCTCCTTCCTACAGTTTCTCCTAACATCCATCACACCCACTACAGGTTTAGCAGGCAGGGCTGACTGTGCTCACTGCAATTTGTTACCCATTCCAGACCATTTGGGGTTTATATGCCCCAATCACAAGTAGCATCTCAAGGCCTCGATCAATATCAGGGCCCTGTTGTGCTAGACTTTGCACAAATGCATAAGGATAGCTCTCTCTGCCCTCAGGAGCCTACTTCAAGCATGAAGTCAAGGCAAAAATGCCACCTACTGAATCAACACCATCATCTGTAGCACACTGGTGTTCCTTATAGGTTTCCCATCCAACCTTCTAATTGATCCATCTCTATTTAGCGACTGATATCTAACAAGAGCACAGCACAAGATAGTATAGCTGCAAACACAGAACTATTGGTAGGAAATAC
Organism: Chrysemys picta bellii; assembly: GCF_011386835.1. Lineage (NCBI taxonomy): Eukaryota > Metazoa > Chordata > Testudines > Emydidae > Chrysemys > Chrysemys picta. The sequence continues at coordinate 48,173,590 of NC_088798.1, read as the reverse complement.
TTCATTTACAGACACACCTATGCACCTTAGGACACATGTATCACAGGCAAAAAGACATGATCCAACCCTCTCAAAGCCTTAATCTTATTCTTTCACTTTTTTTAATTATTTATGAAACCGTTCTGCCAGGTGGCAGATGGCAGCAACAACGGCCAGGTTCAATAAGCCTATGGGCCTTTTCTAAAAATAAAAGAACTGGATGGCTTGAGCCACCATGCAAAGCCATACTTCCACTTCTGACTCCAGAAAACTAAAAGGTAACCTCCCTGGTCACAAGTCCAGGTTTGCCTCATCCCTGCCCCCACTCCCAAGCACACAGGAATCCTCTTTAACAAAAGCCTGAGAAAACGCAAACATTTACATAAAATAAGCATAGCAAAACCAAACAGTATAATCCATCTCCACAGGGTTTTAGTTTGCCCCACGGGTAGAGGGCCAAAATCTCAATACCCACCCACCTAAAGCTCAATTATTAGACCAGCTGGGTCTAGGGGTGATCAGGGTGAATGCTAGTGGGTGACTCTCCCTAATTGTCCACTTCAATCCAGCAATCCCTGCTACACTAGGTCCTGCTTCACTGCCTCTGGTCCTGCAGAGTCAAGTCCACTCCATCACTTCTGGTCCAGTCCAATCCTATCCTGTAACATCGAGTTTGTGCTGCTGCCAGTCCAGACCGGCAGAATCTACTCCACCACTGCTGGTCAGGTTACACAGAGTCTGCTCTGCAAAGGATTTCAGATCTCTGGTGGGGAACGAAGAGCACCACGAGATAACTAGACAGACTCTTGGCCCTCTGGACAGAATCCTTGGTCTCTCAGAAGTCTTCACCTCTCCCTCCTGTCTTAAATTTTGGGCTCCATGCCCTTTTAGGTCGGGGGACTCACTTTACCCCAGGCTATACCACTCATAATTTCTCCCTCAACATAAAAAACCCATTTACATCTCATGGATCGGTAACTGGTTAAAAGATAGGAAACAAAGGGAAGGAATAAATTGTTATTTTTCAGAATGGAGACAGGTAAAGTGGTGTCCCCTTGGGGTCTGTACTGGGACATATTCATAAATTATCTGGAAAAAGGGGTAAACAGTAGGGTGGCAAAATTTGCAGATGATACAAAATTACTCAAGATAGTTAAGTCCAAAGTAGACTGCGAAAAGCTACAAAGGGATCTCACAAAACTGGGTAACAACATGCAGATGAAATTCAATGTTGATAAATGCAAAGTAATGCACATTGGAAAACATAATCCCAACTATACATATAAAATGATGGGGTCTAGATTAGCTGTTACCACTCAAAAGAGATATCTTGGAGTCATTGTGGCTAGTTCTTAGAAAACATCCACTCAATGTGCAGCAGCAGTCAAAAAAGCTAACAGAATGTTGGGAATCATTAAGAAAGGGATAGATAATAAAACAGAAAATATCATATTGCCTCTATATAAATCCATGGTATGCCCACATCTTGAATACTGCATGCATATATGGTCGCCTCATCTCAAAAAAGATATATTGCAATTGGAAAAGGTTCAGAAAAGGGCAACAAAAATGATTAGGAGTATGTAACAGCTTCCATATGAGGAGAGATTAATAAGATTGGGACTTTTCAGCTTGAAAAAGAGATGACTAAGGGGGGATATGATAAAGATCTATAAAATCAGGACTGCTGTGGAGAAAGTAAATAAAGAAGTTTTATTTACTCCTTCTCATAACACAAGAATTGGCGGTCACCAAATGACATTAATAGGCAACAGGTTTAAAGCAAACAAAAGGAAGTATTTTTTCACACAACACACAATCAACCTGTGGAACTCTTTGCCAGAGGATGTTGTGAAGGCCAAGACTATAACAGGGTTAAAAAAAGAACTAGATAAATTCATGGAGGATAGGTCCATCAATGGCTATTAACTGGATGGGCAGGGATAGTATCCCTAGCCTGTGTTTGCCAGAAGCTGGGAACAGGCGACAAGGGATGGATCACTTGATGGATTCTCTCTGGGGCACCTGGTATTGACCACTATCGGAAGACAGGATACTAGGCTAGATGGACCCTTGGTCTGACCAAGTATGGCCATCTTATGTTATTTTCCAAAAGCAGAACACAACCAAACTCCAAATAAACCATAAAACATACAGAAATGCACTGGGATAAAATTAAATATGTAAAGCCAAGCCTGCCAGAATTAGCTTTTCCCCTTCGTTCCCATACTCTTTGGCACATCACACTAGCCTTTTAATTCTGGAGCTAATATTTATTTAATCTACAGAGGCATAGATAGATAAATGATTAGAATTTTATTTTTTTTAAAGTCAGTTTAGAGAATTTTCTTTCCTGAAGCTCTTACAATAGCAACTGAATAAAACACAAACAATTCAAAGGCAGAAGCATAGGGGGGAAGAGTCAGAATCTTCAGTCATCCAGGTAAGGGAAAGACGGGTAAGGGAAAGAAAGAGGCAGGATTTAGCTAGCAGAAGAGGAAAGATGCTTAGAGCACAGTAAGAGGAACTGATGCCCACATGCAGCTATTTACCAGTGCATTAGTTTGCAGAGTAGGAGGGAATCTTCCCTGATTCAGAACTAATTTATATCTACTCATCCATAACTATTTTGCTTCTATAATAATTTCCACTCCCAAACACAGACATTGCTCTCTTTAAAGGAATAGAATTGTGTGGATTTAGTGTTGTGAAAAGGGGAGATTTTTAGCTCTGGCTAGACCCACACATAGGCTGTGGTGAGAGCAGTGCCATTTTCCTCACACAAATCTGCCTATAAGCTTCAGTCCTGACCTGTAACACCTTCATCATTTCCTGTATTTCTCTTCAACAGACTGTCAATTGTGGGAGAGTTTTGTAATGGGAACAAACATCCACTAGGGTCAGGAATAAGACTACCACAGTCATTTCCACATGCTACAGAGCCAAAGGAAAATTTGTCCTCTCTAATTTGTCGCATGGATCTGTATTGCATATACTGCACTTTTCAGTGTGTCTAGCCTGGGAATTCCATTGGTGCAAAGAGGGCAGAACCTGCCACTGAGAGTGACAATAGCAAAAATTTTGATCTCCATGGGTGAAAGGTAAACTCATTAAGGGCCTGATCCAGCTCTCATTTAAGTCAATGGCCAAACTCCTACTGACTTCAGTGGGGTGCAGGTTCAAGACTAAGACGTTCTATCACCTGCCTCTTTTCTTGACCCCCCCTTAATAATGGGCTAAAATTCATACAAATACACTGAAGTCTAGAGAAACATGTGGAGAAAAAGATTTGAAGTTACATTTGCAGTTGGCCTAAACTGCCACTTCCTCATGGATTTGAAAGGTGTTGTGTCAGCATTCACCAGTGGTGAATTAGAACTAACTGGGACAAATGATTTTTCTCAGTTACAGAAATGAAACTCCTAGTCACCAAAATCCAATTCCCACAGAAGTCAAGAGGAGTTGCCCCTGTGTAACTGAGCATAGACTGTGGTCCATAACATGCTGACATTTTGGAGAGATTTAACAGAAAAATAGTGACTAACCGTGCAGACTTGAAGACCAGAAATAGCGCACACAGCAAGTTTCCACATTCTGCTATATCAATGCAGCTGACGGCTGGTATTCAGCTCCAGTCCAGGACTTCTCTGCCAATCAATAACCAATTAATTATCTGGTGGTTTTCAGATTAGACTAATGTCTGGTAAGAGAAGAAGTAGGCCAAGGTTAAGATGACAACTCATTTTCACCTTTGTAACTGGTATGTGTTTCATCTTTGGAGATGCATTCAGATTCCACAGAAATGTAAGACTACTGTGCTGTTTTGCCACCCCAGCCTAGGAAAGCTAGAAATCAGGGAAAGAGAATAGTTTCTAACAACAAGAGTTGGTGCCACTAAAATAGTCTGTTCACTGAGCACAGAGATAAATAATATTCTTTCTCCGAATCTCTTACTTGAGAAGCCAGATTTAGGATGTTTTACATGTTACAATAAAAGAGTTTGCTAGCAATATGTTAACCAGCAGAGGGTGTCCTGGTGTAAACTAGTACTTTTTCCCCCTCTATGTATATATCTCCAAAGCATTTGGATATAGAACTCATTTTAGCTTCTGTTCTTTGAACTGTAGCTTGCATTGTACGAGATGTTTCTCTGAGGAACAATGCCCAGCAGAGACTGATCTGAGCCAAACTGATTTATTTCATGGTGATCAGTTAGATCAAAAGTTGAGTTCCCCAAATTGAGTGTAAATATAACTGAACCTAGAATTCCTCACAACCCCTACTCCAATTGCAGAATGCACATAAATCAAAGCTGTCAAAAGGTATGTGGCTGGTACTGGAATATGCAGGGGAAAAAATTCAATTTTTTTTCTAACTCTTTAATACTTTTATTTAATAAGTGCTTTTTCAGTTATCCCCATTTTATTTTCCTTGCAGTAAGTTTCCTAAACTTTACCAAGCTGCTCGGAATGGCTTTTGTATCCTGTAGCTCATAATCTGATTTGGGCCTTATCTACACTAGATTTTTATGGGAATCTCTTGTTACTGCATTACCACAGGTGGAGCTATACCGGTTGTAACAATGGGGGCGCACTAATGCAAACAAGGTGCACCAGGCTGCTGACATTTCTACCAGTATTATCCAAAGCTGTTCTGAGCAGGATTAGATGACATGGTGGGTATCAATGTCAGTGCCTTGTTTACGTGAGTATTCCAAGGAGTGAGGCTGAGTCAATGGGAGATTGCCAAAGTGCAGCGTAGACACAGCCTGTTTGATTTACAGAGCTGTGCTGAGCTGACTGGACTCCAAACATTTTCATCCTCACATTAGAGTCAAAGGTCAGTATCCCTGTGAATCCTGCAAATGACGCTGATGGTAGCTTGCCAACAGTGGTTGAGAAGCTTGCAAAATTCTGAAGTATTCGTACCTCACCAGCATATGTGAAACTCTTACAGGTGACAACACAGTCCACTGGGGATTAGGGATGGGCAAACCTGTTTGATTTGAAACTGCCCTAGGCCTTACCCCAGTTAGAACCTATTCCAAGGGTCAAAGTACAGTAGTCCATGTGAGAGGTTTCGTCTCTCTCACTGAACACTAACATCTTAATTCATTAAGATAAGCTTTGGTTAAGCATCTACAATTTGGGGTCTTATCCAAATCAAACCTATGAATCTTCTGATGTTTGCTCAACCCATGAAAATACACTATTGACAACCATAGAAGAGGCTTGCAGGGAACAGCTGAGATATTCCCAGGCATTTGCCAAACAGTACAGTTGGCTCTAGTTGGTACACCTCTACCCCAATATAACACGGTCCTCGGGAGCCAAAAATCCCTATCGTGTTATAGGTGAAACCCCGTTATATCGGGGTAGCGGCGGCAGGGCTCCAGCAGTGATTTAAAGAGCCCGGGGCTCCGGCCATGGGGAGCCCCCGGCCCTTTAAATCGCCACCCGAGCCCCACTGCCGGAGCCCCGGGGTTACTGCGCTATATGCAGACCCGTATTATATCAGGTCGTGTTATATCAGGGTAGAGGTGTATATGGAAAGTCTCAGCGTGAATCATGCATTTTATCTTGTTTTTATTGTGAACTGCTTTATTGCTTTTTTCCCAATTAACTATAAAAATGGAAGTGCCTGTTAAGCAAGAGTCTTATCACCTGTTGAATCTCTAAGCGTGGGGGGAGGGGTGAATAAATAGTGATGCAGAAATGATGCAAACTGGAAACAGGATTAGAGATATTTTAAAAATTACTCTAAAACTCTACCTTAACTATATAGATTTAAATAGAAATATATAGACTGTATTATAGAAGAACTAACATGAGTTTAATTTAAGATTGCATTGTGCTAATGATATATGTTACAATAAAAATACTGCTATTTTGTTTTTAAGATGGAAGCTATACAAAATGTTTCCTTGTACTTTCTTGCTGTAATATTAAGCTTTTACGTAAGGTGAGTTACTGTTTGCATGCTGAACTATATTCTCCATCTGTGCATTTACAGTGGCTGATGAAATAAACGATACTGAAGGTGGTAGGAGGCATGCTGCAATAATCATAGGTCAGGAACATTACAATTTGAGCTGTATTCTATGTTGGTACAGGGAGAAAAAGTACTGGTTTATACCAGGACACCCTCTGCTGGTTAAGATATTGTGGGAGGTAGCACATGCATCTTGAAATTGTAGCTAAAGGTTGAGGCATAGGGATAAACTATTACAGCTGCCTGCACCAGCAGTAATTTGCACAACTGATTGGCAAATGGCAGAGTTATGAAAGCATATGGAAGACACGCCTGCTAGATTTGGCACTCAGTCCTACTCTAGTGGCAGCTGAGACCTCTGGATCTTAATACCTGAGCCTGGCCCTCTAACGCATGCTGCTAAAAGACCCTGGTCTGCGAGCCAAGGCTGTAGCAGGCTCATCAATCTTTAGTTGGTTTTGCCAACACTAGTGGGGGACAGAGTGCCACACCCTGCAGGCATGGCTTACATCTACATGTTCATAATGCTTATGAGGGGAAAAAATTAGTTCAAGTTATCACTGAGATAAAATCTACCATGTATTGTACACTCAAACTTTCCATATCTTTCTTTTCTAAGGGAATCTGAATCTGGCCTTAGAATCCTCCTCTATTTTTTCTAATGGGCTGTGCACAGTCAAAAGAATTGGCTTCTTGGAAAACAAAAACAATTTTAGCATATGGGTTGTTATAAAAATGAATTTCTAATGTATAAAACTGAACATAAACCTGTTGCCTAACCCTCACCAGGTACTAGAGAAAATTAGCCCCTTCCTATGCCAAGTCATTGTGATCCCCTAAAAGCCTTTCAGGCAAATATTAGAACAAGAACAAGCACAGGTTGTACAAACATTTCCAAGTGCAAAACTTTTTGCAATACAGGAACTGTAACCCTTTAGTCCCAAAGGGATAATGTTAGTAATACAGATGGTTCAGCAGCGATCCTGGTACATCTTCTCCTTACCAGACAAAGGGGTAAACTGATGAGAAATATGAGGCATTTCTTAGCTTAGCTGGCATTTTAAAAATGAATGGTAGAACACTAGCGAGACAATTCCCGACTACTTTCAGATTGCCGAAAGTACAGTAGCAAATCTTATTTTGTTAGCACTATTGTTAACATATTAATCCAGTAATAGAAATGTATTCATGTGCTTAGCCCTTTTCAAGGTATATTTTCCTTTTGCCGGCTGGGATGGGGCCAAGGGGGTAACTTTATAAGCACAGCAGCTAGACCCCCTTGCACTATTTCTACCTATTATCTTTCTCTCCATGTAGGATAATAAGCCAAGGCATTGATCCTACACTTCTGTCTTCAGATGTGCAGGGCATTCAAGCTTTGTGCATACACACACAACAGCCAAAAAAAGAGCTCTCCACCTTGCTGGAATCTGCAATCAGGCGGTTGCGAGAACCAGACCGGTTTTTTGCCAGAGAAGACTGCATAAAGCAAAAGGGAACACTGCGTCAGCACTGTACTCAGTGTAAGAGCCTTTTAAGGACGTGACAGGGGAGTGTGCTTTGGTGTGCTTCCCCACAAGCAAATCAGCGTGCTCAGGAGGTGTAACCGAAACCCAACCCATTCCCCTACTGCCTTCTATAAAGAGAGGCTGCCTTTCTCGCTTTTCAAGTTCAACTTCCGATTGAAGAAAAGGCTGCTGCAGTGGCTGGCAGATCAGCGATAGACCCTGGGATAAAACAAAAGTATGCAAAGTGCAATCTTCTTTGCTCTTCAGCACAACTGTGGACAAATGGAGAAAACTCCCAGCAGCTGCCAAAACGAGGAGAAGAAAGGAAAGATGAAGAGAACTATGTGAGTTTATATATTTATAGCAGGTCTAATTCATATAAAGAGGCTGAGCCACCCTTTGCTTTCAGAACAATGATTCAAACTAGGGAGGTTGCCTCTCTGTAGGGAAAAAAGAAACTATTTATATTATTCCTTCATCTATTTGACAGAGTTGACTTTTTAAAAAATCACTTTGGGTGCCATATGTGAGCAGTGCAAGAGTGGGTTAATTTATGTATTTGATGTCATCAGGAGTTTTTAAAAATGGAGAAATATCTCCACTGCAAAAACCCTGATGTGCAAAAAATCCTGTATTTGCTGAACTGGTCATTTGATGAGAAATGTAACTGTTAGTGGCAGTCAGAAATTATGTAGATCTTGTGCAGAAATGGTTTATTTCAGTTCATGTTTGAGTGGTGAAAATGTAAGCACATTTTCTCCCCATTCGTTGTTCACGTAGCAAGCTGTGCAATTTTACATTGGATTGGTGTCTTTAAATGGCTCTGTCATTTAAACTTTTTTACAGGGTTTGCTCCTTGCCAAAGCAAAACAAAAACAAAAAAACGTGAAAATCTTCCATTATTATATTTATAATGAATATCCTGTTTGCACTGTCTGGATAAGACATGATATTTTAAATGTGAGGGACAAAATTATTCTGCAATTCCCAGTTTCATATAGAGGCTAGTGGAGATGATTTTGTGCTGCAGCTCCTGCAGAGTTTAATCTCACCTGTTCTACAGATTTCACGATATAGCCCTAAACTGGAGTATCTTCCACACTGAGAATATATTCTTTTAGATTGGGGAGATCCAGTTTTTGGCTCTTCCAAAAATTAGGCAGGAAGAGATTAAATCTCCAAATCCATGTTGATGCACAATTGAAGAGGGTCTTCTAAATATCTGAGCACCAGGAGGCCCCCACCCAATAATTTTCACTCAGCTAAAACTTTCATTGATTACAGACAACAGTAGTGGGCCCCTAGGGAAGAACAGAGGTCAGTGTGCTGTGTTCCTCACATACAGAAGCACACCTCTGGTTATGAAATTCATAGATGCCTTAGTTACAATTAGTCACTTTCCAGTCACTGTGGGCTCTCTTGCTCCAGTCAGTGGAAAAAACTGCTGTTGACTGAAATAGAAGGATTGGGTCCTATTTTTTTGAAATGGAGAAAGATTTGGGGCTTGACCCACAGTTATTAAGCAGGCAAAACTACCATCAACTTCAAGGAAAATTTTGCATTCTCTTCATAGACTGCAGGATTAGTCCCATCTCTGGTCAAAATGTGCAAAGCTGGAAGGATAGTTTCAGTTAACTCATTTTAATGTATTTCCCCCCTCTTCCTCTTTCTCTTCTAGCATTAAGGATTGGAAAACAAGGTTGAGCTATTTCCTGCAAAACTCTTCCACTTCTACAAAAACAAAGTCCAACAAAAAAGGAATGCAACATACTTACTTCAGGTAACTTAAATATACAGATTTCACTCAAATGAGTCTCAAATATTTTAACATGCAAGGAACAGAAATATATGCTGTGCAATCTAACTAATGTTCTCCGTCCTTTTATATAGACCTTCTCCTGAAGAAGCCCAGCTGTGGTCAGAAGCTTTTGATGAACTTCTAGCTAATAAATGTAAGTCAGTCTGAAAAGAGTAACAAATCAATGTAAAAATATAAACATGTTATGGTCTTGTTGTAGGTTTTGTAATAGAAAAGGCTACTTCAGATAAGAATAAGCAATGGTTTTCCATGTACATCAGGATTATAAATTGCCATTTGAACCTCATGCATGCAGCTTGATATTGGTCTCAGACACTTCTATTTTAAACAACCCAAAGCCCCACTTCATAAAAAGCATGTTCTTTATCAAAGATTTTTGTGCACTTAGGAATCCACTCCAAGACAAATCCTTGTTCCAGTGCTATTAGAAATATACACATTAAGCCACTGTGGGCTTGATCCTGCAATGGAGTCAATGAGAGTTGAATCCTCTGTGGGTTTTATAGCCGCTCTGCAAAGAAACCACTTAATTGCTGAACCAAAATATATATTCTATCAGCATTTGATAATCAACTTTGAGTCACTCTTTCCATTGCAAATGTCTTCCAGAGATTTATAGCTCTGTTGCAAATATTTACTCCAGTCTAAAGGTTAACATACTAGAACTCAGATCTGGAGAGAAACTGTATAATGAGGAGTTTTGTTTTATGGTTGTTGTTTTTTTGTTTTGTTTTGTTTTGTTGTTTTTGTAAACCTAGCCGTCTGTTAAAGGAAGTGTGCTGATTTTACATGGTTTTCATTTTTTGCACTTTTCCTTCAAAAATAGCTTCAGTTATTTAAAAAGAAAGTCTGGCAAACTGTGGGAGCCTAAATATATACTTTATACACATATACATAGGCAATTATTGAAAGTGTCCTGACAGCTCTGAAAGAAATATGAACACTGTGAACAAATATATTTTTGGTAGGGAAAGACTATTGCTAAATGCAAGATTCCTGGAATATTTTCAGCTCATACATTTCTCCCTTTTCTTGCTCCCCAGATGGTCTTGCAGCTTTTCGAGCTTTTTTGAAATCAGAGTTCTGCGAGGAGAACATCGATTTCTGGCTGGCCTGTGAGGACTTCAAGAAAATCAAGTCACCTCAGAAGCTGATATCCAAGGCTAAAAAGATCTACAATGACTTCATTGAAAAAGAAGCTCCCAAAGAGGTAAAAAGCTGATTTAAAAAAAACCATCACTGCTAGTAATGAGCACTCAATTTAAGCACCACTTCAAGGCTCTCTGAAATTCCCACCCCCATGTCCACCGTGGGCCCATGTTTTGAAATTTTGTTGCCCAAAATGCATTTATGCCCCTGAATGCTGATTATTAACATCCAGATATTACCTTGATACTATAATTTATTCATCCCAGTTTCCCATGTTGGAAAATTGGGCCAGCAGTGTTTTCACAGAGATTCTGGCTCAGATCCTCAGCCTGGGTACATCAGCAAAAATCACTAAAGTCTACAGTGTATTTAAAGAGCATCAGCATTGAAATATGATTGTCATCATTTGAGTCTTTTCAGTTGCCCTAAAGTGCAATACATTACAGAAAATGTTCCTCATTACAAAACTAGGGATCTTATCTTGCAACCTTCTGAAGGAGGAGGCCTTCAGTAGCTTCACTGGGAGCTTTGTCTGCCACAAGGTTGTAGTATTAGGCCCTTAGTGTTAATGAAATCTCACTTTTATCTAACTTGTCTATGGTATTTGCTTGAGGTGAACACTTTCAGTAACACATTCCCACATTCTATTTCAGATAAACATAGACTTTCAAACCAAGAACATGATTGCCCAGAATATCCAAGAAGCAACACACACTTGCTTCAGTGCTGCACAGAAGAGAGTCTACAGCTTGATGGAGAATAACGCGTACCCACGATTTTTGGAGTCTGAATTCTATCAGGAACTGTGTAAAAAGTCACAGATTACCAGGGAGCCTCAAGGGACATGAACTCTGGAGGGAAGTGAAGTGGAGAATTCTATTTCACCTGCTAAGGAAGAAGGCCATGTGTCCTAGCAGCTCCATAATCTGAAAGATTGAAATCCTGAATGTACAGAAGGTTTGCCCAGATGTAGTGGGGGGGGGGGAAATGGACAGAAATATAGCCTAAGGTGGTTTACAGTTGAGTGGTAAACAGTGATGTTAGAAGCCTAGGGATGGAGCCAGGAAAGCTGCTGGCCAGTGTCCAGGGATGATGCATTTTCCATCAGTGAACAGTGCAGAGAGAAGGTATTTCCATGCATTATCATAGCAATGTATATTGTCAGACTCCTTTTGTCACACTGAGAGCGTTGATGCTGTAGGTCAGATAAGATCTGCCTCTTTTAAGAGTAAACAAGCTCTGAGACAGCACAGTGTAATCAAACATTTCTGGGAATTTGGACAGCTTTGAATAATTGATCGCATATTTTTTTTCCTAAACAACTGGTGGTGTGTTATCACTCACTCACTTCTTAATACTGGTTCAGCTAACTAAAAATTTCCCAGCAGCAAATAGATGCATCAGTCTTCCATGTGACACCAAACACTGTCACTGTATAATGCAAAGAGATAAAGAGGGATACATTACACCTCTTTGGAGCAGAAGATGCTGAGTAGCTAACTACACTATACAGGGCCAAATTCTGTCAGTGGGGTTGCATGCAGTGAAAGTAAGGGTAGAATCTGGCCCATAGCAAACAGGAGCTGTATAATACTATGTTATGTAGACTAAGGCGGTGTTGAACACTCCTATTTATGCCAGGAATGCCACAAATCCTGTCTTGAGGACAGCAAAACTTCAATGAAGTGGTCTTTGAATTTTTTTTTTATAATAAATTATTTTGATACAAGATTTCTCTGAGTATATATTCTTTTGCTTCCTAACAACTTGTCTTGCCTATACTCCATATATTCAAAAAAAAAAAATCTAGCTACACAAGACACTATCCAGCGATGTACAGATAGGCAGGGGAGAACAGATTGGGAATGGGTGCTATTCTACAGCAACCATTCCTTTACAAGTGGGAGCTTAACTCCTAGCATTCGATAAGACTAGCATAAAGCTCTTAGAATAAGAACTGGCAGTGTCCCCAAAACAACAAAAAAAGGCAGGCAGGCATGCAAGCTTGATTAGTGCAAAGAAAAGCCTCCCAAAGTTTGCAAGACCAAGGAAAGCTTAAAAATCAGTGGAGAAATAAAGCACGCAAAAGAGAAAATTATACTCCTCCCACCAGCTCTAGTTGAAACAACTGGTAGGCAATGAGCCCCACAGATGAGGTACATATATCGCTGGACATGGCCACAAATCTCAGAGGTGGATTTGCCAGAAAAGAGCAATCAGTCTGTTTCCATTTTTTTAAATGGATCACACACCTTTACTTATTGGGACTGGAAGAGAAACAGGCAGCAGCATTATTCCTTCATCAGGTCAGATGAGTCTGCACTTGAAAAAGTAGTACCCACACAGTACAGCTGCAAGTCTGCTACTTCAGACAAGACCTAAGGGATCTGACCCCCAGATCATGAAAACCTGCTCAGAGCAGGATTAAGTGACAGATGTAAAAACACGTCAGCCTTGGCTAGGCCAGTGTTTACATTGTTGCTAGCAGCAATACAGCTGTACGATTGTTGTCAAATGGGTACTAATTTTTTCTAGTATTGACAAAGTAGTCAGTGGAGTCGACAAAAATTCCACCCCCCAACGAGCAGCAGCAGCATTGTCGGCAGGAGAGCGCTCCTACCAACAAATGAGGTTCACACCGGCACTTTTTGTCGGTAAAACTTCTGTCGTTCAGGGTGGGGGGTTATTTAACACCCCTGAACAACAAAAAGTTTTGCTGATGAAATTCCAGTGTAGACAAAGCCTTACATTATGCCTCTGATAAGGGTCTTTCTTCACTAGACAAGCACCACAGCTAAGCATTGCTAACTCTGTTCTTACAACAGTTGAGTGTACCCCAGGGTGGATAAAAACAATGATTTAAAAAAAAAAAAAAGATTTTTTGATAAAATGCTTTTTGAGGAAGGAACCTATCTAAAGATCATTTTAATTAAGATACATTACAGCTCAAAGATATCTCATCATGAAATAGGGATTATAAATTCTAATTCTATAGTTTGAGACAATATAATTCATGTAATGTTTAAGAAAAGTTTTGTAAATGAGTTCCAATAGTTCATGGATTAGGGACCCAATTTTATGGGGTTCCAGAGGCTTCTGTATAGATTATTTAGGTTAATCTTTCTATCTACCCAATGGGACTCAGTGCTCAGTCTAGAAGATACCATCAGAGACGCTTAGTTTAGCAGTTCTCAAACTGTGGATTTGTGTCTCCAGAGATAACATGCTCGTTAACAGTAAAAATATTTTAAATAAATAAATAAGATATAGAGGTGAGAAATAACAGACCTCAACCCTATTCTCCCTCTGCAAATTTGTGTACACAGAGTCAATCCTTTACCTCTCTCTAAAAGTGCAAAGTTTCAAAAAGTTCAATGAACAGAAGATTGTTGGGGACAGAATAAATCTGGACAAGGAGAAGAAGTCTGGAGATAAATGTGAGAAGGGAAGGACAGGCAGTAGAAACAAAAATGAAACTGTTTGAGCAGCATATTCCAGAAGTCTTGAGGTCTTTCTGAGTGTAGCCTTCATTAATTTGAGATCTACCATACCATTCTCTCACTAGAAAGGAAAAACCTATAATGTAGGGTGACCAGACGTCCCGATTTTTAGCTGTTTGTCCCGCGTCCTGACCGATCTCTATCCCAATATTTTGCTCGGCCAGCAGCATCCGTTTTTGGGGGTTTTTTTGCTCGGCCAGCAGCACTCGGCTTTTTTTTTTTTTTTTTGCCCCTCCCCTGTGTCCCGATATTTTCTTCATCTCATCTGGTCACCCTACTATAATGGCAGAAGGCCATAAAAGAGACCCAGTTTGGGAATATTTTAATGAAGTTCTGCTACCTGTGAGTAAGACAGGCATGCGTGCAAAATGCAAACAGTGCAACAAAGAAATGCAAGGCCTGGTTGCCCAAATGAAACAACATCTTGAGAAGTGTTCCTTTTCAGGAGGAAGCTGTGTTGAAGATGATGAAAGGAACATGTCTGAACATGCAGGATCTTCAGTAACAACCAACAAGAATGCACTTTTATGTAGAAATCCATGATTAAATTGAGTCTTCCTGACTAGTGATTTAAATCATGATTTCATGATTTCATGAATCGTGATTTAAATCAATTTGATTTAAATCAAATCCACCCTGGATTTGTAATGTTACATTACAAAACCTTTTTATTAAAATAGTTGGGTCTCTCACACACACACTCTCCCTCCCTCCCTCCCTCCAACTGCTGCTGTACCAGTCTGCTGTGGGAATCCAACAGTACCTATTCAACAGTTCCTAGAACAGCCCCATTGGACAAAGAGCAATGTGGACATTAGTAAAGTAAGGCAATACCTAAAGGGCATTCTGGGAGGTTGCTATTAACATCCCCATATCCCTGTAGAAATAATTGTATGTATTCTTTTGATGCCTAAAAAGTTACCGTGTTGAGCGACACATGTCCTGCACTCTGGGCATCCTTACAATAATAATAATTACAATTGGCACTTTTATATCAGTATCCAAGGACAACAGATATCCTGCTCTGCTCATTCCTTTCACAAGTAGCTGAATAGTTAACTCTCCCTCCTTCCCCAAGCAATGCTCCAACTAACAAAGAAAGACTCCCATTGCACACAACCTCTTCTCCAAATGCCTAGGAGGAAAAAAAATGGGCCTTGGAGCATCTGTGAACGTGGTTAGCCGCTCCAGGCTGGGCAGATCAAGTGTGAGCACCCTCTGGAGTAGAAGGGCCTTGACAGAGAATGCCCTCTCTGCAGTTTACAGGTAGTTTAGTGCCTAGACTAGCACAAGGAGACAGATAATCAGGTCCCAAACTATTCACTTTGAATTCTACTTAGAAACTCATCATCACAAGCAAAATCATAGGATGAGCTTAGTGAAGACAAGGCAGTGCTTTGCTCTGCAAGCAGATTTACTTACTGAATTCCTGGTGTTGCAGGATTGACTGGCTGCTAAGGGCTGAAAATGGCAGTAGGAGGAATTCTACAGGGAATGAGACCTTCTAGACTGCCAGACCTGGGAGAGGTGGTCTCAAAGCTGGCGCGCTCTTGGGCTATTGCAACCTTTCCATTATTGCTTTGTTTAGGTGCCTTCTAGCTGGCCTGCATCACATTGAGCGCTCATTTTGTGCTAGAAGCATAATCAATGACTGCAGGAATAAAGTGATGCTGGGGATCCAGGTCTTAACAATCTTAAATGAGGGAGAGGAGACCTGTTACTATCCTTATAGCAGAGTTGTGAGACTTGTGATGAAATCCTGACAATATTTGGTGGTTTTTATTTTTTAAAAGGTCCAACTCCTGGAGACAACTGACTCGGTGAGAATCTCAGCTTTTATTTTACAGCTGTGGAGAGCTTGAAAATGTGACTCAAAACAAACCCTATAGGTTCAAAAACCTGAAGGTAAATAAAGAGCCCCCAAATTTGTTATTTTTAAAGATTCTCGTTAATTTTAAGCCAACCTCATGATTTTTTTTAATGTTTGGGGTTGGCACCACTAGAGCTGACATTGCCCTGACATTGGAGCACCAGTCAACCTGTATCAGTAACCAGGGTGTGGGTGCTTGAGCCTAGTGGTTGGGACAGGAGTCAGGAAGCAGACAGCAGATGCCAGAGCCAAGGGTCACAGACAGAGTCAAGAGCTAAGAGTCAGAGGCCAGCATCACAACCAGAACCAAAGACCAGATGCCAGAACAAAGTGTTAGAAGCCAGGAATTAGAGCAAAGGGTGAGAACCAAGTTACCTGTAGCAAGGTGAGTCAGACTAGACAGGACTAGGTATGAGTATACACAAGAGCTATCACAGCTATGAACAAATGCCTGAAATAGTCATGGACCTGCTGCTGGATTTAAGAGCTGCTGCCCTTTCCAACCAATCAGACCATGTAGCCAATCATGCAGTCTTCTAGAGGCTAGCTGTACGTGTTAGGTTGTCCAAAGACAGGCTCTGCTACAAGCCGTACTTCCTGACAGCGTGGTTCAGAGTTCTGCTTGCCATTGACAAGAGAGTGTTTATACATCTTGGTGATGGGAAGTCTATGGTCTTGAGGTGTATCTGGTCACCTGCAAAGGGGTATGGTCAAAGTTCTAAATATCCCTGAGATAACTAAAAGGGTTTGATTCCAGGTGGAGGGTGGTGTTTCCAATGTGGGCAAGTATCCATTAAAGGTGGTTGGGATTTTAAAAGCAAAGGGATTCAGCCACACATCTTCCATTAATGTATGTCGATAGACCCCTTGCATGACTTTGAAATTCTCAACTAACACTCATATGTCCATTCTGTATCCACCAAAGATGTGAATTGAAAAGGTTGTGACTCCATTGTGACCCCTGGAACAATTTCTGGAAATTTAAATTGGCTAAAAAAGAGGCAAAAAAGAATTCAAATTCAAAAAAGAATTACACATTTTCAGAACTCTAGCTTGTGTGAGAGAAGACAAATTGCAGTCTCTGCTCCACACCGCAGACATTAATGAAGTCTCTATCCCCACAGGGAGACCCCGCTTAGTCAAAGCTCCTTGTCTTATGAAACCTTACCCTGACTACAACAGCAGGGACAAGTTTAAGTATGGAGCTAGACAACAATAGTAGTTTAAATTGGAGTAGTTTGCTGCACAGTATGAATACACCATCCACAAAGCACTCAACTAAACACCCAGCATGCCCTGAACTCCATGTAAAACCCGGGAAGGACTTTCAGGGGACAATTCCTCCTGTGGTTGTTGTAAGTCTTGGTCAGAACTCTGGAGGGGACATTACACAGTTAAACAGCAATACTTATGCCCAACCGCAACCAAAGAAGGAGGCCACACCACTTGGCAAACAAACTTATATTAAGTGTTTTTGCTAGACATATTTATACTTAGTTGTTGAAAAATATACTGAGTATATTAACAAGCACATTGTTCCACTCATGCCATTTGAAATTATGGGGCAATGATTTCCTTATAAAAGAGCTTCTAGAAGTGGGGGAATCTACAGACATCCTCCACTGGGACATTTAAAAAAATACCTACCACTTGGGTGTAATGTAAAATGAAAAAAATACATAAATAAATAAATCACCCTTCAGAAGTATTTTTATGAGCCTTCAGGATAAGCCATTTCTGGCAAGAGTGACAGTACCAGAGAGGGAGCAAATTTCATCAGAGAAACCCATTCCAGCCTTATCTTCATTTTGGTGATGGAAAGTTAACAAGGGTTTCCTCTGAGTCTCCTCCAGCACATTACTTCTTGGTTCCTCATGGGTCCACATGAACTGCGTGCATGCATTAACAAATGTGTAGTGACCTAATTCTACAGGTTACCATGCCAACAGAAAGGCCCCCTCAATTCTTGACCTTGGAGCGACTGGAATTTTTTAGGAGGCTCTGTGGCAAAATTTGTGGCCAATATTTTTAGAAACATGTCATAAAAAGCGAGGCTCATGCAGTTTTGTAGATTCACTCTTCAACACTACCCCTGAGCTTCCTAAAATGGGAGATGATGGTTGACCAGAATCCAAACCTGGGGGAAGATAGTACCATGCTCTCTCTCTAGTTATGACTTTAAAATGAGGCTCCTTTCTACTGGTAGACAATTGCTCCTGAATATAATCATTAAGATCAGAGTTTCCATAAGCTACAAAGTACACATGGGCAACAATTATATGATGGTCCCTTACAAATATTCCTGTTCAAGATAAATACTTATTCTGTCAATTAGCTTATCTTTCCAAGCCAGCTCTCTGGCTTTGTATTTTAACTGAATATTTTGCTGCATTTCTGCACTACAGATTTAAAACAGACCAAAGTTAGTGGATTCTTGGATCTGATCCTAACTTCAGGCTTTCAGAGGACTCACAGTTAATCTAATATTTATAGTGCTTGGAAAGTCAACTGACCTATATGGAAAATGCACTTATAAGTGGAACTGGGTGTTTATTTAGCTGGTGTGCTTCTTAGACATCCACAGACGTCAAAGGAAAATCAAAATAATGAAAAGAAAGGACATGCAAGAAAGGGGAGCAAAAGAGGGAGGCAAGGAACTGTACTGAATACGTTCTTTCAAATAGCTCTGTGGCAGGCAAGGATTAACCCTTTCAGTGGCACTGGGCTGCGATGAGGAATGTCATGACTTGGCCCTCTGCACCTAAAGGCAGGAATTAAGAAGTTTGTGCTCCCACACCATGCAGGCATGGTGCAAACTCACAAAACTACATACACAGATTGTGTCAGACACGGGCCTGATCCATTGGAGAGACTCCCTTTGACTCCAGTGTGCTTTGGATCAGGTCCAAGGCATGCAGGAAGTATCCATTGGGTCCTAGTGTAATTCATGACTGAGTATAATCAAAAGTTTTCTGTATTTGCATATCTTTTTTATTTACTAAAGGGCCTAGTCCAGACCAACAACTCCCATTTACTTCAAAGGGCTTTGGAACAGGTGTTAGATGTTGCTGCTCATGTATTGTTGTCCTGGGTTGCAGCCTACATGGCTTATTGATTCAGGACTCTTCTTTCCTTTAGTTGCATTTGAATCCATCCCCCATCAGCAGTAATTTTGCTTTTACTAGTCATCGGGTTTAGGAGAGAACATTACCATCATCAAATGCAGCAGCTGTGGTAGCATGTAGTTGACCCTGTTGCAACACATTCTAGAGCTTAGAGATGAAAGTGCTGGATAAAGTATGCAATGTAAGTGGGTCATGATGAAGAGTTTAGAAAAATAACACATGTGAACCTGAAGTTCAAAATTAAGGTAGTAAGATTAGCACCAGCTTTATGGAGCTCACAATGGACAATTTAGTTTACATGATTAAATCTCCCATCGGCTCTCATGCTTTTATCATGTCCCAGGTGTCAATCTGGTTCCAGCATGCTAATGCCTTTATAGCCACATAGGTGGACTGAACCGCTATTGTATCCCCCTGCAAGTTTCCTCAGCTCCTCTTTTTGTCCAGTAGAGAAAAATAAATTGCCTGCAATTGGGCTCTGCAAAGGTCAAGGTCTAGGCTGTCCCAGCTAAAAGGTACCAATGTTGTCCTCACCGTCATGCAAAAATGTTTATGTGGGGAACTCAGACTTGCAGATTGGGAACAAACCTATACTTTGGAAGAATTGGCTGAGCAGGGATATCATATAGGTTTCGCAATTGGTCAATGCTGAGGGCTTTGTCCCTTTTCTAACACTAAAGCAGTGCTATGATCTGACCCTTCAGCAGAGTGGCAGTTTTTACAGCTAAGACACTCGCTAACATATCATTTGGCCTCCACAGCCTAAGATTTCCAGAACTACTAGGAACTTTTAGAAATAATTCAAACTCCCCAGGCCCATGTCGACTATGTATACTTTGTTAATGGCAGGGAACTCTGTTAATCTGGAGTTCTTTGTGAAAGTATGAAAAGGGGATTTATCATAGCCCATAAAATCTCCAGTGGCAGAGCATATTACATAATGCTAAAATTGCCTCTGTGGATCTCAGGCTATGCTTGATGTAACAAAGATTGTATTCAAAATGTTCTGGATGCCACAGAGGTAGCCTTATCCTCTGACATTTGATGGCACTCTATTAAAGAAAAAAGGATCATGATGCATATGTTATGGGACTGTCCAACCGTCAGGCAGTAGTGGAAAGAGATGGACACAAGAGTAAACATAAATGATTTACTTCAGAAGCCAAAAAACTCTGCTAAAAATTATATCCTAGGATATTTATCTGCTAAGCTGGGTTTAACTCCACATACAAAGACTTTTGTTCTTGAGGGCTAAAATGATCACCAAGTTCATGATGAGCTAATGCCCACCACAGATTAGTAGTATTCAGACCTGTTTGAGTTAGCTGCCAAAGAAAGAATAGTGTCATGCTGTAGAGATGAGTTATATGAATTTGAAGTTATTTGGACTCTTTTTCTAGATACTCTTGGATCAAAAAAAATGTAGAGAGGAATGACAGACTTCCATTTTACCTAACCATATCTTCCCTTTTCCCTCCCTTCTGTCACCTCCTTCCATCTTCTCCATATTCTCATATGTCTTCTATGATGTTATTGTAGCACCACCCAAATGTGTTGTGTCTGTATAGTATTGTCTTGTATTTGGGCAGCTTTGACAAGTTGTAAATGGCAATGACTAGACTCAAACACAGCACCAGCCACTGCTAAACCACCTTCCCCAGATGCCTCTTCTAATATACCTAACTTGCAGCATTCCCTCCTTTTTTAGTCCTGGATTCATCCGACTCAAAAACCTGACATGTTGTTCTGGCTTTGTGCATGATGAATATTCAGCAGGGAGTTAAACAAGCCCTCAGATCACCCACCTCAGTGTCTCTAGTAACCTGAGATGAGAACTGAATCCACATCCCAAGAGAGAAAAAAGTTTAGGGTAACAGATACTTTTGTCAAAAACTCAAGACACTAATTGTCAGCCAGTTGACAAACAGCATTTTAGCTATATAATAATACTTTGCACTTCTATAGGGCCCTCCAACCAACAATCACAAAGTGCTTCTCCTACATTAATAGATTAACTGTCACTGTTTCTCTGTGACGTATTACTAGCCCCATGAAACAGATGTGCAAACCAAGGCACTTACAAGTTAAGTGACTTGTTCAAGGTACCACAGCAAATTTGGGATCTGATCCAAAGCCCACAAAGTCAATGAAAAGACTCCCATCAACTTCAGTGGGCTTTGGATCAGGCCCTTAAACAGAAGCCCTGGGTTCTGTTCCCAGCTCTGTAAATTGTTTAGAAGAGAACTGTCCTTTCAAAACCTTAAAAATAGAAAACCCAGTCAAGCAACAAATTCACTTCAGAAAGTCATGGCTCAGAGAATAGGAATAACATGTTAAGAATAAGAAAGTTGTCAAATTGTTTATGAAAATACAGATCCTTCACTTTTGCCAATGAGCACTTTCCCTGACTCACGTACCTGATACAGTACATTTCTGTCTGGCAAATGTCCATACCCTTGATTTTTAGCTCAAGTAAACATCAAATACTTTTTTTTTTTTTTTAATAAAAAGAAGATCAGGAAAATTTGCAGGCAAACACTAATTGCACAATCCTCCTGTCCTGGGCCTAGTCCAGAGAGCAAAAATAGGAAGAACATTTGACATTGCAGAACAAAAAATATCTGATAAGTAAAAAATATAAATATTATTTTACATCGTGTGCCTGACCAAGTATAGCAGATCTATGAACTGCACAAGATACTTCCTGTCCTGTACTTTAGGATTTCTCTGGAAACTTGTGTGTTGAGAACTTTCATACCCTGCAATACTTAAAATTTAAAATGAGAAAACAAGAAAAAATACCTTTTCATTTTTAGGCATTTATTGTTTGTACTGGATTCACAGCTCTGGGTACTGAGCCTCTGTATTTATCTATAGAATAGGTGAAACATGGATAGTGGTATTGAAAACTTCCCCACATTCTCTTAAGTATTTAAAGCGCTCGCTGCAGCAGTATTTCCGCAGTTTCAATGTAACTTGAGGGACCAGTGCTGGCGGTGCTTTTGCTGAGCTTGCCAACAAGGTGGCAGATTGTGATGGTGATTTGTAAATACGATATGGGGATCTGCACATTAGGAATAGGGCTGACACCATGCTCCTTTGCACATAGGCAATTAATAGCCACCTGAGAGAAAAAACAGTTTGGCTGTCAACAGTTCTGGGTGCCTTAATACTACAAAAGGAGACTAACAAACAGAAGAGAGTTCAGAGGAGAAAAGACAGAAATGTTAAAGGACTGGAGAGAATGACCTTTCATTCCAAGATTCAAAGAACTTGCAGATGATACAAAACCACTCAAGACCCAGGCAGTGGGTCCCAGGCAGACTGCGAAGAGCTACAAAAGGATCTCTCAAAACTGGGTGACTGGGCAACAAAATGGCAGTTGAAATTCAATGCTGAAAAATGCAAAGAAATGCACATTGGAAAACATAATCCCAATTACACATATAAAATGATGGGGTCTAAATTAGCTGTTACCACTCAAGAAAGATCTTGGAGTCATTGTGGCTAGTTCTCTGAAAACATCTGCTCAATGTGCAGCGCAGGCAAAAAAGCTAACAGAATGTTAGGAATCATTAAGAAAGGGATAGATAATAAGATAGAAAATATCATACTGCCTCTATATAAATCCATGGTACACCCACATCTTGAATACTAAGTGCAGATGTGGTCGCACCATCTCAAAAAAGATATATTGGAATTGGAAAAGGTTCAGAAAAGGGCAACAAAAATTATTAGGGGTATGTAACGGCTGCCGTATGAGGAGCAATTAATAAGACTTGGACTTTTCAGCCTGGAAAAGAGACTACTAAGGGGGGATATGATAGAGGTCTATAAAATCATGACTGGTGTGGAGAAAGTAAATAAGGAAGTATTATTTACTTCTTCTCATAACACAAAAACTAGGGGCCACCATATGAAATTAATAGGCAGCAGGTTTAAAACAAACAAAAGGAAGTATTTTTTCACACAGCGCACAGTCACCCTGTGGAACTCTTTGCCAGAGGATGTTTTGAAGGCTAAGACTATAACAGGGTTCAAAAAAGAACTAGATAAATTAATGGAAGATAGGTCCATCAATGGCTATTAGCCAGGATGGGCAGGGATGGTGTCCCTAGCCTCTGTTTGCCAAAAGCTGGGAATGGACGACAGGGGATCTTGATGATTACCTGGTCTGTTCATTCTCTCTGGGGCATCTGGCATTGGCCACTGTCGGAAGACAGGATATTGGGCTAGATGGACCTTTGGTCTGACCCAGTATGGCTGTTCTTATGTTCTTAACTAAACTCAGATCACTACCTGGTATAAATTGGCATAGCTAAACTGAATGTTGCTATATCAATTTACACTATCTGGGAATCTAAATTTTGTGCAGCTTAGCTAATAAACAATGAAGGGCAGGATCATTATTATTATTATTATTTGTATTGCATGGAACAAGACCCTGCTGTGCTAGGTGATGTACAAGAACAGAACTAAAAGAAGGTCTCTGCCCCAAAGAGCTTATAAAGTAATTATTTAATAGTAATAATTGTAAAAGTATTTGAAGGGGCCACATACTAGGGACAGAGAGGGATATAGCTAGGAGCAATGGTATAAACTGAAGAAAAAAGATACTGAGCAGGAAAATCTCTTTCTGTGAATGAAATTTGTTAGATTGGGAAGCTATTTCCCAAGAAAAGTAGGGGAAGCCCCATCACCTAGGACAGTTAAAACTAAACTGGTCAAAGTATATGGGGAACAATCATGCATGGGTAAAGGGAACAGACTAGATGTATAACAATTATGTATTGGAATCATATTAATCAGAGATGATGTAGGGTTTCAACCGGCAACCCAGAAATTAAAGACTCATGTCCTATTACCACATAAAGCAACATTAAAAAAATATAATTAAATATAAGCTGGGGAAAATAAAGATCTGTTAACCAAGATTTTTTCCATTAGCCAATAGGAAATGACTAATCATGACTCAAATCATAAACCAAGTAGTAACACAACTTGCAATAACAGCTGAAGGCTCTCACAGACTCCTCAGAGGAAATACTTCTTTAGGAGTGTGCAGAAGTGACAAGAGCCTTAGAATGTCATTTAGATAAGATGAGGGTTTGGCCAGTTGCTAGCAGTGTCAGGAGGAGGAGTTGGGAGGGAATCCAAGTGCAAATAAAAACAAGGTGAACAAGGATATGACTGTTGCCGAGGCCCACGTGGGATGACTAGTTGGCACAAAGCTTTTGTGCTGTGTGCACAAGAGTAGGGTGGATTAAGTGTCTCTGATGAAGCACTGGGTGCAGCAAATTGTTTGATAGCAGATTAGCAGAAGAAAGGAAAGATCCCTGAAGTGAAGCTTGTTCAGGGCCTGCTCTTGACTGCAGAAGCACAAAGCAATCCTAGAACAGGGATGCAATCCACCTGCAACCCCCACATGACCAGTGAGTCCAGAACTGTCCAGATTACTTAAAAACTGAGGAGCACAAGCCCAAGACAGGGCAGGTGCAGCCTGGCTAGGAAATGTGCTGAATCAGCAGAAGCCAAGTTTCCTGGGGAACATCTGCCAATAAGTGCCAGCCAGACTTTAAACCCATCTTCCTCTACAGCCAAATCCACTCACTCCATGTGCACTCCCTTAAGATGAATCCCTTTCCACCAGTGCAACTGCCCCCACTGACTCAGAAAGTGCAGTTTGTGCCTGTGGGACTGATCCTGGCCCAGGGACTATTTTCTAGAATAAATCACTTGCTTGTGTAAGGGCAGGTCTACACTACCCACCTGAATTGGCGGGTAGAAATCAATCTCTCGGGGATCGAATTATCGCGTCTCGTCGGGACGCGACAATCGATCCCCGAATCGACGCTTCTACTCCAGCAGCAGAGGTAGGAGTAAGCGCCTTCGACGGGGGAGCCACGGAGGTCGATTTGCCGCCGTCCTCACAGCGGGGTAAGTCGGCTCCGATACGTCGAATTCAGCTATGCTATTCGCGTAGCTGAATTTGCGTATCTTAAATCGACACACACACCCCCGTAGTGAGGACGTAGCCTAAGTCACATAACCACAGACATAAAGACAGGGTTATGTTAATAGCCTTTTCCCCAAAACAGACCCGTCTGAATGTTTTTAAATCTTGATAAGCCATTAACATGAAGTCTCTTCCTAATAGGTCTCACATGAAAGGTCTTGAGAAACATCACCAGCTGGACAACAGCTGTTCTGATGCATCCTTCCAAATCCACTTCTAACAGGCTGTGGCTGATAACACACAGTGTTACAGTGTACGGACCTGAAATGTGCACTTCACACACTTTAAATTTCCTCTGCTCCTTACAGCAGCTGAGGTAACACAACGACTTACAGTAGCTTTTGATCAGCTGCCTTTATAACCAGCCTTGCATTCTGGAGCCCCTTGAGTTAGGAAAATAGGATTCAAGATACCATAAAAAGAGGCAAAAATCACGATGGAAAGTGATTATAATTATGGTGACTTGCATTTCTATAATAATCCCAAAGTGCTATTTTAAGACCAAGATCTTTTGATCTCTACTCTGCTTCCTGTAAATCAAACTCTTGACAGAGTAAAAAACCTTGGCAGCAGGTGGACTCATAAAAACAATTTTAGCTGCTGGGGATTTCTTCCGTAACAGGCTGTGCTGCAACATTACTAAGATACTTGCTTCACAAGGCTTGATTGTATGGTAACTTGTGGGGTGGCTACACTATGGAAAGAGAGCCGGGTTTGGAAATGGTTTCACAAAAGGATTGAAAGGTGGCTCCTGTCTAAACCAGCTGTGAACTTTGGTCACTGCTTGAGAAGCACCAAACCTTGTTCAAAGCCATCTTCGCAAGTTTGTTGAGCATGCTTTTTTGAAAATGGTTCTGAATATAGTTTGGCCCTCTTCCTAACAGCAGCTGGAACAGGTTCAGTTTGGACCATGTTTTGAAACAGTTTTCAAACAGCTCGCTTTCTGGTGTAGACATGGTCAGATATGTAAGGAAGGTTGAACTAACCAACCTGAAGGATCAAAAACTTTGGCATCAGTCATACTTTCTTCTTTATGCTCCTGATTCCTAAAACTCTGCTTCACCTTTCCTCTCTAGCACATCATAAGTCTGTTTGTAATGAATAATATCATCTCAGAGATTCACACCACCAAAAGGTGGCAACTCCTTCCTAGTCAATCAATCCAGAAAGGTTACATAACAAGAAATTGTTTACTCGGCCATCAGGATACTTTGTTTGAAATGTTCAAGGCCTGTAGGAGCAACACTATATTTGCAAGTGCTAGATACGCCCACAGAAAGTGTGATCATTAAGGTGCACAAACAGAGAAGGAATTCTGCAGTGAGATGAAACTAGTAATTAAAGAACAGAAAATAGCTAGCTGGTTTAACACAGTTAATGGTTTGGCATTACAGCTCACAGTGACGGTTTACTGAAGCACAGCACTCCCACATACCTTAATGTTCACATGTCGATCTGAGGTCAGAATGTGATCCTAAAATAAGGCTGTATCCACACTGGTAATTTGCCCTAATTTCAACCACCAACATAACTGCACCAGTATGATCCCTTAGATCATTCTACTTTAGGAATACCATATAATGGGGACTATACAGGCAAAGCACTCCCAGAGTGGCTGCAGCTTATACTGGCAAAGCTGTGCTTTTACAGGTATGGCTTATTCCACCCCCCCTAAATAAATCAAGTTTACTGGCAAAAGTGCAGTTCAACAGCATCTGGATTAGGGCTTCTACCAGCACATCTGTGTCAGTCACATCTCTTCACACGCCTGACCACTAAAGCTATGCCAGCAGAAGTCTAACATAGACAAGGCCTTGGTGTAGTCTTGACAGGCAAAGCTGCTATGTGCCAGGCTTTGTCGTTTCCCCCACTTTCAGAGAAAGTTAAATTGTACCAAAGTGCAAATTATGGTGTTCTAAGGGTTACCCCATCTGCCTAGCAGTTTAGACAGCTGCAGCTAAACCAGAGTCCGTCCACCAATGGCTGAAATCACCAGAGCAGACAAGACTTATGTTAAAAGCTAGCTGTCAGTTCAGAGGTACAAAACCCAACAAAAACATGAGAATGCTACTTATAGTAAATAAAATAAAAATCCATAACCATATTTCTAAGTAACGTATCAGGCTAAATACATCCCT
The DNA here is from genome assembly GCF_011386835.1 of Chrysemys picta bellii. NCBI lineage: Eukaryota > Metazoa > Chordata > Testudines > Emydidae > Chrysemys > Chrysemys picta. Next base: position 48,146,495 of record NC_088798.1, on the reverse strand, counting down.
GCTGCAAATCCTCTGCCTGCAATCAAGTTACAATATTAAAAAAAAAATTGCTGTTATCTATCACTTTTGAACACCACCAAATAGTAAAATTTCCTGAGAGGACTGGGGCCAGTCCAGCATGCTCAGGCATTTAGTGTATTTAATAAAGAAGTTTAGTTTTAACTTAGCTCATCACCTATCTTATCTTATTGAGGATTTATTATAGGACATTCATCTTCCTCCTGACCATCATTCATAACATGCTCTGCCCTGGAATAGACAAATGACTTGTAGAGAACATAAGTGAACCCTAATAGTAACCAAGGTTGTTACTGGATCTAAGCTCTGTTATCAGGCAGTTACCAAAGTTATATTTTGACTAGGGCTAAACAAACTGATTCAGTTTAAAGAAAGAACTGATCTGAACTTTTACCCAAAGCTCAAGCCCAGCCCAAACCTTTGTTGAGGTTAAAAAAAAATGTTTACTTAGGTCTTTGGTTTGTTGCTTAGGACAGGTGTATGTATTTTAATTCTCACACACCTTCTAGTTTAATCTGGGAGTGGAGAGTTGGCTTTATGAGAAGTATTAGTTATTATTCCAACTGGGATGAAGAAAGAAAGTATCAGAATCTCACCAGAATTACATATCTGAGTCTGTTGGGTCTGCAGAAATGTCATAAGTTTAGAGAGTTGGATGTTTATCTGCACCAACCCAATTAACTCTTGTTTATTATTTATATAATTTGATTTGGTTCTTATTCAACCACTGATTTCCAGCAGTTGACATAGCTTCACTACTTAAAGTCCCCCAAAAAGCCATAATTTGCACTGGTCAAGCTAAACTCAGGCAGGAATAAATATGCTCAACAAGTGAAAATCACATTTTCCTTGTCTACGCTGGGGGTTTGCAGCTACCCTAGTGGCAGATCATCAGTGGTTGAATCTCAAGTACAGACAAGGCTGTACAGCCATGCCAAAAGTGTGTTAGATGACACACACAAAAATATGAGGTCGCTACTTCAAGAAACTCAGTCTCTGAAGTAAAGCTTATACTCATTAGAGTTCATGCATCAGTAACTCTGAGATACTCATGAGAACAGGTTTTACATTTGAAACAGCTTTGAGATTTAATTTCTCTGTTTTGTTGCATTGTCATCCACTAGTGGAGCAGGTGTCCCCAGCTCTATAATACTGGCCTGGCTTTTCTTTCATTAATCCTGTTGTAGTGGCTGTATGCATACGAATTTTGTTACTATTCTGGGAGGTTTTACTTCCTGGCAAATCTTATATTTTCTTAACTTCTTAAAGGATCAGAGGGGTAGCCGTGTTAGTCTGAATCTGTAAAAAGCAACAGAGGGTCCTGTGGCACCTTTAAGACTAACAGACTTCATCTTGCGTCTGATGGAGTGGGCATTCACCCACGAAAGCTTATGCTCCAATACTTCTGCTAGTCTTAAAGGTGCCACAGGACCCTCTGTTGCTTTCTTAAAGGAGACGCCTCACATTCTAAGCATCCATAAAGGGCCCAGCTGTTAGGGAAACAGCTGTGCACTGTTCAATGCCACCTTTGGTAGCACAATAATCCCAACTCCTAGAACTATGGGCCAAATCCTCAAAAGTGCTGGAACTCCCCTTCCAACATCTGGCCTTATTTTTGCTGATTTTGACAAGCTAACTTGTTACTGCTCCAGGCTTATTGCTGGTTTTAACAGCTGAAATAAGCCACAACATGATGTGCATTACTAGCTACCAGTGCACTTTGCGGGTGATTGAAGGCACTCATCTTTCTGTCTGGTGTCACACAATACCTTTAAGACATTCACTAACAGCCAGATCCAACATACATTGAAATGAAAGTCTTTTCAATGGGCCCAGCATGACCCACACTTAGCGCTTAATCAGGGGCAATAAACTTAAACACCAGAAATGTAATTGTTGGGCCAATGTTCAGTTAACAGTATCACTTCTATAAACCTAAAACCAAAAGAAACATAACCACAAATGAAGGGAGGAATCTATAGAAAACAATTGCTTTTAAATAAACATTCCCCTGATAGGTTTGAAACACAAATATTCAGGCTCTAAAAACCTGAAAACAAAACTGACTGTAAGCAATACTGAAAATGACAATGGCTTTTGCTCAAGCTGAGGCCTGGACTACACACATTGTACTGGTATATCTTTTAATTACGGGGTGTGAATTTTCATTGAAATAGTTATACAGTTACAGTTATAGCAATACAATTGTGCATGCAGACAAGGAAAGAAAGGCAAACAACGAAACAAAGAATAACTTGTTACAAGTAAATTATTTTAAACATCTTCCCTTTTTAGTAATAATCAAAGCAGTTATTAGAAAGAGAAATGTGTTTGGTTACAACGTATGAGGCCAGATCCTCAACTAGTGTAAATTTGTATAGTTCCATTGACAGGATCTGGCCAAGGATTTTAAATTAACTGTGTCCAAAAAGGGATTTTTCAAAGCTGAACATTAAGCCCCTGTCTTCACTATAAAAAAAAAAAAGGTGTGTCTTCACTCGAGTGAGCTAACTCAGTTTAAAATCCTAGGGAGAATAAGGCCGTTTGTAATTTTCACTTGAGTTGTCAGGTCAAGCTAAGAACATGCCTTCCCTCCCCCCTTCTCTCTCTCGCTCTTCTCCTCCCCCACCCCCTTAAGTGAAGACACGGGCTAGGGCCCCTCTCCTACAATGTGATCTGTGCTGGTGTTATTAAGGATGTGGCATGAACATGGCCTTAGTCCTATATGGAGCTCCACTGAAGTCAGTGTGGCTTTCTATGGGTGCAAGGGTTCACCCATCTGGGTATGATAGCAGCAATGTTCTTTGTCAAAGTTAAGTGAAGAAACCGGTAAAGGGAGGAAGGAATAGGCCTGACATACATGAAGAGGAAACCAACCCTCTCTCCTGGCCTGTCTTCTACCACAATATTGATTGCCTAATACTCTTTCTTCCAATATTTCTTCCAATGTATGATCAGGTGTTTTATTTATTACTGATTCCTTAAGTGTACACAATGCTGTGGACAAAATGTCCTAAAGTCATGACTCTAAATGCCAGAAATTCTGCACAGTGCCCTTCTTCCATAATTCTTGGTATTCTTGGAGATTTGTTGTTTTTAAAAATCAATCAATCAATCATCCCTGAATTAAGTTCATTTCCCTTTCAGACTGCTTGGAAAACATACTTGTGGATATTCCCCTCCTTTCTGTACCCCTGAAACTACCTTCAAATGTTCTAAATGTGATAGCACACAGTTCTGCTGCTATCACAGCTGGACTCTGCAGTTGGAGACAGGGGACGAAGGCATCTTCCCATATATGGGAACGGTTGTGAGTGTTCCTACGGCTGAAAATTTTTGAGGGACAGGAGGTCCCATCCTCTCCCATGATCAGATGGTCACAAGTAGCGTCCAAGAATGTATGGCATAGCATACACAGGCTACTGTGGCCATAGCACTATCTCAGCTTCCCAGGGACCATGATTACAGAGGCAGCCTCTTCATTAGCACCTCTTTCGCTCTGTGACCATTACATCCCCAGGTTATTACTAACCTTTTCACCTTGCACCATCCAACACTAATAATTAGAACTGGTGGAAAATTAGAATTTCCATTTTCTTAAAACATTGATTTTGTGGAAACTGCATGTTCTGACAAAGAAACATTGACCTAAAATTCCTGACCAGCTCTAGTGATAACTCTGGTGCAACCAAATCAACCATTTTCTTTTTTTGATTCTCATGTACAGCATTAGAGGGTGGAAGCTCTGTAGTAGCCTTCTGAGACGAGGCAACTCTCCCTCATAAATTACTACTTCATCAATTTATCTTCCGTGCTGCACAATCACCCCATCAGAAGTCAGTATTAGGTGGATGTTCAGGTAGGGTGAAATCTGCTCTATCCACAAGAAGATGCAGTAAAGGGGCAGTCTGTGCACAGAGTGGGGAGGGTGTAGAGAGGTGAAGGGGCAAGTTCCAGGATTATTGGGTATCAGTATAAGCACAGACTGCTCCTCTACCCCAGGCCACTCCTATTCACAGCCTTCTACACTGGCCTATGTGGGGCTAGTGCAGTGGGAAGAGGGTGCACAGGTCCCAGAGTCTCATAACTTTCAGATCCTCCTTTTAGATGATAAATGGCAAAAACTTTCTTTTTTCCTTTTCAGATCACCTTCAAATGATCCCCTCAGGTTAGGGATCTGTCAAATGCATTTCTCTGTAAAGTGCCATGGACTTTGATGGCACAGTATAAATAAAATATATTGTGGCTAACCTTAGATTAATTAAAGAACTTTTATTACGATAATGATGACTATGCAAAAACCTTCCTTGTTTCTCAAATTCAACAGGAAATTAGCTCTGTCAATCCTGATGACAGTTCTGATCCTGATCCCACAGCTTTTGTTAGATTTTTGAAACCAGGATGGTTGGCATAAAGGTTGGCAATTACATAAAAGTGACCAGGCATAAGACATTTTTCATCTGAATCCAGGTGCCAGAATCTCCTTCTTGGTTATTAAACCAAAGAAAACCTCAGAAGCCAAAGCCAGGGTTGGACAATTAACTAAGGCCATGTCTACACTAGCACTTATGCCGGAAAAACTTTTGTTGCTGAGAAGTATTAAAAAACCCACACTCCTGAGCAACATAAGTTTTGCTGGCATAAGTGCTTGTGTGCACAGCATTAAATCAGCAGGAGACGCTCTCCCATCAGCATAATGCGGCTACATGAGCGATCTTACAGCGGCACAGCTGTATTGGTACAGCTGTGCCGCTGTAAGCTTGCTAGTGTAGACATGGCCTAAGGCTTCAGTTTACTGAAATAAAAACATTTTAATTAATTCCATGTTCCTGTTAAACATTAGTGCTTGTCTACATAGGAGCATTGAGTGGAGCAGCTATAGAGGAATAAGTCGTTCTGCAATAGCACCCCCTCAGGACATTCTTATTCTGGAATAAGGGCATGTTTTTTCTGATTTCGAAGTAGAAGCAGAGTTAGGCCAGTGCTGAGTGCTAGCACACAAAAAATAGCTGTGTGGACATCATAGCACTAGCAGCTGCTCGGGCTAGCCACCTGAGCATGGACCCAGAAGGCAGGGTGGGCTTGAGCTTGGGGGCTAGCCTGAGCCTCCATTGGGGCCTCAACATCCATACAGCTATTTTTAGTGCTCTAGCGTGAGCCCCGCCAACACAAATCTGTCTCCCCAGGCTGGAAAGCTCACTCCCAGCTGCAGAGTAGACATACCCGAAGGGTGAACGCAGAGTCAGTGCTCATTTTCCACTCGAGAGAGAGGAATCTGAATGCCCATGAAAGGTCTGGGAATAGAGTTTACAAACTACACCCAGCCTTAGAACCTGCCTCCCAGGGCACCCCCGTGGACAGCCATCCCCCTTGATGTTTCTCTCCCACCTCCCCTTTCCCAGTGGAAGCACTGCTCACCTATGTGATAGTTATCAATGGAGCTCCTGCTACACCTGACACTACCCAACCCTATCGAGAGACAAAAGGCGCAGGAACAGAAGTTCATGCGTTTTATGTAGCATGAATGATTTCCACTCTCGTCTCTGGTGTTATTTCTGCCAGGTCACCCAGGGCAGCATTCCCAAACAGCAGCTGTCTGTCTCCCCTTACCACTATCTATACAGTAGGGACTAGCCCCAACCATATGGTGAATATAAAGGTACTTGCTGGGAGCCTGCAGAAAAAGGGCACAAGGGTGGGAGCAGGGAATTTAAATTTAACCCCTTTGGGAGGGGGCACAGAAGCTCACTGCCCCCGCTCCCCACCCCGGCCCCAGGAGGAGCTCGATCTTCCCTGCCTTCGCAGCCCCAGGGGGCCAGAAAAGTTCTGTGCACCTGACCATTACTGGGTAGGGTTACCATATTTCAGCAAGCAAAAAAGAGGACGGGAGGAGCCCCGCCCTAGCCCCGCCCCATCCTACCCTAGCCCCGCCCCTGCCCCTCCCACTTCCCCCCCTCAGAACCCCCAACCCTCCCCCTGCTCCTTGTCCCCTGACTGCCCCCTCCTGGGACCCCTGCCCCTAACTGCCCCCCAGGACTCCACCCCCTACCTAAGCCTCCCTGCCTCTCGTCCCCTGACTGCCCCCTCCTGAGACCCTCCTCCCATCCTAACTGGCCCCCTAGAACCCTACTCCCTACCTGTACCCTGACTGCCCCAACCCTTATCCACACCCCCACCCCCAGACAGACCCCTGGGACTCCCACGCCCCATCCAACCACTCTCCACCCCCTGACAGCCCCTCCCAGAACTCCCGACCCATCTAAACCCCTCTGCTCACTGTCCCCTGACTGCTCCGATCCCTCTCCCCACTCCTGCCCCCTGACAGCCCCATCCCAGAACTCCCAAACACCACCCCCTCCTTGTCCCCTGACTGCCCCCTCCTGGGACCCCTGCTCCTAACTGCCCTCCAGAACCCCACCCCCTACCTAAGCCTCCCTGTTCCTTGTCCCCTAACTGCCCCCTCCTAAGACCCCCCCCAACTGCCCCCTAGGACCCTACCCCCTACCTGTACCTGACTGCCCAAAACCTTATCCACACCCCCCACCCCCAGAAAGCCCCCCCCGAACTCCTGACCCCCCCCGTCTCTTGACTGCCCCCTCCAGAACCTCCCTGCCCCTTCTCCGACCCCCTGGCCCCCTTGTTGTTGGCCTTCACCTAATGTCTCTGTGAGCTTGCTCAGGCCTGAGCCGTTCGTCCCCGCAAGCTGGGCAGCAGTGGGGGAGGAGCTCCAGACTGCCAGAGGCGATCTGCGAATGCAGAGAGGGAGTGAGCTCTGCTGCAGGGGAGAGGAGGAGGGGCTCTCTCTGGCTGTCGGAGCCCCATGTAAGTGGCACCATCCGGCCGGCTGCCCTGTTAGCCCCACGCGCTCTGCATGCGGGGGGAGGGGGGAAGTCCGGACATTTACAAATTCCCCCCGGACACTATTTTTAGCTCAAAAAGCCGGACATGTCCGGGGGAATCTGGACGAATGGTAACCCTATTACTGGGGGAGGAGAGGGGGCATGCCTCTGCTTGCCCTCTCTGTGCATGCACTTGGGTGGGATCATCCCACATTAGCAGTGCTTCCTGCCATGCCTGCAGCTTGAGGCCTTTCAGGTCCTTCTTGCATAACTGCTCCACCCCACAGCAAGAGAGGGGAGGAGCACAAGACCCAAGTAATCAGGATCTTCAATCTATTGTTCTGCAGCTATAGAAACCAATAGCAGGTTGCAGCAAAGCTGACAAGCTTTCCACAGCACGTAGTGGGGCTGTAATTAGGGATATAAAGCTTTACTTTTATCTGAACTGGTTGAAACTCCCATCCTTCTCTCTCTCTCTCTCTCTCTCTCTCTCATCTTGACACTGCTGATAAATCAATATAATTGCAATGCACAAATAATGCCCTTTTAGCTACTATGCACAAATGGCAGCTGTTTGTGAAAGTTAAAGATCTTAGCTATTTAAAAAGTCACCAAGATATATGTTGGTGTCATTAGGCACTAACAACTAAGCACAAAATCTTTTTTTATGGTTTTGTGGAATTTACAGGCAGATTATTAACTACAATTGTCCAAGTGCAAAGAGGAAAAAGAGGGGGAGTGCAATGGCAGCAGAGAAGGAAGAAAGAAATAAGATGTAATTCACATGATGTCAAAGTTAATGGGAAAGATCAGAAAGATAAGAAAGATGATATGCACTACCTTTATCATATAGTCCTAAGGTTGACAACATGTTTTGTGTAACAGACATTTGTGTTCTGAAGCATCAAAGCATGCACTTGCATTTCCTTAACATTATGGTTACTCATGTGTTAAAGTAAATTAAAGTTATCACAATGAACAGGGGCAGTAGGTTCATATAATGTTTGGTGGTGCCCAGAATGGGTCCAAGTCCTGCCCCCCTCCCCCCACACACACACCTGCCTAAGGCTCTGGGAGGGAGTTTGGGTGTGGGGTGCAGGCTCAGGGTTGGGAAAGGGGGTTAGGGTGCAGGAGGGGATGTGGGGGATGGGTTCTGGGAGGGAGTTTGGGTGCAGGGTCTGGGCTGGGGCAGGGGGTTGGGGTGCAGGAGAGTGTGAGGGGTGCAGCCCTTACCTCGGGCAGCTCCTGAAAGTGTCCCGCACCCTGCTCTGGCAGCAGCTCCTAGGCCGGGGGCTGGAGGGGTCTCCACGCGCTGCTGCCTGCAAGCACCACCCACGTAGCTCCCATTGGCCACATTTGGCAGAGTCAGTGCTCAGGGTGGAGGCAGCGTGTGGAGACTACCCGCCCTTGCTGGCCGCTTCCGGAAGTGGAGCTGGTGAGCAGGAAGCTGCCTTAACATTGTTGCCCTGCTGCTAGTGACGGCGGGGGCCCCAGGCCCTTTTAAATTGCCCAGGGGCAGCAGGCGGGGCCAGGGGACGCTCCGGGGGAGGTGCGCAGGGGCGGCAGGCGGGATCGGGAGAGAGACCCGGTCCTGAACTTTGGTGGAGCCGGGCCCCCGTGCTCTCATATTGGTGGAGAACGGGCACCACAAGCTCATAGAACTCGCCGCCCCAGACACTGAATGGGGCATAGATAGCACAGTGGGAAACAGTTTAAGTAGAGATCAAAACAGCAGTAACTAAACTAAACTGCAAAAAGAACAGGAGTACTTGTGGCACCTTAGAGACTAACACATTTATTACAGCATAAGCTTTCCTGGGCTACACCCCACTTCTTCGGATGCATAGAATGGAACATATATTGAGGAGATATATTAGGGTTACCATATTTAAAAAATTAAAAAAGAGGGCACTTCCTCAAAGTCCCCGCCCTAACTCCTGCTCCTCCCTCCCAGCCACGCGAAAAGGGCTGCCCGAGCGCTACCGGCTTCACGGTTTGCCGGGCAGCCTCCAGACCCTGTGCCCCTGGCTGGGCGCTTCCCCAGCGCAGCTAGAGCCCGGGAGAGGAAGCGCCCAGCCGGGGGCACAGGGTCTGGAGGCTGCCCGGCAAACCGTGAAGCCGGTAGCGCTCGGGCAGCCCTTTTCGCGTGGCTGGGAGGGAGGAGGGGGAGTTAGGGTGGGGACTTTGGGGAAGGGGCGGGGAATGGGCGGAGTTGGTGTGGGGAAGGGGCGGAGTTGGGGCGGGGGCGGGGTGGGAAAGGGGCGGGGCCAGGGCCCGTGGAGTGTCCTCTTTTTTTATTTTTTAAATATGGTAACCCTAATATATCTCCTCAATATATGTTCCATTCTATGCATCCAAAGAAGTGGGCTGTAGCCCACGAAAGCTTATGCTCTAATAAATTTGTTAGTCTCTAAGGTGCCACAAGGACTCCTGTTCTTTTTGCGGATACAGACTAACACGGTTGCTACTCTGTAAACTAAACTGCAAGAATGATATGAAGAGCTACAAGAATGATTCGAGGTCTGTAAAACATACCCTATAGTGAGAGACTTAACTTTTTCTTTGATGGACTAAATACTATAGCCATGGCTGGACAGGGTGGTCTGGTGCTCTCGGGTTGTACTGAGAACTGTCGGTACTTGGCTAGCTGGTTTCACATACTGAGGGTTAACTGATCATTTGTGCAGTCTGGAAGGAATTTTCCCTCCAGTCAGATTGGGTTATTTTTTCAATCTTCCTTTGGAGTGTGAGGTGTGGCTTGCTTGCCAGGATTACTTGGTAGGGTGGCCATCGCACTCACATGTTCCCAGAATACTGGATGTTAAGGTACTTCCAGGAACAGCAGGGCATGCCCCCACTGGCATGAGCTCACACAGACCACACCTCACGGGGGGCGGGGGGAGAGGGGGCAGGGGGGCACCATTTTGAAGAGCATGCTGGCCTGTCCTTGCCAGCGTGACCTAACACACAGGGTGTGGGTGAAAGCATGCCAGTGAGGGACAAAGGAGCATGCTCTTCAAAATAGCATCCCTCAGCCAATACCAGACAAAACCAAGTCTAATTTTGTCTCAGTACTGGCATGGGGCAACCCCCCCAAAAGAGGACTGTCTGGTTCAAAACCAGATGAGTGGCTTTCCTATCACCTGGGTATAGCACCTTGATGAATTCCCCACCATTGCAGGCGCCAGGGCTTTGGTGCACTTCAGTCCCTCTTATTCTCTGCCTAATAGTCTAGTGTTCTGTGGAATGTAATACCTTGGTCTAATTTCAGTTGTTGGGTTTAGTGTGTGGGTTCTGGGAGGTGTTGGAGGCCTGTGATGTACAGGTGGTCGGACTAATGATCTGGTGGTCCCTTCTGGCCTTAAAATTCTATAACTCTATGAAACTGGAGTTTAAGTGACTTTATCACAGTCCACAAGTGCCTCCATGGGAAAGAGCTGTATGACAATAGCTAGCTCATCAATCTATCAAAAAAAAAAAAGGCATAAAGAGATCCAATGGACGGAAGCTGAAGCTAGACAAATTCAGGCTCTATATTGCCTGTGTTCTGCAGGAGTTCAGACTAGATCACAGTGGTCCCTCCTGAATGTAAAATCTACAAGTAAACTCTTTATAGATCATATCATGTTTGCCTGCAGGTTTGCACAACACCTAAAACAATGGGGCCCTGATCCTAACTGGAGTCTTTGACTGCTATAACATTACAAACACCACCTAGCTCACTGACACCAGCTCCCAAGCTGCTCTTCTCTCTATCTCTAAGTAAGCACAAATACAAGCTAGAACATCAGTTGCAACAATGCATTGTCTCTTTCTTTGTTCCGACACACACCTAGCCTGTAGGAATAAGTCACATGGATTCCACATTATTCCATGTGTACACAGTGAGATATGCACCCTTAACCATTTGATTAACATATTGTGTAAAGCCCAATGAAATACATAATTCAAGAATAAAGACCAGATGTGCACTAATTGTTTCATTTTTAAAAAGCTTCATTGCTGCATTTTGCCTCATTCTGTAGATTTAAAAGTCATATAAAACAATTGTCATACTCCATCAAACTTTTTTTTTAAATGTACACATACAGTGGCCCCTCCCCCACTATCTTGTCATGTCCGTTGATAATATTTCCAGTATCAGTCATTGCTATAGCAGGATATTCGCAAGCAGTCCTGCCCCTCCCACTTGATTCATTCAGCAAAGCCAACACCACTGCTACTGATGTCATTGTGACATCACTTCATGAACTGAGCAGGAGAAAGCAGGGTGATTAGGAAATAGACAGTTATTTATGTAGTGATATCCTGAAATGCAGCAGGGAGATGAAATAGCCATGCCATAGTAAACTGGTGGGCATTTGGTAGAATATTGTAATGGATTTCTCATCCAACCCCATCCCTAGGTGGGTGAAGTTTGACAGGAGAGGAGTGGGAGAAATAGAAAGTGAAAGTAAACAAGTGTTTGGGGGCATTGTGCTGCCTATAAACAGTATTAGAGGAGGGCTCTACCTGCATTAAAAAGGGATTGCTGGATTTAAACAATGTTGCTAACTCTTGGAATATTTGGTGTTTTTCTTAAAGCCCCAACACAGAGTCCTGTGTTTATGTGAGACTCTCAGATTTCATTTTTAAAAGTTTCTAGCCATCAGGGTTGCAAAGCAAAGCTTGAACTGGTGAACTCTAAAGCCAAGGCACAAAGAGTAGAAGGCAAATAAAAGGAACCCAAGAAGTGGCATTTAAAAAAATAATCTCATGGTTTTCTGGGGCTTGACTCATCAGTTTTGAACAATTGAGATTAGTACTACTGATGTAGACAATGCGATCTCACCTTCTTTTAGATACCGCTAATGCTGCAATGCATGTTTGTTGGAGCATAGCAGCAGCTTTAACTGATTTAAAACTTCATTATTAATTATTATTGTACAGATTTGCTTCTGGACATTTAAGTTCAGATTTCATCCACGGCTTCTTAAAATAGTGACTGTCTACCCAGTTTATACATGCAAATACCATTTATGGATGCAATTTCAGAGACTGAGGAGAGATCCACATTTGAAATATGTACTGTGTGTTGAAGGCTAATATAATTTAAACTGGCCACAATACTAAAACTGCCAAAATAAAGGTTCCTCATGGAAAGGCCGATAGGCTCTTTAGTGAAGCACTGTTATCTTTTTGTCCTACTCCTGCAGAGAGAGAGATTTTAGAGCCCTGGGATAACATATGCAGACCCAGAAATAAGGATTGCAACTTTGTTGGCACACCCCAGGGAAACCTCTATCAAATTCCAGTAGATGAGCATCTCAATTAAAATAACCACAAGCCTTTCCTTGACAACAGTCTGGAACAGCCCTGACCCAGCCGTTGGTGACCAGCTGTTGGTATAGGGGCCAGCACTGGTGCAGCAAAGCGTAGACAAGGATATGCCACGGTTACAGACACCTTTAAAAGTAACACAGATGGGCTAGAATACAATATTTGAAAGGTAAATGTAAATCCAGAAGTGCACTCAGCAGGTCAAAGAGGCCGTTTCAAAACTGCCAAATTGCTGCAGCATCACAGAGAATATTGAACTCATATGCTTCCACTACTGGTCACACAATCCATGTAACTGCCTTTATCTGATTCACTGCATTCATTGCTATCCCTGATGAGTTCTGGCCTTTTTCTTAAAGGCTCCAACTCCTGGAGTCATGGTATTATATGAAAATTTTGGCTTTGATTTTTTAATAAAGCAAATCTCTAGTTCTCATCGTTTTAGGGAAAAGCTTATAAACATGAATGCCGAAGGTTCACAAACAGAAAGTAAATAATAAGAACCTCCAATTTATTATTTTTTAGATTTCATAATTTTAAAGCAATCTCATGATTTTTGGAGGGTTGACTCATATTTTGAACATTTGAGCTTGTCAATATGGCATTAGCAATTGGCTCATAACATTTGTGATGTCAGTGAGCTCAGTAAGGTAAAATCATATGGCCTGTCCAGTGCAACGAATGGAAACAGCAGGGAAATTGAGGATTTTAGCAAGAAGAATCAGCAGTAACTTGACTCATGTGCCTAAACAATTGCAGGATCAGACTGAAATATGACAACTACATCAAATAGAGACTGACCCAAAACCCACAGAAGTCAATAGGAGTCTCTCCACTGACTTCAGCTGGCTTTTTTCTTCTGGCCCCAAACTGTTACCACTGGAATCATTCACCTATTGTACCATAGTTTACAGTTTAGTAAACAAGTTATAAATAGCTTGCAGCAGTAAAATTTGTAATTCAAATGAGGTGGAGAAGTCTAAATGATATTCCTTTTAATAAATAATCCAGCCAAGATGATAATTGTCACTCTCCAGTACTTCTAAACAGAAAAGTACTCTCAGTAGCTTAATATATGTAGTTAATTAACTGTTTTAGGCAGGTTTCAGAGTAGCAGCCATGTTAGTCTGTATCCGCAAAAAGAACAGGAGTACTTGTGGCACCTTAGAGACTAATAAATTTGTTAGTCTCTAAGGTGCCACAAGTACTCCTGTTCTTTTTGTTTTAGGCAAGGATTCAAGTGCATGTCAGTCAGGTTTTTGGTGCATGGGAGGTAAAGAGGTTTCCAATTGTTATGCTATCAAATAATTAAGGGCCAGAATATTCCATCACCCTTACTCATATTGGGTAGTACAGTAACTCATCGTTTAATGTTGTAGTTATGTTCCTGAAAAATGCTACTTTAAGCAAAACGATGTTAAGCTAGTCCAATTTCCCTATAAGAATTAATGTAAATGGGGGGGGGGGGGGAGTTAGGTTCCAGGAAAAAAATTTCACCAGAGAAAAGACTATATTATATATTTACATACACACACACAGTATAAGATTTAAACAAACAATTTAATACTGTGCACAGCAATGATGATTGTGAAGCTTGGTTGAGTAGGAGAAGTCGGAGGGTGGAAGAGGATGGGATAGTTCCCAGGGAATGCCTTACTGCTAAATGATGAACTAGCACTGGGCTAAGCCCTCAAGGGTTAACACATTGTTAATGTAGCCTCACACTCTACAAGGCAGCACGAATGGAGGGAGAGGAGACAGCATGGCAGACAGAGACAGAGACACACACCATGTGTGAGAGAAAGAGAGAGAGAGACGCGTATTGCCCCTTTAAGTACGCTGACCGCCCTCTAAGTACATTGCCATTTTAAGTAGATTAGCAAGTTGAGACAGCAGCTGCTGCCAGCAAGCTCTCTCCTTCCTGAGCCCTGTCTTGTCCCCCCCCCCACCCTCGCTCTGTGGAGCAGGGGGAAGGAGTGGGGGAGAGGGGACACCCAGACATTAACACCCCTCTTCTCCCACCCCTTGCACAGCAAGCAGGAGGCTCCCCGGAGCAGCTCCAAGGCAGACGGCAGGAGCAGCACACAGCAGTGGGGGGAGGGACAGCTGAACTGCCTGGCAATTGATAGCCTGCTGCGCAGCTGCCAGCCACTCAGGGAACTTAGGGGAGCAGGGAGCTGATAGGGGGCTGTCGGTCCACCCTGGTTCCAAGCCCCCACCACTAGCTCCAATGAGCTGCTCTTTCTGCAAGCAGTGGACAAAGCAGGCGGCTGCCAAATAACATTATAAGGAAGCATTGTTCAACTTTAAACAAGCATGTTCTCTAATTGATCAGCAACGTAACAAAGAAACAATGTTAACCAGGATGACTTTAAGTGAGGAGTTACTGTATCTTATTCCACAAATAGTCCCACTGAAGTTAAGATCATTCGTAATGTAAAGCACTACTCAGCATGAGTAAGGATTTCTATCTGGACATAGGGGAGCTACAGTGGCACAATATGGCCCTAAGTTTTTCTCTTGTCACAAAGGGCAGGATTCTGATACTTTAACACTCCTTTGGTAGCAAAGTGGGCCCCACTGACTTCACTAAGGATATTTGTAGAGTGAGTTACCACTCACCTTTGATAGCACCTTAGTCCATTACTCCATTGACATTTTTGGGATTAGCTACTACTCAGCATAAGAGGCATCTGACCCCAAGTAAAGGTGACAACAATGTCATGCTCCAAAATAGTTTATGAAGTCTAAAGCCCAGATCCTGCACTTGGATCCATATGGATACAGGGGCCTATCTACACAGATACATTTGAGAGGCCATGGCCCTAAATTGTTGGGTTTCCAGTACACTTTTGAAAATCAAAGCCCAGATCTACTGCAGAACTCTAATACACTGTTGCAAAATGTTTTACTTCTGTTCTGCAGTTGAAGTAAATGTTGAAGATGTGTAATGTAAAATACAAGGAAAAAAACCCCAACATAACCTAAAAATCTCTGCAATTAAACCTAAAGAGCACAGGGGATTGTTTTGTTTTGTTTGTTTGTTTTTAAGCTTTGCAGTTTAAATCTGACTGTGTCCCTTTAAAACACAGGAGGTGAGAAAAGCCTTTCTACAGCCACATGTTTTAAGCAATTGGATAACCACAAGCAAAACGAAAAATCCCCACCACTTAACATAAGGCACTTGAAGGCAAGGTTATTTATAAGCAAAACCTATGAGGAGAGCTATTAACATCATTTTAAACAAAAAACTTTTAAACTGTTGTCATATTTTCCTTAAACATTTTGAGGACTCAATTACTCTTTTAGAATAAATGCTAATGTGATTTATGTGCTACAAACACAGCCTAAAAAAGTGCTGTAAAGTAATTGCCTTTATAGTTACTTTTCACTGTCTTTGTTTCTTGACGTAGAGAGACTAAAAGGAGAACATCTCTCTTACATAGAAGGAGATCCTGTTATGAGCAAACTCCTGCACCTGCATGGAGTCCTCTTAACTGTGAGCACCCAGGGACCTGCTTGCATAGAACCCATTGTGGGAGCAGGGCCTTTTATACAACCAAATCTTGCGGGAGGGGTGTGGTAAGTCTTAAGGGGCAGAACTGACAAAGTTCCATTGCATGGGGATGGGTGTTCCTAGCCATGGAGAGGCCATACAAGGAGACTCTATTCCATGAATTAGTTCAGGAGGGTGGGAAGACAACTCTGATTTACTGACCCAACTTCCTCCCTTCTTTCCCCCTTCTTCCACTAGAGGAAAATAAAGGGCAGTGCTTTAAGTGCTCCAGGTTGCAATGCACCGCAAACCTGGTAGAGAAAATTGCTAAGCAGCAAGTCAGATTGCTGAGGGGTGCACATATTTAGAATCTCCTGTGGGAAAACCCCTTCTGATTGGCTGCTTTTCCCCACTTACCAATCTTTTGGGAAAGAGAAGCCAATCAAAGCTGATGCAGGAAAAGGCGGCGCTCTCTCCCTCTCCTCACAGGAGCTGACACTGTTCTCACAGGAAAGGAGGAAGGAGCAGAAGAAGCCCAGTAGCGCAGAGTGATTCCACTCCTTCCACCTCTGAGCAATACTCCTCCTCCTCCCCTTAACACCCAGCCTTGGAATAGGTAAAGGGGGCCTAGCTACAGCCACCCCTCTGGCCTGGGAATGGAGGTGAAGGAACCCAGGAGCTACATGAGGAGCAGAGGTGATGTGGTGGTAGGCAGGGCCGGCTCTAGGATTTTTGCCGCCCCAAGCAAAATCAATTTTGGCCGCCCCCCCCCCCCCGCCCGTTTTTTTCTTACCCCACCCCCCGGCCCTGCCTCAACTCCGCCCCTTCCCCAAATCCCCAGCCCTGCCTCCTCCCCCCAGGCTCTCAAGCCTAGGAGGGAGGGAGGGAGAGGGAGAAGCAGCGCGTGCGCCGCAGCCGCTCGGGGTCTCCCCCTCCCTCCTAGGCTCTCAAACCTGGGAGGGAGGGGGAGATCCCGAGCGGCCACAGCGCGTGAAACAGCTGATTCGCGTGCCGCTGTTCCCCCTCCCTCCCAGGCTCTCAAACCCGGTAGGGAGGGGGAGATCCCAAGCGACCGCGGCGCGCGAATCAGCTGTTTTGCGCGCCGCAGCCGCTCGGGGTCTCCCCCTCCCTCCCGGGTTTGAGAGCCTGGGAGGGAGGGCGAGCAGCGGCGCGCGAGCGGCAGCAGCGGAGGTGAGCTAGGGCGGCCGTGGCACATTTTTAGGGGCGGCATGGCCCGCGCCAGAATGCCGCCCCTAAAAATGTGCCGCCCCAAGCACCAGCTTGTTTTGCTGGTGCCTAGAGCTGGCCCTGGTGGTAGGGGTACAGAATTGATTTGGGGTTGAGAGCAGAATTAATTGCTAGGTAGAAGAGAGGCCGATGTAAAGGTGATAGATCCCCCCACTTTTTTCACACCACTTGAAGCATTGCAGAGGGGCTGCTTCCATTACTTTGGTTCTGAAGCTGCAGCCACAGCTACAGTGTGCCTCTGGTGGTGCTCCACGCCTGGGAGGTGGATTCTATCCCCTTTATCTGTGCAAAGCATGTTTAACTTTGGCTTAGCACAATATTCAGTATGTGGTCCAAAGGTAGAAGTCAGAGATTGCAGTACTGCTAGTTGTGACTTCTTTCATACTGGAAAACTCTTATTGAATCTATTGGATTAGATTTGCCTGAGCATCCGAGTTTACAGCAAAATCCAAAGCCTGGAGAATGTTTGTTTGGGGAAGAATGAGAAGGTACAAAAGGTACTTACAGGTTATGTTTATAGATGTATTGTAGAACAGTGAAGTAGTGCAGAAAGAAAGGCACTGAAATATTCCAGTTCCATGCAGATCTTGTGTCACCTATTTCTGACTGATCCTCAGAGACTCAGGTGTACCACTAACAGACTGAGGCCACATCTAAACAAGGTAAATAAGTCACACTTGAAAGTGTATTAAAACTTGTTTAAACACTAGCATAGATGGCATTTTCACCCTTTAAAATCTGTTAGTTGGTCATGGTTGACCCTGTGCTTCTTGCCAAGCCTGAGAATACTTGTAGAGGTAAGAAAAACTGGAGAGAAAGTTTTAGAAATTAGATACTAATATTATTCTTCAAAAGCTCAGCTCCTTTATTCTGGGTGCGTATGGCATGACTATCCTTGTCCACCCAGTAACCCAGACCCATCTTGGACTCTCCTTTTTTTAAAGTGAAGTTTAAAAATAGCTTGGTTAGATACTTAAAAGAAGTTGGAAAAAAGGAAACAGTGATTGACAAATTAATTATTTTAATAATTTGTAGTGAAGATAGGCCCCAAGCCATAACCCTGAAATCCAAACCACCACAGAATTCTTGGTAAACTCTGGATCTGTAATGTGTTGGGGAAGAGGGAGGAAGGGGAACAGATGTGGGGGCAGAATTCTTAGTATGGCACAATCTCTAAATTGTCCTTAGTATGCACTGTTGGTTTTTGAAACAGGATGACACTGAGTGTTCTCAGAACTGCAGAATTATTTATTTCATTTCATCATTGTTCTGTAAGCAGAGCTTCGAGGATATTTGTCTCTTTGCATTACTTTATGTTACTGTAAAAATGTAAAACTTTCACTTGTATATAAATTCTGATGTGTGGCAGAGGATATGGGAGGTGGGTGTAGGGTTGCCTACTTTCTAATTGCACAAAACAGAACACCCTAGCCCTGCCCCTTTCCTGAGGCCCTGCCCCCTTTCCTTTCCTGAGGCCCCGCCCCCACTCACTCCATTTCCCCTCCCTCAGTGGCTCGCTCTCCCCTACCCTCACTCACTTTCACTGGCCTGGGGCAGAGGGTTGGGGTACGGGAGGGGGTGAGGGCTCTAACTGGGAGTGTGGGCTCCAGAGTGGGGCCAGAAATGAGGGGTTCAGGGTATGGGAGGGGGTTCCAGGCTGGGGCAGAGAGGGAGTGAGGGCTCCAGCTGGGGGTGCAGGCTCTGGGGTGAGGCTGGGGATGGGGGGTTTGGAGTGCAGGAGGGGGCTCCAGGCTGGGACTGAGAGATTCAGAATGTGTGGGAGGGGGTACAGGCTCTGGGCTGGGGGGGTGCAGGCTCTGGGGTGGGGCCAGGATGAGAGGTTTGGGGTGCAGGGAGGGACTCCATGTTTGGGGGGGGCAGGGCTCAGGGTTGGAGCACAGGCTTACCTTGGGTGGCTCCTGGTCAGCAGCGCAGCAGGGGCGCTAAAGCTGTGCCCCAGAAGCAGACAGCTGCAGATCTGGTTCCTAGGCGGGGGTCCAGGAAGCTCCAGATGCTGTTCTTGCCTGCAGGCACACCCCGCCCCCAGCTCCCATTGGCCGGTTCTCTTCCAATGGGAGTGTGAAGCCAATGCTTGGGGCGGGGGCAGTGCGTGAGGCCCCATGGCCTCCCCACCTAGGAGCCGGACCTGCTGGCCGCTTCCGGGGTGCAGCACGGTGCCAGAACAGGTAAGGACTAGCCTGACTTAGCCCGGCAGCACTGCTGACCAGACTTTTAATGGCCTGGTTGGCAGTGCTGACTGGAGCCTCCCAGAGTCCCTTTTCGACCAGGTTTTCCAGTCAAAAACCGGACACCTGGTCACCCTAGGAGGGTGTATGTATACACATAAATGTAAATTATATGTGAGGCTTGTAGCACTAACTGTTAAGATTGCTTGAAACTTCCCATTATAAACCCATTTTCATTTTCTTATAACTTTGCCAAACTAACATTTTGGGCTGAAATTTTCCCTGCTAGAAAGTTGATTCCACCCACCACCCCCCGCAGCCAAAACAAAAATGAGGCTAGAGGAAAATAGACTGTTTTGCCCGTGTTAAAACCCAAGATTCCTCAGTTTCACCATCCCTCTGCCGTCAGTGAATATCGGTGATACTGGCAGAGGGTCCCATCTCCCTCTACTGCTGGTCTACACAGAGGATGACAACTTGCTACTACTATCACTTAGTCCATTAACTCAAGAGCCAGAGGTCTGGGCAGTGCAGCTAAAGGTTCCAACCCTGCCAATGACCCGTATGGATGGCAATATGATGTCACATGATCCACTTTCGGGGGGCGGGGGGGAGAGGGCATCTTATGGCTCTTTTAAAAATCCTAGGAAATAACACACAGAGAGCTATGTTAAAACAACGTTATGACAGTTGCAAAGTCAAGCTCTCAAAAGATAGAAAAGTAAGAATTTTCTAGAATTAAGGTTGCCTGTGCAATGTTAATTCAGCACCCTTGTGCAGATGCATTACACTACAGTCTTTAATTACATCACCATAATTTTTTCCCCACAAGATTCTTGCCTCATTCAGGTTCATCCTGAGCACTGAATGAGGCAAGGTTCCTGTTGGGGGAGGGGGAACACATGTGGTCATGTAATTAAAGGCTGTAATACTGTATAATGCATACCCACAAGGGTTTCAGAAGCAATGTTCATTCTGCCACTTCCTAACTTCTGAGTGCTTGACTTTGTAATCTTAATAATTTTGTTTTAATGTAGTTTGTGTATATATATACACACAATATATATATACATATAAAATATAGATCACATTCATGTATGTGCACACACAATGCTCCATGTAGCACACCACAGTTAAATTATGTAGCTGAGGTCCCTGAACGATGCAGCACTGACTACAAACCCTCTCCTCCTTACACCTTACTTCCCTCCCACACCCACTACAGAACAATCAGTATCATGTCTCTTGTTATTTACTTCAGTATAAATTTCAGTTCATTCTGCACTGCCCATTAATAGATAAGTCTTCAGCTGGAGCTGGCTAGCGTAACATTATTCAAAGTCAGAAGTTACTTTATCTATGACCCGTGAATTTAGTTTATAATATTATATTCCAGTTATACCATACTCCCTTTTTCCTTGGTACACAAACAGAGGTGTGATCAAATATTTTGTCTCTGGCTCTGAGATATCCTGTTACTTTTAAGCATGCTGTTCTGAATGCATTTGTAGACAATACACTCATGTTTGGATACTGGAGAGACAAGGTGGGTGAGGTCATATTTTATTGACCCAACTTCTGTTGGTGAGAGGGACAAACTGTTGAGCATATACAGAGCTCTTCTTCAGGTCTTGACTTTGTAATCTTTGGCTACTGGAACTTTTGTACTGATATGACTCCCACTGAAGTCAATAGGATTTTTGCCATTAACTTCAGTGGGCCTAGGATTGGGCCCCAATTAACAATTATGATTTTAATGCCTCTTTTTGTGGAGACTGTACTTTCTGCAAATAACCATTTTCTTGCTGATATAATTGACTATGCACTATAGCTCCCATTGGGACTGCCGCAGCTTCCTACGTATTTTGGTTTACAAATGTTTGGAAGAAGCAGGGAAGAAGCTTAGAAAGATTCTAAGCTACTGTTTTTGGACTCAGCCATAACTATTAGCTATAGGCTGGTCACACATAGTTGCTTGACATCATACAGTGCCATCAAAGCGATGCTTATGAATAACTATACATTGAATTGCTCTTGCTTACCCTTGTTTTTCCACTCAGATTCATTATGGAAAAGGGAAGTCAGAGCTCATTGGCTGTATTTGGATTCCTATGCAGATTGCTATTCTCAAATGGGCATTTGTCACGCACTGAATGAATTTTCTTTGAGAACATAAATGCCTGTAGCTTTGGAGACAGTTTCCATTATCGAGCTGTATTGTTACCCAAGATGTTGGTTTCCAGATCAGTTACCTCTTGCAAGATTAATCCAATATTGAACCAGTTGCAGTCAATAACATCTTGTCCCAAACTATGGCCTATTTGGCTCCTGAGCAACCATCTACACACTTTTAATGTGTTTTGTAAATATTTTACTGGCGTCTGCAGTTGTTCTGGGCACACACATATTTTCTAATAGTCTACACCTTCTCCAGGTCACTGCCAGTTTTTCAACCTAGATCACATGTCTCCACAGTATTGGGTACAATTGTGGAATACCAAAGGCAGGCATATCAGATAATGTGAAGTTTCTTCCTGACCTAAGGTCATATCAGACAGAGACAGCCTTGTTCAAAGCTACAAATTATTTATTATCAACTAGAACTTCAGATCTGATAACATTATTTGTGCTGGGAGATCTTTCCTGTGTTATAATTAGTTTGAACCAGTTTGTTAAAATGGGAACACAGTGTTCTGTTCCTGTTTATATTTTCTGCTACACTCCCCTCAAGCACTGATGTTACGATCTTTCCCTTTTAGGCCAATGCTGCACATAATTTTGGTTATTCACACCTGCTTCTTCAGCCTCAGGGATTTCTGTACTGGACTGAAGTCTTTTGAGAGGCACAACTGTAAATGTATCAACATTTAATACAGATTTCTGAAAAGATAGACATTCCTCACTGATTCTCATCTTGCTGTAAGTCCCTGATCCTGCAAATGCTGCAGCATGTTTGTAACTTCACGCCTGTGAGTAGTCCTATTGACTTCAATGGCGCTACTCAGATGCTTTGCTGGACTGTGCCTTAAGTATCCCCTTTTGGGGAGGTTATGGCATGATAGGCATGAAAGGGTTAATTTGAAAAAAGCAAATGGGAACAGTGGCCTTAACCATCCACCCAAGATCCATGCATGGAGAGAGCTCACTGCAAATGGACCTATCAATTTCCACAGGGAAAGAGGATCTACCAGCACACTAACCCTTTCACTGGCCCCATGCAGATGCCCCTCTACTGGGACTCCTTAGGGGCTGGGACCACTCAAACGCAGAAAAGGTGGAGCAGGGAAAGTTCAATCTTTGCAGTGATGTTTCCTGCTCTGAACCTAAATTTTTGGACCAGAGGCATTGCAGCAGAGCTCTATTACTTCTGTGACTGAGGGCTCTACTTACCACAGGATGGTGCCTCCTCCTGGCCGTTCTGGGGATTAGCTGTGCATGGCCGATGCCCCTTCCTGCAGTTGTGCTCCATGATCTCTTTCTCCCTCTGCTACCCCTTTCTCAGTCCAGGAACTGCAGCCTGTGCTTCATGACTCGGCCCTCTGGCCAAATCACTGTGTGGTTTCGCCTTCTGGGGATGTATATCAAAGTCCCTGCTCACCAGTAGTCTCAGGCAGTCCTCACATTCATTGCCTCAGGTGTCATCCTTCAGTGGCTGGTAGGGGAACCCAGCCTACCCTCTAGTCTGGCTTCCAGCTCAGGGCTCACCAAACAGCAGCCAATATGTGGTTCCCTCCTGATCCTTGCTGCCTTCCCCCAAGCCTCTTCTTTACCCTCCCCACTCCTGTGGATTTGCCAGTCTCTCAACTCCTTCCTCCCAGGGTGTAACTGTGGGCAGGGGCGCCAGAGCCTTCCCTGCCCCTGTCCCTCCTCACTCCTTGGAGGCTCCGCCCTTGGCCAAGCCGGAAGTCGTATCGGGGCCAGGGAGCCCACCCCCGCCTGGAGTGGGTGGGAGCCAAAAGCAGCCCTCTTCCTGTGTCCCAAGTTGTCCCCTGGGCACCCCACCCAGGGCAGGTGGAAGGACCCAGGCTCCCCACAGCTGCCTACATGGCTCTCCCCAACCCAGCTCCATCTGCGGGGAGGGGGAGACCTCATAGCCGCAGGCTGGTCATGATAAGAGCCACATGGGCAGCTGTGGGGAGCTGCTGCAGACCTTCCTCCTACCATGGGCAGGGGTTCCTGCTGAGAGCAGCCTCTGGCCTGTGTCCCCACCCCTGAGGCATGCCCTTGGCCGGAGCTGGGTCAGGAGAGCCGCACAGGCAGCTGTGGGGAGCTGGTATGGAGTCATGGACCCTCCAGCAGGCCAGGATCCCGGGGGGGCGGGGACATGGGACAGGCTGCTCTCAGCCCTCCACACAGCAGGCAGGTGGAGAGTCCGCACGAACAGCTCCCACAACTGCCTGGGCTCCACGCTGGGGGAAGAGGAGGGGGCAGAAAAGGAGGTCCACCCTGGTGAAAAGTAGACAGGCCAGGTGCATCCACTTTTAAAATGTGGGAAGGCCTTTGCCCCCCCGGTTCCAGAACTACTGACTATAGGCTACTTGTCTTTATAGCCCTCAAACACACCCCTCTTCTCTTGAGGAGTAACTGCAAACCACTTCCCTGCACACCCCTCTGCTTTCAGCTTCCTGTCTTTATATAAGCCCGACCTATTCACCCACAGGTGAGCTTCCCCTAATTAGGGCTTTCCTCTCAGGCTTAATTCTTCTAGATTACAGCCAAATGGGCCCACTTGGCTTAATTCTTGGCCCCACTTGATTCTTGGGTCCACTTGGCTTAATTCAGCTCTTGCAAGACCAGCGAGGGGAGTACACACCACCACAACCTCCATCTGGGTCTCCCTCTTGTATCTGTGGGAAATGGGCATCCCTTCCCAACAGATCAATTCTTTTCATGAGCCAAGAGGATTAGACTTGAGTTCATTCTCCTTTATCTGTGTTGGCTCTGAAGGGTTAAGAGTTTAAAAAGACCTCAAAAACTTCTGTTGACTATAGTGATTGTAGCAGCCTGTACTCAGTATGTTAAACAGTGACAAAGCTGAGACTCAGCTTATACACAGAGGAAGCTGATCTGTTTGGTAAGGAGGCATTATTTTTACATCATCACTTTTCAGAGTAGAGCCACATTCAAAAGCTGCATAAGAGTTTCCACTGTAACCCTCCTTTCACATGCTCAGAACTTTCCAAGCCATTCGCATTTTGGCTGAAAGTTTTGGCTGAAAGCTTGGTCTCTGGTAGAAGGTCGATTTGTTTTTGAAATTTGAACAAAATTCCCTTCTGTTCCAACGTCTGAGATAAGGGAAAGAGAAATGAGTTCGTTTTCCCATTTGTCTTATGGTTTTCTATTGGGTCTATTGCCATAATGTATGTATGCCCCACCCACCTCTAGTGAATCTGAACAATTCCCCATTGTAACAAGAATTCTAATCACCTTTAAACAGCACTACCCAAAAATGATTTCAATTGGAAATTTCGCATAGAATTAGTCCTCCTAAAGCAGTAGTGCACTTGGTGAACAATCACTTCTGAGTGTGCAGCTATGTGTCAAGTTTTTTTTTAAATTTTTTTAGCAGAGGCTAAAGTAGTCCTTCCCCCTTTTTGTGACATCACTGCACATTCTCTCTGCCCAATCTGATATGGGGAATAGAACTGCTTCTTGGACAATTTACATGAGTAAGATTGTTAATGTCTCAATGAAACACCCACAGCAAAATTCACACACAAAAAAAAGTCCCTTAATATGGGAGAGAGCAGAAAATCGTGGACAGGTGGAGGGTGGGACTCTGATAGTGTTCCTGTCCAAACATGAAACAGAGGAAGCGCCTGTGCCCCTCGAATATATGGCTGTGGAACAGGGGTGAAAATAACTTACAGGACTTACCGGTACTGCCGGAGTCCTGAGGGGGGCGTGGCCTCATCCAGAAAAGGCGGGGCCTCAACCGGAAGAGGCAGGGAGCCCAGAGCCCTTTTAATCCCAGCCATGGAAGCCGGTGCGGTCCGGCACGGCGTACTGGCTCTTGCTGGTACGCCATACCATACCGTACCGGCTTACTTTCACCTCTGATGTGGAAGTACGTGTCCTGCAGATCGAGGGGGGCGTACCAGTCCCCGGGATCCAGGGAGGGAATGATGGAGGCCAAGGAGACCATGCGGAACTTGAGCTGCACCATGTACTGGTTCAGGCCTCGCAGGTCCAGGATGGGCCTGAGCCCCGCTTTGGCCTTCGGGATAAGGAAATAGCAGGAGTAGTACCCCTTGCGTTTGAACTCTGCTGGCACCACTTCCACCGCTCCTAGGCCAAGGAGCTGCCCCATCTCCTGCTCAAGCAGGGCTTGTGAAAGGGGTCCCCCAGGAGGGATGGGGGCAGAGGGTGGTTGGGTGGGGTAGAGGTAAACTGGAGGGTGTAGCCTCTGGAGATGGTGCTGATGACCAATCGGTCCGAGGTCAGCCGTGACCACTCGGGGAGAAAAGCACACAACTGGTTGGAGAAGGGAAGCTTTATTGTGGGTGGATCCCTGATGTGAACTGGTCAGTTGCCCCTGGGCATCCTGTCAAAACTGCTGTTTCCCTGCCTGTTTGCCCTTGGAGGACCCAGGCTGGGGGACAGATCGAGACTGCCTCTGCGGGCATTTCTGATAGTCCCATGACTTTTTATAAGCGGGTTCGTATTTAGAGTAGGTGGCTGGGTGGGAGCCTGCTGCGGCCTAAACCTAGGTCTAGCCGGAGCCAGAACATAGAGGCCAAGAATCTTAAGCGTAGTGCAGGAGTCTTTCAGGCCATCCAGTTTTATGTCAGTTTGTTCCACAAACAGAGCCTTGCCATCAAATGGGAGGTCCTGCAAGGAGTTCTGCGCCTCACTGGACAGCCCAGACAGCAGGAGACATGACATCCTTCTCAAGGACACCGCGGAGGCCATGTACCGCGCGGCCGTGTCCGCCGCATCCAATCCTGCCTGCAGGGTTGCCCTGGCAGACGCTGTACCCTCCTCCACCAGAGCTTTGAACTCCTTCCTGTCACTCTCCTGGAGGGAGTCCTTGAACTTGGGCAGAGAGCCCCACAAATTCAACTCATACCGGCCCAGGAGAGCCTGATGGTTCACCACCCGTAACTGGAAGCTCGAGGATGAATAAATGTTTCTCCCTAATGAATCCAGCCACCTTGAATCTTTATTTTTTGGAGTGGGGGCTGTTTGGCCCTGCCGCTCCCTGTGGTTGACCGACTCGACCACCAGGGAGTTAGCAGGGTGAGTGTATAAGTATTTATGTCCCTTGGCGGGCACGAAATACTTGCGTTCCGCTCTCTTAGAGATGGGGGGCAATGAGGCCAGGGTTTGCCACAAGGCAATTGGAAATTCCTTCATGGAGTGGCAAGGCCACCCTGCCCAGTACCGAGGCAGACAGGACGTTAAAAAGGGAGTCCCAGGGCTCCTCCACCTCCTCTCCCTGAAGGTTGAGGTTTGACACCACCCTTTTCAATGGTTCCTGGTGGGCTTTAGAGTCCTCCTGTGGGACGGAGGGAGGAGGGGCCGTAATCGCCTCATCAGGGGAGAGTGAGGAGGCGGGCGCGGTACTTTGCATGTCCACCAGCAACGGGGGATCCGCCACCTGGTCACTCTCCAAGCACGGCTCCGAAGATGCACGTCCCACGACTCCTTCCTCGGAGGCCAGGAGAGGGAGGCCGACAGCCATTCCGAGGCTCCAGCCACCGAGCGAGCCCCCACCGGGGGCTGCGTCGGGGGCCATGGTGCCTACTGGTACCACTGTGCCGGCCACAGGGTCTGATGCCACTGCACCTGCTGTGGCACCGGGGGAGCAGGCTGTTCAGCCTGGCTGGCCTGACCTATCAATGGACAACTACAAAGGGAGGTCAGGCTGATATATGATCAGCCGCTGTCCCTGGACTGGGAGGAGCGGTGGTTCTGGGAGTGGTGCTGACCAGAGGACCGTGATCCCGACATGGAGGAAGGATACTGCAGGTAGCAGCTGCTCCACAATCGGCTCCAGTGGGCAGATCCACGCCAGCGAGGCGCCAGCGATCGACGCCCGGGGCTGCGGGAGCGGTGCCATGGCTGGATCCTGGAGCGAGACAACAAACAGAAATGGCGTTGGCGTTCGTGTCACAACTGGTTACAATAGCCCCTCTAAGACGAGGACCTTCAGTGGCATCTGCCTCGGTCCCGTCGGTGTCTGCTCCTCAAGGCAGAGCGGTACCTGGAGTCTCTGTCAGTCAGAACCCAGCCAGACAACCTGGCAGGGGTCGACAGCGACCTGCGTGGACTACACACAGGATGGTTGCTGAGTGGTGATCGGCGTCGGGAACATTCTCTCGACTGTGACCAGTACCGAGTCGGGGGGGACTGTGGAGATCCCAGCAATGGCTTGCCTCTGAACTGCGGGGCCAACATTGGCGGTACTCCTGTTACCGGCATGGACATAACGTCCCAGGCTGCTTGCAGGGCCTCCGGCGTGGAGGGCATCCGGACATCCAGGGAAACCTGCTTCAAATGGACTGGGCTACTTCACTCGACCTGAGTTGGAGGCCTAGAGGCCAACAGGGACCAAGGACTGCCCAACATGGGTCTAGCCTCTCCCCCAGTCTTGCTCCGGTGCCACGGTGAAGAAAGACTCTTCTTAGCCTTCTTGGCATGCCCTGCGGACGGGGAGCGGTGCCAACTGGTAGATGGCGCCAGGGGGTTGTTGCGCACCGACACCGCGGTACCCATGTGCCGATTCGGAGCAGCGTGCCAGAGTCGGGGTCAATGCCAACTCCTTCAGGATGGCCCAGAACCTAATGTCTCTCTCTCTCTTGGTCCGAGGCTTGAACGACTTGCAAATCTTGCAATGATCGCTGAGATGGGTTTCACCCAAACAGCTTAAACAGTCTGCATGCAGATCACTCACTGGCATCAGTCGCCTACAAGTGTTGCACAACTTAAAACCCGGGGCGTGGGGCATGCCCTGGCCCGGGTGCACTAACTAAACTAGACTAAAACGAATCCAACTACTAACTACAGGTACTTACACTGAGCAAACAAGAGTTCTGGGGAAGAGCTGCAGCAAAGCTGGAGCAGAGCAGTTCCGAAGCACCTTCACTGGCAGCAAGAAGGAACTGAAGGTGGAGGGAGCTATGGAGGCGCAACTCCAGGGGTCACTGGGGCACTTCCCTATGGGTACTGCTAGGGGAAAAAATTCCGGCACCGGTGCATGTGGTGAGCACACACATCTATTGTGGAATACACATGAGCAATCACTTGAAGAAGAAATCTCTGTCCAGCTGTGTTAACGACAGTAAGAAAGAAATTTTTAAGTATATTAGGAACAAAAAGAATCCTAATGATGGCATTGGTCCATTACTAGATGGAAAGGGTAGAATTATCAGTAATAATGCAGAAAAGGCAGAACTGTCCAATTAAAATTTCTGTTCTGTATTGGGAAAAAATCAGATGATGTAGTCATATCATATAATAACACTCTTTCCACCTCACTAGTATCTTGGGAGGTATTAAACAGCAGCTACAAAAGTTAGACATTTTTAAATCAGCAGGTCCAGATAACTTGCATCCAAACGTTTTTAATGAGCTGGCTGAGGCACTCACTGGATTATTAATGGTGATTTTCCATAGGTCTTGGAACACCAGGGAAGTTTCAGAAGACTGGAAGAAAACTAATGTTGTGCCAGTATTTAAAAAGAGTAATTAAAGATCTGTCAGTCTCACATAGATTGCAGGCAAGATAATGAAACAGTTGATAAGGGACTTGATTAATAAAGAATTAAAGGAGAGTAATATAATTAAGGACAATCAACATGGGTTTATGGAAAATAGATCCTGTCAAACTAACTTGATATTTTTTTTGATGAGATTACAAGTTTGGTTGATAAAGGTAATAGTGTTGACGTAATATACTTAGACTTCTCTAAGGCATTTGGCCTTACAGGCCAAAGCCAGATGTAAATCGCTGTGTAGTCCCTCAGTAATATTGAGCTATTTTCTATTTTTGATTGCGTAGCCTGTATATCTATTACTGTATATTTGTTATCTTCAATGATTTATTACCTTGCCTTTATAAGTGTTACCTGCATTATCTTGTTTCTATATTCATCCTGCACTTAATGTTACAGAGTTCATTTTATTTCTTACCAAACCGCATTTTCTAGTGCTAGAACGTTTAAATAACAACTTCCTTTGACATTCAGCCAGTTCATTGACACGGCATCAATTGTTGCCACAAAGGTAATGGCATTAATTAAGAGACACCATCATATTTCACACTTTTATGAGCCTTCCAATTAAGTCTGATATTATCCTACACAAGAATTGGAAGTTAAATAGGTTGGACAAGCGACAGGGGAGAGCCACTGAACATTTAAAATATTTAGTATTGATATAGACCTTACATCTCAGGATCTCTAAGTTCTTCACAGACATTAGTTAAGTAATGCCTACAATACCCTTGGGAGACAGCTATATTCATTGTACAGTTGCAAAAATCTGAGGTCCAGACAGGGTGCGTGACTGCAAGTCACACAGGGAGGCAGTGGCAGAGCTTACAGCTGGATCCAGAAGTCCTGACTCATGCCTTTTGCACTCCCTCCCTTTCTTCCTTTGTATGGGTTAGAAAAAGTTGCACTGTTGTCACTCATAGAATTTGAGTTTTTATTCTATCACTTTATCACTCTATATTCATTGTAACACATTAGAAAAGAAGGATGCTCTTGTGGTTAAACTACTAAGGCCAGGTCTACACTACAGGTGCTATAGCAACACAGCTACAGAGCCATGGCAATGCCGCTGTAACCCCGTAGTTTAGATCCAGAAGGGTTTTTCCATTGCTATAGAAACACCACCTCCCCAAGAGATGGTAGCCAGGTTGACAAAAGCATTCTTCCGTTGACCTATCTATGTCTATGCTGGGGCTTAGGATGGCATAGCTACGGCAGGCAGAGATGTGGATTTTTTACACTCCTGAGCTCTGTAGCTATGTCAACCAAAATTTTAAGTGAGCTAGGACTCAGGAAATCTGGGTTCAGTTCCCAGCTCTTGCTTTAAACTTCCCATGTGATCTTGGGCAAGTCACTTACTCCTCCATTTCCCTATCTGGCAATAATAATCCTTCCTTTCTCATACCTTTTTTAAGTGTCTTGTCTATTCAAACTTCAGACTCTTCAGGGCAGAGACTGTCTCTTACTATGTGTTTGTACAGTGTCTAGCACAATGGGATCCCAGTCTTGATTAGGGTCTTTAGGCATTACTATTGTTGTTTGGATTACAGTAGCAATGACGAATCCTTACAGTATTCATAGGACAGAGTCATTTTGCACCCTTCAAACGCCTCTCTTTTCCATGGTTATTACACAGTTCCTATGATAACTGGATGATTGCCTCAATTGCTTTACACTTTATGGCAGATTACTTCTAAATTCATGCCCTCTTGACCATGAGCTTCCATCACAATTCTTCTCATAGAGGTCAAAGGTTGCTTCATTTTTCCAGGAAATCCCAAACCTTTTGGGTTATAGCAAATCAATATTTATGCTGAATAGAGAAAGGGGGGGAGGGTCAAGATGAGAACAAAAGAAACCATATGAATAATACATCTGGTCTGAAACTGCACAGCAACTAATCTAGACAGACTCTGGCTGAAATTTTTAAAGCTGCCTAAAATTAATGAGAATTGAGCATACCAGTTACCTAGCTGGTTGCTAAAATCTCAGCTCACTGAGCCTTATAAGAAAATCTTACACTTTCCAGTCCAGGAAAGGTCAGACCCTAAAAAAAATTGTCTAAAAATAAACCTGCCACAAGACACATAAAATGAAATAATAATAATAATAATAATAAAAGAACATGAGTAGTATTTTAAGTGGGTTAAGAAATTCTGTCTGGATGGTTTAAGTGGATGATGGAAAAATAACACTATCAACAGAGAAACATTATACATCACTAGGAAATGTTTTAATCTATTCTTAACTCATTTTATCAATAGCCTCCAGGGCTGGCTTGTAGCCATCCCAGTTGAAAACTTCAAAGGTAGGAAAAAAAGGCAATTGGAAAGATGTTATCCATATTTTTAAGTCATCTCTCTTGTTCTATTAAGCCATTCACATGTTAAAGACTAATTTACTGGTATATATTGTGACAAAGTTCCTCCTCTGCCTAGGTGGGTCCTGCGCTTATTGGCGGATTTGCTCGCCTCAAAGATTCACGACAGCCCTCAGTTTGGCCACTTTTGCTAGTGGCTCAAACCTGCTGTTCACTCAGCTAACCTCATCACTGGCCAGCATGGGGAAAGGGAGGAGAATAATCCCCATAGTCTCTGCTGACCCACCTAGTGGGTCGGGGGATAGGTCAAGGACCTTCCCCTCTGGTGGGACCCACAGTCCAGGTCAACTCCTCCTGTATTCAATAGGGAGTTGGGGAATGGGGGGAACCCAGGCCCACCCTCTACTCCGGGTTCCAGCCCAGGGCCCTGTGGATCACAGCTGTATATAGTGTTTCGTGTAACACCTGTGTGACAGTTACAACTCCCTGGGCTACTTCCCCATGGCCTCCTCCCAACACCTTCTGTATCCTCACCACAGGACCTTCTTCCTGATGCCAGATAGGATTTGTACTCCTCAGTCCTCCAGCAGCACATCCTCTCACTCTCAGCTCCTTGCACGCCACTTGCTCCCAGCTCCTCACACGCCCCTCACTGACTGAAGTGAGGTCCTTTTTAAACCAGGTGCCCTGATTAGCCTGCCTGTCTTAATTGATTCCAGCAAGTTCCTGATTGTTCTGGAACTGCCCCTATTACCTTACCCAGGGAAAAGGGACCTGCTTAACCTGGGGCTAATATATCTGCCTTCTATCACTCTCCTGTAGCGTACGCCGCTGACGTGCTCCTCGTGGTCCAGGACCCAGGCGACTTGGAATGGGTGGAGGCTTGCCCGACCGTCTACTCGGCAGCCTCCTCTGTCCGGGTCAGCTGGGCCAAGAGCTCTGGCCTAGTGGTCAGGGATGGGTGTCAGGAGAGCTCCCTCCCACCCACGCTTCAAGCCATCCAGTGGAGCGTGGGTCCGCTGCTCTATCTTGGCATTTACCTTTCTGCCACGCATCCGTCTCCGCCGGAGAACTGGCATGATTTAGAGGACAGGGTGACAGAGAGGCTCCGGAAATGGACAGGACTACTCCGGTGCCTCTCCCTCCGAGTGAATGACACTTAGCAAGTGAACAACGTATCCATAAAATCAAGAATAAAGCATCATAAATATACTTTATGTGTTTAATAGTTTGTATAATTCATACTATGCTTTTAAAGTGTGCTTCCAACTCTGAAAAGTGACTTATGAAAGTGGCATCTTCCCACACAATAGAGTTGTTAACTGTGTATCCAGTCATATCTTCGTACTTCAGTGACAAAAGGCTTTGCTGCTTTTACTTTTGTTGGTTTGGTAGAGAGAGCACAACTGTCAGAGAGGCAGTTGCAGATTCATCCTATCTTGTGCATCAATAGCATTGTTTCCTAAAATACACTTATGCACTCCCCCAAAGGTAACCATTAGGCCATTTATCTATGCCAAGGTTTAGGGCCTACTTAATCACACTTATTCTAACTTATGCTTCAACTAATGTCTGACAGGATACAGGCCTGTAGGTTTCTTGCATTACAACAGCTGAATATAATGCAAGCAGCTAAATATACTGAAGACAAGCAAGAGAATATAGGAGGAAAGCTTCCCCGGGGGGTCATGCAGCTTTTGCTGAATCCAGAATTAGGCCTTCATAACCTTTATTGTTGATGATTATGCAGAAGATGGAAAGAACTCTCAGAGTCCAGGCATTTTGCTGACCTTCTATCATCATCATCTAATCTATCTATCTAAAAAGCAGTTCACATCTTTTTGTTTTTAAACTGAGCATATTTGATCTGGATATCACTGGCAGGTAACAAAAATAGAACCTCACAATGCCATTTTTCAGTCACTTTGCAGAGTAGAACTACACTTCAGACTTTTTTCCCAAAAGTTATGAACTTCAGTAATATAAGCCCTTCCTTGCATAATTTTGCTATAAAGTCTTTGTTGAGAAGTGGGACAGAACAGCTATTAGTCTTTTGCATGGGTCATGGGGAGTGTGAATTAATGAGGTTTCGCTGTACTCTGAAAAGCAAGGTCCATTTGGATAAATCTCAAAGACTTTGATTATAAAGGATAAAATATGTATTGATTACTTTGTGTGCAGTTTGGAGTTTTATTTTTCATTAAACATCCTTGAATAAAATCTTCCCATTTTGAAGATTTTAAAAGAAAAGTATTAAATATTGAGTAGGTCAGTAAAATTTTTAATTAATTGGTGTTTATTCTGGACCAAATTCTGCCACTTTATTCATGTAAAGTAGTTTCTTACTCCAATGTCTCATTGAATGAAATTCTGGCCCCACAGAAGTTATTGGCAGAACTCCCAAAGTCTTCAATGGGGTGAGGATTTCACCCACATTAATTTCAGTGTGACTACTCATGGAGCAAGGTATTACTGAAAGTCAGTAAGGGTAGCAGATCTGGCCCTCCATATATAGACATTGTACCAATTTTGTCATGATAATTAAAATACAGGTATATCATATCGATGAGAAATTCTGATGTCAGGATGTCGTTTGTCCCCAGACAATTCTAGTTAAAAGAGTAAAGTTTCAAAACCAGTGTGGGACCATTTACATCAAATTCAGGCTATAAAAGAAATTACCAAAGGGGAAAAAAGGCTTGGTAAGATTACAGTTTTTATGTCATAACTATACCAGTATTGTCAGAAAACATGGCCAGTTCTGGTCCCACTGTGGACTAATGGGAGTTTTGCCATTGCTTTCAGTGGGAGCAGAAGCAAGCCTGCAACCATAACTATCAAAATACAGTAACTCCTCACTTAACGTTGTAGTTATGTTTCTGAAAAATGCAACTTTAAGTGAAACGATGTTAAACAAATCCAATTTTCCTATAAGATTTAATGTAAATGTTAGGTTCCAAGGAAATTTTTGGGGGGCAGACAAAAGGCATTATATACTGTACAAAAGGCATTATATACTGTATATGCTTCTCTCCAGCCGGCTTTGAAGGGGAAAGTACCACGTCTCTCCAGCCGCTGGCTGCGTGGCTGCCCCTGCTCCTCCTGAGTCCTCCGGCCCGTGCTCACAGGGCCGCATTCCGAAAGGGGCTTTAGAGCTCCCCGGGGCCCCCTTAGCCCAGGGCCCTGCAGCTCCTAAAGCCCCTGTGTTCTGAGTAGCCCTGGCTGCCCAGGGAGGGGGGCAGATTCCCCGCTCACTCCCTCCCTCCCTCCCTCCCAGAAAGTCCTAAGCACCACCAAACAGCTGTTTGGCGGCAGGGGAAGCGCTGGGAGGGAGGGAGGAAGGGAGGGGGAGGAGGCAGAGAAGAGGAACTTGTGCAATGCTCCCTTGTAAAGTCAGCCAAACGACGTTATAAGGGAGCATTGCACAACTTTAAACGAGCATGTTCCCTAATGGAGCAGTGACGTAACTTCGAAACAACGTTAAGCGTGAGGATGGTAAGTGAGGAGTTACTGTAATGAGCTCCAACAGCATCCCTGATCCTGCAGGCTGACCTGCTTAGTCAGATATGTATGTTTGAATAGAGCCCCTCGGATATCCATCCAGGCATAGCAGCTTCCTGAAATTGGGCCTATTACCCATTACTCCATATTTAACTCTTTTAAAGATGTGAAATAAGGATATCTAGATTCTATGAAAAGCCAAGAGATTTCCTTTGGTAACTAGGCTGCCAGATTCTGTTTTGAGTCACTCTCACAGCTGTTCTCTTTATAGTTATGTAAACATCCTTAGTCCCTGGCAGATCATTTTACTGTACATATAATAAAAACTTTTCTTCTTTTACATTCATCATTGAGCTTCAGCTAGAGCAGTTGGCATGTCACTCAGAATGATCACATTGCTTACACCATACATTAATCATTCGTTATACCCAGCTGAGTGCCTTGGCATGAATGTATAATGACTAATATCTGAATCGATTAACAAACATTACCATAAAGAAATGAGAAACACCCAACTCATCCTTTTAGCAGAGCAAATAATGGAAAATGACCTCATAAATATCAAAGTCAATTGGCATCCTATCCTATCCTACAAGATTATATTTACTTGTACTCTCCTTATCTAACTTGATTTACTTACGTTCAGGGTGTGCATGTACCTTTGCATTCGTGTTTATCTTTCCAACTAAAGTCACAGGACAAAACTCTGCTAGAGTAAATGGGTGAAACTACATTGAAGTCAATTGTGCTCAGTCATTTGACGCCAGTAGAGATTTTGACCCTTTCTCTTTGTGTTTTGCTTTGACTATTTAGAGCTATATCCACAATTTGTAACTGGGTGTAACCTAATAAAGTAATAGGGACAATAGGAATTGCCATAATGAATCAGATCTAAGGTAGATCAAACATCCTGTCTCTGACAGTGGCTTCAGAGAAAGGTGTAAGAACCCTACAGTAGACATATGTGGGATAATCTAGCCCCCGCCCCCATAAATCTCATCATGATCTCTAATAAACTCTAAAACACAAGGCTAAGTCCTGAAGCACACAATACAGAAGTCAATGGAGCTGCACCAATTTACACCAGCTAAGAATCTGGCCCTTTAAAGTTCAGATGAGCAAAACTTTCATATCAAAACCTCACTTTCAAACCCAAAATTTGGACTAGGTTCTTTGAAAGGTTTGTAAACAAATTTGAGCAAACCTGGCAGGCTTAGAGTTCCAGGTGAAAAATGTATAAGACTCTAGTTTCATGTGACTATAACTTTCAATACCAAACAAGGAGAAACTCAGCAAATGTGACTGCCTTTGGGCTTTGGATTCATTTGAACTTGAAACAAACCAGAAAATAAGAGGTGAGAACCTGTGTGAAGTCAAGCCAGATTTTTAAAAGTAGCATATATCTGTGAAACAGTTTGCGCTACAGAGAAGTAAAGACAGAAGAACTCACACATAGGCGCTGACTTTTATTTTTCCCCAGGGGTGCTCCACCTCCCGCTCTACCCTGAGGCCCCACCCTCACTGCACCCTTCCCCCAAGGCCCTGCTCTAGCTCCGCCTCTTCTTGCCCCCGCTCAGCCCTCTCCCCTGAGGTCCCACCCTCACTCTGCCTCTTCCCAGCCCTGCTCCAACCCCTCCCCCGAGGATCCCCACCCATCCCTGCTCGCTGCTATCCACCCTCCCCCCTGTGCATCTCCCAGCTGCCAAACAGCTGATCGGCAACCCCACCAAACAGCTGTGGCTGCGGGGTGCTGAGCACCCACTATTTTTTTTCTGTGGGTGCTTGAGCCCCTGAGCACCCAGGGAGTTGGTACCTATGCTCACACACACAAAAAACCTGGCTGCAGCATCTGAAGCTTGCCAGCTTCAATCTGAGAGTGGGAGTGAGCCATAACTGAGACCCACCCTACCGCTAGGCACCAGCAGCAGTCTGACAGACCTCAAATAGTCTGATGAAACATGTAGGGAGTGGTGGAGTTTCCTCGCCTCCTTGCAGATATGATTATGGAGGGACATGATTAGGGCCTTAGAGTTGGGGCACCAGTTGCTGTTATTAGAGTAGCACCCCTATCCGAGGTCAAGGCTAGTTACCATACAAATACATAGTAAAACATAGCTCTTGCCTCAAAGAGTTTACAGTCTAAATACAGACGACAGGCAAAGCATGGGAAGAGAAACAGAAGCACAGACACGAAGTGACTTGCCCAAGGGCACACAACAAGTCACAGAGCTGGGAATAGAACCGTGGTCTTCCAATCCAGTGCTCTAGCCACTGAAGCAGAGAGCACATCAGGGTAAAAGGAAGTTTTGTGTGTTTTGTTTCTGGACTACAGCTGAGCTGAGGAAACTTACTAGAGGAAAGGGAGTTATTGGCAATGGCAATGCAAGGATACCAAAAAGAAAAGCAAATATCAAGAGGGCAAAAATGGTTAAGAAAGATATTTTTTGAGACTGCATATCAGGGACCAAAGACAGAAAGGACAAAGAATGGATGAAGAGGCAAGAGAGGAGGTAGAAGAGATGCTGCACATTAGAGCAATCTTAGACTAAAAGAGGAAGCAAAATTCCTTGCACTTGGCTGTGGAACGACTGGGAGGGTAGAGAAGAATAAGAATGGTATTGAAGAGGGACCAATGAATGCCATCATCTTGGGGCAGTTTGTGGGGAAGGAAAGGAAAGAAGTTATACTTTGCAGCCCCGAGAGGTTCTTGCTATAGAATTATGACATGGCCAGTTCTCATGGCAGATGTGCCACTGCTTTTTGTGTCATCAACATGCATATTTGAGAGACCATACAGTCTTTTGTACTGTGGAGAGGTGGAAAGAGAGTAGTGGTTCTCAGGGGTGAATTGGTGAAGACAATAATTGGTAAAACAGAGATGTAGCTGTCAACCCATGGGGCTGTAGGAAGCAGCTACAGAGTGAGAATATCAGACTGGATAGTATGGAGGGATCAAGGTGCTTGATAGAGCAGTAAGGTATTTTATAAAGGGTGAGCAATTGAGGAAGCACTGAAATGTACCCCAGGAATGGTTGGTGTAGGGAAGAATACGAACAGGATAATAAGAGGATGTGATGGGGTTGCTTACCCCACACTAGCCCAGACAGGGTTAAGCCCATATTATTGACAGCAGAAATCCTGCATCCCAGGTGGGATTGGGCATGCTCCAAATGCTCTAGCAGTATAAAGGGAGGAAGCCCAGCTCATTCTGGGCTGGAGGTTGCAGAGGGAAGACCTGTCTGGGAAATCCTGTGGAGGAACAATCACAGCCCCTGTCTGTGACAGGAACCAGAGCTGCCCTGGGCCCGCTTGAACCCCTGCGACTGGAGTAGCCACAGGAGGCAACCGGCACAACAGACCACGGAGAATCTGAAGCCTTATGGGAGACTTCAATGCAGATACTGGTAGGAAGAGACCCAGGGAGGGTGATGGAGTGGGATGATTTAGTTGGGGTTGGTCCTGCTTTGAGCAGGAGGTTGGACTAGATGACCTCCTGAGGTCCCTTCCAACCCTGATATTCTATGATTCTACCTCCCACCCGGGAAACCTCAGTGTGTTTCGGTAGAACCCACCAGCTGAGTCAGTGGCAAATTGCTCTGCCACTGTTAGGGCCCTGGGTTGGGGCCTGGTGGAGTTGGGTGGGCCTGGGCCCCCTACCTGGGCTGCCACACCCCTTGGTTCTTTCCTCCCCCCATTGAATTCTGGCTGCTAGGCCATGCTACCCTGCATGCCAAGGGTGGCTCTATTGAATTCTGGCTGCTAGGCCATGCTACCCTGCATCCCAAGGGTGGCTCTATTGAATTCCGGCTGCTAGGCTGTGCTGTCCTGATCCTAGGGAGCATCACCTGTTTTGGACTTCAGATCCTGACCTGGTCATCTGGAACGCCTGGGAGAGGACTTGTAGGCGGTGCACCTCTGCCCCCTACCCCCTGTTTGTGTGATGTGGGGTGGGGTGTAGACTGCCACAGAGGGAGATAGGGAAGTACAATGCAAATCTGAGTTGCCACTTGGGGTGGAAACAGTATCCTCAGTAGCCATCACTTCAGCTGCTTTCTACAGCTCCAACTGCCTTTAGTTTGTTTTGACATGACTGGTGGTAAATTCCATGATCAACTGGTCTTTAAATAGTCTGCTTGGAAAAAGGCTTCAGAATTGAAAAAGATTTATTTATCTAGCTTCTTAAAACTCTGCCAGCAGATGATATTATTAGCATTCTTCTGATTCATACCTATTAATGTTTTGCATTATAGTAGCACCTATTACCCTAAACAAGGATCAGGGCTCCATCGTCATAGGCACAGTGCTCACTAATATTAAGCTGCCTCTTCCTGTACTGCACATTGCCATGCTATAGGGCTTGCAATCTAAACAAGGGCACAACACAAATAAGTGAGTGCGACAAACAGGTGGGTGGGGAGGACAAAGGTAACCAAAACCAAGATCAGATGGTTGCATAGCTTAGCTAACACACAAACTGAGGGTCATGAATCCTCTCTTGAATCTTTTGGGGTCAGATCATTCGCTGGTGTTGTCATAACTATAAAGGGAAGGGTAACAGCCCTCCTATGTACAATACATAAAATCCCTCCTGGCCAGAGACACCAAAATCCTTTTACCTGTAAAGGGTTAAGAAGCTCAGGTGACCTGGCTGACACCTGACCCAAAGGACCAATAATACTTTCAAATCTTGGTGGGGGGAAGGCTTTTGTTTGTGCTCTTTGTTTTGGGGGTTGTTCGCTCTTGGGACTAAGAGGGACCAGACATCAATCCATGCTCTCCAAATCTTCTGAACAAGTCTCTCATATTTCAAACTTGTAAGTAACAGCCGGGCAAGGCGTGTTAGGTTTATCGTTGTTTTCTCAACTTGTAAATGTTCCTTTTGCTAGAGTGTTTACCTCTGTTTGCTGTAACTTTGAACCTAAGGCTAGAGGGGGTTCCTCTGGGCTCTTTGAATTTGATTACCCTGTAAAGTTATTTTCCATTCTGATTTTACAGAGATGTTTTTTACCTCTCTTTCTTTAATTAAAAGCCTTCTTTTTAAGAACCTGATTGATTTTTCCTTGTTTTAAGATCCAAGTGGATTGGATCTGTACTCACCAGGAATTGGTGGGGGGGGAAGGGAAGGAGGGGAATGATTAATTCTTCATTTTAAGATCCAAGGGGGGTTGGATTGGTGTTCACCAGGGAATTGGTGGAGGAGTCTCTCAAGGCTACCCAGGGAAGGGAGTTAGCACTTGGGAGTGGTGGCAGCAAAACCAGATCTAAGCTGGTAGTTAAGCTTAGAAGTTTTCATGAAGGTCCCCACATCAGTACCCTAAAGTTCAGAGTGGGGAAGGAACCTTGACAGGTGTAAACCAGCATAGCTCCATTGCAATGAATCACCAATGTACACCAGCCATATGCGGGTTAACAGTAGTTGAAGATCTGGCCAGAGGTATGCATATCTGTTTGCTCACCTAGAGCTGGCAATCAGTCGCCTCTGGATTTTTACAATTACAGAAATATTTTAAACCATGTTCAATTTTAAAAAAAGATAAAATGCTATACATGGGGAAGACAGATAATGCACACAAATATAAACATGACTTACGATGCAATCATTTAGAGTATTTCTGTAATAATACCCAGAACTTTCTATCTTCAATCATCTAAATAACTTTCACAATACCCCTCCAAGGTAAGTGAGTGTTAACATTCTCATTGTACACATAATGAAGGATGCAAAGGGCCAGATATTGGCCCCTGCACTGGCCCCCTTGCACTGCTCTGGTGAGTACACATGGTTTCTAAAGATGCACTAACTGATTAGCTGTGGAGTGTCCCAGCATGGTGGGGATTCCCACGTGATATATAGGCAGCGTAGTGTAGGTAGTTCTACAACATCCCTCTTGCCCCTTCAATGTGTTGGAGGTGTGGTCACAGCACTGCTGTGCTCTAGCAGATCCCCAAAAGGTGTAATGGCCCCTTTGGGATTATTAATAGCTGGCGTAAAATAAAATGGCCCCTTATGCTGGAGACAGAACTGACCCTTGGCAACCCTGGTGAGCACAAACGAGACATACAGCCATGCCTGTAGTCCCCTTGGGTCTTGCACTGATTGCAGTGTAGCCAGACCCAAGCATTAATAATCCAATCTATATTTACAAAGCTATTTGCAGATAATGGGCCTGATTCCCCTCTTCTTTGCACCACTGTGACTCCAATGACTGAGAGAAACTTATTTTTACCTGATTTTAAGAGGTCCCTGTCACAAGGAAAACAAACAAAATTTTGTTAGTGTAGCAATGTGTGCAAGATGATACTGCTATCGTGCTATGGATCACAGCCTTGATTTGGATTTAATGCTAATAATGCAAGGTCTGACAACTGTAAAGCTTTTTGATTGTGACCTTTTCTTAATCTTTTATCATTATCAAATGGTGTGTTATGTGAGCAAAGGGGGGGGGGAGGAATTGCATATGCCAATTCATGATATTTACATTCTCTAGAAGGAGAAGAGGAGAGAGGAGAAGAGAACAGCCCCAGACTTAAGAAATACATTTATTTTTAGTTGATAATCCTTAAAATAACAGACCCCTCCATTTCCAAAATCATAACTGCAAGGAAGCTAAAGACATTATAGGTCAAGTGAACTGATAATCCCAGAAGCCAGGTGCAGATATCAATAGTTATTATAATCCCCTGGTAAACATGCTGCATAATAATTAGCCCAGCATCCAGAATAGACCTTTAGCACAGAAATCACCACTAACTCTCCAGGTTTATTTAAGCAGATCTAAAATCTCTTTTCTGCTAATTTTAACCTTGCCAGTTCAGGGCCTGAGTCTGTGACACTGTCTAAGGATTTTGTATTGCTGCCTATCAACACTGTATCTGAGTGTTGTCCACATTAATTGGATTGACAAAAATGAAATTCTTAGTGGACTTCATACAATTTCTGGCACTCTTCCTTGTTTGGGTCATAGAAAACTGTGCTTGGAAAACTGTTTTAGGCTAATTTTTAACAAAAGTTGTTGTTTAAGGAGGAAATGAGGGAGCTGATATTGTGACTGTTGAATAGTTCCTCAATAGCGCTATCATTAAATATTTACATTAGGGTAATATCTACAGGTCCCAGTCAGAACAAAGGTCCCATTGTGTCAAGTGTACAAAACACAAGCTATCGCTGAATCCTGAATAAGTATGACAGAATCAGTCCCCCTGTAAGAAGTGATGACCAGATATTAAAACTAGACAAATTCAAATTAGAAATACGGCTCAGATTTTTAACAATGAGATCGATTAACCTTGGAACAAGGGAAGTGGAGGCTTCTATGTCCCTTGATGTCTTCAAATCAAGACCAGATGCCTGCTGGAAGATGTGCTTTATCCAAAACACTGGTAAATGGGCTCAATCCTGGAGCAACTGGGTGAAATTCTGCAGCCTGTTTTATGCAGGAGGTAACACTTAATGTAGTTGTCCCTTCTGGCCTTAAGATCTAAGCATAGGAGCTAAAAGTGCTGTGAAGGGTACATGCATTGCTTTGATAAAGGCTGAAGTGAGATCTTCTGGCCAGAGATACAGACTCTCCAGGCCCATTTGAACTCCCTTGAGAAGACTTCATTCCTACAGCTGATAAAATGTCAGTTACAGAACTGAAAGCACTCTGCTTTTTCAAATTCATGTTGTTCACCATGAAAGTACAATATTTCTAGTTCTATTTTTCATGGTAACAAAAATTACAGTGAAACACAGCATGCAATATTATTCTCTATCCATGGAGGACAGTGCAAACGTAAGTGCAGACTGTCATGGGGCACTTGTGAGTTTCCATTTGATGTAATTTCCACCATATGTTAAACCCAATATTTTT
Organism: Chrysemys picta bellii; assembly: GCF_011386835.1. Lineage (NCBI taxonomy): Eukaryota > Metazoa > Chordata > Testudines > Emydidae > Chrysemys > Chrysemys picta. The sequence continues at coordinate 48,103,999 of NC_088798.1, read as the reverse complement.
CCTTCAGGTTCCCTCTTTGGCTGTCCCTACTACCATGTTCTCAGCAGGGTCCACAGATGCCATTATAACTTTGGCCTTGTCTACACATAAAAGATGTACTGCTTTATAGCTATAGTTACACTGATACAAAACCCTACTGTGATGCAGTTATATTGCTCTAAATGAGCTTATGCCAGTATAACTTATTCCCATTCAGGGAAGGTAACTGGCTATATTGCTGTAAACACTTTTATACTGGTATAGCTGCATCCACACTAGAAATCATACCTGTGTAGCTATTTCAGTAAAAAATAGGTATGCTGGTACAAAATGCCTTGCTTTCCCATGCTTGTGTGGGATGCCATAGTCAGACAAGCTCTGAATGGTTCTTGGGTTGAAGCAGGTGAAGGGAAAACTGGCCTGCCATTTCCTAATGTCTCTACACAAAAGTAGGAGGCTAGGTGTCCTCCATGCCAGAAGATAACACTAGATGGGGGATGGGGCTGATCAGAGCCTACACATAGGATTTTGTGGCAATGGAAGGTTGCAGGCCTTCATGTAATTTTTTTGTTGTACGTCTGGTCTACATTACTGACATTCACTCTGAAGAACATCAGCTTTAGCAGGCAGTAGTTAAGGTAGAAACAGGATGAGGAATGTCTCACTATGCCAGTTGAGGAGGAAGGGGCGCAGTGGGGGAGCTCTACTTACCTGAGTAAGGGTAAGAAGAGGGAACTTTCTTTGCCCTTTTAGCAGAGGGAGAGATGTGCATACCTCCCCACATGCCTTCTCATTTAGCTCCCAATACTGTCGATTTGTTGGCAATGATTTGTTCCTGCCTGATATTTTATTAAATTCCTCTGTGAAAACCTCTAGGTACAGTACAAAGGTCACATTCACTACTGCTTTGGAACCAGATGGAGACATCTGTCTAACTCTGCCCCTCCATCACAAGGACACGCATATGGGGGCACCTCTCCTTAGGTCCCCAAGTGAAGGGCTGACCACTTCTTAGTGGATGATCTTGTGGTATATCCACATTGCTGTCCTCATTAATGCCACAGGACCAAATCTAGTTGCATTCCACAGTCCGTGCATTTAATATAACATTACAACCAATAGTCCACTGGAAAGTACACCTAAGCCTCCGACACTACCCCGGTTTTCCCTAATCAACCGCATCCATTGTCCCTGCTCCATTCCCTTCTGACAATAATAATAGTTTTCTACTCATTTGTGAATAAGGATGGCCAAATCAGGCCCTCTGTAAGAAAGGGCTCTTCAGTCTTCTGGATGTTGGGATAATTATTATGCACCATATTTACCAGGAGATAACTATTGATATCTACCCCTGGCTTCTGGGATTACCAGCTCACTTGACCTATAATGTCTGTAGCAGCCTGGAAGTTAAGAGTTTCATGGGAAAGAGTTTCAAGAAGGCTGCTAACACCCTTTCCTAATGAGGCCACAGATTCCAACAGAAATTCCACATTGTCTTTCAGAAAATGGTATCCATGGAACTATTCCAACAAAGGATTCCTTTTTGGCTGTTGACAACCCAAAGCAGGGCATATGCATTTCACCTACAAGAAAGAAGGCATGTTTCTTCAGCCCCTCTTTATCATCTTTGCCAGCTGTTCCTGCTTGAATCTTGCCTTGTAGTTGCTAAACAGCTCATAACCTGCCATGCACACGAAGTCAAAAGCCCCCCCCCCTTTCTCCAGCCAACTTGTTCAGTGTGCAGTGAGAGAAGAAAGGAAAAAGGAAATCCTAGCTACTTTTGCATCATGGGAACTCTCCATTTCATCACCAGCACTGTTGACACACAGCAGATCAGGTGATGAAAGGAACATATTTATTGAAATACAGATATTAAAGTGATTCCCTACGTAATCCATGGCTGCCCAAAATGGAACTGCCTGTACTATCACAGAGCTACAGGAAGGTCAGAGAGAGTGCAGGCTCTAACAGACACAACCCGAACAATACATACAATCAGAACTAGACCTTTATTACATCTGACACCTGGTACTGCTTTTATCAGTGTTTTCTTTCAGAATTAATACTGTGCTCATTTCAAATGAAGCAACATAGATTTTAAAACTGCTATTGATATAGGTACCAGAGTTCATAGCAGACGTAGAAATGAGGGAACAAGGCTAATTTAAAACCTGGGACTTGCTCACCCAACAACAGTACTGTAAGCATTTGGAGCAAAGTCTGTAGTTTGTTTCTTTTGTACAGCCCAGAGTATGCTATCAGCACTTGAATCAATACCTGGTGCAATGAGCAAGCACATAACAATATCCTTCTGATGGTGAAAGACAGTTGTGCATCTATATTTTGTATCCACCCTGAGATTTTCCAAAGCCATGTTCAGATTGACGAGCTGGGACATTTTTAGTGTCGTTTTATGCTCTAATGGGGGAGCAGCTGGGATCTCATTGCAGAATCGTTGCTGAAATAAGCTGGAAATCACTGCACCTTGGTCTAACTTCCAGCAAGGCAGATGCTTCCTGTTGTGACCCTCAGACTTCTTTTGTAGGTTTGCTTTGTGATAATAAGTTAGCCTAACACCTCAGCTGATGCACACTCAAGGTTTCCATTACTATTGTAGTGGTTCCACCTATTGTATCACAAATAACTCCTCCTCTTAAAAATGCTGCATTTATTTATTTTTTTGTAGACCCATATTCTTCTGAGTATAGTGGAACATATAAAAACCTGCTTGGTTTGTCAAAATGAAATATTGTTAATGCACTGTATCTCTTAAACCTGTTTAATTATTAGCTCCATGCAGAAGGAGAATTTCACTCAAACATATATCAGCTTTTGGCTGGCAATAAATACTACAACTACAGTGTCTTAAGGAAAAGGAGGAATAACTTCTCCAATTGACATTATTAGAGGAATTTTGGTAGAAAGCAGGTTAGCCAGGACATTAAATCCCCTACCCTTATAAACAGAGCTATGGGATGTCATTGACCAAAAGGGATTTGCTCCTCCATTTTATGTCTAGCATCAAAAGACAGTACCTCCAGCAGAACAGTGCTGTTCCCACACCATCATGCATGGACATAAGTTCAGGGCTGACTCAAGTCCCCAAGCCACCAGCACCACTTCTGCATAGGAGGCTATGTCCTCACCCTGGAAAGCCATCCTCACTGGTGAATTTCCTTTATATAATCATCACTCATGGTTTCAGAAGGACAAGGAACAATTACAGAGGGACCAAAAATAACTGCATCAAATTGCTGGAGCATACCTTTACAAGGATCCAGAAAGAGATACTTATTCATGAACACTGGAAATTGTTTGTTAAACTGATTATTCATGCATCTCAGGCTAATGAGCAAGTAGGTTTCTGACTAATCATTATTTAATGAATCAAAAAAAGGTTTAAGCTTTAAAACAGAGAAAGGAAACAGTAAACAAGATGAAGTTACATCCCTAAACAGAGCTATTATACAAAGGCAAAGAACAACATGCCCTTGTGATCCAGTGTGTTTGCTTTCCAATGTATTCTTTACCACACAGAAGGGGGCACGATTATAAGGTATTGCTGCTGTACATGATGTTCATGAGATGTTGAAAGTGTGGGGGACAGATAATTTCACAATCATATCACAGTTTCAGCTCCTGAATCAAGTGAAAAAGGAACTTGGGGAGAAAAAAAAGGGAAGTGGGGCTCTTTCATGACGAGAATGCAAAACGCAATAGCTTTGTGGAAATAGAGGAAAAACAAACAATGTACTTACACAGCATTTTCCATTGGAGTGCCTCAAAACACTTTTCAGACACATGTATTTATTAGCCCCTTTTTAAAGATGAGGCAACCAATACACAGTGGTTAATAATTTATTTAATGTGAGTCACTGTTAAAGGCAGGATTAGAAACAGAATCTTCCAAATCCACATCTTCTGCTCTGTCTACTCACTTATTTTTGCCTCCACCCGTACTTCTCGTACATTTATTGTATTGTACAGTTACATTAATTGTAACACTGAAAAGTTTTGTGAACTTTCTGCAGAGCCTGATCACAGTAAACCAAATCCTGCTGTGCTTATTTATTTTCTGCATCACTATCATACCTGAGAGCCTCACCATCATCATCAACTTTGGGGAGTACTACCTCCATTTTACACCTGATGAAACAGCTGCACAGAGAGGGGCAATGACTTGCCCAGACTCACTGCAAATCTATTATGGAATGAGACTAGAATACAGACCTCCTGACTCTCAGTCCAGTTCCTCACTCACACGACCCTACTTCCTCTCAACTTACTCATTTTGTATGCAGGCCAAATTCACATTGCATGCAGTGGGGCATTGGCCTGAGCAAACACAGCAAGATTTGATTCACTGGAGTTAAATAAACACAGTGCCTACTTTTAAGATAAGTTAAGTAACTCTTAGACCCAGCTCCTACTAAAGTCAGTAGCAGGGCCAGCTCTGGCTTTTTTGCCACCCCAAGCAAAAAAAAAACAAAAAAACCTGCGGGTAGGCCGGAGCGGCGAAGCAAAAAAAAAAACCAAATAAACCGTGCGGGGTGGCCGGAGCCAGGGTGCAGGGGGGACTCTCTGCGCTGCAGATGTGCCCCGGGCAGCAGAGTGCGCGCCCCAGATAGCGGGGGGGGGGAGGGAGAGGGAGCGGGGGGAGAGAGAGAAGGGGGGCAGACAGGGCTTCCTTCAGTGGGGCGCTCGCCACGCGGCCCCTCCCGCTGGGAGGGTTCCGCGCCGCTCCGGTCGGCGGGCAGGGAAGGACGCGGGCTGCCCTGCCGGGCTTGCTGCAGACCTGGCACCAGCTGGGGCAGATGGAGCGCGCAGCCCACTCCCAGCAGGGTGCTCCCCTCCTCCGTGCCGCCGCCCCCTACAGGGTGGCTGGAGCAGCGAACCAAAAAGAAAAAAAAACGGTGGGGCGGCCAGAGCGGCGAAGCAAAAAAAAAAAAGGATTGGACGGAATGCCGCCCCTTAGAATCTGCCGCCCTAAGCACGAGCTGGCTTGGCTGGTGCCTGGAGCCGGCCCTGGTAGGAACCTTTGGAATAGCTCCTAATGACATCATGGAGTGCTGGACTGAGTCCTTAGGGAACAGCAGAAGCCGCTGGCTGACTTACTGAGTTCATGATTGAATCTTGTTCTTAAATAAGATTTTGCTTTCTGCTTCAACTATTCCAATCTGTTTTTTCAGCCAGACCCTGAAAAGGATTGAGTTGGATGAGTGCCTGTGAAAGATCAACAAACTCAACTTTTGCTTTATTGCGCTGTTACTATTTTTAGTTATGCCTTTTCCTCCCGGTGGTTAAAAAAAAACAAAAAAACACAACACCCCACAAGAAAAGTCTTTGTTTTCTTTGTGACTGAAAATTTTGAAGCTCATATGCCTGGAAATTCTATTTCTATGCACTAAAATATTGAAAACCACAAATAATACTGATGACATATTTACATTAGAAGAGATGTGGAACATGCAGAGTCTGGTACTTACTGTAAATAAAATGAACAATAGGAGAGACCCACACTTTAGCCTGAAGCATGTTGTGCGGAACTGGTGGTATATTATTAAGGAAATTCAAAGCAAATATTCACCACACAGTCTTGCACTTACTTACAATTAAGCAGGTATGTGTATCAGCATTTTCAAACATGGAAGATAATAGAGTGGAGTGGGAAAACCTAGACTTTATCACCTTATAAAAAGATCTAGGAAAATAAATCTCCAGTTCTGCAATTGATCAGTACAGAAGGCCACCTGCTTCTGTACAAAACTCAATATTCTGCCCTTCTTCCACGCATCAATCTCCTAGTCCCATCAGCAGGGAGCATACAAAAGCAGAACACCAAAGCTGAGTACTATTAGCATACAACCTCAATCCTGACCTGAGCGCATGAGTTTGCCCAGACATTGCAGGATCAAGACCTATAAGGAGAATTTTGGTGTATTTGTGAGTCTCTGCATGGTTTCAGCGGGCCCTCCACAGCAGTCCAATTGCAGGATTGGGATATAAGATTTGTAAAAGCCGCATTTTCAGTCAAACAAGAATACGTTTGTGTGTATTCTTTATTTTGTAACCTTCAAGTATTTTGAATACAGTGCACAGCTGCAAAGGTGTCATCGTTTGCAAATACAAACTTACAAGAAAGCCATCACATGGCATTTTCCATGACTCGTTAATTACTCACTAGAAGGTTGATAATATATCTGCCTCATTTAAAAGAGCTCTCATTTCAATGTAGTGACATGGAAGTATGCTACTTATACCCGATTTTCTTTCTTTAGATACATATTCATTGGTTATAAATTGTTGTAGAAATGCAAAAACACAGTAAAAATACAGATGCGATAAAAAAAGCTCTTTCAGCTTGTACCGTATTCTGCTCTATATGCTCCAGATTGAGAGATTTATATGTTAGGAAAGCAGAACATTGAAGTGCAGAGCTGAGAAAAGACTGTTGCCAACAAACAGAAGCCAATCTGATTGAAAAAAATAAATGAATACACCTCCCTCCAGAAAAAAACCAAAGCTAATTAAGAGAACCTAGTAACAGAAAGTGGGAGGATATTAAACTTCAGCTTCACTTTAGCTTTGCCTTGATCAAGTACAGTATCTGGGGCCAAGTTTTCAGCTGGATCTCAGTTTGTGAATGCAAAGTTCATACATATACCCATTTGCACGAACAAAAACTACATTTGCATGCAGAAAGCAAGTAGCTGGGTATGTAACTACCCAATCTACATATTCACATAAATGTGATGTAGGCATAGGCAAGCAAATCCATCTGTGTATTTAGAAGCACAGCTGAAAGTCTGGCATATAAGACATTTATTACCAACAATTGAAGGAACTGTCAGCACAACACCATGAACTGCAAGTTGCGCTCCAATCAGTTGCAAAGGAGTATAAAGAAGTGATTCTGGTTGAAATATTTATACACATACTGAATTCCTGCAAACAACCTGTCTCAGTCACTTCCAGTAATTCTTCTTTTGTTCAGTTCAGTTCCTAGCACTTGTGTTACTCTTTTCTCCATCAGACAAGAATGGTGCTGAAGAAAATACTGACAATGTCAAATCGTGCCACTTAGTTTATTATTTCAATTGTGATTTGTAGAAAATGTATCTTAATAGAAATAAATCTCCAAACAAAATACAAAAAAATACTCTCATAAATACCCAAATGCACCCACTGTACTGCACATCTATTTGATACATATAAATTATATTAAGATATATACGGCACTGGAAGGATGAAATTCTGTTCCATGGTATTTAACTTCTTAAAGTTGCACTTTGGAGACAACATTCACATTGACAAGAAAATTCATGTCTGCTAAGGCACTGACTTTTTAGATTTTTTTTTTTAAACTTTACCTGTTTGAAGATTAAGTACTTTTTAAAAAAAAAGTTCATGCCTTATATAGTTCCCAGATTGGACAGAAAATTCGCAGTGTTGCAGGGTAAATTGCTGTAGAGATAGCATGGTTTGGGACTTGCTCATATTCTAACAATGGGTTAATATAAGGGTCCAGATTCTTCTCTCATTTGTGTTTGTACAACCTTCAACAAGGCTTCAACAAGGTTGCACATATATAATGGGGCCGAATTTGGTCCGTTGGTGATCAGTCTTTGCAGTGTGCAGACTTCATTCCAATGAGTAATCTGAAAGATCTGGCAGCCTTGCATTCATTTCTAAAACACGACTAAACACAGTACCTCAGACACTCTAGATGTTGGCACCGAGATGATTCGAGAAATTAGTAGAGAAAGATCCTTCACCTGCTTTTAGCTATGGTTTTCTGTGCTATATTTTCATAATATATACAATTCCCTTTGACTGGCTCTCAAAGGAAACTTTTACCAAAGTGTTACATTGTAGATTTTTGTTTATGCTTGCCAAGGTGTTCAGATTCCCTGCTTCTGATTTACTGTTGGCTAAAGGAGGACACAAGATTTCTAACATTTGATGGATAAAAAGTTGTTAAATTTATATCATGTCTTTTCTAGTGGAAATGCTTTAATATCCTTGAAGGACTGCAGCTGTGAAGGTCTGAAAACCATGCAGGCGGATCACCACAGTATAAGATTGACTCATTAGTTGATATGCTCTTCTGAGTGTGCAGTCAAGGTGCATTTGCTATTGCCTGTAGCTTGCAAGCTTTTCAGGAAAATATTAAAATAATGAGCTAGATAAATTGTAGTATTTCTAGTTTGTTTGGAATGGGACCAAATGGTAAATATGTGGTTATGAAGGAGGATTTACAAATCCCATTTCAGAAACTTTCTCTGAGTAAAAGGACTACTTTGACATTCACAAGTTGTTTAATTTTATTACAGTTTAAGGCCACTAGTTCAGGAAGTGGCTCAAGTGGCAACATAACTTTAAGCACGAGTAGACCCTTAATTTAATGGGATTACTCAAATGCTTAAGGTTACCATATGCTTAACTACCTCCTTAAACAGGGGCTACAGTTTCTGAAAAATACTATAGGTTAGGATTTTCAAAAGCATTTGAGTCCTGTCAGGGTGCACGTATTAGATATTCTCCACGGCCTTCAGCCACACCAGTCAATAGCCCAGCCATGCTCATTCTGGCACGTACCACTAGGCCAGAAATAAAAAGTTCTTGATAAAAGATGACACTTAAATCTACTGAGGGTTCTTTGCAATACAACAAGCATAACAGAACCATTAGAAGTGCACTGCTGAGCTAAGTGAGAGGATAGCTTTTCTTTGTGCTAAAAAAATGGCTCTTCAGCAACTGTTTGCAATTGCAAGGAAGAGCAGGAACTAGTCATCTTGCTGGAAATTAGATGGAAATTGTTGGAAACAGCTAGGGTCAGTTTACAAGTATTACAAGTATTGAGAGTCTAGCCACATACTGTTGGTAGTCAGTGCAGCGATGCAGTGGAATAACCACGAGACTCAGTGGTTTGAGCAGTAGCCTCCTAAACCCAGCGTTGTGAGTTCAATCCTTGAGAAGGCCACTTAGGGATCTGGGGCAAAATCAGTACTTTGTCCTGCTAGTGAAGGCAGGGGGCTGGACTTGATGACCTTTCAGGGTCCCTTCCAGTTCTAGGAGATAGGATATCTCCATTTAAAAAAAAAAAAAAAAACAGTATGCAGCATTCTGGGTTTTTGAGTACGTAAGCCATGGCCTCTCCACTTTGTCACCATTGGGGATTTCACGCCAGTAATGTGTTGAATGGAAACTTCTATTTTCATTGTCTTTGGGGAACATGAAGTTTTTCACTTGCTGTGGCCCATGCGGTACAAGGAAGTCCCTCAGGCTACTGCTCAAGTGGATCCACAGTCCTGGATCATCTAGAGTTAAGGAACTAAACTCAGCAGCAGCTGTTTCTTGCGCCTCCACCACATTCTTCTCTGATCTACACTTTTCTTCAGGAATGTGCCTGGTTACATCCATTTGAGATGGAGATATGGATGCTGCAGTAGCTGCCAGGTCACCTGCACTCTGACTAACTGGAAGATCAGGCATCTCCTCACCACTCACATCCTCACTGGGGCCGGAAGGCTCACCGTGAACATTTGTGTCTATGTATCTCAGGAGAGCTCCTTCCTGCTTAGATAGAAAAGCTTCCTTTGCTTTCTTTCTTTTTCTGAATGCTGCCCCAGAGGGGCATTTTCTTCTTTCACTCAGGACTGCTGTTCTGTGCCAGCTATAGTGGCTCTCAACACTCAATTGAAGGGGACAAATAATCAGGCTGGTAGCAGGGCCTGAGTGAGGGAAAATATCAGCGTCTTAAGGGCCTAACTGGCTCCTACTACTTCAGTTGACTGCCTGTTCTCCTCAAGTAGGTTCAGGGAAGCAGCAGGAAACAGGAAGCTCCCTGAGAAGCTGGTGTGAATCAGTCCAGGTTCCTGGGGGTGCTAGAGAGTGCTATAAGAGGCTCTTCCTCCTCTCTCTCCCCCTGCAGCTCCTGCTCCTTTCCGTTATTCCCTCTCACCTTTTCTCCTGCCTGCCTGTTATGTCTCTTGTGCCCTCCTTCCTCCAGCACAGCACTCCACCATCTCTGTGCATCTAGAGCAGAGAAAGAATACATATGCACCAGCAGCAGACACAATTTTCTATACCCTGGGTCCTAGTGGCGCCCCCTCCCCCCCACTGTCTGGCACCTGAGGAGGCCACCTCAGTTCACCTCATGGTAAGGCCAGCCCTGTTTACAGCTAGAATGAATTATGCACTCTATGAACTGCTTAAAGTTCAGACTATTAACAAAGACTATGAAATTAATGTTTAGTGAAAGTCCCTATCTACACTGTGGAACTGCCCCTGTTCTGAAGTGGTTCTTCAAGAACAGATCTGGAAAGCCATTTAAACTCAGATTGACCCTGCTTAGCAAGGCTCTTAAGCACGTGATTAACTTTAAGAATGAGTAGACCCCCAGTGAAGTCAAAGGGGACTTAAATATGTGCTTTGCTGAATTGGGAACATATTCATAACATCTAGTGCAAAGCAATCTGAACAGTACAGGACTTTTTAAAGTGGTGGTTGAAATCATCTGACTTTAGAAATGGTTTTCAGCAGCCATAACAAAAATTACATATGGCTCCATCAACATTCACAAAACATAATTAAGAAAAATGTACTCAGTTTTTGTCATATATCCACTGAAACAATTCACTATTTTTATTTGAAAAATGCAACTCAATAAATACATACCTACATTCCTGATTATTTCTCTCTTTACATTTTTGTGGTCTGCTCTAAACCCCATTAAAGTCAATGGGCGTTTTATCCATTAAATGTAATGAACAAAAACATGCCTTTAGCAAGCACAACAGTAAGGTATTGTGCAAATAGAGTTCCTCCTGATGTAGTAATCAGGGATCAAACATATTTACAGTTACTATTAAGTTGGGTTTTTTTCCTACTGGGACTAGAGGACACCTAGAATGCTTCAAAATCAGGGGAAGTTCAAACCTGGATATGAAATTTGTGATTTGGGCACATCCCGGTTAGGACAAAGCCTGTTGGTTCATGCCTTCCAACCTAGTGATATTTATGAATCAGGCATTCATTCTGTGCAGTGATCAGCTCAAATGGGACCCATTGCACATGCAGTGTGCATATCCAGGTGGACTGTGAGATCAGCATTGTTGTTGGTAACTTGTTAGTTTACTGAACTATTTCAGGCTTTTTCCCCTCAAAGGTCTTGGGAACAAGGCGAAGATCAGTGCATAGCCTGTATTTGTTTTGTTTCTCCTACAAAATGGTAAGACTTTCCTCCTGTATTGGATTAAAGTAACTAATTGTTAATATTAGATAAAAATCTACTCTAAAAGAAAAGTATTTTTGTTTTAACTTTTATATTTTATAATTGTTTAGAAACTAATACAGAGCACCCTCATTACTGATGTTTCGTCATACAAATGTTAAAATATAACCTGCAATAGGATAGGAGAGGAAGAGAGATCATTTGAACTTCCAGGATACTGAAAAATAACAATTAAAAGCCAAAATTAAAAAAAATGGATTTTTAGGGCTATCGATTAAATGCAGTTAACTCACGCAATTAACTCAAAAAAATTAATCGCAATTAAGAAATAAATAAAATAAAATAATGGAGATATCCCATCTCCTAGAACTGGAAGGGACCTTGAAAAGGTCATTGAGTCCAGCCCCCTGCCTTCTCTAGCAGGACCAAGTACTGATTTTGCCCAGATCCCTAAGTGGCCCCCTCAAGAATTGAACTCACAACCCTAGGTTTAGGAGGCTAATACTCAAACCACTGAGCTATCCCTCCCCTAACATATTACACTGTTAAATAATAGAATGCCAATTGAAATGTATTAGATATTTTTGGGTGTTTTTCTACATTTTCAACTATATTGATTTCTGTTACAACACAAACTTCAAAATGTACAGTGCTCACTTTATATTATTATTTTTATTACAAATATTTGCACTGTAAAAATGATAAACAAAAGAAATAGTATTTTTCAATTCACTTCATGCAAGTATTGTAGTGCAATCTCTTTATTGTGAAAGTGTAACTTACAAATGTAGATTTTTTTGTTACAAAAACAAAACAACGTAAAACTTTAGAACCTACAAGTCCATTCAGTCCTACTTCTTGTTCAGCCAATCGCTAGGACAAACAAGTTTGTTTACTTTTACGGGTGATACTACTGCCTGCTTCTTCTTTACAAAGTCACTTGAAATTGAGAACAGGTGTTCACATGGCACTTTTGTAGCCAGCGTTACAAGGTATTTACGTGCCAGATATGGTAAACATTCATATGTCCCTTCATGCTTCAGCCACCATTCCAGAGGACATGCTTCCATGCCGATGATGCTCGTTTAAAAAAATAGTGCGTTAATTAAATTTGTGACTGAACTCCTTGGGGGAGAATTGTATTTCTCCTGTTCTGTTTTACCTACATTCTGCCATATATTTCATGTTATAGCAGTCTCGGATGATGTCCCAGCACATGTTGTTCATTTTAATAACACTTTCACAGCAGATTTGACAAAACACAAAGAAGGTACCAATGTGAGATTTCTAAAAATAGCTACAACCCAAAGTTTAAGAATCTGAAGTGCCTTCCAAAATCTGAGAGGGACAAGGTGTGAAGCATGCTTTCAGAAGAGCAACACTCTGATGAGGAAACTACAGAACCTGAACCACCAAAAAAAAAAGAAAATCAACCTGCTGGAGGCATCTGACTCAGATGATGAAATTGAACATATGGGGCTGCTCTGCTTTGGATTGTTATCAAGCAAAACCTGTCATCAGCATGGACACACGTCCTCTGGAATGGTGGTTGAAGCATGAAGGGACATATGAATCTTTAGTACAGCTGGCACGTAAATATCTTGTGATGCCGGCTACAACGCTGCCATGTAAACTCCTGTTCTCACTTTCGTAAACCAGAAGCGGGCAACATTATCTCCTGCAAATTGTAACCAAACTGGTTTGTCTGAACGATTGGCTGAAGTAGGACTGAGTGGACTTGTAGGCTCTAAAGTTTTACATTGTTTTATTTCTGAATGCAGGTTTTTTTGTACATAATTCTACATTTGCAAGTTCAACTTTCATGATAAGGAGATTGCACTACAATACTTGTATTAGGTGAATTGAAAAATACTATTTCTTTTGTTTTTTACTGTGAAAATATTTGTAATAAAAATAAATATAAAGTGAGGACTGTACACTTTGTATTTTGTAAAAAGAAGAACAGGAGTACTTGTGGCACCTTAGAGACTAACAAATTTATTAGAGCATAAGCTTTCGTGGACTACAGCCCACTTCTTCGGATGCATATAGAATGGAACATATATTGAGGAGATATATATATACACACATACAGAGAGCATAAACAGGTGGGAGTTGTATTTTGTGTTGTAACTGAAATCAATATATTTGAAAATGTAGAAAACAACCAAAAATATTTAAATAAATTGTATTCTATTATTGTTTGAGCATGATTTATCACACGATTAATTGTGATTCATTTTTTTAATCATTAATTTTTTTTATCACCTGACAGCCATAATAATTTTCCCTTTTTCAAGAGATGAACATTAATTCCTTCCCTCTCTGTTTCTAATTAATCTAACAGCCAGGCTTTTAGCTGGGGTTGCCAACCCTCCCAGTTTCACCAGGAATCTCCTGGAATCAGGCCCTATCTCCCAGAGGCTACTGAAGCCAAACTGGGAGATTTTAGGTGCTGAAAGTCCGGCAGCACAGTGGGGCTAAAGCAGGCTCCCTACCTGCCATAGCTCCGCACTACTCCTGAAAGGGGCTGGCACATCCCTGTGGCCCCTGAGGGGGAGAGGTGGCTCTGCGCACTAACCATGCCCCCAGCACCGACTCCGTAGCTCCCATTGGCTGGGAACTGTGGCCAATGGGAACTGCAGGGGCAGCAAATGTGTGTGCAAGCAACTTGTGGAGCTCCCAGGCCTCCTTCTAGGGCCGCAGGGATGTGCCAGCCGCTTCTAGGAGTGGCACGGGCCCAGAACAGGCAGGGAGGCTGCCTTAGCCCTGCTGCGCCGCCACCCGGGAGCCGCCCGAGGTAAGCGCCTCCCAGCCAAAGCCTGCACCCCACACCCCGTCCTGCACCCCAACTCCCTACTCCAGCCCCCAAACTCCTTCCTAGAGCCTGCACCCCTCCCACACCCCAACCTCCTTCCCCAGCCCAGAGCTCCATCCCACACCCAAACTCCCTCCAAGAGCCTGCACCCCACATCTCCTCCTGCACCCTAACCCCCTGTCCCAGGCTCAGGCCAGAGCTCCCTCCCACACTCTGAACCCCTCAGCCCCACGCCCTCAGCCCAGAGCCCATACCCCCTCCCTCACCCCAACCTCTTGCCCTAGCCTGGTGAAAGTGAGCGAGGGTTGGGGAGAGCGAGCGACAGATGTAGTGAGCGGTGCGGGGCCTCAGGGAAGGGGCGGGGCAAGGATGTTTGTGTGATAAGATAGTAAGCAACCCTACTTTTAGGGCCTGATCCAACTCTTACCAAAAAGTCAATTCCTATCGACTCCAATGGGAGTTGGATTGGGGCTTTATTTGCCACCCCCAGCAGTGATGTCAGCTCTGGCCAGACCGTTAAATTTGTTAGTTAAATTGTAAGCTAGCCCGGAAAGGCCTATATCTTTCCCTTCCCATGTAATCTGTTGAGAGCCATGGAAGTTGGACTCTAGCAGAACTTGACTGCACTGGGAAACAGCATGTCTGAATCTAGAGGGGACAGGATCAGAAGAGAAAGGGTGTTTGATGAGAAATAGGAAAAGAATGAAACAGATAGCAAAGGAGGTCAGGAAGCATGAGAGGAGGGGGTTGGTCTGATAAGATGTGGATACCTTGGAATTGGACACAGAGCTAAAGGAAAACAAAATGAAGAAGTGGGGGGAGGAAGACAACTCCTGTCAGATGCCAACAATTTTACTTTTTAAAATTTAGCATGATCTTGGCCAGACAGAGAGAGAAGAGAGGATAGAAATGGATGAGGAAGGGGGGTTAAACAGAGTGGAAGGCAACAAATCTGTTTAGGATTAGAGGCGAGAGTGGCTAAGAGAAGTGACAGAGCAGAGCTGAAGGAGAGGAAAAGCTAGTATATGCTTGGTAACTCCATGCTTAGATACCACAGTGATGAGCACAATAAGAACCTAAATAGAATAGAATGCCCAACAGCAGATTTGGCCCTGTTATTAAGACTTGATGATCTGAACATCAGAACTGAATGCAGCTCACTGTCTCATAGGTATTGGTTCTGCAGGGTGATGGGAATAAGCAGCAGTAAAATCTTGTGTGATTACAGCAAACAGCCATTACTTTTGGTCTAGATGCCCACACTGGGGAATAAGAACCCCTTTATACTCCTGCATTGGCTAGCTGGACCTTGGGCTCAGCATGCAGGAATGCCTCCAGAATCAAGTGGGCTGGGAGTGGACGGGGAATGGACAGAAACTTGGTTCTAAGGCCTCCGTCCCCATCCCCACATCCAACCCTCAGCCACAGACTGTGTTCAGCCAGTACAGATGCACCAGTGTAGAGGGCATCTGTTTGCTGCCAGTATAGGCCAGCAGCAAATTATTCCCCCTCACCAGAGCAAGGAAGAAGCAGCACAATGCTCCCCACGGAAAGCAGATCTGTTTCTTAAAAAAGGTGTAGTTAATTTGACAGTGATTGTTAATTTCATTTTTAATTCTGTTAGGGACATAACATTTACAACAGCAGCAACACCTGTTGCATATCAATGTAATTAATAAAGCTGCTTGTGTAAGCAGAGACAATTTTAGTTTTATGCGTTCTTTCGCATTTAGTGAGGTCTCCCCGCCTCCCACACATAGCAGATGCTCTAAGGTTTAAAGATACAAGTGTCTGCTGAACAGCAGGTTTCCTCTTCCCTTTCAAACAAGAAAAGTGTTGTTAAATTTTGTACGTCTGTGCTTGCATTCAGACTGACGGTATGGGGAACACGATCAATAAAACAGAGTTGCTAAAATATACGCTGAAACATGACATAAGGTGCGTCAGTACTTGTCCTGTTATAGCTTACATGCAATTCTGAAGGACATTGGGATTTCTGTTGTCATTAAAAGTACTGTTTTAATAACTATGATACACGATATGCCTGAAATTGCAAGCCAGCCCTGGATTCAAGTACAGAATGTCCAATCACTAGTGTTTTCTCCTAGCTCATGCTAGGCAAAAAAAAAGTGTCACAATTTCTTTTCTCTTTCTAGATTACATGCCAAGTTATACTTGGAAAGTTGTCATCTGGCCTGTTTCTGTGAGATAAAAGTTTATTGCATCACTCAGTTTCGTCTCACATTGGTCCAATCTTAAAGATCCCCCGTCCGTTTAGGTCAGTCTGGTAAAAGATTTCTCAGTGGTTTGCTTTCCTGGCTACTGAGGAAGTATTCCACTAGGATATAGTAAAATGCTTTAACATCAATTAGGTTTCACAACAGGTCAGATGGTAGGGATGTCAGCTGCTTCTGTTACCTATATTTGATTCTAAAATTAGCTTAGTTGTTTCCTGCTACAAGTGAGATGATAGGAGTGAAGTTTCACATACTTTGAAGTACATTTGAGCTGTGCAAGAACATATACTGAAAAGATTAACTAGATTGTCCTTTCCAAGCACAAGAAACAGAGCTGCAGCTGACATCTCATGGCATCTTCTGGAATGGTGGAAACCCCAGCTCTACAGCAGTGTACCTGGGACCTTGTGAAACCCCTGAAGCAGTGAAATGGCTCTTTGGCACAATGGAGTGGAGCCAGGAAGAGTGGAATCAGGGACAAACTGCTCTTAACAGCATTGTCCTGTATGGGCCTACTAGAGTCCACGTTGTTATTGCTTAAAAACAGGATTAATTCCCACCTGGCTCCCTGTATAGCCACAGCTAACCAGCCAAAGGACAACCTCAGTCAACTACAACTTTACTTGGTGGTAGTTATGCTTCCAGGTGGGACATCACAGCCATCTGAAAGGTTATGGTAGCTGCCCATGCTGAATGGCTTCTGCCTCCCTGGATCCAGTGTTGCCCATCCCCTGCATCTCAGAGTTGGAAGTCTTGCCCCATTTACTCTGTAGCCCATAGTCCATAGTACTAGTAGTGAAAGGACAAATTGCTTAAATTCCGCAAAGTGAACTTCAGAGGGAGTGACAAAGTTAAGGGCACTTTCCCCTCTAAAGGCCCCCAATATCATGCTGTGCCTGTGTAGAGACATTTCTGCAAGCTCTTAGAGAGGTACAGGAATGTGCTATGAAGCTCCTGCACTCCCTGCCCTATTTCTCCTGGGTTTTGTTCCCTCCCCAGCCCACACCAAGGGAGGAGAGGATTGTTCATTAGTTGTTTTTTAGAGAGATGCATTTCCCCCTTTGCACTAATTTGTTTTCTCACACAGGCCAGCTCATGTTACGAAATGCAAAATGCATTTGCTCCAGATCCTAGCACAGTGGGTCACATGCAAGGCATACCCCACAAGACATTTCCTTTTGCAAATGAGGAAGTGATAAAATCATATCCTGGTGCGGAAGGCTCTGAAAGGGCAACAAACAATGAACTATATAGATAAGTCGGATATAGCTCTTTTGTAACAGGAAGTTTCTTGCTAGGAAGGCAATGATAGAACATTGTGACTGCTTCCCATTCTGATCTAAAGAGTGCATAAACAAGCCAGTTTGTAGTGTATAGAAATTGGGTAGTATCTCTTTAAATAGTTGCCCTCACTCTGTTCCAGAAGCCACTAGAACCCATACATGTAGCTAGGTCTTGCATGTTATATGTGTTTAGTCAACATGGTAACTTGGACCCCACTTTGCCCAGGTGGTTTCTTCATGTTATGCATGTTGTGTAAAGAGCAAAAACACAGCTGTTGTATGAACTGAGGAACTGAAACCAGTTGCTTGGCAATTTGTTAAATCAGCCTGGCCTTAAGAATCCTTTCAAAGTAGGAGAACGTGGCAATGCCTCTACCTAGAGATGTCCTGGGCTTTCAGACAAGCGATGGGGTGAGAGGAGTGGGGATGATGTCCGTTTGACTCTCCTCAGAGGTTGGGAAAGTTAGCATAAATCACACCGGACAGGGATTGGGGCAGAGGGCAGATCAGTCAAAGGTGCATGAAAAATACAATTTATGACATGGCCTATCATGACCGTATGTGCACATAGATAGGAATGAACTGCTTCTCCTAGTCACCTGTTTGAACCAGTTCATCTGGTGAGGTAGTGATGAGATAAAACTGATAAGTTTACTGGTACATTTTGTACGTTATTATTTTCGGCTCATGAACTTTGCTCATTGCAGAAAATCCTGACAAATGACATAAAAGGTCAGATCCTCAGTAGGGGTAAAATGATGTAGCATCATGATGGCAATGGTGCTAAGCCAGCTTACAGCTGAGGATCTGGCCCTCTGTATTAGCCCTTGTGCACTTTTTTCCCTTCTCTTCCATGAACTCAAAAGTGACATCACTAAGATTCCAAGGATTCTTTCTGAATGTGTCTATTTAGATTTAAAATAAAAACTCGAATCTTATCCAAACAGGGGTTAGTGGTACTTTCAATTGAAATAATGAACATGGGCTCATTAGTAAGACAAAATTAGCCCACCACAGTGTTTCCCTCCTGAAATGAAATAAATCTGAACATCGGAAGGGCCAACAATAAGCACAGTTTAAAGAGAACAGAAAACTCATAAATACCATTAAAATGTTGACACGTGATAGCTCCTTATGATTTGTGATGTAATATCTCTCTCTATTTTCAGTACAAGTCAACTAAACAATGAATTTTCTGTATATGCAGAAAGTTATTCTGTGTAACTATTCATTTCAAAGAAGTAAATATAATGGGATAGAATTTCCCAAAATAGAACAGAAGCTTTTAAGTAGCGTGTTGTTTTTAAAAGCAGAGTTGAATAAATTAGCATGGATTTTTTTTTAAACTAACTTTGTAACTGCCAAAGTAATTTTCTGACTTGCATCTCACTATAGAATTGGCGGAGAAGCCAATTTTAATATTAAAAGGGCTTAAGTGTTAACTAGGATAGACAGATTTGTGTGTGTGCAACCTTGCACAAACTCAAGTCAAAGATGTATCTCCCAGGCAGTGGTGAAATTTTACAAATCAATTCCCACTGGTTCAAACATCAGTTTAGAACCCACCAAAGATTTAGGAGAATCTACATCAAGTGTGAGAAGCTATGCACAATTCCAATAACCTCATTGGCTAGGAGGCAGCAGGCCATGCCAGATATTGGGCCCTGAGATTACACAAAATAAATACATCTTCAGTATCTCTGATGTGTGGGGAAAGGATTCCTCACTATTTCCAGTTGAGCTAATATCAGTTAAAGAAGCAGAGAGCTCTTCAAGTTTATTCTGAATTTGCATGCCTAGTGCATGGTGCATGTTGCCATCTTGGATGCCGTGACTGACAAAATCCTGATCTGGATGTTTACTAGGGAGATGGGTACCTAGAGATCTTAATGTGGCAGCAATATCTACTCAGACTTTTGTAAGGAGAAAAAAAAAGACATCTGGGAACTCAGGATAGGTCAAACAGCAGCATTTGCAATATGGGATTTTGAGCTATATTGCTACTGAAGACCTTTTAAGTATTATACAGGATTTTTTAATTTACATTATTTACAGTATATCTTGTTTGTTGGCATCATTTTTGACAAGCTTCTTTCTAGGCATCTATGCAAGTATGGCAACATAATTACTAAGGAACATAAAATGTTAAATTACAACTCATATGCCAAACATATAATCCATTAAACACGGAATATACACTGTACAATTGTGGAAAGCCTCTGGAAGTTACTAGTTGCATAAAGTCTTGAGGCAAACGGTAAATTTTGATAGCTATTTCAGTCCTTCTTGTCAACAATTCAGTCCCTTTTAAAACTACAAAGTTAACTGACCTTTAATAATTAGTTACAGCCTAGGACTTACTGAAAGAGCGGGAAGATACAAATAAAATAAATAATTCAGCATGTAAAAGAATTGACTTGAGCACAAACTTACTCGGGTAGGCCATTAAAAAAATGAAGTGCATTCAAGATTTCACTCTAATTGATTCCATTTCAGTTTTTAGAAACTTGTGATTAATTTGCTATCCACTGAAATTTGCTGAAGGTGCGTTTTTCAGCGTGTTTAAGGTCTATCTACACGGCAAATATGACTTTGCTGGGGGACTCATTTACAATGGCTTTGCTCCCAATGTGTTATAAAAATGTTTTTTGCCTGCATAGATAGAACCCTGAAAAAAATCACGACTGTAGCATGGCCCCCTTAACACGATTATAAACACAGTTTGGTCATGTCTACCTGATATAATCCCCCACCACGCTGGGTGTAGTCAGACCCACTGACAGTAATTCCGGGCCCCAGGGCAGAATAATCAAGGGGCCCCCACGCACACCCAAGCTGCGCCTGCGCAGACACAGTCCACCCGACATTTGGATGGTGCTGCGCCTGTGCTGGGTGGTGCTCAGCAAGCTGCCGGCTGTGCTGCTGGGCGCGCTCTTCCGGCATGGCCAGGGTTTCCACATACCCGCCAGGTAAGGTTGCCAACTGTCTAATCATGCAAACCTAAAGACCCTTGCCCAGCCCTGCCCCTTCCCTGAGACCACGCCCCTTCTCTGAAGCCCCACCCCTCCCTCTGTTGCTCGCTCTCCCCCACCCTCACTCACTTTCACCAGGCTGGGGCAGTGGGTTGGGGTGCGAGGTACAGGCTTTGGGAGGGACTTTGGGTGCAGGGTGCGGGCTCTAGGCTGGGGCAGGGTGTTGGGGTGCAGGAGCAGGTCAGGAGGTCGGCGCTTACCTTGGGCTGCTCCCAAAAGCGATTGGCACACCCTTCTGACAGCGGCTCCTAGGTGGGGGCCCAGGGGGTCTCCACGCGCACCACTGCTCGCAGGCACCACCTCTGCAGCTCCCATTGGCCGCAGTTCCCAGCCAATGGGAGCTGCAGAGTTGGCACTCGGGGTAGGGGCAGCACGTGGAGACCCCGTCCCCAGGGACCGCAGGGACGTACAGTGTGCTGACCACTTCCGGAAGCGGCACGGAGCGAGGGCACACAGAAAACGTGCCTTAGCTCTGCTGCACTGCCAGCGGCGGAGGCCAGGGGCCCCCGGACCTTTTTAAATCGCTCGGGCCCCTGGGCAATTGCTCCCCCCCCTTGGTGGGCCTGGGTGTAATGTAGAGAAGTTCCAAAGCATTACAGGAGTATTTTATATGTGTATATGTAAATAGTTAATAGATAAAGTGCCAATAGATGGCAATCAAGAATGTAGCTTAGTTCCTAGATTTTGTAGGACCGAACCAATGTGTTGTACAATGCAAACAGCTTCCACTGGCTGCTGTTAACCACAAAGGATAAGTTCAGCCAGTAGTATTTTCAGTGGACTGAAAATTAATTTTTGAACACGGGGCATCCCAACTTGTAGAAGGCAGTTGTTCATGGATTCTAGGTGGTATTTTCACAAAAGCACCTAAAATGATTTCGGAGCACAAGTCTCATTGTCTGCTAATGGCACTAAGGGCAGCCTAAAGTTATGATAAATGGTTTACAGATGGGGTTTCAAAAGTGTCCAAGTGTCTTAGAAAATCCCACCAACAAGCCATTTATCATAAAACTAGGCTCCCCCCACTGTTGTTTCATGGCTAATTGAGCTAGCTGCATGGGCAGTGGGTATTGTAGGCAGGGGGAGGCTATGCCTCCCCAAACAGCCTGGTGTGGCCCCACCCACACTCCACCCCCAGCCTCCCTCCTGCAGTTCCTGGCACTCTGCCCTGGCTGCGGCTGGCTGCGGCTGGGGCTGGAGGTGGCCGGCATGCCTCCCACGGGGACTCAGGGTGGCTGCACTGGGGCTGCGCTACCTGCCCAGCACTCAGGGGCTGGGGATGCTGCAGCCATGCTGCCCAGCCACCCGGTGCTCTGGGGCTGGCTGCCTGGTGAACCAGGGCTGTGGGCGGCCACCCGGTATACTGGGGCAGGACTGGGGGCACTGCGGCTACACCGCCCAGCCACCTGGTGCACTGGGGCTGGGGGCACTGCGGCGCGTCTCCCAGCCACCCGGTGTATGGGGGCTGGGGGCACTGCGGCTGTGCCGCCCGGCACTGGGGCCGGGGCCACGGCGGGGTGCTCTGGGCTCCTGCAGGGGAGCGGGGCAGAAAGGGGAGGGGGAGGGATGTAGCCTCCCCTAACGGCTGGGTCACCGCCCCCCCATGGCTAGCTGGAGCAATTATTCTAAATGCAGTGCTTTACTAGATAATGGTAAAAGCATGTTTACAGGCCAGTGCAAAAACATGCAAAGTGTGCAGCCTCAGAAGGACCCTTATTATGAGCTATGGGTTCCAGGAACTTAGGACTGGCTGGTCTGAAGACACAATCTCTGGAAGTGAGTGGAGGTAGAGCAACGGGCCTGGTCTCCCCCATTTGGCTAGCTCAGAGAAGAGTCCCATTCCCATTACAAGCTCTCCTCTCCAGATTCCTGCCAGTATATCACTGATGCTTGGAAAGCCAACAAATACTTGACCAGTTGCTTCCCTCAGGAAGCTATTGGAGTCTTTCTGGAGTCCTGTACATGTGTAACCAGGAGATGTGTAACCAGGGGAACCTAGGGCTGGCATTGTTTATGTGGAGACACTGACCTGGCATAAAAGGGGTGGGTGGGAATCAATACAAATATGTGATAAACATAATTGTATTCTCAGCTGTTCAGAGCAAATATTGGACTCTGGTACATTTTTGAAGCCAATTTAATACAATCACAAATCTTGTTATTCTGCTTGTATTAACTCCATCCATAATAAATTGTGTTGCAAGTGTATCTCTCACAATTTAGGGGAAAGGTATACAACACAAAGTGCACAAATCAAACCGTTCCAACTGAAATAGTAACCTTTGCCTCTTAGTCCAATTCTGTAGTTGCAGGACTGGGTATTTCAATATTATAAATCAATTACTCTATGTTTTACTAGCAAAGATAAACAACATGAGAGCAGGGCATTGGGACTGCATGAAATACTTAGCACTTCCAGTAAAGCAGAATGATTTATCATCATTTTATTTTGAACCAATCTGTTAATCTATAAATATCACCACATTTTCCATTTTTCTCCATGTTTCTCTTATTGTGAATTCATTGAAGCATACATGTCACATAACTACACTCTGACTAGAAAATCAGACAAGGAGACAAAACAAGGGAGGGGAGATAAGATTAGGTAAAAATGAAGAATGGGAACATTACATTCAGGACTTTTTTATTTTAAGAGGTCAGCATGTGGTTTAGGAAAAAGAAGTGGTAATGTTAAGCACTGAATTCCTTACCAGGTTTGTAAATATGTAAAAGCACAGTGATTAACAATGGGAAAAGGACACTATGGACTACGGCCCAGTCTAAACTAAAATACTGCATTTTTAATTCAAAACTCCTCTAGAAACCTTCTAAATTTGGGTTTACTTACCCAATTTGGGTTTACATCAGGGATCAGCAGCCTTTGGCACACAGCCCGCCAGGGGGCCCCTGGCAGGCCGGGCCAGTTTGTTTACCCGCCGCATCCGCAGGTTCAGCCAATCGCAGCTCCCACTGGCCGCAGTTCGCCACTCTAGGCCAGTGGAGGCTGCCGGAAGCAGTGCGGGCCAAGGGATGTGCTGGCCGCCGCTTCCCGCAGCCCCCACTGGCCTGGAGCAGCGAACTGCAGCCAGTGGGAGCTGCGATTGGCTGAACCTGTGGATGCGGCAGGTAAACAAACTGGCCCGGCCCGCCAGGGGGCTTACCCTGGTGGGCCGTGGGCCAAAGGTTGCAGATCCCTGGTTTACATAATACTAGACTTCATTATTACTCCTTTGCTGCAAGTACTCATCAGGGACTCATAACAGCAGAGAAGCTAGAAGTGCAGCAACTAATTGCTCATGGGTACCCCTTGCCCAAATATTTGATTTATATATATATATAGCCCCATTCCTATACACACTTGCACACATGAGTAACTTTACTCACCTGAGGAGTCACATTGATTTCAGTAGGATTCCTCATGTGAGGAACTCAGGGTATGGCTACACTGCAACTGGGAGCATGCCTCCCAACCCAGGTAGAAAGGCACCAGCTAGCTCAAGTAGACCTAGCATGCTAAAAATAGCAGCGTGGACCCTGTGGCACAGTCTGGATACCTGAGTTGGCAGGCTTGTACTCAGGTGGCTAGCCCATGCCACAGCACCCATACTACTATTCTTAGCACACAAGCTCAAGCAGAGCTAGCATGTGTCTGTCTACCGGAGCTGGGAGACATGCTCCCAGCTGCAATGTAGATGTACCTTCGGTGACTTCAAAGGGAATCCTCATGTGAGTAAAGCCACATGCATAAGCGTTTGCAGGATCAGGCACCTACCAAGCAGGGGGAAAGAAAATAATTTTAACATCACTATAAGAACTAGTTCTGAGAGTGCTGCAACAACACTGACCAAAATCGTGATGTGACACCATTAAAGGGCATTTCCATTAACAAGAAGGGGATATGCAGCAACAGGCAAAATACCACACGTATCTATCTGGTATTCACTTCAGCTCCCACAATAGCCATTTGAGATTCAAGTCTCTCAACTAGCCCTTTGGAACATAGTAACCCCATAACTGTTCAATGTCCCTGTTCTTTAAAAACTGTGAGCCCACATCTGCCCCATTTTACATTTGTGGTATTGCTGGTGGATCTGGCCTGCTGTCCTATTCTCCTACCATTTATATCTGTTTGGCTTAGACTTCACTGATGAGTCTTTGCCCCATTTGAAAGTGCAAGAATATGAAGGGTTTTGAATTGGTAAAACACTATCTTTATGTCAGAATAAGAACAAGGACTTTGGTTTGGTCTTGGTGAAAGAGTAAGTTTTATATCACTGTTTTCACCGTGTGGTTTGAGAAAAATATTTGCCGCGTCTGGAAAACTGTAAACTTGGACTATCTAAAATAGACACTGAAGCATATCATGATCCCCACTCCCTTTGCAATAGCACAGTCATTAACATTTTACAGCACTTCTGACCTATAATGCTTAGCTCCTACTTTATTTGCTGTATATTATGGCTGTGTGTACAATACACCATATGGTGAGTAGGAAGTTATTGCATTAGACCTGGTTATGTAACTGCATGTTTACATTGAAACATAATTTGCCATGGTTTTGCACACTCTTGTGTTCTTTCAGCCACATGCTGTAGATGTGAATGGACAGGTAGAAGAGGAAATTAAATACCCAGATGTTTGTGGTCAACAGAAGTTCATCAAAAGTTTTTGATATCAGAAACAAAAATTTTTGTTCATGTTTCATTAAGTAAATGAATTGCATTAGTTTTTTATTTTATGCTGACACATTCATATTCTATAGGATCAGAACCACATTATCATTTATATCTTTGTTGAAAACCATATGTCTCCATCAAAAATATGTATAATTGAGTCATTAATGTTAATTGAAATTGTACCTGAGCCTTAAGGGCAGGAAGCCATTCTTCCCATTTACTGTTAGGGTCGCCAATTCTGGCTGGACGAATTCCTGGGGGTTTCATCACATGACATAATCTTTAATTAAAGATTAATCTTTAATTCCTGGAGACTCCAGGACAATCCTTGAGGGTTGGCAACCAAATTTACTGCCCATACCACTGAGAAACAGGATTCATTGTTTTCTTTGCTCTCCTGACACCTTGTTCTAACAGAAGAATGAGTAGTCATTCAATGGTTTCAATGGTTGATCATGAGTAGAGGTGAGAGTGACCCACAAGTTTGGATTCACAACTAAGCTTCCTCAAAGATCCAGAAAAACCCATTTCTGATTTTCAATTTTCAAGTACTGTACTGAGAATAATGTATTTAAATTGTACACAGTTAGAATATTGAAAAATCTTAATTGCTATAATTGAAATATTCTTACCAGGAGGAGAGACCTGGACTTACTGTTAGGACACAGGCCTGAGAGTTAGAATAGTTAGGTTCTATTCTTGATTGTGACACAGACTTCCAGTGTGACCTCAAACAAGCCACATAACCTGCCTTTGCCTCAGCTTCTCCATTTGCAAGGTGGGGATAATACTACTTCTTCACCTCACAGAGGTACTAAGGGGTAATGACCACGGCAAGCCACTCCACTTTGTGCCTTCCTTTTCCTCACATTCTTTTTCTGTTTTGTCTATTTCATTTGTAAGCTCTTCAACTCATGGACTCTCTCTCAATGTGTCTATACACAAAATCTAACAAAATGGGACTGGTATGAACTGGGGCCTCTAAGAACTAATAATAATAAATCAACATCCCTAATTCATTAAGCTCTTTGGGTGTTGGGTGATCATATCCAACTTTATCAGCTGGCCCAGCAAAGGTAAGAGGCTTGCCATTTATTAAGAACTAAAGGACTTAATTCAAGTAATAGAGGGTTGCACTGGAGATTCCCATTGACAAACACAATATCTATCTATATATGTAGCTATAGCTCACTATAGAAGGTATTATAGGAGTGGAACATGTTATTAATACTGTACATGTCTTTTTTTCTCCCCCTTCCTTTTATTTGCCCTCTTTGCAACTACAAGAATACCTGCATCAGATTATCAAACAAACCAACCCCCCATAGCCAGCTCAGATCTTCCTTAGACTATGAGCTCCTCAAGGCAGGGACTACCCCTTCTTGAACATCTGAAAAAACACCTAGTACAGTGTAGATTCTGCCATCAAACAAGATACCAAACCAATAGCTTCCAGTGATTCATTCAGGAAAGAACAGAATGAAAGTGATGAAGCTACCATACACACACCTATGCCCCACTCTTGCAAACACAAAGACTTAACTTTTCTCCCATCACCGGTCCCATTAAGTCTTAAGAAGAGCTTAAAGATAAACATGTATGTGAATGTGTGTGAGAGTACTAACTCTCATAATTCTCACAATATTTGAGGTGTTTTTCTTAAATTATGTACTGGAGTCACATTATGTGAAATTTTCAGCTTTTGTTAAAAAAATTCTAGCCCTCATGTTTTCTAAGAGCAGATTGAATACATGAATTGCATCAGAAGGCAAGCAAAAAGCACTCAATATTATTATTTAGCTTACAAATCTCATGATTTTTAAGGGTCTGACTCGGGATTTTTGAATATGTGTGGTTAGCAATACTGCATCAAACAGGGGAGGCACTGATCTTCCCTTTTTATACAAGTTACATGCTTATGCACACAGTAAGATTCACTACTATTGTAATGCTGTGTAGAAGAAAGATTACCATTTGTTAGGGTGACCAGATGTCCCGATTTTATAGGGACAGTCCTGATATTTGGGGCTTTTTCTTACATAGGCTCCTTTTACCCCCACCCCCTGTCCCGATTTTTCACACTAGCTATCTGGTCACCCTACCATTTGTGTCACTTGCTATCACTGTTATACAATTGCACAAATCTTGTACTGCTAGAAACCTGATATAAGGACTTTGCAATCATTTGCATGTATATGAGCTATTAACCATACATACAAATGTATATGGGAATCTATCTCACCGGAACTCACAAAAGAGAGTCCAGGCAGCAACATCACCTGAAAATGTTTCTTCAGTAAACAGTGTCAGTTTGCTAACTCTGTTACGTGTCTGATTATATTCAGCCTCATTTGGGGAGAAACAATATGGTGAACTTTTTTATAGCTAGTATAATACAGTTGTTGTATGAGTCCTGGTTGGACTAGACCAGAACAATCAATTTTTATCACCAAAAAAAATTGCTGTAAACTAGAATAGCCATTGTTTCTTTACTTGCCGATTTTCTCACTAAGTCCTGTCCACTTTGCAAGAGCTGCAGAGCAGAGTTGTCTGGGTGATTACACTGTCCAATTTAGAGTACTGCTTGTTTTGGCAATCTGAGTGCTCTTTGCCGGCCTTAAGCTCAGTTTTGAAGCAGTTTGTTTTCACAATTTTCCATAAACTATTAATGTAGTTGCACTTTCATAGACTTCTGGAAAACAAGCATTGCTTAACTCTCCAAAACACATGACACCATCCATCTTCTGCTGTTCACGAAGACAGCACAAGAGTACCTGGCTCTATTTTGGGCGGTTAGAGATATTACCATTTTTGGTGTCTTGAGCCTATGTAAATTTATAAGCCTAGTTTGTCAGAAGCTGTTAAGTAACCCACACAGTAACATGAATAGCTGTCTGTAGTTTCCAACTATTAACAGAAGGCAGAACAATAGCTTACAGTGATTCATGAAACACAGTAATAATGTCCTGGAAGTCTCTCCTCCCACTTCAAGGACAGACATCACAGTTCCAGCCACTCAGCATTTCTGATCTTGCCGCATCTTTTCTGGAAGAAATGCTTTTAAATGTCAGTCCTTCTACACGTGACATCAAAGAGGCTGCACTGCTGAGCATCTTTTGGAAGGGAAAACAGTTTCTGCTCCCTAGACTTAGCCCAGGCTTCCCCCGTGACTACTTCTTTGGTCTCCTCCCACACTCTATTACGTGCCTTCTTCCATACCTCTCCTTCTGCTTCAGATAAGCTCCAAACATCCTCCCTTAGTCTCCTTCTTCAGAAAGATTTCTCAGAGTCTGTGCTTAACTGTCCACAAAGCTTAACTACTAGCCAGTTTGCTCTGTGCAATAGTGTACCCATACGTACTGTTAGGTTATGATGCAGTATGATGAAGTCGGAATTTTTCATAATATTTTGGATGAATATTGTGTGTCTCAGTTTCCCCTATGTACTGCATGATTAACTGGGCAGTGGGAAAAGGTGGTTTTTATTCTTTGTAGAGATCCAGGTGCGATTATCACCTGGCTGTCTGGGGCCTGGGCCCCATGCCCATGCAGAATCTCAAAAGACAATGACAAGTCTGATTGCACGGACATCTGGTACCAAGCAACTAATGACCAGGAACTGCTGACCCCTTCTGCAGGAAGCCAGCCGGTTTTGACCCCTGGAGAACAAAGAACTAAGGTGGATAGACAGGTGATGAGAGGTTTGCTCGGGAAGAAGAACAAAGGACTGGGGAAGGGCAGAGGGGATTGTATAGTGTGGGCTATTGGAAGCAGGACACACTTCTGGAGTGGGACTCTTCTGGGCTGGGGAAAGAAAGAGAGGTTGGGGCTCAGGACTGACCCCAGATGGACTATGCTGTAACTCTCTATGTCAACCAAGGACTTTCTACACTGTGTTCCAAACATCTAATAAACCCTTCTGCTTTTTACAACCCTGCCTGAGGGTCACTCCAGATTAAGGAAGCTAAGGGTGCATTGCTCCTTTGGGTGTTCAAGTCTTCCCCAGGTGTCCAATTTGAGTGGACTCACTGAGGGGAGCACTTAGAGTGAAACAGGGGTGCTGAAGGTTCAGAGGGTCTGTCCCAGGAGGTGGTGAAGCCAAGGGGCTTATCCCAGTGAAAGAGAGTGACCCGGGGGCAGGGAGGTAGCACACTGAAGGGGTCCTCTTAGGGACTGTTCCAGAGCTGTGCGAGAGAGCACTGGACCTGTGGATCTGTGATATGCAGCACAAACAGGGGTGAAAGTAACTTAAAGGACTTGCCGGTACTCCGGAGTCCTGAGGAGGAGCGTGGCCTCCACTGGAAGAGGCGGGGCCTTTAAATCCCCAGGCCCTTTAAATCAGGATTTAAAGGGCCCGGGGCTAGGGCTGTGGTCGCAGCAGCTGGGCACCCCAAGCCCTTTAAATCACACCCTGAGCTCCCAGCTGCAGAGGTGTCTGGGAGCCCTGGGGTTCGGTGGCGATTTAAAGGGGGTGATTTAAAGGGCCCGGGGCTCTAGCTGCTGCTACCGCTGCAGAGCCCCGGGCCCTTTAAATTGATGACAGAGCCCAGGGCTCTGGCTGCTGCTAACCTCCAGGGTCCTTTAAATCATCTCCGGAGTCCTGCTGCTGGAGCCCTGGGGTAGCGGCGGCAGGCCTCCAGCGGCAATTTAAAGGACCCGGGATGGTAGAGGCAGCGGGAGCCCCAAACCCTTTCAATAGCCACCAGAGCCCTGCCGCCGCTACCCCAGGGCTCCGGCAGGCTCTGAGGGCTATTTAAAGGGCCCGGGCCCTTTAAATTGTCCCCGGAGCCATTGGGTAGCGGCAGTGGGGCTCCAGCGGCGATTTAAAGGGCCCGGGATGGTAGCGGCGGCAGGAGCCCTGGGACCTTTAAATCGCCACCCGAGCCCTGTCGCTGCTACCACAGGGCTCTGGCAGCGGGGCTCTGGTGGCAATTTAAAGGGCCCTGGGCTCCAGCCCTTTAAATTGCTGCCTCAGGAAGCTGGTCCACCCCGGTATGGCACACCAGTTCTTGCCGGCAGGGGTGGCAGGTTTGTAGAAATTTTGGTGGTGCCCAGAACCTGCCTCTGCCCAAACTCTGCCCCCCCCCCCCAACTCCACCCCTCACCTGCCCAAGGCTCTGGGAGGGAGTTTGGGTGGGGGAGGAGGTCTGGGGTGCAGGCCCTGGGCAGGGGCAGGGGACTGGGGTGCAGGAGGGGTGCAGGGTGCAGGCTCTGGGAGGGAGTTTGGGGATGGGAGGGTGTGCGGAGGGAGGGGGTGCAGGTTCTGAGGGGGAGTTTGGGGATAAGAGGGGGTGCAGAGGGAGGGGGTGCAGGGGTGAGGGCTGTGGGGTGAGGCTGGGGGTGGATTTGGGGTGTGGCTGGGAATGAGAGGTTTGGGGTGTGGGAGGGGACTCAGGGCTGAGGTAGAGGGTTAGGGTACATGGGGATGAGGGCTCTGGCTGGGGCTGGGAATGAGGGGTTTGGGGTGTTGGAGAGGCTCAGGGCTAGGGCAGAGGGTTGGAGTGCAGGGGGATGAGGGCTCTGGCTGGGGGTGTGGGCTCTGGGGTGGGGCAGGGCTGGGGATGTGTTTGAGGTGCAGGCAGGCTGCCCTGGGACTGGAGCCAGAGAGGAGGACTCCCCCCAGCCCTCTCCCTGCCGGCAGCAGCATGCTCTGGTGTAGGGACCCCCTTCTCCCCCACGGCAGCACACTCACCCCCCACTGTCAGTGCATGTGCTCCTAGGGCCCCTCTCACGTCTAGGAATCCCCCTTGCCTCCCCTGTAGTGGCTGCCGGGGGGGGGGGGGGAGCTGCCATCACACGTGCGCCTCCTCCCCTGCTGCTGCCCCTAACTGTAGCCTCACTGGGGGTGGGGGATGAGGCTGCCCCTTGCCCAGCGTGGGGCAAGAGCAGTGAGTGCGGGCAGGGGGGGGCAGCTGTACTGGTGGAGGGTCCCACTGGAAAATGAAAGGGTGTGAGGGGGAAGGGCAGCCTGCCCTGGCAGTAGTGGCGGGGGGCACTAGGACCCTTCAGCTGCAGTTAATGCAGGCAGGCAGCATGGAGATTCAGAGGAGAGACAGGGAAGCTCTGCTCTGGGACCCAGGGGGGTGCACAGGGGCAGCAAAGGGGGGCCAGCCCACACTCAGGGGAGGCGCGGGGGGGGGGGGCAGCAGGTGGGGCCAGAGGGGAGACCCGGCCCTGAACATTCGTGGAGCCAGGCCCCCGGACCCTCAATAGTGCTGGAGCCAGGAGGAGGAGTCAGAGAGGGAAAGAATGCTCCATTTTCTTGCCAGTACGCTACTGCACCTTTTCTTACTGGTCCTCCATACCGGCCCATACCGGCTTACTTTCACCTCTGAGCACAAACCACTTAAACATATGACCAGTCCCCTTGGCTTCAACAGGACAATTCACATGCTTCAAGTTAAGCATGTGCTTAAGAGATTTCCTTGATTGAGGCCTGAGATTGTGAACTCTTGATTAGGGGATAGATTCTGGGCCAGAACCTCAGCTGATGTAAATCAGCATAACTTCATTTACTTTAATGGAGCTACACCAATTTACATCTGGGTCTCTGCTGTTAATTGTTATGCACTCTTATGGCTCTGTATATTCAAAAGAAAGACACCTACACTGATTCCAAATTTCTTCAGCATTTCTCCAAAGTCATACCAGAATTTGCTACTTAAGCACCATGAAGCTACTTAAATAAAGTTAGTGATTTGTAGCTTTACACACACAATATAAATCTAAACCTCCAAGGATTGATTATAGCAAGGATTTAATTAAATCAGTCATCTTAGAGGATTCCCTTAAAATTTATACAAATATCCACACATACAATAACTGTTGAAAGAAATTAGATGCACGTGGAATATTAGACTTGTTTTATACAGAACATAAGGCAGAAAACTTACAGTTCAGGTTGAAGAAATACACTCCTCTCTCACTTTTCATTCCCTGGGACCAGTCCTGCACACTGCCATTCAAACATAAAAGCGTGAATGAAAAAAGATAGTTTTTGCATTAAAACTATATTAATTCAATTTCCAGCATTTCTAATTACCGTATATACTCGTTCATAAGCCGAATTTTTTTAGTAAAAAAGGGAAGCACCAGAGAAGGGGGTTGGCTTATGAACGGGTATAAAGAGGGAGAGGTGGGACGCAGCCCCTCCCCCCAACAGAGGGAGGGAGGAGAGGCAGCGCAGCCAGCAGAGCCAGAAGGGAAGGGGCGGGGCCAGAGTCTCTCCACTTCTGGCCACGCTGCTCTCCCCCCAGCCTCCAAAGCAGCTGCAGCTCCGGGGCTGGCAGGCTGCAGCCGCGACGGTTGGCCCCACCCCCCAGAGCAGGCTGTGGCCGATTGCCCGGCCTGCTGGAGCACACTGCGGCCGTGCCACCTGGCCCAGCCTGCTGGAACAGGCTGTGACCGCGCTGCCCGGTCTGGCCCCCTGGAACAGGCTGCGGCCGCGCTGCCCAGCCTGCCAGAGCAACTCCAGCCTGATCAGAGACATCCTCCCCTGGCCCTCCCCAGATAAGGTGGGAAGAGATGGATGGGAAGAGTGTGGGGGTTCCGGGCTAGGGGTGGGGTCATGTGGGGGTGGTCACAGGGGCTACTCCCCTGACTCCCAGCTTCTGCTCCCAAAAAATTTCCCCACCAGTTGCTGTCCCAGCCCATCAGGGTAAGCAGCTGGAGCGCCAGGATACTTTGTTTACTTAAGTTTACCTCCGTGCCTGCGGACGCTCGAGGTAAACAAACCATCTCGGCCCCCCAGCGGCTTATCCTGATGGAGCCAAAGTTTGCTGGCCCCTGAATTATAGGGTCGGCTTATGAATGGGTTATACAAATTTTACATTTTTACTTATCCATCTTGGGGGGGGGTCGGCTTATAAACGAACCGGCTTATGTTTGAGTATATACGGTAAATCATAGAATCATAGAATCATAGAATATCAGAGTTGGAAGGGACCTCAAGAGGTCATCTAGTCCAACCCCCTGCTCAAAGCAGGACCAATTCCCAGCTAAATCATCCCAGCCAGGGCTTTGTCAAGCCGGGCCTTAAAAACCTCCAAGGAAGGAGACTCCACCACCTCCCTAGGTAATGCATTCCAGTGTTTCACCACCCTCCTAGTGAAATAGTTTTTCCTGATATCCAACCTGGACTTCCCCCACCGCAACTTGAGACCATTGCTCCTTGTTCTGTCATCTGCCACCACTGAGAACAGCCGAGCTCCATCCTCTTTGGAACCCCCCTTCAGGTAGTTGAAGGCTGCTATCAAATCCCCCCTCATTCTTCTCTTCTGGAGACTAAACAATCCCAGTTCTCTCAGCCTCTCCTCATAAGTCATATGCTCCAGACCCCTAATCATTTTTGTTGCCCTCCGCTGGACTCTTTCCAATTTTTCCACATCCTTCTTGTAGTGTGGGGCCCAAAACTGGACACACTATTCCAGATGAGGCCTCACCAATGTCGAATAAAGGGGAACGATCACGTTCCTCGATCTGCTGGCAATGCCCCTACTTATACAGCCCAAAATGCCGTTAGCCTTCTTGGCAACAAGAGCACACTGTTGACTCATATCCAGCTTCTCGTCCACTGTGACCCCTAGGTCCTTTTCAGCAGAACTGCTACCTAGCCATTCGGTCCCTAGTCTGTAGCAGTGCATGGGATTCTTCCGTCCTAAGTGCAGGACTCTGCACTTGTCCTTGTTGAACCTCATCAGGTTTTTTTCTGCCCAATCCTCTAATTTGTCTAGGTCCCTCTGTATCCGATCCCTACCCTCTAGTGTATCTACCACGCCTCCTAGTTTAGTGTCATCTGCAAACTTGCTGAGAGTGCAGTCCACACCATCCTCCAGATCATTAATAAAGATATTAAACAAAACCGGCCCCAGGACCGACCCTTGGGGCACTCCACTTGAAACCGGCTGCCAACTAGACATGGAGCCATTGATCACTACCCGTTGAGCCCGACGATCTAGCCAGCTTTCTATCCACCTTACAGTCCATTCATCTAGCCCATACTTCTTTAACTTGGTGGCAAGAATACTGTGGGAGACAGTATCAAAAGCTTTGCTAAAGTCAAGAAATAACACATCCACTGCTTTCCCCTCATCCACAGAGCCAGTTATCTCATCATAGAAGGCAATTAGGTTAGTCAGGCACGACTTCCCCTTCGTGAATCCATGCTGACTGTTCCTGATCACTTTCCTTTCCTCTAAATGTTTCATAATTGATTCCTTGAGGACCTGCTCCATAATTTTTCCAGGGACTGAGGTGAGGCTGACTGGCCTGTAGTTCCCCGGATCCTCCTTCTTCCCTTTTTTTAAAGATGGGCACTACATTAGCCTTTTTCCAGTCATCTGGGACCTCCCCCGATCGCCATGAGTTTTCAAAAATAATGGCTAATGGCTCTGCAATCTCACCCGCCAACTCCTTTAGCACCCTCGGATGCAGCGCATCCGGCCCCATGGACTTGTGCACGTCCAGTTTTTCTAAATAGTCCCGAACCACTTCTTTCTCCACAGAGGGCTGGTCACCTTCTCCCCATGCTGTACTGCCCAGTGCAGCAATCTGGGAGCTGACCTTGTGCGTGAAGACAGAGGCAAAAAAATCATTGAGTACATTAGCTTTTTCCACATCCTCGGTCACTAGGTTGCCTCCCTCATTCAGTAAGGGGCCCACACTTTCCTTGATTTTCTTCTTGTTGATAACATACCTGAAGAAACCCTTCTTGTTACTCTTAACATCTCTTGCTAACTGCAACTCCAAGTGTGATTTGGCCTTCCTGATTTCACTCCTGCACGCCTGAGCAATATTTTTATACTCCTCCCTGGTCATTTGTCCAATCTTCCACTTCTTATAAGCCTCTTTTTTGCGTTTAAAATACTTTTCTTCTAATTGCCCTTGTTTGTTTATTTTGGTATTTCCTATTGCTTTAAATGCAGTCTTCATGACTGATCAGATTTATTGACATTCTCTAGTATTTTAGTTGATGTATTTCATGCTCATTATGAAACAGAAATTCATAACGTAACACTGGAGATGGTTTTCAGGAGGTTTTAATATCTCTGCTTGATTAAGGGAATAACTATTCCCTTACTGTTCCCTCTACTATTCACTGTGTAGAACCTGTTATTTTCATTTGAACTCTGTGTGCTGTTTGTGATGAGAGAGAACACTTCATATCTAATTAGTAGTTCGCAATGAGTCATGAGATGTGAATCAAGTTCAATGGTAAATTAAACACAACCTATAGCACAGCATCATCTATTGCCACTTCCTCAACCTAATCTCGCTGTTTTATGGAAATCACTATTGCTTTCATTGTCCTTCTAACTCTCCTAGGTTATAAACATCCTAAGAGGTTTGGTCCTTTTATTATCCAACATCGTAAACTTAATGGAAACCGTAACAAACATCGAGAGAATTAACACTATTGAAAACAAACTATAAATCACAGAATCATATAACAGTACCCTCCATAAAAGGAGCCCTGTTACACAAGACTGTTTAAAGAATGAAATTTTAAGTGTCAAAGTAAAAGGCCATATTAAATGTTCCCAGTCAAATAAATATTCTTGGAATAAAACTGATATTCAAGATGTTCTGTGGTTCAGAAACAAATACATCAAATTCTACTAAGTGGTGTATTTTGAGGAATTACTGAAACAAAATGTCATAAAAAGCAAGAATATGGTTCCAATTCTGCCCAAGATGCATATACAAGATTCCCATCTTCCACAGGAGAGATGAATGAATCCAGGGGAAAGCACCATTTACAAATATTTTTTTTAAATAAAAAAAATACAAATTCATTGTGCAGATACTTTATTCACTTTCTGCAAAAACTTGTCCAAGCAAATTTTTGTTTGAAAAAAAAAATTGCTAACAGTTAAAGTAGCACACAAACTCATACAAATGTAAATTCAGAGACAAAAAGACTCTGCAGTTATCTAGAAATCTTTGTGGATTTATTTGGAAGGTCATTCTGCCAAGAGGAAAAAAGAAAAAGAAAAAACTATATTATGTGATTAGCTTGCCATCCACAGCACAAATACCAAATACTCACAGTGACCATATCCTGTTTACTGAGGAAAGTAGGTACCTTTTTCCTCAATCCCAACTCTGCCTGTCATGTTCACCCAATCTTCTCCCTGTCCTAGAAATCATCCATCACTTTCTCCCTATCCCTTACTCAGTTTTTCTGACTCCCCGTCCTTCCCCCACCATTATATTGTCTTCTCTACCTCAGCCTAAGTCAGCTGTCTCTTTCACCAGAGCCAAGAAATGTCACATCTCAGTAACATTAATGCATTTTGTCTTTATCGCACTTGCCCACATATAAAATACAATATGGAGCAAAGAAAGAGAGAGAGAGAGAGAGAGAGAGAGACTGCCCAAAACACATGTGCTTTCATATACTATCTGGCCTGGAGTAGAATACACTAGGCTGTAAACCAGAAAACCATGAGAGCTAGGTTCACTTCTTTCACACACTGCTGTTAACATACCAGCAGTTCAGTCTTCATTACTGAGCAAGGCTGTGTACCCATACCTGGAAAAAGACCCAGTGTCTACTATCAGAGACCCCAGTCTCAGGCCTGGTCTACACTACGGGTTTAGGTCGACTTTAGCAGCGTTAAATTGAATTAAGCCTGGACACGTCCACACGACGAAGCCCTTTCTTTCGACTTAAGGGTCCTTTAAACCGGTTTCTTTACACCACCTACGACGAGGGGATTAGCGATAAAACCAGCCTTTGCGGGTCGGAATTGGGGTAGTGTGGACGGAATTCGACGTTATTGGCCTCCGGGAGCTATCCCACAGTGCTTCATTGTGACCGCTCTGGACAGCACTCTCAACTCAGATGCACTGACCAGGTAGACAGGAAAAGACCCGCGAATGTTTGAATTTCATTTCCTGTTTGCTCAGCGTGGAGAGCACAGGTGACCACGCAGAGCTCATCAGCACAGGTAACCGTGATGGAGTCCCAGGATCGCAAAAGAGCTCCAGCATGGACCGAACGGGAGGTACGGGATCTGCTCGCCATATGGGGAGATGAATCAGTGCTAGCTGAACTCCGTAGCAGTAAAAGAAATGGCAAAGTATTAGAAAAGGTCTCCAAGGCCATGAAAGACCGAGGCCATAACAGGGACACACAGCAGTGCCGCGTGAAAATTAAGGAGCTACGGCAAGCTTACCACAAAGCCAGAGAAGCAAACGGAAGGTCCGGGGCAGAGCCGCAAACTTGCCGCTTCTACGCGGAGCTGCATGCGATCCTAGGGGGTGCAGCCACCACTACCCCAACCGTGTGCTATGACTCTTTCACTGGAGAAACACACAGGGAAGACGGTTCGGGGAACGAGGAAGATGAGGATGGAGGTACTGTAGGTAGCTCACAGCAGCAAGGAAGCGGAGAAACCGGTTTCCCCAACAGCCAGGATATGTTTGTTACCCTGGACCTGGAACCAGTAACCCCCGAACTCACCCAAGACCCTCAGGGCACACAGGAGACCTCTGGTGAGTGTACCTTTGTAAATATTTGTAAACATTACACATGGTTTAAAAGCAAGCGTGTTTAAT
Source organism: Chrysemys picta bellii (assembly GCF_011386835.1). Classification (NCBI taxonomy): domain Eukaryota; kingdom Metazoa; phylum Chordata; order Testudines; family Emydidae; genus Chrysemys; species Chrysemys picta. The sequence continues at coordinate 48,066,178 of NC_088798.1, read as the reverse complement.
GATTAATTTGCCCTGGCAATCGCGGCCAGTACATCTACTGGAAAAGTCTGTTAACGTGTATGGGGATGGAGCGGAAATCCTCCAGGGACATCTCCAGAAAGCTCTCCTTTATGTACTCCCAAAGCCTTTGCAAAAGGTTTCTGGGGAGGGCTGCCTTATCCCGTCCGCCATGGTAGGACACTTTACCACGCTAGGCTAGTAGCACGTAGTCTGGAATCATTGCATAACAAAGCATGGCAGCGTATGGTCCCGGTGTTTGCTGGCATGCAGACAATATCCATTCCTTATCTCTCTTTGTTATCCTCAGGAGAGTGATATCATTCACGGTCACCTGGTTGAAATGGGGTGATTTTATTAAGGGGACATTCAGAGGCGCCCGTTCCTGCTCTTCTGAACAGAAATGTTCCCCGCTGTTAACCACGCGGTGGAGGGGAGGGGTGAAGTGATCATCCCAGAGAATTGTGTGTGTGTGTGTGTGGGGGGGTGGTTTACTTGGGTTTGTGCCGCATGTTAACCGGGAAACCGCAGCCCCTCCTTTTACATTGAAAACCCATTTTAAATGGACAACGCAATTCATCCTTGATATGGGAAATGCGCTGCTGTTTGAAACCTTTCCCGTATGTTAAGAAGGTTAAAAAAGCCAAAACACTGTGGCCTACCATGGCTGCCTGCAAGCCGAAATATGCGACCTTGTAATGAAAGAGTGTACCCATTGTTCTCTAAAATGTGTCTTTTTTAACCACCTCTCCCTTCTCCTCCACCAGCTGCAAATGTTTCTCCTTCGCAGAGGCTAGTGAACATTAGAAAGAGAAAACGTAGGACGAGGGACGATATGTTCACGGAGCTGCAGATGTCCTCCCACGCTGATAGAGCACAGCAGAATGCGTGGAGGCAGTCAATGTCGGACATGAGAAAAGCACAATATGAACGAGAGGAGAGGTGGCGGGCTGAATGGCGGGATGAAAAGAGCAAGTGGCGGGCTGAAGACGATAGGTGGCGTCAGCTTGCAGACAGACGGCAAGAGTCAATGCTCAGTCTGCTGGAGCATCAAACTGATATGCTCAAGCGTATGGTTGAGCTGCAGGAAAGGCAGCAGGAGCAGAGACCGCCGCTACAGCCCCTGTGTAACCAACAGCCCTCCTCCCCAAGTTCCATAGCCTCCTCACCCAGACGCCCAAGAACACGGTGGGGGGGCCTCCGTCCACCCAGTCACTCCACCCCAGATGATCGCCCAAGCATCAGAAGGCTGGCCTTCAATAAGACTTAAAGTTTTAAAATGCAGTGTGTCCTTTTTCATCCCTCCTCCCCCACCCATCCCAGGCTACCTTGGCAATTATCCCCTTACTTCTGTGAGGAACTAATAAAGAATGCATGAATGTGAAAAAACAATGACTTTATTGCCTCTGCAAGCGTGCTCGAATTGGGGAGGGGAGGGTGGGGTGGGGTGGTTGGTTTACAGGGAAGTAGAGTGAACCGGGTCGGGGGGGGGGGGGTTGGAGGGTTCATCAAGGAGAAACAAATAAATTTGTTAGTCTCTAAGGTGCCACAAGGACTCCTCAGTATCTTTGCTGATACAAACTAACACAGCTACCCCTCTGAAACCTTAGAAAAATATGTTTAGCTAGATCTCGTATCTATCTGCATAGTCAGTGAGGGTTTGTTTATATGGAGATTTAAGATGTTATATGAACTCAGCAATTGCTAATGGGAGGTCAGTTTTTTTAACATGTAGATTAGTATAAACTTCTAAACATACTTAATACTAGCTTTATACTTGTTTTCCAGTTTTTCTTTTCTAAAATCTCTGTTTACTTTTCTAACACAATGGTGTGCCCTGCTAATGCCCTCACTGTCTGAATCAGGACTGTCATCTAATACTTTGTTTCCATTCTGGGGAAGCTCGTGTTAAATTATTATTAAATTATATTTTCTTCTCCATTCTCTTGGAGCAAGTCCAGAAGTCATCTGGCTCCCATGTGACCAATATCTTTCTCTGGATTAAAGAACTGGAAAAAAATATTACTGTTCTCCATTGGCTAAGAATTGGGATGTTGCCCTAAGAGAACAATATGCTTTAAGACTGATAGTTCCATCCCATTATCCCATCTTATAAAAAAACAGGCTACTGCATTTTTAACTAGATGCATCTATCAGCTAATCACTTATTCACAAAGTAAGGAGGCACAAAACACATTTTGATTTCAATGAATGGAATCTCATCCCCCTCCCACAGTCCCTTTGTACATACATGCTGTAGATGACTAAAAAATTCGCAGTAATAAAAAGTTCTACCTCTGAAGGAAGTGGCCAGGTTACATGTCTGTTCAAATTCTCAATTTATTAAGAGTTTTGTTTTCAGTGAATACTGTTCTATTTTTAAAACACTCATTTACATTCAATTCATTATACAGGTCAATGCACTTCTTAGCAGTAAGGAAGTATTTAAACACCCGGGGAAGAAAAGATACCATCATTTTATAATATGGCATTAGAAGATTTGTTCTGGGACAGCCTTCATGCTGACCTCAAGCCTCCTGTGAAATATTGTAAGGTTTCTGGGGATGCATCATGCAACCATCTAATATATGAAGTTTTAGGGTATTTTCACATGTAGTTAAGTTCGTGTATTTCTGTAAACATTTTAAATTATGTCTAAATTACTCAGACTAATTTGATGTGGTATACAAAAAACTTCTCTTTTTAAGTGTGGTGACTGTCACTAACACATTAACTGGCATAACTCATTTGAACATTACAATGAAAGAAACAGGATTAAGAATGACCCAAACCTGAACCAAATGTCAGGAAACCTTGACATTAACAGAGACAAGGAAGCATTCTTTGTTATTATTAGATTTGACAAGGGCAGCAAAAGCACAATGCAGTGTGATCAAGGAGAGCTTAAAACAACCACCTCTCAGGAAGTAGCAGAATTTTTGAAAATGCGCCTGCTCTTTGATGGAGACAGGAAAAACCAAGAGCAGGCAGAATTCTTCACAGAAACTAAACGTATGAGGCTTATATTAAGTATAGACAACATACATCAGGTTGTGGAAGCCTACAACAAATTTTCATTTGTTTATGCCAGCAGAAACCACAGCTCCTGGATGAAACCAGTTGTTCCATAACCAGAATCGGAAATGCCATCACCGTCCTAGATACAGAAGGAAGGAAAAACACACTTTTAAATTAAAGAAGGCAAAATCTAATTTGCCACCTTTGTTTGATCAGCTTATAATACAGTTTTTAAAGTTTCAATTTTTTCCCACAGTACAAAAGCCACAGGTCGTCAGATGAAATTAATAAGCAACAGGTTTAATACAAACAAGAAGGGTTTTTGTGTTTTTTAAACATACAATGCACAATTAACCTGTGGAATTCATTGCCATGGGATGTTGCAAAGGAAATACTAGGTACAGAAGAGAACTAGACAAGTTCACGGAGGATAGGTCTATTATTGGCTATTAGCCAAGATGATCTGGGATGTAACCCCATGCTCCAGCTGACCCTAAACCTCTGACTAGAAGAAGGGAAAGACTGGGGTGGATCTGTCCAAGAAGCTCTGATTCTGGACACTATCAGAGACAGGCTACATGGCTAGATGAACCACTGCTCTGACGCAGTATGGCTGTTATGTTCTTGCTCTCTGGAAAAGTGATTCACGTCCAGGGCCAGTGGTCTATCATTTGACTTGAAGCAGGCAGCTTATTTGTACTGCAATTAAAACTAAGGTCCACATTGAGGAAAAGTACTTTATTGATTGGCCCTAATAACCTCTGAAATAGTCAGAATAGGCTTTTGTTCAGGAGAAAAGATGTATATAGCATTACATAAAAGGGCAATGGGCTTAAGCTTAAAAAAATGCTCAACTTCATTAATTGAATTGGTTTTTCCCCATACAAAAGTTAGGTTAGTGTAGACACAGTTCCTGGTTATTTGATCATGGAGTAATACAGTAAGGCTGCAACTGAGTCTGTTACAAGCTTGAGCTTGACACCCTCTCCCCACCTTGCAGATCCACAAGATAGAGTTGGATAGGGATAGAAAAAAATATTTGGACAGAAGGGTGCTGGTGCACAACACCCACTAATGTTTTTCCAGTTTCAAGAATAACCTTTGCCACTCCCTAGTCAATCCTTCCCCCACCCAATCCTCAATAAAGCCTTCCCAAACCCCCCTTCCCCTCAATCCAAAAAAAAGAGAAGGGGCCAAAAAAAAAATATGGAAATAGACTTTTTCCCCTGCAGAAATAGAGCTCTGAACATAACCTGATCCCAGTGAGGCTTGTCACTATGAAGAAAATTTTCTTCCCATCCCAAGCAAAGGACGCAAATGAGTCAGTGATGTCCGGGGCACTCTGGACATCTTAGTGGTTCTCATTGGTTGCTTACTTGAACATCTGTATATTGAACACACATTAAGTTGGCTCCCATGTCCCAGTCTGAGGCACCAGCTCTCATCCTCCCTCATTTCAGCTGGGTTTCCTCACTGCCAGGAAAGAAAAGATGCTATTATACTTCTACAGAGCATTCACTTTTAAGTGGAACAGTATAAATCTTCAGCATCGTGCATGAGGGAAGCAGGCAGCAGCAGAATCTTCCCTCCATCAGATGGAGCGAAGCAATTAGCAAAATCCGTACACAGGTTTCCCTTCTCCCCCACCACCAGGGGTTAAGGAAGCAGAAATACCACATCAACATCTACAGGGAGTACACAGTGTTAACTTCTGGCCCTGGTAATAAGAATGCCTTTGGATCCAAAAAAAGGGATGGAAATAAAGGAACAACCAAGATGGAAAAAATATCATGGAACCCATGGACTTGTGTGTGTTGCTGACATTGCGCGTACAGGGAGTTGTGAGACACAGAGACCAGTAGCATTGCAGTAGCAGTTTAGGCATGATTTCCTATATTTCCTTAAAGATCTCCCTGAATAAAGAGCAGACCTGGCCCTGCAAAGCATATGAAATCAAAGGAACTTACAGCCCAAGGAGGTATGCCTGCAGGCAGGTTATGTAGAACTATTTTCTTTTACCAGTTTTAAACATGCTGCCTTCCTTTTCTAAGTCATTTGTCTCTTTTCTCGGTATTGATTTTACTGTATTTCTTAAATAGGACTTCTGGGTGGGGACCAAAAGTGGACTGAACATAAAATTAGCATGTATTACCCCTTTGAATTATATTTAATATTGTCATTATATACTGCCTTTTTAAAGACAGTACAATATTTTATTCATTGTAATCAATGTGCTTTGAACACACAGCCTTCCTCCAAAAAATGAGGAAAGTTTCAGAATAAAGCACAATCTATTAATAAAGAAAAGAGAATGTCACGAACAGGGCCGGCTCCAGGCATCAGCTGAGCAAGCTCGTGCTTGGGGCAGCAGATTCCAACGGGCGGCATTCTGGTCGCCCTTCCCCCCTCCCCCCTTTTCTTTTTGGTTTTTCGCTCCGGCCGTCCTGTAGGGAGCGGAGGCGCGGAGCACCCTGCAGCAAACTCAGCAGGGCAGCCCGTGTCCTTCCCTCTCAGCCAACCTGAGCAGCGCAGAGCCCTACTAGTAGGCAGCATGGTGGGAGGGGTCGCGAGGCAAGCACCCCGCTGAAGTCCTGGCCGCCCCCTTCTCTCTCCCCCCCAGCTTCCTTCTCCTCCCCCCGCTAGACCAGGCGCACACTCCGCTGCATGTCTGCAGCATAGGGAATCCCCCTGTACCCTGGCTCCGGCCCCCCTGCAGGTTTTTTTTTCCCCTTCTGCTTTGCCGCTCCGGCCGCCCCACAGGTGTGGGGTGTGTGTGTGCGTGCGCGTATGCACTTTGCCGCTCCGGCCGCCCCACAGTTTTTTTGCTTGGCGTGGCAAAAAAGCCGGAGCCCGCCCTGGTCATGAAACACACACACTTTAGATTGAAGAGGAAAAGAAATGGGAAGGGGGAGGGAGGAGAGAGAGAGAAATTCTCCCTAGGTTAGTGGCAGAATCACTGTCTTATTCAAAACCAGACTGAGTAAATCAGTTCAGATTATACTATCAGGAACCATCCTGTATAGGTAGGCAAATAGAGTAGAAGACCTGTAAATATGTTCCACAATACCAAACCACTTTAACAGTGCATCACCATATGTTATAATACAAACACCTTCCTCTCACTTTGAGATTTAAAGCAGATTTATCATTTCACTAGCAGAGCAGAGCTAGTGAAATCAGTGAGTAAGAGTAATTGCAATGTTAGTTTTCCCATGGTCTGGACTGAGGTCTTCACTGAAATTTTGTTTTTAAACTCTGGTATTTTAAGTTTTCCCATGCATTTAGTTCTCTTATATGGTTAAGTCACCACCTGCCCCTCCCAAAATCGGTCTCTCCTACTGGTCAAGAACTCCCCCCCCCCCCCCCAAACCTACCAAAGTATGTTTAAAAGGTTTACAACTAAAACTGTGGAATAAACACATCTCCGGAAATATTATCTCCTGAAATCAAATGGTGAACTTCCTTGTTGCAAGTTTGATGTATATGACCAAGAAGCCAAGATTTCAAGTACTATCCTATCCAAAACAGTCACAGTACCAAATGATAGGGCTACAAAATACCACCTGAAGAAAGTTTGCCAAAATAAAAATGGGAATATTTATTATCTTTTCTACTAAAGCAATGCAGATCTTTTGAGATTACACATTGGTCTTTGCAAGTGGTTTACAGCTAAATTCATACTTTTCAATTCTGTAAAAAATTAGTCAAAGTTCATAAAAACAAAGACATGGGGGAAGTTGGTGAAGAGAGTCAGAGACTATAATAACTGTTAATGGTGATGAACAGAGAAAGCCCAACCGTTATTTTAAAATTCTGACATTCTCTGCATCATTAGAAATCCAAATCCCTTAACGTGGGATAAGGTGTAAATATTTTCATTAGGAAGAGATTAAAATATATGGGTACATTAGTTGCACATTTTCAGATCTACAACAATGGCAGTTCTACTTCCCAATAAGCTATGAGGAATTGATCAGATACAACTGTTAAATAATGGAATTTGATCAAGAGACTCTAAACATTACTTAGTAGATACTACATGCACATGATGCAAGGGGAGGAGATTTATAGACCCGTACATACGATACAAGACAAACTGTTACAATTGTCAAACGTGCGCTGGACAAATTTAAAGTTTATGGAAAAGTCTTGTAGGCTTGTTTCATGAAAACAAGGTCAGAAGCACATTATTGTATATATTTTTCCTCCAAAATTATCTTCACTTGGCCTCCTGAGCTTTCTTGGCATTCTGTTTTTCTTTTGCCTAAGGAAAAAAAAAAAAAAGAGCATGTTATACTACAATGAGAATACTGCCTACTTTTGTCTACAACTCAAAATATACATGCCTGTCTGTTACCTCCTGGAACATACAGTAAAATATCATTTGTGTTCTAACAAAAGCCACTTTTAAACATAAATTTGGATGCTTGTTGAATGCTGCACATGCAGTTACTAAACCTTAATATCATCTCTGGGCATACACTTATATAATACAAAACAGGTTAAAGACCTCTTGACTCCTTGTGGAAAAATCTGAAAAAACCCAACACTTTACTTAAAAAACAGTTTAGTCTTAAGTTTCTATCTTTTTTCATATAAAAAAGGAGAGATATCGAACAATAAGATTTTTATTATTCTGGAGATCACCTGCTCATGCAGTTTATTCTCCACCTGACAATCATAATCCTCTGTATGAATATCACAATTGGAGTGGTGGGAAGAAGCATATAAATTAAACAGAAAATGAGCTCAGGTGAAGAATAATCAGTTTATGAGCTCTGAAGCAACAAAGATCTTTTTACCGGTATTTTGCTTCATCATCAAGAAGCACAGAGGAAGAAAAATACAGAAACTAAGAGCGAGGTTATTTGCAAATAGAATTTCTTGCTCAGTTTTCCACAACGTGTTAAAAGTCTACATTCCATACAAATGAACGCAATTGTTTTGCGACAAACTTGCAGCCTGGTACATCGTTTTCATAATGCCATTTAGTAAAATACTAATATGCAAATTTTGGTTTTTACCAATATTCAACTAGAAAATGTTGTGTTGAATAGTTATGTGAGAAGATCATTTCCCTTAGGATTCAAAATAAATAAATAAATAAATAAATAAGTCATTGTTGAAATAGAAATCCCTCTTCATTTTCTATCTTGTTATTCATCGTATCATTTGCTGTGGTAGCTGCACACTAAACTAAGATCAGCAACAGAATTCTGAGGGGTGACTTTCCTCTTGATGTGTATATATGGAGCTCTAAATCAAGCTAAACTTTCTTTAAACACGGATCACCAGAATATGCCAAAAAGATATAAGTGAGAATTTCTTGATTGTCTCAATCACTCAAGTTTGAGGCAGTTTTCACCAGTGGTGAGCTGGAACTGATTCGCAAGAACCGGTTGTTAAATTTAGGAGCCAGTGTAGAACCGGTTGTAAAGGGGCCGGTGGGTGGGCCAACTGCAGCCCACCTGAGCTCCCAGCTGGGGAGGCTCCCCCAGCCCCTCCCCCCGCTTCCCCTGCCCTCTTGCAGAGCTCCAGTGCACCACACCGCCAGCACTCTGGGCAGCTCTGCAGCTCCTGCTGCTTTGAGCAGCATGGTAAGGGACTGGGGGGAGGGGGTTGGATAAGGGGCAGGGAGCAGAGGTTCTGGGGGTGGTGGTCAGGGGACGGGGGGTTGGGTAGGCATGGGGAGTTCTGAGGGTCTGTCGGGGTGGTGGTGGATGGGGTTGGGGCAGTCAGGGGACAGGGAGCAGGGCGAGTTGGGTAGGGGGTGGGGTCCTGGGGGCAGTTAGGGTGGGGGGTGGTCAGGGGACAAGGAGCGGGTGGTTGATGGGTTGCGGGTTCTGAGTGGGGCTGTCCGGGGCAGGGAGTGGGTTGGGTCGGATGGGGGGGGGGGGGCAGGTATGTGGGGCTTGTACTCACCACGCGGTTCCCTACTGGGTCTTCGGCGGCACTTCAGCGGGGGTGGGAGTGTCTTCACATGCTCCGGGTGAAGGAGCTGCCGCTGAAAACCCGGAGCAAGTGAAGGTCCCCTCCCCCATTGCCGAGGACCTGGTAGGGAACCAGTTATTAGGATTTTGGGAGCTCATCACTGGTTTTCACATTAAATCTTATAAGCACCTAGGGGCATTTAACTTGATGTCACATTACTTGACCTCTTCCCTTTATATACAGGATTTTAGAGACTAAAATGATATTGAGAAACATTATTTACCTGTCCATATAGTAACTGTGGTTCTTTGTATAAAAGGTGTGCCTGCACCTAATTCTGATTGCCACTTGCTACTGAACTGGTTTGGCTCTAACTAAAGGACCCTGAAGTAAAATTCTTTGTGCCCTGTACGAATCCTCTAAGTCACCCCTGAAGCTCAGTAGTGAGAAACAAACTCATAATATGTAACTTAATACAAAAACCATACAACACTGTTGGTAACACAAGATTGAAAAATATATAGTTTAATTCAAAACAAGAAAATTCAAAGTTGGCTTAATTTCTCTGGGTCACATTTAAACTACTAACTGTAAGGAAGTTCGTTCACATTTGCATGTGTACAGAGAGAGAAGTGAGGCCAACTACTTAAGGATCTTTAAGATTTTTTCTGTGTCCATTTCACATGGTAAAAACATTAGACAAAACACGAGGAAGTGGCAGAGACCAAAATGCCTTCACCTCAAAACATGGTGGTCCTAACATCAACTGGTAAAGCAGTGATCTGCCCAAGCAACTGGCCTTCTAAACTCTCCCTTTACCCCCAACCCAAAATGTTCAATTAAATGAAGATGCTTGTTAAGCTAAATAAATAGCTATTTATTTAATATAAGAGTCTAACATCAGGGATACATGTTATATCTACTGCACAGGAGACACATATGCAAGCCAGTAACATGATAAAAACCCCAATTAAGTCAGCTGTTTGAATAACCTAACAGTTTAATGATCTTATCAGGGAGACAACTGAAACATTACATACTTTAAATAAAGTTTAAATCAAGGCATGTTTAACAGTAAATCAAAACTATAGTGGAAGCAGCATAGAAAGGAAACAGCAAAAGTTAGCAAAATCAATAAAGTTAGGAAAGATCAAACGAAAGAAGCAGACATGTACAACATAATGGCCCTTTATACAGCAATACAGCCACCCATGGGTTGCCATCTAGTGTTCACAGATAGTATAGACTGGGTCCTGGAATCTAATAAGACAAAGGATACACAGGCCTTGTGTGTGGACAAGTTTTAGATTTCCCTGCTCCCCTTGGGGAGATAAGTTATAGGGCTTCTCTACATCAGAGTATATCGTACATCTCTCACAGGTGTGAATAAACCACCCACTAAACAACACAGGTTACACTGACTTAAGTGCTAGTGTGGACAGCGTTATGTCAGTGCCGCTGATACAGCTACTGCCCCTGGGGAGATGGTTTTATTTTGCCAATGGGAGAGCTTTCTCCCGTCGGCAGTGTCTTCACCTGACACTCTACAGCGGCACAGCTGCACGCATTTTTAGTGTAGACTAGCCCTTAGTAAGACTTCCTCATGCAACATCGTGATTCCTTTTGCCCTCCACTTCACTAATATAGTCGTTATTGAAAGGTCCCCTGCTTTTACAACATTAGGGGACTTTGGGCTATCAGAGAAGACCCTCCCTGGAGCTTTTGCTCAGCAGAGTGTGCACCCCCATCTTGGTGAGCACTCTGCATCTTCAAAACACAGGGCTGGAGGTGGGGGGAGGGGATGGGGGGGAAATCCCCATATATACTTGCCATTTAGCTGCACACAGCAAGTTTAACTAAATAAACCTCTTCCACTTAAGAATTCCAGTTTTAGAAGAAGTGCAGCTACATTTCTGTTCAGGTAGAAAACATGCAAAATACATGAATTAATACATCTTGCTTCTTTAAAAAAAAAGTCATAAGAAATGCTCACCTTCTCTACCAGTGGTATTAACTGTTGGTGTTCCGCTAAAGTTTTTAACAATTCCATGATGAAAGGCAGGTAGTTATGTTTTCTTCTAATATTTTCAATCTGAAAATTAATTGCAAACATTAATGGAACTGCTATGTGTCAGACAAAAGGGACCTCTCCCCCACATTATAAGAGTTCTCTGAAGGTTACATTCTCTTTTTGAGCCAGGTGCCAAGTTCAGATGGTGAGGTTTAGAGCACTTCAGACAAGTCAATGCATTACACAAAGTTTGTATGGCATAAATATAAACCCTCCTTAAGACTCATGCCACCTTATATCATGCCTCTTACCAAAACACTCAACCTGAAAATGATTAGACAGTTAGCATGTCACAGCTCCTGCTTAACATGCTGACAAATACTGCTTAATTGTGCTCCCCACCTCTCGTTTTATACTTCAACTACTGTATAAGCTCTTTAGAGCATGAACTGTCTTTTTATTATGTATTTGCACACTCCCTAGCACAATGGGGTTCTGCTCAGGACTGGTTCCCTTAGACAAAATTGCAATACAAAAAGTAATTAGTAGTGTTTATCAATTTTTGACATCAGAGGAAAGATGCTTTACAGAGATAAATCCTCCTAATAGATCTCATAGCACTTTGTAATATAGCAAAGGCCTAAATATGCAGAACAGAAATAAGTTCTTATAGATGGCAAAGGTTTCAATAAAAAAAATTCTATCTTCAGGGAACTAGTAAAATAAGTAAGGTTCTCCAAAAGAAATTACTGTATCCTGTACAAATATGCACTTTAGTAAAAAGCTTTAGGAGTATCTCCCTTGATGGTGACCTGCATAATTTAAAATAAATTTATTTTCTATCCTACCCAACAAGGGGCAGAGAGATATTCATAGATATTAAAGATGGGGAAAAACCTATATGGTTACCTAACTCATTCTCTTATTTCTCTAAACATTCCACAGCATGTATTCTGTAGGTATAACAAACAAACAAACAAACCAATGGAGCTAGCTGGCCATCACTTTGGAGAAACTAAAGCAAATAATTTTGAAGTTGCCTAGTTGTTGTTGCTTTTATATCCCCTGAAATCATTGGTGACCGGCTCCAAATGTTGATCAAAAATGGTATGTCTACACTGCAATTAAAAGCGCGTGGCTGGCCTGTGCCAGCTGACTCAGGTTCATGGGACTGTTTTAGTTGCTGGTGCAGATTTTCAGCCTTGGGCCTAAGCTCTGGTGCACTCCCACTTTACAGAATACTAGAGACTGGACTGCAGCCCAATCCCAAATGTCTGCATCACCAACTAAAACAGCCTGAGCCCAAGACTGCTGTGGGGGTCTAACTGCACTGCAGACGTATCCCAAATCTTTCCCCATTTCTAGGAATACAATTAAATACGTTCACATTAATTCCTTATTTAAGATAATCAGTCAGAATCTCTGTTAAACATGCCAACTTCTTCTGCACTTCATTCCATTCATCAAAAACTAGGGGCTGGATTTCAAAAAGCAAAGAATAAAAATATGCTCTGCTAGTTTCTAAACAGTGTACAATCTCACATCCGTACCTAATGTAAAGGCCAAAAAAATGCAAGCTGTTTCTATACCATATTCAGGGATCACAGATATGTTCTCATACAGAGCAGCAAACAGCTAAGTACACCTCTACCTCGATATAACGCTGTCTTCGGGAGCCAAAAAAATCCTACCACATTATAGATGAAACCGTGTTATATCGAACTTGCTTTGATCTGCCGGAGTGCGCAACCCCGCCCCCCCGGAGCACTGCTTTACCGCGTTATATCGGGTTTCGTTATATCGGGGTAGAAGTGTACTTTCATTTTTCTGTAGTTCATTGCCAATCCAGTACACACATCTGATAAGCTGAGTATCAAATGTTCTTCATTAACATTAAACATACCCTTATAAACAAAGAAAGGTGGAAAAGTTCATTAGAAATATCAATCTTATAAAAGGAGTTCAAAGGGATGACCAAAAAAAAAAAAGAAAAAACCCACAAAACAACACTGTAGCAAAAAAAAGAACAAATTCTGAGAAGTTAAAGAATGCCACTATAGAGCAGAATTGATGGTGACCATAGTTGTAACTTCTTGAGGCACATGCAACTGTTTCTTTCCAGAAGTTCTCTTGTAAATAATGAAGTGTAGCTTTCTGATGAACTTTTATATATACACATACTTGAATGGGAGGAGATGGCAGAATAGGGGAGGCTTCAGAGAATATACATAAGAAAATGTATAAGAAGAGTATATAAAAATATCAGTTTCCCAGCTATCTAGAAAGAAAGACGATGAGTGAACAAACCAATAACTCAGGAGTAAGTTGACGCATGTGAATAATGTAGTGCAGTGCCTTGCTAATACCCTTTTAATTCCTCCAGCCTGGATGTGAAGGAGCAGGAGATTGGTCTCATTTCCAGGCCTCACGTCAAGCTGGCTCTTCATTACGATCTTCCTGACAGTTTTACTATGAAAACACAACAAAACAAAAACTACACGTACCTTGTATCTTTTTAGTTTTTGGTTCTCTTCTTCAATTAACATCTGATATTTTGCAACTTCCGACTGAATAGAACTTAACATATTACCACTCTGGTCTGTATCCATTGGCTCTTCCTTAAAGAAAGTAAAATGAATGCAATAAAGTTAGAATTTTATAAAAAGTCTGGTTTGTACAGTGTTTATACTGCGATTATCTAAATTAATATTTTAAGGACTGTGGTTGCAATATGCTACACCTATTTGGTTAATTCGGTCTTAGTATTATACACCGCAGCCCATTAACATAATATCTGAGCATCTTTCATTTAAAGATCAATAGCAACATGAAGTCCATAACAGACTTCATAGTCTCTGGCACATCTCCCTTTGTGGAGTAAAAACACTGCCCAGGTTTTTCTTTTCTCCCCCCTCACTCCCCTTTATGGGGCAGGAATAGAATAGTTAGTTGCAAAATAAATACTAACTAAAAAGTTATTTTTTATAACCCTTCTAAGCAAAAAGTGACTGTGGCATGGAACTATTGCATTATTTAAATATCATATCCTACCTCTGAAAGTTGCTGCTGTAATTCTACTATCTTCTGCTCATATATCATTTTTCTGTCAGACACAATGGCCATAAGGTTAAATCTTATCTCCCCTTCGCTGTATCTAAAAGAGAACATAGTTTTCAAAATTACAATTTTATTTGGAGCACAGCAGCTCCAAATAAACAAACAAAAATCCTCTATGGTTTCCTTAATTGTAAATAAATATTTATTTATTTCACATTAAAGTTGTGGATATTGTTTCACTCTTACCATGGAACAAAAAAGTCACATCATAGATGACTGCACTGAACTACAAACACTAAATATGGTGATTAGTCCAATAGTTACTTTTACAGCACCTGCACCAAGGTTTATTTTCCCCATCTGAGCTTAAATGTTAATCTTTCTGTTTATATAATTTGACTGTTAGTTAACTGCTTTTCACAATATAAAACGTAGGCATATGAGAAGACTCCCTTTAGTAACTGTCCTCCATAACTGAAATCACAAAACAAGTTGTGTTTCTAGCCCAAGCTGTTTTGGAGTTGTGATTTGAGGAGGAAGGTTAAGAAATTAGGAAAACTGATGTCCGTAGCTTATTTTTAGAAAGCTAAACAAGAAAAAAGAAAACTACTTTTAATCGAAGAAAGTTAGGAATTGGTTCTTTTGCAGTAAAAAGTTATACATGTATGTTCTTTAAAAAAAAAAAGAAAAGAAAAGCACGCTGGACATTTACTTTTGTATTCGTTTCTCTATGACAGGCCTGACAGCACTGATCCAATCATCTTGATTACAGGCACCTAGATAGGAAACAAACAAAACAAAACAAAAGAGCCAGCTTTGCTGCAAATTCAAGACACTGACAATTCAAGCTCTGAATACTCATTTGCAAAGGCTACTAGTGGATCTCTTCTCTGGAGAATGACAATACTAGATTGTTCAAAATGATCTTTTTGAAATAGGAAGTTAATCACTGGTTCTTGTTAATACCTTTCAATATTCTACTGAATAATATTTAGAAAAGCAACAGAGGTGGATTAGATTTTAAAAGGGGGAAAAAAGGTCTAACCTTCACTCTATTACTGACAGAGGAAAAAAAGCACAAGTCATTTGGTGAGAGTGTAAAGGCAGAAATTTGGTTTTCCAAATTGGGTGGGGGAGGGAGCAAGTATATGAAATTCTTGATTTTTTTCCTCATGCAGTAATTTCTGCCAGAAATTTAGAGACTTTAGAAACCTTTATATATCATTAGGATCATCTAGTCTTCCATTCTGTTCTCCAAATTTTGGAGGGTTCCTCCTCATGTTTTAAACAGTACTTAGCACTTGTAAAGCATTTGAAGATGAAACAGTAAGGGCTTGTCTAAATGAACATTTAATGTGCATTAACAGTTCCTTATAGCACTTTGATCTACTCTCATTTCAAAAAGAGGACTAGATCAAAGAGACATAAGATTCCCCCTGTAGTTTTATCTGTATTCTTCACTTCCAGTCCTAAACTGTTGCACAGCATACTTTTAAATTCTGTATTCACTATAGTAGTGAGTTGAGCAGCAATTATATGCATACTCCCCAATCCTGCAAATGGATTCCATGCCAACAGATCCTTATGTCCACAGAAAGCCCATATATATCAATCAATGATATGACATGCAGGTCTGACTACATCAGGGCCATTGTCTGGTAGGAAGTGGGTTTTTTTGTTTTTAAGTGATCAGAATCTTTCAGAATGAAAGATTCACTATACTGAAACTAATAATCTTTCACATTTATCTTAATAATTGAGAAACTATGACAGAAATACACCTTTCGATGATGCATTTACTTTACTAGTTTTTACATTACCATAATAAATACTGCAAGGAACAAATAAAGTATTAATTTAGTGCCAAGTAGTGAGATTTCTACTCTCATAACATTAGGATTACAAAGATGACTAACATGCTCCCTGGAATATAAAACGGCGGAGGAAGGCAACATGAAAAAAAGATATGGTAACAAGAACTGTTCCAGGTGAAACTGAGCTAGTTTAATACCAGTTAACAAGACTTTGCAAATCTTAAAAATTAGAAGAGATATCTGATAGATGACAAAATTTAAAGTGGAATGAAAAAATTAGATTTAACTTCTTGACCTAGCATTAACAGGCTCCATTTCTTTGTACCAGTTGTTTTTGCCTTGGAACTAAAATATTAAGGGAATGAATAATAAAATTCTGAGATTCTGACATCACAAAAACTAGTTGAAAGGAAAAACCTGAAAAGATGGGGGAGGGGACTAATCCAATTAATCACCCTTTTCAATACACTGTCTAAATAAGTCTCTCAGTGAAAGATCAAAAAGTATTAAGAACCAGCTGTTATTTCAAAAGGACAATTGTTTTGGTCACATATGGCCACCAAAAAAAACCTGTTAAAAATGCAAAAAGGTACAATGTTTAAATTAGCCACAGTGAACTAAACTTACCTAAATCAATTGGTCCTTCCCTTAGTCCATCTAGTTCATATAGCCTTCCATTAACAGGAACATAGCTTACAAAGTGAAATGCATCTTCTTCTTTTGCTGATGACTTTGCATCAAACTCAAACATTTGTTGTCTAAAAGGTTAAAAATAAACAATGCTGAAGTGAAAGAGAAAAGTTACTGGATTTTGTATGATTTGTAACACGCATTACTTTTGTTACCTGGCAAAACTGTTGTGAACCTGCCGAATCACTTCAGAGTTGCTTAGTGCCAAACCTTTCATCTAAAAATATATAAAAAAAATAAAATAAGAGAAAGAACATAAGCCAATTGTTCAAATCAGCGTACACCAGGTACAAAAGTTAGTTGCACTTACCGCAGCATCAAAACTTTGTGAAAATTCTTTAAATTCTGCTAGTGTCTCTCCTAGATGGATATCTTGATGAATACAGTTTAATAGCACACTTACTATGGCTTGAGTAGCACAAGCATTGTTTATTACCTAGAAAGAGGAATGGAAAGTGAGGACCAGTTCATTACAGATGATGACATAGAAAGAATTAAAAGTTGGACCAATTCTTCCTTTATAAACCCTTATTTTCCATTGATTACATGGCTCTGATTTAGGTTACAAAAATTTCAGCCTGGAAGCAGTACCAATTTTTTGGTAAACATGTACTACCACCTAGGTAGCAAATCTAGCCTGGACAGCCATAAAAGCCTCTGCTGTACAAGACAAACCAAGTGATGCTGGTTGTACAGGTGCAACTGGCAAAATAGACAAAGTGCAATTATTCTAAGTAAATATATTAGAAACACCCTGTAATATGCCCCCTCACTTCTTCTAAAAGAACAGTTAAAACAGAGTAAAGAACACAACAACCTGACCAAGATGTAGTGATGTCATAGATTGCTAAAGCACAGCAAAGAATCTTTTGCTTACTTTTAAGACACATTTGTTACTTTTAGTGTATACCCTTATTCTACTAGTAATTCAGGGCTTCATCCTTACTCAGGCTGACTAGCACCTTACCTTGCTTGATTTCAATGGGACCACTGGCAGAGTAAGGTATTACTCAACACACAAAAAAGTGTCTGAACCTGGCTGTTCATATCGCTATTTCCATTTCCCCCTTTAAAATATAATACCATTCAATGAACACTACAAATTAGATTAACAGGGGAAAAGACTACCAAAATATAAATTTTTAAAAGAAGGCATCGCATGCAACCTAGACTTAAGATAGTCCTGTTAAAAAAAAAAAAAAAAGAAAAGAAAGAAAAACCCTCAGCAAATACACTGAGTCTCAAATTCAGATCTGTTGTGTTAAAAAGTTTTATAAACTTCTATGAAATGAAAAGCAAAAACTTTCAAGAACACTTATCTTCCTTCAATCCAAGTTAATTTTTAAAAACTGAGACAGTTGCACAAACTAGTACACCAAAAAATTCAAGCCAGTTAAGAAGGTAGAGTATCAGCCGTAATTCACCTTGCTGAATATTTTTTTTGGTAAAATATTCTATTTTTTGAAAAAGTAAATCAAAACCTTACTGCTAGTCAGAGCTTTTGTTCATTAAAGAGAGATACATGGCCTAAAACATTTTTTTAGGGCTGTCAAGCAATTAAAAAAATTAACCGCGGTTAATCACGCTGTTAAACAATAGAATACCATTTATTTAAATATTTTTGGATGTTTTCTACATTTTTAAATATATGGATTTCAGTTACAACACAGGACACAAAGTGTACAGTTCTCACTTTATTTTTTTATTACAAACATTTGCACTATAAAAAAATAGTATTTCTCAATTCACCTAATAAAAGTACTGTCATGCAATCTCTATCATGAAAATTGAACTTACAAATGTAGAATTATGTACAAAAAAATAACTGCATTCAAAAATAAAACAATGTAAAACTTTAGAGCCTACAAGTCCACTCAGTCCTACTTCTTATTTGCCAATCACTCAGACAAACAAGTTTGGTTACAATTTGCAGGAGAACATTGCCCGCTTCTTGTTTACAATGTCACCTGAAAGTGAAAACAGGCATTTGTATGGTAGTGTTGTAGCCGGTATCACAAGATATTTATGTGCCACATGCACTAAAGATTCAGATGTCTCTTCATGCTTCAACCACCATTCCAGAGAACATGCATCCATGATGATGACAGGATCTCCTCTATAACTATCCAAAGCAGAGCGGACCGACGCATGTTCATTTTCATTATCTGAATCAGATGCCACCAGCAGAAGGTTGGCTCTCTTTTTTGGTGGTTCAGGTTCTATAGTATCCACAGTAGAGTGTTGCTCTTTTAAGACTTTTGAACACATGCGCCACACCTCGTCCCTCTCAGATTTTGGACAGCACTTCAGATTCTTAAACCTTGGGTCAAGTGCTGTAGCTTTAGAAATCTCACACTGGTATTTTCCTTTTGTTTTGTGAAATCTGCTGTGAAAGTGTTCTTAAAAACAAACGTGTGCTGGGTCACCATCCCAGACCGCTATAACATGAAATATATGGCCAAATGCGGGTCAAACAGAACAGAAGACATACAATTCTCCCTGAAGGAGTTCAGTCACAAAATTTAATTAATGCATTTCTTTTTAAACGAGCATCATCAGCATGGAAGCATGTCCTCTGGAATGGTGGCTGAAGCATGAAGGGACATACGGCACGTAAATACCTTGCAACGCTGGCTACAAAAGTGCCATGTGAATGCCTGTTCTCACTTTCAGGTAACACTGTAAATAATAAGCAGGCAGCATCTCCCATAAACGTAAACAAATTTGTTTGTCTTAGCGATTCGCTGAACAAGAAGTAGGACTGAGTGGACTTGTAGGCTCTAAAGTTTTACATTGTTTTGTTTTCGAGTGCAGTTATGTAACCAAAATAAATAAAAATCTACATTTGTAACTTACACTTTCATGATAAAGAGATTACATTATGGTACCTGTATGAGATGAATTGAAAAATACTATTTATCATTTTTATAGTGCAAATATTTGTAATCAAAAATATAAAGTGAGCACTGTACACTTTGTATTCTGTGTGCAATCAATATATGTAGAAAAACATCCAAAAATATTTAATACATTTCAATAGATATTCTATTGTTTAACAGTGCGATTAATCGTGATTAATTTTTTTAAGTTAATCACGTAAGTTAACTGCAATTATTCAACAGCCTTTTTTATTATATTAATTCTTATTATTATTTATTATTATTATTATTATTAAAGGGAAGTGAAATATGGGCTCTATATATTGAAGATGTTGATCTACATGTTGAAGGATGGAGAGTGAATATAACCTTTCAAAAAAGTGATCATAAAAGATATGGGGCCATATTCTGCCTTTAATTACCTTTATGTGACTCCTTTTAAGTCAATGGAGTTGACAAGGGTGTAATTAAGGGCAGAATTTGGACAAGGAATTTGTATTGGTTTGGGGCTATGTGCAGCATGAGGGATGATTATTAGCTGTAAGTTTGTAGGGGGGGGAGAGAGGAGAGAGAAGGGGAAGAGACTTTCCAGTCTGTGTGAGTAGCATCCAGTATAAAGGTTTACATACATTTTAAAAGAAGACAATGTAAGGTTAATTATATATCAAGCATTTGAAATATACTTCAGGGCTGTAAACATGAAACCACTTCCAACAAAAAAAGTGAACAGACAACATCTGTTTTCTAGTCAAAGCAGGTCAGAACAGACTGACACCTTCTCTTTGGCAAGATCGGGGAAAATAAAACAAAATCCTCAAGATTCCAGGATGCTAGAAAGTGCTCTATTTGTACTTTATGTAGTGAACAGTACATTGCTCCATGATAGGAGTTTATCATTCAGTTGTCCAAAAATAGGTGTGTCACTGGAAAACTGGACTGCATCTATACTACTGAGTTAGAATACATATTTAGCCTTTTCCCTCTTCAAGCGCATGCATAGCTTTGCATGTAGGAAATAAAGTTAATCTAGAGCTGCTATTTAAAGGAAAATATGGAATTATGCTCTTGAAAATTGTACGGCTCTTCTAACAAAGGTGCAGTGTTACAACATGCCTCAAAATGTCGGAGGGAAGGGGAAGACAAAAAGTTATTTTGACTAATTCACAAGTTACACACATTAAATACAGCCATCTTGGTATGGAGGACAAAGCCAAGATGGACAGATATTTCTTAGCTTGTTGAATACATATTATTTGATTCCCTCAACCCTCTTCTCATTTTCCTTCTCCCCTCACCTAGAAAGAACCTGAAACATCACCCCTTTTTTGAGAAGACTCAGCTGTTCTAATGTTGTACACCATGCCAGATATAATTAATTGATTTATAATGCCCAGAAGCCACCTGTTAAGATTGGTGTCCCAATGTTCTAAGCATGTAAGACAGACTTTGCTTTGAAGAAAGTAGAGTCAATTTTGAAATAAGATAAGTGGGTGTAAGACAATGGGAAGCAATAGTAGAATTAAGACAATAATGACAGTAACACATGTTTACACAGAGCATCTAGATGCATAGTTATACAGTGAAGCCAAGGGATGGAGCACATGGGAACACCATCATGTCCCTCAATTAAGACAGTGGGAAAGGGAAATAGAAGCATCAAGAGACTGGCAGAAAGTGAAAAACAGCACACAGCTGTGAAAGATAAGAAAGGACAAGATTTAAAAAAAAACTGCATGACGTGTAGAATGCACTCAATGTTGAGGATGGTGAAGTTGGAATAGAAGCTCTGAGAAATGACCAGGAAGGGTACTTGTAGATACTGGTGAGAACAGTTGCAGTAAAGTGGAAAGGTCACAAGCCAGACTGAAGGGGAGAAGTTGAGGTAACAGCTGAAGATGGAATATATATGAACTTTAGGTGACAGAGAGAAGGGAGACACAGATGAAGTCTAGAGTATGACCTTAGAATGAGGGAAGACCACAGCAGATATATTATCAGATGAAAAACTGAAGGGAAGAGCAAGAGATTAAGGAGAAAAACAAAAGTGGGGGGATAGGGAATCACAAAACAGGAGGTGATGGGGGCAACTGGAAAGTGGGTGAGAAACTTCAGAGACTATGGAGAAGTAGGGGAAAGGGAACATCTCTTTCGAAAAAGTTAGCAAGGTAGTGGGAGAACAATGGAAGGGTTTTACAACAGAGCCAAATAGTGGCATATAGATGGGATTGCAGGCCTAGGATAATTGAGAGTGGAGAAGTTGCTCTTCTTAACCAGGAAGATAGAGGAACTGCAGGAGGAAAGGTCCATAATTATCGACCTTTCTTCAGAGGTGCTGAGCAAGTGGATGTGGATGTTAGGAGTGAGCTGTGAGTGGTGGGATGGGCTTTGCACCAGGAATGAGGGGCAAAGGAGTCAATGACTGAGTTGATAAATCAGAGGAGGGGACATAAGTCAAACAAATTACAGAAGGACTTGAAGAGGGTGAAAAGGAACAGTGAAGACAAGCTTGACAAAATGGCTGTTTTGGTAACTAGGAAAGCTGATCCAAGACTGAAAGTCAAACAAGGAAAGGAGGACATGGAGGTGGGAGGCTAAGGGGTTGGATGGGAAATCAACATGGTAACTGAAGATCAAGATGGACACTTCAGATGACAGCCAGACATACAAGAGCAGAAACAAAAAGGAAGATTGGGTTACCTAACCCCACTCCCACCTTGTCTTTTCTTTGGTTCTACTGGTGTCTCCCCAAGTATTTGCCCTTCTATTTAAGCATCTGTGCTGATGCCATACTGCAGCAGTATGGCATAAAGCGATCTTAAATAAGCTAGTACAAAGCTTTTGGCTTTACTCGTTTAAACCCAACATCATAAGTTCACCCAGAAACCAATATGCAGTCAATGCCTATCCCAGAGCACTCATGTCACATGCTCCCAGTGATATTCACCATTAATAAGTGGGAACCAGTCTTGTGCATCAGCTTGAGTTTCTGGTTGATGTCACGTATAGCACTACATACGTTACAATGCAGTATTCCAATCCACTTTCTTGTGGATGGGGGGAGAAGTACCTTGGTCTTGTAGGTCAGCTATTCTCTTTTTTAAAGAGTTCTGGAGAAGCAAAGAGGATAAGGGCTGAGGGTCTCGCATTATAATACATGGGTTTGTATCACTGTGAATCTTGTAGATTCATCTTCTAAACTTCTGCATGCCACAAAATAGATTATTTTACCAGATCTGCAGCCAAACGCAACCATGTTACTATAGGGTAGATTTGAGTTCTAAAACTTGTTATTTTCAACACATGCACAATTTTACCTTTCAGAACAAACGTAAATTCTCTATATTAGTTATACTCCACTATAGACAATCCCTCCATGACCGTGACTATATTGTATGTGCCATGAGGTGCAAATGTTTCGTAATTAATTCGTCTATTAACCAGGTTAATTCTCAAATTGGGCCAACCTCAATGCTCAAATTTAGCATTACTAAACCTGCAAACGAAGGCTTGATCCTCAACCAATTTAAATCAATGAGAGTGTTAAATGAACAAAACAAATCTCCCCAGATTACTGGGATGCACTTATGCCTAAAAATCCATTCTTTGTATGTGACCTTTCCTCCCCCGCCAGGTACAACGTACTTAGTTCCTAGTTAGTGTTCTATCATGCTACTGCAAAACAGTGAATGAATACCCAGTAAAAATTCATATGTCATACTGATACTTGGCTAGTAAAATATTGAAGAGACCCAACAAAAAAATTAAAACCAGTATAAAAGGTGTCAACCCACAGTGGCAACTTGTGCAAATGTTGTTCTTGGAGAGATGGGTCTACTTCTTGTGCTAAGCCATAAGCAATTGTTCCTTGGCAAACAGTGGTTTGCAACATTAATGATTATTGAATACTTTAGTGGCAGCATTAACACATGTAACCACTGTGTGTGGAAAATAAAATTAAGGGTCTGGTTTAACAACACACAGACGTTAAGACATTCAGAGTTAAGGCTGAAATCGTATCCTTAACTCACCTCATTGTGCCTAGGTATCCTAGCTCAAATGGCATGTAAGATCATCCAGAGTTCTGAGGCCCCAAATAGAGGACCATATCATACCTAGGCATAACAGGGAGGCCAAATTTAACATGAGTACATATAAAACTGACCAAGATAATAAAAAGTTAATAAGCATGCATATTAAACATACTATCATTCAATTTATTTTTCAAAATACTCAAGCTCTAACCTGTAATACACAGTAGTTGTTAGATTTCAGTTACTAACCCACAACTACGGTACATATTCATGTGCTTTAAAAGCGCTCAGATGCATTCAAAGCTTGTTTTTAGATTGTTCCATTGTCATGTGAGGTATTTAAATTTTACAATAAAACACTGTTTCAGAGTTATGATCTTTTCATGTAAAGTTTACGTTGAGAAATTTTTTTTTTTAAAGTTTTAAGATGTATGGAAACTTAGGTACAAATTGAATTGTAGCACTGAGAATACCTTCATTTTGTCCCCATATTATAGTACTATCATACAAGGATATATACACACTTAGTCTTATAAAGATTTACCATTACATTATAAAAAAGTTTTCAGCACAGAAGTTAACAGAGTACAAGATCTCGATCTAGATTGTAATTTTTTTTTTTTTTTTTTTTTTTTTAAGAGAAGGAACATATGGAAGGAGGATGGCTAAAAATTTGTGTTTTGAGAGCAAAAGAGTTGGGGGATCCTCAAGATGTTTGGAACTCCCACTGTATTATTAATTATTTTTAAAAGAGACTATGCAAACTGACACCACCAATCCCCAATGTTTACTACTTCATTGGCTTACTTCAGTCTTACACAATTACCAGAAAAGTTTGCTTGCCCAGACAGAAGATCTGCTCACTCTCCCTTACACTATGGTGGATTACATACAAAAAAGGTATTTTATTCATCTGTTCTTTACAAAAAAAGCAGCAGTGGAAAAACTTTATAAAATAGCAATCTGTTCTGAAGATGACCTGCAAAGGAAAAAAAAAAAAACACCCCAAACTAGGCTTATACCCCTTTTTGCTTCTTTATGATGTATAAAGAAAGTTTTACTGCCCCTTGCCCCCCATTTCTTACAAGAAACAGCCCTGGTCATCCCTTGTTTTGCTGGAGGACTTGTTGGGTAGCTCTCAGACCACAATTGATGTGGCTGATTCTTTAACGCAGGTTTATTTTCCCCTAAATTTTAATCACTAAAAGTTTAAAAATACCTATTTAACAGTCTCATTTAAAAAAATGAAACAAACAAACACACAACAAACAAACAAGAAAACCCAACACTCTTCCCCTCTTAATGACCAGCTTTCACGCTCCTATAAGCCATAATTTTACTTGTTCTCTAGTCACACTAAATCCTTCAGTATAGACAAATGTGAATTTCTAATGTATAAAACAAGCAAGAGAACTCTTTTAGGCATCCTTATTTCATCAAGTGCTTTGATTTAGTTAGGCTGCTGCACTTGTCTAATATGGACAAGGTCAAAGAAGCAAAAAGGTACCCTCCTTTTCCCTTCTCCTCACCCCCCAGCAGGTCATTTTTCAAATATTTGGTGCCATCATGTGGCAAAATCATGCACTACTACTTTAAGAGCAGTTACAAGTGCACATTAGCTACTTCTCACCATTTAAAAGAAATACAATATGCCAGACACTTCAGAGCAGTCATTACTGTCTGTAAGAGGGTGTCCAAAAAAGCCGATTTCCCTTTCTCCCATTACACAGACAAGCTATACTTTCAGGGTTCAGAGACTACCAAAAGCCTTGGAAATTAAACACTCTTTCACCATTTGCTTTGAGGTTTCCTAGCTTTTTCCATTTAGAAATGTAATGTTATTTGAGCTTAGTCTCTGTATTTGCATTCTATAGGTCAATTCTAATAGGCTCCTTTAAACATAATCAAATAAAACAAGTTGTTAAACACCAAGTGCAATGCTTCAGAAACGAGCCTAATGGAGAAAGAGAAAAGACATGAGCAAGCGTAAAGCAGAGGAACACACAAGTGGTCTAGAATATTTAAGAAGCAACAGAATGTTTGATTATGGTAGAAAGCAGAACCCAGAATAATGAATATGCAACCAACCATTCATACAGACACTAGCTGAACTGTCAGCTATCTCACTGCATTACAAGACCACAACTGGATCTTAGGCTTCTTGTTTGATAGGACTCAAGAGACTGCAGAGAAAAATGAAGAAAGTGGGATTAGGAAAGGCCAAGGAATGAGGGCCTCTAGAGCAGGGCAAAAGAGGAGTGAAAAAGGAAGACAGTGGGATAAGAACAAAGCATTGATGAATTTTCATCAGCATATGACAGAAGCACAGATATAGAGGAGCCATGATAGTTAGAGGGGTTAAGTATGCTTTTTTATCTCCCACATTTCTATTTGTGGATAAATCTATGTGGATACCTCTCAACTTCCTAAAATGCAAATGTGTGATAATGGTCTCAATTTATAACAGATACAAAAACAAACAACAAAAATAGCAGTGTTCTACTTATGATACATTTCTATAAGTTCTGTTTCAAGATTTGCAAGATTTCAGATCTTTACAAGGACAAATAGGAACATAATATAAATTTTGTGGAAAGGATGAATATTTGGTTTAAACTGAATGCTATACCTCTATCTTTGAGAGGCAAGGTATGATGGGTGGGGCTCACCTCTTATGAACATCCTAGCAGCTGGGTGCAGTACCATAGTCCTCTTCCTAGTCTTAGTGTAACCTGTAGGTTTGTCAGCCTTGCTTGGTGGGTCTTCAGTGGCACAGTCTCTTCTAGGGTAACAAAAGTGCTACCAAAACTATGTCTGTCCTCATCTGGGTCTTCAGTCCCAGCTTTGGGCACTTTAATCTCAGTTCTTTGCTCAGGCCTCCAAACATGCCTTGTTTCCTTCTTGAGGTTCACATCACTTGGCCAGTGGGGGAACCTGGGCCCACCCACTACTCCAAGTTCCAACCCAGGAACCCTATAAACAGCAGCCATATACTGCTCACTTCAATTCATTGCTGCTACTACCTTGGACCTCCTCCTACCTGGCCTCTTTATCTTCACCGCTTACATTTGGGGTGCAGTTCTCAGGTCCTTTGGCCCCAGCCAAGAACTGACCTGCTAAAGCCATACAATTATTTTTATCTGAGCCTCCTGGGCTCCAATTGGCTGCTTCTGTGCAACCTCTCTAGGCAAGCCAGGAAGATCCACCTTTGTCACTCCTTTCCTGCAGCAGGGTGTAGAAGAACTGTTGGACCTCCTGTATGGAGCCATGAAGGCCAGGTATACCCAATTACATACCTCCCCCCACAGAAAGAATTTGGGGTGGTGGTCCTGTCTGAAGGCAGTGTTCTCTCCTATGCAGTCTTTGCCCTTCTTCCTCAAGGTATTCTCTCCCAGGCCCCTCTCTATGGAGAGCTGTTATTAGTCCCTGCCCTGGTTGGTAGAGTCAGGACCGGCTCCAGGGTTTTTGCCGCCCCAAGTGGGTGGCGGGGTGGGGGTGGGGGGAAAGAAAGCCACGATCGCAATTGCGATCGGCGGCAGCTCCACTGCGCCGCTTTCTTCTTCGGTGGGAATTCGGCAACAGGTGCTTCCCTCTGAGAGGGACCCACCGACAAATTGCAGCTGAACAGCCCGACATGCGGCCCCTTCTCCCTGCTTGCTGGGCTGGTGCCTGGAGCCGGCCCTGGGTAGAGTCTTCTGTCTCAGGCTTCTGTCTGGAGAGCTTTTGTGGTCCTTGCCTTGATTAATCAGGTGGCCTGCTTGGTCAAGGTCTTCTCTCAGGCACCTCTGCCTGAAGAGCTTCTGCAACTCAGGCTCCTTTTCCTCCAGAGCCTTCCATCTAGCTTCTTTCATAGCATCAAGTTCTCTACTATACGTCTCTGGCAAGGAGAGAAGGCTTCTCACATTCTCTCCTCTCAAGGCTGAGCTGTTTTCAGAAGCCTTGGTCTCATCTCCTCAGAAAGACATCCAACAACTCAGGTTTACTTAGGACTGCCAGTAGAGTCTGCCTCATGGCACCAGGTTGCCCTTGTGGACTGTTTGCTGTCACCTCATAGCCCCCATGGGGCATGTCTGTGTACACTGACACCTCAGCAAGATGTGCATCAGTGATCATAGTTGTTTCATTCCACACTCCTTCATCCTCCACTGGATAGGTTTGCCGACCAGTTGTATACATTGTTTCCAGGTCCAGTTCTGATGAACCTAGCTCAGAGGCATTTGTGCCATCAGACACCTTCTTCTTATCTTGCCTATTCTTGGGGCTCCTGCATCTCTTCCTGCAGCAAGTCCATCTTCAAAAGGGCAAAACCTTTTTTATGTGCCCATCTCTCCAACCCAAAGACAATTAAGTCTTGTCCACCTCCCTGCCACTAGCAGAGTTTGTGGTTCTTCCCACTGCTCACCCCAACAACTCAGTCTTTTCCCACCCCAGTTCACTCAATGGCAAGCAGCATCCACAACCATAACATCTCCTCAGACAGGTCTCAGGCCCACTGGATCACTCTTGTCTACCCAGTGCTTGAAGACATTGCTGTTTCTTTCCTGCAGGATCTATAACAGGTACTGCTGCTGCTCCTCTAGCCTGTCTAGTTGTTGTGGCAGTTCAAATCACACCTTCCGCTACTCTCGGTGAGCCTCACTGAACTGCTGATACACTTCACACATTTCCCCTCAGCCTTCACTTTTCTTGGCCCCAAACCATGTTTTATCAGTCTATTTAGCAGCCACCACAGCCTCTGGCATCTGAGGGAAGGCATCGTTTGTGACTTTGACCTTCCCTGGCATCTCAGTACTCTGTACCTGCCAATAATCCATCTTGTCTGTGTTACTCCAGGGGCAAACTGAACTTGCATTCCCTTCAAGCACACAGTAGATGCATCTACTTAGTGGGCCATCTGCCTTCTTTCCTTTTGGCACCTGCGACACCCAGGTTTATTTGGATGACGTCATGGCTTCCAAGCTCCCTTTCAAGCTTCAGATGGGATATCAGACCTCATGCACTAGAGACAGGAGTAAGCATCACTGCGCTGACATCGCTCCTTGACGGGAAGGGAGTCTTGTAACCCCACCTGTGATACCAAGTTGTGATGGAGGGGGAAAACTCAGCTCGAGTGCCTGCTAGCAGCTGGGTATGCTACCGCAGTCCTTTCCCACTCCTGGCATCTCCTGTAGGTTGTCAACTCTGCTTGGTTGATCTTCAGTGGCTCAGCCCTCTGCCCAGTCATACAATCAAAACGAACTCCTTCCAGGGTAACAGAAGTCCAACCAAAACTGTCTATCTGCCCTCACCAGGATCTTCAGTCCCAGCCCTGGGCCCTTTAATTCAGCCCTTTGCTTGGCCTCCAAACAAGCCTTGTCCCATTCTTGGGGTTTGCACCACTTTGCCAGTGGAGGAATCCCAGCTCCCCCACTCCTGGTTTCAACTCAGGAACACTATAAATATCTGCCATGTACTGCTCACTTTGATTAATTGCTGCTACTTCCCTGGGCCTCTTTCTACCTGGCCCCTTTATCTTTGCCCCTTACTTAGGGTTAAGTTCTCAGATCCTCTCTCCCCGAGCTTGACCAAATGAAGCCAGAACCAAGCTCTACTTGTCCCTTGAGCTCCTTTGGCCAGAGAGAAGGGAGCACCCTTCTTTGCCCCTCTGGTCCCAGCCAAAAACTAATCTGCTAAGGCAATACAGCTTCTTTTATTTGAGCCTCCTGGTCTGATTGGCTGCTTCTGTGGAGCCTCTTTAGGCAGGCCTGGAGGACCCACCTTTGCTGCCCCTTTCCTGGGGTGGGGTGTTGGCAGACACAGGGCCTCCTGTAAGAAGCCACAAAGGCCAGCTGTAGCCTGTCATACATACCTATATGCATTAAAAAACAAAAACAAAAAAAACCCTACTACTGAACTAACTTCTGTTGGTTAGAAAATTTACATTTGATCTGGTTACTCTTTCTTGCTTTTCTAAGTCACTAGTAATATACATTGATCTGCCTGCCAAAGCAAAAATATACCTCTACCCCGCTATAACGCGACCTGATATAACACGGGTTCGCATATAGCGCGGTAGCAGCGGGGCTCCGGCGGCACTTTAAAGGGTCCGGGGCTCCGGCTGCTGCGGGGAGCCCCAGGCCCTTTAAATCACTGCTGGAGCCCTGCTGCCTCTACCCCAGGGCTGTAGCAGCGGGGCCCCACTGGCGATTTAAAGGGTCTGGGGCTCCCCGCAGTGGCTGGAGCCCTTTAAATCACCGCCGGAGCCTTGCCGCCCCTACCCCGATATAACAGTGTTTCAGCTATAGCGTGGTAGGGATTTTTGGCTCCCCACGACCACATTATAGCAGGGTAGAGGTGTACAAGAATTCTGTATTAGTGCATTATATCTAATGAGATAAGATGGATTTCATTAACATAAACAACATTTTCAATCACTTGTTTCAAACCTTATGTATTTCAGATATAAATAATTGAAGGAATATTTTCAGATTAAGTTTGTACGGAAAACAGGTAAATATGGCTCTAGAATGTGAACATTTCCTATAACAAAGAGTATTTGAGAAATATAGTGATAGCAGCTCTACTTTGATGGAGTGAAATTTTTTTTCCCCCATGATCTTTTGTTGAAAGTGGTTTCAAAATATCATTGACTCATGAAGATTTAAAGAAAAAAAAAAAAAACGAACAAAACAAAAACACACACATTGAAAATAATCCTTTACGCCACTGAAAGGAAGTTTTAAAAGCATCATTTTCATTTACTCTTCAGCTCCTTCTTCCAACAGAATGTTACTTTTTTGGCAAGATTTTGTCTGACTAAACATACCTCGTGCACGTGGGGCACCTAAGGAAGTCACTGAAAATACTGTACCTGTTTAGCAAAAAATAGTGTGTCTAGTCTGGAATCCTGAACAACAGAGCCTGCTGGCTCTTCTCCTGGCTGCCACTTGAAGAGGAAGATCAGCCCATGAACCGGTCTATAAAATAAAATGTCAAAGCAGAAAAAGTGTGATGAAGAACTATGCAAACTATTTTTAATCTAAGTGTATCATCATCTGATAAGGCAACTCAGTTAATTCTTCCTTTCTAAATATTGTCAGTTAGGCTCAGACTCCCAGATGTAACCTCTAACTTTGAATGATTAAAAATTTTCAGAGATGCCACCCACAATTCCAGGTGGAGTTAGTACTCAACTAGCACTGTTGAAAAGTCAAAATTTGACTCGCTGATCACTTGGTAAACTGTACTTTAAGTGCCAGTTTGCTTCAGCTCTAATACACATTTAGAAGTTAAAGAAATCCAGTACATATTAACCTTAGACCCTGTTCCTCCCCACACCATCACCACCCACACAGGAACTATATATTTCCCTGCATGATGCATCTGGCGATTTCATCAGTAATGCTATTAGTAACACTTTCTTTGGAAACTAATATCAGATTCATTATCCAAGCATTGATAAGCACTGAAACTATAAATTTGGTAATCCTGCTGGGTTCAAAAGGAAAAATCCATAAAGCTAAGCTCCCGTGAAGATTTCATGAGTTCTCAATCTGTAAAATGAAGGTAATTCTTTCTCTCTCTCCATCATTTGTTTTTCTGGTCTATTTAGGTTTTATGTCTTTCACAAGATGGACTGTCTCTTACAATGTTTATAAATTATCCAGCACAATGGGACACTGATCTCAGTTGCGGCCTCTAGGTATTACCATAACAGTGATAAATAACGTTTGTAGAGGAAACGAGTCCTTCTAAAAATGTTTTAGGAAATCTTTTAAAAATGCATTAGCACAAAATTTTCCCCCATCATAGTAATCTGAATTTAGGGTCAGCTATAAAACAAAGGCCAACAACAACTATAGAGTCAACAATGTGCCCTTGTTGCCAAGAAGGCTAACTGCATATTGGGATGCATTAGCAGGAACATTGCCTGCAGATCGAAGGAAGTGATTATTCCCCTCTATTTGGCACTGGTGAGGCCATATCTGGAGCATTGCATTGTTTTTGGCCTCCCACTACAGAAAGGATATGAACAAACTGGAGAGAATCCAGCGGAGGGCAACGAAAATGATTACGGTGCTCGGACACATGACTTACGAGGACAGGCTGAGGGAACTGGACTTATTTAGTCTGCAGAAGAGAAGAGTGAGAGGGGATTTTATAGCAGCCTTCAACTATATGAAGGAGGGTTCCAAAGAGGATGGAGCTAGGCTGTTCAGTGGTGGGAGATGACAGAACAAGAAGCAATGGTCTCAAGTTGCAGTGAGGGAGGTCTAGGTTGAATAGTAGGAAAAACTATTTCACTAGGAGGGTGGTGAAGCACTGGAATGGGTTACGTAGGGAGGTGGTGGAATCTTCATCCTTAGAGGTTTTTAAGGCTTGGCTTGACAAAGCCCTGGCTTGGATGATGTAGTTGGGGTTGGTCCTGCTTTGAGCAAGAGGCTGGACTAGATGACCTCCAGAGGTCTCTTTCAACCCTAATCTTCTATGAAATGAAACACAGTCAAGAGTGCATGTTCATATGCATTGGCGTCATATTCACTACTTCAGACATAAGAGAAGATGCTTTTTAAGAGTTTTGACAGAATTTTTTCCTAGTGCTTTTAAAATGTGATAACCAAGAGGTTTTAAAAATGCCTATTGTAGACAGGGCAAGTTATGTTTGAGGGCCTCTAGTTCAAATACATTGCTAACCTAAGAAGCTTTAGTCAGATAGCTGTTGAGACCGTACATTCTGTACTTCTTGTCCTATTTTCTAGAAGATTATAGAGTAGAATATTTGCACAGGAGTGAAGTAGAAGATTAGGTGATACTTTTCTTTTAAGGTACTATACATGAACAAATACAATGCTCTTGATCAGATATGCAGAATGACAACAAAATTAGTGTTGACAGGAGAGAGATTAACAAGAAAGAGGCTGTAGTTGTGCACAAGTGCAATAAATTAATTTAAGGTGGTAGATACTTTAAATATCACTGCAAAAACCCAAGGAATAGAGCAATTTACTGTGTGTTCCTATTGGGCAAGTCAGTCAATAGCAATGCTGATTAATTCCTAGTCCTATGCTCTAGCCATTGGTCTAGGTCACTTCCCATAAAGAGGGAAGCTAGTTTAAACAACAAAAAGCACATCTGAAAGTTCACTAACTTGAATGTATTGTATAACGAGGGCTTAAAATCCTGGCAAATTGCTATAGAAACCAAAAGCAATACAGTATATCGGACAAGTAGCAATACAATGCATCTTCAGTGATTTTACAAAGAACTTAGACTAAGCAAATCTTATCTAAGGAGACTGCTTTTGTAGATCCAATAGCTTACTTTAATTTTTCAAAGTTCTCTGGCTCCAGACTCCATATTTCTTCAACTTGTGCTCCCCTGCAACCTGGAAAAGCAAAGATATAGTTTTAACTATCCTACCTTGGAGAGGGGAAATAAAACAACAACAAAAACCAAAAAACACACCACACACTTAAAGAAACTTACTTATAACTAAGCCCAGACTTAAGAAGAAAAAAAGCCTATGACTGATATGGATGAAAGATTAGAGAAAAAAAATTGTTTAGTTCAGTTTGCGTAATTTTATAAAGAGAAACCACTGTTGACTGAATAAAAAAGTCAAATATTTTAATGGAGAACCACAAGAATCTCATAATGCCACTAATCTTCACTTTGTGACTGACAGCAATTTTAAGATACTGTATGTAGGTAAAAGCATGTAAAACACTACATAAACATTAATTTGAATTAATATTCATTCAGATTTAACTACAGACGCTCCCCGAGTTACGTAAACCTGACGTATGAAAATCCGAGTTTATGGAAAAAGTTCCGTAAGCTAGAAATAGGAGGGTTTGGGGGGGTGGAGGGAGGATTGGTCAGAGATACGTTGCTGAATGCCTTGCTTAACTCAAATTTTGTGCAAGTCGGGGAGTGTCTGTACTACACAAATAAATAGTTTTTGTAAATATCAGGCTAGTACTCGTGAAAGGGAGCAAGCTAGGCAATCCTGGAGACTAAAGTCCTCAATTTGCCCATAAACCAAGTATCAGTACAAGCTTCCTGCACAGCTTGCCAATATGCCTCAGCTTTGACCTGGTAGGACCATCTCTAGGAATGAGGATGGTTCAGGCTTCATAGTTCATTTTCAGTTTTTCACTTCACTGAGAATACTGCCAACAACAGCGCCAATTAAGAGGTAGCCTTTTAACCAGGCCTTTTAAGAGAGAAGCAATCTTTTTTTCATAACATAGTACAACATTCAACGAATCAAGACCAGTCCTCAGATGTATCTCAGTCTTTTGTTTCAATCCTCAGGCTTCCAGTGAAGCTTTGGGTTCCTCTCTCAAAAAAAAAAATCCTCCAAGAATTGACAGAATGTTTATTGATGGATGTTTGTAGCATCTGAGGATCTAAGCCTATTTCAGTGGGAGTCTGGAAGAGTGAATAAGGAACAGGTTCCATAGAAGACAAATTGTCAAATTATCCCTAGGGGAGGAGGTTGCAGACGCACAGTTTGATAATGCTCTTGCTCTACATATCAGACACACAGCCAGTACAATTCACGCAACTGAATGGCTTTCAAATTTGATCATTTAAACTGATCAAATTTGACACTGACACAAATGTAAAAATAAAAACACTTTTTATCCCATTACCAGTCCTTTGCATCATCCAATTGTCAAATTATATTAATTCCTTCCTCATTACCTACAGAAGAAATTAAGTTAGCCATCACATGAGTTTATTGAATAAGACTATGTAAAACAGAGTTAGAGAAGTTTTCCAGAGATGTACAAGCTGGAAAATTAGATCTACTAGCCAGATGTAGATACAAAGGATGGGAGTGGGGCAGGCTTTGCTGGTGAAGTACAGGGGCAAATCCTTGGTGAGAAATTCAGCCCATCCTGCAATCAACACCTGCTGGGAAGTATGCTGACA
This sequence comes from Chrysemys picta bellii, assembly GCF_011386835.1. Taxonomy (NCBI): domain Eukaryota; kingdom Metazoa; phylum Chordata; order Testudines; family Emydidae; genus Chrysemys; species Chrysemys picta. Next base: position 48,031,830 of record NC_088798.1, on the reverse strand, counting down.
TTTCTTTCAAGAAGGTGTCTGAGCATCTTGGAAGGGGGAACTTCATATCAGCTTCTGGCTAGTTCATGTGATAAAGCTTAGCTCCACATCCCTCTAGAATTCTTCCTCTTTCTGGAAGATACAGCCTCCTAAAGAGTAGGATCAAATCTCCGCTATTTTACCCCTCTTAGGCTTTCTGGACTGCAGGAAAGTCTCCGCTATTCTACCATGCTCCCACCTCGCCCGCCTCCCTCCAAAATTGTGAATAATTACAGTGCCTGCCCCTTAGCTTCCATAAACAGCAGCAGCATGAAATTAATATGATTTGACAAATTCAGTGCTGCCCAAATGATTCTCAACAGCAATAGTTTTACTGCCCAGAAACTTGTTAAACTCATTTGGGTTGTGCTGCTTCACAAAGCTGCAAGTAAAAGTAGACACACTGGACCTGTGTCTGAAGACTCCAGAATAGGAGCACTACAACAGTTTACAATTCACATTTCATCTTCACAGCCATGAAGGATGGAAACTTTTTATTTTAAAAAAAGAAAAAAATTATGGCTTGCAAAAATGGATGGCTTAAGTGCCCACGCCAATGTCACTACTAAGGCATTTTTGCAAGCCCTGGTGTAAAAAAAGTCAGACTTATTCATGGGTCAGATAAGTGAGGGGAAAAAAGATGGAGCAGGTAAGAAACATGCTTGGAACTATAAATCAAGATAGTCTAGTAAAGGACTCTAATCTACTATGTGGAACTGGATACGCATTTTAGCTTCTTTGGGCCAAATTCTATGTTGATTTACAATCCATAAAATCCCAATAGTTCCAATTGCATTGTATTTGGTGTAAATCAAGACAGAACTTGGCCCTCTGTAAATCAGTATCCAAATTTGTAAAATTAAGATATTATTTACCTACTTCACACAAGTTTTCTGAGTACTAGTTACCATTTATAAAGTGCTTGGAAAATGCAAGTGTGCTATGTAAGTATTACATCTTAAATGCAACATGTTGTACATACTGAGATAGAAGAAATCTCTCACAGATCAGCAGGCACATGCTCATGCAAACCTCTGTACAACTGTATTCATTCAGGATTTTTTTTTAAGTTACTCTCAAAATGCTAATATGTACACCCTGGGCAGGGGGTCACTACAGTTACTGAACATGAGGACAAGAAACAGCATCAGTTCAGTGCTTGAGGGCCGAAGCCTCCTCCTAACAACCATGTAGTCCCATTTTCAAGCACAAATGGGACCCGACTGGGTTTCGGGGGAGCTGAACCGTGCTGCAGACTGGGATGGGTCGAGGCAGGCTGAAGCGTAGGAACAGAAGAGCGGGCTGTGGCTTCCCCTGCGAAGAGCTAGCCCTGCAGAAGCTGAGCAGGTGCTGGGCACTGCGCCCTTCCAGCGGAGGGGGATGTCTGGCTCGCGGGGATTTGGGCATCTGTGTCTGATCCCACTAGAGCAAAACTGCCGTCTCAGCCCGTCTCATCTGCTGGAGGGAGGGGGTGTCGCACCCCAGCAACGCCGCTGAAGAAACTAGGGACGAAGTTCAGGAAGGTCCCGAAGCGACGAGCCACCCCCCTCCCGCAAGAGGCGGAAGGACAGTTGCAGGCCTCAAAAGTGCCCGCCCGCCACCCGCCCAGACGCCGGTCCCAGTCCCCTGCCCGGGTCCCGCTCGGCCCCTCACCAAAGCCCTTGATGAGCTCAGTGAAGACGCCCGGGTCGCTCTCCATCAGGCACCACTCCCCGGCGCTGCCTCCTCCCGACATGGTGGCGGTTCACAGGCTCTCAAGGAGCAGCCGCTGCCACCAGCCGCCGGCTGAGGCTGTCTGCACGCCCCCACGCACGCCGCCGCTTCCTTCCCAGCAGGCTCCGCGGCCCACGCTGTCATCTCTATGGTGAAGTGGGGGCGGGCTCGGCCCGGACGGAAAAGGAGAAGAGAGAGCACATCCGGGATACTAATAGCAGTCACGGAAGAGGCCTCAGCCTCTCGGCTGAGGGGGATCCGGGTTCTCCGCCGCTGTGCCTGACGGGAGCGCGCCATCCGGGTGCTTGGAGAATGGACTAATGGGAGGAGCGACGGAGAACTTTATCCGGGTCCTAATGTTCCTCCCTGGCTCGCCGCTGTCAGGGCTGCTGAAGCGGGGAACTACATCCGCGGTCGCTGGCCCCTGGGGTAGGATAGGCGGGGCGGTTCCATCCGGGGCCTCGGAGCCTGGTCACTGTGGGAAGGGAAGGGAAGGAAGAGCGGCTCCATCCGGGTCTTAGCGATGCTGTCCTGACAGGAATCCTACCAGGGAGGGGCTGAGTTCGAGGGAAATCAGCTGCCTGAGGAGAAACAGAGCCGGCCGCAGACAGATTGCGGAACCTGCTGCGCCCAGGCCCGCGGCTCACGCGCGCAGGTAGGGCCAGACCCCGCTTGAGCAACAACAGCCGCGTCTCCGCCGAGAGTCCCGTGCTGCGCCACTGCTCCGCGCCGCAGGCAGGGACTCAATTGGGGAGGGCCGCTGGGCAGCTGCCTAGCCGTACACCTTTCACACTCGCTTAAGGTTTGCCCCTCCCGGCGGCCTTGCTTCAGCAGGAGGCACCGAGAGCCGCCCGTCTGCTTAAGGCTGCGTGTGGAGCCTTTCTGCGGGCGGAGGCCTCTTCTGCCTTCGCCACTCCCTGGGTGAGGAGAGGCCCGGGAGCTGCCGAGGGAAGCAGGAGTAGGCGCTGGGGTGGAGCGTTTCGCCCGCTGTTGATATTCCCAAATTGGGAGGGTGAAGGCGGGTGAACGGCCAGCGTTAGTGGGTCGACAGAGCAGCTCTCCGCGGGAAGGGGCGCCTAGTAAACCCCCAGGACAGGTGCCCGAGATCCCTTGTATAAGGGAAGGGTAGGAAAAAACACAGGGGTGAGGCGCGCGCACACAGCGCGCAGGGCACCGGTGTTCGTGCTCCAGGTGTTCTGGGATACTGGTATTTGTTTCTTGCAACCTTTTTTGTTAAGATGTCTCAAAGTCATACAAGGGGTTGAAAGCAAGGGGTCGGCATAGCCCTTTGAAGAATGGTTTCCTGGTGAAAATGAAGTCACGTCTGTAAAATAGAAATGGGAGTCTGCAAGTGAAAAATGATATATATTAGCTAGAAATTAATGTTATCAAACCCCATTTCCTTATCAAAGGTTCTGTGCCAATCTTCCTTTAGAGAGTGACCGTATGAACTTAGGAGTTGCTTTATTTAACCAAACCAGTGGTTTAGGTAGGCCAGTGTTCTCCAAGTGACAGCAGCTGTTAGCAGATGTGCAAGAACTATGAAGTGGGCAACTATGAAACAAATTGTTAACAGGAAATTTCTTATTAATCCCCTCAGTTAGAGGTAGGCTTATGTCCTGAAGTATTAAAGGTCTAAATTGCTCTAAAGTTGTGTGGTTTTTTTTGAGTACTTTTAAAAAAATAATCCCTTCTAATTTGACAGTGAATATATTCTCAGTATTTATATAAATATCTAATCCTTTTTGGAATTTTGAACCCTTCTAGGCTGTTGGCCTCTATGTTAGTATTAGTATTTTTAAAAAGACTGCAAATGAATAGAGTTCTTTACAGAACAGAAAAAGATATAGTCTCAAAAGGGCTTATAAATATAAATACTACAAATCATTGTAGATTTCCAGTATATTGTTTTTATAATTTAGCCAAAATAAAACCAAAGTTTAATTTCAAATTAATTTGTAAGTGCTGTATTTCATTTGCAATTCAAATACCTGTTAAACGTAGCAATTATTAAAATTAGGTTGGAATCCATAGTTTTATTACAGCTTTTCTTTAAATGTGCTTTTTATGTAAACCTTTAAAATTTGGATTAATTATGTGACACTTTGCTTTTTAAACCACTTTTGTGTACTTATAGAGCACAAATGAATAACAAATTTGGTGTAGTTGCAACAGATACAGCTGTAGTTATTCTGAGACAGTTATTCGCTGTTGTCATGTGGAAAATGGCGATTCAGAATGTTAGAAGATGTTATAAGAAGCACACAAGTTTTTTAAAAGGGGATAAGGCAATACACTTTTACGCATTAAAATCAGCATATGCTTTGATTCTCTCATACACACACACTTTTGCAGCTGGATTGTATAGTTACCAGTTTTTAGTGTTGCTTGGTTAGTTACAGTGGCCAGCTGAAACTCCACACGAAGGAGGGGAGCTGGGCCTTTGTCGAACGCGTTTGAAGCTTTGATGTTGATTTAGAACAAACCCAAAGTCCCATGGCAATACACCCTTTTCTTTATAGTAAGAAGTTTTTATACAAGTGTTTGGACCTTGCTGTGTTACACCAGAGCTGTTAATTATGAGGTAGTTAAGGTTGCTTTTAATTAGCATTATTTGAGTCGTTACTGGGACTATTTGCTGCTGGGTTTTTTTGGGGGTCTTTTTTTTTTCCTTTGGCTTTATTTTTCATTTTGTTTTTAGGGTGTATACCTTTTCTTTAGGGTTGTCAATTTGCCATCTGGGTGATTCTGATAATAAAGTTTGTGCCTCTCAACTCCTTCACTCCCTTCTTGACCATTTAGCCCAGCAGTCTTTTTTTAATTAATTACCATACATTTTTTACTTACATACCAACCAGTAAATAAGGCAATAATTATGGCAATAATTATAGCCACAAAACTTTTGTTCATTTAAGAACAATTATTAATACAATTAGCAAAGAATAACTCAGAACAATTTTTTTTTTACTAATTTAAAACTAGCAAAACGTAGTATAAAGCAAAATAAACAAAATAGAATACAATTTACTTAAGACAACTTTTCCCCATTAGGGTTTTGACCGACAAGAACATTGCACTCTGTACTCCTGAGGGAATTCTGTGCCTAAAAATTATGCGCACAATATTTTAAAATTCTGCAAATTTTACTTGTCAATAAATAACTGGCTCCAGCATGGCAGTGGGGAGCACAGGCCACTGGCTGCATTGAGGTGGGAGATCACCCTGAAGCCCCCACCTCCTCAGTATAGAGACTTGGCAGTGACGCTGCATCTGACCCTGACACTGCAAGGGCTGAGCCTGACCCAAAAACATTCAGGGGCCCTGCCCCTTTGTGCCAGGTGCACCAGATGTGCATGGGCAGGCTCAGCCCAGCAGGATCCAAGTGTGGAGGGGCTTGTGGGGGGGATCCAGATGTGGGGTGAGAGGTTTCTGTGTGGGGCAATCTGGGTGCAGGCAGCTCAGTGGGAGATCTGAATGCACACAGGCTCGTTGGAGGGTTCCAGGTGCAGGGGCAATGGGAATCTACAGGGGATGCCGGTAAAGGTGTGTGTGTGGGGGGGGGGAAGGGGCTGGGAGGGGAGTTTGGAGGGGTCCGGGTGCTGGGACAGTGGGACTTGATGGGGTGGGGGTCCAGGTGCAGCAGGTTGGGAATGAGTGGGATGGGGGTCTGGATGTGGGGGGTTTGTCGGAGGGGTCCAGTGTAGACGGGTATGGCTTGTTAGAGTGAGGGTTCGATGGGCCTGCTTAACGGGAGAGCCCGAGGGGACGCCGCATGCCAGGCTCCCACTTCCCCCCGCAATTCTGCTGTCCCCTTTTCTTCTCCATCTCCCTCCACTCTCTGCCATATTCCCCTCCCCCTGCCCTATTCCACCCCTCCTCATTTTTCCCACCCCACTCCCCTTACCCAGCCCCACTCACTGTTGCATAGAATAGAAAACAAGAAGGCTCCCAGCACACACAAGGGGAGCATGACTGACACTAGGACCCAGGAGGCAACGTTGAGCTGCAGAGTCAGTAGAGCAGAGACACAGACAGCCTCCTTCTGCTGGGCAGCTCTGCGCTTGCAGAATGGGGGATGGGGAGGCGAGGCATGTAACCCCATGTGCACCCCCATGTCCTGCCTCTGGAGGGGGGAAGCCCCCCAAAACTGCACCCATAGTCCCTCCCTCCCTAGGGTTACCATATCTCATAAATAAAAAAAGAGGACCCTCCACAGGCCCTGGCCCTGCCCATTTCCCCACCCCCTAACCCCGCCCCAACTCCGCCCCTTCCCCCACCCTAACTCCGCCCCCACCTCCCTTCCACTCCCAGCCAGGGGGAAAAGGCTGCCCCAGTGCTACCGGCTTCAGGGTTTGCCGGGCAGCCCCCAGACCCTGCGCCCCCAGCCGGCGCTTCCCCAGCGCAGCTGGAGCCCGGGAGGGGATTCGCCCAGCCAGGGGCGCAGGGTCTGGAGGCTGCCCGGCAAACCGTGAAGCCGGTAGCGCTCGGGCTTTGGGCAGCCAGGCTCTTAAACAGAGCCGAAGAGGAGCAGAGCCTCCAGCCGCGGCGGCTCTGCGTAACTTACACTGTGTCAGTTACACAGAGCCGAAGAGGAGCAGAGCCGCCGCGGCTGGAGGCCCTTACCCTGCCCTTCCACCCTAGTCCCGAGCCTCTCCAACACCCCAAACCCCTCAGCCCCAGCCCTCATCCCCAGCACCCTAATCCTCTGCCCCATCCCTGAGCCACCTCCTGCATCATGAACCCCTCATCCTCAGACCCACAGCCCTCACCCCTGCATCCCCTCCTATCCCCAAACTCCCTCCCAAACCCCCTCCCCCTTCCCACACACCCCCTCCTGCCCTCAAACTCCCTCCCTTTGTACCCCCTCTCACCCCCAAACTCCATCCCAGAACCTGCACCCCTCACCCCCTCCAGCACACCCACCTCCTGCCCCAGCCCGGAGCCTGCACCCAGCACCCAAACTCTATCCCAGAGCTTACACCCCTCCTGCACCCTAATCCCCAGGCCAGGACCTGTACCCCATACCTCCTCCCCCCATCCAACCACCCTCCCATAGCCTTAGGCAGGTGTGGGGGGGTTCTGGGCACCACCAAAATTTCTACAACCCTGCCACCCATGCGAGTGGATAAGGGTCAGGGCAGTCAGGGGACAGGTAAGGTCCTAGGGGGGCAGTTAGGGTGGGGGGGCGTTCTTAGCAGGTGGAAGTCAGGGGACAAGAAGCAGGGGGGGTTGGGGATTCTGAGGGGGGCAGTCAGGGGGTGGGAAGTGGGAGGGAGTGGATGGGGGCGGGGCTTCCCCCCCCTCCCCTGTGTCCTCTTTTTTGATTGTGGAAATATGGTAACCCTATTGTTGGTCTCAGAGTAACTCAGGTGGTAGAATTCTTGACTCGAGCCAGAATGTCATTGCTTTAAGTCTTGCACCAAGACTTGGATTCAAATGCAGTACTAGTAGTAAAGAGAGAGGTAAAGTCCTTTAAAATTAAATATTAAATGGACACTTGCAGTTATCTTTGGCTGTCCAAGAGGAAATTCATGAGTATGATACTTACGTTTATTTTTTTAAATGAAAAATAATGGACAATCTATTTTGTATTGATTTTTGGATGGCCAGGGTTACGTGCAAGCGGTTGCTGAGCATATATTATTAAATTTGACCACAGAGTCACTGCTCTACTAGCATCTAATTGCTTTGGAATAGATACATTGAGTGGGAAAGGTGTTGTTGATGTTCCTGGGGGAATTCTGTGCCAAAAATTCTCCACATGGTAAAATTCTGCATATTTCATTTGTCAAATAACACAATGTAATAATGCCTGTTTCAATTAGTTTGACAATTTATTTCAAAATACCTGTCAGCAAGCATGTTTGTAACAATGCAGGCAACAAAAAAGATTCAGGAAATGTTTTTTTGACAAGTAGATTCCTTACTAGTCATATTAATATGGAACTTTGAGTAATAATTATTTAAACTACAATACAGAAATGTATTTCCTGCACCCTTCAGAAGCAGTGCAAAGGATTGGAGAAGCTGGAGTAATGAAGGAGCTGAGGGAGAGGGAAGTAATTGTTGGGAAGGAGCCTGGGTATGAATTTGAAGGGTTGTTGGGTATGGGTGGGGAAAGTATGGAACAGGTTTTTTTGGGGTGGGGAGGGATTGTTAAGGAGCATCCCTCATGCAGACCCTGGCTGACTCCTAGTCTCTCCCATTCAGTAAGGCACATCTGCCCTTCTCCCTATGTGTCACTTGCACCCCCCCGTCCACCCCCATGTGTTCTTGCACCCGCTTGTCCACATTTGTCCCTCCCTCCCCACTCAGGCACCCTCCTCCCCCCGTCCCATGTGTTCCTGCACCCTCACTCAGCCACCCTTATTCCCCTGTCCCCATGTGGCCCTACATCCCGACTTCCATTCAGCCCCTGGTTCAATGTTGTCACCGGACTAGCTCTTGTGCCCCCACCCCAGTTTGTCGAAAAGGTGTAATTGCAGCAGCTCTCCAACAGAATGTATTTTCTGGAATGGGAGGGAGGAAGGGAGGGAGAAATCCTTTGGGGGACATAAATTCTGCGTGTGTGCATTGGTGCAGAATTCCCCCAGGAGTATATTGAGCATACTCATTCTTAGGGAACAGTTCAGGTAGCAGGTAAAATTTGTGTTCATGTCAGTATTTTCAGCATTCAAAGATATATGCTTTTTTCCCTAAGTCCTCAGGTTAAATTATGACCAGCCATTTTATATTTTATTTTTAAATAATCAAATATATAAAGGGAAAAAAAGTGTGCAAAATAGCAAGGATGTAGGGAACAAGTCCCACAAGAATTTTGGCTCTAAAGTATTTCTCAAATTCTGCAAGTTTTCTGCATTCAGGAAAAAACAAACCTACTGTCTGTGTCATAAAGCCATGAAAGTTTGTAGGCACATAAAAAGAGAATTTTTTTCCATTCTGCACTTTAGACACACACACATACCTTTTTTTTTTTTTTAAGATAAAATAATCCAGTATATTACTGGGTAACATTATTTGTACAGCTTGACAATAACCATTAGAATGATTATTGCCCTTTTGTTGTTGCTGCTGCTTATGCTGCTAAAGAGAGGAACTTCAGATCATAATAGAGCAAGTTAATTTGAAGTTCAGAGTTTGGTACTGCTGAACGTTGGATAGTAGAAGGTATATATCACATCGGTGCTAAGTAGAAAACATTGCTAACATAGTAGTCCTGGAATCTGGGAGGACCGACGATATCACATGGGAGAATTCAGATTTAGGAGTTGGGAGATCAACAGAGAAGAGCTCAAGTCAGAAATGATCGACTCAGATTTATATGATACAGCAGTGAATATGAACTTTTCAACTGATGTGATGGATCAGTGTTCATGTCACACTTCCCGTCAGTGCCTGGCCCGGGCCAGGGCAGCTGATGATCCAATCAGCGGACCAAATTCACTGATGAATCCTCATCACGTGCCGCCTGAGGCACGTTGCACATACGCTAAGATGAAGTTTATATAAGATGTTTCTCATGTTGTGCAGTATATGAGTGGCTACCTTGAGCTTGGTAGTCTTGATCTCAAAGATTATCCTTATCTTAAAAAGTGTGAATTTATTTTGAACCACCTTTTTCCTTTGTATTTAAGGCCCAAAAGATTACATCAACTTCAAGCTGTTGAGGTAACTGTGAGCTATTTCAGAGGTATCCACTGGGTTGCTAGTCAAGCCACAGCTGTGAAGGCAATAAAAAAAATTTGGCTGATTCCTATTTGAAATATATAGTAGAAACTTAGTCGGGGCTGACCTTGCCCAAGTTAAGGGCATTCTTAACAAGATCAGATAAGCAGATTTGTGGGCATGTTGTATTTCACGATGGTGTTAATTACCATCTGATTGAAGTCTCTTTTCTAGGAGTTTGTTGATTGAGGCTTTGCAACAGCTAGAATTTGCAGTAGTGAAATACAATCTTGGTTGTTACATGGAAAAAATATATCTTTATGGCAGATTTGAAGAAGTCAATAGGTCTGGGTCTTCGGAGCCAAAGCTGCAGAAAAATCAAATCTGTAAGCTTGAAACTGACATTAAACATACAGATATCAGATTCATCAGCCTACAGTAACTGACAGACATGTGGTTTCAATGCTTTGACTCCACAGTGGCCTAGTGATTAAAAAAAAAAAATCCATTATTGCAGTGCACGAATTAGCAATTTGCTAGACCAGGGATTCTCAACCTTTTTCCTACTAAGGGCCCCCCAACATGCTATAAAAATTCCACGGCCCACCTGTGCAACAACAACTGTTTTTCAGTAGATTAAAAGCCAGGGCTGGCATTAGGGGGTAGCAAGCAGAGCAGTTGCCCAGGGCCTCACACCACAGGGGGTCCCGTGAAGCTAAGTTGCTCCGGCTTTGGCTTCAGCCTGGGGAGGAAGGGCTCGGGATTCAGCTTTCTGCTTTGGGCCCCAATGAGTCTAACACTGGCCCTGGTCTCTGGTTTATTTTGGCAGACCCCTTGAAACCTGCTTGCAGCCCCCCGGGGACCTCAGACCACTGATTGAGAACCACTGTGCTAGACCACTTTATAGAGATATTGAGTAAAAAGGAGTGAGGGAGAGAGCCCTACATCAGTTGTACACTTTATACATCAGAGTACACAGTTGTACTCTAAAATTACACTTTATTACTATAAAAATATAACAATGACACTGCATATGACTAAGACTACGATTTAATCATGAGTATATTTAGTAAAAGTCATGGACAGGTCACGGGCAAAAAACCAAAAAATCATGGCTCCATGGCCTGTCCATGACTTTTACTAAAAATACTCAAAATTGAATGGGGGGGAGGGGAGACAGGACCTGCTGTGGTGGAGGAACCCCAGAGGGCCTGCTGCTGCTCTGGCCACCGCTGGGAGGGGGAGCCCTGGGGGGTCCCCGCCGCTGGGACGGGGGAGCCCTGGGTCCAGCCGTATCGGCAACTGCTTGGGTGGTCCCCGGGGCCGCCAGAGCAGCAGCCGATCACACTGGCTGCGAGACCGCCTAAGCGGCTGGCTGCAGAGCTGCTTTAGCAGCGGCTGGTGTGACTGTCCCCGGGGCTGCCTGGGCAGCTGCCTCTGGGGTCAGCTGCTTGGGTGACCCTGGAGTCAGCCACACTGGTCGCTGCAGAAGTCACAGAGGTCACAGGAAGTCACAGAATCTGTGACTTCCGCGGCAGACACAGAACCCAACATATGACAACTCTTTTTACCACCAGGCTATTTTTCTTTCAGGATATATGGCTCTTGGAGGATATATTGCTTTTGTCGGACAGCACTGTTGTAATGGAATGTACATTTTCCACTGTAAATTTAATTAAAACAAGTCATGCAAGTATATGCAGCAGAGCACCGACTCCAAGGACTTGATGTAGGTGCAAGTGAATGGCTCAGGGATAGATAGTTTCCATTACCACGAGGCTGTTCTCTGTTGAAATGAAGGTTCGAGTAGAATAAAACACATTTGAGAGTACAAAGGCAGAGTGTATTCAGTAGCAACAGCAAGCTGTTTTAGTGGAGATTTAGACTACGGTAATTCTATTCTCTAGAATCCAGATCTTCATTTCAAACTAGATGGGCATTATCCATAATATTGTTAAGCTATTGGAATGAATTTAAAATAAATGATTAAATAGTTTATTCTGACTTGTGGTCTCAAACTGTTGGGGGCTGTGACATTTAATTTATAGTAAGGTGAAAACAAAACTGAGCATTTAAGACCAGGAGAAATAGGTGCACTGAAAACAAGAGAACTAAAAGAAGAAGTTGGCCTAGTAGCTGAAACAAGAAAAAGCAGAACATAGTAGAAATGCCTCTAGATAATCACAGCGGTAACAATATTTCTCCTTAATTTGAGAGAATGCGACCATAGCCAGAACATTTGGATGACCATGTTTTCTTCTCAGACAATTCAAATTTAAATCTTAGCAGTCCATGGACAAGTGACAAGAATTTTTTTCCGCTCAGCCTAATTGGACAGTGATAGTTGTGAGGGGTTGGACCCCTTGGGAAGCCACCTGATGTGCTGAGATACCAGAGTCTACCTGTTCTGCAGCATAGGCCCCCTTTAGCCTTGTGACATTGCACTCTATATGATTTATGAAAATATGCTAATGAGAGTGAATATAATGTAACTGGAATATGCTTCATGCAAAAGGTCTCTTGTAAGGTATCATTACAAAGCTTATAATCTACTGAGTGTGTTCATCCTATTTGTATGAATGTATCATTTTTGTATCTGAAACTAGAAATATTAAATGTAACTCTGAGGTCCTATTGTAATTATGCAAAGCGTGGGCCATTAATGGTAGCTTGGAATTTTGATGGCCCCCAATAACCAGGACAACTGACTGTAGATGGCTCTGTTTACTTGTAAGTCTTCCTGTATACCTGTGTGCTGGCAAGTGGGTAATGAAGTCTTACAGTGCCATGTGATCATGTCACCTGAACTGGAATCCATCTTTAGCATGGTGCTTTTCTTTTCTTTTTTTTTAATAAAGGAGATATCCTATCTCCTAGAACTGGAAGGGACCCTGAAAGGTCATCGAGTTCAGCCCCCTGCCTTCACTAGCAGGACCAGGGCCGGCTCTAGGCACCAGCAAAACAAGATGGTGCTTGGGGCGGCACATTTTTAGGGGCGGCATGGCCGGCGCCAGAATGCCGCCCCTAAAAATGTGCCCCGGCCGCCCTAGCTCACCTCCGCTGCTGCTGCCACGGCGCGCGAAACAGCTGATTCGGGCGCCGCTACTCGTCCTCCCTCCCAGGCTCTCAAACCTGGGAGGGACGGGGAGCAGTGGCACGCGAATCAGCTGTTTCGTGCGCCGCGGCGGCTCGGGGTCTCCTCCTCCCTCCCAGGCTCTCAAACCTGGGAGGGACGGGGAGATCCCGAGCGGCCATTTCGCGCGCCGCTGCTCCTCCTCCCTCCCAGGCTCTCAAACCTGGGAGGGACGGGGAGATCCCGAGCGGCCATTTCGCGCGGCTGCTCGGGATCTCCCCCTCCCTCCCAGGTTTGAGAGCCTGGGAGGGAGGGGGAGAAGCGGCGCCCGCGCCGCGGCCACTCGGAGTCTCCCTCTCCCTCCCAGGCTCTCAAACCTGGGAGGGAGGGGGAGCAGTGGCGCGCGAATCAGCTGTTTCGTGCGCCGCGGCGGGTCGGGGTCTCCCCCTCCCTGCCTCCCTCCTAGGCTTGAGAGCCTGGGGGGAGGAGGCAGGGCTGGGGATTTGGGAAAGAGGCGGAGTTGAGGCGGGGCCGGGGGTGGGGTAATTAAATAAGCGGGGGGGGGGGCAAAATTGTTTTTGCTTTGGGCGGCAAAAATCCTAGAGCCGGCCCTGAGCAGGACCAAGTACTGATTTTGCCCCAGATCCCTAAGTGGCCCCCTCAAGGATTGAACTCACAACCCTGGGTTTAGCAGGCCGATGCTCAAATCACTGAGCTATCCCTCCCCCTACTTTTCCATTTAGAAGGAGGGGTGGGAACCCAGAGAGGGACAAAGGATTCCCGCCTTGTGCAAAAGATATATAAGGGGGTGGAACAGAACAAAGGGGGCTGCAGTCATGAGAAATCCCCTAGCTATCACCTGAGCTGGAACAAGGACTGTACCAGGGGAAAGGATTGGGCCCGGACTAGGAAGGTGTCCAATCTGTAAAAGAAGCGTATTGAAACATTTCTGAGTGTGAGATTTTATCTGTATTCAGCTTTCTTACTGTATATTAGGCTTAGAGTTGCATATTTTATTTTATTTTGCTCAGTAATTCACTTTGTTCTGTCTGTTATTACTTGGAACCACTTAAATCCTACTTTTTGTATTTAATAAAATCACTTTTTACTTATTAATTAACCCAGAGTATGCATTAATACCTGGGGAGGAGGGGGAGGACAGATGTGCATACCTCTCTATCAGTGTTATAGAGGGCGAACAATTTATGAGTTTACCCTGTGTAAGCTTTATACAGGGTAAAATGGATTTATTTGGATCCCATTGGGAGCTGAGTGTTGGAGACAGGAACACTTCTTAAGCTGTTTTCAGTTAAGCCTGCAGCTTGGGGGGGATGTGGTTCAGACCCTGGTCTGTGTTTGTAGCAGGCTAGTGTGTCTAGCACAACCAGGCAGGGTCCCAAGCTGCCAGGGAAAATGGGCTCAGAGGTAGTCTCAGCATATCAGGTGGCAGTCCCAAAGAGGTTTCTGTGATCCAACCCGTCACAAACCTGTCTTGCTGAGTCAGGCTATTAAAGCTTCCTCTAATACACACACTGGGAGGGCCACATATGTCCATATTCCTTATGAAAATATGCTTATGCTATGAATATGACATAACTGAGGTATACTTTATGCAAGATGGGCCTTGTGAGATATCATTGGAAAGGTTATGATTTACTGAATGCGATTATCCAATTTGTATCCCTGTATCATTTCTGTATCTGAAGTAAGAAATATTGACTATGTATCTGTATTTCAACTATGCTACTCTGGGTGATGCCCACTGCTAACACTTCAGGTACAACAATGGAAAAGCCAGACAGAGCGGATGGCCCATCAGCGAGGACAATGGACTGTGAAAAGCTTGGCCTTCCTGTGGACACTCCATACTGCCACTGACTCATGGATGCTGTGATATTACAGGGTCAGGTGGTCTTGTCACCTGATACTAAAACATTACCTGGGGTGTCTTGTAACATTCCACTGAAGGGAAGGGGGTTAAAAGTTGGGAAACAAAGCATGCCTGCCTTATGTAAATCCTGTTTAAGCGTGAGGAAGAAGGCAAACAGGAATCCTCCTCTCCATGGCTGTCTGCCCAAGAAGAAACGAGGAGTCCTTGTGGCACCTTAGAGACTAACAAATTTATTTGGGCATAAGCTTTCGTGGGCTAAAACCCACTTCATCAGATGCATGGAGTGAAAAATGAAGTGGGTTTTAGCCCACAAAAGCTTATGCCTAAATAAATTTGTTAGTCTCCAAGGTGCCACAAGGACTCCTCGTTGTCTTTGCTGATACAGACTAACACGGCTATCCCTCTGAAACCTGCCCAAGAAGAAAATCTGCAAAGGCCACCTGAAGGGAAGGTGGAGTGTGGAGTCCTGACTGACATGGGGGTCCAGTCTGAAAAGGAATATAATTGGAACTCTGAACCACAGAAACTTTGCAACCTGCCTGCAACAATATCTAGGGTGAAAAATACTATTTATAACCAATTTATTTGGTGAAACTAGCTTAGTTTATGTGTTTGATTTCATTTGCTTAGTAATCTGCTTTGTTGTGTTGGTTACCCCTGTTACCACTTACAATCTGCTTTTTATAGTTAATCAAATTTGTTTTGTTTATTATTAAACCCAGTTTCTGTAATTTCTAACTGGGAGGGGCAAGAAGCATGCACACCTCTCTCCACATTGAGGGACGGGGCGAATTTCATAATATAGCTATAGGTCTGCACTCCAAAGGAGGTGGACATCTGAGTGCTGGAGCAAGTCCCTTAAACCGAGTCTTCCCAGAGCTGATGTGCAGCTAGGTGTGGCCCTGTCTTTGTGTGTGTTAGAGAAGGCTTTAATAGCCTGGCTCAGCAAGACAAGTTCAAGGGGGCCTATGCTGCAGAACAGGTAGACTCAGTGGTATCTCAGCACATAAGGTGGCTTCCCAAGGGGTCCAACCTGTCACTGTACAGAATTACAGAAGTGCAGGTACTTACAGGGTAAAATCACTCCATAGATTTCACACACAGGATTCTGATTCCTGAGAGTCACAATCACACTTGTATTGCACATCCCACTTGTATTATTACTGAGATGTTCAGGTTAGTGTTCTATACCAACATTTTTCTACATATGGAAGAAAATCTTTGTAGTTAGTTAATTGACTAAATTAATCTCTTGTGTAACACTTGACTTTAAAGATTAATTTTGAAAGTATGATGTAACTATAGCTGCAATTTGGCAAAGCATACGACTTCATACATGTTGGAATATCATGTTTCAGATATCAAAATACTTTTTGGTGCATATATACCTTAAATGCACCCCTTTTAGCTAACACTTGTTATTTTCAGGGTATCTGGCATGTCTCAGAATCAGTGTGTGTTTTAAAATTAGAGTTTGGCTGCAAGCAATTTTTGAACGGAGAGCCTTTGAAACCTTTAAAAGAAAGTTGCACGTACTTGCTTTGAAAACTCACAGTGAGAAATACTTGGAAATTTTATTTGAAAATATAAGATGAATAAAATTAGCATTCCGAATCCAGTTGCTGGCACCTCACTGCTTCAAAAAAAAAAAAAAAAAAATCTAGCCGAGTAGAGATACAGTGAGACAACTAATGTTTAATTCTTTCCCTTGTAATTCCTGGATAGGGTGTGTATATCTCATCACATGTAGGGGGTAGAATACTGACTCGCTTCAATCTGTGAGATGTCTGTATCCAAAGTAGGAATAGAATTAATAAATAAAAATGTTGATTATGTTTTTAATTAAAATGCTTTTAAACAGTAATACAGTTTAACACCTGTAAAAATGTGTGAGCTAGTCATGATCAGGATGTGACAGTGCCTCATCTTTTTTTCTCCTAAAAGAATAGGTCTGTGATCTTCTGTACTTAAAATTGATGCAGCAAAGTACTTTGCAAAAAGCTAATGTACTTATTCTTTTCTGTTGCTCCTTTTACTCCCTAGTAATCTAGAAGATCATCTGACACTCAAAGGATTGTTCTTTCTGATACTTAGTAGCCCAAGACATAAAAACATGCAAGGTCTATATCTTCAAATTTCCTCTTAGGCCTTCTAATTTCCAGCTTATGTTTCATTTGTTATGATGTATGATTCTTTCTTTTGGTTACACTACAACTGGATTTTTACTTCTCAAAAAATAACTTTTTACCTTTTAACCATATAAATTTTGTGGCCTTGCGTCTTATTTTGGATAGGAATAAAATATGGTATGCCTACAGATGATATTATGTTAGTTCTCTGTCTAGCAGTGTGTAAACAAGACCTGAAAGGTTTGGGATGTATTTTGTTTCTCTTTCTCTCTTTGCTTGTGAGCTTTCTCAGTTCTCATTTGAAAGGACAAGTGTGTTTGAATCTTTATTAACGATGGCATTTTTCTTTGTTATTTGTCAGGTGTTTCATTTAAATAGATGATAACCAAAACAAACAAAATACCAAGTTTTTTTGTTTTTGTTTTTAAGTCTAGGACTCTCTTGCATTCTGAGTTGCTCAGGTTTTTTACCTTTATCGAATGCAGTGTTGTCATCCAGCCCTCCAGCAAAAAATGGGAGGGACAAGATCTGATAAATTTTAATTTAAAAAAAAATCTTTATAATTTTTATAACATTAGACAGAGCACAAACACCATCCTTCCCTTGGCAGGTCACCTTTAACTAGCCTGTATGCTGGTTCTAAGGAATTTACGTTTTCAACTTTGGGATTAAAGCTCTTCCTAATTAGCTTGAATTTAAAAAATTCCCCTTCATAAAGTTTAGTATCATTTTGCTAGTCTTGGGTACAATCTGTCCCACAGAAATTCAGGACCTAACTGCCCTGGAAGACTTACCTGCCTGGAGAACTACATATCACTCAGAAAAAGATTTTTAGTTCGACTACTTATGACTTCTTTTTTTTTTTTAATCAACACTTGCTTAACTTCAGTGACTAACATTTTGGATAAAGGATGTATTTAAATATTGAGTACCTCTACCCCTTCAATTAAGCTGTTAGAGCTAACAATAAAAATGCTTTGAGACCACCAGAAAATTCAGGGAAAATTAAAACCAAACTTGATATCCCTGCTTAAAGCAAACCCTTTTCACAATTTATTTATATGTTATAACAAAGCCAAAAAGGGCATAAACCCAATTTTTAAATATATTCTTTGAAGATGCTCTTTAGTAACTTAAGCATTTACTGGACTATGTTATTGCTGTTCTGGAGTATGTTTAATATAAATCTAGAAGAGGCAAGGGGAGCAGGCATTACAGATATGATGTACTCATTTAGCTACAGATGTAAAAGGAGGAAATGTTACGAGCCAAAAAATCCAACATAGTTCAACGTTTATTTGTAGTAAAGTTGTACTCTCTTTTTTAACAGGCTTCCTGAAACTCTAAGCAATGGATGAAGACGCAAATCAAATGCAGCCCTTGAATGACAAGCAGGTGCCGAACTCTGAAGGTGGATATGTATGGCAGGTCACCGATATAAATCGACTCCACCGTTTCTTATGTTTTGGTTCAGAAGGTGGTACATACTACATCAAGGAGCAGAAACTGGGCTTTGAAAATGCTGAAGTTTTAATAAGACTGATTGAAGATGGTAAAGGTTGTGATGTGGTACAGGAAATAAAGACATTCAGCCAGGAAGGCAGGGCAGCAAAACAGGAGCCCATGCTTTTTGCTCTTGCAATTTGTTCACAGTGCTCTGATGCAAAAACAAAACAAGCAGCATTTAAGGCTGTTTCTGAAGTCTGCCGCATACCAACTCATCTGTTTACTTTCATCCAGTTTAAAAAGGATCTGAAGGAGGGCATGAAGTGTGGCATGTGGGGCCGTGCCCTGAGAAAAGCTGTTGCAGACTGGTACAATGGAAAGAATGGCCTGGCGGTTGCTTTAGCAGTTACAAAATATAAACAAAGAAATGGTTGGTCTCATAAAGATCTACTGAGGTTGTCCCACCTAAAACCTGCCAGTGAAGGTAACAGTAATGTTTAATTGACCTTGAGACTGGATTAGTTAAGAAAATATGCTATATCAGATACTACATTAAGCCTATCATTTCTAGCCTATGTCTGTCCTGGAAGTCTAAAGGTCTTGATGGAATAGTGGTCTCTCAGCATCCATGTATCCTTCAGGTTAAACTTTAGAAATAAAACAGAAGCTGATAGCTAGAAAATATGGTCTGTTTATCTTGACTCTTTAAGAATAAATGTGGTCTTTCATTATTTTTTGTGACTGCTGTCAAGAGATGGCTGAATAATTCTTACAAATCATTTAGTTGATTTTTTTTCCCTATCAGTTGGCAAGTACATTTATTTTTTCATTATTTAACCAGATCTGTTGTTTCCTCATTATTTTTTACCTTTGGTCACCGTTTTGTTTCTCCTCAAATATAATTTATTTTTATATGTTAAAAAATGCAGATTACTTCAAAATGCTTTAATGCTTTGTAGCGTGTTGGGGTAACTGAAATATTTATACATAGCAGATTGACAGTCATCTTTTCATTGTATGTTCTCACTAGTTTTATCCCCTTATTTTTCACAACACTGTGCTTGCTGTGGAGTAAAGTAGGGGACAAAACATTGTAAAGAAGACGACTTGTATTAAGTTTCATCCTTCCAAAGGGAGATGATACAGTAAATAAAATAAATCTTGGAAAGTATTCTGAATTGTGCATCCTAATGTATTTGACTGTAGTGTTCTAACTTAGACGCACTCTATTGATAGCTGGCTAGCAGTTCTGGGAATGAAACCATAGTTAAAAGCATCCTTCTAACCAACTCTCCTGCTAGACTTACTAAACTCTCTGGTATCTGGGTCATAATCCTGAATGGAAAATATTTTTGTCTTTCAATAGGACTCGCTGTAGTTACTAAGTATATCACCAAGGGGTGGAAGGAAGTCCAAGAGGCATATAAAGACAAGGAATTTTCTTCTGAGACTGAAAAATTGTTAAAATATCTGGAGGCTGTGGAGAAAGTGAAACGTACGAAAGATGAATTGGAAGTTATTCATTTGATAGAAGAGTATAGGTTAGTTAGGGAGCATCTCCAAACAAACCATTTGAAATCTAAAGAGGTGGGTATGTGTATGTAAATATTAACATCTTGCAACAAATAACTAGTGCCCTTTTAAAATTTGTTGTCTTGTTTATCTTGACAATTTGGGATTGCTGAAAATATATTTTTATCCAAATGGAACCCTTAAAGCTTTTTTAAAAAAATTAATAAGTAGTTAATTTAACATGATGAAGCTCTCTGTATAATTCTGACATTTTAAAATACATTGTTTGCATATTTTGCTTGATGTTTTGTGTATACACCAGACAGAGCCTCTCATCAAATTAAAATGTTGTCTCCCCCCCTCCACCCCTCTTCCGTATACTACTGTAACAGGTGTGGAAGGCATTGTTGCAGGAGATGCCCATTACAGCAATGTTGAGGAATCTAGGAAAGATGACTGCAAATTCAGTACTTGAACCAGCAAGCCCAGAAGTAGCAATAGTGTGTGAAAGACTGAGAAATGAGAAACTGTTAAAAAAGGTAAGAACTGTTTTCACTACTCGGTGCTTTTACTTCTGGTATGATTGTCTTCCTAAATTGCATTTCTTAAAAACTTCAGAAGTGTATGTATTGATGGGAAATGTTTAGGTATGTTTTGACATAGATCCAATTACATATAATAATTGCTAATCAAAGATAACCTTTTTATGTGAAAGTTGTTATTTTTTTACTATTCTGCAGTTGACTTCACTTTGCTTATGAACCTGGATTCAGGAAAGCACTTAGTCAAATACTTAAAGTTAAGTACATGCTTAAGTGTTTTCCTGAGTTGGAGCCATGGAGAATTTCATTTGCTGGTCTCATGCATGAATGTTATAACTTAAGCATTTTTATGTACTGCTTTAGTAATCAATTGAACGTGGTCTTCTGAAACTACTCCAATAGTGGGATAAAAGTGCAGCAGTTGCTATTTCAGACTTTGAAATATATAATTAGAAATACTTTACATTTATGAATTTCTGAAATTTTAATATTGTTAATGGAAAAGTCTAGCAGAAGCCTGGGAATGGAGTGGAAGAGCAGCCTGGTATGCGTTCCATTTTCAGGCCCCTGCACAAGGAGAAGGAGCAGGAGTGAGGTTGTGAGGGTATCTCCTCACTCCTAATGATCCCTGAGGAAACTAGGAAAGCAAGTGGAGGAGAAGTGCATAGAGCCAAGACAGGAAGACAAAGCATGATAAGTGGGGGAGACACACTCTTCCCCCCACCCCCCCTTACTATTGGAGCCTTTTGAGGCACTTGCTGAGAAAATGAGGGAAGAAAGTGGGTTGGTCCTTGCGACAGTGATGGATGAGACACTTGGACTTCAGGATGTGGCTCCTTCCCTGGGCCTTCCATGGACTGGGGATGATGCAGAGAAGACTGCAGTCAAGGAATCTTCATTTTCCAGGATCCTCTCCAAGAGGCCCACAGAAGAGCAGAAGCCTGTCAGAAGAAAGGGTCTCCTCTTTCCTAGATCCCTCCAAAAAGCTTATAGCATCAGAACTGGCAGGGAAAGGAGTGACCAAAAGAGGGGAGGCGCTATTACGAAAGAGGGGAGAAGGTGTGTACATGTTTAGATCTGTTGGACCTTCACATTTTCCTGCTGGCACAAGCAAGCTACATAAACACCAGTAAAGGAGAACAAAATGAGGGAAAAAATAAATTAGTAAAGCAAAATAAAAAATAGTGGCTAAAATACGTAAGAGACAATAGACTGGTTGGTCCCCAAACTGTGGGGCGTAACCCCTAGGGGGACACAGAGGAACATTCAGGCAGGCACATCGGGGCCCAGGCCAGCCCCCACAGAGGACAGGGAGGGAGCGCCACCCAGCCCTGCTTTGGCCCCAGCTTTGCTCCGGCCCTGTCCCCAGCCATGGCCCCTGCTCCCATCCTCAGCCTTGGCCCTCAGCCACAGCTCCACACCCAGCCACAGACCCAGCTGCCAGCCTGTACCTCAACCCAGCCGCAGCTCTGCTCCCAACCCTACCCCCAGCTGTGATCCCAGCCTCAGCCCCCTTACCCCTGTCCGCATAGCCTGAATGTTGCTTCAGGAGGCGTGGGTATGGACATGGACAAGGAGGGGAATGACCCTGAAAAGTTTGGGGACCACTCCAATAGGCTAACATAGTACTTTTCCAAAAAAGTCAGTTTCAAATAACTGAATTTGGCAGCGTACTTTCATATTTAATACATAAAAATGACAATTTTCTATTTTGAAAAAGGATTTCTTTTTTTCACTTAGCTCTGAGATGAAACCCTATCTAAGTGCTACAGTAGATCAACTTAAAAGAAATCTCTTTCAGTTATTAAGATGGAGAATGCTTAACAGGGTTGTATTCTGTCCCTCAAATCTTCCAAGCTAGAAGATTCCCAGCAGGGCCGGCTCCAGGCACCAGCCAAGCAAGCTCGTGCTTGGGGCGGCAGATTCCCTCAAATCCTTTTATTTATTTATTTTTTTGCTTCGCCGCTTCGGCCGCCCTGTAGGGGGCAGCGACGTGGAGGAGGGGAGCGCCCTGCTGGGAGCAGGCTGCGCGCTCCATCTGCCCCAGCTGGTGCCAGGTCTGTAGCAAGCCCGGCAGGGCAGCCCGCGTCCTTCCCTGCCCGCTGACCGGAGAAGCGCGGAGCCCTCCCAGAAGGCGGCGCGGCAGGAGGGGCTGAGTGGCGAGCGCCCCGCTGAAGGAAGCCCTGGCCGCCCCCCTTCTCTCTCTCCCCCCACTCCCTCCCTCTTCCCCCTGCTGCCCAGGGCACGTCTGCAGCGCCGGGAGTCCCCCAGCACCCGCGCTCTGGCCGCCCTGCACGGGTTTTTTATTTTGCTCTGCCGCTCTGGCCGCCCTGTAGGTGTTTTTTGTTTTGTTTTTTGTTGTTGTTGATGTTTTCATCTTATACTAGATTGGTCTAAAAGTATGCCTGTTGATTTTTTTTTTTTTTTTAGATCTGCCATTCAGTTGACCATGAGATTTTTGTTGACTTGTTTGCGAACAAGTTTGGATGGGTGGAGCTGCTGCTATTTGATTCTGTTCTTTCAAAACAAATTCAAAAGGTGTTTATGGGCAGCTTCAGCTCTGTCCCAAGCACTCATGTAGGGTGCTGCAGGGCTTGATATTGTCACTTCTTTGATTAAGTGTATATGATCGCTAGGAGGGTTAGTGAAGAGACATAGGCTGCAATTCAGTCAGTAGGTTGATGACACACAGCTCTACATCTCCATAGCATCTGACCTAGCTGGAGAAATGGAACAACTTGCCTAATGCCTTGATGAACTTAAGGCATGGATGAAAGCTAGGTGGCTGCAAAGCAATCCAGAGACAATTGAGTTTATGTTGGTGGGCCCCTCACAGAGGGAGTGTCACTGCAGTTTGTAAAACAGGTGCACACTATGATGGTATTGTTAGATCCTGAGATGCGCCTGGGTCCATTAGTGGAGATTTTCCATCTGTGCCTGATCAAAAGAGTGCAATTTTATGTATGTTTTGTGAGAGAGAGGACCTTGGTGAAACAATTATCCATGCTTTTGTTAACTCTCAAGATTAGACTGCTGCAATGCACTGTGCACAGGGTACACATTAGGACTGTTTGGAAGCTGAAGGTAGTGTGAATGCTGCAGTCTGCTTATTAAGTGGAGTTGCACTTTGGGAGCACTTTAGACCAGTGCTGTATGATCTGCACTGATTCCAGTAAGCTTCTGGGTGGAATTCAAAGAGTTGATAACTATAAAGCCTTAAATGTATGGGTACCTGATTAGCTGAGTGATTTATGATTCATGCCATGGTATACTGCCACAGTTGAGATTAGCAGAGGCAGTGGATCTAGAGTTCTCTCAATATAAATGAGAGAGAGCTACTGGGAAAAAAATTTCTGTGGTAATTTGAATTTTTTTAAAGTTGCTTCACCCTCCTCCCTTGTTTGCCAGAGCCCAAACTTGTTAACCTTAGGGCATACTGTAAAGCTCATTGTGAAATTTCTGGGGGTGCCCTGTAATAAGTTACGTTCTGTATTGGCCTTGTTGTTGGGATAGTGTTTGCTGTATGACAAAATTGGTTTAACTCAATTGGGTAGTCTGCAATATAGGTCAGAAGGAGAAGAATCGCTTAATATAGCCATTTATCAGCAAACACTTAAGAGTTGGTAAGGGACAATGCCAAAACTATTGGACTTAATTATTCTGTCTCTGGCCTATGGCCAGCCTGTGAAACTGGTTATGGCTCAGACTTTTCAGGCACAGGAGAACAAAGAACTCTAGAAGGTTTTAAAAAGGACTGTTTTAAAAAGGAGACTTAAGCAAGTAACCAGACTTAAACTAGCTTCAGACACAGGAACCTGCTGGGGTGTCTGGAGAAGCTAGGCTTACATAGGTCGCCATCGTGAAATGGTGGGAATTTAGTTAAGATGGACGTGTGTGTAGACTGTTCGTTTTAAAATCATTTTTCTCTAAAGCTTTGTTCCTACTGCTAAATAAAAAATACTTTTATTTTTAAGAAGGTTGTTGGTCACTGCATATCACTGGTTTTTGAAGGGTAATTGTGTCCAGGTCTAAGAGTGGGAGAATTGCAAAGTTCCACCCTGAGTCAAGTAAAGGTATGAGGCCAAACAGCTGAGGAGACCAGAAAGGGGACAGAGGTGCAAGCAGCCCCATAACCTTTTTTTCTCTCTTTAAGTATGTTGTTTTAAGGGATGTGAGGACTAAAGTGGATATATTTGTGCATAGCCACATTTGTTTCTATTTTGTTGTTTTAATTTAGGAAATAAGTGCACAGAGAGTGCCTATAATTGTATTTTAAAAATTTGAAGAAACAATAAAATAAGGCAGATAATTGCAGCTGTAGAGAGAGAATGCAATTGTAGTTAATATTTTCTGCAATAATTGAACTTTGTACTTTAAATGTATTTTTAAAGCATGTTTTGTTTATAGGCCCGAATACATCCATTCCATGTTTTGGTTGCATTAGAAACCTACAAAGCAGGACATGGAAACCGGGGAAAACTTCGGTGGCTTCCTGATAAAGACATTTTAGAAGCTCTTGATGTTTCTTTTTACAAAACATTCAAGGTAATGGTCTGTTTAACTATCATATTCCCTGCTAGAGAAGTCATAAGCCTGGCTTTGCAAATATCTGGAGTGTTTTAAAGCAGAGTTAGCAATAAGATACACAAGTATTCTTACTTACTGAGATTGGTCCTAAAATTCTCT
The DNA here is from genome assembly GCF_011386835.1 of Chrysemys picta bellii. NCBI lineage: Eukaryota > Metazoa > Chordata > Testudines > Emydidae > Chrysemys > Chrysemys picta. Next base: position 48,007,155 of record NC_088798.1, on the reverse strand, counting down.
CCAAGTATGATGGGGTGGACTAGGCCCAAAGGCCCCCTGCTGGAGGCCTCAGGATTCTGCCATACCCATTCCTGGAAAGGAGCAGTGGAGAGGTCCTCCAAGAGGCCTAGAGTGGTTGCGAGGAAACAGCCAATCAGAGAGGCTGCTGGAATAGCCAATCAAGAGCCAGAAGGGCCATAAAAAAGGAACTGTAGAACAAAGCAATAGTTAGTTGGTACTTGGTGCTGGAGAAGAAAGGACTGCATGCCTGGTGGGAAAAGCAGCAGGACCACAGACAGTTTGCTGGCAGGGACCAGGGGAGTGAGAGGCTTCTGGCTGGCTGCTAAGACTGAGCCAAAGACAGTTTGCTAGCAGGGGCCAGGGCTGCTACTGAGTAGAGAGTGAACCTCTGGAGGGCTGCAGGAAGATCCAGGGAGGAAGCCCTGGGGATATGGTCCCACATCAGGGCTGGGATTACTTAAAGACTGAGCCCAGAGAGGGCTAGAGAAACACCACCAGTGGGGTATTGAGATACCCCGGAAGGGGTTCATTCTGGTTCACATGCAGTTAGTGTGTGAGACTCGGTGAGAGGGCTGCGTCACTGGAAAACTACCTAAGAACCCTGAAAGGGGTCACCAAAACTGAAGGAACGCAGACACCCCAACCAGAAAGGGGCACTTGCGAGAGGTGGGTGCTGATCCCATTACATCAAGACTATTAAAGGACATTTTGTCTCCTGCCTTAATTCTTTTTCTTATAGTGCAAGTGGATCTGTTTCCAGCTATCCAGTGCATTGTTAGTGGATTTTTTTTAACTTAGATGGCCCAAAATGGGTGGTGGTTTTGTTTTTTGTTTAAGCATAGCTTAATGTTGTGTGGGAGGTTGTTTATTTTAAATTGAGAGGCAGATTTTTTGCTGTCATTTTGTTAGCCATGTCTTATCATGAGGTGCAGTCAGCTTTAAATAACTTTATGATCTGTGATATAAATGTGCCTTTCTGATAAGCATGATTAATATCTGAAGTGTTTAGGGGAGAAGTATTCTCCCCATAATTGAATTTTCCCCACATTTATTTAGGCACCTTAAACTGTAGGGTCCTTTTAACTTTTGTAGCTATCCATCTTTGTTCAAAAGCATTGGCACAAAATAAAAATATATTACTAAATCATGTTATCAAATTATTACGTAATAAAGTTCTTTCATCAGCTGATAGCATTCCATTTTGTAAAACACAGTATGATAATGTTTTCAGATAACCAACAGTTTCAGTTGAGGAATATATGAACAATGAAGCTAAGCTAGAAAGAGATAACTTTGAGTTAACCAAAACACTCGGTTACCTAGTTAGTTTTTGGTTTTGGTTGGTTGGTTTTTCCCTTGGGTGTCAGGGCCTTTCCTGGAAACAGAATATTATGAAGTCAAGACTGCATTTTATTGCCACATTTTTATGTCCATTGACTTTCAGATATTATGCACCAGTTAATTAGTTCTATAATTACACTAGTTACTAATCTGTTCATGGAAAAAAATGCTGGTAAATGTTGAAGTAAGCTGGGTGTAATTCTTAAAAGGTTACATTGCGTTGTAAGTTCTGTCACTAATATTTTGAAGTCATAGTACTTTTGCATTTAAACAATACCTAAATAATTGTTTGGCTAAATGGAATTCAGCAGCTGGTTGTATGGTTAGTTTCATTTGTTTCTTGAGAGAACTTTATGTGGATTTGGTGATTTAGAGGGAGGTACTTTTCTGACAAATTTCTGTAATGAATCAATAGCTCAGCATGATTCCATGGGCACTCTCAAATAAAATGAAAAATGGGGGTCCTGACCATGTGTCATCAATGAAGATTTCAAGACATTTTTCACCAGAGCCAGGGTTATTATTTAATCTCCTTTTTGGCAAGATTTAAACATGGGTAACTTCCTCCTGTTAAGCTAAATTCCCATTTACTTTGAACAGCTCAAGTTGCTCTTTTCCTCTTAAAATTTATTGTGTAGTTTTTACTTGTGTAGGATTGGCTCTGTATTTCAGAGCTAGATAAAGTTATCTATTTTTATAAAAGGTTCTGCAAATCATTTTAGAAATCTTTTGCATGAGAGGCATTATGTAAATGTAACATGTAACATAGTATTGAATTTTTGTAGCAAAGGTTTAGTAATTTTAATATTGTGTCAAAAGAGAAGGGGCATTCACTTGATTTGTTTAGCTGCTTTAAAATATACTCTCCTGGAATAGAAAAGGGAGAGAGGGGGAGAGTTGAAAATAAATCCGTATTTTGAGATTTTTATATATATGTTTTTTTCTGTCATTGTTTAGACAGTGGAACCAACAGGGAAGCGTTTCTTGCTTGCAGTTGATGTCAGTGCTTCCATGACACAAAGAGTTTTGGGCAGTGTGCTCAATGCTAGTACAGTTGCTGCAGCAATGTGTATGGTAAGAAATGGATCTCTTCTTGTAGCCATCCAGAATTCTTTAGGCTTGATTATTTAGAACAGCGAGTCAGTATTGTACTGCTCTTCTGGCACAAAGATGTCTTCAAGATGCCACTAGAGGATTCCTTAAGCATGGTGGAAATCTGTGAGTGGCATAGGGCCACCAAAAGTAGCTTCTGTGCCAACCCCCTCCTGGCTTCTGGCATAGAAAATATGGCCAGGACACCCTTATGCATGGTTGCTAGAAAGGCCCCTGAAGACGGTTGGTAACCAGAATCAATAAGAGCAGCCTAAATACCTAGGCTGGTACCCAGCATATATTAGAGGAGTCTTCAGGCTGCTTTTGTCTTAAAATCACTTTCCTTGCAGCACAATGCAGACTGAATTGAAAGTGATTTGGGAAAATATTTTCCCATGAATCCATCTCATCAAGCCATGCTTTGAGGAATGTATTCACACATATGGAATGTTAATTTAGAAAGGATGATAATATTTTAAATTGTGAGGAAAATACATACTTTTTTTCCTTTTTAGGTTTTACAATTACTTTGCTGGAGATATGTAATATAGAAAAATACTCCAGTGCACTTTTCAAATAGTAGTCAATTTGTTTTTAAAACTTAAACTTTAAAATGAAATTTCTTGTGCTTTTTTAAATTTCAGGAATATAGAAAAATAGAAATGTACCATGTTCAAAATGTAGTCTGTTTCCTATAACAGAAAGGAAAGAGAGAGAGAACAGAAAAAATTCTAACTTTGTAACTAGAAACTAAAAATTAAGGTGTCTTTTTTTGGTTTGGTTTGTTTGTTTTTTTGTTTGTTTGTTATAGTGATTAGGTCCATTAGTTCATCTTGGATTGCTGCAATATTTAGGCACTCTAGGATATCCGTGCAAATTAAGGGTAGAGTTGAAACATTAACTTCACTTTTTTGGGGGTCAGTCATATCTGTATTATTTTAATTTGGTGCTTTGTGTTTTTAGTAGAAAATATGTTGAATTATCACAAAACAAACAATCTGCAGATAATTACAAAGTGATATAATTAAAATACTTGACCTAATTCCCCAAAACCTTATTTTTCTCCCAGGTTGTTGCACGCACAGAGAAAGATTCCAATATTGTTGCCTTTTCGCATGAAATGGTCCCCTGTCCAGTGACAAAAGACATGACATTACCTCAAGTATTACTGAAAATGTCTGAAGTATGTGAACACTTTGTTGTACTGTAGTTACTGTATAATTCTGATAAATCTATTGCCAAAAATTAAGACATAATTTGAGCGATTTAGTATTTGCATTCTAATTTGTGCTTTCTCATTAATCCTAGTAGTAAATTTATTCTACATTTTAGTAAAATACTTTTCTTAATATATGAAGAAAAACTGAAAAGCTATGTCAAGTAAATCATATTACTTTACTATCTGAATAGTTATACACTTCATTTTAGAGAAGTGGTATTGGCACATAATCTCATAAACTTAAAAAAATGGATGAGAACAATACATTCTGTAAGGCAAAATGGTGTAATTTTTTTTATAATATTACCAAAAAAGCTTCTGCATATAGTACATAAAGTACTTTACATTTTCAAAGCAACAGTATAAACAGTCATCTTTATATCTTCAATTCTGCATAGTCACTGCAATGTTCTAATTCATATTTTTCAGTGCTGTTAACTTGTGCTTTACAACAGCACGTGCCATAAAATTTATCAATTTCTGGGAAATAAACTCCTCTGGTGACTTATCCAAAGCCCATTGCAGTTGGATAAGACTCCAGTTGACATCAGTGGTTAGGTTAGCCTCCAATTACAGTATTGGGTAAAAAAGGCCAAAATCCAGGGTCCAGTCCTACAATTTGATGAGCACAGGTAGACTTGTGCACCCATTTGGAACTCCACTGATTTCAGTGGACATGCATGTTGCATTGCAGGATGGGGCCTGCTGAGTTAGTCGCCATAACTAAGTTGTAAGGAAAAAAACTTCACTGTCTGTCTGCCATCAGAAAGACTTTTCTTAATTACTAAACTTATTAATTTTCCCTTTATGTTGCTACTCCTTATTTTTCTGTATGTTTTCAGTTTTGTTGGCACTGATCAATTTTGTTGAAGGGTCAAGACTGTGTTTCATATTCTTAAGGTATCATATTTCCTCTACATCCATCTCAAACCCACTCAAGTTAAACATAGTTTTTTAAAGCTAAATTCAATGTATTGAGTTGCTTGTAAGCTATACTTGAGTCCCTTATCATTTTGGTTAAGGTTCCTCCTCCCTCCCCCCCCCCCCCCAAAAAAAGAACCATCCTCAGAGAAATTTACATTCAGTTTATCCATAATTGCTCACAAACTCTTTTTGACTACTTTCTAAATATCTAGAGCTGGCTGAAACTTGAAATTTCCAGTTTGTGGGAACTTTCAATATTTTGACATTTGAAATTTTTATATAGAAATTTCAGTATTTTGAAATTTGGTTTCATTTCGGGTAGCAATGAAACCCAATTTTTAGAAATTTCTCACAAACTGAAAATTCTGGAAAAAAAATTTGTTTTGGAAACAACACATTGTGATTCCAAGAGGAAATATGCTATTGGGACCCAGTAGCTACTGACTAAACTTGACATAATTCTGGTTAGTTTCACTGTTGGAATGCTACCCTTAATTCATCAAAAGTTCCTCAAACCCAATATTTTTCAACAAAACACTTCAAGTTGATAAATCTGCATTTTCTAACAAAACACTGTATCACTGAAATATTTTCAATCAGCACTATAAATAAACATAATTGTTTTTAAATATACTTTGATACATTTTATGTTCAATGTTTCTAATGCAATTAATGTCAAAGAAAGAGTAACCCATTGAATGCTACATTTTAGATATAAGTAGGAAAGCTGTTAACTTTCTCATGTCCTCCAATTCAGGGCCACATTGGTGTTGGATAGTTAATCGTAGCTGTTAATATGAAAGGATAATATTTATAAGATATCACTGTAATACTTCCAGAATTTTATGGTGAAGAGTCCTATACAGTTCTTAATAATATTCTTATGTATTTTTAGATTCCAATGGGTGGCACTGATTGTTCTCTTCCAATGATATGGGCTCAAAAAACACACACAGCTGCTGATGTCTTTATTGTGTTCACTGATAATGAGACCTTTGCTGGAAATATTCATCCTGCAGTTGCTCTGAAGGAGTACAGGGAGGTAAATAACCTTCTGATAATACAGTATCATTGTTCTCTCATACAATAGTGGAAAAAATATTAAATTGTTCAGAAATTTCTTTTAGAGACTAAAGCATTTGTGGTTTAATGCAATAAATGTATGCTTTTGTATTACAGAAAAAAAGGTTCTTTGTACACTCAGGGAGAAATGAATGGCATTCGTTGCAGATAAATCTTGGGGGGGAAAAACAGTAATTTTCAGATAAAAATTTCTCATTAATTATTGGCCCAATATTTACATCATGTGTTTAAGTTTCTGTAACAAAATTTGACATGCTTAGTGAATTTTTGAACTTTTCTATTGGATATATGATTGGTAAATCAGTGAAATTCTACTTGTACAAAAAAAAAGTGAAGTTCTGATATTCCTCAGTGCTTTGGGATAGAGTTGTTTTCAGTAATGAGGTAAAAACTTGTATAGAAATAGCTGCCAGTATGAGGTTATGGGAGCCTGCAAAGAAGGCAGATCAACAGGAGTGAAAAAGCCACTGAAAGCAGAGCTTACGTTACTTATTATCTTTTCAGGAGGAAAGCTACTGAAGTTATTAGCTCGGCAGGCTACTAGCCTCCAGTAGCTTTTCTTGTGCTGATCTTGTAAGCTCTGTAAGCTTTCTCCCTATAAGTCGATTTGAAATGAAACTTCACTTATAATGAAGTCAAACTGCAGAAAAATTACTTCACTATAAACATGTTCCACTGTAATAAAATGTTGTTCAAATTCTGAACATAATAGATCTTTGACATCCTCAGTAGGAAAGAGATTTAATTTATATTCATATTATACCTTTTATTTTATATAACTCGTGAAGACCTCAGAGTTCTTCACAAACACTAAAAACGTAGTTAATCACCACAGCACCCTTGTGAGGTAGGTAAGTGTTACCTCTGTTCTGCAGTTGAGTAAAATTGAGGCAGAGGTGTTGAATGACTAGGCCAAGGGTCACCAAGAAGTCTGTGTCAAGTATCAGGGGGTAGCCGTGTTAGTCTGTATCTACAAAAACAACAAGGAGTCTGGTGGTACCTAAAGACTAACAGATTTATTTGGGCATAAGCTTTCGTGGGTAAAAACCTCACTTCTTCGGATGCAACCGAAGAAGTGAGGTTTTTACCCACGAAAGCTTATGCCCAAATAAATCTGTTAGTCTTTAAGGTGCCACCAGACTCCTTGTTGTTTTTCAAGAAGTCTGTGGCAGAGCTGAGACCTGATCTGACTGCAAGAGCTATGCTTTATCCATAAATGCAGCTATTCCTCCTATTAGATGATTGGATGGCCATTACTGACAACAGTCATATAAAATGTAGTCCATAGAAAATTTAAATGTTTCCATTTGAAATAGTCTGTGCTGAAAAGTGGGTTAACTGTGTATTCCTGACCATAGGCTTTGGTGGTGTGTAAAAGCAACTGATTGCGTTTATTTCATTTTCACATAAATCAAACTAAGACTTTTATTTTGGTTTAAAAAAATATTAACAGCTAGATTTTGCAATCCTTACTCATGAAATCTCCTGCTGCCATCATCATTGAATCAGTGCACTATGGAGTACCTGAGTAAGGACTGCAGGATTAGGCCCTAGCTGATTTATAAATTGTGTGTATTTTCTGGTGTACTGAAAATGCTTTATTTGCTTTCCTTCCTACTTCTAGAAAATGGGTATTCCAGCTAAACTGATCGTTTGTGGAATGACATCAAATGGCTTTACCATAGCAGACCCAGATGATAGAGGGATGTTGGATATATGTGGCTTTGACACAGGAGCTCTAGATGTCATTCGCAACTTCACTTTGGATTTGATTTAATCTGTGAGCACCTGTTATTCACAGTGGGTCCATTGCTGGCAAGAGGCTCTGCCCTCAGAACTCCCAGCCAAATGTACTATACTAAAATATGGCACATGATGCACATATCAGAATACCTTTTTGTAAAGAGAAAAGCAGATGAGTTATTACTTTTTTTTGTTGCACATAGTTTAAAAATAACAATGGGAAAGCGTTCTAAATGTTGCTACACAGTTTGATTTAATTTCATTTATAATAGTTGAACAATACTAAGGTTTTCTGTCACTGTATAATGCCTTTGTCTTCAATAATAAATTGATGAGTTACTTCTGGTATTGGGAGTGGGGGCAGGAAAGGGAAATGGTGTTAATGTTTTTAAATAGTGTTAGTTTAACAGCAGTTTACTCACTTTTTTTTTTTAATCTTTGTATTTGAAAAGAATAAGATTCAACCATTTTCATTGTTCAGTTTCAAATCTATAAAAGAGAAATTATTTTCTGGAGTGCACTAGACCATGTAACTGTGATGGAGTGTAAAAGTTACTTGTCAAATTTTATACTGACAAAGTGAAAGTGGAAATATGTGACTAAATTGTGATAATCAGACTTTTTCTGAACAGATTACTATCTGGATCTTCTAAAATAAAATATGTAACTTTTTTGGTAAATTGAAAGGCAGTTTTTGTACATTGCAATTTCAGCAGCACTATTGTGGAATTTGTATGCTTTGTAAGAAATCTGTACAAACTCTTTTTAGCAAAAGAAAGGATCCCTGAAGTCCAATCCTCCAAAGTAATAGCTTGCTGAGGTTTCAAGTGCTTTTTTGATGAGGAAGATTAACACACTAATTCAGATGCATTTAACTCTTCAGTTTTGGTCATCATAATCAGAAACAAATTAGCTGTTAATTTCTGTATTATCTGCTCATTCTTTTGAAGAAATCTTATCCTAAAAAAGCAGAGCACTTCATGGCATTTAATCTGTTTAAAGATTAACTTTATTTTTCTGATTTTTTTAAAAAGAAATTAAATCCGTAATCTATTTTCAGAACTACGTCTACTTCATAGTGACATTCTTACAATGATCTTTCTGCATTATACAGCTGCCCTCTTAACAGTCAAAATATTACTTGTTTAGCAATGTATTGGAAATGAGAGTTTTAATCTTCTGTATGACCATAAAGAAAGAAGAGGCCAAAAGGCATAGGGGAGAAAGTTATGTCTACATATAACTTCTTGACTCTGTTTTAGAGCAGGGATTAATAGTAATGCGATTATATAATATCAAAATGTCACAGATTAAGAACACAAGTTTTATCTTTAAGGTTTTTTTAGTAATACTTTACATCTTTCCCTAAATTATATGCATGTTGCTGTCAGTGTCCTGCTTAGGGTGACCAGACAGCAAATGTGAAAAATCAGGATGGAGGTGGCAGTAATAGGAGCCTATATAAGAAAAAGACCCAAAAATCGGGACTGTCCCTATAAAATCAGGACATCTGGTCACCCTAGTCCTGCTAGCTGTGGTTATTTTAAAAGAGTAATTTGGTGTTTGTTTGAAAAAGACTGTAGTTATAAAATAAGCTAATTATAGTAAATAATACATCACACTTGTGTTGCTGTGCTGAAAATATGCTTTGAGATGTAAAGCAGGTGTTCACATTTGAACAATGGATAAACTCTTGATGTCTCATTATTCAATATGTTTAAAGTATAAAGAAAATAAGTTCAAAGTTAGTGTTTGTAGGATGGAGATTTTAGACTCTGACAATATTTAAAATATCAGATGGGTGACTGCATGCCCCAGGCTTACTGCCTCAGTTAGTCAGATTGATGTTCAAGGTGTCATACTACCCATGTATGCCCTACTTCGAGGATTAATCTGAACAGTGAAGAATCTCACTCTGTCATGAATTTTACACGGACAGCACTTGAGCTGTTTTTTAAAATTATGTTATTTGACGAACTGGTGGTAATGGAGTAGTGCCTTTCAGTCAAAGTGAATGGAACTTCTTGCAGCTAATCATTGGTAGTAGAATAAAGTTTTCAAAATGCGAGGTTACTAACAGTTTTTTCAGGTGACCACATCCAGAAGCAACTCCATTGCTTTCTTTGTAAAAGGAATTTCAAGAGGCAGCTCCCCCATCTTGTTTTTCTCCTTGTAACCTATCCTTTTGGAGTGAGAAATTCCCTGACATTTTCAAGCCTCCTGCAAAAGAGTTACAAAGAACGTGGGGAATATACTCGATGAAGACGTTGTTAGTTATTTCAAATAAAGGCAGTGGTGGGATTTTTGTTTTAATATAGTAATTTTTTCTAAATCACACAATAGTTGAATATTTAATAAAAATGTTTACTGCTGAGCCAGAAATGTTAATGAAAATTGGGTAGGTGTTGTAAGTACAGTTTCTTATTGGGAAGTAATAAGAGTCTAGTGTTTTAGTATAAATATTACATGGATTGGAAAATTAAGAAGGTGTGTACTTAGAAAATGTGAAATGACCTTATGCAATTTTGCACAGACCTATGATAATTAAAAGGATTTGATTGGACTAATGACCGTACTGACAGATTAACAGTGGAGAATTACACTAATACTGAATCATTGAAATAAGCCCAGTTGAAAACCTAAATCCTTGAACTAGATAAGCAGAGTGAAGGTAAACATTCAGTACAGTCAATAGGACATTAAGTACATCTGTTAGAATTGTGTACCACTTCTAGTCATATCCTCTCCGTTATTGAAAAGATGGAGTATGGAATATGCTCCTAAGTACTTGCCTTACTCTCTACTGAAAGATACTAATAGGGTACAATTTTATATTCTGACTGGTTTTGTTTGTACTGATAGGACTATACTGTCCTCTATGTGGGACTATATTGTCCCCTATATGGGCTGCCTCCCCAAATGTTTCCATTAGTGGATGAGTAGGGTTTGTGCCTTCCTTCCATGGAAGTGGTAGAGAGAGGAGTCCTTTTTCCCCAATAGCAGATTGATTGAGATCTGCAAAGGCCTTACTTCTGGCGGGAGCCAGGAGGCAATGCAGAGGGGCTGCAGTCGCCTAAACCTCCCCTTGAAGATTTCCAGAGTACAGAGAGGGACAGCTGAAAGTTTAACACTGACAAGGTCGGTATTAGCATACATGCTAAAGTCCCACAAGTCTGGGTATGTCTACACTACGAGAGTAGTTCGATTGTACTTAAATCGAATATGTGGAATCGATATTACAAAGTCGAACGTGTGTATCCACACTAAGGACAGTAATTCGACTTTGTGAGTCCACACTACCTGGGCAAGCGTCAACATTGGAAGCGGTGCACTGTGGGCAGCTATCCCACAGTTCCCGCAGTCCCCGCTGCCCATTGAAATTCTGGGTCGAGCACCCAATGGAGAAAAAAATGTGTTGAGGGTGGTTTTGGGTAACTGTCATCCAACCGTCACTCCTGCTCTCCCTCCCTGAAAGCGCCGGCAGGCAATCAGTTCGCGCAAATTTCTGGTGAGTGACAGTGCGGACGCCACAGCACTGTGAGCATGGAGCCCGCTGCGACCATCGCTGCAGTTATGGCCGTTGTCAACACCTCGCACCTTATCATCCACCTTTTCCAGAGGCAGATGCTGAGAAATCGGGTGAGGAGGCTACGGCAGCGCGGTGAGGACATGAAGTCTGAGAGTGGCACAGACCTCTCGCAAAGCATGGGACCCCGCGCCGTGAACATCATGGTGGCAGTGGGTCATGTTGATGCTGTGGAACGGCGATTCTGGGCCCGGGAAACAAGCACGGACTGGTGGGACCGCATAGTGCTGCAGGTCTGGGATGAATCACAGTAGCTGCGAGACTTTCGTATGCGGAAGGGAACTTTCCTGGAACTTTGTGAGTTGCTGTCCCCTGCCCTGAAGTGCAAGGACACCCGGATGCGAGCGCCCTGACTGTCCAGAAGCGAGTGGCCATAGCCCTTTGGAAGCTTGCAATGCCAGACAGTCTGGTCAGTCGCGAAGCACTTTGGCGTCTGCAAATCTACCGTGGGGGTTGCTGGGATGCAAGTAGCCAACGCAATCATTGAGCTACTGCTGTCAAAGGTAGTGACCCTTGGAAACGTCCAGGTCACCATAGATGGCTTCGCCGCGATGGGATTCCCAAACTGCGGTGGGGCTATAGATGGAAATCACATCCCTCTCCTGGGACCAGACCACCAGGCCAGCCAGTACATTAACCAAAAGGGCTACTTTTCAATGGTGGTGCAAGCACTGGACCATAGGGGACGTTTTACAAACATCAACGTAGGATGGCCGGGCAAGGTTCATGACGCTCGTGTTTTCAGGAACTCTGGTCTGTTTAGACGGCTGCAGGAAGGTATTTACTTCCCGGACCAGAAAATAACTGTTGGGGATGTGGAGATGCCTATAGTGCTCCTCGGTGACCCAGCCTACCCGCTAATGCCCTGGCTCATGAAGCCCTATACAGGCGCCCTGGACACTGAAAAAGAACTCTTCAACTACTGTCTGAGCAAGTGCAGAATGGTGGTGGAGTGTGCTTTTGGACGTCTCAAGGGGAGATGGAGAAGCTTACTGACGCGCTTTGATCTCAGCGAAACCAATATCCCCATTGTTATTGCAGCTTGCTGTGTGCTCCACAATCTGTGAGAGAGCAAGGGGGAGACCTTTATGGCGGGGTGGGAGGTTGAGGCGAATAGCCTGGCTGCTGATTACGCCCAGCCAGACAGCCGTGCGATTAGAAGAGCCCAGTGGGAAGCGCTGTGCATCCGGGAGGCTTTGAAAGCTAGGTTCCTCAGTGAGCAGGGTAACCTGTGACTATTAAATTTGTTTAAAGAGAAGCTGAACCTGCCCCCGTTTCTTTACCCACTTACTGTTGACTATCCTCTCCAGCTACATACCCCGTCCCCCCCCTTACAACAGACGTTTAAAAATAAAATAAATGGAACTTAGTTAATGAACACCATTTTCTTTATTACGGATTTCGCGGTAAAGTGTTGAAACTGGGACACACACTGTGGTGGGGAGCGGGCGTAGTGATGGAAAGAACGCTTCTAAACTCGAGGAATGACAGGCTCCTGCTCCTAGAGTGGTCCGCAGTAGTGGACTGGTTGTTTCAACAGAGCCTGCCACCCCTCCTTTTCAGGACTCTGTGTGTGGGGGCTATGTGACTTTGTGGCGGGGGAGGACGGTTACAGATCCCCTGCTGCGTGGCTCTGTGATCCAGGATAAGGACCGCAGCATAAGATCTCTATCCGCCCTCCCCTGCCACAAAGTCACATGCTTCCCCCCCCCCCCCCCCCGAACATGAAAACCACCTCCCAGACTGACCAGGGTGCCTAGTGACTGCAATGTGTGTGTGACCTTCAGCTGAACCTGCCCTCGTGTCTGTACCCTGGTAAAGGTGACTCTCCTCTTCAATTACCAACCCCCCTTCAAACACACTCTCCCCTAAAAGAACATGATGGAAACAGTAATTAACAGAAACGTATCTTTTATTAGAAACTACACAGGGGATGAAACTGGGACGGGGGCTTGGGTGAGGCGAGAAGGAAAGGACTTATCAAATTTTTGGGAATGAGAGCCTTCTGGTACATGAGCAGTCTGCAGGGGTGGAGAGACAGTTTTCACGGCCCCTGCCACTCCTCCTTCTTGGGACTTTGGGTGAGGGGGGTATGGGCGGGGGAGGGCGGTTAGAGAGAGACTGCAGCAGGGCTCTGTCCTCCTGCCTCCGGTCCTGCAGAACATCCACAAGGCGCCGGAGCATGTCCGTTTGCTCCCTCATTAGTCCAAGCAGCGTTTGAGTCGCCTGCTGGTCTTCCTGCCGCCACCTCTCCTCCCATTCGCTGTGCGCTCGCTGGTATTGCCACATGTTTTCCCTCCACTGGGTCTGCTGGGCTGCATCGGCTCGGGAGCAGCCCATAAGTTCTGAGAACATGTCGTCCCGTGTCCTTTTCTTTCTCCGCCTAATCTGCGCCAGCCTCTGTGAGGGGGATGCCAGGGTAGGTCGGGAGACAGTCGCAGCTGTGGGATGGGAAAAAGGGAGTGAATTTCTCACAAAGATAATTTTTTGTGAACAATGAACATAGTCTTTCTCTGTGAACAAGACCGTGCACAGCACCTATCACATGCGCACTCAGGACAAGGTTGAATTTTTGGCCTTCGCATTCAGTGCCTGGGGTCTTGCAGTGGAGATCAGACAAGCGGGGCAGGACAGCGGAATTCGGGTAGCAGGCTGACATGGTAAGCCGTAGACTTTTGGCTGCTTAAAACTTAAATTATAGCTGTGCCCTCCTTTCACGTTCAAAGCAATGCTCCTATCGTTGGCCAGTTCCTGCTGCCAGCAATCCGGCAAGCATGAACTCTGCCCCTGTCCCACCCCCTCGCGGCTGTCCCCGGGAAAGATCCCTGGATGCTGCCCCTCTCCCGTCTCCACCGCGTGGCGGTAAACCGCCGGTGAGAGTTCTGTAAAGGAACAGGCAAGCAGTCCCAATAGTAACATTCCCCTAATTCTGAGCAGGTCACCATGAGCGACATCACTCTGCTGAGAATTTCTGAGACCGAGAAAGAACGCATGCTGCGTGAAAGCCAGCAAAAACCAGGGCCGTATGCCGCCATGCTCTGCAAGGCAATGATCCCAGAGTACTTGGTGATAGCCTGGCGAGGAAAAGTTTCCTACCACGGAGGACACAATAAGGCCGCTCTCCCCAGGAACCTCATGCAAAGGCTTTCCAATTACTTCCAGGAGAGCTTCGTGGAGATGTCCCATGAGGATTTCAGCTCTATCATATAGACCTATAGACATATAGACCTTCTTTTCCAGTAGCTGCACTGGCAAGGACTAAAAAGTAGAGCGCCTAGGGCAAACTAATCATGATAAACCCATTGTTAATATTCCTGTTCTGTTCAAAATAAATGTTTACATGTTTAAAACACTTACCGACTGATCCTTCCCCTGATTCAGGGTCCGGGTTAACGCCCGGGGACGGTTGGTAGGGGATCTCTGTGAGGGTGATGAAGAGATCCTGGCTGTCTGGGAAATCAGCGTTGTAAGCGCTGTCGACTGCCTCGTCCTCCTCCTCATCTTCGCCATCCGCTAACATCTCCGAGGAAGCGGCCGTCGACAATATCCCATCCTCAGAGTCCACGGTCAGTGGTGGGGTAGTGGTGGCGGCCGCATCTAGAATGGAATGCAGTGCCTCATAGAAACGGCATGTGTGGGGCTGGGATCCGGAGCGTCCGTTTGACTCTTTGGTCTTCTGGTAGGCTTGTCTCAGTTCCTTGATTTTCACGCGGCACTGCGTTGCATCCCGGCTGTATCCTCTCTTTGTCATGGTTTTTTGAGATCTTCTCGTAGATCTTTGCATTCTGTCTTTTTGATCGCAACTCCGAAAGCATGGACTCATTGCCCCACACAGCGATCGGATCCAAGACTTCCCGATCAGTCCATGCTGAGGCCCTCTTTCTATTCTCTGATTGCATGGTCACCTCTGCTGGAGAACTCTGCATCGTTGCCAGTGCTGCTGAGCTTGCCACGATGTCCAAACAGGAAATGAGATTCAAACTGCCCAGATAGGAAAAGGAATTCAAATTTTCCCGGGGCTTTTCCTGTGTGGCTGGTCAGAGCATCGGAGCTCGGACTGCTGTCCAGAGCGTCAACAAAGTGGTGCACTGTGGGATAGCTCCCGGAGCTATTAGTGTCGATTTCCATCCACACCTACCCTAATTCGACATGGCCATGTCGAATTTAGCGCTACTCCCCTCGTTGGGGAGGAGTACAGAAATCGAATTTAAGAGACCTTTATGTCGAACTAAATAGCTTCGTTGTGTGGACAGGTGCAGGGTTAATTCGATTTAACGCTGCTAAATTGGACATAACCTCCTAGTGTAGACCAGGCCAAAGACGTATTGCCACTCACCTCATTCTCTTTTAGCTTATGGGTCTGAACCCTAAGGTTGGGAGCATAGAGCATACGTTCTTTAGTCTTAAATCCAGTAACCCAACAGTTTCTAGTCTGCAGAACGAATAGGTCAAGATAATTTGCAAATTGGAGCGTGGATGTGTGTGTGGGTGAGAACTAGTCTAATAGTTACAGTAAGATTAAAAAAAAACTATTAAAATGTGTGAGCTAAAGGCGTAATTGCCAAACTTTATTTAGAATTAAATTATTTATGATAAATATACTGAATTACCTTTTCACCAAAGAGGAGAGATGACTGTATCAAGTTAATATTGTTGTTTGCATTGGTGGAACACTTTGTTTCCATTTGGCTCTAGACAAAATACAATCAGGTATAATTGTGCACTGAGATTTATTACAGAAAGGAAAATTTAAGAGCTAGTTTGAAATTAAGTTCAGTTTTTCAAAGTGAATATGTCCAAATGTCTGCAATGGGCAACAATCCAGTTAGAGGTGTGATTTGATTTCCTGATACCTGCCTGAATAAAGAGGCTTTCAAACTAATTTCCATTTCACTAGGAACCCACATGCTAGTCCTAGATTTTCATTAGAATTATTGATAGCTACAGAATACATATGTGGGTTGTTTTTAAAGAATGAAAAACACTTAGTAATAGCCAGGTTTGTAATATAAAGTGCTGCTGTGCAAGAGGCTAATGAGGTTTGGAAGCATTTCAGAAATATCTAACATTATCCTAACACCTGAGAATAACACCTAACTATTGTGCATATTTAAGGATGTAATGGTGACAGGCTTGTGCTTTGAGAAAGAAATGGCGGGCGGGGAGAACTGGAAGCATAATATGTAAGTAAAATACAGAAATGGTGATCAAGTGCTCATGGATTTTATACGCCAAGAGCTTGCCTCGAAGCTGTGAGAGGATGCTTTTTTGATCAGAGCAGTGACAAGAGAGCCTAAATTGTAGTCCCATTGCTAGAAGAATATGTATATGGATTTAGGACTTCAAAAAAACAACAACTTGATTTAAGATCCCAATTTGGATAGCTCTTTAAAAGACAATTGGGGGCAGGGGAAAAGTATTTCCTGAAAAATAGTGCCATGTCCACACTTACCAGTAGATTGACTCTGCTGCAATCGAAAGCGGTGTTGATCTAGCGGTCTGTTGAAGACCTGCTAAATCGATCGCAGAGCACTCTCCAGTTGATTCCAGTACTCCACCTCCCCGAGAAAAGAGAAGGAAGTCGTTGGGAGAGCGTCTCCTGTCGACCCAGCACAGTGTAGACACTGGGGTAAGTCGACCTAAGCTACGTCGACTTCAGTTAAGTTATTCACATAACTGAACTAGCGTAACTTGGGTCAACTTGCTGCAGTAGTGTAGACCAGCTCTTAAATTTCCTTTCCCTTTCTACCTCATTTATTTACATTTTATACCAATTATATATCAAACATTAATTTAAAATAATGAAATCTAAACTATATCTTAGAAAAGTTAATTAAAAGGGAACTTAACAGGTTGTCAAGAATTGGGTTTTACACTGAGAAATTTGGACTTACAATAAAGAAGAAGAATTTAAGATCCATTTGTATTTTTTAAATACAAAAAAAAGTGTCATTTACCTATAATCCTAAAAATAGAAATGATAATCTAAAAATAAGTCTACTCAGCTTCCAGTTTAATAAAACAGCAGTAAAGTAACTGGCCATAAAACCACTTGGTGCCTAAAACACCTGTTAAGTCAGTTAGCTTGTAGACAAACATAGTTCAGTAATAATAAGCAACATTTTTATACTCCTTTAAGCCCCTAAAATAGTGTGTCGTTAAAAGGCTATACAGCCCAAACCTTATATTATTCTTGGTTTAAAATGTATATAAATTAATCTGGAATTTTTTTTTTTACCTATGTTTGATCTACAAAGGCACCTTCTTCTGCTAACCATTGTTATCCATTGTAGAAACACTCCACTTCTTAATCATGTAGCTAGTTGGCTGCCTGCCCCAAGCCAGGGCTCTAGTTGTGCCAGTTCTATCTATTGTCCTCACCCCCGTTTTGTTCTTCCACTGATACTGGGTTTTTTTTCTCTTCCCCATCTCTGTTCTGGTCTTCAATCTTTACTATTTAACTTCACAATTTGCCTTGTGCTTCTGATCTCATTCTGCACTATAGTAAGATCATGGTTGGTTGGTAAAGTTGATGAGCATGCTGTCTTTCCTCATTAACTAACACCAGAGCATTCCTTTTATTTACAATATTTTGCCTTAAATATTTTAAAACTTTAATAATTTTCATTTATTTAACACACACATTGTAGGAAAAGTTATTTGTAACCAACTAGATCAGATTTTTTATAGATTATAAAGCCAGAAGAGGCACCACTGTGATCGTCTAGTCTGATCTGTAAAACACAGGAAATACATCATTGCACATAAAATCAAATTGTACAGTAGCATAAACTCTGCTTCTTCAAGTGCTTGCTAATGTCCATTCCAATGTAGGTGGAAGTCATGCGTTTGACTAAGTGGGTATTCACCCATGAAAGCTTATGCTCCAATACATCTGTTAGTCTTTAAGGTGCCACAGGACTCTTTGTTGCTTTTTACAGATCCAGACTAACACGGCTACCCCTCTGATATTAAATTGGAAGGGACATGAGCAAGCACTCGAAGAAGAAAAAACAGTTACTAACCTTCCATAACTGTTGTTCTTTGAGATGTGTTGCTCATGTCCATTCCAAAATATGCCCTCCTAACCCCTCTATTGGAGTTATCGGGCAAGAAGGAAATTAGGGGTCGGCAGGGTGCACCATATACTGCACCATCAGGGTGCGACTCCAGGGGGCACCATAGCCTACCCGAAGGATACCACCGAGGGAAAAACTTTCCGGCGATGGTGCATGCAGCATGTGCACACCTACATTGGAATGGACATGAGTAACCCATTTCTAAAAACAACAGTTATGGAAGGTTAGTAACCGTTTTTTTTTCTTATTTTTTCTTTTTGGAAACTATTTCTCAAAGATAATCCAACACCTACCTGTATGATGATTTTAATAGGCTTTATTTTTGGAAAATTATCATTTTAAATTAGCTTGTGCAATTTTAAAGACTCTATTTCTATAGTTTGTATAGTGATCATGCTCTCTATTCTTTTTAAATTATATCGAGTTTATATTATTTCCATAATAAAGGGGACTATTAAATTAATATTCTGGATAGATGGGCAGCTTTGCAACATTGGTTAATGCAGTTTTCTTGTGTCTAGAATGTAGGCAGAAATTTGAGAAAGGAGATTGATTAATTTATGTACAGTGTGTTTTAAATTGATTTGACAATATTTCAGCATTCTTTTACAGATTTATGCTAGGTATTTTCAAAGATTTCATAGAGACATATGTACAGTAAATACATTGTTTGAACAGACTTATTCTTGTAACAGGTAGAAGTTATTCCCATACCATAAGATAACATAGCATACAGCAATACTGACAGTATTGTCTGAGTGAGGGATCTGGGAAAAAGGTAAGTCAGTAAGATGGTATATGTGCTGCTTGTCATACCTAAAATTGAGGTTAAGTTTAACAAATCTCAGCAGGAGGTATGAGGCCTGTAAATATATGTGGGTTTATAGTTTCTAATATTGTGACATTTTTCCTTCAGATATTTCTGCATTTTTAATTTAAGTTTAAATAAATAAACATATGGTAACACTTAAAGGTAAGAACATGTAAAAATACTTCTTTGACAAATAATGAATAGAAATAATAATAAATGGTACCAACTAATAAATGTTACCAGCTTCTTAATAGTTGAGCTCAACAGATAACAAAATGACTATTCTACTACACTCTCATTTAAAGTACGATACTGAAATAATTGTTTTTAAAAGTCACTTTCTTATGCAGAAGTTCTGCATCTGGAGTGTTTCAAATTTCTATAGGCATACTTAACTGATTTACAGTGTTTCTCCCTCCTCCCCCAGTTGATTACTCATTTTAGCAATGCAGAGTTTGATCTGGGTGAGAAACCTTGATTCTGTTTGATTCAAGCATCATGATCAACATAACTGAGTTCCTATTGCAGAATTTTTATTATTGGTGATGTATGTGTTTAATTCTCGGCTCCCAAATTGAATTTGCAGGCTAGCAATTAGAAAAACAATGTGTAATTGTAAGCTGTACAGTTTTGATCTGAAGTCATTGATAAACAATAAACATGGAACACCCCTCCCCCATAATGCAGGTTTTAAAGTCACGTTTTAGAGTAGAAACCTCACTTTAAAATATATATGGCTTTGTGCTACTTTCTATAAAATAAAACTAAATTCATTTGAGAAAAGATCTTTGGAAGGAAGAGCCTTAATTTGATAAATAATGACAAAATTAACCATTTGAGTACCTTAACACATTCATCTTTATTTAGTAAATGGGCACTCATTAGTATCTATAGGCACACAGCATGTTTCCTGAACTATTAATGGAATTTTGCCTTAACAATTCCCTCAGATTTCTAGAGCATAGAACTCAAAGGGTTAGTATTTTAGGAAGATTTAAAAAAAATTTACAGGTAACAAAATGAAAAGTAAGGTCTTGAGAAAATGCCTTTGCATGCTATTTTTTTTTTACACTGTGGGAAGATTTACCAGTCTTCATCTGAGGTCTTGTTTTTAATTAACAGACCTAAGTAATCTACATCAAGAAAAAAAAGAAGAAAAATCTTTATCAGCATTTGTGCAAAATAATTTTTATTTAGTATAAAATTTAGTGAGAGAGGTATACATTTGTGTGTGTTTAATTTGATGGATATGTCCTTGTAAATCAAAACTTAACAGGGCAGTGAAGAACTTAGCAAAATGTAGTAAACTTCGCAATAATAATAATAATAATAATAAAAATACATATCCGGGGTCAGTGTGTTATTAACTCTTTATATATGTTAAAGATGCACTATGCCTTTCCAGAAACTGTGGAGAAGGGAGTATTATTTAAACTGAAAAATTATTGCAACCTAAAAAGTTCAGGCTGATTAAGTGTATTGTGAGACTAAGTATGCAGGTCTTAAATTACACAGGGTCTCTTTCTAATCATATTCTCTGCTCTGAAGAGAAATTTGATGCTACATCTCTTTGGGCAGGAACTGTCTCCTACTGTGAATTTGTACAATACAGTGTCGGGCCACAATCCTAAATGAAACCTCTGGGCACCACTTTTTAATACAAATAGTGACGACTAATAATTCATCAGCCTTAAGCCTTTTTTATTGTGAATAGTGCACCTTTAACAGTGTAATGATCCGTTTTGAGGAAGAAAGGGATATGCTTTCCTGTTTGCATATTAAAAACATTTCTCAAATACTGCAGGGTCTTGATGTTACCAATATCCTGGCCTTGGATGCACATTATACTGAAATTATTACTTGTAGACATTTACTTGCAAGTGAAATATTGCTAGTAAACTGCATTATGACTGTAGAATTTGATATTATTACTAAATAAAGGCTATGCATAGCAGACTATATTGTTTGGTTATTTATTTTCATATGGTGGCAAATTCATATTAAATCTGTGGCTGTGCATTTTGGTGTGAGCAAAAATCTGCCTACATCCTGAAACAGTAATCTTGATTTTTATTTGGAAAATGGTGTGTAGTTGTTTGCTCAGCCAGGGCTGGAAAAACAGATCCTCTGTAATACAGACTGGAGAGAGAGAGAGAGGTATCAATAACTTGCCCAGCAAACATGCCCTCTAATTTCACAAAAATGTATATTCCATTTTCTCAAGGCCTTGGATTTACATCTTGTGGCCAGGATAATGGAGGAGGAGGAGCACACAGAAAAATGAGGGAGGAAGGCAAAACCCAAATCTCCTTTAACTCAAAGAGAAGTAGCAACGAAGTTAGCAGCCCACCTATCTCCTGTAAACAGAGGAAATTGCAGTGTTTGGACAGAAAACAGGCCTTTCCTATTCTTGTAAGGTTTCTTGAGAGTGGTAGCAATTCATTGGAACTTGTCTCCTGGTCCTGGAAGACAATTACAGATAGGTGTAGCCTATTAGGGGAAGTTGGTTGCAGATGGAAGACCTTTGTGGAGAGCCCTCCATAGATTTGAATAAGCAACCACATTTCTTGAGGGTTATCTGAGCCCCCAAACGTCTAGAAGATAATCATATTAAAATAACCTGAAATTGAACAGAATGTGCACACAACCCTCTTTAACAGCCCCCAGATTAGCTTCTTTGAAGAATGGTCTCTAGGAAAACATTTAAAATCTTGACCACTATGATGTATCCAGTTTGACACATCCCGTCAACATGAACAACATCCTACATGAACAATGTGAACAACTGTTCACTTCTTCTGAGACACAAATTTTAAGGGGAACTTCATATCAGTGATTTAGGGTAACATTTCTGACAAGAATGTTGTCATTTTTTATTTATTTTAACACATTTACAAACCAGGCACTTCACTATTAAGGTTAAACTTTAAAGAAATCAGAGCATTTGGAAATATGAAAATTCAGTTGAGGCATACACCACACATTAATTCAATACCCATAAAAACACCTGCCTCCCATCTTTTTGGTTGATGTGTGAAATGTGCAATACAGAATATTATATAACTTGCTTAATAATTACATGCTTTCAGCATGAAGTACAATGCTTTGTCACCCCTTAAGTTTTCTAAAACAGAGTTAATAACTTGACTGCCATCTAGAGGTTATTGTGAGGCTATATCACTTAGTGTTTATACAGCCCTTTGAAATCCTTCATTGGAAGCCACTGCCAAGCTTCCACTGACAGTAGTCTCCCCATACTTAAGCAAATAACCCGCTTTTGATCTCAACATCAGCCAAAGCATATCTATTCTAAATTTCTGAAGCAGATGGATGAAAATTCAAGTTAATCAGTCATGACCTTTGAGATGGGATTTAAAGATTTCAATTTTTTTGAAAGTGCCCCAGATAAACCCAAGTTAGCCTACCAACTCCAAATTCGTTTCAATCTACTGGTGTTGACAAGGAGTGGCACTTTTCACTAGTTCTGAGTGAAATTATTTAGAGCTTGTCTATATGGGGAATTTGCCTGGAATAGCTATTCTTCAATAGCCATTCTGGAATAGTTCCTCATATGGACACTTCTTCTGGAATAAAGGCTAGTCAACATGGGCAGTTATTCCAAAATAGCTATTCCTGATAAATTCTACATGTGAACACCCTTGTTCCACATTAGCTTGAACCATTGGATTAGTTCCGTTAGAACTGTTTCATAAGTAAATTTCTTATCCATTCTATTCCCAAGCCCAAGGAAGGGAGAGGTGCCAGTTAATTATACCTACCTCCCACATGGGAAGTAAGGGGAGCCACAAGGGGTAGGACCACCAGGGTTGTGCACTAGCCCCTCTACATAAGAACACAAGAATAGTCATAAAGAGTCAAACCAATGGTCTGTCTATCCCAGTATCCTGACAGTGGCCAATGCCAGATGCCTCAAAGGGAATGAACAGGGCAATCATCGAGTGATCCATCCCATCATTCAATCCCAGCATCTGGCAGTTAGATACTTAGGGACACCCAGAGCATGGGGTTGCATCACTCACTATCTTGGCTAATAGCCAGGGCCGCCCAGAGGATTCAGGGGGCCTGGGGTCTTTGGCGGGGGCCCCCGCTGCTGAATTGCTGCCAAAGACCCGGCGCTTCGGCAGTGGGTCCCGGGGTGGAAGGACCCCCTGCTGCTGAAAACCCGGTGCTTTGGCGGTAGGTCCCGGGGTGGAAGGACCCTCTGCCACAGGTCTTCAGGGCACTTCGGCGACGGGTCCCAGGGCGGAAGGACCCCCTGCCGTGGGCCTTCAGGGCACTTTGGCGGTGGGTCCCGGGGCGGAAGGACCCCCCGCCACGGGTCTTCAGGGCACTTCAGCGGCGGGTCTCAGGGCAGAAGGACCCCCCGCCGCCGAATTGTCACCGAAGTCCCAAAACAGAAGCAGCTCTGGGGACCTGGGCCCCACAAGAGTTTTCTGGGGCCTCCAGAGCGAGTGAAGGACCCTGCTCCAGGGGCCCCAAAAAACTCTCGTGGGGGCCCAAGGCCTGGGGCAAATTGCCCCACTTGCCCCCCCCCCCCCTCTGGGCAGCCCTGCTAATAGCCATTGATGGACCTATCCTTCATGAACTTATCTTAGTCTGTTTTGAATTCAGGTATAGTTTGCAGCTTCACAACATCTCCTGGCAATAAGTTCCACAGGTTCACTACGTGTTGCACGAAGAAGTACTTCCCTTAGTTTGTTTTAAATCTGCTGCCTATTAATTTCATTGTGTGACACCCAGTTCTTGGGTTATGTGAAGGGATAAATAACACTTCCTTATTCACTTTCTCCACACCATTCATGATTTTATAGACCTCTATCATATCCCCACTCCGTCATCTCTTTTCCAAGATGAACAGTCCTAGTCCTTTTAATCTTTCCTCATATGGAAGCTCTTCCAGACCCTTAATAATTTTTGTTGCCCTTCTCTGTACCTTGTCCATTTCCAATATACCTTTTTAGATATGGGACGACCAAAATGGCATGCAGTATTCAAGGTTTGGGCATACCATGGATTTTTATAGAGGCATTAGGATATTTATTGTCTTATCTGTCCCTTTCCTAATGGTTCCTAATACTCTATTAGCTCTTACCACTGCCTATTGAGCTATCTACAATGACTCCAAGACCTTTCTTGAGGGATAACAGCTAATTTAGACCCCATTATTTTGAATGTGTAATGAATAGGGATTGTTTTCTAATACGCATTATTTTGCATTTATCAAAACTAAATTTCATCTCCCATTTTGTTCCCCAGTCAGCCAGTGGTATGAAATCCCCTTGTAACACTTGCAATCTGCTTTGGACTTAACTATCTTGAGTAATTTTGTATCATCTACAAACTTTGCCACCTTTATCCCTTTTTCCAGATCATTTATGAACATGTTGAACAGCACTGGTCCCAGTATAGATCCCTGGGGGACACTTATTTATTTGTCTCCAATCTGAAAACTGATCATTTATTCCTATCCTTTGTTTCATTTCTTAATAAGTTACTGATCCATGAGGATCTTCCCTCTTATCCCATGACTGCTTAGTATACTTAAGAGCCTTTGTTGAAGGACAGTTTTTCAGAAAGCCTCTAGCAAAGTACGCTATATCCACTGGAACCCCCTTGTCCACATGTTTGTTGACCCCATCCCTTCAAAGAATTCTAATAGATTGGTGAGGCATGATTTCCCTTTATAAAAGTCATGCTGACTCTTCCCCAAAAATCATGTTCATCCATGTGTCTGGTAATTTTGTTCTTTACTAATTCTACAGATCCAATGAATTTGCCTGGTACTGAAACTGGCTTACTGGCCTGTAATTGCCAGGATTGCCTCTGGAGCCTTTTTAATTGGCATCATATTAGCTCTCTTCCAGTCATCTGGTATGGAAGCTGATTTAAGTGATGGCTTACATACCACAATTAGTGGTTCTGCAATTTCATATTTGAGTTCCTTCAGAACTCTTCAGTGAATATCATCCGATCTTGGTGACTTATTACTGTTTATCAATTTGTTCCAAAACCTCATCCATTGACACCTCAATATAGGACAGTTCCTCAGATTTGTCACTTAAAAAGAATGACTCAGGTGTGGGAAGTCTCCTTCCCATCTTGGGCAGTGAAGACCAATGCAAAAAATTTATTTAGCTTCTCCACAATGGCCTTTTCTTTCTTGCGTGCTGCTTTAGCACTTTGATTGTCCAGTGGTCCCACTTATTGTTTGGAGGCTTCCTGCTTCTGATGCACTTAAAAAAAATGATGATAGTTTGAGTCTTTTGCTAGTTGCTCTTCAAATTCAGAGAGAACATAAGACTGGTCAGGGGTGATGTTCCTGCTCAGACAGCTGCAAGAACCTACCCATTGCACATGCAGTTGGAGAGCTCAGGAGAAGCCTTAGCAGCACCAGAAGCTCTGTAGAGGATTGGAGAATTGATGCAAATGAAATAATGCCTGCTTTCTGAGGTACATCTTAGGTACAGGGTTTAGTAAGTTGTATGTGGCTACGTGCCTCCTTTTGATTTTCAGAGCTTAACTAAACATATAGGTAAGGTGGAGATGAATCAACATAAGAAACTGGGAGAGAGGAAAAACTTGAATATAAAATGTTTGATTTAAAAAACACTGAAAAGTTGTTGTTTTTTAAAAATGGAAATACACATTTAAGGTATGTACTTTTCCCCCTTCCCACAAACAACCTTAATCATGAACTTCAAAGAATAATAAAATGGGCTTGGGTTCTTTTTATGATATATAAAGGCAGGATTTTGTCACCAAAATTTTGCTTGATTTAGTTTGGCTTTAGTAATTCAGGGTGGGTCCATTCTCGTAGAATGCATGATGAGTGAAGAACATATGAAACACAAGATTGAGACTGGAAGTGGAGCATTTAAGAGGGGAAGGGATTTTGTGTCTGTTAAGAACTTTTGTTAAACCTTATTTAATTCCAGTGCTTAATTGACAGAGAAAAAAGTATGTTTTGGTTAAAAATCTGACATTGCCTTCAATTAAAGGCCTCCTAAAGTGGTAGGGAAAGCTTGTGGGGGTCAGAGCATCAATACTGTTTTACAACAAAGCCAAGGAAAACTAAACTTGACACACCTAAATTTTTTTTTTAACTTTTTTATAAAGGCATCCTTTATGATTAACTGCTCCTCCCTCACATGCCAATTTAGCACCAAGCTTTAAGATAGCTAGCAAATATAAGACTATCTATGTAACAAGGCAGATATGCATGATAGTAGTAACCAAGGGAGGTTTTAAAAAAAATGCTGTCTTTCCTGCAACAGCTGTGCAGTCTTATACTAAGATGAAGCTTTAAGAGTATCTCAAGCTGTGCCTATTACACTGCTGCAATGTAACTGCTGGTGTATAAGATGCTGGGATGAGTCTATCACACTGCAGCAGGGAAATGTTCAGAACCATACAGTTGAGGGGGAAGTGGGTTGACAAATGAAGAACTGAAAGGGAAAGGAATTAAGCATGGCAGAAATACGGTAGATTTACTCTAATTAGATGTTACATAGTGCTTGTTACCCAAAGATCTCAAAGCACCTTACAGAGGAAACTAAATACAACTGTCCCTGTTTTACAGATGAGTTGAGAGGTGAAGTGATTGCCCCATGTCACACACTTAAGTGGCACAGCCAAAAATAAAGCAAGGGTGAGTCCCAGTTCAGTGTCTTATCCCAAGGACTGCATTGTGACTAACTGTTCAACTCAGAAAATTCCTTTTTGACCACCTATCTGCCCTTTTTTAATTAACTGCTGTTAACAGTATAGCATCTTATAGTGTTCTAGCTATTAGTATAGAATTTGCAATGTTTGACCTATAATATTGTGCATGGGGACTACACAACTTCCCAGGCTGTTTTTATTATTCATTTGCTCTGAAAGCCTCTCCTCTGCAAGTAAGTTTTGTTATGGCACAAAAGTTATGTGAGCCATGCATTTACCTGATTAGTGTGCACCGTTGAACTGCAGGAGCTCTGACAACCTAGTGGTGGTGCCTTTACCATGTGTTGTTAGTATTAACACTAGTTAAATTACTGTGTTTGCATTACTCCAACAGTTCCCTGCCAAAACTTAACTCATGACTTAAAACCTACTTGCAACTGATGAGTGAAGCTTTCCCTGGCACTTCAAGAAGCTCAACCATCTGTTTTTGGATTTTTTTAGAAGTTTCTAGCCATATGACTATGAGGTGAACTTGAATAAACTGAAGCAATGTTGTCTTCCTGACTAAAGACAGATTGTTTCAGTCCCTCTGGGACTGCTCAAAGATCTTCCAAGCAGCAAACAAAGTAATAGCTCTCTAGACAGCTGGCATGCTGGTACTCAGAATCTGGTGGAAGAGTGGAAGAATGACAAAAAGAATGACAAAACAGTTAATTTCACACTACTGCTGGAAAAGCTAGGGGCAGCACATGTGGCACCAGAGCTGTTGTCTCAGGAACAGAGGTAGATCTCCCCAGTCTTGCATGACAACTTTAAGTAGTAAGTAAATAATAGTGAGATATGTCAGGGTCTGAAAAAGTTAGGTGGAAAGCAACCCCCCACCCCCAAAAAAGAAAAAAAGCTGCTTATTTCAAAGTTAGACAAAGGAACTGTGAAGTCAGTATGTAACGTATATTTTTAAAAGTACATATGTATTGCATATAGACAATTGAACACAGATGGACATTTAACTTAAATCATATTTCTATATGAAATCTACTTACTGTAGTTACATGTAACATTATAGTGCCTGAACGATTAGACAAAAAGCTTTATTTACCTTATATACCTGTATATAGTCAGATTCACTATTACCATGTATGTTGGACCTTCACCACATTTAAAAACAACTAAACTACTAAAATTGGCAGGGGAGTCAGCAGGTGTAGTACCTGAAACTACTTAACCATTATTACATTATTGAAACAGAACAGACTGGTTGTTAAGTGTCTCAAAGTGATTAGAACTTAGCGTGTTTAAAAAAGTTTCCAACTGTTACTTGAGAATATATACAGAACTGTAAGAAAAACTGAACTACTGTAGCTTACCATGATACTGCCTTTAATAACTGAACTTTTACATTTGCAGAAATGTAATTAAAATCTCAGTAACTGCAGACTTCATATGAATAAAAGTGGTTCTTTTTAGTGTCTTCAGTGTACATAATTTGACAAAGAGATGAATCAATCTTTAGCACTGACGTGATTTTATAGGAAACACTAAATTGCACTGTCATCTTTTGTTCCAACACAACGACAGTAAAATTAGCTACAAAGTATAGCAAACCAATTCACATTACAATCAATAGGATACTACAAGGTTTTGAAGATGATAAGCAGTGCAAGTTTTCACTAGTTGTGTTTGTCACCTATTTCACAGACCCTCATGTAGCACTTTTTAATATATTTAAAACATGTTGTCCTTTATGTCTCCAAAGCATGGTAACAAAAATATTAACTAATCCACACAAAGGCTCTGTGAGGTAGGTAATTGTTTTTACTTCCATTTTATGAACGGTGAAGCTGAGGCAGGGAGGGTTTAAGTATTGCCCAAGGCCGTAATGTCTGTGTTAGATAAATGATTTCAAATTGATGAATTATTCGCTCCAAACCCTAGTTAGTTTAGTAGACCATGCTGCACACGTAGGCCTAAATTTTCAAGTTTGGGTGCTTAACAATTGGAACCTAAATTCATAGTTAGGTTCCCAAATAAATGGCCTAATTTTAGACCTTGTGGGTTCTCAGCACTTCTGAAAGTCAGGCCATTTATTTAGAGGCCTAAAGATGGATTTTAGGTACCTAATATCTAGATTAGGGGCACTTTTTTAACTAAGGCTAAGGTAGGCTACATGGCAGATCAGAATTTTTTGCTGTTCTCATTTGACATTGATGAACTAATGGAAGCAGCTTGCCTTCCTGGTGAAGCTTTTGAGTATCTGTAGCACCTCCGATGAAAGCCCCATTAATAAACACTCTTGGAACCTGTTAAGTATATAAAAATTACATTAGTTATTTTGTTGGAGGTAGGCTAAAAAACAAGTGTGGTCATGCATGCTGCCGCACTGCCATATAAACTTGGGAATGCTATACTTTACATACTTGCTATTTGATGCACCATATTAGTGGACAGTCTTACATTTCCATAATAACTTTCTATAAAAGGGGTCCTGAGATGCTTTATATTAAACAGAGGCATCACTGCACCTTCTCCTTAAAAGTAATATGTATCATTTTCACACGGGTTTAGAACATGCAGTGAAAAAACACTTGATTCAAATGAAGTTACAGGGAATTGTTACAAAGGCAGAATGTAATTGCAAAAGGTGCCAGGATACTGGAGCTAACACTTCTACCCAAGCAAGAAGTGTCCCTGATGGATTTCAGTTTTGTGTCTTTGATGTGACCTTTGTTTAAAGTCTCATCCGAAAGACAGCAGGATCAGCAGTACAGTAACTATCATGACTCTGGAGTGGTATGTCAGCACCATGAGGAATGTGAGATACCTTACAGAAGCTTTGCTACAGCTTCCTCAAGCACCTTGTGTTTTACTTAGGAGCTCATATATAAGGTTCAACGCAGCTAGCATGCAAGATCTGATGAGGTCACAATTGGTGGGCTATTGCTTCAGTGAATTAGCCCCCCTCTATTTTAGTTACTACGTCTGAAAAGATGTACTCACCGTCCTGCCACCAGTCATTTGATGAAGAATGTCTTGAAACTGGCTTCCATTTTCATACATGTCTAGTTCTATTGCTGTGTAATTTACATTCATATCCTGGAACAGTTTCTTTGCCATTTTGCAGTAGCCGCATGTTGTTTTAGAGAAAATCACTACACAGTTGTCCGAAATGGTTTCCTGTATTTTTTTTTTTAAAAAGGTTGAGTCAATGTATTCTGCACATGGGTACTAATTAAATGAATTAATTTATCACATTCTTAAAGATAAAGTCTTAGACAAAAGCAATATGTTTTGTCTTTTCATTATGGTAACAAATTCCAAAAATTATAAGTAGGTGTTTCCAGCAAGGATTAGTTCTTGACCCTATGCTATTTAACATTTTTTTAATCAATGAGCTGGAAGAAAACAAAAGATCATTACTGATTAAGTTTGCAAGAGACACAAAGATTGGGGAAGTGGTAAATAATGAAGAGGCTAGATCACTGTTAAAAAGTGATCATGATCACTCTGTAAGCTGGACACAAGTAAACAATATGTGTTTTGAAATGACCAAATGTGAAGTTCATATCTTGAAACAAAGAATGTAGGCTATACTTACAGTACGGGGAACTCTATCCTGGGAAGAAGAGAGTCTGAAAAGGATTGGGGAAGGAGGGGTGTCATGGTGGTGGTGGATAATCAGCTCAACACAGGCTCTGAGTGAAACACTATGGCCAAAAGGGCTAATACAATTCTTGAATGTATAATCAGAGGAATAGCGAATAGGAGTAGAGGTGTTATTTTACCTCTGTAAGACATACATTTTAACAGCGAGGGCAATTAACCACTGGGACAATTTATCAAGGGCTATGGTAGTTTCTCCATCACTGGATACCCTTCTAAAAGTTCAAACAAGAATTTAATTCAGGGACATTGTATAGCCTGTCTTATGCAGGAGATCATTCTAACTGTTCACAATGGCCCCTTCTGACCTTATAATCCATGAAGCAGGACTGGCTGTGCAAGAAGACTAGTACAAGGAGCTGGAGGGGAAACTAGGACTGGCTGGACAAGGAGAGTGGGATTTGGATGAGAAGTCTGAGGAGTGGAGACTGGGTAGGGGAGAAGAAAGGGACTGGGATGAGAAGCCAGGAGTGTGGAAGAGAGAGGATTGGCACAGGGACAAGTTGTAGAGGTTGGGTGAGAAGGGGCCCCCACTTGAGCGGGGTAATGGACAGAAGCATTTGGGACCACTAAAGCGCACTCTCCTCCAAAACACACTCAAAAGTTAGAGGGACAGGCTACCTTAATACTGACGTTTCCTGACTTGAGTTCTTGATTTTGTAACCTTAATAATGTACTTTTAACATAATGTGCATGTGTAATTTTATATTGTTTGGGTGATAAAATGCAAGGGTGGTCCAAGGAAAACACCTCTAAAGAGATTTGAAGACAGACCATGGACAAGGCATGATAAACCCCAGGGAACAGGACACTGTAGGGGGCTGGTATGATAGGATGGACCTTTCCAAGAATCCCCAAAAATATAACAGAACTGTGGGTAACATGGCTGTGATAAGTCACCTAAAGGTAAAAATGATGCAGGTCTGACAGGCTTTGTAGTCAAAAGATGAATGTGGAAAAAAGGATAAAGTTCTTTCTAGAAATGTAAAACTATTACACCTCTACCTCAATATAACGCTGTCCTCAGGAGCCAAAAATTCTTACCGCGTTATAGGTGAAACCGCATTATATTGAACTTGCTTTGATCCACCAGAGTGCGCAGCCGCACCCCCCCCGGAGCACTGCTTTACCATGTTATATCCGAATTCGTGTTATATCGGGTCGCGTTATATCGAGGTAGCGGTGTACTTTATTGGAGCTAAACCCGAGATATTTTCTAGCTCTCATTGCTTAATTAATTGGTTTCATGGGATTTAACCCCTCTCCTCCTCCAAGACATCATCATTTAATAATCTGAAGAAGTGAGGTTTTTACCCACGACAGCTTATGCCCAAATAAATCTGTTAGTCTTTAAGGTGCCACCAGACTCCTTGATCATTTAATAATGACACCAGTGGTGAACGTAACTGATTTAAACGGGACACTATGAAAGTATAAGGGTCTGCCCACATGGATTAGATTGCAGAACTGGAGTTCAAAAGTATAATACATTATTTACTGGACTAAGTTTACAGATCAGATTCTGTAGCCTGATGTAACAAAAAAGCAATCCTTGTACCAATTAGGAAAAAAAAGGAAGTTAGTAAATTACTATCCCTTTTTCAAAGGCTAGAAATAATAATTCTTTCTGAATAATAAATGACCCCTTTATTTACCTGGATTTTGTTCACGGTAGCAGCATTAGACAATCCCATTGAAGTAGATGGACTATTTCCCATTCTAAAAATAAAAATGTTAGATAGACCTATAAAACCTCTTTTTGAAAAACTGTCACTCATTTTTATGGTTCTCAAGTTATTTTAAATATGATACTAAGGCTTTCTGTCAAAACAACTTCACTACCCTCACCCCATTTTTTACGTATCTGCAAAGTGCCCAGAACAGAGACAGTTTGACTCAGTCTATCCATACATCAGAAACCCACTGGTATCCCACGATTTTGTCTCTGCAGGCTTTGGCATTGCACAGCAGTCATTACTTTGAACTGAAGTACAGAAACATTACTTTTTAAAATGCCACCTAACAAAGGGATTCTCTACATTAGAATGCTTTGCTTATTTAATTATGCTGGTGTAATTGACGTGGCAAACCCACCCTAGCCAGGATTCAGTTGCAGTGATCCAAAGGTACCTGCACTGGTATGGCTTATTCTGGTTTGCCGGCTAGAGTTTAAAGGGGTGTAACTTTATCCTTAACACAACAACAACCACACTCGATGTCCCTCCCCCAGTTTACTATACCAGTGTAACTCTTCCAGTCCTAGGGGACCAGACCGGTAATGGTATGGAGGGGGTGTGTCTCTGTCCCCCGTTTGCCTGGGGCTCGGCTGATGCATCTGCCCGGATGCGGCGGCGCCGCTGGGAGTTGTGAGGCAGGCAGACCCCGTGGGGGATCGGCTGCCGGCAGCTAGCAAGCTCAGCCGGCTTGGCTCGCTCCCTGCCGGGCTAGGAGGGCCCAGCACCAGGGGAGCAGATCCTGAGCGGGGCTCGGCCCCAGCGCACGGCCCGCCCTGCCCCGATGGGCGGCGAGGCTGGGCGCGGGCCGCACCCCTGCTCGGCGGCGACACGGGGTCGGTGACAGTGGGGCAGCCCCACAGCGGCCACAGAGCAAGCGGGCGACCCCACCGGGGGGAGAGGCCCAGGCAGGCGGGGCCAGAACCGCCCTTCCCCGGGGCCCCGGGTGGGTGCGAAGTCCCGACCCCGCCGCACGGACCTGAGCCGGCTGCCGGCGGCGCGCAGGGCTCCCCGCAAGGCCACCATGGGCTCGCCGGGCCGGGGGAGGAGCCCGGCCACCTCCTGCGCGAGCTGGGCTGCCCGCCACGCTGCCTGCCCGCCCGCCCGCGTCTCGCGCGACCCCCATCCCCGCGACAGGCGCCGCGTCCCTCGCGGCCTCCTCCCTCCCCGGAGCCCAGGGACCGCCCCGCCCCCAGCGCTGGCCCAGGAGAGCAGTTCCGGCTCTGCTCCCGGCAGCCATTTGTTGGTCTCCCCCAACCGCCTTCATCCACAACACGACCCCGCCCCCCACCCCACCCCCATGCCCCCCTCCGCAGCCATGGTACCTGAGCCGCCTTCTGCTACTGCATTAAGCGATGGGCGGCACATCTGTCAACCGGTGGTTGCGTGCTCCTGTCCCCTGGGGGAGAGATGGGCACAGTGCAGTAGCTTGTTTTGGGAGAGGCCAGTTAGGTGTTAACGCCACATTCTTATGTACTGGTGTCAGAGAAGGCAAGTTCAAAGAAACGCCTTGGCACAGGGAGCAGAAGGTGGTGAGGTTTGTGATGATTCTTGGGTGAGTTTATGCCAGCAATGCCCCTCTGCCATGTACATTGGCCAAACTGGACAGTCTAGGCAAAACAATAAATGGACACAAATCAGACATCAAGAATTGTAAGATTCAAAAACCAGAAGGAGAGCACTTCAATCTCCCTGGACACTCAATAACAGACTTAAAAGTAAAAACGGGGAGTACTTGTGGCACCATAGAGACTAACAAATTTATTTGGGCATAAGCTTTCGTGGGCTAGAACCCACTTCATCAGACGCATGCAGTGGAAAATACAGTAGGAAGATAGATAGATATACATAGTACATGAAAAGATGGGGGTTGCCTTACTAATTCTAACGAGACAATTCAATTACAGTGGGCTATTATCAACAGGAGGAAGAATCATTTTTGTAGTGGTAACCAGAGTGGCCCATTTCAAACAGTAGACAAGAAGGTGTGAGTAAGGGTAGGGGGAAATTAACATGGGGAAATTAGTTTTCATTTCTTGTAATGATCCATCCACTCCCAGTCTTTGTTCAGGCCTAATTTGATGATGTCCAGTTTGCAAAGTAATTCCAGTTCTGCAGTTTCTCATTGGAGTCTGTTTTTGAAGTTTTTGTTGTTGAAGAATTGCCACTTTTAGGTCTGTTATTGAGTGTCCAGGGAGGTTGAAGTGTTAAAAGTGGCAATTCTTCAACAAAAAAAGTCAAAAACAGACTTCAATGAGAAACTGCAGAACTGGAATTAATTTGCAAATTAGGACACCATCAAATTAGGCCTGAATAAAGACTGGGAGTAGATGGGTCACTACAAAAAGTAATCTTCCCTCTGTTGATACTCACACCTTCTTGTCAACTGTTGGAAATAGGCGATGTCCACCCTGATTGCATTGGCCTCATTAACACTACAAAAGTAATTTCCCACTCTGTTAATATTCACCCCTTCTTGTCAACTGTTGAGAATAGGCCACTTCCACCTTAATTGAATTGGCCTCATTAGCACTGACCCCCCCACACACACTTGGTAAGGCAACTCCCATCTTTTCATGTGCTGTAATATATATACTGCTTACTGTATTTTTCACTCCATGCATCTGATGAAGTGGGTTTTAGCTCACGAAAGATTATGCCCAAATAAATTTGTTAGCCTCTAAGGTGACACAAGGACTCCTCGTTGTTTTTGCTGATACAGACTACCACACCTACCACACTGAAACCTGTCTTAGGATTGGTTTACACTACACAGCTAGGTCCACATAAGGCAGCTTACCTCGACCTAATTATGTCTTCATTACAGCCTTCCTCCCACCACTACAGTAGTAAGTGCCTACTACACCAACATAATAGCTCCACCTCCACCAGAGGCATTAGGCTTATATCCCTGTAGTTAGGTGTATCACTGCAGACACTGCATCCCTTTCATCGGCTGATGGCTGTCTTGTTAATTTCAGGGCAGGAGCCCTGAAATTGACAAGAAAGCCGGCAACTAGAGCCCAGCTGCCCCCCCCTGCTCCCCTGGGAGCCAGGGTAAGAAGCCCACACAACTTCCCCCCACCCTTTCCCACTTCCACCTAGGACCAAGCACAAGAAGCTGGGCAGGGGGACTGAGAAGCCAGGGCAGCTGGAGCCCACTCCCCAAGGCGAGAAGCCCCAGGCGGCTTCCCCTGGCTCCTAGCGGGGAATGGAGAGGGGAGAAGCCCCGGGGCAAGGCTCCTGGCAGGGAATGGGGAGAGGAGAAATCCTGGCCGCACAGCTCCTGGCCAGGAACAGGGAGCAGAGGGAGTAGGCAGCCTCCCAGGAGCCCAGGAGGCAGCCGGGTTCCTGGCAGGGAGCTGCCAGCAGAGCCAAGAGATCTCTCAGCACCTTGCACTGCCCCTCTTAGGTTAGTGGAAGCATTCCCTGTGAGAGCGCATACCACCGATTCAAGGAGGGTAGTGTGAACATACACCACCAGTCATTATTGCAGTGACTATAAACTGGCCTAATATAGGTCGACTCAAGTTTCTAGTACAGACGTAGCCTGAGGCTGGTAAAGTTCTGTTTCTTGCATGATGAAGTTTTACCCTTGTTATTTATAAAGAGTTCCATTGTGCCACAAGAGAAAGTTGTCAGCACTCTTCTCCCTGGAGTTGAAGGGGTCTTTTAGATATTCTGGGCTCAGGCCATATCGTGCCTTGAAGATCAGGCCTTGAACTTTATTTGGTATTCAATGGGAAGCCAATTTAGAGAGGAGAGGAGAGGTATGAGGTGCTTGCAGCAGCCTATCTTGCTGAGGAGACATGGTGCAGTGGTGTATACTAGTTGGAGTTTCCTGAGTGCTGAAAACTTCACGTCCAGGTTTATCACATTGCTGTAGTTCAGCTGAGAGGTGATGAAGGCATGAATAACTGAGGCCAAGTCATCGTTGACCAACATGGGATGGCATCTTCTAGCCAATTGGAGATGATAGAATGAGTCACTCTCAGATACTTCCATGTGAGAGCTTAGCATCAGCAAGGAATCCAGACTGAGCAATTTTGGGTGTGTACCTTCAGCCAAAGGATTCTGCATGGTGTCTGCAGACTTTTCAAAGGGCTTTCCTCTCGCCACCAGCATCATCTCTTTCTTGCTCAGGTTCAGCTAAACTTCTCTCAGCTGTTCATCCATGAGCTGATCTCATTGGAGCACTGGGCCAGCTTGATGGCAGTGGTGTGGTCATATATGGTGAAGGATAGGTAGTGTCATCTGCCTATTGGTGGCACTTGAGTTCATGTTGTCTGACCAGTTTGTCTTTGTTTTAGAATCCCCAGGTCACACAGGTCAATTTCAGAGCTGAGAAAAGAAGCCAAGGGTACTGCTTCCTATTCCTACCAGCCAACCACTGGGAAACCCTAGACAGTTTGCTCATACCTCTCCTTTGTCAGCTCTCCATCTCATTTGAAATCTCCATTGCAAAGTAAACTTTTCTCCTTTGTAGTTTCTTTCTTGCTCTTTTATTACTTATCTGTGTAATTGTATTACAATGTAACTTCAAATATACAAACAAAATCTTCCTGTTATATGAAACAGTCATGAAAAATCCATACATTACCTGAATCCTCAATTATCTGAACATACTCAATATTCCTCAAAAAGAAGAACAGGAGTACTTGTGGCACCTTAGAGACTAACAAATTTATTAGAGCATAAGCTTTCGTGGACTACAGCCCACTTCTTCGGATGCATATAAAATGGAACATATATTGAGGAGATATCTATACACACATACAGAGAGCATAAACAGGTGGGAGTTGTCTTACCAACTCTGAGAGGCCAATTAATTAAGAGAAAAAAAACCCAGTGTACTGGCTATCTTGATTATCACTTCAAAAGTTTTTTTTCTCTTAATTAATTGGCCTCTCAGAGTTGGTAAGACAACTCCCACCTGTTTATGCTCTCTGTATGTGTGTATAGATATCTCCTCAATATATGTTCCATTTTATATGCATCCGAAGAAGTGGGCTGTAGTCCACGAAAGCTTATGCTCTAATAAATTTGTTAGTCTCTAAGGTGCCACAAGTACTCCTGTTCTTCTTTTTGCGGATACAGACTAACACGGCTGCTACTCTGAAACCTGTCAATATTCCTCATGACATTTGGATAATCAAGGTTGTACAATATTTATCTCTGAAAAGCATTTTAAGATACAGTCTGTATGAAAGAGGCTTTAGAAAATAAAACTTCTTTGTATTGCACATTTCCCTGTGGCCACAGCAGTTTCCTGGGCAGTGGGGGGAAGGAAAGCATCAACCCCTCTCCTTCCTCCCTGTTGCTCCTGCATGCACCGCCTCTCTGGAGACAAAGGTGGGACACACAATGCTTAAGGAACAAGGTGAGGAGGCGAGGGGCGGATGAAGAGGTGGGCGCGGGAGTAAGGAGGTGAGTGACGAGCCAGCAGCAGAGGAGTCGGGGGATCTGGTGGTGAACCGGGTGGGGAGTGAGGAGGTGAGTGATGGGCAGACGGTGGGGTGAGGAGGCGAGTGGCAGGGAGGGCTGGTGAGGAGGAAGAAGTGTCAGTGCAGCCACCAGCAAGAGTTGGTGGCTGCACTCTGAGGCCACCAAAAATTTTGTTGCAAGAACCCCTAGTGGCCTATATAGAGGTCTCTAGAGACAGTGGACTTTGATATGTCTTTGGGGTATCATATTTGGGATTATATAATATACCAATTAAGCAAATGTTTTTAATAATTCTCTAAATATTCTCTAAATCTTAACATGTTTTTCTTTGTTTTAGAATCCCAAGTATTGTGCAATAATACATAAGGTGCTGTTCTGCAATATACACATGCCTCATCTATGTCATAAAGTGTCCTTCAGCATACTAGTACTGGAACATTGGAGATCTCTGGCCAAATGTCCCATTGAATAGCTATACTTATAGGCCCTCTGAGCCTGCCAGTCAGGTTCTATACTAGGAACCCATTAGTAAGGCAGAGCTACTAGCAGCCTCCCTTTTGAAGCTGGTAAGGAATGCTCTATTCAATATCAGTCTCAGCAAACTGTCTAATGATCCTAGTTTTTCCCCCAAATGATAGCTGAAAGGTAAGAATTGAATAATGGGTATTATTTAGTTCTTACTTTCCAATAACAACTTATTATTAACAAATTAATAATCTTTTCCGACAGGCCAATGTTTACTATGTATTACAAAAATAGTACAAGCATTATCAATTTGATATTTGGTAATTATGAGAATTGGAAGTAATGGGTCAACTGGAAGTACTAACACATGATGTACCAAACTGTTTTTGCAACTTTATACTGATTTTACAATACAAACATAACATGCTAGACCAGGGATCGGCAACGTTTGGCACGTGGCTCCCCAGGGTAAGCACCCTGGTGGGCCGGGCCAGTTTATTTACCTGCTGACGCAGCAGGTTCGGCCGATCGCGGCCCCCACTGGCCGTGGTTCGCCGTCCCAGGCCAATGGGGGCAGCGGGAAGCCGCGGCCAGCACATCCCTCGCCCGTGCCACTTCTCGCCGCCCCCATTGGCCCGGGACGGCGAACCGCAGCCAGTGGGGGCCGCGATCGGCCAAACCTGCCGCATTAGCAGGTAAATAAACTGGCCCGGCCCGCCAGGGAGCCACGTGCCAAAAGTTGCCGACCCCTGTGCTAGACTATACAACTACATATCAGAAAATACAGTTCCAGCAACATAATACTATATTCAATACATTTTAATATTGGTACAATACTAATATGCTTTCTCATTTCAGATAACTCCCTTCACGTTTGAAAAGAGAATTGGTAAATATACGTGCAAGAAGAGGCTGCAGTTTCCTTTTTTATCTTCATTTATCACTTAAGAATATCTTTGTGATGTTGAAATTCTTGTGCACATGTATGTGCTATAAAGATATCAAAATTGCAAAACATATTCTTTTATTGGCTGTTACCCCAACTTGCCAGTGGCAACATTTTATCTACAAGAGCTAAACAAAGGAATAAAAATACTGGCATTTATGCAAAGAAGGAGGAAAAAAATAAAAAGAGAGCTACGACTAAAAAAAACCAGTAGTTTTCAGGTGTTTAATCCATTTAATATTGAAGATATTCTAGTCCAGTTGTGATGAAGCTGGTAAGAATGAGGTATCCAGGAGCACATTAAAATAGCCCTGTATCTCTGAGCTCTGTCAACAGATCTTAACTAAAGAAAGCTGTCTAAGCTGATGACATATATTTTGACCTGACCCAAAGTACCAATAAGGGGACAAGATACTTTCAGATCTTGAGGGGGGAAGGCATTTGTTTGTGCTCTTTGTTTTGGGGGTTGTTCGCTCTTGGGACTAAGAGGGACCGGACATCAATCCATGCTCTCCAAAGCTTTCTGAACAAGTCTCTCATATTTTAAACCTGTAAGTAACAGCCAGGCAAGGCATGTTAGGTTTATCTTTGTTTTCTCAACTTATAAATGTTCCTTTTGCTAGGGAGGTTACCTCTGTTTGCTGTAACTTTGAACCTAAGGCTAGAGGGTGTTCCTCTGGGCTCTTTGAATCTGATTATCCTGTAAAGTTATTTTCCATCCTGATTTTACAGAGATGAGTTTTACCTTTCTTTCTTTACTTAAAATCCTTCTTTTTAAGAACCTGATTGATTTTTCCTTGGTTTAAGATCCAAGGGTTTGGATCGGTGTTCACCAGGAAATTGGTGGAGAAGTCTCTCAAGGCTACCCAGGGAAGGGTTATAGTACTTGGGAGGGAGATATTCTGGGGGGGAGGTAGACAGAGTTTTCCAAATGACTCATAAATAATTTGGGTGGTGGCAGCAAAACCAGATCTAAGCTGGTAGTTAAGCTTAGAGGTTCTCATGCAGGTCCCCACATCTGTACCCTAGAGTTCAGAGTGGGGAAGGAACGTTGACACACCCTAAAATTGATTTTTTCATGGCCAGTGGTTTTAATTAAAACTGTTTTTTCACCAACACCGGTTACCGTTCTGTTGCTCAGGAGATCGAATGCCATCGGTGTTTCGTCCTTATTTCCTATTTGTGACAGCTCAAATGCATATTCCTTTCGATGTTTTATAATAGGCCTTTGGAAAGATTTGACTTTTTCTTCCAGATCTCTCAGCAGCTTTTGCGCTATCTTTGTTCGCTGACAAAGACAGAGACCATGACGGTTCATGAAGTGAGTACACCAACCCACTGATGTGACAAATATGGATGGCTTTACTGACTTGTATTTGTTGTCTTTCAACATTTGCAGAGCATGCAGACGAATTCCAGTTCTAGTGACGACGTACCCCTTTCAACAACCCAATCATTGAGATTTTCTCCAGCTTAGGAAATGAAGCGCACCTCGTTGGACATTTTTTCTTGATTCTTGGCTTGTCTTTTAGTGTTGTTTTATTTTTTTGCCATTCTCTTACTTGCTTCTCATTGATATAGAATTCACGAGCAGCGGCACAATTATTATTTGCTTCTGCATATTCAACAACTTTAAGTTTGAACACTGCTTGATAAGCAGACCGTTTTCTTTTGATTTCACCGTTCATTTTAAATACTAGTATGAAAAACTTAGAAAATAATAATTTAGTTATAGATTTTGTAGGACTTTATATAGGAATGTCACCTGCTTTATCACTGTCAAATTATTATTGTTCTTTGTTTATTTCAAAGCAGCCCTGTAGATTGGCATGTCTGTGGCAATAACAGGTTATTTAAATTTTATTACAGATTCCATCAGTTCTGCACATTATATTTTCAGATTGGCTTGAGACTTACAAGGTCCATTGGTAGAAATGCATGAAGAAATCAAATTACAGAGTAGGGGACTGACACCAGTGCCATAGTACTATCGTTCATTGTATTTTTCTGATTGGCTTGTAAGGTGTAGCATTTTGTGAAATGCATGGGTCAAATGTCATGCAGATCTGCAGCACTGCTCTTTTAGCATTCATTTGAAGCCAATCTAGTCCACTAAACAAAGCCTTTGAAACTTTAAACGGCTGCAGTACTGACATCAATACATTATTTTACAATCAATAAAAGTATGTGCTATAAAAATAATTATAATATAGTCCTGTAGTAGAACAATACTAGGACAAGCAAACAGCTAGTACTAGAAAAATTGAACTTTAGGGAAGCCCGTGTTTTTAAGTGCTTTGTTTACATGGACATGAACTGAGAAAAATTATATCATCGATATCCATACGTTTTATTTATATTCATACTTCTTTTATCTCAATTATAACATAACAAATGTACAATTTAAGTAAAAATAAAATTTTAGCAAATTTTTAAAGAAGCAAATCCAGAATTGATGTTCCCTCATCAGCAATCTACAACAGGGGTCGGCTAATGAAAGGGTCATACAATTTTTGCCATTTTTACCTATCCATCTTGGGGGGTTGACTTATAAATGAATGAGCTAATGAACGAGTATATACAGTACTTTTTCATTCATCAGAACTATGATGATTGTGGACAGTGGATAAAGGAAGATTGTACATAGAGACTAGAGATGTATGTACAGATCCACATATATTCTAGGTATACTTTGTACTGGCAAATCTATGTATGAGCCTGCCTGGTGTGTAACACACAGTTTGAAGCCAGTGTGTTTCAAAAAAGTCTTTTGGATGGGACATAAAACTAAGATCCTGGCCATTTGCATATACTAAAAGTTCCACTGCAGTTTTTTGCAAGAGGAACCATTTTAGTTGAAGTGACATGAGCAAATTCCAATTTGGGCAATTAAATTCTGCCTACCTAAAATTATCCTTAATGTTAGTTCTTCACCTCCTAATTAGTTGTGCACTGTTGCATTATGCAAGTTAAACTGTTGCTTCAGTGTACTTCAGAGTTCATAGCATTTTGGTTGATAATGTAATTATATTACTGTGTATTATAGCAGGGGTTCTCACATGTGTTCTTCCCGAGGCCCCCGTGTCACAATAACTGTGTTTCTTCATATAAAAGCCAGGGCCAGCGTTAGGGGGTAGCAATCAGGGCAATTGCCCTGGGTCCCCTGCCACAGAGGGCCCCACAAAGCTAAGTTGCTCAGGCTTCGGCGTCAGCCCTAGGTTGTGGTACTTGGGGCCCTGGGCTTCAGCCCCATGAGGTGGGGCTTCATCTTTCTGCCCTGGGCCCCAGCAAGTCTAATGCTAGCCTTGCTTGGCAGACCCCCTAAAAATGGCTTGTGGTCCCCCAGTGGGCCCTGGACGCCTGGTTGATAAACACTGTATCATAGTATATTCATTTGTTACATTATGATATAATAGGTGTAATTCATTATATGTGTATGTAATATATATTAAATATGCTGCATAGTTTTTTGTTATAAAATGAATGATAATATTCCTATCATCTCAGAACAAGAAATGCTGTGAAAGATTGCCTGTTTCCCTGCATCTCACCAAGCTCACGATGTGCTACTTTGAATTCTGTGAATCTCTTTCATTTTGTTCCTGCTGGTCTGGAAAAAATGCTAAGGACCCTCAAGGCATCCAGGATTTGAATGTCAGCTATTGAACTGTCCTGTAGGCCTAACAATTCAGTGTAATATTATTCCTGAGGAGGTGACAGAATCTCACTTTTAGGTGTCACTCTAAAACATAAAGGATTTCCAGTATGTATAGACTTGAAATTGTACTCTGCAATCATGAGAAAACAGATACACCTCTACCTCGATATAACGCTGTCCTCGGGAGCCAAAAAAATCTTACCGCATTATAGGTGAAACCGCGTTATATTGAACTTGCTTTGATCCACCGGAGTGCGCAGCACCGCCCCCCCGGAGCACTGCTTTACTGTGTTATATCTGAATTCGTGTTATATCGGGTCGTGTTATATCGGGGTAGAGGTGTAAAGGTGCCAGAGGAGATCTGCTACCACTTCAACTGTTTAATTTCCCCAAGATGCAACCCAGTGTAACAAGTGAAACATGGTAACATGATTTTTTTTTTAAGTAGTGGCAGTAAATACATGATTGCAATGTTTGCCTGAAGTTTTGTTACTGTTGTCATTATGGTATGTTTCCAGATACCAAGAGAAAATAAATATTAATCCTTCTCCCACTAGTATAATGATGCTGTGGTATTTGACGTTTTAGCATTTTGTTTTGTACAGCATTAGTTGTGATGTGTTTTATTATTATTGATGCCACCTTTAATTTTAAAGGGACGGTGCCAAGCTTGCTAAGCCCCACATAGGTGCCGACTTCCCCTCTGCCTGGTGGGTGCTCAACCACCCCCCTCGGCCCACCCCGTCCCGCCTCTTCCCACCCCTGCACTGCCCTCGCCCTGCCCCTATTTGAAACCCTTCACCCAAGTCCCCGCTCCTTCTCCACCTCCTCCCCTGAGCGCGCCGCATCCCCGCTCCTCCCTCTCCCTCCAGGAAAGTCCTAAGCACCACCAAACAGCTGTTAGGCAGTGGGGGGCGGGAAGCGCTGGGAGGGAGGAGGAGGAGCAGGGACGCGACATGATTGGGAGGCGGGTAGGAGGTGAGGTGGGGGTGGAGGGAGCTTGGTTGCCAGTGAGTGCCAAGCACCCGCTAATTTTTGCCCCTGGGTGCTCCAGCCCCGGAGCACCCACGGAGTCGGCACCTATGAAGCCCCAAATTTGTCCCACTTTTCGCCTTCTATCCAGGTCTCAAAATATTTTTTTCTGATCTCTGTTACATTTATGACATACATACAGAAGTTAGATAAAAGCATAAGCTACTCTCGCTGGAAGGTTGTTGTGGAGGATGGTAAGCCTTGAACATGGGTCCACAAGTTCCCAGGCAGTGCTCAGCCTATGGCCACTGGAGCTCACCAAATGACTGGAGAAGGGGGGGTGGGGCTAAAAAGCTTTAGTTCACAAAGAGTCTCATCCAAGAAGCTCCTGACTGGGGGAGATGTCCAGCCCCACCAATTGGCTGGGACGCACTACTTAAGCCAGAAAGAAGTACAGAAAGTTGTCTGAGCGATTCGATGAATTCCTGGCTGGCTACTACTACAGACCCTAGCTACTTGTCTGACTCCTGTTTCCTGCCTTCCTTACTGTACCTGCTCTCCTTGTTCCAGACCCCCGTCTGCTCCCAGTTCCTGTTTCCTGCCTGGCTCCAGGTCCTTACTTCTACGCCCTACCCCTGACACTGACTCTGGGCTTGACTCAACTCTGATTTCGGTTCTGACCTTTGGCTTGGCACCTGACGCTGACCCCAGCTCTGGTTCCAGACTCCTGACTCTAACCCTTAGACCTGACTACCCACATCCCAGTCCCTACAGTTGCAACATTACACCATTTTATTTCTTATAATTCAGAATAATACACAAGAACCCCAAAACACACACAGAGAGAAAGAAGGTAGCTCCTTAAAACAGAGAGGCACAACTCATCTCATCTTACTCTTCTTTCTAGGCTGGTTGTCTTCAAATTGAGTCTGCTTGGCCCAGATCATACAGTTCCTTACAGAGCTCTTTCATCTGCAAGCAGGACCAGGAAACCTTCCTGAGCATTTAAAGTGACAGATCATAATTTTAATGCAGTTGTCAATACACCACACTCTCTAATCCAGGATCAGTGCTTGGAAAAATTTAGTGATTCCAATAGCATTTGTACTTGTCTCCCAAAGTGGTTCTAACACTGGGACATCGCATTAAGCACTATAACTAGCAAACTAATAGTTCAGTCATTGTGAACAACAATTAAAAAAAAAAGCAATGTAGGTTGTTGTAGTATAACAATATAGTTAACGGAATGTATGCTGCACCAGGTTCTATTCACAGCCCCAACTACATATTTGTGATGCATAAATGAGATGCTGCTCAATAGATTGTGTAAACTAGCATATGATCATCCATCTTGGATCAATAGTGAAAGAGCAATATTGACATTAAATTACCATTAAGTTTCTCACAAGGTTTTGACACTATGCAGTTTTGCTTGCTTGTGTGGATTTTGTAATACT
Source organism: Chrysemys picta bellii (assembly GCF_011386835.1). Lineage (NCBI taxonomy): Eukaryota > Metazoa > Chordata > Testudines > Emydidae > Chrysemys > Chrysemys picta. The sequence continues at coordinate 47,962,258 of NC_088798.1, read as the reverse complement.
TGCTTACGTAAATCAAAGGATTTATTGGAACACTGCCATTGTCTAAGCAGCAATACCTTATTACATATGGTGATTCTAGTCAGATAGACTACATCAGAAAGAACCAACTTTATTGGTAATGGCCAAGATTTTAAAAAGTGACTAGTGATTTTAAGAAACTCAGTTTTTGGGTGCCCAGTTTGAGACGCCTTAAAGGGGCCTGATTTTTTTCAGAATTTGTTGAGTGCCATGCTCTGAAAATCAGGCCTCTTTCTGGAGTCTCTCAGATGATATACCCCAAATTATTAGTCACTTTTGAAAATCTTGTCTAACATGCACAACTCCCAGTAAAAAGAACTACATCATAGTTAACCATCAGCATTTCTTCAGAATATAATACAGCCCTAAGTAGTTTAACAGAATTTGTAAAACTATCTGTAATTATGCCATCTGGTAATGCCCAGTAATATTACATAGTCACGATGCATGGGGCAGTTCACATCTTTCAGGGTTTGTCTACAGTTACCGGGGGATTGACAAGTGGTGATCGATGCATCAGCAGTCAATTTAGCGGATCTAGTGAAGACCCGCTAAATCAACCTCAGATTGCTCTCCCGTCGACTCCTGTATTCCACCATGTTGAGAAGATAGGGGGAGTCAATGGGAAAGCGTCTCCTGTCGACATCGCATAGCGTGGACCCTGCGGTAAGTAGATCTAAGCTACGTCGATTTGAGTTACGTTAAAGTAACTCAAATTGTGTAGCTTAGATCGAATTTCCCCTGTAGTGTAGACAAAGCCTCAGAGATTGTTTGGTGCTCTTTGTAGCATTGAAGACTCATGTAGACATTGGTTCACATTTTGAAGGATCTCTTCTCAACTATAAAGTCTAGATAATTTTGTCTTATTTCAAAGTGATGAGCACCCACAGCTTCCATAAACGTCAATGGGAGGCACAGGTGATTTGAAAATCAAGCCACTAATTTATTTAAAATGAAAGCTTACTTTCTGAAGTTGGATAATGGTTTGAACAATTGACTATGAGATGAAAGGTTGTAGAAAATGTTTCAGATTGTCAACCCAATGAGACCTTACCCAATCCAAATTTATGTAACCGTATTTGTGAACTATGTGGTACTTTCTATAGAATGGCTTGAGTATGTGCACTACTGCCCTCTACTGAATGGAATGGACCAGTAATTTGCTAGCTAAGTGAATTCCTTCTCTTTACTGGAGTGAAGCCTGGTCTACACTTAATTTAAATTTAATTTAAATTTAGGTTGACTAGCCCTGGTACTTGGGTGGGAAAAAATCCACACCTCTGAGTGCTGCAGCTATGCCAGCCTAATCCCCAGATGTAGACACAGCTAGCTCAATGGAAGAATGTTTCTGTCAACATCACTCGGGGAGGTGGAGTTACTACAGCAATGGGAAAACTGCTGCTGCTGTAGTGTATGTCTACAGTATGGTGCTACAGCAGCATAGTTACAGCATCATAGCTGTGCTGCTGTAGCTCTTGTAGTGTAGACCTGAGTAATTGATTCATTCGGCAGCTGGGCTTACAGCTTGGTGGTGGCTGGTGCCTGGCTGGACAGACTAAGAGTAACCTTGTGTAAACCCAAGACTGGCCCCCAGGTCGCAGGGCCAGGCAAGAACGGCTGCTCCCCTCATGCAGGCCAAGGGTTACCAGCTAGCTGGTATTTGACCAGCCTTGCCAGTTTTTTAGTGGATTTGCCAGTTACCAGAAAAACAATTTAATCTGCCAGTTTATGTGGCTCTAAAGATTTGTATTATTATCACAATACACTGAGATATCTAATATTAAAAGTTTCTGTGTCTAGCTAAAAATGTTGCAGTGTTCCCACTTCAGCAGTTTAAGCAATAATCGATCAAAACTGTTGAAAATACAGCAGCTGTCTGCCCACCAACACACAAGCACACCACTCGTGTGTGAAAGGAGGTTTTAGTCACATGAGAAGGTGAGAGTGAGGAGATGTGCAAGGCATATTAAATAATGGAAGATCAGGGTGATGGTGCGTGTGATTCTACTGCACCTCTGAAAAAAAAAAGCTTGCATCAGAAACTTCACATTCAGAGAACTGGCTAAATGAAACAGACTACAAAGGCTGGCTGGCAAAGTGTGCTGCTAAAACAAATGCCTATTTGTTATCAATGATATTATCAGTCTTATCTATATGTGTTATCTCTCTGCATATTATAAGTGGCTGTTGAAAGGAGATGGGTTGCAGAGTGGCCGTGTGGCTGGGGTTGTGGCAGCCTTGCCTTGTGGTGGTGGTGGAGTACCATTTTTTTACATTTCAAAGGTGGTAACCCTACCCAGGCCTGTGGGGCTGAGTGCAGTATTGTCATCTCTCATGATTTTGTCATGAGTCTCATGATAATTACTGTTCTCCTTAAAACCCCAGCTTCTGGAGTCAAGTGGATATGTGATGATTCCAGCCTTCATTCTTAAAGAAAATGTAAGTTTCTAGCCCTTGTGGCTGTGAAGAAAGCTTCAAAAGTGACCACAATGCATCCTAAAGGCTCAAAAAGTAGAAGGCAAATAAAATCTATTATTTCTTACATAATCTTGTGATTTTAAAGCCAAGCTGAGGATTTTTGGCGAGCCCAACTCATGATCTGTGAACATTTGGGGTTGGCAATACCGAGGATGAAAGGCAGCAGGGAGGGGAAGGGGCAGAGGGAGGGCAGCACTCGGGGTTGGGGGTTAGAGACAGGGGTAGGGTGACCATATTAACCAAAGTAAAATCGGGACACCGTGTAGGGCTGGGCTGAGCTGCCTGCCATCATTGCTTGCCTGAGCCCCCGACCCGGGGCTGTCCCAAGACACCTGGTGTTGCTACTCACCTGAACCCTGCACTACCCAAGACTGGGGTTGACTACCCAAACCCCACCCTTCTCTGGGCTGACTGCCTGAGCCCCACGCCACCTGGAACTGTTCTAGGGTGACCAGATGTTCCAATTTTATAGGGACAGTCCCGATATTTGGGGCTTTTTCTTATATAGGCTCCTATTACCCCCCACCCTCATCCCGATTTTTCACACTTGCTGTCTGGTCACCCTAAACTGTTCACACGAGCCCCACGCCACTCCGGGCTGACTGCCCAAGCCTTGCGCTGCCCAGGACTGTGGATGGGACTGACTGACTGCCCGAGCCCCACCGCTGCCCCACACACCCCTCCGTCCCCGCCCCCCCCCCAGGGGGGCGCAACCCATTAGTCTGGCAAAACTGGACATGCCATTTGCTCTTCACTGGTCAGAGCAACTGGCAAGAGGAGACGGGACAAGGGCCCAGTTTGGCCAAAAAAGTCAGAACATCCGGGACTGTCCTGGCCAAAACCGGACATATACGGCCGCCCTAGCCAGGAGAACTGGGGTGAGGGGGGCAGAAGCACGGAAATGAAGCCGAGGCGGCGAGGGGCACATAGGTGAGGCAGGCGGCGTGGGCGGCTCCCCCAGGCGGCAGCGCTCAGGCGTTCGGCAAGGGCAGCCCGGCGGGGCCCTAGCGGCTGGCGGCGGGGTCCTCGCGCGGCTGGCTGTGGGGGCCGAGCGGGCCGGGCCGGGCGGAGCGGCGGCGGCGGCCCGGCGCGAAGATGGCGGACGTGCTGAGCGTGCTGCGGCAGTACAACACACAGAAGAAGGAGATCGTGGTGAAGGGGGACGAGGTGATCTTCGGCGAGTTCTCCTGGCCCAAGAACGTCAAGACCAACTATGTTATCTGGGGGTGAGTCCCCGCCGCCCCCCGCATGCGGGCAGGGGTGGAAGCTGCCCCGAAGTTGTTACCGCTGAGCGGGGCGGGGGAGCTGGTGCGTGCTGGGGGGAGACCGCGAGCCCGGCCCCTCTCCCCCGGCTCCTCGGGGGTCCTGTCTCCACTGCGTGCTCTGCCATGTGCTGGGAGCCCGGTTCCCCTCCCCGGGACCGGCCGTTGTTTGCTTACTTGTTTGTTTGTTGCTCCTCGGGAGGCTCCCGGGTGGCCGTGGCTGGTCGTGGCCCCTTGTTTCCTGGTGCAGCGTCCAGGGAGGAGCGAGTCCCGGTTGGCAGAGCGCGGGTGGGGGGCCAGCGGGAACCGAGTCGGTGGGGGTGGGCTGTACGCGGTGTCTGTCTCTGTGCCCCGGGGGGTGTCGCTCCTCTGTCACTCTGGTAGCCTTGATCTCAAGTCAAACAACGAAGTCTCTTTTCTTCCTTTTGGGAGGAGCCTGGTTTCCCCCAGCTCTGAGATTCAGCCAGTTGGAGAGAGCAGATCCAGCACCTTAAAGGAAAGACGGTGATTTCTTTCCTGCCGCGCGAGCTGGCAAGAGGGTTATGTCCATTTCAGGTGTTGGGGTTTTAGATTTCTGCTCTAAAGAGGGCAGATAGATGAGATTGGTGGCTGGCCTGAGAGTTGTTTTTTTTCTGATTTAGTACCTCATACTGAAAGGAAGTGACAAGTATCCTAGAAGTTGTTTTACTACTAATCTTCTAGCTAAGTTTTCCGTATTGTTTGTTCACTTTGTTACTTGCCCTTTCATGAGGCTGTGTTTCTACTCTCCTTTTCTCCTTGTGTAGGGAGTATAGTTGGGTCCAAATAGAAACTCTTGATCTGACCACCTGTGAACTTTGCAGAAGCTTATATGGGGCCATACAGGCCTATCCTTAATGGGCCCCCCTCCTTTGCTGTAATACTAATATAGTTTGTCTCCCAACTTTTCTGAGAGACAACACATTGTAAACAAGTACATTCACAATGCAAATACCTCCCCAGATAGAAAGAGGGTGTGTTTATTTTTTAAAGTGAACTTTCAAAATGTTATTCTTTATACGGTATACATTTTGTAGCCCAAGAATTGTATTGTCTAAAAGCCAACATGTTGCTTTTTCCTGTTTTTTCTATACACCTTGAAAATGAGTGCCTGGTTTTTAGTTAGACTTTATTAAGTGTCATTACATTGTAGTAAGGCATTCAGTTTCTCCCAAAAATAATGCTGCAGAGAAAGCTGGAGATCAAAGAAAAAAATAATTTCCCCAAAGAAGCTCCATAGGCAGGGAAAGGGGAGGCAATAACACACTCAAGGATCTTTCAGCTGGTCATCTGAAGTCTGGGGCATTATTAAAGAACTTCTGAATTAGGGTAAGAACATTAGATTTGTTAACTGAATCAGACCCGTAGTCCAGTATTCTATTTATAGTGGTGGCCCTAACTTTCAGAAGAAGTCAAAAATAACCACCACAATCATAGAACTGGTTGGGACCTTGAGAGGTCATCTAGTCTAGTCCCCTGCACTCATGGCAAGACTAATTATCTAGACTCTAGAGTAGACCATTCCTCTCCAGTGATGGAGATTCCACAACCCTCCTAGGCAATTTATTCTAGTGCTTAACCACCCTGACAGGAAGTTTTTGCTAATGTCCAACCTAAACCTCCCTTGCTGCAATTTAAGCCCATTGCTTCTTGTCCTATCCTCAGAGATTAAGAAGATTTTTTTCCCTCCTCCTTTGTAACAACCTTTTACGGACTTGAAAACTGTTATCACGTCCCCTTCTCAGTCTTCTCTTTTCCAGACTAAACAAACCCAGTTTTTTCAATCTTCCCTCATAGGTCATGTTTTCTAGACCTTTAATCATTTTTGTTGCTCTTCTCTGGACTCTTTCTAATTTGTCCACATCCTTCCTGAAATGTGTCATCCAGAACTGGACACAATACTCCAGTTGAGGCCTAATCAGCATGGAGTAGAGCGGAAGAATTACTTCTCATGTCTTGCTTACAACACTCCTGCTAATACATCCCAGAATGATGCTTGCTTTTTTTTGCCACAACATTACACTGTTGACTCATATTTGAGCTTATGGTCCACAATGACCCCCAGATCCCTTTCCGCAGTACTCCTTTCTAGGCAGTCATTTCCCATTTTGTGTGAGTGCAACTGATTGTTCCTTCCTAAGTGAAGTACTTGGCATTTGTCCTTAAGTAAATAGGATGAAATTCAATCAGACCATTTCTCCAGTTTGTCCAGATCATTTTGAATTTTAATCTTAGCCTCCAAAGCACAATGCAGCTAGCCAGTTGTTCTTAGAGTTAGGGATTTGTTTCTGACTCTTTCAACTAGTCAGTTTATAATCTGAAGTATGTGACTTTATTACCCTTCTTTCAGGGTGTTCAAAAATCTGCTTGAGTTGTACATGCACTTTCCTCCCCTTCTCACCTCACATAAATTCTGCCAAAATGGATAATTCCTAGTTAAGGGGAGGGGAGTAATTGCTTTAGATATCTTTCCAAATATTAATTGTTTTTAGTGCTGTTTTCTTGAGCAAGCAGGGAGGCAACTTTTGGGTGTCTCCTACTCAGTTTTCTGGGATAGCAACCAGTAAAATTTAACAAGACTCTGGTCAGTTTCATTACTGTTATTCAGAACTATGGCGGGAGCAGAGAAACTAACATCATAGAAATGTAGGGCTGGAAGGGACCCTGAGAGGTCATCTTGTCCTGTTCCCTGCTCTAAAGTGCTTAAGGCAGGGCCAAGTAAACCTAGACCATCCCTGACAGGTGTTTGTCCAGTCTGTTTGTAGAAGCCTTCAGTGATGGGGATTCCTCAACCTCCCTTAGAAGCCTCACTCAGTTTTTAACTATCCTTAATAGTTACAAGGTTTATTCTAATATCTAACCTAAATTTCCTTTGCTATACTTCTTGTCCTACCTTCAGTGGACATGGAGAACAATTGATCACCACCATCTTTGTAACAGACCTTAACATATTTGAAGACTTATCACGTCCCCCCTCAGTCTTTTTTTCTCTAGATTAAACATATTCAGTTTTTTTAACCTTTCCTCACGGTCAGGTTTTCTAAATCTTGTATCATTTTTATAGCTCTTCTCTAGACTCTCTCCAGTTTGTCCACATCTTAAAGCGTGGCACCCAAAACTGGACAAAGTATTCTGGCTGAGGCCTCACCAGCGCTGAGCAGAGCAGGACAATTACCTCCCTTTTCTTACATACAATACTAATGTTAATATACCTCATAGTGATATTAGCCTTTTTCACAACAGCATCACATTTTTGACTCATGTTCAATTTGTGATCCACTTGAACCGTTTTCAGAAGTACAACTGCCTAACCCCATTTTATAATTGTACATTTCCCCCCTCCTAAATGTAGTACATTGCACTTGTCTTTATTGAATTTCATCTTGTTGAATTCAGACCAATTCTCCAATTTCTCAAGGTAGTTTTGAATTCTCATCCTGTCCTCCAAAGTGCTTGCAACCCTCTCAGGCTGGTGTAATCCACAGATTCTATAAGCATACTCTCCCCCCCATTATCCAAGTCATTTATCAAATTATTGAATAGCATCAGACCCAGGACTGATGTTTGCTGAACCCCACTACATACAGCCTGTCTAGTTTCACACCAACCTCTTGATAATTACTCGTTGAGTACGATCAGTCAATCAATTTCACACCCACCTTATAGTAATTTCAAATGTAATACATTTCCATAGTTGGCTTATGAGTATGTGGGACTGTGTCAAAAGCCTTATTAAAATCAAGATACATCACATCTACAGTCCCCCACTATGCCAGTAAGCTACATTGTCAGTGCTGCTGCTTAGGAAGGCTTCAAGCAGTGTCTAAGGCAGGCACAAGAGCTGTTCACAGGGGAAGAGGATCGAAAACAGATTGAAGCAAATAAATAGTAAAGTTCTATTCCTCACTGTAGTTGTGGGGCTGAGGGAAGAAGTTATGGACGAGATGCTCTGGGTGTGTGGAAGGGAGAACCAAGAGTCTTTGGTTGTCAGAAAGAATGTCTTTTGGGAACCAGAAGGAATAGGAGGGGAGGCTGATCCAAAAGAAGGAGCTTTGAGCAGAGTCCATGGATAGCCCCATGAGGAGAATCTCAGTTTCTTCTTTTTCTTAGCAGTCTGAGGATTGGATGTGAGGATTCTGGACCTCCTTGGTGGGTGTCCTTTCCCTATTTTTTATATCATCAGCCTTAGTGGAAGGAGTCCAGTAAAATTTTCAAATCTTCGTTTAGACTAAATTATTGATATAGCTGTCCAATTCTTGGCTTAGAACATTAGTAATAGGATTCAGACCTTTTTACATCTAGGTCACTCAAGAGAATCCAGTCCCCTGTTCATAGTTCTTAATGCCTGACTGTGCAGAGAGTGTGTGGTTTCGGTCCAATATGTAGTAGGTGTTTGTCCTCACTTAATTGTAACTGACAACCCTCTTTGCACTCTGGACAGAGGGGTCAAAAACTGCATAGTCATGGAGACAAAACTATTCTGTGAGCCTTAAAATTAGTCCCCCTGGAATTAAGTTTAAGTACATTATCAAGATAATATGGGGAAGCTTCCATTTCTACTGTATATTTTTTGTGGATAAATGGAGTTTTCACTTCCAGTAATTCAGCACTTTTCCAAAGGATTACATTTGCTCTAAAATCCTTTCTCTAGCTATCTTCTAAAGCCAATTGTGATTTTTTTCCCCCCCTCAATGGAAACAGGACACTTTTAAAATTGCCTTTACTATTCTTTCACTGCTAAGTAGATTACACTCATATGGTTAGAAGTGGGCTGTAGCCCACGAAAGCTTATGCTCTAATAAATTTGTTAGTCTCTAAGGTGCCACAAGTACTCCTGTTTTTTTTATGGTTAGGTGTGTGTGTGTGTGTAAAGTTGTTTCTTGGCCTCTGATCTGCTAGTTGCTATTTGTTACTCCTGAAAGGCAACTACAGAGCCAAGGCTGAGCCAAGGGGCAGACAAGTAGATCCAGAGAGAGACTTTTATGCAGTCTACCTAGCCAGCAGATGGGGTGATCTCTAGAGTTGAGCTAGTTCACTGTTGCTGTAATTTGTGTAATAAACAGTGTACATGCTGCTTTTGCATGTGCGTGTTTCTGAAGATAGATCCTTCTCTTCAAGTAATGGGCTGTCCGTGTTACTGCTTTCTTTTGTGCATGAGGGATATATTTTACACTAAGCACGCCAGTAAAAATCAGTATCTTTCACATCTTCCAGTGTTAAAGAGATTAGAAAGTAGTCTGATGGATTAATGAACTCTTAGCATCTACAGATTGAGGGTAAATGAATGAACTGGAAATACAAGTGTCGGCTTTAAAAAACAAAAAACTTTTGCTCTTGCTTAATGCAAATGCTTTCTTTTACTAATATGGCATGAAATTGTTAATCTGGAATTACATGTAAGTGGAGAAATGCACAAGGTGAATGAAAAATACTGTATTTTGTGCAGGCCTAAATTCAGGACTTTTTGTTTCTTTTGAAACACTTGATGGCATTACTAACACCAAAAGTAGAAGTTGGATTAGTCCTTGTGCTGCTTTGGGTGTTTGTGATATCAACTGCAGCAAGCTACCCTCAGTTTAGGTCTTGACATGTAAGCAAGGAGAGGAACTGACTTTCAAAGGAATAAAAATTTAAATATCTTTTTTAGGCAAAGTCTTGGCATGTATTCAGTTGCATACCCTGGCATGGTTTATTGAGGTGGTGGTAGACTGTTTAAACCACCTAGATACATTGTAAGACCTGGGGCAAAATGCCTTCAACTGCCCAAGAAGTGCACTGTTAATCTACTAATGCATACCCTAGGGTGGCTAATTTTGGTTCATTTAAGAAAATGTTTTGGAAAAAAACATTGTGGGTTTATATAACATCCTTCTACTATGAGAAGTTGTGCCTATAAAAAGGATAAGTGATAACAGTATGGAAAATTATACATTTCCAACCTTTTTTTTTTTCTCTCAAGGTTCCGGTGTTGTTTTGACTTGCCCTTTCAGCAGTAGCTTATGACCCAACAGCCACTTTCAACTCATTTTTAATTTATATATTTTGCTTATTGACCAAGCTGCCATTTGGCTTTTGGGCTACAAAGTAAGTCTGAAGTGGCTAAAAGGACTAAACTCCTGCTTGAATGGCAGTTTTGCCCTTCCCACTAAGTACTGTTCAGACTGGTTTTCCTTCTTTAGCCTCTCACTCTCCTACCTATCTCTTTCTCCCACCTCCTGCTAGTGTGACTTATCTTGGTGTCCTTGCTCTGTATTAACTTCCCATCACCCATAATGGGAGTAGGAATTTTTTCATGGGGAGTTAACCAATGAAATACCAGTAGTGCACTGTTGCGAGTTGGTGATGGCTATTAGATCATCGAAATAGCCTAATCAGCAAGTCAGAATGTGATCTTGTAACACCATATCCTCAGCCAGTGTAGTAATAGAGATCTAGCAGTTTTTTCTACCTTTTTATTGATCAGTTACAAACTCAAACTAAAATGCCTATTATGCCTGATCACATAGAGATAAGCAGTAGTTCAAAGAAATGAGACAATCTAAAATGATTTTTTTTTTAAAGTGCTAATACTACTGCACAAACCAGGTATTTGTTGTGGATGACATCACTTCTGGGGGATGTTGAATGGAGGAAAAGCTTTCATTACTACCAGGGCTCAAGAAATTTTCTAGACATCTACTAGCCAATGGTAAAAAAAAAGATGAAAATAAGTGGGTGGGGCCACATCAGTAAGTTGCTGGGGCAGTGACTTGGGCCCGCCCCCTCCCTCTCATTGCCATCAGCTTCTGGGAATGGCAAATTGCTAGGATTTTTACCAGGGTGCTGATCCTAAAACCTGGCTTTGTGGGCACTAGCTTTAAAACCAGCTCTTGGCTAGTATGTGTCTAATCGATTTTAAGCTGTACACCTCTCTCTCCTTCTCTTCCCCCACCAATATGATTCTTGATAGCTTGGCTGCTGATCTGTGGTTCCTGATTTAAACTGCAGCAAGGGAGGTCTAGGTTGGACTTTAGGAAAAAGTTCCTAACTGTCAGGGTGGTTAAACACTGGAATAAATTGCCTAGGGAGGTGGTGGAATCTCCATCTCTGGAGATATTTAAGAGTAGGTTAGATAAATGTCTATCAGGGATGGTCTAGACAGTATTTGGTCCTGCCATGCGGGCAGGGGACTGGACTCGATGACCTCTCGAGGTCCCTTCCAGTCCTAGAATCTATGAATCTATGATAGGATCATTGAAACTGACCAGTCTAGTCAGTTTCAATCTACTGTTGGTTAGCAAAGCAACAGTCATAGCACCTGTAGAGGAACAAGTGTCTGGAAAGTGGGGGACCACATTACTACATTGATTTATACTTGGTTCATATTTGGTAGGTGCTCTTTAAAGCATAAAAGCTCAATAAGCTAAAATTCTGCAGGTGATGTCTTATGCCCCCATCTTCTCTTGGTAAGCTTGCTGCCTCTGGGGTGGAGTTTTCAAGCCCTAGGTGCTACCTTAATGGTTGATAGTTGATCACAAGGCACAGAAAAAGCTATTTAGGGTATGCTGGAAAGTCATTTGCTTGTGCAAAGAGACGCTACTTTGAAGATCAGGCTGAACTCCTAATGTGATTTTTAGCAGCCGTGTTGCTGAAAAATAACACTGTCTGACGCCAGCAATCCGGGCTGGGAGTTCAGTATAAATTTGTAAATCTTTTCCATCTTACTGGTTTATCTTCTGAATAGCTTATAAGGAACATGATGATGAGGATCCCATACATTTTGCTTGTATCCAGACTCTCTTGTGCCTCAAATATTTAGGATACACTTGGTTTGTGAAGTCTCTGAGCTCTTCACTAGCATAGATTTTACAGTGAAGATTTTACATATCTATCTCCAGAGCAAGTCATCTGGAGAACACTTTGAATTATTTCCCAATAGATGTTGAAAATCTCCTCAGCCCCTCTCCCCAATCCCAAAGGGTCTGAGTAAATTATTGCAGCTCTTTTGAAAATTAGGGAAATAAACATGAAGTAGTGGTTTGTCTTCCAAAACTTTTTAAAAGAAAAACAAATGTTAATCTTATAGTTACAATTCTTGACAACTATATACTTTTATTAGTTGGCCTCTTTTCTTACACCTAATTACTCCAGCCACTTCTGGAGTTTTGAATCCATTCCATGTAGAGGCTGTAAGTATGTGGGTAATGACTGATAAAATATCTGTTGTACTCATGGTGACAAATTTGGTCAGTGGCTTTTCAATTTTTTTTTATTTTAAATAGCTTGATATACCAAACAAGATTAATGAGGAGTATATGTGTGAGGAAATACGGTTGTAAATAAAATCTGTTTCTTGATGTTACAGGACAGGGAAAGAAGGCCAGCCCAGGGAATACTACACTTTGGACTCTATCTTGTTCCTGCTGAATAATGTGCACCTTTCACATCCTGTTTATGTCCGGCGTGCTGCAGTAAGTAGAGCACATGGAACTTTGTTCCTTAATAATGTTGGAGGGTGCATGCTTGACAGCTAATAATTTTTGTGATGTTAGTATTTTCAGGAAATTAGGAGAACAGTTACTGTGACATTAACTAACATACTTACAAATACTCAGCTGTTTCTTGATAGTTACTTGGCTAACAACATGGTATGGCATAGTAATAATCATGAACAACAGTAAAAACATAACTTTAATAAGCGCAGCTTTCAGTGACTGGCATTATTGTTTTCGCTCCTCACCTAACTGGAATTGTTATTTGATTGGTACAGCCGAGCTGTAAAATAATAATAGTAATAATCTCCTCTTCTGAAAAATCAAAACCGTATGCATTTTTATATTGAAACATCTCCACCATTTTCTGACAAAATGTCCACTCCAGTCTTGTGCAGAACAGTTTCACTCCTCTTAGTTCTTCCCTTGATGCTCTGTATACTTTTTCAACAGTGGTGAGTAAATTGTTTACAGCCTGTTCACACATGCTCTCTGAAGAAGTTTTCTATTTATTTATTTATCATAAAAAGCACTTGCTGACTGAGGTTGGGGTAACATGAGGGAAAACAATACAGGACTAGTAAAGAGAGCATAGAATATGTTTCAGCATAATCACTGTATTGCTGAAAAAGGCTGTCATATTTTAATACTTCAATATTGACAGTACAAGTAAATCACTTTGTGGCCTGTACCTTCTTTCTTGAATACTTCATAAGCATTAAGATCCAAGTTAGTACAATATTTTGTATTCTGTTAGCATCTGTTAATCTGAAATACTGAAACTGACTAAAATCTTTGACCTGAAGAATCTCTGTGAAGCTCAAAAGCTTGTCTTTCACCAACACCTCACCCACCTTGTGTGTCTAAAATCGTTGACACCTGCTCTTAATTTTCTTATTGAATGAGTAGAATGAAATTGATTCACTGTTCACAGTAATTGTAATACTTGACACACTGAGTACCGCACTTAATGTGGACTCTGACATTGTTTTAAATAAAAGAATTTAAGAGAAAAGATTACAAAATCATGTGGAAAAGTATGCATAATGCTAAAGGATAGCATGTTAATCAGAAGCAGTGCTGGATATGGCAATTGAGCGCACATATCCTTCTATTCTGAACTCAAGTGGGAAGAGGGAGTTAAATGTAAAATAATCTATTACTACTTATTTGTAAGCTTGAAAACAGGAAGTTATTTTTTTTTTGCCATTCTTAGTCTTGCAGCTAGGAATTATTTGATATATTTGAACATATTTTAAAACAAATATTCTTTTGTTCTTAAAACAGTGGCAAAACTAAGTAGAAAGACATGACAAGGTGTGTTTTATTGGTTCATTAATCTGTCTCTCAGTTCAAGCATAGCATCTCTGCTATGTGTGTTTAGTGATAGTTTAAATCCTGGTATTAAAAGCTATCAAAACAAGGGCTCTTGGTTACATATGGTCTTATCTTTTCAGAAAATTTCTATTTAATACATCTAAAGAACCAGATTAGCACTAATGTTTGTACGTTAAAAGCCATCTTCTTTCTTTTGCTCCTTTGAAGATCAGTCTTTTACTTAGAGCATCTTTAAGGTTTCATTTTTAACAGCTTAACTGTAACTTGCAGTTGATTTAGTGTGAGAAATATAAATGCTGTTTCTTAACTTGAAACGAAAATGGGAGAGGCTGACCCTGCAAAAATGTTTGATCAGATGTGTGTTCTTGAGTGGTGTCAGGGTTCCCTCCCCACTCTGAACTCTGGGGTACAGATGTGGGGACCTGCATGAAAGACCTCCTAAGCTTATTCCACCAGTTTAGGTTAAAAACTTCCCCAAGGCACAAATTCCTTTTCTTGTCCTTGGACAGTATTGCTGCTGCCACCACCAAGTGATTTAAACAAAAATTCAGGGAGGGGCCACTTGGAGCCCTATCCCACTTTCCTGGGGAGGCTTGAGAATAATATACCAACCAATTGCCTTTAATGTAAGTACAAACCAGACCCTTTATCTTTAGGACACTAAAATCAATCAGGATCTTAAAAGAAGAACTTTATTATAAAGATAAAAAGTAAAAGAATCACACCTGCAGAATCAGGATGGAAGGTAACTTCACAGGGTAATAAAAAGATTTAGAGAACTCCCCTCTGGACTCTGCTTCACAGTTACAAAACAGGAATAAAACTCCCTCTTAGCATAGGAAAAATTCACAAGCTAAAACAAAAGATAACCTAACACATTTCTTACCTCACTTACAATTTCTGTAATTCTTAGATAGATTATTCCAGGTATATTTTCAGGAGATGTTGTCCCTGCTTGGCTTCTCTCATGGGAGAGGGAACAAACAGAGAGCCCAAACAAAACCTGCCCCCCATCCCCGATTTGAAAGTATCTTCTTTCCTTATTGGTCCTTTTGGTCAGGTGCCAATCAGGTTATTTGAGCTTCTTAACAGGTAAAGATTCAGTACAGCTGCTCAGGAGGGATTTTATGCTACCCTTATCTGTGTGTTTATGACAAGTGGCTATAACTTTAATGTTTTTTTCAGATAGCTTATTTTTGTGACAAACCAACTAAACTGAAAGAGATACTGTAAAGATTTTTAGGCTAAACAGTTGCTTACCTGCAGAGTGTTTCCATCTAGTAGACTTTACTTGAAGGTAATTTAGTAATTCTACACTCTGCTTAGGTACATAATCATAAGACTACCTCGACATACTGCATGCGAAAGGACTACACCCAAATCCAAAAATAATAGCTATTTACTGTGATGTAAATTGGAACAAAATGCTCAGATGGCTAAAATAATAGGTTAGTCAGAAATTCTAACCGATTTAGAATGAAATCTGTCTACCAGAATTTTACTTGAGGTGGCATAGATGATCCCAGAAATGAGCCAAAATGTTAAATATGCCCAATGTTGCCATTGATTTATTGCAAGTAATTAAGTTGAGAATAGCATGTGCACCTTGAATTTTGAATGCAGCTTAAATGAATTATGCATCCACCAATGTTGAGCAGCTACCTAATATTTATTTTGTGATGTACCTAGAACATTCCTGAATGCTTGAAAAGTAATTGCAATCTGTTGGCTACTGACCTGGACAGTACATTGGTGTTAC
Source organism: Chrysemys picta bellii (assembly GCF_011386835.1). NCBI lineage: Eukaryota > Metazoa > Chordata > Testudines > Emydidae > Chrysemys > Chrysemys picta. The sequence goes on along the minus strand of NC_088798.1, from coordinate 47,946,914 downwards.
ACGTACCATTATGCATTTAAGTGGAGCCAGCTGTATTTTTTTAATATGTTGAAAGTGTTTGGGTAGGCTGGGGATAAAGCTTAATAGCCGTTTCTCTTCTATTTTAGCTTATGGTTTACTGTGTAACCATGCAGGAGCCATGGCAAGTGCTAAGAGAAAAGCCTTCCTCACTTGGTTCATTTTATGAAATAATTCATTTCCTGATGAAGCACTGCTTTATGCGCAAATGCTTAATTTTAAACTCAAATACTCAACAGATTTACTGTAAAAGAAAACTTTGAAAAATAGGATCATTCTTGTGAACAATTTAAAAGGAAAGATAAAAAAGGTTCTGTTTTATCATGTGTTGCCAACAACAGTTTTTCACAAAAACAGCTTGCATGTGGTTGTATAGTTACTAAGCACTGTGGGTAAAGTTGTTAGAAAACCTAGTAGATGAGGATTCTCCAGCTATCCATTTCTAACGGATCTTATAATTTATTTACAATATAATTTGTGTATCTGTGAACAGCAACTTCTAAATAAAGGAAATGTCTTCCCCACAAACTTTATACATGTCATATTATTTTGGGTTTTGTTCTGAGGCATCCTGTTTTTGGATGTGGTCTATGTAAAATAAAATCTTCAATTCTTTTCAGACTGAAAACATTCCTGTGGTAAGAAGACCTGACAGAAAAGATCTACTTGCGTACCTAAATGGGGAAACATGTGAGTGAAGTTCTTCCTTTTTAGCACCGCTATACTGCATTTTATTGCTTCACTTTTGCAGTGGGGAGGGGGAGATTAAACAAGAGTGGACATATGAACCTGTATATATGTTGGAATATATGAGGCCTGTTCAAATGGGCTTACAGGTGTTCTGCCACCTCTTTGTTCTAAATTTCACTTGTCTGTCTCTGTGTGTCATTAGTAGCTATATGATAAAACAAACCGTGACAGCTGAGCCAACAGCTTCTTCAGATGTTAATGCTGCTGTGTGGTAGGGATGTGCATATACTTTTTTTCTAGAATGTGACAAAGACCTATTCAGTAATACCCCACACGTACTATACCAGAATTGAGAGTATGAGTCCTACAGTTTGCTAAAATGATATATTACATGCTAACACTTATTCATTAGCAGCATAGCAATTTGTATGGTCTTCCAGCATTGAAATCTAGGTTAGCAGTAGTCAGAGAAGAGAGGTGCTTGAAGATGTTAGCCTGTCTGTAGATGAATACTAATGCATGTCGTGTTTTCAATATTTTCTCTGCAGTTTTTCTTGTAGTACTGTATTTTTTAGTAAATTGGAATTTGAGGCTACTCACTTTTTGTGATATGTATGATAAGCGTGCTTTTATTTCAAATGGGGGCCATTAGTTTAATTTCCTCTTACAAATGTAAGTGAATTTACAGAGATACTTGATTCCAGATTACAAAATATTTGTTACCTTTGCAGTGCTGTTTGCTTCCTGTGCTCACATCTTAGAATACTTACATAAAATTTTGTGTTTGAACCTTAGCAACGTCATCAAGTATAGACAGAAGTGCACCACTTGAAATTGGTCTTCAGCGATCCACTCAAGGTATGATTTAACTGCTAAGCAGAGTTGGTATGAATTTTATGAAAGCCCGCCACAATTCTGCATTTTTAATTACCTTTTTTTCCCCTTTAGTTAAAAGAGCAGCAGATGAAATATTAGCAGAAGCAAAGAAACCAAGAATAGAGGTAATGCAAATGATTAATGTCATCCATCTGAGTTTCTTCTGGGACTAACTAGATTTTTTTTTTTGTGTGATATTGTAATTTAGATAAACTTCCTTTCCTGTAGGTTCACATACTTCTCCCATTAATATGAACGGGAGTTATGTGAATTAAATGGAGACTGTGCACCAATACTTAGTAGGAATTTCAGCCTCTCCTTTGAACTTTGATGTTTGCCTTTCTGGCTTTAAATTCTAACACACGTAAGTGGTCTGTAGTACAAGAGGGGAAATCTGCAACTTTATAGATCATGGATGTATATTTTTTATCACATGGCTGAAAGTTAGCCTAGTTGCTTGAATAAGGGCTGAAGGATTGGGACCTAAATCCTATTTACTGGCATTAAAAAATACGTAGGCACATTTCATCCTCTTAACATGTAGCTACTCTTACTTCCCCATTCAAGACCAAAGCGTTTGACCTTTAATTTACATCTTCCCATCATTATTCTAGGTGTGTTTGTTAAAGGATCCTTATCATACTTGGTTTACCTGTTCTGATACTATAGTGCTCTTGGTAACATGTGAAACTACAGTCCACCATTGTTACCATTAGTCTGACCTGACATCCTGGCAGTTCATTTAATGGTGTACTTACACAAGTGCATCTTCAAAGCAATATATTACATTTATTTATTCAATTAGGAAGTAGCTAGCATTACTTACAGTCAAGACCATGATTCTGTGACAAAATCTGATTTAATGTTTTTTCTCAGTTACCTTTTTGTGTCATCCTTGTCAGTTTGTTGCTAAGATTCCTCTATGAAATTGGCTGTACATATGTCCTGTGTATTATAGGCTTCTTTTTTTAGGTAGTCTGAGACTACCAGTTAAATATTACTAAATGTTCCTACTATTCTATAACAAATTAACTTTTATTATTTTCTATAGCAAACAATTAAAATATTGTCCTGTAACTTGTCCTATTTTAAACTAAAATCATGATTTATTTTTACCATTTTGCTGTGGAAAAGTAACTTGTTTTAGAGTACAGTCATCCTCAAAAGATTTAGGAGGGATGGTGCCATTGCTGATAAAGTGGATTAGATGTGCTCACAGTTAGTGAAGCTACTGCAAATTATTCCACCTCTTCACTCTTTCACTAGCCTGGTGCTTAGTAGATGAGTGATTCAAGCAGCACTAATATCATAATTGAGTATATGACTTACTAACAGTCACTCTACCAATTTTTGCTTCATTTTCAGATGTATGTTGGAAAGCATACAACATAGCTTCACTTTAAGGGCTTGTCTGTGCTAATGCCACAGTTTGCCCATTTTTTATGTTTACATCACAGGCATGTTAGGATATAGTTAAAACAAGATTGGACAGACCAAGACCTTAGCAGCACAATATAGACACTCAGCTGTGTCTGGACACAGTTCCATCTTGTGTAGATTAAACTCTGGTTTAAGTATATTCTGGAACCATGCTGCAGTCTTGATCTTTGCAGCTGTGTTCAGGAGACAACTTTGTAACGTGGTTCTTGCAATATAGATGAATCCTGTCCTCATTCTTTCCTGTGGCCTAGCTGTTTCGTGTGATTGCTCGGTTTACCGACCCTGCTGATGAACCCATTGGTCTTTCGAATAACAAAATACTTAAAAGCTAATTAATTTAAGGCTAACCCGTGCTGATTAGTGGTCACTGCAAAGAATTTGTTGGGTGCAACTTGATGGATGCAAATAATCTTTTTGAAAAATCATTTAAATTAACTGGGGGGGGACAGGTACCTGTTTCTTAAAGTTAATGTTAAATAAACTGTTTCTATTATTGCTTTCTTGGATAAACATCTTCAGCTCAGGGGCCACATCAGTATGTTAACAATTGTCACAGATATTTAACTTCAGTTCTTCACCTTCTAATAGGCAGCATACAGTACAACCTCATTAATTCACACTAATGTCTGGGAGCCCCTTCTTCAATTAACAGTTATGCCTTGCAATTATTTGTAAAATAAACAGGGAGCTGCCACATCAGTTTACAGCTGTCACTCTGGATTTGCGTCTCAGAAGGAGCTAGTCTTTGCAACCACTTCAACTCTTCAATAGACAGACATTTTATTGGAGCATGGTTTATGCTTGGGTGCAGTGGCATGAGAAGCTGTAAGTAGTGCGCAAAGACTCTACTCCTATGGAGCAAAGACGTTAGGGGGCAGTGGGGTGGAGTACCAGTGATCTACAACTTTATTGCATTATCCGATGAAGTTCTGGTTCTGCTTCACTTCAGTGGTACTGCAGATTTCTTATCATGGTCTTCAGAATTAACCAGACTTCTTTGTAAATAGTTGTTAAAGAAAACACTGTGCTGTTCTAGCAGCTCAAAGTCTATAAAGCCTGTTTAACCAGCTACCTGGGGATTCTCCCTGTGTAGTGACTCCATATCTGCCTGATGTAGGAGTTTGGCTAGGTACACTGTCACAATGGTCCCTTCAAGCTATAGGGAGTGGGATGCAACTTGGAACAGACTTGATGCTGATTTAAGTTTTTTTGGGTGCCAAACTGACTTTGGCTGGCCCTAAGTTCAAAAAGATGGCACAAGTCCACCTTTGCTGCCTCTTCCGACTTCATTTCTGCCTTAAGCACAGTTCAACAAGAGAATCTGGCTTTTTTTTTATAACTTTAATTTGTTTTGGGAGTGCCATTTGGAGAGGATCTACATCAAGATATAAACTAAATTTGACTTTCTGTGCTAATACATCACTGAAATATCTTGCAAATCTTAAATACCATTTAAATTTTGTTTGGGAGGGAAAGTGAAGTGATAGAATTCCATATTTCAAGAAATATGTGCTCTGGCAGCCATCATAAAAGCCATTCTCTAAATTGTTTGTGACTTTCAAGAGGTGACTTGTAGCTTTCTTTAGTTGTTAACTACTCAGTGTTCTTTCTGTTCTTTCAAGAATCAGTTTTTAGTAGTCTACCACTCAGCAATCCATCCGTGCAGCATGGCTACAAAACTACACCAGATTGGCAAGGAATTTCTTTAGTCACAAAAAGTTAAACATGCTGATTTCTGTGAAGTTTCAGTTTTAATCTTACTCATTTTCAGAGAGGGCAGAGAGATTGTACTGAAGTTGCTTTATAAATAAACATTGCTATTGCTACTAGGATGAAGAGTGTGTGCGTCTTGACAAGGAGCGGCTGGCAGCTCGGTTGGAGGGGCATAAAGAAGGTATTGTGCAGACAGAGCAGATCAGGTAAGAAATCTTATTTCACTCCTGGGGTAGTAATTGCTAGTTTTAAGGACTGTAATGCCGACCAGTTATTTCATCTGTTCTCAAGTGTATGTCCAGCAGCCCCACTGAGGGGTTCCCTGGATTTCTGCAGAAAAACTGTCTCTGGAAAAATGTCAGCCATCAGACTGCGGCAGAGCTTCATGTGATTGGAGGTCAGACTCCTGTTTTGGAGGGGTAACTTCACAGCAGTGACTGATCAGTCAGCACCCAGAAGTGATCAGACTGTTGGTTTGTGTCACTGACTAGTGTTTTCCTTGTTTCTGCCATAGTATTATATAGACAGGCTAATAAAATGGGAAACACCATAGAGGACAGCAGCTACCCTTTATCTCCTGCATTTAAAACAACACCCAAAGTTGTTGAGGAATGTGTGTCCCCACTTTGTCTCTAGAAGGAGTAAAACCTTGCAAGAAGCAAGCTGAAGGGCAGATGAGTCTCCTATTAGGTCTCTAAATTGGATTGATCTTCCATAATATGTGTAGATGAAGCTCTGCTAAACATACAGATAAGGAAGACTTTCATTGCCACAAGAAATCATCAGCATCTTAAGGATTCAAATAGCTCATCAGTTTCCTTTTCCTTTGTACCTCTGCAAAATTCTACAGGGATACAGATGAACATCCTTCAGGGCCTTAAACTGGATTTCCCCAAAGCTGGGCAGAGAATCTGATGGATCCATGGCAAAGCCTGGCTGATGTAAAGGCCTTAGGTTTTGTGGGCATAACTGCCCATCATTTCCCTCCACCCACTTTCTCCTTGCTTAGACCTATCATTTTATTATTACCCCAGGATCCCTCCAAGTTCTGTCCTTGATCCGTCCTAGCTCCCTAGAGCAGATTGCTAAAGCATGGAGCAAAGACTGTATTTTATTTCCGAACATCTTGGTTTTGACATTGGGGAATATGTCAGACTCTAATTGGCTAATTGAGTAAGTAAACTCAAGAGACTTGGGGGAAGAGACAGAGCATTTGGATGGCTCCTTATTCTAGCACTTCTCAGCTATGAAAGAATAAAAATGGTGCCAAGCAGTTCTAGAGCAAACAGTCCACTTCAGAGCCAGGCAGAATGTTTCTAGAAGCGGTGAGCTCTTAATAAGAAAAGCATTCTGAAAAGTTACAAAAATACTCCTTTCCCCCTAAAATACTTTGAACCAACTATTCAAAAAAGCCTACAGCTCTAATTGGAACAGTCCCAGTTAGCGGAGCAAAAAGGTATATTATTTCTCTGTCTGTCCCATCAAACTGAAGAATTCAGTAATTGAGAATGTCAGAGTTGTTCTCTAAACACGTTCTATGTCAGTTTATATAGACATGCAAATAGACAGATGAGTGGTCTTATTAAGGCTCTGCACTAGGACTCAGAAGATCTGGATTCAATTATCTCTGCCACAGACCTCTTGGGTAACCTTGTGCAAGTCAGTTAATCTCTTCCGTGCCTCAGTTCCCCAGCTGTAAAATGGAGATATCACTTCCAAATCTGAAGGGGATGTGGTGGATGACTTGGTTTGTGAGGAGCTCAGATACTGTGATGAATGCCACAATGAACAAGACTTCAGCAAATATCTTTTCCCTATCAAGTGAAATTTCTTCAGACTGTACAGACAGTGTGATGGGGAGGCCTCAGTTGTTACTATTCCAACGTTCATCTTATCGACTAGCTTTGAAAGAACTTTCAGAGCCTGGTGAAGTGATGGTCTAGAATCCACAAATAACACCTAAATCCAGGATAAAACATACCTTTCGTTGATAAAGGAGACTGCCACCTGCATAGATGCAATTAAAGGCTACCTGCAATAAGAATTCTTAATCACTGTCTAACTTCAAAAAGTTTAGTGACCTACTCTTTGTACTGATTCAGGTCACTGAGGGTCTTGGTGTTCCTGATGTTTGGATGGCTTCACAGACTGCCTTAAGTGTTCTGTGCAGTACCAGGCAATGCTGCAATGAGGATTGTGGAGTATTCATTATTATTTTTTGTATCTCATGTCTTTTATTTTTTTAATAGTACAAAAGACTCTCTTTAAAATGCAAGTGACATAATATTTAAAGGTATTAAAGTGTGTGCATACCTGTTAAATTAGTTAAGCTACTACAAAAAAACCAAAAAGATCCCTCTCTATGTAGCTTACTTTCATAAATAGAATGCTTTCCAATCACATGCTCATTAGATACACCTTTTTCAGTGTGAACTGCAAAATAAAATGAAAATTGACTTAAACACAGACTTCTTTGCCTAACTCAATTTTCATTTTATTCTGAAGTTCACTTTGAGAATGATAGTATCTGAATTGGAGTTAGGCTGTAAGGTAGCTGAGTTTCATTTTGTTCACATTTAAACATAAACACATAACACATTAAATGTTTATGTTTAAATGTGTTAACATAAACACATATGCAACTTAAAAAAATATAGGAGGGGGAAATACTGGGTCAAGAAGAACTCTTTGAAATGCAGCACAGGTTCACAGCAACAAAGTTTAATGCCATCTTGACTATTTGGTCTGGGTGAAATGAATTGATAATGTTGGTCCACTTCGTAGTGGAAAAGTGTCAGCATACCATAGCTGGTACTAAACTAGGCTCTTTTTACCAACACGAGCAGTGGCCAAGGATTGAAGACAGGTAACTTAAACTATGTTCATTTGTAGGTGACAGAGGGACAAGTGTTGTCCTTACAGTAACCTGAAGCCTTTAGCCCCAGGGCTGTACATTTCATAAGCGCTGGTTGGTCTCTCTCTCTCTGTATATTGTATTAGTTTTCTTGTGGTATTTTTAAATTACTTGGGAAGTCATCTATCAGGGAATGGCTCTAATGGCCAAAGTAGCAGTGCTGATGTTTCTCTGGAGACCACCTTATGATGTATGACACAGATGTAAACTTCTAGTAGTTTGGGAGGAAATCAAGGCTGATTGTTCATATGTACTTCGGAACACAAAACTTATAACTGATTTATGCCTTTACTCAGCCGCCTCTGATATTCTTGTTTAGATCCTTGTCTGAAGCCATGTCTGTGGAAAAAATTGCTGCTATCAAAGCAAAAATCATGGCAAAGAAAAGATCTACAATCAAGACAGATCTGGATGATGACATAACTGCTCTTAAACAAAGAAGTTTTGTTGATGCTGAGGTAGATGTAACCAGAGACATTGTCAGCAGGGAGAGAGTATGGAGGACAAGAACTACAATTTTACAAAGCACAGGCAAGGTAATGCTTTTTGTTATCAATTTTTTTTGAACCAGCATTTAGAAGCTAAATGCATTGTCCATGTTGAGTAGTTGAAGAAAAAACCTTTCTTGGTTTTGTTTTTAAGTTGAACAGAATGATATTAAAATGTATTAATTAATACAAATATAACACCTAAGTAACAACCATTTCATTCTTTTCATCTTTGTAATTTTCTCTGCCACCCCTTCAGTCTTGACAGCTACAAATAGTAACTGAAGTTACTGCTGCCCAGATGATCTTTTTACCAGTTTTTAAATAACTAGACTTCTTGGTCATGTCACTTGTAGGATTTAAAGATAGGATTAAAAAAAAAAAAATTCTGAAGAGTTTCTGTAATGCATTGCTAAATCAGTTTCTATTCTCTTGCCCAACCTTTCATGCCCTAAACCTCCATGGGCAGTGCCTAGAGGCTTTTCCTCCCTACAAAATGGAACTAGATTTGATTGGAGAAAAAAAAGTAAGACTAACAAAACACAGTGTGGTGGGAAAACAGTAGGCTGAACGGCCACTGGCATACTTGGAAAAAGCTCAGTTGAGAGAGATTATTTTTATCTTCATTACACTGGGCCTTGTAATTTGCTTGATAACTTAGGCCACGTCTGCTCTAGCAAGCTTAAAGTGGCACAGCTGTACTGATACAGAGAGAGCTCTCCTGTTGACATCATAAAATCACATCGAGTGGCGGTAGCTGTGTTGGCAGGAGACACTCTCCTGTCGACATAGTGCTGTGCATACTACCACTTACGCCAGCAAAACTTAGGTTGGTTACAGAGGTGTTTTTTTTCACACCCCTGAGCGGCATACGTTTTGCCAAAATAAGTAGTAGTGTAGACGTGGCCTTAGTAGCGTCTAGACTGGAATAGTTCAAAGGGAAGCAAAGTAGTTTGGGCTTTGTGTTTACCTCATCTTAACTCATCATGGAATAAGGCTGGTGTGAGCCCTGGAATTGGCAAGGGTCCTGCTCATTACCATGCTCAGAAGATTTCTGCCTTGTTTGAACCTCTTGTTAGGTAAAAGATTTTAAATTGACAGGGAGAGTAACGATACGAAAAAATCCTTTAGTCTTTGGACCTAGGTGGTGGGGTTTACAAGGAGGGGAAAACTCAGAGGAATAAACAACAATATATTGTCATTGTTAAGGGTGATGGAGCTGCACTTCTGGCTTTCATGCCTAAACACTGTCTTGCTGAAAGAATACTGTAGAGCCAGTCATGTTCCTGCTGCTATTTGTTACTAACCCCAACCAGGGTCAATCTTTCTTCCTAACCCAAATTAAATTTTGAATATTCAAGATTTTAGCAGTTGTTACAGAAAACATGTAGAAACTGCAGGAGCGTGGGTGGCTTTTTCCGTCCCCCAGAGTCTTGCACTGATCTAGAGGGGCCATCCCCATCCTTAGCATGTGACTTTGACAGGAACCATGTGGAGCCGGTTTAGGGGCAGAGGTGGGAGTTCCACTCCAGAAGCTCTGCTGTGGGAGGGAGTCAGGGAATAGTGGAGTTTGGCAGATTCTAATACACGCCTCTCCACGAAGGTAGGGGAGAGAGCAAGGATGAGGCATATGGGTTGTCACTAAGCTTGCTCTTCTCCATGGGACCACTTTGCAACCAATCTGTAGAAGAGAATGAGGATGATAGAGATTCTTCATTTCCAATCTACCCATAGGAACCAGGGGAGAGCAGTGGGTTCCTGAGGGCAGTAATAGAGACTGATCAAATCTTAGGACCTTTCTTGGGGGTATATGAAGCAGTGACATAAAGTGGAAGGGCAAAGAAACTGATCTTTTTCCAGGACTCTATTTGCACAGTTCTCAGTGCAGGTTTTGGGCCTTCCATATTCTATCAGTAGCTCAAGGTGTATTATGCAGGTGTGAGAAATAATCAACTAAAGACAAGGTTACTTGGCTCAGTTGCTTTGTGTTTGAATTACACTTGAATTACAAGTGTTTGAATTTTTTTTCTTTACAGCCACAATTTCCTATTTTAAGGCATTTTTCTCACCTTTGTGTGAAAGACCAACACAAAGTGGAAACTGTATGCAAAGTACTGTCAAATGCACAAAGTAAACAGAGGTATTAGAGGAAATCACTATTTTATTTTTCAGGTATAGTAAATTTAGGTGTTACTGAAAGAGTAGTTAAAAATGTTTTCAGCAGAAGTGAAATATGTACGTTTATTTCCAATTAGATTAAGGATGTGTAGATCAACCTTCCCCTTAAGTTTGGACAGGTCTTGCTACCGTAGATCTTGCTTCTGCTTCAGTGATACTAAATAGCATTTTCCTTTACAAAGATTTGTAAAGCATGTAGTTAATGGAGTCTGAAGCATTGACATTCACCAAATTAGGTGGCATGAGGTCTTGCTATTGTAGTCACTTTCTTGACAGCAAATCTATTTATAGAGAGAGGGTTAGACTTGTCTTGTCAAATAATTTGAACTGAAATATTGACTGGTTCAGATATGCCAGAAGTGATATTTACATTTTTAATGCTACAAATCTTCGGAAAAAAATTAATAAGGGATTCCCATTGCAAGTTCTTCAGCTAGAAAACATTTTTTACCAGACTGGATATATATACTCTGTTGAAGATAATTTAAGATTGGACCTTTAAGTAGAACAGCTACAGAATAAAACATTGAGAATAACTGGTGTTGGTTTCCTGCTCCAAAGATGTATACTATACTCCTGGGGGAATTCTGTGCCAAAAAATTTCTGCACACAATATTTTAAAATTCTGTAAAATTCTGCATATTTTATTTGTCAAAATAATACAATATAATAAAGCCGGTTTCAATTATTGTGGTAATTTATTTTAAAAAGCCTGTCAGCAAGTATGTCTGTAACAATACAGACAACAAAAAAGATTCAACAAATGTTTTTTGACAAATAGAGTCCTTACTAGGCATATTAATACAGAACTTTGAGTAATAATTCATTTAAACTACCATCCTGAAATGTATTTTCCGCACCCCACAGAAGCAGTGCCAAGGCTTGGGGGAGTCAGGGGTAATGGAACTGAGGGAGAGGGAAGGAGCCTAGGAGTGAACCTGGAGGGTTGTTGGCTATGGGTGGGAGAAGTATGGGTTTTTTGGCCGGAGGGGGGAGGGATTGTTAGGGAGTCGGGGAGCCTTCCCCATGCAGACCCTGGCTGACCTCTAGCTTTTCCAATTCAGTCAGACACATCCGCGCCCCCTCCCCACCCCAGTCTTCATGTGTCCTTCCACCCCCACTCAGCTACCCTGTCCCTATGTGTCTTTGCACCCCCACTCAGCCATCCCCATATGGCCCTATACCCCCACTCCCATTCTGCCCCGTCCCAGTCTGCCCCCCTGCACTAGCCCTTCTGAACCCCAATCTGTGACCCCCTGCAGCTCTGTGTGCCCTGCTCTCTCTGTCCCTTCTGCATATCCCGTGTCTCCTCACTTGGCCCTACGGGCAGGGCACTGTTAGGAATGCAGGCTTTTCTTCCTTCCTTCCTCCATAGCTGCTGTTGAGCCGGCTGCCCTCTGTTCTGGTGCCACAGTAGCCACTGCTGGGTGAAAGGCATAACTGCAGCACCTCTCAGGCAGAATGTGTTTTCTTCAGAGAAAAAAAAAGTCTGCAGGGGACATGAGTTCTGTGCATGTGCAGTGGCGTAGAATTCCCCCAGCAGTAAACCAGACAAGAAGGGAAACTTGATTTCAGGTATCTGAACTTTTATTTTGTAAAACAAAGAGCTGAACACATGAGGAAACCCTTACCTTTTGCTGAAACAGCTATTCCTTAATTCCTTCCTTCCTTTCACCCCATTTCTGCCCCCCCCTTCCAAAATAACCTGTGACAATTGAGCATTTGAATTCTGCCCCTTGCAGATTTCAGTGACCAGTCTGTAAGCAAAGAGCATTTCCTTTGTTCAGTCTGTAGCATGAGAGGGTTAATGGCACTTATTCTTCCTTTATGACAAATTAAATTAGTTTGTGCTGGAGCTGGAAGGAAGAGCTGCAGAGTTAACAGGAATATTGGCAGGGAGTCTTTCCTTCTCAGTGGTTTTTGATGTACCTAGCTTAAAAACCTTTTCTCACAGCATGCCCAGAAATATTTCTCAGATACTAAGCAGTGTGGTAACTCAGTAGGTTGGGTTGAACATGTGGGAGTTGTGTGAGGAAAAATCTCAGAATTGAAATCTAACAAGTGCCCTATGATTGTTTAGTGTATTTATGTACTTGTTTTAAGTAAACCTCCATTCTCCTGGGAGCAGGGTTTTTTGAGAACTTCCTGAGCTCTTCCATATTTTTTATCCCTTTTTCCTCTATAAATCATTTCCAAACGTACTGCAAACAATGAACTCCAACATTAACTACAGTGAGAGCTTTTGATTAATATTTTATTGTGGAATATTTTTCCACAAACTAAAATATAGGATGTTTCAAAGTTACTTTTTCTACATGAGATTGAGTCATACCCACAGGATTGAGGGAACATAAGCTAGCCCCGTTCTTTCCCCATACCATCCAACCTCTGGGAAGACTGGAAGGACTGCACCACCATCCTTCCATGGTCTCTACATTAACCAACAAGCTGGAATGGTTGCTATATCCATTTTTATGATGCTTATGCTGGGAGTTCCTAGCTACTGGCTTTGTGGATTTAATGGCCCATCTCTTGACGTGCTCCTAAATCCCTTCTTTCTTGGGTTCTTTGGGGACGGTGCTTTCACAGTTCAGGACAACTGCACTAGTATTTCATCTCCTTAGTCCACTAAGGGCATCCATTCTCAGACTTCCAGCTGTCACCTCTCTTGGGCAGAGAGGCATCTCTCTCCCTCCTGATGGGTATTTCCAGACCTCACAGTTCACTGCCTATACTGTGATATCCCAATCAAGACAGACTTCCTAAACAGGCCAGCATCTCTGCTTTGCTTTCTCTTTGAAGGCTATGAATAAGGTAACTGTCTGTGGTTTTAAGTTACCACACCGCTTATTTTAAGCAAGCATCTTTATTCTTAGGGTAAAAGCATTACAGAGAAAACAGTAAAAACAGTAAAAGAACCTACCCACATGCTTACTAGAGATCACCTCCTATCTCCACATGGTCTCTGGTAAGTGTCAGTTCTTCCAGCCCTTCCCTAAGAATTGGGGCCCTTCCCTTGGAGAGAAGGAGCTGTCCCTTTGCTGGATCAGAAAGGAAAGTTCTGAGTCAGTTTAAACTCAGGCTATTTTTATCCTTTCTTTGTTGGCCTCTGGAGAATCCACTTTGAACTAGGATAAGCGAGTCTCCCCAGGAGGTGGTGCGCTTCTAGAGGGGTTACAACCTGAATGAATTTACCTAGTCTCCCTCCGCTGTTTTTAGTTCCTGGAGAGCTGTGGTTACTATCTGCCATGGAATTGCATACAATCCCTGGCCCCCGATGATACTATAAAATCTCCCAAATATATTTCAGGAAACTGCTATATCTGCTGCAAGTGTAAGTCTCACTCTGGAGGCCTGGATGTGGCACCAGACGGCCCTAATATGAGTCTTAAATGACACAAAAGGCCTCACACCAACTCTCTGTGCCTGGTGAGTTTCACCAGAGGGCAGCAGAAGGCCAAGAGGAAAGATTAGAGACACAAGGTGGGTGAGGTAATATCTTTTATTGGACCAACTTCTGCTCTTGCTCGAAAACTTGTCTCTCTCAACAACAGAAGTTGGTCCACTAAAAGATATTACCTCACCTACCATGTCTCTTTAATATCCTAGGCCTAACATGGCTACAACTACACTGAATACAAGAGAAAAGATTACCCACGTGGATTTGAACAACAGATCTTTGTAGATATTATGCTTTGCCTACCTGTACTGAATTTCTATTGTTGTCTGTGGGGAGATCTGAAGGGAGAACAGAACATTGGAGTAGAACGATAGAAATTGGAGATGGGAAATGTGGATCTGAGTTAAAACTTTGCCCAAAGGGAAGTAGCTTTGTACAAAATTAAAGAATGTAAGAATTTAAGATGCCTTGCACACATAGCTGGTAATAACACTTACCCAGAACAATTCTTACAACATTGCAACTTGTTATATGATCACAATTATATAAAAGTCCTTTTTTTGGAGGCTATATCTGACAGATTGATGAGTTTACAGGTAGAAATGACTTATCTGCTGGCCAATGCAGGGTTGTTCCCTTCAGAACACCTACCAGTGCTTTGTCCAACCTAGATACAAATGTTAAAAGCACTGAGGCTTTCTCACTTTGCTTGGGAGACTATCAAATAATCTGATCCTGATACTCATCATACATTTAGGAAGGGAAAATTTCATTCTGTCATTGCTGGCTATACCCCTCTTTCACCATCCCCTCCATTGTAGATGTTTTCATCTTTCAAATATTTGTGTATACTAAATTTCCTTTACTTGCAGTCTCTAAGAAGAACTTTCAAAGGAAAAAAAGGCTGTCCTCTGTTTTTATTATGATGTATAAAGAAGACTGAAAGAGTTTATAAAACCCCCAAACAAATAAAACTCCTGCTTGAGAAATTCACAACTACACCTCTACCCTGATATAACACGACCCGATATAACACTAATTCGGATATAACGCAGTAAAGCAGCACTCTGGGGGGGCGGGTCTTCTCACTCCGGTGGATCAAAGCAAGTTTGATATAACGCGGTTTCACCTATAATGTGGTAAGATTTTTTTGGCTCCCGAAGACAGCGTTATATCTGGGTAGAGGTGTATCTATTTTCATCTTCCCTGCTCTTGCTGGAGAATTCCCAGGAGGATTAGTGCAATGGAGCAGGTGTTTTCTCAACCCTCAGTTGAAGGGATGGAAGCGTTTGGATTTTTACCAGAGAGATTTCTTCCCAACTATTGGGAATGTATTTCAACACAGAGTTTTAAACTGTCTAATTAAAATTTGTGATGTTCTGCTAATCTCTCTGTTATCTATAGTCTTCCTTGGAAAATAGGTAAACTGTATGTGATATTGTTGGTTTTTTTATAAAGTGCAATTTTTTGTCATTTAGAGGCAAATTGGGCACAACCCCACTCTTTTCATTTGTAAGACACCCTTAAATAAGCTATATGTATTGAACTCTAATCTTGATTCATAAATCAGTCCACTTATCAGTTTTGCTTCTCTGAACTCTTTCCTGTGTGTTTGTGGGGGTGGGGGGGGAGGGGTGATGAGGTGCCTAGAGCTGAATGAGACTGGGTCTACACTACCCGCCTGAATCGGCGGGTAGAAATCGACCTCTCGGGGATCGATTTATCGCGACCCGTTGGGACGCGACAATCGATCCCCGAATCGACGCTCTTATTCCACCAGCGGAGGTGGTGGAGTAAGCGCCGTCGACGGGAAGCCGCAGAGGTCGATTTTGCCGCCGTCCCTACAGCGGGGTAAGTCGGCTGCGATATGTCGAATTCAGCTATGCGAATCTTAAATCGACCCCCCCACCCCCGTAGTGTAGATGTAGCCTGAGATATTCTAGAGATGGTCACCCTTGTACTGTATAAAGAGGGACTACTGCTTTCCTGCCTATAGCATTGATGAGTGTGTGTGTGTGTGTGTGTGTGTGTGTGTGTACAGCACACAACTACATTACTGTGTTTTTGTTCTGTTTCACTACACACTTGTCTAATTGGATATCCATCATGCCTAGGTACCCTCCAACATTATTGCTTTCCAGATTTCTCCCTCCCATTGCATAGGTATTCTAAACTATCTTCTTCCCCCAGCAGTATTAATTAACACAATACCATGTTGTTGTTGCTTGTCAATATTTTTGATTTTCTGTGAATATTATTTGTGTGTACTTCCTCTGTGTTAACTGGTTTATAATACTTCCCAGTTTTATATCATTTGCAAATTTCATTTGCATCTTTTTAAGAACTCAGGAGAGCTTGGCTCATGGTACTTGCCCCTGTCTCGAAGTGATGCAATTTGTGATAGAAATTTTGAATGAAGACCAAGTGGCTTTTACTGAAATTCCTAGATTTTTGTCATTCTAACTATTTTTTAAAATGTTCCTAGCTGTGGAGTTGTTTACACATGAGGGGAATACAGTCTCCAACCATTCCCGTAACATATAATATGTAATATAATAACTTTAGAAATTTAATATTCTGTACTTTTGCAATGATATCCTTATATTAAAGGTACTGTATAGCTGTTTCTGAGTAGACTTTGGTGCTGCTGTAGCACTTTAATAAGACCTCTTTAAGGTTGTGAGATAAAGCTTGGAAATTTAAAAAAAAAAACATTTTGTTCTTTGAGTGTAAAAGCAATTTTGTGTATGAGCTCTAGGTGGCAGAATTGTTCCGTGGTCCTGAAATTCACAGCTATTGCAGTGAACTTGATATCTGAAGCAATCTATAAGGGTGAGGTATGCCCAGTTAAATTAGGAGCTAGTATCCTTGTTACTAGCTTGTTCAAACTAAATAAATTTGTAGTTTAAAAATGGTGACTGTCTAACAGTATGAATGTGAGATTTTTACCTCATCCACCTTGTCTCTGTAATACAGTAACTCCTCGCTTCACATTGTGGTTATGTTCCTGAAAAATGATACTTTAATTCTTATGGGGAAATTCACTTAATGTAAATGGGGAGGAGGGGGGTTAGGTTCCAGGGAATTTTTTTTCTCCAGACAAAAGGCTATTATTGATTTATTTTATCTCACACTCACATTCACACACCTCTACCCCGATATAACGCAACCCGATATAACACGGTAAAGCAGTGCTCCGGGGGGGGGCGAGACTGCACACTCTGATGGATCAAAGCAAGTTCGCTATAACGTGGTTTCACCTATAGCGCGGTAAGATATTTTTTTTGGCTCCCAAAGACAGCGTTATATCGAGGTAGAGGGTGTGTGTGTGTGTGTGTGTGTGTGTGTGTGTAATATATTATTTATTTATTTATAGTATGGTAGGCTGGTGCCTGGAGCCAGCCCTGGTGGAGAGGAGATGAGGAAAGGGATGTTTACAAATATATATATTTGTGCTGCCTTGTAGAGTGTGAAGCTACATTAACAACAATGTGTTAACCCTTGAGGGCTCAGCCAAGTGCTAGTTCATTATTTAGCAGTAAGGCATTCACTGGGAAATATCCTACACTCTGACTCCACCACCTCTACCAAGCTTCACAATCATCATTGCTGTGTACAGAATGAAGTTAATTGTTTAAAACTTATACAGTGTGTGTGTGTGTGTGTGTGTGATATAATATATATATTATATATCTCTCACTCACACTCTCTCACACACACACACAATAAGTCGGGAAGTCAGCATGGCAGAGAGACAGAGACATTGCCCCTTTAAGTATGCTGACCCCGCTCTAAGTACACTGCCTTTTTTAGTAGATCAGCAAGTTGAGACAGCAGCAGCTGCCAGCAAGCTCCCTCCGTCCTGAGCCCTGTTGTGTCCTCCCCCTCCCCGCTCCCGCTCAATGGAGATGAGGTAAAGAAGTGGGTGGGAGGGGGATACCCTGACATTAGCACCCTTCTTCCCCTGCACAGCAAGCAGGAGACTCCTGGGAGCAGCTCCAAGACAGAGGGTACGAGCAGCACAGGGCAGTGAGGGGAGGGACAGCTGAACTGCCTGGCAATTGATAGCCTGCTGGGCGGCTGCTGCACAGGGAACTTAGGGGAGCAGGGAGCTGATAGGGGGCTGTCGTTCCACCCTGGTTCCAAGCCCCCACCATCTAGCTCCAATGGGGTGCTCTTTCTGCAAGCGATGAACAAGCAGGCGGCTGCCAAACCATGTTATAAGGGAGCATTGCGCAACTTTAAATGAGCATGTTCTCTAATTGATCAGCAACAAAACAACGTTAACTGGGACGACTTTAAGTGAGGAGTTACTATATCCTGGGACCAGCACGGCCACAACAACACTGCAAATCTGATGGTAGATTTTATGATCCCAATCTTCATTTCATCTTTATGGGAGTTTACTTATGTCTACATTAGTATTTGTAATGGAGATCAGCATACATATTTTGTATGTACGTTTTTTTTGTTCTGTATAAGAACATCCCCAGTCTGTGTGTTGCCTGCAATTAAGGCCAGATTCCTATGCCCTTGCTCATGTAGACTGCTGTTAAACTTTACTCCACAAATAATCCCATTGAATTCTTTGGGACTACTCATGAAGTACTATTCTGTTTCGGTTTTGGAATTTGGTCCTAAATAAATAATCCATCACACAGGAGCAGCATTTCTTAAAAGAGCTTGTCTACGCTGGGGAGTTGCCTTCAGGCCTTAGTTTCCTTACCTGAATAGCTATCGTGGAGTGGCTCTCCATGTGAACGCTTACTGTACATTGAGTGCCATTGTGCAGTTTAGGTTAGTCCACTTCCAAAGTGGATTACGTTAAACTGCCCAAAGGCACTTTTAGTGCAGAATAAGTGTGTCTGGACAGGGAGCTAGCACAAAATAGCTATTGCATTTTAAATTCACACCCTTGCTTATTTTACAATAGCTTTTCTATGTAGACCAGCCTCATGGAAATCTGGAAGTCCATTTTCCATAAATGTATCTGTAGGAAAAAAATAGAAGTGAAGCAAATAGACTTCTTATGCAGTTTTAGTCATTGTCTTTCTTTGACATCTTGTGTTGTTTATAGCTGTTTCAAACTCCTGAATTAGTCTTTATTCTGTTTCACATAAAAATTTCAAATATCTTTTTAATATAAAACTACTAGTGGAATAAAGTGTAACAATGCAGAACAAATGAGGTGTGAAATCTGTTCTACAAAACATAATCCACACATTTAATGGAAATATCTATCTGAATTTTCTGCACAGAATATAGTACACTATAGAACTGCTGAAACCTCTAATTAGAACCCTAGGAAGCAATACTTTATTCAAAGAGCAGCTGTTTGTGAAAGGTAGTGTGTGGTGGTTGTATTTAGAGTGCTACAGAATTTAATTCAGCTTCTAATCATTTCACGTTCTTTAAACATCTCTCACAATCTTAAAATGTATTACTTACTGCAGGGTTCCATAATAAATCTCATGCACACTAACCTAACCACAGACCCAGTAGAACTTAGTTGTCAGTCCATCAGTCTACTTCTGTCTTAAAAGCCCAACTAAAAAGATGGGTTAAATGTGGGTACCACTTGCATTAAAATAATACTGGAAGTCCATCTACCAGTCGGTAACAAGCCACAGTACAGACAAAATCTGCATGTAATATAGTTTGACATAGAGATCTGCTTGGGCTTAATTTTTAGATGTGGCAGGACCTGAATCAGAGAGGGTGGAGTCATTTTCCAATCCAAACCTCTTCTCTACCTGCCAAGCCTGAGTTAGTACCTCCATTTCCTGCCTGTGGTTTTGGAATGGCAGTGGCTTCATGTGCTGGCGAATGTCTGCCCTGCCCCTGATGCACTGTGTATGCTGTGGATGGAGAGATGCTGCAACTCATCAGCATGCTCACCCCGCAGCACATGCAGAGCAGTGATGTGGCGGCGGCTGGCTGCCAGGTGCAGGGCACTTTGAGATTGCAGTGCCTATCCTACGGGCGAGGAGGAGGAGAACCGACCTGATCCAAGCCGGGGAGGGTCTGGTGGTCTTCTCATTTGACCTGACCTGGATCCAATATTTGTAATGGGTTTGGGTCAGGATGAAGGGCTCTAGTTTGACCAACTTCTCACTTGCCACCCGAGACTTCCATTCTGCAGGCACCGGTGTCCATCTTGTAACTTATAGAAATGAGGCCTGAATTAGCACCAGTTGGGCAACATTTGCGCTTCCCCATGGCATTTAAAAACCAAATGGATAATTCTGGAAGTAAAGATGGACCATCTGACTATGGAGCACTCCGTCGTCGTCTTCGTGATTTAAAAGAAAATGATTTGTTGTATTTTCCTTGCCCCCCATCAGCAGCTGTCCTGTTCTCTCTCTCTCTCTCTTTTCCCTTCCCAGCAGATTTTTTCACCCTTTGATTGATATTTTGGTGACTTCAAGATTTTTTAAAGAGTAAATGGAAAATTCTGATTAACTTTTGTATTTGATAACAAGTTTGTCCATATAACATAATGAATAAATAGCAGGTACATATGGACTCAGAAGCAACTAGAATAGCTTCCACATGACTGACAGTAGTAACCAGACAAAGAGAAATGACAAACCATGGGATTTCCATGTAGTCAGTTTTTAAAGTACTTTTCAAATTACCCAAAGATTTCCATAAGGAAGCCATTGTTAGTTTGTGCCCCCAAATGGGGGAATTTTAGTAATCTAAAAGTGCACAATTTGGAATTTAAGCTAAATTTGGAGCAGAAGCTAGAAGAATTTTCAGACACATGTGTAGAGATGAAAAATGAAAGCTTAATGTTGCTTCTACCTTTCAGGCCTTTGAGGAAGCACTAGCTACGTAGGTCAGCTGGTTGTAATACTGACTTTGACTGTCTGTCTTTTTTTCTGTCACAAGATTGTAATTATGCATTCCAGAATGAGCCCACATACAACAGTGAGAGCCTCATTTCTGGATGTTTACTCTTAATATAGATGTAGGACTAAAGAGATATAGATAAGTATTAGTTTAGTATAGTTAAGTATTAGTATTAGCTGCAGCCAGGACTGAAAATTATAAGAAGCAGGACTGACTTCATTGTGTGTGTTGCCAACTCTGATGCCCAAACAAAACTAATCATTGTCTACCATCACACCACTATATGCAGAGCTGGTCTGACCATTTTGAGTGCACCCCAAACTTAACTGACTTTAAGCATCTCTGTGGGTGAGTTTTAGATGTTCTTCTGCAGAAGCTAAGCCCAGCTAAAGAGTCGCGCCTCCCTCCCTTTCCTCTCCATACCCTCTTCCCCAAGCTCAAAACTTATTTGGAGATCTGTGGAAATCTCATGGTGTTCCCTATGTCTCTGACTGCATCTTTGATAGTCATGTCTTTATACATGTTGTCAGGCTGACAATATGCTGCTTCTTGTCTCATATCTGAAGAAATGGTGATTTAGTCATGGTTTTACACTGGATCATGTTACTGAAAGCTTTATTCCGCTGCAGTTTCTTTTTAAAGAGACTGTTCTAACGTACATTTAAATATACTGTAGCATTGGGGAGGGCAAACTTTTTGGCCTGATGGCCACATCTGGGTATGGAAATTGTATGGCGGGCCATGAATGTTCACGAAATTAACAATACAGAGATATTCAAATAAACTTTCTTTATTAAAGATACATTTTAGTAGAAATAAACATAAAACCTTACTTACTATTATAAATATACCATCATAACAATGTATTACAATAATTAAACCAAATTTACCCCCTTTCCACGCCTTTTCTCTCTAGCCTGGATTTTTTGGGCGTCAGCTTCCAGTCGTTGGAACTCATTGAGATTCACCAGCCCCTGCTCTCAGAAATCTCCTCCCATGTAGATCTCAACAGCCCATAACTTTGAAAACCGCCACTGAGCACTCCCGGGCGAACTACTCTGTTTTATCCTCAACAGTGGAAAACCAACACTACTGAAACATCAGTCACCTAAGCCAACAAGTAGTCGGCACGTGGGCTTGCACATTCCAGGCTCTGATGGCGTGTTTGGGTTGTGCAGCCAGAGTAACATGCATGCTGTCATGCAGGTCCTGAACACACACGGAGTGCTGGGCAGGCGCAATGGGTCAAGTCCCCTACCCTACTCCCGAGCGGGAGCAGCAGGGCAAGCCCCCGACCCCATTACCCGGCAGGAGCGACGGATTAAAAGGCCTGACAGGCAGGATGTTGCCTATGGGCCGTAGTTTGCTCACCCCTTTTGTAACATCTACACGCAGGTATCTTTGCAATCATAAATGGTTGAGTATACTCCAGTTTAAAAGGATACGGTCTCAGGCTAGGTCTATACTACCCGCCTGAATCGGCGGGTAGAAATCGACCTCTCGGGGATCGATTTATCGCGTCCCAACGGGACGCGACAATCGATCCCCGAATCGGCGCTCTTACTCCACCAGCGGAGGTGGTAGTAAGCGCCGCCGACAGAAAGCCGCAGAAGTCGATTTTGCCGCCGTCCTCACAACGGGGTAAATCGGCTGCGATACGCCGAATTCAGCTACGCTATTCACGTAGCTGAATTTGCGTATCTTAAATAGACTCCCCCCTGTAGTGTAGATGTACCCTCAGAATAAATACCATAAATAACCAGTAGCTTTGTTTTGGTGCTCAGGCTGCATCCATTCCAGGCTATTCTTGTATTGTTAGTAGAGCTGGTTGTGTTTAATAATAATAATAAAAGTCTCAAAAGCTTCAATTTCAATATAAAAATTGTTTTATGAATTTCTCCTCATTTTCTAACCAGTTAGAATGAAAATTTCCACATAAAATGATTTGCAAATATTTCCATAAACTTCATTTTTTGACCACCTTGAATTATTAGTTACATTTTTTAGATGGGGCAACACCAAGGCTTAAGCAGGCCAGCATTGTTCTAACTGAAGCAGGAGTCTCAAGTTCTGCAGGCTCTTTGAGTAGGACAGTGTGTTTGGTGGATGGTTGCATTGACAGACAAGCCCACAGTGCTCCAGAATTGGTGGTTGCTAGGTCACCCAGCTTAGAAGCTGGGAAATTCTCTGAAAAATGTTTAGTTGAATTATTTTTTCTTAATAGATTCATATTTGGGTGTTAACCTTATAGTCCCTTAACTAAGGTTTCTGCTAAGATTTCTCAACCCAAAAGAACTTCAAATCTAGAACTAAATTCCTTGAAGCTTTTTCTTTCAAAACTACTATTTCAGTTCAAGGAAATCCTTTTATCCCTAAGAACAGCTTTCAGGAGAGGAAGCATTGGAGTTAACTGACCAACCTATTTACTAGAGCCAGGTAAATTAAATTGGAACAGATTTTGCATTAGTGTTTTGTTCTTCAACCTCTCATTTAAGTGATTTTTCGTATAGATTGATTCCAGTTCAGAAGCCCTTTCTTGCTCTGTCTTGATTGGACATCCAGTTGTTAGTATTAATATGAAATCTTGACCTAGAACTGTACATTACTGTGGGAGAATCTACTGGGATTTTTATTTTTTTACGTTATTTAATACCTTAATGTTTCTTTGAATAGGGGAAAGCCATCATGTGTTATAAATGGTTTGTAGGAAGTTGCTTTTACTTTGGCAATCATCATTACTGATAATTATCAGTAAGGAAGGACATCTGTTGTGTACATATGTCATTTGCTTAACTTGAAGTGCATCTTGACTGTTGATGCAAAGTGTTAAGTAGGTGCCAAATTAGCATTTATATTTTTATTTTGAAAATCAGAAAATAATCCTAGCAATATTATTTAGTACAGAAAATGTGAAAACACTGGATAAAACATAATAGAAAACCTGCCCAATAGTAAATTAAAGGCTGAGGTACATGACATGTTAATGAATTAAAATGATTAGAATGAGATCTTTGTTTGAGTAGAGAGATTCAAATGCCTTTTAATATAATTTGTTACCTGCCTTCCTATATTCAATCCATATAGAAACCAATTCAAAGATTTCTTGTTACTCATCACAGTAGTAACTAGGTGCCAATTCAAAATTAAATATTAAAAAAAAAAAAAATCCTGTCTTTATGATCTGAGTCTGCTCCCATCTGCACAGCTAACCTAACTGGAACACTTGTACTTACTTATTTTTAAAGCTATAGACATGGGCTGTTATGCACCCTCCAGAAGAAAATGATTCCAGAGCAGAGAACTCCCTTTGCTTGTCAAAAGTGCTTTGCTCTGCCCTAGCAGTTTTACTTTGAGGACAGATTGTGTTCTGGCTACTTGAAACGGTTATGACAAACCATGGGCTGAGGTGGTTTCAAACAGCTGTATTCACAGGGTTGGTTAAGGCTTTACGTACAACCAACATCTTGTATTATACCCAGAAGCAGACTGAGAGCCAACTCGGAGCTGGTGAAACAAACATTGTGTTCATAGTGGCTTGCCTCTCGTAAAAGAAGAGGGGGTATTCTTCCATAACTAAAGTTTGAGTAGTTTTGCTGTAGGCTGAGCACTTCTTAAAATACTTCAGCCTGGAGATGAGAGCAGCACAGGAGAGGATGCATTGAAGGAGTTAGAGTATCTGGGCCAGCCAAAGATGGGAAGGCACTTTATACTGCTGCTGCAACCTGGAAATCTCGGAGCACCAATGGGTCCACTAAACTCCTTTGATTACAAACTATTGAGATAAGAGAAACCATACTATCTCTGTTGAAGTAGCAGTCATAATCAGATAGCTTTCCCTTTCCTACCAGCATAATAGGAATTGCTACATCAGACCAGACCACTAGTCAATCTAGCTGGGGTCGGTACATAATATGTCACCTTTGTATTGAGTTTGATGGCTGTTTTTCATTCAGAGCTCTGTTATGGAAAGGAAGAAAATCGTAGAATCTGGTTTCAATCAGGATAATATAGTGTTTGGTGGTGACAGGCTAATGATTGCTGAACTTAGGAGTCTCCATATCTTCGAGGGGCCTCACCTATATTGAACAGACTGGGTGATGTGATGGAAATCCATGAAATGTGTGAGAGTCCTGGCACAATGATTCAGTTCTTCAGACACTCCCAAACAGGGGTGAACAAAGTCTCTATAACTTGTATGCAGTTTTCCTCTGTTTACAAGTAGGCATACACTCTTTGAAGCATATGCGTTGACTCAAAAAATGTCTTCTAGCTGTATTTCTAGTGTTCCAACCAGCTTTGATGATCAGTGGGATTCATAAGTGTCTAACTTGTTTTCCAGAACTTTGCCAAGAATATTTTTGCAATTCTTCAGTCAGTAAAAGCCAGAGAAGAAGGTCGTGCACCTGAACAGAGACCTGCACCGAACACAGCACCAGCAGTAAGAAATAACTCTTCTTATTATGGACCTTGTGGTCGTGGCTCCATAGCTGAGGTTGAATTGAGTAAATAATGGCAAGAATTCTTTTGAAACTACTCTTCATTTAGTTTGGTTCTAATTTAAATAAATTACAGTAACTTTTTCATGCAGAACTTTTCCTTAGATCATCTTTACCTTAAACTGTATATAGTGGTTTTGGAGGAGTTGAATATGCTTCATTTGTTCAATATGTGTTTGCCACTTTCAGAACAGTTAATGCCAACTACTGTATGTACCAAACACTCACTAGCATTCTGCAGCTACTTGGAAGAAGTAAATTAGATGAGACTATCACCATTTCCAGCAAAATGCCTGGCTAACTGTATTTTTTGACAGATAAAGTAGTAAAATATTTAAGAATCTGGAACATTAGTCATGAGCAGCAACAGATCAAACTAGCTGTTCTATGCCTGTGTCAAATCAAAAAGACAGATTTGCTACAGACTAGGGACCGAGTGGCTAGGCAGCAGTTCTGCAGAAAAGGACGTAGGGGTTATAGTGGACGAGAAGCTGGATATGAGTCAACAGTGTGCCCTTGTTGCCAAGAAGGCTAACGGCATTTTGGGCTGTATAAGTAGGGGCTTGCCAGCAGATCGAAGGACGTGATCATTCCCCTCCATTCGGCATTGGTGAGGCCTCATCTGGAGTACTGTGTCCAGTTTTGGGCCCCACATTACAAGAAGATGTGGAAAAATTGGAAAGAGTCTAGTGGAGGGCAACAAAAATGATTAGGTGGCTGGAGCACATGACTTATGAGGAGAGGCTGAGGGAACTGAGATTGTATAGTCTGCAGAAGAGAAGAATGAGGGGGGATTTGATAGCTGCTTTCAACTACCTGAAAGGGGGTTCCAAAGAGGATGGATCTAGACTGTTCTCAGTGGTACCAGATGACAGAACAAGGAGTAATGATCTCAAGTTGCAGTGGGGGAGGTTTAGGTTGGATATTAGGAAAAACTTTTTCACTAGGAAGGTGATGACGCACTGGAATGGGTTACCTAGGGAGGTGGTGGAATCTCCTTCCTTAGAGGTTTTTAAGGTCAGGCTTGACAAAGCCCTGGCTGGGATGATTTAGTTGGGGACTGGTCCTTCTTTGATCAGGGGGTTAGACTAGATGACCTCCTGATGTCCCTTCCAACCCTGATATTCTGTGATTTACATTTTTATTGTTCAGGTCTATCTAGGCATTAGAAAAGCAATGGTTTTGAGTTGTGATGTTGACTGTTGAGTTTTATTAAACTTAATAACTAAATTCTTGAACTCCTAATGGTAATCTGCTATGAAAGCCAGTTAATCTTACTTCAGCTTATTTTGATACCTCTGTGTTATATGCCAATGTACCAGATTGGTGTAGCAAGATGAATTTCAACATTTAAATGCTTGCCTTATGCTGAATTTCATAAATTGTTCATGGGACTATTCAGACATACGGTTTGGAATGATTGTAACTGTGTGACTAAGTCACCCATGAAAAA
The DNA here is from genome assembly GCF_011386835.1 of Chrysemys picta bellii. Taxonomy (NCBI): domain Eukaryota; kingdom Metazoa; phylum Chordata; order Testudines; family Emydidae; genus Chrysemys; species Chrysemys picta. The sequence continues at coordinate 47,920,393 of NC_088798.1, read as the reverse complement.
GATGCATGAATCGATATTTAGTGCATCATTAGATTGGCAGCATTTTGAAAATGCATTTTAAATGTGCCTTTTTTCCTCTCAATTTAATCTTGTTCTGTAGGTTTAGCACCTCTTTAGCTTAATCAGATTTATGGTGGAGTCTTCTGTGCATGTGGCAGAAGAACCAGCCGTATGTTGTTAGATGACAATTCATTCTTGAGCCCCAAGATGTTAGCAAATGAATGGGATTGATAACTATGGATTTCGTTCATTTTGCTCAGTTAATATGGCTTTCTGTTACTTTTGTCTTGCTTCAGAATGTTGTCAGTTCTTTAGATTTGCATGCCATTAAGTATTTTTTTAAAATATACTATCTTAATAAGAGGTTAAAATGAAGTTAATTAAAAGTACAAACTGTCTGAAAACTTCCACCTACATAATGACCCAAAACTGTAAAGTCAGTTTACATACAATATTTTCCAAAGTTCAGACACTAAAATGTGTTAATCAACATACATTTTGAGATGCAGTAGCATATCTTGTTTGCTAATTTGTTTTAGGATCCCACTTTGCGGACTAAGCAGTCTATTCCAGCTGCCTACAACAGATACGATCAGGAAAGATTTAAAGGAAAGGAAGGTAAGTTGATCTCACAGTACTAATTAGCATTAAGGAAACACTGCATTTGAGAACTGAAAAATGAAACTGACTAGTCTGTTTTCATTGTCAAAGCTGAATAAAGTGCCAAGTATAAGCCCATAAATGATGAATGAAACGTTTTCACATGTAGTCTCTGGAAGTAACACAAGCTAGGAATCTTATTTATTAAAAATGATTTTTTAGTCTTAGCCTTTAAGAAACCGATTGTCTAGTTAAAAACAAAACTTACATGTTAAACACTTTTTTATTCAGTTTCAAGGCAGAGACAGTGTAAGTAGTTTCAACTCATAGGGCCTGGGTATGCACATATATTAGTCAAGCCAGTAATCAACTTCAATACTAATTAAAAAAAAATCTGATAGCGTATCCTTTAAATAGTATGTCCTGAAATTAAAGAGAAAAAAATCCTTAAAATTTTTTTTTTAAAAAGTTGAAGGTTCTTCTGTTTCTAATAGGTGCCTCAAATATTTTGGGTCTAGTATATAATATGTTCAGGTCCATTCTTTTTCAACCAACTCCCTCTCAAAGGAGGGGAAAGGAGTGGAGATTTGCCAACCTATACTTTCAGAGGCACTGATACATACCTCAATGCTGCACTGGTGCTCTTTTTTTTTTTATTTAACAGTTTTTAAATGGCAAGATTAATTCATAAAGACTGGTGTAGTGTTCGTGGAAATTGCCTCAATAACTTTATAAAGTCAACCACAGAGCCAGTGACTGGCCTTCAGATTTCTTAGGAGAGTGCTAAGAGAACACCTGGGGATCTCTTCCCTAGCAGTCAATCCACATTGTGGAACTGCTAGTCATTTGACGACTTGGGCACTAAGAGTATGTCTTCAGTACCGGCTGGATCGGCGGGCAGAGATCGATCCAGCAGGGATCGATTTATCATGTCTAGTCTAGACATGATAAATCGATCCCGAGTGCTCTCCCATCGACTCCTGTACTCCAGCTTGGCAAGAGGCGCAGGTAGAGTCGACGGCAGAGCAGCAGCAGTCAACTCAGGGTAGTGAAGACACCGCGGTAAGTAGATCTAAGTACATCGACTTCAGCTACGTGAAGTTATTCACGTAGCTGAAGTTGCATAACTTAGATCGACAGTGTAGACCAGGCCTAAGTCTCGTGTATGTGTGTGTATGTATGTGTCTGTGGTGTTGTTTTTTTTAAGAGTACAAAATTTTGAAAAATTTGGGAGTGTAATTTAATTAAAATCCATGTGGTGCAGGAAGAGCTATGGTTTTTGTATCTTAAACAACAGAGACTAAAGATAATTAGTAGTTCCACTGTAGTTCTCATTACAAATAAGGAATGCATTTTTTTTCCTGTACCATACAGTGTACATAATGTGTGTGGCTTCAGATCCCACAGTTCTTCATATTTATAATGTATTTATGTACACTTCAGTGCTACATTTAATATGAGACAGTGAGCTCCTGCTCTGAAGTACTTATAATCTAAAGACAAACGCAGATACAATAAAGCTATCCAGTTAAGGTTATCTTTTTATGGAGACCTTATGGGACTTGGGATTCTGGGAAAGATTTGAAGGAAAAGAGGGCTTATTACTTGGCTTTGAGGCACAGTAACTCTCAGTACCTTCCATTATCATTAATGGTGATTAATAATTGAGACAAACCTGGGTCCTCTGCATTCAAAGGTTCTAGCCCATGTGGGTTCTATAATATATTCTCTGTATGGCTTCTTTTTGATTGGGTGAGATTGAGACTCATGGTGGCTTCTCAGGTACCCATAGCTTTGTAAAAAGGAAATGTTCACATTCTTATTTCTAAAACTATTTCATGTCCTCAAAAATAGAAGCCATGGCTTTACATCTTTAAAAACCAAAAGCCCTGTGGGTTTAGCAGAGCATGGTAATAAACACTGACAAACCTTTAAGCAGAACACATCAGCCTTTGACAAAGTGCAAATAATTTTTGGAAATGTAACCATCTGATAAAAATAACCTTCAATGTATGATGTACTGAACATTCAAGTGGAAAATAGTTTTAAGCTGCGAAAACAGTAACACTTCATAACCATCAGCAGCTAAATGTCTACTGCCCTCAGTTTTTTGCTCTGTAGTTTCTCCTTAATATTCTGCAGGTCAAGCAGCTTTCATGCCATCCTTTTAAACTTGTTATGATTCTGTCCTGTTTTTAACAAATTAAGTCTGACAGCTGACTTTTAACAATTAGATTTTATTAAAAATAAAAAAACTGATAGACTGGCATATTCATATTTTTTCTATTGTATATCCATTCATTTTATGGATGAAATCACATGTTAAATATCTAAATGAATGCATAGTGCAGCGGTTCTCAAAGTGTGTGTCGGGACCATATTTTAATGGGTTGCCACGGCTGGAGTTAGACTTGCTGGGGCTGAACATGAAATCTGAGCCCCACCGCCTGGGACCTAAGCCTTTCAACTTTGGGCCCCTCCACCCAGGCCTGAAACCCTTGGGCTTCAGCTTTGGCCCCCTTGCCCAGGGCTCCGGTGGGCTCAGGCTTTCCCCTCCTCTCTCTCCCCCTCCCCCCCCCCCCCCCCCCCCCCCCCCGCGCGGTCTTGTAGTAATTTTTGTGTTGGAAGGGGGTTGCGGTGCAATGAAGTTTGAGAACCCCTGGCATAGTGAAATGCATTTGGAAGATCAGTTGGCCTGGGTGAGAGCAAATCATATCGGGCACTAATGCCAGTCTTGAAAACATAGAAGAAAGCATGTTGTCTTGTGTTAAGAGTTGAATATGTAGTGTGGCATTCATTCTTGTTACCAACAGGATTAGTTTTTGTAGGGTTGCCTTTAATATGATAACTCTTCTTTAGAAAAAGTCAGAATGTAATAATTGATTATAGAAAGAGGAGTGCAGTGTGCTCAAACTTGGTGACCACAGCTCTTTGATTTCATGAGACCAGGATCTTTTAAACGACAAAATTCTCCCAACTATACAGATTTCTTGTCTATTGCTTGTATCATATTTTATATACCTGCTTTTACAATTTGAAACCTGTGTCAGCCATAGCAATGTGCACTTCTTGGAAAGACTAATAGTTCACCTATCAGTCAAACTAGCTACTATTTGATTTCCATATGGTATAAAATGTAGGGAAGGGAAAAATCATAATCTTTTCAGAGGGGAGATAATGTGGTTCTGAGCCTTGTTATATCTGGATGGCTCAACAGCAGTCTGCCTCATTATTAAATGTGTGCTAATCGAAGCACCCACAAAATACAGTTAAGTTAAAAAAGTAAATTGTAGATATGTGCAGCATAGTGATTAAATATGCACACAGTAATCTCATTATTGTAAAAGCAAACAGACTGAACTCTAATGAAATTGATAAGAGCTCTTTTAAATCAAGTACAATAGACAACCAAAATTTCTGAATTGCATTTAACAAAACAAACAAACAAACAAAAAAAGCCCCCTTCTCTCTCTGTCTCATGCCTAGGCAAGGAGGGTGCAGTTTCCCCATGGAGTTAATTAACACCAAAGAGTAACTGGCTGGCAGTGTTCTTGTTCTTGTGACTAGGATTGATGGCACTTAGATTCATTAAGCATTTTCTAGTAGTTTCTTACTCTTGTGTGGATACAGTGTGGACATACGGAGGTGGGGAGTAGTTCCCTCTGTACCCTAGAGGGAAAAAGAACCTTGTGTCTGGGTTGCGCAATCCTGGGATAGGAATCCTAGCAACAGTTAAACCTAGAGAGAAGACATAGGTTGAGCTTTATCTAGTGAAATCTTATTATATTAATTAAGACCAATTCTAGGGAGGGGGATAGGGTATTTTTGGGCTTTTCACAATATACAAAGTATTTCAGAACAGAATTGGAAAAGAAACTACTTATGCTTTAAAAAGTATCACCTCATTAAGCACTAAATTTTCATACCCTGTACAAAGGCAGAGTACAGAACCTATTAGGAACATAATGCAAAGTCTTGCAAAATGGGGGAACAGATGAATCCTCAACCTGAAGCTGGAACTGTGAAGCTACTCTGCAACTCCTGCTGCAGTCTGTGGGGCATAAGACAGACTTAAGGGAGAAGAATTCCTTACATGAAATATATTAGCACAGCATTTATTTTTAAATATTTCTAGTTCTCCTAATACCATGTTGGTAATAAGTTAAAAACTTTGTGTTTCATCTTTATCATTTACCATTTGCTTTTTGTTCTTTTTATCTTTGTACCACATTGTCAGTATTTTAGCAGATTTAGCAATAAAGACCTATTAAGTCCAAAATTTTCAAAAGTAACTAGAAATTGTGTGTCCAACTTTTGACACCTCAAGGGAGCCTGATTTTTTTAGAAGATGTTAAAGTGCCAACCCTCTGAAAATGAGGCCCCTCTAACAAATCTCATGTTGGGCACCCAAAATCATTAGTCACTTTTGAAAATCTCGGCATATAATCACTGGGTGAAATTCTAGGGCCTATGATATGTAGGAAGTCAGATTATCATAATAGTTCCTTCTGATCTTAAAACTCAATATGCTATTAGTATTTGAGAGTAACAGGAAAACTCACTGAATTTTCCTCCATAACGAATAAATATAAGGATAATATACCAAAAAGCATTACTCATGCTGTCCTGAATAACCTTCTTAAAAACTGGAACTAAATTATATATACAACTTGCCACAAAAATAGCGTGTGTAGTCTTTTTAACTCTTCTATCAGAGGATCATGCAACATTAGAAGAGTTTATTAGTATTAAACTAATAATTACTGCGTAAGGACTTAGATTCTTTTAATCTCAATTTTACTACAGTATTATCCATGGCGGTCTTAATTAGGAAATTGCTTTCTTATGTGGGTTTGTTTCTACCTTGGATATTTCAGTGTGTTGGCTTAGTATGGGAATCAGGTTGCTTGTTAACATAAGCAATTTAAAACGTGTAGATGTAAGATAATGGGTTAAAACACTTTAACCTGGCAAGATATGGTAAGTAGACTGCTGCGTTGCAGCCAAGTTTCTGTATGTCCTGGGATGGATCGTTACTCAGAAGGTGGTATCAGTTTGCTCACCTAGACGGCTTGCCTTACAGTCTCTATGCCAAATAGGACAAGTTCTGTTATACACTGCTCTACAGCCAAAATGCTTCTGAAATAAATGTAGTCAAACTTTACTAATTCTGGGTCACTGAGAACGAAAATGATGCTTAAAATTGTTGATTGGCTCTAGTTTTCAAGATATGCTATTGGGTCAGTATATACGACCCTTGACTTGGGAATGGTGGAGGATAAGTGAGTTATAAAGGGAAGGGAATCTCAGTTTAAACCAGAAATGACTAAAATACATCTTTGACTGGGTCTATGAATAAATCTATGACTGGGTTTGGACAGTACTTGCTTTTTAGGCAAAACAATGAATGATGCAATCTGAAGCTGGTATTGCATCATACATGATATGAATTGCAAAATGTTATTCCTAGAAGTCATGGATGATGTAATCATAACGAAGCTTACATCACTCTGCTGAACACATTGCCCTATATCAGCTCTAGAAATCATACAGCGTCATGCTCTCTTATTTGTCAGTTTTTGATTTTGCAAAGGGACACATTTCTGTTTAGCCAAAGTGAGCAGAGATGCCTCGTACTTGTGTGAACAGTGCAGATAACTTCTGCTGTGTTTGTGGTGAAGTGACTTTTGCATCACAAAAGCGCAGTATCACCACTATGGTTAAGAAAGCCTATCACCTTTATTTTGGCTGCAAAATTGGAGATCAGGACAAGAGGTGGGCCCCACACATATGCTGCAACACTTGTGCAACAAATCTTCGCCAGTGGTTGAACAGGAAAAGGAAATCTATGCCTTTTGCAGTGCCGATGACTTGGAGAGAGCCAACAGATCATACCAGCAATTGTTACTTCTGCATGGTGCCTCCAGTTGGGAAAGGTGTGTCAAAGAAGAAACAGTGGACTGTGCATTATCCAAATATTCCATCAGCTATACGCCCAGTACCCCACGGAGAAGGACTGCCGGTTCCTGCTGCACCAGAATCATTCTCACTTGAGGAAGAGGATGAAACTTCTGGTCCTGAACTATCAATGTCACAGGACCCACATTTTCTCCCATCCTCCTCCTCTGAATCACACCTCATAACACAAGGTGAACTGAATGACCTTGTCAGGGATTTGGGACTACCCAAGAGTAAGGCAATGCTGTTGGGCTCCAGACTACAGCAGTGGAATCTCCTGGCAGGTGATGTTAGGGTTTCCATGTTCCGTGACCATCAAAAGGATCTTGTCTCATTCTTCTTCATGGAAGGCGATCTTGTAGCCTGCAACAACATCGATGGTGTGATGGCAGCCCTCAACATCGTTCACGATCCAGATGAGTGGAGACTGTTCATTGATTCATCGAAGACCAGTCTTAAAGCTGTTTTACTGCATAATGGCAGTGTTTTGCCATCAATTCCAGTTGGTCATGCAGTCCATCTGAAGGAAACCTATGACAACATGAAACAACTTTTGAGGTGCATAAACTATGACCAACATCAGTGGCAGCTTTGTGGCGATTTGAAGGTTGTTGCTCTCTTGCTTGGTCTGCAGACTGGATACACAAAGTATGCTGTTTTCTCTGCGAATGGGATAGTCTTGCAAGAGATTCCCACTACATCAAGAAAGATTGGCCACTCCGACAGTCATTGGAGCCTGGGAGGAAAAGTGTTCAGCATCCACCACTTGTTGAATCAAGGAAGGTTTTGTTTACCACCCTTACACATCAAGCTGGGTCTGATGAAGAACTTTGTCAAGGCCATTGACAAAACACAAGCAGCTTTCAAGTACCTCCATGGAAAATTTCCAAGGTTAAGTGAAGCTAAGATAAAGGAAGGTGTCTTTGTTGGTCCTCAGATTCGTGAAGTTCTTCGAGATGATGCATTTGACCATGCACTGCGTAGCAAGGAAAAGACGGCATGGAAAGCCTTCTAGTTAGTGGCAATAAATTTTCTCGGAAACAACAAGGCAGTCAACCACAGGTTGTTGGTGGAAAACCTCCTCAAGGCATACAAAAGCCTTGGTTGCAACATGTCACTAAAGATACATTTTTTGCACTCTCATCTAGATTTTTTTTTTCCACCGAACTGCAGAGGGGTGAGCGACGAGCACGGCGAGCGATTTCACCAGGACATTGCAACAATGGAGAAACGTTATCAGGGCAAATGGAGCCCATCAATGCTTGCAGACTATGGCTGGACAGTCTACACAATATACATAGACATAAAATGTAAAAACTTAAATATCTTAGAAACAGTAGCCAATCAGTTGTTTTAATTGTCATATTTGAATTCAGCACATCAAAATACATAATAAATAGAACATTTTATCTCTGAAGCAGACGACTTCTCAAAAATTGTAGACCAGTGTTATTGGAATGCTTTAGTTAAGGTAGCTGCAATAGTAAATAAGTGTTTAGATGTTAAGTACTATTCTTTGAGAGTAAAGAACAAATCTATTATACCCGCAGTAAATTGAACTGCTTTAGCAGTCCTGTAGTAGACACAGACCAGTGCTCATTCTCAAGCATACTTTTTATTACTCCAGCTATGATTAAAAGGAGAAAAGTTGTCTTGTCTTTAAACTTAAATTATTGTATGTCACATTAAACATGTAAGAATGTGTCTTGCAGCTCCATCCATCACAAATGGTCGATCTGTCCTCGCCATGGAAGATCATGTTACCTGGCTGTACACCTGCCAGTCCCATCCCTTCCAAACAATCGAGCTGTTAACACAAACACACTGCAATTACTATGCTCAGCATTATTTCCTCACTTCTGACTTTGACTTTCAAATTGCCAGTGAGCAGCACACAATCTTTAACAATACAAAATAAATTTAAATACTAGATTTTCTCCTTTTCTGCTTACCTTTTAAGTTAAACTCATTTTAATTTTGACTGGGCATTAAGAAGGTAAGAGAACTTCATGCATGGCATCATTTTCATGGCACAGACCACCTCTTTCTAACCCTTAACCTGTCACATCTATCTTGGCACTATAACCAGCTATATTTTTGATTCATAACTGCTTCTGAAACAGAGGCAATGCTCTTTTTGAACAGCATATCTGGCACCCTTCTCCCTCTTACATCAAGGCTTAGTCCTTCATTTTGAACAGTGTATACTTAAGTTAGCCAGTGACATGCTCAACCACTGAGCTAATGTGTGACGGTGTTTTTTGTTCTATAGGATATTCAAGTAATAAACTGCTTTAAGAGCAGTGGCTAAATAGTTCTGTGCTGACCTTTTTAGACTGCTTTGCCTGCGTTTCATCAAATCCACTTTTAAAGTGATGTTAGCACATGTGAAAAGTGCTGAAATGATAACTCGGAAGATTTGCATGATCTTTTCTATCAAACATGTTCAGCACAGGTGGTAGCAATATAAACTTCCCCACCAATGCCCTCTCCCTGACTTGAGGGGCTAACTTCAGAAGTGAGATGCTGGTCTTTGTTTCTCTGCTGAGACTACCACCAATGTGCCCATAATCAAAAACTGAATTGCTATCAGAACTGACACTACTTGTGATCCCATATGGTATAAACTGGAGAGAGATTTGTAGGACAGCCATCTGATAGTATTCTTTCTGTCATTATAGGCCACAGTGTCTTCTTTACCACATGTAAATGTTTTCCTATGTTTAACTGAAAGCCTTGCTGTTGGACTTAGTGTGGGCATCACTCTTTTACCCACACCTGTAATTTTGCTTCATGTTTAAGTACAGTTGTATTTACACAATAAATTAATGTGTTCAGATTGCCTACTTGCCACTTCTTTTGAACAGTACATTTATGAAATAGAGGCGGGGGTCTCCAGTTTCTAAACTTGAGGCTGCTTTTGCAGGTACTAAGCAAATTTGTTGTTACCAGAACCAGTTTGTCAATGAAGTTTTACTATAAATGTATTTCTTGTCTTGTCATGGGGATTTTAAGAGCTTGCTGCTGTCTTGTAGATGTGTAATAGCGTTTTCTACCAAAATTCTAAATTTTAATTATACTCCGTGCCCAGATTTGTTTCTTTTGTGCTTAGAATTAAATTTCTATTTAGAAATAGAAGCCTACAATCAAAAAATGAATGTCATTAATAATAGAGAATAAATATGCAAGGCATCCACAGATTTTGATTTGAAGAAATACATGTCTTCATGTTTTTCCAGCCTCGTGTGGGTGAGCTGGGTGATGTGATATATGTCTGAGTATTAGAAGACTATAAAATTAATATTTGCAAATAAAACTTCAGTTACTATTCTCAGGTTGATATTGAGAGGCTGTTAAACGGAAGCTCATGCTGAGTTCCAATTGTGAAATTATTGAACTATTTGATAAGTGATTGATGGGCTAGGGGATTTATAAACAGTCTCTCTTTATATCTGATGTATTTTATACAATTCAGTTATTTTGTTAATGTAGTTTAGAAACCGCTGCATGGAGCCCTTTGTTTTTGATTTGACTGCTAGTAAAGAGGGATGTGTTAACTTCTTGTTTGGAGTGAAATTTGGTGTCTGACTTCATTAGCATAGTGGTTCTTAAAACAGATTAGTGGACCACTTCCAGATAGTGCAAAAGAGCTGCTGTCATCAGAAATGAGACATGTACCACTGAAATGGGGAGTGGTATACAGTCTTCATTTTAGGTATAGATGAATCAGCCTTCAACCAGAGCTCCTTTGTGTTCCTAGCAGTGCTCCCTTGTGCTGCTTTTGCCTGTTTGGGTTCCTTCCAGGAACTAATCTAAGTCTTTTTTTGTCAGCTGCTATTTTGATGTAAATTCAACCATGATCAGATTTACTGAGGGCTCAACACTGGATGAATAGCCAACAAAAGGGACACAGAAACAAACTGCAGAATGACCTGGAATGGTTAGGACAGTGGGGCTTGTAAGCAATGAGGGAAAATTTGGGGTTTTAAAAATGTAAAATCTACCAGGCGAGTGGAAATAAAGAGCATGTATACAAATTGTAGTGGTGGAATAATCAGACTGAACAACTCTCTTCAATATACTTACTGGCTTATTTTCAATTTGGGGCCTAGCCCTTTTAAATGGAGCCAGGCATGGTGTTTGCTGTAAAGTGAGGCTGGGAGGGAAGGTGGTCCGAGATTTCTGAAGTGGTCCACAGTATAAATTTTTTTGACACATGCTGGGTTATTGAACCATCTGAAATTACTGTTAGGCTACAACATGGGAATTGATATACCATAACAGACAACAATCTAGCTAGTTAGATTTCTCATATCAGTGGTGGTGGGTGAAAAATGAGATCCACTTCCATTTAGGCATAAACAGTTTATTTTAGCCTATATTTTGTACATTTTAATACAATACTATTATCACCTATGAATGACATATACATGCAAAAACAGATAAGGCAAGAAAGATAACCAATCAAGTTCTGTCGCCTAGGGATAGAGCAACTTCTTTCAAATCTCTGGTCTCATGTTTTTCCCTGTTTTCTACACACTCTTGTTGTCAATCACATATCTTTTATCCCTTGTTCTGTAGCTTTGTGCAGTATCTATTTCCCAAGTTACCTCATCTGTGTACCTATCTAAATAAAACATTCCCATGCATGGAGGGGATGGAATGATGAGACTGCCTGCAATGGCATGTAGCTGATCTGAAACTGCTAGCACCAAACATCGCCAATGGCCAGTAATGGGACACTAGATGAGGAGGGCCCTCAATTACTACAGCAAATTCTTTCCCAGATGTGTCTGGTGGGTCGTGCCCACATGGTCAGAGTCTTACTGATCGCCATATTTGGGGTCAGGAAGGAATTTCCTCCCAGGTCACATTGGCAGAGACCCTGGGTTTTTTTGCCTTCCTCTGGGTCATGGGGCACAGGTTTAAACTAGTGTAGAGTGTGAATTCTCTGTAATTTGAAGTCTTTAAATCATGCTTTAAGGTCTTCAGTAACTCAGCCAGAGTTTATGGATCTATTACAGGAAGCATGGGCGGGGTTCTGTGGTCTCCAATGTGCAGGAGATCAGACTAGATGGTCATGATGGTCCCTTCTGACCTTTAAAGTCAGAGTCTATTAATCACAGTAACTAAGACATTTTTGCTTATCCTGCTAAAACTTACTTTTATCTGTCTGCTTCTGTCATCTATTCTTTACTATCCTCCCCACGGCTCTGTCCAGTTTTTGCCTTATAATAGTTATTCTCCTTACTGATCTGTTTTTATGACCTTGGGGTTTTTCTTGTTGGGGGAGAGGCGGTACACCTGGAGCTTGACGCTCTGCTTTACTCTGTTGTTACACAGACCAAGGTTTTTACAAATAAGAGAGATAAACCAGATTTTAAGGTTTAGTGAAGCTGTTTCAGTGAAGTTCTGAAATGCTGCATCAGCAGAGACATACCAATTGCAACATTCCTTGATATTTTTTTATATTGTATATAATATCGATTTCTCTAGTTAGTATGTATATTTGATTAACAGTTTGTTAGTTTTCTAACCGAGATTACTGCAACATACTCCAGAGGAAGTTGTAATTCCCTTGTTTCCACAATGCATTCAGTGAGGAGTGATGGGGAAAACTTCATCCTAATCTTACTGAAAATCAGTTTATGCCCTGAAGAATAAGGATTGATTAGTCATTAACACTTTTATGCTATTAGTGTAACCGCAGTTTATTCAAATAAATATATAATCTTTAACACATTTCTTTGTTTATGGTGGTTTTAGTAGTGTGTGTGTGTGTGTGTGTGTGTGTGTTTATAAAACTAATTTTATCTACCTACACATCTAGGGTGTGTAGAATGTGGTTCATGAGACTGTATGTTAGGGCTGCTTTTAGTTGCATAATTGGGGCTTCTGCGTCTGTTAGAATCTGCGTTTAAAATTGACTACTTGTATTGTATTAAAGGTGAATATGCTTGAGTGAATTTATATTCCTTATTTTGCTATTGTACTAAAATCCCAGTTTTTAAAATTCTCTATCAGGCTTCCTTTGAGTATTCTGCATATGTTGAGTTGTAAAACTAACATGCATATCAGGATATCAAAACCAAATTTAAGGGCCAAATAGTGCAATCACAACCCTTATTCTCAGTTCATATTCTGAGCCACTGTCCCATCTTAATCTAGCCCAGATGAGTTATGAGGATGTGTATTTAGAGCAGCACCAGCAGCATATAGAGCAGTTGCAATATTGGAAAGAGATGAGAGAAAGGAAGACCAGTCAAACTGGATATACAAGCATGGGTAGAGGAGTGTTGTCCATGTAGCAGTAAAGTATTCTGAACTGCTTATAGGAAAACTGGTTACAGGAAAAACAAACAAGCAAAAGTAGCCATCTGCCCGAAGCAGAACAGTGTGTGAGCGATCCATGATTACTATCCATGTTTTTAACCAGTGTTAAACATAAAGAGAGCATTCCTGGCCCCCATTGAAGTTTATGGCTAAACTCCCTGGAACCACAATGAGACCAGGATTTCACCTAACCAGTCATAGGCCATATTTAGAGCTAACCAAGATAGTGACTGTGATTAATGTAGTTAAAAGTTAGTGTGTGTACAGGACTTAAAATACTGCACCAGCAATAAGGCATTTTTCCTCCCAAAAGTAGCTGGAAAGGAATTTCCCCTATCCTGCCAGTTTAAACATGGGCTTTATTCTGATACTTGCATGTGGAATGACTTACAAGAGGCTCTTTTACTTTACAGAGACGGAAGGCTTCAAAATTGACACTATGGGAACCTACCATGGAATGACTTTGAAGTCTGTAACGGTAAGTTAAAAAGCATTTCTGAAATGTTGTATGCCTCAGTGACCGCATATATAAATGGTTCAGGTTTACTTTGCCTGTGCCTCTCAACAAGATTGTCTGTTTGTTTGTTGGAAGCATTAATGAGAAGTCAATGTCTGATTTTAAAACCTGGGGAATGCACTGGCTGTGTATAAATTGAAGAGCTCTTTTTTTAAGATGTTTGTATCCCTGGGTAGGGGCTAATACTTTGCCTACGTGAGAAAGGGTTTGCCAGTATAGCTATACCGGCAAACTCTCCTACTGGAGATGCAGATGATATCAGTAATTCTTTTGCCAGTATTGCTTATAGTGGTTCTTCTAATGATAGGAGTTATACCAGCAAAAGGTCTTTTTTGTCGGTCTAACTGTGTCTGCCCTAAGGCTTTTGCTAGCATAGCTATGTTGGTTAGCGGTGTAACATGTCTGCAAAACTTTGAACTGTGGACTTGGAATATTGCCTCATATCCAACTTTCTGTTTGGATTTAATTTAGTGATGGTAGAGTTTGTTGACCTCTGCAGTACTTGTCTAAGCTTTTTCCTCCATCTAGCCTGGTGAGATTGATGACCATATGTACCAAATGACCTGATTTATCTTTTAATGTGGATTGCTATATGTACAGATGAGAAAGCAGAGACCCTCAACCAGACTTTTATTTCATGTTTGTCTTAAATTGTCTGCTTATATGGAAGTTGGTTGAACATTCTCAAACAAATGCTGTTTTGATCTGCTTATAAGTAGGATAGATGCTACAAAACTAACATAAAAGCCTCATTAAGACTTTTGCCATTGGTATACCTATATACATCTGATGAATAGAAAGCCCTAAACGTTCTTTTAAATCTGTGCACCTATGCCTACTGTGCACTCCTAATTTGAACGTAAAATAATGCCTAGAATGTAAATGTTTCGAAACTAATTGGTTCTTATTTGAACTTTTCCCTTTGTCTAATAAAAACTGTTTTGCCGTTGTCGTCCTCCTCCAGTCTGAAAACACTGGCATCCAGTTCATCTTTTAATATTTAATTTTAAGTAATGAATCCATTTGGTGCCAAAAGTCTGCCTTTTAGATTAATTCAAAACGCACTGGTGTGTAGAATTAAGGGGGGGGAAATGTGGTTGCTTGAATCAAAGGCCTTGTGTTACAGTGGTGCTTGTTAGGCTAGCTCCAGTGAAGGGTCTAGCAGCACTAGGTTACTAAACACAGATTTCAGGGTGTAATGTCTGTTTCAAATCGTCATGTTGTGACTTGGCAAACAGGTTGCCTGCTTGTTGTCCTGTGGGGAAAAAAGAGTTTCTATTATGTTGTTCAAAGCTTTAGCTAAACTAGGCTTAATTAAAATTAAAACAAAATCTTAAAGTGCAATTAGTCAGGAAAGTGACCTTAGAAATAGCTTTGCATGGCTTCAAATCAAAGTTCTGCATCCAAAAGTTTTTCCCCCCCGATAACCCCACCTTACAAATTCAACACAGGATCTATAGTTTTAAGATACTTTGAACTGAAGTCTTGAATACAAGTTGCTAAATTGGATTCCTTTGTTTCCCCCCCCCCCCCCTACAAGCTCTTCCATTTAAGAAAAAAGTTTCACAGTTTAAAAAAAAAAAAAAAAAAAAAAAAAAAGACTAATAATGAAACTAAAACTGGTTCTTTACTTAATATGATCTAGAACCTTTTGGAATAATAATAATAATAATCCAGTTTCTTAAAAAAGTTATGGGACTACACATATGATCTTTATAGTGCCATGAGAAGCAATAAAATCTCCTCTGCCATTTTAGAATTACTCCATCTAAGAATCAAGTTCTGTTACTTTGAGAATCTTATTTTCCACCAGACTTTTCAATAGTTTTAAAGCTGAATCTGAGAGTTGTGGTGGAATCTTGGCTTTGTGTTATGGACGTGAAGGAAATAATTGTTACTTAAGTGGTGCAGAAATATTACTATATGCATCTCTCTCCAAGCTTGATTTCACTTAAGTGAGTGGCTTGGTTTGAAGGAGATTGTATAGTCAGACAACCACCAATCTGTACCATGGTATCAAGTTTGTGACTTCTTTTGAGTTTCACACTTTCTTTTCAGTGCTGTTTCTTCTATTTTTCACACAGTACTGGAAGAAATCAGACTGTCAGGGAATTGAAACATATTCTGCACATTTAAAAAAGAAAGTAATGCAGTAATTTGCTCCCAACAAGTTGAATGGAAAAAAAAAATAAATATGCATTAGAATACTTGGTCAATCCTCACTTCTGGGAAAAATGCTGAAATCTAATGTAAAGCATTCTGCGGCAAGGTAGATGCTTCTCTTAATGCTCTTCACTCATAGCATCCTTGATTTATTTCTATTCTGGCTTCTACATCATTTTGTTTTTGGAATGGAGGAGATCACTGACTACCTTGGGGAAGATTGTTCCTCCAGTTGATTCTCTGAGCACAACTTGATGTTGAACCCTGTTGTGACTACATGATCTAACCTTGATTTATCAAGTGCTAAATTGGTGAGTTGGGCACATTCCTGATGGTTTTGTTCTTCAATCCTTGATTTGTGTGGTGCAGATGCATCCAAATACAATTTCCTCAGTTCGTTCTCTTCAGTGATTCTCAAACTTTTTTTTGTTTTATGAACCACTTTGTGATACCAGCACTTCCTTTTTCTATCCCCTGTGGTATTAGTTCCCAGCAATTTTCATCTCACAGACATCTGTAAAGGACTTGACAGATCTCTGGTTGTGTCTAGGCCATAATGTGGAACCCAGCTATCTGTAGTAATCGGCCCACCTCTGACATTTTAAAAATGCAGCTTAAAATCCTACCTTTTCTGTGCAGCTTGTGATCCATACACAGTTGTCCAGTTTTCTCATAGGCTTCTTACTACTATGAACTTTGAGTTTCTCTTAGTTTGTGCCTTCCACCTGCTCTCATCTTCCTGTTGTAACTGCTTTGCATTGATTTATATGAAACTCTCAAAACTATCGAGTCTGAATATATTGAAACTGCTCTCTGGATTGTAACTGATATTTGAGAGACTCTGGATGCTTGCATTTTTCTACAAAAATAAACAAAACTACATTTTTATTGCTGCTTTGTAAGTGGTGTTGGAAGCTCAATTAGAATTCAAAACTTGTAACAAAATAGATTGTGAATAGTGGGCTTTTTTGAAGTAATGTCAGCTAAAATCTGTGCTGCTGGCTGTTCTTTGCTGTAGTAGGGAAGTTGGCAAGAACTGACTTTCTGTAATGAATTTTTATTGCTAAACCATGAAGTTCATTATTTCTGTTGGTGAATTGATTACAGTAACAGAACTTCTTCAGGAGTGATCCTTTCTCTTACCTGCCACATCTCCCCCATTTTCCTGGGATGGTTAAAATAGATGAATCAATGAACTACTGGTATTAACATTATGATATTTAGTTACCCAGCAGTTTATACTGCAAACTGGACAGCACCTTCATTGTGTCTTAGAAACACATGACCTTCCATCCTGCCTATAGGTTTCACTGCAAACCATAATCTCATGTACTGGTTTTATTATTATTATTATTATTTTATTTTCATTTTAAAATGGGAAATGCTCACTGTCAAGGTAATTTAGGGTAGGGTCAGTGGAAACATAAATATGGAAGATGATCATATTGGTAGTCCTACTCCCATCTCATGTATACAGCGTTGGATGATAGCTGACATTTGTTCTCCCAGTGAATGCTGAGGAAGAATTTCCCACATTTTTAACCTTGTACTATTAAGAGTACAAACATATTTGTTTAAAATGGACACAAAATATACCTGATGCTTTTTTATTGTGACCTTGTTAAAGGAAGGATGCTCAGCTGAAAGCCAAGCTAGTGCCATCTAGTGAAAACCTAAACAATAGTTTGACCTTTACGTTGCATTAGACATAATGAAACTGAATTCTGGACTAATAGTATTGCTGTAACTAGAAAACATGAAGCCCTTAGCTGTCATCACAGCTTGACATGGTTGTAAAGGTCAGCACAAAAGAGCTGTCCAATGACTCATCTTGGAATATTGGTGTAATGAGAAGTTGCTTGTGATTTGCATGTACAATAAAGCTGGCTTTTGCTTTTCCCTTGGTGAGGACGCGCTCTGTATTGACCATATGTACATACAAAGAACAGTTACTTCTCCGGAACAAAGTCAGTGTTACCTAAGTTTTTACCTATAGCTGACTTATGTGCCACTTTATTTTTCTTCTCCTGTGTCCTGGTTTTTCTCCTTCCCTTCACATAAGTGTATTGGTAAATTGTATAATCCTCTATCAAATAATAATCTTCTCTTTCAAATGTAGCCGTCGCATTAACTGGAGTGGCAAGGGTCTAAACTGGGTCTCCTTATCAGTACTACCATCTGAGACTGGGTGGGCAAACTTTGGCCCAAGGGCCACATCTTGGTATGAAAATTTTATGGTGGGCTATGAATGCTCACAAAATTAGGGTTGGGGTGCAGGAGGGGTGCGGACTCTGGCTGGGGGTGTGGGCTCTGGGATGGGGCCAGAAATGAGGAGTTCAGGGTGTGGGAGGGGGCTCTGGGATGGGGGTGGGGGAGGGGAAAGGCTCCAGCTGGAGGTGCAGGCTCTGGGATGAGGCTGGGGGCGAGGGATTTGGGGTGTATGAGGGTGCTCCAGGCTGTGACCAAGGGGTTCAGCGGGTAGGAGGGCGATCAGGGCTGGGGCAGGGGGTTGTGGCATGGGGGCGGTGAGGCTGCAGAGCCCCAGACCCCACTCCCCAACAGGAGCTCGAGGATTGGTTTAAACCAGATGGAGGGTTGGATGTTGCCCCGGGCCATAGTTTGACCACCCCTGATCTGAGACATGGTTTTCAATTTTTCCTATTGGGATCCAGGATCTCCCCCCCCCCAGCCTAAGCGGGGGGGTCCACAGGACCTGGAGACCAAAATATGACGGGGGACAACTAATAAAAGAACAGGGGACAGGAGTGAGGTCAAAGGGTCAAACGAAGCGATTTTTCTATAGGTAGATTAGACCTGCATGTTTATTTTCATAGTGGATGTAACATGGTATTTTTTGCCTTTCCCAGATTTTAGGGAGCTGTGGCTTAATACTTCCGTTTTTCTTTGGAAATCACAGCCTGTGAAGCATGGATAATCTGTTTGTTATTTTGACTGCTGGTGTTGGAGGCTGTCACTGAAGGTCATATTCAGCTACAACCATTGTTAACACTCCTCTCCCTTGGGAACCTCTGCCAGAAGGCATGGATTTGTCCACATCATATTTGTCTACATGTCCTTGATGTGAGACACTTCGTCAGCTTGTCCCACTCCGGCGCTCCAGCCGGGGCACTGGGTCAGCAGGGGGGATTGTCAGATTGTTCACACACCAGAATATGAAAATAGTCTCCAGCACATGTCTCCCAGAAGCTGCGGTATGGACCCGCTCGGCTTCTACGTGCTCCAGTGGCCCACTCCAGTGGGAGCCACTGGGGTGGTGCCTGTGGATGGGGCAATGTGCAGAGCCACCTGGCCGTGCTTCCGTGTAGGAGCCAGAGAAGGGACATGCCACTGCTTCCGGGAGACACTTGAGGTAAGCAGCACTCGAAGCCTGCACCCCTGAGCCTCTCCCCATGCCCCAACCCCCTGCACCAGCCCTGATCCCCCTGTTGCTCTCCAAACCCCATCAATCCCAGCCTGGAGCACCCTCCTGCACCCGAAACCTCTTATCCCCAGCCCCACCCCATAGCTTGCATCCCCAATCAGAGCCCTCACCCTCTCCCGCACACCAACCCCAATTTTGTGAGCATTCATGGCCTGCTATACAATTTCTATTCCCCGATGTGGCCCTCAGGCCAAAAAGTTTGCCCACCCCTGATTTATAAAAAAATATTACAATATATTACTTTTTGTGAATTGATTGTTCACACGCCAGAATATAAAAATGGTCTGCTATAGTTTTCTGGTAAGTTTTCTCTTCTGAGTTACATAGAAGCAGTTAGTTTAGGTGTACATTTGAAAGGTAACATTGTCCAGTAGATAGGCAAATGTACAATCCCCAGCTTCACCCAATGCCCTGTCCTGTAACCTTGAGCAGGACCCTATTTGCCCTCCTACTCTTTATCTGACTTTTCTATTTAGACTGTACACTCTTCGGGGCAGAGCCTGTCTTATACATTTTTGTGCTAGGCATTTCATCCAAGTCAGAAGTAGTGCCAAAAGAACTTTGTACCTTTTCTATTCTCCGCTTTGGAGTTAAGTCATCTGGTGCATAAAACTGTATATAAAGAAATTGAAATGAAGAAAAAGAATTTTCACTAGGCTATGTTTTCATTTTTAAAAAGATATCCAAAACCTATACTATGGGCCTGACCTATATAACCGTGCACTTTTAAATATCATTCAGCCACCTCAGTGATTGTTTTTTCCTGTTTCTTTGGTTAAACTTGACTAACGCCGGACAAAAAATGCTACAGTTACAAAACAGCTTACCATTATTCCACACTAGGTAATTTACAGAACACAGTTCACCACACACAAGAGAGACTGGACTGAGGTTACACTTGTACAGAGAATAATGAACAGTTCGTTATGTAAAAATCGCAAGCCAACTGTGCTTAATTTCAGTGAGAAGACAGCGAAACATCTATTGTTTAATGGCCCATTCTTTCAGTCTCCCTCCCCATCGTCGCAACCCATTCTATAATATAAAAATCTTGTGTAACCCACATGCAAATAGTTTTGTAAGTGGCTATTCCTTTTCTAGTGTTAAACACTAACTTCAGTGGCAGATTTAGAGTTAGTCAGGCCCTGTGTGCCGCTTCATTTTCAGAGGCCCCCCCTCGGGACCCAGCCAAGACTCGGGGGCAGGTTGTCAGATATTTGTCCTGTATTTTGAAGGGCCCCCTGTCATTGGGGGCCCCGTGCCACCGCACGTTTGTTTCATGGTAAATCTGCTCCTGACTAACTTTAAAAGAAATCTGAGGATGATGCTACAATTTACTCATTTATTTGAAACAGGTAAAAATAATATTATACCAAACATTTTTACACCACTACAGTCCTAAATCCTACTGATGGCAATACTTCAATTCAGACATGCATTTAATCTCCGTTTTGGTACCGAGATACATTGTGTTCTCTTATTTTCTCTGAATACTTCCTTTTAATTAATTGACCAGCATCTCATGATTTACTCATATAGGTGTACCTCAGTTATCCAAATCTTCTATGCAAAGTCTCTGTGTGCACATAATGTTGCACCTCTTCCCCAACCTCAATGACCCCCTCACATGCCAGCTTTAGGGAATCCAGTAGCTCCTGTCTTGACCTTCTTTAGCCCATCACATAATAATCCATGGGGGAGACATTGCGATGCCCTACTTATTGGATCTTCAGATAACCTTTGTTAACTGGATTTTGTATAATTGAGATTCTACTATACGACAAAGTTGAGGATTTTTTATTTTATTTATTTATTTTGGCGGGATGGGCAACAAAATCCTTTGATTATGTAAACTTTAATTTAGTCAAGTCTCAGTTCTTGAACATCAAACTGAAACTGATCTAAAAATGCTTCCGAATGTAGTGGAGTTTAGCCAATATTCAGATTCTTCCAGAATAACTGTCAGATGTGTGGTTTACCTACCAGTACATGTTTATCCTAAAGTGATCCCCCCCCCCTCCCCCCCACCGTATAGACTGTATAATGTACTAACTTCATTTTGAAAACATTACCTGTGGACCAAAATCTCTATTTGGGTAACTTTAGTCTTTGACAGATAGTCAAACAAATATCACAACTGAACTTTCAAATATCACTAACTGCCAAAAAATCTTTACAAATATAGATGGGGGCAGAGGGAAGGAGGGATAGCTCAGTGGTTTGAGCATTGGCCTGCTAAACCCAGGGTTGAGAGTTCAGTCCTTGAGGGGGCCACTTAGGAATCTGGGGCAAAAATCGGTACTTGGTCCTGCTAGTGAAGGCAGGGGGCTGGACTCGATGACCCTTCGGGGTCCCTTCCAGTTCTATGAGATAGATATATCTCCATAGGTATAGCTCCATATCTTTTGCACCAACTATTTTAATCTGGAAAATTGGATGCTAGCCTGTCAGCACTGGAAAAATAATTTTTAAAAGAGATCATTTAGAAGCTTTAAAAAGAAGGCTTCCTTCCTACAAACTAGGATTTCTTAATAAGTGTAGACCATACACCTCTACCCCGAAATAACGTGACCGATATAACACTAATTCGGATATAATGCAGTAAAGCAGCGCTCTGGGGGGGCGGGGCTACATGCTCCGGCAGATCAAAGCAAATTTAATATAACGCGGTTTCACCTATAACACGGTAAGATTTGTTTGGCTCCCGAGGACAGCGTTATATCGGGGTAGAGGTGTATATATTTGTCTACACTTCAGAGGTTTGCTATTAGCAAAATATTCATAGATTGATAGATTCTAGGACTGGAAGGGACCTCGAGAGGTCATCGAGTCCAGTCCCCTGCCCTCATGGCAGGACCAAATACGGTCTAGACCATCCCTGATAGACATTTATCTAACTAACTCTTAAATATCTCCAGAGATGGAGATTCCACAACCTCCCTAGGCAATTTATTCCAGTGTTTAACCACCCTGACAGTTAGGAACTTTTTCCTAATGTCCAACCTAGACCTCCCTTGCTGCAGTTTAAGCCCATTGCTTCTTGTTCTATCCTTAAAGGCTAAGGTGAACAAGTTTTCTCCCTCCTCCTTATGACACCCTTTTAAATACCTGAAAACTGCTATCATGTCCCCACTCAGTCTTCTCTTTTCCAAACTAAACAAACCCAATTCTTTCAGCCTTTCTTCATAGGTCATGTTCTCAAGACCTTTAATCATTCTGGTTGCTCTTCTCTGGACCCTTTCCAATTTCTCCACATCTTTCTTGAAATGCGGTGCCCAGAACTGGACACAATACTCCAGCTGAGGCCTAACCAGAGCAGAGTAGAGCGGAAGAAGAATGACTTCTCGTGTCTTGCTCGCAACACACCTGTTAATACATCCCAGAATCATGTTTGCTTTTTTTGCAACAGCATCACACTGTTGACTCATATTTAGCTTGTGGTCCACTATAACCCCTAGATCCCTTTCTGCCATACTCCTTCCTAGACAGTCTCTTCCCATTCTGTATGTGTAAAACTGATTTTTCCTTCCTAGGGTGGAGCAGTTTGCATTTGTCTTTGTTAAACTTCATCCTGTTTAACTCTGACCATTTCTCCAATTTGTCCAGATCATTTTGAATTGTGACCCTGTCCTCCAAAGCAGTTGCAATCCCTCCCAGTTTGGTGTTATCCGCAAAATTAATATGTGTACTTTCTATGCCAATATCTAAGTCATTAATGAAGATATTGAACAGAGCCGGTCCCAAAACAGACCCCTGCGGAACCCCACTTACGCCTTTCCAGCAGGATTGGGAACCATTAATAACAACTCTGTGTACGGTTATCCAGCCAGTTATGCACCCACCTTATATTAGCCCCATCTAAATTGTATTTGTGTAGTTTATCGATAAGAATATCATGCGAGACCGTATCAATAGCCCAAACTGACTAGCTAGCCAACAGGACTTGTGTACAACCAGTTCAACTGAACAAGTGTCCAACGGACAAATAGGAGTGTCCAATGGACTTCGCCGTTCTCAGGTTTTATCAGAATCCTGTGAAAGCACCCCATGCGATGGGATCTTAATCTTCAGAGCAGATAGCCACAGTATTGGACAGACAGTTTCACTCTTCCCTGGGACTCATCAAGCTCTTGAGCCAGCTTTTCAAACGTTTCCCATGACAGCCATAATGTTCTTGGTAACCAGAATATTTTTTTTTTTAAGTTAGATGTAACTACCAGTAAATTCAAATCCTGTCATAAAGTCATGCAGTTTTTCATTGTTCTCATAGTATTTTTAGCTTTCCCAAGACTAGGTAATTTGAAATGTGTTATGGTTCTGTGGATGTCGGATTACATGAACAAGTTTTCTTTTAGCTAGAATGCACTCAAACAGGCAATTGTGGTTTTAAGTTGTTTCATAAGGTGAAAAAGCAGCATATGAGGGTATTGTTTTTGAAGAAAGTCAGAGTTAAAAGTTGAATAATGCAGTCCACAAATTTTCATGTAGGATAGCTTTCAAATCATGTACAGATGTGGCAAGGCATTTTGTGTTGGGCTACTGTTTTGGCTTAGTGCCAGTGTACTACACACAATAGTGCTGTTTGTTTTGTTCCTCAAAAAGGGATGCATTTTATTTTGAGATGATTGTTATATGAATTTGCAGCTCTCCATTAGCCCGAAGTGGGTGTTGACAGATATGGCAATTTCCTGCATATCCTTGCAAGACCTTATTGAATTTAAGTATGTTTGGGGTCTGTTATAGTAAATGCCAAGTTTATGTACTGTTACTGGCTGGGATTACATGTAACTTCTCTAGGGGAGAGAAATGATGTGAGACTGGGAAGTTCAAAGGACTATTTTGAAAATGTGACTAAATTGAGAATGGACTTTTGGGAAATAAGTGTTAAGTGGATTTCTTGGGGAGTACCTGGGGGGAGATTAATGTAAATTCCCTTACACATACACGCTTCTGGTTATGCAAAAATTCTGCCTTTTGAAACTACATCCTGGCCATGGGTCTTTGCTAATTACCTTTTCCAAGAGACTGGAGAATAAAGGCCTGAGCTGTATTGTGGGGATGTATCATCCCTACACCAACCTAATGGAAAGTTCCATGAGGAGAAAAGGGTCACGATGGGACACTTGCCAGGCAATGGCTCATGGCCTTGTAAGACAAAGGCGCCCCCTGGTGGTCTAGGGATTATATAAGATGAGGTAAACAAGGTAATAAATCATGGCCTTATGTAAGGCCCCCTGGTGGTCTAGGGATTATATAAGATGAGGTAAACAAGGTGATAAATCATGGCCTTATGTAAGGAATGGTTGAACCAATCGGTGTGGGGCTATACATGTGATAAACACATGATTCTCCTTCTTGTCCAATCCGTAGATGTGTGATTATAGCCTAATTGTGTTATGTAATGTTGAGAAAAACTATAAAAGAAAGCTTGTAATAAACAGGATTCAGATTCAACTTGCAACCACATTGGTCGTGTGCTTTATCCGCTCCGCATGGGACCCCACACTGTATAAACAGCTTATCTGTCCAGCTGTAATTATTGTTTTGAATCAGACCGTTATGAACCTGTAGCCACAGGGAAAAGACATGTATGTTTGTTTGTTTTTGAAGGACTGAAACCTACTAGAGACTTTGTTGTAATCAGGGTTGACCTCTGGTAAGCCTTTTAGCATGCACATAGGTTCTTTTATGGTTTTTAATGTTTTCTCTGTAATGCTTTCACCTTAAGAATAAGTGTGCTTGCTTACAAAGAGCTGTCTCATATATTATAATTGCAGGCAATACGCTATTCATGCCCTTTGGAGAGAAAGCAAAGCACAGATGCTGGTCTGTTTAGGTGGTTGAGCTGCTGGGAGTATCATAGTCTAGGCAGGATACTGTGCAGCCTGGAAAATCGAAATCAGGAGGGAGAGAGGTGCAGATCTCTTCTCATGAGGTGATGGCTGGGAACCAGGGACCTTTAAGTGTGCGCCTTCGAGGGAGGATGGAGGGGCATATTGGTGCAGTTACCTTGAAGCTGTAACAGGCATCATATAACTACCTAATGTGTGTGATGTAGAATTATCTTTTTTTCTCATAAAGAAAGGCACAATAGGTTTGTTTTTTCAAAGAATAGAAAAGTATACTGGGGAGGTTTTCAGAAGGTTATTTTGCGAAATTTCAGTGCTGGTTGATTATCAGATTTTACTCTGACCCCAAATAGTTATGTTGAACATCTTGTAGAAATGTTAATATATAGGGTGATGTAGGTAAACATTATTCGTTTAGAATATCAGTTGAACTTGAGCTACAGAAGTTTAGTTATTTTTAATTTGTATGTAGTTCAATCACACATATTTCATATGGTTTAACCGGTAAACCTTCTTGTCAACGTATTTTCTCCTACAAACTACCTTTTCTCCTTCAGAATATATAATAGCTCAATCTTCATATGACAGGTTCTTGTCAGAGAGTCAAAAATCTAACAGAAAAGACAGGGAAAGAAGAGCTTGGATATCATGTAGTGTACTGATTCATTCTAAATTTTCTGTTCAGATACAATATGTAGCTTTTATGACTTACAGTTTCAGAAAACTCTTAGATGTGAGCATATTTGTAGCATCTTTCTTATCCCTGCCTAACAGTCCTCACTGTGAAATGTTTAACATTTTCTATGAGAAACCCAGGAAATCAGTAATTTATTTCTAAGTAGTACACATGGGCCTATTGCTTACAGTATATTTGTTGAAGTATAAATTATAATTCACATGGCAGTTTTATGAATTGCTTTAACAAATTGGAGGTAATTACCCATATTGTTGTGTTTTTTAAAATTATCTAGCAGTAGTATCAATGGGCTTCAGTCAAACTCAGCCCCAGTATGCTAGCTACTGAATCCATCTATAGGAAGACACAGAGCATGTCTATACTGTAGCTGGAAGTATAATTTCCAGCTAGGGTAGACATAGCTGCGCTAGCTCTGATCCAGCTAGCGTACTAAAAATAGTAATGTAGCTGCAATGGCACGAGCAGTGGAATGGGTTTGCTGCCTAAGTACTATCCCATATGAATCCCTATATAGTTGGTGTGGCTAGCCTGTCCCACTGCTTGTGCTGCTGGGACTGCACTGCTGTTAGGAGGTTGATCGGAGCTAGCACAGTTATGTCTACCAGAGTTGGAAATTACGCTTTCAACTCTAGTGTAGACATACCCACAGTCCCTGCCCTGAGGACTTTATAAATCTAATTCAAGACAAGATACAAGTGTAGCAAACAGTAGGAGGGAATTAGAGGGTAACAGTGTGGTGTGGATGTTGTGGTTACATAAACCAGCAATTGGCACAATGTGACGGCTCAAAATCATTTAAATGGGAAGGGAATTGTAGTGATAGAAGTGAGGGAGTCAGGAGGCTAGATTGGAAGGGGTGTGTGTCTGGACAGGGGACATATATAAGAAAGTGAGGGCAAAGATTAGGAGGACAAAACTAGGTGACTTTTTGGTAAGGTGGTGATAATAGTAGTAAATGTAGGGCAACTGCTAAGTGAGTCAGTTTTATGGTGGAGATGTTTGGACCTGTTGCTCACTCCTGGGATTGTGTGTCAAAGACTAAAAATGCCATACTAGCAAAGATATGGTTTATAACTTGAACTTGCGAAGGCTTCTGAAGCTCTGGTCTTGTGAAGAACCAGTAATGTTGAAGGGGAAGTGTGCAAAATGGAATATCTGCTCCCAGAGGCTGTGAAGAGCCTTCTCTCTGGCTCTTATGGAGTGGTTTGTTATCATATGGATAACTGTCCTATTTTAATATGAGTAGAATAGACAAGATGGTTTTGTTTTACAAAACAGTAAGTGTATCATGGGCAGAAATCAGTTACATATTGAAGTATCTCATTGACTCATCTTATTATTACTTGAAACTCATTTGTTTCAGGATATGCTCCCCTCCCCATTTCATGCCAGGTGCCCAACTCTAAAGGCAGTGTCACTGCCAGCAGCAGTGCAGAAATAGGGGTGGCATGATGTGGTATTGCCACTTTTACTTCTGCGCCCCAACCAGTAGTCAACAGAAGTGAGGGTGACAATACCATACCATCCTTGCTTCTGTGCTACTCCTGGCAGAGGCGTTGCCTATAGAGCTGGGCGCCTGGCCAGCAGCCTCTGCTCTCTGGATGCCCAGCTCTAGAGGCGGCACCATAGCTAGCAGCTACGCAGAAGTAAGGGTGGCAGTACCACAACCCCCGTATAATAGCCTTGCAGTCTTCTCCCCCACCCGCCCACGATTGGGACCCACGCTTACAATACTGTGAAATTTCAGATTTAAATATCTGGAAGCATGAAATTTACAATGTTTTAAAAATCCTATCACCATGAAATTGACCAAAATGCACCATGAATTTGGTAGCACCCTATTCATAAGATACAAATACTCTTTAACATTCATGTAAAATGACTGGTCTGAGGGGAACTTCAGTATGGCTGACAAAGTGTTAGTGATATGTGCTGTGGAGGACTTTAAACTATAAGAACATTCCTAGAAACCACTACTTACTGAGAACTGTCAAAGTAATTTTATTATTTTTTTTTTAAATTTTGATCCTTAATTACTAATTTTTCTTCTTTCTTTTAAACACAAGTCTCCTTCCCTGTATATTCTAGAGCAAGGAATCTGGAGCGTGCACTGCATTTCAGTTCATTTTAATCCTGCTTGCTAGTTAACGTTGGAGAGCTATTGGGCAAACAAATTGCAGCGTTAAAGAGTGTTGTCAGTCTAGTTATGTCTTAAGAAAATGAGTTGTTTAACATTTTCTGTTTCTATTTTTATTTATAAAACTCAGTGGAATACTTCTGGGCAAAATGTGCTTTATAATACACTTTGTTCCTAATAGTCTATTGCTTGTGTTCTAGTTAATTTAACTATTTGCTGATAATATATACAGTTACCTTGTAATGTAGTGTGGGGTTACATGCTGTTACAGTACAGTATAACTTAGACTTTCAGATCCTGAAAATCTCACTTTATGCTTTACTGCCTGGAAAAAAATTCCAAATGTGTCTAGACTTGGACAAAAAGACTTACAGAAGATCATGTGTATTAAAGCAGTAAAAATGATAGATAACAATAAATCCCAGCATATTCAGCATATTGCCTTATTTTCAGCCTGCTTAAAAGACTGGTCTTTTCCAAGAATTTCTTCCAGTTCTTACATATTTCACCTTTAAAATTTAAACCTGCAAATGAGAATACTTGCACAATTAACTGCCTCAATTGTGTTTACAGGCACAATACTCGAGTACCTGTAATTGAAAAGAGAACAAGTTAATAGGTGCAAATTGCATGAAAGGAAAGCCCCTTCAGAAATCTTGTCCCACTATGATTTTGGTACATAATAAGGATTTATCAAGGCCAGATTTCGTATGCATGTATATTTGCACTGCCTAACAGAAATGCAGTCAGGCTAGTGTAAGGTCAGAAGGTGCCCTAGGCTGAATTTTGGATATGTTCTTTCATTCCAGCAGACTCCTTTCCTATCTTTTTTTTTTTTTTCATTTGATAGAATCTTGTTTGGGGTCTTACTTTACTTTCTGCTCTTTAAGGCTACCTGCCCTTAACTTCAGTGTTAAATTAATTCACATATGATTAGTAATTCCATATGGTCATTATAATGTGTGCAATTTAAAAAAAAATCTGCATGCTGAGAATACATCTTAATAGGTTGTAAAATATATTTGTTTCTTAAATGGAAATGTTGGACAAGATCCAGAAAACTGTTTACTGTTTATGTCAAGTGGTAAATGCATCAGGTAATAGAAATAGTTGATACTTATCTTGTATTCCAAATGATCAAGTCAAGAATTTCTTACCCTTATTAAACAGAGGTTGTTAGTATACAAATGTTTGTGAAGGCCTTCTCAGTTATGGCTATGTATATATTTAAGAAAATATATGTAAGATTATGTTGAGACTTCAACGAATTAACACTATTTTATTTTACTGGTACTTAACATTTCATGGTTTCATCACATAAACTTTCTAATGCTTTCTGCATCTTGTTTGAAAATTCCACTTCATCATTAAGCAAACTCATTCATATTATACACATTTCAATGTATACACACACACACCATATTGAAATGTGTTCTCTGTATGCAGATACATTGATAATCCTACATCATATGCCAAATGTCTAAACAGTCACACTTTTATTTCAGTAATATACTGTTAAGTTTTGTGAGAAAACATAACTACCGACTCTTGGGCTTGGCTGACCGAGCTTGCTGTGTTCTCAACTAGAGTTGCCCAGATGTAGAACACTTACGGCTTTCTCCCACTAGTAATTAAAATCTTAAAAAAGGGGGGGGGTTGTTACTAATATTTGGTAGCAAATGCAGCTGAAATTTTTTTTGTTGATGTAAAATCATTTTTCTTTAACGTTAGTCAAATTCAAAGCAGTTATCTGTTGTCTGAATTGAATTTGAAGGAAAGGGAAACAGTGTGTTCTCTCACGTCTGTAAGTGGCTGGATGGTGTTTCAATGGCCAACCTAAAGAGGGTTAGAGCCATTTACATTCCCAAAATATTGTGTCTCCGGATGGCCTGCTCTCCTCCAAAAATCTTCAGTAATTTTTTTTGTAGAATGAAGATTAAAGTTTTTGAGTTGTTCTTAAAGCTCCTATTTTCTCTCTTGAACCTGTGATGTTTGTCTTTTCTTCCTTCTTCTGTTTTCCACATTGTTTACTCGCTTTACTGCTCAGTCCATAGTGAATTTGTTTTACATTAGTGTAAATTTAGGCTTGTTACTGTAGATAGTATTTTGTTTTATAATCATTTTACTCTGATAGTGCTTCACTAGATGGATTTTCTAAATAGGCTTTTTCTATGTATTTAGTCTGAGTCTGTGTATCAATTTCTTTTCCAGGTCTTCCTCAATAGATTTTTCTTTGAGTTGTTCCTCTTGTGTATGCTGTTACAGCCCTGGCTGAGCTCCTACTTGTGGATGGTCTCCAGGTTGCTGTAAGTGACCAATAATTTGGGTCACACGTGCTTTTAAACCTGCTGAGTCTGAGCAGTTTCCAGACACGGTCTCTGAGTCTGGTGTTTCAGGCACGCTCCCACAGTACAGAATATAATGCTCGTACCCCTTCATGGTGTGTGGAACCCTAAGGTCTAGCTGCCCTAGACCCCAAGACCAGTGCTGACCTCCCAAAATCTCTCACTAGCTTAAGTATGACCTCCCCAGAGCTCCATCCCAGTAGACACTCCAGTTTACTGTAAGGCAGTGACTTTCTGAAGGTACTTATAAAACCATACCTTTTCTCAGAGACAAAGCACAAAATATATATAGATCTATGGAAAAATAACAAACTTGCGGGCAAGGCCATCGCTGAGTTTCCTCACCCCTCTTGACAGCTGATTTTGGGTCTTGGAGTCAGTGTCCTTCCAGAGCGTCCAGGATTCTTGGCATGCCCTCTCATCCTGACAGCCTCCTCTTATCCTGCCCAGGCTTCTCTTCTGATTCTGGTCTGGTCTCCCTATGCTAGAGAGTATCAGAGGGGTAGCCGTGTTAGTCCGGTTCTGTAAAAAGCAACAAAGAGTCCTGTGGCACCTTATAGAGTAACAGACATATTGGAGCATAAGCTTTCGTGGGTGAATACCCAGTTCGTCAGACGCATGTGGTGGAAATTTCCAGAGGCAGGTAGACGATGGATTGTAGCGAAAACTACAATGCATTGGTGATCTTCCAGAAAACACCATCCTAGCCACCATGGATGTGGAGGCTCTCTACACAGACATCCCACACACAGATGGAATACAAGCTGCCAGGAACAGTATCCCTGATGATGCCACAGCACAACTCGTTGCTGAGCTCTGACTTTATCCTCATGCACAATTATTTCAAATTTGGTGACAATATATACCTCCAGACCAGTGGCACCGATATGGGCACCCGCATGGCCCCACAATATGCCAACATTTTTATGGCTGACCTGGAACAACGCTTCCTCAGCTCTCGTCCACTCAACGCCCCTTCTCTACCTACGCTACATTGATGACCTCTTCATCATCTGGACCCATGGGAAGGAGACTCTGGAAGAATTCCACAATTTCAACAGCTTCCACCCCACCATCAACCTCAGCCTGGACCAATCTACATGGGAGATCCACTTCCTAGCCACCACGGTACAAATAAGTGATGGTCACGTTAACACCACCTTATACCGAAAACCCACCGACCGCTATGCCTACCTTCATGCTTCCAGCTTCCATCCTGGACACCCACACGATCCATCGTCTACTGCCAAGCACTGAGGCATTTGGTCCAACCCCAGACAGAGACCAACACCTACAAGATCTTCACCAAGCATTCTCAAAACTATGATACCCGCACGAGGAAATAAGGAAACAAATCAACAGAGCCAGATGTGTACGCAGAAGCCTTCTGCTGCAAGACAAGCCCAAGAAAGAAACTAACAGAACTCCACTGGCCATCACCTACAGTCCTCAGCTAAAACCTTTCCAACGCATCATCAGTGATCTACAACGATTCCTCACTTTCACAAGCCTTGGGAGGCAGGCCAGTCCTCGCCAACAGACAACCCGCCAACCTTAAGCATATTCTCACCAGCAACCACACACCACACCACAGTAACTCTAACTCTGGA
The DNA here is from genome assembly GCF_011386835.1 of Chrysemys picta bellii. Classification (NCBI taxonomy): domain Eukaryota; kingdom Metazoa; phylum Chordata; order Testudines; family Emydidae; genus Chrysemys; species Chrysemys picta. The sequence continues at coordinate 47,888,742 of NC_088798.1, read as the reverse complement.
ACCAATCCATGCAACAAACCTCGATCGCAACTTTGCCCACATATTTACACCAGCGACACCATCACAGGACCTAACCAGATCAGCCACAACATCACCGGTTCACTCACCTGCACGTCCACCAATGTAATATACGCCATCGTGTGCCAGCAATGCCCCTCTATGTACATGATCCAAACTGGACAACTCCTACGTAAAAGGATAAATGGACACAAGTCAGATATTAGGAATGGCAATATACAAAAACCTGTAGGAGAACACTTCAACCTCCCTGGACACACAATAGCAGATTTAAAGGTAGCCATCCTGCAGCAAAAAAAAACTTCAGGACCAGACTTCAAATTGAAACTGCTGAACTTCAGTTAATTTGCAAATTTGACACCATCATCTCAGGATTAAACAAAGACTGTGAATGACTAGCCAACTACAAAAGCAGTTTCTCCTCCCTTGGTGTTCACACCTCAACTGCTAGAAGAGGGCCTCATCCTCCCTGATTGAACTAACCTCATTATCTCTAGGCTGATTCTTGCCTGCATATTTATACCTGCCTCTGGAAATTTCCACCACATGCGTCTGACGAAGTGGATATTCACCCACGGTAGCTTATGCTCCAATACATCTGTTAGTCTATAAGGTGCCACAGGACTCTTTGTCGCTCTATGCTAAAGAGTCTTTTAAAAGCAGATTTGAACATCTTGTTTTTCCTTGTCCTTTTCTACTCTCTGACCCTTTATAAGCTATGGCAGCCAAAATGTTCTCTCTGTTTGGGGCTATTTCACTCACTAATCCTGTATGGGCTGCAGCTGTCCTCTTGTTCGTTAAAGGTGTGAAGAGTCTTAGGGCTTATCTACACTTACATTTTATAGCATATGACGAAGTGGGACTGTTCTTAATGTTTCCTCTGAATACTGTGTGGGTGCCTCAGTTTCCCCTATGCATTTCTTAAGTCTCTAGGTGGTGGGGAAAGGCCAGTGTGCATAAATCACTGACACATTGTCTCCCTGGCAACAAATGGCCTGGGCCCCTTCCCCCCCTGCTAGGAAATAGCTAAAGGTGAACAAAGATCAGGTGATCTCCTGGCCCAAGAAAGAGACAAAGCCCAGAGACGGAGGGGTTGGAGAGAGTTTCAGCGTTGGAGCTAGCTGGGGAGGAGGAGTGAGGGCAGACATGGGTATCTGGCTCTCTGAACCCCATAGTGGACCTGGCTGAGGGGTCCCGTTCGCTGCTGTACCTACAAGCTCTGTTTTAGACCGTGTTCCTGTCATCTAATAAACCTCTCTTTTACTGGCTGGCTGAAAGTCTAGTCTGACTGCAAAGTGGGGGTGTGTGCAGGACCTCTGGCTTCCCCAGGACCCCGCCTGGGCAGACTCGCTGTGGGAAGCGCACGGAGGGGCATATGCTGAATGCTCCCAGGAGAGACCCAGGAGGTGAAGCCGTGTGAGCTTCTTGCCCTGAAGACAGTCTGCTCCAAGGGAGAGGAGGCTCCCCAAAGTCCTGACTGGCTTTGTGGGGAGCAGTTCCAGAGCATCGCCCGGGGACTCTGTGACATAGCACTCTAACTTGCTGGCTCAGGGGTGTGAGAAATTACCACCCACCCCCAAGCGCAGCAAGTCTGAGTGCTTTAAAGTGCTAGTGTAGATAGGCTCCGAGCACTGGGAGCCAATCCCCTCATGGAGGTGGATTACTAGGAGTGTTGAGAGAGCTCTCTCCCAGCGCTCGCGCATGACCACACTCGCACTTCGAAGCACTGCCGCAGGAGCGTTCCCGAGGCAGTGCTTTGAAGTTTCCAGTGTAAACATACCCTTAGCCCTGGTCTGCACTACAAATTTATGTTGGTAGAACTACATCGCTTAGAGTGTGGAAAATCTGTATCCCTAAGTGACACTTATAGCGACCGAGCTACTGGTGTGGACAGTACTATGTCCATGGGAGAGCTTCTCCTGTTGATGTAACTACTGCCTTTTGGGAAGGTGGAGTACTTATACCCGGAGAAGCTGCAGCACTGTAAATGTAGACAACTTATTAACAGGTTAAGTGTTTAAAAAGTAGTCTCCATCGTCCTGCTAGGGCAAGGTTATTCAATTGTTGATGGTTCTTAGTAGCACTTCTGTTTAAGGACCGAGTCTGAGGTGCCCCACGCTCTCTCCTTAATACAAGAAGGATGGAACAATCTACGGCATAGTAGACTGTGAAAGACCCCATGAAGCGCATACAGATTTGATAACATAAAACTGGAAGCCATGAACTTTCACATATGCCTTTCCTACTTACCCTGTTCCCGAGTGAGTGTTCAGTGTTCCGTCATTTATTCACAGTATGTGCAACTCTTGTTCATTTTGCTCATTTTATGCTCTAGTCAGTACAAAAACCCAGGGTTCATTTCAGATTGCAAGATCACATGGTATTAATCAGAGACATCAACTTGAAGTCACTGGGTGGATGTGTAGACTGGTTAACTTGTTTTTATTAAAACAAGTGACTAACTGGGGTTTGCCTCCTCACTAATGTCACCAATACATGCTGTTGTGGGACCTCATATCTAGATGCCTCTTTATAGTACAAATAACGCTGCACTAGCATGATTGTTTGGCATCCAGCACAATGGGACCCCAAGTTAGGAAGTTGCCAGGTTCATAGTTGCCAATACTGCTTTTATTCTACCCCCTTTTTCATCCAACCTGTGCACTGAATGAGATTCGTATGGAAAAAATATAATTAAACTGCCAAATAATGCATATACCCAAGGGGGTGGAATTATGGTTGCAAGGGCAAACAAAAATCTGACAGTCCCTAACTTTCCTAGGCTTCCCCCCCCCCTGTTTTTTTTAAGAGGTAAATCAAATGCACAACTGTAATAATCCCCATCGCACATTTTCCAGAAGAAATTGAACTCTAAGCTACAGGGTCAGCTACATAGCAGACAGCAGGAGAAGTCTGTTATCCCACTCCTCCAGGGTTTTCAAACATGTTCACAGGGAGCCTGGCCCTTTCCCCCGGGGAGGTGGGGGGCATACTTCGCCATGTGTTGTTCCCAGAAGGTAGGATGGGATTTGGGAGCCATATGCTAGGTCTGAAGTATGAGGACCTGACTTAGTTCTCTCTCTCTCTCTCTCTCTCTCACCCACCTCCATATCCCCACTATAGTTGCCTCAGCAGTTCCCAGGTATTCCCAGTGCACTGTGAGCTGACAGTGCTGCTGCTGCTTTGTTGGCAGGTCTAGCTCTTTAGAATGTTTAGGGTCAGTTATTTGGGAGGCTGCCAGAATTTCCTCAGAAACACAGTTGAGAAAAACGAAATGGCGACTTTTAATGGTTTTATAACTTGAGTAAACCTGAATGGAATTTCGTGGAACTTAGAAAACAGATTTCTCTAGTTCAAGGGCTTTTTCTCACTGCCAGATTTCATAGTACTGCCACAAACAATGAAGGCGTTAGCTTCTCAGAGAAAGTTATAGTTTTTTATAATGGAAAGTTAGAGATCAGCTTCTGGTGTAATTTACTCTTAATAACGTTGATGCAGACCCATTTTCCAAATAGAATTTTTCAGCCAAGACTTCCAAAACAGTTACAAACAAAAATTAAGCTTTAGAGTAACCTGAGAAAGGTGAATATTATCCCCATTTCTCAGGTGGGGGCAGCAGAGGTTATGCAGTGTGCTCAAGATCACACATTTAATCCATGCCATACCCAGAAATTGAATTCAGGTATTTCAACTTTTCATCCTATGCTGTAAATCATTAGACTGTGGAGTCCATGTTTCCTAAAGTGTGGAATTCACTCTTCTGGTTTTCATGGCTATTTCAATCTTCATTTATAACTTACCAAATAGGGCCTTCTGTTTATCAACCCAAATATTGTGCTGTATGTATTTTAAAAAAAAGTCCATGACATTTTTTTAATCTACTTTGTATTTTTAGTTATTAATCATTGTTGCTGTTAACTTTTGATCTGTTACATTTTGGGTATGCTTGGTTCCTTCACGCTTTTATTCCCATTGTTCAGTGCTAATAGGAGACTGTCCGATTTTTACAAATTAATGAAACCAAGTCGAGACTTTATATATATTTATAACATTTAAAGATTAGATTAAGAGCAGGAATGTTTCTTGGGCATTAAACACTGAATTAGATCATGGAATTGTAGGAATTAGAGACAGAAAAGACCTATTACTGTAAGTCATTTTGGACTGTGCTAATGCAAGTTTATTCCCTACAGGATATTCTTGTATGCCTTGTTTGGGATAGTTTTATAGTCTCAAGCAGTGGGACTTCTCCTAGTAAACATGATGGTGGCTCTTACAAGTCTCTTATGTGTAACTGCTTTGTATCTCCCTCCGTTTAATATTTGGGATTATTTTTCCCAGATGTACTAGATAGCATTTTACTAGGCTGAATTTCATTTTATTCCTTGTCCCTCATGCTTACCTTTGTAGGTAATATTTCTGTCCTCACTGGAGATGCAACACTGGTTTGTTTATTTTTTTTCATTTAATACAATATATGCTAACTTAATGTGGTGATTTGCTATTTTTCCCTTATATATCAGGGGTGGGCAAACTTTTTGGTCTGAAGTCCGCGTCGGGTTTTGTAAATTGTATGGAGGGCCGGTTAGGGGAGGGGTTTGTGGCCCGGCCTCCACCTACTATCTGCCTCCTCCCCCCCCACCCCGACTCCTGCCTGTTATGTAGCTATTCTGTAGGGGTCGTCAGTTGTAGAAATGTTAGATGCCTTTATGACATCAAAAATTTGAGAGCTGTAGGATTGACTTCATCAGAAATACTTAGACTGCCTGTGTGTTCTGAAAGGATATGTCAAAAAAAGTGTGTGTGTGTGTGTGTGTATATATGTGTGTGTATATGTGTGTATATATATATGTATATGTGTGTGTATATATATGTATATGTGTGTGTGTATATATATGTATATGTGTGTGTGTATGTATATATATAATCAGAATGTCTCTAGGGAAGAGAGAAGGAGAGGAGCTAGGAATCTCTTTTAGAACAGGAAACCTGCAGAAAAGAAGGAAGAGATTGTGTTCATCTGGTTTGTGTGGGGTTTTTTGGTTTTGTTTTTTGCTGTCTTGAGACAAATTAAGTCTCTTTGGAAAATATTTAAATTTCTTATACTCTAAATCTAAAATGTTTTAACTTGCAAAAATTATAAGCACATACTTTTTAGGTATACAGTTTTTGTGGTTTTCCAGTAGAAAATGGATTAGGGGGTATTGGACTGTGAAAGAGGGTAGTTGGTGGGGGAGGGAGTAGCTATGGAGGGGGGAGTGGGAAAGTGGGCAAGAAGTTTGTATGAAGGCCAGAGGAGAGGAACTCCACTCCAGTAGACTTCCCAATGTCCAGAAGACAACTGAATCACTTAACAGGCTGAGCTGTAAGACAGTCCTTTCGATGCACACTTCTGTGTTTGCTTCCAGTTTGCAGTTATTCTACAGAAATATCTTGTGGATCACATTCTCTATTTAAAAAAACTACCAAGACCAAAAATTTGACAATCATTGATGTTACTTGTAAAATATATTTGGCAAAAAAAATTGCACCGCATATAGCACATTAGTAGAAATTGTTGACCGCTAGTATTCATTAAAAATGAGCGCGTAATGAATTGGAGATACAGCCCATGTTTTAGGCGTTGTCTGCATTGGGAATTCAGCTACTAGTGTAGCTGCTATCTATACTGGTACAATTTATCTCAGTTTGAAACTGAGGTAAGCTGCACATGTGCAAATTGCATTGCACCAGGGTAAATGGTTTCTAACTTATGGGTTTGCATTGGCATAACTATTTTGGTGGCTAAAATCCCACTGAAAAGGCCTCAGGGTTTGCAAATGTCTCTAATTGAGTTAGTTTTCAGCTCTGGAACTTAATGAATTTCTTTGTTGGAAAGGTACTGAAAGAATTAGACTTACCAAACTTCAAGAAGCAGTTACTTTAAAATGTGCTCAATTCATAAGCTAATTAAGATTTACTTGAAAATTCTCAGTAGAGGATGTATTATATTATTTATTCTTTAAGTGCAAATCTCAGTGCATACTCAGTGGTGCAGCAAATGCAATGCAACCATCTGTCTCACTCTAGAAGTGAGTCCTGGACCCTGTTGGTTCTCAGTGGTACAAAGCCTTGTGTATATGCAATGTGTGTATATATTTTGTTTATGGGTGTGTGGGTGTGTTCGTATGCCTCTGGGCTTGTTTACACCGTTGCGGTAGGTACTCCAGCTCCCTGAGAGGTGGTTGGTATGTCGACAAGAGAAGCCTTCCAGTCAACACAGCTCCCACTAGGAGTTGGGTCAGTTTGACTGTGTCAAACTGTGTGGATTTTCCATACCCCAAGTGACGTAGTTATACACCTCTACCTCGATATAATGCTGTCCTTGGGAGCCAAAAAATCTTACCACGTTATAGGTGAAACCGCATTATATTGAACTTGCTTTGATCCACCGGAGTGCGCAGCCCCGCCCCCCCCCTCCCCCCGGAGCACTGCTTTACCACATTATATCCAAGTTCGTGTTATATTGGGTCACGTTATATCGAGGTAGAGGTGTACTGACATAAGTTGCTGGTGTAAACCAAGCTTTTGATTTAAACAATGGCAAGAAGAGAAGGGTGATGTCGAATAATTTTCTTAATGGAAAATGCTTAATATTAGAATTATGATGGATTCCTTTCTTATACAGAATTAGAAGTGCTGAAGTGTAGGTATTAACTATATTATTTGGCTGTCATGAAGTTTTTTATGCAACACAATTTTTCAAAAATGCTTTGTTTTTACACTTCTCTGGAAGTGTAAAAACAGGAGGGCCAGGGAGCAGTGGTAGATATATAAGTAGTCAATATATAAGCCCTAGGCTAATTAAGGTGTGGTTCCCTGTTGACTAGGGAGGGTTGCTACAGGTTAATTGGACCACCTGTAGTCAATTAAGGCACTGGCAGGAATCTTCTGAAACCCCCTGCTTCAGGCTGACAAGGTGTGCGAGGAAGGAGAGAGGACTGAAGCTTGGAGGTGTGTTGTGAGACTTGAAAGACCAGAGAACTGAAGTAAGGGAGACCCTGCCCCAGCAGGGCAAGGAGACTCCCTCCCCCAGTGTCTAAGGATCAACGGTAACCCCACCCAAGGGAGAAGAGGGTAAGAAACCCGCAGGGGTTGAGCGGGGCTGGGGCTCAGAGTGAGGAGCAAACCCAGACCTCTCCCCCCGCTTCCCTCCTCTCCCACCTTCCCGGGCCACTATCGGGGCCCTCGGGGCGGCATCTTAGCCCCCCACTCCAAGAAAAGTGCGGGACACACCATACCAACATCGGCCATTTTGTCACAATATACACTTTATATAATTACCAAGTGTGCACAGGTTTTTTTAGATGAACAGAAGGAAAGATGGGGAAGAAATCGTTTCTTGCAATCATACATTTTATTGCTAGTTTTTCCATTCTGCTCTAGTAGTGCGAAATTCAGACAATAAATCACTGTAGTCATTTGGCTGTAGGAGTAGGAAGTGAGGTAATGCTTTAAAGAAAAAAAAATTATGGTAGTCCCATCTGGTATGTGGATAATGAACATGACAATACTTATTCTTTACTCAGATTTAAATCCTGCAATTTTTAATTGAGCTCTCATTTCCTTACCTTGATTTTAGTTACTAACGTTAATGAAAGTTGGACATAACAGGTTTGTTTGCAACATCAATCTTCACAGTTGACTAGACAGAAAATCACATCTTATTGGATGTAGAAAGCAGATTGTCTGTGAAAGGAAGAAAAGTGATTCACCCATTACTGAAAAGTCTAAATGTTAAAAATAGATGGAAACTTTTGTCTTTTAAACTTGAACAAACGACATGAGTCTTAACTTGTGATTGAGAGCACCAATATTGAATTATACTTTCATAGATTTGTGACCATACTCTGTAATTATCAATCCATGATCATATTTTGAGAAGGCAGGGAAGAAAAGAATTAACTTTTAAACTCCGAATGTTTAATAGATAAACTTCTAAAACAGAAGAATCATTTTTTAATTTCTTTTGTGTTTTTTGGATGTGATGAAATAGTAAAATGTATCTTTTGTATACACTTTAAAACCTCTCTCATTAAAAAAACTGAAGTCCTGTTGATTAATGAAGAATTATTAGAGAATATTTACTGTTAGATGTATCTATTATTTCAAGAGCAACTTTAAATTTTATATGCATCTGTGTGTTTACAAAATAGGCTTTAGAATTTGCTTTTTCAGCACTAGGTGTGTTAGTTGTCCCATCGGTTGTATATTTGATATTAACTCATAGTGGTTCTCAAACTGTGAGTTGGGACCCCAACGTGGGTCGCGACTCCATTTTAATGGAGTTGCCAGGGCCAGCATACTTGCTGGAACCCAGGGCTGAAGCCTGACCCTCTGCCCCACCTCCACCCACATCTGGGGCATTGGGGCTTGTGCTACAACCCCCTTTTTCCCCCCACCCAAGCTGTCAGGACTTGGCCTGGGGCTCCCTTTTATCCCACCCAGGACATCAGGGCTCGGGCTCCGACCACCCCCATCCCCCCGCCTCCGTGGGTCATGTAGTAACTTCATTGTCAGAAGGGAGGTCATTGTGCAATGAAGTTTGAGAACCACTGACTTAAAATTTGGCGTCTGAATTAAGTAATGTTAAGAGCACATCTGAACTATATCTTTGTTCCATTAAATTATTGGAACATACAAATGCTACCTTCTTGTACATAAAAGAATAATTTATAAGAACACAAATGCTTTACATTATTCAAAGACGATACAGGAGTAAATTAGTTTTTCCACAGGGTTAGATAATTGAGTTGAATTTTTCTGTTTACAAAAATCAGTGTCTAGGTGGACTTTAGAGGGATGCCTGTAAGAAGACTGGCATTTGCATTAAATGGAAGTACTAACAGTTGACATAAAATTTTAGTGATTCTCAGATGGCTATTTCCACAGTGGTTCTGTCTTGCTTTACTATGCTATACTGCCCGTGAACTGTAGTTACAGTGGCTGTTAATGCTGAGGCTCATTTCATATACCAAAGTTCACATCTGTATTGGAGGCGATGTGTGCTGCCTGGAAATAATACAAGGGGCATAGAATCTCTCTCTCTTTCTCAGATGTGTTTCTTACAACCCCACTTCCTCAAATGCAGCACATATGAAATATTTAATTAAAACAGCCCCCCCCCCCTTTTTTCTTTGGTGGTCACAGTTTTTGTTGTTTCAAGCCTGAAGCATACAGAGGCATGGGAGCCCTTGGCATTTTCACAAGAAGAGTAAAGAAGAGCTGGGAGATTTAGTGGTTTTATGAACCAAGGCATCATACCGATTTGTAACCTAGTATGACCTTTTGAAAAGTGTTAACAGGAGTGGATACTTAACTCGTTGATCTTCTGTGTTGGCAAAATGAAATGTATTACTTTCTTGCAAGCTTCTAATAGTGTTTATGGCTACAGTGCAGTTCAGTTTCAGGTATCTGTAATCACTATTCAGAGAATTGCTTGGTTCTTGGAAATATCAGTTTTCTTTTTAGTATACATAGTAAATAGTGTCTTGTTGACAATTGACCACTGAAGTATCCTATACTTTATGATTAAAGACAAAATAAATGCTAGAATAGTTATTTAATCTGTTGTGCTGTTGTAGGTGTGAAATGTTTTGAAGACTTGCTTTTTTTTTTGTAGGTGGAAGTGTTTAAATTATGCCAATTTATGCACTTGCCTTTAAAATCCTTTCATGTACCCAGTGAGTTAAGATTGCCTACAACTTGATGAAAATGGTAGTGTGCATACAGTTCAAGATCGGAAAAGATTTTGGGTCTATCCTCCTGCTCTCTCAAGTAATTTTTTTCAAGGTATACACCAGGGTGGATTTGATTTAAATCACTAGTCAAGAAGACTTGATTTAATCATGGATTTCTACATAAAAGTGCATTCTTGTTGGTTGTTATAACTTTTAATACATCATCTTCACAACTCAGAAATTGATGTAGGTTTCATTATTAGAAGGTACACACTATACATTTTTTGAAAACTTTTCAGATTAATTTTACAGCTATATCAGAAAATGAAGGATTGTTTGGTTATTTCATTTACCAAAGGTAGTTGAAGCAGATTTTTATGAAGTCATTGGAGGGGAACTATCTCCAAGAGGTTAATCATGAACATTTGGAGGATTTTCTTGCCACGATATATTAGGAGGAGAACATCACCAGACAGTTGTTTAACTACAACAACAACATTATGTATTCTGGATTTTTTTCTTCAACAGCAAACATACGTTCAAGTTTTTTAAAATCAGGTTTGTTTTTGTTAAAATTGTTTTTAAACTAAAATAGTTAAATGAAATGTATATATTTTTAAAATAAAAACTAAATCGACTATATCAGCCAGGTCAACATGAGAAACCTAAAATATTGGCTTCTGCAGATAACTCAGTCATCTTCACCTTCATTTTCCTGATTGTTCATACTCTGGAAAAGAAAAATAAGCCTTCCTGCTTTTTCAGGTCCTAAGCAATTTCTCAATTTGGAATGAATTAGTCCAAAGGAAGAAATATTCTTTCTACACTGGCAGAAGTATCACTTCAACAGTCTCTGAATTTAAGTGCTTAAGTGACTTCCACCAGTTCACTGGTGTGACTTTCTTTAAAACATCATCAGCAAACATATATTTCTTAGATGGTTCTTATTCCCAAACTGGGTCTTTATTATGGCCTGCTGCCATCATAGGTTTTCCCTTCTAGTGAGAGAATGGTATGGTAGATCTCAAATCAATGAAGGCTACACTCAGAAAGACCTCAAGACTTCTGGAATATGCTGCTCAAATAGTTTCATTTTCATGTATACATTCTCACATTTATCTCTGGACTTCTCCTTGTCCAGATCTATTCTGCCCCCAACAATCTTCTATTCATTGAACTTTTTGAACTTTGCACTTTTAGAGAGAGGTAAGGGATTGACTCTGTCTACACCAATTTGCTGAGGGACAGTAGGGTTGAGGTCTGTTATTTCTCACCTCTATATATTAGTTTAAAAACATTTTTGCTGTTAACAAGCATGTTATCTCTGGAGACCCAAATCCACAGTTTGGGGACTGCAAAACTAAGCATCTCTGATGGTATCTTCTAGATTGAGCACTGAGTCCCATTGGGTAGATAGAAAGATTAACCTAAATAATCTATACAGATGCCTCTGGAACCCTATAAGATTGGGTCCCTAATCCATGAACTATTGGTACTCATTTACAGTACTTTTCTTAAACATTACATGAATATATTCTCATACTATAGAATTAGAATTTATAATCCCTATTCCATGATGAGATATCTTTGAGCTATAATGTATCTTAATAAAAACGATCTTTAGATAGGTTTTTCCTCAAAGAATTTTATAAAAAAAAATTTGATTTAAAAAAAAATAAAAAATAGATTTTTATTCGCCCTGGTATACACAGAAATTCTGTTATCTATTTAGACAGACAACTCCTTTTCTCAAACATTCTTGTATTACTTTCTTGACCAGTTATTCCAAGAGTGTAACCCTTTGAGAGAGAATCTATCAAAGATTTTAGCTGTATTGACTTCAACTTTACACCACCGAAGCTTAACATAAGTGGTTTAGGTGGAATCTTTGAGATTACATAAAGGCATAGCTATGAGTGTTTCTTATGCTGGAGGGACTTTTATTTATTTATTTATTTATTTATTTTAAGATACCGTATAAAGTCGTTCATAAGCTGAATATTTTTGGTAAAAAAGCGACATCAAAGAGCGGGGGTCGGCTTATAAACGAATCTATGGGTCTACGCCAAAATTTGATGATTTTAAACTCTATGGAATCATTGAATTGAATATCTAATACATTGTCATTTAGTTTACCTGGAGCGTTCGCAGGCACAGAGCCCCTCAGCTCCCAGTGGCCGTGGTTTGCTGTTCCCAGCAAATGGGAGCTGCAGGAAGAGGCGCCACTTCCTGCAGCTCCCATTGGCTAGGAACGGCAAACCACGGCCACTGGGAGCTGAGGTGCTCTGTGCCTGTGAACGCGCCAGGTAAGCGAAATGTCCAGACCTGCTAGCGGCTTACCCTAACAGGCCAGGAGCCAAAGTTTGCCAACCCCTGAAATACAGGGTTGACTTATGAAAGAGTCATACAGTTTTTGCTATTTTTACCTATCCATCTTGGGGGGTCAGCGTATAAACAAACGGGCTAATGAACGAGTATATACAGTAAGTCATTCAAGATTAGTCTCATTCAGAGTACTCTGACCAAGAGTTAGTTTTTGAAAAGTATGAAGAAAATAGTTAATATTCTGTGATTTGAGCAGTTAGCTAATAAAGCAAAATACAGCATCACCATCATTCAGTTAGTGTTAGTGTTACTGTGAAACTGTCAGATTTAAATACTTAGGAGAGAGCTCTTGTAACTGTTGCCATGGTAATACCAGGAAGGCAACATGGTAGTTTTCATCTGTATCCATGTTCAGCTGAACCCTTTTGTAATCATTTAACTGTGAAAGGAAGCCATTCTGTAGCCAGTGTAGTTCTCATTTATTACTGCACTAATCAAAAAAGAACAGTAATTAATAATTTAATGGTAAATAAACTTTAAATTTTAGATCATCAGATCTATTTTTCATTCCCTTTGTTTTGAATATTTACTGATAGCCATCTATGGAAAAGATTACCTCTGGAGTTAGTGACCTCCTGATATGCTTTCATGTCACTTTCTCTAGTATTCCCTCTTTAAAAGCATGCCTTTATAATTGCGAAATGATTGAAATTTTGTCATAGAAATGGATCTGTCCCCTACTTTGTTCTTTATTTCTTTCAGAATCAATAGCTATGTAGGTCTTTCTAACTATAGATTCAAACATTGTTTTCTAGTTTGTCCTCCTTTTAAAAAAATTCTTAACATGAGATGTGTCCTATTTTTTTAACCTGAATATAGTGTTTGGTTAGCTGCCTCATTTGTATTGCCTGACAATTTCATCTTTGTATCTTGACAACTAGATATTCTTTTAACTGAGGTGACCGAAGTACCTATCTTTATTCCTTACACCTGTGACTTTATTTTTACCTTGGATACAGAGTAAAGGTGGCATTCTTGCCTTCTCTTTGCCTCCTTTGTACATCATTGTACAGCTGGCCAAATGCATATGTTAATAGCGAGCAAAAATAGATATTGATGATCAGTGTTGAGGTAGGAAGCTGAAATACCAAAGATCTCTCCTACAATAGTACAGTAAATACTACATTCTTAAACTATGGCTTAGAGACTTGAGTCACTTCAGTCTTCCAAGGCATTAGCACATACCAGATATAACATAGACTGAAGATGTTGTCTCTGAGTCGCTATCCATGTAAAATCCACTTTGGGCTATCTACATCTAGTGAAATTTAAGGGAAGAACCCATAATTTGAGTTACTGTAATTGTCCTGCATTCACTCAGCCTGTGGCTAAATATGCTGTTCTTTTAAAGGCGTAAAATATTTGTACATGACATGCATCAAAATGGAGAATTAAGAAAAGCAGTGTTTTCTGAGCTTGGCAACTGTACTACTGTACTGTAGTCATTTAAAAAAAACACACCTAATTGAGAGTTATAGATTCAACTATGCATTAGTATTTACCATTAACAAGAAATCTGAAGGGAATTGGTGTTTTTATATTACCTTCTCCTTTCACTCAAGTTTTCACATACTTTTGATTACTTATGGCTCAAAATTTTTTATTTCGTTGCTAGTTTCTCCAACTATTTCATACTGGTGTATGTCTGAAGCTTGTGCTGGGTTAGGACACATCAGGAAAATAGGTGGGGGGAAAAGAGACTCTTCAGGGTAGGGATTTTTTTAGCTGTGCTTTTATACTTTTTTAGATAAAAATGCTTAGAATAGTAAGGATACCGGAATATAATGCTTGGTTTAGTATGGATATAGGATATACTCTGAAATATAACTTGTAAAATATGTGAGATTCCATATTTACCTCCTCACAATATCAGATGAACATTTAAAGTTTACTAAGGCCTGGTCTCCACTACGTAGGTTGATGTAAGGCAGCTTATGTCAATCTAATTATGTTGTAAGTGCCCTACTACGTCAACATAATAAATCCACCTCCATGAGAGGCATAGGGCTTATATCAGTGTAGTTAGGGCAACACTCTGTCTGTGTAGACACTGTTAATACAACACAGGCAGTTGGCTGTCTTGTTAATTTCCGGGCTCCATGTTGGAGCTGTGAAATTGACAAGAAAGCCAGGAAGCTGGACTCCTGCTGCTCCTGTCTCTCCGATCAGGGAAGCGAGACGCCCGAGCGGCTGCATCCCCCACTCCCAGCAGGGAACTGAGTGGAAACTGCACAGGCTTTCAGCCCCCCACACTGCCCCTCTTCAATCAGTGGAAGCACTCCTGGTGAGGATGCACACCACTGGCAGAAGGAAGGTAGCGTAAACATCAGCCACTGACTGGCTGTAAGTGGACCTAACATAGGTCAACTTAAGTCTGTAGTGTAGACATGCACTGAGAAAATATGATCAGTGCTTGAGGTAGGATGCTGAACTATTCACCTTCAACCTAGGATCTGAAAGTTGGATGTTTGTTGTGCTATACATAACTGCCATGAAAAATTGAGTTAATAACTTTGAACTTAGTTAAGAACATTTTGCTCTTCTGTAGTATCTTCCATTTAAGTCTCAAAAGCATCTTACAGATTTTGAATTTCTCCCCACAGCACCACTTGAGGCTTGGAAGTATTTTTATTCTTATTTTGCATGTGGAAACTGAGATAGAGGTCATGAGACTTGCCCAAGATCACACAGGAAATCTATCAGAATTGGTCCTGTCTCCCAACCCCATGCTGTTAGCCATAAGACCTCATTTTTCCACAGAGAAGGGTATTGATGTTTGAGCTGGAAAAGAACCTATCTCGCTTGCTTAGCTGAAGATGCACAGGGAACAGATATATTGTCAGATGATGCCTGTTTTCAATAGTTACTTTCTGGATTACACATAGTTATTTTATATACATCTTTTTTTTAGCTAAGGAAGTATCAACTGTTAGCCAAAAATCATGAAATTTCCCTGCTGATAGTCCACTGACCATTGTTCTCGTCATTTAAGACTGCTCTTAACTGTATTCCCTTCCCTTCCCTTATATCTACCTGATAATATTACTGTCAGCTTATAGTTTGATTCCATTTGTTCTTTTTCTCATCTTACAACCAAAAAACAGATAAATGAAAATATTTCATTTAACTTTGGCAATTGAGGTATATATTGAGCTGTAGGTACATGTGTATTGTAGGAACACACCATAGAACAAATTCTTTATCTTTAGCCACAAATGCTCAAATTACTTTTATGAAAAATATAGTTTCTGTCCATCTTAGTTTGGACAGAACTCAATGTAAAACTCAAAACATAGTTTTCTTCTAGTGAAGAGAATATTGTAAGTGAAAAATTACAAACAAAATAATAAAAAAGAGTAAAGAATTTGTACCATAAATTGCTATTGTATTATTTTAAACATGAACTAATGCTTTCTTATTTTGTACTAGGGTGAGCAGAAACTAAGTGGTGTCTAAACACAACATAGACAAATGGAAAGCAATTTTTATTTTTTTAAATGGGAAAATATTTTACTATTTCATCCTGTAATAGTCTTTCAGTGTAATTAGTCTTTCAGGCCCCCTTCACTTCTTAAAGTTGGTTCTGAACAAGGGGAAAGAGAACAGTGTTCAGGGGCAAAAAAAACTTCAGTAGACTGGCTATCTTGTTTATAGTCCAAATATTTATTTTTGTATTTATAAAGTGCCTTCAAGTTACACGTAGGCACTAATACAAATTTTTACAAACTATGATGGACTCTCAATATGGCTTATAAAACTAAGCAGCTTTTTTCTCTCTCACACACTCACACACAGCACCTGATTGCTAACAAATCCTCTGCCAGTCACAGTGCCAGACTAAACTGATGGATGTTGCAACCTGTCCTAAAATGCTGCCAAACTCTGGCAGACTTTAAAGAGGAATAAATTCCAAAGATGAGTCTGTTAGAGGATACCTTGCTGCCAACCCTAGAGTTCAAGTGCCAAGCCACATAAGGTTTAGCTATTAACCCCTTCGATTAACCCCTCAGCAAGCAGAATTCCAGTACAGAGAAGTGTTATGTGCTGTGTATGTCTTGTTCACACTTGTTAAACAATATTCTGGACTAGTTGAAACTTCTGAATAACTCAAATAAAAAGTACATTACAGTGGTCCAGCCTGGAAGTGCCAAAGGTATGGCTAAGCACTGAGGTCCTACTCAGGAAGGGCTGTATTCTTTGGGTCAGCTGTTGATTGGGGAAGGTCTCTTGAGCCATTGCTCTTAACGGAACATCAGGGCCCAGTGCTGGATGCATTATGAACCCATGATAGCATATCACATAATTAAGCAACTGCATACATCCTTAATGGAGGGAACAGTCTGCCCCCAACCATCTCTCCAGATGTCTTCCCAATAACCAGCAGCATTATTTCCATCTTGTCTAGCTTTCATCCAGAATGCTATCTCTGACAAGTATCAACTGGAAAGCAAACTGTATTTGAAGGAAAACCAAAAATGGGTATCAGCACAGTGGTAAAGCAGCAGCCCCAAAGTCTGTTTCCCTCAGTCACCTTCATGTGCATATAGAGGGAATGGCTATGAACGTCATCATTTTCAGAACTAAATGAGATTTATTTTTTCAGTGCAACTTTCACTTAATCCAAGCAGCATACCCACTCTCCCATGCAAATATCATAAACTAGTCTAGCAATTTTTCCTATAGGCTTGGAAAGAAGAGAGATTGTTCTGTTTAATACTTTGAAAATGCTCATACACTGTGGTTGTGGTACCATCTGAGTAGTTAAATTGAATACAAAAGGTGGCGAGATAGAATACAGCTGGACTTCAAAAATCAAATTGCTCAGTGTTCCCTGGGAGGAACAAACACAACCTCTGTAATCCAGCTTGTTCATACCTACTAGTATTTTCCTTGTGGTCAGTCATATTAAAGGTTGCTAAGAGTAAACAGTATCTGTATAGACTCATGCTCTTTCCGTTATTACCCGAAGATCAACCAAAAAATCAGTGCAGTGTCTGTGCCTTACGTAATTTGAAAACCCAGTGTAATAAAGATTAGGGGAAACCAGAGAAGTCTTAAATAATGCAGAAGCTGACTAAACACTACCTTCTGAGTAACCTTCCTGTAAAGGAAGGTTTGAGTGATCATAGATATAGTCTGTTTATAGTAAAATAAATAATAAAAGTGAATCAAATAATATAACTATTACCCAAATGTATCAAGCATTTCCCCTCTCCCCCCCACCCCCCCCGCAATAAAGGTACTATTGGAGGTTGCAGGATGGTTTTCTACTAAATCAAAGGTATATGGCTGTAAACCTGGCACTGTGACCACAAATACTGACTTAGAATATCTAGAATTAGTAGGCAGCAACCTATTGGGAAATGAGCTTTCTAAATAGGTGCATTGGTAGAGTGGAAATCTATAGATATAATAAATCTATATTTTTACTTGTCACTTTCAGTGGGACACAGGAGTGAATTTCATCTCACTCGTGTTATTTTTATTTTTTTAGACAATTTTACTATCCAGATATGTCAGTTTTGCTAAATTATCACTTTTATACTACCTTTGTGGAAAAGAAGATTTTTGGCTTACTTTGCTCAAATGACAATTTTCACTTAGTTAATAGTATTTTTGAGAGGGGAGAGGAACTGCAGTCTTTCCCCCCACAAATTGGAGCATTTTTGAGACCAGATCAAAGGTACTGAGTTTTGCATTTTCATACACCTTTAACTACCTCAAAGAAAGTGAATGCAATAGCAGATATAATGGACTTGCATGGTGAGTAGTATATTAGGACTAGGATGCTCTTTGTCACTGAGATTATGGTGTCATCCTCCGAATATAATTCAGAGTTTGAAGTAACCTTCAATGACTTCTCAATTTAAACTTTAATCTAAACCTCAATTCACATTACAAGCTGTCACACGACAAAATAGCAGCCTTCTAAACTGTGGGTTTTGTTTGTCTTACTGTAGTAAAGTATGTGCTCAGTGCTTTAAAATGCATTGATAGTTTCAATCTCAAATTGTAAATGTCACATTACTAAACTCCTATTGCCTGTGAAATAGCTATGTAATCACTTTTTAACATGGTTCTGAAGTTAGGGAAGAAAACTTCTTTGTAAACTTACAAAATGTCCTTAACTTGTCATGGATAGTTTTATTTACAACAGGTCTAGACAACAGAATGAAATCATTAATGGCTGAAGAGGAAATAATTTTTTGAATTAGAGCAGTGTGTGCATTTAAAAAAAATTAATAATTTAGTGTGGAAAATATGCTCAATTATATTTTATTGGCACATAAAATAGCAAGTGTACCACCAAAGTGTGCATGCTTATTATTGCACGTTAACACAGAAAAATCCTTGTATACCATCTCTTTTTCCTCGAATTTGTTTGGAAAACCTTTTGGTTATAGTTTCATAATATTACTATCTTCAAGAATTATACTCTTCTAAAATTAAAAAAATAATTTTCAAACTCCATTATGTGATGAGGGCTTAACTAAAGACTTTCCCATTAAGCTCATCCGTTTTCACTGTACATGCTTTCAGCAATATTTACAAATTGCACATGGGATACTTTTATAGAGGGAGTATTGTCCTTTTTAATGCAGTTTACGATGGCGATACCTGCCAGCTTTATCTTTTGCTGCATTGGCACAGGCATTGTGCTTATTTTGTTGTAAGTGGTTCCAGTATTTGATCAGTTCACTAGGCTGGAACTGATGGGAGGTAATTAGGTGGCTATATTTACAGCTGGAATAAGAAACTCGCCAGTGATTGAAGACAAACTCATTGGGTGGGGGCATAGGGTCAATTCGCAACTTGGCAAGACAGATCCCCACATATACATCCTCTAAGTGCAAGCGTTTGATGCTTAAAGAGACTTTAAATATCTTTTCTGCCAAATCTCCAGAAAAGACATAACCAGTTCCTGAGCAGAATACAGGGTAACGCTCACTTGGATACAGATCAGGTGGCATATACCACTTGCTATCCTTGTTCCTATTAGGTGCATACCCTCTCATTAGGTAACCTGTAAAATATTTGTGCCTTGGAGGCAGTTCTGGCTTCAGAAGCTTATGTATTAAATACTCAGTATTGACAAACATATCACTGTCAGTTTTCATAACATAGGGAACATTTGGACAGTAGGTGGCAACCCAGTTCATCCCCATAAGAGTTTTAATAGTTAAGTTATAATAAGTGTCTAAATATTCTTGTTGAATAACGTCATGGTATTGTCTGCTTTCCTCCAGTATGGCACGTTGAAGGTATCCGTTTAGTTTAATGCTTAAGCCCAGCAAAAAAATGCGAATAATTTGGATACCCGGTGCCAGGCTTTCATTACCCCACGTTTGCCGAATAGCTTGTCTAGCTTCCACTTGGCCTGGTTCTGCAGCTATGAGTAGTATTAGAAAAGGACTCTTCTCCTGGCATTTTTCGGGCTCATTTATTATATATTTAAAATGATATGAAGTTGGATGTCCAGTACCTTTCTCATTATAAATACTTCCATTGGCACTGAGTGTATTCTCTAAACCAGTTACTCCTTGTGGTGACAGGTCAGTGTTGTTGGAATTAGTGACTGTCTGAGGCCTAAGAGTCTGAGGGACTGTATCCTTCCAAATATTCCTCAGAGAGCTGTGGTTTGTCTCGCTTTTTGTAGACCTAAATCCTCGAACAGTGTAAGCCACAGGATTTTCTTTGAATCCAGCCCTGCCTGGCAGCCAGTCATGATGATTAAAGAACAGAAACATAGCAAAAAGAAACACGAGAGAAAGCAGACCAATAAGATGGGTGCGAAACAGAGACCTTTTGGCATTCCACGTCATTTTTGCAAAACAGCAGTGTCGTCTTCTCCACTGAAGCATGTTGTACATATCCAACAATGGGATGTGAGATAATGGTTGAACAAAATGCTTTTTCCTTTCCTTTTGAATCCACTGCTATTCTTTGGTATTCATCTTCTGTTATATTCACATTGAGTAATTCTCGGCAGAAGGGTCACCCAGCTGCATAGGTGAAAAAAAACCAACCTTTTACAATTCACCTTAAGATCAGGTTTTTATAATAAAAAGTTACAATGAAAAATAAGTAGCAAATAAAATTTCAATTTTACGATAAAATATTAGTCTCAGTGTAATTATCTAAACAAAGTTGAATTCCACACTAAAAGGCAAACTTAATCTTTTTAGGTTAAAACGTACTTGACACATTAGCATTTGGGAAACGTATAGCACTTTACAAATTACAAAAAAGTTTTTGCTTTATATGGATAGTGTATTCTAGATATTAATGATTTGTCTTCTCCTTCCCACTGTGCAATAAAAGGTAGTTTGTTCAACTCTGGACAAGAAAGTCTGAGGCTGACTTAGAGCTGATTTATGTATAGTGAATGTAAAACTGTTCTACAATTCTTGAGAAAGGCCAAGTGAAAAGGCCATGATAACAGATGGGAAGGTTTATTGGCATTAATTAAAATTGATTTGACATGCAGTGAGTAGTATGGCTCTCACAGTCAGAGGCCCTTTTTGTAAAATGGTCATGTTTGGGTAGTGGGACAGACGGTGCAAAGTTGATTATAGCAGAGTTCTGTTAGTCACAGTACACTGCTTGGCATGTTTTCATTGGCCCCTATTGTGTTCAGAAACTCAGTGAGAAGTTGCACCTGTCAACATTAATTTTTGGGGTCCAGTAACCTCACTACAGTTGTCACAGTAACAAATCATAAATGCATTCGTTCATCTTTGACTCACCTTTAACCTGTAGTTCCACAATGAGGGGTTGAAGAGAACATTTCCTGTACCTCAATCTTCTATGGTTAATTTTAAAATGAAATATTTAATTTACTATAGGGACGGAGAGTTCAGTTGTGTGTATAAAATAGGAAGTAAAATTACACAGTAATTTCACAATTTTTATAGTAAACCACGGACTATTTTTAATGCTTTCCTTGTTTTTAAAGTAACTAACTTGTAAGCTTCTGTTAAAATGTTACAGTTAAGACAAAATTATACTAGCAGCTGCAACTATAGAAAATTTGCTAACGTAGCTTTACAGCATGACTTCCCATCTCCTCATAAATTTATTTTGAGATTCAAGAGCAGAGTCAATATGGCAGCTTCATGATGCTGCATATTAAAAGCTGATCACATCATCTCATAAATGAGCCTTTCATTGCACAGTACAAATTTGTTCGTGATTTTCAATTTGCTCTAATTTATTTCTAGACTCTAGGGTTTTGAGTTGGAAAAAAAAAGCCTATCTTGTAGGAGTCCCATGGAAAACACTTCTTTTATGTAAATGTGTAATTTATTTAATTACTTCGCTATCTTCCAAAGCCAATATTTGGATTAATTCTTCATTTAAAAGAAGGTAGTGACATGTTACATGGATAATTACAAGATTTAAACTGTAAAGATGTAATTTGAAAGGTTGGCACAGAGATAATTTATTAAATCATACTATAGTTAGAGATTAAAAATCTTTACTTACTCCCCCCCCACACACACTTGTTTGTATGTATATATAGTCTACAAGTCTGTGCCCAAAACATGTAGAAAAATAAAAATGATTCTAAAAAAAATTCTACATAAAGCTTTTAAAGTGGCCATATGTCAGACTAAATTTAAAGTGAAAAAATGAATAGATCTTTCTGCAGAGGAAAGCTCATTCAAAATATTTGATTACAGTGCTGAAAGTATTATCTTACTGAATGAAAGCTATAGTTTGTCTATCTTACTAACCTCCACTAGGAGGAGCAAGTAAGTGGGGATTTTAACCATGATTTGCAACAATGTAAATGTATCTGAAAAGGCCATATAGTTCCAAAATTCTGCTTCTGAAACCATAAAATATTTGCTCAGTGATAGATTAAACTCTTCTATATGAAGATTTTCTATTATTGTATGCAGTGCCTAAACCCACTGAGTTGAAGTAGTTTTCTCTTAAGTTGAAATTGTTTAATGGCTCATGTCGTTTATTTGATTCTGAGCTGCCTCTAAAACTATTTTAGAATGTGCACAACACATACCTGTAACATGGAGGTTAAACTTGTAAGTGATAAAATTATTTAATTTGAGAACTAACCTGAAATTGTCTGTGTGGGAGGAAATAAATCCCTAAGGTTTTAATTTTGAGCTGATCTGCCTATTCATGAACTTGTGTGTGTGTGCGCGCGAGAGAGAGAAATATATAACACAGACAATGCGTTTTATGTGAAAAATCAGTGGTTTGAGTTTTAAATTTACAATAAAAGCAAATATAACAGTCTTACTTCAAATGTGTCCGTTCAGCCAACATCTCTCAGTACAATGAATATTTAATGCCAGCTTCTGACGGTGGGGATATATTTGGTAAAAAATTGTTATTCCATTACTTATGTAGGCTCTTGTAGATTTCAGAAACTGAAAATACAAGATTTCTTGAAAAGCTGAATAAAGGATAGCAACTGCAGTTCAGTTTAACTTTGTAGCCACACTGAATTATTCCACTACCACAACTTTCTCTTATTAAATGCAAAATATTTCAGTGAATTTTATCTTGGTAACTGTAACTATTAAGTAATATTTTAATGTTGTAACTTTTTGCTGTGCACCCATTTTTAGTTAGAGGCACTTGAAAGTATTTGAGAATATTTCATGTGCAAATGTGTAGAACGAGCTTCTGAAAACTTGTTTTCAATTAATTTTCATAAGAAAATATTATAGGAATAGAGGATTTTAAAAGCTGAAGCTTATTTAGAATCTGCATGCTTATGTGGTCTGTTTAAATTTTTTAATATATTAAGCCTATCCTCAGCTCAAAACTTCATAAAAATGAGGTGATTTCTTCAAATGTTTCTTGAATTTTCATGCATTTTAATAAAACCGTATATTCAAAAATTGTATAATTTCTTGTGTTTAAAAATGTCTGTTCACTAGGCTTGTGGAAATATTTACTGGAAGGCTAAATTAAAACTTGATGTCTTCATTATGTCATTTGTAATTGTGGTTCAAAATATTTTAAAATGCATGAAGGAAATTAAGAATTGTATCTCTAAGTATAAGAATAATTGTCCTTTTTTTGGGCGGGGGGGAAGTATGACAGATTATATTACCTAATAAAATTTGCCTAATGTTTAACAAACTGTGAGAAGTTGGCAGTATACATTATGAAAAGCATTAATGGTTTTGTTTCCTGCCACTTGACTGTTTTATTAGGTAGAGTATTCTCAAACATTTGTTCAGTCAGTAATATTAAGCTGTATTTTTTTTTAAAAAGCTTAGAATTAACACATCCTGTGTTACTGGTAAGTGGGACTAAACCTACCCAGAGAGTCGAACAGTCACCTTGTCCTTTGAGTGCTATAGTATGCAGCTGTGCATTTTAAGTATATTATTTATAAAAGCTCTATTTGTTTCTCAACACTTGAATGTGCAGTGATTGATGTATTGTGAATAGACAAAGTTAGACTGTAGAATGCCTCTTGAATGTTTTATTTTTGGTCTTTGCTCCGCTTGTGTTTCAGCTCCTTCTATTTCCAGTAGTGCTCAATAATTATGGCTCTGCAGATTGAAGCATTAGTTTCAGCTCTGCATTTATACATCCTGGAATTTCATATTTTGATTAGCTCTGTGGGCAAACCCTTAATTAGAGGGAAAAGTTGAGAAGGCAGCCTGAGAATTGGTGTACTGGTGGTAAATAGCAGCAGGGTTTAAGCACATTATGCAGGGCCTAATATCTATGTTGACATATTAACTACATTAATCCATTGCACAAAATGGACTATACTCAAACTGATGTTTTCTTTTCTGCTTGTTAAAATCTAATAACTTTAAAGCATGAAATTCACAAAATTAACTATTATTCATTGGAACATCTGCTGAGGTTAGTCGTCCCCCCCTCCCCCCAAGTGAATTTTTTACAAAATTAAAGTTTCGGACAAATTTAACACATGTTATGTTTCTTAAGGTGCCACTCAGTGTTCAAGTTACATCATCTTGCTGCATCTTTTGTTAAATTAGACATGCAGACTTTGTCCACAGTTGCATTAGTTTTATTATATGTTAGAATTGCCTGGGACAAAGCAAGCACTTTTATATAATACTCTTTAATCATTTATTATGTTTTATTGATAGATTTTGCAGATAAGGATATTCACTCTGTAGCTGTATAAGATTGTTATAGATTCAGGTCTTTTATTTTTATTGTGATAGTAACATGAGATTCTGGTCTGTTTTTTATCAGTACAGTATTTTAAGATTACCGAGCTTAAACAATAGAAAGAAATGATTTTCAATCAATTTATCATGGTGCCTTTTTTATAGTTCGAGTTAAACAATCAATGTGTTATATATTAAGCAGAACTTGTAATGATGGCATGATGTAAATTACATGCTCACCATCTTGAGTGATACCATTGTATTAAGGTTTCCTTTGGGGATCTCAGTGGAGCCTGATACTACTTGTAAAATGTGATGGCTAATTGTACTGCTGGTAGATTAAATCATGTCAATTCTTTTGCTTGCTTTTTTTGGTCTTTAAATATTATCAGCATGCCTAATTTATCTGATGACATTTTGCTTGTGTTTAAGAGCAATATATAGAAAATGCAAGAAGGATTGAAGGTACTACTTAACTAATGTAATTTGACTGCATGGTCTCTTTTGATGGTTCAGGGCACTCAGCGTGTGTCACACAGCCATTTTACCAGGGCTTTAAGATTACTTCAGATAAGGATTAAATCTGACCTAGTTTGAGAGGATGGTTAACTGATTTTTTTTTAAACGAGGTTTTTAAGTTGAATTTCTCAAATACAATAACCACACATAGATACATTATCCCCATAATCCCTCTTCCCTTAACCCTCAGTTGACCGTGAGAAACATATTTAATAACTAAGAAGTAAAACAGTAGTGATATTTGTTCTCTGTTGTGTGGGTGCTGGGGGGGGGGGGGAGGAATTGCTGGAATTCTTTTTCAGTGTTCATGGAAATGTTATCTCTGGGAACTATAGGTTGGCAGTGATCTATACCTATAGGATGCAAAGGTAATAGACGAATATCTCACACATGGTTTAGACATACCTTCCTTGGTTAGGCCATTTACGTTGAGAGGATTATGCCCACTGAAAATAGTTTTGGCACGCCATCACTTCAGCAAAAAAAGATGCTATCGAACATGCGCACATCTCCCAAACGTCTGCTTCCTGCGATTGCTTTTCACGGTATCCAATCTGTCCATCTGTCTGCTCGTTGCTGTGTTACCTTCCTTGCTTATAAGTGTCCATTTCTTGGGGTCTTTTGTTCATCTTTCAAATGAAAGAACAGTAGCTCTTGCTTGTGTTCCGAGGAGGGTTGTCTGTTCCTGACAATTGATGCATTGAAGCTTTTACATCTGGTATTTCCCTTGTCGGACAATGCAGTGCTGTATTCTCTTCTCAGTATCCATATTTCTAGCGATAATGTTAAGCAGCAAGTGCTAGAATGTTGTGGTTCAGTTGCATTCAGGAATGGGATTTATCTCTTCCTTCCTTCCTCCTTTGTTGCTAGGCAGTAACTGAAAAGGTTTTGAGCAATTTTAACTAAGGGTTTTGGTCTATAAAATCCACTCCATAGTTCTTCAGCTGCTGCACAGGCAGGCAGCAGTTTAAATGTGGGCTTTGACAGATGCTGTCTTCTGACAGAGCAGAATTTAACGTCATTGCTTGGCTGACTCCCACGTGATTGTTTGCATTCATTTTGACTAAATCCTAAGGCAGCCAGAAAGCTTACAGGTTTTTACTTCTATTTGATAAATGATACATATTCAGTACAAGTGTAGTGATGAGTGAATAATATGAAAATAGGATGATTATTAAATGAATGATTGAGTTTGTTTTTCAAATTGTATTCCCTTAACTTTAGTGCCATAACTTACAATTCACTAATGTTTTTTAACGTTAGACATTCCATTTTCTTATTCTGGATATACTTCTGCAGAGGATAAGAGCTATAAGCTTTTAAATATGTTAGCTTGGGTTAACCTCTTCACTGCTCTGTGAACATGCCTGGTTATTCTGTGTAAAATAGGACCTATGTCCTACTATATTATAATATTGAAATAAAAATAGAATGACGCCACCTTTATTTCCTACACCCATGACTGCTCATGTGGAAACTCCTCTTCATGATCTTAGTTTAGTCAAAGCAGCTGGCAGCAGCTAATGTACAAACACCAAGGCATTTAGAAGTCACAAAGTTCAGCATTGCAGAAATAGGGGAACTGAATGACTGTAAGAGACCCTGATATTTTTATAAATTTTATTCTTTTTTTGAAATGTCTACAGTATGTAATTTGTCTTGATATTCTTAATACAACCTGTATTACGTTTTCTTTTCTCTCATTTAATACATGGAGATATACCTATCTCATAGAACTGGAAGGGACCCTGAAAGGTCATCGAAGTCCAGCCCCCTGCCTTCACTAGCAGGACCAAGTACTGATTTTGCCCCAGATCCCTAAGTGACCCTTTCAAGGATTGAACTCACAACCTTGGGTTTAGCAGGTCAATGCTCAAACCACTGAGCTATCCCTCCTCACTTAACAACCTGATCCTTTTATGGCATAGTATCATAGTAAATTCTGTGATGTATGCAGTACATATGCAAAACCGCCAAAGATTTTACCCAATTATAGGGAACACAATTGTACTGAAGAATGAATATTTGAGTATTTATCCATCTTGTCCTTTGGAAACGGTCCACTGATTTTTCATTTCTGCAGCTCTTCTAATGAGACTAACCATTGCTTAAGATTGAGAATTTCTTCATTGGACTACCATATCATATGCTACCTCTGACTTCTGTAGTGCACTGGGCAAGTACCTGCTGTAATGGAAATTAAATAACTATTCATGCTTCCCCAGGTGCAGTCAATGTGGTTTACTATTCCAGTCGCATGTTCTGATAACTTACAAAAGCTATTTACCAAAATATCAATGTATAAAAGTCCACCATGTTAATTAGAATGATCTTTTTTCAGTCTATGTATTTCCAATCGTAATTACAATTTGTGTAAACTCTATTACCCTCTTTGAGGTACTATATACAGTAACTCCTCGCTTAACGTTGTAGTTATGTTCCTGAAAAATGCTACTTTAAGCAAAACAATGTTAAGCAAATCCAATTTCCCCATAAGAATTAACGTAAATGGGGGCAGGGAAGTTGGGGGTTAGGTTCCAGGGAATTTTTTTCGCCAGACAAGACTATATTTTGTGTGTGTGTGTGTGTGTGTGTGTGTACACACACAAGTTTTAAACAATTAATTTAATATTGTACACAGCAATGATGATTGTGAAGCTTGGTTGAGGCGGTGGAGTCAGAGGGTGGGCTATTTCCCAGGGGATTCTTTATTGCTAGATGAACTAGCATTGGGCTGAGCCCTCAAGGGTTAACACATTGTTATTAACAGCCTCACACTCTACAAGCGAGCAGGAATGGAGGGAGGAGAGACAGCATGGCAGAGAAACACAGACACGCACCATGTGTGATAGTGTGTGTGAGAGAGAGCAAGAAGTGTGCATTGCCCCTTTAAGTACACTGACCCCACTCTAAGTACACCCTAACCCTAACACCCCCCTGCCCCTCCGCACAGCAAGCAGGAGGCTCCTGGGAGCAGCTCCAAGGCAGAGGGCAGGAGCAGCATACGGCAGTGGGAAGGAACAGCTGAACTACCTGGCAATTGATAGCCTGCTGGGCGGCTGCTGCACAGAGAACTTAGAGGAGCTGATGGGGAGCTGCCAGTTCCCCCTGGTTCCAAGCCCCCACCAGCTAGCTCCAACGGGTTGTTCTTTCTGCAAGCAGTGGACAAAGCAGGTGGCTGCCAACCAAAGTTATAAGGGCGCATTGCGCAACTTTAAATGAGCATGTTCTCTAACTGACATTAATTCTCAATGTAACAATGAAACCACATTAACTGGGATGACGTTAAGTGAGGAGTTACTGTATATTGGTAAGGACTTGTACCTGCTTTGGTTTAAAATAGTGGTTTTAAAAAAGCAAAAGGGTGAGTAATTATAGGCAGTAACTGTACTGCCCAAAATGTACTGTAAATAATTAAGAATCAGTATTGAGAAAAGTGTGAATGCCTCCTGCCTGCCTACTGACATGTCTGTTCAAACTTTGGGACATATACAACTCATCCTCCTCTTCTTCCAAACTTTCTTTGTTGCTGCCTGATTGCATACTTCTGGTTCCAAATGAGGTGTGTGTTTGACTGGTCAGTTCGAACCTCTGTGTTCATAACTCTGAGGTTCTACTGTAGAGTCTTCACTAAGTACTGCAGCGACACCACTGCAGTGCTGTAAGTGTAGTCAAGCCCATAGTTTGTATATGTATAGTAACAGGTTACACGAAACATGACAGGTTGAAAGCCAACCTGCTATTGTCTGAACTATTGCCCGGAAAATAAAAAACAATTCATGTAGTTAATTTACTGATAGTGATTTACATAGGTACATTTACATACTGATAGTGATTTACATGCTTTTGAATATCAACCCACAAGCTGCTGTTTTTTGGGTTTTGTTTTGTTTTTTTTAATTTGCTGATATTAAACTGCATGTTTGGAAAAAATCGACTTGTCTGAAGTGGAGTAGCTCACTGAAATCCATTTACCATTTCTATTTGCTTTCAGTTTGTTGTTTTGGGGCATGGCAAAACAATCTATGAAAGGCTATATATTCCAACATGCGTCTAAGTGCTATAATGCACAATGATCACAGTATTTGTAAATGCTTTATTAAAATATATACAAAGATATAAGAAGTCCACTTCTGAAGGCTAAATTTCTATATTGTTTTTGGTTAGTGACCACTTAGTGGTTATGGGTGGCATATTGCTTATGGGTGAATGATTTATAATATATGAAATCCCTTATTACTTATTTCTGTATATAAAGTTCATTGTCATGGCAAGAGACTAAATAAAGTTCAGGTAACCAAGCTGCTATTCAGTATTTTAAATCTTGAATGAACAAACATCTTTGTTACCATTTGCAACCATGTTCATGTTTCTAGAGTGAGAGAGCGTCTGTTTGTTGTTTTTTAAAAATGTTTTTTTTTACTAAAACTGAAGAAAGGAAGTCTCACATATTTGCTACTTTTCTTCTTTGTGATACCACTTTGAAAAGAGGGGAGGGGAGTTTCAAAGGAGTCCATTTAGAGCGCTGAGTTTTATTCACCTGAATATTTTGGGTCCTTCACTATTGCACTATGTACTTTTTTTAGCCTTGGTGTCTGCTTTTGTATGACAATCCCTTCGTATTTTGGTAAGACAATGCTGGCCTTACTTTCTGGAAATGTAGTCTGAAAAAGATTAAGTAGCCAAAAAGCTGTTTTTTATCTTGAATTAAAATTATCCTTATTTAGGCTGTGTAGCCTTCTCTCACTCTCTCATATTCTGGAAGGCTACTGAACTACCCAGTTGCAGACTTCTAACCAAGAGATGCTGGGTGTGGTTTTTATATTTTTATGAGAACCACATTTTGGGTTGAAATGGAGGAATGTAACGTTCATGTCTGATAAACCCTTACTACTGAAAATAAAGTTGAGCTGTGTGTGACGTTCCCTTGGTGTTATCTGGACCAGTGATCTGCTAGGTCACTCCAATCCTTAACTCTGGGAGCCAGCTTTCCCCTGCTCTGCTGTGAGAACCCCCCCTCCTGGGCTGTTCATACACAGCCTCTGGCATGTAAGCTGCTTGGATTGTGTAACCGAATGACATTAGTCAATATCTCCGGTCCCAGACACAACCCTAGGAACCTCCATCTTGCAGCGTCCAGTTATGCCCACTGGACACACTGCAGGCTTATATGAGTTTGTCAATTTAACAAAGAAATTGATATGCACCAGGCTTGTTATCCCAAGGGGATTGTAACTGCTTTACTTTGCATGCTGCTGCATAGCGCAGCATAATTTTAGAATAATTTTATATACACCTCTACCCCGATATAACGCTGTCCTCGGGAGCCAAAAAAATGTTACCGCGTTATAGGTGAAACCGCGTTATATCAAACTTGCTTTGATCCGCTGGAGTGTGCAGTCCTGGCCTCCTCCCCCCCGCTCCCCCCAGAGCACTACTTTACCATGTTAGATCCGAATTCGTGTTATATCGGGTCGCGTTATATTGGGGTAGAGGTGTATTTTGTTATTTTTACTTTATTCTGTTAAATTTATGTTTTGGGTTAAAAACACTTCTGTCATGCAATTGAATACTGATAGCTATTAAAACAGAATAAAAGGGCAGGCTGTGCAAATCTGTATTTGGAAGGTATGGAATAGACAGTTTTGAGGATGGAATAGTTTAGCTTCTAAATCCAGGTATATGTGGCTGAAAAGGCTGAAGTTCCTCTGCAGAGCTGTATGTGAGATGATGCTATTCCAAAATGTATATGTTGTAGAGTTTTTAGAATATTACAACAAACAATTTAAATATAGCAAATGGCATCGTTTTCAAGTTGATTGTTTTGGCCTTAGTTGAATCCTATGAACCATTCAGTCCCTAGACCTATATACATTATTTTTCCCGTTTTGGTATTTATTTACTCACAGCTGTAACTGTTTTTCAGAAATATGTTAATTATCTTCAGTTCTAATTAAGTTAGAGAAGATTCTGTATCTTAAAAACTCTCTGCATATAAGCATTTATTCATATACTAGTAACTGTTCTTTGTTTTAAGTAGAGAAATTATCCAGTTTGTATTGTAGTCAGTGTTGCAGTGTTTTATTTGTGATTTATTTTATGCTCAGAACACAGGTGCATAACTTTGTATCACAAGCATTTTCTTAACTGAATGAAAAATGGAACTCTAGAAATGACCACACGTGTCAGTGTTGTCTTCCTTATTTTCCTTCAGACTTCCACTATTGTTTAAATACTCCACATAATTTTTTTAAGCAATTATAATGTTCTAAAAGCAATTTGGAATTTTGCCTCTCCAAGTTTAACACTAGCTAATCTACAGAATTGTAATGTTTACATTAACCTGTGAGTTTTACATGGTTAACAGAAATACAGCAATAATACTAGAGGAATTAAAACTATGATGTTGAGCACAGAGCAGCAGGTACTTTTGGCATTTGGACCATGCTCCTCTCTCCCCCCCCCCCCCTTCTATTCTTAATCAGTTATCACAGTTGTGCACTCTCTTTCTATACTTGATGGTAAATAGGGTGACCAGATAGCAAGTGTGAAAAATTGGGACAGAGGGTGGGGAGTAATAGGCACCTATGTAAGAAAAAGCCCCAAATATCTGGGCAGTCCCTATAAAATCGGGACATCTGCTCACCCTAATGGTAAATGATACCAGGGCAAACGTTAAGAAACCTGTCAGAGAAACACAAACAGAAAGGGCCTTGTTTTTTAATGTCAGAAAAAATACTGCTTACACTACTCCAGGTCTCTTGCGAAATTATCCCAGCACCTTTATGTCGTGTAAATCATTAAAAACAACCAAAGCCGTTCAGGGGAATGGTTCATAGTTGTGTAGATTCAGTTTTGGCTTGTGTAGAGCAAAGGAGTTTGTAAATACCAAACAGGTGTTTAGTCAGTACTTTACACAGGATGCATACAAAAAACCTTAAAACTTGAGTTTGGAAGAAAATAATAAAATTAGAGCAGTGGTTCTCAAACTTAATTGCACTGCAACCCTCTTCTGATATCAAAAATTACTACACGACCCTATGAGGCGGGTCCATAGCCTGAGCCCACCCAAGTCCTTCTGATGCAGGAGGGGGGGAAGAGGGGAGAAGCCTGAGCCCCACTGCCTCAAGGAGGGGAGGGGGAAGCTGAAGCCTGAGCAGCAAAACACATGCTGGCCTGCACACTTCTGTTTGCTCTTGTGTTATAAGTAAATGCAACATACAGAACTACTCTTGGGTCTCCCTGAATAATCCATTGTTTTTTCTCTCACTTTATCCCATTTCCCTTTTTCCTCTACTTTTTAAATTTTCACTGCTTTCTCTTTGAGTCTTGTATCTAGGGTAGGGTTACCATATTAAAGGTTTTTAAAAAGAGGACACTCCATGGGGCCCTGGCCCTGCCCCTTCCGCAACCCTGGCTCCGCCCCCTTCCCTGAGCGCCCCGCATTCCCCCTCCTCCTCCCTCCCAGCCACGCGAAAAGGGCTGCCTGAGCGCTACCGGCTTCATGGTTTGCCGGGCAGCCCCCAGATCTCCAGACCCTGCGCCCTGGGCCTGGCGCTTCCCCAGCGCAGCTGGAGCCCGGGAGGGGAAGCGCCCGGCTGGGGGCACAGGGTCTGGAGGTCTGGGGGCTGCCCGGCAAACCATGAAGCTGGTAGCGTTCGGGCAGCTCCGCTCTTCAGCTACACAGAGCTGAGGTGTCTGGGGAGAGCAGCAGCAGCCGCCGTCGCAGCGGGGAATCTGCCAGCAGCTAGCAGCCTGCCAGAGCCGCTCAGGTAAGCAGGGGACTGGGGCAGGAATGCCAGCATTTTCCCGGACATGTTCGGCTTTTTGGCAATTCCCCCTGGACGGGGATTTGAGCACCAAAAAGCCGGACATGTCAGGGAAAATCCAGACATATGATAACCCTAATCTAGGGCAGAGGTGGGCAAACTACGGCCCGTGGGCCACATCCGGCCCGCAGGACCCTCCTGCCCGGCCCCTGAGCTCCTGCCCCGGGAGGCTTGCCCCCCGGCCACTAGCCCACTGTTCTCCCTCCCCCGCAGCCTCAGCTCGATCCACTGCCGGCGCAGTGCTCTGGGCAGTTGGGCTGCAAGGTCCTGGGGCAGCGCAGCTGTAGAGCTTGGGCCTGAGCCAGTGCTCTGTGCTGTGCGGTGGCATGGCTGGTTCCAGCCGGGCGGTGTGGCTGTAGCGCCACCGGTGCTTCAGGCAGCGTGGTAAGGGAGCAGGGGGTGTTGGATAGAGGGCAGGGGAGTTCGGGGTGGTGGTTGGGGGCGTGGATAGGGGTTGGGGCGGTCAAAGGGTAGGGAACAGTGGGGTTGAATGGGGGCAGGGGTTCCCAGGGGGCAGTCAAGAAGGAGAGGGGAGATTGGATGGGGCGGCAGGGGGCAGTCAAGGGCAGGGGTTCTGGGGGGCGGGCAGGGGACAGGGAGAAGGGTTGGCTGGATGGGGCAGGGATCCTGGGGAGGCAGTCAGGAATGAGGGGGGGGTTGGATGGGGCAGGGATCCTGGGGAGGCAGTCAGGAATGAGAGGGGGGTTGGATGGGGCAGGGATCCTGGGGAGGCAGTCAGGAATGAGAGGGGGGTTGGATGGGGTGGTGGGGGGCAGTCAGGGGTGGGGGTTCCAGGGGCTGTCAGGGGATAGGGAATGGGGGAGGGCGGGGGGGGGGGGGTTGGATGGGGCAGGAGTCCTGGGGGGGCTGTCAGGGGGCAAGAAGTAGGAGGGCTCGGATAGTCCGGGCCACAGCTAGCTGTTTGTGGAGGCACAGCCTCCCCTAATTGGTCCTCCATACAATTTTGGAAACCTGATGCAGCCCTCAGGCCAAAAAGTTTTTCCGCCACTGATCTAGGGGTATGTCTACACTTAAAATGCTACAGCTGCACTGCTGTAGCATTTCAGCGTAGACACTGGCTACACTGACAGAAGAGGTTCTCTCAGCAGCATAGGTAATCCACCTCCTCGAGAGGCAGTTGCTAGGTCAACAGAAGAATTCGTCCATTGATCTAGCAATGGCTTCACCGGCGGCTAGTTTGGTATAACTACATCTCCCAGGGGTGTGGATTTTTCACACCGCTGAGAAACATAGCTATACAGTATAAGTTTCTAGTGTAGACCAGGCCTCACTCTTGCTAATGTTAAATGAGTGTTAAAAGCACACTTTCAGTAGGGAATGGGTAGCATAGTTTCATATGCATTGTACAATATTGTGGCTTTTGCAGTGCTCCCCTGCTGCACTGACATATTAGGAAGTAGTGCTTCCTGCTTGTCATGATCGCTGCTTTTGCATTCTAAAAGGATCTGTGACTTTGATTCAGCACAGCAGGGAGAGAAGGCTAACCTGCAGCAGTACTTTCAAACAGTTTAAAAAATAGAAAATTGTGAAATTAAACTCATTCCCCAATGTAACAACTTTTATGCTTCATCTGTTTGTATTACTTGATAAGGTAGGGAGAGGGAAAACCTGGTAAATAAATGGAACATCCTGGTGGCTTTTGATAATATTAAGCATGGTAACACCATCACCATGAAATAATGTATAGTGTGTGAATGTCTAGAACTTGCAGTGGATATTTGTTTTCAAGAGAAGTTCCTTTTTTATTAATAAAAAACCCCACAAGCACTAATTTAATGAGTAGAGGTGCACATTTTAACCACTTGCTGGTATGTACAATATTGCCATCTCAGGCATTCCAAAATCATAATTCAAGCCCTCCAAGATCATGAAATTAAAAAAATAAATACATTTGGATTCTTTTTATTTACTTTGTTTTTTCCCATTCTTTTGACCACCTTTAAAAAATTGCCATAAAATCCTGTGAAATTAGAAAAGGAAAGGGGAAGTCCAGCATGTTGAAACTTTTGTGGGGGCTGCATGTCACTTCTTGGTAATGCTGAGGAAGTGATTTGTTTCTGTAGTTTATAAAAAGGTGGTTTTTGTGTCCTCTAGTCACGCACACATAACAAAAGCAATGACTATCTGCTGCCGTGCATAGGTGTGTCCATTGATAAGAAAAGCTCTCTGACCCGCAAAGCACACCTCCTACCCTCCCCCTCTAAACCTGCTCAGTGTGTGTCTGGGGTTAGTGTGGGGACAGGGGCATCGTGTTCAAATGTGCTGATGACCCCCAGTTCTACATTGTCATGGATTACTCAGCGTACAGATGAGACTGTGGGCTTGATGAGGATCAGCTCAACACAGACAAGGTGGAGAGAGAGACAAGCTTTTGCGCTTACACGGCGCTCGTCTTAAGGTCTGTGGGAGTGAGCTCTGGGAAGCGCGAAAGCTGGTCTCTCTCACAGTATCTGGTCCAATAAAAGAGATTACCTCAGTCATCTTGTCTCTCTTTCCTATAGTTGTTTACAGTCTGGATGTGTTATTCGATTCTGAGCAGACCTAGAGGTCTAGCTAGCAATTGTGTCCTAGATAGTCATCTCCCCATCTGTGCATGGCTAGAAGAGCATGTTTTTCTCTTTTCAGATGTGGAAGTTGCTACAATTATCCATGTCATTGTCGCCTTTTGATTGGATCAGTGTGGCGCAGTGTCCATAGGGCCATGCACTGGGACCACCTGGAGACAGAAGCTAGTGCAGATCATGCCAGCGGGAAAATGCCCACATCTGATTCTCAGGGATTGTGTGCCTGGAATGGCTTCTGCTGGCTCCCAAGGGAGTGCGACTCAGCCAGCCGCAGCCAATGAATGGGTTGCTGCGATGTATGGCCTGTGGGCAGGGGTGAAAGTAACTTACAGGATTTACCGGTACTGCCGGAGTCCTGAGGGGGCGAGGCCTCATCCGGAAGAGGCGGGGCCTCTCAAGATTTAAAGGTCGGGGGCATATGCTGTGTGGCTGGGAGCCCCAGGGCCTTTGAATCAACCCAGGGCTCCCAGCTGCAGAGGTGGCTGGGAGCCCCCGGGGCTCAGGGGCAAATTAAAGGGCAAAACAGAGCAGGGGAAGTAGAAGAGGGGACTGACAAAAGCCAAGCAAGGAGATGAGATAAGGAAATAGAAAGGAGGAGAGGGAGAAAAGAGGAGAAAGTTGCCGTGCTTAGGACAGATCTCCGATTTCCATTAGCCAAGTGCCCTCTCTTTTCTCTTCTCAATCACTTCTTTCCATGGCAGGCTCTTAACTGCACTGCCTCCTTTCACCTCCCAGCCTGATCTTTCCATGTATCAACTGTTCAAGTTTGACTGCAAGGCCCTTGGCACAAAGCTCCGAGCGCGTAGGTCGCTGCCGTATACTGGGCACCCTTGTGGCACGGCTGTAGGCGGAATAATGATGATGCTCATAGCTGAGCTCCTCGGACTGGAAGCTGAGAGAAACTGAGAATTAAAACCTCCCTCTTACGCAGGGAACCTGAAGGAGAGCCGAGCAGGGCGATCCCCTGACGCACAGGGAAATTAAAAGAAAGTCTTCCCGGCATATCAGTCACCCCTGCAATAGAACAAACATACACATGCCAAGAATGTATGTGGCTTGACACTGAAGCTGCAGCTATAAACCTATAGGGCCAATTTTTTCTGCCTAACATCTCTTTCCTATCCATTCACACAGCTCAAACTCTCATACATGTGTCATCATCTCATGTCTTGATTACTGCAACATCCTTCCCTCTGGCCTTAATAAATGCAATCTTGCCTCACCCTTATCTATTCAGAATGGTGCTGCAAAGAGCATTTTCCTAACCCGTCGCTTTGACCATTTCACCCCTCACTTTGCACTCTCCACTGGCTTCCCCTTGTCTATTCCATCAAACAGAAATTACTGGTTTTCACTTTCCGGGCCCCTCACGGCATAACCCCACCCTACCTGTGATCTTTCATTCACTCCTGCTTCTGATAGGCCCAGCCTCCATTGCCCACTTGTTACATTGTCAAATAAACACCTTCATGCTTTTTCCCATAATGCCCCTCATGCCTGGCAGGAGCTCCCCATAAACACAGAATCATAGAAACATAGGACTGGAAGGGACCTTGATAGAGACCCTAGTCCAGTCCCCAGCACTGAGGCAGGTCTAAGTATTTTCTAGACCATCCCTGACAGGTGTTTGTCTAACCTGCTCTTATAAATCTCCATTGACAGAGATTCCACAACCTCTCTAGGTAATTTGTCCCAGTACTTAATTACCCTGACAGTTGAGAAGTTTTTTGTAATGTCTAACCTAAATCTCCCTTGCTGCGATTTAAGCCCTTTGCTTCTTGTTCTGTCCTCAGTGGATGAGGAGAACAATTTATCCTGTGTTTTAGGATTGGGGACTTCAACAGCAGAGTCAAGGGAAGGGGTAGGGACGGTTTTGTGGCCTGCAGCATGCAGGGGGTCAGACCAGATGATCATAATGGTCCCTTCTGACCTTAAAGTCTATGAGTCTGAGTCTAAGGTTCACGCTCTAAAAGTTATTCTCCATGATCATGAGTGCTATAAATTTCCTTTTTTATGAAAACTAGGATTCTTCCCGAATTACGTGACTCTAGGAACTGGGTCTTGGAAACACCAGACATTGTGAAACTTGTAAAATTGTAAGATTTGGCAATATTGCATGTACTATCCTTCAGAGCCCTGAAAATGTACCCTGGCTGGAATAGCTTTGATCCTCTTTTGTGAAAGTACAAACTCTTGAAAACCTTGTTCATTAAAATCAGCTCATGAATTTTTCCAATTTCAAGTTATGACAGGGTCCCCCCAGGGTACCACCTGGCACTGGGGTACCACTGAGCCCTCTGACCCACCGGCCTGTGTTCCCTTTCACACTGTACTGCTGTGACAAGCTGCAAAGCCCTCCAGCCTGCACTTTCTCCAGCATTTACACAGGAAGGGACATGCCCAACTGCAGTTACATTCTGGTTCTCTAACCACCAGCTTTCCAACCTAGGACCCCTTAGTAGTACCATCCTGCCCTGGTCAAATCCAGCCAGTATATGGGTTTAATACCTGGTCTGCCTCTCCGTCAATGTGAAGAGGACAATGCACATTTGTGATAATGAAGCAGAGATTTTCCCCAAGCACTCCAGTCAAAGCTCGCTGGTTTAGATTAAAACAAAAACAAGTTTATTAACTACAGAAGATAGATTTTGAGTGATTATAAGTAATAACAAACAGATCAAAGCGGATTACCTAGCAAATAAACAAAAAATGCAAGCTAAGCTTAATATACTCAATAGATTGGATATGAATTGCAGATTCTCACCATAACTGATGGTACAGGCAGACTTGTAGAGTCTTAAGGCACAAGCTACACTTGCTTTGCAGCTTGGAATCTCCAGGTGTTTCATACACAGGCTAGAAATCCCTTTAGCCTGGATTCAGCACTTCCCCCAGT
This sequence comes from Chrysemys picta bellii, assembly GCF_011386835.1. Lineage (NCBI taxonomy): Eukaryota > Metazoa > Chordata > Testudines > Emydidae > Chrysemys > Chrysemys picta. The sequence continues at coordinate 47,850,657 of NC_088798.1, read as the reverse complement.
TCAGTCTTTGTTCCTCAGGTGTTTCCAGGAGTCTTCTTGTGTGGGGAATGAAGAACCACAAATGATGTCACTTCCGGCCTTATATAGCTTTAGCATATGGCCGGATCCCTTTGTTTCAAAACTTGGTGCCCAGACCAGTTTGTGGGAAAAATACTGACATCCAAAGGAGTCCAGAATCATGTGGCCTGGTCACATATCCTTGTGGAGTCATAGCAGCCATTACTTACAGGCTGCCTCAGGAAGGCTTACCAGGTGCGGGATAAGCTTCTCCTAAGGCCCATTGATTTCCTAATGGCCCCTTGCCCTTGAATAAGTCCTTCCACACCCACTACCTAGTCTAGTGGCGGTTACCCAGGTGCTATAATCATATCATAATATCACTGAAGAATATGGTATGTAGTGTCACACGTGGTGGTGGTTGTTGGTTTTCTTTGCCCATAATAGAGTACATAATTCCAAGCATATCTGACTCCTGGTGTGGTAGGTGGAAGACTACTGAATAGATCTTTAGGTTTTGGTTTACTTTTGTGATCCTAAGGATTTAATTTTTCTCCATAATTCACCATTTAGAAGTCAAAGCCACCAGTGAAGTAATGTACTACATCTGCCTCCCAACTCATGAATTACATAAAAACAAGATGAAGTTATGTAAATTCTCATTGAGATCAATTTGCACTTATGTAGCTAGGATAGACGCCGCAAGCCAGTCAGTTGACCAGTCAGATAATGTCAATTAACCACCTGTTGGTCCATGGTAAAATATTGTCAGGCATTTCAGCAAGAATGCCCTGATGTAGGTGACAGTCTTCCTTTTTTTGATTGCAAAATGGTGCCATCTGTTAGCAAGCCTATTTAAATATCTTGATCCACTCACTTTACTACATGCTAATGCCACCTGTTGGGGGAAAAAGTGAACTAATTGAAAGTTGAGCATCTTGATTGGCTGGAATCTTTCAGAGCAAACTGTGTGTGTGTGTCCCATCAGTGTACATGATGGTTTAGAAAGTACATTAAAGAAATGACGACACCCCTGAAGAGCTTACAGTCTCAGCTGACCTGACAGTCATTAAACCGCTTCCCCCAACTCCAAGAGCAAAGATACACAGCCATTAAGCTTCTCCCTTAAACAAAAGTCATCACAGCTTATTAATCCCCCTGCCCACACCACCTCCACCCTCAACACAGCAAACAACCCATATTAAATACTCCTGTAAGTAAACCCCCATTCCCTCCCCGTTAACAAAAATCTCCTTCATGACCTCCCTTCCTCCATGCACAGTTATCCCCAGCCAAACCTTGCTGAGAATATGAAAAGTTAAATGGCAATGAAGAGGTATGACATCACATCTCTGTAAAGCCCCCTCCTTCTTGCTGCCGATGAGTCCATTGTGTTTGCTGCAGGATGGAGGGACTGCATGCTGTCTTCCTTTCCATGTGATCTGGGATTCTGTAAGGGTCATGTGAGGGCGGGGGCAGCATGCCTGAAGCTTTTGATTGGCTGGATTCTTCTGGAACTGCAGCAGTTAAAAATAGAACTGAATGGCTACTGGTTTATTGAAATAAAAGAGAAACTTCATAATCTAGAAAGTATTCCAGAAGTAGTGAGACACACAGAACGGTGACATGAATTATGCAGTCAGTGGAAGCCAATACCATTTGCTTGGATTTTTTTTACTAGACCTGAACATGGGAAAATTAGTTCTGTTCTTCTATGTGTGTGATATGTGTAGTTAGAATGAACAAACATTTTTTTAATTCTTGTAATGTATTCTGCTACTGTCAAAGATAGACTACTGCAGTCAAACAGCAAGAAAGGAAAAACTGGTCTGCACAAAAGTTTTCTTCTGTGCATCCCCCTTCTGCTTCATCTTCATGTTTCATGATGATGCTGTCAGAGTCTTTTGATGAAGAGAATGATATGGGCAAATAAGAGTTTTGCTACTCTGCTTCAGCATTAAAATCTCTTACTCCTGGAAGATCCTCAGATGTTCATCAAATGGGTATTAAAAGGTTTTTGGATATTTTTTTCTGGTCATTGGCACACTAACTTGACACCACACCTTTGCTAGATATAGTTGTGCCAGCAGTATGCCATTTCATATAGTTGAAAATCCTTATATGCTTGATCATCCCCCTCCATCTTCCCTGTGAAGTGGATGATGTGAAAAAGAGAGTTGGTGTTATTGTGCAAGCTCCTCACATGTCTCTAGTGTCTGATTGATTGAAGCAGTATTTCCAATGAGGGTGTCATCAGTATATTGCTGACAGTTTAAAAACATAATCAATATATTGGGTCCACAGAAGGTTACATAAGCACGGCCATACTAGTTCAGGCCAAAGGTCCATCTAGCCCAGTATCCTGGCTTCCGACAGTGGCCAACACCAGGTGCACCAGAGGGAATGAATATAAAAGGTAATCAAGTGATCCATTCCCTGTCGCCCATTCCCAGCTTCTGGCAAACAGAAGCTAGGGTCACCATCCCTGCCCATCTTGGCTAGTAGCCATTGGTGGACCTATCCTCCATGAATTTATCTAGTTCTTTTTTGAACCCTGTTATAGTCTTGGCCTTCACAACATCCTCTGGCAAGGAGTTCCACAGGTTGACTGTGCATTGTGTGAAAAAAAATACTTCCTTTTGTTTGCTTTAAACCTGCTGCCTATTAATTTCATTTGGTGACCCCTAGTTCTTGTGTTTTTACTCCTTCTCATAACACTTCCTTATTTACTTTCTCCCCACTAGTCATGATTTTATAGACCTTTATCATGTCTCCCCTTAGTTGTCTTTTTTTCCGAGCTGAAAAGACCCAATCTTATTGATCTCGCCTCATATGGCAGCCATTCCATACCTCTAATAATTTTTGTTGCCCTTTTCTGAACCTTTTCCAATTCCAATATATCTTTTTTGAGATGGGGCGATGACATCTGCATGCAGTATTCAAGATGTGGGTGTGTATCATGGATTTATATAGAGGCACTATTATATTTCCTGTCTTATTATCTATCCCTTTCTTAATGATTCCCAACATTCTATTAGCTTTTTTGACTACAGCTGCACATTGAGTGGATGTTTTCAGAGAGCTATCCAGAATGACTCCAAGATCTTTCTTAAGTGGTAATAGCTAATCTAGATCCCATCATTTTATATGTATAATTGGGATTGTTTTCCTATGTGTATTACTTTGCATTTATCAAAATTGAATTTCATCTGCCATTTTGTTTTCCAGTCACCCAGTTTTGAGAGATCCTTTTGTAGCTCTTTGCAGTCTGCCTGGGACTTACAAAACTACGCAAGATAGTTATGATCTGCAAATTTTGCCGCCTCACTGTTTATCCCTTTTTCCAGATCATTTATGAATATGTTGAATAGGACTAGTCCCAGTACAGACCCGCTGGGGACACCACTAGTTACCTCTCTCCATTCTGTAAACTGACCATTTATTCTTACCCTTTGTTTCCTATCTTTTATTTTCATTGTGACCAGCAATGTGGCTATTATGAGCTGTGCTTAGGATTTAATGATAAATGAATATGCACACCTAAGATGTTATGGGTGCCCATACAATGCAGCTTTTCATTGGTAATGTAGCAGTTCTGACAGCTTTCTCTTTACATGTGTCAAAAGTGAAGAGCATTAAGTTTTTTCAATAAAAGTACCAGCAGCCATTTTTTGTGTCATTCAGTACAGCACTTAATTTCATTTGTACTGAGTAAGCCTTGTCATACTTTCCATTAACTGTCTCAAAGATCTTCAAATATGGCTCTTCAGTCAGCTGCGGTTGAAGAAGAGCTGGCTGTGTATTGCCCCCGAGTAATCAGCTCTAACATTCTTAGGATCGTTTCTTTTGGATTTTTTAACATAGTCCATTCAGAATATGAGGGAAGGAGGGATAGCTCAGTGGTTTGAGCATTGGCCTACTAAACCCAGGGTTGTGAGTTCAATCCTAGAGGGGGCCACTTAGGGATCTGGGGCAAAATCAGTACTTGGTCCTGCTAGTGAAGGCAGGGGGCTGGACTCAATGACCTTTCAAGGTCCCTTCCAGTTCTAGGAGATAGAATATCTCCATTTATAAATGATGCCAAGAACAAGTTGCTCCATGGTAAGAAAGGTATTTGTGAGATTTCAGAATGCCATCCACTTACAAAAACTGAAGAGAAAAATATAATAGGTAACACTACATGGATAAAATAAAATGATCACTCCCACACATAATACAGCCTACATTCTTGATTCACACTTCCATGACCAAGATCTTTTTGATTAATTGGATTCAGCTTGTAACCTCATAGTGGCTGTTGCAATTTTAAAGGCTGTACAAATGAACAACCAGTTCTGTCAAAGGGAGCAAATTATAAACCAAAAAGCAGTCTCTTCAGTTGTAAAACAGTGTGGAGTACAATCCCTGCAGTTGAATGTAAACAGCTTATCATCCATTCAAAGACCACAGACCAGACTGAAGACCTCCATTGTGCGGACTCTAGTGACCATGTATTACAGTTTAAGATTAGAGAAAAAAATCAGTATTCATCAAATGAAGGAAAAAGGTGATACTGATGAATTTGATAACCCTAAATTAGGACGAGAATATTGATTAAAAGTAGGGAAAGTTTGAATCCTTTCTTCTATGTTGAGCTATCTTCCTATATCAGTTTATGTTGTATACAAAAACGGGAATTTGCCATTAAAAAATAACTTACTGAAAGCAGAGTAAACCTCAGGTATGGTTCCCTTATGTCCAGTCTTTCCTAAAAGATGAGATTCAGTTTCACTAATAGATTTATTTGTTTAATTTTTATACACAAAGAAGCATGCATAATATCTACTAGATACTTGAAAAACTTTGAGAACCCATTAATGATTGAAGATAGATGATTAATTTTTAAAAAATTCCCCTTGAAAATTGCCCTTGAATTCTCCTTGATCTAAGATATAAACCTCTGCAAATCTTTTGGATCCATAATGTTAATTAGAATAAATGATAAAGCCTAATCTGAGGAGTCAGACATTTAGAAAATTCTCAAGTCAGTAAGGCTAAGGAGTCTAAGGCAGAAGGAGTGTTAGGTTACACACACGTTATTTTTTTTAATTTGGTCTTTTGGGGGGTTTTATAGCTAAGCATCCAAGTGTACTTTTCATTGTTACTTTGTTGGCTTATACTAGACGGTCTATCAGTACTGCATTTTGCAATGTGTAAAATTTAATTTTGGAAGAGGCAGGCCTCTCGGTTTTTTTGGAGGCCCCATCTTACTGATTGTTTCCTTCCCAGATGAAAGTTTTTATTAGATCAGTATGCTTTTTTTAAAGTACTGTATCAGTCAATTAATGGGAATCATGATATTGAGAGAGTGGAGTGAAGCAAGGATGACTTACTAATAATAATTAAATCTGTTCTGCTTAGCCAGCTGACAGTAAGGACTTTCCATTCTTATAAGTCTTTATACTTTTTCAGGAAAGGGTATATAATTAGAGTAAAATAATCTCCTAATTTTTGAGGTTATATATCCCTAAATCTTTAAAGGATACTTTTGCTATGGGAAAAGGGCAAATTTCTTGCCATTTCACTCTCCTTATAATTGGGCCCACCCAGCAGATATCTGTGTTGGTATGGTATGCTATCATCATCCCATACCTTTCTGTTACTTGCAGTCTTTAGCATATCAGCATACTCGCCACACTCCCCATCAGTACCCAGAGCAAGCTGGGGAAGCTAATGATCCAACCAGCGGACCAAATTTGGTGATGTCTTAAGAGATAATTGATTATAGTTGTCTTTGTTCAAAACAAGTAAATCACATTTACCGTCCTCTGAGCATTATCTACTCCACAATATCAGATAAATGTAACCTACTCTGCATAGAGCAGCTTTGTCATGGGGAGTTATCTAGTACTTAGAACAATATTCACAAACATGTGTCTAGCTTCTCCAAATATCAACCAGTCTTCCTTACATGGGTGTCATAATGATTTTGGTTTCATACATTTACTCAGAGAAATATTCATATCTTGCAACCAAATTAAAAATATGGTTTTCCCCCCCTCCAATCCACTTTTTTAGGAACTGTGTAGACCCATCAGATCTCAGTGCATTGACACTATTCAGCAAATAAAACTTCATCTTCATCTTTAGTGGTCTTATCTTCAAGCTAGACTTCATCTCTGTAGTAAATGTATCTTTCCTTTTGATTGATGGTAAAGTATATTTTAGACTTCTTAATTCAGAATCATAAACCAGATTATTAGTTGTTCTGTTTTATGGCCATCTATGTACGTGTATATATAATCCTAAATCTTGAAAGTTTAGGAATAAGGAATAAAAGTATTATGACGTTGGGTCCTGCATTCTTATTTTTAATTAACCAAAACCTGTATCTTAGCAAGAGCAAAGGAATAAACAAATGTGTATTTTATTTTATTTTATTTTATTTATTTATTTATTTATTGTAGAGGATATTACTAGGTTTTCTAGCTGCATATAGCTCTAATTTCCTGTCCCTTACTAAGGAACATTGTTAAAAGAGAGAGCTGACTTCTTTTGTTAAAAATCAAAACAAAGTGAAGTAAGGATGACAGTGGACAAGTCCCTGGAGCATCTGATAGTTTTTATGAGAGCTTTACACAATCAATTTGTGCACAAAGCTCCAGCAAGCCACATGTTGGTTGTTCTCAATAAAATCCATTTTGGCACTCTAAATGTTACTCTTTGGGTAAATATTATTGCCCGCCTGCCTCCAAACTCTTTCTTTCACTTCTTAGTAGCCATCATCTAACTGTTCAAAGTTATCAGGACTTGGGTCCTAGGAGTGAAATTCTAAAGGAGAGATTCTGCTATTTCATTCAGGTTTATTGTAAAATCCAGAGGGGTGTTAGGGACAACTGGAATTCTGCTAAAATTCTAGGAGCACTAACAGATATTTCTTGCCAGATAACTCCAGGCCAGTCAACAATATCTTCAGCAGCTCAGTGACAGCTCGGCATTACCATTTAATGCTGAACAGTAAAGTTGTAAAACCTCTTTTGTAAATAAGATACAGAATTACTAAAACTGTTTTTAAAATGGAGCATATTCAAACCCTCTATCCCAGCGCTGGCCAACGTGTGGTTCCGGAGCCACATGCGGTTCTTCAGAAGTTAATATGCGGCTCCTTGCATAGGCACTGACTCCGGGGCTGGAGCTACAGGCGCCAACTTTCTAATATGCCGGGGGATGCTCACTGCTCTGCCACAGGCCGTGCCCCCACTCCGCACCCTCCCCTGAGCCGGCCGTGCCCTCACTCCTCCCCCCAGAGCTTCCTGCAGCCAAGAAACAGCTGATCAGGAGGGAGGGGGAGGCGCTGATCGGCAGGGCCCGTGAATGGGAGGCACTGGGGCCAGGGTTGCGGGGGAGAGAAGGGGAGCTGATGGGGTCTGCTGACGGATTACTGTGGCTCTTTGTAGCCACTTACTGTTGACCTTCACTTATAAAGACTGTCTGCGCTACAAAACGCAGCTGTGCTCTGACTATTTCAAAGGACATCTGTGCTATAACTAGACCCCCTGATACAGTTGCATGAAAGTTTAGGGGAAAGCCATCTAACATGTGACTCATACATGGCATGAATAATAAAAGTAGCATGTCATCTTCTCACTGCTTTCGGAAGTTCTTAATTTAACTTTCTTCACACTTCACTGCAGAGGAGAGCAGAATAATGGGGAGCTAGAAGCAATACCAAAGAAAGCTGAAAATGGCAGACGACTCAGTGGAAACACTCTCTTCTCATGTGGTTTTATGCGGCCAAAATCCTTTCACATATTTATAGCCTGTTAATAGCTGAGTAACTTAATTATAGTACTTGGATAAATCCTTATAAAATTGAGCTTTGATACCCTTGTATCTAAGTGTCATGTCATGAACTAGAACAATGTATGTATTCAGAATACAAACCAAGAATTTTAATAATCTGAATTTTAATAAAAATGCATGTGTAAATAAACAAATGAAAACATTAGCATTTTAATCCAACAATTGAGAGAGTTAAATGTATGTATGTTATAGAGCACTTTTGCTATAGTATTACACAACTAATGATAGCTCTGCACATACTGAGTGCAAAAATTTTATTACAGTGTTAAGATGGAAAAGGTTGCACTAGTCAAGAAATGCAAACATTATGCTTGCAATGATAGTCATGGGCATGTTTTACATATGCAGTCTCTTACTTTCTCAGTAAATTCATGAATTATGAATGACAATTGGGAACTGCTTTAAAACATTTTACTAGAATCCCAGAAAGCTACAATCTAGAGAGAAGGCCACACTGGTCAGAAACCAACTAGACTTAGACAGAAAGTGCAAGCAGCCATAAAAATCTACCTACCTATGTGTCTCTGTGTATGTAATTTAAATAGGATAACCCTGTGTGTATATATAAACAAATGGAAGAAAGGGAAAGTTGATAGACATTAATATAAATCAGAAGCTAGGAACTATAGAAAATTGATAAGGGGAAGTGAAAGCAAACAAGGAGAAGTCTTGGCCAGTGGAGTTAGGAACAATGAGGAGTTTAAGTATATTGGGAACAAAAAGAATCCCGACAATGGTATTGGTCCATTTCTAGGTGGAAGTGGTAGAACTGTCAGTAATAATGCAGAAAAGGCAGAAATAAATATTGGGGGAAAAGCTAGATGTAGTCATAGCATATTATGATAATGAAACACTTTCCACTCGAAGAGTAACTCAGGAGAATGCTAATCAGCAGCTACTAAGGCTAAATGCTTTTAAATCTGCAAGTCCAGCTTACTTGCATCCAAGAATTTTAAAAGAGCTGGCTGGGGATCTTGCTGGGTTTTCAGTAAGTCTTAGAACACTGGGGAAGTTCCAGAGAACTGGAAGAAAGCTAATATTTTGGCATCCTTTAAAAGGAGTAAACAGCATGACATGGGTAACTTATAGTGCTATCAGCCTGACTTCAGTCCCAGATAAAATAATGAAATGACCAATATAACCCTTATTGAATTCTTTAGTAATTCTCTATTATTAATGCCAGTCAACACGGGTTTATGAAAAAAAAATTGTCTAACTTTTTTTTTTTTTTTTTACGAGATGACAAGTTTGGTTGATAAAGGTAATCGTGTTGATGTAAAATACGCTAAACTTCTGTAAGATGTTTGACTTGGTACCACACAACACTTCAATTAATAAACTGGAATGATTCAAAATCAATATGGCACACACTTAATGGATAAACTATTTGGGGATAGGCCACACAATCTAATTGTAAATGAGGAATTAGTGAATGGGTATTTTATTAGTACAGTGAGCGCACTAGTCCTAATAATATTGCTGCATTGTCTATAAAGAAACAAAGTTTCCAAGACTATACCACATACAAGTGGTTTTTCAGAATGTCTTCCTCCTTGTTGCTCTAAATTGTGAGTAATTTTTTCAGCATTCATAATTTTAAACAGTAAGTATTCTGTCAAAAGCTACTTGAATTTTTAATTTTGTTATAATCCAGAAATAAGTGCTCTAGCATAAACTTCTAAAATCTTAATCTGTGTAGAATCTGATTTTATCACACCATTTCTTATGCATTATTTACTGGTCGTCATAGTATATCTGCATCGGCTTTCATGTTTGTATTATTGAGCAATTCTGTGTGACATCAGTTGAATTTCCTTTCCTCTCCAGGCAAAACCTGACGCTTGGCTGTTTTCTCAGGGTGTGTCTGTGCTGCAGTGAAAGAGCCACAGCATGGCTATGACTGGCCCTGGTCAGCTGACTGGGGCTTGTGGGGCTCAGGCTGCAGGACCAAACATTTCAGTGTAGATATTCGGGGTTGGGCTAAAGGCCGGACTCTGAAATCCCCCGATGGGGAGGTGCTCAGGGCCCAAGCTCCATGAGCCCAAGTTAGTTGACCTGGGCACTGAGTACTTAGTATTGTGGGTTTTTTATTGCAGTATTAGATGTTCCCTGAGATACTAACACGGTCTTCATCTCTACTTCTGATAAACAAAAATATAACTTTGAGGCAAATTGGAGATTGTTTTGTTATTGTTAATTGCCTCTCTGTCATCCAGTATTTTTTCCCATTTCATTGCCCATGATAGCTTTAAATAACTTACTAGGATATTTATTTTCTCTTGCTAAATTTTCTGTGGTTAAAATCATAATAATCACTATATGCCTCTTTCATAGTTTAGAACAATGAAGTGTCTGTTGCATGAGTGTCTAGTACTCAGGTACATGCCCAGAAATTTATTGTAATCTCAGTTTGATTGTGGCCTGCAATCTTGAAGATTCATGCGTAGAAATAACATTGAAAATGTTCGTATTTATGTATTTCTAACCAATTCTTTGTAGCAAAGTATTAACCTACCTCTTAACAAGTTAATAGGCAATCATGTTGTGCTCAATACAGATAAGATGTAGCATTTTAGTTTGCAACACTATCAAAGTTACATGATTACAAAAAATTGAATGTTGAGACTGATTTTTCGTCTTGACAGACTTGGATTTGTTTTTCTTGTCTTCCATTTGATTGAAACCAAACAAAAGACTTCCTATTTTCTGGTTCATACTTCAGTTGGATGGGTAGAGGAACACATTAGCATGGCAGACAAGTATCAGATCTGTTTGTTTTCAAAACAGCGATTCCCCCCTCCCCACCCTTCCCCAGTTGTGACAAAATAAGCCAGTATCAGGTAGGTGCACACTATGGTGTGTTTAGTTTCTGTTGAGAACAGTCAGTCTTTGTCTGACATGGGTGTTTTTAATGAGACTTGCTCACTAAATGACAAGTGACTTTCCTGTCTGTTTTATTATGGATTAGATTTTTTGTGCTTAATTGTTAAAACTTTCAATCAAGAGTAGATCTGTTACTTTGAATAAACTATTAATTTGTTGTCAAGGAGTGTTGAAATGTTACATATTAAGGGAGTGCGGGGGGGAAAAATGGTCTAACAGCAATTTATCAGTTAACTTATTTTCCCCGTAACAGCTATTACTTTCATTTGAGACTAAGAGCTTTGTCTAGAGGGGTAGTTATTTTTGCATATTTATACATATACAGTGCCTGGAATTTTGTTAACTTTCTGGTACTGACTGTATGTGCGTCTGAAAAACAAAGCATTTGAAAACCATAGGGGAATACAATTTTAAAATTGTTCTCTACTGTGTCTGAGGCATGACTTTGCTGCCATTGTGGCAGAGAAATAAATACAATGTCTTGTGTTTCTCCGTAACCATTCCTTATGTCATATTCTAACTTGGTCCACTCATGAGCATCAGTGGTAGTGAACAGATTTTCTTCCTTTCTGCTGCTTTTGATATAGGCTATCAAAAGACCAAAGAGATCTGTGGTGTAATGGAAGGGGGTGGGCACCTGGTTCCACAGTAATATTAGCAGTCAGTGGTTTCCAGTTTTTTTTATTGCTTGCTTGACTGTGTGGCGTTTTCTTTGCATATGGGTTAGAATTTAAGATGGGTCCGTAAGCTTCCAGGGGCAGACCACAGTGGTACAACATTTGTTTGAAGATGGAGAGTTCTCACTTATCCTTGGCTAGAGTAAGAATCACATAATAAACAGGGCATAATAGTTTTTGCCATGCCCCTGTCCACATATAGCCTGAACAAGTTCCAGTGTGTGACTGGCTCTGTGTGTAGTCCCAGAGACTACCTGAAAGAAAATAGTTGTCATATCAGAATAGAAATGCTTTGAGGTGACTCTAGTACATCTGAGACCAGACATAGAAACTTATGGTATAGAACTATTCATCAGTCTCTGTGGCTTTCATGTGTGAAATCCCACAAATCTGTCATTCCCACCCCTGACGTCTTGCTCATTATCTTTATCAGTAGTTCTCAAACTGGTTTCTGGACTGCTGGATATCTATAGGCTACTTATTGGTGCTGTGAGAGACTTGATAGGTCACATGGTGCTGGTTTCCAAATTGCCCAGAAAGTCAGATAAAAGCACATTACTTCTTCCAAGTATTACTTTTACAGATAAGCAATTGCTGTAATTTCCACATGAATGCTAAGGAATTGGAAATGGGATGTGTGATGTGACTGGTAATGGGAGGAGACATTCTCCATAACTCTCTCTCTTAAGGTGTAGCCCATGCTAAAGTTTTAGAACCTCTGAACTGTGTGAAACCATTGGACGATATCCTGCGGTAGCATAAACTGCAACTACCAAGCATTACGTGGATGACAGCCAGCTCTATACTTATTTATCCTCAAGCAGTAATGGCATCCTGTCCCCAATAGCTCTTTACAACTGATCCAAGATATGAGGGTGATCACGGTTCCTGGTGAGGGAAGCCTTGTAAAGTACTCACCATGTCTAGAATATTACTCTTCACTGAGTGTCTGCTCCCCAATTATCAAGAGAATCTGCAGTCTTGGAATTCTTCAGGAGTCCTCACTACTCTTGGTCTCTGGCTGTTTAAAAACATCTATTTCCATGTATGGCTGGCCAGAAGACTCTCCCATAGCTCATTCTATTCTGATTTGACCACAATGATACAAACACTTCTAGGATTTATTGAAATTCATTAGATCTATGGATAAAGCTTCTGAGCCTGAAAAATTGATCAGAATGCAGCAGCTTTCCAGTATGTGAGGCTGAAAAACAAAGCATTTGAAAACCATAGGGTAATATTCTACTCAGCAACACAGGCTGAGAGCACTTCACCCCAGTGTTCTGCTCTGTGCATTGGCTCCTCAAGGGATACAGAAACATAATCAAGGGCTTGGTTCTGATATTCGGAGCCTTCCAAGGTGATTACTTGGAAAACTGCCTCCAACTCTGTGACCATGACCACCCATGAAGTTGTGTTCTTCTGTCACCACAAGGATAAAATCATTGTGATCTAGGGTTGCTCAAACTAATAAGGTGTAGACAAATTTTTCCAGTGAATGGAAGAGAAGACAGGATATAAAATTATTTTTAAAAAGTATTGTGGTAGATAATTTATTCAGAAAGTAAACGGAGATAAACGAGGGTTTTATATATCTTATTGTGTCTCAGAATTTTAATTATTTGGCATACCACAGTATTGGAAGTAAATTTTTGAATCACTAAGGAGAAACTGGAAAAGGGAGCCTTTGCTCTTTTCCCAGCACTGAGACTTTTTAAAATAACCCTGTTAATGTTCTGGACAACTGCGTCTGTACTTCCCCTCTGTGGTCCAGCACCCATTCAAGGATCCTGGCTCCTCTGCCCTCACTTCTCTTGGGGTGAGACTTGTGTCTCTTTCCCTCCTGACTGGGGCTTTTCCAGGTTGCACTGTACTCTCCCTACACTGTGAGTTTCCCAGCAAGTCAGACTGCCTCAACAGGCCTGCGACTATGCTTTGCTTTCTGCTTAAAGGTTATAAACAATGTAGTTGCCCACAGTTAGCAACTACTGTACAGACCTTTTTAAGCAAGTACATTTATTCTTAAGGTGAAAGCATTATAGAGAACATTAAAAACAATAAAAGAATCTACATGCATGTTAATGAGCTTACCAGTGCTTCCCCCGACCCCAGTTCCAGTAGGAGCTCTGGTAGTTATCAGTCCTTTAAACTCCACATATGGGGTTTCTTTGGTTACAAGTTCATCACAGCTTTTGTTCAGAACAAGAACACTCATAGATTAGCCCCCCCATTTATACAACCTGGATTTTGGTTGTCAGAGACTGTAAACTGGTAATCAGCCAGGCAATGGTTCTCTCCTTGAAGTGTAGCATCAAAGTTTGGGTCGAGGGGTGGAATTCACATTCCTCTCCACCCCAGGTATTTCCTAGGAAACCTGTTTAACTTAGTTTGTGCCCAATGTTCCTTCTTGTCTGCCACGTTGTCTAAAATAGTTCTTTGAAGCTCATAGCACTTTCTAACATTTACACTGGACACATCTTCCCCCCTAGAAAAGTTACCAAGGTGACCAGATAGAAAGTGTGAAAAGTTGGGACAGGAGGTAGGGGGTAATTAGGCGGCTATATAAGAAAAAGCCTCGACTATCGGGACACTCCCTATAAAATCGGGACTTCTGGTCACCCTAAAAATTACGTACAATTCCACAATAGTACATGAAATTTGCATTTATTGTACAATGGACTCCAAAGCTATTTAAACTTAATTCAATAACCTCTTTCAAAAATAACATCATAGCATTTTCTTCTTCTTTTTTTTTTAATTTAAAATCACATACTAAAGGTCCATCTCTACCATTTAAAGCATCTGCTATGCTTATAGATATGCTCAGGCACACACAGAATTGCTAATATTTCACAGGTCTTTACAGTACAGTACAAATGCACCTTTTTGGAGTAAATCTTGTTGTGCCTCTTCCTGCACTAATTCATTGCATACTAGTGTGAAGTTGCCCATCACTGTAATTATATTCTTTTGAACATACGAACGCTCTTCGCTTGAATAAAAGTTTTAAATAGCATTTGCAATCAAATTGCAATAGTGTGTATTTGTCTATATTATGTGAATGTTCCCACTTCTTTGTTGTGTTACTTATTAGGAAACCATCTGAGCCATATTTTTAAAATTAAGATCCTGCAGTGTGTCAGTACCAGAAGTCCAGTAAAATACCCCAAACCAAAGGATAATTTATGTCTTGTCATGAGAAATATCGGTCTGACACTTGTTTTAAAACTTGAATAAAAGGTATTTAAATCCATATACATATCCTTTCTAATTAAGATGGAGCTTTCCCTTTCTTAAACTTGAGTAAAAAAGGAAATGTGTGGTATTTATTTTGTCAAGTATCAGGAGGTAGCTGTGTTAGTCTGTATCCACAAAAACAACAAGGAGTCCAGTGGCACCTTAAAGACTAATAGGTCCTACTACAGGACAGGCCCAACATGGAAAATAACAGAACACCACTGGCCATCATGTACAGCCCCCAGCTAAAACCTCTCCAGCACATTATCTACAACCTATCCTGGAAAATGATCCCTCACTCTCACAGACCTTGGGAGGCAGGCCAGTCCTCGCTTACAGACAACCCCCCCAACCTGAAGCAAATACTCACCAGCAACTATACACCACACCACAGAAACACCAACCCAGGAACCAATCCCTATAGCAAACCTCGTTGCCTACTCTGTCCCCATATCTACTCTAGCCACACCATCAGGGCTCATTCACCTGCATGTCTACTAATGTTATATATGCCATCATGTGCCAGCAATGCCCCTCTGCCATGTACATTGGCCAAACCGGACAGTCCCTACATAAAAGAATAAATGGACACAATCGGACATCAGGAATGGTAACATACAAAAGCCAGTAGGTGAACACTTCAATCTCCCTGGACATTCTATAACAGATTTAAAAGTAACTATTCTTGAACAAAAAAACTTCAAAAACAGACTTCAAAGAGAAACAGCAGAACTAAAATTCATTTGCAAATTTAACACCATTAATTTGGGCTTGAATAGCGATTGGGAGTGGCTGGCTCATTACAAAAGCAGCTTTGCCTCTCTTGGAATTAAAACCTCCTCGTTTATTATTGGAAGTGGACTACATCCACCCTGACTGAATTGGCCCTGTCAACACTGGTTCTCCACTTGTGAGGTAACTCCCTTCTCATCATGTGTCCTTATATAATGCCTGCATCTGTAATTTTCACTCCATGCATCTGAAGAAGTGAGGTTTTTTACCCACGAAAGCTTATGCCCAAATAAATCTGTTAGTCTTTAAGGTGCCACCAGACTCCTTGGTATTTATTGTGTAACTTCTTTTAATCCACAATGTTAGAGATGTCTAGTTAAACAGATCTTAATTTTTTTTATATTAGCCTGCCTATGCGGCTTCTGCATCAAACTGCACTGTTATATACATTTCTGTTCAGTCCTTGCCATAGTCACAGGTGATTTTCAAACCACAAATCCATGCACAAACATGGAGTTTTAATATTACCCACTGCTATCCAGAAGATTGCAATGAATTCATTATGCACATCCCAGTTGAAAACTTTATTCAATTCATACATCACATTAATTCTACTTAGAATATATAAACTTTCAGTGTGCTATGCTGAGCATAGCATTGTGTTGCCATTCACCTGCCTTTTAACAAAGATTAAACAAACCTTTGGCTCTCTAATTACTTGAAATTATGTCAAACGCCTTTTCTACTACCAAGTAATAGTCTTGAAATCTTTCTTCAAATTAATGATCTGAACAGGAAGAAATATATATAAATTGTTTAGTGATATCTACGTGTGCATCTTCTACTGACTAATCAAGAGAATGAGAAACTTGCTTGATTTTAAAGAAATGGAAGTTAGGATATTGTGGACAAGACTTTGCTTGACAGAGGAGAACAGGACTCTGAATGACTCTATGAACTGGATAAAAGAATTTTTATCCAAAGTAAAATAAATATGTATATTTATATTAAGTTTTCACTTTGACTCTATTACCAATCTTCCTTACGTGCCTGAAGGTTGGCAACAGTCTGAGTTGAAATCACTAGATAGAAAACAACTCATGAGAGAGGAGGATCTGTCCACTAATTACTCTGACCTTTCCTTTTTTTTTTTTTTTGTAGGGGTGGGTAGAAGGATTAAATAGGCTTCCTACACGTATTACTCCTGGGGACATTCTGTGCCTAAAAATTCTGCACCAAAAAATTATGCACACAATATTTTAAAATTCTGCAAATTTTATTTATCAAAATAACACTACATAATCATACCAGTTTCAATTATTTGGGTAATTTATTTCAGAATACCTGTCAGCAAGTATGTCTGTAACAATACAGACACACACAAAAATTTCCCCAGGAGTAGAGTGTTAAAGAAACCCTATGACAACCCAATTCCTGTTTCTCTGAGCCCAGCCAGGGGGGTCAGACACCCACAACCCCTCCCCCACAGAGCCCAGATATGGCCCTTCCCCCCCAGCCAACACACCCAACCTCCCTCCCCCACCCAGAGTCCAGCCGCGTTGTCCCCCTGGCTCAGATACCCACACAGCTGCCTCCTCCCCAGAGCCCAGGGGTCCGGAGGGAGAAAGAGCTTGATGCTCGGTCCCAGGCTTGCATGGAATTTCCTGTGTGCCGCCCTCTCCTTCCCTCAGGACATGCTTTGGACTAAAAGTTATGAAACAGAAATTGTCCCAGTTCAAACCAAAGTTATTACAAAAATGTATAGGTGAGTCGCATCATACGTGCATTTAACGTACGCGAATTCAACTATACGCGCTCAGCAAAAAAAAAAAGAAAAACAAGAAGATACTTGTCAATAGTGCGGGCAATTGCACCCACCATTTCACTCAATGAGCATATGACCTGGAGTGAGCGTGAGATGGGAGACGTGAATCTGCTGTTCCCTCAGTCGGTCTCAGTTCCCGCATGCCTCTCATAGTGTGAGCATCTCGCCGCACTGTGTGTGATTCTAGTGTTTAAAGATGCATGTTTTTCGTACAACATAGCCCCTAAACGCAAGCCAACTACTTCATCTGGTGCTCAACCGAAAAAACAGCAATCTGTTCCAATGCTGGAGGAAAAACTGGCTGTGTTGGACTTATTGAGAGACGGTATGTCGGTCTCCAATATGGCGCCTAAATATGGCCGCAACGAATCTAGCATCGTGCCATCAAGATTCGAGAGAGAGAAATTTGTCAAGCCGTGGCATCAAGTGCTCCAATAACTGCTAAGGTGATGAGCCAGGTGTGTGATAAGACTTTAGTGAAGACTGAAAAGGCATTAAACTTATGGCTGGAAGACATGAACTGTAAACATGTGCCTATTGATGGCAACGCTTTGCGAGAAAAGGCTCTTAGCCTCTACGCATTGTTCAAACCTCCCGCTGAAGAGGGACAGCCTTCTGGTGAGAAGGAATTCAAAGCCAGCCAAGATTGGCTAAACAGTTTTAGGAACCGCTTCAACCTCAAAAATGTACAGTCTACTGGTGAAGCTGCATCTGCCAATGAAGAGGCAGCAAAAGCCTACCCCGAACAATTGAAGAAAATCATAGAAGAAAAGGGCTATCTTCCGGAACAAGTTTTTAATGCTGACGAGACTGGGCTCTTCTGGAAAAAAATGCCCAACCGCATTTACATTTCGAAAGCAGAAAGACAAAGCCCCTGGCTTCAAAGCAGCTAAAGACTGTGTGATTGTGGTGTTTGTGGCAATGTGGCTGGGCATTTTAATAAAG
Organism: Chrysemys picta bellii; assembly: GCF_011386835.1. Lineage (NCBI taxonomy): Eukaryota > Metazoa > Chordata > Testudines > Emydidae > Chrysemys > Chrysemys picta. The sequence goes on along the minus strand of NC_088798.1, from coordinate 47,832,519 downwards.
CCGGGCTTGCTCTACAGGGCTGCAAATCCCCATGCCCTAAAAGGCAAGAACAAAAATCTCCTGCCTGTGTTCTGGCAATCAAATAAAAAGGCTTAGGTGACGGCAGCATTGTTTCTGGATTGGTTCCACAAGTGTTTCATTCTGGAGGCCTCTATGGAACAAAGCCTCAAAATCACATGTGGTATTACAGATGATTTGAGACCATATCAGGAAATGTTTGAGCACTTCAAGAGACAACAGCAACAGTTGCCGATCACCATGTTTTTCAAGGAAAAACAACCAGCAGTAGATGAGCCTACGCAATCAACTTCTCAAGCTGAACCAGAGCCAACCACTTCGTCTACGACTCGCTCTCCGTCACCTCCGTCTCCTGGATCGTCATCAAGCCCTGACGACCCCCTGTAATTATCCCCTGTAGTTAAAAATACAGTATTGTAAAGTTATATTTTGCATATGTGCGCTTTATATACTGTACATTACTGTATACATTACATTTATACATATTACTGTACAGGGTTGTATACTGTACACAAAACCATGTACAGAATACTGTACTTTATGGGCCACTTAAGGGATTTTCAAGGGTAATTTTGACTATACGCGATTTTCGTCTTACATGCTGACTTTAGAACCTAACCCCTGCGTAAGATGCGACTCCACTGTAATTGTATTCTTAATATAGTATATTTTCTAAGCTTTAGTGACCCATATTATGTTTGCCTTATTCCTGACTAGTTGATTATTAATAGGCTTGCATGAAGATCCTAATTGTGATTCTTTGGGGGGGGGGTATGAAGGGGCCATAGCAGAGTTTTGCTTCATATTGTAGACAAATTGTGTCAAATTAATTCTGAATTATGGTCAGGGGCCAGGTCTATAAAATAGGCTACCTGTTATACTCAATTCACCTCAGTTTTCCCAGTGGTCAGTGGTAGAGATGGCCCTTAAATAGTGTATCAATTAAGCTACTATCGCAGGGGTGGCCAAACTGCAACTCTCAGGCCGCATACAGCTCTTTTACTGATAAAGTGCAGCTGGAGGAGCCCCCCATACCGCCACCCCATTCTCTACCTACCAGACTGGGGTGGGGGGGAGGTCAGGGCTTGTGCCCTGCAGCAGAGTGACGGGGCTAGGGGCTTCAGCCCTGCAGGGAGGGAGTGGTGTCTCGGGGCTTTCAGCAGGAGCGGGGCTGAAGCCCTGAGCCCCAGCAGGCGCACCCGGCTCTCAAATTTCTGAAGATTATCGGATGCAGCTAGGAGAGTCAATAAGTTTGGCAACCCCTGCATAATTGCATTCAGTTACCACAGTAAGGAGTCTGGTATAAGAACCTGAATAGGATGAAATGAAGTAGGATTCAGTAGTAAAAATATAATGTAAAATTATGGTAAGCATTTTCAGACTTGAATTTATTTCAGCCCTTTGACTATATGCACGTGCGATTTGTATGCACAGAACTGTGCAGACAAGCCATATAAGTTTCACGCCCAAAATATTTAAAAATTGTGTGGTTGATAGAATCATTTGACTTAACAGAGAACATACCACTGAGATGAATGGGGACAGTTTACATTTGAGTTATTTGTTTGTGCTTGATTCATACTTAGAAGGGTTCCACCCACCCCCCCCCCCCCCCCCGATATAAGGGCAAAAAACCTTTTTTTAATTGACATCTTGCATTTCACAGAATCTGAATCATTATTGTGGGATGGGAGGATGTCTCAAGCAGGCCACATGTTTACCACCTCTAAGTCTTTACACCTTTTATTGCGTCTCTCCTTTGTAGTAATTTAAAGCACATAAAATGTAATTTCTACAAAAATGTATACTTGATATAGACTGTAAACCCTCACTTTCTCAAAGAACAGAAGCTCATTCAACAATAATTCTAGATTTGATTTGTTTGGTTCTCTAGTTTTTCTGGGCATTGCTACCACACATCTTTGTACAGCTTTCCCATCATAATACCGTAGTAGTTGCAAATCAGATAATATGTATACATGGTTCTCCCTGAAATTGAATAGGTAAATGTTCCTCAATATTTATGGAGTTTACAAGTTCACTGTCAGATGAAGTGTTTCATTCTTGCCCATGATTGAAATGCCAAAACTTTTAATAAGTAGAAAAACTTAATGATGAAATGTTGAATTATTAGGCTAGCTATAGTGGCAGTAATATGGAAAGCTGTTTTACATTGTATATGTCCAGGCTGAAGGTGGACCGTGCAAATTATTATTTTCTGTTGCCATGTTATCCTCTTTACCTGCACTTACGTTATATTTCGGTAGTATGGATGTATTTAAATGTTAATGTTTCTGAGTAAAACTCTAGCACAAGTTTATTTTTAAATGCGATAAAGGGCAAAAATGTTGAAAGGACCAGAATGAGAATTAAACTCCCACAATTAGAAAAGCCACAAGATGGCATCAAATTGTCAATTCTGTCCCTTGCTGCTAAAACTGTTTTCTTCAAAAGGTCAAAAAACAGTGCAATCAATTTGTGGGTTTTTATATAGAAACCATTTCGGTACCGGATGAGCAGTGATAAGGCATACAAATTTTGAAAGCTTCACTCACTGCTATAATTTATAGTAGCAAGAAGCAACCTCTTTTTAAATAACCAGCCCCCACCCAAGTTGTTAGAATGTAACTACATTCTACATTAGAATGCAAGCTAACTTGTATGCACAAAAGATTCCTCCCAGGAAAAATAACACATGCTTCTTGGGAAAAGGTTGTAAAACACAATATACACCTGTCTTATCTTAGGGGTATTTTCCCAAATTGTAGGTAATGATTTATATTATGGCAATACCAGAATTAAAGAAAATTACTTTGTCAATTCATCGGTCAATTGATATAATTCAAACTATGAATGTTAATGCTCCTTCAGACTTTAGAAATAGGCAGTATTTAAATGTACAGTGGGACCTGACTAAAGACAGGGAAATCCATTGACAGTTACCTAATTTTGTAAATTAAGTCAACAAAAAAAGCAAGAATAATGTATCACAAAATATTTAATTCACTTATGACAACTTTAGGTTAAGGAATATGAGGAAAAACTAGTGTACTTTATAAAAATAATAGCCTTAGTTAATATGACTAGAGTTGGTTAAATCTGTGACAGCTGGGAAACTCCCTGTTGCTTTTGTGAGGATAAGTAAGGTTACGTTTTAATCACAGATATTTTTAGTAAAAGCCATGGACAGGTCACGGGCAGTAAACAAAAATTCACTGCCTGTGACCTGTCCATGACTTGTACTATATACCCCTGATTAAAACTTGGGTGCTTTGGGGCAGGGGGCAGCCCAGGGGTTCGATGTCTTTTAAAGATAGAAACAGTAGCTTTATGCCTAGCTAGACTTATGTCTCTGTCCCTTGCTGCTAAAACTGTTTTCTTCAAAAGGTAGAAAACAGTACAGTCAGATTGTGGATTTTCATATGGAAACCCTATGAGCAGCGATATAATGTATGCAAATTTTGAAAGTTTCACTCACTAGCTAACATCTAGTTCCATAGTCTTACTGTGAAAATGGCATGTACCACATTATGAGTGATGAGAGGCTGGTTGGCTTTAAAACTTCCTAAACCACAAAATAGAAAAATATCTGAAAAAGCAAGAGTTGAGTAGAACATAACAAAAAGGACAGGTAAGAATATCAGAAATCATTTTTTGGTTTCTTCAATTATGTGCAAAGAGTTAGATTTTTAGATGTATTATTGTATTTTGTGTTTATGCCAGTGGTACAGGTCTAGAGTACTGTTGTGATAATTGGGCCAATAAATTTACTTTGTGAGCTCAATTGTAAAAAGTATGTAAAGGTTTATAAATAATACAACAATTTATAATAACAAAAGATGATGGAAAATAGGTCGTTACTTTCAATAATGCATGTTATAAACATCTGCAAGAGAACCAGACAGACTGAATTAGTCCAAATAAAAAGACCATATTGATATAATTCAAGAACTCTGTTGTAATCAGGCTTAGTAAAATCAGAAGATAGAGGACTGGCAATTAATGAACCAGAATTGGTGAGTTGGATATTAGGCCTAATTGGTAGAGGGAATGATGAGTGGATGGGCTGTTCTACTCATCACTCCCTTTGTGTCTCCTTAAAGAAAGAGACCGGGGGCAGGGTGAGGGTATGTGTGTAGAAAAACAGATGGAGGCTACTGAAGCAAACTTCACCATCATGGCTGCTACCTGAGGTCCCTGCTCCTTTTTGGTCCTAATACTAAGAGATGTCCTGACCAGACTGGGCCAGAAAGAGGGACCCAGATAATACCGCCATCTCTACCAGCTCCAGCTGAATCACATGCACCTCCTGGCATGAAATAGTTTCAGATTTTAGCAGCAGCAGCAACAGCTCCAGTTCATCTCAACTAACTACTTCTCCTTTCCCAAAAAGGACAGTTGTTGCCATCTTTGATACCACTAAAAAACAAGGGTTTTTTTTCCTTCTAAACCTCTCTCCAGCTAAAGGGAAAAAGAAATGTTAAAATGAAAGCCTTACTTAATACTTCAAATGGCTTAATTGTTTCTTCTTCTTTTCTGTATCTTTAATAAAAGTTTAAAAGGATTTCAGTGGTGTGTTTGCTGTGGTTCTAAGCAGTCTGAGGTCTCTGTATACCAAACATTGAACCTTGTTTAACACTGTTTAATGTTGGACGTTGACTGGGTTATGTTAACATCTTTGACCCATTTATTCCATCTAAATTTATACTACAGTACCCATTGTTCATTCACCATAGGCTCTATTATGTAATTGAAGTTTGAGAAATATGCTTTAAGATTAAAGTTCTCTTGATGCATATTTTGAGTTGTTGAGTCTGATACTGTAGGAGCAAGGAGTATTGAAATGGAATGAATGACTCTTTACTGAAAACACATACATTGGATGCCGTTATATTGTGAATATACTGAATATGTAATAATAAATTAGGCTGATACTCATACCTAAAAGCGAAATGGTAGTTACGTGGGAGCAGAAAAACAGATAATGAAAGCTGATTAAAACCCTAATGTTAAGTGTGTAAGTCATGAGTTAGCGAAATACAACTTTGCAAGGTAAATTAGGAAAACTAAACTAACTTGGTCATGATTAAAATATTGTGTAAGAAGTCTGTCTAAGGTAGATTTGTGTTTTTGAAATTACAGGGTTTTGTGACAATTACTGAATTTGTTTATAAATATTCATAATCTACTCCTTACCAGTCTAACACAGTTTATGCATAAGAATTAGATATGTCATCCTTTGAACAAAAAAGTTCCATGTTATTCAGAAACTTTTATGAGACAATGAGTGTCATTCGTTCAGTAGGTGTGATATATTTGTCTCATTGCAGGAAATTTTAAACAAGTAGTGTTGAAATCTCGTACTCTTTAAACAGTTATTAATAATTGCTTCTCCTTCTACATGGTCTGCACAGTTTTTAATGTGAGGGTCAGAAAGATTAAATCATCAGTAATTTTAAAGGGAAAAGAGGTGGAATAAAGCAATTTCAAAGTAAGATGTCTTTTATAGGAGTATGGCTTTTTGAATCTTGGTTGAACTCTTTGTACTTCACTTCTTTCCTTCATTACAATCCTTACTTTGACCCTAATTCTTTATTCTTCATTTCTCTGAAGAGTCCAAATATTTTCCCCCTCCCAGATGCTGGTCACCTTTGTATATTATCCATTCATTTAAGTATAATTGTTGAAATTATTTGCTACAGCACAACTAATCAGGTATCTTGTCACTTCACGGTGTTAAATGCTTCCATTCTCTAGTTATTTGGTGGTATTTATATTTTTCCTTTGACTTCAGGTGTGAATCATTGGTTTGTTCTACAATAAAGATGAAAATTCAGGGAAAAACATGTGCCCCTTGAAATTAATAATATCCCCAGGGTAGTTTTGTATACATATTATTCTGGCATTATCTGTATAGCCTATGGAAGAAAGAAACCACACATACATATAAACCACAAAATATGTTTTACAGAACAAAAGTTTGCCATTATAATTCATAATGGCAAGACCACAAAACTAAGATAATCAGATGTACAGTTCTTCTTAGTGCCAATTTCTGTGTGCTACCCATCTGAAAACAGATGCTATGAGACAGCATGCTGTTCAAAACAACAATTTATCATAAAAATTATTTTTTAGCTTTTGAAGAAGGTGCATAATGTTCTACAGTAAATATGAATTAGCTGTATCCTTTGGAAATGTGCCATATGGTTTTAACATTAAGTACAAGTGATTTATCCTGGGTAGCTTGGAGAGGGATTTTTAGGAGCTGGCCTTGTGCTAGTTCTCAGCACTTCCTTGCAAGCCTGACTGTTAGATTCCTAATCTCCATCCTCCACCCTGTATAGCTGGCAGGTGCTGTTATTGTGCTCAGGCCTTGGGATGGAGTGTACCCTGTGTCTCTAGTGACTCCTGTGACTGATTTAAGGAGTGGTTTTATTGAAGAGTTCCGTCCTGTCTTACCTAGCTAGAAGTATGACAACTATAACACAATGTTGGTGTAGTGGGGATTTGCTCAGGGCTCTTAGAACACGTTGTGAAATTGGGATGTCAGAGAACGGAGCTGTGTGGTTAGCAATGCTTCATTGCCTCCTTAAACAGTGCTAATACTAGAAGAGTGATTGTTTAATGAATAGGTGACTTCCTTTTTGCCTGTCCTGTATTATCCAAGATTTCAAGAATGTACTGCTTTCTTACAGGTCCTTTATTGTATAGAGTTCGTCCAGGTTTCATAATTTTTCCCATGCAGCTTAAATGGTCCTTTAAAATGTGGAAGATTAGTGAATGTTGTTGCATGGTATAAAATGGGCTTTATACTCTAGGAAATAATTTCTTATCTTTCTGCTATTGAGTGACTAACATATAGTCAGATGAGAGCTAACTGTGCCTCTTGTCATACATTCCAAATCCACTTCAGTATAGAATGCTGCTTTCCAGGTTTTGTTGGGCTTTTTTCACTTAACTACTCTACTGATGTAGCTACACAGGGAAGACATTTCTCCCCTCAGATGTTGTCTCCCACCTCTCTCTGACTCTAATATCCAACCACAATGCATAAACATTTATTGTCCCTTGAAAACCCCAGCCAAAGGAAGTTAGGTAATCATATCTCACTGAATGGGAATTGGGAGTCTAACTCCCTTGCCTTCCTTTGCCATTAGCTTCTGCTAAAATGACTAGCAGTGAACATAGTTGGCAATGTTAGTTAGGCTTCAGAGTTTACTGCACTTAGTTGTTGCTTTTTCCCCCTGTATATTTGGCTGGAAGTACTCAAGTTGTTCAGCATGTTGCAGGGACAAAGAATGTAGCATGCCTTGCCCAGTCCTGTGAGTGGAAGTCTAGTGATTTTCCTCAAAAACATAGTCACAAAATGCTGAAACTCTGCACTCAGCTCTCATGCTAGAATGTGTCTGGAGGGTTGCAGACTTGTCTTTGACTTGGCATGTCGCGTCTGCATTCCTGTACTCTTTCCTCTCCCACCTTCCAATACTTCTATTGCCACTTTTTAGCAGGTGGGTCTAAAGAGCTGTATGTTCTTATTATGCACAATAAGATGACTTTTTAAGGTTGGTTAGCTGGTATTTTTAAAAGTTTTTCAATTAATAATTAAATTAATTTATTATATTAATATGATGAGGGAAATAAGGCAACAATTTAAGGAAGGGCTATGTGCTATAAATACAACTGACTTTACTCTCTGAAAATCAAACTGTATGGACTTCTATACAAAAGTGTTGCTATAGAGTCTGAGAAAGAATAGTGCTAGGGTATGATCTAAAACTCTGTTTAAAACTGAATTGCTATGGCTTTTTCTATGTTTGTGAGCTTTTGTCTTTATCTGTGGGCGTTTGCTCTGATTCTCCCTGCACCCCCATCCATGCCTTTCAGGAAATTTACTAATTTAGGATTTTTTTTTACATTAAGTTTATGGGAGGCAACATTAAGAGTATTCTTCAAAATATACAACTAAAACCTCTTTGTGGCAACATTGTCTTTATGCAAACCATGACATTGACTTTCCTGTAAAGATGGACTGCGGAAATCTTATTCTCACTTTCTCAGGGGGGAAAAAAAAATAAAGGTGTTGAGTCTCACATTCCAGCTGTTCTTTAGTAGCAAGGGATCTCTCTAAGGTAGCCATCCTTTGCTCTTGCCAGTTGGCTTGCTGCTTTGCCCTTAGAGTGCAATGCTTTGACTTTTACCAATTTCTGTGCAGTTGAATAGTTACTCTGAAGGGACAGTGGCAAAAAATAGCTTGTCCAGAGCAGAGATGCAGCATATCTTGCAAAAATTATTTTTAAAGTTAATGTAGCAGCCAGCATAGACCATGGTATTTTAATCAACCGAAAACCGCACAGAGAAATTCAGCATTAATCCTTTTCTTCTAAGGAGGAAGTTAAATCCCTGCATCAAGGTCAGCAGCAGAGTAGTTGCTTTAGAAGTTGAAGAAGCTGACTGTATACTAAGCTGAGTCCTACCTGTATGTAATTAATCAGGCATTTTCTTTTGAAGTTCAGTGGAGAGATGTCTGACTGAATTTGAGCCTTTTAGTAAGTTGACAGCTGACGCATCCTTATGCTCATATCACATAGTTTTATAGATCAAGATTGGGTTTTAACTTATATTGGAGAAACGTTAAGATTTAGAGGGGTTGTGTGACTTTAAAAGTGTCATTGATCTAGTAGCTCCTGGTCTTCAGTGTCCTACTGACGAATTTTCTTAGTTACAGATCACAGTGTTACTTGTTTACATACCCATATGGGAAGCAGGTGATGACCTCCCTTTCATAGAGCTCTTTGGAAAATCATTCCCCATTTAGGGTTGCGGAGCACTTCATAACAATAGTATTTTGGGGTTCAGTGTTTGTAATGTCTCAATGATTTCCAGATCAAGTGTATGCTCAGTTTACAGATCAAAAAGTGATTATGCAATCAGACCTGTAAACTTAAGCTAGTCCTTTTTGCATTTGTGCATTATCTAAGGATTTTATATCCAATATCGTTTCACAGGAATAAATGAGAACAGAATTTGTCCTTCCATTTGAAACAACTGTAATGTTGATTCAGAACCAATTATAATTGGCTCACTCTTGGCTAATGTGTTGGCGCAGCAGAGCGAACAGGAGTAAAGAGTGGTGGTACAGATTTGTTTTTGTATGTTAAAGTAAACAGATAAGACATGGAAGACACACGCTCAGATCTACTGAGCAAGAAGGTACAGTTTTTATATATGGACTTTTCAGAACAGAAATGCCTTTCAAAATCCTGGCCATAACATTCCAGCCCAGAGCATCTCATGAGTAGATTCAGAGAATAATACCAGTTTTGGTTTGTGATGTGGACAGTTATCCACTTCTTCACATATTATATCTTGTCCAAGTGATCATATGTAAAAAGGGAAGCACTGTTTCCTAGTGGGTAGAGCAGTGCACTGCACTGAGACTCAGGAGACCTGGGTTATATTCCTGGCTCTGCTACTAGTCTACCGGGAAACCTTGGTCAAGTCACTTCACCTCTCTGCCTCAGTTGCCGTATCTAATGACACCGACCTCCCTTGTAAAATGCTCTGAAATTTACTGGTAAAGACCACTATTTAAGAGCTAGATATTTGTATTTACTTATTAAAAGGTGAAAACGTTAATCCTGTAAATCAGCAATTTCGCCTTATGATAAAATGTTGACTGGTATATACTAATTGTGGTGGCTAGACCATTAACATGCAAAAAAAAGGTTTTATTTTTTTAATTTTCAGACTTTTTAAGTCCAAAACAGTGGTCGTGAAGAGTTTTCTGATCAGTTTTCTGCATGTTTAGTTGTTAGAATATGTTATGTCCTAATCATAATTAAAAAGCTGTTTTATATTTAACTAAAAGGGAAGCTGAATAAGAGAAAAGCTATTCAAATGTTAACTTTTTTTTTTTTTTTTTTAAAGGAAGGTGCTTCTGCCCGGAAAACTCAAACCCCAGCAGCACAGCCTGTGCCAAGACCAGGTAAACAGTATTACTTTATTTGTGTATTATTTGGAATAAAAGCGTTTTGAGTTAGGACAAGATTGTAGCTAAAATCCTAATACATTTTGTTAAGATATGTATTGGAAGTCTATAGCCACTGTGTATTAATTAACATATTATCATTGCAGTGGTCCAAGGTCTGAGATTAGCTATGCTCACCCTGTGCTAGTGCAGAAATAGCACTGCTAGGTTGATGGACTAGTAGCAATTTTACAATCTGATTTATTGTGAACTACCAGGGCTAGAATCAAATATCCTATACTGTTGGAATGCTTTGAAATCCAACTTTGGCACACCATAAAACTTTTATTTCTAGACCTAGCAATTCAAGAGCTACTGGTGCCCAAAACTTAAGGTATTTGAGTTTGTGGGGGGGGGGGGGGGGTGTTTCATTTCAATTTTGAGTTGAATTTAACAGCTGATTTCTTATGAGCCATTAAAGCAAAAAACCTCTATGCTTTATACTTTCTCCAAATACTTAATACTAGCATTGAAATAGTGTGTAGTAGTAAATTTCTATTCTGTAGTTTCTTGAGACTGGCAGCTAAAATGTTGAAATCAAGCAGTCATTCTATATACCATTACTTCCATGACAAAGTTTCAATATCACTACACCTGTTAGAGCTAGGAAAAATCTGGCAACTGGTACAAATGTGTTCAGTGATAGTATAGTTCTTCCAAGTATTTGTCTTGGCCCAGTGATAAGGGTGGGGGGAAATGCCATCCTGGGATGATTTTTTTTTTCTTAGTCATGCATTGGGCACTACTATTAATTTTCAAGAACCTTTCCACAAATTCCCTTTCTTCTTGTTCACTGAGTGTCTAAAAATGTGGTAGGTGCTATCCAGATATTATTAATATTAGTAGAATTAGCATTACGGTAGTTCTTAGAACCCCAGCCAAGATCATGGCTTCCTTTGAATACCTTACAATATTGGTGGCTTACATGCTAAGACAGCTTTTGTGTTTTGGGAGACCAGAGGAATTGATGGCACGGAGTAATCTGAGAGTGGGAGAGGATGGATTTGAGAGAAGAATCAGGGATATGAGGGGGATGAAAGGGACGGATTCAGGGAGGGGAGGTATAGTGGAAGGGTGTTGACTAAAATCAAAAACTGGTGTGGTGAGGCAGGAGCAAAAACTCTTAATAGCATTGTGGATCGAAAAATTTCCTCCCTCCCCCAATCCATTACTGATCATAACACACAGCATATTGTGCATCAATATCATAGAATCATAAAAACGTAGGGTTGGAAGGGACCTTGAGAGGTCATCTAGAACATCTCCCCATGTTGAGCCAAGACTAAGTATACCTGGTGTGACAGATTTCTGTTACCAATCTGCCTGGGGTGTCAGGTGATCAGGCTGAGGCCGCAGGATCGTCAGGGGAGGAGATGAAGGAGCACACCAAGTGACTAAGTTTTAAAGCTTTATTAATAAAATAACAGCGGTGAGTGCAGGGGCTCCCCACGTCACTCAAAGGAAGGAAGAAAGCGTTAGTCCCCATGCCCTAACACACTTTCATACTCTCACATGCACAACCCACGGCTGGCCAAGCCTGGGGGTAACGTAAAAAGAAGAGGGGGAAAGGTGGACGAGAGTTCTGTCCTGTGCACAGGCCATCCAGGGTCCGCTGTTGATCTCTGACTTGCTTCGGCTCTCAAGAGGGTTTTAAGTCCTGGGCTCTTTTGGGGGCATTTCGTTCAGGGACCTCTGTTCCCTGTGCTCTTTGTCCCAGTCCAAACCGGCTATCTGTGGCTTCCTCAGCTTTCCCAAAATACACTGGCGTGAGGGGCGCAAGACTCTGTTTTCCCCCTCGCTGGCCTTCGCCGTCTCACTCATTTTCGGAGCCCCGGCAGTTCTGTTCAGCCGAATCCTCCTTTCTCACAGCTGGTCGGGGTTGGAATCCAGGCCCCTGTCTTTCTTGGCAGGCAGCCGAGAGTCGGTTGTGTGCCGTGGCCTTGGGCTGAAGTCAGCGTCTTATCTTTGGACCTAGCTGGAGCATCGAGTTAACCCACTCTCTTCTCTCTTTCTCCCTCTTCGGCCTCTCGCAACCTGCAAAGAAATCTTTCACTCCACACTCACACCTTCAACCCTCCCTGAATTCATAGATTCTAGGACTGGAAGGGACCTCGAGAGGTCATCGAGTCCAGTCCCCTGCCCTCATGGCAGGACCAAATACTGTCTAGACCATCCATGATAGACATTTATCTAACTAACTCTTAAATATCTCCAGAGATGGAGATTCCACAACCTCCCTAGGCAATTTATTCCAGTGTTTAACCACCCTGACAGGAACTTTTTCCTAATGTCCACCCTAAACCTCCCTTGCTGCAGTTTAAGCCCATTGCTTCTTGTTCTATCCTTAGAGGCTAAGGTGAACAAGTTTTCTCCCTCCTCCTTATGACACCCTTTTAGATACCTGAAAACTGCTATCATGTCCCCTCTCAGTCTTCTCTTTTCCAAACTAATCAAACCCAGTTCTTTCAGTCCTTCATAGGTCATGTTCTCAAGACCTTTAATCATTCTTGTTGCTCTTCTCTGGACCCCCTCCAATTTCTCCACGTCTTTCTTGAAATGCGGTGCCCAGAACCTGACACAATACTCCAGTTGAGGCCTAACCAGACTTCTCATGTCTTGTTCACAACACACCTGTTAATGCATCCCAGAATCACGTTTGCTTTTTTTGCAACAGCATCACACTGTTGACTCATATTTAGCTTGTGGTCCACTATAACCCCTAGATCGCTTTCTGCCGTACTCCTTCCTAGACAGTCTCTTCCCATTCTGTATGTGTGAAACTGATTGTTCCTAAGTGGAGCACTTTGCATTTGTCTTTGTTAAACTTCATCCTGTTTACATCAGACCATTTCTCCAATTTGTCCAGATCATTTTGAATTATGACCCTATCCTCCAAAGCAGTTGCAAGCCCTCCCAGTTTGGTATCATCTGCAAACTTAATAAGCGTACTTTCTATGCCAATATCTAAGTCATTGATGAAGATATTGAACAGAGCCGGTCCCAAAACTGACCCCTGCGGAACCCCACTTGTTATACCTTTCCAGCAGGATTGGGAACCATTAATAACAACTCGGAGTACGGTTATCCAGCGAGTTATGCACCCACCTTATAGTAGCCCCATCTAAATTGTATTTGCCTAGTTCATCAATAAGAATATCATGTGAGACCGTATCAAATGCCTTACTAAAGTCTAGGTATATCACATCCACAGCTTCACCCTTATCTACAAGACTCGTTATCCTATCAAAGAAAGCTATCAGATTGGTTTGACATGATTTATTCTTTACAAATCCATGCTGGCTATTCCCTATCACCTTACTATCTTCCAAGTTTTTGCAGATGATTTCCTTAATTACTTGCTCCATTATCTTCCCTGGCACAGAAGTTAAACTAACTGGTCTGTAGTTTCCTGGGTTGTTTTTATTTCCCTTTTTATAGATGGGCACTATATTTGCCCTTTTCCAGCCTTCTGGAATCTCTCCCGTCTCCCGTGATTTTCCAAAGATAATAGCTAGAGGCTCAGATACCTCCTCTATTAGCTCCTTGAGTATTCTAGGATGCATTTCATCAGGCCCTGGTGACTTGCAGGCATCTAACTTTTCTAAGTGATTTTTAACTTGTTCTTTTTTTATTTTATCTGCTAAACCTACCCCCTTCCCATTAGCATTCACTATGTTAGGCATTCCTTCAGACTTCTTGGTGAAGACCGAAACAAAGAAGTCATTAAGCATCTCTGCCGTTTCCAAGTTTCCTGTTACTGTTTCTCCCTCCTCACTGAGCAGTGGACCTGTCCTTGGTCTTCCTTTTGTTTCTAATGTATTGATAAAAAGTCGTCTTGTTGCCCTTTATTCCTGTAGCTAGTTTGAGCTCATTTTTTGCCTTTGCCTTTCTAATCTTGCCCCTGCATTCCTGTGATGTTTGCCTATATTCATCCTTTGTAATCTGTCCTAGTTTCCATTTTTTATATGACTCCTTTTTATTTTTTAGATCGTGCAAGATCTTGTGGTTAAGCCAAGGTGGTCTTTTGCCACATTTTCTATCTTTCCTACCCAGCAGAATAGCTTGCTTTTGGGCCCCTAATAGTGTCCCTTTGAAAAACTGCCAACTCTCCTCAGTTGTTTTTCTCCTCAGTCTTGATTCCCATGGGACCTTACCTATCAGCTCTCTGAGCTTACCAAAATCCGCCTTCCTGAAATCCATAGTCTCTATTTTGCTGTACTCCCTTCTACCCTTCCTTAGAATTGCGAACTCTATGATTTCATGATCACTTTCACTCAAGCTGCCTTCTACTTTCAAATTCTCAACAAGTTCCTCCCTATTTGTTAAAATCAAGTCTAGAACCGCTTTCCCCCTCGTAGCTTTTTCAACCTTCTGAAATAAAAAGTTGTCTGCAATGCAGTCCAAGAACTTATTGGATAGTCTGTGCCGCGCTGTTATTTTCCCAACATATATCTGGATAGTTGAAGTCCCCCATCACCACCAGATCTTGGGCTTTGGATGATTTTGTTAGTTGTTTAAAAAAAGCTTCATTCACCTCTTCCACCTGGTTAGGTGGCCTATAGTAGACTCGTAGCAAGACATCACCCTTGTTTTTTACCCCTTTTAGCCTAACCCAGAGAGACTCAACACTTCTGTCTCCTGTGTCCAGCTCCACTCCAGTCCAAGTGTGTACATTTTTAATATGTAAGGCAACACCTCCTTCCTTTTTCCCCTGTCTATCCTTCCTGAGCAAGCTGTACCCATCCACACCAACATTCCAATTGTGTATTACCCCACCAAGTTTCGGAGATGCCAACAATGTCATAGTTGTATTTATTTATTAGCACTTCCAGTTCTTCGTGCTTATTACCCATACTTCTCACATTTGTATATAAGCATCTAAGATACTGATTTGATCTTGCCTCGCAGTTTTGCCCTGACCCTCCTTTCTCTCTGCCATTATAGCCCATGCTCCCTCCTATTTCCAACCCATCTCCCAGGTCTTGATGTTCCCCATTTACCTGTGGACTTTGCACACCGTTCCCCATTCTTTCCAGTGCGTCTCAAAGCACCAGCAATATACAATGCTGGTGCTTACCCAGGGGACCCCATGGTGGGGAGCGGGGAGAGAGCAATTTTATTGTGACACTAGAAGCCACTTAACAATCCCAACCCAACAGTACAGTGTCTCAGACTAATATTGGCCCCACTATACTGAAACCCATACTACTCCTGGGGGAATTCTGCACCACTGCACAACGCAGAATTTTGCAGAAATTAACAGGCGCGCAGAATTTCCTTTCCCCCACAGAAATGGGCTGCAGTGCTGCTAGCCACCACTAGGGGACCTGGCAGAGCCCAGCTCTCACAAAGAAAACACTGCTGGGGGGAGGGGAGAGAGCTAGAGGGGTCCTGGCAACTGCAGTTCCCAGCATGCCCTGCAGGAAGGAGAGGGCAGCATGCAGGAAACTTCCTGCAACCCTGGGACTGTGCATTAGGATGTTTCTCCCTCTGGACTCAGGTAGAGGATGGTGGGGGGAGGGAGGGAGGGTTGTCTGGGCTGGGCGGGCCCCATGGCTGGGCTCTGGGGGGTGGGTGCGGGTGTACTGGCTGTGGGGGGGGGCACGTCTGGGCTTTTGGGTGTCCGCATCTTCCCCCCTGCCCGACACACACACACACACACACACACACACACACACACACACACACACACACACACACACACACACACTCTGGTGAGAGGAAGGGGGAAGAGAAACAGGATCTGCCTTGTCATAGAGGTTTCCTTAACTCTCTACTCCTGGGAGAATTTTTGTGTCTGTATTGTTACAGACCTACTTGATGACAGGTATTTTGAAATAAATTACCAAAATAATTGAAACTGTTATGATTATGTAGTGTTATTTTGACAAATAGAATTCGCAGAATTTTAAAATACTGTGCATAGAATTTTTAAGTTTTTTGGTGCTGAATACCCCAAGGAATGCCATATTTATTTTCTCTTCTCCCCTTTAATCTTGTAATCTGTGATATTCCCTAGTACGTTAGCATAATGTTGTGGTCATTGATTTGCTCACGTTAAATACACACATTCAGAAAAGTGGACTATTACAACTGGTAAATTTTGAAAGATTGGGGGAATTGTGTTTACAGGACTTGGTCAGGTGTAGATACTGTGAAGATGTTTGCAAAGGCCATATTGTTTTGGGAAGCGTTAGGCAAGAATTTTTTTCATAGCTTTGTCAAATAAATTTAGTGATGCTCTTTAAGCTTTTCACTAAGCAGTGAATAGAGATGTTGCTAAAGCAAGATATAAAACTGCTGCTTTGTGTGGCCTGGGTAGATCACCAGATGTTGTGGGTAAATACCTTGTTAATTCCTTGGGATCTTTTTAGTGAAAGTAATGCTTAAAGATTTGCTTTTGTAAAATAGTTTCCCCATGAAAGTCTATTAAGTATTGAATCATCTAAATTATTTTTAGATTGTGCTGTGTTATTGTGATTCCTTTTTTTGTTCTTTTTTATTTTCCCAGTTGTTTCAGTGCTAGAAAGGTCACCCTGTCTATCATATTTATCTCACTAGGGCTGTTGAGAATATGAATGTATTTGGAACTGACAAACAAGGTTATGAAAAGGGTAGAAATAGCAAGAGCAGAAATCCAAATGGATAAACCACTGTCATCAACATGGCCACACTGCTAGATGAAATTTCACACGCGTTAACTGACAGACCTGTGTATTTGTATATTAAAAAAGGTTATGTTGGTGTTGCCCCCTAGTTAGCCTTCCATATATTGTAAGATGCAAAGAGAATTAAGAACAGAGGTATTAAAGATCTGGAGCAAGTATGTCTCTTGGATTTTTGCTTCAAAATGGATTCATATCATGCCCATCCTGCGACACTTTGTTTCCTCATTCTTTAAGATATTAAACTAATAGCAGAGCAGGTATCAGGAATATGTCTGCAGGGAATGTTTGCTTGGTCCATCAAATGAAAGTATTTTGTTGCACTTGAGCTGGAGACGTATCAGATTTTTTTGTTTAAATTTTAGAATTTTTTTATAGTGTTTTTGTTGTATATAATAGTTTATTTAATGTTAAAGCCAGGTGGCCGAATACAGCTTCATGTCTTCCAAAAAGAAACGGTATTTATTTAGGATTATTTTAATATTTAAAATGGCATATATTTTAATATTAATTAATGAAGTTACTAAACCATTGCAGACCTTATAGTTAAGTGGTGTGACCAGTTATTTCCATGGTTTTGACAGTGTCAGGTAGAGATAATTAAAAATATGGTCCCTATCTTCTGATGGTAGGGGTGTGTGTGTGTGTGTGTGGGGTGAATACTTAAGTAACACAGCTAGGTTCTGAAACAGTTGGTCATAAATAAGCACGAATAGGTGTGTTACAACACTGGAAATCAATTAAGGAAATTTATCATGCTTAGTACCAGTTGTGACTTGAAGGTATATTGTACTTTCTCTAATTTCTGAACTAGGCTAAACCCAAATGATAAGAATTCTCGTCCTCAGCAGCAAGTTTGTTTGGAGTCCTGAAAATGGTGTGGACTTTTCACAGAAAAGTAATCTATGGGAGTACTAATCAACAGCAAGCCAGCCTATTCAGTAGTAGTACCAAGGCCAGCACTGTTTTATCTTGACCTGAGCTGGCATGGTTGGAAGAGATGGCCAAAGAAAACTAATGTACTAGAAGAGAGCTCATTACTATAAAACTTTCATAGTGGGTCTGATTTTACCAGGTTGTTTAAAGTGAGCCATGGCTGCATTCATTTTCTAGCCATGAAATAACTCCACACTTGAACTGGAATATCTCCCATGTGAGCAGGTCACTGAACTTGGAAGCCTGAAAACAAGAAGAGAAAACCCTGTGTCGAAGCTTAGGGTTATATGTTCCCCATCTGTTGAAGGGATTTCTACCATAATGCAGTTGTTAAATCTTCTTGATGATTTCTGGCCATCTTTTCAGTCTGAGGGCTGCTATGCCTATATGCCGTGCTTTATTGTACCTGACATCTGAGGAGCTCATCTAATCCAGATTGTTGGGGACACTAAACATGCCCCCAACAGTGGATGTTCAAATTTGGCAATTGTGAACTCTGTGTATTAAAGGGCAACCAAGTTTTCATACTGTCATTTGCCACCACTGCCACTAGTAAAAGGATGAGGCTCTGTGAAAATTATTTCTTCATGCATAGATCCTCAACTCAGTCCCACATCATGCACAATGAAATAGTCATGTAACTTTCTGCCATTGAAAATCCTTAGTAGTGTGTGTTGTTTTGTTGATATGAGATGGGGATGGGCAAGAGAAAAGTGTATGGATTAGTTTCAGTAAACTTTTTGACCTAAGTGGATTTAACTGTTTCAGGATTATTTTATTAATACCAAAGATGTTTATCCTCCAAGTACCAATTGTGAATCCTTTGTTCACCTTGGTACATAGTTACTCCTATGAGTGGTATATGATAAGCATTTGTGTTTATATGTCAGTCATTAATATTTTCTGTTTTACAGTTTCCCAAGCAAGACCACCTCCAAACCAGAAAAAAGGTGAGTTACTTATAGCTGCACAAGTCCCTTTTATAAAGGCAAACCTTCATGTAAATATACATTTTTATCCTGAATTGAGAATGCTGAAGATGGAGAGGATTTTGATATTCTTTCCCAATTTTGAGCTGTAAGGCAAGTGATACAATTTTTTAATTGCATTTTGTTAAAATTATATTTGCCTTTTTGTATTCTCTCTCTACAGGATCTCGAACTCCCATAATCATTATTCCAGCAGCTACAACTTCTTTAATAACTATGCTTAATGCAAAAGACCTTCTGCAGGATTTAAAGTAAGTAGTTGACTAAATAATGCTTTATAAAAGATTGTCTTCGGATATAAAGATCTAGCCAGAGTAGTAGTAATTCAAGAAGTGGTATCTATTGTCTCCTGACAACTGAATTTTAATTTTACAGTTCAAATTTTAAGAAAGCATAGGCATCCTTGAATGGTAGGTAAAAGTATTAGCATGAATGTTATTTGCAAGAATGGTCACCTCTGATCCAACTAAATACATTGACTGGAAGGAAGTGTTAATGTCTAAAGGCAGACTTTTTTATTCTTCTCTTTTTAAATGGTAAATTTTACCCATTCTCTAAATCATTGCTAAATAGGGAATGAGTTGCCCTTCACACAAAGAATGGGTGAGTTCATGTGTTACTTAAAAAATAAATAAAGCAAGAACTTGAAATATTTATAGCAAAGTAAACTAGCACATAGAAATACTGCTGAAGTAATAAATTCTCCCATCATTTCGATACCCTGCAAACTATGATGCTATAGCATTATGATAGCTGTTTTTTAAAGAAGCACATCCAACCGACAGTCTAAAATTAAACTCAGCATGGCTGAACCAACTGCTATTCCAGTGTAACTAACTACAATTCTGGTTAAAAATGTAATAGGTCAGTAGATCATAATGTGCAAAGTTGCGTATTTCTCACCAGCCATTACTTCTGTGGGTCTAAAAGAAGTTTATTGCTTAGAAATGTATTCCCATAAATAAATTGGCTTGACAGGAACTACTCAAAAAATGAAAAGGACATTTCTTCCCCCACTATTAACACTTCATTAATGGAGCCCTTTATAAATTATATGCTGTGTTCTTTAAAAGTGATTTTTTTTCCTTGCTGAGACATGGCAAGTTGTTGCCCTAGGATCTTTTGAGGCTACATTGTGCACTTTGAAGTGTCTGAACTCCAAATATACCCAGTCACAGCTCACCGAAGAAAACCAGACATGAATTATTACTTTATGCTGAACTGAAGTAGTTGGCATTGAAGGTGCACTAGGAGTATGTGCTCATTGCAGTGAACCTATAGAAACTCTTGTGAAGTGTTGCAGCATCCGGCAGAAATATTCTGTGGATTTTCTGATCCTAGGACCTGGACTAAAAACTTATACTGTTTTGGTGAAACTATTTTGGTTAGAGAGGGTGCGATTTTTTAATGGAAAAAAGTTATACCAGTACAATCATTAGTCTGGTTCCAGTTATACTGGTATACGATGTCTTATATAGTGTATGGAAATAGCTAATCAGTATGAAGCATTTTTGTGCCGGTATAACTGTGTACGCACTGGGGCAGTTGTACCGCTTTAACTGAACCAGTATACACCGCTACCTCGATATAACGCGACCCGATATAACACGATAAAGCAATGGTCCGGGGGGGAGGGGCTGCGCACTCCAGTCGATCAAAGCAAGTTCAATATAACGCGGTAAGATTTTTTGGCTCCCGAGGACAGCGTTATATCGAGGTAAAGGTGTAGTTAAAATTATTGAACTTTGCTGAGTAAACAAGCCCTCAGAGCAATCTGACCACTGTAGCACAATCTGCTTCCTACAGAAGTAAAGGAAGTGAAGGTTAATGGAAGAGCTTAAACACAGGTTTCGTGTGTGTAAAAGAGACCAAAAAAAAAAATCAGATTGAGGGAGAAGGCAAATTCTATAAACTGGAAGTGGAAGAAAAGGATTCAAGGAAACAGTTTAATTTGCTGTGACTGTCAGAGCCCCTCTTCAGCTAATTTGATACTACTTTGAGACATCAAAGGCTGTAAAATGAAACTTTGGCTGCACATTAATATTTTGTAAACTTCAAAAAACTTCTGTAAATCATACTTTCCTATTTTTTCTAACTTTAAACCGTAACCAAACTAATTTGCCTTAATGACTGTAAATGTAGTTGGAGTGCTACACGTGAGAATTGGTATGTGCAACCAACGTTTAAATTAGACAAGCACAAAGTATACTGTACACGTGGTGATCATGTTTCAAAATGTGCATGTGTGTACATGTGTATGTATAATATACATATACACACACACAAAAGTATGCACATGCTATGTCGGCTCTGAAACACAGAAGAGATTAATTTAGTGCACACGGAGTTTAAATGGCCACAAGGTTTACAGCACTGGAATAGGAGCAAGTTAAGGTTTGCAGTATAATCTCTGCAGGTTTTATACTATTCTAGAATGTAAAGCTGTACACAGCATGTATCTTATGACAATATCTGATTCATTTACATACTGATTTTTAGTTTATAAGAATGTGGAGAAGAAAATGGTTTATAAGAGTATGGAGAGGAAGTTGCATACACATAACTTCTGTGCATTTTTTATTCTTTCCATTAGAGATCCCTCTTCTGCTTGCACCATCCTACCCACTTCTTTAGGCAGCATAGTTCCATTGATTCAGGGTGATAATACAGGCTCAGTGACAAGGTTCCACAAATTACCCTACCTTTGCAATTCCTGCCTGTGTAATATTTCTGATAAATCTCTATTTATAAAAACAACATTGGTTTTAAGTGTATTGGTCTATATTTAATACCTTTAACTATAAACTAACATTTATATCTGGGAATATAATCATTTACATAACTCTTTCTTTTGTCTTTGTAGTTTTTATTGCATTTTAATGTTCTCTTCTAAATCCAGTGCCATGTCAGAATTGTTGTCATCACCCATAGTAACCATGTCTGTCACAATTGAATTTATAGATGACCAGTTGTGGCAAAAGTGGGATATATTTGCTTCCTTTGAATATATTTTAATACAGATGACCTAACCAAAACACTATTTTCACACAGCACAATAATATACTTTAATTTACTGGTCAACTACTACTTAAAATGCTGCTCTAGTTAATAGTTTAATCAGCCTCTCCTCCCACATAATGCTTGTGAATCATAGTAACTCTTTTAAAGGTGATTACGTTGAGTGTTAATGTACATTAGTGTTTGGGGAGTTTAGTTCCATAGTTGTCGCTTGTTTTCTGGGGAGCACGTACATGTCACTAGCCAGGGTTGTCCTTTTAACTTCCATCTTTTAGCTGATAGCATGTATAGTTACACTAAGTTATTGAAAAACGTTTGGTTGTTTTGCATAAACAAATGAAAAATGGGAAGGGTAACATAATTACAAAAGTAATTAAAAACAAGAAGGATGTTACTGGTGCAAATACTTCATTAATTTTCAAGAAATCTATTTGGACACATTTATCAGAGCTGTAACTGTTCATGAGGGACACCTGGAGACACATGTTGTATCCACCTGTTAGCAATGCTTAATTTTTATTCTTTGCGGAGAGCAAGTCTCTTTAGAAGAAATAATAAAGGACACCTGCTTATTTATAAGTGCCAAGTATTTAATTTTTTTTCAATCTGCTACCCATAAATATTACACATGGCAGCTTTCTAACCCATTTTTTTCTGTGTTAAGAACTGCTAATGCTAAAGGAAGTTTGGAAGCTACATTTTGCTGCAGGATATATAGAGCAGAAGTGAAACTAAAATTGTATTAGCAAGATGCAAATTGAAGACCATAGTGTAACCATTATGTTCATTTTGATGCTAACACTGATATAATTCACTAAAAAATATTTAGTTGCCATCATGTAATTTTCACATTGCACTTTGAAGTACAAAATTTGGTCTAAAGTGTAATAGCTGGCAAGGAAGGGAAAGAGCGCGCATATGTTAGAATGGGGGATTGACTATGCACAGCATCAACTGTAGGAATAATATATGGAGGTATAAAAGGTATATATGCCCAACATGTAGACTCCTGAAGAATCATAACTGGCCTCTGGTCTATCAGTCTCTGGGATTCTGTGATGAGAAACACCATAATCCACAAATAGCAGTAGTCTCTACTCCATTTCAATCTGTGTTAAAGTCCTAGTGTAAACAAGGCCTTTGAAGTGATTTCTAGTTACAGTACAAGTGCACTAATTCACACTAATGACCAAGAGAGACAGTGTGATTTATCAGACTTTACAGATTTGCTGTTAAGTGAACAAGTTGGATGTAAGTCTCAAGGATAATGCATTATAAAATGTCGTTTGCTCACTTATTTTGTCAAGTTTAATTTAGTTTTATTTGACACTTTGTAAACTAGTAAATGTGTTGTGGTGTATTTTATAAAGTACAATCATGGTAATATGAGACCTAAAAGTGCCGTTTTTTTGTAAGAACGTGAGTGGCATTGCCAATTGAAGTAAGAATTAATGAAGCCGTATTAATTTCAGTCTCTCATTCATAAAAGTTTGTGTATATAAAACAATGCTTATTTATGCGACCACTTTAGGTGCCAATTTTTGGAGTGATGGATTCTGAATAGATATGAAGAGTTAACTTTTCTTGATTAGATTTACAAAAAGAAACTAGGAGGAAAAACTGAAAAATCATAAAGGGGACCATTAATGATCAAATTTTAAAATGTTTACAGTGATATTGTAGCTGTATTGGTCTCCGATTATTAGAGAGACAAGATGCATCTCTCACCTCATGTCTCTGAACTTTAAAACAGTTAGACTTTCAATATGTTGGATGGCCAAACATAAGTTAGTCAATTGCAAGCTGTAGTCAACAGTGCTCACAACTGTATATTTGTAGATAATCCTAAAAGGACCCAGTGCATTATCCAGTGTTTAGATTTTTTTTGTAAAGTTTGTTCGTAAGCACAGGAATGTTTGGCTAGGCCTTTCATATCACTGCTCTACTGCCAAAATGCTTCTGAAATAAATGTAGTCAAACTTTACTAATTCTGGGTCACTGAGAATAAAAATGATGCTTAAAATTGTTGATTGGCTCTAGTTTTCAAGATATGCTATTGGGTCACTATATATGACCCTTGACTTGGGAATGGCGGAGGATAAGTGAGTTATAAAGGGAAGGGATCTCAATTTAACCAGAAATGACTAAAATACATCTTTGACTGGATCTATGAATAAATCTATGACTGGGTTTGGACAGTACTTGCTTTTTAGGCAAAACAATGAATGATGCAATCTGAAGCTGGTATTGCGTCATACATGATATGAATTGCATCATGTTATTCCTAGAAGTCATGGATGATGCAATCATAACGAAGCTTACATCACCCTGCTGAACAAATTGCCCTATATCAGCTCTAGAAATCATACAGTGTCGTGCTCTCTTATTTGTCAGTGTTTGATTTTGCAAAGGGACACATTTCCGTTTAGCCAAAGTGAGCAGAGATGCCTCGTACTTGTGTGAACAGTGCAGATAACTTCTACTATGTTGGTGGTGAAGTGACTTTTGCATCACAAAAGCGCAGTATAACCACTATGGTTAAGAAAGCCTATCACCTTTATTTTGGCTGAAAAATTGGACAAGAGGTGGGCCCCACACATATGCTGCAACACTTGTGCACCAAATCTTCGCCAGTGGTTGAACAGGAAAAGGAAATCTATGCCTTTTGCAGTGCCAATGATTTGGAGAGAGCCAACAGATCATACCAGCAATTGTTACTTCTGCATGGTGCCTCCAATTGGGAAAGGTGTGTCAAAGAAGAAAAAGTGGACTGTGCATTATCCAAACATTCCATCAGCTATACGCCCAGTACCCACGGAGAAGGACTGCCAGTTCCTGATGCACTAGAATCATTCTCACTTGAGTCAGACGAGGAAGAGGATGAAACTTCTGGTCCTGAAGCATCAATGTCACAGGACCCACATTTTCTCCCATCCTCCTCCTCTGAACCACACCTTATAACACAAGGTGAACTGAATGACCTTGTCAGGGATTTGGAACTACCCAAGAGTAAGGCAGAGCTGTTGGGCTCCAGACTACAGCAGTGGAATCTCCTGGCAGGTGATGTTAGGGTTTCCATGTTCCGTGTCCGTCAAAAGGATCTCGTCCCATTCTTCTTCATGGAAGGTGATCTTGTAGCCTGCAACAACATCGATGGTGTGATGGCAGCCCTCAACATCGTTCACGATCCAGATGAGTGGAGACTGTTCATTGATTCATCGAAGACGAGTCTCAAAGCTGTTTTATTGCATAATGGCAATGTTTTGCCATCAATTCCAGTTGGTCATGCAGTCCATCTGAAGGAAACCTATGACAACATGAAACAACTTTTGAGGTGCATAAACTATGACCAATGGCCAAGAAGCGCCGAGTAGACACTGAATAGGACTAAACTATGTACAGAATAGTTTTTTGCCTTTTGTTTCATAATAAATTTTATTTATATAACCCTTTTGCTGATTTTTAAAGTGTTCCATAAACAGGACAGGTGAAATATTATCATGTAAAGCAACCATAAACACATGAAAAGACCTAGGTTTACAATTTATGATTAAAACTCTATCTACACAATATACATAGACATAAAATGTAAAAACTTAAATATCTTAGAAACAGTAGCCAACCAGTTGTTTTAATTGTCATATTTGAATTCAGCACATCAAAATACATAATAAATAGCACATTTTATCTCTGAAGCAGATGACTTCTCAAAAATTGTAGACCAGTGTATTTGGTCATCATACAAATGGATCCTGTCTAAGTCTTTATTTTAGAACTAATTTTAGTTTTACTTCTTGTACTTAAAGCTGAATCATTTAAACTTATAATAAAATGGAATTTAAGTTGAGCTTGTATATGTAAAATATGCATCATTTT
Organism: Chrysemys picta bellii; assembly: GCF_011386835.1. NCBI lineage: Eukaryota > Metazoa > Chordata > Testudines > Emydidae > Chrysemys > Chrysemys picta. The sequence goes on along the minus strand of NC_088798.1, from coordinate 47,806,987 downwards.
TGTGTGTAGTCTGCATACTAAAACAACCTTCCTTGGAAATCATCTCAGATACCAGCATTCCATTTGCAGACAGAAGCATCTGCAGTTTATTTTTTTAAATTGTAGGAAACCATAGAATTGAAATGCATAATGCTATGGACAGATTGGCAGTTTACAGTTCCAGTTCCTACCAAAAATGATTGATTAGAAAAGGACTGTCCTGACAATATTTTTTTTAAGTAAAAAGTACAAAAGCATTCCAGACCCCTCTCTAGCTAGTAACTTAATATTTTCCTGCAGTTTTCTCTTTGGTGACTATATATCATCCCTTGCCTCATCCTGCTCTTATTTTGTTCTATTTAGATTCTTATACTGCACCCACTATTGTAGTGAGCTGAGGTCCCCGTCATACTAAAATAATAAATGTGGAACTGATTATCAAAATTGCGTGCAAAAAGAAAAGATACATTTTTGTTTACAATAATTTGAGCGTACAGATTTGGTGCACTTGTTCACTTTTGTCAAGTCTAGTGTAGTTTTATTTAATGTTATGTAGACTAGTAAATGTGTTGTGTATTTTATAAAAGTAGTCATGATAATATGAGACCTAATCATAGTTGCCTGCTTTTGAGTCTTTTCGAAGTGGGATGAAAATGCCAGGTTTTTGTGAGAATGCAACTTGCATTCTCCAATAATCAGTTTTCGGGTCTACTCAAAAATAGGTGTACGTGGCCCTGTGCATACTTTGTTTTGGAAATCAGTCCTGTAGGGGAAGAGTGCTGTACCCCTTTTGGATGCCTAAGGGAGGGCAAGAGTGCCAGGATCCCAAAGCCTCTGCTTCTGCCCTTATCTTCTGTGAAGAAGGTGAGGAAAAGAGGGTAGGGCTATCACAGTCTTTACTGTTTCCTCTTCCTTATCTTCCATTCATCTGCCATTGGAAGTGGCTGTTGGAGTAGCCTCCGAGATCTCTTCCACCTGATTCCCCAAGAACTCAGTTTGACTCCAGTCTCATCACTCAGGCTCTTTTATTTGGCATAAAGCAAAGCCACGCTGAGTTGATCAGATTCAAATGTAGGGGTGGGTACAGGGTATACCACACATGTAAAGTTTGCTTATTTGTCATCATGTAATAGTATTGCTCTCTGAAGTACACAATTTGGACTAAGTGTAGTAGCTGGCAAGGAAGGGAAAGATGGCACATATGTTAGGGTGGGGGCCTTGGCTATAAACATCCAAAGTTAAACAGAGACCCCATACCGTCATATATTTGCACATCACATTCACTGTACATTGAATCACATGTTTTGGGTCTGACTTGGCTACTTTGCTGGAACCAATCTCCCTGTGCAGCATGCTTTGTCCATGCCCTGTCCATGTTCAGCTTTACTCTTTACCTCATCTTTGTGCTGTCAACTTTTGTCCATTATTTTCTTGTTTTTAGTAAAAGGTTCCCTTGGTGTTTCCCCTATTATCTTAGCAAGCTCAGATAGTCTTTCTTTTGGCTTGCTGACCCATTTACTTAATTTAGCACAAACATTCTGTTTGTAGCCTGCTGATTTAGTTACTTCCCTAATCCCGTCTTTCAGGCCAGGTCTACACTAACCCCCTAATTCGAACTAAGGTACGGAACTTCAGCTACGTGAATAACGTAGCTGAAGTTCGAAGTACCTTAGTTCGAACTTACCTTGGTCCACACTCGGCAGGCAGGCTCCCCCGTCGACTCCGCGGTACTCCTCTCGCCGAGCTGGAGTACCGCAGTCGACGGCGAGCACTTCCGGGTTCGACTTATCGCGTCCAGACTAGACGCGATAAGTCGAACCCAGAAGTTCGATCGCTCGCCGCCGAACTACCGGGTAAGTGTAGCCAAGGCCTCAGAAAATGAAGCCTCCCCCCATGTTTAATTATTTGTGTCAAGCCACGCCTACAGTGTAGTTCTGGAAGCATTAAACCATCCTAAAGCACAGTGCCTCTTGCATATTATATAAAATGGTCCCTCACCATGCTCTCTGTAGCATACATATTAAATTAAAAAATTAAGGTTATCTTAAGGAAATATATGTGTTGTAAAGAAAGGCCCTTACTTGCAAGTAGAAGGAAGGCCTTGAAAATAATGAATTAAAAGACCAGAAGGAGTGAAGTAGGAAGTATGTCTGGTTCAAAGAATAACTCATAAGATAAGGGGACGCTTCTAAAAAGAAGGCCTCTGACCAATAGGGGTGACTGCAGATGGTTTTGAATAAGACAAAAGAGATCTGTCTTAAAATGAGCCAACATGGCCTTTCCCACCCCACACACCATTATTACCTCAAAATGTAGGGCCTGTGTGAACCCAGGTGCAAAAGACAAACTACTGGTCAGCAAGAAGGAGGGGAGGAGGTCTTGGCGAGATAGGAGGTTGTAAATCTTACCTGGATTAAGACTGGAAATAAGGATGAACTGTCTCAAATTGATTTTTAGCTGAAGTCAGTAATTGGCAATGGCATCACTTTGTTAAAGGTTGTAAAAAATAAACTCTTAAAGGGTTCACTGCTTATATCTTCCTGACCACGTTGGAGCCGACCAATGTGAATCTAAGCACCCTGGGTTTAGCCCGTTTGCAAGTATCTTTATCAAATGCTTATAAATGTTTTGTAACTGTTTGGATGTAGTAAACTGCTTATTATTTAGGCTCTTCAAGCATATTTAAAGCAATTGTATAAGTCCTTTAGACTTAATAAAGGAATTTTTGGTTAAATTGGTGTTTGGTTTCCATATTAATATGAATAATTTCAAATAATAATTCCAACACTGTCCCAAGCGCAGGACTGTAGGTATATGCTACTTCCCAACCGTAAGTGTTTTAAAGTGTTTGTCATCTTAAACATCACACTTCACTTTGAAAATGTATTACTCACTTCCAGTCCAAGTAACATTTTAGCTGTTAGTAACAGATTAAAAAAAAACCTTTTCTGTATATTTTAGTTGTTTATTTTGTGCATCTGACAACACTTCATATATACTCAGTATAACTGATTTTCCCGTGTGGTTATTTACCCCTTTTGCCTGAAATGTACTTCAGACAGCAAGAGCTGAGGGAAATGAGATTTTTAAAGTCTCAAAAATGTGTGTGGGGTTCTGGGGCAGGTATAGTATCTGTAACTAATCTTTAAAAAAAAAAAAAGAGATTTCAAGTTGGTGTCTATATAAGAATACCAGCTTTCTGCATGGACCACATTGATGTAGAACATATCTTACGTAGCTTTGAAAGTCTAAGGAATTTAAAGCTGTAGATTATTGGACTGACTAACTTTTGTCACTGTTTCAGAATAGAACCAGAAACATGTTTTGTGCTACTTTCCTGGAAAGCTTGGGTAAAGGTTACTGAAAACTAACTTGGCAAGTTAATTGACATGCACTTGACACATTTTATTTTGCTTTTTGATCAGATTTTGAAAATGGTGGTTGCATTGCTATAGAAGCTTGGAATTCAACAGTGAAACATTCTGCAGGATATCAGTTATTCATGTAATGCTTTTATGTGTCTGATCTAAATTTTTCCTGCATCACTATTTTGATTGTCATTTTTTCGTCTGTTTTTTGTATAATATCTCTTGTCCATTAACGTCTCTTCTCTTGTAGTTCAGAATATTGAGGCAGCATTATGGGTTTCTCGGAGGAATGAGTTGGAGACGACTCAGAGTTTTACATTAAAGCAAAATTGAATTGAAGCCAATGTAAGCGAAGGGTTACAGCCATTGAGGAGGCTTTTAATTATGCATTAATTGTATAGCACAGCCTCCAGCTGACTTGCAACTGTGGGGGAGCTGTCAATAAAATAATTTTGAAGTGAGTTGTTAAACACAGAAATGTTTAGGCCTAAAAAGTAGAATTAAGAATGGTGCTTCAACCACACGTTGGGTCTGTCATAGATCTTAACTTGTAGTAATTTAATAACTCTGATCACTATTGTACAGTACAGCAAGGACGTTTGTCTTCTAAATGGATTTCAGTTTACCATACAATACATTTAAAGTGTAAGTGTGGTTGTCTGTGATGCTTCTAAACTGAATTTGCAATGTGACCTTTGGATTACCATCCATATGAGAATCTGGTTACGGCAATCGGATATAAATTGCTGTATACAGTCTGTAATTACTTTACTTTAATTTGATCACACATTTGTTCTGCAGGAATCCTGCTTTCATCAGTGCACAGGCTGGATAGTAAATGAGGCAGAGTATAGCAAGAAAATAATCTTGTTCTGCATTTAAAGGGCTGGATGAATACCCAGGAAAGCTAGATTCTATCTCTGGCACGGCCACAAACTTCGAGTGTGGCCAACTCTTCAGACGTCAAGTCTCACAATATTTGGCGGTGTTTCCTAGTATCAGTTCCTGCAGTCATGTTATGTGAGAATCTCAGATTTTGTTTAATAATTAAAAAAAAAAAAAAGTTCCTGATCCTCGTGGTTATGGAAAGAACTTTGAGAACGTGAACCATAAAGGTTCACAAACCAAAGATTAAATGAACCCAACATTTATTATTATTTTTTTAAATCTCATGAGTTTTAAGACAAATTAAGATTTTGGATAGCATCATCCAAGATTTTGGAATCCTTAGGGTTTGCAATACTGGGCTTCCTATGTGATGATGGGCAAAACTGCCATATGCATTCTCTCAAGGAGGCTGAATTAAGGTTTCACTGTCCTTTTGTAAATTTTGAGTGCTTGAGTTGGCCACCATAAAATTCTTCTAACATAGCACTTTCAATATAATACCCCATTTCATTACCATATGGAACCATGTTGTGTGACCATATGGTGTAGATGAATCCTTAAACTAAGGGCTTGTCTATACTTACCGCGCTGGTTCGGCGGCAGGCAATCGAACTTCTGGGTTCGATTTATCGCGTCTAGTCTGGACGCGATAAATCGAACTCAGAAGTGCTCCCCGTCGACTCCGGTAATCCTGCTTGCTGCGAGGAGTACGCGGAGTCGACGGGGGAGCCTGCCTGCCGGGTCTGGACGGCGGTAAGTTCGAACTAAGGTACGTCGACTTCAGCTACGTTATTCACGTAGCTGAAGTTGCGTACCTTAGTTCGATTTGGGGGTTTAGTGTAGACCAAGCCTAAAGGTATCTTGTGTTCAGAAAGTCCTGTGCTGCTAACTAAATTAATTTAAAATGAGACAATTTTACTCTGTATGCACTGTTTGCTTTCTTCTTGGATTTCTCTGTACAATGAAAATCTACTAGGTTAGTTTTACTTTCAAGTTCAGTGTTGCAAAGTTTGGCTTTGTTCCATGGATTGTTTTAAAAACTGTTAGTGATAAGATTCCCTTTGGGAATCCATCACTATTTTACCATGCAAACTTTTCAGCATCAAAATTTTGACTTCATTAGATGAAGAGGAAGAAGGAGATACTGATTAAATTTGATGATAATGATATAGATGAAGCAGTTGAGGATGGTAACGAATAATAATGAAAAGCAAGAAGCTTGAATTGGTCTGCTGCCTATCGAGCACAAATGCAAATATTTGTTTCTTTTATAGTTGCTGTGTTTTTCTGTTTTATTTCATTTTGCCTTTTTTGTATCAGTTCAGTCCTGAATAGTGTTCACATTTAAATGCTAACCTAACAATACTAAAAAAATTTATTTTTTAGAACTTCATTTCACTGTTTCACGTTTTTCTGAGTTGAAAAAACTCAGCTAAGTAAGTTAGGGTTTTGTTTTGTTTTTGTAATTAGGCATAAATATCTGTCTAATGCTAATCCTAGTTGAGGCCATAGTCTTCCTCTGTTTTGTTACACTTCTAACAAATAAGTACTTCAAAATATTTGACCACTTTTGGTGATATTTGACAATTTCACCAATGGTTGACTGGTGAATTAACCAATCATTTGGGCCCAACCATAGTTTGAAAGATGTATTAAGGTTAATGGCTTATTTTTAGGGAACGATTTGGAATAGGGAGCCAGATCCTGTGATGTGCAGAGCTGTGCTTGGTACTGGCCTGGGGGTGTAGGGAAGACAGTGGTGGCTTTAAATTCAGGGCTACCAGGGACTGAACAGGCTAGTGCTTGCTGAAAAAAGCTGCTCCTAATTTGCACCTGGCTCCCACAATCCTGAAGGAGTCACTCCAGCAGCTGGGAATCAGCTGAATACAAGGGCCTCTCAGCCATCTCTTTACACTGGGGGCCAGGAATTGTGTGCCGGGTGTTAAGAGCTGCTGCAACTATTGTCACCAGAGGATTTCCCAGTGGCCAGATCCACTGGATTTTACGGACAGATTGCATCAGTGGATCAACACACAATGGCTGCCATAGGGCTCCAAATACGACTTGTGATGAGATCTTAATTCAGAGTTCAAATTTCCTGTGGGCTTCACATCCCTTTGGGGAAGGAAAGGGAGGTGTAGACTTCAAGTAATATCCAGTCAATAGTAGAAGATTAATATCCTTAGTTTATGAGTAAGTCTACGTAGGGTTGCTATATTCTCTCATAACTGTGGTTGATTTAGCTAAACAGACTTTTAAATATTGTAACCTACACTGTGGAATCCACTTGGTCCTGTTCATTCCCACCTTGGAATTTTCAGATCCCGTCACTTTGAGGCTGTGGTGGTGATTGATCTCTCGTTAGAAATACCTACCGTATATACTCGTTCATAAGTTGAATATTTTCGGTAAAAAAGTGACACATCAAAGAGTGGGGGTCGACTTATAAACAGGTCTACGCTAAAATTTGATGATCTAATATTCTGTGGAATCATTGAATTGAATATCTAATACATTGTTGTTTTGTTTACCTGGACTGTCTGCATGGAGGCCCTCAGCTCCCTGTGGCCGCGGTTCACCGTTCCCAGCCAATGGGAGCTCTGAGGGGCTCCATGCCTGTGAACACTCCAAGTAAACAAAACATCCAGGCCCGCTAGAGACTTACCCTAACGGGCCAGGAGCTAAAGTTTGCCAACCCCTGAAATATAGGGTCGGCTTATGAAAGGGTCATACAGTTTTTGCTATTTTTACCTAACCATCTTGGGGGGGGTTGGCTTCTAAATGAATGAGCTAATGAACGAGTATATATGGTACTCGATTAGCATTCTTCAGAAGAACTGTTAAATCAAATTGTAGTTCTTGTTCTGAAATAGAACTGATTCTGGTGGCGATGTCTTAGCTGCAGCATCAGAGGCATTTTAATGCATTTCTAGCATTTGATGGTTGCCATGAGTTGCTCTATAAAGAGTTGTGATGTCCAATATGCCATTTTTTTCTTCCTTATAAGATGTATAGAGTAAAATATGTTTTAATGTATTGCCCCTTCATATTGTTTAATCATTTCAGAGCCTATATCAGAAGAATATGTATGCCTTAAAATATTTTATACTATTTTGAGGAGTATAAAAGATATTTATAAAAATCAGTATTTTTTTTTAAATCAGTCTATTCTTTGCTTTACCAAGTCTTTTCCAGGGTGCCTTATGCATAGCCATTTCTAGTTCGAGTGCTCTATGGTGTTACATGCATTAGATAAGAAAAATAAAATTCTAATTTGTCTTGTGCCTCATGAATCACACTTTTATCAACATAACTGTAATGCTGGTTAATTTTACTTCCCAATTCTGAGTCATTTCCAGCTTTTTACTATCCCAGTACAATTAAGTACTGTTAAAGATGACCTGCAAAGTACATTTTAAAAATTGGGATTGTGCCCTTTTTCTGCAGTCTTAAAATGGGTCTCCTGAGATAGATAGATAGATAGATAAATATCTAGATCTATGTATCTTTAATTAGGAAGCGATAATTAATTAATTAATATATAGATATATCTATATATAGATATATATATATAAAAATAAAAATAAATTCTCGCTTCCTAATTAAAGAGATAGTGGTGTTGAATCTGAAACAAACTTCCTTTTCCAAATTGTTAATTAGTCTGAAGATCACTGGTAAGATAAATAGGTGTTAACAAAAGCTAGAATTTATGATCAGTCTGACTAAAATCCTTTTCCCATCTTAGTTTTTCAGCTTTCATTATCTTGACTCTTTGGCTAGTTTTCTGGTCATTTACAGTTAGTGTCTTCCAATCTAAGCAGGATCTGATTTTTCAAATGTGTAAATTAAGCAAGAGAAAAAATTGAAAAACTAATGTAACATTCTTCTGTCAGCATGAAACAATAAGAGTGCAGCCCATTTTTAAATGTTACTTTATTTCTGATAACTATTTATCTTCCTAAATATGTACAAGATAATATGTTCCAAAATTTAGCACCAGAACTTCTGATTTATCTTGGCATTAAAAGTGGAACACATTCTGATTTTCTTTTTTTAACTATTTGTAATTACACAAAAAATAAATGTTTCTCTAGCTGTGGTACTACGAATCCAGCATGAACCATAATTGCTGTTAAAGGTATATGAATTACTGATTTTTCAGATTGTTAGATTGTTGGCAGTTCGGGGGGGGGGGAGGGAGGAGGGAGGAATAGTTTTGGGTCAACCTGAAAATTTCGCAACTTTTAAGAAATCTGAAAGGCTTTCAGTTTTGATTTTGGAAAGTTTTCACCATTTTTAATAAAAACAAAGGGAACTTGTAAACAAGGTTAGATTAACAAGGCTAGATTTCCAGCCTGAACGTCTACACTGCAGATGAACAGTCTCTTAGCTAGTGCCCGGAGAGTCCAAGTCAGCTGGCATGGGCCAGTTGCGGGTGTCTAATTGCAGTGTTAGACGTACCCTTAGGCATCATTCACAAAATCGAGAAGGGATGGGGGGGCAGTAAATATTAATTGGAGTGAGGACTGGAACCCGGGTGACCTCTATCCCAGGTGAATGCCCTAACCACATTTAGAGAGTCATCCTTTTTCTTTCTTGCCCAATGAATATTTAAAATTTTATACAAAGTAGGACAACTCCAACAGGAGAGATGTTCTTAGAGCACACACCTGCAGGGTCGAGGCAATTTAAATCACTGATTTTAATCATGATTTAAATGGTCAAGATGGAAATCTTGATTTAAATTTATTTTAATCTTGTTTTGCATTTATACTTTTTATTTCTTTTCCTAAAGAAATATTGATTTTTCATTAGTTGATAACCATTGCAATATGTTCATTTGCAACTAAATATAGCCTGTATACTAAATTTGATGCTGCTTTTTGCTAACTGGGAGACTGCACTATGTCTATGTACTCTTTTATGCAGTTATATAGCTTAACTTACATTTATTCAGATACTTAATTTTTTATTATTTAGAAGATGGTGAACAATGAATGCATTTCTTATTTACTAGACCAGATTAATATTTTATAATAATTTTACTTCTGATTTTGTTTCAAGGTCTAAAGAAATCCAAATTCCATTAAAATGCACAAAAACAGCATTTTAGACAAATCTTAGTCTCTCACATCCCCCAGGACAGGTGAGTGCTGCCTGGACTATGCGGTCTAAGGGGGCACCACCACCATCTTTTCCTTCTTCAGGGCTTTGTGAATGGGGCCTAAGTTTCCTTGTGAATCTAGTTCAAAAATTTGAAAGTTTCATGTTGAAAATGTTGAAATGGTTCATTTTGACATGAAAAAAAATTCTTTGAAACAATTTGCCAAAATTGACACAAATCCACAAAATATTTTGATCCTCCCAAATATGCATTTTTTTGAGAAAGAAATTTAAACTGATTACTAGTATAAAATATTTTCATTTTGGAGATGCATTGTTTTCTGGTAGTTAGAGCTCTGCACTGGGACTAGGAGACCTGGGTTCTATCCTCAGCTTTGCATTGGCCTCTAGATAACTGTGGACTCCTGACTTTACCTCTGTGCCTCAGTTTCCCCATCTGCAGATGGGACAGTAATACCTCCTTTGTAAAGCATGTTGGGGTCTACTGATTAAAAACACTATATAATAATAATTTATAATATAATATAATATATAATAAATAAATAAATTTATATAGTAGTTTTATTTATTTATATATATATATATATATATATATAAAAAAAAAACTACTATATAAATTTATTTATTATTGGGATCTAAGACCACAGTTCTTCAAACTGCTCCATGCATTTTATTTACAGCAAGTTAAAGAGACTTCTTCAAATGTATGGAGCATTTTTAGGACTGGGGCTAGGAAGATTTATTTTGTCCTTAAGAGATTATCTAAAACATGAGAATAATATCGTCTTAGTTTTTCATGCATAATTGAGCATGATTTGTGGGGGGGGGGGGGGGAGACCCCAAAACCTCAGACTAGGCATTCAAAAATCCAGAATTGTTGTACTGGGTTAAATAATTCATCTCTGTCTTATCAGTACTCACTATCTAACTAGATGAAAAATAAAAAACATCTTTAACTTCAGCATTATGATAAAAACCCAAATTTTTTGGTTCGTGCTAAGACATAATTTTGATGTATAGAATCAAGTTCCTATAGCCAAAAGCTATAAAATGTGCACCAACGAGCTTCCTGACATTACTTAAATTGTTGTTGTGGGTAAACTGCTGGTGTCCCCCTGTTGTTGCCATGGCTTTCTGACTTCCCATCCAGCGCATCACATGTAGGTAAGTTGGCAGACCCCAGAGGTGTGGCAACAACTCACACTTTGATTTTCAAAAATCAACTCTGCTCCCTTTAGTCATACTGTTTGTAACCGTCTGTACATCAGGAAGTAAGAACTCATGAATGGTCTCATAGGGTGATCCATGAGTGGTCACAATTGTTTAAATAGCCCTTTATGTTTAAGATGCAATTTAATTGTAGTATAAAGAGTGCTGTTTTCAAAAACATAAAAATCCTGACATGAGTACAAAGACAGTGGCTGCTGTTGCATTCAGGAGTCGAGGATTGCAATGACTACTGGGTTTCTTTAGTTGGACTATCATTGGCCATGGAAGGCCACATCCTGCCAGCAAGCACTGATTTAGAATTTCTTTCCCTCCACTAATTTTATCTGATTTGAATTTGATCTTTATGGTGTTGGTATTTATTCAAATGAAATGGTCGGTATTTAGGTTAGAACCCTTTGTGCTACAGTATGTATTGATAGGTGAGCATAATGGCTTCATGATTTGAATTCACAATATATATTTACAAGGTGGTGTTATATCAAAGGTCTATGTTACTGTTGTCTAAGATTTGTATAATCCATGGTCTGTTGATGTGTATAATAGCCCAAAAGTAGAGGATTCAATCATTACTGTAATAGATTGTCAAAGGAATTTTGGGTAAATGCTTTAGTCTTCAAGAATTTTGGAGGTGTAAATTCACATCTTCCATAGAATGCTGTGAGTCTCCTAATGTTTGGTACAGCGTGGGAGACAACCCTTTTCCCCCAGACCTTAACCCTCACGTAAGGGGGGGGGGGGGGGTGGAATCCCAAAGACTGTCTGGGACCAGTACTGGGTGGGGGCAGATGGGAGTTCTTAAACAGGTGGAAATGATTAAGGATGTAGAGATGACCTGCATTGAATAAGTTATTGCTGAATATTTCCCATATGAGTTACGTTAATAAAGTTGTGGCCTAATTAAACCACATCGCTTGCATCTTATGTCTTCTTGCATGTCTGGCACAAAGATCTGATAAACTTTTTTTTAATGACACAAACTGTCTAAATACTTACTTAAATCCATAAATATGTAGCGCAAAAGCTCCATATATTAATACTTTATTATTTTTTGCTACTAAAAATACTTAAATCACCTATATTCTGAGAAAATTGTAAAATTAGAGATCAAGCTTTCTTAGCATGCCCTTTTGCTATACAGAGGCATTTCAGAGACAAAGCATAGCGAGTTAAAGAATAGTTTTAACCCTGTTAAACTTCTCCTTTGATCTTGTCAGATGACTTGCATTATCAGAAGAGGTTATGGTTTGTTTACTTCTCTTGTTGACTATAGCAAACAAATAACATGGGTCTGCTAAGTGCCTCTTTGTTCCCTAGGTTTGTACCATCCGATGAAAAGAAAAAACAAGGCTGTCAACGAGAAAATGAAACTTTAATACAGAGAAGGAAGGACCAGATGCAGCCTGGGGGCACAACAGTCAGCGTTACTGTACCTTATCGAGTGGTAGACCAGCCTCTGAAACTTATGCCGCAAGATTGGTAAAGCAGAGCTGCTATTTTGAATTATTTTTTTACACTTTTAGTTCTCTTTTTCAGAACAAGAACACAGATCTTGAAATGAGCTAGTAGAATAACTCCAAGCTAATTGGTGCATAAAACATTAACAAATGTGTGTAGAAATGGCTGGATAGCAATTATATAGCAACTTCCATGTTTTTTGTTCGAAACCCTCCAGGAGTATGAAAGTAGTACTTGAATTGTTCAGGATCAGAGCTACTATATTACTTCATTCGCTCAAACATGTTATATCTCTGAAAGAAAAATCCTCGTCTGTGGCCAATCTTTCTGAATTTTATTTGGAAGGAAAATGTTGGGGCCTTATATTTCTGACTGTAAATTAAAAAAAAAAAGCTGGAAATAAATTGCATCAGCTTTAAGCTAATGTGCATAACGGTCAGAGACACTGACATACACTTCAAGATGGAGCTCTGTGAAGGGAGAGATCCAGTCACGGGGCATCTTTTTTGCAAATGTGTCAGAGGTTTGTTTGTTTAACCTGCAGGCACATTTGTGAGAGCCTGTAAAAAGCTGAAACAGTATCTGTCAGTACTTTTACACTTCAGGAGGGTTTATAAAAAGACAGCCCTTTAGTATTGATTAATCAAATAACCAATATTCTTTCTTTATCCTCCCAGTTTAAGAATACTTAAGGCATGTACAAGACCTAGTGGTCTGTAACATTCAAAGCAGGATGTTAAAAGGAAATAAGATCTAATTCTCCAGATAATTAGGCATTCTCTGTGTTGGGAGCAGCAGGCAAACAGAAAATAATAATAGCTGCCGAAGTACCAAAAGGCAGCTTGCATCTTCAATAGACGGTAAACATTTTTGACAAAGGTAAAGCCGTCTTTGTGATTGATTTCCCAGAGTGGAATCAGTGATAGGGAATTAATGTTAAAGTTTTATTGTTTCAACTTCGTAACAGCTAATGTGAGAAATGTTTTTAAGTGTATAGCCGTGTGTTTTTATCATTTCAGAGACCTGATTATTTTTCTTCATTGGGGTTTTGAAATCCTTACAATAATGTAAATTTAGGAATTAGATTATGGGATTATTTATTTGTAATGTGGTAGTGCTTAGAGACCCCAACCCTATTGCTGTACAAATGTATAGCAGAGAGATGATGCCTGTCTCAAAGAACTTGCTATTTGTGAATTTTATCTTCTGCATTAACAGTGAATAGATTTGTCTTCGACTACAGGTGGTAGTTATGTATATTCATAAAAAGTACACTATGAAAATGTGGGTTAAATTGTTGCAGCTGTTTGTCCTGTTGCAATGAACTTTTTGAATTAAAAGTTTAAAGCATGTGCCGAATAAGCATTTTTAAATTGCTACATCCCATTTAGTTTACAATACAATTCATAGGGGATTATCTTTTAAATTCCAAAGCATTTTAAAAAAATTCCTAAAGAGTAATCTCAAGAAATGAACAGGATTTGCTTTCTGATAAATACAAAGTTTGAAATTGAGCTACATACAACAAAAAGCAGACATAAGTCCAGAAATATTACATACAAAAATAGTGTGTGAATGGTGAAGAGACTTACATGTGGCAAAAACAGCTGTATTGGAAGCACAGCAGTCATTAATGTGCTATAATGGTGACATTATAAAGAGAAACTGCTAATGTACAATGCTGTCCTCACAGTCGTTTTGACAACAACCTGTGTCATATGAATAATAGAGATTTTTTTTTTCCTTTTAGGGATTTACTGTGACTAAAAACTCAAGTCCTTTAATGTGTGTCTCTCCTTCTCCTTTATTTATAGGGATCGTGTAGTCGCTGTTTTTGTGCAGGGTCCTGCTTGGCAGTTTAAAGGCTGGCCATGGCTATTGCCCGATGGATCGCCTGTTGATATTTTTGCAAAAAGTAAGCTTCTACTTACAGATAAATGCTCTTCCATGTTTTTATCATCAGTGCATACCCACCAGTAGTCCAGGTTTAGCTGGGAGCTAGTGTCTTGGCACCTTTGGAAAGTATGATTCTTGCTCTCTGCAGCTCCCTTTCCTCTAGGAAATGAACTAGCACCCTGGCTTCTTCCACACACCTTCAGGAAAACAAGTTTTTCAACGAGGTAGATTTCTTGAAGATGAGGGGGCTGTTGCTACAGAGCAGTTGACTTCTAATCCACTTCTGGGAGACCCCTTAATGACTCAAACAGCTCTGATTTCCCTTTATCCCCAGAAACACTGATAACATATGTTAACTAAGTCTGAGCTCCGAATCTTCCTTGAGAAGAAGGTATGCTGTTACAAAACTGCTACTCCTCTAGCCTTCACCCAGGCAGGGACCATCAGACAACTTCTCTCTTCATTTACTCCAAGACAGCCCAAAAACTATATCCCTCCACCCCAACCCAGCAACTCTCAAATCTTGCTGCTTCATGAAGTTCACAGTACTCACCAGTTGTTTCTGAAATAGCAAGTGCACAAGTTTACATTTTCTCTGTTCTCACAAACACCCTGTAAAATGTAGAGTATTACAGGGTTGCAATCAGCTCCTTTCTCTCTTCAAATTCCAATACTTGTCATGATCAGTTTGGTACGTCAGTTTGTATTTTGCTATGTGTATTTTATAAACCTGGCATTTGTATAAAATAAGATGTCTTCCTAAAACTTTAAGCTCTGACATAGGTAAAGCTACTTCTCAGGTACAAGCTAGATGAAAGGCAGTTAGTGTGCTGATATTTGATGATGACATGCAGGCCCTGGATTTAGACTCCTGTGCAGCCAGGAATTTGCCTAATGTGCCTTGAGGCCAGTGCTGTTTGCTTACATGGGCAAGCACAAACTGATGCTTACTCTTCTGATTGCAACATGTGGAGTGACATCTAAGGAAACTCCAGGCCTTTACTCTGATCTGTACTCCCATTTCATCTGCTGCTGTTGCAAGTGGATTGAGTGATTCTGTAGTGGAAAACCTCGATTTAAATCTATTTTAATCAGCTTTTTCAAGTTGCATTCTCATTGGCTGATATAATTGTTAAAACATCTTGATTTACAACTAAAAACAGCCTTTACACTAGATTTGGTACATCATCTTGGTACTGAGGAGGGAACACTATAACTATATACTTTAATTTAAGCAATTGGATAGCCTAATATTTTCATACGCTTATTAACTGTATGTTCTTAGTATGTTAGAAAGTGGTGAATGATACGTTGATTATTTATGGGATAATTAACTTTTTGCTCATGATTTGTGTCAAGTTACATTAGAAGGGTAACTGGAATTTAATTAAACACACAAAATAGCATACCATATGTACTTGTTCATAAGCTGAATGTTTTTGGTAAAAAAGTGACGCATCAAAGAGCGGGGGGTCGGCTTATAAACAGCTCTACACCAAAATTTGTTGATTTTAAACTCTATGGAATCATTGAATTGAATATCTAATACATTGTTGTTTTGTTTACCTGGAGCGTTCACAAGCACGGAGCCCCTCAGCTCCCTGTGGCCACAGTTTGCCGTTCCCAGCTAATGGGAGCTGCGGGAAGTGGCGCCACTTCCCGCGGCTCAACGGCAAACTCGGCCACAAGGAGCTGAGGGGCTCCATGCTTGTGAAAGCTCCAGGTAAACAAAATGTCCAGGCCCACTAGAGGCTTACCCTAACAGGCCAGGAGCTGACGTTTGCCAACCCCTGAAATATAGGGTCAGCTTATGAAAGGGTGATAAGGTTTTTGCTATTTTTACCTAACCATCTTGGGGCATCGGCTTATAAACGAACGGGCTAATGAACGAGTATATATGGTACTTATTTTTTATTTAAATGTTTTAAGAGATTGTATGTTTAGGCCTTAAGATACTTTGTATTTAATTCATATTTTAAACAGGTTTATTTTTAAAAAGAAAAGCTTACTATAATTTAAACAACAATCAAAAAAATCATTGATTTATATCCACCCTGTGGTGTTGCTACAGCCTTCAGGCTGAGAATCCTCTTCCACACACTCACTCTTGCCCTGTGTTTTCTGAGCTATAGTTAAAAATCCCTAGGTCCTCCTACCACTGCCCTAGTCGAGGCAAGAAGAGAGTAACGAGTTGGTGGAAGAGAAATGAGGGAAGGATGCTAGCTGAGAAAAAGAAGCAAGACTGAGGGAGAGGAATGAGAGCTGAGAACATGGAGAAAGGAAGACGTGAAAGCAAGAAAAGGGACAAGTTAACAGTAGGCACTGAAAATGAAAGAGGAAAAGGGATAACACAGTAAGCTATGCTAGAAAAATGTCCCTGCCCCAAAGAGTTTAGTCTGAAGACACAAACTAAGAAGGGGTTGTGAGAGTTACAATGTATAGTATGTTGTCTGCCTAAGAGACATACATGTGTTCAAGTTGAAAGGGGAATGTGATTACTTTTCTCTCTGGCTCATAAAAGTACTTCTGAAAAGCAAACTTTTTAACCTTAGAAATGCACCAGATTGGCTCACATGGTAGATATTTCAAAAATATTTTCCTGAAAAAGAGTATCTCTAGATCTTCCTACAAGAGCTTTATTCCATCTTCCAAACAAATTATTTAGTATTTTCTAGGCTATTCAAAAGAGCGAGTGCTGGCTGGTACTACCTGGCTCCATTTATCATTGTGCCCCTATACAATCTCTTTAATAGCCTAACTAAATATGATCAGCAGCTTCTGCAACAGTCCATTTTCGAACCTGTAATCTGCCAGCATTTATAGAAGCTAAAAGCTGTCAGAGGCAACCTGACCCATTTCCAGAATGACGATTAACAGAGATTTAAAGCTGGTTACTGTAGATTTAAATTTTGGAAAATAAGTTGATGGCCATAAAATCTAAGCAAATAGATCTAAATGCATCTAGTAAATCATGGATTAGACTCTACCCAGATCACATCAAACTAGTTTTACTGTCTCAGTCACTTTATGCTGGTTAAAATCCTGTAAAGTTTCGTGAATGGAGCTTAAAATATTACTCTCCTTATTCCTTGTTTTCTTTTCAATCTACAGCTTTTGGCCCTTCTTGTGAAACTGTTTTGACTGTATTTTTGGACTGACACTCATATAAAAATAACAATTTTCTTACCGGCATACTCTTTACATCCATAAATGGACATATCAAATGAAAAGTTGAATATTTTGCCATTTGAATCTACATAAATATTTTATTTGAATGCCATTTTAAAGGTCTTCCTGCTTTAACATGTTAATGTGCTTCTGTTGAACCTGAAGGTCAGTTTTAGTGGGTTGACTTTTGTTCAGAAATCTTTAACCTTAACTCAGAGGTTCTGTTTAACATTCAGAGATTTTCTTTGTAAGTGCATAGTCTTGGTATGCAGTTATCTATTCTTTATCTGCTTATTGTGAAAGGCTTGGCATCATTTGATATGAAAAAACTTGCTTTACTCATTCTTAGTCTTCATTCAAAAGGTTTGAAGTTGACTTGACAATCTAGTACATAAGGTGATTTATTTATTGAGGCAACTTCTTAATTGTCTAATATAAAGAAATGAGAACTTTTGTACAAAAAGGGCAACCTGAGGCCCTTATTTTGTGCATATGTTAGTGTTGTAAGTTTACATTTTTCATGCATGTCGGTACATTTTGCTACAGAATGATCCATGAATATAAGAGGGCAATGACAATGACTAGATGGGTTTGGTTAAAGATTTGGGTGGGAAGGAAAGATGAAGGGCTGGTGTACTGGACAAGAAAACTGCAAGTGAAGATCTGGCTAGAGTTATATAAAAGAATTACATAGAAAAGTCTGGTCAGATGTTCCTTTTTCTTCTCCTATACTACAAAAATGAAAATGAACTCAAAAGGCTGCAACCTTAATAAAATAGAATGAAATAAGCTTCAATGCGCACATAATTAGTCTGTGGAACTACCTACTGCAGAATATTAAAGCAAGTATTGTAGCTTAGGCATTTGAGATTGAAGATTTGAACCGAGTAGCATGTACAGTTAAACCTTCTAATTTTATCCTGGACCTAAGTATCAGAGGGATAACCATGTTAGCCTGTATCCACAAAAACAACGAGGAGTTCGGTGCACCTTAAAGAGTAATAGATTTATTTGGGCATAAGCTTTCATGGGTAAAAAACTCACTTCTTCAGATGCATGCAGAAAAGGCAACAGGGTTTGTTACAGGGATTGGTTCCTAGCTTAGTTTTTCAGTGGTGTGGTGTGTAGTTGCTGGTGAGTATTTGCTTCAGGTTGGGGGACTGTCTGTAAGCGAGGATTGGCCTGCCTCCCAAGGCCTGTGATAACAAATCATTGATGATGCACTGGAGAGGTTTTAACTGGGGGCTGTACGTGATGGCCAGTGGTGTTCTGTTATTTTCCTTGTTGGGCCTGTCCTGTAGTAGGTGACTTCTGACTACCTGTCTCGCTATGTCAATCTGTTTCCTCACTTCCCCAGGTGGGTATTGTAGTTTTAAGAATATTTGATAGAGATCTTCTAGGTGTTTGTCTCTGTCTGAGGGATTAGAGCAAATGTGGTTGTATCTTAGGGCTTGGCTGTAGACAATGGATCGTGTGATGTGTCCTGGATGGAAGCTGGAGGCATGTAGGTAAGTATAGCAGTCAGTAGGTTTCCGGTATAGGGTGGTGTTTGTGACCATCACTTATTTGCACTGTAGTCTTCAGGAAGTGGATCTTTTGTGTGGACTGATCCAGGCCAAGGTTGATGGTGGGGTGGAAATTGTTGAAATCCAGGTGGAATTCTTCAAGGGCCTCCTTCCCCTGGGTCCATATGATGATGATGTCATCAATGTAGTGTAAGTAGAGGGGACAAGAGCTGAGGAAACATTGTTGTAAGTCAGCCATAAAAATGCTGGCATACTGTGGGGCCATGCGGGTATCCATAGCAGTGCCGCTGACATGAAGGTATAAGTTGTCCCCAAATCTGAAATGGTTGTGGGTGAGGATAAAGTCACAAAATTCAGCCACCAGGTGTGCCGTGGCCTCATCAGGGATACTGTTTCTGACAGCTTGTAGTCCAGCCTCGTGTGGAATTAGTGTAAAGAGCTTCTACATCCATGGTGGCCAGGATGGTGTTTTCAGGAAGATCACCAATGCATTGGAAGTCGGTGGTGTCTCGAAGATGGCTAGGAGTGCTGGTAGCTAGGGTCTGAGGAGAGAGTCCAAATAGCCAAATAATCCTGTTGTAAGAGTACCAATGTCTGAGATGATGGGGCATCCAGGATTTCCAGGTCTATGGCTCTTGGGGAGCAGATAGAATATCCCTGGTCGGGGCCCTAGGGGTATTTATTTGTTCCCATGCTGTAGCAAGGAGTTTCTTGAGTAGATGGTGTAGTTTCTTTTGGTACTCCTCAGTGGGATCGGAGGATAGTGACCTTTAGAATGTGGCAACTACATACCACACCAACACTAACAGAGAAACCAATCCCTGTAACACACCCAGTTGCCTTCTCTGTCCCCATATCTACTCTAGCGACACCATCATAGGACCCAACTACATCAGCCACATCATCAGGGGCTCATTCACCTGCACATCTACCAATGTGATATATGCCATCATGTGCCAGCAATGCCCCTCTGCCATGTACATTGACCAAACCAGATAGTCTCTACGTAAAAAGATAAATGGACCCAAATCAGACATCAGGAATGGTAACATACAAAAAGCAGTAGGGGAACACTTCAATCTCCCTCAATAACAGATTTAAAAGTAACTATTCTTGAACAAAAAAACTTCAGAAACAGACTTCAAAGAGAAACTGAAGAGCTACAATTCATTTGCAAACTTAACACCATCAATTTGGGCTTGAATAGGGGCTGGAGGGTGGCTGACTCACTACAAAAGCAATTTTCCCTCTCTTGGTATTAACACCTCCTCCTCAAGTATTGGGAGTGGACCACATCCATCCGAACTGAATTGGCCTTGTCAACACTGGTTCTCCACTTGTAAGGTAACTCCCTTCTCGTCATGTGCTAATAGATATTTATGCTTGTATCTGTAATTTTCACCCCATGCATCTGACAAAGTGGTTTTTTTTACCTACAAAAGCTTATACCCAAATAAATCTGTTAGCCTTTAAGGAGTCAGCGTACTCCTTGTTATCCTGGACCTAGGTTATCTGTTCTCATGTCTGAGAAATCTCCCCTCTCTGTCCCTGTATTACACAATTACAGGTATGGTGGAAGGCAGGGTCTGATACTTTTTTATAGGGTTCAACATTCTGTACTGTTGGCAACAGGATAATAGACTAAATGGACCACTGATCCAGTATAGCATAAGACATTCATATGGTCTCAGCTCCTTCTGAATCACAACCTTTTTTATTTTAGTTGTAATTTCAAATAAGAAATTAAATGCTATAAAATCCTCTTGAAAAAACAACAAATGTGAACTGAAAGCACACTGATTCTAAACTTAGTTTTGATTTTTTCTATTTGTAGACTACAGTTATACTGTATCTAAGTGACAGTGTTACTTAGTTGCTGCCATATCAAAGTAAGCAAAGAGTTTATGAAAACCATGCGTCTGTCTATTCACTCACCTAACCCCCAGTTAAATTCATTCCCTACTGGGTTGGAATGCAGCATTTGTTGAACACCAAAGCAAAGTTCCAGACCATTTAGGACAGGAAATGCATCAGAATACCTTATCAAGTTGAAGTTGCAGGGGTAATTTTAAATATTAAAGACTGGATGTAATATCTAAATTGGAATTTGGCCAAGAGAGACAGGTAACTTCCCTACTATTGCAAAATAATACCATGGAATGGAGATATATCTATACCTGTATATATATCCATTCCATGGTGGTATTTTGCAATTGTGTATGTGTGTACATATACATATATACACACACACACTATTAATGCACAGCTATTTTTCCAAGAATCTCAGTGTGTGTGTGTGTGTGTGTGTGTGTATGTATATATAGATATAGATATATAAAAAAAATATTTAATACTGTGTCTCTTAATGTCATGTTGGTGCATTAGCCAAATACCAACTCAGAGGTAAGTGTCAGCCACTGAATCATTAAAAACACTTCCTGCAGCACCTTAGGATTACCTTGAAGTTCTGTCATAATACTGATTGGGACTGACCTAAAATAATTTGAGATCCGACGATATCACAGCATAAGATACCATTTATACAAATGAATATGTAAACAGTGAATATTATCTTGCTACAGAGCTCAATGTATGTTTAGCATTATGAAGGTAGACTTGTCCTTGGTTGGGAAGCAGCCTCATCAGTTTTAACTCCTTTCTTTTACAGATGTAGAGTGTGTATCAGAGTTGAGACTCATGAATGCATTATTGAAAATCACTAGAGCAGCATGCTCAGTTCACGAGGAGCCAAGAGCCCCCCACAGGAATACTGATATTGAGCAGGGTAGCACTATTCAGATCAGTGGCTACCCACAACCACAGCAGTGTGAGAACAGTACTCTTCTTTGACAGGGTGGGGCAGCAGCTGTAGTCCAGAATAAAAGCTCTGTTGGTCACTATTTGTGCATCAGTGTTACAGAGTGTTGTAATGGGTCCTAGAGTCTCAGCTCTGATAAACGCTTCATTATGTCTTCAGTAGACACCAGTAATAAGAAGTGAAGCAAGCCTGGAGAGAAGGCAACAGCCTGGAGTGGGAGGCGGAATCCTACTATATATTTGTGTGGTATTTGAAGTTAAAATCTCAACCTCAAATGTACACACTAAGACAGAGCAGTTGTAATAAGGGGAGTAAAAGGAGGAGGATTCTGCTTCTGGGAGGGAAATAATGTTTTCTGAGCCCAACATTGTGAACACAGAACATACCAGCTCCAGTAGTAGGATTCTTGTTATAATTGTGATCTGCATTCTGTGCAGATACTGATACTGTGATTGTAAGTAATTCTAGCAGGCTATTGAATAAAGCAATGCTATGTTTTCCTTTCCTTAAATTATTTTATTGACCTCCTATAGTGTTCAGAAAATTAATGCTTTTGCACTGAGTCAAAATAATAACTCTTTCATGTAGGCTGATAGATTTGCTGTGTAGAGGATTGTTTTATGCACAAAAAGTTAAATTTATGCAAACTAAATGTTCCTCTAGTAGTTCACTTTCAAGCAACTCAGGTTAAATTTACTGATTTTCATCTCAGAAATGGCTAAACAGAATGTCAGCCCCCCCCCCCCAACCTCCCCCCCCCAAAAAAAATTGCGTTTGACTTGCGTTCAGCTCAGTGAGCTATTTTTCCAAGAATCTCTGTGCATTAAAAATAGGGACTGCCACTTCACCCATAATCATAGCATTGCTAGTATGATATATGCCAGGGGTGGCCAACCTGTGGCTCCGGAGCCACATGCGGCTCTTCAGAAGTTAATATGTGGCTCCTTGTATAGGCACCAACTCCAGGGCTGGAGCTACAGGCGCCAGCTTTCCAATGTGCTGGGAAGTGCTCACTGCTCAACCCCTGGCTCTGCCACAGGGCCTGCCCCCACTCCACTCCTTCCCGCCCCCTCCCCTGAGCCTGCCATGCCCTCGCTCCTTCCCCTCCCCCTCAGAGCCTCCTGCATGCCATGAAACAGCTGATCAGGAAGTGCGGGGAGGGAGGGGGAGGCACTGATCAGCAGGGCTGCCAGTGGGCGGGGGGAACTGGGGAGCTGATGGGGGGCTGCTGACGTATTACTGTGGCTCTTTGGCAATGTACATGGGTAAATTCTGGCTCCTTCTCAGGCTTAGATTGGCCACCCCTGATGTATACTAAGAGAGTTGGGTCATGAGTCCCCAATGTAGACATGACTGTGTGCCCTTAATTATATTTTCTAGTGTGCATTCTTAACTGAAGAATTTTTTGTTTTGTCCAATGAGAATGATTATAATCTAATTATTGCTCCCTTGTGTCCTGTAGTTAAAGCTTTCCATCTCAAGTATGATGAAGTACGTCTAGATCCAAATGTACAGAAATGGGATGTGACAGTATTAGAATTAAGCTATCACAAACGGCACTTGGACAGACCAGTATTCCTACGTTTCTGGGAAACTTTGGACAGGTAAATACGCTGAAAACTTTTACTATGAGTTTTTTGTGGGGAGGGAGAATAAGGTGTCAAGGAAAGATCCAAGCAATATCTTGGAGACAAAATACTGCTTGTTCATGATTATGACACTGCAAAGCCACCTTAAATTTCCAGAAAAGTACAGATAGACCTAGGGGGAATAACCAGTCTTCTTGAAATGAAAAGTGTCAGTTTAATTCAAAAGAATGTGATGGTAAAACTGCTGCTGAACCATCTACTAATACTAAGTCCATACCTACAATTTTTTCATAATGTAGAGAAGGAGCTTGAGGAACAAGTGTTATGAACAATTTCCCATGTAGCAGTTCAATAAACGTTAAGAAAACAATGAGCCTATTGTATCAATGTGTAAATTTAGTTTGATTTTGATACTGTGATTATTTAACAGCAAAATATTTAAACAAGGCTGGGATTTTCAAAACTGCCTAAGGCACCTAAATTCCATTGAAGTTAGAATTCCTTCAGGCTTCTCTGAAAATCCCAGTGAAATCACTCATTTCCAAACTTCATTGTTTTTTAATCTCCCTATCAACATCTTCCACAAATAACTGCACAAATGTTTCTAAAGGCTTCCCAGAAATGACTGATCAAAATGAACTTTAGATTCCTTTTCTTATAGTCTTATAATTTCAGATGTAATTTAATGTCTTCAGTAAGGCATTTGACACAATCTCACGTGACATTCTCATAAGCAAATTACAGAAATGTCGTCCAGATGAAATTACTATAAGGTGGGCGCAAAACTATTTGAAAGACTGTACTCAGAGTAGTACTTCTTCGAGTGATTGCTCATGTGCATTCCACAATAGGAGTGCGTGCTCGCCACGTGCACCGGTGCCGGAAGTTTTTCCCCTAGCAGTACCCGTAGGGGAGTGTCCCTAGCGATTCCTGGAGTGGCGGCACCATGGCACGGTATAAGGGGCGCTGTATGCTCCCCCTACCCTCAGTTCCTTCTTGCCGCCAGTGAAGGTGCTTCGGAACTGCTTGTGCTCCAGCTCTCTGCTGTAGCTTTCCCTATTTGGACTGTCGTTTAGCTGGCAAAATGGTCAAGGTTCTCTTGGTGGGCCACCGATCATGGCATCTCACCAGTGGCTGCCCCACTCCAGCTTATACTGGATTACCTCCTTCATCTCAGAACCCAAGGCCTAGCGTCCTCGTCCATCAAAGTGCATCTGGCAGCCATATCGGCCTTCTGCCCGCCAGTCCTGGGCCACACAGTATTTTCTCACATCATGACCGGTCGATTCCTTAAGGGCTTGGATCGTCTCTTTCCTTAGGTTAGGCCCCCGGTCCCACAGTAGGACCTGAACTTGGTTCTGGCCAGGCTGACAGGGCCTCCATTTGAGCCACTTGCCACATGCTCCTGGTTCTACCTTTCATGGAAAGTAGCCTTTCTTGTGGCAATCTGCTAGCCCTGACCTCCGAACCCCTGTACACAACCTTATCTTTATGAAATACCCAGCTCTTCCCACACCCTTCATTCCTCCCCAAGGTGGTCTCCTCCTATCACATGAGCCAAGACGTTTTCCTTCCAGTGCTCTGTTCCAAGCTCCATACATCTAGTGAGGAGCGCCGTCTCCACATGCTAGATGTGAGATGGGCCCTGGCATTTTACCTGGAACAAACAAAACAGTTCAAGAAGTCTTCACAGCTGTTCATCGCCACGGCCGAATGCATGAAGGATAAGCCGATCTCCACTCAGCAGCTCTCCAGCTGGATCACTTCATGTATCCTCACTTGTTACAACCTGGCGGGAGTTCCCCTGCCACCGATTGTGAGAGTGCACTCGACAAGGGTGCAAGCCTCGTAAGCCGCCCTGCTAGCTCACGTCCCTATTCAGGACATTTGTAGGACTGCTACATGGTCATTGGGCCACACATTCACTTCGCATTATGCAATAGTCTCCCAGACCAGGGAGGACGCTGAGTTCGGCAGGGCAGTGCTCCATCTCAAGTGTCTGTGAACTCCTACCCACCTCCAACAGGTATAGCTTGGAATCATCTATTGTGGAATGCACATGAGCAATCACTCGAAGAAGAAAAGACATTTCTTCTTCGAGTGATTGCTCATGTATATTCCATGTGCGCTTCCCCCACCCTCAGTTCCTTCTTGCTGCCAGTAAAGGTGCTTCAGAACAGCTCTGCTCCAGCTTTGCTGCAGCTCGTCCCCAAAACTGCTTGTTCGTTCAGTGTATGGTACCAACAGTTATAGCCTGGAATCGCCTACTGTAGAATACACATAAGCAATCACTCGAAGAAGAAAAGACAGTTTCCTTTTCCGTAACTGGTGTTCTTCGAGATGTGTTGCTCATGTCCATTCCACATCCCACCCTCCTTCCCCACTATCGGAGTTGTCTGGCAAGAAGGAACTGAGGGTGGGAGGAGCGCGCAGCGCCCCTTATAACGCACCATGGTGGCGCCACTCCTGGAGTCATTGGGGCGCTCCCCTACAGGAACTGCTAGGGGAAAAATTTCTGGCACTGGTGCACATGGCGAGCACGCACACTTATTGTGGAATGGACATGAGCAACACATCTCAAAGAACACCAGTTACGGAAAAGGTAACTGTCTTTTATCAATGGTGTGCTGTCAAACTGGTGGGATGTATTTCGTGGGGTCCCACGGGAGTCTGTCCTGGGTCTAGTACTATTCTGTATTGTCATTAATGACTTAATGATGGAGAGGAGTATGTCTATATAGTTTGTGGATGACGTCAAGGAGGGAGGGATTGCTAGCACTTCAGAGAACAGGATTAGAATTCAGAACCACGGTGGCAAATTGGAGAATTGGTCTTTGAAATCAACAAGATGAAATTCAGTAAAGACGAGTGCAAAGTACTGTTCTTAGGGGAAAAAAAATCAAATGCACAATTACAAAATGGGGAATGACTGGCTAGGCAGTAATATTGATTAAAATAATTTGGGGGTTAGTGGATCACAAATGGAATATAAATCAATGTGATGCAGTTGCAAAAAAAACTCATAATTCTTGGGTGCGTTAATGGGGATGTTGTAAATAAGACATGGAAATGCCACTCTACTTGGCATTAGTGAGGCCTCAGCTGGAGCACTGCATCCAGTTTTGGGCACCACACTGTACAAAAGATGTAGAGACACTGGAGAGAGTCCAGAGGAGAGCAACAAAAATGATGAAAGTCTTGGAAAATCTGACTTGAGGAAATATTAAACAAAAACTGGGCATATTTAGTTTTCAGGAAAAGAAAGAAAGAAAGAAAAAGACGGGGTGTGGGTGGGGACCTGACAAGTTTTCAAATACATTAAGGGCTGTTATAAAGAGGACGGTGATTAATTGTTCTGGATGTCCACTGAAGGTAGGACAAGAAGTAATTGGCTTAATCTGCAGCAAGAGAGATTTAGGTTAGATATTAGGAAAATCTCTAACTATAAGGATAATAAAGATCTGGAATAGGCTCCCAAGATAAGCTGTGTAATCTGTCATTGGAGGTTAAGAACAGTTTAGACAAACACCTGTCAGCAGGATGGTCTAGGTTTACTTGATCCTGCCTCAGAGGGGGGGACTGGACTAGATGACCTCTCAAGGTCCCTTCCAGCCCTCCATTTCTGTGGTCTATAAACCAAGCCAGAGTTCCCTGGGAGGAAACATTTGACTGTCCTCCCTTCAGACATATGGAACACAGCATTGTACACAACTTTCATGACTCATGAAGAATCTTTTTTTGGATCTTTTAACATTTGTTAATGTTCTAAGAATTAGGTTTTAAAATAATATTACTTTTCTCCCTACTGTGCAGCATTGTTTCTTGAATGAATACTTTGTATAACTACCAGAAAATGCTGTTAATGCTGTTTTTTGTTAACATTGCAGGTACATGGTAAAGCACAAATCCCATTTGAGATTCTGAATCCTCTGGCTGCCATTCATTTCGTGGAGTGTGATTGAGAAATATGAAAGATGCTCCAGTCTGGAGACTAAGGCTCTCACTGTATGCATTTGTCAGGAACTTTACAAATGAAGAAAGGGTCACAGTTTAATCTTTTATAAGATCTTGTTTGGATGCTTCGTGCTATGGCAGGTTGATACCTGCTGTTATTACAAGCAAAAGTGTTTTGCTTAAAACTATTTTTTTAATAATGTTAGCCTTCTAGCCTGCAAATCAAATTGTATATTTTGATAGCAGCAGTTTCTTCCCCATTTTGTTAAGTTAGCAAAATTTTTAAACAGTATGTTTTTGTTCCTTATTAGAAAATAGGTCGATCTTCACTGAAGGTTAGAGTGTTTGTGTGTGTGTGTATATATATATATATATATATATATAGATTGATAGATAGATCGATGTTATGAGGCTTTCAAAATGACTTTGCTTCTGAGTTTAGCTCTGGTTTCCTTTGCTTTATTGTTTCACTTACTGAAAATATTTTGTTGTGAATGGTATTATGTTTTAGTCTATAGGACTTGCAAAACTAAGCAAAGTGACAATTGTTTTGGATAAATCAAAATGTCAACCTGTATATGTACTGTATATTCTGTTTTGTTGAAAAAGGGATGATGAAAAATCAAGAACCACTTCTTTGGGCTTATAATATTCCAGTTTAACAAATCTTTAAACTTTATTACAAATATATTCAAATAGTGTTAACACAAAGTGTCCATCCTCCACACAGATCCTTTAATTTAAAATTTAAAGTGTGTATGTGTACACTACCACCTGTCAAATACTTTATATATGAGAGTCCAAACATTGTATAGACTAAACAATGAATAGAACGAGGGAGAGTTTGCTTTTTTTAAGTCACCACACAGAATTAATACTTTTAATGCCAGTACATTAGATAACCTCTAATGTTTTTCCCTTATGACAAAAGTAGCCCAAACCTTGTCTCCAGGAGTTGCCATTTTCTGATCTGAGCAGCTAATGTAGCCTTCCAGCAGTACTGCACTTGTACTCAAAATAAACCGACTCCAGTTACCAAAGAACACATTTGCTTGATCTAGATTATGAGCATCACTAAGGCAAGAAAACACTGGTATTTGTATGAGTTTATGGTAACTACTTACTTTATGACATAATTTAATATAGTATACCAGTTGATATAATAGAATGATTAAATACTATAACATACATATGGACTTTTCTGGGGTAGAAAAAAATGTGCTTATATTTTTGCTCTTAAATTCCGAACCATGTTTCTTATGCTTTGCATTTGAGGTTTGACAAAAGTAAAATATTCTACATATTCATTTTCTTTTGCTTTTATTTCACATTTTATCTTCATTTTTTAATATAACTGGAAGCATAGCTCCTACAGAAGTTTTAGAACCATACTGGCATACCAGGGCTCTGAGGTCCCAATGGCTTTGGTGATACTTAACATTTTCATCTCAACTGTACTAAAACTACAATTTTTAAATTTAAAAGTAGGAAAAATAAAAATCTCCCAATTCAAATTTTTTCATAGCAATTAAAATCCACATCAGTAGCACTAAGAGTGGAGTTTTGAATGGATATCACAAAATCACTGAGAAGAGCAAACAATTAAAGACTGTAAAATAATGAAATAAAATCCTTTTTAGAAAGTTCCTTTAACTGGTTTAAGAGGTTTGGTCAGATCCAGGTCACTGACTCTCCCACTAATTCTGTTTCACAGAATTAACCAGAATTTTCCTTTCTTTGTATCTCTTAACCTTGAATAAAACTAGGGAACAATTGTCTTTAGCACAGCACTTTTACTGTGAAGAAATGATCAATACAATTTGGGGTTTCATACTGCTGAAGTTCTGGGGCATCTAATATTTCTGTTTCTGCTGCTCAGAAATAGGAAATTTTTTAGAGTTAGTCAGTACTATGTATGCGGGCAACGTACTTAGTTTTTAAAAGACTACTATAATGGGCAGCTGCAACTTTTCCCACGAGGTTTTGGTATGTACATGTACTGCTCACATGCATTATAATTTACAGATTATACTGTGTTTTTTTTAAATATGCAAAGTCCAATTGACATTCTCTTCTCCAT
Organism: Chrysemys picta bellii; assembly: GCF_011386835.1. Taxonomy (NCBI): domain Eukaryota; kingdom Metazoa; phylum Chordata; order Testudines; family Emydidae; genus Chrysemys; species Chrysemys picta. Next base: position 47,777,912 of record NC_088798.1, on the reverse strand, counting down.
CCTCTGTTTGTTGTGTTGTGTGTTAAAAGCACATGGTGCTACAGCTCATCAGTCAGTCTCAGACCCTGCAATGCTCAAGCTCAATGTGGCACACTGGAAGATAGCCTGATTCTGATTTCACTTACACTGGTGTACGTCCATTGGAGTCAGTGGAGTGATGCAGGTGTGAAACTGGCAGGAGAGCAGAATGTGTGAAATCTGTTGGTTGAACTGTACCATTTTTTGTGGATTCAAAGCCAGACTTTTAAGCTTTTGGAATTTTCTATTTGCAATATAATTTGTGATTACGATCTAAAACGTATTTATGAAGGAGATGGCACTTTTATGTCTCTTCATTCATGAAGGTAGTGAGGTATTTATCTAAGTCATTGTGCAATTAGTTCCCATTGACTTCAGTGGGAGTTGGGTAAGGTCCTCACAGAATAGCTTTCCTGCGGTCTTTCTATATATACATTTATACACACATTATGAAACTACTTGGACTTAAAGTTTACCCATACAGCATCATTTTACAACAGATCAGGTGTTTGAGATCACCTTATGCTTAATTTATCTAAAAATTAATGAAGTGTAAGGAAAACTGGTACCAGGAACTGGAGAAGCTGTACTATCTGCCATTTAAGTGAGCTGCATTCCTATTGGTAAGCAGTTTTAAGAGCTTGCAGTGCTGAAACGTGTACAAATTGTGTAAACTGTATTGAAAATTAAAATGTATAAGTGAGAATGTGAGCTATTTTACTGACTGTCGTTTTACATAAAAGTTAAATGACACAAGCAGTATAGGGTTCAAATATCAAATTGACTGTTTCTTCTCTATTCTAGTTCTGTTTTAATAATCAAAACTGCTTTGAAATATCTAAACAATAACACCTCTACTATCATTGTTTAAAAAGTACTAAAGCAAGATGGAAACTGGCTTACAGTGTGATATTCGGGGTTCCATACTGCCAGGGTTTAAAAAAAATTACAGCAATATTATAGCTGCCAATAGGGATCTTTTGAAATACCAATTTATATTAAAAATATTACTGCTTATAATTTATACAAAGCAAGAACTGTCTGTACACTACTTGAGCTTTCTGAACACTGCACTGAACAAAGTGGCAGAAGCAGATTTCTTAAGTAAATACAGAGGTAATTTCTTTTTAAATGGACTTGTATACCTGAAGAAATAACGGAGCAGCACCTTCAACTGAATAGGCTTAACTACTATATAGTTATTGGCAGGGAATTCTTTTCTATCAAGATAATTCTACAAGGATATGCTAAAAGCCAGTGCTTGAGCTACATGATTTATAAAACTATTCTACAATACTGTAAACTTCTTATTTTTGAATACAGATAAGGAGTAATATGTGGGAAGTGTACTATGTATTAAGTTCATAAAGGAGCTGAACCTATGATCAAGGATAATGTGATATTTGATGTCAGATAAATGTTTATCTGAACAGCACATTTGTTTTTGGCTTTCATTCTGTGTTCAATCACTGTATAAAATATTACTGTTCTCTTCAATGACTTTCAAAAATAAGTTTTATTGTTCTAACTTTTCATTCTCATACCCAATCAAATATGCACTTAGTTGCTAATACTTGCTAACACTGTACAAAAATAAGCTGGTCAAAATTAATGGATTAGATGGTGGGTTTAAAATTTAATGTTGTGAGGCTGTGCTCATTTTAATTCAAAAGCCATAACTAATGCCAAGTTCTTTATTAAACCAATGTGTTCATGAAAAATTAAAAATCCCTGCCTGAAGAAATTGTTGGCCTAACAGGTTAAAGTTCACCTGGAATGCTAAAAGAAATCATTTGTGGAAAAATGTGCCATATAGATTGGATTCTGTGAATATCAAATTGTAGCTCTCTAAATTATGTAGCACCAGCTTTTTAAGGCGCTATGGTCCTGTTAGTTTCATTTGTCTGGACGAATACATGCTTCATTAGAAATTGTAAGTACACATTTATCTTTTTGGTTTGCTGTGCAGTCTTTTCTTTACCCGAAGACCTTTAACCTTGTATGTAAATCCTGAGGTAATAAGGAGTGGAAGGAAATCATTTATAATGTGAAGAGGTTGGAGTGAAGCGCCTTCCTTTTGGCAGTGTAAGCATGGTGTGCTGAGTCCAACAATCCTCTGCTTGGTGCCAGTGAGTATAGAGAATACTGCAATGTAACTTGTATGGGAGGGCTGCTGTTGACTTCCATTTTTCTCTCTGCTGGTGAGAAATATAATTGCTGTAAACTCAGAGAAAATGGTTATTTATTGAAGTAGAACACATTTTGGTAAGAAGCAAATGTTGACAGGCAGTGTTTCTAAGTTGACTTCATTGCATTCATTTTTCTTTAAACAGAAGTTGTTTTAAGATTTGTAAATGAGTGCAGATCCAAAGAATATTCTCAAATGTTTGAAATTTAAATCCATAAGCTAGTTTACATGTAAAGCTGGAAAAGATCTGAGGTAATATATAAAATCTATATAAAAAAGTATTACTGTTCATGGATTTTATTTGCATCTGTAAATTCCCTTTCCATCTACTCTTCACTTATCCCAAAATCAGAAAACCTGATTACCATGCTTGTGTACATTCCTGAAATTGTCAAATGTAAATCTTCCTGAAACTGTAATTGCCTGAAGTTCTGAGTGCAGATTTGTCTAAAATAACAAGCAACGAAGGAAGCAAAAAATGAAGCTTAACTTTAAATCTAGTTTGCCGAGCCTGCCTAATGAAAGTGCTTGAGTGGCCCTATGTGAACTAGAGTTTTTCAGTTCCAGCTGCTGCCTTCTCAGATTGTTTATGGGGGTGGGTTGAAATCCTGGCCATGCAGAAATCAATGGCAAAACTCCCACTGATTTCACTCAGGCCTAGATTTACCCAGTGTCCTAAAGACTGAGAGTTTTAAAATGAGAGATTCTCTAGAATCTTCCAGGAATGAAGAGTAGCAAGTTGAGATGGAGGAGACGTTTTATAAAAGTGTAAGGGTTGAATCTTGGGCAATTGTTTTAGATCTTAGAAAAAATTGATTACACTTAGTATAAAGGTTCCAAAAATGGTTTTAAAAGGGTTAGTAAATGATTGATTAGTTGTTAGTCCAACCGGTCAATACTTTTCTTTATTGCTATATTTTGTGATCCACTATAGCTTATGATCTATAATAGCTTTTACTGATGTACTTAGAATCATCTTTAACATACTATTGATGTTGGTAACATTCTTTATAACAGCTATTAATAATTTGTTAGCCATTTATAAATGGCACCTTAATATAAAGTGTGACCAAAAGGTTACCGTGGACTCCGGGCACTGGTAGTGTGACATCACTGGTGAGGGGACTTGAAGTGCTATTGTTGCTTACAAAGAAAACATCAGGCTGTATGTTTTAACTTGGCGGAGGGAGTTGGCTGTAATTGAAAATTGGATACCTCAAGTATTTATTAATCTCACAGGATTAGTGTGTGTGTTCTCAAGTAGTTTGATAGCGCTAGCACAGACCAGTGCATCTTCTCATCTAAACATGTTTAAATATATGCTGTGATTGTTACAGGTTTAGCTGCATCTATGACCCATTTAGGGCAACCCTCAGCTCACAGTCCTCATGTCTTCACCTCTCCTGGTGGGGGGAATCAGATGATTTCTCACACTCTTAGATAGGGTCCTGGACTACAGCTGTCTGCACCAACTGTGCTCGCTTATCTGATCTAATTGAGTTTAGCATCTGCAGTTCTTCCCTTCAGGAGTAATTTAGGGTGTTTACATGTATGTTTATCTTACCTAGAGTCCTTGGCAGACCTGTCTCTTCCTAACCTTTGGGAGTCTGGGACTCAGTCTCTTCTCTTAACACATTCTCCCCCTGACTTTAAGAACCTCTTATTAAATCCAGTCAAAAGTTTTGTTCTCAAATTACCAGGCTTTAATATGCTCCCCTAAACCAGTTTGAACTCTGCAGATAGTGGAGCTAGAGCATCAAATTAAAAGGCCCTTGCATTATGCCTCAAGTGTTTTGTAACAACCCCCCAAATGTGTGTGTGTGTGTGGATGTTTTATGTCAAGTTATTGTCTTGCCTTCCTGGTTGTTTTCCCAACAGTTGATTTAATCCAAGATACTCATACACTAATTATCCCACTAACCAGGTCAAGATACAGTATACATAAATTATTACTGGCAGCTCTAAATCAATGTTGTCCTCCACAAATAATAATAGGCAGATCATTAATATCCTGATTCAATCAATAGACAAATGAGCAAAGGTTTTGCCTTAGAACCTGCTTTTTAGTGCAGGCTTTAATGGATTTCATCTGAGTAGAATTTGTAATTTCCTTTCAGTGCAAGAGTAGTCCACTAATATTTTACTGATTTTCAGTCAGGGAACAGTGTGCTGCAGTTGCTTTGAGCTTCCATTCTTGGAGGGCGTTCTATTCCTGAGATATACTATTGTGCCCTGTTGTAATTATGACAGGCGTTCCTTTTGATAATAAAAAGAATGAGGAGTACTTGTGGCACCTTAGAGACTAACACATTTATTTGGGCATAAGCTTTCGTGGGCTAAAACCCACTTCATTAGATGCATGGAGTGGAAAATACAGTAGGAAGACACACACACACACACACACACACACACACACACACACCATGAAAAGATGGGAATTGCCATACCAACTCTAATAAGACAAATCAATTAAGGTGGGCTATTATCAGCAGGAGGAAAAAAAACTTTTGTAGTGGTAATCAGGATGGCCTATTTCAAACAGTTGACAGGAAGGTGTGAGTAACAGGAGGGGGGAAATTAGCTTTCTTTCTACTGTATTTTCCACTCCATGCATCTGATGAAGTGGGTTTTGGCCCACGAAAGCTTATGCCCAAATAAATTTGTTAGTCTCTAAGGTGCCACAAGTACTCCTCATTCTTTTTGCTGATACAGATTAACACGGCTACCACTCTGAAACCTTTTGATAATGAGATTTATATGCTTAGTTATATCCTGAAATGCAAACATGATTCAGTAGGAATAGATAGTGAAGCATTATAAAGTTTTTGATATTTCCTCTTGCATTTCTTTGAGGGGATTAAGACTCAGCTCAGTTCCCTCCTCTTTTTAACACACAATCCATATAAGTTCCTGAGGAGAAGACGTGTGACTCGATGGACTACAGTGCTCCCAATTTGCTTCTCATCTTTTCTACTGATGTTTACACTGCATATATTAATGGCCGCAAGACATGTGAAACTGGGCAGTAGGCATCTGATTCAGGAAAGGCTGAAGTCATCCGGTAGGAAGAAGGAAGTACTTGGATCAATTAGCAGTAACCTTACCCCTCCCATTAACTATATCTGTTCTCTGATAGTCAAAATAGTGCAAAGTATAGAGTTTCAGTGGATTCATCACTGCTCCTTGTTAAGCAAGAAGTGACAGTAGCTGGAAACTCTTCCAGCTTTCCAGGGAACTACACTGTCATCTTAGATGAGGACCTAGCAAGCATGACCTATCTGAGCTAGACTGATGGTCGAGAGCTGTGCCCTCCACTGGCTGCCTGTTCATTTTGGGGTCCAATTTTGAGACTGGTACTAATCTTTAAGACACCTATCCATTTGTTGCCTACTGAGATATAAGCACTCAGCAGGTAGACTGAAAATTAAAGCCTATGTTGATACTCAAGGGATGTGATGGTTATATTTCTCTTATTTTTAAGAGTTTGCAGTCTGTGGGTTTTGGCTCGGGCCCTAAATCAGAATCTTTTTTTTTTTTTTTAAAGAGATACCATTAAATCATTCCTCCCAGAATGGGACTAGGCAGCCTCCAGTTTTTTTTTCGTACCCTTCACTAGACTAGACTGGGATAAGCTTTCACTCCCAGAAATGTCCCTGCATTATGTTCTTAGGTTTCTCTGCAGAGTCACATGTGTAGCCTGAGGCCAGTGGTGGAGGATGTAGTACCACTTCACATTTTATTTCTTCACATATCTAATCTGACAGGTTTAATTTTCACTGTGGCATGTCTCCCAGGTATAAAAAAATCTCACTCAGAGATTGTTAGGTTTGTGTTCTTCCTATAAGAGTGGCCAGGTTTTCCTCTCTACGGGGATAGGTAGTAAAACATTCCCAGCCTCCCTATGGGGGATGTAAGTGAAATGTTGATCTTTGTAGAAGGGGTCCCTCCAGGTCAGGGTTAGGCTTGTTGGCAGACTGGTATAGGAAAACTTGTATTATTACATCCAGCACCTTTCACCACTAAAACTCACATTAAATACTGAAAAGAACCTTCTGAGGCTTTGAAAGTTGTACTGGTATAATTATTTTGGTTAGAGGGGTATGAATTCTTAAAATAGTTATACTGATAAAAGCCCATGTGGGGGTACATTTATATATTGATGTGAAGGTGAATGATTCTGGTGTAAATATTCCCCCTCCCCCTGAATAGCTATGCCAGTATAAAAGCACTTTTATAGTGATATAATTGCATCCATATTGGGTTATTTTTGCCATTTTTACTATACTATAGTCGGAATAGGCTATCCAAGCTTGCTTACTAATTTTTAACACTGATATAAAGAATTTCAAAATGTGTATCTTACTAACTAGAATCCAACTAGTAATTTCAAGATTTCTCAGCTAAAAGTAGTGCCCAGTAATCATTTCAAAGCACAAATATCTTCCTACAACATGAACATCAGTGATGAACTTTGCAAATTGGGCATGGGAGAACAAAAATAAGGAAACATCTCACTCTCCCCACACTGAACTGGACTGAAGCTGCAACAGCTTGTTTGACAGCATGAATGGACATATCATTGAAACGCAATAGAAAACTTGCTTCAGATAAATGATGCATAGTAATGAATTGGTTGTTTAAAAAAAATAGTTCTGTTACCAAAATTTTGGCAACAATTGAGCTATTGTCAGACTTTGCACACAATGTAAAATTGGGTTGTACACTGAAATTTATGGGAACTTGTAAACTTACCTATTTGTCTGCAATATTTTTAACTTTGATCCCAAGCTATATTACTAGATTTTGCCTTATGAATATCAGGATTGATTAATGTGACCTGTTAGGGTCCTTTTACTCAGTCAGAAGTCAACTGCTGTCATTCTAAAGAAGAAATGTAGTGTTTCCCATACTGAAAAAGGACCACTGGGAGTATATGTATGAGTTTCAAGCAGTACTGACAGCAGTAAAGGACACACTTGCTGCTGCTTAGGTAGTTGTGGTAAAGCAGTGACCAAGCTGTCAAGATTTAATCTCCAACGTGCTATATATTGATTAGTTAGCTTTTTGTATGACACATACTGGCTCTTTACAATGGAGCTTCTTTTTATGGTAGTCTAAGTGCTGACAAGCTGAAAAATTGTTACTGTTTTTTATCCCACTGGAAGACCAATAGAAGAATATTACAAGCAGAATATAAAAATAGTTTACTGTGAAGAGGGTGAAACTCAGGACTTCAGATGCTCTTTTCAATACAAGCCTTTCCACAATGAAGTACAGAGAATGGCAACTCTCCTTCTGTGAGGCCATGTTCCAGGATATACTTCATCTCAGTTTTATTCAGGTGTATGAATACGCTATGTATGTGTGCTAGAAACAGAACAGACTCCTTGCTCTTATTCTGATATGGTTATGCACATGCAAGAGTAGAAACATGCATGTGTTTGGCCGTACTTCTGGATGTGTCCAGCAAAACGCATTATGGTTAAATGTTCTATGCAAATTGTGAGGTGCTCAGGTTTACGATGTGTAAGTTTTCTGGCTTTTACTAAAGCTAACAGTTGAGAAAAGTTGGAAATTAAAAAAAAAACTGAACACTTGCTATTGCTATCTGTAAACTTGATGTTTCTAGATAGTTGGGTAGAAAATTGCCCATTAACAATAATTACAATGCAGTCTCATTGCATGTGTAAGTGATGTGCTCATATTAAATATCTTGTCATGCTTCTCTTCACGTTCATTGCCAGGGTTCTAAAATAAAGTTGTTAGTGCTTACTATTTGGATTACACTAGTAGCTAGAGCCCCTGTTGTGCTCAGTGGTGTATATACACATACTAAGACCATCCCTGCCTTCTAGAGTGTACAGTCTAAATAGATAACAGACAAAGGGAAGGACAGGAACTATTCACCCTCATTTTAAAGATGGCAGATAGAACTTACATGATTAGCCCGAGCACCACCTGAAATCTGTCAGGCGTTGACCCCAGATGTTCCAGTCTATCACTTTAACCACAAGGCAACCCTTTTTATGCTCATTGGCAAAAACAAAAACCCCAAAAAACCAACTTCTTACCAAAGAACAATCCTTGCCTTGAGTGACCAAGGCAAAGCAAATGCTCAATGTAATGGGTAGTAGTTGAACAAAGGTCTAGTATCACTTCCATGTTCCTGTGATTGCCAGATACCATTCGGTTCTAACTCCTGCTGTTGAGCAAGCTATTAGTTCCCCAGAATCCAAGGGTAACTGTCAGGCAATTTATCTGTGCCATATATAACTATGCAGTATTCTTAATCTTATCCTGGTCTGTCCATTCTCTATGCTGTTTGTGTAAACCCAACAGGTGTATTATGTCTCAAATTTAGATGGTAAACTCTGCAGGATAGGGGTCACCATTTATTCTATACAGTGCCTAGCATCATAAAGTCTTTGTAGAAATTGGGGTGTTTGGGTGCTATCATACAAACAATTAGGACAGTACAAGAAGGTTGCTAAAGAAAATAATGTGATGAAATTAAGAAAGGGAAAATTTAGACTGAACAGCAGGGGAAATTTCCTACTGTGAAACTGTCAGTTGTGAAATACTTTGCATGGGAAAGTGGTGACAAGCCAGTAGCAGGGCAGCTCTTCACAAAAGTCAGGCAGCGTTTTCCCCTAGGGGCTGGAGATGGACCTGCGCTAGTAAGTTCCCCATCTCTGGACTTTGGCCTAGTCTATACTTAAAAATTAAATTGACTAAGCTACGTTATTCAGGGCTGTGAAATTTTTCATACCCTGAGCACTGTACTTTGGGCGATCTAGCCCCTAGTGTAGACATGGTGAGCCCAATGGATGAATTCTTCCGTCGACACAACTACTACCTCTCAGAGAGATGGAATAACTATATGAGTGGACAAACCCCTTCTGTCAATGTAGGAAGTGTCTACACTATGGCACTACAGCTGCAGGGGCTGTAGTGCAGACATGCCCTTCACTAATCACTAACACCAAGGTGAGAGTGGGGTTGACAGAAGGGAAAGTGGGTGGTGAGGGGAAATGAGGTGTCAATGTGACACTTGTCCACCAGACAGACGTATCAGCAGGTGAGGAAACTGAGGCAAAGGACTGGCGAAAGGTAATTTTGGGGTGGGAGTCTTTCTGTATAAACATGTAGTTGATGTATTGTTTCACCAAATTAATATAGTGTGCCTTTCTCTCTCAATAAAGGTTTCTTTGTTTTATACACAGATCCATTGTTTGTGATGGGAGAAGTATTTCCCTAGCCTCTGTTTGCCAGAAGCTGGGAATTGGCGACAGGGGATGGGTCACTTGATAGTTAACTGTTCTGTTCATTCCCTCTGAAGCACCTGGAATTGGCCAGTGTCAGAAGACAGGCTGTTGGGCTAGATGGACCTTTGGTCTGACCCAATATGGCCATTCAGGAAAGCAATCTAGGTTCTTCCAGGTTTCTGGGCAGGGGCTTGAGCCAGTACATTTGTTAATTTCAAGAGAAACTCCTAGATATTTGAGCCCAGCTCTTCTTCTTGTCAGTAACACCTGGCATAAGACACGTGTTTAGAACACTTAAAAATTATTTAGGGAAAGCACTGTGGTGTTCACTGGACAAATATTCTAACGTCTTACCTAAAATTTGATTAACACCTTGTCTACATGTGTAGGGAATTCACTGTAGAGAATGATCCTACAATGGCAGTCAGCTCAATTCATTGGTATAAGAGGTACCTTCTTTTCTAACATTTATCATTCTTCATGTATTTGGCTCTCTGAATATTTTCCTCAGTCTTTTTGGCCTGGGTCAATATCTGGTCTTTCCTTTGGCGACCTCTCACTCCCCTAAATACCAATACAGCCAAATGCATCTTCAGTTAGTATTTGTAAACACAACTCGTGCAGATTTTCTACAAGAATAGAATTTTAATGCAAAGAAAGATCTCATGACATACTTCATAGCTTTTTTTTTTTTGGCACCATGATTTTTACAGTATACCATGATAAAGTACAGAGCTCTCAAGAGATTTACAGAATACCAAGTTCACATGGGTGGAAGGTGATTTGGGGTCTAAAACCAGGGTCCAGGGTAGGACTTACATTATCTAATCTAAAACTGCATGTGAGGGTAGTTCTCTGTGCTATGCTTCTTGAAATACTTGTACAAACCTTCAAGGTGAAAGTGTAGCTGGCCAGGAAGATGATAGAAGAAAGCTATGGTCACTTTTAACCATTTTGTCAAAGTGAGAAATGGCTTATGAGAATTATAGCAGAATAAATACTTGTCAAAACTTCATCTTAAGAAAGAGCTTACAAATGACTGATTTGATATGGTCTGTGCTTTAGACAGGAACAGCATGAGGATATGGATATGGAACATCACACAGACTGTCTCAACAGTGCTCTTATCCTCACAATCTGAAAGCCAAAATTAATACCAAGTCACTGCTGGTATTCCAGCAAATGTTTGACACTCTGCCATAAAACATGAAGATGAGCATCTTAAAACCTTTGTCTTTACTTAATCATTGGGCTTGTACCATGATTTATGCCATCAATTTTGCAAGTCATGCCTTCAGAGGCTATGGAGTATCCAGCAATATCTGATTCTACCAAATATGCTGATTTGCTTTTATTCTAAAACCAGATGCAGAAGCCCAGGACCAGGTGAAGATATTTCAATAAATGATATTAAAATAAATACATAAGCTGAAGGTCAGTGACTCTTGAGTAATTTGTTCTAAGTAATGAACTGATATAAATTCAACACTCTATATCATGGACAAATTTTATACCTAGTTGGTAGACCCCTGGTAGTTTTCTCTTTTTCCAGCTTTCTGTTCATTTCAGAATAAGTGAAATGTTTGACTTTTATTTTCAAGTCTTGTTTCAAAGAAAAAAATTAAGTCTTCACACTGATACTGACCAAAGTAAAGGGGCTTATAACTAAAGTTAAGATTTTGTCACTATTATTTTTAGTAAAAGTCACGGACAGGTTATAGGCAATAAAAATTCACAGGACCTTCTGACTTCACTAAAAATAACTGGGAGGCAGGGCTAGGAAAGGTGGGGAGCAGGAATGACAGCTGGAGTCCCATGGGGTGGGGCAGGCAGGCCGAGCCCCCCTGCCATTGTGGGGCGGGGGAGGTCAGAGCCCTGTCCCTCCCACCATGGGGGGCACTGCCCCAGCTCCAGTGGGAGCACGCAGCCCTCACTCCAGAGACGGCTGTAGCTGTGGGGCACACATTCCCAGTTCCAACCCCAGCCACATACGCACAACCCTAACCACAGCCGAGGGTTAGGGGAAACAGGGCCCTTGGAAGCAATGAGGGAGGCAGACGGCACCTGCTGCAGCCCCCCTCTGCAAGCTGTGGTGCAGGGGTGCACGGTCCTGGCTCAAGCTGCAGGGCTCAGGTGCATGGTCCTGGTTCCAGCCCCAGCTTCAGCCGCTGAAGCTGAAGAAGTCACGGCGGTTCAGTAAAGTCACGGGACCTCACGGATTCCTTCCAACCCTGATTTTCTATGATTCTATGATGTTTCAATAAGCTTCTATCACAAACTAGGCGCCTTCCAGTCTGGGCACAATACTTTCTCCTGGTACAGCCCTTGCTCCAGCTCAAGTTGGAGCTAGGGGATTTCTCATGATTGCCAACCCTTTATTCTGTTTCACCTACTTATATATCTTTTGCATAAGGCGTGAATTCTTTGTCCATCTCTGGGTTCCAACCCCTCCTTCTGAATGGAAAAGCACAGGGTTAAAGATGGATTCCAGTTCAGGTGACATGATCACATGTCACTGTAAGATTTCATTACCCACTTGCCAGCACACAGGTATACAGACTTAGAAATAAAACAGAGCCATCTCCTGGTTAATGGGAGCCATCAAGATTCTAAACCACCATTAATGGCCCGCACTTTGCATAATTACAATAGATCCTCAGAGTTATATTTCTAGTTTCAGAGACAAGAATAATACATTCATACAAATAGGATGAACACTCAGTAGATTATAAACTTTGTAATGATATCTTACAAGAGACCTTTTGCATGACGCATATCTCAGTTACATCATATTCACACTCATTAGCATATTATCATAAAATCATATAGAGTGCAACATCACAACCACTTTTCTTCAGTACAATCCTTCATCTTCTGCTGATTTTTTTTCAGCACAGAGCAACCCAATAGCTTGAAGCAGCAAGATGGTGAGAAGAAGGGTTCTACTAAGTCATAAAAAGAAGATGGGGTGCTGAGTATCAAAGGAATAATTTATGTCCCACAATAGCTCAAAAAATTATACTTTTTTAAAAGCTTATTTGGTAATTATTTTACAGTACTTTGGGCTCTAGGGATTACAAAAAGTGTTATGAAGCTTCTCTATCTGAAATGGCAAGAGAAAGATCTAAATGGCAACTTTTAGCCTAAAATTTTCATTCAGCAACAGCTTGAATTCTCCATCATGCCACCTTTAGTGGCGCACATACCCATGTAACTAACATAAAACAATGTAACAAAAATACACTATTCTCTTAGTCCTTTCCCTAGCTATTACATCTTCACCTGCAGCTAAATCAGTCAGCTGGTGTATCACCATTTAAAAGTTGTTCCCAGCAATAAATGCTTCATGGAGTCCTCCTTTTCTATACCTGTTAATCTGCCCCAAATAATTACTTGCGAATAGATGAGAAATCCAACCTACCAAAATTTCAACTTGGTATGTTGTTTAATAGTTTCACTGAGGTTCAGCCAGGTCGGGGAGAGATGTGCTGGCGTGTGTATGTATAATGTGAGACTATGGATTAGAACTTCAGCTGGCATAAATTGGTATGGGTTCACTAACTCCAGTGGAGCTAAGTTGATTTATACCATCGGGGGGCTGGGCCCCAGGAGACTGCTAAAGAGAGGAATTTAGACACTAGTAGTGAAGTACAATCTTCACAACTTAAATGAAATTTAAAAAAAGAAGTCTGTCAAAACTACTTGTCTACCCAACCACCCTAGAAGGTAGGCCTTGTGCCTATGAGTGTGTAAGGACAATTGCCCTGATAGACCTATGCTTCAATCTGGCCTTGGCCATAGCATTTCTGCTTGCATCTAAATGTGATGATTGTGAAATACTTATTATACAGCTGGATAGTTTTTTATCTTGAACCTCTGTAGAAATCTACTTCCATTGCTTAGCAAGAGATTACCAGTCATAAGTGTCTTCTCATTAAAAATTCAAGCTGCCTTTCATGTCTGGAAAGCAGCAACTAACAGCCTGGTTCCAGTAGCCTTTGAAGTCAATAGAAAGACTTCTATTAACTTCACTGGGTGTTGATGCCTGCCCCAATTGAGTAGTTTTCAGTAGCTCTGGGGACATCAGAGCTATACATTATACCATGTGTGATTTTTAGGAAGGGTAGTTGCTCTCCACTCTCTTTTAACTTCCATTATTCTGAAACAGCCTTTTCTACCAGATAATAAACCGTACCACTGAAGCTATGAATTCCACAATCACTATGCAGGCTTTGCAGAACTAAGCTGCTTTTACTGGAATTTTCCACAAATGTCTCTTGAAATTGTTACAAGAGGGCACCACTTCTAAAATGAATAATATTGGGTCAAGTGAGCCCACAGAGGTAGGGATGAAACAGGTTTATCTAACCATAAGTAAGAGAAGAGCCAGGGATTCCATTAAGGTCTCGATGGATTTTAGGTAACATTTTCCAAAGTGGCTTTGGCGCACAGTCCACTGAAAGTTAATGGGACTTAGGCTCCAAAGGCATTTAGATTGCTATTGTCAAACTAATGTGAAAGATATTCAGATGGGTGTCAGTCCAAAACCTTAATATAGTTTGATAAAACCAATATTTATCTTCACCTGTGTTTGATGCTTTGTTACAGTGCGTCATCCGATGATCAATGGGAGGGTTGCCTAAGCAAGCACTGCAAGATTGGGCCCTTCATGGGACTTCTGTATTTTATTTATATAAAATAATAAATTAGTCTTTTGTTTAAAACAGTGTTCTTAACCTTTCCAGACTACTGTACCCCTTTCAAGAGTCTGATTTGTCTTGCCAACCCAAGATTCACCTCTATTTAAAAACTACTTGCTTACAAAGTCAGGCATCAAAATACAAATGTGTTACAGCACACTATTTCTGAAAAATTGCTTACTTTCTCATTCTGTCTGCATGAATTTTTATTTTGTACTGAACTTGCTAGTGATTTTTATGTAGCCTGTTGTAAATATCAGGCAAATATCTAGATGAGTTGATGTACCCCCGGAAGACCTCTGCGTACCCAGAGCGGTGTACCTCTGGTTGAGAACCACTGGTTTAAAATAAGATAGTGTTTTCAATACAAAAATACAGTACATTTCTAGCAAACAGGATGCAACTTCTTTTAATTTCTTTCTCATTTATCTGATATGACTCTCCTATGCTGGCTAGAAGCCCTGTCTGATTTTCCATTATATTTATTTTATTTGTGTGTTTGTTTTTCTTTCCAATATTTTTGAGAATTAGTCATTTGGCAATTACAGAAGCCTTGTTGGTACATTGCAATGCTCCAACTATAAATATTTGTGGATCTGTGGGCAAATTAGAATTTAAGTTTAGTTTAATTTATAATCATTTCCAGAAAGAATTAATTATCAGATGAATCCACATTTAATGGTTATTAAAGTGGCCAATAATGCATGTCTTTACTTGCATGAACAGGCATACAGATGTCAATAGGACCATTCTTCTAAAGACAGACTACCTGTGTGAGTAAGGTCTGGAAAATCCAGCCCCAAGTTGCCATTTTTGTCCTTGAAATTCCAGCTTTTTGTTTGTTCTTTTTTTGAAAATCTTGGCTAAAGCGATTAGTGATTTTGGGTATCCAACTTGAGACACTTAAGGAGTCTTGATTTTTCAGAAGGGTGGTGTTCAACATTATCTGGAAAATCAGGCCTCTTTAAAGTGTATGTAGTTGGACTTTCAAAAATGGAGGCACCCAAAATCATTTTACTTTTGAGAATCCCAGACCCTCATTTGTTGAATGATAGTATATTTTAAATGTCTCATTAGCACTTTTAGTATAAGAAGATCTATGATAACTTTCATAAATTCTAAGGCCCAAAGGGACCACTGTGATCATCTAATCTGACCTCCTGTATAACTTCCGCAAAATAACTTCTAGTGCATAGCTTTTGAAAAACATCCACTCTTAATTTTAAAACATTCAGTGATGGAGAATCCACTACAACCCTTGGTAGATTGTTCCAATGGTTAATTATTCACCATTGAAAATTAGGCCTTATTTTCCATTTGAATTCAACTTCTAGCTATTGAATTGTGTTGTACCTTTTTCTAGATTTAAGAGCCCATTATTAAATATTTGTTCAGCAGGTACTTAGTGTAATCAAGTCACTCCTTAACCTTCCCTTTGTTAAACAAAATAGATTGAGCTCCTTGAGTCTATCACTATAAAACATGTTTTCTAATCCTTTAATCTTTCTTGTGGCTCTTCTGTGAACCCGTTGTCCAATCCTTCTTGAATTCTGGGCACCAGCACTGCACACAGTATTCTAGCAGCGGTTGTACCAGTGCCAAATATAGAGGTAAAATTGCCTCTATTTCTACTCAAGATTCCCCTGTTTCTTCATCCCAGGATCACATTTAGCGTTTTCAGCCACAGTGTCACACTAGGAGCTCATGTTTAGCTGATTATCCACTGTTGTACAAATTGTACCAGATCCATTATTTTACTTACTGTCCTAGCCAAGATATTTCCTCCGCTGTAGTATCTGGGAGGCAAACACAGTGTATTACCATTCATTATTTAGAGCCATTTCTGTAAGAAACTTAAACATGTACATAACTTTAAGCACATGAGTAATCTCCTGGAAGTAAGTGAGACTACTCATCTACTTAAAGTTAGACGTATGTTTATCTCTAACCTAAACGGGTGAATCGGGGTTATATAAAAATAACACAAGATCCATATCCCAAGAATGTGAGGCCTTGATCCTGCTCCAACTGAAATCAGTGGCAAAGCAATCACTGGCTTCAAAAGGAGTTGAATTAGACCCTATAGTAAACAAGGGATTATAAACATTATGACAGACGGTGGGCTTGAGGTCTGGGACGGAGACATAGTTTAAAAAAAAAAAAAAAAAAGGGGGGGGTAAGGGAAAATGAAAAAATTTAACTTGCTTAGAAGAATCATATGTCAAGTCTGTTCTCCTTAGGTTAAGCAATTGGTTTATATTTAGTAAAAGATTAGGGTATTTAAATGTTGTCGGAGCTAATCTTCCAGTAATAACCAGACTGATGTTCCTATGCAAATATCAGCAATCAGGTTTATTAGCTGATCATCTTCCCTAACTGTAAATAGTGCCAATTATTATGTTCACTTAATTCATACAGATCTCTGCTTAAGCAGAGGAACACATTATGAAAGACTTGCTTTCCAGTAGTTTCTTTTTTCTATTCAAGTCAGATAAATTATTTTTTGTAATCCATTTTAAATGCAGGGTTGTCCCATAATATAGTATGTTCATGGGAAAGTGTATTAATGCTATATCTTGGAAAAGTTAGTTATTTCCTTCCTTGTGCAATTGTGAGAGGCAGAGAGCTTTCTTAAATTGATCTCAGCATTGTATGGTTAATCAGTCTCGTTCTAGACTTCTTATTCTTCACAATTTCCTTAACTCTTTCCTCAAACCAATAAATACCTCATTGTACTTTTTTTTTTTACACCTGAACTGTGGCATGACCCCTTCTCCTGGAGTCCCTGCCCTCACACTGCCCCTCCCCCCAAGCTCCTGTCTCTCCCCCTCCCCCCCGTTGCTAGTCCTTACTACTTTTAAAAGTGGTGGGGCTATGGTCCCCTTTTCCCCTCTGCCACCCCCCCCCCCCATTCTGGCGCCACTGATTGGGGACAGATTTTCAGAGATCACAACAGTTCTGTGTTGGAAGGAAGTACTATTATCGCCTTTTAAGGGGTGGGGAACTGAGGTCCAGAGAGGAAAAGTGACTTGCCCAAAATCACACAGGAAGTCTGTGGTAGAGCAGAGAATTGAACCCGAGCCCACTATATTCCAGGCTAATCACCGATTAGGCAAGAAGCAGAGCACATTGGTCAGATTATTAATCCAGATAAAACGAGATCCCTGGCCACTACCATCAAGCATAGGTGCCGACTCTGTGGGTTCTCCGGGGCTAGAGCACCCAAGGGGGAAAATTAGTGGGTGCTCTGCACCCACCGGCAGCCAAGCTCCCCCCTCTTGCCTCCTCTCCCCCCACCAGCACGCCTCGTCTCTGCTCCTCACCCTCCCTCCCAGCGCTTCCTGCTGCCTAACAGCTATTTGGTGGTGCTTACAACTTTCCAGGAGGGAGGGGGAGGAGCAGGGACGCGGCGCGCTCAAGGGAGGAGGTGGAGAAGAGGCAGGGCAGGGGCGGGGACTTGGGGGAAGTGGTGGAATGGGGGCATGGCAAGGGCAATGCAGGGGTGGGGCCAGGGGCAGGGGAGGGGTCGAGCACCCACCAGGAACAGGGAAAGTCAGCCACTATGTCCTCAAGCAGCCTCCAGCTTCAGACTACAACCAGCTCAGTATTAACCTGTCCAGATGGGACATCAAGCAGCTGGCAACTGTCAAATACTTGGGAAATGCTCTAGACAGTTCTGGAGGATACTTGAAAGCTGTAGACACTTGTATAGCAGCAGTGACTGCCATGTTTTGGGCTTTCAGTGGCCTCTGTGGGAGCATTGTGACATCAACCTTACCATGAAGTTGTGCATTAGAACCAGAAATATACCGCCTTTCTTGTATGGCAGTGAAACTTATTGTACGGCAATGAGATGAAGAAAGCTGAAGAGTGGTGGATTGACATTTTTCAATTCTTATAGCTCAGCTGCTTCATATTAACTTGCAGGACAAGATCAACAATGAGGATATTCATAGCTGAACCCACCAACCACTTTCATCAGCAGTGGTTTGGAACCGGTGGCTTTCTTGGTAGAGACATATTACTAGGATGGAAAACACCTGCAAATGACAATGTGTTTACCAAGGAATGGTGGTACATGGTGATCATGTGGTCACCAATATCTTTATTGGTGTAAGGACATCACCAATGGTGGCCATAAATTGAATATCCAGCCAGACCACCTTAAGGAACTAGCTAGAGATTGATCTGGACAGTTCTTGAGCTTCATGAGGTCATGTCTCTTTGGGATTCACCAGGATTCATAGATTTTGAGGCCAGAAGGGACCATTGTGGTGGTGGTGGTGATACTGATGTCCCTAACCACTGGAACGTTGTTCTTCTCAGCTGTAGCTCAACCACTCTAAGCCAGGTATCTGCCCACTTCTAAATGATATATTTTTGGATTGTTTTCCTTAATTTCTTTTGCTATTTTTATACTGTCCTCTAGTCTTGTAAAAATATATATTTCTGCATTGACAATGCTTGTCCTTATTTCCTGTCCTAAACTACTATGTAGTGCCAGATTTTCAAAAGAGCTCAGCCCCTGTATATGCACATCAATCAGGGTCTGATTTTCAGAAGCTTAATCGCTCAGCGTGTAGAGTTCTTTTGAAAAATCTGCCCCTTAGTGTATTTCTATATTGATGAACATTTCGGTGGGGGCCAAGTCATTCTTATACACAGAGTATTACTAAAGTGTGTTGTGGTTCTTTGAGATAGTGGCTATGTATGGTAAATGTAAGTTATCCCTGATTTTATATTTATATGAATTTTTATAGAAAGCAGCAATATCCTGCTTCCTAACTAGTTTATTTTTAAGGTGAGGCAGAGAAGATAGTGCTGACTAATATGTTTTACTAGAATTTTCATCTCTAAGACTAAGAAAATGTATGCAATTGAACTGCATAATGGTAAACCAGGAAAGGAAAAAAGAGAGCTTCAAATGAACCACAGTGTGAATGAGCCAGATATACAAAATATATCGTTGGCTGATGCGCAGCTTCATGGCTTTTTATAAGCAGTGCCATATTCCCCTAGAAGATTGGTATCCTTTGTGTTTTCAAAAAATATGGAGATGGGAAAGAATGAGCATATGTTCATTGAATATATGGCGATGAAAAGCCACAGTTATCACTGTTTGGGAAAGTATAACACATGGAGACATGAATTTAAGTAAGAGGAGGTGACACAAGGTGCTGTTATCTGGCCCTAGTAGAGCACAGCATCTATTGATGAGCAGAAGCCAATTCATCCTTAAGACACTGATTTCAGTTGTGTGTTAAGTTTCTGACTGAGCTGAGGTAACTTAATTTGATTTGTGTAGTTCTTAGAGAGGGGCGGGACAGGGGCGTAGCTACAGATGGGCCTGGGTGGGCTGAGGTGCACCTACTTAGCATCCAGGCCCCCCTGAGCAGGGGTATGCAGCTGATACCAGTCAGCTCTGTGTTTTTGGGGAACCCGGGCGCAGTGTCTGGCCTGTCTGACTCATGAGGGACACCCCACCCCTCCGCTCTCTGCTTGAACCAAGACGGATCAGAGAAAAGGCTTGCGGAGAGCAGTGAAGGGCGTTTGGAGACACACCTAGCCCCCTCCTGACAAGGGTGACAAGATTAAGACCTCTCCATTTGCATACAGAATGGAGAGCAGAGACAACTCCCCTAGCCTCATCTGCATGAAAGATAGGACAGGGATGAGCATACAGAATGAAGAACAGAGAACCACACTGAACTCTGGGACCAGAAAAGCAGGGAAGCCCTGTATCATGGGAATCTCCAGATGTTAATGAACCTATGTCTGCCCACACCCAGCTCAGCAGTTATCAGACTAGTACTGAATCCTTGATTGATATCCAAAATACTGAAGCAGCCTAGTTGCACTGTGAGCTCCCTGGAAGAAAATACCACCCATAGCCAAGAGTGATCAGCTCCTATTGTCTAACCTAAAGAAAACCCTTGGTCATCAGTTTACCCATAAACAAATCTAGTATTCTCCCTTGAACCATTGTTGTTTCTCTACAAAAAACCCGACCTATGTTCAAATAAGTGTTCTGATGTTTAGATCCAAACTATGCATCAGTTCCACTGGGACTCCATCTTCTGACTGTCAGGGCCAGCTCTGGCTTTTTTGCTGCCCCAAGCCAAAAAAAAAAAAAAAAACTGCGGCGTGGCCGGAGCGGCAGAGCAGGGGGAAAAAAAAACTTGCGGGGTGGCTGGAGCCAGGGTGCAGGGGGACTCCCTGCACTGCAGACATGCCCCGGCTAGCGGGGGGGGGGGAGAAGGGGGGCGGCCAGGGCTTCAGCAGGGTGCTCGCCACGCGGCCCCAACCGCTGCACCACCTGCCGGGAGGGCTCTGCGCCGCTCCGGTTGACGGGGAGGGAAGGATATGGGCTGCCCTGCCGGGCTTGCTACAGACCTGGCACCGGCTGGGGCAGACGGAGCGTGCAGCCCGCTCCCAGCAGGGTGCTCCCCTTCTCCATGCCTCCGCCACCTACAGGGCGGCCGGATCGGCCAACAACAACAACAAAAAGCGGCCGTGCTGCCCTAGGATTGGGCAGAATGCCGCCCCGTAGAATCTGCCGCCCCAAGCACAAGCTTCCTCGGCTGGTTCCTGGAGCCGGCCCTGCTGATCATGCTGGGGGCTCTGCTTGTCTCCACCACTCAGGACCCTGAGCTACCACCATCACCTGGGAACCCCGACCAGTTCAAGCCTCATGGAGTGTGTGAGATTCCCCCCCACCCCCCGTGTTTTCCTTTCTGACCTTAGGTATTAACCTTTAATAATGTATGTTATGTTGGTTTAGCCCTCCTTGTATAGTTATCACTATTATTCAATAAATGACTTCTATGGTTAAGTGTGTTGCTTCTCTCTCTTGCTGAACTTTACCTTTTTGTGTTTTTAGCTCCCCCCATTTACTCTGCAGCAACACTTCTTTTACCTAAGCTAAAGATCCCTGCAGCGCCCAAAATACTGTGGGGTTTGCTCACCACGTAGGTTACTACCAGTACAATTGTTATGTGAGAGTGGGGATAAGGACGTGCTGGATCTGTGGCACATAAGGGTGGCAGCTTGAAAGTACTGCTTGATCCAGCCCATTGAGTCCAGGGACATATAAGGGGTCAGCTTGAAAGTGCTGATGGAACTGGCCCACTCAGACTTGCTCTATTAGTGTGTGTGTGTGTGCATCTGCGGCTGGAGGAACCAAGCCCTAGAGAACCTATGTTCTGCAGGATAGTTCCATTGGGAGGGGACTTGCATAAGGGAGAAGTAGAGCTCCATATGAAAGCACACATGACACAATCAGTACATTGATAGAATTACAGAACTCCCCCCCCCCCCCCCCCCCCCGAAGAGTAACCCGAATAAATGAGCATACTCCAAAGTAACGGGCAAATCTGGTAACACAGCAGCCATACACAATGAAGCGGCAAAGGACAGTGCTGCGGCCACACATCAGTGCCCTAGCTGTTCTGCCACCCTGCCACCCATTCCCCCAACCATACCATCGGGCCACTAACGGGTGGGGAGGGAAGGATTGGAAAGGAGGTGACAGGAACCAACCCCCCACATATGGAGCCCTCCTGAATGCAGCATGGGCCATCTGCGGGGTGGCTGCCCTGTATCTCCCTTGCTGCTGGAGGGGGGATGGTTGGCCCCACCGGCAGCTGCTCTGAGAGGAGGGGGTAGCGGGCACATGGGGGTGCTGCGCTGGGTCCCTGGCATATTCAACAACACACAGCACCGCATCTGGTCCCTGTGAGTGTGGGGGCAAGGAGGAGGTGCTATGGCTGTCCCCAGGAGAAGTGAGCTGAGCCTGGCGGTGAAGGAGCTGCTGGTGGTGATTGCCCAAGGTGAGGCATGCATGTGCCCAGCTTCGCAGGTGACACCCTGTGTGTGGGGGAAGAGGGCGTGGCAGCGGGGGGGAAGCTGAGCTAGCACAGTCTGTCATTGCCTGTCCACCCGAAAGTCCGGGCCCAACCAAATTTCTACTCCTAGCTACGCCACTGGAGCAGGGTCAGTGGTAAAAGGCAAGAACCTTATTTGCCAAAGCAACTATACAGAGATGGCTACACTTACCTTTGCAGTTGTGTGATTTCTGTATACACAACACTTAAAAAAAAAAAAACCCACAAACCAAAGCAAAACATTTCTAATTATATTCTAAAAGATCAGTCAGTGTTTCAATGCTCGTGAGTTTTGTTTTGTACTCAGCATCATGAAAAAAAAATCACTGAATCTGTCACTTTGCTGCCTTTAATGAGTAGGACGTATTCCAGGACATAGCAAGTCCTTTGGATATGGTTATTTACCGTTTTACACTACCCAAATGTTTGTAGTTTGTGAATTTATATTGCACTGCGTATAGAGTGCTTCAGAATGGACCGGAACGTTTAAACTAGTACTGATTAAGAGAAAGCTGGCTAGTTGGTTGCAAATTACTAGTCACTAATTTTGAGCTGAGTGTTAGATCTCCTTCAAATTTTTCAACTCTTTTTGTATAGAACTTATGTTAAGATGCCTACCCAATACAGTCCAAATCGTATTTTAATGCATCAATACCTAAATGAAGAAAAGGATATTTTTAATAAACAAATGACATTAATAGAATATCAATAGGCTGCTAGTCCTTGTCTGCCTGTGCAAACAGCACCCCCCTTCCCAAAACGGATTGTTTAGTGTATAAATATGGGAGCTGTGCATGGGCCAGTTCCTTTGAAGTGATATAAGCACATATTGCCAAATGCGAAGGACTCAAAACTATCTTTGGCAGATCTCGTTTCTCAGTGACTGAAATCTGGTTTTGACTATTCAGCCTTGTCTCTATTTTGTGCATGATTGTTGAGGGAGTCAAAGGTGGGAGGGGGGCAGAGCTATATTCCTATATGGGTTTCAAAGCTGAAGAAAGCCATGGGAGTTCAATAATATCTAATTGCAGACATAAAATATATATTTTACAGCTGACTCTGCTGTGGGAGATGTTTATGTAGCTGGCATTTTGCATGGAGGGTGGTTTTGCAGCTGATTACTTAGGTCAGAGGAGGTTTACAATCTGAATACTGATGAAAGAGCTTCTATAGCAGCTGAGACCAAAGATGATTGGCGAGGTAAATGATCATTTGTATTCCCCTTTGTACTGGAAAGTAGTGCATGCTTTTACAGTAATGGGATCTGGCGGTCACTTATTGAAATAGTGGGAGTTGGTACAACTGTACTTCATTAGAGAGATGGAGAGTGATTTTTAGTTCAGAAGCAAAAGGTCTTTTTCAGGGGAAACGCTTTAGCAGCGTGCATATGGCAGTATTTATAGTACTTTGTGCATCATGACCTGGATGGCAGTGCTGACTCACCTCTCCCTGAACTAAAACCAGCAGTTCATTTGATAGATTTTTAGGGTCTAAGCCACAATTTTCACAAGTGACTATTGATCTGGGGTGATTTAGTTTTTGGGTGTTCAATTTGAAACACCCCATAGCCCTGATTTTCAGAAAGTGCTGAGCACTCACTTTGTGGTAAACAGGTCCCTATATGGTGTCTCAGGATGGGCAGCCAAAGCCACTGGTAACTTTTCAAAATATTTCCCCTCACCTGCAAGCTAAAAACAGGACAAATGCAATTTCCAGCTTCCTCCAAAGATGAGGTTGGGTTTTTGGATTGTTACGAGTCTCCTAGTTCTGCAGCTACCCATGTTGTCCCTGCTTTGAGGATAAAGAGAGGACTTCACTCTTCAAATCTGCAGGGCTGTCAATCTAGCTCTCAGCTCTCCCTTTCAAGTGTTGTCAGGGCAAGATTAAACCAGGGGTTGGCAACGTTTGGCACGCGGCTCGCCAGGGTAAGCACCCTGGCGGGCTGGGCCAGTTTATTTACCTGCTGACGCGTCAAGCTCGGCCGATCGCTGCCCCAATTGGCCGCGGTTCGCTGTCCCGGGCCAATGGGGCGGCGGGAAGTGGCGCGGGCGAGCGATGTGCTGGCCGCGGCTTCTCGCCACCCCCATTGGCCCAGGATGGTGAACCGCGGCCAGTGGGGGCCGCAATCGGCCAAACCTGCCGCGTCAGCCGGTAAATAAACTGGCCCGGCCCGCCAGGGTGCTTACCCTGGTGAGCCGCGTGCCAAACGTTGCTGACCCCTGGATTAAACAAAGGGCATATTTGAAACAGAAATCACCCTTTAAAATGGCAATTGCTTATCTTATGTGCTTTTTTGTGTTGAGAAGCATCATGGGATTGGAGGACCACAAAGCTGCTGCCAATGAAATCCGAGTTAGGTTTTGTTTGAGGGAAGGCACTTTGAGGGTCAGCTCCTGTGTAAAAGTTCTTTTCTCACTTTACAAGCCTAGTTCAAGCATTCTGCTTTTTCAAGTATCCCAAATTCCCTACTCTAGCACAGTGAATACTCTGTTGGTTCTATACGTGCAGAATAATTTTTTCCAGTCTTCGTTTCTTTAACCTTTCACTACTTTATCTGACCAATATCTTTTGTCAAATATGGTCATAGATAAAGAATTTACACTGGAAATACTGGTAAGGTTTCTGAAAGACACAGACCAGGTCATAGAACAATCTCCAATGAGAGAAGAAGTTACAGTAAATGAAAGAATTAGAACAAACTTTTGTTGTACAGAACCTTGGTAAATCAGTTGCTTGCTTCTCTCAAAGTTTATAACAAACAAACACATTTCCTAGTTCATAACCTGATATTTCACATAAGTAGTGATGCAAAATAGAAAGCTTGGGTTTTTGAACAATACTTGTTTCTATTTTATGAACAATACTTCTATACTTACTACTTTTATAGTTGGAGAATATGTAAAAATGTTCTATGTTCCCAGTGGGCGATTTACAAGGGCACTGATGCATGTAGTGGAAAACACACAAGCACAGTAAAAACAGCAGGCATAAGCGGCTACAGTGAAGGGGGCAAAAAGTGGGAAATTTGGAGGGAACTACAGACTGAAGTGATTTCAGTCTATTTTGTATCGGAGTCTGGATCTTTTTGAAATGCATGTGGGTATGACTGTTATATTTCACATCAAATACACTTCATCTGTACATTCAAATTGCCTTTTCCTCTCTTTTAAGCTTTCTTCAGTATTTACTTTACATTATTTCCCCTTGTATTTTTCCTGTGTGCTTACAAAAATTAAAGGGACAACACAACTTCCATGTACTATTGCTAAGGCTCCATTTTAGTCACGGGTATTTTTAGTAAAAGTCATGTACGGGTCATGGGCTTGAATTTTTATTTACTGCCCATGACCTGTCCATGACTTTAACTATAGACTCCTGACTAAAACTTGGGGGATGGCCCGGGGTTGGTGGCCCGGGGGGCGCTGCAAGTGCTGAAGGGGTGGGGGTTGGTGGGGCTGGGGCAGGCTCCCTACCCATCTCCTGGGAAGCGGCGACCTCCAGCTCCTAGCTTCACGTGCTGCCTCCGCTCCACCCCAAACCCCAGTTATCCTTGGGACCCAGGCTACCCCTTAATGCCATGGCTTATGAAGCCATACACAGGCAGCCTGGACAGTAGTAAGGAGCAGGTCAACTATAGGCTGAGCAAGTGTAGAATGGTGGTACAGTGTGCATTTGGACATTTAGAAGCTCACTGGCACAGTTTACTGACTAGGTTAGACCTCAGCAAAACCAATATTCCCATTATTATTGCTGCTTGCTGTGTGCTCCACAATATCTGTGAGAGTAAGGGGGAGATGTTTATGTTGGGATGGGAGGTTGAGGCAAATCGACTGGCGGCCGATGACACACAGCCATACACCAGGGCGATTAGAAGAGCACAGTTGGGCGCCCTGCGCATCAGAGAAGCTTTGAAATCCAGTTTCATGACTGGCCAGGCTACGGTGTGACAGTTCTGTTTTTCTCCTTGATGAAAACCCGCCCCCTTGGTTGACTCTTCCCTGTAAGCAGCTCCCATTGGCTGGGAACCCCAGCCAATGGGAGCTGGGAGGGGGGGCGGTGCTTGTGGGCAGAGGCAGCATGTGGATCTAGGAGCTGATAGAGGGGAGTTCCTGCCGCCCTTTTGGGTGAGCCCCCCCAGGTAAGCACCACCCTGCACCCCAATTCCCAGCCCTGAGCCCCCCCCAAACTCTTGCTGCTGGGAGTCAGGGGGGCCCGAGACACTGCCTGCAGCAACCAGTGTGACTGGCACAGGGGCTGCCGGAGCTACTGCAGTCAAGAGAGCTAGAAATTTACTTATTTTAAAAATCTGAACTGGTTCTTTATCGAATTGTTTATTTACAGAGCTGTTTCAATTGTAATTGAACAGGCCTAGTCATGTGAACACAGACTAATTTCCTGGTGCTTCCTCCAAACTCTTCTCATTGACAATCTTCTCATGACAATCTTTAATTAAAGATTAATCTTTAATTCCTGGAGACTCCAGGACAATCCGGGAGGGTTAGCAACCCTAATTAGAAAGGATGTGTTTGTATGAGACACAGATAAGCTGAAAGACAACAGAAGAGCCGAGCTTGAGGAGTATAGGTGAAATGGCTTTTTAAATAAATAATGTAGTGATTTATGCATATTTTAGGCAAACTGTGGAAGCTATTTTATTGCAGTTTTCCCTTTAAGCAACAACTATGAAAAGCTCTGATTCTTATTACTACTTATTACTGCTCCAACTAGTCTTTAGATACATAGGGTATATTAGCATTTCACTGGAGTGGCTTTCTAATGCCAAAGCTGTGTACTATCTTGACATTTCTTTGAAGTCTCTTCAGATGACTGTAAATTACAGTACATAGTGCAATTTCAGAAGTGTCTGAACTGGCTTGAAAAACTAAGACATCTCTAATGTCAGAAGAAGGGGACATCTAGATCAGTGATTCTCAAACTCTTTTTTTCGTGGACCACTTGAAAATTGCTGAGGGTCTCGACGGACCACTTAATGATCTTTCCAAATGTTGTTTGTACCATTAGTTAACTATTGTAAAGTGCTTTGGATATATATATATAAAAAACCCTTAATAGTAATAAAACTTTTTTTGTTCTACAAATAAAATCACACAACTCATATTTTAACGTCAGTAGTCTTACCTTTCTAATGCGATAGATGTACCCTCTCCCCCACCACGGCAGCCCCCAAGCTGGGGTTGAGAAGTAGGGCTATCTCTCCCCAACAGCCGCAGGCCTGGAGCTGGGGAAAGTCACCTCTTTCTCTGGCCATTGCAGCCCTGCACATCCCAAATTCCCCCACCCCCTCTTCTCACCTCACTGCCCCCTCCCACCTACCTTCTATTCCCCCCAAGTCGTCCTATTCCCACCACCACCTCACCTTACATGTGCGTCTTCTTCAGCGTCCAGCCTCCACTAATTAGGTAGCTGGCCCTTCATTCTCTCATGTGCGGCCACCAGGCACACGCCTTAGAGGGAACTATCCGTGGATCACCTGATTGGAGCTCAGTTTGAGAACCTCTGATCTAGATGATCCCTATGAGGCCAGGTAATTGCCTGCTAATATACAGTCCCATCCCAAACTAGTGAGTTGGGTTGTTTGGACTAAAAGAGGGGGAAATTTTCAAAGGCAAACTGATGTGCCAAATTGCCATTTGTGCCTTTGAACATTTCTCCTGGAGCCCATAATGAATACAGAGGACTGATGGTGAGGGAAGCCTCTCTGTCTTAATAACTAAGGCTGAGAATTTCAAAAACAACTAGTTGTGACCAGTTTAAGACATCTGGAAGGATCCCAATTTTAAGAGACCAGATACTCAGCACTTTCTGAAAATCAGGCTCTTCTTTTAGTGCCCAAAATCAAATGCTATAAAAATCACTAATTTCTTTTGAACATATTGGCCTAAAATCCCATGTTTCCAAGGTGTTGAGTATCCTCAACTCCCATTAACTTGAATGGAATAGTTCAGAAAAGGCACAATCTGGTTGTCTCTTCTCAAATTCCTTTTTAGACTACCTTATATTCTTTCTGGCACTTCTGTTTTAACCATTCCTGTAGGATGCTGTGCTATCATAAATTCAGGAAATCCTTCCAGGCCTACAGAGCTGTTTCCATCACAGTGACGATATATACACAGATGAAACAAGAGGTGATCCTGCTGTCCCAGAAACTATTGCATACATGTTGGTCTCTAAGTAGAGCTCCCTTGTGTGCTGCTGTCTCTTTGGCTTGCTGCAAAAGAAATGAAGCCTGTTCATGAGCTTCTTCCTTTGGCAGGTAGTTCTGTGGTGTAAACACAAATATGGGCCAATTTCCTGCGCCACCAAAATTGGAGCTGTAGCAAATGCTCAGAGGAACAGAACTGAAGTGCCAAGTGATTGGAAGAGGTGAGATCAATAGGGTGTTACAGGCAACTGGGATGAACTCGACAACTCTCACTGGAACTGGTTCAGCTGTGTATAGTACGGCATCCACCCACAGGCAAATATCCCAGAATATCAAGGCATGGATATTTATAACATGGCAATCAAGGAATCTGTGACAGCTGTGGTAAAATGCAGCTTTACTCATGATCTTCTGGAAAATCTACCCAATCAGGGAAAATTTTGTCCTGGTTCTGAAAAACATGACTCTCTTGTACCTTCCTCTTCTTCCATCCTCTGAGCAAGTGTTATTGTAACACCCGACAGACCCTGGTCGTCGGCAGGAAGGATCAAACCTGGGACCTCTGGAGCTAAATGCATGAGCTAAAAGCCACATGTTCCTTAGCTAAGGCTGTAGCAGACTCATTAATCTCTAAGTGGTCTCGGTGCCACTAGAGGGGACAGAGCACAACACCCAGGAGGTGTGTGGGTTACATTCTGACTTCAATTAACGGCAACAAAGAATTTTATCCCAGATGTGAGATTTACAGAGGGGGGTGGAGGGAGTTCAGCTCCATGTCCTCCATGAAATGGAAAAGGTAGAGTTATTTTTTCCTGATTTGGAGGAGCCCTGCTTCCTTAAAGTCCCCTTTCTCTGGTTGGTCAAGTAAGGACTTACTCCCAATTTTCCTGATGAAGTGCTGGTGTCCAGCAGTGGGAAATTTGGGGGTTGACCAAATAGTCTCCATTGTCTAATCTACTGGAAGATGCTGCAGTATGTCCTATCTGCCACAACAATGTGCTGTAGATACAGGTGTTTAAGGTGTTATGGGATGAACAATGATATTGTGTTTACAAACATGCCTGCCAAAGGCTTCCTATGAGACTTTAGAAAAAAACACTTCAACTTTTGTTGGCTAAGTTTCTTAGGTGTAAAATTAGGATAATACTTATCTGGCAAGGGTGCTCTGAGGCTAAATTAATGTGTTGAACTCCTCAGATGGACAGTGCCATAGAAGTGCAGTTACTGCATGTGTCTAATGGGGACAAAAGTTACATTTTCAGTGTAACTCATTTACTAAGGGAATATTTTTCCGATGATTCACAAGTAAAAGCAGCTTGATGTTATTATAGTCTCTCTAACTTTATCTCTACTTTGCTTTTATCTGGGATGGAAGAGAGGAACGGTGCACTAACTTTGTTAGGCTATATTCCATCCATCCTTAAATACATAGAACTGATAAATTATCCCTCATTTAGAGTCAATGATACAGTGCAATTTGTTCAACGCGTAAAACATTTGGTGACACACAGCCTTTCTAATCAGAATGTCAGTAGCATAAAGAGAGGTCCTTTTTTGATGCAATAAACAAAAATGACAGTCCACTTATATCCTTTACATGGTTTGTCAGCTTCAATTCTTGTCTGTACTTTGTTTTCTCATACGTGCTAGGATCAGGACATGCTTCTGAATAACTTACCAAGTATGATGTGTTTTGTAAAATGAAATAAAATCGAACAAGTCTCATGGAGTTGAGGTGAAATTGTAAGAGCAGCTCTGCACTCCAGTCTTAATGTGTCCTACACTGCACTGAAGTGTATTAGCTATGTAGGTACAGGCTCTGCTTCTTCATGAGCTTGCATCTTGTCTCATCTCTTACATGGTGGGTGTAAAATGCTAGTAAATCAGAAAAGTAGAATATTTTCACCCTCTTTACATTAACTTTGCATAAGTGTGAATTGCAACATAAGATGCGAGGCAGTGAAGAATCAGGCCCTTTACCTATGTTTCTATGAACTGTGAAAGGAGCGGCTATTAGACTATTAGCCCCATTAATAACCATTTTAATTTAAAGTTAAAGCATCATATTAATATAAAGTAATAGATTTTAACAGGCAGAAAAACCATTGTGATCATGTAGTCCAACTTCTGCATAACACAGGCTATAGATGTCATGCACAACTATGGTTGAACTAGAGTATATCTTTTTAGAAAGACATCCAGTCTTGATATAAAGACTTCAAATGATGGAGCATTTGCCATATCCCTTGGTAAGTGGTTCCAATGGTTGATTATCTTCATTGCTAAAAATTTGCAACTTATTTCCGGTTTGAATTTTGCTGACTTTTATTTCCAGTGACTGAATCTTCTAATACCTTTATCTACTAGATTAAAGAGCCATCTAGTATCAAAGTCAATTCAGTATTTTGTTTTTCAAATAAGCTGCTGTGGTGCTTTTGTGCCTGATATTTCTTGCTACCCATCCTTCTCCCCGCAAGAAAAACCTTTTTAAAATCAAATAATTCAGTAATAATCTGAGTGTGAAAATAGCATCTGTCAAAACAGACCTGGGTTGGTTAAATTTTAGATTGATCAGATGTGTAATATTTCACTTTATGTGACCTTACATTTCACAATAGCCTTTGGATGCCCTTCAGTTTAAAGGACACTAAATCTTTGCTGCCAGAGAGAGGTAGCTCATGGCCTATTGGACACTCTGGCAGCACTGATTCATTAAATGGCAGGGGGAGCTGAGAATAAAGGAATGTCATAATTAGAGCTGGGTGAATAACCGATTTTTCAGTTCACTGGCCATTAGGAAAAAACAAGTTTTTGGTCAAAACAAAATAACATTTTGGGGCTTTTAAAAATGTTTTTAATTTTTTAAATAAAATAGAAGTAAATTTCAAAATGAGAAATAATTTTTATTTGAAACTTCAAATGTGTTTGGATTTTGTAGGGATTTCTTTTTGATAAACAATTCAACAAATTTTGATACAAATTCACAGAATGTCTGCCAGCTTGAATCTGTATTTTTTGGTGAAAGAAAGTTCTGGACAAATTTTTTTGCACAGTTCTATTCATAATACTTTTAATATCTTTATTGAAATAAAGTTATGATTGAGAGTACATAGCACTAATTTAGGGTTAAATATATCACAGGATTGATGCAGTTATCCTCAAAACAAGCATGATGAACCTAGGACACTCGGAGTTTGGCTTACATTTAAAAGAAATCCAAACAAACGAAAGTAGGGAAATGCACAGTTAGGGCACACAAACGCTGCCCGGTGGTGACTATTTTAGTGTTTGCAGTTCTAGATTAAATGAAATTAATTTTAAAGACACATGAAGTCCTCCTGTCTTCCCCAGAGGAGTGAAGCCAAACTGCCCTGAGGAGAGATGTTAGCCCATTATAGGGTCAAGAGGCAGAGAACAACACTCTGAAGAGGGGAAGAATGGCAACAGTCATCTTTACTAAGAGCATTTTGTGGCCTCAGTCCGGTCCCACTGAAAACAATAGAACATGGCAGCCATTTTGAGAGAGGTTTTCTTTGGATGATTCTTCTACACTAGAGATTTAAGAATACACTTTGATTTAGTTATGAAGAATAATGGTGGGAAATTACCATTAATCCAAATGTATTTTATGCACAAAAGATTTCAGTGAATTTTAATCGTATAGGAATTTTGAAGAATGCATCATTCTGGTGTTAGGCTCATTAGGGACAAAAAATAAAAAGTTCAATACAGGGTTAAATTTCTCAGAAGTCCCTTTTTAAAATTTTACCTCCCAAACAGATTAATGGATTTACTTGTAATTTCTCAGAAAATTCATTCTATGCCCAAAAAAATGCTTTAATTGGGGGAGGCTATTCTGTTTTGTTTTGTTTTTCTTTTCATACTAACATAGGGATTCAATCATTGCTTTAAGTGTAAAATGTAACTCAATGAATGGACTAGCCTTGATGTTTATTCAAACAATCTCTGGTCACTGTAGTGTGCTAAAGCTTTTCAGATGAGTTTGTGGAGAAGGTATGTACACTAGGGCAGCTGTAGTCACAGGCAAAGTGACAAATATCCTTGGCAATATGTGTACTTTGAATCCCATTGAGACAGTTTTTCAGTAATGGTTTCAGAGATAGCTTCTTCGCCTTGCCAGTATGTCCTGTGCTTCTGGTACTACACAATAGAGACCTGATGATTATCATCTGGTAAATATGGGAAAATGGCTAACTGACTTTTGAGATTTATTGTAGCTCTAATTGTGAAATATATACAGATAGAAAAACAATAAAACTAGAGGTGATGTTAATGAAAGTTTCAAATCTATCATTTAACTATATGAGTAACGTATTCATAAATGGAAAAATGGCAACTGTCAATCGTATGCTGTACAGAGTCTGCTACGGTCTGCCATTTGGGTTGTTGCTTGATAATATATGGCATTAAAAACTTTAGGTTGATATCACCTCCCATTTATCAAATTCATCCTTATTTTGATGACTATCTTGGAAGCTCCTTTTCATCATTCTAAAGGCTCCCTGGCAACAACAACCCACAATGCAGTGTCCTTGCTGAAGCTTTTGGCCTCATGCAAGTTTGCTTCTAGAACGTTCAGTGGGATGACACATTCTGTTTCCTTTAAATCATAGAGGTGTCTATTTGTATCTCCTGGTGTATTCTGGCTACTTATGCTCCCTAGAAAATCTAAAATGTAGCGATAAGTCAGAGGAAAATGTCAGCATCTTTTCTCTAATATCTGTTTTTCATCTGCAATAATACTCTCCAATTTTGGATTATTGATGCCTTTCATAATGGGTGGCTGTTTCTTGACCAATTCACTCAATGACAAGGCGGCGCTGGAGCCGAAGATGGTGTATAGTCTTGGGTTATTTCTGTGTGTTGCAACAGGAGCAGATATCAACAGAGAGAGCTGGCCTGGTCATGTGGATGCTGACTCAGCAGAATGTTGATGGGGCAGGCTTGTCAAACAGCCTGCTTTTGAAGTTCAGTTTTGCCTGTCATAGATTCTTGTTAGGATGGAGGTGACAGTTTGTACGCATTGTGAACTGAAGAAAAAGAATTAAAATAAACTGATTAGAATGAACGGACTTTCAATTTACTAGTGAAAAAACATCTTGTTAAACAATGTCCTTCTAAAAATAAATCCTTCTGGAAAACCACTGTTTCTCTTTTTAAAACAACCTAAATAGGTTGTTGGGTTCTAAGACCTTGTGTGGAAGTGCAGTTATTTTGTTCATTCACTCTGTCAGACAGATCAGTGAATTTTATAAGGAGCATTAAAAAGAGTTTCTCTAGACAGGAGCATGCTAACTGGACAGCAGATATTCAGGTATTACCCTAGCAGCAGGGCCGGTGCAAGGATATTTTCACCCTTGGTGAAACTTCCACCTTGCACCCTCCCCCCCCCCCCCGCACATGGGTTCATTGAGGGGCAAATCCCAATGAGCCTTTATAGACCCCAGAGGCCAGCCCTGCCAAGGGGCTGCTCCCCAGATCAGGGTCCCCCCTCCCCGCCCCCTGAACTCCCCTGGAGGGTGCACAGCCCCCCCCCCCCACGAACCCTCCCCAACCCATCCTGGCGGCCCCCACCCCGAGTCCATTCACTGGCTTTGCTGGGCTTGGGCTGCTGCAACAGGGAGGAGCCACCTTCCGGAGGCACTGGAGAGCCAGAGTCTCGCTTGCGGCGGTGGCAAGCCTCAGCCATGGAGGAGCCGGCGCGGCGCAGGGGGGGCAGCAGCCCTGCAAAGGTGGCGGCACCACTAGCGGGGAGCAGCCGTGCTCCCGCCCCTCCTGCCCAGGCTATGGCCTGGCGCGCCCCCCCCCCCGGGGGCTTCTGCAGGCTGCAGCAGATGCATGTGGGCGCCAGCCCCCATGTGCCCCCTGGCTCTCCCCTTGCCTAAGGTTACCATATTTCAACAATCAAAAAAGAGGATGGGGGGGGGGGAGAGCTCCACCCTACCCCCATCCGCTCCCTCCCACTTCCCACCCCCTGACTGCCCCTCTCAGAACCTACAACCTCCCCCCTGCTCCTTGTCCCCTGACTGCCCCCTCCCGAGACCCCTCCTTAACTGCCCCCCTAGGACCCTATCCCCTACCTGTCCCCTGACTGCTCCAACCCTTATCCACACCCCTGCCCCCAGACAGACCCCCGGGACTCGCACACCCCATCCAACCACTCCCCGCCCCCTGACAGGACCCCCAGAATTCCCAGCCCATCTAACCCTCCCTGTCCCCTGACTGCTTCGATCCCTCTCCATACCCCTGCCCCCTAACAGCCCCCCCCCCCGAGCTCCCGACCCATCCAACCCTCCCCCTGCTCCCTGACCGCCCGCCAGGACTCTCCTTACCATGCCCAGGCCGGTCAGACGCTGTCTCCATGTGGAGGCAAAACATGCTGCTGGGCGCACAGTCCCTCCCCTGCAGAGTGCTGAGGCAGCGGGAGGGGCAGCGGTGGCTCACATGCCCGGGAGCTGCAGAGCCCGAGCATGGCGAGGGGGTAGCTGGGGGGTGCACGGCGGCCGCTGCCCACATGTATCTGTTGCAGCCTGCTGCCCCCCTGCGCTGTGCCGGCTCCTCCATGGCTGGGGCTCGCCGCCGCCACTCTGGCTCTCTGGTGCCTCCAGAAGGCAGCTCCTCCTGGCCGAGCCACGGCACCACTTTTTGACGCCTCCAACCATTTGGCGCCCTAGGCGACTGCCTAGTTCGCCTAGTGGTTGCACCAGCCCTGCTTAGCAGTCCACATGTCACCTTTCCTCCTGGGCAGCCAATCTCAGATTTTGGTTTCATGCTGTGGCCAGAACTTTCAAAATTGTGTGCCTAAAGTTAGGGTCCTAAATACATATTTAAGCATCCATGACATGATTTTGAAAAGTGCTGAATGTGTGCAACTGCTAACTTCAGTGGATTTTGTGAGTGCTCAGATTGTTAAATTTTTAGAAAATAAGTCAGATTCTGGACACCCACATAGCAGGGGGCTATTTATTACTTTGTAGCTGGTAAGTAGCTACAAGTCTGTAGCGGGAGAGTGATGGGAGGAAATCAAGTGCTATGTTAATAAAGTGTGTGTGTGTGTGGGGGGGGGGGAGAGTGACTTCAATGAGGTTACTTGCATGCTTAAAGTTAAGCACTTGCTTAAATGCTTTGCTGGATAGAGGCTTACTTTTGGTTTCTAAAGTGACCAATTTCCTCAAGAGTAAGCTAGTGCAAAAGCCATTTGAAGCTGTCATCATTAGCATGATGGAGAACACCCTAAAATACAGAGCTCTCTCTCTCTTTCTAGGTTCTGGTATGTGAAGAGCTTTACAGACCCCATACTAAGGTTAAAAGAGTATAGCCCAGTGGGCTAGCTTGCCTTTATTATATTCACTGCTTTCCATTATAGTCTGCTTTTATTCTATTCAGCAGTAATGCAGGGAACCTATAGACCTGTATCCTGTAAAACATTAGCTTCACTAAGTTAGCATAAGGCTTGAGGCCTATGAACTTTGAACAGATAAACTTTGAGATGAAAATAGAGTATAAGGGGATGTTCTAACCCCAAGTATGTTACCCAACCATAGGAGTGTCAGGGCAATGAATTGTTTTACATTACATTACATCCACAGATACCTAACCACAAGAGAGTGAATTGACATATATGACATATATGATAATAAGTGGAGATCATTGATATACTAAACTATTTGAGAAGGACACTCCAGCATTAGTCAAGTTAGGATATACAAATAAGGAAAAGGGGTAGGGGGGAACCTCTACTGAATATGCATCAAATGTACCGTCATCAGCGTTTCATCTTATAAAAGTTGCATTCCAGCATAGGGGCGGTAGGAGAAAGAGATGTAGTCCTTGGGAGGTGCCAGAACGATGGCCACTATATGATGGTGATGGTGATGAGGAAGATGATGGCTAACATTTCAGGTTGTTCTGGAAGGGATAGTGTGATATATATGGATATGCAGATGTACACTCTGTAGTATCTCTGTCTAGCTTACTGCATTGGGGTGTTTGTGACTGTACTAAATGTATTGATAAACTCGTAAATATAGAGGAGTTCCTGTAGTGTGAGTGTTGCAGCTGTGCACATCTGGGTTATCAACTACATAATCATTTGAATAATATCGGGCCTGATCTTGAGACAAGAACCTGCCAACCCTCAAAGTGACAACTGGGAATTCTTAGATAATTAATATAATTAATACATAATCTATAGATCAGGCTATTGGAGTAATAGAGCAGTACAGTAACTCCTCACTTAACATTGTAGTTATGTTCCTGAAAAATGCTACTTTAAGCAAAATGATGTTAAGCGAATCCAATTTCCCCATAAGAATCAATGTAAATAGGGGGGTTAGGTTCCAGGAAAACATTTTTTGCCAGACAAAAGACTATATTTTATATATATATATATATATATATATATATATATATATATATATACACACACACAGTATAAGTTTTAAACAATTTAATACTGTACCCAGCAATGATGATTGTAAAGCTTGGTTGAGGTGGTGAAGTCAGAAGGTGGAAGAGGGTGGGATATTACCCAGAGAATGCCTTACCGCTAAATGATGAACTAGCACTCGGCTGAGCCCTCAAGGGTTAACACATTGTTGTTAATGTAGCCTCACACTCTACAAGGCAGCAGGAATAGAGGGAGGGGAGACAGCATGGTAGAGAGAAACAGAGACACACACCGTGTGTGTGAGAG
Source organism: Chrysemys picta bellii (assembly GCF_011386835.1). NCBI lineage: Eukaryota > Metazoa > Chordata > Testudines > Emydidae > Chrysemys > Chrysemys picta. Next base: position 47,740,979 of record NC_088798.1, on the reverse strand, counting down.
AGAAAGACGGGCATTGCCCCTTTAAGTACGCTGACTACACTCTAAGTACATTGCCTTTTTAAGTAGATCAGCAAGATGAGACAGCAGCTGTTGCCAGCAAGCTCTCTCTGTCCTGAGGGTGCTCTGTGGAGATGGCCCGATGGGGTAAAGGAGTGAGGGAAGGGGACACCCTCACATTAGCAGCCCTCTTTCCCCCCTCCCACTTGCACAGCAAGCAGGAGGCTCCCGGGAGCAGCTCCAACGCAGAAGGCAGGAGCAACACAGGGCAGTGGGGGGAGGGACAGCTGAACTGCCTGGCAATTGATAGCCAACTTAGGAGAGTGGGGAGCTGATAGGAGGGCTGTCGGTCCACCCTGGTTCTAAGCCCCCACCAACTAGCTCCAACGAGCTGCTCTTTCTGCAAGCATTGGACAAAGCAGGCGGCTGCCAAACAATGATATAAAGGAGCATTGCACAACTTTAAATGAGCATATTCCCTAATTGATCAGCAATGTAACAATGAAACAACATTAACCTGGACAACTTTAAGTGAGGAGTTACTGTATTGAGTTGAGAAGGCTCCACCTCCTCGATAACTGCTGGGGAGTCTCCTTATGGAAGACCTGGTTAAGAGGGAACTCTGGCAGTCAGGTGCGGGGAGAGTAAAGGAGAGACCAGCTGCAAGAACGCTGACAGGTGGTAGCTGTTGAAGCAGAGTGATCTACAGGAGAAGGCCTGGGACTGTGAGTAAGCCTTGGCTGAGGACCTGACACCGCTCACTCTCCCTCCCTTCTCCCTGACTAGGAGGAGCAACTGGGTGCTCAGAGTGAGCTGGAAAATCCCATTCCCCATCTGAGGCTCTGAATTACTGAGACTGTAAGGAGAAGACAGGAAAGGCAAAGTGCCCCAGGGGAGACTAATCTGGAGTGGTAGCCAGAAGGGATTCAGCCACCCTTGTGTCTCTCCCCTTGGGCCAGGTCGCCCTACCTTTCCTTCTCCTTCCCCCATCCCCCAACAGATGCCTGAGAGATCCTGGAAGACTTCTAGGAGAGGGAGGAGATGAACAGTGACTTGGCAGCCTTCTCCCCTCCCCACCAGCCCCGGACTGCCTGGAAGAGCCATTCCAAGATTCGGAGCTCTAGAAATAGATTTTGATGGCAAGGGGTGAGAGGGTGGATTAGTGACATTTTAAAATTGAGGAAAAATTAATTTGTTCTCTTTAGCTACTTCAACCAAAGAGCTGCCACTTGCATTTCCTCTCCTGTATTTAAAATGTCCTTGCTGTGCCCTAGAGGGAATGAATTCCATTTGCTGCCACCTCTGCAATCTCAGGATTACCATACAACTTCACTGAGAGTAGCTTCTGCAGGTATGTTTAGTCCACAGTATTGCACATTAACTTTGTAAATCCGTAAGTCATTTCCCACTTGTTTATTTCATAGTGGTGCTGTCCCCAAAAGATCCAATTTATGAGAGAGCTTTGCGGAAATGTACAGGGTGGTTTTTATAAGAAACTGAATCGTAACTGAGTTCTATTTAATAGACCTGTGGTCTTCAAGTAGAATTTGGGACCCACTAAGTCTAGAATAAGAATCTGTATGTAATATAAACAAAAGGATGATCTGTCCCCTCCTTACTGAAAAATGTGCATAAACTCCCATAGCTTCAAAAGTCAGGAGATCATGAAGTAAGGCTAATTTTGCTGACAGGGCCTAAGGCAAGTGATATTTTAAGTATCATCAATGTAAGACATTACCATTTGATGTTAGATTGTCCATAGAGACCTCACTTGCTCCTATTTGCAAGAAACAGAGAGAGAATGATTATACTAAGATACTAAGCAGCGTCCAAAAAGAGTGAACACACTTTTCCCAAGCTCTTTCCCCTTTTGACTTCTTCAGAGAAAATGTTTAGAAATGCAGAGAATTAATTAAAAGGTGAATATGGGATGATACAAGCAGTCAGTGATCGTGAGGAATTATGAAGATGGGCAGGAAGAATCCAAACATTCATATGTAAACACGCACTATATCAAAAAGATGTATCAAGAAAAGCAAAGGACAGACAATAATGTGTGAGAAGAACAAATAGTGTATGAGAGAGAGCTAGGGAGAGAAGGAATAGTGTATGCATATGATAATATATAGGACATATCACAGCATTCACATGGGCAGTGGCATTCTTAGAAATGTTAGTTAAACCTCACAACACTCCTATAAGGTACAATAAGTATATGTAATGGATCATCAGTAGCAGAGATCAAACCTGGAACCTCTGGGTCACAAAGCATGATTTTGTACTGCCAGCACTAAAATATCAGACTCTATTAGCCTAGGTTAAAGCAGACTCGTCAATCTCTATGTATGACTACCATTAGAGGGGGGCCAGCACCATACTGAGTGGGTACAAGTTATGTACAATAGACAATACTATACCCACTTTCCAGACAGGGCTCTGCCTCAGATTATGTGATCAGGCGGGGCACTGAAACACATGCTTAGCTGTAAGTGTGTAAGTAGTCTAATTAAAATCAATGGGATTAATCATGTGATAGAAGTAAATCATGTGTTTAAGTTCTTTGCTATGGGGTCACATTGTGTTGGCCATGATCACACAGTGAGCTATTGGTAGAGTCAGCATTAGTATCCAGGATTCCTGGTCCTTTGCTCTAACCACTGTACTGCATTGCCTCCCTAACTGGATTGGTGAAATGGCTCTTACACTGTCTGTTGTGATCAGTTGACTTAAAATTCAGTGCTGTTAGTTGCTAAATCAATAAATCATTTTCTGGTGCAATTCTATGGTTCACTTTGTTGTTAACAGAAAGTTTGGGCAGAGGAGGCGGACAGAAGAAATGGAGCTATATCCAAACTTGTCTAGGTTGCTTTGATGTCCAAAATCCTTCAGGGGTTTCTGTTTTGTCCAAGTCTGTACTAGATTTTTACTTAACAATTGTTATGTCCATTTTCTTCAAGATACAGTAGTTAAAAAAATAGAGAAACAAAAATTTGCAGTAGTACTTAATCCTGTCTTTCACCTGCTATCTTTGACCTCAATGGAGAAATTTGCCTCTGAAGTTTCTATCCCGGCTACCTTCCTTTTTACATTAAAGTAGTGCTTTAAAAGTCACCCTAACAATCCATGAAGGAACATTACTGTACTGTGACAAATTCATTACTTGATTCCTTTGTTGAGATAGGGAGTGAAAATATTCACTTGTTTTTCTAGGAATTTATCATTTGAACAACTTAGTTATAGTCATAAAGATTGTCTCTAATCTTCCTCTTTTTGTGGTGAGAGGAATGGCATAAAGTCCACCTAGTAGATATGCTGAATTGAGTTTATTGTAGTGTGGCCTCACCTGAGAATGAGTTTATAAAAGCAGGTTGCTACACTATCAATCACGGGTCAGAGAAAGTATATAGTATCTTGAAACTGGAAGCTGTTTTCTATAGCACCCATCTAAATGGCTCATATAAAGCCTTTGTAGTAACACACTTTATGGTGAATTTGTTAGGATAGCTTTTTATAAACCTAATGATGCAGTGTTGTGAGATCCCATATTATTTGTTTGCCAGGAATAAATGGCAAAAGGACTTGTAGTTTCGGTAGAAAATCTGTAGCATTCAATATGAGATGACATAATAGTTTTGGAGGGGAAATTGTTTTTTAGAATTTTTTTCTGCTTTTCAACTGACTGAAATAACTGACCTTCAAAGCATAAAACTGGAATGTATGTGACAGTAGGAATTAATAAAAAGTCTAGCACAGTATAAGTTAGTTGGATGCTGATTAGTCTATAATTTTTTTATGCTTTATGGGCCAACTTAGCTGGTGTAAATCTGGATATCTCCATTGAAGTCAATGGATTTATGCTGATTTTCATCAGCTGAGAATCTGGCCCTATATTTTTACTGGTTTATTGATCATACCATAATAGACTTTTTTTCGTGCAAGTTCACCAAGAGTTTTGGATAGATTATTTTGGCAGATTAACTTGCCTGTCTTCTTTTCCCTAAGTGTGGGCTGTAAATATTGCCATTGTCATAAGAGCCTATGGGAAAAATACTAAATCACTTTTTGACTGAATATTGTTTTATGGTCCATTAAAATAGATTGATACTGGAGAATGTACACTCTGTTGAATAGATTGAGCTGTAACTTGTTTCTATATACTGTATTTTGTGAAAAGAACAGGAGTACTTGTGGCACCTTAGAGACTAACAAATTTATTTCAGCATAAGCTTTCGTGGGCTACAACTCACTTCTTCAGATGCATAGAGTAGAACACACAGACAGAAGATATTTATACATACAGAGAACATGAAAAGGTGGAAGTACACATACCAATTGTAAGAGGCCAATCAATTGGTAGCAGCAGAAGAAAAAACTTTGAAGTGATAATCGAGATGACCCATAGAAGGTGTGAGGAGAACTTAACATGGGGGAAAAAAAATTCAATTAGTGTAATGACCCAACCATTCCCTGTCTCTGTTTAGGCCTAAGTTAATTGTGTCTAATTTGCATATTAATTCGAGTTCAGCAGTCTCTCTTTGGAGTCTGTTTTTGAAGTTTTTTTGTTGCAAAACTGACACCTTCAAGTCTGTCACTGAGTGATTAGAGAGATTGAAGTGTTCTTCCACTGGCTTTTGAATGTTATGATTCCTGATGTCAGATTTGAGTCCATTTATTCTTTTGAGTAGAGACGGTCCTGTTTGGCCAATGTACATGGCAGAGGGGCATTGCTGGCACATGATGACATATATCACGTTGGTAGATGTGCAGGTGAACAAGCCCCTGATGGTGTGGCTGACGTGGTTAGGTCCTATGATGGTATCACTTGAATAGATATGTGGACAGAGCTGGCATTGGGCTTTGTTGCAAGGATAGGTTCCTGGGTTAGTGTTTTTGTTGTATGGTGTGCGGTTGCTGGTGAGTATTTGCTTAAGGTTGGGAGGCTGTCTGTAAGCGAGGACTGGTCTGTCTCCCAAGATCTGTGAGAGTGAGGGATTGGCCTCTTACAATTGGTATGTGTACTTCCACCTTTTCATGTTCTCTGTATGTATAAATATCTTCTGTCTGTGTGTTCTACTCTATGCATCTGAAGAAGTGAGTTGTAGCCCACGAAAGCTTATGCTGAAATAAATTTGTTAGTCTCTAAGTTGCCACAAGTACTCCTGTTCTTTTTGTGGATACAGACTAACACGGCTGCTACTTTGTAACCTGTATTTTGTGAGTTTGTCATTTATGAATTGAGGCTAGGATTTTCAACCCATTCTAAGGGAGTGAGATGCCCAGCTCCTATTGAATGCCATCTTCAGAACAGCTTTTTTCAGGTGCAAAAGTCTTAAGGTCTATGTAGTGATATTAGAATAATAGAATATCAGGGTTGGAAGGGACCTCAGGAGGTCATCTAGCCCAACCCCCTGCTCAAAGCAGGACCAATCGCCAATTTTTGCCCCAGATCCCTAAGTGGCCCCCTCAAGGATTGAACTCACAACCCTGGGTTTAGTAGGCCAATGCTCAAACCACTGACTGCAGAATTCTTACTTGCTATAGTGGGAATTTACTCATGCAAAACAATGTTACTGAAAAATGTTTTCAAATTGGAGATTTTTGTAGTGGTGAGAAGGACATAGACATAGAATATCAGGGTTGGAAGGGACCTCAGGAGGTCATCTAGTCCAACCCCCTGCTCAAAGCAGGACCAATCCCCAGACAGATTTTTACCCCAGTTCCCTAAGTGGCCCCCTCAAGGATTGAACTCACAACCCTGGGTTTATCAGGCCAATGCTCAAACCACTGAGCTATCCCTCCCCCACTTCTTTCCTCTTTGTAAAGTTTTTTTTTTTTTTTAAAGGTTGTGCACGCCCAGGCTTCACTCCAAATGGATAGACACATCTGCTGTACCTTATATCTGAGATTGTCACTGGTATTAAGAGTTGGATAACATTGTACTTTGAAATTATCTGAAGCTACTAGATGTTAAATCATAATTCTTTCACTAAGAAAGAATCATCCAGTGACATTTGTCAGGGATGGAATCAAATGGTACTTTTGCAAAAGCTTTGTATCATATTCCTGCAGGCTGTCTTATGGCAAGTAACATAAATATTACATTTTAATATGTTAATTATCCATGAAAATAGCTGCTTATGTGGTTTTCTAACTGGTACTTTGTTTTGTGATGAATCTTGTTATTGGGTTACATCAATCATACTGCGTTATCTCATTCAGTGGGATGTGAACTGACACAACCCAGTATAATGTCAGCTGGAAACTGTGGAAGAAAAACAATTTTCTACATAGGTCTAGTGATTTTTGAAAAAAAAAATTGTTTGACAGACAATATTGGAGTCCATTTTACTATTGGAATTTGTCTGAGTTGGGGGAATTAAACAAGTTAGATTTGCAACTAGTAGCACCACATCTGTGTGTTGGCAGCCAGTCTCAGGAGTGTTGTGGAGAAAAGTACTTACAGTAACAACAGCAGCATGAAAAAATGAAGTTTAACTTAATTCTAAACTGGTACTTTTCCTTCACTCCAGTAGCCTCCCCTCTTGCCAGCTCTCAGGCTTTGTCCCACCTAATTATATTCACTCAGGGCCCAATGTTCACCAACATACACTGCATACTTGCAATTGTTTTATAATCAGACCAATGCAAATTTAGCCTCACTTTACAACAGCATTGCGGATAAGGATTCAAAACTTCCATGAACACGTAGAATAGAAATAGGCTGCCTCTTCAACCTGGAACAAATGGCATGCTGGCCAACATAATTAGTCTTGATATTGTGTGATCTGGAGATGCTGATGCTAAGTGCTATTCCATTTGAATTTACTAGTTCTGAGATCTGGGAAAACCCTATTCCCAGTGTTTTGGGCCTAATTTATTTTGGTGAATGGGAATCTGTTCAGAAAATATTTACCTCAAAAGTAGACTCAGATTAGAGATTACTGGTTTCTCAATTTATTGTGATTTGATGTTACCTTCTAGTGGCAAATTACTCAGCCACAGTGATCAGTGAATATAAAAGCTGGAATTTTCAAATGTACTCAGCATTAAGTCTATCTCTAGCCCTGCTGAAGCCAAATGGAATTTTACCATTGTCAACAAAAGCTTCTGGAAATCCCGCCCAAATTTTTACTATCCTTGGCTTCATGCAGTAACTCTAACTAAACATTTTGCTTTTAGGGGCTGTTTTAGGAAATTCCTCTACCCAAGGAATGGAGGTAAATCCATAATTAACCATGATGAAAGCTAGAAACAATTTTCCGTGGGACTCTACAAGCTATTGCTCTTTGCCTCCCTCCTTTTAAGTGTAAAGCTTAAAAAAATAGAGTGTGGGAGAAGCCTTTAGGTTTCAGTAGGGCTTACTGAAAATCAGACAAGACTTTGTGACCCAGGGACCTACTGTAGACATACCCTTACTACGAAATTAGGTTGATTTTATAGAAGTCAATTTTTATAAATCGATTTTATACAGTCTATTGCGTATGTCCCCATTAAGCCCATTAAGTCGGCAGAGTGCGTCCTCACTACCGTGGCTAGAATTAACTTATGGAGCCGTGCACTGTAGGTAGCTATCCTACAGTTCCCACAGTCTCCGCCACCCATTGGAATTCTGGGTTAAGCTCCCAATGCCTGATGGGGCAAAAACATTGTCGCGGGTGGTTTTGGGTACATGTCATCAGTCGCCCCTCCCTCCGTGAAAGCAACAGCAGACAATTGTTTCGCGCCTTTTTTCCATGCAGATGCCATATCACAGCAAGCACGGATCCCGCTCAGCTCAGCTCAGCATCACCACTGCTGTTGTGGTGCTGCTGTCAGCAGATGGTGCAGTAGGACTGCTAACCATCATCATCCACCACTCTCCCGGTGCCATGAAGCCACCTCGCAGGTCCTCTCGTTGTTCTATATAAATATCTATTCTCATGGTATCCGTCGTCATCCACCGCTTCCGCTGCAACTCTGCTCTCCTGCAGACGCCATACCACAGCAAGCATGGAGTTCGCTCAGCTCACCGCTGCTGCTGTGAGCATTGTAAACACCTCGCGCATTATCCTGCAGTATGTGCAGAACCTGCAAAAGCAGGCGAGGAGGCGGCGACAGCACGATCAGGATAGTGATGAGGACATGGACACAGACTTCTCAAAGCACGGGCCCTGGCAATTTGGACAACATGGTGGTAATGGGGCAGGTTCCTGCTGTGGAACACTCATTCTGGGCCCAGGAAACAAGCACAGACTGGTAGGACCGCATAGTGTTGCAGGTCTGGGATGATTCCCAGTGGCTGCGAAACTTTTGCATGAGTAAGGGCATTTTCATGGAACTTTGTGACTTGTTTTCCCCTGCCCCGAAGTGCAAGAATACCAAGATGAGAGCAGCCCTCACAGTTGAGAAGCAAGTGACAATAGCCCTGTGGAAGCTTGCAATGCCAGACAGCTATCGGTCAGTTGGGAATCAATTTGGAGTGGGCAAATCTACTGTGGGGGCTGCTGTGATCCAAGTAGCCAATGCAATCACTGAGCTGCTGCTATCAAGAGTAGTGACTCTGGGAAATGTGCACATCATAGTGGATGGCTTTGCTGCAATGGGGTTCCCTAACTAGTGGGGCGATAGACGGAACTGTCTTGGGACTGGACCACCTTGACAGCTAGTACATAAACCACAAGGGGTACTTCTCAATGGTGCTGCAAGCACTGGTGGATCACTAGGGATGTTTCACCGACATCAACTTGGGATGGCCGGGAAAGGTGCATGATGCTCGCATCTTCAGGAACTCTGGTTTGTTTGAACAGCTGCAGGAAGGGACTTACTTCCCAGACCAGAAAATTACTGTTGGGGATGTTGAAATGCCTATAGTTATCCTTGGGACCCAGCCTACCCCTTAATGCCATGGCTCATGAAGCCATACACAGGCAGCCTGGACAGTAGTAAGGAGCAGGTCAGCTATAGGCTGAGCAAGTGTAGAATGGTGGTACAGTGTGCATTTGGACATTTAGAAGCTCACTGACTAGGTTAGACCTCAGCAAAACCAATATTCCCATTATTATTGCTGCTTGCTGTGTGTTCCACAATATCTGTGAGAGTAAGGGGGAGATGTTTATGTTGGGGTGGGAGGTTGAGGCAAATCGACTGGTGGCTAATGACGCACAGCCATACACAGGGCGATTAGAAGAGCACAGTTAGGTGCCCTGCGCATCGGAGAAGCTTTGAAATCCAGTTTCATGACTGGCCAGGCTATGGTGTGACAGTTCTGTTTTTCTCCTTGATGAAAATCCGCCCCCTTGGTTGACTCTTCCCTGTAAGCCAACCACCCTCCCCCCTTCGATCACCACTTGCAGAGGCAATAAAGTCATCATTGTTTCAAAATCATGCATTCTCTATTAATTAAGAGGGGGAAAACTCTCAAGGTAGCCCGGGAGGGGTGGATGAGGAGGGAAGCACCGGGTGGAGTGTTGGACGAGGGGAGGAGGGAAGGACAAGGCTACACTACAGTTCAAAACTTATTGAATGACAGCCTTCTGTTGCTTGGGCAATCCTCTGGGGTGGAGTGGCAGGATGCCCGTAGCCCCCTCCCCCATTCTTGGGCATCCGGGTGAGGAGGATATGGAACTTGGGGAGGAGGGCAGGCGGTTATACAGGGGCTGCAGCAGTGGTCTGTGCTCCTGCTGCATTTCCTGCAGCTCCACCAGACGCCTGAGCATGTCAGTTTACTCCCCCATTAGCCTCAGCATTGCATTCTGCCTCCTCTCATCGTGTTCATTTAACGCTTTCCTGGACTCTGCCATTGTTTGCCTCCACGCATTTTGCTGAGCTCTTTCAGTGCGGGAGGACTGCATGAGCTCTGAGAACATGTCATCGCAAGTGGTTTTTTTTCCGCCTTCTAATCTGCGCTAGCCTCTGGGACGGAGATGATAGGGGGAGCATAGAAACATTTGCAGCTGCAGGAGGAAAAAAAGGGAGAGTAGTATTTAAAAAGATACATTTTAGAGAACAAAGGGAAGACTATTTCACACTGAATCAAGCAATTCACATTACTTAGCACATGTTCTTTAGATACAAGGTTGCATTTTGCCTCTTATATTGAGTGCCTGCTGGTTTGGTGTGAGACATCACACATGCTCAGCTGGGCAACGGAATTTGGCTTGCAGGCAGCCATGGTAAGGCAAAGGGTTTTGGCTTCAATCTTCATAACATTCGGGAATGGTTTCGAACAGCAGCGCCCTCCTTTCCCATACCAAGCAAAGCCCGTTGAGTTGGCCATTTAAAAAGAGGGGCTGTGGTTTTAGGGTGAATGTGCAGCACAACCCAACCCCCGCCCCAATTCTCTGGGATGATTACTTCACCCTCCCTCCCCCGCCACCCCCCCCACCACGTGGCTAGTATCAGGGAAGATCCCTGTCAGCCAAACGCGAACAGCTCAGCATGAACGGGCCTCCCCCCATTACATGGCTAACAGCGGGGATGATTTCTTTTCAGCCAAAGGCAAACAGCCCAGCAGGAACGGGCACCTCTGAATGTTCCCTTAAACAAATTTCCTGTATTTCAACCAGGTGACCATGAATGATATCACTCTCCTGAGGCTAACACAGAGAGATAGAGAACGAATGTTGCTTGAGTGCCACCAAGCCCGGGCCCATTCGCTGGAATGCTTTGTTCTGCAATGATTCCAGACTACTTGCTACTGGCTTGTGTCCTACCACGGAGGACGGAATAAGGCTGCCCTCCCCAGAAACCTTCTGCAAAGGCCTTTAGAGAACCTCCAGGAGAACTTCATGGAGATGTCCCTGGAGGATTTCCACTCCATCCCCAGACACGTTAACAGACTTTTCCAGTAGCTATACTAGCCTCCCAAGTCTTCAGGGCAAATTAATCATTAAACATGCTTGCTTTTAAACCCCGTATTATATTTACAAAGGTACACTCACCAGAGGTGTCTTCTCCGGCTTCATGGTCCAGGAGCCTGCCTTGGGAGGATTGGGAGGGTATTGGCTACAGGGTGATGAACAGTTCCTGGCTACCAGGGAGAAGGGATTCCCTGCTTGCCTGCTGTGCGCTATCCTCAACCACCTCCTCCTCATCCACAAAATCCTCATCCCTGTTGCGTGAGACTCCCCCCTTGCAGGTGTCCACAGACAGTGGTGGAGTAGTGGTAGGGCCTCCCTCCCACCGCTAGAATGGCATGCAGCTCATCATAGAATCGCCATGTATGGGGCTCTGACCCAGAGCGACCATTTGCCTCCTTTGTCTTTTGATAGGCTTGCCTGAGCTCCTTAATTTTCACGCGGCACTGCTGTATGTCCCTGTTGTAGCCTCTGTCCATCATGCCCTTGGAGATTTTGGCATATATACTGGCATTTCGTCTTTTGGAACGGAGTTCTGCCTGCAAGGATTCTTCTCCCCATACAGCAATCAGATCCAGTACCTCCCATTCAGTCCATGCTGGAGCTTTTTTGCGATTCTGGGACTGCATGGTCACCTGTGCTGATCAGCTCACCACGCTGGCCAAACAGGAAATGAAATTCATAAGTTCCCGGGGCTTTTCCTGTCTACCTGGCCAGTGCATCTGAGTTGAGAGCGCTGTCCAGAGCGGTCACAATGGAGCACTCTGGGATAGCTCCCGGAGGCCAATACCGTCGAATTGCATCCACACTACTCCAAATTTGACCGAGCGAGGTCAATTTTAGCGCTAAACCCCTCGCCGGGGAGGAGTACAGAAATTGATTTTAAGAGCCCTTTAAGTCGACAAAACAGGCTTGGTTGCGTGGATGGGTGCAGGTTTAAATCGACCTAATGCTGCTAAATTCGACCTAAGCTCGTAGTGTAGACCAGGGCTAAGAGTACTGTAGGCTGGGTGCCCATATCTGATTTTTTGAGACTGTACATCTTTAAATTCAGTTAAGGCCTTGGAGTACTTTAAGCAAAACCAAAAACTATTGAGCCTGGAGCAGCTTCATGGGCCCAGATAATCCTATTATCTTATCCTATACCCATAGGGGATATATAATAATGAGACATCACCCAAAGCTCTTTAATCTAGCAGACAGAGGCTTAACAAGATCTAATGACTGGAAGTTGAAGCTGGACACGTTCACACTGGAAATAAAGCACATATTTTATAAGACGAGGGTAAGTAAACATTGCAACAACTTACCCCAGGGGATATGGTGGATTCTCCATCACTTGAAATCTTTAAACCATGACTGGATAACTTTCTAAACACTGTACTCAGACAAAAGTTATGAAGCCTGATGCAGAAATTATTGGGAGAAAACTCTATGTTCAATGTTACGCAGGAGGTCAGATTAGGTGATCATAATGATGCTCCTTTCTAGACTCTGTTTAATCTCAGTAGCTGGACAGATAGGACAGTGACAAACAAAAAAGCTCAGCATAGAGCAGAACCTTTGTTTCATTTTAATATTCTATACATTATGATTTTAAAAATAGTATTTATACTGTACTTTTTTTGGACATCCTAACACAAAGTACCTATTATAATGAGATAAATCAGAATGATTTATGCAATGAATGCACACACTCACTCACTCTTCTGTATTTTGTCTGTATCCATCAAAACCTTAAAATATACGGTCCAGTTTCTGCCACCTACTGAGAAGTCCCTTACTTTGTAAGTAGGATCCATTGAAATAAATGGGATTTCTCAGAGAGGAAGTTACTATTCAGCATCAATGAAGGAGGCATAATCTAGCCTTCTAATAAAAAGAAAATGCTAAACTTTATTCAAATTAATGAACTGACAGGGATAAATAGCATAAATTAAAATACTAAGCAGGACTTCTGAAAGGAATTTGTAGTACCATATTTTAGCATACACATCCTACATTTAATAATAATAAACTCATTTTTTGCCCTGCAATTGCTCTACCATAGGCAATGTAATGTTGAAACATATACATTCATCACTATTTCTTTAATTTTTATTTTTAAAATTTTTACTAAGATGCTTTTCTCATGAAGATGTTGAAATGGATTTAGAGTCTTGGCTAAACTGATTTTTCTTTTCTTTAAACCTGATATTATTAGGTATATGTGTGTCTTTCTTCCCACCCCCAACTTGGACTTTCTCTCTTTCTCTCTCCCCCTAGACCAGTGTTTCCCAAACTTGGGATGCCGCTTGTGTAGGGAAAGCCCCTGGCGGGTCGGCCGGTTTGTTTACCTGCTTCAGGCCAATGGGAGTTGCTGGAAGCGGTGGCCAGCACATCCCTCGGCCTGCGCCTCTTCCCGCAGTCCCTGTTGGCCTGGAGCAGCGAACCACAGCCAGTGGGAGCCGCGATCGGCTGGACCTATGGACGCAGCAGGTAAACTAACCGGCCCGGCCCGCCAGGGGCTTTCCCTACACAAGCGGCATCCCAAGTTTGGGAAACACTGCTCTTGACCATTCTTTTAGCAGGAGATTTTGTTACTCTCTGACTCCTTGTGATATTTCTTCAAATCGCTTAGAGAGGGAAGCGAAAGAAGTCTTTGTGAAAAGTATCCTTTTCCCTGGAGATGCTGGCAAAGACAAAATCTTCCCTCTTTTGTTGGAGTCAAAAATTTGAGGCACGGAACTTTTGTTCTTTGTTAAAACAAGACAAGAAACATGCACGAAGTGCATCTCTGAATCTTCCTTTAAGGTTTTTGATATGGAGAGATGGGAAAGAATTCTCTTCCTTATTGACAGCCACAGAGAGAGAGAGTGAATGCTGCTTTAGAAGAACAAAGGGGTATGAAAGTCTCTCATGATTATTCTCCCCTCTTTCTGATAGTAAACCTTTCTTTCTATCTCATCCCCTTTCCCTCATCTTTAGGGTGACAGCCTCATCAAAATGTGGATTGAAAATTTGTCTTAATCAAAGAAATTCATGCCGCAGCCCAATCCCTTTCATGAATATTTATTTACTTTCCAGTTGAAACTTCTTTACTCCTCTGAAAGGAAGTTAACAATCTTAAACAGCCTCTTCTGACATCTTTGTTCCCTTCCTAACATAAATAGTGTTTCCTAAGCATATCAATGTTATCCTTAGCTGACCTCTGAAGACAAGCCTCTTGACATTTTATTATCCCACCTGGGGTTTAATTTACCAGTGTAAAGCTGACCTTCATGCAAACAGGAAGAGAGAAAATCCTAGCATACTTTAGTAAAATTAATTTTTGAGGTCAATGCTTTTCCAAAACTGGTTTTGCAGAAGGTTCAGCAGAAGCTGTTTTCAGCCTTGGTCGAGTCAGAGAAGGGTTATAGTGTTTTACTTGGATTATACTTTTTCTTTTGAAAGTCTTTCTTGCTTTTTGGACCCATGAAATCTGTGTTTCCTTTTTGTAGCCGCTGCATTAGAGATGGTCTGGAGGCAGGATATCTACCCTTGGTAATCCATCCTTTCTCACTAATGGTGCTAACCTAACCATGAACCAGCTGATATCTGAAATCATGTAGGTTATGCCAGTAACCAAACTAGATACCTGAAATGCCTCTCTAGGTCTGGTCTGAGCATTGAATTATTAGTGAGCAAAAAAGCACTAAGAAGGCAAACATGTTTTTCTCCATGGATTTTCCTTATGGGTCTTATCCAAAGAGACTTGGGAGACACTTAAAAAACAACAATTGCTAAAGGGCTTGATTTTTTGTTTTCCCACAGACCCCAAAGGATTCATTGGTCATATCTTTCACCATAGGTGTCGACTTTTACTTTTCCCCTGGGGGTGCTCCTCTGCCCCGAGGCACCACCCCACTCTGCCCCTTCCCCCAAGGCCCCACCCTTGCTCCTCCTCTTCCCAGCTGGCCCCCTCCCCCAAGGCCCTGCCCTCACTCCACTGCTTCCTGATCCCACTCTGCCCCATCCCTGAGGCCCTCACCTGCTGCTTGCTGCTCTCCATTCTCCCCATACCCTTTCCCGAGCAGCCAAACAGTTGTTTGGTGGCGTCCCCGATCAGCTGTTTGGTGATGCCCTTGAACAGATGTGGCTGGTAGGTGCTAAGCACTCACTTTTTTTTTCCGTGGGTGCTCCAGCCCCAGAGCACCCACGGAGTCGGTGCCTATGTTTTTCATCAAATTTTGCATTCATTCTCAGGATTTCTCAGTGTCTCCAGTTTAGAAAGTAACTAAGGAAATACCTTGCTTTATTTTTCATGAGATGTACTTGGCTTGAAAGGTTCTGAGCAGAATGACCAGAGCAGTAACATCATCTTAAGGTGAACATCTTTCCAGAAATGTGTGTCCTTCTAAAAGAAAGATATAGTTTTTGATTCTTGCTTTTAAAAGTGTAATGTTGAAAAGGCATTTCTCTTTCCAACAGTTCTACAGATTTGACTATGTCTAGGAAAGTAACATTTCTCTACCAGTGTAGCACAAAGTGCTCAAAGTGTTAAAAAAATAAATAAATTATGAATCAACCCCCCCCAACCCTATCAAAAAAAAATCCATTGGCAAAACATCATTTGCTCAAAAAATCATAAGGATGTAAAAATGCTTTTCAGTCCATTTATTTGGTACTGGAATTTTTAGCCTTTAGAGTTCCTGTTTTTCATGCTTTTTTCTGAAAGCATGAGGGCTAGAAATGTGTTTTTTTTTTTTTAAATGGAAGCTGAGATTCTCCCATAGTCACCTACTGCAAGAGCTACAGGAAAAGTGCCAAATATCCTGAGAGTTTGCAACACTGCATTTATACTCTTCAGTAATCTCTTTGCTGTCAAATTGTCTGCATATTTTTTTCATGAAAGAGGAGCATCTGTAAGTAGCAAGACATGCAGTTATAGTGTCAGCACCTAATAAATCTGCTGTCTAATGTTATATTATCACCTGCCACAATATCCAATTGATGGAGAATATTAACTAGAGAGGGGCTGAAACATCAGTGGAGGGCAACAAAACTGATTAGGGGTCTGGAGCACATGACTTATGAGGAGAGGCTGAGGGAACTGGGATTGTTTAGTCTCCAGAAGAGAAGAACGAGGGGGGATTTGATAGCAGCCTTCAACTACCTGAAGGGGGGTTCCAAAGAGGATGGAGCTCGGCTGTTCTCAGTGGTGGCAGATGACAGAACAAGGAGCAATGGTCTCAAGTTGCAGTGGGGGAGGTCCAGGTTGGATATCAGGAAAAACTATTTCACTAGGAGGGTGGTGAAACACTGGAATGCGTTACCTAGGGATGTGGTGGAGTCTCCTTCCTTGGAGGTTTTTAAGGCCCGGCTTGACAAAGCCCTGGCTGGGATGATTTAGCTGGGAATTGGTCCTGCTTTGAGCAGGGGGTTGGACTAGATGACCTCTTGAGGTCCCTTCCAACTCTGATATTCTATGATTCTATGATCAAAGTTCAGATCTGGGATTTAATTTTCATAAAGTTCAGGTGGGTCCAGATCTACAGCTTAGTTTGGACCTATCTTTTAATGGAAACAAAAATGATAATAAGACTTCTGTCATGTGGAAAACGAGGAGGGAGTAAAAAATGAAACTGATCTTTCCCATTGTGGTGTTCCAAAAATCTGAGAGGGGGAGCGTGTCTGTGTGACACACACAGTTTCAGGCAGGGCTGGCTCTAGGGTTTTTGCCACCCCAAGCGGCGTAAAAAAAAAGAAGCCGTCATCGCGGTCTGCGGCGGCAATTCAGCAGGAGGTCCTTCGCTCCGAGCGAAAGTGAGGGACCGTCCGCCGAATTGCTGCCGAATAGCTGGATGTGCCGCCCCTCTCCGGAGTGGCCGCCCCAAGCACCTGCTTGGCAAGCTGGTGCCTGGAGCCGGCCCTGGTTTCAGGGCAACTGCACTGTATTGCCCTTCCGTGGTCCCCCGAGGGCATCCACTTTTGGCTCCTAGCTCCTCAGCTGTCAATCTCTTGGGTAAAGATCTGTATCTCTCTTGCTCCTAACTGGGATTTTCTAGGCTGCACAGTTCCCTGCCTGCTGTGTTATTCTCTTCAGAGGCTATGAACAGTGTAATGGGATGCAATTATAAGTTACCACACAGCTCTTTATAAGCAAGCACATTTATTCTTAAAGGGCTCTGGTAGGTCTCAGTCCTTCAAAATCCACAACTGGGTTTTCCCTGTGGTTCTATGTTCATAACTGTCTCAGATTTAGAACCAGAACCACCATGAGCAATTTGTCTTTCCTTATATAGCTTGGGCCTTTGAACTTGGCCTCATGTAACAGGTGATCAGCAGACAATGGCCCACTCCTCAGGGCATAGCTTCAAAAGGCTGGGGTTTTGCATAACTGGAGATGCGGAATTTGCATTCGCCTCCCCCTAGATGTTCTCCAGGAGAACCACGTAACATGTTCCAAAAGTCCATCCTTGTCAGACACGCTGTTCAATGTAGTCCTTTGAACCTCCAGGTCTCACATCTGTCGCATCTCCCCCTTCAAGAGATAACATACATCCCGGACCACAATAATACATAAACCATTCATTGAATACAATAACTTCAATGATGGTGTTTCTTGCTTCTCCCACTATAACTTTCTGTTCTCTCCTATCTTTCCTTCTCTATTAATTTCTTCAGTCACTCTGGCCTTCTCTTTGGTTTCATGTTGTTAAACCTCCCTACTCACACTCTTCTGTTCTTTCCTAAGATCTCTGGGACCATCCCACTCTTTACAATATCCTGTCTTCTATACTTTTCTAAACACTCTTCCACACCCCTATTCTCCTAGTCAACCATTTCATATTGTCTTCTGAATACTGACGAGTTTCTTGACTAACTGATTATGATTATGTATTAATTTGTGTAGTGCCATAGATGTAAATGGAACTGTGCATATTCATCGGAAGACAATATATCTGCCGTGGGGAGCTTGCAATATAATTTAGATTGGTGTTGTACAAAAACAGACAAGAATCAAGCATAAAGTGCAGCAGAGGTCATTTGCACTTTTTGTCCCTTTTTGGGAGGGTGGGGGGTAAATCTTTTATGTTTTAGTTTTCAAAAATGAAAATTAGGAAGAGTTCAGGCTAAATTAAAGCATTTTGAGTTAATCAAATTATGTAATTTTAGAATGCTAGATCATTTGTTCTTTTTCTAATCGGATGTGTTCCTTTACTCCATGCTGAATGGTGCTTTATAAATGCCTAGAGACAATTTAATAGATAGAAGGGAATGTATATAGATTTGGTGACTTAGTCTAACAATTGCCTCTTAAATTATGTGGATATAGCAATGTGTTATCTCTTTTTGCTAATATATTTCTGCATATTTTTACACCCTGTCTGACATTCTATCAATATTCCATCTGAATCTCATGTATTACTGATTGCACATACTGTGTAAATCTTTTTGTGCATATAGTTTCTGCACCTCTACTTTGTAATGAATAATTTTCATACTACAATGGCCTTTTAAATAGGAGGGGAAAAATTCCCTTTCCATTGACCGTCTCTGTGAATGAATTCTCATTAACGTGTTTTACTTTCACTCAGTTTTAATAACATTATACGTTGTATCTGCACTGGAATCATCTCATTGTACCATCAATTGCATTCACAATTGTGATTAAAATGATACTAATACATCTAGTTTCCATTCCCCCCCCCAAGTTAATTGATATAGAAATTATATTTTTAATATTTATGTTGCAATTATAGGAATGATTCAGATCTCTGTATGAGATTCTGAATGTAACCTTAGTCAAGATAAGTTTTACACACCTCTTCTCAAAGAACCATTGTGAAAAGCCAGTTTCAGACTGATCATTAAAGTTCAGTGTAGCTTAGTGAAGGGAGCCTATTAACATTTTACTTGCCAGAGACTGAACAGATCCCAAATAAGATGTGTAAAGTAATATTTATTAATGTCAAACTTTCGTATTTTATTCTACAAACTATATGATTGATATTCTGAGAAGAAATTTGAATTATCCAACATCCTATCATAAAGCTCACCAAGTTTGATTCTTGATGTTAGTACAATTTCCATATAACCGTTTCAAAATTATTAGTACTCTTTTATTTTGGTAATTTGTCTACCATCTATTTTCTTGTCAAATGTGGAGGAAAAACATAAATTTGAAAATGTACATCAAATGTTTTATTTCCTCACAAGCACTGACAAAGAACCTGAGTGAGTTTTATCTTATCCAGTCATTCTTTTTCCAACCCCAAATTTGCAAGCAGGTGGGAGGTGAGGGGAAACCATAAATATTCCTAAGGAGTTGATTGACTCTTGGAAAGACCCATTGATAAACACAGTTGCTACTAGCAGCCAGATGTGTCATACTCCTTTTTGGAAAAGGACAGATCCCTCAATGTTAGAGGCATGGAGAAATAAAATATGGGGAATCTTTCAAATACAAAATATTTCAAACAGCCTTATATCAGGATCCAGTAGATTTCATAATGTATGTATGCTTATCATTTCTGGAATTGGAATAAAAAAAATACACAGATAAGAGGCCGACCAAAAACAAATGGCCCTTTTAAAGATAAATACAGATTATGAATAAGATTGGTTAATACATTTCTGGAAAATTCATGTATGTTAATAATCATAAAATAAAAAGCTTGAAAAGAAAAAAGGGAGAGGATGAGTTAAAATGTTAATTAAAAACAATGGAGTATTTTATATAACAAAAAACTGCAGGTTATTAGTTCAGTGCCCAATATGCAAACCCACTTTTTTCCTACATACAAAACATTTTCTAAATCTGTCTCTGAAGATAGTTTTTATAAAAGTTTTTTTAGATTAATGTATACGTGAGAGTGAATAAAAGAGTGTGGGTGTATGTGTGGTGTGTCAGGCTGGCTAGCCCTTTAAGGGTAGTTGGGCTTAGCAATGTCTGGGAGGAGTCAGCTACCCTCCCAGCTGACCCTGATCATCTGGCGATTTGGTTGTTTGGGGCAATTAGGAGGCTCAGCTGGGAGGAAGATGGGTAATTTCCCCAAAAGACTGAGGGAGAGGTGCAGGAGTAGGCTCAGTTGATAGGAGAGCTTTCAGAGGGAGAGTATTTCATGGGGCTAGCTCTGAAGGGAGAAGGCAGGTCCTGGAAAAAGGCTAAACCCCAGCTAGACAAATGTGAAGAGGCAAACAAGGGGAGGAACTCCAGGGGAGCTGCACAGCTCTGACTGATGGGTACTTGTCAGGAGGGAGAAGGGCACAAGAAGCCTTGCTCATGATCCCTTACCCAGGAGGCTAGAGCAGTGTGGTTCTTGAATGGCCTGGGTGCATGGATACAACAAGGCCAGGACCCAGGTGAATGACTAACTTTTGCTGCTCTTATGCTGTCAGCCTCAAAAGATGACATGGTTCTTACCCTCTCCTCATAGGGCTAGTCTGCCCAGGTCAAAGTTGAAGCACATGGATGGGGCAATATGGATGAAAACTGCCCAACTGCTGTCAGTGCTATTTCCTGTTGTGTGGATAAATGGAGAATTTCAGCTGTATTGTATCAGCTTGGAAGTCAGTTATATGAAGAAGGAAAATGTTGCAGCTTTGATTCCCATTCATCCTGAATAAGTGTGCCCATTTCTGTTTCCTCACAGCCAGGGGCGGCTCTATGTATTTTGCCGCCCCAAGCACAGCAGTCAGGTGGCTTTTGGCGGCATGCCTGTGGGAGGACAACCGGTCTCGCAGCTTTGGCGGACCCGCTGCCAAAGCCACGGGACCGGCGGACCTCCCGCAGGCATGCTGCCGAAGGCAGCCTGACTGCCGCCCTGACGGAGACCGGCAGGCCGCCCCCCACGGCTTGCTTCCCCAGGCACGCGCTTGGTGCGTTGGTGCCTGGAGCCGCCCCTGCTCACAGCTGATTTGTACATCTGCTCTTCCTGGATGAATATGAAAGATTTTTTTTTTAAAGTAAAGCTCATGTTCTTGAGTAATAAAGATATCGTTTTTCTGATGCTAGAAGGCAAAACTCCCCAAGGATATGTTTCACTGATGGAAAACTTGTTACACTTTTTTCCTCACCTTCTTTTATATCCTTCCTCTTCACATCAATAATCTCCCCACCCTCCCTTATCTGAGCTGCCATCACGTTTTACCTTGTATTCATTTTATTTTATTTAGGACCTGATTCTGAGAGGTGTGACACACCTGCTGTGAGTAGAGAGCTCCTATTGAGGTCTGTGGGAGTTGTGGATTTTCAGCAGATGCTTGGAGTCAGGTCTTTAGATTCTTTGGTGCAGCTGTAAGGAATGTCTGGCTCTAAAAAGATGATCCTCTACTGCTGGAGCTAAAGGACTAGCTCCAATACAGTCTATGTAAAATTCATCAGACTCTGTGTAGTCTTGCTACTGGAGAGGGAACAGAGTCACAATGTATTAGCATGGGAAAGTACATTACATAGGAATGTGTCTCACTACATTTATAAAGTACTGCATAAACTTACCACACTAATGCATACAGGTGAATTAATAACTTAAGGGGTGGAAGAGGGCAGGAAAATTTGAATGAAGATTATAAATCAAATCTCCTCAAATTGTAAAAAGGAACTCTTCCTTTATCTTTCCCTTTAAATCAGCAGAAAAAACTCCCCTTACTTCAGGCTTAATTCCCTTATTAGCATGTAGATGATTGTCACAAGACTTAGAATGAAATGCAGTTTTAATGCCTAGATGATATGGTCAGTCACTGTCTGGGAATCTGCAGATAAAAACCTACCTGTCTGGCTTCATTAAGTCCCTTATGTTCCTCTTTTCCTAGTAGATTAGTGTAGACAATTAGACACTCCTGAATTTAGTTTGCCTCCCAACATACGAGAGCATCTTCCCATGGTTAATATGATAGAGATAATTGGAGCACATTTGCTTATCTATCATTACAAGTGAAATTTGCACGGAGGAGTGCAGAATAAAAGGAATTTACAGTATAATTATCATTATTAAAGGCAGCTTAATAAGGAGCAGTGAGAGACCAACAGAAAGGAGACTGCTGCTGTATTACAACTGCACTCTTGGGTACTATAATTATTTCAAAGTAATCAGAGGAGTATGAATTTGACAGGACATTTTATAGGAAAAAATAGTCATGAAATTCCACCCTGTGTGATCAGCATTCTCCCTCTCTGGCAACAGCAATTGCCAGGTACAGCAACTAGGACTTCAGAATTTAACTACAATGTCAGTTTTGCCGCTTCACAGCTTTATCTTTGTTGTAATCCATGGTGGCTTCTCTAGCCAATAGCCCTCAGCTGATGTTTTCATCTTGCCATGCATCTCTGGGATGTTCTTCAGGAATTCTCCCCTTTCATTCTCTCAAAATAACATCCTGGTTGTGTAACTGGATAAAGTTTTTTACTGTTTTTCATGCCTCTAATACAAAAGCCTAAGTTCCCCCTCCCAGCCCCTTTTTTGCAGTTGTCTCGTCTCCTTTTCATGCACCTTTTGGTGGCACAGGTGACTGGTTGTCTGCATTGCTCATCTGTTCTATTATCACTGGCTGTCCTGAGGTGATTTGTGATTCACTTAATGTATCATGTAGGGTGACTCAAGTGTTGAGCCAGGCTGTGCTTTAGTAAATGAAAAGTCTAACATTGTTCTCCCTGGTTTGCTTAAATATTGCATTAGGGATGGGACTTTCCTTCCTTTTTGCTTTTGCCCTTCAATAAAGTGTTGAAAACAAAGGTTTAGGGTTTTTCCATTAAGAGTAATTCTGTCTGACAAGCACAGTGGCTTTCTCTGCACATTTCCTCCTCCTCCTAATTAGGTTTTTCAGGTAAAAGTGTTCCATGTGTCTAGACACTTCTTGAAGTTGAATGCTTCATATTTGAGGCCAGTTTTGTTTGGATGATATTTTTCTGGCATGGACCCTGCTCTTCCTTGGCATCTCTTAACATGGAGACAAGTTGACATCTTTAGAGCTCTGTCATGTCAAGAAGAACTGTATTCTAACTGAGAAATGCAAACTCAGGAAGGAGAACTGCACTGGCTTTACTTAACCTAACTATCTAAAAGTTTACAGAGCAAGAAATGTTTGTCACCATAAACAGACGCTGAAATGTATTTTTCTCCCCAAAGTTTTTACATTGTATTTTACAGTTGAGTCTGCACGCTGATTGAGCAAAGCACTGAAGTTTAGCACATGCTTAAGTCCCATTGAGTTGAACGAAACAAGAATATGCTTAAGTGCTTTGCTGAATCAGGGCTCGAGTTAGAGACAGCCATCTTGCTGAAGCATGTCACTTGTGTCAGTGTGAGAGATGAAAGATGTTAATCACTGTAAAATCTACTGTACTAACAGTTTTTTATAAGCTCTTGTACTGAATCAAAATGTTTGTAAATATTAATTGTTAATATAGTCTTTTCTGTTACTAAAGCAACTTTTAGCAACCTGGCCTCCTCCACTACTGGGCTTACATGTGCCAGTTGTAATTAGAAACTAAAGAAAAATTCATGTTAAAGTTTATTCATGGTGAAAAGTCCTTGTAATATTGCAAAGTTTTAGAAATACTGGTCTCCACCATAAGGCTGCTGTTTCTATTTTAGCTATGAGTTGATATTTCAGTATAATTCCCTCCCTACCCTTCCTCTCCCACAGTATTATGTGCTCATGATGGGGAAAAGACACATAATGGGAGTTTGGCGCCTAGCTCCCTTAAAACTGAATACAAATCAGCAACTAACTCCAATAGGATCCTTTGACAATCCCAGCCTAAATCCTGTCCCAATCTACCATGTGCAAGTTTAATTGAAGTCATTGGACCCAATCCTGCTCTATTAGATATATAGAGAGCAGAATTTGTCCCATTGACATAGGAATGCATTTAAAATTGCAAATTAATGTAGATATTAATATGAACACTCATAATTGTTTACGTCTAAGAACTTGGCATCAGAAAACTCAGTCTATAGAGTTGTTGTAGTTCTGATGACATCGCAAAGTTACTTGATCACCCGAGCCCCTTAAAAGCCAGATAATACAAGGTAATTGTGTGGTGGTGGGAGAGATAGCTCAATGGTTTGAGCATTGGCCTGCTAAACTTAGGGTTGTGAGTTCAATCCTTGAGGGGGCCACTTAGAGATCTGGGGCAAAATCAGTACTTGGTCCTGCTAGTGAAAGCAGGGGGCTGGACTTGATGACCTTTCAAGGTCTCTTCCAGTTCTAGAAGATAGGATATCTCCATTAATTAAAAAAAAAATTTTTTAGGCAATGTCTATGTATGGGACAGATTCTGATAACCTTACTCATGAGGAATAGTTCCTTATTCCATGGGTGGTCCTGTTGAAGACAGTGAGAACACTCTTGGAGTAAGGTGCTACCCAGTGTAAGTAAGGGTATTAGAATCTGGGTTAACAGCAAAGGTAAGTATTTTAGGAGTAGCAACTGAATGAGCTGGTGATCAAAATTGCTGTTCAATCACTTTATTCTCTCCCCTCTCCCCCGAACAATGGTATAGTACATTTCAAACTGCGAATGCTTTCATGAAACAGCTCTGTGCTGTATCCAACCAAAACCGGTGAAGAAGAGGAAAACAGGTGCAGCCATACAAATTGTTTCCATTCATATTTAATGTTTATTTCTCAAATTAATGTGGCAGACACAACAAAATGAAGTTTAATTAAAGTTTGAAAAACGTCAACACGTTAACCATTTTATACACTGTACGGGGCATGTATTATGTAGTTTAGGTCTTGTCTACACTAGGAAGTGGTACTGCTTTAACAATACTGGTATAGTTATAGAGCTTGAATCACCTCCTAGCCCGTCCCACACATACTCAGGGCAGGTCTATGCTACCATTTAAGTCAATCTAACTTGCATTGCTCAGGGGTGTGAAAAAGCCCTCCCCCGAACAACACAAGTTTTGCGCTGTCCACACCAGTGCTGTGTCAGTGGAAGGTGCTCTCCCACTGACATAGCTTATGCTTCTTGCCAGGGTGGAGTAATCATGCCAACGGGAGAGTGCTCTCCTATCGGCATAGCGCGTCTTCACAAGACACACTACAGCTGCATTGGTGCAGTTGCGCTGATGTAGCACTGTAGTGTGGACTTACCCTCAGTGAGGGTGCAGCTATATCTATATAAAGGTACTCTATACCGGTAGAGCTATTTTCAGGCCATGTCTGCCAGTATATTACAAATCACTCCTAGTGTGGACTCAGCTTACATTGGCAAAACTGAGCTTATTCTAAAGCTTCTCTCCCTCCCACAAACCCAATAAGCTATTCTGGCAAAAACAGTTTTACCAGTATAGCTGCGTCTACACTAGAGCTTTTGATGCCACAGCTATGTTGGTCAGAAATCACATGTCGTCATACCTCTGACTGACATAGCTATGCTGGCAAAAGTTTGTAGTGTAGACCTGTCCTTGCATGGCAAGGGGACTAACTATATTGGTATAAGCCATCTTTATACCTTTCTAACTGCATGTGCACTAGAGATTGTACTGGTATAACTATATGAGTAAAACCCCTCACACCTAATTAGGGTGACCAGATGTCCCGATTTTTTCGGGACTGTCCCGATATTTACTTGTTTGTCCCGCGTCCCGACCGATGTTTGGTCGGGATGCGAATTGTCCCGATATTTTGCCCTCCGGTGCACAGGCAGAGGGGGCTCGCACTCCTCTGCCCCAACTCTGCCCAGGCCCCGCCCTGACTCCGCCCCCATCCTCCCCATTAGATCCCTCCCCAAATCCCCACCCTGGCCCTGCCTCTTCCCAAGCACGCTGCATTCCTCCGCCTCTCCCCTCCCTCCCAGGCTTGCGCTAATCAGCTGTATGGCAGCGCAAGTGGTGGAGGGAGGGGGGAGAAGCAGGATGCGGCAGCCCGCTCAGGGGAGGCGGAGGCGAGCTGGTGCGGAGGGGGGGGCGGAGCATGGAGCTGCCAGTGGGTGCTCAGCCCCCACCAATTTTTTCTATGCTCTGGCGGCTCTTGGGTTTTTTTTGCTTTTGTTTTTGTTCTTTCCTCCTCTGCTGGCTCTTGGGTTTTTTATTTTTTTTATTTTTATTTTTATTTTTATTTTTTCACCCCTGCTCCCACCCCCCTGGTCCCGATATTTCACATCTCTCATCTGGTCACCCTAATTGACATATTATACCAATGTGATCTTCAAGTGAGATCAGGCCTAACTGTTCACTTGGGAGGTATGGGCTTTCTCACTCATCACTGTGTGTGTATGTGTGTGTGTGCACATGCATTCAGGCCTCTACCCTTAGCTCTTGAGCAATTTAGATAAGTATATTATTTAGCTGAAGTTTATAATGTTAAATATTTGAGCCAAATTTTGCTCTGGCATGCATGCATACTGCTCCTATTTGAAGTAAAGATATATTTGTTATATTAGTCCTAGAATATTTTCTAATGTAAAATATATTGGTGGATATCCTTGTCTGGTCTGTTGGCTGGATTCTCTTCTGCCTTTTCCTCTACGTTGTCGTGTGCAAAGGGAATATAAAATTCTACTATTCTGATCTGATATTTTTATGTGCACTCTGTACTGGTGTAAATGACAATGAAAAAGCATGAGTCAGTGGATAATTTGGCTTCAGGAGTTTGGCTGGAGTAAGGAGTGAGACCTTTTCTATTCAAGTACAGTTTTGCCTGTATAGTTATATTAGCAAAAACCCCACTATGGGTGCAGGTATATTGGTATAAAAGTGCTTATACCAGTATAACTGATGCCAGTTTTCCCCAAGTGTGCATAAATTTTACTGGCCTTAGGGCTTTTACCGCATAGCTATATTGGTTAGGGATGTGATTTTTACCGATATACCTATGTTGTTAAAAGCCCTAAAGCGTAGACTGGGCCTGAATCATTTAGCCCATTATTTCTTTAAAATATATATTTCAAAGATCATTCACACTGATTCCATTTGTGACACTTCAAATGTGCATTTATCTATTTTAAACGTGCAATATTTTAACAAATCATCATTATGGAAAATATGTTAAGAGACTGCAAGATTGTATACTGCTTTGGATGGCTAGAAAATCAATAGTCAACTGGCAGATAGAGACCAATTTCTCAGCAGACCACTCACCAATATCCTTAAAAGCACAGGATTGCTGTTGTAAACAAGTTAACATGGTTTATAAAACACATTGTTTCAAGGGGATTAGTTATTACCACATACAATGATTATTTTTAATGCTGATTGGCTTATGGGTGAGTAATTACAATGGATAATAAATGAGTAATTAATTGTCCATAATGACCACTGTCTTGGAGATTTTCCCTTAACAAACTGACTTCTGCTAATCATTCTTAAATTTAATTTTTTGCATCCTTCTTTTCCCATAGCCCATCTGCCTTCTTGATTCTGTAACTACAGTGTAGGATAAGAGTTCCTACACTGGGGGGGGGGGGGGGGGGGGGCAGGAGGGATCGATCTAAGATACGCAACTTCAGCTATGAGAATAGCGTAGCTGAAGTCTACGTATCTTAGCTAGACTTA
The DNA here is from genome assembly GCF_011386835.1 of Chrysemys picta bellii. Lineage (NCBI taxonomy): Eukaryota > Metazoa > Chordata > Testudines > Emydidae > Chrysemys > Chrysemys picta. Next base: position 47,713,679 of record NC_088798.1, on the reverse strand, counting down.
GAATCATTTACTTCGCATCCTCATGGTGCGGGATCGATGGCCACCGCTCCCCCGTCGACTTTGCTTCCACCTCTCACCGAGCTGGAGTTCAGCAGTCGACGGGAGAGCGATCGGGGATCGACTTATCGTGTCTACACTACACGCGGTAAATCGATCCCCGATCGATCGCTACCCGCCGATCTGGCGGGTAGTGTAGATGTACCCCAAGATTCCCCCATCTTACTTGTCTGTCTGGGCTAGCTACTTTAACTGACATTGGCTGGACTATTCTGATTCTGCAGATGCTGCTACTGCGTGTTTATTTCATTTCCAGTGGGACAGTTACTGGATTATCTTTGGTTTCATTGATAGTCACCAATTTTTTCTAGCCTACTATTGTTATGGGTGTTTCATGGGATTACCATTCCCCTACAGACTCTACCCATATTTATTTTAAAGAGGTTTGCATAGGAAAGTCCCCGTTCATAGTATTTGTTGGGCCCTCTGGTGTGGTGTCCCTCAACCTTTTTCAGGAGTCTGATTTGTCTTGCGTACCCCAAGTTTCACCTCACTTAAAAACTACTTGCATACAAAATCAGACATAAAAATACGTCACAGCACATTACTATTGAAAAATGGCTTACTTTCTAATTTTTACTATATCATAAAATAAATCAATTGGAATATAAATATTGTACTATACATTTCAGTGTATAGTATATAGAGCAATATAAACAAGTCATTGGCCATATTAAATTTTAGTTTGTACTGACTTTGCTAGTGCTTTTTATGTAGTCTGTTGTAAAACTAGGCAAATATCTAGATGAGCTGACATACCCCCTGGAAGACTTGCTTATCCCTGGTTGAGAATCACTGCTTAATGGCTTCCAAGTACTGTGATTCACAGGCTACCGTGCTGAGAATTGTCATCAAGCTGCAGAGCCACTGGGTTGAGACAAGGAAACAACATAATAAAGTAAAAGATTTTTTTTAACTAATTCAGTCCAAATGTTTTAAATGCTGTGTTTACTGGTTGCAGGCCTTGTAAGTGATGATATTTGACAGAGACAGAAAACCTTTTCCATTACATATTATCGTTATATTGGTCCTGAATAAATAAAAAAAAAAAAACGAAGCAGATCGTTAGGTCTCTCTTTTCTATGTATGTTATTAGTGAACCCTTATCCCTATGTGCTAAGTATTTGTGTGCTTATGGTGGTCCAGGACAATGACTGGGTAACCCTTGGTTTTCTACTACACCTCTAGCCGGATATAACACTGTCCTTGGGAGCCAAAAAATCGTACTGTGTTTTAGGTGAAATGGCGTTATATCGAACTTGCTTTGATCCGCCGGAGTGCGCAGCCCCGCCCCCCCCCCCAGGAGCACTGCTTTACTGCATTATATCTGAATTTGTGTTATATCGGGTCGCGTTATATCGGGGTAGAGGTGTAATTTAAAAAAAAAGTAGTCTTTAAATTATATATTTTTGAATATGTATTGGCCCAGATCCTTAAGTATGACTTAGTGCAAAATTTAGATAGGTGAGGACACCTTTTATGCTTCCATGATTCTAGGGCTAGTGGTAGACAAGGCCACTCCCTGGTGCAAGCTAGAGAGGTTTTCGCCCTGCTCTAACTTACATTTGGCTTCTCAGATGTACCAAATTCTGGCAGCCTGGGATATCTGGAGTGCAGAGATGTTTCCTGGCTATGTCCTCTTTCCCTCAGTTATGCTTCCTATGTTGTGTGAGGGACTAGGAAAGGTGATATACTAACCGCTTTGATGGCTCCTACATCATGGGATCCCCGTAAGCAGCGAGGAGTCTGGATCTGCTATGTTTGACTGCTCTGCAGAGCTATAGGTATCACAAAGCAATACTAAAATCTAGCCAGAAAATACTCAAGTTTCCAGCTGACTTGTGGCTAAAGTTCATGCAGAAAAGGGTAGTTTACAAGATAATATATTCTGCTTTCTCCTCATAAACAACTTTCACCAGTAATCTTAGTGTTGCATATCCCACATGCTAGAGCAATATCGTGCTAGCATCCCTTTAACACTTTCTCGGAAGAGAAGATAAAACTGAATCAATAGTCTAAATTAGCAGCTAAAGAAACTCTTTTTTTCCTTAACAAAATTTCTCCTTTCTAGAACTTTAGGATTATTGAACCCAAGAGTGTGTGATCCTTTCATCTAATAAAACTTAGATTTTTCTCAAAAAGAAGAACAGGAGGACTTGTGGCACCTTAGAGACTAACAAATTTATTAGAGCATAAGCTTTCGTGGACTACAGCCCACTTCTTTGGATGCATATAGAATGGAACATATATTGAGGAGATATATATACACACATACAGAGAGCATAAACAGGTGGGAGTTGTCTTACCACCTCTGAGAGGCCAATTAATTAAGAGAAAAAAACTTTTGAAGTGATAATCAAGCTAGCCCAGTACAGACAGACAGTTAGATAACAAGTGTGAGAATACTTATAAGGGGAGATAGATTCAATGTTTGTAATGGCTCAACCATTCCCAGTCCTTATTCAAACCGGAGTTGATTGTGTCTAGTTTGCATATCAATTCTAGCTCAGCAGTTTCTCGTTGGAGTCTGTTTTTGAAGTTTTTCTGTTGTAATATAGCCACCCGCAGGTCTGTCACTGAATGACCAGACAGGTTAAAGTGTTCTCCCTCTGGTTTTTGAGTATTTTGATTCCTGATGTCAGATTTGTGTCCATTAATTCTTTTGCGTAGAGACTGTCCGGTTTGGCCAATGTACATGGCAGAGGGGCATTGCTGGCACATGATGGCATATATCACATTGGTAGATGTGCAGGTGAACGAGCCCCTGATGGTATGGCTGATGTGATTAGGTCCTATGATGATGTCACTGGAATAGATATGTGGACAGAGTTGACATCGGGGTTTGTTACAAGGATAGGTTCCTGGGTTAGTGGTTTTGTTCAGTGATGTGTGGTTGCTGGTGAGTATTTGCTTTAGGTTGGGGGGTTGTCTGTAAGCGAGGACAGGTCCTGTCTCCCAAGATCTGTGAGAGTAAAGGATCATCTTTCAGGATAGGTTGTAGATCTCTGATGATGCGCTGGAGAGGTTTTAGTTGGGGGCTGAAGGTGACAGCTAGTGGTGTTCTGTTATTTTCTTTGTTGGGCCTGTCTTGTAGGAGGTGACTTCTGGGTACTCGTCTGGCTCTGTCCATCTGTTTTTTCACTTCAGCAGGTGGGTATTGTAGTTTTAAGAATGCTTGATAGTGCTTCCGTCGACGTGCAAAGGCTGAAATTGTGGAAAAGCAACATCACTTGCCACATAACCTCAGCCATGCAGAACACAACGCCATCTACAGCCTCAGAAACAACCCTGACATCATAATCAAAAAGGCTGACAAAGGAGGTGCTGTCGTCATCATGAATAAATTGGAATATGACCAGGAGGCTGCTAGACAGCTCTCTAACACCACATTCTACAGGCCATTATCCTCTGATCCCACTGAGGATTACCTAAAGAAACTACACCATCTGCTAAAAAAACTCCCTGACAAAGCACAGGAACAAATCTGTACAGACACATGCCTAGAACCCCGACCAGGGGTATTCTATTTGCTACCCAAGATCCATAAACCTGGATATCCTGGATGCCCCATCATCTCAGGCATTGGCACCCTAACATCAGGCTTGTCTGGTTATGTAGACTCTCTCCTCAGACCCTATGCTACCAGCACTCCCAGCTATCTTCGAGACACCACTGACTTCCTGAGGAAACTACAATCCATCGGTGATCTTCCAGAAAACACCATCCTGGCCACTATGGACGTAGAAGCCCTCTACACCAATATTCCACACAAAGATGGACTACAAGCTATCAGGAACAGTATCCCTGATAATGTCACAGCTAACCTGGTGGCTGAACTTTGTGATTTTGTCCTCACCCACAACTATTTCACATTTGGGGACAATATATACCTTCAAGTCAGCGGCACTGCTATGGGTACCCGCATGGCCCCACAATATGCCAACATTTTTATGGCTGACTTAGAACAACGCTTCCTTAGCTCTCGTCCCCTAACGCCCCTACTCTACTTGCGCTACATTGATGACATCTTCATCATCTGGACCCATGGAAAAGAAGCCCTTGAAGAATTTCACCATGATTTCAATAATTTCCATCCCACCATCAACCTCAGCCTAGATCAATCCACACAAGCGGTCCATTTCCTGGACACTACTGTGCTAATAAGTGATGGTCACATAAATACCACCCTATACCGGAAACCTACTGACCGCTACACTTACCTACATGCCTCCAGCTTCCATCCAGGACACACCACACGATCCATTGTCTACAGCCAAGCTCTAAGATATAACCGCATTTGCTCCAATCCCTCGGATAGAGACAAGCACCTACAAGATCTCTATCAAGCATTCTTAAAACTACAATACCCACCTGCTGAAGTGAAAAAACAGATTGACAGAGCCAGACGAGTACCCAGAAGTCACCTCCTACAAGACAGGCCCAACAAAGAAAATAACAGAACACCACTAGCTGTCACCTTCAGCCCCCAACTAAAACCTCTCCAGCGCATCATCAGAGATCTACAACCTATCCTGAAAGATGATCCTTTACTCTCACAGATCTTGGGAGACAGACCTGTCCTCGCTTACAGACAACCCCCCAACCTAAAGCAAATACTCACCAGCAACCACACATCACTGAACAAAACCACTAACCCAGGAACCTATCCTTGTAACAAACCCCGATGTCAACTCTGTCCACATATCTATTCCAGTGACATCATCATAGGACCTAATCACATCAGCCATACCATCAGGGGCTCGTTCACCTGCACATCTACCAATGTGATATATGCCATCATGTGCCAGCAATGCCCCTCTGCCATGTACATTGGCCAAACCGGACAGTCTCTACGCAAAAGAATTAATGGACACAAATCTGACATCAGGAATCAAAATACTCAAAAACCAGTGGGAGAACACTTTAACCTGTCTGGTCATTCAGTGACAGACCTGCGGGTGGCTATATTACAACAGAAAAACTTCAAAAACAGACTCCAACGAGAAACTGCTGAGCTAGAATTGATATGCAAACTAGACACAATCAACTCCGGTTTGAATAAGGACTGGGAATGGTTGAGCCATTACAAACATTGAATCTATCTCCCCTTATAAGTATTCTCACACTTGTTATCTAACTGTCTGTCTGTACTGGGCTAGCTTGATTATCACTTCAAAAGTTTTTTTTCTCTTAATTAATTGGCCTCTCAGAGGTGGTAAGACAACTCCCACCTGTTTATGCTCTCTGTATGTGTGTATATATATCTCCTCAATATATGTTCCATTCTATATGCATCCGAAGAAGTGGGCTGTAATCCACGAAAGCTTATGCTCTAATAAATTTGTTAGTCTCTAAGGTGCCACAAGTCCTCCTGTTCTTCTTTTTGCGGATACAGACTAACACGGCTGCTACTCTGAAACCTTAGATTTTTCTATAATAATTTGTTGTAGCTAGACGTGGCATCCCTGATCTGAAACCTTGATGAAAGGAGGTAGCTATGTTATCAATTGACAGGTTTGACAAAGAAAAGGAAAATAATGAATGTTGGAAAAGATAATGAATCATGCATAGTACACCCAAGATTATATATAATTTTGTTAAATTAATATACCATGTTTTAAGGTAACAGAAATACCATGAAATCTCTTGATGGGAAAAGAACAAGAAAATGTTTCATATTAATGCAATCCTAATGGAAAACCACTTATGGTAAATAACTATAATTTGCATTCTGATCCCTGTTCTGTGAAGTGACTTATCAAAAAGCAATACTCCATTATTTCTCTATAAAAGTTCTAATTTTGTATTAAAATAACCCACAAACTTTTCAGGTGGATCATTAGAATGAATTCCTTTTTTTAAAAGCCTGTCTCTCTCATCACTGTGCGACTCACAAAAATACATTTTAAACAACTTTATTGTACATGACAGGCTAATTTTTTCATTCAGAGATAATCATTGAAATACAAAATTTCTGTGCATTCTCCCTCTCTCTCTGACAGTTACTTTAGGTACAACCTTGGTCTGTTCATAGAAGGCTTTTGTAAATAGCAGTTGAAGCATAAGATTCTCAAGAAAATGATATATATTTGCATATGTGGGGACGATTGCTGCAGCTGATCAGAATTAATTACTCTTGATTATGAGCAAATAAAAATGTACAAAGTGTAATGGCCACACTGGCTTAATTTTAGTTATACTGTTCACCTTCACATTAGGGCCATGGATTTATTGACTACAAATGGGCATGGGGGATTTTGTTTCTCCCATTCTTTGCTTTTATCTGTTTTTTTTCAAAGGTGGTTAGGTTTGGGGTATGAGACAATTTTAAAAGATCCTGATATTTCAGAGGGCAGGTGTTTGGCACTTTGAGAGGCCCTTTTAAAGTTTTCCCAGTTGGGCATTCAAACGGAGCCATTCAAAATAACTAATCACTGCAACAGCCTAATGGAGTGCGCCTGGTGTGATATAAATTGGCTATGACCTAGAATATTTTAAGACTTATCTTCCATGGCACATGAATAGCCATGAATAGACCTAATTGTAGCTGCATTTTTAGTCAAGAAGCTGAAATCTTGCTGTGATCTTGTGGAGTAAAGGCTCATTTATTACTATCTTCTATTTTGACAGGCATCATGACCAGCAGAGTTTTACATTTGGAATCCAGGAAATGGTGGATAAGCAGTAAAAATAAAGTGAGAAAGTGCACGTGTTTTAAATTAGCTTCACTAATTATTAGTAGGGAGCTATGGAATGTAGCAATCAACATTTACTTTGTTTTAAAATCAAAGTAATGTTGTCAGTTTGTTTCCTCTGTATAGCTGTCAGAATACTAGCAATTGCTTTGGAAAACAGATTTCTGAAACATTTAAGGGTCTGCTGAATCATTTCAACTTTCTTCATGAATGATTAGTGGGGCCTTCAGCAGATCAGTCAAGTGACCTGCTTTATAATAAGAGGGACCAGTGGCTCAGTGCTGTACAAACTTTTCTGTTCCAAATTAATGAAATGTATACCACAGGGCTCAGGCATTTTCGTCTGGGAAAGGTTACATAATACGGGCTATGCAAAGGCAGGCAACAAAAGCATGTCCTAAATTAATAACTGTGGATCAATTTCAGACCTAAGAAGCTGTGAGACTTGGAATGCAAGCAAGTGGGGGAATGGGCAGAAGCAATAGCAATGAGTAGATGATTTGAAACCTCTTTGATATAATTATTTTGAAACAGATGCCTTAGAAACCAACGTTAGATGCATCTCATGAGGGGTTCTTGGTTAGGTGTCATGAAATTACTACAGCCACTGCCAGTTGCTGGGAAGGAAATAGTTCCATGCTTTTAAATGCAACGCATGCTGCAATGACAACTTCTTGCAGAGTTTACTGGCTTTCTTATTAAAGTTTAAAATATACAGTGAGGCACAATAATTGCCTGGATTAAAATGAATATTTTTCTTATGGAAATGTCCAGGAGCATGTGTTTGCAAGTGGAGTTTGGAATAGCAGTGACCTACACAACAGATCCCACTCTTGCTATTTATGTAATTCACTAATGGTGGTGTAATTATCCTACTAGGTCTTATTATAAAAGACAATGATAAATCAGCACCAGTTTTCTTCTCCATCTTTAGTGCTTTTTGCAATTAAACTAAGGCTTGACATTATTTAATGTTGGCCATCACAATAAATGAAATGTAGTTTAGAAGATTGGAACTAAATTAATGGACTATTGATTGACAGCCGTGTTAGGCTCATCTTCCTGATTTTTTTGGTTCGGGAGAGGGCAAACAAAGACTGTCTTCAGGTGAAACAGAAGTTACAAAATAAATATGAGAACCCAGGTAAGTGCAGTAAAATCTCTTCTATGAGAGGAGTTAGCAGAATTGCCTTTCTAGCTAGTTTGCTCCTTTTAGTCTATTTTTATAAGCAGACTCTGATGTTGTGTCTCATGCTCAGTGAGTATGAGAGGTTCAGAAGCATGGATTATTCATATTGTTCTTCCCTTTTCTAACTTTTAAAACCTCTTCCCTTTCTATTTTTATTGTGTCTGATGTAATTGCATATCTGAGAGCTTGGAAGCTAATAAAATGTTATCTCTAGTAAGAGATTAAAGCCCCAGTTCAGCAAAGCATATGTTTATGTCCCACTGATTTAAGAATGTGCTTAAGGGCTTTGCTGAACTGGGGTGTAATTCATCTGTAGGGGTAACGTGTAGGGAGAAATCCACGTTTGTCAGGTTCCACAGAAACCTTTAACACCAGGAGAGTTCCCCAGTCAGATATCAAATTATGGGAATTACATCATCACCACAAACTTTCTTCAGCTAATCATATTCATGGCTATTATATTGCAAGATGCTGTTGCAAATCGCTTAATGAAGCGGAGGCATCATATACATCACACCCTTCACTGGTGTCAGATATGCCACCCTTCTGTCATAGCATCTTTATTATATTTTGTCTGTGACCTAGATGAAGCCTCCCATTGACTTCAGTGGGTGTTGGATCATGCCCAGAGTGGACAGCATGGAAGAAGACATGTGTGAGTGGTGAGTCTACAAGCTATCAAGACTGTCAATCATGATCACATCACTGTACACAGAGCTGTCTTTGGAGTTGGAGAAAGGTCTGCAAGACAATTCTTGGGGCACCCTTAAACTTAACTGACTCATCATATGTTAGAAGATGGGGAGAGGGTTCATGAAGTTCCCACCGTATCCTGCTGCAGGACAAGTGGGGCCCCACTGTCAGTACTAGGATTTATGGCTGTTTTTAACATTTTTGCAGGGGTCAATTGTCAAAGCTGGGGGGTTTCAAGAGTCTCTAGGTTTGAACTTTTTGTGTACATTCCCCTGAGTTTTAGCGCATACATAGCCCTGTACAAACATTAACTAGTCATCAGAATACTCCCCTGCCCCCTTCAGTGAGGGGAGAAAATGACACTTCACTTACATTTTAAAGATGAGGAAAAAAACTCTCTTTTGACGGTGTGACGTTATTGATATAATCTGGGACCATATAGATCATTGTTGCAACCAAGGTCCTGTAGTGGCACGCAAATCTTGTATAAAGGGGGTCAAATGGGGTGTCTAAGACAAGGTTATGGTTTACTGGTTATGATTATGCTGTCTATATGTGTGTATCAATTTTGTAGTTGAAGTTATGAATATTGGCTCTATACTGTCTGTATTTCCAACTTATGCTATGCTGCTGGGTGACATCCCAGACAAACTGGTGTTAGCTCTGCCTAGCCTGCTTGATGGCCCATTAAGGACCATCAGCTATACAATGGACCCATTGAGAGAAGGCAAATATGCCTTGAGACTCAGCAAAATATGCAGGAACTTGCCCATGTGACTCCAGACTCCATTTTGCTGTAATTTTCCACAGTAAGAACAAAGAGGTGTTCTTACACCTGGAAAAGACTATATAAGGCTGATGCCTCATCTCCATCTGGTCTTCAATCTTGCTTCATACCTCTGGAGGAACTTTGCTATGAGCTGAAGCTTTGAACAAAGGACTGAGGACCCATCCCAGCAGGGGATGTATTCCAGAGACTTGATTTGAACCTGCAGTTTATTCTATCGCTGCTGCAAGCCTGAACCAAGAACTTTGCCATTACTGTATGTAATTGATTCCATTTAACCAATTCTAACTCTCATCTCTATCTTTTTCCTTTTGTGAATAAACCTTTAGATTTTAGATTCTAAAGGATTGGCAACAGCGTGATTTGTGGGTAAGATCTGATTTGTATATTGACCTGGGTCTGGGGCTTGGTCCTTTGGGATCAGGAGAACCTTTTTCTTTTACTGAGGTATTGGTTTTCATAACCATTTGTCCCCATAACGAGTGGCACTGGTGGTAATACTGGGAAACTGGAGTGTCTAAGGAGATTGCTTGTGAGACTTGCGGTTAGCCAGTGGGGTGAGACCGAAGTCCTCCTAGTCTGGCTGGTTTGGTTTGCCTTAGAGGTGGAAAAACCCCCAGCCTTGGGCTGTAACTGCCCTGTTTGAGCAATTTGTCCTGAGTTGGCACTCTCAGTTGGGTTCTGCCAGAACCGCATTGTCACAGACGGGACTTGACTAAAGGTATACTGGGAGCCACAATTAAGAGCTGGGATTAGAATGCCAATCCCTTGTTTTCAGCCCTGTGTTTTGTCTACTAGCCCATGCCACCTCCCACACTGATGAGCTCAAGAGCTTTTTCTTGTGCCTCGAGACCACACTGCCTGTTTAGCGGAAGTGCTGGCTCAGTTGCAGGCACCTAACTGGAAGGGAGCTTGCATCATCTGCCACAGCGTGGGCACCCAACCCCTCTCAAGATGTGAATTGGTTTATCACCTTCCCTAGAAATTGAGGGACTTGGGACCCTGGGTGCTAAAGGCCAGCTTTGGACGGATGGAAAGGGGAATGTAAATAGTCCATGTGATCTTTTGGAAAGGTTAGTAAGGTAAGAGGCTCAATTTTAACTTGCAGTAACTACACTTAAATGGAACCTGTCAGGCTAGCTATATTTCACAGACTCTTCTGTTTTAATCTGAGTGTCTCTTCTCTTAAATATTCTTTTTAATTAGACAACTTGAGTCCTAGACTCTTGTTTGGTAATTTCATGCAGACTGACTTGAAGAGGTGGAACAATCTTCAACTTCTCTGATGATCTAGAGAAGGAGGATGCCTGGAAACTGGGGATTCTCAGTCAAAAGAGCATAGACTTAGAGTGCCTCTTCCATAAGGTATTTCTTTTGCTGCTCTGAGATCCAAGGAACAAATGGGGAACCATCTTCTGAGCATGGATAAGAAGGCAGTGTAAAGGGCAAAATGTGACTATGGGTGGGATAAAGCAGTCATGAAAATTCAGACCCCTCCTTGGGGTCTGGTTTATTAAAACATTGCAGTTCAAATGTTAACTAAAACCAAAATAAGTCTTTCTCCCACTCCACAGTTGCTTCTGCCCCTTGCTGGGGGTGCGGCGTGTGGGCGGGAGCTCAGATTAGGGGGCTCAGGGCAGGGAGTTGGGGTGCGGGGTGCAGGAAGGGTTTGGGGTGTGGGCTCCAGCCTGGCACTCCTCACTTCGAGCGGCTCCAGGGTGTCAGCAGCATGCAGCAGGGCTCAGGCAGGCTCCCTGCCTGCTCTGGCCTCGCGCCACTCCCGGAAGCGACTGGCACAATGTCTTTGCAGGGGGGCTCCATGTGCTGTCCTTGCCTGCGGGTACTGCCTCCAAAGCTCCCATTGGCTGCAGTTCCCTGTTCCCGGCCAATGGGAGCTGTGGGGGGTAGTGCCTGTAGCCGAGGGCAGTGCACAGAGTCCTCTTTCCCCCCTCTCTCCAGGGGCCACAGGAACGTGGTGCTGGTCGCTTCTGGGAGTGGTGCAGGGCCAGGGCAGGGCAGGGAGCCTGCCTTAGCCGTGTGGCACCATGGGGGTGACAATCCTGCGGGCCGTAGTTTGCCCACCCCTGATCTAGGCAGAGGTGGTAGGGCTGTGTGTGCCCAGCTCCCCATAAGGACTAGCCTACACTGTGACACCACAGTATATACATAGTATTTCTAAGGGGCACTCCTCTCCCCCCAACTCAGACTGCCCAGCCTGTCAGTCACATCCTTCTGTTCCCTTAGCCAGGGTCCATGTCACAGACACAGTCTATGCTTTCCAGGGTCTTAGATCATACCTCCAACTCAGATCTCTGACCTTTATAAGCTGCTTGAATTCATTATTGTATCACAACAGGCATGCTGGCTAAGCTTATTAGCATTTTTCAACAGTGTAATGTTTGATCGGGTGTACTACCTAGGGTACAAGAATGGTCTCTGTTCTTTGTACAATGATTATTTTCTCTTATTTCTGCTAGAATCCCCCTGACTAGTTCTGCAAATATTTTTCAATTTCATCTGTCGAAATCCAGTATTTCAAATGCCCCTTTGATCTTGCCTATACCTTATTCAGCCAAAAGGGTCAACATGACTGGATCCTGATTTGTATGTTAGTAGTTCCTGGCTGGAACTGTTAAAACTGAGTCAATCTCAGCCTTCTTTAATGCAAAATTATTGATATGTTTTGTATGACTATTGGTAAGATGCTACTATAGATTAGTCCACCAATAGTTCATACTTGATTTAAAGTCCATCTGTCACAGGCTACCTGCTCCAGAGTCCTCTTATCTGCAGAAGTATCTGGCTTATTCCCTCTTTTTCTCTCTGTATCCTTCATTACCTTCAAATACAGCTGATCACGGTCCAATCATCTTTCTCTATCTAGTTGCCTCTATAGTAGCCCCTTTGACCCCCGTTTAGCACCTTCAGCTGACACTACTGATTGCTGTTTTTCTTGCTCTCTCTTTTTAAAAGCTTTCCAAGTATATAAGCCCAGGGAGAGAGCTTAAATAAGTCAAAAGGAAGAACTCACTTCTCCCCTCCCCTTCCCACTCCTCCCCACAAAAGCACTTAAATGTATGTGTTTTTCTTGGCTCTCACAAACATTCTTACTCCTTGATTTCTCTCGCTCCGTGGAAAAAAGAGCTGAATCTCTTAATAGAAACACCAGCAGCTTGTAGGCTTATGTTTCATCTACGAACCTATGGGTCACATCTCAGGGAGTGCCTGAGCCTTTCTGAGTGAGCTTTGTGGGGCTTATTCCCTAGAGCTCAAATCACTGGTGAACAAGCTCACTCCAGCTTTAAAGATGGAAAAGTCTTGTAGTGATTGAGGCTGAGAAAGGAGTCTGTAACTTTCTTGAATCTCATCCACCATTCTGAACACGACACCGATGATTAGGAATTTTGGAAGGAAAGGAGATGTCTCAGATTTTGTTATATCTGCTCTTCAGGGGTCTGATCCCTTTCATGCTGTCTAGATGTTGACATCAAAATGGCAACTAATTAAAAGCAAAAGAGCTAGCCTCTTTTGAACTTGAGCACTTCTTTGGAGATGAGAGATGTGGCTGTCCTAGTTATTTTCATAGCTGCTTACTTTTAACTCTTAAGCCTGCTTGGAACATATTAGTCTCATAGTTAACATTGGTGATAGATTTGTTTTTGAGAGGAAGTACATTCATTAATTACCTCACTGGGGTTGGAAACTATGATCAATTTCCCCCCCCCCCACCCCCCCTCTCTCTCTCCAGTATTATTCAACATCTATAATTCTTTCTATGGCCTTATAAATATTCTCAGAATCTACATCACTAGAATTCAAGGGATAAATAATAGGGCCTGATCCTCAGCTGGTATAAATTGGAATAGCTCCATCGAAGTCCGAGGTTTTATGCTGTTTTACATCAGCTGTAACCATGTGGGTACCTGGAGTATATGGAGGTGAGATCAATAGCTACACAGACACAGGGAGAAGCTAATTGTCCAATCTGGGGTGAGGAAGGAATAGTCCCCATAGTGTAAGTTGGTAGTTCACTTGGGTTCCCCTCTCTGTTCACTTCATGAAACATCAAACAAAGATCATCTGGATCCAGTAAACATGTGGTATCTGTTCCGCATAGTTCTATTCCTGTGACTGTAGGGGCAAGAGGTAACTAATGGATGCTGGTTACTCCCATCCTCTTCAGTGTTTCTTTTTGTGTTGTGCAGAAGATAGGGCTGGATGTGATACCACTGGGCCGGGCATCCAAATACATTCTAATTCACTGAACATCTTTCTAGCTGAAAAATAGGCTAGAGGGGTCATAAGACTCATCCAGTCTAATGGAATCCTAGAAGTTAGAGATTGAAAACCCCAATAAATCATGCAGTTCATCCTCATATCTATAAGGGAGTGTTGCCTGGAGTGCTTTTTCCCTCCCCTCCTCCCCCGGCCCCAGTGTATTCCATGTAGTTTTAAGTGAGGAGGACCCCATCAATTCCCTTTGGGGAAAATTTCACAGCCTAACAGAGCTCATAGTCAATTTTTTTGTAATATTTATAATAAATTTCCCCTTCCTTCATTCAAGTTCATCAACCCTAGTTATAACCCCAAATAACACAAATTGCTCTCCTTTCTTGGTGTTTCAGATTTATGTGTAAATGTATAATTTCTCCTCATCTCCTTCATAGTTATTTACACAAGCTAAGTGTGTGTTTGTGTGTATATATATATTCTTTTAATCATTCCTCATAATTCAATCTTTTAGGCATCCCCAAAATTTTGTTGCTCTTCTCTAGTTTACCTGTATCTTTGTGGTAATCAGATGCCCAGAACATAATTAATAACATAAGGTTCAGGCACATTAAAGCAATATGGAAAGATGGACAAACGTCTCCCTTTTTTCCGATGTGCTGTCTGTTTGCAGCCCAAAATTGCATTGGCCTTTTTTCCCCTGCCTTGTTGCATTTGTAAATGCTTTCATGTCTATTTTTTGCCTGCTATCTCTGAGCATTACTGCTTTCTCAGTATATCTTTTCTACTGGGTATTTTTCCTGTGAATCATTTCCCTCTCTCCATATGTCTTAGATTGTATTGTTCCACAATGAATTTCATCTTATTTTCCAGCCATATTTTGAATCCTGTATGCAGCATTGTCAATCCCAAGTGTTCAACAATCATGAAATTCAAGAAAAATACATTTTGGGTTCTTTTCCTTTGCCTTCTGGTTATGGAGACTTTAATATACTCTCAGGTCACATTTTCTAGTTTTTCCTTCACAATCATGAGGGCTAGAAACATACTTTAAATGAAAGATGAATTTCTCATGTAATCATGTGCCTACTAGAGATTTAAGAAAAACAAAATACCACAAGACTCATGATAAAATGGCAAGAATTGACAATGCTGCGTACGTTGGCCAAAGGGGTATGACCGGCTCATATACTGACCCTTTAGTTCTGCACCATTAGGTCTTCAACCTTCACACATTTTCAATAGGACTGCTGCCTAAGGCCTATTTGTGTTAGTATGAGTTCAAAGTTCAGGCTCCGGGTGAACAAGTCTCACTCCCTGCACTCAGAGTGCAGCTATGTTACTTTCAATACGTGTCTGTAATCTACTGGCCCAGTTGAGAATCAAGTTAGTGGCAGAGTTATGAAATTGCTGCAATGACTGTGCCAGTGGATTTAATGTAACAATGGCACATTTTCTAAACTAGTTGACGCTTTATAGTATATTTTTCTTGCAATATTCAACTAGAAATGGATTGAAGTCTTGGTGCTGAAAGAACAGCACAATTTATCCTTTTTACAGTTTCAATAAAGAAAAAAAATCTTTGTGTAAACTCTAGCAATTACCTTGTACATTTTATTATACTGTAAGCAGCCACGCCTGGATAGTTAAAATGATGAAGGGAAATGAGTAAATACCACTCGTTTTGTTATCGCTGGGTAGATGCACATCTGTACAAGAAAGAAAAGAAAGGCAAATGAAATGGCTTTTTCTCAAAAAAGCCAATGTTTAAGAAATACGTTGAGGTGACCATGCTGCTAGTGCCCCTCTGCTTTAAATTTCCTGATAAATAAGCATCTCCCAACGAGCAGAAAGAGAAAACAAACCATTTTGTTACTCATGCATACAATTAAGCAGCAGTTTCTCAATTAAATTTCTTTTTTGTTTTAAGAAGGTCCTGTCTGAGAAACTTTAAAGCACCTGGCTTTAAAATGTGGTGCTTAGAATACCTTGACTCTACAAATGAGATGATGAAGGAGAAATTCTTGGCTAGCTGAGGAGACAAATGACTTCCCATGTTTTAGAATTATTCTACCCCAGGTCATTTTGATACTGAATTTTCTGTTAGTTTTATCATCATTCCCCCTGCCTACTTTACTCATTTTCTAGCAGACTAAGTTTGCTATTGTTATGACGGGTTGCAATTCTCCCCCATGGTGAATGGGGGTCAGCAAAGGGCATGAGTGGAATTTAGGCTTTCCCTGTACACTTGGGAGCTCCCTATGGTATAGCTACACTGGTGCAAATGCTAGTGTCGATAGGAAGAGCTGCTATTTGCACTTGTGCTGTTTACCTGGTTCCTAGCTCAGGTACAAATAGCAGTTTTACCTGCCTATGCAGACACAGCCACAGCCACAAACTGGTGCCTAGGCCTTGTGTTGGGGATCTGCATTCAGGGACCCAGGTTTTTAACATGGGCATTATTTGCTTGGGTTTTGTGTTTCTCATTTTTTATTAGTGGATCCTGGTGAAATGGTCACTGGTTTCAGCACCTAGTCTGACATGATGAATTAGAGTTGAGGATTCTCTAGGACATTAATTGATATGGGCAGCATAGGGGGCATGGTGAGGACAAACAACGAACACCCTCGCTGGAGTGGCTCATGACTGAAAGTGCCTTTCTCAAGGCAGACACCCCCAAACTGATTATATGTTCTATAATCAGATTTTACCAACCCAGTACCAAATGTGAACTCCTGGGTCACTTATTTACAGTCTTACCATGTAGTCACAGACAGTCCTCTTAGGCTTTCCAGTCTATCTTGCCACGTAGGCAAGCTGGATTTAGTGATAAATGGTCACTAACACTAAAAAATCAGTAAGTATTCAGGTTGCTCCAAGCCCCAAAAGACCAGTTGCTTACCCCAGATCAGCTTGTACCTTAGATTTCAAATCAAAGACAACACCTGAAGGAAGCCAGTTCTGTAATAAATTAACTAAAGGTTTATTAACTAGGAAAAATAAATGAAAGAGTTATTTACAGATGGTTCCTAAAGATGACAGAGAAGTAGTAATCTCTCAATTTAAAATATCCTTCTGGGCGGACTCAGGGATAACTTAGTTTAGTTTCCCTAGCCTTGTGAGAGTTCAAACAGCAAGGAGATAACCATTTCTTCTTGTGAGCATCTTTATATGACCTCCCCCAGAGTTCAAATCTATGGGAGGAGGGCTCCTGCACGTAACCTCTTCATGGGTGGATGAGGCAATCAACAAAGCTTTGTCCTAGATGGCCCATTAAGTCTTGATAGTCTTTGTTGATGGGCAGGGGGAACTACTATTCCCATCTGATTTCACAAGTTCAGAGCAGGCATTTTTACAATTATTAAACAAACTTATATTGTACCTTGTAGCGTAGAATACAGACAAAACCTGTGAGGTTAATGTATGCAGCAACGAAAAGCATTTCAGCATCTAAATACATTCTTCTAAGACTCATACCTATTTTGAATAAAACTAACATAAAGGTGAGCTGGTTTGGTTTCCAGCTATGAGTTTATCAGTCCTTAGCTAATGCCTACAGCCTTGGCCAAAGCTAGCACTTCGTTTACTAGTGTTACCCCTCCTCCCCCCCACAGCATGTTTCTCTTCAGGATTGGGCACTTGTTTAGGTTTTCTAGTAGCAGGAGAGGATTGGAGAGATTCATTTTTGCAGGTGTACAGAAGTGTAAATTGCATCAGCTTAGCCTGCCAGTCCTGAAGAAGCACAGATAATATTTTCATTGCCTACCCCCTATTTGGGTTTCTGTGGTAGAGGACAACTTTACTCTCCAGGTGTCAGCTAGCATCACCCACTTTTTGAGGAGGGGTGATTTTGTTATTGCCCCTTCTTAGTGCAGCCTACACTCTGTTTTCTCCATTTAGCATTGACGGATGCTGAGAGGATAGATGTCTTCATTGAGCTATCCAGGGAGACTTCTAGACTTTTTTTCCCAGCAAGGCTGCAGCTGTGCACAATGACTTTATATTATTCCATCCAATATACATTATATTGCATGTGTTGGCCTTACATTCATATCACCTAACATCATGTGTCTCTAGGTCTTTCTGGGATTCAGCAATATCTGGCCTGGTTTTGACCAACCCAAATAACTGGAGATCTTCAGAACATTTTGCTGCCTCTTTAATCAGTCTATACTCTGTATAACAATTGAATATATTATAATCCTATGCCAAAAGAGCTATGGGCCAGATTTTGGGCCCCAGTTCTAATATCTTCACAAGTTAAAACTTGTATGGGCCTCTGGGTTTGTCCCTATATACATTTATGTTAACAGACTATGTGATTCTTAAAACAACACTACAGCAGTTAACTGTGATCAGGGGCGGCTCCAGGCACCAGTGCACCAAATGCATGCCTGGGGCAGGAAGCCGCGGGGAGCGGCCTGCCAGTCGCCATGAGGGCAATGGTCAGGCAGCCTTCGGAGGCATGCCTGTGGGAAGTCTTCCAGTCCCGCAGCTTCGGCGGCAATTTGACAGCGGGTACGCCGAAGGCATGGGACCGGTGGCTCTCCCACAGGCATGCCGCCGAATCCGTGTTACCAGCGGACCTCCCGCAGGCATGCTGCCGAAAGCTGCCTGACTGCCGTGCTTGGGGTAGCAAAATACATAGAGCTGCCCCTGACTGTGATATATAGCAGATATGTATTTCCATATTGTCATGCATCCTGCATAGATGCAGTATGAAGTACATTTACTTCTATGTATAATGATTGAAAGAAGTGCAGTTAATACCCTTATAAATTGCATATTTGTCTTATTGGTTCCCCCATATTTGTACTTGAATAGATATTGTTTTCCCCCATTGGGGTGTGGGGTGGGCAAGGATTGCAGGCCTGGATCCAATTAACTTAGATCATATTACCCTCATAGTGGTCTAGACTATAACTTTGCAACCTGTCCTATATAAAGAAGAGTGTGTGTGTAGTTGCAGTGCAGTGCCCCAGGAGCAGACAAGAGAATGAATTTTGATTGTCACAATTCCTCACCCTGCTCCCTTTTACTCTGGGGGAAGAATAAATTCCTTTACCCCCTTTCATGGACTAGTTTCCTCCCAACAGTGCCCTTGGCCAGCTACTCCCACTCGTCATCACTTCTTGTCCTCTCCCCCCAGACTTGCTCACTGTGGAGTGTGTTTGGGGTATGTCCCCTGCTCTTTCCACCATAGCCAAAGTCAAAATTTGAGCAGGGGAGCAAGGAAGAAGACCTTAATCCCTTTTCCTCCCTGGCACAGCCATGTAAGAGCTATGACAATCTAGCCCTTTGTCAAACTTGAAAGGCTTTTAAATATACATATTTCCCAGGTTAACAAGAACAGTGAGTGGGGTAAATAATAATATGGCTGCAATCACTGAAGGTAATTAGCATTATATAACAATGGACAAAGTATTCTGGGTGGGTTGCATAGTCAGGGAAAATTGAACAAACTTCAGTATAAGGGGGCAAGTTAACAAGGCACAAAAGCATAGTAAATTTGCTCACCATGTATATTTACTCATGCTCAGGCTAGTTTTACCTTTTTTAAATACAAGTGGCAGAGTTAAAATAATCCTTCTTGACTGACAGAGTATGTGTTTCTATTTCTATATTTTCCCAGAAACTGCACAAACCTGCAGTTTAATAAGCATTCCTTGATTAAATTCTGTTTGTCTGTGGTTATGCCAGGCTAGACTGAGCAGAAAAAAGACATAAACCTGGTAATGGCTTCTTGTGTTTGAGATAATTTAATTTGGTTCAAGTGTGCGATTCAGTAAGGCTGACTCTTCCAGTATAATGTATTTCTAATTACACGTTTGAGAATGCTAAGCAGAATCTGTTGACCTTCTTGTCACAGCCTTCAAGTAACCACACTATTCAGCATTCCCCCCTTAAAATATGGAACACCCAAGTCACAGAACCCTGGGATAAAGGTCTTGCAGTTTTTGTAGGTACAGTATATTGTCTCAGACATATTTAATTCATTGACTGTCTCTAATCTATGTAACTGGGAGAGTGGGGAAGATGCAAAATTATAGCTATAGAATCTCCGTTATATGCAATGTTATCATTTAAGCAGCTCACCCTGTAATTGACTTTTATAAATTGTTTGTGGAGCTGAAATTAATTTAATTCTTGGTAGGTTTTTTAATTAAAAATATTTGATATGTAGTAACGGTGCAGGCATTCTAACATGATATTTCCCTGGCAACAAGAGCTCTGTTGAAAGACAAATGCCAAGTAGTCCCTCTGCTCCTTCAGATCTAACCTCAGATATTGTCAATTGCCTGCTCCCTTACTAAGGGTACGTCTATACTTACCTCCGGGTCCGGCGGTAAGCAATCGATCTTCTGGGATCGATTTATTGCGTCTTGTCTAGACGCGATAAATCGATCCTGGATAGATCCTGGAAGTGCTCGCCATTGACGCCGGTACTCCTGCTCCATGAGAGGAGTACGCGGAGTCGACGGGGGGGCCTGCCTGCCATGTGTGGACCCGCGGTAAGTTAGAACTAAGATACTTCGACTTCAGCTACGTTATTCACGTAGCTGAAGTTGCATATCTTGGTTCGAAGTGGGGGGTTAGTGTGGACCAGCCCTTAGTCCATACCTTTCCTCATTTTACATTCATCCTCTGGCTGGGAGAGGAGGGAGCCTCCTTTAAGACTGCAGTGCCACTCCATTCAGCTAGTAGGCTTTAAGTATCACGTCAGTGAAACTGATAACTCTCTGCTCTGAGCTAATTTCAGTTTGGCTTGTTATAACAAAGAAAATTTTTCAGTGTAGAAAGCCCTATGGACTAGTTGGAAGTGTGGTCTGTTTCCTTTCTCACCTGCTCATGTTGTGGAAGATTCCTGTTCTTTCAGCCAAGTTCTCCTTTGGCTTTCAGAGAGATAAGGGAGGATGTGAGGATACATGGCAGTTCTTGTACTATCATAAAGGCCATTTCCTGTAAGTGGAAAATTTGAAGCGAAAATGTAAAATTTTTGCTTTTGTTGGAAATTAAATTTTTTTCCCCCATCAGCTACCAAAGTGAGATGAAATTTTTAAAATAATGACTGTGTGGCAAGAATAAACCCTGCAGAAGAGCCAAGTTTCATAGCAACTGTCAAGGCTGTATCCCCACTTTGAACTTTAGGGTACAAATGTAGGAGCCTGCATGAAAACTTCTAAGCTTAACTACCAGCTTAGCTCTGGTCCGCTGCCACCATCCCAAGGCTAATTTCCTTCCCTGGATAGCCTTGAGAGACCTTCACCAATTCCCTGGTGAATACAGATCCAAACCCCTTGGATCTAAAACAAGGAGAAATTAACCATTCCCCCTCCTTCCTCCCACCAACTCCTGGTGAACACAGATCCAATCCCCTTGGATCTAAAACAAGGAGAAATTAACCATTCCCCTCCTTCCTCCCACCAACTCCTGGTGAATCAAGATCCAAACCCCTTGGATCTTAAACAAGGAAAAATCAATCAGGTTCTTAAAAAGAAGGTTTTTAATTAAAGAAAAAGGTAAAAATCATCTCTGTAAAATCAGTATGGAAATTAACCTTACAGGGTAATCAAACTTAAAGAGCTCAGAGGACTCCGCTCTAGTCTTAGGTTCAAAGTACAGCAAACAAAGATAAACACTCTAGTAAAAGGTACATTTACAAGTTGAGAAAACGAAGAAAAACTAACACGCCTTGCCTGGCTATTTACTTACAAGTTTGAAATAGGAGAGACTTGTTTAGAAAGATGTGGAGAACCTGGATTGATGTCTGATCCCTCTCAGTCCCGAGAGCGAACACACAACCAAACAAAGAACACAAACAAAAGCCCCCCCCCCCCAAGATTTGAAAGTATCTTGTCCCCTTATTGGTTCTTTAGGTCAGATGCCAGCCAGGTTACCTGAGCTTCTTAACCCTTTACAGGGAAAAGGATTTTGGAGTCTCTGGCCAGGAGGGATTTTATAGTACTGTAAAACAGGACAGCTGTTACCCTTCCCTTTATAGTTATGACAGCAACTTTTAGGCAAGTGAATTTGTATTGTAAACTTTATGCCCAAACTTGAACTAACGAGCAGTTTCTTCATGAGTACTCCTGTAACCTTTTTGGCTTAAATAAGCTCACCCATTTGAGTGTGAGATTCACAATTTGACTTTGTATATGCACTAAAATTGTGGTGATATTACAGTAATTCATAATAAACTATCCTGCTGATTTACATATTGATGGCCCCAAAACTTTGACTTCAAGGTTATATAGATAACTAAAGGCAAGTGGAACAGAAGTTCTTGCTGTTTGTGTGTGAAATAAAGAATTCTGCCTTGTGGATCTTAACTCAAGATAACAAGGTAAAATCAGAGGCACTGAGGGTACCCCTCGACCTCTGCTCTGCCGCAAGCCCTCACCCCATCTCCTCCTGCCACGCAGTAGGCAGATATAATATTTTTTCTTAACCTTAACTTCATCGTAACAAAGGTTTTTTGTTTTGTTTTTTGGGGTGGATTTTATCTGTAGTAAGTGTGTTATGATCTATGTATACAGACTGTGTGAGAAATGCATCCCCTTTTTGTTGTTGTTTTGTTTGTTTTTTAATATGTGCTCCCATCTATTACAGTCCCTTTAATTTTTTGTCTCCAGGTTAGGTTTGTTGACAGACATGTGCCTATCATCCTGAGGTTGTTAGAACTCTCTTGGGCCTCTTTGAATTACTAATACCATTGGTCCATTTTAGCTTCAGGAAAACAGAAGCAATTGCAACGTTAACTTTTAACAGCATAATAAACCTGTAATGGCACAGTCAATAATCGCACTTCCACATAGTAAATAATCTAGGGATGTTTTTCAGTTAATTAAAATTGCGTAAAGCGAGCTCTTATCCATTAATCTTAAATAATAAAAAACCCCAATCAACCAAAACAAAACGCCCCCCCAAGTGAAAAGTTGAGTACAGATTGCTACAAAACTAGAACTAAACACCACATTAATTTTACTCCTTAGAAAATTAAGTTAAATCTTTATCTAACAGAATACTTTTTTCTGCTACAATATTTGAATGACACAATTTTATCTTATTCTTTTAAAAATGTTTTTCATTCTGCAGTTGTGATAATAATTGCTAGAAATAGTCAGGAATGAAATCACTAACGCCCCCTCACTTACCTCTAGAAACACAATAGATATGTAGTAATTTCTTGGAGGCATGTTTACTAACTCATTAAGCCTAGATATTTCTTCATATGATCATATATTTTTTAAAAACCTTGTTTAATTCATAAAATTGCTTTATCAAACTGTATAAGCAATCTATTCTCGTCTCCTGTATTTTAAATGGCTAAAACCAGATGCTTGAAAGGATATTTCACACCATTGCATGCCTAACTGAATGTTACTTTAACATAGGGGTTATTTTTCTTAACTCCTGCAAGTGAACATGTTATGTCCTGAGGTCTGAGAATATGAAGGTTAGTACTCCTTGTAATTTTAGCTTAGTTAACCTAGATTGTGTTCTTATTCATATAATGACTATATAAATAAAACCTTTTTACTATATTTCTTCAAAACATATGGTAATCCATACTCTATTCCAAGGTTTGTAGTCAGCATCAACTTTGATGAATGAACAGGTTGTCCTTTGGATTTCATTAGTGGCATTAATTTTGTTTTCTGAGAGTTAAATATTATGGGCTGAATTCTGCCCTCAGAAATATTCTTTTAATCATCTGGAGAACAGCGAAACAGTTGACTTCCTTCAGAAATGTAGCCAGACAGTTAAACTCATCTTGCGTTTAAAACAGAACTAGTGTATTAGACAGTTGGAGGGGTAAGAGCTTGTCTACGTAGTGGGGTAATGTATTTTATGGGGGTGTGACTTCTAAAGTGAACGAATGTGTTGCATATTAATTGGCCATGTCGATCCTGCTCGTGTGCACTAAAAGTTTCCTAGTGCATTTTAACAGTGTTTCAAACAGCACTACCTTAAAGCCCACCATCAGGGTTTACACAGATCAGTTAACATGTAACACATTAGTGTGCTTTAGAAATTATACCCCTGCCATGTAGACAAGTCCTAAAGTAAAATAAGATTATCTTAAAATATGCCTCACTCATGTTTAAAACACTACACCAGGGTTTGTGTGTGGTATGGGCACAGCAAAGCCAGTGAAAAGGTACAGCAATACCGGGAGCTGCCTGGTTTGGGGACTGGCCCACTGCCCTTTTCCAGCTGCAGTGAAAGATCTTCACCCTCAACAGAGAGATCCTCTGAGGCTTCCTTCCATAAGGTTGCATCTGCATGTTTTATTATGGGAGGGATCATTCTGAGCTAACATACTGAACAAAAATAAAACCAGTGAGAATCAGGGTCTTCTTACCCTGTAGTAGAGGGAGCATGTAAATATATTTTAAAGTTGCTCTTAAACTGGGGGAACTTGCAGGCTTCTCGATTCTGGCAAGTAGGGAGAAAAAATTATACTGCATACCTGGAAAAATACTCTGTATTCTCCTGTAGCTACCTTTATTTAATTTGTAAAGGTATGCAATGTAACATGCTCTCATACTTGCTCAACCAGGCTTGCTGCAATATTTTCTTCTGGAAACCAGCTCATTTACTACTAATATTCTGTTAATTATAGTTTTCAATAGCAAAGGTGATGGTTAATGTAGTTAACAACTAATTTGTTAGAGCATTAATGAAAC
This sequence comes from Chrysemys picta bellii, assembly GCF_011386835.1. Classification (NCBI taxonomy): domain Eukaryota; kingdom Metazoa; phylum Chordata; order Testudines; family Emydidae; genus Chrysemys; species Chrysemys picta. The sequence continues at coordinate 47,689,337 of NC_088798.1, read as the reverse complement.
TCATTGGCCTTTTCCTTTTGACACTCTTCATCAAACAAGTCATTAATTATGACTGATTACTGAGAAATTTCTTGGAAATTATAACTCAACTTACACTGTGCAACCAGCTTCCCACTTGCTCTTCACTGAGTAAACAATAAACTAAACAGTCACCAATTTTTTAGAGTTTTGCTCATTAGACATGTGCATGCACCAGTTTCAGTGCAATTGTAGTGTCAGGGAGTCTAGCTACAGCAAACAAGGTTGCTGAAGGGTCAATGGAAAATGTAATTCAGCCATTCCAGATGACCAGGTCCAGTTTATTATTTACAGATCAGGGTGTTGCCAAGGCAGTTCATTTAGAGAGTACTGTGTGTTAGTATTCTATTGTGTTTAAAATGGCTTTTAAATACACCTGAGAAAGAATACCTCTCTAAGGGAAGACTAATAGTCTTTCTGGTGAACATACCGGGCTATTAGGATATCTGGGTTCAATTCCTGGCTCTGTCACAAACTTCCTTTGTGACCTTGGCCAAGCCATTTTAATCTCTCTCTGCCTCTGTTCCCTCACATGAAAAATGGGGACAATAATATTTTATTTTTCCCACCCTTTCTCCATCTTGTCTAGTTAGACTGCAAACTCTTGAGGGTGGACACTGTCTTTTACTGTGTTTGTATAGAGGCTAGCGCCATGGGGCCCTGATTTTGGTTGGCAGGTACTAAGTGCTACTGTCATACAAAGAATAATTACTTTTAAATATGATTAGATTTAAGTGCTTATGAAAATAAGTATCTGACCGTGCTTGCCTATATTGTCTTGCTCTTGCTAATATTATGTAAGCATTCTGCACAGCTCTGCACATTTCTATTACTGATTACAACGTCCCCATTATTACATAAGAAGGGATGAGCCATAACTAATTAGTTATGTCAAAGTGCAAGTTATTTTTGTTGATGTAGACTCAAATGTCTCATCTGGTGCATTGACCCTGATTCCTCCCTGCCTGCCCCTGCTCCTTGTTTAAAAAACTTCTGTTGACTATTCGTTTAACTTCTCCATGAACCAAATGTGGCAGAGCTAGGCACATCTCCTGGTATATTTCCTCACCCAAATGGAATTAGAAAAATGGGACCAGGGGCTGTTCACAACTTCCTTTTCACAGTCCACACTTAAGACCTCAAACTCACCCTCTTCCTGGGTTAGGTTTTTATTAACACAGAAATTAACAATCATAAAACAAAGTTCAGCTCAAGTCTTCCGCTGACTTGATTAATCTTGGGGTTTCCATCTCGGGATTGCTTAGCCTACACTTTGCTGCTTCTCTCTCTGGAGAGAGACCTTTCTTATATATGGCCAGGATAAATAGCCACCTGCTTCAGTGAGTTAGCATAAATTCTTTAACATTCCCCAGTAAGATCTGAGCCTGCTAGTAGGGTGTTTCAGGCAAATGCCACCATCCTGTTCTAGAGGATCACACACTGCATCTTGCATCTTACTCACTTAGGCGAGCTACTATAATTCTGTAAGCATTATTTGAACTGACCCTGACTAAAGCAAGTGTTTTTCAATAGAGTGAAATAATTTGTCCTATCTCAGGACTCTAAAATGCCAACCAGATTGTACTTTACTTCAGCATGGTAAAAGATGGACAGGCAGAAAACATTAGTTTATGGAAGACTGGTAGGAACTCTGAAGAACTTAGAAATATGTTGTTCCCTTCTCAAAATTGCCAACACAATTCAATAAAAGGTTAGCTTTCTCGGGCACTAATGCACCTAATGAGAGCATATTTGCCATTATACCTGACATCTAGGCTAGAAACAAAACTAGAATGTCAGCAGATATAGTAAAGGTTATGATAATGGCTACAGCCACTCTGCCTGATAACTGCAGTGTGTGTTCTTTTGACTGCCGTTAGGTAAAACAAGCAAGTCCTTTAAAAAATAAAAAAAGAAAGGAAACTCACTGCATTAAAGCATTTACAAGGTACAGGAAAAAGCTGAGTGTGTTTTATGTTTAGAAACACAACTGAAATAGCCTTATTGAGTAGTGTTTGAGTGGTTGATGACAAGGTTCAGAGGTGATGCAAATGTGAGAATTTAACAATTAACTACTCAACTCACCTCTCTTTTTGTACCATTGAAAAGCAATAGTCACTAGAAACAGCAATACTAGTATTTGGCATTTCACTTCTTCAAAGTGTTGTACAGACAGAAAACAAATATGAATTTGTTCAAATTCAGAGCTACATCGAACTCTTAACTCTATTGAGACAAATCCTTGTCCATGTACAACTGATGTCAGTTCCAGGGCCACTAAGACATTATCCAGGCTCTGGGCCTCACACAGCAACCAAGACCATGTCAAATTAGATGCAGCTGCCAACCCAGCTGCTGTTTTCAAAACTAATATGCCTTTGTTCTGCCCTGGATCAGAAGCATGTAATGCATTATGGGCTTGGTCTGCCTCTAACTCAGGAAATGTGTGTCTTAATGTCTCACCTGTTCCAGTAGACACGGTCAGTTTCCTGAGGCCTTGCTATAGATTAGGAATGTCAACAAATCTGTATTGAGTCATTTCTAGGGAGATGGAGTAAAAAACAAACAAACCATAAGTAATGGGCATAGAAAGAAAATAGGAATAGCCTGTGGATGAGAAAAGGGACATCAAGCAATGAGGAAGGAGGATCAGAGTTTAGAGTGAGGGAGTGAATAACTTGAGAGGAAAAAGATAGGAAAAAGAGAGGTGAAAGCACACAAAAGATGTAGGTAAACCGGAATTTGAGGGCTAAACCAAATAGCAGAATCTCATGCAATCCATGCATAATTATTTTTGGATCAGTATTCCTAGAGACATAGAGTTTAAAGCCAGAAGGCACCACTGGATCCTCTAGTCTGATCTGTGTATCTCAGGCACCTCCCACTAGCCAGCACCCACACACCAAACCCAGCAATGGAAATGAGACTCCGAGAAGGCTAGATTATGTGCTTCTGGCAGAGAATAGGCAGGACTGAGGTGCACCAGTGCTTGAGGCCCCTGCCATGGCAGGGAAATGATTAAATGAGCTATACCCAGATAATCCTGGCAAGTGACCCTCACCCACATGCTGCAGAGGAAGGTAAACCCCACCCCCAAGATCACTGCCAGTCTGACCCAGGGAAAATTCCTTCCTGATTCCATGTAGTGGGATCAATTAGATCCTGAGAATGTGAGCAAGAACTAGCCAGCCAACCTCCAGAGAGGGAGAATGCTCAGAGCCCTGGTCCACCCTGCCCAATATCCCATTTCTTCCCATGGCTCTCTCTGATGCTTCAGAGGAAGGAGATAAAAACCCTTCCAGAATACACTGGAGTGGGAGGAGAACCCTTCCTGACCCCCTTGGTAGCCAGCTGAAACCATGAAGCATGCATGATCTTTAGGAACATAAGACATAAACCAGAGGTGAGCCCCAGGGTTGTCGAGCCCTGCCCCCACCATCACACAATGTAGCCAGGCGTATATCACACCTCAGTCATACAATCACACTCATAAATTTTTCCAGCATACTCTTAATACTAAATAAGTTGGTTGCCCCAACAGCTCCTATTGGGAGGCTGTTCCAGAACCTCATCCCTCTGATGGTTAGAAACCTTCTTCTAATTTCCAGACTGAATTTCTTCATGGTCAGTTTATATCCATTTGTTCTTGTGCCAGCATTGTCCTTTATCTTAAATAGCTCTTCAACCTCCCTTGTATTCCCCCCCACCATGTATTTATAGAGCGCAATCATATACCCTTTCAGCCTTCTTTTTGAGAGACTAAACAAGTCAGGTTCTTCTAGTCTCCTCTCATAAGATAAGCCCTCCATTCCTCTGATCACCCTACTAATTCTTCTCATCTCCTGTTCTAGTTTAAATTCATCTTTCTGGAACATGGGTGACCAGAAGTGTATGCAGTATTCCAAGTGAGGTCTTACCAGTGCCTTGTACAATGGCATTAATATTTTTCTATTTCTACATTAGGAAATACCTTGCCTAATGCATCCTAGGATAGCATTTGTCTTTTTTCACAGCCGCATCACACTGGTGGCTCATAGGCATCTTGTTATATTCTCACACAGACAGGTCTCTCTCCTCCTCTGTTGCTTACAGTGGATGAGCCTCAGTTGTGGTAGAAATTTTTATTATTAGACCCTAAGTGCATGACCTTGCACTTCATACTATTGAATTTTGATGCCTCCCAACTTTGCATCATAGCTAATTCATTAGCACACTCCTACTTTTTGTGCCAAGGTCATTAATAAAAAGATTGTGTAAGATTAATCCTTGAAGAACTCCACTAGTAACCTCTCTCCAGTCTGATAATTCACCTTTCAGCACAACCCATTGCCTTCTCCACTTTAGCCAATTCTGTGTCCATCTTACAGTGCTTGTACTGATCCCCATCTTTTTAGTCTTTCCTCATCTGAAAGCTGTTCCATATATTCTTGATAATCTTTGTTGTCCTTCCCTGAACATTTTCCAGTTCCACTATATCTTTTTTGAGATGGTGTTACCAGAACGGGACCCACTACTCAAAGTGTGGGCACACCATGGATTTATATAGATTTCACAGATTTCACAGATCAAAGTACTGATAAATTTGTTGTTTCTTTGTTAGCAGCCATTTTTCATCTCAGCAGAACTAGTACAAGGTTGTGTTGAAGTGAGTCAGTGACCAAAGTTTTGAAAAATAGAGAAGATTGAAATCAGAGTGGTGATCAAGAACACCCCAGGAAATCACTAAGGACTTAGTGGCAACATTGAGGGATGATGCTTCTTCATATGCCATAGTAAAAGAACTTGGCTGCTGAATTTAACCAAAGAAGAATCAGCACTGAGGATGGAGCCAAAGTCAGGATTTTCCAGACAAAAAAAAGTTGATGCAGGTTCACAAGATGGTGATGAATGAGAGAAGACCAACTGTCAGACATACAGCTAAAATGATGGGCATCAGCAATGGGTCAGTGCACATCATTTTCAGTGAAGACTTGGGTCTGAGAAGGTGGGTGCCCAGAAAGTTAAGTGCTGATCAGAAGAAAGAGCAACTTGACATTTCCAGGGAACTTTGGGGGGGGTGGGGGTTCAAGCAACCCCCCCAAAAATCCATGAGCAGAATTGTGATTCAAGATGAGACATGAGCTCACTACTTTGATCCTGAGACCAAACAGCAGAGCATGCACTGGAAGCACACACAGTCTCCACCTCCCAAGAAATCCAAGAAGATGGCATGAGTTGTAAGGACGTGGTCAGTTTTTGTCACAGGAAAAGAATGGGTGATCATGACTCCCTATGTCTCAAGAGGCGAGACCATCAATAGAGGGTCCTATGCCAATGAACTGGTTCACTTGCGAGAAGCTATAAAGAACAAGTGCTCAACTCGGCTTTTACAGGAGTGCTGCTTCTCCAGGACAATGCTTCACCTCACACATCTCAGGTTACATTGACCACAGCAACCAAATGTGGCTTTCAACTGCTTCCCATATAGCCTATCCACCAGATTTGGAGAACAGGTAGAAGTCTGAGGGAGCCAAGTTGAAGGAAGATCTGTGTGGGAAGAGTTTCAAGTGTGATAATGAGGGGATTACAGTAGTAAAGTAGTTTCTGGACATTCAGGAGAAGAACTTCTACAAGACGGGCATAGCCAAACTGCAGCTGTGCTGTACCAAGTGCACTGATGTCAAGGACCAAGTGCACTGGTGTCAAGGGGGATGATATTGAAAAACAACAAACAATTGAATGCCAATTGTGTTTTTTGATTTGTCAAGCTAAGAACTTTCTGATCACCCCTCATGTTGCCCTGACTCCTTGCATTCATGTACATGCATTTCAGTTGTTTCCCTCAGACCTCACCCAGTTTTCTAGCTTGTGGTATTCCATTATACCTTACTACATCTTCATCTAGCTGATTTTCTTGCTTCCATGTATTGGAGATTTCACAAGTCTCTCCAACCTTCTCCCCTCATATCCTAATTTAAAGGCTTTCTTATAAATAGCTCTAGCCTTGATCACAAAAAATTAACACTGAGTTCATCAGTTGAGAAGAGTCTTCTTTCTGTAGATGCTGTCCAATACCTGATCATCCCTAAACCTTCCTCCTAGCACCAATCTTGAGCCATCTATTGATCTTCATTATGTTGTCACACTTGTGTCTGCCTTCTCTAGGAAGTGGAAGTATTCCACAGCGAATCACTTGAGCTTCCACTTCTTTAAGTATCTTACTCTGCTAGAGAGAGATGTGCTTGATCTATTCCCCTGGAAATCTAGAAGTGTCATTTGTCCCAGCATGCAGCATAATCAGTGGATTTCTCCCTCACTCCCAACAGAATCCTCTTCAGCTTCATGTCCACATCTCATCTGCTTGCTCCTGGCAGAGAGCACACACTTCTGTTTTCTGGATCTGGTCTGCTCTGACAGGCCTGTTGATTCTTCTGAGTATGGAAGCCCAAATCACATAGACCAGTCTCTTCCTGGAATTGGTATGAATTTGTTTTATGTTTGTGCTCTCTCTCTCTCTCTCTCTCTCTCTCTCTCTCACACACACACACACACACACACACACACACACACACACACACACACACCCACCCCTATATATCATCCCCACTTTTCCTTAAACTCCAATCCCAGGCTATCTCCATCATCTCTTCCTTTCTTCTTCAGTTCAGGGACTGGCCTCCTTTTTTTTCTTCCTCACAATCCCATCTTCTCTCTGTTTCTCCTCCTCACTCCCCTGTGCAGCAAATCTTTTACTCAATTTGATTTCACCACCACTAGCTGGTCTCTTCCTCTGCCTTGTCCTCATGATCACATTCTTCCATCAATCACCATCCTCTTCTGGCAGTCCTCCCTCTAGGACTTCTTGTTTGGCAGGTGTCTGCAAATCTTGAGTTGTCTGTACCACCTTCTCTCTTCGGCATTACACCTTCAAATCATCATCTGGATTCCATCATTGTCTCCAGCTGCATTTCTAATCCTTGAATCTACTCTGCCCTGAGCTCTATCAGATGACATTTCATGCATAAGTAGCTTCCAGCAGATACCCCTTCAAGGATGATGTCCATCCTAAGCTTCTGCATCTGACCATCTTTTTTCTCTCCTCTCCTCCTTGGATCACTTCTATTGCCGCCTCAGTAGCCATTATTGTCTTCTCTTTCTAGACACTACTTAAACTCCCAAAGAAATTCTGCTCTTAGCTGCTAGCTGTTTGGTTGCACCAGTGCATGCTAATGACTGGCTTTTACACCTACCCAAACTAGGTCAGCACTTCGCCCCTCATTAAGGATTAACAGCTAGCACTGAATCAAGTCACATACCTGGTACAAATCATTCCAGAACAGAACACAAAATCACCACTCTTTTCTGAGGCCAAACTCCCACAGAAACTCTGCCGTTAGCTGTTCACTGGAAATATGGCAAAAAAGGTACCATCACCTACTACAGGTAGCTAAAGTCTTGAACAGCAAAATATCAACCCAAATCTTTGAAAAGGCATAGAACAGTTTTAGGATCCTGTCTGTACCATGTATTAAAATAAAAAAAGGTATAATGGCAAATATGTACTCATTAGGTTCATTAGTAGCCCTCACTGCATTCCAGAAGCCACCAGAACCCTTCAAGAGCAACAACGTATATATGTAGCAAGTCCCTATATGATTATATGTTGCATATAGTTGTTAAACCCATTTAGACCCTGATATGCCCACGTGGTTCCTTCATATTACATAAGTGTACAAAGAGTAAAGGACATAACAATAATCCTATGGCTACAGTGATACTTTTTTTTTTTATTCTCTATTCACCCTCAAAGTGACGTTATTCTTGCATGGCTGCATAATCTCAAGTTTGTGCTTAGGAATGGTCCCTGGCTCTGCCTCCATTGTGTGAGCACATCATGTCAACCAGGAGGGGTCTCCTTTGCATAATCACTTACCAATGAAGGTTCAAAGCCCATCTTAGCTATATGGAAGAGTGGCATGCGCCTTAGTTGTACTTCACATGCTAGGAGCTGACTTGGGTCCAAAATGATTTCTGCAGGTCTATTTTGCAAAGTTTGTAATACAATGTCAATGACATGTGGTCTGAGCACTTCAACTCCCAATTCAAAAAACTCTCCTCTGGAACTTCTGAAATGCACCCAAGCCTGATCAATATTTTCTGAGATGTTTATGAAACAAAAAAGTATTAACATTGATTGAGAGAGAGGTCAATATTTCCATCATATCAGGACAGGAGCTCACAGAATTCTACTCCAGAATAGGCATCTCCTTGTTTTGGGCAGTACTTTTACCAGAAAATCTAAGAAAATAAGTTTGAGCTGCAAAAATCATTCCTGTTTTTAAAATAAAAAGCTAGGTTCATTGTAAATAATTCTACTGCTTTATGAGGCCTCTTGCTTTTCTTCCTAGTGCGCTTTCTATTGTGCTACACTAGTTACCTTTTGGTTCCAATAATAAAAGTTGATTGATTAATTAGTGCAAATGTATGATAATCATCACCAGAAGAAATAAACATAAAACGCAACGGGTTTATAACTAATCAATAATTATGTACTCTGTTCTATCTTCACTATGCAGGGCATGTCTAAATGGCGTTATTATCATGAAAATCAAATTATACCACAGCTGTGTTAATTATGGAGACAGATTAAAGCTTCAGTCCTGTTCATTTTAGTTCCTTTAAATAATGCTTTTGTGCCTATTTCTTAGAAATAGAAAAATAAAACCCTCTTTTTGAGTTTGTTACAAAAATTTTCCTTTTATAGTAGCTTCCTCAAGGTCTTTCACAGGTGTCTGAGACAAGATCTGCATTCCTTGACTGTATTACTGTGAAGCATGGAAGATTAAACACAGACTTTAATGATATATATCCCTGCATTTGGATTTAATCTGTGCCTGAAGATATTTTGACCTAAATTACAAAATATATTGCAGTTTCACAAGAGGCAGCTGTAACCAGTTCATTCTGAACTATGCAAATTTGACTTCATATAATATGGAATGGGTAACATTATTTATGACCCATTCAGTCACAAGTTCTTGCTTTGGACTGAAAAGAAGACTATAGATTTGTATTTTTGTTGTACTCCACTATTCCTTCTCCCCCTTCCTCTCCACCCCAGGCAGTGACAGAGAGGGGTATATAGTCCCACAAATCTGCTGAATTAAAATACTACTAGGATTAAATGTCTAAACTAGATTCTTTTGGGCATATAATTGTATTTGTAAGTAAAGTTAGAGATGGGTTCTGACCAAAACTGTAGATACAAACATTCCCAAAATGTGGCAATGTTTGAAATACAAGCCTTGTTCTGGACCTGAATTTTACAAATGGTCCCTAATTTTATAATGGGCTGGCTGAGCCAAAACACTATGAGCAGCTCTACACTACCACTTAAGTTGATCTAACTTCCATCACTCAGTGGTGTGAAAAGGTTCCTCCCCCCTGCACCGATGCTATGTCGGTGAGAGAGCGTCTCCCACCAACATAGCTTCCACTTCTCACCAACGTGGAGTAATTATGCCAACAGGAGAGCGCTCTCCTGTTGGTATAGCGCGTCTTCACCAGACACGCACAGCGGCACTTCTGCATTGGTGCAGCTGCGCCGATGTAGCACTGTAGTGTAGAATTGCCCTAAAATATAAAACTCAGAATACCTTAACAAACACCTTTTAACCTCTTCTCTTAGCATCAGCAATCTGTGGTGGTTTCAGTGTGGTTGTTTATACTATCCTTCAAGATGAAATGCACAGACAAGAAAGGGCACTACTCATTTCTCAACTGATCATCAACAAATATATTAAGCATGATATTTCAAAGAAATAACTTTAAATGGTCTTTTTCTCTGCCTCTGGGAAACAATTGTTTGACTAATAATACAGTCAGAAGATTTTATTTGTTCAGTGGAGCCTAATGTTAACTGTTGAAAACAGTTTCCAATTTCTGTGACAATAAACCATTTGCTTAGATCATTAATGCTTAAAAGAATCAATAACACGAGCAAACTAGCTACCATCTTGCCAAAAAATGCTTGCCTTTAGAAGTAATATTTCCAAACTGCCTTAAAAATGGCTGTTAAGGCTATTATTCTTTATCTAATGAGTGACTTTTCGGAGACTCTTAATGAGTAAGACCATTGCACTGTTCAATAGCTACTTGTAGACAATGCTGTTTCAGACCAGAATTGAAATTTATCAAGGCCTGTCTTGTTGGCAAAATCATTAGGAAGCAATGCATTATTAAAGAGCTTTCCAGCCACACAGGGTAGGGAATTGCTATTGATAACAAATGTTGCTAATGTTTTCCAGCAAAACAGACATACTGAAAAAAAGTAATGGTTTTAATGTTTTCAAGTGGCATAAAAGCTGGGCAAGAAAAGAACTTAAACGTGTAGGGCCAAATTATCTGCTCTCCATTGGCTTCAAAGGCTCTCAGAGAATTTGGCCCTTTCTTTGGGTGTACACTTTGTAACATAATTAGCATTTGGACAACCTGGGCCAGATCCTGGTTCCACTGAAGTAAGATAAAATTTTGACATCAATGGAAGTATGGGACCTCCTTTAGTTAAATAATTATACAAAGTGTACTGTAGTCTGGCATCTGCTAGAGCACCAGAGAAGGGTAGAGTATTGAATTTCCTTCCAGTAAAAGTTTGTATTGTTAAAATTTTTTTTTATTTCATTTAAAAGTGGTTGAATTATTGTATTATGCAGAGGTGCAAGTATTGAGAGTGAGGATAGCTGGATAAGCAGAGGACCTCAGACTCCAGGACTATCAAGCTGGCAGAATTCCTCTGGGTGACATCCACTCACTCCTTGACCAGCGTCAGAGCAGTGAGTGGTGTCTGGGGTTCTCTGGTCAGCGTCACTATTTGGTTATTTAATTTTAAACCTTTGAGTCTACTTCTGTTCTTGTTTTTTCTTTTTCTTTTTGTCCCACTGAATCAGTTGTTTTCTGTTCTGTTCTATTCAGGTTCTTGTACTACGCTCATCACCATAGTATTTGAGCATCTTCCAGTAGTGTGTTATGGAACATCACTAATCTCTGTCACGAGTTTGTTCTCTCATCCTCTCCCCAGGAGGTGAAGCGTGTGCAGGGCAGTGTTTTGTTTTGGAATTTTTCAAGACATTTGTACATAGCAATATGTTTGCTAAAGAAAGCAAGGTCACCAAAATGCACCTTACACTTGGAGCAAAAGGTGGTGAGGTTTCTGATAGTCCTTATTTCCTGTGGAAGTTTATTTAACAATTTTAAGCTGGTCCCCAAGAAAACTCTAGCCCCTCTGGATCTCTTGTTTTATACATTTGACCCTGACTCCCATTCCTTTTGTGTGTGTGTGTGGTGTTCCCTCTCTTTACTTGATTTTGAGGCTCTGTGGCTCCTCCTTTGTTTGAGGGCATTGGCCTTTTGTCCCTGGTGGGATTAGGCCCACCCTTCATGGAATCCAAATAGGCTTCCAGAGTTCAACTGGACAGTGTTCACTAACTCCTTGGATTCCTTCTTGGAGCATAGTCTGGGGTTCTCTGCTTCGGATTTTTCTGAATCTCTCATTTTGACTCTGTGATCTGTACCCCCACCACTTTATCATTCTTTGCCTCCTGTAATCAGTTATGTTCTTTGGCCTATCCCTCATCTGAGGAGGCAGGCCTTTCATTGCTTTGGTGGGCTCTGCTTTCCAGTCCCAGGATTTAAATAGGCTCCTGAAAGGTACCAGCCTAACAAAGTTAAATTCATTTTTTTTTAAATTGTGTTTTTTAATAATAAAGGAATGAAGATGGCACCTAATAGAAAACATAAGTACATTAAAATACTCTTGAACTTTATTGCTAGCTTAGTCAATTTAAATAATATTACTTAATTTAAGAAATAAATCATGTGAAGAAGGGGGGGGGAACTCTTGCTACCCTAGTAATTAATTATGCTTAAGTAATGGAGGTAATTTCAGCATAGAATTACTTATATTAGTAAACTGTCATGTAATTCATTACACATAACTGTTTGACATAATTGAATTAGAAATATCTTACTGAAAGCAATGAAATGTTTTTGGGTTTGAACAATTTTTGATAGAAGCATTGAGGATAGTGGCAGACAAGAGAAGAGTACTATGAGATACCACCAGTTTAGGGCTTGGTTCCGCAAGATGCACTGCAGAGCCAGATGTCGAAGGTGCTGTGTGTGAACATAAGGGCCTGCCTTAATAGAACTCATAGATTTAAGGCTAGAAGGGACCAATTTCTTAATCTCATCCAATTTGCATGATATGCTGTGTCATTTTGGGGTCTGCCCAGGCCAGTAAGGAGTTTGGTCACTATCTGCCTTGCAACCCCAAGTGTCTTATGGCTGTACAGGTTTGGTCCAGAGCTCTGACGCCTACAAACCTCACTCTGCTGTTGCCGAACTTGGTTACTCCTTGCAGGCCAACCTTAGTACCCTTCCATCCCTCAAATTCTCTCCAAAATCATCCTACTGCAGGGGCCAGTCCCTCTTGCTGCACTCTCACAGAGAAAGTGTTAGGTTTTCTTTCTTTATGAAGACAATAAAACACTCCATTGTGTTAGCTTTCTAGACATACACACTTTACTGAACTTACACAGTCCTGATGATTTATAATGAAAGCCAAACAAGTTCATTAACAAAAGAGCATGAATTAGTTCATACCAAGTAAAGGAAATAAAGGTGGAGATGTTTACAAGCAAATAAAAGTGAAAACACTCATCCAAAAGTCTAAAACTTAATCTAGCAAGATACAGTCTTTGTTCAAGATGGTTTCTTTGTCTCTTTTCAAGCTTTTGCTGGCCAGGAACCATCACGGATATCAAATGGCTTGTTTTGTCTTCTAAGGTGAAGGATAAAGATGGAATCAGGCTCTTGTCTCTCTCTGGAGTTCAGGACCCAGGTTAATTCTCTGTCTCTTGAGTTGAGGATCAGGATAATCCCTACTGGTTTAGTCTGATGGCTTCGTTTACCTCAATTTACATATTAGGAGTAAACCCCTATTCTTTTGTCTTGGGCAGGCCTGTTGATCACTTTTACCTGGTCTTAAACATGTTCCAGTAACATTATAACAGAGAGAATTCATAACTTCACATTTACAATTTGATTTACAATTATATTAATTACCAGCATGTTACTAGCTTTCATATGATACCTCACAAGGCATATTTTGTACAACTATCATTGCAGTAGTGTGTAAGGTGTCAATATAGGGATGCCCAGGTTCATACATGTGCCACAGGATTTCACCCAGTGATTTCTGCAGGGTTAGAGCCTTAGAATACAGTCAAATGTGGCAGCCATTTTGAACTCCAATGCACCTCCTCTATCAGACATACATGTTGGTGCAAAGATCAGTGTGTTCATGGCACAATGACAAAAACGAAACAAAAAAACCACATGTATGAGGACAAGGCTAACAGTACTTGTCTTGGAGAAAATGAGCTGGGCAGGCTAATGAGCACCATGCCAGGAGAGCAGCACATGTATACGCTTTATTAAACACTACTTTTTCATACTTGAAATGAAGCAATAATTCTAGTTATTTGTAGGTAATTTATTTGAAATTAGAGATGTAAACATAACAGTGAATGTATTTACTTTAAATGCTTGTCTAATTTATTGCAAAGCAAAAACAAATTTACTTACAGAGAAGTGACAAGTTCCATACTTAAATTAAGTAATTAAATTATCCTAATTAGTAATCGTTTTACTTAATACTGTGACAAAGTTCTGTCCTTGACTCTGTGGGTCCTGCGTTTCCTGGCAGATTTTGCTAGCCTCAGAGGCTCACTGTGACCCTCCACATAGCCCTTCTCTCTCTAGAGGCAAGGGTCACAGTCTACTGAGCCATTTTCATCATAAGCCAGCAAGGGAGGTGAGGAGAAACAACCCTCCCTCACACAGTCTCGGTTGTCTCCCAGTATCAGTGATTAATAAGGGAGGGGAGAGGGGAGCCCGGGCCCACCCTCTACTCCAGGCTCCAGCCCAGGGACCCTAAAATTAGCAGCTATCAACGCTGACTTTTGGAAATAGAGCATGTACAATTCCCTGAGCTACTTCCCCAGAGCAGCCCCCACTCAATATCTTCTTCACAATTACCTCAGGGCCTCCTTCCTTGCACCTGATATGGCTTCGTACTACTTTGTTCCTCCAACAGCACAGCTCCCTCCTATAGCTCCTGACACCCACACCGTACTGACTAACTGAGAGGCTTTTAACTAGTTCCAGCCAGTCCTTAATTGGCTTCAGGTGTCCCAATCAATCTAGCTGTCTCTCCTGCCTTCTAGAAGGATCTTAATTGGCCCCAGGTGTCTTGATTAACCTGGAGCAACTGCCATTTGGTTACCATGGTACCAGGGATTTGTTTAGCCTGGGGCTAACATACCTGTTCCTCACTACTTTACTGTAGCCATCTGGCCTTGCCCCATCACAACACTTAGGAGATGGCAGACCTAAATAAAACTACTTAATGATGGTTGAGGCAGACAAATGTGGAACCAGAGATACTGTAGTTCTCCAAATTTTGGGGTGGTCTGGCACCATTGATGTTAGAAATGAGCTGGGTTTGAATGACCTGCTCATTCCGATTCCCTGCTGATAACATTCCTGTCACCCTCATTTGTGTGTTTTAATTTTATGTGATTAGGCTGGAATTTTCAAAGGAGCTTAAGGGAATTAGGTGACCAGCTCCCATTGAAATGAGAGTCTAACTCCCTTAGGTTTCAGAATAGCAGCTGTGTTAGTCTGTATCCGCAAAAAGAACAGGAGTCCTTGTGGCACCTTAGAGACTAACAAATTTATTAGAGCATAAGCTTTCATGAGCTACAGCCCATTTCTTCGGATGCATATAGAATGGGCTACAGCCCATTTCTTCGGATGCATATAGAATGGACCATATATTGAGGAGATATATATACACACATACAGAGAGCATGAACAGGTGGGAGTTGTCTTACCAACTCTGATAGGCCAATTAATCAAGAGAAAAAAATCTTTTGAAGTGATAATCAAGATAGCCCAGTACAGACAGTTTGATAAGAAGTGTGAGAATACTGACAAGGGGAGATAGATTCAATGTTTGTAATGGCTCAGCCATTCCCATTCTTGATTATCACTTCACAAGTTTTTTTCTCTTACTTAATTGGCCTCAGAGTTGGTAAGACAACTCCCACCTGTTCATGCTCGTTGTATGTGTGTATATATATCTCCTCAATATATGGTCCATTCTATATGCATCTGAAGAAATGGGCTGTAGCCCACGAAAGCTTATGCTTTAACTCCCCTAGGCGACTCTGAAAATCTCAGCTTTAATGCTTGTGAAAGGTACTGGGAGACTGAAGCAGGAGAATAGAAAGACAGCAACAGTGCAGGGGTTCTTTAATCCTAAACTGGGGCAACCATTTTTGAGAGAGAGAAGTCAGTTTCCATGGACTTTCAGCCCTTGGTGCTTCTGCTGAGATTTCCAATGAAATATGGACAGCTGTTCACTGAGAATTGGACTGAGACCAACAAGTTTGTTCACATAGGCCACCAAACAGCCATCACATGGTACCTTTTGTTCACCACTGACCTGAGTTGGATTTGAACCAGTTATCAAGAGTTTAAAGTTTAACTGATTTTATGTATATTTATCTTCATGCATACAATGCACCTATTCTCTGACTTCAGGTGTACAAGGAGAGGCATGAGAGCAGATTCCTTTTCGGGACTGGATCTTAAGTGACTAGAAACAGAAAACAGCAAAACTGACTGTACCACAAAGTGCATAAACAAACAAACTGAATAAATAGAAAAAAATATTTAATCTCTTTCATTTAAAGTATTTTGGGTGTTTCTAATAACAGTATAGATACAGTTTTACCCCAAATTTGCTTTTGAGTTGACAATAACCTTTTGAAAGTGTTTTTTGGGGAGGCCCACTGCATGTTTTCCTGTATTGTCCTTCAAGTCTGACTCTCTTGATCTTTTTTGCTTAAAGTGCCATATGGGGGCTTAATCCATTCTCCTTTCTGTATGTGACACCTCTAGGAGAAAAAAATTCTCCCTAAAAGTGCTGACTTTCATCCTATATTTGTCACAATCTCTCTTGGCCCCAATCTTTCCCTCTTTTGAGTGGGCTTCCTGATGAGATTCTTCTTGCAGCATGTGTTCTGAATGACATCATTAGTGATGGAGTGATCTCTTCTGAACTTGATGCTTCATTTCAGCAGTATAGTTGAGTTCATGCTTGCACAAATGTACATGTCCTGCTGGCTCACAGACTGAAATTTCCACATTCCCTTCAGAGCAAACCTAACAGACACGTTAATGCTCTGTATGAATGATAAGCTAGCCTGCTGGTTAGCATAAAGCTTGTGGGCCAAATCCACAGTTGTCAAGAGAATCCATATTATATTCATTGTTTTGAGCACCGAGAGAAGTCAATGGAATGATGCCATTTTACTCCGGCTGAAAATCTGGCCCTGTGAGCATTGAGGGGACTTTGAGTAAGTCTCTGCTGGCCTGCCATATTATCATACTCCTTAAGTAGGTCCCATTGAAGACTATGGTGTTACTTGCAGAGTTTGGTTTTTTTTAACATAATATTAAAGGAGCATATTCTGATACCCTTACTCATATTGGTTAGAACCTAACAGACTGTTGCTGCATAGAAACAGAGTGTATTGTTCGTTTCTTCATTTTATTTTTCAGGGCCTGAATTGACCTGTTGGTTGATCTGAGATATTAGAGAGATACTCAGTACTACAATCTCACCTTAAGGGTCTGATCCAAACCCCATTCAAGTCAATGGAAAGACTCACATTCTTTTGAATGGGCTTCCGGTTGAGCCCATGTAATCTTTCATAGTTTGAACTCCCTTAAGGTGTGCATATCTCACTATGATCATGTCTTTTGGAATGTGGTGTTCTAGTTATGCTACTTATCAATGACATTTTAATGGGAATATGGGTGGTGGAGTGGATTATAGAACCAGCCTTTCATCTCTGGAGAGCTGGGTTAAATCCTATGTACAGTTCATTGATCCTATGCAATCTTTTGTAAAAGGGCTAACTAAATCATACATGTTGTTTGCACCATGAAGCTGCAACCTTGGATTGCTTTCGTGAGAAAAAGGAGTCTCTGTAGCACCAGTAGGAGCCAGGAAATTAAAATGAAGCTTATAAAGTTTATAAAGCCACTGAGACTCTCCTATCCCAGGGTGGGCTGGTGTTTGGGGGTTTTACAAGAAACTACAAATTTAATTTTTCTTCTTGTGGTGTTGGTAATGGGGAACATGGAAGAATTCTGCACCTTTCTGCATAACACTTCTAGCCAAGGAGGTCTTGTATGGGTTGTACAGATAATGTTAGTGTTGCATATGTACAGATTTTCTTAGCAGCCCCATTGATCTATCTCAAGAAACAGAGAGGGGGAAATGAGGATGAAAGAAAATTGCTACAGAAGGGAAGGGAGACAGTTGCTATAAATGTAGCATAAACTTTCTTCACTTCTTGTCACTTGGACTTAATGATGATGAACAGACAGAGCCCAAAGCCTGTCGAGGTGGAAAATTCATTGCTGCACGTTTTTCCTGCCTCATTACGAAACACAGATAAGTATTCATTGAGAGAAAAAATATATTTTTGTTAAAGTTGCATTTACTAGAAACATTAGGAATACAGCATATTTCTCATATTTTTATAGGTCAGCTGTTTTTTATTCAGCATAGATTTTGTTCCCTCCTCATGTAATAGTTAACACCAAGCCTTTGTACAAATGTTTATTAGATTTCATTGATTTGGGGAGAGTTTTTGGAGGTCTGTATGCTTATAGGCAGAAACCCCTAATTTAGAAAGAGAGGTATTTTTGGGGTATTTACACATTTCATTCAATAATGCTATAATTTATCTCATTTCCTGAACTCAGAAAGGAGCCTCAGAGAGTTTCTTGACAGGAACCGCATAGATATTATTTTTATAACCACCTTCCCAATTTGTATAGTATATCATTTCACCAAGAGATATCAAAACATGCTACAGGAGCTGAACAATAATCACAGTCTTGGTTATATGTTCTGTAGTATAAGGCTAAAGATTGAAAACAAAAGGAATCCAATTGAGGCTGCAATTTTGGTTACTAATTTCTTACTCTAATATGTTTAAAAATCATTAGAGTTACACAAGTTGCATGTCATATTTGACATAGTAGACTATTTGGGATTAAACCAAGCCAAGCAAACAGAAACACTGTATGTTCTGAGGATTCATTCTACCACAAGTAAATGATGATCTTGCCCCATATAAATCAGATTTCTGTCTTCATGTCATTTAGCCCTGATTCTCTCCAGGCCTTTGCTTTCACTTTGGCTATTTGCATTGGGTACAGCAGGGTGTGATTTGCTTTTCTTTATCAGGGAATCTTCAGTTTTGATTTTCTTTGAAGTATAGCTGATGTCACTTTCCCCACTTTAAAACAAAACAAAATCAAAAACATCCCACACACTAAAGCATAAAAAAGCAACAAATTCTCTAGTATTCTCTGGGCAGGGACGAGAGCTCCAGAGAGCTGGTGCTAAATGTTTCAAGAAAAGACCATCCCGCGTAGCCTGCTTAGTGCTTACACATTAGAGGTGAAATCCTGGTCCTATTGAAATTAATAGCAAAACTGCTATTGACTTCAGTGGGGCCACGATTTCACCTTAAAACAGCATCAGCTAAATTAGGCTGGTGCTTAGTGGCTTTTAAGGAACTGCCTGATTAGAGAGAGACAGATCAGTTCATGAGTACAAATGGAATTAAAGGTCAAGGTCAACACAGTGAATATAATATGGATTCACACCGGCAAATCAGTGTAACTGAGCCAGAACCAGAGTTACTTTGCTTGCTGTGTCTAGCGCAAGTCAGAATCCTTGCAGCAGCACTTTATATTAGCTGTAGTGTGTTAATTGTGCAGTCAAGGAGATCTTTAGACAGTTCAAGTGGGAATGAAAGAAATGTGTGAATAAAGACAGTTGCATCCATAAGAGGGGATGAAGGGGACATACTCTGGCATTGTGACTAAAGCTGTGAGGTATATAGGCGTCACTAGTCAGAGGGGAGACATGAGATTCAAATATCAGAACAGAGTTAGGCAGGACTCCTGAGGGGCTTGTTATGGAGAGGAATATATAACAAAGCTACTGAAAGACAGTGAAAGATGTGGGTGCTGGAAGCTGGTGTCTAGACAGCACAGACAAAAAAGTTCTGTTATGGCTGAATGAAGTTATTGGAAGTACATTCTTATCTCTAATAGGGTATAAGGGCTATTAGCACCAATTTTAAAATAAATCTTTGTGATATTAAAATAGTAGATCAAATTACCCAGTGGGAGTGTATATAGATCAAACGTGATCTGAAGAGACAGACATACAGAACAAGAGATTCAGAGATGCTAATGCCAACCACTTGTGTTTGGATAAATGACTGCCTGACCCAATCTAGGATCTGAGTGGTCAGGCCTTGTGGTTGTAGCAGAGGTAGTACAGGAGCAAGGCTGAGAATAAGGGAGGATCTGCAAGGCTAGGAGCAGGGTAGGCACAGGAGAAATAACCACTGTTGGCATGTGCATTGAGCAGCCAAGAATCAGTTGTTGCTGTTGGGCTTAAGAGCAGGTTTGCTGACTTATTCAGCCAATCAGGTGGCCTGGTAAGTCACAGCTGTGGCTCAGCTATGTTCAAAGACTGACTTAAGACTGGGCAGACACAGATGCAAGTCCTTCTTCATGACAGTGCTAAACTCAGAATGAACAGTTAAACACAAGACTACAACTGTCTTGCGTGATCTGTTTATATATAAAACAACTATGGTGGAGAGGATGAAAAGTGCATCCCACAATTGTCGGCTTTCTCAGTATAGGGTACAAAATGTGTGGCTTCATCTCCTGCTTTGCTTTGAAATCCCAGCTGTGTGCTTGTGTCATCCTGACTCCTGTTTTTTCAAATCTTACTCGAATCCTTCCTTTTGTGAGACTGAAGACCAGTATACCTTCTGTACAATACACTATGCTGAGCAGAGCTTTTCCCGCCTTGGCTTTAGTGAGCAAGCCGCACCTCATGCTTGCATGAATAATGTACCTACTGCACTTTGAGCCTTCCTGAGCTTAAAGCTAAGAGTCCAGTTCCTTCCTTCTCAAGCATGGTACCATCCCTGTCCTGGGTGACTCCTTTCTTCCTATTAACCCTTTGATTTCTCATCTTCTCCTAGGATCCCTGGATGAATTTTGGGTCTTTTCTCAGCTCTTGCTAGATGCTCCTGCTATGTTTTACTGCTGGCACCCTCTCAAGACTTCACACTTGTTCTCAGTCCCTCTCTCTCCTCTATCAGATGCTATGTTGTTTGTTGCTATGTTTAAGAGCTTTACTTCCCTGGCTGAAATGATCTGCTTAGAGGGCTCAGTGCAATGCTGCAGACCAGTAAATTTCTGCCGGAGAAGCTGTTTCCCTTTTGTGACTGACAGAAAAAGATCTGGCTACTTGAAGCTGCCATGTTATACTCTGTGTGTTGAATGGATGAGAGGTAAGTGTAATTTGGCAGTTGCAATGGAGGTTTTCTGTCTTAGAAATAGGCTTGCTTTCAAAAGGGCTTTTTATAAATTGGATTTATAGTGTTCAAGGAGAGTTTAGAAAAATAGAGAGGAATCCCCCATCTTAATCTTTCTAAAGCTGGAAGGACCATTTGGGTTCTCAGCTAGTCAAGGGGTCAGAGCTCAAGTTCTTTTGAGTCCCTGCATTGCTAATGCTCCTGGAAGAGTGTTTTAAATCCCACCCTTCTAGTCTTTTAACTATAATAGATTCTTTTAAAATTCCATGCCATTTGCAGCCCCGCCGAGAATGGAAGGTGATGATGGCAGGATGTGGGTTTTCAGAAGTGCTCAGCACTCACAGCTTCCATTGGCTCCTTCTGGAGCTGTGGGTGCTCAGCACCTGTGAAAGTCTGAACCATAGGGCTTCTAACTGAAAGTGGATGTTGACATTCCATTTTCTGTGCGTGCCACTGAACATTTAAGAAGGGAAATGTTTCTGATTGGTAGGCTGACATTTGTACGTATCAGTTCAACTGCAGAATGTAACAGTGAATCACTGTGGGTGCTCTCTCGCTCTCTCTTTAAATGCTTGCTTTGTTTGTTAATCTGAAATAATAATCATATAGATTAAAAAGTACAGTTTACTCTAGCTCTGTCTACACTAGAGAATTTTTCTAAAATTGTCCCACCTTTGCAAACACCAGTTTTGCTCCACAAACATTAGCAACGTTAGGAGCCCTAGTATGATGTGGTCTTCAAAATATTAGTGCCAACCAGTAACTCATCTATACTTATTGTGCTTTACATCAGTGTTAAAGTTTGCACTAAAGGTTTCTGGTGCAGGATCAGAGCTTATATTTGTGTCTAGAAGGAAACTATCCTCCTTTCCCTCCCATCAATGTCTTCCCTGTCCACTGGCGCTATCCTTTGCAGTCCAATGGAAGCTAGCACCATCTGGTGACCTGGGTACTTAGTGATATTTTCCACTTCCTGGTTACTGGATGTTTTCTCTGCCTAGATTTGCCAGTAGCATTGCCACCTGTCCAGGACTGTCCCTTTTTTGGGGTAACTGGCCTGGGAAATCTGTAAGGGGGCTCAATAGACACTGCCAGCTGACCCATTGTTTGGGCTCAGGACCATCCAGGATGTCCCTCAGAGGTGACAACCCTAACTGCCAGTAGAGGGAGGTTTGCCTTCTTAGGTTTAATAACAGCTACTTTTAGTGTTGAAGACCTTGTAAATTTTTAAATCTATCTTTGTTTCTTTCAGATTCTTGCAGAATGCTCACTTATTAAATTAAAAGATATTTAGATTCTTGGGGTTCAATGCTAATTGAATGATGAAGAATTGTAAATACTTTTATCCTGGGCATATTAATAATTATACTGCTAATGGCTGACATTTCAAAAGAAGTAAAACCGTGGGTTTTTTTATGCTTTATTCTATCACTAAATAACAGTACATAGTAGATTAAATATGCATTATCCATTTTACCAAGTGCATAGTGAAAGTGATTGTTGACTTAATGAAAATTGGAGTAATACAAACAATATTTATATATTTACTTACTTTTGAATTAGAGTTGAGCTGGATCCAAAATGTGAAATCCAAAGATCCCAGACAATGCTAGGAGTTCATAATCCATATGTGAGTTTTCCAGCTGGCACCTATCCCTTGAACCAAAATCTTGGATTAGAACATCACCAAATGAACATACATGCTCCATTATGGTAATTTAAGGAACTATTTTAAGCCTAAAAAAAGAAAAGTGTGTGTGTATGTGTATATGTATATATATATATATATATATATATATATATATATATATATATATATATATATATACACACACACATATATATACACACACACATATATATATATATATATATATATGAGGAATATATTAATTTGTTTGTTTATATTCACTTTCCAACTCAATAACTTAAAAAAGGGCATTCTAATAGCTCTGACAATTCTACTGTATTACTCTGGAACATAATGATCTCTTGTGTATTTATTACACATTCAAAATTCACAGCTCATCGCTTCCAACACAGCCGGAGTGACACGCATGTATGATGCCCTCTTTACAACTAAATCTCTGCTTCATCTAATATAGTACAGACTCTTGTAACTTGACTCACTGGCTAGCTCAGTGAATTTCAAGTTCATATTGAGATAAGATCTTGAGGCTTGGTACGCGTATTCATTTTAGGCCAAAGAGAACCGGAGGAGGAAAAAAATCCCAAATTTGAACTACACTTTTTCCATTAGAGATCAACAAACATCATGTTATCCTGATTTCAATGATTCAAGTGCCTTTTTCAGCTGCCCTCTTAAAACAATGCCCCTTTGTGCTTGAAATTTTGGTATTCTTTTTCTCTATGGACTGTTGATTACAAAGCCAACCCAAATTTGATATGTAATATATCACTAAACAAGTATCATTCTAACAATTTACAAAAACGTGTAAATTTCTTCTATGAGTTGGTCATATTGGATATGAGGCATCCAAATTGGAGAAATTAAGGTGGTAAGTCACCATATATTATTTAAGAAATTTTAGCCAAAAAAATAATCAAGGATAAAGATAATTGTCATTGGATTTCTGTCAGCTAGTAATACACACATTCACGCACAGTAGATAGGAAGAAGGATGGTATATTTAACTTCCTTAGTTCAAAAGTAGTAAGGAAAACCTTACCCCATAAGAGGATAAGTACTTGTTAGGGCCCAGGAGAAATCCAGACTATCAAGGGGTTTTTATCTGTCTCTTGAGCAGCCTGTCTCTTTAATGTTCCAGTCCACAATGAACTGTGACCCTGTCAGATCCTAAACTTATCCCTTGAACCGGGCACTACCAGGATCTGGGAGTATTGTGAAGATGGAGGTGGGGGGAGGAAAGTATCCTATTTCTCTTTATCCAACCCACTGTGGCTGATGGAAAGAGCATAATTTCTATGAATGTAAGAAGTATTATGTCCAATCCTCATTTCATGACAGGGTTTTGGATGTTAGTGTGCGTGTGGAGGGGTAGAATATGAAAAAGCAAAGGGAATAGATAAGAAATGCTAGAGGACTCAAATGAAAACTAATACCCATTATTATCTATTTTTAGACTTTACAAAGCATAAAAGCTAGAAAAAACGTGCCCCACCCAATGAATTGTGGCTAGTTAATTCTTTGTCACTGCAGAGGAGGATGAGTAAATTTTTTCACCTGCTCTCCCAACTGCACTGTAGAGTTCTCAGATCTAGATTGATAGATGTATGTAGTAGGGGCAGGCGACCAACCCACCAATATATTAATCATGCCTGATATCTCTGTTTAATTAAATTTGAACATGGTGAACTGTTGGTCTTTGTTTGACAGCTTTCTTTTATTTGGCAATATGTCGGAAGACTGTTCTCTGCTTTTGCTGAATCTGGAAATAAAGAGAAAATAATGGGTGAAAAGCTCCTCTCAGTTACATCCGTGCAATTTTATTGAAGTCAAGAGGGTTGCACTGGTGTAAGAAGAAGCAGAAGCTGACCTATTGTTTTCAAAATTTGTAAAGATTCCTTGTTGACTTCAAGAAAGTAGGTGGTGATATGGTGAGTCAGGATTATGCTACTTGGCAAAAGGTATGTAGGCATCCAGTTCTTCTTTTGGACATGTGTTAAAATGAAGACTTGCATTCATTTTAGCACCAACACATTTAAAACTAACTTTCGGAGCATTAAAAGCCCTTCTAGCATGAATAAAAATAACAAGCTCTATTGTGTGATACAGGGTTTAACAATATAGATGCCAGGAAATTGTAATCTGTCTGATTTTACAGTGTCTTGGAAAATGGAACAATATTTGTAATGAAACAGATGCCTTGCGACCACACCCATCATCAAAGCTTTATTCATTGTAACAAATATCTGGATGCAAACAGGCACTAATATTGTGGTTTAGGTGGGATACCTTTAATGTGGGTGATCAAGAGCCTTAGGAAAAAAATCCAGTTCCTTGACTGATTGATTACAGATGATTCTATTTGAATTCATGTGAACCTGAGATATTTGAGGATGAGCTTTGTCTAACTCAAAGGAATATATGTTATTGTTTATGCATAAGGTTGCCCTCTGTCCTGGATAGTATTTTAGATTTGCGTATGTGTGTAACTGTATCCCTCTAGCTGGATGGCCTATAGAAGAAACATATCGTAATGATACTGTTACAGCAAACAGATTTTCATTTAATTCAAGTGATAGTAGCCTGTAGTTTTTGGAGTAAGTGTCCTTATTTTTATTCCCCATACTGCCTGGCTTGTGATGACAATGTCTACTTGTAGCCATGGATTTGTTACAACATATTGATCAAGTCAGCTGACTTAGTATCTAGTCCAGTGAATGTTCTTTTGGAACATATGCATTATTTTATTATGCGGACACCTCTTGAACTGAAAGAGAAGTGTCTTTAGATAGTTTGCTATGTCAACAACATATTTCAGGGCATCTGAATTTGATGTGACCTACATTTTGCTCTCAATTTAACTTTAGTGGAATTCCTAGAATGTGGTGTAAACACTGAATGTAGGAGTGTGACAGATGTGACAATATCTTGTAATACCTTGGACAAACCTTACAGAACGAAGATAAATCTTATTGAATTAAGTTTAAGTATTTTAGAAGTTCATTGTAGACCTCTACCCTGATATAACACGATCCGATATAACACAAATTTGGATATAACGTGGTAAAGCAGCGCTCCGGGGAGGCGGGGCTGCGTGCTCCAGCGGATCAAAGCAAGTTCGATATAACGCGGTTTCACCTATAACGCGGTAAGATTTTTTGGCTCCTGAGGACAGCATTATATTGGGGTAGAGGTGTATTAAAAATACAAATGTTTATGTACTATTGAGGGATTGCATGTAATTCCATGAGGGAGGGGGACCATAGCCCTCCAGGTATTAAGTACAGTGGGGAGTGGCTAAGTAAACTCACTCAGATTGTAACACCTTCAGAGAGTTACCACCACCTGGAAAGAGAGCTTGAATATACTGGTGCAATCTGGATTCTCCAGGGACCGATGGACAAAGAAAAGACTTTTGGATAAAGAGCTTGAGTTTAAACTTATTCAGAGCCTTCTTTCTGACCCAGCAAATGGACAGGACCTCTGGTCCAAGGTGCAGGGGGCGAGGGGCAATCCTTAGGGAAGTGTTGGCAGGACTTTGGCCCACTGAGGCGCCAAAAAAATGAGGGAGCTTATTCAGAGCTGAAGTTGTGATGACCTTGTGACTACAGGAAAATTCCATAGGGTTTGACTGGTCAGAGCCTTTGTTGGAGTCAGAGGGTGATCTCTGGTGAGCTTATTAGCTTATTATGTTTAAATGTTTTCTTTGTAATGCTTGTATCTTAAGAATACATGTACTTTCTTAAAAAGAGCTGTGGGTAACTCACAGGGGCGGCTCTATGTATTTTGCCGCCCCAAGAACGGCAGTCAGGCGGCTTTTGGCAGCACATCTGCGGCAGGTCCGCTGGTAACGCGGATTTGGCGGCATGCCTGTGGGAGGTCTGCCAGTCCCACACCTTCAGCGTACCCACCGCCGAATTGCCGCCGAAACCGCAGGACCGGTGGACCTCCCGCAGGCAGGCCGCCGAAGGCAGCCTGACTGCTGCCCTCACGGCGACTGGCAGGCTGCCCCCCGCGGCTTGCCGCCCCAGGCAGTCGCTTGCTGCGCTGGTGCCTGGAGCCACCCTTGGTAACTCAGCTATGGCAATGAACCTGTGAACCGTCTCTGAGGAGAGAAGTGAAGCAGCCCTCCTTAGGCAGTCTGCCTTTTACTGGGGATTTCAAAGTATAGTCATGGGACTGTGCAGCCTGGAAATACCCCAGTCAGGAGGGGTAGAAACGTGTCTCTGTCTAAGAGCAGGGACTCCTGAGGAGTTTGGGGCCTAGACTGAGTACCAGACCATAGAGGGTGAATACAGATTCAGTTGCCCTGAACTGTTTCAAGGAAAAATGATTAAATTTCATGATTTTTGTAAACATTCTCCTTTTTGAGAACTTTCAAGACAGTGTTTCTTCTACTGGAGTTTAGCAATAGATATTAATGCATGTTACTTTGAGACTTGTTACTATTGATGCTACCAGTGGCATTAACTCTGGAAGATCACTCAAATAAAGTTAATATGTTTATTAATGAACAACATTGCATATTGTTTCTACAATAGGGATCTGTTATGGATGATCTTAAAAAGGATTCCAAATTCTCATATTTGAAAATTTGCTTAAATTGGCAAAATCTAGTTACATTTAGATTAGATACAGTTAAATCTGAAATCTAGTTACATTTCTTATTGAGGTTATTTTTATTTTAACATGATGCCCAAAAATAAACCAAACCCTTAGTTTGTATCTCAAGAAGTGTCTATTTGTCATTTTACATTTAACCAATCCTTTTGTTGTGTTGCAATACAAAGCTTGGTTGAAATTCAATCTATTATATGTAACAAAGCTGAGGATAATCCTCCTATGGAAAAAAAAATCCCGTTCTCAAGTTCTATGCCTCACATATGTATGGTCAGCTGTTTTTTTTTTAAAGCCAATAGAGAAAACTATTAAAGGCAAAATTTTGTTCTCATTAAGACTGGTGTAAAACCAGAAGACTGCCATTGAAGTCAATGGCTTTTTTCTTGCTTTACACAAGTGTAACCGAGGAAACGATTTGGCCCTAAATTCTTCAAAATGTTCACCTTTTGTGGAGTTTGTTGTACTCAGTTAATTTTACACTTTCTTCATTTCTGACTTTCTGAGGCTAAAAAATAATTAAGACCATTAAAATACTACTTTTGAGGACTCAGTCCATCTTCTTCTTCACCAGCTTTCTCATTTTGTTGCTGATTTTTAAAACAAGTGTATTTATTTAAAACAATGGTGTTTAATGCTGTTGTGTTACGCACTACCTTTTTTGTTTGCCACGTATAAGCCCATCTGAAGCCTATCTCAGACATAAAACTAGCAATAACAACAATCACATTCATAACACATTGATCTCATTTTGAAGGTTACCCAGCAGCTGCATTGACTTCTACATTTGTATCCATTTGTATTTCCAGCTATCTTAGAGACACTGTTGAATCCTAACCTTTAATAGGTGCCTTCAGATTCAAGATATTGGGCAAATGAACAGTACTCGGCCATTTGGGCATCAGCATGAAGCTGGGATTTTAGATGTAGCATTTTGAATAGTTTGTTTCTGATCACTGAGCTCTGCAAGTCAGCACTATGGAGAGCACCCTCCTAGAGTGCTGCTGAGGAAATAAAAAGGCTGAAAGGCAGCTGTTGGAAGTGGTTGAAGGGAGTGTATGAATGCAGGAGACTGGACATCAGGATTCCTGAATTCTGTTTCTATCCTTGCCACAGGTTGTCTTTATGACCTTGGGCAAGTCACTTAACTTCTGTGTGTCCCAGCTTACCTATCTGTAAAATGGGGAATAATAAGCGTGATTCAGTGAGGAACTCAAGCACATGCCTAATGTTAAGTGTATGAGTTCAGTGGAGTTACTCACATCTTGAATACCTTGCTGAATCATGGCCCACTGTACCTACCTCTGAGATACTGAGACTTAATTCGTAGTTTTATAAAGTGATCTGAGATTTTTCAGATGGAATCTTCAGTAACCATTCAAAGTATTACTATTTGCTGTGGAAATTATTCTTTCTTAATGATTCTGAACTAACAACATGGAGTAACTAAAAATATTTTGACGAATAACAGTTTGCCTTGCGGGCCATCTGATTTTCTCTGTGTCAACGCCTGTTTGAACTGTGCAATAAGTTGGTACTGTAGCTCTACTCTATTTGTATTGCTATATACTAAAAATTAAAAAGCTACATTCAGACATTTTGATATTTTAGCCAGGTATAAATTCATAGCACAGAAGAGTTAACAAAACTCCTCCTGCATTTTGGCATTATTACCTTGGGAAGGTGGAAAAGACTATTATACATAGTGCACTAATCATGTATTTTATTGAACTACTATTGATCAGCACAGTTTTTGTGAATAAAAAATTCTGTGACAAAGCTAAGCGAAAGGGCAGATACAGTTATGCAAGTGGAGAAACTATCTGTGTCATCACAAAAGCATTTAAGGACATAAAAACATCAGTCTCGACTGCAAGTATTTTATTAGTCTGTTAAGCTTCTTAAGTTTTCTGCAGACTTTTCCAATTCAGACTTTCTTCCTTATAAAAAAAATTCCAAAATTATGTGAGGTCCTTTTAGCTGTTTTTCCTTTTTTTTGAGTGTAGTTTTCTGTGATTTCTCTCCATTTCATAGAAACTGAATAAAAAGAGACCCTTATTCCCAGCTGTAAGGGCCAGATTGTGATAACCTTGCTCATGTTCAGTAGTGCCTTACATCTTGAGTTGTCTCATTACACTCTATATGAGGAATAATAAGATAATACTCATTGGGTTATACTGTGACTAGACGTAGTTCTGAGCAAAGAACGGAACATAAGCAGCACCACCCCAGGAGTAGCCCGATGGGGTGACCTCTCTGTGTTACAATTCCTACCGTGCTCCTTCCTTGGGGACATTTACTACTGATCTATATCATCAGTCAATTACTATCCACCTTGTTCTGACTCAGCTCCAATGGCTAGAGAGCACTGGGGCTGGAGCCCATTTCCTGATGCTCCTCTACCACTTCCCAACAGAAATGGTCGAGAAAAAAATTATTTCAATTAAAAATTCTATATATTTACAAGCCCCCAAAATTTCAATGAGAACAGATTTTGTTTTGTTTCCCAGCAATTTTTTTCTGTTTTTGTTTAAAAATTGTTTTCCAGTTTTTAAAAAAGTTTTGATTGGATTCCTTCTTCCTCCTTGTGCGTAGCTGGGTAGTCTAGGTCACGGTCTAATTCTCTATGAGTAAGGATAGTGCACTCTAGTATTCCCAATAATATCACCCCTTGAAGTTAAAATTAATTAGAATCATCAACAGCAGTATAGAAATTAGTAATTGGTACAGATTTTCATCTCTTCACAGTTTATTATGCACAAAAATGCTATTGGGATAAGCCAAGCTCTGATCACAAGAGCTACATAAGGGGAAGGAGGTTATCACTGACTCTAAAGACTGTCGTAAACAGTAGGGAAACAAACTGCAAAGATTAAACAAAGGATGAAATGTCTCCTTTTTCATTCTGTTCAAATAACTATATTGATATTGTGCAATACTGCGTGCCAGTAAATTCAGCCTGTAAATTCTTCATAACAGAAGAGGCATGTGATATATAATACACAATGTACACTGCAAGTAATTTATAAAAGTGCAAACATTTCCTATGAACTTTTTTTACAGTACCACTTTCCCAGATGTGCCCAGTTACTGTATTAACTTTCAGAACTGCCCAGACACACAATGAAATATGCACTCTGTTTTGGATTTTTGCTACTTCTTGTGAACATTGAAGAAAAGTCAACATTCTAAACACCTTGAAAGTGTTCCTATAGGGACCTATATAGGGACATACCAAGGTGTCACAAATTTTCAAAAAAACCTCTCTCATTTCTATACATGACAAAAACAATTGTGTGAGAAGTGGGGAGTACAATTGCAATTGTGCACATGAACACTTTCAATAAAGGACACCATAACGCCTAATACACCTAAATCAGGGTAAAATTTAGCTTTGGTGGCGCCATCTATTTCAAGTCACAAACACATTTTTATATGAATTATTAAAAGGCCCCCTGTTTAGAATGCTGTATGTTTGATTTCCTGCAAATCAAGCCCTTGATCTTGCCAGCATATATACACATGTTTAACTTTACACACAGAAGTCACCTCATTGGCTCATGTGTAAAGTTACATTGGGATCAGGGTCCAAATGCCTGAGGGATACAGCGGTTTGTGTGTGAATATAGCTAGGGATTGTTT
Organism: Chrysemys picta bellii; assembly: GCF_011386835.1. Taxonomy (NCBI): domain Eukaryota; kingdom Metazoa; phylum Chordata; order Testudines; family Emydidae; genus Chrysemys; species Chrysemys picta. Next base: position 47,658,878 of record NC_088798.1, on the reverse strand, counting down.
TTTGAAATTTCCTTTCTGTTAAAATAGTAGTGTTAAAAAGAAGTCAACTAAAATAAGAAATAATAATGGCAAGTACTATTAAGAAATAAAAATTATATATTATATATGATATATATCATATCTGAATAACACTTATAATGGAAACACCTTATCCACATCTGAGTTACTCACTTGCTCAGGTAACATAAAATTCCGTAATATGTTGTAGTTCATACCCACACACGCACAACAAGGCTCTCAGATCTCACTGAAATCAAAATTATCTCTCTGCAAGAGTTAAAAAGGTGAATGTGTGTTATTCATGGTGAGGGGAACTAGGGGGTAAATAGTCAGGATATTTTACTGATGGGAGCTATTTCTAAAGGTTCAATTCAGCAAAACACTGAAGTATATGCTTAAATCCATCACTATTCAGTAAAGCACTTTAAGCACGTGCTTGAGTCTCATTAACTTCAGTGTGTTTAAGTTAGGCAAGTGCTTAAGTGCTGTGCTGAATTGAGGCCTAACAGAAGAAAATAGCAGAGGGCACATAATACTGTGAATGAACTTAGAAGTTCTCTACTATCTTCTTAACCACCAGGAAAAGGAAGCAAGATCGGTTTCACCAAACTCCTTTGCTCTTAGCCCCGCTCCCATTGTGACAGAAAAATAAAGCTTAAATTTTAATGGCAATTTTGCCATTTGATTTCAGGGATGGCAGGATCAGGCCTATTGTGGCTGATATTTTTGGAGTCCTTATTGCAAATCTATAGCACATTTATCAGTTAAAGATGCCATGCCATGTAATGATTAGTTTGTTATCATAGTTACTTATTGATTAATAGCACTTTAGCGATATTAGGATAATAAAAGTAATTATTCTTGGACACTAACTGATAAATTCCTCTACACTTTTTTACATGAATTTTACTGAGGAAAAGGGGTTTGGAAGGGATCTACTCTTGCTGATAAAATGAGTTTATTAACTTCAGGTTGATACATTTTGTATAGAGTAAAAGTGAGTTCACCTTTGTGTTGAATGATCCCAGGAGAATCATGTGAGAAGGGATAGGGAAAAGGAGTGAGTCAGGCATTAAGCTATTAAACTACAACTAATAGGCATTTGTTTGATGGGTCTTATAAATGTGAGTTAAAATCTAACTAAAATTATAGCACATTTCATTAGGGAAGATAATTCCCAATTTGTTCCTTAAAAAAAAGTAGTATATATTACAAGCCAGTTAGAACCTAACTGAATATTTAGAATGTTTAGAAGGTAGGTGGGTTTTGTGGCTTTGGAAAGAAGAAAAAGCCCTAGGAAGGTGTGTGGCCTCATGCCCATTTTTTGTTGTTGGAATAGAGGCCAATAGAGGAGGAATGAGGAATGGATTTAAGGCCAATCTGCCATGGTGTTTGGAGAGCAAGGTTGGATAACAAATCCTTTCCCCCCAGCAATTAAGAAACTGTTAGTTGTTGCTACTTATATGGTTGAGGCTATATCAGTTTAAATTATGTGCGTGTCTGTGAGTGAGAGAGAGAGAGAGAGAGATATTCAAGACCAGAAGCTACAACACACATCTCCAAGTTGGATCCCATGAGATAACAAAGGATGAAAGTCATTTGACGATGGAGGGCTTGACACAGATTTCTGTCCCCCCTGACATTTAGCAGCTCAACAGGCTAAAGAGAATGTGAGAGACCACAAAGCAGATGTAATCAAATCTCCCTAGAGACATTTGCAAAAGTCCAAAGGGATGGAATTAAAGTTTGGATAGGTAGGTGATTTGGTGATTTTCAGTGATATAAAAGAGAATGTATTACCTATTTTCTTGCTTATCACTGACTTCCTACAGCGTATGTAGACCTATTTTTTTCCACTGTAGACAAGGTTGTAGACAAGATGTGGGATGGACATGAAGGGAGAGAATGTGGCAAATTAGGCACGTGACTTGGCTTTGTAATTTTCTGCAGCTTCCATATAAATTCCTTCTGAAAGAATTCAGGACTGAAGAATTTATATTAGAATCTTCTGCAACCTAGATGAATTCTTTAATTAAGGCTAGACTTTTCCTAGTCAGGCTGTATGGGAGATATGGTACTGAATGTGTGCAAGAGAGTGCAAGAGAGAAAACAGTTTTATATCAATTAGCTGCCAGTGGGTACAGAAGTCTAGGTGACAATATCTGTGGAAAGGAGTATAATGAACGATCTGATGAAGCAACAGTTCTTTACTGGTGTGTTAAAAACTCAAAACAAAGAAAAACGTATTACATGACTTTCATATATAGTTTGATAAGGGCCTATTGAATATATAAACCCAAACTAAGAACTAGAAGATTTACTGTGAGATGGTTCTAGGCATTATGGGTAAAATCCAGGTTCCATTGAAATCAGTGGCAAAACTCTTTATAAGAGATGGCCTTTCCAACTTTCAGCCTTATATCTTTATTGTGTGGGAGGGGGCATGAACTGGGTACCCAGTTTCACATATACCAAGGAAGATGATTAGCTGTTAATGATATCCTTAATAGGATGAAACATACTTGCACTGTTGGATGGGGCTCAAAAATTCAAAAGCTGCTTTTTTGTGTCACTAATGGAGACAAGAATTCTGAAGTGATGTACTCATTTGCATGTAAATACACGCAATTAAGGCTGCTTGAAAATTTTCCATCAAAATTGTGTTTAGATAGTAAATAGGTATTCAAAAGGACAAAAATCATTTGTGAAAAGTGTGATTTATGGCTGTACAAGTCTGTTTCAAATTGTGACCTTCACTTGATGTTGTAACCACCATTTTGAAAAATGTGAGTGTGTAATGAAACTGCCTAGAGATGTCAAGGCAGTTTATTGTAATCTCTGTCACTTTCCTGAAGTGACTAATGGAAGAGTAATGAATGGCGATTGCCTTAACAATGGTTTTGCTACAGAGTGTGGCCACGCTAAAGCTAAAGGAAGCTGGTTTTCCCAGTTTGACTCCAGGGGGTAAAAGGAATGGATAGTCCCAGCTAATCACTTGACCAGGGCTCTGAAGCTGGTCAGTTAGTCACAACCTTATATAAGGGCAGGATCTGTCCAGGCTCTCTCTCTCACTGGCCAACCATTGCCAAACAACAGAAGGACTGCAGGAGGCTGAGGGCAGGAGCAGCCTGTCTACCTGACACACTGAGTGGGCTTGAAAGAGTGAGCATAGACTCAGAGGAGAGAGTGTATAGCTTATCATTTTTTTTGCCTAAAGATTTGTAACTCTTGTATGCTTTGAGAGTAAAAGTGAGTGTGGTTTTAGAAACTCTTGTGCAAAGCCTATATTCCTTACTTTACCTTGTTGCATGGCCCTGCAAAGTTAAACAATAAACCTCAGTGCTCATGGAGCTGAAACTCTTAGGAGGAAGGAAACACCTGGGGAGGCTTTGAAGGTCCGAGACCCCTGGGTTCAGGGCAAAGGGCAATATGATTGCAGAGTCCCACATCCCAAGGAAGGGGGCAAGACAGAAGGTGTGTACCTGGGTGTGTTCCTTTGTTCCTCACTCTGAGTTTCTATGACTAGCTCAGGCCCAGCTGACTTGGGAGCACCTGGGATCCAAAGGCTGGGTCCAGTTACAACAGACATGTCTGTCCATTAGAGGGACTCAGCCAAGTCTGTAACAAAAACGGTTTTGCTTTCTGCAGAAAATGTTGAGGTTTTATTGAAAACTTTTCACATTAAATCATTTCAGTTTTTGGCTCAAAATGTTTCATTTTTGGATTTTGGATGAAAAGTCAAAATTTTCCTGTGAGAATTTTTTTTCCCCAACTAGCTGTACACACAATGAGAGGCAATGTGCTGCCTGCTGGCTAGATGAAGATGAAACAAAATGCTCCTTGCCACTGCTTTTATTTGGATGTCCAGGAACAATACTGTCTTTCGCAGGAACCTGAGACTATGCACTACTCTGGCAACAAGGACAGGAAAGGGACAGGAAAAGTGATGCTCTTAACAGCGAGTGAGGTCATAACTCTGACCACTCCTCGAATGATTTCTTGTTCTTATCAGCATTCCTGCTCCCCATCTTACCCAGCCTGAAATCAGTTATTTTCCATCCAGGTTCTAAATTCCATCAAACATTAAAGCATCTGGGAAATAGCACTGAAAGTGGTTACTGTGGCTATGTCTACACTGGCACGTTCGTCACTAAAACTTTTGTCGCTCAGCGGTGTGAAAAAACACCCTGCTGAATGACACAAATTTTAGCAATGAAAAACTCCGGTGTGGACAGCTCCAGGTGGGAAGCCACCACCCCTTGTTGGGAGTGATTTTATTTTGTCGCCAGGAGAACTCTCTCCCGGTGATAAAGAGCCGCCACACAGTGCGCTTTACAGTTGCAGTGGCACAGCTGAGCCGTTGTAAGGTGCATTGTGTAGACATAGCCTATGAAAAAGACATGTAAGTATCATCATTCAAGTATAAATTTATTGCATTGATATAGCTAGCCTTACTCTGAGAGCTAGCCAACTCTGGCTGTGTGTATAAGGGGGAAAAGTGGCTGCAATTGTAGGAAATCTATCAAGAATAGCATTTTAAATAGCACAACAAAACCAATGTTGAATTTTGGTAAAGGCTGAAATCTGAAGCATGAGACATAGTTCCACTCCAGTGTCAATGCCCCTTCTTGCATTTAAAACCAGCAAAGAGTCACCCTTGCATATGAAATGTCAACTGTGCATGTAACTTAACTGTAACTTTGGGAGACAGCTTGGTCTAGTGGATAGGGCATTGGACTGTGAATCAGGAGATGTCTTCCCAGTTCTGCTACTGACGTACTGTGTGAGCTTGGGAATGTCACTTTATCTCGCTGTGCCTCCAGTTTATCTCCCAGCCTTTGTCTTGTCTCTTTAGACTATAAACATTTCAGAGAAGGGACTGTATCTCATTGTATATTTGTATAAGTTACATTTGAACAGTGCTTCGCACAGTAGGGCCCTGATCTTGGTTGGAGCCTCTAGGTGCTACTGTAATACAAATAATAATAATAATAATAAAAATAACTGTTCACCCACTTGTTCCATTGCTTACAATGGACTAATCCTAGCTCTGCAATGGTAATTTGTAGTACAGTACTCTTATACAGTATTCTAGATCTTGTGTCAGAAATAACTGAGTTTTCTTTGGTTCCTTGCTGGAGTTTTCCAGGAAAGAAATACAATTTGTTGACTTTAAAACAGGTTTTATCCTTATTCTTTTTTTCTAGTGTTTGGTTATTCTGCCACACACTAGGAAGGTCATTTGCTATGGATAAGTCTCATGCTTTTAAGTAGGCTTTAAATATTAAATGAGTGCTGGTATATTTAGTAGCTCTACCTGAACAGCATCTAAAGTAATTGGGATGTTAGTGAGAAAATTAATTTGCTGTTGTTTAATGTATTCAGCTGCAAAATTAATACAATGGTAGTTGTCAGATAATTTGAGCAATGAATTTATAGGAGTAATTTTAATTTACATCAAGCACCACAGGCAATTTTTACACTTCAATTTACATTTCACTGATTATGCTCAGCTGAGATAAAATGGTGGCTTTTTTGAAAAAATGTGCTTGTGTTTCACAGACATGGTCAATGCAACTTTAAAGGGATCTGGGAAATAGAGAAGAAAATAAAACATTTTCCTCAGTGCATTTTTAAATAAAATCTGGAGTATAAATTTTAACAGCAGCTTAATATATTTAAATTGGAAATATAATTATTATGGTTCTGTCTGCATCCTATATGCAGTGCGTGAACAAAGTTGGCGTTTAGTAGTACTTTAAAAATACAAAATAACTTTTTTGTTATCACAAATTTGAAATCAAAGCTTTACCTGGAACACAATGAAAACTGTATTATCAGGTATTTAACAGTTAAAAAGTGACACATGGTCAAATATTATTTATTCAATACTCTCTATAGAGGTCTCTGAATAAAGAAAAGTATTTTTGAATAATTTATTTGAAGAAAAATATGGATACATTAATTGCAGTGAATAATTTGGCCAACTCTATGTGATCATGGGACTGGCAGAAAAGCATGTAGAGGGTCAGATTTTCAATTGATGTACACTGGGGTTGCTTCACTTAAGTCAATGTCAATTTACATCCCCTGAGGATCTAAATCATAATATCTTATCATACTCAGCAATGGGTGTCCTCATCCTGCAAGTATATGAACTCGCACAACTGTGGGAAGCAATTATTTGAAGAGTTACAAAAAGGTGGTGCCATAATGAGTGTAATTATTAGAGCTGGTTGAAAAAAAAAAGGGAAATATTTTCATGAAAATTTCCCCTCCCTTTTTTTTTATTGGAGAATTTCATAAATAGACATTTGTCAACCAGATCTAATATTACAATACAGTTTAAATTGAGGTATAGTGGGCCTTCAAATTTAGAAATGTATGGTTCTGGGCTTAAATACAAAGTTATTAATATGTGTGTTGGGAATGAGGCCTACATAGTGGCACTGCATGGCTTAATAGTTAACGCTTGCCTTTCACTTCTGGGTCCAATCCACCTTAAAACTGTAGGGGAATTTAATTTGAGCATTTCAGCTCAGCCTTTAGCCAAGTGAGCATATCACCAAATCCACCGCAAATAATTAGTTTGGTACAACTGTCAGTCTCTGTTCAGGAGATGAACTAGGATAAAGACTGAACTAGTTATTACCGTAGAAAGTATGGTGGTGGTGGTGGGGGGGGGGGGGGGGGGGAGGGGAGAAGTTGTCTCTACAGCCTCTTCAGTATATCTTGTCTAAGGATTAAAGAATCAGAATTCAATTTCCTTTTGTGTTGAGTTGGTCAGCCTCTATTAGCAGAAATGGTCATTCAGACATTTCATCAAACCCCCTTTAATTAGAAAAGGACAATAATATGTACTGTTGCACATCTTGGACTTCATTTGTATTTGAATACAACAAATTTTCCATTTCATTTTAGTGGCCACATGGGCTAATTAGGGTTTTTAATATCAATATTATAGCAGCTCCTCTGAACCTCAACCAAGGATTAGGGCCCCGCTGTATTAGGTCCTAAATAGACAAATAATGACAACCTACAATTTACCTTAAAATCTTACCACTGAGGTTATATGGACTCAGCAGGACCAAAACTCAAGGGATCTGAAAGCTAATTCCAACTCTGACCTGCTGGGTGACCGTAAGCAACTCACTTCCTTCTCTGTACTTCCTTTTCCCTGCCTGTCTTGTCTATTCACATTGTTAGTTGTTCAGGGCAGGGACTGTTTCTTACTATGTGTTTATACAGCACCTATATTACATTAGACAATAGAAATTCCAGAGGGAAGAGATTTGTAAAATTGGTTGGTCTATCCTCTTGCTAATGCAGGATTGTTCAATATCATGTGGCCCCTTTTTTGACCTGAGCAGCTAGTCAAAATCTCGGGCCCTGTGGAGGTTCAAGATGGGAGTAGAAATTGATGGATTCTGGTATTTTCTATGTAAATAAACCAGAATGAAACAAAGAATATACAAAGTTCTGCTTCTCCCAATGCAGGAGGAACCAAGAACAAAAGGAGCAGTTTCTTAGCTTACAGCTCTAAGCCTCTTTAGCCACCAGTCCTGAAAACACACACACTCATTTTTTCCACAGTAACACTGTGCTTACAGGCTACTTCTTGCCTTTCTTGCCTCTGCCTCTCCCTCCTTGTGTGTGTTTTCAGTTTCTGTATGTACTGTCTCCCTCCCTCCTTCTCAAAACACAAACAATACTCAGTAAAACCCTGATGCCCATTCAGTCCAAACTCGTGGATTAATGCATCCCTTATGTCTTGGGCGAGGGGAGTGGTGCTTCTGGTTAACTTATCCTGACAGTTAAGTTAATTGAAGGGTGTGTTCACACCCAGTCTCAACAAAGTGCGTGATTTATGCAGTCACCATTATCTTGCAACATGACAATACTGTAGATGTATTATTTTCCAGTCCTTTGTCTGGTCTATTTTTAAATTAGTCAAATTCTTCTTTTGGACTTTATTCCACAGTCTAATAGATCTTGTCTGAAATTCCCCTCCTACCCTGTTAGGCTCAGTCCCCATTCTCTCACTCACACCCTTTCTTAAAATACACGTTTTTCATCTGTGTCAATCCTCTCTTAAGGTGGTGCTATTCATGACATTTAATAGCACACACAAAATTAAAGACAGACAAACCCCAGATCCCCAGTGCTGCACAGTTATTCATTTTACCATATGCTTGCCCTGTGCTTGTGTAGTCATTGTGTAGGTTTGCCATTTTAGGATTCAACCCTGCAAAGTATTCCTTGTGAGTGGACTCTAGCATCCATGTGGTGACCCACTGAAGTCAACAGGGCTCCAGAGAGGCACAGGGATCTGTCCCTGTGGAGTTCATTGAAAGACTGAGGGTTTAGATGGTAAAAATTTTTGGTGAGGACTGTGTGTTCCTCAAACAGGCCAACCACACAATCAGTGCTCCATAAATTAATCTAATCTATACATTTCTAATATGTGTGTCAATGTGACATCAGTGTACCACCAGAATTAATAAAAGTATTACTGAGATCTGAATAAAATCATATTTTCTGTCCATTCCTAAGGTACAACAATAATACTGTAATGATAGCTCACGGATCCTTGTGCCGCAGTGGGACCATGCAGTTAGACACAGCGGCTACTATCCTCCACTCTTCATAGTTGCCTTTTCCCACTCTGCAAACATTAATAACATTATAATAAGAAGAAACTCCTTTGCAGGGCTTTCCATTTGTAGTTCTCAAAGTGCTGAAAATTAGATATCATTAGTCCCCTTTGGCACATGGGAAACGGAGACATGGTGAGAACAAATGACTCATCTGAGGATAGACTGCAGGTCCATGACTTAGCTAGGAATAGAATACAGGTCTCTTGAATCCCAGTACAGTGTCCTATCTGTTGGACCATATAGCCTCTCAAGTTCATGTGGTCCATTGACCATATGAAAAAGGAACAGAGCACAGGAAGGAGCCATGCTAATTGGCATGTTCTTTTCCCCCACAACCCTTTCCCACCAATAGCTGGAAATTCTTCAGTAAAACAAGAGAGTTAATGGCTCTTACAGCCTAATCTCAAAGAAGATTTTACCTCAAAAAGAGAAAAAAAATGAAAGCTACTATTTTACCTATATTACCAAACTTTCTCCAGCCTTTTGCTTTACTAACTGGAGACCACCCCTATTTCAGCACCTCCCAATTTTGAATCCTTTACAAGTTTCTTTAACATGCCATTTTATACCCTCTTCCATCGTTGATAAAGATGTTAAAGAAGTCTGGGCATAAAACCAATCCATAGATAATCTCTAAAACCTGAAATGCTGCCATTTATCATTCCCCCTTTGTTAAAAGTCCTTTAGTCACTTTGGAATTTGTGCTCACAAATCAGTTTGAATTATTTCTTTAAAGTCAGATTGTGTGACACACTGTTTGATTTACTAAAGTCTAGTTTACTATACAGCACTCAACGGTTGAACTCCTTGCATTCACTAACTTTGAAAATTCCATTAGAAATGTGATGAACTTTATATGGCCTGATTTCCTGATTGTAAAGCCAGGCCCGATAGTATTTTGTTGTCATAACTCTGATGTTTATATAGTGTGACAGACCCAGACCAGTGGAGTACAGGAGTCTGGTAGAGGGCAAATATACTGATCACTGGATGAGTAGTTTTCTGTTCCCTGAGTGACCAGAGAAGGGGCTGCACTAGAGTAATCAGGAACCTGCTAGAACCAGTTAAGGCAGGCAGGCTAATTAGGACACCTGGAGCCAATTAAGAAGCTGCTAGAGTCAATTAAGGCAGGCTAATCAGGGCACCTGGGTTTTAAAAGGAGCTCACTTCAGTTTGTAGTGCAAGAGGTGCAAGGAGCTGAGAGTGAAAGGGTGTGCTGCTGGAGGACTGAGGAGCACAAGCATTATCAGACACCAGGAGGAAGGTCCTGTGGTGAGAATAAGGAAGGTGTTTGGAGGAGGCCATGGGGAAGTAGCCCAGGGAGTTGCAGCTGTCATGCAGCTGTTACAGGAGGCACTATAGACAGCTGCAGTCCACAGGGCCCTGGGCTGGAACCCGGAGTAGAGGGCGGGCCCTGGTTCCCCCCAAACCTCCCAATTGACCTGGACTGTGGGTTCTTCCATAGGGGAAGGTCTCTGGGCTGTTCCCCAACCCACATGGTGAATCTCTGAGGCAAGAAAATCCACCAATAAGCGCAGGACCCACCAAGATAGAGGAGGAACTTTGTCACAATAGCTACATAATGGGTATGATTTTATTTTTGTGTATTTCCAATTTAAATTTTTGGGGAATCTATTAGAAGTGTGCAGGAAACAGAATTTCTGTTTCATGGGTAATTCTGTGATTTCTGCTTTTGTTTTTGTTCCTGATTAGAACACTTAATTTCATTTTTTTTTCTAGACAAAATTTTGTCAATCGAGGTGTTCTTGCAATTTTTTTTAAATGAATTGGCATTTTCTGATGGAAAAACATGTTGTCAAAAATCTTTCAACCAACTCTAGAGCCTATTTGCTGTCAGAAGCAGCTGCCACTTGGCATTTGGACACAGATTGTTACAGAGGGTTCATACTGTGTTCTTTCATGAAGACTTTGCTTTGCTTTGTTGTTTTACTTTTGTTTTTTCCTTAATCTGAATTAAGTAATTTAGTATGAAAAGATAAGTAGTTTTGCTTACTCTCATGATTTGATTGCAATTCTTGTGATATTTGATGTTTTTTCTTAAAGCCTCACTTGCTGGAACCAAGAGATTGCATAAGAATCTCAGCTTTCTTTCTTTTTTTTTTTTAAAGTAAGTTTCTAGCTTGAAAATGTGGTAAGTGTAAGATAAAGACTCAGAAACAAGAAGGTGATTAAAAAGAACCCAACATTTATTTTTAAAGAAAATTCTTGTGATTTTTGTACACTTGAGGTTGGCAATATTGTAATATGTGAGGAAAATGTTTTCATCATTGAATAAGGTCAGACTATCTAGGGAGGTTGTGGAATCTCCATCTCTGGAGATATTTAAGAGTAGGTTAGATAAATATCTATCAGGGATGGTCTAGACAGTATTTGGTCCTGCCATAAGGGCAGGGGACCGGACTCGATGACCTCTCGAGGTCCCTTCCAGTCCTAGAATCTATGAATATGATACTGATATGTTCAAATTTGAAGACTTGGTAATGGGAAATCTGATAAATATTCTGATAATCAAGGCTCTTCAACCACTGAAGCATCACGAAGTGTGTCCTTTTCATTGACCTTTGCAGTATTTGAAAATCAGCTGAGCCTGAATCTACGCTCCCTAAAACCAGGGTGAATAGCTGCATTGAAGATGATGGAGTTACCCTGATGTAAATGAGGGGAGATTCAAGGTCTGTATCTTTTTTCCCTATTATTTTGTCTTTCAACATTTAAACACATTTTATTCTTATACTAATGTTCTTAACAATAATAATTTATACCAAAAATAAAATTAATGTAGAGCATTGAAAGATTCCAGTGATTCAAAAACCACACACTCTGCCTAACCTTGCTCCAAATTATACCAATTACCTTGTAAATCTATTATTAATTATGATTATTGTTACTACTTTTCTAAAGGCAACACTTGTACAGAGATGGCTTTTGTTAACTTTTTTTTAAAGGGAAAATTCACACGTTGCTAGCCCCTTTGTGAAATCCTGCATACAAAGTGCTATACATTGTAATGTAATGATATCCTAGCTGGTAAACACCTGCACTTTTTTTTAGGGCATTAGTTGACAAGAACAGGGCTGTGAGGCTTCTGCTGATTTTAATTTCTTGCATGCTGAGTGGGAGCACCAAAACAATCTGTAATGCAGAGTAATATAGCTCTGTAATACAGCATCTGAGATATAAATCCTCTCCTTTAGAGCATGAGTTTGGCATACACCCTCTAGTAGCAGTTAAGGCCAGCTGATTCTGGCCTGCTTGTTTTAGCAGATCTTAAAAGTGTCATGAAGTGGGTGGCTGCTGCATGAGCAATTGTTCTCTGGGACTCGCTGTCCAAAGATGTCCGGGATACTGCCATTTTTTCGCACTTCAAATCAAAACTGAAGACTCACTTATTGTCCCTTTTCTTGAAATGATTAATAATACAATCTGCAACTCTAAACTAAAGTATTGTATAATAGCACTTTTGTAAAGTGTCTTGAAATGCCTTGGCATGATAAAGCGTTTTATGAATGGATGTTGTTGTGGCTGCTTTTTAGAATGTCATAGCAGCCTCGGTGAGAAGAAAGAAAGATGGAAAATAAATCAGCTAAATAGTCTCATTCAGAATAGAGTAATGCTGACATTTTCAAAATTAGTGTCTAATTTTTGGGGAACCCATTTTTGGGTGCCCAGAGCCAGATTTTCAGAAGTGCTGGGCACTCACTACTCCAAATGAAGCCAATGGGTGATGAGTGCTCAGCTATTCTGAAAAATTAAGACCAAAGGCGTCTTAAATTGGGCACCTAAAAATAGATACTCAGGGATGGTCTTCACTACTGGCTAAGTCAGCGATGCTGCGATCGATGCAGCGGGCATCGATTTAGTGGGTCTAGTGAAGACACAATATGTTGATGGCAGAACACTCTCCTGTCAACTTCAGTACTCCACTTCCTCTGAGAGCTATGTTGATAGGAGGGCATCTCCTGTAGACATAGCGCCATGTAGACACTACTGTGAATCGATCTAAGTTACTTCGACTTAAGTTACATAACTTAACTAGCGTAACTTAGATCAACTTACCTCCTTAGGCCTTGTCTACACTACTGTGGTAAGTCGACCTAAGTTATGCTACTTCAGTTACATGAATAACATAACTGAAGTCGACATAACTTAGGTCGACTTACCGCAGTGTCTACACCATGCTATGTCTATAGGAGGTGCTCTCCCAATGCTTTACCTTGCTCTCCTTGGGGAGCTGGAATACCTGAGTCGATGGGAGAGTGCTCTGCTGTCAACTCACAGCAGTGCTGATCTACCGGTAAGTATAGACATGGTCTTAGTGTGGACCAGGCCTCAGAGACAGATGCCAAGTATGGAAATTTAGGCCCAAGCAAACACCCATGTGTTTGTATTTGTTGGTCTCTCCAATCACTGAGGACAAATTCTCTCTTGCGTCCAGGGCATGTTTGGATCTGATACCAGATGACCTAAGCCTCCCTTTTCTATGCCGTGTATCTCCCTTTTAAGTGGTCGCTGGAGCTGAGGATATTCAGGTTGGCTACTGTGAATTTGAGGCTTTCCTGGCTCCTCGGATCAGGAAGACGACCTGAAGAAGAGCTCTGTGTAGATCAAAAGCTTGGACCTTCCATCAACAAAAGTTAGATCAATAGAAGATATTACCTCACCCACTTTGTCACTCTGATATCCTGGGACCAAGATGGCCACAACAACCATATAAAGCTGTGAGAAATACAACCTCTGATCTTGTTCCTGGAATCAGTGACCACAGAAACTATTAACAAGATTAGTCATTCAAACAAATCAATGGCCCTTTATTAATCAGCTTTACCTGGAAATAAAATGATCTTTATTATTGCTTCTTGTCCTATCCTCAGAGGTTAATGAGAACAATTTACATCCCTCCTTCTTGTAACAACCTGTAATGTACTTGCAATCCTTAGATCCAAGCCATTTCCTACAGTTTTAATTTTAGCTCAGATATAAAATTAGTTTTGACATAAAACTACAAGGTACCTATCTCCCAGTTTGTTTGGGATACAAATCTACTGCAAAATTGGCCTATGATGGCAGAAAACTCATAGGACAAGAGGTTGTCACAAGATTTCTACTATCCAGGAGGGCAGAAATCTCAAATTCAACTCAATTCATAAGTATTTTGCTGTCTTGATGGCCAGTGATTTTTCAAGATAAGCTCTTGAGATTTCAATACCTAATAATCTAAACCCTAGATCTGATTTGGCTTTGAGCCCAAACACTGATCACTCTCTTAAACCCAGTCTGGATCTGAACAACCAGTCTTTAGTTATTTCATTGTTTCATCCCTGGAGAAGGACCTTAGATTCTGAAATATTACAATATTTCAGTCTTATGACCTCTATTCTAAAATGATACCCAGTCCTCATAAAATGGAACATGTGAGTAAACAAAATTCCAATGTTCAACTATCTTCATCTCAGCTGGACAGAATTGAAAACTTTTTCTCCCTTTTCCTCTGTTTGCTCTTCTTGGAACTTCCTGTTGATCATCACGCTTTTCCTCTTGAACGTATGAGACATGAATTAGTTTCTGCTGTTCCTACAAACATTACATCTCAACTGGGCAGCAAAGCTGCTTCTGCATACAAAATATCAAATCCTGATAGCAGAATATCATCATCTTTATTGAGGTGGTAGCTTGCATTAGCGTAAAGCTCAGTGTCATAAACCTAGCACCATATTACTCAGATGATGTTTAACCTTTCTCTGGTCTATTATACTGCATTACCAAGTGACTAAAATATAGTGGGTTTTATTATCAGAAGAATAAACACTTTACATACGTTCTTTAAGTTTATATCAACTATATTGTAATTCCAATAAGAGGATAATGGTTTTTCTGTGGGATAATCACTATTCCTGAGAGTGCATACTGAAAAAGAGAGTTATTGGAGTTTTTCAATTTGGTCATGCACTAATATTGTTGCTCAGTTTAAAAATAAATTATTAGTTCAAATTACAAAAAAGAGCACAATATCAAACAAAATTTTAGCTCCTTTAGCTTTTCAAGACTAATAACTATTATTCTTTAACAAATAGCTAATTAGTTTGGGCTATTTGTAGCTTTTTATTTATCTAATTTTCCCTTGATCAATAGCCAATGTATACAAAATCACAGTATATCAAAAAGATGCCAATACATATGTTACTGGGTGGGACTCACCCCTGCGGCACCTCCTGCTGGTCGTCCAGGGAATTAGCATTTCCAGCCTCTGGAGCGCCTTTTGCAGGCTGGTGTCCTGCTTGTTGCTGGGCCCGAGTCCCTCCTGGACCCCGGTGCCCCTTTGAGGCCACAGTGCTGCCCCTGGCAGTACCCTCACAGATCTGGGTCTCCCCTCCCTGGGGAACCCCCACCCGTCATCCCCACCTCGCCTCAGACTATGGCTACTGCCAGTCTCGACCTAGCCCCCATTCCCTGGGGCAGACTGCAGTGTAAGTGCCACTCATCACCAGCAAGGGGGGTTTGGACCTGCTGCCTCTGCCTACCCCTTGGCTGCCCCTCTGCAACCCCAGTACCTGTTCTTGGCCTTTAACAAGGCCAGGAGCCTGGGGGGTTTCCAGGCCAGAGCTCCCCAGCTCCTCTGGCCTTCCCTCAGCCCTGCTCCAGTCTAGGTACCCTGCTCAGCTCCCAGGCAGCTAGGACCTTCTCTCTACAGAGAGAGAGAGAGTGACACTGCTCCTGACCCACTGCCCTCTTATAAGAGCCAGCTGGGCCCTGATTGGGGCATGGCCCCAGCTGAGGCTGCTTCCCCAGTCAGCCTAGGTTTTTCTCTTCCTGGAGCAGCCCCCTCCCTGGGCTGTTTTAACCCCTCCAGGCAGGAGCAGGGTGACCACCCTGCTATAACATAATACAATAAAAATAGATAGTTTAATATTATGGGCTTTTTGTAGTGACAGAAAAGAACAGGGTTTTTTTGGGCAGCGGATCAATATAAGAAAGGTGTTTTTCTTTTTTTAATTTTGTTTGGTTTGATGTCAGCTAGAGCAGTGCTTCTCAGAGTTGGGCCGCTGCTTGTTCAGGGAAAGCCCCTGGTGGTCCAGGCAGGTTTGTTTACCTGCCGCGTCCACAGGTTCAACCGATCGCGGCTCCCACTGGCCGCGGTTCGCCACTCGAGGCCAATGGGGGCTGTGAGAAACAGTGCGGGCTGAGGGATGGACTGGCCCCCCTTCTCACACATACAAAGTTGGAAGAGACTGTCTAGGAAGGGGTACGGCAGAAAGGGATCTAGGGGTTATAGTGGACCACAAGCTAAATATGAGTCAACAGTGTGATGCTGTTGCAAAAAAAGCAAACTTGATTCTGGAGTGCATTAAGGGGTGTATTGTGAGCAAGACACGAGAAGTCATTCTTCTGCTCTACTCTACGCTAGTTAGGCCTAAACTGGAGTATTGTGTCAGGTTCTGGACACCACATTTCAAGAAAGACGTGGAGAAATTGAAGGGGGTCCAGAGAAGAGCAACAAGAATGATTAAAGGTCTTGAGAAAATGACCTATGAAGGAAGGCTGGAAGAATTGGGTTTGTTTAGTTTGGAAAAGAGAAGACTGAGAGGGGACATGATAGCAGTTTTCAGGTATCTAAAAGGTGTCATAAGGAGGAGGGAGAAAACTTGTTCACCTTAGCCTCTAAGGATAGAACAAGAAGCAATGGACTTAAACTGCAGCAAGGGAGGTCTAGGTTGGACATTAGGAAAAAGTTCCTAACTGTCAGGGTGGTTAACCACTGGAATAAATTGCCTAGGGAGGTTGTGGAATCTCCATCTCTGGAGATATTTAAGAGTTAGTTAGATAAATGTCTATCAGGGATGGTCTAGACAGTATTTGGTCCTGCCATGAGGACAGGGGACTGGACTCGATGACCTCTCGAGGTCCCTTCCAGTCCTAGAATCTATGAATCTATGAAAACAAGAGGAACTGGCGTTGCTCATTTATGAGCATAAATTCGATCTTGTTGGTATTACTGCAACTTGGTGGAATGATTTGAATGACTGGAATGTTAAAATCAGTGGTTATAACCCATTTAGGAAGGTTTGAGTGGGCAAAGGGGGTGGGGAGTGTCACTCTGTCAAAAATGGCATTACAGGGGAGTCGCATCTTACGCGGGGGTTAGGTTCTGAAGTCAGCACATAAGGCGAAAATCGCGTATAGTCAAACGCTCATTGAGTGGAATGGCGGGCAGAATCGCCCGCACTACAGGTACAGTATTTAAATTGTTATTTTTCTCTTTTTTGTTTGTTTTGCCGAGCGTGTATAGTTAAAATTGCATAAGTTAAATGCTCCTATGATGCGACTCCACTGTATGTGTTTCCAAGTCACTGATAACTCGGAAGAAAATGATCTTGAATGCATATGAATTAAGGTCCTAACAGATAAATCACAAAATGGGTTATTAACTGTTGTCAGCTATAGACCACCAAATCACACTAGGGAACAGGATGATTGTCCCCTTATGCACTTGTTTTCAATTGTAGGAAAAAAACCTACATGATC
Organism: Chrysemys picta bellii; assembly: GCF_011386835.1. NCBI lineage: Eukaryota > Metazoa > Chordata > Testudines > Emydidae > Chrysemys > Chrysemys picta. The sequence goes on along the minus strand of NC_088798.1, from coordinate 47,641,680 downwards.
ATGGGGGACTTTAATTTGTGTGATATATGCTGGAGTTCCAATGTTGCCAGTACTAAAACATCCTTGGAATATCTAAATGTCATAGATGATGATTGCCTAACTCAAAAAGTGTTGCAGCCAACATGGGGGAATTCTTTATTAGACTGTGTACTAACAGATAGGGGGACTGATCACAGAACTATAAATTAATGGTAGCTTATGTACAAGTGATCATGATTTGATCATGTTTATAATGTGCAAGTAGAATAAAGTCCAGCCAAGTAATATATATACATGGTGTTTTAATAGGGCAAGTTTCACAAAGCTGAAAACAATTGTGAGCCAAATCAGCTGGGAGGAAGAATTTAATTAGAAAAATGTGATTGATAATTGGGAATAATTTAAGACCAGCTTACCAGGTGCCCAAAAAGCCACAATCCCACAATTGAGGAAGAAGGCTATGATGGTTAAAAAACAGACATGGTTTAAAGCAGAAGTGAAGGCAACTATAATATATGGGAAATGGAAGAAGGAGGAAGTTGATAGTAATGAATATAAATCAAAAGTTAGGAAATGTGGAAAATTGATAAGGGAACTAAAGGGACATTAGGAAAAATCTATAGCCAGCAGAGTTAAGGACAATAAGAAGCAGTTTTAAAAATATATTAGAAACAAAAAATATTCTGACAAGGATATTGGTCCTTTACTAGGTGGAAATAGTAGAATTATCAGTAGTAATGCAGAAAAGGCAGAAGTGTTCAATAAATACTTCTGTTCTGAATTGGGGAAAAATAGACGATATAGTCTGATTATAGGGTGATAACACTCTTTCCATTCCACTAGTATCTCTGGAGGATGTTAAGCAGAGTTACTAAAAGACTTTTTAAATCAGCAGGTCCAGATAACTTGCTTCCAAGTGTTTTAAAAGAGCTGTCTGAGGAGCTTGCTGGACCATTAACGTTTATTTTCAATAAGTTTGGAGCACTGGGAAAATTTCAGAAGACTGGAAGAAAGATGATGTTGTGCCAATTTTTAAAAAGGGTAAACAGGATGACCCAGGTTATTATAGGCCTGTCCGCCTGATATTGATCTGGGGCAAGATCATGGCGTGGCTAATACAGGACTCAATTAATAAAGAATTAAAAGAGGGTAATATAATTAATGCAAGTCAATGTGGGTTTATGGAAAATAGATTCACTCAAACTAACTTGGTATCTTTTTTGATGAGATTACAAGTTTGGATGATAAAGGTAATAGGTTGACATAATATACTTAGATTTTTCTGAGGGTTTGACTTGGAACTGTACAACATTTTAATTAAAATCTAGAATGATATCAAATTAACCTGGCACACATTAAGTGGATTAAAAGCTGGCTGATAGGTCTCAAAATGTAATTGTAAATGGGGAATCATCATCAAGCAGGAGTGTTTCCAGTGAGCTACTGCAGGAATTGATTCTTGACCCTATGTTATTTAACATTTATATCAGTGACCTGGAAGAAAACATAAAATCATCACTGATAGTTTCAGATGACAACAAAAATTGGAGAGTGGTAAATAATGAATAGGTCATTGATTCACAGTGATCTGGATCGCTTGGTAAACTGGGTGCAAGAAAACATGGTGCATTTTAATTCAGCTAAATGTAAATGTACGCAGCGAGGGACAAAGAATGTAGGCCATATTTACAGAATGGGGATCTTATTCCTGAGAAGCAGTGACTCTGAAAAAGATTTGGTGGTCATGGTGAACAATTAGCTGAACATAATTTCCCTGTGCAATGCTGTGGCCAAAAGAGCGAATGCGATCCTGACGTGCATAAACAGGGGAATCCCAAGTAGGAATAGAGAGATTATATTCTCTCTCCTTTTTTTTGTCACTGGTGCGACCACTGATGGAAACTGTGTCCAGTTCTGGTGTTCACAGTTCAAGAAGGATTTTGATGAACTGGAGAGGGTGCAGAGAAGAGGCACAAGAATGATTAAAAGATTAGAAAACATGCCTTATAGTGATAGGCTCAAAGAACTCAATCGACTTAGTTTAACAAAGACAAGCTTAAGGAGTGATTTGATTAGTCTATAAGTTTCTACATAGGGGAAAATATTTAATAATGGGCTCTTCAGTTTAGCAGAGAAAGGTATAACATGATCCAATGGCTGGAAGTTCAAGCTAGACAAACTCAGACTGGAAATAAGGCATTGATTTTAATGCTGAGAGTAATTATCCATTGGAACAATTTACCAAGGGTCGTGGTGGATTCTCCATCACTGATAATTTTTAAATCAAAACTGGATGTATTTCTAAAAGCTCTGCTGTAGTAATTGTTTTTGGGAAATTCTATGGCCTGTGTTATATGGGAGGTCAGACTGGATGGTCATAATCATCCATTCTTGCCTTGGAATCTTTGAATCTGTTTTAAAAGAAATACCTGAGTCTTTGGGGATGTTTTGATCTGTAGCACTGCAGTACTTTGCATATTTAAGATTAAATTATCCATTAAATTAACACAGTTGGAGGTAATATAGTCCTTATTTAAGATGGTGATTTGAAAACCTTCACTGGAAAAAAATACTTGGCTGTGGTGCCAATGTTTCAGCTATAACTCAGCCAAATTTTTCTATAATTCAGAAAACGACTCTGCTTTGTTTTAAATAATTCTTCTAAATTTGTGTTAAATGAGGACGTACAAAACCAGGTAACTAAGAGCCAGATCGTTGACTGGTGTAAATTGGAATAACTGCGTTGAAGCCAATGGAGCTATGCCACTTTACAGCAACAGAGGCTCTGACCCATTATGTTTCTGATGTTTACAATGACTATAACTCATTTTTACTTGCTTGCATTCTTTGGATCCTTTCAAAATTTTCCTATTGCAAATGAACATTGCTCTACCATCAAATTATTTAATAAATCCATCTACAATGGAACCTATCAAAATACAATAACTATGAAGTGCTAAATTCTGCCTTCTGATACAGAAGTGCCATTTTCATTGCCTCCGGGTTGATCCCCCCCGGAAAAAACCTTTATTCATATGAATAGCACCATTTGCCTCATGCAGTTAAGGGTTTACAGTTTGGGCCTCCCACTGGAGTTGCATGTTACTTCTCTGTGCAAGGAATGTGGCCCATAAACTGCATCCTTACATACTCAGGCCTGATCCTGCAAACCTTTACTCTCAAGAGTAGTCTTTACTCACGTGAGCACAGGATTGCAAGATTGAGCCCTAACTAAATAAGTATACATGTAACGAACCCTATATGAGCCACTGGAATAGCTGGGCAAAATTCATTCCAGGTACAATCAGATACAACTGGGCTGACTTTAGCAGAACTGCACCAATTTACTCCTAGCTTGAATTTGGCCCTGCTACTTTAAAATGCAGTTCAAGTCAATGGGATTCCTCATGTGTGCGTGATTGCAAGATCAGGACTGTGGGTGGTTTTGTTCAAAATCATTATACAGCATAGCCTATGTATTATATGTCTGTATATGCACTTCCCGTAAGCATATTAGAGCTATGGCACGATCAATGAGAATGAAATATATCCCTAGTGAGGATCTGTGGATGTGGAACATAGGCATTGGCTCCCTTAAACTCTGGATTTTTAATATTAAGGCAGGACACAACAGAAGACAGACAGAATACATAAAAAATCAGGCATTGGCAATGAGATCCTCAGGGTGTCTTATACCTAAATCTCTCTGGCTCTGAGAGGAATTGGGGATTTAGCCCCTTTCATGAACATTAACCAAAGCTGCCTTCTGTTTGACTTACTGATCACTACTGAACCCTCCAGTTTGTATTTGCTTAGTCATACCAGCCTTTCACAGAATGCTCTTCTCTAATAATTGGTTCTTTACATGTGGGAGTGACCACCAGCTGCAAGGCAGCCCTTTTGCAGTTTACTACTGCAGGTTTCATCTCCCTCCCTTCCAGATGGCAAGAATTTTGACCCCTCCTGTTCTAACCAGACTTTCTCTTTCATGTCTGAGGAAAGAGCACATCCTCACATCACTATATAGTCTAACATACGTCTAGACTGACCCTTGGCCCATGTCCTGAGATGCTTTGGGGAGGCACATCCCATAGTTATATCCCAAAGGGGAAGCCCAGGGAAAGGGCTCACAGTTCCTTTCTGCTCAACCCTGGCTCCCGGAGGGAAGTATCTGTGCTCCCCACTTGACAAGGTCTGTTTAGCAGATGACATCCCACCCTGGCTCACCTCTGTTGGCCAACATGTTTGGAGGGCAGAGCTAAAGTTCTACTTGCTACCTGCTGCCTCTTTGTCCCTTCCTTGTCCATCTGTTGTCACCTTTGACACCTTTGTTCGGCTTGTCCTCGTCCGTCCCTCCACAAACGCAAGTCTACGCCATACCATTCTATTTTGTCGCGAGCACGTTCTTTTCATTTCTGGCCAAAGAGTTTTGTAATGTAATCGGCCCAGCACATTTTCGGTCTGCCCAGCAGTCGGTCTGCCCAGCAGTCGCTTGTGGTCTCTGGGGATCCAGTCACTGATGTGGGTTGTCCACCTATTGTCTTGCCTGTGGACTACATGAACCGCCTATCTTCGCTTTGCGTCGTACATGGCCTGCACTACATCAGTCACCTCTGTACACCTTCTGATCTCCTCATTTGGTATATGATCGTGGAGTGATATCTTACACATTCACCTTTCCATTGCTCTCTGGGTGACAGCGAATTTCTCTTCCTCTGCTTTCATCGTGAACCAGCTTTCCGCTCCATATATCATTGATGGCATAACAGTGGAGTTAAACAGTTCTTTCCTTTTCTTCATGGGCAGTTCATCATTCATTAGAGACGTCTTTTATTTTGTTGAAACTTGCCCACCCTGCCTTTCACCTCCTACTGCATTCCCCTTTGAATGAGTTATCTTTGCTCAGCTGCTGACCCAGGTAAATATATTTGTTGACCTCCTCAATTTCTTTCCCGTTTACAGTAACGATTCTTTCTACACAATGCTCATTCCGCAGCCACTTCGTCTTTACTTCATGTTCACTTCCAACCCAATATCATGCGAAAGTGTTTGCAGTTGCTGCAATTTGTTCTCCAGTTCTGCTGTATCCTTTGCCAGTCTTACACCGTCGTCAGTGAAGAGAAGATGAGTTAACTGTTCTCCGTCAAGTCTATTTTTGTGGGGAGGAAGTATTGGGTCTGAGTCATGCCCTTTTCTCCCCACTGCGCTTGAAGGTCCAGGGAGGCCATATGAGTGGTGCTGTGTGTGTGTGTGTGTGTGTGTGTGTGTGTCTTTACTTCCCCTTATGCTTCTGCATGGCTTTGTTAGGGGTGGTCATGATCTTGTCCATATTGCCATGATACATATGTTTCCTGCCATCATACTGCTAGTTCATGTAAGAGCTACCTGTTAAATCCAGTTGAAATCAACATTAACTGTGTTACTACAGGGGTATTTTTTTTATCCTCATCTCTTGACAATGGTGCACCTGTCACATGCTACCACTTTATTTGAATACTTCTTAACAAATAAGGACTATATTCTACCTTCAGCTATTGAGAAAAATTCCCTGTAATTTCAATGGGAAGTCTTCCTGTAGCACAGACATATATCAATCTTTACTGTTAAAAGACTAAACTTTCTGTACATAAGGTTATGTAAATTGTCTGCTTGATAAGTATCCCTAAATACCCCCTAAATATCTGTAAGCATATAAGATAACTGTGTTTGAATGTAATTCAGGAAATGTGCCACTTAAAATTTCAAATCCCAGTTTCAAAGACTACATCTTTAACTTGGGATGTGTCATATTTTGTGCAGGCATAGGCTTATTTTTACATGTTTATTTTTCAAGCCTAAAATATGTGAAATGTGTCACATTTTTGACCTCCCTTGCATTTTAGTAATATTTTCATATCCATGTAGTCTCTCTATTTTATAAATGAACTCTATTTCCTACAACTGCATATCAAGAAAGAAAAAAACCTCAGCTGTCATTTCACCTAGTTAGCAGAAAGTGGTGGTGTAAAGTGAACATACCTAGGGGGAAAAAGTGATTTGCAACAGATAACAGACCAAATTAGAGGAGTAAGTCCTAGTGCATCATAAAATGAAAAGAAAAAAAAATTCTAGGAAGAGATAATGACATGCCACACAATATGAGAGACCAAAATCAAGGCATGGCAACTCATTACAAGAACAGACATAAAACCTGGAATGAATACAAGGTCAAGAACGGAATTGTCACTTAAGACCTCAATTTCAGGAAACAAATCATATATGGCCAAGATGTTGTCACAAAAGGTTATTTCTTGCCCTTTCATCAGACTTTTTATTGTATTTTTGATTGATTGTCTCAAATGCAAGCAACAACAATATAGCACCAGGCAAAATTACTGAGTACATATTTAAACAGCATTATAAATAGGCAAGCAAGACGGAGTGCAGGGGCTGGACAGTTTAACCCATCAGATCACGGATTTACAAAGTAATAAGTGCTTTTTCTGTAATTAGGGCTTTTATGATTGTAATTGGAGCTTTTTCTTATCACAGAGGATGAATTACCAGAGGTTATCTTTTCTGTTCTTCTTTTCCATGCTCTTTTTTTCCCTTTGGGTCTAATTCTTCATTTATTGACTTAAACGAGAGTTCTGGTACTCAGAATGTAGGGCTGAGCCTTTGATTATTTGAAATGTCTTCTGTTTACTCTTCTGGTTTTGTTGCCCCAGATTCCCAGGACACACTATATTTCCTGTAATTAAATGACTATGCATAACAGACAATCTCCCAAGGGCTCATCAGATTTTCATGAGTCCTTTCATTTTGGTTGCCATTTTTATTTTAACCCTTTTTTACCCTTAACCCTAGCTTGCGCTTGCTCACATTATAGTATTTTTTTCATAAGAATAGATCTATCTTCTGAAGGTTTAGATCAGGGATAGTCAATTATTTTTTTCGGCACAGTCCAAATTTCTTGGTCAAGGTATAGTCAAGGTCCAGACTCGAGAGAAAATAATAAAAAAATTAAACCCAACAACAATAATAAGTAAATCAAATGATTTAGGGGTCCGTTCAAAAGCAGCTGGCAGTCTGGAGTTGGCTCTTGCCTATTGACTACCCCTGGTTTAGATAGTGGTTTGGGATGCTTCATATATCCCTTTCACAATATGAATGATCTTCATTCTTGCAGCAGGAAAACTATGAGGGAGGGCAGAAAATGATAATCTATCCCCTTCAGAGGAGAGATGCATTTAAATGAGACTGAGGTTCCTCTCACTTATGGGAATGGGGTTATTCTAGATTTAGCCTGGTATGACCAAGGTCAGAATCAGGCTGTATTTGTATGAAGCACTTTCCTATTATTTGTGGTATGTTGCATTGATGGCTCAAAACACTATTGGAATGATTGTGAACTTCTTAAAAAAAGAACAGGAGTACTTGTGGCACCTTAGAGACTAACAAATTTATTAGAGCATAAGCTTTCGTGGGCTACAGCCTACTTCTTCAGATGCATAGAATGGAACATATATTGAGGAGATATATATACACACATACAGAGAACATGAACAGGTGGGAGTTCTCTTACCAACTCTGAGAGGCCAATTAAGTAAGAGAAAAAAACTTTTGAAGTGATAATCAAGATAGCCCAGTACAGACAGTTTCATAAGAAGTGTGAGAATACTTACAAGGGGAGATAGATTCAGTGTTTCATATGGGTGGGATTATTCACACACGTAGTCCCACTGGAATTATAGTAACTGTTCACTAATGTGAGCAAGCAGGTCACCATGAGTCCCTATAGTAAAACATTAGTGTTTTGGCCCACTGCTTCACAATTCTGTAGTGTATTTTAAAACTGTACATGGGCATAGGCTAATGATTTTGCAGTTCTCTGTTTTTCTTTGATGCTGACTTATGTGTCGTGTCTATGGTGCAGATTAACAAAAAGTAACTTTAAAAAAATATAAATACTGAAATAGTTTTATTATTTAATAAATTACACTGCCTATCTTTGTTTGGAAGCTGTGAACACTTTCTCCTGATCAGTTTATTGGACATATTCTGTTCTCAGATGCATGTGTATAGCTCTCGTTAAGATTAGTGAGAACAGCATACATGCATTTGAGAGCAGAATTTGGCCATTAAATAGCAAACTTCCCGTGGTTGCTGGGGAATCTTAGCTATGGGAGCTGCAGGGGGGAGGAGGGAGAAGAGAGAGAATGTAAAGTGCTTGAAAGGAAGCAAAGCAGGAGAAGGAAGACTCTGTGTGCCAATTTTATTTTTACTGTGCACCTAAGATAACCTTTTCATCCACCCCAGGGGAAGAATAATAAAATAAAATATTAAAGCTACTAAACAATTAGTACGGGGTGGGGGGTGTAGAGGGGGTGCAAGGTTAGGGTTAGTTATAAGTTTCTGTTCTTTTGGGGGTTTCCTTACGTAAATATTCTCTGTGTGCAGTGGCCCAGCAGTACAGCTTGTGCTGAGCACCTTTATAGTTTAAGAGATAAATCTGGCAGTATATCTGCCACTCTAATTCATACCTATGAGGATAACTCGGACCAGAAAGGCCATGAAAATGACTACATTTATTCACATTTGATCAATTACTGTCTCTCTTAAGGTAAAGTAGTGCAATATTTATACATATATATTAGTATACTTCATACACAATCTAGGAAATCTATGTCAGCAGCATGTATATGACTTAAGTGTGTTAACTTTTTCCATTAAAAGTAGTTCCAAGGGTTATTCCCTAAAACATTTTGCCAAGAAAGGTAATGGCCACAAGCTGTGTCACCTATGGGCCAGACACTGAGTTTGCACCACAGCCAAGCTTTCTGCAGAACATGTCACTTGTCAGTTACTTGACCAAAGATGAGTTAGGAGTGGAGGTCGGGGGACGGGGAGGAGGGGGAATCTGGTTTAAAAAAAAAACAGAGAGGGTCAGAACCTCAGCTATAGCCAGTGGGAGTAGCTCCATTGTTCATTGGAGCTGCACAGACTGACACCAGTGGAGGGTCTGCAGCAGTTACTATTCCTTCTTCACCTTTCATCTGTTCTCTATCTTCCTCTTCTCCTCTTTTTTTCTGTCCCCCACCCTTTTATTTGTGCCATTGTAAACAGTTCAATCTCCAGTTTCTATTTTCTTTTAAAAATCATTTTAGGAAATAAAATGACCATGAGTTACAATTAAGTTTGCAGTGGTTGGGTGTTAAAAATGTACTTCCTCCCTGCATGCCCTATCAAAGAAGAAAAACACCTTCAAAATGTATTTTGCCTGTGGCTCCAGAAGAAATAATCCTTCGGTAGCTATTGCCTCCTTCCATATACCAATGAGAGCTGCATAATTCATGTGAAGCAAGTTATTCAGCCAAAAAAGTAAGCTGCAGAAGCAAAAGGAGAAACACTGCTTTTTATTATTATTTATATATAACATGATATTATTGCACTGGAGATAAACTGCCTTGGATTCCAATTTATAAACTTGAAAACTCTAATTAAAGTAATGTCAGTGGCCAGGTGTAGTCTTTTCATTACTTTTAGAATCACTGCTAAATACAGGAGTTGCTAATGCAACAATGCTTTCATATCATCTTGGTGGAGATTTTGAGGTACACCATTGTGGTTAGGAAAGTATGGGGAAATCAAGATAAAACTTTAACATTTTGGGTTTATTGTTCTGTCTGTCTAGGGATAGATCCTCAACTGGTATAGCTCCATTAAAACCCCAACCATTTTGGATACATAACTGTATCCAGGACATACCCTTTGAGGATTGGATAATAGGAATTATTCCAACTTCACTTCCTACCTGGAGTACTGTGGAGGAAAATTACTGAGTAAGGCCAGGAGTGTAAGATTCTAATCTCAGATGTGACTCGTCCTCTCAACATGCCAAGGCTCATTTTGGGACACAATGTGGGTTAAAGACCCAAAATGAGGGGCACACAGAAGTGATGCATGCAAGGAAATTAAAGTGCTGGGTGTGTGTTCCTGCCTTTGGGAAAAATTACTCTCTGTAATCTCAGTTCATTAATCTTTATTTTTGATGTAAATAATTTTAACAGTGAAAGTGAGGAGCTGTCAAATTTGTGTAGAATGTAGGTAATATTGAGGCTACAATGAGTGACAGGGACTTTTGAGAGGTATGTGTGCATCATGTATTGATATCTGTCTAATCCTCTTCCACCTACTATAACCATTTATAACGGGACTGGTGGGTCATAATTTGGAGAGCATGAAACACAGAGCTCCATCAGTTTTAGTAATGGGCAACTATCCAAAAGTTTAGATGCTGCCAAAAGATTGGATCCAAAACCATATATTTATACTTTCTTGTCCAGGAAGCCCTCACACTAGTAAAAGTATTTGAAGCTTCATCCTGTGCTTTTCTGATAGACAAATCCTCCACCGAAGACAGGCCTCATAATATGAATACAGATCAGGCCCAGAATTAAGAAAGCACAGCACAATATGACTAAAGGAAATTAAATTAATTCTCTTGTAAGGCAGGGCCTGGCTGAAATCAGAGTTTTCAATCTTTTTTTTTTTTTTAAAGAGTGGCTGAGTTGGGATGCTTTAGTGGCAATCAGATATAAAATAGGTGTTTCGCCATGGTCCATCAGGCAGAATGAAGAACAATGCCCTCCCCAATGTCATTGTCGATTGATGTATTTGGTGATTGCTACTTTCTGATTGAGAATACATTCAATCATGTAGCAGACAGAATTTCATCAGCAGTTGAAGTGGAAGGCTTTCCATTTAGTTGGATTTAGGAAAGACTTTTGGGAGCTTTCATAAAATGGTTAAAGTGGGTGCAAAAAACATCATCCATATCTGTGTCAATAGTATCAGGCAGGAGTAGTATGTCCTGGAAGAAGGCTCTCTTTTGCCCTTTTTCACAGACTGAAAGCATCATTTGTAAAGGGATTAAACGTGGGTGAAAATTATTTTGTGGGTACTAGGACCAGAAGGGCTGAATATCCTGAAACACTGCAAGATAGGCTAGTCTAATGAGATCACTAGCCAAACTAGTACAGACCACAAGAGATGTGGATAAGTACCAAACATTTTGGAAACTTGCAGAAACCCAACCACCAGAAGGGCCACATTTTCAGAGGAGTATGTGCGCATATTCATGCATTATTTGCATGCAGTCATTTTAGTTGTACATGCTGTCATGGTATCTGAATACACAAGTGACCAGTTACACATCCAGTAATGGTAATTTGTGTGGGAAAATACTGTATTTACACATTTAATGATAGTAATTACATATACAAATTAGTCATTTATATTTGTGCACACATGAATGCATTTGCCGTTTTCTGAAAATTTAGGTCTCATGTTCTATTGGGACTACTCATTCATTTATAGTTACACACAAGCATAAGTGGTTTGCTGGATTACAGCCACAGAAAATTGACTTTGTTCACATGATTTTGTCTGAAGCCAGAAAGTACAGGGGCAACATGAAAATATATATATACTCTACAAAACCACAAGAACATAATCCCAACTGGTATGTAGAGAATAACGTGTTCCAAATTATCTGTTACCATTCAAAAAGAGATCTTGGAGTATTCGTGGATAGTTCTCTGAAAATATCTGCTGAAAGTACAGCAACAGTCAAAAAAGCTAACAATGTTAGGAACCATTAGGAAAGGGATAGGTAACAAGATAGAAGATATCATAATGCCACTACATAAATCCAGGTTACACCCATACCTTTAATACTGTGTACATTTCTGGTTGCCCCATCTTAAAAGGGGGGGGGGGAAGCTATATTAGAACTGGAAAAGGTACAGAGAAGGGCAACGAAAATAATTAGGTGTATGGAGGATAGATTAAAATGACTGGAACTGCTCAGCCTAGAAAAGAGATGGCTAAGGAGGGATAGAGATTTTATAGAGGTCTATAAAATCATGAATACTGTGAAGAAAGTGAATAGGAAAGTGTTATATATCTCTTCGCATAATACAAGAACCAGAGGTCACCTAATGAAATTAATAGGCAGGGGTTTGAAACAAACATAAGGAGGTACTTCTTCACACAATGCACAGTTAACCTGTGGAACTTGTTGCCAGGGGATGTTCTGAAGGCCAAAAATATAACTGGGTTCAAAAAAGAATTAGATAAGTTCATTGAGGATAGGTCCCTCGATGGCTGTTAGCCAAGATAATCAAGAACAAAATCCCAGGCTGTAGCTGTCCCTAACCCTCTCACTGCCAGAAGCTGGGAGTGCACGACAGGGGACGGATCACTTGATAATTACCCTGTTCTGTTCATTCCCTCTGAAGCATCTGGCACGGGCCACTGCCGGAAGACAGGATACTGGGGTATATGGACTGTTGGTCTGACCCAGGATGGCCATTCTTATGTTCTAACCAGAATAACAAGTATCTGCAGTTTTCCACTTCTTAAAAGATTTTGAGGGATTGGTGAAGATTGTCTTAGAATTTTCTTTCATCTTATCTGGCTCCCTCATCCCTAGTTAATTTGGCACCAGTGGAATGGAAATTTGGATGACAATCCTTAAAGGGTAATGACCAATTCAGATAGAGTGGTTTCTTCCTGCATTTAAAGAATACATTACTGTACTTAACAGAATTGTGGCTAGGTAGCTATGAAAATGAAGATACAATATGTTCCTAAAAGGAAAACTAGAATTTAATTTTGCCCTTAGGGGAGAAAAAACAAAGGTGATTCACTCACTTTTCTCTTTCTCTGTCCCCTCAAATTTCAGGCTTGTTCTTCTGAGTACGGTCAAAGTAGTGGTCAGGGGGCCCAGGCTGGAAATCTTTTGTCAATGTATAACCCCCTCCATTTGCAGCTTCATAAACCCTGTTTCGGTGTACTAAACAACAGCATATGAGTTACTAGAAAAAAGTTAGCAGCGAAATATCTGAAATTTATCTAGACCATAAAGTTCAGTAGCTGCAAACAATTCTATGCTAGACTCAAATGAAATGCTGCCATTAACAGCTATCTTAATCTGTTCTATCAAACACAAGTTGGCTTTCTTGGATGAAAGAGCCCTTTTCAATTTGGATGAATTAAAGCTAGCAGAATACTACAAAACTACAGTAATCCCACTGGTCTCTAAACAATTATATTGTATTGGCCTCATAACAAATTTAATATGGAGAGTTGGAGGTACAGCTCATCAAATTGGAGAGCAGTATCACTCACAGCTTAGATAATGACAGGGAAGCAGAGGGACATCTTCAGCCTCTTGGAGTGCTTGCTCTGCACACATCTTTCAGTTGCTAAATTACTGAGCCAGGAAATTTCCTGTTCTGGAAAAATATTTAGGGGCGATAGCATAGGCTCCATCTGCTCTCACTTTTCCCATCCATGTCACTAGGAATTTCCTTTGCAGATCAGGAGCATCAAATGGCTGGTAGCGTCCATGGACATCCTGGGGACATGTCTGGTGGCAGCCATGCTGTCTGAACAGGAGTCAATGGTGATTGGCTCAGAAATGAGACCCATCATATCCATCCAGCCAGAGCAGGCCGTGACTGCAGTGATAATGCTGTGTGGAGGATTAATGTGATATTACACATTTATGGACTATTACCATCATCTCATTCCTAACCAGTGTGCAGCACTAGCCAGTCAGAAAGCTACAAGTCAAATCTTGCAACCCATACTTTGTCATTCTCAAGCAAGTCTCCCATCAACTTCAGTATGAGTATAGTTTAAGTAGGGACTGCAGGATTTAACTCCAAGTTTCTAAATATTTCAACTGCAATACAAGGTAAGTACTTGTCTGGCACAGTTCTGTGTGAAGATGGTGTGGTAACCTGAATGGAATTTGAAAGTGAGGTGCATAGGCTGAAGGGCAGAAGAGTTTGGAGGAGGCCCCAGAAAGTCAGTCTGTTAGCACATGGCTTGAATATTAGCTGCATCTAACAGCATCTCTGTAAATAGTTTTTTTAATAAAGAGCCCAATAGAATCCTTTCATGTTATTACCCATTCACTTGGTACATGAAGCAGATAGCAACAAACAATAGGAGTAGGAGAGCTTCTCCACACACTTGTGACTTCTGTGCTGTTCAGGGATCTCTCAGTGCTTGCAAGGGATTTGGTTTGTTCTGGTTCTGGTTCTAGCTGTGCCTAAAAACAAATAGAGCTTCACAGCACCCTGCCCAGAGTCTCTGGGAGCTCATCCCTTAAAAGCACCATCCTAAATACCAAATCTTCCCTTCTAAACCAAAACTTAATAATAATAAATTTTAGTCTTCCATTAGTCTTTGAAGTGTCCTGGGCTGTTGCTTTCTTCCTGAGGAACTCCCCATGAAGTTCAGCACTATTGCTTTCAGGAGGTGGATGTCCATTTGTTCTAGTTATTCCATATTCTGGCGCTCTGATGTCTCAACCTGCTGTGTTTGTTTCCTATCTGAGACTCACTGAGTAGACTCACTGCCCCTCATCTCTCTCCCTTCTCAGATTGTCACCAGTTTTTCCATATTATGTGTCCATTTGGAGTAACAATCTTGTACAATTGCAGGGCAACCTCCTGGGACACCATTGTTATTTTGTGTCCATTGTTCCCCACTGTACAGAAACACAACATCACTTTCATGAAGTGGTGTCAGCTCCCAGGACTACAAATCACATTGATTTTTTTTATCTTGCCTTATCTGTCTCTTCATACATCTGCAAGTCCCCAGTGACTCTGACATCAGTTTCAAACTGTACAGGCATTTTTATTTACAGTTTTCTGTTGAACGGGATGTCAACAGGTGAGAACGCATGCTTCACTGATGATCTGTAATTTAATAGTGCTAAATATGGATTCCAGTCTGACTCCACTGTCTTTTTCTCTTTATTATTTTGATTTTCACTAATTCATTGGATTGGAGATAATTGGGACTAGTGGTTACAGGTCTAAAATCATACTTCACCGCAGGCTGCTTATACTTGTGCCTATTGAACTGTGGTAACCATTGTCTGACATTACTATGTCAAGTATACTGAGTCTAGCAAAAACAGATTTGATATGCACAATTATCTGTTTAGCTAAACTATTTTAAGACTATCTCAGGGATGTGAGAATAATAGTCTAGGACAAGTGTATAGATTTTTTTTTTCCAGCCAGTGAAAACAAACTCTGTCTACTTCACTCCGGGGGCAATTTTTCCTGTGCCACTAACATGGGCTCTTTCATTTTACTTGGCCAATATTTTTGGCATATGCCACAAGCCTTAATAGCTTCCTCAGTATGGCTGTTCATTTGAGGCCAGTATAAAACATATCGGGCCTTCTCTTTGATTTTTTCAATCCCTAAATAACCTTCACTTATTCTTTTTAACCTTTTTCTGAAATACCATAAGAATCACCTCATGGGCCTTTGAAGAAAATCCCATCTAGTACTGAGACCTCTCCCTTCAACTCATAATAGGGACTGGGAATATACTGTCCTGGCCACCTTATGCTAATAGCCTTATTTATTTTTGGCAGGGTCTCATCTTGAGCTGTAGCTCTGACAATCACAGTCCACATTTCATCTGACACCAGACATGTCTTTTTTTTTAATCATCAAATTGACATTTACAAATCTAGCCCTGGATGTTTCTCCACTGCACTTTTGTCAAATGATCCAGAGAGTGTGCCTGCAACCATCAAATCTCTCCCAAGCTTTTATTCACTTTGAACATCATACATTTGTAGCTGAAAAAATAATCTCTGTATTCTGGGGAGGGAAGAGGAGTGGTTTGATTGCCATACACCTTTTGGCAATGGCAATAAGTGTTTATCATCAGTTTCAGCTAATGTTGGTCTCCCATAATCAAAGTCTTGAAACTTTTTACATCCATGGGCTAAGGCCAAAGCCTCCTTCTCTATTGGAGTATATTGGGATTCGG
Organism: Chrysemys picta bellii; assembly: GCF_011386835.1. Classification (NCBI taxonomy): domain Eukaryota; kingdom Metazoa; phylum Chordata; order Testudines; family Emydidae; genus Chrysemys; species Chrysemys picta. The sequence continues at coordinate 47,625,846 of NC_088798.1, read as the reverse complement.
TTTTCATTTGCACCTGTGACGCATCAGCCAGTGGTCTTCAGTTTTGACCATAATGTTGTAGGAGTCTGCGCCAGTACCCTTGTTGGAGGCAACCATGGACAATTTAATTGTGCGCTTACTATAACAGTATCTCAGGGCTGAGAGAACACCTTTTTAACACCTTCAGTTTCTCAAGCTCTTTATTAAGATTTGCATCCCATGTCCATTGCACATCTTTGCATAGTGGTACTCTCAGATTGCTGGTTTGGGCAGATAGATTAGGCACAAATTTTCTTCCATAGTTTACCGTTCCAAGGAATCTTGGTAGTCCTTCCTTGTCAGCTGGTCCAGGCAGGTTTGTGATGACCTCCACCTGACTGTGATCTACCTCTACACTTTGCTGCATTAACTTCTGTCCCAGGGATGTTATTTCTGTTACACAGAATTGACATTTTTGTTTGTTTAGCTTTAGTCCAGTAGCTCTGATTCTTTCCAAAGCTGCTAAGAAGTCATGCTCTTCTATTGCTTTTCCCTAGATCAAAACATCACCTACGTAAGCCTTAGTATCCTCTATATGATAAAAAAAATGGTTGTATTTTCCTGTGAACACCTCAGCTGCTGAACACAACCCAATGGCAGTCTGTGGAAACAGTGTCTTCCAAAGGGGGTGTTGAATGTGCATAAGTGTGTGTTCTGTTTTTTTTTCAGGGCACCTGACAGAACCCCGCTGCTGCATCAAGTGTAGAAAAATATTTAACATCAGCCATCACCCCCAAAATATTTCCTCTTGTAGGTAGTAGAAAATGTTCCCTTTTTACATATTTATTTAATTATTTTGGGTCTATACATAAGCAAAGAGTCCCATCTTTTTTTCCTCCTTTTTTCTATAACAACCAATGAATGTACCCACTCTGTTGATTCTTCTGTTTGTTCTGTCATTCCCAGAGCAATATGTACATCCACTCCTCTTTTAGTCTCCATCTTAGGGCAAGGGGGCTTTCTGAAGTGTGTGAGTGGTGGGGCTGTTGGAGTCTGTCAGCTGTAATCTGTACTTCTCTTGCTTGGTAAATTCTAAATATTTTGTCAAGGGTTAATTCTGGATCTTCCAGTAGTTTCTCAGAGTTTCTTATTCTACACACCAATCTTAATCTGGCCTCTTAGCAGAGACTCAATTAGCCCTTGAAAATTGTGAGAGTGGCTCTTCAGCCTCAGATCTGTCACAAGCTTGTCTATAGTTTCACCTTCCCTTTTTATCCTATTATTAAAAACGTATCTTTTATATTTATTTTTACATGGAGTATAGTGCTCTTCAAATGTCTGTAATACTGTTGCATAGTTAGCCTCTGCCGCTTGAGTTAACTGAAAACTGTTAAACACATCAATTTTTTCAGAGCCCACCACTGTCAAAAATAAAACTACCTTCTGAATGTCTTCCTTTTTACTGGCACTCATCCCTTGCAGGTGCACAGTGAAGAGCTATTTGAACTTCCTCAAGTTGTCTTGCACACTACCAGAGAATTTCAGCTTAAGTGGAGCTTTTAGCTGCTCTAGTCTTCCACTCAGTTTATTTTCTTAACGCATTACCCCACAGTTTGGACTAAGAAAATGTCAATAGCAGTGTGCACTGAAGTGCTGCGGTGTAACTCCCCCATTTAGACGCTGCAGGCACAAACGTAAAGCCCCCATGTTCACACTACTACATTAGTATGAATTCAGGGTTGTGAAGTTCATACCTGCAGCATCCACATGGGGGAGTTGCAGCGCAGCACTTAGCATGCACTTCTATTCACACCCCCTTAATCTTGACTGGAGGGCAGTGAAGATGTCCCCTTAATTTTTTTTTGTTTTACTCCTGGTACCATGTGATGTTCAGTGATCACTCAGTGCTTAAGGAGCTGCAAGGGATATGCTTTATTCTGTGTCTGGTCTCAAGTGGATGTGCATAACAAGAGCATTGCAATGGAAGGTGCTGAATCTCTCAGCTGGTGGGTTGGGACTCAGATTCTGTTTGAGAGATGGGAGTTGAAGCTGTTGGAGCTTGTTGAAGAAAGTGCAAATGCAGTGCTTCAGAGAGGCTACTGGGGAGTTGGGTCTGGAGAAGAGCGGTTGGAAATGTGAAGAGGAGGTTGGCTGGGGAGCAGAAAAGTACCGATTGAAGGCTTGGCCAGGAGATTATAGGAAGTTGCTGAAGCAGTGGAGACATGGGCGATAGACTGGGACCCCATACAACATGAAGAGGATGGGAGTGGAAAGAAAATGGGAATATATGTAGGTGGGGACAGCTCTGTGAACAGTGAGAAGCCAGGAGTCTCTGGTTGTATCTGGCAATGCTGATGGCAGAAAAGAGATGGATAAAGAATATGGCCATCTAGTGACTGGGATGTGAATCTGGCAGGGGAGCTGGTAAGGTGGTTAGTGGGGCTCTGGTATATTGGTTATTTATTTAATGTGCAGGTTCCAGTCCAGACATGGAATAACTAACTGTCCCTTTTCAGCCACATATTGCTCTGTTTTCTATCAGTGGCATATGACAAGAACCCAGGCCCTCTCCTTCCCCTCTAGCCATGCCAACTACCAAAGATTGTCCCTGAGGAATGTGGATCTCTGACGGAGAAACATTCACTACTAGGCTATGTCAGTAGTATTCTTGGATGGCTAGGGAAAGTTACAAGGATAGTATTCTCCATAGTTCTGGGGCAGGTTGGACTAGAAACAATTACAATAAATATTTTTATTTAAATCATGATTAAAAAAGTTAATTGATTTTAAAAAAAAAATTTAATCAGATTTTGTATTTACTCATGGCTAGTTTTTTACTTACTTTGTATAGTCTTACATTGCTAATGTGGCTGTTTTCCAGTGGGGTGAATTTTCAAAAGTGCCTAAGTGATCTAGGAGCATAAGTCTAAGTGGTTTAAGCACTTAGGGGGGACAAATGATGTAGATAGACAGTTAGTGAATTTTTTCATAGGTGTTGTGATAAATGAAGGGGGGGGAGCTCCCTTTTATGAACACCCAGCCAGCCAGTTAGCTATAAAGTCCCTCTTGGTGGCTGTTCTCTGCTTGCTTTACCTGTACAGGGTTAAAAAAGTCCCCCAGGTGAAGGAAAGGCAGTGGTGCCCTAACCAAAAGAGCCAATGGGAAAGCTAGAACTTTTTAAAATGGGAAAAAACTTCCCCTTTGTCTCTGTTGTTGTTTTCTGGGGAAGAGGGAGCAGTTATGCTATGAGAAGCTTTAAGCCAGGTATGAACATAGATCATACCTAGAACTATTTATTTGGAACCGCCAGATGTGTAAGTAGATCAGGAATGTTTAGAAAGATGCCATTAGGTTTATTTCTGTTTATTTCTTATGGCTAGTGGACTCCTCTGTGCTAACCCCAGATGCTTTTGTTTGCTTGTAACCTTTAAGCTGAATCCCCAAGAAAGCTATTTTGGGTGCTTAATTATTGGAATTGCTCTTTTAAAATCTAGCAAAAGCCTAAGCTCCAGATGTATTTTCTTTCTTTGTTTTTCATAAAATTTACCTTTTTAAAGACCAGGACTGGATTTTTTGGTGTCCTAAGAGGTTTGTGCATACGTTGTTTAATTAACTGGGGACAACAGCTAATTTCCTTTGTTTTCTTTCTCAGCTCTTCCCCAGAGGTGGGGTGAAAGGGCTTGAGGGTACCCCACAGGAAGGAATTCCCAAGTGCGCCTTCCTGAGTTCCAAGGGGTTTGCATTTGGGTGGTGGCAGTATCTACCCATCCAAGGTCAGAGAGAAGCTGTAACCTTGGGAGTTTAATACAAGCCTGGAGTGGCCAGTATTAATTTTTTGAATCTTTGCAGGCCCCCACCTTCCCTGCACTCAAGGAGTCAGCCTTGACAGGTGCCTACTTGCCTCATGTGCGAGTTAGGCACTTAGGTGCTTTTGAAAATCCCACTAGATGCTCTCTGCATTATTAGGCACCTAAATACCTTTAAAATCTATCCCCAAGTCGCATTTGAAAGTGGGATCCCAAATCAGTTAGGCATTTTTGACATTTTACCCATTGTTTCTTTCATTAGTTTCCTAATTGTTAGTAGAATTTCAGATTTTACATAAAGAAGAACAGGAGTACTTGTGGCACCTTAGAGACTAACAAATTTATTAGAGCATAAGCTTTCGTGGACTACAGCCACGATGCATATGCATCCGAAGAAGTGGGCTGTAGTCCACGAAAGCTTATGCTCTAATAAATTTGTTAGTCTCTAAGGTGCCACAAGTACTCCTGTTCTTCTTTTTGCGGATACAGACTAACACGGCTGTTACTCTGAAACCAGATTTTACATACATATTTTCTTCACTAAAATGTTTTCCTTGTGTTTAGAATGCTCGTGTATGCTGAAACAGACCAATCCAGGGCCTCATTTACATCCTTAATGCAAGAACTGCCCAACTTGCACATAAAATTGGTAAGCAAATAGCCTGGGCTGCACTTGCAATAAACATGCCATCTTCTGCAATAGTGAACTTGTACCAGTTGAGAAAGCTGAAATGCTTCTGTCACAATTCTCAAGGTGATTTCACACATGGCCCTCTTGAAGGCACCCTACTTTGGTTTCAGACCACTATCAGTCACCTTTCTTGAGGTAGAGTCCATGATCCTCTCCCTCCAGACCTGGGCCTGAGGCAAAATTGCAGAATCCTGCAATTTAGTCTGGTGACCTCAACAGGTCTGATGTTAGTTCAGCATCTTCAGCCCTGTTGTCTCAGGGGCAATGACAGAGCTAACCAGAGACCAGCCAGCTTTCATACAATCAAGTACTATTTATTCAAAGAAAAAAAGCTTTACAGAAAGAAAATATAATAAAAAATCAACAGTTTATATGCAGGTGTAGCTTGCCAGGTAGTCACCAATCTTTCCACATGGAGACTCTGGTAGGGTTTTTAAAGTACTTCAGGTCCTCCACAGGGCCTGTCCCTCTTGGACACAGTCTCACATCTGTTCTTGGACCAAGGTGAGGACTGTCTCTTTATACAGTTTTCCATTCTTTGTCTGCTAGGCCTCATGAACCAGGTCAAACCAGTAAATTTCCTCAGAGGGTGAAATTTCCACAACTTGTTACTTGCTTTCTTTCAGCATTAGCCATTTAATTACACTTCCCCTGCCCCCCCCAGTGATTTTAGTTCCTGTTAGAAGCATTGTTTAGTGAACCCACTGAGCCAATTACTAGCCAGCCCATAAAGATGCATATAACATTTATAAAGTTGATACGATAGTCTTTGAATATTCCATATGCCCATAGCATCTGTCACATCTCAATCTATAACCTTGGGATAGTGCACGTTTCCAAAGCGTCACATCTGTCAAAGCTTCAACCAAGTTATACTCCTCCATCAGGGTTTGCAAACAGAAGCCAATGGGACTCTGTCCTCTGTCACTAAGGGTATGTCTACACAGCTGCTGGGAGCAAGTCTCAAAGCCTGGGTCAACAGACTTGTGTTAGCAAGAGTCGTGCTAGCAAGCTAAAAATTGCAATTCAGACATTCTGGCTTAGGTTGGTGCTTGGGCTTTGCAATCTAGGGAGGGGTGTGTGCTTCAGAGCCCAAGATCCAGAATGAGCCCAAATGTCAAAGCAATATCTACACCGCTATTTTAGCATAGTAGACCAACCCTACTAGCCTAAGTCTGTAAACCTGGGCTTCAAGACTCTTTCCCAGCAGCTGAGTAGACATACCCTAAGGTGCTATGGAAAATCCCACCCTTCTGTGCCTAAATATGAGCATAGGAGTCTAACTTCAAGTTTCTATTTTAGAACGTTTTTGTGTGTGTATGTGTGTGTAAGTAAAAATATTCACAAGAACTTTGTTAATGTATAGAAAGTCTAAACAACTGTTCATTGTTAACATCAAGGCAATTTTACTTTGAAATGACAAAGATTTTAGGTCACTAAGAGAATTTTTTTTTAGTAAAAATACAGTTTTAACCCCATATGCTGTAAACATTTATGCACATGCTTAATTTCAAATACATGAGTAAAGTTATGTATCTGTTTAAAATTCTGAAGGATCAGGACCTCACTTTCAATATCTTGTTTTGTTCATAGTAGTTTTGTAAAATTCAAACAAGAAATCCTACCTCTAATACTATTAAAATTATAATTTTGTTCATTATAATTTAGTTTAAAGTTGCAATAGTTCAGTTTTTCAAATTATTTTCCAAAGCTTCAACCTGATTGAATTAAATAGGCTTTTTTAAAATCAAGCAATTTGGAATTACTGATTTAAATCAACTTCATTTAAATCACTCCCCATTGTTGTGGGTCTTTCAGATGAGACAGGATTACTGTGGCATTTTACCATGACAGAAGAGTGATCAGAATGTTGGCAATGAGTGGTTGATAAGGAACTGATGATTTATAACATTAAATGAACAAAAAAAAAACGTAGTGCAATATCATGGCAGAGATTTTAAAGGCATAACAGTCAGTACATGAAAAATTAGTTTCTATGACAACTGTATTTTAGCTCCTTATAAATCAATAGCATTTCTTGGAATGTGCATTATGGCATAGCTGTTCTGTGAGGAAATGAATCACTCATCATCATTATCATTTGTATGTATTATAGTACTGTGGTGTTTAGATGATGCTTGTAATATTAGAACTGGGAGCACTGTCTGTTGGGCGTCTGAAAGGACAGGAAACAGGAAGGAGGGGGGAGGAGTTGAGGAGGCTGGGAGAGTTACGGGGTGTGCAGCTACAGCTTGGAGAAGAGACTTGCACTGTAAATAAAGTTCTGTTGAAGTTGTTAATACTTTGCGTGGTGGATACAACATTTTGGCGACGAGGATGGATCTTCTGCCTCTGAACCCACCTGCACCCTTTCTGCAAAGCCCAGGTGAGCCTCCAATTGCTTTTACTGCCTGGATCTGTATGTTTGAGACTTATCTGCTTGCAATCAGTGCTACAGAGATTTCTGAAGTAAGAAAGCGTGCTCTGCTAATCCACTGCCTTGGAGCAGAAGGGCAGTGTATATTTTACACTTTTCTTCTTGTAGATGATAAATATGAGACTGCACTCACTGCATTAAAGAACTTTTTTGTGCCAAAAGTGAATGTAGTAGCTAATCGCTACAGATTTCGCCAGCGAGAGCAGAAACCAGGGGAGACTATAATGCAGTATATGGCTTCCCTGAGGAGTCTGATTGTAACTTGTGACTTTGGGAATATGGCAGATGAGATGATTAGAGACGAGCTCATTGAGAAAACAACAATGCTTCATGTAAGAGAACGCTTACTTCTAGAACCACAATTTACACTAGAAAAAGCAATAACCATTGCTACTCAGATTGAGTCAACTACAGCTGAAGCCAAAATAATGAGCCAGGGTACAAGAGGCCCAGTCCAGGCTGTGACTCCTTTGCAGAAAAGTTCACTATCACTGCAGACAAACAATTGCAAAAGGAAAACTAATAAAAAGCCACTGAATCAGCAAATGCAAAATACAGTAAAAGCATGCTTTCGCTGTAGATCCCCACAAAATCTTGCAAGCTACACAGGATGTCCAGCAAAAGTAGCTCAGTGCAATCATTGCAAAAAGATTGGGCATTTTGCTAAAGTATGTCGCAGTAGCCAGTTTGTTGCCGGCACAGAGGGCCCGAGGACAGCAACAGCGGGGTTCGTTGCCCGGTGTGCTTCGCGCCAATAAACACACCAGGGTGGAGAAGCAAACAAAGTTCATTTGAGATCTCAAAGTGGTGCAAGGAGACAGGCAAGTCTCAGATCAAGCACACTGAGACAAACAGTTTTTCTCTCTTTATACATTTTACAACTAAGCACCCTCCTCTTCCCCCCCCCCCCCGGCTTCCCTTTTGATCGGATACTGCTTGATTCGCACCGGATCTTTTCCTGGCAGGAGCTGAACATTAACAGGGGTTTGATGGGCTGCCTTTCCTGGGATCCCTGATGCCCATACCAGAGGAAAAACCCGCTCCTCCCACTGACTCCACTCTGGGGCTTGCATGGCTGAGGGCTCAATTGCAAGGGTCATTATCCAGGCATTCTCTGGGGGTAAGGTGAGGCTTATTTTATCTTGAGTGAAATGCAGGGTGGCACCTAAGCGACAAAGCAGGTCCGTCCTAATAGTGGCGTTGAACAATCAGGGAGGTAAAACAGTTTGTGAGATAGAGTTCTGTTTCCCAAAGCACATTCTGCTGGGACATATACTGGGCACTTAGTTCCTTTCCCTGTGGCTCCCACCACAGTGAGGGAATCTGCCACGGGCAGCTGAAGGGGTTGGTTTACAGCGGTTCGTGCAGCTCCAGAGTCTATTAAAAAGTCTATGTCTGAATCTCCTACCCGCATTTTTACTCGGGGTTCCGGGGGCAGGATAGTCTGTCTCCCCTGACACTCCTATTCTTGATCCTCCGCTGCCATCATAGGGGTACCTTCCCTTTCGGGGCACTCATTTTTCCAATGTCCCTCCTTTCGGCATATGGCACACTGCTTGCGACCCAGACGCCATTCCTGTGAGCCAGGGCGTCCACGTCCTCTCATTCCCCGGCCCCTTCCACCTTCCTGAAATTTTCACCTGCCACCCACCTGTACTGCTGCAACCATCATTTTCACTTGCCTCTTTTCCTTTTCTCCCTCTCTAAGACTGTAAGCCCTGTTTGCAGTTTCCAGAATCTGTGCCATTGTCATGCCCATCAAATCCTCCTTTTTCTGCAGTTTCCTTTTAATATCGGGGCGGCACGGCTGGTAAAGATACCCTTTATAATTGCCTCAGTTGCTGATCATCGGGATTGGCATTAGTAGTTTGCCTGATGGTATCCCGAATACGCTGCAGAAAAGCAACTAGACTCTCTTTTGGCTCCTGTACTAGCTCATACGGCTTAGCCCAATTGTTATGTCGGACAGCTGAGTGTTGGAGACCATGTAATAGGAGCTCCTTGTATACAGTGAGAAGGGTGAAATCCGCCGGCACGTTGGGATTCCACCGGGGGTCTGCTATAGTGACCTGGACTGCAGCAGCAGGGACGTGAATTGGATCCAGGTCATGTCTCCGCTGTGCCTCCTCCTGTGCCTTAGACACAACCTGATTACGCTCCACCTCAGACAACAGGGTCCGCATAAGGACATTACAGTCATCCCAGTCAGGCTTATGGCTAGCCAGACACCCCTCAAAGACCGAGATAAACTTGCTTGGATTCGTAGAGAATTCCCCTGCCTGTGCCTTAAAGGCTGCTAGGTCCACTGGGTTAAAAGGCATATGGGTGTAAACCTGCATAGTAGTGGCCTGGCGATTTTCTGATCCAGGACGGGCTATCCGAGTCTCAGTAATCAATGGATAGAATCCCACCGAGGGGGCAATTTCTGGGACCTGAGGCACCCTGTCTTTATATGGTGGGGGTGTTGGAGCCGAAGGGGACATCGACTCTGCCATCACAACCAGGGGAGGGTTCTGGGGACTAACAGTAGTTACTACCGAACCTGTCGGAGTCAAATTACACCTTTGCAAAAGATCTGACCTATCTCTTAGCAACATAAACAACTGTGCATACATATATTCATTCCATTTACCCGTTCGCTGACAAAACAGAAGCAATTGAAGGATTGTATTATAATTAAGTGAGCCCTCCAGTGGCCATCTTTCCTAGTCCTCTAGCTGATATTGAGGCCAGTCTACTGTACAGAATTTTTTCAGTTTACTTTTAATCAACGGATCCAATCCGAACACTTTCCAGTTCACCAGAATGCATTCTAAGGGCGTACACCTTGCCCTGCCTGCAGTACTCTGTCCCTGCCCCATACTCTAGGGAGACACTGGACGTACCCAGGTCAAAACAGGTAAAGTCCCCACTGGACTGTTCCTACCTTATCCAAGGGTCTGGTTCTGCACCGTCGCCCGCAGCTGCTTCTCCACTACTCGAGCGTGTTGCACCGTTGTACCCTCCGCGGTCTACCAAACCATGTCTCCACCGAGGCCCCCGATGAAGTCACCGGTGCGCGCTGGGCGTCGGTTGTCGCCGCAATCCGTCGACCTCTGAGAGGGGTCCAGGCAAGGCTAAATTTCAGCCTCGAGCCCACCCAGGGACGCCAAGACTGTTGCCAGCACAGAGGGCCCGAGGACAGCAACAGCGGGGTTCGTTGCCCGGTGTGCTTCGTGCCAATAAACACACCAGGGTGGAGAAGCAAACAAAGTTTATTTGAGATCTCAAAGTGATGCAAGGAGACAGACAAGTCTCAGATCAAGCACACCAGCATAAACAGTTTTTTTCTCTCTTTATACATTTTACAACTAAGCCGCCCCTTCTCTCCCCCCCTCCTTCCCCCATTCCCTCTCCCTTCTTCTACAAAAGCCATGTTTATACATTCAAGCAATTAAATCATTCTAGCGGCTATAAGTCTAGCTTGTTAGTAACACTCCTCTAAACCGTTATCTGGTCCTGTTTCCCCTTGATTTATTATCTCCTCTCCAGTCGGAAACATACAGGCCTCATTATTACCGCTTGGTACCAGTGTGAGGGGGGGTTGTAACTGATAACTGGCTGTTTACACATTCCATGCATCTAGCTTTTGAGGTCGATTAGAGTTAAACATGGAAGAACTTTGGTTCACTCAGGCCTAGTGACACCAACAAGTTCAGTCAACAGGTGCATGCAATTACAATACCAGATGTTACTGTGCTGAGTGTAGACAAAATCACTACTGCACATATTCCAGAACAGATAAAATGCACTGTAAATGTTTCTGCCATACCCTCAGGCAAATCACACTCTATTCAGCTAATGTTGGACACTGGCTCAGCAGTATCTATACTACCTGATTCCATCTATTTGAATTACTTTAAAGATGTGCCTCTTACTGAACCCAAACTTCATTTGGTATGCTATTTGAAAAACCATATTCCAGTACATGGCTGCCTGCCAGCAATAGTTACTTTTGGTGATCACTGTGTAACTGCAGAGTTCTACATTGTCCACAAAGGCACTGCTATCCTTGGAAGAGATTTATTAGCTGCTTTAAATCTCAGGGTAGTTAATGGACGAATTGATCTTCCTCAGCAAAGCACTCTTGTGGTACACACACCAGTTTCAGCTGGGACCCAACTCCAGGTTGAGCAGAAACTCGGCTGTGCTTATGGGTTTCTGCATAAAGTTAAAATGCGGAATAATGTGTTGCCTGTACAACAGAAATTACGGCGCTTACCATTTTCAGTCAGGGAAGCTGTTTCAGAGGAACTTAGAAAACTTGTTCAAAAGGACGTTATTGAAGAGATTAACTCCTCGGAATGGGTTTCACCTATAGTAGTGACGCAGAAGAAGGGTGGAGACATTCGCCTTTGTGTGGACGTAAGGGAGCCAAATAAAGCTATTGTGATTGACAGCCATCCTCTTCCTCACATAGAGGAAGTATTTGCAGAACTCCATGGAGCAAAGATGTTTTCTACTCTTGATTTGCAGAGCGCATACCACCAGGTTATGTTGCATGAAGATAGCAGAGACCTCACAGCATTTATTACACATGAGGGACTATTTCGTTTTAAACGTGTTCCATACGGTCTCGCATCAGCCCCAAGTGCCTTTCAAAAAATGATGTAATTGATTCTGAAGAATCAACATGGAGTTCAGTGCTATTTGGATGATATTATTGTGTTTGGAAATACTACTGAGGAGCATGACAATAACCTGCAGTCTGTACTAAACTGCATCAGCAAAGCAGGCCTCAAGCTCAATAGGTCCAAATGCAAATTTAGACAAATTGAACTCTCCTTTCTGGGGCATACAATTTCACAGGCTGGACTAAAACCTGATCCAGATCATATCCTGGCAATTTCAAATGCTCCTCCTCCAACAGATTTGCAAACCTTACGTTCCTTCTTGGGTCTTACCTCCTGGTATGCAAAATTCATTCCCAATTATGCTTTTGTCATTGAACCATTACGAGAATTACTACAGAGAAGTTCAACTTTAGTGTGGACAACGGATGCACAAGTTAGTTTCGAAAGGGTGAAAGAGTTGATTGTACATAGTCCAGTACTTGCATTATTCAGTTCCGCATTGCCCACAATTGTAACTACTGATGCTTCTGATTATGGACTTGGGGCTGTCCTCACACAACTTCATGAGGACAACACAGAGAGGACTGTTGCATTTGCTTCAAGGACACTAAGTAATGCTGAGAGAAAATATTCTACAGTTGAAAAAGAAGCACTTGCTTGTGTCTGGGCTACTGAAAAATGGAGAACTTACCTGTGGGGCCGCACGTTCAAGTTGCGCACAGACCACAGCCCTTTGACAATGTTGCTCACCACGAAAGGACTGGGAAGAGCAGGATATTATATTGCTAGATGGTCTGCAAGACTACTTTCTTTCAATTATGAACTGGAATATAAGCCCGGAAACAAAAATGTGGTAGCTGATTGCCTTTCTCGCCTCCCTTTGCCTTCACCAGATTGTCCACCAGAGGATGAGGATGTAGTATTTGCGCTTATTACAAGCACTCTTATTGCAGTTACAAGAGAACAATTTCAAGCTGTTTGTTCAGCGTGTCCAATTCAACAAAAATTACGGGAATTTCTGACAAAGAGATGGCCCAGTAACCCTAAAAACCTTGACCCAGTTTTGCTGCCTTATTTTAGAGTTCGGGATGAACTTTCTTTGCTCGATGGCTGTGTGCTATGAGGTACACACTTGTGCCAGAAGACCAGTCAAAACTCATACACCTGGCACACGATACTCATCAAGGAATTGTCAGAACCAAACAACGACTACGGGATCTGTATTGGTGGCCAGGGATGGACTCTCAAACTGAAGCACTCATAAAATCGTGTGTCACTTGCCAAATGCATGATAAGACAACAGTGACATGTAACCCTCCATTACAGCCTGTTACTCTTCCTGAATCTGCATGGGAAAAAGTGGCCATTGACATTGTAGGACCCTTTGACACTGCTCCAATTGACTGTCGTTATGCCATCACTTTAATAGACTATTTCAGCAAATGGCCTGAGGTAGCGTTTACATTGCAAATTTCTTCTGCTACAGTAATTAAGTTTCTCTCTTCAGTTTTTAGCCGGGATGGTAACCCCAAAGAACTGGTTTCAGATAATGGTAGTCAATTTACTTCCCTGGAGTTTGAAACTTTTCTAGCAGAGAGGAACATTTTACACAGGAGGTCATCCCTATATTACCCTCAAGCCAATGGGGAAATTGAACGGTTTAACAGAAGTTTGAAAGAGAGTTTGCAAACAGCTAAACTGGAAGGGCGATTGTGGATACCCTTCACTACTGATTTGTTGCAAGCATACCGGGCTACACGACATGCCACAACGCAAAGATCACCTGCAGAGTTACTGCATGGGAAACAGATGACTACTAAACTGAACATTGCTGGATTGTTAAAGGCACGACCTGATGCCCCAAACAAGGATGATGTGAGAAAAACAGTTGAACAGAACCAAGCAAAGTCTAAGGCCTTCACAGACAAATGGCGGAGGGCTAAGGAACCAAAGTTTCAGTGTGGTTCCTTTGTTAGAATACGAAAACCTGGAATCTTACGCAAAGGGGACCATAAATTCACAGCTCCTCTAAAATCATAGAGAAGGAGGGACCTTACACCTATCGAGTTTCTGATGGGCGGGTATGGAATGCTTCTTATCTTGCCCCTGCCTATGCACCAAGAGGAGATTATGCCAACACCCAGTCTGCATTGGATGACTTCACTGTAGAACCAACACAACAAGACATTGCACTGGAACCGGGGCTTGAGAGATGGCCTGTCAGACTCAGACGACCAGCTGCCTGGACTAAAGACTATGTTATGCAGTATCTACAGTGTTTTTAGTGTAATATTCCTGCCAACAGTATAGTGTCTTGTTTCATATTTGTTCCTGGGGTTAGAACAACAATGTTTATTTTAATTTGGAAAGTTTCTTAAGAGAGGAGGGAATGTGGTGTTTAGATGCTTCTTGTAATTATTAGAACTGGGAGCACTGGCTGTTTGGAGTCTGAAAGGACAGGAAACAGGAAGGAGGTGGGAGGAGTTGAGGAGGCTGGAAGAGTTACAGAGTGTGCAGCTACAGCTTGGAGAAGAGACTTGCACTGTAAATAAAGTTCTGTTGAAGTTGTTAATACATTGCCTGGTGGATACAACAAGTACCACCTAGAATCCCCAGACTGGAGCTGAAGGAGACCCTTTGTGCTAGGGGCTTTATACACACATTATGAAAAGATAGTTCCTGGCCCATAGAGGTGACAATGTAAATGGTCAACACCACAGTGCAATTCTCTGAACAACAGGACCCCTACATGCATTAAGAACTTCCACAAACTTCTTAATATGTTTCCTAGGAGACCCGAAGTATACAGAGAAGGACTATATGGGATCAGATATTCAAGTAAATGAATATGTGCAACCTGATACAAACATGCTCTAGATGAATAATTCTGATATCTCTGAGGTAAATTACAGAGCCATATTATAACTTGCTAATCCCGAAGCTTGGATTAACTCATATACACTTTGACCACTAATTCATCACCACAATGTCTATTTTTAACATTCTGCTTCTCTTGCAAGTTGTTAATGACCACAAGGAGTTAGGATTAGAGATGGTTGGGAAATTTTTCAGCAAAATTTTTTTGTTGTTGGAACCAAATTTTTTCACAGTAACATTGGTTTTAATGAAATTTTCTCAGGTCAAGGATGGGGTTTTGAGAGTGAAACCCAACAAGAATAGTCCAGTCACAGCTTTGCCTGATTCAGACCAAGGACTTACTTCCTATGTCGTAGGTAAATGCCCTAGCCAGCAGCTACAAAGTCAGGCTTTTTCTCACTCTCTGGCCACTCCAGCAGGCAAGATTCAGATGTAGTGTCTAGCTGGATGGTTAAGGCAGTTACCTGGAATGTAGGAAACCCAGGTTCAAATTGCTATTCTGAATTAAGCAGACTTGAATGTTGGTCTCCCACATAAGAGCCCCAACCTATGAACTATTCTGTAATGATGCATTTTTTTCCATATTAGGTTTTCATTTTTCTCAGCAGAATCTTAAAAGAAGTAACCCTGTGCACTGGGGGCTCTGCAGCAGAGCTAAGGGTGTTCTAACTTTCCTCTGCAGTTTGTACTGTCTGTGAGGGAGGTGAGGAAATTGTGCTTGCTTCCTGCATCACTCATTTTCCACTCCTTCTTACTGCTGGATTCCTGGATCTAAAAGGAGCCTGTAGCGATGCAGGACTCACCCCTGCAGCGCCCCCTGCTGGTCTTCTCGGGAATTAGCTCAGCCAGCCGTTGGAGCGCCCTCTGCAGGCTGGTGTCCCGCTGCCGCTGGCCCCGTGTCCCTCCTGGACCCTGGTGCCCCTTTTTCTGGGGTACTGCCCCTCTGGCAGTAACCCCCAATTACAGGGTCTCCCCTCCCAGGGGAACCCCCACCCCTAGGGTTACCATTCGTCCGGATTCTCCTGGACATGTCCGGCTTTTCTGAGTTAAAAATAGCATCCGGGGGGAATTTGTAAATGTCCAGATTTCCCCCCCATGCAGAGTGCACGCGGCTGACAGGGCAGCCGGCCGGATCATGCCACTCGCACAGGGCTCCGGCAGCCAGAGCCCCTCCTCCGCTTCCCCCTCCTCGCCCCTGCAGCTTGAGATCACTCCCCTACTCTCTTTCTCTCCCTCCCTCCATTCGCAGATCACTGGACGTTCGCATCAGGCCTCCGGCAGTCTGGAGCTCCTTCCCCTGCTCCCACCCCCTGCTGCCCAGCGCACCGCTCCGCAGCACTCTGCGGGGGCAGGGACCGGGCTGTGCGCTCCACTAAGGAGTGCGCCAGTGTGTCTGGCTCCGCGCGGAGCCCAACATGCTGTTCTGAACGGCACGGTAAGGGGGTCAGGGGGTCGGAGAAGGGGCAGGGAGGTTCTGGAGGGGGCAGTCAAGAGACAGGGAGCAGGGTTGGATGGGTCAGGAGTTCTGGGGGGGCTGCCTGGAGGTGGGAGTGTGGATAAGGTTTTGGGCAGTCAGGGTACAGGTAGGGGGTAGGGTCTCAGGAGGGGGCAGTTAGGGTGGGGGGTCTCAGGAGGAGGGAATCGGGACAAGGAACAGAGAGGCTTAGGTAGGGGGTGGGGTTGTGGAGGGCAGTTAGGAGCAGGGGTCCCAGGTGGGGTAGTCAGGGGACAAGGAGCAGAGGGGTTTAGATGGGTCAGGAGTTCTGGGTGGGGGGCTGTCAGGGGGTGGGGACTGGTTGGATAAGGTGTGGGAGCGCCGGCGGTCTGTCTGGGGGTGGGGGGTGTGGATAAGGGTTGGGGCAGTCAGGGGACAGGTGGGGGTAGGGTCATAGGGGGCCAGTTAGGATGGGAGGAAGGTCTCAGGAGGGACAATCAGGGGACAAGGAGCAGGGAGGCTTAGGTAGGGGTTGGAGTCCTGGGGGGCAGTTAGGGGCAGGGGTCCAAGGAGGGGGCATTGAGGGGACAAGGAGCCGGGGGAGGGTTTGGGGTTCTGAGGGGGACGGGAAGTGGAAGGGGCAGGGGCGGGGCTAGGGCAGGACGGGGCTAGGGCGGGGCTCCTCCCGTCCTCTTTTTTGATTGTTGAAATATGGTAACCCTACCCACCCCCTATCCCCACCTCACCTCAGTCTTGGCTACTGCCAGTCACCACTTAGCCCCCTTTCACTGGGGCAGACTGCAGTGTATCAGCCACTCATCACAGGCATGGTTAGGTTTGGACCTGCCGCCTCTCTCGCTATAGGTGGGCTGACCCTGTGCAGCCCTTGTACTGGTCTTAGGCTGCTGGCCTAGCTGAGGGCCTGGGGGTTTTCCAGGCTGGAGCGCCGCAGCTCCTCTAGCCTTCCCCCAGCCCTGCTCCACTCCCAGTACCCTGCTCAGCTCCCTAGCCAGGCCCAACTCCCTCTACAAAAAGAGAGACTGTCTCTGGGCCTCTGGCTCCCAGCCTTTTATAGGGACCAGCTGGGCCTGATTGGGGCATGGCCCAGCTGTGGCTACTTCCCCAATTTACCTAGCTTTTCCCTGCCACAGCCCTCTCCCTGGCTGTTTTATGCCCTTCAGGGCAGGAGCGGGGTAACCACCCAGAGCCCTTTATAAGGGAGAAGGGGAAATGCTGATGCAGAGATGGCTGACCCTCCACATCTCAACATCAAGAAGAGCGCATGCATGCATAGTTTTCAAGGGTATGGCCTATCTCATAGTTAAGGAATTGGGGCCTAATCTAAAATCCTTTGAAATTAGTGGAAAGACCCCCGTTACTTCAAATGGGCTTTAGCTCAAGTCCTCAGCCCATTAGTACAGTAGCAGTATTTCAATACATTTTAATATTTTTTCCTGATGTCTTTGTTGTGCAGAATGAATAAAATAAGTTGACTTTTAAAAGGAAAATGGTGCTTCAAAGCTCTGGGGAAATCTTGAGACTAGGGGCTGCTGAGGATTTGTATAAGGAGTGGCACAGGAGAAAAATATTAATTACAGGCTTGAAAACAATAGCACCTATTGTAGTGATATGTCTGAGAGGCAGACATGAGCTAAGCTATAGTGATGACTTTCCATAGCTGAATAATTAAAAGCATGCATTTTATAGACAGGCTAATTAAATTGTAATGTACATAATTACTTTGGACATCTAAGCAGTGAAGTGAAACAGAGCCCACTGGCCCTTCTTTCTCATCTTCTGTTCCTCTAAATCTCTCTTGTGTTTTTCTTTAGATATAGCATGCTGCCTGTCATGAATTTTTCAGTGTTTGTTGTGGACTGTAAAGTTTAGAGTGAGGTTAAAAATTTGTTGAGTGACTGGAACATTTTAATTATGCATTTACTGGAAGAGGCTTGGAGACACACAAATCTTTACCTTGCTCTTAACTAAAAAGGAAAAATCTCCCATGTTCCCCCTTCAGATGTCACTGCGATAGGTTTAAAATAAAATAAAAAATAAATAAAATAAAAATTTGCTGTGGGCTGTTGTAATGCCAAAAGCGCAGTCATTTAAACTGCATTATCACTTAAATAAAAGTATTAAGACACTAAACTTGTCATTTGTCACTATAAAGTAGCGATGTGCTGACAATTTTATGGGAGTTTCAGGTAAGCCACCTATTAGCTCCTGGATGCAATGGGTATATTATACCAGTATTATATTTTTATACTTCAACCAGTTAAAGCTACTGTTGTTACTTGCTCATTAAAAGTGATGCACGGATATCTAATGCCGAGAATAATGATGAGTGATGCTAAGCAGCTCCATTTTATTTGCATTGGAAATCATGATTTTTTTAAGAAAAGGAAGATAGAAACAGGTGATATGATAAAGTGTCAAGACATGGAGAACTATTGTTTTATAATTGGCAACATCTGTCCCTTAAAAAGACTTCTATATATACTCCATATAAAAAGACTCCATATATATATATATATATATATCATTATTTATTTTGGAAGGAGGAAAAAGGGAAGCAAACAATACCAGTCTGGAATCAGACCCAAGAGAGGGCATCGTGTGTTTTAGCTTTTTGATTCTCATTTACAATAGAGGAATTAATTCAATTTATTGTTTATGGATTTATTTATATTTTAAACAGTAATAAAATCATTGGAAGGTCTAAACACCCTGACAGACAATCAATTTTATAAGCTAATAAAGACCACCAAGCCGCATTAGAAAATTATATATGGATAACACACTAACTCACACTTATGCACTACTTACTAGTAGCAGTAGTATTAAGGCTTATGATCTCTGTGGGCCAACTACTAGTGAAATATGATCACATTTACTTGATTGGGGGGGCAATAGTACACACTAGCTCAGTGCTTCGCAAACTTCTTCAGCAGAAATCTTCTCATGTATAACCTCCTTTCTCATCTTCTATGTCCTAATTCTGTACATTTCCTGAGGAAATTATATTAGTTACACTTCAAAGGTAAAACGAGGGATATTTGTGAGAACATGCCTATAAAGAAGGAGGATCTCCGAGTATAGGGGCAGAGAGAGGCAGGCCAGAAACAGTTACTTGGGAAGAACACATGATAGTGAGAGAGAGCAAGAGAGTATGCCAGGCCAGGCCAGAAGCAGAGAAGTCTGGGTGGTAGTAAGCCAGGACTCCTGGTTCAGTATGATGCTTGAGAGAGCTTGGGAAGCTTGCAAAGCCTGAAGCAGGACAAAAAGACAATCTGGAGATAAGCTTGAAAAAGAGACAGCCAGGAATTGAGATTCTTGCTGTGGGGATTCTGAAACAGGGCCCTGTAAGGGATTAAGAGACTAGGACAGGACTTTGGTGGCGAGTTAGCCAGGTTGTGTTACGTGGCTTACATTGCAGGTACACCAGTGCCCAGGAAGGAGGACCCAAAGACTGTGTATCTGGAAGTGTTGATTTATCTATTTTGGACTTGGGACTTTGATACCTGAAAAGGGGGAGTGATCTGATCTGGCCAAAGGCAAAGTTGCCAGAAGAAGAAGGGGACACCTAAATGTCCAGAAGGGATGATTGAAAAGCCAGAAACTTGGCTTAGTCACATTCGGGGACTAGGAAGTATGCTAACCTGCGATTTCCCCCTCGATATTACTTTCTGTAATGCAATAGGTGCAGCTGCTTTGTCCTCCACTTCCACATCTGTGCAGTCTTTTTCCTCTCTCTTACTTTTACTAGTGCTGAATCTCTCCTCACTATCTGCAGATCCTGTTGCTCTAATCTGTCCAGGTCAGTTGGCAGTTTCCTTCTGTCCTCCTGTGGGCTTGCTACTTTTCCAGACATAGTGGTGTTGGAAAATTAAGTTATCAGTTTGAATTTACACCAAATCAAAGCTGACACAAAAGACTTGATGACAGACTTGAGATGCTCTGCAGCAGATGAACAGAAGGGAGTTCTCCTTAAACTCTGACACGTGCACAATTGAAACTCTCTTGGTGGCAGGACCTTCTTTTATTTAATGGACCTTCTTTCTTTATGTGATTACTGCAGTTTGGTGAGTCTCCAACGGTCCACAGAGCAAAATATTAGCCAGGACATTACATCATATATCTACTAATTCTGGTAAAGACTCATCCTACAACATTCCCATTCCACTGACTAAAATTGGGACTTAAGTACCATCATAAATTGTTGGTACACAACAGTATGTTCAGATGACTCCTGGCTGTTGTGATGTGATCATTTATTGCACCTTCTTGGATATATTCTGCAAATGGGCATAATCTGAATGATTTACAAAGGATTAATAATGTATTTATAAACACATGTTAGTAGTAGCATAACATCTATAAATGTTTAACATATTTTTATAGTGCGTTCACAACACATTATAAATGATAAATAGGTGACAATAGATGCCTTTATAAAATATTTATTCTGCACTGTGGTTATTGTTATGCTATAAACTGCTCAGGAAAAGTGCTATTAATAAAAAGTGAATGGAGTTATAAAGGTTATAGTAAGCGATTTATAATGAAATGTGCAGTTCTAAAATTAAGTATTGCAAATGATGACAACAGAATGACATGCTACAATTGTTTAATAAACCATAGTTAGATATAGAGTAGCCCCCTGAGATGTTCCATCTTCTCTAGAAAGGAGGCATATAGCAGGGGTTCTCAACCTGTTTCTTTCTGAACCCCTCCCCCCAACATCTTATAAAAACTCCAAAGCCCACTTGTGCCACAACAACTGTTTTTCTGCATATTAAAGCCAGGACCAGAAGTAGGGGGTAGCAAGCAGGGCAACTGCTTGGGGACCCATGACACAGGGGACCCCATAAAGCTAAGTTGCTCAGGCTGCAGCTTCAGCCCTGGTTGGCGGGTCTTGGAGCCCCGGGCTTCAGCCCCGTGTGGTAGGATTTCAGCTTTCTACCCTAGGCCTCAGCAAGTCTAACTCTGGCCCTGCTTGGTGGACCCCCTGAAGCCTGTTCTTTGGCCCCCAGGGGCTCCTAGGCCCCTGGTTGACAACCACTGGCATATAGAGTACTTATGTCATATTTTCAACATTTGGAGGTTAGTAAAAAGGAATTGCATTCATCATACAATTCCACCACTGAGTCTTCTAAGAGACGCATGGTAAATCTCAAACCATGATTTGGAAAAATAGATATTCCTGTGAAATAATGGTGTCTTTAAGACACTGACAAGAAAGATTCAAATGTTAGGATTTTCTCCATATAGATTAATTTCCTCCTTTTATCCAAAGATAAGAATAAGATTTAAGATTCAACGTCATAATTGTGCAATCCTAACTTTCCCCTCTCCCAAACAAGCAATGAAAACATTCTAATATAATTTGCATCTCTTAGGTCCTCTTTTTACTTCTCCTTGATCAATTGCATTAACTGATAGGCTTGTAAGGAACTTCAGATATGGAAGCTAGCAGACTCTGAAGATGAAAAGAAATGGAAATACCAGTCCATATTAAATTAGGATACAATACCAGCTATTATCACACACATACCTTCCTTTGAAGAAAGGTGAACATAATATTCCCTAAAACAAAGGTCCGTTAATAGATTAACATCAAAAGCATATAGCCTGGGAATCGTCTATTTGGATTTTAGACTGAGGTTAACCTATGAAATTTAGGCTGAGAATGGCCTTTATTAGGCTAACTTCAAAAGAACAACATTTGCAACATAGTTATGAATCTGTTTTGATTTTGAGGAGTTTCATAATATGTACTTTACCTCGACTGTGATTAATTCTGGTCTATTTTAAGGTTTATTTTTAAGAGACAAAAAGAGCAAAGCTAGTAGTCAAGTAAGGTGATGACTTGATAGTTTCAGAAAATGTATTTCCTCTTTTTACCAGAATAGGTATAGAAGAGACATTTCTGGACAGGCTTCCTCAACTGTCCTGCTAATGAGCTCAAAGCCACTCCTAGAGGGCTCACTTTTAAGAGAGACTCTGCATGTCCATTCAGCCATTGGCCCCTTTGCTGAGATAGCCAATAAGTCTGGAAAGTATTGCAGAAAACAGCGTGCTTGCCAATGTGGATTCTTGTCACATGGGAGCTGTTCTGTGAGTGCTACTTTTAGTCTGGGATTTCCAAAGAGCCTCAGAGAGCTAGGTGCTCAAAATCTCATTGACATGCAGTGGGACCTTGGCACCTAACTCCCATAGAAACCTTTGAAAATCCCACCCTGATTTCATATAGATATCAAACAGCTATTGGACAATAATAATCTGTTTATTACTCCCTTGTTAGGATGAACACAAGCTGTGTTCTGGAGATTTGGGGATTTCCCCCCTATGTTCCTATATAGGCTCTTTTTAGGAGACACTCTTATTTGGATGCCTGCAGAATTATCATTATTATTTTTTGCTTATTATGTCTGTTTAAGGTCTCTATTCCTCTGGTAATAGACACTTCTAAATACAGCATATTTTCAAAATGTACTACTCTCCATCTATGACTCTTACTGTTACTTCCAGCAGCATTTCTAGCTGCAATTACAAATAAAGGTAAGAGAAACGGAGGTGGTACATGGCCTTCTTTGCTGGGATTAATTTTACTGCCCTAATCCATTACAAGGTTAAGTACAAATCTTTAGTTGTGGGTGCTGAAGGAGTTTTTAAAAATGGTAGAAGCGCCTGCTTAAGTAAGTGACTACATGTAATACCATCTTTGATGCTGGCGGACCAGATGCCAGCTCATGCCAAGGCCCAAGGCATCACTGAACACTGACAAATGCATAGTTGGATACCATTCTGGCTTCCCTGTGAGTTAGTATAGTTAAAATAGATACTGGTGTTATAAGAATGCGTTTAGACTTTACGACATGCTTGTAGGATGCTGTATGTATTAATCCTACTTATAATATCTGTGTCCCATGGTATAAAGTTATATTGAATGTTTGCATTGTAAACCTCTGTAATTGTGTAACTCTCCAAACAGGAAAAGAAGCATTAATTAAGATAAAGTGCTCATTCTGAATACAAGGTGGCCCACTGAAGGCAAATGAGGCATCGTGTAGCATCAAAGGATGTAGACCTTGTAGATTGCATTCCTTTCTCCCTCTTGGCAGGGGAAATCTGCACATGAAA
Organism: Chrysemys picta bellii; assembly: GCF_011386835.1. Lineage (NCBI taxonomy): Eukaryota > Metazoa > Chordata > Testudines > Emydidae > Chrysemys > Chrysemys picta. Next base: position 47,602,883 of record NC_088798.1, on the reverse strand, counting down.
TCATCAATCATCTTGGAATCTAGGATGAAAGGGATAAAAAAATCCTTGGCCAGGAGAAACTTGGTCTCTTTATGCTATCTGAACTCTGTGACATAAGTGAGAGATCCCCATGCTGCTCAGCATGGGCCTGCTCTACAAGATGTATAGAGCGGTTTATTATAGAAGCTTATATCATCTTTTAAAATCTAAGCCTGTAACTCATTTGTGTATGTTGCTTCCTGTTGTAACCTTGAAAATAACTCTCATTTCTTTTTTTAGTTGTTCAATCTTTAGTTATTTTAGGGGGGGAGGGATAGCTCAGTGGTTTGAGCATTGGCCTGCTAAACCCAGGGTTGTGAGTTCAATCCTTGAGGGGGCCACTTGGGGATCTGGGGCAAAATCAGTACTTGGTCCTGCTAGTGAAGGCAGGGGGCTGGACTCAATGACCTTTCAAGGTCCCTTCCAGTTCTAGGAGATGGGATAGCTCCATTAATTATTACTATTATAGGATTGGCTGCAGGTGATGCCTTTAGTTTGAGATCTGAATACTAATGACTGGGGGTAAATTGACTGGTCCTTTGGGACTGGGAGTAACCTGAATATTGTGATTTTTGGTGAAAAGTGACCACCTATCACATAGTCCAGCTTGCCTGGGTGGTACGATAGACTGGAATGCCCAATGGGACTATCTGTGACTCTACGGTAAGACTCTAGTAGTGTTTTAGGAGTTCACACCAACTTGGGTTGGTGAAAACCAATGAGAGAACATACAATCAACTAGGTGTTTCTGCCCTGCTTTTTGACAGTCTGCCCTGAGGTTGGCACTTAGTTATGAGCTGTTCCAGACAGAGACACACCATCCATTGGAAAAGATATGGATAGCACAATTAAAATGAAGGAATGTCTTTTTGTATTGGGATATCTTGAAGTGGTTGATGGAGGAAAATTTAGCTTAGTGAAAATCTGAAGATTTAGAATATCTGGTCCTGAAACTTGCTCCACTCATCTCCTGTGGTGTTTAGATGCTGCTTGTATTATTAGAACTGGGAGCACTGGCTGTTGGGAGTCTGAAAGGACAGGAAACAGGAAGGAGGGGGAGGAGTTGAGGAGGCTGAGTGAGAGTTATAGAGGGTGCAGCTGCAGTTTGGTAAAGAGGTTTCCACTGTAAAAATAAAGTCCTGTTGAAGTTTGTTAGTACCTTGCTTGATTGATACAATATTTTGGCAACGAGGATGGATCTTCTGCCTTTGAACCCACCTGCACCCTTTCTGCAAAGCCCAGGTGAGCCTCCAATTGCTTTTACTGCCTGGATCCGTATGTTTGAGACTTATCTGCTTGCAATCAGTGCTACAGAGATTTCTGAAGTAAGAAAGCGTGCTCTGCTAATCCACTGCCTTGGAGCAGAAGGGCAGTGTATATTTTACACTTTTCCCCTTGCAGATGATAAATATGAGACTGCATTCACTGCATTAAAGAACGTTTTTGTGCCAAAAGTGAATGTAGTAGCTAATTGCTACAGATTTCGCCAGTGTGAGCAGAAACCAGGGGAGACTATAATGCAGTATATAGCTTCCCTGAGGAGTCTGATTGTAACTTGTGACTTTGGGAATATGGCAGATGAGATGATTAGAGACCAGCTCATTGAGAAAACAACCATCCTTCGTATAAGAGAACGCTTACTTCTAGAACCACAACTTACACTAGAAAAAGCAATAACCATTGCTACTCAGATTGAGTCAGCTACAGCTGAAGCCAAAATAATGAGCCAGGGTACAAAAGGCCCAGTCCAAGCAGTGACTCCTTTGCAGAAAAGTTCACTATCGCTGCAGACAAACAATTGCAAAAGGAAAACTAATAAAAAGCCACTGAATCAGCAAATGCAAAATACAGTAAAAGCATGCTTTCGCTGTGGATCCCCACAATATCTTGCAAGCTACACAGGATGTCCAGCAAAAGTAGCTCAGTGCAATCATTGCAAAAAGATTGGGCATTTTGCTAAAGTATGTCGCAGTAGCCAGTTCAATCAACAGGTGCATGCAGTTATAATACCAGATGTTACTGTTCTGAGTGTGGACAAAACCACGACTGCACATATTCCAGAACAGATAAAGTGCACTGTAAACGTTTCCACCATACCCTCAGGCAAATCACACTCTATTCAGCTAATGTTGGACACTGGCTCAGCAGTATCTATAATACCTGATTCCATCTATTTGCATTACTTTAAAGATGTGCCTCTTACTGAACCCAAACTTCGGTTGGTGTGCTATTTGAAAAACCATATTCCAGTACATGGCTGCCTGCCAGCCATAGTTACTTTTGGTGATTGCTGTGTAACTGCAGAGTCTACATTGTCCACAAAGGCATTCCTATTCTTGGTAGAGATTTATTGGCTGCTTTAAATCTCAGGGTAGTTAATGGATGAATTGATCTTCCTCAGCAAAGCACTCTTGCGGTACACACACCAGTTTCAGCTGGGACCCAACACCAGGTTGAGCAGAAACTCGGCTGTGCTTATGGGTTTCCGCATAAAGTTAAAATGCAGAATAATGTGATGCCTGTATGACAGAAATTACGGCTAGGGATGGACTCTCAAACTGAAGCACTCATAAAATCCTGTGTCACTTGCCAAATGCATGATAAGACAGCAGTGACATGTACCCCTCCATTACAGCCTGTTCCTCTTCCTGAATCTGCATGGGAAAAATTGGAATTTGACATTGTACGACCCTTTGATACTGTTCCAATTGACTGTCGTTATGCCATCATTTTAATAGACTATATCAGTAAATGGCCTGAGGTAGCGTTTACATCGCAAATCTCTTCTGCTACGGTAATTAAGTTCCTCTCTTCAGTTTTTAGCAGGGAAAGTAACCCCAAAGAACTGGTTTCAGATAGTGGTAGTCAATTTACTTCCCTGGAGTTTGAAACTTTTCTAGCAGAGAGGAACATTTTACACGGAAGGTCATCCCTATATTACCCTCAAGCCAATGGGGAAATTTAACCAGTTTAACAGAAGTTTGAAAGAGAGTTTGCAAACAGCTAAACTGGAAGGGCAATTGTGGATACCCTTCACTATTGATTTCTTGCAAGCATACTGGGCTACACGACATACCACAAGGCAAAGATCATCCGCAGAGTTACTGCATGGGAAACAGATGAATACTAAACTGAACATTGCTGGATTGTTAAAGGCATGACCTGATGCCCCAAATGAGGATGATGTGAGAAAAACAGTTGAACAGAACCAAGCACAGTCTAAGGCTTTCACAGACAAGTGGCGGTGTGCTAAGGAACCAAAGTTTGAGTGTGGTTCCTTCATTAGAATACGAAAACCTGGAATCTTACGCAAAGGGAACCATAAATTCACAGCTGAAATTAGTGAGTGCAAATGAATTTTTAGGGGATATTGATAATTCTACTCTTTCTATTTTTCAAAGGAAATAGTTAATATTTACCATTTTAGAAATGTTAAAAATGCATAAATATTTCGCTGAAACTCAGAATTCCTTCTTACTGACAGTCACAATGAGAGGATTAGAGGGCTACCTCCATTTCTGTCCCCTTTCTGATCTCTGAGTGCAACTCCTCAGGTGTTAGACCTTGACCCCTTACTTATGCTAGGGAGAAATTTTGCAAGTCTCCCATTCTTAGAGCAAGGCCTTGGCTTACAGCACTTTGTGTATCCACTGTTCTTATCTTGCAGGTCTAATTGAATTTGGGCAGCTGCATTTCTTCCCTTTGGGAGTCTGATTGGTTATGTACAGTGATCAGACAGCCTTCTTTAAACCAAAGTATTATTTATTTTAGTAGAAATAACAAATCATAAGAGAATTGTATCTTACCTAAAATCTCACCATCCCCTGATAAAAAGAAGAACAGGAGTACTTGTGGCACCTTAGAGACTAACAAATTTATTAGAGCATAAGCTTTCGTGTACTACAGCCCACTTCTTCGGATGCATATCGATATGCTCTAATAAATTTGTTAGTCTCTAAGGTGCCACAAGTACTCCTGTTCTTCTTTTTGCGGATACAGACTAACACGGCTGCTACTCTGAAACCTGTCATCCCCTGATAGTAATTTAGGCAGGCTTAATGTCTTCAGATACTGTCAGCAGGTCCTGCCTCTCGGTCTTGTTCCCCCTGAAAGTAGCTTGTGAGCAAGCCTCCCAGCTCTGTTAGACAAGCTCGTGCTAGTGGGTCTTGAGCTAGCATGAGAAAAATAGCTGTGTGGACATTGTTGCACCAGGTGTCAAGCTAGACATCTGAGCTTGGACCCACCCAAGCACCTGTGTCTGAGCATGGGTGGTTATCTTTGCCAGTGCAGCAATGCCCACATTTGCTCGAGCCCCCCTACTGAGAATCTATCTAGACTGTGAGTCTCGCTCTCAGCTGCCTTGTAGACATACCCAGAATGACTATCACCTCTTTCTTGAGAGAGGATCCCTTTTAATCCTACCTGAATTCTTCTGTTCTCTTATGTTTGTGGGCCTTTTCCTGTCCTATACAGAACCAGTTTCCTAGGTTGGCTAGGGAAGAGGCAAAAATCATCAAAGCTAATAGGCCTGGCATTGTCCCTTAACAACTCTTAATTGTTTGAGAGGTAGTTATCTTGAGACTTTACATTCTTTATGTTAGTGTGAGAGGAGAGTCAGGTCCTTAGACTTTAAAATGAGAATCAGGATTGGTTGCATTTTGTACACAGTCTTTCAAAACTGGCCCAAATAATCAAAAGGTAGAGATAGCACCTTTGAGAAATGCAAATTTAAAATATAAATACAATGCAAAAACAGTGGTAAAGGTAATATTTTAAATATAGCTTCAATTGCTATAGGCACACATTCAAATATGAATTCAAGCACTGTCCAATTTAATTCAGTTCAGTGATACCTAGAATCATAGAACTGGAAGGGACCTCGAGAGGTCATCTAGTCCAGTCCCCTGCACTTAAGGCAGGAGTAAGTATTATCTAGACCATCCCTGACAGGTGTTTGTCCAACCTGCTCTTAAAAATCACCAATGATGGAAGTTCCACAACCTCCCTAGGTGATTTATTCCAGCGCTTAACCACTCTGACAGTTAGGAAGTTTTTCCTAATGTCTAACCTAAACTGCCCTTTCTGCAATTTAAGCCCATTGCTTCTTGTCCTATCCTCAGAGGTTAAGAAGAACAATTTTCTCCCTCCTCCTTGTAACAACCTTTTATGTACTTGAAAACTGTTATCATGTCCCCTCTCAGTCTTCTCTTTTCCACACTAAACAAACCCAATTTTTTTAACCTTCCCTCATAGGTCATGTTTTCTAGACCTTTAATCATTTTTGTTGCTCTTCTCTGGACTTTCTCGAATTTGTCCACATCTTTCCTGAAATGTGGCTCCCAGAACTGGACACAATACTCCAGTTGAGGCCTAATCAGTGCAGAGTAGAGCGGAAGAATTACTTCTCGTGTCTTGCTTACAATACTCCTGCTAATACATCCCCAAATGATGTTTGCTTTTTTTGCAACAGTGTTACACTGTTGACTCCTATTTAGCTTGTGATCCACTATGGCCCCCAGATCCCTTTCCGCAGTACTCCTTCCTAGGCAGTCACTTACCATTTTGCATGTGTGCAACTGATTGTTCCTTCCTAGGTGGAGTACTTTGCATTTGTTCTTATTGAATTTGATCCCATTTACTTCAGACCATTTCGCCAGTTTGTCCAAATCAATTTGAAATTAATCCTATCCTCCAAAGCACTTGCAACCCCTCCCAGCTTGGTATCATCCACAAACATTATAAGTGTACTCTCTATGCCATTATCTAAATCATTGATGAAGATATTGAACAGAACTGGACCCAGAACCAATCCCTGTGGGACCCCACTATTATGCCTTTCCAGCATGACTGTAAACCACTGATAACTACTCTCTGGGAATGGTTTTCCGACCAGTTATGCACCCACCTTATAGTAGTTCCATCTAGCTTGTATTTCCCTAGTTTGTTTATGAGAAGGTCATGCAAGATAGTATCAAAAGCTTTACTAAAGTCAAGATATACCACATCCACTGCTTCCCCCCATCCACAAGGCTTATTACCCCATCAAAGAAAGCTATCAGGTTGGTTTGACATGATTTGTTCTTGACAAATCCATGCTGACTGTTACTTATCACCTCATTATCTTCTAGGTGTTTGCAAATTGATTTCTTAATTATTTGCTCCATTATTTTTCCAGATACAGAAGTTAAGTTGACTGGTCTGTAATTCCCTGGGTTGTCCTATTTCCCTTTTTGTAGATGGGCACTATATTTGCCCCTTTCCAGTCTTCTGCAATGTCTCCCATCTTCCATGACTTTTCAAAGATAATTGCTAATGGCTCAGATATCTCCTGAATCAGCTCCTTGAGTATTCTAGGATGCATTTAATCAGGCCCCTGTGATTTGAAGACATTTAACTTGTCTAAGTAATTTTTGACTTGTTCTTTCCCTATTTTAGACTCTGATCCTATCTCATTTTTACTGGCATTCACTATGTTAGATGTCCAATCACCACCAACCTTCTTGGTGAAAACTGAAACAAAAAAGGCATTAAGCACCTCTGCCATTTCCACATTTTCTGTTATTGTCTTTCCCCCCTCATTGAGTAATGATATTGGTCTTCCTCTTGCTTCTAATGTATTTGTAGAATGTTTTCCTGTTTCCTGGCTAGTTTGATCTCGTTTTGTGCCTTGGCTTTTCTAATTTTGTCCCTACATACTTGTGTTATTTGTTTATATTCATCCTTCGTAATTTGACCAAGTTTCCACTTTTTGTAGGACTCTTTTTTTGAGTTTTAGATCATTGAAGATCTCCTGGTTAAGCCAGGATGGTCTCTTGCCATACTTCCTATCTTTCATACGCAGTGGGATAGTTTACTCTTGTGCCCTTAATAATGTCTCTTTGAAAAACTGTCTTCAGTTGTTTTTCCCCTTAGACTTGTTTACCATGGGATTTTACCTACCAACTCCCTGAGTTTGGTAAAGTCTGCCTTCTTGAAATCCATTGTCTTTATTTTGCTGTTCTGCCTCCTACCATTTCTTAATCACTTTCACCCAAGGTGCCTTCCACTTTCAAAGTCTCAGCCAGTTCTTCCCTATTTGTCAAAATCAATTCTAGAGCAGCCTCCCCTCTAGTAGCTTTCTCCACTTTCTGAAATAAAAAATTGTCTCCAATACATTCCAAGAACTTGTTGGATAATCTGTGCCCTGCTGTGTTATTTTCCCAACAGATGTCTGAAGTCCTCCATCACTACCAAGTCCTGTGCTTTGGATGATTTCTGGCACAACAAAATATTATGTTGCCAAAATGCAAAAAAATAGGCAAAACCCCATTGCCTCACTGTAGATACAATGTATGGTTCTCAGGATGGGAATGCACAGCACATTGGGAATTTTATCTCCTCTGTCCTTTTGTCATTTATTGTACATTTCTGATGTGGTAGCAATGCCTTTCTAGCTAAAATAATGTGGTTGGTGAAAGCACACTTTATGGGCCATATCCTTAGCTGATGTAAATCAGGTCTAGTTCCATGGTCTTCAGTGGAGCTACACTGATGTGCCCCAGCTCAGTGAACTTAATGGGCAGATTGTCTTTTCATTCTGTCACCAAAATGTATAGCAGGAGAGCTCCCAATTCTCTACCTGCCATCTGCCAGTGAAAGTATGAAATTTTTGGAAGTTTTGTTAGGAGTTTTGTTTTCATAGATTTAGAATATATTCCCAACCTGCCTACTATTTTAGCTTGTGGAGATGCTCACACATTATAAAAAATTAGAAATACCTACAGCAAAAATTGTCTCATATTGGCAGTAGTCAGCTTAGAACATGTATATAACAATTGCTTCCTGTGCTTCTGAATAGAAAAGTTTTTTTTTTAAATTTCTTTAAATAAATAAAAATAATAAAATATCTATCATGCTGTAGTAAATGTAGGTGAGGAATCCAAATCTGGCCTGCAGGAGTCTGCTTTTCCAAACACATTGAGCTAAAATCAGATCTTATTAAAGTTATACAGACAGACCCTTAACTGGTGGGACAAAAATCATATCAATTTTTTGGATTCCGTTTTATTGCCTATTGTTCCACAGTGACCTTCAATAAATACCACTTTCCTTCTTATCTCCCCAAACAAAAAGAGGTCTGCAAAAAACATGCCTGTCAAATATCTGACAAAACAGATTTATTGTACTACTTAAACCTTGTTGAAGTGGGTTTTTCCCCTCCTATATTATGCCTCAGGGGTTAAACACTCAGATCTGTTATTTTATTTATTTCTTCGCTTCTGAACAATCCCATACATGAAACAAGACAGATTCAAGTTGGAGCTTTTTTGGTATGGGGTGTTAAAGTCAATGCAGAACTTCACTGCTAGCAAAATTGACTGACAAATCATACACCATTACACATTTTTGTGTGTTTACTATTATGAGAAACCCTTTTTATTTGTTTTATAACATTACTTTTGCTGCACAAGTAGAGCCTGATCCATTGAAATCACTTCACACAGATCTAGGTCCCAATCCTGCCATCAGATCCACATAGGTGGATATAAGGGGGCTCCTCAATTGTGGATCCAATGGTAGAACCAGGGTCCAACTTACTGAGTCCCAGCTTTCCAAATTTTCATAATATGTCACCCCCATTAGATTAGCAAAACTAGAAAAAACAAATGCAATCCCATTTCCATGCATGCTTATGTTAATGTACCAGGTTTGAATACCATTATTATATTATACATATGATGTAGCTGCCATTATTCATTAATAAATTATCATAAAATTGCCACAATGCAAGTAAATAAGTAAAAACAGCCACCCCCTCTGAGGGTATGTCTACACTACGAAATTAGGTCACATTTATAGAAGTCAGTTGTTTAGAAATCATTTTTATAAGGTTGATTGTGTGTGTCCCCATACAAAATGCTCTAAGTACATTAAGTCGGCGGACTGCGTCCACAGTACCGAGGCTAGCGTCGACTTCCGGAGCGTTGCACTGTGGTAGCTATCCCACAGTTCCCGCAGTCTCTGCCGCCCATTGGAATTCTGGGTTGAGATCCCAATCCCTGATGGGGCAAAAACAGTTTCACGGCTGATTCTGGGTACATGTTGTCAGGCCTCACCTTCCCTCCCTCCCTGCCGTGAAAGCAACGGCAGACAATTGTTTCGTGCCTTTCTTCAGCCCAGACGCCATAGCACTGGGATCATGGAGCCCGCTAAGATCACAGCGGCAATTATGAGCACTTTAAACACCACGTGCATTATCCTGGAGTATATGCAGGACCAGAACCTGCCAAGGCAAAACCAAGCGAGGAGGCGAAGGCAGTGCGGCGACGAGAGTGATGAGGAAATAGACATGGATATAGACCTCTCACAAAGTACGGGCCCCAGCAATGTGCAAATCATGGTGTTAATGGGGCAAGTTCATGCCATGGAATGCCGATTCTGGGCCAGGGAAACAAGCACAGACTGGTGGGACCGCATAGTGTTGCAGGTGTGAGACAATTCCCAGTGGCTGCGAAACTTTCGCATATGTAAGGGCACTTTCATGGAACTTTGTGAGTTGCTTTCCCCTGCCTTGAAGTGCCAGAATACCAAGATGAGAGCAGCCCTCACAGTTGAGAAGTGAGTGGCGATAGCCCTGTGGAAGCTTGCAACGCCAGACAGCTACCGGTCAGTCGGGAATCAATTTGGAGTGGGTAAATCTACTGTGGGGGCTGCTGTGATCCAAGTAGCCAACGCAATCAAAGAGTTGCTGGTATCAAGAGTAGTGACTCTGGGAAACGTGCAGGTCATAGTGGATGGCTTTGCTGCAATGGGATTCCCTAACTGTGATGGGGCGATAGACGGAACCCATCTCCCTATCTTGGCACCGGAGCCCCAAGCCAGCGAGTATATAACTGCAAGGGGTACTTTTCAATGCTGCTGTAAGCATTGGTAGATCACAAGGGATGTTTCACTAACATCAATGTGGGATGGCCGGGAAAGGTACATGGTGCTCGTGTCTTCAGGAACTCTGGTCTGTTTCAAAAGCTGCAGGAAGGGACTTTCTTCCCAGACCAGAAAATAACCACTGGGGATGTTGAAATGCCTATAGTTATCCTTTGGGACCCAGCCTACCCCTTAATGCCATGGCTCATGAAGCCATACACAGGCAGCCTGGTCAGTAGTCAGAACCTGTTCAACTATAGGCTGAGCAAGTGCAGAATGGTGGTAGAATGTGCATTTGGACATTTAAAAGCGCGCTGGCGCAGTTTACTGACTCGGATAGACCTCAGCGAAAACCAATATTCCCATTGTTATTACCGCTTGCTGTGCGCTCCACAATATCTGTGAGAGTAAGGGGGAGACATTTATGGCGGGGTGGGAGGTTGAGGTAAATCGCCTGGCCGCTGATTACACGCAGCCAGACACCAGGGCGGTTAGAAGAGCACAGCAGGGTGCAGTGCGCATCAGAGAAGCTTTGAAAGCCAGTTTCATGACTAGCCAGGCTATGGTGTGAAAGTTATGTTTGTTTCTCCTTGATGACCCCCCCTCCGGTTCACTCTTCTTCCCTGTAAGCTAACCACCCTCCCCCCCCTCGATCACTGCTTGCAGAGTCTGCAATAAAGTCATTGTTACTTCACATTCATGCATTCTTTATTAATTCATCACACAAATAGGGGGATAACTTCCAAGGTAGCCCGGGAGGGGTGGAGGAGGAGGGAAGCGCCGGGTGGGGTGGGGGAGGAGATAAGGACAAGGACACACTGCATTTTAAAACTTTACAACTTATTGAAGGCCAGCTTTCTGTTGCTTGGGCAATCCTCTGGGGTGAAGTGGCTGGGTGGCCAGAGGCCCTCCCACCGCGTTCTTGGGCGTCTGGGTGAGGAGGCAATGGAACTTGGGGAGGAGGGCTGTTGGTTACACAGGGGCTGTAGTGGCGGTCTGTGCTCCTGCTGCCTTTCCTGCAACTCAACCATATGCTGAAACATATCAGTTTGATGCTCCAGCAGCCAGAGCATAGACTCTTGCCTTCTGTCAGCAAGCTGACGCCACCTATCCTCTTCAGCCCGCCACTTGCTCTCTTCAGCCCACGATTCAGCCTGCCACCTCTCCTCGCATTCATATTGTGCTTTCCTGCACTCTGACATTGTCTGCCTCCACGCATTCTGCTGTGCTCTGTTAGTATGGGAGGACATCTGGAGCTCCAAGAACATGTCATCCCGAGTGCGCCTTTTTCACCTTCTAATCTTCACTAGCCTCTGCGAAGGAGAAACATTTGCAGCTGGTGGAGGAGAAGGGAGAGGTGGTAGTTAAAAAGATACATTTTAGAGAACAATGGATACACTCTTTCACGTTAAATCTTGCTGTTCACATTACACTGCACATGTGCTTTCGTTACAAGGTCGCATTTTTCCTCTTATATTGAGGGCCTGCCGGTTTGGTGTGAGAGATCACTCACGCAGTGCCAGGCAACAGAATTTGGCTTGCAGGCAGCCATGGTAAGCCACTGTCTTTTGGCTTTTTTAACTTTCATAACATGTGGGAATGGTTTTAAACAGCAGCGCCCTCATTTCACATACCAAGCGGCCATTGGCTTGGCCATTTAAAATGGGTTTGCAATTTAAAAGGAGGGGCTGCAGTTTCCGGGTTAACGTGTAGTACAAACCCACCTAACCCCCTTCCGCTCTCCCCCACACCCAATTCTCTGGGATGATCACTAACAGCGGGGAACATTTCTGTTCAGCAGAGCAGGAACGGGCACCTCTGAACGTCCCCTTAATAAAATCACCCTATTTCAACCAGGTTACCTTGAATGATATCACTCTCCTGTGGATAACAAAGAGAGATAAGGAATGGATGTTGTCTGCATGCCAGCAAGCACTGGGACCATACCCTGCCATGCTTTGTTATGCAATGATTCCAGACTACGTGCTACTAGCCTGGCGTGGTAAAGTGTCCTACCTTGGAGGACGGAATAAGGCAGCCCTCCCCAGAAACCTTTTGCAAAGGCTTTGGGAGTACATCAAGGAGAGCTTTCTGGAGATGTCCCTGGAGGATTTCCATTCCATCCCCATACACATTAACAGACTTTTCCAGTAACTGTACTGGCTGCGAATGTCAGGGCAAATTAATCATTAAACATGCTTGCTTTTAAACCATGTGTAATATTTACAAATGTACACTCACCAGAGATGCCTTGTGTGCCCAGGATCTGGGAGCATGCCTTGGGTGGGTTTGGGGGTTACTGGTTTCAGGTCCAGGGTGAAAAACATATCCTGGCTGTTGGGGAAACCTGTTTCTCCACTTCCTTGCTGTGAGCTATCTTCAATGTCATCATCATCATCTTCCTCATCCCCAAAACCCGCTTCCGTGTTTCGTAATTCTCCATTGATGGAGTCAAAGCACACGGTTGGGGTAGTGGTGCCTGCACCCCCTAGCATGGCATGCAGCTCAGCTTAAAAGCGGCAGGTCTGCGGCTCTGCCCCGGACCTTCCGTTTGCCTCTCTGGTTTTGTGGTAGGCTTGCCTTAGCTCCTTAATTTTCACGCGGCACTGCTGTGCGTCCCTGTTATGGCCTCTGTCCTTCATGCCCTTTGAGACTTTTTCTAATGTTTTGGCATTTCGCTTACTGCTATGGAGTTCAGCTAGCACTGATTCGTCTTCCCATATGGCGAGCAGATCCCGTACCTCCCGTTTGGTTCATGCTGGAGCTCTTTTGCAATCCTGGGACTCCATCATGGTTACCTGTACTGATGAGCTCTGCGTGTTCACCTGGCTCTCCACCACGCTGGGCAAACAGGAAATTCAAAATTTCGTGGGCCTTTTCTTGTCTACCTGGCCAGTGCATCTGAGTTGAGAGTGCTGTCCAGAGCGGTCAAAATGGAGCACTCTGGGATAGCTCCCGGAGGCCAATACCGTCGAATTGCGTCCCCATTACCCCAAATCCGACCCGGAAAGGCTGATTTCAGTGCTAATCCCCTCGTCGGAGGTGGATTAAAGAAATTGATTTAAAGAGCCCTTTAAGTCGAAAAAAAGGGCTTCGTCGTGTGGACGGGTCCAGGCTTAAATTGAGGTAACGCTGCTAAATTCGACCTAAAATCATAGTGTAGACCAGGCCTGAGATCAAAGCGGATTAATGACATCATCCCTACTTACAAGAACAGACTGCATTTAATAGCTGCTAATGCCAGTCAGTCTCAAGAAACTCTTACTTTTCCCTCTGAAATTAAATAACTGTTAGGTAATATATGGTAAATATAGAAGAGGTCATTAGTGCAACTGCAGAGCTATTATCATGCCTGCCTTGTAGTCTGCAGTATGCAAAGGTGGCTTTACAATTTGCTAAGCCCAAATAAAGTGCTTAACACTGTGAGGTATAAATGGCTCAAAATAGTGGGATTGTAGAGCAGGTGTATAATTATATTTTACTGAGTTCTGGGGTTCTATCTGGTGATTCTCCCTCAATCAGTGCTTGAAAACTGAGGGACCATATGATCAGTTAGAGTAAATCTGATGTAGCTCCATTGACTAAACCAATTTACACCAGCTGAGGACCTGGCCTATTATGTTTTCCGACAGCTAGCAAAAGCATTCTCACCAAATCTGAAAAGGACAATAATGATAAATGGAGAAAAGAGAGAAACCCTAAACACACTGTGAGCCCCTGTCCTTGGTCCTGTAGGTTGCATCGCCACCTGAGAAGCAAGCATCGCCACCCACTCTCTTTTTGGCTTAGGGTTGGTTTTTCCATTCATCCAGGCTTTTGATGCTCTCCATTGCTGTTTATTATCTTGTCATGGTGACTTCAGACATTTTGTTATAGGTGCAGGGGATTCATTTCCTGTTCTAGTTTTATTGCTAAAATGTGTACTGAGATGGTTATCCTGTCCATTACCATGCTTTAGAGCCACAGAAATTAATGGACTCCACCTGACATGTAACCTCAAATTGGAGACAGAATGCAACTTGTTAACCACATTAAATGAGTAACATAAACTTTCTTTACCCATATGGCTACCATGTTTAATATAAAATATATTCTTAGAGACATTGCAAATATATTCTGTCCTCCTTCAAGAGTTAATTGCAACAGGTGGACCTCATTAGGATGCATTGTATAGTAATTTCATTTGTCATTCTTCACATCCTATAAGTCTTTGATGTAGCAGATAGAAAAGCCTAAATTGATCTGTTTTCTTGTGGCTGTATTTTAGGGAAAGTGCAGAAGAAGTACATCAAGTAAATCAAACCCTCCCAACCCAACCCCTATTCTCCACATATACAAATAAAATAAGTGATAAATAAACATGGACAAAAACACATGTGTCTGGGTAAAGCACAATGGAAAATCAAGGGAACTCAGATATACGCTGACACTGTGTTTGGAGCATGCTTTACTGAAATGTTGTAATAAAGTTGCTTGCTTGCAAAGACATTAATTGAATGAATATTCTTGTTTCATGCATATTCATTAAATGACTGGTGCTCCGAATGTTTCAGCAATTGGTATCAGTACAGGCAACACCATTCACTGAGCAAAGGCATCTTGAGCTAAAACTTAATTTGTTTAAACAAATCTTATTTATAGGGATGTATGCAATATGTTCAGGTGTACAGGCATGTGAATGGCATTCGATAGATGTACCATGCAGTGTACTTCCATAGGGCAGTCCACACATTTTATAAACCAGCATGCTTGTAGGCTACATCTGCACTACACACCACTGACAGAGCCTTTCTACACTGCCTCCCTGTAGCCAGAGTCTTTCCTCAATGTGAGAGTCTTTTCCTGCAGAAGGGGAAGGCTCCAGCAGCAGGGCGGCAGGAAACACTACACTGCTAAAAAATAGCTATTTTTTAGCAGTGTAGATGGGGAGGCATGGTTTGGGTGGGTAGAGAGCATGTATGGTATGGACTTGCATATTTGCTCACATCTTTCAGGCGTATTTTGCTCTACTTGCCTAAGCCATTCCTCACCAGCTACACTGCTTTTTATATTCATGCTAGAGGGCCTATATGAGTATGCAATCTACATGCCACCAAAAGAAGTGTGCAATGCAGATGTACCCTTATAAAACATCTTTCACAAAGTAACCCAACAATCCCCTATGAAACATAAGTCAATCCAGTGGCTACTGTTATAATAAGCAAAAGTGAAGAGAGATTTAAGGGAGGTAGAGATGGATAGAGCAGCACAAGTAAAAGAATGATTATGAACTTTGGAGAGATGTGTGCAAAGGATAGATGAGGTCCAGTTCATAATGGCAGGAGAGTAGATGGGTATGAGATATGAGTTATAGTGAAAAGTATAACCCAGCTGGACAAATGGAAGAATTTTGCAGTGCCCTGTGTCTCTGCACCATTCTGTTGCAAAACTTAAAAGCTATTTTTGAAACTTTTAACATGTAAGCTTAGAGTCTCTGCTGGTGTAAATCACGTATTTCTGTTGATATAAATGGAACTATGCCAATTTACCCCCGCTGAGGATCTGGACAATTATTTGTCAACGTGGTGAAGCACAGATTCTCTTCTTCTGTTAAAAAGCTCAGGGAAATCTTAATCTGCTCTCTCTATTTGGTATGATGGAGGCTTATGCTTAGAGCTCTTCCTTCTCATTGTCTCATGAGGCGAGGGACCAACACACAGAGGAACCGGAAGTGGGAGTAGCAGTAGAAACTGGTGTCTGGCCGAGGAATTTCTGCGTCTCCCAGCCTTCCCTTTTTTGGAAGAAGCTGGGGCAGCACCTGACAGAAGACAATGTTCCAGCTGGGAGTCTGCTATTTACCTCCTCTCCTCAGAATGAAGTTGTTTCTCTACAGGCTTCTACTTCCCTCAAAGTGGTGAGGAGAAGAACCACTAACAATGGGGGAATATGTGCGGGAAGACATAAACAATGCAATGATTTTGTATACAATTTTTTCTGAAATGATTCAGATAGTCTAAGATGGAGCAGAGTGCATCAGGCATGTCAGATTTTTCTTGGAAAGAACACTGGTGGTATGTCTACACAGCAATTAAACATCTGTGGCTGGCCCATGTCAGCTGACTCAGGCTCGTGGGGCTTGGGCTGTGGTGCTATAAAATTGCAGTATAGACATTTGGGTTCAGGGTGGAGCTTGGGCTCTGGGACCGTCCCCTTTCACGGGGTCCCAGAACTTGGGATGACAATTTTACAGCCCTGCAGACCGAGCCCCCTGGGCCTGAGTCAACTGACATGGGTGAGCTGTGGGTGTTCAATTGCTTTGTAGACATACCCTCAGATCTCCTCTCTTAATTTGCTTGCGCATCTGTACAGAGTCTCCATACTGGACAATTTGAAATGTTGGCATTTGTAGAAACTGAGTCAGGGAGCCTGAGAGATCTACCGCTGCATGGCTCCACACATGTCCTTCTGTTTGACTGCCTATAAGATTGCTTGGGGATCTGAACTCCTTTCAAATACATTTCCTCTCCTGTCCTCAGATTCCCTCACTTAAAAATCTAGGAATATATGGGCCCATGAGTTTGGTTCCTGCCTATTGTTAATGAATGCTTTAAATGTGCTATGTGAATATGAAATGTAACTTGTGTAATTTAATTGTAATTACTTAGACAGTAATACAAGAGAAGCTATATTATTTTAGATAACTAAGAATATGAATTCTACAGACCTTCTGTGAATGAATCATATTTAATTTTACAGAGAAGCTGTATTATTATTATTAGTAGTAGTATTTTATTATTATTTGTATTATTGCTGTAACATCCAGATAGCCCAATCAAGACAGGACCCAGTTGTGCTAACGGCTGTAGAAATACAAAGGAAGACATGATATGTGTTTTTATATATATATATATATTAGCCAATTAGGCTAATATATATATATATATATATTAGCCAATTAGGTAACAGAAACAATGCCATGTGACTTGTGCAAGTAACCAACACAAAGCAATTGTGAATTATATATTTGATCATAAAATGTATGCTATTTACAATTCAAGTAGTCTACAGACCAATATTTCAATATTTGTGAGTGACTTTGAATAATGAAAATAATAAAGAAATTTGCAAGCAGTTCATGAATAATTAATTCATAATCATAATTGGTAAAAATTGTTGAATACAAATATTCACTAATTATTATTTGTCTATTATTCAGATCAACTTCAGACTTCTATTTCTTGAAGCCAGTGGTATTTAAGTGGGTATAAAAAATGTCTGGTTTCTTTCTCTGCTAACGTGAGCACCACTAATTAGAACAACTAAAATTTTGGGTTTTATTGCAAGACTGTGATAATACAGTAGCTTTGGCTTGCCATCATTCCTCAATAATATATATTAAAACCACCCTAATGTATGTAAACAACCGTCCTCTCTGGGATAAAGCTGTATTAATAACGTCTTATGTGTTTATAGAAACAAACACCATTTAATAGATGTTCAGTCTCAAGGCATATTTGTCAGTTGGTTGTGAAGTATTCATTTCAAATAGAACTAGAAAAGATGATTAATAATGACTAAATCTAGTCATTGGCATAGGAACAACATCATCATTAGCATAACTTCCTTGCTCAGCAGTGGCAGACCAGGATCATTCCCAGGGTTACAAAGAAGATGTACATCTTTTGTATGAAGCATGGCCTTTTCCTTGATGAATGTGGCCTAGTGGTTAAAGCAGGGGACTGGGAGTTGGGAGACCTGGATTCTAGTTCTGACCTTACCACTGGCCATGGCTTTCTCCTTGGGCAATTACTTTCTCTCTATACTTCAGTTTCTCCCTCTGTTAAATGACAATACCCCTGTATATAAAGTCCACTAAGGTCTTTTGAAAAGAATCTCAGCCCCATGGCCTAACCACAAGGCTACACAGTTCCTTGTTATCTGATACACAATGTAATAACTTTCTATAGTAGTTACTCTATTTTGTATGTTACCACACTCTGTATGCATCCTGTATTTCCTTGGTTTGCATTTATATAACTAATAATGATATGAACTTAATCTGAGCAATTTCAGTGAACTCCTAGGATAAATGTAGTTCCTGGCTTTGAAGTAGCTGAGTAATAGCAAATGTAAGCTGGTGGAAACATTATCTCTGATAAAAACTTTAACAAAAGTGATGTACTTTCTGTGCCTTTCAAACATGTTGCTCTGCTTTCCACTACTCTGCTAAAAACGTACAGTTCAATGGAATTACCATCTTCCACTTGACTAAGAAACAGTCAAACTACATTCCTCTCCACTGCCCCTGTGCTCACTGCTCACCATTTAAAAGTGCCCCAATGCAGTCTGAATGACAGCAAATCCCATCCTGACTTGATGGGCTTTTGTTTGTGCTTTCAAGGGTTCTAATCACAGCTAGCACTTCACTGACTCCACTGATTATTTCACTACTAAACCCATCACACGTGTGTTCTTGTGTTTCAAGTAGTTACCTCTATCCATCTTCTGCCCTAGCACTTAGAATGAGCAATTGCATTAATAAACTGTAATGTCAGAAGAGGTAGTTCTTTGGATGTAACACAGCTGTAAATATGTTGGTATATGTGATAGACGGAAAATAAACCTGTAAAAAACAAAACAAAAAAAAAAACGGGGCGGGGTGAGGGGTGGGAGGGAAGATATATCAGAAAAATTACTAGAGACAAATCCCTATTTAAAACCCAATATCTTTTTCAGAAAGTAGCAATAATGTTTGAGATAAAAAAAAAATCTCTTACCACTAGAATGATCCTATTCCCATTGCAATCAGTTGGAAATCTTTCCATTGACTGCAAACGGAATTGTAGTTTTCCCTGACTTCTCATTGTTACATTATTATAATTTCATTTTATTTTATTAACATCAAATATAATTAAGTTCTGGTAACATGAAGGAAGAGTGACTGCTCTCAGAGGGTACTCTGACAGCTTAGCTACATTACTGTCAAGGTGAAGTTCTAACTGGAAGAAACATTATGGGTATCACATAACATTATTAAAGATTTCCACTAAACCATATTGGCTATCAGATTTGTGTGTACCTAGAAATGTATAATTTTTTGCCACATATCAAAATATCCCATTCAACATGTTTCAAGTCTCAGACAAAAACAAACAAAAATATGAAGTTAAAGTTTAGAGCATGTATCAGTTACTTAATGATTAAAAACCTTACAAAAATGTTGCAAAAAATGACAAAAAAATGTTTAAGCCCAGGAAATTCAGTGTTTTCATCAAACTTAAAAGAAACTACAATATTTTAAATATTGGAAATTCACATTTAAGGGCACCCAAAAATCCTCAACTGAGTCCTGTGAAGACATCAGCCTCCCACCTTCCCTCCTTTGCAACTGGAGTATCAAAAGTGTGCACTACAGTAATGTTTTATAATTTGTTTCATGTGTACATGTTTCATATATAAGGCATGATGCATTGTTGCACTCTCACTTACTCTCTTCATGAAAGTGCTATAAATGTTGTGATCTAGTGGATAGGTGTAGGGACATTAAAGAAGGTTCTAAAGGTTCTAACAGTGATTCCCCCAAGTGACAGTGACCCCCCTCATAAATTGTCCCCCACACTTTAAAATCCAACAGTTTCACCAAGTACAAAAATCTCTTGGGTCTTCTGTTAAAACTTGTAAGCTACTGTCTGTAGAAACCATTGATTGCATCTATCCTGTGAAAGATACTTTATTACTATGTAAAATTTACAAACAAGTTAATTGACTTTGTTTTTGAAGTAATTAATACAATGTAAACAAACACTATAAGCCATTAAGCGACTTTCACTTCATTGTAACAGCAACGGCTCCTAGGAACAGACCCCCACCCTCTGTGATTAAAGGGCCGGGAGTCTCAAATAAATTAGCACACACATCCCGAAAGTGGTGGAGACAGTAAGTTAAAATATGGTTAAAATATGAAATGTATGTTGATGAATGCTTGATGTACATACATGGTTAGGGGGGTGCCAGCCTAGAAAGGGAGTATCCCCGAAGAATGTATCAAGTGAACTACCAGACAACCCCTGGAGGGTAAACTGGGATCCACCCCATCACCTGGAAGGATAAGAAACACAAACTTTGGACAGTGTGGAGCCACCAGGAATGTGCCACTTTGGACAGGAATGTGCCATCTGCTGATTGAGTCAGCAACATCAGGCTAAAACAGCCCCCATAGACTAACATAGGAATTAATTCCTATAAGAATGAACTCTAAAGATTGAGGACTTTGAGTCTCTGGTTCTGCTGCCAACCTCCAGGAGAATCAGGTGCACCTGATACGGACTCGGTTCCATCCTCATGACCAAGATACCTGGCCAGTAACTTGGCATGAGCAACTTCTAGGCTGGTAACTACAACACCTATACAGAACTTGAATGAATGATTGTGTGAATGAATATATATATATATATTCATTGCTGTTACAATACATATATATATATATATATATATATTCATTCACACAATCATTCATTCAAGTTCTGTATAGGTGTTATAGTTACCAGCCTAGTTACTGGCCAGGTATCTGTGTGTGTATAAGGAATAAGTAGTGATAGGAATAAGTAGTCAAACAACGTTGTTTACTTTTATCTTTTGCTTTATCATTATATTTACAATAAATGTGGCATCTTTGCCTTATCCCTCTTAATAAGATCCTGCTGGTTTTTATTTTAGTGGTATAACATAGGGAGTGTTATGCATATGGAGACACGTTAGCTCTCTGTATAACACTTGGATAATTTGTGGATATATAGAACAATTGGGTGTGATCCTTGGAGGTACTTAGCACCATCAGCAAACTGTAGGAGGGAAGTGACAGGGTGGGTGGTCCCGAGCCCCTGAATAGGTCTAGCAGCAAGACAAGATAAGCACAGTAGCCAATAGTCAAAGATTACATAATGTCTCCGCCCATGGTTTCAGGTTAACATACAATTAGTACGCAGGTGTTTTTCTTTCAACAATGTATAAGTATATTAGTATAAAATATATGTTGAATTCTGATTTGGGGTCCATAGGAATGAGGTAGCCCTTCTGATTATCAAACAGGTACATACCTGGGGGTTAAAACAAAAAGACATTGAAAAATATATGGCAATAGAAACTGTTTTCCATGTTGCTCATTTGTGCTTCTAAAGGCAGGCACTGGTATCTGTGCGAAGCAGGAGGGAGGATGTCATAACTCATACTGACATGCTTGAACCTCTTCCGTAAACTTAAGGTTGGTGTGTGGGGAGAGCATGGTTAGCTCCTTTGCCAGAGGAGTGGACACAAACATAATGGGCTCCTTTCATTCCTTTGGTCTGTTTGCAGCTTCAGATAAGAGTGCCAATTACACTGGTCTACAATTTTTGAGAAGTCGTCTGCTTCAGAGATAAAATGTGCTATTTATTATGTATTTTGATGTGCTGAATTCAAATATGACAATTAAAACAACTGCTTGGCTACTGTTTCTAAGATATTTAAGTTTTTACATTTTATGTCTATGTATATTGTGTAGATAGTAGAGTTTTAATCATAAATTGTAAACCTAGGTCTTTTCATGTGTTTATGGTTGCTTTACATGATAATATTTCACCTGTCCTGTTTATGTAACACTTTAAAAATCAGCAAAAGGGTTATATAAATAAAATTTATTATGAAACAAAAGGCAAAAAACTATTATGTACATAGTTTAGTCCTACTCAGTGTCTACTCGGCGCTTCTTGGCTTGTCTCTTGTATTCATTAAATGGAGCATCTCTTGCCACTGTCCAGCAATAGTCTGCAAGCATTGATGGGGGAAAAAAATCTAGATGAGAGTGCAAAAAATGTATCTTTAGTGACATGTTGCAACCAAGGCTTTTGTATGCCTTGAGGAGGTTTTCCACCAACAACATGTAGTTGTCTGCCTTGTTGTTTCCGAGAAAATTGATTGCCACTAATTGGAAGGCTTTCCATGCCGTCTTTTCCTTGCCACGCAGTGCATGGTCAAATGCATCATCTTGAAGAAGTTCACGAATCTGAGGATCAACAAAGACACCTTCCTTTATCTTAGCTTCACTTAACCTTGGAAATTTTCCACGGAGGTACTTGAAAGCTGCTTGTGTTTTGTCAATGGCCTTGACAAAGTTCTTCATCAGACCCAGCTTGATGTGTAAGGATGGTAACAAAATCTTCCTTGATTCAACAAGTGGTGGATGCTGAACATTTCCTCCCAGGCTCCAATGACTGTTGGAGTGGCCAATCTTTCTTGATGTAGTGGGAATCTCTTGCACAACTATCCCATTCGCAGAGAAAACAGCAGTACTTTGTGTATCCAGTCTGCAGACTAAGCAAGAGAGCAACAACCTTCAAATCGCCACAAAGCTACCTCTGATGTTGGCCATAGTTTATGCACCTCAAAAGTTATTTCATGTTGTCATAGGTTTCCTTCATATGGACTGCATGACCAACTGGAATTGATGGCAAAACATTGCTATTATGCAGTAAAACAGCTTTAAGACTTCTCTTCGATGAATCAATGAACAGTCTCCACTCATCTGGATTGTGAACGATGTTGAGGGCTGCCATCACACCATCGATGTTGTTGCAGGCTACAAGATCACCTTCCATGAAGAAGAATGGGACAAGATCCTTTTGATGGTCACGGAACATGGAAACCCTAACATCACCTGCCAGGAGATTCCACTGCTGTAGTCTGGAGCCCAACAGCTCTGCCTTACTCTTGGGTAGTTCCAAATCCCTGACAAGGTCATTCAGTTCACCTTGTGTTATGAGGTATGGTTCAGAAGAGAAGAATGGGAGAAAATGTGGGTCTTGTGACATTAATGGTTCAGGACCAGAAGTTTCATCCTCTTCCTCTTCCTCGTCTGACTCAAGTGAGAGTGATTCTGGTGTATCAGGAACCGGCAGTCCTTCTCCGTGGGGTACTGGGCGCATAGCTGATGGAATGTTTGGATAATGCACAGTCCACTTTTTCTTCTTTGACACACCTTTCCCAACTGGAGGCACCATGCAGAAGTAACAATTGCTGGTATGATCTGTTGGTCTCTCCAAATCATTGGCACTGCAAAAGGCATAGATTTCCTTTTCCTGTTCAACCACTGGTGAAGACTGGTTGCACAAGTGTTGCAGCATATGTGTGGGGCTCACCTCTTGTCCTGATCTCCAATTTTGCAGCCACAATAAAGGTGATAGGCTTTCTTAACCATAGTGGTTATACTGCGCTTTTGTAATGCAAAAGTCACTTCGCCACAAACATAGCAGAAGTTATCTGCACTGTTCACACAAGTACGAGGCATCTCTGCTCACTTTGGCTAAACAGAAATGTGTCCCTTTGCAAAATCAAACACTGACAAATAAGAGAGCACGACACTGTATGATTTCTAGAGCTGATATAGGGCAATTTGTTCAGCAGAGTGATGTAAGCTTCGTTATGATTGCATCATCCATGACTTCTAGGAATAACATGATGCAATTCATATCATGTATGACGCAATACCAGCTTCAGATTGCATCATTCATTGTTTTGCCTAAAAAGCAAGTACTGTCCAAACCCAGTCATAGATTTATTCATAGATCCAGTCAAAGATGTATTTTAGTCATTTCTGGTTTAAATTGAGATTCCCTTCCCTTTATAACTCACTTATCCTCCGCCATTCCCAAGTCAAGGGTCGTATATAGTGACCCAATAGCATATCTTGAAAACTAGAGCCAATCAACAATTTTAATCATCATTTTCATTCTCAGTGACCCAGAATTAGTAAAGTTTGACTATATTTATTTCAGAAGCATTTTGGCTGTAGAGCAGTGTTATTGCTCCCCATCTGGCATTTTCCTGACCAAGCTTATCTTAGTAAAAAGCAAGGTTGTCTCTTGTTTATTCTGTTTCTCTTAGCTAATATTGTTTACTGTTTACTGAGTCTCTGGCCTCTTGACCAAACTCTGGACTTTAGGCCTGTAAAAAGCACTGACATAGCCTGTATCAGCTTTTTACATAAACAGCACATGGATTTTGGCCCTTCAGAATCCTCTTTTAATGAGATTTCCTTTCAACTTACTATGATGTAGCAGTAGCTGTAACATAGTTAAGGTTGTGTTACAGAGCTCAGTTTTAACAGGAGTTTTAAATCTTTATTCCGTAAAAATCTAACTGAAATGACAAAAATGAAATACAAAAAACAGATACAGAAAGAATAATTATAGCTTAAAAATTACCTTTTGGTGATTATTTTACTATATTGTCTAACATTTCTTTGGATCCCTTTCACAAGAAATCTAAACACCCTGTGCAATTTTATTAGCCGTACAGAGTTAACATTCAGTGTCACTGTAGGCAGGATCTGAAAGTAATGGGGTTGCACTATTGCAGTGTAGGATATAACTTGGCCTGCAGAATTTTTGTAAGTGATAATTATCCCTGAGATAAAGGAACAGAATAGAGACTAAAGATCAAAAGAGGAGTGGCACAAGGTTGTATAATGATACCAACTTTATTCAACATTTATAAGGAGTGCTTGATGAAATTAATTGAAGAAACAGAAAAAAGGTATTAAGATGAATGGAAAATGGGTGAATAATATCCGCTATGAAGATAATAGTGACGTTGGCTGATTTAGGAGAAGGTCTGATGAAGTTAGGGAAGATTATATATGAATATGTCAAAGAATATGGTCTAAAGTTGAATGTGGACAAGACAAAAACTATAATAGTATGCAAGGATCCTGGGAGAACATGAAAAATTCCAGTGAATGACAGAGTCATACAGTAAGTGAAAAATCATTGCTACCTAGGAAGCGTTATTACAGAAGATGGAAGATCTGGATATTGAAGTCAGCACCAGAAAAGCAAGAGTGAAAGAGACATCCTGGAAAATCAAACATCCAACAAGAATGTAAATCTGAAGACAAAATTCTGACTCCTAAAAATTTACATTAGATCTGTGTTAAATTATGGCTGTGAAATGTGGACATTCAAAGAATCAATAATAAGGAAATTACAACCATTCAAAATATGGTATGGAAAAATTCTGAAAAGATCATGGTTAGATTGCATGCCCAGTAAAAAAGTATTGGAGATGATTGGAACCAGAGGCACCAACTCTGTGGGTGCTCCAGGGCTGGAGCACCAACATTAAAAAAATAGAGTGAGTGATAAACAGGCTGGCAGATTCTTAAGGCACAAGCTACATTGGCGTTCTCAGGTTTTCATACGCAGGCTAGCAATCCTTAGCCTCGGACCATCACTTCCCCCCTGTGCTCAGTCTTTATTCCTCAGGTGTTACCAGGTGTGTTTTTGTAGGGAGAGTGAGGTACCATCATGATGTCATTTCACCCCCTTTTATATCTTCTTCCCACTTGCTGGAAAGCTCTTTTGCTGTGACCTGAGTCAAACAGTTCCCTTTGTGTAGTGCTATCTCTGAGAGGTTTCTATTGTACACAGTTCCTGGGGTAATTCTTGTGCTTGTGTTTATTTCCTCAAGAAGCCATTAACATTGTTTGGCCTTTTTATTGTTGTACCTGAAGGCTGCTTGTGGGTGTTTTCAACTTCACAACATGTTTTAGTAACACATACATAACCTAACTTCACATACGATGATAGCACATGCAATCCAATGAGATATTAATGTCTAGCAGATCAAGACTTTTAGCATGATACCTCACAAGGCATATTTTGTACAAAACATATCCTAATTTTGTGACAGTGGTGAATATTGGGGTGTCACAGAGGTGAAGAGGTGGCCTCGGGGGTGGGAAGAGGCAGAGGTGGGGCAGGGATTTGGGGGAAGGGGTGGAGTGGGGACAGGCCTCAAGGCGGAACAGATGTGGAGCACCCCCGGACAAAAATAAAAATCAGCGCCTATGATTGGAACTCAAACACTAGTCCAGGGGTCGGCAACCGTTCAGAAGTGGTGTGCCGAGTCATCATTCATTCACTCTAATTTAAGGTTTCGCATGCCAGTGATACATTTTAACATTTTTAGAAGGTCTCTTTCTATAAGTCTATAATATATAACTAAACTATTGTTGTATGTAAAGTAAATAAGGTTTTTAAAATGTTTAAGAAGCTTGATTTAAAAGTAAATTAAAATGCAGAGCCCTCCCGGACTGGTGGCCAGGACCCGGGCAGTGTGAGTGACATTGAAAATCAGCTCACGTGCTGCAGGTTGCCTACCCCTGCACTAGTGAGAGATCTTATAAAAAGAGAGTCAATATGCAGGGCACATCTTAAGTGGTTCAGTGGACGATGCATCTTTATGGGGATTGGAAGGGAAAGTTGATAGCAGATGAACTTGGGGCAAGAAAAGAAGATCTTGGGTGGATGATGCAATATGCTGAGCTGATCAAACAGACTGTTCATCCACAAATAAATTAGCAGAGGATTATGCAGAATAGGCTGCCATGGTTCCAAAGACCAATAATGGAGCTACCACATAAGCAGCAGCAGAAAGAAAGAACACATTTTGACTGTCAGAGCCCAGGTTGATTTTGTGGGGCTGGCTGTTGAAGAAAACAAAATTTTCTTTGCAAAGGACTGGGTTCTGATACCCTTATTCACACGGAATAATACAATTTTTTCCTGAATATAACCATTGAAGTCAGTGGGATTTATAATGAAGCAAGGTGCTACTCTGCATGAGTAAGAGTATCAGAACCAGGCCCAAAGTGAGCAAATGTGATATGGAAATCAGTGAGACACTTTGCATATGGAGCCCTGCTTTGACATTTGAAAGTCACTTTTTACAGTAGAACAGCACTTGAAATGTACACACTCATCTTTTCCTTTTAGGACACATTTCTAAGGTTCTTTTAGAGCAATTTATGTATGGTGGTGTTGCTCATCCCCTGAAGGCACGAGCACCTGAGATGAGAAAGTCAAACTCTGGAACGTAGAGGTCACCAGCTGTGTGGTATATTTTAGTCATCAGTCACGAAGATAGATAAATAATACAGACTGTGTTGCTTGTCTTCATAGCAGAAGTAAAAATATCACAAGGAGCAGTCCACTTTCAGATTTAGAGACGACACTTTAGAATAGCTTTATTTATTTTTTATTTCACCCAACGCATCCTTTTCTTTGCCACCCAACCCCAGTTTCTTTGTTTCAACAGCCCAATCTACAGTGAAGAGGAATGAAGTAGGACTTTATACTCTTGCAATGTCTCCCAAATAGTTTGGTTTCTTAAAGACATCAGAGTTTCTTTAAATTAAGAATATATATTATAATGGATTTTGGATGTGAACCTGGTTTCACAATATCCCTTTCCTTCAGCTTTGTAATCTTCCCCCTCCCCTATCCAGTCCTGCCACTCAACACACATTTTACATGTCCAAAAGGGGGCAGGCATCTTTATTAAAATTGTCAGCAGCAGGGAGAAGAAGGGAATATGCGGCGAATTCTTGAAATCCACAACTTTAGGTAAAGTCAGAGGGAGCAAAGGGTGATTACTACCTAGAAAATCAGACCCTACCTGTAAATTTGAAGGGCTCTGAATGATGAACAGAAATTCAGAAGCTCCCTCAAACACTCCACCCATTATACCATTGTTGTATTTTCTGGATGAGCTTGTGAAAGTGCTGAGTGATTACTAGGCAATTTAACATTCATTTGCTGAGCCCTGAAGGGTATCGTTGCTCTGACCTTTTGCAGCGCCTTGAATGTGACGTGTATGCACCAGGCTGTCATTTAAAGAGCCTCGGGAGAGGTAAATCAAGCATGGTTTTGAGTCATTGCAAGAAGAAAGGACAATACTGTATAACAAATGTAAATATTAAATAGAAAAGAAGAATGCCAATTCTAAAACAAGGCAAATCTCATAAGACAAACAGGAGCTAGGGAAGAAAGACAAATATTGAATTGGAAAGATGCACTACAGAATCAGACAAATCAATTCTGATTACAGTGATATGTCACATGTTGACAGGTAAAGATGAACAAGTTAAAATTTAAATTTCAAGCCTTGTGAGTTGTACTACTTGCCTCAGATGTTTTATGGCTAAATAAGTGATATGGGTTGGTCTCTAATTAAAATTCAAGCTTTTAAATCAGGGGCCATATGTGGGACCCTCTACACCCACCCACCCAGTCATAATTCAGTAATAGCTTGAGTGACAGGGCTCTGACTAGGGAATTTGTTTCAGGAACATGTCTATCTGTCCCCATGCTATGTTAATATTAAGCATGGTCCCCTTATTAAATAACTGCATTATTGGTCATCAGGACATATCATGAAGTAGAAAGTTAGTCATAGCAGTAAGTGGAGAAATGGGTCTGCCAAAAAGATTCATAGATTCATAAATTCTAGGACTGGAAGGGACCTCGAGAGGTCATCGAGTCCAGTCCCCTGCCCGCATGGCAGGACCAAATACTGTCTAGACCATCCCTGATAGACATTTATCTAACCTACTCTTAAATATCTCCAGAGATGGAGATTCCACAACCTCCCTAGGCAATTTATTCCAGTGTTTAACCACCCTGACAGTTAGGAACTTTTTCCTAATGTCCAACCTAGACCTCCCTTGCTGCAGTTTAAACCCATTGCTTCTGGTTCTATCCTTAGAGGCTAAGGTGAACAAGTTTTCTCCCTCCTCCTTATGACACCCTTTTAGATACCTGAAAACTGCTATCATGTCCCCTCTCAGTCTTCTCTTTTCCAAACTAAACAAACCCAATTCTTTCAGCCTTCCTTCATAGGTCATGTTCTCAAGACCTTTAATCATTCTTGTAGCTCTTCTCTGGACCCTTTCCAATTTCTCCACATCTTTTTTAAAATGCGGCGCCCAGAACTGGACACAATACTCCAGCTGAGGCCTAACCAGAGCAGAGTAGAGCGGAAGAATGACTTCTCGTGTCTTGCTCACAACACACCTGTTAATACATCCCAGGATCATGTTTGCTTTTTTTGCAACAGCATCACACTGTTGACTCATATTTAGCTTGTGGTCCACTATAACCCCTAGATCCCTTTCTGCCGTACTCCTTCCTAGACAGTCTCTTCCCATTTTGTATGTGTGAAACTGATTGTTCCTTCCTAAGTGGAGCACTTTGCATTTGTCTTTGTTAAACTTCATCCTGTTTAACTCAGACCATTTCTCCAATTTGTCCAGATCATTTTGAATTATGACCCTGTCCTCCAAAGCAGTTGCAATCCCTCCCAGTTTGGTATCATCTGCAAACTTAATAAGCGTACTTTCTATGCCAATATCTAAGTTGTTGATGAAGATATTGAACAGAGCTGGTCCCAAAACAGACCCCTGCGGTACCCCACTCGTTACGCCTTTCCAGCAGGATTGGGAACCATTAATAACAACTCTCTGAGTACGGTTATCCAGCCAGTTATGCACCCACCTTATAGTAGCCCCATCTAAATTGTATTTGCCTAGTTTATCGATAAGAATATCATGCGAGACTGTATCAAATGCCTTACTAAAGTCTAGGTATACCACATCCACAGCTTCACCCTTATCCACAAGGCTCGTTATCCTATCAAAGAAAGCTATCAGATTGGTCTGACATGATTTGTTCTTCACAAATCCATGCTGGCTGTTCCCTATCACCTTACCACCTTCCAAGTGTTTGCAGATGATTTCCTTAATTACTTGCTCCATTATCTTCCCTGGCACAGAAGTTAAACTAACTGGTCTGTAGTTTCCTGGGTTGTTTTTGTTTCCCTTTTTATAGATGGGCACTATATTTGCCCTTTTCCAGTCTTCTGGAATCTCTCGCGTCTCTCATGACTTTCCAAAGATAATAGCTAGAGGCTCAGATACCTCCTCTATTAGCTCCTTGAGTATTCTAGGATGCATTTCATCAGGCCCGGGTGACTTGCAGGCATCTAACTTTTCTAAGTGATTTTTAACTTGTTCTTTTTTAATTTTATCCGCTAAACCTACCCCCTTCCCATTAGTATTCACTATGTTAGGCATTCCTTCAGACTTCTCGGTGAAGACTGAAACAAAGAAGTCATTAAGCATCTCTGCCATTTCCAAGTTTCCTGTTACTGTTTCTCCCTCTTCACTAAGCAGTGGGCCTACCCTGTCTTTGGTCTTCCTCTTGCTTCTAATGTATTGATAAAAAGTCTTCTTGTTTGGACCCAGGCAGAAGCAGTGAACTGTCCTAACACACGGGCACCAGCATAGCTTTGTCATCACTACCTTAGCACTTCTGTTATAACATGGTAAAATTTGGTGACTGGCTTGCAGAAAAGCCAGTCTTTTGGCATAATTGGACAGTAAAACCCTAGCACAAGTTAACATGAAAAATAAGTATAAAATATGGTAGGAAGAACTGTGTACAAAACAATAAACAGAATTTAACGTCTGGTCAATGGAGTGTTTCCATTTACTTTAGTGGGATGTGGATCAGGGCCTGAGCCAGCAGTAACAACACCAGATGCAGATACCATGGTCAAACAGGTACCAGTCCAACAATACATATGCACATGTTGTGCGCTTAGGCATGTACTAAGGGGATGCATTTATGGATCTCAGTGATGTATATTACTTTCCAGAACATAGGGCTTAATCTAAAGTCCATTGAAGTTCAATAGGAGTCTTTCCATTGACTTCATTGGGCTTAAGATCAACGTTCATATTGTACAAAGTGAGTAGCAGTTTCCTATTAGTGGTGATCAGCAGGGACATAATCCACTCTGAAGAGGATAGGTGACTATGATGGCGGCTACATGATGTGATGAGAAGATGCTGGCAAAAATCCTGAATTTTCTTTATGGACATTATTTTTTTGCATACAGCTTTATTCATATGTAATCCTGTCTTTGCCTATATGCACAGTAAAGCTATTCTTTGCTTTCTTTTCATAAGCTATATATGTACACACTAACAGTGGAGACAGACCCCTTTGGATAATTGTTCTTCATTTCTTTGGGCATTTCTACACTACAGTAAAAGACCTGTGGCTGGCCTGGGTCAGCTGACTTGGGCTCGTGGGGCTTGGGCTACGGGGCTATAAAATTGCAGTATAGACATTTGTATTTAGTCTGGAGCCTGGACTTTGAGACCCTATTGGGGGACTGTTCCAGAGACAAGGTTCCAGCCTGAGCCCAGATGACTAAACGAGACTACACAGTCTGAGTCCTGCAAGCCTGAGTCAGCTGACATGGGCCAGCTGGATCTTTGTCCCTGGGTCTTTAATTGTGTACTCTTAGGGTACATTTACACTGCAATATAAGCTCAGGGTTTGAACTCAGTTTCAAGCCTAACCCTTGTCTACACACAAATTGAGCTAACCCAGAGCTCAGATACAGGGTCTCCAGATTCCCAGTAGTGGTGGGTCTGAGCTTGAGTCAAGTTGGGACCCAGGGATCAAGCCCTATTGCTTTGCAATGTAGATGCAGCCCCACTAGACTCATGCTCTTGCATGCCAAAAGTATTCCACAGTCTCATGTGCCAACTTTCTTTGTCCTCAAGTTTGGTGGACAGTCAAGTTTTCCCTCACTGCACCATGAACAAAGGGCTAGAGTGAACACATTTTTGAGGGCATTAGGAAGTCTGGGATATGCATGGTTGGACTCAGGCCAACATAATGCAGTGTAGATGCTGGAACCCCAAGTTGGGACCCAGGCTTGAACAATTCCTAATCTGGGGTTACATGTGAATGTAGACACTGAAGTCCTAGATTAACAAACCCAGGGTCTGCTAACTTGAGTTCTACTAACCCTTGGTTTACACTGCAGTATAGACATAGCTTAAAGGAAATGCAAGTTCCACCCTACTACTTTACGGAACCCTGAAAGAAAAGCTGCAAGGTTGGTCAGCATGATGACTGAAGAAGTAGCAATCACATTTCTGAGACTTTTGAAAAACAATTCCATGTAAAGTTAGACTCTCCAAAATATTTTAAGAAAAAGACCACTTGCATCTGAGAATGAAATACAATTATTAAATTAAATTATTTAGTTATTAATAAGTATTATTAAATTATTCTGTAAGTCACCAATAAATTCTGCACATCTTTAGCTAAATTTATAAAAATATTTTTCACTCTTTGGTACATTTATGGCCTTGATTCTGCAACTTGCATCACATGGACAGGGCCCCATTCACTTGGAGCAGGGGTTCTGTCTGTAGAGCTCATGGAAGTACTGGGGTCTTTATTTCCAAATGTGTTTAAATATTTGCAAAATATGGTCTTGATCCTGCAATCAGGTTCATGGAAATATAATCTTATAGCTTCCTAGAACCCCTTTCAAAACAATGGAGCTCCACACAGGTGAAGGGGCCAGCTATGTGGATATGATTACAGGATCAGGACCTTAGGTCTTAAGCTCTTGCCTGCCTCTTGAAGCAAACTGAAATCTTACCATTTGCTCCAAGGGTCGCCAGATCAGATATTAAAGCACGTTGTCTGATAATTAAATTCTGCAGAGTGCAAAATATGTGTAAAATGCTATCATTCTGCGCTGGTAACATTTTACATCCACTTTGTATTCACTTTGTATGGGTATAAACCAGTAAAAAGGTGGAAGGCAGTGGAGCATCAAGTCCTAAGACAAATCAAATAATAGAATGTTTTAAAGTGTTAATATTACACCTAAAGGCATAAACAGAACATTCTGAAAAAGAAGGAAATAATTTCACTACTCCGGTATTGCAGAAATAAGTAAATCAATATCCAAGGCAATTTCCTCATTATCTTCATCATCAGATGCTCTAATTTTAAGCTCAGCTGCTGAAAAAAACCCTTGGCATTATCAAAATTATTAAAAGGAAAAAAAGTCTTTTTATTTCTCATGAGACTTAATGTGGCTGGAAATAAATCGGAAGCAGTAAAACCGAAAGAGAGACATTTGGCATGTAAATGAAGTCATTTTTTTTTGTGTGCCTGTGTGGCCTTGGCCACATCAGAAAAAATAGGAACTTTTGCATCTTGATATAAAATGTTACCTTTGTTCTTCCTCACAACCTTCATCAGTTTCCCCCTAGCAAATGAAGTTTCAACACAAACAACAACACTTGAAAATTTGTCATTGTTTTTCCAGAAAGTAGTGAGGGAGTCATATGCAGCTGGCAGAACTAGGCATCTCTATCCCTGGCTATGTTAACAGATCTTTCCTCCTTCTCAACTGGTCTATGATAGTTTGGTTTGGGCTGAAGGCGCAACAAAGGAATGAATGTTCAAAGGCACAAAGGGCACGTAAGCACCTAATGCTCATGGGAGTTAGGTGCTTAAGTGCCCTTTGTGCCTTTGAAAAGCTCCTCAAGATGTTTTTAAGGTTATTCATAGAATGCTGTCAGGTTTTGTTGGTTTTTCTTGCTGTGCTTTGGGCTATGGCTGATTTCCAGTTCAGGATGGGAAGGAATTTTTCCCATGCTGCAAATTGGCATTTGCAGCAGATTTTATTTCCCCCCATCCATCTTCCCTTTGGCTGTCTGTAGTTGTGACTAACAGGTAGTTCAAATGAGACATGGTTTGATTCTGGTGACTCAATGTACTTTATTGCAACTGCGGTACTGGGGAATACTGAAGTTGTTGCTTAACAAATCTGAGCAGAATGCCAGGAGTAAGAGGACTATGGAATGCCGTGAATGGGAGGATGTGGGAGAGTCTTTGAGATTGAGTTCAGATTAGAGGTCCAATTATTGTCCAATTATGTGGATGAGGAAGGGGGCTGATGGGTGGGTTGTGGGTTCAGAGTTGCATCTCTTTGAGGAGGTCCTGCTGTGTGTCCTTGTCTGTTTTGGGGACCATTGTAATGGGGAACAACATTGGACAAGTTTTGATTCCTTGGTAACAGGTTACCATTGTTTTTTTCCCCCTGTGTTAGAACAATAAAACTTCAGCCAGTTGGTGTATACAAAGAACTATCTGTGGAGTCTTTATTCACCAACCTTTTGGTGGCCAGCCAATCAATATTTGATTCTAGCCCCACAATACCCATAAGATTAATCTTGAAAGAAACTCCAAGGGCTCAAGCCCAAACTGAACTGGATGTAGCTAAAATTTTGTCAATGAGACATACAGCCTTGATTCCTGCAACTGGAGATGGTGAGTCAGCTTGTGACAGATGTGTGAAGAATTTATGCTTTTCTATGGTGCAGAAATTTTTAATGATTATTATTTGTTTTCAATAGAAGTAATTATCTAAATATTCCAAAGTAATTAATGAATTTGGATGCCTGAAACCCACAAAGTTTTCTTTCCTGTGAATCTCCACACATATAAAAAACAGAGAAAATGAATAGGAAAAGGTCACAAACGTGACTGAAATTAACTTCCTTAAAAAAGAAAAATGTGTTCATGTTGTTTTTTGACATCTAACTGAAACCAAAGAAACAGGCATATCCCTCTGATGGTGTAAACAGGCACAACTCCACTGACTGGAAGAGAATTTAGCCCAATACTGTCACAAATCCTTGTGAAGCAAAGCTGCTGAATTTTGCACTGCTTTGACCAGTATGTCTCTAAACACACACATGCAAAGGCAGATTTCTGAATCAGAAAGATAGCATTAGGAAGCTTGCCTAACATGTATTCTCAACATCTTTATCTAAGGGTCTTTTTGTCTATCTTGTTGCTTTGATACTATAGTTAACTCAGAACCAATGCTTTTCCCATTTATTCAGAGGGGAAAACAGTTTTGCTGCTGTTTCCAGTCCTGGTTTCCTCAATGCTTTGAAGTTCCCTGATTCTGCCTTACAAGACATCCAACGTGAAGATAGGATTTGGAAAGTATCATGATTGTCATGAGTGGGCTTGAACCTGTGCCCTCTTTAAAGCACTGAAGCAGGAATGTCTGAGGTAGAAACGGGGAGGTCTTTACGTTCTTCATTAAACAAAAAGAGGGAAATGGTTATTTCAGCAGGCAAGAATTAAACGTGGAATTAGGTGGAAGAAGAGCGGAATACCCATGGTTGGTCCCCAGGGTTTTGCACCTTCTGTTGATTCCTACAGTCAGCTCATTTTAATTGTTAACAAAAACCTTAGGAAAGAAAAGGGAGCTCTCTGAATAATTCAAAGGAGCTCTCTCACTTTAGTCATCGGTCCCTTTGTTCTTTTATGTATCTATAACCTCACACTGAGCATTTTAGTTTGTCTGTAGTTGTGATATAACCATCTTCATGTCTACAGCAGCCAGAGAGCAGAGTGCTGGAAGGAATATTTGTTATTGTGTGTAAGTTTGAGAAGAAAAACAAAAAATTCTCTAGCTTGATTTAATATCACAAAAGATCTGGGTGAAGTAAAGGCTTCCTTCTAAAGTTAGCTGGTCATTCACCTTTCTCTGGAAGGAGATGAGTGGGAAAGATTAAAAATTAAATAATGGTTTGTTTAAGTCTGAATGGTTTATGAAGGTGCTTTTTTGTTTTATTTTGTTTTTAATTTCCTTGACTTTGAGTCATGTCAGGCTTTTCAAATACTGTCTTTTGGGGGATTCAACCATTGTTCTTGCTGTCATTATTTGCATTACAATGGTACTAGAGGCCCCAGATGAAATCAGGGACTTATTGTGCTAGACACTGTACAAACAAATACTAAGAGACAGTCTCTGCCCTATGCAGTTTACAATCTAAAAAGAAAAGACAGATAAAAGGTGGTGAAAAGGGAATATTATTATCCCTAGTTTACAGATGGGGATCTGAGGCACAGAGAGATTAAATACATTTGTTCAAAGTGAAATAAGTCTGTGGCAGTGCCAGTTGTTAAACCCAGTTGATTTCCTGATTCCCAGTGCAATGCTTTAACCATTAGACTCTCCTTTCTCTTCAGGAATCTCTCTTACATACTTCTCAGTTGTCCTTCCTTAAGAAGGCCATCTCTCATTTTATAGTCAAATTGGCCTCCATCCCACAATAATCCTTTGTCATCTCACTTCTGTTACTGTACATTCCCAGCAGAAAAGTTGAACCATGAAATGGAGAGATTATAAGTAGCATTATTTATGCTAATGAAATTAATAACAGTGTAAGGTGATAGGAAGGTCAGCTGGACAAGCAACAACAGAAAGGAGTCTTGCTGTGTGTGCTTTTCAACAAGGCTTTGTTTCTGAACACTATTGATCTAAGACTAAGCTAATGTTGTAGAACATATGTAGAGTTCCTGGTTATGACTGAAGCCTATGTGGGCTACACCTGTATCGAATGTTAGCTGGTTTCTGTTCTGGAGTGAAAGGGGAGGTGTTGGGATGTGAATGGAGATCTGTGAAATTAAAGTAAGGGCTCTGGAAAACTCTACAAGTAGCTGGTTGTGCCTGCCCTATGGGGAATTAATGTTGCTAGCACACAGTTATCCTTTTGCTGGTCAGTTGAGGGCACAGAGAACTTATGAGAGGTTAAAGAAAAATTTCTACTGGCCAGGGATACAGAATGGTGTGAGGAATTATTACAGGTGTTGTGAATTATGCCAGAAAAGGAAAACACCTGCAGGGTCCCAGAAAGTCCTCCTATGCTCCTTGCCTTTGATACAAGAGGCATTTTATAGGGTAGCAATGGACATTGTGAGCCCCATGCCACATCCTACCCAAAGGGGAAAGAAATATATCCTGGTGATTTTGCCACTAGATATCCTGAAGTAGTTGCTCTAACATAGAGGCTGATTCTGTGGAAAAGCCCTTTTCACTATTTTTAGCTAGTGGGTTTTCCTAAAGAGATTTTATCTGATCGTGGGTCAAATTTCAGGTCTCAGCTATTCAGTGAGTTATGGAAGTTGTGGAGGTGAGACAAATGGAACTCTAAAATCTATGCTGGGAATGTGCGCAAATAAGAGAGTTCAAGACTGGGAAGAAATGTTGTCATATTTGCTATCTGCTTAGAGGGAGGTGCTCCAAGAAGCGACCAGATTCTCCCACTTTGATCTTCTATTTGGGAGGAAAGTGAGAAGACCACTAAGATCTCATGAGAGACCCCTGAAAAGGGGACACTGAGGCAGAGGGAGAGCCAATAAATGAATATGTATAAATGTTCGGAAAAGAGTTAAAAGACATGATAGGTATTGTTCAAACTAACCTCAAGGATCATCAGTCCAAACAAAAGGCCTGGTATGACCAACATACTTGTAAATGCTCTTTTGAAATAGAGAGCTTGGTGTTATGTTAAGCCATGTGAAAAACTACAAAATGCAAAATTCTTGGAAAGGACCTTTTGAGGTGATAGAAGAGGTGGATGGAAATACATATTGTGTTAAAAAGCCTCAAGGTAATGCTGTCCCACAACTGGTGCACATAAACAGACTGAAAGCCTATCACAGCAGGGAGCCCATGGTAAACATGATCTGTTGTGTAGAAGGGGAAACAGAGACTCACCACCTCATTGATTTGATGGCTGAATGCCAAACTGACTCATCCCCGGAAAACATCAATAGTTGCAATGAGTTATAACCAGCTGAAAAGGCAAAGGTGTAGTCTGAGCTGCAAAAACACACAGAAGTGTTTTCTAGCAAGCCAGGGAAGACTCACTTGCTAACGCATAAAATTATTAGTGAAGGACCACAGCCATCTTCCAGCAGAGCTGAGTGTGCCACTGGCAAGGCACAAGAGCAAATCTGAACAGAAATACATAGCATGCTGGACCTGGAATTAAAGAGTCTGACAGCTCTTCGGGATCATTTGTGGTCTTGGTCCCTAAGAAAGACAACTCTGTAAGATTTTGTGTTGATTATAGGAAATCAGTGCTATCACAGTGCTTGATGCTTATCCTATGCCTAGAATTGATGATATGCTGGATATCTTAAGCAATGCTGTTACCTATCAGCTCTGAGCTCTTGGGGAACCAGGGCGCAGTACCCAGCCTGTCTGACTCACAAAAGACCTCCCCCCCCCCAGCCTCTGCTTGATCCAGAGTCGATCAGAAGAAAGACTTACAAAAAGCAATGAAAAGGCAGTGGGAGATGCACCTAAACCCCTCCGGACAAGGGTGACAGGATTAAGGAAACTCCCTTAGCCTCATTTGCATTGAAGAGATGGGACAGGGAGCCATCTCCATTAGAATGGAGAACAGAGATTTCAAGGCAAGATCTGCACTGAACTATGGGAAGCAGGGAAGCACTGCATGATGGGGGATCTCAGTAGTTATTAAACCAATTCTAGTAATAAATCCTTTATTGGTATCCAAAATACTGAAGCTGCCTAATTGCGTTATGAGCTCCCTTGAAGGAACACCACCCATAGCCAGGAATAATCAGTTTCAATTGTCTAGCCTGAACAAAACAACTTTGGTATACTCCCTTGAGCCATCAGTTTACCCCAAAACAGATCTAGTGTTCTTCCTTGAACCATTGTTCTTTCCTTACAAAAAACTCTACCCATGCTCAAGTAAGTGTTCTGATGCCTGTGTGACAGATTTATGTTACCAATCTGCCTGGGAGTTCAGGTGATCAGGCTGAGGCCGCAGGATCTTTAGGGGAGGAGATGAAGGAGCACACCAAGTGACTAAGTTTAAAGCTTTATTAACCAAATAACAGTGGTGAGTGCTGGGCACGCCCCACGCCACTCAGAGGGAGGAAGAAAGCATTAGTGCCCAAGCCCTAACCCACTATCATATTACACACGCACAACCCAAGACTGGCCAAACCTGGGTGTAATGTAAGAAAAAGGGGGGGGGAAGGGTAGACAAGAGTTCTGCCCTGTGCACAGGTCGTCTAGGGTCCGCTGTAAATCTCTGACTTGCTTCAGCTCTTGGGAGGGTTTTAAGCCCTGGGTTCTTCCGGGGGCATTTTTGTCCAGAGACCTTCGCCCACTGTGCTCTCGGTACCAATCCGAACCGGTCTTCCGCAGCTCTTAGTTTCCCCAAAACACACCAGTTTCAGGGTCATGAGACTGTTGTTTTTCAACTCACTGGTCTTCGGAATCTTACTGGTTTTGCCACCCCTTCAGTTCTGTCTGGCTCAGTTCTCCTTTCTCATGGCTGGCTAGGGTTGAGATCCAGGCATCTGGCTGTTTGGCAGCAGAGAGCTTGTTTGTGTGTGCTGGCTTTGGGCTGTAGTTTTGTTCCCTATCTTTGGGCCCAGATGGATCGTTGAGTTAACCTGTTTCTTTCTCCCTTCCTCCCCCTTCGGCCTCTTGTAACCTGCAAAGGAATCTTCCATTCCACACTCACACCTTCAACCCTTCCCAAGATACTTTCCAATGCATATAAAGACATTAGCAATATACAACGCTGGTGCTTACCCAGGGGACCCCATGGGGGGCATTTTATTGTGACACTTGTATCCAACATTTGCTCAGTTCCATTGGGACTTCATCTTTTCCTGACTGATCATGCTGAAGGCTCTGCCTGTCTCCAGCACTCTGGACCCTCAGCTACCACCACCACCTGGGACCCCCGATCGATTGAAGCTTCACAGAGTGGTGAGAACCCATCTCTCTCTCTCTCTCTTGCTCTCTCTCTTTCCCCTCACCCCTCGTCGGTGTTTTTTGGCTTCCCCATTCGCTCTGCAGCAACGCTCCTTGTACCTAAGCTAAAGATCCCTGCAGCGCCCAAAAATTCTGTGGGGTTTGCTCATCAAGTGGGTTACTATCAGAACAATTGTGACGTGAAAGTGGGGATAGGGATGTGCTGAACCTTGGACATAGGAGGGTGGCAGATTGAAAGTGCTGCTCGACCCAGTCTGCCCAGGCATACTCTATTCGGTGTGGTGCCCAGGGCCTATGAGGGTGACAACTTGGAAATGCTGATCGACCCAGCCTGCTGAGTCCAGGGACATATAAGGGGTCAGCTTGGGAGTGCTGATTAACCCAGTCCTCTGAGATGGGCTCTGTTAATGTGTGTGTGTGTGTGTTCATCTGATTCTGGGGCCGGAAGAACCCAGCCCTGGGGAACCTAGGACCTGCAGGATAGCTCCATTGGGAGGAAACTTGCAGAAGGGAGAAGTAGAGCAGTACATTGATAGAATTACAGAAGACCCCACCCTCTGAAGAGTATCCCTAATGAGCGTACCCCAAAGTAATGGGCAACTCTAATCATCTCAGCTCTTTTGACTTAGTTAAGGGTACTGGCAGATTCCTTTATATGAGGATGCAAAGAAAAAAAATCTGCTTTTGTTGCTGATATGGGATTATATGAACTCAAAGTGTTACCATTTCAGTTAATTAATGCAGGAACCACTTTTCAGAGGCTGGTCACCAAGTGTTGAAAGGATCACAAGACTTTGTAAGAGTCCATGTCGATGATATAATGGTATTTAGCAACACTTGGTCTGAACACAAAAAACACTTGGGAACTGTGTTGTCAAAGCTCAAAGAGGCAGGCCTGACTATAGACGTCTCTAAGGGCAAAATTGGAGCAGCCAGAGTTCCTTATTTGGGACACTGGGTAGAAGGGAATGGGGGGACAAATATCATGTTATTAAAAGTTGAAACCATTGTTAATTGGCCGGTGTTGCAAACCGAAGAGCATGTCCAATCTTTCATAGGGCTAGTAAATAATTATTAACTAATAAACTATTTTTTATGGAAAAACCAAAACAAAAGCCAAAAAATACCCCCCTAACAAAGTTATATAGTCAAAGGCATGTCAGAAGGGTCTGACCTGCTGCCTCCAGGTCAATCAGTGGCTAACCCTCCTGCATCTTTCTAAGGGGGCAGGTGTGACTGAATGCACCCCTGTATGCACACCCTATACACCATTGTAATAGTCTTTGTACAAAATATGCCTTGTAATAAATCTAAATAATTTAAAAACTAATAACTCAGTGGTCAGTAATATCATGATGAAGTGAAAGCCAAATCACAGGTACCAGAGGAATGATCATTAGCAGAGATGAGGCTGGTTGAGTGTTCAGATGGAGGAGATAGAAAATGAAGTTAGATGGAGGGTCTGGTATCAAGAAAAGAAGGGAAGTGTGTATGGAGCCATTCAACCTTGTTCCACAGTTGGGCTATGGAGGATTGTGTGATCAGGATCATCTGTGGAGGGATTCTACTTTTTAATATATGTTACCCTCCAGATCTTTTCACTGTCATTTACAAAACTTCTGCATTTCATCTCACAACTGGGGCCTTTTGACTTGTTCTGGACTCTTCCAGAGTAATCATTGGTGCTCAATGTTACCATTGGCAAACTGAGCTCTCATGTCTGGAAAAATTGGATCAATGAGAGGAGTGACGGGGACTGCTCTGCATATATTTGTTTTATACAAGTTTGATTAAATGCATATTTTAACTCACTCCTTTCAACAAAGGAAGCAGGTTCTATCAAGCTTTTCTGGAAGCTTACTAATGAACTGAAGAGCAGATGTATTTGGGGGAATGTCATCAACCCCCTGGGTAGCAATGATTTGACACAGCTTGTCAAACATACTCAATCCTGATTAAAATAAGGCAAATTAACTAGTTTTACCTCTCTTGATGGAGAGCAGATATCTGTGATTCAGTGCTTCTTTCATCACTGACTGCTTCTTGCACTTTTTAGCTCCCAAATAATGTGGCTAACTTCAAAAGTTATTAATATTCAGTAGCAGGACAAGTGGGAATGACAGCTCCCTTATGTTTACCTGTCCTGCAGGAATTTCCTACCCAGCACACAGAATTTAATTGAATAACATTGAGGGTTCATTTAAAACATACAAACAAACAGACAGGACAGGTGGGAATTAAAGGCCGCAGGATTGCATGTTTGTAAAGCCATGGGAGGAACATAAATGATTGGACATAAAGTGATATGAAATCTGTTTATAGTATATAATAAAACAATTAGTGCACACATGCTGATAGCATGTAGATATTACTGTATTCAGGAATTGAGACTGACTTTATGAATGGACAGAAAATTATTGCCCAGGGTGGACAAAAATCCACAACAGTCCTTGCTGAAATCAATGGCAAATGACTGCACAAGTCAGGTGCAGTGCATCTGTGTAAGCATCCAAAGGCAATCTGTGGCTCACCAGGTGAATCCTACTTGACTGACTTTTAAGTAGGTGCATTGAAGTGAATGGTACTACTATAAAATGAGAGAATTTTTTTAATTACAGTATTTTTTTTACTATTCATTGCATTGTACTAGGAATGTGAACATGTTTCTATCACAATCACCTACTCTAGATCTAATGGAGCACTCAGGACCTAGGGCAGCCCTGCAAGAAATTAATGTTGTTGGAATTACTTCAAATACATGTTTGGAGAGGAGGATGGATCTTTACTTGTGCTACTTAGAAAAGACTATTCTGTCTGTACTGATTGGTAGTACAAGTTCTCAAGCAGATGGACATAAACATGACTTATTAGTGAATAGTAAGGTATTGATACTGCTTAACCTACACTCTGTTAGCCAGGATTCTCATCCAACTAAGATACTATGATAAAGGAGTTTGCTACAGAACATAGACAAACAGATGGGTAGATTGTGTAGATTAAAGTCAGTCTGAGGCTAGGTCTACACTACCCGCCTGAATCGGCAGGTAGAAATTGATCTCTCGGGGATCGAATTATCGCGTCTCGTCGGGACGCGACAATCGATCCCCGAATCGACGCGCTTACTGCACCAGTGGAGGTAGGAGTAAGTGCCGTCGACGGGGAGCCACGGAGGTCGATTTTGCCGCCGTCCTCACAGCGGGATAAGTCGGCTCCGATACGTTGAATTCAGCTATGCTATTCGCGTAGCTGAATTTGCGTATCTTAAATCGACCCCCCCCCCTGTAGTGAAGACCTGCCCTTAGTCTTTCTGTTGACCTAATGTGAGTTGAATAGGCCCCAGTGGAGGAAGGAGGAACTGGATTCAAAGAAAAACCTATAATTATGAAAACACGCTTGCTGTGATTTTGTTCTCTGAGAAGTTAAGGGTTTTGTTTGAGGTCTCTTATTTTTGGAGACTCTACATCTGCATTTCACTTACTGTATGAAACAAGGCAAGCTCTTGTAGAATTCAGATGATGAAGAAAAAGTTTAAAGGTTTTGTGACCCTCAACCCGATGGAAATTAAATTGTCTGGTAAACATTTCCTAAGTATAATACTTTCTATCACGACTGATCCCATTGATTTAAAGAATGGAACTCCAAGAATGACTTCAATGGAATTATTCACAGTAGTAAACATTATGGTCAGTAGGAAACATTTGTAGGATCAGTCCTGTAGCAACTCACAGGTGATATAATGAGATACTGTTTTATGCACTTACTTTTATTGTTTGTAGCACAATGCTATGCAATGGTGAACTGTCACAAGATGTCCCTATATTGTAGATGATTTCATATAAATTTGAGATACCTCATTTCCTCTTGAACTATTTGGTTGCCTGAAAATAGATTTGCATAGCATATTTATTTGATCATTAACTTGAATGCTACTAAAATATTTTCTGATTGTGTAAGAGCCCACAACATGGTAAATACACCTCTACCCCGATATAACGTTACCCGATATAACATGAATTTGGATATAACGCGGTAAAGCAGTGCTCCGGGGGGGGGGGA
The DNA here is from genome assembly GCF_011386835.1 of Chrysemys picta bellii. NCBI lineage: Eukaryota > Metazoa > Chordata > Testudines > Emydidae > Chrysemys > Chrysemys picta. The sequence goes on along the minus strand of NC_088798.1, from coordinate 47,559,602 downwards.
GGGGGGAGGGGGAGGGCAGGGCTGCGCACTCCAGCAGATCAAAGCAAGTTTGATATAATATGATTTCACCTATAACATGGTAAGATTTTTTGGCTCCCGAGGACAGCGTTATATCGGGGTAGAGGTATATGTTACATTCCACCCTGCTTTGTGTATGTATAGCACCTAGACTTTTGATTTATCTAAGCTTGGCATATTCACTAACTTTTCAGTTCATATTCTGATGTCCTCAGAGTACAGGTTGCCAATCCTTGACTAGTATATGCAGTCATTTAATGAGGATGTATGGACTGTCATTAAGCAATTATTTTCATTTGTTTTTCAATACTGTTACTTGCAGCCCCATTTATATTTCATCAAGATACAGCACATTAGAAATAAGAAAATGATAGTTCTACTGAATACAGCTGAAGTAACAATTTCTGTTCCAGTATTACTCTTTATTTTGTCTGTAGCTTAAAGTAAATTGTATAATGTCCATCTGTCAGGCTTCAACATATGAACCACTGATTGTTAGTATGTGAGTCTGCTATAGTTACCTAATGGCTAGAATAACTGGACTAGGAGTCAGGAGACTTGTGTTCTATTCCTAGCTCTGTCAGTGGCCTACTGGATGACCTTGGGTAAGTCACTTTCCCTGTTTTGTGCCTCAGTTTCCCCATCTGTAAAATGGGGATATAATTGTGACCTCCTTTGTAAAGGTCTTTGAGATCCACTGATGAAAAGTGCTTTATAAGATCTCTATATTATTATTAAAACAACAAGGAGTCTGGTGGCACCTTAAAGACTAACAGATTTATTTGGGCATAAGCTTTCGTGAGTAAAAACCTCACTTCTTCGGATGCATAGAGTGAAAGTTACAGATGCAGGCATTATATACTGACACATGGAGAGCAGGGAGTTACTTCACAAGTGGAGAACCAGTGTTGACAGGGCCAATTCAATCAGGGTGGATGTAGTCCACTCCCAATAATAGATGAGGAGGTGTCAATTCCAGGAGAGGAAAAGCTGCTTCTGTAGTGAGCCAGCCACTCCCAGTCCCTATTCAAACCCAGATTAATGGTGTTGAATTTGCAAATGAATTTTAGTTCTGCTGTTTCTCTTTGAAGTCTGTTTCTGAAGTTTTTTTGTTCAATGATAGTGACTTTTAAATCTGTAATAGAATGACCAGGGAGATTGAAGTGTTCACTTACTGGCTTATGTATGTTACCATTCCTGATGTCCGATTTGTGTCCATTTATTCTTTTGCGGAGGGACTGTCCGGTTTGGCCAATGTACATGGCAGAGGGGCATTGCTGGCACATGATGGCATATATGACATTAGTGGATGTGCAGGTGAATGAGCCCCTGATGGTGTGGCTGATGTGGTTGGGTCCTCTGATGCTGTTGCCAGAGTAGATATGGGGACAGAGTAGGCAACGAGGTTTGCTACAGGGATAGGTTCCTGGGTTGGTGTTTCTGTGCTGTGGTGTGTAGTTGCTGGTGAGTATTTGCTTCAGGTTGGGGGGTTGTCTGTAAGCGAGGACTGGCCTGCCTCCCAACGTCTGTGAGAGTGAGGGATCATTTTCCAGGATAGGTTGTAGATCGTGGATAATGCGCTGGAGAGGTTTTAGCTGGGGGCTGTATGTGATGGCCAGTGGTGTTTCTGTTATTGTCCTTGTTGGGCCTGTCCTGTAGTAGGTGATTTCTGGGTACCCGTCTTGCTCTGTCAATCTGTTTCCTCACTTCCCCAGGTGGGTATTGTAGTTTTACGAATGCTTGATAAAGATCTTGTAGGTGTTTGTCTCTGTCTGAGGGGTTGGAGCAAATTCGGTTGTATCTTAGGGCTTGGCTGTAGACAATGGATCGTGTGATGTGTCTTGGATGGAAGCTGGAGGCATGTAGGTACATATAGCGGTCAGTTGGTTTCCGGTATAGGGTGGTGTTTATGTGACCATCACTTATTTGTACTGTAGTGTCCAGGAAGTGGATCTCTTGTGTGGACTGGTCCAGGCTGAGGTTGATGGTGGGGTGGAAATTGTTGAAGTCCAGGTGGAATTCTTCAAGGGCCTCCTTTCCGTGGGTCCATATGATGAAGATGTCATCAATGTAGCGCAAGTAGAAGAGGGGCACTAGGGGACGAGAGCTGAGGAAGCGTTGTTCTAAGTCAGCCATAAAAATGTTGGCATACTGTGGGGCCATGCGAGTACCCATAGCAGTGCCACTGACTTGAAGGTATAAGTTGTCCCCAAATCTGAAGTGGTTGTGGGTGAGGACAAAGTCACAAAGCTCAGCCACCAGGCTTGCTGTGGCCTCATCAGGGATACTGTTCCTGACAGCTTGTAGTCCATCCTCATGTGGTATAAAGTGCTTCTACATCCATGGTGGCCAGGATGGTGTTTTCAGGAAGAACATCAATGCATTGTAGTTTCCTCAGGAAGTCGGTGGTGTCTCGAAGATAGCTGGGAGTGCTGGTAGCATAGGGCCTGAGGAGAGAGTCCAAATAGCCAGATAATCCTGCTGTCAGAGTGCCAATGCCTGAGATGATGGGGCGTCCAGGGTTTCCGGGTTTATGGATCTTGGGTAGCAGATAGAATACCCCTGGTCGGGGTTCTGGGGGTGTGTCCATGTAGATTTGTTCCCGTACTGTAGCTGGGAGTTTCTTGAGCAGATGGTGTAGTTTCTTTTGGTATTCCTCAGTGGGATCAGTGGATAGTGGCCTGTAGAATGTGGTCTTGGAGAGTTGCCTGGCAGCCTCCTGTTCATAATCTGACCTGTTCATTATGACTACAGCACCTCCTTTGTCAGCCCCTTTGATGATAATGTCAGAGTTGTTTCTGAGGCTGTGGATGGCATTGCGTTCTGTACGGCTGAGGTTATGGGACAAGTGATGTTGTTTGTCCACAATTTCAGCCTGTGCACGTCTGCGGAAACACTCTATGTAGAGGTCCAGTCTGTCATTTCGACCGTCAGGAGGAGTCCACGCAGAGTTCTTCTTCTTGTAGTGTTGGTAGGAGGGTTCCTGTGGGTCAGTGCACTGTTCAGTGGTGCGTTGAAAATATTCCTTGAGTCGGAGACGACGAAAGTAGGCTTCCAGATCACCGCAGAACTGTATCATGTTCGTGGGGATGGTGGGACAGAAAGAGAGTCCCCGAGATAGGACAGACTCTTCTGCTGGGCTAAGTGTGTGGTTGGAAAGATTGACAATGTTGTTAGATGAGTTGAGGGTACCATTGTTATAGCCCCCAGTGGCAGGTATTAGTTTAGATAGCTTACAGTCCTTTTTCCTCTGTAGAGAAGTGAAGTGTGCATTGTAAATGGCTTGTCTCATTTTTGTAAAGTCCAGCCACATGGAAGTTTGTGTAGAAGGCTGGTATTGTATGAGAGTCTCCAGTTCTGAGAGCTCATTCTTGATCTTCTCCTGTCTGCTGTACAGGATGCTGATCATTATTATTAATTACTCCATTTTTTAAAACAAATGATCTCTTTGGGAAAAATGTAAACTCAAAAACCCCAGCTTTTGCTGTGTTAGCGACAATTTAAACAATTATAACTTATAATGTAATTTCTAATTGAAAAAGATGTAACTGATTTGCTTAAAATAGTTCAGCTCTTCTCAAACTCACTGTTTGTAAACCAAGGTGGATTAAATGTATTAATTAGGGGGGAAAGATGACTTTTCTGAGTACTGGAGTATAGCAACATTGAATTAAAGCTCTACTATAAATCTGATCCTGGTAGGCTGAAAATTGTTTTAAAGATAGGAGGAATGAGTGGAAGTGCGGTTACTATCTTCTGCTAAAACCGGGGGAGGGTAAAGCCCAGGCTTAGTGGAGCAGAGTTTCCCCAAAGCCATCTTCTCCTTTCACTGGTGCAGTAAGGAATCCCCTTGCTATTTCCATCAACTTTAGCCATGGGTAATGAACACTGTCGGTGCCTAGTGGTTGGCGAAGGCCCACATCACCATGAAGAGCTGCTCAATGTCTTGTAGTATTAGCTGGATGAGTTCTGCTGAGTAATTATTATCCTTTATTATGAAAAAGTCCTTATTTTGTTTTTTAAAAACTAAGTGACACCTACATATAATCTGTTACCCAGTCAGAACATGATCACTGCTCATTCAGGAAAGCATTTAAGCATATGGTTAATTACCATCCTTTTTCAGAAAAAAAAACACTTCAGCAGGTACTTATGCCGCATTTAAGCACTTGCTGAAGCACTTTTCTGAATCAGGGCCTCAAAGAACAGAATAAAGCTGTGGCAAACAAAAGAAAAGGACATCACTGGAAAGTGAAATTCATATTTAAAGATGGGACCATCAGTAAATAACAATTTTTCCTCAAACAAATAGATAATTACACATTTTCACCTATTAATTCTTGACTCACTGAGTAGAGCTAGACAGAAGTTTTCAGCTGATAACTTTTTCACCAAAAAATGCAGATTTGGGTCAACTGAAGCATTTTGCAAATTTGTATCAAATGCAACAAACTGTTTGTCAGAAAACCCCTCAAAATTCCCCAAAATCTGAAATATTTCATTTCAACATTTGTGAAATGAAAGTTTTTGTTTTTAAATTTGAAATAACATTTTATTTAGAAATTTACTTCAATTTCATTAATTTTTTTAAAAGGGTAAAAAAGTCAAAACCAAAATGAAACATTTTGTTTCATATTGAACAAAACATTTTATTTGGTTTGCCCAAAGCCTGAAAAATCACACAGTTCTACTCATGCTTATAAGTCATAAGTGTCAATATGCTTCAAATAGCTCTCCCCTAGCTTGTATTGTATAACTCTCTCTCCAGTGATACAGTCTGAGTCAGGCTAGTCATCCATTCCGAGTCTGTTGGGAAAGCACTATCTTCCCAGAATGTTCAGACTGTACTCTTCACCACATCTAATTCACGTTCAGTTTGCCTTTTTTGGATTAATTCATGTACTTCAGCTTAGAAGTATCATTTAATTATTGAAGTAACAAGTAATTATTTTTAATAAAGATCTGCCAATACAATTTGCTATCTAACGGCACCTTATTTTAAGCAGAATGGGTTGAGGTTCTCGGATTAATAGTCTGTGATGTGATAGATGTGATGATTTGGTATGTGGCAGTTATCTGAAAAAAATAACCCTAAAGTGAAAACAAAAGAAATGAACAGAGGATTGAGGATGGTGATGGTAAAGGAACACACTTGAATAATCTCAAGCAGAGGAGACTTGAAAGCAGCTGTGCAGACTCCATGTTTGCTTTTCAGGGTTTGGCAGTGGTGTTGGGATACATGCAGTATTGGAATAGAACATTCCAATACGAATGGTTTACCATTCTAGAGATACAGCAGGTGTGCTAACAAAGACAAAATATTCCTTGATGCACAGTTCCCTGGCAAGAGCAATCCTCCAAGGATAAAATAATTCTCCCCAGGACATTTCCTTGGTTGGCTACCCTTACGTGTAATTGGCCAGTGAACTACTCTTTTGGATTGGCTTATACAGCCACACACTTTGATTGGCTTTCTGGTACTAAATGATGTGCAAGTATTCTATTTTAGCTTTATTTACACAACAGTAAAACAAGAAGGCTGACTACTATTGCAGTGTGAAATTCATCTCTTTGCAAACGGCCACTACCGGGACTTAAATGGGGCTAAGGCCTAGCACTGACCCTTTGTAGAGGACTGACTTTCATCCACAGGAAACACTACAGGAAATCTTTGTACAAAGGTGAATGTATATGTTTAAGAGCCCTCCTTTGTTCTTCTGTTGTAAATTACTTATAGATTTGGTTATTTGTTAACAGTTAACTACCATCTAAAATCTGAATAATTGTACAAAGAAACCAAGTCATTTTTTGTAGATTCATATATATATAACTGCAGCCCATCCATTTTGTGACTGTGTTTCAGTTTGGTCTGAAATCAGACATATCACTTTTAGTGCTGTATTTGGAATGTGGTAATCCCCTGTTGACCATTCTATCCTTCCATGCATGAGCTAGTGCATAGCTTGTGGACATATGTTTTTAAAACTGGAGTCCCCTCTGATATAAAGTGAATTTTAGTCACACTAAGGGGAGTAGTCCCTTTCTTTTGCTATGGCTGCTAATATAGTCCACAGTTGATGTTTTCTGAATCAGAGATTCAATATTTTAAATAATTATGTGTAATATAGTATATTATTTAAGGCCTGATGCTGTTTAAAATGTGCAAAAAAAGAAAAAAAAGAAAAAAGAAATATATGGAATAAATTTGATCTTCAGCTATGAATATTATTTTAAAATTATGGAATAAGTTTGGTGTTTAGTAGTTGGTAGACATGCATATTTTACACATCTCTAGGATTATTTTTTCCCCCTCTAATATCCAGGTCGTGAAATGATTTTTGAAGACCCCCATTCCCCTTCCAGGATTTTCTATGGCTGTGTGAATCTTTGTGGCAGTGGAAATAAACATGTGAGATTTAAGGCCTAGAGCCTAAGTTTTTCATTGTGAACGATGTCTAAGGTTCTTAGATTCTCTACCCCGCCATGCAAATAAATAAGGGAGCAACATTTCCTTCCTTACTTTGACTGGTATCTAACAGTACCAGTCAATCCAGTCCCAGTCCCATTGTTACAAATGGACATTGAGATCTGTGATTCTATGAGACTGTACTAGTCAAACCAGAGAGGATGTGGGGACAGCAATCAGTACACTAAGAGTACGCCTTCACTACCCGTATCGGCGGGTAGCAATCGATTTATCCGGGATCAATATATCGTGTCTCGTTAAGACGCGATATATCGATCCCTGAACGCACTCACCGTCGACTCCGGAACTCTACCAGAGCGAGCAGCAGTAGCGCAGTTGACGGGGGAGCCGCGGACATCGATCCCACGCCGTCTGGACCCCAGGTAATTCGATCCAAGATACTTCGACTTCAGCTACGCTATTCGCGTAGCTGAAGTTGCGTATCTTGGATCGATCCCCCCCCAGTGTAGACCAGCCCTAAGAATTGCACTTACCCACCATGCTACTTTTGCTCAAGTATCAGAAATTATCATAAATGATTATATGTGTGCGTGCTGTGAACAAATGTATGCGTGTAAAAACTGAACAAATGGGAGCACAGAACCCAGGTATGTTTGCGGTGAAGGTAGAATTTGTGGAGACATGCCCAGGAGTAGAGCTGATTAGGAATTTTCCACCTGAATGACTTTTTTGACAGAAAATACAGTTTCTGCAAAATTGAAATTTTCTGTGGGAAAATTCTGATTTTGCCAAAACTGTTATGTTTCATGACATATAAACAGAAGTTACATGAAAACATAAAATAGTCTTGCTGGAAACTTGCCTCATAACACAACTTGACTTTTTAGAATTCAGAATAACACATAAGAACCCCAAAAGAGAGCGACAAAGCAGGCTGCTCCCAAAAACAGAGAGGCACAACTCACTCCACCTTTCTCTAGGCTGTCTGTTTGCAAACAGACTGTATCTGCTGTGAGGCCCAGATCACATGCTTCACTATATACCCCCCCAGCCTTCAAGTAGGATTAGGAAACCCCTCTGAAATTTAAAGTGATAGCTTACAAAAATGTTTGATTGTCTTTTGAGAAAACTGAAACTAAATATTTCATTTCAGGTCAGTTCAACCCAAAGTGAAATATTTCAGTTTGCTGAACTGACCTGAGTCAGTTCAAGCATTTCTCTTTGGTGGTACAATGGTGCATGGGAATTGTAGTTTGTATGCTTGATGCCCCCATTTCTTCCTGTGAGCTGGGCTCCTTGGCCAGAGTACACTGTCATGAGGCTACATTGTTTCCCTTCTGACTCAGTGCTGTGGTGCAAAATGGGAGTCATGTTGCTGCTAGTGCCTCACTAGTTCACCAGGAACGTTGTCCAAATGGGTTAGACATATTTAAAATCTAAGATAATATTTCCATTCTGCTTTTCCCCCAAGGTGTGCATGAACAAAGACATGCTAATGTTGTTAAGATGTCTGCATAGATAACTTTTTTACTCAGGGATGTCAGCTGAAGTTACAATATATTAAGAAGTGTCAATTGGCATTTGTAACATTCCCTTTTCATCGGCCACCCTTGGTGAAAAGAATCTTTTCATCTTGATTTTTTTTCTCAAAAATCTTCCATATGAAAAAGCAATATAATTTTCAACAAAATACCCTCTGGTAACTTCTGATGATGATGCAGACTGACAATAAAGCATTTTCAATCAAGCATACCTTTTTTGTGCTAACACAAAATTCACCAGCATCTTTCCCAGCAAAGTTCTATTTCAAGATATTTCTTCTTGATTAGGGTTAAAGCAACCCATTTTTTAGGTATCTTACCTTTTCTCTTCAGGGAAACTGATTAAAAAATAAAGACCTCTGCCTTTCCTATTTCCAGTGAAGTCATGTTTTATCGTGTTCCTGTGGGTTGTGTGAGGCACTGCTGTGTCAAAGGTTTTAAGACAATGCTGTGTAAATTAATGCAAGGCTAAGCAGTAGAACTACCTGTGTGCAAATGAAATATAGTGTTCAATAGATTGGATCTAGACTGAAAAAAGCATTAAATTAATCTTCTGTGCTCTCATTTCAGTGTAAAGAAAGGAGGGTAAAGTATGATGCATGGATTGTTAGTAACACTGCAGCTAGCTGTTTTGTTCAATTTGAGGGCTTGGTGACTTAAAAAAGTATGACTTGCTCTTTTGGCCCACATCATGGGCCAAATTCAGAAGTGATGTAAGTAGTTATGTAAAGTTCACCTTCACAAACTGGAGTAATTTATATACTGAAGGTGTAGAAAGGCAGGGTTGGAGGTCCCATCACTTACCTTATACTCTCCTGTTTTTTCCCCCCTTGCTCTACCCCTAACCTTCTTGCCCATTCTGTGGGCTTAAATCTCAGATACTCCTTTTACAATGTCCCAATGGCATAAACAGCAGTAATCTTGGTGGAAGCAGCCCCTGGGATATTTGGAAGGGAACTCTCTGGCTGGTGTTGAGCTGCTTTAAGTGTCCCATGCCAATCTTCCATCTAGCATATGGGGGATGGCTCCAGTGCACAGTGCAGCAGACACTCTTAGTTGCCCAGACTTCGAGAGAGCATCTAGTCCAGTCCCCTGCACTCATGGCAGGACTAAATATTATCTAGACCATCCCTGACAGGTATTTGTCTAATCTGCTTGTAAAAAACTCCAATGCTGGAGATTCCACAACCTCCTAAGGCAATTTATTCCAGTGCTTAACCACTCTGACAGGAAGCTTTTCCTAATGTCCAACCCAAACCTCCCTTGCTGCAATTTAAACCCATTGCTTCTTGTCCCGTCTTCAGAGGTTAAGAACAATAATTTTTCTCCCTCCTCTTTGTAGCAACCTTTTATGTACTTGAAAACTGTTACCATGTCCCCTCTCAGTCTTCTCTTTTCCAGACTAAACAAACCCAATTTTTAAAATCTTCCCTCATAGGTCATGTTTCCTAGGCTTTTCATCATTTTTGTTGCTCTTCTCTGGACTTTCTCGAATTTGTCCACATCTTTCCTGAAATGTGGAACCCAGAACTGGACACAATACTCCAGCTGAGGCCTAATCAGCATGGAATAGAGCAGAAGAATTACTTCTCTTGTCTTGCTTACAATACTCCAGCTAATACATCCCAGAATGATGTTTGCTTTTTTTGCAACAGCATTACACTGTTGACTCCTATTTAGCTTGTGATCCACTATAACCCCCAGATCCCTTTCTGCAGTACTCCTACCTAGGCAGTCATTTCCCATTTTGTATGTGTGCAACTGATTGTTCCTTCCTAAATGGAGTACTTTGCATTTGTCCTTATTGAATTTAATCCTATTTACTTCAGACCATTTCTTCAGTTTGTCCAGATCATTTTGAATTAATAATCCTATCTTCTAAACCACTTGCAACCCCCCCCCCCAGCTTGGTATTGTCTACAAACTTTATAAATGTACTCTCAATGCCATTATCTAAATCATTGATGCATCTGGGCCTTCATCTCCATCAGTGCTGGAGAAAACAAACATTTAAAAGGGGGAGGGATAGCTCAGTGGTTTGAGCATTGGCCTCCTAAACCCAGGGTTATGAGTTCAATCCTTGAGGGGGGCCACTTAGGGAACTAGAGCAAAATCAGTACTTGGTCCTGCCTAGTGAAGGCAGGGAGCTGGACTTGATGACCTTTCAGAGTCCCTTCCAATTCTAGGAGATAGGATATCTCCATATATATTGAACAGACCCAGAACCCATCTGTGTGGGATCCCACTCGTTAGGCCTTTCCAGCATGACTCTGAACTACTGATAACTACTCTCTGGGAATGGTTTTCCAACCAGTCATGCAAGACAGTATCAAAAGCTTTACTAAAATCAAGATATACCACATCTACTGCTTCCCCCATATCCACAAGGCTTGAAAGCTATAAGGTTGCTTTGACATGATTTGTTCTTGACAAATCCATGCTGACTGTTACTTATCACCTTATTAACCTTCTAGATGTTTGCAAATTGATTATTTTATTATTTACTCCATTATCTTTCCGGGTACAGAAGTTAAGCTGACAAGTCTGTAATTCCCTGGGTTGTTCTTATTTCCCTTTTTGTAGATGGGCACTATATTTGCCCCTTTCCAGTCTTCTGCAATGTCTCCCATCTTCCATCACTTTTCAAAGATAATTGCTAATAGCTCAGATATCTCCTCAGTTAGCTCCTTGAGTATTCTAGGATGCATTTCATCAGGCCCCGGTGACTTGAAGACACCTAACTTGTCTAAGTAATTTTTAACTTGTTCTTTTCCTAGTTTAGCTTCTGATCCTGCCCCATTTTCACTGGCATTCACTATGTTAGACATTCCATCATCACCAAGCTTCTTGATGAAAACAGAAACAAAGAAGTCATTAAGCACCTTGGCCATTTCCACATTTTCTGTAATTGTTTTCTCCCCGTTATTGAATAACGGGCCTACCCTGTTCTTGGTTTTCCTCTTCATTCTAATGTATTTGTAGAATGTTTTCTTGTTACCCTTTATGTCTTTAGCTAGTTTGATCTCATTTTATGCCTTGGCCTTTCTAATTTTGTCCCTACATACTTGTGTTATTTGTTTATTTGTTTAGATTCATCCTTTGTAATTTGACCTAGTTTCCACTTTTTGTAGGACTCTTTTTTGAGTTTCAGACAATTGAAGCTCTCCTGGTTAAGCCAGGGTGGTGTCTTGCCATACTTCTTATCTTTCCTATGCAGTGGGATAGTTTGCTTTTGTGCCCTTAAGAAGGGCTCTTTGAAAAACTGCTAACTGTCTTCAATTTTTTTCCCCTTAGACTTGCAGGGTTGTGGTAGACTACCTTCTGCCCCAAGAACATTATTATTGGAAAAGTGGCTTAAAGCCATCTTGGCCCCACCCTCCTCTGTTCCTGTGCCAAGTTCAGGTGCAAAGGAAGTCAGAATCACGGCAAGCATATGTCCTTCACTGACTTACTGACATGTAATCTACAGCCTTCCAAGGGGAGTAGTGTGGGAAAAAAGTCTAACTGACTTCAGGACTGTGCTTGATAAGTTTATGGAGGGGATGGTATGATGAGACTGCTTACAATGGCATGTAGCCAATCTGTTACTCCTAACAGCAAATATTTGCACTGGTTGGTGATGGGACACTAGATGGGGAGGGTTTTGAGTTACTACAGAGAATTCTTTCCTAGGTGTCTGACTGTTGGTCCTTACAAAAATGTGCAGGGTCCAACTATTTGGGGTTGGGAATGATTTTTTCCCCAGGTCAGATTGGCAGAGACCCTGGTGGGTTTTCACCTTCCTCTGCAGCATGGGGCACAGGTCACTTGCAGGTTTAAACTACTATGAACGGTGGATTCTCCGTAACTTGAAGTCTTTACATCATGATTTGAGGACTTCAATAACTCAGCCAGCGGTTATGGATCTACTACAGGAGTGGGTGGGCAAGGTCCTGTGGCCTGCAATGGTCAGATCAGATGACCATGATGGTCCCCTCTGGCCTTAAAGTCTATGAGTCTCTGAGCTCCATTCACCTCTGAATTTGGCTCATTGAACTTGTGGGAAGCAAGCATAAGTAAAATACTGAGGGCCAGATCCTTGGCTCTCAGCGTTGCTAGAAATATGCCCTAAAAGGGCAGCCAAGGCTTCCTCCTGCCACAGGGGATTACCTGGGTAGCACAGAGCTAGTGTAGCCAGCTCTACGCAATCTGCTTCCCACTCCCATAAAGGTAAGAGTGTTGGGGTGGTAGAGGTGTGCTGGAGGTGAGTGGGAATGGGACAGAGTGCTTGGCATTCAGCCTCATACTTCCCGGCTGCCGTGGTTCCTGCAGGTCCACTGCAGACACTGTAATTTAGAACAGCCTGAAGTCTTCTCTAAATAATGCCAAGGGCCATTTTGGTTCCTAGCCAGCCCAGGTTTGCAGGAACTAAGTAATGGCTTAAACTCTCTTTCCCCCCACACACTCTTGAGATGTGCTGCACGCAAACCCTGCACAGCTGAGGATCTAGCCCTGAAAATCAAGCCATCCAACAAGGTGAGAAGAAATTCAAAATCACTCTTCAGAACTTGCTAACTTGGATGGTAACAGAATAGCATTATAGATTTTCATTAATGATCTCTTTAAAAAGCTTAGCTAAGTATTAGGGCTGTCAAACGATTAAAAAAATTAACTGGATTAAAAAAATTAAATGTGATTAATTGCACTGTTAATAATAGAATACCATTTATTTAAATATTTTTGGATGTCTTCTACATTTTCAAATATATTGATTTCAATTACAACACAGAATACAAAGTGTACAGTGCTCACCTTATATTTATTTTTGGTTACAAATATTTGCACAGTAAAAAACAAAAGAAATAGTATTTTTCAATTCACCTCATACAAGTATTGTAATCTCTTTATCATGAAAGTTTAACTTACAAATGTAGAATTATATACAAAAAAACCCTGCATTCAAAAGTAAAACAAAGTAAAACTTTAGAGTCTACACGTCCACTCAGTCCTACTTCTTGTTCAGCCAATCGCTCAGACAAACAAGTTTGTTTACATCTGCAGAAGATAATGCTGCCCGCTTCTTGTTTACAATGTCACCTGAAAGTGAGAACAGGTGTTTGCATGGCAAGATATTTACCTGCCAGATGTGCTAAAGATTCATAAGTCCCTTCATGCTTCAACCACCATTCCAGAGGACATGCATCCATACTAATGACAGGTTCTGCTTGATAATGTTCCAAAGCAGTGCAGACCGACACAAGTTCATTTTAATCATCTGAGTCAGATGCCACCAGCAGATGATTAATTTTCTTTTTTGGTGGTTTGGCTTCTGTAGTTTCCGCATCAGAGTGTTGCTTTTAAGACTTCTGAAAGCATGCTCCACACCTCATCCCTCTCAATTTTTGGAAGGCACTTCAGATTATTAAATCTTAGGTCAAGTGCTGTAGCTATCTTTAGAAATTTCACATTGGTATCTTCTTTGCATTTTGTCAAACTTGCAGTGAATGTGTTCTTACAATGAACAACAGGTGCTGGGTCATCATCTGAGACTGCTATAACATGAAATATATGGTAGAATGCAGGTAAAATATCAGGAGACATACAATTCTCCCCAAGGAGTTCAGTCAGAAATTTAATTAACACTTTTTTAACGAGCGTCATCAGCATGGAACATGTCCTCTGGAATGATGGCCAAAGCATGAAGAAGCATATGAATCTTTAGTGCATCTAGCACGTAAATATCTTGTGACACCAGCTCCAATAGTGTCATGTGATCACCTGTTCTCACTTTCAGGTAACATTGTAAACAAGAAGCAGGCAGCATTATCTCCTGCAAATGTAAACAAACTTGTTTGTCTGAGCTATTGGCTGAATAAGAAGTTGGACTAAGTGGACTGTAGGCTCTAAAGTTTTACTTTGTTTTGTTTTTGAGTGCAGTTATGTAACAAAAAAAACCCCTACATTTATAAATTGCACTTTAAAGAGTTTGCACTACAGTACTTGTATGAGGTGAATTGAAAAATACTATTTCTTTTGTTTATCGTTTTTATAGTGCAAATATTTGTAATAAAAATAATATAAAGTGAGCATTTTACACTTTGTATTCTGTGTTGTAGCTGAAATAGATATATTTGAAAATGTAGAAAAACATCAAAAATATTTAATACATTTCAGTTGGTATTCTATTTTTTAACAGTGCAACTAATCACAATACACTTTTTTAATTGTGATTAATGTTTAGAGTTAATTGCATGAGTTAACTGGGATTAATCAACAGCCTGACTTAGTATCTAAAGTAGTGGAATTGTGTATACATCATCTGAGCTGTGTCAGGTAGAAATGTACTTCCCTACTTAGTAGCTATGCGTATACTCATAAAAAGGTGTATTTTTAACACATTTTGGCTAACATTTTAAAATCCAACTATAGACAATATGTTTTAGTTTTAACATAGCTGGTTGAGATAAAACCCCTTGGTTAAAAAGTGCACCTTTTCCCCCAGTGAAGCCAAAATCAAAATGTATGATCAAGATTTTTAAAATGGGAGCCTAAAGTTAGATTCCTAAATAAGTTGACTTTAATGGGAGCTGACAGTGCTCATCACTTTTGAAAATTTACTTAGGAGCCAACTTACAGCACTTATTTGAAAAAAAATTCTGGAATGAAATCTTGGCCCTGTTTAAGTCAATGTGAGTTTTGCCATTGGTACAATAAGGCTAGGATTTTCACCCCCTCTATGTTTTTATTGCACTTTCATACAACAAAGCAATATTATTTTAAAAATATCCTGCTTTGTCTTAGTACTTTTTGTCTATGTTTTTTAGCAAATGAAGAATGCTGGATTGAGAGCCCTTGAGTCTGAAGAAATAGAGAAATTCTATGATCCTTAAAACACTATTCTCAGATTCCTTTGAGACAGTGCCTGAGAATTGTTTGTTACAAAGTGTCTAAAGGCTGGTTGGGAGGGGACACTAAGGCTATGTCTTCATTGTGTACCTTCCAGCGGCATTGCTATAAGGTCTCATGTGTAGCTGCTTTGTGCTGGCACGAGAGCTCTCCTGCTGGCAAAATAAAGCCACCCCCAATGAACAGTGGTAGCTTTGTCAGCAGGAGAGCATCTCCCGCTGACACAGCGCTGTCCACACCAGCGGTTTTTGTCGGTAAAACTTTTGTCAGTCAGCGGGGTGTTTGTTTCACACCCCATGACCTTCAAAAATTTTACCAACGAAAGTGCAGTGTAGACTTAGCCTAATCCAAAGGTCACAAACAGCTCTCTTGAAGCAGGAAGATATAGCAGTGTTGGCATTCTTGCTTCAAGTCTCTTCCACCTTGTCTTGCCTCCTCTTTTTGGAGACAGTCCACAGTTACTCAGACGTGTTCCTCATGCAGTTGGGTGCTTTGGTGATGGTTTTCAACTGTCTGTTCAGGACCCAGCAGTTTAAATGCAGGCCAAGTGGAACACATGGACAAGAAGTCAGGGTGTGAGCTGGCAGATACAGCCCATGATGGGATGATGCTGGGACAATGCTGGCTATCTTTTTGAGGTGGAAGAGAGGAGGACTAGTTGCTGGACACCTATGTGGGAATTAGAATGATGAAGCAATAGATTAATGTTCCATTCCTCAATGCATTTCTAAGGATGATTGTAGTTTCCCAAATCTTTTTCTTGTTTTGTACTGTATGTTTCTTGTTTAAATGTATTGATAATAGTGATAATGAAGCCAGCAGATGTTTGCAGTATGATTACTGGAAAATGAAAATATAGTGAAAGTTTTATCTGGAGCATTAGAAGAGGGTTCTGTAGTGATACTGGAGGAGCTCTAAATGGAGAACTTGATTCCTGTCATCAAACTCCACACACAGTAGAAACGACACTTGTTGCTCCTATGAGATTCTGCTGCTGTAACTTGGATGAGTAACTCCTTTTGAAGCTTGAAATGAAAAAGACTTTTTAAGCTGGTATTAAATATTTAGGTTGTTAAATGAATGTTTTTTATAGTTTTTCAAGGGAGATGGATGGATGAATCCCTAATAACTGCTAAAGGGAAGGTTTCAAATGTAGAGAACCTGCTCTGACTGGTAGCTTTTAGGAAGATATGTAATTCTGTGGGTACTCTTAATCTTCTTAACCCATTAGATACTATGGATACAAAGCTTCTGAGCCTATCAGTTTGAAAAGTGGCAGAATTGTAAAGAAAGGGCTGTAATTTAGTATGTCTTTTATGTTTCTGAAATGGATTTAAAGAGATACAGCACAAAGTTTTATGAAATACACTATGTATTGCTGTGTAGTTGATGCAGTGACTGTTGAATGATACTCAGCCTAACACTGTGTATGTGTGACAATCTAATGCATTCTAATTTTTTGTGCAGGAGGGAAAATAGGAACACAATTCACCTAAACACTTCATAAATTCCTAAATAAACACTTGATGAAGAAGGGGTGAAATCTAGGATCTTGTGTGTGTGTGTCTGGGACGGGGGGCAGAGGGGACTCGGGGAAGTGGGGGAAGAGACACTTCCTAGTACACTGTTGAATTATTCTATGAATTTATTAAAATATTTATAACCTGGCCATCATTATGGCATCAGAAGATAAAATGTAACCTGTGCAGAGGGCCAGAACGAAGAGCTATACACCACTGTAGTCCCACTTAAGTCCTCAGAATATGGCTTTAAGTAGGTTTTAAGTGATGCATAGGCCTTGCGCTGACTCTGCAGAGAGGTGAATCTCATCCTCAGTGTGTGGGACCCTCACTTCTAAGGTAGGGCTCTGGTGTTTGCTTCAATCTGTCATTTTGAGAAGTGTGTTCAAATTGTGGCTCAGGTATCAAGTAAAAGTGGATGAATTAAGAGTTCTAGTCACGGTTTGTCTCAGGCCATGGTGTACTTTGAAATGAAGTAGGACAGAGAATGGCAGGACTGGAATTTCAGAGAGAGGTGCTGCAGGTCAGGTTTGAGAGGCATTTACCAAATATTTTGACTCGTCCATGGAACATGTCCAACAGTTTGGGACCGATGGTTACAAAACGGTTCTGAAAATATAATATGATTTAAAGACAATACCTTACTAAATAAGCTGGTTTTAAAAAATGGGGGATGTTGGCAGAGGAAAAACATGAACAGGGGCAAAGATCAAGGTGATGGGTGTTGGTGACAAATTGGAAGGGGAGAGGAAGCTACCTTTAAATTTTGTCTTGGACATTGAAAAGTCTAACTATGGCCTAAATTCTCTCTCAACATTAATACATTCCATTCTGGGTGATGGTGAACCCTGAAAGACCCTGGTACTATATATCTAAAGCATGATTGGGGTAGCATTTCCAGTTCTGCTTTGTTCTGGCTGGCCCAGAAGTATCACAAGGAAAGCCTTTCTCCCAATATTTCATCACTGCCATTGGGCCAGCTGAGATCAAGAAGGGCAGAGGTGTATGGAAATTTAACAAATCTCAAATAAACCTCTACCTCGATATAACGCTGTCCTTGGGAGCCAAAAAATCTTACCACGTTATAAGTGAAACCGCATTATATCGAACTTGTTTTGATCCACCAGAGTGCAAAGCCCTGCCCCCCGGGAGCACTGCTTTACCACGTTATATCCGAATTCATGTTACATCGGGTCACGTTATATCGAGATAGCAGTGTAATCCAAAAAATGTCAGGTTAGGTTTGAGTTTTGAGTGAAGGTTCAAGCATGTTATTTCATTCAAACCATTTCACACATCCCTACTTTCCATTAACTGCTGAATGGATAGAAGGGGCCTCATCCTGCCCCTTTAGTGATCTAAGTTTAAGACCTGTTACTTAACCCTTTTGCCAGGAGCCCCTGGCCCTTTTAAATTGCCCTGGTGAGCCACAGGGCTCCTAGGTGCGTGAGGGGTGGCGACCGCTCCGGGCCCCGCACTTTGGGACCCTGCATCACATGGACTGTTGTGTTTAATCATCTCATGGCATCTTCTATGACATCTGACTAGTTGTATGTGAATTCACTGTATAGTAACAGTATAGGCTCAGGCTATCTAAGGTTATTACGAGAGGTAGTAAAAAATTTTCAGTGGAAAGATTTCCTGCATTTTACTAGGGTGTTCAATGAAAATGAAACTCTTCACAGTAATATGTAATGCTTTTGATTGTCATATTTTTAAATTTTTCAGTGGGAAATTTCAAATCAAAACAAATATTTGTTGTTTTGCTTTTAATTGAAATTTTCATTTCAATTTTCAAAAATTGGAAAATGTTGCAAGTTTTGAAATTTCAGATTTGTTTCTTCCCTCACTTTTTGAATTCAATAGAATGAATGTCTAGATTTTTTTTTCACTTTCCTTTGTTGTTGTTGTTGTTCCTTTTTCTACTCTGTAACTTGTTAAAACATCCTCAGCGTGGGAAAAGTTAAAATGACAAAAGGAAAATGACTCTATAACTTTGCCATTTTGTAAATTTCAAAAATTGAAGGAGTTTTGAATAGTTACAGAGTGGACAAGGGGAAAAAAGAAAGAGGAAAAATAAAAGGTCTGAACATTAATTTTTGTACTCAGTAGGAAATAGGGAAAAAGGGGGAATACAGAGGAGGGGAAAGGTGAAAAATCATATGAAAATATAATTCCATTCTTAACCCATTCAAACAGAAACAACTTGGAGAGTTTGAAAATTGTCACAGTGCCTGGAGTGGCTCACAACTAGGAATGCCAAACTCAGGTCAGACTGTCAGAAATCAGGGCAGACACTCCAGACTGGGAGTACATTCTGTCATTTGATTTTGACAAGCCAGTAACCATGGAGCTACAGACAGTCCCCTTTAGGCATTTCAGTTCCTACTTTGCCACCCAGACTGACTGAATTTTATGATGAAAGGTTATTAAAACCAAAATTCACCACAGATTAGGTTACTTCCAGTCCCAAAGGGCCAGTCACTTACTCAAGTCAAAATATGCTTTAAATCTCAAGACAATGCTGTAGCCAACCCTTTAGTAAACTAAAACTAAAGATTTATTAATTAAGAAAAAGTAATGAGAATTATAGCAAGGTTAAAGCAGATAAAATTCATTATATGTGAATTAGAGTTTGTAGGTTCAAAATAAAAGCGGAGTTGTAGCAATCTGCCTCAGTCTCATAGTCTTTTCATAATTTTCCTCCGGGCTTCCAAAAAAATGAATTTTGGGCACCTCTGTCTGGCATCTGGAACCTCCCTGTCAGTGTTCAGATGGATCAGAGATGCAGAATTGTTCTCAGAGTGCTTTCTTATAGTTGAAGATGACCTAGCAATTGTCCTTAGCCCTACATGTGTCTGTAGACTTCCCATTGTGGAACACACAAAGATCTCCCCAATCTTTGAAGTTAACCTTCTGCTTTCCATGCATACACAAGTAAATTCAGTTACATTGATTTACATAAGGCTCTTGCTGGCCATTCATTATAACAGGGACAGATAAGTGATGACAATATAGGTACAATTAGTTTCATGAAGTGTCTACACATCTTTGATCTTAAAGTTAATTAAGTACGCGATACAAACATGAAAAAGGACATTGCAACAACAGGTTAATTTAGTTACTTTAGTACACATTAAACAAGATACATATACAATGCAAATAGCATTCAGCTGATTACAGACAACTGTAGTCAATAACATTAACATTTAACAGACAAGTGAATTGGAACATTTAACACTGCCTTGAGATCATGACCTGAATTCAGCTAGTAACTAGCGCCACAAAAATGTTATGTAATTGTTTTTCCATTTTTTTCACCAGGTCAATTTATTAGATTGTGGAAGAAACTCCCCCGCAAAAGGGTATGAAACCCCTGCATTTGGACATGCAGCACTAGACTGGATAAAGCACTCTAGAATATACTGTAGGAATAATCAAGCTTTAGCCTAGAATGCATGATGGAGATTTTCCATCTCTAATTTCTACTAATCCATCTCTTACATTTCCAACAACATAGTTAAAAGAATCCAGCTTTCTGTTTTTAAGCAGATACCATGAAGATGAAGCAAACAAGCTAGTGTATGAAGTGTAAGAATTTTGTTGTCCTTTGGCACCCTTGCCCCTCCCCCCAAACGATGCTAAAGACAGAACCAAAATACACTAGATTCTCTTTCATTGCTATATCCACAGGTCATGCTGTCAAAGATGGCCTCATAGCTTTGAACAGACTAGCGTGAAATTCAGTGTAAATTATTTTGGCTGTTTGAGTATCCCTTTGCTCCACATCTGTTATGCTGTATACCAGATACATTCAAAGGGTAAAAAGAATTGTAATTCCATGGAGAATAGCCAAAATATTACAAAGAGAAATGGCAGAAGTGAAAAGATTTTAGTGTGGGTGAAACACAAAGAAAAATCATGATCAAAAGGATATTTATTCATCCTTTGGCGTAAGCCCTGCACCCTATCAATGATCCAAACAGCTGGTCTCTTTACCAAGTACAGTTTTCCTGATATGGTTAGCAATCAGTTAAACAAAACAAAACAAAAACCTAGAACAAAACAACCCCCGCCCCCTCCGCTACAATAGGAAAATGCATTAAAGCCCACTGTATGAGTAATTTAGAAATATTTAATGGATTTTTTTTCTTCTCAAGCAGATGCTTTCAGATATTTCTGTATGATAAAATATTAAGAAATAATCATAAATAATGCAGGGTGGAAAGTAAAAGTATAACATCATAGCCTGTATTCTTGTCATGGAGTGCATTGTGCAGTACATCAGTCCATAATTTTATAGTCGAAACAGACACAGTGAATATTGTGGAGGCTTTCACAGACAAGAAACAGAGGGGGTAATCTTCAAGGTAGCACACTGTTTGCTTGGACCACTTACGTATGCCCTGTTACTATATGTCATCAACTATGGTATCTTACAGACCCTCTATTATATCTTATGGAAGTAAGCTTCATGTATGTTAATGTGCCTGTTCTGTTTTAATGTGCTTTGCATTCGGTGACACTTACTGATCTCGTTCCTGTTTTTCTCCTGTTTTACTCAGTAGTGAAATAGCTAACAAACTTGGCCTTTGGAGCATGGCCCATATATAGCTTTTGTTGCTTGAAAAAAGATTCTCAACTTATCCTGGTATTTGAAACCCTGGATCTCAGAAGCCTTCTCTTGCCACCACTTATTTTTGATGTCATGTAGCGACTTTGGGTTTGAGTATGTGATAAGCCTTATGCTTATGTTGGTTAGAGGAATCATTTTGCCAGTTACAGAATGCAGTTCTTTTCTGTTGAATTAATGCTAGGATTTCCTCGTTGTTTTCCTCAAACCAGTCTTGGTGCTGATGAGTGAAATATCCTATAGTTTCAGCACCTGCACTGTGAATGGTATTTTTAAGTTGATCCCAGTGCTCTTGAATGTCAATGATGTTAACAGGCAAGTTAGAGAGTTTCTCAGACAGGTGTTGCTGGAACATCTCACAGCTGGCTTGGTCTCGAAGTTTTTAACATTGCACTGCTTTTGCTTAGTCTTTGGGTGTTTGTGGTGTGGTGGAGCGAGCTGCAGGTACATGATTGCTCTTACTAATCTTACTATAAAACTGTTCCTTGTTGTCTTCCTCATCATCAAGTGTTAGGGTGTATGCACTGGTGACTGTGGCATATTGGTTGTTCCTGAGCTTGAGCCGAAGAGTCATGAGACACTCGTTGATCCCCATGGGAAGTTCCAAAAGCTGATTGGAGATCTTATTTTTGATGGCAAAGCCAATCCAGTCAATGAGTCTCTCTTCAGGTGGCTTACTTTCCAAAAGAAGGTGTAGCCACCTCCATCCTCTTTTAATTGGCCCTCATCAGCCTGGCGGGTCTCACTAAGAGCTGCAATGTCAATGTTGAGTCTTGCCAGTTCTCTGGCAAATATGGCACTTCTTCTTTCTTGTCATTCACTGTGCCGAGAGTGCATAAAGGTGCGGACATTCCAGGTGGTGAAATTCATTGTCCTATATCTCTTGTTTCGGCCGGAGAACTGAGTGATCCCACTGGATGCAGCCATCTAATCAGAAGAGTGCGAGACAGCCTATGTTTGGGGCACCTTTTCTAGCTCCTCCCCCCCATTTGCGGTGAGCAGAGGAGATCCTAAAAAGGCCTGCTCAGTCACAGCTGTTGCTGCCAAAGTGCACTTCTGTCTCATTCAAGCACAAGACAACCATCACACGGCATATTTGTGACTAAAGTCTCCCAGAGATCACTGCTCCTGTCTTCACCAACACTCATCAGTCACCACAGGGCTTTGTGAGGGTGTGAGCACTTTGGCAGAAGCCTGCACGTGAAATCTTTTAACTTGGGGAAACCGGTGCGCAGGGGGTGACCACACAAGACTCGACAGGAGGAAAACCCTGGCCCAGTGGCAAGGAGATTCAAGACAACCAGGGGTCTCCCCCTGCTGCCGCCCTCATCCGCCTTCACAGATGCAGTGTACTAAAAGGTCCTCTATATACTCCTGATCCACCTTGTAGAGTCTTGTGAAGTTTGGATCTTGTCGTGGTGGAAAGGCTTGTGTGGACTAAAGACCCTTTGAGCTACATCGTCCAGAGCTTTCATACTCCTGGTAAGGTCCCCCTTGGTGAGCAGGTCTGAGGCGAGGCTCCTGACTAACCATAATTAGGTAATGGAACCATAGCGAATAGCAATGAAAGTGATTGGTTTGGGATAAATATTTTGCTCAGTTTCCTCTTTTTGCTGAAATCCACAGACAGCATAATAATAATAATTATAATCTTGGTGAAAGATAAATCTCGTCCATTTTCAAGATGGTTAGGGAACTAGGTGTGTTTTACTTTGTGTTGGGTTGAGTTATGAATGTTTCACACATCCCTACTAAGAATGGACTGTAAAAGCAATTCCTTGTTCTAAAGAACTATTTTACAGACTCACCTCAGTTTCCAGTACAATGAGCCAAATTCATATCACATGTAATTCCATTAAAAGAGGCTAGTTGTGTTAGCTAGGATCAGTTCTTGCTCTCAGGGGAGCACAAGGATTGCAGTTGTGGCCAGTTCCTGTGCAAGGAGCGGAAGGGAGAAGAATGATCCTGCTGTCCAATATTTTCTTGGTACCTTTGTGGGGCCTCCCACAATCTGGCATATTAGTTTTACTTTGATATGAAATAAATGCATGCTATGGCAGTCACAGCAACTTGTTGCATCTGAGATACGGAGAATGCTTTCATAAGGAAACCTATTAACTCATATAACACCAGCCTTTAGGGTAATTGTAGCAAATTGGGAAAACTCCTATATTGTACTGCTGGAAAACAGGGGGACTATGTTATCTATAAATGTGAGAATATATGCAGAAAAATAGATGGCTTGATCACTTTGACTTCTATACAGGGGGCTGTTGCCAGCTACTTTCTCGATTTGTCCTAGTTCTACTACATGTGAGTAAGTAGATCTTTTAATCTCTGAATAGTTCTACATTTAAAACACTATGATATTTATCTGCTAACATGGGCATTGATTTCATCCAAGTATCTGAGTGCCTTACAAACATTAACAAAATTATCTACCCAATATCTGCCTATTAATTGGGCCAGTGTTATTTTTTCCATTGTATAAATGGGAACTGAGAAATGGAAAAAGGAAGTGACTTGTCCAGGATGAGACTTTAAGTCTGCCACTGGAAGTGAATGAGGATCTTATGAATTAGTAGTACAGTGCTTGAATTACAGCATCATCCTTCATCTTCTATGCTATATTTCTTTTTTACTTATCTATCTATCTATCTATCTATCTATCTATCTATCTATCTATCTATCTATCTATCGTCTTTCAAAAACATCTATTGATAAAATTAAAAAAAGAATGTTTATCTGATTGTTGTTCTGGCCTTGGGTTATAACAGCAGATGCTTAACTTGCAGAAACATTCAGACTAATGCAAATCTAGGTATATACCACTAATTAAATAATCTGTTTTTTTCCTAAAAAGACCCCAAACAAACAGCTACGAAAAATATAGTTTAGAAACTACTTTGGATTAACCAGGTATGACTGCATTAGAAATCACAAAAGGGCATGGAATGGCTGTATTAACGTGGAATGATGGAAATGACACAAATAATACTGTAGTGTGTGAGTAGCTGATTTTAAGCTAGAAGACAGCTTGATTTAGTTTTCCCTGTGGGCTAAGAATAACAGCAAGCTTATTTAGACTAGTAAATGGAACAAGCATGACATAAAAGTCACAAAGAAAAACATTTTGCTTGTATCTGGTGGAACTTGTCTTGTTGGATAACTTTGGACGTTTCTTTTAATGCATCTTTCTATATATACAGTATCTTTGCCTCATGCAGCCGGTGTTGTATTGTGCCACCACATTTCATCACTGCAGTCCTCTCACATTTATCTTTGCTTTTTATTTATTTATTTTTAAAACAGCGCTCTCAGTCTATCCTGGCACAAGGTGGTTGTACGTGCAAGGCGTGACCTAGATTAGACAAGTTTATCCTGACTCCTTTTGACTCAGATAGGAGGCAGCTTCCTTTTTTGATTCACCTGCTAGACCTTCTGTCTATGCAGTGATTTATTTGTAGTGGGAAAGTCAAGGAAATTTGTCCTCTAATTACACTCTCTCTTATGTGGCTCTAAATGTTTAATAACATTTAAATAATGGATTTTCCCATTTTCTAAATATTTGCTAACTATATCCTGGCATACTATTTTTACTTCTGTGTGCAGTTCTTCTTTATTGTTTATTGCTATTTATTTGTATTACTGTAGCAGCTAGGATGCCCAACCAATATCAAAGTGGCATTGGGCGAAGCAATGTAGAAACACTTAGTAGAAGAGACTATCTGTCCTAAACACCTTAAAAATCTGAGAAGTCAAAACAAAGTAGACAAAGGGGTAGGATAAAGGAAGTATTATTCCCATTTTGCAGATGGGCAACTTATAAACATAGAGATTAAGCGACTTGTATGAGGTTGCACATTAAGTTAGTGCCAGAGCCAGGAAATGAATTCAGATCTCCAAAGACCCAATCTAGTGACTTAACCACAAGGCCATCTTTCCTCTTTCTTATTATTATAATTATCTAGTAGTAATTTTTAATACTTACTGGGAAGGGGAAGTGTGCTCACTAGCATATAGAACATAGAGGAAGACACAGTCCGTGCCCTGACAAACTTTGAGACATTGTGTATTTTCCTCCTCCAAGCCCAGGAAGTTCCTGCTTTATGTTTCTGTGGTAGTTATATGAGGTTATGTCTACACTGCAATTAAACATCCGTGGCTGGCCCATGTGTGGGACCCCATGGGTTCAGTCCCAGAGCCCAGGCTCCAGCGTAAGCCCTAACATCTGCACTATCATCAATCAGCTCTGTAGCCCGAGCCCAAGTCAGCTGACACAGGCCAATCTCAGGTGCTTAATTGCAGTGTAGACATACCCTAAGAATCGAATGCAGTGAAGCCTACCACTAAACAAGGACTCTGTTGACGTCTGAGCCCACAAATACATATATAGGAGAGTAATTTTCTTTAAGTGCCTTCAAGTGTCCATTGTGATTTTCATGGGATCAGTTTATAAATGAATTAAATGCAAGTGTTAATATGAAAATAATAATATTAGTCATTTCCAAAACTAAAATACACTGGTGTAAGAGATTTAGAACTACATCTATTATTCTTGTTCGCTACAACTGCTAATCAGTCATCAAGCTAATCGTTTATGGGTTTGTCTAAACCAGAAAACTAGGTCAGATTTGAGTACATATAGCTAACATTTTAAAATTTTACTTTGCAACTACTGTAGACATAGTGTAGTTTAAGTCCCTTAGGGTAGGTCTACACTTACCTCTGGGTCCGGCGGTAAGCAATCAATCTTCTGGGATCGATTTATCGCATCTTGTCTAGACGCGATAGATCGATCCCGGAAGTGCTCGCCGTCAACGCCGGTACTCCAGCTCGGCGAGAGGAGTACGCGGCATCGACGGGGGAGCCTGCCTGCCGTATCTGGACCCGCGGTAAGTTCGAACTAAGGTACTTCAAATTCAGCTACGTTATTAACGTAGCTGAATTTGCGTACCTTAGTTCGAAGTGGGGGGTTAGTGTGGACCAGGCCTTAAAAACTTGTTACTGGCTGTGTTCTACCCTTTAACAGGAGAGTCAGGAAGGCTCACAACTTGCTATTGTAAGGTGAGATTTACTCCTGGTCAGAGAAGTTCCACAAGGACTATACAGCACATAGGCTATGTTAACACTGCCCTGCAATTGTGACTACATGGGTATGAATAGCAGTGCGCGCCAAAGTGCTGTGCTGTAATGCCCCTGTGTTGATGCTGCAGGTCTGAACTAAAAAGTTCCTAGTTTTCAAGGATTACACTAATGAGAACCAGAAAGCTTTTAGTTTGCACATGTGGTGTCCACACAGGGGAGATACAGCGCAGCACTTTGGTGTGCACTACTATTCACACCCCAGTAGTCTGAACTGCAGGGCAGTGTTGACAAGCCCCTAGTCTCAAAGAGCTTAAATAGGTTTTGTGTTGGCTTTCTGGACAGTGGATTTCACCCAGAGCAATGCTAAACTCAGGAGTGTGGCGAGTTTCCACTTTCAGAGTTTATAAGCTCTGTGGGAACTTATATGTTTCTGGATTGAAGTCTCTTTACAGAGAAAGTTCTCTCTGTTGTTAAAGACTTTCTGTGTAGATATTCACTACTAATGTCGGGCACATAATTCTGCAAAGACTTGTGCTGGGCATAGTGCTTATGACCACAGCTAGTCCCATCAAATTCACAGTGGAAATCACTATGCATGGTGATGAGTGTTTGTGTGATTGGTCCCCCAATGCTATATGACCCAATTTCCCCATTCAATGGAAGGGAGCTAAAGGGAGGAAATTTCAGCAAGGTTTTGAACACTGAGATTTCTTCCCATTCATTGTTAGTGTTTGCGTGTGTCAGTGGGGTGGGGAATGCTGGGAGAAGGTGAGGACAGGCTATCCGCCTTGACCCCAAACCCAATCATTTCACCAGAAGGCCCACAACTTCCAGGGGATGGCTCCCTCAGCTCTGGCTTCATGGATCAAAGTGCTTTGTATCACTGATGCAACAATTTAGAAATCTGTCTATGTACAATTTGTGAATTCTGGTTGAGGTTATGAAATTGCTATATCACCGAATGCCTTAGTGTATATGGAATCCATCATCTGCTGCTAGGTCTGTGTCATGCATCTCCCAGACCAGGGACAATCAAGGGTCATAAAACCCTGATGGGTCTCATTCAAATGGGAGCACCTCAGGATAATGGGTTGGCCACATCCTAAGTGAAACCAGTTTTCTCAAACTTCTTTGTAGGGAGCTGGGGTTTGGAGATTGGAAAATACCCAAACAGGGTAAAATTATGGGGAAGGTCAGAGTCGGATGGTAGGGAAGAAGGCAATAATTATTTAATGACAGTAGCCATTCAGATTAAAAAA
The DNA here is from genome assembly GCF_011386835.1 of Chrysemys picta bellii. NCBI lineage: Eukaryota > Metazoa > Chordata > Testudines > Emydidae > Chrysemys > Chrysemys picta. The sequence goes on along the minus strand of NC_088798.1, from coordinate 47,532,231 downwards.
CTGTAAAGCTTTATAACTGTTAAAACACAAGTTGTCAACTCCCATGTCAAAGCGTACAAAGTAAAGATCCTTAAATCAAACTCTAATAAGTTCTTAAGCAGCATTTTTCTTATTTTGCCTGTGTGAAAATTTTGATTATTATCAATGGAAATATTTTTTGTTGATTTGTGTGTGTGCAGTGACATAGACAGTTACCAACATTTAGCAATAAAAAATCCAAATCCTTCCAAGCGTAGACACCTACATTCTCTATCCTGCATTTTGCTTTATCAGCTTCTGGCCTTGCAAGAAAAGGATGGAAAACTGTGTTGTAATGTCATGAACAGCTGGGGATTCATTAGACTCTGCTCTACTTTTAGCAGATGCTATAGAGCATGCAGAGATGATGTTCAAATTGCTTGTAAGCTTTTTATTTTTAATTCTCCCCCCCAAAAAAACCTAGCAACGGGCCTGCTCCTCAGTAATAACTAAAATGAAAAGTATTTCACTGCAGCTTTCCAAACAAATTAACCTTTGGGCTGAGACTGATCATGGAAAGGATCAGTCCCAAAGGAGAATTTTTCAGAAAGTAATGAGTGCATGAAAACAGGGGGGTTATACTGAAAGTCTTAATGTAACCTTAACCACTGCACAAGCAGATGTAATAATAGCTGGCATTGACATACCGTAGACCTTTTCATCTGTAGATGTCAAAGCACTGCACAAAGGTGGGTGATTTTCATTGTGTTCCAGACAGGGAAATTGATGTACAGAGAAGTTAAAGCCCGTATTTTGAGTGCTTCTGCTTTAGACATACTGATTTTCAGAAGTGCTGAGCACCTGCACTCAGTAACTGAGGCACTTCAAAACTGGAGGCCAATTTGTGTGTTTGGACTTCAATGAGTTTTTCAAGTGAGTCTGTGGCACGGTTCAGGATAGATTTAGAAGTAGAAGCCAGTTCAGGGATGCCCAGAGGATTCAGGGGGCCTGGGGCAAAGCAATTTTGGGGGCCCCTTCCATAAAAAAAAAGTTGCAATACTATAGAATACTATATTCTCGTGGGGGCCCCTGTGGGGCCAGGGGCCTGGGGCAAATTGCCCCACTTGCCTGCCCCCCCCCCCCCGGGCGGCCCTGAGCCAGTTCTCCTGAATCCCACCCTCATGCCTTATCTGGGCCACGCTGCCTTCCTACCTGTGAAGTCTCATGGATGAGAACTATTAAAATATCTCCTGCTGCAAAGCTCTAATCCTATATTACATTCTCTGTCAGCTGTGAGAGATGCTGTGGTTTGGCACCAGCGGGATCTCAGTTCTGTCCCTGATACCATATGCCTGAGGTGTAGCCAACCGTAACATGATATCTGTATACAGCAGCCACAGATTCATTACATTTGAACAGAGACTATAACAAACTATTGTGGTATGCTATAAATCCATGATTCTTCATTTTCATCCAGAAGTGGGTGGTAAGCAAGTCTGCTGATCTGCTAGTGCCTTTTGTGTAGAAACCCTTTGTTCAGATGCACCGATATTATTGATTGTACAGCTAATGGGTAAATGTGCTGTAAATACTTGAATTAATGACACAGTCAAGAGTGCTGTCTCTGAATTAAGGACTTCTATTTTTTTCTTACAAAATTTTGTTATAAGAGTGCATTTGAGGCCAATAGCAGCATTAATATTATTATTGCATTCTGATAATTTAATGTTGAACATTAGGGTTTTTTTAATTATGTTAATTTCATACCAGATAGCACATTGGTGTCATATTCCAGTTAACAGACAGCACTTTTAAGGGTTTCTAGCATACAGCAAAAATACATGGTATTAGTGATAAATCTGAATATTTTTACATCTCTGAGTACCAGGAGCAGTAGTAATTACAGCATGGACATCGTATACAGTGTGCAGAGTTTGTGGGCTGCATTTTCCACTGCCTTACATCATTGACTCCATTGATTTTTTTACTTCCTTCCCCTCTAGCTATTGCACACTTTCAGTGGAGTCACAGCTGTGTACAACTGGTATAAGGTGAGGGAAAATCAGACCCTCCGTATCTCTGTATATATTTGTATATACCATAGTTTCTGTCTGCTGCTTTTGTTGATTTCCAGACTGAAATAGTGCCATATTTTTTTAAAAAAAACAAGAAAGAAAATAATTCTAACTACCCTACAGTACTGTAGTATTCCGTAGACAAGCTAAAAACCTGCCATAATTATGCAACTTTTAAAATTGCAGAGGTTCGGGCCAATTACTGTAATATATCATAATATTGATAGAACCAAGCCTCTCATCATCCATGTTCTCTGCTTGGGATATGATTTAAGCTATTTCATGGGGTAGCATTTGGTTGTCAGTCTAGATTCTTTTCATAATGCAGCAGAGAGACATTTGAAATAATGAATCCAAAAAGACTAATAATCAATCTCTGTTTTCTTTTCATTTTTGGCTCTACTGATGTTTGGACTACATGTGTAGGGTGTCTTAAGGATGTATTAGTGCATTGAAGAGATAAGTACATTGCCAAAGGTAGTTTTATTTTTCTTGCTCTTCCTGTAAGTAGGAAAATGATTTTGGACTGTTTCAGATCTATATAAGCAAGTTAAAAGAAGATATTCTGCAAAACATAAATTATGTATAGATACTTTGGGGAAAAAACAAAACAAATAAACAAAAACACCCCCCGCAAACTCCCATTAGTCCAAGAAATAAGCACAGTTTTAATGCACAGATCTGCATATCATAATTTACATCAAAAGCTAGTATGTGAAATCCTAAGTAAGATTTTTAAAGTAACTTATTCCAAAAATGTGTTTTATTGAACATTTTTAATAAGTATATCAGGAGCCACGGTGAACTCAATACATACGTGACAAACAAAAAAGTTTGGTTTTATGTTTCATTATGTACTCAATCAAACATTTATTTGAGTAAAAGTAGCCCAAAATAAATGAGGCAGGAGATACAATTAATTATGTTGTTGAAAAGGAGTTCTATGTCTCAGCCATTTTCATACCTCTCTTTAACATGTAAAGTGAAGATATTTGGGAAGTTAGAAAGTAATCAAAACCTTTATGAACAGCTGCTATTAAAGACAATCTTGGAAAATCTGAATACATTGAAATAATCAGACCCAGTGCATCATAGCTATTATACCATGGTCCTGGTAAGCCTTACTATAATTCCTACCCATGGAACAAATGTAAAAATCTCAAAACTATTAGAGGACAATGAAAACAACTAAGAGCTTAATATAGCAAAATTTGCAAACATATTTGCTTTGTTTTTTAATAGTGGGAATAGAAACTTCGTCATGGAACCTGCACATGATGTGCATGTGTTGAGTCCTCATCTGCATGAAGCCTTATTGCTTTCAGTGAGACTCTGCACAGACACTGGAATCTATCAATGTGTCTATCCACCACGATGGAGGGGCAACCAGGACAAATTAGAGTGAATGGCATTGCAACCTGGTGCACAGGGTGACAAGGCCATTCAGGTTTGGCCTTGGTGAACGTACTCTACGACTGTTTGTCATTATTCATATTCGAAGATAGGAGCCCTGAGATGGGGAGGACTAGGCCCAAAGGCCTACTGCTGGAGACCTCTCCACTGCTCTTTTCCTGGGATGGGTGTGGCAGAACCACACCCATCCCAGGAAAAGAGCAGTGGAGAGGTCCTACAAATGGCCTGAAGTGGTTGCAAGGAAGCAACGAATCAGAGGGGCTGCTGAAATGACCAATCAGGAGCCAGGAGGGCCATATTAAAAAAAAAAAGGGGGGGGGGTTGCAGAATATAGCAGCAGTTAGTTGCTGATTGGAGCTGGAGAAGAAAGAGTTGTGTGCCTGGCTGGCTGGAAGAGCAGCAGGACTATGGACAGCTTAGTGTAGGCAGGGACCAGGGGAGCAATGAAGGAGCTGCTGACTGGCTGCTGGGACTGAGCAGGGATTGAGCCTGGGGAGGGCCACAGGAGGATAGTGTCTCTAGGGAGGAAGCCCTGGGGACATGGTTTCATACCAGGGCCGGGACTACTTAAAGACAGAGAGGGGTACTGAGATGGACCCTGGTGGACTATTTACTCCAAAAACAACAAGGAGTCCGGTGGCACCTTAAAGACTAACAGATTTATTTGGGCATAAGCTTTCGTGGGTAAAAAAAACCTCACTTCTGCAGATGCATGGAGTGTAACCGGACTCCTTGTTGTTTTTGTGGATACAGACTAACATGGCTACCCCCTGATATTTACCCCAGAAAGAGTCTGTTTTGTTTCACATGCAGACAGTGTGTGTGACTCGGCCAGAGGGCTGAGTTGCTGAAAAAAACCTCCTGAGAACCACCAAAAGGGGTCTCCAGAACTGAAAGAACGCAGTCACACCCAACCAGAAGGGGGCACTGGCGAGAGGTGGGTGTCGACCCCGTTACAAGGTCCAGCGAAGGATTAATCTGGCCCTGGCTATGAACTGAAGGTGTGATACTATTCCTAAGTAGAGATCTTCCAGAAGAGCTGGGACCTTCTAGGGCTCTCCCCAGAAAGCTTGTGCTAGCCCAGCTGCCCCAAGTGGCTGTGGGAGGGAGGTAGAGAAGGGAAAGCTACAGGGTTTCTTGAGGTTTGGTTGTAGGAGTAAGGGTGGGAGAGCACCTGCTCTCTCTGCTGTGACTATTGGTGTGTTTTTGTTGTTAGTAAGGTGATAATGAATGTGTATAGTTCAAATAAATGAAGCCCTATTTACAATAGTATGTAGGTAGGCTTGAAAAGTTACTTTTTATTAACCCCAGTAAGGCTTTCTTAAAGTTCTTTTTTATAGAGGTTAAGATATTCAGAAGGAATTTAAAAGATTGCGATAGCCAGCAGTTATCCAAGCATGTTTTGTTACGAATATTCAGTAAAGTGTTGTCAAATTCAGAGATGATTCTCATCTTTTTTTTTGTAGATGAGTCAGTTTTTCTATTACTAGAATGTCCCACGTTTTAATGGACAGTTTATTCCTGGTAGCAATAAATGGCCTGAAAAATATTTTGAACGGGTTTATTCCTTCATAAGTGATCTCTTTGAAAAGGCTTTATTGTATTTCTCTTTATAGATTAGAACTTGGCTTTATACTCCACCTTTATTCTCACAATAATCTGGAAGTGTTTTATAATGTTATGAGTTATATACCTATAGTGCAGAAATTCTGTCAGCCGACAGAGTAGCCATTGTGTAAGCAACAAGCTCACAGCCAGGCTTGGAAGAAGGGAGGGATGCTTGAGATGGTGGGAAAAGAAAGGAAGCAAATTATGGCCAAGGATAACTTTTATTCCATGCAATTTGTGGGACAAATATTGGGTCAATTTAAGTCAATGGCAAACTCACAATCTATACCCTACAAGTATGACACTGGTGTATGTTATGGAAATGACTCTAGGCTCTGAGGTACGATTTGAACTCATGGCCTTCTCACCAGTGGGGAGAGTACCACCAGCCAAGTCTCTTTGGGTATGTCTACACTGCAATTAAGCACCAGTGGCTGGCCTGTCCCAGTGGACTTGGGCTCATGGGGCTCAGGCTAAGGGGCTGTTTTATAGTGGTGTAGATATGCTGGCTCAGGCTGCCGTCAGAGCTCTGGGACCATCCCATCTTGTAGGGTCCTAGAGCCCAAGCTCTAGCCCAGCGCTTCACAAACTTCATTGCACTGCGACCCCTTTCTAACAACAAAAATTACTGCATGACCCCAAGGTGGGGAACTGAAGCCTGAGCTCACCCGAGCCCCACCGCCCCAGCTGGGGGGCCAAAGCAGAAGCCCAAGGAATTCAGCCCTGGGCAGGGGGCCTGTAACCTGAGCCCCACTGCCTGGGCCTGAAGCCCTTGGGCAATGGGGCTCAGGCTTTGGCCCTGGTCCCCAGCAATCTAATGCCAGCCTTAGCGACCCATTAAAATGGAGTCCCGACCCACTTTGGGGTCCTGACCCACAATTTGAGAATCGCTGTTCTAGCCCAAACCCGAATGGCTACACTGCAGTTAAACAGCCCCTTAGCCTGAACCCTACGAGCCTGAGTCAGCTGGCACAGGCCAGCCACGTGTTTTTAATTTTGGTATAAACATACCCTTTGTGTGGGTTTTGGTTTTGTCGTTAAAGCATCTCATACTATCATAACAATATATTGAAAATACAGCATTTATTTTTTACTGATTTCTGATTATTTAACATTTGTATTGTAGTAGTGACCAAAAGTCCCTCTCAGGATTGGGTCTTAATTTTGCTACATGATGTGTAAAACATTTAGGAAGACACAATTCATCCCAAAGAGTTTACAGTCCAGAGCCCGATCTTGCAGGGCGTTCTGTGCAGATAGGTTGTAACTCTGCAAGTTGTTCCCTGCAGACAGTCCCTTGTCTGCATGGGCTCTCATTGAAGTCAATGTGGCTCCATGAAGGCTTTCAGTCTGCCCATGCAAAGTAGCTTGAAGAACTGGTATCTAAGGCCCCAATCCTGCAAGCACTTATTCACATGACTAATCTAAGTAAACTTCACAGTTTTAGTCTTGGGCTAATTGCGTGCATGTTTACAGGATGGGGGCCTAATTATATCTTGCATGCATTGATCAAAGGGGAATTGTAATGATTTTAAATAAATACATACAAAAAACTGTTTAAGATGTTAGCAGAACACAGGTGTAGATTTAAAACTTATAAATGCATTTTCAAACAGAATATTTGGAAATCACTTTCTTTCTTATTTCTTAATTCCAGGACTGGAATTAAGGGAACAGTGTCTCTCTTGAAAAAACTGAAGGTGTCATAAACATCCAAAGCAAAATAACATTCTTCTCCCTGCTCTGGTATAGCTGTTCCTGATATTATTAACACACAGAAAGGCAATGCAGATCACAGAACTCAGCTCACAGCAGGTAAGAAGCTATTATGTTGAATGAACAAATAGAAGAACATGTACTTGTGGTGAAAAATGACTTTTATTGTAGATTAAAGAAAACAACAAGGAAGAACAAAAGTAAAGTCTACGAGGGAGAGCACAATGAGGCTCTTCTCTGATCCTGTTTAGAAACAACTCTGATTACAGAAAGTATTAGAAATTATTATTAGAAATGTAAAGTTGCAGTACACAACAAACATGACAATTTCATGGGGTACATTTAGAATTAGCTTACTACTGAAAGATAAACTGAATTATTTTTCTTACATGCAAAAACTGTTTAAATCATTGGCAGATTACATATATAGCTTTAAAATTTTGTCTAAATATGTGACATTAAAAGTATTTGGAAAGATTTCTCTGTTGTGTGTAGACTATAGGCATATAGGAGGTTACACAGCATTTTCACTCTGACTGCTAACCTTAATGTTACATTCCAATTGGATGTAAACTCCAAGTAATTGAAATGAATCTCTATAGCCTTGGTGCTGGCTGCTGACCACTGCACAGAAATGGCATTTCCTGAAGCACCACCTCCTGTTCCAGAATGACAACAAACACTGCTTCAGAAAGAACCTTCTAACTCAGCAGGATACAAGTCACTTGGCAGAGTTAAACAGCTGTTTAAAAAAAAAAAAAAAAAAAAAAAAAAAAAAAAAGAACACTTCCACCTCCAAATACTGTACATCAAATATGGACTAGTGGCCTACGGAACTGTTAGGGCCAGATTCTCAAAAAAATTCAGGAATCAATTTTTCAAGTACTCAGAACCACATTTTGGGTCAGATTTTAAGAGTTTAGCTCCTACTTGAAAATCCGGCCACTTACTTTAGTGCATAAATGGGAACTGAGCACTTTTGTTGATCTGACACCAGTTTTGGATGCTGAATTCTTTTGAAAATCTGGCCCTTGATGTATCAGAGCAAAAGTTGTTTCTAACATGGGGCCTCACCCCAGTTCAATGTGCTGAGCTCCTCCTTCAACTTGACTTCAGTGGGAGCTAAGAGGATTCAATAATTCACAGCAGGCAATCTGCACCTTGCAGGATGGGCCCTTAGTTTCTGATCTGTTGCAGTTTCACTCAAGCTGCCATAAGTATAATATATTTAGATGGTTGATTAGACATATGGAGGTTACTTCAGAAAAAATGCCCCACTCTGCAGTACATTTGGCTTTTAGAAGGAAACTCTAGCGATTAACAAGTATGTCTTCTCAGATGACAGGTTTTTTGGAGGGGGATAGGCGGGGGTTGGAATATGCCGTCACACTAGATATAAAGGCTTATGTTTTCCTGTTGCATACTATATACCTAGCTATTTTCCCATAGATCGTTTCTGCTGTATTGCCATACAGCTGACACTAAATCTTTTTTAAACCAGTGATGAGATTTCTTCCTACGCTTTAGTCTATCATACAATGCCAAAGGTAAAAATTCTCATTTAATCTTATTACTGGTGCCAGGGGATTAATGTCAGGTGGCACTTGTGGTGACAGTGAAAAGATTAAAAAAATAATTCCATTAAATCTGTCTTCTGCATTTGATATTTGAACCGTTAATAAAAGGGATTACCTCCTTTGTAGGCTGTAGTAAAAATAAGCTCAGCATAATTGTTTTATGAACCAAAAGCCTACTTTTAATACATGAAAGATTCCAGTTCATAAAGATCTCTGATTAAGACATTCATTGTGATTTTAGTAGTGTTAGCTTAATGGAAAAAATCAACAGAGTTCCTTCATTCTTTGACTATGAACATTACAGTCATTTAGTAATTTCTTAAATATAATATAATAATAATAAAATTGCATGTGATAAAATAAAGTTCTATATTTCATATAGTTTGAATTTTGTTACTTCTCTAGCCCAGTTATTGACAGGAAAAAAGCCAAGATGATGAATGGAAACAATTAATAGAACCAAAGTGATTTAGAAAAAAAGCTTCCATTACATTTTTGTTCTCCTTTTAGCAATTTTCGATATTCTCACTTTACAGAAGGAAGAGGGAGAAAAAAGGGGGAGATTCCTTCAGCAACTTTCATGCATTATGAGAGAGCATGCAATTGGGAATAATTTGGTATCATTTCTATGTCTAGCATATTCATAAAGGGTACCAGATCTGTGCAATTGCTGTAGGCATTACATTCAGTGCAGTTGTTTCCTTCACACTCCCACTGACAAAGAAAGGGAGAGAAAGACCCCATTATTTAGAATGTGACAGAGCACAGTGGTTCTGCTGTGTGGAATTTAGTTTTTCAGGCTTTGCTCCTACAAAGATGGGATTAAATTTACCTGTGTGCAAAGGGCCACCTGAAAATAGGGCAGGAGTGGGATTTAGCTGGTGTATAATCTTGTGTGGGCCCTTTGCACAGGGGTGAGTTTTACCCATTGAGAAATTAGTTATTTTTTTTAAAGGTTCTTTGAGCATCATAGATACTAAATAGGAATAAATGGTCAGTATTCATCAAGGCAAAAAGTTAATAGTTGATGCCACAAGATTCCATACTAAGACTAGTGTTTAAGGTTGCCAGTTGTCTGGTTTTCGACCAGAATTCCTGGTGGAAAAGGGACCCTGGTGGCTCTGGTCAGCACCGCTGACTGCGCAGTTAAGTCTGGTCAGCGGCGCAGTGGAGCTAAGGCAAACTCCCTGGCTGCCCTAACTCTCGTGCAGCTCCCAGAAGCGGTCGGCATGTCCCTGCAGCCCCTAGGTGCATGGAGATGCGATCAGGGAAGCTCCGCGCGCTGACCCTGCCCTGAGAGCTGCCTCAGCAGCTCCCATTGGCTGGGTACCATGGCCAATGAGAGCTGGAGGGGTGGAGCCTGCAGGAATGGACAGCACACGCCCTGCAGAGCCGCCTAGCCATGCCTCCACCTAGGGACCAGACATGGCGGCCGCTTCTGTGAGCAGCGCAGAGCCAGAGCAGGCAGGGAGCCAGCCTTAGCCCCACTGTGCCATTGACCTGGCTGGACCCTGCACCCCAAACGCCCTGCCCCAGGACGGAACCCCTCCCACACACAAACTCCCTCCCAAAGCCTGCACCCTGCACTCCTCAACTCCTTGCCCCAGGCCTGAACCCCCCTCCTGCACACAAACTCCCTCCTGGAGCCTGCACCCCAAACTTGTCCCACATCCCAACTCCCTTTCCCAGCCCAGAGCTCCTTCCTGTACCCTGAACCCCTCATTTCTGGCCCCACCCCAGAGCCCTCACCCTCAACTGGAGCCCTCACCCCCTCCTGCATCCCAACCCCTTGCCCCGTGAAAGTGAGTGAGGATGGGGGAGAGCAGCAACGGAGGGAGCGGGGCTGGAGTGAGTGGGGGGTGGGGCCAGTATGTTTGGTTTTGTGCAGTTAGAAAGTTGGCAACCCTACTAATGTTGTTTAATATATTTATTAATGATCTACAATAGGAGTTGAGCTATCAGGTGGTAAAATTTGCAGATGTCTCAGAGTTGAGATCACTCAAGTCTAGAGACTATTCTGAGAAATCTCAGAAGGAACTTACCACGTTAAGTGAATGGCAGATAAAATTCAGTGTTAAAGGTTAACTAAGCTGTAATGCAGGGTGCCATGATGCAGATGCACAGGCTGGTAGAGGGAGTCTTACTTCTCCTTATTCTCCTGTACTTAGATAAATCACAATCTGTCCTTTTAAAATGAAGATGCACTATATTAATATATTGCAGTGAAGATTGATGTGATTTAAAAGTACATTCTACTTGCAAACTCAACTAGCAAAGAGCAAAATACCCTCAACCTTTAAAAACTATACTCTGACTAATTTGTGTGGCATAACTCTAGATCATGAATGATCAATAATTGATTAACTGAAACGCTGAACATTAAATAATGTACTACCATTTGTACTGATTAAAAGCTAACTTCTGATATGTGTGGTATGAGCAATCAAGGTTTCTGAGGGATTTATCTCTGGTGCAAAATGAAGCACTGGATGACACTATAGGAAGAGTCAGGTAAATCATGAAGATTTCTATCTTCTTTTACTATACTAAAACAATGCTATTTCATATTTCAAGAGAGTGTAATGTATTGACCCAGAAATCATTTTGTAAACATTTTTATGAATGGAATATTCAGTATTATGGAAGTTCAGATTCTTCTAGTTTGAAAAAAAATATGAGTAAACAGCAAATAATGGTAGAACTCTTAATGCAATAAGACAAGCAAAATATTCACCAGATAACTTCCTTTGATTTTCATTAATTGGATTCCAAGCAGAGATTCCAACCTTCATTTCAGCTAAATATTGTTATTGTTTCCCCCATACGTATCTCTCAGCGTGAGCAATTTTGTGTCTACTATATGCCTTACTCTGACTGCCAAACCAAGACTGAATTTCCCAATTATTTCTTCATAGCACATGACCAGAACACACATCACTGTTGTAACTAGACAAGGGTAAATACTTCAGACATTCTTGAGGATATTTGTGCATGTTTTTAAATAAATTTGGTTAATCTGTGTATGTGCCTCTTTGGCTTGTTTTCTGTAAATATTTTAATACATGAATTTATTGGTAGGAATGTTTGTGGAAACAATACATTTTAAACAAATATTGGAGAATACTTGTGGAAAGCAAATTCTGAATGAGTAAACATGAGTATGTGAACTAGGAACCTGATTCTAAGATATACTCATCTTCTCTAAGTGGAAAACTGACCAGATGATCTTTGTGTCCAACCAAAATTAACCAATACTATTCAAATGTTAAAGGTTGACTATTCATAAAACAAACTGCTCATGAGAAATCTATAGATGAAAAGTGTTTTTAGAAATTTGGTTAAAACATAAGAGTGTGGTGAATGTGAAGAAAAAAGGTTAATTAATGAATTACCTGTGGTTATATGTGATCGGTGGAATTTTTGCGATGTGACTATATAATGTGTATTCTAGATCACTGTTGGTTTACAGTACTGTGTGGCAATATTGGGTACTCAGTATTTGACATTTGATTGAAAACATTCCAAATCCATTAGAGAAACTTCCAAAAGACAAACAACCTAATCTTCCCCCTACTAGACTGTAAAATGCAGCTCTCGGGAAGGAGTCTGAGCTCCCAAAACAGAAACCAAGGACTCCACAAATAGGAGCAGAATCATTTCCCCTTCAAAATGAAAATTGCACTCAAGCAAAGCATGTGTTTAACTTGTTAATGATATCATCCAATGTAGGTGCATTTACACAGTTAGACTGTGAACTCCGAGGATTAGAAGATTCTAAATGTGTCACTCAGTTTAATAATTAGTGGAGTTGGGGAGGGCGCGGTTGAATAACGGCACAGGTGTGGGACTGTGGGTTGTACTGTTGGTCTCCAACGGGCCAGACCCTCAATGGTGTAAACCAGAAATGAGTGTGGCCTCCTTACTCTAATACCAGAGATTTCAAATGATCTGCCAAACCATAGACCTCTAAGTGCACACTCCTCCAGAACATTTCTGTAGTATTTACAGGAAATTCATTGTCAGAGACACGATCAAAGGGTCATGTTTCTACTGAACTAATAAAAGTTTATTTTCTAGATATTGCACATTGTATTGATTGGAATGAGAGAACAGCTATTTTTTCATTATCCAGCCTAGAAGGAAGTGTAGAAATATTACCCACTAGGACTTGTCTTGCTGTGACACTAATAATGCTTTGCAGTTGATCTTTTCTTTGTTATTAAGCCCATTGGGCATGACAGGTTTTACTTACACTCTCCATTAATGTTTGATGTCATATTGTTACACTTCATGCAAATAAAAGTAATTAAGAAATATAAAACACTATAGTCCCCTACACAATCTATACTGAAAGGTTCCCTTGTGGAGTTTCCTGTGAATCCTTCCCATTGGGAGGGGGAGTATACCACATGGTTAAGAAGTAGGCAGTTCAGTTCCCCAAATCAATTGATCTCTAAGATCTGCAAAGTTCAGCGATAATCTTATGGGGAAGGAGATGTTAGAGCTGTCTGCATGGAGCTCCCTGCAGGATCAGTTCCTTGATACTAATAGAGTACTTGGGAGTGGGGTTGGGAAAAAATTAAACTAGCCTCTTCAATAAAAAGCAGGGCAGGACCAGAAACAGAGAGATGCATTCAATGCAGAAAAAGGAGAAATACAGGAAACCTTGAGCCAAACCTCCAGATCAGAACATTTATTCATCCAATTAAACAACAATTCCTTCTTCTTCCTCCCCTCTCCCACCCACTTTATATATATATAAATATATATATATATATGCCCTTGAACTAGATTCATTTTTCACACTCAGGAAAACAAAATCTGTTTTCTTCAACTGGAATTCAATTGTGTATTTTTAGTGAGAGAAGTATATGACCCTCAGGTCAAAAATCTCAAACACAGTCACCTAACTCATATTTAGGCACCTAAAGAAGTGGCTTGACTTTCAGAAGTGCTGGGTAGCTGCAGCTCCCATTGGCTTCAATACTTTCACTGCTCCATAGATGAAGGCAGATGTCATGTTGAACCATTTTGTCAAAGAATAGAGACAATGAATATATATGCAATGGAAAAAATATTAATGGTTAGGTTCTCCTGGCCCCCTTTATTTTTTCTGTGCAACTGGAATGGTAGGAAATTTTCCTGGTGCCATTTTTTTGAGCCTTTCCAGAATCATACAATTTTACTGATAACAAGAAAAAAACAGAATGGCATTGAAGAATGAACATCCGTGGGCACAATCTTTTCACTTCATGGTTACTGTCACTTGTCATCCGTATCCCTCTGCTCTGTTGAGGCCAGCTTGGATCTGCCACTGTCTCTTTGAATCATTTTGTTTTAAATTGGAAAATACATTGTTTATTTACCCACCCTTCTTTATGGAATAGTATAAGAATGCACTTGGTGGATCTGGTGGGAAAGCATTCTCAGTATGTGTTTACACGCTCTGGAATTTGTTTTCCCCCTTTGGTACAAAAGAGCCTGAGCTTGTTAGATTTTGGTGCCCAGAGTGCAGGCTGTTCCTGTTGCAAGGTCTATTTCTATCTATCTAGGTGCTTATATGGCACCCAGTATTGTAGTGTCTGAGCTACTCACAAACGTCAATGAGTTTGTACTTGCATTACACCTGTGAAGCATGGAATTAAGATCACCATTTTAGAGATGGGGAACCGAGTCCCAGAGAGACACTGAGTGGCACAGTTTGTGGCAGAACTAGGTTCTGGACCCACATCTGCTGAGTTCCAGGCCTGTGCCTTACTTACAGACCCATCCTGCCATCCAGGCTTTTGCCTTCTGGGAATGATGTGAGATGGTTTGAGTTATTTTTGTGTGACTTGAATTTCTATTAAATGGGCTTTTCCGTTAATTAATTATGTTTTCTCTTTATGGGCATGGAAGTTCTGAGTTGACAAATTGAAAAATAAATGAAGTAAGAGGGACCAAGCTGTATCATAAATAACAAATGAAGAACAACAATGAAGCATGTTATCTTGGCAATTTCAGGTAACTAATCTGTTAATTACAGCCAGAAACTATGTTGATACCTCAGTTCAGAATTAAAAATAAATCAGCTAAGTGAGGCCAGTCTTTCATATGTTACACAGGCAAATCTCCAGCTGAGGCAAAAAGGACTGCAGAATTTGGCCCAGAGTCAAATTGGCCTTGATTTCAAGGCCTTACAGAATTATCATATATTATGTTTATTATGGTAGTGCCTAAGGCCCAAGCCAGAACAGGACTCTGTTCTATCAGGCCCTGTACAAACACAGAGTAGTAGACAGTCCCTGGCCTGAAGGGCTGGCTAAACAGAAGAGATTGACACTATAGAGGAAAGGGATAATGCTGGGGAATAGGTCCTAGAAGAAATGCAAATGTTTCCCTACTGTAAATTATAAACATATCTGTGTCAGATTCATCATAGATTTATACCAGCTTTTGCCAGTGTAAACTCAGCAACTGGGCCTCTAAGGCACAAACCGCGTGAAGGGAGGAAGCTGTTGCAGCGGAAGGCTGCTGAAACTGCCCTCTTCTTGGGAGGCTTTAAGGGGCTAGCAAAGCTACTGTTCAGTGTTCAAGCATAAAAAGAGAGAATGCCAAGACAGTGCAGCATTTAGGCTTTATGCCTTTCTCCAAGTATGCTGTTCTTTCTCATCAATTACTTCCTAAAAGAAGAGTTCACTAACTTCCTATATACTTCCCAATCATACTGTAGCACTGCCTATTGAGAAGCTATTTATTGTAACAGCCATCAGAGTGTGAGGAATTGGCTGGGAAGGAGCAAACAGAGAGACACTGAGCAGTGTAGCTCTTTCATAGCTAGGGTTGCCACTCTTCTGGGTTTTACCCAGACAGTCCAGTTTTTGGCTTCTGTATCCGGGTGCCATTTAGGTTTGCTAGGTGCCCAGTGTTTGACTGGAAAGTCCAGTCAAAAAGGGGACCTGGCATCCCTAAATGGCACCTGAACCAAAAGTCTGCTTACTGCAGGGCAGGGGGAGGCATCAGGTCATTAACTCATGTCAGCCACTGCTCAGCTGGGGTGCATCCTATCTGCAGGCAGGCTCCTTGAGATGATCCAGCGAGTGACGGGGGAAAGGAGCGAATGCCAGGGGTGGGGCCTTGGGGGAAGAGGTGGGGCAGGGGGTAAGGCCTGGCCTCAGGGTCCAGTTACTAGCAATTAGAAAGATGGTAACCCTATCCATAACCTCTGCTACAAGATTCCTGTAAAGCCTCCATTATAAACTAAATCTGTCCCTGCTCCCTCATATCCCTAATGCTGCTGTTGCCTTTACCTAAGGGCCCCAGCAGCAGCAAAACTGTTTGACCTCCCTGAAATCAGTTCCTTCTCCCTTCTATAACAACATGGGGAAACAGGCTTCCACAGAAAGGTTTGCCATTTTAGTGAATTTGGCCCATTGCCTTCAAATTAAGAGATTAAAAGAACCCCTTGAAGTTGTCTGCATTTTCATTTATTTTTGCATTGATATAGTAGCACAAGCGCTCCCGAAGACTACTGTATAATTTTTCAATCATTTTCTGCTCTGCTTTCAGTGTAAACTGTGTTCGTAATCATCCCAAACGAAGAATACACACTCCATTAGTGACCTCAATCTTCAGCTCATGTCACATCCTTGTCTTTTGCTAGGTAGTTTTTCAAAAGAACTGCTGAATTCCTTTCACAGCTTCTCAAATTTTTAAGCAACATATTTCTCTCAAGAATTTTTCTCCCCTTCAGTCATAACAACAAATGTACAGTGTAAAAAGAGCACCAGCAAAGGACTTGTTTTATATTTTGTCATGTTATCTTCTGCTAGTTGTAGAAGAGCACTGTGACTGTTCTGTTTTGTTTTGGTTTTTGAGAATCCAAAGCCTTTTGTTCTTGAATTTATACAGTCAAACCAAACTTGTTTAATGTTCTCTAATATACACATTGCTTTCTAAATCCCTCAAACACTTTCTCCCATGCTGCCCCTTGTGAATGAGAGAAGCTTTTGGAAAAAATCTGCAAAGCCACTCGAGTGTCCACCTTCAAAATCCCTCCTTAAAACCCACTCGTTTTGATGCCTGCAAAATACTTGACCATGGTTGGCAACTGCTCCTCTGGGACTGTTGCTTAGTACAGTAATCATAATTGCCTCACTGCTCTACTTTGCGGTAGCCACCTGTTATCTTTTGTCATATACTTAGGAATTCAGTGGGACTATGCATTGTGCATGAAGTTAAGCATGTATGTAAGTCTTTGCAGTTTTCAATTGTAAGCTCTTTGAGGCAGGGACTGTCTTTTCATGCAGTGCCTCGCACAGTCAGGTTCTAGTCCATGATTGGGACCTTTAGGCACTGCCACAGAACTACTAATTTTTTTTTCATTTTTGCACATCCCTGCATAACTGGATTCAGATATGGCCTAAATCATGATGTACGAAAATATCAGCATAATGTATTAGTTATTTCTGACCTAAAGTGGAAAGTAGTGGACATTTCATGAGGTTGTTTGTTTCATCCACATTTTGCAGATGCAGATAGTTTTAGCTGAGTTTTAATAAAAGCATATGTACTAAATCAAACCTAACCTACTGAGGGTTGCTCATCACAACATTACACACCTCTAACCAATATGTATCCAAACATGCATTAAGGCTTTTAAAGTTGAAGTATATTTGGGTCTGATTTTATTTTTATGCTGGTGTAACTATAACTCTATTGGTATCCATTGATGTAGTCTTGATTTACAATAGTGTAAGGTGTCAAGTATCAGGGGGTAGCCATGTTAGTCTGTATCCACAAAAACACCAAGGAGTCCGGTGGCACCTTAAAGACTAATAGATTTATTTGGGCATAAGCTTTCGTGGGTAAAAAGCTATTTCTTCACGTGAAGAAGTGGGTTTTTTACCCATGAAAGTTTATGCCCAAATAAATCTGTTAGTCTTTAATGTGCCACTGGACGCAATAGTGTAAGGTAGATCAGAATAAGGCCACATGAAGTACGGTGGGAAAAAATGGCTTTCACATTGGTATAATAAAGACATTTCTAAATAGTGCAGATTATCTCAGTAATGAAGGCGAAGCCTGGAAAATCAACTTTTTGAAGGAGGAGTGCTACTTTCTGAGGCAATCTATGGAGATTTTGCAAAGTCCAAAAACATGCCACTGTTGTGAGAGGTGAGCACTGTTCAGCTGTGATGATGAACTTTCAGGATCACCTTGTAATTAATCTCAACTCGGGGAATTTCAAGTGTTGGTAAATTTGCTTTTAAAATTTAAAGTTGTTGGCAGGTAGGGCATGCTTGTGTGTAGATCATTCTTGGGTGAGGGGGACAAAGGCTTGAGCTTAATTTATATGGTCAAGTCAAGAAGCGTAACAAATGTTTACACATATTTAAAGTATTGAAATAGCTAGTTTGTTGCGGAGAGGCACAGTCAGGCCTGCATTAAGCTTGAATTTCTCCAGGATGATGATTTGGCTGACAATAGTTTGGTAAATGCATGGAATTACATTTTGGTGCTCACATAATGGATTATTTACAGGAAAAAAGGTAAAAAAAAACCAAACACTTTCCACTTGTCAGTGTCTACATAATGTGAATTGAGGCACTGTGTGGCAGCTACAGAGGAAAGTACCCTTCGTAGTGCTCCCACAAAGCCCTCCGTGGGGAACAGAGCTGGGCCACACAGCCTCTGTGGGAGCACTTGAGAGACACAGTCTCACTTGGTGTGCACTCCTTTGATTGTCCAGCAGGTATGTTCCTAGGGGTTAAAGCAAAGAAACAGTGAAAGTATATGGCAATGAAGATTGTCTTCTGTGTGTCTTAAGGCAAGGCATTGGTCCCTTGGAAGGGGGGTGGAAGGATGCCATATCTTATACTGACATGTGCCAACTTTTCATAAACTCAAGGTTGGATCTGTGGGAAGAACATCTCCCTACAGAAGAAACTAACACAATAGGAACAGGTATTCTTTGTTCAATCTGCAACTCTGAATAAGACACAATTTTTTAGTTCTTAGCTCCAACACCTGGCAATTTGCTGACCAGGCCTATCTTAGCAAAGGCAATGTTATCTTGTTTATTCTGCTTTTCTCTTAGCTAATCACTATTTGCTAGGCCTCTGGTCTCTTGACCAAACTCTGGACTTTGGGTCTGGAAAAGAGCTGGCACAATCCATATATCAGGTTGTTATATAAAATGCACATGGATTTTAACCCTTCAGTCATGGTCCCTTTCTGTCATGCATCATGAAACCTGTCCGTAGGTATCATAATTCGTACGGCTGGAGCGCAGCTGGGACTGGACAGCCTCCTCTTCCCAAATGCTGATGAGGTCCACAGCTCAGCATTGCTCCAAGCGGGGGATTGCCTGGTATGTGGAGCAGGACTGGCCACCTGGAAAGATGCACTGAGACCACTGCATGCATCACCAAACAAAGAGGAAGGGGACTTTCAAAATTCCAAAGGAATTTATGGGGTGGGGCTGACGGTTGGTCACCTGAGGGCAGGGCAGTAAAGTTCAAACCACTGACCAGAGAGGTGAGAACAGGCATTGTGGGACACCTGCTGGAAGCCAGTCGCAGCGCTGTAATCGACCACAGTGTCTACACTCAAGTATCAGAGGGGTAGCCATGTTAGTCTGGATCCTGTTAGTCTTAAAGGTGCCACAGGACTCTCTGTTGCTTTTTACAGTGTCTACACTGGCACTGCTGCACTGTAGCCCCGGTGCAGAAAGTTGTACGCCTCTCGTTGGGGTGGTTTTTTTAAAGCACTACCACTGCACAGTTTCTGCGCACTAAGTGGCTTGGCAGTATGTACACCTCAGGAGTTACAGCACAGAAAGCTGCTTTACTGTGCAGAAACTTGCCAGTGTAGACAAGGCTTTAATGAGTCAAGAGTTTAGGATGTCAGGGAGAAGAAACTTCTTGTAATCGAGGCAAAAGTTAACCAAGGTCCTGGACAAGAGTTTTGCATTTGGAATGGAGTGGAATGGCCAGATGCCTGAGATGAGGAGGAAAAACCTGAATGATATAGCAACAGTATCTGTATTGTACAATTAGGAAAGAAAAATCAAAAACTGAACCAAGCTTGCGGGAGAGAGAGAGGACAGTGGCTTTGCCAGAAGGAAACAGAAACAAAAGAAAACATTTTTGCAATACTCAATGGATCAGATCCTTGGACACTCCAAACTCCCCTCTGCACTGCTCCAATTCATAGGGATTCCTCATAGGGGAATCCTCAGCTGACCCTCACTGGGTGTTTGCAGCAGTTCCCAGCCTCATTCTCAGCTCCACTCCACTCCACCCCTGCTTGGTTTCTGACTCAAGCTCTGACCCTTGGATCTGACTCCTGGTTCCTGACACCAGCTCTGACCCCCAGCACTGTTCCCGGCCCCAGACTCCAGTTTTGACAATTAGGCCTGTTTGCTCAGTGCTCCAACCAATCAAGTTCTGACCACTGGGCCCGACTACTGCTGCTCTGACCACTAAGCATGACTGCCCATGCTTCAGTCTGAGACATCACCTGTGTGATCTCAGTCCTTTTCCCAAGTCACAAAATCCATCACCATAAGTGTTCTTTGAGAGGGCAATAGGCATGGAGACTGAACTCACCTTCTGGAGTTCAGCTTTTTTCATTTATTTTATTTTTTTGCTTTCCCACATGAAGTAACTGTTTGGTGGCTCAAGGTAGACTTAATTTTCCAGGGATATCAATCTGAAACCCTTTTGTAAACACTGAAATTCACTTGAAAATTAAAAAAAGAAAAGAAAAGAAAAAAATTCATAACTGTGCTTTCCTTTTTCCTCCCTGGCTCCAAAGATAACACAGCTTTACTTCACTTAATTCTTAGCCTTATTTTTTGTCAAAGGTTACCTCCCTTGTTTGATCTATCAGTCAAAATTTAGTAAGATCTGGAAAGCAGATCATAATATGCCCTCCTTTTCCTTTTTTAATTTTTTAAAATCTACCTTAGATTACTAATATCTCCTGAGGGAGAATCTATAAACAGTTCTTTCACCAGAGCTGTTCCCTCAGTTACACTATGGTTCTGGGAACACTTTTCATCAAATAAAGAGTTTATAATTTGCTGGAAATGTTCTGCATAAGGCTGAAAACTGACACACAAGGTGCCAATTTAGGAGCAAAGATTCTTTAACCCTTTTCACAAAACCTGTTTTGATGATCTTTTAAATTAAATGAATGCAATACCGTATATACTCATTCATAAGACAATTTTTTTTAGTAAAAAAGGGAAGCACCAGAGAAGGGGGTTGGCTTATGAACAGGTATAGAGAGGGAGAGGTGGGACACAGCCCCTCCCCCCAACAGAGGGAGGGAGGAGAGGCAGCGCAGCCAGCAGAGCCAGAACGGAAGAGGCGGGGCCAGAGTCTCTCCGCTTCTGGCCACGCTGCTCTCCCCCCAGACTCCGAAGCAGCTGCAGCTGCGGGGCTGGCAGGCTGCAGCCGCGACGCTTGGCCCCACCCCCCAGAGCAGGCTGTGGCTGCGCTGCCCGGGCGCCGGAGCACACTGCAGCTGTGCAGCCTGGCCCAGCCTGCTAGAACATGCCGTGGCTGCGCCGCCCGGTCTGGATCACCGGAGCAGGCTGCGGCCGCGCTGCCCAGCCTGCCGTAGCCCTGCAGCACCGCTAACTGAACTTTTATGGCCCAGTCGGCGGTGCTGACCGGAACCGCCAGGGTGTTCCAGTCGAAAACTTGACACCTGGCAACCTAGGGAGGAGCTGATATTAAAATATTGAGAACAAATAACAGCAGCTTCAGGGATTGTACATTGAGGCATAGGAAAAACAGTCCTTTTGACAGACTAGGTATTAGAAACATTGACCAAGATGAATGTGACTTAGCCTAGGGCTGATTTAAATGTATTGCCTTTTCATTTAAGGACAATAAAGGTTTTCTGACTGGAGTTCACTGATATTTTGAAATGTGTAAAATTATTCCATCAGACAATTTCTGATCACGTATACACAATAGGAAAAAAAGGACACCGCTGATATCAACCAGCAGTAGTTTCTGTGCCATACCTTCTATAAAGCTGAATGTGTTCTCTGAAATGATTGGATAAAAGTTATTGCTTTTGATGACATGATTTAAATGGTTCTGCTTCACTTAACTTCTCTCAAGACCTGATCCCATGACATGTAGAGCACACCCACTGAAGTTAACAAAACTATGCTGATGTACATCAGCTGAAGAGCTCTGTGTTGCTACATCTCTGGTCAGACACTATTTTTGTGGTGTCGGTAACCCATTTAGTCAGGCATTGCTAGCCACACTCATTTATTTCTCCATAACAGGAAGTAGCTAAAACTGACCTGCCTGTATGGGTAGCTTTTGTAACATGTATTTATTTATTCTCAATTTATCACAACCTATCTAGATGGTCTGATGCAGGGTGTGGGAGGGTGGGGATGAAGAAATTCATAAAATATAATTAAAATTACACATAGGAGAGTAGTTTCTGTGCTATGGCTGGGGCAAAACAGATTGAAATTTGTCAAGGTTATTGTTGTGTGAATGGAGACTGCACAATTGAGAGATGACTACTTCCTTAAGCACTGTGTAGCAAGCAAAGGTTAAAGATGAAGCAGTAATTAGAGAAAATGTCAGATCGTGCAAGGATTCATTTTATGGTAGACCAACAAAAATTATGGTTCATTAAGAGGAAGAGAACTGGAATTATCTTTGCATGAAATCAGTGACTTTAATCCATTTTTTATGCAGACTTTTGGCAGATTTTATTAAAATAAATTCGATTATAGTTTTTATTACTGGGCAATCGTATATTTGTATGACACCTGTATAGCAATTGTCATTGCTACTTAGCAACTTAGCTATCTTTGACTTTAATCAAATGACTATTTTAGTTTGACAACAGTGCCTGACATATTCTAGGTGATCCCTTAAATACTTAAAGAATATGTCTGCTATAGCTCTTGAACGATCTAATTTCATTTTTTAAAATAATAGTTTTCTGCCATCATGCTAATATTTTTTCAGCCAATTCAAAAGTGTAGGACTAGAATGTTAGATGGACTAGTAATACTTTAAGCATTATAGCTTCTGGAAGTTGAATCTAGACAAATTCAGACTGGAAAAAATTACTCTCACCATTTTTAATGCACTGGGACTAATTTTGGGGAAGTTTTATGGCCTGTGTTACACAGGAGGTCAGACTAGATCGGGGTCGGCAACCGGCTCGCCAGGGTAAGCACCCTAGCGGGCTGGGCCAGTTTATTTACCTGCTGACGCGGCAGGTTCGGCCGATCGCGGCCCCCACTGGCTGCGGTTCACCGTCCCGGGCCAATGGGGGGTGGCAAGAAGCCGCGGCCAGCACATCACTCGCCCGCGCCGCTTCCCGCCGCCCCCATTGGCCCGGGACGGTAAACTGCGGCCAGTGGGGGCCGCGATCAGCCGAACCTGCCGTGTCAGCAGGTAAATAAACTGGCCCAGCCCACCAGGGTGCTTATCCTGGCGAGTCGCGTGCCAAACGTTGCCGACCCCTGGACTAGATGATCACAGTGGTCCCTTCTGGCCTTTTAATCTATGAGTGAATGGTAACAATCATATAATAAAACTTTGCCTTCAGTATTGCCTTTCATTTAAGTTCATCAAAGCTTTTTTCTGTTTGTTTACAGAAGAGGAAACTGAGGCACAGAGGTAAAGTTATTTGTCCAAGGTCATGTAGCAAGCCAATGTATCAGGAATATATTTACACAGCTGAGGCCAGAGTTCTACAAACTTTAGGTAGGAAATTGCTCATGTATTTATCATGATTGCATATATAAGTCAGGTAAATACATACCAAAGCTGCCTAATTATACATTTGCTTAAGAAATTCATATTTGATGGCTAACTTTTTTGTATCTCTTGCCCTAAATTTTGGAGTGCCCCCAGAGGGCACTGCTGAGATAGCTGGAACAGTTCATCCCTCTCAGAATTATTGTTTTAGGTTCTCTTCAGACATTACTGCATTAGTTAGTTTAGATCAGGTTTTCCCTTGTGACCATAAGGACTAGGAACCTTTTTAAATAAAAGCCAGCTGAGGTTCTGATTTCATATTAGGATTTGAGGTCCTAACCAGGAGCCTGCAGTGCTTATGCCTTAATTGGGCCCATGTGGGAATCAGCTAGCAGTAACATGGCTCTTTAAGCAGTCATGCTGCCAGCAGGAGGGGGAGGCCTTATGGCAGCTTGTTACAGGCACTGGGCTTCAGCAGGGGTGATGAGATTTATGTGGATTCCTGTGACCAGTAACAACTTAGGGAACTCAAACCCTTATCCATTTCACCAGGGAGGGTGGGTGATTACCTCCTTTTCCTCCCAATAAAATGATAAACACATTAATCAGAACAGGGTCTTTAGACTGTAAATTCCCTGAGCTAGGCAGTGGATCTAACCTGCTGTATGACCTTGGGAAAGTCACTTAATCTCTTTACTTCAGGGTCCCTCTCTGAAAATAGTGGATAATAGTAATATCTTTTGTAAAGCACTTAAGTTTCCAAATTAAAAATCCAATGTAAAAGCAAAGAATCATATTCTGTTTTGTATGCTGCATGATCTCATAACATTTTGTGTACCCGTAATTTATTTTCAAGAGCCAGATTTTCATACAGTGATGTCAGAGTTCCAAACATATGTCTCATGCCTATTTTTGCTTATATAATTATACACAGTTGTATTAATATTCTATTTGCATGAGCAAATAACTGATTTGCATGGTAACTGTGTATACATTGATAGGTGCAAATATTCATGGAGGTCTTAGGCTTCATCTAATGAAAAATCTGGCCCTAAAAGTTAATTGTATTTACAGTCCTCATCTGGCAAAGGGATGAACTATTGAAGATGGCATAGGTCTTTTCGATCTTTAACTTATACTGTGATTAGCCGAATCATGATATTCTTACTCTGTTTAGGAGTGATTTCCTGATAAGAAATACAATTAGATCACATCATGGGCTAATTCTTGCAGAGTCTAATGTATGGTGTTATACCACTTAATCACAGAGAACCCACAGCTTTTCAGATTCTTGTTTTATAGTACCGTATATACTCGATCATAAGCCGGTTCGTTTATAAGCTGACCCCCGCAAGATGGAGAAGTAAAAATGGAAAATGTTTATGACCCGTTCATAAGCCGACCCTATAATTCAGGGGACAGCAAACTTTGGCTCTCGGGCCATGAGGATAAGCTGCTGGCAGGCTGATATGGTTTGTTTACCTTGAGCATCCGCAGGCACGGAGGTAAACCTAAGTAAACAAAGTGTCCCGGCGTGCCTGGGACAGCAACTGGTGGGGAAATTTTGTGGGGGGAGAAGCTGGGGGTCAGGGGAGTAACCCCTGTGACCAACCCCTACATGACCCCACCCCTAGCCTGGGACCCCCACACTCTTCCCATCCCATCCCTTCCCACCTTATATGGGGAAGGCCAGGGAAGGATGTCTGGAGGGAATGAGTGAGCGGGGGATGGTGCCTCAGGGAAGGGGAGGGGCTAGGGTGTTTGGTTTTGTGCGATTAGAAAGTTCGCAACCCTACTTTAGTAATGCTAAACAATACTGCTTCTGTAAAATGTGTTTAAACTTCACAGAGATGACCTTGGGAGCCCAGCCTCCCTCTTTGTTATCGGCAGCAGAACGGCTGTGCAGAATTAAAAAGTGGCCAAGAAGAACTAAGGAGGACTTTCTGTGTGATGTTATGATGCACTCCGCCACCGAGAAACAGGAATTGAAGGAGTAACAGGACAGCAAGAAGAGGGACCAAAAGGTGAATGTGGCACGCCAGAATGAAGCCACGGAGTTGCTCTTAAAGGTTATGGAGCGCCAAGCAGACACGCTCCAGGTGATACTAGCTCTTCAAACCGAGCAGCTCCGTGCCCACCCTCCCCTGCAGCCGCTGTCACAAAACTCATTCCCATGAGCCCCCCAAACACCGCCAACACACTCTTATCAACCTCCTGACTCCAGTCTATACCCGTGGCATTTCACGCCCCCCCCCCACAGTCCAGCACTGCAGACTCCCACTACCCAATGCACTCAACACCCATCCGTCTGCAGTTTGGCCCTGCTTTAGCCGTCCTGGGACCCCTCCTTCTTCTGGGATGTTCCCTTCCTCCATCCCCCCCACTGTTGCTGGATTTTTTTGTTTGACTCTCTCCTCCGGTTGTTGTCTTTTAGTAAAAGATTGTGTTGATTTGAAAGCAATTTTTATTCTATTAATTGAAAGCAAAGAGAGCCCTGTGAAGCAACATACAATTATGTTAAATCCACATATTGCATCATGTGCACAGATCACCCCCTAGCATTACAAGCACTGCAGTCCCAAGCATATCAACAAATATTAGTGGCTTTCAGCTTTAAATTGCTGCCTCAAGGCATCCCTGATCCTTATGGCCCCGCACTGTGCCCCTCTAATAGCCCTGGTCTCTGGCTGTTCAAACTCAGCCTCCGGGTGCTGAGCCTCTGTGGTCCAGTCCTGGGTGAAGCTTTCACCCTTCCCTTCACAAATATTATGGAATGTACAGCACACGGCTATAAGTCTAGGAATATTGTCATTGGCCATGTCCAGCTTCCCTTACAGGTATCACCAATGTTCTTTTAAATGGCCAAATGCACACTCTATGTCATTCTGCCCTTGCTCAGCCTGTTGTTGAACTGCTCCTTGCTGCTGTCAAGTTGCCCTGTGTATGGCTTCATAAGCTACGGCATTAAGGGGTAGGTGGGGTCTCCCAAGATCACAATGGGCATTTCAACTTCCCTATGGTGATCTTCTGGTCCAGGAAGAAAGTCCCTGTTTGCAGCTTCTTGAACAGGCCAGTGTTCCGAAAGATGCGTGCACTGTGCACCTTTCCAGACCAGCCAGTGTTAATATCTGTGAAATGCCCACGGTGATCCACAAGCGCCTGGAGAACCATTGAGAAATACCGCTTGCAATTAATGTACTTGGTGGTCTGGTGCCAGAATTGGAATGTGCGTGTCATCTATTGCCCCTCTGCAGTTAGGGAAGCCTATTTGTGCAAAGCCATCTACAATGTCACGCACGTTGCCCAGAGTCACGATCTTTTCGTGGAGGATGCGATTAATGGCCCTGCACGCTTCCGTCAACATGAGTAGATTTTCCCACTCCGAACTGATTAGCGACCGATCGGTAGCAGTCTGGAGTAGCCAGCTTCTACAGTGCAATTGCCAAGTGCTTCTCCAATGGCAGGGCAGCTCTCATTCTCGTGTCCTTGTGCCGCGAGAATGAGAGCTCATCACACAGTTCCATGAATGTGGCTTTCCTCATCCGGAAGTTCTGCAGCCACTGCTCATCATCCCAGATGTGCATGACTATGTGCTCCCACCACTCAATGCTTGTTTCCTGAGCCAAAAAGTGGCATTCCACTGTGGTCAGCACCTCTGTGAATGCCACAAGCAATCTCATGTCATAGCTACTACTTGTGACAAGATCAATGTTGTACTCCTCTTGCCTTTGTAGTTTAAGGAATAACTCCACTGCCACTCGTGACGAGTTGGTCAGAGTGAGCATCATACTGGTCAACAGTTCAGGATCCATTCCTGAAGCCCGAAGAGGCAGGGCACACACTACACAAACTGTTGAAAGATGGCGCCACATGCAGATGGAAGCACAGGCATTGCTGGGATGTGAAGCAATGCATCACGGGTCATTGGGACAGGACCCAGGATGCCCCGCAACTCCCTTCTCCTTCCCACAAGCCTTAGCAGCAGAAGAGAAAGAAGTGCTCTGTGAGAGAGCTGCCCAGAGAGCACTGCTCCGAATACCGCTGCAAGTGCTACAGGTGTGAACATGCTATTGCGTAGGCATCTGACAGTGTGAACACACAACAGTGGTTTCCCTTCAGCACTCTCTGAGCAGCACTGTAACTGCCGGTGCTGTAACTCTGCCAGTGTAGACACACCTTACCTTTCATTCTGTCCAAAATGCAGTTGCAAATATCAACCAATGAATGTGGATGGAGCCTGCCTTTCACTGCGGCATGTAGCTACATGTACCCTATACACCATTGCAAATGTAAACAAAGTCTTGTTTCCTAATTTGGTACTGTGTTTTAAATTTATATTTAAAGTAAGCATTGAACCAAATCCTGCTTGCCTTACTCATGCAGTAGTCTTACCAAAGCCAATGAGAATACTTGCATGAGTAAAGTAAGTAAGTCATGGTCTGAGATGGAGGGCATACATATAATCCACTTTTCTTTTTGTTCTCATTCTCAAATATGTACTATGTGACATATTATTCAAACAGTTTCTTGTATATTTTTAAAATTTTCCAGTGCGAAAAATGCTTTCTGAAATTTTAAATTCAGTTTATTGTAGTGATGAAACAATTCTGAGAGTAAAACTCTCTCTGATAAAGAAAGTGTGAAGTATTATCAAGATGACTTCTTTAGCAGTTAAAACAAGTATCTATCTGCTATCAATTTAGGTACCGTTTGCCAGGAAATAACATGAGAGTGCTTTGTGCTCATAAATTACACTGACTTCTCATTAAGAGAACTATTTACAGAGATGCTGCAACTACAGCTAGAATTCTAGCCATGTGCCTACGGACTGACCTCCTCATAGTTCCTTCAAATGCTTCCCTCCTGCAACTTGTGTTTCTCCCTCCAAATTCCATGGAGGTTGCTACTGACTGAATTAGTGCTGGTCAAGAAAAGAGGAAACAGCCTGGGTTGGAATTTTTAAATTGCAAAACTGTGTTCCCAGCGTACATTACATTTTATTGGAAAGATTACAACATTTTGAAACAAGATGGTTCTAAAAAAATCATTGGGCCATATCCTCCACTATTCTATGGAGCTGAACCAAGTTGGTTCAGCTCCATAGAATTGCACCAGTTGAAGATCTGGTCCAATGATTCTGTTGTAGTGCAGCAAATGTCTGGTACTTGTAAACACTGAGACAAGGAATGAATGGAAAGTATCTATGGAGTGTTGGG
Source organism: Chrysemys picta bellii (assembly GCF_011386835.1). NCBI lineage: Eukaryota > Metazoa > Chordata > Testudines > Emydidae > Chrysemys > Chrysemys picta. The sequence goes on along the minus strand of NC_088798.1, from coordinate 47,503,930 downwards.
TGAAGTCTTAAAAGACAGAGTGTTTGTTGTAGTTGAAGCCATAACCTTCCTTTCTGGAAAATGTTGCTCCAGTAAAAAAAATTAGGTATAAAGCAGGTCAGACAAAGTATGTGCAAACCTTTGAGCAGTCACTCTGTGCTTGTAAGAGGTATAATGATAGCTCTCTGTGCATTGCCAAATATTAGTGCTGTCATGTTGCTGAGTGGTTAGCAGATATTTAACCTGAGAAGTGGGATATTTACTTTAAAGAATAAATGAATAGACAGCACACACAGAATTCTTAAATTATCTTAATCTGCTTACTTAGGAATGGACAATTCCTTTTGTTAGCTTTTGAATGGAGAGGGGAGATATGAGTGCTTTCTATAAATACATCAGAGGGATAAATACCAGAGAGGGAGAAGAATTATTTAAATTAAGGGCCAATGTTGGTACAAGAACAAATGGATATAAAACTGGCTATCAACAAGTTTAGGCTCGAAATTAGGCAAATTTTTTTTTCTAATCATCGCAGAAGTAAAGTTTTGGAACAGCCTTCCAAGGGGAGCAGTGGTGGCAAAAAACCTAACTGGCTTCAAGACTGAGAGTGATAAGTTTATGGAAGGGATAGTATGATTGGACTGCCTAAAATGGCATATGGCCCTTCAGCAGCTGTCAGTAGCAAAAATTTCCAACTGCTGGAGACAGGACACCAAATGGGGAGGGCTCTGAGTTACGACAGAGAATTCTTTCCCAGGTATCTACCTGGTGGGTCTTGCCCACATGTTCAGGGTCAAACTGATCACCATATTTGGGATTGGGAAGGAATTTTCTCCTGAGTCAGATTGGCAGAGACCCTAGTAGGGTTTGTCTTCCTCTGCAGCATGAGGCACGGGTCACTTGCAGGTTTAAACTAATGTAAATGGTGGATTCTCTGTAACTTGACATCTTTAAACCATGATATGAGGACTTCAGTAACTCAGTCCAAGGTTAGAGGCCTATTTCAGGAGTGGGTGAGGTTCTGTGTCCTACAATGTGCAGGAGGTCAGACTAGATGATCACGATGTTCCCTTCTGACTTTAAAGTCTCTGAGTAGTTTTTTAACATCAAGAGCTGCACAATTCAGGTGTGTGCCAAATAGAAGCTAATAGATAATGGGTCTGATCCCATTGAAACCAGTCAAATCAGTTATAAACAGGGCCCCACATATTACTCTGCCATGTCATCTTGGGCAATCCTGAGCATCTCTCATTCCCAGACAGAGCAGCTGCTTCTCTTTTATAAACTCCATTACCAAACCAAGGCCCTGTGTTACAGGGTGTTGCACACTCCCAACATAAACACTCCCTTGCTTAATCTCTGCTGCCTATATATATTAAGGCTTTTTGTCTATGCTTGGACACATTTTCAGGGCATCTGCTCATTTACCTATCTAGACAACCCTACTTCTGTGTTTTAGATCAGTGGTTCTCAACCAGGGGTCCAGGGCCCCCTAGGGGGCCATGAGCAGATTTCAGGGGATCCATCAAGCATGGCCAGTGTTAGACTCGCTAGGGTCCAGGGCAGAAAGTCGAACTTGGGACTGCAGCCTGGGGCACCAAGCCCCACCACCCAGGGCTGATGCCAAAGCCTGAGCAACTTAGCTTCACAGAGTCCTCTGTGGTGTGGGGCCCCAGGCAATTGCCCTATTTGCTATCGCCTAATGCTGGTCCTGGCTTTTATATGCAGAAAAACAATTGTTGTGGCACAGCTGTACCGTGGAGTTTTTATAGCATGGTGTGGGGAGCCTCAATAAGAAAAAGGCCAAGAACCCCTGTTTTAGACCACACTTGCCTAGGATTGCCTTGCACTTCTTAAAATGCCAACACTACTCGTTTTCCACTCAGTATCTCTCAGGTTCCACATCACTGATCTGTTGGAACCTGTTGTACTGAAAAAGGGTCCCTTCTTTTACGATATAGAGGCTGGATTTCCAAAAGAGCCTGCACCCCCATTGGGGCCAGATTTTCCAAAGAGGTGTATGTTCATGTATCCCACTGGTGTGTGTGTGTTACAGGTCCCACTCTGTGCTGATCTGCAGAGGGTATGAGTTATTACATCCCCCCCAGGGTCGCCCAGAGGATTCTGGGGGCCTGGGGCAAAGCAATTTTGGGGGCCCCTTCCATAAAAAATAGTTGCAATACTATAGTAACATGTATTTGGAAATGTAAAAAATAACTAGTGAAATACATAAAAAAATTAATTGGTAATAATTTGAAAATACACTAAATACATTATTTAAAAACATTAAATGCTTTAATGGTATGTATACATTTGCAATTACATAATGGGCTGTTGCTGGGTGATGGGGATGGTTGGTGCCAATGGGCTGTTGCTGCCTGGGGTGGTGCTGCTGTTGCCCAGGGCTGGGTGGGGAGCTGGGCTCTGGGTTCAGGGGTGCCCGGCTCACAGGGGCTGGGCTCAGGGCTGTGGGGAGATGGGGTCACGGGGGTGTCCTGCTCAGAAGGGCTGGGCTCGGAGCTGGGGGTCAGGGCTGTGGGAGTAATGGGGTTGGGGGGGAACCTGGCTCAGAGGGGCTGGGCTCAGAGCTGGGGGTCAGGGCTGTGGGGAGGATGGGGTCAGGGGGGTGCCCAGCCCCTTACCATGCCGCTTACCCCCTCTCCTGGAGCCTCAGCGCGCCACGTCCAGGAGCGGCCCTGGACAGCGCTGCAGCGGCGTGGTATCTCCGCGGGGCCTGAGTTCCCACCGCTCGGCCGCAGCTCGCAGCCCTGCCCCCTTACCAGCTGAGACGCCGTGGGATGGGGGAAGACTGAGGCGGGGGGAGCCTCCAACATACTTGTGGGGGCCCCTGCGGGGCCTGGGGCAAATTGCCCCACTTGCACCCCCCTCTGGGCGGCCCGGCATCCCCCACTACAGAAACTTGGGTCTTCAGCTTAAGCTCATGCTTTTAGCTCTGAAGGCCCTCTGAAGGCTGTTCAATCACCTGTGTGTCAGCTAAAAGGGCAGCTGTCATACTGAGTTTTGAAAAATGAAATAGTCAGTGGAAGGGGAACTTGGACTTTGGGTCTTTCCTCTCCCGGGGGGAGGAGGACATACCCTAAGCACAGAACTATAGCATTAGTCTCACTTTTCCCCTGCCTCAATGACAATTATTTCAGACAATGTGGAATAGTTTCAACAGGAAAGACAAAGAAAAGCCCACCCTAGAGTATCTCATAGCCTAGTGGTTAGAGCAGTCACCTACAATGTAGGGGACTAGGATTCAAATCCCTGCTGCACCTCTGGCAAAGGAGGGATTTGAACTTGAGTCTCTTGCATTCTGCGAGAGTGCTCTAACCACTACTACATCAGACTCTGCAGGAGAGATAGGCAAGGGAATACCTAATTTGAGGATCTCACTGGGTTTTAGGCATGAGCTAACTGCCAGGCTGCCAGGACATAGGCAGATGTGTGCATCCCACTGGCAGATTTTCAGGTGTCTGAGGGACTTTACTGGTGCAAATTTAGGCACCGGGGGATTTTAGGCATCTAGAGGGTTAGGCAGCAGCTGAGCAGGCATTTTGAGGATCTGAATTTTGGATTTAGGCACATAAAGTGGCAGTTAGGTGCTTAAATCCCTCTGTGAATTTAGCCCTAAGTGACTTATCCAGGGTCACACAGGAAGCTTGTGACAGAGCAAGGAATTGAATCTGGGTCTTCTAAGTTCCAGGCTTAGGAGTTCCTGGTTAGGCCTTATCCACTGGAACATCCTTCCACCTCCTTCCTGCCAGAGTGGTGTAAAGACTCTCTTAGATTCTCCTGTGTCTTGAAGCACATGAGGTAACCCATTTTTCCCACTGCTGTCCAGATAGAGCAAGATGTTTGACTACATCGTAAGTTGTCTTCATGATGGCAGCATCCATTTTGATCCTCCTGTAATAGGTCATTCTTTTTTCTCCACACCTTCTCTTTCCTTCAAGTGAAATCCATTCCAAGACTTACCTGTGCTTCTATCACCGGGTACTCTGATAACATGGTTGAACAACAGTAGCCTGTCTAATTATTGAATCCACAGTCTGCTGACCCATGCAGTGCAGCACTTCCACATTGGTCGCACAGTCTCTCTGATGAATTCCTAATCTTCTTCTTAAACAATGCTGGTGGAATGCATTCAGTTTCCTGTTATATACTGAAACCATCTTCCACGCTTCTTAGGCACACAATAGTGTTGAAAGGAGAATAGCATTGTGCAATCTCATTTTAGTGTATAGATTTATCTTCTTACTCTTTCAGATGTTTGACAAATGAGAAAATGATCCACGGGTTTTACCGATTCTTGCATGAGAATCTTTAATGAGCTGCCATTAACAGTTATTTTACTTCCAAGGTAGACATAAGAACGGCCATACTAGGTCAGACCAAAGGTCCATCTAGCCCAGTATCCTGTCTTCCAACAGTAGCTAATGCCAGGTGCTTCAGAGGGAATGAACAAAACAGTCAATCATCAAGTGACCCATCCCATGTCGCCCATTCCCAGCTTCTGGCAAACAGAGGCTAGGGACACCATCCCTGCCCATCCTGGCTAATAGCCATTGATAGACTTATCCTCCATGAATTTATCTAGTTCTTTTTTGAACTCTGCTATAATCTTGGCCTTCAGAACATCCTCTGGCAAAAAGTTCCACAGGTTGACAAAGTGATCAACTCTTTTGTACTGTTCTCTATCAATCACACATCCACCATGTTGACAGCATTCTCTCCTGTCTCTATGTGCTTGGTATTCTGCATATTGATACAAAGTCCCACTTTAGCAGTTTCTGCTTTTATAATCAGAGTCTTTTCATTCCATCCAAGTTGGTGTCCAATGTGACTGTATCATCTGCAAAATATAAATCTTGCAGTTTATCTCCTGCCCAGCTAATCCCAGTGTCCTCGGCAGTAGCTGTTGCTCTTCTCATCACAAAGTCTATAGTCTATGATAATGCAAAAGAGGCATGGGGATAGTATACAATCTTGCCTTAGGGTATGTCTACAGTACGAAATTAATTCGAAATTATTCTATTCGAATTTTCGGAAGTGATTTTATACATTCGGTGTTGTGTGTCCCCACTAAAGCGTGTGAATTCGGTGGAGTGCGTCCACAGTACTGAGGCTAGCATAGAATGTCAGAGCAGTGCACTGTGAGTAGCTATCCCACAGTTCCCGCAGTCCCCGCCGCCCATTGGAATTCTGGGTTAAGCTCCCAGTGCAAAAACATTCTAGCAGGTGTTTCTGGGTGTGTGTCATCACTCGCTCCTCCCTCCGTGAAAGCTACGGCAGATGCCATACTGCCAGCAGACTGTGCAATACGGTTCACCGCCTGTCTCCTGGTACTATGAATCCACCTTGCATGTCCTCTCGTCTTTCTAGATACTCTTTTATCTAACCATTTCCCGCCTTTTTTTCGGCCACCAAGAACCGAGCAGCACAGCCTCCGCTACAAACTCTGCTCTCCTGCTCTTGGATCGCTAGCTAATTTCTCCATGTTGTCTGTCCTGGGCTCCCGTGGAAGCTGCAGAAGGCAACAATTTCCCGACGTTTTTCGGCCATCGTGAACTGAGCTGCACAGCTTCCACTGCAAGCTCTGCTCTCCTGCTCTTGCAGCTCTAGCAAGCTTCCCACCTCCGTGAAAGCTACAGAAGACAACCATTTATCTCCTTTTATTGGCCATCTTGAACCAAACAGCTCTCCTATGTTTCACGCCCTTTTTCAGGATTACCCATGCAGGCGCCATAGCGTGGCAAGCATGGAGCCCGCTCAGATCTCTGCTGCAGTTTTGACCATTGTAAATACCTCACACATTATCCAGCAGTATGTGCAGTACCTGCAAAACCGGGCGAGGAAGTGACAACAGCGCGATTACTATACTGATGAGGACATGGACACAGACGTTCCTAGAAGCACGGCATGTGGCGATTGGGATTCTGCTTCTTCCACATCCATTTCAATACTTTCAAACTGATGGGCCCCCTTTCCCATAGCAAGCAATGCCTGGTGGGTTTGCCATATAAAGGGAGGGGCTCTCTCCTGTGGGCTCTTTGGGATGATCGCCCCCCTACCCCCCCCCCCCCCCCCCGCACCACCGTGTGGCTCCGATGAGGCTCTGAGCAGGGATGAGCCCTTTAAATTAAACGTGAACAGCCCAGCGTGGCTGGGTTTCCCTCCCGCCCCCCACCACGTGGCTCCGATCAGGATCTCACTCACCAGAAGTACCTTCTCCAGGGTCATGGTCCAGGAGCCCGCCTTGGGAGTAGCAGGGAGTCTATTGGCTCCAGCATTAAGAATAGTTCCTGGCTAGGGGGGAAAACAGATTCCCCACTTGCCGCCTGTGCACTGTTCTCCTCCTCCTCCTCCTCTTCCAATAACTCATCCTCCTCGCTTCGTGCAACTCCCCCCTTGCAGGTGTCCACAGACAGTGGTGGGGTAGTGGTGGCGTCACCCCCCATAATTGCATGCAGCTCCCAGTAGAAGCAGAATGTATGGGGCTGTGACCCAAAGCACTCGTTCACCTCTCTGGCTTTTTGGTACGCTTGCCTGAGCTCCTTGATTTTTGTATGACGCTGCTCTGTGTCCCTGGAGTAGCCTCTTTCTGTCATGGCCCTGGAGACTTTAGCGTACATATTTGCATTCCTTTTTTTGGAAAATAGTTCTGCCATAACAGATTCATCTCCCCAACATGCGATGAGATCCAGTACCTCCTGTTTGGACCATGCTGGAGCTTGTCTGCAAATCCAGGACTGCGTGATCTCTTGTGATGGTGGACTCTGCATGGTTGCCTGTGATGGTGGACTGTGCTGATGGTCCCCTGTGCTGATGGTGACCAAACAGGAAATGAAATTCAAAAGTTCCCGGGGCTTTTCCTGCCCACCTGGCTAGTGCATCGGAGTTGAGAGTGTTGTCCAGAGCGGTCACAAGGGAGCATTCTGGGATAGCTCCTGTAGGCCAATAATGTCGAATTGCGTCTACAATACCTTTAACCTGGGATTGCGACCTCGATTTAAGCGCTACTCCACTTGCCGAGGTGGAGTACAGAAATTGGATTAAAGAGCCCTTTAAATCGAAAAAAACGGTTTGGTCAGTGGACGGAATCATTTTTTTTTCAAATTAACTCGGCTAATTCCAAAATAACCAACTAGTGTAGACCAGGCCTTATGCCATTAACAATCTTAAACCATTCTGTGTCTCCCTTCTCTCTGTCCTGAGGCAGCATGCACACTTATCATACACAGGTTTTATCAAATTAACGATCTTCGCTGGAATTCCACAGTGTCTCAGGATCTTCCAAAGAGTTTCTCTATGGACTCTATCAAACGTTTACATAAAATTACAGATGTTAGAAACCATCTTCTGCTGGTATTATAAGCTTTTTTCAATAAGTCTTCTCATGGTGAAAATCTGGCCTGAACTTGAGCTACCACATTAAAAAAAAACAACACACTTTTCTGGGTACACGTGTCATCCTCTCCAATTATCACAAATAAGCTAGTCCCCCTTTTTAGGGATTTTACAGATGACATTTCTTCTCCAATCTTTAGGACAGATCTTCTTTTCCAAAATGAATCTGTACAAACTGCACATGTAATTCACCATCACCTCCTCTCTAGCTTTTAATATTTCATCATCTGTCTTATCATAGCTTGCCGCTTTACCTTCAGTTAGTTTATAGCCTCACTTACTTCCTCCAATGTGATTATTTCTAGTAATATAGGTAAGTCTGCTATTTATTCACATCTCTCAGTGTGTGTTAGTGGTTCTAGCTGGTTGAGCACAGCCTGGAAATGTTCCACCCAACAGGCTCTCTGGTCCTTCCTTTGTGGCTAGAATTGTACCATCTTGAGCCTTTACAATGCCACAACACTTTGAGAATTGTGATGTCAGTTGTTCAGAAAGTATATTTTAGTGTCTAAAGTTCCCTCTCTTGTGTGCCTCCTTAGTTTCTCTTGGTTTATTTTACATCTAGTCTATTCAACCTCTTTTGGATGATCTTTTAACTCCAAATGTCTTCGTCTGAATATTCTTGTTGCAGAATAGCCCTTTTACAGCTGCCTCGTTCTTGCTGAAATTTTTTTATTTCTTTCTTCACTTCAGTAAGCATCCAGATAGTCTCACCTCACTGTAATCCTGGCTCTATCTACACTGACTTCTTTGAAAAACTGACATTATTCTTCACTGTCCTCCGTCAGTGTCTTTATCTCTTCAGATCTATAGGCTACAGTTTGAAATGCACCTTCACTGATGGATCTACTACTTTCTAGCATCCTGTGTACTCTCTGCCTTGTGTGGTGTTACCTTCTTTAGTTTTATTTTGATTGTCCCATTAGGAGGTTCATGGTAACTTCTGACATAATTTCTGACTCATATACATACTGCATGATCTTCTCAGTGCCTACTAATGGCAACACGATCAAGCTGTTTCTGGGTAAAACTATCATTTGATTTCCAGGTCAGTTTTTGTTTTTCCTTGTGTGGAAGTAGTATCCCCCCTCCTCCCTCAAAACAAAGATTGCCTAGGCCACGGAGTTCAACAAAACATTCTCCAATGTAAGCCTGCTTCCTTGGGCAATTCCTGCCATTTCCTGTCACAGTCTCACAAACAATCCAAGAAAAATACACTGAAAGTTTCCTTAATCCTTAAGGACAAGGTAGTCCCTCTTCCGGGGTTTGGGATAGCTGCCTCTGGTGGACCTCTTTTCCCTTCAGGAAAGACTCCCACTGTACCTTTATTCTTGGGATAGGTCCACCCCCATTCTTTCTGAGCTGTCTGACTCTCTTAAATGCCTTCTCCAGCTGAAGCAGCCTCTACAGGTACAGTGGGGTGTGGCCACTTGGGCCCAGAACTGCTCCTTCACTCCTTCTATCCCAGTCTGGTGTTTATATACCCCATCACAAGGTAGATATTAAATTCTAATTATAAATATTAACTTCATTCTGTACAGATCAGAAGAAGCACTAAATTTCCTGTAATACATGACTAGAAAAGATATCAGCAAAGCCAAGGAAATTGGCATTATATTAAGGTAGCTGACATTTCCATTACTATAGAAAAATTCCTTTGACTTCACTGTGAATGCTTAAGTAGCTAGCATGGTAAATTGCTTTCAAGCAATGTGTGCTTACAAGGCTTTCCTTGCTTTACGTAGAATCTATACTGAAGTCAAGACACCACGCTGGTGTGGAATAATGTATGTTTAGTAGGTTTTCATTGCTTGACGCAGTCTATAGGGGAGTCAGAAGGCCCCAAGCCAGTGTGGAATGATGCAATCAATTTTGTATCCTATAACATATTTTCAAAACAAATGTAATGGGAAGGTGAAGAATAAGGCAAAACAGCCTCATTTTTTTCAGAAATAGATGACTTTCTTTTACTCAGGAGAAAAAGGAAGATCACACATTTGTGCTTTAAAACCACTAGAATGACAACTTGAATAATATAAATAAAAATGTTTACACAATTTGACTTGTTTATCAAAGTCTGGAGCCTTTATGAAATGTCAGAATCTTAAGATCTATGCTGCTCTAGGCTCTAAAATGTCTCAAATATTTTTCTCCATCTCTTCACTTTTAAAAGTCCACCCAGTGGCTAAAATAGCTATTTGCTGTCCTTGAGTCTTAAGAAATATTTTATCATGCCTGATTTATTTCTGTTTACTGCTACACAGGCAAGTCTTACATTTAGAGAAAACCATATGCTCTATGTAACTCTGATTATTTTGTGTGTAATTATGAGACACCATTGGTAAACTCTGCTTTCCCATTTAATGTAAAGCCCACATTTCCCCGTCTTTAGCTAACAAAAGACTTAAGAATGCAAGACAGGAATTTTCACTTCACTGTGAAGCGTGGGTTTTTTCACATGTTTGGACTCCAGTACAAGTAGAAGACAATGAGTTTGGCTGAGGTTTTTTTTGGAGACCAAGCCACTTTTGAAGTGTAAGTCAATAGGTTCTGGAGAAGTCTAAACCCTGGAATGTTCTTTCTTATGGCCCAGTTGTAGATTCACTTATTCTGGTGAGGCACTGTTCACATGAGTGTTCACTGAAATAAATCTGTCCCTTCAGCACTGATTTGTACACAGACTTCTTTTTCTCAGTTGATCTCTAATGGAAAAGTTCTATAGAATTTAATTGAAAATGGTAAGCTTTATATAGGTGGTATTTAACCATCCTATATGAGAGAAATTAATAGAAAATTATGTCCTTTCTGTAGAATTCTATAGGATGAATTAAAAATAAACGATCTTTTCTTTAAAGTTTTATAGGTTGGTTAAAAAAACTACAGAAAACATAGACTTCTCAATTAGATTTATAATTTTTAAAGTAATTTCTGTGGAACTCTATTGGTTTTAACTAAAACATTCCCCCTCCTTCTATGATTGTGAAATTCTCAGGGGGGAAGAAAAAAACCACTCTCACATCTTAATGCACTACTACTTATGGTAGGTTAAAAAAAAAAAAAAAACCCCAACAGCCTGTTGTCTGCATCTTTCTAAAGGAAAGGGCTGGTGCTAGCAGCCCTTCTTAACTGCTAGGAAAAGCATGTTAGAAGTCTATCATTGCAAATGTTAATGTCAAAGAATGTGGCTTCCTCACTGGAGCAACTACTGTTACTCAGCTGACAACTCTAGTCTCAAATTTGACAAATTTGCTGGCCCAGTTTTCCCATTTCAAATTATTTCTGAATATCTCTGCTTTTACACGTTTTGGTATTGCATTTGTAGTAAACTCCAAGACACTCATGCAGATGCAATTTCATTAAAAATAATTCCATCATCCTCTTCTATTCATGGATCCAAGAAGTCACAGCAGAAACTGCCTCAGTTGGTCCTCAAAATTTTCTGAGGATAATATGATGTCTACCTTTAGGAAGAATAAGAGTCTGAAAAATGTTTGCATCCATTAGAACCACTCTAGTTTAGCAAGAAAGGACAATATGGTGGCAATGCAATACGAAGCAAAGAAAGAGAAGAGTGTATGCCCAATGAAAGCTGACACCAAAGACTGGCGTTTAGAGCACTTGGGGCTAACATCCAAGCAAAACCACTGGACTTCGGGGGGGAAAAAAAACCCATAAGTGGCTGTCGTTAACAAAAGTGTGGGTACATTGCAGTTTGGAGTCTCCAGTCCAGCATTAAGCAGCTAGGGAAATGAACAAGCATGATTCTCAGAAAAGATGATACTGAAAATCATGAATACAGGTATAAAGTCAGACTAAAAAGTGTCCCATAGAACATGGAATAAAGGGAACCTCACTCACTTTGTACAAAAGGCAATCAAAGTAATAACATTTAGATGCAGAAGAAGAGGCCCTTGTATTCCCCTTCTCAGGAGCTGCCCAGGGAATAATCACAGAACCATAATCATCCAAACTCCTGGGGGCTGCAGGTTCCTAGCACCTCTGAAAATCAGATACAAGGTGTCTCATGTTGATCACCTAAAATGGAGGCACATGCAATTAATGAATACTTCTGAAAACCTGGCTCTGGCTTTCACTAAGACTGAAACTAAAGCAACAGTACCAGTATAGGGATAGCATACTTTATTTTGTACGGAGATTTTTTTTCTATTACAGGAAATTGTGATCTGTTTTATGGTGTTTTTGTCTGTTTAATTTCAATAATATTTTTCAACAAGCTATTTTTAAAAAGCTGTTTCTAAATTTTGTTCTCTTAAAGAATGTTACAAATTCAGGCCCCAATTCCACAACTTACAATGCGCAAGAGTACTGCGCTGCTCTACGAGTCCCATTGACTTCAATAGAACACTGTGTGGGTCTGACAGTTTACCTGTTTCTTGTCAAATGCGAATTTTGAATTTTTTCATGGTACTTGGGCTCGTGGGGGGGAATTTTCCTTAGAAACTGACAGTCTTAAGTTCCAAGGTCCAAATTCTTCACTAACCCTGAAGCCATTGTAAAACTGTTGCAAGTGAGAAAAGAATCTGGTCCCAAGAGCCTGGAAGAGGCAAATATAGGGCTCTAAAGTTGTTATATCACAGCTGGCTGCAAAGATTGCACAGCTCTTCATTCTGAAATAGCACAGAAGGAAGCATAACAACAGATAGCTACTTCCTTCTGATGAATGTGATCTGAAATTCCAGTTATATTTATTTGAGTCCCGGAACGTATAACAGCAAAAAGGAATGCTATTTTTAAAGTGCACTGAATCTCACTGTGATGTCTGAGGATAGGTCTACACTTAAAATGCAACAGCAGCACAATTGTGCTGCTGCAGCTGCACTGCTGTAGCACGTCAGTGTAGACACTACCTAGGCTGACAGGAGGGGTTCTCCCATCAGTGTAGGTAATCCACCTCCCTGAGAGGCAGTAGCTAGGTCAAAGGAAGAATTCTTCTGTCAACCTAGTGCTGTCTACACAAGGGGTTAGGTTGGCTTAACTACACCGCTGAAGGGTGTGGATTTTCTGCATCCCTGAGTAACGTAGTTAAGTGAAATTAATTTTCTAGTGGCTTGATTGTATGCAAAAAAAAGGTATACAACTTTATTTCAAGTGCATCTGCAAAAATATATATTTCTTTTGTGAGAGCTGCAACCTCTAAAAGAAGTACTGTACATTCTGTGGTAAAACAGTAAATACAGAACTGGTGCATTTATTTTAACCACATAGTGTCTATTATTGATGTATTTGTCTATTGTGTAGACAGGTATTATTGCTCCTTTTAGCAGCCCTGAACCTGCAAATATTTGTATTCCATTGTTAGTCAGCAGAGAGTCTGAAGTGCTTACATTTAGAAAGTGAAAATGTTCATGCTATTTCTTTAGCTATTACAAGCCTCTTCTGTTCAGCACTTGGGTTTGGCAGAAAAAGTGCATTATAACCCTCTTGAAGAAGGGCTGTACTTTCTATCTTCTTACCCGCTTGAAGGCCCATATTTCTACCCTTGAGAATATACAGACATTTTCACTTGTAACGTATCTCTTTACTGGTATCAGAAAAAGACTATGCTGAAATGCATCCTATAGCTGTTCATTTTTTTTCTTCTGCACCACAAACTACTAGGAACCAAGACAGACTTACAGTCTCCTTAACACCATCAAATACAAGACTCATACGGACAGCAGGACTTTCAACAAGTGTTTTCTAGCTTGAAAGAGGTGCTTGCATTTTGCCAATGCTGGAAGCAACACAGAAATATTTAAAGTAGCACTGTTCACACATCAACTAATCCTTTTCTTTACTTACATAGTCTCTTCATGGGCTGTGTCTTAAAAATGCCATAGAGCAAGTAATTGCATGTTCCCCAGAGAACTTGTCAATTGTACTTAATAGGTTCAGAATACTTTTCAGTCTTACCTGTATTTTACTTCACTAACAAAGAGAGAGCTGTACATTTGGTCAGTAATTTTTAAGTTCAGGGTTCTTAACATGTAAATCAATATTTCAGAAACTTTGTTTATGAATTATAAAATAAATGTTTCTGTTCCCTCATTTCTGGTCTTTCAGTGATTTTAGACACATGCTGATCTTTAATGCATTTGTTGCTGTTCCACTTTTCAACTTCAGATCCTATTTTTAGGTCAGATTTTTAGGACTGTGCAACAGATTGCTTATTATTTCTTATTACCCTTACTGCAGCTTCCTTTTACATTTCTCTGTCAGAGAGCCAATGAATAATTATGCAGATATCCTCTAAAATGTTTTAGAATAGCAAAAATGTTCTATTGAAACAATTGATTAGCACTACAGCTACTCCTTGATCGTGACTTTCATACAGAGAACAAGACTTACAGCAACTATTTTAACAGCTGTGTAGTAGAGCTAACCACCTACTCTGTACATTAAATTGTTAGCAGCACGCTATCAACAAATGGTGCCAATTGCTTGATTGTCTGTTGTTAGTGAGAACTCCCCAAAAGCAATAGCAAGCTCAATTTTGAAATAAAGTTAATAAATCTGGTTTTCAGTAATCATCTGTTGGCTAAATCCTAAGACACAGTGAGCACCTACATCTCCCGCTGACTAGAGAGGAAGTTGCAGGTGCTCAGCACCTCTCAAAATTTGACTCTAATTTTACATAAGGTGCCACTGCTGCAGCTGAAAAGTAGCCTGTTATAGATATGTATTTAATTATGAACAGCAGTCATTTGCTCTGGCAAAGAAGTACCTTCTCTCCAATGGCTTCTCTGTCTTCTGGTTGATCTCCAGTCCTGTTTCTATACTATTGATTGGCCATGAATATCACTCGTTTAGGCAAAAGAAATAATACATGAAGCTAATGATTAGGGGTCCTTTTTGGAAAAGTGCTGAGGTCTAGGTGGCTTTGGCTTCCAGTCCCTCACAGGAACAAGCTCTATAAATGGAAACAGTGAGAAATAAAGAAGTGAAAGTTCATCCACTTTCTAAGCCAAACAAGAGCCTTTCTCTTATGTTCAGTTTGAATGTACCTTTCCTATCCCAACTGCCTGGCTCTGTTCCCTACATTGAAATGGCTCTGGCTATGCCTGCAGCACCCAGCACTCCCAGGTACACCAGAATGCATAACACAATACACTGGTAGCTGTGATTCAAAACAGATATTGCCAGAGCTTGTGAGCCCCTTGACAGGATTTTCATGAGCAGGGTGAATTGGTAATTGAAAAAGGGCCTGGGCCAGGGAGAAGATTGGAAGTTTGGAATTGAGTGGAAGTTTGTAGGACAGGAAGAGTTGGGAGATATTAGAAGGTTCTACAGAGAACGCCTTAAAAATGCCTGATAAATAAGCATCTAAATTTCACCTGATCCTTTGAAATAAGCTCATCACTAAGGTCTGATCCAGCAAAGCATTTAAACACATGCTTAATTTTACAGACATGGATATTGCCATCAAAGTGATGTGCTTAAAGTTAAACGTACTTAAGTGAGTTGTTGGATCCGAGCCTAATAGAAATGGGTTGGATCAAAAACATTCAATCAAATGAGATGTTAAAGTGACATGCTAAAGAAACCCGCTTATCCTTTAGAAAACACACATAAAGTTGGCTGAAAAAACATAAGTGGAACAATTTTCATTGGAAAATGCTGTTTCATCAAAATCATCATATTTTGGCAGAACATGATACGTTGATTAAAGTTTTGATGGAAAAATATTTGAAATTACTTGAATTTGAATTGTTCTAATTATAATTTTGTTTTGTTCCAGCTTTATCTTTTCATTTCAACTTTTATTTTTAAAACTTGTATATATATTATATTTATATAATAGTATACATTATATTTAAATATTAATAGTAGGAATTACACAAACATATAATATATAAATAATATACAATATTGTATGATAACATTTTGACATTATCAAAACAAAATGTTTTGATAAAGTTATTCTGATGTTTCCTAAATGAAATGTTTCAGAATTTTCATTCCATGGAAAATTTCAAAATCTCAACATTCATCCCAATTTGGGATAAAAGCAAGTTTTGCAATATTGGATGGAAATTCTGTTATGCAGACATCTTTGCAAGTAGATGAGAGCATTCATTTTCATTTGATGTTCCTGCAGCAGGAAAGGTAAAATACTGTGGAAAGTCTGTTTACCTACAACCAGAAATCTTTAGAACTGATTTCTTTATAATATTTCCAGTTCAGTTTTAAATATTCAAGAGGTCTGAGTAATACGGATAAGGTTTAGATATAATAAAATATAAAAGTTGTTGCTGTTTAGCCAGTTTAAATAGTGCTTATGAACATTTTGAAACACACCCATCATTATTTGCAGCCTTCTTGAATTTTACAGTATATTTATCCATTCTTCCATTTCACTGTTATAATCACCTCATTCCAGTTAGGTATATGAAAATTCAAATGCCCAAACTAATTTTTAAGCATATTAAGGGAAGCCTTTTATTACTGTAGAAAATTAAATTTTAAACATGACATCGTACAGTGAGTTGTGTAATTCTGTTAAATTACACTACTGTGGCTATAATGTAATGGGATCAAGCATTGCTGATATCGCCTAAAAACATTGCAAATAGTCTGAACAATGTAGTTGAAGAAACAGACAAATCCCACCCAATGTAAGCTATTTTTAGGACTGATTTTTATCCAAAATCCTGCTAGGTACAAGTTTAAAGCAAAATAAACACACCCTAGATTCTAAATACAAGAAAATCCAAATATCAGAAATGTATAATGAGCATCACTAATCAAGGGCCTACCATGCTCCCATTGAGGCCAAAGTAAAATCCCTGTTGGCTTCAAAGAGAGCACAATTGGGCTCTCATAGTGCACAAGGTAAAACAGAAATGATTAACAAAACATCAATGGTCACACTTCTGTACAACTGAGTATAATTTTAGTAATACTTTGTACTTCTGTTGGACTTTTCCTCTGCAAAGCACTTTATTAAGCCTCTTAGGATCTTTGTGAAACATAAATAAATGTTAGAGTTTGTCAGAAAATGGGATAATTTTTCATTAAAATTAAGAAAAATGTATTCTTTTTTTGACCAGTTGGTTGAACAGTGAGATATATATTTCATTAAAATTTTCACAGAAAAAGTTTCCCTGCACCCAGAATGTAGAATTTATGTTAGCATTTTAGAACACTAAGCCCTAAGACAAATTTAACCTCTCTGTGACGTTGTGCAGTCTATATGGTTTTATAAAAACTTGATAATAAGTCAATATAATGTAACTGAGATAGTTTTAGAGAAAATACGGTAATAAGTGAATGTAACGTAACTGGGATATGCTTCATGCAAAAGGTCTCTTGTAAGGTATCATTACAAAGCTTATAAGCTACTGAGTATGATCATCTGATTTGTATAAATGTACCACTCTTGTATCTAAAACTAGAAATATAAAATCTAACTCTGAGGGCCTATTGTAATTGTGTAAAGTGTGGACCATTAATGATGGTTTGGAATCTTGATGACTCCCATTGTCTGCAGATGGCTGTATTTACCTTTGAGTCTTCCTGTATATGTGTGTGCTGGCAAGTGAGTAATGAAAAAAAAAATTAATGGAGATATCCCATCTCCTAGAACTGGAAGGGACCTTGAAAGGTCATTGAATCCAGCCCCCTGCCTTCACTAGCAGGATCAAGTACTGATTTTGCCCCAGATCCCCAAGTGGCCCCCTCAAGGATTGAACTCACAACCCTGGGTTTAGCAGGCCAATGCTCAAACCACTGAGCTATCCCTCCTCCCCCAAGTCTTCCAGTGACATGTGATCATGTCACCTGAACTGGAATCCATCTTTAACCTGGTGCTTTTCCAGTGAGGGGGGGGTGGAAACCCAGAGGGACAAAGGGTTCCCGCCTTATGCAAAAGATATATAAAGGGGGGAAGAGAACAGAGAGGGGGAGGAGCCATCATGAAGAATCCCCTAGCTACCACCTGAGCTGCAACAAGAGCTGTACCAGGGGAAAGAATTGTGCCCAGGCCTGGAAGGTGTCCAGTCTGAGAAAAAACTTACTGAAGCATCTCTGAGGGTGAGATTATCTGTATTCAGTTTGATTAGACATAGATTTGCGCATTTTATTTTATTTTGCTTGGTGACTTACTTTGCTCTGTCTGTTACTACTTTGAACCACTTAAATCATACTGTCTGTATTCAATAAAATCACTTTTTATTTAGTAATTTACTCAGAGTATGTATTAATACCTGGGGGAGCAAACAGCTGTGCATATCTCTCTATCAGTGTTATAGAGGGCGAACAATTTATGAGTTTGTCCTGCATAAGCTTTATGCAGGGTAAAACGGATTTATCTGGGTTTAGACCCCATTGGGAGTTGGGCATCTGAGTGCTAAAGACAAGCACACTACTGTGAGCTGTTTTCAGGTAAACTTGCAGCATTGGGACAGGAGATTCAGACCCTGGGTCTGTGGCTGGAGCCAGACGGGAGTGTCTGGCTCAGCAAGACAGGGTGCTGGAGTCCTGAGCTGGCAGGGAAAACAGAAGCAGGAGAAGTCTTTTGCACATCTGGTGGCAGCTCCCAAGGGGGTTTCTGTGATCCAACCCGTCAGAGTGAGATATATATTTCATTAAAATTTTCACAGAAAAAGTTTCCCTGCACCCAGAATGTAGAATTTATGTTAGCATTTTAGAACACTAAGCCCTAAAACAAATTTAACCTCTCAAACAATAATTTACAACTGTCCCTTTTATTGGGTTTGAGTGGTAGAAAATATTTACATTAAAAACAGTGGTCTAGGAAAAACGCTATCCAATTCAGGGACATATTTTGCTGACACTCCTTTGCTCTGCATAGCTCTACTTGAAAGAAACCTAAATCAAACTTTTAATATAATGAAGTTGTCAGATAACTGAAAAATATGATCACCTTATTTATTATTCCAACATCATGAAACTGTTAGTTTATGGTGATAGAATCAGTTGGATTTAAAATTATTAGCGATGATTGCTATTCTCACTTCTTATGTTGTTTCATACTTTAGTAATGTGATTAAGCTGTCAGATGTGTTGGCAAACTTTTTTACAGAGACATACATAGCACCTATGGCATTTAGTTGTGTGGTGTTTTTTAAAGCAGAAAAAAAAATGCCTTTTAAAAACACTTGTACACTGTCAAAGAGAGAGAGAGAGACTGGTGAATATTTGTTTAGGTAACCTTGGAGGGAAATATTTGTTTCAAAGCATCCATGCTGTATATAATGTCTCTTTTGTGTTTTGTGGAAAGGACTATGATGCTTATATGTTCTGTGTTGAAATACATAATTATTTAAAAGCCACAGGCATGGATAAGGGAACTCTGGGCATCAGCTTTGATTACACAGACATGAATGGTAATTGGCAAAATGGCTATTGTTTCTAACAACAGAGAAGGGGGCTTTTAGGATTGCGAGTGTAAAAAGTCTTCCCTCAAGCAAGAGTGTTGCTAATTGTGCTGAATGTTGCAAAGCTTGAACCATGTCTAATTCTTTATCAGATTTCTTTAAGAACATGCCCATGAATGCCAGTTGCAGCCAGTTGTGATGTGTGTTCTTTTGTTTAATATTGTTTACAGCTGCACCCTGAACAGCTACCTTCATTATGTGTTAATCTATGCTGCAAACAAATGCCTGGCAGCAACCCGGAGCTGTTCTGCAGTGAGTAGAAGGGTTGAGGAGGTGAGCCTTAGCATATCAACAGCTCACTTTATGTAAAACTGAGCTTACAAAAGAGGCTTCCAGTATTTTTTAGTACTTTGATTCTCCCTCTCCCTCTCTTCCTCCTCCCCACCCCCAGTTGATGGATTTGGAAACCTTACACAGTCCAGGGTTATAGTCTGCCTCACTTATACCACATAACTCTGAATTTCACTGTTTTTTTATAATTTTGGCTACTTGAGCTAGGAAATAATAATACTTTGTATTAACATAGCATTGTCCAAGCATCTAAAAATGACAAACTGTTGTTGAGAGGTGAGTGAAAATAGAGTCTGCTGGTTGCTTCTGATTAAGTGAATTAGCTGCAACGTTATTATGCAGTAAAACACAAGATATCCTGACATTAGCCAGTATATCAAATATTCCTATGCTATTATGCTAATCACCCAATGGACACAGCAGGCCTCAACAACAGGGACGGATCAGACATGTCACTACTTGCCATCAGAATCCTCCGGTCAGCTCCTTCTTTGGTTGAAGAACTGGTCATGAAGGAGATAGGTGCTGTATTATGTGCTGTGTGTAAGTTCCTGATACTTCCACTCCTGTTGCCTGATCCAGTACTCAAGTTTGGGATAAGGAATGACCATACTGTCTCCCATTACTGAAGAGGACTCCCCGTGCAACTAGGACAAATTCCTGAAAGTTGATTATGGACTCCTTCCTTGTCCTACGTGTTAGTTGGACAAGAACTCCAGATTAACCCATCACCTCCCCAAGTACCTGCAAAAAATATTTATCAGTCCCAATAGAAGTGGAACACCAACCAGAGGTGCTCCATCAGATTCTAGATAGGACCTGGTGGTGTGTGCTCCCAAATCTAGAGTAAGGAGGTGAAACATTACGAATGAAAAGCTGCTGTTCCTCCTAGATTTGCTGGAGGAAAGCCCCACCATTTTTCTACCCAACCTCAGAGTTTTACTGGCCATCAAGAGAACCAATTCAATACTTGATTTTCAAAAGCTTCTATGCAAAACCTTTCTGAAGCCAAACAAGAACCCACATACAGCCTTTCCCCAACCTCTCCAGTCTTCCAGTCTTAGTCCCCTTCTATACATCCACTCTTGAGAGTTTCTCCTCACATTAACAAATCCAACCATCCCTTGTTACAGCCACTGTGTCCTTGTCTTCAAAGCATGCTTTAAAATCCTTCTTTTTTGCTTTAATCAATGAATACTTTTTTCCCCTCCTCCCTAACCTTTACCTCAACCTTCCTTTCTCTCTTCTGCCATCAGTGTTTAGGCATATTTACTTGCAACATTACTGCTTTTACATTTCAGCTTTTCCTTTTCTATTTTCTGTTGTTTTCCATCTCTGCCTCTGTGTGTTATTGTACCAGACTCAGTAAAGCTTTCTCTCCTATCTCACAGTAAAGTGTTCCATGATACTTTGTATGACTGAATGTATATAAAAATGAATTATCCTGTGAAAGGGAAACATTTATTTTGCCCAACACAGTAGATATAGATGAAATTACTAGACCTTCACCTGTCTGCTGAGTAAATATGAGCAATATTGGTGTCAGTTTCCATGTGAAAGTAATGTTTTCCATTGATTTATAGCCAACAATATGTTACCAATAATAAACTGCAATATGATAAATTCCTGAGCTGATCATCTAACTGTAAATATTCAGTGACACCCAACAAAGTCAATAAAACTTCACAATTAGGTCTGACATGGATGTCTGGTTTTAAAACAGAGCACACACATACATTTTATTATTTTACTGCAGGTAATGCAGAGTACACATTATGAAATTGGATCCAGTGCAGTGAAACTGTGGATTTTGGAGAAACACAGATTACACTGTCAATCTGCTTTCTGAAAATTGAAAAAGCATACATCTCAGTCGTAGCTTTCTGCCCCTCATGACTTAGGCTTGGCAAAAATGGCATCCAAGAGACCTTTACTTCCAAACACAGCTTCCTATGGAGGGCCAGCTAGAAATAAGGATCTTATTTATTCAGTGTGTATTCATTTTCGTTCTGGAGGAGTATAAAGCTTTCCTGAAGCAGAGCTCAGAAGGCACATCAGTTGTTTCTAGTGGAGATATGCCAATCGGTTGCAGAAAGACCTGCATTTTCACATTGCCCATGAGCAGCAGGGGTATGCTTCCTTCTTACACGTCAGCTTGGGATGGTTGTTTTGAAAACTGCTTCCTCAATTTAACTTTCAGAAACAAGATTTCAGACCAGATTTGCTTTCCTTAACTAATTTCATATTGTCAGAGTTTCAAGTATTTTACCATTTAAGTGTCTTGTGGCAGAGACTACCCACGTCTATGTCCTGACTCGTGCCAGGCAGCTATTGCTCAATAAAGGATGGACTCTACTGCATATAAAGCAAATGGAAACACTCCCCTTGACATCTGAGGGTTGGACCAAGCTTTAAGCAACCAATCCAACTCCCGTCGATTTGCATGGGCATTGGATCCGGCACTAAAGGACAAATCCAGTTTGCTTTACTCAACTCCCTTTCATTTCAATAATAAAATAATAAGTAATGAGTTTGGAAATTATTTTTGTCTGCAATTCTAGAATCCAGTATTGACTGGAAGCCTGATCCAAATCCCACAAAGTCAATAGGAGTTTTTGCATCAATTTCAAATGGGCAGTGGATGTTCCCCGCAGTAAATTAAATGGACCTAATCTTAGAGCTGTGTACTGTGCTTAATAGTAAGTGTTTGCTGAATCGGGTCCATAGGTTGTTTTTTCTCAGTTCCTTGCAATATGATTCGAACTAGACAGGATGTGTGTAGGCAACTAAAAAAGTCAGTGTCTATTTTTGGCATTAAATAAGTTGTCATCAGAAAAAATATTCATATGGCTGGTGAATTGTGTTCAGCTATTTAATCTGTTTTGAGTTTAGCAATCTGATGCATCCCAGCAGAATGAGCACCATATTAATCGGGTGCATGCAGCATTCTGTACCTACTGTAAAGCAAAACCAGCAAAGTTTACCCTCTCTACAGATTTAAGGCTTGGGAGGAAAAAAATGCTTTTCACCAGATGTATTGTCTAACAGAAGCAAACAGCCGGTTCTGCCATAGGAGAATTTTTACTTCACGAGACTACAGTGCAATCTATATTTCAGAAGGGAGGAGGAAAAGAACACCAAAAGTTATATGCAGCTCACTGTTTCAGATGGTCACCTTCTGAATATTCCCCACTCCATTCAATTAGAAGTGTGGGCTGCTTTTTAACATGGAAAATGTGTAAAAGAAACCATTTCCCACCGTTTCCATATTGTCGAATGCAAAATATGTTTCGTTCTTATTCAGGCTTTTGATCAGAGAAAGGTATTCTGCTAATTAACCACTTATTACATAGTTTTGCCATTCCTGTATCAGTGCCAGAATTTTTCATCTTCGTCTCTAGCTTCCTATGAGATGATTAATTTTGATATTTAGGAGTGTTAAGTAAACAATGTCAGAATCTCTCTTAATCTGTTAACTTGGATGCTCTGTCTATTAAAAACAAACAAAATCCTTACACCGAATAGTATTCAGAACATAGCACTTGGGTAAGATGAGTTTGCCACATCCTCTATTACAGATGTTAGAAGAGTAAAATACAATGAGGATGATAATAATCAAGAAATGACATAGGAGAGAGGTTTAGCTGGTTGCTCTACATCACTATTTCAATTGTAATGGATCACTAAATTGTGACGACCTAGTTCGATCACATCATTCAGGGTTCAGTTTCGAGTTTGGCTGTACACTTGCACAGGGAATTAAGGGTGCATAAGGTGCCCCCTTATACTCCTGCACTGACTGACTATATCACTAGACCTTGCATAGGGGTGGCATAGCAGCCACTACTGGGCTCCTACTCCCCTACTGCAAAGAGGGGCAATGAATAGACTCTCTATTCCAAATGCACTGACCAGTGCAGATGAGCCAGACCAGAATGGGGAGTAGCCTAAGCCAGCAAAAAAGCTGGTGCAACTAAATAAGGGACTACCAGACTGTGACTCAAATACAGTCTTTTTCCTACTGTGATCCTACAGTTCCTCTTATGTAGGCTGGATTTTAATGTTATACCAATAGAATAAAAACCAGCAGGATCTTATTAAGAGGGATAAGGCAAAGATACCACATTTATTGTAAATATAATGATAAAGCAAAAGGTAAAAGTAAACAACATTGTTTGACTACTTATTCCTATCACTACTTCTTCCTTATACACACACACACACACACACACACACACACATATGTATATTCATTCACACAATCATTCATTCAAGTTCTGTATAGGTGTTATAGTTATCAGCCTAGAAGTTGCTCATGCCAAGTTACTGGCCAGGTATCTTGGTCATGAGGATGGAGCCGAGTCCGTGTCAGGTGCACCTGATGCTCCTGGAGGTTGGCAGCAGAACCAGAGACTCAAAGTCCTCAGTCTTTAGAGTCCATTCTTATAGGAATTAATTCCTATGTTAGTTTATGGGAACTGTTTCATCCTGCTATTGCTGACTCAATCAGCAGATGGCACATTCCTGGTGGCTCCACACTGTCCACTAAAAGAACAGGAGTACTTGTGGCACCTTAGAGACTAACACATTTATTAGAGCATAAGCTTTTGTGGGCTACTGCCCACTTCTTCGGATGCATATAGAGTGGAACATATATTAAGGAGATATATATACACACATACAACGAGCATGAACAGGTGGGAGTTGTCTTACCAACTCTGAGAGGCCAATTAAGTAAGAGAAATTTTTTTTTTGAAGTGATAATCAAGCTAGCCCAGTATAGACAGTTTGATAAGAAGTGTGAGAATACTTACAAGGGGAGATAGATTCAATGTTTGTAATGGCTCAGCCATTCCCAGTCCTTATTCAATCCTGAGTTGATTGTATCTAGTTTGCATATCAATTCCAGCTCAGCAGTCTCTCGTTGGAGTCTGTTTTTGAAGTTTTTCTGTTGTCAGATAGATTCACCTGCCGGTGGCTATCTCCCCTTGTAAGTATTCTCACACTTCTTATCAAACTGTCTGTTCTGGGCTAGCTTGATTATCACTTCAAAAAAATTTTTTTTCTCTTACTTAATTGCCCTCTCAGAGTTGGTAAGACAACTCCCACCTGTTCATGCTCTCTGTATGTGTGTATATATATCTCCTCAATATATGTTCCACTCTATATGCATCCGAAGAAGTGGGCAGTAGCCCATGAAAGCTTATGCTCTAATAAATTTGTTAGTCTCTAAGGTGCCACAAGTACTCCTGTTCTTTTTGCGGCTACAGACTAACACGGCTGCTACTCTGAACACTGTCCACTGTTTGTGTTTCTCATCCTTCCAGGTGATGGGGTGGATCCCAGTTTACCCTCCAGGGATTGTCTGGTGGTCCACTTGACACATTCTTCGGCCGATGGATACTCCCTTTCTAGGCTGGCACCTCCCTAACCATTCATGTACATCAAGCATTCATCAACATATATTCCATATCTTAACCATATTTTAATTTACTGTCTCCACCACTTTCGGGGTGTGTGCTAATTCATTTGAGACTCCCGGCCCTTTAATCACAGAGGGTGCGGGCCTGTTCCTAGGAGCTGTTGCTGTTACAATGAAGTGAAAGTCACTTAACGGCTTATAGCGTTTGTTTACCTTGTATCAGGGGTGGTAACATAGTGTTCACTTCAAGAACAAAGTCAATTAACTTGTTTGTAAGTTTTACATAGTAATAAAGTATCTTTCACAGGACAGATACAATCAATGGTTTCTGCAGACAGTAGCTTACAAGTTTTAACAGAAGACCCAAGAGATTTTTGTACTTGGTGAAACTGTTGGATTTTAAAGTGTGGGGGACAAATTATGGGGGGGGGGGGAATCATTGTCACTTGGGGAAATCACTGTTAGTGCCTTCTTTAATATCCCTACATTAAGACAGATACAGCCCATGACATCTACTTATACATTGTGTTTGGGTATAGCTGTTGCTAGCTTTCTTCCAATTACTGTCCTCTGCTGCACTAGGTGGTGAACGTTATCGATGAGCTCTCTGTCCTTCCATATTTCTTCAAACTACCTTTTTTTTTTCACCACCGGTATAATGAACACCAGAATATTTTCCTTCAATTTTCCCTCATTTGTTAACTTCACAGAACAATATGTATTTTCTGGTATGGGTCACAGCACTAGAATGTGTCTCAGTTCTATGACTGCATCACAATTTTTGGTTTTGTTACAAATGTTAAGCAAAGTAAAAGTCGTTTTCATCCTTTTTTGTTGTTGTGCTGTTCACAGACCTTTCCAATACAGCTTCATTCCAGATCTTGTTTGTTGAAATATCACATTAAATACCTTTAAAATCACTCCAGGTGATCCAGCTAGATATAACTCAATAGAGAGAGAAATGAGACAATTTTTCCTGCTATCAGCACAATGCATGAAGAATAGTCTATTAAATATTATAATTGATAAGCCCCAATCTAAAAAGATATTGAGTTTGTCTCAGACCCTAAATGTAACATACTTGAGAGTAATACTATTCGAAGACTGATGTCTTTCAGATTTCAGAATGTTTCCATTTTCCCCCAAAAAATGTAAAGAAATGTAAATAAAAATAATGGGGAAAGCTTTCCATTTAACTAGCAAATAATATTGCTAGAGCTGAGCACCAGAGCTTGTCCAAAAGCTTGGGTGTTTTCTTTTTCTCCCAGCAGAAAATTGCTATGTTTAGGTGGAAATACAAAAACTAAAAACTTTTGCCTGGAAATGGAACAATCTCAATTTGGAAGTGCTGCTGAATTGCCTTATTGGGGTTGTAGTTCATATGCCTCATGCACCCATTCTCCTCTAGAGGCCAGACTCCCTAGTCAAACTTCATTTCCCATGGTGAGAGTAGATGGTGCATTATGTGAGTCCCTGACCATGTTTGGGAGATGTAATCCAGAGAAAGGGTTTGTGATGTTATCTGATTAAAATATGACCATATAGATCATTGTTGCAACCACTGTTATATATTTGCAGCAAATATTGTACAAAGATTGTCGAGTGAGGTGTCTATGAAAAGGTTATGATTTGCTGATTATGATTATGCTATCTGTATGCAGGTATCATTTTTGTATGTGAAGTTATTAGTATTGGCTCTATACTTGGATTTCAAATGTTTGCTCCTGGGGGAACACCCACAAAGTAATTAGCCACCATGTCTTGGAGGAACTATTCAAATTGAGTAGCCCATTGAAAGGACATTTTACTGACAATGGACCATGGGAGATGCTATTTACACTTAATGAAATTTCCTGCTGTGACAAAACAAAATGCATGGACATATGACTTGCCCATGTGACTCCAAACTCCATCTTGTTGCTGTAATTTTTCACAGTAAGAACAATAGGATACCCTCCACATGAAAAAAGAAAAAAAAATATAAAAGGCCCTGGAAACACCTCAATTTTGTCTTCAATCCTGCATCTTGCCTCTGGAGGAAGTTTGCTACAAACTGAAGCTCTGAACCAAGGACTGAATGACCCATCCAAGCTGTGGATGTACTCCAGAGACTTGACTTAAGCCAGCAGATTATTCCATCACTGCTACAATCCTGAAACAATGACTTTGCCATTACTGGATGTAATTGATTCCTTTAACCAATTTTAACTCTCACCTTTCTTTTATTTCCTTTTCTTTTCTTTTCTTTTTATGAATAAACCTTTAAATTTTAGATACTAAAAGATTGGCATCAGCATGATTTTTGGGTAAGATCTAAGTTATATATTGACCTGGGTGTGTAGCTGGTCCTTTGGGGCCTATTATTTGATGAGACTGGTTGTAAAGAACCACTCATCTCTGAATGCACTGTTTTTGGTGGTGATATAAGAACTGGACTGCCAGAGAAAATCTGCCTTTATGTTTTCTTATTAGCCAGTGTGGTGAAACAGCAATTTACTTTTGTGGCTGGTTTGGTATATCTTATAAAATAATAACCACCAGTTTTGGGTTGTGTTTGCCCTATTTCTCAGCTGTTCATCCTGAATTTGGCATTCTCAGTTATGACCCACTAAGGGCATGGTTACAGGATCCACCCAGAAAGGAGAATGGGGACATGAAGTAACTGAACTATAACTCCATAGAAGACCCATAGCAGAATTTCTAAATCAAAATATTTCAGTTTCCAGGCAAAATATTTTTATTCTTATTTATTTTTTGGCAGAAAATTGAAATTTTCTGTAGAAACCAGAGACTTTATAAAAAAAAGAAAAAAAAGCCCAAAGCCCAATTTTATGTCAAAACAGTTTCTATAGAAAATTTTCTAGGTGCTCTACTGAGCATGTAGTTTCATTATTGCTCATTTGGATATACAGAAAAGGAAATCAATAAGAAGCATTGTTTCTGTGAAGCAAACATTTTTATGCCATTTTACTCTTTGTAAAAATTGCTGAGTTGATACATTAAAACCATCTATCCACTGACACGGGGTAGTGGAGGATTCTCCAATGTGTCTGAGTCTTATCCTGGGCCTGACACCAGTAGGCATGAAGGAGCAGATCAGACTCTGTACCCAATCTGTTCTTGATTTCACCTGTACAAATGCAAACAATGGTAGCAACTATGGGGATAGTTTTATAACAGCTACTGGACTGAGATTGCAGACATCAGTCATGGAACAGCCATCTGATAGTAACAACTGTTAGGGCTGGTCTGCACTGCAAACTTGCATCAACTTGTCTAAGTTGTTCAGGGGTGTGAAAAATCCACACTCCTGAGTGTCATAGGTATGCCCCCAGAGTAAACAGCACTAAGTCAATGGAAGAATTCTTCCATCGACCTAGCTACCACCTCTCAGGGAGGTAGATTAACTACAGCAATGGAAGACCCCTCCTCTGGCTGTAGTGAGTGTGTACGTTGAAAGGGTACAGCTGTGCTGCTGTAGTGTTTTAAGTGTAGACATAGCCTTAGTCACTACCAATTTGGGATGAATTTAAGTGGGCAACACAAATGGAAAGGGTCTGTTCAGTATCACATTACCAATGCTGAGCTTCTGCTTCTACATGGCACTGAAGATCTTGAACTCTTAGTGACTTCAGTGGGCATTGAGGGCATTCAAAATGGCATAGATGGTACATAGCATCCTTTGTGAGTCACTGTCACTCTTCGCTCTTACACAGCACTTTTCATCTGTAGACCTCAAAGTGTTCTAATTAGGGAAACTGAGGCACAGATTAGGTAATGCCTGAGTGGCCCAAAGTCAGAGAGCTAAGAGCAGAACTCAGGTCTCATGAGTCCTGACCCATATTTCAGTGCCCTCTCTGCTGCACCAACATTAGAAATACAGTGAGATACAATATCTGCCAGAGGAAAAAATGACAATCCCTGAAGAAGCATTAATTTCGGCTCCTGAGATGATGGTATTAAAAATGGAGACAAAATTATTAACCAGATTAACTGAAATCAGGCAAGTGCTGCTCATGTAAATCAAGCCTGTATATTCTATTCGCACAGTAGAGGTAGTTATGCATAATATTTAACACACAAATCAATTTAGTTTTAATAATTCTTCTCTTTGGGTTTTTGGTATCTGTTACTCCTGGGTTTTCTTGTAGCAGTGAAAATAGTAAACCGTGCTAAAATAACTCCCTAAGAGAGGTGGTAGCCTGACACAAAAACTGCCATTAGTAAAAAATTTCACATCGTATTAGTAGAGAAACATGTTAATAAAACAGAAATATCACTAATAGGATTTGCCTCTTCCTTGTGCAGTATCTTTTCACTTGTAAGTTGACAAAAAAGCATTCAAAATTCTGAGCTATAGTTCTCACGAGAAATGCCTCTGTCACTTGAGGAAAAATGTATATTGAAAAAAGACATGTCAGGTGCTAATAATTATTGCATCTTAAATATTTATAAATTCACAAGTTACTGCAAAAATGTGTTCCTTAGACTGACAGACTATGTGATGTTGAAAATTATACTCCTGGTTTTTTTTTTGCTGCCCAAG
The DNA here is from genome assembly GCF_011386835.1 of Chrysemys picta bellii. NCBI lineage: Eukaryota > Metazoa > Chordata > Testudines > Emydidae > Chrysemys > Chrysemys picta. Next base: position 47,474,880 of record NC_088798.1, on the reverse strand, counting down.
GCTTTGTAAATGATAGCTTTGGACTCAGAAAAACTTGGAGTGTCTTTTCCCTATCCTGAGTCAATTGGAGATCCATCAAGTCATAAATAAATTAGAAATATAATTTATGTTCTTAAACATATGTCAAAGAGCCTACCTATAAAGGAGTTTGTAAGAGTTTTTGCAGTGTATGTGGTATTTTGCATAAATAATTGTGACTTGCTATTTTAATGTCTTCATGTTTAATTTGTTTTTGCCATGATTATAGTAAACATATACTCAATTATATATTTCATCAGTTCTCTGCCATTATAATCTCCAGCACTTCAACATCTGAAATATGCTAGAGTGCAGCAATCTGCCCTGATGACATGAGGAACTGCATCATCCATCTGAAGTAGATGCCATGCAAAAGGAAGCAAAAAACCAGTCACAGTCCTTTTTCTTTGCTTTTGGGGCCAAATTCTGCCCTTGGTGATACAGGTATAAATCTGGAATAAATCCATATAAGAATGGAAGAAGAATCGGCCTTCAATACGTTCATTGTGGGCCCCGAGGAATGCTAAGTAGTCCCAATTACATTTGTTAAAGAACAATGAATGGTAAATAATTCAGTTATTTCAAAGATACCTCCTATGCCACACATCTCTGCAAACTGCAGAATATGATGACTTTTGAAGACATTTCTCTAAGTGTCAGTGAGATGCTTTGATGTGTCTATGGGGTTGAAGATGAATGTGCTTTTATATTGACTGTGCTGCATGCATTACATTATTAAACATTTTAAAGTTCTATGTACCTTATCATCTCTCTCTCTCTCTCTCTCTGTGTGTGTGTGTGTGTGTGTGTGTGTGTGTTGTGAGAGAGAGAGAGAGAGAGAGAGAGAGAGAGAGAGAGAGACACACACACACACAAAGACTCTTGGCAAAGGGTCCCCTGTTCTTTTCCAGCAATTCTCATCTCAGATCTGACAAACTCACTACACCAAATACATGCCTTACAGGATATTTATCCATAAAAAGTAACATGTAAGGTATCTACAGAAAGCTCATAATTTGTCAAGATTCATAATCATTCTGAAATGTATGTATGGAAAATATGTAAGGAATTATTTATATTGAATATATGCTTTATGAACTTGGAGAACAAATTAGTCACCAGGAGATAATAATTCTTGGTAATGTCCCATTCAGACAGAAGAGAATTGTCAGCTCACCCTGTTTAGCAGTGATGCAATGCAAGGTTCAATTGTTCAATCTTGCTCAATCTCAAGACTTTCAATGGAAAACCATCAGAAACCACTTCATACAATTGAAACCTCTTGAAGATAAAAAAGAAACATTACAACAAGATGAGGGTTCACCTTGTCTATGATTATAAAGTGCGACATCTGCTTCCTGAGCAAATGCAAGAAACAAGACATTATCGTCAGAGGTCTCAACTTCTATAACACTCTGACCATTACATAAATCTCCAAATATGCCAAACAGCTCTGCAGAAGGACTTCAGAAAAACTGAAGAACTGCTTACTGCGCCTCACATACTCCAGAAGGGAAAAACTCAAACAAAAAATCATCACGCTGAAAGAAAGAAAAAATCAGGAAACTTACTTGGAAATCATTCAAGAAATCCAAAGTGGCTATTAACCCCCTCAGCCCCCCATGACAGCTATCCAACACAAGAACAAAAGAACCAACTACAGCAATTCCAAACCCACAGAAAGCTACCATGGCATTGGGAACCAACACCTGGATACTACAAGAAACCCCAGTATCATCAGTTTAGCAAGACTACCCCTAACCAGAGCTGAATTATCTGTATTTTCCAAAGGACTGAACTTCTACCCCACCACAGAACCTGATACCATAATAACGTGGAGAGCTAGAAGAATTCTTTTGCCGACTCTGCCTCCAAGAATTCTTTCACAGCAGTGATGACACCACCACAGTTGCTACATCCCCACTGACAGTTATAAGAAAAACAAATCATCTGAGTACCCCACAGTGGATGAAACTATACTTTTGATCATTACATTGATTAATTCAGGGGGAAAAAAGAATGTGAAATCCTTAACAAACATCACATCCACCACAATCTCTATGCCGCTGAGATGACAGCTATGGAGCCCCTGAAATCCAACCACCAAATAGTGACCAAACCAGAAGATAAAAGTGGTGCCATCATAGTCCTCAACTGGGATGACTATATTAACAAGGAAAACCAACAACTTTCCGACACCACCTACTATAAAGAACTCAAAGATGACCCCATACCACAATTTATCCAGAAATTCATGGATATCATCAAATACTTCCCCAAACAACTCCAAAAGAAGATCTGCAGCCTCATTCCCCATGAGCCCACCTAAGAGACCTTCTACATGCTTCCCAAGATACACAAACAAGGGAACCGAGGCAGACCCATCATATCTGGCCACGACACTCTTACTGAAGGAACATTGGGACTCATAGAAACCATCCTCAAACCACTAACCACACAAAGGGCCAGCTTTCTTTAGGACACAACCAACTTCCTCCAGAAACTCTGCAGCATTAACAACCTCCCTCGGAACACCATCCTTGCCACCATTGATGTCACCTCCCTATACACCAACATCCCTCACAATAATGGATCACTGCCTGCTTCAAATATCTACAAGACAGTGGGCAATCATCATATATCCACCCCAAACACATTACCAAACTCATTCATTTCATTCTCACCCTTAAAAATTTTACATTCAACAACAGTTTGTCCAAACCTTGGGAACAGCTATGGGTGGTTCCCAGTATCCCAACCTCTTCAGGGCCACTTTGAAGAAGAATTTCTGGACAAATACACTATTAAACCAATGCCAGAGATACATTAATGTTATTTTCATCATCTGGAGAGATCTAAACTCCCTCATATAGCTCCACTACAACTTCAAGAACCACCACCCACCCATTAAACTCTCTCTGAAACACTCCCATATTAGCATCAACTTCCTGGACACTATGATCAGCTTGAACAATGGAACACTACAGACAACTATATACTAGAAACCATGGATCACCACTCCTACCTTCATAGATCCAGTAACCACCCCAAACGCACCAAGAAATCTGTAATCTACAGCCAGGTACACAGATACCACAGAATATGCTCCAAGGACAAAGTACGGGGTATACACCTTAAAATACTTAATAATGCCTTTACCAGAGAAAATTCCACCAGAGAAGTAGAATCATAGAATATCAGGGTTGGAAGGGCCCTCAGGAGATCATCTAGTCCAACCCCCTGCTCAAAGCAGGACCAATCCCCAATTAAATCATCCCAGCCAGGGCTTTGTCAAGCCTGACCTTAAAAACCTCTAAGGAAGGAGATTGCACCACCTCCCTAGGTAACCCATTCCAGGGCTTCACCACCCTCCTAGTGAAAATGTTTTTCCAATTATCCAACCTAAACCTCCCCCACTGCAACTTGAGAACATTACTCCTTGTTCTGTCATCCAGTACCATGGAGAACAATCTAGATCCATCCTCTTTGGAACCCCCTTTCAGGTAGTTGAAAGCAGCTATCAAATCCCCCTCATTCTTCTCTTCTGCAGACTAAACAATCCCAGTTCCCTCGGCCTCTCTTCATAAGTCATGTGCTCCAGCCTCCTAATCATTTTTGTTGCCCTCCACTGGACTCTTTCCAATTTTTACACATCCTTCTTGTAGTGTGGGACCAATGTCGAACAGAGGGGAATGATCACGTCCCTCGATCTGCTAGCAATGCCCCTACTTATACAGCCAAAAATGCCATTTGCCTTCTCGCAACAAGGGAACACTGTCGACTCATGTCCAGCTTCTTGTCCACTGTAACCCCTAGGTCCTTTTCTGCAGAACTGCTGCCTAGCCATTCAGTCCCTAGTCTGTAGCAGTGCATGGGATTCTTCAGTCCTAAGTGACTCTGCACCTGTCCTTGCTGAACCTCATCAGATTTCTTTTGGCCCAATCCTCTAATTTGTCTAGGTCACTCTGGATCCTATCCCTACCCTCCAGCGTATCTACCACTCCTCCCAGTGTTATCTGCAAACTTGCTGAGGGTACAGTCCATGCCATCCTCCAGATCATTAATGAAGATATTGAACAAAACCAGCCCCAGGACTGACTCTTGGGGCACTCCGCTTGATACCGGCTGCCAACTAGACATGGAGCCATTGATCACTACCCATTGAACCTGATGATCTAGCCAGCTTTCTATCCACCTTATAGTCCATTCATTCAGCCCATACTTTAACTTGCTGGCAAGAATACTGTGGGAGACCCTATCAAAAGCTTTGCTAAAGTCAAGGAATAACACGTCCACTGCTTTCCCCTCATCCACAGAGCCAGTTATCTCATCATAGAAGGCAATTAGGTTAGTCAGGTATGACTGGCCCTTGGTGACGCCATGCTGACTGTTCCTGATCACTTTCCTCTCCTCTAAGTGCTTCAGAATTGATTCCTTGAGGACCTGCTCCATGATTTTTCCAGGGACTGAGGTGAGGCTGATTGGCCTGTAGTTCCCCGGATCCTCCTCCTTCCCTTTTTTAAAGATGGGCACTACATTAACCTTTTTCCAGTCATCCGGGACCTCCCCAGATCGCCATGACTTTTCAAAGATAATGGCCAATGGCTCTGCAATCACATCCGCCAGCTCTTTTAGCACCCTTGGATGCAGCGCATCTGGCCCCATGCAGTGATGAGCTGCCAAAATCTTAACAACTGGTTCCCTCCTCCTCACCCCATGAGGGAGTCGTGGTCTGCCCCCGCCCCCTGGGACTCCTGCCCCATCCAACCCCCCGCGTTCTTTGACACCCCCCCCGACACCTGCCCCATCCACCCCCTTCCTTGTCCCCTGACTGCCCCCTGCCGCCATATCCAACCCCTCCTCTCATTCCTGATGGCCCCCCGGGACCGCTGCCCCATCCAACCACCCTTTCTTTCTGTCCCCTGATTGCTCCTGGAACCCCTGCCCCTGACTGCCTCCCACCACCCCATCCAATCCCTGTTCCTGCCTGACTGCCCCCCTGCCTCCATTCAATCCCCCTGTTCCCTGCCCTCTGACCGCCCTGACCCCTATCCATCCCACCACCACCACCACCACCACCCTTAACTCCCCTGCCCTCGCTCTATCCAACACTTCCTCCCTGCTCCCTTACCGCACTGCCTGGAGGTGGCTGGCGGCGCTACAGCCTTGCTGCTCGGCCAGGGCCGGGGGGCCAGGGCCGTTTGGCCGGAGCTGCAGGGCCAGAGCCATGGGGCCAGGGCCCAAGCTGCTTGGCCGGAGCTGCTCGGCCTGGGCCGGGGCTGCTGGGCCAGAGCTGCTGGGCCGTAGCCAGGATTGCTGGGCCGGGGCCACTGGGCCGGAGCTGCTCGGCTGGGCTGTGCCGCCGCACAGCGCCTCCCTGGAACCCTCCTCACGCCCTCCCACCCCAGCTCACCTGCGGGAAGCCGCCGCTTGCTTCTCAGCCCTCCCAGGCTTCCCGCGCGAACAGCTGATTCGCGGGAAGCAGGGGAGGGGGGAGAAGAAGAGGGGTGGAGCGTTCAGGGGAGGAGGCAGAGGTGAGCTGGGGCGGAGAGCTGCTGGAGCTTTACCAGTTGTTAAATTTAAAAGCCCTTTTAGAACCAGTTGTCCCGTCCCAGGCAGGACAACCGGTTCTAAAAGGGCTTCTAAATTTAACAACCGGTTCCTGTGAACCGGTGCAAACCGGCTCCAACTTACCACTAGCCCCATGGACTTGTGCTCATCTAGCTTTTCTAAATAGTCCTGAACCACTTCTTTCTCCACAGAGGGCTGGTCACCTCCTCCCCATGCTGTGCTGCCCAGTGCAGTAGTCTGGGAGCTGACTTTGTTCGTGAAGACAGAGGCAAAAAAAGCATCGAGTACATTAGCTTTTTCCATATCCTCTGTCACTAGGTTGCCTCCCTCATTTAGTAAGGGGCCCACACTTTCCTTGACTTTCTTCTTGTTGCTAACATACCTGAAGAAACCCTTCTTGTTACTCTTAACATCCCTTGCTAGCTGCAACTCCAAGTGTGATTTGGCCTTCCTGATTTCACTCCTGAATGCCTGAGCAATATTTTTATACTCCTCCCTGGTCATTTGTCCAGTCTTCCACTTCTTGTAAGCTTCTTTTTTGTGTTTAAGATCAGCAAGGATTTCACTGTTAAGCCAAGTTGGTCGCCTGCCATATTTACTATTCTTACTACACATCAGGATGGTTTGTTCCTGCAACCTCAATAAGGATTCTTTAAAATACAGCCAGCTCTCCTGGACTCCTTTGCCCCTCATGTTATTCTCCCAGGGGATCCTGCCCATCATTTCTCTGAGGGAGTCAAAGTCTGCTTTTCTGAAGTCCAGGGTCTGTATTGTGCTGCTCTCCTTTCTTCCTTGTGTCAGGATCCTGAACTCAACCATCTCATGGTCAGTGCCTTCCAGGTTCCCATCCACTTTTGCTTCCCCTACTAATTCTTCCCAGTTTGTAAGCAGCAGGTTAAGAATAGCTCCGCCCCTAATTGGTTCCTCCAGCACTTGCACTATGTAAAAAAATACAGTACTTTTTTGTTCATTTAAAGTTAAGATTTTTCTGTACATTTTTAAAATTTACATTTTTTATACATTTTGTAAACTTTTGTATAAGTTTATAAAACTCAAAGCATATAACATTTAGGAACTTACGTCACCATTCACATCTGCACATCATCCTAGAAAGATGTTTACTTCTACAAACGTTAACCTTTAGCTTGTCATTTTTTTGTCCCTTCATTTTTATGTTGGCACTACCGCACATTTACCGTTATTCTACAGAGTGAATTTCCTCATTTGCCAACTGTCCATACTCGAGTGAAATGCAATCATACCAGGAAATTGTCCCCTACACTTTCCAAAAACTTCCTGGATTGTCTGTGAACCGCTGTATTGCTCTCCCAGCAGATATCAGGGTGATTGAAGTCTCCCATGAGAACCACAACCTGTGATCTAGTAACTTCTGTTAGTTGCCGGAAGAAAGCCTCGCCCACCTCATCCCCCTGGTCTGATGGTCTATAGCAGATTCCCACCGCAACATCACCCTTGTTGCTCACACTTCTAAACTTAATCCAGAGACTCTCAGGTTTTTCTATCAGGGGTAGCCGTGTTAGTCTGGAGCTGTAAAAAGCAACAAAGAGTCCTGTGGCACCTTATAGACTAACAGATGTATTGGAGCATAAGCTTTCGTGGGTGAATACCCACTTGCGTCTGACTTAGTGGGTATTTTGCCCACGAATGCTTATGCTCCAATACGTCTGTTAGTCTATAATGTGCCACAGGACTCTTTGTCAGGTTTTTCTGCAGTTTCATACTGGAGCTCTGAGCAGTCATACTGCTCTCTTACATAGAATGCAACCCCCCCAACCTTTTCTGCCCTGCCTGCCCTTCCTGAACAGTTTATATTCATCCATGGCAGTACTGCAGTCATGTGAGTGATCCCACCAAGTCTCTGTTATTCCAATCACATCATAGTTCCTTGACTGTGCCAGGACTTCCAGTTCTCCCTGCTTGTTTCCCAGGCTTCTTGCATTTGTGTATAGGCACTTAAGATAACTCGCTGATCGTCCCGCTTTCTCAGTATGAGACAGGAGTCCTCCCCTCTTGCGCTCTCCCTGTTCGTGCTTCCTTCCTGTATCCCATATCCCCTCCAACTGCACATGTCTTGTTGTCACCTATCACCCGACACTTGAGCCCATATGGGGTATCATCAAACAATTAAAACTCATACTCAATGGGGATCACATCCTGAAATAAATCATTCCCGAATCACCTTTTCTGGCCTTCAAACTCCACAACCTCTCCAAGCTCATCATCTGAAGCATCTCCACAAACCTGGACACACCACTCAAAGTAGCACTTGACTCTGCCAGAACAACAGATGCAAAACTTGTAGACATATCTCCACTGCTACTATGACCAATACACCCCCCAACACACTTTTCAAGATTTATGAGTGCTACACATGCATATCACAACATGATATACCTCATCTGATGCACTAAATGCCCCAATAACAACTATGTGGGTGAAATGAGACAATCACTATGCTCTTGAATGAACTAATACAGAAAGATGATAAAAGACAAAAACACCCTATCATCTGTGGGGGAAAACTTTTCACAAAGCAATCACTCTACACCTGACCTCACAGTCCTCATCCTCAAAGAAAACCTGCCCAACACCTTGAAAAGATGAACCTGGAAGCTTAAATTCATAGCTTTGCTAGATACTAAAAATCATGAACTGAATGGAAGAACTGGATTTATGGCTTATTACAACAATCTGTACCCACTAATTGCCCTCCCCCACCACTTCACCCCCCCACCTTTTATCCCCTCTTATAGCTAGAGAGATGTTAACAGGCCACTTCATTGAGAATGTTCCATTGAAATATGTGTTAACTACTTATGCTAAACAATCTGTTCTACCTTGTATTTCGCTGGGTCACATCTACACTACAGAGTTAAATTGACTTAAGTTATGTTGATGATCGTGTCGTTTTAATAACCTTGGTTGTGCATGTCCACACAACACGCCTTGTGTCAGCAAAGGATGTTCACAGTTGTTGCTCTGGCATCAACAGAGAGAGCGCTGCATTGTGGAGAGAGCTTTCCCGTTGTGCAACCCGCCACTCTCTGTTGGGAGTTCTGGAACAGATTGCCATGCATCATGGGGACATGCTCACCATCCTGTGATGCAGTTCTTTCTACCCCATCATCCCATTGGCTTCCTTCTTCATTTCAGGCTGTTTTTCAATGGCCCTTATAAACTGTGTGCCTGCCATCTCTGCCTGACATCATGGATCCCGAGCTGTGTGCCAGTCTCATGATGAGCATTATGAACACAATGTGGCTAGTCCTCCAGTATTTCATGAGCTGTGAAACAGAGAGTGAATCGGTGATGCCTGACCTGCTGTCTGCCATGGAAACAAATAATTCAAGATTACTGCTGGCATTCACAGAACAACTTGCCACAGTGGACCGTCAGTACTGGGCTTGGGAAACAAACACTGAGTGGTGTGGGATCACCAGTTCTGCAACAGACTGAACTTTGGGGGGAAAACCTACTTTATTAGATAGGAAAGGTAACTGTTCATAAGTGTACACCCAGATTTGCATTGTATTATTTGTTTTGTATTGTAACCCTTTGTTTCCACCACTCTTCCTTGTTTCTAGCTAAATCTTTTTATTCTTTCTTAAACCTACTTTTGTTTTATTATAAGTGCTCACAAGTGCTGTGTGGTTTTCAGGAACAGTGGTTTAAGGTAAAACTAGTAAACTGGGATATGCTGTTCCTTTGGGGGAAGAGGGATTTGGGATGTCTGTTAATAGCCAGAATCAGGGACTAGATATCACAAGGAAATGATTCAAAGGGATTCAGGGGTGGGGGTGTACCTACTGTTAATTTGCAAGGCAAATACAGGGCTAGCATAGCATAGCGGAAAGTGCTTGAGTGGCTGAAAGGCTAGTGTTAGGGACTCCGTCACACTGGAGGCGGGGGTGACAAGGTGACTCATGGTCCTGAATGACCTGAGAACCATCACAATAATTATAAAAACATAGCTAAAGCCAAGGTTGGGGGAGGATTTACAATTTAAATTTGTTTCTGGATCTGCATAACAGTATATAGTTTTAAAGTTTGGTATAAATACATTACACTTTTATATTATATAAGATTAAAAATACAAGGCCAGATCCTCAGCTGGTATAAATTGGCACAGGTCCACTAAAGACAATGAAATTACACTATGTCCCACCTGAGGATCTGGCTCATCAGTGATACTTTATATGGAACAATGACCACTAGTGCTAGTTTGTAATATCAGGAGATTATTTTTGTAAACTTGTGTTGCTCTTGTGCCTTGCCAACAAATGGCCAGTGATTAGCATACACTTGGCCAATTAGCACAGTCTCATCTACTAGATGGACTTTCTGGGTCAAATTCTGCCCTCAGGTATATGTGTAGATCCCATTTAAGTCAACAGGAAATGCAGGCATCCCAAAGCAGAATCTAGCCCTCTAAATGTGCATGTGCTCCATCACTGTTTCTAAGACTTGTATTTTGACTTTTATGATCCAAAGAGTCTCAAAACCACTAAGAATTGTATCAGAGGGGTAGCTGTGTTAGTCTGAATCTGTAAAAAGCAACAGAGGGTCCTGTGGCACCTTTAAGACTAACAGAAATATTGGAGCATAAGCTTTCGTGGGTGAATGCCCACTTCATCAGACGCAAGTAATGGAAATTTCCAGAGGCAGGTATACCTGCCTTTGCAGATTTATACCTGCCTCTGGAAATTTCCATGACTAAGAATTGTAGTAAACTTTCTCATCTTGAAGTTATTCCCTGCATTTCTTAGACCACATAAAGCATTACAAAATACTGTTTTTCACAGTGTCCCCATCTTCCTTACCCCTAGAGCATTTGGTGTGCCTTATAAAATTAAAATATTCTAAACAAACAATAGCTCCCTACCTTTCACAATCTTCTTCAAACAGAGAAACAAACACTGTTCTTTTGCAAAATATTTCAGTGATGATCTGTCTTCTTGTTGACTCTATAACAAATACTTGAGGACAGGGTAACTCTATTCACATGAGTACTGCCAGAGAAGTAAATATCCCATAAGTAAAGTAATGTGCAAGCTGAAGCATTTTCAGGACCTAGGCCCATATCTCCATTCCTTTGAACTGTTAACCTGGAGTTTGTATTTGTGTTGTACTGTAAGTTTCTTTGAACAGGACTCTGGTTATTTTACATGGTAGCAATGCACTGTATACAGTCTGCTTATGTCATTCCCTAAATAATATTATAAAATCATAAACCCTCAACAAACATTAATTGGAGCAGCAACATTAAAGAAGGGTGATTCACTGTACAGGAGCTGAAAGTGATTAATACAGAAATGTTTGTGCAACTGTTGTGTTTTAATCATTTTAAACAGAGAGAGAGAGAGAGACAAGAAAGTAGAAACATGACTGGAAGCAAATTCCAAGCACCAAGGGGTATCACAGCAGACGCTTAGTCTCACCTGCTAGCCTAAAGCATAATGGTGGCACTTGAAAAAGGAAACAGTGACAGTTAAGAAGGACAAATATATTTTCTAAAGGAACTGACAATATCTTTTATCTAAGTAGTAAGCACAGACATTGAAATCATCCTGCAATGATGGAAAGCCACTGGAGATGTGTAGATTACCCACCACTGTGTTTGAGCCATGGGCTGTTGCTTAATGCTTGCTATTATGAATCATTTTAATTATCTACGTATTTTCAGATGAAAATCTTATTTTTAACCCCAACTCAAAACAATGGAGCTTTTTTACATTCTGTTTTAAGAACCCTGCTGTTGGAGCCATGTTGTGATAATGCAGCCTAGCTAAGACTACCAGATGTATCATAGCAGAATGCAGACACAGAATTAAAAACTCAGCCAAATAATATCTTCAGAACTGAAGTTAAAGGAAATTATGATTTGAGGGAGAAAGGGATTTTAAAAAAAGTCTACTACCTTAATCATTCTTCAGACAGTAGGTAATTGATAAAGTAAATGTTTCCATTATTTTTGCTGTGCATTGCAGCGTTTTCTAAATTAAATGCTGCCCACATTTGCAAGCCAGACTTGTGAGCAAATCTCTAAACAGACCTTGCACAATATAACAGAGAAGCTGATAGCGTGGATCAGCATGCACAGCAGAAAATTTTGGGCTTGTTCCTACAAGGACAACTGTGTGGGTGTCCAATTGAAGTCAGTGGAATTCTGCCCATGTCCATGAGTGCACTGTGCAAATCTAAATGCAGAATCTGGCCCTCAGTCAGCAGGTTTTCCATGGAAAAAAATATTTTTCAGGCTTCAGGGGAAAAGTTTTAAAACAAAAGAAACACCTCTATTCTGAGGCCTATCATGTGGGCTCTGAAATGCATCTTCTGCTCACTTCTTGACAATATTGTGGGCTCACAGTAGTGGGACAAAGCTAAGGTTGCATCAGACTTTTTCCAGAACTCCATTTTGTAAACATGCCAAGGGGAATTTTAACCATATTTCAGTCACTAATTAATGTGTGTATGAAGCGATCACCAATGTTGTATTTTGTGTTTGTATATTGTTGGTTTGGGGGAAATTTGGGAAAACAGAAACACTAGCGAAGCCTGATTTTTCCCCTCCCACATACACAGTGCATGTTTGCTGTCCTCAGTGACTGCCTGAGAGGTTGTGACATCAGAGGTAATCAACCAATCCTCACCTTCTTCTTCCAGTTTATTTGCATAGTTGGGGGAGTCACTAGTGGCATGGTTGTCATGGCAACAGCTGCCTTTGCTAACTGATTTCCCCCAGACAACCATGATACCATTACAAAGAAGGGTCCGAGGAGGAGCTGCAGTGAGAGCAGTCTGGGGTTGGATAAGTTCCCGCTTCACTCATTTGGGTTTGTATTGGGGTAAGTTACACTATTTATTTTCGAAGGGTGTTTATTACTTTTCTCAGAAAGGGTTACATGAATTCCTGCATAGTGTTTATAGGCATCTTAGAAAGGCTGTGGCTTTCTCGATATCTACCTTTTGTAAGAGGTGGGAAATTATAGATGTGAGTCTCTACTCTGTTCCACAATTAAAAATAAGTGTAATTTAGAAGTTGCAATAAAACTGCAGTTGCGTTAAATTGTATTTTGTTTGAATACAGTTTAATTTAAATGCCTTTCAAGATATTGGTGTAAAAGTGTGGCCACTCCTCTCTCGCGAGTGCCTTGTGCTGGCCGGGTGCATGCCTGCACTCTTCTGTTTTTTGCGGTACCCCTCTGCAGACAGTTTGTCTTTTCAAATGGGTTTTCAGTGACTCAGCCCTCCAGCCGACTCACATGCAGTCTGTATGTGAAACAAAAGGAAAACAACCCCTACTGGGGTAACATGGTTCAACAAATGGTTGGCCCCTCCCCAAAGTCCTCAGTCCCATCTCTGGGCCTGTTTAAGCCTTCTTGGGCTCCAAATGAAATGTGTTGCTTCCTGGGCCCTTCGCCATTCTGCCTGTGGCTGATTGGAGGAACCCGGGCCCATCCACTACTCCGGGTCCCAACCCAGGGACCCTTCGACTAGCAGCCAGATGCTCCTTCCTTCGCTAGTGTCTATTGCTACATTCTTTGAGCTTTTTCCCCTCTCTATCCCACCAGCTTCTTGTGTCCTCAGGCTGTTGCCTGTTTAAGCAGGATCTCCTGCAGGCCTCCTTGCCTAGAGAGTCCATAACAGTCTCTGCCTTGTTCTCTCAGGGTTCTTTCTCACAGACCCCTTCACCTGGTGAATTTATACATAGGCGTGCGCAGCCCATTTCATTAGGGTGTGCACCCAGGGAGCCCCGCCCTTGCCCCACCCCTGCCCTAGTCCCGCCCCCATCCACTCCCTCTTACTCCCCCCCTCAGAACCTCCAATCCCCCCTGCTCCTTGTCCCCCCCTGACTATCCCCTCCTAGGACCCCTGCCCCTAACTGCCCCCCAGGACTCCACCCCCTATTTATGTACAGGCGTGACTACCTGCCCTTTCCTGGTTACTATACGCGGCCAGTCCGCATCCACATCCAGTAGTTAAAATAAATAAATAAATAAACTAATGATTTAAATTGGAATTTCATCCATTAATAAGTATTTATTATATAGTTAAAACCATTCTATTGAAGGGCAGATATTAAATAACACTAAATATGTTAATGTTCAAAACAATATTAAAAATTTGAAAATTTAGAGCATGGAAACCAAAATAGCTAAAATTTAGTTTTGGCAAGATACACGGAATGGAAACTCCGGGATCTTTACCTGTCACTGAATATAGCCATCATACCAATAGTGGAATATAAAACAAGTCTACATATACTCTCCTTAAAATTTTTACTTCTGTCCATTCCCAATAATTGTAACAAATCATTATTACCTTCACTCCACTTGCCACGCGCCCCAAGCACAAAACCAAAGAAGTGGATATTTTTACCTCCCGTTAAGTTTTTAATTTCTTCCTCTAACTCAAGATAATAAGCCACCTTCTCACTGTGGGCTTGTTCCAAACTTCCGGCATTATCCTCCCATCGCACTGTAACATCAACCACCACTGCTGTATCTCCTTTTATAAATATAATATCCGGCTTTCTTAACTCACCCTTACTATTTCTCAAATGGGGCTCTATCATTGCCTTCCACCCTAATTTACCAACCTTATCCACAACTGCAGACACTACTCTATTATGCCTTTTTATCCTAGCATTCTTAGTCTTATAACATTGTCCTGAGATATGGGGAACAGTCTCCCGCACTTTACCGCACCATCTACAAAGAGCATTCACACTTCCTCTTCCTCTTGCTAATGTCTCCCTAGTAGGATAAATATTTGCCCTAAGCTGCAATGCTGCGATATACGCTGACGATTTAACTTTACTAGAGTTTCTAAAAATCGAATTACTAATTAAATCATTTTTAAAATATTTTATCCCTATTCCCTGACATCTCAGTTCCGACCATCTTAAAAATTCCTCTTCCCTCCATTTCTTGGGATGAGATGTTACTGCACTAAATGACAATATTTTATCCACAAGATTTTCTCCTGCATATAGATAAGATAGGTCCATCCAATCATCTCTCGAGACAATATGTCTCCTCCATTTACGAATTAACATATTTGGGATTTGCACACTAAACTTAGTGAGAGCTAAACCACCATCCCTACCTCTAGAATAAAATATCCCATCTGTGGTACACTGAGGTAAATGTAAAATCTCTTTAACTATTTTTCTAACTAACACATCAAGATCGTCTAAAAGATTAAAAGGGGGTTCTATTAAAAGAAGATTATAAAATAGCTTCGGTAAGATGTATGTCTGTAAAATTAATATTTTTTGGGCCGGTTTTAATGGGGCCTTAATTAAATTCTCACTCCAATCTTTCAATTTTTCTTTAAGTACCGGTCCCCCTACACCTATCCAGGGATCTATTCTAGCCCCTAAATATTTTTCAAAATCCCCTGGTTGAACATATTCAATCTTCTCTGACCCTATCTGCCAATTATCCTTAGGATTAACTACATAGGTTTTATGTTTAGTTAAAATATGAAAGCCTTTTGTTTTCTTCACATTAACAGAGAGATTAGTATTTTTACAAAACTCCTCTAAGATACCCAAATTTTTGATCATTCCTTTATATGAGCTACTTAAAATTGCCACATCATCGGCAAAAGCCAATGACGTGACACTATTACCCTTAACATAAAAACCACTTCCTTCTACTTCTAATCTAGTTAAAAGGGGATCCATAGCAATATTAAACAAAATTGGGGACAACGGGTCACCCTGCTTGACCCCCCTCCTAATTAAAATAGACTCAGTAGCTTCATCACCCACCCATACCCTAGTTGTGCAATTATCATAAAGGTCCCTAATAATATCTATAAAATGTTCATCTATACCAAATCTTCTCAACCCGGCTATTATATGTCCGTGTCCCACAGAATCAAATGCTTTAGCCAAATCTACGAACACTATTGCAATTTCATTCCCATTTCGTTTAGCCCCTTTAATCAAATTATCTAATATAGCAATATTTTCCTCACACCCAGGGGCGGATATAAACCCTTTTTGTCTACTACATATCTTAACTGTTTCCACCAGTCTTTTTGCTAATATTTTGGTATAGATTCTAATCCAAACTGACCCAATTGTCAATGGTCTCCAAGATGTTAACTTCTTCATTTCCTCCTCATCTTGTGTCTTTGGTATTAAAATCGTTCTATTTTTCTTAAATTCATCTGGTACCTGTCTATTTAGAAACCATATATTAAAAATTTTTGTAAGTATTAAGGAGTCTAAATTAAAAATATCCCACAAATTGCTCACTTTTACTTTATCTGGGCCAGGAGCACTATCTTTTCTTATTTCTGTTAAAGCTATTCTAATCTCATCCACAGAGATCGGACTCATTAATATATCATTATCCGCATTCTCTGTGGATGATGGCCACCCTATCATATTACCATGTCCAATTGTTCCCAAAATATTTACATAGTATTCCTCAATTTCTTTCATAGGGATAGCACACTTAGCCTTATCTGGCTCTCCCATTATAATGCGAGTCAATCTTCTTCTATCCTTATCAAATAATTGTTGATAGAATTTATACTTAGCTTTCTTTGTAGCATATCTCCTAATTGCATTAAATTGCTTCCTTCTCCCCTCCTTTCTAATCTTCCCTTTTCCTTTATTCCTCAACTCTATTTGACTTTCATTTCTAGGGTCCTGTCCCTCTACTAATGAATAACATAATTTTTCCAACATTGCCCATCCGAGAGCTTTTGTTAAATCCTCCTTTAATAATCCTTCAATTTCCCCTAAACTATTTATTATTTCTCTTCCCTCCCTACTTTGTTTTCCCCGTTTACATATTTTCTCCACTAAATCCACTTCTGGATGTCCTTTTAGTGGGAAAATCCTCTCTCTTGGGGGCGGAATTTCTAATATATTTACTCTAATGTCCTCTACCTCAGTCACTTCCTCCCTATCTCCTGTTACCACTAACTTCTTCTTTGCTAATTCTCGTCTTTTATCTGATATTTGTTTATTCGTTTTGGTCCTCATCTCGCTCTCAATACATTTATTTATATTCCTTTTCCCAATATATTTCCTTTCCAACTGTATAAGCTGCGCAACCTCATCTTTAGTCCATATACGAGATCTAGTCGATCCCTCTTTGATCTTACTTTTAGCAGCCATATCTTCTTTTCTTTGCTCATTCCTCACAGCAGGGTGTCTATGTCTACAGTGTTGGCTCAATCCAGATCTAGTATGAAAACCAAGCCCACAGACCGAGCACGTATGGCTCTTCATTGGGGTATCCACCTTCTTGGGTATGCACTTGGGGTAGTGGCAAGCTATATTATGATATTGAGAAGATTTTCCACATTTACTACATACAACTCGTATGGCTTTACTTTTATGAACCACATTAATGTGTTTGGCCCATTTACCAAATGTTGGTAATATCTGGGGACATATTGGACAATTAAAACTATCAACGGGATACTCTAAATAAAAAACCCCATCCTTCCACGAACTACTTTCTAATATATTTATATTACTACCAATACTGTTAAGATCCTTATTACGATCCCTATTAAAATCAGTACTTGATTCCCTAACATATGGATCATCAAATGTACTTAAATACTTAAAATCTGGATTAAAACTGTCCATAGTTAAATCATTAAAAGTGTCCCTTGTAAAAACCATCGGTAAGATAGATAAAATCTCCTCACCATGATCATCACAAACATTCTCCTCTACCTCCTCTCCATGCTCCACTGGGAGGACTTGATTCTCACTCTCATTCTCATGAGACTTCATTATAGTCCACACCATTTTATCCATTGGTCCAGCGACCCTGATCACACCCCTAATATATTTAACACTGTCAGCCGGGGCATCAAAGCCAACAGCGGGGGCGTTATTAACCCGGTCCAGCGCCAATCCGGTATAAAAATATAAATTACTTTTTTCCATAGCTAAAAGATTTACCCTTCTCAGGGGGAAACTAACCCTTTCCAGGGGGAAACTAACCCGTACCTGGGGGAAACTTACCCTTTCCAGGGGGAAACTAACCCGTGCCTGGGGGAGGCTACCCTTACCAGGGGGGCATCCATGTGGCACCATATGGGGCTGCCCAACCCCATCCCACACCCCACTAAATGTGGGATGTGGGTTCGTCCTCCGCAATCCGCCTGGCTATCCAAGCCAGTTACCGACTCTCACCACGAGGAGGTAGCGGTTGGACTTGCAATCCAGAGGCTTTCCTCAAAGAGGGGTCCCAAACAGCATAATGTCGAGCTCTAACGGGCGTGTGAGAAAAGGCTCAGATCTTGGTAGGGGTTGCCCCTATTGACCGGGCTCACGCCCACCCCCACCTCACCGATAACCCATTCTCTCACTACCCTCAGGCAATGTTTCCGTCCAAGCCCGACAGCTGAGAGGGTCCAGAGACGCATGGAGAGCCATTAAGAGAGCCTAAGCCTCCCTGCTCCTTGTCCCCTGACTGCCCTCCTAGGACCCTACCTGTCCCCTGACTGCCCCGACCCTTATCCACACCCCCACCCCCAGACAGACCCTCGGGACTCCCACGCCTATCCAACTGCTCCCCACCCCCTGACAGGACCCCCAGAATTCCTGACCCATACAACCCCCCTGCTCCCTGCCTCCCCCATCTGCTCTCCACACCCCTGCCTCCTGAGAGCCCCCCCCAGAACTCCTGACTCATCCAACCCTCTCAGCTCCTTGTCCCCTGACCACCCCCTCCAGAGACCCCCCACCCTAACTGCCCCCCAGGACCCTCCTTGCTCCCTGTCTCCTGACCCCTATCCACCCCCCGCCCCCTGAGAGACCCCGGGACTCCCATGCCCCATCCAATTCCCCCTGCTCCCTGACTGCCCCTCCAGAGACCCTCCGCCCCTAACCGTCCCGGGATCCCACCCCCTATCCAACCCACCCTGTCCCCTGATTACCCCCATCCCTTATCCAACCCCCCTGGCCCCAGACCCCTTACCATGAGATGAGGCTCCTAGCCTCCCCGCGGAGCCAAACACTGCCCCACGGGAGCATGCAGCCCTGGCCCCCAGAGCGCTGCATGTGCGGCAGCATGGCTCCAGGGGAGGGGAGAAGGCAGGGGAGGGGCCGGCGGCTTGCTGCGTTCAGCCGGGTGCTCTGGCCCGGGAGCGCAGATCCCACGGCTTGCTGCGCCAGGGAGTGGAGCCATTTGCCCACCCCTGCATTAGGGTGTGCCTGGGCACAACTGGAACACCCCGTGCGCACACCTATGAACTTATAACAGCCCCTGGCCTTCTTTTCAAGGCTTTCTCTCCAAGGCCTCTGTGCTTGGACAGCTTCACAGTCCTATCCCTGCTTAAGCAGGGTTTCTTCCCAGTTTCTGTGTGGAGTGTCCCAGCCAGAGACTGCTCTGTCCAGCTGCTGCAGCTTCCTTGGCTAGCCAGCAACAGCATGTTTCCTCTTCTGGTTCCAGCCAGCAACTGAGCTATGCAGGTCTTGCAACGCCTTTTTATATGAGCCTTCTAGACTCTGACTGGCTTCCTTCCCTGCAGCCTCTCTAGACCAGTTGGAGGACCCCACTCTGTTGCCTTTCTTCTGGGGTGGGGTGTGGTAGGACCACAGGGCCTTCTGTGGGGCCTCAAAGGACCTGGTATACACCCTCACAATTGGTCAACATGGCACTGAGTGGTGAAATATGGAGTCTCACAAAGATGATAAATATACATGGAAGAAAAAAGTGTAAATGCTTCTTATTTAAACAGCACATATACACAATATCTTCTTTCTATTAAAATGAAGGAAATTTACAAAAAATTCATAATTTACCATTATTGGTTCAGGGGTCGGCAACCTTTCCGAAGTGGTGTGCCGAGGCTTCATTTATTCACTCTAAGTTAAGGTTTCGCGTGCCAGTAATACATTTGAACGTTTTTAGAAGGTCTCTTTCTATAAGTCTATAATATATAACTAAACTATTGTTGTATGGAAAGTAAATTTTTAAAATGTTGAAGAAGCTTCATTTAAAATTAAATTAAAATGCAGAGACCCCCGGACCGGTGGCCAGGACCCGGGCAGTGTGAGTGCCACTGAAAATCAGCTCGCGTGCCGCCTTCGGCATGCATGCCATAGGTTGCCTACCCCTGGATTAGAGCAACCTTAACTAAACTAAAATGTAAGAAAGTAGCAAATACAAAGCTGAGGATTAAAAGGTTTTAAAGATAGAAAGTGCCAGGATGAACATTACCCAAGCAACCTTTAGTTGGAGCCCTTGTGCACATACATTATAAACAGCTTTTAATTACATGATCCCATATTAGTTTTTACACAGGACACCTGGTTCACAGTGCACAGGACGGATCTGTTCTGCAGCAGAATCAAGGTTGGAGTAAAGGAATCTGTTGTTTGTAAATCCCCTGGCTCATTTGTTACAGAGTTAAAAGGTTTGTAGTTATGAGATAGGAAGAGAAAGGATGATCTTGTGGTTATGGCAGTTGAATGCCATCCTGGAGACTTGGATTCTATCTCTGCTTCTGACACAGAGTTCCTACATAATGCTGGACAAGTCATGTGCATCAGACTTTTCACAGATATTCACTTTTGCTTGTAATTAAAAGCTGGATTAGAATGCATATGCCAGGAGTCGGCAACCTTTCAGAGTGGTGTGCCGAGTCTTCATTTATTCACTCTAATTTAAGGTTTCGCATGCCAGTAATATATTTTAACGTTTTTAGAAGGGCTCTTTCTATAAGTCTATAATATATAACTAAACTATTGTCATATGTAAAGTAAATAAGGTTTTTAAAATGTTTAAGAAGCTTCATTTAAAATTAAATTAAAATGAAGAGCCCCCTGGACCAGTGGCCAGGAACCGGGCAGTGTGAGTGCCACTGAAAATCAGCTTGCGTGCTACCTTTGTCACGTGTGCCATAGATTGCCTACCCCTGGCATATTCAGAGGGAGGTCGAATTAAGGTTGCCTTGGTGAAGTTCTTTGTGGCATTTCCTAACTTGAGACTGCTTGACTTTGCAACCTTTTAATTAATTTTAATCCTTAATTTCATATTTCCTAAATTTTAATGATTTAATTTATTACTGAGTGCCACTTTAACATTAAATGAAGGGGTTTTGTTTGTAAATAATATATACATAACATAAAGTGAAAACATACAGAAAACCCATAGCATGGGATCCAGTCCCAGTGGATGTGGAATTTTGTCTTCTCCTTTCTGATTACCCTTTTAAAACATTTATTGTATTCCTTCCGAGAGCCCTATTTGACCTGCAGCCCCAGCCAGACCTGCCTATTTACTCCACACTGTATGCCTGTTTGAGATCTATGCAGGGAGCTTGTCCTTTTGTGCTAGAAGCAAGTAGGGCCACAGAAGACAGAAGTATTATGGGGCTGTGAGACTGTTATGTTAATCCACTGTTATGTTTCTGTTTTTTCTCTTATGGAAGCAATTTGAGTTCATCAGACAAACACTAATCCTGGGCATAAAACTAACATATAGAACACACTAGGACTGTGTGAATAATGGATTTTTTGGTTCACTGATAATTCCAAAATATTGTAAAATATTTCATTTTGGGTTTAACCAATAAACACTCCCCCTTTTTTAAAGATTTGGCAAATCAAAAAGTAAAAAAAAAATATCTTGTGTTGAACAAAATGTTTCATTTTGACAAAATTTGCTGTTTCAATTTCAACCATTTTTGAATATTTTGATTTAAAATAATAAAATTTCATTTTGAAAATGTCAAAACATACCAATACTTTCAGAATTCTGGGGAGGATTATGACTGAATGAATTTGGCAAAACTCACATGAATCCACGAAACATTTCAGTGTCACTGAATCTCCATTTTTCTCCAAAAAAAAATTTCCAGCTGAAAAATTTTACTTAGGTCTACTGCACGCATCTATCTCTCATGTACATGTCTCAGGGCTATTGGGAATATTTTAGATAATTATATGATCACACACTGTGTAGACCTTGCTATATGAAACACAATTACCAGGCTATAGTTTGACAAGCCGTTGGTAGGGCTTTCACCTGGCCATTTACCTTCCCAGAATCAACTACCTCGCTTCTTCTATCCAAGCTAGACTTTATTTTTCTTGCCACCTCCAGATGAAGTGAGGAATCCAGATATGTTCCCCTTCCTCTGAGGTTGAGGTCACTCACCACTGAGAGATAATCCCTCTCTCTCTCTCTCTCTCTATCCTACCTCCATGTTGATTTTTTCCCCTTGTCTCCCAGCCAGGTGAAGCAAACTGGAAATTTTATCAGCTAGGTAACAACAACAAAAAAGACCCACTACTTGTATTATGGTAGCACCTAGATACCAGGGCTCCTTTGTAGTAAGCACTGCATAAACATATAGTGAGAGACAATCCCTGCCCCAAAGATATTACCATCTTAATTTGCTTATGGCACAGTTGTGATGAGAACTCAACAGGTCAAGGAAACAGCTAGGATTAGAACCCAGATATCCTGGCTGCAAATCCAGTGCTCTATATTGCACCACACTACTGCTCATCAACAATGTCATTTAAAGAAACAGATGAAAAAGCATGTTTGTAGGAAAAGCATTTATTTTAAGCGCAGTGGTAGATATGAATACGTTAGTGTTATATGGAGCCATAGATTGCCAGCTGTCCTCCCCCCCTCTCTTTTTCTCCATCTCTTTTCATTTTCTTCTCATTGTTTGAAAAAAGAGAAAAAAAATTGGAGAATGAAAAACAAAATCCAACAGTTTAATTTTCCAGGGAACAAGCCTGGTCAGTGGTGAGATGCAAATGTAAATCTAAAAAATAATGTTTTATAAATAACCAATTTTGTGATATATTTCATGTCACAGCCTTAGGCTTCATAAGCAAAGAGCCTTTTTTTAATTTATTTTTTCCCCTCTAGCTACTAGACTAATTTTCCAATAAGCTGAGGTCATTCATCCTTGATCAGATGAGAGAAACCGACACTAATATCCACATGCTTAAAGTCTGGGTTTGTGTTCCTGGGAGAGAAAATTCTTTCAGGTTTTGTGATTCTGGCTTATAAACACTTTAAAAGTACCCTGCTTTCCAAAGCAAAGTTAAATATCTTTCTCAGCTCTAAAGATTGCTGACACAATGCAGTGCACAATTGTTTTGAATCTCTTGTTAAGGATTTCTCAGGCCTACAACATTTCTTCACCAGCATATTTTCTGCTCACTTACTACCATTTGTAAGCAGGACATACTTATAGTGAAAACCCTATCCCTCTAGGATACATTGTCAAAATAAATCTGCATAGATGAATCCTGTTTGTACAGGTTGCCAACAGTTTTCAAAATTTCAAAATCTTGCAAACAAAACAAAAAAGGTGGATACAATTTTGACTAAATTCTTGTGAAAACCCTTTCCCCCATTTCTCAACAAATTTGAAATTCAGTATTAAAAATGAAATTTCAAAATTAGAAAAAACAGGAAATAAAAAAAATCAAACTTTTTTGCCAGGTCTATAGATATGCTAAATTCAAGACCAAAACTTACTGTCACTATACCAGTTCTACACTGATTGAGCTATGCACTGCAATCCATGGTAGCAATTGTACTGAATTTTTTAGTTTTGATTGGGTTGCATTGTGGAAAGATTATTCTTGTTTTGGAGAATCTCCCTTCCCAGCAAAAAATCAAAACTAACTCTAACTCTGATATTCTCCATCTAGGGATTGTTAATATATTTTGAAGTCACCCTCAAAGAACTCAGGAGGTGTGACTCAGGCCAGGAAGATATAGCATCAACCATCCAGAATGTACTGATCTTGTGATGGCAGTAGTTCCAGAAATAATCAAATTCAGGATGAACCTACCAGTTCATAGATAGGACAAGAATCCCAAAGGGGAAATACATGTTGTATCAGTAGGTCTCAGATTGCTGGTAGTGATACTGTAATAAATATATTTGATTTATTTCTAGTACTGAAGAGTGTCTCCCATTAAACCTGATTTATAGATCTTTAGGCTTATTTGCTCATGAGTTTCTGAACATTTACTGCATCTTCCACCATTGCTATTACATAGTTACTGAAGGGACTTATGCTTGAAGGTTCATTGATTTTTTTCCAACACTTCTTTCCCCTAACATTTCAAAGTATTTTCAAGATATCAATGGGATTTATCACACCTGGATCACCTGGATTGATCGGTCTTCAGCTGTCGTTAAGACTGCGCCGATCACAACACATCCGCCATTCTTCTCGCATTCTTGCTTTTCTTCTCCATGTTCGTCTGAAACATTTAACAATGTCATCTTCCCATCTTCTTGGAGGCTAACCGGGTGGTCTTTTCTGTTCTCGTGGGTACCACTCAGTAATGATTGTGGTCCACCTATTGTCCATGAACCATGCTATGTGGCCCGCCCGTTGTATCTTATTATATCTGCTTTCCATGACAACATCTTTCACACCGCTGCATTCTCTAATAATTTCATTTGGGATACGATCCAGAAAGGAAATTCCCAACATAGCTCATTCGATTGCCCTTTCAGCTACCGACAGCTGCTGTTCTTCTCTCTTCGTCAGTGCCCAGGTTTCACTTCCATACAGCATGGCTGACAGCACTGTTGAATTGAAGATATTTGTACATGTGCTCTTGTCGATTTTTCCTTTGAGGATGTCCTTGATGGAATTAAATGCACACCATCCTGCCTGAATCCTTCGCGAGAGTTCTCTGTTCATGTCTTGGTGCATATTAACTTCTTGGCCCAAATATACGTACTGTTCCACTTCTTCAATTTCTTCTCCTGTTACTGTTATTCTGGCTTTTCTTAAGATGTCTGATCGCATGTATTTCGTTTTGCAATAGTTCATTTTCAGACCGACCTGACTGCTTTTCTTGTCGAGTCTTCGTAGCATGCTCTGCAGTTGGTTGGTGCTTTCGGCAATTAGTACTATGTCGTCCGCGAATCTGAGATGAGATAATCGTTCTCCATTTATATTAACACCACTCCTCCAATTGATCTTGTTCATAACCATTTCAAGGCAGGCAGTAAATAGTTTTGGTGAAATCGTATCTCCTTGCTTTACGCCTTTCTCGATTGGGATGCGGAGGGGAGTTTCGAGGAGAGTAATGTCTGTTGTGCATCCAGCGTTCGCTTCCTTCAACAAACTGATGTACTGCGTATTAATGCCCTGCTCTGCGAGCGCCTTTAATATTGCGTTGAACTCGACACTATCGAAGGCCTTTTCATAATCGACAAAAGCAATGCACAGCGGGAGTTTGTATTCCTTCACTCTTTCTAGAAGTTGGCTAAGGGTAAATATATGGTCAATCGTGTTGAAATTTCTTCGAAATCCTGCCTGCTCTCTCGGCTGTTGTTCATCCAGACTCTGTGAGAGTCAGTTTGTTATCACCTTTGTAAAGAGTTTATAGATATGAGAGAGCAGGCATATAGGGCGATAGTTCTTAAAATTTTCTTGATCCCCCTTCTTGTACAGCAAGATGGTATTCGACTCCTTCCAGCTTGATGGTATTTTTCCTTTTTCGAGATATCGACTGAATCTTAAAGAGAGGGCCTTCCAAAGTTTTTTGCCTCCTGCAAAAATCATTTCTGATGTTATTCCATCTTTGCCTGGAGCTTTTCCCTTCTTCATCTGGTGTAGTGCGCTTCGGACTTCACTGACGATTATTGGGGGGACGCGTTCTTCTGACTCTTGGAGCATTGGGAGAGGGACGTTGATTCTTGATTTGAACAGTTCTGTATAGAAGTCCTTGCAGACCTCCTCCATCCCTGATTTGTCAATTACTGTCTCTTTATCCTTGTTCTTCAATGCTGTTATGCTCAATCTATACTGCCCCAATTCCCGCTTGCATGTCCTGAGGCTCTTGAGTGATTCAGATGTTTTAAGGAGCTTTTCTTTACGGAAGTTCTCAAAGTCGTCCTTCAGTTTTTGCCGTATAAGCTTGCACAGAGTGGAGTACTTAAGGTTGTTATCCGAGCTCCTTCCATATTTCTCCACTTCTCTAACAAGCTTTTTGTTTCGTTCGAGATTCTTCCCTTTGCCTTCTTCATCTTTTCAATTTCAGCTGCTTTTATGCAACGTCTTAGCTTGTCAGCAAAGATACAATGGGATTTATAATCCCTGTAATCGACTTCAAAAATTATGGGTTTGGGCTTGCCTTTGTACATCTCTTCATGCCTTTATGAAATGCTCAAAGTACCTGCATTGTAAATATCATTGGACAGGAACTGTCTTTTACTCTATCTTTTCACAGAACGTAGCGCAGTGGGGCTCCAGTGTGTTTTGGAACTCTAGATGCACCATAATCCAAATAATAACCACCACAGCTAAAATATTTGAACATTTAACTCTCTCCTGCCCCACCACATCTTACAATATGTTCACTGTCTTTTGATGGAAATCCATTTAAGGTAGGCATTTGACCACAAAAAGCATGCGGCCATTAGATTGGGACTAAGGATCAGTAACTATAGTCTTTGAATCTAGAATTGTGAAATGCCATTAGTATCTATTTTCCATGTAGAAGTAGTCTAAAGCCCATTCCGGTATTTTTCTATTTTATTGTAAAATGAATGAGAAGGCATGGATATTTCTGAGGCATCTTTAATTTCATCCACTGGAATAGAAATTAAAAAAACAAAACTTCAATTTGTTGGGCTTTTACAACTATTTTTCCTCTAGACTTTTGCAGCAGAACAGATTAGATCATTTTGATATTGAGGTGATGTATAATGCCTATATCTGCTTTGTAATTGATTCCTAAGGCTTGGCTGCGTGGAAGAATAGAGTTTCAGAATTTCAATGATATTGCTTCTGTTCCCAGAATTACAAGATGTGTTGTGACTAGAAATAGAAATACACAGTCTTGTAAAGACTATAGGTGTATGGAGGAACTTCTTTTATATGTTGCTGGTTTGTTGGCATGGCAGCATGATGACAGAAAATGGTTTAATGTAAAACACAAATGCTATTGGTTATTTACATGGAACTAGAAAAGATCATGAAAGAAAAGCCATTGCTTGCCTGGAGCTCTGCATGTTATTTAACTCATTAGGTGTTTGTGAATACACAGCAAAAATGTATTGTGAAACTACAGTCATATCTTGGTCTCTCTTGTCCTTCCATAGCAAAAGGAAATAAAAATAAATATGATTCTGCTGGACAGTGCTTACTCAATAGGAATAATTACATCTGCCTTTAATTGTAAACATTTGGGACAGAGCAGGAATCCAAGTTTGGCTGGACTGGTTGCTTATATCAGGTGTCAAGAATTAAAGATATCCTGCTGAATTATCTGTCTCAAAATACAGAATGCTGAGTGATTTTGTTCCATTCATATGAAAGATAATTTGTGGAATTTGCTACTGGCAATATAACTAAGGAGTCGGTGGAGATAGGTGAGATGCTCAGTTGGTATAAAAGGATAGCTGCATTGCCTTCAGTAGAGTTACACCTATTTACATCAGTTGAGGATGTGGCCCTTTATTTTTTAACTTAAAAACTGATGAGTGTATTCTTTGAAAGTGAGGGACTTGAGCTACGCATAGTGTGGTTAGAACATTTTGCAACCTGCCTGTCCTTTAACACAGTGAAAAGAGACTGTCATCCAGGTCAAAGTGTGTATCTGTGACTGGGTGTATGTGGTTGCATATATAATGAATAAGGTGAACAGGATCAGACCAGTAAAGGCATTTTAAATTGTGACTTAAGATCGGATCTGAACTCTGATTAGAGAAGTGAAAGCCTACTACACTAATCCACTTCATCACATAGTCCAAACTACTGGAGTATCCCTGATATAAGAAGCAATAGGCTTATCAGCTACAGGACTTATTTTTTTTCAGCTGTGTGATAGAAGATATCTTCCTATAGTACATGTGTTTTAACATCTGCTTAGTTAACATACAATTTAAAATATTTTAATTACTTTATTAACACATTCTGGGTAGTACAGCAACAGCATCAGCATCTAGATTCTATGAATGATAGGCCCCTTAGAAAAAGAAACTGGCTGAACTGTGATTCAGTAATATCTCTATGAATCACACTTTTTTGGGAGGGAGAGAGGAAGAAAACAGGTCTGGTAATTAAAACCAGATTATTTGTGTTCTATGCTGGAAATGTAACACAATTGCCTTTTTGTTGCTATACTTTTCTTTTCCTTTCTAGGCTGGTAGACTTTATTGTGATTTTTATCAGTGTATTTCCTATTTTCCTTTATTACTATTTTATTGCTACTGTTGATTATAGTTCCTTGGCATCTACAGGTGACATTGAAATCATTGGCTGCACTTCTGGATATGAGACTCAGGATCCTTGAGGCAACTTGCTGCATTGCATGCTAGTAGTACTGTATATAGAAACTGTCTTAAATACTATTGGTAAGGATTACATAGAATCATAGAATCATAGAATATCAGGGTTGGAAGGGACCTCAAGAGGTCATCTAATCCAACCTCCTGCTCAAAGCAGGACCAATTCCCAACTAAATTATCCCAGCCAGGGCTTTGTCAAGCTGGGCCTTAAAAACCTCCAAGGAAGGAGACTCCACCACCTCCCTAGGTAACGCATTCCAGTGCTTCACCACCCTCCTAGTGAAATAGTGTTTCCTAATATCCAATCTGGACCTCCCCCACTGCAACTTGAGACCATTGCTCCTTGTTCTGTCATCTGTCACCACTGAGAACAGCCGAGCTCCATCCTCTTTGGAACCCCCCTTCAGGTAGTTGAAGGCTGCTATCAAATCCCCCCTCATTCTTCTCTTCTGGAGACTAAACAATCCCAGTTCCCTTAGGCTCTCCTCATACGTCATGTGCTCCAGACCCCTAATCATTTTTGTTGCCCTCTGCTGGACTCTTTCCAATTTTTCCACATCCTTCTTGTAGTGTGGGGCCCAAAACTGGACACAGTACTCCAGATGAGGCCTCACCAATGTCGAATAAAGGGGAATGATCACGTTCCTCGATCTGCTGGCCATGCCCCTACTTATACAGCCCAAAATGCTGTTAGCCTTCTTGGCAACAAGACAAGTAAAATCCAATGAGGATGCCAATATGGGATTAGGTGGCTAGTGGCTATGGCAATGGTTCTCTTCATGTAAAATATCAAAATACTGTGTTGGCTCAGAAAGTTAAACAGGTTATTTGTAAGTTAAAATGCTATGCAAATGACTGTAAGGAATTCTGAAATAATATCATATCAGTTGTCACCAGAAATAGGTCAGTACAAATACTTGCTGCTAACTGTGTGCTCACCTATAGATAGTGCCTTTCCTCCTGACCTGATAACTCACCATATTAAAAAGTCCTGCTCAGAAGGATGATGTCCAAAGAGGCAGCATTTCAGGAAATGTCAAGCAGGAGGGTGGGGGGAACCCCGAACCTGTCCTATGCAAGTGGGTAGTGGGGCCACCCCTGTAAGGGGATCAGGCACCCAGCCTGCCTGTGACAGACTCTGCTAAGGAGAATGAGCCAATCCAGATCCACCAGTGAGCAGTTAATTGCCCATGTGGCTGGGCAGCAGTTAATTAGTTAAGGAACATCTGTTCATAAAAAGGGTTTATGAGGTCTCAGTCAGGAGTTCCTAGAACACAGACACAGCCCCTGAGGAAAGGAAATTTTTAGGGGAGCTGATTAGAGAACTCACCAGAAAAGGGGCCCTAGGAAAGGTCTGGAGGAAGCAGTTTCTGAAAGAGTTTCTAGGGGCACAGTCTGGTCCCAGTAAAAGCACCTTACTTACCCAACAGTACCCAGAGGCTCAGGTCACTGGGGAATTATATGCTGCTCCAGAGGTTTGACCTTTGTTGTGGCTGTGAGTCCAGAGAAGAAACCTTTCCCCAGGAAATAACAGGAGGCCTTACTTCAGAAGAGGTGCCCAGGTTGAGAGGGCCTTACTGGCGAACAGCCCGGCTGGAAGAGATGGATGGACTCGGGGCGGAGGGCAGACAGACTAAGATTAATTTGTGCCTCTTCTCTGCCCACTAGGATGCTGGGGTGAAGACTTGCTTGAATGCCTACTTGGTGTCTAGTTAAATAAATTGGATACCTGATGGGAAACTGTTAACTACATAAAAGCCTCACTGAAATTATTGAAAGTGCATTAAGGGAAATGGAGACAGGAATGTACCCACTACTCTGAATTGGGCCCCCAGGGGCACGTGGAAAAACAGGTTTGACACAAAGGGACTCTACACAGGGTGAGTGTCCACATTATAACAGGCATGAAATGATATATCTGTGCACCAGTGTGGAGCCCACCAACTGTAACCTGCTGTGACAGGTTGGATCACAGAAACCCCCTTGGGAGCTGCCACCTAATGTATCAAGATGACTTCTATTCCTGTTTTTCCTGCCAGCTCAGGACTCCAGCACTCTTGCTTAGCCAGACACTCCCGGCTACTCCAACACAGACCCAGGGTCTGAATTACTTGCCCCAAAGCTGCAGGTTTACCTGAAAACAGCTCACAGAAGTGTGCTTGTCTTTAGCACTCAGATGCCCAACTCCCAACGGGGTCTAAACCCAAATAAATCCGTTTTACCCTGTATAAAGCTTATACAGGGTAAACTCATAAATTGTTTGCCCTCTATAATACTGATAGAGAGATATGCACAGTTGTTTGCTCCCCCAGGTATTAATACATACTCTGAGTTAATTAATAAGTAAAAAGTGATTTTAATAAATACAGAAAGTAGGATTTAAGTGGTTCCAAGTAGTAATAGACAGAACAAAGTAAGTCACCAAGCAAAATAAAATGTACAAATCTATGTCTAATCAAACTGAATACAGATAATCTCACCCTCAGAGATGCTTCAATAAGTTTTTTCTCAGACTGGACACCTTCCAGGCCTAGGCACAATTCTTTCCCCTGGTACAGCTCTTGTTCCAGCTCAGGCGATAGCTAGGGGATTCAGAGTAGCAGCCGTGTTAGTCTGTATCCGCAAAAAGAAGAACAGGAGTACTGGTGGCACCTTAGAGACTAACAAATTTATTAGAGCATAAGCTTTCGTGGACTACAGCCCACTTCTTCGGATGCATATAGAATGGAACATATATTGAGGAGATATATATACACACATACAGAGAGCATAAACAGGTGGGAGTTGTCTTACCAACTTTGAGAGGCCAATTAATTAAGAGAAAAAAAACGTTTGAAGTGATAATCAAGCTAGCCCAGTACAGACAGTTAAGAAGCTAGGGAATTCTTCATGATGGCTTCTCTCCTCCTCTGTTCTCTTCCACCCCTTTATATATCTTTTGCATAAGGCGGGAACCCTTTGTCCCTCTGGATTTCCACCCACCCTCACTGGAAAAGCACCAGGTTAAAGATGGATTCCAGTTCAGGTGACATGATCACATGTCACTGCAAGACTTCATTACCCACTTGCCCCAGCATACACATATACAGGAAGACTCACAGGTAAAACACAGCCATTTGCAGACAATGGTCCTGGTTAATGGGAGTCATCAAGATTCGAAACCACCATTAATGGTCCACACTTTGCATAATTACAATAGGCCCTCAGAGTAATATTTTATATTTCTAGTTTTAGATACAAGAGTGGTACATTTATACAAATAGGATGATCACTCTCAGTAGATTATAAGCTTTGTAATGATACCTTACAAGAGACCTTTTGCATGAAGCATATTCCAGTTACATTATATTCACTTATTATCATGTTTTTATAAAACCATATAGACTGCACAATGTCATACTTGCAACTTGTGATGCTTTCTTTTGGACTCTTCATTCAGCAGATCATCACCTGGTAATTTCTGAAGGTATTAGGAAACAGAAATGAGCATATGTCACTCGTCCTCCAGAAGGAGAATCCAATTAAAGGGATGTGTTCCACTTTCCTTTTGAATGTGACCAAAATATTTGTATCTTCTCAAAATTGACTACTCTCTCTCTTTCTCTCTCTGTTATTGCTTCTTAAGACAAGGTTAATTATAATTATATAATTATAATAATTATTATAGACTATATAGATGCTTCTCTCCCTGATCAGTCTTATGTCAGTGTAACTCCACTGAGTTATTGCTGATTTATGCTGATGTAAAAAGAATGAAGCCTATCTGCACGTCAACAAATGTATTTACATATATATATATATTTCATTACTGCTTGTGCAAAGAAAGGCTCATTTGCCTAAGAGCTCACATAGATTTTAAGGGGAAAAAGCTGCCCAAATGGTATGCATAAAGCCTAAACAATAACTCTCTTGCTCTCTGTGTATAAAATACATCCATGCACAGTGCTGTAAGGCTGAATTTTCCTTTGGGTCTTTGAACAGTTAGGGTTTTCACCTTGTTCTGACCAGAAGCTACACACACCTTGGTTGATTCAAATGTACCACTTTTCTGGAATTTGGTTCTATTGGTAACTAAAAAACAAACGAACAAACAATGTAAAATCAGCTTATACTTTTCCCTAAGCTTGCATGTTCCTAGAGTAGAATTAATGAGTCATCACTGCAACAATAAATAAGCAGTTTTTGCAGGGTTCCAGTACTGCCTACCAGTGTGGTTAATAGAAAAGCTCATCTTAGCATGTTTGTGTCTGTTGTTTATTTTCTTAGAATATAAGGTTCTTCGGAAGAAACTTGGACCCCAATCTTCATTGGCACAGATGGTCTTAAAGTTGGCATAGCTGGATATGGGAGGCTCACCCGTTGTTTGTAGATCTTCTGGTGGTGTAGAACCAACATACTAGTTCATGTGCCACTATCTTCCCTGAAAAAAAAAGGGTGGAGGAGTGGCAGGGGAGACTACATGGCCAGTGCTTTACTACACTCAGTTTATTTCCTTTGAGCCACTAAGTGCTGGGGGAATGTAGGCCCACCAGCCTTTAGTCAATTCCAACTTCAGATAGGTATTGGCCCATTGCATAGAAGGCTCAAGGTGTGTGAAATGTAAATGTGTTTCATGCCACTGCTGCACTTGCCCCTTCTGAATTGCTCTCATTTGGCTGCAGCCAAGGACTGGGACCTGGGTCTGTCTTTATACCTTCTAGAGTGATGAGCACCAGTCAGAGGGCAACAGCTAATAAATGCAAGTTCTGCTGGGTTCACTTAAGTGTGTATGTTTCCTTTACACCAGGGGTTCCAAAACTTGATTCACAGCTCGTTCAGGGTAAGCCCTGGCGGGCCACGAGACACTTTGTTTACCTGAGCACCCATAGGTACGGCCGCTCACAGCTCCCAGTGGCCGTGGTTTGCTGTTCCCTCCATTTTCTGGTAATCTAGCCTCCAATGTTGTATCATTCAAATGCTGGCTTAACTTTCTTTAACTATCACTCAGTTCCTATCTGCTTCTGTCCCAAAAGAACATTTATGTTCACAGACAAATGCATTTTTAAGCGGTTGGAAATCTTGAGGGTCTGTTGAGCACTGTTTTTGTTTTCCTATCTCCAGTTTTATTGTTTTTTCTTTCATAGTGTAAATGTGATAAAGCAGTAGAGAACACCCAACAATACATTTCCCAGAAGCACTGTCCTTTCTGACAATTTTGTCCCTTTTGTCTTTTACATCAATTATTTCCCCAATGTTACTTCCCTGAGCTGGACTTTAAACCTGGGAAGCCAATCAGCTGTATGCCTAAAATGGTCATTTTGCTAATGGTTGCCATGTTTCCCTGTCTTCTAGCTGATATTTTTTTTCAAAAAACAATCTTGTTATATTTGCTCTTAGTTTTCCCCTTCTTTATTTTTGAGATGGCATATTATCTCACAGTAAGTGCCATGCCAACTCTTTACAAATACTGTATTTTGAATGTGAAGAATAGTGCTGGCTAAAAATCTGTTGTTGTTTTATTCCCTCTTCATGTTTCTTGGCTCCTTTCTCTAACTAGAGCAATGGCATTGTCTTTTGTTATTGCAGTATCTCTCTAGGTTTAATATTATAACATGGATTGTGGTGGTGTTGATATCTCTAATTTTTCTGATTCTGCATAATCAGCTCTATATATTTAAGAGCTGATTATGACCAACATACAAAATATGCTCTGGCTCTATAGAGCTTTCAGTACAAAATCTTTTACTAATAAAATGAAATCCATAATAAGAGAATTCTGCACCCAGTAGGGAGTTTAATTATTTTTGTCTTTTCCAGTAATTTTTTATCAGTTGGAGACTTTTCTAAGAAAAAAAAATCCTGATTGAAATCCTGTCTATTTTCTTAGCGGGAATCCAGCAAGTGAAATACGTATGTTAAGTATCTTAGGGAAAAGCAGGACCATGAAGAATCAGTCTTTTTTAGGGAAACACTTGGGAAGGAAAATGATCAAAAGTGCATATAAATAAAGTATGATTATTCCCTAAAACTACAGATTTATGATAGAGACACTGGAAGGGAGTGAAAAGGATTTTCCTCATCCCTGAACTGTGCTTTCAAATGGTGCTTTCCCAAATCACTGAAAATCTTAGTCCAGAATTTGAGACTTTTTATCTCCACCTCTTAACTTTTATTTCCCTCCTCTTACCCCCGCCTCCTCAACAAAAACCCCACAAACAAGCAAACAAACAACAATAATCCTGTCTCATAACTGGCTTCATTGGTTGCAGGTTTGGGTCTGAAATGTGGATTCAAAAGAGCATCCCTCCAAAAAAAAAGGTAAGAGAGCTGCGTCACCACCATCTTCTGTTTCCAGTTGCCTTATAATAGCAGGTGAGAGAGCACCACTGCCTGGAGTATCATTTTAATATCTCCATTTGACAGTTGAACCCAGAGGATGATCAGTTGATTGAGGAGCTTCCTTGTCCTTTAGCGTTACTAGATGACTCCTTGTTGGGCCTATTTGTTGTCTCCATGTAATGAGAGAAAGGCCTTACAGAGACAGTTGTGCATTCAGTGCAGGTTTTGTATATTCCAATTGCTGCAGTCCTGGGAAAAACACACACATTTTATGACACATACACATTTTATGAAGGATGAAGAAATGTTGGTTCTGCTGATAAATAACGGCTTTATTTATGAATCTTGGCTGGGAGATTTGGCAAATGTGTCTTTGGTTTATCTGCATGCATAAACTTGACCACCAGTACTGCCTGGGTCCTGAAACTGAGGCTTTTCTTTCAACATCCTACCAGCGCTTATTGGTGTTTTCTGCTATCTTCCATAGAGGTAAGGCTGGCAATCTTTTAAGAAAACTCCCTTGGATAGTGTTCCAGAGGTGAGATTGCACCAAGAGATGATCTTGCACTTTCATCTGCTGTCTAGGAGAATCACTAATTATTAGGCAGTGGTTATGACTTCCGTCTATTGAGTGAATACCTTCCTTGCTCTAGGGTATTAGGGCGTATATTCAGAAAGGCCAGGATTTGGCTAAGCATGAATTACTTTGTACACCAGCTCATTGAATTGCTTTGGCTGTAACAATCAACCAGTGGATCTGACTGAAGACTCCTGGGTGATCTCAAGAGTTCCAGGAAACTTCTTGACTTTTTCTTTTTGTACGAGTGTAACCACACCTAGAACACTTCCGGCATTCAGTTTTTACAAGCTTAAAAATAAATAGGGTTGCCTTAAGAAACTGGGTTGGTTCTTTACTCATCTATTGATGTGTATGTGATTTGCTACAACAAATTCCTATGGAGACAACCCACAGTTGACATCACTGACAATATTAGTCCATGCCAAGGCCAATCTTAAAGGAAACACCAGGAAAGACTGAATGTTTCTATCTTCTTATGTGAGAGATGTGAATTGGAGAAAAAATAAATGGTGATTGGATATGAATCTGCTAATGAGGGAAGGAGAGATAGAGGGCCCAGAAAGGTCACTGCTGCTGTTTAAAACAAAATCCGTTTTTATTGAAGAATTGGGATCAGGCTTTTTGGATGAGAGGACTGACAGATGGATAAATACCTATTTTTAGTTTCAATCAATCTTGATGGATCATTCACTGTGTGACTCTGTTGCTGGGAGAAGAGTAAAGAGAAAGTAGTAAATGTTTTTTGAATCAGTCATTTTAAAGTATGAAAGCTTCCATATACCAAAATTATGGTTCTAGTCTGAACAGTGACTTTGTAAAAAATGACACGTTTGGGTTCCATATTTATTATCTCTACTTCAGATTAAAACTACTCAAATAACATCCTTTTTCCCCCCTAACAGCCACTCATACTGGAATCTGAAAGTCAAGCTGGGTTCTTCCTAGCACCTGCATCATCAACTGGAATTAAGAGCATAAACTTGTACTTCTTGACATCAGTGGGAGTTTTCCTATTCAGTGGAGCAAGAGCAGGGCCTTAGTTAACAGTTCTGTTTACGTGTGAGTTAGAATAGAATGCAGCTCATTTTTCCTTTGTTATGTTAGCTTTGCTGTGCTAGAAAAAGGAGTAAAAACTGACTTTAGCTAGTAAGACACAACTCTAAACACAGAGAGCAGATCTGCTCAGGAAGAAGATGCTATTTCTATGCAGTCACTTCTTACAATAGAACAGCACTTTAATTCAGTGTCAGCAAGAGTCTCTGGCAGCTATTTCAGAACAGGAACAGGCGTACATACTGTATTTCAAACAGCAAGTAACTTTATTTCAACTCTCCTCAGGTTTCTGAACTTGGAGAGCTACTTATTTTAAAATTCTTTGCAAGCTTTCATCACCAAAAACTACTGTGATGACATTTGACATGAAGCAATCTGACCAAGGGTGATGTGTCATGTATAAAACACATTTTTTGGAGTGGATGTTGCCTAGAAATTGGAGAAGGGAACATCTGATTCAAACTGTTTTAGATTTTTATTGGACTGGATTTCTGCTTAAAGATAACTTTGACTTACCTGTGGATAATTCATTAAAGCTACTTTTTCTGATGTATCCTGACCAGTTGATCTCTAGGGCACCAAACCAACAGAGAAATGTTTCCCTTCTTGCAACTGTGCTAGGGACACTTGAAATGTTCCTGGCTGCCATATCGAGCATGTACTTCTATAAAGAGTGCATGTCTTGACAGTGATTAGAACAAGTGACTGAGAATCAAAACTCCTGGATTCTATATAGGGATATTGAGGCTTAATTAACATTTGTAAAGCAGTAATAGTGGTAAAAAGATAAAATAATTTTTTGAGAGCACCCCCAGTAGGACACGTTCTGCTCTCAGTTATAGTAGTGTGAACCTGGAATAACTCATTTATATCAATGGAATTGCTCCAGTTTTAAATTGCAGTAAGTAAAAGTGGAATTTGACCTTTAGTCTCCAAGCCATTCTTGCTGAACACTGGAAGATATTTTACAGAAAGTATTAAATAAAATAAATAGGTCACGCAAATGGGAATGAAAATGCTTTGATACTGGTCCCTTATCTTTAAACAAAATTCTAATTTGACTCTAGCACAAGGAAAAGAAATGAATACTCTATGTGGTCCCATGTGAGCTGTCAGAATGATAAAACTGAATATTTTCTAAATCAGCTTTTCCATGGACAGCTGGTTCATCATCATTAGTATGTATATCCTTATTAATATCTAGGCCACCCAGTTATAAGACCCTAGATTGAAGCAGCACTAAATTCTGAAAAGCTGAAATCATGTTGTCAGTCTGTATGCACAACCTCATGCCAGAATGAACAGTGATCTGTTTGCTCTGTATATTACCACTTCACTCCCCAAAAGAGTGAACCCTTTTTGCTCATCATCCAAATGGAAAAAGATAAGATTTTCCATATATTTTAAAAGTGATCTTTTGTAATAAGAGGTAGGAATAAAGTTGTCCTCCTGTTTGGAAGACTGCATGTATGCATACTGTGAGGATGTGTGATGATTACTTTACTTATCCCAAATCAGTGTGAGAGGGTCAGTCACTGCAAAGTGCTTGGTAATCTGCAATCTGAAACAGTTTGATGAGGGGGACAGACAGAGGCATGAGGCTTCTAATGCAGAATCTGTGCCTTAGATACAAATTATAGATAATCACTTTTAAAACCTATAGATTGCCTGCTTTATAAATATACTGCAGGTTCAGGCACTCTTTGAACTAAATCTGGAACATTTTACACCAGCCTACAGGTTGCTCAGATATGATCAGCGCATCTGGTTCAAGAGTTTAACATAGAACCAAAAGCTACCTTGACACATTGGGAGTGGTATAAGCATGACTTAAATGGAAATTAAATGCATGGAGGTTTGTAGGATGAGTTTTTTGGGTTTGAAGTGAGCCTGTATTGTAGATGGACTTCACAGATTGCCTTGGAGGTCCTTATTTGCAGCAGCAGCATCTAATAGATGGTTGAAAAGGATTAACAATGCTGCTACATCTTAGAAATTTTGCATGTGTCTACATTGCAATAAAACA
Organism: Chrysemys picta bellii; assembly: GCF_011386835.1. Taxonomy (NCBI): domain Eukaryota; kingdom Metazoa; phylum Chordata; order Testudines; family Emydidae; genus Chrysemys; species Chrysemys picta. The sequence goes on along the minus strand of NC_088798.1, from coordinate 47,437,009 downwards.
CCTGAGGCTGGCCCTCATCAGCTGACTTGGGTTCTCGGGGCTCAGGCTGTGGGTCTATAAATTTGCAATGTAGCTATTCGGGGCCCAAACTCCAGCCAGAGCATCTACACTGCTATTTTTAGCCCCACAGCCTGGGCCCCGAGAACCCGAGTCAACTGATGTGGCCAGCCTCAGGTGTTTTACTGCAGTGTAGATATAGCCATAGAGGCCTGAGTAAGGGTTGGCTGTGAGGGTTTGGATTACTCAGTCCCTGTGGTAGTAGGCAAGGGGAAAACAAGACAGGAAAAATTCTAGTGTAAGATGTACAAAAAGTTGTGCATCTAGATTGCATTTGTTTCACCTTTAATTGGGTCTCAGAAGATCGCATTGTTGGCAAAAAAGGGTTTCAATCTTTGGTTCATGTTGACTAATGAGAGATTGGGTGGTTAGTAATGTATGAAAATCAGAATTTAACAAAGGATTAGGCTCCTAATTTTGCATGTATTACTGAATCCTGGTTGGAGGACACTGTTGAACTAGTTTTGGTGCAGTTGACTCCAAGTGGGCATGTGGTATAGCATGAACATAAGAATCCTGGGATAGATACGCATACAGCCTGCTGTGCAAATGCTGCCAGTACTGGGTAACTCACATCCAGGTTGATGGCAATTCTTCCGAGGCAGCTCAGGATTTCATTGCAACAACCAAGGGACTACCACAAATGCTCAGCTCATACACCCAACAAACTCTTGAACCCATGTTAGGGACCAATTTGTGGCTAAAGTGAACCTCTCCCATTGGGGTATTGAACCTCTTGTGATGGTCAGCCCAAAGAGGTTAATGAAAACTGAGTGTTTCTGGAGAGCTCAGGGGGATGATATTTTTCTTGCAACAGAATGATCTATTTATGAGCTGGTATTACTATATAGTCTTGTTCTCAATTATCAGTGAGGTAGCACACAGATTCCACTTCTGACTTCATTCTCACAGGTCATTTTGACTCACAGGCCAAAAAATTAAAAAAAAAAAAAGATGGTTATAGCTCCAGTGGTCCCGAGCTGCTCTTAGATGATCATTATAGTAGCATTGTCTAGGGAGACTTTCATTATATAATCTACATAGTGTAACCACTTCTTTCAGATCTGGATCTTATCACCAACAACCAGGCCTTTGTTATTTCAAGATTATATTACTGAAATATACTCTATGTGAGGCAAACTTTAACTCAAAACAGAAAAAGAAGCAGGCGCAAAATGCAGAAGTCTTCCAATTAAGTGATATAACTTGTAAGAACATGACACCCATGCTCCAATCTGCTGAACTGGCTGTTTTGTTGGCTTTTGAATGGAGTTTAAGGCTTTGATTTTGATCTATAAAGCTCTAAATTTTGGGGGACCTGCCTACCTGAGACCACCTGTCTCCCCACCCCAGTTGGCAAAAGTGCTTGAGCTGCAATGGTATAAGAGAAAGGAAGATACTGGTGGGGCATGCTCTGTGAGGAATCCTTCACCATCAACTGTAATCCTCCCCACTTGGACAGATCTGGGATGTTTTTGAGTTTTCAAACCTCTGCAAGACCAGTTTCTTTACCCAGGCTTTTGGGGAAGGCGGGACACAAGAAGCGCTGGCATTTGCGAGTGAGTTGGGGTACTGTTGAGCTTTGCTTTCAGTTCTGGCTGGCTATTTCCTGATTTTGGGAAGAGAAAAAGATGCTGGCCTTACCTTCTATTTCATAATACTTTTGATATGACCATGGCATTTAGAAACCAGGATAGGCGATTTTTAATGTATTGGTTATAAATTGAAATACTTAAAAATAAATTAGATGTATATGAGGGAAGAATCTGACTGAAAGTGAAAAATCATTATTTTTGGCTTTTTATAAGTGTATGTAAAAATGGAGGGGGGAAACAATACATTTTGCTTATGCTGTTTCACAAATTTTCCTAATTGCAAAAAACTGTCTTAATAGCAAAAACAGAAAGTCATGGAACTATAGGGCAATTTTTGCAAATTCCAAATGTACAATGATGAAATTTACAAATGGCAAACTCTATCTTTGGCTGCTCTGAATTTACAGAATTTTACTCTCTTGCTTTCAATAGTTACCACAGATAGAAACCAGTACCACAGAGTAGAATGACTATCTCATTTTCTAAAGGAGGGGCAAATTCTTGAATTTTACACAATGGGGTCAAATTTAGCAGTATAAAATTATCAGCCAGATCCTCAACTAGTGTAAATTGGAACAGCTTAGCTGAAGTCAGTGGAGCTACAGAGGTATACATCAGATGAGGATCTGCCTCATTATATGTATTATAAATACTACTGTTCATTTCACAGCAAAATATCCTGCAGAATCAGATATTTCACCTACCCGTGCTGCTTTGAGACAACACAGGGAACTAGTGACTCAGTGGCTTATGCACCCCCCATGTATCATTCCTCTTAAGCTCTTATACTCATCAAATTTTCTTTTCTGCAGTGTTATACTGCCTGAATATGTCTCATGACTTTTCTGATTTGGGTGACATCATCCTGAGTTAAGCAGCTTGTCTCAAAGAACTATCATTCTTGAGTAAACATATTATGCTTCATGTGATGAGTCAAATACATTGATAAGACAGAATGTTCTGTTCTTGAGTCTCAGCTTAAGAAAAACGAGCAGATGGTTAATAACAGAAACTATAATTGTTCAACTACTGAGAAACATGAAATAGAGAGGCTGTAACTTTGATCTATCAAATAATTCTGTCTCTGATCACAGCCTTAACTGTAACCTCAGGCACTTTTTCAAGTTATGGGTATGATACATTCATTTGTAGCAAGCACATTTCATTTATCACATTCCTACCACTGCCCTGCTATACATAATTACTACATGTGACTATTTATCCTGAAAGGAACCAGGATCCACTACTTCTATTTTTTAGTAAGTCTCTTATTCCTTTTTTCCTACTTTGCAGAATGGTCCCTCTTTTCATAGCAGGAATGAATAAACTTACAGATAATTCCTAGGCATCAGCATCTCATCACAGTTCTGCAATGATTTGACTTTTAGATCCTTCCTATTTTACTCAGTCTTTGCTGCATGAATGTCCCCTAGCATATATTTCTTCTCCCCATGCCTCCAGTGCTCACGATGGCTGTACTTTTTAGTAGTTAAAGCACCTTTACAAATGTATACCATTTATGAAACTCTGAGGAGGTTTTGCCCTCTCCCCAACTACTAAGGATGAGAAACCTGCCCTTCTAAGGTGATGTACGCTTCATGTTAATGAAACACCAAATAATATGGGAAAGTTATTTTAAGACTGAGACATACTGCATGAAATGAGCACAGCAGTGCCTGAAATTGAAGTTTATAATAACACTGCTGCTAACACTGCTGGGTTTGAGAAGTACCCCAGGATCCTCTTCATGGTGTATGGCAGCCTGCTATGTAAAGCACTGTGACAGCCAGAGGAAAAGATTCTGAGGCACTCCAAAGGAAAGAACAGACTGCTGCAGCTTAAGCAAAAGTCCCTTCGGAGAAGGAGGTGCCTGATTAGAGCAGGTAGGACAGAGGGATGGTAAGTATTAAGTAACATTAAAATGAAGAAGTAGAGAAAGACAGGCTAAAGTTCAGAAAGTCAAACACATAGACAGTAGAGTATCAGAGGGGTAGCCGTGTTAGTCTGAATCTGTAAAAAGCAACAGAGGGTCCTGTGGCACCTTTAAGACTAACAGAAGTATTGGGAGCATAAGCTTCCGTGGGTAAGAACTACTTGCATCTGAAGAAGTGAGGTTGTTACCCACGAAAGCTTATGCTCCCAATACTTCTGCTAGTCTTAAAGGTGCCACAGGACCCTCTGTAGACAGTAGAGACTCTCTTTTGGTCAATTATCTAACGTGAAATGTTAGGCAAGCTGGATGCCTACCATTGGCTTGAACAGGAGCAGGAATGAGTCCTAGAAAATCAAGAGTGCGAATATATTTTTGTCACATGACCATGGCTCTGTAAATCAGATTGTTTGGTCCTCAAAAAAATCTCATAAATGTGCAGCCACAGATAGGGGTGGATTCTAATTTAAAATATTTAAACATGACTAAGGTCAAATTAACACATTCAACAGTGATTCTGCAGAATCATTTAATATGAATGGGCTTGGGAGATGATTAGTATGGTGCAGTATGTGTTGTGATGTGATATGACCGAATGTAATATAAATAGATTAGCAGCTAATGCCAATTTATTTACAGTATTGTTTAGACAGCAGATGTTGCAGCAGGGAGGATATCTGCAAACCTGCAGATACAAACAAAGGACAAGTTCTTCCCATCTATCATATTGTCCTCTCAATCTATGATGATTTCGCAATGTCATTAATGAATTAGTAGTTATGAAAAGTTACTACATACTCAAAGGATATAGTTTATGTCCAATAAACTTATAAAGCAATGCATATAGTAACTGTAGACAAAGTTTGTCTTCAAAAATTTATATTACATATTATTGCCTAATTTAAAAAACTAATTATGAAATAATGTTGAGTACCTAGCTACAAGGTCTTGTCTGTATCATATTCTCCAAGATGACATATCTGTGTGTATATCCTTTGGGATCATTAAAAGTTGACTGCATTTTCATAATGCACAAACATAGAGAGTATCATAAAGAAAACAGAAGAAAAATGAATATTTAGAGATTTCCTCTAACAAGTAAATACTAATGCCTGATGTGTAAGTCTCATCATACGGTAACAATAATTAAAATCAATAATAGTTACTGTATTATAGGAGAATGTAATAGATGTGGGCTACTAAAGAGCAGGTTGCCTAATTCCATGGGTTTTCACATATGACTATTTTTTAAGACCCTCTTAGAGAGTATATAAGCAAATCTATTATCTTAGTATTAGTTAGTATTGAGATTGCAGTAGCACCTAAATGTGCTAGTGCTTTTTGAACACAAAAGAGGCGGTCCCTGCACCGAAGGGCTATAGGAAAATCCCCTTCTGATTGGCTGCCTTACTTACTTCCTCCCTTTCTTCTTGGGAAAGTGTAACCAATTGGAGCAGTTTGATATAGCTTTCAATCAACTTGGGCTGTTTCACATCTCACTGCATGCAGAGTTGCCAGACCAAACTCATATACACCCTGCCCCAGTACCAAGCCAATGGGAGATCAGAGGAAGAGGAGTTTCCAAAGGGCTAACTCTGGAGGACCAAAACCTCAGACACAGAAAAAGCAGTCTTTCACCTTACTTGGCCATGGGGAAATACAGAGAAAGTTGGGGGTTGGGGAGTGCACGTTCAATTAATGTGCTGGGAGAATAGAATGTAAGTGAGTTGAATAAATAGCCAGACAACAACACTTTCCTGATTAGCTCTAATGTGAAACTCACCAAAGAGGAATTGTTGTTTGCAGGGGAATCGTGGGCAGAATTATGCAGGAAATATGCCCTCAGGGTGCTCCTGTTGGCAGTTTTGTCCTCTACCCCACAGCTATAGATCATGATAGAGAGCATCTTGCCTGTTTGATTTGAATAGTTCAGGTTTCTGGTATGTATCTGATTGCTGTCATTCTTTCTTTCATAAGGCACATAAATAAAATAATCTCTCCCTGAGATGAAGTGGTTTAGGATACTGTCCCAAAGAGTTTTGAATTGATAATTTCATATAATTAATTTCTATAGGAAGAGAGATTATTGAACCTTTGAAAGTCTTTTAAAGCAAGCAACAGAGGGGCCTGTGGCATCTTTGAGACTAACAGAAGTATTGGGAGCATAAGCTTTCGTGGGTAAGAACCTCACTTCTTCAGATGCAAGACATCTGAAGAAGTGAGGTTCTTACCCACGAAAGCTTATGTTCCCAATACTTCTGTTAGTCTCAAAGGTGCCACAGGACCCTCTGTTGCTTTTTACAGATTCAGACTAACACGGCTACCCCTCTGATACTTTTAGAGCAAGTGATGAGCAGAGCTAAACATAATACAGACGTGACAGAACTAGCATCCCAAGGAAATTGGAAAGCTTACATCTGAATTTCTCTCTAAACTGAGTCTAAGTACCAGATTATCTAAGATATTTACATGCCTAAATATACAGATAGGCATATAGTGGGATTTTCAAAAGCACCTAGGTGCCTAACTTCCATTGAAATTGCTTTGATTTTAATGGTCGTTATTTACCTAGTGGAATTTTCAAAAGCCTGTAGGCACCTATCTATATCTGTAGGCACTTAAATACTTTTGAAAACGAGATACCAATTCATTAGAAATATAAGACATCCTAATGCCTCCTGAGTTGCCTGAGAATAGTTTGTCTGAGAAATCACTGAGCGTGGGACCAGGATTTTCCTCTGAGTGCTTACAGCCTGATCTTGGGAATCTTTACTTAGGCAGGTAGCCCCCTGTCTTCAAAGATGTTGCTGATGGGTTTGTTACTATGGAAAGACTTCCTTTCCCTTCACTGGACTTTGGATCAGGCTCTAGATTGTAAGGGCTTGCAGGATCAGATCTCAGAAGCTAGTAGTCTCAGAAAGATAGTTGTTACTTAAATTTCTTAACTTGTTTTGTGAACCGCAAGCAGTGACCTTTCAGTTTGTTGTACAACACTAGTTTTTCAGTAGACTATTCTAAGCAGTAGACTATTCTACTGCTTAGAAAGGCACATTTTAGTTCACTTGCTGGTAATAAATGTAAAGTCTTTATGTATAATTAATTTATTTTTAGAGAGATGGAATCTACTCTCATATTTTCAGGGCACATGTTTAAAATATAATAAGAACTTTCTGCATCTTTCCCAGAGGTCAAAGAAATAAAAGGATACTCCCTCAGAACCAGCAATCATCCACCTTCTCAGTTCTGTACTTGTCTACCAGAATACAAAATATACTGCATGTTTACTGAGGAAAAGGGAGATGGGGAGGGCAGGCATTACAATCCTGAATCTTTAACTTGCATTTCAGTGCAAAATCTGGACTGCCAGGCTAGCCCTGCCTTTCCACTTTAAAATCACAAAAGGGCACCTTTTCTAGTGCAATAGCTGTTGCATCCTATGTATCATTGTGCCATTAAAAATGTGTGCCCCATTGCCTTGTGTAATCATTTACACTTGTGCAAAGTGAGTGCAAAATGCTATTATGCTGATTTGTTCACATATTACACTCACTTTGCCCTGTGGTAGGGACTACGTTAGGTGCAAGGCAAGAGAGAATCAGGCCTGTGATCCTTATTGTGGAATGCAGAACATAAAGTCACCCACACTGCTATGAGGCACCTTTGATACCCAGGAACAGTGGCCTAGGCTTCTTTGATGCCACAATGAACCTCTTAGCTGTGAATTTCTTTTAGTTTGTTACATTTTGTTAGATCTCTAACTAGTATTACAGCTTTTTTATTATTACCAATTACAGGTTTAAATGCCTGTAACATATACAATTATAAAAGCATAAGAACAACAACAACAAAGAGTAAGAAGTAAGAAACATGATCAGATCAAATGAACATCAGCCACAGGACAGTATTTTTATGGAAAACACCATGTTGGTGTAAACGGATGTAGTTTCAGTTACTTTAGGGGAACTGTACAAGTTTACACTAGCTGAAGATCTAGCCCTATACTTATATTCCTGTGAACATTTTGTATTGTAAAGGTATAAAAAGATTACACAGGATAATTACTTAACTATACATCTGGAAGAGTGCCCTTTCAGATTTAGCATATGCCCCTACCCATTTCCCTATGACTTATACTTACAATTACTAGATGGACCACACAAGAAGACTTTTTAATAAATATCCTTACAAGAGCTTGGTGAATGAATAGTTTGCTACCATTTATTTTAAACACAGGACAGACTTGAACAGGCTTAATTAGTCATGCATCAAGGATTCAGCAGCAGGTTTGATATCTGGGTAAATACTTCATACTTACTTACTATTTCAGCTCAGTTATTCATCAGATTCTGAAATATCCGATAACGTTTATCCTCCATTATTTTTGATTTTCTGGCAACTCTAAGTTCCTGAGTTCTAGAGTTCTTTTCCTTTTGATGGTGCTGCAATATGTCTGACACCATTTTGTGTGGAAGACTAAAGAAGCCTACATAATGAAGAACTGTATTAGGGCTTGTCAATGCAGAGAGTTAGTGTGTGGCAAGATGGGGTTTAAATCTACAGCACTCTAGCATGCCATTCACTAACTGTCCATATGGGCCCGGCTGCTGCACACTAAAAGTTCCTTAGGGTGCTTTGACCTACTGCTGTTCCCAGCACCAGTAGGTCAAAGCACACTGCAGAACTTTTAGTGTGCAGCTGCAGGACCCACATGGACAGAGTAGTGCTGTAGATTTACATCCCAGCTTGCCGTGCACTAACTCTCCATATAGACATCATGTCCTCAGAATAAAGAAAATTGCATCCTCCCTAAAGCTTCTCTTTCTGTGTTTCATACAGGAACTTCTGCCTAGAAGAGAGAGGCAGTAGCAGCCTCTCATAACCTACTGGTCTGGTTGAGGCTAGGAGAAGGCTCTTTTACAACCTGTCAATGTCCCTGTGTCTAATCCAATCCCATTAATTACTGTGGGACAGATTTTGAAAGGTAATAAGGCACTCAAAGTTGCAGGTAGTTGCCTAGGTGTTTTTTTTTTTAAATACTATTTTTTAAATGGGTGTCTATTTGCATCTTTGGGTGCCTAAATATCTTTAAAAATGATTTTATGGCCTTTATGCTCAGGCATAAAGGTAGCTCAATTTACTAAAGTAAAAATGGCCTCTAGAGCTTGTAGTCCTAAACAAATGTTGACTTCAATTCTTTTTCTAAGTAATAAATTAGTGGGAAGGAATGGTTTCCCTTGTCAATGGATTTTAATTTATTTCTTCTCATTCAGGAAGGGATAGTCTTTTCCTACTATCTACTTTTATAAATGTTTTTAAAGACTGTTTAATTATGAAAGATTTTTATGGCTGGCTAAATACTTGGATTGAGACCTGAAGATCAGATCTTGTCCTTGGATGCACTGGGAGCAACTTGCATTCATCTGAGGTTAGAATTTGGCCCTAAGAACTGTGTTAAACCTGGTGCCAATTAGCCTAACTGATGTGAAAACCTGAGTCCTCGGTGAAGATGATTCCCCCAGCTGAGCCTTTATAGAAGAACAGCTTGCTTTAAAGGAAAAAGGAAAAAAGGAATGGCAAATGGAACAGCCATGGAAAGTTTTAAAAGAAAAATGTGCAGTGGCTACAGCTTTTAATAATATTCTAAGATTTATTAAACCTTTTAACTTTACTGCAGAGGCACAGCTGAGAGAGTTTCAAAATAAAAGGGTGTGAGTAGAGGGATGAAAGGGCTGGTGGGTGTGGAAAGCTAAGAGAAAGTTTCCTAAAGTAGTGATATGATAGTGGATCACAGAGAAAAACTGGAGAAGGGGATTGACTTCAACTGTGAAAGAATTGTGGTTCTCATTCTCTTCTAGTTAGTGCAACAGCCACATTGTCTCCTGAAGCTCAGACAAGGTTTTAGGTAGAATTCTTTGGGAGATGCTGCAGCATGCTAACCTCTTTATATAAGCTGTTGCCAGTATGGAACTTTTAAAACCTTTTTAGGATCCTGCAGTGTGGTCTGTGCAGGTGGATCCTTGCAGAACACTACGGAAGTCACTGGAGCTCTGCATGGGTGCAGTAGACCCCTGCATGGATCTTGTTGCTCAAGGAGTCTCTTCCAGACTTTTTATGAATACCTAGCTGTAAAAAAGAAATGAATTATGTTCAGTGTGTGTTTTTATCTAAGAATGTGAGTGTGAGAGAAGACAGGTGACAGGCAGTGACCAAGATCTCTGATACAATAGGCACAAATGGCCCATGAAAATGCTCTTTGTATGGGGTTCAGAGACAAAAGCTGGACTGCCTACTCTCATCACCAGTTGCATATTTTCTGGTATTGTCTTAATTTTGCCTGAACAACTCTGTATCCTTGTAGACCTAAAGCTTATGGGGCACTAAATAGTTTTGTGATCTGAAGTATATCATGATATTTCACTGAAATGTCATCACTCATCATGCTGTAGTATTTCATGCCAAGTCAACATCATGTGAGGTAGATGAGGTACAAAAATCACATTAGCAAAACAATTTTAATTACCTAATTAACCATAACTTGTATTTCTTTTTTGTATTACCATAATGCTGAAGAACAGTAGTCATGGACCAGGACCCCGATGTGCAAGGTGCTGTATAAACACAAAACAAAGAGAGAGTTTTTGTCCCAAAGAACTTAGACTCTACATTTGTTGAATTTTGGTGTTACTAATTTGTAGATTTTGGACTTCTTAAAATCAGTATGTTTTGTTAAATCAAACTAGAATTGGAAGTAAAATAAAGATGGTAATAGGACAGATACAAAGTTTAAATGAGTGACTTTAATATTTTTAACTTTATTATCAAAAGAGAACAGGAACACTAGACTTCATTGGTATACTCACATACTTAGTCTTTGAAGAATTGGGGCCCTATTTTGTACTTATTGTAGTCATAGTTAACAATGAAACAAATGATTAATGAGATGACCAACAGAAAAATCAATGAGCGATGGCCAGTTCTGCTTCTCTCCAGGCCCCCTTTTACTTAATATGCTGTCAAGATACGAAACTGTCTGATAAAGTCTGGAGAATTAAAGAGGATTAAAATTTACAGAAGACTCAATATTAATATAATTAACATAGTTTCCAGCAGGGACAGCACTTGCCCTAATCCAAAAACCATACAAGTCAATGGGAATCTTTGGAATAGGCCACTAGGGACTTATCTAGATTTGTTGTGATCAGTATCTCAGTTTCTGAAGAGAGTCCTGACCCAGTGCTAGGGCAGATGAGCACAACTTCCTAATGGATTGTGTTTGCTTTTGTTTACACAGAATATGGTGGGTAGTATGTGGAAGTGATACTGTGGCTAAATTTGATTTTTTTTTTTATTTCTTAATTTGATACTGCCAAAAGTTGACCATCCTGGAAACTAAAGATCTTCATCCACAAATCAAGTACAATGTGAGAAACAGCAGTAGAAGCTTCTCCACCAGTATCCCTCTTCCTTGAAGAGCAGTGATCATCTCCAGACCAGTTAGGCTTTAGGACACAGTGAAAGCTTATATTTTTGGTGTACATTTTTGCAGTTGATTGAGGCAGAATCAGCTCTTTTATGGGTTCTGAATTAATATGTGCAGCAGAAGTTGAAAGGTTCAGAAGAGGGATCAAAGGAAAAAAGTCCTCCACTCTGAAGCTGTATTGACTGTGTTACTAACTGATCCATTTGGGCTACAATGGAATAAATTGGCTCAATTTCTTCCCTTTGGTAAGGTCACTTTGTACTGTTCCAACGCCAGCATAACTAGCCATGGGAGAATTGCCCCAGTTATACTCCAGGGATACATGTAATAATTATAGGCTGCATTACTCAACAAACCAGTGAATGAGAAAGGAATAAAACTTAAAATAAACCCCCCAAACTAGAGAGCTTCTGTGGTGAACTGCTGTACAGTTACATTGGGTTCTCAACCCCAGCTTCCAGGGCACATCTCTAAATTCTGATATTCATAATACTGTCCCTTAGGAGGGAGTATTTCTAAATTATAATCTTCTACAAACATATCTCTACAGTACAGAACTGGTGTAATAGCTCCTCCACCACCTCCAACCACCTACTGATTGGGAAAAGGAGGCATACATAGGTCAGGCGTGGCCTGGCCTGTATGTCCTGGTGATTCTTGGCCACCGTATCAGGTTCCTGGAGCCATTAACAATCAGTATGAATTAGAGCAGTCTTCCAACTATGAGATTTTTAATCTTTTTCAAGAGTTAACTCTAACCTTTCATTGTTTTAGGCATTCTACAGTAATATTTTTTGAAGAAAATATTGATCAATTTAAGTGTCATAATCAAAATTATTTCAAACATTTTTTATGAATGACTGAAATGTTTTTGCATTGACTATATGATACTGTCAGAAATGCTTGGCTCTGTAATAAGAATGCTGCTGTAATTGTGGTGCTTTAGGCTGTATGTAGAACTGCTGTAAGCACATGCAATCTTAAGGACAAAGGTAGGTCACTGAAACGTGAGCAATGTGAGAATGCTTAGCTCTCTTTTGGGGATACAAGACTTTCAGATTGCCTACTGCTATAAGAGTCCTTCCAAGCTGTTAAAAAAATAAACCAGCACAATTAAACTATGATCATTCAAGTGCTTGCTTGCATAAAATTAATAGAATACATTCTAAAGGTTTGTAAGGAGGGCATAGCAAGTTCAGGGGAGCAATGATACTATGCTGATGATTGCATTTAATTGTTTCCATATAATCTCTGCCATGTGTTTATGAATCTTTGCTTAACCTAGTTTCAAACAAACTATTTCCAGAATGTGTGCATTTGCTTCTCATGTTTATACATTTGCGATTCTTTCACTCCCTTTCATATCAGTAAATACATTCTTTGAAACACCTTTTCTTTTAAAAAAAATTGCATTATTTCAAGCTGTTTGATATCTTTACTTCACTGCATGGAGTAAACTGAGTTAATGTGCAAATCCTGGCTTATTTACATTGTCTTGGATATTTTCTAAATGTTCTGAATTGGAAAATCTTTAATATCTGTAGTTAATTCTTTTAGGATTTTTTTTTTTTTTTTTTTTTTACAGATGCTCAAATATCATTTTAGAAAACTTTGTGGTGTCTTCAGATCAAATTGGCAATGTCTTCTAAATGTTAGTGTGGCCAACATTAACCATTGACTGGGAGAAGATGAGGTAAATTTAATGGTTGTGGACACTGTTAAATAGTGGGATCAGGATCTGAGTCAGTTTGTCTACCACTGTATTTACCAGGAATACTGGCAGCTAGCAATGGGTTTAGGTAAATTATTAGGTGAACATGTTTGGAGGAGTTGAGGGAATGTGAGGTCTGCACTGGTTGAGGAAATTAAGAAAGGATTTGGGTTGTGATTTGGAAAGAGACATTCTCTTTATGGAAAAACAGTGAGGAGTCCTTGTGGCACCTTAGAGACTAACAAATTTATTTGGGCATAAGCTTTTTTGGGCTAGAACCCACTTCATCAGATGCATGGAGCTGAAAATACAGGAGCAGGTATAAATACATGAAGAGATGTGAGTTGCCTTATCAAGTGCGAGGTTAGTCTAATGAGACAATTCACTTGACAGCAGGATACCAAGGGAGGAAAAATAACTTTTGAAGTGGTAATGAGAGTGGCCCATTTCAGACAGTTGACAAGAAGGTGTGAGTAACAGTAGGGGGAAATTAGTATTGGGGAAAGTAGGTATAGGTTTTGGAATGACCCAACCACTCCCAATGTTTATTCAGGCCTAATCTGATGGTGTCCAGTTTGCAAATTAATTCTAGTTCTGCAGTGTCACATTGGAGTCTGTTTTTGGAGTTTTTCTGTTGAAGAATTGCCACTTTTAGGTCTGTTATTAAGTGACCAGGGAGACTGAAGTGTTCTCCTACTGGTTTTTGAATGTTATGATTCCTGATGTCAGATTTGTGTCCATTTATTCTCTTGTGTAGAGACTGTCAGGTTTGGCCAATGTACATGGCAGAGGGGCATTGCTGGCACATGATGGCATATATCAGATTGGTAGATGTGCAGGTGAACGAGCCCCGGATGGTGTGGCTTATGTGGTTAGGTCCTATGATGGTGTCCCTTGAATAGATATGTGGACAGAGTTGGCACCGGGGTTTGTTGCAGGGTTTGGTTCCTGGGTATTTTTGTTGTGTGGCATGTAGTTGCTGGTGAGTATTTGCTTCAGGTTGGGGGTCTGTCTGTAAGCGAGGACTGGCCTGTCCCCCAAGGTTTGTGAGAGTGAGGGACCGTCCTTCAGGATAGGTTGTAGATCCTCGATGATGCGCTGAAGAAGTTTTAGTTGGGGGCTGTAGGTAATGGCTAGTGGCGTTCTGTTACTTTCTTTGTTGGGCCTGTCTTGTAGTAGGTTACTTCTGGGTACCCTTCTGGCTCTGTCAATCTGTTTCTTCACTTCAGCAGGTGGGTATTGTAGTTTTAAGAACACTTGATAGATATCCTGTAGGTGTTTGTCTCTGTCTGAGGCATCGGAGCAAATGCAGTTGTATCTTAGAGCTTGGCTTTAGACAATAGATTGTGTGATGTGGTCTGGATGAAAGCTGGAGGCATGTAGGTAAGTATAGTGGTCAATAGGTTTCCGGTATAGGGTGGTGTTTGGGACCATCGTTTATTAGCACTGTAGTGTCTAGGAAATGGACTTCTTGTGTGGACTGGTCCAAGCTGAGGTTGATGGTGGGGTGGAAATTGTTGAAATCCAGGTGGAATTCATCAAGGGCTTCCTTCCCATGGGTCTAGATGACGAAGATGTCATCAATGTAGTGAAAGTAGAGTAGGGGCATAAGAGGCTGAGAGCTGAGGAAGTGTTGTTCTAAGTCAGCCATAAAAATGTTGGCATACTGAGGGGCCATGCGAGTACCAATAGCAGTCTCCACTGACTTGAAGGTATAAATTGTCTCCAATTCTGAAATAGTTATGGGTTAGGACAAAGTCACAAAGTTCAGCCACCAGGTTTGCTGTGATGGTATCAGGGATGCTATTCCTGATGGCTTGTAGTCCATCTTTGTGTGGAATGTTCATGTAGAGAACTTCTACATCAATAGTGGGTAGGCTGGTGTTTTCTGGAAGATCACCAAAGGATTGTAGTTTCCTCAGGAAGTCAGTGGTGTCTCGAAGATAGCTGGGAGTGCTGGTAGCGTAGGGCCTGAGGAGAGAGTCTACATAGCCAGACAATCCTGCTGTCAGGGTGCCAATGCCTGAGATGATGGGGCGTCCAGGATTCCCAGTTTTATGGATTTTGGGTAGCAGATAGAATACCACTGGTCATGGCTCTAGGGGTGTGTCAGTGTAGATTTGTTCCTGTGCTTCTTTAGGGAGTTTCTTGAGCAGATGGTGTAGTTTCTTTTGGTAACCCTCAGTGAGGTCAGAGGGTAATGGTCTGTAGAATGAGGTGTCAGAGAGTTGTCTAGCAGCCTCTTGTTCATATTCTGACCTATTCATGATGACTACAGCAACAGCAGAATGGAACAGTCAGAGCTGAAGAGAAAGTGGCAGGAAAAGGAATAAGGAGGTGTGACAAGGAATTGTCTAGGAGAGGGTTCACTTTCTGAGTAAAGAAACAGTTGTATGCCCTACTTATTGAGATTGTCCGGGTAGCTGGACTGAGCTACCTGTAGCGAATTCCCTTGAATGCTTTAGATCAGATTGTCCATGTCCTTTTCACAATCACAAGCCTTAAAGGAACATTCCAAGCCTTTTCTGTGCTTCCTATATGAATTATTCCGATGTGCCCCATCACCAGTGCATTCTGTCCTAAAAGGGGCAGCCAGGAAGTGGGGGTCATGGCACTGATCACTCACAGGTCCCTGCATTGGCTTGTAGAAATAGCGGGTCATGGAGAACAGGGATGGAATCATTTCCAGGGATGATGTAATTTCTGTACTTCTCCTGTCTACTGGGAAACTCCAAGATCCACGGTGCATTCCTAATTACAGTTCCGTGAAACTTTTCTGCCAAAACTGTTTTTTTGGCAAAAAACGCAGATTTGACTCACAAACTTTGTGTCTATGTTGCCAAAAAGTTTCAGTAAAAATCCAAAACATATATTCCCCCCCCAAATGTTTAATTTTCACATTTTTGAAACATTATTTTTCTATTCAAAACAACATTTCATTTCTATTCAACATTTCTATTCAAAACAACATTTGACGCTTTCTTCAAAGTTTAAAAAGGCTAAAATGAAATGTTTTGTTTTGGGTAAAAAATATAATATAATAATTAATAATAAAATATAGCTCTATTCCTATGGAGGCACAGGAATTTGAAAATGGTGCATGCTTTTGTTGAATCTCTTTTCAACTGGGTCAGAGGAGATGTGAATTTTTGGAGGGTCTAGAACTCCTAGTTCGTTATGCAAGTAGAATGTTTAATGTAGACAATTTAAATTATCATCATTGGGTTTCATAGTTAACACCTCATTGAGAGAAATGAGGGCACTCAGAATTCTCAGAGCTACTACCTATAGACTCAAGAAGGCAACAGGGCATAGGTCAGTTCATATCTGAAAGGTTTTCTTCACAAACATAAGGACGAGAAACTTAATTTTAAAATGAGTGCTTGGATTCTTCTGTATAAGTCTGCAGCTGCTGACTGATTTTATTCCAAATTCCCTGGTCATGGGACTGAAGAATATACATGACCATGTTCTTAGGAGACTTTATAGTTATCCATCATCTAGGACTAAAAAAGGATTTCAACATTAATTCTAGGGCCTACACTGCAATTGAGGGGGGTGATTTGCACCATGTGTAAACATACCCGAGCTAGCTTGCTAAAATTAACAGTAATCCATGACAGCATGGGCTAGCCACCTGAGTACTAACGCAGGGTCCTGGTAGGCTTGTACTCCAGTGGATAGTCTGTGCTGATGCCCAATTTGCTGCAGCTTCACTGTTATTTTTAGCAAGCTAGTTTGATCAGAACTTACAGTATGTGTAGGAGTACACATGTTATCACACCTCCTCAGGATTAAGAAAAGGACTTTAATTTCAACAGACTATTGCTGCAGTAGTGGAGCATATAACTGCCTGTATATTGTACAAATGGAAGACAACAAGGTCTGACCTTAATTCCAAGTATAGCTTCTGAATTTATGTGATTACCTTGCCTGGCAGAGGATCCTCAAACAATCCTGTGGAGTTGGTGTGCTTTTCAGCAGACTCTGCAACTTTACAAGACTCTTTGACCAAAGGCATCTTTCTTTTTTTTTTTTCTGTGACTGTTTTCTTTTTTTTGATACTTTGATTCCCATCATTGGAATTCCTGGATTCTTCCTTCAGTGATTACATAAAACCTCGGAGCCCACTTGTTTGTTCAGATCTGTTCACAGAGGGAACCTTTGTGTATGGTTCTCTTCACAGATGGGGAATTTTGCTGCCTCTGTGGCACCACTCCCAAAGCAGGACTCTCCACAGGTTTGGGGATCTGTGTGTGGGGAGGTCATAGACAAATGGGGCTGATGGTGGAGCCTGAGCATTGTTTAGGCCTAACCCCCCACAGGCAGGGCCGGTGCTACCATTAAGGCAAACTAGGTGGTTGCCTAGGGTGCCAAGATTTGTGGGCGCCAAAAAGCGGTGCCTGGGCTGGGCTGCCGGCGGCGCGCTGACATGTGCGGCTCAGACTCCCTCTCCCAGCGCAGCGGCCACTCCACTCCTCCCGCCTCCCAGGCTTGCGGCGCCAATCAGCTGTTTGGCGCTGCAAGCCTGGGAGGGGAGGAGAATTAGAGCGGTGGCGGCGTGCTCGGGGAGGAGGCGGAGCAGAGGTGAGCTGGGGTGGGGGAGCTGCCGCACGGCTCTCTGGGCCGGGGTGGGGGGGGTGGGGAGCTGTTTCGGGGGAGGGAGATGCCTTGAGGGGGGAGCTGCTGCAGGGTTCCCCAACCCAGCTCATTTCTGCTACACCCCCTCCCCGAGCACGCTGTCGCTGCTCCACTTCTCCTGCCTCCCAGGCTTGCGGTGCCAATCAACTGTTTGGCACCGCAAGCCTGGGAGGGGAGGAGAATTAGAGTGGGGGCGGCATGCTCGGGGAGGAGGCGGAGCAGAGGTGAGCTGGGGTGGGGAGCTGCCTCACGGCTCTCCGGGATGGCGGGAGCTGCCGCGGAGGGGGTGCCTCAGGGCAGAGAGGGGGGGAGCTGCCACGGGGGGAGGCTCCTCAGGGCGGAGGGGGAGGCGGGGAGCTGCTGCAGGGCTCGGGGGGCGCAAGGTGGAAGTTTCACCTAGGGCATGAAACTTCCTTGCACCTGGCCTGCCCACAGGAGCTCATGCAAAATGGAATACAGACCCTAACCCCCTCCTTACATGAAAACTTCCCTGAAAGGAGGGTTCCAGAGACACATGTTTCTGTAGGTTCCCATTGCTTTGCAGATACATTAGAACCAAGTGAGGAAGGGGACTGGCAGACACAAGTCCATTGGTGATGTGTAAATACAGAGACTTTATGTGAATATCTCTATTCCTCTGGCAGATCCTAAACATCTGCACAAATCTTTTCTCAAACATGTGGGAGTCCCCAGTCCCTCTGCTTCCACAGGATTTCCTCTCCCTCACCCTTGATGTGTACAAATACTTCAGAATGAGAGAATTCTGAATATAATGTATTTTCAAAACACTTCTGAGAAAGACAGGAACCTCCCTGCCGTAACCAGCTTCATAACTCAGAATGCTCTCTTTGACACAGCTACATTTTGCTAATGATTCCCACCGTATGTATAAGAGCCAATCTGATCATGTAGCTTAGCAGTCAGGTAAAACTGATTCCATTTGAATTCATGTGAAACCAGGTTTCCTTCAGATCTAGTGCAAGATAAATTCTATTATTGTTTATGTTTTGGTTTGTTTCATATCACCAAGTTAACCAGCTTTTTTAAAGAGCAATAAAGATACCTTTTATCTCACAAATACTTTTGAAAATGTCTTATTTTACTATCCTTCAAAATAGGGCTAATGGAGATTATCAGACTGATATTTTTTTTTAAAAGAGCTTTGTATTGGATTTACATGATAATGTCAATGTGTTTCCATTTTCCTCGGCAATAATCTGATTCTTAAGTGAATAACAACTTGTCCTTTGGCCACCTGGTTTAGCACAACAAGAGAATTGGATTCTTGATGAATAAAGTTAAGGGCAATTTCATTATTGCTATTATAATACAAATTTAATACATTTGGGGGCAGGTTCAGAGAGTGAGGTGACATGCTGAGTGATATTAGGAATGGCAGTTAACTCCTTCTGTGATGCTTAGAAAGCTGGTCATATAACACCAGGCATTTTACTATAGAACATATTACAGATAGAAAAATACTGCAGATGAATAAAATGAGTGAAATCATTTTATCACCAGATACAAAAAATTCTGAATGATCCTGGGGTTAACTCGTTATGCCCCTTTTAATTAGAGATAGTGATTAGAACATATTTTACAGTACTTTGCAGTTTTCCTTTAATAGTTTCATATCTGCTCCAACACTAAAAAATTATACTCATTTGGGTGAACAAACCTCAAGTTATTTTTGTAGACTTATTTCTATCTATATTGAACTGAATGCAGATAATGGAAACAAATTCACAACAGCTACATTACTTGGGCAGCACGGGACACTTAATTCTAAGTAATTAATTTCTTTTTTTAATAATAAACTATTACTGTTGAGAGGGGCAAAATATTTTAGTGTCCAGAGTTTATGTCCTAGAACCTGGAGTTGACTGATGATTGGGAATGGGCTGTTATATGGAGTCATTGTTTCTAATCATTGATCATGCAACAAGCTCCATTTGTGTGAACTCCTGTGCCTGCATGGAAACCCAATGAAGGTCTTTGCAGGTCTAAAAGCACCTCATGTTAAAGTTATAGCACAAAAAAATGGAATTAAACCATTTAATGCCCTGGATTGCATTCTGTGTTTTATATTGCTGAGGCTGCACTTATATGCTTCAATAATATAGTCTGTCTGCTATTTCCTCACAACTTCATGGAAGCCAGATGTGTTTGAGAGATGTGTAAATTAAAAAAATCAACAACAAATCAGTAATGTGTGTTATATTTTGCACCAGTTTGGGTCATCTTCACTTTGGGTTTTGGCAAGACCCAGAGACTCTCAAACTAGTTTTGACATCAAAAGGTAACACACATAGCAGCATCTCCATTGGTTATAGTAAACAAGCCTATGAATGGTAACTTGTTTTCAGGAGATTTATAATAGTTATAAATTGAGGGCAAAACAAACAAACAAATTAGTGCCATAAAATTGCCATTACTGATCCATGTGCACTGCTAGGCACCATAAGCCAGATGATTGAGTGGGTTGAGTTTGGAAGAGAAATATATGTCAGTCCACAGCCCAGATGAGAAATGCTAGTTTTTTCTATTCTGAGGTCTCATTTTAACTCTTCTATTTATCACCATTTTGTCCTTCATCCCATGACAGGTATTGACTGATCTTAAAACCATACCTATCTCCACATCAGGCAGTCATCTTCAGGTAATATAGCATCTAGTTTTGAGTACCTGTAACTCCCATTGAAGTAGGTCTTGTCTACTGATCCCCCATGACCTGACTGCAGTTTTTGGACAAAAGATAAATCTTGATAATTGGTAATCCACAGATGAGATTAATGTTTGTCTTCAGTTTGCATTTTTTCATTATAATTGATAATCCTATCAAGCTATGGAGATGCATTTTCTTTCACGTCTTAAATATATAGTGCCATTTTCTCTGTCTGCTCAAATAAATATGTTGACTTGAATATTGCTGCTTCTGTAGAAAATTAAGTTCCTTTTTTTCCCCTGATGCAAAAGATGTTAAATGTAGGGTGAGGGACAGTCCTGATATCTGGGGCTTTTTCTTATATAGGTACCTATTACTCCCCACCCCCGTCCCGATTTTTCACCCTTGCTATCTGGTCACCCTAGTTAAATGCACATTTTTGTGTGGAAGTAAATTGGCATGTCAATCCTTCATTGTTTGGTGGTGGTTTAAGTTAGTGCAGGTGTGGTGCTAATAAAAAGTCACTTGAAAGTTTGTGTTTCAACATAAATATAGGGTTGGGATTTTTTAATAGGTGTTTAGGAGCTCCAATTAACTGTTCTCATTCCACAATGATATGCAGGAGAGTATATTTAGTGCAATAAAATGAACATATAAATAATCCATTTAAATGAGTGTAAAAATCATTTAAGTTTTTAATTTCAGCCTCAAATTTCTACTAATTAAAACCATAAATTTATGTAAAAATAAATATAAATAAAAAGTTAATTATAGTGCATGTTAAAATTTCTTCCTTTTGTTACCAACTTCTTACGGGACTATCTATATGTCAAAAATAAGCCTTAAATGGCCGGATACTAGACTTTTACAAACTGCAATAATTGATATGTCATACTAGTCATTTTAAAACTGAAGAGCTTTTGATATGAAATAGTGCAAAGTGAGTTTTTAGTAGTAACAAAATGAAACTTAATGCTTCATTGCCAGCAATCCTAAGCACTACTTTTTTTCTGCATATCATTAATAAAAAGTCTCATCCCAGTTATTAAAACACTCTAGCACATTCTGCAACAATCATTTTTGAGCTTTTATAGTTTGTTGCTTGCTTTACTCCCCAGTGAATTTATGTATGTAGATTGTTCTCTAACTATATACAAAACTGAATAATAATAATAACCCTAGTAACTTTCCTTGAACGTACTGTAGAATCAAGAAGGAAAACAATTTTAAACCTTCAATACAATGAAAAATTACACCAGACTTTAATATTCTTTTGCTTATGCTTCAGTAATTACATTCATTAGTTTTTTTAATTTCCAGAGATATTGCCTAGATAAAATTAAGTAAACATCTCATGTTAGTATCTGTTTAGACAGAGAAAATTGTTTGCCTTTCCCCCCTCATTTATTGCAACCTATGTTCAGTTATAATTGCTTTTCCTGTCTAATATATATGCATAATGTAGTCGCACTGAATTTTATATATATGTGTGTGTGTGTGTGTGTGTGTGTGTAAAAATCAATGGACAGTGTTTAAAATTTGTTCACATGCAATATTTTTATTTTAGGACTTAGTTTTGATACTGTGGATACTTTGCCTCTTATTTCTTCAGTACTGTTAATTGTGATGTCCTGCTCAATAAACTGTTACATAACATCAGCTACGACACTGTTTGTTCACATACATATTTTGGAGAAGCTCTTCGGAGATACGGTAGAAGATCTTCCTTCCAAGAATAGAGTACTTACCCTTTATATAGTGCTTTAATTAGTAAATCTCTGTACAGCTCTTTGAAGAAGTAATCACTGTGAAACCCCTGTGAGGTAAATAGGCAGGCATTATGCAAAGTTTTACTTGGGGGAGGGGTGGGCACTGAAATTTAAAGTATATCTATGCTACAAGTGGGGAGTGTAATTGCAGCATGCATAGACATACCCAAATTAGCTTTAATCTAGCTAGTTTAAGTACTGATAACAGTGAATCTGCAGCAGCATAGCTGGCCACCCGAGTAATTACCCAGGGTCCAGGAGGGCTTATATTGCTGACGTTAAAGTACGGGTTGCCCGCAGCTTCACTACTATTGGTATCTAAATTAAAGCTAGATCAGGTATATCTACACGTGCTATAAGTTTTCCCTCCATCTACAGTGTAGAAATACCCACAGAGATACTGGGCCAGGACCAATGATGAGATGTAGATATATATCAGCTCAGGATCTGACTCATTAAATGTTGCCCAAAACCAGCTCCCACTCCTGTGCTCATTATATTACATTTGTTTGCATAGTTATAGTCTTCCTCGGATGGCTCTTAATTGTGTCTCTTTTTAGAATGTTAGGATATAGGCAATTCCTTCTTTTTATTCATAGGCTTAACTATGGAATGACTAGATGCCTTCCATGTTTCCAAGTAGGAACTCAAAGCAGTAGAAAATATGATTTCAGGACAGAGGGTGTATCCCTTTTCAGAGCATTATATATATAAAATATTGCCGGACCTGCTGCATGGAGAAACATCATTGTCTGCACTTTCACGGCTGTTTCTCCAACCTGAATGGCAATGAGAAACATTTCAAATTCTTGGAAAGTGACACCATATTTTGGTGGACTTGTTTCATTTCAAATTGGGGTGAATTTGGAAGGAATAATTCCTTCATCTTTGCTTTACTAGATAACTTCTGATCCTATGTAATATTTTCTCTTAATATTTATTATGAGAAAAAACAAAACCCTTTTATTAACTGCATGAGCATTTGGCTTGATCAGAGTTTGCTTGGGTTTCTGGAAAAATCTCTGAGTCTGTTGGGATTTGATATAAGTATAGCATAGTCACTTTCATTCTCCATCATCTCCTTTGCATAGATGTTCTGGCTGAAGTTTTCAGAAGGACTCAGCATTGGTTTAACTATATTCCAAGTGAAGTCAGTGGGAGTTTTGCCACTGATTTCAAAGAGAATACTGAGAGCTTTTGAAAATCCCACCTTCCTATGGTTCTGATCCTGCCTATTCTTACACACCCCAGTCATGTGATATGGTTAAGCATGTGTGTGAACGTTTTCAGGCTGAGAGCCTGTAACTTGATGCTCTTCTCCAATGTGGCAGGGGTGATGTCTGATTTTGAATACCTTATTTCCCAATTCTGGGTTCACAGCTTACAAGTAGAATCATAGAAAATGTAGGGTTGGAAATGACCTCAAAGTCACCTAGTCCATTCCCTTCCCCCGCCCCCCCCCCCCCAGCCCGTGCTGAGGTAGGACTAAATATGCTTATATGAACTGAGGTCTTACTCCTATTCAAGAGCAGGAATAGTATATAAATGAATATTAAAAAAAAGTTGAAACCAATGAAAACATGGAGTTCAAGGGAGGCGGGCACACTGAGAGCTCCAGAGCTGTCATGAAGTCCCTTGAGCACATCCACTGAGATGTGCAGATTTTCAAGGCAGAACCCCATTATCCTTTAGGTCAGGGTGGGAAACAGAGAAATGTAACTACATTACTTACAGTAAAATATTACTGTATTAATTATTATTAATTATTACTTATTAGGTTTAATACCAGCCACCATATAAAATTTCCTTGGACTCTTTTGAAAATCATAGCCTCTGGTTTTTTTTATCATGTTGTTGTTTTCAAGATATATATATATACCGTATATATGCTGCTTGGAGAAACATCATTGCCTGCACTTTCTCAGCTGTTTCTCCAACCTGCATGGCAATGAGAAAAATTTCAAAGTCTTGGAAAGTGACAACACCCACCCACACCCACACCCCTACGCCTACTTGTAATGTCCTAACAATAAATCCTAAAGTGGAAAATGTACAACTATCTGAGACCAGGGATTCTAATAAACATACCTCCACTATTTAACTAACTTTTTCTTAAAGTATTAATTGTATTAAATCTCAGGGCCTTTTTCAAGAATGAGCAGATCAGGTTTTTAATGTGAGTAAGCAATATTATTACTTGCTATGTCAGGGTTAAACAGTTGAGACTGTTTCAGACCCATGTTTTCTTTGTCAAGTGACCCACCTTCTATTAGATCTGAATCTAGATATTGATTGGTCTGCTTAGGTGAATGACATAAAAAGTTTAATAAAAATATTCCTCCTTTCTGCCCCCCACTCTTAACCCAATCTGGAAAATTACGTTTACTCCTTGAGGAAGACCCAATGTACTTTGCTCCTACGTCTCCCCCATTTCCCTCAATGCCATCACTTTGATTTTTCTATGGATTTAGAATCCTTAGTATTCTGATTTAAAATTGTGTCATGTCCATCAAGAGCAATTTTCATATCTTTAACTTCCTACTTCTGTAATCAGTCTCCTGTGAATTTTTCAATTTCAATTGAGGTCACTGTGGCCTGGATCACATCCAATTTACTATGAATTTCTGCTGAATTCTTTTCATGTATTTGACATGGTTTGCTAAGCCACTCAGTTTTCACCTCCTGAATACATAAAATTAAATGCAGATAGACCTAGCTCATGGTTTGCAAAGACTTGCAGAGATTCAACCAAATGTTTTGGTGGCCCATCTTCTTCCTAGGCTATCAAAGGTCCTGGCTTTCTCAGAACAATAAAGTTATGAACACTTTTGCAAAAAACTAGACATAAAGAGTAGAGTCTGAATGCATAAGAGCCAAATGCCTCCTATTCCCTTATTTACCATGGAACAAGGCTTAGATTTTGTCATGGATATTTTTAGTAAAAGTCACGGACAGGTCACCGGCAATAAAGAAAAAATCACAGAAGCCTGTGACCAGTGCATGACTTTTATTAAAAATATCGATGACAAAATGGGGAGCTCAGCTGTGGGGTCCCCACACCATCCCCAGTGGCTAGGCAGCTGCGGGGGCCAGCTCAGAGCTCTGGGGGCCCCCACCATCTGTGGGGGCTCAGAGCTCTGGGGTACTCTCGCTGCCTCTGGTGGCTCAGTGCTCCAGAACACCCTCACCATCCGTGGCAGCTCAGAGCTCTGGGGTACCCCCAATGGGTGACAGGGGTACCTCACAGCTCCCGGCCACTGTGGGCAGTGGGGGACCCTGCACCTCCTGGCCACCGCAGACTGAAGTCATTGAGGTTGCTGGAAGCCATGGATTCCGTGACTTCCACGACTTCCCATGAAAAAAATTTAGCCTTAGCCATGAATAACACTTGAGTAGTCCCATTGTCTTTGATGGAACCACTTAGAGATTAAGGTGCCACTCATTGTCAGCAAGGTTATTTGAATCTGGCAGAAACTAACAGAATACATCATAAGGAAGAAAGATCTAGTGTCTTGGTTTGCCTATGCAAAATTCTTCTCAACTGTCTTTTTTCCAGAAAGGTTGTGGGTGCAAATTGAAATATATATAAGACTTAGTCATGTCCTCTCTTTACCAGGAATAGTCTATCATACTTTTCATACTCTTCTGTAAGCTCCATATGTAGGTTCAGTGTGTGATTATATTTTAAGTTAAAAGCACTTTGTTTATTTCCAAAAGAAGCCTGGGTGTAATATGTTCAATATTATTCAATCATGGTTGTTACAAAATTGCCAGCACAGAAGCAATTAAAATTATTTCTGTTAAACAACTCTGCCTTGTATTAAAGATATTAAAGCAAATAGCAAATCAATTTATCAAGGTTTAGACTCCTGGAGGGGGTGGTGAATCTAAATTATTGGAAAGGTTTCTCCTGCCATTTTAGGAACAAAATACAGGAGAGTTAGGCCTTTATCTTTTATCAAGATTTTCCCAAATGTAGAATTTCATCTTTCCTCTCATGGCCAGACTGATTTTCTGACCCAAGCAGATTTCACAACTCACCATGACATTCAGGTGCTAATAAAAGATAAGGAACAAGTAGGGACTGTCTACTATATTACTGAAAGCTTCAGGTTTATATCTGTAAGTAATGATACAAATGCTAAATGTGAATGATTTAGGAGCTATCTTCAGCAGAGAACCACATTTCCTCTCCCCTCGCATCGTTAGTTTGTTTAAAATATAGTGCCTGTATACCAGCAATGGGCAAGGCTGAAACAAAGTTTGGATGATGGAAAGCTAATGTAGGGTTGCCATCAGTCAGATTTTTTCAGCCAGACTTGTCCACTTTCCCAGTGTTTTCAGCATTTGGATAAAGATTATGCTTTCCGGTTCCTACTCATCTTAGCAACTCAGTGTCTTTCACTAGCTGGAAAGCTATTTAGGGAAGGGACCACCTTTGTGTATGTTTGTGTATGGTGCCTAGCATAGCGAGGCCCTGATTGGCAATACAAATCACAATCATGATGGCTTCAATGTGATGGGGCGGCTGCCTCTCACTGGTATATAAGGGGTTAAAGCAATCCTGGGGAAGCTGTGTGGGAGGCAGCCCATAAGGAAAAGGCTTTGTAGTGCCAGCCAATTAGGGGAAAGTTTATTGGAGAAGCCAATCAGGGCCAGGCTGGCCCATATAAGAGGGGGCTGCTGAGCAAAGCAGAGGCAGTCACTCCCTGGAGTTTGAGGGAGGAGGAGTGGTGTTTAGAGGGCTTGAGCACCATGGACAGAGCACTGCTGGGTAGGGTCAGCAGAGTATGAGAAAGCTCCAGGCTAATGGCTGCCAAACTGTGGCCCTGGTACCAGGGTCGGCTCTGGCTTTTTGGCCGCCCCAATCAAAAAAAAAGTCTGCCACTGAGATGAGTGGCTAGAACCTGGACTACAGATTGCCACTGAGGCAAGTGGTTGGACTGAGGAGTGTTGGTACCCCGGAAGGGGGGAAAGAACCTAGTGGGGCACAGCCAGAGGGCTATGTCCAGAAGAGGGTGATGCGGTCCAGGGAGCGATGTGGATCCTGGACACAGAGACAGGAGTGACGACAGGAGAGACACACCACCTGAGACGGGTGCACTGGTAACCCTGAGAGAATTCCTGGGACGGCCAGCAGGAGGCGCCACGGTGGTGAATCAAACTCCGTCAGTCTATTTTACGTCTATCTATCTTAGGTACTTATATAGCCCCAGCTATATTTATCCTCGTAACATGTCTGATTTTTATAGATGGGGGAACTTAGGTACAGATACCCCTAGTCTATGTCTACACTGCAATTAGACACCCGGGGCTGGCCTGTGTATGCTGACTCAGGCTTGTGAAACTCAGACTGCGATGCTGTTTAATTGTGGTGTAGCTGTTCAGGTTCAGGCTGGAGCCTGGGCTTTGGGACCCTCCCCATTCGTGGGGTCCCAGAGCTTGGGCTCCAGCCTGAGTTTGAATGTCAACACAACAATTTTATAGCCCCACATAATGTTCACAAATACACACATCTAGTCGATTCTTCTTCTGCCTGACATATGGAATCTCTGCAGGTGAGAGAATTTTTATTTTTTCTAACTTCCCAATGTATCACAAAATGTTAGGCTAACAAGTTACAGTGGTGTTGGTATATAATCTATCTGCTTAGTGTGACAAATCAGTAGAGGATGGGCAAACTCAGCCTCTGCTCTTGCAATGGATTCCATGTAGGTCAATCCCTGCACCCCACACAAACCCATTTAAGTCTCACTAGGGGTCTGGATGAGAACGGGGTCCACCCACATGTATACAGTCACAGGATCAGGGCCTAACTAATATAATTCAGACACAGGGCGGGGAGTCAACATATCTGGATTCTTACACTTTCTTTGCCACAGACTTCCTGTGTAACTTTGGGCAAATCACTTATTAACTATGTGCTTCAATTTCCCCTTATGTAATATAAGAAGAATAATCCTTTCTTGCCTCACAGTGTACTGTGAACCTTAACATAGTAGTGTTTGTGTGACACCAGTATACTATGGAGGTGAGAATTATAGAAATATCAACAGATACACACAAATTTGTTGCAATTAAAGTAGCATTGTATTATGATTTACCTTGCTCAAATTGAGTTATTCAGGTATACATTTTGTATAAGATTTTCAAAATTAACTAGTGATTTTGGCTGTCTTAAATTGTGAGTCTTGATTTAAGATGCCTTAAAGTTCCCTGACTTTTAGAAAATAAGAGTAACCACCCTCTGAAAATGAGGCTCCTTTTACAGTGTCTCAAGTTGGACACCCCAATCATAAATCACTTTTGAAAATCTTGGCTTTTACATATATAAAATTCCACATTGAAATAAAAATACTGCAGTATTAAATGCACTGACTGGAACTGAGCTTTAGTGCATTTTTCAGTGTGTTTGTTCGTGCATATCTCCAGTATTCTGACACTGCTATACATATCTTTTTCAACATGTGAAAACAATTACAACATTGATCTAATAGCACTTTGTCATGATACAAGCTGGTTAGTTTTTAAGTGTTATAAAAAATGCCTTCATCACAGAAGTGGTTTAGATTTTTTCAGTCTGCCTGTTCATCTCCCATAAAAGAGAATTTTAGCACAATACCATTATAACTGGTATACAGTAGTGTAACCAATAAACATAATAGAGATGGGGAATTCAATGTTTGTAAAGGAGTGAGTTGATTAAATAAAATCTGGTGATCTCTTTGTGAAGTGTGTAAGGGAATATGATTTAATTTTTCCCCCTGTTACATTGATTACAAAGAACTAAATAATTATGGTGCAATGAAGCTTAACGTTTACTGTAGCTTCATTTTTAAAAGCCACACTTTAAACTTAATGATTACACCTGTTCTCTCTGCAGTGAGAAAGCCAAGCTGTCTCTACCATAGCCATTAGTGAGTTAAGGAAAGCACTGTAGCCCAAGGAAGTAAAATAATTTAAATAGTGATTCAAGCTCTTTATATAACTTACTTTTACCTGGCAGGTCTCTGGCTGTGATCACCAAAGCCATGGAAAAGCCTAATAGCCTGGGAGGAGATGGCATACACATGGCATTAAAAGCTACAATGCTACATAGTGTTTTTAGCCCTCATTGAAATAATTTGTGTAGTTACACAGCAATGAATGCATTCT
Organism: Chrysemys picta bellii; assembly: GCF_011386835.1. Classification (NCBI taxonomy): domain Eukaryota; kingdom Metazoa; phylum Chordata; order Testudines; family Emydidae; genus Chrysemys; species Chrysemys picta. Next base: position 47,408,006 of record NC_088798.1, on the reverse strand, counting down.
TTACTGATGATGAAGTGGTGCACCAGGGAGAAGCTTTGTCTTCTGCAGACCATATTAGAAGAGTTAATATTGGACATATTCCCCATATATTGGTCTGAAAAGATTAGGGTGGCAGACCACATACTAATGGTTTATTTAAGAATCATCTTTCCAATGATAAGAGGAGGTACAAAGCACTAGTAAAGTTTGGGGGAGAAAATACCAGCATATGACCTCTTCAACCCATGAAGAGGTAGAAATTATCCATGAAAAATTTAACAAGTTTGATCAGCAAGTGTTTCTGAGACAGACTTTTACCCTCTAGTGGCTTGCTCACAGATAGAATAAGGGCTCAGATTTTCATAAGCTTCTAATAGATTTAAGCACTCAGCTCCCATTGAAATTCACAAACTCCTTTAGGCTCCTTTGAACATCCCAGCCAAGGAACTTATGACTACTGTCACTTAAGGAAGATTTACTTGACTGTAGCTCAATGGGCAGAGTCGTAGGAAGGACCAGATTCCAGTCCTGGCTCCCTCGGTGTACTTCTGTGAATTGTCACGTAATTGTCTGTTGGCAGCCCATGGATTTGTTACATTTGAGGAGGACATGCAATGTTACAAATAATAACTTCATTTTTCCTGTACCATGAAGGACAGATTCCTTGTTTTTAAGAACAAACTATTTACACTGCAGACAGATTGGCACGAGCAAGAGCAGATGGAATATTAGCAGACTTCATACTAATGTTTTGCTGGGATTCTAGAAAAGGATTCTTAGTCCTCTGAAAAATTGCTTCTGATCAGGAAAAAAGGCACTTCCTATTGTATTCACGTAGATTTTCTGTCCTTCCTGTAGGAGACACTTAGGAATCCTGTGAGATTAACTGGAAAAAACTAGTATACCTAGGTGATGCAAAGTATAGGGATGAAATCTGACCCCAGTACATGTTATGATTTTTCCATATGTAAATAGCACCCATGCATACATACAGCCAGAATAACCAAGTGACTGCCTGATATCAAGCAAACAACAAAATAGAAAAGAACCACTCTATTAGGCCAGTTTAGTGCTGGTGAAACTCTGTTGAAAACAGCCGTTAGTATCATTCTTTCAGTTTGATTGCCTGGACAGGCAGGAACACAAATGTTCCAGCCTCAGTCAGCTTTTGTACAAAAAAAGTTAACCCTCCCTAAAATGTCCTTTGAGGCATGAACATTTCAAGAGTTAAGAGAAGGGGTTATTATTCTGTAATAATTATAATAATTATTCTCCTCAGTTATATAGTGGTTTCATCCATATATTTTGAAACATTTCATAAAGTTGGGTATATAGTATTATCCTTATTTTACAAATTGGGAGACTGATGCACAGAGAAGTTAAGTGGCAAGTCCATGGCAGAGCTAGAAAAAGGACCTAGGTGTTCAGCATTCCACTCCAGTGCCCTGTCCATTTAATCATGCTACTTTTCTACTTCCCCAGAAAAAAACTGTAAGGAAATTCTGAGGCCTGGTGTCCCATCGCAGACAGATATAGTCCTGTCTCCCTCCCAGTCACTCAGAACAGAGCATTTCTCCTCACTGCTAGCAGCCAAAGTGATTCAATCTATATGCTCTCCCTCAGGCTCTAGTTAGCTTCCTATCCCTGGCAGACAAGTTCAGTTCAGGACTTGCTCTGATCTCATTCCTTCAGCCAATTTTTATTTTTTTTTACAGGCTGCTTGTGTGTGTGTATGTGGGCACATGGATGTCTTGCGATTTTTATTTAGGCACAGAGGCTTTTTATTTTAGTCTTGCTGTTTTTCTCTCACTGTGGCCATGGAAGAAGGAGGAAATCAAAGACCCTGTGGTAGATCCTCAACTGCTGTAAACTGTATTAGCTACATTTGGTTTTAATGGAATTATGATAATTTACACCAGCTGAGCAGCTGGTTCCATACATCTTGGGGAGGGAGGGAGAGAGAGAGAACTGGGAATTACAGAAGTTGGGCGGTTCTTATCTAGAAAACTGGTAGTTTCTTAATGACTTAAAACTTTTTGCCGCAATGAATGTTCAATAAGGCCATTGTGTGCAATGTCACTGAATTCCCAAGCCCAATTTTATATTGCATTAAAATGTTCCAGAGAATTGTTAATTGGAAATCTTGATTTTATAAAATCATTTGGTTTTATGCTTAGTAGGAAAAAATACTTTTGTACTACTAGGTGCTCTGCTATTGGTAAAAGCCTCCTTTTGTTTTACTTCTCTCCTAATGTGCTGCAGGCAGCTTCTTTGCTGAATTGACCTATAGAAGCTCTTAGGTGGAAATGTTCAATTCAAACTCTCCTCTAAGTAGCAGCACAGACTCTTAGCTGAGATCTCATTATTCCTGTTAATTTGAGGTGTCGAGAGAAGGATTAATTGAGTCACTTATCATAAGATGCCCAACCCCTCCAAAACTTTGCCCAGGGGATAGAAAATTTGGTTAATTTTCTGAATTTATTTTATTTGTATGGCCTTCTGCCCTTATGAGTTCCTACCTAGACCAGAAGTAGAAGTGCAAAATTATTGCAGGAATGGCTGTTGTGAGATTTCTGGCCCAAACAGACCCGGAAAGTCCTGGAACTATAATGAGGTATTGTTGTGATATATGCCAGCAGTAATATACACTCAAGAATTTGAGATAGTTCTGAGAGTGTTTGAACATTTGGTTACTTATCTGAACTGAACATCTGAACCTCTTGAGTTCTACCATCACTGCAAGTTTTCTGAATGGGTTGAGGTGAATTAGCAGCTGTCCAGGTGGACCTCAAACATCTTACTAGAATCTCTAGTTTTGGCCAACAAAAGTCTCCAAAATTTACTTTAGCACCCATCATGGTCCCCTTTCATGTGAATTCTGTGAAGCTTCATCATGAACCAGACCAATTTAATTCAGTTATATACTCCAAAGTGGGATCTAGTCTGGATGCTTCCATTTTATTACCAAGCTGACCCATGTAATTTTCACTTTGCATGACAACTAATCGCTACAATTTTTCAATTTTTATGAACCATTCAGTTTTACAGAATGTTTTCCATTGTGGCAACTGGCTACTGTACAATGAAGTTAATTTCAATTATTAAAACCATTCTATTATTCTACCCACAAGGGCAATGAGAAATGGTTTCAATATATACAACATACTGATGATTTTATTTAATAGCTGTTCATTATAGCAAAAATATTGTTTGTTCCTTGATACTTAAAACTATTTGTCAACCAGAAAGTTGCAGTTCATGTAGTCTTCAATGTAAAATGTAGGATTTAAAATAGTTTCTCAGCCATTGTAGGCATCTATTTCAGTTAGTTCAATATGTTCATTTAGTTACAAACAATAGTCATGTTACCTGTAATCTAACTTAATTTTGCCTATGGCTTGACTATACACTCTGAGCTACTATTGCGTAGTGTGAGACTACCAGGATAACTTGGTGCCTGTTATTTCTTTAGATATGTTTGGAAAGGTTTAGCCTATCCATCCACCAAGTTCCATCTGTACTTCAGGCTATAGTCAATCACAGAGCTGCTTTTTTTAGCACACACTGATGTACATTCAGCTTGACTTTTAGTGTCAGTGGACTAAACTAGAAAGCAACATTTATCATTAAGGGGTCTATCCATTAAAAGGTATCTGCAACCTTTTGTGTTTTTTGAGGTCATGAACACTTTGGAAGACTGTGGATATTTTTTCTGTCTATTCAGAAGAAAAGTCAGTCTGCAGCATAAGACCAAACACAAGTTTTAATAAACTCAGGTACTTGAGCATTGCAGAGCAGCTCATGGAAGGCGAGGCTGTATAAATGAGCTCTTTGCTTTTCATAGTCCCTTATTCTGGGGCTGGAACTGATCTTTCTCTTTATGATTACTTCAGCCCCAAATATAGAAAGATTTTACCCTCTTGCTAGAAGAGAAGCTCAGTTGCCACTTGTTTTAGGGGGTGGGAAATTGGAGAAAACGTGCATCTCTGGCCTAATTGGTCCTTTCTTTTTTCTTGGGTCACAAACACAGCTATCAGCCAGTGAGACCTCACCTTCTTCAGGATGCATGTTTCCATTAAATAGATCATTCAATTGACTGTCAGTTAACTAGAGAATAACCCATTCCTAAATAAAACTGTTCAGGAACTGAAATTTTGCATTTTGAGGGAAATTCCGCCATTCTAGAATTTTTTCATTCCAAAAAGGAACAAAACCAAAAATCTTCTGCAAAATAAAATCACATTTTGTTGTTTTTTGATCGTTCATTAAGAAGTCATTTTAAAACAACCAATTGACATGTTTCATTCCAAAAATGTCAAGGCAGGATATTTTGACTGTTTTGAAATGCTTCACTTCAAATTTTTCTAAACAAAAAAAAATCATTGAAATTGACTCTTCCCCCAAGAAGCCTTTCACTTTCAATCATTCATCATTGTCCAATGGAAAAACATTCAGTTGGAAAAAAAATTGACTAGCGTTATTCCTAACATTGGGTTACTGGGTGACATGCTCAGCATACTCATTGACATAATTCACTTCCATAGCCATTGTGCATGTTTGTGACTGGGCTACTACTAATGGGAAAGTACCTCCTCAGAACTGGGAGCACCACCTTTTATAACCTAGCTAAGGGGTCTGAGACTCCTCCATTTGTCCAGCATCCATAGAGACCGACTGTACCTAAACTGGAAGATGGTTAGGTTTCTAACTTGTAATTCTAAAATCTTAAGTGTCCATTTTGCAGCTGACTTCAACACAGCCTTTACATTTTCATTAGGGTTACCATACGTCCGTTTTTTCCCGGACATGTCCGGCTTTTCAGCAATCAAACCCCCGTCCGGGGGGAATTGCCGAAAAGCCAAACATGTCCGGGAAAATGCCGGCCGGGCACTTCCTCTCCCGCGGTGGCTCTGCTACGCTCCTCCCCTCTCTGACTTTCAGAGCCGAGCTGCCCAAGCCAGCGCTACCGGCTTCGGGCAGCCCCCCCTGCCTCTGGACCCCGAGCCGCCGGCCCGGCACTTCCCTTCCCGGGCTCCAGCTGAGCTGCTCCGCTCCTCCCCTCTCAGACTTTAAGAGCAGAGCTGCCGGCTTCGGGCAGCCCCCCCTGCCTCCGGACCCCGAGCCGCCGGCCAGGCACTTCTCCTATCCGGTTCCAGCTGCTCTGCTCCGGCGGCTCGGGGTCCAGAGGCAGGGGGTCTGCCCGAAGCCGGTAGCGCTGGTTCGGGCAGCTCGGCTCTTAAAGTCTGAGAGGGGAGGAGCAGAGCAGCTCAGCTGGAGCCAGGTAGGAGAAGTGCCTGGCCGGCGGCTGGGGTCCGGAGGCAGGGGGGGCTGCCCGAAGCCAGTAGCGCTGGCTCGGGCAGCTTGGCTCTTAAGGGCAGTTAGGAGCAGGGGTCCCAGGAGGGGGCAGTCAGGGGACAGGGAGCAGAGGGGTTTAGATGGGTCAGGAGTTCTGGGGGGGGCTGTCAGGGGGTGGAGGTGTGGATAAGGGTTGGGGCAGTCAGGGGACAGGTAGGGGGTAGGGTGCTAGGGGGCCAGTTAGGATGTGGGGAAGGTCTCAGGAGGGGGCAGTCAGGGGACAAGGAGCAGGAAGGCTTAGGTAGGGGGTGGAGTCCTGGGGGGCAGTTAGGGGCAGGGGTCTCAGGAGGGGGCAATCACGGGGACAAGGAGTGGGGGGGGGGAGGGTTGGGGGTTCTGAGGGGGTGGGAAGTGGGAGGGAGTGGAAGGGGCAGGGGCGGGGTAGGGCGGGGCTCCTCCCATCCTCTTTTTTGATTGTTGAAATATGGTAACCCTACATTTTCATGAGCATCTATTTGCTTATGTCACAGGTTGTGTGCCCAGACTTGCAGAGGTGCAGACATAGTTAAAGTGCAATTGATATTGCAAGATGAGCAAACCACCTCTGCCAAAGCCACATAAGGTGCATCTACAGTGCGCGTCACTGGCAGTGTCTCTGGAGTGTGTGTAGCTATATGCAATAGTGAAAAACAGTCTGTGTCCACACCGCGGTGGGTAGCTCACGCACTGGTGGAAGTTTCCTGCAGGGGCACCTCCTGGCTGCTGGAGTCTTTCCTTGCTGCAGAGAGCTGCTGGAACCTTTCCAACTGCAGGGAAAGGCTCTGGCAGTGGAGAACCACTGGAACCATTCCCTACTGCCAAAGTCTTTCTCTGCGGCAGGGAAAGGCTCCAGCAGCAGGTCCTTACACTGCTTGGGCATCTAGAGAGCCATGTAGGGTACGTATCCTAAAGGTTCAGGCATGTCTTTACTTCTCTAAGTGGTGCCTCACGGTCTACATTGCTATTTATATCCATGCTATGGGGACATGCAGCGTATGTACTTTACACACTGCAGTAAGGAGTGCACAGTGCAGACATACCCAGAGACAAGATAGTGTAGCTAAGACTGCCTAAAAATTATGTCAGTAGGTATGCTGAGCATAGTCCACATGTCACCCAGTAACCCAATATTAGGAATAAAGCTATGGTAGGTACACCTCGACTGAATTCGAGGGTGCTTTTGAAGTGTACTGACAAAAGCTTATCTGAGGTGCTGACCTCAAGAAGAACAAACAGGTGTTAAAGAAAGTGACAGTCTAGTAAATGCTTAGTTTGCTCAAGCACAGAGAAACAGAACTGCACATATTTTTCAATATGTTTCAGAGTTAAATGTAGCCCTTCCTTATAATCTTTTATTTTGAAGCCAGAGCTGAGAAGCAGACTGCTTCTGACATGGCCAGCCATTACCTCATATTCTAGCCTTATTTTTAAAAAATGCTTACATGTTTCTTTCCATTAAAGAAGTGAATGAAAGTAATCAACACTGAGTTTCAAAGACAGTCCTTTCTGTGTCTGCTCAATCTTTTCAAGCACCACTTCTTCCCTAATGCTTTGTTTATAATAAAAATAGCTCTGATGGAAATTGGATTCTGACAATAGCCTGTGTTCTGACTGCAAGGGTGGAATCACACTGCCCCTCTGTAGCTGAAGAAGATACCACTGTGCAGAGCAAGGCAGGGTTTCTGGAGCCTACTCTAGATTTACTGACCTCCATATGACTCAAGATTCTAGCTCTGTGGGCATTCCTTCCACATAAAGGGCCTTGTGGGAGAGCATTGGGGATGTGGCTTGCCCATCCACTGCTAGAAGGACTTTCAGGACTGTACAAACTCTTTGACCGCTATATCATTTTCGTCACATAACATATTAATTTGAAAACCACTTCAAAAAGTAGCATTTAGCTGTAAATTTTTAAACGCAATTTAAAATTATAAAACATCTGATCTGGTGCTCTCTGGGCTCTAAACATTCATGTGACTTGCAGATGCTGCCACTTCAGCAAGTTAAATACATCTGGTTGAATATTATATCATTCAATAAATAATTTTATCTAGTATTTGAACAGCTCTATTGTGGGGCTGCTTTCAACACACAGCTTTGCTGCTGCTGTTCTCTTTTTCCCCCCTTCAATCCACCCCCCCCCCCCCCGTTCCGAGCCCTTGATTCACTGTTGTGTCCTGCCCTCCCCATATGTTTTGGGTAAGCAGCCCAATTCCCAAAGCACAACCCCAGACACAGCACAAGACTCCAGCACTAATGTGTGCCTGCTGCTTCCAGGCCCTTTGATATTGATAGGCTTGATGGCAGCAGTTGACAATGGTGCCACACAGGAGCTAAACCAATATTTAGGGGATACAAACCTGTGGCAGGAGGAGTGGAGATGTATTAGCTCTGGATTCTCTACCCAAGACTGAGGTAACATGTTGGCACAAACAGTCTCATTCTCAATATTTTAGAGATGAGACTCGGGAAAGGAGGCCAAGAAAAGGAAATAGGGTTAATAATGGCTAAAAGTGGCCATTCCATTGCGACATAGGACAGATCTCCACGTACAGTCTAGAAAGGGAAACACTTGAGATTTTCATCTTGGCAGCTCCCACACTCCTACTTCCAGGTTTCTTTGTCACAGGAATAAATGAATTATTTTTTTTCATTCAGGAAAAGAATATATTCCCCTGTTGTGACGAGACAATGAATGGTTTCAAGAATTCAATCACTACCGTTTTCACAGCCTGCCTAAACGAGATCCGCCTTCTTCTTCAGTATAGCATCCAGCTGCTGCATTGTAAGCTGTGTTGGCAACATTTCTGATATGAGGGTGAGTTCCGTGATTTGGGGGCATTTTTGAAGACTGCTCCCAATCATGAAAACAGTTGCAGGGCTGTTCAGAAATGTGAAAGAGCTGCCTGCAGTTTATCTGCTGGCCACCAAAGGCTGCTATTCCATTTACTGTGTATCAGCTGCTGCTGCAATTTCTGTGCACTGCCATTCATTGCCTGCAGAGTGGGACTGAGATGTTGTAGCCAAGGAAAGTGGAGAAATTGAGCAATGCCAATTCCACCTCCAAGCCAGGCACAAATAGTGGCCTTACTGTTTCCCCTCTTTATAATAAAATTAGGGGGCAGACCTGCCCAGGATTCAGAAAGGCGATGAACCATTTGTGTGTTTGCAATGTTGTTATAGCTGTGTCGGTCCCAGGATATTAGAGAGACAAGGTGTGTGAGGTAATATCTTTTATTGGATCAACTTCTGTTGGTGAGAAAGACACGCTTTGAAGCTACACAGAATTCTTCTTCAGGTTATTTGTGTGTATGAACTTTGTGTTAGTTTCAAGTTGAATTTTCAGTAAATGTGCACACATGCAAATGGAGGTCAAGGGCCTTTTCTGCTACGAATTTTTAAAAAAGTAGGAGTCCGATTCATATTTCCATTTGGATGATTAGCAAGAGGGATAGGAGAATATCTATCCTTCCCATATGTAGTTGAGTTAGCTGGCTATAATCAAAGTTTATTTTATTATCTAAACTATGTTCTATTGAAACTTCATGGATAACAAGTGCATTATGCTGACATCATGGGGCCGTTAGCTGCATTTTCACTGTGATATGATGTACAAACCCAACATTGGTCAGCAGAGGGTTAATGAGCTACTCTGGGCTCAGTCAATGCCATCCTACCACATCTGCAATAGCTGTCAGGCTTGATTGGAGGGATTAAAAGGACAGAGATCAGATCCATTGGGAGATGGCTGGGAGTGAGAGTAGATCTCCAGAGCTTACTCTGTGAGAGAACGTCTAGCTGGGGTGTGCCAGAGCCTCCCTGTGGGAAGGTAGGCTTGACTCAGGATTTTTGCTTTGTTTAGTTTTGTATTTGCTACAGTAGCCTAATTGATGGATGGGTAGATTGATTATTGATTAATCTCTTAGACTACAGTTGTCGATAACCATTCAGTCTCCTGAATGCCTACAGCATGAGGAAGGTAATTACTAGTATCATTAGAATGAGAGACCCGAGGAGTACAAGAGAAACAATTGCAATTTATCACAAGTCCCTATATTAACAAATCCACTCAGCAGATAAACAACCTCAAAAACACTGAAATACAACAGCAGAGAGAGAGTACAAAGTGTTCAGCCCTCACATCTCCCACTGGGGCACCCCAGACTATCAATTATTATCTTCCTCATCATGATCCTTATTTTTATCATCATCCTCTATGTATGTCATCCTGGCATCTCCCCAGGCATGCAGGCTGGGAAACATCTTTTATAATGTGTTACTCTAATGCCCACTAGGGTTCATACATATTTATGAAATTCCTTATCAATACTTCCACACCTCACTAAATTTGAGGTGCCCCATTTTTCAGAGGCTAACTTACTAGTTCCTCTTATAGTCATTAACATTTACATCCCAAAGTAACAATTTGTTGTTAGCATTTTGGTGACACCCCATGTCTTCAAAAATCCTCCAAATATTTTAACTGTCTTTAACTGATATGTTGTAAAATATGTATGCTGATGTTCCTAAACATCAGCAGTTAATATATCTATTAATGTAACTATTTGATTTTGTGACATGGGGTCACTTATCAGTTAGCTACTTATATCAGCCTATCTTTAGGCCTGAGTCCTTGTTTGGCTTGTCTGTGGGTCTTGTGATTAGGGTTGCCAATTTTAGTTGGATGTATTCCTGAAGGTTTCATCACATGACATAATCTTTAATTCCTGGAAACTCCAGGACAATCCTGGAGCATTGACAACTCTACTTGTGAGAGAGCATTAATCAAAGTAGCTCTCTATCTTGAATATATGTGAAGTATCTTATTAATGGCTACACTACTAGTCACTTGCCTGTTCTTGCTGAGTAAGATTGCTACAAGTGGTGTTTTATCTGAGGGGGGTGATGGCCAATTAAAGCTCTTTTGCACTGGAGATGCAGGAGTGGTTTGCGACAAGTGTATAATAATACCAAATAGCTTCTGCTTAGTAGAGCACAATTAATTATAGTGTCAATCAAAGACAGTACTCATACCAGCTGAGGTAAAAGAGGTGTTCTATGTGTTTTGCTATGTCCAGGCTCTCCCCATCTTCCATAGATTACTAAATAGCTCATATGTCCTGGGCCTGATCCAAAGCCCACTGAAGCCAATTAGTCTGTCCATTGATTTTAATGAGCTCTGGATCAGGTCCTCACTGAGCATTAAAATCAGGGGACTAAACACTGATTACTGGCACCCATATCAATTTTTGGAAAGGAAAGGTGGGATTTTCAGGCACCTGAGGGAGTCAAACAGCTCCCATGCACCTAATCCCTTAGGCTCCTTTGAAAATCCCAGCTGAAATGAATAACTGTATGTGAGCCTTAATGAAATACTTGATTGATTACCTCATTATGGTTCTCTCCATTAAACTCCCAGTTCATGGAGGGCAGATCTATAGTATAACCAAATAAAGCCTGGGCTCTTTTTCATTTCTGTCTTCCAAGACCATGTCACATCCAAATAATTAGCTCAGCTGTGTAAGTGAACAACACCTTGAATGAACACACAGTCATAAAAAGGGCTTCAGTTCTGGTGCCTTCTGATTATCTGGAGTCATCCTTTTTTTCAAGGTAAAATATTGCATTTTAAGCCCTAAGTTACCTTCTGAGCCCACGGAGCATATGATTGTTAGGGGAGCCTATGACAAATGAATATGTGAACTGTAGTAGGTAAAGATGGCAGATATAAAATTCAGGTTTATAAAAATCAAATTTGTCATTGTAGAAATGCTTCCTTTTTATTGAAAGTCAGCTGAGATTCCCTCCAGCAGAAGTGACAGTTTTGGTCTATCTGTGCTTGTTGCAAGATTAGTTTCTATTTTGCCCAATGGACAGACACCTCATTGAGTGTCTTCCAACAACTGGGCCAATAAGCAATAAAACAGATTGCAAGAGAAGGAAAGATCCAGTGTTTCTCTTGAATTCCTTATTGTAAGCTGAAAAAGAATTCTGCTGGGAGAAGTCAGTCAGGTCATTTGACATGAATTAAAGTCAAAAGAAAACAAATGAATAGACTCAGGCCTTGTCTACACTACGAGAGTAGTTCGATTTTACTTGCATCGAATTTTTGTAATCGATATTGCAAAGTCGAACGTGTGTGTCCACACTAAGGACAGTAATTCGACTTTGTGCGTCCACACTAACGGTGATAGCGTCGACATTCGAAGCGGTGCACTGTGGTCAGCTATCCCACAGTTCCCGCAGTCCCCTCTGCCCATTGGAATTCTGGGTGTAGCCGGCAATGCCTTCTGGGTAACAAAATGAGTCGAGGGTGCTTTTGGGAAACTGTCGTCATCCGTCCATCACTCCCGCCCTCCCTCCCTGAAAGCGCCGGCGGGAAAACAGTTCGCGCGCTTTTCCAGTCATTGACAGCGCGGACGCCACTGTACTCCGAGCATGGAGCCCGCTGCGACCATCGCTGCAGTTGTGGCCGCTCTCAACGTCTCGCAGCTTATCATAAAGGTTTCCCTGAGGCAGATGCAGAAAAGTCAGGCAAGGAGGCTACGGCACCGCGGTGATGTCCTGAAGTCTGAGAGTAGCACAGACCTGTCAGAAAGCAGGCGACCCAGCGCCGAGGACATCACAGTGGCAATGGGTCATGTTGATGCCGTGGAACGGCGATTCTGGGCACGGGAAACAAGCACTGAGTGGTGGGACCGCATAGTACTGCAGGTCTGGGATGAATCCCAGTGGCTGCGAAACTTTCGCATGCGGAAGGGAACTTTCCTGGAACTTTGTGAGTTGCTGTCCCCTGCCCTGAAGCGCAGTGACACCCGGTTGCGAGCTGCACTGAGTGTACAGAAGCGAGTGGCCATAGCCCTGTGGAAGCTTGCAACGCCAGACAGCTACCGGTCAGTCGCGAACCAGTTTGGGGTGGGCAAATCTACCGTGGGGGTTGTTGTGATGCAAGTAGCGAAGGCAATCGTTGATGTACTGCTGCCAAAGGTAGTGACCCTGGGAAACGTGGAGGCGATCATAGATGGCTTCGCAGCGATGGGATTCCCAAACTGCGGTGGGGCCATAGATGGAACTCACATCCCTATCCTGGCACCGGACCACCAGGCCACCCAGTACATTAACCGAAAGGGATACTTTTCCATGGTGCTGCAAGCACTGGTGGACCACAGGGGACGTTTTACCAACATCTACGTGGGATGGCCGGGCAAGGTTCATGACGCTCGTGTTTTCAGGAACTCTGGTCTGTTTAGACGGCTGCAACAAGGTATTTACTTCCCGGACCACAAAATAACTGTTGGGGATGTGGAGATGCCTATAGTCATCCTCGGGGACCCAGCCTACCCGCTAATGCCCTGGCTCATGAAGCCCTATACTGGCGCCCTGGACACTGAAAAAGAACTCTTCAACTACCGGCTGAGCAAGTGCAGAATGGTGGTGGAGTGTGCTTTTGGCCGTCTCAAGGGGAGATGGAGAAGCTTACTGACTCGCTGTGATCTCAGCGAAACCAATATCCCCATTGTTATAGCAGCTTGCTGTGTGCTCCACAATCTCTGTGAGAGCAAGGGGGAGACCTTTATGGCGGGGTGGGAGGTTGAGGAAAATAGCCTGGCTGGTGATTACTCACAGCCAGACAGCCGGGCGATTAGAAGAGACCAGCGGGAAGCGCTGTGCATCCGGGAGGCTTTGAAAGCAAAGTTCCTGAGTGAGCAGGGTAACCTGTGATTTTATAGTTTGTGTACTGAGAAGCTAAACCTGCCCCCGTTTCTTTACCCAGGTAATGTTGACTATCCTATCCAGTTACATACCCCCTTCACCCCCCCTCCAACACACGTGTCGAAATAAAAATAGTTCTACTTTGTTAAAGCACACCGTTTTCTTTAATACTGTTTTAGCGGGAATTTTTTAAAACTGGGACGCAGACTGTGGTGCGGGGCGGGTCTAGTGTTGTGATGCGAATGCAGCTTCTAAACTCAAGGATTGACAGGCTCCGCTGCGGTGGGATGCTTGTTTCAACGGAGCCTGTCACCCCTCCTGATCGGGACTGTGTGTATGGGAGGTCTATTTGACTTTGTGGCAGGGGGAGGACGGTTACAGATCCCATGCTGTGTGGCTCTGTGATCCTGTCTAAGGACCGGCGCTTAAGATCTGTAACTGCCCTCCCCCGCCACAAAGTCACAGAGCAACCCACCCCCCCCAACATTACATCAAAACAACCTCCCAGACTAACCGGGGCAACTAGTCACTGCATCACTGCACTGTGTATGTGCCCTGCTGCTGTGCCTGCCCCCGACTATGTACCCTGCCAAAGGAGACTGTCCTGTCCAATTTCCAACCCCCTTTCCCCTCCTCCTCCAAAAGAACATGATTGAAACAGTAGTTAACAGAAACGAATTTTTTATTATCAACTACACATGGCATTGGGAGGTGAAACTTGGACGTGGGCTTGTGTCAGGCGGGAAGGAAAGAACTTTTCAAATTTTGGGAAATGAGAGCCTTCTGCTACTAGAGCTCTCTGCAGGGGTGGAGTGAGAGTTAGCAGGGACTCTGCCGCCTCTCCTTCTTTGCACTTTGGGTGAGGTGGGTATGGGACTTGGTGGCGGGGGAGGGCGGTTAGAGATGGACTGCAGCGGGGCTCTGTCCTCCTGCCTCCGTTCCTGCAGAACATCCACAAGGCGCCGGAGTGTGTCCGTTTGCTCCCTCAGTAGTCCAAGCAGCGTTAGAGTCGCCTGCTGGTCTTCCTGCCGCCACCTCTCCTCCCGATCCATGTTGGCTTGGTGCATTCGGGTCAAGTTCTCCCGCCACTGGGTCTGCTGTGCTGCCTGGGCTTGGGAAGAGGCCATAAGCTCAGAGAACATGTCCTCCCGTGTCCTCTTCTTCCTACGCCTAATCCGCGCTAGCCTCTGGGAGTGTGATTCCAGGCTAGGTTGTGAGACAGTCGCAGACGGGGCTGTGGAAATGGGAAAAAGGGAGTGAATTCCTCTGAAAGATAAATGTAGTTGTGAACAAAGAACATAGTCTTTCTCTGTGAACAAGACCATGCACAGCACCTTTCACATGCGCACTCAGCACAAGGTCGAATTCTCGGCCTTCGCATTCTGTGCCTGGGGTCTTGAACAGCACATTTGAGAAGCGAGGCAGCACAACGGAATTTCTGTTGCAGGCAGACATGGTAAGCCGTACACTTGTGGCAGTTTAAAACTTTTATATTACCACTGGCCTCATTTCACATTTAAATCAATGTCAGTCCCTGCTGCCAGCAATCCGGCAAGCGGGAACTCTGCCCCTGTCCCACCCCCTCGCGGCTGTCCCCGGGAACGATCCCTTTCGGCTGCCCCTCTCCCGCCTCCACCGCGTGGCTGCAAACCAGCGGTGACAGTTCTGTAAAGGAACGGGAAAGCAGTCCCAACACTAACATTCCCCTACCTAATTAAAAGCAGGTCACCATGGCCGACATCACCCTGATGAGGATCTCCGAGAGCGACAAAGAGAGAATGCTCCGGGAAAGCCTCCAAAGACCAGGGCCGTATGCCGCCCTGCTGTGCAGAGCAATGATCCCCGAGTACCTGATAATCTCGTGGCGCGGCAACGTGTCGTACTTCGGAGGACCCAATAAGGCCGCTCTCCCCAAGAACCTCATGCAACGGCTTTCAAGTTACCTCCAGGAGAGCTTCATCGAGATGTCCCAGGAGGATTACTGCTCTATCCCCGCACATATAGACCGCATTTTACTGTAGCTGCAGTAGCAGGGAATACACAGTAGAGCGGCTTGTGCAGGACAATCACTGAAAACCGGACATTGCTAGATTTCTTTTCAAAACTTGCACTGCCCCTTACTAAACCGTTAAGCGCCTAGGGCACACTAATCATGAACAACCCATTCTTTTAATTGTTAATATTCCTGTTTTGTTAAAAATAAATGTTTAGATGTTTACAACACTTACTGGCTGATCCTTCACCAGATTCTGTGTCCGGGGTAATGGCTGGGGACGCTTCGTAGGGGATCTCTGTAAGGGTGATGAAGAGATCCTGGCTGTCGGGGAAATCAGCGTTGTGAGAGCTGCCAACTGCCTCGCCCTCCTCATCTCCTTCCTCATCTTCCCCGTCCCCTAACATGTCTGAGGAACCGGCCGTGGACAGTATCCCATCCTCAGAGTCCACGGTCACTGGTGGGGTAGTGGTGGCGGCAGCACCGAGGATGGAATGCAGTGCCTCGTAGAAACGGGATGTCTGGGGATGGGATCCGGAGCGTCCGTTTGCCTCTTTGGTCTTCTGGTAGCCTTGTCTCAGCTCCTTGATTTTCACGCGGCACTGCGTTGCATCCCGGCTGTATCCTCTCTCTGCCATGTCTTTAGAGATCTTCTCGTAGATCTTTGCATTCCTTCTTTTGGATCGCAGCTCGGAAAGCACGGACTCATCGCCCCACACAGCGATGAGATCCAAGACTTCACGATCAGTCCATGCTGGGGCTCTCTTTCTATTCACAGACTGCATGGCCATCACTGCTGGAGAGCTCTGCATCGTTGCCAGTGCTGCTGTGCTCGCCACGATGTCCAGACAGGAAATGAGATTCAAACTGGCCAGACAGGAAAAGGAATTCAAATTCAAATTTTCCCGGGGCTTTTCCTGTGTGGCTGGTCAGAGCATCCGAGCTCGCACTGCTGTCCAGAGCGTCAACAGAGTGGTGCACTGTGGGATAGCTCCCGGAGCTATTAGCGTCGATTTCCATCCACACCTAGCCTAATTCGACATGGCCATGTCGAATTTAGCGCTACTCCCCTCGTCGGGGAGGAGTACAGAAGTCGAATTAAAGAGACCTCTATGTCGAACTAAATAGCATCGCAGTGTGGACGGGTGCAGGGTTAATTCGATTTAACGGCGCTAACTTCGACATAAACGCCTAGTGTAGACCAGGCCTCAGATACTACTTACTTTAGCTAGAAAAATGGTTTTCAGCGGGTTGAAAATAGCACAGATAGGTACTGCTTTCATTTTTTGAGATCTTGGTTCAAATTCTCTTAACTTAATAGAGAATATAGTGTTCATAAAGTGCCATAGAAATGAAAGTTCTTTACAAAGCAGTTATAACACAGAGTAGTCCCTCACATTGTCTTATCCATGTTCTCTGACCATGACTTTAAAAGGAAACTGTTTATTCAAAAACTGTCTTTTGCAGAAACTGATAACATGGGGGTGTCAACTGTGATGGTAATTTTTGTGATGTGAAGACTCAAACTGGACAGATATTAAAAATTCATTTCACACAGGTCAATGAAATGCATCAGATGGCAATGATGACTTTCCATTACTACTAACTTGGACTGGATTAAACTTTATTGCCTAGGGATTTAAACTTTTTATTTTTGTTGGTTTTTGCTCCAATTTAGATTGAAGCCAAATTTAAAAATTCCCAAATCTTTTGCAAAACAGAACTTCTGTCTTCAGCACCATGCCCGTATCTGTGATAGAGCACATCATTGATAGACTACAGTAAATTACATGGAAGGAAGGGAGCTGCATCTGCCATATGGGTCATAGTAGCTTGGTGTTGTGGGGGCTTAGACAGATTATGAGGTAGATGCAATATGGTTTTATGTGACCATAGTTAAAACAAACACACAATCACTAAAAATGGTAGTATTTGTTGTAAGGTGCATACAGCACCAGTAACGCAGGCGGGAACATATGCCCAAATTGGAGCTCTTGATAAAAGACTTGTAAAAATAACACTCAAAACAAAGGCAATTAGCCTAATTGTTTAGTGTAATAGTAGCTAAATATTTGTGTTCATCTTAATGTTGTATTTATCTTTCTGATAATGTCTGTAAAATGCTTAATAGCTTTTTGTTAATTTTTAGGTATTTTATTTTAAGGGTTAAGCTCAAAGAAAGAGAGATAAAGAATGAAACCACCTAAAAACTTAGAGGAACTTAGACCCTTTAACTCCAGAGAGACAGTGAAAAAATTTATGGAAGATCAGACACACTGAAATGAGGGAACTGCAAGACTTTCTCTCAAATTGCAGACAGCTAAGGTCGCAGTATAGTGAGATAGCTCAATATGAGCAGTGAAAAGTATGAGCATCAGGGTTGCTGTTCTAGCACCTAAAAGAGTGATGCCCCAAGAAGAATAAAAAAGGATGTTTCTGGCTCTCTCGGGTGACACACTTGACCAGACCTTAAAAGGAAGCAAGGTGAGACAACATGTCTGACCATTTGTTGTGGTTTTCTCTCTGGCAACAAAAAGGGCTTTCAAACAGAGAATAGAGCGGCTTTCCTGACACACCTGCACCAAAGGAATCTGCTAGCATGAAGCTTTAATTCAGCTAGGCCCTAGAGAAGAATTACACTAGAGACTAATATTGAAGTTGCAGTAGCCTTCTCTTGTCTGTCAAAACCTTACTGAAGTCAATAGAAAGACTCACATTGATTTCAGTGGGCTGTGCATCTGGCCCTGATCCTATCAGTGCAACTTGCCTGGAAAAATAAAAGATTTTTAGTTAGTTACAAAACAGTTTCCATTATAACTTCCATTTTCACACAATTACAGTATTTTAGTTTGGTATAGTTGGTGCGTCAGCCTTGCTTCTGGTCCAGTCAAACACAGGGTCTCATTTTATTTTTTTTTCTCAGGCCATTTGAGCATGTGGGAGTTATACTGGGAGTTTACAGCATTAGTATTTGCTATTGGCAATAGAAGTTGCAGGTGATCGGAACCTTGATATTCTGGACACTTTTGGTGCCCCAAAATATTTGTCCAATGGGACTTTACAAAGTAACAAAAGGAGTCCGTGTCAGAGCCAGGGCCGGTAGCAGCGCAGGAAGCAGGTGCTTGGGGGGGGCCAATGGAAAAGGGCGGCAAGTCCAGGTCTTCATGGCAATTCGGCAGCGGGTCCCTCAGTCCCTCTTGGAGGGATGATCCGGCCGCTGAATTACCACCGAAGAATGAAGTGGCGAAGTGCCACCGATCGCAGTTTCCCTCCCCTCCCTCTCCCCCCCCCCCCTTCGCCGCTTGGGGCGGCAAAAAAGCTGGAGCTGGCCCTGGTCAGAGTTGGCATTAGCCCCTTCTTCTCAGTCCCTTGTTTAGTCCACTAAATTTTGCTGCTGCTCATACCACTAAGCTATCCTCCTGCGGCTAGAACTCATGCTGGCTGCTCAGCACAGGTGCTGGCTGTGCTGAAGACAGCTGGCTGGTAAGTTTGCAGAGGTGCTAGAGTCATCTAGAGTATTCTACCCTCGCACAGCCAAGACCAAACCAGAGACCCTCCCCAAAATCAAAGGGTCTATGGCAATTGGTAGTTCCTGACCCCACTCCCTAGTCTAAGGTCTTTTTGAGGAGATTATAAATAATCTGTGGTCTTTTCCTAAATATCACAGGACAGGCTTTCAACTGTGTTAGGATTTCCCTCCAAGACCTTTTCCACTTGTCTTATCCAGAACACCTTTTACAGTTCTGGGAGAACACTTCATCCAGTTCTCTTGGATAAAAACAAAACAAAAACAAAACTCAGTTCAACTCCAGATTTCATCACTCAGGTATCCTTTATTTCACATACAGCAAAGCTACACTGAGTTCATCAGACTCAAGCATAGAGGGTGGGTATAGCACATAACACATATCCCAAGTTACACAGAAAACCTCTTCTTTTATATACACTTACACATGACATTGCATCACACATTTTGGGAGTGGCTTAGTTACTCTGCAGGAAAAAATCCTTATGCAGCGTGTTCTGTCCATACATTGTCCACACTAGTCTTTACCTCATCTTTACATTCCTAACTTATCTTACCCATTGTCAGGAAATGGTTCCCTGGGCTTTCTCCCTCTTATCTTAGCTGGCTCAGACATTCTGTCTTTTTAGCCTACTGACCTATTACTTATCTTATTTAGCACAAATGTTCTGTTTTCAGCCTGATGAACTGTTTACTCCCAGTTCTAGCCTCCAAAAAATAAGGCCTCCCTTCATGTGTTAATTACACATGTCAGGCCAGGCCTTAGCTACAAACCCTAACAATCAGTTCAGGAGGTTGAAACAGAGGAGGTTGAAAACCTTCTGCCAAAACTGCTTTTCATTGGGAAACAGTGTCTCCATCCCTATTCTATAAACTATGCAGAGTAATGTATTCTGTATTGCAGATTTACCACAAAGATTACTTATGGAGCACACAGCCCTTTGATTATATTGTCTAGCTAGGTAGACTTTTTGGAGTCAGCTACACTGTTGGGTGGAGGGGATAAATGGGGCAGAACTAATCTTCCCTTAAAACAGAAGCTGTTTAGCCTGTACCACCATATACTCCTCCCACTGCGCTGAAATATTGTCAGAATCTCTAACCTGCATCACTTTAACTGTAGAAAGAATTGTTCTGTCTAGAATGATACAGGCACAGGAGGCTCAGTGCCTCAGTACTGAACACCTGCTGCAAGATCACTGAGTGGAAGAGGAAGAGTGAGTACTCAGTGACATTTAAAAGTACCATATGATTTCTCATATTTGCACCTCCATGTTAGCTCTATTACCTCCCACTCTCAATCTTTCTGCTTCTGATATCCCTTATCCCTAACTTTAAAAGTGAACTGAAAAGGAAAAAAAATACAGCAAGGAAAGCTTCAGTCTCCTGTGCCTGGTATGAACTGGAGGTGAGGCCACTACAAACTTGATAGACCCAAGTTACATTGGCATAAAGACACTTCAGATAATATATTGCTCATGTGCGTGCATACTTGGCTGTTTGAGTCGTGCTGCATGTACTCAGCAGGCATGCTTGTGTGGATGCAAAGTGCAGGGCACAAGGGGTAAATATCCGAGTGTACCATGCTGTAGCGAAGCAAAGACTCACCGGCACAGTGCCTCCTGCTGGTTGCCCTGGGAATTAGCTCTGTTTCAGCTTGGAATACCCTCTGCTGGCCGGCGGCTCACCTGCCTCAGGCCCCCGTGTCCCTCCTGTACCCCAGTGCCCTTTACCTTGGGGTTCTGCTCCAGCAGTACCCCCTCGCTCTGGGTCTCCCCTCACAGGGGAACCCCCAACCCTTTAAACCTACCTTGCCTCAGTGGCTATTGCCAGTCATCATCTAGCCCCCGCTCACTGGGGCAGACTGCAGTCTATCCTGGCCACTCATCATTGGCAAGGGGGGTAGGACCTGTTGCCTTTGCCTATCCCCGGGCTATCCCTCTGCAGCCCCAGTACCTTTCGTAGGCCTTTTCCAAGGCCTGCAGCCTGGGGTTTTACCAGGCTGGAGCTCCCCAGCTCCTTTGTCCTTCCCCAGAACTGCTCCACCTCAGGTACTTTGCTCCCAGGCAGCTAGCCCTTCCCACTCCAGGGCTAGCATGAGAGTTCCCCAGCTCCTGGGCCCTGATTGGCCAAACCTGTGGTCAGCTATTCACTCAACTGCTTTCACTCCTTTTCCCAGCCATAGGCCTCTCCAGGGCTGCTTTTAACCCTTGTTTACTGGAGTGGGGCAGCTGCCCCACTACACATGCACAATGCCTTTGGGGGGATTTTTACAATGAGTATGCCGACGAGTCCCACAGAAGGACTGGGAATAAGAAGTCGATTTCCCATCATACAACTTTCTCTGTCCCTTAATGCTATCTCTGTCTCATATTTTTTGTGCCTTTTTTTCTAATCCCACAAATCTGTGCAGCACTTGTCACTGGCTGCCATCTCTGACAGAAGCATGGAGCCTACACAGCGCAGCATTGTTGTAATGAATATTGCAAACACATCCTCCAGTATTTGCAGTCACAGGAAGTACCACAACAGTGTGGAACATAGCTATTTCTTTGAGGATGGATTGGTAAGGGACATAGTGAAAAACAATTCAAGGTTGTTGGTGGCTTTCACTGAGCAGCTGCAATGGTGGAGTGACACTTCTGGGCCTGAGAAATGAGCGCTGACTGGTGGGATTGCATTATAATGCAAGTCTGCGATGAGGAGCAGGGACTGCAGAACTTTTGCATGTGAAAGGGCATGTTACGGGATCTGTGTACCAAGCTTGAGCCAGTCCTCCAGCCCCTGGGCACCAGAATGAGAGCTACATTGACAGGTGAGAAATGAGTGGTGATTGCAATGTGAAAGCTTGCAATGCCACATTGCTACCAGTCAGTGGGAAATCATTTTGGAGCTGGAAAATCCACAATGGGAAGCCACTGTCAGGGCCATTAATTATATCACACTATAGAGGACAGTGACTCTAGGCAATGTGCAGGACATCATGGATGGTTTTGCATCTATGGCATTCCTGAACTGAGGTGAAGAGAGAGATGGCATGCATATCCCTATTTCGGTCCCAGCCCACCCTACCACAGAGTATATCAACAGAAAGGGCTACTTTTCTATGGCTATGCAAATGTTGGTGGATCACCAGGGATTCTTCAGTGATATCAGTGTGGGATGGTCAGGGAAGATTCGGGATGCTCACATCTTTAAGAACAGACTACTCGGGAAGCTGCAAGCAGGGACATTTTTTCCGAATTGGCAGATTATCACTGGCAATATTGAAATGCCAATAGTAATCTTGGGGGATCTAGCCTACTCCTTCTCCTCTGGCTCATGAAGCCACACACAGGCCACCTTGACAGCTGCAAGGAAAGAGTCAGCTACTGGCTCTGCAGGTGCAGAATGACAGTAGAATGTAGTTTTGGCCGATTGAAGGGATTCTGGTGATATTTACTCACTAATGGTTATACCTGCCTGTTGAGTCCTGCATAAAATCTGTGAGGCAAAAGGGGAAAAGTTGCGGCTGAGGTTGAGGGAGTGATTGTCTGCTGACTTTGAACAGCCAGTCACAAGGGCCAATAGAAGAGCACAGTGCAGAGCTATGTGGCTGACGGATGCCTTGAGAGAGCACTTCAACAGTAAGCCACAGTAATGGGGTGTGGTGGATTGTGCTTTATCTGGCCATGAAGTTTTGGAGGTGGTAATGAACCCATGTAGTGCTTAGTGTACATTTATGAATATCTCACTGTCTTTTAATAAACCTATTAATTATGTGGTTCTTAATGTAATAAATGTAAATGTACAGTGTTTTTCACTGAACCCATGAGTTCCGTGATCCCATTCTATTACAGGTAATCTATACTTTGAGTAGCACTAGACATTCTGGACGATATGTTATGAAGTGATAAAGATGAATGCATGCATTTCCAAAGAATAAAAATGTATTGCATACCAAAACACCAATACAGTGCAAACATACAAAATAAATAAATGGAACAGAACTTTAAAATTAGAAAGGTAGAAAACATTTGTAACTATCTCAGCCGAACATAAGAACTGCCATACTGGGTCTGCATCTAGTGCATCTAGCCCAGTATCTTATGTCCAATAGTCACCAGTACTAGAGCTTCAGGGGAGTGCACAGTCAGGGCAGTTGGAGTGATCCACTCAATCATAGAATATAGTCCAACCCCCTGGTCAAAGCAGGACCAATCCCCAACTGAATCATCCTAGCCAAGGCTATGTCAAGCCTGACCTTAAAAACCTCTAAGGAAGGAGATTCCACCACCTCCCTAGGTAACCCATTCCAGTGCTTCACCACCCTCCTAGTGAAAATGGTTTTCCTAATATCCAACCTAAACCTTAACGTTCCTTGCCACACAGAAACAATTTGCCAAGTTCTCCCCAGAAAAACACTGTCCAATATTGGTAGCAACCTCATCCCATCAGCAGTGATAAGTTTAAGAAAGTATTTGATGACCTAGTTATGCATAATTCTTATCTTCAGATTGACATGGTCCATTTGTATGACAATTCTGTATCCTCAAGTAGAATCCTTAAAACCCCCTTCTCAGCAGTTCTCCTACTCCAGTACAACTCCCATCAACTGTTTGTTGCTAGAAGAAAGCACAAAATGGAGCCAATTTTATAAAATATGTAGGTAGGTTAAAATGATCTTTCTGCAACTTTGTACCCACTTTGGGTGATCTCTGTTTTCAACCTGGCAGAGTGTTCTGCACAACAGGCCCAAACCCAAGCTCCAAATCTGAACATTGAGAAGGTGGAAGAAGATTTGACAACCCAGAACTGGATTTTGCAAATGCCCACTGCTTTTTGATATTAGGCCCAAGCCAAAATCCCAATTTCAAATGCTGCTAACTCAAGTGAGTTTGAAATCCAGGTTTGAAATCCATCTCCACTAGCTCTCCCTATTTCAGTAGTCCAAAATTTTCACAAGAACATGCATCTCAGGATATGTCTACACTACGAGAGTATTTCGATTGTACTTAAATCGAATATGTGGAATCGATATTACAAAGTCAAACGTGTGTATCCACACTAAGGACAGTAATTCGACTTTGTGAGTCCACACTAACGGGGCAAGCATCGACATTGTAAGCGGTGCACCGTGGGCAGCTATCCCACAGTTCCCGCAGTCCCTGCTGCCCATTGTAATTCTGGGTCGAGCCCCCAGTGCCTGCTGGGGAAAAAAATGTGTCAAGGGTGGTTTTGGGTAACTGTCGTCATCCAACCGTCACTCCCGCCCTCCCTCCCTGAAAGCGCTGGCGGGCAATCAGTTCACGCACTTTTCTTGTGAGTGACAGCGCGGACGCCACAGCACTGCGAGCATGGTGCCCGCTGCGACCATCGCTGCAGTTATGGCCATTGTCAACACCTTGCAGCTTATCCACCTTTTCCAGAGGCAGATGCTGAGAAATCGGGAGAGGAGGCTACGGCAGCGCAGTGAGGACATGAAGTCTGAGAGTGGCACAGACCTCTCGCAAAGCACGGGACCCCGCGCAGTGAACATCATGGTCACAATGGGTCATGTTGATGCTGTGGAACGGCGATTCTGGGCCCAGGAAACAAGCACGTACTGGTGGGACCGCATAGTGCTGCAGGTCTGGGATGAATCACAGTGGCTGCGAAACTTTCGTATGCGGAAGGGAACTTTCCTGGAACTTTGTGAGTTGCTGTCCCCTTCCCTGAAGCGCAAGGACACCCGGATGCGAGCAGCCCTGACTGTCCAGAAGCGAGTAGCCATAGCCCTCTGGAAGCTTGCAACGCCAGACAGCTACCGGTCAGTCGCGAATCACTTTGGCGTCGGGAAATCTACCATGGGGGTTACTGTGATGCAAGTAGCCAACGCAATCGTTGAGCTACTGCTGTCAAAGATAGTGACCCTTGGAAACGTCCAGGTCATCATAGATGGCTTCGCCGCGATGGGATTCCCAAACTGCGGCGGGGCTATAGATGGAACTCACATTCCTATCCTGGGACCGGACCACCAGGCCAGCCAGTACATTAACCGAAAGGGCTACTTTTCAATGGTGCTGCAAGCACTGGTGGACCATAGGGGACATTTTACCAACATCAACGTAGGATGGCCGGGCAAGGTTCATGATGCTCGTGTTTTCAGGAACTCCGGTCTGTTTAGACGGCTGCAGGAAGGTATTTACTTCCTGGACCAGAAAATAACTGTTGGGGATGTGGAGATGCCTATAGTGATCCTCGGGGACCCAGCCTACCCGCTAATGCCCTGGCTCATGAAGCCCTATACAGGCACCCTGGACAGTGAAAAAGAACTCTTCAACTACCGGCTGAGCAAGTGCAGAATGGTGGTGGAGTGTGCTTTTGGCCGTCTCAAGGGGAGATGGAGAAGCTTACTGACTCGCTCTGATCTCAGCCAAACCAATATCCCCATTGTTATTGCAGCTTGCTGTGTGCTCCACAATCTCTGTGAGAGCAAGGGGGAGACCTTTATGGCGGGGTGGGAGGTTGAGGCAAATAGCCTGGCTGCTGATTACGCCCAGCCAGACAGCCGTGCAATTAGAAGAGCCCAGCGGGACGGACTGTGCATCCGGGAGGCTTTGAAAGCTAGGTTCCTCAGTGAGCAGGGTAACCTGTGACTATTAAGTTTGTTTAAAGCGAAGCTGAACCTGCCCCCATTTCTTTACCCACTTACTGTTGACTATCCTCTCCAGCTACATACCCTGTTCACCCCGTCCCTCCCCTTCCAACACACGTTTAAAAATAAAAGACACAGAACTTTGTTAATGAACACCGTTTTCTTTATTACGGATTTTGCGGTAAAGTGTTGAAAGTGGGACGCAGACTGTGGTGGGTAGCGGGCGTAGTGATGGAAAGAACGCTTCTAAACTCGAGGAAAGACAGGCTCCTGCTAATAGAGTGGTCCGCAGTAGTGGACTGGTTGTTTCAACAGAGCCTGCCACCCCTCCTTTTCGGGACTCTGTGTGTGGGGGTTATGTGACTTTGTGGTGGGGGAGGACGGTTACAGATCCCCTGCTGCGTGGCTCTGTGATCCAGGACAAGGACCGCTGCATAAGATCTCTATCCGCTCTCCCCCGCCACAAAGTCACATGCCGCCCCGTCCACAGAACATGAAAACCACCTCCCAGACTGATCAGGGTGCCTAGTGACTGCAATGTGTGTGTGACCTTCTGCTGAACCTGCCCCCATGTCTGTACCCTGGTAAAGGTGACTGTCCTCTCCAATTACCAACCCCCTTTCCCCCCTTCAAACACAGTCTCCCCTAAAAGAACATGATGGATACAGTAATTAACAGAAACGTATCTTTTATTATCAACTACACACTTAGGGGATGAAACTGGGATGTGGGCTTGGGTGAAGCGGGAAGGAAAGGACTTATCAAATTTTGGGGAATGAGAGCCTTCTGGTACTTGAGCAGTCTGCAGGGGTGGAGTGACAGTTTTCATGGCCCCTGCCGCCCCTCCTTCTTGGGACTTCTTTGGGTGAGGGGGGTATGGGACTTTATGGCGGGGGATGGCGGTTAGAGATAGACTGCAGCGGGGCTCTGTCCTCCTGCCTCCGGTCCTGCAGAACATCCACAAGGCACTGGAGCGTGTCTGTTTGCTCCCTCATTAGTCCAAGCAGCGTTTGAGTCGCCTGCTGGTCTTCCTGCTGCCACCTCTCCTCCCGTTCGCTGTGTGCTCGCTGGTATTGTGACATGTTCTCCCTCCACTGGGTCTGCTGTGCCGCCTCGGCTCGGGAGCAGCCCATAAGTTCTGAGAACATGTCGTCCCGTGTCCTTTTCCTTCTCCACCTAATCTGCGCCAGCCTCTGCGAGGGAGATGCCAGGGTAGGTCGGGAGACATTCGCAGCTGTGGGATGGGAAAAAGGGAGTGAATTCCTCACAAAGATAATTTTTTGTGAACAATGAACATAGTCTTTCTCTGTGAACAAGACCATGCACAGCACCTATCACATGCGCACTCAGGACAAGGTCGAATTTTCGGCCTTCGCATTCAGTGCCTGGGGTCTTGCAGTGAAGATCAGACATGCGGGGCAGGACAGCGGAATTCGGGTAGCAGGCTGACATGGTAAGCCGTAGACTTTTGGCTGCTTAAAACTTAAATTATAGCTGTGCCCTCCTTTCACGTTCAAAGCAATGCTCCTATCGTTGGCCAGTTCCTGCTGCTGGCAATCCGGCAAGCATGAACTCTGCCCCTTTCCCACCCCCTTGCAGCTGTCCCCGGGAAAGATTCTTGTATGTTGCCCTTCTCCCGCCTCCACCGCGTGGCTGTAAACCACCGGTGAGAGTTCTGTAAAGGAACAGGCAAGCAGTCCCAATGTAACATTCCCCTAATTCTAAGCAGGTCACCATGAGCGACATCACTCTGCTGAGAATTTCTGAGACCGAGAAAGAACGCATGCTGCGTGAAAGCCAGCAAAAACCAGGGCCGTATGCCGCCATGCTCTGCAAGGCAATGATCCCAGAGTACTTGGAGATAGCCTGGCGAGGAAAAGTTTCCTACTACGGAGGACACAATAAGGCCGCTCTCCCCAGGAACCTCATGCAAAGGCTTTCCAATTACCTCCAGGAGAGCTTCGTGGAGATGTCCCATGAAGATTTCAGCTCTATCCCCGGACATATAGATCTTCTTTTCCAGTAGCTGCACTGGCAAGGACTAAAAAGTAGAGCGCCTAGGGCAAACAAATCATGAAAAACCCATTGATAATATTCCTGTTCTATTCAAAATAAATGTTTACATGTTTAAAACACTTACCGACTGATCCTTCCCCTGGTTCAGGGTCCGGGTTAACGCCTGGGGACGGTTGGTAGGGGATCTCTGTGAGGGTGATGAAGAGATCCTGGCTGTTTGGGAAATCAGCGTTGTAAGCGCTGTTGACTGCCTCGTCCTCCTCCTCACCTTCCTCATCTTCCCCCTCCGCTAACATCTCCGAGGAAGCGGCCGTCGACAATATCCCATCCTCAGAGTCCACGGTCCACGGTGGGGTAGTGGTGACGGCCGCACCTAGAATGGAATGCAGTGCCTCGTAGAAACGGCATGTCTGGGGCTGGGATCCGGAGCGTCCGTTTGACTCTTTGGTCTTCTGGTACGCTTGTCTCAGCTCCTTGATTTTCACGCGGCACTGCGTTGCATCCCTGCTGTATCCTCTCTCTGTCATGGCTTTTGAGATCTTCTCATAGATCTTTGCATTCCGTCTTTTCGA
Source organism: Chrysemys picta bellii (assembly GCF_011386835.1). Taxonomy (NCBI): domain Eukaryota; kingdom Metazoa; phylum Chordata; order Testudines; family Emydidae; genus Chrysemys; species Chrysemys picta. Next base: position 47,380,257 of record NC_088798.1, on the reverse strand, counting down.
TCGCAGATCCGAAAGCACGGACTCATCACCCCACACAGCGATCAGATCCAAGACTTCCCGATCAGTCCATGCTGGGGCCCTCTTTCTATTCTGAGATTGCATGGTCACCTCTGCTGGAGAACTCTGCATCGTTGCCAGTGCTGCTGAGCTCACCACAATCTCCAAACAGGAAATGAGATTCAAACTGGCCAGACAGGAAAAGGAATTCAAATTTTCCCGGGGCTTTTCCTGTGTGGCTGGTCAGAGCATACGAGCTCAGACTGCTGTCCAGAGCATCAACAGAGTGGTGCACTGTGGGATAGCTCCCGGAGCTATTAGCGTCAATTTCCATCCACACCTACCCTAATTCGACACGGCCATGTCGAATTTAGCGCTACTCCCCTCGTTGGGGAGGAGTACAGAAATCGAATTTAAGAGACCTCTATGTCGAACTAAATAGCTTCGTTGTGTGGACGGGTGCAGGGTTAATTCGATTTAAAGCTGCTAAATTCGACATAACCTCCTAGTGTAGACCAGGCCTCAGCAACTGAATCAATTGGGGCCAGAATCTGCTATCCTTGCTCATGATTAGTTGCCACATTGCTCTACAAGCAACTCAATTGAGCTCAGATCGGATGAAGATGTCTGAGTATGATTTTTATTTCTATTCTTATTTTCTGCTGCCAGGTAAGAGAACCGAACAGTAACATATTACCTCTTTCCTTACTAGATCTTCATGACCTTGGAGAGCAGGGATAGCCCAGTGGTTTGCACATTGGTCTGCTAAACTCAGGGTTGGGAGTTTGATCCTTGAGGGGGCCATTTAGGAATCTGGGGCAAAAATCTGTCTGTGCATTGGCCCTGCTTTGAGCAAAGGGTTGGACTAGATGACCTCCTGAGGTCCCTTCCAATCCTGGCATTCTATGAATACTGTTTGTGCTAAAATCATCAGGATCTCATTTTCAGTTAAATCACATCTGTGACCTCAGTTTCTCGAGATTTTAATCAATTACCATTTCCATTACTGATACATCATGCATTCAAATATGAGCATCTGTTTTCTTAGTTCAAATCTCATCAATACATAGTTCTCCCAAGTGTCTGTTTTCATTGCATAGGCCAGTGTATATCTACTATATAACATCTAACTATTTAGAGAGAAACAGTCTATGTACTTTATGCATTACATCATGTCTTCAATAATTTGCAGATCTTCTGTTCAGAACCCTTTTCAAATTATTTGTGTGAAGTGCATCATTTAAATTCCACTGCATTTTATAGTTAGCCTTATTGTAGCAATGTGCTAGTAGCATTACAGTTATAGTTGAGAAGGCTTTTTCATTACAATCTCCTATTTTCTGATGCTTATACATTTCTGAAACATTTACCTTGTAACTGTAAATTTCTCCTGCTTATTTTCAGAACAGAAGTGAATAATTTTGGAAAACTGGTAAAATCAGTTTTGGAGTTCTGGTGTGATAATGCTGTGTTTACAGACCCAATTTTGCCTTTGTGCTTAGATCATTCAGAAACCTCATTTAAAACCTTTAAACTGGTCATGATCTTTGGTCTGGTCTATACTACCCGCCTGAATCGGCGGGTAGAAATCGACCTCTCGGGGATCGATTTATCGCGTCCCGTTGGGACGCGACAATCGATCCCCGAATCGGCGCTCTAACTCCACCAGCGGAGGTGGTAGTAAGCGCCGCCGACAAAAAGCCGCAGAAGTCGATTTTGCCGCTGTCCTCACAACGGGGTAAGTCGGCTGCAATACGTCGAATTCAGCTACGCTATTCACGTAGCTGAATTTGTGTATCTTAAATCGACTCCCCGCTGTAGTGTAGATGTACCCTTTGTTGCCCGATGACTAGTGCCTTTGGTACATTGAAAAACATTCAATTTCAGGGTAGTGAGTTATAAGGATTATTTCAAACATAGGGCTAGATTGTAACTTTACAATCTGTCCTTAGTAGGGGGAAGCACAAGATGTATCTCACAAGGAGCAGAGCAGACTACAACTTACGACTGAAGGTTTTCCCACACGAAGAAATTTGCCAGCACAGCTATAGCACAGTAACAATTCTAGTATAGCTTATGCTGGTATAACTCTCACCATGGTTGATCTATTCTGGAAAAAAATACTTTTCTTTGGATGTTATTCTGCTGAATCTATGCTGGTCAATTTTCCTGTGTAGATAAACTCTCAGTTGCTCCCCTCTTGCTTTGTGGGTGAGGAGTAGGTTACTTAATCCCTTTTCATGGATCCCTTTTTATTCTTCTCTATGCACTTGGCCAACTATTCTGGCTGGCTAGTGAGGAAAAGCAGCAGAAACAGGACTCCATCCTGTCCCACCCACTTACTGTTGGGAAAGTAGGCAAACTCTTCTCCCACTCTGGCCCTGGACAGGATGGGAGAACTAAACCAGGTCAAATGTGGGACTAAGTAGATCGTTATGGGCCCCTCCCCAGTGTGTCTGAGGAAGGGCTGTAACAATAGCGAGGTGGAAAGCGTTAGGTATACATGTATGAGTGTATCTGAAACATCACACATTGATGTACAAAACTATATGCTGATGCATCTTTGGATCCTGATACATCACGGCTTTCAGGCACATCAAGTGTTTCTTATACTTTGATAAAGTTAAGGCCAACATAATTCCTGAAGGTGCTGGGCTGAGAGGATGTGGCAAGGAGGTCATTAATGCTTCAAACTAAGGATACAGGTGATCAGATGTGAACTTTTCATTGCTCAAGTTATGTTCCTGGGAACTGCCATATTGGATCAGAGCAGTGGTCCATCTGTTATTTGCATTACAGTAGTGCCTAAAGTCCCCAAGTGAGAATGGGACTCCATTGTGTTAGGTCCATGCAAACATATAATAAGAGTCAGCCCCAGCCCCCAAAAGCTTACAGTCTACAGAGACATGGCAACCAAAGGGTGGCATGGGGAAATCACAGAATGATGAAAACACTCGCCTAAAATCACACAGCAGGTCAGTGGGAGAACTGTAAATGGAACCTAGGGCTCCTGACTCCCAGTCCAATGCCCTATTGCTAGACAATGCTGCCTCCCTTTTCTCTGAGAGTTGCTAGTACTGGCTGCTTTGGAGGAAGGGACAAAAAATGCAGAAGGCAATTATGAAATAACTTGCCCTCAGGGAGTTTCTTCCTAACCACCATTAGATAGAAATTAGTTTATGGCTTGGCACAGGCGGTCTCAGATTTTCAAGCCATAGTTCTGTTTCTCATTTTGGTGACCAGTTCCCCCTTTATTGGCTGCATCACTACTTCATCCTGTAGAACTTCTATAAAGAACAAGGAAATAAAACAAGAATATAAGGAAGAAGTAAGAGTTAGTCCCTGTGGTCAGATGTTTGGCTGCGTGTTTGTGTGTTCTTTCTGCATGCTGTACTGCCTCTGGCCAGATAGCCCATACAGCAGGCTCCAATCAAACTGCCCAATAAATCCACAGACTCAGTTTGTAGTGAAGGCACTTGGTCAGGTTTATTGTCAACCAAGCGTGGTACCACCTTTCTGGAATGTGTTTGCGTATATATTCTTATGCCTAGTATTACTTAGGAATGTGTGTTTGTGCAATATCAGCCCTATTCTTGCCAGATTCTGTGAGCAGGGCCTGCCTCTTGCTCACAACTTAACTTTGCTTTATATCAGCAAAGTTTTGACTACTTTAGCTCAGGCCTCATACCATGCCTCTGATGCATGGGCTTATGTTTCAGGCCATCTTTCTACTATAGTTCGCACCTGCCAGTGGATTGATGACTTTTTGACATAGTTCATTTAACTATGTATTGAAATATTATCAGGAGTAACAGCTTGTCTTGAGCCAGGCTGACACTTTGGTGAGACCTGGGCATCTCTTATGGATGCCATAACTGCATTTAATAGAAACATCACAATTAAAAACAAAGATCTTACTTGGACATGTCTATAATATGAACAGAACCTGAGACAGCCTGGTGGGAAGGAAGTAGGCCTTCAGTTAAACATAAGAATGTCTATGAATATCAGCTACAAATCTCTGAATTTCAATGATGAATTCTTATTGGACAGAGATGAATTTATGGATTTGTCAGTGTTCAAACGTTTGGAAAAGGAACTAGGATGAGAGAGTTCACACTATATCAACAATACACTGTCATTATCCTGTAATATTGGCAAACATTACTGCCAGCAGTCAAAGGTAGTGGTAAGGAAAAGAGTGCACTGTTTCATGGTAGCAAAAGAGTAGCATTATATCCTTACGTCAAGCTCCTGGGACTAAATCCAGTTAGACTTGTTTGAATGTAGGACTTCGTTTCTCTCACTTTAGTGACTAATATAGAGTGTGATTTTTGGAAAACAAAAGATGATTAAAGAGAGCTTCCATGGCGAAGAAACTGCAGTTCTAATCTAAGTGCACTGATTTCCTTGCATGAGATCTATAAAGGCTTTTACACTTTCTGAACTGTCAATCAGATCTGCACTAAAACATTTTGGCAGTAATTTCCTGTACAGTTTGTCATATGTCTCCTTAATAGTTTCCCAGTGTACCAGGGGGAAAAAAAAGAACTAAGGAATTTTAATTTAAAATATTCTTAACGTGTGTCATTTATAGGTGCCACATATACCTTGCAAAGATTCTGATACTTGTGAATATATAACCTGAGATGTAGCGTGGGTGGTGATGGGGATTTGCTGCTCCTGTCACTGCACCTGCAAGACAAAGTCTATATTCATTGTTATCCTTCTCATAAGTAAAGTGGAACTTTACTGTAGGAATTATTCTTTAATAAGAGGAATCCCAATTTGTTGTGGCTTGTGAGCAGATAGTCATGCCATGCGGCTTGAAACAGAGGGTCAGGTCCTCACTGGAGAGCTGCCTGAAATTGATTGCTGAGGCCTCCCCATATGTGGAGACATTGCTAGTATTATAAAACTGTCAGGGCTGCCTCTGTACCACCTGTTCCTAGCTTTACATGGGCGCATGTCTGCGGTGTGTGTGGCAGGATGGAAGGAGCAAGGTCTGAATACTCTGTCCTAAGGGGCCAGTACAAACCAGCATAAGTTAAAGCTGTCCACCAGTGGCTGGTTTCATCCCTGACCAGCCCCAGGATTGGGTGGAGGTGTGGAAAAGAAGTTTAATTTCCTTTTTGCCTCTGGTCACCCCTATGGGTGCACTGAGGTCTGTGCCAGCACATATGAGAACTTAACCTACAGTCCTAAGGCCTGGTCTACACTACGGGTTTAGGTCGACTTTAGCAGCGTTAAACCGAATTAAGCCTGGACACGTCCACACAACGAAGCCCTTTCTTTCGACTTAAAGGGTCCTTTAAACCGGTTTCTTTACACCACCTCCGACGAGGGGATTAGCGATAAGACCGGCCTTTGCGGGTCGGAATTGAGGTAGTGTGGACGGAATTTGACGTTATTGGCCTCCGGGAGCTATCCCACAGTGCTTCATTGTGACCGCTCTGGACAGCACTCTCAACTCAGATGCACTGACCAGGTAGACAGGAAAAGACCCGCGAATGTTTGAATTTCATTTCCTGTTTGCCCAGCGTGGAGAGCACAGGTGACCACGCAGAGCTCATCAGCACAGGTAACCGTGATGGAGTCCTCCCAGGATCGCAAAAGAGCTCCAGCATGGACCGAACGGGAGGTACGAGATCTGCTCGCCATATGGGGAGATGAAGCAGTGATAGCTGAACTCCGTAGCAGTAAAAGAAATGGAAAAGTATTAGAAAAGATCTCCAAGGCCATGAAGGACCGAGGCCATAACAGGGACACACAGCAGTGCCGCGTGAAAATTAAGAAACTACGGCAAGCTTACCACAAAGCCAGAGAAGCAAACGGAAGGTCCGGGGCAGAGCCGCAAACTTGCCGCTACTACGTGGAGCTGCATGCGATCCTAGGGGGTGCAGCCACCACTACCCCAACCGTGTGCTATGACTCTCTCACTGGAGAAACACACAGGGAAGACGGTTCGGGGAACGAGGAAGATGACGATGGAGGTACTGTAGGTAGCTCACAGCAGCAAGGAAGCGGAGAAACCGGTTTCCCCAACAGCCAGGATATGTTTGTGACCCTGGACCTGGAACCAGTAACCCCCGAACTCACCCAAGACCCTCAGGGCACACAGGAGACCTCTGGTGAGTGTAACTTTGTAAATATTTGTAAACATTACAAAAAAAAAGCAAGCGTGTTTAATGATTACTTTGCCCTGGCAATCGCGGCCAGTACATCTACTGGAAAAGTCTGTTAACGTGTATGGGGATGGAGCGGAAATCCTCCAGGGACATCTCCAGAAAGCTCTCCTGGTTGAAATGGGGTGATTTTATTAAGGGGACATTCAGAGGCGCCCGTTCCTGCTCTTCTGACCAGAAATGTTCCCCGCTGTTAACCACGCGGTGGGGGGAGGGGTGAAGTGATCATCCCAGAGAATCGTGTGTGTGTGTGTGTGTGGGGGGGTGGTTTACTTGTGTTTGTGCCGCATGTTAACCGGGAAACCGCAGCCCCCTCCTTTTACATTGAAACCCCATTTTAAATGGACAACCCAATTCATCCTTGATATGGGAAATACGCTGCTGTTTGCAACCTTTCACGCATGTTAAGAAGGTTAAAAAAGCCAAAACACTGTGGCCTACCATGGCTGCCTGAAAGCCGAAATATGCGACCTTGTAATGAAAGAGTGTACCCATTGTTCTCTAAAATGTGTCTCTTTTAACCACCTCTCCCTTCTCCTCCACCAGCTGCAAATGTTTCTCCTTCGCAGAGGCTCGTGAACATTAGAAAGAGAAAACGTAGGACGAGGGACGATATGTTCACGGAGCTGCAGATGTCCTCCCACGCTGATAGAGCACAGCAGAATGCATGGAGGCAGTCAATGTCGGAGATGAGAAAAGCCCAATATGAACGAGAGGAGAGGTGGCGGGCTGAATCGTGGGATGAACAGAGCAAGTGGCGGGCTGAAGAGGATAGGTGGCGTCAGCTTGCAGACAGACGGCAAGAGGCAATGCTCCGTCTGCTGGAGCATCAAACTGATATGCTCGAGCGTATGGTTGAGTTGCAGGAAAGGCAGCAGGAGCAGAGACCGCCGCTACAGCCCCTGTGTAACCAACAGCCCTCCTCTCCAAGTTCCATAGCCTCCTCACCAAGACGCCCAAGAACACGGTGGGGGGGCCTCCGTCCACCCAGTCACTCCAACCCAGATGATCGCCCAAGCATCAGAAGGCTGGCCTTCAATAAGAGTTAAAGTTTTAAAATGCAGTGTGTCCTTTTCCATCCCTCCTCCCCCACCCATCCCAGGCTACCTTGGCAATTATCCCCCTACTTCTGTGAGGAACTAATAAAGAATGCATGAATGTGAAGTAACAATGACTTTATTGCCTCTGCAAGCGTGCTCGAAGTGGGGAGGGGAGGGTGGGGTGGTTGGTTTACAGGGAAGTAGAGTGAACCGGGTCGGGGGGGGGGGGTTGGAGGGTTCATCAAGGAGAAACAAACAGAAGTTTCACGCAGTAGCCTGGTCAGTCACAAAACTTGTTTTCAAAGCTTCTCTGATGCGCACCGCGCCCTGCTGTGCTCCTCTAACCGCCCTGGTGTCTGGCTGCGCGTAATCAGCGGCCAGGCGAGTTGCCTCAACCTCCCACCCCGCCATAAAGGTCTCCCCCTTACTCTCACAGATATTGTGGAGCGCACAGCAAGCAGCAATAACAATGGGGATATTCTTTTCGCTGAGATCTGAGCGAGTCAGTAAGCTGCGCCAGCGCGCTTTTAAACGTCCAAATGCACATTCCACCACCATTCGGCACTTGCTCAGCCTGTAGTTGAACAGGTCCTGACTTCTGTCCAGGCTGCCTGTGTACGGCTTCATGAGCCATGGCATTAAGGGGTAGGCTGGGTCCCCAAGGATCACGATAGGCATTTCAACATCCCCAATGGTCACTTTCTGGTCCGGGAAGAAAGTCCCTTCCTCCAGCTTTCGAAACAGAGCAGAGTTCCTGAAGACGCGAGCATCATGTACCTTTCCCGGCCATCCCACTTTGATGTTGGTGAAACGTCCCTTGTGATCCACCAGGGCTTGCAGCAGCATTGAAAAGTACCCCTTGCGGTTTACGTATTCGGTGGCTTGGTGCTCCGGTGACAAGATAGGGATATGGATTCCGTCTATGGCCCCGCCACAGTTTGGGAATCCCATTTCAGCAAAACCATCCACTATTGACTGCACGTTGCCCAGAGTCACTACCCTTGCTATCACCAGGTCTTTCATTGCCCTGGCAAATTGGATCACAGCAGCCCCCACCGTAGATTTGCCCACTCCAAATTGATTCCCGACTGACCGGTAGCTGTCTGGCGTTGCAAGCTTCCACAGGGCTATCGCCACTCGCTTCTCAACTGTGAGGGCTGCTCTCATCTTGGTATCCTGGCGTTTCAGGGCAGGGGAAAGCAAGTCACAAAGTTCCATGAAAGTGCCCTTACGCATGCGAAAGTTTCGCAGCCACTGGGAATCATCCCATACCTGCAGCACGATGCGGTCCCACCAGTCTGTGCTTGTTTCCCTGGCCCAGAATCGGCATTCCACGGCATGAACCTGCCCCAGTGACACCATGATTTCCACATTGCTGGGGCCTGTGCCTTGTGAGAGGTCTATGTCCATGTCAATTTCCTCATCACTCTCTTCGCCGCGCTGCAATCGCCTCCTCGGCTGGTCCGGGTTTCGCCTTGGTATGTCCTGGCTCTGCATATACTCCAGGACAATGCGCGTGGTGTTCATAGTGCTCATAATTGCCGCGGTGATCTGAGCGGGCTCCATGATCCCAGTGCTAGCTATGGCGCCTGGTCAGAAAAAAGGCGCGAAAGTAGTATCTGATGGACCAGGAGAAGGAGGGAAGGCCGAGTGACGACATGGCGTACAGGTACAGGAACAGGGAGAAACACAAACAACTGTCACACAGAATGGTCCCCCCAAAGATTAAACTGAAAACCCTGGGCTTAGCAGGCCATTGATTTCACGGAGGAAGGGGAAGCAAATGAATACAGAACAAATCTATTTTTTACATCTTAAGCTGGCAGCCGACGGTGCAGCGTGAGTTATAGCCTCTCCAGTACGATGATGATGGATACCAGTCATAATATATCATCGTCTGCCAAAAGGCAAGGGGCTGCTGCTGTGTAGCAATGCAGCCCCACGTCTGCCAGCCCCACGTCCGCCAGCACCCAGCATCGCCCTCGGCCTCTTCTGGGTGCTTAGCAGACAATACTGGGCAATTGGCAGAAAATAGTATATTACGACTGGTAACCATCATCATCGAAATAGTAGCATGTCTGCCCAGGTGGCCATGATTGACAGCCACACCAGTATGACGACGATGGGTACCAGTCATAATATACCATCGCCTGGCAAGGGGCTGGTGCAATGCAGCCGTGCGGCTGCCAGCCCCACGACTATCACTCATGCTACACCGTCTACCGCCAAAAGGCAGTTAGCAGCTGCTGCTGTGTAGCAATGCAGTCCCACGTCTGCCGGCACCCAGAGGACATATGGTGACGGTGAGCTCAGCTGAGCTGAGCGGGCTCCATGCTTGCCGTGGTATGTTGTCTGCACAGGTAACCCAGGTAAAAAGGCGCGAATCTATTGTCTGCGTTGCTGTGACGAGGGGGGAGGGGCCTGACGACATGTACCCAGAACCGCCCGCGACACTGTTTTGCATCATCCGGGCATTGGGATCTCAACCCAGAATTCAAAGAAAAGGCGCGAACCGCTTCTCGGCTCTCTGAGCTGTGGCGCAAACGTAGTATCTGACGGACTAGGGGAAGGAGGGAGGGCGGGCCGAGTGACGACATGGCGTACAGGCACAGGGAATTAAAATCAAGAACGGTGGCTGTGCATCAGGGAGAGACACAAACAACTGTCACACAGAATGGTCCCCCCAAAGATTAAACTGAAAACCCTGGGTTTAGCAGGCCGTTGATTTGACGGAGGGAGGGGGAAGCAAATGAATACAGAGCAAATCTATTTTTTACATCTTAAGACGACGGTGCAGCGTGACTGATAGCCCTCGGCATCTTTCTGGGTGCTTGGCAGCAAATACGGGGCGGTGTATGACGATGGTCTTCAGGCCTATTGCACAATCGGCTGCTCGGGGAAGACTCTGCTAACGTGCGATGACCCGACTTGTAATAGGACGGCTAATAGTCGTAATACACCATTTACTGCCAAAAGGCAAGCCCCACGGCTGCCAGCACCCAGATCGCCGATGAAGGCTACCAGTCTACTGCACCGTCTACCGCCAAAAGGCAGTTAGCAGCTGCTGCTGTGTAGCAATGCAGTCCTACGTCTGCCGGCACCCAGAGGACATATGGTGACGGTGAGCTCAGCTGAGCTGAGCGGGCTCCATGTTGTCTGCACAGGAAACCCAGGTAAAAAGGCGCAAATCTATTGTCTGCCGTTGCTGTGACGGGGGAGGGAGGGGCCTGACGACATGTACCCAGAACCGCCCGCGACACTGTTTTGCATCATCCGGGCATTGGGATCTCAACCCAGAATTCAAAGGGGCGGCGGAGACTGCGGGAACTGTGGGATAGCTGTGGGATAGCTACCCATAGTGCAATGCTCCGGAAGTCGACGCTAGCCTTGTACTGTGGACGCGGTCCGCCGACTAGAGCACCTAGAGCATTTTATTGTGTGGACACACACAATCGGCTGTATACAACCGATTTCAATAAAACCGGCTTCTATAAATTCGAACTAATTTCGTAGTGTAGACATACCCTAAGTGTTCTGCATAAAGTCAAACACCACTTTCCCAGGGGCCTGTTTTCATTGGTGACTCAAATAATGGAACACAAACATCTGCCTAAGCCAAGAAACTCCTACGATTTCTAGTTCCCTCTGACCCATCTTTCTTATCCTGGAATACTTAACTAACAGCAGTTTCACAATGAATCAGCAGTTATATGCAGGGTTCTAAATCCTGATAATAGAGTAGGACAACAGAAGAGCTCTGCATGCCTACATGGGTTGAAGATCCTGCCACTCTGTTACTGGGATATAACAATTCCTGAATGTGCTCGATATGGAATTCAAAAGTGGTACAAATAAGGTTGTTTTGTGATATCCATGTGTCAATCTTGCTGCCTGATACTGTATTAAATTTAATACAGGGACAAAATGCCCCCCTCTCTCTGCCATGCACCCTGTCAAGTTAGTGAAAATTGAAGCACAAAAATAGTTTGACATGTATATGAGAAGGACACTTAACGGGATTGTGATTTCCGTTCTTTCAACACACTGCACAGATGAGAGTAGCACTTGTATATGGATCTGTTGGGATTATATTATTTCAAGTGTCGTTTTACTCAGCACCTCAGACCAACTGCTGTGAAATCAAGTACCCCGTAGGAAGATATTTGTCTCCTAATCAAATTTCATATGCCTACATTAACTTTGCAAGCTGGTTTTTGTATCAAAATTTGAAAAATCTTCATCCCCTGTGAAGTCGTGTTGTACAATGCATATTGCCTTGGCCTACTTGTTGAACTATGTAAATTTAGTTATTCCATGGTATCTCTGAAGGTTTATTTAAAATATCTATATTCAATTAGTAGTCCAGTTGCAGTCTTCATGAGTTGTATAAACAGTATGTGATAGAGGGTTTGAATTATGTGCAGGATTTCACATGGAATATGTCCTATTTATGTACTGAAATCAGTTGAGGTAATCTGGAAACACATTACTTTCAAACAGAAGTTTCTGTACAGCCAGAAATAAACGGGGAAAAGCTTGTACTACACTGATACGATACAAGTACATATAGTTGGAAATAAATGAATCTCTCCACTAAATGAAACCAGTTTCAGGCAACCTTTCAAGAGATCATCAAAAATCAGCTGCTGAAGGGAGGCGGTGCTCTATTAAAGGTGAAGTAGAATTGTACTCAGTAATGTGGGGGTTCTTTGGAACCATCTCTTAAGACTGGGTGGGGTCTGTTAAGGATGGCCCTCTACATAGGTTTCATTGACAGAACAGCTATTAGTTTCAATATCCATGCTAAAACAATAGATTTCTTTCTAATCTCAAGAATCTGTACTATAGGAGTACAAAGAAGCTTATTAGATTTTGTTGAAATAAACTGATAATTTTTGTAAGTGCATAAACCTCAGCATAGGTAAAATCCTCTGCTTGGGACTGCCCTGCATGCAGATCTCTTAAGGCATGTTCTACTCTTGTTTCTCAGGCAGAGTGTTCAGTGCCATCAGCAGAAAGTGTGCTTTGGAAAAGAATATAGACCTTGCCCCAAGAAAGGTGCAGTGTGGATTAGAGAAGAGAATTTCAACTGGAATTTGGAATTTTAGCCTGACCAGCATCACTGGGTTTCTGTGCAAAGACTTAAGTCTGTTTTTTGACTTTGTATGAGTTGAAGCCTTAAAGGCTTATTATAACCTTACTGGAGGTTAAGTCCATAGAGATTTGTCTGAAGACCTCAGGATTTGAGTTCTTTTGTGGTGGGGATTTCCCAGTTACTTTTTCAATTGCTTTCTACCAGAATATGAACCACATGGTGCTACAAAAGTTCAAGGACAGCTGAAAGTTCAAAGCTATTCAGATGCAGGGGTTTGATTAGGACTTGGCTAACATTTCTATGTCACTATGGAAGAGAATACTTGTTTCTCTTACAGTAGGAATAGGTGAAGTGGTTCAAGACAAAAACAAAACAAAAAAGCTTTTTCCACTTCTTGAACTGAATCAACACTTCTTGGTAACAGACTTCAGGAATTTATTTTCCATATTTTGTCATCTTTTTCCACCTCTACATTTTGACTTCAGAACATACCAGAATTGGGAGGGTCAATCATTCATCAAGAATACACAGGGCTGGACTAAGTTATAGGTCTACACAGGTCTGTGCCTAGAACCCTGGGGCCCAGTTTCAAAGATATTTAGGCTTCAAAAAAGGCAGATAGGCACTTTTGAAAATCCCACTATCTGCCTTTTTTGAAGCCTAAGTACTTTAAAAATATCTGGCCCTTAGCTCCTGGAACCATGTGATGGTATAGAAATCTTATTTTTATTCCTTAAATAAATGCTATGTTTCTAGATATCATGGTTGTGAAGAGAGATGCAAATGGGACCCAAGCACTGCTATCTACCTGATTTGCAGACTGTTTAATAATGATAGCTCTGTGAGGTCTGAACTGCCCAATTCTGAATGGGTAGCTAAGCTTGAAAGCTGCTGCTGAGGGTTCCCTGTCAACACTGTCCCAGCAGAGGACTGTGTGCATGAGAACTCTCACTGCCATAGCTGTGTTGTACTAGTGGAGGATACAGACCCCTCTGCTGGGTTGGATGGAGGCTAAATCCCTCCCACCCCCACACTTCCTCCAGCACTGACTCCAGATTTCCAGAAGATAGGGGGTAGTGAGCGGAGGGGAAGGAGGGGGGCAAGCACCTTGACCAAAGTGGTGGTGGATCCCCCACCAGACCAGAAGGCAGCTATTGTGTGAGTTGTCTCTGCCACCCCTGTCTTTAGAGGCAAGGCTATGACACAGGGTGGGAGGCACGGGTGGCCCAGTGTGGGGAGTGCATTGGATTGCCCTTAGTCTGGCCTTCAGAATAGGCCAAATTTCCAGAGTAACTAAAACCACCTAGAATTTTGCAAAGGACTGTTCTTGCCTAATTCACAGCCAAATGTTTCTGATTCAGTAGGTTCAGTTAGTTCACGTATGCTATAGAAAATCATGCAATCAATTGAATGCATACTAGAACCAAACCCAAACATCAAGCCATTAGAGGCTAACTCATCACTAATTTATAGATGAACTCTAGCTTTCATCTAAGCAAGCATGGAATTACATGTGTTGCATTGCAATGGCAGGCAGTTTCTAAAAGCTATAATTCTGGTAAACAAATGACAGATATTCAGGGTACACCTCTACCCTGATATAAAGCTGTCCTTGGGAGCCAAAAAATCTTATCGCATTATAGGTGAAACCGCGTTATATCGAACTTGTTTTGATCCGCAAGAGTGCGCAGCCCCGCCACCCCGGAGCACTGCTTTACCGCGTTATATCTGAATTCGTGTTATATCGGGCCGCATTATATCGGGGTAGAGGTGTATTAGAAAGACAAGGGGGTGAGGTAATATCTTTTATGAGACCAATTTAGCTTGGTGAGAGACGAGCTTTCCAGCTATGCAGAGCTTTTCTTCAGGTCTCAATAGCTTGTTTCTCTCAGTTGGTACAATGAAAGGTATTACCTCATCTACCTTGTCTCTCTAATATCTTGGGACTGACATGGCTACAACAACATGGCATATAGATATTTGTGGTATCATTTATATTAGGAATTGTTTTGCAGTTGAACAAGTCAATAATGAAAAGTAACCAGTATTCTGTGCGCCTTTCAATATTTTTCCAATTATTAGAAACACCAAAACAACTCATCTAGAGAGAGAAACTATGCAGGGGAAATTCCTTACATCAGAGAGATGCAGTCAGGTTTCTGAATATTTTATTTTTTGGACCTTCTCTCCTTTGCAATGTAAAGCTTTTTTAGTGGTGGCCTGTATTTGTACTGAACACATTCCCCTAAGTTCTCTTGGGGGTGATAGGGGAGGGAGTGAAAATGTCCTTAAGATACTGCTTCAGATGTAATAGGGTTTAGTATTTCAGACTGGGATATGTGGCAAGGGTGAGTTCTTTAAATTCAGAAGATAGGCAGTTTCATCAGTCTTCCTATTTGTCTATCATATTGACTCCTTATTATTTTCACTTTGCCTTATATCTTTAGTCTGATGTTCCCTTTTAAACCAACCCTGTTTTTACAGCCAAAATACGGCAGCTTCTCTACTACTATAAACTTTAATCCCACTAAAATGGGTCTATTTCTGATTTTTCAAGCAAAATGATCCTAATAGTATACTGAATATTGCCCAAATCCTCTCTTGCGCTTCATTTGTGCAACAACATTAATTGGAAATGAGTCAACCATGGCAGGCAGTAATTGATACCTGATTTAATTATATTACCTTTAAATAACAAAAGTAGGTAGTTGGCATATAGTATTCTTTTCAATATCCACAGGGAAAAGTCAGCTGGAATTATTTAGCCACATTTTAAATGGTCTCTAAGTTCCTTTTTCATGGGATCTGTTTTTTGCAGATTTGGTGCTAATTACAAGTTGATTACTAATGCAATTAATGTATAGTAATTACATCTATCAGAGGAAGGATGGTTCAGTGGTTAGGATGGGCACTTGGGAGATCCAGGTTCAAATCCTTTCCATCACTAACATCCTCTATGACCGTTGGCAGGTCACTTAGTCTCCCTGTGCCTCAGTTCTCCACCTGTAAAATGGAGATAAAAGCATTGCTTTACCTCACAGGGGTAATGAAGATAAGTATATTAAAGATTGTGAGGAGCTTGGATCCTACGGTAATGATGGTCATATAAATACGTAGATATCTATTATATATTTTACAGGGCAGTTGAGATGTGTAGAATTACTGATTAAATATACCTCATTCCCAATTCTTGGAAAGAAGCTGAAAAAAATTCCATAATGCTTTTAACCAACAGTGCAATGCAATAAATAGTGAGACGGGGAAAGAGAATTACTACTTAATCCATGTGGCTAGATGAGATTTGATTATCCCATTTTACCAGTATATAACTACAAGTTGTCACAGGTTACAGGATTACAACGCACTTGTATATCCATCTATAGAATTTGATTGAGGATGCTTATAGTCTAAACTATATTGGCAATTTGCTAGAAACCATTCGGATTCTATTGCATGTCTTACCCAGGAACAACGTTATTGTTCCTGAAAGTTCTTGAGTACCCTGGCCCCAAATCCAGCAAAATACTTAAGCATGTGCTTAATTCAAGGCATGTGAGGGTCCCACCTCCTGACAAATGACATAGCTGGTCAGGGAGCAAGTTCCAATAATAAAACTCATTCTCCCTTGACCGTATTTGCATTCTGTAATGGGCTAAACCTCCTTCCATCCTGACTCAAGCAGGTGCACATCTGGCTGCTCCAAAAGCCAGAATAAAGTAGTCAAAATGAAAATACTGTGTACAATTTGAATGTAATTAGCTTTGCTGTGCCATAAGAGGTAATTTAGATTAATAGTACAGATAATACATAATACTGCTGTGGTATAAATATAGCAAATTTAGAGGAGTAGCAGATACAGCACTGGGAGTGAGGAAAAAACACTGGGAGATTCTGTGCTGTTCCTCTAAATTTGCACCATTCCAATACTTGGCTGTTTCAGGAGCTGGAAGGGCCCTCAATGTAATGTAGACCGTCTTGAGGGTCTAGCTAAGTTACAGCAGCCTCCCCAGGGGTCCCTATAGATTGTAACACAGCCCAGATTCTTCATAGTGCTGCAGCTCACCTCTGGAATTCCCTTCCTGCCTCCCACAGACCACCTGCACCAGGGCGAGAGACGATCCTCAGAAGTCTTACACAGTGTCTGCACTGAGGGAAGCAAATCCTCCCTCAACTGGATACGTAGGTATTAGGACTCAATTACACTGCTCTGTCTTCATAAGCAGCATAAAAAGACTGGAGTGGGCATAAGGATCTCATCCCATAGATTCTGTTGGCTCTGACCAGCTATGTGATCTTAGGCAAGTCACTTCACCTCTCTGCCTCAGTTCTCCAGTCTGTAAACTGGGGAAATGTATAATAATGTCAAATGCTTCTCCAGCTTTTATGCTTCTCCTGCACTTTGCGATCTACAAGTGAAAAGCGCCATATAACGATCCAATCAGAAGACTGGGAAGTCAGGAGACCAGAGTTCTAGACATAGCTCTGCTACTGCCTGGCTAGCCGGGGCCATTTGTTAAACGAAGATAATGATTTGTCTCCCTCACAAGGGTGTTGCTGAGGATTAATTAGTTAATATTGGTAAACTGTTTTGCTGCAAAGCACTATGTAAAACTGTCAGGTTTGCTACTGAAAATCACCTATAGCTATTATTTTTGAATCTGAGCAGCTGCTCTCTCTTCTGAGAAGTGAACAAACACATCTGTCCAAGCAAGCTGCTAGGTTTAAACAAAAAAGGAAGTTTTTTAATGTAAACATTTAAAAACATTAAATCCTGCTGCTGCATAAGATATCAGGTGTTCCCTTCTCACTGCTTCTATACCTTTGTATTTATTTCTTTTGACTCAATTTCACATGCTCCATAATTTATCATTGTGGTAGGCAAGATAAGAGACTTATCTAGTAGCCTGCACTTATACATTGAAGTGGTAACTCCCATTGCAAAAGCCAAAATAGCGATCGGATTTGATAAAGGGAATGATTTGGGAGTGAAGAAACTAGTCTTATGTGCAGGATAAGGACAATACTGGCTTGCAGTGTAGCCTGAACTACTGAGGTGTTTAAAGAAAGTTACAGCATGAGTAAATATGCTACTGCTGGAGGAGCTATTCACATTTTTTATTCTGGAGCATGGGGCATGAGAAGAATAGTTTACAGCAAGTTTTTATTTCCGCAACCTCTTGGAGTTGTATTTTTCTGGTACGTTGTTACATCATGCTCTGTGTGCTGTGGTAGAGCTCAGCAAGAGCAGGACGCTTGTTTGCACTGACTGTGTCTAACATGACGACTAGGTTATTTTTATATATTTTGTAGAAAAAGCAAAGATTAGTCCTCTACACTGGCAGATATGTCCTTATTTTCATTAACTGGTATATTAGATTTGTAGAAAATGCTACAGAAGGTAAAGGGTCTCTGTTACCACCTGGCTATTTCTATCTGTTCAGTGACTGTAGCTGATTACATGCATTTGCCTTACCTAGGGTGACCAGATAGCAAGTAAAAACTGGGACAGGGGGTGAGGGGTAATAGGTGCCTATATAAGAAAAAGCCACAAAAATTGGGACTGTCCCTATAAAATCAGGACATCTGGTCACCCTGGCCTTACCATGCCTCGTACCTTCATCTACCTTAATTTCTCTCTCCATTCTGTTCCTTTTCACCTCCTCCTCCTCCTGTTCCTGATGCCTATGCCACTTCACTATATCTAGGGTGACCAAATGCCCCGTTTTTAAAGGGACAGTCCTGGTTTTGGAGACTTTTTCTTATATAGGTGCCTATTACCCCTCACCCCCTGTCCCGATTTTTTACTTGCTATCTGGTCACCCTAGGTAAGGCAAATTAAAGAAATACAAAATAGTTATGTCCATGCACTGCATGTTAACTCATTTTACAGCCTGCTTATTTTCCATTAGTTCTCTCCATGACCTCCCAATAATTTCTTCCGGGACTCCTCCTATTTAAATTATAAATATTATGTCATCCAAACAGGGAACATAAACAATGCCATATAACTTTGGTGACCAATAATACAACTCAAGCAGTGAATTATAGCTGGTGACTATTTAGAGTACTTGCTACAACCAGTTCATGAAAAGCCTATAGGCTCAAATGTTTTTTAAACTCAAAAACCAAAACGCAACCTCCCTCCCTTCATCAAATAGCTACAAATAACAGACTTATAACTATCAGGATCTGTTCAGACAATTGAATAATAGAAGAAAGGGCTAAATCTGACCCATGTCCTTTGCAACAGACAGCTTGACCAGCTCCATTCAAAGCTGATAGTGTTTGCTTTTGAGCCAACACTTTCCACTATTCCTTTTGGTTTTTAATCCAGGCTTCTATGTGATTTTCTGAAGCTTGATTATTTCCCTCCCTTCGGTTTACTGATTGATTACTGCTCAGCTGTAGAGAAGACAGGAGGAAATGGTCAAATCAGTTTGCCTGCTTGTTTTGCTTCTGCATCGGGATGAGTATCTGACACTAACTTGGAATCTTCACCATAGAAACACGCTGAGGAAGATAGACTCCAGGCTGTATCCAAGGGAGTTCATCATCTCATCATGAGCTGCCTGAATTTTTTTTAAATGCTGCAACATATTCTAGCCATGGAGCACCATTACCATTAATACTTCTGTAGGGTTGGCAGAGATCTATTATAGGGTACTAACTGGTCCCCCTGTCCCTCACTGAACCTTCTGCAGGCATGCCACATCATGTGTGTTTAAAAGTGCAGAGTCAAGAAGTATACTGATATATCTAATAGAAAAACAAAGTTGGGTGTGATACACATTACATTACACCAGGAAGTGAAACTTTTTGTAACATCTAAATGTTCACTATAAATCACAATGAAAATCTTAAATGAGAGTTTCCGTCGTATATGTTACAGAAAAATGCACTTTTCGAAGACATCAGTCAGACATCAGACAGCAGTCTCTATGGGTGTTGTGGTAGTTGCTCTAGATTAAAATGAAGTATATTTGGCCTGTAGTTTTGGCTTGGCAATTTTTACGAAAAGTCATGGAAGATGGTGAGGATCTGAACCCTGTAGAGTAGAGCTTGGTTCCGTAGAAAACCCCTGGCTCCAAATACCGCCATCTTTCCAGACTGACTATTAGCAATCTAACACATCTCAAAGGAACTAACACTGTTCATCAGGGAAGGGAGCAAAAGAAATACCAGAAAGTTGAAAGAGATCAGAGGGCAAACTGAAATTCTGTGACTGTATAAGAGGGACACTTTAGTGACCAAGTGAAAATCCTTGGGCCATATTCTCAGCTGATGTAAACTTGAGTAGCTCCACTGAAGAAGAGATTTTTTTGATTCACACCAAGTGAGAATCTGCCCCCCCACACACACATGTTTATTGCATCCCAGTACAACATAAAACAGTGCTGTAGCCCTTATGTTTGCTATATTTGGTTTGAACAATCCATTGTTACTATCTGTCTTTCATGTCCTGCTGTTGTTTTTGCCTTTGTCTGACTAAGTGCCTTTTTTTCCCTCTTTCAGCAGCCACATTTCCAATTCTGTCTTATTTTCCATTTTGTGGCTCTCCCTGATCATATTTTTGTGACTCGCTCCTGTCACAGGTTTTATTTTTCAAAAAAAATTTTTGACTCACAAATGTATCCACTTGTATACTTCACTTTAATACTCTGCTGATTTAAAAATTGGTAAGGGTAAACTTTCAGGACCTTGTCGTATTTTCTTCCTATCCTAGTCTTCTCCTGCAGCTTAATCTGTGAGAAGAAGATGGCCCCTCCCATACACTTAACCATCTTGACCATATGAATACTACATCAAAGAAACTAATACTTATTTCTTGTCCATCAGGAAGCTTTTAATTTATACCCCCAAATCTAGCACTCATACTGAATTTATCCCCATGTACTATACTAAGATTTATCTCTTTTATAAAGTTATATTCCTTAGACTCCCTTGTAGGTTCTAAATCTCAAACTTTCTTATGCGTTTGAAAATTGGTTGAGGGATTGGATTGGAAAACCTGGGTGATATCACATTGACAAAAAGGACTACAAGTTGAATTGGAAAAGGGGGAAAACACTTTTTATTTGTCCAGAGTCACAACCAAGGATTATTCTCCTCAGTGACCTATTTGACAAGTGATGCAGTAGGAACGTGCTTTCAGACATGTTTCCTCCCCTCCCCAAGATATAGATGTCCTTAATGATGGGTTATTCTCTTTGGAATTTGTGGAACTCGTCAGTCCCATATGTAGAGGGAAAGATGCGCTCATTCACAAACACCCAATCTGGTACTGCATGTCAAATTTGGTGCATGCATCGCTGGGACAGTATTTTGAAAAATACTATTGTACCAGTGGAGTTGCACATACTCTATTTCAGGCTAAAAAACATTGTAGCCTCCTGTTTTTGGCTGCTCATAATTTCCTGAAATGGTGTGCAGTATTTTGTAGTACTCTGTGAATGTCAGAGCATCCCTGACAGTCTTTTACATATAAAGACCAGTATGATATAGTAGGTACAAGATTTTCAAAAGTGACTCATGCATGATTGTTGGGTGCTTTAGGTTTTGGGTACTCAGCTTAATAGGACATGTGTGTTCAAAGGGTGGTTTGATGTCCGTGAATTTTAGGGTCTGATTAAGTGCATTAATGTTGACATTTGGTCAGTTGGTACTCTTTGGTTAAATAACTGAATTGTGTATGTGCCTAGAGCACTGGATAAATTTCAAAAAAATGAAAATCAAAATACATGTCAGATGCCAACTGGAGGAGCTATGTGGTAAGGTGTTGGCCCCATACTGGTCTCTAAGGGTACAGGAGGCAGCCAATTAGAGAGGGACTGAGAAGAGCAGCCAGTCAGGGTCTGGCAGGTCCATATCAGAAGAGCTGCAGAGCAGGTTCAGTTACTCCCTGGAGTTCAAGGAGGGAGAACTGTGTGTCTGGCTGGCAGAAGGGAGTTAGCACCCTGGACAGAGCAGTGCTGCTAGCAGGGACCGGGGGAGCTACAGAATGCTCCTGGATGGCTGCTGGGATTTGCAGGCCGAGGCCCTGAGTCAAGGGCGAAGAGGGTACTGGAGCTGTGGGGGAAGTGGCGGGACAATTGCCTGCAGCTCTCCCTGGAAGGGGGGAGCACAGATCATGACACAGCCCTCTGGCTGTGTCATGAAAAGGATGCCATGGCCCTTGGCAGAAGCAGCAGGAGCAGAAGTGACAGCAGGGGAGGCACCATCAGGAGAGGGCATGCTGACCTGCAGAGCTAATCCCCAAGATGGCCAGCAAGAGGCACCAGCACGGTGAACGGAGCCCTGTTACAAGCTATCAGAGCTCTGTCTGCCACAGGTGTAGTAATTAAAGGCAGTATTGGCATTCTTGTATGGCATCTGTCCTGCTACAGGGGAAGGAGGATCAGATCTGAAAATTATCTCCTTCATATTACTGAGTACCATGGAGCTCAAATGTGTGAAACCTGCTATAGCTTATATCTGGCTGATTGTACCACAATTAGTGAAACTGGTGTTCATTTGGGTTGAATTTGCATGCTAGTCTGAGTGAGAAATGTGGAGCATGGGTGGAAAGTTGTCAGTACAGAAATCTTTCTGCAAGCAGCCAGTCTGCTCTCTGTTATCAGAGTATATACGTTATGCTCCACCTTTCTTTCAAATTGTATATTATATTTGAGAAGAGGGACTGGATTATGAGTCCAATCACATGGTATTGGGAGGCAAAAAGATGGCTTTGTTTCTCTGGATGCAGTTGAGTATAGTTTTACTCTTTCCCCCATTTGGCAATTATGGTGTGAGGTTTGTCTTTTCTGTCTTGTTTTCTATTATAGTTACGCTGGCGAGCTCAGGGAAGCTGCTAGTAATGTTATGACCATATTCAGGGATACATGTGTTGTATCTGCCATTGTTGCTTATGTTGTGCCAGTCAGTTTTTCTCCGGCCCAAACCTAGCTAAGTGCCATGGGGTGCTCCACTCACTGCCGGTCTGGTGCCTCTACCTAGTCACTCTCGGCATTAGCTCTCGAGGCAGACACCCCCAGTCTGCGGTTTGCATGCCATCACTCTGACTCTGGTGTGCAGCTCCTCTCACTCCAGGACCCGCAGCTTCCTCTTCATGACTTAGCCCTCTGGCTAGGTCACTCATTGTTTCTCCTTTCTGTGGTTCAATCCATCAACAGTCATAAGTAGTCTTCCCATTCATTGCCACTTCCTCAGTAGCTAATAGGTGAAATTGGGCTCACCCTCTACTCCCTGTTCCAGTCCAGGAACCCTCAGCTCAGCAGTTCTGGGCTTCCTCTCTGCCTACACTGCTCTTTCCCTGGATTGCTTCCTATTATCTAGTTCCCCTTCTCTGGGTGTACCAGTTCCAAGAACCTTCCCAGGGAGTGACAGTTGCTTGCCTTCCTGTAGCCTTTCCCAGCAACCCCCAAACACTCTTCCCTCTTCCCAGAGAGTGACAGCTCTTTTTCAGCAGCTGCTCAGTCTGAAGCCCACTACTTGGCTGTTCCTGCACAGATGAGCCTGTTCCTAATCAAGCTCCTGCTCCAGGTGCAGCTTGTGGAAGTAACTGGCCTACTCAGCCACCTTAACTCCGCTCAGTACTGTGATGGGGTGGACACCCCATCACACTAAATAAAAATGGGAAGTGGGAAGCTGAGCGGAGAGTGCCAAGGATTCTGTGGGTTCTTCTCTGTGTGTTTCAGAAGTAGGTCACTTCTGAAACACACAGTGCCATTTCCTTAATCTTAGATGGGTTTGAGTGAGGGGTTATCAAAGTTCATTGCAATATGACCCCCTTCTGACAACTAAATTACTACATGGCCCCAGGAGGGGGGACCAAAGCCTGAGCCCTGCGGCCCCAGGTGTTTGTGTGGGGGGGCAAAGCCTGAGCCCCACCACACTGGGTGCGGGGAGGAGTGAGGGCCAAAGCTGAAGCCCAAGGGGGCTCAGGCAACTTCATTACAACAGGGCCGTGATCCACTTTGGGGTCCCAACCCACCCCTTTGAGAACCACTGGTTTAAGTCATTTCAAACTATAATTGGATGAGGGGAAGCCAGGTACATTATTTAAGTGGAATTCCATATTCAAATAACTTGCCAGTGGCAAATTGTGAAGTTTAAACAGAAACAAGTAATCTACACCAAAATTAGAAGGACTTTGATGCCTTTTTGCATTTTCTACACAGGTAGAAAAACACGTAGAGCCAACATTTTATATACAAATGTTGGGATCCTGTGTTCTCACTCCTTTTACACAAGGGCGTTCCAAACCCTACAACACATATGCCCTCCTTTACTTATTTTTGGAATATTTTTTATAATAATATACCAGAGCCCCACTCTGCCTTGAGAGGAATGATTTTAAGTTTCTAAGTGAGTAGCTAGTGTTATAAGCTAAAAGCCTCCCAAAACCTGTATAAAAATATGGAAGTCGTTTGTATGCAAAGTACATGATCCCTATTGTTTGTAAAACATGTTCCTTTTGGGCATGATCCAATGCCAACAGAAGTCAATGGAAGTGCTCCCACTGACTTCAGTTGGCAATGGATTGGGTCCTTAAGGCAGGTTAACCCTCATGCTCCTATTGTATATGTTCACTCTTTCACAAATTGGGCCTTATATGTCTCGTCTCCTTTTTCAATGTAATTTCAATCAAACTCTAATCAAAGTTCCTATTTACACTATAAAACTACATGTGCTGTGGGACCCTAAAACAATGTATTTTCCTCCAACATGGTTAAAGCATGGTATGATAGTGCATGCAAAACCTAAATGTGTGTTCACTGCATCCTGATCTATACTATAACGCCCTGGGACATGTGCCATCTATACTACAATCTAAGCTGTGATGGGGACAGACTTCTTTACTTCAGTATATATTTTTGATAAACTACTTCCTCCATATTTTTCAAGGCCATTTTCCCCAAGTCAATTTGTCTTATTTTTATTAACTGTTCTCTCTATACTTCCCCTCCTAAGCTTGTACTTTAGAATAGCTGGCCTGGGGTTCTCTTGGATGCCCAATGCAGATGCTTTGAAAAATGCTGAAAATATTTAATTATCAGCTATTTCATTCTACAAATCAATGTTAGAACTATTAATTTGTCAATTAATTTATAAAGATATCTTGTATCAACATTCATATATTTGTGCAATATTTTTCCTTTTGGTATCCAATAATTCTCCTTTGCCCAAGTCTAATCATGAAAGTCAAAAAGAGATTTTTTTTTTAAAAAAGTGGGTAAAAATTGGTCATTGAGTCACTCTCATGGCTCCATGATGTAGGCAAGACCTGTAGATAGCTTAAATCCAAAATAAAAGAACTTATTTTTGGAGAGAGTTCTGTTGGAATAATGATTTTTTAAATCCAGGACATACCCTACAAACACTTACTGAGTCGGTGGCTTACTAACATGAGGATGGTCCTATTAATCAAGAGTTATTGAAATTCAGAGTAGAAAGAAAGAATGAAAATTCTCTTCTGACACTTACAACTCTGTTAGTCATATAGAGTAGACAGGGCATGCTCTAAGGCAGTGTTTCTCAAACTGGGGTCCACGAGTCATGTCCGGGGCCATCGGTCCCACTGATCAATTCTCCCCCTCCTGCATGCCACGGAACAGCTGTTCAGTGGCATGCAAGAGGCGCTGGTGGGGATGAGGGAGAGGAGCAGGGACGGTGTGCGCTCAGGGGAAGGGGTGGAAAGAGGCAGGGAAGAGGAGGGGCAGAGGTGGAGCAAGGGCAGGAAGACGTGGGGCCTTGGGGAGTGGGGTGGAGGAGTGGTGAGGCCGGGGGCTGAGCACCTGGCTTGGAGTTCACAAAATTTTTTTAAATCAAAATGGGTGTCATCGGGTTGTTAAAGTTTGAGAACTGCTGCTCTAAGGCTTATGCACGTTTTGAGGACACTACTAAAATAAGTGATCTTGTCTATTCTACATGGCCAAACCATAGCTGGGGCAGCAGAATTACCAAACTGATTTTCATTTGATGTGACACTCTTTTTGACTAAACTCTTGGGCTTACAGTGGGCCTTGCATCTTGGAAGTAACCACTGAGATTCATAAGTTCTCTTGAGTAGTCAGTGGAGATGCTGACAGTCTTAAGCATTATGCCTGGTGTTTGTGGAGTCAGATTCCAAGAGACCACATGATGTAGGAATCAGAGAAAATATTGGGAGTGTGGCAGATGCAACGAGGGTCTGAACAGCCAAAGAAAGAAAAGTCATTGTCTCAGGTTGAAAAACATAAACCTTCTCTGGGGTGCCAGACACACTGCAGGACTTGCAGTTTAATTATGGAAACTGGTATGCATTCCTTCCATGCAACTCTACAGTCAGTAAAATCCAAAGCAACAAACACGGTAGTTCACACATTTCCTGAGGGTGCTGTCCTCTTCTCCTCCTTTGGGTCTAACCCCGCCACTCATTATGGTGCTGCACATAGTTAGACCCAGATGAAAATGTTTCCTCAGAGTGACTTGGGACCCTTGGTGGAAGTACACGCAAAAAGCCATGACCACTTTCTGGCTTGATGGGGACTTCTGTGAACAAGACTGGGGTGGGGAGTGTCAGGATTGTGAGGTCCTCTCCAGGGAGTATCAAACATTGCTTCTAAGAGCCTGCTGTGCATGACAAAAACGGTTAACTTGTTGCCATACGATTATACTATTTATTTATGTGGGCTATTAGTCTATCTATTAACAACTTATAAAGAATTATGACTCCATAAGGAACCGAGGTTGTTTTACTCATATAAATGTCCTGATTAGTATGGATATTTTGGTTTGTCGCTGAAGAAGGGGACATACATTTAGATCCAAGAGCCATGGATTTATAGCTTTTGATGTACTAATTAGTGTTTAATATTTCCTATTTATGATTTTTTATCACTTTTACATTAGTCATTATTAGAATATTAAATTCACTTTTTAATTTTGCTGTGTAGTTTGATTTATCCAAGTTGCATATACCTGCCATATTTTAATTTTATATATATATATATATATATATATAAAAATTAAAAATGTGTTTCTTACACGAGCTGCTACTTAGCATATTCTTATCTTTCAAAGAGAAAGATAGAAGATGTACGTTTTCTCTTTGATTTTGAACTATCTGAAATGCCTGTCACATGGCAAGGACTGATTTGGCTTCTTTTCTTGTTCTTTAGTATCTCATTTAAATAGGAATTAATATGTAAATGATTCCTTTTTTAAAATATAACTTCTGCATATGCTGCTATAACATTTTAGCACCATCCTATAAGACATAACCCCATGCAAATCTGATCCCCTACCCTGCAGCTCTCACCTACCACAGGCCCCTTACAGACCCCATCCCTGCCCTGCAGTCTCCACCCCAAAGCCTCCCCAAATACCCTATTCTCCTCCCTACAGGCCTTCCCTCATCTCTTGCAGATTCCAGCCCTAACTCTGCAGGCTCAGACACTTTCCCCCTGAATTCCCCTAACACAGCCCTTCCCTCTCCTTATACCATGTGCAGGATGACATGTGCAGAAGGCAGTTCTACTGCATCTGCCAGTTTTACACCAGCAGAGAGGTCCTCTATGCCAGAAGAATTCTCCATTGGCAAGCTACAGCCAGAGTATGACCCCTTTGCACTCTCTGAGTGAAGAAGAGAATCTGGCACTGAAAGTTCATCATCCTTATAGTGAGACTAGTGATGAACAAATCTCAGCATTGCTCAGCTCAGGATAAGGGCCAATTAGTTTATGTAAGTAGTATAAAACTTAGGGTGTCATTAAATACTCATTTCCTTGAATATATGTGTGACGGGTTTGGTCACAGAGGCCCCCTTGGGACTGTCATCTGACACGCTGGAATTACCTCTAAGCCAGCTTGAGACTTCCAGAACCCTGCCTTGTTGAGCCAGACACATTAGCTGCAGGCTTTAAGTGAAAACAGCTCTGCAGGTTACCTGACTCCAGAACCCAGACAACCTGCTCCCAATGGGATCCAAACCCCAAATAAATCCATTTTACTCTGTATAAAGCTTATACAGTGTAAACTCATAAAGTGTCCGCCCTCTATAACACTGATAGAGAGATATGCACAGCTGTTTGCTCCCCCAGGTATTAATCACTTACTCTGGGTTTACTAATAAACAAAAAGTGATTTTATTAAGTATAAAAAGTAGGATTTAAGTGGTTCCAAGTAATAACAGACAGAACAAAGTAAGTCACAAAGCAAAATAAAACAAAACACGCAAGTCTAAGCCTAATACATTAAGAAACTGATTACAGGTAATATCTCACCCTCAGAGATGTTCCAATAAGCTTCTTTCACAGACTAGACTCCTTCCTAGTCTTAGCCCAATCCTTTCCCCTGGTACAGTCCTTGTTAGTTCCAGCTCAGGTGGTAACTAGGGGTTTTCTCATGACTGGCAGCCCCCTTTGTGTTCCACCCCTTTTTATACCTTTCCCACAAGGCGGGGATCTTTTGTCTCTCTGGGTCCCCACCCCTCCTTATAAATGGAAAAGTACCAGCTTTAAGATGGGTTTCAGAGTAGAAGCCGTGTTAGTCTGTATCCGCAAAAAGAACAGGAGTACTTGTGGCACCTTAGAGACTAACAAATTTATTTGAGCATAAGCTTTCATGGGCTACAGCCCACTGATGGATTCCAGTATCATGTGACATAGTCACATGTCCTGTGAAACCCAGCCTCCATTCTTCCTTGGCTGGCCCACAGGTACACAGGGAGGTTTGCAAGTAAACAGAGCAATTTACAATCAATTGTCCTAGTCAATGGGATCCGTCAAGATTCTAAACCACCATTAATGGCCCACACTTTGCATAATTACAATAGGACCTTAGAGTTATACTTCATATTTCTAGTTTCAGATACAAGAATGATACATGCATACAAATAGGATGAACACACTCAGTAGATTATAAGCTTTGTAATGATACCTTACACGAGACCTTTTGCATAAAGCATATTCCAGTTACATCATATTCACATTCATAAGCATATTTTCATAAAGCATATGGAGTGCAATGTCACAATATGTACTTGGATATTTTTAATGATGCAGTTGTCACCTAGCAAGCTTCATTTTTTTAATTAAGCTTTGCGGGGTTTGGAATTACTATTGATGAACTGGCTAAACAAAGAAGTTTTTTTTTAGGCTAATAATATTCAAAACATTTTACTAAAAAGAGGTAGTAGACAATCAAACAAGTTCAAATGGTGAATTTATAATCTCACTTGCCAATAATATTTTGAAAAGGAAAAATATTGTCTAAACGATTTTTATAAGCCAAAAGGTGTCTGACACATTTCTTCCTCCATCTGCCATGATGAATGTTGTCCTTGTGATCTGGAAAGGTCATTTGTATTATGAACTGACTATCAAAACTAGCTGGTTCCTTAGAATTATATTTATTATTCCATTCATCTGGAAGTATTTCAGTCAGTAAATGCCAGCTCTGAATGTCTCTGAGAGATGCCTTCCTACATGTTTCTAAAGTCTTGCTAATGGCATCAGGCTGGGTTTTGGACTTTGGACTTTATTAATTATGATTGTATTAGTGAGTTTCCTTTGTACAATGATGTATTTTAAGAATGCTAACACGGTTTAGGAATATATAAAGCTTACTCTGTGAATTGTTTTACATAAATGGAAAGAAATGTATTCCAACTATGTTGCTGTTCTAAAACAAAAAATAAATAGTACTTACAGCTTTAGAATTACATTTCTCAAATACAAAAACTGTCATTCCAAATACAGGTAATGTAATTTCTTGTTCCTGTTACTTCTATGAGAGATACAGTTTAACTTTTCACACAGCATTACAGCATTTGAAGATAGGAAAATTACAGACTCCACTTGAATTGCTTTATCTAAATAAAATGAGTTGCTGCTACATAAAGCAGAATCACACCACCATCAACATCAGGGTCATCATCTGATATGTCCTTGGCTAGAGTTTACTCCAACTGATAACTAAAAGTGTGAAAATTCATCATATGGGAAAAGTAGTCTGAAATGAAATTATTTTCTGACTTGGCTATGACACTTTTCCTATCAATACTAGATGATTTTTTTTTCTTATTACATCTTGAACAGATTTGAAATAGTACAAATCCCAATTTTTGCTTTTAACATTAGTAAAACTATTGATCTTGCATAGCCAAACTAAATGCTGTTCACATTTGTAGGCTTAATGCCTGAAAGATGACAGTTGGAAGAAATTAAGTAGGAGGAGAAGATGATATCCATTGTATAAAAACACTATGCTGCAACCAATCTTTCTCCATATGGGCGGGGGGGAGAGAATAAATGATTACTTTGAGACAGATTTTTTTTCTCTGTCTAATTTGTTAGTGTATATTGGAATAAAATAAAGCCAACTTGAGTTTGCCACAGCTCTTTTCCTCACCTTTTAACTGATTTTTTTCAGTCAGAAGCTGCAAACAAAATTACCTATGTGGATAATTTTAACCAAAAGTATTTAGTGCTTTAATATATCTAGGCCCCAATACTGCAAAGATTTCAGGGGGACTGTTCATGTTTGTACGGTTAAACATCTGTGTAACTCTTTGAAGGATAGGCCCTGGTGCCCCTTTGTGCTCTGTTTCCAATAACCATGAAGCAAAATGGAAAAGTTTTTTTTAACTAAATGTGGAGGATGAGTCCTTGATCTTTAAATAAAGATCACAAGAAATGTTACATCTGGTGTCCCTACATGCAATAACTACAATCAAAAGTATGCTCCTGAATGTTAGGAATAGCCCTGCTGGATCAGCCTAGTGGGCCTCACCCCACCTGGGTCTTGTCTCCAATGGTAGCCAATGTCAAGTGCTTCAGAGAAAGGTGCAGGACATGTGGATATTCCCTTGCTCATTCACTACACAGCTTCCAGTTTCTACAGTAAATGAAGCAGGTGTCCTATAGGTCAGTGTTTCTCAACCTTTTTGATACCAGGGGCCAGCTTGCAGCCTTCCTAAACTGTGTTTGTCAGATCTCAGGGACTGGCACCAGTACACAAACCAGTTGTTGAGAAACACTGCTATAGATGACAACTTTTTACTACAGTACCCTGATTCATCTTCAGAACAAGTCCATACTCTGCACTGAATGAGGCAGGTATCCCTGTGGAAAATATAGTATGTGTTTACATAATTGAAGACCGTAACATAATGCACACGCACAAGGGGGATGAATTAAGGTTGCACAGGCAATCTTAATCCTGGCATTTCCTACTTTGAGTGCTTGACTTTGCAAGCTTAATGTTCTATTAACATAGTTTTTTGTATGTAATTTCCTAGGCTTTTGAAAAAAAATTCCATCATGTGATATCATACTGATGCCCACATGGGTAAATAGGAGGGCTGGAACCTTTAGATCCACCACACAGACCTCTGTCATTTGAGTTCATGGAGTAACTGATAACAGTAGTAGGCCATCATCTCCTGTCAACCAGTACTAGAGGGAGATGGGACACTTGCCCGTGGGTTTAAATAGATATTTGCTGACAGCAGAGGAATGTTGAGACTCATGAATTCCATTCTAGATTATGAAGTGAGAGTTGTCTAGTGGACATAGACTTTCTGCCCATTCCCCCAAGCGTAAGCCCATTTTTCCCATACCTTCCATGTCCTTGTCCTAGTCCTGTCACTTCCCCACCCCTTGTTGCTTGTCCCAATCCCATTCTCCTTGCCCAATAAATCCTATTCTCACCCCTCCAGGACTCCTTGTCCCAGTCCCAGTCTTCTTCCCCACAGTTCTGACCTCTCTCTCCTCCCCTACCTTGTCCACCAGTTGCTGCTCCCATCTGCCCATGTTCCCGGTCCCCACAGGCTCCCAGTCCCAATTTCCCTTCTTAGGCTCTTTGTCCAATCACATTGTTGCTCCCCTCTGGTTCCTTGTCCTGTTCTCTCTACCTAGACAGTTCCAGTTCTTCCCCAGCACCCTGACTTCTCATCAGATCTGTCTCCTCCCCTTGCATCCTTTACCTTGCCTTCCTGGTTCTCAGTCCCAATCTTCCTGCTGACTCTCCATCTGATTATCTCTGTTTTCTTCCCCCACCTATTGGCTCCAGAGGCTTCTAAGGACTTTATATTAGGGCTGTTAAGTGATTACAAAATTAATCTAAATTAATAGCGTGATTAATTGCACCATTAAATAATAATAAAGTACCTTTAATTTAAATATTTTGGATGTTTTCTACATTTTCAAATATATTGATTTCAATTACAACACAGAATACAAAGTGTACAGTGCTCACTTTATATTTATTTTTGATTACAAGTATTTGCACTGTAAAAAAACAAAATAAAAAGCATGTTTCAATTTACCCAATACAAGTACTGTAGTGCAATCTCTTTATCATGAAAGTTGAACATACAAATGTACATTATGTACAAAAACTGCATTCAAAAATAACACAAAATCCACTCAGTCCTAATTTTTGTTCAGCCAATCGCTCAGACAAACGAGTTTGTTTACATTTGCAGGAGATAGTGCTGCCCACTTCTTGTTTACAATGTTACCTGAAAGTGAGAACATGCATTCTCATGGCACTGTTGTAGCTGGAGTCACAAGATATTTACGTGCCAGATGTGCTAAATATTCATATGTCCCTTCATGCTTCAACCACCATTCCAGGGGACATGTGTCCATGCTGATGACGGGTTCTGCTTGATAACAATCCAAAGCAGAGCAGCCCGATGTATGTTCATTTTCATCATCTAACTCAGATGCTACCAGCAGATTGATTTACTTTTTTTTTTTGGTGGTTCAGGTTCTGTAGTTTCTGCATCAGAGTGTTGCTCTTTTAAGACTTCTGAAAGCATGCTCCACACCTTGTCCCTCTCAGTATTTGGAAGGCACTTCAGATTCTTAAACCTTAGGTCAAGTGCTGTAGCTATCTTTAGAAATCTCACATTGGTACCTTCTTTGCATTTTGTGAAATCTGCAGTGAAAGTGTTCTTAAAATGAACAACATGAGCTGGGTCATCACCCCAGACTGCTATAATATGAAATATATGGCAGAATGTGGGTAAAACTGACAAGGAGACATGCAATTCCTCCTCTCCCCCCCCCACCCCCACCAAGGAGTTCAGTCACATATTTATTTAACGCATTATTTTTTTAATGAGTGTGATCAGTAAGGTAGCATGTCCTCTGAAATGGTGGCTGAAGCATGAAGGGGTATATGAATGTTTAGCATAACTGACACCTAAATACCTTGCAATGCCGGCTGCAAAAGTGCCATGCAAATGCCTGTTCTCACTTTCTGGTGACATTTTAAATAAGAAGAGGGCAGCATTATCTCCCGTAAATGTAAACAAATTTGTTTGTCTTAGCGATTGGCTGAACAAGAAGTAGGCCTGAGTAGACTTGTATGCTCTGAAATTTTACGTTGTTTTGGTTTTGAGTGCAGTTATATAACAAAAAAATCTACATTTGTAAGTTGCACTTTCATGACAAAGAGATCGCACTATAGTACTTGTATGGGGTGAATTGAAAAATACTATTTCTTTTATCATTTTTACAGTGCAAATATTTGTAATAAAATAATATACACTTTGATTTCAATTACAACACAGAATACAATTTATAGAAAATGTAGAAAAACGTCTAAAATTTAATAAATTTCAATTGGTATGCTGTTGCTTTACAGTGCGATGAAAACTGCCATTAATTGCAATAAATTTTTGTAATCACGATTAATTTTTTTGAGTTAATCACGTGAGTTAACTGCAATTAATCGACAGCCCTACTTTATACATACACAAGGGGAAGATGTTTAAATACCTCTGGTTTTATGTTGTGTTTTTGCTTCTTAGCTTTCACAAGTAAACCAGTGGCAATATTTGCAGGTTGCTGTGTGATGTTAGAACCTAACTTTTACTCATTTATTATTTTATGTTTGTGGTATTTTCCACATTCTTTGCATTGACAGTGTTAAATGTTAAATCATTTTTGGTTTCAGCTTCTCCCCTCCCACTTCATAGTCTAATCTAATGCATTGCTTTGTGTAGTGCACACTAAGTTTTTAAAAAGCCACATGATCATTTGTATATATTTTCTTAACCTTATGAAAGTTCAAAAACATCTGCGTGCCCATTGTTGTTAAATCTTGAATCTCTTCTATGCAACAGACCATGTCTCATTCCTTTCTGCAGTCATTTAATAGCATCGTTATGCTGATACAAGATTTCAAAATGTGTTAAAAGCTTTTGGTTCAAATAATTACTACCTGCATTTCTGCTTGGAGGACTTCATATTTGTTCTGTCTACCTTTTTTCTTTCTGTGAAGCCTCCTAATTGGTTGGCACCAAAATATGGGAGATGTCACTTCTGATTGCATCAGAGCACAATTTTCTGTTAGTCAGTGTAATGAAATATTCCTAGGTGCAGTCTGTGCAAATATAATGTTTATTTTGATAGAATGAGACATGGAGTATCAGTAAATTGTCTATTGGATGTGAGGCATAATAAAGCTGATGAAAAGCCTATAGTGAATGCCAAACTGCAGAAATGTGACAACCTTAGTCTGATGGAAAAGTATGGACTGTGAGACTCTGCTTATTAAAAATTCCTGTTTGTTTCTAGCTTAATCTGTTATATTAATAACACTTGTTTTGTAACTAACCTGGTTCTAGAGATTAGTTTTGGGCTATATTTGTTATGTAAATGTATAGGTTTGCACATACAGAAATTAAACAGCAAGTGATTTCTTTTCAAGACAGCAATTGTGTCACTTTAAAATTGTAATTTACAATGACAATTGAGTTTGCTGGTAAGGCCTGGCCCAAATAGATAATTCTAGACTTTTTTTAAAAGGTCATAGACATGATTTCCAGTATTTGTAACCAACTGTACGACACTATAAAATTAAAAATATTTTATTTGTGCAGAAAGCACTGATTATCTTGCCAGCTTTGAGACAGGATGGGTATTTTGAGAAAAATAATGGGTTTCTTACATTGCTTCTGCAGGCAAAGCAGGAGCACAGCCAAAGTGTAATCATGTTTGACTTACTTGGGGCAGGATTTTTAGGAAGACAGGCATATATAGACAGTAATACATTTTATATTTGTATTTCATAGTTTTGGCCCTGTTTTTCCCCAAAACATTTAGGCAGGTGTGTAACTAATTGGACCACTCAGGCAAGTATAGTTATGTGCATGTCTAAGGCCCTGATCCTGTGAAGACTTTAGCCATGCTTAACTTGGTTTTACAAAAGGTAGATCATGCCAGACCAACCTGATCTCCTTCTGTGAGAAGAAAACTGATTTTTTTTTAAGACAAAGGAAATGCAGTAGATTTAATCTACCTGGATTTCAGTAAGGCATTTCACACAGTTCCACATGGAAAATAATTAGTTAAATTGGAAAAGATGAGGATTAATAGGAGAATTGAAAGGTGAATAAGAAACTGGTTTAAGGGGAGACTACAAGTGGTCATACTGAAAGTGAACTGTCAGGCTGGAGGGAGGTTACTAGTGGAGTTCCTCAGAGACTAGTCTTGGGACCAACCTGATTTAACATTTTTATTACTGGCCTTGACTCAAAAAGTGGGAGTGTGCTAATAAAATTTGGGGATGACACAAAGTTGGGAGGCACTGCCAATATGGAGGAGGACCAGAATATAAAGAAGAATATCTGGGCGACCTTGTAAAGTGGACTAATATAAATGAGATGTAATTTAATAGTACAAAGTGTAAGGTCATGGATTTAGGGAATAACAAGATTTTTTGCTAAAAGCTGGGGATGTATCAGTTGGAAGTGAGAGGAGGCGAAAGACCTAGGTGTATTGGTTGATCACAGGATGATTATGAACTGTCAGTGTGTTGTGGCTGTGAAAAAGATTAATGTAATCCTAGGATGCATCAGGTGAGGAATTTCTAGTAGAGACAGGGG
Organism: Chrysemys picta bellii; assembly: GCF_011386835.1. Lineage (NCBI taxonomy): Eukaryota > Metazoa > Chordata > Testudines > Emydidae > Chrysemys > Chrysemys picta. The sequence continues at coordinate 47,345,058 of NC_088798.1, read as the reverse complement.
AGTGTTAGTACCATTATACAAGGCACTGGTGATACCTCCTCCAGAACACTATGTGCAATTCTGGTATCCAGTGCTTAAGGAAGATGAATTCAAACTGGAACAGGCACAGAGGAGGGATATTGGGATGGGACACTAGATGTGGGGAAGCTCTGAGTTACTACAGAGAATTCTTTCCCAACTGTCTGTCTGGTGGGCCTTACCCACATGCTCAGAGTCTAACTGATTGCTATACAGTAACTCCTCGCTTAACGTTGTAGTTATGTTCCTGAAAAATGCCACTTTAAGCGAAATGATGTTAAGCGAATCTAATTTCCCCATAAGAATTAATGTAAATAGGGGGGGTTAGGTTCCAGGGAATTTTTTTTCACCAGACAAAAAACTATATATTATATAGATATACACACAGTATACGTTTTAAACAAACAATTTAATACTGTTCACAGCTATGATGATTGTGAAGATTGGTTGAGGTGGTGAAGTTAGAGAGTGGAAGAGGATGGGATATTTCCCAGGGAATGCCTTGCTGCTAAATGATGAACTAGCACTCGGCTGAGCCCTTAAAGGTTAACACATTGTTGTTAATGTAGCCTCTCATCAAGGCAGTACGAACAGGAGGGAGGGGAGATAGCATAGCAGACAGAGGCAGACACACACCTTGTGTGTGGTAGAGAAAGAGAAAGATGCACACTGCACTTTTAAGTAAGCTGACCCACTCTTAAGTGCATTGTCTTTTTAAGTGGATCAGGAAGTTGAGACAGCAACTGCTGTCCCAAGCTCTCTCTGTCTCTCTCCGTCCGAGCCCCTCCCTGCTCTATATGGAGAAGGGGTAAGCGGGGTGAAGGAGTGGGGGGAAGGGGGCACTCTGACATTATCCCCCATACATCCTCCCCTGCACAGCAAGCAGGAGTCTCTGGGAGCAGCTCCAAGGCAGAGGGCAGGAGCAGCACATGGCAGTGGGGGGAGGGACAGCTGAACTGCAGATTGACAGCCTGCTGGGCAGCTGCAGCACAGGGAACTTAGGGGAGCGGGGAGCTGATAGGGGGAGCTGATGGGGGGGCTGCCAGCCCACCCTGGTTCTGAACCCTCACCAGCCAGCTGCAACGGGCTACTCTTCCTGCAAGCAGTGGACAAAGCAGGCGGCTGCCAAACGACATTAGAAGGGAGCATTGCACAACTTTAAACGAGCATGTTCCCTAATTGATCAGCAACGTAACAATGAAACAACGTTAACCGGGACAACTTTAAGTGAGGAGTTACTGTATTTGGGGTCGGGAAGGAATTTACTCTATGTCAGATTGGCAGAAGCCCTGGGATTTTTTCACCTTTCTCTGTAGCATGGGGCACCAGTCAGTTGCAGGTTTAAACTACAGTAGTGCAAATGGTGGATTTTGTGTAACTTGAAGTCTTTAAATCATGATTTGAGGACTTCAGTAACTCAGCCAGAAGGGATGGGTCTGGGAGTGGGTTGGTGAGGTTCTGTGACCTGCAATGTGCAGGAGGTCAGACTAGATGATCATGATGGTCCCTTCTGACTTTAAAGTCTATGAACTTTAAGTGTGTGAGAAGTCCCATTGATTTCAGTAGGACTACTCGCAGTGTTTAAAGTTAGGCACATGCATGAGTCTTTGGAGGGTCAGAGCCCAGATTCCCATTTGTAAGATCAGGACATGTGTATATGTGTTTTGGTGTGTATAGATATATAATCATCCTTGACCTTAGTGTGATCACAAAAATGTACCAACCTAGGTACAACAGATGAAATCTTGACCAATTGCAGTTAATGGGTGTTTTGCCATTAACTTCTCTGGGGCCAAAATTTCACCTGTTTGCTCTACTCTGATGGCACTGATGATGAAAATATTTGATATTTGTTACAATCAAAGGTTTAAATAGGTATGTTGAACTTAGAACAGTATGATGATTTAGTGTATGTATGAGAGAATACAACAAAATGGAAATAATTTATGCAAACTATGTTGTCAATTGTCATCCATTAAAACATCAATATTTGCTGAACGATTGAACACAATAGTATCTAAAATTACATCCCCCCCCCCATGGGGAAATCAGCTTTTGGATTATCTACCTGGAGTTTGGACTATGGTGTGTGAATTATAGAATATTCTAAAGTTTTGCACTCAACTGTCTTGTATAGCATAAAATAAAAGGTACCTACCTCACACCAACGTAGTCCTGTTTGAAATGGGACTACTTCAGTGTGAACTAGGTACCTTTTTGTTTATGCCAGTAGCATCTACATGGGGCAGTTAGAGTGCATCACGTTAGAGTGTTCTGCAATTCACCCATACCCCCAGTCCAGATTGCAACACCCTGTAGACAAGCACTCTGATCCTGTGCCATCAACATAAATGGGAGTTTAGTCATTGACTTAATAGGCCCAATATTAAGTGCACAGACAGCATAAGAAATAGTTGTGCTAAATCTGTGGCAAATGTGTGGTATATATTTCCAAAAACTGATTAGGCATAGCAATATAGGGATTACCATACTATAGAGCAGGATAATGATTTGTTTAGTTTGCTATTTATCTAGATCTTCTACAGCAGCACTTAACACTTCAGAGGACAGATAAACCTAGTTAAGCATCTAGCCAGCTGGGGAATCCTATAATATGATAGGACTGTGGTATATTGTCTGGAAGAGGAAGAATCTAATACTACATGTAGGCAGCTGAACAATCGAAAAACAAGCAGTTGGGTATCTTTTCATAGATGACCAATGTAAAATAATGTTTTGGATTATCCTTTGAGCACCTGGCCTTCATCATAAATTTAATTGTTTCCAATAATGCTACTCCCTATTAGATGAATGGTCATTGTAATTTCAGTGTGTGGAAGCCAGAATTAAACACATTAAGCTATTGTTATTGCTTCAACATTGGTATGTATCTTAGATGTGCAGATAGGTAACCATTTCCATTGGGTCCATATGGAAACAGCTATGTTTCTTAAAGCTCCCTGATACTTATTCCCAGTGAAAGGGTTACAGAATGATGGGGCAATTTCCTTCTGAAAAAAACCCACCAAGAACCAAGTGCTGTGCCTGCTTTGGATAGCAGACGAAGCAAGGGCTGAGTGGAAAAAATGGACCTTTAGAGGTGTAAAATAAATAAATAAATAAATCCGTGAATCCCACTTGTGTATGCACCTAGATACTAGAGTAAGAAGAATAGTTGTCTAAATGCATATATACAGATAGATAATATTTCATATAAATTTAGTCCTGTATACAAACAGTTACCTAGCAATATTTTCTTTTCTTCAAAATGTCAGAATTTGGTCCAAAAATCTCATTTTAAAAGCCTGCAATGATCAGATGCCATACTTGACTTATATGTCGTGGTCTGTAGTAGGTAATAACTTTTCTTTCCACTTAGGTTTAAATGAACACTTCACAGTGTAGAATATTTTTTTTCATGTAGCACATCTGATGGTGACTGAATGCAGTTCTATCAACACCAAAAGTGAACTTTGGTAACAAGCTATAAAGGACCCACAAAGAGGAGTCAATTTACTTGTCATAGCTTTTTCCTGCACACCCCACCCCCACCCAAGGTTAGGGTGACCAGATAGCAAGTGTGAAAAATTGGGAGAGTGAGTGGGGGGTAATAGGAACCCATATAAAATAAAGCCCCAAATATCAGGACTATCCCTATAAAATCAGGACATCTAGTCACCCTACCCATGGTTAACTTAATAATGCAGGGATAGAGTCAAGATTTAGGCACAGCCTTGAGCAGCAGATAGTACCTAAACTCTCATGCTAGAAATGGGCCCTGTGGTCATTAAAATTCTGAATTACTATTTGCTCATGATGACGGTGATGGTAGTAACTTGCTTGTGATCTATGCCAGCAGTAGGTTACTATCTCTTCAGATACTCTGTCCAGTGAATGGGGGGCTGAGTCCAGACTCCACCCATTCCTAGCCTGTACCTGCACACCTGCGTTAAATAAAAAGGCAAGAACCCAGCTTACTACTGTACTCCCAGACCCAGAGTCCAGGTAACATATGGAAGCCTGTCTTCCTCCTTTGTACTTTCTTGTGCAGATATATAGTCAGTCAAACTAGCCTTAAATATGTTCCTGCCACTACCTGTCTTTTCGCTCTCCTTTGTCCAGTGGAGCAGTAGATATTAATCAGGATGAATTGGGACTGTTTGCCAAACTCCTATGTGCCCACATTTTTTTTCTTTACAATATAAACTGATAAAAGCTCTTATATCATAAAGAGAGGATTGTGAGTTAGTGTAAATAAGCAAAAGTGGTGAGGGATCATGACAGAGGGAGGTATGTACTTTCCCCTCCACAAATCTCTCTCATCTTATTCTGAATGTTAAAATCCTACTATTGTCCTTGATATAGCAACTTAATGCAGTGCAGCCAACTGAAGATTGCAGTGCATAACATAGCATTACTATGTTACACTGGTACACTCTGTTAGAATTACTGCCAATTCCACTATGCTGTATGGCCCATTCATGCTAGAGAGCTCAGTAAGGTCACTTGGTGATATCTAAAATAGAGAGAGCTGGTGGAAATGATTTGGTGGGGGGAGTAAAATCATGTAATGGGTGAATAAAAGACAAATACTGCATGGAATATATTATATGACGTGTAGCTTGGCATAAGGAAGGAGTCAAGGGGTATTCTCACTTGGGTAGCATCCTTAGTTCTTGAAATGGAAGCATGACAAGATTTGTATAATAAGGCTAGCACTTGAATAATAATAATAATAAATAAATAAATAAATAAAACCTTACAAACAAACACACTCAATGCCTTCTTACTTGTGTGCCCAGACCCAAGGTGCAGGTAACCTATAGCAGGAATGTACGAAATTCTTACTCCTTTACACAGGCATGTAGTTCAAATTGCAATCTACACTAAATAGATGGAACTAATGCAGTATCCCAATATCCCTGTGTGATAACTATGTTGACTGCTGTAAGACGGATTCATATCAAATTTAAACAGAGTAGAAAATCAAAACAAAGAACAAAAATTAATTAAAAAATATAGACTCCTTTTCAAACATTGCTCTCAGCTCCTTATAGGTCAGCAAACAAAAACCTATTGGCCTTGAATATCAATAGGAGCTCCACTCTTATAGGGCACGCAGAATGCCAGACTTGAGGTGACTTACCATATGAATTCAAGAGCGGAATGGGGACAGGAGGCAGCCAAATTACAACTTGCATGAAATGCTGTGTTGGCTTTCCAAATCAAAGTGGTGTGTGTTAAACCAAAAATCTGTGCCTGAAAAATGTACAACTTAAGAATTTTTGCTGAAAAGTCAGTTTCCCACAGAAAAGCCTCCATTTTCTGGCAAGCTCTACTTACCAGCTAAATTTTTGCCACCTCAGGCTGCATGCTGTGAAGTAGGAGAATACCTATCTGACAGGTTTTTGTTCCAGATCATATGATGTCTGAATGGAGGTGAAATGAAGGACCCAATTCTCAGTCCATTCTTGTTGTCTTTCATTGACAAAAATAATACAGGAGATACTTATTTAGGACAAGTTAACGGGGGAAAGTTGAAGTGTCTGTTTTTCAATATATTAAGTATATCAAATATTTAGCATGCTCACTTCTGTGTTTAGGTCTAAATGTGTATCAAAAAGTATCTTATATAAGAGAGATCTGAGTCAGGCTGTGGAGAAAAAAATGAGAAACCCAAGCAGCTTACAAAAACTTAATGCCAGTACTGAGGAAAATGAGAATGGAGCTGATGGGATATTAAGCTACAAGAAAGCCTGTTTTTAAGCATTTGTTGTTAAAATTCTATCTCTAGCAACAAAAATACAACATTCAGCAGGCTCCTATAGAGAAGATTAATTCTCTTGGCAATGAAACTGGAGTGAAGAAATAAATAAAGCTCTGTCTAGAGAAGAGCTGTCTCGAAGTTTGTAAAATAGCTACTGTATTGAAGCTTTCTTCATCTAACTTTCACCTAATAGCACTTAACATTGTCTTCTTAAGCAGTAGAATGTTTAAAAGCAGGAGATTCCATATATTTAACAGAGAAAATATTGGCAGAACTGTTAATTTCTCTCAAACCGGTAAAATGTTTTTTTGAATTACATATATTCTAAATTCATTCTGAAATTACTGAAAGGTTTTGTATTCCCAACCTTTATTGGGAATAATCTTCTACAAAATATATGTAGTAAATTTTCTTAATTATTGTACATTAGATCATCCTAATTATAATAAAAATGTCTGAGATCTAACTGTTTGCCAAAATAACATCTCTGGAGGATATTTCTGAGGTGTGCAAGAAAGTCATATCTAACCATATAACTTTTTTTACCTTGATGCAGCTAAGTAATTTGTTTTCTTCCTTTTGGCAGAAAAAGTGACATGAACAGTGTACCTTATGCTAAGAGCAACATACATTAATAGTCTTTGTTTATGTAAAGTCTTAGATTAATTATAGTTGCACTTAGGATGACCAGACAGCAAATATGAAAAATCGGGACAGGGGGTGGGAGATAATAGGAACCTATATAAGAAAAAGACCCAAAAATCGGGACTGTCGCTATAAAATCAGGACATCTGGTCACCCTAGTTGCACTAGTTACATTTCTATAAATTGTGACTTAATGACATGAGAAAGTAATCTTTACCTCTCAGACCATCAGTACCAGAATGCTAACAGTAATACAATAATTAAATATGTTTGATAATACTGTAGTTCATATAAATTTTAGGTGCTTTTGAAAATGTTCAGGGACATAGGATCCTAAACCCTACTCTCAGATGTGATTTAGGACCAGATCCACAAAAGGTATTTAGGCACCTAACTCCCACTGAAATCAATCTGAGGATCTGGGCTTTAGACAGTGGGAACCTGTTTTAGGCTGACAAGGGTCTTGTGTACACAGGGTTAAACTGGATTAAATCATGTTAATCTGGTCTGAAAACACTTGTGTACACACAACACAATCTGTTAAAACATACTAACTCCACATTCATTGCAAACCCTGGAGTTCTATTTTAAAGTAAATTAACTCTACTGTGAATCAAGTTAGTTCACTATTGTTTATGTGTACACAATATTGTTTCATGCTGCTTTGGCAGTCCTCCAACAGCTGTTCCACACTGCAATGTGGGCAACTGACGTGTTGGTTTACCTGTGTGTGCTCCACTGCTCTGGAGTTAAATTGACTGGAGACGCCCTCACTCATTGAAAAAATTGGCATGAGGTCAGATTTTGCCCACTTGCTCCTGGATTTGAGCATATTTCAATTGCAGCAATATTACTCCAGAAGCCCTACAACCTGCCTAGAGCATGCGGAGACCCTCATTACCACTGGGGGAGAAACACCTGTTCAGGAAACTCTTATGGCCAGCTAATGGAATAAAGATTTTTTTGTGAGCTTTCCTAGGCATATGTCTGTGCAGGGTTATGAGTTGGACACTGACCAGTACCGGATAAAGACAAACAGCTCAGGAGGCTCTATATTAAAAACAGGGATGCTAGGGAAAAAATATGGCAGGGGTCATATAATGTATTCATTTTTCCGAAGAGCTGGACAGGATTTTTCAGGCCTACACATAACCTAGGAAGGTTATGGAGCCTGGAGCCCGCTGTCCAGGATACTGGGAACACCGGTAACTCCTACCCAATGTACACCCACAACAGTGCTGCCAGAGGCCATTCCCTTCAGAGCCATGCTTAGACCGCTGAGAACAGTTGCCTTGGGAACTCAACTCTTTTGAGCCCCAACCACCCAGGGTAACTTCAAGCCTCACCATTCAACAGCAGAAGGCTCAACAATAGCAGAGCTAAAACATATGTTCACTTGTGACTTTAAGGAACCCTTCCCCTCCCTATTGTGTTGTGCCCTGCACAGCTTTGTTGTACTTTGATGTTTTGTTTGACTACTGTTTTAATTGTAACCTTAGCGCCCTCATGACCAAGATGGAGTCTGCTCTGCAGGCAGCTCTGGTCAAGAGACAACGCGTGCAGAAATGCAGCAGGAAAAATCCCTTCCACCCCAGGGGCACCTGTTCCAAACTCCCCAGAGTGAACACACCCACCCACAGGAAAAGTACAATGGATATAACAAAGGGAAATATTTATTTACAGAGGGATGAGAGGAGAAAAACAACAAGGGAAAATATAGGGGGAGCAGTAGAACAGGGTTGTATCCAAACCAAGGCCCCACAGGTCCATTGGTAGCACAGTCTGGAAGGACAGACACTGAGCAATGTGTCCGCACACAGAGTTCAGGAGTCCTGAGCAAAGTTCCAGTCCAGTGGTGAGTCTTGGGCGCTCCTGGTCATCTTCGGTGCCAGTGAACTTTCCCCAACAAACCCCTCCGGTGCCCTCTTCTGCCGCTCTCTGCAAAGCCACACAGAGCGACCACCTCCCCACTTAACTAGCTAACAGCCTCTCTCCTTGTTCCCAGTGCAGAGTCAGAAGCCCCAGTACTCACAGCCCCATGCAGCTCTGGGTAGCCGTGATACTGGATCCAGCTCCAGCCTGTCCTTCTGGGACGATTCCTCCCTGGCACAGTGCTCCTCCTGGCTCCTGTCCTGGGGTGTCCCCGATCGGCCGCCCTGTCCTTCCCAGGCTTCAGGCAGGTTCTCTGCTGCTTCCTTTGTGAGGGCCTGTGGGCTGGGCTGCAGCCCTTCTCTCCCTCAGAGCTCCAGCGCCCCACCCCTGAGTTTCCCTCCTTTCTATCACTGCTCCCCCTTCTCCTATGAAAAAGATTTAAAGGGACCATGCTGTCTAAACCCCAAAGGGATTACATAATTAAAGGTTTCTTTGTAGTTGTTAGATAGTAGATTGTTTAATATATTGTTTCGTAATTTTAAAATTTCATTTAATTTTATTTTTGCTGGTTAAATAATGGATTAATAATAAAAATGACAAATTCATTCATAAGGAGTCTACAATGTATTTACATAATTCATAAGTATCTGGGCAGAGCATATAGGTAAAATAAGGATTGCCTCAGTATTGCTTCCACTTCCCATAAACAGCACTCAGCTCCTCACAATCCATCATTCTCTGCTAGCACCTTCATCTGTTAACAGCTGAAAGTTAGATGCACTGTTTCATGCCTGAGACTCAAAGGAAGAGCAATAGGCATCCCTGACATTATTGCTCCAGATGTTTCCATTTTGTATGAGACACATTGCTGGTTCCTCAAACCGCTAAGCCAGACTCTGCACCTCAGCCTCCCACCATCATTAAAGCTTTCTCCCTTACAAATATTGCGCAGAATACAACATGCTGCTATAATCATGGCACTTTTTCCTCTGCTGCTTTCAATCTGTTCCTTTCATATGGCCAAATGGCAACTTCATTGCCATTCTGCAACTACTAAGGCAATAGTTTAACAATTCCTACCTTCTGTCCATGCGACCTGTGAATGGCTTCTCTAACTAGGGAAGCAGTGCTCAAGTTATCCTCGGAGACCCATCTTATCCAATGTCCACACTGTTAATATCCACAGTGTTACTGGGGCCAAATATTCCTTTCTCCATTAAGGTAAATAGCTCTGAGTTCTGAAAGATCCTCATCTTGTGGACTCTTCTAGACCACCCTGCCTTTTTGTCCATAAACCTGCGACTGTGGTCAACCAGCCCTTGGAGCACCATGGAGAAATACCCCTTTCTGGTTATAAATTGTGATCTTCAATGGGGAGAGGTGGGGTACAAATTGAACCCATGTGTCTATCAATTCCCCTAGTGCACTTGGAGAAGCCTGTGCATGCAAAGCTATCAATCTCCTGAGCATTATCAAGCTTTAAAACCCGTTGCAACAATACCTTGTCTATGGTGTCATGCAGGTGTATAATGCCATGGAAAATGGCCCCAATAGTCAATCTCCCCACATTGAATTGGTTGGAGAAACTGATCCTGTATTAGTTGCTGGGTGTCCTTTTCCTCTTCCTTGTCCCACTTCCTCTGCCCCAGAAGCTCCTGCTGCTCATCAGTGCAGTGGGCAAAGTCCAAAACTGAATTCACCTGGCTTTGAGTGCTTAAATACAGCCCAAGTAGCCTCTGCATATTTAAGGCTGCCAGCATAATGGCCCAGTATTGTTGGGTCCATACTGGCCGACAGCGATTTGAAAGTGGCATTAGCCCTCCCAGAAAGGAAGTATGGGGCAGAGACAGGAAATATAGTTTTGTTTTGTTTTTTGTAATTTGAACTCGCCTGGCTTCTGCTATACATCTCACAATTAAGAGTGAGAAAAATCCCAGCATGCACACTGCTCAACAGCAAAGCAAAGCACTATGGACTTCCTTCTAAGAATGCCACAGCCTTAGTACACAGCAAGTCACCAACATGTATACACAATGATGCATGTTGAAAGAGGGCACATCTTCCCATGTGCACATTATTAGTGTGGCTGGCTATTGTGTGTTACCCAATGCACGTCAAAAATCTGCAGATTAACGTTCTCCTCCACCATGTAGCTAAGCCCTAGAACTTGGGTAGGATTTTTTTCAAAGGGGCCTAAGCAGGTGTTCAACTTCCATTGTTTTAAAGTGAGAGCTGAACACCAAACTCTCTTAGGCAACTTTGAAAATTGCAGCTCTTGTGTATAGACTTCTTATTTTAACTCTAAATGCATAAATGTGGTGTCACTTACAGCAAGGAGCCTATTTACAAACTTTTGAACTTCATAGTAATTAAATTTGGATGACCATTCCCTGTACCACCAGGGCAAAATTATGTTGTTTTGGAAAATATCATGTTCTTCTTACACATAGTCTATTTGTGAGACTGTTAAATCTGTTCTGACAAATTACTGAAACTTGAAGGTGCAAGAAACTTAGTGAAATACACAGATGTTTTTGTTTCTGTTTTTAAGGAAGACCAAAGCATCTTCTGTTGCCCCAAGAAATCAATTTTGAACATCAGGTTCAAGAGTAAGAGTAAGCATAAGCACAAAAGTATGACACATTTAGCACTGCAACTGAGAGCAATTTCTCTTGGAAAGCAAAATTATTCTGTTACATAATTGTCCAAAAGGCCTTGTCCACACTCTAGCAATGATTGCTAAATCTCTTGTGCAAAGGCAGTCTCACAAGCAGGGCCAGCTCCAGGCACCAGCTCACCAAGCGCGTGCCTGAGGCAGCAAGCTGCGGGGGGTGGCCCGCTGGTTGCTGTGAGGGCGGCTGTCAGGCTGCCTTTGGCAGCATGCCTGCGGGAGGTCCGCCAGTCCCGCGGCTTCGGCGGCACTTCAGCAGCGGGTACACCGAAGCCGTGGGACCGTCGGACCTCTCGCAGGCATGCCGCCGAATCCGCGTTACCGGCTGGACCTCCTGTAGGCCCGCCGCAGAAAGCCGCCTGAGTGCCGTGCTCAGGGCGGCAAAATACATAGAGCCGCCCCTGCTCACAAATAAAACAGTTTGGAGCTGTGCACTGTAACTGGGCATATGCCAACCTGTGGAAGAAAGTTATAAACTCATGGATCCAGTTATCACATAAGGAACCCCACAATAGAGAAAATGATCTACAATTTTATAAATAGTGTAGCCTTTTCGATGTTTGTTCAGACTCTATTACTGCCACCGCTTTCCTAATCAATGTTTATTTTCCTTACTTTCTCATTCCATCAGAGATCCAGAGATGGTATTTAATATGGTTTGGAAGTTAACCATAGATCTTACAGGCACTCAGCATGAAGAGTCGAGTCTTCCTCTTGATCTTTAAAATTAAAACAAAATAGAGCTTTTTTGATGTACAGTAGTATCATATTAAAGTTAATGCACAATATATGCATAAGTCTGACTGTCCTTATTTTTATTTATACATTTAATTTCATGTTAGCAGTAAGGCAATCCAGGTAATACACAATCTAGGGGATGACTGTATTTCTTATGTGGCTAGTCATGCAGTGTTCAGATTTATTTTACTTTCTTTTAAAAATCCACCTTTATTGATGTCTTTTTTTTCTATTGTATTACTCTTATTTAATGCCTCCTAGCTAATATTTTAGTAGATCCTTTCTGTTACAGGTATTGAAGTGCTTGCTACCAGTATTAGTGTTCTCTTTATGTAACCTCTTGGGATAGATCATGGATTAATGGGAATTGTGCACATACAACTAAGGACATGCAGGAATGCTGCAACAATTTGTATAATGGGGGTGCTGAAAGCCATTGAACCAAACTGTAAATCCTGTATATGATGGAAACCACTTCAAGCCCGGGGGTGTGGCAGCACCCCTAGTTCCAGCACCTAGGCGGACATGGCCCAAAGTAGTCAAAATGAGCTATCATATGATGCATGTTGATTTGAGGTTATATTTCTCTTCTGCATTTTTTCCCACACGCCTTCTAGTCTTTCACAGGGACTAGTGTGGGATTCCTGCTCTTTATATATTAAGATAAATCCTTTCTGGAAAGCTATTCCTATTTGTATCTGCAAAATTGTAGGACAATATACCTAACTGGAGAAATCCAAAGAAGTGGCACTGTGAAATCTTATATTCAGTCAGTTGAAATATTAACATATTTTAATAGCAATATGGCAAGGCCACAACCTTTAAATGTAAGATGTACCTGTGTGTTAGACTCCTTGTTGGTGAGCCTTTATGACAGCATTGGTATGACTACTGCTGAATTGCAAACTGCAAAATTAGGAACGAGTTTGAACACAAATTGGTTTCTGTGTTTTCAGTGCAGAGATATTTAAATTATTAACAAGCCACACAACAACAAACAACTTTAAATCAATTCTCTATACATCTCTAAATGCAGTAATATTACCAAGCCTTTGTAATGAAACACAATTTCCCGACAGTCTTGAGATAATGTGGGATAATCTGTTTTATTAAGATATTAAAATCTCAGATGTGATAAGGTAATTCAAACAATGAATTTTTGTAATAGTGATATCAGGTAGGTTTTATTCTCAGCATCATTATGACTTTTACCCAGATGAAAGGCTGACAGTGGCTTTGAATGTAGGGAGATTCAACTATGGGAATACATTTCCTTGGTAGTTTGTTGGTATTGCAATATCTAAGTTAATTTCCCTTAAACAATATAAATGTCCTATATGATTAAAGGACATTATCATTGTAGCAATGAAAACTCATAAATATAGTATGAAAAACTAATACTACAATAAGACTTTGAAAGGAAGCATTTCTGATGTTAATTCCAAACACAGGAAGGTAATAGCATTTTTGCACTGGAATAGATTTTGAGTGTTTCATGCAACAAAATACCTCTATTAGAAGAGGTGAAGAATGGTAATTTTATTTCATGAGGGTTTCAAGATTTTAACTTTGTTTTGATGCTCTCTGGTCATAAGTAAGAAATCTCTCCAGTGAAAACTTTGTTGAAACTGACCTGTCTGTGAGAAACGATTTGGTTTTAAAACTGCATATATTGGTGACAATTCATTTAAGTGGAAATGTTCTGACCAGGTCTACTGCCTGCTCCACACTCTCACATTTATGGGGGTGACGGACAATGCAGTGGCTCTGCAGAGGCTGCTGTCGCTGCTATGCTGCTACCCAAAGCAAGGGTAGCTGGGATTGGGGCATAAAGGGGAGGCTTTACCACCTCTTTACTCCTCTGTCGGGGCATGCAAGACAGACCACAGTTGTATCCATAATTACTCAGGTCTTCAATATCTGAGCATCAACAGTATGAGCATCCAACAACACTGAAAAGATCTTTCCAAAGACTGAACTACCATCACTGGGAATATATACCCATCCCGAAATCTATCCAATCACAGTTGCATTTGCCTCAATATTTTTTCAATCTTAGGACACAGAAAAAGCTAAAAATGTTAAAGACAGTCATTGCTAACCAGTATTTCTGAACTACGGGCCTGATCCAAAGCCCATTGAAGTTACTGGAAAGAGTCCCATTGGCATCAATGAGCTTTGGATCAAGCCCTAAACAGACTACAGCCAGGATATTGTGGGACCTTCTATGTTAGTTCATGAGTGCTGTCTTGAAAACAACATCTAAACCTTTGACTTTTATAGTGAAGAGAAAACATCTCCTCAATGAACTGAAATGTTTAAGGCTGTGAAACTTTCTGATGTGGGAAGAAGGGGGGATGGCTGCAATAATAATTAGTTGCAAATGAAGATGTTCCAAGGCATTCAGCTACTCTGCCAACTGTGCTAGTTTTTAAAGTTGTCTTAATTTCCACATCCTATTGTAGTTTCGTATCAACCCAAGCCACCTGCTTTGCATAGCTTTGTTACCAACATTATAAAAAAAAAATCCTCTTTTAGTGAACATTTGGCTTCCGGTGAAAGGGGGTGGTGGTGATGAAGTGCAGTGAGCAGCGCAGGCTAAAAGACCATTTTCATATTGAATTAAAAATTGCCTACAGGGTGAGTGACTTACTTCAGCTGGCAGGAAGAGAAGCAGCCAAATTGGGGACTGTTGAACTAGGGGGAAAGGGGTGAAACGGAGCCTAGCAAGGTCCACTCCTGTCCCCAGATGCCATGGGCCCAGAACTGTGCAGGGAAGACCCCCTCTGCCCGCCCCCATGAATACAAAGATCCACTCCTCCTTGCCATGTGTCCTTGGTGGGGGGAAACCTCAGAGAGGAGCCAGCAGAATCATCCAAGCATGGACCTTTTTCCCTCTGGACATTCCAGTCCAGACTGTAGCATGTTCTCTATCTTTCTCTGCACTGCGCTGATTGGCTTTTTTTTGCTCCAGCCCTCTCCCTCACCATCTCATCACTTCAGCACCACTCCACACCTGTCCCTTTTTACCCCCTTCTCCCCTTCCCTTTTCTTTCCATTTAGTTATTCCCCTCCTAAGCAACTCACCCTCAAGCAAGCTCAAAAACAAAGGGGGGCTAACATAATGTTTGCCACCATTGTATTTTTCACTCTGCTGGTGTTCTCCCACCCTGCCTTTGTCTAGAAGCTCTGGTAGGCAGAGACTGTATGCTCTGTGTTTGTACAGTGGCTAGCACAGTGGGGCTCCATTCTTGGTTGGCCCTTAGGCACTGCCAAAATAAACATGATTCATAAATAATAATTTATGGTCAGCTGGAGGGAGAATGTTGTTTCCTCTTGATTTGTAGGCATGGCTATTCCAGTTGAGAGTGAAAATGTCTCTTGTCATAGGAATGCAAATGAATATCAATATTTAGAGGATTTATACATGAAATACGGGAAGAAATGATGTGCAAAGTAGTTAAGTATCTGTCCCTTTCACCCCTAGCTCCCTCCCTCCACCAAAAACAAACCAACAAAAAACAAAAACGTAGAGGGTTATCTATCACTTTGATTATTCCTTTCAGGGTTTCCTGTGATGCCTTCTAACAGCTGTTATGTGACTTATGAGTTTCCAATGGTTCTCACACTCCAGCAACCAGTAGGTCCTGAGGCTACATCTAGATGGAAAAATGGTAAAGGTGATCTGATGTGATGCTGATACAATGTTGCACAAGGTAAATTAAGTGCAGTTTCTCTATGAATGTAATATTTCCATAGCTCTTGAAAAAAATGAGTACCCATTCTCCAATATATGTTTGCTATAAAAGATATAAGAGAGAAAAAATCCTGCATAATTCTTTTAGATGGAGTGAGAGTCAGTAACCCATTTCATGGAAAGCTGAACATCATTTTAAGTCAAAAACAAAGTATAAAGATTGAAAAAAGAAACACAAGATCAGCAAAAGAAAAATATATTTTCTCTGTATTTTTCCTTTGTCTTAAGTAAGTAGCCTGAATTAGTTTGTCCAATTAATTACTTCTTAAAATGCCAATGACACTTAATGTTAAAGACTCTAATGTTAATAAAATGGCATCATCTAACTATACCACTAAGATTGGCAACACCAGCTAGATATAACATATTTATAGGCCCTATTCAGCAGAACATTTAAGCATGTGGCTGAAATTGAGTGTGTGCTTAATTGTTTTGCTGAATCAGAGCCTTAAAGAAGAATTAATACTGCAGAGCACCACATACAGCGTTTGTCCCTTTTGAAATACTTC
Organism: Chrysemys picta bellii; assembly: GCF_011386835.1. NCBI lineage: Eukaryota > Metazoa > Chordata > Testudines > Emydidae > Chrysemys > Chrysemys picta. Next base: position 47,329,081 of record NC_088798.1, on the reverse strand, counting down.
TGTTAGGAGCTTCTCTCCTCAGAGCACAGCTTCATAATGCAGTTTATGTACTAATTCTCTTGACATGGCTTCCTAAAACATGTGGACAGAACACATGGGGGAAGCGGAGGTTTCAGAAGCAGCAGTGGCTGGGCAAGCCCAACAGTTATGCTGCCAATGGGGACAGAGGATGGAAGGCAGATTGACGGTAGGTCACTGAGGTCTGGCACATATTTCCCAACAAATTCACATGGGCACCGCCCCAATCTGTGACAATTTGAATGCATAAGTTGTCCCCTCCCATATATTTTGTATGTGAAATATGTAGTCAATTGAATAAATGGATTCCTAAGTGAGAATTAAGTCACACATTCAACACCAATTCTGCATCTTACACTTTTTTTTTCCTGCAGGTTGTTATATCCATTAAGGATTAGAAATTGCATTCAGGTACATTACTCATGTACACTTCATTATTATCCCTTCCAGGGTATTAAGTTTCAAAGGTAAGCAGGAACAAACAACTCAAACACAGGGTCAACCCACAAAATTTTGGTGGGCCCTCATCCGTCTGTTCAGAGCTTCTCTCATAAGCAATCTCTGCTTCTATTGATCCCCCATCCCAGCTGTCACTTCCACCATGGCTGATCCAGCTAGCTATAAAGCTCTGATTCAGGGCTGCAACCAGGTTTCTCTTCCATCAAGAGAAGCAGAACTCTGCCCTCCTTCCTTGTCAGCCCCTAGCTCTGCTATCATTGGCTGCAGGTGTAGCACAGCAGCATTAATTGCATGCATAGAATGTCCTTATCCCTCTCATTCCCTGTCAGTCTCTTTAACCCCACCATTGCCAAATGGGGCTTGCCTTTCTATCCCAATACACTTAGGTATTTATAGCATCTGCATTATCCAAGTATCTGAGCATCTCAGCTTCTTTAATGAATTTACTGAACATCATAACATCCCATTGAGGTAGGGAAATGCTATTATCCCCAGATGACAGATGGGAAATTGATGCCCAGAGAGTCTAAGGGCCAGATTTGTAAAGGTATGGAGGCACCTAACACCTACAGTCACATAGAAGGTCTCTGGAAGAGCAGAGAATTGAGCCCAGGTCTCCAGAGTTGCAGAGCAGCACTCTAACCACTGAACCATCCTTCTTATCATGTGAGCATGGTTCTTGGGCCTCTTTGCATGATATTCTTGTCTCCCTGTAAAACCTAGAAATGCCCTGGGACTGCAGTAACCACTGCAGTGGAGAGGGGAGATTCCCTCTTGGGGTGAGGGGAGGATTGAGTGTGGAAAGGCTATGCCATCTTCCCACTCTGAATTGCCCAGGCATGTGTGAGGGAACTCTTTATCTTCCAGCTCTGTTTGGGAACTGTAAGCCTGACCTGCTATTTGGTCCCAAGAAGCTTCTCTAAGGTTCTGTGCAGCAGACTGATGGATAGCTGTGGAGACCCATCCCTGCCCCAAACTGGATAATGAACAGGGCATCTGGATACTGTGTAGCTACTATCTAGCAGCTTCAGAATATTGACAATTAAAATAATCATTCAAGCTCTCTAAAAATTCCAGAGCAGAAAAGTTGCTTGAGGGAGAAAATATAACATCACTCCAAATATTCTTTCTCCAATATTAAGTGAAGCAAAAATGACTCCATAGCAATAAAACTCTACATTTTTCAATACTTTGTGTTTTAGCTATATAATCATTCTATCATATTTTAAAAGCCATGTTTTTTATGCCCAGTTCCACCTCTACACCAGACTATTTATAAAAGTCATAAGACAGAATGCAATGCACAATACACTTTTATAATGCTATGAAGAAGGACCACCGGAGAAATGTGAAAAAGCATGTGGAAGTTATAAACTGCCAGAATTTGGCCCTTTTCTATGTATGTCTTTAGAACATACGATCCTAATAAAATTAGTCATTACACTCACAATGTAATTAATTTATATATTTAAAATGCAGAGTTTTACAGGTACAATAAAACTTTTTCCACTGAACCAAGTGGGCATAAATCTTGGAAGTGTTTTTCTTGACAAAATGTTTGATTATTTTTGTGCTTTGTTTCAATCCTTTAGTATGAGACAGGAACTGTAAAAAGCTAAACTAAATCTATGTTCAGTAGATTTTGGAGATAGCTCTTTACAATCCTGTTCTGCAGGAGTCGTTTTATCTATATTAAGAGTGAGATATTTTAGACAAGTACTGCTTGCAAGCTGAACAGCCAAACATATTTCTAAATGATGATGAATAATTCATGAATATACACGGTTACAGTAAAAGGCTCAAAAGAACACGAAAAGGTCATTTTCTCTTTTTTAAAGTTTTTTTATCAGTTCCTTTTTTTACACTCAGTAATGAGGAGTGGGGCAGCTATGGCTCTAGCATATATGAGCTGAATTAATTCAGATTGTAGATGTTTCTGCTCTGAAACTCTGGACTCAGTTGGGGTCTTTGAAAGGCTGATCTTCATAAATGGTACGGGAGTTCATTTTTCCACTTTTAAATATGTGGTTAATATTTCTGATTATGTTTTAGGGCTATTTTATGGCACTTTTCTTTTGATTGCACTCTAGAGTGATTTTGATTTGTATTTTAAGATCTTTAAATGTACTTGAATATATATATTTAAAAGGGGGGAATCTTCTGAGTATTGAGTTAGCTGAAAATAATGCTGGTAGTATCTTCAGTGCACAGAGAGAAGACTGAGGCTCCATGCATAGCAGTCAACCAGAGACAAATACACGTGAAAACTTTATTATCCAAGCACCAGACCCCAGATCTGTATGAGATGATTTGTTCATGCTTTAATCCCAAGCTGTGCCACCATAACAGACCTCTTCAGGGTATTGCTGAAACTTTGAAGGGGGAAAATCCAGAATTCTCATGGACCTGTTATTGTCTCTTTTTGTATCTGTCTTTTACACTTATGTGCACTCACAGACTCACATTTATATACAGATATGATCTACAACAAACTAAATGTCCCCTGTACACTATATAGGGTATACAAGTAACAGTCATGGCAGAGGCAGTCGAAGGCCTATCAGCAGTTGGTAGCCAAATCAAAAAAGCAAGCGAGCATGTGTACATATGCCTTTGTTTATTACAGTTTCCCTGGCAAACCCCCAGCTTCTTCTGAAATATTGAATGGGCTTAAATTCCACACTGAGGGAAACATCCAAAAGAGAATGAGTTCATCTCAAAGAACCATCTTCTCTGTTCATGACATGCGTCTGATGAAGTGGGCATTCACCCACAAAAGCTTATGCTGCAATGATCTGTTAGTCTTTAAGGTGCCACAGGACTCTTTGTTGCTTTTTACAATCCGGACTAACACGCTATCTCTCTGATACTTCTCTGTTCAGGTATTCAAACATGGGGGGAAATGTTGATGAAAGGGGGCGATTTTTTTTTTCTGCCTTCAGTTTTTATGGTAAGACCTTTAGAAAATACTGAGACTTGCAGCATGCTCTCGAAAGGATCATACCATGGAGTTATAGTCCTTTACTGTATATTTCAATGGTTTATTTGGCTTAATCCAAAACCAGTATTCCTCTTTGAATCCGGCTGTTTTTTTGTTAAGGATTTTTTAGTAGTATTTTTTCTGAAGACTTCTCACTATATCTTCTATCACTTCTGTTCGTGGAGAGCTAATCACATACCTGCAGGTTAGCTCAGTTCCTGAGTAGGCCATACATATTTCTTTAAATTCTTAATCACGAACATCTGTGTTCAGGTATTTAGGTAGATAATGTTGGTTGATGAGCTACATTTATTAAGTACTATGAGGATGTTAGCAATAATTACACTCTCCATGCTAATGTACCATACTCCAAGTAAAAATAGAACATTCATGTTTGGTTGATGTTTAAATAATTTCATTATCAAGAAGAATAATAGGATTGACATTGACAACTTCCCTAATTACTGCACTTGACAGAAAACCAATGCTAATTAGAATTCCAAAAAAAAAAAAAATACACTGTTTATAATCAGCATAACATGCCTCAATTGAAGCACAGTTTGAATATCTGAGTTGCCATTTTAATTGTTGCATGTATAAAAGAACGGGGAATTATCTGTTTTTTTTTTAAAATTGAGTTGTGTATTCTATAGTTCACAAATGGTGTTGTCAGATAGGGGATTGTGTTGTCTTCCTAAATATTACAAGGTGAAAGGAACTTCTTTAAAAACAACTTTTTAACACTGCAATTAATGCTATAGCTCCACATTTTAAAACTGAGTTTTAAATGAGCACAGTAGAGACTTAGGAGCTATCTCAGTCCCCATGGTGGGCACCTAAGATATTATTAATTGTTTAATCAATACATATCTCCTTAAAAATCTCAACCAGCTCTATTCTGTGTGTGATGAGAGACTCTCCATAATTTCCAGTGTGTGGTTTCTAGGGAAAAGCCAGAGATCTTCTCATCCCTTCACTAAGGTTTATGGGTCTTTCCTGCTCAAAATTTCTTGCAGAGCTGGCAACAGCAAAAGAGTGTCCTGAAATCCCTTCTTCTCCAGAACTAAGACACCTCTGCACCACCCTGAGCCAGCTGCACCAAAAATGACTGGGAGGAAAGAGCACCAGAGCCCTTTTTCTTTGCCAAGTGTGTAGCATTGTGACTGGGCATACAAACCCTCCCTTGGAAAGGAAGGTATTGTCTGGTCTGCTGGTTATATATTAATTATAATAATTAAGAATTCCCAAATAACACTGTGTAGTTTGGCAGGGTCTCGTCCCAAGATCGGGCCCAGAGTTATTAGAATTACTTATCTTGAGAAATCTGATGTGCACAGGAGCAATACCCACACTTAGGAAAAGCCTTTTGCATTTGCATTAGTTTTATTAACATAGTTAGCAAAATTGCAAACACTACAACCCAGCAAAGAACCTAGAGGTGATATACAATGAGCATCCATAATCTCTTACCATCTCTTGTGGAGAAGTGTTAGTCACTATCTTCTTCATCGTCATCACCATCATGTATCATGCCGGTGTGTCTCAAGGCATGCAAGCTGGGATACAACTTTTATAGTGTTATGCTGATACCCACCTGATATGCCTAATGCATATTCAGTAAGGATTTCAGCTCCTTTACCTTATTTGAACCTCCATACCTTTCTCCCATAGGTTACTAGGCCTTTTACCTCAAGTTCATTAGCATATACATCAATTAGTTACCATGGCATTCTTGTGGTTGAACATGTGCTGATATTCCTAACTTAAAATACCTCAAGCTGGTACAAACTGTCATCTTGTCAGCAATTTAGTCATACTTGTTTATTACAGAAGTCTGTCTTGTGATATCTTATGATCTAGGGTTATCCTGGGTAAGTGTTCATGCTAAGACTTTTGGGGCATTATCATAGAATATCAGAGTTGGAAGGGACCTCAAGAGGTCATCTAGTCCAATCCCCTGCTCAAAGCAGGACCAATCCCCAGACAGATTTTTGCCCCAGATCCCTAAATGGCCCCCTCAAGGATTGAACTTACAACCCTGGGTTTAGCAGGCCAATGCTCAAACCACTGAGCTATCCCTTCCCCCCCTCCCTTTATTCATTTAGCTAAGCTGTTGTCATATAGGCCTTGAAGCTTGTACGCTCATTTCGTTACTGCCTTAACTTATACCTAATGCTTACTCATCAAATATTTATTCCTATAGGCTACAAAGGGGTTAAAGAGATACTTTGGATCCAGGTAGCTCTACCCTGCGCACACACGAAGTATGCATGGACTGGAGCTTAAAAGGAGAATGGAGCAGGTTAGTTCTGAGCAGCCAGTGGAGGTGAACTCTTAACTCCTGAGATGAAGTGCTATGGGAGGTCCATTTGTCTGGTGTCCTGGACTATTGAGAACCTACCTGACCTGCTGAGGGAAAAAGGGACTGTGACCACTTGAAAGTCCTGGGATTTATCCTTTGATTTATTCTGTTCATATATCTTTTCTTTGTCCTTTTGTGGGAGGAGACTGATAGCAAGCAATCCAGAGGAGCAGCGGTACAGCACATTTTGGAGGTGCAAAAATGTGCTGCCCACCACAGGGCCTTCGATTGGAACCTGATGGAGAGAATGGGCCTGGCTTCCCTTAAAAACTCCTGGATGGGGCTGAAGGCAAAAAGCCTACCCCAGATCCAGGGCAATCTGGACTACAAGGATTATAACCTGGAGGATCATGACTTTGTGAAGCCTGGAACCCCTTGACTGACAGCAAGATTATCCTTTGTTAGGCTCATAGTATATCCTGAAAGACATGGACAAAACTCACAGCCTGGCTGGCGGACTGAGTCATGGAAAAGCAGATCATTGTAGCGCTGGAGCTGTTGTCACTAGGGGGTGCCAGGAAAGAATATGCCCTTGCCTAAGCACTAAATGATGCCTGTGGTGAGTGATCCCCATCACACCCACCTGAGGAAAGGAAAACCCTGGAGGCCAATGGAGGAAACTACTTGCTTGTGGTGACTGGGTTTGCAGCCTTACAAACATTCAGTTTTAGGGGAACATTTGAGAACAGCCCTGTTGATTTCAATGTGACTGCTCAGATGTGTAATTATTTGCAGCAGGAGGTCCATAGGAAGTAGCTTTGAAGTCTGGTGTTTGTTTCTCAGTCTGTACACCAGTAATCTGGGGGCTTTTGTGAAGTTCAGTGAAGATCATGAATCAAGAAATAATGTTATAAATCCTTTGAAATAAAAATGATAGATCAAGGTTCAAATCAGTGTTTGTAGCTATAATCTCTCTGTCTATAATGGCCCAAGTCCAAAACACCCCAAACTTTGTGAAAGTTCAGATTTGGGTTTTGAAGTCTCGATCTGTGGATTTCCAAATCCAAGGATTTAGTTGAACCCACTCTGGAGCTAGGGGTTCAAATTCAGCTATGGCATAAGACACTATTGCTCTTGCTCAAATTAAAGGAGATGTACTTACTTCAGCCAGGATGGAATTTGGCCCAAAAGTTAAGGGGTGAATCTGTAGTCTTAGCTCAAGGCTTTTCTTTTAATATATTTTCTGTTCTTCTTTTTTCTTAAAAGTAGTTATTCTGGTATGTATTATGTGACTATGCTCCATGTATAGGTCACCACATAATTGTGCTGCCTGAGGAGCAGACTGGAAGTTTCCTATTTCTCTGTGGGAGGAGTAACCTGGGCCAGCCCTTACCTGGGGCAGCTGCCCTGGTCAGCACATTGGGAGGTGGAGCCAGAGCTTATTCATTTCACCCCACCGTATCCCCCAATACAGTAGAACCTCAGAGTTATGAACGCCTATGGAATGGAGGTTGTTTGTAACTCTGAAATGTTTGTAACTCCTGAACAAAACGTTATGGTTGTTTTGTTTTTTCAAAAGTTTACAATTGAACATTGACTTAATACAGCTTTGAAACTTTACTATGCAGAAGTAAGAAAAATGATGCTTTTAACCATCTTAATTTAAATATAAGTATAAACAGTTTCCTTACCTTGTCAAATCTTTTTTAAACTTTCCCTTTATTTTTTTAGTAGTGTACATTTAACACAGTGCTGTACTGTATTTGCCTTTTCCCCCCCCTCTGCTGCTACTTGATTATGTACTTCCAGTTCCAAATGAGGTGTGCAGTTGATTGGTCACTTCGTAACGCTGGAGTTTGTAACTCTGAGGTTTAACTGTATAAGGAAAGAACATAGCCACCCCATGGAGGCTGTTCTCCACTCCATGCTGCTATATGGTATGGGTATCTGGTTTAGGGGAGAAAAGAGATGTCTTCCTTACCTTGTTGCACTGGATACACATCCAGGATGGGCCACAATCTAGCCCTGGATTAACAACAGAACTGATTTGGGTTTCAGCATCAGAATTTGAGTAACAAACCAGTGTAATTGGATATTAAATAACTAATTGTTTAAGTTGAAGTGACACACTTTTCTCATGCTTTGAGTTCAGAATTTCAGCTCCACTGAAGAAGAAAAGAGAGACAGAATGAACTGCAGAAAAATATAGCTTTATCCAGCAGCTCAGAATAGATATAAAGCACTTTTCTTTATTCAAGGCAACACTAGCCAGGTCCTTTACCTTTGTTATGAAATAATAACATTTATGTAAAATGTAGGAAATGTAAAGATGATCTCGTAAAGACGGCTCTTATCGGTGAAATAAGAGCTCTGATGATATCCGCAACAGTTTCATTATTTATTTATTCAGAAATCATTTAAAATAACTTTTTCCATGCTATGCATACAGCACCATTATGCATATTAAAATTGTGACTGGTTCGGTTACAGAGACCCCATTGGGACTGAAGTTACCTCTGAGCCCGTTTTCCCTGCCAGCTTGGGATTCCAGAACCCTGCCTTGTTGAGCCAGACATGCTAGCAACACAGACCCAGGGGTGGTCCACACCCCCAAAGCTGCAATCTTTAACCAAAACCTGCTCAGCACCCAGACACCCAGTTACCAATGGGATCCACCCTCCCAAAAAATCCGTTTTACTCTGTATAAAGCGGTACATGGTAAACTCATAATTGTCCCCCTCTATAACACTGATAGAGAGAGATGCAAAGCTGTTCACTCCCCCAGGTATTAATCACTTATTCTGGGTTAATTAATAAACAAAAGTGATTTTATTAAGTATAAAAAGTAGGATTTAAGTGGTTTCAAGTAATAACAGACAGAATTAAATAAGTTACCATGTAAAATAAAGCATAAATATGCAAGTCTAAGCCTAATACATTAAGAAACTGATTACAGATAATATCTCACCCTCAGAGATGTTCCAATAAGCTTATTTCCCAGACTAGACTCCTTCCTAGTCTGGGCCCAATTCTTTCCGCTGTTACAGTCCTTGTTAGTTCCAGCTCAGGTGGTAACTAGGGGTTTTCTCATGACTGGCAACCCCCTTTGTCCTGTTCCACCCTTTTTATAGCTTTGGCACAAGGCGGGAATTTTTTGTCTCTCTGGATCCCCACCCCTCCTTCTAAATGGAAAAGTAGCAGATTTAAGATAGATTCCAAAATCACTGTAAGACCTCATTCTTCGTTACCAATGGGCTGGCCCACACGTCCACAGGAAGGCTTGCAGGTAAATAAACCATCTACAACCAATTGTGCTAGTCAATGGAAGGCATCAATATTCTAAATCACCATTAATGGGCCACGCTTTGCATAATTGCAATAGGATCTCAGAGTTATACCTTCTATTTCTAGCTTCAGATACAAGAATGATACATGCATATAAATAGGAGGAATATATTCAGTAGGCTATAACCTTTGTAATGATACCTTACAAGACACCTTTTGCATAAAGCATATTCAAGTTACATTATAGTCACACTCATTATAATATTTTATGGAAATATGCTTGAGTGCAACATCACAAAAATATTTACCTTTTTATATGACTAATAGAAAGAGAAAGAGCACTTCCAAAAGTAAGGAAAATAATTATATTCCATCTCCTCCTTCATAAAAAAAATCAATGTAGACAATAAACCAACACAGATAATTGTTTGAAATCAAACAATTTAAGGAATTTGTAATTATTTGATTGAGAATACTCTTCTTACCGTGTAGTGGAGACTAACATTTTCTCAGAAACCCCAAAATGCAGTATGCATGCAATGAATCGAAATGCAAAGCATAACTCTTCAAAGATGATCGCAACTAAAAAGGAGAACCAGACAATGTCTGTAAGTGAAAATGTCTCTGTATCATTGTCTAAGTCTCAATCATCTTATCATGGAATTCTGGGAAAATAAGTCTGACTCTATTCAATCTCTGAAACAGTTATTTGAATGGTAAAATGGTACATTCAGTCTATTTATCAAATCCTAACATTTTCTATCTTTTTAGGGACAAATTCTTTGCCATTGAAAAATTGACTCAGCTCCATTGTCTTCAATGAAGCTGCACCAATCTGCACCAGTAGAGAACTTGGCTCCATGACTTCAGCTTTACTATTTCTGCACAGATCAAATTTTTATTTCCATAAAATGATGTAAGTAGTCCTTTCATCATTACAAGAGATGAACAAGCAAGGAGTAAGGCATAGATTAAGCAAGACCTCCTGGAGATTTCTGTATCTTTTTTTTCCTCACTGCTAAATGTCTTCTTCCATTCTCCTTACTGTGGCTCTTCTGGATTAAATTATCTCCTCATTTGTGTGATATCTATTTGTGGGAGAAGAGATACTTGAGGAAGAAGAGCGGGGATACAAACAACAGAAAACAGAGGGTTTAAGAAAACCCACATGACGAATTTAATGGACTTTTTTTTTTTTTAACATTTTCACTGAAGGAAGGATCAGTTTGCTGGAGGAATGAGGGAGCCCAGACTCCAAATCCTCATTCCCAGGTATTCTTGGGAAAAGGAAATTGCAGACTCACTGTGCAACTCCCTTCATGGTGATGACTGGCTCTTCTCGGGTAGCATGGCCATCCCAGGAACCATGCTGCCTTTTTACCATCACAGCCCCACTTCTCTGAGAATGCTGCAAGCATGGAGTGTGAGTTAAGTTTTGTGGGGAAACAGTCATTCATTCTTAGATATTTGCCAGGCTCAAAGGAGATCATACCACAAATCTGGCTTCTCCCTTGGTCCTGGTCCCTTTCATCTTGAACATCCCACAGATTTGAGGCAGCGTGGCACACTGGGACTGCGAGAAAGGCAATAAATAGTCTGTCATTGGGCTGTTGGCCTCTCAAGCCATTCCTACTTGCCTGATCATTAACAGAATGGAGTATATAGCAAAATGAGGAAGATCGTCAAAATGATAGTAATGCACAAGAGAATATGTTGATGCTCTGGTGAAAAGTAATGGGAAGTGAGAGAACATGTGTAGTGTGCCTCTGTTTTGCTTACTGGTTGAGGTCAACCTAAGTGCCTGGTCAAAGGTCTATGCTTCACTCCAGGACAGATATTTGTTTTAAAAAGTCAACAACTGAAGTATAGCCGTGGCAGCAATACAGCTACTTTCCCATTTGTCATATGAGGATGCAACCACTCACAGTGCTACTGCAGAATCACCAATCCCACTGATGGAATGCATGGATGCATGATGTTGGTGATTGTTTTTGACACAGTAAACATCTTGATTTTTCTTATAACTGGTAACATTTCTCTTATGCAGATGAGATCTCTTCCTTTTATCTTGTCTGTGATGCTCTATTCAATTATTAGATGCATGGTACACAGTGCCAGTTTATTTCTTTATAATCTAGTTTCAGGACACTGCTATGCTCTGCCCTCAAGAGACTTGAGAACACTTCAGAACAATGAGGATTCAGACTGCAGGAAAGTTAAATGAGTTAATTGAGCTGCTGGGATAATTGATTTATATATGTGGTGCCTTCTCCCACACATTGGGTACTGCCACAGTATGTGCTTGTGCCAAGGACACACAACCCTCACCTAGACTTGTCTTTGTTTATTTCTCTTTTTAATTTGTTGTTAATAAAGAATGAATACATGGTTCAACAGTGGGAGTCTAGTAATACAAAGTACATTTATTTGAATGTCCTTGTTAACATAGTCTATTCTATAGTATGTTTTTTAACTAAATAGTGTTGGGGAATAGAAAGTAGTGTTCAGAGGCACATGGGGAAAATATAAATTGTCTTTGAAACTTTCCTCATGATGAGAATTTGTGCCCAGCATTTCCATTTGCCATCATCTTTTTATGCAGCTGCAATCTTTATGCATGCCTGAGTTGATGTTATCTGCCACTTTGACTGTCTTTGCTCAGCATAATAGGGATCTTGCAAAGCAGAGCTGATTGCTATGGTTATTTGTAATCTGCTATGTGTTAGGTTTCAAGAAGCTGCAAATGCAGATGCAGATTTTGGGTAGTATTGCCTTTTCCTTACTTAGACCATTTCCAGTTACTGAATCAATAGCCACTGCTTTGTGTCCAGTGGGTCCATTTCAGCAATCCTTACATGCAATAAATAGTTACTTAAGGAAGTAATCCCAGGAAAGTCCAAGGTTGCAGAATTAGGCCTGTTACAGAATCTTAGATTTGATGAGTAATTAAGGTATATCTTACAATGGCCTGTTGTGACCAGGGTCCCAGTGGGGGCCAGCTGAGATTACCCAGTTAGAGTGAACTGCAAAGAATGGAGCAGACAAACACCAAAGCTGGTGGATAATTCAATACTTAGATTTACCAAGCCAGCACTAAACATCTTCTGTTATACCTTACTGGTTACTCAGCAGTCCAAACAACACAGTTCCCTTGAAGTAACCCAGTCTCAGGCCTCCATCCAGATACCCAAGTCAAATATGATGCAGATTTCTGAAAATCTTATTTCATCATATAAAATAAAAGGTTCTACCAATCCCAAAGGATTGGACACATTACCTCCCAGGTTATTGAATATTCCAGATCTTACCCAAACACATGCATACAGCCAATTCTTATTCACTAAACTAAAATTTATTAAAAAAAGAAAAGGGCGAGAGTATGGTTAAAAGATCAAGACACATACAGACATGAGTTCAATTCTTGAGGTTCAGATTCATAGCAGAGATGGTGAGCTCTGTAGTTGCAAAGTGTTTTTAGAATTTAGTTCATAGGTTATAGTCCAATGTCCAATATCATATCCAGGGTGTACCAGCTTAACTGGGATCTCATCTTGAGACTCAAACTTCCCTTGATGAAGCTTAAGCAGATCTGAGATAAAAAGGATCAGGTCCTGTAGCGGGGTGGTCACTGGGAGAGGACTGCAGTGGGAGAAAAGCTAGGCTGATTGGGGGAAGCAGCCACAGGTGGGGCCACATCCCAATCAGACCACAAGCTGGCCCTATAAGAGGGCTGAGGACCAGAGACTGACACAGACACACTCTCTAGCTTCAGAGAGAGAAGGACCTGGCTGCCTGGGAAGCTGAGGAGGGTACCTACGGTGGAGCCATGCTGGGGAGAGACAGAGGGAGCTGGGGAGCTCCAGCCTAGCAAAGCCCCAGGCTGCAGGCCTAGTTAAGGTCCCACAAAAGGGTACTAGGGCTGCAGAGGGGCAACTCAGATATAGGCAGAGGCAGCTGGTCCAACCCCCCTTGCCAATGATGAGTGGTTTATAGACTGAAGTCTGCCCCAGGGAGCGGGGGCTAGATGATGACTGGCAGTAGCCTCTGAGGTAAGGTGGGGATAGGGGGTTGGGATTTCCTGGACAGGGAGACCCAGATTGTGAGTTACTGTGGGGGCAGAACCCTGATATAGAAGGGCACCGGGGTCTGGGAGGGACACGGGGGCTAGCGGCTGGCGAGACACTGGCCTGCAGAGGGTGCTGTGTGCTGGAAGAGCTAATTCCCTAGATGACCAGCAGGAGGCACTGCAGAGTCATCGCCCCACCACAGGTACCAAGGATCTTTTTTTATAATTTCAGGTCTTCTTTGACAAGTTGAAGTCCCTCAGGGAACAATAGGATCTTATTTCCTAAGCATTGTTGTTAATTATTCACAGAGATTAACATAAGGCAGTATATCACCGGTAATTAGCTATATGAATTAACATAAGACAATCGCCTGTTCCTTCACCATTCACAACAATTTGCTATACATTTCAAAGAGAGATGAATACAGAGATATCCCATGTTTACACTCCATTTAATGCTAGGATGTTCTTTTGATCTTTGAGTTATCAGAATACAGCATAGACAGGGACTGTTGATTACATTGTTGACTACTTCCCATACATATGTAAATACACAAAAACACAAACGTTATCTCTTTAAGGGTTGAATATGTGTCATATATTTTTCAGGATGTTTAACCCTTTCTGGCCATGCGTCACACCCCTGATACAAGACTGGTGTGCAAGGGAGAAATTAAAGCTCTTGGATACACCTTAAGGATCTCCCAACCTTGACAGGGCATCAGCCACAAGATTCTCTTTTCTTGTATATGAATTATGTCCATATCAAACTCTTGCAAAGCCAAACTCCAATGGAGTAATCTAGAATTGATTCCTTTTGCTTTGTGTAACCACACCAAGGGAGCATGATCACTGAGCACGGTAAACTTCTTGTTATACAAATAAGGTTTGAGTTACTTTACTGCCCACACAATTGAATAGCATTCTTTCTCTATCGTAGCACAGTGTTGTTCAGTAAGTGTCAATTTTTTGCATAGATATGCAATGGGGTGTCTCTTACCCCATTCCCCATGCTGCATCAGCACAGCTCCCAACCCCACATTAAAAGCATCTGTGCATAGCAAGAACATTTTCCTGAAATCAGGGATGACTAATATAGGCTCCTTAGCTAAGGTCGCTTTTATTTTTTGGAAGCCTTTTTCACAAGCCTTGGTCCACTTTACCTTGTCCGATTTCCCCTTTTTGGTAAAGTCTGTTATAGGGGCCACAATGTCGCTAAATCCCTTTACAAACTTGTGATAATAGTTGGCCAGCCCAATAAAGGATTGGATCTGCTCTTTTGTTTTAGGGGCAGGCCAGCCTTTTATGGTTTCTACTTTTAGGGGATCAGGGCATACCAATCCACTTGCCACTCTGTGTCCCAGGTATGATACCTCTGCAGCTCATAAAATGCACTTGGAGATTATAACAGTTAGGTTGGCTTCCCTTAACATTTGTAACACTACTCCCATGTGGTATAGATGATCTTCCCAGGAGCAGCTGAAAATGGCCAAGTCATCTATACAGGCTCTGGCAAAGGTCTGCAACCCAAATGGTAATCCAATTCATTTTTAATCCGAATGGTAGAACCTTGAATTCATACAGACCAGAATCCACTACGAAAGCAGATATTTCCTAGGCATCAACATCTAAGGGGATTTGCCAGCATCCTCAAGTGCTTATGGAAGTTGAACCCCCAATTGGTCCAATAAATCCTCTATGCGGGATATGGGGTATGGATCAGGCTGTGTGATTGCATTTAGCTTTCTGTAATCCACACAAAACCTCATGGTTTTATCCTTCTTGGGCACCATCACAATAGGGGAGGGCCAGGGATTATTTGATTTAGTAATTATTCCCATTTCCAACATGCTTTCAACCTCCTCCTGGATCTGCCTTTGCATTTCCCCCTTGGCCCGATATGCTCTGCTAGGCGCTGGGTGGGGCCCTATGGTTTGAATGGAGTGCACAATCATATTAGTTAAACCTGGCTGTTGGGAGAATGTTTGCCTGTGGTGTCTTAACAAGGCTAACATCTCCTGCTTTTGGGTAGGACTTAAACCTTTCCCAAACTCAATGCTTTCCAGCGGGGTTTCTTCCTTGCTTTCTGTAATTAGGTCAATCAAAGGGACAGATAATGTTCCCTCATCAGCACAACAAATTATATTGACACCTGCTTCCTTTTCATGATAAGCTTTCGGTCTATTAGCATATACCATCTGTATAGCTCCTCTTCCATGAGGCTTCTTGACATTATAGGTAACCTCATGAACCCTTTCCACTACCTCATAGGGTCCATCCCAAATGTTCTCCATTTTATTTTTCCTCACAGGAATCAACATAAGAACCATATCCCCAGTTTCAAAAGCTCTTTCCTCAACATGCTTATCGTCAGTTCACCACTAAAATACCCCCCACTCCAGGTGGATCTTAGCTAAAGGAACAGTTACAGGAAACTCGGCTAGAGCCAGAACAGTTATGTTCTGGCTTGCCAGTTTGTGCTCCTCTTGGACATAACACTTCTTAACCAAAGTAATGTCTGACGCCATGTCTCATCAACCATGACAATCCACACCATTCACCGTTGTGTTTCTAATAAATTCATCCCTACCCCTCCACGACTCAGTTCTGACATAAACAATGAGGAGTCCTTGTGGCACCTTAGAGACTAACAAATTTATTTCAGCATAAGCTTTCGTGGGCTAGAACCCACTTCATCAGATGTATGAAGTGAAAAATACAGGAGCAGGTATAAATACATGAAAGGATGGGGGTTGCTTTACCAAGTGTGAGGTCAGGCTAACAAGATACATCAATTAACAGCAGGATACCGAGGGAGGAAAAATAACTTATAAATAATAAATATAAACTAATAAATTTGTTAGTCTCTAAGGTGCCACAAGGACTTCTCGTTGTTTTTGCTGGTACAGACTAACATGGCTACCACTCTGAGTTCTGACATAATTCACAAAACTCTGTCCTTCCCCTACATTCTCCTTTGGGGCTAGAGAGACAACATTAACATTTACAGGGTTAGCTACTGCACTCACAGTTATGGCATTGGCACTCACAGGGATATCAGGTCGTGGGGTAGTTTGGAATTTTGAATAATTTGGCCTTATGTGCACAGGCATTCCACATTGATGACAGGTAACCGGCTTCCCTTTAGGGTAAGAGGTTTTGGACTCTGGGCTCCCATGAGCTCTTTTATCCATGTTGGGACCATTACAGAAAATTAAAGTTTGAGGAAAGATACAAAATTAAAGTGCTGTGAAGTGGTAGTATAATTTAGCATACTTTGTAAGTGACAAAGACAATAGCAGATAACTGTTTACAGAACCTGAAAGTGAAGGTCTTGATCAACAAACACACACAGGCCTGACATTATACAGGCATAGTTCCATTGTATTTGATTTTGCAGTGACAGAATAATATTTTAAAGACGTGCTCGCTTTACAATTCAATTAAAATTATATATACTGAAATGGAACAATGCAATGCTATGTGATGAGAGATAATAGGTGTGATATAAGATGGCAAATTAGCTCTCTGGGGAAAATGTAGATTTGTGAAATTTTGGGGGGGGGGGTTAATTAAAATAAGTGGTATGTCTAATTTGTAATGTGACTAGTGTTTTTATAAAGCCATAATTAAACTTATTTACATATTAAATGTCTAAATTTTAGAGTTATAATTCTTAAGTGGAAAACTGATAACCATTTTAGAAATGTAGTGGAGCATTAAGAGGAATACAAACTATGAAGTAAACATAAAAAAAAGACTAATTTGACCCTGAATTCCTGACATAGGCAAAATCTTTTTAGACTTCAGTGGAAGCACTTTATGTATAGGCGTTGCAAGGACAAGTGAATATGTGAGCAAGAAGTAGATTTCATGGCCCTGGAATTTACATTTCTCTAAGAAAGAGTTGAATGTGTTCCAGTTCCTTATTTTGAATAGGGCTCCATTTTTCTAAATAAAAATCTGATTAGAATTCTGTCTTTAAGAAGTACAAAGTGGGATTTGTTCTGGACAACTACACTGAAAAATGGGGGGAAGTATTCAATGTTTGTGTGTGTGGTGAGAAATGGATAGGTGTGCTTCATTCCACAGTGAACTGAATGTGGAGGAAATGAGATCTGGGCGTCCCCAAATCTCATTTCCTCCACATTCAATCCACTATGGAATATAAATGCACACATAGTGCTAGCTATATATAATGGTAGGAGAGGAGGAATGTTACCTGTCAGCTGTCCTTTATTGAGAGGTTTTGTTAATAACTTCAGTTATCAAGTGGATATAAAGATCATGTTGGTCTTGTCAGTGTTTCCCATTGAGAAGCTGAATTCTGTTCCACATAGTTTATTTCTAATAGATTTTTTTTGGTGTGGATGCTGTTGAAAGACTGACTTTTATTGTTACATCAGTTGAACCTGATAATAATAATACTGGAAGATGGTTACTTCATTTGGGAAAGCAATAGGTGGGAAGAAAGAGTGATAGATTCTGTTTTTTGTACTATATATACTTTTGTCCTATGAATGAACTGCTGTGCCTTCCAATGAAAGAATTGTTTGCATGAAAATTCCCTGTTCTGGTAGGTTTATAGATACTGCATTGTTCCTCTTGTGGTATACTTCCAAGTATAAAAATCTGCAGCATGTAGACCGGGGTCGGCAACGTTTGGCACGCGGCTCGCCAGGGTAAGCACCCTGGCAGGCCGAGCCAGTTTATTTACTTGCTGACGTGGCAGGTTCGGCCAATCACGGCCCCCACTGGCCGCGGTTTGCCGTCCTGGGCCAATGGGGGTGGCAAGAAGCTGCGGCCAGCACATCGCTCACCCACGCCGCTTCCTGCCACCCCATTGGCCCGGGACAGCGAACCGTGGCCAGTGGGGGCCATGATCGGCCGAACCTGCCGCGTCAGCAGGTAAATAAACTGGCCCAGCCCGCCAGGGTGCTTACCCTGGCGAGCCGCATGCCAAACGTTGCCAACCCCTGATGTAGACTATGTGTTCTATAATAGTAAGTCTTGGGTGCCATAGACATAAATAGGAAATCAAACCTTACTGAATGTCTTGGACAAGTCATTGGAAAACACTCCCCTTCCTCCTAAAAAAGTTGTCCTTACTCAGAAAGCAGATACTTTCATGTTGGAAACCCAATTTTGTGTCAAAACAGTTGAATTGGAAAATTTTTGACCCGCTGTCTTAATTTAATTGAACTTAATGGCGTTATAACAATTTACACTGATTGAGGATCTGGTCCAATATCTGAGTGCTTGACTTCAGTGATATGCAGTTTTTGCTCTTTCTTGTTATACTTTTGGTATCCAGCTGTCAGAATTTATTGCAATTAAATTCAGTTACATAACTGATACCCTGCGGGAATGTTCATCTGAAGTTGCAAGAAAGGAAATAGTTACTTTTAGAAGACATAGCACTGAAAGAGAGGGTGGAATTTTATGAAGGAGAACAGTGTTTGGTGTTATTCTACAGGGCATAACACTTCATCTTACAAAGATTCTTCATTACAAAGTCTGTTTGTTTATGGCATCAGAATGGGGAAATGAGGGTGTAGTTGGATTAATTTATGATTGATGTAAAGAGAAGATATTCATTAATGAATAAATTGAATGCCTCTGTAAAACATCTCTCCTTTATGAGAAGAATAACAAGTAGAGCGCTCTCCTTGTTAGTCCTCTACCTAATCTTGGGGGATGCCAAATATTTCTAAAGCTGAAAGTTTAAAATATACTTAAGTACGTAACTCAGGCACTAGGGATGAACAATACATGTAAGGGGCACTAAGAATGAAATAGTAATGGTAACTTACAGCGATATTCATTGTGGGAACAGAATGATACATCTTCTGATGAAATAACATACTATTGGGTCAAATACCGAAACTATAGAGATTTCTCCTTGGCATGTTTCAAAAAAAAAAAAAAAAAGAGGTTTTGATCATTCTTCTTCCTGCAAAAATTTGCATCTTCCCAAATGTATCCAAAAGCAAAGGAAGAGTCATAAAACTGGAGAATCATATAACTTCTGCATAAAAGACCCATGTATAAAATACATCTACCTCAGTAACTTACATATTCTATGGGCTCAGAGCAGGCCTGATCCAAAGCCCACTGAAATCAATGGAAAGATTTCCATTGCTTTCAATGGGCTTTGAATCAGGCCCAATAAGCACTATTAGTTCTCATTTGTAGCACACAATTAATCTTGCAACCAAAACACCTCCAATACCTTTGGCTAGATTTTTCAGTATCTTTCCCCATAGATAGATCTCTTGTCAAGATTGTCTACACAGAAACATAGACATAGACGCCAGTAAAATACTTAATTTCCAATGTGAGCAGGATTAAGTACAGATAATAATATTACAGCGCTAAGCAATAATGCTTAAGGACATCAAAGATGCCATTAAATCCTTGTTTAACTATTTTTAGGTTGCCTTTTGAAAGAAAACAAGCAGATAAAAACATCTAATTGAAGTTAGCCCAGGGAAGATAAAAGGCCCCTAGACAAGAGTCCATTTTCTTCCACTGTTTAGATTGATGATAAAGATGTTAACTATGAATAGGGTGATGTGTGTGAGTGTACAGGAACAAAACATTAATAGATTTTGCCTGTGGGCTTTAGGGTTCATCTATCTATTCTGATGGCACAAGAAAAAAGTTTAAGATAAAATGAGGCTCTCGGACCCATACTTTTAAAAGATATTTAAGCACCTAAAGAAGCTGATAGGTGCCTAGTAGGATTTTTAAAAGTGCCTATGGGAGTCAGGCACATAGGTGTGTTTGAAAATCCCACATGGCACCTAGCTGCATCTTTAGGTGCCTAATAACTTCCCAATATCTGGTTCTAAAAGATTAATTAAGGTTCCAAAATAACATCAACATACTTGAAATTTTTCATTCTGTATTTCACATATATCATGCAGGATCTTGTCTCTTTGGTCTTGTAAATAGGCCATGCTACTGTACAGGCCTAATGTCTGAGGGGAAAAAATTCTGTTTCCATGCCTTCAAGAACTCTCATCAACCTGATGTTTCTTAATCAAGCTTATTTTTCTATGCAATCAATTTGATATCTTAGTGCTTTCCCTGATTGCTAGTCTTCTCAAAATAGCGTTGTCCATTGATTGTTAGTTTTATATCTTTATTTTTATTACAGCTTCCTGCAATCTCAAAGCAGGGCTTTCAGATTAAAAGAACAGTATCTTGAATTGGATTCCATAATATCTGTACTGCGACCTTGGACCAGTCACTTCATTCTTCTGTGATTTTATTTCCTCTCCTACCTTTTGCCAGTCTTGTGTATCTAGATGGCAAGCTCTTTAAGGCAGGGACGTCCTCTTACTATTTGTGTATATGGATTTTAGCACAACAGATCGGGGCCTCTAGAGGCTACTGTAATACAAATCATAAGAATAATGGACAATCTGACAAGTCAAATACATACCTACTGAGATGGATCTGAAGGGAGCCATAACTGTTTCCTAGCTAGTGGAAACAGCTTAGGAATTAAATCCACGCTCTTTAAAGGGACACCATTTTGAAATCTAGTCAAGTTAAAAAACAAACACTCCCCCCCAAGCTGAAACTGGTTTTAGGTACCCCAGAACTCTCCAGTTTTTCTGATTGTAAAATGCTTCTCTCTTCTCACAAATAATAACGAGTATGCAGGAAAAAACACAGAAATGATCTATACTTCGTGACTAGTTAAAGTGCTATCAAATGCACAAAGTCCCTGTTTTTTTTTTAATTTAATAGTCTTATGATAGTTGTAACTACAACAGACTACAAATTCAGACTGGTGAGTGGCTTTGTAAGTAAGGTGTCCTCTATGTTTATTATATGGTATCTATTAGTCTGTTCAACTCCTATTAGCTTTAATGGGAATTAGATTTGGCTGTATCTATCCAATAAACATTTTTTATTTATTAAAAAAAAAATCAAATCCAAAGAAATAAATGGTAATCAAAGGCAAAAACAACCAGTGTAATAGATCTAAAGGTGAGTAGTTCTGGCAACCATGACTCTCTCTACTGGTTTCAGAGTGGTAGCCATGTTAGTCTGTATCAGCAAAAACAACGAGAGTCCTTGTTGCACCTTAGAGACTAATAAATTTATTTGGGCATAAGCTTTTGTGGGCTAAAACCCACTTCATCGGATGCATGAAGTGAAAAATACAGGAGCAGGTATAAATACATGAAAGGATGGGGGTTGCTTTACCAAGTGTGAGGTCAGTCTAACGAGATAAATCAATTAACAGCAGGATACCAAGGGAGGAAAAATAACTTTTGAAGTGCTAAAAGTGTGGTACATTACAGACAGTTGACAAGAAGGTGTGAGTAACAGTAGAGAGAAATTAGTATTGGGGAAATTAAGTTTAGGTTTTGTAATGACCTAGCTACTCCCAGTCTTTATTCAGGCCTAATCTGATGGTATCCAGTTTGCAAATTAATTCCAGTTCTGGAGCTTTATGTTGGAGTCTGTTTTTGAAGGGTTTTTTTGTTGAAGAATTGCCACTTTTAGGTCTGTTATTGAGTGACAAGAGAGAATGAAGTGTTCTCCAACTGGTTTTTGAATGTTATGATTCCTGATGTCAGATTTGTGTCCATTTATTCTTTTGCATAGAGATTGTCTGGTTTGGCCAATGTACATGGCAGAGGGGCATTTCTGGCACATGATGGCATATATCACATTGGTAGATATGCAGGTGAATGATCCCCTGATGGTATGGCTGATGTGGTTAGGTCCTATGATGGTGTCCCTTGAATAGATATGTGGACAGAGTTGGCATGGCAGTTTGTAACAGGGTTTGGTTCCTGGGTTGGTATTTTTGTTGTGTGGTGTGTAGTTGCTGGTGAGTATTTGCTTCAGGTTAGGGGGCTGTCTGTAGGCAAGGACTGGCCTGTCTCCCAAGGTCTGTGAGAGTGAGGGATCGTCCTTCAGGATAGGTTGTAGATCCTTGATGATGCACTGGAGAGGTTTTAGTTGGGGGCTGTAGGTGACGGCTAGTGGCATTCTGTTATGTTCTTTGTTGGGCCTGTCTTGTAGTAGGTGACTTCTCGTTAGCCTTCTAGCTCTGTCAATCTGTTTCTTCACTTCACCACGTGGGTATTGCAGTTTTAAGAATGCTTGATAGAGATTTTGTAGGTGTTTGTCTCTCTCTGAGGGATTGGAGCAAATGTGGTTGTATCTTAGAGCTTGGCTGTAGACAATGGATCGTGTGGTGTGGTCTGGATGAAAGCTGGAGGTGTGTAGGTAAGTATAGTGGTCAGTAGGTTTCCGATATAGGGTGGTGTTTATGTGACCGTCGCTTATTAGCACTGTAGTGTCTAGGAAGTGGACCTCTTGTTTGGACTGGTCCAGGCTGAGGTTGATGGTACGGTGGAAATTGTTGAAATCTTGGTGGAATTCCTCAAGGGCCTCCTTCCCATGGGTCCATATGATGAAGATGTCATCAATGTAGCGCAAGTAGAGTAGGGGTGTAATGGGACGAGAACTGAGGAAGCGTTGTTCTGAGTCAGTCATAAAAATGTTGGCATACTGAGGGTCCATGTGGGTACCCTTAGCAGTGCCGCTGACTTGAAGGTATAAATTGTCCCCAACTGTGAAATAGTTATGGGTGAGGAATTCTGGATGCCCCATCATCTCAGGCATTGGCACCCTGACAGCAGGATTATATGGCTATGTAGACTCTCTCCTCAGGCCCTACGCTACCAGCACTCCCAGCTATCTTCGAGACACCACTGACTTCCTGAGGAAACTACAATCCTTTGGTGATTTTCCAGAAAACACCATCCTAGCCACAAGCCCTCTCCACCAATATTCCACACAAAGATGGACTACAAGCCATCAAGAATAGCATCCCCAATACCATCACGGCAAACCTGGTGGCTGAATGTTGTGACTTTGTCCTCACCCATTTCAGATTTGGGGACAATTTATACCTTCAAGTCAGCGGGACTGCTATGGGTACCTGCATGGCATATAGCATCAAATATAGAAATATGGATTAATACAAATACACTTCTATAAAGTTTCGATTCAAGATCATTGAAGGGAAAATAAGAGTAAAATGAAAACTCGTTGGTGTACCCAATCATCAGTCGGTTTAAATCAGAATAGTTCTACGGCAGCCAATGTTGATGTATGTCAGCTGAGAATCTGGCCCTTTGGCCCTCTGGCTACGCTAATATGAATATATCCATCCAGTTATCACTCTTTTCTAAGCCAAGTCTGGTTGAGAACTCCTATCTTCTCTGACTTGCTTGGTTTGAGTGATAGCACATATCTCACCTGCACCTCTGGATGTCTGTGATCTAGAGCAGAGGGAAGTACTAAATATTCTCTGGTAATTAAGTGACAAACATTGTTACAATCTAAATTTAAAAACAGCACCATGCTGCCACCCAGAATCTAGCTTGCATCCACCATAAATAGTTATGTGAAGATCGCTCCAGGGTAAGGAATTCTTCATTGGAATAGGACCAGCATAGTGGGGCCTACTCTGCCACTGTACAATTATAGAATCCTAGAAGATTAGGGTTGGAAGAGACCTCAGGAGGTCATCTAGTCCAAGCCCCTGATCAAAGCAGGATCAAGTCCAACTAAATCATCCCAACCGGGGCTTTGTCAAGCCAGGCTTTAAAAACCTGTATGGGTGGAGATGCCACCACCTCCCTATGTAACCCATTCCAGTGCTTAACCACCCTCCTAGTGAAATAGTTTTTCCTAATATCCAACCTAGACCTCCCGCACTGCAACTTGAGACTATTGCTCCTTGTTCTGTCATCTGCCACCTCTGAGAACAGCCTAGCTCCATCCCCATCTTATTTGGAACCCCCTTGCTCCAGTTAGTTGAAGGCTGCTATCAAATTCCCACACTCTTCTCTTCTGCCAACTAAATAAGACCAGTTCCCTAAGCTTCTCCTCATAAGTCATGTGCCCTAGCCGCCTGATCATTTTCATTGCCCTCCACTGGACTGTCTCCAATTTTCCACATTCTTTCTGTAGTGGGGGGCCCAAAACTGGACGCAGTACTCCAGATGTGGCCTCACCAGTGCCGAATAGAGGGGAATAATAACTTCCCTCGATCTTCTGGCAATGCTCCTACTAATGCAGTCCAATATGCCGTTTGCCTTCTTGGCAACAAGGGCACACTGTTGACTCATAGCCAGCTTCTCGTCCACTGTAATACCCAGGTCCTTTTCTGCAGAACTGCTGCTTAGCCAGTCGGTCCCCAGCCTGTAGCAGTGCATGGGATTTTTCCATCCTAAGTGCAGGACTCTGCACTTGTCCTTGTTGAACCTCAGCTTTTTTTGGCCCAATTCTCCAATTTGTCTAGGTCACTCTGGGCCCTATCCCTACCCTCCAGCATATCTACCTCTCCCCCCAGCTTAGTGTCATCCGTGAACTTGCTGAGGGTGCAATCCATTCCATTATCCAGATCATGGATGAAGATGTAGAACAAAACTCGTCCCAGGACTTACCCCTAAGGCACTCCATTTGATACCAGCTGCCAACTAGACATCGAGCTGTTGATCACTACGCATTGAGCCCAACTCTCTAGCCAGCTTTCTATCCACCTTATGGTCCATTCATCCAATCCAAGCTGTGACTGGAGCTTCCCTAAACTCTGACATCCAGATCTTCTGTTTTTGAGTGTTCTGGCCACTTGCAGGCAAAGTCTGCTCCAGCTTACACTGTGGTGTTGGCCCAGCACAAGCTGCTTCTGGATCTGTGAAGTGCAAATGTGACCTTTACCTTAACTTTCTTCTCCCCCGACCTCCCCCCTGTGCTTTTTGTCCATATCAGGGGATCATGCCCAAATATTTTGGTTATTTTATTTCAAATAAACTGGAAGTTATGTCATTCTGTAAACTAAACTCTTGTGTTTATCAATTCTTGCAATTAATCCTGAATAGGTTATTTTACAAGCATTTAATTTGAAATACACACCTGTGATGGGTAGAACACTCAGTGACCGCTTTACTGTATTGAGGGTTAATAAAGTCATTCTAAAATGACTGCAATATACAAATACATGGAGAAAAGCTGCTTGCTACAGGATAAACATCGGGAAGGCTGGGTGGATTTTGCATACTTCATATGTTCTTTATGGTTTCTTATATATTTTCATATTCTAAGTATAAACAATACAGGGAAATTATAAACTCAAAATGAAATTGTAAAGTGTATCAGTTCTCAAAGGTGGCAAGTCATTATTATAAAGGGAAGAATAAAAACTTACAAGCAAGTGGGTCATTTTTTATATCTTTACCCCAGGTATTAATCCAGACTCCTCTTATCCTTCTGTCCCATAATCTGAAAATAGGTTATGTCCTGTAGCATGAATCATTTGTATTGGAAAGTCCCCTGTCTGTGACTAAATTCCACATCTCCCCATTCCGTTCAGATAATTGGATTTCTGTAGTATATCACAGTTTAAATTTCAGGGAAAGTTGATGGATTTAAATTTTGTCCTCCCTCAACCCCAATTTCTCTCTTTATCCTCAATTCTCTGATATCTTATTATAAAGATTGAAAATGCATTTAATTTTCTAAACAGATATATTTTTTTTCATCTTGCCAAAATTGTCTTCCTAGAGTGTAATGCTGGTAAATACCAACTTGCCTCCCCCCACCCCCTTTTCTTTCCTATTTGTGTATTGGCACAATCAACTTTGTCAAGTGCAACTCTGGGACTAGTGCTTGATATTTGCTGGTGCCGAGCCAGCAGAGGAAGAGCTAGAGCACATAATTGTTTTTCTGATGACCTTTTATAAGCATAGACATTTTAATTAAAAAGGAATCATTTACAGGCTCCCCCTTAAGACAAAACCGTCAGAGAGTTTTGTCACCAAAGGAAACTGGTTTTGTTTTTTTATCACTAATGATCCTTGTTTAGGGACAAGGATTTACCTACATGTTGGAGAATGAATGAAAGTGTGTCCAGATGCAATAATAAATTAAAATAAATAAAGGCTCCTAAACCCACATGCATGACTTCAGCCTGCAAAACAGTCCTGTTAAATATAACCCATACTCTGAATCATAAACCTCAAGATGCTATCCAGGAGAACAGTGTTTTAAAGTAGACAATACTGTTGGTTTATCGAACTGATGACACATAGATAAAGCCAAAGGCTTTTCTTCCAAGAACTGTTAATTTAGGAAATAATGAAGATGTTACAAGCATGTCAATACTGTTCTCTCACTTGTTAGAGGAAACCAAATTTACAAAATATTTGGGCTCAATCATAAACATGGCCTCATTTTTCTAGGCAGTATACAATCTGAGCAATAATGCCTGGGTTAGGTTACAGATTTTCCAATAGTCAGGGGTGTTTGGGTATGAAGCTTTGGTTCATCTTATTATAGATATAGAAATCAACAGGATCAGCAGTATTCTGATCTGGTTTCCTACCCCTCCAAATATGCCTGTTTTTGCCTCACCAAAAAAAAATGTTCAAGGGTTATTCTTATCTGCAATTTTGTCTTTCCTTCATCTTTATGTGGACTAAACAATAATTAACTAAGATATTGGGAGGTGAGGATTTGCATTTCTGGGCATATTAATTTTATTCTTTATAGGTTTGGGCAATTTTTCAGAGTATATTAATTTTGAAAATATCAATTTGGCACTTAATATAAAAATACAATATATAAAACAAAGCACTGCGAACCAGAAAGGAATTCCAGTGAAATAACATACTATGTATTGGAGCCTATGAGATCCATATTATTTTATGGACTTATTTTATTATAGGGACAATAGGATCTGTGATTGGGTATTCACCCCAACCAGCCCTGAAAGGGTTAAAAAAGCTTTAAAAGGTCCAATTAGTGTGGCAAGCTGCATGTGAGGGGACTAGGCTGCAAAAGAAATCCCTGACTGGAAGATGGAGCTCAGCTGAGCAGTTATGAGCTGGGCTAGTATAAAGGCAGGATGCCAGCAATAGAAATGGCTCCATTGAGGAATTCTGTAGCTTCCCTCTGTGCATTACAGAAGGGAGGAGAGAACCCAAGCACAGTGTTAAGACCCTGGGATCCTGGCCCTCAGGGTAGGACATACTTAGAAGTGAGAAGGGTGGAGAAGAGAGCCTGTGGGAGGCAGGTAAGAAGCAGCCCAGAGGGAGAGCAGCAAGGTGGGGGACTGAGTAGACCTTTGCTGTGTAGTGGATTGGAATCTGGAGTAGTGGGTGGGCCTACCCCACTTCCCCTACCAGCCTCTGACAGTGTCTGGACAGTGGGTCCAGTGAGACACTATATACTGGTAGGGGAAATCCCATAGTGACCTGGCTGGAGAGTTGAGTCATTAAGATAATTCTGGAATGAAAGAGGGGCTAGAGAGTGAGAGAAAGAGGACAACAGGGAGGGGAGAGACTGCAAGGGGAGGTGTCAGACCTGGAAGAGAGCTATTCCCAGAACAGCCAGGAGGAGATGCCACCTGTGCTGACTAGAGCATCCTGTGACAAGACCTCAGTGCTGCTTTTGTACTGTGCTTTTCTGTATGGAACAAAGACTTACTCCTTAAGGATTACTGAACTACAATAAAAAAATGTTAAAGGGATATTTTAAAACTTTTGTTAACTGAATTTTTTTTGGTTCACTCTGGTCAGTTTCCCTACTGCCTTTAAAAACAAACAAAAAATACAATCTGTCTACCTTCAGAGTGTTAATATGACTTGTAAGTATTCTCACACTTGCTTCTTATCAAACTGTCTGTACTGAGCTACCTTGATTATCACTTCAAAAGTTTTTTTCTCTTACTTAATTGGCCTGTCAGAGTTGGTAAGACAACTTCCACCTGTTCATGCTCTCTGTATGTGTGTATATATTTCTCCTCAATATATGTTTCACTCTATATGCATCCGAAGAAGTGGGTTGTAGCCCACGAAAGCTTATGCTCTAATAAATTTGTTAGTCTCTAAGGTGCCACAAGTACTCCTGTTCTTTTTGAGGATACAGACTAACACGGCTGCTACCCTGAAATATGACAATGACAACTATGAAACTCTCTTCAAAGAGTAAGTGAAAGATGTATGAAAAGGCCCTCTTAGTGACACCCTGGCAATGTGTTTCTCTGGATGACACACTCCATGTATATGCATGTGTGTATGTATCTAAAGAAGATGGCACAGGTAGCAACACCTATAGTTAAGGCTGCCTGACACTTTCTATTTTAAGACCCAATTTTCACTTGCTTATAACTTTGCCAACTTTTAACTCTTCAGGCTGAAATTTCCTATGCCTGATGTATGCCTAAGGATTGTCTATATAATTTTGAAGGGGGAGGTAGTGGTTTCAATAAGAAAATTTCAGACACTTCTGAGAATGAGATTAGGGGAAAATACAGTGTTTTGGAGCAGGGACTTGGGTGGGAGGGAGGAGAGGGTGTCACCCTGATGCCAGTGTTGTGCTTTTTGCTATCCTCATAACATTTATCCAAATTTGGCCAAATTGTAAACCTTTTAAAAATCTGAATTCTCTCTAACTCGGTGGAAACTTGTTAGAATTTGGAAGCTAAATTCTCTGAGGGTTTCATCTGTACTGAACATGCTCCAGCCCACAGTTGAGCAGGATTTCTTCCCTGCAACTGCTATTCTGGGCTGCTGTGGCATCTGCCCTTGGAACTGAGATCGGGGAGATTGTCTTTAGTGCTTTCAGCATACTCACTGCTGGATCCAGGCAGTGTGACTGAAATAGAGGTGGGAATAGAAAATGGAGTAGACTGGGACAAGAAGGCTAAGGAAGGTGACTGGAGTTGGAAGATGGGGGGCTGGACTGGCTGATTGGGACTGGGATAAGGAGTCCAGGGGGTGGACACTCCTACTAACTAGCTGAGGAGTTGGGAGAGGACAGTGCTGAGGAACTAGATGGGGGACAAGAACAGGCTGGAGGGGTCAAGTGAAGATGGGAGTCAGGCTTTCTAGGGAGTAGGGAAAGAAGGGTCTGTGACCACTAGAGCATATATCTTCCAGAACAAGCAATGAAACCCAAGATTCTGGAGTCTCAATATTCCTCTGCTGTCAATAAATATCTGTGAAACCTACTGCAGAAAATGTCTCATCCCCTCTCTAGTGCTTGCTCATGTAGGGGATGACAACCTACTGCAATCAATTACTCCTTTAGCTCAAGTAGGAACTCTGTCAGAGGCAGAGATAGAATCCAATTCTCCAGAGCAGTATTTAATTGCTTTGACCATGACACCATGCTTTCCCATCCTGTAGCACCCTTCTTCATTTACTATATGCTTTCCAACTTCTGCAATAAATGGAGCAGGGTTCTTATAGACAACACCCTCATTCACTTCAGATTCTTGTCCAATAGAGAATCCATTATGCCTTTTATGTAACTGATACATGGAAGGAGTTATGATGGGGACAGTATAGGAGATGACATCCAAGTGGAATTTATTATCACTACATTAATAGTAGCAGCTGATAACAGGATCCTTTTCTTGTGGTGAGCAGAAAGACCTTTAGCAACAAGACTGGATCAAAAATATTCTAGAATAAGCTACAGTACAAAACATTATTTGATTAGTAATATAAGAAGCCATTTTTTGAGGTGTTGCATCTCTTGAATATGACAGGCTAAATTGGATTTTAAAAATTTCGGAAAGTATATTTTCTTAAATGTATGGTCACAAATCACTTTAAGTTGTCACTGAGGATCTGTATGGGAATTCTGTAGCTTATAACTTTCCTGTATATTAAATTTTTGAGACAGGTGCACTTATTGGGGTCAGCCTCCTCCATCTTTTGCTACTGATTGTTAAATTGTGTTTTGTTCTCTTTAGTCATATTTCTGTTAAAATACCAAAGTTTACTGGAAATGTGATTGTCAGAAACTTTAATATGGATTTTTTTGCATGTGAAGATTCCTGTCTAAACCTTAATACCATTCCTTATCTGCCCGACTACTGCAGTGTATATAACTCCTTTACAGAGTTCTACAATACTAAGAAATGCTTTTTTTAAAAGATGCCAATACTTTAGTACAACGTGTGGATGTGTGTGTAGAAAGTCAGCAGGAGGAAGGCTGGGGCAAAAAAGGGGAATAGCTATAAATATCCAAGGAACACGATCCAATGACCATTGAAATCAATGGAAAGATTCCTAGTGACTTCTATAGGTGTTGGATTGACCTCAGAGGAATAGATTAACAAGGGGAATTTAGTTGCTGCAATGTTCAGTGTTGCAGCGCCTAACTTTTAGGTACCCTGCTGCCTAATTAAATTCATGACCCTAATTTAAGCCCTGAGGCTCTCTGTACAACACATGGGAAGTTGAGCACCAAAAAAAAAAAGGGTTAATGAAAGCTAGCACTCTGAGCTGGGAGCTACTTAAGAAAATTGTCAGGAAGTTCTCAGGCCATATGCCCTTCTCCTCAAAGGTTGTTGTGTACCAGCTTCTACTTGGGATTCAGAAGGATCAACTCTCTCCTGAAACTGGGTGCTTACAACCAAATTTTGTTTTTTGATGACTAACCTGCCCCAGTAGTCGGTGGTCAGACACACACCTAAGCTGCAGGAGATCTGAGTTCAAATAACAGGCATTTGGACCCAGGTGTCTCACTTCCCAGGAGAATGCCCTAACCACTGGGATAGGTCTCTTTCACTGTCCCCTTTGTATAAAATATTCTGTTCCACTTTGTATAAAATATTTATTGGAGCTGAGTTTTCCACCTCCCAGCAGACTATCCTAATCACTCCAGGGGTTCCCAAACTTGGTTCGCGGCTTGTTCAGGGTAAGCCCCTGGCGGGCTTCGAGACACTTTGTTTACCTGAGCATCCACAGGTACGGCTGCTTGCAGCTCCCAGTGGCTGCGGTTCACAG
The DNA here is from genome assembly GCF_011386835.1 of Chrysemys picta bellii. NCBI lineage: Eukaryota > Metazoa > Chordata > Testudines > Emydidae > Chrysemys > Chrysemys picta. Next base: position 47,298,128 of record NC_088798.1, on the reverse strand, counting down.
TTCCCGGCCAATGGGAGCTTGGGAAGCGGTGTGGGCCGGTCCACTGCTTCCCGCAGCTCTCATTGGCTGGGAACGGCGAACCGCAGCCACTGCGAGCGACTGTACCTGAGGAGGCTTAGGTAAACAAAGCATCTCAAAGCCCACCAGGGGCTTACTCTGAACAAGCTGTGAACCTCTGTTTACCAAGTTTGGGAACCTCTGCACTAGGCTGTAGTTATTCTCTCTGACTCAAAGAATATTATTCATACACATTTTAATAGCTCCAACAGGAGAGACTGAAAGAAGTATACCTTATAACCTATTGGTTAAGGAAACTACCTGCTATGTGGGAGACCCAAGTTCAAATTTCTTCTCTACATCACCCTCTGTCTTCCATATGCTGGGTGAATGTGCTAACCAATGAGCTATTGGTTCTAATAGGGCACCATTTCTGCTGTCATATGCAGGTTTAGGAATGCTCTAGCATACCTACTGGATTGGGCCCTGAAGGTAAAGAAGGCAGGACAATCCTAGTTTGTGAATACCCCCAGGGCTTAGACATCAGATACCTGAAAAGCTGCTGGGCAGGGTCAGGACTTAGTGATTGAGTGCATGACCAGTGGCTGAAATCTGGCCACTTGGGGACTTCACCAGTGGAAACTTAAACAACTAGGGACCTAAAAGATTAGGCAGCAGCTGAGCAGGGATTTTGTGGATGCTGGTGGTGTCTAAATATTGTATTTAAGTGCCTAAAAGGTACTTTAGGTGCCACTCCCCCTTGTGAATTTAGCCCCAAAAATTTACCCAACCAGACTGCTTCCATACTGATTCAGATACCTTTGAGAAATCAACATACTGTAATCTTGTTTATAATTTTCAGTAATAATCATTCTCAATTTTATCCCCAGACATGGTGCATTCGGAAATAATTTCAGCTATAGAAATGGTAATGCCTTTTCCACCTATTGAAGGGACAAAAATAAGTTTCTGCGAAATAGTGCTATTAAGTATCTTACTATTTTGTAGTCCTCTTCTCCCATTACATTTACAATTTACTTAATACTTTATTTTAAACTTTCATTTTATAGAATTTATAGTCCGACCAAAAAGGTTGCTGATCTTGTACATCCCATTTCAATGTTTTAAACAAGAAACTTTTCTGTTCTCATGTAACTTAAAATACGTGGAAGACCACAAGTTTCCACCATGTGATTGTAATTTTAAGTTCTATTTTCCTTTCACTGTTATTACACAGTCAAACTTTATGTAGAACCTAAGAAAAAGTATACCAACTTTTACTGAAAATATAATTGAAAATGTGCAAGCCTCTCATCTTAGTATGTATTGCCAGGAAAACATAATTATCTTCTTGTGAAACACTCCTTTTCATGAACTGTTCCTACTAACAATGCTATGTGGGAATTTGTCTACAAAGTACAGAATTAGTGTATTTGTGAAATAAAGGCTTATCTGCGAATTCAAGAACAAAATAGACTTTAATGTGACTGTGCTTTTCCCAATGTTAGTGCTATATATAATATTACAGTTGTTTTTTATGCACATTTAATCTATGTAAACATTTTAGATCCTAGATTGTATTGGCTTTTTCAGAATTGCTATCATGTGAGTGCAATGTGGATCAGAGATCCTGCAGTCCTTCTATCCACAATGTTCTTCTTTACGTTAGGGTGGGGTAACATTCATATGCATAATAAGGTCTATTGAAGCCCTCGAAGTCATTACAGTGATGATTTGCAGGTAATGGGAATATTTTTATGCCATGGGGTGTTAAGGCGAATTTTTATTTTAAAACATGTGAATGTGATCTTAGTGAAGAAACAAAATTATTCCAATAATAGTACTTTTTAGGCACTGTCTGTTTTAAATTGCTCTGGTTTAAAACCAATTGAGTTAAATCAGTACAAAACATTGAGGAGACACTTAATCAACATATCCTGGTTTAAAATCATATTATCTTAAACTGATGGTTTATCAAATTAAACTGAATCAATATAAACTGGGTGTATACCCCACACAGGCACTGAAGGGACTGATATGGGCCGGAGGCCATTTAACATATTTAGCAGCACCTTCAAGAGAGAAAGCCAGGCTTAATTTATAATGAAGCCCAGCTGGGGAGGAGTAGGTAGTCATTAGAAAGCCAAAAATCTGTACCAAAGCTGGGGCTACAGTAAGATAGTGTCTGCAGTCACTTTTGGGGGGATAGAAAAAGTAGGAAGCAGTCTAGGGAAGTAGCAAGGAGTTTGAGGGAACAGACGTTGGCTGCCAGCTACAGGATATATGGACTGGAACCCCAAGTAGCGGGAGGGCCTGGGCTCCCCTACAAGCTACAGAGGAAAGTGGGGTTTAAGGATCATGGAGCCTAGAGATAGTTAGAAAACCTGCTGCAAGGTCATTGGACTATAGCTCAGTTGGACTGTTACCCTGGAGGAGGTGGACTAAAGTGTGACCTGGCCTGAGGGCCAACTTGCAGGAAGAGAGAGACTGGAGTGATGGATTAACCCTCAACAGGGTGTGCCATATAGGGGGAGAGCTGCTATGCCGCATCTGGCACAAGGAGTTGTGTCTGTGCTGAGTGACCTTCTTTACACCAGCTTTAATTAAAATGTTATCTGTGTTTTGCACTGGCTTACTCATGCAACTTTGAACAGAGACAAAATTCTGGGGCCAAGATTTTTTAAAAATGGAGAAACTAAAGTTAGTCTCTCAATTCTATTCTTAGGCAGTTAAATAAGTGACCAGAATTTCCAAAGTTCCTTCCCTTCTTAAGGAGAACTCTCCAGAGCTTTCAGTGAGGTATTCAGTTGGACAATGAATGGTACAGAATGGTACAGAATTGCCCACCCCAAATGTTCTAAAATTATGAGTTTGGTCCAATTTTCTTTTGGCAGGGGGTAGATAAGTCTTTCTTTGGTCTGTCTGATTTTTGAATCCCCCTGTCTACCTCCACTGGTACATGACAACTAGTTTGCCAATGCGCCCAAACTTATTAAGATTGTGACCCCCTCTATAGGAGCCCTCGGTTCTATATCTGCCTGTCTTCCACATCCAGCAATGAATTCTACCTTAAACTCGCATTTGCCCACCACCATCAGTTCTTGTCCTCCCCAGATCCTGGGGTTCTTCACCCTTCTTATCCCAGGCTTGGGGGTGGACTACACTAGAATCCTCTTCTTTCTCTTCCCAGGACTGGTGCCCCAGGAGTCGGGGAGGAGCAGAGAAGACATCCATTGCTTATCTGAGGGGTGGGAGAGGAAGTAACAGTGCTGTCTTGGGCACTCTCATCCTGCTTCCATCCAGTGAAGATGGAGGTCTGCTCCTGGGAGTGATTGGAGATAGTACCTGCACCAGCTCCAATTGGTTGCTCTTCCCCAGGAAATGGATGCCACATTGTGCGGTGCAATCCAGACCAGTGAGGGGTTGCCACTGCCTGCCCTGTAATCCTGAGTGCCTTAAATGCTCTGCTGCTGTGGCTCACAGCCTGGACACCAACAGCCTGTAGACAAGCAAACTCCGATGCAGCAACTCTGATTCCAGTAGCCTCCTTGTTACTCCACAACAGCCCTACTCTTCTCTCTCACCCAGTTACTTTTGGCAAGGGTTACCCTGATACACTCACAAATTTCCCCAAAACTATCTGTCCAAGAGAGGTCTGGACACATCAGTCCAGCCCTCTCTTGGACCACTCAGAACAATGTTTGTTTGCTCCTCTAAAGCAACAAAATGCACAGCTTATCATTTTAATTGGAGTTAACAATGACGTTGTGAAACACAGAAGTGGTTTGATTTAGACCAAAGGTAAAACAAGTTAATTAACAAAAGAAGATAGGATTTTAAGTGAGTTTGAGTGTAAAGGATAGTTAGAAATGATTCCAGGCAAACAAAAGTGAAAAGCACTTTCTAGTGGCTAAGGCTTAACAAGCTACAGCTATTGTTAAATGTATTACCCAAAATTGGGTCAGCTAGTAAGCTTAGGGAAGACTAATGACCCACCAGAGTTTGGCAGAAAGCAGCACGTTTATTATAATGATAGCTAAGCTCGAACGAAGGGGGGGGGGGGTGTCAGACTCGCATACTCATGCTCCCAGGACAGGCATGGCACTGGAGATGTCAGGATCCTTCAAGGTAAGTGTCCCACAGCACAGCTATGGATGGTGCAATGAAGGTAAGTCTTCCCGAGACACGATGGAATGCAACGCAGTGAACCACTGGCCAGGCAGTCTGGGTGAAGGGCCTCCACGGGAGGTACAAGTTTGTGAGTGCACTCCTGAGCACATGGCCCCTTCCCTTTTTAAGGACCTGCTCCTCATGGCCTACAACTAGAGATGACTTGGCTGCGTCTGGTTGGTCACACTCCACCTCAGCCAGTGTCCATGCAGTGTCCATGCACTGGGTGTGTGAGTGCTGCCTAATTAGAGTCCCAGACATCTTATCTATCTAGGAGCTCTTCTGATCTTCCAGCTGTTTAAGCATTCCAGGAGGGAGGGGTGGGGGAAAGCCACTTCACAGGTATTCACAGAGGGAGAGGAGACAAGCAGTGGGGAGTGTAACAGACCTTTTGAGCATACAGGTTATATATAGCATACAGATCACTGCTGCTCCTACAACAAAATTTACCTTCCACAAGAGGGCTGACCAATCCCTCTGCTCAGGATCTTCTACAAAGAGTAAAATTCTTGGTTCTTTTCTTGTTTTAGGTGAAAGATAACTTGGTTTTTTTTACCACGCTCTTTTCTAATCCAGTGAACTTTTGAAATGGATTCTTCTGAAGCTTAGCTCCCAAAGTAAGTCTCATTCAAGCTGTGAGGAAGGTGATATGGAGTCTCCTGGTGAAGGAAGTTTCATGCTAGTTTCTCCCCCTGCTGCTGTTTGCTAAAATACAAATTGATCTGTTTCCTGCAATCTGAACCACTCAGCCTCACAGCAGGGGAAGATCTCCTCCTTCTTGTTGGCTTGATGGTCCACATTTATCTATGTAAATTGCATTCCCATTGCCTCATAATGCACCTTGGAAATACTGTCAGGATGGCAGAACCATATTCCTTTGCCTAGGGTAAGGTAACTTTAGCTCTGTCTGGCAGAACACATTGATAATTACAGTCTCCAGGTGTTTTGGTAACTTTGAATTTGTCATCCATAGGTACACCACACATTATGAATGATCGGTATGTCATTAGCTTTCTATTGATATCTTACATACCTTTTAGATACAGGGTATGCTCAATTTGCCATGCCAGCTGAAACATGCTACCAGGTACCAGTGAGCCTCTAGTATTGGGATTCTATTAGGGTAAGAGCAGAGAAGGCAGAAAATCAGAGGTGGTTTTCCCCTAGACAGGGCTCAAATTCACAAGAGGGCTGGAGCTTCTCAGGTCATCATTAAACTGGCTCTAGCGTCTGCCTGACTCATGCAGAAAATCGTGAGGGATGATGAAACTAATGCCTACATCCTGCCATTGTTCCACGAAGAGCTATTGAAGTCAATATTTGCTTTGGCCAAAAGTCAAAGGGAGGATAAAGCTGCTGGCTTGAAGTCTAAATTGACAATAAAATTCGTTTAACAGTTCAGTTGTTTACTCATATCTCGGTATAGCAGAATTCTCAGAATACAGTATAATATTGTGTAAACTATGTACCTAATTTAGGTCAAGTGATGCAAGTTAAGGATGAAGTGAAAGCCTTCTCTCAATTTCCTTGGTCTGATGTTTTTAAATCAGTTAATATACTTTTTTGTGTTAGACAAAGCTGATATTCTTGAAATTTTCCATGGTTTTTTTTTATTATTACTAATATACTTGTCCAGATACCAGCATAATGACATAAATATTTGCCAAGTCTGTAACCTTATTTACTCTTCCAACAGATTCTAAAGCTGTACCTTGCTCTTAATGAGGATGATTTATCTGTTCAAGAATGTACTGTGTAAACAATACATTACAACAGAGGTTACTATAGTAACAATGTTGTGTAGCTTTTATGCTCATACTTCAGTGGATCTCATTTTATTTTTCAAGTGCTCTTCATGTGAACACTTTAAATGAACTTATCACTTGAAAACATTAGTGTATTCCCTGGCAGTATTTAATGTGGTTGTTATGGCAACAGTATCTTTTCCTTGATATTTTGCCTCTGATAAGGCAGTAGCCACATCTCAAGCACATGAGAAGGAAGGGAAGATGCTTATTTATTTATTATTTTTACTAAAAGAATGATGTCATACAACAGTAAATTTAATATGAAATGTCAACAGCATCTCCTGATGAGTGTGGTCCGTGCCTTACTCCTATTTTACATTGCCATGTACAAAGTCTTTATCAACAAGTGCTAGATTAACAAGTACTGAAAGGATAGTTTCCTTTCTGTTCCAGGCTTTACAATGAGATAATTTAGTAAGAGTTATGTATCTTGAGATGAAGTTCCATAATGGATGCAAAAATAAATTACCTGTAGAAGAGCCTGCAATGGAGAGTGTGACTGAAATTGGAATGTTAGAGCATTGTGAAGATTAGGAATCTATACATTGCTATTATCTATTTGTATTGCAGCAGTGCCTAAAAATGCCAACTGAAATGGGAGCTCCATTGTGCTAGCACAGTACATACTGCCTTCTTCAAAGTTTATGATCTGAATAGACAGGATTAACAAAAGGTGGAAGAAAGGAAATATTTATTCCCATTTTACATATAGGGCACTGAGGTACAGAGAGATTCTGGGTGAAATCCTGGCCCCATTGAAATCAGTGGTAAAACTCTAATTGACTTCAGTTTGGCAAGGATTTCATCCAAATGACTTGAACAGGGTGTCACGTGAAGTCTGTCTGGTAGAACTAAGTATTAAACAAGATCTCCTGAATCCCAATCCAGTGCCTCAACTCTAATCCATTTGTCCTCTCAGCAAGTTGTAAAGTTGGATTGCTTTGTTATGATGCTGTGATGTTACAAAAAATAAAATAGATACAAATTGTGTCTATAGAAAGTGCAGGTATATACCCAGGAAGAGGTACTTTCAGATTTGCTTAGTACAAAGGATGTATTGAATTATGGCTAGTTTTAAAGGTTCCATTAAGTGTACTGGTTTTTAATGAGGAGAAATATTATGTCAGCTGAGTGTCTAATAAGATAAATTGGGCGTTGGGGAAGAGCCTCCCATTGCAACAGGCTTTTGAGGTTGGATTCTGCCTGTGGTGAGGAGACAAAGACTGGTTAGGTTGGACAGGAGTGGCGTCAGAGGGACAAGCATATTTTCCTTCACCTTCTCCGCATCTTCAGATCCAGAGGAATTAGAACAGGAAATACATCCCAGGTTATATTAACTCTTCTACAGTGCCTAGATATTCAGGGCAAGTGTATCCTGGTGAAGTCATAACCAGGGGGAATTCTGACAATGCATGTGTAATGGAGCTGGGCTGCTGGGGTGTGGAAAACCATGCTTTCAAGTGAGATTTGTGAGCAGGCCTGTAGCTCATTCTATGGGGACAGAAAATCCCACTATCCCCTTCTCTATGGTGGAACATGGCAGAGTTTACTCCTTTGGCTCCTCCTGTGACCTATACTTTCAGTCCCACAATAACTGAACTGCTATGGGTAAAAGCAAAATAGGCTTCTTCGCTGACTCTGCCAACTTCTGGTTAGCAATACCCACCCAATAAGTAGTTCCAGATGCCATCATGGTGACTTTGGTATAGCTAGAGAGATCATCCTCTTTGTACCCAGACCTGCTGTTTCTGCATAATGTACATAACTATAGACAAAACTGAAACATGGGTTTCTTGCTGTCCACAGGATGCCAGGTCTGTAAGGTAGGGTTGCCAGGTGTCTGGTTTTTCAACTGGAACACCCGGTCAAAAAGGGACTCAGGCGGCTCCAATCAGCAATGCTGACCAGGCCATTAAAAGACCAGTTGGTGGTGCAGCAGGGCTAAGGCAGGCTCCCTACCAGGCTCTGCGCGGCTCCCCGGAAGCGGTGACATGTCCTTTGGCTCCTAGGCGTAGGCACAGATGAGGGGGCTCCACGCATTGCCCCTGCTCCAAGCATTGGCTCTTCAGCTCTCATTGGCCAGGAACCATGGCTAATGGGAGTTTCAGGGGTGGTGCCTGCGGATAAGCTACCTGGACACACCTCCGCCTCAGAGCCAAGGGACATGTCTCTGCTTTCGGGGAAATGTCTGAGGTAAGCGCTGCCTAGAGTCCACACCCCTCACCCCTCCCACCCTCCAACCATCTGTCTCATCCCTGAGCCCCCTCCCGCACCCAAACTCCTTCATGTGCCTCAACCCCCTACCCCAGCTTAGAACCCCCTCCCACACTCCAAACCCCTCGACCCCAGCCCGGAGCCCCTTCTGCACCCTGAACCCTTCATTTCTGGCTCCATCCAGGAGCCCCACCCCTGCCCCAGCCCTGTGAAAATGTGCAAGTGAGTGAGGGCAGGACCGGCTCCAGTCACCAGATGAGAAAGCACGTACCTGGGTGGCACATTGTAAGGGTCGGCATTCCAGCCAATCTTGGGCTGGCACATTCCAGCCGCCCTGCCGTGGTTCTTTCTTTTTTTTTTTTGCTTTGGCAGCCCGGTCTGCAGCTACGGAGCGCCCGTCCGGCTCCCCGCGCTCCGCCAGTCCCAGCCCAGCCCTGCAGGGGCACGGACCCCGGCCCAGGAAGGCAGGAACTAGCGATCCCCGCTGCTCACCATGCCGCCAGGCTCCCCAGGACGTGCCACTCCCCGCCACCTGCACCGGCCTCTGCCTCCCACGCCACTCTGAGCCCGGCCCAGCCGAGCCGCCTTTAAAGGAGCGGCTGAGCCAGCACCTCCTGCAGCCCCTGGGGGCTCCGCCTGCCCGGCCGAGAGAGGCACCCCAAGGCCGGAGGGGGGAGCCCCTCTTGCCTGGCTGTGAGGCGCCACCCTTCACCCCCCTGAGAGCCGCCTTGACCGCCCTCCACGCGCTCCCTGCGGCTGCCTTTTTTTTGTTTGTTTGTTTGTTTGGGGCGGCAAAAAAGCTAGAGCCAGCCCTGAGTGAGGATTGGGGAGAGTGAGCAACGGAGGGAAGGGGGTTGGAGTGAGTGGGGGCGGGGCCTTGGGGAAGAGGTGGGTGCAGGGGCAGAGCCTCAGGGAAGGGGCGGGGCAATGGTGTTTGTTTTTTGGGGGTTTGAAAGTTGGCAACCCTACTGTAAGGTGACATATGCAGCTTTCTCCTGAGCAATGAACTTTTGCTGAGAGTCACTCTCATTCATCATGTACATTGGGGAGAGTATAGAGGCTGGCAGAACCAGTGTATTTCAGATATCAATGAGGTATTAAGGTAAAATTCTGGCCCTCTGAAGCCAATGGGAAAACTAAGTGGCTTCAATAGGACTAGAATTCAATGCTTAGTTTTCAGCTGAATACATCACTCTGAAAGCTATTTTTGTTCCTTCTGAAAAACTGCAGATGATTTATGATTTGACTGGTGGGTGTGTATGAGAATTCTGTCCTACAATAGACAGTCTACTGTATGTAATTCCTATCACTTCTAGATCAAAACTAATCAGAACACTTCCTTTCAAAGTAATGAATGGGATTTAGTCATGTGGGTCCTACTGAAATGAATAGTTGTCATGCTGCTGAGGTCCCAGGTGCCACTTTGAAAGCATTGCCCCTTGAGACTGACTTATATGAAATGCAAAATCTACAAATTAAAACATCCATATTATGGTGCTGAGAATCAGTTTGCTTTCAATCAAATCATTCAAAATGCTACTATCAAAGCTTGTGGGAGTCCAGCAGGAATTAAATTCCAGTGGTCCCTATTCTGCACTCTCTCTGCATATCCTAAGCTTCTCTTCTTGTTGAAGACACAGAATTTGGAATGTGCACAGAATACCCTGTTGGGTCCTTTTCCCACCTCCCACAGAAGTGAGGTACTCTGTGAGGAGATGGATCTAAATTCTGTGGCATGCCCATATAGCAGGCTTGAAATTCAATGCACTTAGAAGATTGAGGGGTTTCAATTAATTAAATATGAAAAGGAATAGCAAATTCATAGTCACCCATGTTATTTATTTTGATATAACACTCAATTTATTTTCTGTTCTGCCCACCTTTTCATTTTTCAATAAGCTGCAGATTTTGGTTTAGGCACATTTTGTATTATAGAAGTTGTCAGGTGGGAGGCTGGACATCTTGGAAGATAGGTAAGAGACTCTGCCTGTGGCACCCTAGAGAGCCAGTCTGAGATAGTGGGATAAGGACATTAGCTGGATTTTTTTAACAACATTGATTTATCAGCTTTTCCCTTCATAATTAGCTATTATTTGTGTATGTGGTTGTTCATGCCTCTCAGAGCTATTGTTTCAAGTTGTTTAGATTTAGGAAGGCTAGAATGCATCAGTTTATATTTGTTTCACACTTTCAAAGTTAATCTTCATAACCATGAGGTCTAGAAATATCAGCTTAGATTATGGAATGTCAGTCTTTGGTGAGGTGTGGGTTCCATGGCAAATCTCCACCCACTGAATAGTGGAATATATATCAGCCTCATTACTTAGTGAAGGTGGCTACAATACCATGCTGTACAAGGGCATTTGAAAAGAATTCTTGTGACTACATGGATCTTTTTTAATAGGTAAAGGGCAATGTACCCATCAACTAACCTTTGTTGCTCATATCAAATTTAGTGTACATTTTGCTGATCTCTGAGAAACTAAATCCCATTTAAAAGTAACCCCAAGGGCTTGGGGCCTTTCACCTCTGGTCTATTTTCTCCTTTTGCCTGTCATTTTGTCACTTTGATATCAACACGTGTCCCAGCATTATTGATTTGCTCTGGTACCTGATCGAAATAACAATTGCTTGGGAGGTTTGGGGGAAAGAGAAGTTGGTCTTATTAGACCAGAGGGGTTTTCAATAGCTGTTGAAACTAAAAAAAAAGGCATTTAGTAAACTACAGCAAGGTTAATGACATTTATTTTCCATTGTATTTCAAGCATTCCCATTGTGCTTTGATTCATTATATTCAGAAAGGAAAGATAAAAGGATGTTTAAATTGAACTCCTTCAGCATTTCACTCTTTGCGGCCACCATTACTGTTACTGGTGTTGGCCAATATCATATATGAATTAGAATAACTATTAAATATGTTCCCAAGATGATGTGTAACTCATGCTAACTTTAATTGTGGAAATCTACTAATAATAGTTAAGCTGATTAATTAAAGTTTCCAATGTTTTGTTCCTCAAACATGTGGGAACTGTCAGAAACAGGATGTATGTTCTCTTAAGGAACACTCTATATGAGTTGTTGCTAGGTACCATTAATGACATGAACAGTTTTGTCCTATGGTTAGAGCCCTACCAAATTCATGGCCATGAAAAATGCATCATGGACCATGAAATCTGGTCTTATGTGTGCTTTTACCCTATACTATACAGATTTTTTTGGGGGGGGGGGAGGTGAGAGCGGGGAGGCAGTGTTTCTCAAATTGGGAGGTCCTGATCCAAAAGGGAGTTGCGGGGGGGTGTTACAAGGTTATTTTGGGAGGGGTCCCAGTATTGCTGCCCTTACTTCTGCACCACCTTGCCAGCAGCCATCCATGCCATCCTTACTTCTGCGCTGCTGCTGGCAGTGGCTCTGCCTTCAGAGCTGGGCTCCTGGCCAGCAGCCATCACTCTCCAGCCACCCAGCTCTGAAGCAGAAGCAAGGGTAGCTGTAGCGGGATGGACACCTGCTCCTGCCCTGAGGGGTTTGGAACAGCCCTGGGAGAAGGCTGGGGCAGGAAAGGCTGAGCTGATTCAGGGGAAGTGGCTGCAGCTGTGGCCACGCCCCAAACAGACTCAGCTGGCTGGGAGCCAGGCACTCAGTCTCTCTCTGCAGTCAGAGGGAGAAGGGCCTGGCTGCAGGGAGCTTGAGACAGAGTACCTGGGTGGAACAGGGTTGGGGAAAGGCTGAGGAGCTGGGGAGCTCCAGCCTGGAAAGCCCCAGGCTGTGGCCTAGCATTGGGCCAAGGGGTACTGGGAGTTGCAGAGGGCAGCACAGAGGTAGGCCAAGGCAGCAGGTCCAAACCCTCCTTGCCAGTGATGAGTAGGCTGATACTGCAGTCTGCCCCAGGCGTGGGGCTAGATGATGACTGGCAGTAGCCTTATCCTGAGGCGAGGTGGGGTTAGTGGGTGGGGGTTCCCCTGGGAGGAGAGACTCAGTGTGTGTGGGTACTGCCAGGGGGCAGCACCCAGAGCAAGGGGCACCGGGGTCCTGGGAGGGACACGGGAACCAGCAGAGGACAAGGCGGCTCACCGGCATGCAGAGGACGCTCGGAGGCTGGATTGAGCTGATTCCCCAGACAACCAGCAGGAGGCGCTGCAGGGGTGAGTCTGACCCCTTACAGTAGCAGTACCACAACTCCGCCTACAATAACCTTGAGATGCCCCCCCCCCCCCACACACACACCTCCTTTTTGGGTGGGGACCCCTACAATTACAACACCATGAAATTTCAGATTTAAATAGCTGAAACAATGAATTTTACAATTTTTAAAATCCCATGACTGTAAAGTTGACCAAAATGGACTGTGAATTTGGCAGGGCCCTACATATGGTATGATATTATAGTCTTCAGTTGAATAACACATGTTCTATATTTTCTAATTTGAAAAATAGATATGAAATTATGTTAATCTTCTGTTTGATGTGAACAATCTACACTTCATAAAATAAATTGAATTAAACTCTGTTTGGAGCAGATTGAATGTTGCAAGACTCATTTCCAGATTGGATTAGTAAAGTAATAACCCTTTCCTTCCTACTTTGTGCTGTTTGGTCCTTAACTAAGAAAAACTGATTGAGCCTTGGTTATTTGATGTCTTATCAATAACTTAAATTGAACCCTAACACTGGCTTGGTGTAGGGTTACCATCCGTCTGTATTTCCCCGGACATGTCTGGCTTTTTCGTCTTTAAATAGCCATCCAGGAGGAATTGGTAACAAGGTTAAAAGGTCTGGGATTTCCCCCCCCCCTCCCTTCCATGAAGAGTGTGGCATGGCTGATTGGGTGGCTGGGCCTGATTGAGCCGCTCCCATTGGCCTCCAGCAGCCAGACCCCCTCCCCTGCTCCCCACCTGCTGCCTCAGCCCTCTGTCAGGGAGGCGTGTTTTGCCTCCACGTGGAGGAGCCAGCATCTGACTGGCATGGGCATGGTAAGGGGAGTCCCGGGGGGGCAGTCAAGGATCAGGGGGAGGGTTGGATGGGTCGGGAGTTGTGGGGGTGTGAATATGGGGTGGTGGGGTGGCGGGTTATATTCTTTTGTGGTGCCCGAGCTCCAGTAATATCCAGGGCCGGGGGCCCTGCTCCAGCAATATTTGGAGCTGGGTCTCTCCCCCGGCCCTGCCTTGAGAGGGCCCTGGCCACCACCTGCTACCCCCCCGCGCACGTCCCCCACCCCATGGGTACCCCCCCCCGTTTGCTGCCCAAAAGAAAGCAGTGTGCGCCTCTCCCATGCCTGCTTTTGCTGCCGGAGTAGCACATTCTTATGCGGAGCCCTGCTCCTGGCAACAACTGCTGTCTGCTGCCCCAGGGTCCTAGTGCCCCCCATCCACTAATGGCAAGGCAGGCTGCCCTTACCCTGCCCTTCCACCCTAGCCCTGAGCCTCTCCAACGACCCAAAACCCCTCATCCCCAGCCCCAGCCCTCATCCCCCCGCACCCTAATCCTTTGCCCCATCCCTGAGCCCCCTCCTGCATCATGAACCCCTCATCTTCAGACCCACAGCCCTCACCCGTGCACCCCCTCCTATCCCCAAACTCCCTCCCAAACCCTCTCACCCTTCCCACACACCCCCTCCTGCCCTCAAACTCCATCCCAGAGCCTGCACCCCTCACCCCCTCCTGCACACCCACCCCCAGCCCGGAGCCTGCACCCAGCACCCAAACTGCATCCCAGAGCCTGCACCCCTCCTGCACCCTAATTCCCAGCCCAGGACCTACACCCCAGACCTCCTCCCCCCTCCCAGAGCCTTAGGCAGGTGGGGGGGTGGAATTGGGGGGGCGGCTTTTGGGCACCACCAAAATTTCTACAAACCTGCCACCCATAAGGGTCGGGGCAGTCAGGGGACAGGTAGGGTCCTAGGGGTGCAGTTAGGGTGGAGGGTTCTCAGGAGGGGGCAGTCAGGGGACAAGAAGCAAGGGGGTTGGGGATTCTGAGGGGGGCAGTCAGGAGGTGGGAAGTGGGAGTGAGTGGATGGGGGTGGGGCTAGAGCGGGGCTCCCCCCTGTGTCCTCTTTTTTGATTGTGGAAATATGGTAACCTTAGCTTGGTGTATACCATTTAGAGTATCTTTGTGGGAGGGGAAGATTAAAGGTCTTTAGACAAGAGGCAACCTTCTTCCCTGTGCTGACCCTCGATATATTTCTTTGAGGATCTTGAACTCATGGATCTTCATAACTTTATCTGTTGCTGCTCTGCTTATCCTGCTGCTATGCTCTATGTGTATGGGCCAAATTCTGCCCTTAGGGAGAGACCATTCTGACTGAAGACCGTGTGTGTGTGTGCGGGGGGTGGGGGTATAAAAAGGGCTAGATATGGCCCTAAAACTATTCTCAGTATGCATATTTTGAGTAGAGCTGCCAAATAGGGCAGATGTAGTGATGTCAAACAACCGTGGACAGTGGTCTCAATACTTAAGCCTACTGGTCAGAAGATCTGGAAGCCATTTTACAGTCACCTATGTACCTCCTCCTCAGAGTTGCATTGGTCACCAAACAGCCAATCCTGGAAATCTGGCCCTTTAACCAATTTAGGATCAGATTTAGAGTGGCCCCAGTGCAGAGGTGCCAGTGACCATAGCAGTCAGAGTCCCTGGAAAACAAAGTCTCCTCACTCCAGTTCACCTCCTGGCAGAAGCAAGATTCCAAAAAGGGAGCAAGGAGGAGCCAGGATCATAGACACACAAAACAGAGCTAGCCTACTCCATTCTAATTTTAGTCTCATTGGTGCCCTTCAGGGTAGTTCAATCCCACCCTCAGTTCAGGGCTGTATCTTAAAGCCAGTCCAGGCTCTAGTGTTCAAATAACATTGATCTCATGTTACTGAATTGGAAATGAAAAATGTGAGGCTGAATTCTGACCTCAGTGCACTTGTGCTGCTCCATTGGAAGCAACATGCATGTATTAGCAGGCAAAATTCAGCTCAGGGTTAAACAATATCTAAAATTATTTTATATCTGATAGTGTTTGGCCTATTTCATAATCTTTCATAGTTCCATAACATTCAAAGCACCACTCAGTGCTACAGTCTAGAATCCTATTAGACAATGTTGGTACAATCTGTTTCTAATAACGGATATACTGTTTCTCATATGTCAGCAGTTGCACTTTTTTAATTAAAATAAATAGAACAATAATATTAGGGACAATGCAATATTTCTTAGAGTGAGCAGTATAATAAAATATTACTTTAATTATTTCTCATGTATAGCAGAGTATTAAACTAAGCTTTTTGAATTCCTTATCCTCAGAACTAATCGTTACCAGTTAATTGAATTTTTGATCTGACAAACTCTTGTCTCCACTTTCAGCCGATCTTTGAGTGAATATTGAAATTTGTCTGCTAAAAATGCAGGATTTTACACCAGGGAGTAGCACAACACTCAGTCCACCCTAGTACATCCCCGTTCAGCACCCTCGTTAATAGAACTTACAGACAATCAAATTTGTTAAAACTGTACAAAGGAACTTCTTCACCATCCCTAACTGAAAAAACAAAATAGAATATACACAGCATATTAAATACAAAACTAAAATACAATTTATGAATTGGAGTTAGCGGATAGCAATGCATAAAATACTTTATTCATCTTAATTTTTTAGCAGTCAGGATATAGCTTATGGTCAGAGAATTCAGTTTAAAATTGGAAGGTACAGCAGCCACACTATCTAAATATATTTAGACAAGAGTGAATAATTGGTATGTTTTTGGATTGCTGGTCAAAAGTTATATAGGTGCCTTCAGAAGTTAGTAGCTTTGTAAAACTTATTTTAATGTCCAGACCATAGCTGAAAAACAGAGAGGAGTGAAGTGGGGGTAATACCCTTATGAGGAAGCTATATACTAAAATTAAATGTAAATATATTTAACTTTCACTTATACTGGTCTGGTTATGAGAAACTAGTAAAGATATTCAAATGATATGTCTGAAAATAACTAATAGTCACAAGGTGGCCCTAAACAAAGTTCACTTAAATGAGATATATAAGCACTTAGCAGTCAATTCTGCATAGTACTGAGCACTCTGGTGCCAATATAGTGGAGTAATTAAACACATGCTTAAGAGTTTCACTGGATCAGTGCCAGAGTGCTCAGTGACTTTCCATGATCAAACCCTGAGACCTTGGAGAAATTGCTCATTATTAGTTTTCATGCAACTGCTTTTTGAAGCTGGGTAGTAACATCTGTTCTGATTTAGTCTATTTTTGACTGGAATCAGCTGAAACCCACAAGTAAACTCATCATATGGTGCCAAATGTTGGTGTCTCTGTAAGGCTTACAAGTTTCTATTTTAAAGGCATTATAAACACTGAAGAAATGTTAAGCTAGCACAGGCTTGCTTTATAGAGGCGTTTGACTTTTCCAGATCCTATATTCATTGCACCTGTCCCAGGCTCCAGGAGTATTGTAAACTGAAATAAAATACATTAACTCAGAACCCCAAACCCAACCCCTAGGCCATACCAAAGAAACCCCTGCAATACTACCCCAATCTCAACCACCCCATCTTTACAGGAGAAGAGTGAAAATGTGGATGCTGCAGGGAATATTTAGGCATCTTCAATTTGGGCTCTAGTGTGCTATGAGGGAAGAGCACTTCAAAGACATTCCACTGAAAATATCCTTCCACCAGGTCACTCCCATTGCACTTCAGCCAAAGTAGTTTTTTTCTGTAAAACAAGCCATTACAAGTCCTTATTCCCTGATAAGGTGTGATTGGGGTTTTGATATTCTGTAGAGAAAAGGGGGATTTGCTACACATACACAGCAGTGACTGTATATTTTAAATACTTATATTTTGCCATTGCAAAAAAAGCAAGTTTCTTTAATGACATTTTATTATCAGATGTTTAGCTTCACTGATACAAAATAATGTTCAATCAAACTGATTTAATTAAAAGAATAATCAGTAATTACTTTAAAGAGGCTGCTCTTTCACCTTTCCATACCAAGTGCTAATTATAATATGAACTACAATTAAAAGGTTCTGGAATTATTTATGCAATAATTAAATATAAATTATTCCATAATATTGAGTCTACTTGCAAAGGTTTCTGTGATTATTTTTTTGAAGAGGGAAGTATAGTGATTTGGGAAGCTCAATCTAAGGTGCGAAGCAGGAATAGGTGAACTACTCTGGATAGAGTAAGGACTTTCCCTCCCCTTCCCCCCCCTCCGCCCCCGAACTGTCACCCTATTTCAGGTCTGGAGTCAAACTGAAACTCTTGAAGATCTGAACCATATGGATAAGAGTTCTTTCACTTCTGTTAGCATTCAGAAACCAAAACTATCAAAACACTATAGCTGGCAGTAGAGTATTCTTCAGACTAAGGCCTTCAGACCTATTTGTCTTGCTTAGTGAATCATTGTTTTCTACAAAGTTATTTACTAATTGTAAGGCATCAAATAGTTTGGATGAGATATTTTCAGGCAATGGATGGTTGACAAACTTCTTGCTACAATTTATCATTCTTAAGAGTTTAAGAGATGGCATTATTAACATTGTATTGTTTCTGCTGTCTAGCTGGATGACTGGAAGGTGGGGAAGATGAACAGTAAATAACAAACTTCTGGTGTCAATTTGTAAAACTTCTGAGATTTAAGGATATTTTAATGAAAGCTGTCAGGTCTCTGAATATTCACAAATAGTGAATTGTATGATCTCAAGAATAGCAGCACATCACACTTATTTGTGACTTCATTTGCATTCCCCGTCTTCCCCTCCTCCCAAATGCACATGTACTATTTAGCAGGCGCCGCACAGTATCATGAGTGTTTTTAATGCATTTCTGCCTGGGAACTGAAGTTGAAAGCCACATTTCACAAAAAAGCTTTTTGTCCCAAGATTTCCAGACCAAGGACTTGATCCTGCAGGTTTCTGAGTGCTGCTGAAAAACAAGTGAATCTAAAGCATTATCCTGGAGCACTCAATTTGCTTAGTAGTGGTACACATTGGCTTCCATATCATGTGAAGAAATGTGCAGTCACCATCTATATAAGCTTGTACACCCATGGTGAAGGAACGACTGCCTAGAGGTACTGATCCAGCACCCATTGAAATCACTGAGAGTCTCTTCCATTGACTTTCTTGGGAACTGAATCAGATCCTAAATCCATAGAAGTGTGACATGTTGTCAAGGCTGTATCCCCACTCTGAACTTTAGGGTACAAATGTGGGGGCCTGCATGAAAACTTCTAAGCTTAACTACCAGTTTAGCTCTGGTCCGCTGCCACCATCCCAAAGCTAATTCCCTTCCCTGGATAGCCTTGAGAGACCTTCACCAATTCCCTGGTGAATACAGATCCAAACCCCTTGGATCTTAAAACAAGGAAAAATCAATCAGGTTCTTAAAAAGAAGGCTTTTAATTAAAGAAAAAGGTAAAAATCATCTCTGTAAAATCAGTATGGAAAATAACTTTACAGGGTAATCAAACTTAAAGAGCTCAGAGGACCTCCCTCTAGCCTCAGGTTCAAAGTATAGAAAACAAAGATAAACACTCTAGTAAAAGGTACATTTAAAAGTTGAGAAAACAAAGGAAAACTAAGACGCCTTGCCTGGCTATTTACTTACAAGTTTGAAATAGGAGAGACTTGTTTAGAAAGATGTGGAGAACCTGGATTGATGTCTGGTCCCTCTCAGTCCCAAGAGCGAACGAACTTCCCAAACAAAGAGCACAAACAAAAGCCTTCTCTCTCCCCCGCCCCACAAGATTTGAAAGTATCTTGTCCCCTTATTGATCATTTGGGTCAGATGCCAGCCAGGTTACCTGAGCTTTTTAACCCTTTAGAGGGAAAAGGATTTTGGAGTCTCTGGCCAGGAGGGATTTTATAGTACTGTACACAGGACAGCTGTTACCCTTCCCTTCATAGTTATGACACATGTGTTCCTGCTGCCTGATAGCATGTGATAGTTTACTGCAACATTACTGTCCTCAAGGGTTCAGAATTGTTATTTTCCCCCAAAATCATGATTGGCTTAGAAACCAAAATGTGCTGAGTTCTATTTGTTTGCTTTCTGGCTTCTGAGACTTTAACGTAACTCAGTTCATGCTTTTGAGTTTTCCTCTGCAGCCACGATGACTAGAAACTTTTTTCTTTTGTATTGAAAGCTGAGATTCTCCTCTAATCCATTGCCTCCAGGAGCTAGGGCTTTAAGAAAAGTGTTAAATATTGCAAGACTCATGATAAAACCTGAAGAGCTCTCAACATAGTTACTGTATAAGGTCAGGGGATGGTAAACTGTGAATAGAGCTGCCAAAATTTTAGATAACTTTGTTTAGGTATAGGAGATCTGTGGATTGTAAAGATTACATTTATATTCTTGACTGAAACATTCTGGGGTCATTCCAGACTAAGGTAGTTCATTGTTAAAAGAACACTGAGCCTCAGTGAGAATGAGAAAGTGCTTAGTTTCATTGGCATCAGTCAGCCAACTCCAGGGTCCTTCTGATAAACTTGTTTACTACTGAAATGTGGGCCCAATTCCCACCCCTTTTTGCTCACTCTCCATCCACCAGTATGGTAGGGGCAGTGGTGGGCCTGTGTGGGGTTCTTCCCCACCATGTCACTACCCACAATAAGGGTAGTTAGTGCAGGGAAATAAGAGGGTGCCCTATGCTGCTTCCTCCCCTGTGCTGATGCAGAGTACAACCTTGCCTTGAATAATTACTTAATTATGAATGAATTCAGACAAATGGAATCTGTATACAGTTAACCACAAGAAGGGAATGAAGAAAATTGTTCATGGCAAACAGTTAGCCTGGCTCCCTCAAAGGCATACCTTGCTTCTGCTCATTCAAGTGAAACCCTTCACTTTGATATAAAGTTTGTTTAATTTTACATTCACCTTAAGTAAGAATAAATCTCCAACTTTCCAGCAGATTTCGTTCTGTAATGCAGTTATGATGACAACCAGCTGTCTGGGGGAGTACTGCTCTAGCTATTTGTATAATGATGGGCTTTCCTGCTGGATGATAATAAGGAGTTTGCTCAGCAGAGCGGCAAATGTGACCCAGAAAACTTAGTTGTGGTTGCCACACTTTAATAAGTTTTTGATCATTTCTGTAAAATTAGACTTGTAGGTTCCAAATCTTCTGCTCTCAAATAAAAATGTGATTCTACTTTACATATTGTACTTACATTAGAAATTATACCCACATTAGTTATTAATTACTTGTGTTGCATTGATGTAGTGCCCAATTATGATCTCTGGAAATCTGATTTCCATATTCGGATTGCAAGATACTTGCTTGAGGTGAGCTATTGGACACTGTAGATCTGTTTCTCAGTTCCATTAAAGTCCCTTTTATATCACTCTATTAGCATAAAAAGGCCTTTAAAAGGGCAGAAACTGCACCTGATACTATTCCCCTGTGCAGGAGACTTCCTCACTGGATGGAACTAGCTTAAGGACTATGGGCCTTCTCCCAGCCCTACATGTAGAGAGTACGCTGGAAGCAGAATGGGGGGCTTGGCCTGAGCACATGGAGCTACACCTGTGGGCTTGGGAAGCAGGGTGTAAGGCACAGCAGGTTCCCTAGCTGCCCCAGAATAGGAGGAGTCCAAAATAGGCCTAAAGCCATTATGACAAACTGAAAATCTCCTGCAACATTGTGGAGGAATCTCATGGAATTTAAAATAAACTTCACTGAATTAAGTTAAACCTTATTGAATTAATAATCTAATACCCAAAGGTATCAAACATATTATTATATTGTATTATAAATGGAGTTGTGTATGTGTTACTGTGGAATTGTGCATAATTCCTCTACGAGGAGGGGGATGCCAATGTAGTTCCTCCGATATCAGACCCTTTGAAGCCACCCCCCAGTGAGGTTTCAATACACTAATTCAAACTAGATTCTCCAGGGACCAACAGACGAAGGAAGGCTTTTTTGATCAATAGCCTATTTTTAAACAGACTCGGGGTCTTCTTCCCGTTTCAGCAAATGGACAGGACAATTGGTCCATGGAGGGCCCCAATACTTGGGATGGAGTTGAAAGGACTGGATCTATTGAGACCCCGTATGACTCTGTGTGTTCTGAGCTGAAACGGTGATTGTTGTATCCTTGGGGGCAGGGCCAGCTCTAGGGACCAGCTCTCCAAGCATATGCTTGGGGCTGCACTTTCTAAGGGGGCAGCACTCCCCCCCCCCCCTTTTTATTTTTATTAATTTTTTTTGCTTGGGGTGGCATTGCCGGGAGCCAGCCCTGGCCCAGCCACTCACCCTGTCAGCGCATGAGCTGGGATCCACGCCCCCTGTCCAGCCCGGCGGCGCCCTGCACAGGCCACTTGGGGAAACACCGCGCCGTCCTGGGAAGACTTGGAGTGGCAGCAGCAGCAGGACCCCTCCTCCCTCCCTGCATCCCGGGCCCCGCTTCCCTCCCTCCCCAGCTCCTCACACACTCCGGGAGCTCCTCTTGCCACTGCCGCTGCAGCCCGGCCTCTGGCAAGAGGGGCTCCTGGGAGGGGGAGGGTGCAAGTGGGGCAATTTGCCCCGGGCCCCACAGGGGCCCCCACGAGTATGTCAGAGGCTCCCCCGGCCTCCGTCTTCCCCCAGCATCTCAGCTGGTAAAGGGGCGGGGCTGCGAGCTGCGGCCAAGCAATGGGAACTCAGGCCCCGCTGGAGACACCATGCCGCTGCAGCGCTGTCCAGGAGAGGGGGTAAGCAGCATGGTAAGGGACCGAGGCTGGGCACCCCCCCGATCCCATCTCCACAGCCCTGACCCCCAGCTCCGAGCCCAGACCCTTTCAACCGGGCAGCCCCCGACTCCATCCCCCCACAGCCCTGACCCCCAGCTCTGAGCCCAGCTCTTCTGAGCCAAGCATCCCCTGACCCCATCCCCCCACAGCCCTGACCCCCAGCTCCGAGCCCAGCCCCTCTGAGCCGGGCACCCACCCCTGGCCCCATCCCCCCCACAGCCCAGACCCCCAGCTCCGAGCCCCACCCCTCTGAGCCGGACCCCCCTGACACCATCCCCCCCCAGCCCTGAGCCCAGCTCCTGTGAGCCGGGCACCCCCCAACCCAGAGCCCAGCTCCCCATTCAGCTCTGGGCAACAGCAGCACCACCCCCAGGCAGTGACAGCCCATTGGCACCAACCATCACCAGGCAACAGTCCATTATGTAACTGCAAATGTATACATACCATTAAAGCATTTAATGTTTTAAAATAATGTATTTACTGTATTTTCAAATTATTACAAATTAATTTTTGAATGTATTTCACTAGTTATTTTTTACATTTCCAAATACGTTACTATAGTATTGCAACTTTTTTTTATGGAAGGGGCCCCCGAAATTGCTTTGCCCCAGGCCCCCTGAATCCTCTGGGCAGCCCTGTCCAGAGTGTGTGGGAAGCCGGGGAGGGAGGGAAGCGGGGTTCCCTGGAGCCGAGCCCAGGCTGCGGCAGCGAAAGGGGCTCCCGGAGTGTGTGAGGAGGTGAGCGGCCGGCTGGGCTCATTGGTGCTGAGCAGGTAGCCCCACACCCGGAGATCCTTGCCTTCCCCCTCACCGGGGCTGGGCCAGGGCGCATTGAGGCTGAAGAGCAGCAGGTCCGGGGGGCTTTCCAGGTCCTCAGCTGCCAGCATGTCGGGGGTGAGGGCGGTGATCACAAACTGATCCACCTTGGCCATCAGCAGCACCGTGAAGCCCAGGGAGGGGGCCGTCTTCTCTGCACCCCCCCACAGCCGCACCGCCACCTGGAAGTACTCCCGCTCCGCGCCGCCCAGCAGCTCCACCCACATGGGGACAGAGTCATGGCTGGCCAGGGCTCGTCCGCCGTGTGCTGGTAGCGGATTCTACGTTTGGGGGGGGGAGCCCAGTGCTGGGGCAGCAGGGGGTGCATATGGGGGGCACTGGTGGGTGGGGGAGGGGAGCTCAGGGCTGGGGGGAGGGCAGCAAACAATTTTTTTGCTTGGGGCATCAAAAAACCTAGAGCCAGCCCTGCTTGGGGGCAGTAGTTTTAGGAAGAAATCACTTGACACACACAGAGCTGTGAACCTTAAAAGCAGCCATTTATTTCCACACACTGAACTAACCAAAACCACCCAAAACTGGCTGGGCTATCCCCTAATAATCTAACTCAGTTGCCATAGCAACAACAAGGTGCTATTACCACGACAACCAAATACAAAACATATTCCTCCCCCCTTAATAAGAACATCCCCTAAATAAAACAAACACTAAACTAGAGAAGGAGGATAAACTGCCTCCATTCCCAACTAAACCCCAGGGATTATTTTCCCCCATAACCCTGGGTTCACCCTAGCTAAAGATCCAGCCATTGAGGAGGTCTTCTGTCTCTATGTGGATTACGTCGAATTTCTGGTGTTGTTGCACCCGAAAGTATCTCGGGCGCAGGTCTGACAATGGGCTCAGGGTTTGTAGCGTGAATGGGTGAGGAGGTGGTATCAACTCGTTCTGGGCAAGGGGGTATCTCATCTGCTGGCAGTAATGGAGGATAACAGTCAGGAGCAGGTGATTCTTGATTCGGTGTCTTGCCAGAAGAGGTGAAGTCAGACAGCTCAACTGAAGATGTGTCCTGAGGACTGGTATGACCTGGCAACAGCTGATCTACATGTCGTCGCCAGGTCAGATTCTCTGCAGTCTGGACTGTGTAGGAAACAGGTCCTGTTTGAGCGATGACCGTGGCAGGGACCCATTTAGCTCCAGAAGTATAATTCCGAGCCAAAACTGGCTGTCCCAGGCTAAAGGTTCGGTCTTTTGCTCTGAGTGCATGCCTGATGACTTGATATTGCTGCTGATGTTGCACAGTTTGTCTGGGTTCAGAAGGTTTCAGCAGATCAAAGCAAGTGTGCAGCTGTCGTCCCATCATTAGAAAGGCCGGGGATGCCTTGGTCGTAGCATGAGGTGTGTTTCTGTAGTATAGTAAGAAGGTGTCCAGACGCTTTTGAATGGATAATTGTGCTCTTGCTGATTTCAAAGCTTGTTTCATTGTCTGCACAAATCTTTCAGCTAATCCATTGGTGGGTGGATGATATGGTGCTGAAGTGATGTGGTGTATCCCATTTGCCTTCATAAAATTTTGAAACTCCTGAGAGACGAATTGCAGACTGCTGTCGCTCACAAGTTGTTCTGGCAGACCGAAATGACTAAAGAGTCCCCGTAGTTTTTGAATAGTACTCTCTGCAGTAGTGGACTGCATTATAGATACTTCTGGCCATTTATAATGGGCATCTACCACCACCAAGAACGTGCTTCCTTTGAGGGGGTCTGCGAAGTCAACATGAATACGTTGCCATGGGTTTCCAGGCCAGTCCCATGGGTGTAGGGGCACCCACTGGGGCGAATTCCTGACACTCTGACATGACATACAAGCTCTTGCTTTCTCTTCAATAGCACTGTCCAATCCAGGCCACCCAAAATAGCTTTGTGCAATTTCCTTCATGCGCACTATTCCACAGTGACCGGAATGTAACTGTTCTAACATCTGTGATCTCAGTGGTGGTGGGATAATGACACATCTCCCCCACAACAAACAACCAGATTGGATCGATAAGTCTGTCCTCCTGGACATGTAGGTAACAAGGTCGGATGAGACCGGAGAAGTTCGTCGAGTTTTTCCATGCATCAACAGGTCCATAACTTGGGACAATACTGGGTCAACGTGAATTGTGTTCTTTATCTGAGTAGCAGTGATGGGTGTATTCTCTACCTGTTCAAAGTAAAAGATTTCCTTTTGGGCAGTATCTTGATGTTTGACTGGCAAAGGCAACCTTGAGAGACCATCCACATTGCTGTGCAGAGTGGATTTCCGATATTTGATTTCATACGTGTGCGCTGAAAGCAACAATGCCCAACGTTGCATACGACTAGCAGCTAATGGGGCAATGCCTGTGTGGGGTCCAAAAATTGAAGTCAGAAGTCAATGGTCTGTGAGACGAGTAAACTTCCGCCCGAACAGGTACTGATGAAACTTCCGAATTCCAAAAATGATTCCCAATGCCTCATGTTTGATTTGGATATAGTTAGTTTCTGATTTGCTTAGAGTGCGGGAAGCAAAAGCAATAGGTCTCTCTCCTCCCAAAGGCATAATGTGTGACACGACTGCTCCAACTCCATAAGGGCAGGCATCGCAGGCCAATTGTAGGGGTAAGGATGGATCAAAGTGTGTCAGAACTTCAGAATTTAGCAGTGCATCCTAAGCTTTGTTAAATGCAACATCACAGGCTTCAGTCCACTT
The DNA here is from genome assembly GCF_011386835.1 of Chrysemys picta bellii. Lineage (NCBI taxonomy): Eukaryota > Metazoa > Chordata > Testudines > Emydidae > Chrysemys > Chrysemys picta. The sequence goes on along the minus strand of NC_088798.1, from coordinate 47,272,704 downwards.
CCAGGTCTTGTTCTGCCCAAGGAGTTTGTGAAGTGGTTTTAGCAGTGTGGCTAACTGTGAGATGAACTTTCCATAATAGTTCAATAGACCTAGAAATGAGCGAAGCTGGCTAATATTTTGACACTGGGGAGCCTCCATAATAACCTTAATTTTTGCCGGGGCAAAATGATGTGTCCCAAATATTCAACAGAGGGCTGGAAGAATTCACACTTGTCTTTGCGGACTTGTAGGCCATACTCTTCCAGTCTTTGTAGGGTAGCTCTAAATTCTTTAAGTGATTCTCCTCATTCCTTCCAGTGACCAGGATGTCCTCCAAATAGCACTGAACTCCTGGCAAGCTACACAAGATCTGGTCCATAACCCTCTGGAACAGGGTGGGAGCAGACATTATTCCGAAGGGTAGGCGACAGTATCGATAAAGCCCTTTATGTGTCACAATAGTCAACAACTCTTGGAACTTTTCATCAACGTGCATCTGTAAATACGCTTGACTCAGATCAATCTTACTGAGCTTTTGTCTCCCTCCCCCCCCTCCGGCCCGCAAAGAGGTCATCGATGCGGGAAAGCGGGTATTGCTCTGCACACAACACCGGGTTGACAGTAACTTTAAAATCACCGCAAATCTGGAGGGAGCCATGTTTCTTCACTATTGGAATGATTGGAGTCACCCATGGGCTATGCGTAACTGGTATTAGGACTCCATTGGTGACCAGGTGCTCCAGGTCTGCTTCAACTTTCAGCCTGATGGCATATGGCACAGTTCAGACTTTCAGATATTTTGGTTGACTGTCAGGTTTAATGTTCAATGTCACAGTGATTCCCTTCATACTTCCCAGATCCTCTCCAAAAACACCAGCATGTTTCCTTAGGATAGCGGTCAGACCGGTTTCTTCTTTAGTCATTCGGTGCACTTTTGCCCAGTTCAGCTGAATCTTCCTAAGCCAAGACCTACCCATTAAGGTTGGATAATTACCTCTCACCACAAACAATGGGAATTTAGCAGCCTGTCCATTCATCTCCACCTTAACATCAATAGTGTCCAACATGGGCATAGCTTCTCCAGTATAGGTCTTCAGAACAGTTTTTATTGTGTTAAGTGGAAGATGCTGAAGCTTTTCTTTATACACAGTCTCGGGGACCAGTGAGACAGCTGCACCCGGTGTCCAGTTCCATGCTTATAGGTTTGCCGTCCAACAACGGGGTTACCCAATATTCATGTGCGCCCACTGCCAAAGACAAAACATGGAGTGGCACTTCATCTTGCGATGAGGCGTCATCTTGATCATCCTGGGTCTGCTCTAGGGTATGCAGGTTTCCCTTTTGGGTCATCCAGACCACAGGCCTCTTTTTCTTTTGTTTACAGACACACTCAACGTGTCCCTTTTTGCAACAGTGTCAACACACCAGTCCTTATACCAGCATTCTGATGTATGGTGACCCGGCTTACCACAGCGGTAAAATTTTTGACTCCTCACAGTTTTGTGGGTAGGTTCTTGTGATACCTTATGCACCCTAAGGGATGCACCGATGTATTGCACCTCCTTTGTAGCCAGTTCCATGGAGACTGCAATATCAATAGCCTTTTGTAAGGTAAGCTGAGCCTCTGTCAATAGGCACTTCCGTATAGCTTCATTGCGCAGGCCACACACTAACCTGTCACATAGGGTATCATTTAACATCTCCTTAAATTCACAGTGTTCTGCTAGCCTTTTTAAAGTTGCTACAAATTGTACAACTATTTCATCTTCTTTTTGGTCTCTTTTGTTGGACCTATATCTTTCAGCAATTTCAGAGGTTTTGGAGAAAAATGGGACCCCATGATTTCCACAATGTCACTGTAAGATTTGGTATCGGGCTTAACAGGGTGTAGTAAGCTGCGTAGCAGGGAGTAGGCCTTAGCTCCTACAACACTTAAGAATACTGGCACCTTCTTCTCTTCTGTAATGTCATTTGCAATAACAAAAAGCTCAAACGCTCAGTATACACATGCCATTGCACTATAGTCTCCTCAAAATGTTCCAGTGGCCCTGTAAGTGTAGCCATGGTTTTAGTTTCAGGTTTCACAGTCAGTGCAAACAAGCCAATTCTCACCCCCCTTCCCCTTTTTTTGTACCTTGACTTCTACTTCCTTCTGTTGCTGGGTCAGCACAGGAATCCCATCCTCGTCACCACTTTGTTGTATCCTTGGGGGCAGTAGTTTTAGGAAGAAATCACTTGACACACAGAGAGCTGTGAACGTTAAAAGCAGCCATTTATATCCACACACTAAACTAACCAAAACCAGCCAAAACTGGCTGGGCTATCCCCTAATAATCTAACTCAGTTGCCATAGCAACAACAAGGTGCTATTACCATGACAACCAAATACACAAGAGTGATGAATTTAAAACCACAAGGAAACCCCTTGGATGGGGTTTGGAAGGACTGCTCCTGCCAGAGCCCATGTTAGGGTTATGTTGCCAGCCCAGAGGGCCCAAGGGGGCAACAGCGTTCGTTGCCCAGTGTGCGCCACACCAATAGACACACCAGGGTGGAGAAGCAAACCAAATTTATTCAAGAGCTCTGAATAGGTGCTAGGAGACCAGCATGTCTCAAATCAAGCGCAGCAAATACAAGCAAGTTTCCCATTTTATATTCCAAGCTGTTTGTGTGTAAGCCTTTGTTCTGTTCCTCCCTTACCCCTCCCTCGGTTACAGCAGGCAGTACATTGTGGCGTGTTAGAAAAGTTCTCGTCCGCATGCTTATCTTCGACCTTGCAAGCTCTATGTAGTACGCCTTTCCCTCCTCCTTTCTCCCTTCTTATCACTACTGCTTCCGCTAATGTGAGCGAAACTGCAGCTGTCTGCTAAAAAAGCTGACCGTTACATATTCTGCTTCAGCATTTTGGCTGTTAGCATGGAGACTGGTGAAAGTTCACAAGATGGAGTTACTGTGGCTCACTTAGACCCAGAGCAGGGGGGTTTCATCGGCACTTATGGCCTTCTACTCCCCCGAGTTACCTGGTCGCTATGCCTAGTGCCAACAGTTGGGGTGAACTCTGGTCAGCTTAATACCATGTGATGTAGATTCTTTTATTGTATTTAAAGTCTTAATAATAAAACAGGCTTACATAAAAGAGCTGTGGTAACTATAACTCTGGGCAGTCACACTATTAACAGTCTCTGAAGAGAAAGCAAGCAGGCCTGGTTGGGCAGCCTGTCTCTGGGAATAACACAGTGAAGTCAGGGAAATGTTCAGCCTGGAAATACTCCTGTCTTACTTCCTTCTGACCAATGTCTCCACCCAAAAGAGGTGATGGCCAGGGAAGCTGGAAGCCTGACTGTGGGTGTCCTTGTTGGACCACTAAGGAAAAATATAGGTTCAGTTGCCCTGAGCTGTCACAGCCACATTCACCTATTTCTTCCATTCCTTTTATAAGCACAGGAATGGAGGAACTGAGAATTAAAGCCATGTTCGACACAAGAAGAACCAAAATAGTAGCAGAGTCTAGATGGTGCTGTTTTGTTTTAATTTTACAGTATACAATTAACCTCCCACATCTAAAATGGAGCAAAACATTTTGACTTGAAATGATTTCATCCAAATGACCCAAATCCTCTTTAAACCAGTTCACTTGCAAAGATAAAAGTAAAAAAGATGCTGCTTTCAACTACCAGCCCTACAAACTCAACCTGGGTTCTGAGAGCCAAGAGTGGATTCTCTCAATCTTGCACATCACTGTGGCAAGGAGGGGAATTCTTGTGATACTGTGAATTCTGGTTGATATTGTGAAGTTGTTCTTGTGTATCATGGAATGCCTCTGTGTTTTTATATATCCCCCATTGCTGATAAGGCCGAAAGCACAACTGTCCCAAACAAGATACAATGGAGCATAGTTAATTTTAATGACTGTACTCTGACCAGTCAATATGTATGCAAAGGAGGTTGACTGGAGCTGGGATAAGCTACTTCCTCCAGCTGGTCTGTAGGGGGTGGTGAAGTGCAGAGAGGAAAAACACCACCAGCAGAACAAAGGAACCATGTGTTGAGGGTTGGACCTATACATTTGAGGGACTCAAAAAGATGGGAAGCTTTAGGGAGGAAGAAAGAAGAGTAATTGGACATGTTTTTCTAATGGGAGGGGGACATAGTTACAGGAGCAACTGAGGTCAGAGCAAAAGCAAGCTGACACAGAGGTGAAGAGAAGCTCCATGGGTTAGAAGTTAAGCTGTGAGAAGGGACCTAGATGCTGCTGGAAGACCCAGTCCCAGCCCAAAGAATGCTTCAGAATGGTGAGGAAACTGAGGCAGGGAAATGTGTGTAGGGTATATTTTCCTACAGAGATGGGCATTTCTTGTACTAATAAAGAATGAGCAATGGTGTGTGAGAATAATGTGCAAAGTCTGTCTGTGTGATGTTACACCTGAAGAGGTAAACTGTGGACCCAGAACACCCTGCAATTCTTGGAAAAAATGTGTTTATGCTACAGAAACAGGTGGTACCTGGACTCTGTTCAAACTATGGAGGCTTAAAGCAGCTTGTTCCCTCACAGCAGTCTGGTGAGTTCCCAAGAGGACTAGATCTTTGACAATCACCAGGAGCAATAAAGGTTCCGAGAACCAGATTAGGCCCTCACTTTTACCCAAGCAAGGCTATTGTGCTCTCTGTCCACATTGCCTTCTGATATAGCTCTGAATACATAAAAAGAACAGATGTGTTGTGAGTATCAGCAGTGGTAAGGCAGAATACCTCCCCAGAAGCAAGGAATGTGTGGTAGTTAAGTAAGCGGATCTGTTTATTTAACTGATCTAAAAACATGGGGGCCCCAGATAATGTTTTGTGTTAGATGCAAGTTTAAGTTGGGTGTACATATTGCTTTCTGGGATCTGTTGCAAGGGCACCAGAACCTTTGTTAAAGTGGGGGGACCCAGGCCAAAATGTCTCCTCCTCCCACTGTCACACCCCACCACCAGTTCTGGTGCTGGTCATCTGTTGGAGATGGAAATGAAAACCTTATATGGCTCTGGAGTGTGGTGTTGACAGGGTTATAGATAATGTAAAGGAATACACAAGTCTTTCTACTTAACTTCTTATTTCTATGCTTTTAAGGTTTTGGGTAGATGGAGTGTGCCTTGCTGTAGACAGCATTGCCACTAAATGAAGTTTTTGTCATCTAATTATAATATAGATTGATAGACCTGAGTTACTCCATAGAAACTTACAATATTGTGTTGAACTTTAATATTGAGTCACTATTAGTACGTGCATTAGAACATAGAAGGGGGAGCTTTTTCATATACAGAAAACCCAGTTTACCTGTTTTTTTTTTTTTAATACTCCCCCAAAATTGGTCGATGTCATGAAGTAATGGGCTCAAAAATGTAATTTCTTTACTATATTTTCAAGCAATAGTAGTGGACAAGGCATCTGAAATGGATATTAATTTTAGCATTCCTTTAATTTTCAGAAGGGCCAAACCAGTACTACTGTCGCTTTGACTACTGGAGATGGTGGACTTTGAATAATTTGTGTGTACATCTGTGTCCCCTCATCTTATTGATAATAATGAATAAAACTCTGTTTCCTAAGGAAACATAGATAATTCAGTCAATTATGAGAAAACTAATAATATGTAACTTTCCTGATGATTTCATCCATAAGACAGTGCTATGAGTGTACAGGAACTGGAACTTGAAAATATGTTAATTATATTGTAAACTAGCATTCTGGATTAGCATGACCTTTAAAAGGTTTAGGTTCAAAACAGGTCATCCAAAAGTATGCATGCCTGACTGACAAATGTTCATGCCTGACTATTCAAATGTTGTCTCCTGAATCTGCAACTTTGGCCTAGAAATCTTGAGCAAACAAACTTTTGCTCCTGGTCATAGTAGAAAATAGTATGAGAACAGCTTTTGGAACTGTGATTGAGAAGTTGCGGGAGGGTGAACAGATTGAAACATTTCAGGATCTTAAATTTGTGCTAGAGATGGGTTAAGGTTCATGTGAAGTGGGGTTTCTTTTTTTTTCTTTTCTGACAAAGTTTGCTTGTCCTGTTTACTGTTCTCTTTCCCACAGTACTAATGCATTTTAAAGGAAGTCATTGCTGCTACGTCAGCTATAGCCCACAGGCAGATCCAGCTGTTGTCTATAAAAACTGATACCTAATACTAGAAGATGTTCAGCCCCCTATCTACCGTGCTGCCTCTGTGTTTGTCAGGAGGACACAATCAATTAGATCATAAGCTGAGGCAGAGTTGCACCCATCTGGAAAAAAAGGTGTGATTGTGAACTGATTCCCTTCCTCCCCAGCTCTAATTGAAGTCATTGGTGTGTTATCCTTTGTATTAGAGCAAAAAGAGTTTATATTTAGCTTAACTATTTTTATTTAAAGATTACACAACCAATATTACTGACCAAAATTCATGAATCAGGTCCCTAAAAATAATGAGATTTTAAAAAATAGTAAAGGTTGGATTCTTCTTTTTCTTCTGATTTTTTTGAACCTTTAAGGGTTCATGTCTTAAAGGTTTTCTCCACAACAAGGAGGGCTAGAAATTCCTGGAGGATAACACCTTTGATTTCATCAGCTACCCCCCACATCCATACAAGATGACAGCTGCTCCACACAGATATGAGCTATGAGTGCTCAGAACTTTTAATGAGATGTCTGTGCTGGAATGTACAACACTGTCCACAATGGACAGCCTAAGCACTGCAGCCCCTTCTGAAATTCAAAACATAGATAAAATCAAAGCCAAATACTTTAAGACCAAGGTAGATTTAAAAAAGGGGGGCTTTTTTGTTAAAATCAGATATTTTGGATCTAAAATAAATACATTTTAACAATAAACCTATTTAAAACTAAATTTTGAAATTGACAATCTATGTTAAGGCTAGATTTATAATCCATTAAAATAATTTTAATCAAATTAAAAAATATATTAAGCAGCACATTTGCCAAGTTTTAAAGATTGTTGATCCACTGGACTGGTGGAAAGCATGGGCTAAGTACCTGGAACACATTTGTTGAAGGGCTAAACTAGCTTTTAACAGCAGTAGCCTCTTCTGCAGATGCAGAGAGAATATTTTCTTCATTTCAGTTTGTTCAACTAGTTCAGTTCAGTGATTAGTTCATTAAAAGTTAAAAACCAATTGGGAGTTGAAAATGTAGGAAAGCTTGTTTCCCTCTTCCAGTCAATGAATGAAAACTAGGTGTGAGAGGATGAGATCTACTGGTTCTAAAATCTTGAGGAAAAGGATGACCAGAAACCATCAGTTCAATTTAATAATTACAGATACTTCCTTTATTTAAGAAACTAGTTTTAAATGCAAAACATGTTTTGATAAACCTCTTGATATATTTTTTCTTATGTATCCAGAACACTTAAGGTACTTTTATTTAACAAAATGTCTTCAAAATGTTGCTTATTGTGCATTATTTATTGAATTTGAATACCTGTCCTAATGGAGCCTGACTCAAATCACAAGTAAAACATTAATCATCTAGTAAATAAGAAATCATCAAATATGTGTCGATATAGTATATCTTGGTTAGCAAAAAGAATCACCAAATTTAGGGTAAAGGCTATACTTAATTGCAAATCAACATATTTTAATAGCTACCAACCAATGAGAATCAACCTTTTTTTTTTTTAGGAAAATAACTAAAGTGCAAATGCAAAACCAGATTTAAATCCGTTATTTGAATCAAGGTTTACTGCTTCATGATTTAAATCATGATTCAAATTTGATTTATAAATCCACCCTGATTAAGACAAAAAGAGAAAATGGAATCTAGTTCTGGATCAGAACGTCTTAATCTGTAGTTGACTGTTCAAAGCTGTGGACAAATGTTGGGAAGTCAATAGTGACCTAAAAAGCTACACTAAAAGCCAGTGTTGTTTGGATATCCGGGACATGCCTTGTGGAAAAGCCATCAGTAATCTCATGTATGTTCTGTTTTTTTCATGATGCTGGTTGGGAAAAGGGGAAGGAAGACAGTGGCATCAAGTTCTTAGAAGGGCCACAGGTAATTAATTGTTGCTACTTCTGCTTCCATTCAAGCAGTATATAATCTACCAAAGGAAATGTTTTATTTCTCAGAAAGCAGATCTCTATTTAAGGACCTGGACTGCACAGGAAATGTTAGAAATGAGGGGATTAGACCTATCCTACCCCCCATTTTGTTTACTTCATGGGTCTGTTTGAAGTAATGACTTTTCTCAAGAGACAGTGAGAAAATAAATGCAGCTTAAGTTTAACTCACTATATTATCTTTAGAAATCCATTGAAAGGAGACTCAAAATACATGCAGGTGTCATAGGCACAGCGAGACAAAAAGGAGATATTAGAGATGAAAAACTGGTGTCCTTTGTGCAGTGCTGAATGCCATGGAAATAATCAGTGTGCCTGATAAAGTTTATAAGCAAAAAAGGAAATGAAACATGAAGTCATTCAACATGATGGACTTTTCTCAGAATCCCATGTTAACGGAGTACATTGACAGGAATTTTTAGAAAAATAAACTGAGAAAACAACTGGTGCATAGAAGCCTGCAGGATCTACAGGAAGGTCCAGATGTAACCCTTTTAATTTGTGTGCCACACCAGATTTAACTACAGTATTTTTCGTCAGTTTATGAATAAATATTTTCTAACCTCTGGCTACCAATTCAGCCAGCTGGGCTGATGTCCCAGCAGGCAAACCCTCTGCTTCCACGGTTTCGTGGAGCGTTACAACAGCATAGCCTGCCCTCCTTTGCCCGTTTGTAACAGTACTACTGCTGTCAGTGTACCACTCAAAGTCTGCATTAGTTTAGTTTTGGGCTTTTTTTTTTCTCTTCCTCCTCCTCAACAGCAGGGTCCTCATGAGGATATTACAGTTATCCCAGTCAGGCTTATGACTACCCAGGCACTCCTCAAAGACCAAGATAAACTTGCTTGGGTTCGTGGAGAATTCCCCTGCCTGTGCCTTAAAGGCTGCTAGGTCCACTGGGTTAAAAGGCACATGCATATAGACCTGCATAGTAGTGGCCTGATTCCTATCCGAGCCATGTCTGAACACCATGGTCTCGGTGATCAATGGATAAAATTCCACCGAGGGGGCAAGCTCTGGGACTTGAGACACCTTGTCTTTATATGGTGGGGGTGTGATAGCCGAAGGGGATACCGGACCTGCCATTACAGCTGTGGGGGTGTTCTGGGGACTAACAGTAGCTACTACCAAACCTGTCGGAGTCAAATTACACTTTTGCAAAATATCTGACCTATCTCTTAGCAACATAAACAACTATACATACATATGTTCATTCCATTTACCCGTTCGCTGACAAAACAGAAGTAATTGAAGGATCATGGTATAATTAAGTGATCCTTCCAGTGGCCACCTTTCCTGGTCCTCTAGCTGATATTGAGGCCAGTCTACTGTACAGAACCGTTTTTAATCTACTTTTAGTCAATGGATCCGATTGAAACACTTTCCAGTTCACCAGAATGCAATCTAAGGGCATACACCTTGCCCTGCCTGGAGTACTCTGTCCCTGCCCCATACCCTAGGGAGACACTGGGCGTTCCCAGGTCAAAACAGGTAAAAGTCCACACCACTGGACTGTTCCTACCTTATCCAAGGGACTGGTTCCTCACCGTCACCCTATCCACGGGACCGGTTCCCCACCGTCACCCGCAGCTGCTTCTCCACTACTCGAGCGCGTTGCACCGTTGTGCCCTCCGGGGTCGACCAAACCGCGTCTCCGCCGAGGCCCCCGATGAAGTCACCGGTGCGCGCTGGGTGTCGGTCGTCGCCGCAATCCGTCGACCTCCGAGAGGGGTCCGGGCAAGGGTAAATTTCAGCCACGAGCCCCATGTTGGGCGCCAAAACTGTTGCCGACACAGAGTGCCCGAGGACAGCAACGGCAGGGTCCGTTGCCCGGTGCGCGTCACGCCAATAAACACACCAGGGTGGAGAAGCAATCAAAGTTTATTTGGGATCCCAAAGTGGTGCAAGGAGACTGGCACGTCTCAAATTAAGCACACCAACATAAGCGGCCTTTATCTTTTATACATTTTGCAGCTAAGCCTTTCCCTTCTTCCCCCGCCCTTTCCCGCCCCCCCACCTCTGTTTACATTACAGGACCTTGGCTGTGCAGCTCGTTCTCACTGTTTCTTTCTGCAAGTAATCTTGTCCTTCAGCTAGAAGCATGTAGGTTTCCCTTCTCACTACTGCTTCCCAGCTGCTGGCCTGTGAGGTTAGTAAAGTTTAACACGCAGGGGCTTTGATTCACTTTGGCCTAGAGCGGGGGAGCTTCATCGACTTTTGTGGTCTTCCACCCTCCCCACCCCCCCGAGTTACCTAGGGTGATGCCTAGTGACACCAATACTGCTACAACATTAACTTGAGTTCACACTGTTATTAGTGTATGCCAATTATTGCATTAGCCATCTAACGCTGTTAAGTGCTTTGAGACATATTGTATCACTTGGTAATGTATATATTTAAGAAAAATATATGCATAATTGTTTAAGAATATTGAAACAAAGCATGCTGTACAGCTACATGCATTAGATACTGGTGCATACATTTGAATTGCAATTCTGAGGCTCCACTGTCTGAGAAGAAAGGAAAAAATGAAATTATTAATTTTACAGACTTCTGCATATGACATTCAGCTTTATTTAATGTTAATATTTCCAGCTGCTCTGTGTGGATTTAGCTGTGTGACTTCCATGAATGTTAGCGAGTCACGCACCTAAATCTACTTATGCTATCTTATTTTTATTGCTTTTCATTTACCTTTCAACTACTTAGACTCCCTGAACCTCAGGGTCAAATCCTGACAGGCTCAGTTCAGTCTTTCATCCTTTTTAAATAGATTAAGTGGAGTTTCATGCAGTTGACTGAGTGTGGAGCCAGTAGGAATACTCACATGTTTAAAATTAGGCACATGTTTAAGTACATGACTGAACTAGGGCCTGAGAGAGCATGCATGAATAGGAAACTTGAGCATGCACACTTCGGATGACCTCCAAGCAAGATTCTGCCTCTTTTGTCTGTTCAGTGACAATTTCTCCCCATGCATGATTTTTTCTGTTGCAGATGAAGCAGTGGACTCTGTTGTGCAAATGAATGCTGAACAAGAAGCAGCCCCAAGAGCATACAGATGTTTTTTAAAGCTCATACACTAGTTAAATTTAGTTACATACAACTGGCTGAAACCTCAGCCTCTATCTCTTGTATGGGTACAAAATTGTCATACTGAAAAACTGCTATGGTCTCAAGTAGATGGTACTTACACAAGAGACACTGCATGACTAGGCAACTAAAGTAGCCAGAAAGATAGAGTTGTATTGTACAAGTAGAACTCTGAATCACTACTAACTTAACACTGTAATTGTAAAAAGGTGTCACGGACTCACAGATCGTGCCCACTCTTGGCCTTGTGCGGTCTGTGGGGGGGGGGGTGCCCCTTTCAGTGCGACAGCCTTCTTGGGGGTCCACTCTGTCTCGGGGGCAGGCCCCACCACCTCCTGGAGCCGCACCTCTCAGAGCCTTAGCATACCTGTTTCTAGCTGTGGGCCCCCATCAGGGAGTCCACTCGCTCTGGACCCCCCCGGGCCTCCACCCCAAAGAGGTTGATGCAACCCTGTTCTCTAGACAAGAGTGACACTCAGCCAGCGTGAAACAGGAGGGTTTATTGAGAGTTGAACGCAGCACAGGAAACTCTCAGGGCCTCAGACCTGGCCTCCTTCAGCCCAGCATATCCCAGTCTCTCTGCATCCAGGTGGGCTCTGCCTGCTCCCCCTCTCCAGCCCCGAGCCCCCCTGCTTTCCAGCTCGGCATCTGAGATCCCCAGCTCCAAGCCCTGCCTCTGTCCATTGTCTTCTCTCCAGGTAAACAGGGTCATAAACTGGGTTGCCTGGGCCTCCTCTCCTCTTTTCTGTCCTCTGACTAGAACCAGCTGGTTAGGTCACTGGGTCCTCACTCTGCAGCCCATTGTTCTCCCCCTGGCCAGAACCGGCTGCATCTCCTGAGCTGGGTCTCTGGATCGGGGTCTCAGGTCACCGGTCGCTGGGGTATCCATCCTCCAGGCCATTGGCTGGGGTCCCAAGTTCCCTCTCCGGTCCTCTGTAATAACAAACTCCCTCTCCCCTCACTTCATTAAACCAGTAACACTCAGGGAAACTGGGTCCCACCCCCTCCGCATGCGAACCATTGAAACCCCACCGAAAACAAACAAAAAACAAGAAAATCCCCCACTTCATCACACAAGGCTCTTGGTAACACCTTACCTTTGGGCCCCACAACCCCTTTTGAATTAATACAAGAGGGATGTCAGGGAAAGTACAGCAAATAGAGGTAGGTGTAGCAGATGTCACTGTAGATAGCTCCTCTTCTGCTATGATGCTACATTGACAGTAATGATTGAAAAGAAATGTGTTTAAGATAATAAGCATAAAAGTGAAGAGAATTTGAACGTTAAGAACTGTTGGTGTTTTAGGGTATGTCTACACTTACCGGTAGATCGGCACTGCTGCAATTGATGCAGCGAGTGTCGATTTAGCGGGTCTGGCGAAGACACGCTAAATTGATGGGAGAGCACTCTCCCATTGATTTGCGTACTCCACCTCCCTGAGAAGCATAAGGGAACTCGATGGGAGATGCTCTCCTGTTCACATAGTGCAGTGTAGCCACTGTGGTAAGTGAATCTAGCCACGTCAACTTCAGTTACGTTATTCACATAACTGAAGTTGTGTAACTTAGATCGATTTACCGCGGTAGTGTAGACCAGCCCTGAGTCTATGCTACACTTTGTCTAGTCCACGTTAGAAAATTAGGTTGACATAACTATGTCACTCAGGGTTATGAAAAATCCGTACCCTGAGTAGTTAAGCCGACCTAAGTCCCCATATAGACAGTGGTAGGTGAAAAGAAGAATCTTCTGTTGACCTACCTATTGCACCTTGAGGAGGAGGATTACCTACGTCAACAGGAGAATTCCTCCCATTGGCATAGGTAACATCGACACTTAAAATGATATAGCTGAGCTGCTTCTACAAACATTTTGTTTGCAGTAAGCTGGGGTGTGAAACTGCCCTGCCCTAGTGTTCCCCAGGCTAACTGTCTGTTTGAACCCTGCTGATGCACACTACTGGTGTGTTAGTGTGCTTTGATCTAGTCTTCTTTGAAATGGGACTAATGAACAGTTAATGTGCGTCAGCAGGATCCATATGGACAGCTTCAGTCCGCAGTAGGCTAGGGCAGGGTAGAATCACACCCCAGCTTACCTCAGAAATTGGACTGTTTTATAATAGATGACAGAAATCTGCTGCATCTTATTTTAATTGATTCCAAGTTGATTTTTTTTTACCCCTGGAAACTGACTTCTAAACAGCAGGAATCAGTCTCCTTCTTCCCCAAAGTCTCCTGTGCTAGTTTAGTATGGTGAAATTTTACCCCTTATACAGAAGTCTGTACCACTGAGGTCCTATTTCAAAATGGAATGTAAATTGTACGTATGTCTCATTCTGGCCTTCTGGAGAGGGTGAACAACTGGATCTCAAAATGGGGAGGATTGGAATCTAAGTGGAATACACTGCTTTGTTTCTAAAGAAAAGGAAAAGTTTTAATGTAGGTTTAAAAAAAATCACCCTGAGATAGAAAGTTGCAAAATTAAGCAATACAAGCCAGGCAATACTATATAGATGTGTTAGGGTGTGGGTAAAAATAATAAAATAGAAGCCATGCATGACTAGGGGGAAAAGGGAACTGCTGTGGGTGGAGAGGAAGGATAGGAGAATGGGTGTGTGGCATTCTTTGAGCCACCTCAATTTTTTTAATCTAATATATCTAGTAATTGGGCCAAAATTTCTCTGAATTCATATAATTGTTCTCTACAGTGATAAGCTATTCTTTCTTTGGCTGCCTAAATCAGACAGGTCTGAATACCACTGCTGTATTTTGGGCATAAGCAAACTCTTCTATTTTTTATAAAATCATGAACTTGGTGATCATTACAGCCCTCAAGAGCCAAAGTCTTTGTGGCAGAATTAAACCCAGCTTAACAAGTAAATACCTTAAGATATAAATTTTTGCTGCAGTGCCAAGCACTATTTTAATTCTTGTGTCCACCTCTTTTCACAGTTGCCTGGCTGTTGGACAGTGCCATAACATATGCATTATGGTTCCTTTTTCTGTGTTACTGAGCCAACAAGCATCAGGCCTTTACCTTGTGGAACCTCTGCAGTGTCCAGTAGACTTTGAATAAAATCTTTTGTTGTATCAAGCATAGCCTGAGATTTGCAGAAGCATTTGTAATGTAACATAATATGCCCTGCAACTAGGTTTCTTTTAAGAACTATGATACATCTCCTTCCCATACTTTCACAAAGAACTCCAGTTTCATGGAATTCCTCTTCATTAATGTACTACAAATAGTGGGCATGAGTCAGGGTCAGTGATGAAACTTCCACTAGTTCTGGGGCCTCTGGCAGTCCTGGGGTGTGCAGGCCAAATTGATATGTTTGCAAGTCTCCCAGCTGTGAGTACTGCCACTCTGCTGGGTATGGCAGATTATCACGGTGATTTAGCATTAGAAAAAAGACGGAGCCCTCATCATTGGTGAATTGGGAAAACCACACGATGCCCCCGCTCAACCAGTTTTTTTGAAATTACAAGTTTGTTCCCAGTTTGAAAGTCTGGGTTGCACCAGATAGGTGCTTTTGAATGACAGTAGTGATGAAATTGCTACCTCTTAGCTAATATAGCCCAGAGTCTTCATGCAGCCACTATTGTAGGCACCTTATTTTTTTCTTTTTCCAGAAAGAGGAACTGAGGAGATCCACAAGGGGTATTGCGTGCATTAATGCACATTCAATTTCCACCCATGTAGTCATAAGGGTGTTAGCATGCTGGAACAGGTTTGACATCTATAACATAAAAGCATAACCGTAATCTTGTAGGTCTGCCATCCCAACCCTCCTCCTTACCTATAGGAAGTTGGGAGTTTTTTAAATTATAGTTGTGGGTACTGGCCACAGCCCTGCAGGAAGGCTCTAACAATGCTATTTAATTGTCTATAATAAAACAGAGAGGGACTTATACAGTAGGCTGCTTAAAATATACAGGAACCCCGGCAGAACACTCCTTTTTTATTATGTTAACCCTTCCCCACAGTCTTGGGGAGAGAGGATGCCTCATCACTAACTATTTGAGATCTAAATGTATCTTGTAGATGTGACTCACTGACTACGGTGAATTTGTTTCATCCACTTATTGATTCCCTCATTAACTTGTACATTTCCCCTCATTTCCTTGTACGTAATCTGCACAGCTGCTTTGCTCTTCTTTCCATGTCTGATTTATTGACCATTTGTCAAGATAACTTCTCAAGCTGCCCCCCCCACCCCACCTCTCTTGGCTTCACTACTCACTGCTTATCCACTCCATTTCTCTCACACTCTCTCTGGCCCGGTGACTGAGGCCATCTCTACAGTACAAAATTATGTCAATCCAATTTATATACAGCCACCAGTTATAAAATTGCTTATGTGTGCACACCTGGCTCCTTCTGTCGCTGGTGCACGTCATTGTATCAATTGTATTGTCTGTGTGGGGTACTGTGGGATGGCTCCTGAAACAGTTGATGTAAGCAACACAGTGTCTACACTGACACTGCGTTGACCTAATTACATTGACCATGACTCAAAGCCACCTGGGGAGGTAGTCTTACAAAATTAGCATAGAGAGGCACTTACATTGAGAGGAGCCAAATTTAAGTGAAGACACTCTACAGCTAGGTCGATGCAAGGCAGCTTATGCCAATCTAACCATGTAGTGTAGACCATGCTTAAGCATTACCCACAATGGAAAAGCCTCAACAGGAGAGACGTAGGCATCCCAGCATCTGAATATCCCATAGCTCAGTAGTTGTGTGGAGCAAGGCAGCTGCCTAACTCATTCCCTCAAAAACCAGCTTAGGCACCTAAGCCACCTGACTCCAGGCAGCGAGTTCATGGATTGCTAAAGAGACAGAGATGCCTTCCTGCATCCTGGACTTAGGCACCAATCTCTGGATGATGAGTAGGGCTTAGCACAGACCCCTGTCATCAGCCTCACTCATTGACTACCTTAGGCAGCTCCCTGACTAGTATACTGACTTTTGTGGATTGCATTTTAAGGCACCTGTCTCTCCCCATTCATTGTATAGGGAACCTAGGCACCTAACTCAGCTTTGTGGATCGCAGTGTTTTTCCTGTGATTTCCTACCCTGCCCTCGGCACCTAAAAATCAGGTGACACAATGCTCAGCATTGTAACACCTATGTGCCTTTGTGGATCCCATCCAGAGAGACTACATTTTAGATAATCTTATTTTTATTAGAGATGGGGAAACTTTTTTTCTTATTTTCTCCTTACTGTTAACCCTCTATCTACTTATAAAAAACACAAGATGATGATACATGTGTATGGGTTGTTTAACATTAATTGTACCTTCCCTTCACATTAGTTAGTCATAGACTCATTTAGTATTGCTGATCACAGTCCCCAGGTTACCATTGTTGAAAAGCCTCCTGAAAATTTAAGGGTTAGTATGTTTTGTTATAATCAGTATATTTTGTAAGAAGAGAGACTGAGGTATCTTTATAGACTAAACTTTTTCTACATACATACATGCAGTCTTCCCATTAAGTTCAGTGAGAGTTGTGTGCATGTGTCCAAAGACACAATTTTGCATATATAAAACTTAAATCTACTTACAAACATGGCAGGGTGTTCAGAGAGAGAATGGTAGTTAGACTTTTGGGGCTAATGTCTTCAATAAAATAGAATTTGAATTGACCAAGTTCAAGCTGGCAGTCACTAGGTATACTCCAGAAAAGGAATATGTATCCAAATGATACTTTAACGTCCTTAGTGACCATAAGTCTATAACTATTTCACAACAGTTTGTCCACAGTCTCAGAGCTCTCTCATATCTCTGCTAGAATCACCTCCAGCCAAATAATGCCATGTGCATCTCTTGTTATTCAGCCATAACCAGAGCTGTCAAATCAAGGAGATATTTTTTCCAGACACTTCAACAGATGAGTTCTGATAAAAACCATTATGACACTTGTTATGTCTTACTATTAGGCAATATATGCTATGTGAAATTGTACTCTTCAACTGTACTTAGTTTGAAGCTCTTTAGAACATAAGCTCATAAATTAATGACTTTTCCACGACACACTCACCTGACTCCTTCTCATATGCAGAGCTTTAGAAATATATCTTTGTGAACCAGTGTTGGCTGTTATTTCTAGGTCAGTTTGTTGAGACAGGGCCACTAGACTCAATAGATTGACAAAAACAGAGCTTGTAAATTTACAGTATAATTAGAAAATGCTCAGCATTATGCATGGACAGGTTTTCTTTACAGGCCTCTGCAAGAAGCAGAGGTGCAGACACCGTCAAGAAGACAGTAATTCGTTTTGTGATTACAAAGACTCTGGACAATTTCTGGTCTAATATTGGCTAAATCACGAAGTCCGAGAGGTGTACATAAAAGAAATGAAAAACCTCCCATTCTACTTTTTCTGTGGAAAGCAGAGAGCTTTCTGTGGTGGCCCTTCGTCAGGCATGTTGCTCAAGTGTCGTGAGAAAAGATTGCATCCACCAAATTGTTCCCATTAATACAAGGTGATCAATTTTGTTGTAATGCTCCTTCCTCCTAGGACAATTTACTTAAGTGAATTAGATGAAGTGTTGGAAGAGCCATACTGATGTGATCAGCTTTTACAATCACAAACCCTGGAGCTTCTTACAGCACAGGGTCTAGTTAACAAGGTCTGATTTGTCTCACTGTAGTTTATTTTATTTTATAAAACAATGGCAAGGCTGAATTTTTGTTTTCCTTGATTGAGAACTTAAGGTTTCTTACTCGCTGTATGGTTCTCTGAACTCACAAATTATCTACCACTGGTTGGCTCAAACCTGAGTAAACTGCTAGCTCGGTAGTCATTAGTGTCTATTAGATGGTGGGCCTCCTGCCCAAACAGTGAATACTTTAGCTAGTAAATAATGTTGATGAGACAGAAAGTATGGGATTCTACCCATTGATTGTGAAGGCAAATCACACAGTTCACATTAGATATTTGTAGTGGCAGATATTATTTTGACAGTTAAGAATTACTGATTAAAATGCTGTAGAAAGACCCATATACATTATAATGGCATAGGGCACAGTGTTACTAGCCAACAGCTGGGATTTAGGAATGTGCTTTGAAAAGTGTTTTGGATCCTCAGCTCTATTGACTTTAGTGGAACTATGTGGTTTTACATCTGTTGGAAATCTGGCCTATAAATTTTTACTATACCAAATGTAATGTCAGACAGTACTGTTTAGATGAATTATTTTAAAAAGTAAAATGACTTGCTTCTCGAATAGGTTATTCATAAACTTCTGTAAAAAGCTGAAAACTTAGCTCACATTCATTCAGTAATAGTACAGAATAAGTATGCACTTTTATGACAAAGGTTATTTCTGATGGGCTACAAATATAGAAAAAAAAAGCCATGCTATGCTTGACTGAGCAATGAAAAGGCATATCCCTGGATCAACTGTCACTGTACTACCTCTTAACAAAAGAACATCTTAATCAAAATTACTTTAAATGTAAATCCATTGTTTAAATAGGAAGTTTATTAAGCACTTTGTTATTTATATAGTATCCTAGCCTTAGGTCATAGCTTGCAATAGAATAAATCAGATAAATATAAACTTTAAAATTGACACAGTTCAGTAAAACAAACACAGAGTTTTAAGATACAACCCCCCCACCACAAACTTGACCCTTCTCCCATGATCAATTACACATTTAAAATCATAACCCATAAAATATTAATGGTTAGAAATACATTTGTTTCCTTTGTCATAAAGTACCTTTCTTTCACATACATTTTTCTTGTTTGTCTAACCAGGCAAATAGGGTGACAGCCTGTATAACCAAAATATTTGCTATGTGGCAAATGTTCTAGTTTTTGAGTCACTGTGATTAAAAAGCATTTAAGAAAAATAGCATTAGCCATTTTTTCCTCAGGTGACAGTGTGGTAAATCTTCAACCTGGCTAGACCTGGATGGGCAAAGGCTATTCTGTCTCTCAGTGTAAGTATACCTCTTTTCCAAATGGGCCAGCTGCACAGTTTGAAAATGGAGAGATGTAAGTACACTATTTCTCATAACTGGGGATATTGTTTAAATGAGGAAGCCAAGGGGACATATTAGTTGCATAAAAAGCTTTCATAAGTAGTTTGCAAATATCTTCTCCCCCCGCCACTCCCAAGTTTAGTTAAAATGACACACCCTTGTCAGCAGTCCTAGCCGGGTCAAGTTCCGAGAAGCCCAAGGAACTGAGCAAATGACAGACTTACAAAAGTCAGGGGAACTTTAAAGTTTGTGATTTGTTAAGATGTCCCTCCAGACATAACATTGGAAGGCAATGTAAATTCATATACTGAATATGCAGTCAGTAACAGATATAAATGCATTGAGCTTTAGTCATAATAATGCATTCCCCTTCCTCTGCCCTAAGTAAAACAGCTGCGGTATAGTTTGAGAGGCAGAGTATTCTTCTGAAAAATTTGTTACTTTCTAGCTCCACGTTTCCATGTGATATAAAATTTGGGCACAGACTGTAGCCCTCCATGCTCTAAGAACCAGTGTAATTCATAGATTATAAAGCTAGCAGATACCATTGTGATCATAGATTTGACTCTTCTATAACACAGGCCATAGGACTCTGGATTAATTCTTGTTTCAACTTACTAGAGCATGTCTTTTAGAAAAAAAATCCAATCTTGATTTAAAATTTTCTTTTGACTGCCTCCTTGAACACCAGTGAAACAAAGCACTGCTTGCATAGAACTTAAGCTCACATCTACATTTGATCTCAGAGGTGTGATTCCCAGTTCATTTAGGCATGCCCCACATGATCTGTGTTTGACAGAGCACACAAAGGGTATGTCTACACTTACTGGGGATCGATGCTGTGGTGATCGATGCACCGGGGGTTGATTTAGCGGGTCTAGTGAAGACCTGCTAAATTGACCACAGATCACTCTCCCCTCGACTCAAGTACTTCACCGGAACGAGAAGCATAAGGTAAGTCAATGGGAGAGTTTCTCCTGTCAACCCTGCACGATGTAGACACCACAGTAAATCACCCTAAGCTATGTCGACTACAGCTACGTTATTTATGTAGCTGGAGTTTTGTAACTTAGGCCAACTTACCCCCGTAGTGTAGAACAGGCCAAAAAGAGTAGCGTTTTAACCTGGGTAGCATGGGCGGTAGCTTGGGCTAGCCACCAGGGTACATATTGCCGCTGCCTGAGTATGTGCCTGCCTGGACACCAGAATACATACCCAGGTGGCTAGCCCAAACCAAGCCCATGCTACTCCAGTTACACTCTATTTTTAGTGTGCTAGTTCAAGCAGAGATAGCACAAGTATGCCTAAACTAGCTGGGAATTGCACCTCCCGGCTCAAAGGCGCACAATTCCATAGGCTCTCCACTTTATTTCTTCTATATGTCTATTCCATTGGCCATTATATGCAGTTTTGCTGGCATGAGTGTCTGACTATCTAAAATTCTTTAACATATGCTTGAAGCCCAAAGTTGTGGTAGTTGAGACAGCAGAGCTATGTCACCTGAGTAGAGGAGGACTGATACAGCTTGATCCCAATATTTATTTTGGGAAAATACTTCTCCCTTTCTAAAACCATCACAATCTCAATAATATAAAAGATAAAAAGGAAGGTGGGTAATAGACATCCCTGATGGACACCTTTGTGATCTAGCTAGGAATACTTAGCTCCAGGGCCTCCCAGAGAGGGGGGTAAGTGGGGCAATTTGCCCCAGGCCTCGGGCCCCACAGGGGCCCCGCGAGCCCTGGTCAAGAATCCCTTTCCTCACCCGGTGGCGATTTGGGTCTTCGGCGGCACTTTGGCGGCGGGGGCCCTTTCAGTGCTGCCGCAAACTCGGAGCACCGCCCGGTAAGTACAAGCTCCCCTGCTTTGCCCCAGGCCCCCTGAATCCTCTGAGCGGCTCTGCTTAGCTCAGACTTTTGCTTATCCTAACCCGGGCTACTGTTTGCTATTCATAGTCTCAGTAGTCAATGAATAGTCATTGGGTCACAGAAAGAGAGTAAGAATGACTCTAGAGCCTGGTATGCAATGTTTGTTGATCACAGGATAGGAGAGAGACAAGGTGGGGAGGTATATCTTTTATTGGACAAGCTTCTGTTGGTGAGAGACAAGATTTTGAGAGAGAGAAAGTTTATCCAGTCCTCTTCCTCAGCTTGTCTCTATCACCAAAAGAAGTTGGTCCAATACAAGATATTACCTCACCCACCTCATCTTTATGTAGCCTGGTGGCTGGGACAGTCACTTAAACCCAAATTCAAGTTCCTGTTCTAATGATTATTTATACAAAATTGAACAACTTTAGCAGGAGAGACTGAGATATTCGCCCCAGCATATTCCACAATCCAGTGATTTTCTGCAATGTAGTAGATCCAAGTTCAAATCCCTTCTTCGCATCAGGCAGAAAGAGGGATTTGAACCTGGGTGTCTCACATCTCAGGTAGTACTCTAACCACTGGGCTAAAGGTTGTGCCCAGTGGGTATGGAAAGAAAGAGAAGAGAGAGATGGAGCGGGAGGTTCAGGGGACTAGACACACATTCAGGGAGTCTAGCTAGGGCTGTCATTAGTGCTGGGGAACCAAGGAGTGAAGCTACCAGGTAAAAACTGTATGCCTAGCAGCTTGTGAGAATCTTTTGGCTTTTACGCTCCCCCACTCACTGCCATTATGTCTTAGGAATAAGGCACATGGAGAAGGTGAGAAGAGGAAGAGGCTGAAATCCAGAGTTGTCTAAAAGTGTATGGACATACTGCCTCTGCTGGTGGATTTGGCCTAGTCTCTCAGAGGGAAGCCCCAGTCTGATGAATCTTAGCTCATCCATGGCGGGAGGGTAAGGAGACAACAGAGGGGAGAGCTAGATGAAGAGTTGGCTAGAAGCCACTGGACTGGGGCTTGCGCAGCAGATGGAGGTACGCAGCAGATGGAGGTACCAGGCAATGAAGCTCTTATCCTTCAGCAGTTCACTCTTTGTACTGCAAACTGGGGTTGTATCACAAAGAAGGCATTGTATAACTTTGATGTAAATGAAAAAGTGATGATGAAATATACCAACAACTTTGATGATTAGCCTATATCTGAGATTTAAGTTAAGGGGAAGGTGTGATGGGCTGGATCACAGAAACCCCCTTGGGAGCTGCCAGCTGATGTACCAAGACTACCTCTGCTCCTGTTTTCCCTGCCAGCTCAGGACTCCAGCACCCTGTCTTGCTGAGCCAGACACTCCCATCTGCTCCAACACAGACCCAGGGTCTGAATTACTTGCCCCAAAGCTGCAGGTTTACCTGAAAACAGCTCACAGAAGTGTGCTTGTCTATAGCACTCAGATGCCCAACTCCCAATGGGGTCTAAACCCAAATAAATCTGTTTTACCCTGTATAAAGTTTATACAGGGTAAACTCATAAATTGTTCGTCCTCTATAACACTGATAGAGAGATATGCACAGTTGTTTGCTCCCCCAGGTATTAATACATACTTTGAGTTAATTAATAAGGCAAAAGTGATTTTATTGAATACATAATGTAGGATTTAAGTGGTTCCAAGTAGTAACAGACAGAACAAAGTAAGTCACCAAGCAAAATAAAATAAAATGTGCAAATCTATGTCTAATCAGACTGAATACAGATAATCTCACCCTCAGAGATGCTTCAGTAAGTTTTTTCTCAGACTGGACACCTTCCAGGCCTGGGCACAATTCTTTCCCCTGGTACAGCTCTTGTTCCAGCTCAGGTGGTAGCTAGGGGATTCTTCATGATGGCTCCTCTCCTCCTCTGTTCTCTTCCACCCCTTTATATATCTTTTGAATAAGGCGGGAATCCTTTGTCCCTCTGGGTTTCCACACCCCGCCCCCCCCCACTGGAAAAGCACCAGGTTAAAGATTGATTCCAGTTCAGGTGACATGATCACATGTCACTGCAAGACTTCATTACCCACTTACCAGCACACACACACACAGGAAGACTCACAGGTAAAACACAGCCATCTGCAGACAATGGTCCTGGTTAATGGGAGTCATCAAGATTCCAAACTCCATTAATGGCCTACACTTTGCAAAATTACAATAGGCCCTCAGAGTTATATTTCTAGTTTTAGATACAAGAGTGATACATTTATACAAATAGGATGATCACACTCAGATTATAAGCTTTGTAATGATACCTTACAAGAGACCTTTTGCATGAAGCATATTCCACTTACATTATATTCAGTTATTATCATGTTTTTATAAAACCATATAGACTGCACAACGTCACAGAAGGTATAAACCACCCCCACCCAGCATGCCAGTTACACTGCTCAGGTTCTCAATGTGCAACTGTTTGTAATAATCAGATTATGACTAAAATGAATGATCATTAAATCTATACCTTTTCCAGCTGATATTTGGTTTATAATAGTTTGGGTATAACTAGCTTGTGGACTAATCTTCCACAATGTGGTCTATTAATAAGTAGCAGTAAACCATCAATACTCCATTTTGTAAATGGCACCTAATCTGGTATCAGTAATGCAGCTATGATATCTGTAGAGATGAAATCCACCCTTGGGCAGAGATCCAGCATAAGGCCCTTTCAAATCCCACATCCGCCCTATTTTGAGGGTTTAAGTGCTGCATAGGCCTTGTATATTCTTCTGCAGTGAAAGTATTTCATCGTGTTGGCCCAATTATGAAAGGGGGCACTGCTGTTGGGTGCCAAGTGCCCTCAACTTTCATTGTAAATTTAGGGTGCTCAGCACTTTCAGGACTGGGTCATTTTCTGACATTTCTCACTTTGATGATTCACTGAAAATGGAAATCAGACTATGTTAGTGTTAAGGTTTTATGCAGATTTATTTTTTATGATCCTATCAAGAGTATTGTGCATCTATATATATTCTGAATGCAGCTCTGTGGACTTAGGATAATAAATCAAATATATCATAAAAAAGAATAATTGATCAAATCTAGATACTACTGCAGTTAGGAAGTAGTGCAGGTTTGTGTCATGATTCTTCAGGGAAGAAAGCAGAATAGCAGCTTCTTGTTTAAAATTCTATCTTCCACTTTAATCTCAGCTTTATGTGACAGTTTTCTAACACACCCTTGAAATTGTTTTAAAGGACTTGTTATTTTGAAACTGTGCTTAAATTCCCTTTTATATGTAATGACCAGTAAAAATGTATAACCTTGCCTGCCAATTATCTTTCTTTTTCCATAATGCCCTATTTCCCTCATTATGAGGATTGCTTTATTTTTAATTGTAGCTTATTTTCCTGGCATTTTCAGAGGAAAAGCATTTCAGCAGTCATATTTTTCATTCTTTTACAGGTCCCCTTCAATTTAACTGGAGTAATAAAACACCTGTTAGAAGCCCCATAATTATCAGTATTTGGCCTGATTACAGGTGGTTACCTTCAAATAGCACTGGCTTTTATTGTTTAACTCCTTTCTTTACGATTTAGAATGTCATGATAAAGATGAGTAGAGCACTTCTGCAAAGCCAATAGTGTTAAGATGTATCCCAAGACCATAGCAACTCAAATGATGTTCAAAAATATCTTAGTTACTGACTCCTTGCAAAAGACAATCTTATATGGGGGAAAACCCAATTAAATTTTCCAATCAATGCCTGTCTTTAAGTGTTTAAAACATACTGTTTTCCCATCGAAAAATAATATCATGCCCCATGACTGCTGTTGTTCAAGATATTTGTTTACACGTAAACAAGTACTGAAAATTACCTGTTTGGCTTGCTAATGCTATGCTCTGCAGCTAATAACAGGTTTCTTTTTCAGCTAATTTTCTGAGTTTGAGATAACTTTCTGTCACTTAAATGACCAGATGCCCATTCATTGCTGTAAAGCTACACCATTTATACATGTAACTGCACAGTCAGAAATGCTGTATAACCTTTTTCTTATTCTATGTTTAGAATAGATATAAGACAGAGGATTGCCTCAGGTTGATCCCTTTGTATAAGAGGGGAAGGAAAAAGTGCCTGCTGCAAATGAAAATAACACTTATGGTTTTGAGATAAAGAAAATAGATAAAGCTATGGGCCAAGTCCTGACCACTGACTTCAGATGAGAGATGAATGCATGTAACTAGAAAAGAATTGGCTCCATATTCTTTATTTGACAAAACAGCCAAGATGCTAATGAAAAATTACAGGATTTAATATTTTGAAAATTACTGTATACCCACTATTGTGAATGTTGGGCATGTTGTGAAAAGCATTATGGGCAGAGATGTTATGCTAAAAGATTCATTGAGTCTAACTCACTCCACAGGTATTGTGTACTCATATAAACATTATTCATTTTTCATATTAGTGTGTCTCTGTTTGGAGACCTTTCTTTGTGAAGTTGGATGTGTTAATTGTAACAATGGCAGCTATGGCCCTTTCTGGCTGTGCGTTTCTAAGCTTTACCAAGCACTGTTTCTATGCTCTGATAAGAAATTCCACCATGTCATATGCTACCAAATTTTTTGTTGTTGTTGCAGTTCATCTCACATTTAGGTGGGCATGCCTGTGGTATACAAGAAGAGCTGGGCAACATTTCTCAGATGAATAGCTTGCCAGAAAATACAGTTATGTTCAACCCCAAACTAACTGTGAATTTGACATGAAATTGCCAAATAGTTTTTTTTCCAGGACTCAGATGCTGGGCAATGATGGAGGAGGACACATCTTCCTTCTAATCATTGGGCTAAAAATTATAGCACTCAGCTGGGATGTGGCAGACTCAGGTTCATTTACCCTTTTTTGCCTCATGTGGAAAAGGAATTTGAACTTGGGTCTCCCACATTGCAGTAGAATGCTCTAGCCACTCGACTATGGGCTATTCTGGCATAGGTTTCTCTTAAGCTGTCCTCCTGAAGCTGTTCCACTAAATACAAAGTCACTAAAGCCGGGGGAATGGAACTGTGTAAACGCCCTAATCACCAGGCTACAGAATCACTCTTGCATTCTCTCCGACCCAATGATTATTCATCGTCATTATGAATTGCCACTTTGAATGATTAAAAGTTATAAGGAATGGCCACTATCACCATCCAGAAAAAAATCAGTTTGGGATCCATCTGAGCAACATGAAATGTTTTGTTTTGTTTTGTTTGTTTAATTTGCTGATGTTTTTTAGTTTTTGGATTTGGTTTGTGTCCATGACTTCTTAAAATGTATTTTTTGGAA
The DNA here is from genome assembly GCF_011386835.1 of Chrysemys picta bellii. NCBI lineage: Eukaryota > Metazoa > Chordata > Testudines > Emydidae > Chrysemys > Chrysemys picta. Next base: position 47,246,379 of record NC_088798.1, on the reverse strand, counting down.
CTTCCAGTAAACCAAAAAAAATTATTTGCCTAGTTCTAGGATACAGTACTACAGGGAAGTTGCATTGTTCAGCCCATTGCTACAGCATACTAGTGCAGAGTAAAGACTAACCTTAACTATATGATAAAAGGAAATACAGATGACCATGTTAATGTCCACTGACACTACAGTTGTCAAAAGTTTTCCAGATTGTCTAACATTAATTCAAGCTTCAAAAAGTCAGCTGTTCTGCTGCCGCAAAGACACTTTTTTGCTGTGACAATGTTATGTAACTAAAAAGCAGCACTGCTTGAGAGTACGAAGGCGTATATGCTTGTCCAATAACCTATGATTAAAAAGTGGTACTACTGAACATCAAAACTGAGCACTATGCTAGAGCTGATATTAAGTTCTGAAACTATGAAACTTTTGGTGTGTAGAACTTCATCTGAAAATTGTTGTGATTTTATTCTGTGGTATGTGTGATGGGTTACTCCTGGGGTGCCACTTGGAACTGGGGTGGCACTGAGCCCGCATGACACATCTTTACATTGGACTCCCTTTACACTGTACAGCTGTGACAGGCTCTCAAGCCCGCTCTAGCACACACAGCAGTAGGGACATACCGAGCTGCAGCTTCACATACATGCTGAGATCAGCTCTGCATGGGAAGGCTCAGCTAAGGAACTGCCCAGTTACTCAAGTGCACCCCCCCCCCCCCCCTTGAAGGGTAAATCCAAAATTATACCATCTTGCACTGCACAGGGAAATGTACAGCATAAGCTCATGAAATTCACCCCCTCCATCAATGTGGAGGAAGATATGCAACAGCTTTCTGCCCCCAGTTAGGATTTCCACACGCTGGTTTTAGACAAAACAAAAATAAGTTTATTAACTACAAAAGATAGATTTTAAGTGATGATAAGGGATAGCAAACAGATCAAAGCAGATTACCTAGCAAATAAACAAAACTGCAAACTGAGCATAACAGACTAGATAGGTAGGATATGAATTAGCAAATTATCACCCCATGTCATAAACAGGCTGGCAGATTCTTAAGGCACAAGCTGCCTTGGCTCTGCAGCTTGGCTTTCCAGGTTTTCATACACAGGCTAGCAATCCCTTAGTCTGGGACCATCATTTCCCCCTGTTCAGTCTTTATTCCTCAGGTGTTTCCAGGTGTGTTGTTGTAAGGAGAGTGAGGTACCATTGTTATGTCATTTCCCCCCTTTTATATATTTTTCCCACTTGCTGGAATGCTTTTTTGCTATGACCTGGGTCAAACAGTTCCCTTTGTGTAGTGCTATCTCTGAGAGGTTTCTGTTGTACACAGTTCCTGGGGTAATTCTTGTGCTTGTGTCCATTTCCTCAATAAGCCATTAACATTGTTTGGCCTTTTTACTGTTGTACCTGAAAGGCTGCTGCTTGTGGGTGTTTTCAACCTTGCAACAAGTTTCAGTAACACATACATAGCCAAACTTCATAACTTCACATCCGATGATAGCACACACATTCCAACGAGATATTAATGTCTAGCAGATCAAGACTTTTAGAATGACACTGCACAAGGCATACTTTGTACAAAACACATCCTAATTACATGACAGTGGTGAATATTGGGGTGCCACAGTGTCACGGAATGTTGTGATCCAGAAACTTCCATGGAAGGCAAGAAAAGATAAAAACCATAAATCAACCCAAAGGTTCTTGCTAACTATTTTCCTGCATCTAAACTTCCCTTCCAAGCAGAGAACAAATTAAAAAAAAATCTGACTTATGCCAGTAGCCTAGATCCACCCAATTAGACTTCAGATAAGGATATGGAAGGTGATTGCTATATTTTTTTTATTAATTTATATTATTTCTTTGCATTCAGAACATAAGAACATAACATAAGAATGGACATACTGGGTCAGACCAAAGGTACATCTAGCCCAACATCCTGTCTTCCGACAGTGGCCAATGCCAGGTGCCCCAGAGGGAATGAACATAACAGGCAATCATCAAGTGATCCATCCCCTGTTGCCCATTCGCAGCTTCTGGCAAACAGAAGCTAGGGACACCATCCCTGCCCCCCTGACTAATAGCCATAGATGGACCTATCTTCCATGAACTTATCTAGTTCTTTTTTGAACCCTATTACAGTAGCATGCCAAGGCCTCCAGTCAGGATTGGGACCCCATTCTGCTTGATTCTGTGTGAACACATAGGAAGATGGTTTCCCTGCAATAAGCTAATTGAGAGATAACAGTTACTAGTAGACTATCTGCTAACAGCCCTTGACAGAGGACAAATGTCTAGCTTATATAATTAGATATATTGACAGCATTCAACTTTGTGACATGCTATGGGCTGCAATGCCTAGTATAAGCTGATTGAAACCTTGCTGTTCATTTAATTTTCATCAAGCACAGACAGTTCCATTACACAGATGTCCCAGTGCTTGAGTGAGGCAAGTGTGTAGGGACTTCAAAGCATCTGGCTTACTAGCAATCTAGAGAATGCTAGTAAGAACTGCTTCAAGGAACCAAAAGAATCTATGAGCCTGGGATTTCGCTGTCTGGAGAGTGTCTGCCCTTCTGTGCTCAAGATGATGGGTAAAATCTCCTTGTTAATCTTTAATAGGGCCCAGCTATTAAATGGGGCACTTCAATATCTTGCTTCATATCTTTATTATTTATTTGTATTACAGTAGTCCTAGGAACCCCAGTCATGGACCAGTGCTAGGAACTTAAAGAGCACTGTGTCTAAGATACAATAGAGACTACCTTTCTCTCTCTGAACTGCCATGATGTCTTTGGTCAGTGTGGATGCTAACCGTTGAAGGAACACATGATGGAATTCTTGGAGCTAAAATGTAATCAGAGGTGAACATCCAGCTTTGAAATCCCCTGGATAAGCCCCAAACTGAACTACCTTCAGAAAGCTGTGTGAGATTCTACTTTCTGGGCAAGCTCTCGCCTAAAAATAGAGCTGCAGAATGAGCAGCAAATGTCCTGAGGACAAGGTGAGACCACCCTACTGAAGAAACAAATATTAATGGAAGGATGGAGTCTAGGATCCTTTCTGATGAATTTGGTCCTTTTAATTTGTATGCATAACACATGAATACTACAGTTAAGAGATAGTAAAAATGACTATGACTGATAGACAATGAGGAGAATGAGAGCAATGAGACACAATAGTGTGTCTTACTCCCAAAACTCTTGAATGTAATTTTTGGTTTATCAAAACTACAGCAGTAGCCTCGAAAATGCTAGTGGCCTCTCAGTTTGATGCTCTGCCTTTTTTGACCTTCTACTAGTTCATACGGTAATTTTTCTCTAGCTACCGTCTATGTGCAATTAAAGACTTCAGGGAGGTAAAGATGCCGAGAGTTAGATATTAACAAATACTTGCAATAGCTTTCTGTTCCCCTTTGAAAAATTGTGTATAATAATTAATGTCCTAAACTAATTGCCCAATTTTGGAAATACCTGAACTTTGACCAGTTCAATCTTGAATTTAAATCTGAATGAGAATTTAGTGGCTTGATTACAGGTATAATAATAGATTTAGAGCTCTAAGTAAAGGGAGTTAAGGAACGTCTAAGGTGATTGAGCCTGGTAAATGAGTACTGAAGTCTGTGAGTACTTGTACACTGCTATGAGATACTATAAGGAAATAGATTTGATCCAGTGTGATGTTCAATGTTTACCTTCATGCTTGCTTTCTAAGCTGCTTTTCAACCCATCTCCTGGTCTATATTTATACCAGATTTAAATAATTTAGTCATATAGTTTCTTTTTAAGTGGAAAATAAAATAAAAACATGTTTTATTCATCAGAACTAATATTTGCTTAACGGCTCAGTTTTGATATGAACATAACATCCATTAAAATCCAGGAGAGTTTGCCTACATAAACTCTGTGAGTTGCCATTTTGTGTTTGTATTTCATTACATGCAGTGTTGTAGTTGTGTTGGTCCCAGTATATTAGAGAGACTAGGTGGGTGAGGCAGTATCTTTTATTGGACCAACTTCTGTTGGTGAGAGAGAGACAAACTTTCAAGTTCTTCAGGTCTGGGAAATGTACTCAGTGTCGCAGCTAAATACAAGTTGAAACAGATGGTTTAGCATAAATAATTAACACACATTTCAAGGGACCATTGAAAGTGAACAGGCCTCTTACCACCCCTCCAATCATGGGGGAAAAGAGGTGTGTGAAAGGCAGCTGGCCAGAGGAGTGGTTGTAATAAACTATAAAACCAGTGTTTCTGGTCAGTCCATGATTTTTTTTTGTGTCTAGCAAAATTTTTAATTTAAGCTCCCAGGCTCATCATTTGAATGTGTTGTGCAGGTTTCCTTTGGGAACAAGGACTGATAAGTCAGATATAGAGTGATCACTTTGTGATATGGGTGATATGGTGTTTTTGTCTTTTATCATTTTCCTGTCTGAGTTCATCTGAGAGCGTAGTGGTTGTCTGCTTTCACCCACACAGTTGTTATTGGGGCATATAGTACACTGGATGAGATATACCACATGTTGTGATAGGGATGTGTAGGACCCATGGATTTTGAAAAGTGTGTTAGTGGAGGATGTTGATCATTGTAGCAGTGGAACTATGTCTGTCATGACACTCTGAGTACATTTCCCAGATTTGAAGACGAGCTCTGTGTAAGCTTGTCTTGATGTTGGTCCAATAAAAGATACTACCTCACCTACCTTTTTTTTTTTTATTCTGTTGTAACTGTCATACTAGAGATTCTTCTTCAAAAATATTATTCTACAGCCTTATGGAACTGTGTGCACAAGCATAATATTTGGGCTGAAGAACTCTGTGGGGTGTTGTGCTAGCTAAATCACACATATATAGACTAGAGACAACAGTTAATTACATGTCTCTCATAGAAATGACCAGTCTTCCAATCTGACATCGTCATCTCTATCCTGTCCAGAGCGAATGAGAACCATCAAGAAACTAAGAGCTGCTCCTGAGAAATCTTTAAAAAGGCCACAGTAAAGTTATATCACTGCCAGAGAAACAGCAACAATTTCCAGGATGCTCAAGTCTCCAAGGCTGGGATTTATTGAGTTAGTGAATGTTATCTAGAGAGTAAGTTTAGTAAGAGAATAGTGATCATTCACACACAAACTGCTTTGTACTATGTTTAACCTTGATGATTAAGTGTTTTTTCGTGTGTGTGTGTGTGTGTGTGTGTGTGTGTGTGTGTGTGAGGGCAGTAGATGATCTATTCACCTTCATCCACTGCAGTCTTATTGCCAGTTTTATAAAAATCCCCAGCCTTTTAAAAATGATGATAAGCAACAGTGATGCAGGTATAAGCCAGGGACTGAGTAATGGTGAGCAGTGCCTATTCCAAACTGATAGTAATCAAATATAAATGCTTTGAGAATTTTGGACAACAAGATGAATACTCAGCACACTTTCATGGTTGAAAAGAGCAAATGTGCATTGTCTGTACAAGGTGTGCATGTGAGAGAGAGAGAGCCTCCGTTTGGGGAAGGAGGAGTAATTCTTTCTGAACAGGATATTTTAGTGTGTGCTGCATGTATATTTTGTATGTGAATTGCATATGTGAAATTTATATACTCTGTATATCATCAAAAAATAAGGTTTACTAACAGCCATACTGGTCACACAGATTTTTTTATAAACCTATCTACATATTCACTTTTTGGGGGGGTGGGGGGGAATTACAAATAGACTTTGAAAGCAAAGGTGACACCGCTGTGCTAATGCTAGTAGAGGATTTAGTGCTTAAGCTGTTGACAGAATCCAGAAGCAGCAAAATATTTGAAAGAGAATAATGTGCACTGGCAATGTTGATTGAGCCACGTTGCACAGGGAGAACTGGAACTTTACTTTTCCTCTATTCAGAAATTGTAGCCCCACAAAAATAATTCAGCCATTGCCTTTTCCCATCATTAGATCCTGCTCTTGCCCGTGAGACAGTCAGTTTACTTCCAGGGAAAAGAAGGGGCTGAATTCTACCCCATTTGCACCTGTATATCCCAATTGACTTCAGAAGGGTTGTATAGGTGTTAGTATGGATAATTTTAAAACTTCAGCATGTCCCTTCCTTCCCCCACCTCCCAAAAAAATCAAATTGGAAGATTTGTTGAAACAGACCTTTTTTGCAAACAGTTTAATTTTCAACAAATTGATATTTTATGATTGAAAAAACACTTTGTTGCAAAGTTTTCAAACAGCTCTCATTTATAATACCACTTTGTGGCAACAGTTGGCAAATGCTGATTTTTTAATGGTGACCACTGTATCTGCTTTTGTGAGCTCTTCTGAAATGATAGGTGGGCTGGCTTTAATACAACTGACTATTTTGTGATTTAGTCATTCCTCATTCAGTGTTTATCCAGAAGTCATTGTTAGAAAGTGAGATCCCCAGGCTGTAGAATGTTTTGTGAAAGAACATACATACCAAGCATGCCTATCTGTGAAACTGTTTTTTATCATCTTTTTTTTTTATTTGTCAGAATCATTTGTAAGGTGAGAGGGGCACTTTCTAAAAAAGTGACTATGGGCTAGAGGTTAATGCATGGAACTGAGATTAGGCACTTCTGGGTTCTCTTCTAAGGTCTACTGTGAACTTGCTGTGTGACCTTGGGCAGTCGTTAGTGTTTAAATTTTTAAGAACATTCACAGAATATAGGTGCCTCTAATTTTGGGTGCCAGACTTGACAAACTTAGGGCCTGATTCTTTTTTTGAGAGAGAGATGAGCCAACCCCAGTTGGCTTGAATTAAAAATGTAAATGCTGAGCACCTCTCAGAATCAGGATCTATAGGTATTGAGTGGGACATCCAAAAATGGAGACATCCCAAGTTAGTGGATGCTTGCAAAAATTTGGCCTTGATCTGTTTGTGCTTCAGTTTCCACATCTGTAAAGTGACTAAAGCAATACTTTTCTTCCTCAGAGGAAAGCTGTTATGCTTAATTATTATGTGTAAGTGATTTGAGATCCTCTGCTGAAGGGTGCTGTATAATGATATTGTAAAGTAGAATGTCATTAATTGACCCTGAGTGACTGATTCATTGCAAATCTCTGAAATTTGTAAAATAGTGCAGAACATCACAGGAGCAAATTGTGCTTGTACCTTTTAAGATTTCTGAGGGTTCCTGAGTAGCAGGACTGACCCAGCTCTACTGCACAAAAGGGGTGGGGGGAGGCAGAATATTTGTGTATTTGAGGGGTGAGGTCAGGATCAGTTGGATAGGGAAAGATGGGGCAAGGACAGAGTATCTGCTGTTACACAGACTTATTGGTTCTTTCCCACTGAAACTACTTTAACTCTAGGGCTTCGATAGCCTGCATGGAGCCTCTCTTCAGTTGCTCCATAGTTTGTGGAGTGGGGGATCCCTCCACTTGTTTTGTCTGTTTCTACCCAAGAACTGTTTTTGGTTTTTCTCCAAGAATGAATAAACCACAGTAAAACATCAAGGATAATATACGCCAAATTGCTCTTCGATCATTTACTTTGATTGTTATAGTTCGATATTAATTGATACCTCAAATGTCCTAGAAAATGTTCCGCAGTATGTATTGTAAAAATAATGAAGCTTTAATGTTGCAGGTCACTATAGTTTCTGCTATTAAATCTTTTCTGAGAGGTGAAGAGAGGCAGCTACCAGCTGGCTGTCTCATTTATTTCTGAAAGTATTATGCTGAACATTAGTGCAGTGAGAAAGATTAGTGGGTCTGTCTGTTTGCCTATCTGTTTTTCAGCCATAGATCTTGCCCCTCTCACCTTACACAAGGATTCTGACAAGTATAAAAATGGAGGGGAAAAAAGACTGTTTCACAGATAGGCATGGTTATTTGCTTGCTATGTATGTCCTTATGCATACTGAGATACTCAGTGTTGTATGAATAGAGTCCCTTCTGCCCCACACACTCTCTGTAGTTGGTAGTAGACAGTGTAAAGGTAGCCAGGATATCTGAAAGAATGAGCGAAGACCACAATGTTTAAGAATCCAACAAATGCTAATGAAGCCAGATACCTCACACAGCAGCACCTGTCTCTCCTAGAACTGGGAATGAGCAGCCTCACCCTCCAAATGAACACTCTTACACTTTCCATTCGCCCCGCCTCTCTCTCAAATCCCACCAGTCAGCAACAGAGCTACTGGGGGAGGGGACATCCCTTGCACTATTATATTAACCAAACTTTTCATGAGTGTGGAACAGATCTTGCCAACACTTTGGCACAGTTTTAAACTTGTGCTTCTGAGTTGTCCTGTTGTAGTCAATGAGAATAGTCATGCATAATATTAAATGTGAATAAGTGTTTTGTTGGGTTAGGGTATGAAATTTGGTGGTACAAGGATTTACAAATCTTATCTGAGAAAGATGGTTCAATCTCTGCAGTTCTATTTGGAAGTTCTCCCTATTATAGGGAGAATAAACTGAACCAATGATAATAATGAGGCAGACACGTAAGCATGTTGTTAGATTTCATAATGAAAAACATCATGGCAATACAGGAAAAAAAAGTAGAATACAGTACACAGTACACAGTGTTTACAGGAGCTGATTGGTATCATAGACTTGAATTAATTTGTTACCTAAGGTTCTTAGCAGAGCATACACATAATGACATTTCTAATATGATTTGTTAAAAAAACAACACCCAAATGTTAGATTACTAAATTTGTTGTTGTTCAATAGTATATCACCATTAAGGTTCATAATGGGTTTCATTAACTCAATAGTTTCTCCTCTAGATTAGATTTTATTGGGTTTGGTTGTCTTTCATACTAACCCTTAAAGATTTGTAAACACTAAAATCAAATTTAAGTGACAGGCTAAAATGTGCTCAAAGTGTTACAACACTATTATTGGCTTCTTGCAAACATCTCAAATCAGATACTCAGGGCAATAAATTTATCATGTTTCATTACATATAGAATAGCTGGAAAGTAGCGAAAGACCTTCTTTTCTGTCATTCTACTTTTCTCTTCCCCTAGTACATGTAATAGACCAATTTTTAATAATTAAGGTTAACCTGAGGAGAAAGAAAACAAATTATTAATCACCATATATAAAATGAGTAGGAAAATGCACTTTAAACAGGGGAATTATTTAATATATTTGTCACTCATCTATACGTGTGTGTGTGTGTGTGTGTGTATAGATAGATAGATGTATAGGAATTAACTACTATCTATCTATCTTAAATAATGCTTAAGTATATGTGTTTAATTAAATGAACATGTAATTATATCTGAATAATTTAAAAACATTTTATCAAAATGTTTATTTTCTGAACTGATTTTTAGGGGTTGATTCTCATTTGCACTAATTCTACCAGAGCTCTGTAAAGGAGCCTTTACATAGCTGAAAATTCAGTCCTCCAACTCCATTGGCTGAGATCCTCTGCTTAGAGGGTGTACAGCACAGTCTAGAGGGGAGGAAGCAAATGTGGCCCTTTGTCCTCTCTGAATCTGAGAGTTGCATGTGTGCTGGGTTGGTTACTATGTGAAGCTGCTCTAAGGGTATGTCTACAGTGCAATTAAAAACCCACAGCTGGCCTGTGCCAGCTGATTCGGACTCAGGGTAAGGGGCAGTTTAACTGTAGTGTAGATGTTCAGGCTTGGGCTGCAGCCTGAGCTCTGGGACCCTCACACTGTCCAAAAGCCTGGATTCCAGCCCAAGCCCAAACATCTACACTGCAATTGAACAGTCCCTTAGCCTGAGTGCCACAAGCCTGAGTCAGCTGGCATGAGTTTAGATATACCTGATTGTAGTGTAGATATATCTGAAGTTACACCAGCTGCCTATGGCCCAAGAGGCTGATGTGGCAGCTTGAAATCAGTCATTATGTAGGCAAGTCTAGCCATACTTCTTTCCTCTGGCAATATCTTCAGAGGGTGATGGTGGCATAGGAGGTGCTATGCTGGCTCTGACACCAGGTAATCGGCCAACATGTGTGATCCTCCCATAGTTGGCTACAGTGGCTTTAGGGCTAGAATCCGTTAGCATAGATGACATGTGCCTGGTGTGTGTTAAACTGTTGTGCTATAACCACAAATGAAATGCATTTGATGAAACATTAATTCAGTGAATACTGTTGTTTAAAAATACAGATTGTGCTTTCTCTTTGTTCAAAATGTGACATTATTGGGCTTCAATATAACTGCCATGAGCTGCAGAAAACTTTTCTAATGTATTAGTGTGTGTGTGGGGGGGGGAAGCGGTTGGTGATCAATATGCAGTGCTTAAGAGACTTAATGTGATCCTGGGAAGCATAAACAGGGGAATCCTAAACACGAATAGTGAGATTACTTTGCATCTGTGCTTGGCACTAGTGTGACCGCTGTTGGAATACTGTGTCCAGTTCTAGTTCCCACAATTCAAGAAGGATGTTGATAAATTGGAGAGAGTTCAGAGAATAGCCACGAAAATGATTAAAGGATTAGAAAACATGCCTTAGAGATTCAAAGAACTCAGTCTATTTACCTTATCAAAGAGAAGGTTAAGGCTGGCTTGATTACAGTTTATAAGTTTCTACATGAGGAACAAATATTTAATAATGAGCTCTTCAGTCTAGCAGAGAAAAGTATAACACAATCCAATGGACAGAAATTACTAATTCAGACTGAAATAAGGCATATTTTTTGGTCAGTGAGGGTAATTAACCAGCGGAACAATTTTGCCAAGGGTTGTGGTGGATTCTCAATCAATGACAATTTTTAAATCAAAATTGGATATATTTCTAAAAGCTATCCTCTAGGAATTATTTTGGGAAAGTTCTATGTCCTGCGTTATATGCAGGAGGTGAGGCTAGGTGATCACAATGGTCCCTCCTTGCTTTGGAATCTATGAAAGAGATTTAAAATAAATATATTTGTCTGAGCAGTGATAAGCAGTGCTGCTTCTAAATTGGTATTAATCATCATATTGGGAAATTCTAAGCCTGTGTGGTGACTATTCATCAAGGAAATAATCCTCCCCATTGAAGTCAACAGTTTTGAGATTGACTCTAATGGAGTTAAAATCAGGCCACACAAAAAAACAACTGTCTTGTTACTAGAGTTCAGAATATAGAGAGGATGATAAGGATTCATTATATGCTAGTGATGTTGATGATCTATGCTAAAAAAGGAATCCAGCTGTAGAATAATAAAGGCTGCTTTGTTAAATGTTAGGAACTTTCTAATAATTCTATGCTGTAACCACACAACTCCTCATTGACTTCAATGAGAGTTAAATGGTGAAATTCTGTGCAAAATTTCCCATGATAATGAATGGAGAGTTTGGAAGCTCTAGTGGATATTAGATAGCTCAGAGATGCTAACTAGAGCTTTGCATTGCTGTGGGTCATATCTTTTGCTCTCGTTAATATAATTAAAATGATAACGTGAAGGTGGTTTCCGGTTAATGAGGTAATTATTGTATCCTAGGCCTGACCTTGGAGTTTATTTCTCACTTAACAAGGAGTGAGAGGCTGAGACAAAATGTCTTTGTTGCTGGACACATCTTGAAAATTGACTAGAGGAGCCAATCAGAGAAAAGAGATTACAGGAGCAAATTAGAGTATACAAATTTTGTATATTAATCAGAATGCAAATCTCTTCACTCTGGCTAATAATGGCTGTCACTCAATTAGAGGACAGGGATTCATATGCTGCGTGTTTATTGAGAAATAACAATGCAGTGTTATCCTAATCATACCCCCACCATCAATTACAGTGCAAGGAACGGCATAAGTGATAAAGAACTCTAGAGCATCTTTGAATTCTCATTCAACACAATATTTAGAGGAGTTCATGTTTTTTGTCAAAACATGTTTTTCACAAACAAATTAGTAAACTTGCAATGAAAAACTAGAAATAAAATTTTTTAAACTGAATACTTTTGGGAGGCTGGTCATTTAAAAAAAAGAAAAAGAAAAATCATGTGAAAAAACACATTTTTTTAAAAATTTCGTGTGGGGAAAAAAATTGGTATTTTCAACTAGATCTAATAATATTGGAAAATTAGGGGCTAACTGATTATTGGAATTACAATAATGTGATGTGAAATCATTCCTGTTGGATGGTAGAGCTCTCATGTAGTGTCAATTGCTATTGTGGTGCGGTTTCTTTTTTATAACTAAGTAAAACAATCATGTTCTGTGAGACTGAGGGAAAAATAGAAGGAACTGTGGATAAAGTTGGCAAATCTGGTGCAACAAAAAGAGAACTTCTTGTCTTTTCTCACTGTGATGCATGACTTCCTTATCCTTCATTTAAATTAATGTAAAAATGATGTTTTTGGAGAAAACCCTTTTCTGTTTACTCATGTACAAATAGAAACTATTGCTTTGCAGCAGTTGAGATAAGTATTTTTTTCTATAATAGTATTTTGCAACTCATAAAATATTATGGGAACTCATTATTGTAATATTATGGTTAAATTTTAAAAGCTTGAAAATCAGGAAATCCAAAAGTCAATGTTCTCATAATAATCTATACTTCCTTCTAGTGATATACTGCCATGTTAGCCCTTCTTATGGTATGGTATGGTACTCCTATTCAGGAAAGCATTTAAGCATATGCTTGATTTTGAGGTCAATGAGCTATAAGCATGTGCTTAAATAAAGAACATGAGTATGTGTTTTCCTGAATTGGAGCCTTATCAAATACCCCCCTTGACCAATGTTCTTCAGGCCCCTGACTCCCTATGGCTCTGGGCAGTGCATCCTTCTCCATTATTAACATGCCCCTCAAGCCTTCCCTTCTTGGATGATGGTGTTCTCTATTTTTCCTCTTTCTAACTCCAGGAGGTTTGACTTACACCTGAAATGAGTCTGCTTTCACAGAGTGTTAAACTACCAGCCTAAGGGTGTCCCTTTTATACTCCCCACTATCCTCTTCCATTGCCCAATGAGAAGGGATTTAAGAAAGAAATCCTGCATAGGCCCCTGGAGGTGGGAAGAACCCCCTAGAACACAATGGAGGATACAGGAGGTCTACTGTCCTATCCCAAAGACAATAGTATGTTGTGGGGATGGTTTCCTATTTGCTCCTTTGTATAGTCTGGCTGTGCTAGTGGTGTTCTCCTAGATCAGTATGTCAGAGTTCCCAACCCAAGGGACAAACTTATTTTGAAAAGTCAAGGTCATTATGAATAACCATGAATTGCTACTATGCGTGACAACAAATAATCATTGGGCCAGGGAAAAAGAGTGAGAATGACTCAAAAGCCTGATGGTTAGGGCACTCATTTAGGATGTGGGAGAACCAAGCTTATGTTCCTGCAGCAATGACTATTTATTTTTCTGTTTAAAAAAAATAGAACTACTTCAATAGGAGAGACTTAGACAGTCCCATACTAGAACGTCCCAATGTCCACTGGCTAGAGCACTCTTCTGCAATGTGGGAGACCCAAGTTCAAATCTCTACAGCAGTCAGAGGGAAGGAAGAGAATGTGTGTCTCCTGCATCTCATATGAGTGTCCTAGCCACTGGGCTAAAGGTTAGGAGCATAGAAGCTACCACTACGTCCTTTTTCTACTCTCTCTCCCACCCTCTAGCCCTTCATAAGTGGCTTTAATAATTACTAATGGCAGCAAAAGGAATTCAGAGACTTACCAGCCATGTGGATTTCTTTGGTTGCTTTTGTTTTTCAAGTTCTTTGCAAATGTTCCCTTTTTAAATCTGGTTTTGTTTTGTCCACCCCCCCCCCCCTTATTTGGAGACAATGCAGAAGTGGAGATGTCACAATCCAAAGGTTCCCTTCCTCAGGGGGTCCCTTGGGGAGGCAGATCAGCATTGTATGTTGCTAATGCTGTTGCAGGCATTGCAAGGTATTTCGGGAAGGGTTAAAGGTGTGAGTGTGGAGTGAAAGGTTCCTTTGCAGGTTGGAAGAGGCCGAAGAGGGAGGGAAAGAGAAGGGAATGGGTTAACTCAACGCTCCAGCTAAATCCGAAAATAAGAGGGTGACTTCAGCCCAAGGCCACTGCACAAAACTGACTCTTGGCTACCTGCCAAGAAAGACGGGAACCTAGATTCCAACCCCGATCAGCCGTGAGAAAGGAAAACTAAGCTAAGCAGGACTGCAGAGGCTGCGAAAACTAGTGAGATGGTGAAGGCTAGCGAGGGGGGAGACAAAGTCTCGTGTCCCTGAAGCTGGTGTGTTTTGGGAAACCTGAGGAAGCCACAGAAAGCTGATTTGGACTGGGACAAAGAGGATGGGAGACAGAGGTCCCTGAATGAAATGCCCCCCAAAGAACCCAGTACTTAAAAACCCTCCTGAGAGCCGAGGCAAGTCAGAGATCAACAACGGACCCTCGTCCACCCTTCCCCCTCTTCTTCTTGGCCAGCCTTGGGTTGTGCATGTGTGAGTATGGAAGTGGGTTAGGGCAGGGGCACTAATGCTTTGTTCCTTCCTTTGAGTGACGTGGGGAGCCCCCGCGCTCACCGCTTTTATTTTATTAATAAAGCTTTCAAACTTAGACACTTGGTGTGCTCCTTCATCCTCTCCCTTAACGATCCTGCAGCCTCAGCCTGACGCCTCAGGCAGATTGGTAACATAAATCTGCCTCAGAGATGTCAATTCTAATTACTTACGACGTTTGGAAATGTACAGCATGGATACAAGCATGTCAAACCTCTCTCTCTCTCTCTCTCTCTCTGGAATATTTCATCTTTTTCTTCATCTCTATTGCTGTCTGTAGTCCTCAGCTAGGTGAAAGGTTAAACAATGGGACTAACCAATCCATGTACATGAGTAACATCACTGATTAGCTATAAAAGGCACATTTTGAATAAGGGTGTTACAGTACTTTCTATATAGAAAGTGGAAATGAATCCCTTTATTTATCCATTAATAGATTTTGTAAGATTAATTTAGTCACCTTTTAATATTGGCTACCAGTGTCATTGTCATTCATTTATATACCATTAAACAGTGGCACAACCTCACTTTGTAGGTCAAGATGAGTGATCCCATTTCCTGGCTCCTGTTGAAAAGAGTGCCACAGTAGATAAGACCATGATTTCCTGTTGCTTTCATTGGTAACTAGGGACTAGAGTAAGGTGGAGAATGGGATAGTGAAGCTTCCACCCTTCTGTTAACAATGGCAAGAGTTCGCCCCCCTAGTAATACCAAGCTTGTGCAAGTTCAGAACTTCTACAGGATCCACAAGTGCATGGAAGGGAGAAGGAGATGCTGCTATCTTGTACCTCTCCAATGGAAAAGAGATTTTGCTACAGTCTTCCCCCACCTCTAGCTAGAATGCAGGTGACACAGAATGACTCTGTGAGCACTCTCTCCTCTTCTGACTCTCCATGGTAGTGCATATAGATGGGGAGGGTATCTGAAAGCAAATGGCATCTTCCTCCACAAAAGTTGTGCTAGTGGATGTGTGCATGCACACACACAGTTTTGTTTGGATGGCTATTGATTTCCTTGACAACATAGACTCCTTTCAGATACACTTATTCCCTCATCCTCTTTCTCTTCCCTTCCTGTCTCTGTCTCTCTCAAGATGATTCAATGTCAATTCACCACATGATGGCAACTGCAACTGCTAGAATTGGTTAGCTTCCCCTCCTCTTCTAATCTACTCTGACCATTGCTGTGGGGGTAGGAGACAGTGCTGGTGTAGCCCCTCCCCGGGCCATGATCATTCTGATCTCTCGCACCTGCCGCCATCCTTCCCTGTCATACACATTGTGATCCAAGACTGCTCATATGTCAGTAACTGCTTATGTAGACTGTGTGAACTCTGTATTTGAGAGATAGTAAGAGTCTTCATATGGCATGCAAACACAAAGGACAGAGAAGTTTAGGGTGGTCCAAAGTGGTAGAACTATAGGAATCTCTCTGAGGTGTCTGCTCCTGGAGCTGCCATAGGGGGATGGGAGTGTTCCACAGATTACAGGGGCTTTATGCAAAAGCTAACACAGTTTAGTCCTTTGCAAATTTCCCACAGGGATTGGAATGGAGTCATGATGGGGCATGCCCTCTGTGACTCATCTTCTCTCCATGTGCAATTACCTGGAGAACCCAGCACAAGTCTGGGGAAAGAAGAAATTGGCACCATGAAGAAATCTGACTCCTTTCGGTTTGGAAAGGGGGAAAGGCACATGCAAGACGAGGCCCCTTCATACTCAGAACTTCCATTACTGTCTTTGCTCTACAGCTTGAAAGTGCTGAGTTATATTCTTGATGAAGCATGAGGTAGAATAGAAAGTAGCACCCCCTACACATACCTTCCTTAGTTCTCCAGTGCTAACAGCAGCAAAAGCTTGTCTTATTTAACTAAAATGAGCAGATATAATTCAGAAAGCAGGTAAGTGGGTGGTCAGTCATGTGAGGGAAAAAATAAGATATTTATATTATCACTTTTCTGACCATTCTTTAACGTTGTCCTTTTAAAGCGTATTCAGTTTCTTGTGTTCTGTAGATCACATAGTGTTGATCAGTAATAACAATACAAGAACACAAATATTTTTAAATGTGGTCTCTAATTTTGGATGACTCAATTATTGAGTATCCAAATTTAGAGACCTAAGGTCTGATTTCCAGACGTGCGGAGAACTGCAGCTCCCAGTGAAGTCCAGAGATCAGACTCTGTTCAAAATTTTCAAAAATGAGAGACAAAAGTTAGTCACCTAAATCCATATTTAAGTATCCTAAAGAAGTGGTCTGATTTCCTGAGGTGCTGAACACCAACAATGCCTTTAACTTCTAGAGGAGCTGAAGGTGCACAGTTTCTGAAAATCAGGCCACTTATTTATGCCTTTAAGGATATTTAAATATTTTGACTGAGGTTCAGCCACCAATGTATGAAAATATTAACATAAGTGTTAAACCAAAAACCAGGGCAACTAAATTAGAGGCCACTTTCAAAAATCTGTCTTTATCTGTTCGCAATCAGAAATAATTTGCAGAACTCACTAAATAACCAATCTTCAGAACTCCATATTTCAATGTGTTTTGTGTGATTCAGTCTCCCTTTTAAAAATACAATAAACAATGTCTAGGTATGGTATGCTTCCAATATTAATACACTAATATACTTACTCCCATTCACACATCACTTGTAAAAGGAAAAAAAAAATCTCTGATCAAATTTTTAATTCTTGGAATAATTCAACAAAATGGAACACATGTTTAGGTGTTTGTGTACAGAAAAAGTTACCTTGTCTTTATCAAGGGATCAGCACATAAGAAATTTTCTGTGACTGAATACACACAATAATCTTCTGATCGTATATTGCCAGCCTTTCCCCAGGAATCCTCACAACTTTTCAGAATGATGCTTTCATCCATGTTTTATCCAATATTTTATCTAATTCAGGCTAGACAGTTTTACTGGGTCATACAGCAGAGGATGGAGTGTGCTAGTTCATACAATGCATATGAACAACCTCTGTTCCTCTTCTTGACAGCATCTCCAAAGCCTAGAATAAATTTCTTGGATCATTGTCCTGCTGTGTGGTGAATCATGGATCAATCACTCAGGTGGAAGTGAATGTCTCAATCTGGAGAATGCTGTGATAATCCTCTTTGTGCTTAATACCTGTGATTTTTGTGAGGAAACACCAACTTGGCTGTCACTAAAACATCCCAAACCCATGATGTTATTCCTCCTAAGCTTGACTGTCTGACTGTTTCTCATCTCAGAGTTTACCCTTGAGACTCAATATTCTTCTGACTCCAGATGTCTGAACATTTTTCTCTTCAGTAAAAATAAACCTTTCTTATCACATTGAAGTTCAAATCTGCTGTGCAAAGCCAGAATAAATGGGGTTTACATGGGGGGAGACTAAAGTAGGAATTGGGGAGGTAAAATTATCCACAGAATATTTAGAGAGGGGGTCATGGATACTACTGTAGCACATACATCTGTCATGTGGCCCCATACCCTTGCAGGACTTAATAGGCAGTAGATTCTCTCAGTTCTTGGGTGTAACTCTGATGCTCCCCTGGCCTGTCCACTGCCCCGCCCTTTTGTGATCCCCCAGAGAGAACCTCTGTAGAGCTTGTCACTGCAGGGTCCATTACTGCCAAGTCAACTTGTGTGACTTTTCACTTATCACTCTTTCTTTAGTGAAGCAGAAACACACAAATCCCTTTATTTTGGCCTATGTGAAATGGTAAAGGAGGCTAGAGTTTTTTGCCCAGTGCAAACTTGAGCTCATTCATGCCACTTTATAACTTGGAATCTCAAGATGCTTAAGAATGACAAATATGCATGGACAATCTATAGAAGAAATTATTTTTTGTGTTACTAAAATATAAAAAATGCCATAGATTTTATATTTAAAGTCAAATTAATTCATATAGCTGAAGCTGATGGGAACCATGTATGCTCATCAGAAGACAGAATTTAGTCTATATAAGTGTCTAATTATTTCCCCTATTTTCCAGATGTCCAGTACTTACCAAAAAGTATTTTAATGAAAGACTGGCTGTACCTCTGAAAGTTAAATTAGATAAAGTAAGATCCCTATATTTTTATATATATTCAGTTCTATAGAAACCATAGTAGTGTATATTCATATAGGACAAAGATAAAAATTCATCCATGAATATTTGAACTCTCTCTTCCTGTTATAAAACTGAAAACCTGCTACAAATATTCCATGGGAAAAAATAACATTGGCATAAAGCTTCTCTGTGGGATTGGTAGGATAAATGCTTTAAACTACGAGAGCCGCTATTTGGCTTGAAGTTGTACAAATTATACAAATCTCTACACAGTCTAGAATTTATGCAAGGATTTCTACAAACTCCTTCCACTAAAATTGATGGATTCTGTACAACTAAATGGTGTTCAGCATTTCACCTCCTTGTCTCTAAGTAATTGAATAGTAAAATATGTAGAATAAGTTATTTTTGTTATGCTTTTATGAGGAATAGATAAAGTGGGTTTCTCAAAGCTCACATGGAGTTTCTAATTAAAAGAAAGCCCTGTGGTGCTAGTGTATAGTACATATACTTTTTTGTAATCTACACATTTGAGATAAAAAATATGATGCAGACATTTTGATAAACTTTTTATCTTAAACATGATTTTAAGTCAGTGAAACACCTCATGTTACATACCAATAATTCCAAAAATCTTAACCCCCCCCCAAAATAAAAATTCCTCTGATTGTGCTTTAATTTGTGAATTTTATTAATCTGTCTAAATTAGGTACTTATGTCCCCTTTGAGAGTGTCTTTTTAAATATATTCAAAAGGTCACATTTTTCTATTTTCAGATCTTTGAGTAAATGAAAAGGTAAAATAATAAATAGGCATCCAAGAAGAATTGTGAGGCCAGCATTAAATGCTGCACCAGCAGCTTTGAATATTTCCCTTTTTCCTGGCTACACCACAGCTATGCTATATGGAATTTATTTTTGTATACTTTACTTTAATTGTTATGGAAACATTCCCTGATGTTGATAATTAACAGCAGTTTTCAATTTTATTAATATTGTGAACCTTTCTACATAAGAACATAATGTGACAAAGCTCTGTCCTTGTCTCAGTGGGTCCCACGCTTCCTGATGGATTTCGCTAGTCTCAGAGGCTCACTGTGACCCTCCACATAGCCCTTCTCTCTCTAGAGGCAAGGGTTACAGCCTACTGAGCCATTTTCATCATAAGCCAGAAAGGGTGGTGAGGAGAAGCAACCCTCTCTTGCACAGTCTCTGTTGTCTCCCAGTCTCAGTGATTAATCAGGGAGGGAAGGGGAGAGCCTGGGCCTGCCCTCTACTCTGGGCTCCAGCCCAGGGACCCTATAGTAGCAGCTATGGTAGCTGACTTTTTGGAAATAGGATGTGTACAATTCCCTGGGCCACTTCCACACAGCATCCCCCACTCAATATCTCCTTCACCATTACCTCACGGCCTCCTTCATAGACTCATAAACTTTAAGGTCAGAAGGGACCATTATGATATTCTAGCCTGACCTCCTGCACAATGCAGTCCACAAAATCTCACCCACCCACTCCTGTATCAAACTCCTGAGCTATGTCTGAGCTATTGAAGTCCTCAACTTGTGGTTTAAAGACTTCAAGGTGAAGAGAATCTTCCAGCAAGTGACCTGTGCCCCATGCTGCAGAGGAAGGTGAAACCCCCCCAGGGCCTCTGCCAATCTGCCCTGGCGGAAAATTCCTTCCCGACCCCAAATATGGCGATCAACTAAACCCTGAGCATGTGGGCAAGACTCACCAGCCAGACACCCAGGAAAGAATTCTCTGTAGTAACTCAGATCCCACCCTATCTAGTGTCCCATCACAGGCCATTGGGCATATTTACCGCTAATAGTCAAAGATCAATTGATTGCCAAAATTAGGCTATCCCCTCATACCATCCGCTACATAAACTTATCAAGCTTAGTCTTGAAGCCAGATATGTCTTTTGCCTCCACTGCTCCCCTTGGAAGGCTATTCCAGAACTTCACTCCTCTGATGGTTAGAAACCTTTGTCTAATTTCAAGTCTAAACTTCCTGATGGACAGTTTATATCCATTTGTTCTTGTGTCCACATTGGTACTGAGTTTAAATAATTCCTCTCCCTCCCTGGTATTTATCCCTCTGATATATTTATAGAGAGCAATTATATCTCTCCTCAGCCTTCTTTTGGTTAGGCTAAACAAGCCAAGCTCTTTGAGTCTCCTTTCATAAGACAGGTTTTCCATTCCTCAGATCATCCTAGTAGCCCTTCTCTGTACCTGTTCCAGTTTGAATTCATCCTTCTTAAATATGGGAGACCAGAACTGCACACAATATTTCAGATGAGGTATCACCAGTGCCTTGTATAATGTTACTAACACATCCTTATCTCTACTGGAAATACCTTGCCTGATGCATCCTAAGACCGCATTAGCTTTTTTCACAGCCATATCACATTGGCAACTCATAATCATCTTGTGATCAACCAATACTCCGAGGTCCTTCTCCTCTTCCATTACTTCCAAGTGATGTGTCCCCAGTTTATGAAAAAAATTCTTGTTATTAATCCCAAATGCATAACTTTGCACTTTTCACTATTAAATTTCATCCTATTACTATTACTCCAGTTTACAAGGTCATCCAGATCTTCCAGTAGGATATCCTGGTCTCTCTCTGTATTGGCAATACCTCCTAGCTTTGTGTCATCTGCAAACTTTATTAGCATATTCCCATTTTTTGTGCCAAGGTCACTAATAAAAAGATTAAATAAGATTGGTCCCAAAACCGATCCCTGAGGAACTCCACTAATAACCTCCTTCCAGCCTGACAGTTCACCTTTCACAACGACCCGTTGTAGTCTCCCCTTAACCAGTTCCTTATCCACCTTTCAATTTTCATACTGATCCCCATCTTTTCCAATTTAGCTAATAATTCCTTCCTTGCGCCTTATATGGATTTGTACTGCTTAGTTCCACCAACAGCACAGCTTCCTCCTACAGCTGCTGACACACATGCCTAACTGACTGACTGGGAGGCTTTTAGCTAGTTTCAGCCAGCCCCTAATTGCCTTCAGGTGTCCCTATCATCCTAGCTATCTTCCCTGCCTTCTGGAAAGACCTTAATTGGCCCCAAGTGTCTTAATTGACCTGGAGCAGCTGCCATTTACTTATCCTGGTAATAGGGATTTGTTTAGCTTGGGGCTAATATATCTGTCTCCCACTACTTTACTATAGACATCCGGCCTTGCCCCATCACAATAAGAACATAACATAAGAATATAAGAATGGCCATACTGGGTCAGACCAAGGGTCCATCCAGCCCAGCATCCTGTCTGCTGATAGTGGCCAATGTCAGATGCCCCAAAGGGAGTGAATCTAACAGGCAATGATCAAGTGATCTCTCTCTTGCCATCCATCTCCATCCTCTGACAAACAGAGGCTAGGGACACCATTCCTTACCCATCCTGGCTAATAGCCATTAATGGACTTAACCTTCATGAATTTATCCAGTTCTCTTTTAAACCCTGTTATAGTCCTAGCCTTCACAACCTCCTCAGGCAAGGAGTTCCACCGGTTGACTGTGCGCTGTGTGAGGAAGAACTTCCTTTTATATGTTTGAAACCTGCTGCCAATTAATTTCATTTGGTGGCCCCTCATTCTTATATTATGGGAACAAGTAAATAACTTTTCCTTATTCACTTTCTCCACACCACTCATGATTTTATATACCTCTATCATATCCCCTCCTTAGTCTCCTCTTTTCCAAGCTGAAAAGTCCTAGCCTTTTTAATCTCTCCTCATATGGGACCCATTCCAAATCCCTAATCATTTTAGTTGCCCTTCCCTGAACTTTTCCTAATGCCAGTATATATTTTTTTGAGATGAGGAGACCACATCTGTATGCAGTATTCAAGATGTGGGCGTACCATGGATTTATATAAGGGCAACATGAGAGGGCCAGGCCCCTTCTGGGAGCAAACACCGCTGCTCCCTCCCAGGCCCACCTCAGCTCCATGGGGCAGGGGAACCTCCGTGTGCCCCCCCCCCCAGCACAGGGCTGCCCCAGAGACGAGCCTGGCTAGCGGCGAGGGAGAGAGCTGCCAGCCGCAGCTGTCCCAGGTCTCAGCGCGGGCTGACCGCTCTCCTGAGCCGGGCCTACCCTGCTCCCACATTCTGCTGCCCCAGCTTCATGCTCCAATCCCTGGTGGGGGCTGCACTGGCCGCACCCGGCGCCGGGCCAGAGCCCTCAGGCCACAGGGACTGGGCTCCTGGCTGAGGAGTGGGGCAGCCCTGTTCTTTGTCTGGCAGGGGGAGGAGTGTCGCCAAACTCCAAGGGACACCCCCGGGGTGGGGAGAGCAGAGGTGGCAGCAGCGGCGGCCTGATGGCCACTGTGTCCAATGCCATCTTCCTACAATTCCCACGTTTATTTAAACAAACACACAAACCCTAGTACGTAGGTTGGGATAAATATATCTGATATAGAAATGATTTGCCTGTTAAAGTTGGGTAAACTTAAAACAGTTACAAAGGAACATCCCTACTCAATATATGCAAGTGCCATAAATCATACAAGATATAGTGGCCAAATTCTGCCTTTCCCCATTGGCTCCAAAAATTTGTCTCCGTGAGTAAAGCATCTGGTAGCAATTATAAAGAAGAGATTTGTGTATGTGTGTGTGTGTGTGTGTGTGTGTGTGTCTTTCAAGTCCCATTGAGGAAAATACAATTGGGACTCTGAGGGTATGTTTACACTATGAAATTAGGTCGAATTTATAGAAGACGGTTTTATAGATATCGGTTTTATACAGTCAATTGTGTGTGTCCCCACATAAAATGCTCTAAGTGCATTAAGTCGGTGGACCGCGTCCACTTCTGGAGTGTTGCAATGTGGGTAGCTATCCTACAGTTTCCGCAGTCTCCGCTGCCCATTGGAATTCTGGGTTGAGATCCCAATGCCTGATCATGCAAAACAGTGTCGCGGGGGGTTCTGGGTACATGTCGTCAGGCCCCTCCCCCTCCGTCAGAGCAACGGCAGACAATCGATTCATACCTTTTTACCTGGGTTACCTGTGCAAACAACATACCACAGCAAGCATGGAGCCCGCTCAGCTCAGCTCATCTTCACCATATGTCATCTGGGTGCCGGCAGACGTGGTACTGCATTGCTACACAGCAGCAGCTAATTGCCTTTTGGCAGTAGACGGTGCGGTATGACTGGTAGCCGTCATCGGCTATCTGGGTGCTGGCAGACGTGGGGCTGCATTGCTACACAGCAGCAGCTCCTTGCCTTTTGGCAGTGAATGGTGTCCGTCATCGTCGTATTCCTCAGTGAGTTCAATCAGAGGCACCTGGGCAGACATGTTTTGTCTCCTGGCCTATTGAACCGTCTTGACGATGATGGCTAGCAGTCGTAGTACATCATTTTCTGCCAAGCAATCAGATGATGCCGATGGCTATCAGTCATGCTGCACCATCTGCTGCCAGCTTAAGATGTAAAAAATAGATGGACTAGATTTGTTCTGTATTCATTTGCTTCCCCCTCCCTCCGTGAAATCAATGGCCTGCTAAACCCAGGGTTTTGAGTTAAATCTTTGGGGGGGCCATTCTGTGTGACAGTTGTTTTTGTTTCTTCCTGATGCACAGCCACCTTTGTTGATTTTAATTCCCTGTACCTGTACACCATATTGTCAGTCGCCCCTCCCTCCCTCTCTCTGGCAGACACTAGTTTCGCGCCTTTTTTCAGACCAGACGCCATAGCACTGAGATCATGGAGCCCGTTCAGATCACCGCGGCAATTATGAGCACTATGAATACCATGCACATTGTCCTGGAGTATATGCAAAGCCAGGACATGTCAAAGCAAAACCATAACCAGCCGAGGAGGCGATTGCAGCGTGGCGACGAGAGTGATGAGGAAATTGACATGTACATAGACCTCTCACAAAGTACGGGCCCCAGCAATGTGCAAATCATGGTGTTACTGGGGCAGGTTCATGGCGTGGAACACCGATTCTGGGCCAGGGAAACAAGCACAGACTGGTGGGACCGCATCGTGTTGCAGGTGTGGGACGATTCCCAGTGGCTGCGAAACTTTTGCATGCGTAAGGGCACTTTCATGGAACTTTGTGACTTGCTTTCCCCTGCCCTGAAGCACCAGAATACCAGGATGAGAGCAGCCCTCACAGTTGAGAAGCGAGTGGTGATAGCCCTCTGGAAGCTTGCAATGCCAGACAGCTACCGGTCAGTCAGGAATCAATTTGGAGTGGGCAAATCTATTGTGGGGGCTGCTGTGATCCAAGTTGCCAGGGTAATCAAAGACCTGATGATATCAAGGGTAGTGACTCTGGAAAATGTGCAGGTCATAGTGGATGGCTTTGCTGCAATGGGATTCCCAAACTGTGGTGGGGCGATAGACGGAACCCATATCCCTATCTTGGCACTGGGGCACCAAGCCACCGAGTACATAAACCACAAGGGGTACTTTTCAGTGCTGCTGCAAGCCCTGGTGGATCACAAGGGATGTTTCACCTACATCAATGTGGGATGGCTGGGAAAGGTACATGATGCTCGTGTTTTCAGGCATTCTGGTCTGTTTTGAAAGCTGGAGGAAGGGACTTTCTTCCCGGATCAGAAAATAATCGTTGGGGATGTTGAAATGCCTATCGTTATCCTTGGGGACCCAGCCTACCCCTTAATGCCATGGCTCATGAAGCCGTACACAGGCAGCCTGGACAGTAGTCAGGACCTGTTCAACTATAGGCTGAGCAAGTGCCGAATGGTGGTTGAATGTGCATTTGGACGTTTAAAAGCACGCTGGCGCAGCTTACTGACTTGGATAGACCTCAGCGAAACCAATATCCCCATTGTTATTGCTGCTTGCTGTGCGCTACACAATATCTGTGAGAGTAAGGGGGAGACATTTATGGCAGAGTGGGAGGTTGAGGCAAATCACGTGACCGCTGATTACGCGCAGCCAGACACCAGGGCGGTTAGAAGAGTACAGCAGGGCGTGGTGCGCATCAGAGAAGCTTTGAAAACCAGTTTTGTGACTTGCCAGGCTACGGTGTGAAACTTCTGTTTGTTTCTCCTTGATGAACCCTCCGCCCCCCCCCCCCCGGTTCACTCTACTTCCCCGTAAACCAACCACCCCACCCTCCCCTCCCCCCTTCGAGCACCGCTTGCAGAGGCAATAAAGTCATTGTTACTTCTCATTCATGCATTCTTTATTAATTCATCACACAACTAGGGGGATAATTGTCAAGGTAGCCCGGGATGGGTGGGGGAGGAGGGAAGGAAAAGGACACACTTCAGTTTAAAACTTTAAAACTTTAACACTTATTGAAGGCCAGCCTTCCGATGCTCGGGTAATCATCTGGGGTGGAGTGACTGGGTGGCCGGAGGCCTGCCCACCGTGTTCTTGGGTGTCTGGTTGAGGAGGCAATGGGACTTGGGGAGGAGGGCTGTTAGTTACACAGGGGCTGTAGCGGCGGTCTCTGCTCCTGCTGCCTTTCCTGCAGCTCAACCATATGCTGGAGCATATCAGTTTGATGCTCCAGCAGCCGGAGCATCGACTCATGCCTTCTGTCTGCAAGCTGACGCCACCTATCGTCTTCAGCCTGCCACTTGCTCTGTTCAGCCTGCGATTCAGCCCGCCACCTCTCCTCTCGTTCATATTATGCTTTTTTGCACTTTGACATTGACTGCCTCCACGCATTCTGCTGTGCTCTTTCAGCGTGGGAGGACATCTGGAGCTCCGTGAACATATCATCCTGAGTCCGCCATTTTCTCCTTCTAATCTTCGCTAGCCTCTGCGAAGGAGAAACATTTGCAGCTGGTGGAGGAGAAGGGAGAGGTGGTTAAAAAAGACACATTTTAGAGAACAACGGGTACACTCTTTCACGTTAAATTTTGCTGTTCACATTACACAGCACATGTGCTTTCGTTACAAGGTCTCATTTTTCCTCTTATATTGAGGGCCTGCCAGTTTGGTGTGAGAGATCACTCACACAGTGCCAGACAACAGAATTCGGCTTGCATGCAGCCATGGTAAGCCACAGTCTTTTGGCTTTTTTAACCTTCATAACATGTGGGAATGGTTTCAAACAGCAGTACCCTCATTTCCCATACCAAGGGCCCATTGGGTTGGCCATTTAAAATGGGTTTGCAATGTAAAAGGAGGGGCTGGGGTTTCCGGGTTAACATGCAGCACAAACCCAACTACCCCCCCGCCACACACACACACACACACAATTCTCTGGGATGATCACTTCACCCCTCCCCCTCCACCACGTGGCTAACAGCGGGGAACATTTCTGTTCAGCTGAGCAGAAACGGGCACCTCTGAATGTCCCCTTAATAAAATCACCCCATTTCAACAAGGTGACTGTGAATGATATCAGTCTCCTGAGGATAACAAAGAGAGATAAGGAATGGATGTTGTCTGCATGCCAGCAAACACCGGGACCATACGCTGCCATGCTTTGTTATGCAATGATTCCAGACTACGTGCTACTGGCCTGGCGTGGTAAAGTATCCTACCATGGCGGATGGGATAAGGCAGCCCTCCCCAGAAACCTTTTGAAAAGGCTTTGGGGGTAGATGAAGGAGAGCTTTCTGGAGATGTCCCTGGAGGATTTCTGCTCCATCCCCATACACGTTAACAGACTTTTCCAGTAGCTGTACTGGCCGCGATTGCCAGGGCAAATTAATCATTAATCATTAAACAGGCTTGCTTTTAAACCATATGTAATATTTACAAAGGTACACTCACGAGAGGTCTCTTGTGTGCCCTCAGGGTCTGGGAGCACGCCTTGTGTGAGTTCGGGGGTTTTTGAAAGCCATTGAGGGTTGCACACCTAATTTTCTTTCCTTTGAAAATTCCAGCCATTGACTTAAATGGGACACAAACACCTGCTTAAATACTTTACTGATTTGGGGCCTTAGTCACCATTCCACTAAATCCTTGATTTCCCTGATAAAATGGCTAATAAAGGTGCCAGTCATTCTCAACTGTGATAGGTCTTTGAGTTTGCATGAACAAATAATGTATACATGAGTACAAGTTTTTCCAGCTCATAGATTGTTCTTATGTTAATCTACATTCATTTATGCCTTCTGAACCTTTGTTAGACATGAATAAGCACTTAACCTCATTAACTGAACAAAAATAAAGCTATGGCAATGTTATCTTTTCCAGTAAGGCAGGTGACAGCAGGGGTGTGCATATGTACATACATAAAATATATTAAATTAAATGTTGACTAGAATAAACTTGTTAGAAATAACCTTGAGCTGTATTATACCAGTATATGTGTGTTTAATGATCATACAAAGAATATTTAGTCATTCATGGAAGATTTTTAGGCATTCGTGATTAAATTAAACTACTTTGACACAGATATAATCAAGCTTCAGTGAGTTGCTTAAGTACTGTATTATTTCCAGCATTCAGTGAAAGATTTTATGTTATGATTGTGTTCTAGAATTTGACAGTAAATATTTTAGAGTTTTAAACATAATTGTGTATTCTTGAGACAGTCAAATGTTTTAATATTATATGACTTTTTGATTTTCATTAACATTAGAACTGTTCCAGGTGAAAGAAAGTATGAAATTAAAATATTACAGAAGTAAATTTCATACTTCTCTTTTACTATTAGGGTAAATATTCCACGTGCATTGTGATTAAGAAACTGTTTTTAATTCTTGTCATATGACATTTACTAAAGTCAGACCTATTTCTGAGCTACTGAACAAAATAATCTGTGGATAATGTGATTGGGGTTGTTTGCTATTAATGCAAGTAGAAAAAGAAAACATTCTTCCTAATTATCTGAAAATTAGAAAGGCTTTTGTCCCCACATACTGTAATTATACTACCGACAATGCAGATATTTATTCAAATATTCCATTTTTAATTGCATAAAACATTTAATATGATAAAACTTTGCCTTTGTTCTCCTCTAGTTCATGATTATTTAAAACAACAAAACGCAACGAAGAAAGAAAATGTGCTGAAACAATGACATCTATGTTTAAGATGGAATCATATGAAATAGATTGTTTTGTGTGGTCGTATCATGATATCTGGTTTACAAAGAACAGAGACTAGCTCATTAGAAGATATGTAATATGACTTGGCACCTACTAGAAACCTCCCAATTACTCTGCTTATTGTGACTTCATGAGTACTATGCTTACCAAGCATACACAAAGCCAATATTTTTTGCCATTCTTAGAAGTATTGCAGTGTGTTCATGATTTTGGTCAATGGATGTTAGGGAAAGTATCAAATACTAAAAGTATGGCTTGTTTGCAATACCTTACATGGGAGATTTTGGGGTGAGGTGTATTATTTCTGGTATGCTGATGCACACATCTCTGTTTGGAATAGGTACATGGATGAGAACAAACTGTCTGCAGATTGATCAAAAAAGACATAGATAACACTAACAGTTTGAGAGAAGAATCTTGATGGTATACTGGAGGATTTGACGTGTGATACAATAGGAGTTTGTGTATCCTTTGTCCAGGAGCTTTGCACTTTGGGTGTGCTTCTTGAACCCTATCTGCTCCTGGAATCTCAGGTGGCATTGATAGACAAAACCAACATTTTTCTTCTGGTTAGCATTTGTAACCTCTTTCCTAGACCACAGTAACCATGTTTTTGTAACTTCTACTTTGAATTACTGCAATACTACTTGGGACTATTCGTAAAGAGAATCCAAAAATTACAGATGCTTCAGAATACATCTACCAGCCTGTTGGGAGATATAAAATGTTGAGAATATATGATATTCATATCTTACTGTTTGTTTCTAGGTGCATTTCAAGGTATTGAAAACTCACATCTACAACCCAGATGGTTTTGGTCATGTCCTTCTGGCAGATTTTCTCCCCTCTACCCAATTGGCTTATTTTATTAATCAAGATTAAATAATTTAATCTCCAGAAAACCATAATAAAAATAAATTTAGTAATATATTTAATATGTGAGGCAGGCGCTCAAACACAGGGTACTATCTTTATAATTGTCATTCATTTGTAACTCAACACCTTAAAACATGAATACCTTAAATTTTAATCTTGTTAATTGAACTGTCTTTGTTTTCTTACTGTCTCACTGAAAAGGCACCAAGATTTGAATGTAGTCTTTTCCCATATGTGTATTCTCAAAGTGATGTTTATACATTCAAGATGAATTTTTTTTGTTCTGTATATGCATTTTAAATTCAGGTTTCGATGCATAAAACATAGTTCATAAAATTATCCAACTGGCAACTGTACCTTGTCCAAGATGGGTGAACAGTGGGTTTTCTCTTGAATTGATTGAAAAAGTTTCTAGTTCTGGAGTTCCATGAAAAGAGCTAGCAAAAGAACTTTAAAAATGTTGTTTTTAAAGCTCGGTGATTTCAGTTCACAGGGTTTCATGTGAACATTTTCTTTACTTTTTAGGTACCATCCTGACTTCAAGCGTCACTCTGAATTTCTTATTTAAAAATGCACAAAAAAATTCATAGTGAAATTCCTTCAAACCACTGTATTTCACCTCTTTGTAAGGGGGTGTAGTCTTGCAAAACCACAAATTAAACATGATTTGACACCCATTCATTTTCAGTCTAGGTTCACTGCAAATGTGACTGTTTTCACTGAAAGTTCATGAAACTTTTTAAATATTTGATAGTTGGACTGAACTTCAAGTTGACAATGAAACCCCAAACCAGATGAGGTTTGCATGGCTTTGAGTTTTAGCTGTATGAATGTTTGTCTGTTTTAGAGAAATAATTAAAGGTGCAGGTGAATAGAAAAGTAGAGATTATCAGGGAAGCAGGTGAAGCCTGAAAATTGCCAGCAATAAAAGGTGTTCACTGGTCTCATTCAATATTTTTGTGGTGTTCTAGTTATATTAACACTGACTTGCTGCCATTCTCTACTATCATTCCCCTTGCTTGGCCAGACCAAGCCATCCACTGGTAGTCAAAAGGATGCAAGTACATACTGTGACAGTCAGGCCAGATGGCTACAGGAGAGTGGTGGAAAGTACATACATTAGCCCCAGATTAAGTAGGTCCCTTTTCCCTGGGTAAGAGAATAGGGACTATTCCAGAACAATCAGGAACCTGTTAGAACCAATTAAGGAAGTAGGCTAATTAGGAAACCCAGAGCCAATTAGGAAGCTAGTAGAACCAATTAAGGCAGGTAGGCTAATCAGGGCACCTGGTTAAAAGAAAAACCTCCCTTCAGTTAGGGAGAGGCACGTAAGGAGCTGGGAGTGAGCGGATATACAAACACCATCAGGCATCAGGTCCTGCGGTGAGGACAAAGAAGATGCTAGGGGGAGGTCATGGGGAAGTGGTCCAGGGAATTGTAGTTGTTACACAGCTGTTACAGGAGAGGTAGACAGCTGCGATCCACAGGGCCCTGGGCTGGAACCCAGAGTAGAGGGCAGGCCCAGGTTCTCCCCATTCTCCCAACTTCCTATTTGACACAAGAGGAGTTGACCTGGACTGTGAGTCATATCATAGGGGAAGGTCTCTTGCCTGTCTCCGACCCACTAGGTGGGACAACAGAGACTGCGGGGGTTGTTCTCCTCCCTTTCCCCCAGGCTGGCCAGGGATGAGGTTAGCTGAGTGAACAGCAGGTTTGAGCCAGTGTCAAAAGTGGCCAAACTGAGGGCTGTCGTGAACCTCTGAGGCAAGCAAATCCACCAGAAAGCACAGGAGCCAACAAGGCAGAGGGGGAACTTTGTCACAATACACATCTAATGAAGGGGGGGGGTATTTGATTTGTTTTCTAGTTACATTGGATGTTGGTTTAAAAAAAAAACCTCTTGTCCCTCTATTTTTCTCATCAATTTATATCAACAACGTACAAGGTGCTGTGTATATCACCAGAAGTTAGCCTGTCCACTTCACTGATCTCTAATTGACAATAACATCCTGCTCTGTTGGGTAGACCCTAACATCTATTACGCATGTTGAAAATATTCCTTCTAAAACACGAATATCCTTCCTTGATTCTTTCATCAGTGCACAAGGATGTGGGCCTTATGATCCTTTATAAGAACATTTGAGCTGCCATATTGGATCAGACCCTGGTCCATCTTGCCCAGTATTCTGTCTCCAAACCATACCCCAGACCAGGGCTTTGAGGGAATATACAGACCAGAGCCATTATGGAGTGATCCACCCCATCTTCCATTTGCGGCTTCTGGTAGTCAGGGGTTTAGGGGTCTCTGTGAGCATCAAAATGTGTCCCTGACCAGCTTGTCTAATTGTCATTGATGGACCTATCCTCCATTAATGTAGCCAGTGATTTTTTGAACCTGGTTATTCTTTTGGACATCACAACATCCCATGGCAATGAGTTCCACAAGTTATTTGTGTTGTATGGAAAAAGGATTTCCAAAGAAATTTGTCCTCGGAAAGCCTACAGCAACACAGTTGAAGATAATACCGTGACTGAAACCTTGTTCCTGGAGTTGTATCCAGCAGCCAGATCATGATTAATATCCCATAAGAAAGATTTTACACAGCAGGCAGAAACTTTTTATTAACAAAGGCTGAGTCTTAAAGCATTCATTGTTTAAATAAGTACTACTTACTAAGACATACTTGATCCATGAAATCATAGAATCATAGAGGATTAGGGTTGGAAGAGACCTCAGGAGGTCATCAAGTCCAGCCCCCCTGCTCAAAGCAGGACCAACCCCAATTAAATCATCCCAGACAGGGCTTTGGGAGGTCGGGCCTTAAAAACCACTAAGGATGGAGATTCCACCACCTCCCTAGGTAACCCATTCCAGAGCTTTACCATCTTCCCAGTGAAATAGTGTTTCCTAATATCCAACCTAGACTTCCCCCACTGCAACTTGAGACCATTGCTCCTCGTTCTGTCATCTGCCACCACTGAGAAGAGCCTAGCTCCATCCTATTTGGAACCGTCCTTGTTTCAGGTAGTTGAAGGCTGTTATCAAATCTCCCCTCACTCTTCTCTTCTGTAGACTAAATAAGCCCAGTTCCCTTGGCCTCTCCTCATAAGTCATGTGCCCCAGCCTCCTGATCATTTTTGTTGCCCTCCGCTGGACTCTCTCAAATTTTTCCACATTCTTTCTGTACTGCGGGGGCCAAAACTGGATGCAGTATTCCAGGTGTGGCCTCACCAGTGCCAAATAGAGGGGAATAATCACTTCCCTTGATCTGCTGGCAATGCTCCTACTAATGCAGCCCAATATGCCATTAGCCTTCTTGGTAACAAGGGCATACTCTTGACTCATATCCAGCTTCTCATCCATTGTAATCCCCAGGTCTTTTTCTGCAGAACTACCACTTAGCCAGTCGGTCCCCAGCCTGTAGCAGTGCATGGGATTCTTCCGTCTTAAGTGCAGGACTCTGCACTTGTCCTTGTTGAACTTCATCCGCTTTCTTTTGTCCCAATCCTCCAATTTGCCTAGGTCACTCTGGACCCTATCCCTACGCTCCAGCGTATCTACCTCTCCCCCCAGTTTAGTGTCATCCGCGAACTTGCTGACGGTGCAATCCATCCCATCATCCAGATCATTAATGAAGATGTGAAGAAAACCGTCCCCTGGGGCATTCCGCTTGATACCGGCTGCCAAGTAGACATTGAGCCCTTGATCACTACCTGTTGAGCCTGATGATCTAGCCAGCTTTCTATCCACCTTATAGTCCATTCATCCAATCCATACTTTTTAAACTTGCTGGCAAGAATACTGTGGGAGACCGTATGAAAAGCTTTGCTAAAGTCCAGATATATCATGTCCACTGCTTTCCCCATATCCACAGAGCCAGTTATCTCATCATAGAAGGCAATCAGGTTGGTCAGGCATGACCTACCCTTGGTGAATCCATGTTGACTGTTTCCAATCACCTTCCCCTCCTCCAAGAGCTTCAAAATGGATTCCTTGAGGACCTGCTCCTTGATTTTTCCAGGGATGGAGATGAGGCCGACCAGTCTGTAGTTCCCTGGATTCCCCTTCTTCGCTTTTTTAAAGATGGACACTATATTTGTTCCCTTTCATTCTGACATTATTTTAAACATTAACTCTTCCATTAACACAATGCAGAAATCCAGAGTTTCAGTGGTGAAATTAAGAGTAGACACATAATGGCTACAAAGACATTGGTATTACATTGTTTCCTGCAGGAATATCCAGTACCAGCTATATATAATTTTCCCCACTGAGTTCAATGGAAACTGCTGAGTGTCCATTGCTCTTGAAAATCTGGATGCTTATAGGTGCCAAAATATGAATTAAGGAGCATAACAGTGGGAACCCATTTTGAAAATAATTTAATTTAGCTCCTTGGTGCAAAAATTGTTTGCAAACCAATCCTGATTTTCTTCTAATGTGTTCATTATTCATTCACATTCACTGAATAGATTGGACAAATACTTTTCAGGCAGTATGTTTTATGTGAACTGTTCATTTCAGCTATACCCTATTTGTTATTGGGGTTACCTCAGGTTTCAAACATTAACAGTCAATTTTCTATAGGGTCACTGAATTTCGGTGGCTTCATTTTTGGGATCCCAAACTCAGATGTGGATCTGATTCTGGTAGGTTGTCAGGATCCAGAGTTCCCGTCCACTGCATTTGGAGCTGTGTGCTCAGAACGTCTCAAAATCCGACTCTCTGGTTGGCTCTTCAAAATTAGTGACTACTTTTGCCATGGAAATCATAACACATTTTTTGGCAGTAAGATTGCTTTTGTCTTTTAAAGCATCACAGTGTTGCAGGTTCATTTAGACGGAGTCCCTCCAAATGACATACATGCATTTATTTTATGCTAAAATCTCATTTAGTTTCTAATTAAAAAGAAAGGGGATAAGCTACTAATCTTTGCATGAGACATGTTTTTAGCTCAACACATTGTGCTTCTGTTTTGCAGAGATCTCCACAGAATGTCATCATATTTGGTGTGCTGTTGAAATGCATTGACACAATGGGGTCAAGTAAGGACAGCATTTTAGATTTAACCTTTTGCTAGCAGATGACGCGTTAACACATCTTCAGTCCAAGACACTCTTAGTTAACAGCAGGTGCTGCATTAATTTGTTTCTCAGAGTAATTACTGAAAGCCAGATCTGGGAGGGCAGCCAGCAGTGGAAGTGGGAGGTTTAGGCACCAAAACATGCCAGAGCTTCAGAAAAGGAAGGAAACATCTGAAAGGGAAGATCTGAAATGGAGCATATTGGGATAAGAACACACATGGGATATTGGGAAGAAAGGGGAAATGAGTTGGGAGGGAAAATTAACGTGGAGGGGATGGGAAGAAAACATAGAAGGGAGGAGCAAAGGGAGATGAGTAGAGCACAAAGGTTACAAAGGTTACAATGTGGTTATTTGGAATACCGTGTCTTTAAAATTACCAAATCTAAACTCAATTGTTTGTAGTCTTATTAAATTAAGGTTGAAAATGATTTGATTTTTTTAAAAGGAGGAGGAGATTAGTGGAAGGCAGGGAGCTGGAGAGGAATGGGCTAGAGAAGAGACAGGCTGAAAGGAGAATTCAAGTATGAGAACAGTGAGGTTGGGAGATGGGCAGATAAAGTGGGTGAGGGTCTAGAACACAGTGAGGCTGGGCAGACTGGTGGGATCAAAGTTCTTGGTTACTGCTAACAGACTGGAGACCTATGAGATCTGCTGTTGTATTGGAGTTAGTAATCAGTATGAATCAATAAAGTTAAATTTATTAACAGATGGAGTTGATACTAGGAAGAAAACAAATATTTCAAATGCAGTCCTAACCCTGTGCTGAGGAGCAGGTTGGCAGTGACAATCTTTCTATAATTTTACTTTGTTCTGCTTTATTTTGCCATAAGTAACTATGAAAAAATAGCAGGGAATTTTTGTACATGTGCTACTGTTTATTAAACTAGAGAATCCCAAGTGGTCAAATAAGAATCCAAATTGGATAGACTATACACCCATCAAGATGTTCTGGCAAGCAGCCACCTGGGAGGTGTCATAGTTGCTGGAGTTCTTGTATTCCTGTTACTAAATTAGTGCTCTCTGGTTATGTGCCATCTCTGGAAGGCTGTATTCACACGAGAATGCATGTAATTTTGACACAAGTGCTTTTTGCTCTCCATGTCAATGTAAAGTATGCAGACTTCTCTCCCCCCTCCCCATGGCAGATGAAACTATAAAGATATTTTTGTCTGAACACTTTTCCTGGAAATGTAGGGGGAAAACAAGTCTCTTCTTACAAATTAAAGAAATAAGTTGTAAGGAAGAATCCCTTGGAAATACTGAAGTGTATACAACATCTTTACTTCTATATATTCAAATTACTTTTTTTGACTAAATCAGTAGGACCAAATGTAAAAATACTGAAGCATTGCTCAAAAGTGCACATTCAGACAGCCTTGAATGTACATCAAGAAATCTACATACATTTATGCTAGCTAGATCAGTTATAAGCATTCATGCCTTAGTGACTGTTTCTTTTAATTTTATTTATTTTGGGCTAGAGATTTATTGAGCACAGATTATGCTTCACTTGACACTATGCATTAAAGTGCTGACTTGACTGTTGTAAACTGTGAAGAGATTAAGCTTACATCTTCTTAATTATTCTTCTCTGCAGTACACTGTATCACTTAATACTGGTCAATAAAATGTTTGATAAAAAACTTTCCAGCCCAGTATAAGTTGTATTGAAAAAACATTTTATACATTATTAATTCTATATATTATACACCTCTATACGAGAAAAATACCTTCTGCAGTGGTGTCATTTATTGATTAAAATAGATGAGTGAGTCACAAAGGGAAATATACAGCTTACAAGATGTGATTCAGACTTTGACAATATTGTGCACATTTATCTGAATAACTTTTTATTAACAAAGTTATAAAACAAGATATGTATAAGGAACCCTCAAATCATGCTTTTCCCACTCACTTTACCTACATAAAATAAACTGTACACCAAACCAAAGTATGTAGATGGAATCTAAGGTTCTGTATTCCAACAGCTATAGAGGACAGACCAAACAAAACTGTTTTGGTTTTTATTACATGAAATAACTAAGCAAATAAATCAGGCTAAGATAGACACTAAAATTAGCTATAGGCTAACAGCATGCCCATTTCCCAAGGTACCATACATCTGATGGATGATTTAAACATGACAGGTAAATTCTGATCCTCATTACCATTATAAATTGTCTGCTAAATAAATTAGCAGTGTCATCAATAACATCACTACACTTTCCTTCAACAGCACCTGCAGAACAACTTACTGATATTTTTGCTCATTCACTTTGTGGCAGTGATGCTGTTCAGGGCAAGGACTGATTTAAAAGATGTAAGACATGATTTTCCTATGATTTTGCTTCCTAAAGAGCTTTTTGGGTGAATGTATTGATGTTTAGATTGTACCGCTGCCGTTGTTTCTATATCTGCTCTTCCCTTCTGCTGCTGCTATTGTTGCACCTCATTCTTGCTCCTTTTTTTACACAGGCTATGTGGTGATTTTTGTAGGTGGAATAGCAGTTTATGGTTCAGTCTTCTTTTGCTCTTCATTTGCCTTATTCCAGTTTTGAGATTGTTGGGTTTTGTTTTGTTACTTCTGTTTCTTCTCTAAATCCCCCCCCCATTGTTCAAATCTCTTTTTCATTTTTCATTTTTTCAAAGTTCTATTCGATATTCCTTATGCAAGCAAAATTTCTATTGAAATCTGTTAATCATTTTGAGTACCTTCACAGTTTTAAATAAAATAAACTAATTCTGCCTATTTCTGACAATGTTTTATAAGTTGTTACTTCTGACACCTGCATGACCTTTCTTGTTTTCCAGATTATGAATTTGCACATAATATTGCCATCAACAGCACATGGTGGAGCTAACAATTTACCCTTTAATTTAACCCCCTCTATGACCACAGAATTTCTGTCACCATTTCCTGCAACAACACAGGCCTAATCTTGCACAAGTGCAAAGTGGGCACAAATTAAAACTGGGGTAGATGATTACATAAGTGCATTGCAGTGGAAAATCAGGTCCATAGGGTTCTTTGGTGGTTTCCCATTCAAATATTAGATACATTTTTCCATCATGCAAAAAAGGCTTTCCCCCGCCAAATTACTTGTTCCAGAAATCAAGTGTCCAATTTCACTTGCACTGTTGACTGGGAGTACAATTGATCACTTCCTGCATGCAGCTACCTGCACATAGCACCATTAACAATTTTAGAGCCATATCATATACAAGTTGTCCCAACTACTCCTAATTCTCCCACAAATATATTCTTTTTTCAATGGACTATATCAGGAAATTGGAAGTTAAAATCTGCTAGATATTGGGTAAAATTTTTGAAAAGTGCCTATGTGAGTTAGGAGCCTAAATTCCATTTTCTAAATTGACTTGGGCCTAGATCAGTGGTGGGCAACCTGCGGCCCATCAGGGTAATCTGATTGCAGGCTGTGAGACATTTTGCTGGCTTTGACCATCCGGAGGCATGGCCCCCCGCAGCTCACAGTGGCTGGGAACAGCGAACTACGGCCACTGGGAGCTGCGGGGGTCTGTGCCTGTGGACAGTCAACTTCAGCCAAATGTCTTGTGTCCCACAGTCAGATTACCCTGATGGGCTGCAGATTGCCCACCACTGGCCTAGATCTTCAAGTATTTAGGCACCAAACTTCCATTGAAATCAATGGGAATTAATACTTTTGAGCCTATGTTTCATTGAAAGTCAGTGGGTGCTCTTGAAAATTTTACCCATTATTTGTAAAAGCATTTAAAGAGCTTGTCTACACAGAGATGCTCAGGAAAGTTAATCCAAATTAACTAAATGTGTTAATTCAAAGTGGATTAGTTAAACTTAATTAAACCTTGTGTGGACACTCTCTAATTCAGAATTAAAGTGGTCTTAATTCAGTTTAGTTTAATTCACTTCCAAAGCTAAATTTAATTAAGCTAAACTGATTTAAGACTACTTTTAATTCTGAATGAATATCCATACAAGGGTTTAATGCTATTTAACTAATACATTTTGAATTCACACATTTAGCCAATTTGGATTAATTTTCCTGAATGTTTCTGTGTAGACAAGCCCTAAGTAATAGTTATTACATCACTGATAGAACCCTACCAAAGACAAGACAGCATGACATGAATAGAAGCTGAACATTACCCTGGGATGCAGTTTGCAGAATAATACCTCACATAATAGGGTCTGCTTCAAAGACAAGCATTCAAGCTTATTGATATTTATGGGAAACTTGTTTACAATTGATGGAACTTTTTGTACATTACCCAAGATTTACTAGCTAGTTTCTTGTTTTGGACTTAATTTTCCAGAAGTCAGCAAAATTAGAGACACATCTGCACCTTGGTGCAATCGTCATCAACAAGACTGTTCATCTTCATCATATCTTTCTGGTATATCTCTGTATCTGGCACTGAAATTACAACAATTCATATATCCCCTCAGTTAACCAGTCTTCGCATAAGTGAAAACCATTCTGGGAAGAGCTTACCATAAATACAATTCACAGTTCTATAAAAACATACTTGATATTATATATAATATTGATATTGGCTAACACCATATTAGCACACTTTACATATTTCTCTTATTTAGCAGTATATATGTTTTGCCAGACACAGAAGCATCTTGTTAGGCTTCAGCACAGATAACATTGTACTTGGTGCATATTTCACAAGCCTCTACAAAGACGCTGAACATACAGAGAATAGAGGTACAAACAGGACAGAGATTGTAACCGTTTAGCTATCTGTATAAAGAATTCTGTGAGTACAATTCATGGATACAAAGCATTTTAAAAATATGATATATCCTATTTACTTCTAGCTACCTGCTGTAATTGTACAACACAGCTTGTTCAATCACATATGTAGTTTAGTTACTACATCTGTTTGGAGACTGTGCAAGAGGATAAATGGACACAAGTCAGATATCAGGAATGGCAATATACAAAAACCTGTAGGAGAACACTTCAACCTCCCTAACCACACAATAGCAGATGTAAAGGTAGCCATCTTACAGCAAAAAAACTTCAGGACCAGACTCCAAAGAGAAACTGCTGAGCTCCAGTTCATTTGCAAATTTGACGCCATCAGATCAGGATTAAACAAAGACTGTGAATGGCTATCCAACTACAGAAACAGTTTCTCCTCCCTTGGTGTTCACACCTCAACTGCTAGCAGAGCACCTCACCCTCCCTGATTGAACTAACCTTGTTATCTCCATACTGATTTATACCTGCCTCTGGGGATTTCCATTACTTGCATCTGAAGAAGTGAGGTTCTTACCCACGAAAGCTTATGCTCCCAATACTTCTGTTAGTCTCAAAGGTGCCACAGGACCCTCTGTTGCTTTTTATAGCATATGTAGTTAACAACACTCTCTAAAAGCAGAAAAGACAAGGACTGCGAAGGCATAAAACTAATATACCCTCCCAAAGAAGTGATCTGTCCAAGACAAAGTTGAGAACTCTACCCATAGATAAAAAGAGGTAAACAGAGGATCTAGTGCCATTACGCCTCTTTTATTAACATTAGCCAGGGCCGGCGCAACCCATTAGGCGACCTAGGTGGTCACCTAGGGCGCTACAATTTGGGGGACGGTGACTGCAGTGGTATTTCAGCGGCGGGACCTTCCGCCGCCTCTGTGGGGGGCGGCATCTCGGGGTGGGACCTTCCGCTGCCTAGGGCGGCAGAAAAGCTGGCGTCACTCCTGACATTAGCTACACTTAGAAGAACAACAATGAGGGGAAAGCCCATGGGGGAAGACAAGATTATTATACTGCAAAAAGTATTTTTTCCTTTAAATTATTGTAACAAATGCAAAATCCTATTATGTGTGTTTTCCCCAAAAAAATCATGTAACTTTTTTTAATGGTCCAATAGTCACATAAAATATGGTTTCAATTTGAAATGAAATAAAAAGTAAATAAACTGTGCTTGGCATGGAACAGATCCATGGTATATTTCATGATGTGAATGAAAAATCTAGAAAAAATATTTAAAAATACTAGAGAATTTTAAAGCAGGAGGGGGAAAGGCCCTAGTTAACTTATTATAAGAGTTAGTGATAGAAGGGATGTAATATCTTAAACTTAAGGAATGTCTCCACAAGTAACTTTTGGTAACTCATTATAATGTCACAACAGCCAGCATTAAAGATTATAATTAACTGTATTACAAAAGCAGACTTTTATTAGTTATGGTAAAAGTTAGTCAATAATAATAATTATTAATAAACAACTTAAAGGAATGTCATGGTTGGAATTACCATTTTGAGAAACTGTGTAGTATAACAGCATCTGATGCAGGAATGGCTTATTACCTGTGCTAAAAAAGCAACTAGTAGGGACAGATGAATAGGTTTGGATAAAAGAGCAATGAACCTGAACTTTCACCCAAAATGCAAACCAACCCCTTTTGGGGGTTGAAAAATTAAGACAATTTTTATATATATTTTATGACTTCTCTCACAATTCTGACCAGACTCATCATGAAAACATTAAAACATATATATACTTTTAATGTTTTCATGATGAGTCTGGTCAGAACTGTGAAAGAAGTCGTAAAATATGTTGAAAAAATGTTATCTTTCTACCATGACCACTTGTAGGAAGTGCCAGTAATAAAAAAAGTGCATGATAATAGTTCTCAAATGAAATGTAGCATAAATAAATACATAAAAATATAATTCCAGGCTATAGTTTACCACAAATATTTCTAATGTTTTGGTGTAGTAATGCTTTGATTTTATTAAGAAAGATTCCACATTTCAAGGTTTTGTATGTTTCCCTGATATGAAATGTCAAATATATGGGGTGGGGGGGGGGTAGGAAATCATCAAGCCCATTTTGAGTTTAAATTGCCCCTGAAATTTATCAGGGTTTTATTATTTTCTGTAAAATTGGTCCAATATTGCAACATTGAAACAAAATATGAAGGCCTCAGATTTCAAGAATTTTTAATTTCATTGTACATTCACAGCCTTAAAGGGGATCTCTTCTTATGACCTTTCTGTCCTGTTTTGCTACATCAACAGCTTCAGATATTATGGATAAGTGCCTGAACTTTGGGTACCTCTAAACCAAACTTCACAACCAAACTTCTTCAATTTTACACATTAGTGATAACCAGCAGGTGTCTTTTCTGCAGAAAGAATGGCACTGGCATGTGAAACCTATTGGTTAAAATCAATGGAAGTATCTCTACAAAATCAGATTAATTCTTTTGCTGGGCACTGTACCTTGTTCTTGGAGGGATATGGTTAAATGGTGTTCTAATAGGCTTCTTTCATATCTGTAACACTGCTCTACAGCCAAAATGCTTCTGAAATAAATGTAGTCAAACTTTACTAATTTTGGGTCACTGAGAACGAAAATGATGCTTAAAATTGTTGATTGGCTCTAGTTTTCAAGATATGCTATTGGGTCAGTATATACGACCCTTGACTTGGGAATGGCGGAGGATAAGTGAGTTATAAAGGGAAGGGATCTCAATTTAAACCAGAAATGACTAAAATACATCTTTAACTGGATCTATGAATAAATCTATGACTGGGTTTGGACAGTACTTACTTTTTAGGCAAAACAATGACTGATGCAATCTGAAGCAGGTATTGCGTCATACATGAAATGAATTGCATCGTGTTATTCCTAGAAGTCATGGATGATGCAATCATAACAAAACTTACATCACTCTGCTGAACAAATTGCCCTATATCAGCTCTAGAAATCATACAGTGTCATGCTCTCTTATTTGTCAGTGTTTGATTTTGCAAAGGGACACATTTCTGTTTAGCCAAAGTGAGCAGAGATGCCTCGTACTTGTGTGAACAGTGCAGATAACTTCTGCTATGTTTGTGATGAAGTGACTTTTGCATCACAAAAGCGCAGTATAACCACTATGGTTAAGAAAGCCTATCACCTTTATTTTGGCTGGAAAATTGGAGATCAGGACAAGAGGTGGGCCCCACACATACGCTGCAACACTTGTGCAACAAATCTTCGCCAGTGGTTGAACAGGAAAAGGAAATCTATGCCTTTTGCAGTGCCAATGATTTGGAGAGAGCCAACAGATCATACCAGCAATTGTTACTTCTGCATGGTGCCTCCAGTTGGGAAAGGTGTGTCAAAGAAGAAAAAGTGGACTGTGCATTATCCAAACATTCCATCAGCTATACGCCCAGTACCCCACGGAGAAGGACTGCCGGTTCCTGATGCACCAGAATCATTCTCACTTGAGTCAGATGAGGAAGAGGAAGAGGATGAAACTTCTGGTCCTGAACCATCAATGTCACAGGACCCACATTTTCTCCCATCCTCCTCCTCTGAACCACACCTCATAACACAAGGTGAACTGAATGACCTTGTCAGGGATTTGGAACTACCCAAGAGTAAGGCAGAGCTGTTGGGCTCCAGACTACAGCTGTGGAATCTCCTGGCAGGTGATGTTAGGGTTTCCATGTTCCGTGACCGTCAAAGGGATCTTGTCCCATTCTTCTTCATGGAACGATCCTGAACGATGTTGAGGGCTGCCATCACACCATCGATGTTGCTGCAGGCTACAAGATCACCTTAGAATCATAGAATCATAGAATCATAGAATCATAGAATATCAGAGTTGGAAGGGACCTCAAGAGGTCATCTAGTCCAACCCCCTGCTCAAAGCAGGACCAATTCCCAGCTAAATCATCCCAGCCAGGGCTTTTTTAAGGCCCGGCTTGACAAAGCCCTGGCTGGGATGATTTAGCTGGGAATTGGTCCTGCTTTGAGCAGGGGGTTGGACTAGATGACCTCTTGAGGTCCCTTCCAACTCTGATATTCTATGATTCTATGATTCTATGATTCTAAGGTGATCTTGTAGCCTGCAGCAACATCGATGGTGTGATGGCAGCCCTCAACATCGTTCACGATCCAGATGAGTGGAGACTGTTCATTGATTCATCAAAGACGAGTCTTAAAGCTGTTTTACTGCATAATGGCAATGTTTTGCCATCAATTCCAGTTGGTCATGCAGTCCATCTGAAGGAAACCTATGACAACATGAAACAACTTTTGAGGTGCATAAACTATGACCAACATCAGTGGCAGCTTTGTGGCGATTTGAAGGTTGTTGCTCTCTTGCTTGGTCTGCAGACTGGATACACAAAGTACTGCTGTTTTCTCTGCGAATGGGATAGTCGTGCAAGAGATTCCCACTACATCAAGAAAGATTGGCCACTCCGACAGTCATTGGAGCCTGGGAGGAAAAGTGTTCAGCATCCCCCACTTGTTGAATCAAGGAAGATTTTGTTACCACCCTTACACATCAAGCTGGGTCTGATGAAGAACTTTGTCAAGGCCATTGACAAAACTCAAGCAGCTTTCAAGTACCTCCATGGAAAATTTCCAAGGTTCAGTGAAGCTAAGATAAAGGAAGGTGTCTTTGTTGGTCCTCAGATTCGTGAACTTTTTCGAGATGATGCATTTGACCATGCACTGCGTGGCAAGGAAAAGACGGCATGGAAAGTCTTCCAGTTAGTGGCAATAAATTTTCTCGGAAACAACAAGGCAGACAACTATAGGTTGTTGGTGGAAAACCTCCTCAAGGCATACAAAAGTCTTGGTTGCAACATGTCGCTAAAGATACATTTTTTGCACTCTCATCTAGATTTTTTTCCACCGAACTGCGGAGCAGTGAGCGACGAGCACGGCGAGCGATTTCACAAGGACATTG
The DNA here is from genome assembly GCF_011386835.1 of Chrysemys picta bellii. NCBI lineage: Eukaryota > Metazoa > Chordata > Testudines > Emydidae > Chrysemys > Chrysemys picta. The sequence continues at coordinate 47,202,273 of NC_088798.1, read as the reverse complement.
CAACAATGGAGAAACGCTATCAGGGCAAATGGAGCCCATCAATGCTTGCAGACTATTGCTGGACAGTGACAAGAGATGCTCCATTTAATGAATACAAGAGACAAGCCAAGAAGCGCCGAGAAGACACTGAATAGGACTAAACTATGTACATAATAGTTTTTTGCCTTTTGTTTCATAATACATTTTATGTATATAACCCTTTTGCTGATTTTTAAAGTGTTACATAAACAGGACAGGTGAAATATTATCATGTAAAGCAACCATAAACACATGAAAAGACCTAAGTTTACAATTTATGATTAAAACTCTACTATCTACACAATATACATAGACATAAAATGTAAAAACTTAAATATCTTAGAAACAGTAGCCAATCAGTTGTTTTAATTGTCATATTTGAATTCAGAACATTAAAATACAGAATAAATAGCACATTTTATCTCTGAAGCAGACGACTTCTCAAAAATTGTAGACCAGTGTAATCCTACATAGAGTTTTGAAAATTGAGTTGACATATTATTGCAGGCATGGGGCCTGATCATGTGTGACGAGATGCGGCTGACAAAGCTCTCAATGACTTCAGTGGGAACAGGATCAGAACCAGATTTTAGAGGGCTCACCTACTGAATGAGTACAACTTTTAAAGGGTTATAAAAAGGAGAGAGAGAGAGAGAGAGACGGGGAGAAAGAGGGAGATAACTGGTCCATATCCACAGGAACTAATATTTATTCTCCTTGCCAGGCTCAGAGGCATTTCTGATTTCTCCCTTCCCCTCAGAATCTGAGCCACTACTGATCTTTCTCTATTGGGAAAGCTTGGCTGCTTTGGCTGGAAATTAACAGGCACAGATGGACTCACCAGCTGCACGTTGTTGGCTTGATAGTACCTCATGATCTTTAGCAGTGAAAGAAGAGAAAGGGATAGTGAATGTTCAGTGCTGGCATTCAGTATGGGTACCAGAGCTTTTTTTTTTTTTTTTTTAGTGTTAGATGTTAATTCCCTAGTAATGCTGCTTAGAGCAGGTATTGCAGCAACAGCAAAGCAGGTAATTTCAGTTGATGGAACAGTGTGATGCAATGGCTCCGAACAACTTTCTTTTTTGTGGTTTCTCCTTGTGTGCTCATATGTATGTGTGACTCTCTATCAGAGCTTCAGTTTTAAAGTTGGAATTTTCTTTCCTTTCTGTTTCTGATGGTTTAAGCAAACAAGTCCTGGGGACAAAAATCACCAGAGAGAGAATTATTTCAGTGTCTTGGGCTACATCAAACTTAAACCCTTAGTCTCACATGGGCAGTGTTCCGCATGGATAGAGCACTGAACTGGGACTCAGGAAACTTGGGTTCTATTTCTGACTCTACCACTGACCTGTTCTGTGACCTTGCGTGTGTCACTTCCTCTTTTTGTGCCTCAGTTTCCCCACTTGCAAAAATGAGAATAATGATCTTGACCTCCTTTGTAAAACTCTTTGAGATCTATTGATGGAAAGAACTATATAAAAATTAAGTGTTACATGATTAAAACATTATAGTTGGGTCCTTTTGTTGTCATCTCTGCATTTGAATCTTGGAGGTACTTTGTAGAAATACTTCAGGATTGGTTTGTTTTTTGTTTAATGAGAGGTTTTCCTTTCTTCTCTTTTCTTATTACTTTATTTTGAACAGATATTGTAAATGAAGAGGTCTCTGCTCTGCTCTTGGTCTTCCAAACGCATATTTGGACTTCTCAATATGTCTAGTATTCTTATATACACAAATATGCTGGAAAGGAAGAATGTTTTTTTCCCATTTGGGGCAATTCCCACCAAATTCCATGGGAATCTTGCCATTGACCTGTGGTTTGTTCAGAGCACAAAGAAAATACGTTTATTGTAATAAACAATGCTGTGTGAGCCTCCTCAGGGGCTTTCTTACTTTCTAATACTGATCATACTAATGAAGATAGTTACCCAATTACAATTCAGTCCAAGGAAGTAACGTAAGTTAAAAATGCTTTTAGCTTTACTTAGGGTTGCCTTGTAATTTTACAGTCTGCTCTGTGTAAGGGGCCATCTCAGCCACATGGGCCAGTATTTCTGGGTTAGGGGCAGAGTCAAGGATCCACCCATTTCCTGTGCCTGCTCACCCATTTTCCACCCAACTGCATGGGTAGGGGAATGACTTTCCCATGAAGGCTGCCCTCCCATCCTGTGCTGTGATCCATGAGGTGGGTAGTTTATGCAAATGAGTAAGGTGTGTCTCACCTCCTTAATACCCATGCAGTGTCATAAAACAAGTCCCAATCTTCTCAATTATTTTGTTATGTATAGGAGAACACACTGAATGTAAGATGATTATGAAAATATGGGGACTACCACATTTTGTGCCATGTGCCTTGTGTCTTAGTGAAGGTATGTCATACTCTGGTTTGTTCACTGAGAAATTCCACAACCTAGATGTTAAGTCACAGCTGAAAACGTTTGTCACAATATAGTGTTATTTTCATGAATAGGCATAGCATGAAACACTGATAAGCATTCATCCCTACCTGCAAAGTTACTATATTGATAAGTATTACAATTTGTCGTTTTCAGAATAGGATATGGGGAATAGTGGCATGCATACTTACACAGTAAATTATACTATCTGTTCATATTTCTTGGCTAAACTCTGGCTTGCAATTTTAACCAACAATTTTGCATCTCTCACCTATTAATCTCAGTAACCATGATGGCATATGTTGTGTCTAAAAAAGAAAAGGACATGAGACCATAGTGATGTGGACAAGCAGGGTGGAAGCAGGTGGTAGATAAAAAAGCACATAATTAGAGACCCATGTATGGCCATGGGTTAGACACTGATTATATCTGGCAGATATGAGAACCTAACTGTATTTGGCAAATAGAAAAAAAACATATGTGAATGTGAAATATGAACATGTAACACAGAAACAGTACTTCTGAAGACCTCCACTCCCAATTGCATGTAGAGATGCACATTTTTTAGCTATTCCTTTTTTTAGAAGAAAGTTCATAATTTTGTCTGTTTCTGGATTCAGTAAGAAAAAAGAAAAATACCTTGTTTCCCCATGAAATTGGACGAACAATTATATATCATTGCAGGAAGGGAATTGTTTTTCATAAATAGTTATCTTAGTTGTGATATTCTTCACCATTTTACGCAAATCTGGTAGCTGCTGTTACTTTTTATGAAGCACCAAAGAATTGCATGTCAGTAGTAGTAACTACATCTGTGAATCAGCATATGAGAGCTTAGCTTATAATATCACTTTTCTGTGATTAAGAAGCTTCATATCAAGGCTTTTCACTGACTCTTACAAAATCTGTGGCTTGCTCTAAGTTATTAGATATTGAAGTAGTTCATATTTTTATGCATTATAGGAAGCATGAAAAGTATTAGCTCCAGAAAGCTTACTTTACATTTATTTTCACATTTTGAAAATGGCTTTCACTTCTTCATCAATGTACTTGTCAAGGGATCCCATTACATTAAGTCTGATAAATAAACAAGATAGTATATTGCACTGGCTATATAACAGGCCTGTTTGACAGTGAAACATTTTGAAATGCATACTTGACAAAAGAGAAAAAAAATGAAAAATGAATACAAGCCCATATTATGTGCCAAATGACCAACTGTAATGATTGATAGACCTATTTAAATGAATAATTGTGCTTTGTACTGAACAAGTATACTTTATACAATAGCTATGTATAGTGCAGCTGGGAAACCTTATTTGGAGATGTAAAAGACAACCGGAAAAAAAAAAAAAGAATAATGGATAACCCAGGCCACACTACAAGGTAAAGCATGCACTCTACCTGGAATTTCTGGTGAAGTTATAAATTATCACAAAACTCAAATGTTTTATGGGGTCAGGAGAAACTGATGGATTTTCTTCTTGCTTCAATATTCTTTCATTTAAAAATATAATTATATTATATGGTTCAGAGGGAATAAACAACTAAGCTGCACTGACATTTATGAAGTCACTTTATTTTTCCTTTTAAAAAAGCTTAGGTTTTGTTTTAAATATTATTTGTTCTGCAGGTCCTTTTAGATTCTCAAATTAGATTAAAGAGTGCATGAAGTTTCCAAGAACAGTATACCTTATTGAATTCTTCCCAATATGACAACTGGCAAAGGAGGCTGGAAGCATCAGCTCTGTACTAGACCGGGGCAACATTCTCTAGGCATTTTTTTTTCACTGAAAAATGCAGATATGGGTCGACTGAAACATTTCACAAATTTGTGTCAAATTCACCAAATAATTTCAGTTAGAAACCAAAAATCAGAAGAAATTTAAATGTCTATTTTGACAGTTGGAAATGAAACATTTAAGCTTTTGAATCAAAACACATTCTCACTGATTTATTTTTAAAATATTAATATTTTTAAAAGGTTAAAAAGCTCAAACAAAATTAAACATTTAGTTTTTGATCAGATAAAACACTTCATTCATTCTAAAAGGATTTTTATTTTTTTTACTCGTGCTGAATTAAAAAAAACACTGTTTTGGGTTAAACTATTTAAAAAAAAATATGTGACCACTGTACCAAAAGATGGTTAATATAGTTCTACTCCGTGGTCCTCACCCAGATCCTCACTTTGCATACTAGCCTTCTATTTTATGCTATTTCTCCCATTATTCCTCTCCCGCACATGCAAACCCATTTCTCCTGAGCTCCCCTCACACCTGGCTATTCATCCTGGTTCTATGCTCCCTTCCATAAGACTTGACTACTGGGTTCAGTGGAAAACCTGAGGAAAAATTATATTAAATATGCATATGAATTACATACATTCCACCCATCAGTCTTCTTCTCATCCTAAACTTCTAGCCCTGAACTCCTGTTATTCATACACTTCTGTTCTCTTTTATCATATTCAAGCTGCCATCTTCTCCACACAAATACTAACACACACACTCCCAGCCTAAGTTCCCTCTAAGCTGCGTGGCCGCCCAGCAGTCTGTCAAGGGCCCCTGCCCCCAGTGCTGCACTGCTCCTGCCCTCTGCCTTGGAGGCCCTGGCCTGCTTCTAGCCTACTGCTTGCTGTGCAGAACAGGGGGAGGGAGTGGGTCACTCATGTCAGGGTACCCCATCTCCACGGAGGGCGGGGGTGAGAACAACAGGGCTCAGGAGTGGGACAGAGGGAGTTTGCTGGAAGCTGCTGCTGTGTCTGAACAAGCAGGTTTCAGACTGGTGAGTGCAGATTTACTTGAAAGGGCAGCATACTTAAAGGGGCAATGCATCTCTCTCTCTCTCTCTCTCTCTCTCACACACACACACACACACACACACACACACACACACAGTCTGTCTCTCTCTCTCTCTTTCTCTCTTTCATACTCACCTGCCAACACATACTTGTATTATTGTTGTTACTTTTTGATACTTCTTTCAAAGTGTGTTTATTTTAGTTTTTTGACTGCTCTATTCATTTCATAATTTTTATTTCTCTCTTACGCTTAGATCTTTGAATAATGAGTTCTAAAATGCCTAACATGTCCTGGATGGAGTAATGATGGTATTATTATTATACCATCATTACTCCATCCAGGACATGTTAGGCATTTTTATTATATAATTACGGTAACTTTTAGAAAAATATATATTATATCTAGGTTTTTTGTTTCTACTGGTGGTGCACATCCGCACATTCCCTCGATGTGGTGCACATAACACAATTCATTCTGTACATGGATGGAAAACATTACAAGGAACATTGCTTCCAGCTGCCCTTCTCTCTCAATCATACACACAGCTACCATTGCCCAATTATCCCACAGAAGAGCATGTAAATTACTGAGAATGCTCAGTGACTGACTGACAGGTTAGTATTGGAGTTGCTATTAAGACCAAGGCAATATTACTTATCTGACATTGTCAGCTCAAAAAGCCTAGGAAACATATTCCCATGCTTAGTGAGCCATAAATGGAAACAGATTTTATCCTTGTGATGGGGCAGCTGCCCCCCACTGGCAAAAAGAGTTAAAATCAGCCCTAGGGAGGCTACGCTGGAGGCAGCCAATCAGGGCCAAGTAGGCCCATATAAAAAGGGAGCTGCAAGGTGAAGGAAGGCAGTTTTCTGCTGGGAGCCCAGGGAGCAAGGGCTGTGTTTCTGAAGGGTCAAGAGAACTGCCAGCACCCCTGAACAGAGCAGTGCTGCAAGCAGGGGCTGAGGAAGCCAGAGACACCTCCTGGCTGGCTGTCGGGGGGTTGCAGGCTGAGGCCCTAATACAAGGGTAAAGAAGTTGCTGGAGCCATGCAGGAAGTGGCCAAACCATGGACTGCAGTTTGCCACTGGCAGGAAGTGGCTGAAAAGTGGACTGCAGGTCCCCCAGAAGGGGGGAGCACAGTGTGTGGCACAGCTGGAGGGCTGTGTTGCTGAAGAGGACGCCGTGTTCCTTGAAGAGATGTGGGTCCAAGCGTGAGAATCACGGCAGCAACACACCATCCGAAGGGGGTGCACTCAACCACAGAGATAATTCTCAAGACAGGCTGAGAAAGTGGCAGAGTGATAACTGAACCCTGTTACATTCCCATACTGGTTGCCTCATTGTTTTGGTTAGATTGTTGCCAGCAGATTACCATGCCTGGTGTGAGGGGGGGAAATGTACAGTAATGAGGGACACAATCCAATGAGGTGCTGAACTTCTGTTACTAGGTCTCAGCTCCCAGTGCCTTGAGGGTACTAATCTCCATGTAAAACCTAATCTGTAAACGCAGTCACCTTAAAAATTCTCAAAAAAAACCCCAGAAGGCTGGATACTCTGGTAATAGTAGTGCACAACTCTGAGCAGGGGCTAAAGGTGGCTCTAAGACCGTTTTTGGGTGCCTTCAATCCCAAGGCCATTCCCAAGCTGCTTTATGTTCAGTTGCCTCAGTACACTAGGAGTCATTCTGGCCAGTGTGGGGCTTGGTAAGACACAGAAACTGTAGAGAGAGAGGCTGGAAGGGGAGCAGCTCCTACTACATAAGAAATTCTCAAGCAGCCAGTTAAGTCAGGATGCTTTGCCTCAAGTTAGTCACACCATGGCTTGCTCTCCTTTAAGGAAATAAGACTTAAGCTCACAGAAAGGTTTCAAATTTGGAAGTTCTTGGAAAAAGAGAACCTAAAACTTCTTTGGGTTTGATTTGTTTTGCGGCTTTATTTCCAAGTGTTTTCCAGGATTTATTTTCTTGTACAGAGATTTAATCATCTTGACAACATACCAGATCTCAAAAAGTCTAATATCTTAGTGTAACAAATATAGACAGAAAACTTGTTTTACTCATCTTATTTTAAAGTCTGGGGGACCTGATTCTCCTCTCCCTTAAACTACTTGAAATGAGGAAACAATGGAGTAACATTGGTGCGAGAGGAGATTCTGACCTTGAATCATAAAAGCTTTTAGTTCTGTCTTTATTTTCCATAACTGGAATGGGAATTACTAGTCTGGTGAACAGAGAGCCCAGCAGAGGGCAAGTAGACCAGTATTAGAGCCAAATGAGTCCATTTCTGGGAACTCTCAACTAAAGATACATGTGAACTTGCAAAGTTATTGTTTAAGTGCCATTGAAAAGCCAGAAGTGGAGCAGAAGACAAGCAAGATTTTACCTTTGGAAAAAAAGAATCTATGTTTGTTATTAAAGCAAACATAATTATTTCACAAAAAAACTGCTAATTGCTAATTTGACATCAAAGCAAAATTTGGCGGGGTATCTCCTCTCCCAACAGGCAACTTCTCTGAAGTAAATAGACAATTATGTTGTCAATTAGCAATGGCATGGCAGATAAATCTGTTTTTCAAATCCTCGTATACATCATGGGTTCAAAAATCTTACTCAAAAGAAGAAAAGAGAAGGCACAGAGAGAAATAATCCCGTGGAAAAAATAGGACAAAGAGAAAAAATAGACAGTAGTGGGGGAAAGAATTTAATTCTAATGAAAACACTAATAGAGAGAATTGGATTCTGATATCTTTACTTACGTTGACTAGTATCTTACTCTGGGCTAGACTGATGCCTTATCTCCCTCTGTATCTTACTCTGGGCTAGACTGATCCCTTATCTCCACCAAATTAGCTCCGTTGACTTTAATTCATGTGCTTTGTTAAGCCCTTGCTAAATTGCATCCATCTAGAATACCTCAGACCTTTGCACTGGCATGATTTTCTATCCCTGGTAGTGAAGCACAGACTACCCTTTAGCTAGAGGGCTCTTTTTAAAAACAGGTGTAAATCTGAGACAGAAGCAGGGCCAGCTCCAGGCACCAGCTTGCCAAGCTGGTGCTTGGGGCGGCCACTCCAGAGGGGGGCAGCACATCCAGGTATTCGGCGGCAATTCGGCAGACGGTCCCTCACTCCTGCTCGGAGCAAAGGACCTCCCGCCGAATTGCCGCCGCAGATGGTGATCAGGATCGTGGCTTTTTTTTTTTTTTTTTTTTTTTTTTGGGCCGCTTGGGGCGGCAAAAAGCCTGGAGCCAGCCCTGGACAGAAGTTGACAAACACTAACTATTTGTGGAGCTCTCAAAGCTAACTAAAGAGGGTCTCAAAGAAATCATACCTCATAGATTTCCCTAGTCATACTTCTATCAGCTTTAGGCTACTGGACAAGTCAAAGATTGGCAGTATCCTAATACATTATTAAATACTTAATTATGACTGAAAAAATAAGAACACATTAGTGGTGACTTTCCCAATTCACTGGTAAAATTTTATGGAGTAACTATTAACAAAATCCTGTAGGAATCCGATACATAGAAAACTTTCATTTTATTATTTTTAAATGTATTTATGCTTATAAACTCCCCAGTGCCAAGCAATTTTCTTTTTGTACAACATTTTAAGATATTAAATTCAACACCAGATAAATACATTTCAAATATTTTGAAAACAATAACAAAAACACAAGGAAAAAAGTTTAGATTTGAAAACCTGCAAGTCTGCACAGGTCAAATTCTGTCCTGTGGTACCCAGATGTTAAGTTGGCAGAAGAACACTTTTCCTTTGAGCTGGCTGTTCCAAGTAATTAATTTTAAGGGAACAATTTAGATTGGTTCTCTCCCTCTTGTTGGAAAAAAATACAAAACAGTCCAGCATCTATGAAACACCAGAGTATAAACTGTTGAGTTGAGAATAGCTCAGTGAATTTCACTTAATTTTTTTATTAGATGCTGTATATTCTCAGTTCAGTCAGTGGGGCTTTAGCCATACAACTCCATTAACGCCTATGAAAGCTGGATTTTTAAAGTTACGCGAATTGAATCAAATTCTGTGCTGACTATGTCTTATATTAACAAATGTGATTTATAGATGGGGGGAGGTCTGTGCTTATTTAGTCATCAGTGTTAATGTCAAAATGTGTTAAATTACCACAATTTGGCCTCTAAAATGCCACAGCATTGGCCTAGTCTTGCTTCTGATGCGGAAAATTTAAGTTTTAGAACTGAATTCAAAAGGAATAAGGTGGAGCCCTATTTTCATGAACTTACAGTAAGAAAAATTATAGAATCTCAAGACTGGCGTGGTAACTTTTGGTAAATGTTGACTTTTAAATATCACTGTACACTTTGAATGGATCCCTAAAGGAATTTGCATAAGTCTATTTTGCTTGTATAAGAGCTTCCTTTAGTTTAGGTTCATGACTTCTGTTTAATATGTATAAGGGTTGGTCAACACTGAAAAATAATGCACATTGGAAAACGTAATCCCAACTGTACATACAAATGTTTGGGTTCTAAATAAGCTGTTACCACTCAAGAAAGAGATTGTGGAGTCATCATGGATAGTTCTCTGGAAACTGGGCTAGAAGACCTCTCAAGGTCCCTTCTAATCTTATGATTCTATGATGCTCGATATGCAGCAGCAGTCAAAAGAGCTAACAAAGTTAGGAACCATTAGGAAAGGGACAGATAAGACAGAAAAAAATATCATAATGCCACTATATAAATCCATGGTATGCCCACACTTTGAATACTGTGTAAAATTCTGTTCACCCCATCTCGAAATAGATTAGAATTGGAAAAAATACAGAGAAGGGCAACAACAATGATTAGGGGTAGGAAACAGCTTCCATATGAGGAGAAATTAAAAACACTTGGACTGTTCAATTTAAAAAAGAGATGACAAATAGGTAGTGTGGAAGGGCGTGGGAATAGGATAGAGGTCTATAATCATGAATGGTGTGAAGAAAGTGAAAAAGGAAGTAATTACCCCTTCACATAATGCAAGAACCAGGTGTCACCCAATGAAATTAATATAAGAAAGTACTTCTTCACATAATGCACGGTCAATCTGCAGAACTTGGGATGTTATGAAGGCCAAAAGTATAACTGGATTCAAAAAAAGAATCAGATAACACTGTTTAAGTCTAGGCCAGGTCTACACTACAAAGCTGAATCAGTATAACTATGTTGCTTAGTTTAAAATATTGAATGTAAAGTTTTGAAAATTAAACATCTTAAAAGGGACAGATCAAATTGTATGTGATGATAGAGAATCTGTACTAGTAGTATATTGTGTGTACAGAGACTAAATTGGTACTGTCGATGCTTTGCAAATGTAGTATGGTAACACAGCAGACTAAGCGCTTGATCCTGAAAATGTTTACCACTCAGAGTATGGCTTGCTATTGTCACTAAACCCATTCAAATCTGTGTATCAGGCCTCAAATGGCTAGATGACTAGTGTCACCTCAGCTAGCAGGTTTACCTTAGGTTGCATTAGGATTTATTTTTACCCATCTCTCCCCTACCCCATATAAGGGATGGGGTGAAGCTCTGCTGGTTCCTAGGAGCAGCCCATAGAAGAAATTGTGACTAAGGAGGCCACAGTTTCTTCCCTGGCCCTCTTTGGTTCTGAGGGAAAGTAAGTTGCTGCAGCTCTTTGTAGGATGCAGTTTACTTTTTTTTTTATGCCAGAGTATCTCTCCTTCCCAACATTTTAGAGGGTATGAGCCACAATTTCAACTGTTCCCAACTTTATTTGTTACTTCTCCCCAGCTCCAGCCCACTTGATCATAGCACCCCGCTGGCAATTTCTAGGCTCTGTCACCTTGTACATCTAAATCCTTAGTTACAAGAGTGCGACCTACATGATAAGTTTGACAGTATTACCATGAAGCTTCTAAAGGATCCTTCATCATTACTGTTGGACGTTTCATTGTTTATATTTCTGAAGGACAGATAATCTGGCATTTGTCAAAAGGAGACAAAATCCCCGGCCATTGCTAATTTACTCATTTGGCAATAACGACAGCATTTTAATTTATAATTAATATTTGTGGGTAATGGATCCAGTAATGTATTAACTACTGAGATAAAAGGCATAATGTTAACAAATAATTTGGGAACAGAGTACATTTCATTGATTTTATTTTTTCCTCTTTTTTATAGAACCATGCATAAATTACTGAAATAGGAATGCAAAGTTAGAGAGCTCAAACAATCAATATCTTTATTCATTGGGCCAACTTCTTCAAGTGGACCACAGAGGGAGAACAAGCAAGCTTCCATTACACTAGCATTGTGCTAGCCTTTGTATAAACAGAAGGATTAAATCTCTCCTTTTCCACATACATTGATCATGGTCTGTAATTGCTTAGAATAGAGAGAAACAAGCTGAAAAGGAAACTGTTGAGCTGGCCTTTTCACTTCCAGTTTAAACTTGCATCAGATCTCAGAATTTTTACCATTTAAAACATGTTAACGTCATAAAAACAGAATTTGCTCTGATAAGCCTTTTGATTCTTTTTCTGAAATAAGTGCAGTGATTGAACAAATGTAAAGGTGAAAAGGCCCTTTCTACTCAGATGCCCATCCAGAGTGCAGTTAAAATACTATTCATAGGCAGTAAAACGACTGCTTCTTTGCTGTACCTGGTCTGTGATGATCTAGCAAAATTGTTATTCTGCTTAACCCTTTATGTGCTTCTAAGATGTGCATAATACCTTCAGTGAACAAGCACTCCTCTGGCCCCTTGCTGCTCTAGAAACTGTAATGTGTTTTCTTATGGAAGGTAAGGGGCCAAGGCATGCCAAAGGAAGAGCATTCAAGGAATTAATCTGTGAAAATAGATGGTTGAGTGACTATTCTTTGTCACTCTGCCTTTCTGGTACTGAAGTGTTTTCCTTGTAAATATAGGACACTAAATTGTGTAATAGAATGAATATTCTCTCTCTCTCTCACTCTTGGAAGTTTATTATATGTTTAATTTGTTTATACAGAGAGGCTTTTTTAAAATTCACTCAGTCTTGACTAAGATTTGTTTTTTCAATTAGCTGTCATAGCCTCTGCAGAAAATACACCTGATGCATACTCTTCATATTTCAGAGTCCTACTACCGTGAGTATGTCTGATGCCCAGGAAGAAATAAATATTTTGATGATTATTAGGGCTGTCAAGCAATTTTAAAAAATGATTCTCCATTAATTGCACTGTTAAACAATAGAAAACTATTTATATGAATATTTTGGATGTTTTCTACATTTTCAAATATATTGATTTAAATTACAACACAGAATGCAAAGTGTACAGTGCTCACTTTATATTTTTTTATTATAAATATTTGTACTGTAAAAATGATAAACAAAATGTATAGTATTTTTCAATTCAACTCATACAAATATCATAGTGCAATCTCTTTATTGTGAAAGTGCAACTTACAAATGTAGATTTAATGTAATGGGCCACACTCTGTCCCTTTCAGATTTTGGAAGGCATTTCAGAATCTTAAATCTTGGGTCGAGTTATCTTTCGAAATTTTCCATTGGTACCTTCTTTGCATTTTGTCAAATCCGTAGTGAAAGTTTAGCATATCTGTCCACTCAGTCCTACTTCTTGTTTAGCCAACTGCGAAGACAAACAACAATGCTGCCTGCTTCTTATTTACAATAGCCCCTGAAAATGAGAACAGACATTCGCATGTCACTTTTGTAGCCGGCATTGCAAGGTATTTATATGCCAGATTTACTCTAAACATTTGTATGCCCTTAACGCTTTGGCCACCATTCCAGAGGACATGCTTCCATGCTGAAGATGCTGGTTTAAAAAAAAATGTATAAATTAAATTTGTGACTGAACTACTTGGGGGAGAATTGTGTGCCTCCTACTCTGTTTTACCCACATTCTGCCATATAGTTCATGTTCTAGCAGTCTCGAATGATGACCCAGCATGTTGACAAATTACAAAACACAAAAAAAGGTATCAATGTGAGATTTCTAAGGATAGCTGCAGCACTCGACCCAAGGTTTAAGTATCTGAAGTGCCTTCCAAAATCGGAGAAGAATGATGTGTGGAGCAGACTTTCAGAAGTCTTAAAAGAGCAACACTCCGATGCAGAAACTGCAGAACCCGAACCACCAAAAGAGAAAGTCAGTCTTCTGCTGGTGGCATCTGACTCAGATGATGAAAATGAACATGCATCAGTCTGCACTGTTTTGAATCATTATTGAGCAGAACCCATCATCAGCATGGACACATCCTCTGGAATGGTGGTTGAAGCATGAAGGGACATATGAATGTTTAGCACATCTGGCATGTAAATATCTTGCGACGCTGGCTACACCAGTGCCATGTGAATGCCTGTTCTCACTTTTGGGTGACATTGTAAACAAGAAGCAGGCAGCATTATCTGCTGCGAATGTAAACAAACGCTTGTCTGAGCGTTTGGCTGAACAAGAAGTAGGACTGAGTGGACTTGTAGACGCTAAAGCTTTACATTGTTTTATTTTTGAATGCAGGTTTTTTTGCACATAATTCTACATTTGTAAGTAACTTTCATGATAAAGAGATTGTACTGCAGTACTTGTAATGGGGGAATTGAAAATACAATTTCTTTTGTTTTTTTACAGTGCAAATATTTGTAATAAAAATAAATATAAAGTGAGCACTGTACATTTTGTATTCTGCATTGTAATTAAAATCAATATATTTGAAAATGTAGAAAACATCCAAAATATTTAAATATTTGTTATTCTATTATTGTTTAACAGCGCAATTAATTGTGATTAATTTTTTTAATCGCTTGACAGCCCTAGTTGCTATTGTATTACAGCAAAGGAGGTTTAGGTTGGATATTAGGAAAAACTTCCTAACTGTCAGGGTAGTTAAGCAATTGCCTAGGGAGGTTGTGGAATCTCAGTCATTGGAAGTTTTTAAGAATTGTTTAGATAAACACCTGTCAGGAATGGTCTAGTTATTATGTAGTCCTGCCTTATCTTGACTGCAGGAAATTGGACTAGATGACCTATTGAGGTCCCTTCCAGTCCTACACTTCTATGATTCTATGTAGTGCGAATCCCTACATTCCTTGGAGAGAGAGGTTTAAAATGCAGCAAGGTAAGCTGTGCCCATTGTCTTTCAAAGGGTGGCTTGAGGGTGGGAGGAAAATCAGGCCTTATAAATGTGAGTTCAGGCTCTTTAAATGTGTTGTTAAAATTCTCTGATTCTGAATTGTACTTGGCATTGTGAATGGAAAAAATAAGCTCTCTCAGCTTTATCCCATCTACAGTACATCAAACCCCCACTATACATATGGCCTGCCCTGAAGAAATATGATTACAAGCATATACACTCTGTCAGGATTATTTTGATTGTTTTATAGGAGCATTTGCTTGTGCTACTGACTAATCTGGAGATGGCACATCCATTTTATGAAGTCTGATTTTCAGGGGACTGCAGCTATTTGAAACCAGGCACATAAGATGTTAACCTAGGATCCAGTTTTATTTCATTCTGTTTCAACAAATTTGGTTCAGCTGTTTTTCAATGAGAGAACTTTCTTTTTTTCCCACCAAGAATTCTGTGCACTCAACTTTACTTTAGAACCATGTTTTTGGCAAGTAACTCCTAGATAGAACTAATTTTCTCATCTAATTATTATTTTGAGTGCCAGGATAAGAGATCTTTCTGTGATGATAATTTGCAAGCCTAGCATTAGAATTACAAACCTGCATTGCAAACTTGGCACCATACCTGCTCATAGTTTTTGTTTGATCAGATCTATAGATTTAGAATTATTTGGCCCAAAACTGAATTACTTTCTTTAAATGTGAATACAACCAAATGGCCAGTGAGGTTCTGTATTGAAAGCATAGTTAATTATTTAGTTAGTATCCATTACGTTAGGGCATTTAGGGCAGGACGAAGTTCCTCCACTCCTGTCTGTTTCTGGAAGCATAGTAGCACATAATAAAAATTTAGGATCTTATCCGACAAATAATTTGGATAGTATTGACTAAATTGATTTGTGGGATTGCACATAACTTAGATTGGATGTGTAATGAAAATGGTGCTTAATTCCATTTTTCAACTATACCAAGAGAAACGCTGAAAGTATTTCTAAACAATTTGATTCCACTACTCTTCTGTCTGAATGGGGTCCTGATATTAAGTGATACAGCTTTCAAATAAAAGCAGAGGAAATGGAGGCTTGGCCTTAGGAAAAAAATAAATATTTATTATGTGGTAGTCTAATTACAATTTTGCATTCCTGGGTTTCAAAATAGAAATGTCATTAGCACAATGAATATTTATCAGCTACAGTGACTGGATGTAGGAAGCACTGGAAATCTCCTATAAGCTTTTTTTTTCCATGATATTTTCACCCCAGTTTTTCAAGATAAGAAGGTTCTGAGAGTTCATATAAGGACTTATACCCTGCAAAGTTGCACAAGTATTTAACTTTGTACACTGTGATTAGTCTCAAATAGACTTCATTGGGACTTCACACTGTGTAAAGTTAAACACCTAGATAAGTCTTTTCAGGATTGAGGCTAAGGCTTGCCTAAGCATCTTTATATAATTTTAAAGCCAAAAGAGGTCATTAGATAATCTGATCTGACCTCTTGTATAGCACAGGACATAGGATTTCATCACAACGAAGGCATCCAATCTTAATATGAAGACTGAGACATCCAAATTGAGCCTCTAAGTATTCTGAGACTCACCCATCAGTAATTATTATTATCCAGATCAGGGAACAGATGTGCCAGTAACTCTGAGGGCCTGATTCAAAGCCCACTGAAGTCAATGGAAAGACTTCTTTTAATTTCAATGGATTTTGGATTAGGTTTATGATCACTAGTGCAGTTGTGAGATTTGAGCCATTGTGATTAGGAACCATAGAAAGAAAACTTTCTTTTCTTTCTCCACTCTTACTAAATAGTAATATGCTTAGTATATTTAATAACTCTAAAAACATTTTAAAATGCTACTTCCTTAGAAGGACTGGAGAACCTAATACAAAAAAAAAATAAGAATAAAAGGTAAGGATTAGCAAATCTTTAAGGATCCTGCAAAATGTGTCTCCTATCATTCTAAAGCATGTTCTCTTCCTTTTGATGCTGTTTGGCAGAAACAACAAACACGACTAGAAAATAATCTTCAGATAACATATGTCCCTGGGGGGAAATAAGGAGCAGTCTGCAGAATATAACAAAATTAAATAATTAAAAAAATTGTTTTTATCATACTTTACATACAACATGCATTACGATTACACATGATATTAACCCATATGGCAAACTTCAAACAACCCATAGAATTTCAGTTCTGTATGCAATCTTGTCATATTAGCTTTCCAAGGAATGCTTAGAATATATTATGACATGCGTATGTCCCAGCTTCTTCTGCAACACTTGTAAGTAGTGACATATAGCAAAGTGCATACTTAGAGAGAATGTTCAGTTTCTCTTTTCCATATTGAACCAATCTACCCGGATGCTCCCTTATTTCTTCTCTGCTCTTGGCCTCTAAGATTTCTCTTTCAGCTCCTTTTATTTTCTTCCCTGGGGTTTGCTTTATTTCAGTTTAGCAATCTTCTGTAAAAATGAAGTATCGCTTCTTGCACACACAAAAAAGACCCTAGTAGGCTCATGCTGTTTTTCTGTCCCCACTGAAGAACACTGTCACTCCAGGATTTTACATTGCCAATTGAAATGAATATGAAGTTATGCTGAAATATGAATTGTGTATATCAGGACCTGCAACATAAGGGATCTGCTAATAAATATTTACATGAAACTCTATACTGTGTGAGGGTCTTTCTCAACATTTCTCTGTTATCTACACTGACTTTGATCTCATTGGGGAAAAAATAGATATTCTTGTCTCATGTTAAATTATGTTTTGCATTTAGCTGGAATACCTTTTATTTATTTAACTGACTATTTTCATAGGATATGAGCACAGTTGGTTACAGATAGGAATAGTGATGGCGGGGGCTTTGCAAGCTTCTTCATGTAATGGTACCAATGCATTTTAAAGTACAGTTGTACTCTGGCAACCGACTCAAAAATGGCACCATGAGATATTATGTTTATTGTCCTCTGAGTGATTCCAAGGTCAAATATGTTCAGTTTTATAAATAAAATGTATTTTTCTAACTGCCAGCCCTGAGTACTCAGCCTGGGCTCTGAGAAAGAGCCCAAGTTCTCTCCATCTTGTATATCACCACCAGAAATAAAGGTTCTGTAGGCCAAATTAGTCCCTCAGCTAAATCTATGCCATCCTGTTGTCTACAGATCATACCCTCAGGGACACGTGTGCAGCCCTGGTGCCTTCAGTTTGCTTGTACCTGTGAAACTGATTGTGACTTATTAACAATTTTGTTGATAGTGAGCTGGATTCTATTCCATTTCTTGACTCATAGCTCTGCTGGTTCTGCAGAATGGTTTAACAGAATTAAAAAAACAAAAACAAACAAACAAAAACCCCCTGAAAAGCTGACTTCTTTGTATCTCAGAGGAAAGCAGATGTACACAAAAAGAACCACTCTGTGCATAAGAACGTGCCAGGTTTACTTAGTTGTTTACCGAGTTTAATTGCACTTTGATATTGACACACATCACCTCTCCTGTTTTATTCCTAGACCTTTTATGAGCCAGGAACTCCAGTTGCTCCATTGTAGATGTTGGTTTTGTTTTGTGGACAAATATCAACTGAAATAATCTCAAGAGGGGAAAAAGAGGCTACTTGGCTTACCTGCTTGCCAACTTGTGAAGAAACTAGATCAGGAAAACTAGGGAGGCAGCTGAAGAGAGGGAAGGAAGAATCAATGAAGCCAATGTGGCTCCTTATTGAGTAAGGTACTACTCTACAGTGTCTAATATACATTGATATAACAAAATAAATAGTTAAAGATTTATCAGGGTGTCCTTATGGATGTGTGTAGATCACAGCATGCTAACTGTGGAATGAACACTTATTTTTTTTAATAATGTGAATTTGTAGTTATTGTGGAGGGTGGAATTACAGGGAACAGTTATTAGTGAAGTCTATAAATTGGAACACTCAAGGTTATGGCTGTGTATTGAAATATTAATGTGCACAATAGCTATAGCAGTCAGCCTAGTAGAGATCAATAATAATAATAATAATAATAATAGAATGCCTTATTCAAACTTATGTGAGTGCCAATTAATTTAAGCAAATAAACGGAGAGAGTGAGATATTGTAAATGACAGATCTTGGAAGGAAAGAAGAATGACCAAAGTAGGGAATATGAGTAAGAGGGAAATAGGTAAGCATTCAAACAGTCAGAAGGACAATGACAAACTGGTTATTAATGCATGCATAGGGAGAGTCGGCTAGAGAGTGTATAACAGAGATATACATTTGCAGCCAAATCCTGAGCTTTTGTAAAAGGTGGCTCACGAAGGCAGATGTGTGCAATCAATGTATACGTGAGTGGAAGTGTGAGGAAAGGCACTGAGGCATCCTATACTAAAGTTGCATAGGAATGAGAGTCGTAAGCAAGGATGGAAAGTGTCCCTCTGGCAAAAATACACTTGTACTGATGCTATCGTATTTATAAGTATGAGGTAATACACAAACCAGAGATGTACATTAGCACACACCCCTTTCCGCCTGCCTTAAGATATGCTTGCCATGCAACAATGATAACAAGTTCCATAAGGCATACTCTACTAGCTGAATACACCCTGACCCCCTCGCCCAGAGGAAGGACTGTGGTTTGGTGTTGAGCTTATATTGCACTCTATTTATTTATATCTGCCATTGAATGTTCTGTGTTTTCATTAATGTTGCTCATGCTCCAGACATTTTGGGATTGAGCACAGTTTGTAAACTAAAAAAATATAGCAAGTGGGGGTACTGGCTACATAACTTGTCACAAACTTTTGTGTGCAACTGTGGCCACTGTTGAGCATAGCCAGTGGTCCATGAATGTCCAGTGCTCATGGAAGTTCCACTAAGATGTTTCCTCTCCAGTGGCTTGGTGCCACAAATATAGCAGTAGGTCAGGGTGATGCCCCAAATACATAGACACATTTCAGAAATGCAGCAAGGACCAAGGAGAAACAAGGAAAAGCCTAGGCTAGGAAAGGCAAAGCCCTGCCCATTTCTGTGTGTGAATACTGCAGATGGCATCAGCAACATGGCAAGGAACAAGATGGCAAGAAAAGCACAAGTGTCACTAGGAAGCATGAAACAAATGACTGAAGCAAAAAAACACTGTTGCAGCATTGCACAACCACACACACCATCATCAACACTAAGCTCTGCATAAGCAGGGGCTGATTTGGTAGGAACCGGCAAGTTCACTAGTCCCAGAGAGCTTCAAGAAACTAGGAAATTCAATGTGGGTAAGAAGTACCCACAGCCTCTTCCTGAGCCTGCAGCATACAAATAAACTTATCTAAGTGTGAGAGATGTTGAGAAGCAGCTATGCAATAGCATGCATGGCATGCATGTGGTGCTGTGTCCAAAGTGGGACTTAACATTGAAGCCTATGATAAAGGAAGAGAGCGATAACGGAATACAGGCTACTGTATGGGGAAGAGTCAATGAGACCATACGTCACTTTTCTGCAAATAGGAGATGCATAGAAAGTGGGAGTTAGCAAAATGCATATCTGTGAAATTGTAATAGTACTGGAGAACTTTCCTAACAGGATGTCCTAGAGAACACCTCCACATAGTTCAAAATGTGTCCATCCAACTCAGAGGACTTGGTCCTGCTAGTGAAGACAGGGGCTGGACTCGGTGACCTTTCAAGGTCCCTTCCAGTTCTAGGAGATAGGATATCTCCATTAATTAAAAAAAAAATTAAAAAAGGACCCATGTGACTATGTCAAATATCCAACTCCTCTGACTGTGGAAAGTCCATTAATTTAGAGAAGGAAATTTAACAAACTATAAACTGAGCCTGGAAACTTTGGCATACAAGTAGGTGGAGTATGTGTACCCCCCGATGCAATATCCAGAGATTGTTCCTTAGCTGCACTTGATTCTTTATTAATATTCTTCCTATGGTCTCTGTCCAATTGTTATAAATAGTTTTTCTTTCCTCACTAGCCCCACTCATAGCTCCTATGTTCTTATGTTGTTAATCTCAAGTACATCAGGAGAAATATACACTTATGTCACCAAAGGATCCCAGTTTCTGTTTTCACCTGCTTCACACACTGCACCATAAATCCCAAGTTTTACTCACTTTTCAGATTTTGTACCTTTTATAAACTTTCAAAAGACCCATCTTCCCATGAAGTATGAAAAATTTACTTGACTTCAAGACCAGATATAAAGTCAGGATCACTGCCTCAAAGTAGACTATCATTGGTGGAGTACACCTTATCTTCCTTAACTGTGGTTGCAAGACTAAAAGAATATCTAGAAGAATTTTATTCCAAAGGGTACAACTCAACTAAAAGAGAAGTGTGTCATATTCTTTGCACAGGAAAACTGCCTTATAACAGTGGCTGGAGACTTGGAAAGAAACATCAGAACTATCCAAAACTAGCTTTGAAATGCTGTTGTAACTCTTCAGGAAGATGAAAGAGCATTATACTTCCTTGCTGCTTTTATAACTTCAGAGTGACAAGCGATAAAAGTGGCATTGGTCTCAATGCCGCCCACAATTTTCAGCAGCATTTGTGAACCACATGCAATGCTTTCTTTATGAAAAGAAATAGCAGAAAGTTGTATACAGTGTATAAAATGGAACTTACAAGGTTATGGTTGTGTCTCCAAATTAATGGGCACAAAGGGTCCAGCAATTAGCAGAAGAGAGATCAATAGTATAAATAGATCACTCTATTCACTTATTTGAATGCAAGTTAGCTTGAGCAGATAAAAAGAGACAAGAAACTGTCAATGAAAGCTTTTGGAAGGAAAGAAGAGTGACAGGGATGACAAGAACGAAAGAGAGTCAGCTAGAAAGAGAGAAGTCCATATCTCTGAGTTCACTGACACCAACTGACTTTGAAGTACTTAGAGAGGAAAAGAACAGAACAGTGCATAAATAGACTGAAACACACTCCAATTACAAAAACTCTTCTATATTTTTTACATGAGAGTAGTGGAAATCAATTAACAGTCCAGGTTTCATTTGGGTTAGGGGCCTGTTTTTTTCGTCTTTCCTCTGAAGTCTTTCATATTTGCTTTTTGTTTGCCCTTTTGTTCATTATCCATACTGAGCATTTTACAGAGCAGATTAGGTTAGACTTTAAAGAGGACTTGAATTTTTAAATATATGTTTTAGAATAACAGATTGAAAAATGTGGCCTGTGATAGTCTGTGGCAGCAAAACAAAATCTTCTCAGACAGCTTGTCAGAGAAATAGACTACAATATTTCAGTATTATACTGAGCTAGTAGTCTCCTGTAAATGAGGTTTCAGTATTGAAAACCTGATTAATGATTAATCTGGAACTGCCATTTTCTGAGAGGGGCGGGTGACTCTAGCGTGCCATCACAATGATAACATACGTCTCTTTAGAAAAGGGGACAGAATACCCATAAGTGGCAGATGCATATGTTTTATGCCAGATCCTCAGCTGGTGTAAATCTAAACTGGCTTCAGCAGAGCTACTTAGATTTCTGCCAGCTGAGGATTTGATCTTATTTAAAGAAATTGTCCTGAAAATTGATATTCTACCTAATGTACTGTGCAGCATCTTCTATACAATTCAGTCTTTTGCATGACATGAAATATGGCTATTTTAGAGAGCCTGATTCCCCACTCACAATAGGTCTATAGTGGTATAATTGTTAGCTTTTGTCAAGTTACTCCCAAGCTACTCACCAATAGGACTGAGCAAATAACTGATTTTTTTTCAATTTGGTGGCTGAGCAGAAAAATCAGTTCCAAACTTCGGTTTGTTTTGAAACTAAACTGATTTTTATTTTTTTTGGACAAAACAAAAAGTCATTGAACAAAACATTTTTAATGCCAATTCAGTGACACTTTCAAAATGTCATATTTGAAATGAAATGTCAATTTGAAACTATATTTTCTAAATGAAATTTTTGTTTTCAGATTATTTTTTTTGCTGAAACTATTTACTGAATTCTACTTGAATTTCTGAGTAGTTTGTGCTCCAAAAATACATTTTTAGTTGAATTTGCTATTCACCAAAAAAAAAATTCACACCTCTATTCAGCAGTGAAAAAGAAAGGAAATTCAATCCCATTGCACTTTAACATTGAGAACTTTCACTTATAATTACTCATTGAAATTAAGGCCAGATGGGACCACCAGATCATCTATTCTGACACATTAGATTGACAAGGTGCGTGACCAATATCTTTATTGGTCCAGTAAAAGATATTATCTTATCCATCTTGTCTCTCTCATATCCTGAGATCAACATGGCTACAACTCCTCCAGAATACTGTAAGAATGATGATTTTCTATGTATCAATTACTGACTTTAATTATTGCAGACTTTAATTATTTGCAATTATCCGTCCCAAGGCTCCAGCAGAGAGTTTCTCTCCCTCCCCCTCCCTCATCTTTTTTTTCCTTGTGATCTTTCTGAGGTAGAATTTGTTGCATATTGTTGATCTTTGGAACTAACCATTGACTTGTGGAGCTGGATGGTTCAGGGACATGGTAATGGGATATAAATTTTTTCATTACTAGTTCAAATCCAGACAAGATTGGTGGTAATCAAACATCATTACCATCCTATTAGAATGCCATATGTGACCTGAATGTGAGTGTCAGGAGTGAAGGACTCTGACAGAGTAAAGGCCTTATCTGAGGTATTGATATGATCCCTCCCCTCCCCCCCCCCCCCGCCTCACAGTAGCATCAGAACACTTTGCAGTTTCCAGTGTGTTTATTCTCACAACACCCCATTGAAGCAAGGATTTATCCCCATTTTACAAGCTTGGCAGAGAGGATATATCTGTGGCAAAACAAAAACCTGCCTCAGCAAGTCTTAAAGTCCAGGTCTGTAGACTCGGACTTGTGCTACAGTGCTAAAAATAGCTCTGTAGACATTCAGACTCAAGCTCTGAAACTCACCCTCCTCTGGGATTCAGAGTCTGAATGTCTACCTGCCTATTTTTTAGCCCTGTAGCACAATCCCACTGAGGCTTGCTGCCATGGGTATTTTTTTGCTGTGTAGACATACCCCAAAAGGTTAAGGGACTCGTCCAAGGTCTCATAGGAGGTCCTTGGTAAACTAGGGAATTCAGCTCCTATGGTCCTCCTACTGTCCTAACTTCTGGACCATCCTTCCTCTCTAGAAAGGGAATAACTTGCCCAAAGTCACCCAGCTGCTTGGTAACAAAGCCAGGAATATAACCAAGGTGTGATAAGTACTAATTCAGTTGCCGATTCACAGGACCACACTGCCTCTCTACATAGTATGTGGAAAATTGAAAATGAATACCTTGTGACTTTTCAAGGCAGAGTTAAGGCACATTGGTAGGTCAGTGTGAAGAAGCTACTACCCCTGCTATGACAGTTTTGTGGCTAAATGGAGACTTTAGACTCCAAGAGTAACAAGTGAGCATTTTTCATGAACACTGCATTCATTGATTTTTAAAAAGAAAAATCACAAGAGGAAAATACTGACCTTTCACTTCTTATAATGTAATAGTGTGTATTATTCCATATTGAACTATAATCTGTAATATTATCCATATCGTGCACAGTAGATTAATTACTGAACACCTTCTGGTAATCTTTCATTAAAACTCCACTAACACTGATATGAAGGATACCAATGTTGTCATACTTATGTTTGCATAATATTGTTTCTTTTATTAGAGATGGTTGAAAAATTTTGATCCATCTTGTATTTCAGCCGAAGATTGAGTTTTCAGCTAAATGAAAACGTGAGCTAAACTCTAACTGGTGCTATTGAACAGTAAAGCTTTTTACTAGTAGTATTTATTAGAGTGCTCGCACACCACGTCAGTGACCCTTCCCTGAACATTGGAGCATATTCTGACGGTGGGGCTATAAATGGGAGCATTGTGGCAGTTTCCATTTCAGTTCCTTCCAATTGCTGACCTCAGATGGATAAAAGCCTTCTTCAGGATTCAAGATCCATAGCAAGTTAGATAGGTTCCTTATTTTGTAATAGATAGATAGTTGTAAATAGTGTTCATATTCACACTACTGTTAGTTAGCTATAGCAGACCCAAAGACATTTAAAAGATGTTCATTGTGTCCCTGAGTTTTCCCAGCATCAGATGTCCATGCTTGGTAACTAAAATGCTTAGTGCAACAAAAACAGGAGTGCACTTCACCTATCTGTGGGACTCACACCACAAGCTAGAAAAGAGAGGTAGAACAAACTCCAGGCCTTCAGACCCAGTTCCAAGAAGAGCGCCAGTGATAAATGAAACAAGTGTGGATAACTGAAAACGTATGATTGAAGCTTCTGCAGAACCAGAACCTTCAGTCACAAGGAATAAGAAGACAAAACATCTTTTGGTGCTTGGCATTGTTTCCCATTCTGGGGACTCATCAGATCCTTCAGATGGTGAGCATGCAGATCAGAGACGTGCTGGAGAGCAAGATCTAAAAAAGACAGTATCATTGGATCATCCCCTTTAGTCAGTTCCTGAGAAATCTGTGAATCCGAGTATTCCATCAGCACTGATATCATCTCATGTGATTACCATGCAGGTACTTGCAGAACTACATTCCTCTGATCCTCTCAATTCTTCACCAACACCAGAGATACAAAACTGATTCCTCACTACATGAGTCTTTGCTTATGTTACTTCCACAGGACAACTAGTGGGTCACCTAGAAGAACTTTGTTGCCTTTGTTGCTGTTGCAGATCCCAAACTCAGTGGTATTCCCAATTATTTTGTTGTCTGATCCGGGCTCAGATCTACATTCAGAGGAAGAGCTGGATCCAACCATCTATCCAAAGCCTCAACCTCAGGGCAATTCTTTTGAGATGTACTATTGAAAATACATAACTCTCACATTATACCAGACTGGGCAAGTTAGCAAGACTGGTAAGTGCCTCCCTGGCTGTCTTGGCCATAGAGGTCAACTCCAGGGTTCCCATAACAACCTCCTTCAAGAGCAATGACCTTGGTTCTGCATTGAAGCAGGGATGTTTCTATGGATCCAGGACATTCTGATC
Source organism: Chrysemys picta bellii (assembly GCF_011386835.1). Classification (NCBI taxonomy): domain Eukaryota; kingdom Metazoa; phylum Chordata; order Testudines; family Emydidae; genus Chrysemys; species Chrysemys picta. Next base: position 47,176,930 of record NC_088798.1, on the reverse strand, counting down.
TCAGACACTTGGATGCTATGCTAACAGATCTGATACCAAAACATAAGTTCCCTATGCTGATCCAAGACTTCTTATATGACGATGATGAGGAGGGTGCTTTACCTCCACAAATCAATATTTTGCATCAGGTCGTGGAACTCACAGGAGCCTCCTCTCAAGATGAAAAGGTTGGAGTAACCTCAGCCTTCACTGTCTGAGGATGCTATTCAGTTCCAAGAGTTACTCAGAAGAATGGTTTCAACTTTGTTTCACTGGAGGAAATGCCTCATGCTGTCTTAGACATCCTGGGAAATACTTTTATAAAGTTTCTCTGCCGCTTCTAGAGGGTTTCTGGCAGCCAGCAAAATCAATATGGAATACTCCATCTTCCTGTCAACCGATCACTAAAAAATAGATAAGCTTTATTGGATGCTGTATGCAGGGTGTTCTTTTTTCCTCATAAATCCTCCCCCTAATTTTCTGGTAGAGGGTACAATGTTGCAATGATCAAGAATGGGATATTTACATTCTATTCCCAATGTAGAGAAAAGGAAAAAATTAAATTCTTTGGGAAGAAAAGTATTTTCATCATCTTTAAAATGGGGTTAGCTATTTACCTAGCTATCGTGGCTAGGTACCAGTTGTACCTGTGGGACAAGGTTTCACTATTTTCCAAGAATCTTCTCAATGACCTCTCCTGGCTGACTACTGCTCTTATTAAAGAGAGCTAGAATGTTGCTAAGCACATGCTGAGAGCATCCATTGTCTCCAGTGCATCTTCAGGATCAGTAGCTGCAGTGATTCCTCTCCAAACCCTTGCATGGCTATGCTCTTCCTCTCTTCCCCATGAAACAAGGTCAAAAATTGAAGATCTTCCATTTGAAGGGAATAATGGAGTTTTTAGTTCTAAAACGAATGAAGGATTGGGGAAAATGAGAGAGGCAAGATCAACAGCTAGATCTCTGGGTCTCTTGCAACTTTTTAAGAGAAGAATTCCTATACCTGCTTTCCGATATCAAACACAATATTATTCACCTTACTCTTCATCTTTTTATTGCAACAAAGGCAGACAACCATACCAGCAGCAACATCAACATCAATCCTCTGTGGCTCAACAGCAATGTAAAAGATGTCCTTTTACATACAAGATGAAACATAAGAATTCATCCTCCACTTTTTCTTTACCTGCAATTAGACCTCAGCTTTGACATGAACTTCAAGAGCAGAAAACCAACCTTGAATTCTGTTTCACTAACATTTATGCCATTTTACAGCAAGTGGCAAAAAAGATCAGCATGGACAGATGGATTTTGGACACTATAAAAAATTATTATTGAGACCCTCACTTCCCTATTGAAGGTCCCCCCTCCTGAGCTGGTGTTAAGAACAGAAATCAACTCTCTACTAAAGGAGGGAGCAGTCTGAAAGGTTTTGGTGAATCTCAGAAATTGGGGTTTGTACTCTCACTATTCCCTAATTCCAAAGAAAGATGGAGGTCTTCATTCAATCCTGGATCTGAGTGAGCTAAACAGGTACATCCAAAAGTTTCACTAGATAAAGTTCACTCTACGATCCATTATTCCCTCCCTCTCCTATCTAGGTTGGCTTGCTGCTCTTGATCTCAAAGAAAAGCTTACTTTTTCATATTTTGATAAGACCATCATACAGGAAGTACAGTTTCCTATACAGGGGTCTCCCCTTTGGCCTCTCTACTGCATCCCAAGTCTTTGCAAAATGCCTATCTATAATGACAGCTTTTCTGAGAACACTGGATTTTTGTTTTTCAATATTTAGACAACTGGATCTTAAAAGTAGCTTTCAAAGACCAACTGAAAGGGGTGGCTCACTTCAGATGCTCTGTTTCAAAGGTTGGGATTTTTGATAATAGGAAAGAAATCTCAATTGACCCAGTCACAAAATATTATTTTCAACTCCAGAATGGTGAGGGCTTACCTTCTGGAGGAGAAAGTCCTGAAAATGATATCTACCATTCACTTTCTACTCTGGAGTCCATCGCAGAAAGTTCTTTCTCTTCTCTATTGGGTCTTATGACATCAACCACTATGCCACACTGCATGCAAGATTAAGGATAAGACCGCTTCAAGGCTGTTTGGCAAGAAACTTCAGACCTGCAGTAGATGACATTAATCTAATATTTACCCCTTATGGACCTGAAACATATATGCAGAGGAGTGATGTTCATCCCTTCCTCCCTTACATGATAATTACAACAGATACGTCAAAAAGAGGCTGAGGTGCACACCTCACCAACTTTTTAACCAGGCCTCTGGAATCAGAAAGAGTTTCACCCTCATATCAATGTTCTGGGGGTTAAGTGCAATTTGTTTGGCATTCAGATAATTCTTCAGTTAGGTGCAAGGTTCACCTGTGGTTCACATGGCCACAGACAATATGCTAGAAATCCACTAAGCAAACAGGGAGGAATCCACTCCTTGCAGCTTTGCACGGAGGTGATGAAGCTTTGGCATTGGTGTATATTTCTAAGATTTGTCCAGTAGTTCTGGATGTGACAGGATCTCTCAATCAATTAGCAGATCAACTAAGCAGAGATTTTCCCAGTTGCATGAATGGCCTTGAAAGATTTTGACCCAAGACATTTTTGGTCTTTGGGGTTCTCCAAATGTGGACGTATTTGCCACAAGATTCAAAACCAAGTGCCATTGTTTTTGTTCAAGAGCAGGAGCATATGCTCATTCTCTAACAGATGCATTTCTCCTCAGTTGGGGAACAGACCTAATGTGCGATTTCCCATCATTTCTTTTAATATTAAAGGTTCTGAAGAAAATCAGATAGGACACAACCAGGATAATACTTATCACCTAGCATGGCTAAACAGTGGTGGTACATGAACTTGCTCCTTTCCAATGGGAACTACGGATGCTTACTTGTGTTGCTCCTTCTGCCACAGTAGCAAGGGTAAGTGTACTCTCCAGATCCACTTTTGTTGCATCTAAAAGTGTAGGCAATAGGACTCTGACAGAATTAGAGATTTTTTTCTGCAGATTTACAACATTGTCTTCTAGCGTTAAGTAAATAATCAACAAAGAAATGTTGCAACTGAAAATGAAACCCATAGTGAAAATCTATCTGATAAGGGTATTGATCCTGTGTCAGCTCCTATTCAATCTGTAGTAGAGTATTTGTTTCTAAAGAATAAGAATTTGTGTTACATCACTCATGGTATGTTTAGTTAATATTGCAACATTTCATATACCAATAGATAGTAAATCTATATTCTCACATGATAAGAGATTTCGGAAAGCTTTACTAAATCTTTATCCCCTGTGAAAAAAACTATTTCCCCATGATATTTAAACGTAGTACTATAATAGCTTATGTTTCCACCCTTCAAGCCTTTATCATCTTATCTATTTTGTCTTTTGATTTAAACTGTATTTATGTATCAATAATATGAATAATCCTAGGAGGGTTAGTGAAATTCATGCAATAATGGCAGGAGCTCCATTTAGAATAGTTCATAAAGTTAAAGTAGTTTTTTTTATTCTCACCTAAAACTTATGCCAAAAATAATTTCTTACTTACATGTCAATCAATCCATTACTCTACTCTCTATTATTTCCCCAGACCATATTCAAATAATGGCAAGTCAAAGTTACATTGGATGCTAAAAGAATATTAGTTTCAACTTAGATTGGACCAAAGTCTTTGGATCTTCATACAAACTGTTTCATATGGAGACAACTGTAAAGAAAATTTCATTTTTGCACAAATGAATGCAGTATGGGTCAGAATATATTATAAAAATGCCTTACAATCTCTTCTGCTGAGAGCACACTCCACTAGAGCAATGACTGCTTCTCTAACATTTTTAAGGCATGTCCTGTTAATTGAAGTTTGTAAAGCAGCCTCCTGGAGTTCAATACATATATTTACTAAGCATTTTATGATAGATATTGCAACTAAATCAGATGCCCAGTTTGGTAACTGTTCTGCAGTCCTTGTTTAATTAGGACTCCTGACCTGCCACCCATCTTTTGGTGTATATATTGCTGACCTAAGCTGTTCTAAGAGTGGGAATATGCAGAGGACTCTGGAAGAAGAAATAGATTACTCACTTGTAACTGAAGTTCTTCAAGATGGACTCTGCATATTGACACTCCTCACCCTCTTTCCCCTCTTTGATGGAGTCCTAATTACTCATGTCTCTGCATTAGCAGTGGAACAAACTGAGGTGGCAATATCTGCCATGCACCCTTCTATAGCCTCACCTTCAGAACATGCTCAAACACTGATGAGAGAGGTGGCACATGAGCTCTCCAATAGGTGATCCTAGTAGAAGGATGCACCATTCAACAGCAACAGTCAGTGCATATCCCTAGAATGGGAATAAGTAGTGTCCATCTTGAAGAACCTTGGTTACAAGTAATTGTCATTTTTATTATCTTACTAAATAATTTCTCTTCTTGGTATAATGAGTTATGCTGGCAAACCAGGGAAATAAAAGTATTAGGATGCTCCCGTCTGTATCAGTATGTCAAACTATCTTCATTTCACAGCTGTTTTGGCTTGCATCTGAGGCCATGTCTACACTACAGATTTCTACTGACATAGCCGTGTCAGTCAGGGAAGTGAAGAGGTGTGATTCCTGGCTGACATAATTGTGCAAGCAGAATGGATGCAGCTCTATTGGCAAAATTGCTCTTGTACCTGTATAATTGGTTTTGCTTAATGGGGGTGGTTTTATTTTACTGGTACAAAGGGCAGCGTTGCCAATGTAGCTGCATCCACACTAGAAGACATTTGCTGGTATAGCATACTGGTATTCCTATACCATTAAAATTCTCCTAGTGTAGATGTTACCTTACTTACAGGAGCAACCAGGCTTTTCAGTGCTTTAAAGCCCACTGACAATAGGAGTCTTTCTATTGAGCTATAGATTATGGATTTGCCCATAGTGCATGGTTGTGTGATGAGGTTGTTTTTTCTAATATGGTCTTGAAAGGATGAGCCATGAAAGACTTTCTCCACTGTTGTTAGCTTCCATACATTATTGTGTGCGCAAAATATTTTAAATTATTAAAATAACATATTAAGAACATAAGCATGGCTATCCTGTCATACCAATGCTCCAGCTACCTCAGTATCTGTTGCTGACAGTTGTCAGTGCCAGATTCTTCAGAGGATATGAACAGAACAGGAGAATTTCAAGTGGTCCTCTCTGAGCTTCTGGCAGTTGGAGGTGTAGAGGCACCCAGACCATGGGGTTGCGTCATTGACCATCTTGGCTAATAGCCATTGATAGACCTATCCTCCATGAACTTATCTAATTCTTTTTGAACCCAGTTATACTTTTGGTCTTCACAGCATTCCCTAGCAATGTGTTCCACAGTCTGACTGTGCATGTGTGAAGAAGTACTTCTCATGTTTGTTTTAAACTTGTTGCCTATTGATTTCATTGGGTGACCCTTAATTCCACTGTTATGTGAAGGGATAAATAACACTTCCTTATTCATTTTTTCTGCATCATTCATGATTTTGTAGACCTCTATCATATACCCCCTTAGTTGTCCCTTGTCTAAACTGAGCAGACCCAGTCATTTTACTCCTCATATGGAAGCAGTTTCCTATTCCTAATAATTTTTGTTGCCCTTTTTCTGTACTTTTTCCAATTCTAGTAATTTTTTTTCAAAATGGGGTGACCAGAACTGCTCACAGTATCAAAGTGTGGGCATTCCTTGGATTTACATAGTGGCATAATGATATTTTCTGTGTTTGATATTTTCTCTATCCCTCTCCTAATGGTTCCTAACATTCTGTTACCTTTTTTGACTGCTGCTGCACATTGAATAGATGTTTTCAAAGACTATCCATGATGACTCCAAGCTAATTTAGACCCCATCATTTAGTAGGAATAGTTAGGATTATTTTTTCAATGCCCATTACTTTCACTTATTGAATTTCATCTGCCAGTTTGTCCCCCAGTCACCCAGTTTTGTGGGATCTCTTTGCTGTCAGCTTTGGATTTATCTGTCTTGAGTAATGTTGTATCCTCTGCAAATTTTGCCACCTCACTCTTCACTCCTTTTTTGAGATTACTGATGAATGTGTTGAACAGCACTGGGCCCAGTAGAGATCCTTGGGGGCCATCTCTGTTTACCAGTTACTAATCCTTGAGAGGTCCTTCCCTCTTATCCCATGACTGCTTACTTGGCTTAAGAGCATTTGGTGAGAGACCTTGTCAAAGGCTTTTTGAAAGTCCAAGTACACTATGTGCATTGGATCACCCTTGTCCACATGCTTGCTGACACCCTCAGAGAATTCTAACCGATTGGTGAAGCATGATTTCCCTTTACAAAAGTGACAAAGAGTCCTGTGGCACCTTATAGACTAACAGACATATTGGAGCATAAGCTTTCGTGAGTGAATACCCACTTCATCAGATGAATGGGTATTCACCCACGAAAGCCTATGCTCCAATAAGTCTGTTAGTCTATAAGGTGCCACAGGACTCTTTGTCGCTTTTTACAGATCCAGACTAACATGGCTACCCCTCTGATCCTTTACAAAAGCAGTATTGATTTCCCCAACATATAATGTTCATCTATGTGTCTGATAATTCTGTTCTTTACTATAGATTTAACCCATTTTCCTAGTACTGAAGTTAGCCTTATTGGCCTGTAATTGCCAGGATCACCTCTGGAGTCTTTTTAAAAAACTTTTTAAAAAACTATTAGCTGTCTTTCAGTCATCTGGTTCAGAGGCTGATTTAAGTGATAGGTTGCATACCACGGTTAGTAATATTGCAATTTGATGACTGAGTTCCTTCAGAACTCTTGCGTGAATACAATCTGGTCCTGGTGACTTATTACTGTTTCTCAATTTGTTCCAAAACCACCGCTACTAACAATTTCTCAGATTTGTCACCTAAAAATAATTGCTCATGTGTGGAAATCTCCCCCATATTCTCTGCAGTGAAGTCTGGTGCAAAGAGTTCATTTAACTTCTCCACAATGGCTGTCATTCTTGAGCATTCCTTTAGTACCTTGATCATCCAGTGCCCCATTGACTGGCAGGCTTCCTGCTTCTGATATACATGCACATTTTTGGCTGTTAGTTTTTGTGTCCTTAGTTAGTTACTCTTAAAATTCTTTCTTGGCCTGCCTTATTACATTTGACTTGCTAGGGTTTATGCTTCTTTCTTTTTTCCCCTCACTAGGATTTGATTTCCAATTTTTAAAGGGTTGTTTTTAGTCTCTAATTGCCTCTTTTACTCTGCTATTTAGCCATGGTGGCAGTTTTTTGGTCTTCTTACTGTTCATTTTTATCTGGAGTATACATCTGGTTTGAATCTGTATTATAGAGTTTTTAAATAGTCTCCATACAGTTTGCAGGCATTTCACTCTTGTGACTGTTCCTTTCAATTTTTGTTTAACTAGCATCCTCATTTTTGTGTAGTTCCCCTTTCTGAATTTAAATTCTACTGTGGGGGGTTTCTTTGGTGTGTCCCCCCCCCCCATAAGGATATTAAATGTAATTGAATTATGGTTGCTATTACTGAGCCGTTCAGCTGTATTCACCTCTTGGATCAGATCCTGTGTGCCACTTAGGAATAAATCAGGAATTCCTTTTCACCTTATGGGTTCGAGGACAAGCTTCTCCAAGAAGCAGTCATTTAATGTATGTAGAAATTTTCTTTCTGCATCTCTTCCTGAGGTAACATATATCCAACCAACATGAAGATAGTTCATATCCCTGATTATTATTGCATTTTCTGCCTTTGCAGCCTTTCCAATCTGCCTGAGCATTTCACATTCACCAACACCATCTTGGTCAGGTGGTCAGTAGTATATTCCTACTGCTACACTCTTATTATTTAAGCATGGCATTTCTATCCATAGAGATACTATGGTACAGTTTGAGTCCTTTAAGATTTTTACTTTGACTCAGTACACTCCTTTGCATGTAGTGCCACTTTCCCACCAGTGTGACCTACTCTGTCATTTCTATACATTTTGTACCTTGGTATTAATCACGTTCCATTGATTGTCCTCATTCCACCGATTATCTGTGATGCCTATTATATCAATAATCTCATTTAATTCTGGACACTCTAGTTCACCAATCTTAGAATTTATAGCATTGGTATATAACACTTGTACATTTTGTCAGTATTCAGTTGCTTGTCTTCATGTGTTTATATTTAAATGGGTCTCTTCTATGTTTAACTTTCTTTACTACTTGGAAAATAGTATCAAAGGGGTAGCCGTGTTAGTCTGGATCTGTAAAAGCAGCAAAGAGTCCTGTGGTACCTTATAGACTAACAGACTATTGCATCTGACAAAGTGGGTATTCACCCACGAAAGCTCATGCTCCAATACGTCTGTTAGTCTATAAGCTGCCACAGGATTCTTTGCTACTTGGAAAATGTTTCACTTTAAATGTTTAGTAGAAAAAATATTTTAACACAGTGTGTGACTTACTACTGTATTTTGATTCAGAAAAAAACTTCTGGGAGAATATGAAGTTAAACTGAATTAGAGGAAACTAAGTTTACAAACCAGTTTTAATGTATATTTTGGGGGGAATTTATTTCCTTTTGTTAGCTATTTTTATTTCGATTAGTAATGACCTATTTTATTAAAACAATCCAGTCCATGAGACTTGATAAATGGATTAAAAAGTTAATCCAAAGATCAGTAATGAAAAAATACATCCAGTTTTCTGTGTACATACATCACATCTTATTGTAACAATAGCAAAACTGTTGTTGATGCAGAATGTCAGCACTTTGCCGTATTGACAGCCTTCATGGGAAATTCTAATACTGGGCCCTGACTCAGCAAGGCAGTTAAGAACATGCCTAAATTTAAGCCATAGAAATCAATGTGTTTAGTCATGTGCTTAAAGTTAGATATATGTTTAAGTACCTTGCTGAATCATTTAGAGTCTTTACTTTAGGATTTGGCATCAGCATGGAAGAATTTAATTTGTAAAACACACTCTAAACATATCATACACAAAAAAAATTGTTAAAAGAACATTACATTTTGAGCTTGAGTTTACAACCTTAATAGACAATACCAGAAATAAGGTTGCATGTGCATCCTTGTCTCAGTCTCTTTCCCAGCCAATCCCAGTTTTTCCCTCATGCTCTGGCTCCTCATCTGATCTTCTTCTCTTCCTCCACCTCCATCTCTCCACCCCACTTGCTCCTAATCTCCTTGCCCATCCAGTCCCAAGCTTCCCCATTCTCCCAGTATTAATCTACTTTCCCAGTCAGTCCCCATCTCCTCCCCCTCCCCCGCCATCCAAATTTTCCTCTCCTCACCCCACACCAATCTTTATAACAGTACAATTGTCCGAATCTTCTCCACCCACACCCCAGGTCTGGTTAGTGTTGGAACAGTGTTCAAATCATGCAACTTCCTCCTCATTTCTGCCTGCGTGTCAATTGCAGTGGAAGATAGGAGGGGCGCATTGCGAATACTGGAGAAACAGTCACCCTGCTTTAAGTTCTGATGCCAGCTCAGCCCTGAGTTGTATTTGCAAGGAACATACATTCTTGACACAAATGCCACACCCTCCAAATTTCAAATCTCTGTTCCAAAGCATAAGTATGCTAGAGCTTCTCAAAGAAAAGTTTGATGGATTTTTTTTTTAATGGACAAAACAACGTTCTTTTTTCTAAGTTAATTCTTGGAAACATCTTTGGCTGAAATTTTACAGAAAAATTCAACCTGAGGCAAACACCAGGCCAGGGCAATTTCAGCCCAAATGATTAAAATTTAGCAGCCAGAAACAAGAGAAAACAGGGTCTTCTAGTGGGAAGTGTTAGGCAACCTTAATAATAGGCAGTGCTACCAGCCCCCCTTCCCCTACCATAACACATATGTGTGTGTGTGTGTGTGTGTGTGTGTGTGTGTGTGTGTGTGTGTGTGTGTGACAAAAATAGAGAGAGATGTATGGATATTGTGACAGACCCAGACCAGTGGGGTACAGGAATCTGGTAGAGGGCAAATATACTGGTCACTGGATGAATAGTTTTCTGTTCCATGAGTGACCAGAGTAGGGGCTGCACTAGAGTAATCAGGAACCTGCTAGAACCAGTTAAGGCAGGCAGGCTAATTAGGACACCTGGAGCCAATTAAGAAGAAGCTACTAGAATCAATTAAGGCAGGCTAATCAGGGCACCTGGGTTTTAAAAAGGAGCTCACTTCAGTTTGTGGTGGGAGTGTGAGGAGCTGGGAGCAAGAGGCGCATGCCGCTGAGAGGGTGTGCTGCTGGAGGACTGAGGAGCACAAGCGTTATCAGACACCGGGAGGAAGGTTGCAAATTCTCAGTATCAGATGGCCAGAAAAAAAAAACATAAACAAAGAACTCTGGAGGAGGGCAAAACAGAAATTTATAGGATAGGAAATTGCATAACAAAAATTGAGACAGCTAGGCCACATTTGGAGGAAAGACATGAATAAAATAAGAAGACAGCCATTGGACTGGGACACCGAGGGCAAGAAGTGATGGGGGAGACCAAGGATAATATGGAAATGCACACACCATGAAAGCAGAATAGAAAGCTGTTAAAATGAAGTGGAGACAAGCTAAAACTGCAGCTGAAGATTGGCAAAGATGGAAGGCAGTGGTTGAAGGCCCTATGTTCTGCATTGAATTGAGAGGCATAAAGGAGAGAGCAATCTAATAATCACCATCTTGATTTCCAAAATACATAACTCAAAAGCTTCCCTGAAGGGCCAAAGTTTACACCTGGACATGTTAAGTAGGACAAATAGCCGAAGTGAAGAGGAAAAACAGCAGAAAAAACTGCCTGAACCCTGAACAGCAAAAGCTATTGAATGGATCTTGCAGGGAAAATGAATCTTCAGCACTGTATTTTGCTTGTGTATGCCTTTGGCAATAGGTTTAATGAGTGAAGCAGAAATCTTACACAGTAAGGAGTAAGTTCTACAATTACACTAATACAATTTGATGTAATTTCATATGTTATTTTTTATAGTCAGGAATTCAGAATATTGCTGATATCTAACTTCTTCATTTAGATTTCCTCACTGCACAAAAGTGGAGGAAACTCTCCCTCCCACACCACTCCCCAAGCATATTATATTAGTTTTATATTTCAAGTGAACTTTGTTAAACAAACAATACTTCATTAAAGGGAGGACTATTGTTCCAGAGAAAGTAATAAATAGTATTTCTTATTGTCACTCAGAGCTCTTGCCAAGCAAAGTGTTCAGAAGAATTCATAATGAAAGGAAAATTAGCAGGTTTGGAAATTGGCAAAATTGCTGGGGATAAATTGGCCAAGGAAATCAGGCTACTAGATTATATCACTACTGTAACAGTATTTGGCATTTTCCTTTAACGACTGCAAGATACATAACTGGTAACATTTTTCTCTCTGTGCTGCTTCCCAAATGCTGGTTATGTCTGATATTTTTGTTTTTATTTTAAAAACTGGTAGCGTGCATACTACCATAGCATTTCAGCATATGACATAGTTTAACTGCAACTAGACAATAAATCAAATCATCCACAATAGACACTATAAATAACCCTTTTCCCATAATGCTCCATAAATCCATACATCACACATTGAGCATTCAGAACAAATGTCCATGAATGCTTTCAGAAAGCAAGAAATAGAGCCATTGGAGAACAACTCTCTTTACCCCTTCTGTGTGTCTATCCCATAATTCTGTCTGAATATTATTTTGTACTTACTAGTGTTAAAAGTAACACCTAAAAGTGCTAAAACTAAAAGAGATTAAAAGGGAAAACATACTTTTTACTCCTTTTTTCAGTTTGTTTACTTTTTGCTTTTGATGGCAAATTCTGTACAGTTACTTTACATGATAAAACAGGGTTATGGCAAAAATTATAAAAACAATCTGGCATGAGTTCTTAAATTGAATACAGTGTAGTGCAGGGAATCAGAACCTTTAAAATATGCTCTTAACTTGTACAATCTGATAATCTATCTAGCAAATGGTTGACTTTAGTTATTTAAATGATTCTACAGTTAGAAAGCAATGATCACCAATAAACATTTCCTATGTATTGAACTCATTTAGTTTCTGATGTTCCATTGGATGGAGTCAGACTGCTCAAGTGTTTATTGGCTTGTAATTGTTTAGTCCTTGAGTACCTTACCTGGAAAAGGAATATAGACCCTATTGTTACTTGTAATCAGCGGAGATTATCCTTTAGTTTATGGGAAGGGGAGGGTCTGTTTTGGGAAATTAAAATTGAGTTTTATAACCCCTGCAGCATGTATTTAGTTAACCAGCAACAATGAAGTATGTGCATGTACTGTACACTGTGTGGTCAAATATCATTGCACAGTACAGAGGCACTTGTCTGGATTGGATCCTCCTTTTCCTTCAGAGGGAACTCTCAGCAGAATTCTGAATGCTGTAATCTCAACTGGGGGTTAAAAACAATTTTTTGTTTTGGCTCCAAACATACAAATACTCTAGAAACTTCCACTTTATGTCCATAGGATAGGGTATTAAATCAGATTTTCATCCTGTAAACAAAAGAAAGGAGAAAGGATGCAAATTTATCACAATCAATAACCAAAAGAATAGAAAAGAAGGCGAAAATGAAAATATAAAATTAAAGGGTGCGTATGTGTGCATGCAGGTATTTATGGATATATAAAGCAAAGAAATTCCTTTCAGAGAAAGATTAAAACTGGAAAAATACAATCTAATACAGCATCTGTTTTGGTTACCAGACATTCTCTTTTCTTTTCTTTGAGCAAAGCAAGCTAGTATTTCCATAGGGAATCAAAGAGCCTGGCTAGAATATTTCTTGATGTCAAGTAAAAGCACAATAATTACGATTATTTCTTCTCCAGCATTAGTGTAGTTTCTTTTAATGTAGCTGAAAAAAAGAGAGCAGCTGTTGATATAGTTCTATTTGTCTTTTAGCATCTAGTGAGAGTTTACCCACTACTGCAAAAAACTTGACACACACTGTCAAGCTACTCAGATTCTGTTGGGAAAGAACAATGTTTCCAAGCCTTTGCAATGCTATTTCTCCTGGTTCAGTGAGTACAAACATCCTCATGATGGTATATACAATTGTTCAAAATTCCTTATCTGAAACTTGAAAATGACATGTACTTTTCTGTCTTTAAAGACACCTATTTTATTTTGAAAATTAGAAGCAGGATTTTCAAAAGTGCTCAGCATTGGTCTCTTTTTGCTTATGTTGAAATTAATGGTAAAACTTCCATTGCCTCTAGTGGATTACAAGTTAAACTAATGCTGGGTGCAACTGGAAATCCCACTTACAGTTCCAAATTGCTGAAGGATTTGTTTTTGAATTTCTAATGACTTTAGCCTTACCAGTGCTCAAACTTGCATGGCCGGGAAGAGATCAGTAAGGCCCTATCCACCCTCCACACTGCTGCTTGTTTTTGTGTTGTCTAGTTGGGTTTGGTTTTGTTTTTTTAAAGTTGGGAGGTGGGATAGGGGAAAGATGGAAACATTCATTTTTGACATACTTATTTCTTTGTGTTTCCTAGTCATACACTGACCTATACAAAAATATTTCTCCTTCCATGATTTTCCTCAGTCCTTCCTACTGTTATCATCGATGCCTCCAGTTAGGACCCACACTTTTACATCCCTTACTCATATGAACTAACTTGAAAATAGCATGTATTTTTCCATTTAGCAAACACTGATTTTCATATAACTCCATGCCCTCACCTACTGCCCCCATGTGTGGGGAATGCAGGATCAGGTCCTTAACCAGTCTGAGCAAATGACCACCAAAAAATCCCGCTGAGGTTTCATTTCTGTAAAGTAACACTATCTGTATTCCACTCTTTACCTGTAATATTAAGAATAATAATAAAAAACAAACAAACCTGAGGGCTAGATTATGACACAGGCCTGAGGCTATGGGGAAGCACAGCCATCCTAGTGCACAGACTGCTACATGACTTTAAGAGGTTCAGCATACTTCCCCAGTGTGGCTGGTCGGCTGTGTTGGATCGAGTATGGAGTGGGACAGAACTGTGGCTCCAATTTCTCTGTCCCTCTCAGCCCCTTAGGGTGCAGTATTCATCCCCTGGATTAAATGGAAGCAGTTTCTTTTCTCCTGGGAAAAACAGACAGCTATTCTTCCTGACCCTAATTTGAGCTGTTCAAGGGAAGGGAATCTCCTTTCTCCTTCCCTATTTCTCATGGCATGGATGTGTAAGGGCCAACCAGATACTTACCCTAAGTGGTATATGGTTCTGGTCTTTACATGTGAATTAATTTATTTTCCAAAACACTTACAAAATAAGATGATTACATGTGTTAACATTTCTACTTTTTTATTTAAAATGTGCCAAAGGTTTGAAATTGAATTAAAGAAAATGGGAGCCAGTTTTTCCCCTCGTGCATATGTCCCAAGATGACCCGTCCTATTACTCATATTTGTTTCTAGAATGTATTAGGGAAGAATTGTGGTGAAAGGAGATTACATATTAGCAACACTTTTTGGGAAAAAAAATCATTGGTGTAATTCACACTTTGGAAAAGATAAGCTTCTAGTTGTGCTTAATTATACAGAAGTTACCTTTTTTTGTTAAGTTGAAGCAATCCCTAGTTTTTCTCAAAAATCTAAAAATAGGGTCTTTCCCAAACCTTACCTGCTGTGAACATCAGCTTTGTATTTCCATAACTGAGAGATTTATTACTGTGAGTAAATATCAGTGCTGGGGACTGGGGAATAGAAAGGAGGTCTGCTATCAGCTAAAGAACTCTGGTTTTGACTAAGCCCACAACAGAAATGAAGGGAAATAAGGCCTCTTGCAAATACATCATTGGCAATTGTGGAGGGCAGGTGTGGGGCAGGGAAATCGAAGGAAAGATAGAGTGGAAGGGGAGGGAACAACCTGAGAAAATGCTTGGCAATCTACTTTCTAATAACCTCTATCCTCCTACAGCACAAACAATTAACTTTTATTTTCTGTTCACTCCCACCATTATCTCTTGGGTTTGGGCGGAAGTGAAATAAAACTCTGACAATCCCTGGAGAATATCTTTAATATATTTTTTATTATTTTTACATTAGAGAGAATCTGTTTGGTATAATAACAAAGGATCTTTTTGCCAGCAGTACAGAATAACAGTGGAGTTTGCAATGAAAAGAGACAGGTTAAAAGCGAAGTAAGTTTTTTATTTTACTCCCCTGTTAATTTAGGTGTCAAGGTTCCTTCCCCACTCTGAACTTTAGGGTACAGAGGTGGGGACCTGCATGAGAACCTCTAAGCTTAACTACCAGCTTAGATCTGGTTTTGCTGCCACTACCCAAATTATTTATGAGTCATTTGGGAAACTCTGTTTACCTCCCCGTCAGAATATCTTCCTTCCAAGTACTATAACCCTTCCCTGGGTAGCCTGGAGAGACTTCTCCACCAATTTCCTGGTGAACACCGATCCAAACCCTTGGATCTTAAAACAAGGAGAAATTAACCATTCCCCCTCCTTTCCTCCCACCAATTCCTGGTGAGTCCAGATCCAACCCCCTTGGATCTTAAAATAAGGAAAAATCAATCAGGTTCTTTAAAAGAAGGCTTTTAATGAAAGAAAGAAAGGTAAAAATCAGCTTTGTAAAATTAGAATGGAAAATAACTTTACAGGGTAATCAGATTCAAAGAGCCCAGAGGAACCCCCTCTAGCCTTACATTCAAAGTTACAGCCAACAGAGGTAAACCCTCTAGCAAAAGGAACATTAACAAGTTGAGAAAACAAAGATAAACCTAACATGCCTTGCCTGGCTGTTACTTACAAGTTTGAAATATGAGAGACTTGTTCAGAAAGATTTGGAGAGCATGGATTGATGTCCAGTCCCTCTTAGTCCCAAGAGCAAACAACCCCCAAAACAAAGAGCACAAACAAATGTCTTCCCCCTTAAGATCTGAAAGTATCTTGTCCCCTTATTGGTCCTTTGGGTCAGGTGTTGGCCAGGTTACCTGAGCTTCTTAACCCTTTACAGGTAAAAGGATTTTTGGTGTCTCTGGCCAGGAGGGATTTTATAGTATTGTACACAGGAGGGCTGTTACCCTTCCCTTTATAGTTATGACATTAGGTCACCCTTTTCCTTCTCATGGCTTACTGAGTTGCTCCCATCTGTGTATATCTGCACAAGCTGAATGCTGCTTTTGCCATCACCATAGAGCAGAGAGGTGCCACAGAATGTTCTTAGCCCCAAGCAGCCTAAGCAGTCATAATCTACAATGGCAAAAAACATCTGACCAAAGCTAATTTTTAGTGCCCTTTTGCAGCAGTGGGGAAAAAAATCATCAAGCCAGTGGTTGTTTCCCTTTCCTTGTTTCAGGAAAGCACTGTGGGCCTGATTCACATTTACACTCAGACCCCTTTACACCACTCTGGGAGTGTAGAGAGCATTAAAGTGGGTATCAATTAACATTGATGCCCACTTGGGCCTCTGTGTAAATGAGAATCAGGCCCTGTGTAATTTGAGATATTAGACCACTGGTGTTTGTCTGTTTAGGCAGGCGAGAATAAATGGTGACTAACTACATTTTCTGCACTACACTCTTCAAGAATGGGCTACTGATGCTTATCATAATAAGATTATCCACTGGAGCATCAGAAAGGTTGCTGTGGTTCATCAATTCTGTTCTATTTTATATTGCTTAATTGTTGAACAAAAATAGTGGTTTCTGTTCTGAAGACTTCAGGGAATTGCTCTTGTCAAAAAAAATTCTGACCTTTCAGAATCTTTTACATTTCCAACTATGAAGCTTTTTACATTTGGGATATTTTCCCTTCTCAGAAGGATTTTGTATGCAGGGAAGGATGCCAGATTGATGGCACTAGCAACTAAACTTCTCTATTCACAGCATAGGTACAGGATGTATCACACCAGCGCAGTTTTCTCCAGATTGACTTTCCACTGCACTTCAACCGAGATCTGGAGAGAATACTTCTAAGACCTGCAAAGGTTTGTCTAGATTAGACTCCACCTAGGGTAAACCACAAACGTTTGTGTCTTGGAACAGATATTTGTGGAGTGCACCATTGTATTAGATACCTGGAGTTAACTGGCAACAAGTTAACTTAAGTTAAACCAAGATAAATAACTCAAGTCCAGACATATCTTGAGGACAATTTAGCCTCCATCCTTATTCAGTCATTGGCTTATCTGCTGAGATGGCCAACTAAGACATTTATAAGTGCCATTTGTGATAGTACTTTTTAATAATATAGATACCTGTCCATTAGGGCCAGGACTAATTTCATATAGGCCACTTGACTAACCTATACATAGTAAAACGTACAGCCTTCATGAACTTCAATTATATTCACACTAGTATCCTAGGTACTGTATAAAGAAGAACATTTCCCAGTATCATCCCATAAGTCATCAAGAACTCAGACTTCAGAAGAGTTTTCCATCATTGGAAAATTTCCCTTCTAGGTTACCTGTTTCCAGTGGATTTTCCCCCACGTACAGTCACTGAAAGCAGAATAAAACCTTGTTGCTTTTAAGCCTCCCCTCCCCTACCAAGAACAGCCACACCAAATTAGTGATCCCATTCAGTTATGAGCTATTAATTGTGTCACAATTCTACATGTTAAGAAATACTGTTAACCCATAAAGAAAATCCAATAATATTTAAAGCTAATATAACATTTTTATTATGTTAACTTCCTGTCACTGACAAGGCTGGGAGCACTTGTCATTAAAAGTTAATGAATTTTGCATTGACAGCCTGCTTCTTAATGTCAAAAGAACACATACATTTCCGTTAACAGCAGAACAGAGAGATTACATTTGCAAAAGCTATCATTTAAACGTCATAGACACTGGTTTTAAGTTAACCATATGCTCCTACTTAAAAAACCCCCACAATTATGTATTCTATTTAAAAATGTCCTTCCCTTTTTTAAAATGGTGTGTGAGTGTGTGAGAGAGAGAGGTATTCCAGTGAGGTGTGCAGCAGGAAATACCATATCTGTGGAAATGTAAGAAATAACCAGGGCTGCGTGTGTATCATGATTATATATTTCAGCCATACAATTGCACTATTAGAAAATTGTCACGTATTTGTGCCCGACAATATGTTCTTAGTTTGACAGATGAAGAGGTTTATGAACATAACATTCAAAATAGGAACCAGTAAGTCAGTATCTGCCTAGGTTTGCAGACAACCAGAGACCATAGATCTGATGGAGAAGTTAACTGTGCCCCAGTTTATCTCATTGGGATTCTGAAGTCTAATATTGACACTACATGTGTCATATGGTTAACTGTCAACTGTTTTTGTAAACCGTCAACTGTTTTGGTAAACCAGCAAGCTAATGTGTGGCTTTAATGATGAATGTAAGAAGCAGATATATGGATAGGCTGGAATCAGACAGTTAGTTGCTTGTTAAGGTTGTGATGAAGAATGACAAATTCAATTCTTCCCCTTCAGCATGGCAACACATAATTTTACTAATAGGGCAGTTGGCTGCCGCATGAAAAGATGTTCTATGCAATCTTTATTCTAATGCATATAGTAGTTTAAAGCAAGTTGTTTGGGAATTCTTCCTAGGTCTTTTCTCTCCCAATGTAGTGATGTTTTTAAAATAAAGTTTTCAGAGCTTTGTAATAGACCTGAGGGGTAAACAGACACCTCTGAAGACTTTGTCATATTACTAAATTTGCTATATGTGATATGATGTACATGAGATATATAAATATCAGTTATTGGTATGACACCTTTTTTTCTAAAACTTATCCTGTTTTACTTGCAACAGATGGGTTCATTAAAACTAAGTAATATGTACATGGCAAGAAAAAGTAGGAAATGACCTCTTTCTTCAATTATTGTTACATTAACAATCTTGTCTAATGGTGCTAGAGGAGTTAAAGCTTAGCATGAAAGCCATAAGGTCACTCATCAGAGGGGTAGCCATGTTAGTCTGTATGCAACATCTGAATAACGCATCTGAAGAAGTGGTTTTTTACCCACGAAAGCTTATGCCCAAATAAATCTGTTAGTCTTTAAGGTGCCACTGGACTCCTCATTGTTTTTATAAGGTCACTCGTGGTACACAACATGTCTCAGTTCAATCTAACATCTACACAGACCTAGTTAGATATAAACTATTAATGTTCTTAGTGCAAGCAAGAAAGCACTGAGACTCCTCACAGAGGTGATAAATGCTAAGAGAAGAAACAATCAGTGTTTCTTTATGGTTGCATTTAATGACTATTAATGATTATGATCATCTTCTGGTTTCAAAGTTTAGCATTTTCCAAATGAGATTTTTAAACCACAGATTTTCTTATTGTCTTTTTAGTACAAAAACTCAATTAAAAGTATGTTACACATAAAAAATACCAGAGTTGATTATCATTTCTGTGCAAGAAGTAATGACAATATACAGTATAGTATCCTTGTTGCAAAATGTTGACAGAAAAATATAGAAATTTGACTACTGGTCCCCATGAAATAGACTTCTAATTCTTCTGAATTTTTCAGTAAAAAGACACCTTTTATGAATTAGAATTTACTTGGTCATGATATTAAAAAAAAAAAAAAAAACAGATTTCCCATTAAAGAACTGGGATGGCCTGGAGTCTAGTGAGCTGCACTAGCAAAGAGGTTTATTCTCAACTTCGTTGGTGGGTCTTTGCAGAGGTTGAAATGATGGCCAGTAGCTACAATCAGGATTTTGGAGTTGATGGTTAAAATGGGGCATGCAGGATGGGGAGAGGCTTCAGCGCTTTGCCCAAGCAAAAGGTTACCCTTCAGAGAGCCCAATTATTTTTATTAGGAGAAGACCAGGTGAGCTTCAGCAAGGTTATGTACAGTCTGCTTAGTAAGGGCATGGAAGGGCCAGAAGACATCAAGCCCATGCTCAGGAATGGTGGACCAGGGGAAGTGGGTGTGACATTGTGTGCCTTAGGGGAGCACCATGCACTCCCATGTTCAGCCTTATAATATGATTGTGTGGTATCTAATGCAAAATTTGTCACATCAGGTGTCTTCGGAAGGCTCATGATGCACTGAGCATTGTTGTCATAGTAATGTTATAGGTTGTAATTTCATGTATATAGTTATGAGGCTGAAAATGTGTCCTCATGGCTTAAAACAAGCCCAGGCAAAACAGTCTAGGTGCAGTTCACACCTTATCAGGCACGTATGGGACAAACCCAGCCCTGCCTCACAGGAAGAAAGGACAGTGGCCTAGGCAGCAACAAAAGATCTGTTGAACTCTCGAGTGAGTCACCCCTGTTCTCTTGGTCAGTTTGGGACTGCAACGAGGTAATGCTCACCTGACTTTGAAGGGGTGGGGGCACAGCGAAGAGGGAAGAAAGAACATGATAAAAGGGAGAGACATTTGCCATGCTCTTCCTCTCTCTTCCACCTCCATCTACAGACACCACCACTAAGTGACTGAAGTGCTGATCAAAGGGGAGAGCCTGGTTGAAGGGCAACCAGCCAGCCTGTGGTGAGAAGCATCTAAGTTTGTAAGGGCACTGAAAGTGTTAAGATCAGCTTACAATGTGTTTTGCTTTTATTTCATTTGACCAAATCTGACTTCTTGTGCTTTGACTCATAATCACTTAAAATCTATCTTTTATAGTTAATACATTTGTTGGTTTATTCTACCTGAAGCAGTGCGTTTGGTTTGAAGCATGTCAGAGACTCCCCTTGGGATAACAAGCCTGGTACATATCAATTTCTTTGTTCAATTGACAAACTCATATAAGCTTGCAGAGTCCAGTGGGCATAGCTGGACACTGCAAGATGGAGGTTCTTAGGGTTGTGTCTGGGATCGGAGATATTGGCTCGTGTTATTTGGTTGCACAATCCAAGCAGTGGCTGGCCAAAAGTGCTCACTCACGTAGCTAGGAGCAGCCTACATGCTAGAGGCTGTGTGTGAATAGCCTGGGAGTGGGGGCTCTCACAGCAGAGCAGGGTAAGGCTGGCTCCCAGAGACGAGGATTGAAGTGACCTGGCAGATCCCCATTCCGGATAACACTAGGGGAGCATCACAGTGGGAGACCCATGTTTGAATTCCTACTCCAGACCAGGGACTTGAGCTCAGCTCTCACCCAGGTGACCATCCTAACTATAGATTATTCGGCTATAGATTATTTGGTGGGGGGTTGCTTTCAATCTCTCCTGTTGAAGTTGTTCCACTTTACATAAATACTTATGTATTCATTGGGCTAATGAGAATGACTCTGCAGCTTGGTGATTAAGGCATTCCCATGGGAAGGAAGAGATATGGTTTCAAATCTTCTCTCCGCATGATTCAGAGAATCCACATCAGAGAGGTCAAGGGTGGCAGTGGGACTGGGAGAGATCCCGGTCTCCGAGATAACTGGAGGGGGAACTGAGAACCCAAAGCCCTGGAAGAAGGTTTAAATTAGAAACCCTGAGAGGACTTGGGCCTGCAGGGCCAAAGGAGACAGTAGTTCATAAATGCTTAATAAATTGGACCCCAGGAAGGGCAATGTTACTTGCAGTGCTCTGTGTTGTGGACCAGTGATTGGGAGAACTAGGAGGGCACTGAGGGCAGGGTGAGCATGTGTAGTGTGCTCTCGGACAGGGCCCTGCCACAGTACCCAACTGACACCCATGCGATCTGGAGTCCATTCCTGGTTCTGCCATGAACTTCCTATATGACCGTGGGCACGTCGCTGATTTTTCAGAAAAGCTCAGCTCCCCTTTAGGAACCTAAATAATAGCTATTTTTTCAGAAGTGCTCAGCACTCAGCAGCTCCCATGTGACAGTTATGACCAGATTTTCAAAAAGGTTTGGTATGTGCTGCGTGTGAAAGATACCCATATTATTTTATGAAAATTATATGTTCAGCTATTTGATTCTTATTATATTGTTTAATACATGATTACCACAGGTTAATTGCAGCAGCAGTTCTCTTGAAGATGCAGGAAGGAAGACTAAATGTTATATAGCATCATTCATCTATACTTAGAAGGATATTACAGGTGTCAATCTCTTTTGAATTTTACTTCTGACCATGCCGAATTCAACGCTCCTTGCTTGGTATAGAGGCCTGGGAATGGTCAAAAACCTAAGCCAATAAAGCTCAGAAAAAGGAGGAAGATGTGCTGGGAAATCAACCCCAGGTCCCAGAAGTGGGGTGTTGGGATAAGCTAAGCTTGCATAAGTTGTTAGGTAAAACAGATGTCTGTGGACTGTATTAAAACTCCTTTTCTTGTTATGCTTTGATTCCTCCTGTTGTGATTAAGCAATACCTTGCTTAAAAAAGGCTGTTCTTTTTCACTGTATTCACAGAGTGGTCACAGCCCCCAAGGGAATTCTTGCAGGGCTGGAACCCAATCTTCCCAATGTGGAAGAATCATAGTTGTATAGAGGGTGCTATGCCCTGGGGCCCAGTGGGAGACTCACAGGATTCTGCCCCAGAGAGGTGAAGACTGAGAGCCTGTCACCTGGAAGGGCTGCACTCAGAGAGAGACTGAGTAGAGTCAAGAGTGCAGATAGCTCTGAACCGTAACACTGAACTTTTTCTGAAAATCTGTCTTTTCCTAGGTTCATAGATTATAAGGCCAGAAGGAATCACTGTGATAATCTTGTCTGACCTCCTGTGTAACACAGGCCATAGAACTTCCCTGAATTAATTCCTGTTTGAGATAGGTCTCTCTGAGCTTAATTTTCCTGTTTGACTGACTTTCCATCCTTTGTCTGTCTTGTCTCTTTGGATTTATGAGGTCTTCTGGGCAGGGGCTCTCTTACTTTGTGTTTGTACAGTGCTCAGTGGGGCCCTGATCTCAGCTGGGGTCCCTGTTACTGTAATGTAGATAATAGATCATAACTTATGCAGAATCATACTCTCTATTTTAAGGTTTTCTATATCATCCATCACTGTACTACTTCCCTTGAGTTCAAACCCTGAGTCCCATGATACTACTCTCATGAATAAACAGTATTCTTCATGAGTAATAGTGTTGTTGAATCAGGCCTAGTACTAGGAAATATTTATAGTGGGAAAGAAAGCAACACAATATAGTGTAAGCGTACTACCCCACACTTAACTAATGAAATCATGACAATTGATAGGTTTACTGATTGCCACACCATATCTGCTGCAGGATAGGGGGGCAAGAGCAAATTACCAACGGCCTGATTTTGCAGCTCTAACTCATTTTAATTAGTACTTACAAACAGAAGTAGGCCCATTAAAACCACAAATATGTTAATGCATCTTGTATATTGACTCTCTTGCAGAATCTTTGACACTATGAATCCTTTATAATACTTTAAAAGTGGCACATGGAACAGAACAGTATATTTAAGATGTTCACATTCTTTATTGCTACTTTTTAAAGTGGGTTTACATTCATCAACTCCACCATGTCAGTGGAAACCAATCTGTCAATATCTTGTGGGAACAAAGTACACCCACACTAGTGTATGCCAGAAGATATTATTATCATTAGAGTTAAAGTCAAGCGGCAACTAAAAATAATGAATGTCAGCACTTCCAGTGGAAAAACTGATTTTTGGCCAAAAGCAAAATACAAAGAGAAAATACTGAACTTTACATTTTCTGTCAGGAGTACAGAATGTGTAAATGAGAGAGAATGTTCAAATTGAGCCATTAGAAAGCTATTCTACAGATGTTTGCCTGTAATCAAGGCATCTACATTAGCCAAAAATATTCAGAGGAAAAAATAGCCTCCTCTGAGATGCATCAGTCTTGAGACTGCTATTTGAAATTCTTCAGGAGGTTAACTGAGGCCCTGGTCCTAAGGAAAGCAAGGGAATTGAAAACCAAATACCAGCATATCACTGGGGACAGGATCCCCTCCCACATAGTGCTATCAAGTATGTGAGGGAAGATGAGAGCCAAGAATTGTGTTACCACCTCTCCTTCTGACTGTCTACATTGTTGTGTGTTCCCGTGTCTGGTTCATGCACATGAGACCACACACTAGCCAAGCCACCTGCAAGAGTCTGTATGCTGCAGAGCTACGCATGCACCATACTTTGTATACCTGCATCCAGACTGGCACTTCAGCTACACAGGTTGAGCACAAGGATTCCTGGGGACTACCCAAGGTTCTTAGTGCCTCACCAACTGGATCTGCTCCAGTAATTGATTTGTGGTGTATTGTGGGAGATCTTGTCTGACCTTCCCGGTCCCCTGTGAGGAAGTGGCTTTAGTCAGCCATTTCTAGCTGAGGCACTTCCTGCTCCTCATTTTGTCCATTCCAAATGGGGGAAAATCCATGGATCCATTAGATGAATTTCTCCAGCTTGCAGGGGAATGGTTTATGCAGTGGAGTAGATGCTTGGGAAGACACTGCATGGCATTTCAGGAGCACTCTCTGAACTGCAGAAGAAGGCAGTGGCACCTGGAGGGCAGCTCACTCATGGCAGACTGGACAAAAATGCTGAATACTGTAATGGCTGTGGATTCCCCATGTGCAGATGAGCACTTTTGATACAGGACAACTAGCATATCATAGTGGACCACATCATTATGCAGACTTAGAATCACCAGCAGCAACGCCAGAATATTTGCACATGGAAGAAGACTTTTATGGAAATGTGTGAGCAGCTTGCCTCAACCCTTCAATGCCAAAACGCTTGACAGTGGGAGGCCCTAGCAGTATAGGTTTCAAATTGCCCTTGCTAACCAATTCGGTGTTGGCAAGTCAACTGCCGAGGTTGTGGTAGTGGAGGTTTGTGAGGTGATTAGCAGTGATTTCTCCATGGGTGGTGGAAGAAAGAAATGCGCCTTGAAATAATTGCTGGCTTATTGCTGGGAACAGAGTGCTGTTCCGAAACTGCATTGTGGCTACTAATGTGCCCATAGTTTGTCTGCCAGAAGGAGACCATGAATATGTCAGCCACAAAAGTACTACTCAGTTGAACTGCAGGACTTGATTGGCCACAGAGGCAGATTCATGATCACCATCCTGAGCAGTATGGGAAAAGTGCATGATGTCTGGTTCCTGAGGAGGTCAGATGTCAGCTTACTAGGAAAAGCAGGGACTTTATTCCCTCCTAAGTGTGTCAGAGCCCACCAGGGCTGTGTCTAGGCAGGCAAGGGAAAGGGGACTATGGCATGCCTTGTATGCCCACAACGTTGGAATACAGGGTGATGAAAATGGGATATGATGTGTAATGGGGCCAGCAATGGTTTGACCTGTTTTAATCAGTTTTTAATAAATTTATACTGTAGTACTCTACAACTGTTAATTTGTTATAGGTTTTATGTGACTATAGGTTTTATAGGTTTAATATGATTTTTAGGTTTTATGGGATTGTAAGATTTTTCAGCATTATC
The DNA here is from genome assembly GCF_011386835.1 of Chrysemys picta bellii. Classification (NCBI taxonomy): domain Eukaryota; kingdom Metazoa; phylum Chordata; order Testudines; family Emydidae; genus Chrysemys; species Chrysemys picta. The sequence goes on along the minus strand of NC_088798.1, from coordinate 47,151,643 downwards.
AAAACCTTACCACACCACTTCTTGATTCTTCTTTCCTTTGCAAACATCCACACAGCGACCTATTGTACAAGTAAACCAATTTATTAAACAAATCAATCAAAGTAAAGGAAAATACGTAATAAAAGCCATTTTCAATCATATTAAGTGCCTGTTCACAAATAAAGTGCAAGTGTGTGCATGCAAAATATTGAATGCAAGTCTTGGAAAATTGCAGAACAGTGAAATTATATGAACCCTAACCTATGATCCAAAAGGACAGGCTCAGTGATGGTATAAAGCACTCCTCCTCCTGTTCTCCTTTCCCCTGGCAGAATGTCTTGCCTGTGATGCAGGTGGCTCAACATGATGTGTTGATTGTGCAGGGCTGGAGTGCACAGGGTACAAATGATGACATGCCTGAGCCAACACCACAGTTTTCTGTGGGGATGGGAGCGGACCCCAGGTCTGCAGGGTGCAGGATAGCTGATACCTTTGCATCGCTACCTGGCACCCACATAAGGGCTGCATGCATTACCACATAAACCTTATGGAGACAAGTACACATTGGAAGGCCAGACTGACAGCTTCCCTGATTGGTCCAGGCACTCTATTTAAGTGCAGGAGGCATTCTAGGAAGTGTCTGTGATATGGTGAGCTCCCCTGCCAGCTGTAGTGACAGACCTGTCTCTTGATTCTGACTCTGACCCCTGGCTCCTTACTCTGACCTTGGGTGCTGTTTTTGGCCTCTGACCACTCTGCCTCACCCACCCAAACCTTGGTAGTAATATAAGGAACCTTTTGGTCAGCAGAGTATTGCAACCAATCCAGATCCCAACTCTATCACAGATAGCTGTGATTTGCAGCTCTTGAGAGAATTGTTGGCCAAAATGACCCTGCAAATTCCAGAGGTTCCAAAATTGAAGTGGGACTTAAAGGGGGGTGTAATTTTTGGGTATACAAGGACTTTAATGTAAATGTTCAAAGGGATGCCTGCTTATTCTGTTTGCTGCTTAGAATTCCCAATATGACTCACTAACCAGCTCACAGATCACTGAATTATTTCAATAGTCAATGATACATTTTACAAAAGTACAGAATTAAAACCATAATGAACCCAGTTCTGCTCTGTTAAACTACTGTCAGTCTGCAGCAGCACCACTGAAATGAACTGCATTATTCCAGAATGACATCAGTGTAACAAAAAATATAATTGGCCTTTGTAATAATTACTCTATTTTTATCACACTATGACAATAAAATATATCATTGAAATAAGCTAACCTCTACTGTGATGAATAAAAAGGGGTCCTATTATATTAGTCATTTATTGCTTTAAACAAAAATAACTAAAAAACTGAACATAAACATCATTGTGTGTGTGTAAGTAGGTTTGTGTAATAAACTGCAATAGCAAAAGATCCAGCAGCTGATTACAGTAATTGTCTGTGCATAATATTTAGTAATGAACACAAGTGTAGTTGTGGGTAGCAGTAGGTTTATAGTAATTCCCTCTAGTTAAGGGGATTTGCACAAAAAAGTCCCTCCTGTCTGAAGCTGGACCTATGCTGTAGGTTCCAGCTTTGAATGAGAATTCTAATTATTGGTTTCCCGGGCTAAGTTTCATTCCTGGAAGATTTCTCTCATGACATATTGAATTAGATTTCCTAAAACAGTGTGTTATTAGCTAATATAATTTGACTTTGCATTAGAAATTCCTTTCACCATCTGCCAATCATTACCCTATAAATTGTTGCACATAAAGAATGCAGGTTGCAATGAACTCTGGCTGCTATTCTTGCATTTTCCCCTATTGAGTGAGTGCTGGTCTGGAAATAATCAGCTTAGCAGAATTTTATTATTGATCTTGATTACAGAGAAATTACAGTACACCCTCGCTATAACACCCTTCATAATTACGAACCTTTGTCTATAATGAACCTGATTCCTGGATCCCAACTACAATACTGTTAATAAAATAAAAAAGGATGTTGCACATGCGTGCACCATTTTTATCCAGTGTCATACATTTTTGCTGTGCTTCCAAAATGGATGTGTCATGAAAGTCACATTGTGACATCAAAACAAAAGTGTCACAAAAATATGAGCCATGCCTCCCAAAGCAAAAATCAAAAGTTGATACTGACAAAGGACTGATTGTGAAAGAAATTAAGAAAATTGGTGATGATGCACTAGAAAAAGCAGTCTTGTGGTTCCAGCAGCGCAGAAGCAGTGGTGATCCTGTATCTGGACTGATCATTTGCGAACATCCTGGCAAATCAAGTTAATCCTGAAACAACATTCAAAACATCTGATGGATGGTTGTGGAGAGTTCAAGAAAGGCATGGCATTCAGGCAAAAGCACTGAAAATCGTTGGTGAGTTCCATTCATGTGATGCCAAGGCAGTAGTCAGCTTTCTCCTAAAGCTAAAGCAACTTTTGTTAGAAGGAGATTGCTCGAGCAGATATACAATGCCGATGAAACAGGGTTATTTTGGAAATGTGTGCCTGACAGGACATTGTCCCAGAGGGCCGCAGATACACTGAAGGGATATAAAGTGCTGAAGGAAAGAGTGATGCTTCCATTCTGTACAAACGCAAGTGGAAGTCACAAAATGACCCTGCTTTGCACTGGAAAGTCACGACAGCCACGATGCTTTCATCATGTTAATTTGAAGTAACTTCCAGTGAGTTACAAGAACTCCAGAAAAGCCTGGATAATGGGGGGAAATTTTGAGGATTTTCTCCCTAGTGTTAAGAAACATCAACTTCGAGCACATCAAGATAGAAGAGTCCTGTTTCTCCTGGAAAACTGCCCAGCGTACCCCCTGCAGTCCAATTAGAAACATGTGATGGAAAATTTTTTGTTGTTTACCCACCTAAGAACACCACATCAAAAGTCCGGCTACTAGATGGTGGAATAATTGCTGCATTTAAGAAGCAGTACAGAAAAAGGCTACTGAGGGAAATCCTAGTCACAAAGAATGCAGGTTATGTGACTTTTTTGACATCCTTCACCCTGAAAGATACGATATATCTTTTAGCTGATGCATGGTCAGGTCATTTGGAAAATATCAAAAACATTTCGAACAAGTTGTTAGGACCCTCCCTGCCAACTGTCAATCAAGATGCAGAAGTGCTCCAAGTGGAAAATGATAACAATAAGCAACGTTCGGATGTCCAGACACTTAATTTGCTGAATGGAGTATTGGATCCTGAAGCTGTAGCAAATGACTGGCTTCATGTCGATGATGAGTGTGCAGTGACCACTATGCTGACAGATAAAGACATTGTTGACAAAGTATTGAGGAGGTCACATACCCAGGAAAATGAAATTGAGGAGGCAGCTGAGCCAATGCCCCCCACCCCACTTGCATCTGAGACAGTAAAAGGGTTAGAGACTGCTCTTGCGTGGATGGAAACACAGGATGTTGAGGCAATAAAAGTCCTGCAACTCCATTAAATGCCGATGTTGGCTCATACAGCTTCCATGCAACTGGCTCAACAAAGAACAATTGTTGGTTTGGGGTTTTTTTATATATTTTTTTTACAACTGAGAGTTAAATCAATGTTTGGAAAACAAAACTGAAAATTTGATGCACTTTTAAATATTTCATGATTGGTTTTGAATGTTCCCTTTTGAGGTTTTTTTTTTTTTTTTGGTATTGAATTAATGCAGAATATTGGGTGCATGTCACAAATAGTTATTATTATTATTTAATTAATTAATTTAGCTAATGCCTTCATCCAAGGCAACTTCATTAACATACTCCAACACTATATTGCTTGTTTTGATTGTCCATTTGCTATAATGGCTCCCTGGCTATAAAGAACAAAAGGCTTGGATCCCAACAGGTTACCTATAGCAAGGGTGTTCTGTATATTGAGCACTGAATTAGATATAGAAGTACTTATTTCATGTCTGGGGTGAATGTAGTAACTGCAGGGCTCAGTACTTTTTTGTGGCGTTGGCATTAGAGTTAGGGAGCCACGAGCCAGATCCTCAAATGGTGCATATCAATGTAGCTCCACAGAAGTTATACTTTGCTAATTGGCACCATCTGAGGATCTGATCCAGGATGTACTTTAAAAAGAATGACCTTGCAAGAAGCTTCACATGATTTGCCCCCCGGGATATCCTTGAAGAATTGGAACCTATATTTGTTTTCTTGTAAACTCTTGTTAATCGTTTTTTTTGTTTGTTTGTTTGTTTTTTGGTGGATGATACTTTTGGTAAGTGGAGTTGAATTACACTGAAATTCCTCTCAGTATTAATGTATTATGGTGCCTGGAATATTTTAACTGTCAGTTACATTTTACTGAAACATTATATTGAGTGTGTTTGATTTGTGTGTGTGTGTGTGTGTATTATGTAGAACAAAAATATTTTAAACTCTAGAACAGAACTCTGATCCTTCATATTTCAGTAGGTTTGCTGGCTTAAGTTTTTAATGTTTACTCTGGATGCTTCTGTGAAGTCATAAAAGCCTTATTAAATAGGACCGTTAGAAAATACCCCCCCACACACACACGCATACACAGATAGCAACAAAAAAGCTATCAAAATCATTTGCTGATTCTGTGCGATATTAGACATTCATTAGAAAGCCATTGGACAGCATAATAGTGTGGCACACAGATTGCTTACATTTCAAAAATGAAATGTTTCTCATAGATCTATTTATGAGTAGTCCTGTTAGAATTCAATTTTTATCTATTGAAGCTATTAAAATAATATCAATGCTTATTTTTAAGCACTGTTTTCAATTTTTATTGATTTAAATTTTCACATTTGTGGTAAATTATTGGAGGAGGGTCAGATAATTATTTAATGACAGTTGATCTTGAGTTTCAAAAAGTTAAAGCTTTATAACTATTAAAATTCAAATAGTTAACATAACATGTCAAATATAGAATGCAAATATCCTCAAATAAAACTCTAACTTCCCAAGCAGCATTTTTCTTACTTTGTCTGTAAATTTCAGTAATTATTGATGGAAATATTTTTTTTCATCTGTTTGTGAGTGAGTTCGGTGAATTCTATTTTCTTATATTGACTGATAAAAAATTTAACCCTTCCAAGCCTATTTATGATATTTCATGTATGTATTAGTGTCCTATGTACATTCCCATTGAGACTGAACTCTCCCAGGTCTCAGTCCATCATGACAAAATAAAGGTCCAAATTGCTCTTTGCAAGAACCAGAGCCATTTATGAAGCCTACACAATATTTTCAGAATAATTACAGTTCCAAAAGCAGAGGCCTTAAATGCGGTGACTTTTCAATATGGTTTCAATTCCACAGAACACTTAATGTTGATTTAAAATCTTATCTGCTAATATGTGTTTGAAGGGAAGGAAAGTATAGCACAGATATTTTATGGCCCCTACCCTGCCTACAGCTCCTCACAAGGGAAGGAGTCTGTCTCTGGAGAGCCTGTATACCCCCCATCACAGAGAGGACGGACAAGGCACTATTGTACTCTGGCTATTGTAAGCTGGTTTATTGGTGCCCTATTGTTGATTGGTTATTGTTGGATAGCTATAACCAGCTGGCATAATTTAGAACAGCTCTAAGGCTACTCTAAACTATGGTCAGGTTAGAGCCACGTAGAATTGGCACAAGGGTCAAGAATTCCCTCCAATTCCATCATACAAATACATATTGGGTGCAATTTAGAATCTGGGACTCTGTTTGATAGACACGTTTCTCCTCTCCTTTTGCAAATCAAAATAAACAGTGAAACATTTGCTGTCTATTTTTAAAGACTATTAACAATTCTGTGCAGTAGTGCAGATGAGAGGCAGAATGGGATCTTTTTAAAAATGTGTTGCATTTGTAGAGAAAAGGAAGACTTGTAATTATTCTTCTCCTAAATGCAGCCAATGCATTAGTGTGGGCTGCACAGGAACCATGCATAAAAACATATGTGCTTGCAGAATACCATCTCAAGCTGCATATCAGACTACTGCATTTTGGTCCCAATCCTCCTCCCATAGGAGTTATTTGGAGTTTTGCCATTGACTTCAATGGAAACAGGTTTGCCAAAATCTCCCCATACAGTTCCTCTCCTTAAAGGTCACCTTTCACACAAGGGGGCCTTTACGTGATCACTGTCGCACCTTTTCTGGATGCACCTGAGTTAAGAAACAATGAAAGCTTGAGGCTCTCAGCCAAGACCAAGCAAATGATCTTCTTGTTGGTATCCCATACTTAGCACACCAGCACAGCAATTGACAAACATAGTTTTAGCCTCCTTTCCCATTTAAGGGAGGGGCAATAAGTTTGATATGTTCCTTTCCCAGGGGTACGAGTGCCGGTGGCAGTATCCACTGACTCATCTGTCGGGGGACTTGCAATTGCTGGATTTTGTGCCAGGTCCAGCTTGTCATCAGGCTGGTACCAAAAACCATTACTATTTGGCACCCCAAGATTACTATGATGGGGTGCATGGCCAAATTCAGGATGCCTGTGCTAGTGGGGGACCATCCCAATAACGCTTCCCACCAGTGGTGCGACAGGTCTTGGTCAGTTCTTGCAAATAGCCGTTTAATTTCATTGGCATTATGATGCACTGTAACCATGACTCTGCTTCCTTCCTGTTTTGCAGGTTCTGTAAATCAGGGGGTACAAGCAATGCCTGTAAAGCAGTTAAATCCATTTCAAGGGGCACAGGTGTTACAATAGAATACAAAGTATAAGACACTTTTAACTGACTATATTCAAATTCAGGTATATGAAATTCAAAATCACATCCCCTGATTGCTATAATATGACAAACTTTTATTCTCAAAAGGATTGATTTACTTTATGAACATAACTTCGTTTGTTTGCCAATATCTCTATGTAGCATCCAGCACTCCAACTTCTAATCCAGTTCCACCCAAAGCAGTTCAATATATTTCTTGGGAGCCTTTTCTTTCGGCTACCCACCCCTCCTGGCTGCCAGGCAAATCCAATAACCTTCAGTAGTTCACACTGAGATAGTATTAGGGCAGCTATACCTTCCCTGGGCCTTTACTGTACTGCCTCTTATAGTAATCAGGGAAGGTGTTGCAATGGCTTTGCTTTCCTTACCTCCACTTTTGTACAACACCCAGGTGCATTCAGCTGGGTTTGCATGCTGAAAGTTGACTAAGAAGTAATAATTGGCAGGTCTTATTATTTTAGTAACCAGTGTTTTTACATACCCTTTTTTCCCTTGGTAATTTCACTTTGTGCTTTAAATTTTTTTTATATATATCCTTTTATTCCCACCAACAGATAAACCTTGCGTCTCATGCATATTTTGTCTTTAAATGTTTTCCTGTTAACAGACTGGCGTTTCTGTAAATACAGTTAAAATGCTTGTTAATCCTTTTCTGCCTAATGCAGTATTATCTTTTTTTTTGTAACACAATACTAGAAACAAAACAAACAACACAAGACAAAACACAAAACATAAAACACGAAACACAATCTTTGTTGTGACAGTAGATCCATGGTATTCTGTGTTGCTCTTCAGCTGGTACCAACTTTTCCTGATTTTTTAAAAGACCAAAGAACATGTTTCTACCCCTTTTGGGGTAGCAGATTATTGCTTAAAATATCCCTTCCTTTTACAAATATCCGTGCTGATTGCAGTCAAAACAGAAGAATTACCCCCATACTTTCCTGTGTTTTTGTTCTATAGGCAGGCCAGATTTCAATGGCTTCTACCTTTTAAGGGTTTCGGGGAAATTATCTCACTGTTCAGTTATGAAACTTATGAGATGCTAGACCTCAGTTTTTCTTCTTATATGGCAGACCAAGTTTGTAATGTTTTTTCTGTTGTGCTAAGCTTTAAGTTTATGCCCAGGTAATAGCTGAGAAGCACCATTACCATATGACCTTAAAGGTTTTTTCCAAAAATCATACACACTATCCATTGTTACAGGGGTACTTATTAACATTAAATTTATCCCAGTGTTTAATATTAACATCGAATCTATTAAAAGTATCTTGTTATACCATGCCTTTTATTTAGGCAATTTGTTTTTGAGGCCAGTGTGTTCAGTGTTTTCTTGAAAATTTTGCATAAGCTTTTAAATTTAATTATATCCTTGGGGTTTTGGTGAATTAAAAGGTGGGGGTGTCATGCCTATAAGCAGACCCCTTTTGTACCTGTCTTCAGATTTCAGTACTGCATACACACAACAAAAGTATATTTTTTCCTACTTAGGGTTAACCTGTCCCTTATTTTTACGATTGACTTCTTTTTCCACCTTCGTCTGGATGGTCATAACACTGGTCTACAATTTTTGAGAAGTCGTCTGCTTCAGAGATAAAATGTGCTATTTATTATGTATTTTGATGTGCTGCCAGCAGATAGGGGATCTTGGGGGACAACTACTGCACTGGTGGGGTGCAAAATAAACTTTATTAAGAAAATGCAAAAACAGGGAAAATTCAATAGTGAGGGATACGGGGTTTGTTAAGGTAGACAATTGGGGAGAGGTTTCTTTTAGTAAATAGGATGGGGGTTTCAATAGTGGGGTACAATACAGTGGGGTCCAATACAGTTGGTAACCAATTACCACTGAAGTATAAATGTAACAGGTAGCTAACAGTTCTTATGTAAAGGGTGTGTCACAGCAGCATATAACCAACTAACAATTATGGGTAAAATGTGTTAAATAACCAACAACTCTAGTAAAAATATGTCACAGTGGTGTAAATGTAAAATGTGAGGTGGGTTAGAGAGAAAAAGGGTAACCAATGGGGTGTTATGCTAGACTTCAGTAATACAATTGAGGTTTGGCAGCAGCAGGAGCGGGGTGAGCATGTAGGGGAAGGGATTAAAAGAGAGAGAGAAAGGCAGTGGTAGAGGAGTGAGGTTGGGGGATGGGGGAAGAGGAGCACATGGTGGAGCAGAGATCAAAGGCAGAGGCACTGTGGAGGGAGATTTAAACTCAGGGAGACACAGAGAGCAGACAGGCTGCAAGTTTAAACAGCAGAGACTGCAACGAGTGACTGGGGAGCTCGGGGGGAGACACGGGCAAGCTCGGGGGGGGGGAGGGTTAGGGCAGCGGGAAGACAGACTTAACCACAATTATACAGAACACAGTAAAATCTTATCTATGATCTAACTTAACCAAGACTACACAAATTAGCAAGTAACAGAACACAATGCAACAATTTTTTTAAACCTAACTTACAGAGCACAATACAAACAATTCTTTAAACCTAACTTAACCACAGCTTTGCAAAATGAAATTACAACTTATCTAGACTAAGAACCTGATTCTAATGGGTGCACCTTACACTATGCCGCTTCTTTTATCAGGAGGGGGAGCAGTTCCGGAGGGCAGAATGGTGTGTGCCCAGGGTATAGCCCCGGGGCAGGGGGTTAACTAGTGGTGGCTGCAACAGTGGGGTGGCTGCAAGCCGGCAGCCCAGGATACAGTCCAGGAAGGCACAGCCTAGCAGCGGCACAGGCTTATTTCCAGCAGCAAAGGCGCTGTGGAGCAAGAAACAGATTACAGATACAGACCAAGGAGTTAGCTTGGGTCTGTTTGCTGGGGAAACAAGGCCAGCAGCTAGGACAGGGGGAGGTTGCAAGAGGGAGTTCTTACTAATCCCTAGGACAGCAGCAAGCACAGAGACAGGAACGGCAGTAGCATCGGAGGATGGAGAGAGGACTCGATTCGCTTACAATAATCAGGAGATCTCTAGGCACAAATTTTGTTGTTCTTGGGAGGGGAGTTCAAAACGGGGGGTATGCTCAAAAGCAAACGATAGCGGGGAGAGGGCCCCCCAAAGACCCCTAGCTAATCAGACCAGGTGGCAAAGCAAGGACCTTCTCCAAGGTCTGATCAGAAAATATCTGGCTTTAAAGGTAAACTCAAGCAGTTTCCCACCAGTACTTTTGATTGGCTCCTCTTGATACAGGGGAGGAGAGAAGGCAGGGAAAGGCTGCAGGTAAGCATAGGCATTCCTGGGCATGTTCTGAGCCACAGGTATGACTCATATGCTTGGTTAGTTGGCCACTTCAGGTCCTGCATTTCTGGGCAGTGCCCCCCACACCGAGCACGGGTCTGAACAAAGGAAACGAAGAAGCAAGAAGCCCCCTCCCTAGGCAGAGCAATGGCTCCAGTTAGTTTGTACAAGCCATTCCTATGAATAGGGCTGTGACTTTAGTTAGCACAATGGCCGGGTGGGGCGGCCACACAGGACAAACAGAAAGGAGAGGGGAAAAAGGAATGCAGCAGGGGGACAGCTGTAACAGACACAAATATGACAATTAAAACAACTGATTGGCTACTGTTTCTAAGATATTTAAGTTTTTACATTTTATGTCTATGTTTATTGTGTAGATAGTAGAGTTTTAATCATAAATTGTAAACCTAGGTCTTTTCATGTGTTTATGGTTGCTTTACATGATAATATTTCACCTGTCCTGTTTATGTAACACTTCAAAAATCAGCAAAAGGGTTATATAAATAAAATTTATTATGAAATAAAAGGCAAAAAACTATTATGTACATAGTTTAGTCCTATTCAGTGTCTACTCGGCGCTTCTTGGCTTGTTTCTTGTATTCATTAAATGGAGCATCTCTTGTCACTGTCCAGCAATAGTCTGCAAGCATTGATGGGCTCCATTTGCCCTGATAGTGTTTCTCCATTGTTGCAATGTCCTTGTGAAATCGCTCGCCGTGCTCGTCGCTCACTGCTCCGCAGTTCGGTGGAAAAAAATCTAGATGAGAGTGCAAAAAATGAATCTTTAGTGACATGTTGCAACCAAGGCTTCTGTATGCCTTGAGGAGGTTTTTCACCAACAACCTATAGTTGTCTGCCTTGTTGTTTCCGAGAAAATTTATTGCCACTAACTGGAAGGCTTTCCATGCTGTTTTTTCCTTGTCATGCAGTGCATGGTCAAATGCATCATCTCGAAGAAGTTCACGAATCTGAAGACCAACAAAGACACTTTCCTTTATCTTAGCTTCACTTAACCTTGGAAATTTTCCACGGAGGTACTTGAAAGCTGCTTGAGTTTTGTCAATGGCCTTGACAAAGTTTTTCATCAGACCCAACTTGATGTATAAGGGTGGTAACAAAATCTTCCTTGATTCAACAAGTGGTGGATGCTGAACACTTTTCCTCCCAGGCTCCAATGACTGTTGGAGGGCCAATCTTTCTTGGTGTAGTGGGAATCTCTTGCATGACTATCCCATTCGCAGAGAAAACAGCAGTACTTTGTGTATCCAGTCTGCAGACAAAGCAAGAGAGCAACAACCTTCAAATTGCCACAAAGCTGCCACTGATGTTGGTCATAGTTTATGCACCTCAAAGGTTGTTTCATGTTGTCATAGGTTTCCTTCATATGGACTGCATGATCAACTGGAATTGATGGCAAAACATTGCCATTATGCAGCTTTAAGACTTGTCTTTGATGAATCAATGAACAGTCTCCACTCATCTGGATCGTGAACGATGTTGAGGGCTGCCATCACACCGTCGATGTTGTTGCAGGCTACAAGATCACCTTCCATGAAGAAGAATGGGACAAGATCCTTTTGATGGTCACGGAACATGGAAACCCTAACATCACCTGCCAGGAGATTCCATTGCTGTAGTCTGGAGCCCAACAGCTCTGCCTTACTCTTGGGTAGTTCCAAATCCCTGACAAGGTCATTCAGTTCACCTTGTGTTATGAGGTGTGGTTCAGAGGTGGAGGATGGGAGAAAATGTGGGTCCTGTGACATTGATGGTTCAGGACCAGAAGTTTCATCCTCTTCCTCTTCCTAGTCTGACTCAAGTGAGAGTGATTCTGGTGCATCAGGAACCGGCAGTCCTTCTCCGTGGGGTACTGCGCGTATAGCTGATGGAATGTTTGGATAATGCACAGTCCACTTTTTCTTCTTTGACACACCTTTCCCAACTGGAGGCACCATGGAGAAGTAACAATTGCTGGTATGATCTGTTGGCTCTCTCCAAATCATTGGCACTGCAAAAGGCATAGATTTCCTTTTCCTGTTCAACCACCGGCGAAGATTTGTTGCACAAGTGTTGCAGCATATGTGTGGGGCCCACCTCTTGTCCTGATCTCCAATTTTGCAGCCAAAAGAAAGGTGATAGGCTTTCTTAACCATAGTGGTTATACTGCACTTTTATGATGCAAAAGTCACTTCACCACAAACATAGCAGAAGTTATCTGCACTGTTCACACAAGTACGAGGCATCTCTGCTCACTTTGGCTAAACAGAAATGTGTCCCTTTGCAAAATCAAACACTGACAAATAAGAGAGCACGACACTGTATGATTTCTAGAGCTGATATAGGGCAATTTGTTCAGCAGAGTGATGTAAGCTTCGTTATGATTGCATCATCCATGACTTCTAGGAATAACATGATGCAATTCATATCATGTATGACGCAATACCAGCTTCAGATTGCATCATTCATTGTTTTGCCTAAAAAGCAAGTACTGTCCAAACCCAGTCATAGATTTATTCCTAGATCCAATCAAACATGTATTTTAGTCATTTCTGGTTTAAATTGAGATTCCTTCCCTTTATAACTCACTTATCCTCCGCCATTCCCAAGTCAAGGGTCGTATATAGTGACCCAATAGCATATCTTGAAAACTAGAGCCTATCAACAATGTTAAGCATCATTTTCGTTCTCAGTGATCCAGAATTAGTAAAGTTTAACTACATTTATTTCAGAAGCATTTTGGCTGTAGAGCAGTGTAATTTGAGCCTTTTGGTTTCAGGTAATTTGTTTGCTGACCAGGTATGTTGATTATCTACACCTCCTTTGTGCTGCCATTTATGGCTAGTTCTCTCCTTCCTCTATTAGTTAGGTAATTTGCATTAACACAGACTACCATCAGTAGCTCAGAGACCCTGTCTTAAAAGATACACAATCAACTTCTACCTGAATTTTGATTTCTTTTCACTTTCAACTCCTGCTTCAAAAACACACAGCGATCTGAAAAAGAAAACGCAATCTATTGTGGCTCCCTTTAGAAACCTAATAGAATTTTACTTAAGTTGCATGTTTTGTTTGCATTTCTTTTACCCCTTCTACAATATACACTGCACATATCCTGGGAAAAATGCACATTCCTTCCATAATTTAACTTCTATAACATTATATTAGCCTTATCAATTTTTACATAAGGTGTAACTGTTTCTTTTGTGTCACAGAGTTTTCATGTACCTTCATCAAAGTGACAGTCTGATTACTCAGAGCCACTTTAAGGTTCAGTGTTTCTAATGTTGCTTCTTCGTCTTTGTGTGTGTGTGTGTGTGTGTGTGTGTGCGTGTGCACCTCACCCCTGCTGTTGCTCCAGAAGGGCACTGTCTTTTCTTCCTTATTCTCCTGAGTTTGACTGCCCTGTTGCAGCCACAACTTTGGTCTTTAAAAAGATATTGAACTTTATAAAGCATTGGCATACCTTAAGGGTTAAATGCTAAATACCAAAGCCAAATAACACTAGTTACCTGTGTCTAGCAAAAAGTGTCTGTCAGTTTTGCACCTTTGAATGAAAGATTCAAATGGATTTTTAGTGGTGTTATTTAAAACCAAACCAAAACAAAAAACCTTTCTCTTAAACGTAAAAAACTTTGTTTTGTAGAAGCCAGGAGTGTAGGTTTAGGTCCTAAACACACCACATATTTACACAATATATTTATACCCACACACACAGATACATACATATTCTTCTGCTTAACATCCCTTACACTGCTTTAATTTTTACACAGCTGTACATAGATTATATTTGCATACATTTGGGGTCAGTTAAGTTCCAATAGAAACTCCTTATGTTCTTTTAGATAATTTGACTAAATTGTTCAGTCAAATGATTCAAAGCAGATTGTCTTTTTGCCTGGCTTATTTACAAACATTCCTTCGGAAAAGGCTCCATTTTCCCTTCAGAATGGCTGCAAAGAAACCAAGAATTCTTTTTCTATAACACTTTTTCTGTTAACATTTTTAAAAGGTTCAACTGCTTAATTCCCTACAGCCTCTGCAGAGTTAACTTCTCACTCTCTTTCCTTTAAATCACTTGCTTATCTCCCAAAATGACACCTTCATCAACTCAGATTTTACATTCCAAGTATTGTCCCAGGGATCCGAATTCCCCATGCCTGTACTTACTTACTCCTTCCTTACTCCTCCTACTATGCCTCTTAGGGCTCCCAACCTGTTTTCCAACCTCTGTTGCCTGCCTACTTGTCTGGGTCTTATCCTGCTTTCCTCGCTGAACTGCCCCTTCCCATGAGTACAGGCTTTGTCCCACTAACCATTTAGCAAGGAGGGTGGGCTCCTCAACTAGCCCCCACCCCTCCTGGTCCCTTTTCTTTGTTCCCTCTTTCTCTTGTTGATATGGGGTGGTCATTCTGCCAGAAATGTAGCAACCCTTTCTGACAGACGGCACAGGTACTTTGCTATTGTTCATTGTGTTAGACTCTATCAGTTCAGTCCAAAAGACGTTGGGCTGCCTGCATTCTCTCCACCAAATTTGTTACCCACACAAAATTCTCTGTTACTCACACATAGATTCATAGATTCTAGGACTCAAGGAAGGGACCTTGAGAGGTCATTGAGTCCAGTCCTCTGCCCGCATGGTAGGACCAAATACTGTCTAGACCATCCCTGATGGTCTTAAACCTGCTCTTAAATATCTCCAGCGATGGAGATTCCACAACCTCCCTAGGCAGTTTATTCCAGTGCTTAACCACCCTGACAGGAACTTTTTCCTAATGTCCAACCTAGACCTCCCTTGCTACAGTTTAAGCCCATTGCTTCTTGTTCTATCCTTAGAGGCTAAGGTGAACAAGTTTTCTCCCTCCTCTTTATGACACCCTTTTAGATACCTGAAAACTGCTATCATGTCCCCTCTCAGTCTTCTCTTTTCCAAACTAAACAAACCCAATTCTTTCAGCCTTCCTTCATAGGTCATGTTCTCAAGACCTTTAATCATTCTTGTAGCTCTTCTCTGGACCCTTTCCAATTTCGCCACATCTTTCTTGAAATGCGATGCCCAGAATTGGACACAATACTCCAGCTGAGGCCTAACCAGAGCAGAGTAGACTGGAAGAATGACTTCTAGTGTCTTGCTCACAACACACCTGTTAATACATCCCAGAATCATGTTTGCTTTTTTTGCAACAGCATCACACTGTTGACTCATATTTAGCTTGTGGTCCACTATAACCCCTAGATCCCTTTCTGCCGTACTCCTTCCTAGACAGTCTCTTCCCATTCTGTATGTGTGAAACTGATTTTTCCTTCCTAAGTGGAGCACTTTGCATTTGTCTTTGTTAAACTTCATCCTGTTTAACTCAGACCGTTTCTCCAATTTGTCCAGATCATTTTGAATTATGACCCTATCCTCCAAAGCAGTTGCAATCCCTCAGTTTGGTATCATCCGCAAACTTAATAAGCGTACTTTCTATGCCAATATCAAAGTCGTTAATGAAGATATTGAACAGAGCCGTTCCCAAAACAGGCCCCTGCGGAACCCCACTTGTTATGCCTTTCCAGCAGGATTGGGAACCATTAATAACAACTCTCTGAGTACGGTTATCCAGCCAGTTATGCACCCACCTTATAGTAGCCCCATCTAAATTGTATTTGCCTAGTTTATCGATAAGAATATCATGCGAGACCGTATCAAATGCCTTACTAAAGTCTAGATATACCACATCCACAGCTTCTCCTTTATTCACAAGACTCATTATCCTATTAAAGAAAGCTATCAGATTGGTTTGACACTATTTGTTCTTTACAAATCCATGCTGGCTATTCCCTATCACTTTACCACCTTCCAAGTGTTTGCAGATTGCTCCATTATCTTCCCTGGCACAGAAGTTAAACTAACTAGTCTGTAGTTTCCTGGGTTGTTTTTATTTCCCTTTTTATAGATGGGCACTATATTTGCAATTTCCAGTCTTCTGGAATCTCTTCCGTCTCAAATGATTTTCCAAAGATAATAGCTAGAGGCTCAGATACCTCCTCTATTAGCTCCTTCAGTACTCTAGGATGCATTTCATCAGGCCCTGGTGACTTGCAGGCATCTAACTTTTCTAAGTGATTTTTAACTTGTTCTTTTTTATTTTATCTGCTAAACCTACCCCCTTCCCATTAGCATTCACTATGTTAGGCATTCCTTCAGACTTCTCAGTGAAGACCGAAACAAAGAAGTCATTAAGCATCTCTGCCATTTCCAAATTTCCTGTTACTGTTTCTTCCTCTTCACTGAGCAGTGGGCCTACCCTGTCTTTGGTCTTCCTCTTGCTTCTAATGTATTGATAACAAGTCGTCTTGTTTCCCTTTATTCTTGTAGCTAGCTTGAGCTCATTTTG
Organism: Chrysemys picta bellii; assembly: GCF_011386835.1. Taxonomy (NCBI): domain Eukaryota; kingdom Metazoa; phylum Chordata; order Testudines; family Emydidae; genus Chrysemys; species Chrysemys picta. The sequence goes on along the minus strand of NC_088798.1, from coordinate 47,135,331 downwards.
TGCCTTTGCCTTTCCAATCTTGCCCCTGCATTCCTGTGTTGTTTGCCAAGATTCATCCTTTGTAATCTGTCCTAGTTTCCATTTTTTATATGACTCCTTTTTATTTTTTAGATCATGCAAGATCTCGTGGTTAAGGTGGTCTTTTGCCATATTTTCTATCTTTCCTAACCAGCGGAATTGCTTGCTTTTGGGCCCTTAATAGTGTCCCTTTGAGAAACTGCCAACTCTCCTCAGTTGTTTTTCCCATCAGTCTTGATTCCCTTGATTCATATTCTCTGTTACACCACCATTTCCCAGTTCCTAGGGCTCCATGTGAAAAGCACCTAACTTTACCCTTCTGTGGGCTCCAGGCAAATACCCATTCCCTGTGGACTCAGAGCAAACTCCCTTTCCCAGTGGACTCGGGACTTAATCTTTTGCAGGTTTACAAGGTCTTTTACCAGTGAAAGAGCGTTACATAGTAATATACTACATAACTTCTATTTATTAACAATCACCAAAAACAGACTGCACACACTACACATACAGTGCTCACCACTCCCAATAAGACAGATTAACTTTTCTTGATGGCCAGTCAGAATCAGATCCATCTGGGGGACTCCAGTTTCTGCACAGTGTCATTGGCAAAGTATTAAGGTCTGGCCGCTCTGATCTTTGGAGTTGTATCCTGGAGTTGGTTCCCTGTCTCTCGACATAATTTCTCCACTCGAGCAGGCAATCAGCCTGAGTCCCAGTAATGGAATGTATCCATAAATTAACTCATGAACTGCAACATGGGAACTTGTAGGGAGCGACCTCACCCTTCCTATTGCAACGGACAAACAACAAACTGTTTGTACCATCCGTCTCCTTCCTCTCTACCAATCTTCGCTGGGGCCTCCAAATTCTATTACCTGGGGTCCTTTCAACCCAAAGCTCTTGGTAACTTTTACTCTGTGCAAGATGGTGTCAGGAAATAAATCAGGAGAGAGACGGCCGTCCGACCGACAGATGGCTGGCACAAACAGGACAACACAAGAGTGCTTTCACTTAAAGCTAAACTTTCTCAAGCACTTGCAGATGTGTGTAACAGGTTAGTAAAACACCTCCAACCCTCAATAATTACCAAATCTGAGTGTGGCTCTCGAGTGGCACAGCGGCAGCCCGTCTGCCGGTGGGGAGTACAAGATGCATCCAGAGGGAGAGTCCAGTCTGAAGAGTCCCACTACGTCAAACTTTCCCCCCTTATTTTATACATTAGTAACACAGTGATATGTCCCTTAAAGAAAACTTGTTACACAAACAGTTTCAATGGTCAAGCAAGAAGTTTCCTTCTGATTATTGAGTAACCAGGTGCGGGTTTTCCCCAGAGTTTGCAGCCTTGAGGCCCTAACAGACACATTCCTGAGGGCACATCCTGCTCTTCTAAAATGCATGTATCAGCAATTTCAACACAATTCTTATTAGGAAGGATGTGGGGTCAAGCTGCCCTTTCTGTGGCACCCAAAACCCCCTCCCCTCCTGCCTTGGTTAAGCTAAGCCTGTTGCATGGCTACTTTACGGCCTGCTGACTTGGCTGCTTTTAGCAATAAGCCATAGTGGTTTCAGGCACTTTACTGGTTTGCCAAAATCTCCCCGTCCAGACAACTGGTTAGAAAACTGTACTCAGAGTAGTTTTCAGTGGTTTACAGTGAAGTTGGAAGGGCATATTATGTGAGGTCCCACAGATATGTTATGTGTGGATCTGTTCAATATCTACATACAATATTTGGATAATGCCATAGAGAGTACACTTATAAAATTTGCAGATGATTTCAAGCTGGGAGGGATTGCATGTCCTTTGGAGGACAGGATAATAATCCAAAACGATCTTGAGAAACTGGAGAAATAGTCTGAATTAAATCGGATGACATTCAATATGGACAACTGCACAATACTACAGTTAGGAAGGAATAATCAATGGCAAAAATACAAAATGGGAAATGATTGCCTAGGAAGGAGTACCACAGGATCTGATTTTATAGTGGTTAATAAACTAAATATGAGTTAACAATTTAACTCTGTTCGGGGGGGGGGAGGGGGGAGAGCAAACATCATCCTAGGATGTATTGTAAGCAAGACACAAAAAATAATTATTCTACTCTACTCAGCACTGGTGTACTGTGTCCAGTTCTGAGTACCACATATCATGAAAGATGTGGACAAATTGGAGAAAATACAGAGGAGAACAACAAAAATGATTAAAGGTCTAGAAAATGTGCCCTATGAGGAAAGATGGGGAACAATTGGGTTTGTTTAATCTGGATAAGAGAATACAGGTCCGAGGAGAGAGCATAACAATCTTCAAGTATGTAAAAAGTTGCTATAAAGAGGAAGGTGATAATTTGTTCTCCTTAACCATTAACTCTGTGAAACATAATAAAACAGTGCTTAGAATGGCAATGGCAAATCTACATAAATTTCATAGACTTTGAGAAGGCTTTTGATAGCATTCACAGGACCAACCTATGGCACATTCTGCGGGCACATGCAGTTCCTTTCTGTGTAATCAATGTCCTCAAAAGCTTCTATTTCGACTTTAATGTGTTAATCACAGCGAGCTCAGTTTTGAAATCAAAACAGAAGTATGTCAGGGGTGTGTCATGTCTGCAATCCTCTTCAGCATTGCCATTGACTGGGTAATGCAGAAGACATGCCAAGAGGCATTAAATGGACTCTTTTCTCATCCCTTGAAGACCTGGACTTCTGGACTTCACATACACAACACCATATTCAAGAAAAACTTTTGCGAACAGGGGCTGCTAACAGGGAGTTTCGCAAGGGAGTTTGGAAGGGGAGCAGGAAGGGAGTGCGGGTCCCTTGCCGGTTCTATCTTATACCCTTTATTCCCCTTAAAACCTATAGCCCAAACTACATTCAAAACTTCTTGCTTTAAACAATGCCTTCATTAACTAGGAGACAATGCAGGCAGAAGCCCAGCAGCAGAGTGGGGGCTATCCAGTTTATTGCACTGAGTGTAGCATGTATGATTACCTGCCCCGTGGGCGGGTGGCGTATGTGTGCATTCGGTGCAAGGAGCTCCTGGCCCTCAGAGACCACATACGGACTCTGGAGGCAAGAGTGGCGGAACTGGAGGAGCTAAGGGAGGCAGAGAGGTATGTTGATGAGGCTTTCCGGGACACTGTAGAATTGTCCCACCTCTGGTCAGACAGCCACTGCACTGTTGAGGAGGATGAAAGGCCCAGGGGAGCAGAGCAGGGGAGCAGAGCAGGGGAGCAGAGCAGTCAAGGGGAGCAGAGGGGAACCTTCCCATAGTTGGGACCCTCCTTCCAGATGGTGCTGGGGTTGCCTCTTGCACTGAGGTTACCTCTCCAGGGAAGGGAACTCCAGTTGCTAGGAAAAGGCAGGTATTAGTATTGGGAGATTCGATCATTAGAAACGTAGATAGCTGGGTTTGTGATGACCGGGAGAACCGTATGGTGACTTGCCTGCCTGGTGCGAAGGTTGCGGATCTCTCGAGGCATCTAGACAGACTTATGTGTAGTGCTGGGGAGGAGCCAGTGGTCGTGGTACATGTAGGTACCAATGACATAGGGAAGGGAAAGAGAGATGTCCTGGAGGCCAAATTTAGGCTGCTAGGGAAGAGACTGAAATCCAAGACCTCTATGGTGGCATTCTCAGAAATGCTCCCAGTTCCACGCGCAGGGCCAGGTAGGCAGGCAGAGCTTCAGAGTCTCAATGCCTTGGGAGGAGGGGTTTACATTCATTAGGAACTGGGGAAACTTCTGGAATGGGGGAAGCCTATACAGGAAGGATGGGCTCCACCTAAACCAAAGTGGAACCAGACTGCTGGCACTAAACATTAAAAAGGTTGTAGAGCAGTTTTTAAACTAGGAGATGGGGGAAAGCCGACTGCTGCAGAGGAGCATGTGGAATGGACAGAGACTTCTCTTAGGGGAGAGTCTAATGATAGAGAATCTCCAGGTTATAGTCAGGAGCAGAGGATGGAAGAGAATGAAGTAGGGGCCAGATCAGATGATAAACATTCACATAAAAAATAATCTGATACATCAGAAAAGGGCAGACAAATAAACAGTCACAAGTTTTGAAAGTGCTTGTACACAAATGCTAGAAGTCTAAATAATAAGATGGGTGAACTAGAGTGTCTTGTGATAAAGGAGGATATTGATATAATAGGCATCACAGAAACCTGGTGGACTGAGAGCAATCAATGGGAGACAATCATTCCGGGGTACAAAATATATCGGAAGGACAGAACAGGTCGTGCGGGGGGGGGAGTGGCACTATATGTGAAAGAAAATGTACAATCAAATGAAGTAAAAATCTTAAGCAAATCCGCATGTTCCATAGAATCTCTGTGGATAGAAATTTCATGCTCTAATAAGAATATAACATTAGGTATCTATTATTGACCACCTGACCAGGACAGTGATAGTGATGATGAAATGCTAAGGGAAATTAGGCTATCAAAATTAAGAACTCAATAATAGCGGGGGATTTCAATTATTCCCATATTGACTGGGAACATTTCACTTCAGGATGAAATGCAGAGATAAAATTTCTCGATACTTTAAATGATTGCTTCATGGAGCAGCTGGTACGGGAACCCACAAGGGGAGAGGCAACTCTAGATATAGTCCCGAATGGAGTGCAGGAGCTGGTCCAAGAGGTAACTATAGCAGGACCGCTTTGAAATAGTGACCATAATACAATAGCATTCAACATCCCTGTGGTGGGAAGAACATCTCAACAGCCCAACACTGTGGCATTTAATTTCAAAAGGGGGAACTATGCAAAAATGAGGGGGTTAGTTAAACAAAAGTTAAAAGGTACAGTGACTAAAGTGAAATCCCTGCAAGCTGCATGGACGCTTTTTAAAGACACCATAATAGAGGCCCAACTTCAATGTATACCCCAAATTAAGAAACACAGTAAAAGAACTAAAAAAGAGCCACTGTGGCTTGGCTTAACCATGTAAAAGAAGCAGTGAGAGATAAAAAGACTTCCTTTAAAAAGTGGAAGTCAAATCCTAGTGAGGCAAATAGAAAGGAGCATAAATGCTGCCAAATTAAGTGCAAGAATGTAATAAGAAAAGCCAAAGAGGAGTTTGAAGAATGGCTAGCCAAAAACTCCAAAGGTAATAACAAAATGTTTTTTAAGTACATCAGAAGCAGGAAGCCTGCTAAACAACCAATGGGGCCCCTTGATGATCGAGATACAAAAGGAGCTCTTAAAGACGATAAAGTCATTGCGGAGAAACTAAATGGATTCTTTGCTTCAGTCTTCACGGCTGAGGATGTTAGGGAGATTCCCAAATCTGAGCTGGCTTTTGTAGGTGACAAATCTGAGGAACTATCACGGATTGAAGTGTCACGAGAGGAGGTTTTGGAATTAATTGATAAACTTACCATTAACAAGTCACCGGGACCAGATGGCATTCACCCAAGAGTTCTGAAAGAACTCAAATGTGAAATTGCGGAACTGTTAACTAAGGTTTGTAACCTGTCCTTTAAATCGGCTTCTGTACCCAGTGACTGGAAGTTAGCTAATGTAACGCCAATATTTAAAAAGGGCTCTAGAGGTGATCCCGGCAATTACAGACCGGTAAGTCTAACGTCTGTACCGGACAAATTAGTCGAAACAATAGTTAAGAATAAAATTGTCCGACACATAGAAAACATAAACTGTTGAGCAATAGTCAACATGGTTTCTGTAAAGGGAAATCGTGTCTTACTAATCTATTAGAATTCTTTGAAGGGGTCAACAAACATGTGGACAAGGGGCATCCAGTGGACATAGTGTACTTAGATTTCCAGAAAGCCTTTGACTAGGTCCCTCACCAAAGGCTCTTATGTAAATTAAGCTGCCATGGGATAAAAGGGAAGGTCCTTTCATGGACTGAGAACTGGTTAAAAGACAGGGAACAAAGGGTAGGAATTAACCGATCCTAGTCATCTTATTCATAAATGATCTGGAGAAAGGGGTAAACAGTGAGGTGGAAAAGTTTGCAGATGATACTAAACTGCTAAAGATAGTTAAGTCCAAAGCAAACTGTGAAGAACTTCAAAAAGATCTCACAAAACTAATTGATTGGGTAACAAAATGGCAAATGAAATTTAATGTGGATAAATGTAAAGTAATGCACATTGGAAAAAATAACCCCAACTATACATATAATATGATGGGGGCTAATTTAGCTACAACAAGTCAGGAAAAAGATCTTGGAGTCATCGTGGATAGTTCTCTGAAAATGTTCACGCAGTGTGCAGAGGCGGTCAAAAAAGCAAACAGGATGTTAGGAATCATTAAAAAGGCGATAGAGAATAAGACTGAGAATATATTATTGCCCTTATATAAATCGATGGTACGCCTTCATCTCGAATACTGCGTACAGATGTGGTCTCCTCAGCTCAAAAAAGATATACTGGCACTAGAAAAGGTTCAGAAAAGGGCAACTAAAATGATTAAGGGTTTGGAACGGGTCCCATATGAGGAGAGATTAAAGAGGCTAGGACTCTTCAGCTTGGAAAAGAGGAGACTAAGGGGGGATATGATAGAGGTATATAAAATCATGAGTGATGTAGAGAAAGTGGATAAGGAAAAGTTATTTACTTATTCCCATAATACAAGAACTAGTGGTCATCAAATGAAATTAATAGGCAGCAGGTTTAAAACAAATAAAGGGAAGTTCTTCTTCACGCAGCACACAGTCAACTTGTGGAACTCCTTACCTGAGGAGGTTGTGAAGGCTAGGACTATGACAGAGTTTGAGAGAGAACTGGATAAATTCATGGGGGTTAAGTCCATTAATGGCTATTAGCCAGGACGGGTAAGGAATGGTGTCCCTAGCCTCTGTCTGTCAGAGGGTGGAGATGGATGGCAGGAGAGAGATCACTTGATCATTGCCTGTTAGGTTCACTTCCTCTGGGGCACCTGGCATTGGCCACTGTCGGTAGACAGGATACTGGGCTAGATGGACCTTTGGTCTGACCCGGTACAGCCTTTCTTATGTTCTTCTGTTCTTAACAACTCAACTCAATGCATTCACCCAGCAAATTGGACTGAAAATCAACCGCAATAAGACAGATATCATGACCTTTAATATTGCCTCACCATCACCAGTATGGATAGAGGATTATGTTCTCACCAATGTAAAAACTTGGGCAGCACCATCAGCCAGGATTGTGAAACAAGCCAGGACATGCGGAATAAAATCAATAAAACCAGGAACACCTTCAGGAGCTTAAATACAGTCTGAAAATCATCAAAATACAACACAAAAACCAAACTCAAGATTTATCAGAGCTGCGTACTTCCAACACTACTTCATAGTGTAGAATGCTGGGGAATGAGAAAGTATGACATGTCCAAACTGTCTTTGTTCCATACAACCTGCCTCAGAAAAATCCTCCGTATCTTTTGGCCCAGAACAATCTCAAACAAAGTTCAGTGCAGCCAAGAGGATTTGAGCACCATCATTGCCAAGAGGCGTTGGAGATGGATCGGTCATGTGCTTCAGATGGAAACTGATTGCATTGCCAGAGTAGCAATAAGATGGACACCTGAAGAGCAACAATTTCTATTAATAAAAAATATAACTGGGTCTATCAGCCCTGTGGGAACCCTTCAAAATCATAATGTTAAATACTAGTGTAACCAAAAGGCCAATGGCAGTATCTCCTTTTGACAAGAGTACTTACTCTGCATAATAGCACAATGGAAATAGTGATAACAAAATGGACTTGATTCCTGATACAAGATTTTGTATGAATAAAATATCATCCATTGCTAGATTCTTTTGATGTTGCCTATAGGAAGTAAAATGTTGAATCTTTAATGAAAATGAAAGACTGTCCACTTATGCTGAAATGGCATATGGTATTAAAATTAATTCAAGTTCTGTTACAGTTGCAAAAGGCATATTACATTTAAAACATGGAAGTATATGCTAATCAAATCCAGGTAAGGACTTGCCGTGATAAAGAGTTGCATTTCCAGGGGTGTCAAAGCTTCATTTGCTTTGAAATAATATGCAACAGTCTCAAAGATTTTTAATAAAAATAAATTAAAATAAAGAATTGTGCTGAGAAGTAGACCAGGCCCATATGATGAATATAACGATAAATAGGTACCCTCTTCTAGAACTCCAAAATTAAGTGGGATGACTGAAGTGCATCTCTCATCTTGAAACTGAACAGGCTCAATGAACAGGAGACCTCTTTCCAGAGCTTGGAACTACCAAGACAAGCTAAACACAACAGCCCACTGCAAATGTTTGTGGTCAGTTGTACTACAGTAGATTTTTTTTTAAGTTCAATGTGAAATGTTTTCCTTAGTTTCTTAAGTCTGGATACTTTAACCTCCCTTTCCATATACAGTGTGGAGACTTTCTGAAGTGTTCCAGTTTGGCCCTTCTTTGGATTTCACAAAGAGATCTTGTTGAAACCATGACTTAGAGAAACCAATATTCATATTGTATCTTAGAGGAATCCTCATTAGCCTTGAGCTAAGAAGAGTGAGAGAAACTCAGGTAATGCATTATAAATTGTAATTAGTACAGCAGATTGTAATCTCTTTTTAATAGTTTGCAATTAAGTTTCTTCATTATATAGAAGGTGGAGCTAAGAGAGAATGTCTAGAATTCATCATGCACTAAAGGGTCCAATATTAAATTGAACAACAGTGAACTTGAGTGCTTGTCAGTTCTTAGTTAATGAGGATACTGTAGCTCAGTGTTTGCTTTTTTTATAAAAACAAAATCCTGACAAGGATTTAATTTTGTGTTTCCAGTGGGAATTCCTGACATAAATGTAGAAAGTGATTACCCAATCTGAAGTTTTTGGTTAACAAAAAATGAGTCAATAAACATGAAAAGCAGGTACTGGGTATGTCTACTATTGTTGAGGTACTTTCACAGCTAGATAACATGGGCTCCTAGAACTTGTGTGCCCTTCACAGTTCAGTGGGAAAATTGAAATGGGCCTAATCCAAAACCCTCTGAGGTCAACTGAAAGATTCCCATTGCATTCAATGGATTTTAGATCAGGTCCCAGTGCAGCAGAGCACTTAAGTATGTGGTTAACGTTAAATATATAAAGAGTCCCTAAGCAGATGGCTAGGTACCACAGACCATGAAACTTTTCTTTTTAATTTAATGTGGCTGAGATTTGGGCCAAAGAGGCTCTATTAGTAAAACCAAATAGAGAAGCTGCTCTCCAAAACCCATCACATGAATACAGTGTCATCTTGCAGCCAGCGCAGGCCAACTGTACATTTTCTTTCTTGTCTCTCTTAAGGGCTGCTGGCTGGAAAATGAGCTAAGTTAGGCTGAAATAAGAATTTTCATCCGTTAGTGACAAAATGTAACTGATTATTCTCAGGCTTGCTTCTTGCAAGCTGGTTTTACGTTATAGAACAGAAGCTAATGATAGGGATCTGAAGTAATATTACTTTGGGTTAGTGGTGCATTTTACACTCATTTGCTTTCTAGAACAGATGTAAAACCTCTGTATAAAGCAATAAAACATCCAAAAATTCTACCTTAAAAAAGAATAAGGTTCCAAAATCAAGCACTGAAATGTTAGGAAATGTCCCTGTTAAGGTTACCTGTGCAATACTAATTTGCCCCCCTTTTGTGTATGCATTAAAATCCTGGCTTTAATTACATGATCATATGCTATTTTTTCCTGAGTTGCTACTTACACCACCTAGTTGCATTTTCTTCTCATTATTTCTACACTATGATGGCATGGCATTTCTTCTGCTGATCATAGATGATGAAGGGAGAAGGAATAAATACCAAATCAGACATTTTTGTTATTGCCAAGGTACTTTTCCCACATTAGCAATTCTTCTCTTTTTAAAAATCTGGTCTGATATGAATTTAGGTTTGGACCAGCAAATTCTACTATAACCAGATTTTTATTGTTATATTATCGTTATTTTTAAGATGCCGAGCTGCTACCAATACAAAACAACTTTCCCTTGCCCTTGAAGGAAGGGTCTGAGGAAATTCCTCAATTAGGTTCCTTTAACACTGATTTATGTCATAGGTGCTCCAGTCCTGTAGTCTTTTCACAAGCAGAGCTCCCACTGGGATGAACTGGCATTCTGGTTGTGAAAGACATGCAGGGTCAGGTCTAAATTCCACATACATTTGTGTGGGTACCTGAACTTAATTCTATCAGCAGTGTTTAGGTCATATTGCTTTCTTTTAAGATAATTATTGATATAGACTTGCTGGTGCAGAAGCTGGCTGGGCTAAGGGGCAAAATAAATCTGCACAACGAAGTTTAGTCCTATTGTAAAAAGAATGAACTCTGCTTGAAGAAAACAAACACATATGAAAGGCTTCCCTCAGCTACAGCCTAAATAGCCAAAGGAATACAGATTTCTGCAGTCTGACCTTTCACTTCTTTTTTTAAATTTATATTATCACTTAACACCTGTGCAAAGTGAATGCAAAACCCAGTCAGAACAGCAGTGTTTTATGCACATTTAGTGTAGGTGTGAATGACAACACAAGGGGCAAGGCAATGGAAACTCAGGCACAAGGGATTAGAGTCACAAAAGGAGTTAGGCATTGTGATACTGTGGATCACAACTCTTAATATGCATCTGAAGAAGTGGGCTGTAGTCCACGAAAGCTTATGCTCTAATAAATTTGTTAGTCTCTAAGGTGCCACAAGTACTCCTGTTCTTTTTGCGGATACAGACTAACACGGCTGCTACTCTGAAACTCTTAACTTGTAGGCACCTAGAAAATCACAGAAACAACACTGTGATTCCCAAAGACTGAGTTCGGTGCATAGGCTCCCTATACAGTGAATGTGGGGGAGATAGGTGCCTTAAAATGTGATTCACAAAAGTGGGCACTGAGTGAGTTTAGGCACCTACAGGGTTTGGCAGGAGTTTTGTGGATTGCAGCGGAACCGAAAATTGTGATTTAGACACCTAAACCCCAGAATTTTATGTGCCTAAATCTGGTGTTCAGGTGCCCAAGTACCTTTGTGAATTTAGCCCTAGGTCTTGCTCAGCCCTAAGTTTATATCAAGGCACCTAGGGGAGCCTGCTAGCAGTTAATCTTGATAAGCCAGAAGGTGGTTTCTGAGGAGGATGTTCAGAATCCTACTTGCTGTAAGTGTGTTTGAGGCCTCTAGCTAATCCAGGAAGGATTTTACTTCCCAGTAAACCTGGGAAGACACAGGATCTGTTATTCCTTCTTAAATTCTTTTACCATGGTCTGGCCTGTCTTGATTTTTAGACAATTTTCCAACAAATTTAGGTTCAGAGAATGCCACAAGTTACAGTCTGGTATTTTCTACTTTAACATGTCTCCATTGAAGGCAACAACAAAATATGGTCAGAGAGCTGAAATTTTCTGTGGTAGGTCTGAGGCCAAAGGCCAATATTGTAAGATGCAGTTGAATACTAGGCAGGGAGTTCTTCTGTTTACTTTCTAATTATAGTAAATTATTTCACTTTCTCATTAGACTTACTAACCCCAGAGAAAGAAATTTTGCTAACTACAGCTCTCTCTTTTTCTGATGAGTCAGTCCACCATTTACAGATTTTTAAGAGCAAAAATCTCTATTATCAAGCAGCCAGCATATGTAGCAGAGTATGCAGAGTGGTGGTATCTATCATAAATTTAATCTGAGGGCCTGATCTTGCAAATTCATACAAGTCCATATATGTGACTACACCTGCACTATGGTCCACTGACTTCACTGTGGCTCTGTGTGGTTGCAGAGGTCTGTCCCCATAGAGTAGCATATAGGATTGGGGTTTGCAAGTTTATGTTAGGAATAACTAAAATAAACGGGGGGGGGGGGAGTTTCAAGGTGTATTGTTCCATTTGGGTACAAAAGGGCCTTTTACACCTTTCTGACACATTTATGTGAAATATCTAGCTTTTTTCAGACTTATCAAAGTCTGTGTAGCTCGGTCTGTACTATGTTAGTGTTATTACCTATGAAAGAATGACTAAATAAGTCCTTATAGAAATCCTCTCATTGTAATCTAGCTGTGCAGGGTGACTGGCCTTTTTGAGAGACAGCAAGGTTCAGTGTACCTGTGACAGATTACTTGCTGCACAAGTTGTCTTAAGGGATGGCACTTGGGCCTTATAAAGGGAGAGACAGCAGGAAGGGAGTGTTGGCAGATGACTACAGACATGCAGAAAGTAAGAAGGCTCTTTTGGAGGGCATACACCAGTGGGAAATGTGGCTTGTGGAGAAGGTCAAACCCCAGGCAAGAAGTGCTGAGATAACAGAAAGCTGGACACTCAGGGAGGAGGGGCTATGCCCAGCCTGAAACTGGAGCATAAGAGTGTTTGAACTCTGAAGAGAAGATAGACACTCAGGGAGGAGGGGCCGACACAGTTTGAAACTATTCTGAAGACAGTAGGTTTGAGGTCTATTTTAAAAGACTGTGCAGGACTTTATAACTTGGGTCTTACAAGGGAAATGTGTGAATATCTGGAATGAGTAAACTTTTTAAGGGACCCCAAACAGAAGATGAAACTGAGGTAGGGTGCTGCAGAGCCAGGTGCTGACCAGTAGAGGGCACTACAGGACAGACATTTCCTTTGGCACTGGCTCAGACACAGATTGTCTTCACTACTCCTCTAAATCGGCACCGCTGCAGTACATCTGGTGAAGACGCATTCCATTGATGGGAGAGCAGCCTCCTGTCGATGTAATTACTGTACCTCAATGAGAGGCGGAAACTGTGTTGGCAGGAGATTTTCTTTAAGTCGATGTAAGTTACATTGTTCGGGGGGGGGAGGGGTAGTTTTTCATCAACTTAAGCGGTAGTGTGGACAAGTCCTGAGAGAAGTCAGAATTGGTGTTCATCAAGAATATAATTGACAGAACTACTGTGCTCATGGAAGATGAGTAGATACATTTTCCATGGAAAGTTAATGAGAAAAGATTTGGTTTCATAATTATGAAACAAATGTAAAATCAGCGACTTAAAATATTCTATAATTTATTCTGAATGCTAAAGAAAGAAAAAAAAAACATAAATGGTTTCAAAGCTCCAAAACTTCTGCTGACCATGTTGAAACCACATAAAAGACTATCCATGTTGCTTTGGGTCTTTACATCATATCTACGTATTTGTGTGTGTGTGTGGGAAAGGTGATAGAGAAGGTAAGAATTATTCTGTATGTGGATTTCATAGCTAACACTGCTGTGTGTATTTTAAATGATGCTTTTGATTGCAAGAGCACTTTATCAAAGAAGGCAACTAGGAAGCAGACTAGATTACTCTTGGCATAGAAAGTAATCTTGAAAAACTGCACAGATGTTCCCCCCCCCAAAGAGGCAGACTAGATGACTATCCTGTCTCAGATTGCATCTCTGAATGAACATTTTATCAAATATACAGGCTATGGGTGATTTATTTGGAGATATGGAATTGTTTATGGATTATATTGAGGGGTCAAGAATTGAAGTTTGACAAGAAGCAATCCTATATTTGTTGAAATGGCTATTTTATATGATAAAGGTTTTTTCTTTAGATGAGCATTTTACTTTCTGGTCACTTCTTTTTTTGTTTTGTTTTCTATATGGCACATTTGTTTTAGTAGGGTTAGAAGGTTAAGGATTCGGTAATAACTGGGGTCTGAGCATGTTTATATGTATGAGCCAATGATATAGGCCAAATCTATAACTCTAACCAGTGTTAACTGCAACCATACACAGATCATGCATTGTACATGTCATTAGCAGTGGTGAGGAAGAGCAGCGCTGGCCACCTCATTGCCAATCAGGTTTGGCCCATGAGCTCTGCCTCATAATGGGGGGGGGGCAGCAGGGCCAAAACTGAGTGAGTGGCCTTGTGACCTAATGCGTGGGGGTCTCAGCGCTGCTCAGGTTTGGCTCCATCAGTCCCTCCATCATGATGGGGAGGGAGGGTGGGGGCAGCAAAGCCAAAACTGAGTGAGAGACATTGTGACCTGGTGTGTATTCTATGACTATATGTTGCAGTAGTTAAGATATCAAATCTCAAAAATTGAAGGACTGAAAAGGGGAAGATTTGGGTTGTTGGGACTCTTGAGCTAGCCGGCCATTCAAATATCCCTGATGGTTGGTTAGCTGGTTGCTTGGTTTATTTATGTATTTGTTTTAACTTTTTTTGTGGCCCTCATTAAGATCCCAATTTTGCAGCCCTCATTAAGATCCCAATTTTGCTCCCATTGAATTCATTAACAAAAGTTGTGCAGAGAAATTTTCCTTTCACTGCAACCATTAATTGTTCCTTTCATTAGCTAAGGCCCCAGTCCTTCACCATCAGTGTTTATGAATTTATTGCCATTGACTTCAGAATCAGCAGGATCAGCATCAAATCATTTTTAGATGTTATCTATTCCAATTAATGCTGTGACTGGAGTTATTACTGGATAGTGAATTCAGTAATAATATTAAGTGTTTCTGTTGCTATCAGTCAGTCACTACTAAGGCTACACACACCCATGAATTGGGCTTGAAGCTGTTGAACTAAAGGAGACTCTCACACCCAAAATTTAATTAACAAAGACAATTGAGGAAGCATCTGCTGGAGTGAGTAGAATTGTTGTATGGATTTGTCTTGTTGAAACTTTTGTCACTGCCTGTGTGCTGAGCGTGTGTTGTCAGCTATGCTTTGATTTAGTATACATGTCTGTGCATGTGTACACACAGGGGACCAGATCCTCAGATCTAGTATAGCTCTGACTTCAGTGGAGCTGCATCAGTAGAGCTACATCAGTTTACACCAGTTCTGAGATTAGTTCAAAAAAACAGAGTGAGGTCAAGGTAGAATAACTAGTCTCTGGCACTTAAAAGGGAAAAATTGAAAGATTGGGAGAAGTGGAAATTCTGTCTCGCCCATCTCTTTGGAAAGCCCCCTTTAGAGAACCCTGAAACAAAACCATCAAGGTCTGTTACTGCAGAAATAATAAAGTGCTTGCAGTCCGATTCCTTTAACTGTTTAGTTTCCTGTAAAATTGGACTTTCCAAAATACTTAGACCCATGACCCAAAAATTAAATGTAGCAAAAGGTAATTTTGATTCTAATAGTCTCAATGCTGCCTGCCCTATCAAACAAATTATTTTAATGAAAACAGCAGTTCCCGTCTTACTGATGAAAACAAAACTAACTCTCTCACCAGGGAATGGATGAATATCAATAATAAACAACCACTATTCTTAAATCCTTACTCACCAATTCAGGGTGTGCCTAACTTCATTTTACAAAGGTTCCTTCATAGCCCTACACCCTGAATGACATGGTAAGGTTTGGACTGAACCATTTAAATACTGGTAACTGTATTATTATTTTGTAACTTTTTGTTTTCTTTTGTTTTTTATTTTTCACACTTGCCTATGCTGGGATAGAGCTGGCTGAAAATACCCATTACCCCAACTTTTGAAACTTTCAAGTCATTTTCCTTCCACATGTTTAAGAAAGGAACCATTTTTCACTTTTTCAGTATTTTTCAGGAACATTTTGATCAAATTTTCTTTGATTTATTTTTTCTTGTAGTTACTTCCCCCAACATTCTCACATACCAGGGAACATCTTGCCCTTAAAAATAGGAAATAAAATAAAAAATGGAGATGGGAAGGAAAAATGCAATAAAAAAATGACTAAGATACAGAAGAAGGAAGTGTGTGTGTGTGAGGGGGGAACAAGGGGGAGAAAAAGAAAATGTTGAAAACGTATTTTTAATAAAATTCCAGTTTATAAAAGGCCAAAAATTGTGAAAATGTTTAAAACAGATCTAGTTTATATAATAATAGTTTTTTTGTTGTTTTTATTTTAGGCCAGAAGGCACCATTAGATCACGTACTTCGAAAAGCCATAGAATTTCATCTAGTTCCTCCTGAGCTAAGTAAGCATATCTACCAAAAAATGCACCCAGTCTTGATTTGGTAGTTTGGTTTTGCTGTTGGGGTTAGTAGAAGCCATACCAGCACAGCAGGCAAAGACTCATTGCACATGTGGCTCCATGTCTGGATGGTACAGACTGCCTTCTCTAGTGTGGCTAACCAGCTCCCCCACACTGTGTGAAAGGGGTTGGACAATAGTCTCGTCTCCTCCACCCCCCATTTAAGATGCTTTGTGCCTCTGGGAGCACTAGAAAGGAGCAGTTCTTGTTCTTCATCAGCTACACAGAGGCTACTGTTTCTGGCCCTCATGTGAGAAAGAAATAAAAAGAGGAAGAAAGGTTCTTTGTGACTCCTCATACCCTTCCCTCCACCATCTCCAGATATTATCTGGCCATTTGATGAAACAGTTAGAACTTGCCCACTGAATTGAAAGGGTTTGTTTTAAGTGTGCTGAATTCTTTAGAAAGGTGCAAGATCCAGGCAACTGCTGGGTGTCTCTCCTGCAAATCTGGTGCCATTCATGATTGAGCCCTAGATTTATGTTTTGGTAGGGAATTTAACAATAATACTTAGCAAACAAAATCTAGAAAATCACAGAAGCATATACTTAAAGGGAAACATGTTTCCCTTTTGAAGATTTTCTCAAACAGGTCGTTGGCTTTAGGCTGTACTAGGTTTGTTGGAAAGATACTTTAGAATAAAAACTCTCTTGTTGATAATGGATAAATTTTAAAGCGCAGTATAAAGTGAAGACACTAGGATTGTGAAAAAAAATGTTTGTGTATTAAGGTATTACGTTTAAAGTTAAGAGAGATAAGTTTCAATATCAACAGAATTTAGTACTGAACACAGTAAGCCAACAATAATTGGAAGTAACTGAACTTAAAAACTATAGAGAAGCAAAGCATGTTGTCACCTAAATTGTAAACTCATTGGAAAAATAAGGTTTCAAAGTGTATAACCGAACCTTTTGACAGGTGTTTGTTCTGTGATTGCAGAGCAGTGATAGTGACATGGCCTCTATTTTGTCTTAGAGCTGTGTCCATTTGTCCATTGTATTCAACTTGTGCGAAAGCATCACTCATCTTGTACCACTATCCTCAACTCTGTGTGAGTTGATATGTCAGATATGTATGCAATTGCATTGCAAGAAATACTCTATGAATCCATTAATGTGATTTTTTTATTAGCAGCTTCTGGTGCTCAAGGGCTGAGTCATCAATCAACTTATGTGAATTTCACTCTGCCTCAGCCTTGTGCTGATTCATCCTATAAAAGCTACAGTTGATTGCTACAAACAGAATATAGGGAGAGCTCTGCAAAGATTTAGTAACAAAAGCTAAAGCTTGCTGTAACCTTGTTTGGGGTTTTACTATCAATCTGAAATTGAACTCCAGTTAACTGAAGTTTGCAAATCTTCTAAAAATCTGGGCTGTGTCATGTGAGAAGATGGAGTAAGTTTGGCTTTCTTCCTATGGCAAGTTCTCACACCAAATAACAGAACAGGATACATCTTCAGGGGAGGACCATTGGTTAATACCAATGGGCTGTTGGTTGGCCACTTACCTCCTGCCCCTCCTGGGCACTTTACAGGCCACCAGCAGGCTGCTTTCCTCATCTTCCATCTTTTGGGGAAGAAGGTAGCTAAGTTGTCCCACCAATCCCCTCTTCCTCTTTCTGCCATGCTCCAACCTTCTCACAGATCCTTCATTCCCTCCAGTAAACCATTGTTTCCTCTACATCACCCAATGAAAGATCCTCTCTTCAAACCTGCCACTATCCAACATGTTCAGCCAGAACTAGTAACAAGTACTCCATTTTTCTTACCCATCTTCCTGCACTCGGTGTGCTCCTTCCAGCAGACACTGACTATTTCCCTTTTGCCATTTGTATATGATGGATATTCAGTCTGGCATAGCACTGGTTTATTTAACTAAAATATCCTTTCATAAATCATGTTTATGCAATGCAGTCGTTGGCTTACTGTAGCCAGTACTAAACTTATATTTATCAAGTCACAGGCAGCCTGAAGAACTCATTAAGATGCACTGACTTTCTCCAGGAGTGATACAATTCCATAGACTCCATTCCAGGCTCTGAATTCTCTCTGCTGCTAAAATGAAAAGTTTCCCCTTTGAATAATAAAATACCCTAGCTGACATTGCTTTCATGCCTTAACAGAATTATATTTTGATGTGATGTGGGGGGGGGGGAAACTGCAGCAGAAAAGTCTAGTTAAAAATATAAATTTGATTTGCTTTCTGGAGCAAACCGACATGTCCCAGTGTCTCTCTCTGCAACCCCTCTGTTCCAAATAAGCCATTTTCTTTTGGATTAGGTTTAAAAAAAAAATTGGTCACTCCTGATCAGAAAACCAACCAAGGCAACAAGAAATATTAGAAGTTGTAATTTTGTAACAGTAAAATGTTGGTTGATCCTGGCTTGAGATCTGAGATAAAACACTTTGCTCTGCAGCAGCTTTGAAATCCAGCAGGTGAACGGCCCCTAAATTCAGTCTTGCATTTCCAAATGTTTTCAGCTTTGCATTGTCTCAAGCACTTTAGGAAAGTATGTTTTGGCAGATTTAATTGGTGTATAGAGTGAAGGGGAGTTAAAATGGCTTTATATATGTCCTAGTGCAGGATCCAAAGTGCTTTTTTGCCTGTTGAGGTGAATGGAAGACCTCTGTGTAAACAGACCATTCTGTAACACTTAATTATGTACATATTAAATGGGGGAGGGGGAAAATCTGATCCTGATGCAAGCACGTGTGACTTTTTATTGACCAGAGCCATTCAAGCCCACAAACATAGATTCCACAACCCTAGCTTGGGGGACCGAAAAATGTGCCAGAGATTCCCTATATTCATTTTAAAACAGCTAACATCTAGCCCTTTTCCATGTAAAGATATCCCTGAAGTATAAATCCATGTAAACTGATCACTAGGGTTGAAAAATTGTCATTGATCTTTCCTACAATTAAGTCCCCTCACAACCACCCACCCTGGACTGGGCTTTGGGGACCAGAAAAAGACATTGCCATCAGTTTCCTGATTTGTAAGTAAGAGCAAATAAAACTTCCCTGCCTCATAGAGTGGGTGAGCAGAAGTGTGGATATAGCCTGGAGACTTGGTCAGTAGCTATCTCACATGATGGCAATGCAGCTGAGCTGGCTATAGACTTGCCACTGGTGGTAGCTCCCAGCTTCTGGCAACACATAGACTTGACTTTGTTAGGGGAGGGATGGTTGGAATGGGATGCTCCCCAGAAGGTATCATGAAGGGCATGATGGCATTGCTATTGTATGACAAGCCTGGGAGTTTTCCCTGGGCTCATCCAGTCTGTAGACTGTTTTACCAGAACAGTTTGTTGGTGGCTCCTTCAGATAGCCATGCTGCTGGGACTTAGAATAACCAGCAAAAAACTGTAAACTGGACAAGAACTGGGCTTGAAAACTGACATCTTCAATTCTCAGGGATGCTGGTTACAATATTTATTAATAAAAACACAATCTGTGATGTTCATTCATATGAACACAGAAAAGGGAGTGATTGTGGTCAACAAGATTCTGCTAATGTTGGGGGAGGGAAGGAGAAGCTTGGACAGGTGTTAGAAATTTTGATCAGGTGGTTGGTGGCAAAATGTTTTGCAGATCTGGGGGAAAAAAGAAATCCTCCATTGCTTTAGACTTCAATCGGAGTCCAATTACATCAGGGCTGAGTGGCACCCTATGTATCGGTCTTAGTTAGTGATGTGTGAACCCAAAAATGTACAGGAATTTGGTTCAGTTGGGCTGCTTATTCAAAAGCTATCTTTGCTCTGCTAATCAGGCTGCTAATCTCATGAGTTCATGCTCTCTCACAAAAAGTTTACTTGGGACATAAATTCTGTCTCATAAGGATCCTCTCTCTTATAATGTTGCATTATGGTACCTTCCCTGAAAGGCAGAAGACAGCAAAAATAGTTGTTTGAGTTTTGAACAAAGATTTGGACTAGCTTTTAAAAAACAAACAAACAAAAAACATTTTTCCCATCCTTAAACAGGATGGGTAAAAATCACCCCTGCACAAAGTGCCAGCAATTGAGTTATATGCTACATAGCTACCTTAAAGAGTGAATTGGTACTTGGTACGATTGTGCAGCCTTTGTGTGTGTAAGGGTGAATATTACCGATGTGTGTAAATTACTGACCCAAGGCTATGGTATATAGGGAATATTGTTTACAAATTCCTTTATACTTGCATATGTGTGTGTGTGTGTGTGTGTGTTATAATTTAAAATTAGGGCTGTCGATTAATCGCAGTTAACTCATACAATTAACTAAAAAAATTAATCATGATTAATCACAGATTTAATCGCACTGTTAAAAAATAGAATGCCTATTGAAATTTATTAAATATTTTGGGATGTTTTTTTACATTTTCAAATATATTGATTTCAATTACAACACATTATACAAAGTAGACAGTGCTCAATTTATATTGCTATTTTTATTACAAATATTTGCACTGTAAAAATGGCAAACAAAAGAAATAGTATTTTTTCAATTGACCTCAAACTCATAGACTCATAGACTCATAGACTTTAAGGTCAGAAGGGACCATTATGATCATCTGGTCTGACCCCCTGCATGATGCAGGCCACAAAGCCGTCCCTACCCTTTCCCTTGACTCTGCTGTTGAAGTCCCCAAATCCTGTGGCTTAGAGACTTCAATTGGCAGAGAATCCTCCTGCTAGCGATCCCTGCCCCATGCTGCGGAGGAAGGCGAAAAACCTCCAGGGCCTCTGCCAATCTACCCTGGAGGAAAATTCCTTCCCGACCCCAAATATGGCGATCAGTAAAACCCCGAGCATGTAGGCAAGAGTCTCCAGCCTGACCCTTGTTAGCCATTATACTATTTACCTGCCATGGCACGGTATTCCTTTGACTAAAATCATGTTTTTCCATTAAACCATTCCCTCCATAAACTTATCTAGCTTAATCTTAAAACCAGACAGGTCCTTCGCCCCCACCGTTTCCCTCGGAAGGCTGTTCCAATATTTCACCCCTCTGACGGTCAGAAACCGTAGTGTAATCTCTTTATGGTTAAAGTGCAATTTATAAATGTAGATTTTTTTTGTTACAATAACTGCACTCAGAACCAAAACTATGTAAAACTTTAGAGCCTACAAGTCCACTCAGTCCTACTTCTCATTCAGCCAATTACTAAGACAAACAATTGTGTTTATATTTATGGGAGATAATGCTGCCTGCGTCTTATTTACAATGTCATCTGAAAGTGAGAACAGGCATTCACATGGCACATTTGTAGCCAGCATTACAAGGTATTTATGTGCCAGATATGCCCCTTCATAGTTTGGCCACCATTCCATAGGACATGCTTCCATGCTGATGATGCTCATTAAAAAAAAATGCATTAATTAAATTTGTGGCTGAACTCCTTGGGGGAGAATTGTATGTCTCCTGCTCTGTTTTACTTGCATTCTGCCATATAGTTCATATTATAGCAGTCTCAGATGATGACCCAGCACATGTTGTTCATTTTAAGAACACTTTCACTGCAGTGTTGACGAAACGCAAAGAAGGTACCAATGTGAGATTTCTAAAGATAGCTACAGCACTCGACCCAAAGTTTAAGAGTCTGAAATGCCTTCCAGAATCAGAGAGGGACAAGGTGCGGAGCATGCTTTCAGAAGTCTTTAAAGAGGAACATTCAGATGCAGAAACTACAGAACCTGAACCACCACCACCACCACCAAAAAAATCAACCTTCTGCTGGTGGCATCTGACTCAGATGATGAAAATGACCATGTGTCAGTCTGCAGTGCTTTGTATGGTTTTCGAGCCGAACCTGTTATTAGTATGGACACATGTCCTCTGGACTGGTGGATGAAGCATGAAGGGACATATGAATCTTTAGAGCATCTGGCACATAAATATCTTGTGATGCCACCTACAACAGTGCCATGCGAATGCCTGTTTTCACTTTCAGATGATATTGTAAACAAGAAGTGGGCAGCATTATCTCCTGCAAATGTAAACAAACTTGTTTGGCTGGGTGATTGGCTGAACAAGAAGTAGGGCTGAAAGGACTTGTAGGCTCTAAAGTTTTACATTGTTTTATTTTTGAATGCATATTTTTTACATAATTCTACATTTGTAGGTGCAACTTTCATAATAAAGAGATTGCACTACAATACTTGTATAAGGTGAATTGAAAAATAATATTACTTTTGTTTTTTTACAGTGCAAATATTTTTAATAAAAAATAAATATAAAGTGAGCACTGTACACTTTGTATTCTGTGTTGTAATTGAAATACATGTATTAGAAAATGTAGAAAATATCCGAAACTATTTAAATAAATGACATTCTGTTATTGTTTAACAGTGCGATTAATCGTGATTAATTTTTTAAATCACTTGACAGCCCTATTTAAAATTACTTTCGTATTTCAAAATGCACATTAGGTAAAAGTTCTATTTTCAAAAGTATATTTCACTGAGACTTAGACTCCTAAATCAGCTAAGTGCTTCTGAAAATTTTACCTGGTGTGCCCAAACTAGCCATAAACTCAGTTTCATTTTTGAGAGTGTCTCAGCACAATCTTTTCTGGAGTTGCAAAAGAAAAGCTCTCAAGAATATTTTTCATCTTGCCACAGTGAAGCCTGTAAGAATCTTGTACCTATTACCCATATAAGTGAAAAAACTGCTATGCAAGTCAGTTCACAAAAATATTAGTGATAGTGACACATAGGACAGATTATCTGAGGGCCTTGTCTCTCTTTCAAATTTTGGGGAAAAGGGTTTTTCACAAAACAAGTAGAAACTGTACATTTCAAATGTACTGAGCTGGCATCAATTCATATTGCTCCTTAGTGTTCCCCCCCCTCTCTTTTTTGAAGGAGCCTTTAAAGGATGTTTCTATCATTTCTTTTTAAAAAGATTGCAAGGCAGAGGAAAAAAATCTATGCTAGGCATATAAAGACTGAATTATTCCCCCGGTTTGTTTATTTCTTTTCTTTTCTTTTTTTTAAATTTCATTTTCTGATCAGAGAGTTTCCAAGCTATTCAAGAATCCTAACATCTGGATTCTTATCCAAACTGAACATCTAACTACTGATATTTTTTTGCTAAACCATATAACAACTCCATTCAAGATGAGCACAAAGGATTATGACACATACAATAGTGATGGCTGCCATAGAAATGCCTTAGCGAGTTATGAATGCCATTCATTTCTGTAGTGTTATGCTGAAGTAAAGCACTGAAAACTGTTTAACCCAAACTGGAATCTTTTAATCAAGTCCTTCTCATCCATGAATTTTGATAGTTGAAACAAAATTGAACATGGTTGCAAACTTGCTCCTATTTATATTTTTGTTTTGATAAACCCTTTGTTTTGTTTTTATATTCTTGGGTCTGATCTAGAGAAGAAACACATTTGTGTATAGAAGATTCCAAATATGCATATGCAAATTATGTAGCTAGAACCATAACTGTTGGATTGCCCCATACAAGTTCTAGTTTTTGCATGTACATAATAATTGTGGGCAGAAAATGTAGAGGTAATTTGACTTTGAGAAGGAAAAAGACTTTTTCTGATACCATTCCAGAATATCATGTCACTCCGTTTCAGTTCTTGGGCATAGTTAATGCTCTTTTAGACTGAAAACATGGATCATTTGATTCAAATCTGTGAGACTCCCTAAACTATCTTTTGCTATAGCTAGGATTCTATGTACTTTCTATCTCTTTTAGACAAAACACATTGTGTTAGTTCCCTGAATACTCCAACATAAATTGTGTACTTTTCTATGGAGTCTTCACAGCCATGTGCTGCTTAAATTTGGGGGCCCATTCATTGCCTTTAGGTCTATAGTGCTCCAACCATGGATCTTGCATTTCTCCCAAGGAAGTGGGAGTTATCAGTTGCTTCTGAAGCCCAGTACCAAGAGACATACATCATACATGGGGGAAGACTGCAGACTGGGCAAGAAGTGTGTATATATGTATACATCATTCTTCTGTCATGATAAATCTCCTAAAATGTTTCTATAGATAAATCTATATTATTTTTTTGTGGACCTTTCTCTATGTTGGGGAACACCTCCCCCTTTGAGTGGTGTCCCTTAGGAAGCTACTAGCTGAAGAGATGCTGGCAACAGATGGGTAGATGTATTGCTAAGAGCAATAACAGAAAGCCCTGGTTCCATTATGAAAAAAAATTGAAGGCAACTCTAGGAGGCGGATCTTAGGCAGCTTTCCTCCCCCAATTCCCTTTGATTAGCATTTCTTCTTTCAACCCACATTTATAAAAAACTTAAAGGTGGCTTAAATCCTACTTCGACTTGGCTCAAATGATCTGTCACGTAAACAAGGCACAAAATATTCTAGCATGTTGTACATATATTGTGTAAGTGTCACAGATCACTTTGAATTTAAGAAAACAATACTTTCATAAGGAAATTGCTTTTGCACATGATTGAAGTTTACCCTGACTAGCAATTAAAAGAGACTATCAATCACTGATATTTTTAAAAAGAGATTTCAGTTAACTCAGGAGTGATTAAGCAAAATAAATTGCTGCTTTAAAGCTAGTGACACTGAAAACCAATTTCAGAAGTGGTTTTAAAAATATAACTTCCACAACTTTTTTTTACAGTTCTTCCTTTCTGGAATAATCAAATGCAGTAATGTGATGATAAAGAAGCAGATGTTAGAGGAAAATATCAAAACATATTCAACTATCTACCAGAGAAGCTGAAATTGTATAAGGTTTGATTTTAATGCTTTTAAAACCTCAGGTTTTAAATATGAGATCTTTAACTGGTGTAAATTGACATAGCTCCATTGAAATCAACAGAACTATATTTATTTACCCCAGCTGTGGATTGGGCCCTGAATCTTTAACAGAAAAATACTTATACAAGGTGGATATCAATTATATCTAATTCTGAATGAATATCCCATTGAGATGTGGTTGTACCTACATAAATACCAAAAGTAGGCATCACAATTCATGTTATTACAATGAATATCAGAGGAAGTTGTAATGATTTGTGCTACTTTATACATGCTTCCTTCATTCTTGCTGGAAGGAAAGGAAATCCACACACAGCACCAGGTTCTCCATTATTTTCTTAGCAGAGTTCTATCTGCTTCAATAGCTTTTCAGTTACTGATTCTATCAGCAGTATTGAGTTCCCTGTTTACAATTGTAGGGTAGGTTCAACAGGATACACTATTATAGCTGCAAAATGTTTCACTATAGTGATTGGGTGCAGGAACTCTACCTGATTTCCAGTAAGGAAGGAGTTAAATCCCTGCTCAGATCTCATACTAAGAGCTAAGGGGAAGTAATGAGGCAAAGCTGGGGACTCAGAGTTCAGTGGGGCTCTCAGATGGCAGGAAGAAACTGTAAAAACAGCTACTTAGTAGGGGTGGAGGGTAGAGGCCTTTGACAAAGAAGAGCTCTATAATCACTGATGGCCATGCTATTGGCAGTACCTTGTTTCTGGTTCCACAGAACCATTTCCTTTTGATTTTCTTATTTGTAATTTATGCACTCTCAAGCCTCCAGCACGAACTCTTTACATTGCTTTTTTGGTTACTGAACCAGATGATCCACTGTATCAGTTTACAACAATTTATTTGCAGTTCCTATGAATTAAAAATACTCTCATGGCTTAAATGGGAGTCTTGCAGATGTACAGAATTTGACACTTATGTTCCTTTCCCCTGAACTTCATTAAGCATCTGCAGGAACAGACAGAAGCCTCCCACTTTAAGAAAGGGCTCCGGTGCAGAGGTGATTAAGGAGCCCCTGTGAGCCTGCTCAACACCAATGAGGTGCACCTGCAAGTCTTGTTTCACCTGGAGGGGCGGGGGGAGCTTAAAAGGGAAATCCAGCTACAAGAAAGGCTTGTGAAGAAGACGAGGGCTGTCCTGCCTCAGGCAGCAGAGACAGGCTCGCTGAGAGGGAGTCAGTGGCAGGCCTCAACACTCCCAAAGCTGCATGACCCAGTCTCAAAGCAATATGCCCCTAGAGGAGGGGCTGGAGGTAGACATCATTTTAAATCAAGCTCAAAGGGCTAACCCAGGAAGACTGCCAGATCACCTTTGCCTCTCTTTGGTTTCCTTATAAGGGAAGGAAGAGGGGAGAGGATTTTCTCTTGTTTGAAGAACCCTCCCCACCGTGCCCAAGGTGTGTGTGGGGGAGAAAGACATAAGGGATTGGAACTGGGATCTGGAAGGGACTGGAGGGAGCCTCTGACCCCTACAGGGGCTCATAAAATTGGGGGCCCCTGTTTCAAAATAATGTTGTGCTCCCATTACAAGAGTTTCTTTTATGCTGTTAAATTATCCACTGGCATTTAGATGAGGTACAAACCACAAATGACATAAATGGTGAATAAATTTTTAATAATATGATAATTAGTAAATTTACTAGCTGGCTATAGGACTCCATGTGCAATGGGGTTTCTGTACAATGTATTAAGATGAGGAGAGCCTATATTGGTGCAGTTCCCTAAACCATCTACGTAAGCTGACAAAGCAAAATACCCTCAGGCTGCTCATCCACCTCAACAAGCAATTCACCACATTTATTCTGCAAATGAGATGTGAAATAGTTTTTTCTTAATCATCCTGGTAGACACTATAGACATTGTCTGTTTAAAGGCAGCACAGTCTTTATGCCATAGTCTAGACCTCAGTATTGCTTGCATGCAGTGAGTTCTACTGCTATTTGAAATGTAAAAGTTGAAAGAAATGTTACAGGAGAAATGAAAGCTTGGTAAACAGCTCTCAAGGGGGAGAATGAAATAGGAGTCCTGTCATTGTGCTGTTTTAGATGAGTCCAAGTCATGTAATGCAGTTGCAGATATTAATGTTGAACTCCCCTAGAGTTTGGGGATGATAAGCTCTGGTGTTTTGCTTTGTAAAATATCAAGGTGAAATAACTATTTTACTCTACTTTATGATAAAATATTAATTTCACCTTTTATTAAGAAAAATAACACTCCTCCTTGGAGAGTACAATTTTACAAGGCTGTCAACACAAGCTGACGAAAATATATGCGGTCTTTATTTTCTTGATGTACACATTAATTCTCTCTTATATCTGTCTATTTTTCTGTTGATCCAACTAGTATTTTAATATGCCTACCACTGTAATTCTTGGATAATCCTTCTAGCTTTCTGCATCTTTGATATAGAGCAGTATCAAAACAGACATCACCACCTCCCCCAAACTCAAAAGCTAAGCCAGGGTTGTGTTGTGTCAGTTCTTGGTTGAGAGAACTACAAGGAATACTGAATTGCTGTAGTGCATGATGCCAGTGATCCAGTTGATATCACTCCTCTGTAGGAGAGAGCACTCAACCAGTATTCTAAGATGGTGCTAGGACTGTTGTGTTCTGGAGCTGCAATCTTTCAGAGGAGTTATAAAGCTGAGGTCCTGTCATGAGAAATCCCATCTTTTGCTGTAAACATTGTATGGATGTTTTTTAGATGTCCTGGCCAACTGGTAATTTGGGTAATAATTACTTTGTATTCTGCCACCCTGAAATCCCCTGCACTTTTGGCTGGATAGGATCTTCTCATTGTGTTTTCAACTGTTCTGTAGGTTACTTTGTGTGATACGATATTACACAGCTGCTTCATTTCCATGCTGGATGAATTGATCCCTATGTATAATCTGTAAAACCCACTGGGATTCTGTAGGAAGAAAGATGCTATAAATGTCAGTTATTAAAACTACATAGTTTTATAGCAGTTTTATATTACACAAATGTATCAGTTATATTTCTGCATCACACAGTGTAATGGGAGTATGCTGCTTTTTTAACATTTGTATATACACAATATTGACTACTTCCCTTACAATAATGGATCTTCTAATTTTTAAGAGTTTACCACATGATCTCATTATATTGTACAATATAGAATACCTTAAGGGTGAAGCTTACTTGAATTGGTAACTGGTTAAAAGATAGGAAACAAAGAGTAGGTATAAATGGTCAGTTTTCAGAATGGACAGAGGTAAATAGTGGTGTCCCCCAGGGGTCTGTTCTGGGACCAGTCCTATTCAACATATTCATAAATGATCTAGAAGAAAGGGGTAAACAGTAAGGTGACAAAATTTGCAGATGATACAAAATAACTAAAGATAGTTAAGACACAAGCAGACTGCGAAGAACTACAAAAGGATCTCTCAAAACTGGTGACTGGGCAACAAAATGGCAGATGAAATTTAATGTTGATAAATTAAAAGTAATGCACATTGGAAAGCAGAATCCCAACTATACATATACAATGATGGGGTATAATTTAGCGGTTACCACTCAAGAAAGAGATCTTGGGGCTTGTCTATACTTACGCGCTGGTTCGGCAGCAGGCAATCGAACTTCTGGGTTCGATTTATCGCGTCTTGTCTGGATGCGATAAATCGAACCCAGAAGTGCTTCCCGTCGACTCCGGTAATCCTGCTCAGCGTGAGGAGTACGCGGAGTCGACGGGGGAGCCTGCCTGCCGCGTCTGGACCGCGGTAAGTTCGAACTAAGGTACGTTGACTTCAGCTACGTTATTCACGTAGCTGAAGTTGCGTACCTTAGTTCGAATTGGGGGGTTAGTGTAGACCAGGCCTTGGAGTCATTGTGGGTAGTTCTCTGAAAACATCCACTCAATGTGCAGCGGCAATCAAAAAAGCAAACAGAATGCTAGGAATAATTAAGAAAGGGATAGATAATAGGATAGAAAATATCATGTTGCCTCTATATAAATCCATGGTACGCCCACATCTTGAATACTCTGTGCAGATGAGGTTGCCCCATCTCAAAAAAGATATATTGGAATTGGAAAAGGTTAAGAAAAGGGCAACAAAAATGATTAGGGGTATAGAATGGCTTCCGTATGAGGAGAGATTAATAAAACTGGGACTTTTCAACTTGGAAGAGATTGCTAAGGGGAGATATGATTGAGGTCTATAAAATCATGACTGGTGTAGAGAAAGTAGATAAGGAAGTGTTGTTTACGACTTCTCATAACATAAGAACTAGGCGTCACCAAATGAAATTAGTAGGCAGCAGGTTTAAAACAAATAAAAGGAAGTATTTCTTCACACAACGCACAGTCAACCTGTGGAACTCCTTGCCAGAGGATGTTGTGAAGGCCAAGACCATAACAGGGTTCAAAAAAGCTAGATAAATTTGTGGAGGATAGGTCCATCACTGGCTATTAGCCAAGATGGGCAGGAATGGTGTCCCTAGCCTCTGTTTGCCAGAATCTGGGAATGAGCGATAGGGGATGGATCACTTGATGATTACCTGTTCTGTTCATTCCCTTTGGGCACCTGGCACTGGCCACTGTCGGAAGACAGGATACTGGGCTAGATGGACCTTTGGTTTGACTCAGTTGGGCCATTCTTATGATCTTATGTTCTTACTTTTCAGTTGAGACCTGTTAATCTACTGAAAATGTGGAAAGGGTCTGCTAAGCAAAACTGCTCTTCAGTACTTGAATTGCACTTTCACCTGTGTAATCTGAGTGCATATTGACATTACATTTTTTAAAAATCTGTATGCCATGAAATGGGGCAAAACCAAGGCCTCTGGATTTTAGAGCCTTATCATTAATTTTGCACTTAAAAGTAAGATGAAATGATTTGAAAGTCAATTCTGATTGAAGAATGGCAATGTGAGGGCTAAAAATAACTTCTAGATTATCCAGACATTCTTCTGACAGTGAGAAACCCTGCTTTCCTCAAACTAGCATTTTGAAAATAGCAGTGTGGGTGTGGCAGCACAGGCAGTGACTCTGGTTAGCACTTGAGTACAACCCTGCCCCAACTCCCTGTATAGGCGCTCAGGTGGCTAGTCTATGATAGCACTTATGCTGCCATGACTACTCTCATTTTTAAGTGCCAGCTCAAGCAGAGCTAGTGCTTATCTGTCTAGCTGATTTGGAAATCACACCTCACAGAAGCTGTGACTTACACTCTCTTTCTTTTGGTCTTACCATTTTTCTAGAGTCTTTCTTTAAAATCAAATGGATACTGCAATAGTGTGTCTACCATTAAATAGTCAATACCCCACATGGATATTTTCTACAGTAAATATAGGAGAAAACTGCTATCCAAGATACAAAAATGTGTAGTGATTGTTAGCAATTACTTCATTATTATTGGCAATCTCTGTAGATGAGTGAATAGTGCCTAAGGGCATAAAATGCATAGTATGAATACAGGTTCTCTAATGCATCATTGGTATTATAATGGTATTTGGAACTGTCTGGATTTCACCTGTCACTTTGTGGATGAGGCAGTAGCAAGGAGTACAGAGGAAAGGCCCATGTGTTTAGAACAGAAGAAAGGCCCCAATTCAGCCAAGCACTTAACCTGTGTGCTTACTTTTCACTGATATCAATGGAATTTAAGAATGGGCTTGTGTGATTTACTGTTTCAGGGTCTAAGTGCTTTATTCGTTTTTAGTTTTTTTGTGGTAGGGAAGTTGGTTGAGTCAGAAGGTTCTTGGTTTTTGTGATGAAGTGGCAGACAACTTCAAGCACTCGAAGTAGCTGATGGGTCAAATTACCAAGTGACTTAGGAGCATGTCCTGCTTTCAAAAGTAACTTAGGTACATTTGGAAATTTTACCTGATCTCTAAAATGCCTCTAGATTTTTCTTATACAATCTCAAAAATAATTTCATTTCAAACACATGAAGCTGCAGCTTTGAAAGCACCTAGATCTTTGACACTCAGTGAGATGATGCTTCAGTACTTTCCCAGATAGCAGATAATTTCCCTACTTGCTGTTGACCATTCCACACTGAGAACCTACTTATAGAAAATGTGAGAGTTTAGAACTATGCTCCCAAAATTGTGTTATTTTACATGTGCTCCCTCTCGTTGATTTTTTTTTTAAACAGAATGTCAGCAGACCACTGAATTTCCACAATGGGCTGTAATTATCACACTACTTTTGGAACTGGAAAATTTGCAATTGCTGATGTTAGATCATTTAAAAAACAAAAAAATATCTCCAACGGAATCCAGCACTGTAATTTAGTTTCTGCTGATGACATAAACCGCATGAGCAGTTTGTGAATGGCAGCAGAACAATTAGACTGAATTGCATTTTAAAGGACCCATTCAAAATAATAGAAAAGAAAAAAAACATATGCTTTTGTACTTCAAATAATGTATTTTTTTATGGAGGAGGGTGAGTCATATGGGTCTTCATCACAAAAGCACTGTGCCCTAGACTGATACACAAAGCATTAAAAGTCATTCATATCCTAACACGGATTTAAAAAATTCTCTCCCAATAAAAAGATCTGTACAGAGTTTCTATGCTGAAAGAGTTGAAGTACCCTATTTGTTAAAGTATAAATTGTCACTGTTTCACTGAGCATACATGCCATCATTGCAGAAAGTGCCATAAGGCAATGCACCATTTTTGGGTATCCCCTGGAACTGATTGTAGGGTGATAGTACAGAAATCCTTAAACCTAAGGAACTTGAACATTGCACAGAATCCACATTAGATAATACTGATTAGACTGATAGGAAATATCAGTATTTGTATAATTTCTTCCCAGCATCTTCTGTCAAATGTATGATACTTACTGTCATCTTATATATCTGTGAACATCAAAAGTAAACAGACATGGCTGAAGAATGCTAAGCTATCTGAGAATAATTCTATGAAATGCTGTTGTTTCTACTTTGTAATGTGGTGCAAACTTCCGATTTGTCCCAGATAACAAGAACTAAATCAGTAGACATGTTGGTTGGACAGCAATTACAGGAAAATTTCTCAAATGCTGGTGTTGATGGACAGAAGGATTGTGTGTGAAGGCCATAGTCTTTTACAGTCCTATTTATCTTTATACTGATCTTTATCCCATGCAGTAAAGGGAAAAATGACTCTAATATCCAAATATGATTGATAAAATATTGGGAATGATTTGTCCTGTTGCGCTCTTTCATCAAAGATAAGATGCTTTCAGGGATCTTTGAGTTGTCTAAAAGCTTGATATTATTCAATTAGGACTCCATCCAAACCCCACTGATGTAAACTGGAGTCTCTTCATTGTTTTCATTGGTCTTTGGTTCAGGCCTTTGAGATGGTTCTTACATCTTAAATAAACACCTTTCCATTAGCGGTTGATGTAAAACGTTATCAATAAGTGGATGTTAGTTCATGTTAAATCACACTGGAATTCCTATGGGATTGCATTGCACAGCCACATCAGTGCCAAAAGAATTCAGCATGTTTAATATAATTACATTTTTTATTCATGTCAGCTACTCAGCAATGACAAATGCTTCTGGATTTGTGAATAGAAATGTGCTGTAATTGTTTGAACACTAGAAACTGACTCAGTACAGTATTAATTATTGGTCACAATGTCTGTTTTTGAGATCACATTTCCTTTTGGGTACAGAGTTTAAGTAACATCTGTTGATGGAGACGTATGGATGATATTTATGGATGTGACGCCCTTCACACTAAGTTTTGTTTCCGCAAGTACTGCCTCTTTGGACATGTTAGCTCAGTTCAGTGAGGTTCCAGAACAATGGGTTAAAACATATCGATGGCTATGGATAGAAGAATGACACTTAATTTTTTTGCACAATGTGGATGTGTAGATATTCCCATTACCCTGTCACAATAACAGAACAGCTGTATTCTATAATAAAAAATCGTACTAGAAATACAGGTCATTTTATGCAGAAAGTGATCATTTTAACTGTACATGTTTCATTGTTCTAATGTGATACAGTTAACAAAAAAGGCAGGTATGCAGTATTTCAGAGAACTGGAAAATGTGGCTTGAACAGAATCCTTCATCTCTGTTTAGTTCACAGTGAAGTGTTACAATGAAGACTGACTTTCAATTCCCTCACTTTCCTCTCCTTAGCAATAACAAAGTTTCATTCAGAGCAAAACTTCTATGCCAGACAGCTTGTACTTCTCAGACTGAAAAATCCACTATGAGAATATTTGAAAACTTTGCTGTCAGTAGTAAGTCTGAGCAAGTTCATTCTGTTTGTAACTTCTGTCATTTTCTCTCTTTATGCATCACTAACTAATTGTAACTAATGTTATGATGTAAGAAAGTAACGTTCATGGTGTCATAACAAAAAAAAAATCCTGTTTCCCACTAAATTACTAATCTTTAAGACGATCTAGAAAAAAAATGTAGTCTGAGAGGATGGGCTCTCAAGAAATGGGTTATTGCAGGAGGACAGAAAAAAAGTCATGGCCTTAAAATATAGATCTGAGCTTTAATTTAAATTTGGACTGAATAAAAAAAAGTAAATATTTCCTTGGTGATTGTTCAGTGTGGGTTTTGTTGTTGTTTTTGGATTATTCACAGATCTGTGGGAAACTGCCCAGTAGTTAGACTATCAGAGGGGTAGCCGTGTTAGTCTGGATCTGTAAAAAGCAACAAAGAGTCCTGTGGCACCTTAAAGACTAACAGATGTATTGGAGCATAAGCTTTCGTGGGTCAGTACCCACTTCGTCAGAGGCACGGAAGCTTATGCTCCAATACATCTGTTAGTCTTTAAGGTGCTACAGGACTCTTTGTTGCTTTTTACAGCAGTTAGACTATAATTCAGTAGATTCCTGTAGATGTAGATCACTCCCAATAATAGAGCTGAAGTCACTGTGGATTTTGTTTACATGACAACTCCATGACTGGAAGTTAAGGACCTGCTCCCATCAATGTCAATGACAAAACTCCCATTTGCTTCAGAGGCTCAGGATCAGGCTTTAACATAGGGTATAAGTCCAGTGATATCAATGGAAGTTATTCCGTTTGGCCTTCATTAACTTTGGATCAGGGCTTCTAGGATTATATTTTCAAAAACACCTAGGGAGTTAGACACCCAATTTCCATTGCAAGTTGGTAAGAATTGGGTGCCTTACTCCCTTTTTCTTTGAAAATTTCACTCTTAAATTTCTATTCCCCATTCCCCCTACCAGATACACCTCCTGTTGCAATCGATTATTGTTGTATGTGTTACATAAGGGCAGAACTTGATATCTAACAGCCATTTCATATAGCCTTGTAGGGGACTTGTAAACGTGCAGCTCATGTCTCAAATGGTTTACATTCAGCAAGGAGTACTTTCCTTTCACATACATTGTATCCGACTACTACAGTATTAAAAAAAATGGGGGGGGGGGGAGGGGGAAGAAAGGCCTGAACTACCATCATAGTATTCTTCCTATTTGAGTCCTGCTTCAGTCAAAATAAGCACAGACTATCTGCCCTGCATGTTTCAGTTCTGATAGGAAATGTAGTTAATGCTGGCAAAGGAAACATAGAGAAAGCGAATTCTCATCCATCATTTTAACACACTTCACTATTACTGAACAGAGATAAGGGATTCTTGTCACACTACAATTTCCAGTCTTCTGAAATACTTTCTTCTATTTCTTTTTCTGCCCCCATAAACGTTTGCAAAAGAATTTATGACTGAAATCTCTGTGAAGTCACATCTATGATGTAGTTCCTGAGGTTGTTTTATTTGATGTCCCATAAATGACAGGGAATGTTTATTTTAAAACTTGTCTTTTAAAAGTTAACATTTTCTCCCCATTTGATTGTAAGACCTTTGCATTCTCAATGATTTTGTATAATTTTTCATATAAATGGGAGCTGTGACAAGGTATGTACACTCTATTATGAAAACTCTGCTGTTTGCTGGCTCATGGAGACTGGCAGTTATAAAGCCAGAAGATATCAACTGCACTGTCCTTAACATTGGTGCTTCACTATTTTATGCTTCATTGTGGTAAGCTAAATTACAGCACAAAGCATAGTACTCTTTATTTCCCACTTATGTATAGCGGGGGGAAAATGTTCATTTCAAAAATAAGAAACAGGTAATTAATTACTAAGCAAAGACTATGAGCAATAAATTTTTCTATGCTTTGTAGATAATTAAGGTCTTGATTCTGCAGCTATCACACTCGCTCACAAACTTACCTTCACTTCTTTTACTAATATTTTATTACAAGTATTTGTTTGGGACTTATTAATTCAAAGTTATAATCATCATTACAATAATGTATTTAATAGGGAAGCCTCACATGCTACATAGCTTGGTGCTAAGAATTTTGGAAAATCAACAGTCTGCCCAAGAAAAGAACATACAAAGTACAGTAGAGAGAATATTTTAAGAGTAAAATTGCACTGCAAAATATCATCCCTGGTAAATTCTATTTTCTTTTTTTTCTTAATTCCAAAGAGTGGGTCAGATTTAATAGTTTTGCTCAGACTGAATTTAGAGGAAACAATTGTTCCATCATCTGAATCTATGGACATATATATAGAATGGTATGTGAAAAGCACATACGTGTGTTTTGTTTGACGTGCCTGTTACCCAGTAATGAAAGTGAACCAGTCAAAGCAAAAATAAACAGAACTCTCATTAATACTAAATAGGAGTTATGCACCTTCAGAAGTGAGTATACTGAAGTGTGATTGATTTTTCTGCAGGCAATGTATTCTCTTTAGTATAAACATTCTTATCTATCATATTTACAATCAAGACAGAATGTTCTTCCTTTACAGTCTATTCATTTAATTTGGATTTCACAAAATATATTGATACGGGACAATGAGAGAGGACTTTTATATATTAATATGACGAGCACTGACATTTCCTTTAGCTGTCTGAAACTGTACACAAGCAGTTTGGTCAATACTACAAAATCAGAAGGATTGTAAGGCGCTGTAGAAATAAAATGTCTACACTACAGTGACAGATGTGATTGCAGCTCAGTTAGGCATACCCAATCTAGCTTTAATCGCACTAGCATGGCTAAAAATAATAGTGAAGATGTGGTGGTGCAGGCCTCAATTCCAGCTGTGGAAGCCTGCCCGGTGCCCCTGGGTACATACTTTATTAACTAGCCCACTCTAAATCTTATGCTGTTCTGTCTTCATTTTTTAGTCATGTTAGCTAGATTAAAGCTCATTCAAATATGCTGATCTGAGCTTCCATCACACGACCTATTGCATTGTCTGGGTATACTGCAAGAAGGACAGGAGACTTGTTATGGGTTTTAATCAGGCCGCAACTTTATTATATAGATGTCTGGGACGACCTGGCAGATAAAGTGTACAGTGCAGGCAAATCCACGCTTATTCAAATCAATTCTCCGGGGCTTTCACCAGCCCCCCTTTGTTTCCATCCAGGTTCCCCAGCCGACCCATGGCTTGGACCTTACCATCCACCAGCCTCGTAAGAGTGTTAAGGAGGGCTATGAGAATGGGGGGGAGGGGTTGTCTCCCTGCCATACCAATCATAGGAGTCCCCGAACCCCCTCTCCCGTTCTGTTCCTTTATCCAGTACCTCCTTTTAAGCCCTTTACCAGGCCATTTATCTGGTCACTGGCTGCCCTCCCTATGGAGTACCTGCACTGAACATCCGCCCAATATTACAAAATAAGTTGCGACATATGGCCTACCACCTTTTCTATTCACCAGGTCCATCTTCACACCCGCTGTGAAGAAGGTGAAAAAAACATACTCCACCAAAGCCAATTCTGGTGGTGCGGGAAAAATTCCTTCCCAGCCCCCCTTTAAAAGGGGTGACTAGCGTAATGCCCACAGCACGTCCTAACCCAGCCTGCCGTTTGCCTCCACTAGGGGAGGAAGGGTGGGTGGGTGCTGGCTTCCTCACTGCTTGGACATAGAGACTTGCCCCACCCAGGTTTCATACCTTTATACACATTCCTGAGTCACTGCTGCAAAGCTGACCACCAAGCACCTTTTGCAGCAGTTTCTGACCTTCTTCCTCTCCCCCCACCCAACCACAAAGCAGAGCTGCCCTTCTTTGGGTAATCCCAGACAAATTCTGTCCCCCCTTTAGTTGTGGTACAGTCAGTGTGGAAGTACCAAAGGGCTAGGATCACATTCTATAATGCTGAGAGAGCCAATGCTGCACATACTAATATATAATGAACGCTTCAGGATTTTTTAAATTCAAATTCACAATATTTTCTTCTTTTCTCAAAATAAAGAAAATATTAAACCCTTAGGTGTTAAGAGCCATGTATTATTTGACTTTATATTTTAAGTCTGAGATTTTCAAAGGAGTCATTGAATTTCGGTGGGATTTGGCTGCCAAACTCCCTTATTAGATTTCTTTGAAAATATTAATTTAAAATTAAGGTCTCAAATTATTTAAAGAATATAAGTGCAGAGTTAGTTCTACCAATATTTTACAAGTCTTCTGCCCATTGGAGTCAAGGAGAGTTATGAGTGAATTTAGGGCAGGATTGGATTCTTTAAAATTACCAATACATTAACATATTAAAATCAAATAGTTTCAGAACACTTCCTCCTTCACGTGAGGTTTGACACTGCAAGGTGCTGAACACTCTGATCTGGACCTAGCAAAGCATCTGAGTGAGGTATATCCACACTGCAATTAGACACCCATGGCTGGCCCAAGCCAGCTGACTTGGACTCATGGGGCTGTTTAATTGTAGTGTAGATATTCAGGCTCAGGTTGCAGCCCAAGCTCTGGGGCCCTCACCTGAGCATGACCTTCTACACTGCAATTAAACAGCCCCTTTAGCCAAAACCCTGCAAGCCCGAGTCAGCTGGCAAGGGCCAGCTGTGGGTTTTAGTTGCAGTGTAGACATACCCTAAGAATGTGCTTAACTTGTCCCCTTGACTTCAGTGTAAGTACCTGCTTAAGTGCTTTGCTGGACTGGATCCACAGTACTCAGCACCTTGTAGGATTGAACTCACATTTTCCAAGACTTGAGTGGATCCATGTAAATATGTTCTCCTGGAGCTCTCCGATTACCACCTTACTCACTGGGCCATACAGTGCTGATCCAGACCAGAGTGAACTTCTGCATCATGCAGTGGCTGTAAAGCCCAGTTGCTCTGCTGCAGCTCCACCACAGGAGTTAAATGGAGGACAAGACCTTGAATTGTGCGTGCACTCCACACCATAGTGAATTTCATCCTTCTTTTTTTCAGGATATTCCCCCCCCCCCCATGCTATGCCATTTGTATTTGAAAACAAAAGAAAAAACAGTTTGCCTAATTGGTAACAATAGTTCATTGGATGCTTCCATCCAATCTGGAAAGGTCTCAAACAGAATTGTGTTTGGTATCTTGATACCTCCCATTTCTAGTCAAAACCACATTAAATGCTAACATGAAAATATAGAGGGGAGAAAAAAGTTTTATGCCATCCAAAAGGGTTTCGTTCAGGCTCAGTTGAAGTTCTGGGAAGAGGTTCAGCTTGGCTTTTATTGAGACCTGCTCACCATCTACCTAGACTTACCTTGCTATAAATTTATCCTTTACCCTTTAGCACATATAATGCTTGTCATAATTAACATGCAAGGTAACTGTCTGCTTTTAATTCAGGGAGCCAAATTCAATGCTGATTTGCCTTCTGCACAATGCAGAAGGCAAATCAGTGCAAAATTTGGGCCAATATGTCTGGTTAATTGTATGATTTATTTTTCTAGGACATGAGGTAGCTTGTATAACTAATGGTTTTTGGGAGAGTGTAGAGGGGACAAACCCTACAGCTTTTTGAAGTTACTACTATCATCAAAGCTGTTGAAAAATCATGTGAATGTTTGTTTTTAGTATGATCTATTGTGATGAAATGAAAATTACCTTGAAAATTGCCTTTCCAGCCTGCTAACAAATGATACAAAGTCTGGGATGGTAGCCTTGTAGTCTTCATTCCCCTGGGAACCAAGGGCAATAAATCTTAAACAATCCTTGGTCTTCTGGAGGTTCTCAGAATCCTGGATGTCCTAATACTGTTTCTATGGGATATAATTGCCCTACACTTCTTATAGCTTCTTAATATAACCTATTTGAAATTTGGATTTTCTTTCCTTTAGTATCCTTCCCTTCCAACTGTGCTATTTCAATTTAATGTCCTATTCCTCTTGGCACATGTACAGAAGATATAACCACACTTCCTTCAGGATTCTGCTGCATCAATAGTATATTATAATTATGTTGCCACTGTGAATTTGCATGGTGTTCCCCTTAAAAGCAAGTGATGAAATAAAATATGGAAATGAGTGAAATGGAAGACAGAGTGAGTACAGCAAAAATTAAGACATCTGAGAGCTAGAAAATGAAATAATATAGTGAAAGAAGACAGGAAGAAAATCAAATAATCTCTGCTTCAGAGGATGGGACAACCAAAAAATATTAAATATTAAATTATGCCTTATGAGCATAGTGAGGGAATCTTTCTAATAGCCCAGTTCTGATATCACCTGTGAGCTGCTCCCTTTGATGTCATTTCAGAGGAGGTACCCAGAAATTCAGTAAGTGTCACGATTGTTATGCTTGACTTCTTTAGGTATTGAGTGCACTCAGCAACTCACTAGTTGCTTTGTACTCTGCCGGATCAAGTCCTTGCTGTTTATAATACCTTTCATTAGAAGACCTCAAAGCACTTTGCTAACAACTAATTAATTATTGGAAATGGCTAAAAAACAGGGTCTCTGGGTATTGTGAAATTATTTTCAGTCGTTTCCCCCTAAGTTTTAAAGTCTGAAATTTCTGTGCAACATAAAAATAATGAAGCTGGTTTCAGTTTTTTTAATTTTAATTATTTTTTGTCACAGCTCTGAAGTAGGAACACCAAAGCCATTAGGTACTTTGACCTTGATCACCCTTTAGTTCTATAATTCTATGTGAGTAATCCCATTAAGTCCTGGGACTTAAACTCCTCAAGAGTTTTGTTGAATCAGGACCTTAGTGGAGTTACCTCTGTTGACAGATGAGTTCCAAAACCTTGTATTACAACACCCTTAATTTTGAACAAATTAAGATCCAAAAATAATCCCATTGACTTCAGTGGGACTAAGACTTGACCCCAGCTCTTAATTTCTCAATTAAAGCCAATCTTCTAATTATAGCCATTTTACAAATGTCAATAGACACACATTGGATTTGCCCAAGGTGCAGAAAGAGATTCCCATATTCATCATTTTGCCCTCAACTGCTACAAGGCTCTCCAGAACCATGCTCTCTCCAGCTGTGCCTGTTACACTTCTCTCTTGAGCTCTCCTCCCGCTCATTTACCCCATTTCCAACTCACCCTCAACAGCAGTGAGTGTGTCTTCTGCCATTCTTTGCCTCCTGGGCCTTAGAGGTCACTCATCCCAATCATCGGGCTCCTTTTGTCCTGCAGCCCCCTATAACCTTTGAATTGCTGCTGTTGCAAGAGCAGCTCATAACTTCAATCAATTCTTGGCCCATCTTCCCCATCTTCAATGCTTGTTGCCCTCTACAGGAAGGAAGGGTTTGCCCACTGCTACTCCCATGAGGAAAGGGGTCCCCAAATGGCTTCCCCCTTCATTCCCATGCTGCCCACAGGAGCATGGAGGTGGGGACCTGAACACCCACCTATCTCTCTTGCCCAGATGCTTGGAGGAGGGATTCCTCTGCCTCTGTCCTGATGTCACTACTCTGTTCTGGACAGCAGGCACCTGGCACTGCTGGCAGACTGCTTGTAAGTGGAGGAACTGCTTATGCAATCGCTGCTACTGCTAACACTGCTGCCAGTCTGACCCTGATGAAGAGGGCCTCTCTGGGGCTGCAGGGAATATAAATACCACTGCTTGCCCCATTCCCCACACATCCTCTTCTGCTCAGCAGAAAATTTTCCCCTTCTCCACACCTCCTGTAAGGGTTCTCTTAAAGGGGCAATACACCTTTTCTTCCATCTAGCTGGACAAAGATCCACTCCCAGTAAGATTGCAGTGAGTACATAAGTAGCCTTTCCTACAAAAAAATAAATAAATAAAAGAGTCTGTTTCTGAATCCTGTCATCTAATTACTGCACCATAGCCCCTTCTTACACATGAAATGAAGAGATGAAGAGTTCACATTTCTTTTTTCACTGTTGACAAATGAATAATTATATGAAAGCTCTGTGGGAGGGCAGGGAGAGTTGGGAGGGAAGAACCCACAAAATTTCATGTCCTCATCCTGGGTTTCCTGGGTTATCAGTGAAGTTAGACCTGCTTCTAGATATTTTACCTTCAGAAGGAAAAAAACTTTAGTTTATGACTATGACATACTAAAGATATTCCTACAATCAGATTCAGGTGGACAGACCCTGGAGATCATGCGTATCTAGTTATAAGATCAGGACCCAAGAATGAAACTAGATTTAATGTGTAGCTGGCTGCAATTTTCAGAGTAAATTCTTCAGTTAACATACCAGCCTGTGGATATTCTGCCACAGGTATACAGACAGGCTGATGATTTTAGAGCTAGCTCCATCCATAATGTACTCCAAGAGCAAAAGGGAGCTCATAAAATTATATTAAAATCTAGGGAGTACTGTACATTCTCATATTATCAATTTTGGAGGAGATAAAATTGATTAGATTAATGATGTGGTTTAATGTCCAATAGCATTTCTGATAAACCCCAGTCTTTAATGGTGCACATCCAATTAGGTAGAATGCATATTAACATTTGCAGGCATATCATACTTGAAGCTCAGCAAAAACAGCATTTTTCCCTTTGATTTTTAATTTTTTTGTTACCCATTAAGTAATATTGTCCAGTTTTAGATCCACAATCTTCCAGTTTAACTGCATCCTTGCTAGCCTTCTGTGCATCACAATTAAAGTATACAATATGCTGAGTGAAATTCATTTTTACAATGCAGGGAGAGACAGCTAGTCACCCTTATTGTCTAGGAAACTCTGTGGCTGTGGGATTTGAAAGTAGTAATTAACTATAAGCCAGAAAGGGATTTTAGTGGACAGAGCTCCTAATGAAAGAAGTTAATTAGCTGGCTGAATGGCAATAGAGCTATGATACAGAGCCATAGAGAAATCTGCAGATAATTAAGAAAAATGTATAGACATTAGCATTCCTAATTTTATGAACATAGCAACTGTTATCTGTTAGAAATATCTCTGTTTTTTAAAACACAGCCAGGACACATTGATTTTCAAATCACTTGTGTACCATATATCATTTTTGGATACTGTTTAATTCATTAATTACCATAGGATATCACACTCAACTTATGCATGTTTTTTTTTACCCAGTGGCTTTGCAACAAAAACAAGGATGCAATTTACTATTTAAAATCTTCTCTACTAAGCATAATCGACAATCCCAGTCTCACTTTCCACTTTTAGAGGTACAGAAGCTCACATGGCAGTTAAAAACAAAGACCACCTCAAAATAGAACAAGTGAGTTACATGTGAGGAGAAAGAAAAGGAGAGCAATACTCTCATCCTGCAAAAGGATTAATGCATTTTACCCGAGGCATTTAGGCTAATGGATATTAAGAGTACTGTGAAAATAGTAATGTGGGCACATAGCACTCAACAACTGGAGAGCGTTGAAGGGAAACCATCTCAGGCAAGTCTCCATGGTCAGCCAGAAAGGTGGCAGTAGGGATACAGAATCTTAATGGTGGTGAGCTTAAAAAGGGAAGAAGTACAGAAATCCTGGAGGTTCAGGAAGGAACGTACAGGACTTCTCTATGGGAAATAGAAGTACTTCTAGCTTTAGATTGCTTAGAAGTCACTGCATGTGTTTCAGACAGAACAGGTAGTGGAGCATCAGTGATAGGACCTGTAATACTCAACTTGATTGGTGACATAAAGTTCAGATGCAAAGATCATGACCTAGATTCTGAAGATTTGAGGATATGGTGGTCAGATATGGTGATTTGGTGCAATTAGAGACACAAGACAACTATGACATTTTGATATGGATCTGGGAGTTGGATTCTGATCCTCCCAATTTGGAGCTCAGGTGTTTGGTTTGGAGCCATGTCCAGTATCTGATCATAAAAATCATTCTGCTTTACAGTCAGCAGTCCCTATTGAATACACAACAAAGACTTAATATTAACTTTTGTTTGCAGTGTGGTAGCTGTATTGGTCCCAGGATATTAGAGAGACAAGGTGGGTAAGGTAATATCTTTTATTGGACTGACTTCTGTTTGTTGTTCGTTTTGCTTGTCTGTTTCACCAACAGAAGTTGGTCCAAAAAAAAAAAAATTGCCTCACCCACCTTGTCTCTTTGACATACACTGGGGAAAAAACACCAGTACTTATTTTAGTTTGTAAGATTTTGCATTAAATTCAGCATTTGAATGCTGTATTTTATATATGGATAAAGCGATGTGTAATCCCATCCTGTTCACTGATCCAGTATGAGGGGTCAGTGAACAGGAAGGGGAAGCCTGCCTTGCAACTTTTTACACAATTTTGGGAAAGTGGGCCTGAGGCTCCTTTGTCTGCTCTGCATTGTGTGTCAGTGTGTTCACCTGACCAGACCCACTCAGACAAACTACCAGGAATAAGGCTTTATTCTCTAAAGAACATAGAACAAGATTACAGTCCAGCAGCCTCCTCTCTGCTTGCCTGCTATGTGCTCCCAGCTCAGTCAGTGCTGAGACCTCCTGCTTGAAGGGCAGAGGGTACATCCTGTCGGGAACTAGGAAATTCTCCCAACATGCTGCAGTTTGTAGTCCACATCTTGTAGTTCCCACAGCTGCTGTTGAAGCCGTGGGAACTACAACCTTGGGCTTCAGATGTATAAAAATAAAATATTCTCCAGAGCATTTTAACCTGTCTTGGATTATGTACATCAGAGTTGTAGAAGATAAGTGTAGTGTGTGTATATATTCAGAACAATTAAGATTACTCATCCAATTGAAGTTTCAGAAACTAGACAAAGTAGTTTGGCCCATTTCTGTAAGCCTGCTGAGACAGTAATCGGGAGCTCAAAGGGGAATTCTTATTTATTTCAAAACAACACTTTATAATAAATAATTCCATAATTTCATTGCCAAAGGATAATACCTTACCTTACTGCTTGATAAACTATTTTGTGATGCAAAAGTTGACAAATTGTATTTGT
Source organism: Chrysemys picta bellii (assembly GCF_011386835.1). NCBI lineage: Eukaryota > Metazoa > Chordata > Testudines > Emydidae > Chrysemys > Chrysemys picta. The sequence goes on along the minus strand of NC_088798.1, from coordinate 47,091,520 downwards.
ACGGTATGAAGACAAAGTTCACTCTCTTTAAATAGGACAAATAAGAGTCTTCTGGATGCTTGACTTGATATAGAATAGCAAGGAAAAGCAGAACCTTTCCCCCTTCTCCCATTGAAAGCTGCTTAAAATCACATTCAGCAGATACTGTGACCATGCAGGCTTTGTGGTCCCTTATTGTTCGATACTTATGATCCCTTATTTTTCTGTACAAATATGTCTTGTTCCTTGCCTACATATCTGCTGCCCCTGTTCTCTGCCATAGATAATAAAGTCATAACTGTTTACTATATGACCAGATGCTGAATATGATCATTTGTATGAAGAGATGTAATATATAGAAAGAGAAAGGTCAACAGAATGGCAACATCAAATATTAGAGGCATATGAATAATTTTTTGTATAGGAAAAGATTAAACCAATTAGGGATCACTTAATTCAGATGATACAAGAAGGGGATACACAAGAAATTGAACCTTTTTGGCAGAGACCAAGTATGGGAAATATCAGCCCAAAATGTGATTTCTGTTTCAGGAAAGTTAGGAGTATATGAAATGCTGTCTTAACACACATACAGGCAGGGCCACAATCCGCTGCAGATCAGCTCTGGGAAGACTCAGATTAAGGGATTTACTCCAGCACTCAGATGTCCATCTCCCTGGGAGTGCAGACCCAAAGATATATTATGAAATTCGCCCCACCCTCAATGTGAAGAGAGGTGTGTACACTTCTTACTCTCCCCCCTCCATTAGAAATTACAGAATTGGGTTTAATAATAAAACAAATTTTATTAACTATAAAAGGCAGATTTTAAATTATAAAAGGGGTAACAGAACAAAGCAGATTACTAAGCAAGTGAAATCAAACATGAAAACTAAGTTAGTTTCACTAAAGAAATTGGTTACAAATAGTATTTCTCACCCTAGATATTGTTGCAGGCAGTTTGCAAAGTTTCTGTCGTTCAGAGTTCCAGTTATATTCCTTTTCAGAATGGACCCCCTGTCTCAGTCTGGACTCCCCCCGGCCTTTAGTCTTTCTTCTTGGGCAGACAGACCATGGAGAGGAGAAGTCCTGTTTGCCTTCCTCCCCACCCTTAAATAGGATTTAAATAAAGCGGGAATCCTTTGTTTCCCAAACTTAACCCCACCTTTCCTTACAGTGGAAAGTTACAAGAAGTCCCTGGTAATGTTTTAGTATCAGGTGACAAGACCACCTGATTCTGTAGGATCACAGAGTCCATGAGTCAGTGGCAGTATGGAGTGTCCACAGGAAGGCCAAGCTTTTCACAGTCCATTGTCCCCGCTAATGGGGCATCCGCTCTGTCTGGCTTTTCCATTGTTGTACCTGAAGTGCTAGCAGTGGGTGTCACCCAAAGTAGCATAGTTGAAATACAGCTACATAGTCAATATTTCTTACTTCAGATACAGAAATGATACAGACATACAAATTGGATAATCGCATTCAGTAAATATCAGCTCACATGAGCCATCTTGCATAAAATATATCTCAGTTATGTTATATTCATATCATCGATTTTTAGAACCACATTTAGGGGAGAACTGACATGTAAGCAGTGTATTACGCTTCGTTTGCGTGCTCTGTTTTATTTTCTTAGTAATCTGCCTTATTCTGTCTGCTAACTCTAACTACTTAAAATACACCTGTTATAGTTAATAAATGTATTTCTGGTTTACGATATAACCCAGTTTATGTGATTTCTAACAGGGGAGAGGGGGGTGCAAAAAGCTGTGCATACCCTCCTCCACATAGACTCATAGACTCATAGACTTTAAGGTCAGAAGGGAGCATTATGATCATCTGGTCTGACCCCCTGCATGCTGCAGGCCATAAAACCATCCCTACTCCTTCCCTGGACTCTGCTGTTGAAGTCCCCAATCCTGTGTTTTAGTGACTTCAATCGGCAGAGACCCTCCTGCTAGTGATCCCTGCCCCATGCTGCGGAGGAAGGCGAAAAACCTCCAGAGGCTCAGCCAATCTACCCTGGAGGAAAATTCCTTCCCGACCCCAAATATGGCGATCAGTAAGACCCCGAGCATATAGGCAGGAGTCTCCAGCCTGACCCCTGTTAGCCATTATACTATTTACCTACCATTGCTTGGTTTTCCTTGCCTACAATGTTTTACCATTAAACCATTCCCTCCATAAACTTATCTAACTTAATCTTAAAACCAGACAGTTCCGTCGCCCCCACCATTTCTCTCGGAAGGCCGTTCCAGTATTTCACCCCTCTGACGGTCAGAAACCTTCGTCTAATTTCAAGCCTGAACTTCCCCACGGCCAGTTTATATCCATTCGTTCTTGTGTCTACATTAGTACTAAGCTGGAATAATTCCTCTCCCTCCCTTGTATTAATCCCTCTAATATATTTAAAGATAGCAATCATATCCCCCCTCAGCCTTCGCTTTGTCAGACTAAACAACCCAAGCTCCTCTAGTCTCCTTTCATATGACAGGTTTTCCATTCCTCTGATCATCCTAGTCGCCCTTCTCTGCACCCGTTCCAGTTTGAGTTCATCTTTTTTAAACATGGGAGACCAGAACTGCACACAGTACTCCAAATGAGGTCTCACCAGCGCCTTATACAACGGAAGCAGGACCTCCTTATCCCTACTAGATATACCTCGCCTGATGCATCCCAAGACAGCATTGGCTTTTTTCACCGCCACGTCACATTGTCGACTCATAGTCATCCTGCGGTCTACAAGGACCCCTAGGTCCTTCTCCTCCTCCGTTACTTCTAACCAATGCGTCCCCATCTTGTAACTAAAATTGTTATTAGTCATCCCCAAATGCATCACCTTACACTTTTCACTATTAAATTTCATCCTATTTCTGATACTCCAATTCACAAGCTCATTCAAATCTCCCTGCAGAATATCCCTATCCTCCTCCGAATTTACAACGCCTCCCACCTTCATATCATCCGCAAACTTTATCAGCCCACTCCTGCAATCGGTTCCGAGGTCAGTTATAAATAGATTAAATAAAATGGGTCCCAAAACCGAACCTTGAGGCACTCCACTAGTAACCTCCCTCCAACCTGACAGTTCACCCTTTAATACGACCCGATGCATTCTCCCCATTAACCAATTCCTTATCCACCTCTGGATTTTCATATCGATCCCCATGTTTTTCAGTTTAACCAATAATTCCTCATGGGGTACAGTATCAAATGCTTTACTGAAATCCAGGTATATTAGGTCCACCGCATTTCCCTTATCTAATAAGTCCGTTACTTTCTCAAAGAAGGAGATCAGATTCGTTTGGCACGATCTGCCCTTCGTAAAACCATGTTGTAATTTATCGCAATTGCCATTAACCTCCAGGTCCTCAACTAGTTTCTCTTTCAGAATTTTCTCTAACACCTTGCACACTACAGATGTTAAACTAACAGGCCTGTAGTTACCCGGATCACTTTTTTTCCCTTTCTTGAAAATAGGAACCACATTAGCTATTCTCCAGTCTAACGGGACCACCCCCGAGTTTACAGATTCATTAAATATTATCGCTAATGGGCCTGCTATTTCCCGCGCCAATTCCCTCAATATTCTCAGATGAAGATCGTCCGGTCCTCCCGACTTAGCCCCATTAAGGTGTTCAAGTTTTGTTTCTACCTCGGATACGGTAATCCCCCATCCTGAATGCCCCTCTGTAATGGTGCTAGTATCCCTAATACCTTCATTGGCCTCATTAAACACCGATGCAAAATATTCATTGAGATATTGTGCCATGCCTAGATTGTCTTTTATCTCCTCTCCCGCATAGTCTTCAGTCACATTGAGGGAAGAGTTTGTACTCCAATGAGGGGGTGGACATCTGGGTGCTGTGGCAAGCCTCTTAAGCTGAGAATGCCCAAAGCGAATCTCTGTCTCTCTGTGCAGCTGGGTGTGGCCCTGCCTGTGTTCTTGGCTGGAAAAGGCAGGGGAGCCTAGCCCAGCAAGGCCAGGTAAAAGGGGGCCCAGGCTGGCAGAATAGTCTGACTCAGTGGCATCCCAGCACACTAGGTGACATCCCAGGGGGTCTAACCCATCACAGCAGGTTCTCATACAAATTTATGACTTGGCTATACAATTTTTTTTCAGTCCTTCTTGCTAGACAGCCCTACTCAGGAAGCAATTAGGACTAAAGAGAAGTTATGAAGTATTGTTTCTTTGCCACCTCAGCGTATGGCACAAGGTTGCTGGGAACATTAAAACTTTAATGAACTTCATCTACATGGATATTTTATAATAGTCTGAATCTTAATGTCAGCAAGTCACTGCAAAGGGCTTATTGCAGAAAACACCACAGTTCTGCAGGAGAGCAACTGTCAGTGAGATCAGTGACCTGTTAATAGATTCTTTCACTGACTTAACTTGAGTAGCCCCAAAGAATTATCTCAAAGGATACTACCATATTGAAGAAGTGCAATATATGACTAACCCTGTCTTCTCTAATTAGACCACTTGGGGCCTGATTCTGTTCTCTCTTACTTCAGTGGAGATCAGTGATGCTACATTGGTGTAAAATTAGTGTAAACAACAACAGATAGCATTAAGTGGGATTAAAACTATGTCAAAGAGGGGAAAGCAAGATGAGATAGGAAAAAAGGCATGTTTGGCTTTCTCCCCACATGGAGCAAGGATAAAGCAGGGACCAAATCATGACTTAGGCACACTTCAGTCCCTGCTTTCGTCCCATAGTGCGATTATGTGCTGCCCTTTACTAAGACTGGATTGCAAGATATCAGTCTTAACCCATAGTATAACTCTGTAGCAAAGTTGAATTCGAGTCTGTAATTGTTTCACTGCATTGCACTGTGCATGTTCATTTCCACTTACAGTAAACATCTATCTATCTGATCTATGATGTGGCCAGATATTCGGCTGTGTGTTCTTTCTGCGTGCTGCACTGGCTGTGGCCAGAAAGACCATACAGCAGTCTCTGATCGAACTGCCCAATAACAACAGACCCATTTAGTAGCGAAGGCACTCGGTCAGGTTTATTGCCGAAGAAGCACGGTGCTAATGCACCAGCTCAATGGTTACAGGTCACACTAACACATGTATGCCCATGACAATGGACCATCTCAGTCAGTGGTGAGACTTTTCACTGCCCCCTAGGCCAGCCAAATGGTTAAAATGAGGTATCCCAACATTTATAGACTGAGACAAACAATGTGGGATAAACAACTTACATAAGAACATAAGAATGGCCGTACCGGATCAGACCAAAGGTCCATCTAGCCCAGTATCCTGTCTACCGACAGTGGTCAATGCCAGGTGCCCCAGAGGGAATGGACCAACAGGCAATGATCAAGTGATCTCTCTCCTGCCATCCATCTCCAGCTAGGGACACCATTCCTTACCCATCCTGGCTAATAGCCATTAATGGATTTAACCACCATGAATTTATCCAGTTCTCTTTTAAACGCTGTTATAGTCCTAGCCTTCACAACCTCCTCAGGTAAGGAGTTCCACAAGTTGACTGTGCACTGCGTGAAGAAGAACTTCCTTGTATTTGTTTTAAACCTGCTGCCTATTAATTTCATTTGGTGACCCCTAGTTCTTGTATTATGGGAATAAGTAAATAACTTTTCCTTATCCACTTTCTCCACATCACTCATGATTTTATATACCTCTATCATATCCTCCCTTAGTCTCCTCTTTTCCAAGCTGAAGAGTCCTAGCCTCTTTAATCTCTCCTCATATGGGACCCGTTCCAAACCCCTAATCATTTTAGTTGCCCTTTTCTGAACCTTTTCTAGTGCCAGTATATCTTTTTTGAGATGAGGAGACCACATCTGTACGCAGTATTCGAGATGTGGGCGTATCATCGATTTATATAAGGGCAATAATATATTCTCAATCTTATTCTTTATCCCCTTTTTAATGATCCCTAACATCCTGTTTGCTTTTTTGACCGCCTCTGCTTACTGCGTGGACATCTTCAGAGGACTATCCACGATGACTCCAAGATCTTTTTCCTGACTTGTTGTTGCTAAATTAGCCCCCATCATATTGTATGTATAGTTGGGGTTATTTTTTTCAAATGTGCATTACTTTACATTTATCCACATTAAATTACGTATCATCTTATGCGGTTTATGACGTTTGTTACCTCCCTTTGTACTTTCCCCTGTTGTTTCAGACAAAATATTTCTATTCACCACCTGTCTTTGTACTTTTACTCCTAATGTTTTAGATAATATATCACTATTAATCACTTTTGTCATACCATTTTATTGTGTGCTAGGCGAAGGTATTCTTGTGCTGGCCTGTGGGAATGTGTTTACATATTCAGTGTGTTTTAGCAATGCTAGCAATAGTGGTTCTGAGTTCGTGTACCAGATACTGACTTGCTGGCCAGCATCTGTTTTTGACAGGGCCTGACTGTTGCTCCTAGCATAACTTTTGCTGATTTTGGTTCAGGCCTCAGGCCATACACTAGGCCCATACTTCAGGCTCTCTCTTTCTACTACATACGGAATTATACCAAATTTATCACTGTAGTGTCCAAGCCCCATCCTATGAATTTGCTCTATTTAAAAGACTGATTTTTTTTTGAATAAAAATATTATAAAAAAACCCCATGAATATTAAAGAGAACAAGAAATCTACTGCATTTCAGACCAAAAATATTGGGCTCAGAGGAGGACATAGTTTACTGTACAGTACAAATATATTTTCTCTTTTCTATTCATAATTCACTGGGGCTTTTGTCTGCTGAAACTGTATACCTGCAGTATAAACTAGGATGAGCAGGGTCTAAAAATACATTCACACACAATAAAAATCCTATAAATAAAATACAATTCCCTGGCTGTGTAAAGTTTTACTACAGCATTGTGTTACTATATATTATTTAGATGGCATTTCTATTCTAAACTCCTCCTATTCTTGGTTGTTTATAACTTTCCCAAAGAAATCATCCTTTATCTGAACTTGAATATTAGTTATGATTTTTTGTTTTCAAATGCTCTTTGGTACTCAGATAACTCAAAAATGGCTTTGATATAAAACCTCAAATGTATTATCTTCATAGTCCTGAATGAGATAAAGGTGTTGGCATCTGGCAGGCAGGATGGACAAAGTCTACCAGCTATTTTGCAGGTTGAGTGAGGCAGGAAACGTTTAGAGAGAAGAGGAGATGAAAAAAATGTACCCAATGGGGAACAAGCTGTACTTCCCTGTTCTTTATTGATAATGAAAAATAAATGTATTTTAATTGATCAGTAAATCATCTTACCCCAGGTAAGTGGGTAACCAGAATTTTTCAAGGATGTATTTCTTACACACCAACCAGGTGGTCCATGTGTAGAGTTTGTGTCTAGTCACTGTTAGATGTCACCAACCTCCATTGTGAAGGAAGAATGCTTGCTAAAGCTTTACTGAAGATTGAACAAGGTCTGGATGTCTGCTACACCTGAGTTATTGTACCCTCATACAAGCCATGATACCAATTCATAGATTAAGGTATTTAGGTGTTGCTGCACTCACCATTAAGATTATTTAGTCTGATAACCTAGTTAACACAGACCACAGAACATTACCCAGTAACTTCTGCATCCAGACCATAACATCTGTTTGAGCTCAGATGGGAGTGGCTGGCTCATTACAGAAGCAGCTTTTCCTCTCCTGGAATTGACACCTCCTCATCTATTGTTGGGAGTGGACTACATCCACCTTGATTGAATTGGCCCTGTCAACACTGGTTCTCTACTTGCAAAGTAACTCCCTGCTCTCCATGTGTCAGTATATAATGCCTGCATCTGTAACTTTCACTCTATGCATCTGAAGAAGTGAGGTTTTTACCCATGAAAGCTTATGCCCAAATAAATCTGTTAGTCTTTAAGGTGCCACCAGACTCCTTGTTGTTTTTGTAGATACAGACACTGCTATCCCCTGATACTTAACATCTGTTTGAGGTATAGTTTTCAGAAAGACATACACTCTTAATTTAAGGATTTCAAGTGATAGAGGTTCCATTATATTCCTTGGTAATTTGTTCCAATGGTAATTATTCTCCCATAAAATATTAGCATGTTATTTTTAGTCTGAATTTGTCCACCTTCAGCTGCCAGACACTGGATCCCATTATGCCACATTTTGCTAGAATAGCCATCTACTATCAGATCCTTCCCCATGTAGGTACTTGTAGATCTCTGAATCTTCTCTAGGATAAATATAGATTGACCTTCTTAAGTCTCTCACTGTAAGGTATCACTTCCTGACCTTGACACATGCTTGTAGCTCTTTTATGATCACTTACGCATTTGTCAATAACCTGTTTGAAGTGTGAACACCCAAACTGGACAAGAGTATTCCATTTAATGGTGTCACTAATGCTGCATACAGAGGTAATATCACTTCCTTACTCCTACTTGATATTTCCCTACTTATGCATCTAAGGATTGTGTTTGCCCTTTTACCTAGAACATTGCACTGGGAGCTTATGGTCATATATACATGTGGCACATTCAGTTTGCTATCTACCATTACCCCAAATCCTTTTTAGTGTTACTGTTTTTCAAGATGTCTTCCATCTTTTAAGTGTGACCTACATTTTTTTTCTTAAATGTAGCTATGAACATGCATTTGGCTCTGTTAACACAGATTTTATTCAGATGAGACCACTTTACTTAAGCAATCCAGGTTGTTCTGTATAACTGACCTATCACCACCAATTTTTCTGTCACCCATAAGGCATTGCTGGGTAAAAACAAAAAAACAACATTTTATTCCAGGTTGATGAAGATAATGAAGAGCACAGGGTAAAAATGGATTATTCCGAGATCCCGCTAGAAACAACCCAAAGGATGATGATTCCCCATTTACTATTACTTTTTGAAATCAATTAGCTTATTTTTAATCCATTTAATATGGGATCTACATTGATTTTAGGGTGCTTTTTTATGAGAATGTCACGGAGAACTAAGTCAAATATCTTACAGAAGTCCTCGTATATTATATCAACACGGTAACACAGTTACTTTCTCTTCCGTCAGGTTGATTAAAATTATTCCTTGACTGTAAGATGTGAGGAAATCATTCTGATTCTTTTAAAATATAAAACGGAAATATGTATTAAATACTTTCACCTTGTCTATATCATGATTGACAGTTTCACCATTCTTTTCTAGTACTGGACCTACAGCAATTTTTTCTGATACACTTAATAAATTCCTCCTTATTATCCTTAGCCCTACTGCCAATGATTTTTTTTTCATGGATAGATTTCACTTCCTTTAATGATTGTCTCCATTTCTTAGCTGCCAATTGGTGCTTCCCCATTTTTCCTTGTTATACATAAATATAAATGTTTAATTGCAACTTTTATCCTTTCAACCAGGATTTTTTTCTTCAAAGCGGTCATCTTATGCAACTACAAAATTATGTCACCTGGGGCGTATGGGGAGGCATCTAATAAATGATTCTTAAACAATTGCCAATTTTTTACATTTTCATTTTTTTCACTTCCACTCAATTTTGCTCATTGTTGGTTTTTTTTTTTTTTTTTTTAGGAAATTGGCCCTTTTAAAATCATCAAGTATATATGTTTGCACATAACAAATGAATTAGGTCTTGATCACTTTCATCTATGCAACCATGAATGTTTAGTTCAGCGATCAATTAAACTTCCTCAATCAGAATGAGGTCTAACGTAGAAATACTTCAAGTTGGCTGCAATACTTTAGTATTAGAAAGTTATTACCTATATTTTTTTAGAAACTCCAAGAATGTTTTACTAAGAGCAATGTGAGACCTCTATATATTCCCCAAGACTGAAATTCTTCATGATAATCCATTTTTTCTTTGTACACATTATAGAGAGATGTTTAAGGAGATGCTCATCCTGTTTCCTTGTCTGATTTATGGTCTGTTAGCAACTCTCATGAACACCCTAACTTGCAATGCATCAGTTAGAATATTGATCCATAAGCATTCCAGGTCATGTCCTTCTGAATTATGAATATCTCTAATGCAGGTAAGGCTATCTTTGTTGTAGAGTTCACCCCTTCTTCCCCGTCTGCCCAATCTGTCTCTCCTAAATAGGATGTATCCAGTAATTTTAACATTCCAATTATGTGACTCATCCCGTTAGATTTCAATAATAAAATTATATCAAATTTCTCTTCATAAAAGACCATTTGTAGTTCCTTTCTTTATTTCCTTGGCTCCTGGCATGGGTATATAGGCACTTGATTTTTTCTCCTTACATTTCTTGATTGATATTGATCCCTGTTGTCTCTTTCATTGTCTTGAAAAGTTTTGCCCCTCAAAACCAGTGGGTCCCTTGAGATTTTTACAAAGGGAGCCCATTGTTCTCATTTATATAGAGAGCTTTGTATGTTTATGGATGTCATACCCAGTGAAAACTATTCAAAAAGTATTCAAGTAAATTGATTTGAATAAGAAAACAAAGTTGCTATGTTGGTATTTGCAGTGCTATTTATTTGTGCACATGAAGTGAAAGTCACTAATACTCAAATGAATATTAATTTAACCATATGTTCATGCTAGAAAGTTCGGACAGCCATCATGAAATGTCCTTGATTTACCTTCTCTGGTTTATAAACATTTTGGTCACTTGACCAGGGAGCAGAAACAATACCACGAGACAACGTTGACCAAGAGCTCACTTTGCAAATGCTGCCAAGTTTATTACTGAATTCACTGTGACTACTCATAATAGTAAGCAGTAAGTGTAGGATCTGACTGAAGTGACACTATTAATAACAAATAGGAGCCAGTCAGTGTGAAGAGTTTGTGAATAATTCATAGTCTGAAAAATGGCCATATAATGTATTAGAACAATTTCTAACATTAATGAATTTGGTAATACCAACACCTCTTTGCTGATAATTTGCAAAGAGAAAAATTGACTAAAGTCATGAAATAAATTACACAAATGAATAATTTGCCCTGGTCCCACAGATATTTATACAAGGGAATATCTATGCCCCAGGAGTGAACAACTTAGTTGGTGTAAATGGATTGATTATAGGAGGGTGAACAAAATATTATGTTTACAAGTTAACCTGGATAGTTGAGTTTAGGGGGCTTCACATGCGTAACTAAGTGCAGATTTAATCTTAGTGGACACTTATGGGCCTAATGGAATTAAATTTCTGCTGGATAGTGCCTTTACCAAGCAAAACTTTCCTTTTAGTGCCACTCTGTACCTTGGGCGCTGTAGATCACAATAAAAAAGCAATGTAAGAACAAATTGTGCTCCAGTTGCACAGTGGCAAATGAAGAGTAACCCTATAGAAAACCATAATTAAGTGCTATTGATGTTTATAGTGAGTGTACAGTAATTGCTCTTTCATGCCAATACATTATTTAACACAGAAAAAAGAGGCATTAATAATGGAGCACTCCACCACAACATCAATTAGTACAATTTACTAAAAATAATCTATTCATAAACAAAATAAATTATTCTTGAGAAAGGGGCAGATATCTAACAAAAGAATTTGCCCTTCCAGTCTTTTAGAGTATATAAAGAGAATCTTTCATCATATTTTGTGACATCATCAGTAGACTGCAGAAGCAGATCAAGGAAGGCTTGCAAATTTGGCACATAAAAAGTCACTGATTCATCACTTGTTTCAGTAAGTTAACATAGCTGCATTTTTCATGGTTATTTCAAAAACCTCTTTCTGCTTCTATTGTATGTAGACTATCAATTTCCAAGCAATTTTTATCTTAGAATTTGGGAGGGTGAGGCATCTTACCCATTTACAGATTTCACAGCTATCTATTCGTACATAAGAATGTCCATACTGGGTCAGACCAAAGGTCCATCCAGCCCAGTATCCTGTCTACCAACAGTAGCCAATGCCAGGTGCCCCAGAGGCAGTGAACCCAACAGGTAATGATCAAGTGATCTCTCTCCTGCCATCCATCTCCATCCTCTGACAAACAGAGGCTAAGGACACATTCCTTACCCATCCTGGCTAATAGCCATTAATGGACTTAACGTCCATGGATTTATCTAGTTCTCTTTTAAACCCTGTTATAGCCGTAGCCTTCACAACCTCCTCAGGCAAGAAGTTCCACAGGTTGACTGTACACTGTGTGAAGAAGAACTTCCTTTTATTTGTTTTAAACCCGCTGCCCATTAATTTCATTTGGTGGCCCCTAGTTCTTATATTATGGGAACAAGTAAATAACTTTTCCTTATTCACTTTCTCCACACCAGTCATGATTTATAGACCTCTATCATATCCACCCCTTAGTCTCCTCTTTTCCAAGCTGAAAAATCCTAGCCTCTTTAATCTGTCCTCATTTGGGACCCGTTCCAAACCCCTAATCATTATAGTTGCCCTTTTCTGAACTTTTTCTAATGCCAGTATATCTTTTTTGAGGAGACTACATCTGTATGCAATATTCAAAATGTGGGCGTACCATGCCTTTATATAAGGGCAATAAAATATTCTCTGTCTTATTCTCTATCCCTTTTTTAATGATTCCTAACATCCTGTTTGCTTTTTTGACTGCCACTGCACACTGTGTGGACGTCTTCAGAGAACTATCCACAATGACTCCAAGATCTCTTTCTTGATTAGTTGTAGCTAAACTAGTCCCCATCATATTGTATGTATAGTTGGGGTTATTTTTTCCAATGTGCATTACTTTACATTTATCCACATTAAATTTCATTTGCTATTTTGTTGCCCAGTTACTTAGTTTTGTGATATCTTTCTGAAGTTCTTCACAGCCTGCTTTGGTCTTAACTATCTTGAGCAGTTTAGTATCATCTGCAAACTTTGCCACCTCACTGTTTACCCCTTTCTCCAGATCATTTATGAATAAGTTGAATAGGATTGGTCCTAGGACTGACCCTTGGGGAACACCACTAGTTACCCCTCTCCATTCTGAAAATTTACCATTTATTCCTACCCTTTGTTCCCTGTCTTTTAACCAGTTCTCAATCCATGATAGGATCTTCCCTCCTATCCCATGACAACTTAATTTACATAAGAGCCTTTGGTGAGGGACCTTGTCAAAGGCTTTCTGGAAGTCTAAGTACGCTATGTCCACTGGATCCCCCTTGTCCACATGTTTGTTAACTCCTTCAAAGAACTCTAATAGATTAGTAAAGTCCCTTTACAGAAACTATGTTGACTTTTACCCAACAAGTTATGTTCTTCTATGTGTCTGACAATTTTATTTTTTACTGTTGTTTCAACTAATTTGCCCGGTACTGATGTTAGACTTACCGGTCTGTAATTGCCGGGATCACACCTAGAGTCCTTTTTAAATATTGGCATTACATTAGCTATCTTCCAGTCACTGGGTACAGAAGCCAATTTAAAGGACAGGTTACAAACCATAGTTAATAGTTCCGCAATTTCACATTTGAGTTCTTTCAGAACTCTTGGGTGAATGCCATCTGGTCCCGGTGACTTGTTAATGTTAAGTTTATCAATTAGTTCCAAAACCTCCTTTAGTGACACTTCAAACTATGACAATTCCTCAGATTTGTCACCTACAAAGGACGGCTCAGGTTTGGGAATCTCCCTAACATACTGAGCCGTGAAGACTGAGGCAAAGAATCCATTTAGTTTCTCTGCAATGATATCATCTTTAAGCGCTCCTTTTGTATCTCAATCATCCAGGGACCCCGCTGGTTGTTTAACAGGCTTCCTGCTTCTGATGTACTTAAAAAAACATATTGTTATTACCTTTTGAGTTTTTGGCTAGCGGTTCTTCAAACTCCTTTTTGGTATTTCTTATTACATTTTTACACTTAATTTGGCAGTGTTTATGTTCCTTTCTATTTACCTCACCAGGATCTGACTTACCCTTTTTAAAAGATGCCTTTTTATCTCTCACTGCTTCTTTTACATGGTTGTTAAGCCACGGTGGCTCTTTTTTTAGTTCTTTTACTGTGTTTTTTAATTTGGGGTATACATTTAAGTTGAACCTCTATTATGGTATCTTTGAAAAGTGTCCATGCAGCTTTCAGGGATTTCACTCTAGTCACTGTACCTTTTAATTTTTGTTTAACTAATCTCCTCATTTTTTCATAGTTCCCCTTTCTGAAATTAAATGCAACAGTTTTGGGCTGTTGAGGTGTTCTTCCCACCACAGGAATGTTAAATGCTATTATATTATGGTCACTATTTCCAAGCGGTCCTGTTATAGTTACCTCTTGGATCAGATCCTGCGCTCCACTCAGGACTAAATCGAGAATTGCCTCTCCACTTGTGGGTTCCTGTACCAGCTGCTCCAAGAAGCAGTCATTTAAAGTATCGAGAAATGTTGTCTCTGCATTTTGTCCTGAGGTGACATGTACCCAGTTAGTATGGGGATAATTGAAATCCCCCACTATTATTGAATTCTTTATTTTGATAGCCTCTCTAATCTCTTAGCATTTCATCGTCACTGTCACTGTCCTGGTCAGATTAGAGCATGGAATTACAATCCATAGAGATTCTATGGAACATGTGGATTCATTTAAGATTTTTACTTCATTTGATTTTACATTTTCTTTCACATATAGTGCCACTTCCCCCTCCCCCTCTCCCCTCCTCCCACCACGCACAACCTGTTCTGTCCTTCCAATATATTTTGTACCCCGGAATAATTGTGTCCCATTGATTGTTCCCACTCCACCAGGTTTCTGAGATGCCTATTATATCAATATCCTCCTTTAACACGAGGCCCTCTAGTTCACCTATCTTATTATTTAGACTTCTAGCATTTGTATACAAGCACTTTAAAAACTTGTCACTGTTTATTTGTCTGCCCTTTTCTGATGTGCCAGATTCTTTTTTATGTAAATGTTTCTCGTATGATCTGCCCCATACTTTATCCTCTTCCATCCTCTCCTCCTGACTAGAACTTAGAGAATCTCTATCAATAGATTCTCCTCTAAGAGAAGTCTCTCTCCAATCCACGTGCTCTGCTGCAGCAATCAGCTTTCCCCCATCTCTTAGTTTAAAAACTGCTCTGCAACCTTTTTAATGTTAAGTGCCAGTGGTCTGGATCCACTTTGGTTTAGGTGGAGCCCATCCTTCCTGTATAGGCTCCCCCATCCCAAAAGTTTCCCCAGTTCCTAATAAATCTAAACCCCTCCTCTCTATACCATCGTCTCATCCACGCATTGAGACTCTGAAGCTCTGCCTGCCTACCTGGCTCTGCGCATGTTTGTTGCATGTTTGTGGAATAAACTCTGATGGCTTTGATTATATTTGTATTCATGTTCCTTAGTTAATATGACAAGGTACATACTGTAGGCCAAACATAACTGGGGGTGGATGGGAATAAAACTGGTTCAGATTTGCATGGAACAGCAATTTTTTTTCTTTATGGATGGAAAGCAGATTTTTATAAAAGGCTTTTTGACAGCTAGAGTGTTTCTTGTGCAAATCATTCTGCCAGTTAAATATTTCACCTTGATACATAACTGAGGTGCTTTGCATAAAACAGTTTTTTTTTCTTCCTGTTTGTTCTCCTTTTGCAAGTGCAGTTCCTCCAGGACATGGAGAATTGTAAAAAATCCATGCCATTACTTTTTAAACTCCTGATACCTTTCACTCCTACACCTCCAGATAAAATTCACCATCGGAACGGTATCCATATAGCTAGGTGACAGAATTCATGGGGACAAACTTTGCCTTACTTACAATGTAAACTCATTAAAACTCAATGAAAATTATTTTGCCCATGCAGCTCTATGTCCACAATTATTGTCCCACCATTAGCTGGGCTAAAATGGTTGCTTGCACACAGAATAGATGAAATATGCATATGGATACACATTTCCTTTGTGAAATGAGAGGTGTCTACCTCCCTTGACATCAGTAGTCTGGTATCTCCTCCATTTGCATTTCAGTATATTATAGCACTGAACACTGTATTATTGCAAATTTATATTACCATAGCATCTAGGGGCCCCAATCAAGAATGGGTTCCCATTAGGCTATGCACATTGTACATACACATTGTAAGAGATGCTACCTACCCTGAAGAGCTTACAGTCTAAATAAACAAAGTGGAGAAAAGGTGAGCTAAAGGAAGAAGTATTATCCTTATTTTACCGATAAAGGCACAGGGAGATTAAGGCATGTCTACGTGGGGAAATAGGTAATAGCTATTGTGGAATAGTCATGAGGCACTAGCTCCCCATGTGGATATTCATACTCTGCAGTAAGAGTGCCTTTGTGCAGTTTAGTTACTCCACATCTCTTATCATGTTGAGATAAGAGTTAGTGTTCAAGCTAACAACCCTTAGATGAAGCCCTGAACTAGATTGAAGGGCACTACAATTAAATGGATTCCTATTGACTTCGGTTAGCTTTGGATCAGGCCCTTATGCACTGATTCAGTAAAGCAGTTAATCACAGAGAAGGACCCTCCCCTCTGGAATTCCCTTCCACCCTTGCTGTGACCTTCAGGAGATGCTGGAAAACCTGTTTGTTTGTTTTTTAGATGCTCTCTAAAGGAGGAGTAGGCTGGATGCATGTAAATTGATTGAAAGAGGAGAATTTCCATTTTAGCCGGCAGTGAAAAGATTGCTAATGGTATGACTCAATATTGTGTATTTCTTAAAAATTCAATTGCACAAATGCCTACTCCCTTGGATAAGCACATGTTTGAGTTGAAATAAAGTGTTAAATAATGTGCGATTTTTTAAAAAAATCCTAAAATCAAGCACTTAAATCCATGTTTAGGCACTTAAATAAAAGAATCCCACTTTTTCAGAGGCATTGAGCAGATGATAGGTTTGATCAGCAACTCTGAAAATCAGACCATTTTATTTAAGTCCCTGAATATGGATTTGGATATTTAACCTTAGGCACCCAAATTGGAAAACTTTGGGTTATCTTTAAAATGTGGGTTATTTTACAAGGAAAAGTGTGAATTATCTGGGTTCATTTTTAAATAGGCATAATAGCTCAATTAGAAGCAAAAGCAATTATAGTTGCAATACGTTCTCTTTTTAAGTTCAGTGACAATTTTGATAAGCTTCTGTATCTTTAGTGGATTCCCATCCTGAAGGGAAAAATGAAATCTTTCCCTTGTAACTTTTCTGCTAATAAGAACAAGAATAGAGGAACTAAACTTTTGGTACTTTAATCCAAACTAACCTCATCAGTCAAGAAAGAATCCTTTCAAGGGAAATGTCAGGAAGGAGGGAGTTCTTACCACCAGCCAGCCATTTCTGTCAAATAAATATGCCATGTCGTCCATTTTACAATTATGCCATAGCCATAGTAGCTAGATATTTGTGAGCACTTGTCTTTGTCTCGATTGGTTTTGGTTTACACGAAAGTGTAAGCACAAACCAAATGCATACATACCAGGCATATGGAAAGCTATTTGGCTTAAATAGACTTTGTAAAATGCCTTTCCTCTTTTCACAAACGGCTAGATTGTGACTTAGACTACATAGCTCTGCAAGGGAATAAGGAGTGAGACCACCCTACACCAACGTTACATCCTTGTTCAGGCTACCTAGACCTTAAATCCAGACTCTATGAGCCCACTTATTTCTTTCCCATTAGACCCCAGGGAGGGGCAGGGAATGGCTAGTGCAGCTAAACTGACATCACAAAGTGTTATAATTTACTGCTGGTGCAAGCCAGCAGCAAATAATTAACCCCCACAGAGCAATAGAAAGGCACCAAGAGAGTGTCTTTCTCAGGCACAAAGCCTCCTGGGGCTAATCCAGGAGTGAGACAGTTTCCACAATACTCATTGGTGAGGGCTGTGCCTCGAGGCACAATCTGACCCAAATTATGTTTGTTTATGGGTAGGGACATTGTTTAAAATGTAACGGTCCTGGACTGGTGATGTAAGAAGCATTCACAATGGTTTAAGCTGCTGTACATAGTGGATCCAGTATATGAATACTGTACTTATGGACTATGCCATGTGAACTTGTGGCAGGACGTGTTTTCAAGCCATTCACTTCTGTGGCTATATCCAGTTTTAGGAGCATCTAATGGCAGTTAATTTTCTTGCTAGCTTAATTTTCATCATGATATTCCTTACTCAAATAGTATTTGTAGAATGGCTAACTAGTGCAAACTCATCTAAAATGTTTTAGGAATACAGTCTGGAGCCAGGTCATCTACTAAATGGTGAAGGGTAAGAGGGAGGCAGAAGGTGCAGGCAACTCTGGGATGAAAAGAGGTGCCTAGGAGGCATGATATGTAAGTTCCCCTGTGAATTTCTAGCCTCCAGAAGTATGCTTTGGTATGCAGCTCATACTAATTATGGACACATGCTGCTCGTTTGGGGCTAGATTGTAGCATCTAGCCACATTCTTGTGTGTATATATGTGATACCCCTTCTGTCCCCAGGAGGGACTGTGGCTTAGGAGTGTGCTTTCCTCTCCCTGGCTGACTAGCTCCTTAGCACAGCATAAAGGAGGAGAGGCTCTGGATAAACCTTCTTAGGTGTAATTTGTCCTCCTGGGGACACATGCTGCTTTGAACACAGGGTCAGTAATTGTCTTTAAGCAGGATATGCTGGGAGAGGAAAGGTCTTTAAACCCCTTTCCACATCTTCATGTGGCCAGGGACAACCTGGCACAATTAAATTATTTAAAAAGCATGGTATACTGTACATTTTCCCCTATTGCTGTAAGCCATCTTATCTGCATCTGAAGTCAAACTGTAGGATTGCATGTGCAGTCAACATTACTGTACAACACGGCCAAAAGCAGCTGAACTGGCCTAGAAACCAGTGTTGGCTTTTTCTCCTACTCCTTGATCCATCCTTGAATATTTTTAACTTCCACCTGCTACTTTTAGCCAAATCTTCTCTAAAACAATTGTTGAAGTCACACTTTAGATCATACAATGGGTGATGCGGTGAGAATGAAATGACTCCAACACCCCAGCCAGCTCATCATCTCATTTCACAGACGTAAGCCCTTCTGTCCGGCAGCCCAAATCCTTCTACCTTGCTACAGATCCTATTATTTTGGTAACGTGTGGAATGTGCTGGCACTAAGTGGTTGTTATAAAGATCATTTCTGTACAAGGGACACCTTCTTCTGGTACTTGCAAATTCTGAAACATGGCTTTCAATCACCCATAAATCTATGAATGTTGGGGGTGGGGGAGAGGAAGAGACATCAAAATTTATTTCTTACATTTAAAATGTCCAGTTTCATAAACTCATGATGAAAGGTGGTAGAAATTGGAGAAGATTATAAGCTCTTTGGGGCAAGAGTCATCTTTTATTTGTTGGTTGTGGGTTTGTATTGCCTCTAACACAATGGTCCTGGCTGGAAGCTTCTAGGTGCTGCTGCAATAGAAATACTACATAATTCTAGACACAAATATCATGTTTAATGCAGGACTAGATTTGGAGTCAGTCTTCAGGACCCTGCAAGGGTAGAAGAGGGAGTGAAAACATCTTGTACTCCCACCTAGACTACCTTGATCTTGTGTCCAGGCTGCAGGAATAAGCAGGACTATGTGGTGGGTAAGGAATGGGTGGATCCTTTCTCTGTTTGCTGGCCAGCACAGCTTATGGTGTTTGGGAAATAGTTATTTGGGCCCAGATTCACAGAAGGACATAGGCATTGAGATACTCAGCATTGCAATATCTAACTTATTAGGTGCCTAGAAAATCACTGGAACATCATTGATCCACAAAATCTGAGTTTGATTGAACAGGGGCACTGGAGCATCTCTCTTTAATTATTTATCCAAAATGGAACAGCTTCAACAGGAGAGATTGAAGGACCCCCCCATCCCCCATCAGAATATCCCATAGCTCAGTGGATGGAGCACATTTTTGAGAGGTGGGAGAGCCCTCTTCAAATTATTTCCCCCCTTTCAATAGAGGTGAGGAATTTGAGCATGCCTACTGGATTGGGCCCCACACATGAGTTAGGTGGCCAAATGCCTATCTTCCCCTCATTTGTGGATCACTCTGGGGCTTAGGTGGGAGACAGGCATCTGGATGTCTAGAGTGAGGCAGCAGTGTGTGCCCAGAGGCAGAAAATTCAGTGCCAGGGGAACTTTTACCTGAAGATGTAGGTGCTGAGTGAATTCAGGTGCCTACAGGGTTCAGTGGGAGTTTTATGGGTTGCAGTGGAGCCTACAACTGGGATTTCGGAGCCTAAACCCCAGACTTACATGCCTAAACCCCAAACTCAGGCACCTATGTACCTCTGTGGTTTGGGGCCTTACTGTTGGTATAGGACAAGAGTAAGGATGATAATATAAGGCAGTAGTGTGAAATCCTGGATCCACTGGTGTTTCATCACTGAGTTAAAGGTAAAATCCTGGTCCCATACATTCCTACTCCCTGTGGAGTGAACTCAGGTGAGAGGGAATTATGGCTTTCTGAATACCTTGGGATGTTCCTGTGGATGCATAAATGTCACCTTCCCCTAGGGGCTGTGTTCTTGTAACAGCATCTGGCCCAGAATGATATTTAAGACATTATCACATTAATGGATTTCATATTGTATGTAGAAAGCAGAGTAAAATTTTTTTAAAGGGTCTGCTTACTCATCCTTCTTTACACTCCTGTCTTACTGTAATCCTTTTTTTCTGCCTGTTGCCTAGATCTTATTATAGTTAAGTACACAAGAAGAAAATATCAAGTTTCTCAGCTCAGTTCCTGTTCCTGCATTTTGGTGCAACACAGCTACCCTGAGTGTGATACACTACAGACAAACCAACCAGGAAGGACACCCATTATATCAAAAGGGAAGTTGAAAGCCTTGAATGTCAAATAATAGAAAATTGTCTCTATTTTAATCACTTTCTATCTGAAGAGTGAGGATAATTTCAACATACGTTTTTAAAAAAGTTTCACTGTTCCAATTAGACCTCTTTGGGAAGTGCTAATTATTATCCTTTAAAGGAGGGGAGAAAAGCTCTTTTATATTGTCATCTCTAACCTTGATTAGTCCTTAAGATAAAATAACTGTTAAAGAAATGTTTTAGACTTTGGTTTCATACAAAATTCATTCTACTCCTAATTGGTAGTCTTTAATAATTTATAAGTATTTGCTAATTTTAGTGTCTTGTCTTTATTCTAATTTTTATTGATTAGGGCCAGGGATCAGAGTCTGAAGGTAGGCTCCCCTCATCAGTCTGAGGACCAGAATTTTCTCCCCTTTTGCCAGAGCTGCCCTCGTCCTCTGTATAGAAGGCTTAAACATCAAGCCACCTTCTAAGGAAGTGTAATTCCCTGGAAGTATTGAGTAATAGGCGCCTCTCCTTTGGGATGACTCATCTGCCTAAAGTCAAGAGTGTCTCCTTCATCAGGGAGCCTGTTAATTAATGGACAGATTCTGAAACCCCTTGCTTGCAGCATGAATAAACCACTCACTGATGTGAATATGGGGTTCAGAGCCTGGCTCAAAGAGGCAAATTCTACTCTGGTTTAACCCTGTGAAATTCCTTTGAAGTTGGAATGGAAATGAACGGAATATAAGTCATGGAAGAAAGGCCCTGATACTGCAAGCAGCTGTGTGGGGGTGGACCTCTGTGCTTGTGTGGAATCCCATTGACATCACTGGGGATCTACAAAGGCACTGGGGCTGCCTGTTCTGAGCAGTTAGCAGGAGTGTGATCTTCTTGCACACTTTCAAATCTGTTTCCTATATATCAATATTACTTGCAAATGAATTGGGGCATTTTTGACACATGCTTTTGCAAGGAAAAAACAGGCTCTTCCTAATCTGACTGCCTAATGTGTTTGTGAAACTTGGAGATTCACCTTGAGCCCTGAATGTGCCAGCACTGGAGACAATTGGGACTGGGTGTGAGTCTACACACACCCCTGACTTCTGTCATCATGATACAAAGATGTGGTTGTGGTTGGGTTTCTTAATGCTTTTAAAGGGTAGTCAGTAAAATACAAAAAAAAAAAATCCATTGTATGTAATGAAAGCTCTCTAAATAAAACCAGCCAAATGAATCCATATTTACTTTCTTTGCTATTTAATTTAGGCAACATCACATCAATAACAAGATTTCAGCCATACATGGCCTTAAACATTGACAGTATTGTGATATTGCCTAAATTAAATAGCAAAGTCAGTAAACTTTGATTAGTCCAGCTGACTTTATTAAAAGGAGGTGTTTGTGTGCGTGTTTGTCCATCTGTCCTAAACTGGTATGCTTTGTTTTTGTTCATTTGTTTCCAAAACACTTCCTATATTCTTTTCCAAGAGTCTGCCTGCTTTTCCTTAGTCTCCTTGTCATGAGTAGATATTCTCATCAAGCACTATAAATGTGAGATTGCCTCATTTCTTTCCATTTGTTTAGACTTAATGGTCATTTGCGGAGAGCATACGGACATTAATGTCTTTCCAAG
Organism: Chrysemys picta bellii; assembly: GCF_011386835.1. Classification (NCBI taxonomy): domain Eukaryota; kingdom Metazoa; phylum Chordata; order Testudines; family Emydidae; genus Chrysemys; species Chrysemys picta. Next base: position 47,069,214 of record NC_088798.1, on the reverse strand, counting down.
ATGTATACTTTCTATTAGAATAACTGCAAAGGGGGGAATTGAGAAATATGTACATAAGAAATTGAACAGCTTTAATCTCTTGGTCACCAGTTGAACTCCAGCTCAGTACAGTTGTGGATGAATATTATTTCTATCAGTGGCTTGGTACCGACAGTACTGCTTCCATTGGCAGCGCTGCTTCTTGGTTGATTCTCTTCTGCTCTTGAGGGCTCCCTGTCTGATGCTTTTCACTTCAGCTTGCAATTGGCTCTCCTCTACACCTTTCCCCTGATCCTGCCATCCTCTAGCTCAAGGCAGATGATCGGGCCAAGCTCATTCTCATTCTCCCAGCATGACTGAGACAGTGCTGGTTTTCCAACCTTCTCTTCAGCCTCCCATTCCGCTTCCTCCCCATCTTGACTTACTCACTTAAAACCAAGGCTTCACTTTGCATCCTGTGCTCAGCTCCCTGCACCTCATGGTGTGGCTTCTGCATGGCTGAAGGAAGAGACAAAGCAATGTTCAATGGCTCCCAATAAGTCTTCCTTAACAGTAAAAAATCCTCCACAAGGATGACCTATTCAGCAAAACGGAAGTGATTTTTGGTGTGGTCATTAGCTGTGGAATCCAACCAACGCTGGCCTTTATCCAGGATATTTTGGAATATCTGCTACATCTTCAGTCATTGGGACTTGGATTTAGTTCACTGAAAGTGCATCTGGCAGCAATATTGGCATTTTATCTCCCACATTCAGGGAACATCAATCTTCTCTCATGCTATGGTATCAAGATTCTTAAAAGGGATCCTTCATCTATATCCCCCGGCTTTGGTAGAGCAGTCCTGTAGTCCTTGTACAGGCAGACTCTGAACCCCACCTCCACAGGGGTACTGCTAAGTGAAGAAGAAGAAACAGTTACTTAGTGTAACTGTGGTTCTTTGAGATGTGATGCAGACATGTATTCCATGATCCACCCTCTGTTCCTTCTGCATTGGAGTCTTGTTTCCGGGCATTTGTGCAAAGGAACAGAGGGAGGATCGAGGTGGCACTGCCTCATGTATCTAGGGGAGGGGCAACAGCCACAAGATGCAAGTGCCGCCTCTGTACTGGTATTGCTAGGTAAATTTCTCTAGCTCTAGTGCGCTGGGCACACACACACGTAAGTGGAACACACATGTATATCACATCTTGAAGAACCAGTTACAGTAAGTAACTGTTTCTTTTCCCATCCTCCCTTGTCTAGATTAAAATGTCTTTGGGACAAGGATTCTCTTGATATATGTTTGTACAGTACCTTGCACCACTCTTAGTTAGGGTCCTATAGCTGCAACTGGAATACAAATAAAAATAGTAAATTAAAAAAAAAAACTTGCAGTACATAGTAACCAAAAATGATTGTGTTAATACTATTTGAAAATGGAGATGTGCTGTAGAAAATTAATGTGCTATAGAATTGATTTCAGTTTTTCCATTTCTCTTAATCAGACATATCAAAACTTCTTTGTCCAAGAGTTGCTAGAATGACAGGATGCAAAATGCATTTACACACAAAAGATTCTAGATACTAACTCATGTGCCTGCAAATTAACATATAAAATTCAACACATTTAATTTCTCCTCACTTCAGGAAATTCCAAGTGAGAAAAAAAAATACAGTTTAAAGTCCCTATAGAGCCAGGATGCTTGTATGATGATACATTTTTTTGAAAGGTTGCTGCAAAGGAATTTCCATGTTTCATTTAACAACCTTCTCTTAAAACCTAGTTTAACCAATTTCTAATTTATCTGCACTTTTACAACTTCCCAGTATAGTAAATTATATTTCAAGATTCAAAACTGATAAATAAAATGTGTCTTTCTAGAGGAATTAGGGAAAGTAAAAAGATGTTAAGAAAAATTAAATCAATTAACTATTGCACTTGTGTGAGAGGTATATAGCTATAGAACGAAAGTAGCTCATTGATAAATGAAGGCATAATACAAGGATATTCCATAATCTAGAGTTCAATGCTAAAAGTGCCTTGTCTCCAGCTCTCACAGGTTTCTTCTACTCTAATGGTTTCTGTGTCCATGACAAGTACAGGTGTTACAGATGGAGAGAGCATCTCAAAGCTATACCACTGAGACCCCTGAATATTAAAACCAGGACCTTAGATGGACCCAGAGGTGAAAAGCAAAACACCAGATGGTAAAGAATGCTGTTGTCATTAGCTGGAGCTACCATGTGGTGGTACCTAAAAAGGCTCACAGAGTCTAATTTTTATCTACCTTCCTTGATCTGGACATTCTGAAATAGTTCTCCTGTTGTCCCCTCTTGCCCCACTACATCCATTGGATAGTCAGGCACAATCTGACCCATTATAGGTAATATGGCAAGTACCAAAGTGACCTTATTTAAGGCAAAATTGGCAACTTTAATGGTGACCACTATATCTGATCATGAAGTAAAAACAACCTTGACTATAATTAAGTGGGCATGCAGATACAATACCATTATATTCAGCATGATCTTCTCCAGCCTGTCAAATTCTTTAATGTTGTCTGTATTGGTAGAACATGCTTGGCTTGATTTTTGATTTAAATTTGGTAGTACAGGCAATGGAAGAAGAGGGAATTCAGACTCTGACAACCAAAAGAGAGTGGTGTGAACTTGCAAAACCTGCTTTATTTATGTAATCATATATGAGCATGCTGTACTGCAAAAAAAGCCTTTCAAAGGAATTGGTGATTTATGAATTTGCAGTAAAGAGAATTGGAGAAGTTATTTGCTGCAGTAATATCTTTTTTGCTCACATTAGTAAAGGCCCTAGTAATCCCATTTTGCTTTCATGACTAAGTAGGGAGTTCACATTACCAGCTGCATTTATGATTCACATTTCTTTTTTAAATTTTCAATTTCATCAGCATTAATGCAGTAAAAAGAAAATAGACAAACTAGAGACAGAGAGTATGTCTGTCTGTAGTGGTGGCGATAAGCACACCCACAAGGGAAAAAAAAGTTTGTCGCTTCCTTTGAATGTTTCTTTTCATTAACTCTCAAAATAACACTTTAAAGTTCACTTCATCAAATGAAATGATGTTCCCAGGGCCGGTGCAAATAAGTTTCGTGCCCTAGGCGAAACTTCCACTTTGCACTCCCCCCCCAGCCCTGCGGCAGCTCCCCACCCCCCGTCCGCCCTGAGGCGCCCCCCACATGGCAGCTCCCCCCCTGCCCTGAGATGCCCCCCCCCCCCCAGGGGCAGCTCCCCACCCCAGCTCACCTCTGCTTCGCCTCCTCCCCAAGCATGCCGTCCCCACTCTAATTCTCCTCCCAGGTTTGTGGCGCCAAACAGCTGATTGGCGCCGCAAGCCTGGGAGGCGGGAGAAGTGGAGCAGCGACGGCGTGCTCGGGGAGGGGGCATGTCAGAGGTGAGCTGGGGTGGGAAGCCCTGCGGCAGCTCCCTCCCCCCCGGCCCGGGGAGCTGTGTGGCACCTCCTCACCCCAGCTCACCTATGCTCCGCCTCCTCCCTGAGCACGCCGCCCCCACTCTAATTCTCCTCCCAGGCTTGCGGCGCCAAACAGCTGATTGGCGCTGCAAGCCTGGGAGGCGGGAAAAGTGGAGCGGCGACCACGTGCTCAGGGAGGAACGCTGTAAAAAAAAATTGGGGGCACTGCTTTTTGGTGCCCCCAAATCTTGGCGCCCTAGGCAACCACCTTGTTCACCTTAATGGTAGCACCGGCCCTGGATGTTCCTTAGCAGAGAAAGTACAAGAGACAGAAGAATCTGTGAGTGAAAGATAGAGATTCTATCCCTGATTATGGTCCCTATGTTTCTCTCCCATATAAAAACACTTAGGAAGAAATAAAGTTTTTGTACAACTCCTCAGGTCAATAGTATAGGTTTATTTTCCCTTATGCACCATCAGATCAACATGCAAATGATACAATTGGTGTTAGGTGCGATGTCTGTTAAAGGTTTGAACTGGAAAGAGAAAGAAGTGTCTCTCTATAAACAGCTGAAATTGGTTGAAAGAATAATTCCTAATATATTATTGTCATTAAAAATATGTTCACTTTTAAATACATGAGAAGGTACATGGCCCTGTTATTTCAGGATTTATGTGTAGCTCCAATACATAGTACTTGTTAATCAGTATAAACAGAGAAGAGATAAACTATAGTTATCTCATTTAATGTATGTAAAATGAGCGTTTTCATTCAATCATATATATGGGAAGAATTTCTTTGGCCCCTCTACAATATGCATCAAATTGATAAAGCATAATAAAGGGAATTTTCAGAGAGGTAAAGAATTCAAGTCTCACATGACACTAGAAACTGAAAAATGTGAAATGTAGAAAATTTACAAGGTTTTTTATCCCAAATTTTGCATCCTTATGTTGAGTTTGTGATGGTCAAATAACATTTGGAAATATTTGTAGAAATCATGGTAATTAACTAAAAGTCCAAAAGAGAAGAAATATAGTATATATAAATATAGTAAATATAGTCTCATCTTACAATAACATAAAATAAGATATAGAGAAGGGGACCAGACATGTGAAGGTATTTAGGAGCCTAAAGATGAAGATGGGTAACTAGTGGAATATTCAAAAGTGCATATGTGCCTAGCTCCAATTGAAATAAATGAGCTTTAGGCTCCTTGGCACTTCTGAAAATCACCACCCTGAACTTTAAGCAGGGAGGGGTTTGTCTGGCTGGCTAGGAGAAGAAGGCAATGCTTTCTGGCTTGGGGGGAGGAGGGGAGATGTAAAACTGCTGGAAGAGCAGTCAGCATGGTGGATGACTCACCCAGGGCTGGCTCCAGGTTTTCTGCCCCCCCAAGCAGCGAAAAAAAAAGAAAAAGAAAAAAGCCAATCGGTGGTACTTCGGTGGCAGCTCAATCGTGCCGCTCCATTCTTCGGCGTCAGTTCGGCGGCGGGTCCTTCACTCCCTCTCTTCCTCTTCGGCAGCACTTTGGCGGCAGCTTAAAGAGGAAGAGAGGGACTGAGGGACCTGCCGCCGAATTCCCGCCGAAAACCCAGACGTGCTGCCCCAATAGCGGACGGAGTGCCGCCCCTTTGTATTGGCCACCCCAAGCACTTGCTTCCTTAGCTGGTGCCTGGAGCCGGTCCTGGACTCACCACATAGGAATGAAGGGTTTAAAAAGGTCAGCCTAGGCCTGGCCTCTCTCCTCATCACTCGAACAGGCTGGGCAGCAGGCACAGAGGCTCCTGTGCATGGCTTGCTGCAGGACCACATGGAAGCCAGCATGTAAAGCAGCATGTCTCCAGGGGCACAGAGAAGGGTAAGCTCGGGAAAACAGGCCGGTTACCCCCCCGGCCCAGAGACAGGGAAGGGCAGGCAGAGGCAAATTACACAGAAAGGGGACAGTGGAAAGCAGAGGAACTAGCATCCTCCTGCCCCAGATACTTCCACCCACAGGCAGGCTGGAAGCTGCAATCGGGGAGGGTGAATTTGCAAGCAACGCTAGTCAGCTTCTGAAACAATCAATGTGCATTGGTGGGGGGGGGGGGGGGAGGGGAGAGGGAGGCAAGGAAATGTAATTGTTTAATGTACTAGCTGTGCTGCAAGTGGATGTATGAGGCTGCAATTCTTTCTGGCTGTGAGTAGGTTGCTGCTCAGGTGCCTGTACCTTTGCTTAAAAGGGGACTAGCAGAGGCAGCAGCTTTAGCACAGGGCAGTCCCAGTGGAGCCCAAGGGCAGGAAGGGGACCCAAGACAGACAGTATTGCCGCAGGGGCAAGGGGAGCTCACATGTACGGGGGCTGCAAATGCCCAGGGTGGTTTATTTAATAACCCAAGGCATAACCCAGGGCAGCCTCATGGACTGAGGAAGGGAAATGACCGAAGGGAAGCGTCCACACATGCAGCTGGGCAGGCTGTGTGCAAATGGTCAGTAAAGTTGTTTCTGAGGTTTTCTCCTCAGTATTACAGTGCTTCCAAAGGGCACAAGGTCACCCATAACCAGAATGTTCTCTTCCACTGAAGGCAAGGGATGGTGGAAATGCTGATCCCAGGGGTGAGTGTGATCTGAACCACACAGAAGTTGCGGGGCATGGGTGGCAGAGGTGGTATCTGGCCATGCTCAACCAGTCACTCAGAGACTTCACCTTAGGGGGACAGGAGTCAGCCTATTGGGGAAGTAAATACTCTAAGCCCAGCAGTGGGAGGTCCAGAAGCCGCACCTTCAGTGGGGGCACTGATGGTATGACACAGCTGCTGCAAGCTAATTTGCATTTACTACAGCAGCTTCAGGCAGCTAGGTGTGCGGGGTCTGCACAGGGTCACAGGGCAGGCCCAGCATGGGCTCAAGTTTGGGCAGCAGGACAGGGGCAGGTCCCCGGCAAGGGTTGCAAAGCCCATGTTGGAAATGAAGCCCCTGGGCATATGGTCACTCATCGGCCATCAGGGCAGGTAACCTCATGGGACAGAATAGAGACTCCCGGGGCCCCTGTGGGGGAGCAGGGCTCTGTGGAACTCCCTCCATGCAGTTCTGAGTACGGTTCTGCCGGGGTGGGTGACCCGATGGAAGTCACCTACTCAGTACAACTAAATATAAAATCCTGAGAGGCGAATATGTGGATATATTATCCTTAATGCACAGGGAGGTGTTGACAGACAGTAAACATGGGCAAGGCAAGCAAAATAGCGATCTGCCCAAGAGGCCAAGGGTTCCTAAAATATGAGAAAATTGGGAGGCTGCCTTCCTCATCTATGCGGGTGTTATAATGCAGGCCTACCCACAGAGGAGCCCTGCCTTGGTTAAGTATACGGATATAATTAGGCAAGCACACAATCTGTTTGGGGGTATGTCCTGGTTTAATTCTAATTAGCAGTTTCAATTAAGGGCAGCAACACAAACTGGGATAAGGTGGCATCACACACTGTGGTTGCAGTGGATGACACCGAGGGTGCCAGGTGTTCATTCGTACTGCAACAAGTTCAGGAGGGGCCCCAGGCACGTAATAGTATTTGCTGGCCATTTAATAATGGTGGTTGTTTTTGCAACCCCTGTAGATACAGGCATGTTTGTGAGTCGACTACTGCCAGCAATTATATTTCAACAAGGCTATGCCCCTGGGCTGTTCAGTATCCTGTGCAGCTTTTCAGAAATCAGTACGATGTTACACTGGGCAGTGGTGCGATCAGCGGGACTAAACCAAGTAGTGCATTATTTAGATAATTTTTTTGTTTGCAGATGGACACATTTCAAGCCCTGGCTAAATAGTTGGGGATACCCCTAGCAGAGGAGAAAACATAAGGCTCTTCCAGTACATTGACCTAACTGGGCATTCAGTGAACACCAGGGAGCGGTTATCTCGACTCCCTTAGGGTAAACTTCAGAAGCTATCGGGGTTGCTCAGGCTGCAAGAACTGCAATCTATTTTGGGGCACCTGAACTTTGCTTGGAGGGTTGTTGCCCCGTTTTGTGCCTGGTGGGCAGCAGCAATGGCCGGCTTAGCCAGGCCACACCATTACATACTAGTCACTAGACATATTAAGGAACACTTGAGGGTGTGGAAAGTTTTCTGAGTTGATTTAATGGGGTATCATTGTGGAGGAAGCAATAATTATTACAAAGGGGGTTAAAAATCCACTCAGATGCGACAGGGGATGCAGGTTTTGGGGTGTTTTATCAAGGCAAATGGTGTGCACAAAATGGCCTGCCACCTGGACACAAAATGGGGTTGTGCATGACATGACCTTTTTGGAATTTTTCCCCATTTTCGTTGTGGGGGTCATTTGGGGATCGGCGCTGCCTAATAGAAGGGTGTGCTTCTGGTGCGACAACATGGCAGTGGTATAGTTATCAGTCGTCAAACTTCCAGATCACACGGAGTTATGAAGTTGGTAAGGGCGTTTGTTCTACAGTGCTTAACCTTCAACATCTGTTTTTCTTCCAAGCACGTGCCGGGCATGGATAATGGCATAGCAGATGCCTTGTCTCGTTTCCAGTTTGACAAATTTCATGAGTTTGCAACAGGGGCTAGCAGTGAACTTGAGCTATCTGAAACCTCGGAATGTGATGTGATCGGCAGAATGGAGATTTTGGCTCCAGCTTACAAGTTGTTTATTTTGTTTTCTTTTAAGGAGTTGTAACCGAGCGGATTCACCCCTGCGGCGCCTCCTGCTGGTCGCCAAGGGAATTAGCTCTTCAGCCTCTGGAGCGCCCTCTGCAGGCCAGTGATCCACCTGGCCTCTTCCTCGGGGCTCCCGTGTCCCTCCCAGGACCCCGGTGCCCCATACTCTAGGTCTCCCCTCCCAGGGGAACCTCCACCCACTAACCCCACCTCATCTCAGGATAAGGCCACTGCCAGTCCCCAACTAGTCCCCACTCTCTGGGACAGACTGCAGTATAGGCCACTCATCATCGGCAAGGTTGGGTTTGAACCTGCTGCCTTGGCCTAGCCCTGGGCTGCCCTCTGCAACCCCCAGTACCCCTTGGCCTTCCGCTAGACCGCAGCCTGGGGCTATCCAGGCTGGAGCTCCCCAGCTCCTCAGCCTGTCCCCAGCCCTGCTCCACTCAGGTACGCTGTCTCTAGTCCCTGCAGCCAGGCCCTTCTCTCGCTGCACTCAGAGAGAGACTGCTGAGCTTCTGGCTGCCCTGGCCTTTATAGGGCCAGCTGAGTCTGTTTGGGGCATGGCCTCAGCTCCAGCCACTTCCCCCAATCAGCTCAGCCTAAAAGCTGCTTTCTCCAGCCACAGCCCCCTCTGGACCGGAGCGGAGTTACCACTCCACTACAGGAGTCTTGTCAATTCAAGGATCCAGAGAATGGGTCACCTATGCAGCCCTTCATGGAGGGCGGTTCTTGCAGTCAAGGACAATGCAGTTGCTGGTGCCCCTTAATGATCACACATGGGACAATGAGTCCTTTATCCCCAGTAGGGCTGATAAGAAAAAAGCCATTTAGAGATGTCTGGGAACCTGGCTGGGTGTGGGGAGGAGGCAAGCTAATGGCTGGCGCCTCCTTGTGGTGGATGTTCAGTGCAGGTACTCCATAAATTAAGGCACAAAAGAACAGAAAATGGCTTGGAAAAGAAATTAAGGAGAGGTGTTTGGTAACTGAGCAAGCCGGGGGCAGTTGAGGACTCCTATGATTTGTACAGCAGGGAGCCAACCCCACCCCATCATTATAGTCCACCTTAACCCCTCTTACGGGGGGACGACGGTCGGTAAGGTCCCGGCAAGAGAATTGCTGGAGGGACCTGGATGAAAAAGGATGAGGGGACTGTGGAAGCCCCCTCCTGGAATTGGCAAGGTCTCGGCAATGAATCTGCTGGAGGGACATAAATTTTGCGCCTGCACTGTATATGTTTTATCCGCCGGGTTAGTCCCAGACATTTGTCTAATAATAAAGTTGTGACCTGATTAAACCCATATCTAATGTTTCCTGTCATTCTTTTGGCATAGCCAGACAATCCCAATACATGTGTATTTGCATCTTCAGGATCCATTTAAATAATTTTAACAATCTGGCCCAAGAAAGAGAAGAGTATAAGCCAATTACTAGCTACGATCATGGTGAAGCTGTCCCTTACTATGAAGTGTGACAAAGTCAGACTTGACAGCTGTAAGAGAGTGGTGGAAGGAGGACATGTCAGGCGTAGAATGGTGAAAACTCTTTTCCCTATGAACTGAAAAGAGGCTATCTCAGGTTAATAAGACACCTGAGTCCAATTAAGAGCTGCCAGTAACCTTTAAAAAAGCTCTCATTTGGTGGGAGAGAGAGAGAGGGAGGCAAGAGGGATGAGGAACAAGCTGCAGCAGGTTAGGGACAGCAGGGAGAAAAGACTTCTCCTAGATAGAAGGCGGTTCCCATCCTTATAGGGGAAATAATCAAGTAAACTTCTGTTTGGGGAAGGACTGGCAGCCAGAAACCGGTGTAAAAAGGTAACACCCCAGGGAGGAGGTAAGGAAGTGTATTTCTTTGGTGTTGTGAGTTTATTTTTGCTTAAGAGAACTACTCGGACCTACCCTGAGGGCCACCTTGTAAATATTGAAAAAATAAACCAAAGTGAAGAACTAAAAACCTCCAGAGCAGGACTGATTTACTCCAGGCCCCCACCATCAGAGGGAGAACTTCTGAGGCTGACCAGATGAAGGAGGTGCCTTGCCACAATACTGATGCCCAGTTAAGTACATCATGAAGTTTTTATACCTTTCTTGATGCCTTCATCAGTGGCCACTACTGGAGTAGTGTAATGTAGCTGTGTAATTTGCACATTCAAATATCCAGTCGACTTCTCTGGAAGTTTTAGATGCATAAAGAATTCAGGACTAGGCCTCAAAGTGAGCACTTACTGTTTTCTAGTTGGGCATTTCTTATTTTCTTGCATATTATTGTTCTCCATTTCCTTCTTAGTACATCTCATTCTCTATTCTAATATTGTAGCAAACTACAGTGGGTTGTCACTGATGGTGCCTAGACCTTTTTCTTGACAGTTTTCAGTAAATGCAGAATCTGAACCTAAAATGGTAGCTAATTGAAAAGGGTATTAAAAAGTGTATTAAGTAAGCCTTTTTATGAAAACCTGTAAAATTCGGGGTGATTGTGAAATGTATGCATTAGCACTATATGAGAATTATGGATACTCACTGATATGCTTCAAAGTTTGTGACCAAACACAGGGGAAAAATAGGTTTTCTCCTAGACAGGAGATATCTACCTGCAGCCTCATTTACATGCCCATCAGCTAGGGGATGGAAAGTCAACAAGAAGGGAAGAAAAGCAGGAAGCCTTTCTTCCTCTTCAAACAGGATCAATGAACTTTCAGAATGTAAGCAAAAACAGAAAACCATTTTGGTGTCTATGACTGGCCACATCCAAAAGGCCAGAGCTCTTGTACCTCTGATAAAACTGAATCTTTCAACCAAGGTGGTTGAAGTCTCTGGGAACTGAATATAGGTGAAAAATGTGCTTAGGCAAGGATTGAAACTTGCTAAAGTTCAACTTTAGTCTTAGAATAATATTTTTCCTTTTGTTTGTTACTCCTTACGCTTGTTATCACTTACATGAATGACTTTTGTTTAATTAACTTGTTTTACTTTTACTATAAACCAATTCGATGCACTGATTGAAGGGAAGGGTGTATTAACCCCGGTTAAGCAGACAGGCTGCAATGTATTGTATTGTCTGTTTAAAAGAGCAACTAATTAACTTATATGAGTGTTCAGAAAGGGGGCTGGATGCTGCTGGGAGACATCTCTAGGGAATTCCGGAGTTGGGGTTCACTGCTGGTTACCTGCAAGGCAAGACTTGGACTGGCAGAGTCCAAGGCAGGCTAGCTTGTGTTCCAGGGACTTGTCACATAGTCAAGTTTTGCTACTGCTAAACTAACTTAAATAAGCTAGAGAACTAAATAAACACCATCTGAAACTGGTAAATAAAAATATATCTAATATTCAGTATTTAACTGAATATTAACTTTAGGTCCAGATGAAAATTAATAGCGTTTATTCAATCAGGATTGTTGTTGAGATGTTGGATGTTTGCTGTTTACACCAGAGATTCTTCATCTTCTTTCCCAAATGTAATGTACATCTCTACAAAGAGTACAGTGGATATTAACTGAGGTATACTCCTGGGACTTCTAAATATGTCTAAACACTATGAGTGAAATGCTGACTTCACTGAAGTCAATGATAAAACTCCCATTGTCTTCAGTGAAGCCAACATTTCATTCCAAGCATGTATTTGTACTTCAGCATAAAAGGTTGTATACACTTCAAGTTATTTGTTCATTCATTCATGTGTGCATAGGAGCTTGCATGCAAGAGACACTTCATCATTGGGTACATACTCACCCGGTTACAGAGCTTGGCATAAATTTCCCATGCTGTTACAATTACAAAAATTTGGGGAGTGGGAGTAAATTAGACATGTAAATACATACACATATTTGCATGCTCATTTCCCCAATGGACCTTTTGAAAGTCAGGCCCACAAACTTTGGTCAAAAACCAGGTCAACAACATGCTGAAAAAAGAAAATAGAACAGATAAAGTGAATCCTGCTTTTACTGGTAGGACTCAAGCTTGAAGAAAAGAAGAGAGCAGTGTCATGTACTTTAAAAAGGAGCAGTGGGCATCTTAGAAGAGTATGTGTTCCAAATGGCAGTGTGTCTAGTGGCCAATTGGTGATGGCCAGTAGAACAGACAGAATGTGTATATAGATATGCATACACATCTACCAAATTTAATATCTGTGTGTGTGGGGTGGGGGGGAGAGAGGGAAAAAAATAATTTCAATTAAACCATGTTTTCAACCTTTGTTACCCGGGGTTCTTTCAACCCAAAGCTCTTGGTAACTTTTACTCTGTGCGAGGAGGTGTCAGGAAATATATCGGGGAGACACGGCCGTCTGACCGATAGATGGCTGGCACAAACAGGACAACACAAGAGTGCTTTCACTTAAAGCTTAATTTTACTTAATCTCAAGCATTTACACACGTCCGCAACAAGATTAGTAAAACACCCTCAACACTTGATAATTACCGAAGCTGAGTGTGGCTTTCGAGTGATACAGCGGCAGCCCGTCTGCCACTGGGGAACACAAGATGCCTCCAGAGGAAGAGGCCAGTCCCAAAGAGTCCCACCTATCTCAAGCTTTTTCCCCTTATTTATACATTAGTAATAGAATGACATGTCCCTTAAAGAAAACTTGTCAAGCAAGCAGTTCCAATGGGCAAGCAAGAGGCTCTTTCTGATTATTGAGTAACCACGTGTGGGTCTTTCCAGAGTTTGCAGCCTTAAGACCCCAATAGACATTCCTGGGGGTACATCCTGCTCTTTTAAAATGCATGTATCAGCAACTTCAAAACAATTCTTATCAGGAAGGACACGGGGTCAAGCTGCCCTTTCTATGGCACCCTAACCCCCCTCCCCACCTGCCTTGGTCAAGCTGCATGTCCACTTTACAGCCTACTGACTAGGTTGCTTTTTAACAATAAGCCATAGTGATTTCAAGCACTTTACTGGTTTGCCAAAGTCTCCCCGTACACCCTCACATATTGCCTTTGCAAGAACATTTGAGTGCTCTAGCTTAAGTACCCACAGCATGCATAAGAGCAAATTTTGAGTTCAAATATTTAACTATTTCCCATAGTCTAACTGCAAATTGCACATTAAAATGCAATATTCCAAAATAATTGTTTGTGCTGTGTTGCTTAGTGGCATATGTATCACTAAGAAGCGAACTATGTGACTTAGGTAATTTAACAACACAACACAAATTCCAAATATTTGCAAAAAATATATATATTCAGGAGCTATTCAGGGAGGACAAACCATTACTTTACACAAATAACTGGGGTAAAAAGTTAATAAATTAGAGAATTGTGTACTCTTACAAACAGAAAAGGCTGTGAAGTTCAGTGAATAGATTACTTTTTATGAGTTATTTACTCATCCCTACCATCCTTATCCACAACCCCTTCTGGTGTATATGCATAGGTTAGATAACCTAGCCCCTGCTTTAGCACTCTGAGCACTACGTAAGAAGCCTACCCTACTACTCCTCGGGGACCGGGGTGACGCAAGGTGGCAGAGTTGAAAGAGCATGGGCAATTTCTTTCGCTTCTGCAGCATCACAACACAGGACAGGATATGTCCCTTATTATGAAAAAATAGTATTTTCTTTTAGTTGGACCCTATAACAATTCAAACCATTACAAAATTCACAGTCAGAAGACCATAACACGTACACTATGCATATGACTGCAGAAGCATAGACCTTGTATGGGACACTGTTCATATTAATATGTGATTAAATTTGAAAATCCGTGTGTTTTTTGTTATGTGCACAAAGCAGTGAGCTACAGTTGTACATTGTCTTTAATGCTCTGTCTATGCCCCCTTTCCTCGTGACATGACACTCAATCTTCATTATATTTAGAGTGTGTAAGATAAAACCTGTCCCTCGCTACAGCCAAGCAGTATATCGCTACAGCACATTAATTGCAAACTACTGGTCTAGTGCCTATATTGCCAGCGGGCAAGTGAGAGTATGAAATGACTTTCTATAGTTTGCTGAATTATAAAAAAGGTGATTGAAACATGTTAATTTGTCTGATTGCATTCTGTCTGTTCTCCAGCGAATGTTTCAAGTGATAGATGCAGAGGTTGTTACAATGCGATGGGTCATGAAAATACTATTTTTACCACTGTACTACTACCATGCTTTTTCATTTTCTGTTTCAAGGAAACAAGGTATTGCAGACTAAAGATATTTTGATTCCACTTACATTTCCTTATGTAATTACTTAATTTAGATAATCAACAGCTTTATAAATGGTAATAAAAATATACCAAAATGATTATGTATTATGACAGTTTTTTAAATGAAGTTACAAATGCATATCCAAATAAATAGAAAACTGTGCATGCTAAACATATTAAGCATCTAATCTCTCTCTCTAATATGTATATATATATGTAGCAATTACTGTGTATCAAAGATTAGTTAGCAATAGTTATGAGAGAGCCTTAAAGAGGCTGGGGTTTGTGCATGCTTATCTGGGGTCTGGTCTTCAATGGTTGTTTGATCAAGGCCTCATGCTTATTTAGACTACTCAAACTTCTTGGTTACAATGACAGAGTTGCAGTGATTGGTTTCACTCCTATTCCCAATCTCTCTACATAGCAGTCAAAATAACTGCAGCCCTGCATGAGGGAGCAGGGTATTTGTGGTACAGACTCATTAACAATGAGTCATTTTCCTTTTGTGGATGAATCCTATTAGACTAATATGGAAATCTGAGAGAAGAAAATCACTCATGAGATTTCTAGCAATTCTGCTTCAATTCCCAGAGGGAAATACCATAAGAAGACACTTTGTTGCAATATTGTGTCACAGAATTCTGGCCACAAAAAGAATCCAGAAGTGCAAAGGTGCAAGGAATGAAGAGAAGAGCAAAATAATTTCAAAATCTTAAATTAATGCAGGGTAAATTAGAGTTCAGTTCTTGAACTAGTCACAGGTTTAATAGTTTATAAAGCCAGAAGGCTTTATCCAATCTAGTTACCAATGTGATCATCTAGTCTGACTGCTTTCAAAACACAGGAATTAAGTCAAGGAAGTCCTATGGTCTAGTTAAATTACATCAAAACATCCAATCTTAATTTAAACCTCCCCCCCCCCCCAATGGAGGATCCACCACAGTTCTTGATAAATTGTTCCATTGGTTAATTGCCCTCACTGTTTAGAAATAAGTTGCATGTTTTTAAGTTTAAACCTATCCAGCTTCAACTTTCAGCTCTTAACTGTTATACTTAAATCAACTAGATTGAAGAGCTGTCTGTTCCTGTTGTAACTACTTACAGACTGTGATCAAGTTACACCTTAACAGTCTCTTTGATAAACTAATCATATTGAGCTCTTTGGGTCTTTCACTATGAGGCATGATTTCCAATCCTTTAATCATTCTTGTAGCTGTTCTCTGAACCTTGTCCAATTTTTCAACATCCTTCAAATGTGGACACCAGAATTGCACATAGCATTCCAGGAGCAGTCACACCAGTGCCAAATACAGAGGTAATATACCCTCTCTACTCCTACTCAATATTTCCCTAGTTATGTCTAAGGATTGCATTGGCCCTTGATGGCCACAATGTTTGACTCAGAGCTCATGTTTCATAGATCATCTTCTTTTGTATGGTGAACTTGAAGAGCAACATTAAAGGTCAATGTCCAAGTTTGTCATCCACTCATTATCACCCACTTATATTCTGATATTATTGCTGCTTCTCTTCAGAGGAATGGTAGTAAGAAATTAACAAGGCGGGAAAGCCAGGCTATCAATGCTGACTTTAACACTCCTGTGACAATTCTCATAGCAGTGTTGAATTGCACATCAAAAAGTTTTATATAATGCAAAGTTATATACTGGTGGACAAAATTCAGCAGTTGAGAAGACAAGGGCCAAGATAACTGTCCGCAAGGTGTGAGCATTTGCTTCCCAACTGGTCCATGCTAGTTTGTGGATTCTATTATTTCTGGCCTTTATTTTAGAAATGATTTTCTTTAAATGTTGGTGGTATGTGAAGCTACAATCACTGTATTTTGGAGAATCCTTGTGGCTGAATTTCATGTCACAAAATTTTGAAAACTTGAAGAAGACCTGGGCATGAGGACATGAAGAAGAGCTCTGTGTGGTTCAAAACCTTGTGTAGCGGGGCAGTCACCCCACTCCAGCTCAGAAAAGATTTAAAGCCAGCCCTTGGAGGGGGCTGGGGCTGAATGCCAATCAGAGAAGGCTGGGAGACAGCCAATCAGAGTTTGCCAAGCATATATAAAAGAGGGCAGACCAGAAGGGATAGTCAGTCTCTCTCCAGTCTTGGAGACAGATGGACTCGGCTGCTGGACAGAGAAAAGAGTATCTTGGACAGCACAGTGCTGAGGAAGGGCAGGAGGAGCTGGGGAAGCACCAGCCTTGCAACCCCCCCCCCAGGCAGAGGCCTTGCTTTCAGTACCAGAGGAAGTACTAGGGCTGTGGGGAAGCATCCAGGGAAGGAAGAGGCAGCAGGTCCAACCCCTTGCTGATGAGGAGTGGCCACTTTAGACTACAGTTTGCTCTTGAGGAACAGGGCTAGATTAAGACTGGCAGTGGGTCACTAAGGCAAGACGGGCTTAGGGACAGGGGTTCCTCAGGGAGGGGAGGACCCCAGAGTGTGAGGGCACTTCTGTGAGGCAGTATCCTATAAAAGGGCCTCCGTGGACGGGGAGGGATGCGGGGCCTGAAGTACAATGGTGGAGATGAAAGGAAGCAAGTACCGGTAGAGAGACACCAGCCAGCAGGAGGCGTTCCAGAGCTGGAAGAGCTAAGCCCTGAGGTAACCAGTAGGAGGCACCAAGGTGGTGAGTGCCTGCTGTGCTAAACCCTATCTCTCTCACCAACAGAATTTGATTCAATAAAAGATATTATCTCACCCACTTGTGTCTCTAATAACTAATAACAATCCTTCCGTTTTTCCAGATCTGTTAGAATTCAGTACACTTGGGTGAATGTAGTTCCTTGGATAGTGAATGCGAGATCATCTGCATATTCAAATGTCCATGACTGGGTTGATGGCACATCAGTGAGATAAATATTAGAGTGATGGTGCCAAGACAGACCCCAGTGGCAGCCTGTTAGTAGGTGAGGTCTACTGGTCTGTTCCATTAGAAACAAAACTTGCAGTTGGTGAGCATAACTATCAGTAGGTGGTAGTGTTTTACGACACTTTGAGAATCAGGCCATCCTATGCCGCTGAATCATATGCCAAGCACAGGTCCACAAAGGCCACTGCTGTTATGAGACCAAGTTGAATGTTGGCTTTGATATGGGTCCTTCGTACTATTACCTGATTGCAGATGCTTCACCCTCATATGAGCCGGGATTGCTCTTTAGGAATGTAGTTCTCAAAGATGGGTGTAAGTCTCTGGAGTAGCATCTGTGATGCTGACAGGCTAGATGCCAGCACATGCCAGAGTCTCAGGGCAATTCACTTTTGCGTGATCATCAAAGAAATGTTGAGCATAGTAATTCACTTGAATGTTAATTTAGTTCAATGGAAATGTGACTGATATTGTTTTCACTTATTTATAACCTTTTGATTGCTATTCATTACATTAAGTATATCCCTGTACTTGATTAACCCTAGGTCAGTATTACAATGAGAAACTTCATGAAAACGTATGAAGGATTGTTGTGGGCCATTACATTGCAATTTACACAGTGTATATCATGGTAATTAAGTTTACCCATCAAACATGATTGGAGCCTTGGCAATGTAAATCAAGAAGATTGCTAACTTCAAAACAATGGGAATTCACAAACTCAATCAACATTCCTAACACACAGCCAACAAAGTACAGAACTTGTCAGCTAGGTTTTTGTGTGTGAAAAAGATATAAAAGATGGATTCAAAGAAAGATCCTTCATTTCTGGACTGTTTGTATTCTAACAGGGTGGAATAACTAAACAAGAAGGCAGAGATCCCCAGCATTATCCTGGGTAACCCTGAACATCTTTGGAGACTAGCAGATGACTACATCTCTGCTATCATTTTGCACTTACTAAACTTAGACCTGTTGATGTATTTTACCTGCTTTAACCTCTCAATAACTCTCATTTCTTTTTCTTGGCTAATAAGCTTTTAGTTAGTTTACTGGAGAAATTAGTTGTCAGCATTGTCTTTGGTGTGAGATCGAGAGTATCCATTGATAAGTGACTGATCTTTTGGGGTTGGGAGTAACCTGAAGTGGTGTGATTGTTTTGGTTTTAATAACCTTTTATCACTAAGTTCAGTTTGTATGGGCAGGAAGAATGTTGGAGGGTCATAGGTGACTGTTTGTGACTCCATGGTAAGGCTAATATAGTGATCCAAGAGTGCATATTTGTTACTGGGTTGGTGAAATCCAGTTACAGACTATACCACCAATTTGGGATTTCTGCCCTATTTTCGGACACTGACTTGAAACTGGCACACTCAGTTGTGAGCCACTCCAGACAGCATGACAGCATTCTTTCCAAGAACTTGTATGTTATTCATAGTAATGATATTGGCTGATAGTTTTTGGATACTCAGCTGCTTTCCCTGATTTCAAGATGGCAATAACCTTTGCCTTCTGCCATAGCTTGGGCATTTGGCTAAGGATATGCATGTTGGTAAAGAAGCATGTGACAGGTTGGGTCACAGAAACCCCTTTAGGACTGCCACCTGATGTGCCTAGACAACCTTTGAGCCTGTTTTCCCTGCCAGCTTGGGACTTCAGTACCTTGCCTTGTTTGAGCCAGACACATTTGCCTGCTGCAAACTCAGATCCAAGTCTGAACCACTTCCCCCACAAACTGCAGGCTTAACTGAAAACAGCTTAAGAAGTGATCCTGTCTCCAGCACTCAGACACCCAGCTCCCAATGGGGTCCAAACCCCAAATAAATCCATTTTACCCTGTATAAAGCTTATACAAGGTAAACTCATAAATTGTTCACCCGCTATAACACTGATAAAGAGAGATGCACAGCTGTTTGCACCCCACCCCCCAGGTATTAATACTTACTCTGGGTTAATTAATAAGTAAAAAGTGATTTTATTAAATATAAAAAGTAGGATTTAAGTCATTCCAAGTAAATACAGACAGAACAAAGTGAATTACCAAACAAAGTAAAATAAAACATGCAAGTCTAAGCCTAATACGGTAAAAAACTAAATGCAGGTAAATCTCACCCTCAGATGTTTCAAGAAGCCTCTTTTACAGACAAGACTTCCTCCTAGTCTGGGCCCCGCAATCATTCACCCCCCTGTAGTTACTGTCCTTTGTTCCAGTTTATTTCAGGAATCTCCTGGGGGTGGAGAGGCTATCTTTTGTGCCAGCTGAAGACAAAATGGAGGGGTTTCCCGAGGGGCTTATATAGTTTCTCTCTTGTGGGTGGAAACCCGCTTCTCCTCTCCTATGCAGAATCCAGCTACAAGATGGAGTTTTGGAGTCACCTGGGCAAGTCACGTGTCCATGCATAACTCAGTTCTTTACAGGCCGATGCCACATTCCCAGGAAAGCTCAGATGGGAATTGGTGTCTCTCAAAGTTCATCATCAGCTTAAGTGTTTCTCGATTGGGCACTTCCTGAGAATAGTCTTTTCTCAAGAAGCTGACCAAATGCTTCACCGGGGCTACTTAAAATCAAACAAGTACATAGCCAATATTCATAACTTTGAATACAAAAATGATACATACAAATAGGATGAATATATCCAGTAGTTCATAACTGTTGCATAGATATGTTACATGGCATATCTAGCATAAAACATATTTCAGTTATGTCATATTTAGTCTCATAAGCATATTTCTATAAAACATTATGGGGTGCAATGTCACAAAGCACATCTATTAGTCACAGCCATGTTGGCCTAGGTGGTTTTTTTTAGAAATTCTGGTAACATGCTGCCTGGATCTGCAACCTTGCCAAGTTTAATGAATATTATGGCCTTGTCCTCTAATTCTCTAGTGAATGGCTTTGATAGATTCAGTGTTACTGGGCAGTCAGACAGCAAGGAAGCTCTTTTTTCACATTCTTTTTGTGTTTGGACCTTGGAGTTCAGGAGCATTTAGGTGGTGATGGTGTCAACTGTGACAGGTGGCACTCTGCTTTGGGGATGATTAGAACCACCAAGATAATGGAGAAGTCTCCAGCCTTTCCTGCTTGACTGGGTGAAAATAAGCTATCCATGACTTTTGCCCATTGCTCTCATCTAGTGGAATTCATGATTCTAGGGGTGCAGCTGCAACAACAAGATTACTTGTTAAGAACATAAGAACAGCTATATTGGGTCAGACCAATGGTACATCTAGCTCAGTATCTCATCTTCCAACAGCGGCCAATGCCAGATGAAATGTTTTTCTGTACTCCTTTAGTAGTGCTTCACACTCTGCTGATAACCAAGAAGTGTATGCTTTTCTGTAGTGATGGAGAATGTTCCTTTTTGTGGCCAGTTTAAAAAGGTTGATAAACCTCTTACAGTCAGCTACATTTCCAGGTATTTGGCAAACCACTTTTTCTGTGGTTTTCATAAAGCTGTTCCAATCAGCCTTTCTCAAGTTCCAATGTAACTTCGGTAATCATGTAATTAAGGGGATTTGGAGGACAGCGTGTATGACAACAGAATGGCATTAGCTATTCACAAAAATTGTTGAGGACAGTTCATTCTGCCAGTAGAGGCATTCTGTTCACAGGACACAAAGCATAAGTTCAGTGAGGATTCTTGTTTGCATCTTGCAGAATGGAAGGTTCTTGGCTGCTTGGCTCAAACAGTGGGTGCTTGTCTTGATTCAGGCCCATTCAAGAGTTGTTTGCCTGTGGTATCATCGTCATTGTAACCCCAGGATGCATATTGCTTTTGAAGTCGCCAATCCATATGTAAGAGTAGCTGTGATATGGTAAAACTAGTATGGACCAGGCATTGTTTTGTGGCTTTTATACATTGGTGATCATTAGCTCACTGACTGCCATTGTGATGGCATATGGTGTTGAAAAGTTCAAGTCTATGTAGTAGATGTTCCAGAGTTTGTCTCAGACATGGCCAGGCTATGTTTTGGGTGGTATTGGTTTGCTGCAGAATGGTATCCTGCAATGACATTTCTATGCTTTTTCATTATCCAGAGGGAGTGAGGGACCTGCCGCCCCCGAATTGCTGCAGGTGCTTCCCCTCTCCTTTGGCTGCCCCAAGCACCTGCTTGTTAAGCTGGTGCCTGGAGCCGGCCCTGTCCAAAATGCATTGAAAATCAACTTTAATGGTCCAAAGAGATTCTTTTAAAGGTCTTGAATGCAAGTTATCAGACCTGTTGATCTGAAAATGTCTAGCTTTAGTTGCTGCTGTTTAACATCTTCCTGAGTTAGTGCTGGAATGGAAAGTATGTCATCGTTATCATGTGATACAAATACATCATCTGACTTGTTGCCAAATATAGAACAGAAATATTTATTGAGTCCATTACATTAGGCTTCATAGGTAGAAAGGGAATTTTCCCCTGATTTAGCAATACAACTTTGATAATGAGCTCTCTGATATCTGTAAAGAAAGAGGTATAGTTAGACGTACTATATGCCTACACTTCTAAATGATCACATGAAAAGTCCTACATTTTTAAAATGTATCAGTGTGAATCTGAGAGAAAGAGATCTCTGGTTTGATTCTAGGATGAATATTGCAAGAGGTTTTTTTAATGTGTTTAAATATATTAATCTGCATACATTGTTAAAATCAGATAAAATAATTAGTAGCATTTCAGAAATTGCCATACTAATGTATTGGATAAACAATTGCAGATGCTTTCATTCCCACTAGCTTTACAAAGAAATGTTATGGAAACACCAGAAACAGAGGAAATAAAGGACTTACAGGTACACAAGGTTTCCATAGTATGACTAAGGACCTGGTCCTTAGTCCATTAAAGTCAAGAATCTCATTGACTTCAGTGGGCTTTGGATCTGATTCTAAATCCCTAGCACATTCATGGCTATCTATTTTCTGAGTCACTGAGCCCTAGGTATAAGGATATGACTACGATGAATGCCAGAGAAATTACTTGATGAATGGGTTACAAAGATTTTTGTCATCAAGTACATGCTTTTGATTCCCCCTGACTTCATTGGAATCTGCACAGCTGTATTGCTGAAGTCTGAATATGTCCCTAAATGAATGAATTTTCCAAAAAATAGGAGTAAAATCTGCTTCATAGAAGTAGAATGAAAAACCCAGCATTACAAAAGTGAGATGGGTTTGGTTTGGTTTGGTTTCAAATTGCCTTATAGCTTATCCCACAATGAGTAAGTCTCAGTCAAAATGTATGAAACTTGGCAAGTCTTAACATATATTTTCACATACTAAGAGAGCATGAGACCAATACAAAGGCAGTTTTTATTTAGAATTTTGTGGAAGTGGCTTGCTTGCCAAAGATTTGAACTCTGACTAACAAGCCTATTCATGGTCCCGAGCTTGCACCCTGCGGTTTATTCATTAAGCTCACATCTGGCTCACTTTACTCCTTCCTGCTGTTGAGTTTCTTTGATTGCTTCATTTGGGCATGAAATCAGGATGCAGCTGCAGGCATCATCCCTGAGTACTCTGGTCCTGAAATAAGAATGGTCAGTTAAAATCAGCATGAATAAGTGGCACTTGATCTACAGAAACAGTGAATGGGGGAATGGATTTGTAGCTTGCCTGACTCTTTTATTTAGAATTTTATGTTGAGTAAAACATCTTACATCAATCATTGATAAATTTCTATGGGCTCAGTTAGGGCTTTGTTACAAGTCATGAGAAAATAGTGGCAGGTAGTGGTGCTGTCCGAGGAATAGACCAACGGTAGAGAGAAGGGAATAATCTATATCCAGATTGCTTCCTGTGCACTTGCATTGTGCAGCACAGTTAGAGGGGGACAGAACCAACACTCTTCTAAATCCCTTCTCCCCCGCCCCCCAACCCCGGGAAGGGGGTGCCTTCCTACTCTTTGTTCCTCTGTGAAGGAAGGTGGTGAGGCAAGTTGCAATCTCATTCTCATTACATAGATACAAATACCAAATTACAATGATCACAATATTTAATGTAGTAATTTTGTGTGTGTGGTTCAACTAAACATCTCTGGTTAAGGCCATCAGTGTTTAACAAGATGGCAATGAAAATATCCACACTACACCACTGTGTAACTTCTCATTTTTAAATGAGAGCAAAACTGCCACAAAACATTTCCTTTTAAAACTCAAAACATAGTTTTATATTGTCTGACTATTTTAAACCAAACACTCAGAGGGAAATAATGACAAATACCCATGCTGCAGTCTTTACAGAAACAAAACTATTCATTTTTAGGAAGTAAGGGATCAGCTGTAGCATCATTGTATGTAGCACTCAGCTTATGAAGTAACTACTTTTCCTTGCATCTGAAGAAGTGAGGTACTTACCCACGAAAGCTTATGCTCCCAATACTTCTGTTAGTCTTAAAGGTGCCACAGGACCCTCTGTTGCTTTTTATTTTTCTTATGTTCATTTAAAAAATTCAGCACCTTCATGCTCAAGATATACATATTATCTTCTCTTCAACAATAGCATGGAATTTGGCTGGAAAAACTACTGGAGCCTTCTGGTCAGTGAAATATTTTCTGACGAGAAGATTCAGGTTTGGCCGTGAAACACTCTGAAAATTCTCTGGGGGTCAGGGAATCTTTGTGGCATAAAGCCACTGTAGTGGTTCTATACCTCCACTGTGAGGGATGTATCTGAGAGAAAGAGGGTGTAATTAATGTGCCCTGCTAGTTCCCAGCTGCTAGATTGGTCCTTAGGCACATAATAGAATAGCCCATGATCTGATGACATTGATACTAATTTTGCCTGCACTGAGTATGGTTCTGGTATGGCCAAAGATCTGGACCATTGTCTTTATCTATGAATTTTAATATGGATGTAAAGGGCCTGAGACCTCCCTTCACTGTTTCCATCTTGATAAGACCATCATCTTGAAGGTCTGCTGGTTCAAGGAAAGTAGAGACATTCACTACCTTGTTCAGGAAATCATGCAGAAACCAGTTGTGCAATCTCATTCACACGCATGTTTAAGTCAACCAGCCTGCTATTATGTCAGGCACTCTCACAGATTCAACTGTGGTAGCAATAAAGTCCAACTGGTCAAAAAATCCTTTCACCGTGCAGTGGACTATTCCTAGACATGATGGATAATTCTGTCTTTCATGGTCACATTTTTTAGAGAGTAGCAGATCTTGTTGCTGGCATTAGATCAAGTAATTGCATCCCACAGTTTCTGAATTCCTTGAGGTACTGTATTTTCAGACAGTCAATCACTGTTCACTTTATAACAAGTGCAAGCAAAAGAAGGTATCTTCTCCCTTGAAAAGGTTTCACAGAAACACTGAACAGAATCAGTTATGTTCAGTGATTTATTACAACTCTGCCTATTCATGAGAGGATCAATCAGCTGCTTTTTATGGTATGTCTGCAGAACAGCTGGATATGTCTACACAGCAATGTGGGTAGACAGACATACCATTGTTCTGCTTGAAATAGTGCATTAAAAATAGCAGTGTGGCTGTAGCAGCATTGGCAGTGGTTCAGGATGGTAACCTGAGCACAAATATGCCCAACTCCCTGGGAATGTACTTGGGCGACTAGCTTGAGCTTCCACCTATGCTACCATGGCCACGTTGCTATTTTTAGCACACTAGCTCAAGCAGAACTAATGTGTCTCTGTCTACTTGCACTGGAAAGCATGCTCCGAGCTGCTTGTAGACATACCATTACAGAGATTCTGCAAGAAACAATCATACACTTACAACTATCTTATGGTATAAGCTTTTAACACAGATACATGATGATTGCACTAATTTAATTAATCTGGTACATGGTTCATTCAGTATTCGTTTATTTCAGATGTTTGTATGATGCACATCACTGTAGTACCTGGGCACACTGCACATGGCTTGCATTTGAGGCAGTTCCCACATATAGGAAGTTAATGACCTTGACTGACCCACAACATGAAGATCTAGAAAGGACAAAGATGAGGTGATGAAGTGATGGGGAAACTGAACTGGCACTTGAGAGAGAACCTGGCCACATAAACGAGTCTTATGTTTTCTGAATGTAGTTTGGTCTGAGGCAGATTTTTGGCAATAGCATATTCCAGGAGCACAGGCCTACCGCTGAGAATGCCGTGATTCCAACTGTCTTGAATGTTTCACATGGGAGGGTTAGTTAAGTGCTCCAGATGAATGAGATTGAGTGGCAGGTGAGAAGAAAATATAGCCCCAAGATAACTTGCCCCATTCCACTTAGGTTTGGTAGGTGTTTATACCCTTGCCTCTAGGGTATAAACACATGCACCACAAATGCAATGATCAAACATATCTTCACCAGAACAGAACTCAGGCACAGTATCCTCTTATCATGCCAACCTCCTCCACAGGGGAGCCAAATTCAGACCTAGTGAAAAAGTCTCATCCAAAAAGAAAAAATCAATACTTATGATACTTAAAATGTTAAATATGTTACTGAATAAAAAAATGAATATGTACTATGCACCAATTTGTACTATTTTAAATAGAGAATTGAATTTACAGCTCCCTTGAAAGTCCTTGCTTCCCCGTGCATTCACACCAAGGGCAGGAATGCAATTTTGCACTTGAATGCAAAATGGCAAGCTTCAATGCGGCATGACCTTTCACGTATGGTGTGTATGAGCTCACATTGTGCAGAGGTTCCTGTTTTAGTATACAACATGACATCAGGAAGGATAGACAGGGGAAAAAGGGAGGAGGTGTTGCCTTATATATTAAAAATGTACACACTTGGACTGAGGTAGAGATAGACATAGGAGATGGAAGTGTTGAGAGTCTCTGGGTTAGGCTAAAAGGGGTAAAAAACAAGGGTGATGTCATGCTAGGAGTCTACTACAGGCCACCTAACCAGGTGGAAGAGGTGGATGAGGCTTTTTTTAAACAAAGAACAAAATCATCCAAAGCCCAAGATTTGGTGATGATGGGGGACTTCAACTATCCGGATATATGTTGGGAAAATAACACAGCGGGGCACAGACTATCCAACAAATTCTTGGACTGCATTGGAGACAACTTTTTATTTCAGAAGGTTGAAAAAGCTACTAGGGGGGAAGCTGTTCTAGACTTGATATTAACAAATAGGGAGGAACTCATTGAGAATTTGAAAGTAGAAGGCAGCTTGGGTGAAAGTGATCATGAAATCATAGTTTGCAATCCTAAAGAAGGGTAGAAGGGAGAACAGCAAAATAGAGACAATGGATTTCAGGAAGGCAGATTTTGGTAAGCTCAGAGAGCTGATAGGTAAGGTCCCATGGGAATCAAGACTGAGGGGAAAAACAACTGAGGAGAGTTGGCAGTTTTTCAAAGGGACACTATTCAGGGCCCAAAAGCAAGCTATTCCGCTGGTTAGGAAAGATAGAAAATGTGGCAAAAGACCACCTTGGCTTAACCACGAGATCTTGCATGATCTAAAAAATAAAAAGGAGTCATATAAAAAATGGAAACTAGGACAGATTACAAAGGATGAATATAGGCAAACAACACAGGAATGCAGGGGCAAGATTAGAATGGCAAAGGCACAAAATGAGTTCAAACTAGCTACAGGAATAAAGGGCAACTAGACGACTTTTTATCAATACATTCGAAGCAAGAGGAAGACCAAAGACAGGGTAGGCCCACTGCTTAGTGAAGAGGGAGAAACAGTAACAGGAAACTTGGAAATGGCAGAGATGCTTAATGACTTCTTTGTTTCGGTCTTCACTGAGAAGTCTGAAGGAATGCCGAACATAGTGAATGCTAATGGGAAGAGGGTAGGTTTAGCAGGTAAAATAAAAAAAGAACAAGTTAAAAATCACTTAGAAAAGTTAGATGCCTGCAAGTCACCAGGGCCTGATGAAATGCATCCTAGAATACTCAAGGAGCTAATAGAGGAGGTATCTGAGCCTCTAGCTATTATCTTTGGAAAATCATGGGAGACGGGAGAGATTCCAGAAGACTGGAAAAGGGCAAATATAGTGCCCATCTATAAAAAGGGAAATAAAAACAACCTAGGAAACTACAGACCAGTTAGTTTAACTTCTGTGCCAGGGAAGATAATGGAGCAAGTAATTAAGGAAATCATTTGCAAACACTTGGAAGGTGGTAAGGTGATAGGGAACAGCCAGCATGGATTTGTAAAGAACAAATCGTATCGAACCAATCTGATAGCTTTTTTCAATAGGATAATGATTCTTGTGGATAAGGGAGAAGCTGTGGATGTGGTATACCTAGACTTTAGTAAGGCATTTGATACGGTCTCGCATGATATTCTTATCGATAAACTAGGCAAATACAATTTAGATGGGGCTACTATAAGGTGGGTGCATAACTGGCTGGATAACCATACTCAGAGAGTTGTTATTAATAGTTCCCAATCCTGCTGGAAAGGCATAACAAGTGGGGTTCCGCAGGGGTCTGTTTTGGGGCCGGCTCTGTTCAATATCTTCATTAACGACTTAGATATTGGCATAGAAAATACGCTTATTAAGTTTGCAGATGATACCAAACTGGGAGGGATTGCAACTGCTTTGGAGGACAGGGTCATAATTCAAAATGATCTGGACAAATTGGAGAAATGGTCCGAGTTAAACAGGATGAAGTTTAACAAAGACAAATGCAAAGTGCTCCACTTAGGAAGGAAAAATCAGTTTCACACATACAGAATGGGAAGAGACTGTCTAGGAAGGAGTACGGCAGAAAGGGATCTAGGGGTTATAGTGGACCACAAGCTAAATATGAGTCAACAGTGTGGTGCTGTTGCAAAAAAAGCAAACATGATTCTGGGATGTATTAACAGGTGTGTTGTGAGCAAGACACGAGAAGTCATTCTTCCGCTCTACTCTGCTCTGGTTAGGCCTCAGCTGAAGTATTGTGTCCAGTTCTGGGCACTGCATTTCAAGAAAGATGTGGAGAAATTGGAAAGGGTCCAGAGAAGAGCAACAAGAATGATTAAAGGTCTTGAGAACATGACCTATGAAGGAAGGCTGAAAGAATTGGGTTTGTTTAGTTTGGAAAAGAGAAGACTGAGAGGGGACATGATAGCAGTTTTCAGGTATCTAAAAAGGTGTCATAAGGAGGAGGGAGAAAACTTGTTCACCTTAGCCTCTAAGGGTAGAACAAGAAGCAATGGGCTTAAACTGCAGCAAGGGAGGTCTAGATTGGACATTAGGAAAAAGTTCTAACTGTCAGGGTGGTTAAACACTGGAATAAATTGCCTAGGGAGGTTGTGGAATCTCCATCTCTGGAGATATTTAAGAGTAAGTTAGATAAATGTCTATCAGGGATGGTCTAGACAGTATTTGGTCCTGCCATGCGGGCAGGGGACTGGACTTGATGACCTCTCGAGGTCCCTTCCCATCCTAGAATCTATGAATCATCCATGTGCATTTGGAGGCTGTATGAAATCATCCTGTGGGCACGAAATACATGCTTTGCACACATAGATGACATGCATTGCATGCCCACAAGATGATTCCATCCAGCCCCCAAATGCACATGGATGATGTCATGTTGTATACCAAAACAGCAACCTCCGCACGATGTGACCTCATACACACCAGAGGTTAAATTCTGAGTCCAACTTTGTATTGTAAGGCTGCCTTGCTGTTAGGAAGTTTCAGTGCAGTGTCATTGTCCACTGAGAGACCAGTCAATGGCTATAGAGAAAGTTAAGCATACATTTCTGGGAACGAGGAAAGAGGCTTGTGGGAGTTTTGCCATTTACTTCAATGGGGTAAGGATTTCACCCTCTGTGTTTTTCACTGAGAGAGTTGCCAAAACTGAGCTCAAATTCCATTTGTGTAAAACTGTCCCAGCTTCTAAACACTGAAGAAGAATTTGGACTTCTGGTTGGATTAATTCCTCATTGGGAGAAAGATGTGAGGCTGCAGACTCAAGATGATCTTTTGTAGTCCATTTTTATTTTCTTTTTGCAAATATCTGGGGGGTTTCAAAAGTACATAAGGAAGTGAGACACCTGACTACTATTGAAATTCAGTGCAGTCTAAGTGCCTAATACCCCTAAACTCCCTTGAAAATCTCACCTATAGTTCCTATTAGTATTGGATGAAATTGGCCCCCAGGTGGAGACCCAGTACAAGATCTATGCACCACATAAGTCCTATTTTGAATGAGGTAAATATAATTTTGAAGAACTTTTAATAAAAATACTTTTTGTATTCCAAACCTGTCCTTCTGGTGACTTGATCCTGTTCATTTGAGTGAGAATTATTTGAGAGCAGTAATAGCTAAATACCAAACGTTGGTAATCATATTGTGTTCAAGGTAAGCAAATATTACTTGTTAACAATATATTAATTAAATAGATTACTTGACAACAAGGTCCTTTCCTTCAATCAATGTATTCACTTGGCTAGATTTAATCTTCTACTTTCCATTATTTCAGCTACAGTTAATTAATGTTTGGCACACCATGTTCTCAACCCAGGAGCTGTCAAACCACGTTGTTTACTATTGTTCATGCAATGCATTCACCTTTTAAGGAAAAGAGGACTTAGGAGCAAACTACTAACTCCCCTTTCACCAGGAATACAGATGAACTAGACACCAGGCATCGTCTTGGTTCAGTCAATTTAAATCCACTTGTGCTCACTGAAAATTTAAAATGTATAGACAAATTTAAAAGTTATTTGTTACTTGAAATTTGTGTTCCAACTGAGACTAAGATATCCTGAAGCTAGGAAAATTGTGTTTGTGCTGTGATGTCATCTCCACCTCCAGTGCAGATGTAAAGGTCTAAAACTTGCCTCTAGGGTATAAACACATGCACCACAAATGCAATGATCAAACATATCTCTTTCTCTCAGAAGACTAATTCCTATATTTGCTGCACAAAAATCTGTCAAATTCTTTGTTAGCTATTACAGAAAGTACATATGTGCATTTGCTATTTTGAAGGCAATAGAAACCTCTGAAAAACTTCTACATATCTTTCCATTCCCCCTCCCTCCACCATTGATATGCACCTTGTTTTTCTGAGCAGCATCCCTTGTAGAGAGGCTGAATGACAAGAAGGGAACGGGAACACTTGATGTGATGCCTTAATCATAATAAAAGCTTTTCAGGGAAGAGAAAGGTAAAAGACATAGTTGAGAGCCAATGCTCACCAAAGAACAGAAGTAAACTCCAAAACTACTTATATTTCAGCAATCCAAACTATTCCTAAAGCTAATATTTAATAAATTGCATCACAGCAATGAAAATATGAGTATTCATAGTAATTAATCCGGAGTTCTCATTTAAAATGCATAAGGCTCACTGTTAACAAGAAACGCATGCATCCGACGAAGTGGGCATTCACCCATGAAAGCTTATGCTCCAATACATCTGTTAGTCTTAAAGGTGCCACAGGACTCTCTGTTGCTGTTAACAAGTAAAAATACTAAGGGCCATATTGTGGCATCCTGCCAAACTGCACAAGTTAGGGGACAAGGAGGTAGGGTAGGAATTTGCAAAGGTATAACGGTCATCTTTGCACTCTGTGCCTTCTGGGGTACTGCATGCAAGGCCAGTCTCCTGGCGTGAGTTATAGTAGCCTTGGGGCTTCTCTAATTATGCCAGCTGCAAATGGCCCAAATATCCATTAGGGTTGGTAACATATCCTGTCCATAACATTATCTTCCGGCCATGAGCACTATGCTAAAGAGCTTTTTGCCAATGCCAAAATTGCGAGACGTATAGACAGATCCCACTTACAGTGGGTGCAAAACAAAACTGCACTGGATTTGTACAGAAGGAAAGATCTTAATCCTGCAGATGGATCAGGGTTTTATACTGTCATGCATTATTGTAGTATCTGACTGCCTCCCCTGTAAAATCAAAGTCCTTAATGGACTTAATAGAGAGTCTCCGCACTTTTCCTTTTCAGGGTAAAAGATCTTTTTGAAGAAAGAGGTTTAGCAGAATTTCCTAAAGATGTCAGAATCTGGATTTGCTGGATCTCCTCTGGAAACTTGTTCCACAGTCAGATCCTGTTGAGTGAGAATGTTTTAACCTGAGCTATCATGCTCTTTGCCCTTGGCTTTGTGACTGCACCATTGTTGAGCAGCACAGTTGTCACAATGGTTCATAGACCAACAATGTTTAATGTAGCTGTTGCTTCATGCATTAATTGATTTGAAAATTGGAACCAAAGTTTTCAACTGTTACGAGGAGCTGACTGGGAGCTAGTGGAGAGACTTCAGCACAGACCTGGTGTGCTTATGGAGGCCTAAACCACAGAGAAGGCAGGCAGCCACATTTAGTACCAGCTGGGGCTTGTGCATCTTCTTTAGATTTAGCTTTTGATATGAGTTACTAGTCCAGAGATGACAAATGCATAGATCCTAGTGGCTAGATCCTTATGTGGAAGGAAGGGATGAAATTTCTTAGCAATCTGGAGATGAAGAAGACATTTTTTATGCTATATGGTCATCCTAGCTTAGTGAGGAGTCAAACAGGACTTCAAGGTTTCCCACCATTTTGCCAATATAGGCTCTATACCTTCAGTGGAAGGTGGAGAGAAGGTCCTGGATAGTTCTTCAAAGTGTTTGCCCTTTACAACTATCATCACTTCTGTCTTTCCTGGATTCAGCTTGAGACAGCTGTTCTTCATCCTACTAGTGGCAATTTCTGCGTTCATTGAGACTGATGTATATAGTTTGGTGTCATTGGCATATTGTTGGCAGCTGAACTCCTGGCACCTGACTGTCTCTCCCAGTTTTCTAATGTAGATACTGAAGAAAAGTAGGGATAATAGGTGATGGCCTTCAGAAAAGAGGAGCACTCATCACAACCACTGTCCAAGTTCTGCTGTAGAGGAATAATTGGAGCCCCTGGAGGGCTGGGCCATCTACTTTGGCCAGGTCATAAAGAAGGTCAGCACTAGACCTTGTGGTCTTCTATGACAAAAACTGCAGAGGGGTTAAGTAGTATGGGCGGCAGAGAGAGATTGTCTGTATCCATGTGCAGAAGAAAGTAATCTTTTAGTGCCACTAGTACTTCTGTCCCATGCCATAGTCTGAACCCTGCCTGTGAGGCATCTGGGATGTTGGCTGATGTCACATCATGTTGTTCTCTTGACTCTCCTTCACTAAGCATAGCTCTTGCTCTCCTTATCGCATAGCAAAACCACAGTCCATCAAGGACAAAGGAGAAATTTCATGTGACTTAACAGGTCACTTTTGTGTAAGTGAGAGGGGAATTAGGTCCATGGTGTTTGTTTACGTAGACAATGGAAAAGGTAGCATTAAAGTAACTGAGGTGCTGGTAATTGTACATTCTAATGGTATAATGGTTTGGGAATGCTGTTTAAATTCCAAACATCCTATATTCAGAGACTATGAGAATGAAATCTATTTTGATGCCCTAGCAATATGAAAAACAAAGACTCCCTTTAATTCCAACACGCTTTAGCTCAAGCCCTTGCCCAAAGGGAAATGTTGATTATGTGGCAACCTATTCATTATGGTGGATGGGGGGGGGATAAAAATACAAACACTTATTGTAAAAAAAAAATCAGTTTCAATAGAAAATGTGGTAAAAATCCTGGTTTTTGAATATATACAGCTCTAATTTTCATGTAAATTAAAGGTGTTGTAACTATTGCCCCCAAAGCTTTCTTTTAAAATGCCATTCAGATTATATGAAGCTGTGGTTGGAAAAGTTGAAATACCTTTCTAACACCTCCTCTTTTTATGAAACCGTTTGTTTCATAAAAAGGCCAAAGTATCATCCGAATAAGAAAAACAATTTTTTCAAGTAGAGCAAATCAGTTCCATAAATTCTGAAATAAAACCATTCAATATCCACTGTAAATAAGATCACATCTTGGCTATGAAGAAGGGTCATCCCAGCCACCAAAACAATCAGAGCAAAATAAATTCCCCATAGTTTTAAATAGCCATCTAATGAAATAAAAGTGCTTCTAACAATAACTGTCAGTGTGCTAAAGGGACCACTGATTCCATGCTTCATTTCACAAGGATCATATTAGATTCCTTAAATCTTCAAGAATGTGTAGTCTGTCACTGACTGTCATCATTATCTGCACCCAAAGAGGTGTGCCACCAAATAGTGTTTTGTTTTGCTACCTTATAACCATGTAATTCTTGAAAGCCCTGATGACAATAAAACACCTATTGCTTTTACAGGTTTATAAGGAAAACATGAACAAGCCAACACTAATACCTAGTGCATATAAAGCACTTTATATTTATTTCCTATTTCAGTATCTCTTTTCTTCTGAGCATGCTGTCTGTTCTGATATTGATTTTTTTCACACTTTGCGTCATGAAACTGACTTTAATAATCCAGTTTAAATGATGTGCTTCTGATAGAATTCCAAGAATCAAACTCATCCAATTTCTTTTTAATGATAGTTTTCCTCTGGGGTGTTAGCTGGTGAGGTTGTGCAATATGTTTTAGAAAATACATTGCTTGCTCAGGGAACTGGTTTATTCATACGGCAATAATCAAACAGGTTTTATTGTCAAGCATTGCATGAAATTCATTTGTGGTACCTCTGCAAATTTCCTTTTGTACAGAGAATGAAAATGTGTCTTGCTGAAAGATCATGACTCAGTGGAGGTGGTAATTACACTGCTTCTGACAAGTTAGCATTAAAATTATGCTCCACTACCTGAAACTATATAATTTTCATTTT
Organism: Chrysemys picta bellii; assembly: GCF_011386835.1. Lineage (NCBI taxonomy): Eukaryota > Metazoa > Chordata > Testudines > Emydidae > Chrysemys > Chrysemys picta. The sequence continues at coordinate 47,035,488 of NC_088798.1, read as the reverse complement.
ATCTCATTGTCATGACCAGAGTTGTTCAGTAAATTAGGGAGATGATGACATAAGGAATCTGCTGAATTTGCAAATGTTGAGAAGACTCATAAGGTCTCTCCCTTTCCATTGACCAGAGCGTATTCATATTAGATAACAGCTTTTCCATTCAAAACCAGAGCAGGATGGCCGATCTGAATACTTAATTCATGTTTTTATTGGTGATTTCCATATTGTGGCATTGCTGCACAAAATATACACATTTTTGCACCTCATCAGAATTTTTGCAGATCTCTTAGGAAAGGTCATATGAGAGAACCTCTGGTAAGCTTGATTAGTTGGTATTTCAGTACCCACAGAGCTCAGGTTATTACAGGACATAATACTATCCAGTCTTTCTTTTTCCATACTGCAGGTAATATCAGCAATTCTAACCTAGTTGATACTCTTGCAGCTCATCACATTTTGGATGTAGCAGTTTCAACCAGAACTCACATCTCATGAATGAAATACTGTGCCTTGTTACTACAAAACCTAAGTATTTTATATTTACAACGGGGCTGCAGTAACAACAATAATCTTAGGCTACACTATACTACGTGAGTCATCCTCACCTTAATACACTCATAAATCCCTGGATCAAAGGGTGCAAAGCCCTCAAAGAAAGGGCCTCTTTCTGATTTCACTAACATTAGTGTTGCATCTGTGTAACCCCATTGAAGCAAATGGAGCTATTTTTGTTTAAGTGAGATCAGAAATGCCACCTTTGGCAAAAGTTCATATACATTTTTGGCATGTGTGTGCAGCTCACTAGATTTTGTTTGTTTCATTTTTGATGGGAGTTTTTGTGAAAATTTATTCCTAAACAGGTAGCTATTTCAGAAGGTTACCTGAATAATTCACATGACATATTCTAATAGTAAAATAAGGACAGTTTGATTTTAATAAAGATATGAGCAGTGTGTCCACTGAATGCTTTGGTTTAGAAAACTAAAACATGAAAATATTTAAGAAATGTGGAGTAGAGTGATTTTTTTTCCTCCTAAAGACCACTTTTGATTTTCTGTACTATACAATTATAGAAAATCAACACTTTATATAGAGTGTTTTACCACTGACTACCGTACATACAGATACAGAAATTCAAGTCAGTATTTGTTTAAAAAGACATTGAAATTTAATTTATATTGCTTTTACAAATTAATGACATTTTAATGTTAACATTCATCAAAATGCTGTTTGTACAATAAACTTTGAAAACCAGCCACCCTAATTTATTCATTTCACAAACTCAGTTCTTTGCATGGTAAACCAGCCTCATTATGTAACAGTTATTTGAAACACTGAGCAACTTCCCCGTGAATTCTGATAGGGCTTGCTCCTGAAAAATGGGTGAAATTCTATTCTGGAGGAGGTCACACTCGATGATCAGATTGGTCCCTTCCTTCTGGTTTTAAAATCTACGAATCTATGAAGTTACTGACTCCTGAGGGATGTCGAGTCCTCCCTTGTTCCGACCCCACCCTCAGCTCCTTTTGAAGTGACTAGGAACCAAGGATGCTCGGTACTTTGCAAGAAGTGTCCAGTGCCTTGTATAAAAACCTTCAGGCATCTAGCATCTTGCAGAATCAGGCCCTATAGAAGGATGTCACGTTTAAGTTGCATTCCTTTCCCACTGAAGTCTATGGCTTCAGTGATATCCAATGAAGTCCCCAAATTCTTTCCATCTAAAAATAAGGATGGTTATCCAATGACTTATTTCCTGGAGTAGTTTACTAATTTAGAGTCTGTTCCACAAACTCTCATTGCCTTCAGTGTGAGTTGTTCTCATGGTAAAGCTTCAGAACCTGGTGTTTGGGACTAACCTCCTGATCTTGCTCCCACAAAAATCAGTAACATTATCAGAGCCTAAATCAGGTCTCTTCTACTTTGATGACATGTTGAGTAACTGATTGGGCCTAAGAAAGAAGGCAGCACAATTGCCATTCAAAAAGATAATAAAAATACCTACAGCTGGACCATCAGAATTTGCACATTCTGAAGATTTCAAGTCTCCTTCCAGACTGCTCTCAGAATCAATTTTTCTATACTCCAGAATTTATTTCTTCTTTGTTTAAAATAATTAAGTTTCTCACCTTTCTGGTTGTGAAAGCAGATGCACTGTTGTCTGTTGAAAACTACTGCTGGGTAGATAAACAATAGTATTGTCATAAAGCCACCAGTTTTAGACTGTCAAAAAAATCTGCATGTTGCACGAAGTTGGCTCTTTTGACTGCTCAACTCCTACGCCCTGACTTATGAATACTTTTTTCTGAATAGTGTAAAAATAGAGTTTAAGCCTTAGGAGAAAGTTGTCTGTGATATCATGCAAGTTAATGGACTGGGGCCAGGTTTTAATACACCTCTACCTCGATATAATGCTGTCCTCAGGAGCCAAAAAATCATGTTGTAGGTGAAATCACTGTGACAGACCCAGATCAGTGGGGTACAGGAGTCTGGTAGAGGGCAAATATACTGGTCACTGGATGAGTAGTTTTCTGTTCCATGAGTGACCAGAGTAGGGGCTGCACTAGAGTAATCAGGAAACTGCTAGAACCAGTTAAGGCAGGCAGGCTAATTAGGACACCTGGGGCCAATTAAGAAGAAGCTGCTAGAATCAATTAAGGCAGGCTAATCAGGGCATCTGGGTTTAAAAAAAAAGAGCTCACTTCAGTTTGTGGTGCGAGTGTGAGGAGCTGGGAGCAAGAGGCGCAAAGAGCTGAGAGTGAGAGGGTGTGCTGCTGGAGGACTGAGGAGCATAAGCGTTATCAGACACCAGGAGGAAGGTCCTGTGGTGAGAATAAGGAAGGTGTTTGGAGGAGGCCATGGGGAAGTAGCCCAGGGAGTTGTAGCTGTCATGCAGCTGTTACAGGAGGCACTATAAACAGCTGCAGTCCATAGGGCCCTGGGCTGGAACCCAGAGTAGCGGGCGGGCCTGGGTTCCCCCCAAACCTCCCAATTGACCTGGACTGTGGGTTCTTCCAGAGGGGAAGGTCTCTGGGCTGTTCCCCCAACCCACATGGTGAATCTCTGAGGCAAGAAAATCCGCCAATAAGCGCAGGACCCACCAAGGTAGAGGAGGAACTTTGTCACACCACGTTATATCAAACTTGCTTTGATCCTCCGGAGCGCGCAGCCCCACCGCTCTGGAGCGCTGCTTTACCGCGTTATATACAAATTCATGTTATATCGGTTCGCATTATATCAGGGTAGAGGCGTATGTGTAATGCAGACCAAATCAGAATATATTTTAAATATTAATAGTTTAACATTCAAATATATTGACAGATAGCCAGTAGGCGGATTTTTTGGGGAACATAAAAGTTCACAAGAAATGATATTACATTCTATATCTCTCTCCAATATGAACATGACTGAAGCATTTAAAAAATTAGACGTAGTACTATGCCATCTTCCTGTTAATGAAAAAGGTGAATGCTTTCCTAGCATGCACTCCTTACAAGCCTGAAATCTATGCTTAAACATCTCCCAGCTACAGTGATAGCAGGCCCAGAAGCTCCAGCCCCAAGGAAAAGGATTGAAGAGAAATTTCAGGCCTTCCAACTAAGATATTCTGATACAAGAACTCAGTATCTCCTTTTAGGAGGCACCTGTCTCGGGTGTTACCTGGTGCATAGTAGCACCTCCCTTGATCATGACTGTGGCCAATATGAGAACACCTCCTCCTACGAGCCATAGCATGGTTAACATGTAGACCTTGTGAGCTTGGGCTGCTTGAAATCACTTGGAGTGCAGGTGCAAGATGCAGGAAAAAGACTCTCTCTCAATCTGCAGAACTGCTATTTGTCCAAATGACAGAGCACTTGCCAATCTGGGTTACACGATTCTTAAGCAGGCCAGCTTTCCTAATAGTGATTTTCAGCCATGTGGTCCAAGTGACCATATAACATCCAACCCAAGCAACCCCATTTAACAACCCAAGTCCCTCTCTGGAGGTGTCACTATTGTCTGTTTCCTAGGATAAGTAATTAGGTAGCTATCTCTTATCTCTAAATAATTAGGTAGATATCTAGCCATCTCCCAATCAAATGCTAGAAACAACACTAATGTTAAAAGTTGTGGTTTGTTACAAATGCCATTTTCCTCTGAGTGCTGTTCTTAAAATCTCCTGGTTAACTCATCATCCCTAGTAAGGAAGATATGTTTCTCAAATGAATTACTATTTCTGTTGAAATATTTAAACACATCTCTTTAAATATTTTAATGGAATTGTTATGTAATAGGTATTTATATTTAAATAAGATGTTTTACCATCAGCTAATACCATTTGAATCTCTTTTTCTCTATGTATGTGCACACATGCACATACATCTTACATGAACTTAACTTTAATATTACATTACATTACTTTATGAATGTAAATGGTTTAAAGTTAAAAGAATATGAAAATAAAGGCCCCAGACTAAGGGGTGGGGGGAAATGAGGTTAACTTCTGCACACAGCACAGTCTTTATGCTTCTTGGAATGTATTTAAAAGTTCTTTGGGGCAAGGGCTGTCACTATATGCTTATAGTGCCTAGCACAATGCGACCCAACCTTGTTGTAGCCCTTAGGTGCTACTGCAATATTAATGTTACAAATATAATTATTATTACTATTTGTAATAGGTAACACAAGAATTTATGAGCAGCTGAAAACAGAGTTATAATGAAATTCCTGATATAACCTTAACTGTATGCTGAAATATATGAAGGTGATCAGATAGCAAGTGTGAAAAATCGGGATAGGGAGTGAGGAGTAATAGGTGCCTATATAAGACAAAATCCCGAATATTGGGACTGTCCCTATAAAACTGGGACATCTGGTCTCCCTAAATATAACAAATATTTTAGAGGCATCAGTTGAAGCTTCCAAGTTAGTACTGAGTTTAGCTTTGTATATATCTATGCAATGGCAGAAACCAACTGGTCAAAATATACCAGATTTAGTGCAGAACCTGAAAGGAGCTCTCTGTGGATGAAACTCTACTAAAGTAACTGGGGCTCCAACTGAAGTAACTGAAGTCTTGATCTGTACATTGTTCACTAGCAGTTGTTCTAATTGAAGCTTGAGATGATTTGGACACCCAGGAATGATGAAATGTTTCTGTTCCCTGATAGGATGAGCACAACTCTGGTGTGACTATTTGTGACTACAGAACTCACATTCACTTTCTTCAATAAGTGATCAAAATTGACTGATTCTGCACTTATTCCTGCCAGCGGAGTCAGTTGCTAAAATATTTGTGGAAAGTTCATATAAAAGGGGGTACCTATTTGATTTTAAAGTTCAAATGACTCTTCATAGCCTTCTTTGTAGCATTCATCTAGCTTTCCTTGCACTTTACCATGGCAGAGCAAACAACTGAGTATAGAGTATGACACATCTGCAGAAACCCCTGAGTCTCAAACACCCACAATGAATTCAATTAGTCACTCCAGGAAAGTTAGCACAGCCAGAGTCGAACTGCAGATAAATAAAGCTTTTGTTACTTTAGACAAAGTGACAAAATAAATAACACTAGGATTTAGGCACTACCGGAGGAGGCGAGACACAAGAAAATTGAGTGGCAAGCATTCTGTTTTAAAGGCTCAGTAATAGGTCATATCCCTGCAGTTCAGTTTATTGTAAACAATTCTGATGTCTCACTAGGAGACAGTATGATCCTGTTAAACTACCTGGCAATATTCCTTGTGTATTCCATAGAGAGAGGTCCCTCGCCAAAGGAAATGCTATACTGTTAGTTTCAAGTGTATATGATGTGTAATTTCTAAAGTCCTTAAGCTAATATGCACACTGTGCTTACTAGCCATAGCCCTATAGGGACCCTTGTAGAAGTGCCCCAGTGGGAGTCTGAATGGCCTGGCACCTCAGGGATAATAATATCTCTCATATAGCATGTCTTATTCCTAGATTTCAAAGCACTTCACAGAGGTGGTCAGTGTCGTTATCCCCATTTTACAGATGGGGAAACAGAGGCACAGAGAGGGGAAATGACTTGCCCGAGGTCACCCAGCAAGTCAGTGGTAGAGACAGGAATAGAACTCAGTCTCCTGAGACCCAGCCCAGTGCTGTCTGTTAGGCAACACCATCTCCTTACATTTCTCAGAAGTGTGGCTGTGCCACCCTATAGAAGTTTGTAGTATATGTTCCCCTCTTGTCAGCTTTGCCTTCTATTTACCCTCCATCTCCTGAGATGCTAGCAGGGAGCAGCCCATGCTCCCAGACCACAGAGCTGTCCCCTGCAAAGAAGGTATAAGAGAGTGGACAGGTTTTACACAACAGAGAGTGCAACCAGTCACAATCTAGTCTTATAGCTGTTGGCTAACCCAAGATTATTTTTCTTTCTGTCAGCACAGTATGTGGGCTGAAATTTCCCAGGGAGGGAGAAAGCAAGATTCTGTGGGGATGGGCACAACATAATTACCCAAATACTGTGGACAGACATGTTGTTTTGTTTAAGTTAAGGATTTGGAGGCTACATAGCGCATCATCAGAGTCAAGTGATAGAGTTGTAAGCAAGATGATTCCAGGTTAAATGAGGAGAAAGGAAAAGGAGAGACACTACTAGTGGGAAACAGGCCCATACGCTATAGCTTGTGAGTGCCAAATTGAGGGGGGCATCTGGGGTAGGGAGAAATAGTGACAAGTTAGACACAACATGGAGACATTTTTCTGCAAAGGAAAATAATAGTCTTCCCTGTTTAAACTTTGTGTAAATATTTTTTTGAAGTAATTTAGGCCTTTCTTTATCATCCCAGCTTCTTTCACACATCTGTATCACTTGCTTTGGAAGCGCACCGTCCTCTTTGTGACTGTTAATTGTTGTTACTCTATGTATTTGTATTGTGGTAGTGCCTAGGGGCCCCATCAAGGCCTTTCTACCCCCATTGCATCTGTGAAGAAATGCTCAGCCTTCCTCCCAAACCCTGTCAAATACAAACTACGATCTGGATTTCATGGCTGAATTTCTTCTACAAGGGTCCCTATAAGGCTAGTAAGCACAGTCTGCCATTTCATTAGCCATACTAAAACTTCAAATATGAACCCCACTTAACGCTGAGGTTTTGAAATCTAGATCTTATTTTTGCAGCTCAGGTTCATCGCTAATATTTATTTCTAGAACAGTTTATAAAGTTTGCATTTGACATTTATGATTATCATGTATTTGCTTGCTAAGATGAAGGACTCAGATATATCCCAATTCTGAAAATAAAATGCATTTCTCTGGGATCAGTGTTCCGTTGTTGCATCAGAGCTAAAGGCTAATTTTTGTGCATTTTGGAAGAGGCCTTTATTACTGCTTTAATTCCCCCATTAGAACTCTAGGAAAGCAAATAAGCATGTTCTTAACTTGAATCATGTGAGTAGTGGCAATTAAAGTCGATGGGACTACTCATGTGCTTAAAGTTAATTGTGTTTAAATTCTTTGCTGGATTGAGGTCTTAAGTGGGATTGTTCTGTTGTTCCATAGTTTGCTTGGCCTTTTTGAGGGTGTGCGGGAGCAGAGGGGAATACTATTTTATCTGGCCTTGCCTTCTGTCAGGTCTCACGGTAAAAGATGAATTTGTTAAAACTTATTCATATACGTCATAGGCTCTATCCACCCCAGCAAGCCAATCTGAGATCTATATCTGGGCAGTCTATTCTCACAAGCCATGGAGATTTGGTAATTTAGCTCTCTAATATGATTCTTCTAGAAGATTATGGTTTAACAAAATATTAATCAGCTTCAATCAACTGTTGAAAATTACGGCAACTTTTTTATAAGACCTATATGGGCCAGATTTTCAGATTGTAAGATTTACATAATTGATGTTCACCATATTGGGACTTGCACCAAATATTCTTATCAGAAATACATAAACGCAAATACAACAGTACTGTGATACCTCACACCTTAAAGCACCCCAGAGAGATTAAAGACTATTACAGGGCTACATAAACCTTTGCTATGTTGTAAAGTGACTTTAAAATGTTCTAGAGTGATGCTGTGAACCACATCATTCAGATTTCATCTGGGATCAGGATTTGTTTCAAATCATTCCATGCAGCTTTAGTACGTATGTGTACACACTACAACTGAAAACAAGCTCACTTTGTAGATGACATTTTAAAGAATCTGACATTTAGTCAAGGTGACCACAAGCTGCTAACTTTTGAAAAATCAATAATGCAAATAGTGGTCTGTTAGAAATACCAGTGTGAAGTCAGCTTTAAAAAAGCTCATTTTACTTGCATCATTGCCTCTTACTATGGAGAAGGAAAAAAGTCACTGGTTTAATTAATGTCTATGCTATGTGACACTGAAGTGACTGCTTATATAGGCAATCTGCCAGTAAGGGCTGTTATTTTGCTTTGTTAATATAGGAGAACGAATGGTCTAATTTTAAGCTTGCCTACTTGTCTTTTGTTAGCAACAAAACTGTCTGTAAAAGAGAGATGAAAGTAAGGAAAAGGATTTTGAAAAACAGTACCTGAATCATGTATCAGTGGACATACCTGTTAATGTGGTTATGGGACCATTTTCTGTACATAGCAATTTGAGAGCTGGGATATTTTTGTTTCCAGAAGTTAGATAACTTAGATGAGAAAAATATAACTGGGACAACACATTTTCACATTTTGTATTTACAGATTGTATCAAACTCATATTTACATACAGGGTGGTTATTTGAATACCAATTTGTACTTTCCTTTAATCTATATGTGTACTGCTGTGGCATTAAGGCTGGTCAATGCTATCATGCCAATGTGGTTAGGGTGGAGTAGAGTTATGTGGAAATTACTGACTGTTTATAATGCTCTATATGCAGCCATTTAGATCAGAGGTGGGCAAACTATGGCCCACAGGCCACATCGTCCTGCATGGCCCTTGAGCTCTTGGCCCCTCCCCTGCTGTCTCCCCTCCCCTGCAGTCTCGCCGCCCCACAGGCAGCTCTCTGGGTGGTGGGGTTGCAAGCTCCTGCCAAGCAGCATGGCAGCATGAATAGCTCCGGCCAGGCGGTGCAGCTGCCAGACATGCTGCTCTGAGCGGCATGGTAAGGGGACTGATACCGGGGGGTTGGATAAGGGGCGGAGAGTCCCAGGGGGCAGTCAGGGGGTGGGAAGTGGGAGGGGTCGGAGAGGGGATAGGGGCCAGGTTGTTCGGGGAGGCACAGCCTTCCCTACCCAGTCCTCCATACAGTTTTGCAACCCCAATGTGGCCCTCAGGCCAAAAAGTTGGCCCACCCCTGGTTTAGATTGTATAAAGTATATCAATGGGTATCCTCCGATATCTCTTGACTCTTTTTTTTTTTTTTTTTTCTTTTTCCTTTGCGTGTTATTGGAGTGGAAGAATTATGAATTGCAGGCATTACACAAGACTTCCTAAGAAAGACAAATCTCAAACTGAGCTTTCTGAAAGTTCAGTATGCCAAGGATGCTCTTTACTAATGGAACAAACAGTTGAAATAGAGAGCAAGTATTCCAATCCACTGTTGAAATTACACCTGATTATGCATAATGAATTACTATGAACATTTTGTGCTACATTGGTGCACAAAATCTCCAATCAGGATCAGAGGCCCCATTGTGCTAGCTACTGTGCAAACAAATAGCAAGTTACAGCTGCTGATGAGAGTACAGTCCAAAAAGTCAAGACACATGAAGGCCACGGGAAAGGATTATACATATGCAAATACAAAATATGTGTGTATGTGACGGGGAGAACTAACAAAACATGTACATAACATCATTGTGTGTTTTTGATATGTCTCTCTTCCCCTTGAAGTGTATTACCCCTTAAAGGGTCTGCCTGGAGCTCATAAACAGAAAAATTGGGGTGCAATTCAAGGAGACTCCCTGCTCCACACAGGTGAGCTAATCAAACCGGTAAGAGGAAGCTAAGTGGGGGAGGAATAATGGCAACTAAATGTTGAACAGCGAAGGGCTAATGATCTCTTCCAGCTGTGTGAGGCTAGCCTAGCCAGGCACAGATACATTGTTTTTTATTTTTATTTTGGGAGATCTGCACCTGGGTCCTGAGCTAAGAACTTTTGATCTGTTAGTCCAAGTGCTCCTTCCCTGGGCCTTCATTAAAGGACATGTATGTCTTTTGATTAGCTTGTTTTGGCTTCTCATTGTCCTGATCTGTGCAAATGGTTTGATTGACACCCAGTTCGGGGAAGGTAAAGTGGGACTCACCTGCAGTGCCAAACTGGACCAAAAGGGTGGCCCATCCCTTTACACTTCCTGTCCTTCATATGTTTTGACTTTTTGGATTGTATATTCTTCAGAAGGCTCCTAACCCAACATAGCTGTTCACATCAGGGTTTGGCTGCTAGTTCCAAAGGACCTGATTAAGCAAAGTTCTAAAACACAAATGAAACTCTGAGTACATCAGAAGTCCAATTGACTTCAATGGGGTTACTATCATACTTAAAGTTAGGTACGTGCTTAAGCACCTTGTTGAATTGAGATCTGAGGGGTCTGGAAAGTGGGTAGAATATGTACTGTATGCACAGCACATTGGAAGAATCATGAACTCAGATCTGTATTAGAAACACTGTTCCTTGTAACATGATCATCGTATACTGTGACTTAAGATGAGCTGTGAAGTAAGTGCCAGTTATGGAATTTGAAGCTGCTAGGAAAGGGCATAGACCTCTCCACACAATTTAGCTAAAATACAAATCAATGTGAATAAATCACTAAATTTTGTTATTTATGACACCCTTACCTCTCCACTGAAGTCCAGTACTTTTTAAGTCAGTGGGGTTGCATGATTGTTACTGATTGGTCAGTAGTCTGGACTCTTTTTATCCCTGAATTAACTGTGCATCATAGTATATGAGCAAAGTTTTAGGTATATTGGGAAAAGAAACCTGCAATATAGGTCAAGGGGACTGGTTCTGACCTTACCCTGGGGTAAATAAGGACTAATTTCCACTGAAGTCAAGAGAATTACATTAGTGTAAAACCTGTGTAAATGAGATTAGAAAAAAGCCCCAAGGATCAGAATATGGCTTGTAAGGATGAACAGGAAAAAAATTAAGACTAAAGATAGAGAGGCAGAACTCTTTGATCTTCTAGGGCAGTGGTTTTCAACCTTTTTTCATTTGCAGACCCCTAATAAATTTCAAATGGAGGGTGCGGACCCCTTTGGAGATCTTAGACATAGTCTGAGGACCCTCCAGGAGTCCATGGACCACACACTGAAAACCACCGTTCTAGGGGAAAGTATTTAAAAATCACTTTTAAAATAGTTGATAAAAATTGTAATGAACTCCTGTAAATAGGAGCTGTGTGGTGTTTGTACTGCGTATTTATTGATTGCAGCAGGTGAGGGGCTTTGTGGAAAGTGCGATATAGGAATGTTCCAGTGGCGTGCTGGTGAACTGGAACAGCTCTTCACTTGGCAGTTTTGTGGCAATACAATGGATGCTGATCCGCCTCCAAATCTAATTGCTCTCATGTTTAATTTGGGCCTCGAAGCTGCACCAAGAGGACTCTTGGTTGCTCTGACTAGCTATGTGGAGTTTGTTCAGTACTCTGATGTGTGTGTGTTTTAGTATTGGAAGGGATGAATAGGAAAAGTTGAGGACATCTGAATTGTCCTAGAGAAGTGTTTGTCTTAAGGGAAACGTCTTTCATCCTTTCAGGAACTCTCAGTAAGAAAAGAGAAGCAAAGTACATTTCCCCCAGAGTCTGAAAAGACACATGCAGTGTCTCCAGGGTGATTCAAGCATCTGTTAGAGACTATTAGAGACATTGTTTATAGAAAGTGTTCAAATTTTTTTCTGTAACATTGATAAAGTATTCTAGTATTCTGGAGATGGGCCTGAGTCACAAAATTCAGATCTCAGTTGTGAAATCCAGGGCTGCTTGGGGAGTGGGGGGGGGGGCAAGTGGGGCAATTTGCCCCAAGCCTGGGCCCCACAGTGGCCCCCAAGAGTTTTTTGGGGCCCCTGGAGCGGGGTCCTTCACTCGCTCCAGGCGCCCCAGAAAACTCTCGTGGGGCCCGGGCCCCCGGAGCTTCTTCCGCTCTGGGTCTTCAGCGGCAGTTCGGTGGCAGGGGTGTCCTTCTGCCCCGGGACCCGCCGCCAAAGTGCCCTGAAGATCCATGGCGGGGGGGGGGTCCTTCCGCCTCGGGACCCTGCCGCTGAAGACCCCAGGCCCCCTGAATCCTCTGGGCAGCCCTCTTGTCCCACAGTTTTGGAAGGGAAGATTTGCTCAGACTTTGTGGTTTTGGTTGTGAAAGAGCTAACTCTGATATTTGCTGTATTCATATTTAAGGTTTGGGAACGTTGGGATCTAATGCGTAAGTTTGGGCCAAATACATATAGTTTGTATATGTATGTACAGAGGGTCTGATTCTGATCTCATGTATGCTGTTTTAAACTCATATAACCTCACTGATTTCAACAGAATCAGAATTAGTCCAAAGAGCTTTGTCACCTTTTATAATGTTTATATTAAAACAAGAGTTCAGCTATAATTCTGTGTGGTTGATGGGGAGACTTCTGGAAGCCTCTTTGTTCCTGTGAAAGAGTGGTAGAATGGAGAAAGGTCACTGGTGGCCTCCTACCTCTAAGCACAGTGAGAGCAGCATCCATCTGACTGAAAAAGCCCACCTTCTCATCCTTCTGATGGCCTTGCTTTCTTTTGTTATATGAGATGAACTCTTTTTTGAGGGTGAGATGGAGAGAGGATAACAAAAGTGTCATAACTATAAAGGGAAGGGTAACAGCTGTCCTGTGTACAGTACTATAAAATCCCTCCTGTCCAGAGACTCCAAAATCCTTTTCCCTGTAAAGGGTTAAGAAGCTCAGGTAACCTGGCTGGCATCTGACCTAAAGGACCAATAAGGGGACAAGATACTTTCAAATCTTGGGGGGGGGGGGGGGGGGGAAAGGCTTTTGTTTGTCTTCTTTGTTTTGGTTGTGTGTTCGTTCTCGGGACCGAGAGGGACCAGACATCAATCCAGGTTCTCCACATCTTTCTAAACAAGTCTCTCCTATTTCAAACTTGTAAGTAAATAGCCAGGCAAGGCGTGTTAGTTTTCCTTTGTTTTCTCAACTTGTAAATGTACCTTTTACTAGAGTGTTTATCTTTGTTTGCTGTACTTTGAACCTAAGACTAGAGGGGAGTCCTCTGAGCTCTTTAAGTTTGATTACCCTGTAAGGTTAATTTCCATACTGATTTTACAGAGATGATTTTTACCTTTTTCTTTAATTAAAAGCCTTCTTTTAAGGAACCTGATTGATTTTTCCTTGTTTTAGATCCCAGGGGGGTTGGAACTGTATTCACCAGGAGTTGGTGGGAGGAAGGAGAGGAATGGTTAATTTCTCCTTGTTTTAAGATCCAAGGGGTTTGGATCTGTATTCACCAGGGAATTGGTGAAGGTTTTTCAAGGCTTCCCAGGGAGGGAATCCATTGGAAATGGTGGCAGCAGGACCAAAGCTAAGCTGGTAGTTAAGCTTAGAAGTTTTCATGCAGGCCCCTACATTTGTACCCTAAAGTTCAAAGTGGGGATACAGCCTTGACAAAAGGCCCTATTGTGCAAACATCTGAGAGCTGTTAGACATTTATCTGAGACAAGAATAACTATTTACTAAGTAAAAGACAGTTGCCTCCTGCTCCTTTACATACATAACTATCTTGTACCATTTACTGAGTCAAGACAACTATGACAAAGTTTTCTAAAGCAGCTATATGACTTATGAGTTTGTCTCATTGTAAGCCCATGCGACTTAAATTCTTAAATATCTAAGTCTCTGAAAATGGGACTTAGGACTTTTCAAATTGTTGCTGCTAAAAGCAACCCCTCCCTCCCCCCAACACATTTCTTTTCATTTTTTGAGCATCATATTTGAGGAGAAGGATTCGTTTGTAGTGTATTACTGAAGTACAGTTATTTATTTAGATATGCATTTGTATGTTTTGTGTTTTTATTTTGGGTCTAACATGTCTCCCAAAACCCATAAACTGGTGAATGTATCTTTTTAGTTCTTTGTCTCCCAATGCTGTTGATATTCAACACTGATACTTAGGATATTTGAACTGTTTGGAGTTTTGAGCTATTGTAAGAACATGTCAATTTACTTTTTCTTGGATTCTGAGTGCCCTGCTATCCTAATTTACATGGTGATGCTTTTATAATGTAATTTGATCCTTAGTATTCATGAATGGAATCCTGTAGGATGGAGGAAATATCTTTGTATGTTTGCTAAAATATGTGAATACAAAAGTTGATGGCAAGCTGAAAATCTTTTGTCCATGTTAATACATTCTGTGGCCTTTGTCTGTCATGAGTGGTCCATTGTTAGTAGTTTACATACACAATACAATGTGTTAATAATATATAAATCTGCAGTCTGGAGTGTATACAATTCACGTTTTATACCAGACATATCATTATGGTATCTGAGAGCCATTCAGAGTTTAAAATAAGTATAATGGGTCAAGACATCTGATGATGTAAATCAGTGTAGCTTCATTGACATCAGTGGAACTCTGCCAATTTACACAGGTTGAGGCTCTGGCAGTGGCTTATATCAGTCAAGTGGATTCCTTTCCAATCCTCACAGAAAAAAGACTTCTTGGTTTATTTTATTGTTGTTTGAGGAACAAGGAAAGCTTTGCATTTGGGTCACAAAAGGGCAAGGTTTGTAGCAGTTCTTAGTTGAGGTCTAGAATTTTGAATCGGCCTCCAAGAACAATCGGTCTCCTGCACAAATCAGCTTCACTCTTGCTGTAGACAATTCTACAGAGCCTGAGGAGTAGCATGACTGAGGATCGCAAAGGTACCATGGATACAGATGATCTCTTTGGGGCTCAAACTACTTAGTACCTTGCAAATAATGACTGAGGTGAGATTTTAAAGGTAGCTAGGCACCTACAGAAGCAGGTAGATGTCTAGTGGGATTTTCAAAAGCCTAACTCCCATTGACTTCCCTAAGTCCTTAAACTTGAAGCAAGTGCTTACTACGAAGCTTGTGCAGTGAATGAAGCATAAGGATAATGTGTTATTGGACATACTATATTCATATTGTAATTAATAGAAATCAGAAGCTAGGAATTGTAGAAAATTGATAACAGAAGCAAAGCCAACAAGGATAAATCTATGGCCAGCAGAGTCAAGGACAATATGAAGGAGGTTTTTTTAACTATATTGAAATGGTAGAATTATCAGTAATAATGGCAAAAAGGCAGAAGTATCCAACACACATTTCTATTCTGTGTCTGGGAGAAAACACATGATTACACGCTTTCCATTACACTAGTTTCTTAGGAGGATGTTAAACAGCAGCTACTAAAGCTAGAGATTTTTAAATTGGCAGATCAAAACTTTAAAAGACTTAACTGAGGAGCTTGCTGGACTCTGATTTTCAATAAGTCTTGGAACACAGGGGAAGTTCTAGAAGACTGCAAGAAAGTCAATGATATGCCAGAATTTAAAAAGGGTAAATGAGATGACCCAGGGACGTATAGTCTTATCAGTCTGATGTTGATCCTGGGTAAGATAATGGAGCAGATGATATGGGTTTCATTAATAAAGAACTAGAGGAGGCTCATATAATGCCAAGAACATAAATTTATGGAAAATAAAGCCTGTCAAACTTACTTGATTCTTTTAAATGAGATTACAAGTTTGGTTGATAAAGGTAATAGTGTTGATATAATATACTGAGACTAAAATGTTTGATTTGGTGCTGCACAGCATGTTCATTAAAAAACCTAGAACAATATAAAATCAACATAGCATACATTAATTGGATTAAAAGCTGGCTAGTTGATAGGTATCAAAATGTAATTGTAAATAAGGAAATCATCATCAAGTGGGTGTTTTTTATGAGGTACTACAGGGATTGGGAAACTGTAATTAAGGCTACATTTTAGTCATGGGTATTTTTATTAAGTCATGGGCAATAAACAAAAATTCATGGCCCGTCAATGACTTTTACTAAAAATACCTGTGACTAAAACTTGGGTGGGGGGACTGCGAGTGCTCTGGAGGGGTGGTCCAGGGATGCCACGGGTGCTGGGACCCTGCTGGTGCTGGGGGCGGGGGCAGCAGCACATGGCCCGGGACTCTCACTGGTGCTGGAGGCGGGGGAGGGTTGGCGGGGCTGGCAGGGCTACCCGGCTCTGCGTCCCTGCAGCTCCTAGGCAGTGGAGGGACCAGGGGACTCCACACGCTGCTCCTGCCACGAGCACCAGCTGCCGCAGCTCCCGTTGGCTGAGGTTCCTGGCCACTGAGAGCTGTGGGGACGGGGCCACCACCTCCCCGGCCCCTCCATCATCTAGGAGCTGCAGGGCCATGCCAGTGGGAGCAAGGAAACCCTCAACCTCTGAGGTAAGCACCCTCCAGCCCCCTGGCCCTAGCCCTGAGCCCCCTCCCACAAAGAAAAGGTTAAGGGGTTGCTTGATCATGCTATTTAAGTACCTTCATGAGGAACAAATATTTAATAGTGGGTTCTTCAGTCTAGTAGAGAAAAGTATAACACAATCCAGTGGCTGGAAGCTGAAGCTAGAAAAATTCAGACTGGAAGGAAATAAGGTGTAACATTTTTAACAGTGAGAGGAATTAACCATTGGAACAGTTTACCAAAGGTCATATTGGATTCTCTATCACTTTCAACTTTTAAATCAAGACTGGCTGCTTTTCTGAAAGCTGTGCTCTAGGAATTATTTTGGGGAAGTTCCAGCTGCCTGTGTTATACAGGATGTCAGGCTAGTTAGTTGATCACAGTGGTCCCTTCTGGCTGTGGAATCTATGTATAATGCTATGGAGAGTAGCCAATATGTGTGCACTAGTCACGGTTCTCAGGACTGATGCTTTAAGCCCAGTAAATTGCATTGCTGTAATCTAGAGGAGAAGTGATGACAACTGATTAATAACAAGGAGAGAATTATATATGAATGAATAAATACAAATGAATAAATACATAGGTAATTAATGTGAGCAACATAAAGATCTATGTTTATATCTGAATGAAATAGATTGTATACACACACAATTCCTGTAGTCTGTGTAAATAACCATGAGATGGTTTGGGTGGAATGTACAGAAGCACTCAATGTTGGTTTAACCCTACTCCCACTGAAGTCAATGTGACTTTTACTACTGACATCAGGCCCCTGTTGAGTGTTTCTGAAAATCCTTTGGGCAGGAAATATTATATATTTCCCCCATTAAAATCTTGTTATGTAGTTAAAACATATAATGGCTATTGTGACAGTGAACCCTGTACATTCATTTTGTATTCAGATGCCGCCCCCCTCCCACGCGGGTTATACAAACCTGATTTACACAAATCTGAATTTACGGAAAAAGTTCAGTAAGCTAGAAATAGGAGGGTGGGTGGGGGTTGTTTTGTTTTTGTAATTGTTGGTTATACATTTCTGACTTATGCAAAATTCAAGTTATGCAAGGTGTTCCAGAATGGAACGCTTGCGTAAGTCGGGGAGCGTCTGTATAGTGTGTGTACACACACACACACACACACACACACACACACTGTATGAAATTCTCTGTAAAGAAGAGATTATGATAACCCTGATGTTACATTACCTGAAGGAATGAGGTGAGACCCACCCTGTCCGAATAATCCAATCAATTGTAATGCAGCCTCCGGCAGTGGTAGCTAGAGCTGGTAACACACAGGTCTATCTGCCCCCCACCCCCCCAAGAAAACCCAAATTTATTTTCATATCCATTTCCCCAACAATTCTTTCAAGCCACTCCCACCTACAACCCAGCTAACGGGGGAGGCGAAGCCTACTATAATAATATAGAAAGTTGAAAGCATGACTAAGGATAACACTAGAACCATGAGATAGGTACCATCTTTTTTGAACAATTTGCCATTGTTGCTTGTGATATAATTTAAACATATAGAAGATTTTAATGAGGAAAAAAATTAAGATTATATACTGTGCTAAAGGTCTCATAGAAACATTGCTAACTCTGAGCATTCAAAATAGTTTATGGCCAAAATATCATGAGAGTTTTAAAAAAAAATAGATACTGGGTCTTTTTATTTGCCTTCTGCCTTTATGGTGCACTCAGATCACGTTTGTAGGGTTTTCTCAGCAACCATGAGGACAGAAAATTCCTTTAAAACAAACAAACAAAATCAAAACTTAGATATCACATAATCACTGGACTCTGGGAGAAAAAATTACAAATATTGTGAGACTGATGATGTAGTCATGAGAATTGGCAACACTACATAACAAGAGTAATATTTGTGTATGCATGTACAACTTGTCAAATAATAAGGCATTTAAGGATACATAAAGACAATAAAAGGTAATGTAACCTGGTATCATATAGTGATCATAGTTGACAATTTGTCACATACTTGTGTGTAAGTGTGTTTTTTTTTTAATCTGACTTCATATTCTCAATCCATGACATAAACTCAGTTAATTAATTTAGGTAATACTAAGCCTGAACAGTCTTCCCAAGTGCACTGATGTCTTTTGGGAACTATTGTCAAATCTCATAATTACATTGGGTAAGATAGAATGTGCATTCCACAGTGATTGGGTACCCTGAAGGTGCCTCAACTTGTCACACTAAATAAGACAACTCCACCACCACCAAGTTAATGCTCATCTATATTTGCAAAGATGGGCTAAAATTAGAGTATTCTGACAACTATGTGGTAGTGAACATTTAAACTCCTCCCTTCCTCCCCAACACACACTTAAAAAAATTCTAGGACACCAGATTGGCAGAAATATTTTATCAAACTAATTTAATCAAAGTCTAAATGAAGGGAGAAAAATTGTACCAAAATAAATAATAAAATTAGTTTTTTTTACAGTTAAACTACTCATTCTATTTGAGGTTGATATGCAGTTCGTAAATTTAAACATTGCTAGCAAGAAAGAAACTAGGACTGATTCTCATTTCTGCTCCAGTGCTTTAGAGTTTGTTATGCTCAAAGGGGCCAGATTCCAGTCATTGCTATCCAAAGGTGAATTTCCCTTTCCATAGAGGATGGCAATTCCCCATTGATAAAAAGCCAGCAGAAGACAGGCTTGCACCAGTTATCTTTACCTTCCCATCCCACTTCAGCAAGTGGACTTTTCAGGATGAGGTAGGGTAAGAGAGGGCATGTTTTAAGCATATAGATATATTATCTCCGTACCCCATGATGAGATTGACACATTTGCCTATTTAGCCCGCAGTTTTGTGGCCTCTTTTGCTTCCATATAATACTGAAATCTTGTGTGTTGTCCTATATCAAGCCTAGGTCTATATCTGAATTTATGCTTTCCAAGTTTCTCTCTCCCATTTCATATTAATATTCCAGATATTGGCATTTACTGCTTATATTAATAAATTTCCGTAAGTCTGTTTGCATTATTTCTCTCTTCACTGGTATTTGTGATTTCTCCCAATGTCAGGGTAATTTTTAGGCCTCAGTCTCCATGGGTGGGTTTCCATTCACATGTGTAAAATCTGTGTTTGTGCATAAAGATGCATTTGAATGTGCAAATTGGGTAATTAGGTGCACAACAGAAGGCGTTAGAAGTACATGTGGAAGTGGGAGTCCTGGATGCACCAAACTGCATGTAGTAGCCACTTTTTAACAATTTAGGACAAAATGAAGAATTGGTAAATAATGTAACTCTGATAGTTAGCACTATGTGATTTAGTAAAGAAATAGAAAGCTACCTGCTGATTACAAATTACTACATATTAGCCCTGTAGTATTCAACTTTTAATTAAGAAAACTTAAATGGGTTAAAAAACCCATGCCTTGAATATGTGATCATTAATAAAACATTTAGAGTCTTTGTAGAGCAGTTTATTCAAAATTATAGGTTATAATGCACATGCAGTTTAGGAGTTAGTTTTTAAACAAAAACATCATTTCAATAAATAATACCCTGCTTGTGCTGTGTCTGGAATGTAGTGTCTCTCCCTCCCCTTCCCTCCCCCACACCTTTTGCACAGCTCTCTTTGCTCATTGCCCTAAATAATAAGTGGCAAGGCAAGACTTGAAGTTTAGTTAGGCCTGTATGGTGCAATTTTATATTTCACTATCAATGGCTCTTTTTTAAGCTGTCATCTGGAAAGAGAGAGATGAGAGCTGAGGAGAAGCAAGTACATTGTTTGGTGTTTTTATCTATACACCCTAGTTATTAATTCCGTATTTTGCAATCAATGCTTTCAATCATGAAGTTTCCCTGCTCTGCTTTGCTGCGTCATCAACAGTCATTCTCCCTCTGTCAATCTCCGCTTCAGTAAAACTGATTTTTAGTTACTGTTTCTTATAACACATTCCAGTCCAAAGGAGAAAATGTCATCCCTTCAGAACTGGAGGATAACCATAACAAATGTTGTCATCTTTTATCAATGGTAACAACAGGTGAAATTAAAAAAAAATAGCACTGGTTTGTTTGGGGATTCTGTCATGCATGTTGTAATTGTCTTTGACAGGCTAAACCTCAGGCTGGTACTGACCTTCTTCTTTTACTCCTAGAAAATAAATAGCTGCAGCTTCTGCTGTTGCTACTGTGTTTGTAGGACGACTTATGGGGACTTTTTTTTTTTTCTGTAAAACTAAAAAAAATCAATGGGCAAATTCAACCTTGGAGTTGTTCCACGAATTTGGCCCTGTGTGCTAGAGAATCAAAAGAAGATGCTAATATTGGCCATGAATCTGATAGCATCTCTGGCATCTACACCTACATGGAGCCCCATTATAGTTTAATAGGCTTCTAAAGGAAAGGGTCTTATTTGGGACACTGCTCTTTGAGACTCTTTTGTATATTAAAACCCAGTTCTGAGAACCTTACTTTATGAATGGTCCCACTGCAGTTAATGGGATTACTTGTGTGAGTAAAGGCTTGCTCCCAAGCACAAGGGCTTACTACATGGAGTCGCTGAGCTACAACAGAGTTTGCTTGGAAAGGATTCCCAGACTGGGTAGACCCCAGAGTATAGACTGCTCCCTTGTGTTGCACAATGACTAGCGCTTGTCTACACTGCGATGTTATCAACAAAACTTTTCTTTCATGGGTACTTAAAAAAGTCCCCCTGCGAAAGACAAAAGTTTTGCTGACGCAAGCAGCAGTGTGAACGCGGCTTTGTCAGCAGGAGTGCTCTTCTGCCAACAAATCTAACGCCAGCTCGTGGGGCTGGAAGTATTTTGTTGGCAAAAGTGCCAACAAAATACAGACAGAGCGTTCACACACGCTGACTTTTAGCAACAAGGCTGTGTCGAAACAGCCTTTTCACTAGAAGCTGTGTAGTGTAGACAAGCTGTAGGATTTGGACTTAAAGAGTAGAAGTGCAGTCCAACTGCCATTAAAGTCAATGGAAATATTCCTGCTCACCTCAGTGGGAGTTAGATTGGGCTTATAGGCATGTCATTTATTTACAGGAATGGAAAACATCTATTCATTTTCCCTCTGATAAATCTGTCTCTATGCTTACAGTAATGTATGCAAAATGTATGTAATGTGTGTAAAACATACAGCAGCCAGCCCATTTGATTTACTATGCAGTTCTTTATTTATTTTAAATAACTGATTTTATGCACAAATCCAGTTTTACTGGGCAAATTTAATTATTGCCTTAGCAATTTAGCTTCAAACACATATCTCCTTTTTTTAAAACACAAATTCTACCTGCTTTAGGCAAAAAAAAAAAAAAGCTAGGTTCTATTTAAAGCAGATGAACTGTGACAGCTGTAAAGTTAATATGAGGCTGGAGAAATGCCCTTCACAGATTTGTGTGAACAGATGAGCAGTTACAGCTAGTTTAGAAATCCTGTTTTCACCCTGATCCTCATGACCTTTAGGAACATCACTTGCAATGAAATCATTACTCAGAGGACTTGAACCTTCTTTACGGATAGTAATTTTAAGAGGACTGCAGCATAGATCACATCACCTCATTGTTCCACATGTTTAGAAGCTTGGCCATATTCTGCATTGGCTTATACAAATATTAATATTAATACTTATATTACAGGAGCCCTTGGGGACACAATCTCAATTAGGGTCTCTGTTGTTGCACTGAATAAATGCATGGGAGACAGTCCCTGCCTGAAAGTGTTCACAATCTAAATATGCAAGACTGTCAGAGGACATTTTACTGATGGGGGACAGGGGAACAGAAACAAGTCCAGCACCACATAGGGAGTCTGCCAAAGTTAGGCATTTCACAAGTCTTCAACTACAATTCTGTCTTTCTTTTTAGGGTTCTTGTCTAATTCTACTGAAATCAATGAGACCAGAGTGGAGGTTCACTGCAGGGTTTGGCCCTTGCAATGGAGTGCTTTGCATTATCGCTGATGGAGAAGCTGTGTGAGATGAGTGGGTTTATTAAGCTTTTCCTTATGCTAATTCAGCTTCATCTAACCACGGATGTCTGGAATCTGTTAGGCTCAGTTAAAACCACAGCTCACATATTGTCTTATCCAACTGTAATATTATGCTAAATACAGTATAGTCAAATCTCCTTCCTAATATATTAAAAAAAATCCAATTAACTTGTCAGCCCTAAAGTGTTTGTAGCATATTGTGCCTTTGTTAAAATTCATGCAGTGCCACAATGTGGGGAAAAGATTAGACTGCTTCTGCTGGTTTTAGTTTGTTGTCCAGATTTTACTGTTGGTATTGTATTTCTTCACTGGAGCTGCATTAAATGTACATACATAATCTCAGTGGTTATAGAATGCTTGTTCAGGCTAAGAGATTTAGGCATTTAAACAAGAGGGTAAAAAAGGCAGGGAGCAATATAACCTTGACAATTGCCTTTTGAATTTTCTAACTCTGTGTCTTTGGCAAATGTGAATAGTGCTCTGATTTGTAGATTCCTTATTAAAATACAAAACAAAGAAAGTTATTGGTAGAACTTCTTGGAAAGAAAAATCCCTTCAGATAAGTTTAGAGGGATAGGAGCTTTTATGCTTCTTTATGGACAGATTCTGATGCCTTTACTCACTCAGTCTTACTACCTGAACTGTACTGTTGATTTCTGAGCCTAATTGACTCTAGGAGTAAGATACTATTCAATGTAAATATCCAGTCCTTAGAGAGAGAGCGAGAGAGATTGTAAATTCTTTCAGGAAGGGACTGTAATTCATGATATGTATAGTGCCTAGCTCAGAGGGGCCGTAATCTTATTGGCCCATAGGTGCTTTTTACAATATAAATGTTACATAGTAATAATAATATTGAGAGATTGCAGAGAGAAAAATGACAGGTCACGTCTAAGAAGTATATTTGTCTAAATATTATATGCCATAATAAAATAACTAATCCTTCTTTTCCGATGTAAAAATGGTAAGGAAGCACCATCCAGAGACACATAAAATATCTTTTCCTAGTGCTACTATTGAGACAACTGTAGTACTTACTTCTACTTATGCAATAGCTATCCTCACATTCCCCACTCTCAGCTATGATGATGATATAAAAATTATTAAGAAGTAACCATCAGGAACCAAAACTGGGAGCCATCTTTTCAATTGAAGCAGCATCTAAAATTACTATCAGGTTCTTCCTTTTTTTTTTCTCAGCCACACTAGAGCTATTACTACAACAGATCACTGCTCCAAAGAGAGAAGTAAAGTTACCTGGGTACACCATCACGGCTGGAGACTTGGATGGATTGGTGGCATTTTGGAGATTTCTTTTCTTTTCTGAAATGAGAAAAAAAGTCACATGCTGAGAAGGATTGTAGGAAGCATTTGAAGGTATTCCTTATGCACCAATGAATGAGGCTTCTTCTATGACATTGAAATGGATCCAAAACCGCTGCTGTGACAGTATTTTTGTCAGTTTGGGTTTTCAGCCTAAAAGAAGAAAATAAACCTGAGTACTGGGAATAATAAAAATTGGAATAATAAAATTCAAAGCCCTCAGATGCACCACATTTAATAAGATGTATAACTGGTAAAATTGTCTAAAATCTTATAACATTTATATACCCTTTACCGTTACGTGAAAGGATGTAAAATCCTAGAACTTGTTCATTAGTGTTTTTAACTGAGAATTTACAAAGTAACCGAGACCTCCCCCCGCCAAAAAAAAAGTTTGTCATAAAAAATTAAGCAAAGAGTTTTGGGTGATGAAATATAGAGGACTTACAGAAATAACTATTGATATAGCAAGTAAGGGGATATTTGGGAAACCAGAATATATACATACCAGCCAGTCTAACAACACGTACTCTAGGTTACTGAAGGAATTAGCAAATTTGCTAGCTAAACAACTACCATTTTTTTAAAGAATCACCTAAAATCGAGAGTTACTAAAATCCTGAGGAAAACTTGGTACCGATCTTCAAAAGGGAAAAGAATTGTGCCCCTGGAAACTACCCAAGAGCATAAATCTTGCCCCTGAAGTGCTCAGGGGAGACCCTCTAACAGACTACTCTCTACTACTCTTGCAAACAGGAATAGCAGTTACTAAGAGAGGTCCTATTTATATAGGAAGGGATTTTCAAAAGCACTTCGCATTGGTAAATTCTGCACTCATTGAAGTCAATGGGAGTTTTACCATTGACTTTAAAAGGAGTAGAGTTAAGCCAGTGGGTTCCATCCATTATGTTTTAACAGCATTAGTACTGACATTAATTATGGAGCCATACCTGTGGCCTCATATTCTGGCTATATACCCCACAAATTAACATTGTGTTTTTAACGTCTTCTAATTTTGTGCAGAAACAATCTTTTGTCCTTGGTTTGCTGTATTGGGCCTATAGGCTGCTTTCAAACAACACTCTTCTGAAAATTAAAAAAAAATTATTACTATATAACTTTCAGTGCAAGCTGGCTTGTTATGCACCAGTAGTGGTAGTGACAAACTGAATTTGTGTCAGTTAATCTGTAAAGAACTGTATGTGTGAGCAATTGCAGCAAGACAGTAAATATGCACCAGTGAGCTTGCAGAGAAGTGGTGATGCATCAGTAAGTCTGTGGCAAACTGGTTATGGGTCCAGAAAGTCTGCACAGAACTGGCCATGCATCAGCAAGTCTTCAGAGAACAGTGAGTCTGCTGAGGATAAAGTGATATATACCATTGAGACACTTAGAAGAATGTAATGTGTGTGAGAGCTTGTACAGAGAACAGTTTATGCTAATACTCCTTTCATTATTCAGGTCAGTCATTTTTTAATTGTTTGGGCATCTTAAATTATATTCATGTATTCTTACTACTTATTGTTTCTTTAGATTTAAATAATTCAAAAGGCCCATAGAGAAAGATCAAGGCACCCTTGAAAATAATTAGATTTACTATCCCAAATGATGACCACCTAGCATAGAAAAACGAATCATATATAAATAATGAATTAACTCAGCCAGCCAATAAATCGCCCCTTTGCCCTACCCAGAAACATTCCCTCACCTTTTTCCTAAAACCTTGTCAAACAAATATGCAATGTGCTCAGATGGCCATCAAGTTTGAGCTATTTTGGACCAAGGCGAGGAGCAAATACCAGAGCTGGAGCCCTCCCAGAGAATAGTCTTATTGTCAGTTGAATTTGTTGTTCCTGTAATTTAAAGAGAGCCACAGCAATTTTCCAAACTCTCCAAATTTTCCTCCCTCCCTCTCCCAGGAAAAAAACAACAACACAAAAACCACTGACCAATTTCACTGTCCCTTACTGAAACAGAAGCATGGGGATTTTCAAAAGCATCTAAACACCTGATTCCCACTGAACTCCTAACTGCAACTTTAGGTGTCTGTCTACCTTGAAAACCTAGCCTTTAGTTAAGAGAATTACTTGTTTGAGTAAGGTTCCTCACAAGGAAAGATTCAATGGCTTGGACCTTTAGATCCATCTAAGAGTGAAAGAGAGAGAGAAAATAATGTAAACATTCTTCGCAAAGCACTGCATCTGCCCCAACTTGAGTTTCTACAGCATTATTGGTAGGGTCAGCAAACTGGTTTGTTTAAAAGAATAATCAATCAGGCCATTTGCCTGAAGCATAAAAATATTATTTTTCAAACATAAGTGAAGTCTACCTATTTTAAAATTTCTCACACCCCCAAACTCCTACTGTTCCATCTAAGAGCAGAAGTGGAGGAGCCAAAATGCAAAGGAAAGCTACCCCGTGATATTTCTGTTCCCTGCAGCAACAAGAAACCATGAAGGTCTCACAAGAGAGTCTGGTATTCAGCAATTTCCAGCCCAGTGACAGATTGAAGGGGTGAAGCTAGAGTTCTGAGAAGGATTTTCACATGATGCCCCCCAACTGATCTTCTGAAACTTTTCAGGTTTATCCAGCACTAAAAATCAAGCAGAACACAAATAAACAAATGCATTTAAAACTTCTAAGAAGCCCTATGCCAAACAAAACAGGAAAAACCTTATTTTAAACTTACGCAGAGTTTAACAGCCCTTTCAAAAGGTACTTACCAAGTGCAAAAGCCTTCAAAAGTTTTAGCTGGTGTTAAGCTTTGTATAGTTAAAACAACAAATTAAAAGTTCAAAACAGCTGCTGGATGTAGTGTGACAAAGGGAATTTTCTGAAATATTTTTTATTCCTACAGGTGACTCTGTTTTGCCTTTGTGCTTTGCATTGTTTTATACAGAGTGTAAAGAGTTAAACTGCTTTTGAGGGCAGAGCAGGAAACATGTTGTTTGTGTCCTGTAACTTTGGGTTGTATGAATAAGTCCTTAAGATCTGTCTGAAACTGACTCATATCAATGGAGGATCTGGAAAGACAATGGGAACCCCAAGGACTGAACAGTTGACACCTATCCATGGGGAAACTCCAGCAGGAAGAACATGTGAACTCAGCATGGGTCTGCAGAAGGAAGACAAGGGACCAAGAGGTGAAAAGAGACTAGAAGAAGAGCTGGCCTTAAGAGACTGACAGGAACTGAACTGGGACTGACAAAGAGATGGAGAGGAAACCAAGATGGTTCCTACAGCAACATGGCTCAAGGGAGCCCTGGCTTGGCCAGTGTGGACCATGTCTTAACCTTTGATTCTTCATGTTAACCTGAGGACTTCCTGATGCTGTGTTCCAGTTGACTAATACACTCTTCTCTATTTTGAAAAGGCTGCCTGGTGTCACTGCAAATACTTGCTGAGGTGCATTGATCCTCAAATTGGGGAAATAGTGGGATCCCTTTGGGGTCTGGCACACTGAATGGGTTCTTTCAAAGGACTGTGTAAAAGCATAGCACAGATCCACCACTATTGAAAGCCATAGTTGATAAGCTGCTAGAGGTTTAAGTCAGGTGTGCTTTGTACTTGGCTTTGTATGTGCCTGCTAGTTAGAGATCCAATAATGATCACTACTGACAGATTTAGATTGGGCTTTTGTTTTTGTTTTGGGGTTTTTTATTTATAAATGTTATCCTCGAAACACAATCATGACTAAGTTGTTTTTTTTTACTTCACATTTAGAAATGAGAAATTGCTGACTACAGGCAAGTCTGACTGAAAACTGTGGGCATCTGACCAGTTTTTACAATGTAGTTTGTGGTTTTTAGTACACACACAAATTCCATGAATTTGTGGCATTATTATCAGACAGAACTCAAGAGTCAGCAACTGTGGACAATGATGGAAGTCTGAACAGCTGAATTAATAGCTTTATTATAAATTGTGTGTGGGGGGGTATACAGTGTGGCTACTGCTTGGGCCTTTCAAAGGGAGAGGGTGGCTCCTCCTCATATGGAGATTAGGCAGGATAATAGAAGTCAATGAGAATCCCTCACAAAAGTTATGTTGCCTATATATATATATATATAATGTAGAGAGAATCTTAATCCTGAATCTGCTGTCTCAAATATCTTTAATATTCTGAATGAAAAATTGATGCCTATCTGCCAGGCAGTTACTCTAGTTATATAAATTATTAGGAGGCAAACTGAGTTTATCCCAGGCTGCTAAGCAGTATGATTCTTCTGAAGCAGTAGACTAATGTCAATCAACACATTTTTCTCATAATAAATTATGTCTATAAAAAGGGTTGCATTAAAAAAGAAAATTCAGGCAAATAAGGGAAGAAAGGCTAATCATACTGCTAGTGGAAGCAATGGCATTATAGTACTGACAAATTATAATATCCTTTATGCTAATTCTTTTGTGCAATTCTTGTAATTGTGAATCCCCACACACTCTTCTGGAAACTGTCAAGTCATTTAAAATTGTTTGATCTGTTCAGAGCATCCCTAGCTCCCATCAACATCAGTGGAGCTGCAGATACACAATACTTCTGAAAATCAGGCCATTAACTTTTCTCTGTCTGTTGCAGTTTACTAGTCTATGAAATAGGTAAGACAAACATTCCCTGTGTAGATGGACTCAGACTTCCCTGGAAGGCACTGGAAGTTTTAATAGTGTACTGGAGACCTACATTACTATTTGAGTCACTTCTAGGTTACAGTATTCAAGCATTTACTTCTGACAATGCCTGAATCTCTCTTTGCTCCTTACTTCTGCCTGCACCACAACAGGAAATGATGTTAGAGTTGGATGGATCCTATCACAAAAGACAGCAGGAAGAAAGGGAAAAGGAAAAGAAGGGAATAACATAGCCCCCAGAACAGAGCTGAACTGAGAGAAGAGGAAAAGGAACAAGTAAGGCAATACTGTTCTTGAATTGTCTGTCTGCCTCTCTTGCAGAAATACATATGTACACACCTGGCATGCCTCATTGGGACAGCAGTGATCATTTCCAAGGCCATGTGCAATTACATTTATCATGCGAGTTTGATTGCCTTGCCTGTCCAGCTTCCCCTTCTGATAGTCATGTAAATCTGACTGACACCTGTTGGATAGAGGCTGAGATGAAAAACTTGGCCCCTGAATAGGGTCCAAAGATGGCATCCAAGTAGGAATCTGTCTCACTACTTACATGACCTCCAGCACCATGGTATGCCAGCACCTTTCCTTCTCCCAGCAGCTAGGTGTGGGAATGGTTTTTCACTTGCATATTGACAGTGGAGGCGCTATCTTTAGCATGAGTCTTTGGTTTGTGTGTTTAGTCCCCGGCTCTTAGGTTTCTAGTAAAATTTACCAAGCTCCATATGTGAGTGGATGTTTGCATTGTGGTGGGAACACGGGTAAATATAGAGGTTGACAGGATGGGGTGGCGGGCAAGATGAAAGAGATATATTTGGAGAGACAGATACAATACCAAGAGAGAATTTGGGGAAGAGAAAGGAGAGACTGAGTATGTGGAGGAGGTAGCAAAAACAATTTAGGGTGAGAAAGATATAAAAGAATGGATGGAAGAAGAGAAAAGGAAAAGAGAAAACACACACATTGAAAACAACTGAGGCAAAGGCACACCAGAATCTATTACAGGAAAGATGAGAAAGGAAAAAAAGTGAAATCAGAAAGGGGAAGATGGTTTAACAAAATCAGTTGAGATGATAGACAATAGACTGTAATTAATGACCAAATACAGCACACCGATATTTTAATCCTTACGTTATAAGGGATGTGATTGCACAGTCTTTCTTGTTTGGTTTGGATTTTTTTGCTCTGGCTAGTAGGTGTTGGGTAGATATTCCAAACTCTGGTAATGAGACAGTGGCCAAGATTTGCAAAAGTGACTAATGATTTAGGATGCCTCCTTTTTTGAGGGCACAGTTTGAGACACCGTATAGGTTTTCTGAAAATCTGTCAGCTCATTCTCTGAAAAGAAGAATATGCAGGAAGTGTATTACTTCAAACCTTTTGTTCTGCATTGTTAATATATTTGATAATATACGTTCCTGCCCCTTCTCCTCGGGTTTGAAAGTCCTTTGCCTGGTTACCATTATCAATACAATGAAGCTCAAAGTGTGAAGGGAGGAGGTGTTAACATCTATGAGGCTGAGGTTCTTCAGCCTCCTCACAAACCCCAGTACATCAGATTGCAGTGCGCCTTTACAATGAGCCTTTTAGAACAATGCATTGCAAAGTGTTGTATAGAAAACAACCTTTGGAGCTAGGTAAACAAAATTAAAAGCTGGGGGGAAATAGTTCTTTAGTCTACTTCTATACACACACATGGAATGAGCTGCTGCTACAACAAATGTTTAGCTCAGCAATTCCTTTCAAGTGCAATTTATGGAGACTTTGACACCTACTGGCTGCTAATTATATTTGGGGATAATTAATAAACTAAGCTACAGAGAACAAAGGCTGTAGAGGGTTCCTGAGTTCGTCAAATAAGTAAGGAAGAGCAAGGTCACGTAGGGAGTTACACATTAGAATAATCATTTTAAAATCAGTTTGAAACTTTACAAGAAGCCAGTGCTGAGACTGAAAAAAGGGAAATGTGGTCAAGGCTTCTCTTTGTGCTGGTGATTAATCTTGCTGTAGGCATTTTGTGCTCACTGAAGTTTTCTCAAAGCATGTCCTGGAAGTAACGTCAACAAGAAATTACACTAGGCAGTCCATACAATGACAAACACAGAAGAGCATAGCAGTTTGATGTGGAGAGAGAAAAGGTTTTTGAATCTTATTTTCTCAGATGGCAAATTTTATTACAGCCTGATTCAAATGTGATTCAAAAGATAGTTTGGGAGTCCCCAATAAATCCTCAGGTGCTCACTGACTATTAATGATGACGAAAGAAAGCAAAGAAATGGCCAACGGATGTTTGTCCTCTGACAGAAGAACCTCTCAGTAATGGAACCATTCACTACTGAGGATGAAGGAGCTGCAGGCAAGTGGTGGAAACTAGCTAGTCAAGGGTTAATACAAAAGTTGTTATACTTTGATTAAATACCCTTTCAATTAAACTACTAATAAAAAGTAGCTGCAGGATTCCTGTTACAGATCTGGTTTCCCCCCATCTGTCCTTATGTTACAAAAATAAAACCATAGTATCATTCAGGTTCTCCTCTGGATCCAGGAGAAGGGAGTGAGTAGTACTTGCTAGCAGACACTAAAGTGAGATGGGTGATGGTGTGACTGTTTAAAAACACCCACAGCTGATTGCACCTAAAATTATTAGCAGTAAAATAATTACCAATGCTGTCATTTAAAATGTCAACACTCGACTTCATGT
This sequence comes from Chrysemys picta bellii, assembly GCF_011386835.1. NCBI lineage: Eukaryota > Metazoa > Chordata > Testudines > Emydidae > Chrysemys > Chrysemys picta. The sequence goes on along the minus strand of NC_088798.1, from coordinate 47,004,486 downwards.
TTACTGCCACACGAATGGTGCAGTTCACACTTCTGAAGCTAGTGTTTTAGGCTGTGTGTAGACTCAGGAATATAACACTGTTTTATTCATGTCAAAGCTGAGCACATGTGTTTGTTCCATGGAAGGTCTGTGATTACTCGGAGCTAGTAACAGGCGCACTCTTGTCACTGAGAGGTATCACAGGCAACCTGCAGTATCACAGGCTGCTGCAGCCTAACTATAGTAACTGCTCTGTTAGTTGGGGTGGTGGGGGGGAAAATGGCTAGTGGATGTACATAATCATGATCACTTGTTTCTCCCCATGCCTGCCCCAAATTCCTCCTTTGCGACAGCTTCCTCACAGGGCCGGCTCCAGCATTTCTGCCCCCCCAAGCAAAAAAAAGCAATTGAAGAAGGCTTTTTTTTTTTTTTTTTTTTCTTCCAAGATTGGCGGCGGCAGTTCAGCAGCAGGTCCTTTGCTCCTTGCCGCAGGTGCCGCCCCTCTCCCTTGGCCGCCCCAAGCACCTGCTTATTAAGCTGGTGCCTGGAGCCGGCCCTGCTTCCTCAGAGCACAGTTATTCATTGTGCAGGATGTATGCATGCTTTTGAGGAACTCCGTGCCTCCTGGCCCCTTGCACACTGGGATTGCAGCAGTTCCTGCTCTGTGTGGGGCTATTCATATCTGCAGAAGAGGGGATAGAATTTGCTCACTATTTTTTTTATTCATATTTGTTCCACACTACAGTAGTCTCCCTATTTTTGTGCAGAATGCTGATACTCACTCAGATAGCTTTAAACTAACTCTTGTCTTCTCTGTATTCTCTTTTCTTTACCTATTCAAGAAAAGATTTTGTGTAGGTGCAGTATCTCATTCACAGGAGAGAGTCTTTTGGAAGCAGCTAATATTGAGTTACCAGTACATTTTCCTCAGCTACATAACTGTGAACTGAAAGAGTTTGCGAGGTCATTGTGCCAACATGACACAAAACCCAATTGGGCAAATAGCTCACTTCTGCAGCATACTTGGTCATAGGGGAAACTTGCCATTTTGATGCGAGTCTGCTTAAAATTGAGAGGGTAACTACAATTTTAGTATCATGAGAGGAAGAGGTCGTCCATCATTGTGATGGTCCATGCATGTGGTGTGCTCTCTCTTATGTAATATTGGCACTGAGCTTTGGTAGAGTACATCTGCTTCCCCCAACAGACAGCTCAGTGATGCCAATACTCAGCATTCATGTCCTTAGGCTACACCGGCCCTTGCATGTTGATTCAACTAGAGGGACAGAACAGTGCTAAGGCAGCACTGCAGAGCTTTATATAGATTGGAGCGGAACTTGATTCTTCACTTTGGGCAAACATTTTAGGGTTTATTCAGTTATTAACAGATGTCAGAAACAAAATGCAATAACTGAAATCTATTGATTTAAAATACAAACAAAAGCAAGCTCCCCTTTAAACTTCAGAATAGTTTCCCTCATAATATTAAAATGAGACAGATTTTAACCAAATATTTAACTAAACTCTACATCTCATTGGTCAAATTCTTCAATCCTTGTCCATTCTCAGTAGCACAGAGGACTCTATCAAATGTCCACTGAGTTTTTTTCCATTGAGCATTAGATCATCCCCTTACTGATGCGACTAGTCCCATTGCCTGAAAATGCTACTCACTCTATGGGTTGTACAATTGGGCCCAATATAAAGAGATGTTATGCATTAGCACCACAGTGTTTAGGGGGAGGAAGAGTCCTGTGAGACAATCACTCTGTACTAGTATCAGAGGGGTATGGTGGATGCAGAGATGCTCTTGATGCTATGATTATATCTGAAGTGTTAGCCATAACACCATAACAATGGACACTGCTTTAAATTAATCCCAGATTAGTTTTTACTAGCGAGAATCTGGATGTGACACCTTACACATTTTGGGAAAGTTATTTAAATCCTGTATTTTGTCACTAGGGCCCATTTCTAATTTCTACTTAATTTTTATTGCTCCTGTTTCTTAAACAAGTCAGTTGATATGTTTAAATGTGGCAAAATACGCATGTTTGTTTTTATTAATTTGTGTTTCTTAATGAAGTAGAAAATTAATTTCACATTATTGCCAGGTACATCCTAGAGCTTCTTTATATTTGTTCAGTGGTGGTCATAAAAATTGGATATTGCTTTTAAGTGAGGCATTCTTCCATAACTTTCCGCCACAAGTGCACAGTGCTCATATTACAGAAAACTTAAATGACCATTTCTGTTCCAACTGAGATAGTAACATCAAAATTAAAAAAGGGGGTGAAGGGGATTATTTTGTCTTAGCAGTCTTTAATAAGTAACAGACAATTGTTTTCCACAATGATCCCTTGAGGCAAATAAAGACTAAGGGATAAAGCGCAATTTTTTGCCATGCATGGCTATCTGTGCTAACTGCATGATACTGGGGAAAATGTTCCATAGTTTAATGAAATAAGAAAGAAAGGTAATTAACTAATGGAACAGAAAATAGTGGCAGAAGAAGCTGTGTTAGATGCAGTACTGATTTATAAGAAGCAGAAAAATATGCAGGAAGGCTTAGAGCAAAGGGGGACACACAAGTGTAACTAGTTTTAATTGAAAAAAGTGAAATCTCTCTCAGATATATACTATACAGCACAGAAAATGTGACTGAGGCTCTGTGACTGAGGCTCTGTGCATATCAGCTTCCTGATGGTCCCCGCTTCCTAGCGTTTGCTGCATTCTTTCTCATTTCACCTACATCTTCTGCTACAGCTTGTCAAACAACAATTAAAATTACTCATCAATATTTGACTCATCAAGTGACAGGGGAAACAGAGGTGAATAAGTTGTTTGGCTAATGGTATTTGACCATTTATAGTATTGGTCAAACAATGAAAGAAGGTGCCTGTGGCATATATCTAGTCTCCTATTGGCTTATTATTCTTTGATCTAATTTTGGTTGTTGGGTTTAGTGCTAGGTGGTGGTAGTGGCCTGCGATATAGACGAGGTCAGACAAGGATCTGGTGGTTCTTTCTGGCCTTAAACTCTGCTCACTATTTTTTCCTCATTCAATGACGGTAGTGAGGGAAATAACTGCCAAACTATTTGAATCCTATTCTAGACTAGATGGAAATATCACAATCAATCCTCTACAAGGCTTCTTTTTGTTGTTGTTGTTGGTTGTTTTTGTTAAAAGTGGGAAACAATTTTTTCTAACCTAATTGGAAACTGTGAATTTTTGTTACCAAGCTGATTTTTCAAGTTTAGACCTCGAAATCATAGTCACCAAATCATGAGAAATGTTTGATATACCAACAGCATGTGCATGAATTTGTCAGCAAAATTAGACTGTTTAGCATAATTTCTTTTCAGTCTATTAAGAACAGAATGAGAAGATACAGCATGGTTTAACACCCATTGAATCCTAATATGCAACTTTGTATAGTGTTTAGTCATCCATATATTGTAATATTGGAAATAAATCATATAACAAGTTATTTTTCCTGTAATATGTGAAATCATTTTCTTGCATGCTTAGTATGTGTCTGATAGTACATAATGCTGTGTAGTTAGAGTACAATTAACATAGAAGTAATGGTGATGGTATTTATTTTAAAAATAGAGATTGCAACAGTAGTTAGATAAGGTGGTGGTTTATGACACTCATACCGGTTGCAGTTGTAGGTGAACCATAAATTTTAAGAGTTCCACATCAGTTTCCTATAATCTCAGTATTATTTGCTGAGAAACAAGTAAAGAAGATGTGTGAAGCAGGTGAACAAGGATGGCATAGAATAAGGGAGGCAGCAGACATAGAAAAAAATGCAAGATGTCTAATACAGAGAGGCCATTGACAAAATGTAATCCATCTTTCATTTAGAACAGACAGTATCAGTTGTGTGGCACAGAAATTACTGTGCCTAAATGTCATATTTTGGGGTGCAGTCCAGACCAGTAAGGGGTTGTCACTGCCTGCCGTTTAACCCTGGTGTCTTACATGCTGTGGTTCACAGCCCGGACACTAAGAGCAGCAGACAAGCATGCAGTATCCTGAGTTTCTGTGTGTGCTGTGCAGCCCTGGTTTAGCACTTCGGACCCCAGCAGCCTGCCACAATCCAACAGTTCCACTCTGGTTTCCACAATCTTTGATTACACCTGGCAAGATGACCAACGCACTTCCAGTCCCAAATTTCTCCAAAGCCATCTGCCCTGAAATGCCCAGTCCTCTCCTGGACCACTCAGAAATAATAAGGTTCATTTGCTCTGTAAAGAGACAATACTCATCAGCTTGCCACATTAACTGCAATTAGCAATGACTTCAGTTCAAACACAGCACTGTGTTGGTTTTCATTAAAATAAAACATGTTTACTAACAGGACATAGGTTAAGTAATACCAAGTAAAGGGAAAAAAGGTAGAGATGGTTATAAGCAAAAGAAATGAAAACATGCATCTAAAAGTCTATAACTTCATCTAGCAAGGGACAGTCTTTGTTTCAGATGGTTTTGCTCACCTATTACTCTTGGTCCAGTATGGCTGACAGTCTCTCAGTCAGGACCTTCCACAGAAGGTGCTGGTTTCCCTCGTCATCTTAGGAAAGATAAAGCTGCACTCTCTCTCCCTTACATTCCCAAAAGAATTTGTCTTTTGTTCTCAAAATTAGGAAGGCCTCTTGGGGATTCAGTCTCCTGTGTCTCTCTGGGGTATGCTCATTCTCTGTGTCTCAAATTTAGGCTCAAGACAGCTCCCACTGGCTTGCTTGATCGTTTGGTTTACAGATAATATGAAAACTGAAGCAAACCCACATTGCTTTGTGTAGGACAGACCTATAGATCACCTTTCCTAGGATAGGCTGTCTTCTGAAACCCGATCTAGTAACATTATGCAGAGGGAATTCTTAACTTCACATGTAACTTTAACACATACATTTTACCATTATATTAATGACCAGTGTGGTGTTAGTTTTCAGATGATACCATATAAGTCATATTTTATACAAACATTATCACATTAGTGTGTGGGGTGGGAATTCAGGGTTGCTTAGGGTCAAACCAATACACAAACAAAGGCAAAATCCAGAGGTTACATAAAGGAAGAGCATCTGCAACTGATGTAATACATGTGGCGAGCTGCAGTGATTCTAATAAAAACACTAGCCCATAATGCAAGATAGTTCAGTTCTGTGAAACCTATGGAGTGGAAATGCTGCATGTTTTGTCAAGAAGTGCACCCTAAACAGAGACTCATCTCTGTAACTGCATTCAAGATGAGTGAATAGATAATGTAGGCTGCTCTATTTAATCAACAAAATAAAGGTTTATTTAGCTGGAGTAAATGACCTGATAACTACTGAAAGCAAATATTACCTATCTTGTTACATCTCATTTAGCAGGTCTGTGATGAAAAAGAGTGAGGGCACCAAAATTACTAGCACAGAAATACTTTGGCTTCAAAGTGAGTTTCAGCATGCAACCAGTCAAGGCCATCTTTGGAGCTATAAGAGGTTTGACTTCATTACTGTAATCTTGCAAAGGTAACTGGCAGCACATTCCTACCACACTCCTACATCAGCTGTAGATATTAATTCAAGAAAAATCTCCAGATTCTCATTGGATTTACTTCATTCATTTCATTGCTTGATCAGTCTCCTGCTCAGTGACAAATACTCTTAAATTCCATACAACTATAAATATGTACCCATCTCACAACTGGCAGATTCTTGCCGAGATGAGACTACCATCCCAAGAAGACCTATTTAGGATCATAGATCATAGAATATCAGGGTTGGAAGGGACCTCAGGAGGTCATCTAGTCCAATCCCCTGCTCAAAGCAGGACCAATTTGTCACTTGTATGTGTTGCATTAAAAATTCAGGGAGATGCTTTCAGACCCTGACCATGAAGGTTTAAATGTCATAGAGACTGATATAGCTACTTGCATTCCAGATAGCCGGTACATGTTTCTCCACCTTTTGCATGGAGGGAGATGCTGCTGAAAAGAACCTTGTGAAACAATCAGTGAAGTTCAGGATGCTTAGCGAAGCTCAAGATGTCATATATGGTGTGAGTGGGGGAAGAAATGGACAACAAAACATTTTGATATTGGGTTCACCCTCCATTAGACAAGGTCAAAATAACTTATTTGGCTTTTCCATAATGCTGCATTACTTATGACAAAATCCTAAATGTGGACACAGCCTTAGCAGACAAAACTCTACAAACTATGGATGCTGATAACGGTGGTACTGTTCTTCCCAACCTGTTTCCCAGGAAGTTTATTCACCATACAGCTGACAATGTTGATGTAAATTATGTTTTTCTTGACATTGGTTTGTACTTTAAACACTTTTAAATCTCACTTCCACAATTTGTGACCAGCAAAGGTAAAAGGTAGTGTGAATTTCAGGTTTTAGTGGCAGTGCATGGAAGTGGTGGCCCTCCTGAGATATGAACACACAAACTATACATGGTGAGGTGCCATCTATATTGCCGAAATGCACCAGGTACTGGCTGAAGTGCTCAAGGAGCTCTAGCAAGGGAACTTAGTCGTCAACAGATAATGCCATAAGTACAACCACATGGACCCGGATCACAGCCGAGAACAGCTTAAATACATAAGAAAGAAAGAAGGTGGAATTGTAGGCATCACCAAGACCCACTCAGCCTTCATGGATGGGCTTTGTCTTACAACCTAACATCCCATATTGCAGCAGACACCAGAGCCATGTTCCTTTTTGGTTTCACAATAAGTCTGGAAAGGCAAGGAAGCAACATGGCAGTAAGGGTGAGGATGCATTGCTCTTCCAGAAAATAAGGATAATCTTGCAATATTTTTACCTGAGCTACTAATACAAACATTACATAATAAAGCCATTATTCTGTCTTGTGGCTTTCAGGATGAGACCAAAGTATGGTGCTTGACAGCAACAGTTGACACCAATCAGCTGTGTGTGCTTATCAGGAAGAAGCAGACATAAGAATGTTTTTACATTTTGTCCACAGTGATGTGGACTGTGCAATTGATGCAACCAGGCACGCTGATGTGCTTGTTCTTTTGCTGGCTCACTACAGCAAAATTACATTTGGTGCTTTGGATGAAAGCTGGCACATCAAAGGAACCAAAGTACTTTCCCGTTCATGCCATTTGAAGAAGAAACAATATGGATCCACTGTTCTGAAAACTCTACTCTCATTTCATGCCCTGATTGGTTGTGCTGCTACTCCTTTAATGCTGGACATAGCAAGAGGATCACATGGGGAAAAAAAATCAATGACACCATCAGCTTCTAATACACCTTGGACAAGGTGACCTGAACTTGGAAAAGGTGAAAAGTGCAGAAGAGTTTTTGTAAGATGTATAGCTTTCCAGATGTCCACAGCACTGAAATAAGCACATGCTATTTTGTTCACACTCTTGCAGTCACGTGAAGCTTTACCCCTAACATGTGATGCTCTTTTCTTCCATATTCAGGGAGCTGATTATGAGGCACTAATCTGGAGACAGGCCCACTGCCCAAATCCAATACTTCCTCGTCCAAATTAATTGGACTGGAAACAGGAGAATGGAAGTCTGGTGCCACAGCTCATGTCATTACCACCAATTCCCTCAGACTGCATGGAGGCAGTATTCTGTGGTTGCAGACTAGGGCGCAGAAGTCAGTACTGCAGGTGCAGGATAGCATGAGTCATTTGTACAGGAGCATGCAAATATAGAAAACTGGAACCCATTGTGTCAATGTACCTGACACAGATGTCGTAAGTGACTGAAGATGTTGGTTTAATATGCTACTGTATACCAAAGTTTCTTGCAATAGTACAACATTAACATGTGCTTAAATTGGGTGCATTAAAACATTTAATATTTAGTCAAGAAAATATTTTCACTTGTTTTAAAAGCAGGTGTTTTCAGGCGTGTTGTAATTCTCACAGTTAAATCAGCTTGTATAGTTTTGATTCAAGGTGCTAGTGTTCCAATTATATGGATAATGTAAAGATGCTCATTTATGGTTCTATAATATATTAAAATATTTGTAACAACTCTTGCAAATAAGAAACAAATTCAATACTTTTACAAAAAGATTGTCCATATTATTTGATCCCTTTTATTATATCCTACAGCTTATTAAGATTCAACTGAAGTACAGGCCTGTCGCATCTTATGCGCATTTAACATGCGCAATTTCAACTTTACTTGGTCGACAAAAACAAAAACAAAAAAAAGAGAGAAACAACAATTTTAATACTATACCTGTAGTGCGGGTGATTTCGCCAGCCATTGAACTCAATGGGATTTTGGCTATACGTGGTTTTCGCTTTACACGCTAACCACGGAATGGAACCCCCGTGTAAGATGAGACAGACCTGTACGTTAATCCTAAATGAAAAAGAAGAAAGAATTATACATCAGTGATTTCCGTGTATTACTTTCTTCTCTTTGTAGTGGCCTCTATACACAACATACAGATTGGAAACAACCATATTTGAATTCAGCACACCCTAATTATCTTAAATTGTTGTTACCAACTTGTAACAAAAATATCTTACAATTTACTTCTGAAAACCTGACCAGCCTATTCAGCGAGATCTTTCTTTGAGACTCTCATATCCATGTCCTTGGCTATGCAGGTGCTCTCACTTCCTCCTACTTTCCTTCTTGCTACCTATGCTCCTTCCAATTCTGTATCTTAACTGGCCCCTTTTATCTCCTCAATCTTGTTTTTGCACTTCTTTCCTATTACTCCATACCCTATACTTGGCGAGGTCTCCCTTACTGTACACCAGGGCCTCAGTTCTGGTAAGTACTTGAGCATATGTTATTGTGTACATTCACATGTTCAAGTTCCATTTACTTTATTAGGACATCAGGACTTAGTTCATTGCTTTGCTGGCTAAGGATGACCTTAAGCACATACTAAAGTCAAGCATGTGCTTCACTGTTTTGATAAAGTGCCTTCTCTCTGTCTTCAAAACCCATCTTAAGACCCACTTCTTTTCATGATAAAAATATCACAACTAATACTAAAAATGAGCTCTACTGGTTTTCACACAGTTTACCTCTTTTTCTTAAAATATGAATAGAATAACTCCTCTCATTCAGGACACCAATAGCTACAACTACATTTTATTACGGTATATCAGGCAAAGAATGTACATAGATTAGTAGAGAATTTTTTTTCATCTGTGGGAGTGATCCAAAGCCCAATGAAGTGTAAATGGGAATTGGATCAAGTCCTCAGTCTCTGAATTTCTCTATTCTCACTCATACATGTATTCATTCTGTGTTACAGTGGTTTTATTTTGTCTCTTCCAGTTGCCTTTGGTTGTTTCTGAGGAAAATTAAGTCTATAAAAACCTCCAAAATCACTAGCATGACATTCCCCCACTTCCACCCCACCAGGTTCTCACCTAAACATCCAGAAATCCAGCATTCAAATAACCATAGGAATGTTCAACTAGAGCTCAAATTCCCACATACTTAAATTAGTTGAATGCTTACTTCTGAAGCATCTTACACTGATGAGCAACTACGTGGCTCCTGGCTGCCGATGGGTTGAGAGATAGCTATCTGTGTGACACATTCAATCTGGGTTTTTTGTTTGTAAACCTTATTGCACATCACATTACAAAAATCTCTGGCATTCTACCTCACTTTTCTAACTTCTACAACAAAATAGAAGTATTTTGCTGAGTATTTTTATTGAATCAGCAGTTACTTGTGTCAACACTATATGTGCCCCGAGAATGCACTATTATTTATAGAAGACTTGCGGAGAACCTGGATATTTCAAAACTTTAAATGTTATTAATCAATCCTGATACTTTAGTACTCAGTATCCGGTTTGGGATTCTAACTTGTGAAAGACTTGGAGCTGAAAGTTTTGGGCAAGTTACTTGGCTAGTGCAAATTAGCATAGCTCTGATGTAAATGGAGTTGTGTCAATTTACACCAGCCAGGATCTGGGCCTTTAAGTTTTGAGACATTATATTCTATAAGTTTTTAGTGCTTCATAATTTTTAAATTAAAATGGATTGTGACTTAAAGTCCATCTTTAAAGAAAAACAGGATGGACACGGTTAATTGGCTAAAGTGATTCCAGGATATATCAGATAGGGAAGATGTATTCAAGACATTGGGGAAATGAAAGAAATGATTTATGATGACTTGGTCAACTGCTAATTATGTACACATTACTCTCTGAATTCCAGGGTGCTTGAGACTACATTTGAAAGTAAAACTGTGAAATAAAAAGATCTCGGTCTGTGATTAATTGAGCATTTTCTGGAAGTGTAATATTGTGACTGAAGAGATGAACCAAATGATTAAATTGACTTTACTTTGACTAGCTCCTCAAACATATTGTTTTTGTTTGGATACAAGAGTGAGTTGGGTTTAGACAGTTCAGGTTTTCCTGGAGTTACTCAGACCTTTGAATGAAAAACTTTGCTCTTTCTCATTTGACCTAGAGGGAAGAGTATCCTGTAAATTTTATCCTGATTGAGAACTGTACTGGTGAGCACTGTCCTTGAACATCTATGATTTGTATTTTGTCTTTCCTATCTGTAATTGCATCTAATATTTAAATATTCAGATGGGAAATATGCCAATGTTCATGAGGAAATCATTTTTATTTTAATGTATTTTGTTGTGTGGTTTGACTTTTTGTTGTCAGTATCTGCAAAAACAAATGCTAATATTTTAAATATCAATTGCGCATTATCAGGCATGCTCACAAAATAGGCAATATCTACTCTCACAACAATAGAACTTGAAGCCCAAAAGCAAGTCAGAAAAATAACTGAGTTTATCAAGAGAGTAATTGAACTGCACATATGTGAGGTAAATATTCTGGGTTTTCCTACAGAACGTCATCCACACACCTCTCCAGAGGGATACTGAGACACAGTACATTCAACCATTGAACTACATAGCTAAAAATATCACTTCGTCATTGTAAAATATGGATAATGTATATCACTCTTCCTAATAGCCATTTTCAAATTACCATTATCATATGTGTTGCATATACCATGCTACTCATGTCTAATCAAAGAGCTTGGTGGTACAAAAGAACTGTGTGTGCATTGTAACTTATATTCAAGGAATGTGAATGTGTCATAGTCATAGAGAGCTTGTCTATGTGGCATGCAGTGTGAACTAGAGGGGCATGAATTGCAGAGTACTCTGATATGTTGTGCTCTAACTGGTCCATATAGACCCTTCTGGCATGAAGGAAAAGATACCTAATGCACATTAATGCTCATTCCTACCCAGTTACCCTTGTATTGAGCCTCTGAATGTACTACTTCTTATACCAATATCTGGTCCTACAGAGAACTTATTGGGAAGAGCTGATTTCTTTTCCTGCTCTGTGTCAAACATCTTAGCACAGAGAGAAGCAGCACAGATACTTGAAGGACTGTCTGTTCTGTTCTCACAAAATGTTACAGGCAAGACTCCCCTTGAGACCCACAAAGCAGGTAACTGGATTTAAAAAAGCCGTTCCAGAGTGTTGGGGGAATTCAGGCTGAGCCACAATGGTGATATAAACAAATATGGAATATGTCCCTTAAAAACTGGGGAGACATTCTCCTTTGTTTAGGAGAGAGAAATATTTTAAAACTAAACATAGCTTCAAACAATTCTACCTATTAAAAAGCCATTAAACCTGGAAAAGCAAAGAAGCATATCAGGAACAGCTGTTCTCAGGAAATATTCTGTGTTAGGAACTATTATTGGAAATTGAAGGTCAACTGGAACAATTGTGTTCACTTGTGTTTTTTTTTTTCTTATAAAATGAATAGGGCTTTATTCTTTCTAAATTGATCAAACAAAAACACTTGGGAATACACACTTGATACAAAGTCAGTGTGACTACAATTTTTATGATTGATGGCTACACAGTACATGACTTAAAATGCAATCCATATCACATGCCTCCCTATGGATATCCACTTCAGCCAAGTAAAGTGAAAAATGTGATTCTCATCATCCAATTTGAAAAGGAGGGAAATGGATTTTATTAAATATAATTTTGTATCTTAAACAAGAATATTTATCCCATAAGAGACTTGTATATTTTGTTATTGATTGCATAACAGTAGTTGACCAAGATGCAGCCTTTGGCTTGGCTTTGCAAAGAGCCTAAGGGAGTTAGGCACCCAACTCCCATTGATTCTCAAGCATTGAATTAAATTTTAATGGATTTGTCTGCCTAACTCCCTTAAGTTCATATAAAAATTCCAGGCTTAGAGAACAATAATAATCTCTAGAGTGGGAAGTGAATAATTCTTCATTTAAACAAAGACCAAAATGTAGTTCTGTTTTGTTATTTAAAGTATGATCCTATGGGTCAATTTCAACCTGTAATATTTGAGTATGCTTCATTGGTGTAGTCTAAAACATGACAGATTTCAGAAGACCATCATATAAGATACAATTTTCTAAGTGACTCAGAAGCCAATGGCCAATTTTCAAAAATGACCCATGTGCTTAAGTCACTTAGATACTTTTGAAAATGTTAACCATAATACAGGATATTAAATTCCTAAATGAGTCTGAAGTTCTTCTTAAAATAAACGTACAGCATGAAATCGTGACCCCATTGAAGTTAGAGGGGAACTTTGCCACTCACTTTAAAAGGGCCAAGATTCCATCCAAGTATAAAAGATCAGAATCTGACCAGTAAATTAAGTTATTGCATTGACTTACTGAAGTGCTTTTCCTATGATCTTCTGGATTTGCTCCCTTTCCTTACACTTCTGACTCTCCAACAGTCAAGGAGGAGGGGAAAAAATACACATTTTTAAAAAACCACCAGTGACCCACAACTCCTTTACCTTTTTATCTTTATCTTCAAACCAGCTTTCCACACAGCCTATCTCTCCATTGACCACTGGTGTTGCATCAGTCCAGAGCAAAGCATTTCAGTTGATAATTGCTCATGAGAAGTAAAACACGTTCTAGAACAATTAGAAACCTCTCCTATGTAGCTCCAGTTTTCCACACAAGAGCTTAATATAAACAAGAAGCATTTGTATAGCACTGTGATACCCATGCCTGATAAACATTTAATATCCAACGTTTCAATAAAAATTATGTAATAAAGTTATTTGAATTTGACTTTACATAAGAGATGAAAAGTTAAGCCTTCTGGGCTTCTTTCTTTGACTCAGAATCTGCTTCCAAACGCTAGAACTAAAAAATCATTTCATTTAGTTTCCTTATTTTACTAAAATAATTATTTCAATCTGCCATGTTCTTATAGATAATATTTTCAAAAGTGGCCTCCTTCCTAAATTTTACACACAAAATGGTGCATACTCATTTGTGTGTGTAAACTGGCATTTGTGTATGAAACTCTAGTAAAGCAATTGCAAAGTTAATCTATTGATTTGTATACACTCATATTTAACGTTTGCATTTATGAATGCCATATACACACATGTTCACTAACATGCAAGTTTCTATATTTAGTTTTGAAAATGCTTTTATAATTTGTCTGAATCTTTGATATAGAATCAAAATAAATGTTGATACACCAATTTATACCAGCTAAGGAGCTGGCCCATACAACATTTCAATAAAGCTCTAAGTGCAGGTAACTTTTTTTTTTTAAAGGTATAGTAAATTATTTGTCTTCATGATCTGTCTGTCTATTTTTTTCCCCTTTCACATTGTAATATTCAGAGATACAGTTCCTGGCTGCTCATATTTACTTTAAACAATATGGTATTCAGTTACTTTCATAAACAATTGACTTCATTTGATTTTTCCAAAGTACTTTATTTTATGTGAATATATTACTCCTAAAAGGTGCCAGATTGACAGCCGTAGAGACTGAAGTCTTCAATCAGTATGACGGGTACAGACAAGAAGCAACAGTACAAGCTTTCTCACATAATACCACTAATATACCTCAATTCAAGCTGGGTAGGATCACTTGTCGGGGCGTGAGTAGCTCATTCTCCATGCCCGTGGACAGGATTGACACCAAATATTCCCATTGTGATGGGGATTTCTGCCACCTTAAACTCATTACCCACCAAGGCTTCCCCTTTCCCTCTTTTCTCAGTCTCCATGGACAACACTGCTCTCCTCCTGGACACTCTGACTTGCACCTTGGATCTCCTCTTCAATTCTGCCTTCTCCAGCTTCTCATATCCAGGCTGTATCTGAGTCTTGCTGACTTTTCCTATGTAACATCTCTAACATATGGCCTTTCTTCTCCTTCCATACAGCTAAAACTCTCATTCAAGATATCATCTTGCATCTTGTGTACTGTAACATCACCTCTTCTGCCCTTGACAAACCTCATCTGCTCAATTAATATCCATTCAAAATGCCACTGCAAAGATCGCTTTCCTAGCTCATGACTTTGACCATGTGTGATAGGGTAATCCTCACACTGGCACTACCAGGGTTAACTGGAGCGAGACAGCTCAATTAAGGCACCTGGCTGCACCTGGATGGTGGGCCAGACCCCACTGAGGATGAGGAGCTGGGAGGTAAAGATAAGGGAGGAAGCCCAGGTGAGAAGGGGACTGCAGGGGGAGAAGGGAAGAACTCTGCAGTTGCTCTCTGTTGCTAGAGAGTGAAGAGAAGGCCTAGAATGAGGCAGACATACAGTAAGCCCAGGGAGGAGTTGTGAGAAAGGTCCTAAAGGATAGTCAAGATAAGAAATCCAAAGAGACTGAGGAGTCTGAGCCTTAGCTGCTAACCACAGACTTCCTGGACTGGAACCCAAAGAAGAGAGAGGGTCTGGGTTCTCCTACTGTCCACTGGGAAAGGTGGTGTGGAAACCCCATAACACAGGGCAGGAGTACTGCTGAATCTGGAGCCAGGCCTCCAGGGAGAAAAGCTCCTAGCGGTGTAGTAAGCTTCCAGATGACACCTAAGTGCGAGTAGCCAAATCCTGGAGGATCAATGGCCTAGAAGGCCAAGCAACTGGATGATTCCAAGACAGCTGGGAGGAACTGAGGGGGAGTGGAGGGGCCATCTTGGCAGGACCGTGCATGAGGGGCCTCAGTGGAGAGAACATATTGTGTTGTCCTGGGTGTGGGTGTGCAAGAGCCTGGGAAAAGGACTCTAATTGGCACAACTAGATAGGTGAACACTTTGAACGGACACACGTGTGTCCTCGGGGCAGGGTAAGGATGAGGAGCAACACCCTACTGGGTCAGAGGTCCAAACTGAGTAGCCTCTATGCAGCGCACCTCATCAAGCTAGCACATCTCAGCTTTATATGGACCACTGCTGGGACTGGATGCCTCAAAGGGGGTGGGTGTAAAGATTTGGCACCTCTGGAGATGGGAGGAGGGATTGTGCTATTGCTTTTCTTTTCTTTTCTTTTTTTAATTGTTTCACTGTTGCTATTGAATTCCCTTCAGTTCCAAACCCACTTTTGGCCCATTGGGCTGCACCCATTCCCTTGCCTATTATTCTTTTATGTAAATTCTTTTAGATCTCCTCTGCATGCAGCTGGTTTTTTGTGTTAGGGACTTTCAGATCCATATAAGCAAAGAGGGTTTATGCCTGTCCTGAAGAGCAATAAATGCAGGCATGCTACATTAGCAGATCTACCAGCACCCGTTTCTAGCACAGACAGGTTAGGGATGGGATAATAAAGAGGCATCTCTCCACATAAGAGCAGGAGGACAATCCTGCAGAGCCCAGGAAATGTTGAGGAGTCTGTGGTGCAATGAGCTTTGGGTACAGATGAAGAGTTATGTTTGTTTGAGTTTAGTTTATTAGACGCTTTCTTTATCTGGGGAGGGGTGGGTCTAAAACATGATGTAGCTGGAAGGCCTAGTCACAAGAAGAGGTGGACCACCACAGGACCAGAGCAATCATTGGCAGGGAGTGCTAGAGGCAGGGAGTTAGCTACGCCACTCCCAGACGCAAGGGGACACTCCAATAGTAAGTCAACTCTTCTATGCCAGGTGAACCCTCCCTTTGTATCCCTCCCCCTTCTCCATCATATCAAACACAAGTTACTTGTCTTTACTTTCAAGGACTTTTATGGCTTATCCCCATCAATAGCTAGTTATCATTTCTCATAAATTATTAAGATGCTGAATCTTGCCTCTGCTCTGACAATAATGCCACACTTCTGTCACAGTTACAGGGCTAGCTGCTCTTCTGCCCCTTTTGTGGTTTCCAAGAGCACACCCTCAGGTGACAGGCCATGTGCCTTTATCTAACCTGGAGTGGACTTCCGTAGTTTGCCCACTCTAAGGTTGGACTCTCTGCTATAGTACTCTGTGTCTCAATCACGACTAGCTAGCAGGTCTTGACTGAGTTTGGACACATGCAGTTCTTTCCCTTGGCAGTCTGTGACCAGTGGTACATAGTTTTAAGAATACTGGTCAGTGTGGAATATATATTTTAACAGTAGGAACAAAGCTTTTTTGCGGAAAAAGCACTTGAAAACAGTCTATCTTACCTAGAAGCTTACTACCTTTTTTGTTCTGTGTTTGTACAGTGCCTGGCACAATGGGATTCTGGTCCATGACTGAGGCTCCCAGGTGCTACCATATACAAATAATAACAAAAATAATGTTTTATGAGTAACTGGGCTGATATTCAACTCACTGAATAGCCCTTAGGTTGAACTGACTTTAAACTATCTTGGGGTGAATTTCAACGGGAAACCAGCTGTGTATCTGATGCCTTTACTAATCTGTTGAACAATCTTATTCTCCCCAGGGAAACAAAGAAATCAAACTTAAAACAATACTATAACAAAAATTTGTTTTGTATCATTAAATCATATTTCTCAAAAAAAATTACAGATTTTAAACCTTATGAAATATCTCTTATTCTTTAGTGTTGGAAGATTGAAATTGTAATAAGTTTTCATATCAGCTTATTTTATCCATCATTTTATATACTTTTTGGTCAGTTATATATTTATATGCTTGCTGCTGCCCCTCTTTCTGATTGTGGCAAGTGACTACGAGAACATAATATCTATAATCAAGTTTTCTGCACTGCCTGCCTTTTCTCTATCAGCCATCATCTGGAGTTGCAGCTATCTTTAAATCTTATACTTCACTCTCTATATATCATTGCAACAGTAAAAATGGGCAGGGAGGTTCTAGCTGTTTATTCTTTGATTTGACCTGTTCTATTAATTTAGGTGGAATAAATGGACCCAAAGAGTCAACATGACCCTGACATTTAAAGAGCATTAAACAAAGTTTGGGGTTTGGTAGACAGAGACATCAGCCTACTTGGTACCATGACAAACACATCATTAAACATCCTTATATTAAAATATACAAGGGAAAACAAAGCATGGGGTGGAAGGTTAAAGAATTATGAATTTAAAGTAGGAAGTAAGACTTTCATTTTAACAACAGGCTTTGCTGCCTGTCTCTCTAGTTGGAGAGTCTTCAGATGGAAAATGGCATTTTGGGAAAAAGAGAAAAAGTTAATTGAGATGGGATGGATCTGGAGCTGTTGCCGTTACTGTTGTTGTGAAAGTCTTTCCATTTCCTAAAACACAAAACAAGACAAACACACACAAGAAGGAAGATAGAAAAGGGTAGAAAATGCAGCTTCCTTCTCTGGTATTGACTCCCTTGCTACATCACTGCTGGAAAAACACAGATGCAGCTGTCTTATCCACTTCTCTGAGACCCGGCAACCTTGTATCAACAACAGGCTATTTAGGGTATTGCTTTTAGCTGTGGGTCTGGTCACAGATTCTTGTTAGACAGAAGGAAAAAGGAGAGGGATAGGAAAGAGAACAAATGAGATGTGGAACGACAATTACATGAGGGGGGGAGGGGAAGTGACAAAGTCTCGCATCCCAGGTGGTGGCTGGGATTTAGCCAGAGCTGGTGGAGATGGCAATATCATCTGGATCCCTCTCCCAGGCTAGTTGGGTCAAGGCATCTCTTAGGATCAGGGCAACTAAGGCCCAATGGTTTAAATGTAGATCCTGGGTTCCCAGGAGATGGTGAGGATGGCAGACATGATGTAAAACTCACTGGAACAGTTTTTTGGAATTTTTTTCTCCCTGCACCCTTCCCCTCCCCATTTCCCCACCCCCCTGCGAAAAAAGACAGTTGATGGGAAGAATATCTGATCTTCTTTCTTTTGGTCACCAATTAAGCCTAATTCTTGACACACTGATTTGGTCCATCTATTTCTGGTCTCACATTTCTCTGGTTTTCTAAGCATTATCTTAACACAGTTCTTTAATTTTATGAGGAGGGCTTATTGTTTGTACTTATTTGCTTTTTGGGCTGGTTTACACTAAAGCTGTAAGCCAACCTAAGTTATGCTACTTCAGTTACGTAAGTTATGTAACTGAAGTCGACGTAACTTAGGTCAACCTACAGCAGTGTCTACACTGTGCTGTGTCAATGGGAGACGCTTAGGGTGACCATATGTCCTGTTTTGTCCAGGACACTCCCTTTTTTAAACCCTGTCCTGGCCATCCCAACTTTTTTCCAAAAGGAGGCATTTGTCCCGTTTGCTCTTGCTGACACAATCAGTTGGCAAGAGAAAATAGGACAAATGCCCACTTTTTTCAAAAAAATGGGGTGCAGTATGGAGGGGGCGAATGGAGATACCAGCCCCCCCGCAAGGGGGAGGCAGGGCTCGCGGGGGAGAGCAGCATGAGGGTCCCCACAGGGTTCCAGAGACCAGGCAAGAACCTTGCGTAGGGGTGGAATGTCCCCCACAGGGTTACAGCGATGGGCTACACCCTGGCGCGAGGAATGGGGCAGGCTTTCAGTGATGGGTAATAGCATGGGAGACCCCCTGCAAGGTTCCAGTGATGGGCAACAGCATCGGGGGGAGATCGCTGGCGAGTAGCTGGGGGTGTCCAGTTTTCTCTTTGGGAAATATGGTCACCCTGGAAACATCTCCCACCAACTTACTTTCCGCCTCTTGGGGAGGTGGAGTACAGACATTGATGGGAGAGTGCTCTTTATTGCACTTAGCTTGTCTTCACCACAGCTGCTAAATCGACATAAGTGCTGACTTAGCCATCAGTATAGACAAGTTGTATGTCTCTTATTTGTACCTTTTCCCACCAGCATACGCTATAGGTTGTGAACGCTATAGGTTTATGAACTTTTACTAACTTCTTACAGTGGAGCTTAGGATAAATTTTTTAGGCCCATTTATTATAAAAGAACTTTCCATAACTGGTACAAAGGATTCCCTGGTTGAGGGCACCCAGCTTTCATATAGCTTCAACTGACAGTTTGCCAGAGCTCAAGTCTTTTGAGATTTGGGACATGATGACAGGCATTTTTTTAAAATATGTGGGTTTTTTTGTTTGTTTTGTTTATGCTTCTGGTTTTTGCTTTAATTCTTGACAAAATGCCCGTATGTTTGCTAAAATTTTAATAGGTAGTACGTTGTGGTTGAGGACACCCTTGAGTCCCGCCCAGACCATGATTTGAGATTTTTACAGTGTCCTTCCCATGCTTGTGGCATACAATGGATTCTCCAAGCAAACAAACAAAAAAGTTCCTTTCCCTGTTCCTATTCTGGGAGATGGCAAATCAGAATAAAAGGAGATGTCAAAGGTGGGCAGTCTCTTAGTCTCTTTCAGGTTCAGCATATATGTGGGCTCTAGAGTCCTTGATCAGGGTTAGTGTCTTCCTCCATTCTGTTCTTTTGGTAAGCCTTGATTTATACCTGGGAGACACAGTGTCAGGGGCAGCAGGGTCTGCACCTGTCTTTCAGTTTGCTCATCTAGCCCTGAAGTCAGTTTTCAGCACCCACTTCCTGTGGCAGGCTTTCCCTTTTTAAGGTTCCTCCCCCCCCCCCCCCAGGCAGAGCAGGCATTACAGGTGTGTCTGGTTAGGACTGGCCGAGCCCAAAAGAACTCATTAGCCTACTCTCTGTTAGAGTGAGGGTGTGCCCTTTCACACAGTAACAGTCTACATTCAAGATATCCATTAGGGGTAGTTTTTTGAAAGTTTACAAATAAGTATGTAGCTTCTACAGTGATAGTGTATTTCAGAACATTCACAAATGCCACTGCCTTTTATTACATGTTCCTTCTGAAGAACCTTAAAAGGAAAATTATCTGTGAAGTTCTTTTCACCCGTCTACTACTACTACTACTACATCTGTGACTCAGATATATTGAATGAATCATGAGGGGAGAGGGTTTTTCTGGTGCTAATTTATATCCACAGTGGTCTTTTTGAAAATGATGCTATTCATTCATTTTTAAAACTTCGAGTCATTCAAATTACACTAAAGAATTCCCTCTCCATTAGGAAAGTACAGATACTGAGCAACCAAAATATAGAGGGCTATCACTGGTTTACACCAGCTGAGGAGCTGTCTTAGGAAGTGTGAAATTAAAATGGGTTTACTGTAACAGTTTAATTGAATAGCACTATTGAAGGCAACTGGGTATTCCCATTAAAGAGAACAAAAATACCATGTTTCTATTGGAAAGTTGAACCTTTGTAGGTAAAGCTCTGACTTGGATTGTTGTTATACATTTTTTCCACTACACTCCAGAATTCAGGATATGTACCATACAATGATATAGCAAGCTCTCAATAAGGAGTCAACTGAAAAAAAAAAAGATGAATAGTCTAGATTGTCTTTATTTCTGTTTTGGAATACATTAAGTTAAATGCATCTTTTCATAAAGAGTTACTTGCTAACTGATAAACCTTGTGGATTTTTTGGCATTTTTTCAATCCAATGTCACAATGTAAGAATGTAAGGAGAACCTTTTTTATAATCCCTTTTGGTAAATTATGTTTTCAAATCAAGTAGAGGTATGTAAGTATGTTCGAACTGCAAACAAAAACTAATGATTTTTGGCTCTTTTTTATAAACTTTTATTTAAAAAATCAGTTCTCCCCATTATTATGTCACAGAAAAATAGGCATTAAATGAAACCACCTTTTTCAATTAACCCTTTTTCTATTTATAAACTATTGAACATTTTAGGAGGCTAGATGGCTCAGCGTATTAGTAATGGGAGCCTGGTAAAATTAGGATGTTATTTCTAATCCAGTCCAGGTTGACAGTGATTGTACCATCTCATTGCTATTCAGTGGTGCTTATGAAATGACTGGAGTTAATGATCCCAGTCCAGTTCCTAATAGGCATGTGTCATCTTCATTCATATGTTTCTGACTGCAGGTTGACTTCTGCAGAAAGGTGGGTTATACACTGAAAATAGACTAGAATTCATTCTATTCTCCTCTGTTAAGGTATTCCACGGACTAGGATTCAGGTTTGTTTCTAGCTTCCAAAATGGTGTGCTTGGGCATTAATTGTTTCTATGTCCCTAATGAACATAGTTATTTTGTTGGGTCACAGATGGAAAGGTGATATCAGAGAGAGCCTGGTCCAAGAGAATTAAGGACTCTGAAGACTAGACTCAAGGTCTTTGAACAGAATACACAATGGCCAGGCAGCTTGTGGATAGCATACATCACAGCTGTGGTGCACCGTCGAAGGCTAGTCCTACTCTAGAGGCAAGCTGCTGCATTGTGTACAAGCCATAGGCAGAGGAACTTGCTTTAGACAAGAGAATGTTACAATAGTCCTCCCTTGAGAGGATGAACACATGGATCACAATAGCTAGAGTCTTGTTTGGAAGACATGGACATAGGCCGAGGAAGGTGTTTATTGCTAATGGACCTATTGATTTATAAAAGGAGCAAAGAGCTGTAGTGTGGCAGAGTCTCCATTATACCCATGCCCCTCCCCCACGTGCATATAGTACTTTCCCATAAACAATTGGCTTGAAGCCCCAGCATAGCCACTTGGGAGCCCGTCCCCTCAGGAAAATTTGCACTGGGGAACTGCTCTGTTTCTGCTATACAGGGATTCTCCACCCTCTGATAAATGGTGGGGGCTGGATATCAGCCTGAAAAGAACAAAGCCATCTTTGGAGGAAATATGCAATTGAGGGAGCGATGACTGAAACTGAAATGGTAGCAGTGGTAGCATCAGCTTGATATCTAAACCACTCATCTAGAAAAAGTCAAATACCTATGTTGAGTAAATATGTAAATGAAATTAGAGGGAGCCTAATAAGTTGCTACAATGATTGCCCAATTGTTTTTGTTGTGTGGAGGAATTGTTCATGTTGTTAATATATTCAAGTTATATTAATCTATGCATCTAAAGTTTGTTGCAAATGTATTCTAATCAGTGTTATTAGAATGAAGAGTGTTGCAATTTTTCCCGTTTCTTAGTAATTAGAGTATCTTTTAATAGGATAAAATCAATTCCAAGTAATCATCCTAAATGCAACTTCAGCGACTATTTTTCTGAGAAGATGTTTATGATGATTGCAACCTCCACTGATCCATTTACTCTGATATCAACAGAAGAAAACCAAACATACATTAAATAATATAAATACTGAATCACAATGATAAAACATCACTTTGACTGTAGCTTAAACCTAAACAAGGGGCCACATCCTGGCCTGTTGGACAAATTTAGCAATACTTTGCAGGTGCAAAGATGCTCTCAAGCCATCTAAAATGACAACAGGGAGCCTAGCAGGAATCTCAGTGGAACAGAATGACCATAGCAGTACATTCCCTGTTTCTGGCAGGGGAAGCATGACTGGGAAAAGGAGCTGTGGTCAGAATGTCCTTGTGCACTATTAGACACAGCCGCCATAATGGTTGCTTGGGACTGCTGGCATGTGGTACAAATTAGAATAATCCACATGCTCCTCAGATTTGTTCCTGTGGACTGGGTCAGCACAGAACAGCTCTAGGATCATGGGAGTATACAGTTGTTTTTCTTCAGTTACTCTGAGGGTTTTTTTTTTTTTTTTTTTTTTCAGTCATGGCTAAAGATCTGAACTAAAGACACTCTAGCCTAGATTTAAGAAAGTATTAAAGAATATGTACATTTAAGCATGTTGTTACATGTTGTATTACCCAGCACCCAGGAGCTGTAGGTGGGCCAGGATCAGGGCCAGCTCCAGGCACCAGCTTAACAAGCAGGTGCTTGGGGCGGCCAAGGGAGAGGGGCGGCACCTGTGGCAATTTGGGGGCGGCAGGTCCCTCATTCCCTCTAGGAGCGAAGGACCTGCCGCTGAGCTGCCACCGCCAATCAAGGCTTTTTTTTTTTTTTCCAATTGCTGCCGCCGATCGCAATCACGGCTTTTGTTTTTTTTGCTTGGGGAGGCAGATATGCTGGAGCCGGCCCTGACCAGGACGAACAACCACGGACCAGACCCTCATTAGGTGAGGTGGTGTACAAACACAAAACAAAAAGATGGTCTCTGCCCTGGGACACTTAGAACCTAAGTCTAAGACAGGAGACAACTGATCAATACAGGCCGATGGGGGAGTACAGGTAAACAATGAGACAATATTGGTCAGCATGATAGACAGTGGTCTTTGCACACCAAAAGCCTAACCATAGTTAGGTATTTTGTAGGCATCACAGAAAAGGAGAATTTTTGAGGAGTGTTTTATAAGTAGATAACAAGGTGTCCTCTGCAGATACTTATGGGCAGTTCTTCTCAAGTGTGAGCAGCAGCATGGGAGAAAGCACAAAGGTGTTTAAGAAGTGGAGAGTGAAAGCTGGCACAATGGCTGATCAGAGGTGAACAGTGATAGCTTATTAGTGAATGAGAGATGATAGGTAGGGTGTGGATTGACTGTGAAGATCCTTGGAAGCAACTACAAGCAGCTTATATTTGACCATGTCACCCTTCTTGTTGAATTCTTCCACTGGCTCCCCCTTCTCTGTGAGGGGCTAGGAAAATGATCTTTACAGCTGTATTTGGAGTGAGACAAGATTGCATTTGTCAAGCCAGAGAAAGGGATGTTGCAGTAATCAAACTGAGAGTTTTAGTTGTGTGGATGAATAGGAAAGGCTGTATCTTACAGATGTTACGCAGAAACAATCTTCAAGATTTATATGTAGCCTGGATGTGAAGCTTTAGAGAGAGGTCTAAGCCAAAGTTAGTGTCCAGGTTATGAGCCTGAGTGACAGGCAGGATGGTGTGTTGTCCACAGTGATCAAGAAATAAGGTAGAGGTGACTGCTTGAGGTGAGGGGAAGATTAGGAGGTCTGTTTTAGCTATATTTAGCTGGATCAGATGGCTGGGTAGTCACCAGGAGATATCAGCAGACCTGCTGACTTCAGTGAGATTACCTACATGCTTAAGGACCGTCCTGAATCAGGTCCTTCAGGGGAAAAAAAAGGATATAACCATGTATGGTGTTGACAGCAGCACTGGCTTTGAGTTTTGTTCTGGTACTCTATTATTTACAAAAATGTGTATTGTAGTATATTGAGATGATGCTTTCTTATGTTTATATAGAAATGTGTTGAAACAAGTAGGCCCAAAAATCTGTTTCTTAAAAATAAGCTTGACAATAGTCAAGTGAGGCCTGATAAAATATGAGGAAAGTGAAGTGATAATTCAGAAGCAAGCTGGAGATAAGCTAGGGCATAAACCTGTTGAGTGTATTAGTTTTATATTTGATTTTATGGACATGGGCCAATATTCCCTTTTAGGCCCCAAACCAGACCTAGCTAACAGAAAGAAAAATAGGGATCTTAGCTGAAAACACCAAGGCTGTGCTAATTAAAACTATCTTCCCTGTATCTCTATGTAAAAATTTACAAGGATAACTTGCTAATTGTACTAGCACATCCCCAGACAGAAAGCCTGTTCTAGGAGGTGATAAGAGCTGTTGTAAAAACAACTGTACTCTAGAATTGGTCTTGCAGAAATCCCTACCCCCTCCTTTTATTATCTATCTTGTTTTTCTACTATTGTATCAAAGAAGTTAAGTAGATTGATTGAAGTCTGTCACATCTGTAGAATAGAATAGTAAAATACAAATGTTAAGGAAGAGGCGGTAGTAAAATAGAAGTGTAAGATGTGACTTAAAGATAATGGATGTATGTGAATGAGTGCATGTGATGCAAATAAATAATTAGCAAATCAAAGGTTCCAGCCTAAGAGTTATAACCATGGTATACCATGGCCGAAGAATGCGTAGCACGGAGATAACCAGATGACCCCCGCAGGGCAGGGCGGAATCCACCCAAGTGTCCCCCTGGATGGAGGGCTGAAGACTCAAAGAACAAGATAACGCTCATCCGTCAGGAATGTGCCATCTGCTGTTTGATTATCACTTCAAACAAACATCAGCATGACGAAGCGATTCCCATAGACTTGTATAAGGACAAAATCCTATAAGAACAGAACCAAAAACCGAGAGACTTTAAGTCTGGTTCTGCAACCACCCTCCAGGAGCATCGGATGCACATCTGACAATGACTCGGCTCCACCCTCATGTCCAGGCTACCTGGCCAGTAACTTGGCACGAGCAACCAGGGCCGGCTCCAGGCACCAGCCGACCACGCATGTGCTTGGGGCGGCACCTTAGAAGGGGCAGCCAGTGTTGGAGTGGTGGGGGGCGCTCGCGGTGTTTTTGTTTTTGTTTTGTTCGGCGGAGCAGCGCGGGTTTTTTTTTTTGTTTGTTTCGGCTGGGCAGCGCGGGGGGTGTTTGGGCAGGGTGGCGCGACGCTGGGGGGAGGGGGGGGCTTGGGTGGCCTGGCGAGGCACTTGGGGCGGGGGTTTGGGCCGCCCGGCGAAGCGCTCCAGGGGTTTGGCCAGCCCAGCCCGGCCGTGCCCGGCGCTCGGGGGGGGGGGGGGGATCGTCCAGCCCGGCGCGGCGCTCCGGGTGTTTGGGCGGCGCGGCGCTCGGGGGGGGGGAGGGTTTGGGTGGCCCGGCACAGTGCTCCGGGGGGGGGGGGGGTCGGCAGCGCGGCGCTGGGGAGGGGGTGTTACGGCGGGGCGGCGCTCTTCTTTTTTGCCTGGGGCAGCAAAAAAGTTAGAGCCGGCCCTGCGAGCAACCTCTAGGCTGGTAACTATAACAACTTATGTTTGCAGACCGTGTGTGTGTGTGGATTCATGGGTAAAGGATTGTAGTTATAGATGATTGCGTTCTGCTTTCCTTCATGATAGAATTTCTGTTTTGTATTTACAATAAATGTGGCTCTTTTGCCTTATCCCCTTTACAAGATCCTGTTGGTCTTTATTGGTATAACAATCCCAGGTTATGAGATACACAAGTTTTGGTCCTAACTGGTTTTTACAAGTGTTTTAGATAAAATGTTAATGTTTTGGAAAATGCTATCTATATTGATTGTTATAGGAATGGTACTTATGCAGATATTAATTAAGATGATACTTAATGTTAAATAGCCAATGGGCAAGTAGAAAATATTTAATTACGGTAAAAATGTAAAATGAATGGATTTAATAATTAAGGGACATTATTATAATTGATTATGAAAAGCAGACTGATTTTTAGATATTCATGCCCATCCCGTTAGGGTACCATTAGAGAAAGAAAGGATTGACCTGTTCTCCTAGTTCAAGGATTGATCACCCTGGATGCATTATTGCATCTTAGAATGTGAGTATCAGTGCAGTGTATGATTATGTTGCAATGCTGCTTTGCTTAATTAACTATTTTATATTAAATATATATTTTTTAAATTTTATCATTCATTCTCTTATTCACAGTCCTCCACTAAATTAAATTATGTGTCTCCACCCTGTAGGCTTGAACCTTAACAAATTCAGTTTGGTTTTATTCCTTATATTTAAATTACTAATTGGGAATTCACAAATCACATGTTACAGTATCACCAAACGCCACCTTCCTTGAAATAAATTGTTAGAACTGGCTTAAAAAAGCAGCTGTACTGACTTCAGACAGTGCCCTTGAGCCTTCTCAATGTATAGGCAATATGGAGCTCTCTGGTTAATGTTTTTTCCTCTTTTTTTCTTTAAATGAGAACTCTAAACGCAAATGCTAACACTCAGGGACATTAGAAACAAGCCTGAAAGTGTGGAGTGTCTCTTCAACATGCAGAGCTCCCTCAGCTCCATTGAGTCATCTATGTGGAGTTCCTGTGTCTCTGCACTATGTTATGGCTCACCAGGGCCTATGTTCACTATATGTTTCTGACTGCTGCTGCCAAATTCCCCAAATGTTGTGGTTCATTGAGAAGTAGGTCCCCCAAGCAAAAGAACAATGATGACATCTCTGACATCTTACAGTGGAAATTCCTGCAGGGATTCCTTGGAAGATGATTCCGTAGAGAGTAATTGACCTCCAAGCTTCTACTCTTTTCTTCTGTAAACTGCCCCCTCACAATCTGCAGAGTCCAATTGTTGCAGTGCCCCACAGAGCTCTGACAGAAGTGGGGGATGATGTCATAAGGGTGGCACTTTCCTTCTTCTCTCTCTTAAGCATATTTTGATAGATCTGAGGCCATTCGGTTCGAAGAAGAAAATGGAATAAGTCACCTCCAGTCATTTATTTCAGATAGTCCCCGGTCTGAATAAGAGGCCAGATTCTCTGCTGAAGCTGTGCCCATGTACACAGCTAAAGATCTGGACCAAGGACAAGAATATTTACAGGAAAACATTTTTTCCGTCTTAAGTTTCTATTTGGATTTGTTTTGATTCACTAAGTGCCAGATATTTCAATCTTCACTCATGCATACTCCACTGACTGCAGGGTCAGGCCACATTCAAAATGATGTGGAGTTGGGAAAGGAGGAATATTAAGTTTTATCCCCAAATTAATTAAATTGTTTAGTATTTTCCAAAAAATTGAGGGTAATTAAGGAGAGGGAGTTTCCCCTTAATCAATGGCTTCACAGTTGCTTCAGTAAAGGGTAAAATCCCCTTATTGATTTTGATTATCCTCATTTTCATTTGCACTTGGGTTCCTTCCTTTAGTCATGTAGGAAAGTGGTGACATAAATTAAACTGCTACATTTAATGAAAATTGCTGGAAGATTCTTGGAATTAATTCCAATAGGACCTACGCACAACTAAAAAGCCCTGTACGTACATAGCACATATCTAGCACTTGCTGGTTTTTCCATTTGTACCTTCTTAAGAAAGCACAAGAATACAGGGCCATATTGACAGAACTACAATTTGCACCTGGTAAAGATCAGGCCTCGCTTATTCTTAAAAGGTTATACATTAAAATACAAAAAAAATCAGTTTGTATGATTGAACTGTTAATGTTTTAAAGAAGTTTTTGCAAACACATTACAAAATGTTCTAACACCAAATTTAAGTGATGACTTATTGGTAATGTGAAAATCAATGGTCTTGTCAAAATGGCTATATATTAATGTACATTAATTAGGTTAAAGTGTTTTTGTTTCTTTATAATACTGCAATTTGAACTTTGCATTTATGGTCAGATTTTCAGAAGTGATAAGCTCCCTTTGAAGCCAGTGTATCAATATGTTCTTGTGATGGCATATATAAACTGATGGATTAATCATGGCTTAATAGGAGCCTGAGTCCAGTTAGAGCATTGGGTGACACCTGGAGGGGTATTAGGCAGAACTGGTGATCAAACCCAGATGGGGAGACAATGGTCTTCATAAAGAAAGGAGGGCAGGGAAGAAGGTCAGGGAGAACACCCTGGTGTGAGGTAGCTGGGAAGAGTTTACATTCTTGGGCTAACACCTGAGAGAAGTCTTATCAGTCTGAAGCATGGAGTCAAAACTAGAGGCTCTTGAGTCAGAGAAAACCTGGGAAGCTGGGGGTAGTGAAACCTGGGGAAGAGGAGTACTGTTGTGAACTAGGAGGAAGCCAGAGGCAGTAATTCCAAAAGGCAGTGAATACAAAGCCTAAGTGGCATTTGGACTGAAGTTTTGAAGGATTATAAGCAATGAGATTAGAACCCTGCAATCATTTTCTTAGCACTAAATAGTGGAGAGACCTGTGTCAAACAGGAAGGTTCCTTCAGGGTGAGGACGAAGCCTGGCGGGGGGGGGGGGGGGGAAGGAACCCAGAAGAGACAGGACTGGAGCAAGCTCCTGTGCCAGTCACCAGGATAGGAATCAGACCTCCTGAGAGAAGCCCTGGGAGAGGTGTCTCATTACGGAGAACCCAGGAAAAGGGGTTGGGGCAAAGGCTACAGGAAAGATTAATGGTAGGAAGGAGCCCAGTGTGGCAGTGGCAAGGTCTCTAACAGAACTGACCTTGGCTGCTTGTCCTAGAGTCCTTGGACAAGTACCCAGTGTAGAGGGAGGGCTTGGGTTCCTCTATTAGCCACTGAACAGTTGGTATGAAGACCCCTAACATAAGTGGATAAGGACCATTCATAACCTTGATAGAAGGGTGTAAGAATCACTGGGCCAAGTCAGGGATTGGAGACCCCATAGATGGTCTTGAAATTGTATTGGATTTTCTGTTACTCCAGAAGGAGTGGGACTAAAATGTGATGTGACCAAAGGGCTGAGTCATGAAGAAGTGGACCACAGCAGGAACCAAAGCAATTGAGTGCAAGGGGTACTGGAAGAGAAGAGCCTGGTACACCATGCCCAGCTGCAAGGGGGTGCACCAGCCATGAGTCCTCTATTCTACAGTTCTGTGAAATAACAAAATATATTTTGCAGGCTATTTCATGCAAGAACATTTTTATTCAATAATATATTTCAGCTCAGTTTGATTGTATAAATTTATTTGTTTCAAAATTAACATTGACCATATGCAGTTTCCTCAATATGATAGCATTTCAGTAAATACAGTAAATACTCAACAAAAAACCTACAAAATCTCCACCCTTTCATTATTTCTCTTCTCACTCTCTCTCATCCAATGCAAAGCACATTAATAAGGATGATGGTACTAATTTTAGCTGGAAATTCTATCCCAAATTATCTATATCAGTTGTTATTATTCAAAATTACTCCCCAGAGAAGATGAACTGTTGTTGTAGTTGTGCTGATCCCAGAATATCATCAGAAGAGCTTTGTGTAATCTGAAAGCTTGTGTCTTTCACCAACAGAAGTTAGTCCAATAAAAGTTATCACCTCATCTACCTTGTCTCCTAAGAGAGTAGAATACAATGAGCATTTATTTTCCTTATCAGTCTATTTCTGCCTTGATGGACTCAAATGTCATTATCCGTCTAAAAATGATGAATTTCAGAGATCAGATGAATTAAAAATGATACAGAAAAAACAGCTGCCTTAAATATGTAAAAATGTATCGATGCCAAGATTAACTATTTAGTGTTCGAGGCTTCTGTTATGTGTCTAGAAAGAATCTCAAAGAAAACCAGTAAGACTTTAAGTACATATCCTACTTTTGATCCACATGCAGGATGAGGGCAATATATGGCTGTAAAGTCTGATAACACTGCATTAAGGTTGACCAGGATCCAGATATTAAGCCAGATGAATAATTCAAGTGAAACAATATGCTCAAACTATCAAGCTATATGTTACTGATGATTACTATGCTTGAATTTGAGTCACATTTCATATTAAGGATACTATCATTACATTGAAGCTACATTGTAATTGTTTTGCAATTACATTGTAGTTATGCTTTTATATCTGCAATTCATATAACTGGAACTTTTTTTTGACACCCATACTCATAGTGAGCAGCACTAGGTTTGCATTTGCAGAGTGGTTTAAATGTTTCTAAAATGCCCAAGTCCCATTATTCAGCATGAATAAGGCTATCATTATCTGAACCAGAGTTTTGCTCAATTTCTCTGATAATCAAGGCTTGATCTCTGTAATTTATGAGCTGTATAATGCAAATGGCATGTCTTTAGGTAAAGCCCTACATGTTGAGTTAATATGTCACTTAGTATCCATCAGCAAGCTGCCTATGGATTGTTTTGTATTGTTTTTCCCTGCCTAAAATCAAATTAAGAAAGTAGAATGGTAATGCTCCATTAACATTGTACAGTTATGCACGCAGAAATCCAATAATGTGAAAGCTAAATTTGAATGTGCAACTTTAACTCTCCCCCCATTGCCTTTATGCATTCTGCCAGTCTTTAGTTGCATAATTACAGGTCATCTTAGATGCAAAGGTGTAGAAAATCTATACTAATATTTTGTATATGACTTCTCTTTTTAAGGGTCTTGTTAATGTATACTAAGGCCTGATCTACACTACGGGGTTAGGTCGAATTTAGCCGCGCTAAGTCGATCTAAAAATGAATGCGTCCACACAACCAACCCTGTTCCGTCGACCTAAAGGGCTCTTAAAATCAACTTCTGTACTCCTCCCTGAAAAGGAGAGTAACACTAAAATCAACCTTGCTGGGTCGAATTTGGGGTAATGCGGACGCAAATCAATGGTATTGGCCTCTGGGAGCTATCCCAGAGTGCTCCATTGTGACTGCTCTGGACAGCACTTTGAACTCCGATGCACTAGCTGGATACACAGGAAAAGCCCCAGGAACTTTTACATTTCATTTCCTGTTTGGTCAGCATGGCGAACTCAGCAGCACTGGGACCATGCAGTCCCCTTAGAATCACAAACCAGCTCCAGCATGGACCGAAAGGGAGACACTGGATCTGATTGCTGTATGGAGAGAAGTATCTGTGCAGGCTGAACTCTGATCAAAAACAAGAAATGCAAATATATTTGCCAAAATCGCACCGGGCATGTTGGACAGAGGCTACAACAGGGACACACAGCAGTGCTGTGTGAAAGTTAAGGAGCTCAGGCAAGCCTACCAAAAGACAAAGGAGGCAAACTGTTGCTCTGGGTCAGAGCTCCATACATGACTCTTCTATGATCAGCTGCATGGCATTCTAGGGGGGGACCCTACCACTAGCCCACCACTGTCCGTGGACACCTGCAAGGGGGGAGTCTCACGCAACTGGGAGGAGGATTTTGCAGATGAGGAGAAGGAGGAGGAGGAGGAAGAGAATGTGCAGCAGGCAAGCGGTGAATCTGTTCTCCCCGGCAGCCAGGACCTTTTCATCACCCTAGAGCCAGTACCCTCCCAAGGCGGGATTCCTGACCCTGAAGCTGGAGAAGGCACCTCTTGTGAGTGCACATTTGTAACTACAGTACAGGGTTTAAAAGCAATAGTATTTAATGTTTGTTTTGCCCTTAAGAACTGGAATGCATTCGTGGCCAGTACAGCTACTGGAAAGGTCTGTTCACATGTCTGGGGATGGAGTGGGAATCCTCCAGGGACATCTCCATGAAGCTCTCCTGGAGGTACTCTGAAAGCCTTTGCAGAAGGTTCCTGGGGAGGGCTGCCTTATTTCATCCTCCATGGTAGGATACTTTTACCATGCCAAGCCAGTAGCAAGTAGTCTGAAATCATTGCAGCACAAACCATGACAGCGAATGGTCCTGGGTTTTGGTCGCATTCAAGCAACATTCGGTCTATATCTTTCTGTGTCAGCCTCAGGAGAGTGATATCATTCATGGTCACCTGGTTGAAATAGGGGAATTTTTGTAAGGGAACAGTAAAAGGACCCCGTTCATGCTCGGCTGTTTGTGCTTGGCTAAAAGGGATCATCCCGGAAAATAGTCAAGCAGTGGGGGGGAGGGCTGAAGGGATCATCCCAGAGGATAGCCAAGCAGCGGGCGGAGGGGAGAAGGGATCTTCCCAGAGAATAGCCACGTGGTGGGGTGGGGGTAGGTGTGTGCTGCCCATCCACCCAAAAACTGCAAGCCCCTCCTTTTAAATGTGAAACCCAGCCCATTGCTTGCTCTGGGAAAGGAGGGTTCTGCAGTTTGAAAACATTCCTACATGTTATGAAGGCATAAGAAGCCACCCTGCGTACCAAAAGGCTTACCATGGCTGCCTGGAAACTGAATTCTGTTGCCCAGCCGTGTGTGATGTGTCACCATACCGGCAGGCACTCAATATAAAAGGCAAAATGCGACCTTGTACCTAAAGTACATGTGCTGTCTGCTGTGAATTGCTTGATTCACTGTGAAAGAGTCTCCCTTTTGTTCTCAGAAATGTATCTTCTTAAATTTTACTCTCCCTTTTTATCTCCCCCCAGGTGCAAATGTTTCAACACTCCCCCTATCATCTCCATCCCTGAGGTTATCGCAGATTAGAAGGCGAAAAAAATGCACTTGCGATGACATGTTTTCCGAGCTCATACAGTCCTCCTGCTCTGATAGGGCACAGCTGAATGCATGGAGGCATTCAGTGGCAGAGACCAGGAAAGAATTAAGTGAGTGCGAAGAGCAGAGGCAGGACGCGATGCTGAGGCTAATGTGGGAGCAAATGGACATGATGAAGCATCTGTTGGGGGAGCAAACGACAATGATGAAGTATCTGTTGGAGCTGCAGGAAAGCCAACACGAGCACAGACCCCCGCTGCATCCACCCTATAACCGCATGCCCTCATTCCCAAGTTCCATATCCGCCTCGCCCAGATGCCAAAGAATGCCGGACCGGGGGAGGCTCCGGGCACACAGTCACTCCACTCCAGAGGATGGCCCAAGCAACAGAAGGCTGTCATTCAAACAGTTTGATTTTTAATGTGGCTACAATAAACAATGTGGCTTTGTCCTTCCTTCCTCCCCCACCCCACTCGGGTTACCTTGTCTGTTATCTCATTTTTTTAAAAGTAATAAAGAAAAAATGCATGGTTTCAAAACAATAGTTATTTTATTTCGAAGGGGGGAGGGTGGCTGGCTTACAGGGAATTAAAATCAACAAAGGGGGTGGGTTTGCATCAAGGAGAAACACACAACTGTCACACTGAAGCCTGGCCAGTCATGAAACTGGTTTTCAAAGCCTCTCTGATGTGCAGCGCAACTTGCTATGTTCTTCTAATTGCCCTGTTGTCTGGCTACTCAAAATTGGATGGCAGGCAATTTGACTCAACCTCCCACCGCACCATAAACGTCTCCTCCTTACTCTCTCAGATATCATGGAGCACACGGCAAGCAGCAATAACAATGGGAATGTTGGGTGCGCTGAGGTCTGACCTACTCAACAAACAGAGCCAGCGAGCTTTTAAACATCCAAAAGCACATTCTACCGCCATTCTGCACTTGCTCAGCCTATAGTTGAACTGCTCCTTACTACTGTCCAGGCTGCCTGTGTATGGCTTCATGAACCATGGGAGCAAGGGGTAGGCTGGGTCCCCAAGAATAACTATTGGCATTTCAACATCCCCTACAGTAATTTTCTGGTCTGAAGTAAGTCCCTTCTTGCACCCGCTCGAACAGGCTGGAGTTCCTAAATATGCAATCGTCATGCACCTTTCCCAGCCATCCCACACTGATGTCGGTGAAACGTCCCTTGTGATCCACCAGTGCTTGCAGCACCATTGAGAAGTACCCCTTGCGGTTTATGTACTGGTTGGCAAGATGGTCTGGTGCCAAGATAGGGATATGTGTTCTGTCTATCGCCGCCCCACAGTTAGGGAACCCCATTGCAGCAAAGCCATCCAGTATGACCTGCACATTTCCCAGAGTCACTAATGATTGCATTGGCTACTTGGATCACAGCAACCCCCACAGTAGACGTTCCCTCTCCAAATTGACTCCCGACTGACCGGTAGTAGTCAGGCGTTGCAAGCTTCCGCCTGGCTATCGCCACTCACTTCTCAATTGTCAGGGAAGCTCTCATCTTGGTATTCCTGTACTTCAGGGTGGGGGAAAGCAACTCACAGAGTTCCAAGAAAGTGGCCTTACACATGCGAAAGTTTCCCAGCCACTGTGAATCATCCCATATCTGCAACAATATGTGGTCCCACTAGTCTGTGCTTGTTTGCCTGGTCCCGAATCGTCATTCCACTGTATCAACCACCCCAGTGCTGCCATGATGTCCCAATTTCCACAGCCCGTGCTTTCTGGAACATCAGTGTCGTGTCCATGTCCTCATCAAAATCCTCCTCGTGCTGGCGTCTCTTAGTCTCGTTCTCAGAGACTGTGGGAACTATGGGATAGCTACCCACAGTGCACTGCTCTGTAAGTTGATGCTAGTCACAGTAGTGAGGATGCACTCTGCGGACTTAATGCACTTAGTGTGGACATACGCAATCGACTGTATAAAATTGATTTCTAAAAATTGACTTCTATAAAATCGACCTAATTTCGTAGTGTAGACATACCCTAAGGGACATAGCTGATGCGTTGGATCCATTTATACAGTAAGTTACACAGATCAAGTGTTAGGCTATGTCTACACTACAAAGTTAAGCTGACTTTTTGAAATGAGGCTCTGACAGCTGGATGTATGTCCAGCTGTGATTGTGAAACATGTCCCTAGAGTGGAATGCATTGGGTACTGTGATGGCCCGGGAACATGCAAGGAATATGGGTGGGAGTTTGGGGAGGGTATGGAAGGCAGTTCTGTATGGGCTGCAGGGAGAGGTGAGCACAGATGTGTTCTGCCTGCGGTGCTATCAGGGTTCTCAGTATGTCAGTTTGGTCCTCGAGCAGCTGTGTCATCTGCTTCTGCCTGTTTCCTCTTCTCTCTATCCATGCTCAGTTTTTCATTGATAGCTTTTCTCCATGCTCTCTGATCACTATCAGCAGCATCAGATGGTTGCAGCACCTCCCTGAGCATGTCTTCCTTACTCCTCCGGGTTTGTCTCCTTTTCAGATGGAGCCACTCAGCTGGTGTACAGGAGGAGACCCTCAAGCCCACATCTGCAGAAGCTAAAGAAACAATAGACTGCGGTCCTTGATTCATGCAAGTTACAGACACCACTTTCTATTGGCAAGCACACAGCATGGTGAGAGCCCTAACCATGGTGAGTTCAACCTGGGGGTTGGGGGGAATGGAGAAGATGGGACAAAGGGTTGGGAAGTTCAGAGGAAGATCACTACAAGCACCTAGGGACACTATTCTGAATAATGGCACCATTTTTCACAGGTGGGGGGATAGAAGCAGATATCTTGCTCCTGAGGGTAACCATGGATGCAAGGGTGTAGCTCCTGCATGTGTGTGGCAGCAGACCAGTTCCATATGCTCCTCGCTTTTGTGCTGCTTTGGTGCCTGCAGAAGTAATTGCCAATTGACATAGCAAAGTTTCCTACCATGGGGGAAGAGACAAGGCAGCTCTCCCAAGGAACCTTTGACAGAGGATTGCAGAGTACCTCCTGGAAAGTTTCCTAGAAACCTCTATGGAGAATTCCTGGGATATCCCACTGTACATCAACAAACTTTTCCACAGGGCCCCCTCTGTCTAGCTGCACAGGGGAACGAGAAGCAGACAGTCCTGGTGTTGGTTATTTCTAGCCCTCTTCTACCCTGGGGAGACAAATAAAAAGCTCTACCTCATGTCTCCCTGCAGTATCAAATCATCTCCCTGCAATATCAAATCATAATAAGTACTTACTGGAGCTTCCCTCTCCTGCATCAGGTGCGCCTCAGCTAGAGTGCTGGGACTGGCTGGACCCCTCCGGCATTGAAAAGCAGTCCTGGCTCGCCACACCAAAGGTTGACTCTGTCACCTGTCCCCCATCCTCCTCCAACTCCACTTCCTTGTCCACCACTTTGTCCTTCGGGTTGACTCTTCTGGACGCTGTATCCACAGGGCTCTTGGCAGTGGAGGTGGGGTCACTGCCTAGGAAGGCATGCAGCCCCTTGGAGAAGTAGCATGTCTTTGGCAATGCACCAGAATGATGATTGGCCTCACTTGCCTTCTGGTATGCCTGTCTCAGCCCCTTGATATTAGCACAGTATTGCTGCATGCCCCTTTTGTGCCCCTTCTCCTTCATGCCTTGAGCAATCTTCCCAGACATATCAAAGTTCCTATGGCTGGAGCGAACCAGTTACTGCATAGCCTCTTCTTCCCATAGACCCAGCAGATCCAGCAACTCCGGTATACTCCAAGTGGGAGCACATTTGCTGCTGGCAGCCGCCATGGTCAGCTGGGCAGATGCTATGTGAGTTCTCCATGCTGAGCAAACACAAAGAGGAATTTCCCAGTGCTTTAAAGGGGAAGGGGCACATGCCTGTGTACCTCACTGCAGGGCAGAAGAGATCAAACTGGTGACCAAAGCAGTCATAATGGGCATTGCAGGACACCTCCTAGAGACTACTTAGTGTGTCGTAAGCAACACAGCATCTGCACGGATACTGCATCACTCTAACTTCATTGCAAAAAGTTCTGTGTGTCTCATCCAGGTGGTTTTATGATATTGGCATAGCAGGTGAGTTAAATCGGGAGGAGGAGCATTGCAGTGTGTACACCTCCATTGTTTTGTCGATGAAAGCTGACTTTTGTTGACAAAACTGTAATGTAGACATGGCCTTAGTTATCATGTGGCGTTGCAGTAGCCCAATCTGAAGACAAAGAATGCATGGGACATTGTACAGTCTTGTCCAGGAGGAAGGGAAATTTTCCCTAGAAAGCTAAAAGTGAAAGATGACATTTTTTTTCACTATCAATGCTATCTGACTTTCTATGCATAGTAATGAGTAGAGCATGACTCTGAGGCTTCACCAGTGGTCAGAACCAATATGGCAAGTCTTGTGACCAAAGAATGTGAGAACACTGTTCAAACTCGAGCAACTAAATTACAGTACTGAATTCCCTAATCGATCACTCAGATTA
Organism: Chrysemys picta bellii; assembly: GCF_011386835.1. Taxonomy (NCBI): domain Eukaryota; kingdom Metazoa; phylum Chordata; order Testudines; family Emydidae; genus Chrysemys; species Chrysemys picta. The sequence continues at coordinate 46,967,175 of NC_088798.1, read as the reverse complement.
GCATTCAAATGCCCAAATACCCATTTTACGATCTTAAATGTGAAATTGAGTGCTTGCCTCAAGCCAACTTCCATTGAAATCACTGGCAGAATTTTCAGTTAGAATTGTAATGATCAGTGTATTCAGTACCTCCACCAACAGATGGTGCAGTATCTTTATCTTAGTGTTCAGTTATATTGTATATTGTTACGATGTTGATCTGATCTGCGGGTTTTAGCAGGAAGTTCAGTTCTGCCTGCCTGCTGTAGTTAATATTTAGTGTTCCAATTAATCCTCTGATTTCTATAAGCAACTATTACTGTTTAATAGGAATTAGCTCATGCCCTTAGTCCCATATCATGCAGATGCAAGATCCACCTGTGCAGAGACCCTTGTAGGACTGGGACCTTAATGTCTGTGTTTGAAACTGATTGTGATGGGGTGTACAAAGCATTCACTGCCCCCTGCCAGAGACCCCACTGCCTTGCTGCACCCTGCCTCAGAAATTGGTCCTTTAAAAAGAGAAGAACAGAAAGTTTACGATCTTTTGGTTTGCATAGGTAGGTCTCCCTTGTCTCGTGGTAGCTAGAAGGGCTGGGAACAGGCAGCAGCCAGTCAAAGTCTAGCAGGTCAAATAAAAAGAACTGGTTGCTCCTATCAAATAGAAGTTCCTGGATGAAGCTGTGGTAGGAAAAATGGTCTTCCCTCTACTGTAATCCAAGGAGCTAGGCCTGGACAGGACCTATTGCTGACCACACTTTGTGTTTAGGTCACTGATAGACATTTTTGATTGTCTTTGTTGCAGTATAAGGATCCGGGGGCCAACCTGAATTGGACCATTGAAAATTATCTGTGATCTCACTTTGCAAGGCACTGATTGGCTCAGGCAAGACAGCGACACTGATGTACAGCTTTGGTTCTCATGAAAACTTTCTGGCACTGAGGCTTGCAAGAAGTAAACCAGCACATTTTAATTTGCTTTTGCTGCTAAGTTTAATTGTTTTTAAAATGCTTGCAATGCTTTTGCAATTTAAATGACTCCGATTTCAAATATTTCATTGAAACGTTTTAGAATTATTTCACTTCCTGGGGAAAAAAAAGTCTGATTCATTTTTATTTTTCAACCTTCAGCCAGTGTGATGTTTCTCATTAACAGAGTTTTTGCATGTGTGGGTTTTTATAGATTTGGCAATGTGATGTGTGTTTTGCTTAATGTATTATTATTTATATTTTTAGAGAGTTCCTTTGAAAGAAATGTCACTGTTTTGTTTTATTTTTTCAGTCTCTTTGCTGAACTGATCTGAGGTGTTTTTGGTTGTGTTTTGTGAGGGGGGAGTCACGTTTGAAGGTTACTTCAGACAGATGGATGTGCTGTGAAGAGTTTCATGCTAAAATACCATGTGCTTTGGTCACAAGAGGACATCACGTTTTTCTCGCTATTGACCTCCTGAGGAAGCAGGGCACCATGTAGTCTGATGGGCTAATGGGGCTATTTTAACGTTTATGATTTACAATGAACAATGCCCCAGTTCTCAAGGTTTTTGCAAAAACTATTATTCTTGTCTCTCAGTAATAAACAAAAGCTATTCCCTTGGCTTTGAGAAGAAAAACAAAGGCAATCCTTCTTCCTTCAGAGTACTGGAAACACTCTATTTCCTTGCTTTCGGGGGAGATCAACCAATGCTGGCCCTGTGCTTTAGGGAGTAAAGCAAAGAAGTCTCTCTTCTTTAAGGGAAATTAAATAAAGTAATATATCACATTCCCTTCTTTCACAAAAGGTAAATGAAGTGAATCTCTGGCCTCACCAGGATCAAAGCATATGTTCTCCCTTTTTGGCAGGGTCCAGGATATACTCTAGCCCTTACATTCTAATCCCAGGAAAGATGGCCACCTTTAGGGGGAAAATTATGCTTGTTCCATATCGAACAAAAACCAGCACTAAGCCAGCCCCAACTTCAAACCTGCTCTTAATACAAGTGCCAGCTTGTACATAGTATCACCATGCATCTGTGGGTCACAACTGAGAATACAAAATTCAGGACAAACTGCTGAGAAATAGGGCAGACACACCCCAAAACTGGTGGTTATTCTTCCATAAGATATACTGAACCAGCAACAAAATAAACTTCTGTTTCACCACACCGGCTAACAGGTCAGAAAAACAGTCTCCTTAGGCATTCCAGTCCTTGTATCACCACCAGAAACACCAGACTTAAAGATGAGAGGTTATAAAACCAATTTCATTAAACAAAAGAGTTCTTCTGATCCCAAAGGACCAGCCACATAGCCAGGTCAATATGTAATTCAGATCTTACACAATAAACATTGTTGCCAATATTTTAGTATCTAAAATCTAAGGGTTTATTTATAGAAAGAAAGAAAGAAAGAAAGAAAGAAAGAAAGAAAGGTGAGAGTTAAAATTGCAAAGTTCTTGGTTCAGGCTTGTAGCAGTGAAGGAATAAACCGCAGGCTTAATAAGTCTCTGCTGGTTTCCAAATCATTGGAAGGTCCTCAGTCCCCTGGTTAGAATGTTCCCATTAATACAAGTTCAAGGTCCAGAGTTTTGAGTAGAAAAGAGGCAAAATGGATCTGTTTCCAGGACCTTATATAGCTTCTGCCAAGCGAAAGGGAAATCTATTGTTCTCACTGTGGAAAACTGCAGGTAACAAGATGGTGTTTGGAGTCACATGTCCATGCATGATTGTGCTTACTCATAGCAGAGGCCATCAGAGAAAAGTCCATTAAATATAGATAGGCATCTTCCATGGCCCATTGTGAGTTAAGTGTTCCTTGATGAGCCATTTAACTTGAATAAAAGAACAGGAGTACTTGTGGCACCTTAGAGACTAACAAATTTATTAGAGCATAAGCTTTCGTGGACTACATCCCACTTCTTAACTTGAATAGTCCCTTCAAGATCTGCAGGCTAAATACCATGTGGGCATTACCACAGGAACAAACATATTTGAAATACAGGTATAGAGCCAATACTCATAACTTCAAATACAAAAATGATACATGCATACAAATAGCATAATCATATTCAGAAAATCATAACCTTTCCACAGACACCTTACTTGACATATTTTGTACAAGATTTGTTGCAATTATATAACAGTGGTAGCAACAATGATCTACATGGTCATATTTTATCAGATAATGTCATACATAGCATCTTGCTTTCCTCCAGCTCCTTCTTTTGCTCCATGGAGCGATGTCTGCTTTCATGAAGAACCCTTTCACAGTGATCAAGGTTCCACTCTCTTGCCATCTGAAGAAATGCCCAGAAATGACAAATGATCTTACTCAGTCAACAGCAGCATCAAAGGCAGGCTGTAGGTCATTATCCACTATTACCTACTCTTCTCTATCCCCACTCAACTAGCCCCTGATTCAAAAGAGTATTTAAACACATGCCTATCTCACATTGAAGTCAAGGGAACTTAAGCACAAGCTTAAAGTTAACAACCTGCTTAACTCTTTAGTGCATTGGGTTCCTGCTGCTTGCTGTATCCCCTTTCTCGTCAGCTCTATCTGGCCTACATCCTCTGGAGGATGATCCCATCTGGTTGAAAAATAGCATACATTTCTGGACTCAGCTTCCTGTGGTGGCAACAAAGATTCATCCAAGGTGAACGTTCCCACTCCTCACTGTCTGCACACTGCTGGCTAGCCAGTCCATCCTTGGCCTGGAAGTGTTGTCTGGCTAGGACAGCCCTGCTGCCTCTCCTGGTTGTGATGCTGATTATAATGTGCAATTTCTCCATTGTCTTATTGCTGCTGCACCTATTTTCAATTTTCCTCCTCCACCTCTCCAACAACCTCACTCCTGCCCTTCTCTTACCCTTCCCACCCATAGCATGCATCAGAAGCCATTCTAGTGTGAATATTTCTGCAACTATTTACATGCAAAGATTTGTGTGTGTGTGCATGCACACACCATTTTTTTGTACACAATTTTGCAAAATATCTGAATACTTACGAGTGGTGAGGAAAAAAGGACCCGTGAAAACCAACAAAGTATATTTGTCTTTTCTATAAAAGTATGTATTTGAATTAGCAATGGCTTTTATAGAAGATAAGGAATAGATACACTTAAAGCTGCTGAAGACAAGAAAAAATGCACATCCTCCTAACATGCACACAGTTCACTGCAGGCAGTTCCAATTCTGATATCCTGAAAGAAACTGCAAAACGCAGTGAGAGACACTTTCAGGTCATGACTTCAGATCTCTCCTGCTTCTTGCTGCCTGTCTATGGCCCTTGAGATAACCTGAAATATCCTTGAAATCATTCTAGAAGTACACCGAAGACAATAGAAAAGAAACATACACATAGCATATTGGAAACCAACTCACAAAGAGACTTGCTTTCCTCTTTAATATTTGTCCCTTACTGTCTAACCTGGTATAGCTTCTATAACAAAAACAATTTGAATACATTTTCTTCTTATCTATAAGGTATAAAGTAACCTGGGGGGACAAAACAGAAAATATCAAGTTAAAATATGCAGACCTCTGGGTTTACTGTGTAACTGGCAAGCAAAAATAAGAAAGAAAAGTAAATGAAGTTTCAGATTGGGACTCAAAAACACATAGTTGACTTACTGATATACGCATATTTCAAAAAGACAGAAAACACACTGAGAATTTTCCCTGTTCACTTACAAAGAGATTGTAGCATAGTGGCATAATCAGCAGTGCAATATCAGCACTATTGACTTTTTATTTTCGCTGAAAAATTGGTAATGATGTCAAGCATAGGGTTACCATTCGTCCGGATTTACCCAGACATGTCCTCCTTTTTGTGCTAAAAATAGCGTCCGGGGGGAAGTTGTAAATCACTCAAAATGTCCGGGATTTCCCCCCTCCCCGGCAGAGCAGAGCGAGCGGCTGGGAGGGCTGCAGGAAAGTCACGGGCTGCACTCCGGAGCAGCTGTAGAGGAGCTCCTCCTCCCCCCCGCCCCTGCATTCTGAGCCGGCAGCTCCTCCTCTCCGGCAGCACTGTGCAGGGCCAGGGACCGGGTTGTGCTGGGGAGCGCAGCCACATGTCCGGCTCGCACAGAGCCCAACACCCTGTTCTGAGCAGCAGGGTAAGGGGGCCAGGGGGCAGGAGAAGGGGCAAGGAGGTTCTGGAGGGGGCAGTCAAAAAACAGGGGGGGGGGTCGGGAGTTCAGGAGGGGGCTTTTTGGGGGGAGTGGAGAAAGTTTTGGGCAGTCAGGGTACAGGTAGGGGGTAGGGTCCTGGGGGGCAGTTGGGGGGGGGGTCTTAGGAGGGGGCAGTTAGGGGACAAGGAACAGGGAGTCTTAATTCCATGCTCTAAATTTTCAAATTTTTAATATTGTTTTGAACATTAACATATTTAGTGTTATTTAATATCTGTCCTTCAATAGAATGGTTTTAACTATATAATAAATACTTATTAATGGATGAAATTCCAATTTAAATTATTAGTTAATTTTTTTTTTAACTACTGGATGTGGATGCGGACTGGCCGCATATAGTAACCAGGAAAGGGCAGGTAGTCACGCCTGTACATAAATAGGGGGTGGGGTTCTGGAGGGCAGTTAGGAGCAGGGGTCCCAGGAGGGGGCAGTCAGGGGACAAGGAGCAGGGGGGTGGGGGGCTGGGAGTTCTGGGGGGGAGCTGTCAGGGGGCAGGAGTGGGGAGAGGGATCGGAGCAGTCAGGGGACAGGGAGCAGAGGGGTTTAGATGGGTTGGGAGTTCTGGGGGGGAGCTGTCAGGGGGCAGGAGTGAGGAGAGGGATCGGAGCAGTCAGGGGACAGGGAGCAGAGGGGTTTAGATGGGTCGGGAGTTCTGGGGGGGGGGCTGTCAGGGGGTGGGGAGTGGTTGGATGGGGCGTGGGAGTCCCAGGAGTCTGTCTGGGGGTGGGGGTGTGGATAAGGGTTGGGGCAGTCAGGGGACAAGAGGCAGGGAGGCTTAGATAGGGGGTGGAGTCCTGGGGGGCAGTTAGGGGCAGGGGTCCCAGGAGGGGGCAGTCAGGGGACAAGGAACGGGGGAGGGGTTGGGGGTTCTGGGGGGCGGGAAGTGGGAGGGGCAGGGGCGGGGCTAGGGCGGGGCTCCTCCCATCCTCTTTTTTTGCTTGCTGAAATATGGTAACCCTAGTCAAGCACATCTACCAAAGGGAGTGTGAAATCTGCATTGAACATTTGATGCATAGAAATTTAAAGCAGAACAAAGGTTAAAAAGTCATGAACTGGGTCAAAGCAGACCTGTTCATGTTCACTGAACTAATTACAAATGGGGGTTCAGATTCAAAGAACTGAGATGTTACAATGTCATGTCATCATGATATAGGTACAGAAGAGTCCATTGCCCAGGACTTCAGTTCCTCAGCTTAGATGCCAAAAGGGCATGAACTTTTTAGGTGCTAACAGGGAATGTCTTGCAGGCTGACTGTTCTCTCTAATTTTTCTCTGGTCACACTGCAGGCACACAGATGGATGACCATGCCAGCGAGGAAAGTAAATGTTCTCACCTTAAGAAGGCATCATCTGCAACCACCTTGGAAGCTGGTTCTCATTTCCAGCCTGTGCTGAAGTTCCAGCTTCCTAGGATAAGGGCTCATTGCAACATTTCATTCCTTTGAATTTGAGAAGGTAATGACCATCTGCAAGGAATCTTGAAACATGGGGAATCCATGTGGCTGACTTTATCTTGTCGCCTTTGCTTGAAGTATAGGCTGTACTGGTTTAGCATCATGAGCAAAGAAGGGCCTAAGCTACAAAGTTGGGATCTGAATATGGAGTATAGCTTTCCAAGTAGTCAGGGTATACTTGGATCTTGGGGGGTAGGGGTGTTAGCTGGAGCTCATCTCTGTAGGTAACAATTAGTTTATGATATCACCTATGGTTCAGGGTTCTCTGAACTTTAATTTAAATCTCAAACTACTTTTGGTTCTCTTTCCCTTAAAAAACAGTTTTAATTTTTTTTAAACGCATAGCCATTGGTATCACATTACAATAACATATTTTTAAAAGCTCATTCCTTTATATCTTTGTTATGAAAATGATTACTAAAACCACAATATGAAAATATTTCAGGGTGGGTTGGGGAGGAGAAAAAGGGTATAAAAGAAGTTTTGCTCAGCCGTATGCTATCCCGGTTATAGTGAGCAGGAGAGTTGTCATTTGGCAGAGAGCTCCCTTCCACAGCAGAGCCTTCTGTCACAGATATGTCAGTCCATGTTGCATCTTGCAGCTCCAGTGAAGCAACAATCCAATAAACAATTTTAGAGAATTGAAATGAGAAATTTCAGATTCTGTTCTCAAGATATGTCTGGCTAGAGTATTTATTAAATTGAACTTTATTTTTCCACTGCTTTTCATTGTATATTTTTAATGCAGTCCTGTTTATCATCAGTACTGTAATATATGTGGTGTGTGATGTGCATGCTTCTCTGACTTTAAACTGACTTCAACTATTCTGTTTTGTTTTTCCTTCACATGTGCTTCTGAAATGCAGTTGTGTAGGCTCAGAGAAAATAAGGCCCTGATCCTTCATACTCTTATGAGTGGACTTAGATGTACTCACGCGAGTAAAAGTAAGTATATGTGCAAGTGTTTGTAGGATTAGGGCTTAAATGTATTTTGTTTGGCAAAGCATGAGTTAAAACATATCTCCTCATTACTGGAATGTAGGTCAATGATGTGGTTTATTTCTGGACTTTATTTGTATCTCGTGATCTAAATGTGGTTCTAATGTATTTTATATACATTCTCCAAAATAATTAAAATTGGGACTCTCATGCATAAAACAGATGTAAAACATATCATGTCATATGATCTGCAGACTTTACATGTGACTTAAATTTTAAACACACTTGAATAAGTCTCCCAGACATGAATATTTGACTTGATCTATGTATTATTACACATACAAAAAACATGTGAAATTATCCCTTATTTTTTCTGCTTACAAATTAGTTGTGAGAATACCATGATTTCTGCAAATGTATTAATTACTGTTAATGATCTGCAGGATAATTTGAATAAGAAATTTTCAGCCTTTCAATTCATGAACTGCTCATTTTGATTATTTGCTATTCATTATTTTATGCAGTATAATTGGTCACTGAAGAGATATGGTATTACTTCTACTTCCTAGATAACTGAAACTTTTCAAACAGATGATACTGCATAGAAAAAAATGCACAGTGAATAATGAATAGCTAGTACATTAATACCCTTGTTTGCTTGGATATACAAGTACGCATATGAATAGGGCCCTACCAAATTCACAGCCATGAAAAACATGTCACGGACTGTGAAATCTGGTCTCCCCCTGTGAAGTCTGGTCTTTTTATGTGCTCTTACCCTATACTATACAGATTTCATGGGGGAGACCAGCATTTTTTCAAATTGGGGGTCCTGACCCAAAAGGGAGTTGCAGACGGGGGGTCACAAGGTTATTTTAGGGGGCCAGAGGGTGGCAGCTGTTGGCCAGGCACCCAGCTCTGAAGGCAACGCCCCACCAGCAGCAGCACAGAAGTAATGGTAGCAGTATCGCAACCCCCCCTACAATAACCTTGCGAACCCCCACAACTCCTTTTTGGGTCCGGATCCCTAAAATTACAACACTGTGAAATTTCAGATTTAAATAGCTGAAATCATTACATTTATGATTTTTAAAATCCTATGACTGTGAAATTGACCAAAATGGACCATGAATTTGGTAGGGCCCTACCTATGACCAACCATTCCCCTAACATTCATGAATGCAAAGATGATTATTATTTAGTTGTATTACAGTACAGCTAGAGGCCCCATTTATGCCCGGCTTTACAAACTATAGTCAGGGCACTATACAAACATAATGGGAAAAAAAAAAAGGTCCTTATCCAAAAAGCTCACAATCTAAGTGTGAGATGAGAGACAGTAGTTGGATAAAACAAACAGATGAGGGGAACAATGAGAAAATTATGATTAGTATTATACACAGTGCTCACTTCACAACTACATGGATGTTTATAGTGATCAAGTCATAAGCGGGGCCTGAACATGGAAGAATTGTACATCAGGTCAGAATATGAAGGAATGTTTGCAAACATGTCTTTGTAGTATTTGAGCCACTCTAATATATTTACATCTGGCCATCTCCTGCCTTGGCAGCTGTAGCAAGGGGGGGGGGGGGGGAATACAGATGCTGCCTTCTGCTACAAAATTGTTTCCAACCAGGTTAGATGTTATCATGGTGGCTTCTGATAAGGGAGTAATGTGTCTCAGTAGGGTGTCTGGGGTTCTGCCTCAGGGTCAGAGTGTACCCGAGATGTGTTTGGTGACCCACAAGAATCACTGATCAGACCTGATAGCTATCCACACAACTACACAAAAGATTTTCTCCCTCTATGCTAACAGTGTCCTTATGATCAAATCTCAGGGCCTCTAGTCCATCTTCCTCCTCCTTGTCCTCTCTGCTGCTTTTGAAAGAATTCCTTCTACTATCATTTACAACATACTGTACTTCCTTGGCTTCATGATGCTGTCTTCTCTTGGTTCTCTTCTCGCCTCAATGACTGTTTCTTAGCATCTCAAAGAGCAATTACAGCAGGGCTGGCTTGGTGGTCATACTAGCATCCTATATTACACTCATTCTCTGTGACCTCTCTGGTAGAGTTGGAGGGTGCAAGAGCCGAGTTAACATTCTATTACATTGCATTAACTATACACTTTTGGGATTGCCTAAGAGGAACAACATAAAAGCACATTGACATTTTTTCATCTAAACACTTTTTCCAATTAAAAAAATGGCTTTTAAATCAAAATAAGTTTTCTGTGGAAAAAATGTTGCAGGGAATTAAAAACAAACAAACAAAAAAATCCTAGATTTCTTAGATATTTTCTAGGAAAATAATGGCATTTTAACCATCTCTAAATAAAAGGTTGAGCTGAGCAACTGTTCTCCTGGCTCCCTTCCCCTCTACCACGGGTACACAAAATGATTTTGCAGAGGAACTCGTCTCTGTTACACAAAGAATAGGAACTTCCCATTTAGCTGATTTTTTCCCCCTTCTGTATGTCCTGAAACCTTTCTGTGTGATTACCATATTGTCTTTTTTTATCACTGTATCGCAAAGGTGATCATAAGACATATTTTTTCTGTCTGTTTCTTATGAAACAGGGAATTCTGGGCCTGGTATGATGTCTGCAACCATGTTGAAAAGTCATGCTATAGTGTTAAAATTTCTTTGTCATAGCCTCACTGGACTGCATTCTGATCTAAGATTACACTAGCTAAAATCACAAGTTAGTCCACTGAAACCAATATACTTTTATGAAACTGGAATTAGGCTCACTGTTGGCTTTTGGCCAAGTCAGTTCTGTGAACTGTCTAGTTAATAATGTTAAAGTTGAGACACAGAACAAAGAAGCCAGAGCATTTAGTAAATCTGAAGCTGAATCCTTATGACTAATGTCATGTGGGGAGCACCCTGCCTGCAAAATCACTGTATTTTTTTAAAGAAAAACTAACATCCACCTGGAAAAACTGCATGTAGCCACAGAGTACATGGAAAAATAAACCTATAAAATTACAGTGTGTGCTCCTTGATAGCTCGTTGGCTTTGAAACTCATTCCCTAACTTGGTCCAAAGAAGACTGACTATGTAGATCTTCAGGCCATGACACAAAGCCCATCTTTTTGAGCAAGCCTTTAGCGATGCCTAAGATGACTGGAAGCAGGTTGCCTTTGAGTATTTGAAAAGAGGGAGATCTAGACTGATTTTTTAATGTTTTTTTCAACCTGGAAATTATATGTTTGGGAGAATGTGCTGCTGTTCTGAGTCTGTAATGAGCTGCTAGTATACTTAAAACTGATGGCAAGATCAACTAGAGCCCAGGATAAGCCTTCTTAATATGTGTCTATTGAAATCTGTATAAATAAAGTAAATACAAATAAATTCAATTGTTGGTGTAGAAATGCTAAAGCAGATCTACTTAAAGGAATATTTTGAAGATCTAATGCTGCTAAATACTAATTAGAGTTGGTCAGAATAAGTCCAATGAGACAATGCTTCATTGGAATGCACCAAATCAGCAAAATCAAAATGTTTTGCAGAGTGGATTTGATTTTGCTGATGCTCCAATGGAACCCAGAGTGGGAGTCTGATGGAACCCAGGTATTGCTCCAAGAGAAACGTGGCAGGTTACATGTCTTGGTCCTCAGAAAGCCGCCTCGTGTAGGGTCCCGGGGAGGCCAGGCTTCCAGTTTTCCTCAGTTCTGGGACTGCCTTGGGTTTAGGACCCCGGGGCTTTCACATTGTTCTTTGCAGGGAATTTTGAAAATGTTGGCTTTTATTCCTAATCAGTAGGAAAGCAAATTTTGAAACATCAAAATCCTCCACAAAATGAGATTGTCTCTCCAGTCAGCTGTAATATTAATGCAGATACATGTGTTGTACAGTACAGGCACTGTTTACTGCTATAGTTAAAGAACAGATATTGTTTACGGGTTCCCATTTGTCTTAGGAGTGCACTTCCCTAGTTTTGGCCAGTATACAATGTGATACTGGAGGAAGGTGATTTTGGTGAGCAGAGTTCACGGTAGCATTCACTGGCAGTTTTAAATGGATCTATAGTAGTGTTGATCTTGCTGATTTAAGGTCTGGCTTGTTAGGACATTTGTGTTTCATGTATTGAAGGAGAGAGTAGACAGAAACTTTGCAATTTCAGTATTATCTTGTGGACTGTTCCTTGTAAACAAAACTTCAGAAGGTAAATTGCAGGTAATCCTCAGCCTTCTATATGCAAAAGCATTAGTCCCAGTATTGGACTAATGAGATAGCATAGTCTAGTGACTCGAGCATATGAATGTGAATGATGAAATGGGTTCAATTCTCAGCACTGTCTCTGTCTCAATGGATCTGTTTCTGATCTCATTTACAACAGTTTAAATGGGGAGAAACTCCATTAAAGCCAGTAGATTTACACTGGTGTGAGAATAAAATTAGGGTTGTTATGTAGTCTTGGGGAGAATCATATCAAACTCAGTTCTTTAGAAGTTGAGGGTTCACAGCACCTTGATGAATCAATGCATTGATTCCCCTTTGCCTCCATTTTTTCATATTTTTAAAGCAATATGATGCTGAATATTTAAAGCACTTTGAGATCAACAGATTGAAAATGCCATATAAATGCTAAGAGCTATTACATTATTATTGCTTTATCCACAAGTTGTGCAAGACTAGCCCTAGTTGGAAAATGGAATTTCTGTCCTGTGGGAAATTCTGGTATTTCGACATTTGTTTTCATCCTAGATAATGACAAAGTCAAAGTACTTTAATCCGGGGAAGAGCAAAATGTTTCAAATAATTTCAATTCCAAAATGATCAAATATTTCATTTCAATGATGTGATTGAAGTGAAACTTTTGACATTTCAAAATACTGAAATATCAACTTGGACCAAAATATTTTGTTTGAAAATGTTGATTTGAAACTAAATATTTTGTTTTGAATTGACATTTCAATTTAAAGCAACAATTTGAAACAAAAGCTCAAAGTTTGAATCAACATTTTGAAACAAAACAAAGCATTCTGATTTGAAATGACCCTTCAGAAAAGAAAAAAAAAAGCTGAAATTGACATTTACGCAAGGAAAGTAACAACAATTTAAATAAAACAGGAGTACTTGTGGCACCTTAGAGACTAACAAATTTATTAGAGCATAAGCTTTTGTGGGCTACAACCCACTTCTTTGGATGCATATAGAGTGAAACATATATTGAGGAGAAATATATACACACATACAGTTGTTGGTAAGACAACTCCCACCTGTTCATGCTCTCTGTATGTAAAGATAATCACCTGTAAAGTATCATTTAAAAGTCAGATGCTGTGTGGGTGAAATTTTGAGCTGACTTACCTTGTTCAATAAGTTACATGGGGTGCAAATCAGCACAGAATTTGACACTGCTTTAAGAGCACAAAAATAAGGAGAAATTATCCCCTTATTTTTGGACCTTTATCTTAGCTGTTTTTAAGTTAGAATTCTTTGTTTTTTACCATTGTTTACAAAATCTTAAAATAAAAAAATACAGACTCCATAATAATCCTGGCTTTTATGGTATGAACTGCATAGCTGTACTCTGCAGAATAGTTTTATTTTAAATAAAGTGCATTGTGACAACAGCACAAGTAGGTGGCAAGTTTTAGGGTGTTCTAGAAATACCTCCTTCCTGGATACCACCACTTAGAAGGCTGTTACTGGGACACACACTTACTTGAGATATGTTAATTCACACTAATACTATCCCAGCAAAACATTTCTGACCTCAGATAGAAGTCAAATAGGGCTCTGGGGGATGTGGCCAAGAGGATCCTTTCACTTTGAGAAATTTCATAAAGTATTAATTGTCTTCAGGCTTTCATCTAAATTTCACTTTATGTAAAGTTTTACAGACTCATGCACAGGACCCGTTTCCTCTTCTCACATATCCGAGAAAATAGGGAGTAACTCAATGTAGTTACAGCAGAGTAAACCTGGTGTAAGTGACCTGGTTTGTGTGGCCTCATTTTAGAAGGAGATCAAAGGAAGCTATTCTAAGTGACAGTAACATTGCCGGTAATGTAGACCAGTAGAATTAGCATGGGAATGGAAACTCCAGCTCACTGCCACACAATGAATTTGAACAGTGCCAAACATCATCTCTTTCAATGTAGCAAATTAAGTGTAAATACTAGGAAACTGCCTGTTATAGAGTGTCTAATAAAAATGACTATCCTGCTTCAAATGCTAGTTTTTAAGAGGGAGGAAAGAGTCATGGTTGGTTTGATACAGAGTGCCTGTACTAAGATCACCATATTTTCCCTCTAATGAGTTGGCATAGGGGTGAAGCAGAGCTTCTGATGTTCCACCACTGACATATCATACCCATTCAATCAGTATGTCAAACCCCCTATTTGGCCTACCATGGTATCCTGCAATGTTGGCTCCATGATCAAATAAACACAGCTACCCATCACACTGACAGACAGTCATTTGAACAATGGTAGCAGCTACATTTTGTTGCAGCTTTAGGGGTAAGATGCAGTAATAATGGAAGTCAAAAATAAGCAAACTGTAACTTTGGGTTATACGGTTTGCAAAAACAATTCCCTAAAGAAAACAAAGGTTCTTGCTACATGAATAATATTAAACATTTATAAAACGCATGAGAATTTCAGAGCAGTGTGTGCACACAATCACTATTTTTCATGACATAGTTTGAGTATTATTAATCAAATTTTACAGACAACAAAACCATAGCAGTGAGTTTAAGCGACTTGTCCAAGTCCACACAATGAGTGAGTGTTTGAGGTGGGAATAGAACTCAGAAGTCCCTGACTGAAATCTTGGCACCATTAAAGTCAATGAGAGTTTGGCCTTTGACTTCAATGGAGCCAGGATTTTACCCCCTCTCTCCCTCCCTATACCCTATTCATCCTAGTAGACCCCACAGCCTCTCACGAGTAGAAAGTTTATTGAAAATCTAAAAAGCAATGAATGGGGATGTAGAATAAAATAGGTATAGAAAGGGTTAAATTACCTTGGATAAAGAATATACATGCTTTGACTGTGTAAAAAACTTATGCTTAGCAGTTGTGAGCAGGTCTTGACAGATAGGATGCCTAATTAGAAATACTGGACCTGGAGTGTGGCTGATAAGATAGGACAATCTTTCAAGAAAATGCCCAAGTTATCAAGGGTGGTTCTAAACTGGTTTTAGTAAAGAACCAAATTCAAGAAGCAGTGACTATTATCATGTAGGTTCTGATAGATAAGGTATAAAAGAGTAAATTTTAAAGGGTTCGTAGCTAGTACCTGTCCATCCAGTTGGAGCCAATCGACATGGGTTTGAGCAACGTGGGGCTAGTCCTATGGTAAGTACCTGATCAATGCTCATAACTGCAGTTACTGTATGGATGTGATGGTTGCTTAGGCCTTTAAGGCACATTTGGAGCAGCTGTAGAAAACACCATTCAATCTACTGGATTTAATAAAGGATTGTATGGTTAAAATGGTATTGTGATGGTATCCTATATTAGTAATAATAATTCCAACAGGGAGTGACAGCAATCAAAAGAGAGATTTAGTTTGGAACAAGAGGAGATGAAGGTCTGTCTGCAATGTTGATGGTTGCAGGCTTCCTCTCTTCCTCTTTGAGTCCAAGCAGAGAGTTAATACAATAGGAAATGGGGATAATAATGGACACTAATATTTGTATTCATTTCAGAATTCTTGAGCCCAAATGCAGACATAATATGTTTTAAATATCAATCATCTGAAGGCCCCAGTACACCTGCCCTCTCCATAAAAACTGAGAGAAAGAACAAACTTTTGTTGAGTGTGTGTCCCTGCATCCAGCCTGGTATCTGTATCCCCGCACAATTTCGAAGCCCCAGACTTTCCTAAAGTAGAGGCCTTGTTGCTTTATGTTACAGCAGTGCTTAGAGTTCCTAAGAGATTATGGCTCTATTGTGTTGGGTGTTGCACAAATGCATAATAAGAAACTGTCCCTGCCATAGACAAGACAAAGGATGGGAGGGACAACGGGTACAGGTAAGTGAAGTAACCTGCTCAAGATAAAACAGCAAGTCAGCAGCAATAAAATCCAAGTCTTCTGATTCATAGTCCAATGCTGTATCCAAGGTCCGAGAGAAATTAAATACACAGTGAAGATGGCCAGAAGTACGTTATATTTTTAAAATTTTCTGGTTCTAGTAACCCAAAATGTGGGTGGTCACACACTAGCTCATTTAAAACTAAAAAATATTTACCATCCTGCTGTAATTTTGGTTGGGCTTCCTAATAAAAATTGCAGCAGAAAAATATATACTACTTTGGCAGAGCTGTGAGTTTATATTTTCTGAATTCTATGCATTTTAACTGTGACTGGGTCTCCAAACTCCTTTTCTGTTTGATGAAGGAATCTGTTAGCAAACAGCTGTGGTGCCATCAGTCTTTAAATGCAGACCAGAACAGTTTTGTTAAGAGCATTCTGTTATTTTTTTTTTAAATTTTATTTTAAACCTCTCACTGCTATATTTTGACTGTGAACTGCTGCTATGTTTGTTGCTCACAGGGACTACCTCAGGCTGAGCTAACAGTGAGGCCTTTGCTACATTAGCCCTGGAGCCTTTGTAAATGCATCACTTTCTGAGATCTGCCTGTCAGAAGATAGGCTGATAAAAGATAAAATTTACCTAAAAAATACTGCCTCTGAAAATAAGTGCACTGTTCTTAATAATTGAAATCAGAGGTGAATATTAGCTGCTTTAAAAACAGAAACCAATGACATTGTGGGAATAGCTATATAATATCTAGAACAGTTTGGGCCAGATCTTTTGCTTGTATGAATTGATTTTGATGGAGCTACACCAGTTTTCCCTAGCGGAGGATCCTAGGCACTTACTCCACTTTTTGGAAGAAGTAAAGATTTGGTTGTGTGTTCAAAGAGCAGGCAGAAGTTTATTAAATTTGATTACTGTAGCATATCCATGGTTAGTATTCAAGGTATCTTCATGACAGTATTAAATCATGACTGTTCATCTTGACTTTTGTTGATTTACATGCTTTGCATTTAGAGAGTCTTTTTGCTAGCACTATGTCAAGACTTTAAATGGATGGTTTGCAATGGAAATGACATGTTGATTGGAATCAAGAGGCATATTGATCCAAACAATTAGAATTGGTGGAGAAACTTTTTATTTATGCCAGTGCAGAAGTGTCCGTGTATGGATGCACCCTACAGCTGATCTACTGAACTTAATAGACCGGGTTGA
This sequence comes from Chrysemys picta bellii, assembly GCF_011386835.1. Classification (NCBI taxonomy): domain Eukaryota; kingdom Metazoa; phylum Chordata; order Testudines; family Emydidae; genus Chrysemys; species Chrysemys picta. The sequence goes on along the minus strand of NC_088798.1, from coordinate 46,950,418 downwards.
AGATACTTAAAATACCAACATTATCAATAGGAAAATTTCAGTGCTGAATCTACAATCAGGAGTTCTAAGGTAGAAAGCTTCAACACTGTGGATTTATTAGAAGCAAATTCTTCAAACCCAGCCAGATATTATAATCTTAAGCATAGCATATATGGTTCCCTCTGTTGTATGGAAGAGGGGGAAAGCATTTTCATATGCTCAGCACAATTTTGGAGTGGAGGGGAGCAATCATCAGCACTACCAATACCACCAGCAGCAGTTGGCAATTCCTCTGCACCTACAACATTCAAGTTCATGTCCAAGGAAATATGGAACTGGGGTGCCAGGGTGGGGCATTAGCAATGTGTGTTGGAGGATAGGAGAGGGGCTGGGGAAGTGGCAGGACTACTGAGGAGCCAAACCTCCCCCAGAAGGGGGGAAACACGGACAGTGACGTGAAGAGGACGCTGTGGTTCTGGAACTGAGAGAGGAGCTGTAGGTTCAAGCAGCAACAGAGTGCCGATGTGCAGACCACAGAAATGGGCATCAGCCTCAAGCAAATCCCCAGAGTGACCAGGAGGAGGCGCAAGACCAGTGGTAAGTGATGCACACCGTGACAACAACATCTAATCTTCAGTTTGCTCTGACTTTATTTGGTACAACAAGGGAAATGGAAGGGTGGGGAAACAGTTTATATGATGATGATCAAAATTTAAGTGCATCAAACAGGCTCATTGAAAATTAATCAAAAATGTATCTCTGTCCTTGCTGGGTCTCTGTATAGATCACGGGTGGTAAATGTTGAGCAAAAAAGTAGCAGGTGTCCATGAACTGTAGCATTTATGACACAGTTGTATCCATTGTGTAACAAAACGATGTTAAGTATTTCTAATGCACTAGGCTGCAGCTTTGTAACATCTAGGGTGCCTTCCACTCAAATCTCTAGCTTTAAGAAAGCTTTCACCCACCCCTGGGAAGGTACTTCCTCTGGGTGGAATCCAGCCCTCTGCAGAGGATCAGAACAAGGCCTATGAATCACTTAAATCCCACTCTCACCTTCAGAACAGGGCATGCTAGCCCTTTGCATAGGGATGACTTTCATCATCTGTGATTGTCCACTCACCATGGTACTCCTTAGAAGGGGTTCACGTTATAGGGAACTTTCCTAGCATGCTTTTCTGGTAGTTGGTCTTTAACATTTTTCAAAGAGTCACCTCTGAAACCATAAGGTGGTCATTTTGCATCAGGCTACTGCAGATTGTTACTGTCTTCTTCAGATGGCATAGACAGTAAGAATATTTGGGTTTTTCCTTGGTTTTCCCATTTTATGGAATGTCCTCACAATCTGCGTATCCTTTGCTTCTCAGTGGACAATTTGTTACCTTTTTATGAAGTTCTTAGTAATATAATGGAAAGGGTTGTACTTTCAGGAAAGTACCTTCTGTGTATGACAACGTCAAAATACCAGGAATCACCGTTTCAGAGATAGAGGGCAAGTGGAGAAAACAATTGTCCCACTAAGTCAAGCCTTTTCCATTCATAGCTACCTTCTGAAAATATATTGTGAGAGTATCTTGGTAACTATGTGCTCTTATATCTTGCTAATTATGTGAATATCTGAGCTATGTGGCATTTTCTAACAATTTAAAATGCATGTAACAGTCAAATACACAATCAATCAATTCAATATGACTTTTTCATATTAAATGTTAACTAAGGAATATTTTGCCTGTCACTTATCACTTCAGAAGCAATCTATCCCATAAGATTTAGAGATGATTGCTTGCAGTCCTTGCCACAGAATCAGAGAACCAGGGTTGTGCTGTAGCAAACAGATATGAGAATCAGAGAGAAGGTATGTCCAACAATTATTTTTAAAACCTAGACATGGTTTGGTTTCATTTCAAGAATTGGGTTAAGGTCTGTGATATCTTTTCAAAATAAGAACTAGTACAACTTAGAGGCAATATTACTCTTTAATTGTACTCTCAAATGTAATATTTGAAATGATCAAAATCTTTCCGTGGTGTTGAATTCACTAAAGCAGATTACTAATAGTTTGTACCTATTTACTAAATTAACTGACTCTGTAATTAGAAGCAAGAAACCAAACAAGATTAAAAAAAATAAATATATGGGATCTCATAATGTATAATCTAAACATTTAAGTTAGTCCAGTGCTTTTTAGAATGCTTTGTACAAGAAATAATATAACTTATATACTGTATCTGAATGATCTTTTTCCTATTTGTATGCCTTAGGAAGCTCTATATAAATCCACCAAAGTCATTTTGTATAAATAGTGGGTCAGATACTCATCTGATGTAAATCAGCATAGCTGCATTGAAGTCAATGGATTATTACTATAAGCAAATAAATCCACTTGTAAATTAGGGTTAGATTTCTTATAGCAGGTAGCCAATATAGTTAGGCTATAGTTATGGCTGCATAACAGTTTCAGTTATATAACCTGTTTTCACATGCTCATAACTTTCCGAAAGTGACCTCTGGAATGAAATTTTCTGGTCTCTCCCTGAATACATTTTTTTTTTCAAAGTTGGAGCAAAATCTTTCAGACATTTGAGTTTTGTCAGGGAGGAAAAACTATGTGTTAAGTTCTGAATGGAATGTCAAAGCACAGAAGAAAAGTTCATTAAGAGCAAAATTTTCAGACATGGTTACCTAATGTTAGGCATCTAATCCATATTGAGACATAATTAATGTGCTGGGTTTTTTTTTTCCAGAGCTGCTGGCCACTCACAGCTCCCACTGACTCTAGTGGAAATGACCTCTGGAAAAACCAAGCCAATTTAATTTAGATGCCATTAGGCACCCAATAGTAAAAATTGTAACCAAAGTCTATTGGCGTTCACTAAAAACACACATGTGGTGGACATGCATGACTTTAAAATGATGGAAGAGATTTTCTTCAAATGCAGCTTATCTGGTAGAGCTTCTTGTGATGTAGAGAAACTAAGCAGAAACCTCAGCCAAGTTTGAAGGAAATTGGTTTAGCAGCTTTAAATGTATGAGTATCTAAAATCAACAAGGCCTGAGACCACCCTAACTTAAAAAGGGTTGTGGATTTGATCTACCTTGCACTGAGGTCAATGGAAAGATACCCATTGACTTCGTTGGGAAATGAATCTGGCCCACCATGCACTACATAAGTATGTATTTAAGTACTTAGCTAGCAGTTCTAACAGACACTAATCAGTCAATTTGGTTGACTGGTGCCTTCAAGTCCAAAAGAGGGAGAAATCTTATCTCTCTCCCCCACCCCACTTCTAAGGCCATGCTTGTGGTATCACTATGACTGGATGAGGGCCAGCCAGGCTACTTGCTGCCAGCATTAGGTATGCACTCCATACAAGCTATGGATGTCAGCCCCAGGAGGCTCCTCTGTAGTGGTGCAAGAGGAGGATTTGAAGACCAGGTGTAGAGAGGATGGAGGAGCTATTCACCTATAGATCAGGGACGCAAGAGAAGTGGGCATTCTAGCAGTGCTTCAGAAATATGATATGATGATCTCTTGGTAAACTGTTTCAGAGTGGTAGCCATGTTAGTCTGTATCAGCAAAAAGAACAAGGAGTACTTGTGGCACCTTAGAGACTAACAAATTTATTTGGGCATAAGCTTTCATGGGCTAAAACCCACTTCATCGGATGCATGCAGTGGAAAGTACAGTAGGAAGATATATATACACAGAGAACATGAAAAAATGGGTATTGCCATACCAACTCTAATGAGACTAATCAATTAAGGTGGGATATTATCAGCAGGAGAAAAAAAACCTTTTGTAGTGATAATCAGGATGGCCCATTTCAAACAGTTGACAAGAAGGTGTGAGTAACAGTAGGGGAAAAATTAAATGGTGGGATGGAAACTGTTGAAATCATGGTGGAATTCCTCAAGGGCTTCTTTTCTATGGGTCCAGGTGATGAAGATGTCATCAATGTAGTGCAAATAGAGTAGGGGCATTCGGGGACGAGAGCTGAGGAAGCATTGTTCTAAGTCAGCCATAAAAATGTTGGCATACTGTGGGGCTATGCGGGTACACATAGCAGTGCCACTGACTTGAAGGTATACATTGTCCCCAAAATGTGAAATAGTTGTGGGTGAGGACAAAGTCACAAAGTTCAGCCACCAGGCTTGCCGTGACATTATTGGGGATACTGTTCCTGATGGCTTGTAGTCCATCTTTGTGTGGAATGTTGATGTAGAGAGCTTCTACATCCATAGTGGCCAGGATGGTGTTTTCTGGAAGATCACCAATGGATTGTAGTTTCCTCAGCAAGTCAGTGGTGTCTCGAAGATAGCTAGGAGTGCTGGTAACGTAGGGCCTGAGGAGAGAATCTACATAGCCAGACAATCCTGCTGTCAGAGTGCCAATGCCTGAGATGATGGGGCATCCAGGATGTCCAGGTTTATGGATCTTGGGTAGCAGACAGAATACGCCTGGTCGGGGTTCACGAAAGCTTATGCCCAAATATATTTATTAGTCTCTAAGGTGCCACAAGTACTCCTTGTTCTTTTTTCTTGGTAAACTGACCTCTCTTTGCCATACGAAGTGAAAGTTACTAAATCTGGGCTATGGCTGATGAGCATGACAAAGGAAGAAATGTTTTTGACCAGTAGAGTCCTATGCTAGACCCAAACCATTTACTTTACAGTTGTCCTTTCTCCTCATATCATGTTATCGCTGGAGTGCCCGCAAAATAGATGACAAGAAGCTGAGAGCACTGCATTCTTTGTCAGGGCACTTCAGCTTTGGAAAGCATTATCTTGCCCTTTTGGTCTGCCACAGACCAGATTTAGGGTATGTCTACGCTTGTAGAGTTTTTGTGCTGTAAGTTTCACTAGTGATAGGGAACTGGTGAAAGTAAAGCGCTGGTTTGTGTACTCACTCAATTCCTCAGGCGTCAGAGAGTGTTTACACTAGCAGCGCTTCCATCGCTGATGAAAGCGGCACTGAAGGGCAGCTATTCCACAGTGCAGCTCTCTCGATAAGTCTTGTGAGAAGGATGGGGTGAGCGGAAGGCTTTCTGGGTCCCTGTTCAGTGCTGCCATACTTCATGTCCCAGCAGCCCTATTACTTCCTTGTTTCTTTCCTGGCATTTTTTGTAAAACCCCCTGCTGTCTGGCTGCTTTCCCTGCCATATCTACAAGAAAAGGGAAAGGGAGTTTCAAACTTCCTGGGGATTACAGGGGGAGGGGCAGACATCCATTTACCTTGCATCAGAGCAGCGGAGATGCTGGGCAAAGTGGTTGCTTTTGGAACTGTGGGATATCCTTCAGAGGCCAAAGGTAGTTTACGCTGGTAGAACGTGTCTTCACTGTCACAGCAGTGGAAAAAGAACAGTGGTAAGAACCTATTGAGAGAGCTGCACTGTGGGATAACTGCCCTTCAGTGCTGCTCTCATCGGCGATGGAAGTGCTGCTAGTGTAAACACTTCTGAGTTTCACCGCAAAAAGTCACTAACAAGTGTAGATGCTCCCATGGTTTTAGCGCAAAAGAGGGACATAACCTTAATAACCTTCCAAACACACAATGAAGCTCCCCTTTTTTTCTCTGCCAGTTGTGGGGGCAGGGAGAGACAGGATGAGGGTTGGACGAGTTGTTTGTTGAAGTAGCATTATGGAGTTGGTGTGAATTACGATTGCATGGGCAGTTGGCAGTGAATTGAAGTGCATTGTAATTATAGCTTATTGTGGGTGTCTTTAATATTTGAAGCTATTCTCAGATACACAACAACTGGCTAGCATGATTTTAAAGGTGATGATCATCCAATTTACACTAGCTGAAAATCAGTCCCACAATACTTACTGCTTTCCAAGACCATGCTAGCCACTTACAAACATCCCTTTTGCTTTATACAATCCAGGTTAGAAATTCTGAATTAATTGAATATGGTGTCTTAGTTCTCATAATTAATTCTCTCATTTGACTTGATAATGAAGCAAAAAGTGTTAACTGCATTTCCATACAGTGGTATCTCACACACACACACACAAAAAAAGGCTTCATAAATTCGGTTAATTTGATAATGGCAGTAACTACAATATTGCAGTGACAATCTTGAATTGTACAACCTCTGGAGTTTATCTATCTACTGAAACATCCACATTTTTTCTTTTCTTTTTCTAATTTCATTTTAAACCCATGAAAAAAAACAGCTGACTATTATTCATGGGTTTGAAAGCTAAACAGATTTCTGCCTGCATCTCCTCAGAAGCCAAAATCTCACTTAATTTCATCTGGACTGTATAATATAAGCAGCACAGTTGGCATGTCTATACACTGTTTTGTACAAGATTCAGAGATATAATTTTTCCAATGAGCTAATTCTGAAGCGATCAGAAAGGAAATGTTTATAACTTTTTTAAGGAAATGTTTAGATATGCTAACATGATCAAATTTCTATATGGCCTCATCATACTTTTCATTTAGATGTAACTTGTATGTATTTGTGTCAGTATCTTGAATGCAATTTACCGTAACTGTAGACAGTCTTACCAAATTGAAATACAGTATACTCCAGTTTACATAAAACCCTATTATCCAAACCCTCCGCCTTATCCAAATCCTTTCCTTGTCCCCCAGCATGACAAACACGCACTACATGCCCTCTGCAGCATGTATCTCATGCTACGGGACAAGGAAGAGATTTGGATAAGGTAGAAGTTCGGATAATATATCAGAGACCAGCTGCCAGGACTGCAAGGAGGAGGATGAACCCCTGGCCCCGGGTGATGCCACCTTGCTGCCAAATGACTCGTGCAACAGGGCAGAGAGCCCTCTGCAGCCCCACTGTCACAGGAGTGAGTGAGTGAGGCCATGACACCAGAGATGCAGAGGGCTCCCTGCACTGCCTCAGGGCAACTGATCCCTGCAGGCGCAAAATACAGGGAAGGCTGTGATCCTGGTGGGACAGAGCAGAGCCCTGCCTGGGGGGTCTCTGCTCTGCTCTGCCAGAACTACACACACACTCACACACTTTGCACCTGTAGGGATCAGGTGCTACTGGCCTAAGGGCAGTGCAGGGAATCCCCTCCAGATACCCTCCCATGCAAGATGGCTGCTGTTGAGAATAGTGAGGGGCTAACTGCTCAAAAAAGTAGCTGCAGCCACCCACACAATTAAAGCTAGTCATCACTCTCCAACAGCGTCTGCTCCTGAATCCTCCTTGCGGCTGCTAACGGGAACTATGTGAGAGGCAGAGGTTAATATTTCCTCAGTAGAGGATCAAAGGCAGGATGTAGCTGCCCAAACTGAGAAACGCTTCAAGGATCTAAAATTTAATTAAATGTAAATTGGCTGATCTAGAAGGCAGATCACACAGAATAAAATGTTACAATTGTAAGAGTCCTTGAGAGAAGCAGAACAAGAAAACCTCTAATTTATCCCCAGACTTTTAATGGAAATTCTTTTTCTACCTGAGGACTTTCCATTTGATATAGAAAAAATCCACTGGTCCCTTGAGGCCTGCCCAGGGTTAAATCTAAAGCCCTGTTAGTGAAATTCTGGAGATTCACAACCAAAGTAACCATGGTACTGAAGGCAAGGGAAAAGCAAGCTTCTCTGGGTAGTTCCCCCTCTGGAATAAAGCTTCTTCCAGACTTGGCAAGGGAGATTGTGGAATAGAGGGTGGCTTTTGATAGGCGGACACTGGCAAAACAAAAGGGGCTAAAGTATTACATGAGCTTTCCTGCACTGTTTCACCTAATAGCTGGAGAAAAGACTCATTCATTCCATGAAGCTCAGAGCTTCATAACTACCTTAGGCATGTTTTCTTCCTCATGACTCCAACCCCTGGCACTGTTTGTCTTAACAAATGTGTGGCTCCAGCTAGCCTCCACTTCCCAATGCCTAGTGTGACCAGATAGCAAGTGTGAAAAATCAAGACAGGGGGTGGGGGGTAATAGGAACCCATATTAAAAAAAGACCCAAATATCGGGAAGGTCCCTATAAAATTGGGACATCTGGTCACCCTACCAAGGCCTCAGCCTCCACCACCCTCATTCCTCTCTCCAGATCTTCCTAACCTGATGAGTGTGTTGGTCCCAACACCTTTAAGTCATTCCAACAGGTGAGGTAAGGGTTCATTCATGCCAGTGCCTTATCTCACCCTTTACTTACACACACACCTCTCTCTTTGGAGGTCTGGCTGTGTGATAAAACTAGCTACACTAGATATCTTGGACACAGTCCCTGTTCTCTCCCCCAGACCACCTCCACCCAGCCTGGGAGTTTCTGCAAAGGGTGTAATGCATAGGGCAACAGATGTATACCTTAAAATCTCTTTTAAACCCCTTCTAAGATACCAATGCCTAAACTGTACTGCTGTGGCTCTAAATCATAATCTAATTTCTTGAAACCTTAGGTGATTTAACACCCCCCATTAAATGTCAGAAAATGTATGCGTTGTTGAAAAAGGCCAAGGTTGACATAGCATTTTTACATGAGAGTCATTTAACTGTAGAAGAGTCTCAAGAGCTGTTCCACAGAAAACAGGCAGCGAATGTTATTGACGTTACCTTCAATACTCAGAGTAGGTTTCTCATACCCAGCCACCTTAAATGGGTCTGAAGTAATCCTGACTAATCTCTATGAACTCAATATGAATAAGCCTGGGACTTCATAGATTCTTTGCCGAGCTATACTGAGATACACATGTTCCCATCATGACAGCAGGCAGCTCTCTAATGAGATTCTACACCCACTAATAGATTGGTTCTCCCCCCGGTAACTGTAAACTAACCAAGATTGAAATCCAGGATAAATGATCTGGGGCTATGTAATGTGTGGAGGCTCATGAATCCAACAGAAGGAGATTATGCATTTTTCTCCTCTGTCCAGAATACATTTTCATGGATTGACTTTTTTTATAATCTCACGGGAACTAGTCCAATCTGTATTCAACTCCTCAGTTTGCACAATGGCAATCTCTGACCATACACACCTTTCCTTATAATCTGCTCCTGAAAAATTGGGCAAGAAACAAAATAGATCTATGGTTAATACCACATTGCTTTTAGACCTCCATTTTGAAATGCTTATAAAGAAGGAAATTGACCTGTTCTTGGATAGCTAGAAACCTTCACCTTCCTCTAGCAATCTTTTTTGGGGAAACTTTTGAGGCAGAATTATTAGCTTTGTTGTGGCTTAAAAAAAAAAGAGGGAGCAAAGGAGAAACATAATGCTCTTTGAAGGGAAAGTCAAGGACAAGGACCAGGAATACACTATAAATCTTTCCTCCAAAGTCCTTTGCAGCCTAAGCAGAGACCGGTCTGAGCTCAATAGGTTGCACACAGCCCAGGATTAGGCTATGTCTATACTAGAGTCCTTAGAGCAGCACAGCTGAACCGCTGCAGCTGCGCTGCTGTAAGGTCTCCTATGGAGCCACTCTATGCCAACAGGAGAAAGCTTTCTTGTCAGCCTGATCAAACCACCCCCAACGAGCGGCACTAGCTATGTCAGCAGGAGACATGGCGCTGCCACACCGGCACTTCTGTCGGTGAAACTTATGTCGGTCAGGGGTGTTTTTTTCATACCCCAGACTGACAAAGCTTTTACTGACAAAAGTGCTAGTGAAGAAATAGCCTCAATCTGCATTTTTCAGTTAAGACAAGACTTCTGAGAGTCAGGAGAAAAGGCAGGCAGACTGTCTTAAGCAAAGAATGGTCAGGAGATCTGCTACTGAGATAAACATAATACATTATGTACCATATCCTGAGATACAAATAAGCAATTATTTTGTAAAAATTAAAGTCCATACTGTGACGGGTTGGATCACAGAAACCCCCTTGGGAGCTGCCACCTGACGTGCCAAGACTACCCCTGCTCCTGTTTTCCCTACCAGCTCAGGACTCTAGCACCCTGTCTTGCTGAGCCAGACACTCCCGTCTGCTCCAGCACAGACCCAGGGTCTGAATAACTTGCCCCAAAGCTGCGAGTTTACCTGAAAACAGCTCACAGAAGCGTGCTTGTCTTTAGCACTCAGATGCCCAACTCCCAATGGGGTCTAAAACCAAATAAATCCGTTTTACCCTGTATAAAGCTTATGCAGGGCAAACTCATAAATTGTTCGCCCTCTATAACACTGATAGAGAGATATGCACAGTTGTTTGCTCCCCCAGGTATTAATACATACTCTGAGTTAATTTATACATAAAAAGTGATTTTATTAAATACAGAAAGTAGGAATTAAGTGGTTCCAAGTAGTAACAGACAGAACAAAGTAAGTCACCAAGCAAAATAAAATAAAATGCGCAAATCTATGTCTAATCAAACTGAATACAGATAATCTCACCCTCAGAGATGCTTCAGTAAGCTTTTTCTCAGACTGAACACCGTCCAGGCCTGGGCACAATTCTTTCCCCTGGTACAGCTCTTGTTGCAGCTCAGGTGATAGCTAGGGGATTCTTCATGATGGCTCCTCTCCTCCTCTGTTCTCTTCCACCCTTTATATATCTTTTGCATAAGGCGGGAACCCTTTGTCCCTCTGGGTTTCCACCCCCCCCTCACTGGAAAAGCACCAGGTTAAAGATGGATTCCAGTTCAGGTGACATGATCACATGTCACTGCAAGACTTCATTACCCACTTGCCAGCACACACATATACAGGAAGACTCACAGGTAAACACAGCCATCTGCAGACAATGGCCCTGGTTAATGCGAGTCATCAAGATTCCAAACCACTATTAATGGCCCATACTTTGCATAATTACAATAGGCCCTCAGAGTTATATTTCATATTTCTAGTTTTAGATACAAGAGTGGTGCATTTATACAAATAGGATGATCACACTCAGTAGATTATGAGCTTTGTGATGATATCTTACAAGAGACCTTTTGCACAAAGCATATCCCAGTTGCATTATATTCACTTATTATCATGTTTTTATAAAACCATATAGACTCCACAACATCACACCCTCCTCCTGAACTTACTGCCAGAGACTTGGACATTGACCATGGTGGAGGCAGTATACCTGTATAAATGAAAAAATTCATTTTGGGGCTCCCCAATGAAGCAGACACTCCTGTGTCCCCCAAAAGGGAAAGAGACTCTGATCCAGCTGTAGGATCACAGCTACCAGCTATGACAGACCTTTCGCTGGCCAGCAAAATCCCTCCCCTTTCACTCAGGTTGGGTTTGCTTCCAGCTAGAGTCCTTGGGGTTTGTTCCCACCGCAGCAGTCACCAGGACCCCAACTTCCAGGATACATGTCTCTGTGCACCTCTTCCACTCCATTACAGCCAGGTCATGCTTCTGGGTCTTAATTGCTTTGTCTCTTAAGTCCAGGCTAGTGGGCAACCTTTTCTTTTTCCAAGTCAGCCTTTTCCCAGGCAAATTGTACAACAATTTCCATTTGTCTTCCCTTGAGACCATCACTTGATGCGCCGGGATACCACAGATAACCCCCTCCTGCCAGAACAGGCACCCATCCACTCCTGTCTTGCTAAATTAAACACTCCAGTCAGCTTCAGCACAGACAGAGGTTGGGCCACACCCATCTGCAGTTCACTGAAACTGAGATGCACTCAGCTCAGGGGCTTCTTAGTTAACAGAGACTTTCCCAGTTCCCAGTGTTCAGTCTTTTTGGGCAATTTGCATCTTGTGTAGTTTTAGCTTCTTTTGATCTTCATTCTTACTTATTTTGCTTCCTTTTCTGTCCCTACTTCCCTTTCCCGAAATAAGCAAACAGAAAATAACAAACCAGTAACCACTTTGTCTGTTCTCCAGCCACCACACTTAAAACTCACTTAAAATCACTACCAGTATCTCAAAGCAATCAGCTGTGCACAGATCCTGCTCAACTACGCCACTGTGACGGGTTGGATCACAGAAACCCCCTTGGGAGCTGCCACCTGACGTACCAAGACTACCCCTGCTCCTGTTTTCCCTACCAGCTCAGGACTCTAGCACCCTGTCTTGCTGAGCCAGACACTCCCGTCTGCTCCAGCACAGATCCAGGGTCTGAATAACCTGTCCCAAAGCTGCAGGTTTACCTGAAAACAGCTCACAGAAGTGTGCTTGTCTTTAGCACTCAGATGCCCAACTCCCAATGGGGTCTAAGCCCAAATAAATCCGTTTTACCCTCTATAAAGCTTATACAGGGTGAACTCATAAATTGTTCACCCTCTATAACACTGATAGAGAGATATGCACAGCTGTTTGCTCCCCCAGGTATTAATACATACTCTGAGTTAATTTTTCTAATTGCACAAGACAGGTTACAAAGAAATAAACATAAACCTATTTATTTCCTTCAATAATACTCACTACTTAATGAGAGGCTGAATTCTGGAGCTTTCCCACTCCGGTCCAAAGTGAAACTCACACAGACAAAGGGAACTTCCCTCCTTCCCTTTGAACCATCTTGTCCTCCCATTGGTTCCTCTGGTCAGGTGTCAGCTAGGCTAGGTGAACTTCTTAACCCTTTACAGGTAAAAGAGGCATTAACCCTTATCTATCTGTTTATGACAATTGGACACCATAAAAACTACACAAGATTGAAGCTCTTCCTTCAGATACATGTTGGCATGTGGTAAACATAATGGCATGCTTATGCACAAGTTGTGGCAATGTCCTCTGGTTAAACATCTGAGGAGAGAAGTTCTTTGAAAACTCATGGTGATCAGGGGAGGTCCTGGATGACTGTAAAAAGGCTAATGTAGTGCCCATCTTTAAAAAAGGGAAGAAGGATGATCCGGGAAACTACAAGCCAGTCAGCCTCACCTCGGTCCATGGAAAAATCATGGAGCAGGTCCTCAAGGAATCAATTCTGAAGCACTTAGAGGAGAGGAAAGTGATCAGGAATGGTCAGCATAGATTCACCAAGGACAAGTCATGCCTGACTAACCTAATTGCCTTCTATGATGAGATAACTGGCTCTGTGGATGAGGGGAAAACAGTGGATGTGTTATTCCTTGACTTTAGCAAAGCTTTTGATATGGTCTCCCACGGTATTCTTGCTGGCAAGTTAAAGAAAGATGGACTGGATGAATGGACTATAAGGTGGATAGAAAGCTGGCTAGATCGTCAGGCTCAATGGGTAGTGATCAATGGCTCCATGTCTAGTTGCCAGCCAGTATCAAGCGGAGTGCCCCAAGGGTCGGTCCTGGGTCCGGTTTTGTTCAACATCTTCATTAATGATCTGGAGGATGGCGTGGACCGCACCCTCAGCAAATTTGCAGATGACACTAAACAGAGGAGTGGTAGATACGCTGGAGGGTAGGGATAGGATCCAGAGTGACCTAGACAAATTAGAGGATTGGGCCAAAAGAAATCTGATGAGGTTCAACAAGGACAAGTGTAGACTCCTGCACTTAGGATGGAAGAATCCCATGCACTGCTACAGGCTGGGGACCAACTGGCTAAGCGGCAGTTCTGCAGAGAAGGACGTAGGGGTTACAGTGGACAAGAAGCTGGATGTGAGTTGACAGTATGCCCTTGTTGCCAAGGTGGCTAACGGCATTTGGGGCTGTATAAGTAGGGGCATTGCCAGCAGATCAAGGGACATGATCATTCCCCTCTATTCGACATTGGTGAGGCCTCATCTGGAGTACTGTGTCCAGTTTTGGGCCCCCACACTACAAGAAGGATGTGGAAAAATTGGAAAGTGTCCAGTGGAGGGCAACAAAAATTATTAGGGGGCTGGAGCACATGACTTATGAGGAGAGGTTGAGGTAACTGGGATCGTTTAGTCTGCAGAAGAGAAGAATGAGAGGGGATTTGATAGCTGCTTTCAACTACCTGAAAGGGGGTTCCAAAGAGAATGGATCTAGACTGTTTTTAGTGATACTAGATGACAGAACAAGGAGTAATGGTCTCAAGATGCAGTGGGGGATGTTTAAGTTTGATATTAGAAAAAAACTTTTTCGCTAGGAGGGTGGTGAAACACTGGAATGGGTTACCTAGGAAGGTGGTCGAATCTCCTTCCTTAGAGATTTTTAAGGTCAGGCTTGACAAAGCCCTGGCTGGGATGATTCAGTTGGGGACTGGTCCTGCTTTGAGCAGGGCGTTGGACTAGATGACCTCCTGAGGTCCCTTCCAACCCTGATATTCTATGATTCTAAGTTGCCACTCTAATTACAATTATTTGGGGATTTAGCACTAAGACATTGGTGAGAACTACATATTACGACAGGGGTTGGCAAACTGCAGGCCGGATCTGGCCAGCCAGCTATCTTAATCCAGCCCTCGAGCTCCTGCTGGGGAGCGGAGTCTGGGGCTTGCCCTGCTCTAGTGCTCCAGCCGGGGAGCAGGGTCGTGGGCCGCTCCACTCGGCTCCCGGAAATAGTGGCACAACCCACTCCACTCTGCATGCCGCCCCCGGAGATCCCATTGGCTGGCAACTGCGGTCAATGGGAGCTCCAGGGGTGGTGCTTGCAGACGGGGCAGCATAGGAGCTGGAGTGGGGACATAGCTGCTGCTTCCGCGAGCCGCTGGATGTAAGCACCGCCCAGAGCCTGCACCCTTGAGCCTCTCCCCATGCCCCAACCCCCAACCCCCTGCCCCACCTCTGATTCCCCTCCTGCCCTCCGAACCTCTCGATCCCAGCCCAGAGCACCCTCCTACACCCTGAACTCCTCATTTTTGGCCCCACCCCAGAGCCCGCACCCCCAACCAGAGCCCTCTCCCCCTCTGGTCCTCTACCCCCAATTCTGTGAGCATTCATGGCCCGCCATACAATTTCTATTCCCAGATGTGGCCCTCGGGCCAAAAAGTTCATGGTTCCAGATAGCACCCCATGATCACAAAGCAAATCATTATACAGAGGTGGAAAAGTAAATCAATGAACAGACCACGTAGTCCAAGAATGGATTATCCCCCACTGCAGGGATCAACTACAGGATTTGGAAGCAATCTAGGCTCCACTTTTAGAAACATTTCACTAAGGAAACTCAATGGCTGATCCAGAAGGACTTCCTCCTTCTTCTCCTTTGAATCTCCCCCTTATTCCCTCTCCCTGATTTCATGCTTCCCCTTCCTGTATTCTCTGTGTTGTCCCCCTATTAATTATAAAGGTTTTTTTATTTGATTTTATAGTTTAATATTAAAGGTGGTTAAAATTGTTTTTGTGTATGTATGTTAATGTTATGCTGTATATTGTCTTAGTAAATTTAAGTTTAAATTTTTTATTTTTTTAGATGTTTGCATTCAAAGGCAAAAATTAATAAAAATAATACAAAATTAGAAGTGATGATTGATACTTTAGATTCATTAAAATTCCTCTCTTAACAGTTGCTATTTTTGGAGTCTTATTTGTTGTTGTTGTTGTTTAATGTTTATATTGTCGAAGCACCTAGACACCAGCCAGGTTGGCCTCATTGTGCCACACTTTGTACAGACATATAGTAAACGTGTATGTGACATTCCTTTTGTGGAGTCAATGGAGTTTGAAGTTTTTTTTTTAATATATACATTTATTTTTGATGTGTAATAACAAAAAAAGGTAGCAACAAATATAGGATCTGAAAGGTTACAGGAGTTCCTGGAGTGCCTTAAGAAAGTTTGATTTTATTTTTTAATTTAATAAAAAGTCATGTTTTACTCTCAACACGGCTATTTCATGATCCTTAGCTACTAATGTGAAAGGGTTGAAAGCAGCTTAGTGCTCTCTTCCTTCCCACACTAGCCTCTTTGGCATTTTAAAGTCTTGAGAGATGTAGGCCTCAGGTAAACAGTCTAAGATTTTAGTAGGATCACCCAGAATGGTCTATGGCAGAGGTTCTCAAACTGTGGTCCATGGACCACCAGTGGTCCACGAGCTCCATTCAGGTGGTCTGTGGATAGTGCCCTCTAAGGTGCATGCCTGGACAGCCACACACAAAAGAATGAAGGGCCACCCACTTAATTAGTGAGCGGTGCAGGCATGGCTCCACTAATTAGGTGCCTGGACCCTGGAGAAGGAATAGAGGGTAGATGGGAGGGGGTACTGGAGTGTGAAGAGGGGGTTGGGGGAATTTGGGATGTGCAGGGCTGCAGTGGCCAGAGAAAGAGGCAACTTTCCCTAGCTCCAGGGCTGTGGCTGCTGGGGATAGATGGCTCTCCTTCCCAGCCCCAGCTCGGGGGCTGCTGTGGTGGGGGAGACCCCCCTCCTTCCAAGCCCCAGCTCGGTGGCTGCTGCAGCGGGGAAGAGAGGGCACATCCATCGCATTATAAAGGTAAGACTACTGATATTAAAAGATGAGTTGTGTGCTTTTATTTGTAGAACAAAGAAACGTTAATTATTATTAAGGTTTTATTTATATAGTACTTTTATCCAAAGCGCTTTACAATAGTTAGCTAATGGTACAAACAATATTTGGAAAGATCATTAAGTGGTCCACCGAGATCCTCAGCAATTTTCAAGTGGCCCGCGGAAAAAAAAGTTTGAGAATCACTGGTCTATGGAACTGAAATTGCATGTAGTAAGGTAAACATTAGGTAAATGAAAAGGATAATGATAGCATCCACTGAAATGAGGATCTTTTGAGAGTTATACTGAAAAGTTCTAACATGATTAAGAGTTAATTTGCTTGTGTTTTTGTTTCCCTCACGATAAACCAACTATCTGTGCCCTGTAAAATAATGGTGCCGGGTGTCTAAAAATGGTTCTGTCTTTCTCTAAGAGCACAAGTGGGAAAAACTTCAAAATCCCTTTATTTTCACAGGAAGGTTATGGCTTTTAATATCATGCAACAGTAGTACTTAACTGTTCAATCCTTTTTGTCAGACAATAAGCTATGGAAAACAATTCTTCATAACTGCATTATCTGTTCTACCTTCATATATATGAAAAAAATCCAAGGCCAAATATCCAAATAACAAAAGCAATTGAGTTAAATAAAAGTAATCAAGAATGTGTACATTAAAAAGATATCATAAATTGTTACAATCCTTTTCCTTACCTTATCCACTGTCTCCCTTCACCTGTGGTTATATGGTGTTGACTTCTATAGGAGGTCTAGTCCCTCAGGGATCAAAATTGCAATATTTTCATGTGATGAATCCTTACTCATCTGAATACTCTCACTGATGTCAATGGGAGGTATTTACATAAGAAATTCAAGAAAGTAAGAGTTGAAGAATCAGGTCCTTAGGCCCTAATCTTGCATTGAAATCTGCTAGCAAACACCCTCTGTTTCTGTGGAGTAAAATTTTATGTATAAATACAAGGGCCCAAGTAGCAGTTTCCAGTGCAGAATCAGGGCCTTTACTTGTCATTACCTCTTCATGGTAGGGAAAAACACACTCACCATATGCCTTCTCCTCCCCTTGCCCACTGCATGAATCATAATAATAGCAAATAAAAATTCAGAATAGGACTAAAGCAGGAGAACTGTGCAAGGCTCACATCTCATTTAGACAGGTGTAAATTCAGAGTAATTCTTTTCTCTTCAATGAAGTTCCTCTAGAATTACAGCAGTGGAAGTGAGAGCAGAATTTAGCTCTCAGGTATAAACATCTGTGTCATTCAATTCATAGCCTTTAATTAGGAATATTTTTTCAGCACAATAAAAAATAGGGAGTAAAAAATCCAGGACCAGATTTTTTTTTAAAGTATTTAGGCACCTAGTGGGATTTTCAAAAGCATCTAGGACCCTAACACCCATTGATTTCAATGGAAGTTGGGTGCTGAGATGCTTTTGAAAATTGTACTAGGTGCCTAAATACCTGTTAGAAACATGGCCCTTCGTGTTTCCATTATTGGTAACAGGTTAAAAATCAGATTATCTTCTCATCACAGTGAACGCTTACTCCAGAGCTAATCATAGAAGATTAGGATTGGAAGAGACCTCAGGAGGTCATCTAGTCCAACCCCCTCTCAAAGCAGGACCAACGCCAACTAAATCATCCCAGCTAGGGCTTTGTCAAGCCGGGCCTTAAAAACCCCTAAGGATGGAGATTCCACCACCTCCATAGGGGTAACCCATTCCAGTGCTTCACCACCCTCCTAGTGAAATAGTGTTTCCTAATATCCAATCTAGACCTCTCCCACTGCAACTTGAGACCATTGCTTCTTGTTCTGTCATCTGCCACCACTGATAAAAAGCCTAGTTCCATCTTCTTTGGAATCCCTGGGGCACTCCGCTTGATAGCGGCTGCCAACTAGACATCGAGCCATTGATCACTGCCCATTGAGCCCAGCGATCTAGCCAGCTTTCTATCCACCTTATCGTCCATTCATCCGATATATACTTATTTACCTTGCTGGCAAGAATACTATGGGAGACTGTATCAAAAACTTTGCTAAAGGCAAGGTTTATCACATCCACCGCTTTCCCCATATCCACAGAGCCAGTTATCTCATAGAAGGCAATCAGGTTGGTCAGGCATGACTTGCCCTTGGTGAATCCATGTTGACTCTTCCTGATCACCTTCCCTTCCTCCAAGTGCTTCAAAATGGATTCCTTGAGGACCCGCTTCATGATTTTTTCAGGGACTGTGGTGAGGCTGACCGGTCTGTAGTTCCAAAGATTCTCCTTTTTTCCTTTATTAATGATGGACACTATATTTGCCTTTTTCCAATCACCCGGGACTTCCACCAATCGCCACGAGTTTTCAAAGATAGTGGTCAATGGCTCTGGAGTCACATCAGCCAACTCCCTCAGCACCCTCGGATGCATTAGATCTGGCCCCATGGACTTGTGCATGTCCAGCTTTTCTAAATAGTCCTTAACCTATTCTTTCACCACTGACGACTGCTCACCTCCTCCCCATACTGCGCTGCCCAGTGCAGCAGTCTGGGAGCTGACCTTGTCTATGAAGAGAGAGGCAAAAAAAGCATTGAGTACTTCATCTATCACTAGGTTGCCACCCCCATTCAGTAAGGGTCCCACATTTTCCCTGACCTTCTTCTTGTTGCTAAGATACCTGTAGAAACCGTTCTTGTCACCCTTCACATCCCTTGCTAGCTGCAACTCCGATTGTGCTTTGACCTTCCTGGTTACACCCCTGCATGCTCGAGCAATATTTTTATACTACTCCCTAGTCATCTGTCCAAGTTTCCACTTATTGTAAGCTTCCTTTTTGTGTTTAAGCTCACTGAAGATTTCTCTGTTAAGCCAAGCTGGTCGCCTGCCATACTTGCTATTCTTTCTGCACATCAGGAGGGTTTGTTCCTGCACCCTCAATAAGGCTTCTTTAAAATACAGCGTGATGCTAGCACGTCCTTAAACAGTTGTCCAGGGGGTGGCGCGGAGGGTATAAGGAGGTTTTTTTTTCCAGCTTGCATGGACCAAATAATGATCAGCCCCTGTCAGTTAAGGAGCACAAGGGCTGATCTGTTCATATCTTCCTGGGCATGCCAGGTGCTCCTAAATCATCAGAGATGGTCAGGGAAGAGAGAGGGCAATGTCTCAACCCCTCCTATGTGCAAGCCAGTGGAGTCTGCTGGCTGTGACAGCAAAGGAGGGGAGATGAGACTAGAGTAATCTGCCTTCTATTAGCAGGTGCTCAGTTCCCAGAAGCTTCAGAAAGTATCCCCTGTGACTCCACATTGTACCCAAGGCAGGGCTTTGCCTAAATGGCACAAATGAGTCCCTAGAGAGTAAACTTTAGTGTGGTTAAATAGTACACAACAGATTGTCAGCATCACATTTTACTTTTTTACAGCCCTTGGCAGTAGTATATAGGCCCTTCTATGCTACATATTAATATTCTGGATCTCCTGAACCTAAGAAATTGATTATTCTAAAACTGTGAGGTAAGATCACTTTGGTGAGAACTAAGTTAAAACTATTGCATGCTCATTAGAAGCAGGTTATTTTCTACTTCCCAATGTACAAATATTTGTCTTTATCCCAAAATACCTTTATTGTATTGTAACACAGCCAAATGCTACAAGTTTTACAATAGTCCGGCATTTAGAGACTGCTACTCTATATTCAGAAGATCCTGATACTTAGCGACCTGGTTATACTAAATGCAGAATCTGACAATTTATTATTTAAGGCCAACCTTATTGTTCACTATTATGAACTTCAAAAGTAAATAAGTACATTGCATACATTAAGTGATCTCAAAGGGGAGGAGAATGAAAATGTTGGAGTGCTTTATTCTGTTGACTGGAAGCTGTCAGGCTAAAATACTGCTCTCTTCCTTTTATGCTACTACTCCACTAATACATTTCACCTGCAACTTACATTTCACCTGCCTTATATGTTTGTAGTGCTATTATCACTTCTTGCTGGAGTTGGCCAGAACACAGGGTTTTTGGTTTGTGAGACGCTTTGGCATATAGGAAGTTGGTTTCCTTCTGATTTGAAATAAAAACAAAATTTACCAAAATTTCTCATCAACCAGAAAGTCAGACATTTTTTTTTTAAAAAGATCTCTGAAACCTGCAGTACCTGAAATGAAATACGTGAAATAGACATTCTGGTCAGTTTCATTGCTCTTTAATTGCAGTGGTAAAAATCAGAAGAATGTCATTTTCACTCAGCAGCTTCCAGGGTCTGCAACTCAGGGACTTTAGGGGTTTCAGACTCCCAGGGCAGTTGACTCCCTGGGGCTGCCCACTCAAGACCAGCTGCTCTGAGTTCAAGCTGGGGTTCTAAGGGTTTCAAGGCTCTCTCCTGTGGATCCAGAAGCCAAGCCAAGCAAGGGTGGCACACAGAGCTTTTGGGCTCCAAACAGGGATCCTGGAAACCCTGACATGTTGGGGTGCCCTAGAGTCTAAATTGTAACCTTGGCTTTCAGAGTTCCAGATTCCCCTCTCCACAGCAAGCACCCTGGCAGTACTACCATTGAACAGGGCCCTACCAGCCCTGGGAATCCAGGCTTCCTACTTACAGAGCTGAGGGCCTGGAACATAGGCTCCCTGGCAGTTATCCAGTGGAAACCAGCCAGGATTGTCCTTGTGCAACTAGTCCATGTCTCCAAGGCTACAATG
Organism: Chrysemys picta bellii; assembly: GCF_011386835.1. Classification (NCBI taxonomy): domain Eukaryota; kingdom Metazoa; phylum Chordata; order Testudines; family Emydidae; genus Chrysemys; species Chrysemys picta. The sequence goes on along the minus strand of NC_088798.1, from coordinate 46,929,550 downwards.
CTATTTTTAGTGGGGTAGCACCTCCCGCTTGCAGTGTAGACATACTCTGTGTTTGGACAGAAATTGCATTCCATCTGTAATAGATTCTCCTTTGGCTTCATCAAATTATGTTTTCTGACAGAAATAAGTTTTGGTCAAAAATTTCTGACCAACTCTATTTCTCCAAAAAACAAAATCTGATGAAAAATATAAATATCAGGCATCTAAATATTAAACGATATTCCTGCTTATAAACTATGGATTAAAAATTTTGAATTGCATGATATTCAGATAAAAGCCTTCTTCTGTATGTATTATCAAAGGTGGATTTGTTTGAAGGCAAACCTATTTGATGTAGTCTGTTAAGCAGGGCATTCTAAATTGCTCTTCAGCTAGTTTCCAACGAATTACATTTCTGTGGTTTCTTATTTCTTGATTTATCCAAAAAATGAACAAAAAGTCTAAAGAGAAAAATACTGATGCTGTCATGAAATTGTGATTTATGTATTGTCTTTCCATGAAATCAATGTTTAGTATTAGCTATACGTATATTAACCCTCTTTAGTTTTGTAGCAGGCCACTGGGGTGGCTAATGGTGAAAAATCATGACTTGTGTGAACACCTTGTCAATCAACTGTTGCTTCTTGAAAGTCACATAAACTGAGTCCCATGCACTTGGGTTTTGATCCAAAACTGATTGAAGTCTGTGGAAGGACTGCCATAGACTTATGGAAGCCTTCGGAGCAAGGCTTTTGTGTTGCATTAGTCTTTGGGTGAAACTTTAAAAACTCAAGTCCTGGTGCTTAATGTAGAATTTAAAATGTGGTTCTAGTCTCAGAGTAGTCAGGAGGGAAAGCACCTTCTTTTTCAATTGTTTTGCTCCCTGGATGTATTGAGAATAATGGGTAATACTGATGCAATATGCTTTTGCTGATTTTTCCATTCTCTGTAGAGCTAACACAGGTAACACCAAACTGGATTCTATTCTCTCTTGGCTGTAAATAAAATTTAGCAAGCTTTTAGCATTCATCCTAAGTGTTACAACATAAAGCTCCTTCACCAACTGTAGGAAGAAATCAGAAAGGCTAGGATACAGAATGAGTTATACCTAGTAAGGGACATTGTCATAACTATAAAGGGAAGGGTAACAGCTGTCCTGTGTACAGTACTATAAAATCCCTCCTGGCCAGAGACTCCAAAATCCTTTTCCCTGTAAAGGGTTAAGAAGCTCAGGTAACCTGGCTGGCATCTGACCTAAAGGACCAATAAGGGGATAAGATACTTTCAAATCTTGGGGGGGGGGAAGGCTTTTGTTTGTGTTCTTTGTTTGGGAGTGTGTTCGCTCTCCGGACTGAGAGGGACCAGACATCAATCCAGGTTCTCCACATCTTTCTAAACAAGTCTCTCCTATTTCAAACTTGTAAGTAAATAGCCAGGCAAGGCGTGTTAGTTTTCCTTTGTTTTCTCAACTTGTAAATGTACCTTTTACTAGAGTGTTTATCTTTGTTTGCTGTACTTTGAACCTAAGACTAGAGGGGAGTCCTCTAAGCTCTTTAAGTTTGATTACCCTGTAAGGTTAATTTCCATACTGATTTTACAGAAATAATTTTTACCTTTTTCTTTAATTAAAAGCCTTCTTTTTAAGAACCTGATTGATTTTTCCTTGTTTTTAGATCCAAGGGGGTTGGATCTGTATTCACCAGGAGTTGGTGGGAGGAAGGAGGGGGAATGGTTAATTTCTCCTTGTTTTAGATCCAAGGGGGTTGGATCTGTATTCACCAGAAGTTGGTGGGAGGAAGGAGGGGAATGGTTAATTTCTCCTTGTTTTAGATCCAAGGGGTTTGGATCTGTATTCACCAGGGAATTGGTAAAGGTTTTTCAAGGCTTCCCAGGGAGGGAAAAATTAAAATGGTGGCAGCAAAACCAAAGCTAAGCTGGTAGTTAAGCTTAGAAGTTTTCATGCAGGCCCCTACATTTGTACCCTAAAGTTCAAAGTGGGGATCCAGTCTTGACAGACATAAAAGCCAATAAGAAGATGTTCTATAAACATACCAGGAGTAAAAGAGAGGTGAAGGAAAGTGTAGTTCCACTACTTAGCAGGGAAGGAGAGCTAATGACAGATGACATCAGGAAGGCTCAGGTGTTTAACATCTATTTTGCTTCAGTCTTCACTAAAAATGTTAATTGTGAGCAGATGCTTAACACAATTAAAATTAACAACCAGAGGAAAGGAACACAAGCTGAACTATGGAAAGAACAGATTAAACAACATTTTAGATAAATTAAAAATATTCAAGTCATCAGATACTGATGAAATTCACCCTACAGTATTTAAGGAACTAGCTGAAGCAATCTTGGAACCATTCATGATTATCTTAGAGAACTTATGGAGGACAGGTGAGATTCCAGAGAACTGGAAAAGGGCACACATACTATCTATCTTTAAGAAGGGGAATAAAGAGGAGCTGAGGAATTATAGACTAGTCAGCCTAATTTAAACACCTTGAAAGATACTGGAACAAATGATTGAACAATCAGTTTGTAAGCACCTAGAGGTTAATAGGGTGATAAATAATAACCAACATGGATTTATCAAGAACAAATCAACCTAATTTTCTTCTTTGACAGAGTTACTGGCCTGGGGAGTGGGACAACAGTAGACTTGATTTTAGTAAAGCTTTTGACACTGTCCAACATGACTATATTTCCCTAGTTATATTATAGAGTGTCTAGTCCCCTGCTGATTTGGTGGAGGGTATTACAGATTATTTATTCAGATGCTTTCAGTAAAATATTCAGTTATTGCTTTTCAAGCTTCCTTTATACAAAACAATGTCATTTTTGCAGTTAATATAATGTTATATATATTTTCTTAAATGATCTTTACCAACATTGTTCAACCTTTGATGAGGTCCCTGTCATGTGATAGAAATGTCCCTGACCAATTTCACATCAGGGACAGAAATCGTTCTTGTAACAAAATACAGAAAATACCGTCAATATGTTATCTACATGGTGCCAAAGAACCTCTCCATAGCAATGAGTACTGATTTGGTCTGAGATTATTATCTAGATCATATTTCCTAGTTGCATTATAAGAATGTCATGTGGGCATCTTATTATCTATAGAGAATGTCAGATTTTGTGTTTGCATGCTATCCCTCTCTGGTTATTGCATACCACCTTGTGAGTGGGCAGATTGTCATCATAACAGATGGACAGCATAAAGATGCTACAGAACTGGTGTGTACACCAAATTAGAGATTAGATTCCCATCCAAGTATATCAAACTAACCATATAGGCAGAGCTCCCACACCTGTGATTAAAGTGATATGCAAACTGCTCTTTGGTTCAAACTTTAGTTAACTTAGAAATTAGGGCTGTCAATTAATCACAATTAACTCATGCGATTTAACTCAAAAATTAATTGTGATTAAAACAATTAATTGTGATTAATCACAGTTTTAATCACACTGATAAACAATAATAGAATGCCACTTGAAATTTATTATAGGTTTTTGGATGTTTTTCTACATTTTCAAATATATTGATTTCAATTACAACATAGAAAATAAAGTGTACAGGATTCACTTTATATTATTATTTTTAATTAAAATATTTGCACTGTAAAAATGATAAACAAAATAAATAGTATTTTTCAATTAATCTCCTACAAGTACTGTAGTGCAACCTCTTTATCACGAAAGTGAAATTTATGAATGTAGGGGTTTTTTTGTTACATAACTGCACTCAAAAACAAAACAATGTAAAACTTTAGAGCCCACAAGTCCATTCACTCCTGCTTCTTGTTCAGGCAATCGGTAAGACAAACCAGTTTGTTTACATTTACAGGAGATAGTGCTGGCCACATCTTATTTACAATGTTACCTGAAAGTGAGAACAGGCATTCACATAGCACTTTTGTAGCCAGTGTTGCAAGGTATGTATGTGCCAGATATGCTAAACATTTGTATTCCCTTTCATGCTTCGGCCACCATTCCAGAGGACATGCTTTCACACTGATGACACTTGTTAAAAAAACAATGCATTAATTAAATTTGTGACTGAACTCCTTGGGGAAAAATTGTATGTCTCCTGCTCTGTGTTTTACCCATATTCTGCCATATATTTCATGTTATAGCAGTCTCAGATAATGACCCAGCACATGTTGTTCGTTTTAAGAACACTTTCACTGCAGATCTGACAAAACACAAAGAAGTTCCCAATGTGAGATTTCTAAAGATAGCTACGGCACTCGACCCAGTGTTTAAGAATGGGAAGTGCCTTCCAAAATCTGAGAGGGATGATGGGTGGAGCATACTTTCAGAAGTCTTAAAAGAGCAACAGTCCGATATGGAAACTACAGAACCCGAACTACCAAAAAGAAAATCAGCTTTCTGCTGACTCAGATGATGAAAATGAATATGCGTCGGTCTGCACTGCTTTGGATCATTATAGAGCAGAGCCCACCATCAACATGGACGTGTGTCCTCTGGAATGGTGGTTGAAGCATGAAGGGACCTATGAATCTTTAGCATATCTGGCACATAAATATCTTGTGATGCCAGCTACAACAGTGCCATGAGAACGCCTGCTCTCACTTTTAGTTGACACTGTAAACAAGAAAGAAGCAGCATTATCTCCTGCACATGTAAGCAAACTTGCTTGAGCAATTGGCTGAACAAGAAGTTGAACTGCGTGGACTTGTAGGCTCTAAAGTTTTACATTGTTTTATTTTTGATTGTGGTTATTTTTGGTATATAATTCTGCATTTGTTCAACGTTCATGATAACGAGATTTCACGACAGTACTAGTATTAGGTGAATTGAAAAATATTATTTTTACAGTGCAAATATTTGTAATAAAAATAAATATAAAGTGAGCACTGTACCCGTTGTATTCTGTGTTGTAACTGAAATCAATATATTTGAAAACGGTATTCTATTATTGTTTAACGGCACGATTAACATGTTTTAATCACTTGACAGACCTAATAGAAACTGAAAACAAAACAAAACTAAATAAGCCAATCAAATGATTTTGGTGTTTTGTTTTGTTTTGTTTTTCTCTTCTCCTCCCTTCTTCTTCAGTGAATAAGTTCTATTGAAGTGTGGGAAGACGTATTATACTGTTAGTTGTTTCCATCTAGCCACAGAAAGTGTGCTGCAATTGAGCAAAATGCTTTTGTGGACCAGCTAAATATTTAAGTTGGATATAAAATCCAAGGGGCCTTACAAGATACCCACAACACTGAAGCCTCTGTATAAATCCTGTTGAATAGAACCCAACACCTAGTCTATGGGATTTTCACTTACAAACTTCACATAGAATCTGTACTTTGATCTATTTGGTAAGTTTTGTTACTGGTGTGTATCAGGGCACCCTAGCATCAGCACAGTTATTTGTGTGGAATTATGGGTGGGGGGTCTGGTGATTGGGGCTTTGTAAGGAGCCACAGGGTTGTGCCTGAGAGGACTGTGAGAGAAATAGGTCTTGTACCATGAAGGCTGCTCAGATAATCCCTGGGGTTCATCAGAGAGAATCTCTGCTGGGACAAACCAGAAAGGATCTGAGTCTCACTGCCCCAGAAGGAAACTTGTGGCTTAAAAGCTTATGAGCTCAGAAGATGCTGCTAGTTACACGAGTAAGGAATATATTTTTAATATTAAAAGAAATAAATCTTCACTGGGTCTCTTTACCAAGCCTGCATTTAGCTACCATAGAGGCAGTGGTGGCAAAATGAAGAAGCAAATGGGCTCATTCTCAGCCCACTGCACACATAAAAAGTATACATATGAATCTTGGTGACATTATATAGTGCTGCCTTGGTTTTAATTTTTTCCAGCACGTATGGTAAAAGCTAATTAAAATGTCAATAGTAGACAAGCTCCAGTAAACTAAAAATCTCACAATCTGTCAACAATTAATTTAAATGCCATAGTTTCAGACAAACAGCAAACAATTCATGAGCTGCAGACATGAGGTACTTATGCTTTTACATTACATTGCAATTTATGGTGAAAATATGATAAAATGTGCAAATGAAGATCTTTGTTATATTACTTACCTGATAGGGGGTGATAACAAACATATTTACTTGACTGACAAAGACTATTATGATAAATACTAGCTTACTACTTACTTTAGTTATTTTATTTTGTTTTGTTTTCTATTATATTTTAGAATGCCAAGTGCTTTGACTGGTTTTGTACACTCCAGGGCATTGTGTCATAAGACTGCCATAGACTCAAGGTTGATCTAGTCCAGGACCCTGTCTGCAGCAGGGGGCAGTACCAGATGCCTCAGAGGAAGAACCCCACAGTAGTGTAAATTAACCCATTTTTGCCTCCACATAGGTCTCATCCTGATCTCTAATAGTTAGAGATTGGCTTAAACCCTAAAGTCTAACATTCCTGCAAAAATTGTTATAACTAATTATAACAATTCTGGATATTCTTAATATCTAATCCTTTCTGCATTTTGTTAAATACTTGTCCTCAATGACTTCCTGTGGCAATGAGTTCCAAAGTTTAATCACGTGTTGTGTGTCCCCTTATGACTGTTTCATGGGGTCTTGGGAACAGAAAGTGCTGCTGAGCTTGGCTGAGGGAGCCATGAAGAGGAATCAAAATGTAAAGATTTATTTCTTTTCTGTTTACAATGGCAGTCCTCCTTTATCTACTTGTTAAGGACTATCTGCAGCCAAACAGGTGCTGTATTTCAAGTGACAAAATTCCAAGTTATTTCTTATTAAGTGATAACTCCTTCCATATTGGCCCTTTTTCAGTGAGGTAAGAACCACCAGGGTTAGGTTAATAGCCAGGGAGAAGCTAATAAAGGCTGGATAGAGAGAGAATCAAATTGGAGGGCATTATTGGGCTCAAGATTTTCTCCAGTATTGTTAACTATTGAAAATATACCTTTTAACTTTTATTCTTTACTTTCTTTTTAAAATGTCATGGCCATACCTTTAAATGATTTAGACTCCAGTCCAGCAAAGCATTTTAGCACATTACTTCAGTGGGAATACTCACAAGCCTAAAGTTAAGCACAAGTCTAAGTGCTTTGCTGGTTTGGGCATTAAGCGACAGCAGAGATGTCCCTCCATAGGTCTATTATTGGATAGCCCCCGTCTTTGTGGAAGTCAGCAATGGCCTCCTGCCCTTTTCAACTGCCCTATAAGGAGACAAATAACAGCCTGCTGCATTTTCCTGTAATTGTGGTTCTTGAGAAAAAAGGGCCCCAGTGGCCTGCTCCATTCTCCTGTAGTGATGGAAACCAGGCAGTGATCTCCTTGGACTATATATGAATCAATATCATATATCACTATTTTTAAACTGGTTCTGATTTAGTTATTTCAGCTTTCTCTGAGTCTCTCCAAGTTCTGACTTAAGGTGTTATTCTCTTTTGTGTCCCCTTCTCTTTTTAATACAATGACTAGGTCACAGTGTTTTTGATGAGTTGGATTGGGGCTTGTAGGCTTCACAGAAGAAGTGATCATTTAATAACATTTCAGCTGTTTAAACTTAGTGATATGATACAATGTATCAACTGATCTTGCAAATCTGCTAATGAGATCCCAGCATGTAGAATTTACAGCTGAGTCACTTAAATTGCCTGTTTAATTTTCAGTCACTTTTTGGAAGAAAAAAGGGTATATGCTTTTGGTATAGATAGATGGATGTATGAGCCAGTTAATTCTGTTAGAGCCATTTTATCCTATGTAAGATAACGATTCCAGCTGTGGATTTCCCTTGTGAATGGGCTGATTTTCTTACAGGTTATGCTACTTTAAATGACTCTTAGTAAATATTTAATTTGTTTAGGAAATCTGGTATATTACAATAAAGCTGACTTTTTGCTTATTGTAGTTGTGAATATTTCATATACATATGAAGAGTGACAGACTGGCAACAGTATTCTTTATTTGTCTAGACATGCCAAGTATAGTTCAGACAGTGACAATCAGAGCTTTCCATGCTGCCAAAAACATTTCCTTTTCATATCTACTCGGACACTTCTTTGGCCTGACTTCACTATTATGTGTATGCTTTTCTACGTAGTCTTTGTTATCAGAATGTCTTATAACCTGGAAAAAATAAAAATCATGCCTACTATACAAACCCAAAATAAAAAGCCCACAGAGCCAGCTTTGAAAGTGAGGATTAAGACACAGTCTCTGACATTTACCATGCTTCCTTTATTAGCAAGGTTGAAACATGCCAGCTTATCTATTGACTCTGTTTGGAAGAGTCTCCTTTTATTGTTATTTATTTGAACAAAAACTAAGAACCAACCTACTGACAATGACCAAAGCGTTTTTCTCTGCTTCTAGGGTGGCTTGATTTATTCTCTTAGGGTGAAAGCCTTCCTTCCTGTCACTTATGCTATATTTTGAAGGTGAAATCCTGGCCCAATAGAATTCAATGAGAGTTTTGCCATTGACCAATGGGACTAGGATTTCACCCAAAGAAATTAAGTAGGATTTAAGTGGTATGTAAGCCTTGTGAAAGGGCCTTTAAGTGGTAAGTAAGCCTGTCTGCTGTCCTGGTCATCCACTGCGCCCTGCCCTATCTCCAGCAGTGTCAACTTCTATCCTGCCACTGGATACAGATAGGAACTGGGAAGAGAGAGTGAGGCTGACGTTGTGCAACTCTCCCTCACTTTAATCCAATTCACGCGCAAGTCTCGACATCATATCATATCATATTACATCAGATCAAGTCCTGTGGCGATGGGCGAGCGACGAAGCAGCAGGTGTGGATACACTGGGAGCTGTAGCCACAGACCTGCACATAGGTGGCTCAGGCATAATGGTCATTCCTCAGTGACCGAAGCAGCAGTGGAGCTCGGCATCTTCTTGAGCGACTGAGCAGCCCTATTCAGGATTGCACTGCTCACCTCCGTAGAATGAGGAGGGTTACAAAAGGTATGTGTGGCGCTGACTGTTGGATATCATAGGCTCATAGTATCCAAAATGAAGCTCTGTATCATGCCGAAGAGACGACCACAAGGCTGTAAGGCTCTCAAAAGGATCAACGTGTCGAAGCTGAAGAACAGCCGCATCACTGAAAATCTGGCGGAAGACCTAGAGAATGAGCCTGCTGATCTTCGTATTGAGGATGACGTTGAGAAAGACTGGGAGCGATTCCGCAACACTGTCCATACAGCTGCATCGAAGGTATTGGGGCCCTCCACATGCAGGCGGCAAGACTGGTTTGACGAAAATGATGCAGAAATCCAGGTCTTACTTGCTGAGAAGCACCACCTGCATCATGCATATCAAAACGATCCATCCTCAGCGGCAAAGAAGACCGCCTTTATCAACACTCGCAGAACAGTACAGAACCGACTACGCAAAATGCGGGACTTGTGGCTGAGCGCCAAAGTAGATGAAATACAGGCATATGTGGACAGGAATAACGATAAGCAGTTTTATGAAGCCCTTAACACACCCTATGGTCCACAGTCTTCTGGGAGCTTTCCCCTCCTGAACTCTGATGGTACTGTGCTCCTTACAGAGAAGACGCAGATTCTCCAGAGATGGGCTGAACACTTTGAAGCAATTCTCAATCGCTCAGTATGAGGCCATTAACAAGATGCCCCAGGTTGCAGTCAATGACTCCATGGATGCTTCACCAGAAGAGGACGAAGTGAAGAAAGCTATCAATCAGCTGTCAAGTGGCAAAGCCCCAGGGTCAGATGCCATACCAGCAGAGGTGTACAAAGTTGGTGGACTCGTGCTGCTACGGAAACTCACTGAGCTGTTTCAGTCCTTCTGGAAGCAGGGAACCATTCCACAAGAATACAGAGACGCGTCCATCTTGCACCTCTATAAGAGGAAGGACAATCGCCAGGTATGCGACAAACACCGAATCTCGCTGCTTTCTATAGCGGGGAAAGTTCTTGCACGGCTTCCGTTGAACCGATTGATCACTCACCTGGAGAAGGGCTTACTGCCAGAATCACAGTGTGGCTTCCGCAAGGGACGTGGGACTATTGACATGATCTTCGCTGTGCGTCAGCTACAGGAGAAATGTCAAGAGCAGAATCGTGAACTCTACACAACTTTTGTGAACCTCACGAAAGTATTTGACTCTGTCAGTCGCCAGGGCCTGTGGAGGATCATGTCGAAATTTGGCTGTCCAGACAGATTTATACGAATGGTACGTCAATTTCATCACGGTATAATGGCTCGAGTCCTGGATGACTATGAAACATCTGAGGCCTTCCCAGTCACCAACGTCGTCAAGCAAGGGTGTGTTTTAGCACCCACTTTATTCAGCATGATATTCTCTGCCACTTTGACTGATGCCTTTCAACACTGCACTGAAGGAGTAGGCCTGAAGTATAGAACTGATGGGAAACTATTCAATCTGAAGTGACTGCGTGCCATCACCAAGGTGAAGGAAAACTGTACTTCGAGACTTTCTCTTTGCCGATGATTGTGCTCTGAATGCTAGTACAGAGTCAGAAATGCAAGCCAGTATGGACAAGTTTTCAACTGCATGCAACAACTTCGGTCTCACCATTAACATCAAGAAGACTGAGGTCATGCACCAGCCAGCTCCCCACGCTTTGTACTCAGAACCATCCATCACTGTAAATGGACAGAGACTTCAGACAGTGGACTACTTCATGTATCTGGGCTGTACCCTTTCCCGAGCAGTGTCAATCGATGATGAAGTAAACTGCAGAATTGCTAAAGCCAGCTCTGCATTTGACCGATTGCGCTCCAACGTTTGGGAACGTCGAGGGATCAGCCTACCAACGAAGCTGAAAGTCTACTGAGCAATGGTGCTTCCAACTCTGCTGTACGCCTGCGAGACGTGGACTGTCTATCGGAGTCATGCATGAAGGCTCAATCACTTCCACATTTCCTGTCTGCAAAAGCTTCTAAAAATCATATGGCAGGACAAAGTGCCCGATACTGATGTCCTTACTAGAGCCAGTCTGCCGTCAGTTCACACATTGCTGATGAGAGCCCAGACCAAGTGGGCCGGACATGTCGTGAGAATGTCAGATGAACGCATTCCTAAACAGCTCTTCTATGGAGAACTCACTCAGGGAAAGCGTTCCCATGGAGGACAAAAGAAGCGGTTCAAGGACACGCTGAAGACTTCTTTAAAGTCCTTTGAGATCAACACCGCCACATGGGAAACCTTCGCACTGAACCCTCCAGCATGGCGCAGCCTCATTCATACAGGCAGTAATACTTCTGAGGCGAGGCGTATTGCTGAGGCTGAAAAAAAGCGTGAGCTGCGCAAGTCCAGAGCTGCTCGTACATCATTGGCAGTGCCATTACATGTCTGCCCGACGTGTGACAGGACGGTCCACGCCCGAATCGGACTGATCAGTCCTCTTCGGATGCACAGAGCCCGGTCATCAAAAGAATGAGTTGTTGAGGTCTTCATTGATAACGATGGACGAACATCATCATCATCACAGGCCTGTCTGCACAAGGCTGAATTTGACCCATAGGGCAGAGCACTGAACTAGCATGCAACCTGAGTAGTGGTGTAGTACATTGAGGCCCGTATCCACAAAAGAACTTAGGCAACTAACTCCCCACTTTAGGCAGCTAGTCCAAAATTTAGGTGTCACTGAGATCCTCCAAACCCCTGCTTGGCTGCTGTCTAACCCTATAGGGACCAAATATCCCTTGGCACCTATTTTTTCCCCCACAAGCACCTAAGTTTCTGCTTCTGGACATGCACATAATGCCTCATTCTCATGTCTAAGCCTCAGTGGGATCCTCAAACCAGATGAAAATAAATATTGCCTCAGATCATTGGGCTCCCTAGGCAAAATAGCAGAACATGCCTAATGGATTATGACCCATCCAAAATCTGGGGAGGGAGAGGTGGTGGTGGTGATGCCTCCTTTATACTTTCCAACTTTCTGTGCAAGTGCTCTAACCATGGGGCTAAAAAGTTATAAGGGAGGCCTGTTGTGATAATTGAGCCTACAAATTCACCCTAACTGTAAGCTCAACTGTAAAAACTGAGTGAAAGTTCATACATCATCACAATGACATGTTACTTAACATTCTTTAAGAAAAGATGTAAGGAGGAGGCAGACTGAGTTAATTTAAGCAGAAAGGGTTTTACTGTTACCACTCAGAGACTATGTTAAGATTATGACTGGTAAACAAGAGGTGTAGAGGACCAGAAATCCACAAACCAAAATCGATGTGTCAGAAATTAGGCCGATTGGTGGACCAAATAACTATTCTGCTCAAGTATCAGAGGGGTAGCCGTGTTAGTCTGAATCTGTAAAAAGCAACAGAGGGTCCTGTGGCACCTTTAAGACTAACAGAAGTATTGGAGCATAAGCTTTCGTGGGTAAGATCCTCACTTCTTCAGATGCAAGTCTTGCATCTGAAGAAGTGAGGTTCTTACCCACGAAAGCTTATGATCCCAATACTTCTGTTAGTCTTAAAGGTGCCACAGGACCCTCTGTTGCTTTATTCTGCTCAAGGCTCCCTTTGGGGGTTCTTAAAAAGAAAAGGCTTTGGGGAAAAAATAGTAAAAGAAGTATCTGCCAGCAGTTGCTGCAGCAAGCTTTATCACCAAGCTTGCCATCCCCATCGTCTCTTGGGATCCTGGACCTTCTTTGTCCTAATCCTGAGAGATGTCCTGACTAGACCAGGCCAGAGAGAGGGATCCAGATTGCACTGCTGCCTCCACTGGTTCTGGCTAAATCCTGACCATTTGGGGGAGGGATAGCTCAGTAGTTTAAGCATTGGCCTGCTAAATCCAGCGTTGTGAGTTCAATCCTTGAGGGGGCCATTTAGGAATCTGGGGCAAAAATCTGTCTGGGGATTCGTCCAACTTTGAGCAGGGGGTTGGACTAAATGACCTCCTGAGGTCCCTTACAACCCTGATATATATATATATATATATATATAAACTAGGTCTCAGACTTCCTTAACCCTATTGTGTCCTTTTCCCTTCCCCACCTTATTTCTTTTCTTTCATGTCTTTCTCCTTTTGCCTTCTGCTAATAAGAGTCTGGTTTAGCCAGCCACAACTGCATATTTTGCAACACTGCTCTGAGCCTATAATTGGAGAGGCAACTAAAATTTATTGGAGAGGCAACTAAAAGTAATACCACCACAATGTTGATACAAGTTTACTAGGTCTCAGAATGTGTTGTTTCTGTGTTTTCCCAGCAGTAAGGTTACAAGTGAAAGTCAACACCAAAGACGCTCTCTCCAGCTAAAGGGAAACGGAACAAGGTATGTTAAAATTAAAGCCCTCATATTTTACATTTCAAATGTAAAAGAAGCAGTGAGAGGCAAAAAGGCATCCTTTAAAAAGTGGAAGTTAAATCCTCAGGAGGAAAATAGAAAGGAGCATAAACTCTGGCAAATGAAGTGTAAAAATATAATTAGGAAAGCCGAAAAAGAATTTGAAGAACAGCTAGCCAAAGACTCAAAAAGTAATAACAAAAAAATGTTAAGCACATCAGAAGCAGGAAGCCTGCTAAACAATCAGTGGGAACACTGGGCGATCGAGATGCTAAAGGAGCACTCAAAAACCATAAGGCCCATGCAGATAAACTAAATGAATTATTTGCATCGGTCTTCATGACTGAGGATTTGAGGGAGATTCCCAAACCTGAGCCTTTTTGTTTAGATGACAAATCTGAGGAACTGTCCCAGACTGAGGTGTCATTAGAGGAGGTTTTGGAACAAATTGATAAACTAAACAGTAATAAGTCGCCAGGACCAGATGGTATTCACCCAAGAGTTCTGAAGGAACCTAAATGTGAAATTGCAGAACTACTAACTGTAGTCTGTAACCTATCATTTAAATCAGTTTCTGTACCAAATGACTGGAGGATAGCTAAAGTGATGCCTATTTTTAAAAAGAGCTCCAGAGGCGATCCCGGCAATTACAGAAACTCTTTGCCAGATGATATTGTGAAGGCCAAGACTATAAAAGGGTTCAAAAAAGAACTAGGTAAATTCATGGAGGATAGATCCATCAATGGCTATTAGCCAGGATGGGCAGGGATGGTGTCTCTTTTTGCCAGAAGCTGGGAATGGGCAACAGGGGATGGATCACTTGATGATTACCTGTTCTGTTCATTCCTTCTGGGGCACCTGGCATTGGCCACTGTTGGAAGACAGGATACTGGGCTAGATGACCTTTTGGTCTGATCCAGTATGGCCGTTCTTATGTTCTGATTTCAAATGCTTGAACAGGTTTTCCTTTTTCTGTATCTTTAATAAAAGGCTAAAAGGATTTTTTTAATGGTGTGTTTGCCATGACGGCAAGCAGCCTAAGGTCTTTTTATGCCAAACCCTGAATCTTGTTTAATGTTGGACATTTTCAGGGTCATGTTAACATCTTTGACTCTTTGGGCCCATATGTTCCATCTAAAATATTCAACATGCCACAAACCACCACAATGATGGCACTCCAGGTGAAAGTTCACAGCTGTGGAACCCAACCAGAGATAGGTATCTTCCTCCAGCCTGCATTTAGGAACGAGAGAAGGGTGGGGCTTTGGATACACCCTCTCCTCAGCATCTGTTATTGGCTACCTCAGGGAGCCCCTTAGCTTGCTGGCTTTTGTGGATCCCATTCTCAGGCACCTAAGCCATTTGTTATAGGGAGCCTGGGTGCTTAACTCAGGCTTTGTGGATCCCAGTGATTTTCTAGGCACTAAAGTCTCTTTGTTGATCCAAGCCTGAAGTCCATAGGGGCCTGGGGGGAAGAAGAATTGTCCCAAGCAGGAGAAAGAGCTGGCAGATCTATATAGTAGATTAATACATTGTTTAAATGCTGTGAACATGTGAAGCATATTCTTGTGCCAATTATTTCTTTAATTACACTCACAAAATCCACAACCCTGGCCTGCTTCTTCCTCCAAGCTCCATGTACGCTGGGCCCCTGGGCTACTTGCAAAAGAAAACTCTGCATGTGCATTGGACATCAAGACTGTACAAGGTCATAGCAGGCAGCTCACCCTGTGTGCTATAGCAGGTTCCTCAGCACTCACATTGTGGGGAAAGTGTTGCCCCATTCAGTAACACCTGACATCAAGTTTCTGATATTGATACTTTTTAAAAATAGCCTGAAATTTCCTACAGCTGCTCTAGCGAACAGAAAGTTACTCCCATATGTCATTACAGTTGTTAGTTGATCCTAAGACCTTGTTCCTGCTAGATGCTGAGTCCACAAGGACTCATCCACACTATATGAATTGCGCCACAATTTGAGAAAAGGAAGCAAACTGAGATTGCTGATTATTATTTTCATTGCAGCAGCACCTAGAGGCTTCACTCAAGGTCAGGGCTTCATATCACTGGGTACTGTACAAACACACAAGAGACAATCCCTGCCCCAAAGAGCTTACAATCTAAATAGACAAGGCAGACAGAGAGGGGGAAGGAAAATGGGGCACAAAAAGATGAAGTGACTTGCCCAAGATCATATAGCATGTTAGTAGCAGAGTTGGGAATACAAGCCAGCTCTCTGGAGTCCCTCTCCAGTGCCTTACTCACTGGATCACAGTCTCCTCTCTTGTGCTGAATCTCGTTCATTATACAAGAGAATGATACTAAAGTATGTTATAAGACTGCCTGCTCTCTATCTGAGGTCCTTATGAAACTGAGAAGTGTATTTCATGAGGACAAAATGTTAAATATTATAATGTTATTGCGGTCTTTAAAATAAATGTTCTTAATAATGTATATCAGTAGAATTATGCACAATTGTACATTTCTGTCACCATCAACTATTCAGAGTAGTGGGGTCTGGAAATTCAGGAAATACTTCTAACTACTTTGTACAGCACATTAGTTATAATGAAGTACGAAAGTAATGGGAAAAAATAAATTAAGAATTTTGTATATTGCACTTCCAATTAACAATTTAAAAACAAAGCTGCTGAAGCTAATTTCCAGGTGAATAATTTACATTAAGATATGAGATCTGTGTTAAATAACATTTACCAGAAAGTAACTTTTTTTCTTATGTACTAAAGGTTGATTTTTTTTAACTAGTTATTTGCAAACTAGCAAAGCTTTAAGATTAAAAACTCTTTGGAGCTGAACCCCAGTATTAGAGGTAATTCAGATGCGGATCACAATATTGTGGTTCAGGACCATCTCTCCTCTCAGGTGAACCTGGGCCAATTTTTAGCTTCAGATGCAGTTAATTCTATTGAACCTGAAACTCAGCACAACTCCGAGGTGTGTGAATCTAAGTGAAGAAAACCTCAAGTTCACATGCACTGAAGAGAAACAGCCAAGCTTCACACGCTCTGGCTGTGACATGTAATAAGTTTAGGTCTTTTAGGGAATGTTTAAAACATGTTTAGTTGATTAAATCTCCATGCTGTCAGTCTTACTATCAATCCACCAAACACAGCTCTCAATAATTTATTTTCTGTTGGTGTCAGAACTTTCCATAATTATCCTTATTTCTGAAAGGGTTCTGGTTTTCCTGTTGTTGATTCCCTACACTTGATTTAAAGGAATGATGAAGATAATGCCAGAAAAACATTTAATTGATTGCCATGTATTTATATTATGCAATATATATGTCAAGTCTCTCTCATCTGCAGTGGGTCTTAGTTGTAAATTCAGTTTCTTTGGTGTTTTAAGTAAATTTACCTACTTTATAAAGCAACACTATTTGCTATCTATTTTAATAGGCAAAAAATATCACAGAGCAGGACAGTTGCCCTGCACTAGTTAAGCTTTTCCATTCTAATGCCCAGATCCTATAACTAGCTTCAGAAGAGCAACTTTGTTGGGGATCCATATGGTTACAAGGGTTGACCTGCCCAGGTTCTGGGCTAAATCCTCTTTTGGGATTCAAGTGTGCTATTCACATTGAAAACCAATAAGAGCTCTGTATGCATAGACAAAGGCAGAATTTGCCCCAAAGGAATTAAACTTGGCCTAGAAAGGTTTAGCTTAAGGGAAATTTATTTTATTGAGTTCTTCCTGAAGTCAGTATTAGAACAAATGAAAGAGATGCTGTACTTCTCCCCGAAGACTGGCATTAGGCTGTGGGATTTGCTGAGGTGAGAGTGAAATAAGGTAGCCGCACAGAAGTCCTGGATAATTTTATAACCAACCCCCACACCTGCAGATGTGCATACAAAGATAAGGGCAGGCAAATCTCATGCAGCTGGTTGAAAAATGACCACCACAGGGATCATGAAGAACAGTTCCTCCCATAGACAGATTTGCACAACTACTTGGTCCCTTATATGCTGGATTATCTAGCTACTTATACAGTAACAATCACCACAATATCGGAGTTCTAAATATTGACCACTGCTGGAGACTGGATACAGGGCTGGATGGATCAATAATTTGATCTGTATGGTTAAATCTTGTATTACATTATCTTGAGTTCCTGAAAAATCTATTGCCCAGATCCTGCAAACTGATGTATTCAGTCAGATCCCTGTACTGGTGCAGAGCCTCAGTGGGACTGCAGTAGGTTTAAGAGTCTGTCCATGCAAATCAGCTTGTAAGACTTAGGCCCTCATTTGTGTATTAAACAAAAAATATGTAATATTAACATTACACTTTTTTTTCAGTATTCTGTTTTGTTTTATAAAGCACCCAAATTGTGCTAGATATTATGGCCTGATTTTCCATTGCATTCACCTTATGGACTTTGGAGCAAGTGATAGTGGAGAACCCTCAAGATGGAAAATTCCAATTGTAAATGTTCAGCCTGTTCTTACTGGTTACTAGGTTTTGGAATAAAACATCAGAAATCTTAATCTGATTGGCACTACTGATGCTCTAATTGCAGTTGATAAAAATGAGTGGAAACCAACAGAAACCAGAAGGACCCAGAGGATTCCAATAAAAGCTGATGAATTTCCTCTAGGGTAAGCAAATATGTTGTATAAAACTATATTCTGTCTTTTCAGGTTCTGAGTCTGAGAATTATAGTATCTGTAGGTCTGTAACTTGAATTCTAGTGGATAAAGAGTTTGGTCCGATATATACAAATTATCTGAAGAACTATTTACAGTACATGTATAAAAATGTAGAGCAATCCATAGTCCTTAATTAAAGATTTATCTTCTCTTCAGAACTTGAGATCATTAATGCATATATCTACAGTATGTGGGAGATAGTTGATAATCCCTGCTCTGGTTCAATAATTTAAAAGTTAACATCTAATTAAAAATGTTATGAAAATGCCTTTCCTTTTATTCATATTTAAATTTTGCTGATTTTTTTTCTTCCTTCCCTCCCCCCCCCCCTCAGAGTTATTTGAGCTCTAGTCCAGGATGTTGTGAAAATGGCCATTCACTGATAGGGGGGGAAAGCTTTTGAATTAGAGTCCCACAGATGGACCTCAAGAAGCACAGTGGTTTACAAATATACAGGGGCATTTAATCTCTGTTCCAAAGTGTGAGCTGAGACCTATTGAGTCCCCACCCACAATATTCCATCCAGCTATTGTGAAGTTTATCTGCTTAGTCCTGATCAGAAATCTGTGCATCAGAATCTTGCCCATCTCCTGAGCAAAGATACTCTTTGGAGGCAATGCTCACAAAATAAAATGACAAAGCTAACACCTTGCCCCATTTTTTTTTTTTTTGGCTTTTGCACAGTCAACAGGGGAGCTCCTTTCTAATGTACCATTAAACTGAGGCTCAAGGAGAGTGGACTCTTAACCCCCTGCTTCAAACTTAGCTGAGTAACAACCTGTTTCTTCTTTCTTTCCCCAGTGTTTCTCAGAATCTATCCTGGAGGAGGTTTCTTGCAGTACTCCATATGCGATGACATCCTCAGGTCATCACATATCATACAACCCAATAAGAAAGTGAAAGAAAGTCATAACTATGTGATGGTGTGTGATGACTAGGTGAAATGAGTTTGCAAGGGCACAAGTATCCACACCACAGAAACAACTCTGCTAGACTCAGGTATCCAGAACAAGAATGAGGTCCTTAAATCATTACTTTATATTCTGTGCCTCATTTGATAAATTGGATTTCAGTCTCTGGGGCTGTCAGTTGGGAACCCTTACTGATTTTCCTACCATTTGTTGATGTGTGTCTCAATTACAAGAAAATGTAGATGGAGTGGGCTTTTGGTTTCAGCATTTACATTGGCTCCATACTTGAAATAGTTTGGCTAGATCCACAAAAAGGACTTAGGCTCAGTGTTGCAATGCCTTACTTTATGAACTCTGCTACCTAAGGAATCTATAGCCTTAATGGAATCCTGGGCTCCCTATACAATGCATGGGGAGAGTTAGGCACCTAAGAAGGTGATTCAACAAAGCTAGCAATCTGATCAGGGAGCTGCCTACACTAGCCAATAGGAAATGCTGACGACAGTGGTGTGGCTGAAGCTCTGCCCCCTCAAAAACTTAGGCACCTAACTCCGGACTGGAGAGAGGTGCCTCCCTCCACTCAGAATTCAAAGTTGCAAACCCTCTTCTGGAGTTACATGCCTTTCTTACAAAAAAAATGAGGAGGTGGTGCCTGTGTCCCCCTTATATTCTTTAGTCCAATGGTCAGAGCACTCACGTAGGATGAGGGAGACCTGGGTTCAAATCTGCCCTCTGTATGATGTAAAGAAGGGTTTTGAATGCCCTAATGACTGGCTTATGGGGTATTCTGGGGTAGGACTCTGTGTCTCCTGTTGAAGCAGTTACATTTTGTATAAATAATTAGTCATCACAAAAGTGATTTAAACCCATGTCTCTCACAGAAGTGCCCGAACCACTGGACCATAGAGCCTTTATCACTTGCTCTTTGGCTCAGTAAATATTTAATTATTTATATGGAGTGGAACAGCTTCAATAGGCTAGAGTGAGAGAAATCTGATAGCCCAGTGGGTAGGGCACTCTTGTGGGAGATGGGGTCAAATCCCACATTAGGTAGAGAGGGATTTAAACCTGAGTCTCCTGCATCCTGGATGAATGCTCTAACCACCGTGCTAAAAGTTATAAGGGAGGCAGCCTTTCATCCTCTGCCTACTGATTGGGATTCAAACAAAAACATTCTCAGAGGCTGCCTACTGGATCAGGCCCCATAGGTGAACTAGGTGGTGAAACAGTTAGTTGAAGATCCCACCAGGGTGTAGGGATGAGATAAGTGTCAGGAACTGGGGGCTATTCATATGCCTACTGACACAATTTTTGACACTTTGTTTCTGTCGCTAAAGTCCCCTAAAGTCTCTAGGGAATTTAGCTGCCTATAGGGTAAGGTGGTAGCTGAGCAGGAGCTTTAGGTATCTAATTTTTGGACTTTGGCACCCAAATCCCTTTGTGGATCTAGCCTATTGCCTTTTCCAGTAGCTCACTCTTTCTTTTTATCAGATATACTGATTTCGTATGTGCAATGAGATAGTGAAGGAGTCAGCAGGGAGTACAAACGTACAGGATGGGTGTTCTAAAAATAGTAATTATAAAGCTTGAAGAGCGTCTTTCATAGCTACACATGAACGTTCTTGTGAGAGAAGCCTTCTGAAATCTTTAATCTAGATTTATTTTCTAGATTTAAGACACATGGTATAACATGTGGGGATTCATTTTAATTGTTGCCGGTTTGCAGCCATGTCAACTGGTGCTGTGTGTGTAAACAATGTAATCAGCAAAAGGTAAATGTGTAGCTGTTTGCTCCTCTCTAGGGATAATACTGTGCTGGCTGAATAGGAAAAGTCAGCATATAAACTAGTTTAATGTAAATAAGGTAGGTGTGGGGAGTGTAATCTACTCCTAGAAAACATTTATACAATATTTGTATTCACTTATTCAGAGTTTTTCACTGTACCTATCTCAGGTTCTAGGAAGATTACACAATTTAAATAAAACAATGCCAATGGAATGTTACATTAAGGCCCCCAACCCAGCCTACAGATCACCCCAAAGGCAATACAAGCCTCCTACTGTATTTTCCCAATCTCAGACAACAATTCTTAAACCCACTTTCACTATCCCTTCAATCTATATTGAAGGTATAAAATATATATCCTACTTTACTGCAGTGGAAGTGGCTCATGCAGTCAGAGTGCAGAGATGTCGTACTGTTACTGTTGAATAACTACAAGGTTTTTTTCTCCCTCAGCAATGCAGTTCCCAGTGTTCTGACTAGTGGTGGGTGTCTCATATGCATAATCACAATGCAGTTATTTCTCAGTCAGGTACTGTGTGAATCCCAGTATTCTACTTGGCTGATAGCCAATCAGAGTGCTGCTGTTTTTCTCTGTAACTTTACAGCTCTGAGTGGCTCTTGTACTCAGAATTTTCGGAATGTCACCCTAGCTTCCCATTCCCTTCAGCTGGATTTGAATGTTTTT
Organism: Chrysemys picta bellii; assembly: GCF_011386835.1. Lineage (NCBI taxonomy): Eukaryota > Metazoa > Chordata > Testudines > Emydidae > Chrysemys > Chrysemys picta. The sequence continues at coordinate 46,908,266 of NC_088798.1, read as the reverse complement.
AATATTCAGTATAGCACTAACAGAGTGAGGGATCCAGATATGAACTCTATACTAACCACGGCACCCATTCAGCAACATGCTTGAGAATGTGCTGGGCTTGAAGTATGTGAGTAGTCTCCCAGGCTTATGTTTCTCTACAACCATCTCTGTACTCTGACTGCATGAGACTTCAGTGGGACTACTCACATGCTTAAAGTTAGGTGCTTTAATTACTTTTTTCCATGCAACTTTCCCATCTGCATAAAGGCCAGGCATATTGTGGTTCTAAGTGAATAGTCCTATTAATGCTCGTGTAATGAGAAACCTGCATCCGATGAAGTGGGCATTCACCCACGAAAGCTTATGCTCCAATACATCTGTTAGTCTTAAAGGTGCCACGGACTCTCTGTTGCTCTTTACAGATCAAGACTAACACGGCTACCCCTCTGATACTGTCTCTAATTGTGTATCATAAACACCCATGAGTTTGGTAAATATAATTTTTTTACCATCCTGTGCGTTGGCAAAACTTTTGTCTTTTGCGGGGGGGCTTTTTTAAGTACCCGCAAACGACAAAAGTTTTGGCGACAACTGCGCAGTATAGATATACCCTGAGAGACAAAGGATTCCTGCCATATGTAAATCCTATTTAAGGCAGGGAAGTGAGGTAATCAGTGGTTGATTCTTCATTGAATCCCCACCCAGGATGACTGCTAAGAACATGTAAGAAACAAGGACTGGGGGGAGGGGGAGAAGAGCCAAGCCTGGGCTGGAAAAGGTGTCTGGCCTGTGAAAGAAATGCCGAAAACAACATTTAGGGTGTGATATTACTACTTGTAACCAGTTTCTTTAATGTATTGAGCTTAGTTTGCATGTTTGTTTTATTTGCTCAGTAATCTGCTTTGATCTGTTTTCTAACCCTTATAATCACTTATAATCTATCCTTTGTAATTAATAAACCTGTTTTATTCTCTTTAAACCAGTTTATGCAATTCATAATGGGGAGGTGGGACAAGAGCTGTGCATATCTCCCTCTACATTGAGGGATGGGGTGATTTTCATGAGCTTATGCTGTACAGATTTCTGTGCAGCACAAGACAATACAATTTTGGGTGTACACTCCAGAGGGGGTGTGCACTTGAGTACTGGACAATCTCCTAGCTGATTCTTCCCATGCAGAGCTGACTTCACTGTCTGTTTCTTTCTGCAGCTGGGCGTGTCCCTATCTATGTGTGTGCTAGAAGAGGCTTGAGGGCCTGGCACAGCAGGACAAGGTGAGGGAGACCAGGCTGGTGGAACAGGCGGGCTCAGTGGGACCCCAGTACATCAGATGGCACCCCTGAGGGGCGAGGGCAACCTGTCACACCTCCCATCACTATTCTGTGCTCACTTGCTCTCACACAAATGAGTGTATATATTTCTCTAGCTATGTCAAGGATGTAAACTGGATGGATATATCTGAGGCTGATTGAGGATATTCAAGTTCCTTTTCTGGAGTGAGATAGGTTGGCTTTTTTAAATGAGGGGAGTTTCATGTTCCTTGGAATTATCAGTCCTATATTTATATTGCCTGCCCACTTTGAAGTTTATAGGAAGTTAAAGTGTTATAATAGATAATTAACTGCAAAGAGCTGAGCCTCTTTGCCCTGCATAAGAAGAGATATATGAAGAAGCTACACATTGAGTAAATCATCAGCAGTCTCAATTTGTTCTTGATTCATTTTCAGTGTTTACCCTACACTTAATAGATTGTTGGTGGAACAATATACAGTGAAAATTCCTTCCATTAAAAAGTAATAATGAACACAAATAATTTAGCTTAGGAATGAATTTAGAGATAAATAAATGATCTAATTTCACCAAGACCTCAAAGAAACAAAGGGAAAATTTGAAGCAGCTTGACGGTAAAAAAATAGGATGTTTCATTATTGTTCATAAATTGCTTTGGGAAGATTCACTCTTGGCTGATGAGTCTAAAAACTGAAGGCTATCAGTGAGTAGTGTGTTCAATTTAGGGGCTGGTCCAAAGTCCATTAAGGTCAAAGGGACGCCCACCATTGACTTCTATAGGGCTTGGATCAAGTCCTTAATAGGCACCTGAAACACACTATTTTAAAATTGGCTTTTTTAAAGCATTTCTTAACAGAAAAGTCTAACTTCTCCACCCATCTCTCTGAAAATGTCATAGCCCTTTTCAGTGCACAGCCAGTTTATCCTCTTTCAAAGGCTCCACAAAATACAGTTTTTTATTCATGAGGCCTATTGTTGTTAATCCATCACTCAGAGAGAAGCTATTGTTTATTAAAGGAGATGAGAAAAGCAAATCATCTGCTCCACTATGTGATAATCCATCATTTAAAATTGCAGGATCAAAATTAGAGGCTGGATTGAGGCCCTTTTGAGCATTTGGCACAGTTAGTGGCCATTGCAACTGCACACATTTGTCCAGATCCTTTGGTGTTGTGTGCCAATGGGTGGAAAATAGTGTAATGCACTGGCAAAAAACTTGTTATGGATTGAGTCTCACCTTATAGAGATTGAGAGGTGTGAACTCACCCTTCAGTTAACATAACTGTAAGGATAAGCCCCCACCTAAAATAAAAGGAGTATGTGAACTGGCTCAAGAGCTTTTTCTGAGTATTGTTTTTGGGTAGGGCGTGTGTAGCAGGGAAGACAGAACAAAAAAATGGGAAAGTCTGAGAGACAGAGAGAGACAGCCTGAAGGAGCAACTGAAAGCATAGTGGCTGATTCTGGAAGAAGAAATGGAGAGAGATTTTTGGATCAGGGTGCAGACTGAAAAGAGTGTTCTTGGTGCTGTGTTCACAAGAAGCTGTTTTCTGCTATTTCATTCCTTCTTTGTTCAGAGACATAGGACTTTATTTATTTTGCTTTTGTTTATTTACAAAATAAATACAAATAACTGATTATCACCAATTTCTCCTCCTAACTGGAACAACCTACTAGACCCCATTTTTTGGACATCTTCTTGAGTCAAAAGGACGTAACAATAGGTATAAAGCTAGTTTATCTCACTCCATGTGATTCATTTCATTGCATGGGGTGTAAAACTGGTGTAGAAGCTCCTGTGCCACCTCCCCTACCTGTTACTTACACATGGAGCATGATTGAGACATCCTAACAAAAGAATGATCTTCAGCTGTGGTATTCAGAGTAGCAGCCGTGTTAGTATGTATCCGCAAAAAGAACAGGAGTACGCCTTTCAGAGCCATTAGCATGCAGCATAAACATTAGCATGTAGCCATCAGGTTGCTCAAATTTATGCTGGATTACTGTGCATACACAAGCAAGGGCGTGCAAATATGAGTTTTATGTCACCTTTGTGCACACCCGCTGTGCTATGTACAGTTTGGCTAGTCTCCAGAATCTGACCCTTTGTCGGAAATATATCTTTAGTTCAGGTGAACTTCTGTATTCCATAGTACTCAACTAGAACAAATCATCTCAGAGTAGCATTCCAGAAAGGAAAACAATCTGTCATATATATTGCATAAGCACAAATTACCCTCAGCTCTTGTCTACTGTTCTGATCATAGCAACAGAGGGTCCTGTGGCACCTTTGAGACTAACAGAAGTATTGGGAGCATAAGCTTTCGTGGGTAAGAACCTCACTTCTTCAGATGCAAGTAATGGAAATCTCCAGCAAAAAAACTTCAGGACCAGACTCCAAAGAGAAACTGCTGAGCTCCAGTTCATTTGCAAATTTGACACCATCAGATCAGGATTAAACAAAGACTGTGAATGGCTATCCAACTACAGAAGCAGTTTCTCCTCCCTTGGTGTTCACACCTCAACTGCTAGCAGAGCACCTCACCCCCCCCTGATTGAACTAACCTCGTTATCTCCATACTGATTTATACCTGCCTCTGGAGATTTCCATTACTTGCATCTGAAGAAGTGAGGTTCTTACCCACGAAAGCTTATGCTCCCAATACTTCTGTTAATCTCAAAGGTGCCACAGGACCCTCTGTTGCTTTTTACAGATTCAGACTAACACGGCTACCCCTCTGATACTTGTTCTGATCATGAAGATTTGACTAATGTTTCAGCACAGCTTTCACCAAAATCGATTAAAAAAACCCCTAAGTTCCCAAATGACTTTTTATTTTTTTAAAGGAGAAAGATCTAGTAAAAGGAAGTCCAGATTTATAATTACAAATTGGATTGCAAACTACAAAAATGATATCACTAACATCATCTGTTTAGAAAGTCTTTCCCACACAACTAAAGTATAAATAAAAACAGATGAGTAGAGCTGATAATAATGAATTAAAAGTTACAGAGGGTGCTGTGGCACCTTTAAGACTAACAGAGTCTTAAAGACTGTTAGTCTTAAAGGTTCCACAGGACCCTCTGTTGCTTTTTACAGATTCAGACTAACAGGGCTACCCCTCTGATACTGAATTAAAAGTTGATATTCACATCATTCCAAATCAAGTTGATTTAGTCAAAGCATCCAACTATGAAATGCACAGAATAAGTAACCATGTACAGTAAAATCACAAGCACCAATGCTGTATTATATACAGTGTTAGTACTATATAATCATTCCTCTGATTTCTCTTTCAGATAATGAAAATAGTCCCCAAAAGTAGAGGGCTTTCTGTCTGTGTCTAATCATTGAGGACCTGATCTCAGGAGAACAGGAACAAGATTCTTTTAAGTGGTTTCAAAATACTGTGATAGCTGGAAAAAGGAAAATAGACTATGCTTTGTTCCACTGGATATCAAACAGAATTTTATTACAGCAAACATATATGTTTCATAATACTAAATAGTATGTGCTATCTAAACAAAATGGTTGGTCAAAGGGTTCCTAAAAGATCCAAGTCCCAAATGAATTTTGTAGCTTCACAGAAGGAAAACTGAAATCAAATATTTAGGGTTCATCTTTTTGAAGTACTTTTTTTCCCCAGCTCTTCCATATGAAAAAGTAATTACTGCTCCCATAAAGAAGCTTCTTTTGAACTTAATACCTCAGTATCTCCACCATTTGTATTAATTATACACAAAACATTCTGTCCACATAGAAAGTCACTGTTCTATATTACCTACCTTGCAGAGGTGTTGAGGCCCATTAGCAGGGCCGGCTCCAGGCACCAGCTTAACAATCAGGTGCTTGGGGCGGGCAAGGGAGAGGGGCGGCACCTGCGGCAATTCGGGGACGGCAGGTCCCTCACTTCCTCTAGGAGCGAAGGACCTGCCACTGAACTGCCGCCGCCAATCGCGGCTTTTTTTTTGTTTCCAATTTTTTTGCTTGGGGCGGCAGAAATGCTGGAGCCGGCCCTGCCCATTAGCTCCTTTTCTGTAATTAGAATCTCACAGGAAGTGCCTTGCACCCAGGTGGAGTCTCAGTGAAGTTGGTGCAGCTTTATATGTGCACAAGGATCTGGCTGTAAGGATCTGATTGCAACATCTGATCCTAAGGCTCTGATCCCACAAAGACTTAAGACTTGCCTATATGAGGAAATTGACTGGAATAGCACCCTGTGTGGAAATTCTCATCTTGGAATAAAAGCGCCTTTTCCTAATTTAGCTTAATCTGTTTTGCAGAATAAATACATACCTGTAAATCTGTAAAGCAGATTAATAAAATCAGGAAGAGTCACTCTTATTCCAGAATAAAAATGTCTACACAGGGAGCTATTGAGGAATAATGTATTCCACATTAACTGTTCCAGTCAATTTCCCTGTGTAGACAAGCTCTTAGACACATGCTTGCTTTGACCTGTGAGCAGTCCACTTAGAGTCAATGGGGCTATTCACAAGTTGTAAATTTACACACATGCATTAGTCTTTGCAGGATCAAGGTCTATGTTGGTAAAACAACTTGGGACCCTCAGATGAAAGGGACTGTGTAGGTGACATGTATTTATTGTTATCAATCTCTTGCTATTTAGATAATTTTGTTAATTTAATCAAGCCTCTGCTTGAATTGTAGAGAGAGAAATAAGCATCTTAAATCATCACAAACTAGAAATAAATGTAGTACTCCTGGCCTAAGACCTTGTCATCCAGATCCTCAGCTTGTCCAAGTTAAGTATGTTGATTTACACCAGCTGAGGATCTGTCTCTGTGTTTAAGTTCCTGCAGGAATACATTTAAACAGCTGATCAGACCCCTTAACATGTGGATTTATAATGAAATACTGATAGACTTTTTCTAGGTGATCTGCTATAACACAGACATGGTGTGCGCACATGCGCGCGCCCACACACATTATGCATAGGCCTACATCTTTACAGATAGTACACATATCAATATATTTTTCATGCAACTAGGATTTCATTACAATGGTGTAAAACTCCAAACAGAATAGTCACTGTAAAGTAATTGCATTCATTAGCATGAAGGATGCTTAGCTATACTTCATTTTCAACCCTTTTGTTGAGAGTGATTATTTCATAACCACCTGAATCTTATTATCATATCTTATTACGTGACTGATTTAACAACACAGGGCAAATATACCACAGAGCTAAAGCTCTAAATGTTTTTTTTTTTAAATCAAAATTAGATGAGGAAGAGCAAATTTTAAAAAGCTGAAAAAACTTGTATTTCAGAAAGGAAGCACAATTTTGGAGAAACTGGGTTCTTATTATTTATGAAACATTTGTAAATTCTTAATATCGATAACTCAAAAAAATATTGATTTTTTTGCTGACTTTGTGGAGGCATTTGTACTAGCTTCAATTCCTTAAAGTCCCTAATAACCACTTCTGTGGCAACATATATTTTTGTACCATGCTACAACAATCTCTGGTATCAATTATGAGCTTTACAGTAGGGATGTGCACAGCCAAAAGAAGTGTTGTGTGAATCGTAGCCATTTTCACTGTTCTCAGAGAGCGAGAGGAAGCAAGCACTTAGTGCCTGGAACTGTTCAAATAATATTGGTTGAATCTTATTTTTAATTTTGTGATGCATTGTGAATATGTATTCTCAGGACCTGACTCCCACATGCAATAATGTATTACACCAGGACCAATCCTACTGATTTCCAGTGAATTGTTTGCAGAGCAATGTACTACTTAGTATGAGTGGCAGAATAGGCTCTCAATTAATGTTTTTTCACTCAATGAAAAGACTGCCTCCCATTGACTTCAATGGGATTTGTATCAGTTCCCTTTCATGTCTCTCTAATCATGTCTCTTTCACACGTAAACCTTAGCCAAACCCACAAATTGTATTTTCCCAAACACACACATCAGCCTTGGCTTGTGCATTAAGGCTTGTTTTTTTCAGAGGTGTTGAGCACCCATGATTCCTATTAATTTCAACCAGAGTTGTGTGAACTCAGAACTTCTGAAAAAAACAGGCCCTTAAGATATCAGATAAGGCCCTGATTCAGCTGGTTATATAACCATGGGCATAAACTTAAGCAAGTGTTTAAGTGCCTTGCTGAGTTGGACATTGAATGAATAATTTTGTCAGATATATTTGATTTTACCAGAAATCACAGCCTGCCAGGAATTCTGATGCAGTACATCTAGTGACTTAATACTGCAAGTAAACATATTATTACTTTGTGAATACATACTGTATATGAGACCTTAAAAACTAAATAAAACAAATACAAATCAGTTTTACAAAAGAACATGCAAAGACATCAAAGACTAAACTTTAAGTTAGTTATTATTTTGCAATTTTTGATAAGTAATAGATTTAAAATAAATGTCAGTGTTACTAAAAGGAAAAGACTTTCATTCCTCAGTACAATATTAGCATATTTCTTTTTTAAATTCAGCAAATTGTCTAATGTGATATTAAGGGTGAGATTTTAATGGCAAAGGGTTGAAATATGACAATGAAACCATAAATTAAACTCATACAGGAATATTCAACATGATGTAAAGTAATTCCAAATACTATGGGCTATATCAGTCCATGACCACCCTGAATCCCTCAGCTGTTCTGGCCTTTGAGTAGATGAGGTGGAACAAAGGCTTCTTTCATTCCCCACATCCAGCCCACTCACTCTGAGGAGGGAATAACTGGGCACATAGCACCTGCTTACTGATGTGCAATCAGACACACCCAAGGTCCAAGTAGCCCATGTAGAGATATAAGGAGATATCTTAACTCACATTATTCCCTTGTACATAGGTCAAGTCATGGTATAGCTTTACGTAAAGAGGATTGCTCCCTCCTGGCAACTCCTTCTCATCCTACAGGAACATCAGGGATTTTGGTGAGGAGGCCTCAGGTAGCTTCCGCTTCCTACTCTAGTGGCAGACACCATAGAAAGACAGAGTGAGTTTGCTGGGTCCCTTTTCCTAGCTAACATCTCAGACATGCTCTCCTTTTACTATTATTATCTAGGTAACTCTGAGACTCATTGTTTTTCGATTAAATGTGAGATGAGTGTGTGCTGTATTTTTTTGTGAATGATTTTGTCATGTTGAACTTTTAATATCCTCTGTATTGAATTATTTGTGTAATCATGGCTTTTTATTTTCCATACATTATTTTAGTTGTGGACAGACTTTTTTAAGCTAAACAATGAGAGTGGAGCATCTTTAGACAACTGAAAATCTATAGCAAATAGTGCTGGAGAGAACCTAGTTGAGACTATGTTGTGCAATAATATACATTCTCTTCATTTCAATTTGCTAATATATTTGGACCCGATTTTCTTTTAGGGGGGAAAAAAATCTAAGTGTTACACAAAATAACTTGACTTACAGTACAGAGCAAATGCCATCTGATGGTACATTAAGTCATGAAATGGAGCAAAAGCAAACATATACAATGAAGAATGACTTTGTTTTCATAAGAAGTTGCCATGAGTACAAGCTGTGCCAAATCAAGCCTTCCCAATCACTAGTAGTAACCTGATGAGAGAAGCTGTGCGGCTGCTTGTTGTGAAATGGAAAATTTGTGCTCAGGAAATCTTATTTAGCATGTAAATACATTACTATTTCTGTTCTTATTACCATATCTTGTTGACTGCCTTGGGAAATAGTGCAGATGAGATTATCCCTTACTACCCTAGGAGGAGGCTGTTTGAAAGGCATTAATTTAGACTGAAGTGTAATGTGATAATCTAGGGAAATATGCAAGAGTATGATCAGAATAATCATAGTTTTATCTGCTTTTAGGTTTATTGCTCTAATAGTTTTATTACTCCCTTGCTGCCTAGTTATTTTATATTTTTGTAAGTTATTTCAATAAACAATTAGTTTAGCCAGATTGAACATCTTATTCATGGACAGCATTCTGGGACTTATTTAATATTTTACATTAATTATTCCTTTGAACTACCTCTTTTTATTACACATACACTATGATATACACTACAAGATGCAGGAGGGGCTAGCTGCCTTGAGTACTTACCCGTTGGAAACCCTACGTCCGCAACCCAGGCAATTAGCTCCTCTGATGCTTGTGCTGCCACAGCTATGTTCTATTTTTAGTGTACTAGCTTGATGAGAGCTAGCACAAGTATATCTCCACGAGCAGGAAATCACATCCACAGCTCACCGTGTAAACACACCCACAGTGAACCTTTCTCTGTGCTAGCTCCTAATGAATACAGATTCAACTGTAACGTCCCTGACCTGATCTTATACTATGCTATGGGATTGGTCCTAGCTACCTTAAGACATCACTTTCCTCTCCTCAGATATCACCTCCCTAAATAGCTACATTCTATTCCAGTGTATAGAGCGGGAGAGGCTTCTGCATGCAGTAAACAATTGTTTTCCAGGAACTGGATTTAGATTAAGGCACTCCATCCAACAGCCGTAGACTTCCCTTCTTTCAGAACACATTGCAAAATTCACTTATTCCATTTAGATTTCCCGCTATTTTTTTTACTGCTGGCAAACATAAATAAGCAAACACCTATAAACAAATCAAGGAAGAAAGAGAAAGATGGTTGAGAGGCAGTGAGATACTATATATTGAGGGCCATATGTGGACCTATATAGACAGTGAGAAGTCAGGGTTTCCTACTAGCATGGTAAGAGCCAATCACTGTGATCAAGAATAGCCACGTCTATATTTTGTATCAGTATTCATATTCTGTGAAGACCTATAATACATGTAAATGTAATGAATCAAAATATTTGTGATCTGCCGAACTGGGAGTAAGTCAGACTATACCACTTCATCTCAAATGCTTGTGAAAACAACTACCCTGTGAAAATCAGTGGATGAGAGAGACAGAGAACAGCAGCCATCTGGTACCACTTGGAAAGTAGCCTAACAAAGTGGGATTGGGAGCCAAACGTCAGAGCTTTTCCAAAAATCCCAGTAGACTTTTAAAATCTAGAAATGAAGAAAAAGTATCATTCTTTAAAGGAGTCAGCAGACAATCTTTTGACTTACTGCCTGTTTGTTAATCCTTTACAGGCTAAGAAATTTGAGAGAGAATGAATGGAATCTTGAAGATGGAAGCACAAATAGACTAAATTTAATAGTTAGATGAATGGCTTTAATATACCACAATACATTTTTTTTTCTACTTTCCAGACTCATGGCAGACTGCCTGACTCTCTTGATAGAGATACACAGACATACTCAGAAGACAGGTAACTACTGCCAAACATGAAGATATGAGGCCAGGTTCTGCTTTTGGTTAAACTACTGCAAATCTGATGGAACTCCATCAATTTTAGTGAACTCACTCCAGTGTAACCAAGAGCATAATTTCACCCATTCGATGAAACATAACAGTAGCTGCTCTGATGACAGCTGCTACTACAGTATATTTTTTCCATATCATCCAAGAATAGGAGGATTCCCTTTTAAAGAAGTAAGCGAAATCTAATCAAGCTTGATATACAAGACAGCATATTGAGCTGCATCCAAGTAGCCCATGTATAATAACCCCCTCTGACCCTCTTCAGCTTCACAATATCCCACTCTCCCCAGACACCCATACTGCCTAAATCTATGTGGTATATCTTGTGGCATAAATGCCAACGCTTAGACTTGGCCAGGAGAAAGGACCGATATTTTCAGAATGAGTGATTCTGAGTGCTCCAATTTTGAATCCTCAATTTGAGACACCTTTAAAGGGGCCTGATTTTCACAGGCAGGTGCTCAGCACTTTAAAAAAAGAATCAAGGCCTTTGAAAATGCCACAAATAAGACCCCAAAAATGCAATGTTGGATTCAAAATTCAATGTGTAACGTAGAAATAATGCGTAATGGATTTAAACGAATACTCCCACATCCTACGATCCCCTCACTTCAGACAAATTTGGATCCATATGCCGTGGTGTTGGTTCATCTTTAGAAATGACCATTGAAAAAATAATTCAGGCAATTAGCAATTGATGATATGACTCAGGAATTTAGTTGCCTCTTTGTTGATGCTCAACTCTTTGATAACACATGATTTTCATCTTGACTTGCATTAGGTTATGTCAGGTGACATCCCAGCACTGAACAAGAGATAGGCAAACCCAATCAGATGAAACACAAACACACACAAATCTTCAACCATTTTTTTCTTTCTTTGCTTAAAATGTATATGTCACCACTATTCAGTTTTGTTAGCTAAACTTAGAAGTGGAAGTACCAAAATACTATAAGAAAGTACTGCAATTTCTTTGTCTTTTCCAAACCTAAGTAGTATTGCACATACAACCCTAACTCAGCATGAAGAACGTGATGTGCTGAACATGAGCTCCCAGGGCAATGCTGTGGCAAAAAAGGGCTAATGCCATCCCTGAATGTATAAACAAGGGAGTAATGAGTAGGGAGGTGCTTTACCTCTGAATATGGCTTCAATGAGACCATTAATGGAAAACTATGTCCAGCTCAGGTGTCTACATTTCAAAAAGGGATATTGGAAAAATTAGAGAGGGAACAGAGAAGAGCCACAAAAATGATTTCAGGGCTGGAGAAAATGCCTTAAAATGAAAGACTTAAATAGCTAAATCAAAAAAGAAAAATGAGAGGTGAGTTGATTACAACCTAAAAGTACCTTCATGGGGAGAAAATACTGGGTACTAAAGGGCTCATTACTCTGAAGCCGAACAAATTCAAATTAGAAATTAGGCACAAATTTTTAAGAGTGAGGGTGATTAACCATTGGCACAAGCTACCAAGTGAAGTGGTGGATTCTCCATCTCTTGATGTCTTCAGATCAAGACTGCATGCCTTTCTGGAAGTTATGATTCAGACAAACACAAGTTATTTGGTTCAAAACAGGGGTAACTGGGTTAAATTTCACAGCCTGTGATATACAAGTGGTCAGACTAGATGATCTCATGACTAAATGGCCTTAAACTCTATGAATCTCTGAATGTTATAAACTCACTTTAATTATCTTTCCCATATAGTAAAATCATTCAAGGATACTGAATATCAGCAAGAATAAAGTATCCTGAAAAAGGCTTTAGATAGTGTTGATATTGTATTTCTGATAGGCCTATCTGAATATTTAATCGAGAGATATGTGTTTGGTGCAAAAATCCATCTAGAAATAAAAGAAAGAGAAATTGTAGGGGATGTCAGTAGTGTCTATAGGAATCTTGGAGCAGATTAAAAAACTTCACCCATTGGTTAAAGGCAGTCAAGGTAAATAGTAATGGCAGATAATGACTAAAACCAAAATAAAATAGAGCCTGGATTTTGAATAAAATGTTTAAAACCCATGGAGAAAAGCAGTAATTGAAACAAAATCCATTTCCAATTTACACATTTGAATAGTGGAATAAAATTATGCTAATCTAACATATCTGCCTTATTGTGCTTTTCCATTCATTATGCTGCATGCATAAATATGAGATGGTTATTATCCCTTTGATAATAGTCCTTACTTATCTGCTTCAAATTGGTATGCTCTTTTTAAGCACTGCAAATGCAGTCTTTTGAAGGATCTTGTTTACCAAATGAGCTTTCTCTGCTTGTTATATTGTATTTTAATTTAGTTTTGTTTACATCATGTAAACTGTATTACAAATTCTATTTACTAAATTGTATTATAGGTTGTGTGGTGTCTACACATTACTGGGTGACTCCCACTTCATCTCTGGAGGACTCTTTGAGTTTCCAACTCATAGGAAGCACACGACATGAGAACAGATTAAAAGTTATTCTAGTCTGACATCCTATCACTACCAATGACCAACAATGAATGCTTTAGAGGAAGATGCAAGCTCCTCACACAATGCCCCTAATTGTGGAGATATGTCTTCTGCAATCCCAGCTGGTGATCACTTTATGCATGAAGACTGAGTGGTGGTATAATTTGTATACTAGTGAGTGTAATGTCAGGTGCTACTTTTATTCTTACAATTGCTAATATAACTATATCGAACACTGTTTGTGGGTTCAGCACTGTGCAAAAATATAAGGCCTGGTTACACAGTTATATAGCACCCTACAGTTCAGGCATGGGGGCCAGATTTTCAAATGTTCAGCACCCACAATAAGGGACAACGTTCAGAAGCACTGAGCAGCTCCAGTTGTGACACTTATGGCCAGAGTATCAAAAGAGCTTGCCTTGCTTGGGGCACATTGGGTGCTAAGCTGTTTTGAAAATCTGGCCCATAGGGCACTAGGTTAGGATCTAGTCTCAGAGTGGTGCCTGTTTTTTAAAAAATGTAATGTAATTCTTTAAGTCTTATTAAATTTTTTGCCTTACTATCCTTCCTCTCCATTCTCTGATACTGGCAAATGTTAGTGTTGGGATTCAATATACATATGCCAATAATACAAGATTGTTTGATTGGTATTTTTAAAAGTGTGTGTGTTCTTGCTTTTTTTTGTGTGTAATTGTGGGTTATAAACTAGTAAGCTCTGAATATTTTGATCAACAAAGAGCATATTTGCTCGGTAGATGCTTTGGCTATTACAGAAAGTGCTTTTAACCATAGCTCTTTCATTGATTTCTGCTGAGTTTTACTTTTAAAGGGTGTAAGAAGGTCAAAATGAGATATGGTTACAGCAAACTACATGGAAAATCAAATTAGTAAAAAAAAAAAAAACCCTTGTTTATCAAACAATGACATCAGGAGAGACATTTATAAAAGAACAGCACTGGATAATTTGTCCTGGGCAGCTCACCACACCTCTGCCACTAATCACCAGCTACAGGCCCCAATTCAGGAAGAAGTTAACCACATTTAAATCCTATTGAAGTTAAACTCATGCTTGAAGTTAAATACATGCTTAAGTGTTTGCTGAAGAGAAATAAACTGACGTCCATGCTTAAATTTATGCAAGTGTTTAACTGCTTTGCTGAGTTGGAACCATAATAAGTATTTTCATCACAAGACTAACACTTTTCTCTATTTCTGCATATCTATTTTTACTGTTCAATCTTTACTTATTAAACTAAGTTCTACTTGTATTCTGTATTTGGGAAATTTGGCAAAGATTCACGGAGCTCCAATTTATTAATTGAGTTCTACTGCTGTAAAAGTTGTAACAATTTTTATTTTGGAATCATACCAAAAACATTGCATCATGTAAATGTGCATAAAAGTTTAATTTAAATTTAATCAGTGATGCATAATCCAGAGCTCTCTTTTTTTCTGTTAAATTTAATTATTGCTGACTTCTTCTATGGTCTAACCCTCCTCTTAGTAGGAGACAAACACCATATCAAATATCATAAAATGTAGATTAACATTGAAGAGGTAATGAGCTTCCTTGCCTTTTTTTGACACAAATGAGAGTTGGATGCTGAATACCTATCAGCATTGTATATCAGGAGCCCAAATCAGAACACTGGATCTGAGGTCCCTCAAACTTTGGGGAAGTTGGAATCTGGATCAGATCTGCACTTCATGTGTTGGATCCATCTCCACTATCACCAGCCATCAAAATTTGCCATGTGTTTTGCTATTAGCTATTGCCACCACTTTCCTCGCCAGGGTGTCTTAACACCTTTGCTCACTTTTACTTTGCCTGGTATAGCAGACTTTACTTTTATAGGAGAAAAAGTCATTTAAACTTTGAAACTGCTTTGGCAATTATTAATAGTGGAACTTGTGCATTGCAGAGTAGAAAAGATCCTAAAAGAGGACTGAATTTCACCCAAAGCATTGCTCAGACTTAAGCTGGGCAGAGTTGTAAGGAGGAGGCATAGATAGGCCTCCCAAAACAAGTATAAAGCACCACACTCAATTCCCAGTTGTAAATTAGCTGGGAAAGGAACTGAATTAAAAAGTTTTCCTTAAACGAGAGGAGGAATTGAAATGGTTCATCTTCACCTATGTGGAAAATCTTTTCTGGAAATAATGGCTGAAGAAGCTTCATGTTTGTGGTAGAGCAAGAGAGGTAGCCAACTGCCTTTATATTAACTAAATGTGCATCATGACTTTAGGATCAGCTTCCATGGACAGGTGATGCTCTTTCAGGAATTTGCGGACATATTCAGAAGAAAAAGAAAATAATACAGCTGTTTTCTTTATGATACCCACAGCCACCAGTCAATGATGCATTTCCCAGATTAGAGGTTTTTTACTTGAACAATAGGAGCAATTAGTGGCATCCACATATTTAGGCCACCTGCTAAAATCAACTGTTTGGTACTAAAACATCATGCCATGAATATAGAGTAGTCTGACTGTTGCCAAGCATAAAAACAGGAGTGTGGTTGTTAATTTCCCAGGGTACATGCCTGACTCATGTGTTTTGCAGTGTTCCAGCTTGAGCGACAGAAGTGGAATAGGGTATGTAAACTGAATTAAGGATGTCTTGTTATAATACATGCCAGGTTTTAAAACTGACTTGATCTGTCCTTCGAATTTCTCTTTGCTTGGAAATGTGCATCCTAAAGATGTTCTTGCGTATATAAAATAGTCCACAGGATGTATTCAAAGAAGGTTATTACTTTTCTGCTTTGGGAGCAGCACTTAGAGCAAAATAAGGTTGTTCACATCTCTTTTGTGCTCTTTCTCACTCTCTGTCTTCTAACTGCAAATAGTTTTCTCCAGTTTTTCCAGAGGCAGGGAAAATAAAATATTTTTCTTCAGTAACCAATAACAGGAACATTGTAAAATATTGTAGTGACATAATTTTTGTGAGCTTTATTTTAGACACCTTGCTCATCAACTTTCATTTTAAATAATCATTTTCACTTTCAAGGTTAAATGTAATTGTCTACTGCAGATACTGCAACTGCAGTTAGCAACATCCCATGTTCTAAGAAAATACAGTAGCATGTCATGTATTGAGCAGTTTTACTTCCCTCCCAGCAGTGGCTCTGAAACCAACTTGGTATAGAATTAACATTGCTGTTGCTAGATGTTAAGATTCTCCAGTACAATGGTCAAAGGTTACATTAGAAAAGGTAACCCAGCTCAATACTATATTCATTTGATATGTACCATTCTCTGACAGACATTAAAGGGATCTATCGCACACATAATCTGAGTTATTAAGGATTTTTTAGAAATGGCCAAACCAAAAAAAGTCTTTTCAGGTTGACATGTAATGAATTTTTAAATATTTTTTGTTCATTTCAAAATGAAATATTTCATTTCATTTTTGAGGGGTTTAAAAAGTCTTTTTAATTAAAAAAAATAAAATTGAAGTAAAACTCAAAATAAACTTTTGTTTTGAATCAATTCTGAAAATGTTGAAATGAAACATTTTGACTTTTTTGCAGTGTTGCTTGTTTTATTTTATGATGGGTGCATTGGCCCCACACTGGCCTCTAAGTGGTTAATAGAGCCCTAGACAGGCTGCGCAGGAGGTAGCAGCCAATCGGGGCCTGGCAGGCCCATATAAGAAGAGCTGCAGGGCTCTAAAGGTTCCATTATTCCCTGGCAAACAGAAGGGAGTTAGCACTCTGGACAGAGCCTTGCTGTTATCAGGGACTAGGGGAGCTAGAGTGAGCTCCTGCCTGGCTGCTGGGATTTGCACACTGAGACCCAGAAGCAGGGGTGAAGAAGGTGCTTGGGTTGTGGGGAAAGGTACTGAGGAGCGGGAGGGGATGCAACATGAGGCTGCCATCTTCTGGGTCCCTGATCTGGAACCTGGAGTAGTTGGCAGGCCCAGGTCCCCTTTTCACCTCCCCTCCCCAATGGCCACTGAGGGAGTGACTGGGACAGTTGGACTGCTGCACATGTCCCCAGAAGGAGGGAGCACAGATTGTGAAACGCCTCTCTGTATCATGAAGGAGATACCACGGTGTTTGGAGTAACGTGGGTCCGGGAGCAGAAGTGATGTCAGGTGAGGCACCACCAGGAGAGGGCGTACCAACCTTGCGGAACTAATCCTCAAGGCACCAGTGTGGTGAGTGAGCACAGTCACATACTGAAACAGCAATTTCAATGAGAAATCAGAAAATGTTTTGGTAGACCCAAGGCTCCAGTCCCAGGTGCAGTGGAAATGGTAGGGTTCATTGCACAGATGAGACATGATTGACCTCACTGTTACGTCTCTAACCCCTCCTCTCAGCCTTTCCCCCCCTTCTCTTATTCTTACCCTATCCTTTCTCCATTTCTTTTCTTTCTCTCTCTCTCTCTCTGCCCCCTCCCCCCCCCCCCCCGGTCATTTGTACACAGGGACACTCAGAAGAAACTGAAATAAATTAAGCTAAAATGAATTAAGGCCATGTCTACATGGCAAGTTATCAAACATAAAATAGAACCTTGAATGGCAAAAGTCTCTGCTAATGTAAATGGGTGACTTCAACTCTGAGAGACTTTCCACTCAATGACTGGTGAAGGGAGAAGGACTTGGGCTTGATGCTGGAATTACTAGGTGAAATTGTATGGCCTGTGTTATGCAGGAGGTCAGAGTAGACTATCACAATGATCTCTCCTGTCTTTAAAAGCATGATCTCTGTGAAGCTTTTGATGACAAAATCCCATCTCCCTACAACGAGCTTTTTGTAGTGTAAACTGAGGGCATAGCTACACAGGGACACTCAGGAAAAATTCAGCCAGATTAGCTGAAGGTGCAAATTTAAAGTGCATTATTTAAGTGCATTAAACCACTCTGTGGGGCTTCATTCAAGTGTGATATGGCATTATGTACATAGAAAGTCAGTGCATGACAGCGAGGATGTAAATTTACAATGCACCAGCTTGCCATGCAGTAAAATCCTATGTGGACATTGCTACAGCATCCATATAGGGGTCAATAGGCTTAATTCACTTTTATGCTTTTATAGATGTCCTATGTTTAATATTCCTGGCATAAAAAAAATAAAATTCAGAATTATGTCAAAATGGTGAATTTTGCAATATTATCATACAATTCCCAAGTTTTAAACTAAATGAGTTTGAAAATTTTGTGAATACACTGAAGGAAAAATGTACAACTACACTGGGAATTGCCTTCAATAGAATTATTTCCCATTTAGGATTATGAACTTTCTGCAGTTAGGCCAAGTTCATGTTGAACGCTCTACTTTTAATTTTAAGCTTGGTAATGTGCTTAGATTATTAAATGTGGTACTGAGAAAAAGCAATATAATGACTTCTATCATTTAAGCAATACCGTTTGAAGTGTGATCTGATCCATGAGGATGTCTCTGAAATCAAAGAACAATTGGATTATTCATTCTTCTCATGAAATTGCTGAAAATATTTTTAGTCCAGTAAACCTAAACAGAACGGGCAGTGCCTTGGCATGACTTATGCTTATATTTCTCAGGAATTTCTAACAATGTTATTTTTCACAAATTAATATTTAGAGTAGCATTTTGATGGAGAATACAGCTTTATGCTAAGTTTTCCTCAGAAATATTTAAAACATTAATGAACAAAAAACAACAGTCTGTGTGTTGCATTCAGTTCAGATTTAGCTTGCTTTCTTTTGCTTGGAATCCTTTGAAGCCTTTTGAACCAGCTGGTGTCTCCATAACTCTTCTTTGTTTTTGTTTTAATGTTGCAGCTTACACTATGTGCATAACACCACCTTAGCTAGTATGCATATTAGATTTGAAACTAAGTAATGTATCAAGTGTCCTGCGTCCCATTCTTAGGAATTTACATGGTTCTCAGAATAATAGCACTATCGATAATGAGTTAATGTAGGGCCTCATTCAAAGCCTATTGAAGTCATTACAAGCCATTCCATTGACTTAAATGGACTTTGAATCAGGCCCTTAATATGTGACTGGTTGACATATATATCTCTAATTATTTCACTGGAAGTCACCAGACATTTTTAAATTCTACAAAGCCTTTGTATTTGAATGTAGTCACGCTAACTCTGCTTAGCATGATCCTGAACAATTAAAATTGAGCAAGCTAAAAGAAATTACACAGAAAAACAGACTATTTGGAACTTAATAGCCTTTGTAATGACATTGTATTCTTAAGAGTAAAAAGGCAGATAAATTGGAGCAGGAGCTGTGGGTGAGTGCTGCTTGCCCAAGCCTGGGAAGAGAAGCTGCTTGCCCAACCATCTGCCTTTAACCCTTTGAATCTTCCCTCAGAGGTTTGACCCTGCCTGCTAGCAACTGCACCTTCCAGACATTATTGTTACCATCACCAATTAACAGGGTTGGATTTCCAATGGCAGCATAAGCAGCATCGCCTCTGCCTAGATCTATGTGATCTGTTATGTCCCTGGATAAATGACCACACATTACAGAGGGTATTTTGGAAGTCAGGTGGTGAGTCATCTGTGCAACATATACATTAACACACACCATGCTGCCTTTTGTTGTTTTCCCCCAATCTGTCCTGGATTATGGATACCTAGAGCAAACACTCTGAGATAAATTAAAATCAGTCTGTTCTACACAACCTGATAATTACTGCTGCCTGTAAGATCTACAGTGCGGGGTTGCTGTTCTGGTAGGAAGACCTGTTAGAACTCTATTCAGCCTAAATGTGCCTAAAAACCTTTCAGCCTGAAGCATCCATTGCTTGCTGCCAATGTGGACTAATCCAAAACCCATTTATATCAGTGGCAGTCTTTTTCATTGTCTTTGCAAAGCGGATGTTAATTTACACTTCCCTTTTCAGTGGGTGGTGTAATTATGGTATGGCATCTCCTATGTTCCAAGGACAGTTCATGCTGTGAAATTTAATGAGTAGTTCTGTGTCTGGCAGATCTATGGGCTTAGACCTACTTTATGAAGGCTTGGAAACCATGATTTCCGCAGTCCAAATTGATACTTCCAAAGCATTAGCACTTACACTGCATAGAAGTAATCATTTTACATTTATTGCTACAGTGTCTATTTCAAGCTTCAGCAACTGTGTGTGAAGGCAGCAACAACATGGAGTAAACCTATTGGTAAACTAAGTCAATTTCTTTTTCTTTAAATCATCAGACTAGAAAATTACAAAGCTGAAAATAGACTTTTTTCACTTGAGGCAGAAAATTATTTTCAAATCTACACCAGACAAATGTACTGTATGCTTGCTTTGTCCATCTCCATAGCAAAAATTGGTTGATTATTAGAGCTGGTCAGAACAACTGTGGTGGACCCATTTTCCATCAGAAAATTTAGTTCTGCCAAAATTGAAAAGACCTGCAAAATCCATCTTCATTTTTGTCAAGATTGTATTTCAGAGGAAAATGGGGTCAGGGTAGTAGTGAGGAGCGGGAGTCCAACAATGTTCATGTCCCATCAACAGTTTCAAAATGAAACATTGATATGTTTGTTTTGAAATGAGTTTTGGTTTCAAAATGTCTAATTTTGTATTGTATTATATTATACTATAACAAAGTCAAAATTGAAGCAACACTTTGCTCAATCTGAAATGATTTTCCCCCCAAGAATTTTCTGTCTGAGAATTTTGAAATGTCCAGGTTTTGTTTCACTTCACAATGAACAAAACTTTGAAATCTTGAAATTCTTTGGGAAATAGTATTTATACACTGGTTCCCAGGGCAGAGGTGAAAGCTCTGTGTCCTAATTACTATGGGTTTTGATTATTCTCATAGTGCCGCAGAAGGAATTGTGGGATGTGCCCCCAGAAGTTTCAGCAATATACATGTGTGAGTGAAGCACCAGCGAGGACACAGTAATGCAGTAGGCAGTGTGGCTGCCCAGTGTAAATCAGGAGTAATGCCAACAAAGTCAGTGGAGTTACAATAGTGTAAATCTGGTATTAGTAGGAGGACAATCAGGCCCTGTGTGTACTTTCTAGACACCATAATATTAGGGAGTAGGGCATCTACAGGATGTAGCTGTTGTTCTTATAGCATTTACTAGGAGCAATGTTCTGATGTCAGTATTTGGAGCTGTTCCCAAAGTTGTTTGCTGTGGAACAGTTTAAGAAAATGGTAACCACTTCCTGGCCCTATGATGAGCATTTTACTAAGGAATAGGCTGAAGACTGGATTTACCAAGGAATGTAGTTATGCAGCTGGTGAGCTACACTTGGAGAGCTTTCCTGCCACTGAGAGGAGGAAGATAAAGCCCCAAACTAAATTGATCTCTGCTGAATGTTATAGACCTGTCATTGCAGAGTAGCAAACATTAAACCTCTCATAACCCCATGAGGGGATTGTGTTGGTGGGTTGAATAAATATGTACTCAGTTGGCGCACATGTTCTTTTTGGTTTGTTTTTTAAATCTGTTTAATTTATATGGTGTGTATTCACCATTTTGGGATTTCACTGAGAAGATGAGTTCTCTAAGGGACACAGAGAATTACAGGAGTTATATAGTCTTCTGTGTAATGAATTATGAATGCCAGTTACATCTGACCCAAGGTGGAAGCCCTCAAACATAGGGCTACAAGCAAAACAGCATGGCTGAAGGCCAACTGTCTAGGGAAAACGTAGAGGGTTTTTTCCATAACTGTGTTATATTGTAACAGCAGACTCAACAGCCCTAAGGAGCTCCAACCAGTATCGAGCTATCTGAATTGCAAACCCATTTTGTGTTGTTGGGGCAATGGGTATAAATCAGGAGCAGTTGGAAATTTTTGTTCAGAACAAAGTCAGGCCCCCTCCCAAACAGCAAGTGCTCCTGCACCCAATACCCCTTTCCTGGGAGAGAAACAAAACAGAGAGGAAACAGCAGGGACTTTTCTCATGTTGGCCTGAACAGTTTCCTCAAATGAACAAATTGGAAAACAGATTTCCCCTACAAAGGATTTAGTATTCTTAGAACAGAATCAGGCCAACTTCTGGGGCTCGTATAGCCAATCAGAGACATTGAGGGAAAGTGATTTTAACTGAGCCATGGCCATCTGCTTTCCCTTTCTCATTGGCATTAAGCAGTGCCTGAAAAAATGTGTATGTAATTTGGAACACAACCATGATATTTATCCTAGGTATGACACACACAAATATATTTTTGTGTGTGGATTTCTGGCCTCCCTCATAGACCACGTCAGGAACACAAAGCCATGCCTATTGGCATTTTTTCAATAGAAGCACAGATGCTACATTTGCCATCACTGCAGCTTCTGTTGCCTGTATTCAATTTCATATGAACTACCTGGCCAGATGTCCATGACATAGATGACCCATTGAGGGTCCTCTGGTACTGACAGAACCTGTTTAATGCCTGTGTAGCTGGCATGTTCTGTTCCCTATGCAGTTCCTTTTGGAATGTGCATTTATCAGTTCTGTTGCTTGCAATCCTGTGAAGAGAAGAAAGGAAATCTAAGTGATCACCCACTGCAAGCAACAGGGAGGCAGCGTGGTCCAATAGGCTGAGCACCAAAGCAAGATCAGGAAACCTCAGTTCTATCCCCAGTTCTGGCAGTGATCTGCTCTGTGACCTAAGGCAGGGCACTTTCCTTCACTGTACTATGCACAAAGTCAGACTAGATGACCACAGCGGTCCCTTCTATAATATATACACCATGATGGGCATTGGCAACCTTCCTATATTTACCATTTTTTGAATCCCAAGAGGTGAACAAGATTCACAGAACTTATATTGTGCACCTTGATGACTGAAGTCCCATTCCTCATATTAGACTCCAATTTTGAGCCCTGGAACCTGGATTTATGAATCACTGCTAGCCACCACATAATTGTCTGCCCCAGTCTAGTTCAATCAATGCAAAATTTCTTACATGATTTATTTTGATAGTAAATCCAATTTATTCCATGTTGCCATTGAATTTTAAAAGGTTCACGTTCTGCAGACATTTGTATTGACTAGGAGACAGTGCCTTGTAGAAGGTGTCAGGGGCAAATGGGTGTTGCAGCTGGGCAAGGAACAGTTAAGGATTTTTGTACCCACCAATGTGTGTGTGGGCAGTGAGGGGCTGGGGCTAGTTGGTTTATTATCCAGGTGGACTTTGGGACTTTTGCTCTTGAGAAGGGGGTTCTGATGGGGAGTATAAACCCCAACTGGCAGCAGACACTAAAGAGTTAATGAAGAAAATAATCACTAAACGGTTGATTAGCAACAACCTGGGATGAAAAATTGCAACAGATAGAGCAGGATGGATACTTGGAGAAACTGAGAGCCACAGTAGAGGAGCTCCACAGCATCAGGCAGGGAGGAACTACCTAAAGAAATCAATTTCCTGGCAGAAGGATCCAAGAGAGGTTACCATACAGAAAATTCCTGAGAAGGCCAGAGAGGAAGCAGTCCAGGGAGGCAGCAGGAGACCTAAACTGTCTTGAACTTCCCCATACAAGGTCTCTGGGCTGAGAACCAGAGGCAAGGGTGAGCCTGGGACCCCTATCATCTTACTCTGCCAAAGGGAAGGAGGGCAGAGGCTGCTGAAGCTGTAGACTGGGGGTGGAGGTCCTAACATAACACTACTGGACTTTATTTTTGTCCCATTTTTAACATCCTTTGTTCCTCCCCGATGAAGAAGGGAGAGGGAGATCAGGGCCGGCTCCAGCATTTCTGCTGCCCCAAGCCAAAAAAAAAAAAAGTCCCGATCGCGATTGCCGTGATCGGTGGTGGCAGTTCAGCGGCAGGTCCTCCACTCCTAGAGGGAGTGAGGGACCTGCCACCCCCCGAATTGCCACAGGTGCCGCCCCTCTCCCTTGGCCGCCCCTCTCCCTTGGCCGCCCCAAGTACCTGCTTGTTAAGCTGGTGCCAGGAGCCAGCTCTGACTGAGGGAGATATTGGGCCCACTCTGGGACTAGTGGTTGGAAGCTAATCACAGGCTCATTAGGGCCTTGGGATGTGACCCCCTTACTATCCTGAAAGGGGCTGGACTCAAACAACCCACTTATCTGCCATCCAATTATGAGAAAATAAAACATTCACTTGCTGTTTCTGGTAAAATGATCATCAGTGCAATAGTTAACAATGCTGACATTCACGCTATCATTAGCCTGCAGAGTCAACACTCCCTTGAGAGGAAAGAGACAGTTTACACCTTGCAGTGCTACTGTTCCAAACTGTCTACAGCCTCAGGTAGAAAACACATTCCCTTCACATTTAGGTTATCTATGTAGCCTTAATAAATCATAATATGCTTTAGCACTAAAAGTCCAGATACACTGTTCCTGGCATATGTCAGTTTAGTGACACAAATCAATCATAAACCTGTCTTAAGAAGCCAGTTAAACCCAGGTTACAGCTGTTTTGCATCTCTGGACGGATGCAAAGTGGTTGGGTGTTTGTTTATTTGGGAGTCGTGGGGTGTTTTTAAACAAAAGCTTAGAATCAGGAGCACAATTATGCAGCAATTTCAAAATAATCTGAAATTATGCAGCAATTTACATGTCTGTATAATCACATTAAACACCAGGCTCTGCTTGTGTCCCAGTTGTGTTTCCCTTTCAAAATGTTCAGCAGGTGCATGTTCCACTTCTGCCTTTTAATACAGAGGCACATGCCCAATTTAGTGGTACAAACCCTTGGAAAATGTAACCTATACTATATTTCTTGTAATCCCCAATGGCCTAAGCAATCAAACAAAAATATCATGGAGTGCAAGGAATTCTGTTGATGAAGGAAAAGTGATAATTGGCAAAATTAAAATATTATTTTTAAATGAGTGATTATATAAAGCAGTACAAAACTCAGAGCATCTATACATGGATGCATGCAGCCTCCAATAAGGTTCATTCTGAAAATGATAATGTGTTAATTTACTGCAGTCACACACAAGTGTGATAAACAGCTTCTCATTATGGACTGAAATAAAATGTTGCTCTTCCTAATGAGAGAATTCTCAATACAAAGTAACTTTTGAAAGACCTATTTTAATGAGGCTATTTTTAGCCCTTATTTTTCATATTTCCAAGTGAGATGAGATACAGGGTAGGAACAACTCAGTAAGATGAGTAAAAACAAATGGTTGAAATAATTGAGCAGTGACACAGTCTTACTTTACATATCTGTGATGAATAAGGTTTAATCTCCTACTGCTTTTTGTATCACACATTGGGCATTTTATATTCTTCCTCCCAAGCAAAACAGCAGGGAACTTAATCATTAAACAACAGCTTACTCTTGAAAAGCCCAGGGAGATTGGATCTTCATCACTTCAGGTATAGTGTCAAAATAAATATGACATCTTGACTTGGAAGGAAAAGAGTGCACGTGTGTACAATGCAATCTATGCAACACTCTCTGTTAACCCTCAGCATGGGATTTTTGCTACATGAAATTTCTCTCAATCTTAATGCTCTCCAGAAATCTAGATAAGTCCTGTTAATTGGACTTTTGTAAAAAAATGGGTCACGCTGCTTTTGATCTGAGCTGAAATAGTATTACTCAGGCCTGGTGCTGTGACCACTGAAATAAATGGGCCTTGAGTTAGGCCTTTAAGATGGAATTTTCAAAGGTGCCTAAGGAGATAGGAACCGGAGCCCACTGAATTTCAATAGGATTTGGGTGCCTCTCTCAGGGTATCTAAAAAATCCCAACCTTAGTAACTATATTCTAGCACTTTACATCTTTTCTTCCTCTTAAAGATTAATAGAAAATGTTTGTTCATCATTCATAGAACTGTTTCAGCCATATCTATCATGGCAATGAGTTATGTGGGCATAAATAAAAATCAAATATAATTTAATGGTGAAAGGATAGATTCTGCTATAGAACTAAGATTTGTATTCAAGAGTCTATTTTTCCTGCAAAAGCTGACACACCTCTAATACCTAAAGCATTGTTGAACAGCAATAATTCATATACAGAAATGGAATCTTCTACATAGCAAATTATTTCTATATTTCAGTATCCAGACTGTTGCAGAATGCGTGTATGGTTTTTGTTGTTGAACTTTTCCAGCTCCTTGATGCCTTTTAAAAAAAACTAACCAAGTCTTGAGCTCATAGCAATTCTGCGAAAATCAAATTCCATCTGTTTCTACTACAAGAAGGAAACTGAATAGTGAAGGAATCAAGAGGAAACTCCATTTTCTGAACACCACTTAAAGTAGCCTAGAGCAAGATGGCTTGTCAGTCATACCAATTTTTTATTAAAAAAAAAACAACAAGTGCTTATTAACATCTACACATCAGACACTTTCAAATGTTTTATGGCATATCCATTCTTCACTGACATGAAATCAATCTTTCATTTTTTTTTGGACCTTGTACATGTGCAATTTTACATTGCTATTTAATATTGATGTATGGTAATAACCCGAGGGCCCAAACAAGAAGCCCATTGTGATGGGTATTATAAAAATAAACAGAGTTTTTGTCCCAAAACACATATACAAGGGGAACTGAGGTACACAGGTTAAATCATATTGTGCCCAGGGTCATAGTGATAGAACTATGGATGGAGCTTATGTGTCCTGAGTAACCATCCAATGCCTGGACCAGAAGATTGTCTCATTATACAAATACACTTCTTTTCATGGAACAATTCAAATGGACCAAAGCTATGGCACAAAACCAACCTGCCTATGGCTGTAAATATGAAACACTGGAGAAGTTTTATTGTGATGTTTTCAATTAGTCTTACAATGTTGGAAAAATTGGCATGAATGGAAAAAATATTGTGTGTGATGCAGTACAAGAAGAGACTTAGTCTCATGCTAACAGCACACAACACAATTAATTTTACTTGGAAGTGATTTGAATGTTATATTCACTTCCAGGGGAATTTCATTGTTATTTGGCATCAATTAACTTAACATAAAAAGAATGTGTTACATGGCTTATGTGGAAGCAGAAATATTTATCATAAGTGTCAAATTATGCTTATTCATGATTAACTCTGATATTTATGTTGATATCATTTTTCATTATACTAATTTAGCATTAATGAATATTCAGATTAGCATCTCCTTAATGCTAATACATCAACAATGGGAATTACTAGGAATTTTACCCTTACAAATTTTAGTTGACGCATGTACTTGGGACTCAAGGAGAGCTGGTCTTTTCAGAAAGTTGATGAAACAGCCTTTTCATATTCATATGCTGCCTTCCTAAAGGAGATTTTGGCCTGATTCTCCATTGTATTCACTTTGCATTGATGTAAATGACAGCATAAAGTGAAGAACAAAGTAGGTGCAGCACACGTTCTGTTATTTAGGTTCTTGTTAATCCTACTCATTGTAGTATCTGAGCATTTTCCAAAAGTGCAGTGAGCAATGTGACTAGCATCTGTCAGGTGTGGTTCTTTCTCTCATCCTCTCTCCAAAGAGAAATTGTGTGGGCTTGTTGTTATTGTTTTATTTATTATTTGATGTACAGTGTGTTTATATTAGCAAAAACAAGGTTGAAGAAATGCACCTTGCACTTGCCATAAGTGTCAGTGAAGTATGTGGTGGTTCTTCTATCAGGTGGGAATTCATTCCAGTCCTGATCTGGTCAACAAAGAAGTTCCATCTCCTGCTCACTCACTTTGCACTGGTGTAAATGGCTCTTCAAACACAGGATAATGTAGAGACAGGTCTCCAGACAGCTTATAGAGAAAATGAGAGGTTGCAACAACCATCGCTCCACAAATATGGTTTGTTATGAATGATTAACAACATATAGAATGCAGGCCAGAGCAGTGCCTATGTAGATTTTCCCATTGAATATTCATCTATTAATACTATTTCTGAAAATCTGATCCTGGGCAAAACTTTGAAATTTATTCCAGTAAACAACTGTTGGCTCTGAGGGTATGATCTTAGACCTACTCAAGTTTCTAGCATTCATATTTGCTTCAATAAGTGCAGGAAGAAAGTGTGAAGTATAAAAGTATGTCCAAATGGGGCAAATTTGAGAATTTGGTCCAGAGGGGGGGGGGAAATATCAAGATTTTCAGGGTGATATGCCATTTTGTACCTGTAGGAACTAATTTTAATTATTATATTATTGTTTTTGCTATGTTCCCAGCTCAGGTCAAACTCAAAAGTAAAGAATCAGGATGCTTATGTACATATCTTTAAAGCTGATGCAGAGTATCATATAAGGAATATAAATATCATCTATATCTGTTACCTTGTGCCATGGTGGTAGAACTGAAACTGAGACTTCATAAAGTTTTAATTCTACATCTGGTTGAACAGGTAATGATGACTAGTTTATCCTACAAATGAAGTGCTTCATCTTGACAGTGAATTGCCCATGAACAGACTGCTGGTTGGGGGTGGCTGCTTGCTATTCGGAATTGCACAAAATATTAATTGAACAAACAAATTTCAGCCTCTGGGCAATCAGTGAACCATCCAAGAAATTGGCTGATTGCAGTGAAAGCCCCCCGAAAAAGGGAAAGTACCTATCTGAAAATGTGGTGCTTATGCAAATAGTGTAGGCTCCCTATCTCCCCTATACTACTCTTCTGGATTCTTAGTCTTTTAGGGGAGTAGCTTGACCTAACGTTCCCCCCCACCACCATACAGACACTCCATCAGCATGTTCAAGCATGTCCACCTAACCTGAATCCCAAGAGGCTAGATGGCCAAGCTATGTAGAAACAAAAATACAAAGTGGAAGATAATTTTCAGTAGTCGAATAGTAGATGATAATGTGCCAGATCCTGCCCTGTTACTACAATGTAAAGCATGCAAAACTTCAACAGAGGCGGAGATACAATAGTGAAAAGGGGAGTGGAATCTGGTCCAATATGTCTAAGGAAAGGAAAGAAAAAAAGGAAGAAAGAGGGTAATGAATTAGAACATTCCAGCAAGACAAGATTGTGAAATCTTGAATTATAGAGCAAACTATGCCTCTTGACAAAAAGGACCATTATATAAAAATAGAGTAACGCACAAAAGAGGTCAAAAGAGGCAGCCTATCTTTGTGAAACAATATTTTAAATTGTGTTATTGTAAAATAAGGACAACAGAATAGAGAATTGTCTCAAAATTAAGCATCTCATAGGGCAGCTCCCACATGATCACTTCTAGTCCACCATCTTATCCTAGATTTCTTCAGCTTTTCTATAATCAGTAACCCCTTCACACTTCCTCTAATTTGTTATTTCCAAACATAGTTCATCCTTGCAACTCCAAGCATCCATCTTAACACTTTCATTTCCACTGCATTCAAGATCTGCTCCTATCTCTTCCTCAGAACCTAGGATTTGAGCTAAACAAAAACATTAGTCTTAGCTCTTACTTTTCAATTTGATAAGTGTTCTCCTATCACAGATCACTTCAGCCGCTTCTCCCCATTTAGTCCATGCCTTTCTTGTTCTGCTTATAAGTTCATTGGTAAATTCACCATTATACTGTACCTGGTACCTGAACTTATGTACTGTTGGGGTGGGGGGAGGGGAGCCACTGACAACTTAATCTGGTTGTTGTCTTCCTCCAAGGTATCATTGACTCTACAGACCATATACGGTCTTATTTCTGCTGATTTTCATGCAATTTCTTTCAATTATGCACCTTCATCTCATCTCTCAATCTTCTTCCACTTTGTCTTTGTGCTCCCCTGGGAGCACTACATCATCTGTAAAAAAGCACCAGGATGCCACTCTCTGGATGATTTCTGTAAATTCATGGAGCCCCAATGTGAACAAAAAAGGGGCATAGTGCCAAGCCTCAATGTACTCAGCTTCTTACTAGAAATGGAGTTGGTATAGTTTGATAGTGATGTGGGAATATGGTGTGGATAGGGTAAGTGAAAGGATAATTTTGGGGTCCGGTGGCACCTTAAAGACTAATAGATTTATTTGGGCATAAGCTTTCTTGGGTAAAAACCCTCACTTCTTCAGATGCATGGCGTGAAAGTTATCTTTCACTCCATGCATTATGCCCAAATAAATGTTAGTTTTAAGGTGCCACTGGATTCCTTGTTGTTTTTGTGGATACAAACTAACATGGCTACCCCCGATACAGGATAGTTTTGGTTGTTCACTATTCAGTATGACCCCCCTAAATGTTGTTCGTACATATGGACTCCAAGTAGAATGTGATGAAGAAGAAAAAGGATATCTGGAGAGAAATAGACACCGTTTTACAGAAAGTGATGAAGAGCCCTGACTAGAGCTGACCTTAGTGGTCAGGTGGGAGGGACAGTAAATGCTTCAACAGGTACCATGGCAGCCATGGATACGGACATAGCTTCCTCTTCTTTGTTCCTATCTTACAGTGTGCCCAGACATATGGTTTAGTAGTCGTTAATAATTTTTTTCTCACTATGAAGGGCAGGCTCTGCCTAAAACCTCAAGTATCATCCCATGGATTGATTCAAATAAGAATCTTAAATGTGTCTATTTTGAATAGCTTTCTTTAAAAACAAAACAAGCAAAAAACCCTCCTCATAACTTTCTTAGTAATTAAATCCCTCCTTTCAAGGCATTGCATGCAGTTGGCATTCCCTTGGGCTCTGAGAGGATCAAGCAGCTAAAACCTATTGCCACCCTTTTGAACAAGTACCCACAATCTCTTCCCTGTCTACTAGATAAATAAGTAAGCCAATTTCCTAGTACTAGAAAAACCTCAAATGTGAAGAGGACACAAAGGCCCAGATTCCACCTTCATGTGAACACATGGGGTTGCACAGGAAATAAATCTGGCAGAACTTAATGCAATGTTGAGTGAGAGTATGCTAATGCATTAACTTACCCACATTACTTGACAAGAATTTCATTGATACTAGAGGTGCTAATCTGGTTGGAGCTAACTGAGAATCAGCCTGTTCCCATAGAACAGGGGTCGGCAACCTTTCAGAAGTGGTGTGCCGAGTCTTCATTTATCCACTCTAATTTAAGGTTCTGCGTGCCAGTAATACATTTTAATGTTTTTAGACGGTCTCTTTCTATAAGTCTATAATATATAACTAAACTATTGTTGTATGTAAAGTAAATAAGATTTTTAAAATATTTAAGAAGCTTCATTTAAAATTAAATTAAAATGCAGAGCCCCCAGACTGGTGGCCAGGACCTGGGCAGTGTGAGTGCCACTGAAAATCAGCTCACGTGCCGCCTTTGGCACGTGTGCCATAGGTTGCCTACCCCTGCCCTAGAACAAGATGGTTCAATATAGGCTCAGCTAGTGAGATATATTCTTGCTCCTCTCTTGCTTCAGTTATTAACCCTCATACTCCTATTCCCTCTGCCAACTTTTAGGAGGCTCAGCAGGTCTAGCAGCGATTGCCTTCTGGCCGCTTCTGTGTGGCTCTGGGGGTCTGATTCTGCAATTGCTGCATGCAGACAACTTTTCTTCAAGCCAATGTCTGTACCAATATGCAGTGGCTGAAAAAGGCATCTGGGCATTTTAGGTTAGTTGCATCTCAAAGTATTTTGTATCAAGTACTAAATGGTAAACCCTGGAGTACAGAAGAGTGCATTATTATTTAATATTATATTCTAGTAGTGCTCAGTGGACTCAACCAAGATAGGTCACCATTCTAGGGTCTGTACAAACATAGAGGTAGACTCAGAGCCGGTCTTTATATGACTTATCTTATCTTGCAAAGGAAATCAACAACAGAACCAAAGAATTCAGGCGCTTCCCCTCTTAATACTCTGCTCTAGCCACTAGGCAACATTTCCTGACCTTCTGTGCAATATCTTACTATTGTCTACTGCAGTTTAAAGTTGATGCAGAAAGATTTCTTTTTTTTGACACACACATTCTTTTCATTCGTCTCTTCAGGAGCAGGGCTATACAAAAAGTCACTAGTGACCATTCTGCCCTGAAATCAGTACTGTGCCGTGAACTAATGATATCCTTTACTGTAGCTAGTCATTGTGAGGATGAAGCAGTTTTGCCTTTGCTCAATGTAAGATCTGTAACCTGCAGAGAAGTGAATTGTAAACTCACCAAATGCTAGATTTACGAAATGGGCCTTTTATTTACCTTGAAATGGGATCCATTTGAAATACAGGCTATTTCAGGTAACAGATATTTAGCCTTCTGTATATTTAGCTTTGATCTCATTGCACAATAAATGATACACTTCTCTGATAGAACAGAACAAAATGAAACAGGCAGACTCTGTCTTTACAAACTTAGACTCTAAAGCAACAGCTAAGATGTTTAAAATAAATAACACAAGCATCACATTTTAATTTACCTGAATGGTGTAACACAGACTAGTAAAAACCAGGGAAATGAACATTAAGGCTAATGCTCTGTCCTTGACAATTGATAAGCCAGTTGACACATGAGGTTCTTGATTTAATCAGGCTCTGAAATTCCTTTCCCTTCAGACTCTGGACCTGAGATATTCTAACAAAGACCTCAAAAAGTCTTCCCCAATTCCCACTGCTTGTAGAGATCATTATGTTTGCTCCTCTGCTGGTCCTCTGCAGAATACTTCATTCTTCCTAAATACATCCCACTGTGCTACCTCTCCTCTCCATAAAAATCTTTCCATGCAGTACCACTTTTCTCCCATAAAGATTCTTATGTGTTACTGAAAGAACACAAAATGGACACTGTGTAGAATCAAGCAGGTGGGTTTATTATGCACAGCGCTCTGGTGGAGTGTCACCTTGCTTATTAGGCTCAGAGACATTGCCAATTAATTGATTACAGTAGATTATATGAATTTTCCATGGGTGGAGGAAAGTGCTGGGGTAGGTAGTCCCAAACCCCTGGATAGGTCTAGCACAGTGGTTCCCAAACTGGGGTTCGCAAACCCTTGGGGGTTTGCAGAACATTACAGGGGGGTTGCAAGAAAAATTTCACTAATGACGGCCAGAGGACTCCGGGTATTGGAAGCAACAGGTGGGACCCAGTTGCAGGGCAGACAACCCGAGACCCAGGAAGAGCGGGGCCGGCAGTTGGAGCTGGCAGCCCGAGCCCTGCCCCCCATCAGTGGGGGAAGCTGACAGCCTGGACCCAGCGCTCTGCATGGGGCTGGCAGCCTGAGCCCCAGGGAGAGTGGGGCCGGCAGCCTGAGACCTGGCGGTCAGTGGACCTGCAGCACATGCTCAGTGGAGCTCAGTTCACCAGGGCGGTCAACGGGGTCCAGCAGCAGGAGCCCCATAGAGTGCAGAGCCGGCAGCCCAGACCCTGGCATGGGGCCAGTAGCATGAGCCCTGTGGTGGGCAGGGCAGCAGTTGAGACCCCCAGGCATGCAGGTAGCAGCTCAGACCCCTGTCCTTGTCAGACAGGGGAAGTTGGTATGGAGGGCAGAGTGAGCAGGAGCCGTGCTGTACGTGGGGGGATAGTCCAAGCTAATTTGTCCCTTGCAGGACACCCTCTTAGGGAGAAACCTCGTCGCAGAAGAAAAGCTGTTTGCGAGCCAAACCAGCCGGAAGCACATTGTAGCCAATGTAGCAGTGTTAAGGTGCCTCAGTAATTGTCTTTCTCTCTGGAGTGCTGTTTTGCTTCAGTGAGACTTGAATATTCTCATTTTCTAGTTTGTTGGTTGTTAGCAGTCTCTCTGTGTTGTTTTTATCAGAATTTTTGTACACAAGTTCAATGGATAAGTGGCTGAAAAAGGAAAGTGTAAAGACGCAAGAATCAGTTAGTGTTTCCTTAAGTCCACACTGTGGAAAATCTAACTCTAGTGATCATGATGGTCCTGGAAAGTCACTTATATAATCATTGTCATATTTTCTTTTCTTTGTAAAATATGGCTTTACATGCATTGGTGATCAAAAACGTCTAAAACCACTGTGTGTGATTTGTGGTGATGTTCTAGCAAACAGCAGCCTCAAACCTTCTCTACTTTGGCACCATTTAGAAACTAGGTATTCTTCACAACTCAACAAGCCTGTTGATTTTTTCAATCAAAAATTAGCTGAGAGGAAAAGTGACATTACCAGTTTTATGTCCAAAGCAAGTACTGATAATGAAAATGCACTTGAAACGTCATACCACGTGAGCTACCGAGTAGCAAAAGCATCAGAACCCCATACCATAGCTTGGTCCATGTATAAAAGACGTAGTTCATTGCATGCTCAGAGAAAAGGCTGCAAAAAAGATTGACATGGTACCTTTGTCCAATAATACATTGTCACAAAGAATTAATGACATGTCAAATAATGTAGAGACCACAATTGTACAGAGAGTGAAAAATAGTCCATATTATGTTATACAGTTGGATGAATCAACTGATATAGCTCATCTAGCTATTTTGCTACTGTTTGTACGTTATGTGAATGAAGGTCTGGTTGAAGAAGACTTGTTGTTTTGCCGACCATTGGAAGAATGTACAACTGGAGAAGATATCTTCAATCTGACTAATGCATATTTTCAAGAAAAGGAAATACATTGGTCTCGTTGCCTAGGCATTTGCACTGATGGGGCCACATCAATGACGGAGAAGTATCCTGGATTTGTAGCTCAAACAAAAAAGGTTGCATCAAAAGTCTCTTGGACTCATTGCAGCATCCATAGACAAGCCCTTACAACAAAACACATGCCTGTGGGACTGAAGGAAGTGCTGGACAATGCAGTGAAAATGGTGAATTTCATAATAAATTTCATAGACACACCAATTATTGCTCCCCACCTGGCATTTTGCTGACCAAGCTTATCTTAGTAAAAAGCAAGGTTATCTTTTCTTTGTTCTGCTTCTCTTAGCTAATATTGTTGACTGTTTACTAGGCCTCTGGCCTCTTGACCAAACTCTGGACTTTGGGTCTGTAAAGAAAGCTGACAGTCTATATCAAGTTGTTATATAAACAGCACATGGATTCTGGCCTTTCAGTTACTCTGCCACTGCAAAGAATGAGTTCATGCACTAAGCTCACACCCCACAGGTGCGGTCAAATTCCCACCTGTAGATACCATGTCCAAGGCCTTTCCTGTCCCCCCCTCCCCACACACACACACACACATGTTGTGCTCCATTAGAAACTTCCACAGGATTCTCCTACACCCTTTGTGGAGATCCATCATCTTCCCTTAAGATCACACTTAAAACCTCTGGATGTCAATAGGACTCTTTTCATTGACTTCAGTGCATTTTGGATCAGGTTATTAGAGCCCCCAACAATCAATAAAACACAATCTTTTCCCCTTGGTTTCCTCAGAAATTAAGGGCAGTTTTCCTAGGAGGCTGAAGTTCCTTCTGAACAGAACAAATGTGCTTTTCTTTAAAACAACATTTGAGGTGAATTACAAGAGTTGGATTCCTTTCCAGTTTCTAATATAAAAATATATAAGGAAAATACTAAGGAAAAATATAAGGAAATACTGTGGCTTTTGTTTGATGTTTTTATATAATCATATGATAGTGTGGTGCCATATGATTTATTGCCATGAGTTGGGGATGATTGCATTGCTAATGAGTGGTGAAGTCATTAGTCCTCCCAAATGAGGGCCAATAAAACCTTTTACAGTACACACAGCTGTGTGTTCTGTATATGCAACTTGGGTTAAAGACAAACTATTTTATGTTTTAGGGTTGTAAAATGTTTTTAGTAGGACTAATTTTAATAGTCCTTAGCCTGTAAAGGTAGGTGCTTTAGTTACCAGAGATGAACTTTACAGACCTATGAGAGAAAGGAATAAATATAGCTGACCTAAATGAGCTTTGTATATAAAAATGTCATAACCTTAAAGTCCAGTGTCTCCAGAATGTACAGAACTGTATAGAAATGCAGTCTCCTCCACTGGAAAGCTGGGTGCTGTGGGGAGCCTCGCCGATTGCACTATTTGGCAGGCATATGCAACAGATGTAGCCAGCACTCCTTCCAATGCAGTTCAGCTCTGCCTTTTGTCCTCCCTATGCCTGTAGCTACCTATATAGGTGAACGAGGGTGGTATAGATCTTCACACACTCCCTCTGGTGCATCTCTGCTGGAATGGCCACAAATTAGCCCCTAATATTATATAGGTGTGCTTGTTTGCCCCTTTGTGAGGAAAATCTATAGGAAGCAAGTAAAGAGCAGGAATACTTCTCCACAGCCGCTTAGAGTTTTCTCCAAAAACATTTAGTCAAGGAATGGGAAATGCCTCTCCTCAGCCCTCCAGAATGGGTCATAGATATGATTCTCAAATCCCATGAATTCCTCAGGCTGCACATAGATCCAAGGGATCAATGAGAAGCCAGGCTCATCCACATGGAAGTCATGTGCCACAATGCTCCTGCTGGTTCACCAACTGTGCCCCACTCCCTAACAGTACATATCCAGTGTGGATGTGCTGCCTGGGGTTTCCCCAGCTGTTGACTCCCTTTCCAGTTGGAGGAAAGATGTGGCTTGCACACTCACCCTCGACCCCATGCATTGCTCATGCCCTCCTTACTAGTGCAGCCCAGGCCCATGAAAAACCCTTCCCAGGTGGATGCCATCTAAGAGGCTGCTGAGTCCACTTTCTACTCAGGAGTGGAAGATTTATGTGCACAGATATCACAGGCATGTTTATGTGAACAGATATCACAGGCATGATCCAGCCGTACATTACCTAACAAAGTGGAATGACTCTAAGGGGGATGTATGTGTGTGTAGTAAAAATACTTCATGCTGTATTAATCACTGCACATGCATACAGGCTGCTTTTCAATGTTTAATACACTTCTATAAACTTTCCCTTTCCCTGAAATAGATGATCAATTACTTTGTCTTATCTGTGATCAATAACTTGCCAAATTCTGTGGCCAAAGCTATTTTTGATTTAAATAGGCCGATAAAGACACATTTTTGGCAAAGGAAACAGATTGTGTGAAATTTCTAGCACAACTCTAATCTATTTCACTGAAATTGTCACCAGGGGATAATATAATCAGAATCTTTTTGTAGGTTTCAGTAGTTTAAGCAGCTATACTAGCAGAGTTTACACCCTCTGAACCAATGTTTTTGCTTTACAGAGTTTACAAGTTTCATAGACTATTCCTTCAATTATAAACTTCCCAGAACTATCAGGAAGGTTGTAAACTCAACAGAGGGGGCTGGTAGTTTCAAGGAATAGTTGAACCTATCTTCAGAATTAATAAGCCAACATTCTAATAGGCCTATGAGTTCATAAAGGACAAAAGAATAAAACAAATGTAGAGTTTCTATAATCAGTCACTGTAAAGATGTGATGTTTCAAGTACCTTAAGAATTTTAAAATGTGAAACATGTCATTTTCCAAACCTTTATACTGATCACCTCATTAATACCATACTTTTCTAAAATTTTCCTCCCTGCCAAGAAATCAGACATGCTACATTTCATGGTGAGGTGGGGGGGGGGGGGGGGGGAAGAAGTTGTTTTGGGTTTCTTTAATTTTAGACCTTGAGATGGAGAAAGCTGGAAGTGCTCTCATTGTCTTGTTATTGCCAATCCCAAGCATTCAAAAATCATGAGTGGCTTCAAAATAAGATTTAAAAAAAAAGCAAATTTGGGGTACTTATTTGCCTTCTGGTTTTTTGGTTTTAGCGGTTATGTTTTCAAGCTTTTCTCTGCAGCTAGGCTGGCTAAACACATAGGCTATATCTACACTTGGACCTGGCGGTGTGATTCCCAGATCACATAGACATACTTGCACTGCCTTTCATCAAGCCAGTGTACTAAAGGCTAGCTTCCCTGAGTACATACACATCTAGACCCTGTGGGTATGTTTTCTGAACTGCTAACCTGTGCTGCCGCTTGCTACTGTCCCTTCTACCATGGCTATCCTGCTATTTTTAGCATGGTAACTCAATGAAAGCTAGAATGAGTAGGTCTACACAAAAGGGAATTATTTCCCTAGCTCCAAGTGTAGATGTAGCCTAACTTCAGTTAAAATGAATGTAGATATTCTCATGAACTCACCTGATGTCAGAGGATGGGGCTTTAAGAAAACACACATACTATCATGAGACTTGCAATAATATAACACACTCATACTCTAGTTATCTCTCTTATAGAAGAGCACAAAAGGCCTGCTTTTCAAATCCTCAGATGCCTAAGGCCATGTACAAAACTGCAGATGCAATTGAAAGCCTAATATTTGTGCATAATTAATATAGCTGAGTACACAAACAACAAATCTCCTTGATCATTGGACCACAATTGCACACAGCTGGGCTTCTGCTGTTATGAATTTCACATGTACATGGTCCACAGATGCTCTCTCATTGCCTGTAGCATTTTCAAGACTTCTCACAGACCTTATCACATTCCTGGAGACTCACAGAGCTTCCAAAGTTTTAAAACATTTCAATCTCACAAATTCAATCTTTTCTACCTAGCCTTATTGTTGGCACTAGAACTCCAGGAGAAACAATATCATAAATATATTTTTAAACCAAATAGCACAGCCCGAAGAAGGGGATGGTTCATAAGGAAAACCATCCCCAAAGTGGCCCTTTGAGGCATTTGTGCCTCAGTGGCATCCCTCTGAGATAATTCCTTCCCAGCTCTCCCTTTGCTGCTTGTATGTACAGCACTTCCCATGCTGGCTTCTCTATGCTAGTCAGTATGGTGAGGGTAGGCAGACTCTCTGCCCACTCACCCTCCACCTATCCCCGGGGGAGAGGGGTGTTACTCCCTGCCCCTTCCTCCCCCGTGTGGGCATGTAATCAAAGTCACAAACTAGCCTTTAATGTCCTCTAGTTTATACATGCCCTCTTAGAACAACCTCACACTCTTCTTTTCCAGGGAGGGGGACCTAATAGTCAGCATGAAGGATTTTCTCCCCCCTCCCCCACCCCGGTAGATGAGGGTTAAATTAACCTCATCATCCTAACTTCAGAGTCACTGCAAAATACAGTACATGTAACATTCGGGGCAGACTTATCTTATAAAAAACACCTGGGAAATGCAATCATGTTTTATAAAGTAGCATTGTTTCCTCTTGCAACATAATTTTTCAATGTCACTTTTTCTGTTCCTCCCAATCATACAGCTCTTACATGATTTGTTATCCTACTTTTTCACACATTTAAGGGTTCAGCATGATAAAGTTTACTGAATAATTCTGTACTGTTACTTTACTGTGTTTGTCCTTTTCAATTATACCTTATGCTTTGGAAGATACTATTTTTTTTCTAATGAGGATAGTGGTCTATTTAAAAAAAATAGGGTTTTTGCTAATGTCAATAAAACTGGTCTTATCGTCTGCCCAGTTCTCAGGGAACTGTTTTAGTGGCACCAATTTTTTTCATTACCTTCTTGTAATTATATTTTATTAAACAAGCTTCTTGGAGACCAACATTCAGACTTTGAAATGTCTATAAAAAGCTTATTTTGCCTGTATCCCCAATTTTACTCTGCAGTTGGCCTCACGGTCACTTGCAACCTGCAAAGCTCTGCTCAAAATGATTTCTTTGAAAGACAGCTGGCAAAAAAAGATTAGAACTTGTTATCTGCACCTAGATGCCCAGGGTATTGTACTTTGACGATTATGTTTCAGAAGAATTTCTATCTCCTATATTTGAAATATTATATATTGATTATAGGATTAAATTTAAAATCAATTTATATTTCACTTTGTAAGATAAGAAGGGAGGGGCACTTCTATCTCAGGCAGAATCAATCCCCAGCTAAGATTACCCAAAAATCTGCCATGTGAAAGAAAAACTTACCGAGGTTAAAGATGAATTCTGCTCTTGAAGACAACTCTTGCTTTAAGCACTTTTGTCACAGGAGAGGCAATTGCTAGGGATAAATATTTGAAGCAAGTGAAACCTGGATTGTATCTGTTTATATGTTACTAAGTGCTTAATTTATGAAATTCTGATTTCTGAAAAATCACACAAAAAAAGACAGAATTGGGTGCATTAACCCAGCAAACAGTATCAGTTGGAAGTACAGCAGTGGGGAGCTGACCGGAGAAGGGGGCAGAAAACTGCTAGAAGCCAGAGACCACAAGGCAGGCAGAGGCCTGTGGAAGGTTCCAGGTAGAAGCCTGAGAGTGGTTGCTCAGGAAAAAGCAGGGAGCAACCCCAAGGAGCGCAAAAGGCACTTAGGGGAGAGAGAAGAGTCTGGGAAGAGGCAAAGCCGAATCAAGAGGGTGGTCGGGAGAGTACTTAAATTAGTACAATAGAATCCATCTTTTTTCCTCTAATCTGCAAGAAGTAGCTTTTTCAAAGGCTCATAGTTAGATTTAGAGGTGCAGGGGGTAGTATTCCTTTGTCATCCAGGTCAATCCTATACAACCCTTATCTTAAAATAACTGACATGCCAGATGACTTTAGGAAAGTCTCTTATTCCCTTGCATGACCCATAGAAAACTTATGTTTACAGACACAGTGGAAGCATAGCTTTAGGAAGGAAGCCTCACTTGTTTTCTTACAACTGAGAGAAATTTTGGACCTGGCAATTAGAATTGGCATCATATCTAACACAAGGTGTACGGAGCCTCCCAAAGTTAGAAGTTCAATTCACAGACCTGCCACAGATTTCCATGGAGACTTTAGCCAAACTGTATAGGACCAGATTTTTAAAGGCATTTAGGCACAAGAACTGCAGATAGGTGTCTGGAGAGCTTCAAAAATGCCTAAACAAACTTAGGCACCTAACTCCGCCCAGATCCTCAAAAATATTTAGATGCCTAACTCCCATGGAAATTAATGGAAGTAAGGTGTCTAACCTTGTTTAAGCACTACTAGGCACCTATCACTGGGCCTCATTTTCCATTTTTAAAAAACAAGCTTCAGGGCTGTTGAAATTATCTTCAGATCAACTAATACAAACCTAAGAAATTTTGAATGAAAGTTAAATTAAAATGAAATTCAAACACCTTAAGGTGGGGGTAAGGCACCCAAATAACCTTAACCCATAGTGACACCATGAGGGGATAAACTACCATATTCAAAAAACCAATTTAATGTAATTTAATGTAGGCATATAAACTACCATGCACCAATTGAAATTTTATTTATTGCATGCCATCAAGTTCATTAGGCTTTGGTTCAGAGCCACAACACATTCACACAATCAGGAGACAGTTTAAAAAAAAATATGGAGAGGGCAGTACCTTATATGGCTGCCACTTTCAGCAGATTGAGATATTTATATATACACAGACACTGTTTGGAACTGTCAGCCCTTCATGTTCCAAAGCTATTGAATTTGGTGAGATACGTTTGAGGTTCTATCATTAAAACATCACTATTTAGAACTGGTTTTCCATTTTGTGATTTTTAATTGGCCTCCTAGGATTTCAGAGATCCTAGGGTGCATTACATGGCAAGTATTAAGGTAGCCATTTCACAGAACTTGCAGATAATTATGTAAAACATGCATTTTTTTTAAATGAAGTATTCTGTAGTAATGGTCCAAAACACTGAAAACTTACAATAGTACTACAGTATTTTATGCAATTACCAGAGAACCTTTATTTATGAGGGATATGACTTAGATGTTTCTTTGTGAAATGTTGCCCTAAAGGCTACGAAAAGGTTAAGTAAAAGTTATTTATTCACAGCAGAATTTTCTAAAACCTTCAGAATCCATTGCTAACGTTGAGCATTCAGCAGATGACCTTTGAATGGTCTGTCACACATGATCCATCTATTTACTTTCTGGTTGGCTACTACTATGACGACCTTCCACCATTTCTTCCATAATAACTTTCTCAAGGTTTGTTTATCTCTGACTAAAGTATATAAGTTTGAATCTTGATCCCTTTCATCCAGGGTCTGCTTCTCTCTAATCTATTTCTAAGGTAGTCATTTTTCCCCCTCCAGGAGATACAAGAATTTTCACAAGCACCACATGTCAAAAGCTTAACTTTTCTTCTTGTGAGCAGCATTTATTTCCCATGGTTTACATCCATAAATCACTAGACTTTTCACCAGTCACACTTTGTATATTTCAAGATGCCTTGGTTTTTCAATACTTTAAGGGAGGCCATAACTGAGCAAGTCATCCCTAGTCATCTTTTGGATTCTTTGGAACATCCTCCTTGACGGGATATATATGATGCCAGATTAATTTAATTTCCTGCTTTTTGCTATTACTGCCTATGATTTGCAACAACTTCTGGAGTCTGAAAAAATAGTTAGTGAGGAATAAAGACTGCTACTGAATGTGACAAAAACAAAATGCCTGTACACTGACACGACTAACAAGAACAGAATGCAAGTGGGCAACTAAGGATAGGAGACATGACTCGAGATATATCTTAGATGGGGAAACACGCATTATAACGACACTTATCCTCAGCAGCAACATTGACTGAGTGACATTTAAAGTTAATGACTTATAGTAAATTAGAGTATTCTATAATTGCCCCAGGCATTACAACTTATAATAGTGCTACTACAGTGTTTTGTACAATTACTATAGCTTACTGTAAGTGGAGTGCTTTACAGGGTCTGGAAAAGTGAAGGACAGCAGTACAGTGTTGGCTGACCCATTGCCATTCCATTCAGGCATATCCCTGTTCAGGAAGGTAAATACTGGCAAGTGAAAGAGAAATCCATTCCAAGCTAAGAGTTATTTTAAACAAGAATGAGTAGTGGAATGATCTGACTTTTATTCCAGTATACTTATTGTCATTTGCATAAATATCGCAAACCAGGGAAAGGGCAAACAGAACACAAAACAAAGCCACAATGATTCTGATTTATACTCTATTACTGTAAAAAATGGCTAATTCACTGAAGCGATTTTGATAGTATTATTTGACTATAATAGGACCAGGTCCTGATCTGACTTGCATTTTAAATCACTAGACAAAGGGTGAAAAGTGATGTACTTGCAAATACTGAAGACCTACTGCTTAATCCAGCTTCCATTTGAGTCAGCAGAATGACTCAATTTGACTTCAGTGGTAGATGGATTGGTCCCATAGTGCTAAAGTTCCACTTGGTTTCATTGGTAGAATATAACTTGATCGTGAGATCAGCCTCCCCTGGTTTTGTCATTGCTAAACTATTTAACTGATGATTAACAGCTCTGCTACCACTCGTGGTCTAGGGCAAATGAAAAGAATTTCAGGCCCCCTATCTTCCATTGGAAAAGCCAATGTGCATGGATTCTGCACAGGATCTGGAATAGGGGTCTAAATTTCTAGGCATTTTTCTTCATTTTTTTTGCAATCAGGCTATTGGCAAAAATCTAAAATATTTTGCAATGGGTGAGCTGATCGCTGTTGTCCGTGCCTTTTTTTTTTTTTAATTCTCAGGTTTGATGAGATTTCCAGCCGAATTATCATATGCTTCTATGTTGGCACACTGAAATCAATACAGCAGGTTTCAAACTGCAGGTTATTGTGCATGTATCATTCACAGAGAACCATATTTTCTTCAAATTCAATAACTTTATTGGAATTACAAACTATACAAGTGTTGCCAAAGTCAATACATCAGACATCTATATCTAGGACTAGTTTTACGTAGGTAATGGTGTCTTATATAGTGTCCACTTTGTATAACTGCCTAATTCTGATTCAATGTCAGGGTGCCATATATTGAATCTGTTTCTACAGTGCAGTTTCCTTTCCTTCTCTTAAAGTTGAATAAAGAGTGTTCGCTTCTTTTTGATCAGGGAGGCTCTCTAGTTGTGAGAGTTTAAGAAAATGCCTCTCAGATTTCTTTATATTATGTACAATGAAATTATTAAGCCTAGATCCTCAGTATGTGCAATCAGTGAATTTCAAATACTAACTTCAGCAGAACTATGAATCAACTGAGGATGTGGCCCTAACTTTCAATGGTATTAATGTAATATGCCATTCCAAGATTTGGCAAGCATGTGCAATATTGTTAGAAATCAGCAATTTTTATTTTGCTTGATAGAAAAGGTGGAATAATTCAGGCTAATTTATGTCTATTGATTAAATATGGCATGGAGCCATAAGTGGCCAACTAGCTGGAATGCAAGAGTATTATGGCTGGTAATAAGTGTTTTCCTCCCTTTATTTCCCCCCCACTTCTCTCCTCACATGAATTCCATTATAGGAGGATGCAGTCTGGCCAGCCATTTATTTATATTACATATTAGCATAGCACCTCAGATAATTGTCAGCAATTCAGCTGATCTTGTATAGCAAGTTAGTGATGTGATTGTGTATTACAGAACTAAAATGGAGTGAAGGTTGTTAGAAGAGGTAGTGGAAAATTTTCCAACAGAGCAGTCTTCTATTTGGAAATGCTTATTTAATGAAAGCAAACAATTTACAGGACTATATACATTTCATTGAAATTGTCAGCTGGAAATTATTGAAATAGAAAATTTCATTAAGTGAGATTCAGATTTCAACTCTTTTCCTGCTTCCAAACTTTGAAATCAAGGAATTTCCTGTGGGATGGAAATTCTACTTTTTGTTCAGCTTTAGCTGTGATACAGTTCTTTAGAAATGTTGCTGATAATTTCAAAATATTAACTTAAAATGGTCCATTGAGCAAATTAATAAAACATTTTTTTTAATCTAAAGAGAGAAAAAAAATATCAGGAGTTACCATGAAATATGCATTCAGAAACTTTACAAGGGTTGTTTTGTTTCCAGTCCAGTTGTCTTCTCTTCTAAATTACAATTACCATGTTACCCTCAAGCATCACTATTTAGGTGGTAAGTTTCTAGAGATCTGGACAGTAGCCAGTAAATCTTTCTGGAATGAAGAGCTAGGGGTCAACAGAAGTTTCTCTCATTGTCTTCTCCACCTTGTGTGCTCATTTTGGATGGGAGGATGTAAGTTTTGTGAAGGACATAATACACTGCATTATTTGGACCCACTTTCTCCACTGTGGTCAACTACACTAGCATGAACAGGCCCTAAAGTAGCATATATGGGTATGGGAAGATCACTCCACTGTAGAAGGATCCTCCAGTGGCCTGGAGCCACCATAGCAGCTCCTGTCCCACCTCTCAGCATGGATAGATTAGGGTGCACTCCTGGAGAGAAAGGAGGACATGGCCAAAGCTTCTCTAAAGCCT
Source organism: Chrysemys picta bellii (assembly GCF_011386835.1). Classification (NCBI taxonomy): domain Eukaryota; kingdom Metazoa; phylum Chordata; order Testudines; family Emydidae; genus Chrysemys; species Chrysemys picta. Next base: position 46,863,362 of record NC_088798.1, on the reverse strand, counting down.
GGTGATCCCTACATGCCATTATGGCAGCGTTGGAGCTATAGGCAGCCAGCAAAAGTTACATCAGCCACACCAGAGGACAGTTTTGATGCAAAGCTAGCCCAGGATTAGAGAAGCACAAAGGTATTTTAAAAGTTTGCACACACACCTGAACTTCACTGTGCTTTTTAGTCACAACCAAGTATCTGGGTCTTTACATTAAAAAGATGACCTAGAAACACAAGATGCTGGGCACTCTGGACATGGAGATTTTGATGGAGAATGCTGCAGGGACAATTTAGGTAGATGGCATCACTCTAGCTTTTTCACTCCCTTTTTTTTGAGTCACAGAGACTCAGATATTTAAAACGTATGTCACACACACAAATGTGGAAAACCAATGAAATGTCCAACATGTTATTTCACACCCCTCACGTTTAGTTTTGACATCAATTGTTTTCATATAGGAAAATAAACACACCCAATTTCAAGTTATGCCTTTCTAATTTTGACCTGAGGATTTCAAAGTCCAGTCTCCTTGTAGTGTGTGTAGAGGGGTGTTGCCAGCTTTCCTAAAGCAGTGAGCTTCATTTTAGAAGACCAACAGATGAAAACATGATCTGAGCCTGATACTCAGTTACACTAAGACCTTAGTGTGATTAGTGGGTTTACTTTCACACCCACTTTAAGGCTCCTCTGCACTGCAAGAGCAATATAGAGGTCCTCTCATACTTGAGGGTTCAGGTAACAAAGTACAAGTAACAGAATAACTGATTGTGAACAGCTGTGTTGCACTCCCTTATAGCTCAGTCTTGCAAGTTGCTGTGAATTTGCTAAGGACAGAGAGCTCTGAGTTCCCATTGGTTTCATTAGGACTTCTTTGGGAATTCAAGGTACTCATCAATTGTAGATATTCAGCACTTCCTCAAGATCAAACCCTCCATCACTGACACCCTCTGTCTACTGAAGAATTACACAGAAGAAAGTATACCATTGAAATCAATGTGCCCCAGGAAGCAGTGACCAAATCCCTGCAAAGATCTGATCAATGGAGTGAAGTCTGAGCTGCTTAGAAAACAATATTTCCTCAGCTCCCCATTTTTAATAGTAGCATTTTTCTGTTCCAAAACTCTTCTAATTTCCCATGAAAAGAAACATTACAACTTAAGTCTTGTAAATGCCTATTTCAGTTTGTAATAAAACTTGTGATTAGAATATAATTTGAACATATAGGGCCAGATTCTGAACCTAGTAACACAGGTATAATCAGGAATAATACCCCTGAAGTAAATAGGATTAGTCCTAATTTACACCTGTGTCACAAATCTTAGAATGCTGTCTGTCAATATATAATAGGTACCTTTTTTAATGCCATATCATTAGGATTGGAAATACCACTACAGGATCTTCTAAGGTTGCATACTCACCATCCCAGCATCCTCCTGTGTCAGAGTGCTGCAAGGGGACCTCATCACCAGCACCTCCTACTGGCAGACTGCCTCTCACCAACATCTTCTGTAGCTCAGCCCTGTGCCAAATCACACATTTCAGTCCCCTGCCAGGGAAACGAAAGATCCAACTGAATGTCCAAATCAGTAGTTCTGTACCCTTCTCAGGCTCCACAAGAGTTCTCTGCTTCTTGGCCCTTTCTCCTGGCCCCTGTAGAGCTTCTCTATCCTGCTTCTTCCCCAGGGACTCTGGCAGCATCCCTAAGGGATCTCCCTGATTCTTGTAGACCATATCTCAGGGTTCCTCCCCTATTCACAGGAGCCCACCCTGTTCCATGTGGGTTTTCGTTATTGCAGAAGAGTCCTGACTTCTCTGCAGTTTCTCCCCCAAGCTAAGTTCAGCTCTAAGTAGTTCTCTGCAGTAGGGGTCAGTCACTCTAACTCCACTGCACTCAGCTAATTACTCCTGTATGGCTAGATCATGGACAAGGCTGAGGGGTAACTGGTAGATCATGGGCCAAACTAAGCCCAGCTTGCCTTTAAAGGGCCAGACAGACCATGATATACCCCATCCCTTCTCCCTTTCTAAACCTTGCTTGGTCTCAGGGCACACATTACTATCATGTTCCCCTGTATGAATTTCATCCACATGGGAAGCTCCATTCACCAAAGGTGGTCTCCAAACTTCTCTTTAATCCACTGCTTTTTCTTGCTGGGACTCCTGCAAGGCCCACTTTGTCACTGCCAGCCTCTCAGGTGCATAAGCTTAAGGGCTTTCATCACCCCCACTGCCTGAACTCCCTTGGCAGCCCTAATGTTTGTGCTGCAGGCCAGTCCCTCCTTTCTGAGACCCCTGATTTTCCCATTGTAACATCTCCATTTTACATGGGCAGCCCCTTTGCCAATGTCCAATCTCCGCCACACCTGAGATACCTAGCTGATGCCCATGCCCTGAAAGGCTGAGTATCAGCAGTTTTCCCTGCATTCAGTTTCCCAGAGTAACCCTTTATGTCCTGTTTTACATAGGACACATAAAAAGTGTTTGCCCCTATCTGCCACTACAGGTGTAACACAGCCCTGGCCAGCCCTCTGAACACCATTATCTTCTCAGGCCCCAACAGCTGCTGACAGTTTCCTTACACAGGATAAGAACATGGGAATGGCCATACTGGGTCAGACCAATGGTCAGTCTAGCCCAATGTCCCATCTTCCAGCAGTGGCCAATGCCAGATGCTTCAGAGGGAACAAACAGAACAGGGCAGTTATCAAGTGATCCATCCCCTGTCGTCCAGTCCCAGCTTCTAAGAGTCACAGATTTAGGGACACCCAGAGCTGGGGACTGCATCCATGACCATCTTGGATGATAGCCATTGATCAATTTATCTAATTCTTTTTATGAACCCAATTATATTTTTTGCCTTCACAACATCCTCCTGGCAATGAGTTTCTCAAGTAGATTGTGCATTGTGTGAAGAAGTACTTCCTTATATTTGTGTTAAACCTGCTCCCAACTAGTTTTATTAGGTGACCTCTGATTCTTGTGTTATGTGAAGGGGTAAATAATTCTCTCTCTATGTCATTCATAATTTGATAGAACTTCTAACAATTCCCCACTTAGTCATCTCTATCTCTCCTCAGATGGAAGCAGTTCCATATCCCTAATCATTTGTTGATCTTCTCTGTACTTATTCAAATTCTAATACCTCTTTTGAGATGGGATGCCCAGAACTGTGCACACTATTAAAGAGGTGGGCCTGGTGCTATATTTACTGTCTTATCTACCCTTCATCTAATGGTGCCTAACATTCTATTAGCTTTTTTGACTGCTGCTGCACATTGAACAGATGTCTTCAGAGAACTATCCACGATGATGCCAAGATCTTTGAGTGGTAACAGCTAATTTAGACCCCCATTGTTTTGTGTGCATTATATATATATAAAAAAATCCCAACAATGTGCATTACTTTGCACTCACCAACATTGAATTTCATCAGCCATTTTGTTGACCAGTAACCCCCATGTTGTGAGATTCCTTTGCAACTCTTTGCAGTCAACTTTGGACTTAATCTTCTTGAGTAACTTTTGCATCATCTGCAAGTTTTGTCACTTCACTGTACACATCCTTTTCCAGATCATTTCTTAATATGATGACCAGCACCGGTTCCAGCACAGATCTTTGTGAGACCCTGCTATTTACCTCTCTATTGTGAAAACTGACCAATTATTCATACCCTTTGTTTCCTTTTTTCTAACCAGTTACTGGTCCATGAGAGGATCTTTTCTCTTATCCCATGACTGCTTACTCTCTGTAAGGGGCCTTTCCAAAGGCCTTCTGAAATTCCAGGTACATGATATCAACTGGATCACTCTTGTCCACATGTTTTTGGACTCTCTCAAAAAATTGTAACATTGGTGAGCCATGATTTCTCTTTACAAAAGCCATGTTGACTCTTCCTCAACATATTGTATTCATCTATGTGTTTGATAATTCAGATGGCCAGGGTAAAGGAGCAGCAACAAACCAGTTACCTCTATAGATCCCACTGGTTTTGTTACATCTCCCCAATTTGACAGACTTCTAGGATCTGTTTGGATGTTCACTCCCACCAGCAATGGGAAAAGGAATTCTAGTGATCTCATTTGTGCCCCTATAGACAAGTTTGGGAGGGTAGAACTTCTCCTGGCAAAGAGGGCTTCCATGTAGTTTGGCTCCAATCCCCACCTGCAACTCTTCCTTCTTTCCCCTTGTTCCAGGGGCTGGATGGACCCCACTTCTGTTACAATTCTTTTTTTAAAAATTATTATTTGTAATGAAAAACAATTAAACATAACTGAACCAGCTGGTGGTATAGAGCAATTTAGTTTCTCCAACTTAAGTAAACAGTACATGTTGAATAGTGATTTCATATAACATTTTAATTAGTGGCATTTATCACACTCATTAAGGTATTTCATTTCAACATTTCTGAGAATGTCTTTTAGTTCCACTGCATCATTGGTAGTGCGTGGGTGTATGTCCTTATTTGCAGATTTCAGCATTAATTTGATATTTTGCTTTTGTCATATTTCTTAGGCATGCAAGGAAACAAATCATTTTATGTAGCAACCCTAATGGTCAGTTAAAATAGAAAAGTAAGTATCTCAATGTTCACATCTATACTGCATATTTTATCAAATGTTTTTAGATATTCATGTTTCTAACCAAACTCTGCTCATATGCAACTAATAGAGATGCAGCTAGTTTAATAGAGGTTCTCTTGCCAATCCTAACCTACCAAACCCCAAATCTTCAAACATAAGTCATGCCTCTTCCCTCCCCCTGCAAATGATGAAGTTGGCTAAAAAAGTCAAGTTTTGTTCCCCATATTTAATTATTTGCATTTACTTCACTGTTATTGGATATCCCTGCCCCGTAGCACTCACTGCTGAATTAGTGTGGTGTTGCATTTACTCCTTGCCTTGGTTTACCGTCTCAGGATGCCAATAATTTCACTTCAGGTAGTCTTGATTCAATGATACCCTCATCAGGGCTTGTTTATTATCACACCTGCCAAAAAGGGCTCATAAAGTCCTAAATAAAGAAAAGGAGCTTCTCACTTTTGGGGTTCCACTGAAGCTTGCCCTCTAAGCTCTGTTCTCAGTCTCCTCAAGTTTATTTCTCATACGTTATCTCACCTTATGGTAGGAGCCCCTGCCCTCTTCCTGGAGCTTGGATAGTTCAAGTAATTTTTGTCCTCTTTTCCTCACCTGGAGTCTCCAGTACTCTTTTTGGAGCTGGGTAATTCAACCAATTATTATCCGCCAGGTGGTCCCACGCTTAGTCCTCAGGCTCAGAGGGTTTGGCATTCTTCTCCTGCATGTTTCTGCTCCCTGTTAACTTGGCCATGTAGGAGCCTTCTTATTCCCTTCAATGTCTGCAGACAGCTGCCCTGCTCTGAGGGAGGAGGCAGCATTTATGCTAGTCGCTTTCTCCCATCTCATCCCCAATTAGCTGGGAGAGACGGAAGCCTGGTCCTGCCCTCACTGCAAGGCCCTGTGCCCTTTTAAAAACAGTAGCAGGGGTTCCTCCCAAATCTTTCTTCCAATATTTTTCGGGTCCTTCTATATATAATTGGACCTTTTGATTCTTAAAGAGCCATGCCAGGTGCTGGAGACGGACTGACCAGTAGGCAGTAATGCCCTCATGGGGCAGACAACCCTGTCACAGTTACACTTGGGTCATTTTTTCTCTGCAATCAGGCAGGCTTCAAATGTTTTTTTTTTTCTTTTTTTTTTTTTGTGAAAGCTGAAATTCTCATGTAATCTATTCCAGCAGCTGGGGCTTGAAGTAAAACATCAAATATCACCAGACTACTGATAAAATTCCGAGACTTGGAAGCACACGCTGTGCTGTTAAGTAATTCGGATACGTATCACATCTGCAAAGTACTATGGGAATGAAATTGTGGCACAACTAATCACTGTTTCTGGGTCTCTTCAAAGACCTAACAAGTGTTAAACACTGAATGTGTTTCTTTACAGAGGAACCTTTCATACTTGTAGTGCCACAAAGTATTTTAAAACAAGAAGTTCTAAACTGGTAGTCCAGTAACCATACAAGCAAAAAGAGTAGTCACTATATACTCAAATGCACCTCTTAACTTTAAGTTAAATAGGGAGGATTTCTGAATTGGGGCCTAAGGGGTAGGTTATACATCAGTCCTGCAAACATGCATGTGCTTATCTCTGAATAGTCCAACTGGGTTCAATGGGACTACAGGCATGCAAAAAGCAAATCATGTGCATGTAGTGTCCGCAGGACTGGGGCCTTCATTCCCAGTTTTCTGAGTCTTTTTGCACAGATGTATATATGAAAAACAACCTCAAATTTGTATTGCATCTTCTACGAGAAACTCATCATGTACAAGCAGCAGCAGCCTGCATGGTATTTTAAATACCTCTATTTTCTCCATATTATCTCTTAGTCTGTGCCTATATTCACTAAATCTAGGTTGTGACTACAGAACATCCATGCCCCATTTCCATCCTCATCTCCATCATTAACCAAGTTATGCCGATGTACAATACTCCCCATGAATAATACTGAAGAGTTTTATTTTTGGACTTTTCTCTAGAGGCATGTTTGATAAAATTTAATATCTTTCCCCATAGAATATTGTGGAACTGAATCCTAATTCACTCTCACATTTTGACCTTCAAAGATCAGTGAATTAATCAACTGACTAAATCTGCATGTTTTTAGTGCCTGCTTTATTACACGAAGCTTTGCTTTTCATAAATTCTGAGTTGTCTGTTCAGAGATAATTTTGGAAAGGCTATCCTAGATCATCTAGTCTCTATTTTTGCAACTGTACCAGATTTTCTGCTACACTAGTCTTCTAGCTGTTTTATCTAGAATTACCCTTCTGCACCTCTAGGGATGGAGCCTCAACAACTTTCCTTGGCAAGTTTTTTCCCCCACCCCTGGATCTAGCCAACCTTGCTTGTAGAAATTGTTCCTAATGTCCTGCTTCAATTATACGTAACACTTTCACCAATAAAGATCCCTAGCTGCCTAAAAATCTGCCTCTTGGCTCCATATAGCTACCTTACTCCTGACATCCAGGCACCTAGTTCATGCCTAACCCCCACTTGGATCCTCTAATTAGGCATTCCCCTGCTCATCTTGCCTATAAGGTCCAATCTGATAGGCATTCTCAGAGGCTGGCTTCCAGATCAGGCCCTGCACAAAACTGTGGTGGTGCCGCTGCCTCCCCTTATAATATTGAGTCCAGTAGTTAAAGCACTTACCCAGGATATGGGAGACCCAGGTTCAAATCTTCCCCCGTCTGCCAGATTTGGAGTAGGATTTGATTCTTCCACCTCTCACATGAATACTCTTCCCACTGAAGTGTGGGAGTTGGGATGTGTGTCTCTCTCAATCTCCCCTTTAGAAGCCATTAAGCTGTGTATAAATAACTAATCATTGGGGCAGAGGGAGTGAGAGAATGACTGTATATCCCAGGAGTTATTCTCATTCTCTCTGTCTCTGGCCCAGGGACTAATTATTTATACACAGTTGAATGGTTTCAACAGGAAAGATTGAGAAAGACCCACCCCAGGCTATCCCATAGTCTAGCAGTTAGGAGACTCTTCTGAGAGATAGGAAATGTGGGTTAATATTAGTAGAGAGGGAGATTTTAACCTGGGTCTTCCACATCCTGGGTAAATGCTGTAACCACTAGATTAAAAGTTGTAAAGGGGGCATCTCATCTGTTTTCTGAGAGAGAGGGCTTCAGGAGTGGCGCCAGGGTTTTTGCTGCCCTAGGCGGCAGCGCTCCACTTCAGTAATTGGTGGCAGCTCCTTCTCTGAAGCTGCATTCTCGGTGGCAGGGGTCCTTCCACTCTGGGTCTTCGGGGCACTTCAGTGGCGGGTCCCGGAGCGAGTGAAGGACCTGCCGCCTAATTTCCACCGAAGACCCGGAGCGGAAGAAACCCCTCTGGGCGGCCCTGGTTCTCGGCGCAGTTTCCGTGACCACTTTTCTTCCTGCCCAGAGGAATCGCCGCTGAAATTCCGCCGAGGGCAGCGAAATGCTGCCCCCCACATCCTGCCACCCTAGGAGACCGCCTAGGGTTGCCTAGTGGAAGCGCCAGCCCTGGAGGGCTTAGGTATCTAACTTCAGAAGATGGCTTATAGCTGTGAATCCCAAGCACAGATAGGGGCTTCCCTCTCACCCATACTTATGTGCCTATCTGCCTTTTGAGGGGCAGGGTTTAGGCCCCACCTCTCTCATCATCACTTACTATTGGCTAATTATGACACTCCCTGCTCCCCATTCTTAGGACCCTAACTCTACCCACCCAGCGCATGGTGAGCCTGGGTGCCTAATATGGGGCTGTGGATTCCATAAGGCAGCTGGGTGCATGAATTTAAGCATTGCAGTGCTGATTCTAAAGCCATGCTGTGGATCTAGCTCAGTGAAGGTAATGGACCCTATGCTTGGCCACAAACAGATGTTTGGTGCTTGGGATACTAGAGAACACCTGCTGGGAAGAGAGATCCTTCTCTCAATACCTGCTTCACAAAATACAGCCAGTGTCAGTTAGAACTAATTTACATAAATGTCTCAATAACCGATCTAAGGTCTTTATGCCAAAAAAAAAAGTCATTAATTTTGTTTTTGTTTTTAAATCCCTGCAGATGTAATATTCTGGATAAAAATCAGACAGCTGCAGGAAACACATATGCAGAAGTTGGTCTTTAGAAGCTATTTCCATTTTTCACTTGGTTTCTAATTTTGAATATCATGTTTGGAATATAATTAGTCCATTTCTCATGACTTCTTGAGTCCTTTTGACCCCTATGCCTTTAATTTAGGATTTGTGTATCATTAGTGAAGCTAGCTTTAAAAGGCATTTTTCTCAAGAGATAATCTGTATTTGATGTTGTGATAATCCATTTTGGTGCTATCTGAAGAATAGATCATCCTTTCCTGATCTAATTTATCAACAAGGGAAAAGCAACCTAATTTATAAGTCTGAAAATCTGCAGACCATAGGACCACTAGGTTTGTTTTATTAGAAGTACAGTATATTAAGCACAGGACACCTGGAGAAAGATAGCTTATAGATACACACAATATAACAGCAGACTTGTTTTTGAAATTTGTAATATGCATTGTCCAGTCTTTAATAATCTCTCCTGTCCCAAAATTGTTGGATACTTTTTTTTTTAAAGATGTTGTAACAGAACTACAATCCCATGGCAGCTGTGGTTTATTTATCATGAAATATGAACAATCAGTCTTATTGTTTGCTTTCATGTCCATTAGTTCATGGAAAATTCCCATTGACTTTACAGTATAGTAGATTAGGCCTTCAGAACTTAGTTCTGAAAGACTTAATGCACATGAGTAACTACTCAGTAACGCCTCCCAGCTCTTGCTAGCCTGGGATCAAAGATAATGGAAAGATTTATACAACTAAGGGAAAATATGGCTTGGAACAGCACATTGCTTTTGAATGTATAGAGAACTTTTTTTTAGCTATTGTACTCTGAGGCTGTATGGAGAAGCTGTCTTTCTGAAAGGATGTAAGTTATAGGTGCAGAGACAAAAGGGCATCTTCCATCTTTGGACTGCACATTTTTGGACTGCAACCTATACCAATCTTTGCCTGCTACTGTGTTAGTTATGTTTAAATAAAAATGCAATTTTAAAATACAAGCTCTCATTGCTTTAATGCAAAGAACAACACAGGGTGAAATCTTGACCTCACTGAAGTCAATGAGAGTTTTGCCACTGGCCAGGATTTCAACCCTTTCATTAGAGTAGGACACAACCATAACACTGCTCTACAGCCAAAATGCTTCTGAAATAAATGTAGATAAACTTTATTAATTCTGGGTCTCTGAGAACGAAAATGATGCTTAAAATTGTTAATTGGCTCTAGTTTTCAAGATATGCTATTGGGTCAGTATATACAACCCTTGACTTGGGAATGGTGGAGGATAAGGGAGTTATAAAGGGAAGGGATCTCAATTTAAAACAGAAATGACTAAAATACATCTTTGACTGGATCTAGGAATAAATCTATGACTGGGTTTGGACAGTGCTTGCTTTTTAGGCAAAACAATGAATGATGCAATCTGAAGCTGGTATTCCATCATACATGATATGAATTGCATCATGTTATTCCTAGAAGTCATGGATGGTGCAATCATAACAAAGCTTACATTACTCTGCTGAACAAATTGCCCTATATCAGCTCTAGAAATCATACAGTGTCGTGCTCTCTTATTTGTCAGTGTTTGATTTTGCAAAGGGACACATTTCTGTTTAGCCAAAGTGAGCAGAGATGCCTCGTACTTGTGTGAACAATGCAGATAACTTCTGCTGTGTTTGTGGTGAAGTGACTTTTGCATCACAAAAGTGCAGTATAAGCACTATGGTTAAGAAAGCCTATCACCTTTATTTTGGCTGCAAAATTGGAGATCAGGACAAGAGGTGGGCCCCACACATATGCTGCAACACTTGTGCAACAAATCTTCGCCAGTGGTTGAACAGGAAAAGGAAATCTATGCCTTTTGCAGTGGCAATGATTTGGAGAGAGCCAACAGATCATACCAGCAATTGTTACTTCTGCATGGTGCCTCCAGTTGGGAAAGGTGTGTCAAAGAAGAAAAAGTGGACTGTGCATTATCCAAACATTCCATCAGCTATACGCCCAGTACCCCACGGAGAAGGACTGCCGGTTCCTGATGCACCAGAATCATTCTCACTTGAGTCAGACGAGGACGAGGAAGAGGATGAAACTTCTGGTCCTGAACCATCAATATCACAGGACCCACATTTTCTCCCATCCTCCTCCTCTGAACCACACCTCATAACACAAGGTGAACTGAATGACCTTGTCAGGGATTTGGAACTACCCAAGAGTAAGGCAGAGCTGTTGGGCTCCAGACTACAGCAGTGGAATCTCCTGGCAGGTGATGTTAGGGTTTCCATGTTCCGTGACTGTCAAAAGGATCTTGTCCCAGTCTTCTTCATGGAAGGTGATCTTGTAGCCTGCAACAACATCGATGGTGTGATGGCAGCCCTCAACATCGTTCACAATCCAGATGAATGGAGACTGTTCATTGATTCATCGAAGACAAGTTTTAAAGCTGTTTTACTGCATAATGGCAATGTTATGCCATCAATTCCAGTTGGTCATGCAGTCCATCTGAAGGAAACCTATGACAACATGAAACAACTTTTGAGGTGCATAAACTATGACCAACATCAGTGGCAGCTTTGTGGCAATTTGAAGGTTGTTGCTCTCTTGCTTGGTCTGCAGACTGGATACACAAAGTACTACTGTTTTCTCTGCGAATGCGATAGTCATGCAAGAGATTCCCACTACACCAAGAACGATTGGCCACTCCAACAGTCATTGGAGCCTGGGAGGAAAAGTGTTCAGCATCCACTACTTGTTGAATCAAGGAAGATTTTGTTACCACCCTTACACATCAAGCTGGGTCTGATGAAGAACTTTGTCAAGGCCATTGACAAAACACAAGCAGCTTTCAAGTACTTCCTTGGAAAATTTCCAAGGTTAAGTGAAGCAAAGATAAAGGAAGGTGTCTTTGTTGGTCCTCAGATTCATGAACTTCTTCGAGATGATGCATTGGACCATGCACTGCATGGCAAGGAAAAGACGGCATGGAAAGCCTTCCAGTTAGTGGCAATAAATTTTCTCGGAAAGAACAAGGCAGACAACTACAGGTTGTTGGTGGAAAAGCCTTGGTTGCAACATGTCACTAAAGATACATTTTTTGCACTCTCATCTAGATTTTTTTCCACCGAACTGTGGAGCAGTGAGCGACGAGCACGGCGAGCGATTTCACCAGGACATTGCAACAATGGAGAAACGCTATCAGGGCAAATGGAGCCCATCAATGCTTGCAGACTATTGCTGGACAGTGACAAGAGATGCTCCATTTAATGAATACAAAAGACAAGCCAAGAAGCGCCGAGTAGACACTGAATAGGACTAAACTATGTACATAATAGTTTTTTTGCCTTTTGTTTCATAATAAATTTTATTTATATAACCCTTTTGCTGATTTTTAAAGTGTTACATAAACAGGACAGGTGCAATATTATCATGTAAAGCAACCATAAACACATGAAAAGACCTAGGTTTACAATTTATGATTAAAACTCTACTATCTACACAATATACATAGACATAAAATGTAAAAACTTAACTATCTTAGAAACGGTAGCCAATCAGTTGTTTTAATTGTCATATTTGAATTCAGCACATCAAAATACATAATAAATAGCACATTTTATCTCTGAAGCAGACGACTTCTCAAAAATTGTAGACCAGTGTTATAAGCTACATAACCTATGCTCCACCAGGGAAAAGCAAAAGTAAAGAAGTCATAGGCAAAGATAATCAAGAGAAGGGAACTGGTGGAAGAAGGAGGCAGCTAAGCCTACTGAAATCAAAGGAAAGGCTTTTGTTGATGTCAGTGGGCTTTGCGTCAGACTCATAGTCAGGGCCGGCTCCAGGATTTCTGCCGCTCCAAGCAAAAAAAGCCACGATCGGCAGCGGCAGTTCAGCGGCAGGTCCTTCACTCCCAGACGGAGTGAGGGACCTACCGCCCCCGAATTGCCGTAGGTGCCGCCCCTCTCCCTTGGCCGCCCCAAGCACCTGCTTGTTAAGCTGGTGCCTGGAGCCGGCCCTGCTCATGTTGCATTCTTTCCAACATAAAGAATATCTGACTTGTGTAAACAATGACTTCAGAAATATTCAACCAATAATATGCTAGCCACCCTTTCTCAGAAGAGTGTTAAGCATGATGCGATGTTCTCAGATGAAAATACATTTTGAAAAAGGGGAAATCTGCTGCAGACTGGTAAACTTTGAATGGAAATAAGGGCATTGTGACCTGGATAGGAATTAGAAATTATTTATGGCCCTGAAGTTTGTTTGAAAAAATGCTGAGAATACTGTTCCTATACTGTCCTTATTTTAAATGCCTTTCTTGAAAGAAACCTCCCTTGAAATATAAAACTATGAAAACCAAGGCTAAAAATGGAGTTCAGGTGTATTAGACACAAGGGAGTGAGATAATAGCTTTTCTTAGACCAACTTCTGTTGGTGAGAGAGACAAGCTTTCAAGCTGCACAGAGCTCAGGTCTGGGAAAGGTACTCAGAGTATCACAGCAAAATGCTAGGTGAGACAGATTGTTTAGTCTGAATAGTTAGCACATATTCTAATGAACCATTCAAGGTGAAGTGGCCTGTTATTGCCTGTGTCTTAAGACAAAAGGGGTGGTGGTGGTTTCCTAGGTTACAGATTGTTTTAATAAGCCATAAATCCAGTGTCTTTATTGAGACCAAGTACATTTGTGTATTGTTCAGGTGTATTGTGGGTTTTGCTGCTTCCATGTTTTTTAACTACCGTAAGGCAAAACATATATAGGGTAAAATAGTTCATGACAAAATGTTTTTGTTTTTTAACTACAGCTTCAGGGTTTTCATGACCTATCAACTTTATTGGGAATGTTACCAAGTTACTGGTTTAGAAAGATTGTCAATAATGTTGCTGCACACATTTCATCATGATATTATTGACCACTGAGTTTAGTTTTCAAATTATACCCTATTTTGTACCATATTTTGTACAAAGATTATTACAATAGTGTGTGTGGCATAGGGCATTTAATCAGATGAACTTTAATTAGTCAATTACCAATAGTGTGTAGTTCCTTGAATTCCCTGAATTCGTGGTTGCTTAGCTAAAGTACGAATTCTTATTTTAGCTAAGTTTAATCAATCAAAATAGACCTTAGAGATAAATATAATAAGTTACACAAAGAAAATAAAGGTGGTTAAATTAAGAGTATTTGCAAAGTTAAAAGGAATGAATTATTCACGGGATATTAACATTTATCTGGAGGTAATTGATCAAATCCCAATAAATTGACATATAAATGATAAATGTCAGTGATAAATTCCCTTCTAATTTTATACTATTCTGACTAAGGAATTATGAATCCTTAGTACAAGTTTATTCATTTGACAGTCAGACTTTATGACAATGACAGTTTAACCAACAGTAAGTTTATAACCTTAGAATTAAACAATTATGTCATTTCAATGATAATTCACACCCAACCCTTTTCTATTCAGACACATATTATCACACATTAACCTGAAGTAGGAACTTAATGCTTCTTTGCTACTTTCTCCACTTCCTAATTTCCAGGGTGGGGTTCCCTCATTTTCTTGTTGTACATTACAGTTAGGACTATTCGCTAGGAATATCCCTCTTCAAGCACAGTGGCAGAGCCCCTTCCCCCTAATCATTGTCACTCATCTGGGGAAGGGCTTAGTCCCGGCTATCCCTCACTGGAACATTTGGAAGTAGTGACGGGTCATGACCTTTCTAGTAAGGCATACAACAATTTACTTGTTGCCTCAGATGGTCCAAAATGGTGTCTTCCCATGTGGTGTGCCCTTGCATGTATAGTACATGAAAGGTCACGGTGCACACAAAATGTCATCCTCTATGAGGACCAGATTGAATCGTCCCACAGACCAGATCTGCCATACGGGACACTGGTTGAACTAGATGCAGCTGCTTCGGTATTCCTTGCATATGTACATGACACATGTGCATTCCTTGCATATATACATGGCACATCACTGCCTGGAAGGGTCTGTGCATGGTCAGTATGTCCCATGACCTCATTCCTAAGGGGCTAACTGCCTTACAACATATTTTGTTTTGGCTAGGTGGCATGGTCTATTTTCTTAGCGAAGATGTGGAATTGGGAAAGTGCATAAATGTTACATTGATCCCAAGGGGAATGATTGTCCTACAAGATTTGCGCCAACACTTGCCACACTTGGATAGGTGGGCTATGTAATTCACAAGCCATCTGTGCTGCAAAAAGCATCTGATTCCTGATTTAGTCATGCATATTTTGTTTTCAGTCACATGTGAAAACATTTACTAGAAAAAAAAAAATAGGGAGCAAGGGCCTGTATCTGGGCACATGATGCAGATAGGCTTGGCAACACCCTATGTGGATGTACACCTAGGCACCTAACTTTTAGTCATGCTGCTGCCTAGTGGAATCTATGGCCCTGACTTAGGTGCTCAGGCTCCCTACACAATGCACAGTGAGTTAGAAATCTAGGAATGAGAGCCACAAAAGCCAGTAAGCTGAGTGCAGTGTCACCTACGTTAAGCAATAGAAAATGCTGAAAAGAGGCAACCTCATGCCCCAAAGGGAGTTAGGAGCCTAATGAGAGACATGCACCTCTGGGCTAGTCTACACTGGCAATGCTAAAGTGCTGCCACGGCAGCACTTTAATGTGGCTTGTGTGGCCATGGCACAGCCACCTCCACGAGGGGCGTAGCTACTGGCTCACTGTCTACACTGGCACTTTGCAGCGCTGTAACTTGCTGCGCTCAGGGGGTGTTTTTTCACACCCCTGAGCGAGAAAGTTGCAGTGCTGTAAATTGCCTCAGTTTGGGATTCACAGCTGTGAAAGTGCTTCTAGCGTTAGGTCCCTAAACCAGGTAAGCCTTTTTCACACATCCCCCTGCAAAAAAAAAAAAAAAAGAGGAGCTGCTGACAGTGTTCCACTTTTACCAGGTAGCCAGGGCCAATTCCAGGCACCAGCCAACCAAGCACGTGCTTGGGGGCGGCACCTTATAAGAGGCGGCCAATGTTGGGGTGGCGGGGGGTGCTTGCAATGTTTTTGTTTTTGTTCGGTGGGGTAGCTCTCGAGGTTTTTTTTTTGTTTGTTTCAGTGGCATGGCGCGGCGTGGCGCTGGGGAGGGCGGAGGCTTCGGCGGTGCGGCACTGGAGAGGGCGGGGGTTTGGCCGGCGTGGCGCTCCATGGGTTTGGGCTGCCTGGCCCGGCCCGGTGCGGTGCGGCGCGGCGCGGCGCGGCGCAGCGCGGGGGGGGGGAGGGTGAGGTTTGGGAGGCCCGGCGAGGGGCTAAGGGAGAGGGTGGTGGGGGTTTAGGCGGCCCAGCGAGGCGCTGGTGGGGGGGGCGGCGGCGTGACGCTGGGGAGGGGGTGTTACGGTGGGGCGGTGCTCTTCTTTTTTGCCGCCCCAGGTTAGAGCCACAAAAAAGTTAGAGCCGGCCCTGCAGGTAGCCATGCGGTTAGAGCATTGATCCAGGATGTAGGAGATCCAGGCTCAAATCCCAACCCTGCTTGTTGGGGAACAGGAACATGAACCCAAGTTTCCTACAAGTGAGTGCCCTAATCACTGGGGTATTCTGGGGTGGGTCTTTCTGCCTCTCCTGTTGAAGGTTTTCCACTTTGTATAACATACTGTACTTACTTATTGGAGCGTGGGCTGCAACCAGGGGCTTTCAGGTAAGTGCCCTAACCACTGGGTTGTAGACTCATTCTCACTATCTGTGGTCCTATAAGAGAGATTGAGAGACACTTACCCCAGAATATGCCATAGACAATGTTCAACGAACTCTTCTGAAAGGTGGCAAGCATGTGTTCAAGTCCTTGCTCCTCAAAACTGCCTAAACAGGTTAGATGCCTAAGGGAGGTGAGCACCTAAACCATGTAAGTACTTTTGAAAAATCCCAGTAGGCATCTTTGGGTGCTTAAATATCTTTGAATATCTGCCCCTCTCCTCCCCCATTATCATAGGGGAAAGAAAATTCAATTATCTTGTAAGCAATATCTTTTTCTACTTTCCTTTGATGTCTGAGAATGGTATAACAATGAATGCACAGGAAAGGGCAGAAAAGACCCCGTGGACAGTCTCTTGAAGAAAATGCTTGTGAGTTAGTTTAAATGATTTCTGGGTACAAGTTTGGCAAATAGAGAAAGTAGCCAATAGAATAGAGCTGTACTTGCAACTTTTAATAGTAGAAATGTTGTCAGGGAAGCCATAATCACTTTCATGTGTTTATTTTCAAAAAAAGCACTTGTCTTCAGAGCAGTGAATAGTTCCAAGAATATTTGGAAGTTGTTCCTAGATTGCAGCTGGCAGTAGGTCAAAGTCTGAAAGTGATGGTCCTGCACTCCTGATCAATAGCTAGTTGTCAAGTGACTGCTGTGTAGAGATGCTGGCTTTTTAAATCCCTCATTCATGTTCCTTTCGCCAAAGGGAGAATTATCACAATCAACTTTTGTGTTGGGCCTTTGACACAAATGCTTCAGAGCCATCTCATTTTGTCTTATCTTTACAATTAAGCAATACATAGAAAGGAGTGAAGCAGTTCTGAAGCAACTAAGGTTGATCTTGAACTGAGCTGAATAATCAGTGACATTTTCTTTCTCAGAGCCACTGAAATTCTTAGATAATAGGCTAGCAATGTTATTCTACTGACAAATATATATTGTATTTATTATCACTTGAACTCACAAACAAATCAGTGTCTCCCTTCTTAGAATAAAGCCTGGCTATTCACAGTAGTGAATTTATAAATTGCTTCAACATTCCGGTCTTTCTGCCTTAAGGCTCTTTCCAGAATTCCTATAAAGAGAAATGAACAGAAAGTAATTTATTACATGCATTTGCTGTTGGTAGGGCAGGAGCAAAGGACTAAGTGGCCTGGATGGCTGTGTCATTGGACAGTCTATTCCTACTATTCTTCCTCAGCATTGGGGGTAAAACATCTCCCGCAGTGTCAATGCATTGGTTGATGTTGGAAAGATCCTGAGAGTTGTATCCATGCACCAATGGATTTTAATTATTATTCTAGTTATATACTGAATCCTGGATAAAGAAATAGAAAACTCACTACAAATAATAGACTAGAAACTAACCTTAACCAGGAGTGAAACTGACACTTTCAAGTCACTTTCACAGTATTGCCAATCCCAAATGTTCAAAAATTATGCATCAGGCTCATCAAAAATCATTAGATTGACTTTAAAATCATGAGATTATATAAAAATAATAGATTTGGTGGTGTTTTTATTTCCCTTCTGCTTTTTGAGCTTTTAGGATCCATTGTGAGTCACATTTTGAAGCTTTCTCCACAGCCACGAGGGCTAGAAACTTCATTTTTCTTTAAGAATGAAGGCTGAAATCATCACACATTCACTTGACTCCAGGAGCTGGGGCTTTAAGGAAAACAATTATCATGAGAGTCATGACAAAATCATTAGTGTTGGCAACACTGTTTTTACTTCTATTTAAAGGTTAGTTACTTTCCAGAAGGCTCTTAAACACAACATTACACTGATTCAGTTACAGTTCTCACAGGAGAATATTTAAAACCAAACACCAAGAAAATTCTATATTTTAAACTTGAGAAAAAAACTGAGACTTCTGCGATATATCAGGGCCACTGCAGGCAGGAAAGGAAAATAAACAGGTACAGGAGCTCTGGACAGTTCTTCCTCTAAAAAGAAAGTTGGAGAGTCAAATCTTCTAGTCCTTAATCCAGTAAAACTCTTATTGCCATCAGAGCCTCCACTCATAGATATTAACCTGTGCTTAATAACTATACACTTCATACCATCTTATCCAGGGTTACACATTTTATACACATTGGCTCTCAGGGACTATATTGTCTGGCATATTCTGAACAGTGCTGAGCACACAGATGGTGCCCAATGAATAATACAAATCATGACAATAACCGTCGACTTTATGGACTCTGTGGATGCAATTTCTGTTCTTTGTTCTGGAATTGGCCTGGATACAACTGAAACCCTAAGAATCTGAGGCATAAACACATCTGATACTTAATGACACTTTCTGATCCCTTCCTTTTCTCAAACTCAGAACAGAGAAGTGACTGAACAAAATGGTTTTCAGTTAAAATGTAAAATTGCACAGCAGCCATTGCTCTACAACCCAGCATGGGGCAGAACCTGCCATCTCTTGGGAGTTAAGTGATTTCCTCTCATCTGACTCTCATTCCCCAACCTTCCTGATCTCAGTGCTGATTTTCATGCTGTCAACCATGACCTCCATCCTAACATCCTGGGACCATTTGCTGGAGTCTCAGAGAACTGGCCACCTTGGTTTTGCTCCCATCTATCAGATTCCTCTTTTTTTTTTTTTTTTTTTGCAGCATACACCAGAGAAAGAGGCTGATCTGCTGGATAAAGCGCTAGCCCAGAAAGCCCTGGGTTCTACTCCCCCTGTGGACTTTGTGTATGACCTCAGGCCAGTGCCTTAGGGACAGAGTTTCAAAGGTCTTTAAGCACCCAAAGATGCAGCTAGGTATTTAGTGGTTTACAAAGCACTTAACCTTCTAGGCACTTTTGAAAATTCCACTATGTGTATGTGTGTGTGTGTGTGTATATATATATAGAGAGAGAGAGAGAGAGAGAGAGAGATACCTATCTCATAGAGCTGGAAGGGACCTTGAAAGGTTATTGTGTCCAGTCCCCTGCCTTCACTAGCAGGACCAAGTACTGTCCCTGACAGTTTCCCCCCCCGATCCCTAAATGGCCTCCTCAAGGATTGAACTCACAACCCTGGGTTTAGCAGGCTAATGCTCAAACCACTGAGCTTAGGTGCCTAAATACCTTTGAAAATCTGGTGTTTAGTCTGCCTCAGTGCCTCGTCTGTACAATGGGGATAACAACTTTGCTCTACCTCAGCAAGGGGCTGTGAGGTGAAATAATTTAGACATTGTGAGATGCTCACTTACTACCGTGATGGAGCCACATAAATACCATAGGTAGAGTGGGAACTTCTCTGTACCACTGCTATCCCTTCCCTTGGTTTTGGCCCCTTCTTTTCACTTACACCCCCAAATCATTCCCTTTTCTTAATGTAACCTTGGCTGAGAGGGCTTGGCTATATTTTTTCTGAGTCCCCTGCACTCCCTCTAAAACAACCCTCTCCCCCCCCATTCCTGTTTTGCAGGCTAGACTTCCAGATACTTAATTTAATCACCAGCCCTTTCTTATCTTAATCACCCTGCCTCTGTTTGTAAACAAAATACTGACTCCATGCCCCAGGGGCACATCTCCTCTGCAGAACCTACATTTCACACTAATGCTGTGCTATAGTTAAGAGCTTCACCTGGGAGCTGGCACAACCTCCTGTATGAAACTCGGGGGGGGGGGGAGGGGCGGAGCATCCACCCTCCCCTTCCTCCCCAATTGGCGCCCCTGCTATACACTTACCCAGCTTCTAATGCCTCCATGCAACAGAACTCACCTCCTGGTAGGCAAGGCCATACTCACCCTGGATTGAGCTGCAGAGTGCTGTTGTAGCAAGGCACCCCAAAGCTAAAGTGACAATAACATTAAATGTGACCTGAAGAAAAGCTCTATGTGAGCCTGAAAGCTTGTCTCTCTCACCAACAGGAGTTGGTCCAATAACAGAAATTACCTCACCCACCTTTTCTCTCTAATTAACATTAAAGGTATCTATGGGATTATTGCAAGCGAGTTTTGAGACTTACCTTTCCCTTTTTGTTTTGACTGTAAATCTAATGCCGTATCTGACTGTTTTAGTGAGTAGTCTCTGGCCTGGCAGCCATCTGACCCTGATAAGTAGGAGAAAGATGAGGCCATGGGAGGATATGTTCAGCGAGATCCTCTATGGCTTCAGACTGTGAACACAGAGCGTGGAGGGGCCATATGACCGAGACCATGGAAAAAGACTGAGAATGGAGGCATTGGCTCATGCAGGAGTGGGAAAAGGATCGAGAGGTACATCAGAAAAAGCACCAGAACATCATGGGTCTGCTCAGCCAACAAACACAAAGGTTAAAATGATCTTTTAATGCCTCCCTCAGCTGTTCAGCTGTTCAGCTCCATGATGGGCTCTTCTCATAACCCTTGTCTGGCTGTTCAAATTCAGCAGCTAGCCAGTACACCTCATTCTTCCACCCGCCCCCGGACATTCCCCTTTACCTCATAGTTATTGTGTAGTACACTACACACACAATACCCATGGGGATGTTGGCCTCACTGAGCTCCAATCTAGTGAGACAACATTGCCAGTGACTCTTCAATTTATCAAAAGCCCGTTCAACAGTCTTTTTTTCCCCAACTACAAAGCTGGGGAATCTCTCCTTGGAGATGTCAAGGTGGTCAATATACAGCTTCATGATAAAGGGGTAGTCTGGGTCTCCCAGCATCACTATTGGAATTTCAGCATTACAAATGTTAATGGACTGGTTGAGGAAAAATGTTCCCGCTTGCAGCTTTTGAAAAAGTTCTGTGTTCTTTAAGATGCAAGAGTCATAGACCTTCCCTGACCAGTACACACTGATATCAGTTAAGGGTCTCTGGTAACCCACCACTGCTTGCAAAAACATAGAAAAGTATCCCTATCCATTGATGCATGGTGGATTTATGGTACATATCTTCCCCATTGTGGCATCAATCACCCCAGTGCAATTCCGGCAACACACTGCTGCCAATTCATCTATGTATTTCCTGCAAAGTCACAAGTCTGTGTATTAGGAGACAATTAATGGTCTTACATACTGGGATGACAATGGTCCCCATTGTGGATTTTCCAAGTCCAAATTTATTGGTCACTGAGCAGTAGCAATCCAGCGTTGGAAGTTGCTGGAGCAGTTTTCTTCACTGTCAATGAAGCGCTCATTTTGGCGTCCCTGCGCCAGAGAGGGCTGGGACGAATTTGGCACACAGATGCAGGAATGTGGCCTTTTGCATCTGAATGTACTGTAGCCACTGCTTATCATCCAAAACCTGCTGCCCAATAATCACTTCTCATTTCTTGGGCCCTGAAGAGACAAGCTACCCTATGGAGCTGCTCAGTGAATTCCAGCAGCAATCTGGCAATTTGTTGCTGTATCCATCAGCATGCAATTACTATGCTTGTACATCTATGCAACTTCTTCTTTGCACACCTAGTTGTAGTAATACTCATTCAAGTTCTGCAGATAGAGGAGAATAGTGTATTAGCAAAACTAATGAGAATTTTCTGTCAGAGACAGAAGAGACCAAAATGCAGCATACAGGACTATGGGAGGTTTTTTTTTTTAAATAAAAAAATAAAAAAGGTTAAAAAATTAAGGGATTTAATAGGCATTATGGGATGGATAAAGTGGTATGGAGGTAACTTGACCCCTAACTCCCAGAATCCCAGGGTGAACCTATCACATCCCACAATGAACTGCAAAAATGTCCCATTGAGACCTATGGCGTGGTGTGGTACACTGGCATACCTAATGAAGGTGCACTATATTTTACATCAACACAACCACTTGTGGCAAGGATCCACAGTGCTGATGCAAGCACCCAAGCACGCATGTGCACGAGTAACATACAACAGTTTGTGGCTATTTGCTGACGGAACTTGCATCAAATGAACTTTGTAGGGTGGGCACGGCCTGAATCCTCTAGGGCTTAATAAAGTCTCTCCATGAAGCCTTTGTAATTACACTATCAGAGATTACTCGATTACTCTTTCTCGCCCTCCCCCGCATTTGCTATTTGGTTTCTGGAATTCTATTGAAGAGTTCTGTACTCTTAAATTATTCACTTGTCTGCATTTTTCCTCAATTTCTTTGAGTGAAAAATTAGCTCTCATTACCCTGATTTCTTTAATTCAGTCTAATCCAGCTCCTACAGTTGAAGATATATCTTATACCATCTTTTTTTCTTTAAGGACTAAAAGGAAAGAAATGGGAAATTGCTAAGCCTCTAATGTGAGATTCCTTATGAAGTATCATTTCTTAAACTACCAGCAGAAAAATGAAAATAATGTGACAATGGTTGAGGCAGGAGAAAAAGAAGAGCATTAATTCTTTCCAGTTCTTTCCCTCTGGGAACAGTCAGCTTCACAGTTGGTGCCAATTTATAGCTGTTAAGTACAGTATGAACTGAACTCTATTCTTCGGGGCAAAGCTGAAGTATGCCTGGTGCAGGCTTTAGTATTCTTAGCAATAAGATGGTGTAAACCTGGTTTTTATTTTCGGCAACAGCAGAATCAGTTAGGTACCTGTTCTGCACACATAGTGAAGCAGGTTGCTTTACTATAATCCAGAAAACATCTTCTCTCAGGATTGTTTCTCTTTACCCCATAGACCTTTACACATATAGACATTTTCAAATCTTTGGGTTATAATTGCATCTTTTGTTGATAGAATAAGAAGAAAACGAACACTTTGATTTAGGGCTGAGCCCAATCTTTCCTCCTACCCATCCTTTAACTTCCCACCTCCCATTTCATGAAAATTAGGCCTTGCCAAAAGCCTCGTAAGCCAAGTCCCATGCCTCTCACCTTTACCTACTAAAAGTAGGATCAAAAAGAAGAAGAGCCTTGCTTTCCCTGACGGTGCTCTAACTTACCCCACAGTCCTGTAGCCTGATCAGTTTTACACTAGTCATATTTATTTATACACAGAATCAGAGAAGATTAGGGTTGGAAGAGACCTCAGGAGGTCATCTAGTACAACCAGGGCTGGCTCTAGCATTTCTGCTGCCCCAAGCAAAAAAAAAAAGAAAAAAAAGCCGCGATCGGCGGCGGCAGTTCAGCGGCAGGTCCTTCACTCCTAGAGGGAGTGAGGGACCTGCCGCCCCCGAATTGCCACAGGTGCCGTCTCTCTCCCTTGGCCGCCCCAAGCACCTGCTTGTTAAGCTGGTGCCTGGAGCCGGCCCTGAGTACAACCCCCTGTTCAAAGCAGGACAAATCCCAACTAAATTATCCCAGCCAGGGTTTTGTCAAGACAGGCCTTATTATTACCACAAAGCTTTCCTCCAGGTGACTACATGCATGATTTGTGTTGCTTATAGGATTGATTGGTCACCCAACAAATAAAGATAAATGCTTTACTTCTTATCCAAATAAGTTCATTCATTAATATAACCAAACTTCATAAAGAGATATACACAGAGAGAAGGATATGTGTGCATGCTAACAGTTCTAAAACCCTAAGAATTATGGAAAACCAAGATAGAAGAAATCAGTCAGTAGAGTGGGACAGGCAAACATTTTGGCCTGAGGGCCACGTCGGGTTTCCGAAATTGTATGGAGGGTCGGTTAGGGGAGGCTGTGCCTCCCCAAACAGCCAGGCGTAGCCCGGCCCCCACCTCCTATCCAACACCCCCCCCCGCCCCCGCTTCTCACCCTCTGACAGCTCTCCCGAGATCCCAGCCCCATCCACCCCTCCTTGTCCCCTGATCGCCCCCAGATCCTCCACCCCTGACTGTCCCCCGCCGCCCCATCCCAACCCCTCCTCTCATTCCTGACTGCCCCCACGGGACCCCTGCCCCATCCAACCACCCCTCTCTGACCACCCCCGGAACCCCTGCCCCTGACTGCCTCCGACTGCCCCCCTGCTGCCCCATCCAACCCCACCCCATTCCTGACTCCCCCCCGGACCTCTGCCCCCATTCAACCCCCTAGTACCCCGCCCCCTCTGACGGCCCCACCCCTATCCACACCCCCGCCCCCTGACCACCATCCCGAACTCCCCTGCCCTGTATCCAATCCCCCCTTCTCCCTGCCCTCTTACTACACTGCCTGGAGCACTGGTGACTGGCAGCGGTACAGCTGCCTCGCACAGAGCACCAAGACAGGCAGCTGTGCCACCCAGCTGGAGCCAGCCATGCCACCAGGCAGCACAGAGCACCAGGTCAGCCCGCGGCTCTGCAGCTGCTCAGCTCGGCCCGACAAGCGCTTTCAGCCCTGCCACCCAGAGCATTGCACTGGTGGCGCAGTGAGCTGAGGCTGCGGGGGAACAGCAGGGGAGGAGCCAGGGGCTAGCCTCCCAGGCCAGGAACTCAGGGGCTAGGCAGGAGGGTCCCGCGAGCCAGATGTGGCCCACGGGCTGTAGTTTGCCCACTTCTGCAGTAGAGCGTATGAAACAACAAGTTCTGATTCAGTTGAAACCATTTGGAGAAACTGATGCACCTGAATTCTAAGGCAAATCTTTAGTATCCTTAAAGTACATAACCACCAACATGGAACCATGGCCATATTTATTTGGCCATATAAATTTAAGCCTGCCTTTATCCATGTGTGGTATTTAGGGTGACCATACTTACGTTTCTGACCACTGATACAAGCCATTTGTATCAATTAATTTCTTAATAAATCATATGTGCCAATGCATTATCTCTATAGTTTCTATATTGCAAAAGCCCTCCAAAAGTCTCCGTATTTCAAGAATTTGTCTGCAGTTCTTTAGTGTATCTGTTCTTATGCGGTCACTTGTTTGTCTCACAGCATGATACTGTATAACTTATGACCTGGGGTTAAAATACTTGTGCCTATTTTAGATAACTAAACATAAAGCCTTCAATAGCAGGCCTCACATTCAAGAAATGAAATAAATGTTGCCTAACACCCCTATTATTTATGTTCTTCTACTTGTCCTCAGCCTGTATCAATTTAATAAACACCATAAATCAGACAGAAATGTACCCCTTAGCAGTACTGTAATACAAATTGTCACAGCTTAATACCCTATAACATATCAACTCAAAATTAAGATGGCATGTCAGATCAACAGGCCAACCTAGCAGGATCGGGAAAGTAGTGTACAGTCCTCTTTACTTCCACAAGTCTGGCTCTGAATACAACACTTGACTGGACACAAGGACTGGGAGTCCTGTGTCTGCGCCCTTATAATTTGCATTGTCGTTATATTCACTTGATGGCACACTAATTTCTAAGATCAACATTTTCTTCAGCATTGAGTGTTGACTAATTAGGATGCATCAAACTCCTACTTCTTTGCTGCTTGCCTTCAGGGATTGTAAGCCATATCCAAGTTCCAATGAAATCAATGGTAGTCTTTCCATTGAATTCACTGGAAATTTAATATGTCCCTTTAGACCAGGGGTCGGCAACCTCTGGCACGTGGCTCACCAGGGTAAGCACCCTGGCGGGCTGGACCAGTTTGTTTACCTGCCGCGTCCTCAGGTTCGGCTGATCGTGGCTCCCACTGGCCGCGGTTCGCCGCTCCGGGCCAATGGGGGTGGCGGGAAGATGCAGCCAGCACATCCCTCGGCCCGCACTGCTTCCAGCAGCTCCCATTGGCCTGGAGCAGCGAACCGCAGCCAGTGGGAGCCGCGATCAGCCGAACCTGCAGAGGCGGCAGGTAAACAAACTGGTCGGGCACGCCTGGGTGCTTATCCTGGTGAGCCGCGTGCCAGAGGTTGCCGACCCCTGCTTTAGAGTCAACGTACATTTTAACCTCTAACACTTGCCTGGTTGGGAGTTATTGATTTTATTTTATTTTTAAAAGTTAACTATTGCCTACCTCCTCAGAGTCCACCTACAACTAGATCCTTATGCCTCTTTCTGTGGAATTCATTCTGGGGCCTTTGTATAAGGAGACATCTCTGCTATTGCAGGAATAAGCAGTAAGGCATTGTTGGATTCCTATTCAAAGAGGAATGAAGATGACTGATTTTTGCTTCCTGCAGTCCACAGACTAAGCAGAAGAAGACTGTAGAACTCACAGCCCAGACATGGATATTATTTCCAGATAAGCTACAAATACCACATGAGAACAAAATTATTATTGTTTGGAATGCTCATTTTTTGAGACAGCTGTTAGCCAAGATTAATCTTGAGGTCTGTGACAAAATAGTTTATAACCTAAGGGCAACCGTGCTTAGCGGTCAACTCATGCACCATGTGGAGTTTAAGAGTTTGAAATGTGTCATTATATATACAAGGACCTGGGAGAGAGGAAGCAGTCCTGGTAGTAAGAAATGTTCAGTAGGAAATACCATTACTTTTCTTTAAGGGCCCAGGACCAGGAGTTTTGAAGAAAGGGTGGACCAAGGCTCCCCATCCTCCTAACCAATTAGAAATAAGATGGAAGATGGGGACCAACATAAAGACCACCTCCCCTCTCGTAGCAGGGGAGACATCAGCAAGGAAAAGCTGGTCTGCTGAGCACCCTGAAAGCCAATTAAAAAAAAATGGCCAGCTAAGGGAGAAGCTGATAAAGGCCCGACAGCTGGTTAATCCAGCACTCAGTTCCAGAGGGAACAGATGAGGGATTCTGTTTAAGAAGGGCCAGACAATCAGTTCTAGAGAGGAGAGCTAGAGATACTCCTGTTTAAGGAGGGAGTGAGGGACTAACTGATACAGCTCAGTTCTAAAGAGGAGCACTGAGGTCTCCTGCTTAAGAAAGGACTGAAACGGAATAAACTAGAGCAGGAACTGGAAAGGATTCCAGAAACGGAGACTGTTTACAGTTTCAGGAAAGAAAAGTCTCCTGAGGGAAGAAGCCAGAGGCTGCTGCTTGGACTGAGCCTGAGCCTCTGAATCTCCCCACATGTATCTGAGTGAGCTCCTACTTATTTCAGTTATGGGGGGAGGGATAGCTCAGTGGTTTGAGCATTGGCCTGCTAAACCCAGGGTTGTGAGTTCAATCCTTGAGGGGAGCCACTTAAGAATCTGGGGCAAAATCAGTACTTGGTCTTGCTAGTGAAGGCAGGGGGCTGGACTCAATGACTTTTTAAGGTCCCTTCCAGTTCTAGGAGATAGGATATCTCCATTTATTAAATGCTTCAGTTGTTTTTAATAAAATGAGACCGGGGGGAGGTGTTCTTAGATTAAAAAGACTTGTTTATCATTCTCATGGAGAGAAGTGAGGCAGGACTCACCTGTAGCATTATGCCTGAGCAAATGAGCATGCATTGGGGTGACCACCACACTGTCATAAGTTGTTTTGGGGTGACTTGAAGAGTGGCTGAATATGGTCTTTATGGGCTTTTTCTGTATACTGTCTTGGCTTAAATTGCTGCTGTTCTAGTGATCTGTGGCATTTTAAAATTGAAATTGAAATTACAGTTAGTGAAGGCTGTGACACGTAGGGGCAAAGAGCCTCTTGTCCTTAGCAAACAACTCTCATCTTAGGCCTGACAAACTCACTTACTCAAACACATGTTTTGCAAGATATTTATCCATAAAAGCTGATATGTTTGGTATCTATAGAAAGCGCCTAACATACCACAACTCACACCATTGTGATATGTGTGTAATGGGTAATATTTAAGGAATAATTTAACTTTGACAGTACACCTTTATGGTCTTGGATGTAAAAGTTAATCAGCAGGGGTTAATATATCTTGAATGGTCCATTTAAGCAGGAGAGAGTTGTTTGTTTTCTCTGGTTAGCTGGTGAAGTAGTTCCACTCAACTGTCTAGCCTTGCTGTATCCCAAGACAAAGAATGGGAAACCATCAGAGAGAATTGCAAACAATCTAAAGCACTTTCAGGTAAAAAAGGAACATTACAACAGAGAATCACCCTTTCTATGAATAGAGTTTCAGTATAACCCAGAGTGGGGTGGGGGGAAGGAATGGGGACACTCTGTATCCATTCACTGAGAAAACATCTTGTGAAGTGGGGTTCTTTCTCATGAAAGTTTGGATACTGGTTCCTGTCAAGCCAGCCAGCTCTGCAACAGATTGAACTTTGGGCAGAATCTGTTATTAGATATGAAAGGTAAGTATTAATAAGTCCTCTAGACCCAGGTTTGCATTTCATGACTTTGTGTTGAATTGTAACCATTTGTTTATACCACTCTTTTTTCTAGTGGAATTTCTCTTCTTTCTTAAATAAACCTACTTTTGATATATTGCAGTACTCACAAGTGCTGTATGTTTTGTGGTAGGAGTGACTTTTGGTAAAACTGCTACACTGGAATACACTGCCCTTTAAGATCTAGGATTTCTGTGAGAAGCCATGCCTGGGAGTAGAGATCAAAGGTGAATGCTTCAAAGGGGCTGTGGGACTGGCATGTATTCTTGTTAACCTTCAAGGTGAAGAGAAGGCTGGCATAGCCCTGAGGGGAGAATGTGAGTGGCTGAAAGGCTGATGGTGTTAGGAAGTTAACAGCCAGCTACCATGGGAAAGACTCCTTCAGCCTGAAGACACTGGGTAGAAAGGTGACTCATAGTCCTGGGTCCCCCCAAAACCATCACAAAAGTGTTTTGCCTAACGCTGTTGTCGTATTGTTTATTATTCCTCTTTTTTTCCTCTCAGAGAAAGTTTTCAGGAAAATATTTTAACTTGTTTTGCCAATTTTTTTTATAATGTATGCTCAGATCCTTTTCTTCCCAGAGTGGATACTCTTCTTTTTTTGCACCCTCATCTGGACATAATTTCTATCCCTTAATTCAGCAACAGATGAAGTGGTGTCTTTGAGGAAAACTAGTTTGTTACATAGCCCTGTAGACCCACACAAACACATCTGTTGACTAATGTTTTCAAAAATTGTGACTGGAATCAGAATTAATGAAGCATAGGAATATATATATTTTTAGGGCTGTCAAGCAACTAAAAAACTTAATCGTGATTAATCACACCATTAAAAAAAATAGAATACCATTTATTTAAATATTTTTGATGTTTTCTACATTTTCAAATATATTGATTTAAATTACAACATAGAATATAAAGTGTACAGTGCTTACTTTGTATTTATTTTTTATTACAAGTATTTGC
The DNA here is from genome assembly GCF_011386835.1 of Chrysemys picta bellii. Classification (NCBI taxonomy): domain Eukaryota; kingdom Metazoa; phylum Chordata; order Testudines; family Emydidae; genus Chrysemys; species Chrysemys picta. Next base: position 46,834,051 of record NC_088798.1, on the reverse strand, counting down.
ACTGTAAAAAAACAAAAGAATTGAAAAATACTATTCACCTCATACAAGTACTGTAGTGCAATTTCTTTATCATGAAAGTTGAACTTATAAATGTAGAATTATGTACAAAAAAAGCTGCATTCAAAAATAAAACAAATGTAAAATTTTAGAGCCTGCAAGTCCACTCAGTCCTATTTCTTGTTCAGCCAAACACTCAGTCAAACAAGTTTGTTTACATTTGCAGGAGATAATGCTGCCTGCTTCCTGTTCACAATGTCACCTGAAAGTGAGAACAGGCAATTTGCATGGCCATTCACATGGTGTCACAAGCTATTTAAGTGCCAGATGCACTAAAGATTCATATGTCCCTTCATGCTTCCACCACCATTCCAGGGGACATGCACCCATGCTGATGACGGGTTCTGCTCGATAATGAGCCAAAGCAGTGTGGACTGATGCATGTTCATTTTCACTATCTAAGTCAGATGCCACCAGCAGAAGGTTGATTTTCTTTTTTGGTGGTTCGGGTTCTGTAGTTTCCACCTCAGAGTGTTGGTCTTTTAAGACTTCTGAAAGTATTCTCCACACCTCGTCCCTCTCAGATTTTGTAAGGCACTCAGATTCTTAAACCTACAGAGTGCTGTAGCTATCTTTAGAAATCTCACACTGTGTTTTATGAAATCTGCAGTGAAAGTGTTCTTAAAATGAATAACATGTGCTTGGTCATCATCTGAGACTGCTATAACATGAAATATATGGTAGAATGTGGGTAAAACAGAGCAGGGTACATACAATTCTCCCTCCAGGAGTTCAGTCACCAATTTAATTAATACATTTTTTTTTAATTAGCATCATCAGTATGGAACATGTCCTCTGGAATGGTGGCCAAAGCATGAAGGGACATATGAATTTTTAGTATATCTGGCACAAATACCTTGCAATGTCAGCTAGAAAAATGTCATACAAACACCTGTTCTCACTTTCTGGTGACACTAAGTAAGAAGAGGACAGCATTATCTCCTGTAAATGCAAACAAGCTTGTTTGTCTTAGCAAATGGCTGAACAAGAAGTAGGACTCCGTGGACTTGTAGGTGCTGAAGTTTTACATTGTTTTGTTTTTGAATGCAGTTATGGAACAAACAAAAAACATCTACATTTGTAAGTTGCACTTTCATGACAAAGAGCTTGCACTACAGTACTTGTATGTGGTGAATTGTAAGATACTATTTCTTTTGTTTAGTATCATTTTTACAGTGCAGATATTTGTAATAAAAATAAGACTTTAATTTCAATTGCAACACAGAATACAATATATATGAAAATGTATGAAAACATCCAAAATATTTAAGAAATGTTAATTGGTATTCTATTATTGTGTGATTAAAACTACAATTAATCACCATTAATTTTTTTAATCACAATTTTTTTGAGTTAATCGAGTGAGTTAACTGCGATTAATTGACAGCCCTATTTTTGTTTGTAAATTATTTACCGTGTTCAGAAGGTCAGCAGTTTCTGTGGAAACATGTAAAGTAATGCACCACCTTTTATGATGTGACTGTCTGTTATAATGTTCTAAATGAATATGTAAATACTTTCATTGACTGTGAGGGGAGAATTATTTGAATGATATAGGTAAGTTTATACAAATTTCATAGATGTACATAATTGTTCTTATTGTGTGGTAGAGAGAAAGGTATGTGCTAGCCTATGAGGAAAAACATAGTAATTTATACTACTCAGGGCAATAGCTGCTAGTTATTGGTAGAATTCTACTCCAGAAGGTAATCTAGTGAATTTTTAAAAAAATATAATAAGATGCTCAACATGTTTTTCTTGCATCTTCTCCTGGCCACTTGCAGACATGATGTCAGACTAACACAACCACTGATGTGACCAATCTGACAATTTATAGATTCATAGATTCTAGGACTGGAAGGAACCTCGAGAGGTCATCGAGTCCAGTCCCCTGCCCGCATGGCAGGACCAAATACTGTCTAGACCATCCCTGATAGACATTTATCTAACCTACTCTTAAATATCTCCAGAGATGGAGATTCCACAACCTCCCTAGGCAATTTATTCCAGTGTTTAACCACCCTGACAGTTAGGAACTTTTTCCTAATGTCCAACTTAGACCTCCTTTGCTGCAGTTTAAACCCATTGCTTCTGGTTCTATCCTTAGAGGCTAAGGTGAACAAGTTTTCTCCCTCCTCCTTATGACACCCTTTTAAATACCTGAAAACTGCTATCATGTCCCCTCTCAGTCTTCTCTTTTCCAAACTAAACAAACCCAATTCTTTCAGCCTTCCTTCATAGGTCATGTTCTCAAGACCTTTAATCATTCTTGTTGCTCTTCTCTGGACCCTTTCCAATTTCTCCACATCTTTTTTAAAATGCGGTGCCCAGAACTGGACACAATACTCCAGCTGAGGCCTAACCAGAGCAGAGTAGAGCGGAAGAATGACTTCTCGTGTCTTGCTCACAACACACCTGTTAATACATCCCAGAATCATGTTTGCTTTTTTCGCAACAGCATCACACTGTTGACTCATATTTAGCTTGTGGTCCACTATAACTCCTAGATCCCTTTCTGCCGTACTCCTTCCTAGACAGTCTCTTCCCATTCTGTATGTGTGAAACTGATTTTTCCTTCCTACGTGGAGCACTTTGCATTTGTCTTTGTTAAACTTCATCCTGTTTACCTCAGCCCATTTCTCCAATTTGTCCAGATCATTTTGAATTATGACCCTGTCCTCCAAAGCAGTTGCAATCCCTCCCAGTTTGGTATCATCCTCAAACTTAATAAGCGTACTTTCTATGCCAATATCTAAGTCGTTGATGAAGATATTGAACAGCGCCAGTCCCAAAACAGACCCCTGCGGTACCCCACTCGTTATGCCTTTCCAGCAGGATTGGGAACCATTAATAACAACTCTCTGAGTACGGTTATCCAGCCAGTTATGCACCCACCTTATAGTAACCCCATCTAAATTGTATTTGCCTAGTTTATCAATAAGAATATCATGTGAGACTGTATCAAATGCCTTACTAAAGTCTAGGTATACCACATCCACAGCTTCACCCTTATCCACAAGGCTCGTTATCCTATCAAAGAAAGCTATCAGATTGGTTTGACATGATTTGTTCTTCACAAATTCATGCTGGCTGTTCCCTATCACCTTACCACCTTCCAAGTGCTTCCATATGTCCATCTTTTCCCAATGGGTTCCACCTACCAGATTACTGATGCTGTTGGTTGCATATAACCATCCACTGCATTTCCAGCTTTGCTGTATGCAAATCAATGAAACCACCATTCCACAATGCCATGTAGTACAATATAACTGATGTGTGAAACACTAGTACACATGAGCAATGTTTATGTACAGGTTAATAGCCAAGTCAGGTGCCCACATATCCTCAGATATTAGAGGAATAGGGTGAGATACTACATGGAAATAAATATGCCAACTGTAACAGGCAAGAGGAATAAGCAGGGAACAGTATCAGGATGTCACATTGTACTGGAATGTCTGAATTACACCTCTACCTCGATATAACGCTGTCCTCGGGAGCCAAAAAAATTTACCGGGTGATAGGTGAAACAGCGTTATATTGAACTTGCTTTGATCCACCGGAGTGCGCAGCCTTGCCCCCCAGAGCACTGCTTTACCGCATTATTTCTGAATTCGTGTTATATCGGGTCGTGTTATATCGGGGTAGCGGTGTATATCCATAAAGCAAACTTTTAAATAGCAGTGATGTCTATGAAAATAACAGCCTGACCTGGTGTGGTTAAGGTGGCTCAGGACTTCCAAATGTCCTTGAGCTCTAAGAAGTCTCAAGAAGCAGCATCAGATTAGTATAAAGCAAAGAAATATCCCCTATTACATTTTTAAATCATCAAAAACCTTCTAGCTCCTGGGGACTTCAAACTCTTTCATTAAAATTTAGGTGCCACACTCTACAGAATTTCCATAATATTACATCTCCCCCTCAGGTAAAAGTCTAGTTACCTAGATCTGGGGGATCATGTATTTTAGGAAGGGAAAAACAAAAAACATGATGCATAAAGTGTTACCCTTCAGGTCAGAGGATCCCAACTCAGGGTAACTTCTGATAGTCAGAAACGGTGTAAAATAATTGACCTTTTCAAATTATGTAAAGTTTACTTTCTACACCTATCAGATAAGTTTCCTCTTGGCTATTTCAGCCTGTCTCAGAAAACATTAGGTATGTTTTATTAGGGAATTTATACCTTTAATGTTCTACTAATGTATTTTCATACACATATAGCCCTTATAAGCCTGAGTGCATTTTGGTATCAGTTCTAAATCTGCTTCTTGTTGAGCTAAATGTATGACAGATATCTGAAATGAGCCAAAGCCCTAATTTTTTTCTGCAGGCAACAATGCCCACTTCTTAAAGCTTACCAGTGACGTGAAAGGGAGCATTATCAAAGTGATGGTTGCCATCCTATTAAGTTCAATGGGAGGTAAAAGAGGGGGATGTGATTGGTTCACTTCAAGGAACCTAGATGGCATTTAGCTAAGGGAGGGGACTTTCTACCAAACCTCTGTATTCATATGTGTTTTATTTCTGTAAAAATACAGAGATTCATTCAGGTTCATTGCAAAATACAAAACAAGCTTGTCTGCACCATTGAATTGGTTTAATGCAACTGATTTCAATGAGGTTTTCAGTTTACAGCAGGCCGGGATTTAGCCTATAATTAGGGACATAACATAAATAGCAGAAGGAAAGACTAAGGCAAGTCAATGTTTTCCATTACTTACATATAACTTTTAAAGTCAATAAACAATAGTAATAAGAAAGTGAGAGAGCCAAAAGTATTCCTGAGAAAGATCTGTCAGAAATATGTGTCCCAAAATGTGGTACAATCCAGAAATAAAGTGATGGGTAAGGTCTTCCTAATGCAATTCCTTCCCTTTGATTTGATTGGTTGATAAAAATATTTTCTCATTAAAGGCTGTGACTGCTCAACTTTCAGACCAATCTGGCTGTCCCACAATTCATACCTTTTTCCTCCATCCATGTTCTTCTGAAGTGGAGATGTAGCATGCTACTTCTGTGATTAAATGACTTGCTTGAAAAGCTTTTTGATATCTGAGTTTTTTCAAATGTGTTTACTAAATTGTCCTAGAAACTGTTGTATCAGTTTCCTGATCCTTTGTAAAATTAATATCAACCTCCTGTCTCCCTCTGTGTCACAAGGTGATGGATTAATTTGAATGTATTGTGTATACATGCTGTGTATCTGCCAGCATGACCCTGACCTCTAGTGAGTAAAGAGAGTAAACTGCAAGATCAGCAATATGATATAGTGCCATAAGAGAAATTCTTGTGATGTCAGAGGTTGGCAGAAGAAAAGAAATAAAGAAGAGAAAGCTGCTGACATTATAATGGGTATTTAATTTAGTTATCAGCCTCATTGCAAACCTAAGAGTTTGCAACAATATATAGAAACAACTAAACCCGTTATTTGTATTTTTTGCCTAGAACTTTTTCTATATTATTTGATATTAGCCACTCAGCTGCTATAATAACAGCATGTAATACTTTGTACTTACATAGCATCTTTCACATGAGTATCTCAAGTGTCTTAAAAGAGGAGTGCTGAAAATAGGTAGGCATATTTTCAGAGTAGCAAACTGAGGCAGAGTAGATTTAAGTGACTTTCTCAAGGTAACTCACAGAGCAATCTGGGTTGCCTGACTACTCTGCCTCCCTGAGTAGAAAATATGTGATCAAGGGCCTCAGTGAGGACTTGGTTACTGTCTGATTAAAGTAAGTTTCAATTTATTTTAACAAAGTTGGATCAGGTCCTAAAAAAACATAAGAAATAAAGTGTTCGAGCTACATGACTCTCATATACATGATCAGCTTGATTTCTATATAAGTTTTAGCTAGGGTATTTTGACACCAAAACCTCTGTGGGCCCACAGAGGTCACCTGCTCATGTTAGTCTTATTTTTAGCGGGAAATGTGGTGCTCGTGGAAGGTACCACCTTGATAGCTCTGCAGTCTAAAGTCCTCTACATAACCTCAGAACAGGTACAGGATGCAGATATTTCCTATACCTCCTTGGTTATGTGCCTCAACCATGATCTGGAGGGGAGAAATCTTTAGGTTTGAGTTTAGTCCCCATGCCCATTCCCTTCTGGAAAGAATAGCAAGGATGGAGTTGCAGTATCTGTCCATGGGGCATTGTACTGAGACTGCTAATAGATTTCATGTAGGCCATTGATCATCAATAAGATGCTAATTAATTTTGTTCCCCACAGAACTTGGGTGGATTCAAAGATGTGACTTTAAGGCACAAAGGTTCCACTAATTGCAGTGATATTGTTTCACTAGTTGTGATTCCTCTAAGGTTTTCGCTCTTCAGGAACCATAAAAATGAACGTATAATTTAGAACCTCTGACACAGTAAATGAGACAATGCCAACGGTAACTTTGTATTTTAACTTGTCTCTCTGTTTCATGAGCAAAGAGCAGTTATCTAACCACTGGGCCCAAGAGCTGAGACAAGTTTCAGAAAACAGATACCTTAAAAATTAGACGGGCAGCTAATTTCCTCATTTAGGAAAAAAAGTTCTCAAAGCATGATTTTCTCCTTTCAATATCAAAGGGATGCTACTGGTTAGGGAGCTAATCAAAAGCTATTCTGAGAGCATGTTTCCATAGCATCGATCATTCTGAAAATAATAATAAAAATACTATCAGTGTAAAGGGATAGTTTTCTGATAGGAAGATGCAACATTGTAAAAAATATTCTGTTTGTTATATTTTGATTAAAAGGACCTTCATGGCAGGTGTTTGTCATTGGTTAGAAAATGTATGTGCTGCTTTCTGCTGTGTAGAAGTGCTGAACAGTAGATCAGATTCTCAGCTGGTGCATATGGTTAATTCTATTAGCTTCAAACTCCACATCTTGGTATGTCCCCTTCTATAGACACACAGAGAATTTTCAAAAGTGCCTAAGCCCCATTTTCAAAAGTGACTTCAACCTCGGTGAAAGTCAATGGAATATGGGCTCCCAATTAACTGACACACTCCTGAAAATACTTTTGGATCTGATCATAGGATTGGCTGCCTATATCTTAAGCATGCATGTTACTTAGCAACTCTGCAGTTTTTTGTGTAACATAGTGTCAAGGCTGTATCCCCACTTTGAACTTTAGGGTGCAAATGTAGGGGCCTGCATGAAAACTTCTAAGCTTACTACCAGCTTAGCTCTGGTCCGCTGCCACCATCCCAAGGCTAGTTCCCTTCCCTGGGAAGCCTTGAGAGACCTTCACCAATTCCCTGGTGAATACAGATCCAAACCCCTTGGATGTAAAACAAGGAGAAATTAACCATTCCCCCTCCTTTCTTTCACCAACTCCTGGTGAATCAAGATCCAAACCCCTTGGATCTTAAAACAAGGAGAAATTAACCATTCCCCCTCCTTCCTTTCACCAACTCCTGGTGAATACAGATCCAACCCCCTTGGATCTTAAAACAAGGAAAAAAATCAATCAGGTTCTTAAAAAGAAGGTTTTTAATTAAAGAAAAAGGTAAAAATCATCTCTGTAAAATCAGTATGGAAAATAACTTTACAGGGTAATCAAACTTAAAGAGCTCAGAGGACTCCCCTCTAGTCTTAGGTTCAAAGTACAGCAAACAAAGATAAACACTTTAGTAAAAGGTACATTTACAAGTTGAGAAAACAAAGTAAAACTAAGACGCCTTGCCTGGCTTTTTACTTACAAGTTTGAAATATGAGGGACTTGTTTAGAAAGATGGGGAGAACCTGGATTGATGTCTGGTCCCTCTCAGTCCCAAGAGCGAACAACCCAAACAAAGAGCACAAACAAAAGCCTTCCCCTCCTCCCCCCAAGATTTGAAAGTATCTTGTCCCCTTATTGGTCCTTTGGGTCAGATGCCAGCCAGGTTACCTGAGCTTCTTAACCCTTTACAGGGAAAAGGATTTTGGAGTCTCTGGCCAGGAGGGATTTTATAGTACTGTACACAGGACAGCTGTTACCCTTCCCTTTATAGTTATGACACATAGTTATAATAAAATAAAAATAAACATAATGGGCTAGGTTTTTCACCTGGTGTAAATCAGCATAGCTCCGTGTAAGCCACTGGTGCTACACTAGTTTACACTGGCTGAGGATCTGGAGCAAGTTACTCGATTACCTTTACTGATTCTCCTTGCCCCTATCCTGTTGTCCCTCACATCTGTATGTGTCTGATCTGTACGTATCATATCGTTCTTTTAAGAAAACCTTCTGCTTCAAATAGTCTGTTTATTTTCTCTTTTTACAGCACTGTCAATTCAAGTTAGTATTTAGTTTCAACCACTGGAGAACTGTCATCCAGAGGCAATATTGTAGGGAATGAAATAAATAAAAATCTTGGTGAATTGCTTTGTTTTGGATTGCTCACCAGGTAATGAGGTAATATAGGAACTCCTGCAGACATCTACTTGGAGAGAACCCTCTCTTTAGTATATTGCTGTTTGTAATAATATGCTGTGATTACACTGAAAAAGTGACCTTCATAAAATGCCTTTTTATTTGACTCTCATTTTGGTAGGAGGATCAATCACTTTGATCACACTTTTGTACTGCTTCATTCCTAGAAGTACAGTAGGAGATTTCTGATGAATGTGTTTGAAACATGTGGAAACACACTTTAAGTCTCTGCTTTTTTAGATGATCACAGTTTGACAGTTTTGTCTATGTTCAAAGGCAGCCTAAGAATTGGATATATTGTTAGCCAGCTGCTAAATCTATGAAAAGCCTTCCTGGAAAGGAAAGGGGGAAAAATATAGGTTTGAATTTGGTTGGAATGGAGCTCAATAACCCTCTGGATTGTTTTTAAGAAAGCTAAAATAAAGCTGATTAAACAGCAACATTGTACACAGTTTAAATCTGCCTAGAGATAATGAAGGTCAACACAGGATTCCCACATAAAAAGGACAGATTAGATATTTTGAACATAAATCCAGTTGATAAGGAAATCTGTAAATGGAAACCTTTTCTGTGTTGTATAATACTAATGCATGACATTTTGCTGTCCATATAACCTTTAGTTTTACTGTCAATATTATTCCATTACACTGATTACAGAAAAGGAATTAAGCACTATCAGAATGGAAGGCATGTTTTAATAACAATGCAATTATTAATCCTTTATGATGCAGGACTATAATCGTTTTTAATGCATTGAATTAAACACTATCTGCTCCAATAACCCAGTCACTAAAATTATGATCTATAATGAAGGACTGACTAAAATTCCATTTCAAGCATGTAAATTATGCCTTATAATAAATGTCTAGCTGCAAGGATGCACTAATAGTACTGGCCACTAACGTCAAAGCTAGATTTGATCTTTGTTTTGTTTAGATGAAAGTAAGCTGAGCTTTTAGACAACAATCACAGTTGCCAAATAGATCAAACAAGCAAAAGCAGCATATTAGTGGTTGCATAAGAATCTCCCATGAAAACAGTGATTTCCAATGCCCATATGTGACTGTCCCACTTGCAAAAATAACTTGCAAAAACATTTCCAAATATTGGACTGATTCTGGTGTCCATACTCAAGCAAAATCTCATCTGACTACAGGACTAGGGCTAATGCTGTTTTACTTTATCTTCAGAGACAAACTTGATAGGCATTTCTCCTCCCCCGCCCCATAGGGGGTCTTAACACCTCTAAAACAGGAGGCACAATTTTAATTTTACATGTACAAATGTTTGCACTTACAGCCTGTGAACTGGGCAGAGAGTATGTGGGGGCGGGGGGGAGAGAGGGGTGATCAGCCCTCAGTGGTGAAAAAACAGGTTAAGGACTATTTAGAAAATCTGGACGTTCACAAGTCATAGAATCATAGACTTTAAGGTCAGAAGGGACCATTATGATCATCTAGTCTGACCTCCTGCACAATGCAGCCACAGAATCTCACCCACCCACTCCTGTATCAAACCTGTGTCTGAGCCACTGAAGTCCTCAAATCATGGTTTAAAGACTTCAAGGTGCAGAGAAGTTCCAGCAAGTGACCATGCCCCACGCTGCAGAGGAAGGAGAAAACCCCCCAGGGGCCTCTGCCAATCTGCCCTGGAGGAAAATTCCTTCCCGACCCCAAATATGGCGATCAGCTAAACTCTGAGCATATGGGCAAGACTCACCAGCCAGACACCCACGGAAGAATTCTCTGTAGTAACTCAGATCACACCCCATCTCACATCTCATCACAAGCCATTGGACATATTTACCAAAGACCAATCTCATTATACCATCCCCTCCATAAGCTTATCAAGCTTAGTCTTGAAGCCAGATATGTCTTTTTCCCCCACTACTCCCCTTGGAAGGCTGTTCCAGAACTTCACTCCTCTGATGGTTAAAAACCTTCATCTAATTTCAAGTCTAAACTTCCTGATGGCCAGTTTATATCCATTTGTTCTTGTGTCCACATTGGTACTGAGCGTAAATAATTATCTCCCTTCCTGGTATTTATTCCTCTGATATATTTGTAGAGAGCAATCATATCTCCCCTCAGCCTTCTTTTGGTTAGGCTAAACAAGCCAAGCTCTTTGAGTCTCCTTTCATAAGACAGGTTTTCCATTCCTCGGATCACCCTAGTGGCCCTTCTTTGTACCTGTTCCAGTTTGAATTCATCCTTCTTAAAACATGGGAGATCTGAACTGCACACAGTATTCCAGATGAGGTCTCACCAGTGCCTTGTATAACGGTACTAACACTTCCTTATCTCTACTGGAAATACCTCGCCTGATGCATCCCAAGACCGCATTAGCTTTTTTCATGGCCATATCATATTGGCGGTTCATAGTCATCCTATGATCAACCAATACTCTGAGGTCCTTCTCCTCCTCTGTTACTTCCAACTGATGTGTCCCCAACTTATAACAATAATTCTTGTTATTAATCCCTAAATGCATGACCTTGCACTTTTCACTATTATATTTCATCCTATTATTATTACTCCAGTTTACGAGGTCATCCAGATCTTCCTGTATGATATCCTGGTCCTTCTCTGTATTGGCAATACCTCCCAGCTTTGTGTCATCCGCAAACTTTATTAGCACATTCCCACTTTTTGTGCCAAGGTCAGTACCCTCCCTCCAGCCTGACAGTTCACCTTTCAGTACGACTAGTTGTAGTCTCCCCTTTAACCAGTCCTTATCCACCTTTCAATTTTCATATTGATCCCCTCTTTTCCAATTTAGCTAATAATTCCCAATGTGGAACCGTATCGAATGCCTTACTGAAATCAAGGTAAATTAGATCCACTGCATTTCCTTTGTCTAAAAAATCTGTTACCTTCTCAAAGAAGGAGATCTAGTTGGTTTGGCATGATCTACCTTTTGTAAAACCATGTTGTAATTTGTCCCAGTTACTGTTGACCTCAATGTCCTTAAATACTTTCTCCTTCAAATTCTTTTTCAAGACCTTGCATACTACAGATGTCAAACTAACAGGCCTGTAGTTGTCCAGATCACCTTTTTCCCTTTCTTAAAGATAGGAACTATGTTAGCAATTCTCTGGTCATACAGTACAACCCCTGTGTTTACAGATTCATTCCTTTAATATTCTTAGATGAAGATTATCTGGGCCCCCCGATTTAGTCCCATTAAGCTGTTAGAGTTTGGCTTCTACCTTGGATGTGGTAATATCTACCTCCATATCCTCATTCCCATTTGTCATCCTACCATTATCCCTAAGCTCCTCATTAGCCTCATTAAAGACTGAGGCAAAGTATTTGTTTAGATATTGGGTCATGCCTAGATTATCCTTAACCTCCACTCCATCCTCAGTGTTTAGAGGTCCCACTTCTTCTTTCTTTGTTTTCTTCTTATTTATATGGCTATAGAACCTTTTACTATTGGTTTTAATTCCCTTTGCAAGGTCCAACTCTACATGGCTTTTGGCCTTTCCCACTTTATCCCTACATGTTCTGACCTCAATAAGGTAGCTTTCCTTGCTGATCACTCCCATCTTCCCCTCCTTGTTGGCTTTCTGCTTTTTCTTAATCACCTCTCTGAGATGCTTGCTCCTCTAGCTTGGTCTACAACTCCTGCCTATGAATTTTTTCCCCTTTCTTGAGATGCAGGCTTCTGATAGTTTCTGCAACTTTGACTTGAAGTAATTCCAGGCCTCCTCCACCTTTAGATCCCCAAGTTCTTCATTCCAATCCACTTCCCGAATTATTTTTTAAAAGTGAGCCCTTTTGAAATAAAAAATCCTAGTCCCAGATCTATTTTTGTTTATCCTTCCATTTAGTTTAAACTGAATTAGCTCATGATCACTTGAACCAAGGTTGTCCCCTACAACAATTTCTTCTATGAAGTCCTCACTACTCACCAAAACCAAATCTAAAATGGAATCCCCTCTTGTTGGTTCAGCAACTATTTGGTGAAGGAATCCATCAGCTATCGCATCTAGGAAAATTTGAGCCCTATTATTATTACTAGCACTTGTCCTCCAGTCTATATCTGGGAAGTTAAAGTCTCCTATGATCACACAATTCCTATTACTATTTACTTCTTAAAGAGGTCTCTATCTATATCCAAATCAGATCCCGGTGGTCTACAGCACACCCCAAGCAAGTCCATTGGGCTGGATGCACTGCATCCAAGGGGGCTGAGGGAGTTGGCGGATGTGATTGCAGAGCCATTGGCCATTATCTTTGAAAACTCATGGCGATCGGGGGAAGGTCCCGGACGATTAGAAAAAGGCAAATATAGTGCCCATCTTTTAAAAAGGGAAGGAGGAGAATCTGGGAAACTACACACTGGTCAGCCTCACCTCAGTCCCTGGAAAAAATCATGGAGCAGGTCCTCAAGGAATCCATTTTGAAGGACTTGGAGGAGAGGAAGGTGATCAGGAACAGTCAACATGGATTCACCAAGAGCAAGTCATGCCTGACCAATCTGATTGCCTTCTACGATGAGATAACTGGCTCTGTGGATATGGGGAAAGCAGTGGATGTGATATATCTTGACTTTAGCAAAACTTTTTATACGGTCTCCCATAGTATTCTTGTTAGCAAGTTAAAAAAAGTATGGATTGGATGAATGCTGGGTAGATCGTCAGGCTCAATGGGTAGTGATCAATGGCTCCATGTCTAGTTGGCAGCCGGTATCAAGTGGAGTACCCCAGGCATTGGTCCTGCGGGACAGTTTTGTTCAACATTTTCATTAATGATCTGGATGATGGGATGGATTGCACCCTCAGCAAGTTCGCAGATGACACTAAATTGGGGAGAGAGGTAGATACACTGGAGTGTATGGATGGGGTCCAGAGTGACCTAGACAAATTGGAGGAGTGAGCAAAAAGAAATCTGATGAGGTTCAACAAAGAAAAGTGCAGAGTCCTGCACTTAGGACAGAAGAATCCCATGCACTGCTACAGGCTGAGGACTGACTGAGTAAGCCGCAGTTCTGCAGAAAAGGACCCAGGGATTACAGTGGAAGAGAAGCTGGATATGAGTCAGCAGTGTGCCCTTGTTGCCAAGAAGGCCAACAGCATATTGGGCTGTATTAGTAGGAGCATTGCCAGGAGATCGAGGGAAGTGATTGTTCCCCTCTATTTGGCACTGGTGAGGCCACACCTGGAGTATTATGTCCAGTTTTGGTCACCCCACTACAGAAGGTATGTGAACAAATTGGAGAGAGTCCAGTGGAGGGAAACAAAAATTATTACAGGGCTGGGGTACATGACTTATGAGGAGAGGCTGAGGGAACTGGGGTTATTTAGTCTGGAGAAGACAAGAGTGAGGGGGGATTTGATAGCAGCCTTCAACTACCTGAAAGATGGAGCTAGGCTGTTCTCAGTGGTGGCAGATGACAGAACAAGCAGCAATGGTCTCAAGTTACAGTGGGGTAGGTCTAGGTTGGATATTAGAGAACACTATTTCACTAGGAGGGTGGTGAAGCATTGGAATGGGTTACCTAGGGAGGTGGTGGAATCTCCATCCTTAGAGGTTTTTAAGGCCCTGTTTGACAAAGTCCTGATTGGGATGATTTAGTTGGGGTTGGTCCTGCTTTGAGCAGGGGGTCGGTCTAGATGACCTCCTGAGGTCTCTTCCAACCCTAATCTTCTATGATTCTTCCATACGTATGATAGTTTGAGCGATTAGATGGTAAGGCAGGTTGTACTCAACCTCTGGGTGCAAATTTGAGATTTTGCAAAAATGTGGGCATGAAAACATGCCCGTGTTTTAAATGCCATTTTAGAAGACTTGATTCTCTTTTCTGCAGCATCCTGAATTAACATATATTATTTTGTATTACTGCATTGTAATTTAGCTCTCTTGCACATATCAATGGCTGTAGAAACCAGAACTTACTTTTGTTCTGTCTAAAGCTGACCTTTGCCATGGAACTAACGCATTCAAAAGATTTGAAATAATGTTAATATCAAACACCCAGATTCTGCACTGACTTACATCCTGTACAACCTCAATGAGGTAAGGGTAATATCTACCCCCGGGTTTACTGCACAAGCTGATAAAAGCAAAAAGAATATCTCTCTTCACTAAATTTTGCTATTGTATTTCAATTTTTGTAGCAAATATTTAATAAAAGACCAATCAGCATTCAGAATAACATGCCCCAATGGCCAATTCCTACCACTGATTTGTACAGTATGTCTGACAATCCATTGGTATCTATGGGAGTTACATGTACAAACCAATGGAAGGACACAGTAGTGACAGTGTACATTAACTTTTCATACAAGAGGTAAAACTAATTTTAAACTGGAATCTACTATTACTGTGATCAATGCTCCCATTACTTACATTCATATCATGGATGGAACATGGGCTTAGCAAACAGTGCTTAAACAAACATGTCTATATGGAACTGAGGCCTCAATCCTGCCATTTGATCCACGCATTGTAGGAGTCTCCTGTGTAGATCAGCTTACAGAATCTGGGCCTAAGATAATAAGATAAATATGTTCTACATTCTGATATACCACTAATGACAGCTGGGGGAAGGCTTCTCTTAGGTGAAAGGCTTCTTTCCTCCCAATAGGTGAAGCAAGCAGGCTAACATACTGTTTGGGGAAGGACTGGCACCCAGAGGCCAGCATAATGAGGCAACATCCCAGAGAGGGACAGGGAAAGGTATTCCTTTTGTGTTTTACAAAGTTGTTTATTTCTGTTTGGAGGAAAATTACTCCTGGAGTCTACCCCGATGCCCATCTTGTAAATACCGAAGAATTAAAAACGCAAGTGAGGAATAAAAACTCTCCAGAGTGGGACTGATTTACTCTAGGTCCCCACCACCAGATGGGTAAACACCAAGTGTGGTGAGGTGAAGAAAGTGCCTTGCCACCCCACTTAATATTTCATGTGAGGTAGAGCTCTCTTCTATGTGTGATTTGGAGTCTGCACTGGAGTTGTAGATCCTGTTTCTTTTTCTGGAACTAATTCACTGAGTGATACTGGGAAATTTTCTATCTTGAGGACTTACATTTAGACCTCTAAATCTATATTCAGACACCAAAATAAGGATCCTGATCCCCCCCCAATCTCTGCTGAAAAATGGACTTCAGTTCCATGGACTTCGCAATGGACACCCAGGTTTGAAATGTCATGGTCATCCCCTCTGTTCTGCCATTTCACTGTCTGTAAATTGGATACACATAACACTTGGTACTTTTATAGAGGTGTTAGAAAGATTAGTTATTCATATAGTACTTAGTGATCCATCTACAAAAGGCACTGCACAAGTACAAAGGACTCACAATAATAATACAACGATCCCCTGTTGTCTTATATCTCAGGTTTGTAAAACTAGACTGTAGCGAAGCGAGGACTCATCCAGTGAGGCACCTCCTGATGGTTGTCCAGGGAATTAGCTTTCCAGCCTCAGGGGCACCCTCTGCCAGCTGATGTCCCACCTGCCACTGGCTCCGTGTCCCTCCCAGACCCCAATGCCCCTTTACCTTGGGTCCTGCCCCCTGGAAGCACCCCCACAGATCTGGGTCTCCCCTGGTTGGGGATCCCCCAACCCTCTATCCCCACCTCACCTCAGTCTGTGGCTACCGCCAGTCACCATCTAGTCCCCACTCACTGGGGCACACTGCAGTGGATAAGCCATTCATCATTGGCAAAGCGCGGTTTGGATCTACTGTCTTTGCCTAACCCCTGGGCTACAGTCTCTGCAACCCCAGTATCTGGTTTGGCCTTGCACAAGGCCTGCGGCCTGGGGAGTTGCTAGGCAGGAGCTTCCCAGCTCCTCTTGCCTTTCACCAGCCCTGCTCTGTTGCCTGCACCCACAGCTACCAGGCACCTAGGTCATTTTCCCTCTGAAGCTAGAGGGAGAGTGTATCTAGTGCCTGGCTCATAACCCTTTTATCAGGGCCAGCTGATTGGGGTGTGGCCCAGCTGTGGCTGCTTCCCCAATCAGCCTAGCTTTTAGCTCGCAACCCCAGCCCTCTCCCAGGGCTGGCTGTAACCCTTTCCAGACCAGAGAGTGGGTGACCACCCTGCTACATAAACCTTTCCTGCTTCTAAGATTTTATTACAAAAGAATTCTGATCACCTTACTCACGATGTAGTGATTCAAATGTGTGAAATTAATTTTCAAACTCAACTGGCAGCTGGGTTTAAAATCTACAGAAACAGACACCGTGGGTACAGAAAGTTGACAGTAATTTTCTAGCTTAGTGTACCGATACATTTACTTCTAAGGGTTTATTGTCAATCAGTTGATTTCGGAAAGTTTTTTTTTCTGCTTTATAGCGTTGTGTTGAAATTTGAAAGATTAGTACAATCAGGCATGCTAGAATTCAGTAAATAGTAAATCTATCATGAACTGGAATGATAATGAAACAAAAATCTTCCAGTTACAAAGAGGAAAAGATAGAATGTCTCAGAAGGCAAACACGGACTACTTCTTTGAACCTGTTATTACAATGCAGAAAAGATCCTTACCTGTCAACAAATTGGTTGTACTAATTTATTTTATGTTGCTGGGAGGGATTTGTTATGTAAAATAAATCAAGGAAAAACAAGTGCACTAATCTTCAGTCTTGCAAGCTGCTGTGCTAACGTGTGGGAGGGTAGGTAGCAGCACTTGCCTTTCTGACCCCAGAGTAGTCATGAAATGTAGTTTCCTGAAATGTGCATGAACTCTATCCAGTGGCCAGATGGTGTAGCTAACAGAAGGAACAAAATACTGTAGCTTGTATTCCATAAAGCCAGCTTTATTCACTATAATCTTTGGCTCCCAGTTCGACTATGTTTCTCATTGTGAAGAGCTTTTATTATGGTCATTTGTTAAAATACTTGTGGCCTGATTAAAAAATAGTCGTGTTTCACTAATCCATCCAAGCAGCTTTTTTCCTTTTTCAAAGATTGTTTTAAAATTTTTTTAAAAAATGGTTTTCCTTTGGATTATGGATATTTCATGTACACAGCACAGAGCATTAAGAAATCATTTG
This sequence comes from Chrysemys picta bellii, assembly GCF_011386835.1. Taxonomy (NCBI): domain Eukaryota; kingdom Metazoa; phylum Chordata; order Testudines; family Emydidae; genus Chrysemys; species Chrysemys picta. Next base: position 46,816,576 of record NC_088798.1, on the reverse strand, counting down.
GTTTAAAAACAAACAAACATGTAAGGCTTGATCTATTTGACTTTTTGTTGATTTGTTGCTCTGTCCCTAGCAATAGGAAATAGTCTTTTCCTAACTACTCCTCTCCCCTAGATAAAGCACTGAGAAGAGGAATGTTAGGAAATTCAGTTAGGAAGCTCTATGACTTTCTACCTTACAGAATTCCTTTTCCATACTATCTCCAGGGGCATGGATTTATGGACTGTTGGCAGGGCAGAAAAAGTGTGGGGCATTAGAGACCAAAGATTTATGGGAAAATCCGGAACCATTCCCAAGAAGAATAGAAGTTCAGAGACCAATGATGAAAATGGTTAGAAGCATAGAAAGGTTTCCATATGAAGAGAGATTGAAAAGACTGGGATGCTTTACTTTTGTGAGGAGACAAACAAGAAAAGATATGATAAGGGCATAAAAATAATGATGTAGAGATCATAAATTGGGTTTTCCTATTTATTCTTGCTCTTAATAGGAGAACAAAAGTATTTTGGAAACATTTTAAAATTATGCATAATTAACCTTAGAAACTCATAATTATGAGATATCATTGAGGCCCAGAGCTTAGCAGAATTAAAAAAAACACACCCTGATTAGACATTTATGGATAATGAGGTCATTTACAAATCCGGTCAGATCAACTAACTGATACAAGTAGGAAGTAACTTCCCCTAATAAGAGGCTATTTCATAATTGCCCACAAAGGATTTCTTGCATTTTCCATTGAAGGGTCACTGGAGATAAAATGTTGGCCTATAACAACTATTGGTTTGTGCTGGTGGCTATTCCTGTACTCTAAGGATTCCAAGATATCCCTGCACAGAAGCAGTTTGTCTGAGAGCATCTAGTCTAGTTAGTTAGGAAGTAGAAGAAAAAGATGCAGGGGACACACACAATACTCCTTTCTACCTTACAGTTTGCTCAGGATCCCTTCTTTCCATGCCAGGTGTTCCTGCTGATTTGGAGCTCTATACATTACTAGATTTTTTATTTTGCAGCTAGCTGAGCTCCATATGCAAACACAATAATCCTGCTCCAGAGTCAATTGAAGTCAGTAGAAAAATTCCTTTGGGCTTCACTGGACTTTAGATTCAGCACCAAATACAAAATTTACAAATTTTACTGATGGTACTGTGGCTGGTTTTGTTAAACATCTTTATTAATGATCTGGGATGAATTGCACCCTCAGCAAGTTCACAGATGACACTAAACTGGGGGGAGAAGTAGATAGGCTGGAGGGTGTGGGTACGGTCCAGAGTGACCTAGACAAATCGGAGGATTGGACGAAAAGAAATCTGATGAGATTCAACAAGGACAAATGCAGAGTCCTGCACTTAGGAAGGAAGAATCCCATGCACTGCTACACGCTGGGGACCAACTGGCCAAGCAGCAGTTCTGGAGAAAAGGACCTGGGGATTACAGTGGATGAGAAGCTGGATATGAGTCAGCAGTGTGCCCTTGTTGCCAAGAAGGACAACGGCATATTGGGCTGTATTAGTAGGAGCATTGCCAGGAGATCAAGGGAAGTGATTGTTCCCCTCTATTCGGCACTGGTGAGGCCACACCTGGAGTATTGTGTCCAGTTTTGGTCCCCCCACTACAGAAGGTATGTGAACAAATTGGAGAGAGTCCAGTGGAGGGAAACAAAAATTATTAGGGGGCTGGGGCACATGATTTATGAGGAGAGGCTGAGGGAACTGGGTTATTTAGTCTAGAGAAGAGAAGAGGGAGGGGGGATTTGATAGCAGCCTTCAACTACCTGAAGGGGGGTTCCAAAGACATAAGAACGGCCATACTGGGTCAGACCAAAGGTCCATCTCGCCCAGTATGCCAATGCCAGGTGCCTCAGAGGGAGTGTACCTAACAGGTAATGAACAAGTGATCTCTCTCCTGCCATCCATCTCCACCCTCTGACAAACAGAGTCTAGGGACACCATTCCTTACCCATCCTGGCTAATAGCCATTAATGGACTTAACCTCCATGAATTTATCCAGTTCTCTTTTAAACACTATTATAGTCCTAGCCTTCACAACCTCCTCAGGCAAGGAGTTCCACACGTTGACTGTGCGCTGTGTGAAGAAGAACTTTCTTTTGTTTGTTTTAAACCTGCTGCCTATTAATTTCATTTGGTGACCTCCCCCCTAGTTCTTGTATTATGGGTATAAGTAAATAACTTTTCCTTATCTACTTTCTCCACATCACTCATGATTTTATATACCTCTATCATATCCCTCCTTAGTCTCCTCTTTCCCAAGCTGAAAAGTCCTAGCCTCATCATATTGTATGTATAATTGGGGTTATTTTTTCCAATGTGCATTACTTTACATTTATCCACATTAAATTTCATTTGCCATTTTGTTGCCCAATCACTTAGGTTTGTGAGATCTTTTTGAAGTTCTTCACAGTCTGCTTTGCTCTTAACTATCTTGAGCAGTTTAGTATCATCTGCAAACTTTGCCACCTCACTGTTTACCCCTTTCTCCAGATCATTTATGAATAAGTTGAATAAGATTGGTCCTAGGACTGACCCTTGGGGAACACCACTAGACACCCCTCTCCATTCTGAGAATTTACCATTAATTCCTACCCTTTGTTCCCTGTCTTTTAACCAGTTCTCAATCCATGAAAGGATCTTCCCTTTTATCCCACAACAACTAATTTATGTAAGAGCCTGGGGTGAAGGACCTTGTCAAAGGCTTTCTGGAAATCTAAGTAAACTATGTCCACTGGATCCCCCTTGTCCACATGTTTGTTGACCCTTTCAAAGAACTCTGATAGATTAATAAGTAAAGTTCCTCCCCAGCACTACACATAAGTCTATCCAGATACCTCGAGAGATCCGCAACCTTCGTACCAGGCAGGCAAGTCACCATACGGTTCTCCTGGTCATCACAAACCCAGCTATCTTCTAATGATCGAATCTCCCATTACTAACCCTTTTCCTAGTGACTGAAGTTCCCTCCCCGGGAAAGGTAACCTCAGTGCTAGAGGATAGCCTAACACCATCTGGAAGGAGGGTCCCAACTATGGGAGGGATTCCCTCTGCTCCCGTTGACTGCTCTGCTTCCCTGGGCCTTTCATCCTCCTCACCAGCGCAGGGGCTGTCTGACCGGAGGTGGGACAATTCTACAGTGTCCCGGAAAACCTCATCAACATACCTCTCTGCCTCCCTTAGCTCCTCCAGTTCCACCACCCTGGCCTCCAAAGCCCGTACACGGTCTCTGAGGGCCAGGAGCTCCTTGCACCGAATGCACACATGCGCCACGCGCCCACAGGGCAGGTAATCATACATGCTGCACTCAGTGCAATAAACTGGATAGCCCACTCTGCTGCTGGGCTTCTTCCTGCATGGTCTCCTAGTTAATGAAAGGGTTTTGTTTAAATCAAGAAGTTTTGAATGTAGGTTGTTTTTTTTTTTTTTTTTAAAACTATAAACTAAAGACCAGCAAGGGGCCCTTGCTCCCTTCCAAACTCCCTTGCAAAACTCTCTGTTAGCAACCCCTGGTCGCTTGCGCACTGCTGTATAAAGCCCTGGCCTGCTTGATAGCCCCATCCACTGACTAAGGCTCAGCCAATTAACAGAGGCTTTTAGTTTTCAAACCTTCCTTTGAAGCTCACAGCTTCCAACTGCCAGCCACAGCATCCAGTACTTCAATGGAGCTAGGCTTTTCTCAGTGGTGGCAGATGAAAGAACAAGAAGCTATGGTCTCAAGTTACAGTGGGGTAGGTCTAGGTTGGATATTAGGGAACACTATTTCACTAGGAGGGTGGTGAAGCACTGGAATGGGTTACCTAGGGATGTGGTGGAATCTCCATCCTTAGAGGTTTTCAAGGCCCGACTTGACAAAGCCCTGGCTGGGATGATTTAGTTGGGGATTGGTCCTGCTTTGAGCAGTGGATTGGACTAGATGACCTCCTGCGGTCTCTTCCAACCCTAATATTCTATGATTCTACTTATTTTTCAAAGGCTTATACCTGTAACTAAGTCAAATCAAAACCAATTTCTTTTAGAAAAATGAAAGGCATTGCTCCTCAGTGCAGGTTATTGCCATAACAAAGTTCAACTTTCAATTAGTTGCTTTTTTCAGCTATCCGGCTGTTCAAGAAAAATCACAAGTGGAATTTTATAATGGGAAATGTGTAATCCCCCCACCACACACACACACTGTTGTCAGTTGATTTTATTTTATGTTTTGCTCAAACTATTAAAAATCATCTGTGGGCAGAAACTAACCATGGAACATTTCATCCTGATTCAAACCTCAACATTGATTAAAAAAAATGAACAAGGAAAACAGTTCTGTAACCTAAACTAACGTGACTGCTGCCATACCCCCTGTAATTAAACAGAGACCTTTATAAAAAGCATAGTGTGCAATTAGAATGAAAATATAAGAACATAAATTGCTTAGAACTCATTAAATGACTTGGGGATTAGAGTAATTGGCTTTATGAAAATAAAAGACATTAAATGTAATTAAGGCAAATGTTTCTAATTGTTATAGCCTCATTTGTTAGAAAGAAAGCATTAAAGAACATGTAGTATAGATAGGGTTGGGCAAATAAGTGCTATAATTATGCACACACTTGAATTTAGGGGTTTGAAATGAGGACTGGACTCAAACATTGTGAGTGTTGTGCTCTATTTATGGCAGGGGGTAAACAGAATTAAAATAAATAGTAATAATCTCTCAAACTCTACCCACAAACCCACCTTCATCCACTGCACAAGCCAAATTAAGATGTCAAGATAAGATTCCATGCCCTATAGATCTTCAGATCAACTTCCTTTCTCTGTCTCAATTAGCAGTGAAATAGTTAAGATTACCATTAAAATATCATTAGTCTTGAGAGTTAGCAGCCCCTTGAAATGACTAGATGCACTCCACACTCTCTGCAGCGTCAGGCAGACAACATTTTAGTGGTTATACTTAGGCCTGAATTCACAACCCTAGGTTTAGCAGGCCAATGCTCAAACCACTGAGCTATCCCTTCCCTCTTTTTAAAAAAGTTACCTTTTTAATCTTAGGTGCTAGACACTTCACTTTTAAAAAGTGAAAGATGGCAGTCTCCACAAAAATACCAATTTGCCAAAATGCTGTGAACTGTCTAACTCTGGTTTAGGGCTGAAAAAAGAAATACTCATTCTAGGCTGATTGGTTTGTTTTGGGGGGAGGGAGGGTTGTGTGGCAGCACCTACATTTGGCAGCAGCCCTCCCTTCTTCCTTGCCAGCCAGCAGAATTTAAAAATCATGAGTTGGGACCTCCCAAAAATCATGAGGGTTTTTTGTTTGTTGTTAGTTTTCATTTATTAATGTTTATGTAGAACAAATTTGGGTTTCTTCTTTCATGTTTTCTGTGTTTTGAACATTTAGGGCACACTCTAATTGTGTTTTCAAGCTTTCCTCTGCTACCATGAGAAATACAAACCTACTATTTTTTAATTAAAACTAAAATTTTCACATAACCACAAGCTGGAGAAAACAGAGTTGGCAATACTGCAAAGCAAGCTTGCTTTGCAAACTCCCCACAGCTTTCAGGAAGTAGTTTACAGGCTCACAAATATGAGGTCTAGATTTTCAAAAGTGGCTACTTTTGGGATGCTGAACTCTGTACACCTTAGAGGGCCCTGACTTTCAGAGAGCGGATGCCGAACACTTTATGATTATCAGGCCCTTTAAGATGTCTAATGTTGGGCTCCCAAAATCATTAGTTATTTTGTAAATGTAGGCCTCAATTTTTCTGTTGTTCACCTATTCCCAAATTACAGTAATCAGTATAAATATGAACTTTGCTGTATAGACTTTTATTTATTTTCAAAATGTACTTAAATTATCATTAAGGACAAGTGTTCTAATGGTGTCTAATGCTGCCAAGTTAGCTGGTTGAAGACAGCCCATAAAGATGAATCTTTCAAGCTTATTGTATAAAATGAGGTTTTTTTTTAAATTAAACTTGAAAGTGCAGCATGCATAACATAGACAGAAAAACTGCTCTCAAATCCTTCCAGAATTATTTCTTAATCCAATATGCAGCTAAGCTTCAAGGCAAGGCAAACTAAAAACTCTACAATTGCTTACAAAATGAATAATATCTGTTAGCTCGAATCTGGTGCAATAATTGCTAAAGCACTCATTTGAATCCCTTTGAATCCATAGACATTTGCATAAAAAAAATCTATATTCTCAAAAAAAATGAAGCATGGGAACACATTTCAGAACACAAAGCATATGGTGAAATAAATCAGGACCCACAAAGTAGCTTCTGTAAGTAGGTTCCTTGGAATAGTCTGAAATTTTTTCTACAAACTTAGACCCATCAATCCACCAAATTAGGCACCCACACTACCAGCATTTGCAAATCATTTTTCAACATTATTACTATGATTCTTGACATTGTGCAGTGAATATTTTTTTCCCACTGGTTCACAATCTTGAGAGTGTATTTTTAATGACGTGCTGCAAAGCAATGTTATAAAAGTTATTTCCTCCCTGTTGAGTAAAGCTTAGGCACAAACTCTTTTGTCTACGCTAACATGGTTATTCTGACTTATTATTCAATTTGACGCTCTTTTCTCAAACTACAGTATTAGGAACATTTGCCCCCAGGGTGTAAACCAAAGCCTGCTGAACTCAAATGGAGTCTTGCCATTGATTTCAATGGCCTTTGGATTAGGCTTCTAAATTAGTAAATCCTTATATGACCACCCAACAATAAGATCTTTGAAGAAAAATATAAATCAAGCTAAATCTAATTTTCAAATATCAGAACCAATCTTGCATCCCACTTCACAGTATAGTAATAGGAGAAGCTACATGTAAATCACCTTTCTCAAAAATACTTTTTTCTTTCCACGGGCAGAAACTGCTTCAATGGTCATATGCATTTGAGGGATAAAAATCAAAAACTCTGGGGAAGTAATGAACCAAAGCCAGCTGTATGTAAGGTTGCAATTCCACTGACATTTCCTAGTGACATCAAAATAAAGCAGGAAACTACATGGGTTGTTCATGTACATTGTTTAATGTCTCAGAACATTACATTAGGATTATGGATTTAATTCAATTTGTGTAAATTTCAGGGCACTATATTGTCACAGGCCAACTGACCATTTAAGGAGAACTGGCCTCAGCCTTGCCTATAAGTTAGTAGTTATCCCCCAGCTGATCTAGATCTGATGTCTCAATTAGAATTAGTGATGCCAGCTGTGAAAGAGTCAGAGTGGGTTACAGGGTGTGTGTGTGGAAAACTCAGTTAGGGGAGAGATCCAGAAGAAAAGAATAAGAAGCATTCTGTTTATGTGGGAAAAGTCTGGTGAAGGTGGGTGGGGCTGATGATCAGGCTTGTCTTGGAAGGCCATGTGGTCCCAGAGGAGATGCTCTGAGCGAGAGGACCTTCCCAGGTGTAAACATCAGGCACTGGGACAGGGAGAGAACTGTTAAGAGCTGTAAATTGGTGAGAGATCATAGAGAGACAGAGGCCCAAGGAAGCTGTTTATTGGGGAAGGGAAATGATGTCTTACCTAAGGTTTTTGCAAAAAGACAGTTGCCTGTATGCAGTTTACTATCTCTGTGGAACCCCTAGAGTGGGAGGTTAATACATATTCCCCAGCTCCATTTAGGCCCCCAAAAAGCCTTGTGCAGAGATCCCTTGAGGAGAGGGTTATTGTTTGCTGACTATCTGTTACAGAAGGTGAATGTAAAAAGCCTGAGCTATATAAAGAAATGTCTGACCTGCCCAGCATTTTTGGGATTCTGGATCTAAGACTGATGAACTTGTGATCATGGGGGAAACCCAGTTGTGGCTTTTGAAGGACTAAAACCTACCAGAGCTCTAGGTTGGAGGTTGACCTCTCCTAAGCTTTTAAGCATGCATGTAGATTTTTATTATTTTTTGTTCTCTCTTCGTACCCCCCCCCCCATAATCCTTTTTTTGGAAGGAGTTGTAACTTCTAACTGTGGGCAATACATTGGTCACAGACCTTGGAGAGTTAGCAAAGCACAAGTGCTGGCCTTTTAGACAATCTTGTTTGCTGGGGATATTACAATATAAGGCACAGAGCTGTGCAGCCTTAAAATCCCTAGTCAGGAGGAAGTGAGATGCAGGTCTCTGCCCAAGAGATGTGCCAGCTGGGAGTCAGACTCCTAAAGTTGGAGCCCTGGGTGGACCACAGATAGGTAATACAGGTTCAGTTACCTTGAAACTGTGAAGTTGACAGTCATTTTGCTCAGCGTCTTAGATATTGACTATAACTTTATTTTCAGAGAAAAATTCTCTGAAGGCATTAACTTTTTATAGGACCTATTTCAGTCTAAGACCATTCAAAAAGGTACTACAGAATAACAAATGTTTGTTCATTTATAAATGACTTCTATGCTCCCAGAGTATAAATATTAAAAGCATTAATCCTGATGGATGTTCCCATAAACTTGAGAATGCAGGATCAAAACACAGTTTGTGTTTTCCTTCTCTGTTAATACTCTATTGAATGCAAATTAGATGAAACCCTCTCTATTTAGTTGGCCTTATTCATGTCTTGCTGTTATTTTTAACTCTTAAGTGTCAGCAGCCCTGACTTGAAAAGCTGTTGTCACTTGTATTCCCTTTCATTGTTAGGAGCCAACTTCACATTTGGTTGGCATATTTATCTAAAATGTCATATATAAATCCTCCTAACTGATTTGTGCTTTGTCACACTCTGAAACTTGAGCCTGACTTTATTAATCCATAAGTGAAAATATATAAAGTAGGAATTGATAAGGAATAATAAATGAGCTGATTTGTCTTTAATAGGCATAGTTGTCTTCAGAGAACATGCTAACTGTTAACAGTAAAATGGGGGGGAGAAGCTTATGAAATACTTTTGAAATTGGAATATGACTTTTGAATATGACAATTCCCTACAATAAACTTTAGTTAATCCACATTATAATTTAAAATATTAAAAGTAGGCACCTACCCTATAGATAGTTTTTACAGATAAAATCATATTTTCTACTATTATGTGCTATATTGTTAAAAAAAGAGAACACGTCTCTCCTGTTCATGGTAGAGTGTTTCTGCCTAAAACACTATCCCTGAGAAATGTTATGCTGTGTATAGTTTATACACCCTCTTTTTAAACCACTGAATCATACAAGCAAGATTTTTTCTGATTGTGCAGAGCTAATGAAGACAGTTCTGTTGAAAAGTCATTCAATTTTTAATGTTGTCTTTGAAGACATCTTTCAGAGAACTTGTGTGTGTTTATAGTTAGGAAGCACAATGAAAATGCTAAGAAGTTCTTGGGTTCAAAAAGAAAATAGTACTACAAAAAAAATCTTTGGAATTACTTCCAAAATTATTTTGCTAAAATTTCAAGCATCTTACCTCTTGTATATCTAATGCTCAGGGTACAGCAGCATGAAACTGTTTGCAATACTGTGTAATGTTAAAGTAAGAATGCAGACATACAGCTTTTTGCTATGTGATTTATGCTGAGGTGTACAGAAACATTCTGATGTGAGTTGTGTGTAACAAAAAAACAACAACATTGGTGGGGGTTTAAAAAGTGTGTTGGGGAAGGTGTTGAGGTGGGACACTTAGTCTTGAGAGATTTCTATGCTACTAATTGCTCAGAGTACATTGGTACCAGGATATTATATATTGGTACCAGGCTCTGATAGTAATTCTGGATTTATGCCATTGTAACTGAGAGCAGGCTTTAACCAAGCTTATTTCTGTTGCAACTCATATGTTTTTTAGCTGAGCTCCACCAGATGAGTTTGGCTCAGCATTCCTAAAAATATCGTATGTGTTCTACACTCCCTTCACTATGCCTGTGTAGATCTGGAGTAAATCCACTGAAGTGTGAGGGTCTTTATTTGAAGGGGGGGGGAGGAACCTCCTGTGGTGTTCTTCCAAGTCAACTATAGCCTGCTAATACCTATTTCAATAGGCTATTCCTGTTCCAGAGACAAGCCCAGAGCACTGCATTTGTAAGTAGTCCTGTCTTATACCTTCCACTGTACATTATGGTCTAGGATAAACAGGTACTGTCTCTCTGGGGTGCTGAAGGGTGAGTGCAACAGTTCCATAGCTAAGGATGGTGCTATCTCTTGGCAAACTTGTGAATCCATTCCTATTGGATGGGCACCAGGCTGTACTACTCTTCCTCCAATCCTCTCCCTCCCCTTGGGGTACCTGAGCAGCTGCAGCAGGGTGCCTGAAAAGCCTATCAGAGTCCAGAACACAATGTGGCAGTACAGATGTCAGCTTACTCATGAGGAGGCAAACTCTGCTCCTCCTATGCTACCAACAGGACTGGGGAAGGATGTGGGGGGGGGGGAGGAGATGTTTACACTTGACATCACATGGGTGGGGAAAACTTAAACAAAAGAAGTATTTCTCCACACAACACACGGCCAACCTGTGGAACTCTTTGCCAGAGGATGTTGTGAAGGCCAAGACTATAACAGAATTCAAAAAAACTAGATAAATTCATGGAGGATAGGTCTCTCAATGATTATTAGCCAGGATAGGCAGGGATGGTGTTCTTAGCCTCTGTTTGCCAGAAGATGGGAAATGGGTGACAGGATGGATCACTTGATTGCCTGTTTCAGTTATTCCCTCTGGGACACCTGGCATAGAATGCTAGGCTGGATGGACCTTTGGTCTGGCCCAGTATGGCTGTTCTTATGTTAACTTGGCCTTAGAACAATATCTGACATCTATAGAACACCTTTCATCTGGGGTTCTCAGAGCATTTCACAAAGATAATTTTATATGTGGACAAAATAAAACACTGAAGGATCGGTAACTTCTAGACAAAACATGTCACCATGAGTCTATGGCAGAGCTGCCATGCTAACATTTGGCTTCCTATGCTGCTACTCTTGTCTTTTAGTAGCATTAATCCCACTGTAGTTCTAAAATCTAATGGCTAGTAAAATGATACCTTGCAATAATGTTGTATCATTGAGCCTAAGCATCACAAAAGATCTCCCACACTGGGCTTAACTGGGCTTTATAGAAATGCACTTTGCCATTTTAGTATTGTTGGTCTTTAATTATTTCCCTGGTGTAGGGGAAAAGCATACTTTGATTACAAGTAAAATACATTTTGTGTCAATTTCATTTATACGATCTTTTGATTTAAATGGGTATATATTGGTAGGGAAGACTTCTATTCCACTGACATACTTATGATTCTATTTTAATTAAATTTAATACCATTCACTGAAATGAAGTATCCCATAATTAGACAGGATTAAAACTGTCCCTAACTAGAAGGGAAGGACCAAACTGAAATTTATTTTTTACTGAGCTTCGGCTTATAGCTTCACCAGAAGATCAAAGAAAGCAGACACATTTATGGTTCTTAAGGTCAAATCTATGTCTTTGCATCTGACTTCCGTTTTTAACTTTAGATGTTACAGTGGGTGCCCTTCTGACATGAACCTTTCCAAGCATCACAAGTTGAAGGAATTAAAAATGTGAATTTTTGTTGAAAGAATACTTAACTGTTTTGTAGGAGTGATAAGAGTTGGCTGACAACATAAGTACTTAATGTTACTGTAGTACAACATTATACAGATGAGGTATTATAATAGAACAAAAACTTACAATACCAGACTGGAGAAAAGAGTTTAAAATGTATCTTACTATAATATAGAACTCAATCTCCTACATCCAGTCATTTGAATAGCATGTTACTATACAAATAGATCACTTGAAATCAATGGGATTTCATACAGACCATTTATGCTGCTTAAAGTGAGTTAAAGATGGCAGAATATGCCCAGTAATGTTGAGCTCCCATCTTCAGTTCTGTGCTTTCAATAAGACTTGTGAGCATCTAAACACAGCATTTACTTATGCTAAAATCTGCAAACATGGTTGCCTGCCATCAGGCACATCAATAAGTGAGCTGGTCTTCAAAGCTACCTCTGAAAATCAGCCTCCAAACTTGGGCACCTGAAAACTAAGGCCATGGTTGATGATGTGGGCCTAGTGAACAGGAGTGGCTAAGTGTGTATATGTTTGTGGTATGATTGCTGCTTGACTGAAATATACCATGTGCTCTATCTGTTTTGGGGACCATGTGTGTGCTGAGCCTAGCAGCCTGCTAAGCAAGACTGAGCTTCTTAACAAGGCTGTGATCCCTAAGTCTTCTAGCACCTATCAACCCTTAACCAGGGGGTGGGGCTTCTCAGGGAGACCGGGGCTTTAAAAAGCCCACTCCTAAGCAACCAGAGGAGCTAGTGAACAGGGGAGTTTTGCGAGGGAGTTTACAGTGGGTATGTGAGCAGGGGCTAGAACTCAGCATTCTTTAAACTTAAAAACCAAAACCACCCCCTTGATATAAACAAAGGAACCAGTTGCAGACATAAAAAGAATGCAGGCAGAACTCCAGCAACAGAGTGGGGGCTACCCAGTTTATTGCACCCAATGCAACATGTATGATTACCTGCCCTATGGGCAGGTAGTGTATGTGTGCATTTGATGCAAGGAGCTTCTGGTCCTCAGATTGTGTGCAGGCTTTGGAGACCAGAGTGGCTGAAATGGGAGTTGAGGGAAACAGAGGTACATAAATGAGACTTTCTAGGACACAGTAGAACAGTCCTGCCTCTGGTCTGACAGCATCTATGCTGTTGAGGAGGATGAAAGTCCCAGGGAAGGAGAGCATCTAACTGGAGGAGAGGGAAACAATCTTCCTTCCAGATATTGTGGTATCCTTGCTCCCTAAGGATACTTCTCTAGGGGAGGGAACTCCAGCTATTAGAAAGACAGGTATTAGTAATGGGAGATTCGATCATTAGAAACATATCTGGGTTTGCAATGACCAGGAGAACTGCATGGTGACTTGCCTGCCTGGTGCGAAGGTTGCAGATCTCTTGAGACACCTAGATAGACTTGTGTGTAGTGCTGGGGAGGAGCTGGTGGTCATGGTACAGTTAGGTACCAGTGACATAGGGAAAGATAGGAGAGAGGTCCTGGAGGCCAAATTCAGGCTGCTAGGTAAGAGATTGAAGTCCAGGACCTCCATGGTAGCAGTCTCTGAGATGCTCCCAGTTCCATACGCAGGGCCAGTTAGACAGGAAGAACTGTAGAGTCTCAATTCATGGATAAGACAATGGTGTAGGGAGGAGGGGTTTAGATTTATTAGGAACTGGGGAAACTTTTGGGAAAGGGGTAGCATATATAGGAAGGATGGGCTCCACCTAAACCAAAATGGAACCAGAGTGCTGCCACTTAACATTAAAAAGATCTTAGAACCGTTTTTAAACTAAGGGCTGGGGGAAAGCCGACAGGTGCAGAGGAGCATGTGGTTCAGACATCCCTTAGGGGAGGATTTATAAATAGAGAATCTGTCCTAGTGAGGATGAGAGGATGGAAAATGATAAAATACTGGCAGGGTCTGATTGGAAACAGTCAAATATAAGAGTCCCATTCAATTACATCATGTAATGGCAGACAGCTAAAAGGAGACACTTTTTTAAAGTGCTTATATACCAATCCTAGAAGTCTAAATAATAAAATGGATGAACTAGAGTGCCTTGTATTAAATGAGGATATTGATATAATAGGCATAACACATTTGGAATGAGGATAATCAATGGGTACCATATTTTGTACCCTAGTACAAAATATCCTGAAAGGACAGATCAGGTCTTGCTGGTGGGGGAGTGGCATATGTGAAAAGCATAGAATCAAATTTAAAAATCAAATGAATCAAACTGTACCATAGAAGCTCTATGGATAGAAATTCTATGCTCTAATATAGCAGTAGGGATATATTACTAATCACCTTATCAGAATAGTGATAGTAACTGTGAAAGGCTCAGGGAGATGAGAGGCTATTTAAATAAATTCAATAGGGTATTTAAATTATCCCCATATTGACTGGGTACATGTCATCTCAGGATGGGATGCAGAGATAAAGTTTCTTGACATCTTAAATGACTGCTCCAAGAAGCAGTCGGTCCTGGAACCTACCAGAGGAGAAGTAATTCTTGATTTAGTCCTAATTGGAGCAAAGAATCTGGTCCAAGAGGTGAATATAGCTGTACTGCTTGGTAATAGTGACAATAATATAATTAAATGTAATATCCCTGTGACAGGAAAAACACCGCAGTGGCCCAGCACTATAGCCTTTAATTTCAGAAAGGGAAACTAAACAAACATGAGGTTAGTTTAAACAGAAATTAAAGGGTACAGTGCCAAAAGTGAAATCTGTACAAGCTGCATTGGAACTTTCTAAAGACCCCATAATAGAGGCTCAACTTAAAGGTATACCCCAAATTAGAAAAGTAAGAGAATCAAAAAAGAGCCACCATGGCTAACCAACAAACTAAAAAGCAGTGAGGCAAAAAGTCATCCTTTAAAAAGTGGAAGTTAAATCCCAGTTTGGAAAATAGAAAGGAGCATAAACACTGGTAAACCAAGTGTAAAAATAAAATTAGGAAGGCCAAAAAAGAATGAGGAACAGTTAGCCTTAGGCTAGGTCTACACTACCTACCTGAATTGGCAGGTAGAAATCGACCTCTCAGGGATCGATTTATCGCGTCCTGATGGGATGTGACAATCGATCCCCGAATCGACGCTCTTACTCCACCAGCGGAGGTGGGAGTAAGCGCTGTCGACAGGAAGCCGCAGAGGTCGATTTTGCCACCGTCCCTACAGCGGGGTAAGTCGGCTGCGATACGTCGAATTCAGCTACGCTATTCACGTAGCTGAATTTGTGTATCTTAAATCGACCCCCCCCCCCCGTAGTGTAGATGTAGCCAAAGACTCAAAGTAATAGCTTTAAAAAAAAAAAAAAAAAAAAAAAAAACTACATCAGAAGCAGGAAGCCTGCTAAACAACCAGTGGGGTCACTGGACAATGAGGTGCTAAAGGAGCACTCAAGGACAATAAGGCTATTGAGGAGAAACTAAATGAACTCTTTGTATTGGTCTTCACAACTGAGGATGTGAGGGGAGATTCCCAAACCTGGGCCATTCTTTTTAGGTGACAGATCTGAGGAACTGTCCCAGATTGAGATCATTAGAGGTTTTGGAACAAATTGATAAATTAAACAGCAATAAGTACCATCTGTTCCTGGTGATTCATCCAAGAGTCCTGAAGGAACTCAAATGTGAAATTGCAGAACTACTAACTGTAGTCTGTAACCTATCATTTAAATCTGCTTCTGTACCAGATGGAGGTACAGGTACATGGAGGATAGCTAAGGTGACCCCAATTTTTAAAAAGGGCTCCAGAGGTGAGCCCAACAATTACAGGCCTGTAAGCCAAACTTCAGTACCAGGAAAACTTGTTGAAACTATAATAATGAACAATATTGTCAGATATAGATGAACATAATTTCTTGAGGAAGAGTCAACATGGTTTTAGTAAAGGGAAATCATGCCTTGCCAATCTACTAGAATTCTTTGAGGGGGTCAACAAGCATGTGGACCAAGGGTAACCAGTGGATATAGCATACTTAGATTTTCAGAAAGCATTTGACAAGGTCCCTCACCAAAGGCTTTTATGCAAAGTAAGCTGCCATAGGATAAGAGGGAAGGTGCTCCCATGGATTGGTAACTGGTTAAAAGATATGAAACAAAGGGTAGGTATAAATGGTCCATTTTCAGAATGGAGAGAGGTATATAGTGGTATCTCCAAGGGATATGTTCTGGGACCAGTCCTAGTCAACATAGTCATAAATGATCTGGAAAAAGGGGTAAACAGTGATGTGGCAAAATTTGCAGATACAAATTTACTAAAGATGGTTAATACCTAGGCAGACTGCAAAGAACTACAAAAGGATCTCAAACTGGGTGACTGGGCAACAAAATGGCAGATGGAATGTCATGTTGATAAATGCACAGTAATGTACATTGGAAAGCATAATCCAAACTATACATATAAAATGATGGGGTCTAAATTAGCTGTTACCACTCAAGAAAGAGATCTTGGAGTCATTGTGGATAGTTCTCTGAAAACATCCACTCAATGTGCAGCAGCAGTCAAAAATGCAACCAGAATGCTGGGCATAATTAAGAAAGGGATAAATAATAGGACAGAATTTCATGTTGCCTCTATAAATCTGTGGTACACCCACATAGATACCAGTCAGCTGTGTGTTCTTGGGGAACCAGGGTGCAGTATCCAGCCTGTCTGACTCATGAAAGACCACCCCCCCAAGCCTCTGTTTGAACCAAAACTGATAAAAGACTTGCAGAGAGCAGTGCAGGGTGGTGGGAGACACACCTAGAC
The DNA here is from genome assembly GCF_011386835.1 of Chrysemys picta bellii. NCBI lineage: Eukaryota > Metazoa > Chordata > Testudines > Emydidae > Chrysemys > Chrysemys picta. Next base: position 46,800,321 of record NC_088798.1, on the reverse strand, counting down.
CCCTCCTGATAGGGGTGACAAGATTAAGGCAACTCCCCTAGCCCCGTCTGCATCAGAGATGGGACAGGGAGGCATCTCCTCCATTAGCATACAGAATGGAGAACACAGATTCCAAGGCAAGAACCGCACTGAACTCTTGGACCAGAAAGGCAGGGAAGCACTGCATCATGGGGGATCTTTGCTCCAGATGTTAATGAACCTACCCCTGCACACCCACCTCAGCAGTTATCAGACTAATTCTAGTAATAAATCCTTAATTGATATCCAAAATACTGAAGCAGCCTAACTGCATTGTGAGCTCTCTGGAAGAAACACCACCCTTAACCAAGAGTGATCGGCTCCTATTGTCTAGCCTAAAGAAAACCCTTGAGTCATCAGTTTACCCATAAACAAATTGAGTGTTCTCCTTTGGACCGTTGTTTCCCTACCAAAAACCCTACCCACACTCCAGTAAGGGTTCTGATGCATGGATCCAAACTCTGCATCAGTTCCACTGGGATGTCATCTTCTGACTGATCATGCTGGGGGCTCTGCCTGTCTCCAGCAATCAGGACCCTGAGCTACCACCATCACCTGGGAACCCTGACCAGGTCAAGCTTCATGGAGCAGTGACTGCTTCTCTCTCTCTGTTTTTCTTTTCTACCTCAGGTATTAACCTTTAATAATGTAACTCTTATGCTGGTTTAGGCTCTGCTTGTGTAGGTATCACTATTATTCAATAACTTCTATGTTAAGCTGGTTGCCTCTCTCTGAACTTCACTCTTTTGTGTTTTTTAGCTTTCCATTTATTCTGCAGCAATACTTCTTTTACCTAAGCTAAAGATCTCTGCAGTGCCCCAAAATACTGTGGGGTTTGCTCATCAAGTGGATTACTAGCATTACAACTGTAATGTGAAAGTGGGGATAGGGATGTGCTGAACCTGTGGCATTTAAGGTTTGCAGCTTGAAAGTGCTGCTTGGTCCAGCCCACTGAGTCCAGGGATATATAAGGAGTCAGCTTGAAAGTGTCAATTGACCCAGTCTGCTCAGACTTGCACTGTGTGTGTGTTCATCTGGTTCATAGGTGAGAGGAACCCAGCCCTGGGGAACCTAGGTCCTGCAGGATAGCTCCATTGGGAGGGGACTTTCATATGGAGCTCTACTTCTCCCTTCTGCAAACACAAGTGACACAATCAATACATTGATAGAATTATAGAACGTCCCCTCTGTCCCCCACCTGGAAGAGTAACTCTAATAAATGAACATACCCCAAAGTAACAATCTGGTAACAATATTTTGAATACTGGATGCAGATGTGGTTGCCCCATCTCAAAGATATATTGGAATTGGAAAAGGTTCAGAAAAGGGCAACAAGTTATTAGGGGTATGGCACATATGAGGCAAGATTAATAACTGGGACTTCTCAGCTTGGAAAAGAGACAGCTAAGGGGAGATATGATTGGTGTAGAGAAAGTAGATAAGTAATTGTTTACTATTTCTCATAACACAGCTAGGGGTCATCAAATGAAATTAATAGGCAGCAGGTTTAAAACAAATAAAAGGAAGTATTTCTTCACACAAGAACCTTGTGTCAACCTGTGGAACTCCTTGCCAGAGGATGTTGTGAAGGCCAAGACCGTAACAGAGTTCAAAAAAGAACTAGATAGATTCATGGGGAATAGGTCCATCAATGGCTATTAGTGAGGATGGGCAGGAATGGCATTCCTAGCCTCTGTTTGCCAGATGCTGGGAATGAGTGACAGGATGGATCACTCAACTACCTGTTCTGTTTGTTCTCTTGGGGCACCTGGCATTGGCCACTGTCAGAAGACCGAATACTGGGCTAGATCGACCTTTGGTCTGACCCAGTAAGGCCGTTCTTGCATGCTTATGTTCTTAATGTCTCCTAGCACCTATTTCTGCTGCTTTTCAAGTCAGTAGGAGCTTTGCTATTAAAAAAAAATCTACTCCCATTTAAGTTGACCATTTGAGTTTCTAAATATGGGTCTGAAAATGGATTTCCATACTGTGGGTGAGTGGGTTTTTTTTATGTACTTGTAGCTTCAGATTCTGCCACCTCCAGCTGCTCACTGCCATTTTACCTATCTGAGGATCCTTTCTGTGCAGAAAAATGTTCTGGTCACACAGTGTTTCTCAAATTGGGGTCGCCACTTGTGTAGGGAAAGCCCCTGGTGGGCCAGGCCGGTTTGTTTACCTGCCCCATCCGCAGGTCCGGCTGATAGCAGCTCCCATTGGCCCCGGTTCACCGCTGCAGACCAATGGGAGCTGCTGGAAGTGGCGGCCAGTAAGTCCCTCAGCCCGTGCTGCTTCCAGCAGCTCCCATTGGCCTGGAGCAGCGAACCACGGCCAGTGGGAGCCGCGATCGTCCAGACCTGCGGACGGGACAGGTAAACAAACCGGCCCAGCCTGCCAGGGGCTTTCCCTACACAAGCAGTGACCCCAGTTTGAGAAACACTGGTATAGCATGTTGACTTATGCTACCTCCCTCCACAATATGTCTCTGTTCTGCCATAGGCTTCCTATGTGACCTTGGGCAAGTTGCTTAGGCTTTCCATGTCATTCCCCATCTGTAAAATGGGAATAAAAGCACTTTCCTACATTACAAGAGGGTTGTGAGGACAAATACATTAAAAATTTGAGGCTCTCAGATGCTATGATAGTGGGGTCATATAAGTATCATAGAAACAATATATAATATCACTGCATCTTCTATGGGAGTCTTGCCTTTGACTTCAGTGTATCCAGAACTTCTCTTAGGTTTTTCCCCAATATATATTTTTTTAAATAGTAAGCACCAGGATTCCTGCTTAAGGCTTTCAGTGAGTCTTTCCCTTATTGGCTTCAGGTAGGGGAATCCCTATAAGTAGCCTTGAAAATTAAATGCAGGGGGGGGGGGGACACCCATAAGAAGCTGTATGTATGGGGTGGTGGTTTGAGTGGCTGCATGCTGCCTGTAATAGATTAAGGCCTATGGGGTATGAGTGCGCCCAGGCAATGAGTTATATTAGTAGTGTTGGGGAAGGTTTAGGTCACAGAAGGGAAGTAGGAAACGCTATGGTAGAAAGTAAAGAACCATCACTGGTTTGCTAAAAGCAAGAAATTTAAACTTTTATTGGGCCCTGGAATATTGCTTTAAACATTACCACATGAATCCTATTGAATGCTGAAGGTGTTGGTGGCAACAGCATTCTAGCCTGCCTCCTATTCCATTCCCCTAGCTCAATCAAGAAATGACTGGAATAATAGATACAAGTCTCCACTTTTTTGAAGCCAACATAGACCCTTTCCTGTCTGCGTAGTGGCCAATTGAATGAATGAGATAAAATAGTTCTGGCAGATATACTAGTGGCAAATAGATCATCTGTAAGACGCTCCACTTTCTGACTGTAAAATGAGCTGTTCAATATGGAAATAATAGGAAAACTGAGGTTGCCTGGGAGAAATTGAATTCTACTCTGATGCTGTGGTACAAAAAACTGAGGGAATGAATTTGACCCAGGTCTGTGCTGAAGCCCAATAGTAGAAAGTCTGCCAGACAATGAGTTGGAGCAGAATAGTTTCTATTATATGGCATTGTTCACTTCCTGTCCTAAACAGTTAACCTGTTGTACTCTGCCTTAGAAGCATTTTGTTTCAGTGACTGGTGAAATAGATAAAGGCTATCTCATAGGAGTGTTAATTAAATCTTTGTAAGGTAGTCTCAGAGCCTTAGTACAAGGTTCTGTGCAAATGAAGGTTTTTCATAATAGTTATAAGCAATAATTCACAAACTCACATGCATTGCATGTGCAAATGCATTGACTTCAAGATGCTGGCCTGCCAGCAAATTTACAGCAAACTCTTTCAATGTTCTTAAATGTTATGTCATTTAAAACATATCAAGCTCTTAGACAGTGTTTCTCAAACTGGGGTCACCACTTGTGTAGGGAAAGCCCTGTGTGTTTACCTGCCCCGTCCGCAGGTCCGGCCAATCGCCGCTCCCACTGGCCGCGGTTCGCTGCTCCAGGCCAATTGGAGCTGCTGGAAGTGGCAGCCAGTAAGTCCCTTAGCCTGCACCGCTTACAGCAGCTCCTATGCACCTGGAGCAGCAAACCATGCCCAGTGGGAGCCGCGATTGGATGGACTTGCGGATGGGGCAGGTAAACAAACTGACCCAGCCCGCCAGGTACTTTCCTTACACAAGCGGTGACCCCAGTCTGAGAAACACTGCTGTATACTGACCTTGTTCTGCCATCATCAGCACTATTCATGGACTAGTCCTGCAGCTGTCCCATGGATTTCCTATTAATGTAAATGGTGAACTCCAGTTTCCCACAGCAGGATGACAAGAGTGTTCTATAAGTGGGACTGCATTTATCTAACATGCTGACCATAATAATCAGCTGGCGAATCTCCAAGAAAGAGTTTGAGACACGTTAGCAACTTTTTAAAGTCAGAATTTCATTGACTCATGTACAACCAAACTGAATTATACTATTATGGAACAAATATATTATAAAGCCAGATAAAAGCATTTTCATTACAGTATTGGCAGAGATGTTCTTGTGAGTGAAATTTGAAAAGCAAGCAATGTTTATACACTTGCAACTTGGTAAGTGTGTGTGTGTGTGTGTGTGTTAAAGACCTACTCTATATTCATAGAACTATTGAATTGTTAAACAGAGCAAAAGCAAATACTGTCGTACATGCAGAGATCAAGTGCCCACACTGATCCTGCTAAGAGCTAAAGCAAGGAAACTTTTCATCCATGTTGAGGGTGGGTAGTGTTTAAGTTGGTTTCAAACTCGATAAAGAATTAATTGGTAGTTTATAAAATAAAGCGGGCAAGTGCCTCAGAGGCTGTTATAAAGGGATTCAAGAAGCAATGCAAAAAGACAACGCATCCCAAGATTCTTTGCCATGTTGAAGTTATAACTGTACACACTTTACTTAACTCGTTTCATTTGTGTATAGTGGATTATCATTCTTAATTTATATGCTGTCTGCTTGATACAGAACCAAACTACTATCAAGAAGCTATTGGGTTATATTTCTGTATTTTAAGCTTCAAGATATCTGATCAGATTAAAATTCAAATGTCTGCATAATTATTTGGGAGAGGCAAGGAGGCAGGGAGACTGCATAAGGAGGCTATACTTCTCTCAAACCAGGGAGCTGTACACCATGGGATTCTGGCTGTAACTATCTTTTTAGAAAATTTTGACTTCAGGATAAATCACTGAGTAAAATGAATAAAAATCTAACACCATTGGGAATAGAACCCAGGAGTACTGACTCTTTGCTCTAGCGAGCACTCCCTTCCCCATACTGAACTAAGCTTTGTTACTTATCTAGTTGGCACTACTAGTATATCCTCAGGTTCAGACCTCTCATACTTAGGGTGAAATTTTCCAAAGGCGCCTAAAGGAATTTAATCAAGTAATGCTCAATAGGACTTGAGTACCCAATGCAGACTCCTTCGAAAATCCTGCCTTCAAGCACTAAAGACCAGCTTTGAAAATCTATTTAGATGCCTAAAACTAATGAGTTAAGTGTTATTGAAAATCCTACTTGGTTTCTCCAGTCTTCTAAGTTCAGATTTTCAAAGATAATTAAAGCTCCAAGACATGTAGGTACATAACTTCTATTGAAATACTCTGAGTTAAGCACTTTAAATACTTTTGAGAATGTGGTTTTGATGCCTACATTCTGTTTTTTAAAAATGACTTCATACCTAAGAGCCCAAATCCCACTGATTTTTTTTCAATAAGGATTAGGTTCCTAAGTCCCATTTAAAAAAAATACTTCAGTGCTTTTGAAAAATTTACCCTGAGACTGCCTGATGCACAGTAGATGACCAGAAAATGTCTGTATAAGACAGGCACAATCATGCCACCGGACTCCTGGTTGTTTTCACTGCATAAGATTTCTCTGTGGAAATTCTTAGTCAATGCTCGACAGTTTATTTCTGAAGAATTTGATATGCTAGGTCTAAAGTCAATGAAGTATGACAAAGTTGCTTCTGTTTCACCCAGCATCAAATAGCAGTGGAACATTTTGTTCAAGCCATTAACCAGGCAAACTTTCTAACTATAAGTTACCAGAACAGGGGTTTGATGCATTGTTTGATGCACTGTCACATTTTTGGTATGAAAACTCATGTTACAACCCATAAAACACGTGCTTAGTGGGCCTTAACTAGAAAGGAAAGAACAATATTTTCTTTAAAATTCTTTCCCCCAAAAGATGTCTAAGCACTAGTTTTCTAGAATATTGCCTTTCCAGAAACATCTCCACTCCTTGATGGAGGCTGCCTTGCTATGGTGTGCATAAATAAAATACAGCAAATGCAGGTGTGTATGTATTCTACATAGTATTCCCACTGCGAGCAAGCTCCATCTAGAAATCTCTCTTTGGTGTGTACAGAGAAGAGAAAAAGATGCTGTGGTGCATCTATAGTTACACTGGTGTATATTCAGGATGGCAGTAATGGTGAATCCATAATAAATTATTCAGATTATTCCCAATGAATGATGCTTTAAATAATGCTGCCATGTATTAGCTAGCACACTAAAAATAGTAATGTCGCTCTCGTATTATGGGCAGTGGCAGTAGCGGCATAGTCTAGTTGTCTCAAGTATGTACCCATGGGCTTCAGGCTGAGTTCATATGTGGGGTGGCTAGCCTGTGCTGCCACTGCTATGATGCTACTTTTAGTGTGCTAACTCAGCTGAGCGCTGGCACCAGTCTGTCTCTGCGTGCTTAGAACCACATCCTTAACTTGTAGTGTACACATCCTTATTTGTGTACAACAGAGCTATAGAATATTTGAATGCTGAGACTGAAGCATAATCTCCTCCTCAATCTGCACATGCAATTCCTATTGATACCTATGAGGGTGGGTGAGACTAAAGTATGACTATATATCATAAATGTTTGCTTATCCTACTGAAAAGGAACTTTTCTCTCTATATAGGATTAATAACTAGAACCACTTGTACCTGGACACAGATTGTCTAGCAAATAAAAGCAGGTTTGGTTACATTATATCATTCAGAAAAGTTACAGTAAGTAAATAGGTAGTGGTCATCTTTATGGTATAGATGTCCCCATGAAGTATTGGGGAACTTTAAAACTAAAACTCCTACACTATGAGGGATCAGTTGATCCCTGTATTTTTCTGCATTACTAGGGAAATTTGAAAGCAAGCAGTGTTTAGTATTCAACACCAATGGGTTGTGGGGTGTGGGTTTTTTCCTCCCCCTTCCCCACCCACTGGTAAAGTGCAGGTTTTCTCTTTGGGTCTCTCTGGGACCAGAGAGCCCTGGATCAAAAATCCTTCCCCATGAAACTTGCATTGAAACAAATATAAAAGATACAAAAAAGATAACAATGTTGGGAATCATTAAAGGGATAGATAAGGCAGAAAATATCATATTGCCTCTATAAATCCATGGTACGCCTACATCTTGAATACTGTGTGCAGATGTGGTTGCCCCAGCTCAAAAAAGACACATTGGAAAAGGTTCAGAAAAGGCAACAAAAATGATTAGGGGTCTGGAATGGCTTCCATATGAGGAGAGATTAATAAGACTGGGACTATTTAGCTTGGAAAAGAGACTACTAAGGGGGGGGATATGATTGAGGTCTATAAAATCATGACTGGGGTGGAGAAAGTGAATAAGGAAGTGTTTACTCCTTCTCATAACACAAGAACTAGGGGTCACTAAATGAAATAAATAGGCAGCAGGTTTAAAATAAGAGTATTTCTTCACACAACACAAGCCAACCTGAGGAACTCTTTGCCAGAGAATGTTGTGAAGGCCAGGACTATAACAGGGTTCAAAAAATAACTGGATAAATTCATTGAGGATAGGGCCATCAATGGCTATTAGTCTGGATGGGCAAGGATGGTGTCCCTAGCCTCTGTTTGCCAGAAGCTGGGAATGAGCAAGGGGGAATTGATCACTTGTTGAGTACCATTTCATTCCCTTTGTGGCACCTGGCATTGGCCACTGTCCAAAGACAGGATACTAAAGCTAGATAGACCTTTAGTCTGACCCAGTATGATCATGTGTGTGTAAACATCTAGAAAATGTTTAATCAAAATACACTGTTATATTGACAGCAAAGTTAGTTTAGTCAAGTGTTCTGACCAATTCTATCTGTACAAACTGTAAAGTGTACCTACCTACCGATGCACTACTTCACTTCTAGTGAAGCTCACAAGAGCCAATTCTGATCTTAAGATTCCTAAAGACAGGAGCTTATAAATTTAACTTTGAGGTCTATTCCTACATTCCATCCCCAATTTTCCATGTTCCTTGTTCCTTTTTCCCTACCATTTCTTCAGCCTGACCTCACCCCAATCCAGCACCCATTTCTTTTTCTCTGGGAAAGTTGAGTGTGGGGAAGGAGTTACATTTAAAAGAATGAATTACACCTTCAAGAAACTTGGGTACAGTTTTTAACATACAGTTCAATTGCTCATTCCATTATTGTGCAGGACAATGCAAAAAAAAAAACTACAAATGTGTGTAATTTGAATGTGCAGCAGAGTTAGTATTTGCATGTTGTGATTTGCTTCTGGTGAAGCATGAACCTGAAAACACCCTCTGGGCTATATCCTGCATGGCAGTGGGCCCCCAAATTAATTACACCTATGGGATTCAATCCTGCAAGGTTCCAGCCAGATCCTTCCTGTGAGTTGCTGAATAATACTCAGTGACAGTTGATAGCTCCTCACAGGTTCTGAAGACTGAATACTATCTGAGCAGTGTGGAACTTGGGGTGGTTCCTCAGTAGGTGTTCATGAGCGTGGCTCCATGGAAGCCAAAGGACCTGGCACCCATTTATACCAATTGAGGATCTGTCCCATTAGCTAAGACTTCTGAATCAACAGCAGCTGCATCTGATTCAGCTAACTTTAAAGCCTGAATTGATTTGGCTATGGTGCTCATGCACATCAGGTATAATAGGCCAGTGGCTGACACTGGCACAGCTGGGGCCAGCCCTTCCTCTGGCTGGCGGGTGGATGGCTCAGGGTTCCAGCCAGCCCAGGGCTTCTCCGGCTGTGGGAGGGGCTCAGGGTTCTAGCTGTGGGGGGCAGGGTATCATGTGGAAGAGGTGGGGGTCCACCTGCTGCCTCTGCAGCTGGCCTGGGACTTAAGGCTCTGATGGGGGGACAGGCCTCATGCAGAATGGGTGGGGCTGCAGGGCTATCTTCCCTGAAGGAGCAGTAGGGGTCCACCAGCTGCCTATGCTCATGCTACCAGGAATAAAATGCCTGATTATTTTGTCTCTGGTAAGGACCAATAGAATGTATTGTACCTGACAAGAAAATGTCAGTTCTAAAATACCTAAATTTCCCTTGAAGAAATTTAGAAATGTATTCAAAATAATGCAAGACAGTAATTAAAAAGGTTGCCTTTAACTTAAAAGCATTGACTCCAAGCAACATCTGTCACTTTGCACTGCATTAGCCATTCTGAGACTGGCAGCAGATCCGCCACCATCAAGAGGTTTTTTCCTTTACTGTGGAGGTCAGTGACTTACTGAAAAGCAGGACATCCTTCCATTCAATCCTGTTTTCCATATTGAAGCTTAGGATGCCACACGAGCTATTAAAGACTACCAATTTTGAATCATCAGTCTGTAGATTCTTTCCAACTCTTCTAAATCCTTTGAGTTTACACTTAAGAGCAACAGTATTTCAGAGTTGGGCTTTGTGATTCCCATCTTTTCTCTCTTTTCCCTTCACCAATGCATTATCATACACTTTGTGGGTATGAATCAAATGTTCATCTTAAATATGGAAGGTCAGATCCAGTTGCTGCTATAAAGAGTACTAAAAGGTCCCAGCCAAAAGAAAATGCTGACAATGACAATACAAATGAAAATCCCTGTACTGTATTTCAGTATCTTCTGTGTTGTACTGAAGGATATAAGGCACTGATTGAAAATGCTGCATGGATTATAAATAACTTTATACTCTAATGGCTGCTATTACAACTGTCCTTGAAGCAACCGTGGATATATCAATATATGGATTATTTTGCTTTTCCATAAAGCACAGGGCTTTGCACTTTGATTTTAATGAAGGAAGCTGTATTCCACTAGGAGAATACAATTTCATATTTTTATTTTAAGAGAAAAATCCAATTTATAGTAATCACTAGCTGAAAAGGATGGGAAGGAACTCACTACACTCAACATCCCCCCCCCCCCGAAGTTTTTTGACTGGGTTCTTCTGACATCTTGAGTTTAATGTTTTAATGGTCTTCTAGCATAGAAGACATGTCATAAATAATTAGATTATGAACTGCTGGATCAGTGTTAATTCACTTACCTGCTGGTGTATTTGCCCTTTCTAGCTGACAGCTCAAGTTGAATAGATACTATCTCTGGGATCTTGAACTGACAACTGCTTAGGGCATATAGGTCAATCTTCCGCATCATAAAGTGAAAGGTCCTTCCACTGGAATAGGAATAAAATTCCTGATTTCCTTTATAAAACAAAAGCTGCCCAATGAACAAGCAAATCGCTATAATTGAACTAGATGACCTATATTAACATATTGCAGGCTGGTACTCCAACCTTATAGCTTTTAAATCATCAAAAGCCAAAGTAAGTTGAGTTTTTCTAAAAATATTAACATTAGACCTGCAACACCAGGCTGGATCCTCTGCTCATGCAAACTGACAGTGCCATTTACACCAGTGGAATTATGTCACTTTATACCAGCCCATCATATTTTGGAAATCATAAACACTTACAAAGCAATGTGTGTGTTTTAAAATGTTGTACACATCTTTGGTTTAGAAGGTCTGCTTCATGTGTCTGTTTAGCTTTACAAATTGTGTCAGATTTATAACATTGTGCTGCTTTTAAAAATCTGCAAATAAGATAAGAGATTCTTCATGTACAGCCACAAAGTTACCAGGTACCAATAAAATCAACTGGATTGCAATTTTTTTTTTCAGATTAGTGTCCTTTGCCAATAGTGTAAATAATTTCTCTTAGGCAGAAAAATCAGGTTACAGTACAGGCCAAGGGCCTGCTCCCCAGCACATAGAAATCAATAGAAATATTCCACTTGACTTCAGGCCATAAGTCCCAAATCCTCCCAACAGTGTGCAGACTGAGATTTAGGGCTGGGCACCAGTTAGATAAGCAGTGGGAAGGGATTTACTCTGTCATTCTTAGTTCATATTACTGGAGGAAGCTTGTACACCAAGATGTGCCTTCCAGTGCAGCAAAACCTTAGATTTGCCTGAACCCAGTCGTTGGGGAGTTCTGCAGCCTTTGGCAGAGACATTTTTCCATTTAAAGGAGGGGGAAAAAAAATTGAAAACTAATCTACTCAAAGCAGCATCCAGCTACTATGGTGATATTCAATTTAGCTGTGTGTAGATAAGTCTTTCTTTTTTTTTTTTTTTTTGATAGACATGGCTTTGTCTTTTAATACAGAAGTTGCTATAAAAGTATAGAAAGACCTGATTGGACAAAATAGACAAAACATCACTCAACATGAACAAGCAACTTTGGAGTGGAAAAAGACAAAGGGAAACAGTTGAAGTTTCAAGTTGGCCTAAAATATTTGCCATTATTTCTCATTACAATAAAATGAAATGAGAACATTGTCAAAGTACAGGTTGTTGTACTTAGCTGAAACCTTTTGAAGTCTAGGAACCAAAAAATTGAAGGAAAATGGAGGGGGGGGGGAATGTAGAACAATATGGGGATGGGTTCCAAAGTAGAGCCTAAAATAAACCATGATCATTCTGAAGTTTTATGGTATCTTGTAGCACTTCTCAAGAATGAGAAAAACAGTCCAGGTTGCATTTCCTAGGGTCTAATCTAAAACCTACTGAAGCTGATGGGAGAGGTTTTTCCTGCTATACACAGATGGACATTAATCTTTGCCTCCTTAGCTTTGATAGTATGGAGCGAGGACATCTGTCTTTGAGCCCATGTGACTCTTTATCCATGTCTTACCATCCCCTCTCAAGAGAGGATGGTATATGGTCATCTTCATCCAGGCTGAGGATATAGAGCTTAAATCAAGTAGTAATGCATTGCAGGTGCAAGTAGATATCTGCATTGGGGCAAATGTACTAGGACCAAAAGATGTGCAGTAGTGAGGCATGTATCTACAGCAGATTGAAGATTCCCTTGAGGTTCTTGCCCTTTAGCCTCTTAGTAGTTGTGCAGTAAAACCTATTAGATACTCTCTTTTGAGCTAGACATAAGTTGAGTGAAAATGGAGTAATTTTATGATACCAGGTTAACTTGCAGGCCACCTCCCCCAAATAAGTTCAATGTAATTCTCTTCCATTATGAATAGGGGGGAGGAGGAGTTATAGATCACATTTAGGTCAGCTGACCAAAGGAATGTGGATATCTCTGCTTGAGACAAATGACTGGGGCGTGGAAGATGGTGGACTCAGGATGCATCTGAGCATAACTTTAAGAGCAAGTTCCATACTCATGTAGAATGACTCTTGAGTCAGGAAAATTAAGTTAATTTATTATCTTCCCTCAAACTTTAGTTATGTATGACGGGTATCTGTTAAGTGAATTCCAAAGTGTTACCAATGCTTTTTCCTTCACTCTTTGCTTGTGAAACATCCTAAATAACCAGAACAGAAATAACTATATCCTGTTAATGGTAACTGACCCACATAGCATAGTGTATTGTTCCTATTAATATGTATCATTTATATTATGATGTAATAAGTTATGCAACATGGTCAAGTTAATGGTACTGCATGAAGCATATGAGCTTCCTGACTGGAGTGTCAATCACAACTGTACCTTAGTGTGCTTTGAGCTTCCATGTGAGTAGAGATTAAAAAGACTGGGCCTGATCAGTTTGGAAAACAGATAGCTGAGTGGAGATATGATAGGTCTATAAGATCATAAATGGTGTGGAGAAAAAATGAATAAGGAAGTGTTATTTACTCCTTCATATAACACAACCAGGGATCACTTAATGAAATCAATAGGCAGCAGGTTTAAAACAAACCTAAGGAAGTACTTCTTGACACAATGCATTCAACCTGTAGAATGCATTGCCAGGGATGGTGTGAAGGCCAAAAGTATAAATGGGTTAAAAAAAAGTTCCTGGAGGATAGGTTCAATGGCTATTAGCCAAGATGGTCATGGACACTACCCCTTGCTCTGGATATCCTTAAACCCCTGACTAGAAGCTGAAACTGGATGACAAGGAGTGGATCACTTGATAAATTGCCTTGTTCTGTTTATTCCCCTTGAAGCATCTGGCAATGGCCTCTATTGGAAGTCAAGAAACTGGGCTAGGTGGACCATTGATCTGACCCAGAATGGCCATTAAGTTCTGTTAACTTGCAGTTGGAAGGAGTCCAGATGAAAGGATTATGGAAGACCCATAGTAGAAACAAAGTTAACTTATGTGCACTGCCCATAATATAAATGTTTTGAACTCTGTTATTGAAAATGTGCTTGTAAAACAAAACAAGCTATCTAGCCAGCTATTTTAGTGTGGCAGTCATAGTTTGCACTGTAACTGCACTCTGGACCTCGTCAATCCTTCAAGCCACACTCCTTAGACAGGTGTGGCTTCCTCCAGTTTACTCTGGATGGAAACATGCTTGAACTCTAGGGCACCCATGCATCCGCATTTCTCCCCCCCCCCGCCCCAACTGAGTTAAATTACCAGTTCAGATTGGTTTGGCATTTTCACTCTGGGGGCCTGTGAGAAATGAGAAATTAAAGTAACTAAAAAACAGCTTCTTCAAAACATAGCATTATTTATTCTTCACTCAAAGGTACACATTACAAAGAGCAAAGGATAAAAGAATAAAGGTCTAAAATGCATATTTCCCTTTACCTAATACTTCAAGCTTTCCTTGCAACCATGTATAAATTCCCCTCAGCCCAGCTAATCCCCATCTCTGCTGGGAGACGCAGGTTGGCACTGGTGCAGTCTTTTCCTCTCTCTCCCTGCCATCCTATCAGCTCTTGCTGATAGCCTATGCTCATTCATTCAACTCTTCCCCTTTTCTAGCCTGGAGTCACTAACTTTGTTTTCTAATCCTCCTCTGAATCCTGGCTTAGCCTTTGGAAGAATAAGCCATGCTTAGTTGACAGGAGCCATGTAAGGGGTATTCACCAATACCAGCTTCCCCATTGTTTCTTCAAGGCTGCTTATGTGTCATTGTTTTACTTTGTTTCTCTTGATTCATTTGTGCTAACTCCATAGCCGGTAAACCAATCATGCATGCAAGACATGCACCATATTAATTTAAAAGAAAATGTGGTGGGGTGTGAGCAAATATGGACATTTACCAGATCATACTCATATATATGGGGTGAAATTCTGGCCCCAAGAGAGTTTGGCCATTAAGCAGGTTGAAGATTTCACCCATACAACATATATTTAGGTACTACTTATTAGTATTTAAGTGTCAGTTTAAACAATGATCTATGAGATAGTATAACAGGAATTCCCCATTACTAGACATGATTTAATGTCGCAAACAATGCAGTATAATAATGGAATTAGATCCTTCTATATATTGTGCATTGTCTGGGTATGGAATACTTGACTATTGGCTTGATATTCTCTTGTTTACACTGAGCTTTTTGGAGCACAGACTGGTTTTCTTACTAAATGTATGCACAGTGTGCAAAGCAGTAGGATGCCAGTCTCAGCTGAGGTCTCTAGCTCCTAAATTAACAATTTGGGGGTATAAGAATAAGTGGAAAGAAAGCTCTTGCAGTAAATACAATAGATGAAAATCTTTCAATAAATCTCTAGTAATTGAAAACCCAGCAGCTTTCTTATTTTCAGTCTCAAATGTGTTAATTCCTTCTATAGTTTTTTGAATATGTAGGAGCATAATCGCTGACATCAACCTTATCTTTCTGCCACCCGATGAGCCATTCATGTATTAAAATAAATTGAAAGATGAGGAAAAAATAATTCATTATTGGGTGCCAATGAACTCTTGCTTTAAAATTACTTTTTTTTTGGGGGGGGGGGGGGGAAGGGGAAAGGGAGAATAAAAACATGAAAAAAAATTAAACAGCTTAAAATTCAATTTTCCTTCAGTAATATTCAAAATGTACATAATTTGCCCCCCAAAAGTTGAATAAAACCAATTAAAAGCATGCTTTTAAGAATACACTTCTGATGGTTCAATAATATTTGTTTCCCTTATCTAAATACAGATAATGCTGCAATTTTTGCTTCTAGAAACAAAGCATTGCTGTACTGCCATAATTAGAAATACTTCAGAGACAGTTGAGTGTTTGTTCATGTCAAGGTAAAAATTAAATAAATTGGAATTCAGGCTTTTTTCTGGTTGTGAATGTACACATGAAATTCTGCTATAAATATAAAATATTTAAATTTCTACTGAGGGTCTGATCCATTTTTAAAAACCCTCTCAACTCTATATACTTCCCTCCTTCACCCCCCCACCCACCTTCCCCCAAATCAATTTAGTGTGTCAACAGCTCCAAACTATCTTAAAAGTAATAGTTTATATTTTATTTTCTTTCTAGACTGTAGAAGGAAATGGATCTTGATTATCTATAGGGTTTTCAAATTTTCATTGTACATCTGAGTGAAGATATTAAGGCACATGAAAACTACTGTACATCATATCTAGTATTAGTTTTAAAACTTCTAGTGTTCATTGTTTCCACTTCACATGGCACCCCAAGCCTAAATTAAATTTAAAAAGTTTCCTGAGATTTTAAAAAAGTATTAAAACTGCAGTTTTAATACAGATTAATGCAGGTCTAGTTTACCAATTTTACTGATAACCATTTTAGTTCTCAGTTTATTAAGTAGGAGGCAGAATAATGGAATTTAATACCATGCAAACAGGTGTTTAGACTGTAAGTCCTCCATAACAGAGTGCATCTACTTCAATTGTGTACAAGAGTACTCAGATGTTGGTCACTTGTATAAGTGCATGGTAGCACAATAGGGACTCTTTCCTGAGGGGGGGGGGGGGGGCGCTCTGGTAGCTACCATTTATAGTAGATGAAGAACACTATCATCTGGTTAGAAAATAGCATATGTAAAATGTTGACCTTTAGCCATGCCTCCCTTTTTCAAACTGTGCAGTCTAACCATAGTAACATACAGGGTAGTTTGTATGCATCCATTGCCTCTGCCAGATAGAGGTACTCAAGTGTGTGTGATCATCTCAGCTGCTAGTAGATGCCCCACAAAGAGCCTATAACTTTAATCCTGACAGCTGATTGTGACTGTCCTTTTGCTCAAGTGGCAGGGATCCATGTTTTCAGAGCTGAGCATCTTTTACCCATATTAAACATTGATTTTAACTGGAAAGCATGACCTCATTTCCTTCAATGTAGGGAATTGCATCCATTCTGTTGATGTGACTTCAAACCAATTTGTTAGTGTCTTTTCTTATTGCTGAAGCATTTGACCTGTTTTAAATTTCCATTAGGATCTCCAGAGTCTTCTGTGTCCTGAGGGAAGATGACATTCTAATTCAGACTTTACTTCATATTGTCTCCTTATCATGCTTATGACAGAGGCATTCTTCCCCAGCAGCACTTCCAGATGGAAATTTTCACACTCTGCATTTTTAGCACCATAGACTCAATATTTGTGTGCTATTTTTACTGGGCATATGTCCAGATCCTGGCACATTTATAATTACCATGTTTAACTTTAACATGTACTGTAATCCCAAACTTTTGGCATTGTCAGAACTTGTACCTAAGGTTATATGGAGTAGTAATATGGCTCTTTGCATTCACAATAATTCCTTTTCCCATCCCACTCAGCCTAAGGCTCTACAGTATTATGTGCAAACACGACAAGGGCTGCCCTTAGTCAGACATGAGGCCACGTTGCAATTGTAAATCTACAGCTAAAAGAAAGTCTTAGAAATAGTATACTGTTGTCCCAAATGTTGCAGGAACTGTTTATAGGTCAGCCTCTAGACTATTAAGAAATAAAGATAAAGATGAAGCTGATCAAAGAAAGCAGGTCTGAATGCCTTCACACTTTGCAGTGGGTTAAGGAATTTTAACATGGACCCATGTCTAAAATTTGCAGCTCAGACCATTCTCTGGTTAAAATGTTTATACAATATACACAAGTCTAAAGTATATCACATGCAAACATCAGTTATGCAAAAGAGTCATCCCATTCCCTTGGGGTTTTATATATTGGAGGTTTGGCTAATCAGCTGGCCTGATTTACCCCAAGGGCACCTCAGTTCCCAACTGCAGAGGAATAGTTTCTCCGATTGACTGCCTCTGAAGTATGATTGCAGCTCTAATGAGCTGACCACCTTTGGGGAAAGGGCTGGCCATATTTAGGTCAAGTCATGCCATCTTGTTTCCTCATGTGCTCAAGTGAGGAGAGTCTAAAGATGCACTTTCAGGATTTGGGTATTGAGAACTGCAAAGTACACTTTTTAAGAATCAAAATTTCCCCAGGGTTATTAAACCATGGTAACAGATGTCCAAATTGTTTCCCTTTGTGCTTTGAAAAGAGGGTGCTTTCACTTAGTGTGCTAATGGTTGTTAAATGCTGACTTTTTAAATGATTCACATTATTCCATTCTTTCGAGTTCACATTTTACAATTGATGGGTGACTGATAATGTAGCTGCTTAGGACATCATTCATTCTTATTCTCCATTCTCCCTGCAGTTAATATAGTCATTTACCTGTGTGGAAAGTGAGTGCAAAACACCAACTCTGAATGACAGCATTGTTTAGCAGCCACCCTAATTTGTGTGTTAAAACAGTAGTGAATAATCAAACAAGCAATACGAATCCAGTTACTCAAGGAGTTCATGTCTGTCAATGTAATGTGATGAGTGGAGGGATGGTAAATAGGCTGGTATCTAGATTGATTACAACATAGAGTTCTTACTACATGCCAGTTTTGTTGCACTTGTAGAATGCAAGTGAATACATACAATATAACAAACAAGACGATGTAAAATTCCACTGTCCCCAAAAGGCTTTGAGCAGCCTAATGAAAATGGATTCATAGCTCTTGCTCCTCTCTTCCACAAAACCCTCAGACTGACTTCCGTCAGGGCTAGCATTCTCCACACACACAGGCCTCCGCCTCTACCCCCTACTCGGCATAAGTCATTTTGTGGGTGGAGCTTGTTGTGCAAATAGTCTGCCATCTTGAAGTTTATCCTCATAGCAAAGAGTTCCTGGGTCAGTGTAAGCCAGAAGCAGTTCTTTGAATCAAAAGAAAGGGAACAAGGAAGGAAAGAGAAAAATGGAGGTAAGGTGGGGATGACCAACAGAGTGATGGAATGTGCACCCCGTGTTCAGCCTACCTGCTCTCAAATGAGGATAATAAGAGGGGAAAATGGAACACAGAAAAAACAAAAACTTTGCTCTGTGGAGCTGTTTGGATTAGAAGCCGTGACAAGCTTTATTACAAGATATGTTCCTAAAACATGGAGTATTTGAGGACCGTTGATGCTGCTGTCTAAGTCCATCCCCTGTTGTCCACTCCCAGCTTCTGTCAAACAGAGGCTAAGAACACTCAGAACTTGGTATTGCATCCCTGACCATCCTGGCCAATAGATATTGATGGACCTATCCTCCATGATCTTTGCCATCTCCAAAAAAGATTAGTTAACAGAAGACCTTTGAGGAACCTGACCTTGTCTTTATTTTGCAGAGAATGACTTACATCTGCTGAAGCACAATGGAATCAATCAGTTAATGATGGAATCATAGCATTAATAGCACTACTGCTGACTTGTGTCACTGAGACAGCAGAAAAGGAACTCTCTGCTGAGGAATACCCTTCAATCCATCTGCCAACAGTATGGGGCAGTACAACTAAGTAATGAACTTCTGTTACCTGACCTCCTCATTCCTACACTGTAGCATGTCTTTACTCCACTATTTATTTATTCTGTTACCATAGTCAGATAAGCAACTTCCCTACCACTAGCCACATAAAATAGTCAACCTCAACCCTATCTTCTACGGGCTCGTCTACTGGGCATTTCCCCTTCTAGACCTTCAAAGAGCTATCTTCTAGTGCCATTCATGCTGCTCTGTAATTATTGTTTTCAAAATGTTCTATCAAAAAAACCACTTAACTTGCTGTTTTTCCTTGTGTACATAATAGTACTTGTATTGTTTAATAGGCAATTGGCCTGATTCTGCAAGCTCTTCACATGCATGATTCCCATTCATTATAGTAACAATCCTACATGCTTATGGTTGGGTTTGTTTTGCTCTTAAAATTTATTTATTCCAGAAACACTTTTCTTGTAATCCAAGTATGATACTGCAAACTACTAAATGTAAAATGAATCTGAGGCCAAAGAGGCAGGTCTCTTGCTGGTGAAAGCTTCACAGCTCCCACTCATTTCAGTGGAGCTATATTGATTTTTAACATCAGCCAAGGTTCAGGCCCAGCATGGTCACTGTATGTAAAGAACATGGCTCAGATTCTACCCAGGCATTGGCCAAACATGTAATAGAGAAGATGGTTCACCAAGACTTCTGCATTCCTTTCCCCATCCTTCAGACAGGGGCCACCACAATTGCAGAACCTGATCACCTAAGCAGAGACTGCTAAATCCCCAAATGAGCGAGATGCATAATGGAGAACATACTGCACGTTCCTTGAGTGATCTGAAAGCAGCCAAACACCTGGGGAAATAAATGTTTCCCGGTGTTCCCTCTTGAGCATTACAGCTCTGCTCCGACCCACTCAGAATGGGTCACATGCAGAGTCAATCTAGTCCTAAACAAAAAAGTTGGTTTTGACACACAGTTTTTGATGCCAATAACATTGTGGCTTGAAGTCTTTGTTGCACAAAGTTCAATCTAAAGGATGCCTATTAATGATCTCTACCTGCCAGATTTGGATCTGAAATTTGGGGGTATTTGGATCCTGGGTTTTGAGCCCATCTCTAAACAAAACAAAAAGGGGAGTGTTGGCTTAACTCTGGTCCCACTGAACTCTCCCATTAATTTCAATGGGAGAAGAGGTAAGCCAATGCAGAGTGTTTTCTGAAAATCCAATCCAGAAAGAAGACATTTCCAGTTCATTGTTAAATAGCAGGACTCTAAATTTCCCCACTGGATTTCATCTATCTAGACCAAGCTGTTGGGTTTCCCCCCCCCTCTAATGGTATAATTTTCATTCATGGCTATATGAGGACATGTTAATCCAGTTCATAAATCTGAGTCACATGCAATTTTAAACTAAATTAGCTAAATGTGGATTTGCTTGTCTGAACACTTTTGACATTACTGAGATAGTACCATTAGGGTCTATGTAATTTAATCACATTCAACAGAGAAGTTGTTGCCTACTTACTACTGTTTGTATCTTGTACATTCTTCTAGAAACTGCAGTAGAATACATTCCTTTTCTGTAAGCATACACACACTATTCATGCACCATAGCATTGAGGGCTAAAGAGTCATTTGTATGTGGGATTGCTTTTCAAGACTTAAATTGGTATAATACCAATTTTAATTGTATTGCAATGAATCCTTTGTTTTGAATGCTTTTTCCTTAACAAATCTGTAGCACAACCCACTGATGCTTAAGGAAAAGTATTTTGTGGCCTTTTCTTTATCCCCAGAATCTTAATGCATAGAGGTACATCTACATCAATTATCTTAAGACTAGTTCTCATTTACATATTTCTGTTTAGAATGCTCCATGGGACAGCCAGGAAAACTTGAACTGTGTGTGCTATTAGACAACCAGATTATGTATTTTAATAAAAATTGTATGGTATATTCAGTTTTAACTAAACTGTGTGAGTGACATTTGTTCAAAGAATACTGAAGTTGCAAAGTCAAGCACACATTAAGAAATACCATAAATTAGGGTAGACTATTGTAATGTTCCAGACTCAACCCTGCAGCACCTCCTGCTGGTCATCCATGGGAATTAGTTTATCCCAGCTCCAGAGCACCCTATGCAGGCCAGTAATCCACCTTACCACCTGCCCCCCCATGTCCCTCCCAGGACCCCAGTGCCCCTTTCACCAGGTTGCTGTCCACCTGGCAGTACCCCCACACTCTGGGTCTCCCCACCCAGGGGAACCCCCACCCACTAACCTCATCTCAGAATAAGGTCACTGCCAGTCACCAACTAGCCCCCGCTCCCTGGGGCAGACTGCAGTATAAGCCACTCATCATCAGCAAGGTTGGGTTTGGACCTGTTGTCTTGGCCTACCCCTGGGCTGCCCTTTACAACCCCCAGTAACTATTTGCCTTTTGCTAGGCCACAGACTGGGGCTTTCCAGGCTGGAGCTCCCCAGCTCCTCTGCATTTCACCAGCCCTACTCCACTCAGGTACCCTATTTGTAGCTCCCTGCAGGCAGACCCTTCTCCCTCTACAAGCAGATGGAGACTCTGCTGAACTCCTGGCTCCCAGCCTTTTTATAGGGGCCAACTGGGCCTGATTGGGGCTTGGCCACAGCTGAACGTACCTTCCCTAATCAGCCCAGGCTTCTTGCCCCAGCCACAGCCCTCCCCTGGGCTGTTTTAAGCCCCAAAGGGCAGGGATGGGTAACCACCCCTCTCAGCTGTACAATAGGGGTGGGCAAACTAAGGCCTGGGGGCGGGATACGGCCTGTCAGGGCTTTGGATCCAGCCCACGGGATTGCTGCCCCCAGGGCGCCGCAGGATCCGTGCTGCTCCTGGAAATGGCTGGCAGGCACCACGTCCCTGTGGCTCCTGGGGGAGGGGAGGGCAGAGGGCTCTGTGCCAATGGGAGCTTCGGGAGAGGTACCCACAGGCGAGGGCAGCATGCTAAGCCCTCTGCCCCTCCCCCGCCCCAGGGGCCCCAGATGTGGGATGTGGTGCCAGCCGCTTCCGGGAGCGGTTCAGGGCCAAGGCAGGCAGGAAGCCTGCCTTAGCCTCACTGCACGCCACTGACACCCCACAGTCACTCCAGGTACCCTGCACTAGGCCGGAGCCCACACCCCAAACCCCTCCTGCACCCCACACCCTAACCCCTTGCCGTACCCCTCCTGCACCCCAAACCCCTGCCCTGAGCCCCCTACCACACCACGCACCCCTCCTGAGCCCCTTACTGCACACCACACCCCCTCCCGCATCCTGCACTCCCTCCCAAACCCTTGCCCCAGCCCTACATTCATGGCCCTGCATGCAATTTCCACATCCAGATGTGGCCCTCAGGCCAAAAAGTTTGCCCACCCCTGCTGTACAATCTTCATTCAGCCCCTTGCACATCAATACAGCCTTCGGTTACATGAACACACGTTACTTTTTCCACAGGCCTCCTGACCTCATCTGTGCATAGGATAGACAGCACTCAATGAATCCTTATCCTTCAAATTGTGATCCCATGCACATCATCCAAATCCTGCACTGAATACAGAATTAAACTCTTCCTTGGACTCTCCTACGGTTCTCATTGTTCTAGCATCTGAGTGCTTCACAAACCTGAATTATTTTCAAATTCCACCATGAACTGCAGTGATATTATCCCCATTTTTCCAGATGGGGGACTAAGCTTCTCTACACCCAAAATGCTACAGTGATCCAGCTGCACCGCAATAGCACTACTTACGCTGACTGAAGGGAGTTTCCCAGCAGTGTAGGTAATCTGCCCGATCAATGAAAGAATTCTTCCCTTGATGATGCACTGTCTAGGTGGAGATTTAGGTTATCTTAACTATGCCACTCAGGGATGTGGATTTTTATTTGTTTTCTGAAACATTCCAAAAAAATCAGCCTTTGGCAGACACCTGGCATGGAAATTTTGGCAAAATTACAAGGAATTGAAACCAGGATCTTAAAGTGGGAGGTATTAGGTCAACTATAGATGGCATTACCAACTCCTACTTATAATACAGGCAACCAGACTGCTCTGATGAGACTGAGAATCAAGAGATGTGGTATTTAATCCTCTCTGTTTTGCCATGGACACACTAAGTCTGATATCACCTAAGATCTCCCCAGGCTGTTTCTCCATCTGTAAAATGGGGATAATCCTTAAACTTTTTGAGTGCTTTCATATGCTCAGATGAAATGTATAATAAATTCAGAATAGTAATGGTTTTATAATACTATAGATACGTACAGTAACTCCTCACTTAATGTAGTAATGTTCCTGAAAAAATGAGACTTTAAGCAAAACGATGTTAAGCAAATCCAATTTCCCCATAAGAATTAATGTAAATAGGGGGAGTTAGGTTCCAGGGGAAAAAAAATTCACCAGACAAAAGACATTATATGCGGTTTGACTCATAGCTGTGACTAGGTAAGTGAATATCCTCTGGCCCTAGAGCTCTAGTGAGGGTGTGGGCCAACAACACCCCCACTCATAGGCCTGCAGAGTCCTCCCCATGCAAGCTCTGCAGGTTTGGGCTCAACATGGGAGCCAGGCAGAGCAGGCAAGCGGCAGCACAAAGGAAGTGACGCTGTGCTGCATCCTTCCCCAGCACCCGATGGGGATGTCTGCTAGCCTCTGAGCAGCAGATCACACAAATGCCTGCTCCAGTTAGTCACTGAATGCCCCCATCCCCACCCCCCAGGAAGACCAGTCGTCTCCTAAGGGAACCAATCTGCCAGGTTGCATGGTACTCCTGGGACACACAACGCAGAGGCACTGGGCCTCTAGTTCCCTACATAGCTAGAGATAGCCATAGGCTTCTGGGGCCACAGGCACTGACTTTTCAAACTGCTGGGGGTGCTTGACCCCTGGCTCTGCCCCAGGCCCCACCCTCACCCCACCCCACCCCTTCTCCCAAGGCCACGCCCTGCCTCTTCCCACCCAGTTCCGTCCCCGAGCACGCCACGTGCTCACTCCTCCCCCCTCCCTCCCAGCTTCCCTGCACGCCATGAAACAGCTGATTGCGGCAGGCAGGAGGCGCGGAGAGGGAGAGGGGAGGTGCTGATCTGCGGGGCCTGCCAGCAGGCGCTGGGGGTGGTGGCAGAGGGTGTTGGAACATTGCGCAACGTTAAACGAGCATGTTTTCTAATAGAACAGTGACTTAATAACAAAACAACTTTAACCGGGATGACTTTAAGTGAGGAGTTACTGTATATGCCCACATACATTATATATGAGAGAAAGGGAGTTGTTAAAGACAACTGTCAAAGTTTGTAATAGTGCAAAAGTAGTACATGAATATATTTTCCTGAAGACTTCCTCATTAATATTTCAATGCAAGGACAAAGTGTTATCTGCAACAGTTAGTCTACTCTATTTTGCTATGACCTTGCTTCTCTTTCCATATATAATTTAGTTTTCATAGGAGTTAGGCAGCCTAAAAGGTGGCTAAAAGTCAAGGCTTACTATACATATCAATCAGTTTGAACATGGAAAAAAGCTCAAACTATTTAACAATAAAAAAGGAATGCAATTCTTTTTAAAGGGACTGTTGTAGATAATCTTTCTAGGGCAACCCAGTGTGCACCATTTAAACTTTGCAGGCTGCATGCCACATAACTCTCACTTGTCAAATGCCATGATACCCTTTAAAGCGCCCAAAAAGAGAATGCAGAAGGTAGTGAGCCAAACTTTTGAAGGACTGAAAATTTGTAGAGGTGCAGCAAAAATAAGGACTACCGATCCTAAAATGAAATATGATTTCTGCAACAGTAATGAACTATTTCCAAACCATTTTTGGTGAAAACATAGTATAGAAATTTAAGTCAGTTGTGACAATGGGCTTGCTTCTGCACCCACTAAAGTGAATAGCAAATCTTTCATTGAAAGCCCTGGTATGGGAATGATAGCATATGTGCATAACTATTAACAATATATTGCATGTTTCAGAGTAGCAGCCGTGTTAGTCTGTATCCGCAAAAAGAACAGGAGTACTTGTGGCACCTTAGAGACTAACAAATTTATTAGAGCATAAGCTTTCATGGACTACAGCCCACTTATTCGGATGCATATATATTGCATGTATTTTGTATTATTGACAAATAGTTCAAATAAAAGGGGCAGTGGAAGGATCAGTGGAGGTGGGGAATCTTCCAGGCCTGCCTAGAAAGCCTGCACAGAAAGTGCCAATCAGAGCCTCACTTAAAGTCATCCCGGTTAAAGTTGTTTTGTTATTAAAAAGATAAAAAGAGATGCAGGTTCTAAGCAGGTCAGTTCTTTGCCAGGCCCAGAGGAGCAAGGAAGGGTGCTCCCCTTTGGGAAGCAGAGCTTAATGGGCTGATTTACTGGCCCTGGGAATGAGAGATAATGGATAAAAGGAGAGAGGCTATGGAGGAGAAAAGTGCTATTCCTTGGGCCTATGAGCTCATGATAGTGGTATGTGGCTGCTGTTTACAGTGTCCCTAGGTTGGTGCCTGAAGTGATGGGCAGGCAGGCCCAGGTTTCGCCACCAGCCGTTGGGAAAGTGGTCTAAGCACTGAGAAGGGGACAGGCTCACTTAGAAGCCTGAGTGAAGGGCAGGATTTAAAGGGCTCAGAGATGGGGATGAAGACCCTGGAGAGGCATATTCTGCTACCACAGAAGAGTTTCATCCATTTGACAATGTGACTTGACCAGAGGGCTGTGCCACTAAAGACCTGTCTAGCAAGGTTGGCAACCTACAGGGGATGCTAGAGCAGAAAAAAGATTGCAGCAGCACACCTGGCCAATAGAAGTCACTCAAGAGGTGAGTGCCCCTGTTGCACACACAAATAGTACTGAAACAGTGGTGGCAGACTGGGTACTGCAAAGTTATTTTCTCAATCTACAATCTGCAGTCCAAATCTCTTGAATGTTTATATTTATGTCTTAAGAATTCTAACTCTCTCTTTGGGGAGCGATAGGGGTGATAGTTCATGAATCTGAACTATCTAAAAGGAAATAAAATAGAAGATCTGCGTCGAATGAGTCTTATATACATATAGCAGGTTATAGACTGCTCATGCACTGTGCTTCCTGATTATTCTTAATAAATTTAACTCATGATTGGCTGTGCCTGCATGTGCAGTGCACTTACAGCAGCTACTCCCCACAAAAGATTGAAGTCAGTACAGATTGGTGATAAAATGAGATTCCTGGATAATTTGTCTGTGTTAATGCTTCTCTAATCAGTGAAGACAACAATGGTAAGCAGTAATTTTGAGAAGCTTTACCTGAATCAGTATTAAAGCTCTTAAAGGGCTTACACATATTGACTAGGTTTGTGGGACACACATATTCCTATGCGAGGACTGTGAGAGATTGGCCAAGGAATATAGCAGAAAATGAAAGCTAACTCCGTAAGAGATGGTAAAGTAAGAAAGCAGAGGGAGAGTTCTCTGTTTCCTGGCTTGTAGGACTTTGCTCCCAAACAGCTCCCCCTCTTCCTTCAGTTATGCAGTGAGAGCTTTCCTTCTGTTTCAATCTACCTTAACCAAGCCTCATTTGAGCCTTATGGAAGAAAAAAAATGGGGGGGTTGGTGTGTTCTCACACAGCACCAGTGAAACGAAAGAAAGAGGGAACTATTGCTATTACAAAGACATTTGTCTGTTTTCCTAGCGGGATATTTCCAGCCCTTTAAGCAGTGTCAATGGTCTGCAGTGTGTCTATACATGAATAGGTGGCATGACTGAATAAATTAAGCAAGCACTATGGATCTGGAGCAAATCTGGATGATCAAATAAGGTATCATTCAGTATGTGGTCTGACATATGAAGTCATACCGAAATGTTTGCTGTCAGTCGTAAGTACTTAAATGGCCCTGTTACTATAGTGTCTGGACTCCTCACAACATGCCAGTGAGGTAGGGGGGTATTAGTATTCCCAATTTACAAATGAGGAACTGAGGTACAGAGATATTAAAGCAGATTTTTTTTAAGGTATTTAGGCATGTAAAGATGCAGATAATCACCTAATGAGTTTTAGTGCTGAGGTGTATGTGGAAGGGGTGGGGGGGAGGTTGTTTTGTTTCTCGGAAAATACCACTAGACATCTATGTGCATTTTTAGGTACTTTAAGCTTCTGATGCCCTAAATGACTTGCAATAGAGCGCAATATTCCTGAGCTGTTGATGTCCGTGGAGACTACAACAAAAGACACTGAAAAAATAGCCCATAGTATGATTTGATGTACACCAAGTGCTGTATTGAGAAACTTAAATGTTATCTGTTTTTGCTGCAGCTGAATAGAGTACATATCAGTTCTGTTTCAAAGGGATATAAGGACATATATAGCATAAGTGGGAAAATACATGTGAGTGTGACCAATTCATAACAATAAAGCAAAACATAAAGCATTTCACTGTTTTTGTGACCTTGTCTCGATTAAAGGGAAAAATCAATCTAAGCTACACAATTTGAGTTATGTGACTAGCGTAACTCAAATCAACATAGCTTAGATCTACTTACCGCGACATCAACACTACGCGAGGTTGATGGGAGACACTCTCCCATCGACTCCCCTTACTCTTCGCAATCAGCTGGAGTACAGGAGTCAACGGGAGAGCAATCTGCAGATGATTTAGAGGGTCTTCATTAGACCCACTAAATCGACCACCAATGCATCGATTTACTGAAGGATCGGCACTCTGGCAGTGTAGACAAGCCTGCAAAGGTTATCTTTTGCCAGGGACAGTGTAAATGGTACTTATAATGAATATATACAGAATAAAAAAGCCTCAGAGCAATTGAGATATCAAAGTAAAAAAGCAGAGGCAAGCCATTGGGAACCCAGCAGAGGATCTAAACTTTGAGTTCTCTCTCTCAAGGGTTATTTAGAGTCATCCACCATGGCATCTATGGGGACCTTCCCAGGGCCAAAAATGTTTTGTTGCGATCACTACTTCATTTAAAATGTCTCTAGACATTTTAAATGGTCTCACCTGTGATTTGTGTCTCAGCAGTACTATGAACCTGTTTGCAAGGACTGGTATCCTACAGTAGAATATAAATGATGACAATGCACTGTCTACTTGATCTGAATATCAGAAATTCTAGAAATCAAATAAAATCACACTTCTGACCATACTCGCGTACCAGGCATTCTCTGTCATCTTGATTGAACAGGGGAAAGAGTACAACTGCTGTTGCCACCAGAGAGAAATAGAGTACAGCCAGCATTGTAAGAGGTAGGGGAGAAGAAATTCTTCTTACTGACCTAAATGGCTGTGGTATTGATTCATACATTTCTGGGAAGGCAACTTCGAGTCCTTGCTCATCCAGCCCTCCTCCTGCAGTGACACTGAGGCTCCTTTCTCTCTTAACCACACTATGCATGAACTGGTGCCACCAGGAGTTCTCGGCGGACTGCCACCCCTGCACTTTTCCAGACAGAACAGACGCAGGTTGCAACACGATTTGCCAGCCAGCCCTCTGTCTGCTGGGGCAATTTTTGTGTCACGATGACCCCTGTGATGGGTTGTAATGCTAGTCATGGAAGTTTGGCCCAGCTGCCCCTCCATCTGTATTGAAGGACTGCTGGGTCAGATTTCAGTGGTGGTGTATCCACATAGCAAGTGTGACACTCTGGACCACTCTGGCAGCAGCTGTACAGGTTTAATACAAGACCACTGCTTGAAGTGGTTGAGCCACCCTCACCCTCCCAGCTCCACGGCCTGTGGAATTTTGACCAAGTTTAAAACCCTGGAGGAAGGGGCATGCACCCCATCAGACCCCCTAACTAGCACCACTGTTCCCTGGATTGCTCCACCATCTTCATTTGCCATGAAGACAGTCTGGTCATAGTGTCCCCAACTCTAACTTTCCATCTTAAATTTACTTCCTTTTTATCCAAATCATGTTTTTCCTCTGCAAGAAAATCCATGCTTAAATTAGAAAGTAAATTAGAATTGTTAAGTGAAAGAATATGATTCAGAGCATAAATTGGCCTCTGATTTTTTGGGGGATTCTTTCAAGTCTCTGTAGCTTCTAGCATGACCACTAAAAAAATTGGGTACTAGACTATCAGGACCACTTATTATGCACTTCCTGCTCTTATGTGGTTACCACCTCCTCCAGCCCATAAAATCTAAACCCCATTCTGTTTATTTTATTTGGCTGCATGCCATGGTTTATGCATCATATATGAATGAAAGCATATTACTTATTATTCAGTACATACTCTTTAAAACCTTGGTACACTGTGGAAAAATGTTCTAAAATTGTGAAATGAAATGCAGAAGGGAGTTTGCTTGGATACTGCAAATGTGTGTGTGTGTGTGTTTATATATATATATATATATATATATATATATATATATATATATTTAAGATAAGCTATGAGGTCTTGTTAATCTTATCACCATTGTGCAGTGCTCTCTATTTCAACATAAACCCGAGAGGAGATCTTTCTAAATTTTTCAGGACAATGTACACAAATTCAGATGATTTGCACTATATGCCTACATTGTTTCAGGTGACTTATCTAAGGATCTCATCATCTTTTAGTTAAAGAAGAGGACAGTCCTTGGATGTTCCTTATCAATAACATTTGCTGCCCAGGTATCTCTGGCTTCATTCACATCAGTGGAGGCAATTGAAAGTGAGCAATCAAGGCATTACAAAATTATACAAAACTATATATATATATAGTTTAAATCATTACTGGTTGACAGATGAAAATAAGGATTCCTAGATCAACAATAAAATCTGAGATCACACTGCATGCTAAAGTGAGCTGGAATGGCTCTCAACTCCAAACCATTTTTGTACTAGTTTAAATCCTGACACTTTGCAGTATATGGCTAATGTTATCAGATCAGTGCAAGCATTTTTTTACTTATGAACACCACCAGCACTGATCCTGCCTTGCTATGTAAATAAATACACATGAAACAATACAACTATTTTTTCCGTAACTAGGCCATGCATTCTATTGCATGCTTACTCACATGGTTATTACAATATATGTAGGTCATCCTAATCCATAGACAAGACATAGGAACTGATGCAGTGATGGGACAAAATAAATAGTTGTGAGAACATTTAAATTTATCAAAATATTTGGTTTGTTGTTAGATTGTTAAAGTTTCTGTAAACTTTAAATGAGAAATTAGCTTGGTTCTGCAAACCGTGTTTTTTTTTTTTTTCAGTATTACCTTTTTTTCGTAGTGTTGACTTTTTGTCGAAAGCTCTAACTTTCATTAGTCAGATTAGTCAGATAGGTTGGGATTTTTTTCAGACTAGTATTTCTTATTTGAAAATTCTGATTTCAAAATGGAAAGTCCAACTCCAAACTTTTGTTCTAAGGAATTGCCAAAAAAAATACACTATATTATAATATAGAAAACGCTTCCAAAGTTGCTAACATTTCAACAACATTTTTTTCAATTTTTTCAACTACTTGAAATATTGAATAAGAGTGAATCATGAACATAACCCTGCTGGAGAAAAAAGTGTATTTTAAGTATTTATGAATGATATAATCAAGTGTCCCAGGAATTATTTTTACCTGAAGTATTGGATCTATTTATGTGATACTGAACTCAAGACAAACTGCAAAACTATGTTGGAAAGGTAACATGAGAATAGGTTGACTTCACTAATCAATCTCATAAAATTACCATCACACAAATTATATTCAAATTGCACTACTTCTTCCTATTACATTTTTTGCCAAACAAATCACAAAAACATTTTAATACAATGTATTTTCTGTGAAAGTGATTATCTTTGAGAACTTAGAGGACAGGAGAAATCCCAGAGGACTAGAAAAGAGCAAATGTAGTACCTATCAATAAAAAGGGGAATAAGGACAGCCCCTAGGAATTACAGACACATGTATTTGAACCCAGTTTTATTTTTTGCCTTCACAACATTCTCTGGCAATGAGTTCCTCAGATTGTGCATTGTGTGAGGAAGTGCTTCCTTATGTTTGTTTTAAAACTGCTGCCCTTTTTTGGGGGGGGGGGGATCCCTGGTTGTGTTGTTTAGCCTTTCACATAACACTTCCTTATTCACTTTCTCCAGACAATTCATGATTTTATAGACCTCTGAAATTACCCCTCCCCTCTTAATCATCAATTTTCTAAAATGAACAGTCCCAGTCATTTTAATCTCTCTTCCCAAAGAAGCTATTCCATATTCCTATTCACTTTTGTTGCCCTTCTCTGTAATTTTTCCAATTTGAATATACTTTTTTGAGATGGGGCAACCAGAACTGCACACAGTATTCAAGGTAGGTGTGTGTGTGTGTGTGTGTGGGGGGGTAACATGGATTTATACAGTGGCATTATATTTTGTCTTCTCTATCCCTTTCCTAATAGTTCCAAACTTTTTTTTTGTACTGCCACTGCACATTGAGCAGATGTTTTCAGAGAACTATCTACAATGATTCCAAGATCTTTCTTGAGTGGTAACAGACAATTTAGACTCCATCACCTTGTATGCATAGTTGGGATTTTCTAATGTGCATTACTTCGTATTTATCAGCATTGAATTTCATCTGCCATTTTGTGAGATTCATTTG
Organism: Chrysemys picta bellii; assembly: GCF_011386835.1. Lineage (NCBI taxonomy): Eukaryota > Metazoa > Chordata > Testudines > Emydidae > Chrysemys > Chrysemys picta. Next base: position 46,768,951 of record NC_088798.1, on the reverse strand, counting down.
TAACTCTTTGCCATTAGCTTTGGAGTTAACTATCTTGAGTAACTTTGTATCACCTGCAATTTTTGCCACCTCACTGTTTACCGCCTTTTCTAGATCATTTATGAATATGTTGAACAGCAGTGGTCCTAATACAGATCCTTGGGGGTACTCTGCTATTTACCTCTCTCCTCTGTGAACACCGACCATTTAGTCCTCTACTTTTGTTTCCTATCTTTTTTACCAATTACTGTTCCATGAGAGGACCTTTCCTCTTATCCCATGACTCTTTGCTTTGCTTAAGAACCTTTGGTGAGAGACTTTGTGAAAGGCCTTCTGAAAGCCCAAGTACACAGTATCTGCTTGTCCACATCTTTCTTAGCTCCCCTCAAAGAATTCTAATAGACTGGTTGATTGAAAGTAGAGTAAAGAACAGAATTATCAGATGAATGCAATTTTGGGGAGGAAGAGTCAACATGGTTCTTGTAAGGGGAAATCATACCTTCCCAGTTTGCCCAGTACTGAAGTTAGGTTTACTGGCCTATAATTGCCAGGATCACCTCTGGACCCTTTAAAAAAAAATGGCATCACACTGGGTATTCTCCAGTCATCTGGTACAGAGGTTGATTTAAGTGACAGGTTACATACCACGCTTCTGAAGGAGCTCAAATATGAAATTGCTGAACTCTTGAGTGAGTGCCAACTGGTCCTGGTGTCTTATTACTGTTTAATTTGTCAGTTTGTTCCAAAACCACCTCTATTGACACCTTATTTGGGATAGTTCCTCAGATTTGTCACCTAAAAATAATGGTTCAGATGTGGGCCTCTCCCTCACATCCTCTGCAGTGAAGACCAATGCAAATAATTCACTTAGCTTCTCCACAATGTCTTTGTCTTAAATGTCCCTTAAGCCCCTTGATTGTCCAGTGGCCTCACTAATTGTTTGGCAGGGTTCCTGTTTCTGATTTATTTTTGCTGTTTTTGTATCCTTATCTAGTTGCTCTTCAAATGCTTTTTTGGTGTACCTAATAGAACTCTAGCAAGACAAGTGCAAAATACATGCTCCTTTCTACTTATTCTAAGATTTGACTTCTCATTTTTAAAGGATTTTTTTTCTCTAACCTCCTCTTGAACTCTGAGACATAGTTGCATTTTTTTTTGCTCCTCTTGCTGTGTTCTTTTTAATTGGTGGGGGTGGTGATTGCTTGGGGGTGTATATATATATCAAGTGAACCTCTATTTATGGTGGTTTTAAGAAAGTTTTGCAGGTACTTCACTCCTCTGATGGTTCCTTTTAATTTCAATTTAACTAGCTTTGTCATTTTTGTGTAGGTTCCCTTTTTGAAGTTAAATGCTACTTTAGTGGGTTTCTTTGGAATCCCCCCACCAAAGGCTGTTAATAGTGACCATAATGAAATTAAATTTACCGAGCAGTTCAGCTATAGTCACCCCTTGGACCAGATGCTATGCACCACTTAGGACTAAGTCAAGAATTGCCTCTCCTCTTGTGTGTTCCAGGAAGTAGTCAGTCATTGATAATATCTAGAAATTGTCTGCACCCCATCCTGAGGTGACATACCCAGTCAATATGTGGATAGTTGAAATCCCCCATTATTACTGGGGTTTAAAAAGTCTTCTACCACCTTTTTAAATTTTACATGCCAACAATCTGGTTCCATTTTGGTGTAGGTGGAGCCCATCCTTTTTGTATAGGCTTCTCCTTTCCCTAAATCTTCCCTGGTTCCTAATAATCCTAAATTCCTCTTCTGAACACCAATTCATCCATGCATTGAGACACTGAAGTTCTTCCTGCTTAACTTGCCCTGCTTATGGAACTGGAAGTATTTCAGAGAATGCTAGAATAGAGGTCGTGGACTTTAATCTCTTATCTAGCAAGCTAAATCTGATCTCTGACCTCTCTCCTACTCACATGACCTTCTCATAAACAAGGGAAATATAGCTTAGATGAATCTACTATAACTGGATGGAAAACTGTACTCAGTGATATCAATGGTTCACAGTTAACCTGGAAGGGCATATTGAATGGAGTCCTACAGAGATCTGCCTTGGGTCCAGTTCTATTCAGTAGCTTCATAAATTATTTGGTTAATGGCATGGAAAGTATACTTGTAGAGTTTGTGGGCCATCCCAAACTGGGAGGGGTTGCAAGCACTCTGGGGGACAAGATTAAAATTCAAAATTACCTTGACAAACTGAAGGAGTGCTCTGAAATAAAAGGATGATATTCAATAAGGACAAATGCAAAGTACTACGTTTAGGAAAGAATAATCAGTTGTACAAATACACAATGGGAAATGACTGTCTAGGAAGGGGCACTACAGAAAAGGATCTGGGGGTCAGAGTGGATCACAAACTAAATATGACTCAACAATCTAATACTGTTGCAAGAAATGATCATCTTTCTGGGATATATTAGCAGAAGTGTTGTAAGCAAGACATGAGAAGTAATTCTTCTATTCTGCTCAGCACTGACAAGGTCTCACCTTGAGTACTGTGTCCAGTTCCGAGTACCTGACTTCAGGAAAGATGCGTACAAATTGGACAAATTCCAGAGGACAGCAACAAAAATGGCATCATGTTGAAAATAAGACCTGTAAGGAAAGAATGGTGGGAGGGGAACAACTTTGTTTAATCTAGAGGAGAGAAGACTGAGGGAGGACCTAATTTTCAAGTATGTAAACGGTGGTTATAAAGAGGAGGGTGATACATTTGTTGTCCTTAACCACTGAGGATAGAACAAGAAGTAATGAGCTTCAATTGCAGCAAGGGAGATTTAGGTTCGACATTAGGAAAACACATCCTAACCATAAGGATAAGTGAGCACTGTAACAAATTACCTAGGAAGGCTGTGGAATCTGTCTATGGTTAATCCTTAGTCCTGCCTCAGTGTAGGGGACCAGACTAGATCTACGGAAATGCCTTTCATTCTACCTTTTTAAGTTTCTATTCTTACTGTAAAAGCAGCAAAGAGTCCTGTGGTACCTTATAGACTAACAGACATATAGGAGCATGAGCTTGCGTGCTGTACATGCATCTGAAGAAGTGGGTATTCACCCATGAAAGCTCATGCTTCTATATGTCTGTTAGTCTATAAGGTGCCACAGGACTCTTTGCTGCTTTTACAGATCCAAACTAACATGGCTACCCCTTTGATACTATTCTTACTCTGTTTTACCACTTCAAGCATTTAAATGTGCAGGAATTTGGTTGGTCAATTTCACCTTTTACATCTCTGGTTACAGTGACTGTGACTTGAAAGGAATGGGAATGTTGAGAACCAAAGCACAGAATATTAAAAAGATTAAAAAATAGTAACTTTTTACTCTAGAGAACATTGCTATTACAAATATACTCTGTCACTGGCCTTTAACAAAAAAGGACTAATGGTATAAAGAATATTGTGATGGTCATTGTTACAAAATAGGTTACATATATATTAAGGAAGCTATCTAGTAGTAACACCTGTAGTATGGTAAAGAGTATTGAAACATGATTGTATAATTTTAATATCAGTGTGAGTCTGGGTCTCTTTCCAGTAGCTAAACCTCATATAAAGGTTTATGAGTTTGCCTTTAATCTCACATATCTAGACATTTAGCTCATGTAGTAGAAGCTAAAGTTTTTAGATCCAAATGCCCAGGTTCAGTCCCTAAAGAGGTCCCGAGCAAGGAGTTCTTGCACCCACATATGATAACAAGGAATATAATGTTGAACTTGAATGGCTTCTTTCTTTACTTTCTGGAATCTCTCAGCAAAAGAAATGTCAGGCAATACCTCATTTGCTCTGAGGGTTCTCATTTGAGGTTGTGCAGGGTTCATCCTATCACCTTTCATATTTAGTAATTATATATGTAACCTTTCTGCCCATCTAAGTTGGCAGCAACAAGGGCCGGGTTCTGTATCTAGGGGTTCCATTTCAATAACACAATGCAAAACCAGCTCGAGCCCCTACCCAGTGACCTGAGACAATTACATACCACCCCCTGGGCGCCTCTAAGAGGCAATACTTCCTCTCTCGCAAGCATGGAGTCTGAGTGTAGCAGAAAATGTTTAATAACATGAGGTAAACGACATCAGCATTAAATTGGAAAAACACCCCAAACAGGATTCATAACACAAACCATGAGCAAAAGACCCACCCCAGCAAATTGGGCCGTGTCCTTTCCCTTTGGTTCTTGAATCCAGCAACCCAAAAATCACCCAGAGTCCCCAAAGTCCAACAACCCCAAAGTTTCTTGGGTCCAGCAACCACCCAAAGTCCCAAAAGTCCAACAACCCCCAAAGTCTCTGTCCCTGGTCAGTGCAGCCCCAGAGTAAAAAGGGGGGCAAGCAGGGTGTTAAGGGGCACCTTACATGATCCGAGGCCAGCTGGCCATCTCTCCGTGGGGTTCCACTGCAGCCTTCACCACAAGCCAGTCCACTTCCTGCTGTCCCACGAACCGCTCTGCTCTACGAGTTGCTCCGCTCCACTCACTGTCCTGTGAGCCGCTCCAACCGTCCCCGCAAACGGCTCCGCTCACCATTCCTTGGGCCGCTCCAACCATCCCCGCAAGGCTCCGCGCCGCTCGCTGCTCCTCCAGCCATCCCCGCAAACTGCTCCACCAGCCACTTAGCAATATAGCTTCAGGCTCCCCCACTAGTTAACACAGCACTCGGTGATCACAGTTCTTAGTAACTTTAGCTCTTTTGTGATTTCAGCTCTTAGTAATTTCAGCTCATAGTAGAGGAGCCCTCGTGCTGGTGCACCATTGGCCCAAAGTGAATTCAGCTCAGCAGCCTGTAACTGGACTCCTAATGGAATCAAAGTTAGCTCTGACATTCAACAGTGGAGAGCGGAGATAGTGCAATTGGTGTTTTGAGCCCTCAAAGGGGGCCCATACCATCAGATACCCATCCTCTCTCAATTCACTGGGTTGTGGAACCCATGTCCCTTGTCTAGCAAGTGCTACTTAGGTGATGGTGAGACACTCTGTCATAAAACAGTTTCATTGTCCTTGAATCACATAATCAGGGTAACAACACTTTATTCCTCCTGCCCCAATAAAAAGAAACTGGGGATCCCACTCCATCCAAAGTAACCACTATCAGTTGCTGTTGTCTCATGCCAGGTGGGTGGGTGTGCCTATGCAAACAAGATCAGCCCCTGGAGTTCTTTTCCACACTCGCCATAATTCAACACCAGATGTCAGGGTAGAGCTCATCCTGACTCTGCTTACATTTATATCAGAGAGATTGTCATGAGGAGTCTTAGTGAAGCCCTATAGGTTGCAATGTGTTCTGTATACAGATGACACGCATCTCAAAAAAATTAAAGCTGCCTGGGGCTGCTATAACTGAATTTTTTTCAGCCAGCAAACAGGAAGATGTATATCATTCACATGGCCCACTGTATGTGCAATGAAGTGGGGCATATTTCTACTAGGCATCTTCAGGGACTTGATGCAGGAAGCAGAAGGTGAATATCTATGCACTCAAACAACCATGACCACTAGTTGGATATTAGATTGATGGCACACTTCCACTGAACTTCTGCTCTGAGCCAATGATCGGTCAGCCAGCCTGCTGTATGAACAAAACTACTGCTAGAGTTCTTTATACAGAAGATGGATTATATGCTGTTGTGGTTGTTTATAATATCTGTGGCATACTGCAATCAAAATACCTTGCTTTCAGCTTGTGACTTAACAGGACATACAGTTCATACCATCACCTGCCTTCTTTCCTGCATTTAGAACTTCATGGGTTGTTGCACTTATCTATCTACATTGGTGGCAATAGCTGCAGTAAACCTACTGGCAGTTATTTAACTTAACACAGACTCATAAAAGTCTGTTCTGTTTACTTGTTACTTATAGAACAAATTGCAAATTGGGCACTTAATATGTAAGGCATTTATAGCACATTTTAATATGCAATTAAAATTGCACATTAAGTAAATGATGCACATTTTCTGCAATAACGTTCAAGTCCTTAAGAGTGTCTGTATAGTCCATATAGAATTTCATGGAAGATTATTGGCATACACACAACTGTTTTTGTTAAATGTCTATTCATTTGTAATGCATTTCTACATCACTCATTAATGGCTTACAAAGTGTCAGATATCAATATTTAATTGTATACTGATTTTTGCTAGTGTCCATAAAAGATACTGAGTTGCTGGTTGTGATGGCTACACTCAGGGGTAGAAAATACAACACTAGTCAAATAAAAAAGCAAATTGGCACAATGTACTTAGTTCTGCAATAAATCAACAACTATTTAATAGCACAATGAAAATAAGGTCCAAGGCTTGTGTCAGTGCTGGCAAAATAAAGGTCATCTCCATTCTTAAATCTGCTGAGTGTTGTGTATGCTGGCAGTTAATAGCCAGCAAGGCAAAGGCAGATGACCCAGTAGGCAAGATTAAGTACAGATTTAATGTTTGTTTCAAATTTTTAGAACTTCTCTTTGGGATGATGACTCTATAAGGGGCTAGTGTAAATAGGGAATAAAGCTTACATACTTAGATTGAGCTCTATGCAATAACGTGAGACTTTTTTAAAAAATGTGGAAAACATTTACTAGTTTCTACAAGCTAATGGAAACAGGCAATAGCTCTCGACAACATCTGTAGTTTGGGAGAAGCCCTTCTATAATAGTCCATGTAGTTCCTGAGCATAAGCAGCACATAAAATAGGAAACAGGTTGGACTGATTCATCAGTATACAAAGAAAATATGATGGTTGTCAGAAAGCTAGTAGGAAAACAAGCACCTTTTAATAATACATAGGCTATAACTAGTGAGGTTCCAAATGCTCCTAGCTCTCAATGAAACTGATGGAGATGCTGCAGACCTCCCCACATCTTGCCCTTAGATTTTGCCTGGATACATAATCCTACTGTGCTGAGTGTTTGAAAGAACTTGGTACTAGATCATGTCCACTTGCCACAGTCTATAGTAAGAGGTGATGCAGAATCACCTGCCTTAAGTGGAACACTAGAAAGCAGTCTCCTGAAGCTCTTGGCATGCAGATGCAGTGGAACTACTACTGTAACCCTTTAATGGGAGGAGGTAGTAAGATGCCTAGTATGTGAATGGATGGGTGGGGTTGAGCCTGCTTTCTCTCTACTCCTGTGGGGCATCGTCCTTCCCCTGCACAGTAGGGAGGGAGCATGTTATGATTATAAGAAGCACATGGAATCTTTTTAAAGGGGATAAGGCAATATGCCGCGTTTATTGAGAGTATAATTTAAGCATTAAAATCAGCATATGCTTCCATTCTCTCTCTAACACACCCACACACACACACACACACACACACCAAAAAGGTTCTGCAGCTAGATTTTATCGTTACCAGTCCTTAATGTTGCTCTCTCCGTTCCAGTGGCCAGCTGAAACTGCACACGAGGGAAGGGAGCTGGGCCTCTGTCAAATGCGTTCGAAGCTCCGATGTTGATGTAGAACAAACCCAAAGTCCCATGGCAATACACCCTTCTTTTATAGTGATAAATTCCCATACAAGTCTATAGACCTTGCTGTCTCACACTGGAGCTGTCAATCACGAGGTATTCAGGGTTTCTCTTAATTAGCATTATTTTGAGTTGTTACCAGGAGGATCTGCAACTGTTTCTTCTCTGTCCCTTTGGCTCAACTCCTTATCTCATCCTTGGGGTGTATGCCTTTGCTTTAGGGTTGTCAATCTGCCATCTGGGTGATTGATGATAAAGTTGGTGCCTCTTGACTCCTCCACTCCCTTCTTGACCATCCGGCCCAGATGTCCTTTCTCAGTTAATTACCATACATTTTTCCCTCACACCAAACAGTAAATAAAGCAATTACAGCCATAAAACCTCCATCCCTCTAAGAACAAATGTTAACACAATTAGCAAAAAATAAACTCAGAACAATTTCTTCTTACTAATTCAAAGCTAGCAAAATGGAGTATAAGACAAAATAAGCTTTTGGCCTACAAGCAGTCCCAGTGATCTGTTCAGTGCAGGGATTGTGATTCTATCTGGCTGTTACACAACCTGTATTATACACTTCCATAATTCCACAGTCTATCTTTCATGTAGCATAAAGGAATATCCAAGTTTCCTGAGTAACAACCAGTGTGGCACATTTCCTTCTACAGTGAGATTCGGTTGTTAATGGAAGAATCAAATGAGCCTCTTTTAACCGAGACAAGCACAACACAGATCCTCTGAATGGTTGAAATCAATAGTGAGCAGAGTTGTACTAATCCTTCACTCCTATCGAACAGCAGATTAGTATTGTTCCTTAATCTAGGGGTAGATTCTGTCATCCTCACTCTCACAAAGTATTACCGTGGGTGACTGAATCAGGTCCATAGTAAACTGTACCTGTGGGTTGTGGTTGGTTTGTTTGTTTGCTTTTTTTTTTGGGGGGGGGGGGGTATTTGATTTTAGAAACATAGGCCTGGAAGGGACATTCTGGGTTACCTAGTCCAGTCTCCTATTATCACCTGTCATATAATCCCATTTTCTTCTTAGCATTTGTGTAACATGCCACAGGTGGCATGTAGCCAGGTTTCATCACTGAATTTGGTCTGCTAGTTGGATCATGCCTAGGCCATACTGATGGGGAGTGTGACATGAACACCGATCCATGTCCCCCATATAATCCAACTAATATACCCTCTAATATGAAACTTTTTTTTTTAATTGTGTGGACCATATCTTAACAGAGAGATTGTCTTGTAGACCATCTCCCCTCCTGTTCATGATATCCAAATCACTTCCTCTCCTATTTGCATCTGAGACAACATCCCTGTGGTAACTATAGCAATTGCTTGCAATGGAAAGCAATATTAAGCAAATATGTGGTGTATTTGAAAGCTGGAAATGAGAAAGAGAGAGAGCACCATGTGACAAGTCTGATCACCATTAATTCCAGCTAATGCCATGCAGATAGACCAAGGGGCCTTGGTTTGGGAACATCTGACCTAGCAGATATCCATATCCCAGTTTCAAATGACAGTGCCTCAAACAACAATTTCCTGAAATTTAATTGGGACCATGAGCCTACAAACAATATGCACTGATTGGTGTCCTTAAAAACATTGTGTTTAGATAACTAAGGAAGCCATTCTCTTCTGAGCTGCACATGATGGAGCTTTGGTTTTCATGTGCAGATTTGATGTCCCTAGTGGTCCATCAAGCCACCCCATGTAAGAAGGGAAGAATATCAGACTAGAGGTTTTCCTGGAACTCTGAGAAGAGAATTTGGCCTCCAGTATGCCGCTCGGTACTGCTGGGGAAAAATATTTGTCAAACTATAGCTTCTGGTAATCTTGCATAGCTTTCTCTTAAGTGTGTATCAACAGGATGTATGCTCACAGTGCTCATAATACTGAAGAGGGTACTTCACTTGTCTTTAGTGAATGCTAAAGTACACTTATTTCAGGGTAAACTGTCTTTAATGCTTCAAAGCATTCATTTGGAATGTTTTCCGGTCTAGTGGCTTTTTCTTTCATTAAACAAAAGGAAGTACCATAAAAAAAGGATAAAATACTACATAACTATAAACTTAAAACTATGAAGCTCAAAGAAGAGGATACAAAAGAATGTGTAATAACTCAGCCACTGGATCCACTGTGCTCATTCACTCCTACAAAATAAAGAGTTTATAGCAACACACTATGCCTATCATTAACCAAGTGAAAGCTTAAATATATTAACACAAAGCCAGCTAATTACAAGATATTTGGTTATATTTTTGTGTATGTGTAAAATTGTATTTATATTATATATATTATAATATATATAATATAATTATTTTATAAAATAAAATATGCACGCGTGCACACACACTCTGACTTAACAATTAATGCTGGTATTCACTGCAGTTTAGTAACTCTATCCAGGCTGCACTGTCTTCCCTATCGACATTTTAACCTCACAATGATCTTGTTCTGTCATCTAAATGCCCAGTAACTTCTACCACATGCTAATGGGTCTTCGCTGATTTTTTTTTTTTAAAACCACTCCTATGCAAAGATTCACTGACTTTGCTCAATATTTTTCTTTGACCAACTTTAAAAAAGGAAGATATTTAAGAATAGGACTGAAATAGTGTCTCTCTCTCTCTTTTTTTTTTTTTTTTTTTAGGAAAATCTTGTAGATTCCATTAATGGAATCTTGTGTGAGTACTTCTGTATGCCTTGCTGAAATGCTATTCTATACATTTTTAATCAATAGTCTTCAGCCATTCACAAAATAACCCTAGCTCTCCTACACCAAGGCTCTTGGTCCCTAAATACCTTTGAAAATCTAGACCCTAAAGATGCAGATAGATGCCTACTAGTATTAAAAATAAAACAAAAACAAAACAAAACAAAAAACTAAGCAGCCTTTAGACTTTTTTGTAAGTCCCAGTCAGCCCCCATCTACAACACTAGGTGCCTAAATATCTTTCTAGAAATTGAATGACACAACTTCTAAACAGTGGGTTTAACCCGTTATTACCTTAATAGTATTTGCTCTGACCATTTTATAGGTCAAATCCCAGTCGTTACTCAGCAGCCTCAAATGAAATCCGCAGTCCCTAGGTTGAATATAGCTGTTTTGTCTTGGCAGTTCACTACTCCACAGTCATGCCACTGTTGTATGATTTAAAGGGCTTGATCCAAAGCTCATTGAAGTGAACACAAAGACTCTCACTGACGACAGTGGGTTTTGGATTAAGCCCCAAATTGCTTTGCTCTTTTGCTAATATAAGAGAAAAATGTAATAACTTTCAATTTTAAAAATGTGTGCTCTGACCCCATTCTGTGCACCCGTGTAAAAATAAACTGCTTTAAGATAAGCTTAATAAAGTAGGTGTTCAGACACCATGTAAGGAGCATGGTATAAATGCTGAAGTAGTTGTTACAACAACCCTGCATATAGATAGAAGTATGGCATTGCTAGGCCAGTCTGCGGCATATGTTAATTTTGATACCTGCCTCATTAACTAAAATTGTTAGTGATCATTTGGTAATCAAATAGTAAGTTGCCCAAATCAATTTTTTTACAACTGAATTTCACAGTAATATTAGCTCTGTCTGCACTAGTTAGTAATGTGCTTAATAGAATTTCTGCATGTCTTGTGCATTTTTCTCTAGCATAATAATATACTTTAAGATTAGACCTCAGCAATTCACCACTAATAAATTATTTGACATATTCAATCATCTGTTTATGTATTGTCTTCAAACAGCTCTCAAATTATTTGTAGATTTCTTCATGTCCACCTGTGATCAATTCATTGCATATACATTGCATAATCATTTTCAGCTAATGATGATTATACAATTTAAAAATGTGCTTTTAGTAAAATTCAATAATTCAAACTTTAATATTAAATATAAAGATAGAGAGATCTAACATTCACCAATAGCTAACTGGGAAGGATCATAAATACTGTCAAATTGCTTTTGAAAATAGAATGACTGTGTCTAGTAATTTTTTCCACCTTTTGCTAAGCTCTCTTTATATTCACATCATTTTTAGATTTCATTGTATTAATATGTACATCACCTCTGACATTAATTTGCAATTGGGAACAAATTCTGCTATTATGCATGTGGAGTTCCCATTAAAGTTAATTGTAATTTTTTTTTTAAATAATGATGGCTGGATATGGATTTGTACTTACGAAGAATTCTGGCTTGTTGTGAAAACTACAGAGGACCTTGGGTTCTCTTACTAGTAGTTTCCGGTGTCCTAATTTCCTATTGCTTCATAAATAGCTTTTTTCCTGTGACAGTTGTTTCTCAAATATTTATGTAACTGCTGCAATTCACATATTTGAGGTTTCTCAATTTGTGTAACTAATCAAAATTTGTGTTTAAACCAGACCTGTAACTAGAAAACATGAGAGTTCCTCTAACAAATTCATTTGCACTACAGTAACTGCTGCAAAGCCAATGTATTGGATAAAAATTTCAGAGATGCCTGTTGCAGCAAATGCAGCCCAGCACCTGGATTAAGCATCTGTATGCAGCATATGGCATCGTGCTGCAGTATTCTCTTAAAGTAAAAAATAATTTGAAAGTAAAAGCTGGTGTTTGGGTAAGTTGCCTTTTTTCTTCGTATACAATTTCACAGACAGAAGAATTTCATGTTTATCACTGACATAGCTCCATGTTACTGAACATTCTGAAGTTTCTGTTACTTTCATCACTAATAAAAGTACAAAATCTTTATCATGGAGTTGGGTATTTGACTGGTCCAAAAACACTGGTCAATTGATTGGCCAAATATTGTCAAAAATGGTCAAATATTTTAAAGCACTAATTTATTGAAGAGTAACAAAAGAATAAGAATTCATAATTTCCAGTAGGCTTGTCCTTAGATACTTATGCCTATTTACAAAAAAAGGGAATTAACTGAGTTATTTTAACTCAAAAAATGTGAAACATAATTAAATGAAGTTCTGAAAAAATGAAAGAATATTACCTTTTTTAGAAATGTTAGTTTAGCATTTAAATGTGAATGTTATTAGACTGAACAATTGCAAAAGAAAATGTACTTAACCTACGTATAGGGTTACCATATTTCCACAATCAAAAAAGAGGACACTGGGGGGCGCCCCTGCCTCGCCCCTGCCTCGCCCCTGCCCCGCCCCCATACACTCCCTCCCACTTCCAACCCCCTGACTGCCCCCCTCAGAACCCCAACCCCCCCTGCTTCTTCTCCCCTGGCTGCCCCCTGCTGAGAACCCCCCACCCTAACTGCCCCCCTAGGACCCTACCTGTCCCCTGACTGCCCAGACCCTTATCCACTCGCATGGGTGGCAGGGTTGTAGAAATTTTGCCACCTGCCTAAGGCTCTGGGAGGGGGGTTGGGTGGGGGGAGGAGGTCTGGGGTGCAGGTCCTGGGCTGGGGATTAGGGTGCAGGAGGGGTGCAGGGTGCAGGATCTGGGATAGAGTTTGGGTGCTGGGTGCAGGCTCCAGGCTGGGGCAGGGGGTGGGTGTGCAGGAGGGGGTGAGGGGTGCAGGCTCTGGGATGGAGTTTGGGGGTGGGAGGCGGTGCAAAGGGAGGGGCGTAGGCTTTGGGAGGGAGTTTGAGGGCAGGAGGGGGTGTGTGGGAAGGGGGAGAGGGGTTAGGAGGGAGTTTGGGGATAGGAGGGGATGCAGGGGTGAGGGCTGTGGGTCTGAGGATGAGGGGTTCATGAAGCAGGAGGGGGCTCAGGGCTGGAGCAGAGGATTAGGGTGTGGGGGGATGATGGCTCTGGCTGGGGCTGGGGATGAGGGGTTCATGATGCAGGAGGAGGCTCAAGGATGGGGCAGAGGATCAGGATGCGGGAGGATGAGGGCTGGGGCTGAGGGGTTTGGGGCATTGGAGAGGCTCAGGGCTAGGGTGGAAGGGCAGGGTAAGGGCAGCCTGTCTTCCCATTAGTGGATGGGGGACGCTAGGACCCGGGGGCAGCAGACAGCAGTTGCTGCTGGCTCTGGCAGTACAAGCAGGCAAGGGAGAGGCAGGCAAGGAGGGGGAGGTCCACGGGGGGACGACGACGCGCAGAGGGGGGTGGCAGATGGAGGCCAGGGACCCATCCAACACTCCCCCTCTCCCTGACTGCCCCCCCCCCCCCCCCGGACTCCCCTTACCATTCTGGCTCCACGTGTAGGCAAAACACGCTGCCCGGTGGGTTGGTTTGTGTGTTACACAGGGCTGCAGATGGAAGGAGGGGGGAGCACAGGAGGGCTCTGGCTGCTGGAGGCCAATGGGAGCTGCTCAAGCGGCCCAGCTGCCCAATCAGCAGCCGCACTATGCATGGAAGGGAGGGAGGGAAGCGAGGGAGAAAAAAACCCCGGACATTTTAACCTTGTTACCAATTCCTCCCGGACGGCTATTTAGAGACTTAAAAGCCGCCGGACACGTCCAGGGAAATACGGACAGATGGTAACCCTACCTATGTAGGCATCAGGCTAACTCTTCAAGAATCTTGCTTTTCATTAGCTTCTTTTTCAGCTTCAACTGTTTCATCTACATTTTTGTCATTATCCTCAAATTCATCAGTATCTTCTTCCTCTGCATCTGATGCATATTGCATCATCTCTTCATCTGCAATTTTCTTCTCTAATCGTAAATTGCAGTACTCAGTCACCAGGTTCACAGCACTAGAGGTCTTCTGTCCATTTCTGGTTTTTGAATGGATGATTCCCCACATCAAAGAATTTCATTCCATATATGTAGTAGTACAGAGAAATGTTAAAGGAATTTCTGCCACTGTAGCTAGAAGGCAAGGAGGACACAATCCTTTTCACCATGTTAGAGCTAGCTGTTTTGATTGAACTACAGGGACTGCACTCCACATTGTTTTATGCATTACTGGACTTTATAATTTGCTACCTCCATAGCAAAATTCTGATTAGAAGATGAACAAATGGAATTAGTTTCACTTTTATTGTCACTCATATCACTTATCTTTATAAAAAGATCTCCATGCTTTGTGATGCTGCTGCTGAAGACCCAGGAGAATGCACAGAAGATTTGCCTCTTTTTGCTGTTTGACTGCAATAATCTACCCTTGAAAGTCGCTGGACACATCACAAATTAAAGAAATGTCTTCCTATTCTATCTACGTATGTCCCATATTCAGATGAACAGAAATTGCATTAGCTTTAAGAGGTTTTTTTCCATGTTTACGTCTAGTGTTTAAAAAAACAAACAAACAAACAAGCCCTGAACAAATGACTTTGCCTTTCCCCAACTCTGCATAACTTCATTAAGTCATAGCTCTTAATGTCTTGATATTTCTAGAATGCTCTCTGAATTATGAAGTATCTCTTGTATTTCAGTAAACTGGTAGCCATTCAGTTCTATTTCTACCTGATATTGTTCTACAAGATTCCAGCCAATCAAAATGTTTTCAAGCATACTGTCCCCTCTCTCTCAGGACCCTTACATGTTCAAAGATTACATGGAGGGGGAGAGAGAAGGTGGCCTTTCCTCCTTGCAACAAACAAAATGGATTAATCGTCATCAGGAGGAGGAACAGAGCAGGAAGGGAGGGGCCTCTACAGAGATGTGACATCCCCTCCTTAGACTAGAACTTTTTGTGTTGTCAGCAAGATTTGGCTGTGGAGAAATGGGGAAGTAGGAAGGGGATTTTTGTTGAGGGGGAAAGGAGGGGGTTACTTGGGCACTGGAGTGGTTTTTTGCCTCGTTTTGGGTGGGTGAGGTGATAGCCATGATACCTTTGTTTGTTAAGGGAGAGGCTTAATGGTTGTGTATTTTTCTCTTTGTGTTGGGGGAGGAAGTTTAATGACTGAATCCTTCTCTTCCTCTCCCTTCTGAGTTAACTTCTGGATGTATGTTTAGTCAGTCTAGATGTTAAGCTCTTTAAGGCAGGGACCATGTCTTTTAACTTATTTATTGTGCTTTGTAAATGGCTATGTACGCTGATTGCTGGGTATGCAAACAAATATATACACATATACATGTTTGTTCTAGAAGATTCCAGCCAATGAAGATGCTCAACTCTGAGTTAATTCAGCTTTTTCTCAACTGGTGGCATTAGCAGGTAGTAAAGTAAGTAATCAAGGCACCTAAGTAGACTTGCTAACAGATGGAACAATGATGCAATGAAAAAAGTAGGCTGCTGAATACAGTAAGGCATTCTTGCTGGAATAATAGACAATATTTGACTGTGCTCAAATAATCCATGAATTGACATTATTTGACTGATCAATTAACCTGCTTGCCAAGCCTAGGTCATTAAAATGCTTATTACTGTACAATTTGCTATTACAGTAATAGTGTCCAGATGTTGTAAAGACATTACTATTTCTAAATACCAAAGAATATAACTTTCCAAGGAAATATATTTATCTAGATTACAGTTAATAGCACTAGAACAAAGAGAAGCCCCAAATAAATAATTCATGTGAAATAAGAAAAGGCAAAGGAAATAGAAATTGATGATGTTTAGTTGCCTGGGTGATGAAGTGGAACAAGTATAGTTCCTGTTCAGTTGTATTAGTGAGTGGAATCTTAGGACGATGTGGTTAACCAACCATCCTTCACAGAAACTAGGTGTACCTTGTCCATTCAAAGAATCCCTAAGGGCATAGTAAATATCATCCACTACAATGTTCTATCTCTAATTGCATCGCCAGTGACATTTGTGGTCTTGAGCTGTTAAAGAAGCTTGATTTTATATCTCTATAGTTCTAAATTACACTAGGAAAATCAATAGAGCAGTCTCTTCACCCTTTCCCCCTCCTCCCCCCCAGACAATCAGTTCAAACCTTTTATTTACTATTGAAAACTGTGTGGTCTTGGGTTCAGTTTTAGGGAGACTTTTTATAATGACTAATGCTCTTCCAAGCTTGTAAAGGTTGCTTGATGAAAAGATAACAGAATCATCTAATTCCATTGTGGAAAATTTCCAAGGTTAGATTTTTCTGATTCCCTGATCAGATCAGGAAGCCCCGTGCTCACCTGCAATATTTCCCTTTATTATGTTTTTGTCTTGTTAAAGATACAGAAAACCTCTCTAAATTGTGGTAGGACTGGGAGACCCATTGCAAAGTACAGAATTTTTGGATTTAGCCAGTACTGTTAGTAAATACAATACAGAGCACTAGCCTGGGACTTGTGAGACTGGGGTTCCAATGCCTGGCTCTGCCACAGAATTCCTGTGTGTCTCTCTCTCTACATCCTCTGTAAAATTTGGATAAAACTACTTCCCTATCAGATGGATAAAGATTGTGAGGAGCACAGATACTCTGGTGCTGATGTTGATATAAGTACTTAATGACATGTCTACACTTACGGCACCATGTAGAGTACACATGTAAGCAGGGTCTGAATGAGATTTCCCCTAACAACTACAAACTGGGGGGAAAGATTTCAGGAACAGACCGTATTTGCACAAACACACCTACTCTGCCTAAGTATTCAGCCGACAGATCTGCTTTGCCAGAGTGATCAGTTGTGGTTGGTTTTGGGTTACAATTCACTTTAGTTTGAATGCACTGGTAATGAAATGTAGACAATATTTATTGTATGAGTAAAGGGCAGCAGCACTGTATATAGCATGGCCTGATGGAGGGGGCCTTCTAAACTGAAGTTTGCTTGCTAAGCAGGGGGTAGGCATGACAATCCCAGTGAAAGAGAGAGTGGGGTAGGGACAGGTGTTCCTATATGGGTAGTGTGGACTCTGCTTCAAAAGTCCTAGACACCATTTGATCTGCCCCTCCCTCCCCCTCTCCACTGTTTAAAGATAATGCTGATTGGACTCAATTGAGAGTACTTGTTTCTGTTCAGTGGTTACTAAAGCTAAAATCACTGAGTAGGTCTAGGGGCTAAGCCTTAGAGGTGGAAAGGGACAGGTGCTGCAGTGAAAGACAATGCAGACCTTGCACTAGCAGTGAGATTTCCCGCTGGGGCAGGGGGTGGGTCACTAAGAGGTGCATTAAGTGGTGGAACCTCGGATGGGCACTGAGCAGCAAGCAGTGGTCAGCAGCGACAGTAGACAGAATGGTAGCAAGTGGCCAGTGGCAGCAGCAAGCCTGTTGCAGAAGTGGTGGCAGCGGCAGAGGCATTGCTTGAACCCCCCCCCCCCCACCTGCTTTTCATGGTTGGGAGGTGAGCCCATGTGGATGCATCCTTGAATTCTGGGTCATCACTGACCAAGGACAACCAACTATGAGTGAGATGAAGCAGAGCGAAAGGGAAGCAGTGTGATAAAGGGATGTTCATTCGTTTGGACTTTCACACCAGAAAACGGAAAACTGAGGCAAAGGACACCACCCAACATACTGTGGGGTGGCTGTTGGCTTATGGTTACATACTTTTAAATCATAGTTGTGGTGTTTTCCCGAATTAATGTTGGGTTCCCTTTTAATAGAAGGTTTTTTTCTTTTGTTATACACAGAGTCAATGTTTGTGAGTAGAGGTGTATTGCCTCTTGGGGCACCCAGGGAGATGGTTAAATTTTCCAGACTACTGGGTAGGGTCTCAAGCTGGTTCTCGTTTGTATTGTTATGAGCAATCCATAGATATTGAGCTCAGCCCTTGTTGCTGTTGACACCACCTGGCAGAAGGGTTACATGCACACACTATGCTCAGCTAGCATGGCTATAAATAGTACTATAGATGGGTATTTCCTACACACCTAAACCCCAAGATATATTACATGGTTCTCTACATGCCCAAGCAGTGTCTACTATGACTATATTGCTATATTTAGCATTTTAGTGTCCTGCTGCTGGAGCCTTTCCTTGACACAGAGAGAAGGTCTAGCAGAGAGGAAAGACAGGAGGTAGAGGTGGGGAAAGGCTCTGGCAGCTCCCTACTTCTGGGGCCTTTCCCCACATCAGTGAAAGGCTTTGGCAAGGTTGAGGCAACAGGGACAGACTCCAGTAGCAGAAAGTTGCTGGACCCTTTTCCTGCTGCTTCCTGTCTCCCGGAGCTTTTCATTGCCATGTGTAGCTACACACCATGGTGACAGGCCTGCTTTCATTGCAGTGTGTAGATACATAAACAGTTTTTACTCTACCATCCCACCATAAGTGTAGACAGGGCCTCAGAAAGGGCTTTTGTTTTTTGTAAGTGAAGAAACAATAAAAAGCAGGGATAATTTTTTTTCACAATGTAACTTGTTCATTTATTTTGGCAATTGTAGTTTTAGTTTTTACTTATGATAGTTCTTCACAGTTTACCAGCGAAAGTATTGTTCCACTTTGGTCCAAGTGGTTAGCAAATATTTAAGGTCTTTTTGTGTTTCATTAAATGGACACAAATCAGATATATTCTTTGGCGCAGTGCTATTCATTTTCAAAGAATGTACATAAAATCCTGTTTCCCTGTACACAGTAAGAAAAAAACAACAACAGGAGGCAGCTTCCTTACTCATAATTTCCAGACCTGTCTTTCCAGCCAACACTCTGACTTCCTCCTATGGCCACATTCACACTCCTCATTGCTCACTTTCTGGTTCCTTTCACACACACAGACAGCTACAAACAAATCAATGCCCCAGCCCCTGAATTTTCAATCAGTCCTAGGAAAATCCTTTAGTGACATGGCTAAGCTTCTACTCAGGCCTTTCTGTGCTGGTCCATGCCTTGAGATGTGGGCTCTATTGTTTCAGCCACCACTAAATGACGGAAGAAGGTGGGTGAGGTAATATGTTTTATTGGACCAATTTCTGCTGGTGAAAGAGACAAACTTACAGAGAACTTAGTTCTTCAGGTCTGTTTCAGCTCGAAAGCTTGTGTCTTTCACCAACAGACATTTGTTTTATTGGACTTATTACCTCACCCACATTATCTCTCTAATATCCTGGGACCAACATAGTTACTACAATAGTGCAAACACTAAACAAAGGGGCATTTAACTGCTCCCTGATTAAGCCTGAATGCTAGCATGCCCATTAGCTTCAACAAGGTCCATGATTGCCAATAGAACAATGACCATCACTCTCCAGCCACCAACACCCTCCAGCAATAATAAAAATAGTTTTGTAATGTTGTAATATAATATAAAATATTAAATATAAAATATAAAAAAATCTCTAATATGAGACCTCACTAAGTGTTCTTTACTAAATCTTTAATGTGTGTAGGGAAAACAACATCAAGTGTAGGAGCAGATGATAACGTTTAGCAAAGCAAACATTTAGTGAGATTCTGCTATATTAGTCCAGTGATATCTAAGATTGGAAATTAAATTTTATATCGGACAATTTACAATGGCAATTCTGAAGGCAGAAAGATAGCTGTCTGTCTAAAAGCACCCAATCTACTTCCATCTTATACATAGAACATCTGTGAAATTCAGCCCAAAATTAGTAAGTGAAGCCCATAATATTCACCTTCCAAATCTATGGTACATATAATATGTTGCTCTTGGTAAGTTGTAATATTCAATATAACTCTGTGCATAAATAAATTCTGATTAAATCCTGTTGGGGATAAATTTTCAAACCATTGCATGGGGTTTTAGTAGTCTGACTGCTAGAACTGGCCAAAGAAAAGTAATTCACTTTTGTGGATGATTTCAGTATTTTAAAAATTAAGTTTTAAGATTAGCAATGAAATCCAGAAACTTTGAAATTCTCTGCAAAAGGCAATGGAGGCCCAGCTCTGGGGCAATCTATCTTGCCCCAGAGCTGCAGCCCCTAAAAGTCTAGGCTCCTGAGGAGCGAGGTGGGCAAGATGGCAAGAAACAAAGCAGGGTTCAATTTGCAGCCAACCTGGATTCCATCCGACCTTCAGCAAAACTGAACAGTCTCTGCTAAATGTTTCAACATTGCCCCATCTGCCAGTTCTAATGAAACAATGTCTCATGAGAATTTTTCTGAGCAGCTCTAGTGACTGCTTGGACTTTTAATTTCTATTTAAGAATTTGGAAATGGACTCCATTGCATCTAGCTTTTAATTAACTTAACTTGTTACATCTCATTATTATGTTTGATATGAGCTCTAACAGGCTCATGGCATTGATCTAAAATAATACAAAACATGAGGAATACAAAAATGGATTTGTGACTATTTTCACAAATAAAAGGGTTGCTGTTATACATTGTCATTGTCTGTTTGTGACTATTCAGGTTATTCGTCTGAAAATTCATACTAGAAATTCTTTACCTGCTGTTTGTTTGTCACTGTTTACAATCATTTCATTCATCCACTCAGGGAACAAAAGTAAAACTGTGTGATTTAGGTGCCCAGTCATGCACAGTGACAAAATATTCACTATTATTCAAAGTTTGCTATTTGTGAACAACCCAAGTATTAAATAATTGATGTGGTTGTTTCTGGTTTCTATAATCTCAAGCAAAAAGAGACCAGGCCCTGCACAGACTTATACATATGCTTTGATTTGAGCATGAAAGTAACCCTATTTATTTGAACGAAACTACTAGCATGCTTATAGTTAATCATATGTGTAGGTGTGTGCAGGACTGGGAGTCCCAGTTCCTTATTTTGCAAGAAGTAACTCATCCATTCCTGATCTATCCCCTCCGTTCCATACACAAAAAGTGTTGAAGATGAGGATCTGACCATTTGAATAACTAAGGTAGCATGCAACCTTATGTTCTTATATAGCAAATTTTGGGGTGATACTATAGATGTAATTGTACAGCTACAGTGGTTCTGCTATAGTAATTAACAGTTGAGATTATTTTTTCCATCTTGATCTGTTTTTCTTCATTAGACTCCTTTGGGATATTACATGGTACAAGTGATTGAACTCTCTGACAATTTACCTCTGATAATAGATGTTACAACTGAAATGAACAAAGACATTCTTAATGGAGGAGAAGCGGGGGAAGATCTTTAGTAGCATCATTTGTTTTAGCTGAAAATTCTAGAATTTGAAAGTAGTACACTGAAAATCAAAAAGATAATACTCTGACTAATGTTATGACTGATATTAACTGAAGTCATTCAGGCTGCATTTTGTCATTGAAGAAAGTAATCTGAAAAGAAATGACTCAGACTTTGCTATTTAGCACTTTTGTTTACAGCAAAACACATGATTGAGTTAAGTGCAGGAGTTTGATTCAGTTTGACTCTCACATGCTTAAAGTTAAGCATGTGCTTTGCTGGATTGGGGGCATGAAAACTTGCAACATTTTCAATGGAATATTACAGAATGAAACAGAATTTGGTCTTGTATAATGCCTTTCACACATGTCTTTACTGAGAGGAATTGGAGACTGAGAGACCCGAATTATGCATTCTTTTTGAAAGGAAAAATGCACAGAAGGGACTACATTTTAAAGTTTAATCTAAATGATATCGATGTGCAAAACTGCCCTGTTATTACATACAGTAGAGCACAAGATAGCATTAAAAAAACCAAAACCCTGAAGTAACAGAGTACCAGTAGCTAATTGGCCTGTTTTCTAATCCTTATGTTACATTTCTTACACTGGTACCCAGAAGATTTGGAAACTCCTTGAAATATTTTGTATTAAAATTATTTTAAATATCTCTGATGTTAAAGACCATTAAAATGCAGCATACTAATATATTCTGCCACAGAGTTGACCCTCTGTGCTACTAGGTCATCATGGCTGGGAGAGCATGGTTTCCATCATGCTAGCTGCAGGGTCAGACTGCAGTGAGGGTGGGATGGGGGAGAGAATCAGACTGTTCCTAATTTGTATTTAATGGTAGGACAACAGACAATGGCTGAGCATTGTTTCTAGAGGATGCTTGGGTTAATTAGGGGGTTGAAGGGAAAAAGGTAAATTAAGGGATCTGAAAACTCTAAGGGTGATATTTTAAAATGTGCTAATTAGTCAGTCCTCTACTTTTAGAGGACCAGGGTTCAAAATGAGATTAGATCAAATTTGAGTGTAGACAGTTTCCATTTAGTCCCTTGTGAACTCTTGCTGATGCCACTCAGTGTGGAGCAATTGGAGGAAAACCAAAAACAAACAAAAAATCCTTCTACTCTTCCCCCCTCCCCCATATTTAAACGATAATATGGAACCTGACTCATTACATAATGTAAATTTTTTAAGTAATATTGAAGATGAGATAAATCCACCAGTGTTCTAAATTAAAGAAGACACTTTATCTTTATTAAAATACTGCCATAGTCTGGCAAGGTTTAAAATGTTTTATTAAAATCCTACTAGAATTTCATGTTCTGTGCTTGTAGTTTCATTCCCAAATTGTCAATTATCAGAATATTGCTGGGTAAATAGAATACATCCTGTCTAACTAACCTGCACAACTTGCCTGATTCAGTGATATCACAAACACTGAATTGTGACAACACAGTTCATCACTATGGAAACAACACTTACGTGATCACAAGCACAGGATTGTTCTAATACCTAAAAAAAAAAAAAAAAAAAAGTGAAAGAAAAAAACAAACATGTTCTTTAGAAAGTAAAAATGCAAATATAGTGGTAATCAGCAATAAAAAAAATGAAATACAGAAAAGAACATGGCAAAATACTTTATTAATTATTGACATTTTGTATTGTGTGTGACCATGCAAACTCACTTCATCCTATAATCTTTTTTTTTTTTTCTTAAAACTGTCATCAATAACAATTTTACAATTAGGAGGCTAGATTGTAACTTGGACTATAAACCAAAGCGGGGGAGAACTCCTGCTCATGCCCCTGCACTTGGCTCTAGGTGTACAGGAGTAAATGGGGGATGCATGACTGGTTATTACTTAAGTTAAGTGGCTGGGAAATAAAATGTATTAACAAGACCTCTTTATCTAAGGGCATAGGATAATCTTAGTAATAAAGAGGAGTTATGAGTGGTATTAAAAACACACATCTTCATTACAAAATTTTCTTTAAAATATCCTTCTCCATTTCTTAGTTATGATAGTAGTGTTTATTTCATAAGAACATAAGAACAGTCATACTAGGTCAGACCAAAGGTCCATCTAGCCCAGTATCCTCTCTTTTGACAGTAGCCAATGACTGGTGCCCCAGAGGGAATGAATAGAACAGGTAATCATCAAGTGATCCATCCCCCGTTGCACATTCCCAGCTAATGGCAAACAGAGGCTAGGGCCACCATCCCTGCCCATCCTGGCTAATAGCTATTGGTGGACATAGCCTCCATGAATTTATCTAGTTCTTTTTTTTAACCCTGTTTGGTATTGGTCTTCACAACATCCTCTGGCAAAGGTTGAAACTCACAAAGTAAGATGCCCATATTGTCATGCATTATGGGCCTGAACCAATACACAGTCAAGAGACAGGTTTCAGAGTAGCAGGTGTGTTAGTCTGTATCAGCAAAAAGAATGAGGAATACTTGTGGCACCTTAGAGACTAACTAACTTATTTGGGCATCAGCTTTCGTGAGCTAAAACCCACTTCATCAGATACATGGAATGGAAAATAGTCAAGAGAATGGAAGGTTGTTCAATGCCAAATGAATCAGTGGAAAAGGTCTAGTTTTAAGAGAGAGAGAAATCTACCATATGTTATTACTGTTTCTCCTGCCTTCACTACAGTGTGGGGAGTGAAATTCAAGGCATTCGGCCACCAATGCATGTGCCTGGTCCAGGATAGAGTAGAAATTGAAATACAGATAGACCATAGCCCTAAAACAGGCTCAGACACCCCTAAACTTTGTGAATATTTCATGAGAAACTGCTACAAACATTGTGGTTGGCTCTCCAACACTCCTCCATAAAAGGCAGAAGTAAAAATTCAGTATGAACTTCCTCAAACACATCCTGTGATCATCAGGGCTGGAGCACAGAACTTTTAGCACCAAAATAGAGGCCTCTATTACTTGGACTGAAGGAGTGTCTCAATGTATTGGTGCTGTGTAGCAGGATATTTACTGACGGGTTTCAGTGAGGATGAGGGAAACATAATTGTGGCAAAACACCAAGCCACCTGGCAACACTGCTATACAGCTGGCAAAGTTGCCAATGCCTCATTGATCTGTAAGTGACAAGGGTTGTTAGAGCAGAATATTGTTCTAGTCCAAGTAGTGACACCACTGTGAGCACTAGGCCCATAGCTACAGGACCAAGATACTTTCATAAACCAAAATAAGTGACATAAATAAATGATATATCAATGACATCCTCTCCATTTTTGCTGTGAAAGAGGGAAAGCTTGGGAAAATGCTATCCCTGTTCTCTCTGGCTATGGTACTGATGAGCTTGCTCGCCATAGCTGCTGCCTCTTTCATTATTACCAACTAAAAGGAAGGTACCATGGGGCTCTGGGCTGGAGCTAGGACACACTCACTAATAGTTTCTTGGCTGAACTTTCTATGGCCGTGGGTGCTTCTGATGAAATCTGTGGTAAATCCTCCAGTAAGTAGCAGAAGAGGATGTGGATCATGTGGTTGGTGAAAAACTCCAAGACAAGAGTCCTTGTCAGTGCAGGTAAATAATCCCAGACCCTTCAGATCTTTTAACTATCTGGAACTGAAAACAGTGAGAAAGGCATGCAGCATTTTCTTACATTGCTTGAAGGGAAATTCGTATCAGTAAAGATGAGAGAAATGACATGCTTATCCAATGCCAAAAAGTGAGGGAAATGTGGTGACTGCGTGCAAGCAACGTGTCCCTGACAATTAATCATATCTCAAAAGCCATAAGCACTAAGGTGGATGAGCTCAAAGGAAGCCATGAATTATGGATGCAGATTACACAGATTACATTGTTGAGAAAAAATCTTCTTCTAATAAAGAATAAAAACTATGAAGTAGGAAAATAATGTCCCTTTCCAGATTAAGAATGGAATCTGTGGCAATAGGCAATTTTATAGAATTGACCAAGGGTCTTCTGCCCATCTCCGCTTAATAGCAATCATTGTCACAATATCAAAGCAGCACATCATTTAGCTTTTCAAAGGCCCAAAGGATACTGGTTAATAGTAAAGCACAAGGCAGCAGAATAACCCACATTTCTCTTGCTCCCCAATGAATAGCTTTACACCTGACTTTTTTTGCTTCTGAACTATATATGTTTTATTTCTTTCATGGGATGACAAAAGGAGTTAGTTCTGTAGAGAATTAAATAGCCAGTATCTAATCCTATCATCTTCTTGCATCTTCATTCCTGTGCAATCCACTGTCTCTGAGAAGGGCACTGGAACCGAGTCTAAATTATTACCTCTAGCAACATTAATTTACTCATAATTATTTACCATTGCTGTAGGGGAGCATGCCATGGAGTGTGGTTACAATTTGGATTTTGCCTTTCCTACTTTCAGCCCTACTCCCAAATACACACAGAGCCCTGGGGTACCAGAGCTCCAGTGGCTTTTGGTATTAAATGTAATATGACCCAAAATATTTGGCTTCTACAGTATACTCTAATATATCAACAGTGACTAAAACATCACCATACAGTAGATGGGGAAAGAAACATTTTGTACAGCTACCCCTTTTTTGGGGGGGGGGAACAAGTCTAAGTAAAAAAATCATCATTCTTTAAGAATAAGCCTAGCATTTCTTTCATCTTACATATTTTTCTGAATAACTGATGTTCCCCACAATTGTTCATGCGACTCACAGCTGTTGTCATCCAGATTTGTACCAGTTTCATGACCTTTACCATGTCTGTTGACATTCTGTTTATTTCCCAAGTCCAGACGTCACTTATTATTGAGTACTTTCTCTGAACAGACACTTTGCTAGCACACGTGGTCAAAAAAATGATATTTTGAGAAGATATTTTTTTTTTGCTATAAGCTGCTGCCTATTCCTGTCAGACGTATAACCTCAAGCATATCATGTTTACATCAATTAGATAGCATTTCATACATTCCACACTTGTCAGTCTTCTGATATTTTTCCTTCTCACTGTGATGAAATGTATAAAGGCAAGAGTGCAAAATATTTTTCTTAAATATGTATTGTAC
Organism: Chrysemys picta bellii; assembly: GCF_011386835.1. Taxonomy (NCBI): domain Eukaryota; kingdom Metazoa; phylum Chordata; order Testudines; family Emydidae; genus Chrysemys; species Chrysemys picta. Next base: position 46,742,636 of record NC_088798.1, on the reverse strand, counting down.
AAAGTACAACATGTTTGTTTCTTTAGTTTGGTGCAGTTGCTAAGTTATATGCTATTGAACCATTCCAGAATACTTATATGTTTATATATGAAACATATGATCCTACTGGCAGGCTTTGCTTCCTGAGCGTCTCCCGGGTCACTCCCAATACTAGTATTGTTTCTCATGCCTGTCTGGGAAAGTTGAGTGAAATGGTTCAACTCAGTTGTAGGAGAAGCATAGATGGAAGAAAAAGGGTAGATGCTAGAGTAGATGCTGCCTGAAGGGCTATGCTGTAGTCTTAAAGTCTGAACTAATATTATGGGGTGTGGATTTAATTTCTCCAGCTCTCCCTATTTTACAACTGCAGTAACCATTTCACTGAGCTTTATGTGGATGAAGAAAATTTTCACCCATAATTCATTGTCATCCAACTAATTTGAGATCTGTACAATATCTGCTTATGGTCATATAAGAGTATATTTACAGGTTCTGCCATTTCAATTCTCCCCCCCTCCCCCAAAAAAAATTGGAAAGGAAATGAATCTTGATATCTAACTAAAAGTACTTGTATATTTTAGAAAATTTTACTATCACTGCCCTATGGAGAGAGAATCAAACCTGCAGGGGGGGAAAGAAGTGGTTCCGCCCCACAGTCAGTTAAAGAGTAGGCTATGGGAAAGAGTAGTCTATGGGTGGTGAGAGAACAAATGGAAGGACTGAAAGGGTGGTGAGAAAAAGCATATGGGTCATAGTGAATGCAGGAAGAAAGAATAGAGGGTGAATGGTAGAGTGACTGGAGGGCAATGGAGAACCTGAGAGAGGAGGAAGCTGTTGGAGAAGATCCAATGCAAAGTTTAAGTTAGCATTCTGTGCTATAAGTGCATTTAACTCACTGACAGAATAACCGGTCAACAAGCTTCTAGAATTGTCTCTTGACTGACTACAACAGACTGTGTGGCTATCTGTAAGGTGTTTCATGCATTTAAGGTTAAATACATCCTGGGACTCCTTTGTTTAAGAAATGTTTATTTTGAAGGGATTTTTCTCTGTAAGCATTTTCCTTCAGTCACCTCCTGCGGTGTTTTTAATGCCCTCTTTTCTTAGGATTTGATCAGAAGCCCATTGACGTCAGTGAAGAAACTCCACTGATATCAGTGGCAATGGATCAGGTCCTTACATCTCTTGCTGTTACAACTTATACTATCATGTCAAGCATGACCACCCTGAACACTCAACTATTACATCTACCTGCAAAATAGAAATCAGGGACACAAGATTTCAGCCCTGAACACTTTATAAATAGAAAGAGGAGTTAATGGTGGTGACAAATTAAGTTTAGCTTAAAGAAGTTCCCTTGTTAGGATTGGTATTGAGGGCTCCAGGAGCCAGCTAGGATAAAGGCACAAAATGGAGTCTTTTGCAGCAGCTGCTGAGAGAAATGTACTGGGTAAATGCTTAGGTCCAGGTCCACAAAGGTATTTAGGTGCCTAACTTTTGCAGAAGTTAGGAGCCTAAATATCTTTGTGCATCTGGGCCTTTGTGCTTGGGGGGGGAAATGAAATTCTCCCACTCCCAGGGAAAGATTCTCTGCTGCATTTCTTTTCTGGCTCTTTGACTCATTGTGGCCCCTGCATGTTGTTCCAGTAATGCATAGGAACAAGAAAAGAGGGCAGAATCAGCACTCCTTAATCTTCATCTGTAGCAGTTCCCCCCTCCCCCTCCCGGTTTCTATTTTAGTGTTACGATTTAACATTGATACAATGCACTGATTTTATATATATATATATATAAATGATATATATATCATAGGATCAGACCATGAACATATTAATATAAATAGGAGTTTTACCATTATCTACAATAGGTGCAGGACTGACTCCTCTAAACACTTTCAAATTCCAAAATGACCAAAATGAGAAGCAGGAATTTTAAGGGAGTTTTGTTGTTTGTTCTTGGCCATTGAATGTCTGTGTGGAACAGCTTCACATACGTCAAACTAGCTAAAGATCAATAAAAAATCCCCAGAAAAGGTGAATTACTCTAACCCATCGATATGTCAAAAGCAGTTTTAAAATAAAGGTACAAGCTCTTTTCCTGTTGTTGTTGTTTGTCAACCTCAATTATTTTTATCACTTTATTGATTAGCATGGTCCTTTTTATGGATGAAGAGAAAACAAGCTCACAAATGCCAAGAAACTGACAAAAGAAAATGAGCAACACGTAACAGAATAGCTTAATGCTCGTTGTGTGATGCTGCACAGTCATCTCAATAATATCAGTGCCATTATGACCATTTATATTCCTGGACACTTAAAAATCATATTTATCATACAACTTCCAAGATATAGACAAATTGCACTTATTTGTGTAACAAAATGCTGACTGTTCAATGCATTTCTCTTTTCAGAAAACGAAAGGCAGAAACCCAGCTACTTTTCTGACTTTTGCAATTTTCAGCTACAACGTTTGCACCTGAAGAGGTTCCATTTGTTGATTTTAAACTGAATATCCCGAACAAACATTTAAATTTCATAAGAGACTCAGTGTATTGAGGAAGAAACCCATTTGATGATTTAATTTAAAAAATCCCAATAGATGTTACTAGTCTTACATCATTATGAATATTTTATTTATTAACAATCACCTACAGTTACACACACACTCTATCTATCTATCTATCTATCTAGAGTGTCCCATGGATCTCAAAGGGGCAAGCCATGGAGAAAGAACTGATGCCATGATCTTATGCATTGAGTTCAATGGGACTAATCACATTATTAAGCTAACTCAACTCAGAAATATAAGCATTTCTGCTTTTCTTGCAAGGTTTTGTTGCAGAATTAATTTATTTCATTGGAAATTTCTCCAGCATAGAGCAGAATATGCAAACTCTATCTTGTGGGATTCTGCAACCGGAGATACATTTTTCTAAAATGGAAAATGTTTGTGATTAGTGGCCTAAAACTGTCCAAGAATGGTAAAGGAAATCCCAATTTGATAAATATATAGGCAGTTGCTGTGTGATGTCTAATTGAAGTGATCTGTACTGGAGGGACTCGGGCTCATATCCACAAAGATATTTAGGCTCCTAACTTCATTGTGTTTAATGGAATATCTTTTTGGATCTGGGCCCAAGCCACTAGGATAAATTCAGTGAAGTCATGTGGCTGTACAGGATATAAAAATTTCTTTCTCCTTCTTTCAAGCAATGGGGTAGTTTAATCCTGTGTGGAAAGCTCCTCAAGGTTGGAGCCCAGTCTTTGACATATGTTAGTAAAGAGCCATGTGCATACCATATAAAGAGTGATAATGTCAGTTGAATGCGTTAACTGAAATATAAGACTGTTTTTCTATGCATCTAGCAAGAGACTTAATGAAGATTGGAGCCCACAGTTTCAGTAGCCTTACTGTAGTTCTACAAGGACCAAACACAAATACAAGAACTGGGAGCTCAAAAACAAATTGCCCACACCTCTCAAATTTCAAAATACATGAAAATTCAAAAGATAATGTTGTGATGAGCACCATGGAATGCATATGGTGATTGGGATGCATAAATCCTATATTGGTTAATCATGGGTTAACAGGGGTCTGAGCCAGCTAGGGATGGTCTGTGTCTTTATAATGGAAGGAGGAGAGAGTGATGGGAAAACGGCCAAAGAGGAGATCCAGGTGGCAGTTGAAGTTTGCTTTTTTGGGTTAAAGCCAGTGAAAAGCCTGGGGCCAGAGGTAGGTTGTCTTGAGCCAGGAGGAAGCTGGAGGTAATAAATCATAAGGGGTATTTGGACTGACTTTTGAGGGGCTGCAGAGATTTTGGGGGTGGTAGAGAGTGGTGAGACCTGAGTAAAACAAGAAGGTTCCTGCAGGGGGAAGAATTATCTCAGGGGATGGAGAGAAATATACTTGGAATACACAGATGTGGAACAGATTCCTGCAGCTACCCCTTACCCAAAGGTGTAAAAACTGGACATCTTAGGAGAAACCCTGGGAGATGTTTCTCATTACAAAGAGCCCAGAAAGGGGCTAAGGAAAAAGCTAATTGTAGGAAGAAGTGGTAACCCCTTTCACCGAACAGGCCTTGACTGTTAGTCCTGGGGTTCCTGAACTGGAGTCCAGTGTAGACAACTGACCTGGGTAAACCTACCAATCACTGGGAAGGTATTTTATAGCTCCCTGACATATGGGGATAAGAACAATTTAAAACACTGAGAGAAGGACCTAAGGACTACTGGGTTCAAAGTCAGGGAGTTGGAGACATGGTGCAAGATCTTGGAATTGTTTGTTGGACTTTGTTACTTTGGAATTGGTGGAACTAAAATGTGACGTATCTGGAGGGCTAAGTTGCAAGAAGAGAGACCATCACAGGACTGGCACAACAGTTGGTGCTAGAGAAGAACGATCCTAGCAATGAGAAGATGCTCTTGTGGTAAGTTGACTCTTACTACACTACATAATTTTTTAAAAAATCTATTAGACACAGTAGTTTGGCAAACATAGTTTCAGAAAAGTAAAGATGTTTCACTCTTTTATGAAGAAACTGGGTGTATGATGTTGGGGTAGCCTCCTAGACTTCTTCCACTCAGTTCCCCAAGAACTGAGATTGACTCCAGTCTTGTCACCAGGTTCATTTATCTGGCATACAGCAAAGCTACTCTGAGTTGGTCCGACTCAAATGTAGGGGATAGGTACAAGCTATACCACACATTCCTTCCTTGTTATACATTTGCACATCACATTGCATTCACTATATGTTGCATCACATGTTTTGGGATTGGCGTGGTTACTTTTCAGGAACCAATCCCTATACAGCATGCTCTTTCCATGGACTGTCTGTGTTGGACTTTACTCTTCTTTTCATCTTTGCATTCCTAGATTCTCTTGTCCATTGTTACCTTGTTCTTAGTAAATGGTTCCATGGGTCTTCCCTCTCTTATCTTAACTAGCTCAGACACTTCATCTTTTAGCTCAAACATTCTGTTTTCAGTCTGCTGATCTAGGATTACCTCCCTAATCCTGTCTTCTAAGAAATGAGGTCTCCCCAATCTTAATGACTTATGTCAACCCAGGCCTATATATGGTTGGGGATCTTTGTCAATGTTGAAATATCTCCTATGGGCAAAAAATGCTAGATTTTCCTTGAAAGTAATTTTCCATTTCTCTGCCTAACTTAATTTAGGTATAAGGCAGTTGTCACCATGTTAACTATGTGTCAAGCAAACTTCAGGAGCATGAACATTCATTCCAAAATATGGCATTTTTATTTCCTATCCTCCTAGAGGAGGATGGTGCAATTTTGTAAAAGTCTTTTAATGTGTTATATTCTATTGCTTTCTTCCATGGATGGCAACTCTACTTTAAAAAAAAAAGTGCCTGTTACAGCTAATTCTCAATGTCATTAGACTTGCAATCAATCCAATCTGTTCTGGCAAGGAGTTCTATATCTGGGGTCTCTCAGACAAGAATGCTTTGTCCCCACTTTACTTTATAGTCAGACTTAGGTTTTTCTAGCTGCAGAAGTCCTGTAGAGCATAGTTCTGTTTGTATATCATGAAGGATAAACTAGGCACTGAAGCAATCAGGTCCCTGTCCATTAAAAACCTTTTCATGTGGACCAGGTTTTCAAACACCTTTATCAATTAAATAGGGGGCCGATGTAGTTTTTAAAGCACAGCTGTGATATGTTCTGACTGGCCTTTATTTTTAATGAGGCATGCTGATGTGTGCTGTACCAACTTCAGTATCTTAGTAGCTGTCGTGTTCCTCCCGAGGTTGGTGAGTCACAATAACCTGGGAGGCAACAAAACGTGGATCACCTGGTTAGGCTTTCATCTGAGAGGCTTCTCTGCTGCTGGAAGAGCATAATTTCTTACCTGGGCAGAGTACTGTACATTACACCTTCACTTTGTACTGTTTCATTGACAAAGTAATAGGAAAAACAAACAGTCGACTGTCCAGCAATAGTCAGACACTGGTGGGGAGTACCAACACTCAGAGCGTGGACACCAAATTCTAGCATACTTCTTTCAAGTGAAAGCTTGACCCCGGTTGGTGAAATGTGAAGCTTACCCACTTTGGAAGAATAGCTAGTGCCAAGAGAATGTATTCAATACATGTCTGAAAATAATGTCTGTAGGGCATAAGTCTGGGTGGGGGAGGGTCATGAAGAATCCGAGATGTTCTATATCTTACACCACCTGAGTCCTTGCTGAACATATTAACAATTCCAGTAACCACCTGTGTAAGTGAACACTCCTAATGCCATAAGTATTACTGAACATATTAAAGAGCAAAGATTGAGGGAAAAGTTGCTTGTCCTTAATGTTCAATGTGAAAGTAGTCAAATCATGGACTATGGAATCCAGGTAAACTTAAATTGCTTCCATTTTAAACAGAATCTTAAGGTTAAAAATAAAATACAATGTAGAATTATCTTTTCATGGACGCTACAGGACAAAAACAAACACAAAATCATTCATGCCTCCATAATTTATCTATTGATCCCTCAGTCCTGACTCTGGGATTCTATTCCTGAATCTGCCATCAAGTTGATACATAGTGCTGTCAGGTTATTAAGGTCTTAATTAACTTTGGTGTGTGCTTAAAATTAGAAACATGCTTAAGTGCAATAATTTACTGAACTGAGGCTTCAGCCTCCCTATGTCTCAATTTCCCTGTAAATAATCTTTGGATGAAAGCTGTAAAATTGTATATTGTGAAATGCAGGGAAAGCTGTTATTTTTGGATCTAGAATGCTTCCAGAGGTCCCTGAACCTTAACTAATTTTTTCTTGGGGCTTCACACTTCTCCCCTATGCCAAATTCCATTTCTACTATAAGCTTAGTAAGTAAGGACAATTAAAAACACTTATCAAACATTCATATATGAAGAATAACTTGTTTAAAATGACATCCATAATTATGGATCTAACACCCTCATGCAGTAACATTGTTTCTTTTGCTTGTGAACAATATAATATAAACTGACATTTTTTTATGCAGCCCTATAAACAGTGAATTATAGTACAGCATATAAAAGCTTCAGCTTTTGCTTGAATTTTAATTCTCAATTAGAGCTACAAAACAAGCCAAGATTGAAGAAAATTAGATGAAATGTGTAGTTACTATATGAACACGGACAACATTTATTGTTTTTTTAGCTTTCTCTCTCACATGATTTTTAGCAAGTGGAAACTGGGTGTAGAGTTAGTACAGTGACCATCCAGTTCTTTGTGGCAAACAGCCATTTTTTTCCACGCATGAATGCTTGTATAGAGGATTAAGTGAGGGATAATTCCATCTGTGATATGGACTCCATATTCACAGTTTTTAAGAGCCTTAGAATACTAAGTGAAGGAGTCAATCTATGTTATAGCATATTACTAGAGGAGGCAAATGGGTTTATAAACAGCAATATGCAATGGTTGCAGTGAGGAGGGGAAATCTGGTGCATCAGGCGAGGGCTAGAGAAAAGATGAAGTCTAGCCAACATCCTCGTTGTTCAGACATTTATTCTTGTAATCGAGGATGGGGACCAGAGTACTTTTTCAAACTTATTGATATTGGCTACAGGTAACTCAGAAGTGAAAACGGCTGAAATGTAGTTCAGCTCACAGAATGAATAGGTATTCCTTTTGTCAGAACATAATAATGTGTGCTGAAACTTCAGATAGGTACCTAGTGATGAAAACTCTATTAGCATGAGTTATACCCTTTTGTAGCATAAAGGAGTTCAAGCAGCCACCTAACAAATACATTATGCAGTGGATGGAAGGAAAGAGGCAATACTATTTTCACTGTTTTGTGGGATTCTTGTCTATGCTATTCAATGTAACTTGTTTCTTTGTGCTAACCAAAACACGATAAACAAGGTTACATTAGCGTTCCCCCCCACACACACACACACAATTTCATGCTTAATTGAGAGACAGGATGGATGGGAGGATTTCCTGCTTGAAAACGTATCAAACAGAGAGAAGAAGGGCAGCTGAACTAGTTGGAATTTTATTAATTCTGATTATCAATAGCATATGCCTCTCCACCACCAAATGTGAATACATTATGATGATGTACTTTGCACTCTGTATCCCCTTCCATCTAAACAGGTTCTTAAAGTGCTTTATGTACATTAACAATTGTAGCCCCAAAGTAGTCCTACCGAGTTCAGTACTAAGAACTCCATTATATAGATAAGAAAGCTAAGTCATAGAAGTTAAGGCCAAGATTTTTAAAATTAGCTACTGATGTCAGGTGTAACAATTTTATGGTTTCACACTCAAAACACCTGGAATCAGATATTCAGAGGTGCTGAGCTCCCACAGACATTATTAAGAGTTGAGGGTATTCAGCACCTTATGAAAATCAGGCCAAATGGCGTGTCAGGTTCCCCAAACAGATACACCAAAAATCAACAGTTCTCAAAACTTACTCTCTTCTGCCCGTTTCAACTACTTCTGTGCTTCAAATTAAGCATGTGCTTTAGTTTTCTTAGGATTAGGACCTGTAGGGCAGGTTAGAAAACTGGTTCTGGCTCCTACCCCTTCCAGAGTTTTATTTTTTGCATTCAGAAGCTAGGAGCCTACAAAATTCTGGCCGAAAATCACACTTCAATTTTCTGCTGAAAAATCAGACATTTTCCATGAACAGTTTCATGTAGTCAAACTCAAGTAGGGTGACCAGATGAGAGGAAGAAAATATCAGGACACATGGGGGGGGTCGCTGACAGAGCAAAAAAAAGGAGTACCCGAAATATTGGGACTAATTGCTTCCCAACCAAAGATCAGTCGGGATGCGGGACAAACGCCTAAATATCAGGATAGTCCCGATTTTATCAGGACGTCTGGTCACCCTAAACTCAAGTGAGAGAGAAAATTATCCACCACCCTTATTAATAATATTCAGTAAATCCTGTTCAGGAAGCTCTCCTTCCATTTGCCTATGGTCTGCACAATATACTAACAACAATTCTGTAAAATTCTACTGAACTACTTGCAAATGGAGAGTAATTTATTCACAGGCAATTAAAGTACCTTCATGATAACGGGTGGCTTAGTAGATTTTTGTGCCTGACACGTAAGTGTATGTATATTTTTTCACAATAATAACACTGCTCTACAGCCAAAATGCTTCTGAAATAAATGTAGTCAAACTTTACTAATTCTGGGTCACTGAGAACAAAAATGATGCTTAAAATTGTTGATTGGCTCTAGTTTTCAAGATATGCTATTGGGTCACTATATATGACCCTTGACTTGGGAATGGCGGAGGATAAGTGAGTTATAAAGGGAAGGGATCTCAATTTAAACAAGAAATGACTAAAATACATCTTTGACTGGATCTATGAATAAATCTATGACTGGATTTGGACAGTACTTGCTTTTTAGGCAAAACAATGAATGATGCAATCTGAAGCTGATATTGCGTCATCCATGAGATGAATTGCATCATGTTATTCCTAGAAGTCATGGATGATGCAATCATAATGAAGCTTACATCACTCTGCTGAACAAATTGCCCTATATCAGCTCTAGAAATCATCCAGTGTCGTGCTCTCTTATTCGTCAGTGTTTGATTTTGCAAAGGGACACATTTCTGTTTAGCCAAAGTGAGCAGAGATGCCTCGTACTTGTGTGAACAGTGCAGATAACTTCTGCTATGTTTCTGGTGGAGTGACTTTTGCATCACAAAAGCGCAGTATAACCACTATGGTTAAGAAAGCCTATCACCTTTATTTTGGCTGCAAAATTGGAGATCAGGACAAGAGGTGGGCCCCACACATATGCTGCAACACTTGTGCCACAAATCTTCACCAGTGGTTGAACAGGAAAAGGAAATCTATGCCTTTTGAAGTGCCAATGATTTGGAGAGAGCCAACAGATCATACCAGCAATTGTTACTTCTGCATGGTGCCTCCAGTTGGGAAAGGTGTGTCAAAGAAGAAAAAGTGAACTGTGCATTATCCAAACATTCCATCAGCTGTATACCCAGTACCCCACGGAGAAGGACTGCCGGTTCCTGATGCACCAGAATCATTCTCACTTGAGTCAGATGAGGAAGAGGAAGAGGATGAAACTTCTGGTCCTGAACCATCAATGTCACAGGACCCACATTTTCTCCCATCCTCCTCCTCCGAACCACACCTCATAACACAAGGTGAACTGAATGACCTTGTCAGGGATTTGGAACTACCCAAGAGTAAGGCAGAGCTGTTGGGCTCCAGACTACAGCAGTGGAATCTCCTGGCAGGTGATGTTAGGGTTTCCATGTTCCGTGACCGTCAAAAGGATCTTGTCACATTCTTCTTCATGGAAGGTGATCTTGTACCCTGCAACAACATCGATGGCGTGATGGCAGCCCTCAACATCGTTCACGATCCAGATGAGTGGAGACTTTTCATTGATTCATCGAAGACAAGTCTTAAAGCTGTTTTACTGCATAATGGCAATGTTTTGCCATCAATTCCAGTTGGTCATGCAGTCCATATGAAGGAAACCTATAACAACATGAAAAAACTTTTGAGATGTATAAACTATGACCAACATCAGTAGCAGCTTTGTGGCTATTTGAAGGTTGTTGCTCCCTTGCTTGGTCTGCTGACTGGATACACAAAGTACTGCTGTATTCTCTGCGAATGGGATAGCCGTGCAAGAGATTCCCACTACATCAAGAAAGATTGGCCACTCTGACAGTCATTGGAGCCTGGGAGGAAAAGTGTTCAGCATCCACCACTTGTTGAATCAAGGAAGATTTTGTTACAACCCTTACACATCAAGCTGGGTCTGATGAAGAACTTTGTCAAGGCCATTGACAAAACACAAGCAGCTTTCAAGTACCTCCGTGGAAAATTTCCAAGGTTAAATGAAGCTAAGATAAAGGAAGGTGTCTTTGTTGGTCCTCAGATTCGTGAACTTCTTCGAGATGATGCATTTGACCATGCACTGCGTGGCAAGGAAAAGATGGCATTGGAAAGCCTTCCAGTTAGTGGCAATACATTTTCTCGGAAACAACAAAGCAGGCAACTACAGGTTGTTGGTGGAAAACCTCCTCAAGGCATACAAAAGCCTTGGTTGCAACATGTCACTAAAGATTCATTTTTTGCACTCTCATCTAGATTTTTTCCACCGAACTGTGGAGCAGTGAGCAACGAGCACGCCGAGCGATTTCACCAGGACATTGCAACAATGGACAAACGCTGTCAGGGCAAATGGAGCCCATCAATGCTTGCAGACTATTGCTGGACAGTGACAAGAGATGCTCCATTTAATGAATACAAGAGACAAGCCAAGAAGCGCCGAGTAGACACTGAATAGGACTAAACTATGTACATAATAGTTTTTTGCCTTTTGTTTCATAATACATTTTATTTATATAACCCTTTTGCTGATTTTTAAAGTGTTACATAAACAGGACAGGTGAAATATTATCATGTAAAGCAACCATAAACACATGAAAAGACCTAGGTTTACACGTTATGATTAAAACTCTACTATCTACACAATATACATAGACATAAAATGTAAAAACTTAAATATCTTAGAAACAGTAGCCAATCAGCTCTTTTAATTGTCATATTTGAATTCAGCACATCAAAATACATAATAAATAGCACATTTTATCTCTGAAGCAGATGACTTCTCAAAAATTGTAGACCAGTGTAATTTGCAGGACTAGTTTGCAGCTAGCTGACGAGATAGCTGTTGTTTGAGTGTGGCATGGGAAGCCCAGAATAGACAACTGTTTTTTTTCACTGTAACTCTGCCAGATGAAATCACAAGTGTTACAAACTCTCCTTAGAATACTGCACAATTTGTGATATTTCAAGTTTATTTAAAGCTCCAGCTCTTGGAGACAAGTGATTATGTGAGAATCTTAGCTTTCTTTCTTTTTTTTTAAATAATCTCTCTCTCATGGGTGTGGATAAAAGATTGAAAATGTGACTGAAGTGTCCTTTAAAGTCAGAAAGCCAAGTAAAAAACATACATTGTACACTTCTACCCCGATATAACGGGACTCAATATAACATGAATTTTAAATAATCTCTCTCTCATGGGTGTGGATAAAAGATTGAAAATGTGACTGAAGTGTCCTTTAAAGTCAGAAAGCCAAGTAAAAAACATACATTGTACACTTCTACCCTGATATAACGGGACTCAATATAACATGAATTCGGATATAATGCGGTAAAGCAGCGCTCCGGGGAGGCAAGGCTGCGTACTCCGGTGGATCAAAGCAAGTTCGATATAACGCGGTTTCACCTATAACATGGTAAGATTTTTTGGCTCCTGAGGACAGCATTATGTCAAGGTAGAGTTGTATTTATAAATTGGCCCTTATGTATGATTTCTGGATGTTTTGGAGTTGGTGACAATGAATCACAAAAATCTGCTAACAGCAAAGTTGTTAACCATGTAATTACATACCCTTTAATAGAGTCTTGACAATATACCAGGACAATCTTTATTTACAGCATAACCAAATATATCCAACTTTTGATAAAATCAGAAGACCCTCAGGATGTGGATTATCAGAGGAAAGAGGAACAGACAGCATGTTTTTCCTTCTTGATCTTGCATATTGTTTATGCTAGTGATTTTACAGGCACTAAGTTTTTTTTCACTGAGGTTTCCAGTGTTTCCTTTATGTTTAAGTCCAATTGTGGCGGGGCAATGATTCACCGGTGTGGCGCCTCCTGCTGGTTGTCCAGGGAATTTGGTCTTTTCCAGTTCCAGAGCTCCCTCTACTGGCTGATGTCTCACCTGCTGCTGGCCCCTTGTCCTTCCCACACCCCAGTGCTCTTCTACCTCAGGGTTCTGCCCCCCACAGCAACCCATAATCTGGGTCTCCCCACCTAAGGGAAACCTTAACCCTCTATCCCCACCTGGCCTCAGTGGCTACTGCCAGTCACCATCTAGCCCCCACTCACTGGGGCAAACTGCAGTCTGTATTGGCCACTTATCATCGCTGAGGGGGGTTGGACCAGCCGCCTCTGCCTATATCTGGACTGCCCCTCTGCAGCCCTAGTACCCTGGGCTTTGCTAGGCTGGAGCTCCCTCTGCTCAACCCCAGCACTGCTCCATCCTAGGTACCCTCCTCAGCTTCCCAGGCAGCCAGGTCTTTCCCTCTCATACAGCTAGAGAGTGTGTGTTTTCTAGCCTCTGGCTCTCAGCCCTCTTATAGGGCCATTTGTGGCCTGATTGAGCCGTGGCCCCACCTGTGGCTGCTTTCCCCAATCAGCCTGGCTTTTCCCCCGCTGCAGCCCTCTCCAGGAATGCTTTATCCCCTTCAGGCAGGAGTGGGGTGACCACCCAGCTACACCAATATTATATTGATCAGACAACCAGATAAAGATGGACTAGCCACAAGGAATTATAGACCAGTGCTCCTTATTTGACTAAAGAATTCTGCCAAATGTTCATTGGTATCAACCAGATTAAAAAAAAAAAATCCTTCCTAATAAATTTAAACCAGCTGGCATTTATCAAAATGTAGTTTGACAATAGCAGGGTGACATTCAACATGGTTTTCCAGTTGATAAATGTGGGGCTATCTCTGACAGAGAGAAATCTTAATGTAGGAGTGAATAAGCCAAGATGTCACAAGATCTATTAATTAAACACATCTGTTACATGTCTATTAGTTTCAGTGATTACTAGTGATCTGTCCTTCTCTCTCTAAGCTGAGATTGGAATGAGACCCCAAAAGGTTTACTCAGGGCCAGCTCCAACTTTTTTGCTGCCCCAAGCGGCGGGAAAACAAACAAACAAAAAAACGGTTGAGCTCCCACCGAAGACCCAGATGTGCCTTCCCAATACCAGATGGAGTGCTGCCCCTTTCTATTGGCCTCCCCAGGCACCTGCTTCCTTCGTTGGTGCCTGGAGCCAGCCTTGGGTTTACTTCTCTGCTCCTTTTTGCTTTTGGTGGTGGAACAACTGGCTAAATGATAAGGCTATTTCTTAGGCTGCTATGACACCTATGAAACACCACTGACTTCACTGAGGTACCACTTGCATCAGTGAGTGCAGAATTTGGCTATTTTCTCCTGAAGAGCAGTGAAATACAGTAATATACTGTTACCTCTTCTCTGCTTAGACATTGCTATTGTACAGTATATCTAATCTCTCCCACCACTAGAGGAAGAGGCAATAGTTGTTTATCTTTACTAGGAATCCTGTATTTAATCTATATTTTCCGGTTACACTTCTGAAAGTATAATAGAAGCTTAAAGTATATTTTTTCAAGCATGATGATTATTTGTTTTGTACAGGGTTTTTAGACAGCTTTCAAGCATCTGGATTAGTTTTTTGTTTGTTTAGTAAACTGCTGTAGGTCCCAGTTCTGCAATGTGTTATACACAGAGTTGTTTGCAGTTTATTATGTTTCAGGTACTGGTTCCAAATAAGATAGTAAAACAATAATTCCACAAAGAATCTGTATTGTTTCTTGACCAGTCTAATCTCTGATTTAGTGTTTCCATTACAGTGTTAGTTTTATTTATTTACATGCAATCTCGCTCCTCCAAGTCACTTATAAGGCAAGAAATGTATTGCCTGCTGTTCACCTGCATATCTCTTATCTCTCCAATGCTGCTCACGACTAGGGTTGCCAACTTTCTATTTGCAGAAAACTGAACACCCTTGCCCCACCCCTCTAGCTCTGGCCTGGAGGTTTGGGTGTGGGAGGGGGTGAGAGCTCCAGCTCGGGGTGCAGGCTCTAGGGTGGGGCTGGAGATGAGGTGTTTGTGGTGCAGGAGAGGGTTCCAGGCTAGTGCAGCGATGTGGCAGGCAGGGCCGGCTCCAGCATTTCTGCCATCCCAATCAAAAAAAAATAAAGCCGCGATTGGTGGCAGCAGTTCAGTGGCAGGTCCTTCACTCCTAGAGGGAGTGAGGGACCTGCCGCCCCCGAATTGCCACAGGTGCCGCCCCTCTTCCTTGGCCGCCCCAAGCACCTGCTTGTTAAGCTGGTGCCTGGAGCCGGCCCTGGTGGCAGGGATGTGGGCTCCCAACAGCACTTACCTCAGATGGTTCCCGGAAAGCAACAACATCTCCCTCTGGCTCTTAGGAGGAGGCACGGCCGAGTTGCCAATGGAAGCTGCTGAACTGATGCTGGGGGCGGGAGCAGTGCACAGAACCCCCGTGGCCGTCCCTCCGCCTAGCACCCAGAGGGAGATGCCGGCACCTTCCTGTGAGTTGCGCAGAGCCAGGTAGGAGCCTGCCTGCGCCGCCAACCTGACTTAACGGCCCAGTCAGAGGTGCTGACTGCATCCGCCAGGATCCCTTTTCAACCAGGTGTTCCGGTCGAAAACTGGACACCTGGCAACCCTACTCCTGACCCATCTACTGATGTTGATCAGGTGGGGGTTGGAATGAAAGAATGTATGTCTGGCAATGTGGGGGCTCACCCTTCCTTCTCTCCATATTTCTACTGGGTGGGAGGATTCGGCTGGCTGGCTGATGCTCATGCACACAACCCCATTTAAACTTTATCTCAAAAGGGCATAATCTTGGATGCTTTTGACTTCTTGTTTCTCTTTTGAACTCCTGGGCGTGACCAAATCCTACTATCTTTTCATTCATGTTGTCTCTTTTCCTCTGTCTCCATAACTGAATCACATGTCCACACCAAAATTTCTCCTGTTTTAAATACTGTAATCTTTTAAAATCTACTATCACTGGCACCTCATATTTCTTTTCATCAAGTTAAATTTGTTTGTCCTCATGGTCAGTCCTTCATCATTCAGCTATGCTGTATAAGTCAGAGCTGAACTTCCTTGTATATTCTCCCTTGATTCTCTACTCTGAGCACATAAAGCCTGGATTCTTTAAACTACTCAGTGCTGGGAAATCCCTCAACCAGCATGGAGCAGATTGCAGGATTGGGGCCTAAAAGTTTATAAAATCAGTCCTTAAATTTTGAGGCCCACCATCATTGGGGTTACTCTCACTAATAAGCATTTTAAACAGCAATAAGAGGTTGTAGGATCAACCTTCAATCTATAGGTGATTGCTGAGATCTTTTCTTTTATAATGTGTTTTTTCTTTATTCTCTTGCATAAAGTGTGTTGTTTTGTTTAATTTGCTTCATTTCTTCAATTTTTCTTATAAAACTGACAAGTACCTTAAACTGAGCTACTCATGGTAGTACGCATTGTGCGCACTAGTAAAAGTTCTCAGTCATGGAATGGGATCACTGCCAATAATCTAAAAACTGGCTTCAGTTTCTTTATCCTTTGTTTGTATCCAGTTCTTAAAAATAAGCAAAACATTAGCTTCGCAGGGAGTGATGACCGAAATACAGGACCATGAGTTGTTTGAGCTCATAGGCCCTGATTATGAAACATACTTAACTTTACTTATCTTAGCAAATGTCAGGGGGATTACGTTCATGCTTAACTTTATGTACATGCATAGTATTTGTAGGACCAGAGCCATAGACACTTCCATACAGGAATATATCTTTCTACTTTATCTCCTACCCCTTTCTTGGAAGCCAAAACAGTTTTGGTGCAATTTTGTTGAGTGTATTCATATGTCATACTGAACCTAATTTAGCCTAATTTAGCCAATTAATTTACCACAGAGGAGAGAATGCTAGAAACTTATTATTTCACCCTTTTTTTCAAATAATTTAAAAAACTTTGAATATTCTTTGTGTCCCTCGTTAACTTAAGTTATTAAAGTTAATCAAAAACGTTTGGCAAAGTAGATAAGTCCACAATCTTTGGATTGCTGCTAATTTAGTGGTTTTTAAGAATATATTCAGAGTTATAAAATTTTAATTGTATGGTTTGTAACAGTAACTACATTACAGATGTAAGAATATGGCAACTTAAGGAAAAGAAATCAGCTTTTATTTTCAGCTATTCAGAGCTTTAATGCCTATATAATGTGCTAAACCACTGTTACCTTCATTTTATTATCTTGTGGAAACATTGAATTGGAATGTCAAGTCATAATCATTTTTTATTCAAATTCATCACAGCTTTGTAATATGTGCTATGAAAGTAATCATATCATATAAGAGACAAAATTAGGTCACTTGAATAAAAGAGAAATTATCATAAAAGTAGAACACATTATTCAAAGCTCTCCTTGCATAAAGCATATCCGGAAAAGTTGCTCAGACAGCAATTTCACATTCATTTGAATGTTTTAGGTTTTAATGAATTATGAATGATATTATAGCTGCTATTTCCTTATGCAGCAGTTTGAAAAATGTCTATAATTATAGTGACCCGTGTCAGTCCTCATTAGTTTGTCACTCTCGCTGTTCTCTTGAAATTAGAAGTCTGGCAGAGTTCAAATTGTTAATTAAATATATATACATTAAGTCAGTCACACCATGATTTATTTGTTATAATGATATAAAGTTGTCTTTTCCTGAATTGAATAACTTAGTTCCGATGAAAAGCTGCAGGATGACACCCCTACTGGAAATGGAGTTTCTCAAACAAAGGGAAGAGTTCAAAAGCTGGAGTCTCATCAGCCAGTTTTTTATGCCTGAGAGACTTACCCACTCCTCCACCTGGTTTGCATGAGCAGACTGGGCACGGGGTCAACGGAAGCTGCACAAGACATCCTCAAATGTATTAGATTTCCTCATCTGGGAGTTCCCGGGGCTGCCATAGACTGGGATTCCTTTGGAACTATGCTGCTTGGGACTCTCCCTGCCTTGGTCCCCTCTTTCCCAGTAAAGTGGGGCAACATCAACCTGACAGGGTTAATTGCAACTAAATTTACCAGACCAGACTAGCTGAAAGGCTGCTGCTTGGAGGAGGAAGAGCTGCTCTCAACAACTAGGAGTGACAAAACTTGAAAATAAGAAAAATCTTGTGAATCTCCAGGGACATCTACACTGCACTACAAGTGCTACAATGGCAGAAGTGCAGTGCTGCCACTGTGGACACCACGGCGGCAGAAGAGTTTCTTCTACTGCTGTAGTAAATTCACCCCCTTGAGAGGTGGTAGTTAGGTTGACAGAAGAATTCTGCTGCCGTGATCCCTCCACCTAGCTGTGGCTACAGTGGGGATTAGGCTGAGCTAACTATGTCACACGGTGTGAAATTTGTCCCAAGCTGGAGCAAAAAAAAAATTAAAAACTATATGTTGTACTTGCTGGCTTATTTTATGTTGTAAACCTTGATACTTAAGGAGCCCAAGCAATCATAACCTATCTGACTGCAGGGTGAAACTATGGTACACCAGTCTCTCCTAGTTGTTTGTTAGCATGCTCTGTGTTCCACAAGCTCTCAAGCAAATGCTGCAGGTGATCCAAGCACTAAGCTTCTAGTTCCTGGTGGGTTCCCATAAAAACACTCCCCACTAAGGGGGATTGCTTTACTAGGACTGACAAAGTACAGTGGCTTTCATGTTACAGCAGGAGATCAAAAGTCCTTAACTAGAACTGGTTGGGCGGGGGGGGGGGGGGGGGAACAACCTTTCAGACAGAAAACTGTTCCATCTGAAAATGCAGTTGAGTCAAAAACGAAACACTTCAATTTTGGAGAAGTGACATGAGTTCATGAACGTCTGTGAGAGTTTGTTTCCATTCCCCCCCCCCCCCATGTTGAAATGTCCCGTTTTCAGAATGAAATGTTTCTATTTCTCTCAATGACTTTTAAAATGGTTTTATTTTATATTCTACAACATAAGTCAAAGTCCAAACATTTTCTTTCAAATAACTTCAAAATGTTTGGGTTTCATGCTGAGTTGGAATGAAAGCAAATTTCAAAGTCTCTCAATCCTGCATAAAATGAAATGTCTATTCTCTGCCCAGTTCTGTCCCTAATTCAGCCCCTCACAACAGTCTAATACAAGGGGATAGAGTTGTAATCCTTCCGTACAGTCTTCTGACTGCAGGCTGCTGTTCCGCATCTTCCTGCTACTGCAAGCCCCCTGCCAGAATGGGTGGTGTCTGACAGCTCTCTGTAGCTAATTCCCAGGTTGCTTCCCATCCCCATTGAGGGATGAATGCTAAGGGCAGGAATTCAGACACAGAAGTGGTGGGGGAAGGGAGATTTTCAGGTAAGGGCTAGTTTGGGGAAAGGGAGCTTTAAGAGCTCATATGGTGGAGAGGAAGGGGGTAGCTGAATTTAGGCTTGGAAGGCTCATGCTTTGGAAGGAGGCTGATTGAGCCCTGTGGAAGTTGTGCACAAATGGAGACAGATGCTCCTGTCCCCAGCTAGTTCTCACCTGCTCTTGCAGCCTCTGTAAAATCTTTTAGGAGAAACACCCTGAACCTTTTGAGATTAACCAATGACTTGTAATTATTGTGCACTTAGTATTAGTTATGCCTCGGTTAGCATGTTACATTCAGTCTAGGGCAACACTTAAGAGGCACAGAGGCCTGAAGAAGGTCAAGTGGAGGGCAAACCTAATAAAAGGCTTAGGAAATAAGAGGAAGCTGGTAAGGCTGAGAGAGCTGGACATCAGTAAATAGAAAAGAATGAGGATGGACAGTATCCAGATATGTAAAGGGATAAGGTGCACTGGGAGCAATAATGGCTGCTAGTAAAATGTGTTTAAGCTACAGAAAGGGACAATGCAAGCTAATGTACTAAGGGTTTTCCTACATGGCTAGTTTGTGTGTGGCAAGTCAGGGTGTGAATCTACAGTACAAAAATATACTATGTGGACACTACTAGAGTGCAGTAAATGTTGCTGTAGCAGTGTCAACAGAGTTACTGCATGGCAAGCTGGTTCACTGTAGAATCACACCCTTGCTTGTTGTGCACTAACTCACCATTTAGACAAGCCCTAAGAAACTTTATTATGAGAACAATGGTGCACTGGAACAAATTGCCAAAGGAAAGTGGATTTGCCCCTACTGAAGTTACTGCAAGGATAAACTCATCATCCACGCAGCAGGGATGGTTAGCTGCAAGGATTATAAAACAGGATTGACTTCATTTAAAATAGAACATGGAAGTTTTCTTCTAATCCACATGATTATACTATGCTGTAGACCACTCCAGACAGCCTGATAGGAAAAATATAGTATTGTAGAATACACTTTGTCACTGTCAATATTCTGGGATTTCAAGGAAAACTCCATTTTTTAGGAGATTTTGTATTGTAAAAATACCAAATACTTAATGGAAAGCAGACTCCAGTACTTTCAGCTTCCCTGAAAATCTATGTTCTTATGAAAGCATGTTCAGTTCTGTCATCCAGATTAATAAAATACTGTGTATTACTTGAATTTCTTGGCATCCCCAGAATGAAAATGTAATCTCCAAGGACCTTGGGGACACTCAGTTTTAATGAGCCTTAGAGAAACTGAAATAAGACATTGCTTTTGACCTTCTGAGTGCTCCTGTTCAGTCTCATAATGTGATCTGTTGTAGAACCAACTGCAGTTAAAGGTGCAATTATGATCCGGAGGGACTGCTTCCTGAGAGGGGATTGCATTATTGCTTCTGTATTCATTAGCATCTCTGTTCTGTGATACAAGTGGTATTCATATATTTTATTCATCAGACTGAGATAAAAGCCATCACATCCATTATATTTAATTATAGCCATGAATATTACTTGAACTGCAATCTTGCAAGGAGACAGAAGAGAGAATTTGCTTATACGCAGCTTTGTCAGTGAGAGTATTTTGCAAAAGGCAGAGAGAAAACACAGCTCTGCTAAATGATCTACACTGTAGTGATACAGTACACTGAAGTCCATGTTCAGGTAATCAGGACAGAGGTGAAGATTTTGTTGTTTCTCTCATTTTCCCAGCTTGTGTGTAGAGAATGAAGATTTCATTAACGTGGTGTACTTTGAACTTGTTATGGCATAGTCCTACAACATAGTAAAAAAATAACCTGAGGCCACATCAGCCTCTCCTGAACGGGATGGGGGAGGGGAGGGGATGGGGGAGTTATACATAACTGAAATCTTTCAAAAGATCTTTCAGTGTGAAGTATGGGATTTGCCCTTCATGAAACAGCATTGTGTGTGTTTTTTTTTTTTTTTTTTTGGGGGGGGGGGGGGAGGGCGGATATTCAACTCCCAAAAGGCACAATTTCCCTGGAGGGTACATAGAGGGTGTTGTGCTTTTACAGCAGCTTCAGAGTCCTCCCATTCCCTCAGCATGCTGAGTTTGCAAAATTTTTAGCAAGTATTTGCAATTCAAGTGTGTAACACATTTATTTTGTTTTAGATTAATACTTTTTTTCTTTAAATATAATGGAAAGACTCCACTGGCTTCAGTGTTGCTGTATGATACAGTGCATGCGTTACTGAGTGTAAAAATCAGGGAATATACACTGGCGTTAGATTCCCAGCTATGTTCTGTATGTGCTGGACGCAGCTGAGGATGGCTGAGGAGAAGGAGATGTTTGCATCCTTCACTTTATAGTTTATTCTGTCCCAGCCTGGTCTGTGGCATAGGCTAAATCAGCCTCAGTTCTGCCCTCTGCCATACTGGTGACCAATGGACCCTTCAATAGCCATTCTAGCAGCCAGGGAATGAGCCACTACAGCTGTTTTCTCTCCCAGCTGTGCACCAGATGCTGAGAGTCAGGAATAGAATTGGTATAGACACTGCTCTGTCAGGTCTAGGACTCCTAATATTTTACCATCCTTAAGGGAATCCTCCAGTAAGCCAGATTTATTTATCTTGTTCTGTTCTAGCAGAAAGCAGACTTAATGGAGATGAGCATCTGGTCCTATTAAAAATGCAATATTGCAAAAATCATGTGGGACTTGATTTTCTTCTCAAAGGAGTGACTCCATTGAAGAAAGTTGAGTTACCAGGCCCTTTGTATTCATAATATTTTCTCCCTTTCAATCCAGCATATATTTGTTTAATTTTCAGTGCAATTAAGGTTTCACCAAGAAGTTAATGGCAGTTTATAATTCATGATTGGAAAGGGGACACGATATGATTATATGATATATATATCAAGGACAGTTAAAACAGAAAATATTCACAATCCATTCAGAAGGATACCACTAAAACATGTAGAGGGTGTATGTTTTGGGCTAGTTGTACAATAGGATAATAAAGTCAGGTTATTTTTTTAAACTTCAACTTTTTTCTTCCAGCAGGCTTTTATTGTAACCTTACGCACATACAATTTCCAGAAATGCTCCATAACAGTGCTACGCAGACCTCAAAGGTTCAGCAGCCAAATTAGCGCTCAACTTTACTCAACTTTTATTACTTTATTTAAACAGTGTGACAGGAAATATTTAGGTTTTTTAAACATATAATTCTCATGGCAAAATGACTGACCAAGTTTTATTATTTTTATCAGCTACAATTGGTTAATAACATAGTAAAAGCATCCTGATTGGTTAATAATTAAATCAGACAGTGTTCCAATATTACACGCTGCAAAGAGCCCCAGGGGATGTATTAAAGAGTCACTTGCGACTCGTGAGCCTCAAGGTATGTCTATACTATGAAACTGGGTGATTTTATAGAAGTCGATCTTTAGAAAGCAATTTTATACAGTCGACCATGCGTGTTCTCACTAAGCGCATTAGGTCGGCGGAGTGCTTCCTCAATCCTGTGGCTAGCATGGACTCATGGAGTGGTGCACTATGGGTAGCTATCCCACAGTCCCCTCTGTCCATTGGGATTCTGGGTTAAGCGCCCGATGCCTGATGGGGCAAAAACATTGTCGTGGGTGGTTTTGGGTACATGTCATCAGTCTCCTCTCCCTCCTTCCCTCCCTCCTTGAAAGCAATGGCAAACAATCGTTTTGCGTCTTTTGCAGACGCCATAGCACGGCAAGCATGAAACCTGCTCAGCTCACCACTGCTGTTGTAAACACCTTGCACATTATCCTGCAGTATGTGCAGAACCTGGCTAGGAGATGCCAGCACAAGGACGATGGTGAGGAGGACGTGGACACAGATGTGGCATGTGGCAATTGGGACATCATGGCGGCAGTGGGACAGGTTGATACAGTGGAACGCCAATTCTGGGCCCAGCAAACAAGCACAGACTGGTGGGACCGCATAGTGTTGCAGGTATGGGATGATTCCCAGTGGCTGAGAAACTTTTGTATGCGTAAGGCCACTTTCTTGGAATGTGTGAGTTGCTTTCCCTCACCCTGAAGCGCAGGAATACTAAGATGAGACCTGCCCTGACAGTTGAGAAGCGAGTGGCGATAGCCCTGTGGAAGCTTGTGACACCTGACTGGTACCGGTCAGTCGGGAATCAATTCAGAGTGGGCAAATCTACCGGGGGGCTGCTGTGATCCAAGTAGCCAAGGCAATCAATAACCTTCTGCTAGCAAGGGTTGTGACTCTGGGAAATGTGCAGGTCATAGTGGATGGCTTTGCTCCAATGGTGTTCCTTAACTGTGGTGGGGCAATAGACAGAACACATATCCCTATCTTGGCACTGGACCACTGTCATAACTATAAAGGGAAGGGTAACAGCTGTCCTGTGTACAGTACTATAAAATCCCTCCTGGCCAGAGACTCCAAAATCCTTTTCCCTGTAAAGGGTTAAGAAGCTCAGGTAACCTGGCTGGCATATGACCTAAAGGACCAATAAGGGGACAAGATACTTTCAAATCTTGGGCGGGGGGAAGGCTTTTGTTTGTGTTCTTTGTTTTGGGAGTGTGTTCGTTCTCGGGACTGAGAGGGACCAGACATCAATCCAGGTTCTCCACATCTTTCTAAACAAGTCTCTCCTATTTCAAACTTGTAAGTAAATAGCCAGGCAAGGCGTCTTAGTTTTCCTTTGTTTTCTCAACTTGTAAATGTACCTTTTACTAGAGTGTTTATCTTTGTTTGCTGTACTTTGAACCTGAGACTAGAGGGGAGTCCTCTGAGCTCTTTAAGTTTGATTTCCCTGTAAGGGTAATTTCCATACTAATTTTACAGAGATGATTTTTACCTTTTTCTTTAATTAAAAGCCTTCTTTTTAAGAACCTGATTGATTTTTCCTTGTTTTAAGATCCAAGGGGTTTGGATCTTGATTCACCAGGAGTTGGTGGGAGGAAGGAGGGGGAATGGTTAATTTCTCCTTGTTTTAGATCCAAGGGGGTTGGATCTGTATTCACCAGGAGTTGGTGGGAGGAAGGAGGGGAATGGTTAATTTCTCCTTGGTTTAAGATCCAAGGGGTTTGGATCTGTATTCACCAGGGAATTGGTGAAGGTCTCTCAAGGCTACCCAGGGAAGGAAATTAGCCTTGGGATGGTGGCAGCGGACCAGAGCTAAGCTGGTAGTTAAGCTTAGAAGTTTTCATGCAGGCCCCTACATTTGTACCCTAAAGTTCAAAGTGGGGATACGGCCTTGACAACCACCTTGCCAAAGAGTACATAAACCGCAAGGGGTTCTTCTCAATGGTGCTGCAAGCACTGGTGGATCACAAGAGAGGTATCGTAAACAGATAGTTAAGGGTTAATGCCTCTTTTACCTGTAAAGGGTTAAGAAGTTCACCTAGCCTAGCTGACACCTGACCAGAGGAACCAATGGGGGGACAAGGTGGTTCAAAAGGAAGGAGGGAAGTTCCCTTTTTTCAATTTCAGTTTTGACCTGCGTGGGAAAGCTCCAGAATTCAGCCTCTTATCAAGTAGTGAGTATTAGTGAAAGAAATAAATAGGTTTATATTTATTTCTTTGTAACTTGTCTTGGGCATTAGGGAATAATCAAATTGGGTATTTTTTGTGTAACTAAGTTTTTGCCCAGGGGGACATCCTCTGTGTTTTGAATCTGTTGTCTGTGAGAGTAGCTGGTATGCTAATCTCTCCCAGAGGGTTTTCTTTTACCTTTCTTTTCTTTAATTAAAAGCCTTCTTTTTAAGAACTTGATTGATTTTTCCTTGTTTTAAGATCCAAGGGGGTTGGATCTGGGCTCACCAGGAATTGGGGGGGAAAGGAAGGAGGATGGTTAAATTCTCCTTGTGTTAAGATCTAAGGGTTTGGATCAGTGTTCACCAGGAAATTGGTGAAGTCTCTCAAGGCTACCCAGGAAAAGGAGTTAGAACTTGGGAGTGGTGGCAGCAAAACCAGATCTAAGTTGGTAATTCAGTTTAGAGGTTCACATGCAGGTCCCCATATCTGTACTCTAAAGTCCAGAGTGGGGGTGAAACCTATGACAGGACGTTTCACAGACATCAACGTGGGATGGCCGAGCAAGGTGCATGATGCTCGCATCTTTAGAAAACTCCGGGCTGTTCGACAGTAGTAAGAAGCAATTCAACTATATGCTGAGCAAGTGCAGAATGGTGGTAGAATGTACCTTTGGACTTTAAAAGCTTGTTGGTGCTGTTTGCTGACTAGGTTAGACCTCAGTGCAACCACTATTCCCATTGTTATTGGTGTTTGCTGTGTGCTCCATAATATCTGTGAGAGTAAGGGGGAGACGTTTATGGAGGGGTGGGAGGTTGAGGCAAATCGCCTGGTGGTCAATTTTGAACAGCTAGACACCAAGGCAATTAGAAGAGCACACAGAGGCATGATGTGCATCAGAGAGGCTTTGAAAACCAGTTTCATGACTGGCCAGGCTACGGTGTGATGGTTGTATGTGTTTCTCCTTGATGCAAAACCACCCCCTTTGTTGAATTTACTTCCCAGTAAGCTAATCCCCCTCCACCCTTTGACCATAGCTGGCAAAGGAAATAAAGTCCCTATTGTTTTGAATCCATGCATTCTTTATTTATTTTTTAAAAAGTGAAATCACTGACAAGGTAGCCCAGGTGGAGTGGGAGAGGAGGGAAGGACAGGGCCACATTGCTTATTGTAGCCACACTACAAATCAAAGCTGTTTGAATGACAGCCTTCTGTTGCTTGGGCCATCCTCTGGAGTGGAGTGGCTGGGTGCCTGGAGCCTCTCCCCCCACTCCACGTTCTTGGGCATCTGGGTGAGGAGGATATGGAATTTGGCGAGGAGGGCAGGTGGTTATACAATGGATGCAGTGGCAGTCTGTGCTCTTGTTGCCTTTCCTGCAGCTCCACCAGATGCCTGATCATGTCCATTTGCTCCCCCATTAGCCTCAGCATCTCCTCCTGCGTGTTCTGATCATGCACACTGAATGCTTTCCTGGACTCTGCCACACATTCAGCTGTGTCCTATCAGTGCAGGAGGACTGCATAAGCTCGGAAAACATGTCATTGCGAGTGCTTTTTTTTTTTTTTTGCCTTCTAATCTGCGATAACCTCAGGGACGGAGATGATACGGGGAGCATAGAAACATTTGCACCTGCAGGGGGGATAAAAAGGGAGAGTAAAATTTAAGAAGATACATTTCTGAGAACAAAAGGGAGAATTTCACAGTGAATCAAGCAATTCACAGCAGACAGCACATGTGCTTTAGGTACAAGGTCGCATTTTGCCTTTTATATTGAGCGCCTGCCAATATGGTGACACATCACACGAGGCTGGGCAATAGAATTTGGTTTCCAGGAAGCCATGGTAAACCAAACGGTATGTGGGGTTGGCTTCTTCCGCCTTCATAACATGTGGGAATGGTTTCAAACTGCAGCACCCTCCTTTCCCAGAGCAAGCAATGCCAGTTGGGTTTGCCGTTTAAAAGAAAGGGGCTGCAGTTTTGGGTTGGATGTTCAGCATATACCCCTCCCCCACCGCATGGCTATTCTCTGGGATGATTCCTTTTAGCCACACGCAAACAGCCCAGCATGAACGGGTCCTTTTACTGTTCCCTTACAAAATTTCCCCTATTTCAACCAGGTGACCATGAATTATATCACTCTCCTGAGGCTGACACAGAGTGAATGTTAAAGATAAAGAGTGAATGTTACATGAATGCGACCAAAACCCAGGACCATTTGCTGCCATGCTTTGTGCTGCAATGATTCCGACTACTTGCTACTGGCTTGGCTTGGTAAAGTGTCCTACCATGGAGGACGAAATCAGGCAGCCCTCCCCAGAAACCTTCTGCAAAGGCTTTCAGAGTACCTCCAGGAGAGCTTCATGGAGATGTCCCTGGAGAATTCACGCTCCATCCCCAGAAACATTAACAGACTTTCCCAGTAGCTGTAGTGGCTGCAAATGCATCCCAATTCTTCAGGGCAAATCAAACATTAAACACAATTGCTTTTAACCACTGTAGTGTAGTTACAAATGTGCTCTCACCGGAGGTGCCTTCTCTGCCTTCAAGGTCCAGGAACCCGCCTTGGGAGGGTATTGGCTCCAGGGTGATGAAAAGGTCCTGGCTGCCAGGGAGAATGGATTCTCTGCTTGTCTGCTGTGCATTCTCCTCCTCCTCCTCTTTCTCATCCACAAAATCTTCCTCCGTGTTGCATGAGACTCTCCCTTGCAGGTGTCCACGGACAGTGGTGGGGTACTGGTAGAGTCCCCCCTTAGAATGGCATGAAGCTGATCATAGAAGCGTCATGTATGGGGCTCTGGCCCGGAGCAACCGTTTGCCTCCTTTGTCTTGTGGTATGCTTGCCTGAGCTCCTTAACTTTAACTGCTCTGTCTCCCTGGTGTAGCCTCTCTCCACCATGCCCTGGGTGATTTTGGCTTATATATTAGCATTTCTTCTTTTTGATCGGAGTTCTGTCTGCACAGATTCTTCTCCCCATACAGCAATCAGATCCAGTGTCTCCCGTTCGGTCCATGCTGGAGCTCGTCTGCAATTCTGGGACTGCATGGTCACCTGTGCTGCTGAGCTCGGTACGCTGACCAAACAGGAAATGAAATTCAAAAGTTCCCAGGGATTTTCCTGTGTACCTGGCTAGTGCATCGGAGTTGAAAGTGCTATCCAGAGTGGTCACATTGGAGCACTCTGGGATAGCTCCCAGAGGCCAATACCATTGAATTACACAATGCTGCGTCTGCACTACCCCAAATTCGACCCAAGAAGGTTGATTTTAGCATTACTTCCCTTGCCGGGGAGGAGTACAGCAGACTCTATTGGTCCTGAAATATTCCAGAGTTGCCACTAACCTGGTGCATGTAGGTAACTTGTCCTGCTTTGCCTACTGGTTCTGTTTCAGTGCTCAAGAAAATTTCTAAGTCTTTTGATTAGAGGCAGTCACTTTCACATAGCTCTGAACTGTTACAGAAAGAGGGCAGGACCTAAATTCCATTAAAGTCAATAGGCATCTCTCCATCCACTGCAATGGTCTTGGATGCAGGTGGGACATTTCATATGGTAAATGTTTCTTGTCTTTGAAAGCCACTCTCTCCTTTTTAAAGTTGCATTCTTTCTGGCAAAGACACCCCAGAATGCCTATTTCTTCAATTACTGAGATAATTATGGTGAACTAATGTGATGCTCTTCCCAGGTGACTTCCTTCCAGGAAGTGTTGAAAATACATTAGTCATGCTTCAAACCATCTGAACTCTTGAAGTCTTTCAAGACACAACCAAGTGTCTGCTTTTTTACTATGAGTTAGTGTGTCATTATATATTATATAAAATATAAAATTTCTTATTCAACATCTGCCTTAGATCAAGGAATAAACATAATGCCTGTGTTTTATAGCATCACTGAAGCCTTTGCATATACCCAGAGAGCCTTATTCAATCTTTTGCTTTGGAGATAGTGAGTTTCCTCTGCCATCACTGACTTCAGCACCTTGAAAGATCAAACCCATGCACTTCACAGACTTTCAACTCTTGAGGCATTTTTCAAATAACTCTCACTTTGTCTTGCTATTTGGTCCATACCGTCTTTTTTCAATCACTTTTTATAAAGAAGTTATATTCCTACTTAGTGACCTTTTGATATCAAGTGAAGATATTTGAGACTTAGTTGTAAATCCCAGTGATGATCACTTTAAACTATTTTTAAAACTATTTGTCACATTGTAATGCTACACTCATTATAATGACCCAGGTGGTGTTGTCTTGCGGATAAGACATTAGATGAAGCAATCAGACCTGGGGTCACAGCCTGTGACCTACTATGTGACGTTAAGGAAGTCACTTCACCTCTGATTCAATTTCCCCATCTCTAAATTAGTGATATTACTGCTTTTAAAGCATTCTGACATCTATGTAATTATGTGTATTCATATATATAATATTTGTACAAATTGATTATAACATGTGCACCAGACCTGCACCTGGTATGGCATAATTCCATTATAGCCAGTGAAGGTTTGCCAATTTACACCACTTGAGGATTCTGTCCTTTAAACTTTACAGGAAACTCATAAGTGAAGAACTTGTTTTAAAAGTTTAAAAAGTCCCTATTTCATACCAGAAATAAAGGTCATGGGTCAGTTTTCTGGGATCCTCACAATGATAAGAAATAACACGCAATCACTCAATATTAAAGCATCCCATCAAGGGGTAGGTAGGCTATAACTGTAGATACTCCAAGATTATAAAAAAATATAAACTGCATGCTGTGGACTTTACCTATAATGAGACTATTTCCATCAGATATTCCAGGTCTGCTCAAAGACCTAGTGCTATGAGCGTTATGATTTCAGAAGTAAGAGGATAATATAAAGAGATTCATTAATATTCCATTATTAACCCAGCCTGTTGTTGTTTCATATCATCTTTTTCAGTATTATGTCCTATCATAACAAGATGTTGGATTGAGGATATACTTTAACAATAAAAACAACAGGGACAAATGGAATTACAGTGTATCAACAATTAAGAAAAGTTAGTTTGTGCCCTCATTAACTTCAGTCTGGCTTTGTAAGTACCCATGGAATAAGATACTTAAGAGGCAAATTGCAAATTTTATTATTTGCACAGTAATATGCTACTTGGATAGTGATTGAAACTTGTGTCTTCCCAATTAATGCACTAGTAAGAATAGAAATCTGCACACATTCTACAGCTATTTTGAGCAAAGCAAATTAAGTGATAGGCTAAAAGTTCAGAGTCATTGCTCATTCAAATATCCATCTACTTTACACAAATCTGACTTTTCACCAGTCTTAAGTGTTTCAATGGGATCATCCAAAAGACTATTACATTTTCTTTACAAAAGTTCTACAGCTTTAAAACAAAACAAGTGTTAACTTAATTTTTTTACTTTTCTAACTGTACAAACTATAAGTGCTGATGTAGAAAGGGAAAGCCACTAGCATATTATCCTAAGAGCTATCACTATTCCATTTGATTCCCTTGAAAGGTTTTGGGTCCCAAAGAATTTGTAGTTTCAAAAAGGCATCATTTTCCCCATGTTAATACTAGAAAATAACAAGCTTAAAAAAAAGAATATGGCAGATAATAGCATCATCCAGAAATTAGGTTTTGGCCCACAAAGTATTATCTATATAGAAATTCTTGTCTTTATGTGCCTTATTTATTATTTTGCATAGTTGATGGCTTCTCCATCACTACTGTATTTATTGATAAGAGTGAGGAAAACAAATAAAATGGGGTAAATAGGAGCTAGACGAGCTGAGTCCATAGGCCTCAATAGATGATTTCTCACCAAAGTTCAGTTTGAATGTCATTTGTAGTGGGTGTTTTTTTTTTTTTCCATTTTGGGAATAAGCTCTTGTGGGATGGAAACTTTTTATATAACTGTTCTCTTTGGGGGAGTTCTATGGCCTGTGATATATGGGAGATCGGACTAGATGATCCTATTCTGGCCTCAGAATTTATAAAGCACAGCATCTGAGATGGGTCAAAGTACTTTGAAAAAATGTCTGAACTCCAAATACATGGGTACCAACTTAGCTATGATTATGCACCATTCAATATTATCAAAATACATGTACAGGAAATCAGCATCTCTCCCTGCTCTAGACTCCAGGAATGCAGTAAGTTTGCTCCCCACTCTACAATATTCTTGGGCATCTTCTCTCTTGTTGGAGAGGGATCCCAGCCCCATCACTTTCTTTCCTCTGCATAATGAAGGTTTGATCCCCAAATCAGTGAAATCACTGGAGGTTTTTTTTTTTTTTTACTTCAAATGGGTTTCATTTAGGCCCTCTACAATGTAACCTACTGGGAGAAAAAACTCCTAGGGGAAAGTTTACAGGGATGTGAAAGGAGACAGAACAATGTTTAGAGGGCAAAAAGGCAAAATACTAGCTTCTACCTTATCTCAGGCAGGAGACAAAGTGAATGGGCCTACTTGCAGTGTAGAACACTGCCCCAGGGTGTATAAAGGTGGCAGAATCAGGCACTTACAGGTTAGAATAGTTAGCACCTCTGGTAGGTGGGTACCTTGAGAAATGGGGAGCCGCAGGTGTACTCTTCCTAGTGAAGTCGTCTTGAATCTGCTGGACACTAGGTGGAAGGTGTTAGATCTATTGACTTAAATTCAGCCATGATTTATACACTTTGGGGATCTGCCTGGACTTGAAATGAAACTTAGCTGTAGCATTTTTAGCCAGCTCTTCTCTGAACCATTTTTTTAGAACTCATTTGCAACATGACAAATGCTTTCCTACTCAATGGTGATTACATTTATTTATTCACATGCTGTAAGGATCTCTGTCACTGGTAACAGGCAATTCAGAGCTTTTGTAAATCCAAGGAGAAATCAGGGATTTGAAAAGCTTCGTTGAAATCTAAACCTGCAATTATGGGTGTTGGTGTAATGGCACTCCTATCCGGCCTTAATCCTCATTACCGGCAATGGCATTCACACAATCTATCAGAGCTGCACACTTGGCTACAAATCACCTCCAGTGGCATATGCCTTTCAGTTTACCCAGTTTCACATTAAAAAGGTCCACTCTTAAGATATTTTTGTTTTTTCTTGTCTCTGTTCACAGAAGCACGGTAAGAATCATAAGTGGCCGGATTTGTTTTCATCTCCGATTTACTATATCTTAGTAATTTTGAACCCTCTGAAGGCAGTGAAGTATTTTTTAACATCTTTGGGCCCAATTCTGCCTTCTTACATAAATAACCTCATTCCACAAATATTACCATCTGGTCTCATGGCAGCAGGATCACATCTTGGGATAAGCTGTCATCACAAGTGTGTGTGCTCTTTTCATTGTTTCATCTTGTCCCATGTCCTACCCTATCAGAAACACTTATTTTAAGCATTAAGGCTATTCAGTACATACCTAATTTCTGGAAAATGCATGGACATCCTGAACTCTCAGATCCCAGGCACTGATATTCCAGTGACAACTGCTGTAGCCATTAACCCTTTCTGCAGAGTGGATATAACATGCCACCACATTCTTATCTGGTAATATGTGACACCCACTTTGGATGCAATTCAACTGAACAGGGCATGGATAGTTCATAGATCCCTTGCCTGCTTGTTCAACTTCTGCTCACAGAAGGATCAATGGACATAAGTGGAATATGCTGGACCTCCTGAAGGGGTGTCACACTGGCCTCACTCCCAGCATGAATCATGTGTAACTTGGGTCAGAATTCAGTTTCTTGGAGTGTGAATCTCTTTAATTGAGTCTTCACTCCAGAAATACATGAGTTTGAGAGACAGAGGAATTGTGAGCGATTTACTCATTGGTCTCTCTTTATCTCAGGTCATTGCTGCATTCTTTCCCCCTCCTTTCTCTGTACTTTGCTCTGTCTGAAATGCTCAGGAGTAAACTAAGCTGTGAAACAGCCCATTGACATAAGTTATTTCACCTTATGAGGAAGGCAGGATCAACTTCCTTGTCTGAGATTAGATATCAAGTAGTCAGATCACTCCCTGACAGTTACAGCACTAGACATTGCTTACTCCAGCTGGGGCAGATTACATAATCATTGGTGGGGCAATCACAGTGTTGGTGTCACTAGGCATCACCCTAGGTAACTCAGGGGGTTGGAAGACCACGAGAGTCGATGAAGCCCCCCCGCTCTAGGCCAAAGTGAACCGAAGCCCCTTCATGTTAAACTTTACTAACCTCACAGGCCAGCTGGGAAGCAATAGTAATAAGGCCTGCATGCTTCTGGCTGAAAGGCAAGATAACAGATCAAAGGGAAAAGGACAAGATAATGGTTCAAAGAAGAGTTACTAACGAGCTAGACTTATAGCCGCCAAGATGACTTAACTGCTTAAATGTAACTGCTGTAGGAGGAGGGAGGGGGAAAGGGAGGAAGGGGGGGTAGGGAAGAAAGGGGGGGAGAAAGTAAAGTATAAAAAGAGAAAAACTGCTTATGTTGGTGCGCTTGATTTGAGACATGCTGGTCTCCTAGTGCCTATTCAGAGCTCTTGAATAAACTTTGTCTGCTTCTCCACCATGGTGTGTTCATTGGTGCGAAGCACACCGGGCAACGAACCCCGCTGTTGCCCCCTCGGGCCCTCTGTGCTGGCAACAGTTTTGGCGTCCCTGGGTGGGCTCGAGGCTGAAATTTAGCCTTGCCTGGACCCCTCTCGGAGGTCGACAGATTGCAGTGACGACCGACGCCCAGCG
Organism: Chrysemys picta bellii; assembly: GCF_011386835.1. Taxonomy (NCBI): domain Eukaryota; kingdom Metazoa; phylum Chordata; order Testudines; family Emydidae; genus Chrysemys; species Chrysemys picta. The sequence continues at coordinate 46,709,431 of NC_088798.1, read as the reverse complement.
CGCACCAGTGACTTCATCGGGGGCCTCGGCGGAGACGCGGTTTGGTCGACCCTGGAGGGCACAATGGTGCAACACGCTCGTACAGTGGAAAAGCAGCTGCGGGCGACGGTGGGGAACCGGTCCCGTGGATAGGGCGACGGTGTGAAACCGGACCCTTGGATAAGGTAGGAACAGTCCAGTGGGGACTTTACCTGTTTTGACCTGGGGACGCCCAGTGTCTCCCTAGAGTATGGGGCAGGGACAGAGTACTTCAGGCAGGGCAAGGTGTACGCCCTTAGAATGCATTCTGGTGAACTGGAAAGTGTTTGAATCAGATCTATTAACTAAAAGTAAACTAAAAAGGTTCTGTACAGTAGACTGGCCTCAGTACCAACTAGAGGACCAGAAAAGGTGGCCACCGGAAGAATCACTTATAATACGATCCTTCAATTACTTCTGTTTTGTCAGCGAACGGGTAAATGGAATGAACATATGTATGCACAGTTGTTTATGTTATTAAGAAATAGAACAGATATTTTGCAAAAGTGTAATTTGACTCCGACAGGTTCAGTAGTAGCTATTGTTAGTCCCCAGAACCCCCCCACAACTGTAATGGCAGATCCGGTGTCCCCTTCGGCTATCACACCCCCACCATATAAAGAAAGGTTGTCTCGGGTTCCAGAAATCGCCCCCTCAGTGGAATTCTATCCGTTAATCACCGAGACCATGGTGTCCAGACATGGCTCGGAGAGGAATCAGGCCACTACTATGCAAGTTTATACTCATGTGTCGACCTAGCAGCCTTTAAGGCACAGGCAGGGGAATTCTCCATGAACCCAAGCAAGTTTATCTTAGTTTTTGAAGGGTGTCTGGCCAGCCACAAGCCTGACTGGGACGACTGTAATATCCTCATGAGGACCCTGCTGTTGCGGAGGAGGAAAAGGAGAAAAAGCCAAAAACTAAAAACGTAAAAAAAAAAAAAAACTGTCTGGGATTGGGAGCTTATGACCGATATCAAGCCAGTTTGGCGGAGACCATCTAAGGAGGTCAAAGAAGATGAAGTAACCCTTACCTTACCCCTGAGAATGCCTGGATAATGACCCTTACAATTGAGCCCTCAGCCATGCAAGCCCCAGAGTGAAGCCAGTGGAAGGACAAAAGGAGGGTTAAAAAGCAGCTTTGCTGGACAGTGTTGACCCAGGGATTTAAAAATCCCCACACCCTTTTTGGCCAGGCCCTGGCCAGAGATTTGGAGGAGTGGGACAATGAGGACAAGGTCCTCCTCCTGCAATATGTAGATGACTTGTTAATTGCCACTGTGGGTCTAACCCCTTGCCTTAAAGCCACTGTGAGCCTCCTGAACTTTGTTGGACTCCGAAGATATCGAGTAGCACTGAGTAAGGCTCAAATTGCCCTCCCAGAAGTACAATACTTAAGATTTCACATAAGGCAGGGGGAAGCGTCAGCTTTCAAACAAAAGGAAGGAAGCTATCTGCCAAGTTCCTATCCCAAGCAATCGTAAACGGCTTAGGGCATTTCTGGGTATGGCAGGCTTCTGCAGAATATGGATCCCAGAGTTTGGACTGTGGCTAAACCCTTGTACGAATGCATTAAGGGAGCGGATCACGACCCCTTTCACTGGTCCTCAGAAGCTGACAAGGCATTTAAGGTTTTAAAAAGGAAAGCTATTGGACACCAGAGGTTGTACCGAATGAACTCCTCAAAAGTGGGTGTGCTCATCCTGGTTTGTTGCTCCAAAGCTCTGTATAGAAGTTATTTTACTGGAAGGGTGTACATGGCATACATTGAGTAATAAGACTAATGTACTGTATAATGGCAGTGTGTATGTGTTCATTGTCGGGAAAAGGTGTATGAGTGAAGAGTGGAAGTTTCCTTTGTAGGTTAAAAGAAGCCAAGAAGGGGAGAAGGAAAAAGAACAGAACGAGTTAACTGAGGGAAAAAAAATATAGCTAGCAAGCTCAGTCCAAAGATAAGATGCTGGCCCCATCCAAGGACACTGTTCACAGCTAAGACTTGGCTGACAACCAAGAAAAGGGGGGCCTGAATGTGCCCAAGCAACTATGAGATCTGCAAAACACTGCCAGGCATTAATGAAATGTGTTAGGTTTCTTTTCTCACAGATAAAAGAAGTGCTAACCAAAGACCCTAGCAGCCATGCCATTCTTTGAAACAAGGAGACTGAGTCTACATAAAGTCCATCAACGAAAGACTGCTTTGGCTCCACACTGGAAAGGCCCTTTCCAAGTCCTGTTAACCACTAACACCGCTGTGAAGTGCCAAAGACTGCCTACCTGGACCCATGCTTCTCACTGTAAAAAGACCCCTCCACCTCGGGAGGACTCTCCGACTGATAAGCCTATGTCTCCTCCTAGCTCTGCTGTGCCTTCTGGACAGCAGGAAAAAGAAAAAAAGGAAAAGACAAGGTGAAGTGCTAGTAACCTCTCCCCTGTATGATGCTGAACCACACTGTTTCAGGAAAAGAGAAGAAGGAACACTTGCTTCACTGAAACCACAAAGTCCAGGAATTCCTGACTACAAAAGACATTAAGAACTGACCCTGGTGAAGAAACAAAGAATTATACGCTGGCAGAGAGGCTCTAACCCAGTTTATGAGTAAATATTTTCTAACCTCTGGACTTAGACTCATAGCATCCCAGGTACAGGCTGAATGTCTGCTCTGCCAAAAGAATAACCCTCGACTTGGAGTGTCAGTGCCATCAGCCACTCTGAAACCTACCCCAGGCCCGGAATTGGTTTGGCAAATAGATTTTACTGAGTTCCCCCGAACCCAAGGGTTCAGATACCTCCTCGTCTTGGTGGATCGATTCAGCGGATGGCCCGAAGCCTTCCCATGCCGTAACAACACTGCCAAAATGGTGGTCCTCAAATTTGTCAAGGAGATCATTCCCCGCTTCGGGCTCCCCCACTGGATGGAATCTGACGACGGAACACACTTCACGTCACAAGTCGTTCAAAAGATATCGAATGCCCTACAGATCCCCTGGAAGCTCCACACTCCATGGCAACCGCAGGCCAGTGGGGTAGTGGAGCGTACAAATCAGACTCTTAAGCGACACCTCTCAAAGGTCTGTCAGGAGGCTTCTCTTTGATGGCCTGATGCTTTGCCCCTCGTTTTGCTCCGCGTCCATGCTCTCCCTAAGGGCAGGTTAGGGCTCAGTCCCTTCGAGATTATGTTTGGAAGGGCATGGCCTCTGAACGGTACACCGGTTCTGGCAGGGAAGTGGGAAATGGGGTACGGTTTCTTATCTCAGTACATGTGCTCTCTGTCTGCTGTTCTTTCTTCTCTCCACAGGTATACCAAAGATTCACAGCCTCTTCTGCTGGATGCCCCGATCCACTCCTTGCAGCCAGGCGATTCTGTACTCGTTTGGACCTGGAAGGACAAGCCTCTCCAAGAGCAGTGGAAGGGACCCCACACCATCCTGTTGGTTTCCCATACAGCAGCAAAGGTCGAAGGACACAAAAACTGGATCCATCACTCTCGTCTAAAAGCAGTGCCTGCTCCTGAACAGTGGACCGTCCAGCCTGCTGAAAAAAATTCCAGCGACAATCTGGGACTTAAACTGTTATTTAAGTCACAATAAGGTTTGCTGGGAATGCCTTGTGCTCCCTTTGGACAGTCGCAGCGCACTCTCTGCGAGAACTCTGAGCATTGGTTGTGTTTATTTTCACAGGGCTGGCCTAACCTATTGGCCTGGTCCCTTTTGTTTTTAGTCTGCCTGCTATTGGTAATTGTGATTTTGTGGGTATTTGGGGAATTGTAATTGTTAGACCCCAGGGTCACCTGCCCAAAATGGAATCAGGTCCAGGGTCTGCCACTGTGTTACTCTTTGCCATAGGGGCACTCCTCTCATTAATTCCCGTTTCCCCCCAGGCACACGCAGGATAAAAAGGAATCCCTATCAACTTAAAAACAAATACGTTTGAGGCCCTGAAGGTTTGCTTTGCCCAAGAATTTAACCTCTCTAACTGCTGGGTTTGTGCTCAGATCCCACAGCATGCCACTGGGTTGCCCTGGAGAGTTGTTCCCCCAAAATCCCGACATACCCTCTCATTAATAACCCCAGCTCCATGGTACTCAATCGTATCTTGTCCACAGAATATGAGAAAACTCAGCCAAAGGCTTGTTGCGTATTCTCAAAGGAGGGAGTTGTTGGTGTCACTAGGCATCACTCTAGGTAACTCGGGGGGGTTGGAAGACCACGAGAGTCGATGAAGCCCCCCCGCTCTAGGCCAAAGTGAACCGAAGCCCCTGCATATTAAACTTTACTAACCTCACAGGCCAGCAGCTGGGAAGCGATAGTAATAAGGCCTGCATGCTTCAGGCTGAAAGGCAAGATAACAGATCAAAGGGAAAAGGACAAGATAACGGTTCAAAGAAGAGTTACTAACGAGCTAGACTTATAGCCGCCAAGATGACTTAACTGCTTAAATTTAACTGCTGTAGGAGGAGGGAGGGGGAAAGGGAAGAAGGGGGGGTAGGGAAGAAAGGGGGGGGGAGAAAATAAAATATAAAAAGAGAAAAACTGCTTATGTTGGTGCGTTTGATTTGAGACATGCTGGTCTCCTAGTGCCTATTCAGAGCTCTTGAATAAACTTTGTCTGCTTCTCCACCCTGGTGTGTTCATTGGCGTGAAGCACACTGGGCAACGAACTCCACTGTTGCCCCCTCGGGCCCTCTGTGCCGGCATCAACAGCTAACAGGTCCTGAAGCAATAAAGATACTGTTGCTTCATAAAAAATGTGAAAAAGGTGACCACAGTTCAGAGTTCCAGAGTTGCAGATCAGTTAGAACAGAAGCCAGAGTGTAGCCCCAGGAATAGAGGTCACTCTTGTGGGTAGTTCTCAACAACCTGAGGAACAGTAACACCCTTTGTTCTATTTTGGTTATATGTGTCGTGCACCTTAGATCAAACATGCGTGAATCATTTTGGGAGAAAACCTAGACCATCCAACTGACCACTGTCAGATGCTCCTCTGATTTTTGAAAGTGAGGTTTGCCTGCTGCTAGTGTTTGCTAGATGTTAGTTAAAGACTAAAAGGAACTTCTAAGGAGGAATCTTCATTGAGTTGTAGAAACAAACAGTCATTTCCCCTTCTGGTATTGTAGCATGTGACTAATTTTTCTACCAAGTAAATGATTTTTAAAGACAAGCCTTCACTAGCAGGAGATCATTCCATGGAGCCTGTTCTGAAACATAATGGCTCTATTTAGATCTATGCCCGTGAAGTAGTAAATTGCATTCTATCTTTCTAAATGCTCCACTTTAAAAAAAGATTTAGACACAATCAATACAGTGCAAGTACACTGCTGTGTACCTTACTGTTATGTTTCAGAAATGTAATCTAATGTTTGATGCTCTGAGTATTAATACAATTTAAAATTTGAAACATTTTTTTGGACAGTTCAGGCTCTTTGCCAATTTTTTTATTTATCCATTTCCTTTCATTTTGAGATTCTGAATTTTTCTGTTATCCTCTCTCACTTTTCTATGTTCCTTTTAATCTCATCAAGAAATCTGTATGTTCAGTTACAAGGTGTTTTAACCACTTTTTTGTAGTATGTTTGTGACAATTGAATACTCATATTCCCTACTCTTAGCCAACTTGGTGGATTTTTTTCCCCTGGATATTCTGATGCAGTATAAAATATTTTTATTAGATATCTGTGCAAGCAAAGTTTCTTATCTATGTCAGTGTCTGCTGATTGCAATGAAACAGGGACAACAAACATCAGAAAATAAGAAAACTTGGTGGTCAGTGTCATTTTAAAGCAGTTTCATGACTACTCTAAACTACGCAGGCTATCTATGGTCCTCACAGGACTGGGGATTGTTGTAGTGCATCATCATTTTGGCTATGCACTCAAACTAGCAAGAGGGTGAGAGAAGATGGTTATATCAGTCATATGCCACCTGAAAACTCCATCATGCTGGGGGAAATCCTTATCTGTGAATACCTGACCCTTTATGTTCCTTTTGTACAGCTGATTGTGCAGAGAAGCTGGGAGGGTGAGAGAATCTGAATAAAGAATGGGTATAAATCAGAATTTGTCCCACTTTCTTGACATCTAAATACTGAAAAGAGGGTAGCCCGCCCACCATTAGCAGACATCTCATGCATGTGTTATAGATTCAAGAAACTTCATGAAGAAAAGCAAAATATGAAAACGTCACAAGAAGATACAATATAATGGCAATCATTAAAAAGACACATTTCTGACCTGGCAGGTAGTCACTTGGTGACCTGGCATGGTCCAGGGTCTCTTAAACCTGAATATTTTGGATTTGTGGACACTCTGCCTCCTCACTACTCCCCAGGCTCTGTGAACATCATAGCAGCATGATTCATTGAAGAGTTGTGCTACCAATACCTCCTTGGTAGGGCTGACCGGGAAAAAAAAATCCATTTTAGGAACAATTTTGAAGTTTACTTTTATTCTGCATCAGAACAAAATTGAGACCCTTTGATTTTTTTTAATGGGATCTGTACACCTATATAGCCCAGTAGTTAGGATATTTACCTGAGATGTGGGTGACTGAGGTTCAAGTCCCTGTTCTGCCTGATTTAGGGCAGGGACTTCAGTCTGTGTCTCACATTCCAGGCAAGTGTCAAAACCACCAGTCAATCTATCTCTAATTTACATCCTGGACCTGAGAAACTTGCCCAAGGAAAACTTCATCAAAGCAAGTACATTTCCACATTACACTTCAGTTTCAATGTAATATTTTTCACTGGGAAAAAGTCTTCATGGAAAACTTTTCAACCAGCTTTTTCCTTGTCTCCTGCTATCCTTCCAACCTGGCTGGTTGGGTCAAATCCTATCCCCCTTGAAGTCAGAGAGAGCTTTACTATTGAAGTCCACAGTGCCAATCTTTGACCATGTAGTAAAAGGGCTAAAACAGATTGGAAGGAGAGGTCCCACCATGCCAGTCAAACAATGGAGGGGAGCACAGTTGACCCATGCAGAAGAGCTCCTTCTGCTTTTAGCAGAGGAGTGGGCAGCTGTACCTCCACATTATTTTAATCTTTGGTTATGGCACAACAGGTAAGATAATGCTGACCCAATCATCATTAGCTCTATAGATGGGCTTGGGTGAAGAGGTAGGTTTGAATGCTGCAGAGGCCAGCTGTAACTCCTTTTCCACTGCCCAGGTCTGCCCTCTAAATCTAAAACTGGATTCATTGCGACCATCTGTGGTGGGGAGAAGCAGGGCTGAGGGAAGTGTGAGCTAAACCCTCTACTTCACCAGCCAAACACATCTGATTTTGTTCCCTCACAATTTTTGTAGAAATCTCCACCAGAATGTCAGTTGTGAAAGTTTATCCATGTTGTACCTGCTAATAGATCTGTACTTTCTCCAGAAGACTTTTTAATGCTGATAAGTCTAATAAGCTATGGAATCATTGTTCCATGTTTGGGAATTATGGCAATTTTCATATTGCCAGGACTGGTTCACTCTATCACTCTACCAAAACAATCCATCTGCTTGTAACTCAGTATTTACAGTGGAAGTGTTCCATATAGAAAATACATTCTACTCTGGGCTGATCACGATTTAAAAAAAAAATCACCCTAATGGCATTCCCAGAGGTAGTTTTAGTGTTTACTTGCAGGATATTTTTGTTTATACTGAATCATGTGTTCTACAGTGGCCACTGTAAATTGATCTCAACTCTCTACCATGGAGATGCATCCATTGCTTCAATTTTCCTTATGTATCTTTTTCCAGATAGATACCATGATCTGACCCTTCAGCCATATCAGAAGTCTTCCCCTTCAAGAGCAAAGATAGGCATCCAAGCAAGAGATCAGCAGTCCTCTTTGGGTTCATGTGTCCTTCTCTCAGGATCTGCCTTGCTTTTTCCATTTCATACAAGGGAGTGAACAAGGGCTTCCTCTCATCCTCTCTGGAATCTCCAGCCTAAATCCATAAGGTAAGGATAGACATCAAAATCAAACCTTAAGCCCATACCCCAGGTCTCTTCCTTCAATTAATAAATTCATAGATTACAAGGTCAGAAAGATGATTGTGATATTCTAATCTGACCTTTCATATAAGCAAGCCATATAACTTCCTAGAGCAGATATTTTAGAAAAACACATCCAATCTTGATTTAAAATTTGTCAGTGATGGAGAATCCACCATAACTCTTGGTAAGTTATTTCAATGGTTAATTATCCTCACTATCAAAAATGTTCACCTGCCTAGATTCAACTTCCAGCCATTGGATCATGTTCTACCTTTCTCTGATAGATTGAAAAGTCCATTATTAAATATTTGCTTCCCATGTCGATACTTAGACTATAATCAAGCCTCTTTAACCTTCTCTTTGTTAAGCTAAATAGATTGACTCAAGGAGCTCAATCACTATAAGGCATGTTTTCTAATCTTTTAATCATTCACATGGCTCTTCTCTGAACCCTCTCCAATTGATCAACATCCTTCTTGAATTGTGGACACCAGACCTGACAAAGTATTCCAGCAGTAGTTGCATCGGTGTCAAATGCAGAGGTAAAATATCCTCTCTATTCCTACTTAAGATTCCCCTGTTTATGGATCCCAGGGTCACATTCATTCTTTTGGCCACAACATCACACTGGAAGTTCATGTTCAGCTCATTATCCACCATGACCCCCCCAAATTAATGTCAGCCCTGAATTCTTTGTTCCTCGGTGAATACATTTACATTTAGCCATATTAAAACACACGGTTTGCACACAGTTTATCAAGAAATGTGGTTTTTTTCAGAATCAGTCACCTATTCTCTTCATTATTTAATGCTCCCCCCAATTTTTGTGTTATCTGCAAACTTCATCAGTGATTTTTCTTGTTCTTCCACTGATCAAAATTTTAAATAGTGTAGGGCCAAGAACCGATCTCTGCAAAACCACACTGAAACACATCTACTTGACTACTCCCCATTTACAATTACATTTTGAGACCTATGTGTTAGCCAATTTTTAATCCATTTAAATGTGTGCCATGTTAACTTTATATCTTTCTAGTTTTTTAATCAAAATGTTGTGCCTTGCCAAGTCAAATGCCTTACAGAAGTCTATTATACCAACATTATTACCTTTATCAACCAAACTTGTCATTTTGTCAAGAAAAGACAAACTGGGGTAAAACAACCTAATAGGACCTTCTTATATCCTGCCTCTTCACAGTCCTTCAGGGCTCAGTGTTTTCCAAGTCTTAGTGGAGAATCCCATACGAGGATCAATCTCTCCTCCCTCCATAGAGGGAAGGATGCCCCTAGTAATTGCTTCTCAACATGTTTTGCCACAGCCTAGGCCCACATAATCCTCTAGCATCTATAGTCCCCAGCATGATAGTCCATAATGGGACAGAACTTGGAGCATGGATGTGTTGGCTCAGGGTTGGCCTTAAAGGGATAGTACACTGTGACTTTCAAGGAAATCTGAGGAAGAAAGAGAGCAGGGGCTAGTCTTCCATACTAATACAGTGAGAAATTATTGAATTGTGGACAAAAGGCGAAAGAATTAGTAATTTCAATGCTGTTGTGGAGTGTGTTACTGAGAGATTGTATTACCGTTAAGGACCAGAGAGGAATCCACTCCAGTATAAGTTTCAGCTATTGGATTCTGCGTGTTTCTCATTTCAGAGCTTCTGTATTAGGAAAACTTCACTGGTTTCACTAAACTGATTTAAAACTGAACTAGTTAAATTGGCATAAATGCCTTACCTGTTTAACCCTTGTTTAAATTGGCTTAATTTGCATTTGTAAATTGTCAAATTAAGCAAAGGTTAAACAGGTTTAAGTGAATCTATATTAGGTATTTGTGCCAGTTTAGACTAATTAAAATCAATTTAGTGCAACTTTTCTAATGTACAATATATGGTTACAATTTTATCAGTTTACTCAGTTGCTTTTATAGTACATGTATATAACCTTTCATTGAATATATGTACTGAGGTACTGTTTTGACACAAATTATCATTCTGTCCAGTCATCTTGTTTGGAACAGAATAGGGCACCTGTGCAGTCAATCTCTTTAAAAGGGAATTTTTTAATGAGCCAGGATGCAGCTGCAGTCAGCTTCAGACATGTGGAATATCCTTGATGAGTGCCCACTGACTTATTTCGATGACAGGCTACTGTCTCTCCACATGGCTGATGATGATGCCATCAAAAAGCTGTGCACGTTGTGCCTAAGCTGATATCTATACTGTTCTTCTTCGCTCACCCCCCAAAAAATTGTGTGTGTCCCTACAAACCCAAACTTTGTGTGTCATGGCGGGGAGCTGAGGGGGAATTACTGTTTTTCACTTCCTGGTGTGGAGGCATACAGACTTCAAGTCTAGCTTTAAGTGGTAATATTTCAAGGCTTTGGGCTTGAATACATAACTAATTCTTAACCAATCAAATCATGAATTTCCAAGCCACTCACATGCAACTAGCTTTTTAAATTTCATTATATGATCAGGGATTAAGTTGTGTGACTGGAAATATATATTCCATCTCTGAATTATAATCTTCTATCCTCACCTTTTTTTTTCCCTCAAAGGTGCTATGCGAATTCTAAGTGTTCTCTCCAAATGTTGGTCAGCACTTGTATTACTTGAATTGGTAAATAAACATAAATCAGTAAGAATGTGGAAAATCAATTAACTAAACAAACTGCATAGCCCCCCCCCCAAAAGATGTAAATTCTAAATGCTGCAGATGCAGTCAGCTGCATCTATATTTACGTTTACTGAGATAAGAAAAGTTCTATTTATACATTTTAACATGCAAGGCATTTGCTAAAGAGTAAACTTAAGTTGCTGTTGGGAAAAATGGGATAATTCTGGTTCATAATTACTCTTGTATGTTTTGATTAGAGAAGAATATAACATTTCATTATATTAACACCTACAATAATGCATAGTTCAAGCTTTTCAAACACAATTAGAGAATTTTAATTGGAGAAACAAGTATGACATTAATTGAATATCATGTGTGCATTACCTAGTGTCCAAACTACAGAAATAATGCAACTGTCTATGTTCATATGTATATATGAGAGAGAGAGATATCTTATTTTGTGTGATTCCTTCCTCCCCTCCCCCCGCCTGTAAATCATACAGCATGCATATATGGTGTCTAATGGTTGTTAGATTATTCAGATCTTTCGACCTGATACACCCTTATCCTACATCTTAATACATGTCTGACTACTCGAGACAGACTCATGAGTTGATAGCATTTTGCACTGGTGTAAATGACTACATAAAATGCCAGTTTGGATACTAGCTACAAATTCCCTATCTTGCTGGAAGCAGAGAAGATTTCATTGATTCCAGTGGGAGTTAGGCACTGTGACAGAATGTACCCATGTCCACACCCTACACACTGTTGTAATAATCTTTGTACCCAGCATGCCTTGTGCAGTATCATTGAAAACTCAGAATTTGCTGGTTATTGTCCTGATAAAATGTACATGGCAACATTGTATAAGATTGCACTTTATGGTGGTGTTAACACATGTTCCAAACTGAGGTTGGTAAACAGGCCTGTCTCAAACAAAGGAATGTGTGCTCTGCTTAATTTGCATTTAAGCAGTAAATGGAGTCATCAAGCAGAGAGGGAAACAAAAGCAGCTTCAAAAGGTGAGGGGGGGAAAGCAGCAGGGAACATCCTTCCCCATAGATTCAGTCACCTGAATCTCAGCTGGAACTGTTTTTCAAGAGGGGTACTGATGCTATAACAAGGAGTAGGGTTTCCAACCCTCCAGGATTGTCCTGGAGTCTCCAGGAATTAAAGATTAATCTTTAATTAAAGATTGTCATGTGATGAAACCTCCAGGAATACATCCAACCATAACTGGCAACCCTAAGAAGGAGGGATAAAAACCCCACGGGGTGTGTTTGTTCTCTCTCTCGCTATCGATTCACTGCACCAGAAGGGACAAAGGAAGCGGTCATTAAACTGAAGAAAGGATTCTGATCTAAGAAGTTGGGTCAGTAAGACTGCTGAGAGCATATGCTGAGAAAACTTTGCTTTGAATTTAACAGAGTTAAGTTAGGCACCAGTTGTGTTTCATCTTCATTTTTCTTTTAACCATTTCTGGCTTTTATGCCTCACTATTTGTACTCAAAATCAATCTCTTTGCAGCTAATAAACTTGTTGTGGTGTTTTATCTAATCCACTGTGTTTTGAGTTGAAGAGTCTGGGAAACTCTATTTGGGGTAACAAGATGTGTGCATATTATCTCTCTTGATGACATGACAGACTATATATAAACATATATTGTCCAGGAGAAGGCTGGGCAGTACGTGACATAGAATTTCTGGGGGGAAGTCTAAGACTAGGAGTGTGTTGGGGTCACCCTGCAGTATAACCGAGGCTGGTAAGAGCCAAGGTATGGCTAGCCGGCTGCAGCGCACACACAGACATAGGTGGGAGTGACTTAAATGTTGGAGGCTATTTGCGAGCAGTTCAGACTGAAGACTACAGCAGCTAAGCATTGTAAAGGGCACCCCAGGTTAGAGGGCAGGGTGACACAGCTACTCATTAGTCTGGATTGTACCCTGGTATGTCACAGGCAACTACATACCTTTTTGAGGCTTCGTGGACTGGAATTGCTGCTACCTGTGAAATTCTTGGATTGTTTTACTTAAGAGATTCTGAAGCATTTGGAAGGGAACTGTGGGGCTGTAGTCCTCTGGCTTTGAGGAATCCAGGTGTCACTTGATGCCATACTTTAGAGACAAGATAGTTATCTCCATGAGAAGATGGGAGGGGAGGGATGTATCTGTTATGGAACAGTGACAGAGTGGGGAAATCTGTGTGGGGAGACCCAATTAAATTACCACAAGGAAGTAATTACCACTAATAGCTCCACTATGATGTACATAGAAGTGTGAACTGCTTCTCCCACAGCCTCTCCAGAACTAAACTGAATAATCACCTGTAAAAGTACAATAGACCGTGCAATCATCTGATAAATAATTCTTGCCCCCTACAGCAAGTAGATGTATCCTGGCCATTTCATCAGATCCTATCCTAATTCTTCCCTCTGTCCCTCTTCTGCTTCCCAATTCCGTATTAATCAGCTTTTTCATTGACTGCAAGCATGGGTTGCTAAAGAAATCTAAGTACTCTTTTTAGAGAGTTTGGACTGAATGGCTTTTTTGGGCTAGGGAAAACCACTTTGACAACAGAGGGGACAAAAATGTTTTTTCTGAAGATTATATAGCTTGTTTGCATCTATTATATCTGGTTTCCTGAACCTTCAGCTAGATAGATGTCTCCTGTTGCTGCCTTAGTGGCCAATCTGGCCACAGTTTTCATACTTGAGGGCCCAATGTGGGGCACAAATTATAAGGCTGAAATTTTCAAAGTAGCATAGGGAATTTAGCGGCTTCCATTTATTTCAGTGGTCGATGGGCAGTTAAGTTCCTTGCACTGCTCTGAAAAATCTCTGTTATGTCATGGCTACAGGTGATTAGAACAAAAGACACTTTCAGTGAGCACATTGGAGAAGGTAGAGGAAATCTCTCGAACAGCTCTACTAAACATGGATTTGAGTGCCTAAAGCTAGATACCTATGTTTGAAGATTGAGAGTACTTGGGAGGAATTATTTGGCCTTTCACATCCAGCATGACAGAGCATGGCTGGGGCCAAATGTTGTGGAGGTAGTGTTGCTGCTGCTGTGTTGCTCCTGCATCAGGGGTCCCCCCACAGGGACTTGCCTGGCTTTGCCTCACTTCTAGCAGCTCTTGTTCTAGCTCAGGGATGGAGAATGACACTGCACCTGGGTGGGCCAGGTTGGAAGGTCGGAACTGAGCATGGTGCACATTCAGCAGGGGAGACGCTGGGACCAGTGGCTGCAGTGGAGATGGCTCCACTGAGGTTGACAGTGTGTACCATATGAAATATTTCTTAGTATGCCCCAGATTTCAATGAAAGTTTAGGAGCCTAAATACTTTGGAGGATCTGGACCTGAGTGATAGCTCCATAAGCCTTATAATTCAACTTCTTGCGGGGTAAATTCAATTGTTTTTAAAAGAAGGGGTGAAGGGAAGTGGAATTCCAAAGCTCCTGGGTCATGCCAATTCAATTAATCTTGTATTATAGGCAATCAAAAGCTCACACAAAAAAACCATTAACCAAAATATTGTAGGTACTGTAGCAGAGCTCTGACCTTGCCCCCGTGTGTCCTGCGCTTCTACGTGGTATATGCTAGCCTCAGTGGCTCACTGTGACCCTCCATATAGCCCTCTCTCTCTAGGGCCAGGGTTACAGTCTACTGAGCCCTTTTCATCATAGGCCAGCAAGGAGGTTGGCGAGAGAACTCCCAGTCTCTGTTGTCCCTACGGGCTTGTTTTGGAACAGTTTAGCCTTCTGTCCTGACAGGAGCCTGACTTCCCCTCCCAGGAGGTGTTCCTGTAGTGGTGGGTTGGGGGGAACCCAGGCCTGCCCTCTACTCAGGGTTCCAGCCCAGGACCCTAATGGTAGCAGCCAACCTTTCACTGCCAGAATTGCTACATTTCCCTGGGCCACTTCCCCACAGCTCTCCTACTTCTCCCATCTTCACCCTTACCAATAACTTGAGGGTATCTTCATTAACCAGCCCTTCAGGCATACTTCCTCTCCTCTGCCTGACTGGAGTGAGCCCTTTTTATAGTATCAGCGGGCCTTAATTGGAGTCAGGTGTTCTCATGAGCCTGGAGCAGCCCCTGCTCTGGTCAGTCAGGGAACAGAAAATTGTTAATCCAGTGGCCAGTATATCTGCCTTCTGCTATTCTGCTGTACCCAACTGGCCTGGGTCTATCACAGTACTTTTCACTTTGTTGTTCCTGCTAAAAGAATATTTGGGTTCTTCAGTCTTTGTTCAAAAGACTGGTGTTAAAAAAAAAAATTAAAAAAAAAAACTAAAAGTGAACAAAATATTTTTTTTAACTGATATACCATAAAGCTAGTAAACAAAGACAGTCATGCCACTCAAATGATATAAATACTCTCCAATATTTACTTTCACTGGAAGTTACTTGAAACATTCCTTTGAAATGTTTTCTTTCTATATTCTACATTCTGCAGTAAATAGCACAGTTCCTGAACTTCAAATGCACAATTACATGACAGAATGCAGTACAAAGCTCATCAAAGGAGATCAGCCTTAAAAAGTATTCTCCCTTTCTTTATATGCACATTTGCTGTAATATCTAAGGTGCTATATGCTTATAAAGTTGATCATTCACAGAGAGGTAAACTTTTTTTTTTTAAATAGTTGATATACAAATGTATATAGTAAATCCATTATCAGCTGTTGCTTAGCCTACTGACTCAAATTGTAATTATTACAAGATAATTGGCTTTAATAATGCATAATCTTATTAGCTGTAGATGGTAAAAGACATTGACACATAGTTACAATTTAGTAGAATCTGGTCATTTTTAAGGTTTACATTACACAAAACTACAATATTTTAGCTTTTGTTTTGATGCTGTCATCAAATTCATTTAAATTTTTTGTTTGACAAAAGCATTCAAACTTCTTGGGATCTTGAATACAATCACAGCAGAGACAGATATATCTCTTATTGCTTGTCTGAGCACAAAAAGCATAGGAACAACCCTAGAGAAAGAAGAATTAAAAATCCACTCCCTGGCTGTGTACTTTAAAATCATTTTCATGCTTCCTTACTACAGCATGGAATCAGGTCATGCTAACAGAGCAATGTAATTAACCTTCTTTATAAATTAATTCTAATGTGTTATGTAGTGCCCAGAATTTGGATAGAATTCTTTCTACTTTGTTGTAGGGTTTCTAGCAGCTGCTTTGTGACTTGAGGATTTCAAATAGCTTTCACTCTTCTTAAACCAGCCACCTAGGATGTGGGGCAAGGGAATGGCTAAATGTGAAGTGTAGTCATATATTATTACGTATAGGATCAATATTTCAAAAGGCAAACTAAGATCTCCCAGAAAAGAAGGATTTGCCATATTTTCTGTGAACTACAAAGGTAGGATAGCTGGAAATTATTATTTTTTTCTTGTCACTTGTGCAGGAAAGATTCTATATTGTCTAATGATGGCAGTACAATCAATTATGCATGTAGCCAGCATTAAGTAGAAAAGCAAAGCTCATTAATGAAATCTCTGCCTAATCCATAAAAGTGTCAAATCTATTGGTAATATTGCTGTGAAACTGCATTTTGTGTGTGTATAGATTGTTCCAGAACTTTGTGTATGTGCAGTGGGAGAGCCATCTTTTCTCTCACTTATATACCTTCCTTAAGGGTTACGGCCAAACATAAGCCATGCACTCTGTTGTGTGCAGGAATTGCTCCATTCACACAACCAGAGGAGGTGAGTCATTAGCCCTGTCTAACTATTTGTGGTACTCAAGGCCCCATCATCACTGTCCAAACTCCGCAAAATCTTTAATATATGTATCTTCTTGCTACTCTTGAGGTAGCACAATACTATGTATGCCCATTTTACACATGGGAAACTGAGGTACAGAGGCTAAGTTATTTGCCCACTGCCACACAATAAGCATGTAGCAGATCAGGGAATTGAATACAGCTCTTCCATGTCTAGGTTAGTGCCCTAACTTCTGTACCCCCTTTCTCTTCATCCTTTACCTCCCCACACCCTTCACCAACATGTAGAACTGCGTAGGCTCATTGGTGGGTACAGATGCTAACAGCCTAAGGGATGGGGTAGGCGATATACTCCATTATATGGGCTGGATAGCTGGGGTAGGGTAGGGGGGAACAGAGGCACAATTCTTTCCAATTTCCCTATAGGGCAGCATGGCATTGCTGTTCCCCCAACCTACTACAGTGTGTGAAGGACACTAGTTCAGACACTGCTTCTATCCCAATATGGATATCTTCCCCCCCCCCCCCCGCCCCACCACCCGAGTATATAAACCTGTCAAGGCTGTATCCCTGCTTTGAACTTTAGGGTACAAATGTGGGGGCCTGCACGAAGACTTCTAAGCTTAACTACCAGCTTAGTTCTGGTCCGCTGCCACCATTCTCAAAAACTAATTCCCTTCCCTGGGTAGCCTTGAGAAACCTTTCACCAATTCCCTGGTGAATACAGATCCAAACCCTTTGGATCTTAAAACAAGGAGAAATTAACCATTCCCCTCCTTCCTCCCACCAACTCCTGGTGAATACAGATCCAACCCCCTTGGATCTAAAAACAAGGAAAAATCAATCAGGTTCTTAAAAAGAAGGCTTTTAATTAAAGAAAAAGGTAAAAATCATCTCTGTAAAATCAGTATGGAAAATAACTTTACAGGGTAATCAAACTTAAAGAGCTCAGAGGACTCCCCTCTAGTCTTAGGTTCAAAGTACAGCAAACAAAGATAAACACTCTAGTAAAAGGTACATTTACAAGTTGAGAAAACAAAGTAAAACTAAGACGCCTGGCTACTTACTTACAAGTTTGAAATAGGAGAGACTTGTTTAGAAAGATGTGGAGAACCTGGACTGATGTCTGGTCCCTCTCAGTTCCAAGAGCGAATGAACTCCCAAACAAAGAGCACAAACAAAAGCCTTCCCCCCCCCTCCTAGATTTGAAAGTATCTTGTCCCCTTATTGGTCCTTTGGGTCAGGTGTCAGCCAGGTTACCCGAGCATCTTAACCCTTTACAGGTAAAAGGATTTTGGAGTCTCTGGCTAGGACGGATTTTAGAATACTGTACACAGGAGAGCTGTTACCCTTCCCTTTATAGTTATGACACGCCCCCCAAATCACAAATAGTGTTGGACAGCCGGTTCCACACTGGCTGTGATTTCTTCCTGGAGCTCTAGGAGAAAACAGAGTTAATAAGACACATGCACCTGTAGACATACTACTGATTATATAAGAACTAACAATATGTTCCACATTCCAAGAACAATTTTTAACCAGTTGAGTCTGGGAAATTTTCCCGGGAGAGTGCATCAGCCACTTTGTTAGAAGTCCCTGAAATGTGTTGTATTTCAAAATCAAAATCTTGGAGAGCTAAACTCCACCGAAGAAGTTTTTTGTTATTCCCCTTGGCGGTACGAAGCCACTGTAGCGCAGCATGGTCTGTTTGTAGTTGGAAACGCCGTCCCCAAACATATGGGAGTAGCTTTTCCAGCGCGTACACAATGGCGTAGCATTCCTTTTCGCTGATTGACCAGTGGCTTTCCCTCTCAGACAGTTTCTTGCTGAGAAACACGACAGGATGGAATTTTTGGTGCTTCCTGCATTAAAACTGCTCCTACACCCCGCTCGGATGCATCTGTGGTTACTAGGAACGGTTTGTCAAAGTCTGGGGCCCTTAGCACAGGGTCAGACATGAGTGTCGCCTTAAGCTGGTGAAAGGCCCTTTGACACTCATCAGTTCACTGAACTGCATTTGGCTGTTTCTTTCTGGTTAGGTCTGTCAGCGGGGCGGCAATTTGGCTGTAGTGTGGTACAAATCACCTATAATATCCGGCCAAGCCTAAGAAGGATTGGACTTGTTTCTTTGACCTTGGAACTGGCCACTTTTGGATAGCATCCACTTTGGCCTGTAGGGGATTTATAGTTCCTTGACCCACCTGGTGCCCCAGGTAAGTCACTTTGTTTTGGCCTATTTGACGCTTTTTAGCCTTAACAGTTAGTCCTGCCTGTCGGATGCGCTCGAAGACTTTTTCCAGGTGCTCCAGGTGTTCTGTCCATGAATCAGAAAAAATGGCCACATCATCGAGGTAGGCAACTGCAGATTCTCCCAATCCCGCTAGGAGACCATCTACAAGTCTTTGGAAGGTGGCGGGTGCATTTCGCAACCCGAAAGGGAGTACATTGAATTCATACACCCCTGCCTGGGTGACGAAGGCTGACCTTTCCTTAGCGGGTTCATCTAGTGGTACTTGCCAGTACCCTTTGGTTAAGTCTAAAGTAGAGATGAATTGGGCATGTCCCAATTTCTCCAATAGCTCATCTGTGCGTGGCATTGGATAGTTGTCAGGACGAGTTACAGCATTTAGCTTACGGTAGTCCATGCAAAAGTGTATTTCCCCATCTGGTTTGGGAACTAGAACCACTGGAGATGCCCATGCACTCTTAGAGGGGTGTATTATACCCATCTGTAGCGTGTCCTGGATCTCCCTTTGTATAGCAGTTTGGGCAGGAGGTGACTCCCAGTAGGGTGGGGTTCTAATTGGGTGAGCATTACCTGTGTCAATGGAGTGGTATGCCCGTTCAGTCCGTCCTGGAGTGGCTGAGAAAATTGGTGTAAAGCTTGTGCACAGCTCCTTGATCTGCTGTCGCTGCAGACGTCCAAGGGTCATGGAGAGGTTCACCTCTTCCACGCCACCATCCTTTTTTGCTTCGTAGTAGACACCTTCAGGCCACTCCGCGTCATCTGTTTCCTGGGCTGTAAACTGGCAAACGTTTAATTCTCTGGAATAAAAGGGCTTAAGAGAATTATCATGGTATACCTTAGGCTTTATGTTGGAGGTGGGGGAGGCTATGAGATAGTTAACAGCTCCTAGGCGCTCCTGGACCGTGAATGGTCCTTCCCACGACGCTTCCATTTTATGGGCCTGGAGCGCCTTTAAGACCATGACTTGGTCTCCTACTTTGAATGACCGTTCTCTGGAATGTTTATCATACCAAGCCTTTTGCTCTTCCTGAGCATCCTTTAGGTTTTCTTTAGCAAGGGCTAAAGAGTGTTGGAGGGTGCTTTGTAGGTTGCTTACAAAGTCTAGAATGTTAGTTCCTGGAGAAGGCGTAAACCCCTCCCATTGCTGCTTCACCAACTGTAATGGCCCCTTAATCTCGCGGCCATACACAAGTTCAAATGGTGAAAACCCTAAACTGGGATGTGGTACAGCCCTGTAGGCGAGAAGCAACTGCTGCAACACTAGGTCCCAATCATTGGAGTGTTCATTTACGAATTTACGTATCATGGCCTCCAAAGTTCCATTAAACCTCTCCACCAGGCCATTGGTTGCATGGTGGTAAGGGGTGGCAACAAAGTGATTCACCCCATGAGCTTCCCACAGGTTTCTCATGGTCCCTGCCAGGAAATTAGTTCCCGAATCTGTAAGGATGTCGGAGGGCCACCCTACCCTGGCAAAAATGTCTGTTAATGCCTGGCACACACTTTTAGCCCTGGTGTTGCTTAAGGGTACTGCTTCCGGCCATCGGGTAGCAAAATCCATGAAAGTCAGTACGTACTGCTTTCCTCTGGGTGTCTTCTTTGGGAAAGGACCCAGAACATCCACAGCTACTCGATGAAATGGGACCTCAATTATGGGTAGTGGCTGGAGAGGGGCTTTAACCTGGTCTTGGACTGGGATGATCATGGGCTAAGCTCAAGAGCTTTACCCGATACTTAGTGGGAACTACCAACTGTCTTTGAGGATGCCAGTCTTCCTGGTGCCCACCAGAAAGAGTCTCCTTGTATAAAAGTCCTTGTTCTACAACAAACTGGGATCGGTTAGAAGAGCTGAGAGGCGGTGGGGTGCTCTGCGCCGCCGCCCAAGCTTTCTGAAGGCTATCATCTGCTACCTGCTCGGCCTGGAACTGTTCCCTTGATGCTGGAGACATCAGTTCCTCCTTGGACTGTGGACTGGGGCTTGGTCCCTCTGGAAGCGATGCAGGTGCTGGGGCTGTTTCCATTGACTGTGAACCGCTGTCCGCTGGTGCACTATGTGGTATCTCAGGCTCTATCTGAGCCTCTTGTGTAGAGTTATCTGCTGCTTCCGCCAGTTCAGGCTCGCTGGTGCCCTCTGGCGTTGAAGTTGTAGACAGGTTTGCAAGCGCTGGACTCAGTGCTGGCAATGGTTCTGGTGCTGGTTGCGTTGCCAGTTCCGGTTCTGGGACTGGCTTTGGCTGGGTCTCTGGGATTGGATCCACTACGGCTGTTGCAGTCGTTGGCAGGGGATCCGGTTCCACCACCTTTGTTTGGGTCTCTGGTAACACAGACGGGGTCCTGGTGGACGGCTCAGGAACAGGGATGGGGGTGCAAGCTTGCTTAGCCTGGCTGCGGGTGACTATTCCCACCCTCTTGGCTAGCTTCACATGGTTGGCCAAGTCTTCCCCCAGCAGCATGGGGATGGGATAATTGTCATAGACTGCAAACGTCCACATTCCTGACCAGCCCTTGTACTGGACATGCAACTTGGCTGTAGGCAAGGTTACAAACTGTGACACGAAGGGTTGAATTGTCACTGGAGCCTCCAGGTTGATGAGTTTGGGGTCCACTAGCGATTGGTGGATAGTTGACACTTGTGCCCCAGTGTCCCTCCAAGCGATAACCTTCTTTCCGCCCACTCTCAAAGTTTCCCTTCACTCTGCGGATATGAGAGAGGCATCTGGGTCTGGGGATCTTTGGTGTAATTGTGGTGTAATGAACTGTAATCGGTTGGGGTTCTTGGGGCAGTGAGCCTTTATATGTCCTAGTTCATTACATTTAAAACATCGCCCTGCTAAGGTATCACCGGGGCGATGTTGGGTGGGGCCTTGGGTTGTCCCCGGTGGTAAGGTTTTGTTTCGGCTTGTCCCTTCTGGTATTCGCTCCAACTGCTACTAGTTTTTTTTCTTTTCTGCCACCTCCACCCATTTGGCTCCAATCTGTCCCGCCTCAGTTACAGTTTTGGGCTTCCTATCTAGGATGTACCTTTCTATTTCCTCAGGAACACCCTCTAAAAACTGCTCCATTTTTACTAGGGAAACCAGATCTTCCAGAGATTTAACAGTTGCTCCTGATACCCAGGCATCACAATTTTTGTCAATGTGGTAGGCATGCCGAGTAAATTACACGTCTGGTTTCCATCTTAGGGCTCTGAACCGCAGACGGGCATGCTTGGGTGTTAGCCCCATTCTGAGTCTGGCCTTGTTTTTAAAAAGTTCATAACTGTTCATGTGCTTCTTAGGCATTTCAGCCGCCACCTCTGCTAAGGGTCCACTGAGCTGTGGCCTCAGCTCTACCATGTACTGGTCTATAGGGATGCTGTATCCAAGGCAGGCCCTTTCAAAATTTTCTAAGAAGGCCTCAGTATCATCGCCTGCCTTGTAGGTGGGGAATTTTCTGGGATGGGAAGTGGTACCTGGAGAGGAGTTGTTAGGAGTGGCTGTTGCATCCGGCCTAGCCCTTGCTACTTCCAGTTCATGCTTCCTTTCTTTTTCTCTTGCCTCCTCTTTGGCTTTTTCCAGTTCCATCTCTCTCTTGTGGGCCTCCTCTTTGGCTTTCTCTTCTCTTTCATGGGCCTCCTCTTTGGCTTCTTTCTCGAGTTTTTTTAATTTGAAGCAGTCTCTGATGTTTTTTCTCATTTTCTTCTGCTTCTAGTCTGGCCAGTTCTATTTTGTTAGCTACTTCTTTGGTAGTCATTTTCCTGTTTTCTTGTGCTGGGTCACACCCCTCTGCAGTTGACTGAAACTGGGATGCACTTAGCTCAGGCTGCTGCTGAGTTAACAGAGACTTTCTAACTAGCTACTCCCGAGGATGTAAAAAGAAAAAAAAACAATTCAGCTTGTAAATTCCTTTTACCAGTTGTTTGCTCATTAATTGAACCCTTCTCTTAACAAAGGCTCTTGTTAAAAAAAAACTTAACACCTCTGCCTTCAGGCAAGGAGAGATAAGATATGCATCTACCTTCAGTTCTGCTTTCCAAGCAGCTAGAAGGGGAAAAAAAATCTTACTGGCTTTTGGGTTTAAAATGAATCCCACCTTTGCCACCATGTCAAGGCTGTATCCCCACTTTGAACTTTAGGGTACAAATGTAGGGGCCTGCATGAAGACTTCTAAGCTTAACTACCAGCTTAGTTCTGGTCCGCTGCCACCATTCTCAAAAATTAATTCCCTTCCCTGGGTAGCCTTGAGAAACCTTTCAACAATTCCCTGGTGACTACAGATCCAAACCCCTTGG
The DNA here is from genome assembly GCF_011386835.1 of Chrysemys picta bellii. NCBI lineage: Eukaryota > Metazoa > Chordata > Testudines > Emydidae > Chrysemys > Chrysemys picta. Next base: position 46,686,551 of record NC_088798.1, on the reverse strand, counting down.
ATATAAAAACAAGGAAAAATCAATCAGGTTCTTAAAAAGAAGGCTTTTAATTAAAGAAAAAGGTAAAAATCATCTCTGTAAAATCAGTATGGAAAATAACTTTACAGGGTAATCAAACTTAAAGAGCTCAGAGGACTCCCCTCTAGTCTTAGGTTCAAAGTACAGCAAACAAAGATAAACACTCTAGTAAAAGGTACATTTACAAGTTGAGAAAACAAAGTAAAACTAAGACGCCTTGCCTGGCTATTTACTTACAAGTTTGAAATAGGAGAGACTCGTTTAGAAAGATGTGGAGAGCCTGGATTGATGTCTGGTCCCTTTCAGTCCCAAGAGCGAACGAACTCCCAAACAAAGAGCACAAACAAAAGTCTTGCCCCCCAGATTTGAAAGTATCTTGTCCCCTTATTGGTCCTTTGGGTCAGGTGTCAGCCAGGTTACCCGAACTTCTTAACCCTTTACAGGTAAAAGGATTTTGGAGTCTCTGGCTAGGACGGATTTTAGAATACTGTACACAGGAGAGCTGTTACCCTTCCCTTTATAGTTATGACACGCCCCCCAAATCACAAATAGTGTTGGACAGCCGGTTCCACACTGGCTGTGATTTCTTCCTGGAGCTCTAGTTATGACAAAACCATATGCAGACTCATGTTGAATAGCCACTGGCAGTAAGTGAATAATATGTACGTAGAAGAGTTTCGATGTTTGAACAGTTTTGAGAACCCTACCTCCCCATCTCCATGCCAAGCCAATGCCAGCTGGCCAGGCTTGGGATAACAGCCTGTCTTGTTGAAATATTAGCTGCATAATATTGAACAGGGCTCAGTGCAGGGGCATTTCACTAGAGCAAGGGAAAGGGATTCCTCAATTCCCAGCTCCACAGAATGGTATGGGAGCAGCTGCATGGTTACTACCACAACCCTGAGGCTGCTGGCCCCCTTCTGCTGCTGGATCCCTGCTCCACAGAAGGCAAGGGGCAGTGGATCTGTGTAGTGGCAGATTGTCCCCTGTCTATGCCCCCCCAAACCTTGTTGCCTAAGGATGCAAAGGGAACCCTCCTGAGCTGGAGGCATTGATGCACAGAATCCAAACTCCTACTTGACTTAGCCAGGTCCTGCCAATCCCCTCTTCAGTGGATCTGGAGACAAACCCTGCCATAGCCCCAATGGGGGTGGCAGGTTTTGTTGCAAAGTAGAATAGAGCAGCTAACAACAGTGGAAAGAAGACAGAAAAGACTCCCAGAACACATTCCATCACCACAGTGTGGCCATACAAAAAGAGTGCCAATGAGCCCTTTGTTCACTGAGCTGTGCCACTTCCCCATTAATAATACCAAGCTTTTATATATCACTTTTAATCGGTAGCTTTTAAAGCTATCTATAAAGGAAGAAAATTACCATTACCCCATTTTACAGATGGGTTAACTGAGGCACAGGGAAGTTCAGTGATTTGTCCAAGGTAACCCAGCAGATCAGTGGCAGAGCCAGGATTAACAATCAGGACTTCTGAGTCACCGTCCAATACTCTATCCAGTGGGCCACCTGCTTTAATGGCAGACTGGATTTTAAATTGTGATTTATAATTTATAAATACATAAGATTTATCTGTGTAAGATTTAGTCTTCCTCTCCATTACCTTTTGTAGCCAGAATTTCAAGCCCTTAGCACCCATAATTTGGAAGCTGATTTTCAAGAGTCCCATTTAAGCACATTAATCAGTGGTCAGATTTTCAAGAGAACTCAGCACACACTGTGTACTAAAATTGCTGAGCTCTTCTGAAAATCTGTCCACATGGATACCTAAATGGGAGTTTTGCTCTTGAAAATCTGGCCCCCATTGTGGGGATGGAGCTCTATTGAAAATGTGACCACAGCTGGTACTTGTGTGTATTGAATAACATGACATTTTAAACCGGGGGCAGTGGGGGGAAATCCTCAGATTCAAAAACAAAGTTGCAGACGTCATTGTGCAAACCGATCACTGACCACATGTGGGGGATGGATTCATTGTGACTTAAAAATGAGGGAAGCTAAGAACTATGCTACACATTCCTTTTTCTGTCACACTTGCCATATTCTGCTGAGGATGGTTGAATTTGGAATAACAGTAATGTACAGTAGAACCAGGGCCGGCTCCAGGCACCAGCCTGGCAAGCAGGTGCTTGGGGCAGCTGCTCTGGAGAGGGGCAGCAGGTCCAGCTATTCGGCAGCAATTCGGCGGACAATCCCTCACTCCCTCTCGGAGCGAAGGGCCTCCCGCCGAATTGCTGCCGCAGATCGTGATGGCGGCTTTTTTTTTTTGGCTGCTTGGGGTGGCCCAAACCCTGGAGCCGGCCCTGAGTAGGACTAGTCCATGCTAAAAGCTCCCTCTGCTCCAGTTAATAAGTGTGGTGAGTGCTGTGCAGAAGGCCTTCAGGACTAACCCTTGGTATAGTAGCCATATAATGCTGATTTCAGTAGTGTGCAGCCACCTGTTATTGTCTTGTTCCTAAAGGTACTGTCACAGACATCACCTAGCCATTTAACCAGGCTCCTAGGAGCAGGGGCTCAATAGGAGGGGGACCCAGGGCAGCAACCCCCCTCCCTTATTGTCTTCTTTGGCCCTGACTGGAGCTGGAATGACAGAGAGGTGGGCAGGCCAAATTTGAGTAGTGTGGTGACTCTGTGGGCCTGCTTGCTGCCTCCCCCACTTTTGCAGTCCTCCTGGTGCCCATGGGCCCTGGGAACCTTTAACCCCTGGGGAGAGGTGGAGGAGGATACACAGGGAGTCCCCAGGTGGATGGAAGGATTGGATCTGAGATTTTGGTGCTTCCTGGGGAAGTGGAGATACAGAAGTAGAACGGAGTCTGGGGATTGTAGAAGGCCTGGGTCCCGGTGGGGATGGTGCTCTTCAGCCAGACCAGCTCTCTGGGTTAGAGCACAGGGTTGGGTGTGGGGCAATGTGAGGAAAATAGCATGGGGCTGGGTGTGGGGAGGCAGCAGGGGAGTATGTGTGGAGCTTGGTGCCAGAGGAGAGCACAGGTCTGGATGCAGAGGCAGCACCAATGCTCAGACTGAGTGTGGCAGAGGGAGAAGGAGTATGTTGGGTTGGGAGCAGGGCAACAGGTGGAGAGCTCCCTCCCTTGGGAAATTCTGGTTGAGCCCTTGCCTAGGAGCAACAATCGGCTAGAGATGAAGTTTTAAAGGTGCTTCGTGACTCAAATATATTTCCCTGTCTGACTCTTCAGTTACATGGTTCATTCAGGGAGAAATATAAGGGTCTTGTTGATTCAAAGATTCTCACTTGGCCTACAAAGAATCCACAGACAAGGAGGCAGGAATGAAGTAGTTCCTCCTTTCCGATGAATGGGGGTTAGCACCCAACACAAGCAATGGGCAACCTTGGTCAGAATGCCCCTCCACACACCACCACTCTGAATGAAGGATGGGAGAAACATTTGACCATTGCCAGCTTTGGAGCTGGAGCTTTATGTGGTGGTTCTCCAGCCCTGTGACTTCAGTAACATCTGTGTCCAGTCCCCAGCAGAAGTGGAGAAAGAGGAACAACTTCATGGTACAGAGCATGTTCCCCAAGATCTGTTCCCATAGGTAACCCTTTGCAGACAGGCATACCCTTCCTTATGCCCAAGGAGGGTACAGGATCAGATGCTTCTATAGCATCTTCCACCTTCTTGGGATTTCTGTGGATTTGGGATCCATGCAGGGAGATGAGGTGAGAAGTGTAGGGACCTAAGGTGGGAGAGGATTTGGCCAGGGGTTGCACAGACCATCCTTTCAACAGCCCCATGAAAATTACAGCATAGAGCTAAATTTCCTTTTCCTGCTATCATCTTTGCTGCACAACCATTCTGCAGTGGGTAAAGCCCCTTTACAGGGCCTGTAGTTTGAAGCCACCAGAACATGGTTTCATGGCTGTGATGGAGTTGTCCTCACAAGGAACTCTCTTGTTCAAAAGGAATTATTTTGGAGAAGTTCTATGACTTGTCTTATACAGGAGGTTAGACTAAAGGGTCCCTTCTGGTCTCAGAATCAATGAATTTATGCAGTGTGGGGTTGGGGCTTCAGAGTCAGCATGGATGCCTCCTTGGATCTACTCAGTTCAAGGGCTGGCTGTGTCTAGAAGCAGTGGAAGGACTCATTCAAGGGAATGACAATAGGGAAATTCTGAAAAAAACCTTGCACGGTTTTATTTTCTTGAGGTTCCTGCATTAGTATTTCCATCTGAGGGGATGCTGTGGGAGTCAGGAGAAGGGATGGAAGTGCTTGGGAGACAAGGAGCTCATTTGTATAATCTTCCCAAATCAGCTCCATAATGCTTGGGTATGTTGGGTTTTTTGTTCTTTTTTATATTTGCCCAATCCAACAGGCTGACCAGCCTCGTGTAGGGGTTCAATGTCTCCCCATTGACAAAAATGAAGCAAAGAGGATAAAATCATTTGAGCAGTTTAAAGAGATTCTGAAGATTTATTATAACTACTACTGGAAGTACATTATATCCATAGATAATATGGCAACATAAATTATGAGTTGCAGGGGAGCATTAATTAATAATTGCTAACCGAGCAGGAAATCATTATGGCTGATAATATGCAACTTCAGATGGCAGCATTTTGATTTTCATTTCCGTAAAAACTAATTTTTTGAGCAACATTATTGGTTAATTAGTACTTGTAAGTAATGATTTAATATAGAGGAGATTTAACATGTTTCTTGGGAAATTGTCTAAAAGAATTGTTTCATTAAATGTATTAAAAGAGATCTTATTCACTATATTTCAATCATGTTTAGTAGGAAGAGAGCCGTTGATCTGGTTTGCCATAAGAACACAAATAAAAGTACATAATTAACAATATTTTTTACACATAGTCTTGTCACTGAACTTATTAGGGCAAAATATCCTCTTGTTCCCCGTCTAATATCTGCCTTTAAATTATCAGTTATTTTAAAACATATTTACTACATCAATCGAGTATTTTGAGAAGAGAAAACGTGGCCTAAATTTTCAGAAGTATCCACTTATTTGGGTGCCACATCTTGTGTTGGCCACTTGAGACACCTAGGGCCAGAATTTCAAAGGTATTTAGGTGCCTAACAGTACAGATAGATGCCTAGTGGGATTTTGAAAATCCCACTGAAGTGTCTATCTCATCTTATACCTTTGAAAATACCTTTAAATACCTTTGAAAATCTGGACCTTCATGCCTGCTTTCTAGAAGTGCTGATTGTTCCACAGCTTCCTCTAACTTCAGTTGGAGTTCTGGATGCTTTCCGAATCAAGTCTGGTCACTGTTTTGGGTTTGAGAAATTTAAGCACCACAAAATAGTGGGCACTCTTGAACATTTAGATCAGTATGTCTGCCTGTTGTGAATTACAGCATTTTAAATCTCACCTAACTAAGTTAGTGGTTTGGTCATTGTGATAAATGAAGTGGGGAGGGTGTAGCTCCCTTTTATGGACACCTAGCCAGCCAGTAGCTATAAAATCCCTCTTAGTAGCTGTTCTCTAAAAAGTCTTATTGCTATGCAAGGTCTCACTGCTATGCATAGGTAAAAGGAAGTGAGTGGGCACCAGGCCAAAAGAGACAATGGGAAGGCTAAAACTTTTTAAAATTGAAACAAGACTCCCCTTTTGTCTATCTGTGGTTATTCTCCCGGGTAGAGGCGAACAGGGCAGAGTTATGCTGTGAGAAGCTTGGGCCAGGTATGAAAAATCATCAGTATCATACCTAGAAACTACTCATTTAAACCCAGATATGTAAGTAGATCAGGAAATGTCTAGGAAGATGTGATTAGTTTTATCCCTTTTATTTCTTTATGGCTTGTGGATTCCTCTGTACTAACCCCAGGTGCTTTTGTTTTGCTTGTCACCTTTAAACTGGACCTCAAGAAAGTTATTCTTGATGCTTAATCCTTGTAGTTGCTCTTTTAAAATCAAGTAATAGCCTGAACTCCCAGATGTATTTTCTTTCTTTTATTATTAATAAAATTTACCTTTTTAAAGAACAGAATTGGATTTTTGTTTCTTAAGACGTTTGTGCACATAGTAGTTGGTGGCAACAGATGATTTCCCTTTTTTTCTTTCTCAGCTCTTCCCCAGAAGGGGGGTGAAAGGGCGTGAGGGTACCCAGGAGGAAGGAATTCACAAGTGCCGCTTCCTGGGCTCTCAAAGGGGTTCTGCACTTGGGTGGTGGGAGCATCTACCAATCCAAGGTAAGAGAGAGAAGCTGTAACCTTGGGAGTTTAATACAATCCTGGAGTGGCCAGTATTAATTTTTAGAATATTTGCGGGCCCCTGCCTTCTGCACTCGAAGTGCCAGAGTGGGGAATTAGCCTTGACAGTGATCATCAGTCAGAACCTAACACAGAATAAATGATTGCTTTTTGTAATGGTGTGCAGTGTGGTCTAGTGACTAAAGCACTGGACTGGGAGTCAGGAGACAGGTTCTGTTCCAATCTTTGTCACTGACCTGCTATGTGTCCCTGTAACTTCACCGGTCTGTGCCCATTTCCCTTTTCACTCTTTGCCTTCCTTGTCTATTTAGATTGTAAGCTCTTCAGGGCAGAGACCTCTTTTGTGTGTGTGTCTGTACAGTCTAGCACAACAGGGCCCAGATGTCATTATTTATATTACAGTTATGTTTAGAACCTTCAGAGTGCAAGCAGAAAGCCAGACTGATTTGGCTGCTGCATCTTGTCCTACATTCTCCTTCTCTGCTTATGACGTCTAGATCCAACCCTGCTCCAGTAGCAAAGAAATGATTTATTTGTTTAAGAGGAGACAAATTTAATTTCTATTTTAGGTCCTTCTGGTTTTAGATAGTGAGATTGTTTTGATTAACTTGTTTATGGTTTCTGCTCCAGGCGGCACTGAGGGCTAGAGCTGGATGAAATTTTTTGAGCAAACGCTTTTTCTCAGATTTGGGTAGACTGAAAAATTTTGCAAATTTGTGTTGAATTAATTAAGTTGTTTTGGTTGAAGAGGGGACCAACAAAACAAAAAATCTGCAAAAAATCCTAGCGTGTTTTGTTTCAAGATTTCAAAATAAATTGTTTCAATAGTTTGATTTTTAAATCACTTTTTGTTTAGAAATTTATTTATTTTTTAGAAAACAATTTTTAAAAATGCCAAAACCAAGAAAATAATATAAAATATTATTTTCTGGTTAGCTGAAAAAAGGGTTCACTCAAAATAATTTTGTCTTTCAGTATTGCCAGCAATTTGAAAACTCAGGTATTCATACAACTCTCTGGAGGATATGGTGTCAGCAAGAACCTAAACATCTGAAATGGTGACTCAGAAATGTCTGAGTTGTGTAGGTGACATCTATAATCTATGACATCTATAACACTGCTCTACAGCCAAAATGCTTCTGAAATAAATGTAGTCAAAATTTACTAATTCTGGGTCACTGAGAACGAAAATGATGCTTAAAATTGTTGATTTGCTCTAGTTTTCAAGATATGCTATTGGGTCAGTATATACGACCCTTCACTTGGGAATGGCGGAGGATAAGTGAGTTAGAAAGGGAAGGGATCTCAATTTAAACCAGAAATGACTGAAATACATCTTTGACTGGATCTAGGAATAAATCTATGCCTGGGTTTGGACAGTACTTGCTTTTTAGGCAAAACAATGAATGATGCAATCTGAAGCTGGTATTGCGTCATACATGATATGAATTGCATCATGTTATTCCTAGAAGTCATGGATGATGCAATCATAACGAAGCTTACATCACTCTGCTGAACAAATTGCCCTATATCAGCTCTACAAATCATACAGTGTCGTGCTCTCTTATTTGTCAGTGTTTGATTTTGCAAAGGGACACATTTCTGTTTAGCCAAAGTGAGCAGAAATGCCTCCTACTTGTGTGAACAGTGCAGATAACTTCTGCTATGTTTGTGGTGAAGTGACTTTTGCATCACAAAAGCGCAGTATAACCACTATGGTTAAAAAGAAGAACAGGAGGACTTGTGGCACCTTAGAGACTAACAAATTTATTAGAGCATAAGCTTTCGTGGCTCGTTCACCTGCACATCTACCAATGTGATATATGCCATCATGTGCCAGCAATGCCCCTCTGCCATGTACATTGGCCAAACCGGACAGTCTCTATGCAAAAGAATTAATGGACACAAATCTGACATCAGGAATCAAAATACTCAAAAACCAGTGGGAGAACACTTTAACCTGTCTGGTCATTCAGTGACAGACCTGCGGGTGGCTATATTACAACAGAAAAACTTCAAAAACAGACTCCAACGAGAAACTGCTGAGCTAGAATTGATATGCAAACTAGACACAATCAACTCCGGTTTGAATAAAGACTGGGAATGGCTGAGCCATTACAAACATTGAATCTATCTCCCCTTGTAAGTATTCTCACACTTGTAATCTAACTGTCTGTACTGAGCTAGCTTGATTATCACTTCAAAAGTTTGTTTTCTCTTAATTAATTGGCCTCTCAGAGGTGGTAAGACAACTCCCACCTGTTTATGCTCTCTGTCTGTGTGTATATATATCTCCTCAATATATGTTCCATTCTATATGCATCCGAAGAAGTGGGCTGTAGTCCACGAAAGCTTATGCTCTAATAAATTTGTTAGTCTCTAAGGTGCCACAAGTCCTCCTGTTCTTCTTTTTGCGGATACAGACTAACACGGCTGCTACTCTGAAACTTTTCACTATGGTTAAGAAAGCCTATCACCTTTATTTTGGCTGCAAAATTTGAGATCAGGACAAGAGATGGGCCCCACACATATGCTGCAACACTTGTGCAACAAATCTTCGCCAGTGGTTGAACAGGAAAAGGAAATCTATGATTTGGAGAGAGCCAACAGATCATACCAGCAATTGTTACTTCTGCATGGTGCCTCCAGTTGGGAAAGGTGTGTCAAAAAAGAAAAAGTGGACTGTGCATTATCCAAACATTCCATCAGCTATATGCCCAGTACTCCATGGAGAAGGACTGCCGGTTCCTGATGCACCAGAATCATTCTCACTTGAGTCAGACGAGGAAGAGGAAGAGGATGAAACTTCTGGTCCTGAACCATCAATGTCACAGGACCCACATTTTCTCCCATCCTCCTCCTCTGAACCACACCTCATAACACAAGGTGAACTGAATGACCTTGTCAGGGATTTGGAACTACCCAAGAGTAAGGCAGAGCTGTTGGGCTCCAGACTACAGCAGTGGAATCTCCTGGCAGGTGATGTTAGGGTTTCCATGTTCCATGACCGTCAAAAGGATCTTGTCCCATTCTTCTTCATGGAAGGTGATCTTGTAGCCAGCAACAATATCGATGGTGTGATGGCAGCCCTCAACATCGTTCACAATCCAGATGAGTGGAGACTGTTCATTGATTTATCGAAGATGAGTCTTAAAGCTGTTTTACTGCATAATGGCAATGTTTTGCCATCAATTCCAGTTGGTCATGCAGTCCATATGAAGGAAACCTATGACAACAGGAAACAACTTTTGAGGTGCATAAACTATGACCAACATCAGTGGCAGCTTTGTGGCTATTTGAAGGTTGTTGCTCTCTTGCTTGGTCTGCAGACTGGATACACAAAGTACTGCTGTTTTCTCTGCAAATGGTATAGTCGTGCAAGAGATTCCCACTACATCAAGAAAGATTGGCCACTCCGACAGTCATTGGAGCCTGGGAGGAAAAGTGTTCAGCATCCACCACTTGTTGAATCAAGGAAGATTTTGTTACAACCCTTACACATCAAGCTGGGTCTGATGAAGAACTTTGTCAAGGCCATTGACAAAACACAAGCAGCTTTCAAGTACCTCCGTGGAAAATTTCCAAGGTTAAGTGAAGCTAAGATAAAGGAAGGTGTCTTTGTTGGTCCTCAGATTCGTGAACTTCTTCGAGATGATTCATTTTACCATGCACTGCGTGGCAAGGAAAAGACAGCATGGAAAGCCTTCCAGTTAATGGCAATAAATTTTCTCGGAAACAACAAGGCAGACAACTACAGGTTGTTGGTGGAAAACCTCCTCAAGGCATACAAAAGCCTTGGTTGCAACATGTCACTAAAGATTCATTTTTTGCACTCTCATCTAGATGTTTTCAACCGAACTGCGGAGCAGTGAGCAACGAGCACGACGAGCGATTTCACCAGGACATTGCAACAATGGACAAACGCTGTCAGGGCAAATGGAGCCCATCAGTGCTTGCAGACTATTGCTGGACAGTGACAAGAGATGCTCCATTTAATGAATACAAGAGACAAGCCAAGAAGCGCCGAGTAGACACTGAATAGGACTAAACTATGTACATAATAGTTTTTTGCCTTTTGTTTCATAATAAATTGTATTTATATAACTCTTTTGCTGATTTTTAAAGTGTTACATAAACAGGACAGGTGAAATATTATCATGTAAAGCAACCATAAACACATGAAAAGCCCTAGGTTTACAATTTATGATTAAAACTCTACTATCTACACAATATACATAGGCATAAAATTTAAAAACTTAAATATATCTTAGAAACAGTAGCCAATCAGTTGTTTTTTAATTGTCATATTTGAATTCAGCACATCAAAATACATAATAAATAGCACATTTTATCTCTGAAGCGGACGACTTCTCAAAAAGTGTAGACCAGTGTAATCAGTCCCTGATTGTCTGGCCTGCTTCCATGAGATCTGCCAATTCCTCTACCTTGATTTGATGCAGACATACCAACATATGTAGGTCCAAACATTTGTTTGTTTGCATGGCAATATTCAGCTGGCTGATTTAGGCTGTTATTAGCAATACCTGGCAAATGTTTTACTCAGTTCAGCGTCCCCTCTAGTACTGCTTTTGGTTTGTTTAGTTTTTCATTCTGGTTCTGTTTCATGTTTTAGGAATCAAGTTGCCTTTTGCTAAACTTCCATTTGTGGCTGTATGTGGGCACAGAGCCCTTCAAGTGAGAATGTCTAGTGATTCTGGGTGGCCATTTTGCAGACACATTAAATAGAGTGTGATTTTCAGAGGACAAGTACTAAGCACATGCTGAATATCAGGGCCCATTAAGGTGTCTAAAGTTCGATGCCCTAAATCACTAGTCAATTCTGTCCTCTTAAGATTTAAAAGTCTCTCTCCTTTGTTAGTTCAATTTTCTTTCTTTTTTCCATGAGAGAATGTATCTCAACTGTTCTTTCAATTCCACCCTGTATTATTTGCTCTGCACATTGATGTTCCTGGGTCAGTACTTTTCTGATTTAATCTTGGGAACAGGCTATATTTTACAAACAATTGCCCTTGACCAAAGATTCTTGCATTATATTTCTGGTTCTTACAAATTCAGGAATAGTGGAGGAAACTGTAATATATACTCTTGGCCAAAACAGACACATGGGATCTCAAATTGATCAATACTGATAAGAAGTTTGGGATTTTGCCTCCTCAAAGAATCCATGCCAGGGAACTCATTACTTTTTTATACTGCCTTAGCCTTTGTCTCATAGAGAGTTATTAAAATCAACTACAAACTATTTCTGAAGAAGTAATGTTAAATTGTTTTAACATGTTTTTAACAGACCCCTGATGGTATACTATTCTGAATTGTTATTTGCTATGGAAATGCCCCAGGAAGTCTTTTTTTTTTTTTTTAAATGAGACAATGAGATGGAAAGAAATAGAAATCTCCAACACCCTCATCCTTGTGAAATAGCAAATCAGTACATTGGAACTAGACACAGTACGAAAACACAGGGTGAAATAGAATGGTCAGCCTAATGTATCCTCTATCACAAATATGCAGTCTTTGTGAGAGAGATGTGCCTAGGGAGAAGCTTTCCCCATACTGCATATAAAGAAAAATGTTTATAGTCTAGGCTATAATGGTTCCTCCATTACAATTTGGAGTTGTTTGAAAATAAAGGTGATGTGATTGCTCCATATGTGGGCATACAAGTAGCCTCCTTCCTTTGCACAGCACAAGCAAAGATTGATCACCACAGCAATCCAGGGATTGCTCACCTCCTCTTCTCCCCAGAAGGAGCAAACCATGCAGTAGTGTGAGCAAGAAAGACCATGTGAGGAATGTGTATTACAGACTGAAGTAAATGGAAAAATGAGGGAGTGCAAGCTCAGATGGTTTGACCATGCAAAGTGCAGTCCTGACAAATATGTGTGTAAGACAGTCCAATGGATCAAGACTGAAGAAAAAAGACAGAGAGGTCAAGCCAAGAAGAAGTGGTGGGACGACATAAAGGGAGACATGTTAGCAGGTGGTGTGATAGAAGATGCGGCATTGAACAGAGGACTGTGGACGGAGAGGAGTCATAAAGCAGACCCCACTTGATGGGATTAACACAACGGAGAAGAAAATATTATGGTAGCATCTAGAGGCCTCAACAAATATCAGAGTCCTGTTGTCCTGGGCTCTGTACAATCACACAGGGAGAGACATCCACCACCCCAAAGACCATACAGTCTAAACAGAGATGAACTGACTTGTTCAACACCCCAAAGCAGGTGTTATCAGAGCCAATAATAGAAGCCAGATATCCTGAGTCCCAGTCCATTGCCAGACCCACTAGATTGTATTGCTTCTATTCCCATTAGAGGCATTCTTCTGATTTTTGACATATGTGTGGAGGGTAGTTAGAAAAGGAGGGTGTGAAATCAAAGATTGACTTTGGCGGGCTATTTTTTCTTGGTTTGGGAAGAGGAAAATCCTTCATAATGGTAACAATCAGAAATGTACCAATGAGAATATTCTAATTAAAGGGGAGTGTGTCTGCAGCCGTGCCATTTTGTGTTGTGATCCTATTACATTTTACAAGCTAACCAGGGTCCAGGATGTGTCAATGTTTGGATGGGGAAACTCCTAGGTGATTACCCTCAGTCATTCAGCTAATGTCTCAGCCTGGTGTTAGAGAGCACTGAGCTACTGTCAGAGATGTCTTTTGGATGAGCTGTAATTCCAATAGTGTATAACACATGTAAACTGTAAAAGCTTCCATTACATCTTTTGTAAAATAGGGGCACAAACCCCAATATGCTGCCCAAATAACAAGTTTTAATAACATTTGGCCAAGCCAAGTTCCTCCTGCAGTTTAAATCAGATATGCTATTCTTCACTGCCTGCCCTAAACTGTTGTGTAGTTTTGCTGTCTAATAGCTGAAGCAGCAGGAGGGGAGTATGTGCAAAAATGCAACAAACCAAACAACACCCTACAATAGGCAGAATATTTACCCCCCAAAAGGGAGCATTACCAGAGTCAATGAAGTACACTGTGGATTTTGGTGTTGCTATGGATTTTACGTGGATGATGTTCAGATACAGTGCTGAAGGGCAGCAGTAAAAAAATCCGAAGGCCACATCTAGCCTACAAAGTTAGGTCGATACAAGTTATGTCATCGTACAGCTGCCAAAGTTTGTATAGCGCTTTGGCACGTGCATACTTGTCTGCGCCCTGGCACTGAACTTATTCCCCGCTAGTGCTTGTGTTGATATAAAGTGCATTGCACAATGGGTAGGAATTCCAGTGTGTTATGTGCTGCCATAGGCACCAACTCCGTGGGTGCTCCAGGGCTGGAGCACCCACAGAAAAAAATTAGCAGGTGCTTAGCATCCACTGGCAGCCAGTTCCCTCCCTCCCTCCCCTCAGCATCTCCCATCCACCAGAGGCCCTGCCAATCAACTCCTCTCCCCCTCTCTCCTAGCACCTACCTCCTGCTGTGATAATCTGTTTTGCAGCATGCAGGAGGCTGTCAGAGGAAGTGGGAGGAGCAGGGACAGGGCGCGCTTGGGAAAGGCGATGAAGGTGGGCATGAAGAGGTGGGGCAGGGTCTTGGGGGAACGGGATGGGTGGAGGTGGGACTTGGGGTGGAACGGAGTGTTGAACACCCCCCGGGCCCGGAGGAAGCCTGCGCCTATGTGTGCTGCTCCTAGAGCAGCTGCAGATGGTGGTGTGCTGCTTCTGGGGCTGAGAAACTAGCCCTGACTGGTGGGATAGGATCATAATGAAGGTTTGGAATGATGAGCAGTCGGTGCAGAACTTTTGGGTGTCAAAGACCACATTCCTGGATCTGTGAGATAAGCTTGTCCTAGCCCCCCAGCACAGGGTCACCAGAATGAGACTTGAATTGACAGTGGAGAAGCAAACGGTGATCACACTTTGGAAGCATGCAATGTCAGATTTCTACTGGTCAGTGGGAAATCATTTAAGAGTTAAAGTCCACAGCAGAAAACGACAAAGTCCTGTGGCACCTTATAGACTAACAGACGTATTGGAGCATAAGCTTTCGTGGGTGAATACCCACTTCGTCAGATGCACAGCAGGTGGCTTTCAAGTGTGTAGGACCATTGTCTCCTTCTATGCAGGACTGTTACTCTCAACAATGTGCAAAAACTAGTGGATGGATTTGCAGCAATGGGATTCCCCACCAGCAGCTGGGCAATAGATGGAACTCGTATCCTATTTTGGTGCTAGCCCATCTTGCTATTGAGTACATCAAAAGAAAGGGCTAATTTTCTGTGGTTAATCCAGTGCTTATGGATCACTGGGAGTGCTTCTAAAAAGGTGCATGACACTCACATATTTAAGAACACAGGATTTTTCAGAAAGCTGTATGCAGGGACATTCTTTTCTGAGTAGCAGATTGCCATTGGCAATGTGAAAATGCCAATAGTGATTTTCGGTGAGCCAGCCTACCCTTTGTTCCCCGGGCTCATGAAGCTGTACACTAGGCATCCTGACAGCACCAAGGAAAGATTCAACTGCCAGCTCAGCAAGTACAGAATGACTGTGGAATGTACTTTTGGTAGTTTTAAGGATCGCTGGTGCTATTTACTCACTAGATTAGATCTCAATGAGAAAAATATCCCAATGTAGCTGTATGTTGTGTACATTATAACATTTGTGAGACAAAGGGGAATACTGTCACCATGGTGGAGGCGCAAAGTGGATCGGCTGTTTGCTGAATTTGAATGACCAGGCACAGGGCTATTACAAGAGCTATGCATTTCGGGGAGGCTATAAAGATTCATTTTTCACGGTCAGCCATAGTAGTGTTCTGTCTGGCTGTCTTGGGACAAAGTCTCTTGTGTCATTTAACCTATGTGACTTTTGTTTATTGCTGCTGGTATCTATTCCGTTGTGCTGGCTGGAAATTATAAATACTGCTGGCCCTGGAGCTTTGCTTGCTGCTATGAATGTGTGGTACCTGCCATACATTTATAAATATGGCTGGGTGTTTCCTGAGGCTATGATACTGTGGTACGTGATGTGCATAAATAAATATTTGATTTCTTGACCACTGCTATGTATTCTGTAATATTTGTTAATGAAAGGGCAACAACTGCTTTCTCAGATCATTTAGACTGTCAAAAGAACTCCGCTCCTATTTAGGCACCAAAATGGAAACTCCTTTGAAAATCTGGCCTTAAGTGTAACAAAGTGAGCTGCTGGGTGCTAAGCTCTTGGAAAATCTGGCTTTTTATGAAGGTGTCCAAATAGGAACTGTTTCAGAGTAGCAGCCATGTTAGTCTGTAACCGCAAAAAGAAGAACAGGAGTACTTGTGGCACCTTAGAGACTAACAAATTTATTAGAGCATAAGCTTTCGTGGACTACAGCAAGAAGTGGGCTGTAGTCCACGAAAGCTTATGCTCTAATAAATTTGTTAGTCTCTAAGGTGCCACAAGTACTCCTGTTCTTCTTTTTTGCAAATAGGAACTGAGAGCTACAGAAAATCAGATCCTAACATGGGTGCAGAGCTCTTGAAATTCTAGTGCCCCATATTCAGAACCTAAATCCTGAATCAACAAGAGTTTTGCCAGGCACTCTAACAGGAACAGATTGAGGCTTAATTCATGATAAGTAATTCTAAAAATATTTCAGATTCAGAGTCTCCTTGGCAAGGAAGAGGTCTCAGTTGTCTGATACCATTGGGGTGCTTTTTTTTTCTTGGATCTCTCTTCTACATCACCACTCTTTCTTCTTTTAGTATGTAGTAATCTACTTTTGCCATATCCTTCATGTAGCTTTCCAGCATGCTTTGATAAATCATAATTCAGGAAAGAATTTACGCATTTAATCAGAAGTATGCAAGTAGACCCATTGGCTATGTGTGGTCTTAAAATTAATCACATGCTTAAATCCTTTGTTAGGAGGAGGCCATAGTATCTAAATTAAATCTACCATATCTCTTCTCTCTCTCTCTCATTCTAGAACCCTCAACTTTTTTTTCCCCTCTGCTGTCAGAGCTCTGTAACTATGCAAGATCTGGATTTACAGAATCTTTTAAAAGTACAGGGTGCCACCTATACATCCTGAACTCATGATCTCTAACTGGATAGAGAAACTTTCTGGGTTTGTTGACTGGTAAAATATGTCTTTGCCCTTCCAAAGGGAGCTTTGAGGATTTCTCGATAAATCGGCTAAAGGATCTTTTCCCTTCCAAGAGCTCGTCTATGTGTCATGGCTAATGCAGTAATGCATTCCTGCCTGCAGGACTAACAGGAATGGAGTGTTCATAATGCACAATTCTGTCCTCTCTTTTGATGATACATTATTTTGTTTGAGTTTTTTCTTCACTAGGAATGTAACTGATTGTATTTTCTCAGACTTGATTTTGCAGCCTCTCTTTTTGGTTCTTGTTGGTGTTTGTTTAATGCAGACTGTATGAATTATTTAACTATAATGTAAGAATAGTATAATATTTGTTTGTTTGATATTTGTTTATGCCTTATATCTTTACTTTTAGCAAACAAAAGGTAGATGCATTGCAGTTCATTGTATTACATCAGATTTAATTAGCACTTTTCCCCCTTACATTTGTTCTTCATTATGTATTTTAATCACTAAACTTCACAGTCTTGGTTTGTCACAAAAAGCAAAGTGACTTTTAAAATTCTGTCATGTTGTTAGTGCGTGGAGTATTCTTCAATAAATATTAATGAAATACATCAATGTTTATTAAAGGAAATGTAATGTCCCAGTCTAAACAAATATGAAAGTTTGAAGAATTATAAAAATAGAACAGTAATATTTCCCACTATATTGTGTGGACAAATCAAGGGCCATTCAACAGTTTTCTAGCACACACATACAATTCCATTACTCTATTGTTAAAATCTGATACACAGAGTGTGGTATTTTTTGTCTTTTAAAATGTGGGAGATAATTCAGAAACTAATTAAAAGAAGGCTCTACCTAAATAAATCTAAAACAGTGAATAATAGTCTATTATCATTAAAACCATATTAGTTGAACTATAAACTAATGAGAGTATCAGCTAGTAAGCCTGGGACTGGGAATCAGAAATCTTGAATGCTACTCTCATTTCAGGTCCTGAACTCTGATATCAGTCAAGTTACTTAAATTCATCTCAGTTTATCCATTTGTAAAATTGGTATAATGATTACATCCGAAGTACTGTACAGTTTAATTTTGGTAATGCTGTTTCAGGTTGTACAATGAAAGGCACTGTAACATTCCAAAACAAGGTAAAGGACAGAGACCATGGTTTTGAAATGTGATTATTGATTACGGGTGTCCAATTTGAGACAAAAGGACATAATTTTTGGAAAGAGTTGAACAACAGTCCTGTGAAAACCAGTCCCCTTTAACATCTCTCACTTAATCAATAGAGGGGGTTTTTAAGTATTTATTTTGGGTCCAATATAATTGTATTGCAAAGCTTATGGACAAGACACAATAACACAACATAAACCAGTAACCAATTTAAAAGGAAGTGGATACAATAACCGATATAAAAGGAAAGATTCCAGTAGCAAGAATTATGAGTTGTATTTACATGGAGGTACACTAGGAGTCTCAAACAATCCAAAAACTTAATATATCATTAGATTTAAAGATCTATTGAGCTATTTGGGGAAAGCACATTTGTAGAATTAATTCTTCTTGAAAACAACTGTGGTTTTTTTATATGGCTTTTTTTCTTATCTTTGAGGTATCTTTGAGGGACAAAGTTTCTACATAATTCTCTGGAAATAAGGGAGAAGATTTTTAATAGAATAACAAAGAAACACTTGTTTTCCTTCAATTCTTTGAACAACTGGCAAACAAGATGTTTACACAGAGTATAAAGTTCATAATTCATATTTGTTTGTGGCTATAACTCTTCTGAATTACAATTATTTCAATTGTGAATAGAAAGGCAAATTGCTGAGGGGATTCTTTCTTTTTGGTCAATAATAAACTGTCCTGCAGGTTTAGTTCAAAGCTTCAAGACCGTATATTATGCAAATGAAAAAATTAATGAAGAATCCATTTCCCCTTTACTCTTCTATTCTTGTTTTGTCCTTTTACTATAGCTTTCAAATGATTTACATTCCATAATAGAGGCTAAAACAGACATAAAAATGGATTATTTTCTCCCCTTTAAATAAATAATACAAAACTTCATATGTACAAATATAAATATTTGTGCTAATCAGAAAACACTTTGTTGTAGATTGTTATTCCCAGAGGAGGGAGTGACTGTTGGGAGCTCAGGTCTCTGTGTTTTGGTATAGAAGCCCTTTACATACCCTACCTACTTAATATGAAAATATTGGTCTGTCACTCTCCACACCAGTATTTGTCATTTCACACTGGTTAAGTAAAGTCCCAGGGATCTCCCAAGCAAAATTCAGCTGTAGCTACTTCAATCAAAACCAGAAAAATAAAAGCTGCAATGCTAAAGTTTGGTTTAATTGTACAGATGATCATTTCTTTTCCTGAAGTTACTCTCACTTATTCAGCTGACATTAGCAACTGCAAAAGTGGCTCTTGATGCATTCTATGTATCCTCCAGGGACATGGAAGGGGTAAAATGGCAAACAGGGTGAATGAAAGAACAGAAGACAAAGAAATCCAGTAATGATAAATGGGTATCTGATGCACTAAGACACAATTGGCAGTAAGAAAAAGTTATTCATAGATTCAAAAGCCAAGAGGGACCATTGTGATCATCTAGTCTGACCTCGTGTAATAATATGCCATAGAACTTCTCCAAAAGAATTCCTAGAGCATAGCTTTAAAAAAAAAATCCAATCTTGATTTTAAAATGATCAGACACAGAGAATCCACCACAACATTTTGCAAGTTGTTCTCAGGGTTAATTACTCTCACTGTCAAAAATGTGCATCTTATTTCCAGTCTGAATTTGTCTAGCTTCAACTTCTAGACAGTCAGTCATATTCTACCTTTTTCTGTTAGATTGAAGAGCCCATTATTAAATATTTGTTTGTTATATGTGTATACATAAATCATCCCTTAATCTTCTCTTTAAGCAAAATAGATTGAGCTCCTTGAGTCTATCAATATGTTTTCTAATCCTTTAATCATTCACGTGGTTCTTCTCTGAACCCTCTCCAATTTATCAACATCCTTCTTAAATTGTGGGCATCAGAACTGAATACAGTATTCCAGCAGTGATCTCACCAGTGCCAAGCATAAAGGAAAACAACCTTTCTACTTCCACTCAAGATTCCCCTGTGTATGCATCCAAAGTTCAGATTCGCTCTTTTGGCCACAGTATCACACCAGGAGCTCATGTTCCAATGATTATCCACCATGACCACCACATCTTTTTTTCAGACTCACTGCTTCCCAGGATAGAACCCCTGATCCTGTAAGTATGGTGTGTATTTATTATTCCTAGATGTCTACATTTACATTAGTTATATTTAAACACCCACATCGTTTGCTTGCCCCCAGTTTACCAAGTGATCCAGATGGCTCTGAATCAGTCACCTGTCCTCTTCGTTATTTACCACTCTGCAAACTTTATCATTGAAAAAACTGTTAACTAGTGCAAGACCAAGAACCGATTCCTGTGGGACCACACTGGAAACGCATGCACTCAGTGGTTGCCTGTTTAGAATTACATATTGAGGCCTACCAGGTAGCCAA
The DNA here is from genome assembly GCF_011386835.1 of Chrysemys picta bellii. NCBI lineage: Eukaryota > Metazoa > Chordata > Testudines > Emydidae > Chrysemys > Chrysemys picta. Next base: position 46,666,684 of record NC_088798.1, on the reverse strand, counting down.
TTTTAATTAATTTAATGTGTGGCATTTTAATTGTATATCACTCTAGGTTTTTAATCAAAACATCATGCAATACCAAATCAGATGCTTTACAGTAGTCTAAGTATATTATGTCACCATTAACTTTATCAACTAAACTTGAAATCTCATCAAAAATATCAAGTTAGTTTGACAGGGTCTATTTTCCATAAACCAACATTGATTTGCATTAATTCTTTATTAATTGAGTCCCTTATCAGCTGTTCCATTATATTTCCCAGGATTGATGTCCGGCTGACAGGCCTATCATTTACCTGGGTCATCCCGTTTATCCTTTTTAAAATCCATTGTCAGGATTTGTTTGTTCCCAATATATTTAAATAGCTCCTTCTTATTGTCCTTAACTCTGCTGGCCAGAGGTTTCTCCTTTGCTTCCCAGGGAAGGTGGCTTCTCCTTGGATGATGCGAAGGAGTCTCAGAGCACAAATGTATTGAGCCCAGTAGCTCACTGTATCTCTTAGGCCAGATTTCCCAATCTTTGTGAAAATTTCAGACCAATCTCTCTGCTAGATATAGACTACACAGCTTTCACCAAGATAATTCTGAATAGACTAAACAAGGTAATTTTTAAAATTAATAATGGATGGGCATGTATGTTTTATATCTGTTAGACAGGCAAGAGATATAAATTTGCTGGGAATCTAAAAATACTCTGGGACCAATTGCAGCCCTTGCACTGCCCTCATTAAAAAATTGTTTGTTTGACAGGATAAAATGGGCTGTTTTCACTTTGGACTCCATTAAGAAAATGGTCAATGAATGTAGAGGAATCCTGCAATAATAGTCACATATGTGACCAAATTACCTTAAGTGGACCAGTGTCCTGATCCAGCATGGTGGAACCAGAAGAGAATGTCCTGTTTCATCACTATGAATTCTGCTGGCTGTAGAGTTTGGAGTATGCAAGGGATACAAGATCAAGTCCTTTGTTCTCTAATCCACAAATTAACTTTTCATAGGAGACACTACTAGAAATGCGGAAGCACTCATTTATGCTCATTTTCTACAAGCTTTATGCTCTTAATATTTTGCTACTATCTTCTGATGGCTGGGGCTCTGAAGTTAAATTTGCCATGAGTAAAACAGGCATTCTTTTCGGTTCATTGCTATGAGTCTGATCCTACAAGATGCTGAGCACCCACAGAAGTGATTATCCCCTTCAACACCCACTGAAACCCATGAAAGTGGAGTATACTGAGCACTTTGCAAAAGAAGTTAAGGGCCTAGCACAATCGGGTCCCTTACTGATAGGGATAATTCTGTCAACAAGAACAATGGATTAGAATTGCAGAAGTGCTGTAGAATGCACTGACCATTTTCTCAAATGATTTATAGGATCTATCTAGCCCTCTGTATTTATATAAGTGTCTCTCCCAATATAAATATAGTTCTCTGTGCCAAAACAAAGGGCCAGATTCTCAGAGGATGTAAATCAGCATTGCCCCATTACTAATTTACACAAACTGAGATGCGCACACGCACACACACATGCACACACACACACACACACATTTTGTTTCTCCATAGAGAATGTACACACATTTTGTCACTGTATATCATTCCCCAATACATATATATTACTCAGAGTGGATCTCTATGCTGTATATGCCAGCACAGAAATGTGTAGGTTTGGATGTGAAACTATAAGTTTTCTGCACCTCGTAGATTTCTGAACTGGCATATTTATGTGTTTCATTCTTTTTCACTGGGTAAAATTAGATTATACATTTTCAATTTCATTGTAAATTTATTTGTTTTGTAAACAAAAAAGAAGTAAAATCTTACATCAGTCTATGAAAGTCCTTCTCTTGAAGCTGCAGAAGAATTATCTTATTATGCCATCTGAACATGAGTTATGCAGGCTACCTTTATTTTCATTCCCTAACTTCTACGAGTTGCTTTTGGAAATGATGCTCATATTAAATATCTAATCCATCAGCAGCATAACATGTGGCATATGTGTTTTAAACAATTTTCAACAAGAATCATTTTTTCTTAATAAGGCTGATGTAATATGTATAATCTCCCTTATAAGAGATCATTTTACATCAAAATATTTCATACTCTTGCACCTTACAAAAATAGTGTTTTTTTTTTCCTGTATGCCGTCTAGTGGCTATCTTGTTTGTTTCATATTCTCTAACAGTAAACACCAAGTGAAGCACAGAAGAACAGAAAATCTCCAGTGAATATCAAACCTGCCATTCTGTGGATCATGTATCATAATACAGTAGCATATACAACTGTTTTTATTTGAATAGACAAAAATGACATGGTATAATAATGATATCTGATCATCTGTAGGTATTATGGCACCTACACAGAAAAAAAGGGGTATAACTTGGGATTTTAGTAAAAAGGACATTGTTTTTTGAATTGGGAAATAGAAAACTTGCACCTTTTTACTTTTACAATTGTTATATACCATTTATATGCCAAAGGGTTTTGATACTTTCATAAATTGCCAAATGATCCTGAACCTTTTCTTGTTTCTATGGCAACCATGCTACTGCATAGTGCTAGGCCGGTGATCCACTGAAACTGTCAATGATTTTATTAAACATTTTATTTTAAACATGCAGAGCCACACTGATTTATACCAACTGGGGCACTGTTTTTTAGCTTCAAATTTAAATATGCTACTTTCTGGTATTCCTGCAATTAAATATCAAAACTTTGAAGAAAAAAAATTAAAAATAAACAACCTTAAACTCATAATTTTTATGCTCATAAATAACACTGTTATCAGTTTTATAATAACAATAAACCTATAGGTGAGACGTTAATAGAAATGAAGTCTTTCCCACTGGTAAACTGCTCATCTAAAAGCTAAAGCCACCTTTGACCCTTCAAATGTTATTTATTGATGGGCTTCATGGCTTATTCAGTGGGGGATGGACAACTGGATAGGAAATGTGGCAATAAGGGCTTTCCCCCGATATGATTGCCTTACACTGACTTTCTTTTAAACTGAAATCATGGCTCGGTTAAATGCCTTGTATTACTATGCAACCCTGAATCTGCAGTGTACATGGAGATGTAGCAAAACAAGAAACATTTGGAGGCAGTGCAGCTTCCAAGAAGTTCACGATGGCATGACTTATGTCAGTGTAGTGGTATGATTTTAGAAGACAGGACGGGCAGAAAACAGCAGAGGCAAGCAGCACTGCAGCCAATCATTAGTATTTTAAATGGCATGCTGTAGAATGGCAGAGGGGAGATCGGGACAGAGGATTGATAGTGACATATGCTAAGTGCAGGAAACAAGTCTGTTCCAGAGATAGCAAGTAAAGGTCAGTCTTTGCCTTCCTGGAATGTTAAAAAGTCACAAATATGTTGGTTAATTTCACTGGATAGTTACTGTCCCTACCACCCTTCTTTAGAAAGGACTCTGACAGTAGCCATCTCTCAAACTTCTCCCCAAATGATGTCTTGTGGGCATAACAGATTATTGTGGGAGAGTTTCCCTCTCCAATCTTTCCAGCTATCAAAGCATCAACAGTGATGCCACTTAAGTTTCTTCCACTTTGTGACATAATACACCTCTACCTCGATATAACACTGTTCTCGGGAGCCAAAAAATCTTACCGTGTTATAGGTGAAACCGCATTATATTGAACTTGCGCAGTCCCTCCCCCAACCCACCCCCAGAGAACTGGTTTACCTCGTTATATCTGAATTTGTGTTATATCGGGTTGCGTTATATCGGGGTAGAGGTATATCAATTCTAGTGGCATATTCCATTACGAATGCAAGGGGGGCAGATCATCAGCTGGTGTAAATCAGTATAACTTCATTGAAGTCACCAATGAGGATCTGGCCCCAGGAGAGAGATTCTCTTTTAAAACAGTAAAGTTTCCCAGAACTGAATAAACTTTGTGTAATCACTGTGATTGTTTCCTTAACAGGTAGAGAAAGGTTTACTTTTGTTTTGTCTATCTCACCTTGGGTCAATTTACTCTCAGACTAGACCACTACAAACTGAACTTCAAGTCAATAATCAATCTCTCTTGCAAAGCACTGGAGATTTCTGCTGTCAGATCAACACCTCTGGCATTTCTGGTAATCAGAATTTACATTTGCGAAGAGAGTTTAAATGCTTATTCCTAAAGGGATAGCCATACCACTTGTATATATGATAGATAATTAAAATGTAGTAATGTTTGCTGGAGCTTAGGAATATCACATGAAGCAAATAGGTTTATAATTTGTTTTGTAATAGTTCGATGGGCAACTTCAATATTCCCAGTTCATAAACAGCTAATTAGTTCTGAAAATATGAAGTGTGTTGTAAGAGTAGAATTAAAGTGATCACTTTTACATGAAGCTGTATGATCTGTATAAACTCCTCTTTTAGCACAGCTGTTGACACCATTTTGTGCTGATCTTATTTAAGCATGAATCAAAAACTGCACATCTGGAAGCTGCTTGCCTTTGTGCCTGTGGAAAGTATGTTTGTATGAGTGAAAACTTGCATGTTCTTGCTCACAGTTCATTGTGAAGGTGAAGGGTCTTGTCTGTGAGTTCGTGGGAGGCTGTCATTGTTAATGTGTTGTGAAAGCTTTACTGAATTCAACCTGTAGACTGCACTTAGATACAGGAATGAAGATGAATTAAATCAAAGTTCAATGAGGTAATATTTAGACCGTGGCAGAAGCAGAATGTTTAGAGCCCTGGCTTGGTCCCAAAACAGAATCCTACTGTTGAATATGTTGCTATAGCACTAATGAGTCTCCGTGTTACCATCATTAGGAATGGAAATCAAAAGGAAAATGGGATCAACTTTACCATCTAGCCAAAGATGATTTTAAACCTGTATAAAAGAGTAACCTAATATAAATGTTGACAGTGAAATAAACAAAAATAAAATGGTGCGAGAGAGAATCCATGGATTTGTAGATTTAGAACTATTTAAATTAACCAGGTGAGACCACATTGTTTTAAAATCCAATAATCATTGAATACAACTAGAACCCTCACCTCACACATAAGTGCCAGAGGAAGATACAAGATGCACCTGTCAAAAACATTATTTTCATTTTCTGTTTTCCCTTTGACTTTCTGCTTCTTGACTCTGACAGTAGGCTAAGACCAAACATTTAAGTAGTGTGAGTACCACCTGGGAAAGAACAGTGCATATAGACATCTGACATATTTGTAAAATGAAAACTTGGAGAAACATTTTGGGTGAAATCCTACTCCAACAAAGTCAATGGCAATACCCCCCCATTGACTTAAACGGAGCGATGATTGCACACTTTACATTTCTAAATCAAAATTCAACATACTTTTTGTATCCTAAAAAACAAACAGTGAACTTTCACTCTTGACTTTGTTTCCTGCAGAGGCAAAATTGTGGATTCTGCTACATTTGAAGTTTTAATTTTATCCAAATAGAAGTGAGAGTTTTCAAGTAGCAAAATTATTAATGAATGTCTCAGCCCACAGCAGATGAAGTAAAAGGGTCACTTTTCAAGTTCTTTGTTTTTCTTCTTCTGAGGTCATAATCATGGAGAGATCACAGAAAAGAAACTAGATTGAACTTGTATACCCACAGATGATAAACACAACTCCAACAGCCTCTGAATTGTAGTGTAACTGTTGAATTCAGATCTTTTCTGTTTCATTCTATAAATACCAATATAGAGATACAGGACCGGACTACACTGAGAAGGAATTTATGCTGGCATAGCTACTTCGCTCAGAGGTGTGAAAAATCCACACCCCTTGAATAACATAGGTATACCGACCTAATCCGTGGTGTAGACAGTGCTAGGCTGATGGAAGAATTCCTCCATCAAGGAGGTGGATTACTTGCACCAGTGGGAGAACCCCTCTGGTTGGGGTAGGTAGTGTCTACACTGAAGCACTGCAGCAGAGCAGCTGCAGCTGTGCCACTTTAGTGGTTTAAGTGTAGACATACCTAAATAATAATTTTAAATGGCTGAAAAGATGAAATATGGATAATCGAAGCTAAGAATAGATTTTCCCCAGCAAAACTTGACTTATTTCTGATTATTCAGCTGCCAATATAACATTTACCTCACAATATTTTACCCAAGTACAACAGTTTCATTATAAAGGAATTTCAGGAGGAGTTGAAGCTGTCAAATCCGCAACCTTGGAGCCTGAAGAGCCCCTACTCATCAGGTCTGGCCTGCAGTGGGCATCACCAATCTTGCCTGCCAGTATATCTCAGTCCTATTGTAGGCAGTACATATCGTAGGCAGTGCACAGTGTATTGTAGATAGTGCACAGGTGCATATTCAGCAAAGCACATGCTTTATTTATTTGTTCACTTCAATGGGAGTTAAGAGTGTGCTTAAAACTAAACACATTTAAGTGCTTTGCTAAATAGAGATGGATTTAAGCACTTGCTTAAGTGTTTTGTTGAACTGGGGCCCTAGAGAAGCCAAACCCATCTTGAGAAGGGGTTCAGTCTTCATGCCCACTCAACCCAGGCTCTTTATGCTGAAACCACCAGCAGACCATGCCAAGTTTGATGATATTTTTTGTGTGATGTGAACATTTGTACTCTAAGCATTAGAATTGGGACTACAAAGTAATTTCAAACAGGATATCAAGTGACTTTCAGATAGTAATGACTTTCAGTTATTACTTAACTACTGACCTGAACTGGATTTGTATCAGGGTCCTAAAGGTGAAAGATGCTCTAAATATCATGCACCATTGCGAAGAAAATCACTAGCGCTTACATGCGGTTGCATGAATCAGGCCAAAAATAGCAGCATTAATCTGCTTTTGGATGTTTCAGATGATATCATAAATTTAAATCGGATATAGGTGCACTTTTGTTTTTCTTTCTTTACTTACTTACTGTTAGAAATAACCCCTAATACAACTGTAGCTGAAAGAGTTCAGAGAAAAAATATTAGTTTATGGGATGCATTTTAACAGCATTTTGTGTATAATCCGTCTCTTCCTGTTTGTGGGTCTTTTACACAGTGGATGAGACACAAAAATATTTTAAAGAAACAAGAAAATGTCACTGTAAAACCACAGAAATTATCTGAGGAAATGATGGGCATTGATACCACCTCAACATACTTTAATGTCTTCTTCTCCCCCCCCCCCCTAAATTCATGCCATTTTCTTAAATTACAATTAATAGTATAGTCTCCTTATGAAGTATGTAGGCTAGGACAAGAAATAATTGGCTTAGTTTTGCAGCAAAGGAGATTTAGGTAAGATAGTAGGGAAACATTTCTAACTATATGAATAGTTAAGCACTGGAACAGGTTACCAAAAAGGCCGCGTAATCCCTGTCCATTTGAGGTTTTTGAGATCAGGTTAAACAAACACTTATCAGGGATGGTCTACGTATTCTTGGTCTATTCTCAGCACAGGTGGCTGGACTAGATTATCTCTTGAGATCCCTTCCAGCCCCATATTTCTATGATTCTATGTCAAAAAAGAATACAGGAAATGTGACTGAAGTGTAAGAGCTTTTCCATGAATCATTACTGCATCTGAGGTAAATTCATCCCTGGTGTAACTCTTGATTTTAATTGACTCTGTTTTGTACCCCTTTAAGAGTACTCCTTAACATGCTTTAGTAGGACAAACTATTAAAATTAAACATAACACAGGTGTGTATGTGCATCTTGGGATGAGTTTATTATTGATAATAGCATACTACAAGTGGCTCGGACTTCCTGATGAGCCTAATGGTGCCCAATTCTCATTGAAATTCATCAGGGAAATCAATGAGAATTGGGCACAACACTTCCTTTGTCTCCTTTGAAATTCCCAGCATAGATGTTTATGTAGGTCACATAAGGTATCACAAAACACAATAGGTGAAATCCTGGTTCCACTGAAGCCCATTCAAAACTCTCATTGACTTCAAGAAGGGCAGGATTTTACCCATTGAAATGCAGAATGAGAGAATGCTTTACAAAGTTAAGCCTCTGTCATGGGGCTGGCCTACAAGGCAGTCAAACAGGCTCTGCTAAGGAGAATGAGCTAACCCAGATCCACTGGTGCTTAGTTAATTGTGTCAGTAGCTGGGTGGCAGTTAATTAGGTATGGAGCACTTGGTGCTAATAAACGCTTATGAGGGCTCAGTCAGGAAGCCCCAGAATAAAGTAAGGAGAGAGGCTCCTCAGGGTAGCTGGGTAAGAGGCTACTTCTAGTGGTTTCTTCTTAGAGAATAGAGTCTCACAGAGAGGAACAGGCCTAGACTGAAAGTACTCCCAGACAAAGGACTGGAGTAGACCAGGAGAAGGAACTGAGTGTAGGACCTCCTGGAGAGCTACAAGGGTGATGCACGGTCATGGAAAAACTGGTATCTGGGTGAATATCCAGCAAAAACCTAAGTTCTAGGTAGGGAATTCAACCTGACAGTGCTCTGGTGCTAGAGGAGTGAAACTTAAGAATGATTATCCTTGGGGAGGTGAGTTTCTGGTTGATTTGCTGAGTAAAGCTTTTGTTTCTTTTTTGTTGCCCTTTTCTGTTAAAGAAATGAGACCCTCTGAGGAGGGTGTTCTTTAGTACTGTAAAGTCTGCTTGGACTTGTCTATATTCTGGATGAGTGGAAACTGAGGTAGGAGCTCACCTGCAGCACGGTCTTACTGCAGTGCATGTGCCAGCGTGATTTTTATTTTGTGTCAGCCTTGTTCCTGTAAGCAGCTCTGCACAGGTGGATCCCATCTTTGTGCAGAGCCCAGCTGAATTCAATGGGGATCCCATGTTGATTTTTAGGCAGCATTTTCATGTCTGATGATTTTTATCATTAAACCTATGACATTTAGAGTCTGTTTAAGAAGTCTCAGTTTTAAAAGTTTCTAGCCCTGATGGCTGTGAAGAAAAAATTGAAAATGTGACCCAAGTTCCCATTAAAGGGTCATAAACAAGAAAGAGAATCCCAACATTATTATGGCTTTAAAAATATTTAAGCCAATTTCATGGGTTTTGAACAGTTGGGGATGACAATACTAGGTAGGTCTATCCCAGTGATACATGTTGCCTGTTTAGGTACTTAAATCCAGCAGTTTCTATAGGAAAGGGCAAGTGACCAACCATGAAGTAAAGTCAAAGAAGAGAGGAGAAATCTACAAAGAGTAAAGATCCAAGGAAGCAATCACACAGGACAGTTACACAAAGTAATAACTGTCATCATAGCCCCAACAATAACACTTCATTTTTAGTTTCCCCCCCCCCACACACTCGTTTGGTGTTCCCCTGTGGCTTTTAATGCACTTACAGTATGGGAACTCAAAGCTTGCTTTGTAGCTTAATTTCCTCATACAAGCCAATATTAGACTTTGTACTTATATTTACTTGGCTCCTGTGAGTTTTTATAATTGTCTGAGGTTTTAAAATATACCCTCTTTTCCCACCTTTTCACCTATTCATCCCCCCCCCCCCCAATAACAACAAATTAGGGGAATCTGCAAAATAATTTACTGAAGCTGATGTGAATACATACAAAAATTATTTCAAATCAACAGGCTCTACAATGGGCACTCATCGGTTGTGGTTCAAAACCAAACAACTTGTGATTGAGATCACATGGGAAAGCAGTTGAGATAAACTAAGCAGAGATGAGAAGCTGAAAAATACACTGAAAGAAAAACTGGACACATAATCAAATGGCAACAGATAGTGCATGAGAGGGATAGACAATCAAAAGTACATGAGTACAAAACTCAAAAGCAAAAAAATACATGAGTACAAAACAGTCAAGGAATTGAAAATAAACACATTTGGAAGAAAGAATCCAGGTGGGATATGATAATGTAAAAGGGATTGAATGGACTGGTAGAAAGTATAGGCCCTGATTCTTCAAACACTTACAAACACATTTAACTTTAAGGAAGTGAGTAGTCCAATTGATTTCAATGTCTGTTGAACTTATGTCTGGATCCAAAATTAACTGAGAAGTCTCTCATTAACTTCATTTGGCTTTTCATCAGGCCACTAGGACCTGATCCAATTCCTAGCAAATTCACTGGAAGTCTTCCCTGTGTTGGATCAGGCCTTGAACTTTTCTGAATCTGTTTCTTAATCTATAAAACAGGAATAATAAATATTATGTATTTGCTTACATGCAATTGTCGACCTCTTAAATCCTGTATATTTACAGGTTTGTTTACATATGGTAGATAGCGGTGTTTCCTTTCACACTGAGAGATTGTTTTTAATTACTCTTTTTGGGAGGAGAGGGGTTAGAAGGGGGAGAGGCACTGAGATCTAATGGATTAGTTGCGTTCATAGTCAAGAAATTTAAGTGCAACCCCTGTTTACATATACACAGAAATAACGTATAAACCATTTCAGTTTTCTATCATCTAGGCATTTATATCAATCTGTATGTGAGCATTTCAATGCAGTGAGATTCTGGCATATGACCTTTGATTCTCCATAGAATTTTTTTATATGCACAGCTGTCACTTTTAGTCTATCTGGTATTTTATACTGGGTCACAAACTTTTAACATATGCTTTAAAATCAGTTATGGCTTTGGTATATACTCTGCAAATAAACAGGTACTCTGCAAGTGTGTGTGTGTCTGTATATATTTATGAACATAAGCCAAATTAAAAAAAAAAAAAAACAATTTGTTCAAACTCCTAATGTCCTGAAATAGATCTAGAGGCACACACATTACATGGCAAGAATACAATCCTTTAAGCAACCAAGACACAAAGTTAATTAAAATCAGTTATCACTAACAAAGAGATAATTGAGTCACACAGGTAAAATCAGAATCAATGAAGTTATCAGTTCAATAAGTCAAGACTTTTATCAAAATATAAATATGCATAGCTCAGTACAGGACATTTCCACTATCCCTTTCTTTCTAATGAAGCTACTGTACTAAAGACAAGGAAAAGAACATGGAACAAATCCTGAAGTCATTTGTGTGTGTAGTCTTTTACCCTACGCATAACTTACCTCTGAGATTCATTGCTACAAAACAAAACTGAGCCTGAGAGTTTGGCAGAGGGTCATGTATGAGAGCTTCCACAGTTACGTTAGATAGCATAACAAATACAGACCTTCATGCTCTAGCATGTACACCAACCATTACTGCCGGAAGTTAGGAATAAACTTTCCTTGTGAGCTGGCTGTTCCATAAGTGACCATTACAGAGGTTTTACATTTTATGAAGCAGCTGGTACTGTCTACTTTAAGGCACAGTATGCTAAACTAGTTGTCTTTCTGATCTAAATGTGTATGGCACTTCTTACAAAACCCCACTTGTTAGATCTGGATACAAATGTGAGGTGAAATCTTAACTGGCTCCATTGAAGTCAATGGCAATTCCCTCTCTTCTCTCCCCCTCCGCCCCCCAAACACACTTCAGTAGCACCAGCATTTCACCCCTGAACTTTGTGGTTTGGCTCATAATGAAATTAGGGATCAACCACTTGCAGATCTCAAAGCATTTTACAAGGAAAGATAAAATACCACCCCTGGTATGGGGATAGGTGGGGAATTGAGACATAAATTAGTGACTTGCCCAAGATCAAACAGCATTCCCATTGCAGAGCTTGTACAAGAACATGGTGCTCCCAGGCCAGTCTATCCAATCACATTGCCTATTTACCCGAGGTGGGAGGAGTGTGTGAGATCTATGTAATAATTTAAGGATGGATGGGGAGAGAAATGTAGCTGTGGCTGCAAAGGAAGTTTTTGTATTTAAACGATCTAAGAGGCTGAAACCCTAGACACCTTATTCATGAAGCTTTGGTTACTGACACAATAATTATGACACTTCTATAATCTGTCTACTTTTGAAGTATAAGAAATAGAAACACTGTTAAGGGAAAGGGGGAACAATATAGATCATCCTTTGAACTGATTCAACACATAGTATGCCAGGCTTTGAAACAGTGCTAATTTTAAGCATAGCATAAGCGCCTGTAAAATGCAGCCTTCTAGAGAAATAGGTATTTAAATATAGTGGCGTTATGAGATGCTACTGAATGAACACATTAGAATTATAGAAGCTGAGAACAAGCCTTACCTATGTAATAAGAAATATAACACTGCTCTCAGCATTCTACCTGCCCTAACTAAGCAGGACAAGTTCAACTTCTGCATTGTCAGTTGAAAGGTTATCATCTCCATGGTAGTTTGAGTCGTCGTGGTTTTGCATACTTTGCATTAATTATAGGAATTAATGCAATGTTACTTAGCTACGCATATCTATTATGTCATGTAGCCAAAAACAGAGCTAGCTGCAAATCTTTGGAAGTATTAAGCAAGACAGATAATGTAAAAGGAATTACTTATGCACTATGTGCCCTTAAAATGATCAATGATAAATTTTAACGGTGACATAATTAGGGTTGTTATTGCAGCAAAAGTGGTTGTCAAATACATATACATTTGCTTCTGTATTCCACACTGAAAATTTTAATTTCTTCTGACCATTAAATATTCCTCTATCCAAGATCCACATGAGGACTGAGCCTAGATGAGTGGAACCAGAACTGGGGAGAGGTTTTTTTTTTTTTTTCTCTCTCTTAAAAGAAACTTTCACTATCTCAGATGAGTGGATTAGGCTGTTGTCTTACCAAATATAAATGGGGTTACTCCAATATAGTGTTGCATGGGTATATCAAAATGAAGGAGCTGAGATTGCATTAGCCATGTCTATGGTGCAGTTACATAAACTGAGCCTATTGTGACTCAGTAAGTGAACCTGTGGAAGTGGGGTGAGTTCACATGCAGTGGGGTGGATGATGGTTCTTAAAATCCTGATATCATTCTTAATGCAGCCAGAACACTCCTTGTGTAGCAGAGCCTTCCTTCCTAGAACTGGCTGCTACCAGCAGCATCCCCACTTCCCAAACTTTCACTTTCTATTGCCACTAGTTTATCTTAAAGCACACCCATCTGCAACCCAGTGGTGGGGAAATAGGGCCCTATTGCAATTTACTGGTGTTGGGGAGAAAGGAGGACTGAAGTAGGGTACTGACTGAGGGCAAGAGGGTTTCTGGGACTCGGACCACCACCGCTGATCATAGCGAAGAAGCTGGGAATTGAGGGCAGGAGCAGTGAGGTGGAGAAGTGGTGAGGGAAAGTGTATATGTGCCATGAGTAGCAGCAGAAGCTGGAACTAATGATGGTTGAAGGAGAGAGACATAGGGATGTCTAAGTTGGTTGTAGGAGGATGAGGAGCCTAAGAATGGTTTTCAGGGACAGGGAGGGGAAGAAATGTGAGTTTATGTTGTATCAACCAGGCAAGGTACTAACAAGCTTCAACAGGACTTTATTTTTACAATGGAAACCTCTTTACCAAGCTGCAGCTGCACCCTCCTCAACTCCTCCCCCCTCCTTCCTGGTTCCTGTCCTTTTGGACTCCCAACAGCCAGTGCTCCCAGTTCTAATAATACAAGCAGTATCTAAACACCACAGTTTACTTAAAGTGATCAAGAGATAGGTACAGTGAATTTGCTTCAGTCTCCTCTCCACTCAGCAATGGGGAGTAGTGAGGGCTGGCCATGGTCACAAAGCTGGTGTAACATGACGAGAGATCAAGTAAGCTATAGTCTGTCTTCTGCACAGCTTTTCCACTGTGTGTGCCTTCTTTACTGCATCAGCAGTATTTAGGCCTCACTCATGAGTATAACTCATTGTTGATTAAAACAACGAGGAGTGCAGTAGTACCTTAAAGACAAACAGATTTATTTGGTTGTAAGCTTTCCAATAGATATATTGGGATATGAAGAGAAGGGAGTTACCTTACAAGTGGAGAACCAGTGTTGACAAGGCCAATTCACCCTAACCCTAACCCAACATATCTATGGCTGTATCTGTAATTTTCACTCCATGCATCTGAAGAATTTTTTTTTTTTAACCCATGAAAGCTTACGACCAAATAAATCTGTTAGTCTTTAAGGTACTACTGCACTCCTCGTTGTTTTAGTGGATACAGACTAACACAGCTGTCCTTCTGATACTTCATCATTGTTTATTAGTCATATAAACAGAGTAAACTATGAAACTATCACATATTTTGTTTTCTTGACCTTTGTGAGTGCTCTTTCTGTACTGTTACTCTCAATAATTAAAGAAAACCTATTTTGTGGGATCACTTTATTACTTTCAAGGGAAGGGGGAAACCTCGGTGTAAATTTTAGTGAAGATATGGCTAATTGCTAGAGCCCACTCAATCTCCCACCTTCTAGTAAGAATGTCCTTAGTCCTTGGAAATAAAGAGCAATGGAGGAAATAAAACTTTCTCTCTCCTTATCTCCGTTTCTTGACAACTTTGGAGAGCAGAAATTAGTACTTCAAAAACTGGACCCACTTTTATCTTCCATACTACTTGTTTAAGAAAACAGCCTACAATTTCTTATACCTGCTATCCCAGATGGAAGTTTGTTAATTAACATGGAAAAGATGCTTCCAAACTCAAATGTTCAGAAGTACGCTATTCAGAGTCTGACAGGTGTTCGTCCCAGTAGGTTCCCTAGTGATATTTTTAAACTAGATTCTCCAACCTGTTTCTTGAAATATCTTACTATTGCGAGCTTGCTTTTTCACAGCATAATTTATCCTAGTTCACATAAGCCAATGCCAAAAGTAGATATAATTTCATAGTCTCTTATTTTCTTAAAAAATAAGGTTTTGTATTTTTATTCAAAGGCATTCTTCATAAATGTATGACCTTTCCTCCGTCTTTCCCTAAGGGCCTGAACTCCGAGCCCTTCCAATGGGCTTCAGATCTGATTTCAAATGCTCCTTTTGTTTGGGGAAAAACAAACCTTTTTAGGTTCTAGTCTGCAGCTCACTGAATTTTTTTTATCTGATTACGGTGCCAGGTTAACTTCAATGGGATTCTGGACAGGCACAGTGGTTCAGCCACATCGAGTCCGTTCCAGGATCAGGGCTTTAAGAATAAGTTGAAGACAGATCTCTATGGTTAATATACAAAAATTAAAGGGTAAATTTTTAAAAATGTTAAAATAGAATGGCAAGTTACTCTCATAGGAGCAAGTGTGTGTTTGTCTTTGTCCCTATGTCAGTAAGCGTTAAAAATAGCTAGGGCTGTGGACAGGCCCTGAACAAGGGCCTATCTATACTGAGGATATTTGTACCCAGTGTAACTACAACATAGAAAACTCCAGTGTTCTGCAGTCTGATGGAGGGCTTGCAGTTGTGCAGGGCATCATCTCTACCTTAGAACTTGGCAAATGTACATCTACATCATGTATCTGTAATGGTAGGAATTTCCCTGATATAGACAGGCCATATGTGTAATAATAAAAATAAATAAAATATCACAACATGTTACTACAGACACTTTATCCATACCTAAGAAGGTGCTGACTGTGTGTCAGTCAAACTCTCAATTCACATCTCTTTGGTTCAAGTTCCAATGACAAGGATGCAGCTGGTTCAGGAAGCTTTCCCCAAGAATGATTTCATCTAAGCCATTAGTTAGAATTCTACTGTGATGGAACTAGAATTGATACTCCAGAGGTTTCTATAATGCAAATAAAAAAAATGTTCGTAGCCAAATGTGGCAAGCTCAAGGAAAAAAATAAATAGTTTGCCTTCCCCTTAACTTAACTGACAGACGCTCATAAGCATATCATCCTGCACCTGCTGAATTGGCAGCTCAAGAAGTTCAGGGTAATATAATGTGAATATAAGCCTTGTACTGCCACTTATCTGGCACCTGCCTCTCCTGCTGGAAGAAAAGGAAAAGTAAATTTGAAACCTCAAGAGACTTTGCTGAAGGCACAGTGAGCCTAGCTTTTAAAACTCTGCAGAGTTTAGTGGAATGTTTAAAAGGAAAGTACATTGTATGTGTTTGCAATGTCCCTTGATCTATGTTTCAAGGGAAGAACTGCATAGCATCTGGTGTTTACATTCTGAGCAAATCTTCAGTGTGCTGGTGACATTGTGATAGGCAGAGACACTCTGTTTAGTGCTGAGTGCGTATTACTTCAAAAATAGTCTGGAAAATGGGAGGTGGGTGGACAAGAGAGGAAGAGGAGATAACTATAGAGATTACATTAATCGGTTAAGCCCCAATATCTTTTTTCTAACAAAAAACCCCAACTGGCTGTCTAATGCAAGCTGAAATATTAGCAGATATGGACAGCTGTCCTCTGTACATCCTGCTGTTCAGCCTTCCGTAGAACATACCACATCCCAGTTCAGGTGTTTATTCAGAGTGCTGGAAGTTAGATACAATAAAGAAATCAATGCACTGAAACATAAAGACGACTTTTTTTACTTCTCCTGGTTTTATGGTCTCAGATCTCATATTCTCATCTCCCTCATTCTATCAATGGTATTGAAAATGAATACAGCACTTCTTAGTGTTGCTCCAGAGGTGCTGATTTAGGGGTCACTTTGTCAGATTCCAACCATTGAACTAAATATTAGCACATTATTATAAAACATTGTTTAATCTACATAATGGATGCTCAATCAGATATTTTATGCTGGGATTTTCAAAGGGGCCTATGGGAGCTAAGCATCCACCTCCTGCAGAAAATCAAAGGGAATTGGGTGCCTAAATCTCTTAAGCTTCTTGAAAATTCCACCTTAATGCTTATCTGATAGTGATAGATGCTTTTTCTCTCTCTTTTTACCGGCCTAAAGTTTTATTTATAGCTCTAAAATTTTCAATATTTGTAATAAACTTAAATGACTTCTTTCTGAGTTCCTGGCTCAAAACTTGGAAAAGGAAGAACGTTATGTTGCCCGCAGTCAGCCTGTGGTATTTACTGTTGTAATATTGGCTGCAGTGACTATTGCATCTGGCTTTTTTTTTTTAAATTAATATTAATCATTAGTACCATCTTTAGATCTGCAAGTTAAAATAAAGGTAGAGTGATCGAATCCTATGCCCCAGGGTATAAACCAATTGCCAGTGAGAATCAGGTAATTCTGCTCTCCTCCATGTACAATACTTCATAACTGCTTGGGATTATATGGGCTATCCCTCCCCTTCTCTTAAGCTTCAGGTATTGGCCATTGCTCGAGGGAACTAAAACAGACTAGATGGACAAATGCTCTGATTCTACATGATAACTCCACTGCCGCTAGTCATTACAGGAAGGCAAAATGTAAATACTGCTTTCTAGCAACTGGGAATTTTGAGGGCATTCAAGGCCTTCTGTTTAGGAAAATGAGATGCTGAGTGCCATTTCCAACCAGATTCTCTTGCAAAGTAAAATAGCAAGATCAATTCCTATCATTGGAATAAATAAAAGTAGTAATTATAAAATCGAGGAAGCTTTCTATTTTGGGGAAGTATGCTAACTATTTGAATTTTTTAATGAGCCGCGTTAGAAGAAAAAGCCTGTAATTTACCTTCCTTTTTCTCTGATGCTCCTGGGTCACTTTTTCCTATTCATTTAGGCACTAATGGCAGTTAGTCCTAGTCATTCTCTCTGGGAGTTGAAGCACACATCTGCCATTTGTCTTTGAAAATCTCAAGACCTTGCCTCATGTCCTTGTGGCTCTCCTAATCAAACCTCTTTTGGACACTCTTTGAGACCTGTGTAAGCAATCTCTATCCAGTCCTTGCCCTAAATCTCAGGAACTCTTATTTCCAAGTCAGAGTTGCCAAAAAGGCTCTAGTATTTTGGACTGAACTAAGAGTCCAATCCTGCCAGCTCTCCGTGTGCTGAACTCACAGCAGTCCAGAAGAGCAGCTCACACAAATTTCAATGTTAAACTCTGGGTGTAAGGGCCAAACTCCTTGATTCTTTCACAAGCAACGGGGAGTGAGAGGCAAAGCAAAGAATTCAGGGGAAAATCAGCAAGGGGAGTTTAATGGAGTTTCCTAGATCCTACTCTTTTGTATTTGTGTTTAGGGGCGTGATCTAACTTTAGTAATGGGCTAGGATCTAGCATGACACTATCTTCTAAGCATGTGTGGTTATTAATCAGTTTTGCACTAAGATTCCTAGAATACAGGAAGTTGCATGAGCAATCAAAAATGCAGTAAAAAGTCATATACAGCCCATTAAACCTGTCAGCGTATGAGAAGAGAGACAAGATCAGGGCAAATAAGTAGAAGAAGTTTGTTGCTTGTTAGGGTTCACAGCAATTTTTCCCTGCTCCCTGTAGGCTTTCTAATAATTGAAATTCTCATTTAAAAACTTTATTCAGATTTCATTCCCTTCCATTTATAGCTGAAGCCCATGTTTTCCCTTCATATTACTTGTTAATTATGCATGGTTAAATATACTTAATGAAATAGGAAACTGAATTATAGAGGCATTGGTCATGACTCATAGGTAAGTGTAGGGCTTTCTTTCTAAGCTCAGTTTCCATCACAAAGCAATAACAATCCCTCCTGGATGTTTTTGTGATTAATCCTTCCCCCCAATAAAAGGTATAATTTCAGCCACATAGAAGAAATACTTCTCAGATTATAAGAAGTTAAATGTGAAGCCCTTTAAAATGAATTTTTGCAGCCCCATCTCACTGAGGAATGCAATTCTTTAGATGTTCATTGCCTGAAACAAGAGATCCTAATAGCTAAAACTAGAATCTGGTGCTGGAATGTGAGAACCATATGGGACACTTTAACTACTTGACTCAGTTTGAGAAACAATTCAGTTAATTATTACTAAATCTTGGAATGAATGAAATGAGATGGACTGGGTATGGAAGAATCCATTCAGATGGTATCAAGTACTATATTTAGGAAGGCAAGCTGATACTCTGAGTACTCCTTAATAAAAAGGCAATACAATATCTAATGGAGTGGGAACCAGTTAACTCATGAATTATAAGAGCATGTTTTGTTACAAATCATGGTAAAGTAATTCTCATCCAGTGTTCCACTCCCAGTGACCATAATGAACAAGTAAAGATGCATGAGTTGCAAGACATACGTAAATATGAAATACATAATTTTTTTGTAATATAGTCTGGGAGAAAAAAATTCTGCCTGGAAGAGAGGAAGAAATGTTTGATCTGCAAACTACCAAAGAAAGGAAACCAAATGGTGAAGAATAATACCATTTTTAGTATCTGGAAAAGCGTTCTGTAGTGTACTATTGAACAGACTGAAACTCGTCATAGATGAAAAAAACTGCATACTGAGCAAATGGGTTCTAGATTGAAAAGATTGATTTAGAAAGCAGTTTCTCAGTCAAGGGCTTGCTTACCAGAGAAGAGCTACTCTTGAACTTTATAGATTTCACCAAAGCATTTTGACTGCATTAATAGTCACTATGGAAGATCTTGCAACAATATGGGCTTCCTAGGAAGATCATCTTTCTGGTTAAGATGCTGTATGAAGTTCCAAAATGCTATGTAAGGACAAAGTAGAGAGATTGACTGACTGGTTTGATATTATTATTGGGATGTGACAGGGATGCATTTTATCACCTCTTCTCTTCTACATGGTGATTACATGATGTGAAAAGCAACATCAAAGGGAGACTATCGGCATTCAGTGGAATCGAGGACACCTCCAAGATCTCAACTTTTTTGATGATGATTTTGTTTTAGACACAGCTGCTGTTGCTATGTGAAGGACTCCTACCAAATATCAATGTGAATTAAGAATCGAAGTAGTATTAAGGATCAGCTAAAAGATAATAGAAGTCATGGTTGTTGGAGTGAGCAATGATTGTACATATGTGATGGATAATGAAGAATACAGCATAGGTTAATGAGTTTATATGCCATGGAAATACAGTTAGTGGTGATAGCCAGCTCCATAAAGAGATGAAAGCAAGAATCAGGAAGGCAAGTGGAACCTTTTCAAAGCTGGCAAATGTCTGGAAAAATAAGGAGATTCACACAAAAACCAAGACAGTTATACAATGCCATTTTGATACCAACATTGTTGTATGCTTCCAAAAGGTTGCAAATGCTAGAAATCCACAATAGAAACCTTATTCACTCCATCAAAGATGCTTGCAAAAAAATACATAGTGTCCGCTGATGGGATAAAGTAGCCAGCATTGATATATTACACAGGACTGGCCACCAGACTGTAGAGACAATCATTTGAGAAAGAAGGCTGAAGTGGTTTGGATATGTTGTACAGATATCACAACTATTCCTAGGTATTCACTTGACTGAATACCATGTGGTGGAAGATGGAAAAGAGGGGGACAACAGATGACATATGAACCATTGTGAAGATTTCACTGTCATGGAAACAGACTACAACAGAGCAAGAAATATGACATTGGACAGATGGAGGTGGAAAAACTAGGTTGCCTTATGTCAAAAGGCATGAAACCATCTAATAAAGAATAAAATTAGCACTCATGCGTAGCAATTAAGAAGGAAACCAGGCTTGACAATAAAGTTACTAACAATCTTGTCACTGACTGGATCTTTGTGAGCAAAGCTGCTATTGTCAAGATTCACATATCACACAGCAGCAATAGGCAATGAAAGCCATTGGGCACTAGAAAGCAAACAGACCCTTCAGATTACATGGAACTAGAAGTAGTGCCTGATCCTACTGAACTGACTCAGGTTTTATGCACTGTTGACGGCAGAAGTGAAACTGATCAGATTGATAGAGCCAATACTAAAAAGTAGTATTCCCTGAATTTCTCATGGTTTATTGTCAGCTGTGTGAATGTATTTTTAACCCTACCATATCATTTTAATTTGACAATGTCCATGTTCAATGCAATAACAGCTACAGATGTCAAACGTATCAGGGGTATTAAACAGTTACTTCATGAGTAATAAAGAAGGCATATAATATTCCCAACAGCTCTTCTTTCAGCATGAGGTATGATAAATACTAAATACACAATTGCAAATTGGTAACAGTAATTACATTTTGAATTTTGGTTCCTATAGCACTTAAGACATGGGCTCACATTTTTATTGCAATCTGACCTCTCTCTTACACTCCACTGCCGTACAGAAGATCTAAAGCAAATAACTCAACCCCTTGTGTAGGAGGATCCCTGGTTGCAGAGAGCCACTCTTTAGAGACCTATATCAATCATCCTCCCGCTGGCCAGCATAGATGTGGCTAGGAGAATGAAGGCACAACTGGGTTTTTCGTACTCCATACTGCCCATATGAGTCCCTGGGAGTATTGGCAGCTGGCTTACTTTAGATAAACCCTCAAACTGCTGTAGCTTATATTGGAATACAGCTGTTCCTGGATCAAGACAGGGTGTCAAAGGTGGCTTAAAGCCACCTCTATATCTCCCCTCCTAAGTTGAAGTGCACACTTATCACCTGGACTCAATGACTGAGGCCCTAATTTAGGGTCATTACATGGAAAATGGAATTTGGTGGAAATAAGTACGGAATGAGCTTTTTAGCAAATATTAAAGAAAAAGTGCTAGAGCATGTGGACTAAATACTGGTATTGGGAACACTTAAGAAAGGATGTTTTAAGATGTTGGCTGCTTCTCAGAAGGAACAGGATGCTGCAATGAATCCCAGATGAATTAAAAACAAAATTAAAGGAATTCTAAAGTATTGGTTAGCTCTCAGCAAGAATCTTTCATGCAGTAATAGCCATGTGAGAAAAGCTATAATTGCTCCTGGCGGGATAAAAAACAGATTCAACCAACATGTTACTTGGACTCAAAGATTTAAATTATGAAGGAAAAGTTTGAGCTTCTTAGATGGAGGAAAGGGGAGGCGAGAGATGGAACTTGGTAGCCTAACTGAAGTGTTAAAATCAGCAGGAGTTCAATAATATTGCTCCAGGTAAACGTCCTGTTTACAAAGGGCAGACAAACAAGATCCAAAAATTGGAAACTGCACACATTTTATCACAGTCCTTTCACCGTGTAAGGATGCTGCCTCTGGCGGGACACAACTGAGAGTATCAATTCAGGACAAATTGCTTAGAGCAGGGCAGTCACAGCCCAAGGCTGGGGTTTCTTGCTACTAAGGTACACCAAACTAGCCAAACAGAAGGGACTTTGGTTTTACCACACTGGTTAACCATAGGTTACACAAGCAATTCCCTTAGACACTCCAGTTTCCCAGTATCACCACCAACAGACAATTCTTATGGGGATTAATGCTTATGAAAATCAACACCCCAGTAAAAGAAAAAAGGTTCTCCCAATCCCAAAGGACCAAGCCCCAGACCCAGGTCAATATACAAGTCAGATCTTACCCACAAATCACACTGTTGCCAATCCTTTAGAATCTAAAGGATTATGAATCCTTTAGAATTCATAAAAACAAAGCAATATAGATGAGAGCTAGAATTGGTTAAATGGAATCAATTACATACAGTAATAGCAAAGTTCTTGGTTCAGGCTTGTAGCAGTGATGGAATAAACTGCTGGCTCAAATCAAGTCTCTAGAGTACATCCACAGCTTGAATGGGTCATTCAGTCCTTTGTTCAGATCTTCAGTTTGTAGCAAAGCTTCTCCAGAGGTACGAAGCAAGTTTGAAGACAAAATGGAAGGGTTTATAGGGCCTTTTATAGTCTTTCTCTTGTGGGCGGAAACCCCTTTGTTCTCCTGTGCAAAATCACAGCAACAAGATGGAGTTTGTAGCCACCTGGGCAAGTCACATGTCCATGCATGACTCAGTTTGCAGGTGGCAGCCATTGCTCACGTGCTATCTTGAATGTCCCAGGAAGATTTCTCATATGTGGATTGAAGTCTCCCAAGGTCCATTGTCAGTTAAGTGTTTCTTGATTGGGCACTTAATCTGCAAATCCCTTTCTCAAGAAGCTGACCAAATACTTCACTAATGCTACTTAGAATCAAACACATTGAGATACAAGTACATAGCCAATATTCATAATTTCAACTACAAAAATGATACATGCATACAGATAGCATAATCGTAACCAGCAAATCATAACCTTTTTATAGACACCTCACATGACAACCTTTGTACAATATTTGCTGCAAATATATAACAGTGGGTTTTTTTATATATATATAAAATAAATACTGTCACAGTTTATGTCAATAACGTCCCACACCGGTATTGTAAACAAGAGTAGTGTGAGGACAAATCAGTTTTTTACTAAATCAAAAAGTTACACTCTGTGGGTATGTCTACAGTGCAATTGGATACCTGTGGCTGGCCCATGCCAGCTGTCTCAAGGTGGGAGGTTCCCAGATCTTGGGCTGCAGCCAAAGCCCAGAAGTCTGCATTCCAATTAAACAGTGCCACAAGCTCGCGTCAGCTGGCTTGGGCCAAACTTGGGTGTCTCATTGAAGTGTAGACATAATGCTATGTGCTTAAGTTTCAGAAGAGCTTAGTGCCCACAATTGAGGGCAGAGTTTTGAATGATCCACACTCCCTTTTAGACACTAAAATAAACAGAATTGTGAAAATCTGCATAATATTTTAGAGAAAGGGTTGGGATTTTCAAAAATGTCTAAATGATTTAGGAGCCCAAGTCCCATCAACTTCCAATGCGACTAAATCATGTAGATGCTTTGAAAATCCTACCCAAAATGCCTTAGATGTCTTAATTAGATGGTACAGTATTTCACAGTTTAGGATGTAAAGGGTGGGAGAACATGAGAATCTATTGATAGATTCACATGAGGTTTTTTATTTCACAGCAAAGGGTCATATGAGATCCTGTTTCAGTCAGTTGCAGGACTCAGGAGTGATACTGTAGTAGTGTTAATTGCTAATACATGTTTTCCTCAATATTCATAATTTTGGTCCCTCACTGCCACTTAAAAAATCACTTTTAACACAAACATTCCCATGCTCTGAGGAAAGTAATGAGAAGCTTGATTCTTGTGCCCACAGCTGGTCTGCTGTCAGTTCCTTGTAGCACACCGGTTCTCAGAACATGTTTGCCAAAAAGCTCTCAAAGGTAATTGGGTTCTCCAGATTCAACACCTGAGTCTCTCTTTTTGACACTGCTCCATAAACTGCTTTGATGCAATAGTTGCTCCAAGTGATACTTGCACTTATTGAGAGCAGCTCAAAATCTGGTAGCCCGCATATGGGAGTTAATCAGGCCCCACTGTGTTTGAGTAGTCATAGACAGTTTAGGAGGTAATAGCAATTGAAAAGCTCCATAGCAGCTGTCCCGAATAAGCCGCATGTGTTCTGTCATAGAAGTACAGACTGTTTCATGCTGAGCATTTATCAACATCACCTCTTCTGTATTCTTGTTATTTTATATGATCTTGCTGGCCATAGGCAAATATCAACCCTGATGGGACCGGCCTGCGCCCATGGAAGCTGTTGGGGTTCATCTGTGGAGGAGGGCTGTGGTTTGCAGGGGATGCCCTAGGGAAGAACAGTATAACCTTTAGGGCTCTAAAGAAGCCCAGCAGTGGACACTGCCTGTGCAATGTGCTGAATCGGGGCATCTGTAGTCAATTCCATTCATGTTTCAGGCTGCAGTGGATGGCTGCTGGTCACCTGGTGGAGAGAGTTTGTGCATAGGACTTGTCAAGATATGGCTTTCCCATCTTGAAAAATATTTCAAGATGCCCTTTTTCTTCCACATGGCGATGAAATCAAGACCTTCCTTTTTTTTTTTTTTTTTTTTTTTGCAAAACCAAATGGGAATGAGACTTCCCCATCTCAGAATAGCCAATAGCCTCATTATGAGGGTTCTCACTGGGATGTGAGAGATGTCCAGTCTTATTCACTAGACTAATGGCTATTCTGAGGTAGCAGTGGTGGTGGGGACAGGTCTAACTCTTGTTGGTCCAACATGGAATTTCAGGACCCTCAAAACTTACTCTTTCCCGTAATAAGCTTCAGTCCTGAAGAATTTTTCTGATCAAAATAAACTTAGTCAAATTCCTCATCAGTTCTAGTTGTGCATTTGTTGAAATGTTGCAACTTCTCATTCTTGTCACCTCCTGGAGTACCTGAATCTCCATTTTTTTTTTAAATGGCAGAAGACAGTGTTATTTAGGGCTGAATGTGTTGTTTTATAATGCAGACAAAGCTCATATTGAAGTCAATGGGACGTTTGGCTGTATGGGGACACAGTAGTAAGCTTTGAGTGTACAACAGCTGTGCAAGTACCAGTTAGCCTCCAATTATATAACTAGAGACATGACATCTCTAGTGCTATACTAGCTCTTGGTTCTGAAGCTACAATGACTGATCTGCATTATGGCATAATTAACATTGTACAGTGGATGCTATGTTTTCATTTACATATACCAATAAAATGTGTGAGCATAACAATTTCTGTTTAAAACAATTTGGGAGATGGCACCTCTTGGTGTCTGGGGTAAGTCTCTTTATTTACTTTTTGCATTATTTTATTCTGAATCTTGTTTCCAAATACATGTCTGACAACTCTAAGAAGCAGCAGAAGAGCAAAAAAACAAACAAAAAAACGCATTCCCTGTGTATTGCTTGTTACTAGATTCAAGTCTCCCCTTGATACACTTGTAGGCATCCTTTAATCAAAATGGAAGGTATGTACATGTATCAGTGCAAAAACGAGCAATGGGGAATGGTTTTAGTTGATTCACATAGAACATCTTTTTGTTAACAAATGTTCAACAACTTTTTCTTCATATATTGAGCCTACTTTTTTTTGTTTTTTAAGAAAACGGTTACATTTATCTCAACCAATATTTCAAAATATATTGACCATCTAGGAACAATAATAAGTAATTCTAGACCACATGAGCAAATCTCAGCCAAATAAATTATACTGACCTATCCATGGGTATAACAAATATAAGGTAACTTTAAATATCATTAATGGCTAGAGTTGGCTGAATATTTTATGGCAAGCAATATTCATTATGAATTTAGTCCTCTTTCTATTTGCAAATCATTCCCATGAGTCTTGATCTCCTAATATATTGATAAAAATCTGGTGAATGCTTTTAGACAAATAGCCTTCACTCTAGGGATTGTTTGCAAACTGCTTGCTTTGACTAGTCATATTGCATGGTTGGCTACCTGTCATATGATATTGTCATTGCTAGATGACAAACATTTTAAACAGGATAAAAATAATTGGGGAATGATCAACTCCTGATGAGACGTTTGAGATGAATAGTCATAGATGTCAAAAATCATGAAAATTTCGGAATTTCTGCTTCTTTTTTTTTAATGCCCAATATTTGGAGAAAAACCTTTAAATAATTAAGAGGATCTCATCAACAGTTTCAAAATGAACTCTGCTTGAGTTCACAGACAAGATTTACACTACTTAGCCAATTCTGCTACTGTTTTACAGATCATCTACTTAGTACCTTGCTTAATCAAAGTTAACTTGAAACAAAAACCATAGGAAGATAAAAGCCTTCATTACTGTTGACCTTTTGAATTTCACTTCACTATGACTTGTGTGCAATTAATAGTAAAGGGAGATAAAGGGCAATCTGTTTCCTGCCAATAACCTGGGGTCAAAATTTTAAGGTAAATTGGATAACGAACAAAGATAAAAACCTGAAATGCCCATAAGCAGATCCACAGTGGAATGAAACTTAAGAACTAATAAAAGGCATTAATAAAAATATGCACAGGAACTGCAGGTGCTTTGAAAAAATGCCAGTCTTTCAGACAAAGGCACAGATTAACATTTGTGTCGTCTAATGTACAATGTAAGGTCAGTTTCACAGGAACACAGCCTGTAGTCGGAAAGTCCTTGATTGTAACTTTCAGATTCATTCTAACTTAGAATGTTACCCATGTAGAGAGTTAACCTTTTCAGATTAGATTTTAGAAAACCACAATCAAAAAGTAAAAAGACTCACTGTGACAAATCAGAGAGAACAGTCTTTTGAGACAAATCACATTTAATGTGGTTGCCTGTAAAATCAATATTTTTAGTGTTGTTCTCATCAGGATCTATGATGAATTTATTACACGGCAGCTGCAAGCCTGCTGTGTTTAGATTTTTTGCTTAGCCAGAATGTCTAGGGGGATGTGCTGATTAACCACAACTTCTACCCATGCAGTTCCTATGGAACCATGACCTACATTTAAAGACTGTCTCCTCTGGTGGGAGATCTTACAGAGGGCAGTAGTGCAAACACCAGCTGCTTTCTCTAGGGATGAGCCCCAGCAGTACAACTGCTTTTGATGTCTCAGATTTCTGCAGCCCATGAAATCCATTACCAGATGTGGAAACGAAGGTAGGTCTTACAAATTAATAAACATGGAAAGGGATAAAAGGCAATAAGAGATTCCTGAACCTTTTCCAGCTTTAAAAAAAAAATCATAAAGGAAGCTATAAGAAGAAGCTGTAGATCTTAAGGTCCAGATCATGTGCAGGTAGAAATCAGCATAGTTCTACTGACTGCAGTCAAATTATGCAAACTTACGCCAGCTAAAGATCTGGTCCTATACTCTTACCTCTAGTACACACTAGCAGGTCCATATGGGGCAGTAAGTGCACAATATGCTAGAGTGCATACCCTCTGGTTTGGACTGTGTAGATAAGCTCAAAGAGTTTGTTCTGGCACAGGCCTAGTTTACACTTTAACAAAGTGAGTGAAAATTTGACTAATTCATAGAGTGAGTATAGAAAACAGGGACAATTGAACTCTTTCAGGGATTAATTCTACAGGCAGCTTTCTACTGTTTGTCACTGGATGAAAATGAATATTTTGTTTACAAAAGTGTCCATTGACAGTGATTAGAGCAGGCTTAATAGAAATTGAATCCAGTTTCTTTGAACTATGACATTTGGAATCATCAAAGAGAGAGGGCCAAACCAGTGTCTGGTATAAATCTGAATAACTACATTCCTTGACACCAACTGAGGATCTAGCTGTAGGAATTGGTTTGTTATAAAATGATATGGCATGATAGCTTAAATAAACTTAACCCTCTGTCACTATGGTGAGCATGATTTAAGTGGAGAGCATGCTATTGGGCATAGCAGAGAGGAAGGGGCAGCACAAAGTCTCTCAGGACTGGCAGGATGAAATCTTCATTCAACTACCTGGCATATGGTGGGCGTTCGCCCCCTGTTACTTCCCTTTATTGAGTGCTAAATGTTCCCTGGTATGCCAGTACATCTCCAGGGGAGTGAAAAATAAGGTCATGGCCCAGGCTGCTGCAACTGGGTGCTGGGTGACTCTAGAAAAAGAGGAAGAGGGACAGTCTCTATGCTGCCCTGAGGTTGAGGCTGCAATTCTGCTTGGCCCTTACGCCATCCTGGCAATGGAGATGGAAGCCATGCTCTTCTTGCAGCATGAACCTACAGCCAGCCCTAGCAATTTCATGTACTACCTGAGCTCAGTGCTAGGCATCATATAAATTAGCATAGCCACTGAGCTTAACAGTCAAAGAGATATATACAAAAAATGGGCAAAGCAATTAACCACAACTTTAGAATGCGCCATATTGGCTAATTTAAATCTAAATAATGTAACACCATTGAAAACCAATATTGTATACCTTTTGAAACATTCATTACAACCAATTGTTTAGGCTAAGTAATAATTGATCATTGCATAGAAATACTAGTTGACCTGTTCCTCAGAGAAATTAAACAATGATTAGAACTGATGACTTTGGATGTAATATTGAAATGAGATTTTTTTTTTTAATTTCATTTGTATTGCTGTAAAATGATATAAATTAAGATCCATGAATTACAAAATATGATATACAAGATAAACAGTTTCTCTAAGTTAATTAAACTTACAAAGTCAAGCACAGTAATTCGCTATAACCTGGTTTTCTGGATCAGAAACTGGTACAAATTCTTCCTCCATTTTTTTTCATTCAAACATTGATGCTGAACAATAGCAAAATAGTGCCCTCCAGGTAAGACTAGGAAAAGGTAGGACCTCTTTAAAGGGGAGAATGGGCAAAAATGCTTTTTCTGTTAAGGTCCTAGGCTGGCAGATGTGTATTGAATTCCTGGATGTGCTGTGGATTTCCTGTGTGACCACGGCCCTTAATTTCTCTTGCCTCAGTTGCCAACTGTAAAATAGGCAGAATAATCATTTCACTCATCTTGTCTATTCAGAATATAAGCTATGTGGGGAAGGGAATGTCTCTTATTGTGTATTTGAGCCACATTGTGCAAGGGGCTCAATCTAACCTGGGCTACCCCATAACAAAAATATACACGTTCTCCAAATTTTATATTTAAATTAGAATGGAAATGGGTTTCTAAAGAGGCTTGGAAGTGAGCACATATAAGACATAATCTGTATCTCCTACATTGAAGCGTCCATTGAGTAATATTTTTCAAAGGTGCTTAAGTTATGTAGAAGGCTAAGTAGGGTGACCATACATCCCATTTTGGCTGGGACAATCCCCTTCATAAGCCCTGTCCCAGGCATCCCCGGTCTTTCTTTAACAAAAATGGGCATATGTCCCATTTGTTATTACAACTGATTATCATCAAAATGCCCAGTTTTGCCAAAGGGACATTTAGGGTAAGTGGCAACATGAGCCGCTGGGCGTCATGGGGCTCGGGCATTGTCCTGTTTTTAATTTGGGAAATATGGCCACCCTACAGCTAAGTCTCATTGACTTCCAGTATGTTAGGCTTGTAAGTCATTTAGTTTCTTTTAAAATGTTACCCATTTTGTATAGTTCTGTATTGATAATGCATACAAAGAAATATGTGCCGCTTTCTGACATTTGATAGCACAGCTTGAGTTGTCTTTGCACAATAGCCTGCTGAACTCCATTGTGCACAAGTAAATGCTCCAGCTCCCTTCTCTTTGGAGAGTAACCATAACTTATGTTTGATCTAGGTCTTCTCTTTGTACATTATTAACATAGCGAAGTGCATAACATAGCCATTGTCCTGAAATCTTAAAAGAAAGTTGGAATCTTTGGAAGACAAAGCTGTTAGTGACCCCATTGTGCTAGTTACTCTGCCAACACACAAGCAGCACAGAAGAAAGGATGTACTATTGCCCCCATCTGACAGATGGGGAATGAAGTAACAGAAAAATCAAGTGACTTGCCTAAAGTGGCACAGGATGCCCATGAAAGGGACAGGAGTTAATGAATGTAGATTTCCTGAGTTTTATTCCAGTGCCTTCAGTCTCTATTCCTCATGCCTTTAGAACCTGATTGGACTAAAATATACATTGTGCAAATGGAGATGAAACCTGTGCAATAAAACCTAGAATTCTCTTCCAAATTGTGAATACAAGTGGACTATGGCATATTATTTTTACATTTAGAAGCATCTCAGGGA
Organism: Chrysemys picta bellii; assembly: GCF_011386835.1. Taxonomy (NCBI): domain Eukaryota; kingdom Metazoa; phylum Chordata; order Testudines; family Emydidae; genus Chrysemys; species Chrysemys picta. The sequence goes on along the minus strand of NC_088798.1, from coordinate 46,636,601 downwards.
AGACCAGTCTCAGGCTGAACTGTAGACTGCAATCGAGTCATAGAAAACAATTAAAAAAACAAGTATTTCCCAGAGTAGTTTGAATGCTGAAGCTAGAATATAAATAGTTGTCTTTCCAAAAATACTACTAGCATTTTAATCAAGTCCCAGAACTCTGCCATAATGTAGCAAGATAAGAATTTCAGAAATGCAACTGTGTATGTAAATTGGATGTTACCACTAAGATTCAGAGTGGTTTTGTTTTTTTTGGTTTAAAAAAAAAAACATTTAGAGTTCTTTTTATTTGTCTTCTGTCTCTTGTATCTTTTAAGGCTAACATTTTCAAGCTTACATCTGAATGAAAGAGTACTAGAAACTTACTATTTTTAAAAAAGAGAGAAAAGCTGATGTTCTAGTGCATTCAGATGACTGCAGGGTCTCTGGATTTTTTTAAATACACTAAATAACATGAGACTTGCAAGAAAATCATGAATTGGTAACACTACAGCAGGAAGAAGGGGAGTTGCAGCAGCCAGTTGCAGCCCTCTGGACTTTAGGGCTACAACCGTTTTTTTGTCAGACTTAAAATTCCAGACCACACCCCTTTCCAAAGGCATGCTAGGAAAAAAATCATAAAAGTGCATAAGAGTGTCAGTTGAAAGTAGGCAGTCAATCACTTCTGAAGGTGTGGTTGCTCCTTTTTCTGGCAATATACTGTTCTGCCCCCTTCCCCCCCCCCCCCCCCCCGACCCTACACACACACTTTTCCATAACATAACTTACTCCTATCAAATTGACACAAATGAGCCATGTTTGTTTGGATGCTACATTCTAAAAAAAATTCTCTATTCACACACCTAAGAGCTGACATGAAAGTAAGAGGATATGATGGGTTAGTGGGACTAGAATGCAGGATAGCAGGGGTGCTGGAACAATTTTTATAGTGGGGGTGCTGATGATGGAAGCCATGTATTTGGTGCGTTGTTACTACTTCAAGCTAGAGGGTGCAGCAGTATCCCTACTTCCAGCACCACTGCAAGACAATGATCTATTTTTTTCTGTCAGCTATTGTGATGACAAAAAACCTCATGCTGGAAGGGTTCCACTCCTACTTATTCAATTGTCTCAGCTTTTGGTTGCTGATGCTTATTACCTAACAAAAGATTAACATTGCTTCTGGTATATTCAGCATTGTTATGTTAATTGCTGGTAAGTGTTGATGGTAAAGCAGAAAAGCGTGAGTAGATTTTCATAGTCTAAGCTGACCATATGTTAAGAGAAACAAAGAATTATTTTAATGGCAAAGTCAGCAGATATGACATTGTAGTCAAAGAGTAAAGGTATTTATGCACTATCAAGCTGTCATTTTGACAAAGTGAATTTTTCTACCAGAGAGACACTTAAATGTCATGGCAAGGAAATATATGAAACGCCCATAATGTACTGTAAGTTGTTTTGCATGATGGCATTTTCAAATGAAGGCACCTGAAAGACCAATCAGAATTTACAGGGACACTGAGTTCTTTGTATGAGTCTGGAGGATGGCAGGGAAAAAATGTTACAATTCAGATGAAGGATATTTAAACCTGGAGGACAGCCTTTATTATCCAAGTTAGGATTTGTAGTACTCTGGTGGTGTGTGTGTGGCTGTGTGTTTTAACCAATGACTCAGATATTTTCAGCCCCCGGTAAGAGGACTCATTTATATTTTATGTGTAAGACTCTATTAGTTGCCTTTGAAGAATAATGACAAATAGCTTATTTTACATAAAATCTCTCTGTAAAAAGAGAGAACAATGTTTTGATGTTTATGATGGAAATACAATTCATATACAATAGTAACACATGATTCCAATTTCCTTTATTATTTAGCTATTAATTCTTTAAATTTCTCTAAAGAACAAAATTGTTCATGAGCACGTGCACACAAATCCAATACTGCTATAGATCATAGTCAAACTTTTTTTTTAATTAAAAGCAAGGATGCGGAACACATCTGGTAGGAAACAGTGGCCAAAGGCAAGAAACAAAAGAATAATGGCCTAGACAGTAAAAGCTACCACCTGCTTATGACTTCTGCATTATTCTAGAAAAATAACTATAGTAGGTGCCAATCTAAGATGTGCCAGGTGGTTTTGATAACTGGAGGCAATAGAAACAGTTAGTTAAACATAGGAGCCACAGTTTTAATTTTAAACATTTTTTATCTGCACATATGAAAACGTTAGGTGCATAATGAGTGCTGGCCTAAGGGCAGGGTGGGAGTGGTGAGAAGGTATAGATATCTCTGAAAGGGCACTCACTACCTATGTTTCCTACTGTGAAAATTCTTCTTAAAAGAAAAGGGTCCTCTGAAAATATATTAGCCTTCAGATTTGCATAAACTTTCATTTATTTGCATAAATTCAAGGCTTAAACCATTAGAAGCAAGTGCTTTTCATGTTCAAATTTTTCTGTAAAAGTGTTTGTGGGAGATGACATATGTTAATGGAGCACTGACAGCGAGTGTGTGATTTACTATTTTATATTATTATTTCTATATTTATTTGTATTGTAGTAACGTCTAGGAGCCCCAGTCATGGGCCATGGCCCAATTGTGCTAGGCACTATACAAAGACCAAAAAGACAGTCCCTGACACAAAGAATTTTCAATCAAGCATTGCACCCAGACCCAACTCAGGGCTGGATTGTTCTGCAGACTGTGCAAACAAATGGCAAGGGATAATCCCAGCCCCTAAGAGTTTACCGTCCAAACAGACAATGGGTAGGAGAGGAAACAGAATGGAAGTGACTTACCCAAGGTTACACTGCAGGTCAGTGGCAGAGCTAGGAATGATCTCCTGCTCCAGTACCCTATCCACCAGATCATGCTATCTTATAGGACAAATATTGCTTATGTTCTTTTCAGTATAACACATTCTAAGAAGATGTGGGCACAGGACAGGAATGCCTGTTAATAATATCCCTGTTTTATCGCTTAATCAGAAAAGTGGCCTAAAATAAAACCCTGTGAAGTTATTTTCATGCTATAATATGATCATTTTGACAGAGAAACACTGCCTAGAACTGTACAATACACAACTACCACTGTTCCTGCCCTGAATTTCGTAGGCGAAGACCATTATCTCCTACTCTTACTCCTTGCATAATACAGGCTATTGGATTTCACCCAATGATTCCTAGCAGCTTGTAGTTGAAATATAGTATCTTTTAGAAAAGGGACATCTATCCTAGATGGGACTACCCACTATTCTTGGTGTAAGATGCTTATGTCTTGGCCATTAGACCTATGGGGCAGTGCGCAAGTTAACCAAACTTCTTACAGCCTAAAGAAATGGATCTCCACACTGTTGGACATTGCACAGATATAAATTTGTTTGAGTTGAATGTGGACTTCATTTGTGTTATGGGACACATATGTAAAATAGAACATATGGCACTTGCTTATTCATTAAAGCATCTACGAGTTCCTTCAGTGTCTTGCTTATTTTTGTATATGAAAGGCAATTTCATCCTGAAAATGAGTTTGGTAAAATAAAATCTCCTCAAGCACAAATAAAGTTAAATTAAACTAAATCTGAGTGCAATTTGATTAACACTTGTCAGATGGGGAAATGGAATAAAAAACCCTGTTCATTTGGGGGAAATAATATACATATGAACAATGAGACAATTCCAGTAAATTACTGGCCTGGTTAATTCATGGGGAAGAGGTCTCTTGGGTAATTGTTCAAATTGAAAATGTTGACAGCTTATTACTGAAGTCTCCAAAGGATGCTAATGCAGACTTGAGGAATGTTAGCTTGAGCTGAATGACCCGCTAAAGTTGGGGAAGGGAAGAATGCCAACGATCATGCTACAGGATGTTCACTTTTGCAGAGAAACACTGCACCATTGAATTATACGAATGCAGGGAAGAAGCCCTCTGGTAGTTTAATTTAGAAAAAGTTATGTTACCATTAGCCTGAGATCCAACAAGGCTCTAAGGGTAAGCAGCTGACTGCTAGAAATCTATAAAAGTTATTAAAAATGTTAGCCTGCTGGGGGTGTACTTATCTGACTCACTCCATTAGGTATATTGCTAAGAACAGTGATGTGTGGTTAATTTCCTAATATAGATTTATCTTAGGGTCATTCAGAAAGTGAACCCTCTGAATGGTAGCAGGTGATAGGGCCTTACAGGTTGGCTTCCTGGTGGAAAAATCAGAAAGAGTCTGGGTATATGCCTAGTGCAACTTGTTGATTTTATTACTATTATTATTTGTATTGTATCAGCACATACAAGCCCTAGTGTTGGGCCAGGGTCCCGTTGTGTTAAACTCTGTGTATAAAAACAGAAAGACAGTCCCTTCACCAAAGAGTTCACAGTCTAATTATAAAACAAGAAAACAGGTACAGAGAGGGAGCACAAAGAAACAATGAGATAATATTGGTCAGTATGATAAACCAGCAGCCTAAACTTTGTCAAGTTTGTAGATGTGACAGATATAGTAACTGCATACAATTTCTGTGGGGATCATTCTGTGCTAAGGGTATGAAAGGTTTATGTATCACTGTGGGCCAGGAATTGTATGTAATCCAATGTAGAGAGGGTTGGCACAACTCCCACCAGGATTAAGGTTGAATTGCTTAGGTTATAAACACCTCCAGAGAAGTTCCATCCCTTGCGATGCTTGTATATGCTGGTTCATACTGGCTTTTCCAGAAACCAACAATCAAAGAAGAGGGCTTTTGATTAAAAAACAAACAAACAAAAAACACTTGATTTAAACGGACTTAGGATGTTCTTTCTGATCCAGCAAATGGACAGGACCTTCTGCCCAAGGGCTCCAACTTTGCAGAAAGGTTGGAAAAACTTTGACCTACTAGGGGCCCACAAAATGGATGGGTGACCTCTGGCAAGCTTGTAGTACATGTATAGAAATTGTTGTCTTTAATATATTTTCTCTGTAATGATTTTACATTGAGAATGAATGTGCTTGCTTTACAAAGAGCTGTGTGGTAACTTGTGACTGGTTATAGCCCTTGGAGAGAAAACAGATTGGCTTGCTGTGAGTATCTCAATATAAAACAGGGAGCAGTGAAGACTTAAACCCCTGGTCAGGAAGGAGAGAGACATGAGTGTCCTCCCAAGAGGCATGATTGCTAGGAACTGGAAGCCTTAAGTGGGTGTCCTCAAGGAGCTATGGAGAGGGAATAAAGGTGAATTTACATCAAAACTGTGACAGAAGGTATCACTACAAAGGAGTTTTAAGGAGGGCAATGAGGTGGTTTGTGGGTGTTCACTGGGAACTCCTCCCATATAGGAGGAACAGCCTGGGAGAAGGCACGAAGAAGTTTGTTTTGTAAATTGAAGAAGTGGACAATGAAGACTGGCATAGCTGGCCAATCAGAATCAGGAGCTGATATCTCAATAGTGTGTGAGAAGTGATGAGGAGATAGAGATGATGTGCAGAGTAAAAAGGGAAGATAAGTAGCTTACTTTGATATAATTGAGAAAGGGGAGACCATGGAGGGATGCAATGAATGACATGGTCAAAGCAATGAGCTAGGACAGGGATGGGGAAACTTTTTGGCCCGAGGGCCATATCTAGGTATAGAAATTGTATGGTGGACCATGAATGCTCATCAAATTGGGCTTGGGGTGTGGGAGGGGGTGAGGGCTCTGGGGTGGGGCTGGGGATGAGGTGTTTGAGGTGTAGGAGGGTGCTCTGGGCTGGGATTGAGGGGTTCAGAGGGCGGGAGGGGAATCAGAGCTGGGGCAAAGGTTTGGGGCATGGGGTGCGGGCTCTGGCTGGGGGTGTAGGCTCTGGCTAGGGGTGCAGGCTTTGGCCTGGGGTTGGGAATGAGAGGTTTGGGGTGCAGGAAGAGGATCAGGGCTGGGAAGGAGTTTGTGGTATGGGGGGAGGCTCAGGGGTGCAGGCCCCGGGTGGCGTTTACCTCAAGCAGCTCCCAGAAGCAACAGCATGTCCCCTCTCTGGTTCCTATGCAGAGGTGCCGCCCCATCCGCTGCGCTTCGCCCTTTCCACTGCAATCACCCCTGAAGCTCCCATTGGCCGCAGTTCCAGGCCAATGGGAGCTGTGGGGATGGCACTTGCAGGGGGCAGTTTGCAGAGTGGAGCCCCCTGGCTGCCCCTACACATAGAAGCCAGAGGGGGGCCTGAATGCTGCTTCTGGGAGCTGCGTGGAGTGGCCCCCGACCCTGCTCCTTGGCTTGAGTGCCTGAGCAGGGCAAGCCTAAGATTCCGCTCCCCAGCGGGAGCTTGAGGGCTGGATTAAAATGGCTGGTGAGCTTTATCAGGCCCATGGGCCATAGTTTGCCCATCCCTGAGCTAGGAGAATTATCTTTAATAGCAGTTTTAGTGGCTTTGAGTGGGATAAGATTATATTTTTCAAGGCCAGAGAGAAGAGGATGCTACAGTAATTAGGATGCAAGATGAGAGCCTGGATGAGCATTGCAACTGTGTGGACAACTGGAAGAGGCCAGATCTTAAATATGGTATACCGTAAGAATCCACAAGATTTAGATGCAGCTTGGATGTAATGAATGAGAGACAGGGATAATCCATCAGTCCTTGAACAGAGGTAGTTACAAATAGCAAACAAAAGTATCAACCATAACTGTCCATCTGGAATCTTAGTCCACACCAGTGCCTGGTTTCTAGGTAGCATCTCTGCCTTCTTTTTCTAACTACAGTCAGTTCTTGAGATGGAGAGCAAACTCCTTTGCTGTTTGCCACAGCACCCCCAAAAAGAAATTGCATGATAAATGCAACACACATTTCTTCAAACTCTGAATAGTGCTTGCATGCTAAGAAAAAGTATAAGGTTACATGAAACGGGGCCACCTAGTAACTGCTGCCATAACAATATCTTTGCATATTAGAATGATTGTCATCCTTAGAGTGAAGTACTAACCTTCTTATTGCGTGTAATGATATTTTATAAGAACTGGACTGTTAGAGGTTGGTTTGAACCATACAATTTGGATGTGGATTTGGAACAGTCCAAAGCTTGGGGGTGTCCAAGTCTCAGGTTTGTTTTTGTCCATTATAAATAAAGATAGTGGCCATTTACAAAATACAGATTTAGATCTGGATCCAGGCTCTTGAGTTCAAACCTCTCAGTGTCAGGGTGCCCAGACTCTGGCTGGGGTGGGGCGGAGATAAGGAAATAAATCAGGAGAATATTTAAACTTTTTAAAGTTTATGATTAACATGGCCACTTGAGGTAAGCGCCACCTGGGGCCTGCACCCCTGAGCCTCCCCCCATACCCCAAGCTCCTGCCCCAGCCCTGATCCCCCTCCTGCCCTCCAAACCCCTCGATCCCAGCACAGAGCAACTAGAGAATATTTAAACTTTTTAAAGTTTATGATTAACATGGCCATATTGGGAATTATTCTACAATAGTTTTACATTTCTATTTATCCATTTCCTTGCATCTCATTCATATTCTTTTTCTTAGTAGTAGTTTTTTATTGCTTTTCCTTTTCAAATTACTCACTGGGGGAAGAGGGGGTGAATTTTTTTAAATAAAATTATTTCTAGTACAGCAGTATTGGCCTTAACAAGAGGTCTTTGCGGTCAAAAGAACCCATTTAAGATTTTAAATCTCTGAATTCAGTAATCCTCAGAACAGAAAGTTACTAAATTAATATTTTTTATATATAAATACATTTCTATATGACAACTAAATCCCTTCCATAATGGGGATGCAGTTGATTGTCAGAGATTTACATCTGTCTCTTGAGCTTTGTCTAGTCAGGAGAAAAAACAATTTAAATAAAAACACTTGCAAATAGCTTCAATTTCCTATCCTTTTTACACCTACCAAACAGCTTTATTATCTAGGAAGACAATTAGCAGAAGAAAAAAATAGTTAATTGAAATATATCCAGCACTGAAGACCAGCATTTCTTATGTACTTGAGTTACAGATTGACCAGATTTCAGGGACTCTTAGAAACAGATTAAGATTTACTGTTATTTTTTCCCTTCTAAAGTTATTCAGTCCACTGGAAAGTAATCTCCCAAAAAGATCAATATTCTCCTTCATTGCTGATTGAGTTAGCCTTCTAAATACAAACAGGAGGAGATAAAAAACACACACATCTAGCAAATCTAATCAAGCCATAAATGATCCAGCATGTCCATTAAGATGTATTGAATTTCCATCCATTTACATTTATGGGTAAGTACTTGTTGCAAACTGGAAATTCGTATACAATGGTGACACTTCTTAATATACTCTACACAGCCATAAGATAATGCAGTCAGTCTTTCATGCTACTGCATGAGGTCTTAAATCCAGATGGCATTGTTCATTGTGAAAATACAATTGTATGCCATATTGTGTTGACCAAGGTGGTTGTTCATGGGTTACGTGTTAAAGAACAAGTAAGTAAAAGGCATACATGAGATCTGAGTTGTCAGGGGAAAAAGTGTATTGTCTAGCAGTCATGTAATAGTTATATATGTATGTCTCTCCCCACATACATTTATGTGGGTAGTCCTACTAGCAAACAGGCTTTTAAATGAATTCTGAAGAGTTGTAATGGATGACTTTATGCATCTTTTTCAGTTATTCCATCCTTAATACCAATTTCATATCAAATGAAACTTCTGTCATGGTTCTGCATTCTATAGGTAGGAATGACTTCTCTTTTCCATAGTCCTAAAACCCAAATTCATCAAGATACAGAACGGGAAAAAATGGCTAAAGCATTTGAAATGTTACCTATTCCATATGGCTTTCATTTTAACAAAATCCCTTGTTTCCTTTCCCTTTTGCTGTAGACAGTATTTAATTATTTGTCCTCTTTTTGATAGTATTACATGGTAACTCTCCTTTTTGGGGAAAAAAGAGAAGTTAGTGAAGATGGGCCAGAGATGTTGCTGCTGCTGTTAAAGTCTAGTCTTAGAAGGAAAATCCACATTGTTTGACAGTCTTTTACATGGTAACTGTCCTAGCAAGGTGGTGGTTGGGATTCAGCTGGATCTGGTAGAGGTGGCAATGCTATCTGAGTCACTATCCCTCTCTGGCCCCTTTCTGGCCAGGACACCTCTCAGGATCAGGATGTTGAAAGTCCAGGGGCCTAAATGGCAGCCATGATGGTGAAGCTTGCTCCAGTAGCCTCTGTCTATTCTTTCTGTCTGTTTTCTTTGTTCTTTTGTGCTCCCCCACTTCTTTAGGGACCCCAAAAGAGAGTTATTCAGTCTCCCTTTCATACCTTTTCCATAATCATTTGTTATAGGTTATTTTAACATGTTATGAACTTCAACATAATGTTTACAGTTGAGCTCACAATTCAGGTTAATTTGTAGGCTCAATTGTCACAACAGGATGAAATCATCATTTTAAGAATAGGGAATATTTCTTCCAATCTTCAGACTCTTTCAAAGCAGAATACACTTTTCTAAATTTAATCCTGAGTCTTTAAAATTCTTCCTGTCTTATAGAGGAATTTCCCCAAGTAACACTGAGTAAAAAAGACACTCCTTTCCTGAAGGACAAATAGTTTATCCAGGCCTTGGCATGTAATTTTTAATATTTGTCAGTACTGATTTGATTTTCTTTACTTTGCTTTATTTGTGAACATTTTGCATTATTTAATCAGCTCTCTTTACCTTTAATAGAAAGGGAGACAACAACCAGCATTGTGCAATAATGGTTTGCGTTTGTGTGTGTGACAGACAGATCAGGTCCAGTTCCTCATCCTTTCATCAGCTGTGTATTCTGGAATCTAATTGTTCTGCCTAGGTCCTTAGGACAGAGAAGATGAGAAAGAGACTGTGCTTCCAGTCAGAGATCTGCTTTCATTCATGTATATATGTCTTTTCTGTGTTCTCCACTATAGCTGGGGATTTCTCCAATTATATCTCCCAGGGGTACACACTGATCTGCCCAATAAATAAAAGGCATTGCAATATATCCACACCTGGAAAAGGTCATGGTTAGGTGATGTTAGTTAGTACACCCCAACCTATCTGTACCCATATTTAAACAGCCCCAAAGCAGTAGAATTAAATGATCTAATTTAAAGGTTCAATCCTTATTTTGAGCTGGAACAGAATTGAGAGATTTACCACATAATACCTATAAGTACTCCACCAGCGTCAGAATTAAAAAGCACTTCTTTCAAACTTCTTTCTGCAATTCAGAATCACAACACATTGAGTATCGCATTGCACAGGCTTGTGTGGCAATTATTAGTGAATAGTAATGTCTGTTTATGTTCTAACCAAGTAACTCTGCTTGGCAGAATGCTTAATAGATACATATCATTGAAACAGCACTAACTGCCTTAGTTAAAAGTTAGCACACACGAAGAGGCATTTGAGCAAAAAAAGGGGGGGGGGGGAGCTAGATCTTAAGCTGGTGTAAATGAGTATAAATCTACAATCCATATAATTTCTGTTCACCAGAAACCTTGTCAAAGTTCTGCAAATTCCCTTTCCTCCCCATTCCACTGCAATGTATACATTCAAACTTTTGGTACAAAGTAATTTGTTCTGGTGGAAATTTCTTTTCATCTCTGGTGAAATTAACAAACAGCACAGTGTGAACAGTGAATTTGCTGAACTCTTTAGAAACCTGTAAAAAAGGCAGTCTTGCTGTATTCATGATATTTGAACAGTTCTATATTGCAGTTTTGCAACAAACTTCAAAGAACACTCATCATTAAAACAACAACCCAACATATTGCCAGTGCAAAGCTTTGCTCCACAAAAGGGAGATAGGTACAAAGTAGTTTGTTCACCTGATATTGTGTAACATTTCAAACAGCCCCTGGCATTTCATGGCAAACAATGATAAACATTCCAATTAGAGAGAATTGATCTTTTTTTAGTAATGTTGGAGTTATTTCAATTCCTCCCTCTCAGTCCTCATTTTTGAAAAATATTAAGGACGTTATCCTCAACACAGGATTTTTGTTGGTTAGCAACTTATTTTTGCTTATTTCTTTCTTGTAATCAACCTTGGGAATGGGTAATCCATTTCTTTATATCACAAAGTGGAAGCAAATAGGTTTCTAACTCTATTGCCAATCCCTCTGAGAATCGCTATCAGAAGGTAGTCAGATAAATGAACATTTATTATTGTACTGTTGACTCTAAAGTTGAAGCATGTCACTTCTCAGATAGAAGAGTTTGAGAAACAAGAGACTTTTGAGTTCCTGAACTCTGGCCTCACAGACAAAACTACTCCTATCAAGAGTGGAAGCAATTGAAGCAAAAACGGTCTTTTTCTTTCTCAGTAAAGAGCCTAATACAATGGCACCTGGATCCATAATTAGGGCTTTTTGGAACTATGACAATACAACTAACTCGGTGATGATGATGAAAAGTACTTCTCTCACGCCACCAGACCAATTAATACAGAATGGGTTTTGTTATAATTCATCTCACATCTTTCACAACACGCACAATTTCAGAGTCCTCAGCCCAGCATCTAATATTGTGGCCATAATTTTGCATGTTTGCTTGCACAGTTATTTTGAACATACAAATCTGAATTTACATATTTGCAAAAAGTTGGAAAAGAAAAACTAGCACAAGAGACTAGACTTAGACCCTGATCCAGCTAACTATCGAAGCACATGATAAACTCCTAGCATGTGAATAGTTATATTAGCCAATGGGACTATTCACAGGTGTAAAGTTAAGCACATGCTGAAGTGTGTTGATGCATTGGAACTTTATTGTATTTCATGCATTAGTTTTAATCTGATTTCTTAACATATCCTTCACAGTTTCTCTCCAACACCACCTTCATGTTCTTTCCTCCTGAATATGCCAATGTTGTCACATTACTGTGTTCATTCTCCTTTTTACTGCCTATTCTTAATGTATAGTGAAATATCCTAGTTTATAGGGCCTAACTCAAAGCTCATTGAAGCGAGTAAGACTCTTTCCATAGACTGTAATTGGCTTTAGAACAGGCTCATATAAAGTACAAGTCAATTCAGAGAATCACTTGCAAGAACTTAGTTCCTCCTGTGATTCTGACCCCTCGGGCAGTGCAGTTGCTTCAGTGATTATGGCTTCTCACTAGTTGTGGTACTTCTTCCCAGGTGATGCCAGCACATGCAATATCCTCTGTTACTGTCTTCTGCCAGTTCTTCTTTGGCCTTTCTTGCTTCCTCTTTTCTCTCTCAGGTACCCAAGGCAATCCTTGACAGCATGTTTCCCAACTTCCATACAGTGTACATGATCCAGCCACCTGAGCCTTGCATCTTTGATGTTAGAAAATACCATGTCCTGCTCTGTCAGGTCCCTTACTACATGGTTGATAGTCACATTAGTGTTGATCTCCATTCGAACTTGTGAAACTTTTTGCGTTAGAAAAGAATGCCTTCTATCTTTAGGGTGTTTGTGCCAGAAAGATTCAAAAGCTATTCACTATTATCAGTTCAGATGCCTTCCACTACTGTGCTCATGACTTTTCCCCAGCCAGCAGGGTTGTTGCCAATTTGTTGCCTATCATCTAGTTGATGTCATGGTTAGGTCATCCAGTACTTGCCTACAAGAACAAAAAATAGTCCCAATGGTATTGCAACCATATACTTTTCTATATAATCTGTTCAATTTTTGAACAGATACATCATCCTCTTGATCATGTAAATGTTGATAGTTTATCTATACTTATGCAAATAGATGTATTGTCATATGTTTATATGTGTTTATTCTTTTTACTGTGTCCTTTAAATACTAGTATGGATGTGTGTAGATAGTGATACATATAAACTTATACTGTAAAGGACTTTGAGAGGGAAAATAACAATATAATCTAAATGATAAATGGTGAGTAAACCTAATCTTGCCATCACATTGTACTTAATATCTGCAATTTAAATCCACATACAATTTCTAGAGCTCCTACAGTAGCTTCAATTTATTGGTATAAAATAATTTTGTTAAATACCTTCCAAGCTAGAACCATGAACAAATTTCTTTCACTCAGGGGGAAAATATGACTGTTTCTATACATCTTTTTTTCTGTGGATGTTTCGACCAGCCCACTCCTAGTATAGCAACTGGTGAATGGCATTCTGTCGGTCCAGTAAAAATGGGGTTTTGTATTTTCAGCCAGAGATAAATTAATCCACTAAAACTCCACTTAGACGAAGTAATTGAGCCAGTATACTCATTCCCCTATTCTGCTGTTACTGTGTCTTCCATGTAACTGAATTAGGGAATGAATGTAGTACTTTGTCTACAGTTAGGAGACAGGTAGAGTAAAAAGCATTGACTACGTGCAAGACCCCACATATTGTATAGCTACAGAATTTCCCATGGACTCACTGCCTCCTATGGAACTGTGCTCCAAAATCTCAACTTTGTCTTTTAAAATCATGTTTCTAGCTCCTATAGTTACAGAGATGCACTGAATTAACATTTTCAAATTTATGTCTTCCTGAGTTTGCAGAAACCCTGAAACAATAGCTCTGAGGTGTGAACTGCCCTGTTCATCTCAGTCAGGGCACTATGCATCCATGGCTGTGGAATTTGACACTTTTACCACAATACTACAAAATTAACATATTTGCCGAATGTTTTGCTACAGGCATGTGCCCCGCATTTGCTTCAGTCCACCCAAAACCTACCTGCAGGTGCCTCTCTTTCCCCAGCTTTTCCCACAAGGAAAGCTTTTGAGCTTTAGAGCCACACAGAGTTCTTCTTCAGGTCTGGGAAAGGTACTCCCAGGCTAAGGCTACACTAGAGAGCATACAGGAGCACAGCTGCCCCGATGCAGCTATATTGCTGTAAGTTCTCTGTGTAGTCGCTCTAAGTCAACGGGAGAGAGATCATCCATCCGCTTAATTACTCCATCCCCCATGAGTAGTAGTAGCTATGTCAGCGGAAGCAGTGAAACGTGTTCACCCCGGGTGATAAGGTGTTTTGTCTCTTAGCACTTTCCTTTGTGAATTCATTCAAGAGCGTAGTGATTGTCTGGTTTCACCCACATAGTTGTTGATGCACTGGATGAGGTAAACCACATATTGTGTAGGAATGTGTAGAATAAATGAATCTTGAAAGGTGTAGATCAGTGGATCTCCAACTTTTTTACTGGTGACCCCTTTCACATAGCAAGTCTCTGAGTGCGACTCCCCCCCCCTTATAAATTAAAAACACTTTTTAATATATTTAACACCATTATAAATGCTGGAGGCAAAGTGGGTTGGGGTGGAGGTTGACAGCTCGCGACCCCCCAAGAAATAACCTCGCAACTCCCTGAGGGGTCCTGACCCCCAGTTTGAGAACCCCTGGTGTAGATCATTGTAGCAGTGTAGATAAGTCTGCAGGTTTTGCATCTGTTCTGGCAGGATCTGGTGCCACTTTGAATTGGTATGTCCTGGTCTGTGCAGAGCTTGCTACTGATGAGCTTGGGGGGGGGGGATTGTTTGAATGCCAGGAATGGGGGTTCAGGAATGATTTCTTACAGGAGAAGGATCTCCCTCAAGTTGGGTTGTAGTCTGATGACAGCCCATATTGTTATCCGGGGTTCTTTCAACCCAAAGCTCTTGGTAACTTTTACTCTGTGTGAGGTAGTGTCAGGAAATAAATTAGGGGAGACACGGCCATCAAACCGATAGAACAGGGGTCAGCAACCTACGGCACACGTGCCAAACATGGCACGTGAGCCGATTCTGAGTGGCACGCTGCCTGCCCAGTGAGAGGAGGAGGAGGGCCAGAGTGGCTGGAAAGCGCCACGCTGGGGGAAGAAGTGGGGGCAGGGGGAAGCTTGGCTGCGGCAGGACCAAGCTTCTGCCTCCTGCCCCGGCAGGGGAGAGCGGGGGGGAGGGGGGATCCCGGCCCCCTGCCCCACTCAGCCCCCCTGCCCACCGCTCTCCCCTGTGGGGGCAGGAAGCAGAAGCTTGGTCCTGCAGCAGACAAGTTTCCCTCCTCCCCCGCTTCTTCCCACAGCTTGATGCATTCCGGCCCCTCTGCCCCTCCTCCTCCCTCTCCCTGCCCGCGATGGCCCTTGCGAGGGGGAGGGGGAAGAGCGGCAGCCTGCATGCAGCTCTGTAGAGGAGGCAGAGAGAGGTAGGGACGGGCCTGGGGGAAGGGGGTGGAACAGCGCATATCCTTCCCAGCCCCCTGCCTTGAGCCGCTCAGCGCAGGGGGCTGGAAGAACAACCACGAGTCGAGCACCCCACCCCTCTTCCCATAACCCCCCACCCCAACACCCCCCAGCCTTCTGCCCTGCACCCCCCACACACCCCCAGCCCTCTGCTCTGACCTCCCCCCAACACCCAGCCTTCTGCCCTGCACCCCCCCACACCCTCCAGCCCTCTGTCCTGACCTCGAGTCCCCCCCCCACACCCTCCAGCCTTCTGCCCTGCACCCCGCACCCTTCAGCCCTCTGCCCTGACCTCCCCCCAACACCCAGCCTTCTGCCCTGCACCCCCCACACACCCCCAGCCCTCTGCTCTGACCTCCCCCCAACACCCAGCCTTCTGCCCTGCACCCCCCCACGCCCTCCAGCCCTCTGTCCTGACCTCGAGTCCCCCCCCACACCCTCCAGCCTTCTGCCCTGCACCCCCCCACACCCTTCAGCCCTCTGCCCTGACCTCCCCCCAACACCCAGCCTTCTGCCCTGACCTCAAGTCCCCCGCAACACCCAGCCTTCTGCCCTGCACCCCCACACACACCCCAGCCCTCTGCCCTGACCTCCCCCCAACACCCAGCCTTCTGCCCTGCACTCCCCACACACCCCCAGCCCTCTGCTCTGACCTCCCCCCAACACCCAGCCTTCTGCCCTGTACCCCCCTCTCATCCCTCAGCCCTCTGCTCTGATCTCCCCCCAACACCCAGCCTTCTGCCCTGCACCCCCCACACACCTCCCAACCCTCTGCCGTGACCTCCCCCCAACACCTGGTCTTCTTCCCTGTACCTCCCCCACACACCCCAGCCCTCTGCCCTGACCTCGAGTCCCCCTCCAACACCCAGCCCTCTGCCCTGACCTCCCTCCAACACCCAGCTTTTTGCCCTGCACCTCCACACACCCCCAGCCCTCTGCCCTGACCCCTCCAACACCCAGCCTTCTGCCCAGCACCTCCACACACACCGCAGCCCTCTGCCCTGACCTCGAGTCGCCCCGCTCAGCCCACTGCAGGCCTAGGTGAACAGAACCCCAGGCTGGAAGCGGGCTGAGCAGGCTGGTGGCGTAAGATCAGCATTTTAATTTAATTTTAAATGAAGCTTCTTAAACATTTTGAAAATCTTGTTTACTTTACATACAACAATAGTTTAGTTATATAACATAGACTTATAGAGAGAGATCTTCTAAAAAACGTTAACATGTATTACCGGCACGCGAAACCTTAAATTAAAAAGAATTAATGAAGACTCAGCACACCACTTCTGAAAAATTTCCTACCCCTGCAATAGATGGTTGGCACAAACAGGACAACACAAGAGTGCTTTCACTTAAAGCTAAGCTTTATTTAGTCTCAAGCACTTACACACATCTGCAACTGGTTAGTAAAACACCCCCAACCCTTGGTAATTACTAAATCTGAGTGTGGCTCTCGAGTGACACAGCAGCAGGCTTCCGGTGGCCAAATCTTCTGTCTACCGGTGGAGGCCGCAGGATGTATCCAAATTAGTCCAACTACCTCAAACTTTTCCTCCTTATTTATACATTAGTAATAGAATGACATGTCCCTTAAAGAAAACTTGTTAAGTAAGCAATTTCAATGGTAAAGCAAGAGGTTCCTTCTGATTATTGATTAACCAGGTGTGCGTTTTTCCAGAGTTTGCAGCTTGAGGCCCCAGTAGACATTCCTGGTGCACATCCTGCTCTTCTAAAATGCATATATCAGCAACTTCAACACAATTCTTATCAGGAAGGACATGGGGTCAAGCTGCCCTTTCTGTGGCATCCCAAACCCCCTCCCCTCCTGCCATGGCCACTTTACAGCCTGCTGGCTAGGCTGCTTTTAGCAATAAGCAATAGTGGTTTCAAGTACCTATCTTATAGAACTGGAAGGGACCCTGAAAAGTCATCAAGTCCAGCCCCCTGCCTTCACTAGCAGGACCAAGTACTGATTTTTTGCCCCAGATTCCTAAGTGGCTCCCTCAAGGATTGAACTCACAATCCTGGGTTTAACAGACCCACGCTCAAACCACTGAGCTATTCCTCCCCCTTTCACTGGTTTGCTAAAATCTCCCCATACAATAGGGGTTCAGTGTGGGGTGGCAGTTGATAACTAGAGGGGTGCACTGTCTGAACTAAGCCCTATTCTGTGTAACTGCTTTTCTTGTAGGGTTTCCAGCAAGGGGGAGGAGGAAGCAACACCCTTTCACTTTCCTGCATCAATGGTAAAATAATTGAGTCCTCGGAGGTCAGAAACAAATGTTTAACACAGACAGGGAAAAGCACTGTGCTAAGCCCCTAACCTGAGGGATGAAAAACTGTGTGGTTTAGGGAGGTGGAAAAAAACAACAACCAAACAAACAAAAAAAAACTTCCAAAAATTAAAAGAAGCCTTGTATTAAAGGGCAAATATTCCCTTATGCTTTAATTTTTTGTTGCCCTGGAAGGGAAAGACTTTTTGATTTGGCTGGAGGAACACGTTACTCTACCACGCTGTGTAAGGGAATCTTTGGGAAACTGAGACATGGACCTCACATCAGGGGTAAACTGCATTCTCACACATAGACAAAATAAATTTTGGTTCTGGTTCTGGGCTAGGATTCCAAACATAGGACACTAGCTTGGGAGACCTATCTCTAATGTGAATGGATTTGGAAAACCAACAAAACCCATGTGCATCTTGGGATGTGTCTGACCCTAGCAGAAGGGATGTTTTGTCTACACAACAGACTTTGGAAACTGATTGGGTGCTGGTATGTGTATGTTAGTCCCAGAAATGTCACCCTTAATGTTGCATTGCCAAAAGTGTGAATTGACTATATGATGGCCTACTCAAGGGAGTGCCAACTTCAGGCATTGGTACCTCCTGGGAGTTTTGTCCAATAGTGCCCTTTAGGCATAACCACCTATTGGTATTATGTTTAGTATACTGGCAGTGACACCTACTTTTGTTTATTCTGGTTAGAGTTGGACCAAACTGAAAGTGAATGGCACAAGCCATGAGGTTTTGTCAGAGGAACATTCTGCATCTCTGTGTAAATTCCTTTTAAGCAATGGATATTCTTTCTGCATTTTTGCACAGAAGTTGTCAGATATTACATATGCAAGTAAGTTTGTTGTTTTCACAGCAGTTATTTCAACCACAATTCATTTGGATATCTTCCTAAAATATACTTGTTAATCCTTGGGGATTTAAAAACACAAAAAAACCCACCAAACCTTTGAAGATAGATATCATGTTACATTGAGTCTCCTAGCGGGAACAACACTTCCAAATTAATTGAAAATGAATTCCTGAAATCACTGTAACAGTTCTACCAATTAAAATATGTCCTGATTGGAAAGTTGGGTGCTATTGAATCATTTTTACAGTACTTTGCAAATTTATTAAATTAACTTTTAATTAAGCCACTTAATATCAAACCACTTTATATCACAGACAAATGCAAATTTACTTCAAAGAGTTCATGCTGAATGTGAAAAGCATTAACATTTAAATAAAGAGATGCCATGTGGCAGAAATTGGAATACTCTCAGACACAAGGCCCTCTACTTGAAGCTTCAGAATTTTAAAATCTAGTACAGTCTGGAGGGGGGAAAAGGACTTACAAATAAGGATTTACACTTTGATTGACTATTCAAGTTTCCCGCCACACATCAAATGTTAAGAAAGAGAGGGCAAGACAATTGGGTACTTTACACTGTATGCCGCTAATTGTGTCTGTAAGGAGAATAGGAAACTATGGAAACTTGATTCATTTTTTATTTTCTTATGGCCTCACTGTGTCTCTTTGCATGTATGTTTGGAAAGGAAGGGGAAAAGAGAAGAGGAGTAGTCAGGGTGGTGAAAGACTAGCTCTGAAAGATGTTCTGTCTATTGTGGAAAATTTCATGTCTTTTATTGATTACTTTTAAATTCTGGGATGTTCTCATATGGCATGACTATGACCACAGCCAAATAAAGATGGGTTCACATTGCAGAGGTCAAATTCAGACTTTGAACGCCTTCCAAAATTCATGGCAGCCAGGAGGATCCAGGGTTTTGTTTGGGATTAAAAAATGAACAAATATTATTTTCAAACAGAACAATGCAACATCCACTCTAGTGTCTCCTCAAATCCAAGTCAGTTTTTCTGTGAATGAAAAGCAGTGGTGTGGCTTCAGAGAATAGGAAAGTTCTAAATAAGGAGAGGAAAAATGATTACTAAAATGCAGTCAAACACCTGCCAAATATGACTTCTGGAAACCCAACATGCAGCAGAATCCACTTAAACCTAACAGATGGATTTGGTGTGAGAGATTGTTGAGAGATACTAAGCAAAGAGGCTTTGCACCATCTGCTCAGACAAACAGAAATGGTGCTGTAGAACAGTGGATAGTCTGTCTTGGACATCTTTTTAAAAGGTAATGTCCACTTTTCACCCATATACTTATGTTCCATGTTTGAGGGCTTAACTAATACATATCTCTTGGGCTGACACTCTGGACAAGGCTGAATTTCACTAATCCAGCACACAACCCAGACATATTGCTTTATTTCTCTCTGTCTCTCTCTCTCTCTCTCTCTCTCTCTCTCTCCAGATTTCTTGGGGTGGCAGAGGGTAACATAGTTTTTCAATTTGCATATTCCTCTGTTGGTGTGGGCATCTTCTCCTAAAGGACACAGGCTGGAATGATAGGGCAATTCAGTTAAAAGTACTCAATAAGGCCCTGATTTTTTTCCACTTAAATCAATGGCAAAACTCTTATTGACTTAAATAGTTCAGAATCAGACACAGAGGTCTGGGTGAGGGCTAGCCTACCTGAGCTAGCTTGAATCCATGGGTACCAATAGCAGCGAAGACAGTACAGACTTAAGTGTGGATAGCATAAGCCCTGCATGGATCCGGGGTACATACTGGGATCACTAGCCTGCTTTGAAGCCCCTGCTGCCATGCCCTCACTGCTCTCAATCTCTGCACTGGCTGGATTCAAACTAGTAGGCTAGTCTATGCATTGCTTTTTCTGGGTAAACATGCCCTGGGCGGGACCCACATACATACATTGCTTTTTGGTGCAGATCACTAAGTTTTCATTCCTAGTGAATTGTCTTTCTAAACCCAGTATGTTTATCTGTCAGGGAGATATGAGCATGCACTGCAGATTAATGCTTGTCCTGCCCATAGTCAGGGGTCAACCAACAGCTGACTTCATCCCTTGCAACACCTCAGCATGCCTTGGTAGAACAAGAAGCCTCATTCTCATTCTAAACACAAGTGCTTCCTTTTAATTTCAGTGTGTGATACTGTCTAACAAAGTTAAAATCCTAATTTGGATTAGTAACACAGTAGTTGATGCACACTAATATTTCCTCTATAACTACCAATTCTTGGACTGCCCAGAGGCTGCTCTGATACTTAGATTGTAAGCTCTTTAAATGCGGGACTGTATACAGAGCCTAGGACAATGGGGCCCCGTTCTTGGTTTGCCCTTACAAATTTTTGACCATGCTTAGTACGTTGCTGTTATTGTTGGGTAACTCAGCTGATGCCTGGAAAATATTTGTATCCACTAATTAGATCTTTTCTATTTTGTCTTATTAATTCCCAGTAACTCCTGAATAGAAAGTTCTTGTTAAGGAAGGGTGAGACAAGTCTAAACATTCCATAGGCTACTAAGCAGGACCACACAGTTTAGAGAAGTAGTTTAGGAAGTTTACACCTTCCTTTAACAGGCTGGTTGAGAGGGGAGAGCTGTAGTTTACTTGTCACATTCCAATGGTGTCAATAGATTTCTCCAAAATGCAGCCAGTCTCCCCAGAGTCAAGCCTACTTTCCCATACAGAACCTACTTCTGTGGAATCAAACCACTCCAGTGACTATGTATACTTCATATGGGTTTTTTTGAAGAGTAAGTGACCCACCTGAGAAAATGGGGAGGAGTGCGGGGAAAAAAAGGAGTGTCCATTACTATTTGCATTATGATAGTGATTAGAGGCCCCAATGAAGATGGGGTCCCATTGTGCTATATACTCACATAGTGACACACAGTCCCTGCCGTGGAGAGATTACAATTAGAGTTCATTGGAAATCTTCTGACATTTTTTTTTAAATGTCAATTTGTCAAAAATGAAACATTTTTGTGAAATTGTTTCTATTTAGATGTAATTTTGATCTTGGTGGAGGAACCCCACATAATGGAGCATTCTGATGAAGTCAAATTTGAACACATGGATTTTCTATTTCAAAATGACTTTACATTATAGAATATAAAATTTTAAAAATTGAAATGAAAAGGTCAAACTGAATGGAAACCTTTTCATACATTTTTTTTCCTTCAGAATTTCATTTCTTGGAAAATTTCCAACTTATTTTGTTTGTTTTATTCCATTTTGAAATGGAAGAAAATTTGAAATTGTGGAATTTCCCACAAAATCTGCTTCCCACACAGCTTTACTAACAATCAAAATGCACAATTCTAGCAAAGGTAGGAGGGGAAAACAGTCAGAGGCAAATTACCTGCGGTGTGACATTGGACAAATCACATGCAGAGCTGGGATTTGAACCTGGATCTCCTGAATCCCACTTCAGTCTTCTCCATAAACCATGCAGTTTCCAAAGATGGATGAAGAACTTCAAGAAAATAAGAATCCCATCAAAATTAAGGCTAGTTTAACACTAAAAATGCAAGAGCTACAGTTGTGCTGCTGTAATATTGTAGCATAAAGACATTTACTAGAACCACTTCAGTTGTTGTAATAAATCCACCTCTCTGAGAGGTGGTACCTAGGTGCTTACACCAGGACTACAGTCCTGAGTAGTGTAGTTAAGCCAACCTAATTTTGTAGTGTACGCCAGCGCTAAATAAATGAACCATTTTTTTGGAGGTCTGATCATGATCTGTCGGTCACTGTTTTTCTTTCTTTCTTTTTTGCACCGTGCTGCATTTGAGGGTACATCTACACTACAGGGGGGAGTCGATTTAAGATACGCAAATTCAGCTACGTGAATAGCGTAGCTGAATTCGATGTATCGCAGCCGACTTACCCCGCTGTGAGGACGGCGGCAAAATCGACTTCTGCGGCTTTCTGTCGGCAGCGCTTACTCCCACCTCCGCTGGTGGAGTAAGAGCGCCGATTCGGGGATCGATTGTCGCGTCCCGATGGGACGCGATAAATCGATCCCCGAGAGGTCGATTTCTACCCGCCGATTCAGGCGGGTAGTGTAGACCTAGCCCCAGACTCAGCTGGAATCTGCAGAGGCAGAAGTGCCAGTTTCATGAGATTAAAAGAAGTTTGCATGGTATTTTTGGACTGTCTAAAACAGGAGCAACAGTAAACCTTATGAGACACTGTCCTCATGAGACCAGGAGGAATGGGCAGTTCAGATAAGCTTTGAATAAGCATCAAACATTCAGCTGATTACTGCTTATTTCTAAACTCAAACACTGAGACTTAAGGTTTACCCATCAAAAAGAAAAAGGAAAGAAGCCAGGAGCCATCACAGTCAAACTGTCATCAATAATGAGGAGATTTCACAGCTCCTCTACACATTTCTTGGTACCTTAATTCTAAAAAGAAAACTAACAAAGAAGGGTGTTTACTTTGGCTTAGTTTAACGAAAGCTAGTGAAACATATCAACTCTTGTCCACATAAATGTCAGTCAGTGAAACAGTGAGAGAAGAAAAGGTGAACATCTGGGATCTGGGTAATTTAGAAGGGGAAGCAGAAGTACAGAATTTTTCTGCTCTTGTTGCTGTTCTCTTCCTGTTCTTTGCACATTTTCAGCTACTGAGCATATTTGAATAGTAGTTAAACCAGCATAAAAACAATTGTTTAAACATTCTCCTAAATTTTCAAATGTCTTGCCAAGAGCTCTGCTACAAGCATTTTACATCAGGTATTAACCATTTGACATTTTCTAGTCGAGTATTGAGCTGAATTACCTGTCAAGAGCAAGTGTTGTATGTTTTAGTTCTCATGGATAAAAGTAAGTTGTAGATATGATGTTCTCGGGACATATTTCTTTGTTTTAACCTCTTATGAAACTAAATAATAAATAAAAGATGTTGTTTCTCAGATTAGGCTAAAGGCAAAAACTAGATTCCAGCCTAAGTGATATCTTTCCTTTTTCTGAGGAAAGCAGTCTAAAGAGGGAATCAGTGAATTTTGGATACAGTTGTGCTGTTAACCCGTTTTTCCCAGGGGAGGGTCCTTTCTTAAGTGGTAAAATAGCATTTGAACCTTCAGTTTTTATTCGTACTGCTGCTTTTCAATGTGACTATTACCTAGGCAACTTACCATGCTTGGATACTTCACCACACTGGGGCCTGAATAATGCTTATAGAAATGATGGGCTTTATTGGGTGCAATGATCTGCCAAAGTATGTACTTTGATTAAAACTGATTTTCAGATGTGGCTCTTTGACTCATGTCTAGAGGTATCATGTGCTGATCTCCACTGTAGGTCTCAATGTAGCTTTTCATGTGCACAGTTTAGAATCAAAACTTTTATATGGATAACATGGTGCATTTTATTAGCTTCTACTTTTAAAAAGAGCTTAATTGCATAGAACCTAACAAAAACTTTTTCAAAACAAATCCCTTTGCTTTACAGGTTAACTCCTCTTGCCTATCTGTCAACCATCACAGTTTACTATTTGGTAGGAGAGATCCTCTTAATGAGTGAACACACAGCATTTATTTCCTCTTTTACTATGAATTATAGCTGACCTGTTTTCATTTGATTTTTTTAAATGTATATAGGGTTGCATCCTAAATGGGCCATAAAAATTACTAAAAATACCATTTTACCCAACACTTGGGGTAGGTATATAACAAGAACTGTATAATATGAGCAGAATGAATTAAGTTGGAAGTTGAAAGAGGAAGATGAGAAGCTGGACATATCCTAATTAAACTCCTATGATAGAAGTTAAGGATATGATGCAGACAGTGAAAAGCAATAAAGTCCATAGAGCGGATAATGTACAAGCAGAACTAATTAAAAGTGGTGAAGTGGCACTCACCTAGGCATCCCATAAGCTTACCAATGTGACTTGAGAGTCTGGAAGATGGCCCAGCACTTGAACATAGTTCTTGATGGTGCCTATTTATAAAAAGGGAGACTCAACTGTTTGTGGAAATTACCACACAATATCACTTTGACACACCTATCAAAATATTGCTGTGCATCATGCTGAAGAGAATTGGAGAACAAGCTCATTTTAGACCCAAAGGTTATACAATGGAGCAAATATTCAATCTGCATATGCTATTGAAGAAAGTGCTGGAGAATGATGGGAAGATAATCCATGTTTTTGTGGATTTTGTTAAGGTATTTGGCAGGGTGTATGGGGTGGCCAGGGAGGGGTAGTACCTCTGATGGGGGGACTTGTCGTACTCCTTAGGGGGTAGTCCATCCACTTTGGTCCCCACCTGTCACTCAGCTCTCACCTGTGGCTCCAAGTAGCTGCAGCATGCGCAGCAGCCACACCCCGGGCAACGGCTCGACAGGCCGGCCAAACCAGGTGAGTGTAACTGATGGGATCCAAACCTTCAGTGAATTAGGGATATGCCTAGCCCACATGCGACGTCAGCTTCAGCGGAGTGGGCAAAAGAGATTACTAAGATCCAACGGCCAAGAAGGCGGTTTTGCAACGCTTTGTGGAAAGCAAAGGGCTTGATGAGGCATGAAAGACGTCAAGGCCATCCACTGCAACCAAAGAAGTTACCAGTCGTGATGATTTTTCGTACCATTGGTGTCTGGCTTCTAAGGTCGAGAGAATGGGATTGCTCCCATGCAACAGCTCTACCACTTAAAAAGCTTTCACGCACAGGTTCTGTGCAAATCATCAAACATTATCATCATACCACTCAAGTCCTGCGGTGATGTGGGGAGGGGCAAAGCGACAGTTGGAGGTTACCACTGGGAGTCGTAGTCCCAATCCTGCACGCAGGCGGTCTGTGGATAGGTGGTCGTCCAGCTCTGTACTTGGGGCAGCAGAGTTGACCGGCAGCATCCCAGGCATCTGAGCAGCCCTCTTCAGGACAGCACTGCTCACTCTAGTAAGGGAGGGGCCTAGAAAAGGTGGCCTAAAAATTGCCTGCCCTACAACAACTGGCCAGCAAGCTGCGGCTGGCAGTTCAACGCAATCTGCGGCCGAAACCAAAAGAAAAATTTGAGAAAACTTACCATTGGTGTATGGAATGTTCGTACGCTCATGGATTGAGAAGCTGTTGCAAGACCTGAGAGAAGGACAGCTCTCATTGCTCGAGAACTAGACTGTTATAACATCGATATAGTGGAATTAAATGAAACAAGATTGCCTGGGGAAGGTTTCTTGAGTGAACCAGGAGGTGGTTACGCCTTCTTCTGGAAGGGTAAGACTGAGACAGAGGATAGAATACATGGAATTGGTCTGGCAATAAAAATCTTATTGATGCATCAACTCCCAGACCTTCCAGTGCGTATCAATGAAAGATTGCTGAAGCTACGCTTCCCACTAAATGCCAAATGTCATGTCACCAGCATCAGTTCATATGCACCCACTTTAACATGCTCTGACAACTCAAAGGAACAATTCTATGAAGATCTCAACAGACTGATCAAGGCCACGCCTGACAAAGGCATTTGATACCATCAACAGGGAAGCCCTTTGGACCATTCTAACACGACTTGGCTGCCCAAGAAAATTTGCCCAGATTATATGCCTTTTTCATGACAGCATGAAAGGCGAAGTATTGTCTGATGGAGCCACATCAGCCCCCTTTAACATCACCAACGGTGTGAAACAAGGATGTGTTCTCACTCCTGTCCTATTTAACCTGTTCTTTGCATGTGTCCTTAACCATGCAATGAAAGATCTGGGCCGAGGTATATACTTGAAATACCGGCACGATGGTTCACTTTTTGACCTCCGTCACCTGAATGCAAAGACTAAGACAGTGCAGAAACTCCTTCTTGAGGCACTCTTTGCTGACGACTGTGCCCTCATGGCTCATACTGAAAATGATCTTCAGCACATTGTCAACAAGTTTGCTGAGGCCTCGCAACTTTTCGGACTATCAGCCAGCCTCGGAAAGACAGAAGTTCTCCATCAACCTGCACCTGGATCAAATTCTTCTGTCCCGAGTATCTCCATCAACGTCACGCAGCTGAAAGTAGTGGAGAACTTTAAATATCTGGGTACTGTCATATGCTCGAATATCCAAAGCAAGCCAGGCACTTGGCTGTCTGCGTGTCAAAGTTTTAAATCACCACATCCAAATATCAACAAAACTGCTTGTGTACAGAGCTGTTGTTCTTTCATCTCTTTTGTACGGGTGCGAAACATGGACACTATATAGGCGTCACATCAAGCAGCTCAAAGCATTTCACATGCGCTGCCTCCGCAACATCATGAAGATCCGCTGGCAAGACAAAGTGCCCAATCTCGAGGTCCTCGAGAGAGCCCAGATGACAAGCATCGAAATGATGATTATGAAGTCACAGCTACGTTGGACTGGTCATGTCAGCTGCATGGATGCCAACAGA
The DNA here is from genome assembly GCF_011386835.1 of Chrysemys picta bellii. Classification (NCBI taxonomy): domain Eukaryota; kingdom Metazoa; phylum Chordata; order Testudines; family Emydidae; genus Chrysemys; species Chrysemys picta. The sequence continues at coordinate 46,610,006 of NC_088798.1, read as the reverse complement.
ATCCCCCGTCAGCTTCTGTATAGTGAGCTCTCCCAGGGCATCCGGCATATAGGTCATTCACGGAAACGTTACAAGGACACCATCAAAGCCAATCTGCACTACAGCAGTATCAAACCTAGGACGCCGCCAGCGACAGAACACAATGGCGTGCAACAGTCAGAAATACCTGCATCGCCTTTGAGGAAGACTGCTGCCGGCATCTACAAGAGGCACGTGAACGACGTCACAGAGCATCAGCAGCGCACAATCCACTGACCGCGAACTTACCATGCACCATCTGCAGCAAAATATGCACTTCTAGAATTGGCTTGTACAGTCATCAGAGGGCACACCATGAGACCAACAATAGATGATCTGCACAGATTTGTCATCGTCGGATCGATGGACTACCAAAAAGAATTTGGCAGCATCTCACACAAATCTCTCTGGGCATTCCTGTGGCTGGCCAGAGTAGTTGAAAATGTAATAAAGCTGGTATACTTTCATAGAGATTTTGTAATGACTTCAGTGTTTGTGGGGCATGAGCAAATTGTCTGTTTGACTTGAGGATAGGTGTCAGGGCTGTTTGCTATCACTAGTCCTCTTTAACTGTTATGGTGAAGAAACATTAAGAACCACCACTGATGGAAATCTATAGGAGGGAATTCATCTGTGGATGAAAAATTAGCCATCTGTGCTTCGCTTAGGATATTGACCTGACTAGATTATCACAGAAAGAGGTATAAAAATTGCTAGAAAAAGTAGCAGTGGAAGCAGAAAAGTTAGGTCTAAAGCTATCACACTCAAAGACAATGCTGACCTCTAAGTCTGTTGAAGAGGTGAAGATGATTCTACCCAAATCTGAGGAGGCATTGGAAGGAGTTGAGCATTTCAATTGTGACTACCAGGGACATCAAATATCACTTAGAGATCTGACACAGAACTGGACTCTCAACTGCTGCTCTAGAGACATTCACATTGGGAGAAGCAAAAGTATGACCATGAATTGTAAAGTGAAATTTCTGAAGTCTCTTATCTTCAACATCTTGCTATGTACATGAGAGGCATGGGAGTTAGAGACAGCACTTTAAGAGGCTTTCTGCCTTTGGACTGAAATGCTACAGGAAATTGATGCACATTAGCTAATCTTCACACATGACCACCAAGGAAGTAATTGTCTAGATATATATAGATAGAAGTGATACCTGATTTCATCAAGATGATGAGACAAAGAAAACTTGAGTTTACAAGACAGAGAAGCTGAGGAAGATTGCTGAAGCAAGTTTTTTTCAGGGGCTGGGGCAGGAGATGCCCTTGTGAGTGTGGTTCAGCTCGGTGTCTGACTGGATAGGCTGTGGTATGGCATGATTATGAAGGCTATGTTAAGACCAGGGCCGGCTCTAAGTTTATTTTGCCGCCCCAAGCAAAAAACTTTTTGGTTGCCCCCCCACCCCCGCCCTGGGCTCCCCCCGCACCTCCCTGCCGCCCCAGCCCTGGGCTCTCCCCCCCCCACACGCCACCCCAGTGCTGGGCTCTTCCCCCCACCCCACCCGCACTCCCTGCTGCCCCAGCCCTGGGCTCCCCCCCCACTGCTGACTCTGCCCGCTCCCCCCTTGCCTCCAGCCGGTCCAGCACTGGCAGGGTCGGGGTAAGCAGCGTGGCTCCTGGGCCGCGCCTCAGCTGAGGGTCCCTTCAGCCGGGACTCCCGCCTCCAGGGGCCCGGGAGGACAGAGCCAGGGGACCACCCGGCAGAGGGCTGAGGAGCCGGAGCAGGGCACCCTCAGAGGGAGCGGAGCCCCAGAGAGCAGAACGCGGGCGCCGCACGGCAGCACCCCGAGCACCGGTCCCCACTATGGCCCTGCTGCTGCTCCTGGCAGCCCTGCCGCAGTCCCTGGGTGGCTCGGGTCGCTTCGCCCAGCCCCGGCTGCGGCGCTGGGAGGCAGCCGCCCTGCGGCACTTGCAGGCAGCTCCGTGCGCCCCGTGGGGAGGCTCCCAGCCCGAGTGTCCCGCGCTCGGAGCCCTCCCAGCCATAAGATGCGGGTGCTGCTCCCCGACGTGAACTGCAGCGGTCCCAGGGCGCCCCCCTTGCAGAACGCGCTGCTGCTGCCAGGGCCAACTCCCAGGGCTTTTGCCGCCCCAAGCAAAAAAAAAAAAAAAAAAAAAGCTGGCTGGAATGCCGCCCCTGAAAATGTGCCTCCCCAAGCACCTGCTTGGTTTGCTGGTGCCTGGAGCTGGCTCTGGTTAAGACTGTGAAATGCAGATGAAGGTTGCTGGCTAAGGGCTGTGTGTGCATGTGCATTGCGATGTGATTCTCTATGGCGCTTTTCACTATGAGGGAAGGTAAGTATATAGTATATATGGCTAACTGACTCCCGCTTCCCCACTCTGCCCCATCTGTCTGCCATATATTGGTCTGGAGACCAGGCCAGCAGTAGGACTATGAAGCCATGATTTAAAGCCATCTTTTGCCAAATGAAATATGTAGACCCGGTTCATCTTCATAAAACAGACAGAAATTTACAAAAACTATAAAATCTAGTATGACCATTATAAATCTGAAAAATAGAGACAGAAATTGCATATCTATAACTACAGACAAGATGGTATTGTTTGTTCAATTTTTTATTAGAACAACCATAAAATGGAAAACATTTATTGCACTCCAGAATTCCAAATTCTGAGCCTTTTTGTCACTGAATATGACCAATCACCTACTATATTTACACTAAAACATGTAAGGTGTGTGTGTGTGTGTGTGTGTGTGTGTGTGTGTGTGTGTGTGTGTGTGTGTAAATTACAATAGATAACCCCCAGAGCATTTATAGTTCCCCTCATTTTCTACTCTGCTCTCTCACATCAGTGGAAGTCCTTCTATAATATGTGCTTAGACATTATTTTGTGTAAGTGTTTATACAATGCTTACTGTAAGTGACATCTGTGTACTGTAATTTTAAATGTCAAAATAACTCTGCTCCTTCATGGACATGGAGACTTTGCTTTTGTTTATCCTTATTTCCTTAATATGAAATCAAAGTTGTCTTAAATACAGGGGTCTTCTTTAGGTATTTATTTATATTTTTCATCTATCATCTAGTCTCAATATCCCTCTCTTTTGATGAGGTGTAGAAACCCCACACTGATTGATAAAGGATTAATAGGAGTTTGAGGGCCTAGTTAGCTCAATGGCTGCACTTGAAGGGTGTGTCAATTCAATAAATTCAGACCCAGCTAGAGAGGAACTCTGTGGTGGGCCCAGACAGAAAAGGCTCCAGCAAAGTAGGCTGGGAGGTCGGTGTAATGGAAGAGCTAAAGGGAGCTGAGGTGAACCCAGAGCCCTAAAAGCTCAAGCCCAGGGCAGACACAATGGCTTAAATGGGTTTTGTTTTGTTTGGAGTTCATGAATTGTGCTGGAGAGAACCTTGGGAACCCACTACTCTGAATAAGTGGGATTGAAGAGGAGCCCAGGTGTTACCAGATTTGCCGTTACTTTGGGGTAAGCTCATTTATTAGGGTTACTCTTTTTTTGGGGGGGGGGGAAGGGGTTCTGTAATTCTATCAATGTACTGCTTGTGTCACTTGTGTTTTCATATGGAGCTCTACTTCTCCCTTCTGCAAGTCCCCTCCCAATGGAACTATGCTGCAGGACCTAGGTTCCCCAGGATTGGATTCCTCCAGCCCCAGAACCGGATGCACGCGCACACACACACACACACACACACACACACACATTAACAGAGCAAGTCTGAGTGGACTGGGTCAATCAGCACTCTCAAGCTGACCCCTTATATGTCCCTAGACTCAAAGGACTGGGCACAAGCAACACTTCCAAGCTGCCACCCTTATATGCCCCTGGACTCAGTAGTCTGGGTTGAGCAGCACTTCCAAGCCACCACCCTCGTATGCCACAGGTTCAGCACGTCCCCATCCCCACTTTCACATCACAATTGTTCTGGTAGTAACCCACTTGATGAGCAAACACCACAGTACTTTTGGGCACTACAGGGATCTTTAGCTTAGGTAAGAGGAGCGTTGCTGCGGAGTAAATGGGAAGCTAAAAACACAAAAGAATAAAGTTCAGAGAGAAAGAGGGAAGCAACCAGCTTAACCATAAAAGATATTTATTGAATAATAGTGATAACCACACAAGGAGAGTCTAAACAGTTACATTTATTAAAGATTACAAAGTCATATATAGAAAACTATACCTGATCAAATAAGTCAGGGTTAGAAAGTTATACCTGAGGGAGAAAAGAAAACCGAGAGAGAGAGCTGCGATCTCACCACTCCATGAAAGCTTGAACTGGTCGGGGTTCCCAGGTGATGGTGGTAGCTCAGGGTCCTGAGTGCTGGAGACTGGCAGAGCCCCCAGCACGATCAGTCAGGAGAAGATGAAATCCCAGTGGAACTGATGCAGAGTTTGGATCCATGCATCAGAACACACTTGAACGTAGGTAGGGTTTCTTATAGGGAAATAACAATGTTTCAAGGGACAATACTAGATTTGTTTATGTTTATGATGACTCAAGGTTTTCTTTAGGCTAGACAATAGGAGCTGATTACTCTTGGCTATGGGTGGTGTTCCTTCCAGGCAGCTCACAATGCAGTTAGGTTGCTTCAGTAGTTTGGATATCAATCAAGGATATATTATTAGAATTGGTCTGATAACTGCTGAGCTGCATGTGTGCAGGTGTAGGTTCATTAACATCTGGAGCAGAGATTCCCCATGATGCAGTGTTTCTCTGCTTTTCTGGTCCCAGAGTTCAGTGCAGTTCTTGCCTTGGAATCTCTGTTCTCCATTCTGTATGCTAATGGAGATGCTTCCCTGCCCCAACTTTGATGCAAATGAGGCTGGGGGAGTTGTCTTAATCCTATCACCCTTTCCAGGAGGGGGCTAGGTGTGTCTCCCACCACCCTTCATTGTTCTCTGCAAGTCTTTTCTCTGATTTGGTTTTGGTTCAAATAGAGGCTGGGGAGAGGGTGTCCTTCATGAGTCAGACAGGCTGGATACTGTGCCCTGGTTCTCCAAGAACACAGAATTGACTGGTCTCATAGGAGGGGTGGAAGGTGCCATATGGATAAGTAGTATTGTGCTGGGCACTGTTTATTTATTTGGAACATTGAAACCTTGGAAGGCTTAACACTATATGTAACCTGGCTGGAGGGCTGAAGCATTAGAAAGTCCAGACCTCCACAGGGCCTGAACAGCTGTAAGAAGGAGCTGTAAGAAGGGGTATGGGAGAAGGTTATGCAACACTATATCATGCCACATGGGGGTATTCCAAGCAATTAGTCCCTCTTCTGTAGAAGACTTTGATTTTTCTCTGTCTAACTTCCATTGGAATGGAGAAAGCAGAATCTAAACACACCTGTCTAACCTCTTCTTTTATTTGGGCTCTAGAATTAGTCAGTTGAAAAATGGCTGTTACCATTTATGACCCTCCTATCCTGCCAACCAAGTGCTGAGAATGGCCCCTCCTCACTTCAGGTATGTCTACACTGCAAACTTCTTAGAGTCTTGTAGATGAAGTCATACATGGGTTGCATCCTAGCACGAGTATAAATAGTAGCATAGGTGGTGCGGCATGGCTTAGGTGAGTAAAGACAGCCCTGATGCCTGTGGGAACATACCTTTGTATATACCCACCTGGTTCTACTTGCCCAAGAAGTACCTCTCTTCAACACTGCTATTTTTATTCCACCACAGTGAAAGACTCCAGCAGTGGAAAGACTTTCCACTGACACTTGTAGTTACACATTGCAGTGTGAATAGAGCTTGCTTTTCGCTGTGGCATGTAGCTAGGCATATCCTACATGCCACCACCACTGGTGTGCAATGTAGACATAGCCTTAGAGTTCAGAACTTAGGTGGACCCACCTGATAGGTACCACCCACTGTCCCCAGTTGTTTGCCCATTTATGAGGGTATCCTTTACCCTGGTTAGGGTTGCCAACTTTCTAACCGAAAGCCCTTGCCCTGCCCCTTCTCCAAGGCCCCACCCCCTCACTCCATCCCCACTCCCTCCATCGCTCGCTCTCCTCCACTCTCACTCGCTCATTTTTACCAGGCTGAGGAGGGTCCCTTTTCGACCGGGTGTCCTGGTGTATGTGGGCTCTGCATTTTGACCACCCAACCAAATAAGATTTCTGCTCTTCTTGGGTGTTGAAGCATGAATAGGTATGGGAGTTATGGCTATAGGCAAGCTCCATACCAGTTGTGCTTGGCTGAGTGCACCCTCGCTTCCTGGGTGCGGGGTGTGTGGGAGGAATGGTGAAGTCCAAGGCCACCCACTTCTCTTCTCCTAGAAGCTAGTAGCAGGCAACCTCCTGTGCCTTCTCCACTTGCATCTTTATCACCATGTTAAACTACTTTTTTTAAAAGATCCTTTTCTGCACCAGTCTCCCATCAGTATTTGAACTGGTAAAAATTGACTCAAAGTCAGTGGAGTTATTCTTTGCTGGAATAACTCTCTAGCTAGTCTAAATCTAGCTGCAGAGTACTATTGTATAGACTCTATCTTCAACAAACAGCCTCTTTATATTGACTATAAGTTCTGTCTCCTCCCTACCAAACAGCTTATGCACTGTTTTGCTTGTGCCTACTGTAGTAGAACAATTTAACTCTTCATCACAAAGATCAAATGCAGTGAAACTGTAAAGTATTACCTATCTGTGGAGTACAGTAATGGCTCTGAATGTATGAATTGCAGTACTAGCTTTAATATACTCTTCCCTTTTGTCCCATTAAAAAGGAAGGTACTAAAATTAAGTAGTTTAATTTAAAATGAAATGAAATGAACCCTCAAATAATAAACACGGTATTTTCATTTGTGGAGGGTGATTTCCTTCACCTATAGAGAACAAACTTCTAATTCACTTGCTTTTGCAGTGAGTTGAATCTTCTATCCAACACTTACAAAAGAAAAGGAGTAAAGGTCCTTCATTCGTGAGAGAGAGTTTTAATCGCAAAATATGGTAGTCAGGAATCTTAGGCTTAGACTAGATGGTTTTTTACTGTAAGTCTTTCTCCCCCCCCCCATTTCATAACTTCTTGAATAATGGCCATTTTACATAATATGTTTCCTTAGTTTTGTTTTACAAAAAAAAGTGTTTTGAATTTGGTATGGTACATCACAGTAATACAAATAATAAACCTTAACACCATTAAAGTGGATAAGCAAATACTGTTTTAGGTTTCTAAGGTGTTGCTTTAATTTGTTTTAAAATTTGCATAAGTCATTTTCTTATCTGTGGTCTGTAGATGGTCAATTCCCAAAACAGTTCCTCAGGTTATACAGAATATGTTTGATCACCATCTTCTTCGTACAATTCCAGAATGGTATTCCAACTTCATTAAGGGACATTTTCAGAGAGATAGAAGCTAAGGTGGCATACAAAAGTGTGTACACAACTGCATACCTATTGTTCTTTTTGTGTGTGCAGTAGTAAACCTGCAAAAGCCTATATTGAGTTAACTGCATACATGAATTATGTGCACCACGTCAATATTTTTCTGCATTGTCACTAGCCTTTTGTCATTTTGGGAATCAGGTTTGAAATGTCTAAAAACAGTCAGAAATTAAGGTAATGTAAATTGATGCACCTTTCTTGAATTCAAGCTATGTCATTTTATGCTAGCTCAGGATCTGACCCATTAAAGGTCTCTGTGTTTGTGAAAACACCCATTCTCCTTTCTCGACTGGTCAGAAAATGGTAAATATTTCACACTTTTTAAAAAGAAATCAAGTGTTGAAAAACACTGCAAAATTTAGGTATTTGAGCTTCATTTTTGTAGCTAGAATCAAAACTGAATTTCCACTTCCAGAAAAGGAAATCTTTATCAGATTTAAAAAAAAAAAAAAAAAACTTGTGCCCAGCTCTGTACCTTTTTAAAAATAATATTTTATTAATAAGATGGATATAAAAATTAGTCATCTTTTGTATATAGCAGAAATAGACTTCCACGGCATATTCTTCACTCTAAATACACCCTTTCCATTTGTTCAAGGAAATTTGGTAATGGATGAACAGGAGAGATGCATTTCAGAATAAAGGATTCTCCTTTTAAAATGACTGACTACCAAGCCCCACATGTTTAAGTTTCAGGACTATTAAGTTGGCCCAGCTAGCCTCAATTAGTAAGTGCCCAAGTATGTTGAGCTTTACAATGCAGTGTTGACTCACTTGTTTTCTTTTAATTGGCTCAAGGAAATGGTTTGGGTGGGAATGGGGAATTGCTGTTTTTTGGGGGAGCAAAACTGTTTTGTCTTGGAGGAGAAAAGCAAAAACTATGTTTTTGATTAAATGTTCATATGTACCATAAAAACGTGCTAAGAAGCAGTAAATACATAGGTATTGCTATCATTGGCGCTGGGCTGCGTTGTTGGGTATATTAACCTGGGAATGCTAGGTACTTACCCTCAGGCCCGCTGATGGAAATGGGGGCAAAGGTAGCAATTACCCGAGGGGGGGGCAGGTGATTTAAAAGGGGAGTCCCAGGCCCTTTTAAATCGCCCGAGCGGCACGCGTTTCGCCTGCTGAACAGCTCAACCACCCTCCGACTCAGCTGCACCGGAGTTAGCTGAGCAGAGGCCCAGGGGAAGAGACGTCTCCCAGCCGCTGACTCGCGGGGCCCCGCTGCGGCCTGCCCTATCTCAAGCCCTGGGCATGCTGCAGAAAGGCGCAGTGTTCCTGCCCATGTGTCCAAGATGGGGTGGCCAGTCCTAGTGCCTTGATGGCATGGCTGATGGGGAGCTGTCAGTCTCTGTTCTCTGAGAGCATAACTGCACTGCATGCACTCAGGGAGCTCCGGAGGCAGTCAGTCAAGGGAGGTTGGTGCCGTGTGTGGTGGTGGCGGCAGCAGGAGATTGGTGGATGCAGGAGGCGCACAGGCTGGCATCTCTTAATGTAGAGCCATCCCAGGCACCTGACACTGGCAGCCCTGGGTTAGAGGGAGAGCAGAGAGTGGGGGCGGGGAGAAAAGGAGGAAATACGAGGCAGCCGGGCGGGCATGTGGAAGCCCTGGCCGTGCTGGAAAAGCGTGCCCAGCAGCATAGCTGGCATCTCACTGGGCACCATCAGCGCAGCTGGCAGCAGCTCACTGGGCACCAGCCAGTGCAAGTGCAGCACCACCCAAATGTCAGGTGGACCGCGTACGCAGCTTGTGCGTGCGAGAACCAGCTGCTGAACGTGGCCCATCCCTTTCTAGGGGGCCCATTGACTGTTCTGCCCTGAGGCCCGGAATTGCTGTTAGTGGGCCAGCTTACCCTGTCCTGCTCCCTCAGGAAGAAATGTAGGAGTAGATGTCTCACGTTGTGCAACTCAGTACATCTGCAGATGAGAGGTCAAAATGCTACCTTGGCACATGTGCAAAAACTGAAGATGGAATATTTGACATTCTTTTTGGTAACTAGCCACTGGGAGGCTGCTGTTTCATTGACAAAGTGCTATTTGACTTACATGGCAGAAACGTGTCTCCTGTGACACCTGCTGTAATTGCCTTAGCCTGTGGGATAACACTGACTTGTAAACACACAAACTAGTCCTATCTTAAATTATATTACCTCTCAAGCTGTGTTTCATACTACTTATAATTATTTAAATTGTTAGATGATTTAGACAATAGAGTCTTAATTCTTAAGAAGATAACCAATTCACTGGAGTTCTTTATTAGTTTCTGACTTTATCTACTAAATAAGCAGTTGTTAATAGAATATTAAAAATCCACTGCTCCACAGGAAACTGTGTGATGGGATTATTCTGATTTTTTTTTCTACTTGTAGTAGTGCCCAAACCACAAAGGGGCTAGTGTTTCATGTCATTCCATTAATGCTAGCGTGCCTGATCCATGCTGTGGTGACTTTCACCTCTTAGAAGACATTCCTCTGCAATGTACTGTGAGACCCCAGAAGTGATCATTTATTATGATAGATCAAAAGGCATGGCAGTAGTAGAAGGACTTAAAATCCTCCAGTTCAGTGTACTCAAATGACATTTTTTTCTAAAGGTTCCTCCCCCTCTTCCCCTAACTCTAGTGCAAAAGCCTTTTATTGAGCCTTTTTACTTTCCCTCAGATCTCTCTAGCAACCAAGTATCCATCCAAACATAATTCAAAGCGGAAGATATCCCTCTACCTACAGCTGTACTGTGTAGCCCCTGAAGGGGCTGAGCCAAACTAGATGTTTAAATGACAGTTTTAATAAGAGGCTTTTGAACTAGCAGGGAGCCCTGCCCAGTTACTCCTAATACTATACTCTTCATCTTCTCACCCCTGCACTTTGCATAGTCTAAATTCCTCAGAGCTCACCATCCATATGCCCAGAACAAACATGGCTGCCTTTGCTTTTTGGTACTTTCCTGCCTGCTTTCTCACCCAGCAAGTGCCAGTCCTCTCACTATCTCTTCCTCACACACATACACCCTAGCTCTCTGGTGGAAGCTTAGTTTCTTCTTTCAGCCCTGCTATTACTCACATTAAGACACACAAAATAAGCACACAGAGTCCCCAGTCAGGATTTGGACCCCATATGAAGTCGCAGTCCATTCTAAATGTCAATGAGACTGTGCACAATATCTGTGCTGTTCCCAGAAATGTAATAGAGGACTCTTCAATCTAACATATGTTTCAACTTCTAGACTTTGCTGGAGAAATTCAGATTAAAAATAGCTGATTCCCACACTTTACTAAGGGTTGTGATAGATTCTCTAGAACTGGAATCTTTAAAAATCAAGGGGAAAAAATCAACTTAAGAGACATGCTCTAGTTTAAACAACATTAATTCAGGGAAGTCCGATGATCTCTTATACAGGAAATCAGACTAGATGATCACAGTGGTTCCTTCTGGTTTATAATCAGTACTCTGGATGGGTTTCCTGTATTAATAGTCATATGGATATGCAAATCCTTGGACTCTGGCTACTGACCTCAGCAATCTCCCTCTGTAGGACAATCACAAAAATGAACATCTTGGTCAACTCTTTGCCATCCTGTAACCCCACCATACGACAGCACCACAGCTGGTGGAAGCTTTCTTCCAGTCACTAACAAAAAATAGCCTAGGTCCAAAAACTAATCCCCGTGGGTCCCCACTTGAAAACACCTACTCAGTGATGATTTCCCATTTATAGGGACATTTTGAGGTCTATCAGTCAATGTTTAATCCATTTAATGTCTTTTTTTTATTCTAGCTTCTTAATCAAAATGCTGTGCAGTACCAGTCTATTACATCAATAATATATCACTAAATTTGTAATCTCATCAAATTTATCAAGTTAGTTTGATAGGATCTGTTTCCTATAAACCCATGCTAATTGGCATTAATGATATTACCCTTCTTTGAATCCCATATGAGCCATTCCATTATTTTCCCTAAGACTGAGGTTAGACTGATAGGCCTAATTACCTAGTGTTATCCTATTTCTAAATATCTAAACATCATTTGCTTTCTTCTAGTCCTCTTAATTTCCCAGTTGTTCCAAGACTGCTTGGAAATGAACATTAAGGTTCAGAGAGCTCATCAACCAGCTCTTTAAAGAGTCTTGGATGCAACTTATCTGGACATGTTCATTTAAAGATGTCTGACTTCAGTAGCTGCTGTTAAACATCCTCCTGGGTTAGAGTTGGAATGGAAAGTATTTTGCAATGTGATTTAAGTTCATTATTTCTTTTTTCTGAATATAGAACAGAAATATTTGAACACTCCTACCTCTTCTGCATAATTATTATAATTATTATTCACAATTCTACCATTTTCCATTCAGTAATGAGCCAATACTGCTGTTAGAATTATTTTTGTTCCAAATATATTGAAACTCCTTTTTATTGTCCTTCACTCTGCGGACAAGACATTGAGAAATGTAGCTGTATCCTGAGATGTTACAGTAACAAACAGCATCCCTACTCTGTGTTTGTCAGATAGTATTCTGTATTACTCTCAATGTTTGTATGGACAGTACCTGATGGTATCTGAAATGGAAACTCAGATTTTAGGTTCTGTAAATGTAGTCCTAGACCTTCTTTTGATGCCTTCACAAGAGGGTGTTCAGTCTTCTAAGTCTTTATGCTAATAGGTGTATAAGAAAAGTGTTGTTGTTTTTTTTAATTTTGTCTGAACTGCTCCATCTTGTTTAGCTCCAAGTATTGTGACAGCAGCGTACCTCATTACGGCTCCAATTCAGCACTGTAAATAAGCACATTCCTAACTTTTAGCCTGTGCTTAAATCTCATTGAACCCAGTGGTCTCAAATGTGAGCTTTGCTGGATAAGATTAATTACAAGCATTCCCTTCTGAGAAGTCCAGACAAAAATGGTTTAGGATCCAAATCAGTTTTTGCCAACCCCAAGTTTCTGAAGATCTTAAGTCCGGCTTAAAAATCAGGCAAGCTTCATAAAATAACTTTTTGTTTTGTTTTTTGGGGGGCAGGGGGCAACGGAGGGGGGAGGCATGTTTTTTTGCTTCTGATGTCATAGCCTTTAAGAATGAGATTTTTTTCAACCTTTTGTGAGAGCTGGAAGGGTTATTTGATGTAAACCTCAGGTGTTCATGTAGTCATTAATCTAGTCTGACAGTAAACATAGCAAGAGACCCCAGAAGTTAGTGTTGAGGCAGGATTTACAGGATGAAAATCTATGGCCTTTGTCATGCAGGTGGTTGGATGAGATTATTAATTTGTACTATGGTAGTCCCTAGAAGCCCTAGTCGTGGACCAGGAGCCCATTGTGCTCAGCACTTCAGAAACCGAGGTTCCCTGTCCCAAAAAGAGCTTACGATGTAAGTATATAACAAAAGACCACAAATAAATACAGACAGATGGGAGAGTATAAGGAAACAATAAGACAATATTGTTCAGCCTGATAGACCGTCGTCTCAGTATACTAACAGCCTAACCATTGCCAAGGAAAATCATCATAATGGTCTCTTCTGGTCTCAAAGTATGCATCTAACACTATTTTCCGTCACATATTATTTGCTGGTGTTTCTGTCTTGCGATAGAGCAGTGGATGTTTTCAAGTCTAATTGTATTTAAAATATTACAAGGTTTAAATATGCAGTGTTTATTAAGTTAATCAAATTTTCATGAAATGTTGGAAATAGGATGAAATCTGTTCAAGATTTATTAAATAATGGAGAAATGTAATTCAAACAAATAGACCCAGTCTGTTTAATATTTCATTGTTATTTAATGTAAGAATTGTTAATTTTGTTGAACTTGCAAAATGTAACCGGCGTTATATCAATTATTAAGACTTCTGTTTATTAAGTCCGTTTGTGATTTGTTAGTCCTTTCCCGAAGGTTGTTAAATTTAAGTGCTCCACTAAATCTGGACAGCTCTTGATTATTTTGTACAGAGGAAATAAATAAATTATGGCACCCTGTGGCTACAAATTCCATGCAACAGCAAGCACTATGTACAAAGAGCAGCTGGGTACAAAACCTTCTCTAATGAGGGGATCCAGGTATAGAATGATGTCTCAGAAGTTAAGGAAATGCAGAGCCTGAGTTGTCAGAAAATGCTGCAGAAGTTTTTCTACCATAGCAAGAATGACACCCACAACAGTGATCTTCCCACCTCCCTTCTCCAAATAAAGAGAAATCTTTACCAAAATAAGAAACAATGTCACTTTTTTTAACTTAGAAAGGGACAGTGATTCCCTAAAGTCCACTTCACATTTCACTACTGTCTAGGGATTTTTTTGAGGCAAATTGTGGCATTATATTCATTTTTTTTCCTTCCTCTGGAATGAGACAACTTGAATTTGGTATTGTCAAAGGGAGTCTCAAATTCCACCCCCCCCCTTTTTTTTTAAATGTGTTCTTGCTCAGTGTAGAACACGATAGTAAGATGAATTGCTATAGTCTTCACCTGATTTCCATTTCTAATAACAGTCAGGGCTTCAGCAATCCAACTCACTTTCCCCCAAAACTTCATCTCATGTGTAAATTAATAAAACACACACACATCTTGAATACTATTCCTATCCTATTATTTAAATGGAATTATTTTATTAACAAAAGTAAAATGTTTTTTACACTAAATCATATGAAAAAAAACCATATCATTTTACTCATCAGTTATATAGAGGGTGAATACACACAAGGCACATAAATGAAAAATAATAAACACTCTTTTTGCCACTGTCAGGTTCCTCTCCTTTTCTCTTACAACTCTGCCATCAAAACACCACCAAATGTTTATTCCCAGAGGTCAACTGATCAATGAGGGAATGACACTATTATCAACCCCCCTGGTAAAAAAAAGGGCATCATGAAGTCGTCTTCTACAAACCCTTTATCTTATCTAACTTCATAAGTGCTCCATCTACAGATGAATAATTATCTAAAGTGTCAAACATACATTGTTATCTTCTGCGGCTCACCAACCATATTTCACTGCCTGATTTAAATTCCTTTAAGCTGTTTATTTAAGCACTTGTTTCCATTCATTGCCACCAATAATAGGTCTACAGAAAAATAGACTGACTGTAGCTTTGCAATCCTTTAAATGAGTGGCAGTGACAAAGTGCATAAGCATATAAGATCAGTAGCCACTTAATAATAAACAGGTCTTGCTATACTCTTCCTCCAAAGCAAGCACAGATGTTTTATGTTATTTAACAAAATGCTTTGGCCTGATCCATTGCCAAAATAAAACTCTCTTCTTCATCCTTCTTTCAAACACCTTCTGCAAACTATATAGGATACAGCCACTGTGGCTGCATTGTACTGACTGAAATTTAACACTTTCCCAGTTAATAGCCTGGGACTGTGAGCTCAACTGGAGGCAATCTTATTCAAAAAAAGCAATAGTCTTCTAGTTTATAATATTCCCCCCTTTTTCTGAAAAATATCAGGGCTTCATAAAACGATCAGAATATGCCACTGCTCACGGCATCATTAAAAGCCTGGGGAAAAACCTTAGAGAAGGAAGCTGTGAACTCTTGCTAAAATTCAGCTGTTAACTAATATGCACCAAGGGAAGCTCCTCTCTTCATTGATAAAATGTGTTTGAACTTTCTTCTTTTCTACAGGTTCTGTTAGATCTTTCTGTCAAATCTGGAAAAAAAAAACACCTCCACTGCTATTAAACTGATTCTGTGTACAAGGGATGATCTGTCTGTGAAAGAGCTCTGTATAATATTCCCTTATCTATTTGGATTATACCCCTGGGATCCTGCAGACCTTCCCTATACCATTACTCTTATAACTCTGTCATATCTTCCTGCATTATCTTTTCCTTATATTCTACAAATATAGCATGAGAGACTGCCCATCACTTGCTGGCTCCAGCTGTATCCTCTGGTGTTAAATTGTCCCCTTTTTTACCTCCTCAAAAACTCTGTGTCATAGAGTTTAAACCCAGCAGGGACCACCAGATAATTCATTCTGACCTCCTGAATTTCACAGGCTACCAATACCAACCACACGCTAAACCCAGCAACTGAAGTTAGACCCACTATATGTCCACTCCTTTCCCAGAGGTCAGTCTGCTGTGAAGATCCTTCAACTCACTGAAGTTAAATCATGTTACGTCTTGCCTCAAAGGTGTCAGGCCATCACCATGCTCCGTTGGGTCAATTACCACACCTGGGATATGGAATATGCCTGGACTGTTTCCTGTTACCAAACCCCTTGCTTTTTCCTGTTACTAACTCAGTAGGAAGCAAACAAGCATTATTCAATTTCCAATGTTCCCATCAAAAAACATTGCCCCATTAAGGTAAACTTGAAACAAGTGCTGGCCAGAGATTACTGTAGGCTGCATTGCACGAGGTCCAGTCAACACTGTAACATTTCACCATCCTTCAGAATGATAACGGGAGAGAAGGGAGATTACGTAATGAGAAGATGCCCCAAAACATGTAATAGCCTTTCAATTTGTTCTTAAATACATTTCATCTCACACTAATCCTTTGGTTATGTCCCCCTGTGTGTCATTGCATCTAAATAACTAAAACTAACCATTTTAAAATTATCTAACCATAAAAGGAGCTATTTCTGTAAATGTTCTAGTGCAACACAACATCTTGTGACCTAAATCAGGCGAATAACCTGCTTCATGGCCAAAATTCTAATACACTCAGCTCTAGAGCTAGTCAAAGGGGAAAACATTTTTCATACACATCAAAATGTTCAAGTAATCTTCATTCCATGGGCTTCAAAAAGGAAACATTTTCCATGCACTTGAACATTTTCACAATTTTTAAATTTTTGTTCTTCATTTTATACTTCATTTCCCCTTCACTCCTTTTTTTCCTTCATCCATTTTTTCATACCAAAATAGGAAGAGAGATGGGATGAGAAGGAAAAATTAACTGTGAAATCAAAAAGGACTTATGTTCCAGTATTTTGTTGGGAGGTGAGGAAGAGAGGAAATAATGAAAAAAATGGAATATATTTGTTTCTCTCTGTTTCAGCCAACTCTAATCAATGTTCATTCTGTATAACTAGAAAACAATATCCATGCTCCATCTTAAGTGTCTGGCTTTATGGATCAGTAAGATGGATTCCCTCCTCCAATCTCATGAAGCTATCAAAATATGCTGCCTGGAATTTCAACCCACCCCTACTCGGTAGTAAAAATGTCACTGTAACTTTAGTATTCTCTTCTCACCATCTATGGAAAAATATAGTAAATATATAACTTAATAAATTCAAATAAATTTTAAAATGGAGCCTGCAATGTTATGTGTGGAAGGCAAGCTGGGGTGAGAAAATTCAGTGTTAAAGTTTGCAGCTAAAGGTAGCTTACAATTGAAGTTACTGCCAGGAAAGTATACATATTCTGGCTATTAAACTATCTGTAGAATGTCAAACTCTCAGTGTCAATACTAAATCTTTCTACAGTGCAGTAGCAGACAGCAGCAGTAGTAGCCCTGTGGGGGTCTGCCTCAAAAAGCTTAGCAGCCTCACTGCTTGAAAAGTTAAACAGAGATAATAGTAACTGCACATGTTGAAGCGTGTCTCCATCCCAGAAAATGACAAGGAACTGGGCTGTATCCAAGCATAGCTCCCAACGTATGTGTGTTTGCAGGGAGGAACTGGGGGAAGGCTGGGGCTGAGACTGTTAGGGTTGCTGTTATGCAGAATATGAGGGAGGAAGGAAATGTTCACCCAGCTCATGACTCATTGCAATGGGTGATATTATATGGTGTGCATGTCTCCTAAAAGGTATGTGGTTTTGCTTTTGCTATGTAGACCCCAGTTCTATAACTAATAGCAAACAGGCAGACTCCTGCTGCCATCCAGAGCCTCATTGACTTCAGTGGGGCTTGTGGTGATGCAGCAACTTGCCAGCATGCTGTTAGTTGCAGGATTAGTATTAGTTAAAAACAAGATGCAATAGATGGGTGAAACAAAGTGGAAGAAGTAGAATGGGAGTGTTTGTGGAAGCAGGTAACAGTAACATGAACAAGTTTTATGTACAGTTGCTTGTTTTTCCTACAATATCTGTAATACAACCTCCTGTATGTTTTAGGATCTCTCTGTTGCTTAGATTATCCTTCAGGTGGAAGCAAATATTAATCTTCTATATTGTGGTGCCGCAGTTTTATAAACTATCTCAACTATAAAACTTATAAGGTGTGGCTAATTCTATTCAAAAATCCCATTTCATTAATAAAATATTTTTGCCCTGTGCTGTTCTACTTCCCGCTGCAAGTAATTAACTGGTTGTGAAGATGTCAATTTCCTGCCACATTCTTGGGAAAACTTTATTGAAAATGCCTGGTCAGGAGGGAGAGATGGGGTCTCTGCCCAAGAAAGGTAATGTCTGGGAGTCAGAAGCGTAAGCGTGGGTGCCCTTTGTGGGTCACAGAAGGGGAATACAGGTGTGCAGTTGCCCTGAGTTGTGACACTAGGGTTTATCTCACTAATATAATACAATGAAGATTATACATTTCTAGATTGTTGAATAAGCTACAAAGTCACTAACAAATATTCTAGCATCATATTTTATCCAATACAAGTTGTGTTATCTAGACAGCATAATCATGTTAGGGCTAGTTAGACTGTAGAAAATACAAAGCTGTATGTCTTTTCATCTCTTCCAGAGTGTAGTAAGCATTTGACCTTTACTACCTCAAAAGACAAACTCTTTTTGTCTATTGTCTGTACTAAATCATGACTCCTAGTGGCTAACATATTCTGGCTTCATACCAAGAACAAGCTATACCATTCTACAGTTCTATTCCAAAGCAGTCAGACTTTTCAGTAAAGGAATGTCTCTAGACACGTCCTGACAGCAGTAATGAAAAAGTCATACCATATTTAATGCAGTATTTTTCTTGTTTTTTGTAGTGGCTGTGTATTGAAAATTAGAATTAATTATATCTAATTAGAAACACAAAGTTCTGAAATGGAAATCAAGAAGCCATTAAACATTAATATCAAAATTATTACACATTATCTCAAAACTGTTAAATGGCACCCCATCAATATTACTATTTAGATCTAGTCTTTTTTGCCCTTTTTTCTAAAGATCAAGGTCATGGAGCTCAGCAGTTCCTGTTTTATAGGGCCTTGGGGCCATGTGGAACTATTATTACTTTACAAATGTTGATTATGATTGAATGCTGGAACAAAAGAACATCACATGCATTGCAGAGCAAGCCTGCATTGGAATACATAGGCAGACTGGTACAGCATTCAGAGCAGAGTAGCAAAAACCAAGTATCTAATGATATTTTTTTAATCACTTAGCTTTTTTTATTCCTTCACTAAACAATAAATGATGAGAGTAAAAAAATTGCCTAAGATTGTGACTAAAGAATATTGCATATTTCTATATTGCTCATATTTGTTTCTGTGAACAGTGTGTTAATTTTAATATACAACTGGCAAAATAGCTGATATTGCGAAGGGATTGTCCTAGACAGAAGCCTATTTTGAGCAGAGATTTTGCCATAGTCAGTAATAATAATATAGGTATGTTTGAACATTGCAGTACAGAGACACTTTTTACCAAAGCCGAGTAGAGTCAATGGAAGTCTTTCAACTGACAGCAATGGCCTTTGGATCATGCCTGTAGGAGGTAAGTTACCTTGGTAACTGTCATTTGCTATCTGTGCTTTTTGAAAATAAGGTAGGGGTGTATGTGTGTTTTAAATACTCATTAAAAATATCTCACTTATTATTCTGACTGGGTCAGATCTGATAGTTTCATGTGACTCATGAAAAATTCCAATACATATGGGTCACTTTTTACCTATTGGTAACAGATGCATTGTTACGTACCAGCCAAGCATGTGTTTTAAGACTGTCTACTCTAGAAAATCTGAACCTTTATTCACACAGGAATTATAAATCATTTACACTTGTTTCTATGGCATTTTCACTTACATGTACAATCTAGGGTCTCAACTGAGTGTATTTACGGATAGCTAGGGATCAGTCTGGTGTGCAGTGTTTCAGCTTTAAAATGTGGTTGAGGTAACTTTTACTCCACCTCTGATAGCAGAGGAATGATTGTCCAATTCCAGGGCCCTACACTGTGAGAAACTCCACTCCCTGGGTGCACAACGGTGGCTTATTTATGGCCCTCTAGATACTGTGTGATAAATATTCCACTTATTTCTTTCTCACCACATTTGTCTTGTGGTGATTAATCATAGCTACCGTTGTGTTAATGATTCTGATGGAATGACTCCTATTGGCTTCAGTGGATGCTGGATCAGGCCCGGAGTCCAAAACTGAGAAAGGAAGAAAGTCCAATGGAGGTGGGTCTCTGACAGACCTTTCATTTGATATGGTTCTTATTTCCTCTTTTGTAAATAAGAACAAAATAGTCTTTCAAAGTACTCCTGCTTCTAATTCTAAATTTTCTTGGGAGTTTTGTTACAGATCAGTACTGCTAAGGGCTATGTTAAGCCATTAATAAGTGACGATGTGACACAAGTTCAGCACTGAACAGTTCAACAGTGCTTACAGGGGTAAAGGGTTAGTTTCCTATGTCCATGCCCTCTTGTCCTGTACATGCATTCCTTCGCTTGATCTGCACAGCCTTTGGAAGCTCTCTTTTCTCAAACCAAGTGCTTTAACAACAATTCACTTACCTTAGTCGATTGGTGCTCCAACATGCAATGAGACTCTCTGACAAATAGAAAGAGAGAGAGAGAGAAACTGCAAGCTCCAGCCTATTAAAAAAGATGAATGAAAAGTTTCAAACCGTTTCCCCTCTTCTCCCAAACATTAGATTTTTTTTTAAAATGCTTCTCAGGAGACATCCAATTCTTATCACTACAAAAGCTGCAAAATCTGCACTCAGAAATCTCTCAAATTAAACAATAAATTGGCATGTTGCAGTGTAAATTCTGGACCCAGTTCTCAGTTGGTGTATGTTGATGGGGCTATGCCAGTTTAGGACTAGGCTTTATTTGTTCAAATTCTGGTATTATGACCCTAAAAATTAATTCAGAATATCTTCATTTTATGTATAAGGCTTCAGCTATCCTTCAGTGATGTTTGAACAAATGAACCAGCTTAAACAAAACAAAACATATATGTGATATATAAGCCTAATACAAGGCAAGATGGATGGCAAGCGACACTATGGGACCAAAATAATGGGTCCTCTTCAATACTTGCCGTTTCAGCACTGACATTATACCATCTCCTAGAGCATAAATAGGTAACATTCAAAGGAAAACACAACAAAACATTTCTCCTACAAAGGCAGAGAATATGGAGCCCACACTTTCTGTTGGCAAACAAACAAAGCTCAATTTGGTAGGTTTTCAGAATTGTTGTCTTGAGTTTTCCTATTCCCAGTAAAATGGGTGGTATCTTTATACACAGATGAAAAATGAACATGTTGTGAGTCATAGGTTACATCCGTTAGTCTTTAAGGTGCCACAGGACTCTTTGTTGCTTTTTATAGGTTACTACATTATTTATGTGCTCTTTTATCTCTTGCAGCTATATTCAAATAGTAAAAAGATATGGAGTGAGAAAAATGGCATCTTAATCTGATAGTGTTATTTGTCTGCACTTGTACAACTTACGGTTAGCCAAAAGAACTACTTATTGCAGTTGAATATGTGTATATGTTTTTCAATTATTTGAAAATATACTTTAGGAATATAGGCTATAAAATCTTAAATAACAGAATTTAATAGGAAGACACTGAAGGGGCCACATTTCTATAGACACCTTAATCCATCCTGTATTTGTGTGTATAAAACTTCACATATTAAGTTACATAAGCAGTCCCAGTTTTTTGCATGCTACCATTTTCAAGCCCATAACACAACTACATGTAGGTGGTCAAATGTCTATATATCTTCCTATTTTCTCAGGTGTTGTCCTTTAGATGAAGTGAGAGACTTGTGCTTTTAGTGCTGATAGTCTTGAGTTTGACAAGGCTGACAAGCCTTCTTCACTGACAAGTCTGATGATTTGTATGACTAAGATGCCATGATTTTGTTACATGATGTCACCATGGATCACAACTGAGAATACCTAATTCAGGACAAGCTGCTGGGAAAAAGAGCAGACACAGCGCAAAAGAGGTGGTTATGCTTCCATGAGATATACCAATCCAGCAACAAAAGTAAACTTCTGTCTCACCATACTGGCTAACAAGAAGTCAGAAATGCAGCCTCCTTAGGTATTCCATTCCTGGATTCCACACTCAAACAGTAGACTTAATGATGAGTGGTTATTTAAAACCAATTTCACCAAACAAAAGGACCAGCCACATGCCCAGGCCAATATACAATTGTGATCTTACCCAATAATCATGCTGTTGCCAGTCCTTTAGGATCTAAAATCTAAAGATTTATTTATAAAAAAAAAGTAAAGAAAGGTGAGAGTGGAAATTGATTAAGGAATCAAATACATACAACAGTTGTGAAGTGCTTGGATCAGGCTTGTAGCAGCAATGGAATAAACTGCTGGCTTGTTAAGTCTCTGGTTGCTTCCAAATCATTGGAAGGTCCTCAGTCCCTTGGTTAGAATGCTCCCATTAGTACAAGTCCAGAGGTTTGAGCAAGAAAGAGGCAAAATGGAGATATTTCCAGGGCCTTTTATAGCTTCTACCAAGTGAAGGGAAACCCATTGTTCTAGTTTGTGGGCAATTTCAGGTAACACATGGTGTTTGGAGTCACATGGGCAAGTCACATGTTCATGCAGGTTTTGCTTAGTCACAGTAGAGGCGATTAGCCATACTCTACTTAGAACGTTAACATGTAAGTCCATCAAGTGTGGATGGGCTTCTTCCATGGTCCATTGTGAGTGAAGTGTACCTTGATGGGCCATTCAGCTTGAATAGTCCCTTCATGATGCATCTTGTGGCTGTTACCACATGAGCAAACACATTTTGAAATATAGGTACATAGTTAATTTTCATAACTTCAGATACCAAAACGATAAATGCATACAAATAGGATACTCATATTAAGCAAATCATAACTTTTCCATTGACACCTTACTTGATGCACTTTGTACAAGATTTGTTGCGATTATATAACAGTGGTAGCAACAATGATCTACACTGTCATATTTTAATCCGATAACAATACACATGGAAAAAAAATCACATGCCAGTAATTACACCAACAAACAATGGCCATATTTTGAAAATTTGGCACTAAGGTCTTTGCTGTTCCACCTACTGTTGCATATATAACTCAATAAAATGTATTGAGAATTTTATCAATAGTTAAGTTGATTTTACAAAAGTAATATTAAGTAAACGTGAGACTGAGGACTGTTTTTCTTGTTATTCACTGACAAAGTGATAAATACCAAGTATTAAATACTATTTCAGTGTCTATTTAAACCTTTAGGCATTGCCATTAAGCATAATCTTTCTAAGATCCAAAACCCATGGAAAATAAAAATAAAACTTCATTCATTGCTAGAGGCTAAACTAGCAGGAACCACCAATCTGCTAGTGAAACACTGGAGTTAAAGAAAGTATTGATGGCTTGTGCTACTTTGCTCTGGTGAATGAGAAACATGCGTATAAATATTCATTACAAACAATGATTCACTAATTAGAATAAGACCAAGAGAATATGTTCTAGTTGGAAACCCATGTAGTCGTACGTAGAAAAAATGGTAAGTGATGCTGCAAGGTGCTGAGGATTCATAAAAAGTACTAGGCACCCATTGACTCAGTTGCTTACAACTTCACGGGATCTGGCCTTGAGAAAACACTGTAGCTGACTCTAGCGAGCTGAAAAGTGCATATACAGAGAACTATAAATCCAGTGTTAGAGACAGTGAATAGAAGGGAAAGGGTCATGGTGATGGAAATGTTACACAGACAGCCCTGATGTATGCTGGGTCATAGATTTCTGTGCCCTCAAGCAACACAGAATTACCCCTCAGACCTTCTATAAAGCAAGTGTGTGGGCTTGCTTAAATGTATCAACAACCACAGAGGATCAGCATGTCCTGGAGAGAATGTCTATATTTGTCAGAACATTGTGTTATTGCTGTATGTTTCACTATCGCAAACACAAGGTAGGAGATACTAACATTCTTAAACAAGTTTTTAAATTCACTTTGAAACTGTCAGAATCACACTGGCTGTCAGTCACAGAGATTCACTCGGCATCATCCCAGCCTTTGTAACTCGGGTAAAATAATAAAAACTCAATGGAATTAGGTGGTTTTATGGAAAAAGTGCTTTTTATTACTATTTGCACAAATCTAAATAATATACATACAATAAAAATAATCTGGCCCTTGTGAAATCAAGAGGAATTACAATTTAGCATGCAAGTCTATATTCTAGTGAATAATCATATATAGTATAAGAGAAAAATGGATGAATAGACAGAAGCTGGTTTTAAATACTTACTACTCAGCCATTCTAAATGAGGACTATTTAAACAGACTTTTAAAATACTAAAGAAAATCTATTATGATTATAAGTTAATTGTTTACCATTTGGGGGATATATTCATAGATTAAAAAGCCACAAGGTATCATTAGCCCATCTAGTATGACCTCCTGTATATCACTGGCCATTAAATTTCACCCAGCTACTCCACATTGAGCCCATTCATATGGTATGAATGAAAACAAAACAAACCTAATCTTGCATTGGAATTGTCAGTGGACAATCCAGATGTTCTGGTGACATTGAGTACTACCATCTGGGTACCTGAAATTATATTTGTTAATGATATAATATAATACAATAATTTTGCTCTGGGTTGAATTTTGTCAGTATGCAAAGTTAGGCAGGTATAATATAACTGTTTCAATAGTTGGTTAGGGTTTTTTTTTTTTTTAATTTTCATTTCTTTACATTTGCATATGAAAATGAAGACTCACCTACCATTGCTTGAGGTGATCCTGACAGATGTTACAAACACAGATTAAACAGTCAGCAGAGCAGAAAACACCTTTGCCTCAAGGAAACCATTGTGACCCTGACCACCATGCTAGCAGGGCCACAATCTGTCCCTAGGCTAGTAAGGTTGGGACTTCTTTGGTGGCCTTTGAAGCATGGTTACCTGTCCCCTGAATGAGTCATCCCGCTGTTCAACCAGCAATAGCAGTCTTTCAAGGCTTGTGTATAAAATTGTTGGCTAACATTTCTCCCTTCATATATATAATGATTTTACATGTACACCCAGGCTCTTATGGGAGCACTTACAGGAACCAGTGGCCTGGATGAAGGGACTGTACTTCTGGGAATAGGGAAGATTTGGGTGGCCTTGTGATGCCTAAACCACCATTATACGATAGCAATTTAAGTACCCCTAGAGTATGCTCTTGGGCTTTATGCCTCATGAAGCCTGTGTATCTCTAATGTGTCAAGCACCAGAGAGATGAATTTGAGATGGGACAAGCCCCAATTGTCTGTCTAACTCATATGTTGATATGTGTATAACATACAAATGCCAGTAATATGACCTTAGTACAGTTTTCACTGTAAGTGAGCACTCAAGGTACAACAAAACCAAGTTAGAGATCATATAGTTATGGTAGATCAGAAATATACCCAATACATTTTGAAGATGTTTTGGAGAAGTCTCAAGAGAGGCTGCTTAATAAGGATGGTCTCTTCTACAGGTTTCACGGTATTTAGAGTGACTTATTTAACATTTATATTCTGTTGCTGTGGATACGTATTCCTCCAGCCTGATCCTCCTCTCACTTGCACTAGTGTAGATCAGAAGTAACTCCTTTGAAGCCAAAGGCGTGACATTAGTCTGTGTATGAATCAGAAGGGGAATCTGTTGCACTATTCATAAATATGGCACTATTTAAAACTCTTTTGTGGTTATGCATACTGTATACTCCTGATTATCTGAATAGTATGAGGCACATCAATTTTGTTCAGATAATCGAGAGGGCAGGAGTCATTCAGCAGTGGGGTGGCCTCTCCTGTGGCCCAGGTCTTGTCCTTCTCTTGCTTCTCGCGGTCTCTGCTGGGGTCTCTGCTCTGCCCTGCTGATTCACTCCTATGATAGAGAGGCTGCAGAAAGCTCTGCACTGCCACAGGGCCAGTGACACTTGATCCTAGCAGGCGCAAGGGGTGGAGCAAAGCACAGTCCCCCGGCCAGGCCTGCAAAGAGTTGGATGAGCCCCAGGTGAGGCCACCCCACTGCAGGAATGACTTGCTCATGCACTCTCATGATAGTGAGGCTTAGAGGGCTCCCTGTGCTGCCACACAAGCCATTTGATAGCAGCGTGGCTTCTCTATGGCCCGAGGCTCATCTTCCTCTTCTGCCACGCAATCTTGGCTGGGAACCCCTGCTCTAGTATCTGAATCCCTTCCTTGTCCCCCAACATGAGATAGATGAGGGACAAGGATGGGATTCAGATAATACAGTGGTTCAGATAATAGGGTTTTGGATAAACAGGAGTATAGTGTGTTTGGGAAAAAGAGGACTACAAATCAGTCTCCTGTTCAAATGTGATAAACAACCAAAATACCTGTAGTATGGTACCCTTCATTCTTCATCATCATGGTACTGTCAGTCAGATCCTTGCCCAAATATTTCTTGGGGTGAAGACTTGGGGAAAAATTCAGCTCATACATCTGCTTCATACTAGTGCCTTCCTGACCAGAATGTTTATTTGTATGGAAACCTAATCTTCACATCATGCAATATTCTAACCGCACTGTCTCAAAACAAGGGCATATGGAAAAGATGTATGCAACTTCCCTACGGTA
The DNA here is from genome assembly GCF_011386835.1 of Chrysemys picta bellii. Lineage (NCBI taxonomy): Eukaryota > Metazoa > Chordata > Testudines > Emydidae > Chrysemys > Chrysemys picta. The sequence goes on along the minus strand of NC_088798.1, from coordinate 46,583,893 downwards.
TTATCAGTAATATACTTCAGGTTATTAATCCAACTGGATCGTAAACATGCTGGGTTACAATGGAACTCATGTGGAAATACCTATGGCATTCACATGAAAACCACATGAATTCATAATGATCTGCACAGTTACTGTGAATACTCAATGAATTATTAAAATTAATTGTAACTATATTTTATGTGTGGTGAGGGCAGCTATGTGAGCAGAAAAATAAACATGTCCTTGCTGAAAACTGTAAGAGAATTGGTAAACTCACAATGCAATATATATGCCAAAGAGGAAAAAATAGATAAGTATATTCATCCAGGCATTGAAAAAATGAAAACATGCAAGCATACTGATTTTTCTCATGTGACGTGGAATGTGATAAGGAGCCACATCTCATAGAGTAAATTTATCTAACAAAGTGTCAAGAAAAATATATAGTGATAACTTCTTGTACAGCACCCAGCACTCTGTCATAAGTTAACAAAGTGAAAGTTGAGCTATATGAAAACAGAACAAAGAATATGAATGGGCAAGTGCCTCTTACCTTTTGAGTAAGAGCAGTCATTAGTGATTTAGTTCAAGGGAGTCTCAGAGGGGACTGAGGGTAGAAGCCAGACTGAATGGGATCAAGGTGATAGTTGGGATGGGGGAGGGAGAAAAAAAGCTAGGTAGTATAAATAGAGAGCACAGTAACATTTTGGGTAAAATCCTGGGAGACTTGCCACTGACTTCAATGGGGCCAGGATTCCACCCTTTATATTTAGGGCTTGCTTCAAAACTCATTGAAGTAAATAGCCTCCCATTGCAATGAGATTTGGATCAGGTACTTAGGGCTGATCCTCCTCCCATGCTGGTCAATGGAAAAACTCCTATAAAATCCAATCATGCCCTTAAAGGCTGGTGGGATTGAGGGAAGTTACACAATATTATATTTGCAGTGGCACTATTGCGGTGTTGGTCCCAGGAAATAGGAGACTCAAGGTGTTTGAGACACCTTGTCTTTCTGAATATTTTATTGAAAAAAGACAACTTTAGAATTATTTTCTTGGCTATTGGTATATATCCTTTGCCCCACTTGAAACTCTTTTTTTTAATGCAGGTAACAAAGATGCCAATCTTTATTCTAAAATAAATAATTAAATAAATAAAGGAAGAAACCACTTTTAAAGATTTTTTTTCAAAGATGTTAGTTTCCATATACTGTTTGGTGTTTCTGAATGTTTAGAACTATCTATTAAATAAAATACTAAGAGGATGTTTTTTGCTTTGAAATTTGCTTTTATGAAGGCTCTTGTGTTTTAACAGTTCATCAAAAGAATGTCTGATTAGCATATACTGTACCTGAACCTTTGAGGATACAGTGCTTATTAAATCACAGTTGTGTACACATTTCATTAAAGTCATTCTATCAACTTTGTTACATAAAAAGTTACTCATCAAAGTGCTGTGGTGTTCTCTGAAATTTGTGAGCTGCTTTTAAGGAAAACTTTAGAACTTTATATTAACTCTTTTTAAAAAAGAATACCTTTTTAACTTTTGTTTTGTGATCTGGTTCAAAGCTACAGCTGAACTACCTATTACCCAAATATGCCTATAGAATCTTCCTGGATAACCCAGTAACCTGGCTTTCTTTGTATATGAAAATCACATGCTCAGCATCCCTTCCTACAACAAAAGACCATCTAACAATATTCATTGAATAAATCATTTGAAGGTTGCAATGCTCTTTTAAATAAACTACACCTCTACCTTGATATAACACTGTCCTCGGGAGCCAAAAAATCTTGCCGTGTTACAGGTGAAACCACCTTATATCAAACTTGCTTTGATCCACCGGAGTGCGCAGCCCCGCCCCCCCCGAAGCACTGCTTTACCACGTTATATCCAAATTCGCGTTATATCAGGGTAGAGGTGTATAACAATTAGAAAAATATTGTAATCTTACTAGCAGTAAAGTATTGCTTTACATTTTCATCTAATATATAGATCTGAATGAATAATTACTATATTTTGTGACATTTTTCAAATAACCTATTTTATAATTAATAGTGAGCCAGATCCTCGTCTATTATAAATGAGCACAGCTCAGTTGTGTTCACTGATTTACAGCACCATAAGGATCAAGCCATTTTATATTTGCCAAGCTATGGCTAATATATACTGCAAACAATCCTTCATATTAATGTCCATGTCACGGTTTCTGTCACAGGGACCCCCTTGAGACTGTCACCTGATGTGCTGAAGTTACCTCTGAGCCCATTTTCCCTGCCAGCCTGAGACTCCAGAACCCTGCCTTGTTGAGCCAGACATGCTAGCCTGCTGCAACACAGACCCAGGGGTGATCCACACCCCCAAAGCTGCAGACTTTAACCAAAACCTGCTCAGCAGGCCACCTATCTCCAACACCCAGACACCCAGCTACCAATAGGATCCAAACCCCAAATAAATCCATTTTACTCTATATAAAGCTTATAGAGGGTAAACTCATAATTGTCCCCCTTTATAACACTGATAGAGAGAGATGTAAAGCTATTTGCTCCTTCAGGTAATAATCACTGACTCTGGGTTAATTAATAAACAAAAGTGATTTTATTAAGTATAAAAAGTAGGATTAAGTGGTTTCAAGTAATAACAGACAGAACAAAGTAAGTCACCAAGCAAAATAAGGCAAAAAAACGTAAGTCTGAACCTAATACATTAAGAAACTGATTATAGGTAAAATTTCACCCTCAGAGATATTCCAATAAGCTTCTTTCACAGACTAGACTCCTTCCTAGTCTAGGCCCAATCCTTTCCCCTGGCACAATACCTGTTAGTTCCAGCAGACATCTTAGATGGAAAGCAGGGGTGTTCTCGTGACTGGCAGCCTCCTTTGTTCTCTTTTGCCCCCTTTTATAGATTTGGCACAAGGTGGGAATCTTTTGTCTCTCTGGATCCCTCCTTCTAAATGGAAAAATAGCAGATTTAAGATGGATTTTATTGCCAGGTGACATGGTCACATGTCACTGTAAGACCTCATTCTTCATTACCCACAGGCTGGCTGACACACACTCAGTAAGCCTTGCAGGTAAATAAACCATCCACAACCAATTGTCCTAGTCAATGCAAGCCATCAAGATTCTAAACCACCATTAATGGCCCACACTTTGCATAATTACAAAACGACCTCAGAGTTATACTTCATATTTCTAGCTTCAGATACAAGAATAATACATGCATACAGATAGGATGAACACACTCAGTAGATTATAAGCTTTGTAATGATACCTTACAAGAGACCTTTTACATAAAGCATATTCCAGTTACCTTATACAGTATTCACGTTCATAGGCATGTTTCCATAAAGCATTATGGAGTGCAACGCCACAGTCTATATTCATTTTTAAATATAGTTTGTGGGGGAATGAGAGTCTTTGAAAGTGTTAACAGGAATTTTAGAAACAGATCCTCATCTGACACAAATTGCTATAACTCCATAGAAATCAATTGAACTTCAGCAATTTATACCAGGTGTGGCTGTAGTCCTTAACATCTGTATGTTCCACCATATGCACTATTGTGGAGTTTTGTCAATGATTTCAATGAGTTGAGGATTTCACTGCTAATGTTGAATGTGCAATGTTTAATCCCTAAAGTATATGTTCATCTGTTAACCTACATAGCATAAAATCTTAAACCTCTGAAATTAAATTTTCATGGTAGCTGCAGCTCCTCTATTGATGGGCTACAAACAATCCCAGGAGGACACGTTTTACTTGAAATATTAACTACAAAAAGGGAAATGCAGTTACTAGATATCGTTTACACTGATCTGACGTATTTAGTTTTCTATGTTGTTGTGTAGGGACAAATCTATTGCACCCATGCTGATTTTACAGCAGCTGAGGATCTGGTCCATAATGTAACAGGCTAAGCTTCCACTTTAGCAAAGTTTTTCATCTTTGTTGCTACAAACTAAATTGCTGTAAGTGGAAATTAGTATAAAAGGAATATTAGAGTTACCTAACCTAATGAGTCGGAACCTTGGGTCCAAGCTAATGTTTCAGCAAATTAATTCCTTCTTGAGACTGAGGCAGAAGATTTTCTGGGCTTGATGAACTAGGAAAAGTTATTTTCCCTCCTTAGTGTTTAAAAAAAAATGAGAGAGAGGAAGAAAGCAATACTTAAGTGCTTCACAAAGCAATTGGGGGAAGGGGAGCTTGCCTAATTAATATTTAAGAGCACTTTGAGGTCCTCAGCACAGTATGAAGGCAAAATAATACTATTACCACCTTCCAGGCAGAGCACAGGTCTGGAAATTTCTCTCTACTTCTTGAACATCTTTGTTTTAGTCAGCTTGGGGTTGACACTGACTTTTGGGGATGCTGCACCCAGTCATGCATTTGTGGAATGGAGGTTGACAAAGAATAAAACTCCAACAATGTTCAAGGACTCAGCAGTGGCATTGTTCATTTCTCCTTCATACTATAGCACCCTCGGCCTATTGCTGTTTGTATTCCACCTCTCAATGTATTGCCTGTTTTAACAGCTGTCCACTTCTTTCCCCTCAATTATATTTTATGTTCCGGTAGTGCAAATTGTCAGGCCTAACATATGCAGAAATATGTTTTTGAAACATGATCAGATTGCTGCCTTCTCTGACATCAATTGCTGGTTCAGAAAAGTTACACTATCAGAAAATTATCAAGAGGCTACTTGTCTTCCCTTGTAGCTTATCCCCTTCTGGTTCCTTACATGGAATCCTGTCAACCTATGATGTAGCACAGTGAAAATAAACGTTCTGCTATACAGTGTACGCTCTATATACACTACGCGTACAGATAATACTTGAGGGTTGTAATATCCTAAATTAACACCTTTTTGTGCAGTCCTCCCAAAGGCCTAGTTTAAAAAACCCACACATTTTATAAGCACAGGTAATCCAAAAGTGAACCTTAGCTCATCACTGCACAATGACCTGTTATGCCACTCATAATTTAGCAGGTCATGGTATCGGTCATTTCTGCTATTGTGAGTCCACACACATACATAAATACACACAAATTATGTCAATAGTTTTCTTTTGTTCAGGCTAATATTATGTGCTGACTTTCTAGAACGACTGTAAATGGGGTATGAAATGAAGCATACATTTCTGCATGGTGTTGAGTGAGAATACAGTCAGTGCTGTGAAATCAACTAATGTGCTGCCTCATTTTCTCTAATTATCAGATAAGATACAGTCACATAAATACACTAAGAACCGGAATCTCAGAGGAAATGGGGATCATGAACATAGTTTTCAATTTTATTTTTTGTTTTCCTCCACTCAGCAACTTATCTAGAGCATTTACAAGAAAGATTTATTCCACCCTCATCCCTTATAGTGCATTTGGCACTTATATTCACTCTACAAAGAAAATTTTAAGAAGTTATTTAATTTATAACAAGTTTTGAAAAGAGTGTTTTGCCCTCTTTATCCATTTGGAAGAATGGACACACTGTTGCTTTTCTCACATACAGACAAATTGAATTTGCTCCAAGCAGTGCTGGAGTTTCGTAAGAGATAATATAGAAAACAGCTTGGCTTCAGAAATAGGAACCTCTTTACAAGCTGCCTTCCCCATACTTCAACATATTCCCCTTCCGCGTTCAGTTGCAGGATTACTATAGATGCTATATGGGGAAAACCAAGTTCATTACTACAGCATGTTAGAAGAAACGTAAACTTTACTGGACAGATCAATTTCAGCCTTTAGAATCATTTTTCATTTTTGTTGTAGTGAGACTTATTTGAGGATCTCATGCTTTATTGCTTATATAGGCAGAGCTGTTTGCACAGCAAGAAATACAACAAAGAAATGCCTCAGAAATGCCGAGTAGAGCGGGTAGAGACTGTCTCTACTCAGCTAATTATTGTAGCTTATTGTATTGTATGTGTGGTTTATGGGGCCATCATTCATAGAAAGCCAGTCAGAAATTTATACATCTTTTTTGCACAGGATATATAATAGTTTGCTATGTGGCCTTGGGGATATGGCACTAGACTGGGACTTTGAAATTTGGGTTTTATTCCTGGTTCTGCCACAGGCCTGCTGGGTGACCTTGGCAAGACACTTTTGTGATGTTGCACTCTATATGATTTTATGAAAGTATGCTGATGTGTGAATATAATGTAACTAAAATATGCTTCATGCAAAAGGTCTCTTGTAAGGTATCGTTACAAAGCTTATAATCTACTGAGTGTGGTCATCCTATTTGTATAAATGTATCACTCTTGTATCTGAAACTAGAAATATGAAATATAACTCTGAGGTCTTATTGTAATTATTCAAAATGTGAGCCATTAATGGTGGTTTGGAATCTTAATGGCTCCCATTAACCAGGAAAATTGACTGTAGATGGCTCTGTTTTACTTGTAAGTTTTCCTCTATACGTGTGTGCTGGCAAGTGGGTAATGAAGTCTTACAGTGACATGTGATCACATCACTTGATCTGGAATCCATCTTTAACCTGGTGCATTTCCATTGAGAAGGAGGGGTGGGAACCCAGAGGGACAAAGGATTCCCGCCTTACGCAAAAGATATATAATTGGGTGGAAAAGAACAAATGAGGAGGCTATCATGAGAAATCCCCTAGTTACCACCTGAGCTGGAACAAGGGCTGTACCAGGGGAAAGGATTGTGCCCAGACTGGGAAAGTATCTAGTCTGTGAAAGAAACTTATTGAAACATCTCTGAGGGTGAGATTTTATCTGTGTTCAGTTTTATTACTGTACTAAGCTTAGACTTGCGTGTTCTATTTTAGTTTTCTTGGTAATTCACTTTGTTCTGTCTGCTACTATTTGGAACCACTTAAATCCTACTTTCTGTATTTAATAAAATCACTTTTTACTGATTAATTAACCCAGAATATTCATTAATACCTGGGGGGGGGGGGGGGGAACAGCGGTGCATATCTCTCTTTCAGTGTTATAGAGGGTGAACAATTTATGAGTTTACTCAATATAAGCTTTATACAGGGTAAAACAGATTTATTTGGGGTTTAGACCCCATTGGGAGTTGGGCATCTGAGTGTTAAAGACAGGAACACTTCTTAAGTTGCTTTCAGTTAAGTCTGCAGCTCTGGGGCACATGGCTCAGACCCTGGGTCTGTGTTGGAGCAGACTGGCGTGTCTGGCTCAACAAGACAAGGTGCTGGAGTCCCAAGCTGGCAGGGAAAGCAGGGGCAGAACTAGACTTGGCACATCAGTTGGCAGCCCCAAGGGGGTATCTGTGATCCAACCCGTCACAACTTTAACCTCTCTTTGCCTCAGTTTCTGCTTCCATAAAATGGAGATGATTCTGGCCTTTGAGCACTTTGAGATCTACTGATGAAAAGTGCTGTATAAAATCTATGTGGTGGTATTATTATAGTGATTTTAGATAATAGTTCTTGGATGAGAATATTTCAATGAATACCAGTGAGTGCATATGTACAGTATATAGACTGATGACAATTTGGTGGAGGACCTCTATCAGTGATTTGCATTAATGCCCTTCACATAATTGAATCTGCTCACTGGCTGATTCACCTTGAGTTGCACTGTTATTTTATAGCATACTTAGGATCTATTTATAAATTGGTGTTGCCCCGTTACTAATCTTCCATCAGGCATTTATGAATTATTCACTCCTCCCCTTCTGAACGTGTACTGCTATTTCCCTTGTTTTGTTAGATACTGAGAAATATCTAAGAGCATGGATGTCATAAATACGTATAAATTAAGGTCAACGTTTTAAAAATGACAAGTGATTTGAGTTTCTGATTTTTTAGTCACCTAACTAGTTACATAAAAGAGGCTTGATTTTTTCAGGAAGTCAAGTGCCTCCATCCGCTGAAAATTAGCCCACTTTAGAGTATATTCCCTTATCACTTTTGAAAATCTTGACCCAAATATAGAACCGCATAATACTTTTTTATTATGATCAAATGAACGTTGCAGGTAAGTTGCTCAGAATATTTTTCCCATCCCACAAAAGTTTTGAGGTTTTGAAAAAATGTCCAGTCCCATATGATTGAAAAATAAATTTCACTTTTGTGAACCTAAATCTGGGAGGAAAAAGTCAGTTCTGGTCCATCAAAACACTTTGTTTTCATTATGACCTTTGCTTTTTTCTTTAAAACTTTCTCTAAAGTAACTTTCAATCTTAAAACAGTCATTTTGAACTGGAAAAACTAGAGCTGGTCAGGAAATTTTTGAATAACAGTTTTTGTTTTGTTTTATTTCAACGATTTATCATACCCAAAGCTTTTCCTGCAAACAGGACTGTTTGAACTAAACTTTTGTGTGGAAGGTTTCTCAGATCCAGGATGTCTTACTCTCAAATTTTTAATAAATTATGTCAATGGAAATGCAATCCTGACTGACTGCCATAATTGTCCATGTTAGGTATGATACTAGGAATATTTTATTTTAAAATAACAAAGGTAATTTTTTTCAGTTACAATAAGTCAGGGAAAGCAATGCTACATGAAATTCATGTCTGTTATCAGCAAATATGATAACATATCATCCAATCCAATGTTTCTTAATATTCTTTAACAGTAATAAAACATTCTATAGAAGAATAAAGTGTTTGACTTTCCTATTATACTAATCTTTCTCACTCTCCAAGATGGACAATAAGGATCAAATATGATCAGTCTAGCAGAGATGTGAGGTAACTGTCTTTGTACATATTTTTTTTTCAGATTTGAGGTACAAATTAAATAACAAAGTACCTTGGAATTGAGAATGTTTTAGGATCCTAATGAGCTGAAATGGTAGCTTTTCCTATGAGAGGCAGTGTGGTTTAGTGGATAGAGCACTGGACTGGCACCCAAGAGATGTGGGTTGTAGTCCCAGCTCTGCTACTGACCAGTTGATTGACCAGAGGCAAGCTGCTTCATTTTTCTGTGCCTTGATTTCCCCATAATTCTAATGCCCTCCTTTGCAATCTATGGATGAAAAGTTCTGTAAGAGCTAGGTCTTATTATCAGTGAATGAATGGAATTCTTCACCTTTACTGTTTTCTGCACAAGTGCACACACAGGGAAAAGACCACATACTACCTTGAGAGCTTTTTCTGAACAATCCCTTACATAGAGAAAGGAGTAGTTTCTTTTAAAAAATAACAGCCGTGGAGCAGACCAATCAAGGAGGAGTTAAAGAACTGCTGTGCTCCCAATCAGCCCCAATCCACCACACCTTGGCAGGCCAGGGATGAGCCCTGAAAAGAAGCTTGAGCTCCCATACTGTCAGTGGGTTATGACAAGAACAGTTTGAGAGTGCTGCCCGCCTGTGTCTTTTGGAAAAAGAAAATGAGCCAGTTTGTTTACTTTGTTGAAAACCCCAGGACTAACTCTTGGTTTTTGCTATGCAGGAGGGTGGGAGCAGCAGAGACTTCCTATGGAGTCTGAAAAGGCCCCTTTCCTTTCCTTTGTGTGAGGGAAAGGAGCCTGTCCCTTTAAGGCTGTCAAACTACTTTCCTTTTTTTTTGTCTGGACTAATTTATACCCTGCCAACAAAGAGCAGACTTGTTAAGAGGTTCAGCTAGAGGGCTATGCCCCAGGGTTGGACCACAAGAGTGCTGTCTCACAGGGAATGATGTACAAGGTAAGTGAAGTGCCTTCCTTCACACAAGGGGGTCACCCTGGGATATAACCTTTGACAGTAATACTTTGGTGAAGAGACTTGGAGTAAAAACTTATGCTATCTTGTAAAATAATCAGTCAATTAATCTCTCTGTATAGATTTTTACAGTTATATTGTCTGGACTAAGGCCCTAATCATGAAACCACTCATGCAGTAATTGATTTTACTCATGTTAATAGTTTCACAGAAGACAATGGTGTAGGTAACCAGTGGTAAATATTGACTTATTAGCAGCAGCCACTCTATGTAAGAGAGAGCACAGAGATATGCCATGTTCTGTGTCCACTCTTCTCACATATGGCAGTAGCTACACATAACAATCATGAAACAGTTTGAAAATTTTGTTAGCAGACCACTGAGAAGGCTAACAGAAGATATATGTTTGACTTGATGAGCTATATATATTGCAGTGCTATTGTCAGTCAGCTTCTGAACTTTAATATATATTCCATTTAGTTCAGCTGTTAGACCATTACCTCATGGTGGTTCACCTTCAATGTACAGCACACTTATGATTTAGACTGTACATCCAAAATCATTCAGCTATTATTCTTGCATGCAGTGTTATACAGATGAAAAAGGTTCCGGTAAACTTGATATTAGAACTGGTTTACCAGAACCTATTTCATTTATATAATTTTAGAAAATATCTGAATAATTTTTGATGTATAGCGACTTTGTTCTGATTTGAAGCAAAACATATCAAATATGAATCTGCAAATTCCAATGGAAAAAGTTTAGTTGGAAATTTCCAGTTAGCTCTACCAGATATTAAATCTGCAAAAAGTCACATTTAGGAGTTTTCTGCTCTATCTAAAAGGCTCCTCATGCTTACAAATTTAAGTTTTCATTGCTAAGTTGGAATCGGTTCTCTAAATTCATTATGAAAAGCAAGTCTATCTAAATTCTTAATTAAAAAAGAACACTGGACCTCCTTTAGCAAGGAAGTCAATTTAACTGCAGACATGAGAGCTAAGAGAAACTAAAACTGAAGGTCAGATTCATAATAGGATCATTATTCTGCTGCTCTCATTCCAGAGCTTTGAGAGAGAGAGAGAGAGAGAGAGAGACCAGAAAGTAGTGGAAAAAGCTGCCTGTACACATTGCTACTGTGCATTTAACATTGTGTCCATCTTCCTACACAATTGGTGTGATGTTTTAAAACCTCACTGCATCTCATGCAACATTTGCCAATGCAGAAAATAAAGTAATATTAAGTCCTAAATGAACCTCCCCACTCCCACCCCCAAAGGGTTAGATAGGGAGGCACATATCTAAATAAGCAAGCACAAATCTTTTAATTTCATTTAGAGATGGGCCTGCTTATATCAGGACTGAATTTGAACAACAGCATCCCACATGCATGAACATTAGTAAGAGAGGATGTTGCCTAGGAGATGGTGGCAAAATCAGTTAGACTAAACTCTACTTTCAGCTACACCCATGCTGTCCCCAATAGATTTTGATGAGTTGATCCACATGTAATTGAGAGCACAATTTTGATCACTATGTTAATGTCTAGAGAAAGTGACACAGAACTGCAACATTAAAAGGAATCATACCCGATATCTTTATTTTTTATGTTAAGTAGTTCTCATCTTCCCCCTCCCCCAAGTAATTCCCTTTCAAGGTACAGATAACACAAAGAACATGTGAAAGAACTTGAAATTTGGAAAATGAGTCAATTAAGTAGTTTATTCCTTTGTCCAAAATGTCCAGAAATAACTTGATTATATTCAGTTCCAATGAAGCTAGATTGTTGTTAGAATATATATATTCAGGGCTGCCTGTAAAGGCCTATACTTTAAGAACTTAGGTGTATTTTTATCACTTAGCTAGTTATAGAGGTATAAATCAAAGAATCAAAATCACAAGTGGAGGTGAGCTGGGGGGGAGGGCCACAGGAAAGGAAGTAACCCTGGGGGAGGGGTGCAGAGGAACCATTCCCCACCCCATCTCACCTCTGTTCTGCCTCCTCCCCTGAGCGCGCCGCCGCTCCGCTTTCCCCCCCTCCCTCTCAGTCTTGCCATGGAAACAGCTGATTTGCAGCAAGCCTGGGAGAGAGGTGGGTGGAGGGGAAATATGGCGCGCCCAGGGGAGGAGGCGGTGCCGGGGATTTGGGGAAGGGGTTGGAATGGGGGCGGGGCCAGAGACCGGGGGCGGGGGGCACGAGACCCACTGGTGCTGGGTAAAGTCGGCGCCTATGGGTGTGGGGCTGGCTGGCTGCAGTCAGGGGGTGTGGCGGGGGCTGGAGATGGGCTGGCTGTGAGCAGGGGGGCAGGTACTCACAGGGAGAGCGGCTCGGAGCAGCCCTGGAGCACTCATGGAATCGGCTCCTATGCCCACACCCCCTGCCCTGCTGGCAGCCATCCTCACACCCTCTGCCCACAGCCATCCCCTGTCTCCAGCCCCTGACGCACCCCCTGCTCCGCCTCCAGCCAGCCCCGCACCCCCTACCCCGCCTCCAGCCAGCTCTGCACCCCCTGCCTCCAGCTAGCCCCGACCCATGCCCCTGTCTGCAGCCCGCCCCACATCCACTGGTGCCCTACAGTTCCCAAGGAAGTAATCCTGAACACCTGCTTCAATGAGGGGGCCAGGGAGCAGCTGGGACCCACGCATGTGAAACGGAGCTCATTTCTAGTTCAGGCCCATCTTTTTAAAAAAGAACTTTAGGTAGGGTTACCATACGTGCGTATTTTCCTGGACATGTCAGGCATTTTGGTTCTTAAATCACTGTCTGGGAGGAATTTTTAAATTGTTAAGTTTTAAAAATTCCTCACAGGAAAATACGGACGTATGGTAACCCTATTTAAATATCTAAAAACCAACAGCGAAGGTTCCCCCCATGGAGTGTCCTCTTTTTTGAATGTTCATATATGGTAACCCTATCTCACTAGGATAGTCTGAGGTCTTGTTCTTAGGCTAAGGCCTTTGGCTAAGCAGCAGGGGCAGCCATAAATTGGGAAGTGTACAGTCACATCCTTACATTCCAAACCAGTCACATTGAAATAAGGTGGTATTGGGCTCTTAGGATCTGTCCTGATAGTGCCTATCACCACCAGATAAAGAAACATATCTTAAGATGGTTAAAGATAGTATCCTGTCTGGCAAGAAATCGCTTATCAATGGTTGTGGTTGTGAAACTTTCATTTCTGTATTGTTTTATCTTTATGGCCCCCACTTTTCTATTGTTAATCTGTCTGTTTCACTAATTCAGTGTTTCCCAAACTTGGGACGCCGCTTGTGTAGGGAAAGCCCCTGGCGGGCCGGCTGATTTGTGTACCTGCTGCGTTTGCAGGTCCGGCCGATCGCAGCTCCCACTGGCTGCGGTTTGCTGCTCCAGGCCAATGGGAGCTGCTGGAAGCAGCACAGGCCGAGGGAAGTACTGGCCGCCGCTTCCCGCAGCTCCCATTGGCCTGGAGCAGCGAACCACGGCCAGTAGAAGCTGCGAGCAGCCAGACCTGCGGACACGGCAGGTACACAAACCGACCGGCCCACCAGGGGCTTTCCCTACACAAGCGGTGTCCCAAGTTTGGGAAACGCTGCTCTAATTATTTGTCTGCTGTATAATTAATTTTGCTAGGTGTAAGTTAATTAGGGTAGTGGTATATAATTGGTTAGAGAAAAATGTTAGGATTGGTTAGTTAAATTTCAGTAAAATGATTGAACTGAGAATATTACTATATAAACTGGGGTCAAACAGGAAGTGGGTGGGAAAAATTGGAATCATGCATGCTGGAAATTAACCCCAATAAACATTGCATTGTCTGCACTTCGGACGTCTGGTCTTTTGCTGCTCACTGTCTGCGTGACAAGAACCAGGGAAGTGGGAGGATAGAGGGAAAGCCTTCTAACAATTGTAAGTGGATGAAAAGTGCCTTTATAAAAGCTAGGTATTATTGTTATATGATTCCCAAAGAAAAATGAAGCAAGCATTGTTAGTTACCAATTTAAAAATACTTGTAAGTTTTTTGAATATGTCTGATGTATAATAATGTATAATGGTCCAAGGTACAATTCCTGATTTGTATCTGCTCATTCCGGTCCTTTGAATTGACATTCCATAAAAACAGCCACTAAGAAACATGCATAGTCCAATAGTAAATTGAATGATGTGAAGGTTAAAAGAAAATGGCATACTCTAAAGTATTTGAGACTTCAAAAGGAAAGACTAATCAATGGGGGAAATCAATATTCCCCATTAAGTGTGGAATATGATGATGAAATTAGCCAAGGTGTCCAGGTTCAAGTCAGTAAATGAAACGTTAATTGCACTGTAAGGATATTCTGAATTAGAGCTATGGGGTTTGTGTGTTTCTTTGTTACATGATAGATTTTTAAAGAACATGTAACACAATGGTCAGGAATAGAGAAGACACACCAGAACACAGAACAGGATCATTCTTTGTGACAGGAAATAGATCAAGCTTGATATAGAGACTGCTTTCATAGAGTTCACAGCATGAATAAAAGCCATGAACAACAGTTACGAGAAACAATGAGTGTTATTAATCTGTTACTAGTAAAGTTTGTGACATCCTCCCCCCCACCTAATGGATCAAAAATTCTGGCTGGCATAAAGTCAATGGAGCTGCTTCCTCTACCTAATCCTTTGTGTATATTCTACTACATCTTCTGGTCCAAGGAAACTATTCACATTTCTTCAAACAAATGCACAAACCGATCATTTCCATAGTGCTGTGTGTGTGTTTGCACTTCTTTTGGAAGAGTGGGATGGATATGAAGTTAGCATAAACTAGATACACCTCTCCTTTGAGTTTATTTTCAATTAAATCTAAAAGTCTCTTTTAATTAAATAAATTATAAGGTGGGTCACTAGGCACAGCAGAAGTCTCTTATGGGCGGAAGTTAAAGTGGAGACATTCTAGCTAGAAAAAATATGGTAGAGTGTTATGACTGCATTGTATTAATCTACTGTCAAATCTATTCCACTGCCATCTGTCTTTATTTTGTTACTTCAATGTCTGATCAAGTGAGTTATCTGCAGATCATTAGTAATGTTTCCAAGAAATTATTCTTTTAAAAAATGAATTGTCATAAAAATAAGGTAAAACTTTTTTTGTGATTTGCAACTGTCAATGAACAATGTTTTTAAACATGAACTTTTGTGAACTCTATGCAATCAGTATCCAAACCCACCATTAACTATAATCTGGAAATCTCATTATATGCAACTCATGAGTATAATTAACAAATTAATTTACATGCAGTTAGCCCTCTAAATGCCAAAACCTTTTATTCAATAAATGCCTCTGACTTTCAAATCAGAACAGACATATGGCTCTGAGAAAGTAAATGTATCTTGAAACTCCATAAAGCTAAAATGAGACATTTAAATCCTCTAGGATAACATTTTAACTATTTTTCTAAGCATACATTCACTCAGCTGTCCATGCTTCCAGCACAAATTCTATATAGAGGAAAATCCTATCACTGGGTCCCTGGGGTGCAACCTGGACAGGGGGAGGCAACATAGTGACAGATAATGTGGAAAAAAACTGAAGTACTCAGTGCTTTTTTTGCCTCGATCTTCACAGACAAGTTCAGCTCCCAGACTGCTGAACTGGGCAACACAGTATGGGGAGGAGGTGAGCAGCCCTCAGTGGTGAAAGAACAGGTTAAAGACTATTTAGAAAAGCTGGACATGCCGAAGTCCATGGGGCCAGATCTAATGCATTCAAGGGTGCTGAGGGAATTGGCTGATGTGATTGCAGAGCCATTGGCCATTATCTTTGAAAACTCGTTCCAGACAATTGTAAAAAGGCAAATATAGTGCCCGTATTTAAAAAAGGGAAGAAAGAGAACCTGGGGAACTACACACTGGTCATCCTCACTTCAGTCCCCTGCAAAATCATTGAGCAGGTCCTCAAGGAATTGAGGCACTTGGAAGAGAGGAAGGTGATCCGGTTAACAGTCAACATGGATTCACCAAGGGCAAGTCATGTCTGACCATCCTGATTGCCTTCTATGATGAGATAATTGGCTCTGTGGATATGGGGAAAGCAGTGGGCGTGATACATCTTGACTTTAGCAAAGCTTTTGATACAGTCTCCCACAGTATTCTTGCCAGCAAGTTAAAGAAGTATGGATTGGGTGAATGGACTATAAGGTGGATAGAAAGCTGGCTAGATTGTCGGGCTCAACAGGTAGTGATCAACAGCTCGATGTCTAGTTGGCAGCCAGTATCAAGTGGAGTTCCCCAAGAGTCGGGCCTGGGGTTGGTTTTGTTCAACATCTTTATTAATGATCTGGATGATGGGATGAATTGCACCATCAGCAAGTTCACAGATGACACTAAACTGGGGGGAGAGGTAGATATGCTGAAGGATAGGGATAGGGTCCAGAGTGACCTAGACAAATTGGAGGATTGAGACAAAATGGGTTCAACAAGGACAAGTGCAGAGTCCTGCATTTAGGAAGGAAGAATCCCATGCACCACTACAGGCTGGGGACCCACTGGTTGAGCGGCAGTTCTGCAGAAAAGGACCTGGGGATTACAGTGGATGAGAAGCTGTAAGCAGCTGTAATAAGAAGCAGTGTGCCCTTGTTGCCAAGAAGGCCAATGGCATACTGGGCTGTATTAGTAGGAGCATTGCCAGCAGATTGAGGGAAGTGATTATTCCCCTCTATTTGGCACTGGCAAGGCCACACCTGGAGTATTGTGTCCCCCCACTACAGAAGGGATGTGGACAAATTGGAGAGAGTCCAGCAGAGGGCAACGGAAATGATTAGGGGGCTGGGACACATGACTTACAAGGAGAGGCTGAGCAAACCAGGGTTGTTTAGTCTGCAGAAGAGGAGAGTGATGTGGGGATTTGATAGCAGCCTTCAATTACCTCAAGGGGGTTCCAAACAGGATGGAGCTAGGCTGTTCTCAGTGGTGGCAGATGACAGAACAAGAAGCAATGGTCTCAAGGTGCAGTTGGGGAGGTCTAGGTTGGATATTAGGAAACACTATTTCACTAACGGGGTGGTGAAATACTGGGGAGGTGATGGAATCTTCATCCTTAGAGGTTTTTAAGGCCTGGCTTGACAAAGCTCTGGCTGGGATGATTTAATTGGTGTTGGTCCTGCTTTGAGTAGGGGATTAGACTAGATGACCTCCTGAGGTCTCTTCCAACCCTAATATTCTACGACCACTGAGCTCTCTGTCCCACCAACCTGGGGTATCCCTTTCACACTGGGATGATGCACTTACACACACATCCACAGGCAGAGACACCCCCCAACTGTGTTATGTGAATGCTTCTCCCAGACACTTATGAACCAACAATAGGGAGGCTCCAGCCAATTCCCCCCAGCTCCCAGCCTTGCACCCCAGACCTGTACTGAGTTGCACTGTTCACAAGCCTGACCAGTGCAAGTTTATTACCCTGTCCAACTCTCCCTCGATATGGAGAGGACATATGCTATCCTTAGTAATTTGAGCTGAGATTTCCCAAGCACTTCAACCAAAACACACTGTTTTAAGTAAAATATAAACCAGGTTTATTAACTTTTGAAAAAGAGAGAGAGAGAGATTTTAAGTTAATATAAGTAGCAAACATAGAGATCAAAGTTGGTTACTTGAGAAATAAAAATAAATTTGCAGTCTGAGTTATACAAATGAAACAGGATTTGAATCAAGCAGTGTCTCACCTTGACAGATGGTACAAACAGGTCACAGATTCTCAATACACAGGCTGGGACTTTTTCCTGGCATGGGAGCACCCTCCCCCAGTTCAAAGTCTTTGTCCGCCGGATGTGTTTACAGGTATGGAGTTGGGGGGCAGGGCGGGGGTGAGGCCAAGTCATGATGTAACTTTTATAGTTTTTTCCAGCTTGCTGGAAAGATCTATGTTGTGACATGAGAGTCCACCCCCACTGGTCTAGCAGTCTCCATTGTCTACGTGTTATCTCTGAGAAGTCTTCTGGGGTGGCCATTGGGAGAGTAGATTCCCTTTAATGTACCATCAGCTGGTTGTGCATTGAAAGGGTGGTTGTGTGTGTTCCCAACCTCACAACATATTTCAGTTACATATACAGTAATACCTCAGAACCTCACATACAATGATAGAACACACAATCCAACAAGATATTAATGTTCAACAGATCAGTACTTTTAAAATGATACCTCACAAGGCATACTTTGAACAAAATATATCAAAATTATATGACAGTAGTGAATAAGGAGGTTCAAGGGTGCTGCTTTAGGTACAGAGTGTCACAAATCCACAATACATTCTTTTTTATTTCTCTTTATTTAGAATTTAGGTGATTTGAATAGTAGTTTAAAACATGAGATGCCATCAGCACAAATATATATGAATTCTGGATTTTGATGTCATTTGCAATAGAGAATAAGCACCAATAAAAGAGACTTGGCCCAGTTGTCTCACTCATACATCATAAGAGACTCAATCCTGTGCTGAAGCAAAAAGATATTGAACGGGTGTCCTGGAACCAACACAGGACAGCACATAACTCAGCTAACTTTAAACATGAGTATATGAAGTAAATCAAGAGTGACTTAACTGAAATAAGTGGTGTGAGATGAGAATCGGGCTGTCAAGGCTGATTCCCCATTCTGGCACTTCGAGTGCAGAAGGTGGGTGCCCGCAAGGATTCTAAAAATTAATACTGGCCACTCCAGGCTTGTATTAAACTCCCAAGGTTACAGCTTCTCTCTGACCTTGGATGGGTAGATGCTACCACCACCCAAATGCAAAACCCCTTGGAATCCAGGAAAGCGCACTTGGGAATTTCTTCCTGTAGGGTACCCGTAAGCCCTCTCTCTCTCTCTCACACACACACACATACATACATACATACATATATGCCCTGGGGACAGAGCTGAGAAAGGAAAGCAAAGAAATCAGCTGTTACCACCATCTAACTAAAAAACATGTGCACAAACCTCTTAAGACCAAAACATCCATATCCTGTACTTTAAAAAGGTTAATTTTATTGAAAACAAAAAGAAAGAAAATACATCTGAAAACTCGGGCTATGGCTATTTTTTAAAAGAGCAATTCCAAAAATTAAGCACCCAAAATAGTTTTCTGGGGGTTCAGCTAAAAGGTTACAAGCAACAAAAGCATCTGGGGTTAGCACAGAGGAATCCATAAGCCATAAGAAGTAAACAAAATAAACCTAATTGAGTCTTTCTACACGTTTTCTGACCTACTTACATATCTGGGTCTCCAAATAAGCAATTTCTAGGTATGATTCTGATGATTTTCATACCTGGCCTTCAGCTTCTCACAGCATAACTGCTGCCCTGTTCCCCTCTTCCCCAGAGAACAACAGCCCAACAAAGGGGGAGTCTTGTTTCAATTTTTAAAAGTTCTAGCCATCCCATTGACTCTTTTGGTCATGTGCCCACTCCCTTTCTTTTACCTATGCAGGGAGAATTTTTTAACCCTTTAGAGGTAAAACAAGCAGAGAACAGCCACCAAGAGGGACTTTATAGCTAACTGGCTGGCGGGGTATCCATAAAAGGGAGCTACGCCCCCATTTATTTATCACACAGGCTTTGGAAAATGTCTCCAGATACAAATTTATGAGATGGAGGTGGAGGGATGTGCGTCAAAGAGCAGAACTCATATCATGAGACAATACACAGTTTAAAGCATTCTGCTTTTATAAGACCATGTTAACTATTTATTAGCAATGCAGGTGATAAATGAAATGCAAACATTTTTCAAATTTCAAAGTTGTTTCTCTCTCAAGGTTTCAAACATCAAATTTTCAGTTTTGAAATGTTTTAATTAAGATATTTATCAAAATTATGATTGAAAACATTATAAAATGATTATAGAAATGTATTATTGATGAAAAAGTGGGTTTGGGGTTTCCAGAAAAACCAAGTTTCAGCAAAACAATGTTTTTGCTTACAATTAAAAATAAAAGTAAACCCTCCAACTTATTATGAAACTTGATTTTTTTTAAATAGAAGCAATTTTTTCCATTAATGGGTGTTTTAGGTTGAAAAATGTTGGCCGCCAACATTGCAAAATCATGTTTGTTTCCATTGGATTGCTTTAACTAATTTGAAGTAGTACGAAATCCATCTTGCTGTGTGACACACACACACAAATATCAGGCATTACACAGTAATTTTCCTAATAATTGTAGTGTAGTTAAGTATTTTCACACTATAGATGAACTTAATTGAAATGGAGAGTAGAACAGTCAGGACTAACAAAGGAATGATGATTTGTATCTAGAAAATTTTACTTTACGTAATCAGACCCTTGACTGCTGACTTACCCTATATAGTAAGTCAGCAGTCAAGGGTCTGATTACGTAAAGTAAAATTGTGTAGATACTAATTGTTGCTTTGTGAGTCCTGACTGTTTTACTTTCCATTTCAATTAAGTAAATCAATAGTGTGAAAATACTTAACTATCTATTTCAATTCTGGTAAAGATAGACATGTCTTTGTATGAAAATGGGTAACCTAGCCTAGCAAATGCTGAGCCCTGAAATTCCTATTACCTTGTTAGCCCCCCAAATATATAAAGGATACTACATTATCTCTCAGTCACTGGTAGATTAATTTGTGTACTTGCAAATGGCTTGGTTGTGTGATGTATTGCTTACCACTCTTCACTTACAGGCTGTTTCCTGTTTAATTCTTATTCATTAATTCATATGCAGTAGCGATCACTTAAGTGCCTTTTAAGAAAGTAATGTAACTAAATTTATCTTAACTCTGTCACCACAACATAGAGAGATGGACAACAGGATTTTCTGGGGTGAGAAGAAGGGGAAAACAAAACAACTGGTATATAAACATGCTTCTTTATTTTAAGTTTAATGTATTAGTGGTGTACGAGACTCTTGCAAAAAATGGACTTCCTAATACTCCTGGTTGCTGTTTCTCCCCTCCATCCCCCACATGGTGTCCTCTTCCGTTGACATGACTGAGGGTATGTTTACACTGCATTTAGATATCTGTGGCTGGCCCGAACCAACTGATTCAGGCTCTCAGAGCTCAGGCTAAGGGGCTGTTTAACCACAGTACAGACATTTGGGCTCAGACTCAGCCCAGGCTCTGGGACCCTGCGACGTAGAAGGATCCCAGAGCTCAGGCTGCAGTCGAAACCCAAACATGTTGTGACGGGGCAGAGCGGCCCCGCACTGGTACCGCAGGGGTTAACCCTTCCTTTCTAGCCATGCCCCTGAGGCTCTACTGGGCATGCTCCAACTGGAGAACAGATATAAAAGCCTGCAGAGCTGCTCAGTCTGGGTGGACCACTGGAGGGGAAGGAGGCATGCCGCCAGCTCCCGAGGAGGCACAGCCAGCACTCCAGGATCTGGAGGCAAGGCAAGCTGGGACGCGCTCTGACGCCCAGATGGAGTATGTCACAGAAGATGAACAGACCAGAGGATCCCCCAAAATGGAGGATGCGAAGGTTAGGAAGTGACCCAGAAGAAAACGGTGTTAAAGCTGCACAGAGGCTCGGCATGTTTCAGGCAGATCTCTGCCAAGCCAGTGGCAAGGGGAACTTGCCACTACCAGGGCCCTGGTTTGGGACCCGGTGGAGAGGGCAGGCTCGGGTCCCCTGCTCCCGGCTCAGGAATCATGTGGACCCTGGCCATTGGGCCATACTGCCCGGATGTTTGAGGTGAGTTACCTGGACTCTGGCCACTAGGCCGCACTACCCTGCTTGTGAGGGGGATTGTATGGACTCTGGCCATTGGGCCGCACTGCTGTGATGCTGGGAGTGATTTATATGAACTCTGACTGTTAGGGCACACTTCCCTGACCAAGGGGTGATTGCATGGAGGGAGGCTATTAGGCTGCATCGGGCTGCCCACAGAGAGGTGAGCATGTGAACTTGGGAGTGGCGAAATTCTTACACCCCATCCCCTCCTGCCCCAAAGGGGAGGTGCAGTGTCAGGCCCGCCACACATGTACACTGCAATTCAAAAGCCCTGCAAGCTTGAGCCAGCAGCCGCGGGCCAGGTGTGGCTGTCTAATTGCCATGTAGACATAGCCTGAGAGTAGTTAGCACCTGAGCTGTAACCCTGGCTCTGCCCTTGATTTGTTGTGTGACCTTGAGCAAGGCACATCAATGTCTACACTGTGAAGTTGTCGACAAAACTTTTGTCTTTCACAGGTACACAGGTCGCTAAAAGCTGCGTGGTGTAGACAAATTGGTTTCTTCTCCTGCCCTTTGTTTGTTTTAACTGTTTAGGAATCAGCCCTTCTAGTCCAAGTTTAAATTTTTTGGAGGTCAGAAATCTTTTGTTGTAAATCATGAGATTTGAGAAGGAATGATGGGAAAGATGGAAGTCCTTTTCTGTATAATATCCAATCCTGCTGTGAGACCTCAAATAACATTCCTATGAGCTCCTATCTTTAACTGTGGTGCTTCTAAAAAAAAAAAGTTTTGGATGATATGAGCTCCTTATATAATTTTTAAAAGAAAGAAAGGCAATACTTTATAGTGCAATTTCCCAGTTGGCACCTCCTGGCTTGCCTTCTGGCTCACCCTCTGATTATACGTATATACATCCTCATCTCTCAAAATGAATATAACAGCATCTTACCAATTTCAGAGCTTTTCCTTCATTTCCACACTCATCCAGAATCCTTCAAATAAATAAATCCCTTCGAATTAGCCAAATCACAATATTCCTGATCTACAGTTTTCATCTCAACAAAATATCAGTCGTTGCCAGGTTGATGGCTTGCTTAGAATTAGCATATGCAAATAAATATGTTAGCTAGTATTGTAATCTTCTAATGGACCTGTGAAAGCAGCAAAGGGGCAGTACAAACAATATAACTACAGATAAAATTACTATCTAATATGAATTTGGAATATAAGCAAGTACGTAGTTTTAACTTGCATTGAAATAAACACACTTGTGCTTAGAATTTTAAACAAATAATAATGGCACCAAGGCTATGACTACACTAGAGAGCTTACAGTGGCACAGCTGCACCGAGGCTGTAAGCTCTCTAGTGTAGCTGCCGTAAGCCAATGGGAGAGCTCTCCCGTTACTTTAATTAATCCACCCCTGACAAGTGGCAGTAGCTATGTCAGCAGAAGCTCTCCCGCTGACATAGCACTGTCCACACTGGACAACGTAAATTATACTGACATTGGCTATGTCTACATTACCACTTATGTGCGGTACTTTTTCTTTCAATTGCAAACTTTCCCCCTTGTTTTGTTTGCTGCCTAATCATGAGTGATTTATGGTAAGAGAAAGGGAACACTTCACTCTCTTAATCTTGTTGTGATGTAGTGCTGTTTAGTTATTTATCTAAATTATCCACTGTTGTCCTAATTGTTAAGTGTTTTATGATGGGGATTAGCATATGTATAGCTTTGACCAGCAACCTTTAAATCCTTTTCTCTTGCAAGAGGTTATTTTGATATCCATCTGTACTTGATTGCATATCAGGTTTCTATTATTTGTCAGCCTATACTCTTCCTGTGTGCAGTGTAGTTGTTGTTCACTTATGCTAAACAATCTGCTCCACCTTAAATTTTGATGTGATGCTGGAGGTACCTGAAGAAGAGTTTTGTGTGGCTGGAAAAGTTTGTCTCTTTCATCACAGAAGTTGGTCCAAGGTATTACCTCACTCACCTATTCTCTTCATGGAATTTCTTCTTTTTGGATTAGCTTTTGGTGAATCTAGCAACTGGTAAACAATAAGCCTATCCACCAGAGTAGACAACATTGTAGAGAATAGACCATGGTTTGACTGTAATAGTAATACATAGCCTTATATAGTGCTTTCATCAGTAACTCTCAAAGTGCTTCACAATCTTTAATGTATGAGTAAAGGCCTCCAGAAGAGAATGTGCGATATAGGGATGTGTGGGCTGCTATGCCACCCAAATATAGGGTTTGTTAATACTTTCATTGCACTGGAGCTCCCTGACCTGCTGTTATAGCAGGGAGGATGGGTTGATGGGCTGGCAGCCTCCTGATCATTCCCTGGTACTTGGTCCTAGGAGCCCATAGGTTCCCCTGGATAACTGCCTTCTGCTGCTGCTTCCCAGTGTAGTTAGTCCATTATTTCAACTGCTAGAAGTCATCTGTGCTACAATGCTGAAGGTTCAGGGTTTAAACTTTGCCAGGCCACTGGAAAATTGCATACAAAAAGCCTACATTTAAAGAACATGATTTAGTTTGCACAGTCAAGCACTCTAAAGTCAGAAAATCATAGATTAACGGTTGCCCATGCAACATTAATTCTGCCCCCTTTTGTGTTATCATGTAATTAATGAGTGTATCATAACTCCCCCTACCCCTCAGGATCCCTGATTCATTCAGTATACAGAATGGATGCACAAAGGGGCAGAATTAATTCTGCACTGGCTACTTTAAATCTGGCGCTTGCTAACTTTCAGCTTTGGAACTGTTCTTTTTAACAGTTTTTTTTTTTTTTTTTTTTTTTTAATGTACTACACACCTCTACCTCGATATAACGCTGTCCTCGGGAGCCAAAAAATCTTACCGTGTTATAGGTGAAACCACGTTATATCGAACTTGCTTTGATCCACCGGAGTGTGCAGCACCTCCCCCCCCCCCCCCCCCCCGGAGCACTGCTTTACCGCGTTATATCTGAATTCTTGTTATATTGGGTCGCGTTATATCGGGGTAGAGGTGTATCTGTAAGTTGACCCCTGAATATACACTCTATTTTACTCTAGAGATCTTCCAGAACTAAACTGAAGCATATTGAGCAAGGGTAGAGTAAAGTTTTTAGTATTGCCACCCATGCTAAACCTTTAATCCAGATAAATAGAACACCACTAACTGTACTTGAGCCAGAATGTAGCACTTCTCATGAGTACTAAAAACTTGTTTTTAAAAAACCCTATAATTTGAAATCAAGAAGTGATTTTCGAATTATATAACTGACCTACTTAAGGGATCTAGATTCCTAGATTTTCAGAACTCGAAAGTAACAATGTGAAATAAGTTAGGGACAGATCTTACAAATCATTACTTGGATGAGTAAAGTTTTTAGGACTGGGCCCCTAGTTTGCAGCAACTCTGTCCTATTAAGTGTAGTCGAACTACATGGACCCACATCAGAACACTAGATCTGAGTCCCCTTGAATTTGAGGAAGTTTGGATCTGGATCTAGAATGGAATTTCTCAGTTTGGGGCCTTATCTCTAAATATATAAGTATTAATTTTGCCCCAATCAGCTAGTCAAATTTGTGGCCTTGTGGGTTTTCTTATTGGGGGTAGATATTGGCAATATTTCTTTGATGCAGTTTTGTTTGTTTGATTCCTTCTGCGTTCAGAAGAATATAAAATAGCAGGAAACAGCTTCTTTTGTTCACAGCACTAGGAGTACTCATTTCAGCCTTCATCCTGACCCAAAAACCTCTCCTCAAGTTTCTTCCATGGTCAGACACTGTGCTTTCAGCTGCTCCTTTGGGCTCACTCATGCTCTCTCTGTCTATCTTGTCCTCAGTTTCTATGTTTTGCATGTCTCCCTCCACTCCCCCCAAAAAATACACAGCCAAAGTTTCTGGGCAGATTCACACACACCTTTTTTTGTCTTAAGTCTGAACTCACCCTACAATTAACATAACTGTAAGCATAAACCCCAACATCAATCCCATAACAAGGTTTTACCCAGCTCATAACAATGTTTTACACACTGTACCAATTTCAGATTTATCTGTTAACAAAATGTGTTGTCAAGTGACTGATACATTTCTACAAAAAATTACATTTTGAAAGCTATTTCTTTACCATTGTCTATTATAGACAATATATTAAAAATAAAATTAGGGGACAGTGTGCTGCTGGATTGAGAATCTGAATCTCCCGGCTACCACCGCTTTGCCATGCAGCCAATGGGGCAGCATCATATTGTAATCCTATGATATGTGGAGGCTCAAGCCTGCAAAAACTTGCTAATAGACAGAGACCACAGTTCAGCAAAGCGCATGCTCAAGTCTGTTCCTGTTCAGCAAAACACTTATCATAGTCTTAAATCCTGTTGAAGTAAAAAAAAATCCAATTTCCAGTCTTCCTGTCTGCCAATTACATGTCTTTTTGCAACTGTCTGCTATTGTGTATAATTTCAGCATATTTTACACTGCTTAATCACCAGAATAAGTATTCAGTCATTTCAATAACTGATTTTTAAAAAAAAAAAACCCTCATTTTTAGCTGTTAAATGGTTTTGTCATACATGGCAGATGCTGACCTATAAAAATCCCCTTCCATAACAATGTCATTCACGGTAAAATTGCAAACATAGAAATACCTGGCAGCTGCTGATTTAATGCCACTTCCAACAGATTTCTAAAGTGCCATGTAAGCTAAAAGCTAGAACCTGAAAATTACACTTATTTAAGCATTGTGAGAATTCAGCTATTAATACATTTTCTCTAGCCATGCCTGTACCTAATTCAAATACCATATCTAATTTCTGCTTCAGTTCTCCATTGAATCTTCAGACCTGACACAGTGTCTCTGGGTATAATCCATTAGGTGTTGTTTTAAAAAGACCCCTAGAGAGATTTATTCCTTGATTTTTTTTTTTTTTTTTTTAGGTCAAAACTAATTTTTGGTAAGTTTTCATTGCTTCTGTAAACAACCCCCATCACTTTCATTAAATCAGTTAAAGAATATCAAAATAAAACAATACATATATTAATATAAATAAATATTTACGACAATCTTTAGCACTTGGGTCATCTATAAGACTAAAAACACCTTCTGTAAATCTATATTCTAAACATTAAAAAAAGTTTCCTGTTTTGAATAAATAGCATGTAAAGAGCTGGTTTTACTAGCAATTCCATGGGGCATTAGAGTTACAGTATGTGATTTAAAATCCAAAGTGTGTTTTGTTTCCCTGATTTACCTCTTAATAGAAAATAACAGCACATACAGATTTTTTTTAAATGGTATTAGGGAAGAGATGAATACGTTAGAGCTAGATTTGTACTATGATCCATCTGCAATACTTCTGCATAACAATTAGTTTAACGCAGTGTAGGCACCATTATTTTCAAGTCAAACATGCACAGCAAACCTTTTTTTCCTGGCCTGCTCATCTCCCTATTTTTTTTTCTTGTCCATCAATAGTCATATAGATTTTAAATGGTGGAATGCATCTCGAGTTCTTGAAATGATCATACACTGTAAGCTGCTCCTATTAATGTTTTCTATCATACTCCCTGTGTCCCTTCTCAATGCCTTGCCAAAATAATATGCTCTAGCAGAAAATGTGGAAAGCAAACATTCACTCCAATATTTTCTTCAGATAATTAGTAGCTCAACTAACTGTACAGGAACTCGATGAATATAGCTGGATAGGTTCTTGGGGAAGGGGTTTGGAGGAGAAGAATATATTGTGAATAAAACACATTAATTCATTTTCCTTGTATTTGCAACCCTTTTTATTTGCTGACTTGCAAACACTGGGGCAAGTGAGGTTTTGTTACTTGCAAAAATGTTCTCGGAAAGCAAAACCATTATTGTATTAGAGTATTCACATCAGCGGAGCCCAGTCGGTAGTGTGCTTGACTGGGACACAATAACCTGTTTTCTCTTTTGGGGTTTGCCTTTCTGTGCCTAACTTTCCAATTTTTTAATTTTTTTTGGTCTTGTCCACTTGGATAGTAAGCTCTTTGGAACAGGGTTTGTATTATGTCTAGCACAGTGGATCAGTGATCCCTCTGGGGGATCTAGAACCTACTGCACTACAAAGGAGCTCTCTGGGCCATTTTAAAGCATGTTTTCTTTTAATTCACACACAAGATTTATGAAACAAATCTGCTTACAAATCTGTTTTATAATATTAAATATGTAGTTGGCTTTCCTAGCTGGCTTTATTGTGAAGCTGTTACAGACAGGTTTAGGATAACTTTAGGAAACAGCACTCCTCAAGGATTAATTTAAAAGTATCAACAAAGATGAACATCTAGCATTAGAAAAGTGCATTTCCCAATACATTAGTAATACTCATGGAGCACAATGATTAAAAGAACCTTAGGCCATGTCTATACATAGAGCGCAGCTGTACCGGTACAGCTGCGCTGCTGCAGCACATCTGCTGAAGATGCTGTTTGCCAAGAGAGAGCTCTCCCATCAACATAAAAAAAAACACAAACAAAAAACCCCCCTCTGCGAGCGGCAGAAGCTGTCCCGCCGACATAGCACTTTGTGTGTACATGAGCACTTATGTTGATGTAACTTATATAACTCGGGGGTGGAATAGTCACATCTCTGAGTAACATAAGTTTTGTCAACATAGGCTGTAGACATAGCCTTAGACTTGAGTTACAATGTTTAAACTTGCTCATCATATTTTATAAGGTCGAATAAGTCTAATTTTTTCCTGGTTCAATGCATGTTGTGGTCATTTTGCATATGACAGCCATTTAAGCAGATAATTGACTGTTACTGTTAGTCATTTCTAAGAATCAAATATAAACTAACTATTCTTCCAGAAACTGTGTGTATACTGCATAGTTTAGGGCTTAATAGAGTTTATTAGCAAGACCTGGGAATGCATGGATGGCCTTCTGGGGAGCTTCATGTGAAGTTTTGGTGCAAGAATCTAACAGGATATTTTTTTACACCAAATTCATAGGTAAAATACATCCCAATGCAGAGGTCCTGCATGAGGCTCTGAACACTCAATTTAAGATTTTAGGAGCAAATCCTATCACTCTTCTGTTGGTGAAGACAGATACCATTAGCAGAATGGAGTGCAAGCAGAAGGAATGGAAGTTGTTATAAAGACGATGCACCAACTTTGCACCACTTCTGAAGGAGGCTCTCTGCCTTCTGTTCTGTAGCACTGGGAATTGTGTTGCAGGAATAGAGCTGGTTTAAAAATGTGAACAGTTGTGAAAATTTTGTCCATTTTTTTTTCTGGTTTTCAGTTGAGACAGATTGTCAATGACAGCTGAGAGTGTGGACCAGTGAGGGAATACTATCTGTGGTAATTTAGGAGAGAAAGCAGTGAGGGTTTGAGAATTAGCATCTTTTCCTGTTCTACAAAGTCTAAGCTGGGGCTGGTGGAGCCATGCAAAATAGCTTACACTAGTAGAGAACCTAAGAAAAAATCTGAGTTATTGTTTGTTTATATTTTTGTCCACTTTTTACCATAAAAAAACAGGTGAAAAAAATCACACTGACCCTTAAGGTCTGTCTAAGTTTCAGTAGTTTCCCCAGGCTGCCTTATTGGTGGCAGAACTATGAGGAATCTCTACCATGCTGTGGGCTACAATAATGTCCCTAACATGACCCTCTCATTCCAGCATACCCTATCCACTAAGCCTTAAAAGATAGCTTTGCGACTGTCTTTTGCAGTACCTGAGATGTGGGAATTCTCCTAAAGCATGAACCAGGTGTTTAGAGCCTCTGCATGCTGCTCTGGTTCTTAAATGGGCCAGAATGGGGGTAAGTAATGCTCCATGAGTATTACTAGGTCTTTAATTGAGAGTGTATTGTGGTTTAGTGCAGTGGTTCCCAAAGTGGGGATCCCTGGAGTCCTGGGGGTCTGTGGTGGGTTATGCAGGTGTCCATCCCTTGAGAAGTACTGCATTGGAACCAGAATATGCTAGAATGGCATTACAGCACTTTTGCCACATGCAGGACACTATTTTGTTCTGAAAATGTCTGTAATGATCTTGGGGTTCATTAAATAAGCCAGTGAATGAGAGAGGAAAAAAACTTTAACAAAACAAACTGAAGAGTGTCTCTGGTGAACTTCTGCACACAGCCATGCAGTGTTCCCAATCTCCTCCTCCAAGGCACATCTCCAAATTGCCACACTCACACAACACTGTCCCTTATGAGGGAGCGTCTGTAAATGATAATCTTCTGCAAACCTATCTGTACAGTGTTTTCCGCACAGTGTGTTCTCTCATGCACCGTGTATGGGAGGTCACTGGTGGGGGGAGTTCTGGTAGTACTGGTACTTGCCCATTCAGAACTACACAATTATGTTAAAGTGAATATGAGGGTCATATGATAACTTCTTGTAACTGCAGACTGTTTACTTTCGGTTCTTTTGTGAGACTTTGAATTAGAAAAATATATTTTAAAATAATAAACTAACCTAACTAATAGAATAATAACAACATGAAACTTGTGTATAAAACAAAGGGGTCCTTGATGGGGGAGGGAGGGAAAGTTTGGGAACCACTGGTTTAGTGGCTAAGACTTTGAGTTGGGAGTCAGGAGACCTGGGTTTTAATGCTAGCTCTACCACAAACCTGCTGTGTGACCTTGGGCAAAACATTTCACTCTCTGTGCTTCCATTCTCCCTCTCTCCCCTTTCTATCCTGTTTTGACTAGTTAGATCAGAAGCCCCTTCATGTCAAAAGCTGTTTCTCCCTAAGTGTATGAATAATGACTGGTATATTAAGGCCCCAGTCATGGCTGGCCTCTGGGCACCATTGTAATGCAAATGGTGGTAATTTTCATTAAAAACACATGGGCTTTACTATGTTTTTCCCATACTTACTGAGAAATAAAATACCATTCTTGATGGTTTGATGTACTTTCTGCCTAAGCAATTAGTCTCTGTCAACAAGATACAAATATTAAAAAGGAGGATCATCCTCGAATATGTAAACTTCATTAGACTTCATGAGTCTCCCCTGGCCAAAGGGACAACTATAACTGTGTTTATGTAAACCTGGTAGTTAGGTGTCAGTTTATTCTTGGACTTGATGTTTCTGTCAAAAGAAAATACTGCAGCCAAGATGTAACCTCATTATCCTAATTTTTGCTAGCATGGGATTTACATCTGAGCCGTCAATAACAGAAGCAAACAGACATGCTTGTGTATTAGACCAACAGTGTACCATTTAATTAGTGCTAAGGTGGCTGTGCCATTAAAATAGTCCTTCAGATATACGGCTTTAATAGCCTGAACATTTGAAATTAAATTACATGGAAGCCTATCTTCCACTCAATTAATCCCATGGCAAATATCCTGAAAATGTAATAATAAGTAACAAGAATTTTACTGAATTACTTAATACAATTAGCTTGATTTGCTTGTGCAAAGAAAACATGACCCAAGGTCAGATTATTATATTTTTTAGGGTGTGCTTCTGAAAGGTGATAGGTCTATAATGTGATAATTCAAAGGATAAAATGGCATGGACTTTGGTTAATGTCCACCAGATTCTATACCAATGTATTGATATTAGTTGAAAATCATCACTTTATCACTGAGAAATAAAGCAAGATCTAATTTGCTAGAGTGAAATGGAAAGCATAATCTCTATCCAGATGCTCTGCAGAGACAGCTTCAGTAAATAACCAAGACTGGAGCAAATGCATCCCTGCTGTAAACCTATGAGTTCATGAAAATTGTAACAAGGATAAATTTGGTCCACTGTTTCCAGAAGTAGACACTCTCCCTCTAGCATCACTGACTAGCACTGAGAGACAGAACAATAAGCACAGGAGAGCTATTTTTGCTGGAAATGTTTTAGGGTCAGAAAAGTAACACTTGTCTCTTGAGGAGAGAGAGAGACAGTCAATAGGAAAGATTTCGTCTCTCAACATCTAAGATAATAAAATTTGAGCTAGATTCACTAGTTTATTCTAGCTGCAATGTGTTGCTCTGGTGAGGCAAAGCAGCTATATACCTAGTTTAGCTGGACACTTAAGCAATGGACCTTTTATGTTGTGGCACAAAGTAGCCAGAAGATACTAACAATCTGGCTCTATTTTTCTGAGTTTTCCCTTAAATTATAAAATTAAGGTTTGGACTTACATTTTGGACATCCACTTTGAGGTTGTAATTACTTTATAGAGTGAGTTGGACTAGAAAACTAAAATTATTCTTATGATAGAATTCTAGAGCACATTTTCCAAAGAGATATCTAAAGGTAGGTGTACAAATTTGTTCCATTCTTGGGTGGAAGGTGTTATATACATGCAAAAGACAGAAAGCCAAGTTCTCCTCTGTCTTACTGGCTTCTGTTTACTAAGTGGTAAAATGAAAAGTGAAAACTGCTATAAAGACCTGCAGCATTAATGTGGAAAATGTTTCCTCCAGTTCTTTATTTTTTATTTAATCACTAAATTCACTGTGCTAACTAACAGTTGATATAATCCATGGAAATTGCAACGTCTGTATACTGCATAATGTTACTGAAAATCATCAGTAATTTTCTGCACGTTAAGCAGAATACCAATGATGTATTAGGGGCAGTACTTTACATCCTCCCCAGTAAGAGAAATCATGTACTAATAAACAAAGATCTCCATGCTTTGCAATTACGCTATGGTTCCTCTATGTACTGGATATACAAACAAAAAGCATTTCTCTTCCCCTACCCATTTTAACCCCCTCTCTTAATGTCTCTCTGTCTTTCTCCATATGGCCATAGTGCTGAATACTGATTTGAGAATTGCAAATGAGGAACTCAGTCAAAGGAAAAAAACAAAAGGGCTGACCTGAATTTCATCCAACATTGAGGAAAATTAAACCAAAGCTTTTTGGAGAATGTGTATAGATGAGTGAGCTCCATCCTCATCCCAAAGTCTCATTTTTATCCTTCAGCAGACTACTTTATTGGAATCTGCCAAATTTAACTGCAATAATTCATCAGATTTTGTAATCTGGTGTGCTAGATTCTGTCTTCAAAGTTCTCAGGTATCTCTGAGATAGTAAGCACATAATACATTTAGAACAAAGATCTCAATACCATAGTGATGGGTAAATTTAAAAATATAAATTCCAATCACATGGGAGGATTCAACTCATATACTACCAAAGAGTGCATGGTGGTTCCCTATGCAATTTCATTTGCACCTAATGAGTTAGACATGTCCATAGCGCACATAACTTTCATATTCCCGATGCTTTCCAGGCCTATCCTTCCTTATTTTGAAATTTCCCTTTGCCTACCTAAATGTTTTCTATGCCCAGAATGCCTAAATTTCAGGCACAACTAGCTCTGGCAG
Source organism: Chrysemys picta bellii (assembly GCF_011386835.1). Taxonomy (NCBI): domain Eukaryota; kingdom Metazoa; phylum Chordata; order Testudines; family Emydidae; genus Chrysemys; species Chrysemys picta. Next base: position 46,551,303 of record NC_088798.1, on the reverse strand, counting down.
CCTAAAGATCTGACTGCTATGTATCCCTATGAAAATTACTGCAATGCCTAGGTAAATACTAGTTTAAATACCTAAAGTGCAGTTTATATGGCTCAATAATTCAGATAATCCTATCCTATAAGGTTCTTACTATGCTATTTGCCTCAATATTCTGTGGCAGGGAGTTCCACATTCATTTACATTGGAGAAAATACTGTTATGTTTAACTTAATTGTGTGTCTCACAAGGATAAGTAGGATCACCCAGTTGATCTTCACTGTCATTATAAATATCTGTTAAATTTCCTCTTATTAACCTCCTTTTCAGACTGATGAGTCTCTTTAGATTGTCTTACTAAGAAAGCTCCTCTCCCCTCATGTCTGTTAATTTTGCTTGTCCTTTTTAGACTGATTGTGTATTTCACTTTCTTTAGTCTGTTTATTACATTTCTGTCCTCCTGACATGAGGTGACCATATCTGAGTATAACTTGCAAAGTAGGAATGCACTGTCAAATTTAAGGGGCCTTAAAGTAGGTGCAAACTTATTTTATTTCCACTTTAAGGCCCCTTTATCCTGCAAGAGTGGTATAAATGATGATCTAGAGCATTTAGTGACTTGAAGGCAAGTTTAAGTGTTTTGCTGGATCTGGGCTGGAGTGCTCAGCACCTTGCAGGATCATGCCCTATTTTGCTAAGCCATCAAAGAGTTATTTGTTATCCCATTACCTAAGGAGAGTCACACTGCATAATTTGAAAGCCCCAGCTATAAAACATATCATACTGTAAACTGTTTCCATATGAAATCTGTGTAGAATATCAAACGTTGAAGTCTGTATCTTTCCACTGCCCTCTAGCTGGGGATAGAGAGGCACATTATTACCAAATGAATTCATTCTGATCAGCAGTTATTACCTTACAGGACAGGATACAGCAGTGGGTACCAAAGATATTAATGGTGGGAACTTTAAATAAAGTGCTGGAGAAGTTATGACAGTCTTATTGTATTTGCAATTATACATTACTGTAATATATCTTATTAGTATTCATTTTCGGTAGTATGACAACTGTATTGTTGCTAATAGGATGATACTCATGCCCTATTAGCATCAATGAGATATGGAGCAGTAAAGTCATTAACATGGTCCTAGTGACCTCTTCCTCCTCTTTTTATAAAACTTTGTTTTGTTCCTGGAGGAGGTGTGTGTGTGTTTGCTGTTGTTCCCTCTTCAAAAGTGTGAGAGAGAGAGTGTAAATAAGCAAATTTTAGTTAATTAAAAGTGTCAGAAGTATGCAAATGGAGTGATAGTGTGGCTCTCTAGAATGGAATCAGGAGACCTGTGTTCTATTCCCCACTCTGCCATGGGAACACTATTCCCAACTCTCCCCGTTTGCCTCTGTGCCTCTTTTCCCTCCCTATCTTTTGTGTGTCTTGTTTATTCAGACTGCAAGCTCTTTAGGCCAGGGGCTGCCTTGAAATATGTACTTGTACAACATCTAGCACCAGGAGAAACTAGTAGAATACAAATAATTCTTAATTTTAATGCAAATAGTCCTCAAAAATAATCCAATGTTGTCCCCTGTAGAGCAAGGAAAATCAGATAAGTCATTGGCAGTTATCTTCCCTCTTGTGTGATGGGATAGCTCAGTGGTTTGAGCATTGGTCTGCTAAACCCATGGCTATGAGTTCAATCCTTGAAGGGACCAGTTAAGGATCTGGGGCAAAATCAGTACTTGGTCCTGCTAGTGAAGGCAGGGGGCTGGACTCAATGACCTTCCAGCTCTGTGAGATAGGAATCTCTCTCTCTATATATATATATATATTATTATTATTATTGTAGCAGCTATTCCTTCCAACTATTCACAGGAAAAAGGGCTCCTTAAGAGGCACAGCCTCTAGTCAGTGTGTTGTGGGTGGGGTGAGAGCAAAAATAAAAAATGTGAGGGTGCCTAATATCTCTTTTAAAGGATTTAACCCTTTAACAATGTCTTGGCCTTCAGGTAATGGAGGAATATTTCTAATCCTATAATGGTGAAGAAACATCAGCAACACCCTAACCAGTTATCCTATATGGGTCCAGTGAATTGCTGATTAGCAAACATTATAATTGACTTTGCCAACACCAGTCTAGTCTGATTGTCTGTCAATTCAAGGTATGATTGGATTTAAACTAGACAAAGAAACAGCTATACAACATTTCCCCACCACCACCATCCCCTCTAACCCTTCAGGGTATTGCAGGAAAGCTAGTTTGGAGAAAAGATGTCCAAAAATGGGAAATGCACTAAGCAATTTCATTATTCATAATGATTTACATAGTATAGATAGCAGCTTGCAGAACAAGAAGCAATGACTCCTGTCCTAAACATCTTATCAAACCCAGTCAAACACACACACAAAATATCCACAGGACAATAGTTCAGGCATGGAAAGCTGAAGAAAAAATATTGTCAAGGAAATCCATTTAGGAATAATTAATAGAAGAAGTGGCTTTTAAGGACAAAGGTTCTTTTCCCCCCCTTGTCATTGGAGCAGTATGAAAAAGCAGCAGGAACATGAAGCAAAAAGGGGAGGGGAGGGGTATAATGGGATACCAAGGAGAGGCAGATAGAGGAATAGAACGAGGGCTACAGAAAAGGAGGAGGAAACACAGAGTTGTAAGTAGTATTGTCTAGTGGACTGAAAATGGGAATGGAATCCAGGGCCTCTTGAACGGTAGTTCCAATTTTGCCAGTAGCTCACTTTTAACCTACAGCAAGTCACTTTAACTTTTGCATCTTTTTTCCTCTTTGTAAAATAAGGATAATACAACTTCCTGTCTCCAAAAGGAGCTGAGAATTAATCATTCTTCTTATAGGGATATAAATGTATCAAATGCTATATAAATTTAAAACAATAGTCACATTACAAAGATGCCGTTACTTGACAGTATCGGCAATATAAGACATTCCTTTACCTAGAATAGGAAATAACAGTAGTGCTTCACATACAATTGAATAACTACTGATAAATATTGACTATTTAATGGTGAGCAGAGTGAGTTCTTATGAGTTACTATTAATATTAGTATACAAAGATTGTGTAAGGCCTAGAAGACTTTCACTTGTTTTGATAAAACATGAACCTACCGAGGGTATCGAAAGGGGATAAGATGGGTTCAGAATGATGAGAGCAAAAGATAACTTAAGCAACAGGCAGTTTTTGTTTGACTGATTCTTTTTTTGGACAGACCAAACTACAGAGGTGTTCTATGTAAAGAGACCAGATTGAAAGTATTAATCAAGCCAAGAAATGAGCAAGGTGTGAGCAAGCATTTAAGGCTGGGGACAGGGCCGGCTCCAAGTTTTTTGCCGCCCCAAGCAAAAAAAGTTTCTCGTGCCCCTCCCATCCCCGCCCTAACTCCGCCCCTTCCCCGCCCCATTCCAACCCCTTCCCCAAATCCCCGGCCCCGCCTCCTCCCCCGGGCATGCCGCATTTCCCCTCCTAAGCCTGGGAGGGGGGAGAAGCGGAGCAGCGGCGTGCTCGGGGGAGGAGGCAAAGGTGGAGCGGAGGTGAGCTGGGGGGGAGCGGTTCCTCTGCCCCCCCCCCCGGGTTACTTCCTGCAACCCTCCTCGCACTCCCCACTGCCACAGCTTACCTCAGCTCTGTCTGCTCCCCTGAGCGTGCCACCACCGCTCTGCTTCTCCCCCCTCCCTCCCAGGCTTGCTACAAAACAGCTGATTCACTCGGCAAGCCTGGGAGGGAGGGGAGAGAAGTGGAGCGGTGGTGCACTCGGGGGAGCAGGCGGCAGTGGAGCAGAAGTGAGCTGGGGGGAGTGGTTCCTCTGCCCCTCCCCCGCCAGAGTTACTTCCTGCGGCTCTCCCCATGCCCCCCATCGCTGCAGCTCAGGGCTGGTCCCCAGCTTTTTGCGCCCTAAGCAAAAAAAAAGGAACCAGAGTGCCACCCCTTGGAAAGTAAAAAGAAGAACAGGAGTACTTGTGGCATCTTAGAGATTTGTTAGTCTCTAAGGTGCCACAAGTACTCCTGTTCTTCTTTTTGCAGATACAGACTAACACGGCTGCTACTCTGAAACCTGTCATTACCCTTGGAAAGTGCTGCCCCAAGCACATGCTTGGAGCGCTGGTGCCTAGAGCCCGGCCCTGGCTGGGGATTGAAGCGGCAAGAATGGATTTTGGTGATAAAGGGGGAAGAAACAGGACTTAAATATTAACTTGGACGAGAGAGGGGTGAAAAATGATACTGAAGTTAAACCACAACATATTTTATGCAAAATGATATGTTTCTTGCTTTTTTCTAAGTAAATAATTCAAGATTTTATCTTAAATTGAAATTGACATATTAATATTTAATGGGTGGAAGACTCGATCATAGGAACTTAAAAAAAGAGTTGACCCAGATAAGAAAATTCTATGTTTGTATCTTTGTAAAGGTGATATGAAACATTTACTTTTTTCCAACACCAACTCAAGTAAATAATCAATTAAAAAAACAAAACAAACATGCAGCTCACAATATTTTAGAATAAAAGTACCAGAGTAATTGCAATTCAAACCTTTCAGAATATTGAGAAGTTATTTATTTTATGGCTAAGTTGTCTAGAGAAACCTTTACATTTAGATGAAATATTTACATTTAAAGGGCCATGTCCTGACATTGTTTTCAAAAGGGAATTAGGCATAGAGGTTGACAGCAGGTTTTTGCTCTACAATATACAGTTAATTTTATTCATAACAATGTATTTTCATGCATGTTTACAATACATCCAAAACCAACAAAGCCCAAGATACGTATCACTTCAGCTCCTAATATTTGAAAGACACACTTCTGGTCTAACACTTAGAATTGAGGAAAGCTTCTGCTTTCTTTACTATGCTGACAAGATCTAAACATCAGAGGAAAGATGAAATAAATGTTCTGATAATGCATAGAATAAAAAGCTTGTCTTTCAAATATGCTTAAGGATACAATATTTCTTAACGAACACATTTACTAGAGAGGCTTGTCACACAAATATGGTCTAGTCAGGACATCCATATCTGTAGTAAAGAAAATAGCAATCATTGCGGGATGGTCTTGGTAAATTGGAGAACCATGTGATAAGTGTGTTTACCATGCACTTTGGCTGGGGGAATAGAATGATTCATGTAAATTGTTTGGCACTGCTGTGTTTACTTACAGCACTCATAATTGTTAAAGTATTAATAAAAAGATAATTAAGGGAGGGAAAACATTTCTAAGGTCTTTTAAGGTATCAAAAATAGAATGCAACATGAAAATGAGGCTTCTAGAAAAAATCTGAAAATCTGCAGAATTTAATAGAGATGAATAATCTTGTGGGTTAGTATAAGCAATCAATAGATAGGTTATTCTCTAAATTCTGTAGGGGTGTGTGTGTGTGTGTGTGTTGTTTTTTTCCATTGAGGATGCAAACAACTGTTAACTAGTCCTAGAGATTTTAGCCATTTTCTTTTACCCGAATTAAAGTTGATTATTAAAAAGAATTTTAGAATTTCATTGTACAAAAGTTGTTCTCTAATCAAACTAAAATAACATTGATGATTCATTATGATAATGTGAGTTCACACAATCCACAGTCGTAACTAGTGTTCGCATGGTTGAGAGTTTCCCCCCTTTAAAAATAAATATTTATGCAAAGAAAGTTGTGGGGTTTTTTTTGTTAGCCTAAGATATATTCTGATAAATACATTTAAAACACCATCTTCAGTAGACAGCCTTAGAGAATAGGACTCTACTGGTTGCATCTTGCTTTCTCATCTCCCCTACATTAAGCAACATAACAATTAACTTATTACCCATCCTCCCATTCTGAGATCCATTCCCATTCACTATCGCCTCAATTGTCAGAGGAATTAAACCTGTTCTTAGATTTAAGCTATGTCTACACTACAAAGTTAAGTCAACTTTAGTTATGTCTATGATTATACAATAGGCACATTCAATGGTCATTCTACATGTGGTGCCTGTTGTTGAAGTGTTCCTTGCTCAGTCACGGTTTCTGGAGTAAGGCTTCATGAGCCACAGGAGTAAGGGGTAGTAGTCTCCAAGGATCACTATTGGCATTTCCATATCCCCAATTGGAATCTTCTGGTCTGGAAAAAAGTCCTCGCTTCAGCTTCCTATACAGGCCAGCGTTCTTGAAGATGCATGCATCATGCACCTTCTCTGACCACCCTGCATTGATGTCAGTGAAATGAACCTAGTGATCCACCAGAGCTTGCAATACCATAGAACAGTAACCCTTTCTGTTGATGTACTCTGTTGCAAAGTGTTCTGGGGCCAAAATGGGGATATGCATGCCATCTATTGCCCCAGTGTTGTTAGGGAATCCCATTGCTGCAAAGCCATCCACTTAATCTTTGCATGGCACTACTGTTTGTCCCTATCATGCCCTTTCTTCTCCTTGCCACAAGCATTCTGCCCATAGGTATCAAAGTTCCTGAGGCTGAAGAGTAGCTGTGATTGCACAACCTCCTCTCCGCACAGACCCAGGAGATCAACAACCCAAGTGTACTCAAGGCAGGAGTGCATTTGCTGCAGGGAGCTGGCCTAGTGCTCTGGGCAGATGCTATGTGAGCTCTCCATGATGAACAAACAGGAAGAGGAATTTCAAAAATTCTGGGGCTTTAAAGTGGGAGGGGCACATACCTATGTACCTGGCAGCAAAGTTCAAACTTGTGACCAGAGTGGTTACCATGGGCATTGTGGGATACCTCCTGGAGGCCACATAGGGCAACATAAGCAATGCAGTGTCTCTAGGCACACTTCATTGCTCTAACTATCGCCCTATGCCTCTTGTTGAGATGGTTTTATTATGTCAGCATAGCAGGAGAAATTAAATCTATGGGAGGAGCATTCCAGGATACACCCCCCCACAGTTAGGTTGACATAAGATGACTTATGTCGACTTAACTGTGCAGTGTAGACATGACCTTAGATGTGACCTTTCCCCCCTAAGATTCCAGTAAAAATGTTTCAGGCCACTTACCTTTCTCTCATTATCATTCCAGTCATCTTTATAGAGGCCTCCTGAATTCTTCTGGGGAAAACATGTTGAGAAAGTGAGAGAAAGAAAAGTAAATTGTGTTTTTCACACTATGTAAATTAAAACATTTTAATTGTGTTGCAAACTGTAACCTGTTTCAATAAGAAACATTGGTTTTGCTCAAAAGTTCATGCAGTGTCTTTGACAGTAATATACTCTAAAGTCTCAAAGTAATGGCTGAGGCATATGTTCCAAGTGCATATTGCAACTTGACAGGCTGACAGATGTGGGGAGGATGGGAAACACAGACACAAACACAGAAAAATATTTTAAATAAGAAACAGCTAGTTATTTTTAAACTGGTATTTTGAAATCTTTCATATCAGTGTGCTACTACAGACACATCCACTATCTTTTTATGCTCCTGGGTACCTCATCATGAACTAAGGTTATGTCTACACTACAGCTTATGTCAGCATAATTGATGTCGCTCAGGGTGTGTGTGAATAAATCACGTCCCTGAGTCACATAAGTTACACTGACATAAGCACCGGTGTGGACATAGCTACAGCTGCTTGTGAGGGGCTGGAGTGGTTAATCTGATGGGAGAGCTCTCTCCCGTTGGCTTAGAGTGACTATATGAGAGAGCTTACGGTGACACAGCTGCAACGGTCCAGCTGGAACACTATAAAATCTCTAGTGCAGCTGTGCCTCAGATATTCCAATATCCTGTCAAAATGATACTTCAAGGGGAAAAAACTGTTTTATGATATACTCTGTCAAACATACCTACTTTATGAATATCTGTGCTGTGCATCGAAAAGTCATGTTGTGCATCAAATTGTGCAATAGCTGGACCACATTACACTTTACATTCAGGTTTCACTCTGTCAAACTCAGACTTTTTCTATATTCTTAATTACTCTGCTAATAAGCACTCTATTAATTTTTTTGTGAAGGTAATAAGGGTGGTGGTCAAGAACACAAACTGGAAAGAAAATTTAGAGGCCTAGGATGGGGACATATACAACCCTCTCTGCCTGCTACTATTCATATTTGTGTATGAATGGGACTTAAAGACCCAAGCTCTGAATGTCTTGTCTTTTTAAGAGTGGACTTTTTTTATATGTAAAGAGCATTATAAACATAAACAGTGCTACAGCAGGAAAATATTAGGAGAACTCCTAGTAAAAATAGATATATTAGGCAATGGAGCAGTCTATGTAGAGAGAATTAAGACAAGATGCCCATTTATTAGGGACACTTTAGGAAGACTCTAATCTGTGATGGTGCCAGAGGATAACTTTGATGGATTTGGAGGGACCTTTAGTGTAAATTCCCAGTTATGTATCCCTTCTCATACTGGTAAACAGTTTCTTACAGAAGTAGTGCCACTGACTGTGGTGAGCAGTTGGTCAGACCTGAGGAATTCACATACTGGATCTACATGAGTGTAGGATTCCATTAGACACTATTCTTTCCTTTGTGTTGGAACTTAGCATCTTTGGCCAGTTACTAAGAAGCCAGATGCATTGTGAGGAATGTGGTAGAGCAGGAATCGGCAACTTTTGGCACGTGGCCCGCCAGGGTAAACACCCTGGCAGGCCGGGCCGGTTTGTTTAACTGCTGTGTCTGCAGGTTCGGCCGATCGTGGCTCCCACTGTCCACGGTTCGCCATCCCAGGCCAATGGGGACTGCGGGAAGCGGCACGGGCAGAGGGATGTACTGGCCGCCGCTTCCTCCCGCCCCCATTGGCCTGAGCGGCAAACCGTGGCCAGTGGGAGCTGCGATCGGCCAAACCTGCAGACATGGCAGGTAAACAAACTGGCCTTGCCTGCCAGGGTGCTTACCCTGGTGGGCCGCGGGCCAAAGGTTGCTGATCCCTGTGGTAGAGGAACCTGAAAAGAATAGGACAGCATGAAAACTGGTGGACCAAAATAATATCTAGTGTCACTCTGCTGGAGAAAGTGGAATAAAACCAAAAGGCTGGTCAAAGTTGGAATATGTTGGTCCAGCAAGACACTTACATTATAACTATAAAGGCAGATATAACAGGCCTGAAATATTTTGCATATATACTACCTAACATCCTTCATATTGTATAGATTGTGTACTTTCAGTCATCAGATGTCTTTTGCTTCATAATATGCACTGATTACTGATTTTTTCTTCCACCTATCTGAGTTCCAACAGCTGCAGTATGGTGCCCTGTGCATCAGTCTCTGGATATATGAAAGCAAAAACAGATTAACCAATATAATTGAGCTGAATCTTGCAACTTTGGCTCACTCTCTCCTTCCCTCTTTATTGGGGCAGGGAGATGTCTGGGAAGATGGGGGGCAAAGGGAACAATTCATGAAGGAAAATGAAGTTGCTTGACTATGATAGACTTTGAATCTATATCAGTGGTAGACAGGCTAACAAAGCTGAGAAGAATCCTGCTGTTGTGGTCAGGTGGCAAGTGCTTTGCGAAAAGTGAAATCCTGCTTTTCATAACATTCATACACTGTAAAAATTCATCTTTCCCTTCTCCTCATCCAAATCTAAGTTTTACTCTTAAATGTCTGTCAGCCTGGTTTGGAGTTTTAGTGTGTGTGTGTGTGTGTGTGTGTGTGTGTGTGTGTGTGTGTGTGTGCGCGCGCATGCGGGTTAACCTCTCAATTAACCTAATCATTTGAATTTGTACTAACATTCTTCTTTTCTCTTCCCTTTTGACTTTTTACTTTAGTCAGCTACCTGTTCAAATGCACCTTTTTTTGTTTTATCCGCACACTGGGCTAATCGCTTCAAAAATCTGATTGACAAACTATAACGAGGGCCTTTGCTTGCCCTCCCAACAAATCAGCCAGAGACCTCTTCTGAGTGCAATCACCAGTGCTTTTTATTTTCAGTGCCCGCTCCCACCACCTTCTATTTACAGTCTGCTCCAAACCAGCAACCTGGGGGACAGCTAGCATGTTGTTGCATGCCACTCTGCTCCCGTATGAAGTCTCGCAGATTGTGCTGTTGCTCTGCTTGCCAGGTCAGTAAAGCCTGTCTCTCGGCCTGGTGGGACTTCTGAAAACTTTGTAGGGCCTGCTGCATCTGCTCCTGATGTTTGACCAGCCATTGCAGGGTCTCCTCCATATCCGGGCCGCGAACCATGTTCGCTGGCTCTTGGGTCCCGGACAAGCCCCCATGTGTAACGAGGGCCTTCGCTTGCCCTCACAAGAAATCAACCAGAGACCCCTTTTGAATACTATTGCCAGCTCCCACCACCTTCTATTTACACTCTGCTCCAAACCAGCAACCTGGGGGACAGCTTCTCCAGCCAGCAGGGATGCACAGCCTTTGTCTCCTCCCTCCTTTCTTTTTCCCCCACCCCTTCCTATCCTTCCTGCCAGCCTTATTTAGCCCTCTGGCTACTAAGGCCCACAGGTGCTTCTCTTTTAGCAATTAGGCATGGCATACTCAGCCAGTGCAATAAATGCTTCTGAATTGGAGCTGGGCTAATAGGGGCCTGGCTAAGGACCTCCTGGCCAGCACCCTATTACACGAACTTTTTGAGGAAATATTTAATTTGAATCTATTCTTTACATCTATTATAAGGTACAGCTCTTAAACATTGTGTTTAATTACTCACGCATTAGGGAGAAATCATTGAACACCCTTTCTCCCTCCTGCCCCCAGAAAATAATAAAATAAAACAAGTACGACAGTTGTGTTAATAAGTGTCACATATTATTAAGCTGGACTTCATCATAGATAGCAAGCACGCATTATAATTGGATTTTGACTGGAGTACGCAACACAGAATTGCTGCTTCTCATCTAGTTCTCATCTAGCTCCCTACATCGCCAAATACGCTTTGCTGGTGAAAGGGAGATATCAAGGTCCATGGACTGGCATTGAAATGGATGTCTTCCTTTGCACCCAGCTCTCTATGTGTGTGAGTAATGTACTTTAGTGCCACTCATTACTATGGTAGGAAAGGGATGATCTGTGCAATATAATCAAATGGATATGATGTAAATATGTTTCCCAGAACAATGAGAGGGTGAAAAAGAGTTAATAGGTGACAGGTTGGTTGAATTCTTATTTGAAATTCACATTTTTGCTGTGGGGTTTTCTTATTTTATTATGTATTAGGGTGCCTAGAATCTTGTGTAAGGCTTTTTTTTTAAATATTTGAATAAAAAATTTCATTGGGCCAGATTCTCTGCTGTAAATCAGTATAGTACCATTGAAGTCAATGGAGCTACAACAATGTTCATCAGTTGAGGATCTTTCTTATTCTTAAGTTGCAAGAGCTCAAGATGTGTATATGTGTGTGTATATATATATATATATATATATATATATATATATATATATATATATATATATATATATACATCTTGAGCTCTTGCAACTTACATTGGCTTCAGTAGGATTTGTGGATGCCCAGTGTACCTGAGAATCAGGCCATTTATATTTATATGTCTAAAATATATTTAGGAGCCTAACTTTAGGCATCTAAGTTTAAATGTTTTACCTATAATCTTATCTACAGTTTGTGTACAATGTGACAGCCCATAGCACATTAAGGGTATGCACTAATCCCTATACTTTCATTGCTTTTCAAGGCCTTGGTCCTGATTTTCAAGGATGAATCAAAATCTACCTATGTGAGCAATCCATGACCCACTAGAACAATGTTACTAACAAATCCCAGGGCAAACCATGTGAGAAATAAAGATAGTCTTATTGGTCAGGGGAGCTCATCTCCAGAATGAGCTATTAGTTTAATCCAAAATCTGACCAAATTTAGAACACACTGATCAGTCTCCACCAAATCTAGACTCTTATTTCCCCCCTCTTTTGTATACTAAAAAGCATATATGTGAACAGACTCCTCTATGAAGTTATTTTTGGTGCTTGCCATACCAGGTTGAATCAACGTGGAAATCACTTAAATATTATGCAATGGGGGTCTATAAAAATCTTATAGATGGACTGGATAAAAGCACAGTTGACACTCAACGGTAGTCATGCGGAAAAATCCACAGGCTTCTTTCTGATTGGTTAAACAAGACTTACACAGAGATTTCTAGTTTGTCCTAATCTGTGCTAATCTTTAACCTTTTAAAAAGTCACGGGCATACATTAGATTGCATTAGTTTGAATTTAAGATGCAATGTATTTGCTCCTGGGCAGTTACATGTTGCACTAGGAATGTCTGAACAGGGATAGATATTAGGCTACATCTATACTTGGAACTAGGGCTGTGGTTCCAGGCTCCCATAGACATAGTCATGGTAGCTCTCATTAAGCTAGTTCACTAAAAATAGTCAGGGCCGGCTCCAGGCACCAGCTCAGCAAGCAGGTGCTTGGGGCGGCCAAGGGGAAGGGGCGGTAGGTCAGGCTCTTCAGCAGCAATTCTGCGGTGGGTCCCTCAGTCCCTCTCAGAGGGAAGGACCTGCCGCCGAATTGCCCCCGAAGAAGAAAGCGGCACAGAGCTGCCGCCGATCATGATCGCAGCTTTTTTTTTTTCCCCCTTCTGTCGCTTGGGTCGTCAAAAACCCTGGAGCCGGCCCTGAAAATAGTAGTATAGCCATGGTAGCATGGGCAGTGGTAAGTGATGGCACAGGCTAGCTATGGGATCCAGGAGGGTTTGTACTTGTGGCAGCAATTCTATGATACTGCTCGCAGCTGATGTACTATGGGTGTAGATTTAGTTTGGTTGCTTATACAAAGTGCATCCAAAGGCTGGTGTCTGAACTGCTTGGGTTTATAGAGATGGGGTAGATATATCAGGGCAACACATGTTCTAGCAAGCTGCCTTCATCTCCTCACTACTTGGGCAATAAATACATCAGGAATACCCATACTTATTTTTCTTTGCTACTTCTGCCATATCTGCTTTAATCCTGTCTGGGGATTTTCTTGGGTTTTAAAAAGCAGTCTTGATTGTTGGCTGCTGTTGGCACTTACATTTTTTGGTTGTGTTTTATTTGTATTCCAGCCCCCCACTGCTAAGTTCCACTGTGCTGAGTGGGAGGGAAGTCAGTGGCTGATTGCTCCCTCTGCTGCTACATTCTCACTAATGTACTGGCTAAATCCTGATGTCCTTATTTAGGCAGACTCAAGCTGAAGTCAGGACCTCTGGGCATGGTCTGAATGCAGAAGAGGAAGAAACACAGAGAGCAGAAAGCAGTCTACGTATCCAGGAATACCACAGTGGCAGAATCAGTATTTTGCCTCTTATGACTTAATGCTGCAGTGGGAGAGAGGACCACTATTAGGGCCAGTGGCACAGAGACACTATTTGGGAGGGACAGAAGAAATACAGACACAACTTGCAGGATGAGTGATGAGGAATAAGGGGTCTTTGTGAAGAGAGAGAAATGAAGGGTTGAAGAGAGCAGTGAGAATCACAGAAAGAAAATAGAAATAGGAAAAAGACTGAAAAAAGAGGTCAATGATGAACCATCAAGTTTCTGTGAGGTGCAATGGGCCTGCTATCCCTCCCCAAAGATGCCTTAGAAGATAAGGGAATTGGTCTTCTCAGACCCTTTGAACACAGATGAGTGAATAGCAGGCTATGCTCCAAAAAAAAAAAAAAGCCAATATATCTAGGAGGAACTTGTTGCAGAAGAGATTTATATAGGTGGGGGGGTTGAGCTGGTCAGACTTTTTTATTCCTTTCAGGAAATTGCTTTTTTTTTTTTTTTACGAAACATTAAAAACTGAAAACTTTTGGCCGAAACAAAACAAAACAAAAACTTCTGCTGAAAATGTTTATTCCGAAATGCTTCTGCAGTGCCTCCTTGCAGTTCTAGTTTGGGTGCATCATACCCATATTCTTATCTATAGGCCAGGTTCCCTAACTTGATTACATCTCCCTTGATGCCCCTTTGTTCTCACCTCTTGCAGAACTGCTGTGGTGCATCATGGGATATGAAGTCTGGTCTACTGAGGAGAATGGGAGCATGAGGCACCTGAGCTATGACTTCAGTGAAGCACCATAGTGGCAGGTTGAAATGAAAAAATGTTGGGATTTCAGCTAAATGTTTCATTTCTTGAATGTTTGTTTCAGGGGTGAAAGTAACTTAAAGGACTTACCGGTACACTGGAGTCCTGAGTGGGGCGTGGCCTCAACCGGAAGAGGCTTGGCCTCAACTGGAAGAGATGGGGTCTTTCAAGATTTAAAGGCCTTGGGGCTCTGGCTATGGCTGGGAGCCCCAGGGCCTTTAAAACACCCCGGAGCTACCAGCTTAAAGCTCTGGGCCCTTAAATCACTGTGGGAGCCCTGCCACCTCTACTCCAGGGCGACAGGGCTTGGGCTAGGGCTGAGGTAGTGGTGGCAGGGCTCTGGCGGCGATTTAAAGGGCCCGAGGCTCCAGCCACTGCGGGGAGCCCCGGGCCCTTTTAAGTGCTGCTGGAGTTCTGGCAGTGGGGCTTGGGCAGCACTTTTAAGGGCCTGGGGCTCCCCGCAGGGGCCGGAGCTCCAGCAGCAGGGCTCAGGCCGTGCTTTAAAGGGCCCAGGGCTCCCCGCAGTGGCTGGAGCCCTGGGTCCTTTAAATCACTGGTGGAGAAGCCGGTCCAGTCAGGCACGGCATACTGACTCTTGCCGGTACACCGGACTGGACCGGAGCGGCTTACTTTCCCCTCTGGTTTGTTTGAGGAAATTCCCAGTTTTTTTGCCCTCTCCCCTCCCCGGAAAAGTTTCAGTGGAAAACTTTAGACTAGGGAAAAACAGGATTTCACAAGTTGAGGGACTGCAATTAATTCAGATTAAGTCTGTTTAATACCACACCTTACTTTTATGCATTCTTGGTCTCAAGAAGTTATAACGTTGATAAGCTATTAGATGTCCATGAGGACAGATGTGAGACTAATGCATAAAAAAACAAATTTTATTAAACTCATTTGCTTTGATTGGCTTCATGTCTCTTTTGGTTTAATTTCCACAAATATTCTGCTAAATGAATTTACTCTCAGGAATGTTTTCTGAAAGAGCAAGTTAAGTTCATATAGGAGAAAAGTGATATTATGAATAAATTCTGAAATTTTAATTGTGAGTATTCACGTCAGAAACTTTTATTATCAGGTACCCTCTTCCAGTCAGAGAACAGACCCAATACATCATGACTCTTGCATCCAATCAACAGTGTACAGACTTTGAATTTTTAAATATCCTAAAGGCAATGCTCAAACACAATATACAGACCAAGAATTATTTGCCAAAAACGTTCAGTGAGTAACATAAAAAATATAAAAAAGTGAGGCAATCAGTAGCTGCTCAGACAATTCCCAAATGGAAAAGATACTTATGTTAGAAAACATGGATCAAATCATAAACATTATGTATTTAAATTTTAAATATTTTATGAATTTTGAGTTCAGGGCTTTCTGCCTTATTTATTAATGAGCCTAATTAAGAACATCCCTGAAGCCAGAAAGCAGGGATGACAACTGCTACAATGATGTACAGGAGCCAAAAAACTGTTTAGGTGGAATCAAGTGGTCAGGCTGTTTCAAGTCTCCAACTCTGGAAGCTATCCTGGTTCCGGGGACTTAACATTTTAGAGTTGAACAGATTAAATTGTTGCACATTCTTTCTGCATTCTCTAATTACTTGGGGTTATGATGACTCAAATGCTAGATACAAATGATAGTCATTTTCTGCCTCGCTGATCTCAATAAATCAAACGGGTGACTTTGTAACCTTCAATTCCCTATTTTGTAACCCTTTGTGCTCATTAGATTTCCCCCTCCCCCAACATATGAACCTAATTCAGGAACTTGGCAACACCTCTGGATGATAGGCCTATGGCTTTCCTCTATGACTTTGGAGTACTTGAGGCAAGATACCTATTAAATCCTTTGGGTCTGATTCTCCTTTTATTTTTATCAGTTAGATGGTGGTGTAAAGCCAGAACTGATTTACACTAATGTACGTGAGAGGCAAATCAGACTCTTGTGACTAGAAAGCAGAAATTGTTTCCTTATCTCTAGAAGAAACCCTAGGACCAGAGAGAAAAGCAAAACAGTATTAATCTATTTCTCCAGCACTTAAATATTACAGTGGTAGATGCTACAGAAAAGTCGAGGGAGACAAGAAAGCCTGAGACCCAAGTACCTTAAAGAAACAAGGTTTTGGAAAAAGTGAGAAATATAACAAGTGAAAAATAGCAGAAAATCATATCTAGCATCCATCTGAGCACTGAGGTAGAGAAGTGTACCAGCTTCCAAATTCAACTGAGCCAGTTTAAAAAATCCTAATTTGGTGCGTCTCTCAGACTGTCAAAAATCCTTGTCTGATTCTTAGCATTGCAGCTCCTCAGATTTCGCCCCTGTAGTCATAATCACCTTCAGTGTCACCTTTAGCTCCCCTTTATCTACTTGGAGTGTCTTTTTAATTGGAGGTGGGTGCTCTTTTGCAGTCATCTCTTCTTTAATAGGATGACAATGAAATTGCTTAGATTCCACACCCTGATCATGAAACTGACCTGCTTGTAACAACCTTTGTGCATACCAGTTTTATTCAATATGGTATTTGCTTCTTTGGCCAAACAGGCTTGGTTTTCTTTTGTCATTCACCGTCTTTCTTCATGAGTTCCTTGAATTGGCATGTACAGTTTCTACCTTCTTCATCCCCAATGGTTTCCTCTCTTTCTGACATGAGTTTATGAATACCCCTTCATGTCCCAGATTGACTTGTGAATATATCGAGCCAGGTTAATATTTTCTCCCACCAACTAGAATGTCTCTTCAATCCCTGGATTAATTGATAGATCCATCCAAATTTTGTCTCTCTACAAATTCGTATAATATCTTACTATGGGCTAGTATGCTATACGATATAATATGTTGATAGGCAATATCTAATCTATCAAACTAAAAAAAAATGTTGTAGGAATGAAATTTGAGCTTCATCTAATAAATTGATGTAAAAGTATAGTGCAAGGGTATTTAAAAATACTTTAAAGTAGAAAACTTGTGGGGCAAATCCCCACATTACCACTGCATGCAGAAGGCCTTTTGTTAGCTGTACTGGTATGATTCCACTGTGAAACGGAGGAAGACTGCATGCAAGCCATGTCCTTATCAATGTATCCCAAAGGGAACAAAAGCGATCCTAGAGAACTTTGTCTGGAACTTTGTCTGGATCTTCACATCGTCTGCCTTCTGGTAGTGCTTGTGGATGCTACTTCAGCTTGTGGGCTGAAGTCATTACCACTGAATAGCCTAGTGTGGGTGACGAGAAATCTTCCCCTCATCATCGCTCCCCTCCACTTATATCTGCCCAGTTCCTGATCCAGCTACTCAGACTTTGCAGAGGATTTTCCCCTATGTAAGCTTGTATATGTGTGATAAAGTGTATTATAGCCTTTGATTTTTACTTGATAAAAATGTATCATTAGACAAGATGATATCTTTTTCTTTTGTAAAATCTGCAATGTCTTTGAAATCATTTTACTTGAAGATGGCTGTGTGGCTTTAGACATTCAGATGAAAACACACCTTTTTCACACTCCTTGACCTGCCATTCAACTGCACCTAGAGGTTTCTCATAGTGGAGCTTAGTTGGTGTCATCATTGTTATTCAGTTAATAGTCATTCACATCACTAAACAATGTCACTAACTTGTTTCAGTTCCAATTTTCTTCTCCAGAGAGGGTCACAACTGAGCAGACAGAGCTACTGAATAGTCTGCCATTCCGTCTGTGTGTGGGGGGGGGAGAGGGAGGGGTAGAGAGAGATAATTATTTGGAATATAACTGAGTAATTTACACTCTGACTACTTTCACATGTGAGCTTAACAATAATTATAAAATCGCTTAGTGCATGGAATGCAATTTCATCTTAAATGTTAGGTAGTCAGAGAGGAAAAGAGTAAATAGTTTGAAAATTGCCTAAGGCAGAAAGGAACATAGCTTTGGGCAAAGAAAAAAAATAGATTTACTGTAAAGACTTTACGAAACCATTGAAGTAGAAAAGGAATATTGGATTTTTTTCCCTAGCCTTTCTTGCTTTTTTTCACCCCTTTTGTTGTACCTGAACAAGCCATGATGACATTAATACACTCACATAAAGCAGAAACAGCAGTGGTCTATATTTTTGTTCCTGTTATGAAATCTCATTATGAAACGGGGGGGGGGAGGGGGGGAAAGCAAGTCATACTTAATCAGTATGTCAAGTTCTGTGATAAAATAGAATTGTGATACCGTATTCAAAGTCCACTTGGAAATTAAATGAATGAGTCAGAATACCACTGACTGTATATCTCTTTCTATCATTATCAAGATACTTTTAAAATTTCAAATGTATATATTGATCAGCTCCTGCAATACTCTTCTGTCATTTGGACATGTGATTTTGGTTATCCATTCAATGAGCTGCCCCTTCTGGTGGAATTGGGCTCAATCCTGCAAACCCTCATTCACACAAGTAAAGGTTTGCGAGATCCATCTATGAGCAGTGCCTCTCTGGTGTAATGTCTCTGATGAAAAAAAATACCAAAACACCATTGTTCATGTTTGTTCATCTTGTGTGTGATTGTTCCAGTTTGCAACCAATACTACTATACATAATTTATGGGACTGTGAAATATCATATGTCTTCCCCAAAGAAGAGGATTTTTTTATTTTATTTTACAGAACTCTATGATTTTAAATGAACACAGATTTCATTTAGATTATCATAAAATCTAAAAATAGTCACACAGACTTACCAATTTGATGGGCTGGTTGTGTTGCACTCTATATGATTTTATGAAAATATGCTAATGAGATTGAATATAATGTAACTGAAATATGTTTCATGCAAAAGGTCTCTTGTAAGGTATCATTACAAAGCTTATAATCTACTGAGTGTGGTCATCCTATTTGTATAAATGTATCACTCTTGTATCAGAAACTAGAAATATTAAATAGAACTCTGAGGGCCTATTGTAATTATGAAAAGCGTGGGCCATTAATGGTGGTTTGGAATCTTGATGGCTCCCATCAACCAGGACAATTGACTGTAGATGGCTCTATTTTACTTGTAAGTCTTCCTGTATACATGTGTGCTGGCAAGTGAGTAATGAAGTCTTACAGTGACATTTGATCATGTCACCTGACTGGAATCCATCTTTAACCTGGCTTTTCTATTGAGAAGGAGGGGGTGGGAACCCAGAGAGGGACAAAGGATTCCCACCTTATGCAGAAGATATATAAGTGGGTGGAACAGAACAGACAGGTCAGCCATCATGAGAAATCCCCTAGCTACCACCTGAGCTGGAACAAGGGCTGTACCAGGGGAAAGAATTGTGCCCAGACTAGGAAGGTGTCCAGATTGAAACATCTCTGAGGGTTAGATTTTTATCTGTATTCAAATCCTACTTTCTGTATTTAATAAAATCACTTTTTACTTATTAATTAACCCAGAGTATGCATTAATACCTGAGAGGGGGGAAACAGCTATGTATATATATCTCTCAGTGTTATAGAGGGCGAACAATTTATGAGTTTACTCTGCATAAGCTTTATACAGGGTAAAACTGATTTGTTTGGGGTTTGGACCCTATTGGGAGTTGGGCATCTCAGTGTTAAAGACAGGAACTCTTCTTAAGTTGCTTTCAGTTAAGTCTGCAGCTTTGGGGCATATGGTTCAGACCCTGGGTCTGTGTTGAAGCAGACTGGTGCGTCTGGCTGAACAAGACAGAGTGTTGGAATCTTAAGCTGGCAGGGAAAACAGGGACAGAAGTAGTCTTGGCATATCAGTTGGCAGTCCCCAAGGGGCTTTCTATGATCCAACCCATCACACTGGTGAATTCTTGAAGAAGCCCATTTTAGTCTATCTGAATTCATATTTTAGAAGGCTTAGGTTTATTTTGAACACCCTTTAAGTGTAGCTAACTGCAGTCTTGTGTCAGCATTCACACTTGGAAGAAGATCAAAATAACTTGCAATAGTATGTGTGTGTGTTTGGGGGGGGGGGAGTGTGAGAGAGAAAAATATTGTGCAATAGGGTGGGTTGGTGGGTTGTGACTGGATTTCATCTCCCCCTGAATGTGCTGCTGGAATAAGCACCAAACTAATTTCATCAGGTTGAAATGTAGGTATCTGTAACAAGACAACAAATGCATCAAACAGAAGTATGTCTAAAAGTCTGTAGCCGAAGTGCAGATTAACTAATTAGAAATGCTGTATTCTAATTGCTGAGTCATTTATTTAGGAAGTGTAGGAAGAAGGCAAAAATAGTTAGCTCTTTATGAATGTTTCTGGAAGCAGTATGTTTTGCAGTGCTGTCTGTTGGAAGAGATTGAGTATAAAAAAACCCCAACCCTCCTGAATAAATAAACCTCATAACGATATCCTTACGGTGCAATTACTATATTGCAATACATAACATTTAGTTAAAATATGTCTATGTTGTGTCCAGAAAATAGTTTTGCTGTTGCTTGCATGGAGACAAAACTAAATAGCTTTTACTAGATGGGGGGAGGGATAGCTCAGTGGTTTGAGTATTGGCCTGCTTAAACCCAGGATTGTGAGTTCAATCATTGAGGGATTGATTTAGGGATCTGGGGGGAGGGAACTGTCAGGGACAGTACTTGGTCCTGCTAGTGAAGGCAGGGGACTGGACTCAATGACCTTTCAAGGTCCCTTCCAGATCTATGAGATAGGTATATCTCCATATGTTTTTTTTTTTTAAGTTATATCAGGGATCGGCAACCTTTGGCACGTGGCTCGCCAGGGTAAGCACCCTAGCAGGCTGGGCCAGTTTGTTTACCTGCCACATCCACAGGTTCAGCTGATCGCGGTTCCCACTAGCCGCAGTTCGCCACTCCAGGCCAATGGGCGCTGTAGGAAGTGATGGATGTGCTGGCCGCTGCTTCCCGCTGCCGCCATTGGCCTGGAACGGTGAACCGTGCTCAGTGGGAGCCGTGGTCAGCCGAACCTGTGGACGTGGCAAGTAAACAATCCGGCCCGGCCCGCCAGTGCTTTCCCTGGAGAGCCACATGCCAAAGATTACCGATCCCTGGGTTATGACAAACCTGCAGAATGTTGTGAGTATGCTGATACTTCTGTACATTAATATGTGGACAATTGCCGTGCCTGTAGGGAATTGAATTAATAGTCTCACCTATCAGCAAAACATTAACCTACCATTATTACTGCGCTATAGGTAGAAATAATATATTCAAACATAAGACTTTACATATTACAATGTGAACAAAAGGAAGGCAGCTGATTTACTTGGCTCAAGTCCACAGACTTTCTGCAAATGTCAATATCCTATTTGTCCTCTCTTATGAGATTTAGTACTTCACCTGGGGATTATAAAGTCTCACAAACACCAAGTAAATGACCTTCCCAACATCCCTTTGAGACAGGTATGTATTAGTACAGATGAACAATAGCTTCCTATTAAACTAAGAAAAACAGAGATATGTCAGTTGACTAAGACCACAGAGTGAGTCATTGATAGAGCGGATATAGTAATCAGAAGCCCAAACTACCACCTCCTATTTGTTTGCACCATGCTTAGCACAATGGGTTTCTGATCTTGGCTGAGACTTCTAGGCACTACTGGAATACAAACGATGATAATGTACAATAATAAGCAGGGACTGGGTCCTTTCCCTGGTATCACAATCAGTCTCTAACTATTGATTCTTTTTGTTGTTGACAATAAAGTATTCCTGGGGCTTTGCATTAAAAAGGTAGACTGTCTGAGTTTTTTTGTTTTTGTTTTTAACCTGGGCAGGGTCAGTTCGACATAGCAGCACACACATACCATACTTGGTCTGCTAGAGAGCATATGACTTCATCTTATTGACTTTGGCATAGTAATGGCACTTTCCATATCTGACATGAAATAAGAATATTTATGATTAGATGAAGTGTGTCTCATCCAGTGCACTAAATGCCCCAACAACAACTATATGGGTGAAATAAACTCACACAGAAGAATAATAAAAGAGCATATCACAAAGCGATCACTCTATATCCGATCTCTCAGTCCTCATCCTCAAAGGAAACCTACACTTTGAAAAGAGAAGCCTGGGAGCTTAAATTCATAATGTTACAAGATACTAAAAGTCATAGACTGAATAGAGACACTGTGTTTATGGCTGATTGCAACAATCTATACCCCATTAACCCTCCTCCCCAGCTTTTTAATTTTATTTCCCTTTCCCCTCAATGACTGTAGAAGTGTTAAAAGGTCACTTCACATTGAATAGCTCCTTGAAATATGTAAACTACTTATGGTAAACCAGCTGTTCCAACTTGTATTTAGCTGTGACATTCTGAGTACATTTCTGAGACCTGATGAAGAGCTCTGTGTAAGCTCTTAAGCTAGTCTTTCTCGCCTATGGAAGTTGATACAATACAAGATATTACCTCACCTACCTTGTATCTATGATTAGATAAGACATGAGTCTCTCATCTTTGTTTGTGGTGTGACATAAGATATGTGTGACCAAAGTTGCATATCTTGTTTGTTTGTTTTGTTTAAAATTAATAGGAAGAAGAGTGACATTAAAATCAGATGTAAGGATATAATTAATGGCACATGCCAGAGATTATGCAATTTTGAGATTCAGAATGTAAAATGTGTGTGTCTTGATTTGATACAATTTAACTCACAAAATAAAAAAAAATCATATTAATAATTGACCACATTAATGTATTATCCATTGAATATGTATTAGTTTTTTCAACCATTTTAGCTATTAAAAATATACGTGATATGGATGGATGACAGCTTTCAACCATTTTAGCTATTAAAAATATACGTGATATGGATGGATGACAGCTTACAGTTCTGACTTGACTTTGCTTTCCTAGCGTTAAATCAACCCTTTTGAATTAGCATCTCTCATATTTAAAGGACTTTGTACTATGTTCTTCATCCCAAAATATAGACCCTTTGGGATGCTCATTGTTATCATCTTTTTATTCCTCTTAATTTTCTGATCTTGTGAAATAACAGGGATGAAATACAGGACTCAAAGTGTAATCCCTTTGAAAACCTTCTCTGTAAAGCTGGCAATAATATATTTTTGATATGTAGCTAATTGCAAAACATGAACAGAAGTGATTCAGCAGACAGCACTTCAAAGTTCATTTTCCCATAAAATATTAAGTTTGGTATCTTTGAAGTGTAAAAAATTTCCAGGAAGTTTCTATTTTAAGATTCTCAGAAGTCTTCTGAACTAAAACCACAAGATTTTCAGTTAAAATATTAAAGAATACTGCAATATGAATTATAATATATGAGTATACAATGGAAAAGCACATGTGGTTTTTCATCAGAATAAGGGCTCAATAAGGGTTAAGGTAACTTCTGGAAAATTATAGTGACTACACGTGGCATTTGTGCTGGCTCTTGAAATTAGATTTTTAAGAATGCTGCAAGGATAGGTTATACTTGCATCCTTTGTCCCCTATTCTTACCTGACTTATGCAATGAACAAATGAAGGGTCAAATTCAGATTACCTCTCTGCTTGGACTGATTCCTGCTCCTGTGCCAAGCATCTGGCTTCCCCCAAAAGGCAGAAAGAGATGGGAAGGGGGAAGGCAGAGGAGCACTGCAGTGATTTCAGAAACCAAGGACTAACAATGATCAATGAAGTGGTGGATCTACTTCTCTCCTCTCATGGAAGCTTTTCCCTCTCTGAAGTGAACAGAAGGTCCTAGTCTAGATCTGCAAGGCACTTTTTAATGAGCTGGGACCAACGTGCCTTGAAGACACCTAATCCCTTTGTGACCCTCAAAGACTGTATGTTCCACCAAAATGCTTCAGCTACATTGGCCTGTGCAGGGAATCTCAGGAGTAAGGTTCTTTCAATGTCAGGCCATTAGCTGTGGAATCTTACAGAGACTAACCTGATTTTGTTTACGTGTAATCTCAAACCCCTCACTGTTAGGGTCTTTCTCAGTAATGCTATCTTCCTAGGACCAACCCATAATTAGTGAGACTGGAAAAGGAAAATAAAAGCCAAAAACCTGTGGCAAGCTGCGATGCTTCTTCCATTTAAGGCACACAGAGCCATCTTGGACTATTACATGATGCTTAAATATCATAGTGATAAAATACATAGACCAAAAAAAAAATGGGGCAGCCAAGAGGGATGCAACCACAGTGCCTCAAAATCAAAGTTTACACTCTGCAGATACACAGCCAGAATGTAAGAAGTAACTTTTGGTTTCAACAAGGACCCTCTCTTGATCATTGCTCTAAAGATCTGATGACTTCACAGGGGTGTTTTTGTGATGCCCCATTCATTATTAATATTTATAAAGCACTATGAGATCCTCAGGTACAAATTGCTATAGAAGTTCAAGGTGGTGTAATTGTCGGCTTTTTTTTTTTAAAGGACTGAACTTTAGATTCAGCTTAGCTTAGTTTGGCTTTCACTCATTCTTAATTATACTTTAGTATAGATAGTCTATTGTTCTTTCTCTCAACTGTGTTCTTCTTTTTTATGTTTTTGTTTTATTCCGCTTATTCTATACTCTATATCTTCCATCATATTTCTTTTGATTTTTTTCCACTTCTACTTCTCTTTTAATTACAGCTTCTCTCCTTAGAAGAACAAATTAAACATTTGAACTCACAGAATTAAAATGTGTTCAACATTTAGCAAAAGAGTTTCACCCAGCCTTAAATTGTCTTGAGAAGGCGACCATGTGGCTCTCCCAAAATATCATGCAGGATGAAACACACACAACCTAGGAAGAATTATTCTGTTTCTGCAAGAAAAAAAAGTATACAGAAGGTCCAGGAAACATCTTATGTTTTAACTTACAAAAATAACTTTGAAACATAATTTTGGGGGCAAGGTTTCACCATATGTGGAATATATAGCTAATGTGGAGCCTGGGAATGAATCCTCCAAGTATGGATGAAACATTCATGTGGGAACCTAATGATTCTGCATTAAACCTTGGGGCAAACTGAATCAGGGAGGCAGCACTTCTTGCCAGCAGTTGACCCAAAGTTTCTCCCTCTACCACAGGTGGGTTTCAGTAGATTGAGGTGAACTTGTGTAAGGTAATGCCAGAGAAGGCCAGCTTGATCTTACACAGGGAAATCCCTTGAGGTGTTAGGGAATAATGCTGCAGAATCGACACTCTTTGGTTCCCTGTGTTCCCCTCACAGCCATCCATCCCACGTTTTGCGGAGTCCCAGGCACATGCATGTTGCACAGATGATCTTCCATAGATCCAGAGGGAAGGGAGTATGCCACTTAGGCTCAGTCCCTTCCCTCTTTTGAAAAAATGTTGGCCAGTTTTCACTGTTTTTCAGCTGCGGGAGGTTTTATAAAAGTGAAACCAGAAGGGGTGATTTGGCTGTATTGGCTTGTTTAAGCCTTTTGAATATCTAGACAACTGAAAAGCAGAAGGGTTAAGGATAGTAACACTGAGCTGGTGTGCAATGCCCTTTATTTAAAAAAAAAAAAAATCCAAGCCCAATTGTATTAAACACATTGTCAAAGCTTCAGAGTTCAAGAGAAATAAAACATGTTTTAAAAAGACATTTTGGAGACGGTCTTATGTGGATTGGTGTCACTTTATATTTAGAAAATAGAAAGACTAGATTGAAGTGTCTCTTCAGCCACAGCCTACCCATTAGCATGTGAAATGATGCTCTTATGTGAGATTACTACTCTGAAACTGCTTCAATATGAGACCATGGTGCACCTATTACAGAGACATTACACAATGTGAGGTTTTAGGAAGCTATTTCAATGCAAGTCAATGTGACTCTGATGATGACATAAGATGCCATTGCAAGGGAAGATTTAAGTGAGAAGAAAGGTTTATTTTTTTTTTCCTACAAAGATCCCTCTACATTTAAAAAAACCCACATTCACTGTATACTGTCACAAGATGATTCATAAAAAGAGAGGAATTAGAGACAAGGTAGGGTTTTCATCTTAACAAGTGACAGGACCCAGTAGTTTATGTTAAAGAGATGGAGCATCATAAGTGAAAGAGAAACCAAAACTGTGAGGCATCTGGTGGAGGCTACATGAAGAAGTGCTGCAGGTAGCCAGTCAAGAAGTAGATATGCTGTGAGAAAGGGTGTACGTAGAGTTTAAAAAGCCAGGAAAGTAACTGTTCATGTGGCTCAAAATGTGACTGAAAATCGGAAGGGCTGGGATAACTATGTTCAGGCCTCCTGTATACAAAGGAAATTGATCATGCATCCACCTGACCCAAAAAGAACGATCTCTGCTCAGTGTTCTGGAATGCCAAGATAACAATGAGATGGGTCTGTTTTATAGCCGAGGCACCAAAATATGCTTGACACTTCAAAGTAACCAAATCAAAAGAGCCAATGAATTCAAACTCTAAATGTGCTGTGACAACAATAGAGGGGGACACTCAGAAACAAGACGGGATGAAAGTATAATGTAAAATAATATCACCTGGTTATGAGGTAGTAATGAACCCTTCTTGCTGGTCCTGTTAAGTTTTGTTCTGCTTTCCTTCCCCTCACTTTGAGAATGAATCAAACAGAAATTACTTTTCGGGGAGGGGGGAAGTATTGGAATGAGACGAGAGATCAACATTTCCTAGAATAAGTGCAGGAAGATTATGAAAAAGAAACCTGGAATAGCTGAGCTAGAAAAGGAATTATATGCTGTGTAAATGGAATATCATGATAGGAAAACAAACCTACAGAGAGCATGTGATACTTATATGAGGCTATTATCAAGTGAAGTGTGTGTGTGTGGGGGGGGAGGCTATAAATGCTATGACTTTGGTATCTGTGTTTTATCTTTAAATTACTAGAGGTCTGCTGTGTTCCAGAGGCTGCCGCCATCTTGAGTTCAGCTCAGATGTAGCCTGTTACAGGGAAGTTAGACTCTGTGCTCTCTCTTAAAGACTTGACTTTTATTCTTTCTTGTTCAATTGTTTTCCCTTTAGTGAAAACTCATTTGGATTACAACTACGCTTGATCTTTGTAAAAAAATCATAATGAAACTCTAAAGAAAATTTTATGAAGACAAAATGTTACATATTAAACAGTTTGGAAAATATTACAAACATTATTATACATGAGTGAAAAGGTGAAAGCACTCATAAAGAGTATCTTGCACTAGTCTTGCAAAATGCACCCATTAATCTGGGTGATATAGATAAGCAAGCAAAATATTAGTTTTTGCAAAGCTGCATTAATTTGCCTAGGAAATGATCCTTCGGAGGCCAGGGATGGTACACTTGAAAGGAAAAAAAATTGCCAGTGCAAATCTGGAACATAGTATGTATGATCTAATTGTAATGTGGCAAAGTTCCTGTTGGTATGGAAATGATGCACAAATGAAATAATGCCAATATAGCCAATAGTCTGCTGTTGGGATTAAGGAAATTCCCCCTGGGGAAAAGCAAGTAGCCCTAACTCTGCCACCCTCTGCTGAGGAAAGACTCAATCTCTGTAGTAGTCCCTACAGCACAAACTACTCAGGAGACTCGCCTCCTCCCTAGCTATCCCTGTCCACTTTCTGACCCATGCAAACCAGATCCAGAGCCCCTCAGCAAGCAGGAGATGTGAGTAGTTTGTTTTGCTGTAGCCTGACTCTGGGTGGACACTGGACATTTGACCTCTGGGATCCCATATCTTGGGTTCTGTTAGCTGAACCTGAGGAACAAATCAGGCCATTAGAATCCTGCTCTGGTTTGAGATGTGAACATGCAATCTCCTGATGTCCTTTAGAGCCATGCACATAAGCAAAGTCAGAATATGGTCTACAAGCTCTTTTAAAATACACCTATCTGTTTTAACATAATTCTAAAGCAGTAGAGAAAATCATAGCTGTTGCCAGGATTTATGGCCGGAAAATAGCTGGCACTAAAAAAATAAATTCCTTTCTTTTAACCAGAATGGAAAAAAAAATCACTAGAATCAGTGCAGTACAATTTAAATAGAGATTAATAATATTTAGTGATGCTATTTATTCATTGGAATAATGCAGACTATCTTCTGTGTCATAACTTCAACACATCTAAGTGAAGAATGCTTTGGAAAGCCTCAATATATACCTTATTTGCTGATGTTATTTAACTTTACATGCCTGAATCTTCATTTCATGTTAACACTATTAGCATGTGTGTTAATTAAGCAACTTAGAATTTAAACATCAACCAATTACCTAGTCAAAACCCAAACAGTTTAACATAGCTATAACAAATAATGTATGAGAGAGAGAGAGAGATTCAATGGAAAACTCATTGAATATTTGCAGGTTTATTACCTTAACTGTTCATTGGCATAGTGTAAGGGCATTCCTAATGAAAATGAGCAATCTAAAGGAAGTTATATACAAGAATAAACTAATCAGTTATTAAATTATAAATGCAAGGCGACAGAATATTACTTTGAATTATGCTTCACAATGCAGAGTCCTGGTTTATTCTTTAATAACTTTGACGGATACCTTAGGAGTTACAATTGTGAGTCTTCTATTGCCAAAGGATACAGCCAGTCAAAGCTACTGAAATAAAGCAGAAGCTTTTAAAACTGGAATAGTGTGGCAGCATGTAATGAGCCTGCTGGGCATTTAAACAGTATAAAGTATCACAGTCAAATGCATCCTGCAGGCATTATAAATCAATTTGTGTAACAGAAAACAAACTACAGGCAGCCCCTCTTTGAAATTCACTTTATTTTTTTTTATTCTTTTGTTGCTGGCTTTAAAAACATAAAGATGAAATGCAAGAGGAGACATCACATGAAAATGACTTAAGGGTCAGAGGGCAATTATTAAAGTATTTAGATGACCCACTCAAATACATACAAATAGCGAGAGCATGTCGGAAACTGTTTATATCATAAATGCGGTGTATACCATAAAAAAACCCCAAATCTCTTCTCAGCCACCAGTTTTTCCTTTGTCTACTGGTGCTTACATCATGAATGTCAGTGAATTAACAACGAACGCACACACACAATCCAACATGTTTTATTTGTGGCTCTACCTTGTCACCAGTGCATGCCATCTAGCTGTTATCCTTACTCTGTTATGGCTGACTTGTAACTTGATTTAGGATATTGTAATATAGGAAATATCATTCAGGAGTCTAACATTGATGCTTCTTCAGTGGCTGGTATTATATGAAAGAGATGCCACATGTATCAGAGTTAGACAATAAAAAGGAGGTGAGTTTCTTGTTTTTTTTTGTTTGTTTTTAGTTATATATATATATATATATATATATATATATATATATTAGGAACAAAAATAATTCTGACAATGGTATTGGTCCATTACTAGATGGAAGTGGTAGAATTAATAATAAGGCAGAACTGTTCATTAAATATTTTTGTTCTGTATTTGGTATCTGTGACGGGGTGTACTCAACGCTAGTGGCATCTCCTCCTGGCCAGACTGGGATAAACTCCAGCCGGGCGTTGCACCCTCCTCTGGCAGTGTCTTTCCAGTCCTCCTGTCATCCCACAGACCTCCCTCATTCCAGGAACTGCAGCCTTCTCTTTACGGCTCAGCCCTCAGGCTGGGTCACCATACATGTTTCCCTTCCAGGGGCAGTATAACAAAATCTTTCCAGGATCGACTGTCCCAGTCAGTCCACTGTCCTCTGCCAGGCCTGTGCTACTTCCCCAGTGGCTGGCAGAGGAACCTGGGCCTGCCCTCTATTCCAGGTTCCAGCTCAAAGGCCCTCCAGTCAGCAGTCAAGACATGCACTGTCCTACTATGCTGCTTTCTCCTGAGCCTTCCACTACCTTCTTGGATTCATCCCTCTCTGGGTTCACCAGCCTCCCAATTCCCTCCTCTCAAGGAATAACTGCAGCCTGCCTTAAGAACTTAAGGCGGCCATACTGGGTCAGACCAAAGGTCCATCAAGCCCAGTATCCTGTCCTCTGACAGTGGCCAATGGCAGGTGCCCCAAAGGGAATGAACAGACAGGTTATCATCAAGTGATCCATGCCCTGTCACTAAATCCCAGCTTCTGGCAAACAGAAGCTAGGGATACCATTCTGTTGCCAGCTTCCTGGCTTATAAATTTCCTCCTCAGTTGGGCACCATCAGCAATTAGGTCCCAGCCCTCCCTAGCTTTTCCTACAGATTCAGTCTGACCAGTTAATAGCCCTACTTGGCCACCTTTCAGTCCTGTGTAGGATGGAACCCCCATGACAGTATCATATGGTGCTGATAAATCTGTCCATTCCATTAGTATTTCTGGAGAAAGTAATATAGAAGCTCTAAAAGCTAGAACTTTTAAAATCAGTAAGTCTAGATAACTTGCATCCAAGAGTTTTAAAAGAGATGGGAGAGGATATTGCTGGACCATTAATGTTGATTTTTTTCAATAAGTCTTTGAGCACTGGAAAAGTTCCAGAAGACTGGAAGAAAGCTAATGTTGTACCAATTTTTAAAAATTATAAATGGTCTGACATAGATCCTGGGCAAAATAATGGACTGGCTGATACAGGACTTGATTAATAAAAAATGAAAGGAGGGTAATGTAACTAATGCAAATCAACATAGATTAATAGAAAGTAGATCCCTTCAAAATAATTTGATATATTTCTTCTGAGATTACAAATTTGTTTGATAAAGGTAATAGTGCCGATGTAATGTACTTAGACTTCTGTGAGGCATTTGACTTAGTACCACACAACATTTTGATTAAAAGAAACAATATAAAATGTAACATGGCACAAATTAAATGGATTAAAAACTGCGTAATTGATAGGTCTCAATGTAATTGTAAATAGGGTATTGTTGTCAAGCGAGTGTGTTTCCAGTGGAGTCTCACAGGAATCGGTTCTTGGCCTTACACTATTTAATGTTTTTATCACTAACCTGGAAGCAAACACAGTCATTAATGACAAAGTTTGCAGATAAGACAAAAATTGAGAGGGGTGGATAAATAATGAAGAGTACTGGTAACTGATTCAGAACGATCTGGTAAACCTGGCACAAGCAAACAATACGTGTTATAATATGGCTAAATATATACATCTAAGAGCAAAGAATGTAGGCCATACTTACAGGATGGGGGAACTGTATCCTTGGAAGCAGTGACTATGAAAAAGATTTGGGGGTGATGGTAGATAGTCAGCAGGACACGAGCTCCCTGAGTGATGCTGTGGCCAGAAGGGCTAATGCAATCCTGGGATGCATAAATAGGAGAATCTCAAGTAGGAGTAGAGAGGTTATTTTATCTCTCCGTATTTGGCACTGGTGTGACTGCTGCTAGAATACTGGATCCAGTTCTGGCATCCTCAATTCAAGAAGAATTTTGATAAAGTGGAGAGGATTCAGAGAAGAGCCACAAGAAAGATTAAAGGATTAAAAAAAAACATCCCTTATGTGAAAGACCAAACTCCTTGAGTCTATTTAGCTTCACAAAGAAGGTTAAGGGGTAACTTGATTACAATCTATAAGTATCAAAACAGGGAACAAATATTTAATAATGGGCTCTTCAATGTAGCAGAGAAAAGTGTAACATGATCAAATGGCTGGAAGCTGAAGCTAAACAAATTCAGACTGGAAATAAGGCTGACCTAAATTTTGACAATGAGGGTAATTAACCATTGAAACAACTTACCAAGGCTCAGGGTGGATTCTCTATCACTAGCCATTTTTAAATCAAGACTGGATGTTTTTTCTTCAAGTTATGCTCTAGGAATTTTGCGGGGGATGTTCTGTGGCCTGTGTTACACAGAAGGTCAGATGAGATGATAACAGTGGTTCCTTCTGGCCTTAAAATCTGTGAATCAGTATAGCAGATATCAACTCACTCTCCTCCCCAGAGTACTGTATGTCTAATACATACTTTATTTGGCTATATAGGTGGGAATCCAAACCACTGCTGTTCTTAGTTATACAAGCAATAGTGCAAGTGTAAGTAGGTACTCCAAACAAATTTAAAAAATTAAAATATTTCAGAAGTAGTATGTATAATTAACCTTTGGAAATCAATGCCTTTGTATATTGTTGAAATTATTGGACATTGATATGAATTAGATTAGCATCTGCATTTGGGATAAAGTTACAAGGACTATCTTGCTTCAGGATATAAGCTGATCGCCAAGTCAGGTTCTCCTGTGGTATCTCATTTCCTAATTAGGTACACAATATAGTAATTTTACTGTCTATGCTGAGGGCATCGGGATTGTTCACCTTCTACAGAATAAAGCATTGAATTCTAGACACAAAGGGGAGGTTCATGTATAGATTTTCTTAATTGGAGGAATTCCTTTTATACGCTCTATAGTTAGTGAGGATCTAATCTCAAATAGTTTGGTATCTCAGTTCAAATAGGAAACCAGCAACTCACATGCTTATTTACGTGTCAAAGGGGTAGCCGTGTTAGTCTGGATCTGTAAAAGCAGCAGAGTCCTGTGCCAGCTTATAGACTAACAGACGTATAGGAGTATGAACTTCCGTGGGTATTCACCCACTTCTTCGGATGCATCCGAAAGCTCATGCTCCTATACATCTGTTGTGTATAAGGTGCTACAGGACTCTTTCATGCTTATTTAAAATTCTCTGAACTTCTTGGGTCTGCAAAACTGGTATGGAACATCTATGAATTAGAACAGCCTTTTTTCTGAGGTATTTTGGCTTTTTTCCCCTCATCTTTTGCCAGAATCAGATGAAGAGAAATGCAAATTAATGGAGGGGGGAGGGAATAAACAGAATTTGAGCCTCAGAATTGTTTTGGTTTAGGGTTAGTTCAATATCCAAGAAATTTTGTTCATCCCTAGTTGTATCACTTAATCAAAAATCAGTGAGTTAAGACTGAAATGCACACTTAATTCAGAATTGATTTACTAGCCATTACTTTATTGCAGCATGTTGTAGTTTCTATTAAATCTATTTGTTATTTTGTTCTAGAACTGATATCAGAAATATTTTATCTCCAAGGCCTACTTTGGACACCTTTTTTTCTAGTATACTAGTCTATGTATGACAACTTATTATTTATTAGGAAAATATATACAGCTTGTGACTATAAATGTCCCATTTCAAGGTATAAATCGAACACCTTGCAAATTTGCCTGTTGAGGTCAGACGCTGAAAGTTATATATTTAAGTTAATGGAAAATATTCTTCTTTTAAAATACTTAGGTGTATCTTGAAAAAAAATTGATCAATAGAGAATGGTAATTTCCCATATTATGGATCTTTAACAGGAGTTTCCATGTGATGGTGTTGGTGGGAATTGCAGTCATAGTTTCACCTGTGAGAGATGATAGGGAAGTGACTCAAATTCAGGGCTCTGTGCTCAGACCATACTGGACTATATGCCAATAGAAAGCTTATTCATTACCCTAGTGCTGTTTGGGATTGTCTGGCACAGACAGAATTAACATCCAGTTAGGAAGTGACATTGGCAGTCACATGAATATCTACTATCATGCTGTTGCCAAGTGAAAGAGCCACCATTTCTTTATAGACTGGGAGAACCGATCCTTATCTTGTAGTGGGTCTAAACATTTTGTTAAATGTTGTTTTGGATTTATGTAATAAGGGCCTGATACTGTATTCTCCTAAACATCTGAGTCCCTTTTACTCCAGTGAGACTCCTTGAGCAAGGACAACTTGTATAAGAGTTGCAGGATCAGACCTAAGTTGAAGTTTCTAATTACTAAACATTGCTAATGACAGTATACAATTCAGATTGAAGTGAATATAGTGGTCCATAGTTCATATGAACTAGACACCATCTCCAAAAATGACTCGTAATACCAATACTTACCTCACTACCAGAAAGTGATCCATATATTTGCCAGTATAATATACTTTATTTTTAAGCAACATGATCTGACAAATCACTGAAAAATTAAATTGAAAAAAGAAAGTGCATATTTCCCACATTAAATTCTGCTTGTAGTTTCAAAGCATAACTACAAAGGCACTTCTGAAATCATTTATGGGATAAAATCAAATGTAGGCCCATCTCTGTGATGTGATCTTAAAAGGCTTTTGGTAATTTGTGACTATATTTTGATCTTCTGGAATGGGGGGTGGGGAGGAAGGAGGGAGACATAATAAAAAAAGCCACAACAACTGACCATTGAAGAATTCAGTAAATACCAAATTGTTCAGTATTCTAGTCAGAAATTCATCAATTAATGTTCAATAACACTGGTCTACAATTTTTGAGCAGTCGTCTGCTTCAGAGATAAAATGTGCTATTTATTATGTATTTTGATGTGCTGAATTCAAATATGACAATTAAAAAACAACTGATTGGCTACTGTTTCTAAGATATATTTAAGTTTTTAAATGTTATGCCTATGTATATTGTGTAGATAGTAGAGTTTTAATCATAAATTGTAAACCTAGGTCTTTTCATGTGTTTATGGTTGCTTTACATGATAATATTTCACCTGTCCTATTTATGTAACACTTTAAAAATCAGCAAAAGGGTTATATGAATAAAATGTATTATGAAACAAAAGGCAAAAAACTATTATGTACATAGTTTAGTCCTATTCAGTGTCTACTCGGTGCTTCTTGGCTTGTCTCTTGTATTCATTAAATGGAGCATCTCTTGTCACTGTCCAGCAATAGTCTGCAAGCACTGATGGGCTCCATTTGCCCTGATAGCGTTTCTCCATTGTTGAAATGTCCTGGTGAAATCGCTCGTCGTGCTCGTTGCTCACTGCTCCGCAGTTCGGTGGAAAAAAATCTAGATGAGAGTGCAAAAAATGTATCTTTAGTGAAATGTTGCAACCAAGGCTTTTGTATGCCTTGAGGAGGTTTTCCACCAACAACCTGTAGTTGTCTGCCTTGTTGTTTCCGAGAAAATTTATTGCCACTAACTGGTAGGCTTTCCATGCCATCTTTTCCTTGCCACGCAGTGCATGGTCAAATGCATCATCTCAAAGAAGTTCACGAATCTGAGGACCAACAAAGACACCTTCCTTTATCTTAGCTTCACTTAACCTTGGAAATTTTCCATGGAGGTACTTGAAAGCTGCTTGTGTTTTGTCAATGGCCTTGACAAAGTTCTTCATCAGACCCAGCTTGATGTGTAAGGGTGGTAACAAAATCTTCCTTGATTCAACAAGTGGTGGATGCTGAACACTTTTCCTCCCAGGTGCCAATGACTGTCGGAGTGGCCAATCTTTCTTGATGTAGTGGGAATCTCTTGCACGACTATCCCATTCGCAGAGAAAACAGCAGTACTTTGTGTATCCAGTCTGCAGACCAAGCAAGAAAGCAACAACCTTCAAATCGCCACAAAGCTGCCACTGATGTTGGTCATAGTTTATGCACCTCAAAAGTTGTTTCCTGTTGTCATAGGTTTCCTTCATATGGACTGCATGACCAACTGGAATTGATGGCATAACATTGCCATTATGCAGTAAAACAGCTTTAAGACTCATCTTCGATGAATCAATGAACAGTCTCCACTCATCTGGATCGTGAACGATCACACCATCGATGTTGTTGCAAGCTACAAGATCACCTTCCATGAAGAAGAATGGGACAAGATCCTTTTGACAGTCACGGAACATGGAAACCCTAACATCACCTGCCAGGAGATTCCACTGCTGTAGTCTGGAGCCCAACAGCTCTGCCTTACTCTTGGGTAGTTCCAAATCCCTCACAAGGTCATTCAGTTCACCTTGTGTTATGAGGTGTGGTTCAGAGGAGGAGGATGGGAGAAAATGTGGGTCCTGTGACATTGATGGTTCAGGACCAGAAGTTTCATCCTCTTCCTCGTCTGACTCAAGTGAGAATGATTCTGGTGCATCAGGAACAGTCAGTCCTTCTCCGTGGGGTACTGGGCGTATAGCTGATGGAATGTTTGGAAATGCACAGTCCACTTTTTCTTCTTTGACACACCTTTCCCAACTGGAGGCACCATGCAGAAGTAACAATTGCTGGTATGATCTGTTGGCTCTCTCCAAATCATTGGCACTGCAAAAGGCATAGATTTCCTTTTCCTGTTCAACCACTGGCGAAGATTTTGTGCACAAGTGTTGCAGCATATGTGTGGGGCCCACCTCTTGTCCTGATCTCCAATTTTGCAGCCAAAATAAAGGTGATAGGCTTTCTTAACCATAGTGGTTATACTATGCTTTTGTGATGCAAAAGTCACTTCACCACAAATATAGAAGAAGTTATCTGCACTGTTCACACAAGTACGAGGCATTTCTGCTCATTTTGGCTAAACAGAAATGTGTCCCTTTGCAAAATCAAACAGTGACAAATAAGAGAGCATGACACCGTATGATTTCTAGAGCTGATATAGGGCAATTTGTTCAGCAGAGTGATGTAAGCTTCGGTATGATTGCATCATCCATGACTTCTAGGAATAACTTGAGTCAATTCATATCATGTATGACACAATACCAGCTTCAGATTGCATCATTCATTGTTTTGTCTAAAAAGCAAGTACTGTCCAAACCCAGTCATAGATTTATTCCTAGATCCAGTCAAAGATGTATTTTAGTCATTTCTGGTTTAAATTGAGATCCCTTCCCTTTATAACTCACTTATCCTCCGCCATTCCCAAGTCAAGGGTCGTATATACTGACCCAATAGCATATCTTGAAAACGAGAGCCAATCAACAATTTTAAGCATCATTTTCTTTCTCAGTGACCCAGAATTAGTAAAGTTTGACTACATTTATTTCAGAAGCATTTTGGCTGTAGAGCAGTGTAATCAATCATTCAGTTACTGGTTTATTCTAGGTAGAGATATAAGTATACATGGACAATTAATGGGGTATACATTATTTAACCATTGAGAAAGCACGGTTACTGCTAAAAGACTCTTTTCATTATTTTTTTGTGAAATGGAAGCTGGTAAACTTCATTAAAGATGAAAATGGTAGAAATTCATAACACGTTAAGAGTGAAAAAAGCATAGAAAAGTGTTCCATTATTATGGCTGACCTCCCATTTGGGGCTGCAATTGGCTCCCCACGTTTGTGCCCATGGTTCAGTTGTGGGTAAATGCATTTCTAAGTTCCTGATTGTGGATGCAAACCAGCTACTTAAAGATGCAAATTGTTTGGGGACCGACCTGTGCAACTGTTACTCATGGTGAAGTCAATTCGGTTACACACCAGTAAGGAAGCATACACCAATGTAAGCATTCCACAATTGGGACCCACAAACACAGATTTGTACCCATTCACAAATTTCACCCACTAGCTAAAAAGAAACGCTGTCATGTATAAGTCACATTACACATGCATCTCTGATAGTGTTTGTCTTACCTGCCCAAAGTTTGTTTAGCTAGGAGTCATTGACTATTTGCTTGCAACATGCTTCCTCATTCCTCATAAATATCACTTCCATTAGATAAACAGCTTAGTAGTACAGGGAAGTATTTCTGAGGCATCTGACCTCATTTAGACATGGGAAATGTAAGAGAACAACAATGCAATAAGAGCGAAGTGAATTCAGAACTGTGCTTACAGTAAAAAAAAGAGTATGAAGTAGTGAAATCCATCAGGGAGACAAAAAAGGCCCCAGCATTAGCCCAAGGTTTATATATTTCCATATGAAATATTTTTGGAGCTCTGATTTTGCAGTTTCAAGCTAAAACATGTATATAATATTAGTAGGTTCTGCATCTGCTGGGGATAGAGTAAAACACACTTAATATATCTAGGTATAAAATGTTCACACTTGGTTGCCTAAAATTAAGTGTGTTGATATGAATTTAAGCTTGAAAATACTGGCCTTAGTGTGGGTAACACTTACTTATATGGTCCCTTATGTTGATTTCATATTTAAAATACCTGATATAAATAAATCTTTTGCAATCTTTTGAGTAAGGTACATGGAAATCTTTGTTGTATTTTATAGCAAGTGTATCGTTCTCTTTAGTTACTCTGGAGATGCCCATAGTGGTAAAACAGCAAACTACTGTATTTTGTCACAGATAAAAATTTGGTCTTAAGGTAATGAGAAGTGCTTTCTTCACTCACAGTAGAGTATTGTGAGTGCTGCATGAAGTGGGTCAGGATTTAAAAAAAAACTTGTATTCACTTATGCATAAGTCACACAACACCAATTGCAGCTATCAAAGTAGAAAGGATATGATTATTGTCACCATGCCCAAAATATGATCAGTGAGTACAGAGATCAGAGAATCCTAGGAATTAGAGATGTGTAGTCCAGATTTAAATGTCTCTAGCAAGGGATCTTCCACCATTGATCTTGGGAGATAATTCAAGAATACAACAGGTCTTAATATACGGAAATATTTCTAACATTCAACTTAGCATCCTATGGTTAAGACAATGTGTCCAGAAACAGACACTGAAAGCTACGCCTAAGATGGTGTAAATTAGTGTAACTTCACTAACATCATTGGAGCTATGTCAATTCACCTCAGCTGAGAATCTGAGCCAGTTTGACAGGCGTTTTCCTTTACTCTTCCTACCTTCTTTTTTATTTTCTAATACTATTTCCACATAAAGCGTTGTGCTAATCCATTTGATAAGCAGAAGATTTAACATGTGTTATTGACTTTGTCCTGAGGAATATTTGAAATCCCTCAAAAAAAATGACGTCTATTATTTGAAACTTTCTCTTCACAAACCCATCATATTCTGTAGTGCCTTTAAGGATCCTGGCATTGTAGGTGAAGCTGTCTGGCTCCTCTTTCCAAAAGGGAGGTAACCAGTATATGTAAGGTGCCCTTTCAATGCAGATTCCAGGAGGATGAACAGACAGACTGCTATTCAGATTTTGCCATGAGGACTTTGCTGAAGAATAATCACTAACTTTGAAAAGTAATAGGATAGATGAGGGTTTGTTTGGTGTTTTTTGTTGTTTTGTTTGCGAGTGAGCTGGGATTAAGTGTAAAATATGAAAACTCAGAAGAGAGCTTGTTTTTGATGAGCTGCCTAAATTTGCAGCAGAAGGATTTTACGGACATCATCTAGTAGGGCTCTAGAGAATACTAGCTGATAACACAAAATCCCACCAATACTTTGAAATGATAAAACTGCTTGTTATCACACTAATCATTATCTCCAACAACCTTTTGTAGCTTACATAATAGGCTTTTGATGTCTATGGGTCAACCTTCTCAGTCCTGGACTCAAGTCCCTGAGATGGTTTTAATGAGGTAATACTGACTTCAGGGAGATATTATGATGGATCTCAATTCAGTTTTACTGTTAAATCCAAGATGTATGAAAACAGATATTTTAGAAAACTGTGGAAGCTACTATATTTCAGTCAGTTGATGTTAAATTAAGGATGCCCTGGTAATATAAACTGCTAGATGCTATATACATCACACTTCTTTATACAGCCCAGCTGTTAAATAGCAGAAAAATAGGATAAAATATGAAGCAAACAAGATAGTTACCTGACCTCTCAATTGAACCTCCAAACTGTGTTTTATGCTAAGATTTCACCATAAGAACTTCATCTTCATATAGTGCTACATCATGAAAAATGAGGGGAAGAGTCATAAAACAAGAGCAACATTTCTGACATTACAAATATAGCCTCATCCATCTTATTTGTCTCTGTCCAGACAAAAAAGTTTATGAGCACCAGCGTAAATATTTATTTATGTGGCATAACTTCATACACTACCAAACCTCGAGGCATTTACTAAATTATTAATCAGTCAGTAATCCATGCTCTGGTTGACTTCACTGTATATTTGGGCCATGGTATTTAATGAGGTAATGAAGTATTTAATTTAGCAAATGACCCTTCTTGACCTATTGAATGTTTGCAGGAATAAGTAATCAGCAAAGTGGAAAGGGAAGAGTCAGCAGTACTCATAACATCTGTCTGACTTTGGCTGTGGATTTATACAGAATTTGGTCCTACCTGATCAAAATTTCTCCTAAGTAACAAGGGAAGACACATTTTGCTCCATTGTGCCATTTCTGTTTCTCTCAAAGCAGGGTTTTTGAACACTGATACCACTACCAGGAATGCAGAAGAAATAGCCAGTTTGGGGGACAGTGGTTTGAACACCGCATGCAGGCAAAGTACACCTCTACCTTGATATAACGCTGTCCTCGGGAGCCAAAACATCTTACCGCATTATAGGTGAAAGCGCGTTATATTGAACTTGCTTTGATTCACCGGAGTGCGCAGCCCCACCCCCCCCAGAGCACTGCTTTACCGCGTTATATCCGAATTTGTGTTATATCGGGTCACGTTATATCGAGGTAGAGGTGTACATATAAATTGCGTTAGAAGCATGTGGCAGGCTGCACACATAGCACTTTAAAAAAGAAAAGATTGGAAGGACATTTTTGAGTGAACTGTTCTAACATGTTAAGGCCATTTCTTGTAGAGGGCAAAATCCTGCAGTCTCCTGAGGGCCTAGTCCTGCTCTCCTTGAAGTCAATGACAATTCTCACTGACGTCAATGAATACAGGATCCGGCCCTATTCTAACAAGATATTGAACTACATGAAACAGATATGATGATTAGATCATTTTTCCTACACACCCAGGGGACGAGATCCTTGCTTCTACCTTTACAGTTGAATTATTATGCTTGAGAGGAGGAAGATTTCTGAATCTAGTTTTGGAGGGAGTGGTGTCAGTGTAATGATTATAAGAAGTATACGGAATCTTTTTAAAGGGGATAAGGCAATATGCCGCATTTATTGAGAGTACAATTTAAGCACTGAAATCAGCATATGCTTACACACACACACACACACACACACACACACACCAAAAGGTTCTGCAGCTGGATCTTATAGTTACCAGTCCTTAGGGTACGTCTTCACTACCCGCCGTATCGGCGGGTAGCAATCGATTTATCCGGGATCAATCCCCGAATGCGCTCACTGTTGACTCCGGAACTCCACCAGAGCGAGGGGCGGTAGTGCACTCGACAGGGGAGCCGCGGCCGTTGATCCAGCGCCGTATGGACCCCAGGTAATTCGATCTAAGATACTTCAAATTCAGCTACGCTATTCGAGTAGCTGAAGTTGCATATCTTAGATCGATCCCCCCCCCTTGTGTAGACCAGCCCTTAGTGTTGCTTGGTCAGTTCCAGTGGCCAGCTGAAACTGCACACGAGGGAGGGGAGCTGGGCCTTTGTCAAATGCGTTCGAAGCTCTGATGTTGATGCAGAACGAACCCAAAGTCCCATGGCAATACACCCTTCTTTTATACTGATAAGTTCCCATACAAGTCTATGGACCTTGCTGTGTCTCACTACAGCTATCAGTCATGAGGTATTCAAGGTTGCTCTTAATTAGCATTATTTTGAGTTGTTACCAGGAAGATCCGCAGCTGTTTCTTATTTCATCTCTTTGGCTCAACTCCTTATCTCGTCCTTGGGGTGTATGCCTTTGCTTTAGGGTCATCAATCTGCCATCCAGGTGATTAATAATAAAGTTGGTGCCTCTTTACTCCTCCACTCTCTTCTTGACCATCTGGCCCAGTTGTTCTTTCTCAGTTAATTACCATACATTCTTCACTCACACCAAACAGTAAATAAGGCAATTACAGCCATAAAACTTCTATCCTTCTAAGAACAATCATTAACACAATCAGTAAAACTCAGAACAATTTCTTCTTACTAATTCAAGGCTACAATTTCTTCTTACTAATTCAAAGATAGCAAAATGGAGTATAAGGCAAAATAAGCAAAATGGAGTACAATTTTACTTGAGATAATTTCTTCCCATTAGGCTTTTGGCCTACACCAGGTACAATGGGCAAGGGGGCCCTGTGGTATGGCAGTGTAAAGACTGTGAACATGGAGGACGATTGCTGGCCAATGACTCTTTGTGTGTTTATTGTTCATTGTATTGTGACTCGGTGGTGCTCTTCACTATGAGAGAATGCATGTATGTATTACTGCTTGTGCTAAAGGAGATCTCATATGTTGGCATAAGTAAGTCCTTAATCCTTCTTGTAGGACAGTCACTACAAGGCAACACCATCCATACAAAGCTAAAGTATTACTAAATCTCATGGTCCTGAACCAAAGCGCATAGCAGTCAATGAAAAGACTCCATTACATTTAAAGGGCTTTGGATCAGACTCTTCAAAATTTGGCTAATCTCATCTTTCAATGATTTTCATTGAAAGAATGAAGACCAACTTTTCATGCAATTAATTATTTAATAATAAAAGTTACTTCACCTGTGCACCAGGTTTTCAAACAGTGGATTTGCAGTGAAGAATATCTTCAAAACAAAAACAAAATTACAATAGCTTTAAAATTGTTTTAGATTTAATCAGTGTTGCATATAATGGTACTCAGATAGGACTGCATAAAAACAATCCAAAATGAAATACGTAACAAAATCTCACACCAGCATATTGTTTGAGATCTGATGCACTGCTTGT
Source organism: Chrysemys picta bellii (assembly GCF_011386835.1). Classification (NCBI taxonomy): domain Eukaryota; kingdom Metazoa; phylum Chordata; order Testudines; family Emydidae; genus Chrysemys; species Chrysemys picta. The sequence goes on along the minus strand of NC_088798.1, from coordinate 46,509,059 downwards.
TAACATTCTAGGTCAGAAAATAAATAGGGTTAGTTTGAGGTACCTTTCAAACAGCTCCAAATGCTACCTCTGACATGAAGCATGACATGTTTTCTGAATTATAACAACAATTTATCCTCTTTTGCTAGCTTCTTCCTCATATTTCCCCAGAAAAAAGAAACATAACAAGCTACTTTAACAGAGTACCATTAATGAAGCAGACTCTTTAGATGGAGACCTAATCTCATACACACAATCAATGTGTTGCGTTATAATAAAAACATGAAAAAGGTGAGATTTGCAAAAGTTGTCAGTGGTGACCTGATTACATAGAAATCAATAGTAAAATTCTCGTTGGATCAAATAGGTCAGCTCTGAGCACTTCTGTAAATCTCACCCATAAGAAACAATCCTGCAGCAACAGAGGGATGGGCTAGTTGAATTGATAAGCATTTTTCATCTGTAATGTCACTGAGCCAAATTCTCTAGCTCAAGTTCAGGGCCACAAAAAGTAAAATGAACAGAGCTGATTTTTGTTTCAAAAAAATTTTTTTTTAAGATTTTTTTAACGTGGATCAGAAATGTCAAGTTTGCTTTTCCCTTGCTTTTCTGGAGACTTCTGGGGGATCTTAGATGTGTACTGCAGCTCCCATATCTTATTTGAAAGGGAGGAGATGTTGTATCTTTCACAGAGACAATCTTTTCTCCAAGAGTTTAAGCATTGGAGTTAACTAGATGCTAGCAAGATCTATGATTTCCCCCCCTAAACTGGATTGAAAATCCCTTGCATTTCCAAATTCCTTGCTTTTAGTCTCTTATCATAAATCTAAGGGAGAAAAAAAAGTCTGAAAAAATATTTTTCATAAAACTCTATCAGGTTTTCTCTCTCTTATTATAAAAGCCTAACTTTCTTATACTTAGCAATTCACCGTGAGGACAGTGTGTCACACATATAGAGACAGACAAAATTTCTTGAAAAAATCATGATCTGAACTATCACTAGAGTGTTATAGAATTTTTATTTTAAATGCAGCTCCAATTTCCCCTATTTTTCTATTTCCAGTTCTGGCCTACTGTTGTTGCCCTGGATCAGAAGTTAAAAAAAAAAAAAGGCTTTTCTCTCATAAACTCCAGATTATTTTTGCAGACTTGTGAAGTTCAGATAAGGTTAAGATAAGACTTTGAACTTTTAGGTATTTATCCAAACCAAATCAGACCATTTGGTTAACCCTGTCCACACACATACTCACAACTTTGCAGTATTTAAGGTAATGAACTTCTATGTTAGAATAGAGAGATACAAAACAATAAAGTAACTAGAGAAGACAAATAGGGGGCAAAGAAAGTCCTCATTGAAATACATAAGTATAATGGAGAAGCAGTAAAAGACCCTAGTATATGCTATGACATAGTGCTAGAACAGCAGCATACAAAGTAGATGAAATAAAAATAAAATTATATAACTATCACATCATGCCCTCCTTTGTGTATTGAGATTCTGATCATTGCATAAGAATGAAAGAAAATATATAGAAATTCATAAAGGCTACCAAGAAAGGTAAGAAGGCCAATCCAAAGACTAAAAACTATGAGCTATAAAAGCAAATCAAGTTTTATATAGTCTGAAAAAATACAGTTATTGATCACACGAACTTTTACACAGTGTGGATAATTTCAGTTTAGGGAACAATTTCACTGGAGGAGGGGCAAAAATTTAGAATAGGACTCATGAGCACTTTCTCCAATTAAAAAAAATATAGATGTGATCCTTCTCAGACAGAGATGCTGGTATTACTCAAGAAAAAATTAAATGTTTTTTGTGAGGAAAAGCAGTATTAATGAGAGAATGTTTTTATTTTGCTTTCAGGTAACATAATCCTTCTTTATGTTCAGTTGAGTGCTCTTAGATGCTGTTACAGTGTGTGGGGTATACCACCAGTGTAGAGACAGTAATTAAAAATGTTTATAGTTACAACTGCCTTGACTTTAAAGCCAGAATCATTCACAATAGAGCCACAGGCTCCTGTGAAATTGTCACATCCCTAACATCAGTAACATGAAGAAGAGGGTTTTTTTTATTAATCTAATTTTCTATTGTAACATCAGGGTTATCCAAATGAATGAGGCAGAGCCATGTTATCTAAAAATCAAACAAACTTTCATGCGACCGAGCCTCTGACCCTTCAGCACCTGTCACCCCCGGGCCTAGAGCAAGTGGCAGTCAGCATCTTTTCTCCCCCTGCCAAAAATGCTTTGTTTCAATCCTGTTCTCTCAGCCGCTTTCTCAAACCACATCCACCTGCAACTCAGCTAATGGGAGAAAAGGCGGCCACTACAGGAAAAATTCAATTAGTTACACTAAGGAGAATCGATGGCATCACAGAATGGTAAGAAGTATGTTAACCTTCACACTACCTTAAAACAGACTTGTAAAAGCCCAAGATTTTTTCCAAAATGGCTAGTGATTTTGGGTGCCAACCTTTGGACACCATAAAGAGGCTTGTTTTTCAGAAAATATTGAGCACCTGCCCCCTGAAATCACACACCCCTTAAAATGTTTCTAAATGAGTACCCCAAAAATAAGGCATACCAAAGTTACTGATCACTTTTGAAAATCTTGGTCCTTAGCTTTAGGTTGAATTCATGGTTTTAGCCATACAATTCTGTATGAATGATCAATGAGATAATGTAAACTAAAGGGGTGAGTGGGGAGTTCCATGTGCAGAACAGACAAAGGATATAATGATTAAAGAAACAAATGGTTACAAAGGTCTTGTAGGGCATCTTAAAACAAACATAATTTAAGTTGCTGATTTAATACTAGAATTGTGTTAAACTGTAGCATACTACTTCCAGCAGCAAGTTTTGCACATAAAAATATGGGTGAACAGGTTCAAATGAAATAAGAACAATACTGTAGCCACTACTTCCCACACATACATACACACCACTATCACAACCCCACACAAGAATCACTATGTTTGTTTGTATACAAACCCAAACCAATCCTTTCCTGAGGTCGTCAAATATTCTGATTTTTTGAAAAAAACCTTCTGGTTTCTGTATGTGTGTGTGTCAGTGATTGATGCTGAGCATGTCCTTCAATATGGACTTTTCAGTGGATCAAGAAGATAAAATTACAAATGGAAAGAGCTCACAAATTCTGGAAACCTTTGTAATGGGCTTAATGTCATGGAATGCTACAGCCTTGAACTATCAGATGGTGATTGGACACAACAAGTGAAAGAGAATAGGTATTTATCTAACTAGAGTTTTATATCCTACCCATCACCATGGTGTGGTAGCACCTAGGAGAGGACAAATGTATGTCTCCAAGTAGGCCCAAAGCCACAGAATCAAAAGTATGTATGCTTAAAACACATGAATGACTTCTATTAATATAATGAAACTTACACATGGCTATCAAGGGATGAGTCCCTTCCTTCTTAAGTGATTTTGTACATAGACTTACAATATTCCTAAATGCCATCAGGTTAACAGGTATTTTTTGGTCAATGTGTGGCTACATACATCATTTGAAATTAGTCTTGTCTAAGTCTACTTGTGACTTCAGTGACTACTCATAATTAAGACAAATATGAATCATTGCCTAAGGCTTACACGAGCCTGTAGCTCCAGAAGTGAAGTGTATACTCTTGATCAAACAGTGAGACAGATATGCCCGAACATAACAACCTAGTTTTAAAACATTCTGTAAAGGTATTGTGCTGAAAGGAATAAAGACAAAGGATGATGCACTGTGGACAATCAGCTCCTGGTTGACTTAATATATCTTACTATATCTTGCTTTCAGACACCAAAATTAAACCTGCTACTAAATGAAAATGCATACCTCTATTTTGAGTTTGAGTTGAGATGGCTAATCTTTCCATTTTTTTAAATGCTTATTCTGTTCAGCCAAGCATTTTATGTTGCATTTCCTTCTTAATTATGGTGGTCACACATATCAACTTGCATATTACAGCAAGATATTGCTCACACATTATTGTGTTAGCTCAGAAGTTCCCTTTTCCACTAATGGTTACTTGTTTGGTTGTTAAACTCAATTAAGATACATTCTCCCAAAGGTCCCCCTCCCCCCCACCCCATAGAAATAAGAGAGAAGAAGCTGAGGGAGAGAAACGTTGGATACAATACAACCAGGAAGGTTATGTATAGTGGTGGTGATACAGGTCATAGTAACAATGAGAGGAACAGCCCACAGTCAAGGTTTAAATTCTGCTATTCACAGGTGTAAATCTAGAATAACTCCATTTAAAATCAATGGAGTTATTGCAGATTTAGATTGGTGTCACTGAAAGACATTTTGGCCCTAATGTTTTGCTTGAAAGGTTATATGCCTCATCCCTGATCAAAGGAGGCCACATATAAGGATGGTAAGTAGGCACTCTGTTTCTATGGCAACCACAGACATCCTTTGTGAATAGGTAATATTCTCTTGTAGCATAGGTCACTGCTAGACATATGACTGGGAAGAGATGTCATTCTGCTTTCTGTGCACTGCAACTTTTGACAGAGTAGGAGCTGCATCTGAGGAAAAATGTGATAGAAAACAATTGGATGGAGTGGGAAAGAGGAGCAAGGTAAAAAGGTTTTCAAATCTGCATTCTTATCCTAATTAGCACCTTTCTTAAAGCCCAATAATAATCTCCTTCATCTGTGAGGTGACTTGGAATGTGTCTATACTACAGGTTTTGCCAGTACACCAACTAATTCTAGTCCAAAAACAAAATAAACTATACTTATGTAAGCAATTTGATGCTACAATAACTGCATCTATACTAGGGCTTTTGCTGGCCCAACTATAATCACTAAAACATTGCACTCCTAACTGACATAACTTGTCAGCAAAATGTTTTCAATGTAGACCTAGACATGGGCTGTGAAGAAATTCTGCAAAATTCACATATTGAAGTTCTCCCCTCAGCACTTGCCCCATAACCTCAACTGTACAGAACGCAACACCATCCACAGCCTCAGAAACAAGTCTGATATTATAATCAAAAGGGCTGACAAAGGAGGTGCTGTAGTAATCATGAACAGGTCGGATTATGGACAGGAGGCTGCCAGACAACTCTCCAACACCACATTCTATAGGCCACTATCCTCCGATCCCACTGAGGAGTACCAAAAAAAAACTACACCATCTGCTCAAGAAACTCCCTGCTACAGCATGGGAAAAAAATTACACAGACACACCCCTAGAGCCCTGACCAGGGGTATTCTACTTGCCACCCAAGATCCATAAACCTGGAAATCCTGGATGCCCCATTATCTCAGGCACTGGCATTCCTACAGCAGGATTGTCTGGCTATTTGGACTCTCTCCTCAGACCGTACGCTACCAACACTCCTAGCTATCTTCGAGACACCACCGATTTCCTGAGGAAACTGCAATGCATTGGTGATCTTCCTGAAAACACCATCCTGGCCACCATGGATGTAGAAGCTCTTTACACCAGTATTCCACATGAGGATGGACTACAAGCTGTCAGGAACAGTATCCCTGGTGAGGCCACAGCACACCTTGTGTCTGAGCTTTGTGACTTTGTTCTCACCCACAACCATTTCAGATTTGGGGACAACTTATACCTTCAAGTCAGTGGCACTGATATGGGTACCTATATGGCTCCACAATATGCCAACTTTTTTATAGCTGACTTAGAACAACGCTTCCTCAGCTCTTGTCCCCTAGAGCCCCTTCTCTACTTACACTACATTGATGACATCTTCATCAGATGGACCCACGGGAAGGAGGCCTTTGAAGAATTCCACCTGGATTTCAACAATTTCAACCCCACCATCAACCTCAGCCTGAACCAGTCTACACAAGAGATCCACTTCCTGGACACTACAGTGCAAATAAGTGATGATCACATAAACACCACCCTATACCAGAAACCTACTGACCACTATACTTACCTTCATGCCTCCAGTTTCCATCCAGGACACCTCACACGATCCATTGTCTACAGCCAAGCCCTAAGATACAACCACATTTGCTCCAATCACTCAGACAGAGACAAACACATACAAGATGTCTATCAAGCATTCTTAAAACTACAATACCCACCTGGGGAAGTGAGGAAACAGATTGACAGGTACCCAGAAGTCACCTACTGCAAGAAAGGCCCAACAAGGAAAATAACAGAACACCACTGGCCATCACGTACGGCTCTCAGCTAAAACCTCTCCAGCGCATCATCAACATTCTACAATCTATCCTGGAAAAACAATCCCCCACTCTCACCAGCCTTAGGAGGCAGGCCAATCCTTGCTTAAAGACAGTCCTCCAACCTGAAGCAAATACTCACCAGCAACTACATACCACACCACAGAAACACTAACTTAGGAACCAATCCCTGTAAGAAATCCCATTGCCTTCTCTGTCTGCATATATAATCTAGCGACACCATCATAGGACCCAACCACACCAGCCACACCATTAGAGGCTCATTCACCTGCACATCTACTAATGTGATGTATGCCATCATGTGCCAGCAATGCCGCTCTGACATGTACATTGGGCAAACCGTACAGTCTCTATGTAAAAGGATAAATGGATACAAATCAGACATCAGGAATGGTAACATACAAAAGCCAGTAGGCGAACACTTCAATCTCTCTGGACACTCAATAACAGATTTTAAAGTAGCCATTCTTAAACAAAAAACTTCAAAACCAGACTACAAAGAGAAACTACAGAGCTACAATTCATTTGCAAACTTAACACAATCAATTTGGGCTTGAATAGGGACTTGGAGTGGCTGCTCACTACAAAAGCAATTTTCCCTCTCTTGGTATTGACACTTCATCAATTACTGGGAGTGGACCACATCCACCCTGACTAAACTGGCCTTCAACATTGGTTCTTCACTTGTAAGGTAACTCCCTTCTCTTCATGTGCCAATGTTTATTTATGCCTGTATCTGTAATTTTCACTCCATGCATCTGAAGAAGTGGGTTTTTTACCCATGAAAGCTTATGCCCAAATAAATCTGTTAGTCTTTAAGGTGCCATTGGACTCCTCGTTGTTTTTGTGGATACAGACTAACATAGCTACCCTTCTTATAATTATTAAATTTGCATTGTCTGACTTCTGCCAGTTTATGTAACAGCTTAATGTTATTTCAGTATAGGTGTTTGTATGTGTAAAAGAAAGAACAAATTTGTGTTTCTTTTTTATTAATCAGATGATTATTAATCAGAAACTGGAATGTTTCTTTTGATCTGGTTTTCTGGGAAAATATATAATAAGACAGCTATTTCCAAAGGGTATTATGTGCCCGGTAGATCTGAAAGGCTCCAGTCAATCTGTTCTAATCCATTGGTAACAATGTGTACACATTTATTAAAATATGCATATTAACTCCAGTCTATACAGAAATTAGTTATGTTCCAATCCATCTAAATATATTATGTAATTTTAATAAAACTAATGAAGACAGAAAAGTATCCAAAATGCAATTTTAGTATCTTATGTACTGTAAATATGTATTTACACTTTACAAAAATAAATGCATTATCAATATAATGCACTAAAATAGATGCATCTGAAGAAGTGGGATTTTACCCATGAAAGCTCAAGCCCAAATAAATCTGTTAGTCTTTAAGGTGCCACCAAACTCCTTGTTGTTTCTCCTCAGGTGAACTGTATTGGTAGTCTCAGGTGTTGAAAAATTATAAGTCAGGGCCCCAAAAACAATGAGATTCGCTTAAAATATATACTAAGCAAAGGAAGGAAATGTCCACAATAAAAAGGAGGGAAGATCACCCAATTTCCTTTCAAAAAATATTTTCATCCACAGTTGCCACCATACTTATTACACGTCATATAGAAAGGCAGAGAGAACAACAAAAATGATTAAGTGCTTGAGGGAGTGATCTTTGAGGAAGCATTGAAAGGGTATAGTTTGTGTATAGTTTGGCTAAATGATGTGTATAGTTTGGCTAAATGATGACAGAGGTGGAAGGACAGGCATAATAGCTCTCTACAAGTACTTGGGGTGCAAAACTCCAAGGAAGATGAAGAATTTACAGAGTATTACAAGGGCTCAAACTAGGAGTACTGGAATATAAGCAAATGGAAATATTAGGCTGGTTATCGTGAAATATTTTGTAACTCTCATATCTATGAGAAAGCAAAAAAATAGAGGGCCTGATTCCTCAAAGTTTCATTGGCCTTAATGCTCCAAGATGCTTACCAGAGTTCAGTGAGAGTTGAAAGTGTTACAATATCACTAAACATTGCTGCAAGAAGTATTTTTTATAAACTTTTTATTTAGGCATATTTCTATTTACATTTTATGCTTCATGAGAAAACGGAAGCATTCTCCCCCAAAACATAATCTATAAACTCCCTTAAACTTCATCCTCTGACAATAACAACTTTGAAACCTTATTAGTACATTTAAAATAAATACAAATAAATTACATAAATGATATTCTTGGGGTTAGCTGTCAAGAAGATCATACCTCTGTAAATGAACGCTAGTGTGGATAATTCGGATAATAGAACATATGTATAAGGCTATTTTGACTGATCCACTGAGTTTAGGTTCTTTTTAGGGTTAGATTGGGTGGCCATAAAATGTAGCAGTTGAAAAGCAACATGTTTGATCTCCAGATTTAAAGATATAGACAGTGGTGCTGGAACAATTTTTACAATAGGAGTGCTGAAAGTGGAAACCATGTATTTGGGTTGCGATTACTAATTCAAGCCAGGAGGTGAAGCAGCACCGCCAAAACCCGTAGTTCCAGCATGTATGGGTATAGATGGGTTTTATCTCCCACTACCTGCATGTGGCTGACAATCAGAAGGAAGAACAGTTCATTTTGGATCATCACACTAGTGCAAATGATAAATAAACTAAGAGCTCGCCTGCTTAAAATGCTTGACAACGGATTAATATTTCAGAATTTAGGCAAACTGAGACACCTATATCACAAAACATTAGTTCCCCACCGAAAAATTAAAGTAGTTTAATATTACTTTACTTTCAGCTTGGATATTAGAGCTAAGCAAAATTTAAAGTTTCCATCCCATGGGGAATTCCAATATTTCATCATTTTGTTTTTGTCCCAAATGAGAATGAAAAGTTGAAATATCTTTTTTTATATAGAATGAAATATTATTTATAACTTTTATTTGGAAACTTCAAAACACTCACTTATTTTCACTATTTCTTAACAAAACATTTTGACATTCCAAAATCAAATGATTCATTTCCATTTGTTGAACTAATCTGAACTGTTTCATTTAGAGTCAGCTCAATATTAAACTACACTTTCCTATTGGGACATATTGCCTTGTGAGAATTGTACTTCAGAAGTCTGATGGCCCCATATTCTCTTATAGGTTGGTCTCCTGTCTAGACTACATATTCTATGATTTATCTAGAGACATGTGAATCCCACGATGCATATTTCTTCTGTGAGTGATGGATTGCATTATGGAGGTCCTTCAGAGACCCCAATGCATAGAAAAAATGGGGGTCCAAATTACAACTTCAATGAGAATACATTTATTTAGATAAATATATTTAATTGTTTCATTTAATTTATTCCACCAGAAAATGTTCAGTAACTTTGAAAATTTTCTATGGAAAAAATTAATTTAGTTAAAACTGCATTTTATGTCAGAATGATTTTTCTGACAGAAAATTCCCAACCAGACTTCTGCTGGATATGAATAATAGTTCCACAGTTGCAATGAGACAACTAACAGTGATGCAAAACAATGTCTTTCCATGTTGTTCTCCTTTCCTTGGCCATGTTGGTGAGGTTAGAAACTAGTATCTGAAGAATGTTACCCTAGTTATTTAGCTTCCCATCTGAAGCGTTGCCTTTCTTTTCTTTGTAGTCCCTTTATGCTTAGATACAGGAGCTTTGTGAAGCTTAAAATATTAATGATTGCAAAGTGGCTAGAGCTACTATGAGGTAAGGTTCTATAGACGTGCAAAGCATTATTATTCAATATTACAATACAGTAAGTATTGCGCTAGAATCCTAACTGGTGGGATTTAAATTGTTCTTTGTCATTCAGTATTTTAAATTAACTTTAATGGGAATTGGCTGTACATAAACACCAAAGAATTGTTCATTTTCTGCTCTTTAGCTAATTCATTTCAGTGTACTGATTTCAAGGTGATAGCTTTTGTCTTTTTCATAAAAATAATTCCTGTCTATTAGAGACAGAGGTTATGCTGTTACAACAGTGTGCACAATACAGCTGTGTGCTGTTCAGGTTAAAAAGAAAAGATACCTATGATTATTAGGAGAGAAAAAAGTACATACCAAGAGAAATTAAATAATGAATTAATGCAGCTCCTGCAAACCTGAATAACCTCTAATTGTTTTCCTGCTGAAATCTCATCGCCCGGAGATTGGTGAGCACTGATTGTTTCAGACATTATTAGTATAGAGAATATCTGAGAGAGAATTTAATTTTGAACAGTGGTCACTCTTACTAACTTTCTGATTAATCTGCTTGTTAATGACTTGCAAGTCCATATGGCACTAAATTCAGCATAATCCAGTAACGGGTGTTAGTAAAGCTGTTGAGGTTTCCTTTTCTTTTTCTTTCTTTTTTTGTGCCATTATTTTTCTACAGAGTATCAACTAATTAATTTAATTATCCACATCCCTGTAGGTAGCAAACAATTACTCTCCTGCACTTGATTAATTTTGATATCCAAAGTATATTTGACATTTATCCTGGGATTGTTATAAGGTTTAAACATGCTTAATATTATTGCAATTGTTTTGCAAAACATTGAGGGATCAGGTTTATTACCCACTTTATAATACATCAAAGACCCTTCATTTAGTCTGTTTACACTGTGGGGCATTGTACATTGTTGAAGTGTGGGAAGGTTTGCTCATAATTTATTCCACATTTTATTTTCAGCATAAAGTATTAAACCTATTGAACCATCAGCCTGAGGTGAATAGATCTCTTTATTTGTAGTATTTACTGCTCAGGTAAATTAGGTGTACATAATAACCAGCTGTCAACCTCCAGATGTAATACAGTAAAGCTGCATAAATTCCCATCCTCTCAAACACTATGACTTTCCCTGATGAAGAATTTGGTGGGATGCTGTAAATAATTTCATACTGTGTAACCTAATTTCATGCCAGCTTTGTTTTTATTTTTATTTTTGTAATGATTTAATGAAAAGCATATTTTTAGCAGCAAAGCTTGATTGTAGTAGAACTATCAGAACTCTGCTTTCCAAAGACTTGGGAGGAAAAGAATAACAGAGACTATAACATTTTAATATGCAGCATGCTTTAAAGAAAAAGAAAAGACAGGGAAATTAATGAGTGAAGGGTACTCACTCTTAATAAACCTCTTCACCATATTGCAAAGATTACAGTGTCAAAAATGTGTTTTTTCTCTTTCTCTGTTCCTCTGTAATTTTGCCAATCAAGGTCCAAATTAAAGGAGCTCCTTGAAAGTCTGAGCAGCTCACTCTTTCAATAAGGCTGATGGATAAATTGGACAGTATAATTGGACATCCAAAACTGTTTATCTGATCGGAAATAATTTCTCCAAAATGTGGGGGTGGGGGAGAGAAGAGGACCCACTCCTTTGAAATCCCTAGAGCCTTGATCAAGGTATAAGAAAAAGAAACAATAATATAATAACTGAAATTTGATTGACCTTTTATACTGAGATTTTCCCTAGCTTTTAATCTCTTGTAGCTAAGTTTAGGAAAAACTTCATACAAGTTATGTGGAAGAGAAAAGTCAGTGAATAGAGTTTAACCAATTACTAAACAGTCCAACCAAATTCTGAACTTTCAGATCCATATCTGCCTATATCACAGTCTCTGAAAGTATGCATTGTCTCAACAGAAAACCAAGCAGTGAGAGAAGGGGGTAGAAAACAATATTATTAATGGAAAAGTACAAGAGACCATTCAAGCTAAACAAAAACTGTATATTAGCCCAGGTGAAGTCAATAAAATGTACTATGGCAGGTAAAATGTAGGATAGCCTTCTAAATTCTAAGAGATAATTTGAAAAATGAGTGGACCAAAAAAAAAAAGTTCTAATCCCCACCTCTGGATTCCATCAAACAAAACATGGCAGCCCATGAAACCATTTAGAATGATTAAGAAAAAGGTGAGAGCTAACCCTAGTAAACTACTTGGTGTGAACTGAGTGAGTGGAGACTGATGACTGGAGACAGGTCAGATTTGGATTCAGAGGTCATTGGAATATTAAATTCTTCAAAGAAAATATCACTCAAATGCTGAACTATTCATATTTTGAAATACAGGATATTGTAGTATGTCAGCCTGGATTTCTTAAGATACAAAAACCATGTGTAAAAGCCATCTGCATGCACATGCACATTGTTCAGAATGCCTGGGTTTTGCCTAATCATTCATATTTTCAATAAAACATCTGCATGTATATACTCATTATGCCTGTTTGCCTATTTGCATTCATATTTTCAAAGTCAAATATCTATTTTAATATGTACAATAGATCAACATTATGTTCAGTCTTTTACATAACTTCTTTAAAATTGTCTGAGGTGAGCCCTACATAAAATATGTTATTCTTGCTCATTTGTCAATACATTTTAAAGGTGTATTTATGGTTTGTTGTTGTTGTTGTTTTTTAGACTTGGGCTACAATTTTCAATAGCACCTAAATGATGTAGGTTCCTAACTCCTATTTTCAAAAATGACATAGGCACTTTGGCCCAGATTTATAAATTTATATTTAGGCTTCTAAAGACACTTAGAAGCACTTAGTGGGATTTACAGAAGTGCCTACTCTATTGGAGTTAAGTGCCTAACCTTTTTAGGCATTTTTGTAAATCCTTCTAGGTGCCTATGTGTATCTTTAGGTGTACATTTGTAAATATGACCTGTAGGAAACTGACTTGCAATAAGATTAAGTCCTTTTGAATATAGTACTGTGGCTTCTAAGCCACTTGGGCACTCTTGGAAATTTTACTCTGATTAAAAAAAATAACTTCAGCCTACGTTACCTGCTAAAAGCTGTTTTTCCCCTATGTAAAATAGGAGCCAAGTCAACATTTTTCAATAAGTTATGAAAAGGTAAGAAGATTATATTTTTTTAAAAATGTACAATTGGGTCTCACCTTTTGCCAACACATCTTTGATAGATGGATTATATCAAATTACACATTAAGACAAGTAAAGCTATAAATGAGGCTAAATAAAGTTTTGCTCAATTGATTTTTTCCTCTATCAATAAAATCATATCTTTACTAAACTACATAAATTAAAATTTATGAAGTAAATATTTGTCAAGGGTGTTGGGTTTTTGTTGATTGATTTGGTACAATAGGTTCTATAGCATAAAATATGAATAAACACGGTAGATAATTTATATTAGTTTGTTTTATAGGTTTTAGAAAATATGGGCTCACTATAGAAAATAAAGACAAAGGGCCAAATCCTTTGCTGTCATTACTCCATTCACTTCAATAGAAAAATGTCAGCAGAGGATCTGGGCCAAAATATTACAGTTAAAACTCGCCATCTCTTTCCTATCTGAAAAATGGCAAAATTTATAATCATTAGATAATTCCACATCAAAAACACTGACTAAGATCTAAATTGTACATCTAGTTGGCCTCACTTTATGTGCAACGTTATGATCCTTCAAATTTGTGGGTGGACTTATGTGCAAACACTTGTACATGGGATAATGTTTATATGCCCGTTTAAGCCATGTAATATGTATGTAGTGAAGCTAGTGGAATATAGGCATGTGTTTAAGTGCTCTGCTGATTTGGATTCTAAACCGTGATCAGCCAAATAAAATCTGAGTGTTTTGGCAAGTACTAGATAGACTTTTATGAACCTAGCAGCCCTCAACTACATTTCATGTAGTAATTGTCTTCTTCACCTTCACATTATCCTGTCAATCAGCGTTAGTGGCTCTTGTTTTTCATCTCCAAGCATTCTTGTCAAGTGCATCTTCCAAGCTGATACCAATCTTCTTCAGGTTCTCCTTCATCATCACAAACTACCTTTTTCAGAGTCTTCTTTGTGGACTTTGCCCGATGGCTACTACCTTTTGTACTCTCTGACCAACAAATCCTACATCTCATCATATCACATGATCCAGCCATCTTAGTTGATTCTCCTTCAGGTCTTCTGTGATGGAGACTACCTACATCATGGTTCATACCATTTCCTTATGTAGCTTATCAGCTCTCATCTTACCCAGTGTTCACCTGAGCATTCTCATTTCTGCAGTGTGAAGTAGTTGTTCTTCTCTCTTCCTCATTGGCCAGCATTCTGACCCATATGTCATGGTTGGTTTAATTCATAGACTCATAGACTCATAGACTTTAAGGTCAGAAGGGACCATTATGATCATCTGGTCTGATCCCCTGCATGCTGCAGGCCACAAAACCCTTCCCTGGACTCTGCTGTTGAAGTCCCCAATCCTGTGTTTCAGTGACTTCAATCGGCAGAGACCCTCCTGCTAGTGATCCCTGCCCCATGCTGCGGAGGAAGGCGAAAAACCTCCAGAGGCTCAGCCAATCTACCCTGGAGGAAAATTCCTTCCCGACCCCAAATATGGCGATCAGTAAGACCCCGAACATGTAGGCAAGAGTCTCTAGCCTGACCCCTGTTGGCCATTATACTATTTACGTACCATTGCTTGGTTTTCCTTGGCTACTATGTTTTACCATTAAACCATTCCCTCCATAAACTTATCTAACTTAATCTTAAAACCAGACAGGTCCGTCGCCCCCACCGTTTCCCTCGGAAGGCCATTCCAATATTTCACCCCTCTGACGGTCAGAAACCTTCGTCTAATTTCAAGCCTGAACTTCCCCACGGCCAGTTTATATCCATTCGTTCTCGTGTCCACATTAGAACTAAGCTGGAATAATTCCTCTCCCTCCCTTGTATTTATCCCTCTGATATATTTAAAGATAGCAATCATATCCCCCCTCAGCCTTCGCTTTGTCAGACTAAACAACCCAAGCTCCTCCAGTCTCCTTTCATACGACAGGTTTTCCATTCCTCTGATCATCCTAGTAGCCCTTCTCTGCACTCGTTCCAGTTTAAGTTCATCTTTTTTAAACATGGGAGACCAGAACTGCACACAGTATTCCAAATGAGGTCTCACCAGCGCCTTATACAATGGAAGCAGGACCTCCTTATCCCTACTAGATATACCTCGCCTAATGCATCCTAAGACCGCATTGGCTTTTTTCACCGCCACATCACATTGTCGACTCATAGTCATCCTGCGGTCTACAAGGACCCCTAGGTCCTTCTCCTCTTCCGTTAGTTCTAACCAATGCGTCCCCATCTTGTAACTAAAATTGTTATTAGTCATCCCCAAGTGCATCACCTTACACTTTTCACTATTACATTTCATCCTATTTCTGATACTCCAATTCACAAGCTCATTCAAGTCTCCCTGCAGAATATCCCTATCCTCCTCCGAATTTGCAACGCCTCCCACCTTCGTATCATCCGCAAACTTTATCAGCCCACTCCTGCAATCGGTTCCGAGGTCAGTTATAAATAGATTAAATAAAATGGGTCCCAAAACCGAACCTTGAGGCACTCCACTAGTAACCTCCCTCCAACCTGACAGTTCACCCTTTAATACCACCCGCTGCATTCTCCCCAGTAACCAATTCCTTATCCACCTCTGGATTTTCATATCGATCCCCGTGTTTTCCAGTTTAACCAATAATTCCTCATGGGGTACAGTATCAAATGCTTTACTGAAATCCAGGTATATTAGGTCTACCGCATTTCCCTTATCTAATAAGTCTGTTACTTTCTCAAAGAAGGAGATCAGATTCATTTGGCACGATCTGCCCTTCGTAAAACCATGTTGTAAATTATCGCACTTGCCATTAACCTCAAGGTCCTCAACTAGTTTCTCTTTCAGAATTTTCTCCAGCACCTTGCACACTACAGATGTTAAACTAACAGGCCTATAGTTACCCGGATCACTTTTTTTCCCTTTCTTGAAAATAGGAACCACGTTAGCTATTCTCCAGTCTAACGGGACCACTCCCGAGTTTACAGATTCATTAAATATTATCGCTAATGGGCCTGCTATTTCCCGCGCCAATTCCTTCAATATTCTCGGATGAAGATCGTCCGGTCCTCCTGACTTAGTCCCATTAAGGTGTTCAAGTTTTGTTTCTACCTCGGATATGGTAATCTCCCATCCTGTATGCCCCTCTGTAATGGTGCTAGTATCCCTAATTCCTTCATTGGCCTCATTAAACACCGATGCAAAATATTCATTGAGATATTGCGCCATGCCTAGATTATCTTTAATCTCCTCTCCGGCTATAGTCTTCAGCGGTCCCACTTCTTCTTTCTTTGCTTTCTTTCTATTTATATGGCTGTAAAACCTTTTACTATTGCTTTTAATTCCCCTCGCTAGGTCCAACTCTACACGGCCTTTGGCCTTTCTCACTCTATCTCTACATTCTCTGACTTCACTAAGGTACGTTTCCTTACTGATCCCTCCCCTCTTCCACTCTTTGTACGCTTTCTGTTTTTTCCTAATCGCCCCTTTGAGTCGGTCGCTCATCCAGCTTGGTCTAAATCTCTTGCTTAATAATCTTTTCCCCTTTTTGGGGATACAGGCCTCTGACAGCTCATGCATCTTTAACTTAAAGTAATCCCAGGCTTCTTCTGCCTTTAGATCCATTAATACGTTTGCCCAATCCACTTCCCTTACCAGGCCCCTTAATTTGTTAAAATTGGCCTTTTTAAAATTATAAACCCTAGTCTTTGACTTAATTCTGTTACTCCTTCCATTTAGTTTAAACCGAATTAGCTCATGATCACTGGAGCCCAAGTTGTCCCCTACTACCACTTCCTCAACGAGGTCCTCACTACTTACCAGAATCAAATCTAAAATGGCCTCCCCCCTCGTTGGTTCAGCTACCACTTGATGAAGGAATTGATCAGCAAGCACATCTAGGAACATCTGAGCCCTATTATTGCTACTAGCGTTTGTTCCCCAATCTATATCCGGGAAGTTAAAGTCCCCCATAATTACACAGTTTCTATTAGTATTTACTTCCCTAAATACATTAAATAGTTCCTTATCCATATCCTGGGTCGATCCTGGTGGTCTATAGCACACCCCAAGCACTATCCCTGGAGAGGCTCTAGTAGTCCTTTTACCCAGTGTGAGTATTGCCCAGACGGACTCTGTGTTATCTATTCCATCCACTATTATTTCTTTACAGCTTATTTCACTATTGACATACAATGCCACCCCCCCACCTTTACCTTTCTCCCGGTCTTTCCTAAACAGCGCATACCCCTCTATACCTGTGTTCCAGTTGTGACTGTCATTCCACCACGTTTCAGTTATTCCTACGATATCCGGTTTCAATTCTCGGACCAAGAGCTGCAATTCCTCCATTTTATTACCTAGGCTTCTCGCATTGGTGTATAAACACCCTAATGTATGTTGTTTAGCCTGTCTCCCATTAGTAGCACTATATGTTGCGGGCCTCTTTGTGTCTGTCCCCCCTGTCCTTCCTATGTCCAATCTCATCTCCCCGGCTATGTCTCCTCTTATTTCACTCAGCTTTTCAATACTGGAATCTGGCGTGGAGATTAACTGTGCATCTCCCAACCGTCTCCCCAAAGTTCCTAGTTTAAAGCTCTTTTGATAAGATGAGCCAATCTCCCTCCCAGAAGTCTATTTCCTTCCCTACTCAGGTGAAGCCCATCCCGCGAGAACAGGTGTCTGTCCCCGAAAGCCTCCCAGTGGCCATACATCCCAAAGCCCTCCTTATAGCACCACTCCCTTAGCCAACTATTTATTCTCACAATCCTATCATCCCTTTGCTGCCCTTCCCTTGGAACAGGCAGAATCCCACTAATGATAATCTGAGCCTCTATCTCCTTGAGCATCTTCCCCAGCCTGGCATAATCTCCCTTGATTCTCTCTAACGAGAACCTAGCCGTGTCATTTGTTCCTACATGAAGGATTATCAAGGGGTTCTTACCTGCTCCATTTAGGATCCTTTTCAACCGCAGGTCCACATCGCGTATCTTTGCGCCCGGGAGACAGCACACCCTTCTGTTCTCCGGGTCCGCCCTGGTCACAGGCCTATCCAATCTCCTCAGTAAAGAGTCTCCAATTACATACACCTGCCGTTGCCTGGCAACAGTGCGATCTAGTAATCTAGTCTCTGATCCCTCTAGTCCTGACCTGTGTCTGCTCCTATCTTCCCTTATGCTGCCCCTTATGCCTTCCTGAATCCTACGGGGGGCCCAGAATTGGTGCTGTCTCCATCAACTCCTCCCCTCTCTCTCGGACTAGCTGCTCTTCTCTTCTTCCTCACCCTTCCACCTTCAGTCACCACCTGCTGCCCCTCTACCTCGTTATCCAAACACCCAAACCTATTCCTGAGTTCTATTCCCCCCTCACTGGCCCTTCTTTTCCTTGGCCTGCTTCTCACAGTCACATGCTTCCACTTTCCTTGTTCTCCCCCTTCCATTCCCCTCTCGCTGCCATCTACTACTGCCTCCTCCTCCACCCTAGAGCATTCCCCTCCAGCCCCGCCTTGCCTATCCTCCATCAGCTGCTCAAACCCCCGTCTAAACTCCACCAGGGTCTCTACCTGCATCTCCAACCCCTTAATCTTTTCCTCCAGTAACACTATAAGGCGACACTTCATACACACATACCTTTGTTCCAGGTCCCCTGCTAGGACTATATACATACCACAGCTCCCACATGATGCCATCTGCATTCCGTCTGCTGCTGCTTGGCTCATGGCTGCTGCGGTCTCTTCCCACAGCACCTGGGGAAACAGAGCACACACCACGCCCTCCTGCCTCCCCCTTGACCTCCCCCTGCGAACTCCCTCTCAAACTCCCCTGTTAGCCGCCCTGTTTGCTGCCTCCGGTGCCGGTCTTATAGTTTATTTGGCATATTCTTATCATAGTTAATTCCCATCAACTCTTTCCATTTGCATGTGACTCCTAACATCCTCCTCCACATTCCCATCATGGCATAACACTGAACCTAGGGTTTTGAATTGCTGCATGGACTTTAACTCAATACCATCTACTTTTATGGCTTCTTATTGTCCCTATCAATGAAACATGTTTTTTGTCAAGTGATACATAAAGCATTTTCTTCTAATGCAGCCCTCCATCTTTCTAGATCCTTTTTTTAGTTCATATTTATCTTCAAGGCACAATATAATGTCATCAGCAAAAAGAATGGAGCCTCTCTCCCCCTGTAATGGTGTCCATTACAATCATAAATAGGAATGGGCTTAAGGATGATCCTTGATGTAGACCTTAACTCACACTGACTGAATCACGGCAGCCACAACTGCTTCTCACTAATGTTCTGCTATCCACATACGTACCCATGATAGTCTGAACATATGTCTCTGGCAGAATATGTGACTGCAGGCCCCACCATATCTGTGTTTTAGGAACTGTTATAAGCCTTCTTTAAATCCACAGACACAAAAACAATACCTTACATTTCTCGCTATACTTCTCCTGGAATGTTCAGGCTGCAAATGCTGCATTCATTGTTGACCATTCTGTCATAAACCCAATTTTTGTGTCACTTTCTTGATGTTCCAGTTCTTCATGGAGTCTTGCTTTGACAAGTCTTTCATCGTGTGACTCATTAACTTGATGAGTCAGTAATTATTATATTCTTGCACATAGTATATAGGTCAAAAGACTGGAGATGGCTTCATGAAATAACATCTGAATGCAGATTTTGAACATCCCCAGATTTGGTGTCTAGGGTAACATTTTCAAAAGCACCTATGTCCCATTTTCACAAGTGGTTTACTCACTTAGGAACATAAGTGCTGTGGAAAGTCAATGGAACTTAGGCTAAGTAATGTAGGTACCTAACTCCCATTGACTTTCAATGGGAGATGGGCAGCTAAACTACTTAGCAACTTTTGTAAATCCCACCTGGCATCTCTCTTCATGTTTAGGTGTCTAAATACTTTTGCAAATTTGGCCCTTAAGTTCTTTTGAAAATGTTACCTAGTTCTGAAAGGCTGGGCACAAAATTGTCATTTGCTACCCTTTAGTCCTTACAATGCTACGCAGCTTGACACTCATTCTTGTCATATTTTTTTTTTTAAATATGACCCTTCTGCATATTTATAACTCCATCAACCACTTTACTCATTCCAGAAACAGGTCATATGTTTCCTTCAAGAAACAGGGTTTATTATACTAGATCAACCATTCACTTGATTACTCAGGCATGAGTACTCTTCTGTAATATTTAAGGTTTTTTTAGGTGGCTTCCAATCAGTCTTTGGCAATCATTCCTGTCTTTAACAGGAACGCTTCATATGCATTACGACTAGCTAGTACATTATACAAATCCAGTAGCTAAGCAAATTTTATCATTGAGACATCAAAGCATAAAATGATATTCATGTTCCTATTCATTTTTATCACAAAGAACAGAACTACAGGTCAGCAGTACTATAAGACATGTGCCAAGCCCTTATTGATCCCAGGACTTATTACTATTATCACAGATACTGAGTTTGTGTATTCTGCCAGGTTCCATTAAGTTCTATATATAGTTTTCTGTTGCTTCAATCTCAGCCTCAGATATGTGGTTGACCTATTGATGTTATAGATTCTGCACCATATTTTCTCATGAACATGAAAGGTTTCTATATTTGTCTCATGCTATTTTAGAGGAGCACAAAGAGGAATTTATAAACAACACACACAATGCTCCTTATTTTAGCTAAAATTTCTAATAGAAACAGGTGTGTCAGTTGTTGTGGGATGGAGTCCCAACCATAATTAGTTTGCTGTTTGACTGCCAAATGGAGCTCTAAGAACTGCCAGTTCTCTCTGCCAAGATTAAATAATTTGTAAACTCCAGGGAAAGGAAGAAAATTCTATCATGAAATAACTGATTTAAACTAATAGCTCCTACTTTGGTGTAGGGAGTCAATACCAGTTTTGTGATCAGTTAAAAGTCTGAGGTTATTCTATAACATTTTATGTTGATGATGGTAAAAAGAAAACTATTCTTTTTAAGCAGTTGTGATTGGACGTCTCTGCCTCACCCAGTTGACCTTGCCCCAATACATCTGCAGCCAATGTCAGGTGTGGAGAGAAGAACTAAAATGAGGAGACTGAGCCTAGTTCTGGGCTGAACAGGAAAGACAGCAAAGCTCTGCCACTTCGTTGATATGGGAAGCCTGGTTCCAGCTGAGAACCTAAGGAAGCTTGCTACCTGGAAGAGATATTTGGTGGATGGGATGACTAGATCTAGGAAAACTGACAAAAAGGGACAAGCTACCTGGCCCAAATAAGTGAGGGTCCTCCCAACAAACCCATAGATGACCTGGATTCTGAATTTGCTATTTTCCTTTGTTTTGTGCTCTGACACCCTGGAAGGGGTAAGACTTGAGCATCCACCAGGGCACCCAATCTGTGAGAGAGAATGTTTGGACCACCTGCAGCAGGGCTAGCCATGTTGTGACAGGCCACAATCGAGTGGCTCCTAGATAACCCAGTTTCCATCTTAACTGCCTCTTGTTAATTAAGAGAGGTTAGGAGCTGAGGGTATTTGCTCTAATGATATTGGCCTCTGCACAACATAGAAAGGTGCACAGTATTACAAAATTGTATCCTTTTCTACTTATTGAAAGTGAAGACAGGATATAATTGTAAGCCTAGCAGTTGACCCATCATTAGATATGTCTAAATAATACATAATATTTAGACTTTACATATATACACGGAAGTTATAATCTTATATGCTCTAGACAAAGAGCATACTGAAAACAATCATCCCTCACTCTTCATTAGAGGCCTACCCTAAAAAGCTTAAGGAAGTGTGTCCTAGAGGAAGCCCCAGGGAAGGAAAATGGGGAGAGGTTTTTTGAAAAAGATTGGAGATTGTATAGGGAAGCTCCCGTGGGAGAAAACAAAAGCCCTGGGCCACCGTAGAAACAGTTGTTTATGCCCACCCAGCACGATGGAGAATTAATGTTGTTAGCACATGACTCTCCTTTTGCTGGTCAGGTTGAAGAAAATTTTCTATTGGCCAGGAATACAGAATCATGTGAGGAATTATTGCAGGTCTTGTGAATTATGTCAAAAAAGGAAAAGGCCTGCAGGACCTCAGACAGTTCCTCTATGTCCCCTGCCTGTAATACAAGAGGCATTTCTGAGGGTAGCAATGGATATTGTGGGCCCTATGCCACGTCCTATCCACCAAGGAAATAAATATATCTTGGTGGTGGTGGGTTTTACCACTAGATATCCTGAAGCAATAGCTCTTTCTAACATAGAGGCAGAAACTGTGGCAAGAGCCCTTCTCACTATGTTTATAGAGGGGTTTCCCTAAAGGGATTTTATCTGACCGTGGGTCAAATGTCATGTTGCAGCTAGTCAGCGATTTATGGAAGTTATGTGGGGTGAAACAACTTCCCAGAAACCAGTGGCTGGTGGAAAGATTCAGTGGGACTCTAAAATCTATGCTGGGTAATGTCCCAACATTTTCAACACTCTGTATGCAAAGAAGGGAAAATATTAGGCTGGCATTTCTATATGTGTGCAATCTCACTGCTTTCTCACAGAGGTGGAACCTTAATTCTGCATTTACATTTCCTGAGTTTCTAACATTGGCCTTTGTGTGCACAGGGCAGCTGGTGTGGCAGGGTTGTTTTTAATTTAGTATTTTTGAATGTCAATATGCATTTAAAATATTGATATGTGCCTGCAGCCATAACTGTATCATAACTCTGTGTGTGTGTGCATGCATGCAGTTTATTTGCTTTTTTGTATATTAATCAGTGGTATTTAT
The DNA here is from genome assembly GCF_011386835.1 of Chrysemys picta bellii. Taxonomy (NCBI): domain Eukaryota; kingdom Metazoa; phylum Chordata; order Testudines; family Emydidae; genus Chrysemys; species Chrysemys picta. The sequence continues at coordinate 46,486,221 of NC_088798.1, read as the reverse complement.
GGTTCTAAGTCTGGCTTTTTTAGTTGTTTTTTCATTTGGAGTATTTTTTCCTGACTTGTTAGGGTATCAGGACCCTCACGATTTTGCAGTCTTAATGAACTCTTTTTATTTCTGTCCCTTCAACAATGCTAGGTTCTCAAGCAAAGGAAATATCAGGAATATTAGCCATTTTTGGTAAAGAAATAACAGTAACTTTTAATAATACCTGTTATATAGAACTTTCTCATCAGTAGCGCTTAATAATCTTGAATGTATTTATCCTCACAACAGAGCAAAACTGTTAAAAGCATGAGCAGAATAGACCAGCACTTGACCAAAATTCAAAGTGCAAGCGCTTTTAAAGAAGATCAAATGAGAAATGTATCCCCTGATGTGCCTTTCATTCCAGACAAAGGAAAAATACCTTGAGTGGCATTCCACACCTTTGAGAACTCTCCGTAATGCCATAAGCAGATATACAGTCTTCAGGTTTATATAAAAAAAAATAGCATGTTCTTTGTAGAAAAACTATAGAAGAAAGGAAAATGGCAGCCTGCAGCTCTGACACTGTTGAGCTGGCTTTGGATTTAAAAAATGCCATTTGGTGGATATAGCTCTTAGTGCTCCCATCCCATTGGCTAATACAAAGAAGAGAGCTAAAGAGAAGAATGGACATAGCTTAAGTGCTCCTGAACAAATGCAGAAAAATATATAAATATATATTTCTGTCTCTCCTCTCTTCTCTGATTTTTACCTGAAGCTCTAAAAACTCACACATACTAGAAATAGAAAGGAACAGCCTGCAGGTGTCATGCAATTGGGCCACCCAGCAGTGCAGATCTAAACTACTCCACACTTCTGGGGGTACAGGGAGGGCTGAAAGAAGTGAATATCTTCCTCTGTACTACTCATTTTTCATTTAAAGTTTTTTTTTGTTTTCTTCTTAGCTGTCCATAGCTGTGACTTCTCTTAAATCATTCAAGCTAATGGAGTTATGCTGGTTTATACTTAGGATCTGGTCAAACGATATCTTGGTTTGGTAAACTAGTAAATTTGTCCTGAATGTTTGGAAACCACTGGCAGAAACTGGAGAATGGTAGCAGAACTAGGTTTTGTGAAAACGCATAAAGTTCAGCATTCAGGTCTTGTTTGGATGCCCATTCAAAAATGCGTGTGCTGATGTGTGATAGCTGTCATTTTGGTTGATACACTGAGGATTGCACTGGAGACTTCTAGAGCTAAAAGTGTGAGCTGTTATAGCTTGATCTAACACTAGGTGAGAATGTAACAAACTAATGTGCTCTGTGGGTTGGACATGGAGGGGGATATGTAACATACACTCACCAGTGGTTACAGTGAAACAAGCCATCTGATCACCTCAAACCTGTAAAAATGAGCAGAAGATCTCATAATCTCAGGTTCTCTCATGTTGTAGCCGATATTTCCATTTCTGGTCTAAGCTATACATTCTAGGAAAACATTTTTTCCTCAGTGGTTTTTACTACATTCAGTTCCTGTCCTGATAGTGAAAAGAATTACTTATTTAAATATTTCACATCGTATTGAGACAGAGTGGCCTCCATTCAAGGAGGACTGGGAGGAACCACTCCCTGCCCCCTGCTAGGCGGAGTCATGCCGGGCCCAGCCCCCATGCCAGAAGCACTTGCCACTGCTAAGGCCCTGGGCTGGGACCTGGGGGGAAGTAGGATGGGCCAAGATCCCCCTACACCCCGCTGCTCACACACTAACACATTGTGCATGAGTTTGTCTGTGTAAGCCCTGCTAATGCACACTGAGGTTTCCCTAGCATGCTTTGATATAGCACTGTTTGAAACAACACTACACTAAAGTGCACTAAAAAAACAGCAGGATCTACCTGAACCAATTAATTTGCAACACATTAGTGCACTTTAGACATCACACATCTGTAGGGTGCAATATCCCACTACGAACACAAAACTTGAGTTTCTGTCCAGTGCCTTAACCACAAGACCATCCTTCTTCTCCAATGTAAAATGTTCGTGATTTTTACAGATTGACAAATCTGGTAAATATGCAATTTATTCTACCTTTACAATGTCTGCATACAAGGAATTTTTCAGAATGTTGAAGTCTAAACATTAATATTCTGCATAGTACTCACCTTTTCCACATTGTAAAGCACTACAAAAGTTTTTCTAAAATTGCAAAACTTCTCCTTCATTCCAGTTGGTCATGGGCTTTTTGGTGCTTCATTTCTTCTGCGACAAACTTCTCAGACAAACTTATTGGAGTTCTTCAGTCAACCATCATTAATGGCTAATTTAATTAGCTTCAATCTTGGCACTTGAATTCAGTGGAGATTCCCTTCAGAGTCTTGGAACTTATACGGTACATTATTTCCTTTATTGCTGATCATACCATGTAACTTGCTGTGATATTCCTTCTACAGAGATTATGGCTTTTTATTTCTATGAAAAATGATCATCAGGAATGAATCTGGAGTCACTGTTGCTACAAGGAGTATGAAGAGCTAGGGATTCTTTTAATTGCTTTAATTGTAAAAAGAATTGGAATTAAATGTGGAAATTGGGAAGTTGTGGAAACATTCTTGGAAATTGCCTCGCCTCTTCAGTAACAGAAATCTAAATGTCTTCTGCTGACAGTTACCAATCTTTCGTTTTTTTATTTACTTTGTAAATATGAAGAAAAAAAATATTAAGCATTGCAGAGGTGGCTGCTGTAAAAACATCATTGGAAGGTTTATATTGTCTTACACTCAGGGGTGAAAGTAAGTTAAAGGACTTACCAGTACACTGGAGTCCTGAGCGGGGGAGTGGCCTCAACCGGAAGAGGCATGGATTTTCAAGATCAGAACGGAGCTACCAGCTGCAGAGGCAACTGGGAGCCCCGGGGCTCAGGAGCGAATTAAAGGGCCCACAGGGCTCTGGCCGCCGCAGAGCTCCGGGTCCTTTAACTCCCCACCCAAGCCTGGCTGCTGGAGCTCCGGCGGGGATTTAAAGGGCCCGGGGAACCCCTCAGCGGCTGGAGCACCGGGCCTTTTAAATCCCCGCCTAAGCCCGGCTGCCAGAACTCCAGCACGCTTTAAAGGGCCCGGGGATCCCTTTAAATCACCGCCGTGGAAGCCAGTCCTGTCCGGCACGGTGTACTGGCTCTTGCCGGTACGCCATACCGGACTGTACCGGCTTACTTTCACCTCTGTTTACACTAATAAAAATGGTGATGGGATTCCCTTGAGATGGGAATTTCACCAATGTTTGGTCAGAAAGGAGACCCAAGGGAAAGATCACATGCATTCAATTTCTCACAAGAATAGACAGTGAAAATGCCAAAGGAGACTTAGCTAAGGTAGTGAGAATCAATGATGATTCATTGTCTGGCAATGCCGAAAGAATGACAGGAAACATTAGATATGGGTTTAATCAGGCCGCAACTTTATTATTAGACAGATGTCTGGGACTAACCCGGCGGATAAAATGTGTGCAGTGCAGGTGCAAAATTTATGTCCCTCCAGCAGATTCCCTGCCAGGACCTTACCAATAATTCCAGCCAATTTTTTTTTTGGGGGGGGGGGGGGGGAGGGGGGGGAAGAGGTGTCTTCCACAGCTCCTCCCCATTTATCTATGTCCCTCCAACAATTCCCTTGCCGGGATCATACCACTTCCAGCCAATTCCGGGGGAGGGGGAGGCTTTCACCAGCTCCTCCCCCGCCCTTTTCATCCAGGTCCCTCCAGCAATTACCTTGCTGGGATCTTATCGACCACACCCCCTCATAGGAGGGGTTAAGGTGGAATACAATGATGCGAGGGTTGGCTCCCTGCTGTATCAGTCATGTCTCCAACTGCCCCTGGCTTGCTCAATTACCAAGCACCTCTCCTTAATTCCTTTTCCAAGCCATTTTTTTGTTCTTTTGTACCTTAATTTATGGAGTACCTGCACTGAACATCCGCTATACACTTAAATAAAGAGTTGTGACATATGGCCTACCGCTATGTATGAACAGACAAACTTAAACCTGAACCTGCTGCAAGGAAGGCGAAACCCCCGCCCACTGCACCTGGCCAATATGGTGGTAAGGGAAAAATTCCTTCCCAGCCTTCCTTAGTGGAGCGGCTAGTGTAATGCCCACAGCAGATACAGCTAAACACCTGACATATTTGTGACCTAATTAGGGAGGGAGGGTGGGTGCTGCCCAGTCTGTTCTGAGAGGAGAGGGGAGGGGCCAGGCCCAGCTGACCTTTTTAAACCCTTCATTCCTTGCAAACTGGGGTCATATTGCACCTATTTCACACCTTTTCTGAAGGGGATATAAAATGCTACCATCTGTGTGTTTTACACACATTTTGCACTTGGATTGCACCAGTGAGTCAGGGCCTATGGATGAGTTCTGTGCCTTAACTTTAAATGTTGTGAATTTTATCAGTTTTTCATAATGATATTTAGGATATATTTTTTCATACATTTTCAATCTAAAAAATTATAATCCATTAAAAAGAATGAAGCTCTATAATATTAATCCACTTATGACTAGACTCATCAATATGCTTCAACTGCTGTGCACTGCTCTGGTAATGCACAGCAAAGACAGACCCAGTTTCACTGGCCAGTAAGATGTTTCACATCTCCAAAGTGGCTCAAAGCAGCTAGAGAGTCTCAATGAATCTGGTCTATAGTTGTTTCTGGGTTAGAGTTGTGTTCAGTCTTTTTTTCCCCTCCTCCTTCCATCTGTAAAATTACTCTGAAACATATATAATGCAGATTATATTTGATTACTGAAGTCATTTTGGCTGTGCTGGAGGTCACATGGGTAGGCCTTTGACTGGTAGTAATTTTAAACCATTATTTGTAGCCCTATTAAACATCAGGAAAGAGGACAAAGAAGGTTGGTAATTGGTCTCTGTCCATTGCAAACTGTGGAAATTGATCTGGCTTCAGACTGGGAGCTAAAAGCAAACCAATGCATTAAAGAGGATGGATCTCTACTGCATTGTGTTAATATGCACAAGACACATTTTTCTTCCGTTTTCAACGTACTTTAGAACTCTAGGCCCTATTGCTTACACCAGTGTAAATCACTCCATTGAAATTACACTGGCTATATACCAGTGTAGTTTATAAGGCAGTGGTTCTCAACCAGGGGGGCCGTGAGCAAGTTTCAAGGGGGCTGCCAGCATTAGACTCGCTGGGACCTAGGGCAGAAAGCCGAAGCCTCACCACATAGGGCTGAAGCCTGAGGCCCTGATCCAGGCCATCCTGGGCTGAAGCCAAAGACTGAGCAATTTGTAGCTTCATGGGGTCTCCTGTGGCATGGGGCCCCAGGCAATTGACCTGCTTGCTACCCCCTAATGCCGGCCTGGCTTTTATATGCAGAAAACTAGTTGTTGTGGCACAGGTGGGCCGTGCAGTTTCTATAGCATGTTGGGTGAGGGGTGGGGAGGTTGTCTCAGAAGGAAAGGAGTTGAGAACCCCTGGTATAAGGGAAGCAAATCAGTCCCACAAAAATAGTGGCTGGGAACTGGCAATTAAGATCTCGGGTCTGATTCTCCTCTGCCTTGGGTGTTCATTTATATCTGAGCAATGTGTATAAAATGTTCCTACTAGTATCAGCGAGTGGAGAATTATCATCAGGCAGTGGGACTACCCACTGCACAAATGTAACTAAATGCACTGCAGGCAATGCAGTCAAGACCCCTTGATTTTTTATTTTGCTGCAATTTTAATGGACTTGGAAAGTTCAATATCTGCTAGTTATTTCCATATTAAATCTATATTACCTGAGGATAACTGATCCAGACAAACTTAAATCCACCAACTTTTGTTTGTTTGTTTTGATTGATTGATTGATTGATTTAAAAAAGCCAAGCAAGGCTATGGCAGTTCTGTCTGGGTACAGATAACAGGATTCAGTCCTAATTGTATACCAGAATGTATCTGACTTGTGCCATAGTGATGTGCTGTTATTACAGATGTTCCAAGGTATCCTTATTAGTGTTGAAAAATTGTACATATTTTAAATAAGATAATAACTGGGTGTGTCAATGATACTGTGCAATCCTTTTACACGATTAGCTCAAATCCACCCTTAAGAGCAAGCTTATTGCAGTTACTACATAAATCCTGGAATTACTATTACGTTTGCTTTAAAGGGCCCTTCTAGCTTTAGAAATCTGGCATTAACACAATGTGTTTTCCATTACAATGACAAGTACACGGTGGAACACAAATCCCACTTGAGAGCCTAAGCTGTTTGAAGGGTTTTAGTGTCAGCCTCTCATTTCTAGAAGGTTGGATTAAGAAATAGAAAAGATGCTCCTATTGCATCACTATAGCTGATGTATTAATATGTATCTGCATGTCAAGAATATAAACAGTGCTTGAAAGGCCGAGCTTTTATATTGCATATGACATTCATACAGATTTCTCATTATACTGAGACACTGATGTTTACTTGTGTCAAAAGACTATTTTCCTGCATGAACCAAACTGGATTTGTCTGTTCAAAAAAGCAACAAATCTAAATTGTTTGCTTACATGGAAGAAAGAGAAGTTGCCTTTAACTACCTTTTCTTTTTAAAAAATGTCTATAGTCTTGATATCTTCTGGACCTGATTCTCTTCTCACTTACACCACTGTGAATCAGAAGTAACTCCATTGAAAAAAATGGAGTTACACCGTTGTAAAACTGATGTGCAAGAATAATCCGGACCTACATGCTTAATTCAAATATGTTGCAAGTTGTTAAATTATTCCCAAATACATAAAGAAAAGAAGACACAAGCTGCAGATCAGCAGTTAACTCTTTCTGTGTTATTTTGTGTTTCTGTAGAAAGACAGCCTTAAAATAGCTGTTGCCTTCCTATCATTTTTAAGATGGTTTGTTAATGTGTTATTCTTGGCAAAGAAAGACTTAGGCTGCTTTAAATCGACGGGAGAGAGCGCTCCTGTTGACATAATTAAACCATCCCCAATGAGTGGCAGTAGCTATGTCGGCGGGAGAAGCTGTCTTTTTTTCACATCCCTGAGCAACATATGTTTTGACGACATAAATGGTAGTGTAGTCCTGGCCTAACAATAAATAATATACTGCTACCTGTAACTGGGTGAAAGGATTCATCTATTGCTCAACCCTTTTGGTAGGTATTGGGCCCTATTACCATCAGTGGAAGCCTAAGAGATATTGAACTTATTCTGTAGTTTTCTCCAATGTTAAGGGACTTACGACTGAGGTTTTTATTTATTTATTTGCTTTTATTGCAAAGCCTAGGCTTAGATGGCGGCAAGGGAACAGTAAATAACCTGTGAAAGTTAGGAAAGAAATAGGTGACAAGCTTTCAGTCCCAATGTTATCATTTATTAGGACAAGCTGAAGGAAAAAGTGGTGACTAGATTTCATCACTAGTGGACAGTTTGCATTGATTCCATTTTCACACCTGTCTGTGCAAACAAAAGAGTTCGAAACTTTATTTTTTAAAACAAAAGCAAGATTCTTCTTTACATATTGCAGTTCCTCAAATCAGGGTAGCCTTTGGCTATGGACTTTGCATGGATGCAAAGGCCAGCTCTTCTCTTGTGAGGTGCATCTTTAATATCGCAATAGGCTAAGGGTGACAATCTTTATCTGTAAACACTTAAATTTGGTGTTATCTGATGTCAGTGTAATTCATTACATTCCCCCTCTGACAGTAAAACACCAAATTCCCTGGTTACAGTTGATTTTGGAACCTGGAAGAGCAGGATGAGACTTGCATTAGCATTTTGGTTTATTCTTTTGTTTCTTTCTTTATAGTTTTTGATGTAATGGTAATTAGAAGTCAGGAAGAAATAAAAATCTAGTAAGATCAAACAATTTTCCTGCAATTAATGGCTTAATTTCTATGTTGATGTACAATATGACAGTCTGCTTGAACCACTTTTAAACCTGTATCATAATGGGAAATTGAAATAACACTTTTAAATAATTTAAAAATGAAATTAATTAAATTAACCCACCAGAAGCCTAATATGATTATCACGGTCTCTGGAGTCAGCAGGAAATCCTTATGGGAAAGGACTATTTCAGACAGAAGAATGTCTCCAGTAGCAGTTGTTTAAAAATAACAAAGTGGCTCAGGCAGTTTTTAAGTCCCACCACACACACATGCTTTACCTACTCCTTACAACATGAAGCTATTTCCTTCACCTTTACCCCCATACTTCTCCACAGGGCCCTACCTTTAATGAATTAAACAAAAGCCCTTTACAACTAAGGCATGAAAATTGCAAAAAACACATTAATTAGATATGTTTACTCACTTTTAGTGAGTTAGACTCTTTCCCCTCATCCACCAAATCACAGGTCATTCTATATCATTCAGGGTATGTCTATACAGCAGTGTAAACCCAGACTCAAGCCTAGCCTGCCTTGCATCCACACACCATCTGTTCTAACCTAGGGGCCTAGGACCCTGCAGGGCTGAGGGTCAGAGTCTGTGTTAAGCTGGGATCTAGGTCCCAAGGTCTATTGCTTTCCTGTGTGCATGTGGCCCCAGCTTGACTCAGTCCCGGAAGTCCTCTGGGTGTATTCCAGAGTTCCTGGCAGCAGAGGAACAGCGCTTCAGGCAGCCAGCACAGTGGCCAGAAGTGCTATTACTGCCTGGCCAAGCGTGCTCCTCCTTCTTACTCCGTTTCCTCTTCGCTGCTGTGTGGAGCTTGCCTGGAGCAGGGAGTAAAGTTGACAGGTGGGAGGCAGCTCCCGGCTGCCAGGATGTTGGGGGTCATCCCTTCTCTGTCCATGCTGAGCCAGGTGCTCTGCCACTCCACCTCCCTGCTGGTCTATGCTTGGTCCCCACTCTGCTCTCTAGCCCTTGCTTTCTGCACCCCCCTTGCCCTCCCCAGGGCTGCATATGCAGGGATGCTCAGGCTGCACGCACTGTCAGAGTGGCAAGTGTGAGTCAGCCCAAAAACCTCCCCACACACTCCTGCAGCAGCAGCAACTCCTCCTCACTGTGGGACAGTTTTGGGGCTGGCTCCCACTCGCTGCCCCAACAGTGCACACTGTCCTGGCACCCCTGCACACGCGGGGGAAGAGTGGGGAGTGGCAGAGAGTGGAGCAGGCATTAAGCAGCTCAAGCCTGGGCTTATGTTGCGGTGTGAGCATACCCTGGAAGACTACGTGAAAAAGATAAAATAGGGTCACAATAGGATTTTTCATCTCTTTGCTGTTTGAACTCTCAGAGGGTCAGAGACGCTAAACTGAAGCAAGAGAACTCCCAGGGTTATCCTGGGTTTGCCCTAAAATACATTTTGAATTGACCGACCACTACAACCCTGTCACTTTTCCAATTTAGATTGCAACTCATTTGTGTGTATAGGTTTGCTTGCTTTAACCTGTAAAGAACTCCCTCGTTTCTTTTTCCTAGTTAATAAAATGTTAAATAGCTTATTACAAGATTGGCTTCGGTGTTGCCTTTCATGTAAGATCTAGGGTACCAATTGATCTGGAGTAAGAGACTGGTCTCTTGGGAATGGAAGCAACCAGAATACTTTCTGATTTTTGGTCTAAGTGACCACTTATCACTAAATCCAGCTTGTCTGGGTGGCAAGATAGAGGACAGCCTAAGGACACTGTCTGTGACTCCATGGTAAGACTGATCCAGAATGCACATTTGTTACTGGGTTGGTGAAATATAATTATAGAACATACCACCAGTTTGGGGTGTCTGCTCTTTTTTTTGACAATCTGTCCTGAGATGGGCACTCTGTCATGAGCCACTCCAGACAGCGTAACAGCACTTTGACTTTTCTCATTTTATATTGAGTAACCTTTGATTTTGAACCAGATAGACACTTTGGCAGAGCAGCAAGGAGTTAAAGTGAAATACACTAATATGAAAAGTACTTTTAATTTCCTGAGAGAGAGAGAGATGCGAATGGGAATAGTTCCACAGGCACAGAATCAGAGTATGAGCCAATCAATTAGAAATAAAAGTATACCGGCAAAAAACACAAATTATTGTGTTTGCTTTGATTTTGAGGACAAGGTGTGGATATGTAGAGGGAGTGATGATAACCTTTCCTTTAGTAGCTAACTGGACAATATATAGAGAATACAACATTGATGCCTGAGGCAATGAAAGCCTTTATAAGCAAGCTATTTATAACTGCTATTGCTATCATTAACTAAATGTTCCTCCATATAGAGCTGAGAACAAAAAGGCTCCCGGTGAAAAGAATGTTCTAATGATAGAGAAAGTCCCTGAACTGGCACTGATGAAGCAATTATAATTTAAAAATAAAGAACACTTCTTTTAAGTTGTGACCCTCTGGATCCACTCCAAAGCTGTCAATTAGAAGGAGTGACAAAGTAAAAGAACTTGTGGTTACAGTGGTGTTACAGGGAGTAGAAGGCTCTGAAGTGGTGGTCTGACCATTAAATAAATGATACACTTAAAAGTTCACCTTTAAAAAAAAATAAAGATTGGTTTTATTCACTGGTAAATGATTTATTTAGTACTTAGTAAAACCCTTGATATCCTCTTATCTCACCAAAGGCCAGTAAGACTGTATGTCTAATGTTACTGTAGCTCTTTATTAGAGGAATGTTTCAATTCCGCAGTATGTCAGGGAACATCTTTGTTGGATTTTGAAAAGCAGGTAGGCATCACATACTAACTCCAACTAAAAGAGCCAAATCTTGCCCTTTAATCACTGAAAAATGGCTGAATATGAGTGACATATTTAGCTGTTTCTTTATTTTTCCATTGAATACTTTCTGACGCCTGTCACCTAAGAAAAGGCACTTATGGATATGAGTAAGTTACACAATCCCTGATGCAGCTCTGTTGTCTTTGATGTGAAAGCAATGGGATGACTTGTAGCAGTAAAGCTACGCTTTCATGTATTTGCAGGATCCAGACATGAGTGATAAAGTTGCATGGGTCAGAGAAAGAAGCAAGCTGAAGTTATACCCTCTGAATAGTTTTCAAATTAAGAATGCCCCTTCCAGAATCAAATGCCACATGTCATTGGTAACAGCTTGGAAAGAGGGAAGTTGGTCTGGAGAGCTGCAAGCTTAATATAAATATGGCCATGTCCTTGGAAGATTTAATGTGTGCTTAGCTTTACAAGCGTGAGGAGTCTCGTTGAATACAATCATTTCAGTGAGGCTACTCAAAAGATTTGCATAAGTATTTGCAGAATCAAACCCATTTACTACCATGTTAAGACATTTCTATAAATTATCTAAGAATGATGTCTATGGCTCATTTGGCCCTGTCCAATAGCACATATCAATGTTCCTTTGGCACCACAGTGGGAGAGATTAAAGTCTTCTCTGTTCATGAGAACTTGTACCCAAGCAGTTACCCAGATAGTCTATTTAATTACCCCCACAGTAATATACCAAGGGTGGGGAACATGTCTGAAATGAATGTTTGTATTGAGCCAAATTCCCCTCTAATGCAGTGCCATTGAATTTAGTTGTGTTGCACAAGGTATGCTTTTGGGCTCAGTATCATTTCAAATGAGTGATATTCACTATAGTGTAAAATTATGATCAATGCTGATATTTCATAGCATTTATTGAAAGCAGGGCTAGTCAATAAATCCATGCATGTAGATGAACACTGTCACATTTTGTCATTTGATTAAACCCTACACAAGAGAAAAAGTATTGACGCAATATTGTTATTTTTTAACAAAGTGCCAGGATCTGGACCCCTGCTGGTCTGGCACTTAGATAAATGTATATTTATATTTTCTTGGCTGTCTTGTCTACAACAATATTTTAAGAGTATATCTAGAAAGAGAAATATCTTACAAATGCACCTCAATTTAAAATAACAACAACACTATACAACAGTTTCAGATAGAATGAAATATCCAATTGACATTTCCAGGGGAATTTAATGCGACAGGGTGTAATTATCAGATAAGAAAAGTAACAATAAAAACAATATAATGAATTTTAAAACTGATAGCATATCCCACAGCCTTATTCAAAATGATCACTCTCACTTTAAATGCAATAAAATATCTAAGATGCTAGTTCCTCCAGTCAGAAAGCATCTCTATAAATTTAATGCTGAGCATAAAATATGAATTATACTTTGTATGTCACTAAACTCAGATGAGTGACATTAAAATTTAATATAGTACCACTGCCATTAACTTAAAGGACATTTTACTGGATATTCTTCTCACATATCAGCATAAAGCACAACTTTTATCAGGCTGATGCTGATAAACAGCAAACAGTCACCCATTCTGTCATCAAAAATATGAAATTAATATATTGCCTATAAAATTAATCTGTGGGAAAAGATACACAAAGACTTGTCTGAATTATGGCAAGCAATATTATACTTAAAGTTACCCTTGATTAGAATAGTGTTGTGTTTTTTTTAACTGGATAATTTCCAAATATGTACATACATCCAAAACAAATGCAATTCTAGACCTGTAGCGCATTTACTTTTGTAATGCTAGTGCTTTTTCTATCTTAATAATGGAGATATTCTCAGCTAACAACATGTCTATTTGGGCCACAAAATTAACATGCACCAGGATCAGGAAGGTGAACTCTCACAAAGAAATAAAGCACGTTGGTGCACATTCAATTCTATCAAGGATGTCCTCCCAGGAAAAATCAACAAGGCAGCCTCTTCAACTCAACAATACTGCCAGCAATGTTGTATGGCAGCAAAACATGGGCACTGATGAAGACAGAGGAGCAGCAACTGTCTGTCATGGAGAGGAGGATGGAAAGAAGAATTCTGGGAATTTCAATCCACGATTGAGTCCCCAGTGAAGTGATCAGACAGCAGAGTGGAGTGCAGGATGTCATCGTTGAGAGTGGACATAGTAAAATGCGATGGGCTGGGCATATAGAGAGACTCACTGACAAATGATGGATTGCAGCTGTTGCCAAGTGGTACCCACCGGAACTACTCGGCTGACCTCCAAAGAGACGGGAAGATTTATCCTGAAAAGACATGGCCACACATGGAGAAGGAAGGCCAGGATACAAAAAGAATGGAAGACGTGTTGTGATCAGCGCAATGTATACGAGAACTGAAGGACCGATCGATCAAGGTGAACAACATAGGGCCAGATTCTGACATAACTACAGGTACTCATATTCCTCACTACCTTACTCCTTGAGTAGTCCCTTGAAGCCAGTGGGATCAGTTTTAGAGTAAGATGCTACTCAAAGTGAGTATATCAGAAACTGGACCATAATCTAGTAAACATGTATAGACACTAAAGAAATGTAAATAAGACTCACAATTCTGTCCCTAGTTGAGATACTGATAGGTGTGAGTTATTCAACCCTTACTCACATGAATAAGGGAGTTTATTCATAGTAAGATGGAAGGACTAGCCGATTGTCTCCCCTCCCCGCCACTTGACACAATTACCTCCAAAATCTCTCTCTTTCTGTATTATTATTTGTACTCCAGCCATTATCAACATTATCACTACATTAGGCATTATCACTACATTAGGCACAGTACAAACACAAAGTAAGTGACAGTCCCTGATCTGAAGAGCTGACAATTTAAATAGATATGACAGACAAGGGATGGGATAAGGGGATGGAATTTACAAGCAAAGATTGCTTTTTGTGGCACAGGAAATCGAGGAAACTTTCACTCTAGGAAACCACTTATGTGCATATATAACTTTTAGCATGTCCAGTTGACTTCGGGTATTTAAAGTTATATATATATATATATGTCCTTAAGTTCCAAGTGTATGTTGAACCCAGGCCTAGAGGGCAAGTTTTTAAATGATACTTAGGTACCTAAATATTCAGATTGACATCCAGTGGGATTTTCAAAAGCACCTAGGCATATAACTCCCATTTAGGCACTTTCAAAATTTCCACTATGCACCTATCTGCATCTTTAGGTGCCTAATTGTCTTGAAAATGGTGACCCTACATGAGTTTCCAACATGTCACGAAAAGTCTGTGGCAGCCAGAGATTGATGCTAATACCAGTACAGTGCCAAGTTTTTGTTGTTGCCACTATTCATTTCCTGGAGTGTTTGGCTCCTTCCCCTTTCCCTGGTGCACGTACTTCATAAAGAGACTGAAGCTGCCATCTTCACCCTTTTACCAAGGATGAAATTCAGGTCTTGGCACAGAGCCAACAAAAGGCCTATGCACCACTTAAATTGCATTACACACTCAAAACAGGTGTGACTTTTCAATAGAACTGCTTCTGAATGTGAAGCCTTTCAGCCTTTAATTTTTTTTTTTTACTGGTGCTTAATGTAGTAGTGCGATTGCATTGATTACTTGGTATAATAGAGGAAATTGCTGTGTAATTTTTCTGCACTTAACTCTGCTAATGTACCTTGTTTCTGAAGTGCTGTAAATTCATTGCAGATGAGCCTCACCTGAGAAGCCATTACTAATCTGATCAAATCTAGTGGTCTATTTGTGATATGGACACATGTCCACTAAATCATACTTTTACCTGGTATAACTCCATTGACACTAGGAATGAATTACATGCTAGTAGTCTAAAGTTAGCAATATGTTAGCAATGTTTTACAATTAAAATTTATGGAAACCCTATTATGATGATATGAAAATATAATTTCATCCCAGGTCTTTGAAGTCTCTATTATGATGAAAAAATAATTTCATTTCAAGAATGAGACCTTCCATGTCATATTACTAAAATAGAAGATTGACTGTTCAAAATGAAATATCTGTCAAAATGAAGCAGAAGAGCTTAAACTGAAATGTATTACAAACAAAGGAATTGAGACCACAGTGTGTAGTAAAATATTAATGATGAAACATATCTTTAAAAACATTATATTGTGAATCAAAGAAAGCAGCATCTTTAACTCAGCCCTGCCATTTAGGAAGAACATCACAATGCTATCTAATCCAATGTTTTCTGGAAAAGTCTTTCCCCCTTCTCCCCCCCAATTTTCATGACAGATTTCTATCATGGTGAAAGATGAATATAATTAAAAATAATAGGATATAAAAGTTGCACTCTTTAGGATCTCAAAAGCATTTTACAAATATTTAATGGTTCAACTTCACAATGCCCTTGTGAATTAGGCAATAATCATCATTATCTGCATTTTACAAAGAAGGAAGATAAGGCAGAGAGGTTAGATTATCCACCCAAATTGATACAGGAAAATAATGGAGACAGGAACAGAATCAAGAAATTCACTCTCAGGGTATGTCTACACAGCAATTAAATGCACGTGGCTGGCCTGTGCCAGCTGATTCGGGCTAGCGGAGGGCTGTGGGGCTGTTTAATTGCAGTGTAAACATTCAAGCTCAGATTGAAACCCGGGCTCTAGGACCCTGCAAAGTGAGAGGTTCCCAGAGTTTGGACTGCAGGAGCTGGAATGTCTACACTGCACTTAAATGCCTCCATAGCCTGAGCCTGAGTGAGCTGTCATGGGCCAGCAGCAGGGGTCTAATTGCAAGGTACACATACCCTCAGTGTATATCTACACTACAGAAAAGGTGTGTGCTCTTAACTTGGGTTAGCTACAGCAGATAGCTAATTTGGGTTATAATAGCAGTGAAGACAGGACAACTCAGCTATTCACTTGGGTTAGCAGCTTGAGTTCAGTGTCAGGCTCCCCTCTGTTAGCACAAAATTGAGATGTTGAAAACAAAATTAATCAAGGAATCAAAGGACATGAAGAGAAGAAATTCTTGAATTGCCTATTCACCAATGCTAGGAATCTGTGTAACAAACACAACTGGAAGTGCTCATTGATGAGTGCAGATTTGATCTAGTTGGCATTATTGAAACATGGATATTTCCCATAATTGGAATGTTAAAATCAATGGCAATAACTTAATTAGGAAGGATCAAGTGGGAAAAGGGGAGGGGGACTTTATGTCAAGAATGGCATTACTTGTTTCTGAGTCACTGATAGCTCAGAAGAAAATGATCTTGAATCTTTATGGATTAGTGCCCTAACAATATGGGCTTATTAGTTGGTGTCTGCTACAGACCACCAAATAACATTAAAGAATAGGGGAAATTCTATATTAGACCTCATATTGACAAATAAAGGGGGTAATATAATTAACACCCATCAACATGGGTTTATGGAAAATAGATCCTGTCAAACTAATTTGATATCTTTTTTCATGAGATTACAAGTTTGATTGATAAAGGTAGAAGTGTTGATGTAATACACTTAGGGTATGTAGACACTTATACAGTGACAGAAGGGATTCTTCCACTGCTGTAACAAATTCACTTCTCTGAGATTCTTCCATCAACCTACCACTGTCTATACTGGGGCTTAGGTCAACTTAACTACATCTCTTAGCAGTGTAAACTTTTCACACCTCTGAGCAATGTAGTGAGCTTCACCTAATTTTATGCATAGAACAGGCCTCAGACTTCAGTACCACATGTGAGTTGATACCACATGATATTTTGATTAAAAACACTTGGAACAATATGAAGTTAACATGGCATCCACTAAATGGATTGAAAGCTAATTGATAGGTCTCAAAATGTAACTGTAAACTGGGAATCATCATCAAATGGATCTCTTTCTAGTGGGGTCCTGCAGGGATCAGTTCTTGGCCCTACACTGTTTAACATTTTTACCAATGAGCTGGGTGAAAACATAAAACCATCACAGATAAAGTTTTCAGAACTCCAAAATTGAGGGAGTGGTAAATAATGAAGAGGACAGGTCAATGGTACAGAGCTATTTGGATCGCTTTGTAAGATGGGCACAAGCAGACAATATGTATGGTTAATATGGCTAAATATAAATGTATACATGTAGGGACAAATAATGTAGGTCATACCTAAAGGGTGGGGGACTCTATTTTGGGAAGCAGTGACTCTGAAAAAGGTTTGGAAGCCATGATGGATAATCAGTGGAACATGAGCTCCCTGAGCGCCATTGTGTTCAAGAGGGCTAATGCGATCTGTGGGTGCATAAACTGGGGGATCTCAAGTTGGAGTAGAGAAAGTATTTTGCCTCTGTAGTCAGTGACCATTGTTGGCATACCATATTCAGTTCTGGCATCTACAATTCAAGATGGATGTTGAAAAATTGAAGAGGGATTTAGAGAAGAGCCACGAGAATGATTAAAGGATTAACAAACATGCCATATAGCGATAAACTCAGGCAGCTCAATCTATTCAGTTTAACAAAGAGAAGGCTAAGGGATGACTTGATCGTAGTCTAAATACTTATATGGAGAACAAGTATTTATTAATGGGCTCGTCAATCTAGCAGAGAAAGGTAGAGCATGATCCAATGACCGGAAGTTGAAACTAGACAAATTCAGACTGGAAATAAGGTATACATTTTTAACAGTGAGACTAAATAAACTTTGGAACAACTTATCAAGGGTCATGATGGATTCTCCATCACTGAAAAAAATTAATTCAAGATTGGATATTTTACTAATTCCTAATTTCTTTAGAAATTATTTTTGGGAAGGTCTATGGCATATGTTATACAAGAGGTCAGGCTAGATGATCATAATGGTCCCTTCTGGCCTTGGAATCTATAACTAGGCTTTAATTAGAGCTCCTAACCTGCGTTAAAAGCCAAGTTGCCGTGTCTTCATAGCTATTTCAAACCGAGAGAGCTGAAACACATTAAGAATATATATATATATTTCAGAGTAAATATATCCTTAGTCTTTTTCTCTAACTATTACACCTCATTTCCTCCCACATCTCCCAATCATTGGAGTCTATAATGACAGAGGAGTCACCAAGGTATTTTCCATTCACCAAGAAATAGTGTACAAAGGTAATATACTGGCTATTAATCATGTCCTAGCTCATAAACATCAGTCTATAAAATATAGGACATATATGGCATTAATCTATTAGCCTTAAAGAAATACAATGACTCACGAATAAA
Organism: Chrysemys picta bellii; assembly: GCF_011386835.1. NCBI lineage: Eukaryota > Metazoa > Chordata > Testudines > Emydidae > Chrysemys > Chrysemys picta. The sequence goes on along the minus strand of NC_088798.1, from coordinate 46,468,365 downwards.
ACTAATCAAACAAATCAATAAGAGAAGGCAAGGTGATACAGCACAAAAATCAGTGAAACACACACACACACACACACACACACACACACGCTAAACACAAGACATACACAATAAAGGAGATAATAGTAAAAATATGTCACACAATAAGGGCCTGCATCAATCCCATTGAAGTTGTGAGGCTTTGAATTAGTCCTCAGGAGAGACCGTTTTTTGTTTGTTTGTGTAAATGGGAATACCTTTACCTGGCAACTTACAAAAGTGCAAGTATATTTGTTTTTATTTATAATGTATATTAAATGCACTGTTAGGACTAGTAAATTATTTTATAGTGCTGCCGTGGTGAACTCTTTTGAACCAGCTCAAAACTCCCTGCTGTTCACCCGCTGTTCTGCCTGCTGTTCACCTGGCTAATAGAAGGATGGCTGTTGCTGGCACATACATTACAATTCGTTCTGGTTTGGTACTGGGCACTGGAACTCCTATGCTGAAACAAGTGTGAGGCTGAGAAGCCATAAAGGCTGACACACTTGTGGAGGGTGGATTTTAAGGAATTGTATGAAATGTTCCTGTGAGCTGGAACAGTCTGGGATAGAAGTCAATTTCTGATGCAGGAGAAGAAAAGGTAATGAAATCATTTGTTTCAAATTGACATTGAAATTAATTTAATAATTGGGAATGGACTGTAATTCTGTAATCAAGATGGTGTGTGTGTGTGGTGGTGGTGGGGGGTTGGAAGGGATACTAGAAAATAATAGGTCTGATTCTCAATTACACTAAGATCCCTTTATACTTCCAGAGTGGGCCTTAACATAACTGGGAATCAGGCCCAATATATATGTGTTATTGTTGATTTTCTATTTTTAAAAGTTTGCTTTTCTATTTTTAAAAGTTTTACTGGTGACAGTAAGCAGCTGCTTTTAGGAAATTGCAGCAGAGAAGCCAATGGTTGAATTGGCAAAAAGATTGGACTATTCTTATCCATGGAGATGGATCCCCCAGTTCAGGATTGAAATACGAGTAGGTTAATGTGAACTCCTGTTGTCTACAATCTATCTATTCTGATTGGACTTCAGCTTTTAGCATTGTCTGTCTTACAATTTTCATCACAGCTGTCTTTGATTAAGGAAGTAGGAACTCCTCAACACATTGCTAGTATGGGAGAAAGGACAAAGAGGCCCTATAGGCTACATGCACACATCAATAACAGATACAGGCAATATTACTCTTCTCAAAACTCCTCAATATAGTACATTTTCCACTATTGGGACTACATAAGGTTCAAAGCAATGGTCATAGTGTACAAGAGATGAGATTAATTAAGATCCCTCTTTTTATTAAACCAAAATGTGTTGTCCCTGTGTGTGCCTGAGGCCTGGCCTACACATAAAAATGTTGCTGCCATAGCTTTGTCGTGTAAAGAAATTACGTCTCTAACTAACATAGGTACACAGCAAAAAGCCCTAGTGTAGACACAATTATACTGACAAGAGTCCTTTTTTTCTGGGTTAGCTTGCACCATTTCCCTGACTGAAATAGGTTTGAATCTCCACTAGGAACTATATCAGCAAACCTCCTCTAGTTCAGACAAGGCCTGAGTATTCTCTGGTCCTGGTTTTTGCCATTCCTAATCAATTCTTATGTATGTGTAGTGGGATTACCATACATATCCATCAGACCAGAAGCCCCTCATCTTATCTCTACTTATGGCAGCATTATGTTAAAGAAGATAACTATGCAGTTTGTGCCAAATTCACAAACTTCTGTCAAATTATCTATTTTTGCAAAATATAAGAAATAAAATTTCCCCCTCCACAGTAAATCCAAGAGGTGGTTTGTTGAGAACAGTCTCGTAACCTCTAATCATACATCTGTAAGAACTGTAGTAAAAGACTGCAGGGAATGTAGCTAAACATATAGGGTCATCTGGTGTGCACTGATGTATTTCCATTGAACTCAATAGAATTATGCTTATTTACATTAGCTGGGGACCTGGGCCAAAATGTTGACTTCTTAAAGCTGTGTATTTAGTTTGTTTTGTTTGATACATATATACAGTGGATATGATTTCTATAAATACCAAGTTACCAGGTGCTAAGTTATAGCCTATTCTAGGAGGAGAGTTGTAAACTGCTTGTAAATGCTGCCTTTTTAATTTATGTTACTATCAGGAAGGAGAGAGAAAGTAACAGCAGCATGTAGCCACAGTGACTTACTTATAAGGTATATACCAATTTCTGAAGTTGCAAATAGTTGAATGAATAAACTTTTCTCAGGATGACGTCCTTTGATGTAGTGCTGAATGTAAGTGTCCCTCATTTGATCTTTACTTGGCTTCCTCTAGCAACAGTATGTTCAGTTCAGAAGGGGGAACTCCCAGGAGTTCTATAATTAGACAAGCATATGGAAGAATCTCCAATTTGGGATACCCTACGGTAAAATGTAGAGGTTATGAGGTGGAGGATGCTATTTATTTTGCAAATCCAAACTAAGCAATGGAACAAAAAAAGAATAATTTTCTAATGCATTCTGCACTAGGCTATATTTTATATCATCATGTATGAACACATTTGGATGGGCACTTTCTATGTCTGGCTGCTCAATTTATTTTTATAATTCATTTATTTTATATTGGAGAAGAACATATAGATTTATATATGATTTCCTGCAAGTCTCATTGTGACCCTTTTAAAAAAATGATTTTTGACTTTTTTCCTAAACAGCCAGAGTTATCCAAAACATTTTAGAAAACTGTCTTTGGGCAGCAAAACACAAACAAAATTGGAACACACACACACACACACCTCTTTTCTAGTGCTAATCCCTGCAAGAACAGATAATGAAGAAGTTAAACCTTAATCAGAAGATGTAGTGAATTACAAGTATTATGTTTGCTGGTAGCATGAAAAAACACATTTAAGGAGAAATGGCCAAACTGCTTATATTGGCTTTCCAGATATGGGAGCATGATGGGCCACAGAACCTGGTGGATAGAGGAGCCTAGTGCCCTTATGAGGGCTGATCTATGTTTCTGCTCCTGCTCAGCTTCTTGCTTCCTACCCATTCATTCTTAGTTCTCAAACAATCAGGTTCTGCCCATGTCACCCTGCCTTCCTAGTAGTGGGAGGGGGCAGGGCACACTTCTACCAATAGAGAGACAGTACCTGCATGCATGATGGGGGGGGGAGGTAACAGTGGGATCTGGAGGGCCTGGAGTGGCCACAGCAGCACCCTGGATTGGAAGGGAGATCAGGTAGGAGCTGGGGCAGTTGCCCCCCTTCCTCTACTCCCACCTCTCCAGTTCAAGGTGTGCCTCTGCCATCTCTGGGGAGCATTATAGTAGTAGATCATCTTAGTAGTAGGACCTTAGCCTCTCCCATTAAAGTCAAAACTTAATTTACAAGGGTAACAGGGTGAAATTGAATGGCCTGTGATATGCAGGAGGTCAGATTAGTACATCCAGTGTTTCCTTCTGGTCTTAAGGTCTCCAAATTGAATTGGGAGCAGGATTGAGGTTTAAGGGCCAGATTAACAAATATTAAAGAAAGGAGGAATGTATAGTTAATACATCATCATTTTGTACTTGTATAAGCTTTGGCTGGGCTAGAGATTACTTCACTGACCTTCTAGTGCTTAAAAACATGCTCCTTACAAAAGCCCACGGAGACCAGAATTCAGTCACTGAGGATTTTCAACAAAGATTGAACTGGGTCAACCTCCCCACAATCAAGTCCAAAAAGAACAAAAGGGATGAATTTAGTTTTTAAGTACCAACTTTATAAAATCTTATGATAAAGAAAAATAAATAACTTAATTTTTACAACATATCATGGCTACTTTATAAGCCACAAACTTTATTTTCACAGTTACACATAAATATAAAGAAAACAAATTAAAACTAAGTAGGTCAGTCCCCACAAAAACACAGTGAAAACTTACTTGGAGTTCCCAAAAGCTAAGGTTGAGTTCACCTGAGTCTCAGCTGCAGTCTTTGATCACCAAAATCTATATAGCCTGCTGAGTCAAAAGCACTGCAACAATATTTTCTGCTTGTAGAAATCTTCAGCTGGAAAACATTCAGACTCTTCCTCCCCCTATGAAACCACCCAGTGAGCTCATTAGATAACTAAATAACCAACTACTCAGTTTAAGTATATAGATTTTATTTAAAAAACCCAACCCAGGAGTTTGGTCCCCCTTGTGCTCTACCTGCCCCGCTGTCAGCTGTTTCCCGTTCCCCCTGCCTCCCCCTGACTCCTGCCCCACCCATCCCACAGTTTGGTGTGCCCATGTCCCCTCACTGAGAGCTTGTGCCCCTTCCCCTTTTTTTTGTTCCACACACTGATCACTGCACCCCTCCCCCCCCCCGATGCTATTGTAGCGCTATGCTGCTTGGCAAGCGCATGGGGTTCTCCCCCTTCCGACCCCTCTGCGCATACTCCAGGAGGTGGGCACTACCTTGTCGCCCCTTTCTCTCATTTTCCTGCGGTGGGCCCTGTGAGAGGGCACTCCCCACCCCTCACCTCGGGCCCTCTGGATCTTTTTAGCGAGCCCCTGTTCCGCATGCCCCCCAACCTCCCGGCTTTCTCACTCCCATACTCCGAGACAGCTGCGCACCCTGCAGCTGTTTTGCTTGCAAACCGTGCCCAGGGACCATCTGTACATGCTCGTGCTCCACACGTTGCATTTCTCCACCCTCTCATCCTGCCCTGACACCAAGTGGCGGGACTATCTACCACCTGTGGAGGGTAAGGAGCCCCGGTGGGCCAGCTCTATTCCACCTTGGTCCCACGGTCCACCGGGGACGTTGGTTGATGGCTCCTTCACAGAGCTGTGACCATGGGCGTGTATCATGTGTGATTCACCCCCATACCTGAGGCCTTCCCCTTCTGCGGCATGAGGGAGAATCTGGCACACGCCTACCACGAATGCGCCAGGTTGTAGCCCCTATTCTGGCTCCTCCAGAACCTCTTGTTGCAGTTTTGGCTGCACTTTTCCCTGCACCTGTTCATTTTCGCACACCCTATCCGTTGCCCCACGAAGTCGCGAGACCTTCTTGTCAACCTCCTCCTGGCTCTGGCCAAAGCCACCATCTATAACACCAGGAGGAGGCTGTTGGACAAGGGGGTACTCTTCAACTGTGGGGCCTATTTCCGTTCCTCCCTGGTCTCACGCCTCCGGGCAGAGTTCCACTGGGCAGTATCAGCTGGCTCCCTAGACACCTTTGAGGAGCAGTGGGCACTGTCTGGGGTCCTCTGCTCGGTGTCCCCATCCAGTACCCTTGTATTGAACCTGTGACCATCATTCCAATCCCTGTTTTTCATTAGTTGTCCCCCGTATTCATTTGGTTCCTGGGTCCAGTGGTCCCTCCCACTAGGCTGGGGGAGGGACCTTTAGAAGTGGGCAGCTTGCACCCACCCACCTCCCGGGTTTTCCAATAAGGCCTCACTACAACATGATAGTACCACTCTACTCGGGGTTGGTGAGGTCTCAGCTGGAGTATTGTGTCCAATTTTGGTCACCAATGTAGAGAAAGGATGTAGAGAAACGGGAAAGGATCCAAAGGTGAGTGACAAAGATGATCAGAGGGATGGAATGCAAATCATATGAGCAGAGGCTGAAGGAATTGTGTGCGTTTAATTTGGAAACGAGGAGATTAAGGGGGATATGATAGCAGTCTTCAGGTACTTGAAAGGCGGCCACAAAAAAGACAGAGAAAAGTTGTTCTCTTTTGCCACAGAGGGCAGGACAAGAGGCAATGGTTTCAAACTGCAGCATAGTAGATTTAGATGAAATCTCAGGAACAACTTCCTGCGTGTAAGAACAGTAGAACAATGGAACAGACTGCCTTGGGAGTTGTGGAAGCTTATTCACTGGACGTTTTCAAAAGGAGGCTGGATAGCCATTAGTCTCGTATGGTTTAGACAACAAATCCTGCATCTGGGCAGAGGTTTAGACTAGATCACCCTTGTGGTCCCTTCTAACCCTATGATTTTATGATTCTATTATTATTCTGTTACTTATTTGATGTACTTCTCTATGAATAGCAACTCATATTTTAGGGGGGAAATGTTCTGGGTGCAGTGCTCTTACATTAAAAGTAATATAATGTGTGCTTTGCAGTATGTTTTGAACTTGTATCATGCATTCACTCAAAGCAGTCTGCAGGCCAGCTTTTCTGTTTCTTCTGATTTCTATTTCATTCAGGAAAAGAGAATAGGAGGCGAAGGTAGCTAAGGGCTTGTCTACATTCAGGAAAGTTAATCCAAATTAACCCAGGGCTTGTCTACATTTACAGTTCTGCAGCAGCACCACTGCACTAGCACATAGTGAAGATACTGCCTACGTCAATGGGAGAGCTTCTCCCATCAGCGCAGATACTCCACCTTATTGAGCAGTGATAGCTATGTCAAAGGGAGAAGCCCTCCTTTCGACATAACCCCTGGTGTAGACAGCACTATGTTGGTATAACTGCATCGCTCAAAGGTTTGTAGTGTCGACCAGGGCTGAGCGTCTGAATTTAAAGTGGATTAGTTAAACTGTACTAAACCCCTCTATCAATACTTATTCAGAATTAAAGTTGCTTTAACACAGTTTAGCTTAATTCATTTTCAGCTTTGCACATTGTAGCCCAGTGGGTTTGCTTACCTCTATTCTATTCTCTGCTTTACATTATATTCTGCTTTATTATATTCAGCAGTAATGCAAGGAACCTACAGGCTTGTATCCTGTAAGACATTGGCTTCAGCAGTTAGCTTGAGGCTTGAGGCCTAGGAATTTTGGCTGAGATAAATTTAGGTAACTCATAAGCTTTGGGAAACTGGAAATAGAGTGTAGGGGGGAATTTTGTCCATAATGACATCAGTCAACCACAGAACATGAACTGACACCAGCTTCTGGAAGATTTTGGATGGAACATCCGACCACAAGAGTGCCATGGCAACAAATTGATGTATATGATAATGGCATGAAATCATAAATACAATAACCCAGTGGTTCTCAAAGCCGGTCTGCCGCTTGTTCAGGGAAAGCCCCTGGCAGGCCAGGCCGGTTTGTTTACCTTCTGCGTTCTCAGGTTCGGCCAATCGCGGTTCCCACTGGCCGCGGAGTGCCGCTCCAGGCCAATGGGGGCTGCGGGAAGGGCAGCCAGCCATCCTTTGGCCCGTGCCGCTTCCTGCAGCCCCCATTGGCCTGGAGTGGTGAACCGCGTCCAGTGGGAGCCGCGATTGGCCGAACCTGTGGACGTGGCAGGTAAAGAAACTAGCCCGGCCCGCAAGGGGCTTTCCCTGAACAAGCGGCGGACTGGCTATGAGAACCACTGCACTAACCTATAGAAGAAGGACACCTTAATATTGGTAAGAGGAGGAAATACAAATAAGGAAGAGGGGAGAAACCCCTATTGAATATGCATTAAACATGGTAACATCAGCATAACATATTATAAAAGTGGCATCCCAGCCTGTGGGCAGGAGGAGAGAGAGATGTAGCCCATGGAAGGAGCCAGAATGATGGCCACTAGTGAAGATGAGGAGGGTGATGGTGATGAGGAAATTAATAGCTAACGTTTCATGTTGTTTAACAAGGCATGGTGTGAGTATGGATGTTCAGATGTACTTTCTGTATTATCTCGATCTACCTTATTGAGTTACTGTGTGTGCGGCTTTGCTAAATGTATTAATTATTTATTTGTAAGCGTTCCTATAGTATGAGTGTTGCACCTGTGCACATCGGGGTTCCCAACTATATAATCATTTTAATAATAGTGGGCCTGATCTTGAGACAAGAACCTGTCAATTGTCAAAGTGGTAACTGGAAATTTGTATTTATAATCTATAGGTCAGGCTACAACATCCCTATGTTCTGGAAGTATCTGCATGGAAGTATTAGATTCCTGGTGTAAATTAGACGAACCCTTGGGCTGTCCTAGCCTAGGTTTACTTGCAGTGTCCTCTTAAGTTTATTCTGGCAGCCACTTATAGCTACAATGCAGTGGTGCTCCAACTCTTCCCATTTCTGCCCCAGATGCCCTCAAAATGCCCCTTTTGCTAGTGGGATGTATTTTGCAAGTTCCAGTTCTGCCAACTCTAGGGCTCCTTTATGCAACTGTAGAAACATAAAGAACAGAAAAATCTAGGCCATTATCTCCAGAGTAGTGGTAACGCATCATCATATTAAATACAAGCAGCTTATTTGCATTGTTCAACAGTCAGTATTAGAGATTTTAACTCATTTTAGATGCCACTAATGTCTTACTACAGATTTAAAGATTCAAGACTTCAAGTTTTATTTACAGTATCTTTATTGGCATCCTATATTTGAATGAGGAAACACCCTACTTCTCCAAGAGCAGAACAACTTTAGCAAAAGCTAAAGGGGACAGTCTAGGGGAGTGGAGAACTTTCACTTTGTTACCAATAGTATATTTATTTATATTGGTCATGCCTATGTATATGATGAGAGACAACAGAAGCACAAGGTAACAATGAGATCATTATGATAAGTGCAATCACCTGCAGCCACAACTACTGCCTAGCTACTCACAGCATGGGGCACTGTAAAACTATCTTAGTTTATCCCTTATTCGCCATGATTTCTTGCATAAAAATATGAGCACGATTAAGTCCTAATGAAAAACATTCCATATTTGCTTATTCCCACATTGTGACATCATTACCAGTTGAGGTGTTGCTTCTGTCGCTGATAGAACCATTTGCACTGGAGTCATGACCTTCATGATTTCTGTGTACATTAACGTATTTGCTTTATTTCAGCCCAAGGAACAAGACAATAAGGTCTCATAATAGATTCTCTTTTACATGTTGCCCACAGTATCTTAACATCCTTTCGGCCACTTGGACATAATTCTAGGAACACTAATCTTTTTAATGGGCTTTTCCCCATATCCCAATAGGGATTTAAGATTATAGCTTAAGTAGGAGCCTGGTGTGTTGAATTTAATCATAGTCATACAGAAATTTCAGATAAATTACCTTGTGTCATGCATTCTACCCTTCTCAGCATAGTATTACATATAATCGTTTCAAAATAAAACAATGGCATGGGATTACTCTGAATGGATCTTTCCACTTTATATATTTATGCTTCTCTGTTTGTTCTACTGATAGATACATATTATCTGTTGTCTAATATGTTACTCATGTTGGGTCTGATCTACTCTCATATAAGTCAGTGGGGGGTCTTTCAGGGTCCCCATTGCATGCTACATTTTGCTTATAATGTAGGTAAATATAATCACTTCTGAACACTGACAACACATCTGAACTCACCTATGGCAAAAGTCTTGAATTCAATGCACAGCAATATGGAGATTGTAAATTCTGAAGAAGCTGTTTTGATTTAAAAAAACAAAACAAAAACTTTAAGAGGGTTCCACAGTATAGGATAGATCTTTCTCAGATTGGAAGGCCTACAGAAGGCAGTGAGACTACTCTTATGAATAAGGGCTATGGACTGATCCTGTCTAGGGTACTTATGGTATTTGTGCACATCACAATTTTAATGTATTTATCCTCACAACAACCCTGTGAGGTATGGTAAGGCTGTTATCCCATTTTACATATGGAAAACTAAGGCACAGAGAGGCTAGGTGACTTGCCCAAGGACATCAGGAAATCAGTGTTTTCTGGATCAAAGCTTAGCACCCTAACCACAGGACCATTCTTCCTCTTGTTGTATGTTTTTAGATATTTTTGATATCTTTTAACCTTAATAAATTCTCTATACCAGCAGTTCTCAAACTGTGGGTCAGGACCACAGAGTGGGTCACGACCCCATTTTAATGGGGTCTCCAGGGCAGGGTTAGACTTACTGGGGCCTGGGGCCAAAGCTGAAGACCGAGCCCCACCGCCCAGGGCCAAAACTGAAGCCCGAGGGCTTCAGTCCTGGATGTCAGGGCTCAGGTTACAGGCCCCATGCCTGGGGCTGAAGCCCTTGGGCTTCGGCTTTTGTTTTCCTCCCCCTTGCCCCCCCCCCCCCCCCCCGCCTGGGGCAGCGGGACTCAGGCAGGCTCAGGCTTCAGTCCCCCATCCTGAGGTCATGTAGTAATTTTTGTTGTCAGAATGGGTGCAATGAAGTTTGAGAACCCCTGGTGTATACTAATTGTTACATCTGCTATGCTTCATTCTTTTTTTTCCTTTGAGAGTGCAAAATAAGGCACGTCTAATCTGAGAGACTCACTGCTTACTACATTATGGCTGAAGTCAAGGAAATGTAATCTGATGGAAAAAAGAGGGAAATGTATACAGTCATTACAATTATGTTGGTAATGTGCTGGGGAAGAGCTGCATTTTCAATAAGGACTAAACATATACAAATCCCATTAGATCACGGGTCAATGAACAGCTAACTTGCAAAACTTTCAGTTCAGCACAATAACAACGTATAACGTTAAGGGCAAATCCTCTTCTTGGTGCCCACAAGAAGTAATCAGGCTGGCATTCAGCAGATGTAAAGATCACAGACTGTAGTTCTAAGAGAAGCACAGAGGGTTTTGGAGTGGGTCAGTCTACCGGGGCCCTGCCTTCCTCCCATGGGTTAGCAGTTCAGGCTAGGCTCAGAGGGGAATGAATAATGCCTTCTCCAAGAGAGGTGGAATGGTGCATATTACATTTCCAAAGTGCATCAGGGACAATGCCTCCTGCAGCTCTTGCTGGGTGCTACGTCTTTGCAAATGCACCTCAACCCAAAAATAGTCTGTGCTTTAAAAGCATAATAGAACCCATTATGAATTCAGTGCAAGGAGCAACAAAGTGCCTATACACAGCAGATTAGTAAAGAACAAATGTTCAGCTACTAAAACGTGCTATGTTCTGTGAACCACCATTGATTTTTTGTATATAATTGATTTTTACATCAATTTTTATATAAATGTGCTTTCTTATAAACTCTGTTTATTGCAGTAATATGGCATTTATTGCATTAAAATGACTGAATAGGACATGACTTTTTCCATATCAGATGGAGATTTTTTTTTTTTTTGCATATGAAAAATAAAATAAAGTGGCACCTTTTAATCTGTGTAGAACAGATTAAAAGATTTCCCTTTATATGGACTTAATGGAAAATCTCATTAATTCACCCTGTAGGTACTATATCCTGCAGTGAGCAGGATTCTTGGAAAAATAAAAATATTTAAGGGAAAATTGCATCATTTTAAGGCATATCTAGGGAATCATCTATTTCATGCTCTTTAAAATCAGAGAAGGTCAGCTTCCTAATTAAATCCTACATATTCTTTTGAACAAAATCCTCAGATGCAAAGTCCTGCAGAAAGCACTGCTCCAAGCACAGTTCATGGGTTCTTAATGAGAAGACAGATGACAGAGCATGAAGCTCATACAAATGACTTTTTTGGAAGAAAGAGCCTAGTTTTGGATAAATTCTGCCTTGGGATGCTCATGTAGCATTCACTGAAACCAGCGCATCCCACCCACAGAGACCTAGTGGCAAATAACTGATGTTGACAAACATTTCCATATTACAAAAAATACAAGATGCTGATTCATCACAATTGTTTATAATGTTTTGTAATCCACTCTTATCTTCAAAGACACATATTAAATTTCAGAGGGGTAGGTTAGTCTGGATCTGTAAAAAGCAACAGAGAGTCCTGTGGCACCTTTAAGGCTAACAGATGTATTGGAGCATAAGCTTTCATGGGTGAATACCCATTTCGTCAAATGCATGTAATGGAAATTTCCAGAGGCAGGTATAAATATGCAGGCAAGAATCAGACTGGAGATACCGAGGTTAGTTCAATCAGGGAGGGTGATGTCCTCTGCTAGCAGTTGAGCTGTGAACACCAAGGGAGGAGAAACTGCTTTTGTAGTTGGCTAGCCATTCACAGTCTTTGTTTAATCCTGATCTGATAGTGTCGAATTTGCAAATGAACTGAAGCTCAGCAGTTTCTCTTTGGAGTCTGGTCCTGAAGTTTTTTTTGCTATTAGATGGCTACCTTTACATCTGCATATTAAGTTGTTTATTTTGTCTTCATGAGCTTCTTTGCCAAGGTGATTTATTCAAATAGGGCATAGGGAGAGCCTAACATGTGAATGAAATCCTGGATTTGTTGAATTCAGTCTGAGTTTTGCTATTGACTTTAATAGTACCAAAATATTAGCCTGTTTTTTGCATAATAATAAAATAATAATACCTGATTCATATAGCACTTTTTATTAGTAGATCTCAAAGCATTTTACAGAGGTGGTCAGTATCATTAACCCCATTTTACAGACTGGGAAACAGAGGCACAGAGAGGGGAAGTGACATGCCCATGGTCACCCAGCAGGTCAGTGGTAGACCCTGGAATAGAACCCAGCCCCCTGAAACCCAGTCCAGTGCTTTGTCCACTAGGCCCCCAAATACCTAGGTCATTGTTCTCAACATTTTCTAGGATTTTTTTTATGTTTCTAATTTATTTATTTTCTTGATCTCTTGGCTAACAAATAGTAGAGAGTATTAAATAGTTTTCAAGATCAGTGAATTTAAATATAGTTGAACAAAACATAAAAGGTTCTCTTTTATCAAAATATAAATATGAAAATGTCCTTGGGGAATAAAAGCAAGGTATCATCAGGGTTGCCTTTTTGAGTAATGTTTTTCAGGATAAATCCCTAACATGTTTTTTTTTTCCCTTCCCCAGCTGTCCATCACCAAAATGCATCAGATGATTTACCATCCTAATTAGATTTAATTTGATCTATTTGTTGATAACTGTGGGGTAACATTTTTCTTTTGATGCCTGTGCATAACTGCCACTACTATTAATGGAAGTTACACACATGCACTGAAGGGAAGGTATACCCATTGGTTTTGTTAATAAAGAGAGAAGGAGATGCAGAAATATAGTCACAAGTTAATATTTTTTTGGCATTGTACCCAATACAATTTTACATGTAAAATGTAATAAAGACCACACTGTGCTGATGTTATTAGTCTCCTCTAACAGTTCATTGAAGATGATATGACAACCAAAACAGTCCAAAGGAATTATGAGCACCATTGCTCTATCAGAGAGATGGGGGCTTGGAAGACAAAGAGAAATCAAGAGAATGGAAAGACAAAAAGAACCACATTGGGAGAAACAGCCACAGCAGGTGAGCTCACAGTACCACAGCAGAACTTCCTACAGTGACAGCTCTGCCCTTACATCAAAGAACAGCATGTTTGACAAAGAGGGAGAGATGTTACTGTAAATGGCAATGGGAGCTACACGTCCAGCTGTTTAAAATCCTGCTTTTTTTGAGGTCTTGGAGCTCAGATGCTGGAAATTATTACCTGGTAGTACCAGATTCAATCCTCGGTTAGTAACAGCTTTTCTATACATAAAATATTAGTTTTACAGTCAAGTTTCTCACAACCCCACAAAGCTAGATATGGGAGCTTTGTAGAATTGACATTGGGAGAGACTTGTCCTCCTGATGGGCCCAAGGGCTAATCTGTAGCATCAGAAGGACCCATCCTAATGGATTTTCAAATTTGCTCTTTTTATATAAGAAAATTATTTCTAGTCATTTTTACAAATGACCTGTATATACATGGAGTCATTGGCTAAACATTTGATTCTATTCTATCTAGATTCTTAGACTGTGTTTATCTCTGTAGTATCTGAACACATAACATTTTTTGCAGGTGTCTAGTGATTTTTGGGTGTCTCGTTTTTTTAATCTCCATCTTGAGACACCTTTAAGGGTTCTGATTTTCAGGATTTCTGACACCCTGTTCTTTGAAAATCAGGCCCCTTTACGGTGTCTCAAGTTGGGCAGTCAAAAATCATGAATCAATTCTAAAAATCTTGTCCATAGTAACTGACATCTTTACAGATAAACAGATACAAAACCTAGTGCCAAGCAAATTAAAAAAAAAAAAAAAAAAAAAAACCATCTATTACATGCAGAAGACCTGATGGTGTGATATAAAGATATATGAATGCTAGTTCTTAAGGATCTGTGTATAAGTCACTTATGGTTTTACCATTCCTAACTAATGTGGTAATCCGAAACTCATACCAATTGAGCCTTTATTCACAGATTATCATTATGTATATTAGAGGCAAACATGTAAATTGAATTGAAAATTAGAGAAATCTAGTTTCTATGAGAAAAGCTCTTGACTTGCTAATGGATAGCTAAAGCGGTAAGTAATTAGCTTCTTAAGAGGTTGATTTTGAAATGACATGGTTCTGAAATATGTAGTTTTGTAAAAATATTTTGATCATAACTTACAGCTGCTGCTTTGTTGCTATTCGAAACATCAAGTGTTTCACAAAGAATATGGCAGAATTCCTTTTTCTTCATCTCTTTCATAAACTACATTTTCTTTGAATAGTATAATTAAATATAATGTGTGTTTGCAATGTTGCACATAACAAATATAAAATATGAAACCAGCTTTTTGGTTACATAATTTTTGAAAAAAAATTGGCCTATTTATTTATATTGGAAAAGAAAAGCATTCTTAATTCTGCAATGTGTATTTTAGGCCTGGATTCTTATGCATACGGTTAGGTTTATGCACTGTGAGTAGTTCCATTGAAGTACCACTTACACATACAGAGACACTGATTTAATCATCTGAGATAGCCTCATTGTCAGCTGAGTCAAAATTAAAGGAGCCATGCCAATTTACACCTGTGGAGGATCTAGTTTGCAGTGCCTGAAAGTTAAGCACGTACGTAGACTTTGCAAGACTGGGGCTTTAGATTTAGCTACCATTTCTGACTGCAGATATTCACAGGCTGTAATTCCTATTTTAAAAATAGAGTTTCTGGTCTCGAAAAAATTTTAGGTTACTCTTGGGTGCTAATAAAACTGTTATTAGACCATTTGGTACACTCAATTCTATATCACGTGGCTATGTTTCACTGAAGGTATTGGATGCATCTATGAGATCAAAGCTCAGACTGGACCCTATCTGTCATCCTTTGCTCAAGGAAATAATGTGAGATTTGCTTGTATTATGAGTACAGGATTTCGTACATACATTATTATCATTACAACCGTCCCAAGCTTAAAATAATTCTTATGTACATTTTTTTGTTGTATTCAGGTGGTTTACTCCAGCTTAACAAAGAACTTTTTGTTGTTGCCACCACATATTATTACATTTGAGGCTCTATTGTTCCTTGTCTTCATTAGGAAATTGCATTATATTTAAATACAGTTTTAACAATTGAGGTAGCATGATGCTAACTGTGTCTGACTGGTCTCTATAGACAAGGACAGTTCCTGGTCAGCATCATGCTAGCTAGTCATAGGTAAACCCTGTTCCCGGTAGAATGTGTTGATGACTTACACGATTCTGAATGTGACTTGTCCTTGTCTACATGTGTCAGCAAAATTAAATGTTAAAAGTCAAGTTTAAACATTATGGAATTTCCTAAGGACAGCAAATTCTTAGGCAGAGCCCAGGTAGTACAGAGCCACACTTTTCCTGTTCCTGAAACACCACACACCATGTGCTTCATCAGAGAATGAGAGAATGAACTCCCGGCTGGAATTCCCTCATTTTATTAGGTTAAACCTTCAACACATCCTGATCTTCTCAAGGAACTAACCAAGAGCTCTATGAGGATTTAGTCACCCAGAAAGTTAAGTTGAATTAACTGAAGGTGTATTAGTGGAAGTGCATTACTATAGTGGCCTCAGGCTACATCTACACTACTAAACCTATGCCAGCATAACCCACTAGAATAGGAACACCGCCTCCATGAACCACATTAGCTATGTCAACGGAAGAACTCTTCTGCTGGCATAGCTGTGTCTACATTGTGGGATTTGTTGGCATAGTTATGTGAGTCAGACGAGGTGGATTTTTCTCACACTTTGGACTGACATAGCTATGCTAATAGAAGTTTTAAGTGTAGACCAAACTTTACTTCACTTTAGGTTAGTGAATTGTGCTAAAGTGAACTAAGGCCACTTTTACTTTTCAATGGGAGCGTCCATAGTAAGGTTTAATGCACTTTAAATTCATACTTTAATTGAGCTTATTTTTCCTAAGTGTCCCTGAACTGTCAAGTTCATTTAAATTCCAGTCTGCACTCCACAAAGATTGTCTCCTGCAGACACCATTTCATTCTTAGCCTGTTCTGCTCTGTTGTTCCTTTTCCCACTTTCTTTGTCCTCTTCTTCATCTCTTCTGTTTTCCTTCACTTCCTCTACAGTAGCTTTCCTTTTCTCGTCCCCTTCCTCTGCTCTCCTTCCCATCCTCCATGCATTGTATAGAATGGTCCAGTCATTAGGGGGTATTTGGCCCTTATTGCAGTTTGTTTAGTAGCTTCATTTTTTTAAGGCTAAATTATGATTTTTTTAAAAAGCTGCTGCAAGTGGCAGATTACAGGCTAAATATTTGTGGTGACAACACCAGAAATCAGGGGGTTTAGTTGGTTTATTTTGTTTTCATGGATGGCTTTCTCATCATTATTTTTTATGTATGTGCTGTGCTTTTCTTCTTATTACTTTGTATGGATGTCCGGGCTGAAGGAGAACACAACTTTATTGAGATATTACAATGACACTCTACAGTCCACTATTTTTATGATCCTATAACCATGTTAAGGCTGTATTCCCACTTTGAACCTTAGGGTACAAATGTGGATTTAAAACAAGGAGAAATTAACCATTCCCCTCCTTTTTCCCACCAACTCCTGGTGAATACAGTTTTAACCCCCTTGGATTTAAAACAAGGAAAAATTAATTAGGTTTTTAAAAAGAAGGTTTTTAATTAAAGAAAAAAGTAAAAATTATTTTTGTAAAATCAGTATGGAAATGAACCTTACAGCGTAATCAAACTTAAAGAGCTCAGAGGACTCCCCTCTAGTCTTAGGTTCAAAGTACAGCAAACAAAGATAAACACTCTAGTAAAAGGTACATTTACAAGTTGAGAAAACAAAGGAAAACTAACACGCCTTGCCTGGCTATTTACTTACAAGTTTGAAATAGGAGAGACTTGTTTAGAAAGATGTGGAGAACCTGGATTGATGTCTGGTCCCTCTCAGTCCTGAGAGCGAACGCACTCCCAAACAAAGAACACAAACAAAAGCCTTCCCCCGCCCCAAGATTTGAAAGTATTTTGTCCCCTTATTGGTCCTTTAGGTCAGATGCCAGTCAGCTTACCTGAGCTTCTTAACCCTTTACAGGGAAAAGGATTTTGGAGTCTTTGGCCAGGAGGGATTTTATAGTACTGTACACAGGACAGCTGTTACCCTTCCCTTTATAGTTATGACAAACCAGTTTATCTTTTTTAAACCAGAAAAGGGAGAAAGTATGTTTCTACATAAACAGGAGACAAACAGGAAATAAAGGGTTATATCTTCTGTAGAACAAAATATCACACGGCTTTTGTACCATATCCAATAGTGTCTAGATTTTGACTCTGGTTGTACTCTCACAGAGGGGCAAAAGGGGAATTAAGAACCCTTCTCCCACCCCCATTTCCCCCGCATGAGATACGTGTACCTTGAAGCTGGACATGCATAGTTAAGCAGGCAGTTCATACCTACTTACTCCTATTTTACGGCAGGTAGGGAATGATAATGGGCAGGCCCCAACATCCCACCCAATGCAGCCAAATTGCAATAGTAATTGTCTGAGGTTTAGACTAATAGAAAATTATTCCTCCTCTGGAGAAAGGCACATGCAGGAAGATAAGAAGCAGTGCATCACCCTTCTACTATGGGCCATATCCCAGGGACACAGCTGAGCCCATGGTGGGAAATATCAGTCCCTGTGGTGGGTGTTTGTACTGTACCTAGCACAATGGGGCTGTGGTCTCTAGGCACTAATTAATAACAAGCACATAAAGACTCCAACATCGACAAGAAGGTTCTGTTTAAGAGCTATCAAAGGGTAGGAATCTTTTTGAAATTAATGGGAGTTAATGTGGCAGTCCTAAGAAGTTTCATGGGCTTTCTGATGACATTAT
Organism: Chrysemys picta bellii; assembly: GCF_011386835.1. Lineage (NCBI taxonomy): Eukaryota > Metazoa > Chordata > Testudines > Emydidae > Chrysemys > Chrysemys picta. The sequence continues at coordinate 46,450,425 of NC_088798.1, read as the reverse complement.
TAACAGAGCCATTACTGACAATTTGCTTGAAAGGGCTATAACATGTAGAAAGACAACTTCTACACCCGTCCAGTAAATGTAGTCAATTTAGGGTTCAGCCGACCTTGTGATTAGTACCTGAACTCTAAATTTATCTTGCTTAAGAGGCTGCAAGAGCCACTGGAAAGGTCCTTGGGAATCAAAAGACTTAGGCACCATTCCTGGCTTTGCCACTGGCACACCGTGAGACCTTCTGCAAATCAAATCACTTGTCTAGGCATTATCTCCCAGCTGTAAAAAGAGGCTAATGATACTTCACCTTCTTATGTAAAGCACTGTGAGATCCTTGGATGAAAAGTACTATAGAAGTGTTCAGCATTATTAAATTAGTGTTATTATTAACTCAGTGGGACCATTGCAAAGTGAAGTGCTACTCAACGTGAATAAGGTTGGCAGACTCCTCCCACACTGACATATCTTCCATTTCTGATTTGAATGCACAAATCTTAAAAAAAAAAAAAAAAAAAGTTGATACTTCATCTTTGTCACCTGACTGTGTCTACATATTGCAGCCCTGGTCTTCTGCTGTTTCAGAATGATGAGAACACTTGCATTGATTGTGATCTGCTACGCCTGCAGGAGGCACAGCTGGGTAAGTAATGATTGCACAGGGAGCCTTAATGCTGAACCTCCTTGTACATGTGTAAGTCAACACTTTACTTAACACCAGTTTTTATTCCATCATGCACAATATAAATACAATATCTATGTAAATGCAGCTATTTCAGAGTATGGCTTCATCAGAGTTTTAAAAAGCCTGAAGACCTTCTTATATGAAATAGCAGCAGGGGTGACCTGTTTAAGCCATTTCACATCTGTCCAGATTTATAAACAGTAGTAGTTTTCATTTGCTACAGTTTATTTACTCAACACATATAAATGAGGTGTGACAGACACCCTGTAGCTCCCATTGATGAGAAGATTAATAAAGCTTGTACTTTCAATATGACATCCCAAAGCCATCAAGTGTGCACACCTTCAAACGTGATTACTGAATGCTGCAAATGTAATATTGTCAATCAGAAGTGGCAGAAGATGAGTGGAGAATTCAACATAGACATGCCGGTTCCTCTTTAAATTGCAGATTTGAAAGCTAGAAGCCTCTGGTAAGTGGCTGAGCCTTCATCAGTGGGCGGGGCATTCATACAGGCCAGGGCTTTATAAAGCAGCGCACAAGCGACCAGGGAGCTTTGCAAACAGGGGCTGCTAACAGGGAGTTTCACAAGGGAGTTCTCCAGGTGAAGGAGGAGCAATACAGCACCCTTTTGGGGTAAGTGACTGTCTGTAGTGTGTGTTTGTTTGTGTTTGAGGGTTACTTGCTGTGTGCTGAGCTTGTGTTTGTCAGTCTGTTTGTTTGTTTTGGTTGTTTGAAGGACCGTGTGCTGTGGCTGGCAGTTGGAAGGTTTGAAAGCTAGAAGCCTCTGGTAAGTGGCTGAGCCTTCATCAGTGGGCGGGGCATTCATACAGGCCAGGGCTTTATAAAGCAGCGCACAAGCGACCAGGGAGCTTTGCGACCAGGGGCTGCTAACCGGGAGTTTCACAAGGGAGTTTGGAAGGGGAGCAGGAAGGGGGCGAGGGTCCCTTGCCAGTTCCATCTGTTTTCTCTTGATTCCCCTTAATACCTATAAAGCAACTACATTCATAACTTTTTGCTTAAACAACCCTTTCAGCTGACAGGGGGCTGCAGACGGGAGTTCGACAGAGGGAGGCTTGCGATGGTTAGGAAGACCCGCAACACCTGTGCCAGCACTGCTACTGTCTCCTCCACCTGTGCCTGTAGCCAGACAGAGTGCCTAAGCATGGATGCCTCTACCCAGATCCTGGTGTGGTTTTGCAAAGACTGCAACTTGCAATTTCCACTTACTGATATCCAGGCTGGGGGGACCATCCAATGTGAGAGGTGCCTGCTGGTGGAATCTCTCAGGCAGCAGGTGGGAGAGCTACAGGAGGAGGTGGCTAGGTTGAGGAGCATCCGTATCCACGAGCAATTCCTCGACAGTGTCCATGTGGAGACAGCTGAGGTAGCTGTCCCAGTACACAGGACTGCTGATACACCACTGGTGGAGGAGGAGATGGCTCAGGGTGGACACTGGCAGCTGGTTACTTCTGGCAGCAGGCAGTGCTCCACCCTTGCTCCGAACCCTCCTGCCGTGGTTATAGGTAACCGTTATGCTCTTCTCGATACAGGAAAGAAGGAATCACTCCCTACAGTAAAGGAGGAGAAGCCTCGTACCCCTAAGGCTGGAGAGTCTGCTGCCACCACTGCAAATAGGAAACGTAGGGTAGTGGTGGTCGGAGACTCTCTGCTGAGGGGGACGGAGGCGCCCATCTGTCGCCCTGACATTTCATCTCGGGAGGTATGCTGCCTGCCGGGGGCCCGTATCCGAGACGTTATGGAGGCATTGTCGAGGATTATCCAGCCCTCTGACTACTACCCCATGCTACTCATCCATGTGGGCACAAATGATACTGCGCGGTGTGACACTGAGCGGATCAAGAGTGACTACAGGGCTCTGGGAGTACGGGTGAAGGAGTTTGGAGCGCAGGTGGTATTCTCTTCAATTCTTCCTGTCAAAGGTAGGGGCCCGGGCAGAGACAGATGCATCATGGAGGTGAATGCCTGGCTGCGAAGATGGTGTCGCCAGGAGGGCTTTGGCTTCCTAGACCACGGGATGCTATTTGAGGAAGGACTGCTAGGCAGAGATGGCGTTCACCTTTCGAGGAGAGGAAAGACCCTATTCGGACACAGACTGGCTAACCTAGTGAGGAGGGCTTTAAACTAGGTTCGACGGGGACAGGTGAGCAAAGCCCACAGGTAAGTGGGGAACATGGAGACCGGGGAGATGGGTCGGAAACAAGAGGGAGTGTGGGCTATACTGGCAGAGAGAAAGGAGAGTCAGGACAAAACTGGGAGGAAAGATCAAACCAGTATCTTAGATGCCTATATACAAATGCGAGAAGTATGGGGAATAAGCAGGAAGAACTGGAAGTGCTAATAAATAAATACAACTATGACATTGTTGGCATCACTGAAACTTGGTGGGATAATACACATGATTGGAATGTTGGTGTGGATGGGTACAGCTTGCTCAGGAAGGATAGACAGGGGAAAAAGGGAGGAGGTGTTGCCTTATATATTAAAAATGTACACACTTGGACTGAGGTAGAGATGGACATAGGAGACGGAAGTGTTGAGAGTCTCTGGGTTAGGCTTAAAGGGGCAAAAAACAAGGGAGATGTCATGCTAGGAGTCTACTACAGGCCACCTAACCAGGTGGAAGAGGTGGATGAGGCTTTTTTCAAGCAACTAACAAAATCATCCAAAGCCCAAGATTTGGTGGTGATGGGGGACTTCAACTATCCGGATATATGTTGGGAAAATAACACAGCGGGGCACAGACTATCCAACAAATTCTTGGACTGCATTGGAGACAACTTTTTATTTCAGAAGGTTGAAAAAGCTACTAGGGGGGAAGCTGTTCTAGACTTGATTTTAACAAATAGGGAGGAACTCGTTGAGAATGTGAAAGTAGAAGGCAGCCTGGGTGAAAGTGATCATGAAATCATAGAGTTTGCAATTCTAACGAAGGGTAGAAGGGAGAACAGCAAAATAGAGACAATGGATTTCAGGAAGGCAGATTTTGGGAAGCTCAGAGAGCTGATAGGTAAGGTCCCATGGGAATCAAGACTGAGGGGAAAAACAACTGAGGAGAGTTGGCAGTTTTTCAAAGGGACACTATTAAGGGCCCAAAAGCAAGCTATTCCGCTGGTTAGGAAAGATAGAAAATGTGGCAAAAGACCACCTTGGCTTAACCACGAGATCTTGCACGATCTAAAAAATAAAAAGGAGTCATATAAAAAATGGAAACTAGGACAGATTACAAAGGAGGAATATAGGCAAACAACACAGGAATGCAGGGGCAAGATTAGAAAGGCAAAGGCCCAAAATGAGCTCAAACTAGCTACAGGAATAAAAGGAAACAAGAAGACTTTTTATCAATACATTAGAAGCAAGAGGAAGACCAAAGACAGGGTAGGCCCACTGCTTAGTGAAGAGGGAGAAACAGTAACAGGAAACTTGGAAATGGCAGAGATGCTTAATGACTTCTTTGTTTCGGTCTTCACCGAGAAGTCTGAAGCAATGCCTAACATAGTGAATGCTAATGGGAAGGGGGTAGGTTTAGCGGATAAAATAAAAAAAGAACAAGTTAAAAATCACTTAGAAAAGTTAGATGCCTGCAAGTCACCCGGGCCTGATGAAATGCATCCTAGAATACTCAAGGAGCTAATAGAGGAGGTATCTGAGCCTCTAGCTATTATCTTTGGAAAGTCATGGGAGACGGGAGAGATTCCAGAAGACTGGAAAAGGGCAAATATAGTGCCCATCTATAAAAAGGGAAATAAAAACAACCCAGGTAACTACAGACCAGTTAGTTTAACTTCTGTGCCAGGGAAGATAATGGAGCAAGTAATTAAGGAAATCATCTGCAAACACTTGGAAGGTGGTAAGGTGATAGGGAACAGCCAGCATGGATTTGTGAAGAACAAATCATGTCAAACCAATCTGATAGCTTTCTTTGATAGAATAACGAGCCTTGTGGATAAGGGTGAAGCGGTGGATGTGGTATACCTAGACTTTAGTAAGGCATTTGATACGGTCTCGCATGATATTCTTATCGATAAACTAGGCAAATACAAATTAGATGGGGCTACTATAAGGAGGGTGCATAACTGGCTGGATAACCGTACTCAGAGAGTTGTTATTAATGGTTCCCAATCCTGCTGGAAAGGCGTAACGAGTGGGGTTCCGCAGGGGTCTGTTTTGGGACCGGCTCTGTTCAATATCTTCATCAACGACTTAGATTTTGGCATAGAAAGTACGCTTATTAAGTTTGCGGATGATACCAAACTGGGAGGGATTGCAACTACTTTGGAGGACAGGGTCATAATTCAAAATGATCTGGACAAATTGGAGAAATGGTCTGAGTTAAACAGGATGAAGTTTAACAAAGACAAATGCAAAGTGCTCCACTTAGGAAGGAAAAATCAATTTCACACATACAGAATGGGAAAAGACTGTCTAGGAAGGAGTACGGCAGAAAGGGATCTAGGGGTTATAGTGGACCACAAGCTAAATATGAGTCAACAGTGTGATGCTGTTGCAAAAAAAGCAAACATGATTCTGGGATGCATTAACAGGTGTGTTGTGAGCAAGACACGAGAAGTCATTCTTCCGCTCTACTCTGCTCTGGTTAGGCCTCAGCTGGAGTATTGTGTCCAGTTCTGGGCGCCGCATTTTAAAAAAGATGTGGAGAAATTGGAAAGGGTCCAAAGAAGAGCAACAAGAATGATTAAAGGTCTTGAGAACATGACCTATGAAGGAAGGCTGAAAGAACTGGGTTTGTTTAGTTTGGAGAAGAGAAGACTGAGAGGGGACATGATAGCAGTTTACAGGTATCTAAAAGGGTGTCATGAGGAGGAGGGAGAGAACTTGTTCACCTTAGCCTCTAAGGATAGAACCAGAAACAATGGGTTTAAACTGCAGCAAGGGAGGTCTAGGTTGGACATTAGGAAAAAGTTCCTAACTGTCAGGGTGGTTAAACACTGGAATAAATTGCCTAGGGAGGTTGTGGAATCTCCGTCTCTGGAGATATTTAAGAGTAGGTTAGATAAATGTCTATCAGGGATGGTCTAGACAGTATTTGGTCCTGCCATGCGGGCAGGGGACTGGACTCGATGACCTCTCGAGGTCCCTTCCAGTCCTATAATCTATGATTCTATGATTCTATGATTATTTTTCTTTGTGCAGAGGTGTTATGATTTGTTCCTACAAAACTAATAATTGACTCAAATAATTGGTAGCTGTTTTCACTCACCTGTCAATTGTATATTAGAGGTGTAGCTGTACTCATTTAAAGACATGCAAACAATGTTAAATTATCTTTTGTTGTTGTTAATAAGAAAATTAAGGCATGGTACTAATGTAAAACAGCAAGGTGTTGGATGACAAGTCACCTCAAGTGAAGGTATTTTAATGGCGTGTTCTAGTTAAAAATTCCTGGTACAATATGGCCCATAATTTTCTTCCAATCTCATCTCTTCTCCTTTATTAACAATGAGTAAGACTGTGATTTTTGGCACAGCCCTAATCAATGTGTGTAAGTTGTATGACCCCATGAATAGCTCCATGAGTCATTATGTTGCAGAGACAGCCCTGCTCCTGCTATGCTGAAGCAGGAGGTGGAAATTAGTAATAGACTGTTTGCCCATACCAGCAGCAAGTGATGGCAATCCCCACACCAACTCAGCTGTGCTGTCTGGCATGTTAGTGAGTGGAGCCAACACTCCCTCAGTTTCCATTTCCACCCACTCCTTACTCAGATGCTCTCAGAGGGATAGGGGAATGGGCTTGCAGTGCTTGCTTAGACCGAAGGTACAGGTAGACTGCTCAAGGGTATATGAAGCAGTCTCCCTCTCTCCCCCACCCCCAACCCCATGCAAGTTTTGAGTGGTTCAAGTCAGCCTTTTTTTAACAGTGATAGAGCCAGAAATAAAACTGACATCTCCCGAGTACAAGCCCAGTGATCTATCCACTAGATCACAGAGTCCACCCAGAAGTAAATTAAAAATCATTTTAATAAATATAATATCAACAGTTAGTCATAAAAACTTGTCTCAGTAAATAGGTAGCATCACAGAGGCTTCATCCCCTAAGACGGACATCAGAACACTCTGGGACAAACTCAGCTTGTTACAAGATGGTGCAACTCCTTTAATTTTAATGAAGTGCTGCTCAGTTTGACTCCATGTTTGCAGTGAGTATTATATTTAGACCATTATTAATCCACAGAAGGGATCCAAATGAGCCCATATTCATTTTGTTTTAAGATATATCACTTAGGACAAAATTCTCCTATCAGGGCTACATGGATGATGAGAAGAGAGAATTTTCTCTTTAATTTCACATGCAAAAATTGATGTATCTATTCTGCGACCATAGGAACTACTGTGGCTTTCCATTTCCTTGAAATCATATTTTGTTCTACCAGCTTTTTTTTTCAGTTTGAATTGACCCATCGCCGGGAGAAAAGTTATACTTATAAAGGGAACTTGTTTTTTCTAATTTTTCCTGTGCATTGATGTACCTTTCACTAAACCATAATGGCTGCTGCAGTAGCTAACTTACTTCTGGTATCTTCTGAGAGATCAGGGCATTTTAGATTCTATATGTAGTGTGTAACCCTGCTGATTCAAGCCCATCTTTAAATGCAAATGCTTAGAATTTTGAAGAAAAGTCATGTTTGGCTTTCCTCGAGGACTTCTTTATTCTAAATTTTGTTTTCAGTCTGGGTTCCTGTAGTAGTTTAATGTTATGCTCTCTTTAAGTTGTCTGGACAAAAAGGATTCTTATTTACAAAGTTTAACCACAGCAGACATTCCATTTCTATTTTAATATTGTGCTTAATAGTGGCTTTGCCACATCCCCTGTGTCAATGGATGGTGCAGAGGTCGGCCACCCCAGCAACAGTGCATCAAAGGATTTGAACCATGCCCAGTTCCTTTCTGTTGCTCCAGAGGAGGATAATTTACTGCTGAGCTATACCAGCAGCAAAGTCTGACAGTGCAGTTGTGCTGGACGACATGTTGTGGAACAAAACTAAGGTGCTACCCGCTCCCCACCCACCTGATCTGGGGGTATGGAGGAAAAGCAGGTGTGCAGTGCCAAAGGTCTGGATACGTTCTGCAGTGTGAAGGGGCATAAAGCTCCCCTGCATGAGTATGCTTATAAAAGGACAGCGCCTACACACTGGAGTCCTGATCCATGACTGGGACGTCTACGTGTTACCACAATACAAATAATATAAATTATCCATTTGAATTTTTCTGTTAACCTCTCCTGGGATTGTAGCTCTTCCAGGTTTAGCGTGAGCTTTTGTAAAACACTGAGGCCTGGTCTACACTATGAGTTTAGGTCAAATTTAGCAGCGTTAAATCAAATTAACCTTGCACCCGTCCACACAACGAAGCCATTTACTTCGACATAAAGGGCTCTTAAAATCGATTTCTGTACTCCTCCCCGACTAGGGGAGTAGCGCTGAAATCGACATTGCCATTTCAAATTAGGGCTAGTGTGGCCGCGATTCGACAGTATTGGCCTCCGGGAGCTATCCCACAGTGCACCATTGTGACCACTCTGGACAGCAATCTGAACTCGGATGCACTGGCCAGGTAGACAGGAAAAGCCCCGCAAACTTTTGAATTTCATTTCCTGTTTGCCCAGCATGGAGAGCACAGATGACCACGCAGAGCTCATCAGCACAGGTAACCATGCAGTCCGAGAATCGAAAAAGAGCACCAGCATAGACCGTACGGGAGGTACTGGATCTGATCGCTATATGGGGAGAGGATTCCGTGCTAGCAGAACTATGTTCCAAAAGACGAAATGCCAAAACATTTGAAAAAATCTCCAAGGGCATGATGGAGAGAGGCCACAATAGGGACTCACTACAGTGTCACGTGAAAGTTAAGGAGCTCAGACAAGCCTACCAGAAAACCAAAAAAGCAAACAGAAGGTCCGGGGCAGAGCCACAGACATGCTGCTTCTACGCTGAGCTGCATGCAATTCTAGGGGAGCCCGCTACCACTACCCCACCTCTGACCGTGGATTCCAAGGAGGGGGTAATCTCAGCTATGCCTGAGGATTCTGCGGACGGGGAAGAGGAGGAGAAGGAGGAGGAGGACGAGCTTGCAGAGAGCACACAGCAGTCCGTTCTCCCCAACAGCCAGGATCTTTTTCTCAGCCTGACTGAAGTACTCTTCCAACCCTCCCAAGGCAGTATCCCAGATCATGAAGCCATGGAAGGGACTTCTGATAAGTGTACCTTTGTAAATATAAAACATGGTTTAAAAGCAAGTGTTTTTTAATGATTGATTTGCCCTGAGGACTTGGAATGCATTCGCGGCCAGTACAGCTACTGGAAAAGTCTGTTAACGTGTCTGGGGATGGAGCGGAAATCCTCCAGGGACATCTCCATGAAGCTCTCCTGGAGGTACTCCAAAAGCCTTTGCAGAAGGTTTCTGGGCAGTGCAGCCTTATTCCGTCCTCCATGGTAGGACACTTGACCACGCCATGCTAGTAGCCAATAATCTGGTATCATTGCATGACAAAGCCTGGCAGCGTATGGTCCCGGTGTTTGCTGACATTCAAGCAACATCCGTTCTATATCTTGCTGTGTTATCCTCAGGAGAGTGATATCGTTCATGGTAACCTGGTTGAAATATGGGAATTTAATTAAGGGGACAGAGGTGGCTGTTCCTACTGGGCTGTTTGCCTGTGGCTGAAAAGAAATCCTTCCCTGCAGTTAGCCAAGTGGGGGGTGGGGGGGAGGCATTGGTGCTGAGTTTTTCGCGTTTGGCCAGCAGGGATCTTCCCTGATACCAGCCACGCAGTGGGGGGGAGGTGTAAAGCGATCATCCCAGAGAATTGGATGGGGGGGGGGGTTAGTTTGGTTTCTGCAGGGATCTTCCCTGATACCAGCCACGCAGTGGGGGGAGGGATAAAGCGATCATCCCAGAGAATGGGGTTAGTTTGGTTTCTGCTGCTGCACGTTAACAGGAAAACCGCAGCACTCAACGGGCTTTGCTTGGTATGTGGGAAAGGAGGGCGCTACTTTTAGGAAGGTTGCAGAAGCCGAAAGACAATGGCTTACCATGGTCGCATGCAAGCCAAATTCTGTTGCCCGGACCTGCATCTGTGATCTCTAACACCAAAGCCGCAGGCACTCAATATTAAGATGCAAAATGCGACCTTGTACCGAAATCACATGTGCTATGTAATGTGAATAGTGTTGTTCACCGTGAAAGTGTATAAGCATTGTTCTGTAAAATGTATCTTTTTAAATACTTCTCTCCCTTTTTTCCCTCCCGCAGCTGCAAATTTTTCAAGCGTCCCTCCTCCGTCCCAAAGGCTATCTCAGATAAGGCAGCGAAAAAAAGGCACGCGAGACGAAATGTTCTCGGAAATCATGCAATCGACCCGCGATGAAAGAGCTCATCTGAATGAGTGGAATGACACCCTATCCCAGTACAGGAAAGCTGCTAGTGAATGTGAGGCCATGAGGGACGAATGTGAGGACAGAAGGGATGAACATGAAGAGAGGACGGACGCTCGAGATGAGAGGTGGTGGGATTCAACGCTGGGGCTGCTGTGTGAGCAAATGGACATGCTCAGGTGGAGCTTCAGGAATGGCAGCAGGATCACAGAGTGCCGCTGCAGCCCCTGTATAACCACCCTCCCCCCTCACCATGTTCCATAGCCTCCTCATCCAGATGTGTAAGAACACAGGGGGTGTGGGGGGGAAGGCTCCGTGCACCCTCCCACTCCACCCCAGTGGACAGCCCAAGCAAAAGGCTGTCATTATTTTGAACATTTGAAATGGCCTTTTCCTTCTTTCCTATCCTCCTCCCAAACCCCACCTGGGCTACCTTGTCAGTTCTCTTCCTCTTTTTATAATCAATTAATAAAGAATACATGATTTTTAAATGATAGTGACTTTATTTCTTTTGAAAGCAAGGTGTGATCGAAGGGGGAGGGTGGGTTGCTTACAGAGAATGAGTCAATCAAGGGTGCGGGTTTTCATCAAGGAGAAACAAACAAAACTTTCACACCGTAGCCTGGCCAGTCATGAAACTGGTTTTCAAAGTTTCTCTGATGCGAAGTGCTTCCTGGTGTGCTCTTCTAATTGTCCTGGTATCTGGCTGTGTGTAATCAGTGGCCAGGCGATTTGCCTCAGCCTCCCACCCCGCCATAAAGGGCTCCCCCTTACTCTCACAGAGATTGTGGAGCACACAGCAAGCAGCAATAACAATGGGAATATTGGTTTGGCTGAGATCTGAGCGAGTCAGTAAAGTGCACCAATGACCCTTTAAATGTCCAAGTGCACATTCTACCCCCATTCTGCACTTGCTCAGCCTATAGTTGAACAGCTCCTGACTACTGTCCAGGCTGCCTGTTTATGGCTTCATGAGCCATGGCATTAAGGGGTAGGCTGGGTCCCCAAGGATAACTATAGGCATTTCAACATCCCCAACGGTTATTTTCTGGTCTGGGAAGTAAATCCTTTGCTGCAGCCGTTTAAACAGATTAGTGTTCCTGAAGACGCGAGCATCATGAACCCTTTCCGGCTATTCCACGTTGATGTTGATGAAACATCCCTTGTGATCCACCAGTGCTTGCAGCACCATTGAAAAGTACCCCTTGCGGTTTATGTACTGGCTGCCCTGGTGCTCCGGTGCCAAGATAGGGATATGGGTTCTATCTATCGCCTCACCACAGTTAGGGAATCCCATTGCAGCAAAGCCATCCACTATGACCTGCACATTTCCCAGAGTCACTATCTTTGGTAGCAGCAGCTCAGTGATTGCTTTGGCTACTTGCATCACAGCAGCCCCCACAGTAGATTTGCCCACTCCAAATTGATTCCCGACTGACTGGTAGCTGTCTGGCATTGCAAGCTTCCACAGGGCTATCGCCACTCGCTTCTCAACTGTGAGGGCTGCTCTCCTCTTGGTATTCTGTCACTTTAGGGCAGGAGAAAGCAAGTCACAAAGTTCTATTAAAGTGCCCTTATGCATGCGAAAGTTTCTCAGCCACTGGGAATTGTCCCACACCTGCAACACTATATGGTCCCACCAGTCTGTGCTTGTTTCCCAGGACCAGAATCGGCGTGTCACGGCTATAACCTGCCCCATTAACAGCATAATCTCCAAAGCGCCAGAGCCCGCAGTTTGAGAGAATTCTGTGTCCATGTCCATGTCCTCATCACTCTTGTCACCGCGCCGCAGTCGCAGCCTCCTCCTCGCCTGGTTTTTCAGGTTCTGGTTCAGCATAAACTGCACGATAATGCGCGAGGTGTTTACAATGTTCATGACTGCTGTCATGAGCTGAGTGGGCTCCATGCTTGCCCTGGTATGGCATCTGCAGTGTTCACCCAGGAAAAAAGGCGCGAAACGGTTGTCTGCCATTGCTTTCATGGAGGGAGGGGTGAGGCTGTACCCAGAACCACCAGCGACAATGTTTTTTGCCCCATCAGGCATTGGGATCTCAACCCAGAATTCCAATGGGCGGGGGAGACTGCGGGAACTATGGGATAACTATGGGATAGCTACCCACAGAGCAACGCTCTGGAAGTCGACGCTAGCCTCGGTACATGGACGCACACCACCGAATTAATGTGCTTAGTTTGGCCACATGCACTTGACTTTATACAATCGGCTGCCAAAAATCGAATTCTGTAAATCCCATAGTGTAGACATACGGTGAGATTATGTTCTTCCCAGACTTTGATTTTGATATTTCTTCTCTTCTTGAGTTTGGCAGAGACTTTTATAATTTTACCACTCCTTTCAGCTGTGGCAGCATCTCAGAGTGTTTCATTTGCCACTGTTTAATTAGCATCATAGCAAGGTTTTATAAAAGAAGTAATTAATATTTTTCCTTAGCAGATTTTTTTTTTTTTTTTTGCCCTGTGTTTGATGAAACTGTTAATTCTCTCAAGATGAGACTTGTTGAGGTTTGCAGCTGAGGAGATAAAAGGAAATCTAGGCATGAAAAAGTAATGTGCCTTGCAGAAAAGAATGGAAATTATTTCTGCTCCTTGGATATTTTTCTCTCTGTGGATGAGAGGGACCCAAACCAGACCTTATTTTGGTCTTTTGTGTAACAGCTGTCTGAGTGCTGGTGTGAGATTCCTTCCCCCACCCCCAATGTGGGGATAAGACTATGTTAAAGTCACCTGTCATACATATAACTTTGTTAGCAATTCATGTATTGGAATTAAATGTTGTCTCCACTTCCTTTGGTGCATCTCCATTATAAATAGTTATAGGTCCATCATTTAACCACCTATGTAATAACAAACATCTACTCTCCTTTCTAGCTACCACTTGCAGGAGAAAATAGCCCCTGCTTTCCTTACCACAGCCAGTCACAATCTAAGCAGTACCTCTTGCTGTCCTGTGAAGCAAGAATAGTATGTGAGAACCTAGCCGCACAATTGTTTTTCAGATAGACCTTGAATCAGCAGTGCTATTCAGCAAAGCACTTAAGCACATGTGCTTAAGTCCCATTGATATCAATGGTGACTTAAAGATAAGCACATGCAGAAGTGCTTTGCTAAGTAGGGGTGTATTTAAGCACGTGCTTAAATGTTTTGCTGAATTAGGCCTCCGTTCTAGATGTGAACAGTTTCAATTGTAAAACAGATTCTGACTCCATGTAAATATCTGGCAATCAATAGCTCTTCCTTATTGAAATTTTTCATGTTTACTCTTAGGGCAGCATTGATTTTTTTTTTGTTATGGGTATGTATGTGTATCTGTGAATAAAAGTATTCAGAAATAGGGGAGGGGAAGCAAAATAAATTCTCTGATACCAAGCTTTTACACCACCCCAGTACAAAGATTCAGATAGAAATTACAGGTTTTACAGCTCCTTCAGAAATCTTATTGAATCTCTTGTTATGGAATAGCCTGACGGGGGAGCAGGAATAAGAAAATCATTAGTGAACAAAACATATTTAATGGATTCCATTATGAAAGTGATAGCTTTTAGAAGAATAAATAATAAAAATGTTTGGACATGTTAATGCATCAATAGCTGAAAGAGGAAGTTGGATAATAGTTGCTCTATTTCCTGTCCAAATCCTTCACCTTATAATTCTGGATCTAAATCTGATGGATTCAAAATTTAAATAGTCATGTAAGAATTGTTATGAAAGAAATTTGATGGCATTTAATTCATTTCATTAAAGCAGAAGAGGTGAAAATTTATTCTAGAGTCAATAATATTCAAATGCAACCTTTCTGTTTCATTGATTAGAATCAAAGCCAGGGTTGGGAAAGCTGCTGAAAGTTAATGGATCACGGGCCGGAAGCAATACCAGTTAAAGTCAATGGGAGTCTTTCCATGGATTTGGTGGGTGTTGGATCAAGCCACCACAGGGAGTTCTGAGAGGAATAGTAGATGAGAGGTTCCCTAACATAACAGCTCTAATGGAGCATTCTTCCAGGAAGCTGATGTGAGGAGCTGATGACCACAGAGAAAGTGAGTTCAGGGATATAAGACCTCCATTCTGGTGGCTTTGGCCTCCAAATTACCGTGTATGGGAGTGAGGCTTAAATGACTCCAGTCATGTAGGGAAGGGGAAGAAGTTGGCTGGCCATATGGCTAACACATTATTTGTTATTTTTTCAATGTGTATTCTAGCTTTTGTGACAGTGGAACAGGTCAGGCACCCTAGTGTGTCTCTATATTATCAGCAACTTATACTCAATAAATGCCCCTGGAATGACACTTATTCTTTTGGCTATACGATTTGTACTTTAAATAAAAAGTTCAGTGAAAAATATTGTGAAGTGTATTTAAATATAAATTTGAAAGCGTGGCTATCTAGATGTAGGGAGATCATTACAATATCCGTTTTCAATTAATATTTTGTGGTTCCCTTTACATGAAGAAGAGCCAGACATTTTGTTTAGTTTATAGGAAGAGTCCAATACTGTTCTCATGAACTGTCACAAAAAAGTATTCATATTCCATGAACTATGATTGTAAATAGATACACAGAATGTCTTACACTTCGGTAATAATAACAATACATTTTAAAGGCAGTCTTCTGTATCTGAAGGCCTCTAGGTGCTGCAGTTAAAAACAAAACAAAGGCTGAGATTTTTAAAACTACCCAAGGGATTTGGAAGCCCAAGTAACATTAACATTTGTGGGAATTAGGTGTTCAGATTCCCTAGGTGACTTTGAAAAATCTCAGGCTAAATACATAATGGCATTCAAAGCAAAATCCAAAGCAGACATTGCTGATGCCCCTCTGGATAAGAACACAACACACTGGCTATTGGGTTAAAGTCCAGCACTGAACACTTGATTGAGTGACTCAAACTGCAGTGATAAAGCCCAAGGCTATCCAGCTCCCAATTCATACCAATATTGCAGTGGTACCTGTATTCAGTACAGTGATGGGAAAAGGGGCTCCTTACCCCACTCCCTATAATCATCCTTAGTATATCTATTCTCAGACCTGTAAAAGTTATGGGAAAGGAGGCCACCAGAACCATCCCCTTATGTAAGGGATTCCAGCGCCAGGAACATCTGCCAACTGTTTGATTTAAGCAAGAATGAGTACTCTTGTGAAAAAATTCAGCTTGGTTGTCCTATTAGCAAGCATCATCCTCTATAATTAACATTGATGATTATACAAATAGTGGTAGGGAATCAATACTTAGTGAGGTTATTTTCTTTCCTAGAGAACTATTTCTTGATTAACCACCCTATTGTATAGATCCTCCTGGATGAAATCATGGCCCTATTGAAGTCAATGGCAAAACTCTCACTGACTTAAATGGGGCCAGGATTTCACCTTTTTTATTGCAGTAGTGCCTAAGAGTCATGGGTCAAGGCCCCATAGTGCTAGATGCTGTTCAAAGATGGAACAAAAAGATGGTCCCTGCTCCAAAAGTTTATTTATAAAGAGAGGGCACTCATTTAGCAAGAAATAAAATGGAAGTAAATGGAAGCATTCAAATGAATTAATGTTACTCATGGGAGTAGCTTGCAGGATTGGGCTCTTTGACTATAGACATAGGGAATGAGACAATATTTTGGGGTGGTAGATCCAGACTTGTGAGGATTCTTAAATATTTTTCGCAGCATATGATCTCTTCAGACCTGAGACTAATGGTACAGCAATATTATGAATGAGCCACCAGACTCTGGAGCTGTCTCTTTCTAGGAAGGGTAACATCTAAGTATTCCATGTATTAGAAAGATTGTGTTGATTATTTTTTTAGTTAATCTGGATAGCACCCCGAGCCATAATAAGGAATGAGTTATGATAGAGGTAGATGTGTGGAAGATGATTGGAAGATGTTATCCCTACCCCAAATGAACAAGAGGCAAGGTACAAGAGGCGGAAGGTAGTGTAATAAATTCATGCCTTAAATAATGCATGGTGCACAACTAGATTTATATGTTACTTGCCCAGATATAGAATGACAACTTTTATTTTTTTAGTTGGGTTTTTTTGTTAGACCTTTAATGTCTAATAATACAATGTGATTGTCTTCTATATACCATGCACATACTGATGGTATAATTGTAACATTTGCACACATTTTCTTTTATCTATAACCTTCTCCCTATTGTATACCGGAGATTTATGGTTTGTTAAAGAATACTAGTGTAGCTGATCTGTTTAATTATAGATTATAGGATATTCTATTGAGAGGGTCTTGCTTCAAACATTGCTATGTTAGCGGAGCCCTCTGTGACTATGGGAGTTCTATATATAGCAATCATCTTTTGAGTGTGTCTTTACCTGCATGACTTCCTCAATGAAATATAAATGAAGAAAACTACTTTGTGCATGCCATCTACTTCTATAAATTAAATATTTTGTAAATGAATGTAACTGCAATACTTAAATGGCTACTGAGAACTTGCCTTGCTATAAAGTTCAAATTACAAAGCCTGAACTAGTTTACAAATAATTTACAGGTAGGAATTGATGAATTGTTTGTTTTAGAAATTGCTCAATAACATAATATTTCATCCTTCACTGACATTCAGTCTACTATTTACAGAAAAAAAAACAATACACAGCTTTGTGTACTGTTCTGTTCCTATTAAAAGATTCCCTCACGTTGTTGCAGCAGTTCTGGTTTTCTGTGCTGTTCAAGTTTGTATCAACATTGCATCTTCATAGCAACCTGTTAACTGAACCATAACAGTTTGTTGAAGACTAGCAGAAAAGCAAATTCTTTTAAGGAAGTTCATGTTTTTTAATATCAAGAAAGCTAAATATGATGTGTTCCATTTTATAAAGAGATCAGAAATATTTCCTTTTAGTGGGCCTTTTCAGTTTATCTGAAATTTTTGGGACCCTATCCTGTAACGTGCTGAGAACCTTCAGCTCCTGCTAATGTCAATAGGGAATGCGGGCATGCAACGCTTTGTAAGACACATTTAGTACCTGGGAGGATTGAATCCCAGGTAGTTTTATCAGGATATTTAAAAAAATCTAGCTTAACTTCCAATAATAAGATCTGATTCTGCAATCTCATCCTCATGCATCACTACCAGCCACTTTCTTTCACCCTAAGTAATTAAGTTTTACTTTAGCAATCTATGCACAGAATATTGTATCTCAGGGAAAGCAGACTTTTTACAGCCAGACTGAAAGCTGTCCTCAGATTCTAATTTCAGATCACCTGCTTACATTTTTTATATGACCTCCGACTTCCGAGATACAAGCATAAAATATTCTAGGCTGAAATTAAGGAGAAGTATTAATTTAACTAAATCATCAAAAATTAATTTGGCAATAGATTTAGAAATAGGTTTTTATGTTTTACTAAAATCTTATGCTTTCTGTTTCCACTCACTAATTCAAAATGTTTACGTTACTCTTTCCTACCCTAACCTCTTCACTGTCAGATTTTGAGGTCCTTTTCTTGCTAACCAATCTTCCTGCCTGTGCACCTCAATTTTTCCTCTTCTAACTCATAATTTGGCCTTCTGTCCATCTCATAATTCATCATTATTTTCTTCTTTACCGCCTCCACAGAACACAGACTAGATTTACCTTGCAATTTTTATTGTATTAAATAATTATGTAGTTACTTCTGTTGCTAGTACTGCAACTCTCGAAATTGCAAGAAGAGAGCGATCACCTTAATTTTTGCGGTCCATGAGTCTCTGTTGTAGATTGGGGGATTTACTGCTTTTCATTAAAAAACAACAACAACAACAACAAAACCTTTTTATAAATACCAATTTCCTAAAGGATTACAACTTGCAGTTTTCAAGGAATATATACCCTTTAGTGATCATCTGTGGAAAAATATGTGGGCTCAACAGACCACAATGACTCAATGGCTTTTGCTTCTAAAATCTGCATGCGGCATGGAAGAATATGTGGAAGAAAATGTTTCAGCTAGTCCAAGAAAAAACACACATTGTGAAGCTGGTAGACAGTACTGTGAAATACTTTTGGATATTAAGCAATCCTTAAGTACACATTTGTCCAATAGACTACTATAGAAATGTTTCACTCCATACGGTAAGCTATAAAGATGCTTGACTACTAACTACTTGCTAATGGATACTGGCAGACACAGTATTTTTCTGAACTAGAACAGATTCTGAAATTAATCTGCTTCAGCGTTGTTCAAGTTATGTCTACCAGATCAAGATGATGTGAATTATGACTGTGACAGGGAGGGTAAAGACTGAAATTCACTTCCTTTGTCACAGTAAATCAAACTTTGCCACCATCAATGTGTCATTAGAGCACTATACTCTAGTATATTAGCAGAGAAGAGTGTATTAAGACAGGATACAAATAATTTTACATGTGTTTTTGGGCTTTCATAACTACCAGAGTTACAGATGATGGCACTTTTCATCTAGATAGCAGCTGGTAGGTTCATATGCTCTGAAATGCCATCTGCACCTGAACACTTTATGTTCAGAGCACCAGACTCCAATACCCTTATTCATGCCAAGAAATACCTTAATTCAAAAACAGCTGAGTACTGACTCCATTTGGAACAGCAGTGGAATAAAATGCTACCCAGCACGAGTAAGGGTATCAGAATCTGGCCCAAAATCAGTTGTCTAGGAATGTAGAGGAGGGCATATGGCTGTGGACTACATTGTACCATCCTTACACTGAATAGTACCGCACTCCAGGAGTAGCCCCATTGATCAATTGAACTGCTTGTGCATAAAAACACTACTAAGAGTGAGTAAAGGTGTAGCAGCCTGTACATATGTG
Source organism: Chrysemys picta bellii (assembly GCF_011386835.1). Taxonomy (NCBI): domain Eukaryota; kingdom Metazoa; phylum Chordata; order Testudines; family Emydidae; genus Chrysemys; species Chrysemys picta. The sequence continues at coordinate 46,431,538 of NC_088798.1, read as the reverse complement.
ACTAGTCACTATCTGTTTTGCTGTCTGCAATGTAGGCAGTACATTTAACAACCTGTCATGAAGGAAGTTCTTTGCTATTAATTTTCCATTTGTAGCCCCATCTTCAGGCAAGATATATGATTCTACAGTGTCAAAGGAAGAAAGATCAGGAAGCCACTCCATTGCAGTAATGTTTAACCTCTCCCTGTCCCATGTGGGAGTAGGGATATGTCTTTAGGGAGAATTCACCATCCTTTGCTTTCCCCTCATCTAGAGAGGTGACGGTAGATGATCTGGCTGCTGCAGTGGGTACCAAGATCATTCAGGCAGAAACTTTGGTGGACAATGTCACTAATGTTACCTGATTTCAAGCAGGGCAAGCTGATTGCTTAAAACTGGCATAGATGAAATCAGAGCGTAGCAGTTGTATGTGATACTGCAGTTCTCTTTTCAGACAAATTTCATGTGATGTGAAATGAGCATAACTATATTTTATACAATTTTGATGAGGGCAGGAACTTTCATGCCTCCTGGTGGTGCCTTGGAGTGGGCAGGGTGATGATGGTGAATGCAATACAGAGAATCTATGAGACTTTTGTATTACAGCTGAAAAGTCTGTTAGATTTTTAAGGCTACTTTGGGTTCTGTTGTTTTGAACATCGTAATGAGATATCAATTGTGATGTATAGTGTTGTCTAATTCTTTCTCTTCCTCCGTTTCTCATTGCCTCTGGGCTTTTGCTTTCAGTCAGGTCTAATGATGATGGGCCAATTTTCCATCAATGCATTGGTTCTGTTAAATGACTGCATGATTTCATTTATTAGTGCTACGTCCTGATATGCCTGCAACTTGAGGGTCACTTTGAAACCTATTCAGATCCAGGCATAATAACTCAGGAGGTAGCCTCACATCTGTCTCTAGGAATGAGATATACAAGGCAGGCACATGGTGTTCTCTGAACAAAATACAAAGAAGTATTGGTTAGATTTAGTCTTTAGACATCGATCCAGAATTGGTATGCCATTGTGACAGAACCTCTTCCCTATTTACAGATCCACTAATTCTTCCAGAACCTAGAGGTTTGTTCTTTTTGGGATGACCCTTTATTTTAATTGTTGTTATGCTCTGAGATAGCACATCTCACTCAATATTACCAGAGTCAGATCTTATTTTTTGCCACTCAGAATGCAGATTTTATGACATTTTTACTCTTATTTGCCTTTCATCCCTATAAAGGAATGATCCGGATTCTGTTTCTTATCAGGCTTACTTTGAGGTGAATGATACAGCTGAAATCTGAGTTAGATGCAAGTGTAAGGCCGTTATCTGTTGATTAATTATTCCTTATTCCTAAAGAAGAAAAAGAAAAATAGTGGGCTGTACCTCAACTGCAGATAGCATAAAGGATATAAAAATGGAGATAAAGCTATTTTGTTAAAAGTTGTTTTTAATTGAGGACCTGGCACTGGAAACTGTTCCTTAAGAATGAAAACAAAGGGTGGTTTTCCATGACCTCCAAAACACGCCCACATTTTAGAAAGACATCAGCCAAGGGTAAGTGTCAACAATTAAAATGAATTAACAAAAAAGTAATTTAAGGATAATTAAAAAGCTGAGGGAAAAAATTGGTTATTACCTTTGCTGTGCCATAGGGTCTATTTCCATGTGTGTGTATTGATTATTTGGAGATGATAGAATTTTGTGTTACCATTTTTATTTTACTACATGAACTTTGCATATTTATTGTCACCTTTTCCAGATGTTAATTTCAGCTATATTATTATATTTCTATTCACTTAATCATAGAAGGAAATTATGGAAAAAACCCTATATCTATTCTGTGTCTCTGCCATTATAAAATTATTCCCCATTGTGTATTCATTACTTTTTTTCTCAAATTAAGTTTACATGGTTCCAATGATGGTGTCTCCTATTTTCTTTAAAATATTATTTTACATAGTTGCTCCATTTTTCATTACAATATAATAATTATTGTCTTTGTTGATAAATGTTTGCTGAAAATGGTATACTTGAACTAAGATCTTTAATTCCTTCCATTATTCAGACTGAATGTTTTGGCTTATTTACGTCTCTATCTAATTTATTTATTGTTTATACCATTAGTCAACTTTTTGATTTCACATGGCTTCCAGTGGTTTATTTAGATAACACAAGTTTAATTATTTGTTTTGCTATAATTTTGTTGAACTCAATATTAAACACTCTTTTGTCAATAAAATATATATTTCAGTGGTCTATTTTTGTCTGGCTGTAATTTTCGTATTACTTCAGGTGGTATTTCACTCTAATATCTATTTGCCATAAGGAAAGCATTGTTCTTAAAACTCATGTATTCATTTTAATTCAGATTTTGTATTCTCTCAGTCACTTTCACAAAACCAGCTTATTTTGTTAATTCCAGTGGATCAGGGCATTGAACACATTTTCAAGCAACACAAACCATATAATATGATGTGTAGTGGTGTAACTTTGCTTTTGGAATCTTTAAACATAAAGCATGTGCAATACTAAAAATGTTTCTTCTCACATCTATGCTTTGTTCCAGTTTTCATCAGTGTCTAATGTGGGATTTTTCACAGTTTACTCTGGCAATTATGTGCCTAAAACATCTAAAAGAGAGGAAACTTTCTCTTCTCTATCTCCATAAAGGACAGAAAATGTTTGTGTTCAGGGTTTAACTGAAAAACAATTAGCACATCTGGTATATTTAGATGTTTTTCACGAGTTATGTACATGGAGCCAAAGCCTTTGAGTTTTGGCGACTAGGAGAACCTGGTACAAGTTTTGATTTCACAAAACCTCTAGAACTCTTCAAAAGTCTAGGGGGTTATAACACTTTACTTTCACAGTACACTTTCATCCATCATTGAAATTCACGTGTGGTTTGTTGGTTTGTGTTTTTTAAAATGGAAGTTTAATGGATTTATTTTCCTGACTGAGTGTGCCGTGCAAACTGAGGGAACATTCCATTCCCTTCCATCAATTTCTCTCTTCCACTCAGCTACCCAGCTCCCAGAATTTCTCTTTCCCAATGGCTTAATCCTTTTTTTTCTCTTTCAACTTCCTTTGCTCTCTCTCTCTCTCTCTTACTTACACACACACACACCCCTTCCTATAATCTGTCATTCCATTTCCATAGGTTCTTCAACCAATCAAGGCCAGCTTTGCCCTCTCATACCCATGTACAGTGCTCTCTCCACAGCTAGCCCAGCCTTGTTTTTCTGCTAAGTGGGGGACTGTGAGCAGGCACAGTGAGTGGAACACAGATGCTAAATAAGTATGTACATTCTGGCTGCCTAAGCAAAGCTCAGACCTCCAAAGCTTTAATTAAAGCACTGAATATCATACCCATGTTATCAGAGTAGGTTTGAAATTCAGCAAATTGTGATCTCCCACTTCCAAAACTACACTTTATGTAGTAACAGTGCTAAGATTTTCAAATTGTTAACATGTTGCTATGCAAACATGTCCTCTCACTTGAGCTCTAATGATGTAGTTAAACAATAACCACTTAGACGTTCATATAAACAACCATAATATTAATAACTAACAACAACCAAACCATTAATCAAAATAATGGCCACTTTAGGGTGTGACAAAGGATGTGGATGAGGCTGCAGAAGCCAAAGATCTTCCTCTATTTTGGAAGGTTGAGCTCTGGACTGGAGGGAATTGGAGGTAACACCAGGCTCAGATTGTTGTTAGGTACGGAATGTTTAAATAAAAATCACGTAAATGTTAAATATAAGCTCCCCATGTCTTAATACGAAAAATAAAATCCCCTGGCATAATTTAGAGCTCCAGCTTTACACTAAGTTAAGCCACCGAAAGCCCTTGGCTGTGATGGCCAGCAGCCAGGCAAAGTGTCATGTTGCCAACTCTTGGGATTTTTATCATGATCATGATCTTTGGTGATTTTCTTAAATCCCCAGCTGCTGGGTCAAGAGATTGCATGAGAAATTCACTTTCAGTAAAAAAAAAAAAAATACATTTTTAATAGAGCCAAGTGAAACAATTTCTGCTGAAAATGCAGATTCACATTGACAAAAACATTTTGTGAATTTGTGTCAATTTCAGTGAATAGATTCAGACGAAATTAAAAAGAGAAAAAATTGCAGACAAGTTGTTTCATTTTGACACTATCACAATGAAACAGTACAATTTTTTAGGCATATTTGTTTCATCATTTGAGTTAGGGTATATTTATTAAGCATCTAGGATTTCCTGAATTGTATTTTCACTGTATAACTTCTCTGGTTTATTAATCATATGCATAACTTTCCTTAATCATGCCTTTTAATGACTCTATTGTTCTGTCCAATGGTTGATGAAGATTTGGGATATATCTTTGTGTTGTAGTTATTCTGGGGAAATTCCTGCCTCCCAAAAATATTTAGTAGGGTTTTCCACCCCAATGCAAGGGGATGGTGATTGAGGACAACCCAGCAAAAAAGAGAGCCCATAGCACAACAGGAAAGCCAGGAGTTACTAGAATGCCTCCTTTGAGTTCAGTGGAGCTGAGATGCAGATCCATTTACAGTGTTTACTTTATACAGTGCTTACCTAAAATACATAATTTTGGGGCAAGTACTTTAAAGAAAATGTAGGTAGTTATGCAAAATGCCCCTCACATTCAGTATTTACATTTGCATTTTTTCTGAAGATCAGCAACTTAGCCCTAAAAGTAAACGTGTGTACTGATACCTACTAAAAATAAATGTGATTCAATTCATGTAAAGAAAAACGTTAACTACAAATGTACAGGATGACAACCTGTCCTGAAATACTCCCCCCACCTAGGGTGACCAGATGTCCTGATTTTGTTGGGACAGTCCCAATATTCAGGGCTCTTTCTTATATAGGTGTCTATTACCCCCCACCCCGTCCCGATTTTTCACATTTGCTATCTGGTCACCCTACCCTCACTCCCCCTGTAATATGAACTTCAGGATCTCCAGTCCAATAGAATCTTGTTTACCAAATGAAAGAAAGTACCTGGAATTTTTAACTATACAAAGTACTTTTAGATAAAGGAGGAATTTTTCAAATAGTTTGAACTCAGAGGGTTTAAACTAAATTCAGTCCATGAGGATTTTTGGATAACAGGTTCAATTACGAAGGATTCTATCCTATTTGTTTCAGCATATGGGTGTTTTACACCAGCTTGTGCAATAGTAGAAATGGGTCTGCTCTCTTTAAAATCAATTGGAGCTTGCCATTGATTTCAGTGGGATCAGAAGTAAGATTTATGTGAACATCAAGAAGAAATGATGTACCCAATGAAAAGGCTATGCAGTTTTCCTATGGTGGCTTAACAAGAAGAGGTGATTCATTTAAGTATCAGGTAAAAATGCTCTATTTGCTTTGCTTCCATTTATCATTGGACTGTGGAATGAGTGTTGTGATGCAACCTTTTGTTAAAAGATATGCAAGTCACAGATGAGAGCCTGCTGGAAAAATTAAACACTGCTTAAGCAATGTCTCATCTGCAAGCAGCGAGGCAAAGAAACAACAGAAAGTGGCATCTAGAATGCATGTAAAGTCAATCAAGTTAAATACAAATGAACAGCTATGTTGAGAGGGTGAGCCAGGAAATGGATAGCCACTTCTTCAGAAGGGAAATGAGACTTAATTTGATGATGGGAAAAGGTAAATGGAAGAACTGTGTGTATGAAACCCAAACATTAAATGATTAGCCTTGTTTGAAACACTTGGAATTTTTGAAACATGTAGCAACAAAGTCCTCATCCTGCTTGTTTGTTCAATGTAAAGTATAGCCGGAGCGAGCTGTACCCATCCCTCTCCCCTCAACCAAAATCCAGCAACAAGCTATTGAAGAAATGAAAATAGGGTGAATGCATCTCCTTATTTAATTGTATTTGCTTGCAATATTGCTGCTCTGGTGCTCTTCCTATGAATTGGAGCTATGAGGAATCAACATTCATTAGCTTGGAATTAACATGTTCGAACTGATATTTTTTTGTAGATACTTTATTCATTAATTTGATCCTGGACAAAAATTGTATCCTTTTTATAACCAACTGTAGTCTATTTTGTGGAAACTTAATTTTGTTCTCTCTGCTTCTCTTTGAAAATTGCCCTTTCATTATTCATGGAAAAGTATTAGGTGAAAACTCAAAATAATGGCCAAAGTCTGGCTATAAAATATTTCTTCTCCAGTTATATAAAATCACAGGGTGCTTGACATGGCAGGATCTGGCCCAGTATATTTTTTAATGAAACTATTGTTTTATTAAAAAGAAGAACAGGAGGACTTGTGGCACCTTAGAGACTAACAAATTTATTAGAGCATAAGCTTTCGTGGACTACAGCCCACTTCTTCGGATGCATATAGAATGGAACATATATTGAGGTCTGTATCTGTACGAGTTTTTTCATGAGGTTGATGGATTTCCACTCCATACGGCTAAATGCAGTGCCTTGCATAATGAAAGGTTTCAGAGTAGCAGCCGTGTTAGTCTGTATCCGCAAAAAGAAGAACAGGAGGACTTGTGGCACCTTAGAGACTAACAAATTTATTAGAGCATAAGCTTTCGTGGACTACAGCCCACTTCTTCGGATGCATATAGAATGGAACATATATTGAGGTCTGTATCTGTACGAGTTTTTTCATGAGGTTGATGGATTTCCACTCCATACGGCTAAATGCAGTGCCTTGCATAATGAAAGGTTTCAGAGTAGCAGCCGTGTTAGTCTGTATCCGCAAAAAGAAGAACAGGAGGACTTGTGGCACCTTAGAGACTAACAAATTTATTAGAGCATAAGCTTTCGTGGACTACAGCCCACTTCTTCGGATGCATATAGAATGGAACATATATTGAGGTCTGTATCTGTACGAGTTTTTTCATGAGGTTGATGGATTTCCACTCCATACGGCTAAATGCAGTGCCTTGCATAATGAAAGGTTTCAGAGTAGCAGCCGTGTTAGTCTGTATCCGCAAAAAGAAGAACAGGAGGACTTGTGGCACCTTAGAGACTAACAAATTTATTAGAGCATAAGCTTTCGTGGACTACAGCCCACTTCTTCGGATGCATATAGAATGGAACATATATTGAGGTCTGTATCTGTACGAGTTTTTTCATGAGGTTGATGGATTTCCACTCCATACGGCTAAATGCAGTGCCTTGCATAATGAAAGGTTTCAGAGTAGCAGCCGTGTTAGTCTGTATCCGCAAAAAGAAGAACAGGAGGACTTGTGGCACCTTAGAGACTAACAAATTTATTAGAGCATAAGCTTTCGTGGACTACAGCCCACTTCTTTTATTGTTTTGATATCTGACATCTATCCAGACCCATAGACACCTTGTAAATTTAAAAAAAAAATCCTGTGGAAGGTCTAAATGTATCAATACTATTGTTTTAATTAATCAGGTTTCCAACTAAAGGACTCTCTAGCCAAAATCAAAACATTCCCCTACCATAATATAAGAGACCCCAACCTAAAGCCCTGATTCCACAAGCAGCTGTGGCTGGGCTGTATGTGTACAGAGTCCTAATGAAACTGATGTGGCTCTGCAATGGGGTCTGATTACATGGAGCTGTTTAAAGAATAGCTAGCCCCTCACACTCAACTGTAAGCCTCCATTCTTCCTAAAGGCATGACTATCTACCATGACAATCGAAGGGGAACCTTCAATCATGCAGAATCCAGCCCTAAATGCCTGCCAGAAAAGATGGGCCTTCCAGCATGCCTGGAAAGCTAACAAAGCCTGTGTGGTTTAAGTATGTAAGAAGAAAATTTAAAAGGGATTATCAAGTGACTATTTTTAAATGAGGAGTCCACAATGGACTTTATATTGAAAGTTTCATGGCAGTATTTGAATAGATGTTGCTGATTAATTAATTGCAAATGTGAAAATGAGAAGGCTTAATGAGCCCAAGAGATCATGATGGTATATTCTTGTCACTGAGACTATTAAAACATATTAACAAACATTTAAATGGTGCCAGAAAAATTAAAAATAAGAGTACCGTTAGCGCTGCTGGATAACAAAAATGAAGGAACTCCATCTTCATCAATGTTAAGGCTGAGTCGTGTCAATATCAGCAGTAATGAACAGGACACTAGTCAAGATAGTGACTTTTATAGGCTCTGTCTTAATGGATGAAAACCAACCTCTGAATTAGCAATGTTTTCATATATTGAGAGGATAACTTCAGGGACATTATCAGTATTCAAAAAAAAAATTACTCCTGGACCTCATAACAGCTATTTCATTAACTTTCTGTAGGAGAAGTGATGCTAAGGAAAAATACTTTCACAAGACGTTAGGCACACATTGGCGATCATACCAATAGAACTATGATTCTAATTTTGACCATGCTGGGTATTTAATTTCAAGTACAAACTGTTTCTTTGAAAAGAAGAGGCTAGTGTCAGTCCTCCACCCATTTACATGAATCAGTGTAGGATTGGGCTCATCTGCCATATATTAGCAACAAGATTTAGCCTCTGTTTAAGGTTCAAATATTTGGGAACAAATCCTTAGGAAAGTGAATAAACTAATGCTTGCTCACTTGTTTGTGAGTATGAGGGTGGAGTTGGTGGCATAAGGGTAGTTTCGAGGTAAAATTTAAGCTTCAGGAAAACCAAGGGATTAAATCCAGGATGCCAAGGTGATAGGTACTTCACAAATACCCAGAATAGATAAAATTCCCTTTTGAGAGGGATTCTCTCTTACTTTTTCCTTAAAATAACACCTATTGAGGGACAGAATCTCATGCTAAAAATATCAAGCTAGATTCTGGTCTTACACTGGTGTGAGTCCATTGATTTTAATGAAGTGTCTCCTTGGTCACACACGTATAGGAATGGAATCAAGTCTTTAAAAAAAAAAGATATTTCCCCTCCGCCCCGGAGCACTGCTTTATATTCGAATTTGTGTTATATCGGGTAGATATTCACAGCTGTCTGCATGCCATTCTGGTCTAGATACAGGCTGCAGTATGAGCTATTTCCTTTTTATACTGCATTGTGAGTTGTAGAAATTAGATTTTTGCTTACTGATTGCTTTGCAACAATGCAGTAAGTCAAATACTAGGAAGAACAAAGCAGAGCTCCAGGATTTAGTCAAATATTTTTGGAGGGAACTTTGCATAACATTCTCCCCAACTGGAAGAAAAAAATTGCTTGATATCAGGGCCTTCTAGGCCTCCCGCAGTATGTGTGAGGGATGGAGTGGAGAGGACTTCTTCCTTTCTATCCCACCATGTAGTTGTTCTCTCCATCTGTTGATATTGTGTGGAAGACTGCTTCCACTGAAGTCAAGAGGAATTTTGTATTAACTTAAATGGGGAAAGAGAATGAAGCTAAAGGGAATGATACAATGACTTCCAGAGCCATTCACCCCTCAAAAAAGTATACAAGCTTTACAAAACCTTACCTAATTGTTTAAAGAGGTAGGGAGAGAAGATTTGGAGACAGGAATTATAGTTTCAATTTTAAAAGCTCCTTTCCCCTTACATTGAAATTTCTAGTTATTTTGGCAACCAAAGCTTAACTATTAAAAAAATGAAAAAAAGATCGTCTCAAAAAAGATATACTGGCATTAGACAAGGTTCAGAGAAGGGCAACTAAAATGATTAAGGGTTGGAACGGTTCCCATATGAGGAGAGATTAAAGAGGCGAGGACTTTTCAGCTTGGAAAAGAGGAGACTAAGTGGGGATATGATAGAGGCATATAAAATCATGAGTGGTGTGGAGAAAGTGAATAAGGAATAGTTATTTACGTGTTCCTATAATATAAGAACTAGGGCCACCAAATGAAATTAATGGGCGGCAGGTTAAAGACAAATAAAAGGAAGTTCTTCTTCACACAGCGCACAGTCAACCTGTGGAACTTCTTGCCTGAGGAGGTTGTGAAGGCTAGGACTAGATAAATTCAGGGTTTAAAAGAGAACTAGATAAATTTATGGAGGTTAAGTCCATTAATGGATATTAGCCAGGATAGGTAAGTAACGGTGTCCCTAGCCTCTGTTTATCAGAGGGTGGAGATGGATGGCAGGAGAGAGATCACTTGATCATTACCTGTTAGGTTCACTCCCTCTGGGAGACCTGGCATTGGCCACTGTCGGTAGACAGGATACTGGGCTGGATGGACCTTTGGTCTGACCCAGTGTGGCCATTTTTATGTTCCTATGTTACATTATGTAGAAGACAGAATTGTGTGGGTGATTGCCAGAGCTAGGGGAGAGTGGCTCACTTACTTAAACTGAGTGTGAATCAATTCACAACCGTCATATCTGTAGGGCTTTTTAGTGATTTTTGAGGCTGAACTCATTTAATGAACGAATAAATAAGCATGGCTCTGTGGAAATTAATTGAAGTCAGCGGGAATCTGTCCCAATGGGACTTTTGCCCAGAATTAAGACCCCCCCAGGATTTGCTCCTATATGAGAATAGCTGTAGGGTGGCCTAGATTAAATGAGTTGTTGGTCTTCATTCAGTTCCTAGTAGTGGAGAGCTGCCCATACGTTTTGCACTAACTGTTGCCCTCGATGGCAGTCTCAGCAGGGAGGCTAGTAACAGAACAGAGATGGAGAGTGAATTGCCACCTGGTTTCTACAGGTTAATTCCTCCTGGTCAGATTTGAAGTACATTTGTTAGGGCAGCATGAGAAAGCTTGTATTGCTTGTCTGTGCTTTACCCATTTAGTAGATAAAAGGAGGATTTCATTTTCCAGACCTGTCAAAACCTTTCATGAACACTAAAATGTTTTGGGTTTTTTTTAAAGAGACAACCCCTCCCCACCCCGCCAAAAAAAAAAAAACACACAGATTTTAAAAGCCTAGTATTCAGTGCTCAGGTTTCAATCTGCATCCCAAATATTCACACCAATTAAGCATGATAGGAAACTGCCAGTTACAGGGAGATGCCTCAATACAACAACATACTTACGGGCAAGAAAAAATACCTCTCACTGTTCTCTTCATTTTTCCCTCCTCCCCCCACCATTCCTTTCAGTGATAAGTTGCTCTGCTGATATATTTTTTTTCCATTATGAATCTTTCCTGAACTTGAAGGGTTGGAATCCTTTTATGATATTCTTCTCCAGGTGGATTATCCTAACTGCTTTTCTTTCTTTCTTTCTTTCTTTCTTTCTTATTTTGTGAATTGTGTGTGTGTGTGAATGAATTATAGTATTTATGAGAATGGAAGCTGATAACTTTGGCTGGAGGATAGGTATAGTCCAATCTTTTTTCATATATCTCTGCCAATCTACCTTCCTTCTGATCTATAAAATCACTGCTATTTCAGCACTCTGACTATCCATACTTTGCACATATAAAATTGTTTTGTTTGTGGATGACAATTTTTCATTGAGACTTAGGTGAAATCACCTGATAAATAGCATTTATAAAAATAATATTTTGAACTTAATTCCCACCTTCCCATTGAAAAGTCCTAGCACTTTATGAGCATTAGTTAATTAAACTTCACAGCACCCTCCCAGGTAAGTATCTTGTATGCTTATTTTGTAAATTGGATTTAGAGGCTTGACTATAGACACACACACACAAACAACACGAGGAGTCCTTGTGGCACCTTAGAGACTAACAAATTTATTTGGGCATAAGCTTTAGTGGGCTATAACCCACTTCATCAGATGCATGGGGTGGAAAATACAGTAAACAGGTATAAATATACAGCACATGAAAAGAGGGAGTTGCCTTACCAAGTGTGGGGTCAGTGCTAATGAGGCCAATTCAATTAGGGTGGATGTGGCCCATTCCCAACAGTTGACAGGAAGATTTGAGTATCAACAGAGCGAAAATTATTTTTTGTAATGACCCAGCCATTCCCACTCTTTATTCAGGCCTAATTTGATGGTGTCCAGTTTGCAAATTTATTCCAGTTCTGCAGTTTCTCACTGGAGTCTGTTTTTGAAGTTTTTTTTGTTGAAAAATGGCGACTTTTAAGTCTGTCCAGGGAGATTGAAGTGCTCTCCTACTGGTTTTTGAATGTTACAATCTTGATGTCTGATTTGTATCCATTTGTTCCTTTGTATAGAAACTGTCTGGTTTGGCCAATGTACATGGTCACTATGTACATGCCAATGTACATATACACACAAGAATCAGAGTCCAAATAGAACTCTGGAGTTTTGATTTCTCATTTCTTACACATGTGCACACATTTATTTGCTGTGAAGAGCAGACCGAAACTCAGGCCCCAGAGATGAAAGCTGTGGACGTATACCTGTGAATGTGTCGAGAAGAAATGTGTTTTAGAAAAATCTTAGACTGAAAGTGAACATCAAACTGCAGCCACATAAACTGGTACAAAAGACTTCTTAAGGCTGTTCACAACTATTTGCAAGATTTATTAAGTCAGAGGTATGCTACTGAATATAATTCATCTTATTTGTCACAATGATATGCATCCAGAATTATTAGTGGAAGACTGTGCAAGCTCTACAGAGGATTAAACAGAAAAGGGATTCTGGTCAGACACTTTCTCTTTCTGATAAAGGATTAACAAAAAGATTTTAAGGTAACGTAAATGTTTCAATATGCATGTCCATTTATCTATATATCTCTTGACTCTTCCAAGAATAAATCACCTTTGTATTGACTTTTATGTGCTTCATTAATAAAGATTAATGTTAATATTTCTCCACATGTATACAACTTTTAATGTGATTTGTAATTAGCCACACTTAAACCCAAGGAACAACTTCTAAGACTCAAAACCAGTGAGAGATGGTAATTTAGGCTGTAAATTTAAGAAAATTGAATGTTCTGTGTGTGTGGGAGAAACCAGTTTCAATCTCTAAATGTTATATATAAGGATGTTATTATTTATTTTTACTACAGTATCAGCTAAAGGCCCCAGCTAGAGTGACCAGACAGTAAATGCGAAAAATCAGGACAGGAGGTGGGGGGTAATAGGAACCTATATAAGAAAAAGACCCCAAAATCGGGACTGTCCCTATAAAATCGGGACATCTGGTCACCCTAGCCCCAGCCAAGATCAGATTACCTTTGTGTTAGATATGTAGATATACATAGAATAAATACTCCTTGCTCTGAAAAGTTTACAGTCTAAATAAGACCATCTCAGTCTGTATATCTAGCAATTTGGATATATTCAGATGATACATTTCTGGAGATGGAGAATTCCAGTGACTGCCTTTGTTCACAATCCTGCAAGGAATTCTTTGTAGTTCTGCACACTGCTCCTTGTTGGATCAGGCTCTTTGTGAAAAACTGGTTAGTATTCATCCGTTAGCTATCTATGATTCTTCTTCCAAATAAATGAGAAACACTACTTAAATTATCCTTAAGAGCACTTTTCTCAATAAATAGAATCCCTCCATGAATCGGAGCCTGTCGACGTTACTACTGAAGCCCTTAAGTATGGCTCTTGATACAGTGTTATTTCCAGTATAAACAGGCTCTGATTCTATTATAAATCCTTTTAAAAAACAATGATCGGAGGGTGCAAATGTAGGCAAAGCCAAAAGTGAAATCAGATCCATGTGGATCTCTGCCACTTGCAACTGCGTAAAATGTGTTGGCAAAATAAAGTTGTATAAAGTTCTGCATCTGCATACTGCAAAATCAGTCATGTGAGCTTGTAATGGAAACCACAAAGTGGGGATAAATTGGCAGGGTTTCACCTGATTTCATGTTGAACATGAAACCATAGGAAACTGCAGATTCTGTATATTTTCTAAGCAGAATAAAAACTTTACCCAGGTTTATTAAAAACTGGGTCCAGATAGATAATAATTAGGCCAATATTCATTCACCAGTAGACCCAGGTTCACTTGAATGGTAACCATCAGATGGATAAGGAGGAGTACTTGTCCAGGGTGGTTAAAGAGTTCTCTGACTGGTTTTTGAATGTTATAATTCTTGACGTCTGATTTGTTTGGCATCTACATGGGCCAAACCGGACAGTCTCTACGCAAAAGAATAAATGGACACAAATCAGACGTCAAGAATTATAACATTCAAAAACCAGTCGGAAAACACTTCAGCCTCCCTGGACACTCAATAACAGACTTAAAAGTGGCAAATCTTCAACAAAAAAACTTCAAAAACAGACTCCAATGAGAAACTGCAGAACTGGAATTAATTTGCAAACTGGACACCATCAAATTAGGCCTGAATAAAGACTGGGAGTGGATGGGTCATTACAAAGACTAAAAACTAATTTCCCCATGCTAATTTCCCCCTACTTTTACTCACACCTTCTTGTCAACTGTTTGAAAGTGGCCACCCTGATTACCACTACAAAAGTGATTTTTCCTCCTGTTGATAATAGCCCACTTTAATTGAATTGTCTCGTTAGAATTGGTAAGGCAACCCTCATCTTTTCATGTACTATCTCTATATATCTTCCTACTGTATGTTCCACTCCATGCACCTGACGAAGTGGGTTTTAGCCCATGAAAGCTTATGCCCAAATAAATTTGTTCGTCTCTAAGGTGCCACAAGTACTCCTCGTTATTTTTGCTGATACAGACTAACACGGCTACCACTCTGAAACCATCGGCTGGATGTGATCTGATGTTATAGTATTAACAAAAACTGAAATCCAGACAATGTTCATGTTGTGCCAGGTTTCATTATGAATATTTCATACAACACTATGTTAGAAAGAAGTAGGACACTTTCTGGCTAATTCTCTTGCTTGTTCCTAAGAGGGGGAAGGATAAGAAGTTAAGGCTATGGTTCTAGATGAGGGGCTGCTGCCACCAGTTTCTTCCTCAGCTTCTAGGTACCGATTCAGCAAAGCACAGAGCACTTGCTTAACTTTAATCATATGTTTGAGTGCCTTGCTGATTCATGGTCTCAGCTGTTCAGTATGAAGGTCTGTAACATAAGCTCTCATATTATGATAATAGGCACTGTTATTAAAACCCAGAGAGAAAGATAGCTGGAGAGGGTTATTCTTTTGTTGGCTCTAAAATGAGAAATGAGTGCTGCAATGCACATTTCAATGGTATATACATTACATATCTATGTGCTAGATTACTGTATAACCCTATGAGACTTTTTAAAAAGGAAATACAATAGATTTCTTATTATATTAGCATCTGTGCTTTTGAAGTGTGCCATGCATCATACTGTATTAATCTAGATGTTACGGAATTGCAACTTGCATGCTATTTTATTTATATTCAATTAATCTCAGTGCACACAATCATTTTCCATGGCTTTAGTCACTTCCCTAAATATAAAATAAAATAAAATGTAGTTGATATCATGGTTCAAGTTTCTCTTCTTGTATAATTTCAAATATAATTTGCTGCTGCAAACCCCTAGGTGAATGACAAGGAAATAAGTACAATATATTACACATTTAAACAAGAGATGTGATATTTGGAAGAAATTTGGAGTACCTATGTCACTCAGGCAGAATAAGGCATAGCCACAAGTGAAAAAGGTGTGGTTCATTTAACATTTTTTAAAGTAAATAGTCATGGATCCAGTGTCTCTCTTTAAAATTAGTTTTTTGATTTGGTTTGGTTTTTGCTCATAAATGTATACAGGCATATCATTGTGGTTGATAAGCCATTAAGGCCCTAGTTCAGGAAAGTACTCGATGTGAGATTTGCAAAGAGAATTAGGCACTTGACTCCCATTGACTTTCAATGGGAATTGAGAATCTAACTCCAGTAGTAGGGTTACCATATTTCAGCAAGCAAAAAAGAGGACGGGAGGAGCCCCACCCCTGCCCCTCCCACTTCCCGCCCCCCCAGAACTCCCAACCCTCCCCCCGTTCCTTGTCCCCTGACTGCCCCCTCCTGGGACCCCTGCCCCTAACTGCCCCCCAGGACTCCACTCCCTATCTAAGCCTCCCTGCCTCTTGTCCCCTGACTGCCCCAACCCTTATCCACACTCCCACCCCCAGACAGACCCCTGGGACTCCCACGCCCCATCCAACCACTCCCCACCCCCTGACAGCCCCCCCCAGAATTCCCAACCCATCTAAACCCCTCTGCTCCCTGTCCCCTGACTGCTCTGATCCCTCTCCCCACTCCTGCCCCCTGACAGCTCCCCCCAGAACTCCCAGCCCCCACCCCCCCACTCCTTGTCCCCTGACTGCCCCCTCCTGGGACCTCTGCTCCTAACTGCCCTCCAGAACCCCACCCCCTATTTATGTACAGGCGTGACCACCTGCCCTTTCCTGGTTACTATACGCGGCCAGTCCGCATCCACATCCAGTAATTAAAAAAAAAATAAACTAAGAATTTAAATTGGAATTTCATCCATTAATAAGTATTTATTATATAGTTAAAACCATTCTATTGAATGACAGATATTAAATAACACTAAATCTGTTAATGTTCAAAACAATATTAAAAATTTGAAAATTTAGAGCATGGAAACCAAAATAGCTAAAATTTAGTTTTGGCAAGATACACGGAATGGAAACTCCGGGATCTTTACCTGTCACTGAATATAGCCATCATACCAATAGTGGAATATAAAACAAGTCTACATATACTCTCCTAAAAATTTTTACTTCTGTCCATTCCCAATAATTGTAACAAATCATTATTACCTTCACTCCACTTGCCACGCGCCCCAAGCACAAAACCAAAGAAGTGGATATTTTTACCTCCCGTTAAGTTTTTAATTTCTTCCTCTAACTCAAGATAATAAGCCACCTTCTCACTGTGGGCTTGTTCCAAACTTCCGGCATTATCCTCCCATCGCACTGTAACATCAACCACCACTGCTGTATCTCCTTTTATAAATATAATATCCGGCTTTCTTAACTCACCCTTACTATTTCTCAAATGGGGCTCTATTATTGCCTTCCACCCTAATTTACCAACCTTATCTACAACTGCAGACACTACTCTATTATGCCTTTTTATCCTAGCATTCTTAGTCTTATAACATTGTCCTGAAATATGGGGAACAGTCTCCCGCACTTTACCGCACCATCTACAAAGAGCATTCACACCTCCTCTTCCTCTTGCTAATGTCTCCCTAGTAGGATAAATATTTGCCCTAAGCTGCAATGCTGCGATATACGCTGACGATTTAACTTTACTAGAGTTTCTAAAAATCGAATTACTAATTAAATCATTTTTAAAATATTTTATCCCTACTCCCTGACATCTCAGTTCCGACCATCTTAAAAATTCCTCTTCCCTCCATTTCTTGGGATGAGATGTTACTGCACTAAATAACAATATTTTATCCACAAGATTTTCTCCTGCATATAGATAAGATAGGTCCATCCAATCATCTCTCGAGACAATATGTCTCCTCCATTTACGAATTAACATATTTGGGATTTGCACACTAAACTTAGTGAGAGCTAAACCACCATCCCTACCTCTAGAATAAAATATCCCATCTGTGGTACACTGAGGTAAATGTAAAATCTCTTTAACTATTTTTCTAACTAACACATCAAGATCATCTAAAAGATTAAAAGGGGGTTCTATTAAAAGAAGATTATAAAATAGCTTTGGTAAGATGTATGTCTGTAAAATTAATATTTTTTGGGCCGGTTTTAATGGGGCCTTAATTAAATTCTCACTCCAATCTTTCAATTTTTCTTTAAGTACCGGTCCCCCTACACCTATCCAGGGATCTATTCTAGCTCCTAAATATTTTTCAAAATCCCCTGGTTGAACATATTCAATCTCCTCTGACCCTATCTGCCAATTATCCTTAGGATTAACTACATAGGTTTTATATTTAGTTAAAATATGAAAGCCTTTCGTTTTCTTCACATTAACAGAGAGATTAGTATTTTTACAAAACTCCTCTAAGATACCCAAATTTTTGATCATTCCTTTATATGAGCTACTTAAAATTGCCACATCATCGGCAAAAGCCAATGACGTGACACTATTACCCTTAACATAAAAACCACTTTCTTCTACTTCTAATCTAGTTAAAAGGGGATCCATAGCAATATTAAACAAAATTGGGGACAACGGGTCACCCTGCTTGACCCCCCTTCTAATTAAAATAGACTCAGTAGCTTCATCACCCACCCATACCCTAGTTGTGCAATTATCATAAAGGTCCCTAATAATATCTATAAAATGTTCATCTATACCAAATCTTCTCAACCCGGCTATTATATGTCCGTGTCCCACAGAATCAAATGCTTTAGCCAGATCTACGAACACTATTGCAATTTCATTCCCATTTCGTTTAGCCCCTTTAATCAAATTATCTAATATAGCAATATTTTCCTCACACCCAGGGGCGGATATAAACCCTTTTTGTCTACTACATATCTTAACTGTTTCCACCAGTCTTTTTGCTAATATTTTGGTATAGATTCTAATCCAAACTGACCCAATTGTCAATGGTCTCCAAGATGTTAACTTCTTCATTTCCTCCTCATCTTGTGTCTTTGGTATTAAAATCGTTCTATTTTTCTTAATTCATCTGGTACCTGTCTATTTAGAAACCATATATTAAAAATTTTTGTAAGTATTAAGGAGTCTAAATTAAAAATATCCCACAAATTGCTCACTTTTACTTTATCTGGGCCAGGAGCACTATCTTTTCTTATTTCTCTTAAAGCTATTCTAATCTCATCCACAGAGATCGGACTCATTAATATATCATTATCCGCATTCTCTGTGGATGATGGCCACCCTATCATATTACCATGTCCAATTGTTCCCAAAATATTTACATAGTATTCCTCAATTTCTTTCATAGGGATAGCACACTTAGCCTTATCTGGCTCTCCCATTATAATGCGAGTCAATCTTCTTCTATCCTTATCAAATAATTGTTGATAGAATTTATACTTAGCTTTCTTTGTAGCATATCTCCTAATTGCATTAAATTGCTTCCTTCTCTCCTCCTTTCTCATCTTCCCTTTTCCTTTATTCCTCAACTCTATTTGACTTTCATTTCTAGGGTAGTGGCAAGCTATATTATGATATTGAGAAGATTTTCCACATTTACTACATACAACTCGTATGGCTTTACTTTTATGAACCACATTAATGTGTTTGGCCCATTTACCAAATGTTGGTAATATCTGGGGACATATTGGACAATTAAAACTATCAACGGGATACTCTAAATAAAAAACCCCATCCTTCCACGAACTACTTTCTAATATATTTATATTACTACCAGTACTGTTAAGATCCTTATTACGATCCCTATTAAAATCAGTACTTGGTCTAAAACTATTTAATAAACTAGACCCATTAACTAAATGAGCATTAAGATATCCTGATTCCCTAACATATGGATCATCAAATGTACTTAAATACTTAAAATCTGGATTAAAACTGTCCATAGTTAAATCATTAAAAGTGTCCCTTGTAAAAACCATCGGTAAGATAGATAAAATCTCCTCACCATGATCATCACAAACATTCTCCTCTACCTCCTCTCCATGCTCCACTGGGAGGACTTGATTCTCACTCTCATTTTCATGAGACTTCATTATAGTCCACACCATTTTATCCATTGGTCCAGTGACCCTGATCACACCCCTAATATATTTAACACTGTCAGCCGGGGCATCAAAGCCAACAGCGGGGGCATTATTAACCCGGTCCAGCGCCAATCCGGTATAAAAATATAAATTACTTTTTTCCATAGCTAAAAGATTTACCCTTCTCAGGGGGAAACTAACCCTTTCCAGGGGGAAACTAACCCGTACCTGGGGGAAACTTACCCTTTCCAGGGGGACTCCCTGTTCCTTGTCCCCTAACTGCCCCCTCCTAAGACCCCCCCCAACTGCCCCCCAGGACCCTACACCCTACCTGTACCCTGACTGCCCAAAACTTTCTCCACTCCCCCCAAAAAGCCCCCCCCCCCGTTTCTTGACTGCCCCCTCCAGAACCTCCCTGCCCCTTCTCCTGCCCCCTGGCCCCCTTACCCTGCTGCTCAGAACAGGGTGTTGGGCTCTGTGCGAGCCGTACAAGTGGCTGCGCTCCCCAGCACAACAAAACCCGGTCCCTGGCCCTGCACAGTGCTGCCGGACCGGGCTGCAGGGGAGAGCTGCCGGCTCAGAATGCAGGGCGGAGCTCCTTTACAGCTGCTCTGGAGTCCAGCCCGGGACTTTCCTGCAGCCCTCCCAGCCGCTCGCTCTGCTCTGCCGGGGAGGGGGGAAATCCCGGACATTTTGAGTTATTTACAAATTCCCCCCGGACGCTATTTTTAGCACAAAAAGGAGGACATGTCCGGGTAAATCCGGACGAAGGGTAACCCTATCCAGTAGGTACCTTTGAAAATCCCAGCTTTGAACACATACTTGAGTTTATCACAATTCAGCAGAGCACTTGAATATGTACTTACATGTAAGCACATGCTAAAGGGCTTTGCTCTATGTGGGGACAGCTAATGGAATTTGTACTTCAGGGCAGTCATTTTACATGTGTCACCACTGCAGCTGGACTTCTCAGAGACGTCTGAAACCCAGTTTGCAACATTCCTGTGGGCCTCATTTCTGTTTTGACTTTGCTGGGATTTGCATCCCTTGAGTTGTGCTTTGGTACCCTGCTATTCAGTTGAGTAAAGAATATCCACAATAATAAGGTCAAATCCTAATGTGCATTTCTCAATTGCTACAATACACTGAAACAATGGTGGATACAATAAACAGTATTTCAAGTTAATAATGAACAAGCTGTTACTTTCTCAAAATTGTTCTTGAGGTTTCTGTGAAGAATGGACACAGGAGTGTTCTTTGTACACACCCTGGATGGATGGGTATTTGTGAGATCACTGAGGCAAGTTGGAAAGGGGGAGGGAACATCATAGTTGAAAAACAAACCATGTGTAGAGATACTGGAAATGCTTACCCACAGCTAAAATGCAAATTCCAGTTAGAAGGGGGAGAAATGTTAGTAAGCTTTTGGGGAAGATATATATTGCACATTAGAACTTGATTTCCCAAGAGCTTTCTGCAGATACTTCAATAAATAAATCTGTCCAATTAAAAAGATTCTTGGAATATATATGTAGCATTTAATCATTTGGATACATTTTGTTTGAGAACTGGTTTCAGTTTTTTTCCCCTCCCCATGTATTTTGTTTGCTAGAGAGTATGGCAATATACTCAGACTATACTAGTAGAGGCCCCAGTCCTACAACTGATAGTTTGTGACCAGGCTGTTGTGAACATGCAGAGCCCCATTGATCTCAACCAACTGGGCCATCAGTTGCACAGATCTGGGCCAAAATTTGAAAACAGGGATGTCTATCTGATCATTGGAAGCTCAGTTATTGGGATACTACACAGTACACCTTTTTTCTCTACTCTACTCTTCTTTTTTTTAATAATCTGAGCATCTAGTCAGACTTTTTTCCTCTCCTTATAGTATTTAAAATAAGGCTTTGGTCCCTCTTGAACTTTTCTGTCTCTACCTTTTTATCATATTTTTCTCCAGTTGGAATATTCCAAACAGCCTGAATTTAAGTTGTGAATTAATAAAAAGTTATTGTGATGGAGAGGGCCCCAATCTAGAAACGCATCCCTGTGCAGCAAAGCACTGAAACTCTTTACGTTCCATTGGGACGTGAGCACATGTTTAAAATTAATCCAGTGCTTTCCCAAGCAAAGGCCTAAATGGTTGGGGGGTTTTTTTGGATCACACACCCAGACACCTTTAGAGGGGGTGTCTCCTATTATAAGGGAGGGAGCTTTCCCATAGTTCAATAAATCAAGTATTTTGAGAAAACCTTGGGGAAGGAGGAGAGGATTCCCCTCTCGAGGGGAGAATGTTAAACTGTATTAACAATAGCAACACCAGGAGATGAACTGTCTGTGGACCCTCTTCCAGCAATAAATAGGTGTGGCTGCTTTGCTAAAGAACTTGTACCTGCTATTGTACCTTGTGACAGTCTACTGCTAAATACTCTCCAAGATTACATAAATTGGCTCCTGCTTCAATACTGTTATGAACTTTTCCAGAAATGCTTTTCTGGGTTGGTATTAGAAGGAAGACCTTATGGCCAACTTCAAATCTTACTTGAAGATAGTGAACTTTCAAACTAAACTAAAGCATTTCAGATTTAAGTAGCATTGGAAACACTTTCTTTTTAAGGACATTGAGGAGTGGGGGTATTTAAAGAGTTTAAATGAAGTTTATTTATCACCACCAGTCCTCTATCCAGCATAACAGATGAGCCATGGTATGGGAAGAAAACAAAGGACATATGATGGGATGTCCACCCCACACAAGGCAGAGCAAATTAAATATGGTTAATTAGACTGATTGATGATGGAGTCTATCTGAGAAGGAACAGGCTGGGCTAGAATAAAGGTAGGAAGTTGGAAGCAGGAAGAAACCTGCAGCTATTTTCTGGATGTTAGAGAGGGAGGAAGAGAGTAGAAACCCCAGGGGATCTAGGCCCTGAAGGAAAGGTTTATTTAAAGGTGGGTGAAGCCAAAGCCTGAGAGAGGCAGAGTGGGAAATGGCTCAGGGAAACTGCAGGTGTTACCTGCTGGGTAGAGAGTCCCTGAGCTGGAACTCAGAGTAGAGGGTGAATCTGGGTTCTCCTACCAGCCATTGGAGAAGTAGCACAATCTGGGCAGTGAGAGAGAATGTATTTTAAATGGAGACACTTTGATAACCCCCTAGAAGGGAAAAACCCACAGTGACCTGGCCAGAGTGCATGCCGTGATGAGCCAGCCCCCTGAGTTGCAGAGAAAGAAGTAGCAGGGCATGTGAACAAGTGACAGAAGGGGGCATTGGAGCTGGCAAGAGCTAATTCCTGAGCAGCTTGGAGAAGGTGCTCTGTTGGTGAGTGAACACTATGACCGTGTACTTTCATATGCTTCTAATAACATCAGTGATCTCAGGTATGGCAAGCAAATAGCATGACTGCATTAAAGGGTGGTATGAAATCAGTCTGAATACAGTTTGAGAGCCTCAAAATCCCACTTATCCTAGAAAGGGAGAACCTGGTTCTGATCTTAATTATATTAATTTGTAATAGTTTAATTTCATTGATAGTTGTTCCTAATAACTCAAGTCTGGAGGACCTTTTTGTTGTCTTTCTGTTTTCCTTTCTTTAGGAGAAACTCAGAGGTGTTCAATGGAATTTATCTTGCAAAGCTAGAAGTGCCTTACAGGAGAGGTAGAGTTTTATGTCTCTATGAACATGCTGTGATACAAATATGTAGTGATGGTCAAGGGAAAGGGGATACTGCTGCTTCAAATAGGGAAAAAGAAATCACAGATATTGAGGACAGATTGCTGAAAGACATGGAAGAGCAGTTGTTTCTCATGTGATACTTTTTTATTGTAACTTTTTTCCCATTGTTTTCACTGTTGTGCACTGTACAACTGGCTGTGCATTATGTTTACTGCCAAGACTGCTTTGTAGGAAATGAGCACATATTTATTGTAGGATGGATGGCTTCAAGCATCCTTCTATCCCTCCTCTCATAAAGGAGGCTCTAATCCTTGCCACACTGATAGTTATTTCTGGGAGTAGTAATGCATCCCTAGATGAAACACTTTCAGAACTCACATTTCAGGCTCAGTTAAAGCAGCCCACTGTATGTGACACCGTTTCAAATTCTGCTGAGCGAGTCCAGCCTTTCTGTTTGTTGCCATTCATCCCTTAGGTTCTCTTCGTATTAAGAGCCTGATATTCGCCATTAGTACTATGAAGAGCGATCTTGAAATCACCCATCTGAGCCATTGAGCCACTACAAAGAAAATTCCAAATGCTCCATGGTAATTGAATTGCTTAGTTTATGTACTAATGTTCAGGAAGGGGTCATTATATACTGTACTGGGTCCCACAAGAGCACTTAATGCGTCTATGTACAGATTTTTGTATTTTACATACCTGTGACTAGTATGAGTGTTCAAAGGGAGCACAGGATCAAATGTAAACAAAACATTTATACATTGTGATGTCTTTCTTGAGTGCTGTAAAATTGTGGAATAGAGAAGAAAGTGAAGGCGAACTTTTATTACTGAGCATAGTGGACATCAAAAGTTTTGAATACAGAGATACTCTAATATAGCACTTAAGATTGTTGTGGGTTTTTTTTAACATAACTGATCTCACAGGTATATATTTAGTATATTATGTACCTGAAATATGTGGTTTTTCTGAAGCTAATTGTATATCTGCACTGTTATATTTATATTTGTGATAGAATCATAGAAATGTAGGACTGGACGGGACCTCGATAGGTTATCTAGGCCATTGTTTCAATAAGAGTTGGATAACATAACATGCTCAAATTCCTGAGGTTGGTGTATCTAGTCCTGTCCCCTGCACTGAAACAGGGCTAAGTATTATCTAGATCATCCCTAGCAGGTGGTTGTCTAATCTGTTTTTAAAAACCTCCAGTGACAGAGATTGCACAGCCTACCTAGATAATTTGTTCTAGTGCTTAACTACCCTTACAGTTAAGAAACATTTCCTAATGTCTAACCTGGTTCTGTCTAAATTTCCCTTGCTGCAATTGAAGCCCATTATTTCTTGTCCTGTCTTCAGCGGTTAAGGAGAACCATTTATCACCCTTCTCTTTATAACACCTCTTGCGTATTTGAAGTTTGTTCCCGCTCAGTCTTGTCTTCTGCAGACTAAATAAACCCAGTTTTTTCAATCTTTCCTTGTAGGTCATGTTTTCTAGACCTTTAATCACTGTATGTTGCTCTCCTCTGGACTTTGTCCAATTTCTACACATCTTTCCCCAAGTGTAGTACTCGGAATTGACACAATACCTAGTGCTGAATAGATTGCAGGAATTACAACTTGTGTTGCTCACAATACCTCTAATACATCCCAGAATGATGTTCACTTTTTTTGCAACAGTATTACATTGACTCACATTTGTTTGTGATCTACTATAGTCCCCCCCAGATACTTTTCCGCAATACTACTTCCTGGGAAGTCAATTCCCATTTTGTATTTGTGTAATTGGTTATTACCTCCTAAGTGTAGTATTTTTCATTTTTCCTTATTGAATTTCTATTGAATTTCATGTATTTAAATCCATTTCTAGAGTTTGTCAAAATTCCTTTGAACACTAATCCTGCCCTCCAAAGTTCTTGCAACTTCCCCCCATCTTGGTATCATCCACCAAACTTTATAAGTGTACTCTCTATGCCATTATCCAAATCATTTATGAAGATACTGAATAGAACCAGACCCAGAACGATCCCTGTGGGATCCCACTCGATATACCCTTCCAGCTTGACAGTGAAACATTGATAACTACTTTCTGAGTATGTTTTCCCAACCAGTTGTGCCCTCACCTTACAGTGTGTTTGTCTAGGCTATATTTCCCTAGTTTGCTCATGAGAAGGTCATGTGCAATGGTATCAAAAACCTTTCTCAAGTTGAAAGATGCACTTTGCTGCTTCCCCCATGTGCAATTTCCTTTTTTTCTAAATGAATAGAAACAAATGAGATATTCCAGATTTGAAAGCCTATGTTCATATGAATTGTTTAGAAAAAAGTCCTATTTAAAACCATCAAATGTGTTTAGTACATTTATGTTGATACAGAGAACAGCTTACAGGACTTCAGGGATTCAAGTTGACCTAAAGTGAACTGGATGTTTGGTTTTTGCTCACAGGCAGAGTCCCTGGAAAAAGCTCAAAGGCACAGTTGAGGTTTATTGTGCAGCATGAATCTTAGGGGAGTCACAGTGTTGGGAGACTGGTTTGTAAAGAAGTTTCAGGAAATAATTTTCATAACTATTCTTGACTAGGTAGGCTTTTGATCCCAGGGACTCTTTTTTGTACTGTTTACAATGGGCAAACACCTCTAATGATTTTGATCTTTTAATAATTACTGCTTTTGAGGCAGTAATTTAGACCAGCTGCACTGGAGTCTGTGTAGGCCAATTATTATTTCAGCTGTGTGAAAAGCCATTATGGCTTACATTAACATACTTCTGCTCTTTCATAAGCAAGCTAACCCTGCCAGACCTATGAGGGGTCTATTTTGCCAGACTGCCTCTCCTGGACAGAACAGATTGATCCTAGTTAGTGGACAGGAGACTTATTTCTCTCTACTCTCTCTCCTTCCCCACCCCCACCCTATATCATTATTACTTTGTGATTTTGCTCTAGTATTGTTCTCAGCCACAACTGGAGGCATTAAGAAACTGAAGCTCTGAGCCAGGTAGAACACTTTGTTTTTCCTCAATCCGTTTATTACTTGTGACTTTATCATCAAATAGGTTGAGTGGACTCTGACTTCAAATCTTGAAACAAGGCATCACAATGATGGTCAAAGTGCCTCTTCCTGGAATAGCCCTCATAGCACCCTTATATGATTTCCCCTAGATTTAGAGTAGGGTTGGAGATGAAAGGACGCCAATAATTAGCAACTGTCATTTCTCTTCATAGGATCAGTATCTTTGTCTTCAGTTGCTCCTTTATTACCAAAATCCCGAGAGAGGCTGATCACTAGAAATTCTTGTTAATTGACCTCTCAAAATGAGGCTTTTGATTGACTTAGAACTCCCATGGAAATTATTTCTGGGAGGTGTAGGATGTAACACCACACGCTTCACTCATGTTGAACTAAGCAAATGCTAATCTATTTTAGATTATTTCATACCAAAAGGAAATACCTAAGAAAAGGTTTATCATGTATTTTAATTCCTTATTCCTAATCCTCTGCAGCCTCTCCTGACTTGATGATGCTAATTAATGCTGTAAGTGTAAGTGCCTGTGTATTTTCATATGTAAATTCCACATATTTTGAAGCGCAAAATGGATACCTGAATTAATACCAGATTTTCCAGCATAGGCCAAATTTTGCCAACACAGTCTTTTGTTGGCTTTTATTTGTCTTGTTAAGAAGGCTTTGAAAAACAACAACAGACCCTAACTCTGTTTGGGAAACTGCTTCCATGGATTATATGAGAGCACTTCAAACAGAATTACCCAGGGAATGAGCTGGATCAGCAAGAACAAAACCTGGTCTGGTAGGAGGTGAGCACTAGAAGATAGGCCCCAACCCTTTACATCTTTACACATGTGTAATTACATCCATTTTTAATTGGAAATATAGATGTGGAAAAGACTTGGCCAAGGTCAAAACAAGTCCAGGGCAGAGCTAGGAAGACAACTGACATCTAGTCTTGTGATTATGGAAGGTTTGTGAATATAGCACATCTCCTTCCCTCATTCCTTTCCCCCCCCCCCCCAAAAAAAATGTTTTGAGTGTTGTAGTCATTGACCTTGCATTTTGTAACTGCTCAAAGCTTCAGCTGACCGTTCAGCTGTGTGGCAAACAGCCATAACCTAGCGGTCCAGATTTATTGTTTTGGCCATAGATCCAAAAACTCCATTAGCCAGTCTTTGATTTGATAAGTACCTTCTCACTTACTGTTAAGTGGGATGTTAAGTCTGAGCAGTGCTGTTTCGCTTCACTAGAAGTCTGAGTGGTCCCTTTGCACTGCAACTTTGAATTAAGTAAGCAACAACAGTATTATTGCTTTCTCTGGATTAGTAATGTAGCAATTTAGCAGTTCTTTGCAAGCCAAATGAAGCTGAAGCATATTCATAGCAGTCCAATGGAAGTCCCATGACTGCATTTACAGTACTTATCCAATACAAATGGTTAAGAGGAGGATTTTGTTTCAGTTCATTGGCAACCCCTTTGTTGCAATGGGACTCATTGCACCAGGGTTTCCTTACTGGTGTGGAAGGAAGTTTGCTGTTTCCAAATGTGCTATGCACTTTACAGAACAAAATAAAATTAATGGATATTTTAAAAGAAGCTTCACAACTTATGGGGAGATAAACTAGCACCCAGGATTTTATAACTGCTGGTGTAAATTGGTGTAGTTCCATGAATGTTAATGGAGTAATAGAGATGTACAATAGCTGAGGATCTGGCCCAAATATATACAGATTTTGAACTGCAGCAAGTGTAATTAATGTCAAGTAGTTCAGCAATTCATGTTCTCTTCCTGCTGCCTTCTCTAATGGCATAAAGTTTGAGACTGAGTTTGCTATCAATTCTATTAATGTATATCTGAATAATTAGTCATTTTAAAAAGATTTAAATCAGTGTAATTCAAAGCAGAATTTGATCTCTGGCCTACAAACTGAACTATTTGGGGGGAGGAAAGGGAGGCGATATATAAACATGTTTTATCAAAGGGAAACCTGCTTGAACTGCAATTTATTTTTTTACCTAAAGAGTTTATACTGGAATATTCTGATTGATCTCTCCACTGGTTGGGCTGAGTTAGGAGAAGACACATTAAATGGGGAGAAGCTACAGAATAAATAAGATTTTTCTCTCCTTTTAAGATTCTTCTTCCCTTATGGAATCCATTGTTGACCTAGCTACTGCCAGTGAGAAGGATAAGGAATGCATTCCTTCTTATTCTGTCCAAAACTGCGTGTGCTGTTGACCAGACACTGAAGTTCACAGTGGGTTGAAACATGGCAGTTGTTCTAGATGGGCATGAGTTACAAAGGTCTTCTCTAGCTTTGGAACTGAAATGTTATATGGCTTAGTTGTTTTGCATCTGGAGCTTCAGCTGGGAACAAAGCTTCCTCTAAGTTGCATGATTATATTCCCTTCTGGCAGAAACCATGCATAGCAGACAGTGTAGTGTGGAGTAGCCATAGGCCTCACCTTTCCCTGTCTACTTCTTGTGTTGCAAATCTAGGGCTTCCCCTTGTCTAACTTGTCTAACTGCATCTCTGTGCCTGTTAACTGTGGGGGTGGAGGGGAGAGCAGGTAGCAAGGAGGACTTCTGCTTCCCATTCCTCTGATCTCTCCCTCTCCTCTCAACACCTCTCCTCTTTATTTCTTCACACATGCAGTGACAGAAATAAGAAAGTGATAAAGATGGTGAGCAGGGAAGGGAGGGAGAGGAAAATGAAAGGGAGTGGTGGAGCAGAGGTGGTAATGAATGTGTGGTATGAAGGAGACAAATGAGTCCCTGGAGTGAATGAAAGAATTAATGAGATGAGAAAGGAGATCAAGTAAAAGCAGGAGACTATGATAGAACCTGTGTGGGTTTAAAATTAAGGCTTGAACATCCACTCTTTTCTGTGAACACACAAATAAATGAGTCACCATTAGTATGGAACCACCTCTAGTGACTGGTGAAGATACTCTTGTGTGTCATATTTCAGAAGCATTTTAGGATCTTGGGGGTTGAAAGATTTTGTATAAATGTAATTTGGTTAGGTATAAATAGAGATAACAGGCTGCAGAGCAATCAAAAGGAATCATGTTCTAATATAGATCCTTGAACTATTAATCCCCACTAGCATCACAGTAACTAAAACCATGTCTTGCCTGATACCTGATTAGAAGTTGGAAATTATATTCATTATTAAAATGCTAGCAAAAATAAGCTAGCATGTGTGGGTTTCCTCCCCCCGCCCCCCTTGATCTTATCAAAGCATGTCTGATTTGGTAGAAGGAATGATGAACAGGATAGGAGAAAATACAGTACTGCTCTATTACTGAAAAATTAAAATAACTTTTAAATTCTTGTCATATTTATCTCTGCCATTTTTATAATAAATTCCTTTCCTAAATCTGTGCTGTAAGAAATTGATGGAAATATTGATCATACGATAACCATCACTTACCTCCTTGTGGACACTGCAATATTTGGACAATGCCATTCCCAGTCCTACCAATATCCTTGTATTATGCAGATTAATGACTGGCATGAGACACTTAAGACTTTCCCTAAACTTGTATCAAGACTGAATTGTTTACACACAGATATTTTCTTATTTTCATAGTTTCTCCTTTGACTTTTCCCCTCAAGATGTACCTGAGTACCTGCTTCTTTCTGTCTTGTAGGATTTTTAAGCGTGACATGAGCTTAACTTCCCTAGCTTTACGTATATGGAATTTTGTCCTTATTATTCTGACTTCTCATGTTTCCATAGTTCTCCAGCATTGATAACCAAACAAAGGTCTTTGATTTTTTTTGTTCAGTATCTTAAACAACAACATTGTGTTTCTAACCTCGTTATTTTGCTTTTAGTATATTGGTTCGTTTAGCATACTCTTGCAATGCTGTGCTTTCTCTGCAAAGTCACGAGATGCACTGTCTTGAGATTTGCATTTTGTTTCCCATACTAATGTACTGCCTCAAGTTTCATAAAGAATCAGGTAATAACAGTTTGCATAATGTTGAGCTTGTCCTTGAAATTAAACTTCCCCTCATTGGGTTTGACCTTTGTTGTAGCACGAAAACACAGCTCACTATCGCTGATGTACATCTATAAGTTTGTTAATAGTGCATGTTTAGTTCTGTTCTGCATATTTTCTCAGTCAGGTACACAATCCAAAATACCTATCCCCAATAAAACCACACTGCCGTCTGTGAAAGTGGCCTACTATCCCCATCTGTCGCAATATGTGGGTTATTTGGTGGGATTTGGGAGCAGCTGATCATGTACAGGATCTATTTTTTAATTGTTGTAATTATGCAATATTTTTACACGTACCTAGAGAATCGAATCTTAAAAGTCAAAATAAAAGGGACTAAAACTTTTAAAGCTGCTTAAGGGGTTTGGCTGGCCAATTCCCATTTAAATTAATGGGAACCGGTTATCCAAATACTCTAAGCGGCTTTGAAAATGTCAGCCTAAATAAATAAGAACCCAATTAAAAAGAAATGTACTATGTCGTTAATAGTATGAGATGCTCAGTAGCTATGGTGACAAGAACTATGCACATGCTTGTTACCGTGCCTCAGTGGATCACAACTGAGTGCTAAATTCAGGACAAACTACTGAGAAATAGAACAGACTCACCCCAAACTAGTAGTTATTCTATCATTAGGTTATACTGAGCCGGTAACACAAGTAAATTTCTGTCTCACCACACTGGTTAACAAGAAGCTAAAAATGCAGGCTCCTTAGGCATTCCAGTCCTTGTCTCACCACCCAGACACTGGACTCTAAATTTGTTTTCAGTAAACAATCATAATCAAATACAGGGTCCTTCTAATCCTAAAATATCAGCCACTGAGTCAGGTCAATATATCACTCAGATCTTACCCAATAATCACTCTGCTACCAATCCTTTAGTAACTAAAAACTAAAGGTTTAATAATAAAAGGAAAGAAGCATTAATAATGGTTAATAGATCATATACATACAAATAATTGCAAAGTCCTTTTATCAGGTTTGTAGCAGTGATGGAATAGACTGCTGGCTTGTAAAGTCTCTCTGGTAACTTCCAAAAGATTCAAAGATCCTCCATTCATAGGGCAAAATGTTCCCCAGTCTAGAGAATCAGATCAGGAAAAAGGCAAAATGGAGATATCTCAGGGGTCTTTTTATATCCTTTACCATGTGCCTGGAAATTTACTGTTCCTGTGGAAAGTCACTGGCCTAAGATGGAGTCCAGGGTCACATTAGCATATCACATGTCCATTGAGGTGGCCATTAGCCCCTTGGAGTCTGAGGCATCTGCAGGAAGACTATCGGTGTAGAATGAGTTTCTTCTATGGACCATTGTGAGAGCTAAGTGTCCTTAATGGGCCATCAATACGTAGCTCTCTGGCCTTAATGTAAATATGACCTGGTCAGTGTTACCCAAGAATACAACACATGTATGATGCCAGTACGTAGTGAATATTTATAACTTCAAATACAAAAATGATATATACATGGAAACAGGATAATCAATCATACTTGGCAAATCATAATTTTTCCATTGACCTCTTACATGACATACTTTGTACAAGATTTGTTGCAATTGTATAGCAGTGGCAATATCAATGATATACACATTCAATCATACAGCATCACAATGCTGTAAGAAAATAAACTTTGGTGATAATAGCCTACCAGATATTACAGGAAATCAACCTGTTTGAACTCCTAATAAAGTATGTAACTGCCTTTCACTTTTTTCCTGCCTGATAGAGCTGGTTTAAAAATTGGAGGGGGTACAAAGTTACAATGGAAATGGGAAAAATAACTGTCTTATACAATTTCCTAAATTGTTATGGGAGTTGAGATGCAGATATAAAAATAAAAAGATTTTGTCCGAAAACCAAAATATTTTGATTTGGAAATACTGCCATGGTGCCTCATGCTACCCATGTTTCTTTACAGGCAGGGATCCCTGGTCAGATTACGTCTTCAACGGTGCACCATTGTATCTCTTCATGTAGGGTGAGGTGGTGCATCAGGGGAGATGTAGTTTGGTCAGGGGACTTCCCTTTGAGGAGAATGGGGCCATAAGGCAACCAAACTATAACTCCAATGAGACTCTGCAGGAGCATTTCCAAAGCAAAATATTACAGTTTTCAGACGTTTGGTTTTTCAGCAAAGTTTGAAATTTCCCATGAAAAGCAGACACTCTTTCTGGAGGGGGGAGGTTTAGCTAAATTTTTCATTGAAAAATGTCTTTGACAGTGTAGTGATGCGGTGGGACACCCCACAGCCCCGCTGAGGGCTGAAGCTCCCCGAATCCCAACGTGGGCGGAGCCACCGGGTCAGGCGCCCGCCCCTCCGAGGTCATGGCCCCGACCCGGAAGTATAAAAGCTCGCCTGCAGAGCTCAGTGGAGCCCAGGCCGGCGGAGAGAGCAGACATCCGGGGCCGAGCTCCCGCTTGGGAAACAGCCACAGGCCGCGACCGGCCTGCTGAGTCACCAGGCTGGCCGAGCCTGCCCCGTGCCAGGTACCCTGAGGAGGACGGGCTGAGCCTGCCTCGTGCCAGGTACCCCGAGGAGGACTGGCCAAGCCTGCCCCATGCCAGCTACCCCGAGGAGCCAATGCTGGTGGAGAGCACCGACGACAGCAAGACCTCCCAGGTACCATCCGAGGGGGAGTGTGGAAGTAGCCCGGGGGCAGCCGACCCCAGTCTGGCTGCTGCACTGTCAGAGCCAATGTCAGTGTGGTGCGGCCAGGATCCCCACTGACAGCAGCGAGTTTCCGTCGCTGCTAGGGCCCCGGGCTGGGACGCAGTGGAGTGGGAGGGTCTGCGTCCCCCCTGCCATCCACTCCTTGGGTGGCAGACTCCCCCTGTATCCCCTGGCCTAGAGAGGCTGGGTACCTGACTAACTATTTGCTTGCTGCCCCGCCCTGACCTAGGGCCTGGGCTGCTACAAACCCCGACCCAACCCCTGCTTAAGGGCCTGGGCCTCTGCTTGACTATTTGTGTGCTGCCCTGCCCTGACCTAGGGCCTGGGCTGCTACAAACCCCGACCCAGCCCCTGCTTAAGGGCCTGGGCCTTTGATGACTAGTTGATTACTGCCCCGCCCTCACTTAGGGCCCAGGTCGCTATAGACTTTGCCTCAGCCCTTACTTAAGGGCCTGGGTTCTGGACCTCTGGACTCAGCCCCTGCTTATGGGCCTGAGCCCCTAACTGTGTGCCCGTTGCCCGGACTACTGCCGGACCAGAGCGAGGCGCTGGGACACCCCACAGCCCCGCTGAGGGCCAAATCTCGGCCCAAACCTACTACAGACAGAA
Source organism: Chrysemys picta bellii (assembly GCF_011386835.1). Lineage (NCBI taxonomy): Eukaryota > Metazoa > Chordata > Testudines > Emydidae > Chrysemys > Chrysemys picta. Next base: position 46,398,148 of record NC_088798.1, on the reverse strand, counting down.
ATCTTTTAACCAGCCATATTGCCAGATAACTATCAGAGGAGATCTTTCTTTAGAATGCTGTTACCAAAACTATTCATAGAGCTTGATAAGTGAGCTGTCAGAGCAGCATTGTTGGCACTTGAAGGGAATGTGATGTATTGCTATGTGGTGTCCACTGTCTGGAAGTGGGAATCTAGAAGCCAAACACACAGCACAAATTGCTGCTTGTATTCAGCTTTGTTCAAATGGAAATAGTATGAACTGAAGATTTGTCACATCCCAAAACGTTTGTGTATGAAAAATAAAACTTGCTGAAACTGCTCCTCTTTTAGGCTGAAAGGAGTCCTTCACTGTCTGAACACCACAGAAAAGAAACAAGACAACAATGAAGAACCCACCCAAAATGTTCCTCTTCAGCAGGAGGCTTTAAAAAAAAAGTTTTATAAAACCAATATTTTTAAAAATATAGCCTGCATTGGAGCAAAACTGTATGTAGTATAATTAAAATAATGAATCCTGCAACTATGTGGAAATAGGGATATCTTTTTCAAATTGCAAATGTTCATGACTAAAAATATGAAACTTTGAGGGGGGGGAAAATCAGTAAATTCATTTCTGAACACGCAGCCTGTTGTGTGTAACACCTTTAATGGTGGCTCTTTTGTCACTACTCCCCCAACTAACTTCAAAATTTAAGCAAGTTGGTAGCCCTTGTACATTAGAAAGTCTAGGGGTTAAGATGGAATATCATTTTCTAGGGGGGCTTTTAGGAAACAAACAAGTTGTGAATTCCCAATGGTGTAGTTGAGCCCTGTAGTAACCTTCGAGCCCTGCAGTGTACTAAATACAAAATTTAATGACATCTTTGGCAGTCAGTCACTTCAGTTGAAATGACAGCTTCTCTAAGGGTTTTTAGGAGTGATTTTCTTTGGGCCTAAACCATGCTTAGTTCTTTACTCATGCTGGAAAGGCAACTTTATTCATTAAAAGCATGCAGGGCCGGCTCCAGGCACCAGCCCACCAAGCTTGTGCTTGGGGCGGCACCTGGAGGGGGGCGGTGCGGTGCTCCGGCTCCGGCCACCGGGGAGAGCGGAGTCCTGGCTGGGCTCTCCGGCCTCCCCCCGCACTCTGGCTGCCGGGAAGAGCGGAGCCCCGGCTGCCACTCCGCCCTCCCCCCAGCGCTCTGGCCGCCACTCTGCCCTCCCCCCGGCACTCTGGCCACGGGGGAGAGCGGAGCCGCGGCGGGCTCGCCTCCCTCTTCCCGGCGCTCTGGCCGCCGGGGAGAGCGGAGCCCCGACCGGGCTCTCCGCCCTCCTCCCGGGGCTCCAGCCACCAGCGGAGCCGCGGCAGGCTCGCCGCCCTCTCCCCGGCACTCTGGCCGGTTGGGGAGAGCGGCCTGTGGCCGGGCTCGGTGCCCTCCCCTGCCGCGCTGGGGGGCGGGGGGGCACGGAGGGTGGCGGGAGGCTTTTTTCCCTGGGGCGGCAAAAAAGCCAGAGCTGGCCCTGAAAGCATGTCCTGTTTTATGCCTTGAAGTCAAAAGAAAATATGTAAGTTTACATACATGTACAAACTGTGTAATGGTAACAATCTCTTCTGAAGTGTAATTCCTATCTAGAGTGTGATGACTGCCAGTAACTGGCTTCAATTTGCAGCAGGGAAATATCCAAAAACAGAACAAATGACAAGATTACTAAACTGAAGATTAAATGGAAAAGTTGTTGTGTGCAGTATGAGAAGTAACAAGTCAAAGGACTCCTATACAGTTTAGCTGCTTTTTTAAATGCATACTGAAAGCTAACCATATATAGGAAAGTCCTACAGATTTCGATTCCTTTATATGCGGAACAGTAGATTCATAAAGAAAAAGGCTATTGTGATATCTTTGTAATCTGGGGGGAAGAAGCAAGAGTCAGGGGAAAAATACTCACTTTCTAATATTAAAAAGTTTAAGAATGGCCATACTGGGGTCAGACCAAAGGTCCCATCTGGCCTAATATAGAATCATGGGACCTCGAAAGGTCATCTAGGCCAGTCCCCTGCACTCCTGGCAGGACTAAGTATTATCTGGACCATCCCTGACAGGTGTTTGTCTAACTTGCTCTTAAAAATCTCCAGTGACGGAGATTCCACCACCACCTCTCTAGACAATTTATTCCAGTGCTTACCCACCCTGACAGTTAGGAAGTTTTTCATAATGTCCAACCTAAACTTCCGTTGCTGCAATTTAAGCCCATTGCTTCTTGTCCTATCCTCAGAGGTTAAGAAGAAATTTTTTTCTCCCTCCTCACTGGAACAACATTTTATGCACTTGAAAATTGTTTTGTTCTCTCTCTTCTCTTTTCTCCAGACTAAACAACCCCAATTTTATTTTTCAATCTTTCCTCATAGGTCATGTTTTCTAGATCTTTAATAATTTTTTGTGGCTCTTCTTTGGACTTTCTCCTATTTGTCCACATCTTTCCTGAAATGTGGTGCCTAGAACTGGACACAATACTATAGGTGAGGCCTAATCAGCCTGTGGGGCTGCCAACTTTCTACTCACACAAAACCAAACACCCTTGCCCTGCCCCTTCTCTGAGGCCCCAACCTGTCCCCCCTGCTCACTCCATCCCCCTCACTCTCCCCACCCACCCTCCCTCATTCATTTTCACCAGTCTGTCTCAGGGTGTTGGGGTGCAGGAGGGAGTGAGGGCTCTGGTTGGGGGAGTAAGGGCTCTGGGGTGGGGCCAGAAATTAGGAGCTTGGGATGCAGGAGGGGGCTCCAGTCTGGGGAGTGGAGCCAAGGGGTTTGGAGTATGGGAGGGGGGTCTGGGTTGTGGGAGGGGGTACTGGCTCTGGGCTGGGGGTGTAGGTTCTGGGTTGGGGCCAGAAATGAAGGGTTCAGGGTATTAGAGGCTCCAGGAGGGTGCAGGGGGTTGGGGCAGTAGGTGGGGCTGGGATGAGGGGTTTGGGGTGCAGGAGGGTACTCTGGGCTGGGATTGAGGGGTTCAAAGGGCAGGAAGGGGATCAGGGTTGGGTGTGGGAGGGGATCAGGATGCAGGCTCTGGGTAGCACTTACCTCAGGCAGCTCCCGGAAGCAGCAGCATGTCCCCGCTCCGGCTCCTACGTGAAGGAGCAGCCAGGTGGCTCTGTGCGCTGCCCTGTCTGTAGGTGCTGCTCCCGTTGGCCGTGGTTCCTGGCCAATGGGAGCTGCTGAGCTCGTGCTTGGAGCAGGGTCAGTGCACAAAGCTGCCTGGCTGCTCCTATGCCTAGGAACCAGAGGGGGGGCATGCTGTTGCTGCTTCCAGGAGCCGCACAGAGCCAGGGCAGGCAGGGACTCTGCCTTTGCCCTGCTATGCTGCCAGCCAGACTTTTAATGGCCCAGTGAACAGTGCTGACCAGAGCCACCAGGATCTCTTTTTTACCAGGCATTCAGTCAAAAAACGGACACCTGGCAACCCTATCAGTACGGAGTAGAGCAGAAGAATTACTTCTCCAGTCTTGCTTACAATAGGGTTACCATATTTCAACAATCAAAAAAGAGGACAGGAGGAGCCCTGCCCTAGCCCCGCCCTCGTCCTGCCCTAGCCCTGCCCCTGCCCCTTCCACTCCCTCCCACTTCCTGCCCCCTCAGAACCCCCAACCCCCCCCCCATGCCTTGTCCCCTGACTGCCCCCTCCTGGGACCCCTGCCCCTAACTGCCCCCCAGGACTCCACCCCCTACCTAAGCCTCCCTGCCTCTTGTCCCCTGACTGCCCCCTCCTGAGACCTTCCCCACATCCTAACTGGCCCCCTAGGACCCTACCCCCTACCTGTCCCCTGACTGCCCCAACCCTTATCCACACCCACACCCCCAGACAGACCCCTGGGACTCCCACGCCCCATCCAACCACTCCCCACCCCCTAACAGCCCCCCCCCCCCAAACTCCCGACCCATCTAAACCCCTCTGTCCCCTGACTACCCCTCCTGGAACCCCTGCTCCTAACTGCCCTCCAGAACCCCACCCCCTACCTAAGCCTCTCTGTTCCTTGTCCCCTAACTGCCCCGTCCTGAGATCCCCCCACCTGTACTCTGACTGCCCAAAACCTTACACCCCCAACCCCCAGACAGCCCCCCCCAACTCCTGACCCATACAAACCTCCCCCCTGCTCCCTGTCTCTTGACTACCCCCCCCCCCCCCCCGCAGAACCTCCCTGCCGCTTCTCTGACCCTTGGCCCCCTTACTGTGCTGCAGAGCGGCACGCTCGGCAGCGGGGGAGGGGAGCAGGGTCGGAGCTCCAGACTGCCGGAGGCCGAGGCGAACCGCCGGCCGGCGATCTGCGAATGCAGGGGGGAGGGGGAGGGAGGGAGAGAGAGGAGGGGAGTGGTGTCAAGTTGCAGGGGAGAGGAGGGGGGAAGTGGAGGAAGGGCTCAGGCTGCCGGAGCCCCGTGCGAGTGGCTCGATCCGGCAGGCTGCCCTGTACGCCGCGCATGCTCTGCATGGGGGGGAAGTCCGGACATTGACAAATTCCCCCCGGATGCTATTTTTAACTGAAAAAAGCCGGACATGTCCGGGGGAATCCGGACGAATGGTAACCCTAGCTTACAACATTTCTGCTAATATATCCCATAATGATGTTCACTTTTTTTGCAACAGTGCTACCCTGTTGACTCATACTTAGCTTGTGGTCCACTATGACTCCCAGATCCCTTTCTGCAGCTCTCCTTCCTAGGCAGTCAGATACTGTCTTCCAACAGTGACCAATGCCAGGTGCTTCAGAAGAAATTTAAACAATGTTAAATAATTTCATATGATAAAAATTGTGTGGAAATATAAAACGTCCAAATTTAGGAAAACAGGATGTCAAGAATCTGAGTTCGTTCATATAGATCTTTGAATCACTTTTTGGAAATGGCTTTGTAAAGCAATTTATCTTTCATATAAAATCTGTAAAATGCAGAAATTCATATTTGCACTTCTTAATTTATTCTAACCTTCCCACTGCTTATTCTGTCCTTGTAACACTTCTGAGAAATTGACAAACTCAGTGAAGCACAAACTAGGCTCCCAGATCAGGTTATTTTTATGTCAACTCTCTTTATTAGACAATCCCATTAGATTCTCACCAATGACAGAGTAGGAACACAGAATGCCTTTAGCATCCTTATAATACTGCATGCTAAGAAAGTTAGTGACATTAGAAAGCTGATCTTATTGCCAAAACTCTTTAAAACATGCTACAAGCTAATTATATTGGTTTATGGAACTTTCTGCGCTAAAGTAATTTATTTTAAACTCTACACCAAGGAACAAATTCTGCCATCACTTATGTTCCTAGAAACTACATTGAACTTAATGGGATTGCACACATGTAATGATGAGCAGAACTTCTAGCTATCTTGGTGTCTCTTAAGCCCCATCAACATAGTATCCTAGCCTCTCTCAAACATTAATGAGCTAGGGCTTTGTCTTCAATGACAATTTACACCAGTTGATAATCTGCCTCAGAATGTCAGGGAAATACTGACCTAAGTAGTACTTAAGTTCTGAAAGCTGAGACTCCCTTTTAGGAACTAGTCATGTCTTTCCCACCACACATGCCAACCCTGCCAGCTGTTAAAGGCCCTCATGTCTTAGGCTATGTCTACACTACAGCTGAGATCAATCCACCGGTGGTCTAGTGAAGACCCACCAAATCAATAGCAGATCGCTCTCCAGTCAATCCCTGTACTCTACCCCCGATGAGAAGAGTAAGGTAAGTCGACGGGAGAGTTTCTCCCGTTGCGCCCCCTTTCCCCCCCCCCCCCCGCAGTGTAGACCCTGCAGTAACTCGACCTAAGGTGCATTGACTCCAGTTATGTTATTCACATAGCTGGAGTTGCATAGCGTAGTTCGACTCTACCGTGGTAGTATAGACATAGCCTTAATGTATATAAATTCTGCATTCCTGCTTCATTCACTAGTCCTCTGTATTTCTCCTTCCCACCCCTATCTAGTGGAGCATCCTCATGCTCTAGAAAAAAGCTGCTGCAGGTATGCATAGTATACTTCCTCTCCTTTCCTTTCTTGCACACCTTGAGCAACAGAATAGGAAGGGCAATACCAAATGATGTAAAATTACCTGATATTGCAGTATTTTTTTTCTACATGTTAGAAACCTATCATATTACACACAGAAAAAAAGGCTTTGTTCATGATTTTGTTTGTGGGTTGTTCTGTTCCCCACCCCCCCTCGCTAGATGAGTGTTCTAAATGACTTTTTGGTTCCTAAATCTTATGGTGAATTTGATAAAACTTCTGGTAGAGCTATAGTGGGCCATTTCTTTTTTCAGAGACTTGAGCTGTAGCCAACAAGCTAGTAGTCTGAAGATATGAATGAATTGAAATTGGTGCCACTGAGTCAACAGACCATTTAGATTTTCTACTGGAAGACATTTTAAAGGTGCTGCTGGATCCTAATGTTTAGGGCCCTACCAAATTCACAGTCCATTTTGGTCAATATTGAGGTCATAATATTTAAAAAATTAATTTCACAATTTCAGATACTTAAATCTGACATTTCAGTGTTATTACTGTAGGGGTCCTGACCCTAAAGGGGGCTGTGAGGGGTTCACAGAATTGCCACCCTTACTTATGTGCTGCTTCTGGTAGTAGTGCTGCCTTCAGAGCTGGGCAGCCAAAGAGCAGCAGAAGCAGCTGCTGCTGCTGGCTGGGAGCCAGGCTCTGAAGGCACCTCCACTGCTAGCAGTGGAGAAATAAGGGTATGGCATTGCCACCCTCTCTTCTGTGCTACTGTTGGTGGTAGTACTACCTACAGAGCTGGGCACCCAACTAGCAGCCGCCGCTCTCTGGACACCCAGCTCTGAAGGCAGCGCAGCAATACTGTAATCCCTCATGACCCACATTTGGGTCAGGACCCCCAGTTTGAGAAATGCTGGTCCCCCATGAAATCTGTGTAGTACAGGGTAAAAGTACACACAAGCCAGATATCACAGTACGTGATACATTTTTCACATCCATGAACTTAGTAGGGCCCTACCAATATTATAACACTTTTAGGGGTAATTTTAGGGAAGAAAAGTATTTGAGGTATTCCTAATCAGACAAGGTAAATACATTTCTGGATCATAGAAGGCTGTGATGATGCCCATCAAATATGGATTTTAATAATTTTAACAATGGGCTACAAGCCTGAACTTCTAATGCAGCAAACAAAAGTTGTTTTCTTAAACTTCACAGAAGATGGGTTCTCAGATTGGGGCTGGAGGTGGTGTTATGTGGGCTTTTCAGAACCCCCTGCAAGGGCAACTTAACTATTTCACTCCAGGTGGTGTCAGGAATAAATCAATAGGAACACCACAATTCAAGGATCAAGATCAAGGATTAAATCAAGTAAGCATGCTCTTATTTAACACTGCAGTTTATTAGATTTAAGCACACATAGACATCAGCATTAGGTTTAGAACATCCGAGATATTTATCTAACATCTGGAATGGTACTGAGTAATTAATAGCAGGTTCACAGTGGCCAGTTGTTGCCTACCGGGGAGAAAGGGTATCAGGAAAAACATCTCCCAAAATGGCTTCAGAGGACTGCTCACAAGTACACTCTATCAGCTAATCTTTTATAACTAACTTCTACAAAACACAAGTCATAATGACCTCTACTGGATCATCACTTTTCTAACTTTCAATAAACTTAATAGCGGAGGCGCTTGGATTCAAGGTTTTCCAACCACCAAAGTTTTCAGTCTCAATGGTTTATTTGTCAGTCCCCTTCTCCCATTCTGATTAGCAGAAACTGTAGCTAGTTTTGATCTTGCTTCTGAAAGCTTGTCTTCAAATTAACCCTTAACCATGTGGTGTTGTATTTTGTTAATTCAAGGTGACTGAATGCACATAATATGGTTGCAATTAACTTGATCACATTCTGGAGTAAGTATACCCCTCAAATCCAGGGCAACTGGGTGGTGGGGAGAAACAGCCTACTAACCACAAATTCCCATTGTACTCGGGAAAGAGGAACTTTCTTTTTTTCCTCTGTGTAATCTGATGTATGCTGAAAAATGGAAAGATGGTTTAAAAGTACTGTATTTTCTATTCTAGTCAAAATTGAGAAAATAAAGTGATTTTATGTAAGAAATCAAACTTTTCATTATGTAAAGTATTAATTTTGAGTAAGAATCATATCTGCACAAGTTCTTCTTTAACAACACTTGTATTTTCTATAATGACAATTTAGAATTCTTTGCAATACTATTTTTACATTAATGAAAATTATGCCATTGCAAGATTGGATTACTTATGTCCATTACCTAGAACTTATATCAGGGGGTAGCCGCGTTAGTCTGTATCCACAAAAACAACAAGGAGTCTGGTGGCACCTTAAAGACTAACAGATTTATTTGGACATAAGCTTTTATGGGTTAAAAAACAAAACACTTCTTCAGATGCGTGGAGTGAAAATTACAGATGCAGGTGTTTTATACTGACACATGAAGAGAAGGGAGTTACCTCAGAAGTGGAGAACCAGTGTTGACAGGGCCAATTTGATCAGGGTGGATGTAGTCCACTCCCAATAACTGATGAGGAGATCTCAATACCAAGAGAGGGAAAATAGCTTTTGTAATGAGCTAGCCACTTCCAGTCCCTATTCAAGCCCAAATTAATGGTGTTAAATTTGCAAATGAATTTTAGTTCTGCAGTTTCTCTTTGAAGTCTGTTTGTGAAGATTTGTTTGTTGTTGTTCAAGTATCGCTACTATTAAATCTGTTATAGAATGTCCAGGAAGGTTGAAGTGTTCTCCTACTGGCTTTTGCACAGAAGCAGCTTTGCTTCTCCTGGAAGTGACATCTCCTCATCAGTTATTGGGAGTGGACTACATCCACCCTGATCGAATTGGCCCTGTCAACACTGGTTCTCCACTTCTGAGGTAACTCCCTTCTCTTCGTGTCAGTATAAAACACCTGCATCTGTAATTTTCACTCCATACATCTGAAGAAGTGTGGTGGTTTTTTGCTTTTTTTTTTTTTTTTTACCCATGAAAGCTTATACCCAAATAAATCTGTTAGTCTTTAAGGTGCCACCAGTCTCCTAGAACTTAACTTTTGTGTAAGCCTAAAATTCATATCTTGCTCACATTTCTTTTTAAATGGAGTCATAGGGTGGTATGGAGTTGAACCACATACACCCCTAGGAGAGCAGTGGGAGGCATAAAGCCTCCCAACACACACACAGACTGACACCCTCCACTACACCCACTTGTTGCATGTTACTTCGGGCTGCATTGCCAGACAACTTGGCTGGCTGGTACACAGGGCCGAAGAACCACAGCCCCATCTTCCCTGCCTGTCCCTATCCTTTGTGGAGCACTATATGCTCCTCAGGCACAGGGAGCAAACAGTCCCTCCCTGAAGTGCTCCAAAGTGCAATTGTGCCCTAAGCCCTTATGTGGGCTGTGCATGGAGTGAGATTGTACTCTCCTTACACCCCTGCCCTGCTCCTTCAGCCCCTTCAATATCACTTGCAGAAAAAACATGAATAAAGTTTCTATGTACAAATGTGATATCAAACTTCAGCTTTTTAATTATGCTGGAAATAGTTACAGTGACCTTCTCTGCTATTCCTTCTAAACAGGAGACCTCCCAACTGCTGCATCAGTTAAGAGCTTTTTGAAGTTTTGTCCACACCCATCCTCCATTGCCAACATGCTTGTCTTCCACTTTCTTTCACTCGAAACCACCTCTGGTTTAGATGGGCAAAGAGAACAAATATCATGAGAGAAACCAGGGTATAAAGAGTAAGAAACTAGAAGCAGACCACAATATCCTAGTACTTCCCATGGGTCTCACTGTTCAGACCTCTTTTCAGCAGTAGGTTAAGATGGCATCTAAATCAAAGTGCAAGTATTCTGTTAAGAATAAACCTCCCCCCCCCATCACTTCTAGAAGGTCTAAGAGATGGGAAGGGTGACTAAAAGTTCACTATTTGGGAAGCTAAGGCTGGTGACAGGTTCCTCAATGAACCCAGTGTCTAGTAGCCAGATATTTCTTTTTTTTTCTAACTTCTATTTGGGCCTAATCAAAGTCCCCTTGAACACAACAGGAACTTTTAAACTGTCTTCAATAGCAGTTGAAGTAGGTCTTTATAGAGGAAGAGAAACAGATTTTTTGGCATAGCATTGTTTTAGTATTCACCTGGCATCACTTAAAGGGACAAATAAAGATAATGTAAATGAAGAAATAGTGATGCAGCATTATTCCCTGAGCTATTAAGAGATTGGAGTGTTCTGCAGAAGTTACTGAAGTATGCAAGTGTTTTTGCTCATTTTAGAGAAGTCACCTTAGGAAAGGACAGGCATATATTCTCTGAACATTTAAATGAAGGTGTGAGGTGTGTTGTGTAAGGCTTGTCACTGAAAATAAGTATTGTGTGTCTAGATAATTTAAAACAGCATGGAGAAAATGTATTACAATGTCAATAATTTACATGAAAAATATATTAAGAAACAATTCTCTTTTTAAGAATTCTAACAGAGTATCCCATGGGGTAAGATACAGGAATTCTTATATGTAGTTCCCATGTCTTTCTTCCTGCCTAATGGAAACAAATGAAATGATGGAAAAAGTAGCATTAGAGTCAGTCATACCCCATAAATTGCTTTTCTTAGTGTGTTATTCTATAAAATGACTTGTTATACTCTAGGGGAGTTTGACATTAGAAAATGTAACTTTCTTTTCAGAACCTAAAGTTCAGAAAAGCAGCAAGCAAAGGGGTAATAAATATTGCTGAATTGCATGATATTATAGTGAGTATATGCAGCGATTGCTGACAGAGTGATAAATATGAATTGTTCCCTTCTGTGAAATAGACAACTCTTGTAATGTGATCATATCTCTATTATTTTTAAATATATGTAGGCCTTTAAAATACTTGATATTTATATATATCTGTATAGGTGACAAACCAACATTATTCTACTATGCTATGTATTGTTTCTGAAAGTATGAGCTCAGGCGGTCAATCATTTCAGGAAGGTTTCAGTCCACCTTCAAGTCAGCAATTTTAGTGACACATACAGTGTTATTCCCAGAATTACCATTTTCTTTTTTATGCTTTTGAGTGAATGTAATGTTTGTGCGATTCTGTGTTGAGACCCTGGAGACTAATGTCTACTTAATCACATGATAAGAACAGCATAGACAGAAAACTAGGGTTAGGGAATGGACTTCTGAATATTACACACACCTTAGGGCTGTGGTTAAATCTGACCATATTTGAACCTTCCATTTCAGAGTTTCAAAGCTGGTCTGCGTGATTCAGTTGAACACACCAATCTGATACTGAATAAGTATGACTTCAAATAAAATACACACACACACACACACACACGGCTGAATATACATTTGACCCATCAGTGACTAGGTTCTGAAACTTTAATGCCAAATACCAACTTCAGATACGTCCTCAATAATGCATAGATATCTGTTTGCTTGTTGTAGTCACTGAATAGACTTGCAAATAATGGGAGGGATTCACAAATACTTCACACAAGCAAATACATTAGCTGAATACTATATGACCAGTTCAAACAGGCAGAATAAATACAAGATTCTCCACCCTACCACTTACATATGGTTCCTACATGTTCAGGTTTAAGCCTAAGGTTATGTCTACCCTGGACCTGTAAAGTGTAAATTCCAGCTTGGAGACATACTCATGATAGTGCACTAAAAATACTGTAGCCACAGTGGCAAGAGGAACTAGCTGGCCCAAGTACATACTCATCCCAGACACTAGGTATATATGTGGGGCAGCTAGCCCCTTCATGATGCCATGGCTGCATTGCTATTTTGAATGCACCAATTCAATCAGAGCTAATGCACTTATGTCTCCTTCAGCTGGAAATGTACACCTCTAGCTCTAAGTCCACACATACCCTAAGTGTGTGTGTTTAGCTCAGTCTCTATGCTCATGCATTTGTGCCCGTGACCTCCTTATAAAAATGAATATTAACTAATTATGGTATTGATTTTTATTCACAAGGATCTGGACTGATGTCACTAAGTTCTATTCTCTATGAGAAGTGGCTATCAAACTGTAACATATGGTCACCATCAGACTTGGTTTGGGTTTGAAAATAGTGACATGGAGGCAGAGGCATTGCCAGTCTGCTGAGCTATCCCATTTACTAGTAGACAATACAGTCAAATGCAGGATCATACATCTAGGAAGAAAGAATACAGCCCACCCTTACAGGATGTGGGACTTCTATCCTGCAAAAGTAGGGACTGTGAAAGTCCTAGTGTATAACCCACTGAATATGAACTCCCATTGTGATGCATTGGCTAAGACAGGGGTCGGCAACCTTTCAGAAGTGGTGTGTCGAGTCTTCATTTATTCACTTTAATTTAAGGTTTCGTGTGCTGGTAATACATTTTAACATTTTTTAGAAGGTCTCTCTATAAGTCTATATATAATATAACTAAACTACTGTTGTATGTAAAGTACAAAATGTTTAAGAAGCTTCATTTTTAATTAAATTAAAATGCTGATCTTAAGCCGCTGGCCTGCTCAGCCCACTACCAGCCTGGGGTTCCATTCACCTAGGCCGGCAGTGGGCTGAGCAGGGCCTGTGGCTCGAACCCCGGCTGGCAAGGGGCCAGCAGCCAGAACCCCAGGTTGGCAGCAGGCTGAGCGGGGCCGGTGGCTGGGACCCTGGCTGGCAAAGGGCCGGCAGCCAGAACCCCGGGCCGGCATCCAGAACCCCAGGCCGGCGGTGGGCTGACTAGGGCTCGCACCCCAGACCAGCAGTGGGCCGAGTGGCTCAGCCCGCTGCCGGTCTGGTGTTCCATCCGCTGGCTCCTGCCAGCCAGGGTCCCGGCTGCCGGCCCCACTCAGCCCGCTGCCAACCTGGTGCTCAGGGTGGGGATGTGGGGAGTGCAAGAGTCAGGGCATGGGGTGTGGGGAGTGCAGGAGTCAGGGCATGGGGTGTGGGAGGCTGGGTATGTGTGGAGGGTGCAGGAGTTAGGGATGGGGTCGTGGGGGAGATGCAGGGGGCTGGGGTGCAAGGGGGGGTGCAGGGGTCAGGGCAGGGGACTGAGGGGGGCTGGGATCGGGGGGTGCTCCCAGCCCCCTGCCCCCTGAGCAACTCACGGTAGGGGGGCTGGAGGGATATGCCCCGATCCTACCCCCATTCCCCCTGCCTCTCCTCAGCCTCCTTACCGGTCTGAGCAGCGAGGGCGCTGGGGCTGCTCCAAGGTTCGGCAGCGGGTTGAGAGGGACCCTGGCAGGCAGCAGTGTGCCATTAAAAATTGGCTTGTATGCCGTCTTTGGAACGTGTGCCATAGATTGCCGACCCCTGGGCTAAGAGGACTAATGTGATCTTTGGATGTAGAAACAGGGGACTACCGAGAGGAGTAGGGAGGCAATTACCTCTATACTGCACTGGTGAGATCATTACTAGAATTGTGTTCAATTCTGATGTTCAAACTTTCAAATTTTTCAAGGTTTTTTTTTTTAAAGGATGTAAACAAGAGCCACAAAGGATGAGGTATAGAAAAATTTTCCTACAATGAGAGCCATAAGTAATTAAATCTATTTAAGATGTCATAATTATCCTTTCTGGTTTTTAATTGTCAAATTATTTAACCAAAAATAGTGTTCATCAAATTTTCAACCCACTTTTACCACTGGGTGAATAATTTGGGAGGGGGAGGAAGAACCATTGAAATGTGAGTTTAAAATTCATCTACTGAAGTATTCAAACATCTTTTGTGCATGACTTCAGACATGCCAGATTGGTAGCTCTTGTGTCCCCAAGTGGCTACTTATGACTACTTATTCTATTTTTTAGTCATAATCTAATTAATCCATCACAAACAATATGTTACTGGTTATCATATGATACTGTGATAATGCATGTCTTGGCTTAGCCAGTAACACCAAATTAGTTCTTATCATTCTAAATTTGTGCTTAAAAATATATGGGTTGGTTCTAGTTTCACATATACTAGTGTGAACCAGGATGCTGAAAGGTGAGAAGACAGTGAGGAACATGTATTCTTAATGTATAATTTTCAGAACAAAGGAATGATCCTGCTTCTATTGAAGTCAGTTGAACAATCTCCATTGACTTCAATAGGGCCAGGATTTTACCCAAAGAATCTTAGTATCTACTCACGTGTTCTCAGCAACCACTGTCTGTCACCATGATAACTAAACTGGTGATATAACATTAAACTTGCAAGGGGTATTAAAGTTCATTCTGCAGACTTTAAGCCAGTCTCTAACTGTAGGATGAGACCTAATAGTGTGTGGGAAGCAGATCATTCCATATCTGCCTACTATGGGGTTCTTACACCTTCTTCTGAAGCATTTGGTACTGTCCCCTACTGGAGGGAGGATATTGGACTAGATGGACCTTGGCTCTGATTCAGTATGATAATTCTAACTAGATGCTTGAACTAATGAAAGCAGGTCCAGTTACATGACGTGTATTTTGTTGTTGGGTGCTCTGTCAGAGGAGAAAATCTCCTGCTGCCATTTAGTTCTGTTCCCACTGTTACTGAGAGGTTTATCTTGCCTCGTTAGAGCCATAGGCTCAATCACCTGAACTTCATCCATCTTGTTCCCTTTCTCATCTATACTGCTAGTAGTTTTGCTCCCATTCACCCAGTTTCTGTGTTTTTGGTTTTTAATGTAGTCACATTACTCACTGTCTTTTCTAAAAGGGGTAAAAATCCAGTAAACTAGTTTTAAATCCTAGTCTAACTTTTATTTTAATTCAATAATTAGGTGTTCCATACTTCCTCTCTCCATTTTGAGGTTGGCTATTTTCCAAGGCATGCACTCATTTTACCTTTAGGAATGGCTAGAGTGTTGTCTCAATGTGTTTTTTCATTTCTATGTCTAACAAGCTTTGCATCAGCAGTCCTATGTTAGACCCAGAAAAAAATATGAGATGGTGACCATGCTGCCAGCAGTCTATCTCCAATGCAAGGGCTCTGACATAACTAAACACTTGTCATTGATTGTTCAATTCAGTATCTATCAAAATTCGGCTAGTGTTCTTGGCTAGGAGATTTTTTTTCTTCAATCATGGATAACAAGTACAGACTGAATTTTCCATTCCTGGAAGAAATTGATCAATAGTTCAAACTAAAGTAATGTTTAGAAGCTATATACTAAAATCACTCTTGCACTTCTATTTTTCTGCCATGGTTCCATCACAGCAGTTACCAGTAGGGATAACAGTGTCTTGTATCATCACAAATCTGTACCGGTACTATCTAGATACTGTTGCAAGCGAGCATACTATGGGATGAAGATTTCATTACAAAAAAAGCAAAGTGAGATGAGTGGGCATGAAAGGGTGATGAGATGTGTGTTTAAACCTGCTAAGCAAGGGAAATAATCCAGCTAGTCATGGTTTCTGCACTGGGGTGAGGGAGTAACTACTTATCTCCTGGCCAAAAGAGGCAGAGCTAAGCCTTATAAGTAGACAAAGGAAAGTCAGTGGAGACAGCTTCTTCGAGCAGACACTCCCCCTAGGATAGGGGTTAGCTGGATGGCTACAATGGAGAAAGAACACGACAGACGCATGAAGAGCTCCCTGGAGTAGGTCTAGTAATGTCTACAATGGAGTCTGAGGGGGTGGAAAGGTTTAGTCTCATTGATTTGGACTTTCATTGGAGATTTTTTTCATACTATTCCAAAAGGTGTTTAGACTTTTACATGCTTTGACTGGAGGTCTAAGTCACAGAACACCTAGACAGGGAGTCGGGAGAAGACTCAGGCTGACAAAGTCCATTGCAGGCCACAGAACTGGCCACCAGGGAGGATGCAGGAGGCAAACTTCCCAGCAGTGCTGTGCCCAGGCATGAGGGGCACCTTAGGGTATATTTATCTGCAGTTAAAACCTGTGGCTGGCCTGTGCCAGGTGACTCATGCTCAGTATAAAGGGCTATTGAATTGTAGTCTAAACATTCAGGCTCAGGGACTCTCCTACCTCAGTGTCCTAGAGCCTGGACTCTATCCTGAGCCCAAACATCTACACTGCAATGTAACCCGCTGAGCCAGCTGGCATGGGCAAGTCATGGTTTTTAATTGCACTGTAGACATACCCTTAGAGGTGTGGATGCATGCCTTCACTTGGACATTGATGTTCTCTGTTGTATAATCTTCTTTGGACACTCTACATGTGCTAAGAGCATGATATGGGGAAAGGCTTTTTAAAATTAAACTGAAATAATTCGCTCAGTGACCAATTTACTTTCATGTTTTAAAAACTATAGTATGTACTTCAACTGTCTTCTCATACATCTATAAAATATATACCGAAACCTCAGTCTTCTACCTGAGTTACTAAATCATCAGTTGCCATATTACACTATGGGTCAAATCCCTCTTCCCTTACTCATGTGTGCATCCTGTTCTAGATAATGGAATGATTCACATGAATGAAGAAAGCAAGGTTTGACCTTCACATAATGTCACTAAATACTGTAAGGTGCAACAAAGGTTAGGTTAGACACTTTACAGAAATTACAGAAAAGACATATGATATTTGAAAAGAGAGCATAAAATTCCCCTCTGACACAAAGGGAATGCAAGTACAGAGTCCTAAATCCAGACCTAATTCTTCAAGGTAAATTTAGAAAAGAGATGGAGAATAACATGTTGTGTCCTTACTTCAAATGTGTGTTCATGTGGATCTAGAACATTTAGACATAAAAAGTTCCAGGACAGAATAATTAAATATGAAGAGAGGTATAAAAAAAAAAACCTACCTTATAATAACTTAGGCCCTAAAACTGGACAGATTGATTATGTACATCCTTAACTTTAAGCACCTAAATATGCTTAGTGACAGGGCCGGTGCATCCACTAGGCAAACTAGGCGGTCGCCTAGGGAGCCAAGAGGTTGGGGGCATCCGAGATTTTTCCTCCCTCCTCTCCCTTCCCCTCACACAGAGTGCAGCGTGGCTGATTGGGCACCTGGCCTGATTTAGCCGCTCCCATTGGCCTCCAGCAGGCAGAATCGCTCCCCCTCTCCCCTTGCCTCAGCGTCGCGTCGCCAGCAGTCAGGGGACAAGGAGCAGGGAGGCTTAGGTAGGGGGTGGGGTTCTGGGGGGCAGCCAGGGGCAGGGGAGCAGGGGGGGGTTGGGTGTTCTGAGGGGGGCGGGAAGTGGAAGGGAGTGGATGTGAGTGGAGTTCTCCCCCCCCCGCATTCCTCTTTTTTTGATTGTTGAGATATGGTAACCCTAAAAAAGCAGTGCCATGGCTCGGCAGGGAGGAGCTGCCTTCCGGAGGCAACAGAGAGCCAGAGCGTTGGCTTGCGGGGGTGGCGAGCCCCAGCCATGGAGGAGCCAGCATGGCGGAGGAGCCCTGCAAAGGCGGCGGCACGGCTAGCGGGAAGGAGCTGCCCCCTGCCCTTCCTGCCCAGGCTGCGGCCCGGCACGCCCCCCTCTCCCAGGGGCTCCTGCAGGCTGCAGCAGTTGCATGTGGTCGGCGGCCCCCGTGCGCCCCCCGGCTCCCTCTTCACCGTGCTTGGGCTCTGCGGCTCCCAGGAATGTGAGCTACCGGGGCGCAGAGCCCTGAGCCTACTCTGGGAGGGGCAGCAGCAGTGGCGGCTCACACTTCCGGGAGCTGCAGAGCCCGAGCGTGGCAGGGGGGAGTAGGAAGGCGCATGGGGGGCTTCTGCCAGCATGCATCCAGTGCAGGAGCCCCCTGGGGGGGCACCAGGTGGGTTGCAGCCCGGGCAGGCACACCCCCCCAGCTTACCCCTCACTGTGCTCACCCCTCACCGCACTTGGGTTCTGCGGCTCCCGGGCGTGTGAGCCGCCGCTGCCCCTCCCGGAGCAGGCTCAGGGCCCTGCGCCTCGGCGGTTGCTCACATGCCCGGGAGCCTCTGAGCCTGAGCATGGCGAGGGGGAAGCCGGGGAGCACATGGGGGGCCTGCATCCGCTGCAGCCTTTAGGATCCCCGGAGGGGGGGGGGGGGTGCCCAGCCGCAGCCTGGGCAGGAGGGGTGGGCGGCGTGGCTGCTCCCCACTAGCCACGCCACCGTGTTTGCAGGGCTGCTGCCCACTGCGCTGTGCCGGCTCCTCCATGGCTGGGGCTTGCCGCCATCGCAGCCAATGCTCTGGCTCTCTGGTGCATCCAGAAGGCAGCTCCTCCCTGCCGAACTTCTGCAGTGGTCCAAGCCCGGCAAAGACAGTGAGTGGACTCGGGGCGGGGACCACCAGGGTGGGGCGGGGGCCACCGGGGTGGGGAGGGCTCATGGGGGGGGGCTTTGCACCCTTCAGGGGGCGGGCAGGGGGGAACCTGGTCTGGGGAGCAGCCCCTGGGCACGGCTGGCCCCTGGGCAGGCTGGCCCCTGGGGTCTATAAAGGCTCGTTGGGATTTGCCCCTCAATAAACCAATGTGCGGGGTTGGGGGGGGGGGGGGAGCGGCACAAGGTGGAAGTTTCACCTAGGGTGCAAAATATCCTTGCACCGTCCCTGCTTACTGATGTTATCAGGAGCTGCTGCATTTTAAGCATTTCTTAATCAGGTCGCTTACTTGTCTAAATCTAGGATCCTATTTTTGAAAAGCTTGGCCCATTTGCATAAGAACAGCATGAACATATTAGTACTAATCATATGAGAAGTATTAAGCCTTATGCTTCAGGAAATAAACTGATCACTCTGCCCCCCACTTCCCTTGTGCAGAAATAAGCTATTGACCAGATGTCTTCAGCTTTCCCTCCACACTCGATAAAGTGATTGGCATCCTACTTTCACCTATGTAGATAGTCTTTGAGGGCTAGTAGCCGGATCCTCAATTTGTGTAACTGTTGTAGCTCACTTGAAGTCAGTGGAGCTATGACAATTTACACAAGCTGAGGATCTGGACCCATGGACTATGCCAAACTTAAAATCCTAGCTATTATTCTGGCGCAGCAAGTCCTTATTTTAATACAATCCATTGAAAAATTACCCTTTTAAACATTTGATTTAGGTGACAAAAGAAACTTTTTGGTGAAAAATTTCAGAATACAGCCTTCCCATCAGAAAGTTATGGTTAAAATCTGTTTGGAGATCAATTGATGAGTAAGGTGAATTGACAGAGCATTTTACAAAGTCCCATATTTTTCCAATGTATTTCAAAAACCCTGCATGCTGTCAAGTATCAGAGGGGTAGCCGTGTTAAGTCTGAATCTGAATGTAGCATAGGTAGAGAAGGGGCATGAGTAGACGAGAGCTGAGGAAGCGTTGTTCCAGGTCAGCCATAAAAATGTTGGCATATTGTGGGGCCATGCGGGTGCCCATAGCGGTGCCACTGGTCTGGAGGTATATATTGTCACCAAATTTGAAATAATTTGGGCTATGCCCCTCTGCTATGTACATTGGCCAAACTGAACAGTCAATACGCAAGAGGATAAATGGACACAAGTCAGATATCAGGAATGGCAATATACAAAAACCTGTAGGAGAACACTTCAACCTCCCTGGCCACACAATAGCAGATGTAAAGGTAGCCATCTTACAGCAAAAAAACTTCAGGACCAGACTCCAAAGAGAAACTGCTGAGCTCCAGTTCATTTGCAAATTTGACACCATCAGATCAGGATTAAAAAAAGACTGTGAATGGCTATCCAACTACAGAAGCAGTTTCTCCTCCCTTGGTGTTCACACCTCAACTGCTAGCAGAGCACCTCACCCTCCCTGATTGAACTAACCTTGTTATCTCCATACTGATTTATACCTGCCTCTGGAAATTTCCATTACTTGCATCTGAAGAAGTGAGGTTCTTACCCACGAAAGCTTATGCTCCCAATACTTCTGTTAGTCTTAAAGGTGCCACAGGACCCTCTGTTGCTTTTTTCAAAAACCCTGTTATAGAACCCAGTCCTGAAATCTTTTTGCAAGATAAAATTTCCAGTGAGTAAGGACTGCAGGACTGGTCCATAATTATATAAAGGTGTTTATCCCAGCATGTTGTGCTCTAGTGGAAAACACTGCACAGAAATATAGGGCCTGAGGCAAAATTCCCACTGAATTCAGTAGGTTAAATCCGACTTTTTGGATTTACACAGGTGTTAATGAGACAAACTAGCTCAGTGAGAATTTTGATCATGTCAAATAGGCAAGGCAGGCCTATACTTAAGAATGAGTGATATTTTAGTGCAGTATTAATGCTTCATGCTCAGAAATTTGTAAAGATTTGGTTTGTTGAAGAGCAAGTAGAAACCTACAGATTTCATTTTTGTCTTATGCAATATAATCATCCGTAAATTGCAGAGTGAAAAAGGATATTTCTGCCTCAACACATCTTTGTTCTGGTTGTAAAATGTTTATGGAATATTTTATGCAAGTAGGTTAAGTAAACAGACTGTAATTGCTTGATTGCTTTCTGCAGCTCTGTTTTTCTCCAGGGGTAATAGAGCAACTAATCTTGTTATCGCATAAAAAGAGCAGGCTAAGCAAGATTATGGCCATTGTTCTTTTCTAATTCTAAACCAGGATATCTGCTGCAAGTATCTCAATTAGTTAAAGATGAATGTAGAAAATATGTTCAACTATTAGTGTATGGGTAATTTATCTGTACAAGGAAATAGTAAGTTACACACTTTTTGCTATTTCAGGTCTACGCTGTTTGTTTCACATTGTCTGGCTCTTCTTGAAAGCTAGAAAAGAAAGATGGATAGATCTGACATTATTTTAAGGTGCTAGAAATTACTTCAAATGCATGACCGGCTGAGCAAACAGGCTGTTTCATTAGAAGTATAGGCTCAGATACTGATCTCAGCCATTCTGATGTAAACCCAGAATAACAACATTGACTTTATAGGAATTACTCTGGATTTACAACTGAAAATAAAAATAAGATCTGGTCTATGTTGTGTGTGAGCATGTGTTGTGTCTGCAATATGAACTATTTCTGTTTATAAAGCTGGATTTTACAAAAACTGTTGCTGCAAATACTCTTTTCCATAGCAAAGCTTTCTAACTAAAATTATATTCTATTTAAACTAGGTTCGACGGGGACAGGTGAGCAAAGCCCACAGGTAAGTGGGGAACATGGAGACCGGGGAGATGGGTCGGAAACAAGAGGGAGTGTGGGCTATATTGGCAGAGAGAAAGGAGAGTCAGGACAAAACTGGGAGGAAAGATCAAACCAGTATCTTAGATGCCTATATACAAATGCGAGAAGTATGGGGAATAAGCAGGAAGAACTGGAAGTGCTAATAAATAAATACAACTATGACATTGTTGGCATCACTGAAACTTGGTGGGATAATACACATGATTGGAATGTTGGTGTGGATGGGTACAGCTTGCTCAGGAAGGATAGACAGGGGAAAAAGGGAGGAGGTGTTGCCTTATATATTAAAAATGTACACACTTGGACTGAGGTAGAGATGGACATAGGAGACGGAAGTGTTGAGAGTCTCTGGGTTAGGCTTAAAGGGGCAAAAAACAAGGGAGATGTCATGCTAGGAGTCTACTACAGGCCACCTAACCAGGTGGAAGAGGTGGATGAGGCTTTTTTCAAGCAACTAACAAAATCATCCAAAGCCCAAGATTTGGTGGTGATGGGGGACTTCAGCTATCCGGATATATGTTGGGAAAATAACACAGCGGGGCACAGACTATCCAACAAATTCTTGGACTGCATTGGAGACAACTTTTTATTTCAGAAGGTTGAAAAAGCTACTAGGGGGGAAGCTGTTCTAGACTTGATTTTAACAAATAGGGAGGAACTCGTTGAGAATGTGAAAGTAGAAGGCAGCCTGGGTGAAAGTGATCATGAAATCATAGAGTTTGCAATTCTAACGAAGGGTAGAAGGGAGAACAGCAAAATAGAGACAATGGATTTCAGGAAGGCAGATTTTGGGAAGCTCAGAGAGCTGATAGGTAAGGTCCCATGGGAATCAAGACTGAGGGGAAAAACAACTGAGGAGAGTTGGCAGTTTTTCAAAGGGACACTATTAAGGGCCCAAAAGCAAGCTATTCCGCTGGTTAGGAAAGATAGAAAATGTGGCAAAAGACCACCTTGGCTTAACCACGAGATCTTGCACGATCTAAAAAATAAAAAGGAGTCATATAAAAAATGGAAACTAGGACAGATTACAAAGGATGAATATAGGCAAACAACACAGGAATGCAGGGGCAAGATTAGAAAGGCAAAGGCACAAAATGAGCTCAAACTAGCTACGGGAATAAAAGGAAACAAGAAGACTTTTTATCAATACATTAGAAGCAAGAGGAAGACCAAAGACAGGGTAGGCCCACTGCTTAGTGAAGAGGGAGAAACAGTAACAGGAAACTTGGAAATGGCAGAGATGCTTAATGACTTCTTTGTTTCGGTCTTCACCGAGAAGTCTGAAGCAATGCCTAACATAGTGAATGCTAATGGGAAGGGGGTAGGTTTAGCGGATAAAATAAAAAAAGAACAAGTTAAAAATCACTTAGAAAAGTTAGATGCCTGCAAGTCACCCGGGCCTGATGAAATGCATCCTAGAATACTCAAGGAGCTAATAGAGGAGGTATCTGAGCCTCTAGCTATTATCTTTGGAAAGTCATGGGAGACGGGAGAGATTCCAGAAGACTGGAAAAGGGCAAATATAGTGCCCATCTATAAAAAGGGAAATAAAAACAACCCAGGTAACTACAGACCAGTTAGTTTAACTTCTGTGCCAGGGAAGATAATGGAGCAAGTAATTAAGGAAATCATCTGCAAACACTTGGAAGGTGGTAAGGTGATAGGGAACAGCCAGCATGGATTTGTGAAGAACAAATCATGTCAAACCAATCTGATAGCTTTCTTTGATAGAATAACGAGCCTTGTGGATAAGGGTGAAGCGGTGGATGTGGTATACCTAGACTTTAGTAAGGCATTTGATACGGTCTCGCATGATATTCTTATCGATAAACTAGGCAAATACAAATTAGATGGGGCTACTATAAGGTGGGTGCATAACTGGCTGGATAACCATACTCAGAGAGTTGTTATTAATGGTTCCCAATCCTGCTGGAAAGGCGTAACGAGTGGGGTTCCGCAGGGGTCTGTTTTGGGACCGGCTCTGTTCAATATCTTCATCAACGACTTAGATATTGGCATAGAAAGTACGCTTATTAAGTTTGCGGATGATACCAAACTGGGAGGGATTGCAACTACTTTGGAGGACAGGGTCATAATTCAAAATGATCTGGACAAATTGGAGAAATGGTCTGAGTTAAACAGGATGAAGTTTAACAAAGACAAATGTAAAGTGCTCCACTTAGGAAGGAAAAATCAATTTCACACATACAGAATGGGAAAAGACTGTCTAGGAAGGAGTACGGCAGAAAGGGATCTAGGGGTTATAGTGGACCACAAGCTAAATATGAGTCAACAGTGTGATGCTGTTGCAAAAAAAGCAAACATGATTCTGGGATGCATTAACAGGTGTGTTGTGAGCAAGACACGAGAAGTCATTCTTCCGCTCTACTCTGCTCTGGTTAGGCCTCAGCTGGAGTATTGTGTCCAGTTCTGGGCGCCGCATTTTAAAAAAGATGTGGAGAAATTGGAAAGGGTCCAAAGAAGAGCAACAAGAATGATTAAAGGTCTTGAGAACATGACCTATGAAGGAAGGCTGAAAGAACTGGGTTTGTTTAGTTTGGAGAAGAGAAGACTGAGAGGGGACATGATAGCAGTTTTCAGGTATCTAAAAGGGTGTCATGAGGAGGAGGGAGAGAACTTGTTCACCTTAGCCTCCAAGGATAGAACCAGAAACAATGGGTTTAAACTGCAGCAAGGGAGGTCTAGGTTGGACATTAGGAAAAAGTTCCTAACTGTCAGGGTGGTTAAACACTGGAACAAATTGCCTAGGGAGGTTGTGGAATCTCCGTCTCTGGAGATATTTAAGAGTAGGTTAGATAAATGTCTATCAGGGATGGTCTAGACAGTATTTGGTCCTGCCATGCGGGCAGGGGACTGGACTCGATGACCTCTCGAGGTCCCTTCCAGTCCTATAATCTATGATTCTATGATTCTATGATTAAGTCTCCATAATTTGTGGCTAAAAATCTTTCTAGGATTTCTTCTTTTGGGGGGTAAGTGTACTATTCCTAGTATTTCAGTTTGTAATTCATTTTACCATAAATCCTTTTGTGCTTATGATATGACCAATAAGGTAAACCAAACACCCTTTTAAAAATCAGGTTGCGCTAGAGCTGAGACTGTATTTATGTTGAGTGCTAAAACATTGCCTAAATGAGTTTTCTTTACCAAGAACACCTTTACCTGTTCTTTGTGGAGTTATACTGGCATACAAGTGAAATAAAGAAGTGGTGAATCAGGAATATATACTGGAGAAAAGGTTAGAGCTGATAGTTTTCCACCCCTTGTTCATTCTGTATATAAATAAAATGAAAACAGAATTTTAAATCAGGAATAATGCAGAATACCTGAAAAGTACTAAGGGTTCTCTTCCTTCTTTATGCCTTTGGTATTAACCTATATGACCTGCTAAATGAAGCCCTTTTTTTTTTTTTTTTTTTTAAATTCTGATAAATTTTCAGCAAAAAGTACAATAGGCCAGGGACTCAAAACCTCCCATTGGCTGGGCCTGGAAAGCTCCTTTTGACTTCAGCAGGAATTGTGTGATGTAAATGACAGGATAATTGGCCCCCAGATATTACAGGGTTAGTTTTTTTTCCCCTAAAAATATAAAGCAATTTTGATATATGTACCTGTAATACATGGCCGGTAATACTGTACTGAATAATGTAGGTGTCCAAAAACATAGGGTTTGAGCCTGCAATCCTTAATCAGGGAAGTGGTTCCACTGACTACTTTTGATACTTCTGTCCAGAGACCTCTCTGTTGAGACTTTTCCAAGAATGAGAAGTGCTACATGATCAAGCCTACTATTTAATTTGGTGGTACTGTTTGTATTGGGTATATCACTAGAAGCATTTTATAGCCCAGACCACTTACATGCTGTCTCATGTCAGACACTTAAGTGGTTCCTGGGGAGAGGCTTTTTTTCACTGTGACTGAAAATGTAACCATGGGGGGAGGGGGAGTGTAATTGGCTTTTTGCATTGCAATTGTGGGCCCTGTTGACCTGACTTCACAAGGTGGACCCTGCTCAAGCTGCAAGGCTCACTCCTTAGGAGTGCACCTACCAGATTTCATAAGGAGTTGTGGGTTAGGTTTTTCTGTAGTTGATTGACACCTCTGGAAACTAAAAGGACTGCATGAACACAGTAGGGATTTCCAAAATGGAGCTGTCATCAGGGCATGGAGAGTGGGATTGAGGTGCCCAACCTTACATGACCTCCCGTGAATGAGCAAGAGAGAGGACACAGCCCCCCGGAACCCATCTCAGCACTCCTGAAATTGAAGTTAATTTCCCCTCCCCTGAAGTGTTAAGAACTTGGTCCCACTTTCTTCACCAGCAGCAATAGTGCTCATAAAATTACTGCATCCCTATGGGGTCCCCCCACTGGGGAAGACAAAAAAATGACGCTCCCCCTCTTCCTGCAGAGTAGGTGTGGTTCCATCCAAACCCCTTGTGCAGCAGACCTTGCTGTCACCAGTAAAGGCCTCCAGTGTTTATTTTACTTAAATGGATATCTGAAGTTTACACTCCCTTACTATCACATACCTAGGGCCCAGAATTTGGTCCTAGAATCTTTATTTTAAAGAGCCAAAGCCTGTAAACATATGTTCGTTTGAACCCTACAGGATTTAAAACTTGAGTAAAGGAATACATTCTCATTCCTATCTATGTGCAGGGTCAGAAGAGAGATGAGTATTTGATGTGTAGCATTCAAAGAGTTGATATGGTGTTTTTCTTTGTTTGGTTGAGTCGGGGCATTTCTCCTCCTGTGCTGTCTGGGATCAAGTGTTTGATTTAATTTAGTCTTGGTGCTTCTCTTCCACTGCAATTTAAGATCACCTAAATGAGCAGATCTGGATTAAAAGTACATTCTGTGTCATTAAGCTCAATTAATATACATTTTCCAAAGATTATGTTTGTACAGCATGGTTCAGGAGAATATTTTTAGCCATAATTTAGTTTCCATGATATTTTTAATACAAAAGCTATTGCTTGGGTTTTGTCCACAAATCTTAAACTCTGTTTTAATTTTTTCTTCTTACAAAGGAGATTTTTCTCACAATAACTTTTACAATAGCCTATCGTTAATCTTTTCAATCAGTTGCCTCACCAAAATAGATTCCATTCTGCTCTCTGCCCATTCTGTTGATTATTAATTCTGCCAGTTACATTTTCTGTCTCCTTTCAGAGCACTGATAGAATTAATTTTAGGAAAAATCAATTGTATTGTGAACATATAAAAGGAAATACTTTATCAAAGAGCATTTGATCAATTGTTTCAATTATCTATCTTCCTGAAAAACTGGATTTCAACAGACTCTCTAATCAATTTTGTGGCTGAAATGTATTTTATCATAAACCTCAGTCCATTCTCTTGACAAAATATGCTTGGTCAAACTCTCCCCCTGGTCCCCCAGGAAATGAAGGCATTATTTTGCCAAACATTTAGCCCTTTGTAGACCAAACGTTTTGTATTATCAAAAGACATTTAATCAGGTTCATTAATCCAGTTTGTCAAGATAATGTGGATGTGAAATTATTTGCTTTAGTTTGTTCTAATAACCCCTCTTATATACTCTGTAGCTCACCCATGTCTTCTCAATATATTTAATAAACTACAATATTATGACAACCTTCATTAGTTACCTTGAACCATTATAGAACATGGTTGAATTAGCTTGAATATTTTGAGAGAATTACTATCTTGCATGAGAGCCCTCCAAGGAAAGAAAACAGTTGATTGCGGAAATCGTACTGTTCTTTCAGATTCAATATTGAATCTGTGCCCCAAGATAATGTTAAGACACAGTGTGCTGTTGTAAATGATCTTTCAGGACCAAAATCTTGAAATTATTTAGAACTGGAGACTTCAGATGCTCAACAGAAGGCGAGTTTTAGTTTGTGACTCAGGGCGGTGTAAATACATTTTAAGCTGCATTTATATATTCTGGCTGATTTCTTGCTGATGCATAGTGCCAATTTCCATGTCTGCTGCATTCATCTATACACAGCCAAATCCAGGAAACTTTTTTTGTTAAATGGAACAGAATCCACAATTCTGAATGCGTATTAAAGCTATCACTGGGACATAATCCTGGTTTTGTACTTAGTCATGAGTTGCTTGACATAGAAAATGTCTTGTATCTCTACCACAAGTCAATGGCTGTGCAAATATACAGAACAGTATGTGGTATATAATCTAAAATCTTGAGAAAAGATCATGTATGGTAGGGTGTATTCTATATGAACATAACTGAAATCTGTCACATGGAAAATCAAGAATGCCTATTCTTTCTTTGATCTTGGAACAGCACCCACATACTACATTTTAGCATGGCTGAAAAAGGTTTATATAGTCTTAAATTTAACTTTGTGCTGTTACTTATCAGATTTACTTTTTATGAAGGAGTGAATGAGCAATTAGGATTTTTTTTTTTTTTACAAAATAAAGTAAAATAGTGTAAATACATATTTGAGCCAATTGTGAAACCTTTACTCATCTTGAATAGTATCCTGCTCCACAATAATCCCACTGACTTCATAGATTTTTAAGTCCAGAGGAGGGATCCCCAATATGATCATCTAGCCTGACCTCTTACATGATGCAGGTGGAGAACCCCCATTAATTCCTGCATCAATCCCATACATTGTTTGAGATACAGCAGATCATTTAAAAACACACATGAAAGAGAATCCACCACATTTTTAGGTAAGCTGTTTCAGTGTTATACTTGAACAAATTCAGGTGCACATTTTTAACAACTTCCAACCATTGGATCTTACGTTTCAATGGGATGACTAATGGTGTCAAGGCCAGACTGATACCCTTAGTCACATTATCTTTGTATTTCAGTGATTAGAAGTATTTATAATAGATGGTATACTTCTGATCTATTGTGATACATTGCATATTTTAAGATTTATTTTATTAGAAAGGCCTGTTAACAAATATAGCTATGATTACACGACAGTGTGGAAAGTTTCACAATTTAAGATGTAAATAATTTGAGCAAATATGAGTGAACTTCATCTCAGTGCGGCGGGCCCATAAGACACTGTACACTACAGAAGATCTGTTTGTGATGTTCTGTACCTTGGGGGAACACCTAATTGCACCACCGTGTTCATCCTTGTAATATGATTGTGTGGTATCTAATGCAAAGTTTGTCATGTCGGGTGTCTTCGTGACATACTGATCATTGTTGTTATGGTAATGTTATAGATTGTAATTTCATGTATATAATTATGAGGCTGAAAATGTGTCCTCCTGGCTTAAAGCAAGCCCAGGCAAAAACTCTCCAGAAGCAGAGGGGCAGTTCACACCTCATCAGGGCATGTATGGGACCAGCCCAGCCCAGCCCAGCCAAACAGGAACAAAGGACACTGGCCTAGGCAACAACAAAGGATCTGTTGGATTCAAGTGAGTCACCCCCCTTCCTTTGGTCAGTTTGGGACTGCAATGAGGTAATGGTCACCTGACTCTGAAGGGGGGGGAGGCAAAGCAAAGAAGGAAGAAAGAACATGATAAAAGGGAGAGACGTTTGCCATACTATCTCTCTCTTCCGTCTTTATCTACAGACATCAACACCAAGTGACTGAAGTGCTGAACAAAGGGGAGAGCCTGGCTGAAGGGCAACCAGACAAACTGTGGTGAGAAGCATCTAAGTTTGTAAGGGCATTGAAAGTGTTAAGATCAGCTTAGAATGTGTTTTGCTTTTATTTCATTTGACCAAATCTGACTTAAAATCTAAACATAAGTGATTATAAGTCAATCTTTGTAGTTAATAAATTTGTTTGTTCTACCTGAAACAGTGCATTTGGTTTGAAGTGTGTCAGAGACTCCCCTTGGGATAACAAGCCTGGTACATATCAATTTCTTTGTTAAATTGACAAATTCATATAAGCTTGCAGTGTCTAGCAGGCATAACTGAACACTGCAAGACGGAGGTTCCTAGGATTGTGTCTGGGATCAGAGATATTGGCTAGTGTCTTTCGGTTGCACACTCCAAGGAGCAGCTTACATGCCAGAAGATGTGTGTGAACAGCCTAGGAGCGGGGGTTCTCACACAGCAGAGCAGGGTAAGGCTGGCTTCCAGAGTCAAGGATTGGAATGACCTAGCAGATCACTGGTCCGGATAAAACCAGGGGAAGGTCACACTGTCCCACTGCTATGCAGCAGGAATATGCAGAGCAGTCCAGGAGGGGTGCCTCTGCTCCACTGCTCACTTGGGGAAGAGATGTCCATGCTATCTCCAGGGAGGTTAGTATGACTAGGAGCAAGACTGAGTTGATACAACTGGCTCTTTCCCTCGGAGGTCCAGTAGGTATGATCACTGTGTGTGAGAGAGCAGGAGCAATGGTGGAGCCATGTAGTTGTGGCTCCATCATCATAAGGTGCCATGAAGTTACTGCGGTAGAGTCTGTGGAATAGCTTCTATTCCTATTCCAGTCTGTGTTGGAGAAATCCACTCCTGCAATACTAGTGAAAGTAGGTACACCATCTGATTGCTCACATCATGCACTGAACAAAGGGGATCTGGGCCTATTAAAAAAAGACCTTTGTAACCAGAACTGCTGTGTGTATACTGATATATTGACACGTTATTTTACTTAGTTAGAACTGGAGTAGCACCCACCATGCCAGCATTCATTTTAGGTCAAACTTGCAATACTTTACTCACGTAACACTCCCATTCAAATCAATGGGAGTTTTCCCTGAATAAGGATTCCAGGATTTGGCCTTATGTAGGAGCAAGATTTGTTCAATATACACATTTTCTGAAACATATAGAAAATACATTTTTGCTTTGAGATTTAGTTTCATAAGGAGACAAACAGGAGTAAATTATGTATGCAAAGCACTTTCAGTTGACATGTAATGAAAGGACACTCTGCTTGAGAGATCATTCTCACATTAGTATGTCTGGGAGCCTGGTAGAACTGCACTCAGTATGTAGTCAGTGGTGTGGAATGTAGCATAGAAGCCTTAAGTCATCATTTTGGTACAGAAGACCAAAAAGTCTTCTGAATCCAAATTGGCCCATTATGTCTGATTCAGCTGAAGGAGCCCTTGGAGTTTTGGCCCTTCTACAGCTGTGGGGAACATTTTCTCCTGAATAGAGAAATAAAGTTTTATGTTTGGTTGCGCAAGTGGTTTAAAAAAATTGAAATATTTGAGTTTCTCAAAGTACCCAGTAGAATGAATATCCAATTTTATCAAGTATATCCACAGGGGAAAGGATGGAAATAGAAGCATACTGGGTAAATCAAACATTTTAAAGAAAATAAATGGAATATTTAGCTATTTGATCCTTGATTTGAGAACTGTTACTAAACATTTTTAATACATGAATTCCTTCCATTCAATTATTTTCTGTAACTTCAATTGAACTTGTTGCCCACTAGTCTTCTATCTTGACCTATGTGTCTCTCTCTATCTCTCTCATACTATTTTTGAGTTAAGGAACATTTTTGGTGGTACAGTTTGCATAGATCACTCCCCCAACATGAAAGATGTATATGTCTGAGGTTTTTTTTTTTTTTTGACTGCATTACAGATTCTAATGGAAGAAGACAAGGGAGGTGAATGTTGTCTTTATTCTTACACAACATTAAGAATATGGGGAAATGACACTAGCCCAGTTGGACTCATATGTAAGAAAATACAGGATCTAGCTATCTGTGTGGACTGCTGCTCTGGCAGTATCCCAATGGCTTCTGCAATAAAAGACAAGGAGGTGCATTAGAAGGCTCACAAACTATTTATTTTAAGGGATATTACCCAGTCCCTTTCCACAATAATGAACAAAGGCTGAGAACAAACAGAACTGGTAATTGGTGAAAGGCCTGTTTTGTACACCCTGTTGAGTTAAACATTTAATAAACCAGAAAGAAATAAACTTCACTTAAAATGAGCTATGGTTGCTGTCCATCAAACCTTTAAAACCCCTCACAAAAGTTAAGAAACTTTGAGTCCATTCTTGTAGCTTTCCTAGAATCTACTAAGACACATCAAATCATATTTGTTACAAAATTATACCCCATCCTTAACTCCAACCAGAATGCAAATTGAAAAAATGTATGTGGCAGACTCTACTGGATCTTAAATATGAAGAAATATTCTTACACCTGAATCACACCTGATTTCTTTCAAGTTATCCGAGGGCTCCAGAAAGTTTCTTGCCAGTGCCCCTTTGATACTGTTTGCCGAGAAGTTGCAACGTTACAGTTAAAACACTTATGCTTAACTGTACAAATTACAATTATATGTGGGACAACTAATGTTAATTACATATCCCCCTAAAATATGATTGAATACTTTGGTTGGAAATAAGGATGGAAATGTAACTTTTTTGTAAAGACGGTTAAGATTTCTCATGACCTATTTTAAACTTGTATTTGAAGTTTAATCCTTCATATATGTGAATGGTATTTTTTATTACATTATTTTAATGAAAATGTTTTATGTGATTAAATTACAGCAGAATTGTTCATAGAACATTGACCTAATATATTAAGTGACTAGATTTATTTTTGTATACCTGCATTTTTTTGGCAGGGATATAATGACATAAGACAATGTTTAACTTTTTTTTTTTTTTTTTGGTTGCAATTCCTAACTGACTCTGTTTCCTGTTACCAAAACAAAACAAAGAGTAAGGACTCAAATCTATATTTTTCTACTTTTTTTTATAAAGTCAAAGTGATAACCTGCAATTTGTAAGGAGCACATACTTTATTTTATATAATATGAAAAGGAGCAGTTTTATGTGTGTTACTATCTTCAAAAAAGGCTCGATGAAATTAACAAATTATCCTTCGGAAAGAATATAATTTTCTCAAAGTCCAAACCCAAATAAGTATAGCTGGACCATATCAAAATGGGATTTGCTTTTATTATTAAGCTATGGCCACTCTACAAGCTAGGAGTTTGATTTCCCCAGCTCATTTATGCATACTTGAGGTAGCTTGATGGGAGCTAATGTGAGTATAAAGAGTAGTGTAGCCATGGTAACAAGGGCAGTGGGAGTGGTGGCATAGATTAGGTGGGCTGAGTACATACCATTGTTTTCAGGTGGGTTTCTATTCTGCAGAGCTAAACTATTCTCCCACTCTCCATGCTACCTCAGCTACACTACTATTTGTATTCACACTAGCTATCATGAGTATGTATGTGTGACCTGGGAATGACATCCTTCACTCATAATGTATTTACCTCACACTTAGGCTATCATTTTAATGCAGTAGAAACGTTGTCAGCATATCTTACGAACACAATGATATGAAATGGATATATATCCCTGCATTCCCCCAACTGCATAATAAAAGAATAATTTATTACATAGCTAAACCCCACAATAAACAGATTATAATTTATCCCCTAATCCATGAATAATACAATAGAAATCCATAGATTACCCATGAAAATGACATCTACTTTTCTCTCATGCCAACTTCTCCCTTTTTAAAGATTATTCCAGGTATATACTAATTATTGGTTCAAATTCCACAATGCATGCTTGCAAAAAGGGCTAAAGTGACACTGAGGTTCCCAAATCTATATTCTGATATTTTTCTAACATAAATATTTCACACTGTCATGCTGTGTGTGTATCCCACACTGGCCCAGCAACCAAAGAGTTAATACAGGCGCTGCTGCTGATTGGAAGCCTCACAGCAGCAGGGAGGATAAAGGGCTGGGAAGCAGAGGAGCAGGGTGGCTATTGGGGCAGTGAGCAGGCTAGAGAAAGGAGCTTCTGCCAGCAAACTATTAAAGAACTGCCCAGAAACAGCCCATGAGTAGATGAACTGATGGTTGGTCGAAGAATCCTGATTTTGCTTATCTAACTTGATGTCCCTGAGCTGGTGCACAATTAAGTGTGTTGGCCTGGGTTCCCCTACAACCCCCTGGTGTACTTGGAACTGAAGAAAAGCTTTTCATGCTCCTGGGCACCAGGTTTAGACTCTCAGGTGCTAGGCTAGGTGAGCTCAGGGCCTGTGCCATGCTGGCCAGAGAGCGTGCTATTGCACCGATGCACTGTCCCCATCTCAATCATTCTATATAACAAATATACAGACAACTAGAGCTTCTTCAAAACTATAATCTCTCTCTGTCAGGCTTTATTCCTTTTACATGATTTAGAGCATGTTGATTAAAATCATTACCTTGTTAAACTTCAAACCTTGATGCCATCTTAACTATGGTCTTGTAGTGTTGTACCATAGTAGCGGCCCATATCTACAGCTGAGGTAAATGAGCATAACTCTATGGATTTCAGTGGTGCTGTAATAACTTACCCCAGCTGCCTGAATAAGGAATAAGAGATCCTTTTTTTATTCATGTTTTATATTGAGCTTCTGTCAGGCACCTTCTAGTATTAGTAAGAGATGCAACTTGCTCTGGTGGAATGAACGTAGGTTTGGGAATAAGACAAGTGGGAGTCTTGTTGCTTTTTTGTAATATTGTTGAAGCACCCAAAGTGTGGTAGGTACTTTCCAAATACTTTCCTTCCCCCAAACAGTATATAAGGCAAAAAGATGAAGTGAGACATAGGGTGCAAGGAGAAAGCAGCAAGGGAACTGTTTCACAGGTATCTCCCTTTAGTCACTATGTCTCCTGGGGCTCCTCTGTCAGTGGTGCAGCTTACTCCCCGCTCTTTGCTCAGGGCTGTGCCTAAATAAAAATAGAACAATACATTTGTTTGTAGGCATTGCGAAAGAAGTAGGTCTCCAGTGACTTGTTTAGAAGAGGAGGATATAGCAGATTCCCTCAGCCAGGGCTTCCCATGCATAAAAGGTAGAATGGTAGTAATCACTGAGGTACTTGCAGAAAAAAAGGTTGAAATGGGTATTGAAGCTGGTATTGAGGCTAGTATCATGACGAGAGGAGATGCTAACCATTGCTTTTCTCTGAGTCGTTTGGAAAAATCACCCCATTATCCTGCCTCAGTTTCTCATCTGTAAAATCAAAAATACACATCACAAAAGTTAATACTTTTTCTCATTTCAGTTAGAAAATTCTATCAGTTTTCTGTCCTCTCATTTCCTTACTAACCATCGTTCACAGAGATGTGTGCTTCTCACACTGTCTGGAACTTTAATGAAACAAATTCATCCTGTCTATCGTCAGTGACATTACTATGACTGCAACATACATACCTGATAGCTATACTCAATATGCCTAGACAACTTATGTAATACTAGGGTGCTTGATTAAGTAAAGACTCTCCCAGTTTGATGTATGTGCACTGCAGATGGACTAGCAATGACACAGCTGTAGGTACCTGTATTTGACACATGGTTATTAGATTTTGCACTTGGCAGCTATCAGAAGCAACATATCAGTCCTCACCTTGTAACGAGGATAACCAAAAAAGGGATTTACTTATCCCTGGATGAATAACTAATTTGTGACAATAAAACGTCCCACACTTCTGCACTTAGGGATTTCAGAGTACAAAATCCCTTTATGTAGAGCCATCATTTCTAGAGCAGTGTTATGAGAAGATGGAACAGGGAAGCAGTTGTCTGTTCCCTCGACATAACTCAAATGTCTGCACTAAAGATTTTCCATTCAAACCCGTCCTATAAGATCCTACATATTAAATCCCATAGAGTAACTTCCCCAAACCAGATTAAGATATTTGTTAAGATCAGATCAAGGAATTAAAACCATCATAGAAAAACCTGTTGCTATTGGGAACAACATTCAAATCATTTGCTATGGGCTTAATCCAGGCCCATTGCTGTGTGGCTGTACTGGGGGATGCCGGCTTGCCCCCTCCCCGCCCTCCCTGTGTGTGTGTGTGTGTGTGTGTGTGTGTGTGTGTGTGTGGTTTCAGGAAGAGGAGGGGGACAAATCCTGTTCATTCTATTTCCACCAGGAAATGCTGTTACTGGCATCCTTTCACTGCAACCTGCAGCAGCTGCTGCAAGTGCTTTCCTCTCGGCTGGCTGCTTCTTTTCCTACTGCAAGTCTCTTGCTGAAAAGAGGAGCAGGGCTTGGAAAGGAAACAGCAGAAAAAGACAAGAAGCATCATTTGTGGTAGTGACTGATAGGAAATATATTGAGGGCATTAGAGGTCTGGAAATGTTGTGAGTTTTAGTACATGCTTCTCTGCATTTTAGAAAAGCCTAACTCACCATGCTGACATTCTATCCTGCGATACCATGTCAAATAGACAGGGATCATTATTATCTATTTAAGATATGCATATTTAGCTTCTCTAATTGCACCTGGTATTTCATAGTTCTTCCAGAGAACACACAAAGATCCTATTTCCATCAATATTTCTTTCCTTCTCCACATTACCGTGGAGTCTGCACTTTTGCTTCACTCTCCACAAGCCTGGAAAGCTTTCTTCCCACTGAGCTACCCTCCATCTCTGGTTCTTTGGTTTCTCTCACCCTCCCTCCCCCCACCTCTTGTTTTTTTTTCTTTATGCATCATAGTGATGAGGAACATTGATCAAACAATAATTCATCTGAACCCTAAAGAGTCTGAGTTTTGGTTACAGATAGCAGAAGAGTAACCATGAGCTGTTAAGACTCTCCTGCTTGGAAAAGTGAAACATCTAAAGGCAAGGTGTGGCATCTATTATCTTACATGAGGGCCAGCAGAAAATACAGACTAGCCCCTGGGATATTGAAGCTTCATCACCTGGTTTTTAGGGCTATCAATAGATAGAGGTAGAGATGAATAAATTGAAAGAAGCAACTGAGTAGTAACATACGTATTGTCTGGGAATGAAAACTCTATTCCTCCCTGCCCTGACAGACCTCATTGTAACACACTGATGCTAATGCAGCCTTGAGAATCAAGTAATTTTTACAGTAACTGCATATCTTTCCAGGAGCACAGGAAGTTGACCAGAGGATCCACATAGTTCTAGGGGAAAGAGCCTGCATGCTGAGCATGTTTCCTAATGTGTCTCCCTGAACAATAATTACATTAGAAGCCCTGCTGGCTTATAGCCTTTGGAACAAAAAAAAAAGTTACAAATTGCCATGCTTCACCCTTTGTGACTCACGCCAAGTCCAGCGCTTTGCCAGTTTCAGAAATTCCAGACTCTATTGATGTCCTTGAAAATGATAGGTCAGTGGACACCTACTCAATGCATGAGCTTCTAAGCACTACAAGTTGATTTTAATAATAGAATCTTTTTTAATACAAAGGTCAACAAGAGACCAAGTGGATTTCTCTGAATTTGTGTTTTGCACCTATTACATTTGACTTTGTAATTGCTGATGACTTAGGCTTGGTCTACACTAAACCCCCAAATCGAAGTAAGGTACGCAACTTCAGCTACGTGAATAACGTAGCTGAAGTCGACGTACCTTACTTCGAACTTACCGCGGTCCACACCCGGCAGGCAGGCTCCCCCGTCGACTCCGCGTACTCCTCGCGGCGAGCAGGATTACCGGAGTCGACGGGGAGCACTTCTGAGTTCGATTTATCGCGTCCAGACAAGACGCGATAAATCGAACCCAGAAGTTCGATTGCCTGCCGCCGAACCAGCGCGGTAAGTATAGACAAGCCCTTAGTCCTTTTCAGACTCCTCTCTCTTCTTTTACATGGGACTGAAATAGTGGAAGAGCATTTCTGGGAATATTAGTAAGGGAGTTGGGTGATAAAGAATGCTAATGCATGGAGCCTCCGCCCTGAGTATGTTCATCCTCTCTTAAAGAAGAACAGAGGTATCATAGTGTATAACTTTAACTGTGCAACTATAGCCCCAAGTCTTTAACTCATTCAACTCCGGTAATCCTGCTCGGCGCGAGGAGTACGCGGAGTCGACGGGGGAGCCTGCCTGCCGCGTCTGGACCACGGTAAGTTCGAACTAAGATCCCTGATCACTGCTTTTATAATTTATACTCAGGTAAAGGAGGAAATCCCTGGAAATATTCATTTTTAGGAGGGGGTTTGCGAGACTTGACATTTTAGTGAAAGGGGTTCACAGTTTGTTGAAGTTTGGGAACCACTGTCCTAGACCCATAAGGGTGCACCTCAATAAACCCCATGTATTTCTGATAGATGTGCAAATCAAGCTCCCAGACAATGCAGTTTTGAGGTGTACAGGGGATGTGGATCTCTTTACAAAATCCCTGCTGCCTTTGCTCAGTGGAATAGCACTAGCTTCATTTATTGCACGCCTTGTGGCCCGCAGGATTTTTCCCATGGTGAAAATAGTATTTGGTGATCCTGTCTCTCCCTCTGGGGATTAGACATGACTTGTGCTAGGCACTTAACACGCACATACTCAAGACAATGCTCCTTTCTCAAAGAGTTTAAGTTCTATCAGGTAATAGTTCTCATTGCATTCTCCATGACATTGATCATTCCTCACTTCAGTGAATGCTGATAGCAGGCCCTTTGGCTTCTCGTAGATTTTATTTTTGTATGGCTTTAGTTTTTAACTTTTCCTCCTTTTTCACTTGAAATTCTCAATTGACTATAATAAATCTCTCCCTCTGGGCATGCCAGTCTCCCCAAACTCTGATAATCTCTAATTAGTGTCTTCTCTTTTCCTATATTTTCATTTGGAATTACCTCTTACAGCTATTATAGTTGCACTGTAACTTCAGCTGCAAGATTACAGTGCTTACCTTCCTCCATGGACCATGCAATTGCCACTTAAGGCATTTAATATCTAGGAAAGATTTGTGAGTGATGCAACGACGACCTCCCCAGAGAGTGAGTACTTTGTCAGTAACAGTCTAATGTATCTAGCATCAAGTACCGGTACTATAGAGTGTATATGATTATTATGAGTTTTTACCCACTCCCCCATTATTATTTGTTGGTAATTTTATCTAAACATTCTAGAGTGCATTTTAAGATGATGAAAGAATCAATTATCTTAAGCCATTATTAGACAAAATTGTTGTGGAGTTCATAGTGTTCTGTGACTTAGGGCTTGTCTATACTTAAGCGCTGGTTCGGTGGCAGGCAATCAAACTTCTGGGTTCAATTTATCGCGTCTTGTCTGGACGCGATAAATCGAACCCAGAAGTGCTCCCCATCAACTCCGGTAATCCTGCTCGGCGCAAGGAGTACGTGGAGTCGACGGGGGAGCCTGCCTGCTGCGTCTGGACCGCGGTAAGTTCGAACTAAGGTACGTCAACTTCAGCTACGTTATTCACGTAGCTGAAGTTGCGTACCTTAGTTCGAATTGGGGGGTTAGTGTAGAC
Organism: Chrysemys picta bellii; assembly: GCF_011386835.1. Classification (NCBI taxonomy): domain Eukaryota; kingdom Metazoa; phylum Chordata; order Testudines; family Emydidae; genus Chrysemys; species Chrysemys picta. The sequence goes on along the minus strand of NC_088798.1, from coordinate 46,359,923 downwards.
CAGGCCTTAGATTTCCGTGTCTCTGTGTGTGTGTGGGGGGGAATACTGTAGAAAAGAACATATTGATACCTTGCTGCTGTGTATGCAGAAATTTTAGAGCGGTTCCAGAAAACATCAGAGAGAGTCTGCATGATGGTCTTTTTACTTAGACCACGAAAAGTTCCTTCTTGTTAAAGTAAGTGCTTTAAGGATCTCTCATATATTATCCATACAGAATTGTTAAAGTTAGGTTTATTTGTGGTTTGGCATTTTGATTTTTGAATGACTTTTTGGGGGAGCAGGGGAAGGCGAGGGAGCTGTCGTCCATTTTATTATTAACTTTTGTAAAAGTACTCAGTAAAGAAACTACACATTGAGAATTGAATTATGCAATTTAAAGAATGTTGTTAAGTTAAAATGTAATTGTTATAGAAACACATTGGTGTTAAAGTTATCAGATCAATGGCTTCCTGTAAGGTCCAATAATAGACTCACAATATTATTGTCTTTTTAAAAGATGAATGTAAATAAAAATGGGGATCAATAAAATGAGACCTATATGTTCAGATGGGTGTAATGTATATTATATTTTGGGATAAGTAAATTTCTCATAAACACTCTGGTGCTACAGTCCAGTTACCTCCACTTATTTACATTAGATAAAAAGGGCCATTTTAAATCCAGTAGCTGCCCTTCAGAATGCTAGTGACTCAGAGTTGTTCTTAGAAGTTACACTAATAGTTTGTTTTAAATGGAGCTAATTAAGTTACTTCTTCAATTTCACCCATTCAAAACCAAATTTCCCTAGATGCTTCACCAGACAAGCATGATAGATGTACCATTCTCATATGTTACTGCCATCTCTGTCACTAGAGCATTAAAAATAAAGACTGTAAGTACTCTTAGAGCAATTAGCTCGCAAACTATTTTAAGGCATGCAGCTGCACACAGAAACAACAAAGACAAACAAACCATAGCTTAATCACTTATACAAATTAGGTTTTTGAAAAGTATGTGATTGTTACATTCCTTAGGAGAATAGATAGTGTAATACAGTGGCACAAACTGCTTACTTTTTTTGAGGAGAGAGGGGAGGGATATTTTTTAAAAAGAAAACAATTCTTAAATCCTATTTTCTCTGAGAATTCTCCACTGAGTTGCATGGTGGTGATATACATCTTCAATGTCTGCTTGTTTAAAGTGTGATTCTGCTCTGAACAGTGTCTGTAAAATTGGCTTAGGGGGATTCATATTTTCTCAGATTTCCACAGCAAATATTTGTCAGTTTTCAAGTTTAATTCTAAAACAAAAATAGTTTTCTAAATACCAGCCTGCCAAACTCACACAAAAACCTAAATTCAAGATGGGTTAATAGTGAACACTGTATCAACACCAATAATGATGATTATATTGGCTAAATTATACTCTCATTTACAACTTTTCCTCACATGGCTTCACATCTATGTATCCACTTTGGGCCTATTTCTCTCTTCTTGCTTACACAAGTTTTACACTGGTGTAAAGCCATGACTTATATGGAATTACTTTTGACTTACTCCACTGTAACTTAGATGATAATCAGATCCTTTGTCTTCAGTGGGGTTGTATAAGTGTATCTGAGTGAAGAATTTGGCTGAGAGTGGAATTTAACCTAATGCTCAAGTACATAGGATTAATCTGTGGAATGGAAACTCCAAGGGTCAGATCCTCATGTCTGTGCATTCTGCTAAGGTTCAACACCACTGAAGATTTTTTGGGAGGGGGTGTGTGATTTTAAGCTACCTTGATGATCCTCTGGTCTTGAGGAATGACCAGCAGCTAGGGCTCGCAAGAGCATAGGGGCACTCCAGCCATACCTTCTAACCCCTGACCACAGCCGCTGCAAATAATAGCTGGAGATGGCATATGAGCTACTATGCTGACACTATACCACCATAGGATTCACCCTGTATTGGGGAATCCCAAGTACCTGGACCCACCAGCTTTTGAGTAGTGTTATGCCTGGATCAGTATAAAATGGCTCTAACTAAGGGCAGGATCTGCTCTTATGAGTTTGCAGTAACTGAGATTCCTCATTCTGTAGCTTCTAAAGTCTTTCTGTATCTACTAGGTTATGTAAAACAACCTTGAAGCCTTATTGATGCATTCTCCAAAAGTATCCGTGAATCTGGAAAGCTGGTAAATGTGATCTAATGATTCCTGGATGGCTAAAGCACATGTGCAACTGGATGTACCTTGTAAAAGTAAGCCCCAGCTACATGAAGAAGATTTTAAACACAGTGGCACTAGTTTCTTTGCCAAGATACATGCATGTCACCCACATACCTGAGAGCTGGATAAAGCATCTAAAATGTCCAAGACTCTGTGTGTGTGTGTGTGTGTGTGTGTGTGTGTGTGTTCCATATACTTGTAGGCCCTGGGATATGGGATAAATCAAATTTTGGTGCCCTTATCAAGTCAGTATTTTACAGCATTGCAACAGTTTGAAGCTGGGTCCTTTTTTAGAAAAGGCTTAGTGGTAATTCATAGGAAAGCAGAGATTATCTTATTTTAAGTACATGCTTTTCTGTTTTGCTATGGATTATTGTTTTGCCATTACTTCACAATTATATATTGTAATTAAAAGTTAAAGCAGCTTTCTGTACTCCCATTTGAAATTCAAATGGAATTCTGAGGCTCCATAGACAAAGTGGAAATAATTAGAATTGTACTTGACTGACATATTTCTATGAGGATAAGATTAAAATACTTTTCTGAGGTGGGAGGGAGGAGAAATCATTTCAGGAACTAAAACATAAGAAAAGCCAAGAATACTGAGGCAATTGTCCTCAAGTTAGGAGCTGGTTATGTCTGGATTTTAGTAAATTCTTCAAACAAAATGTTTGTACAGTGCTCATATAGTTTGGACTCTTCTCCCCCCTTCCCCTCCCTCCCACTTTCTACTGTCATGTACAAAAATGTATCCAGTTCTGATCCAACTTGTTTTATGCTAGCATAACTCCCTTGACTTCAACTGAGTTGCTCCTGATATACACTGGTATATGTTTGAATAATAAAATCAGGCTGTATGGCGTTTTGTACCACCATGAAGCATATCATACTGTCAGACATAGCATACTATATGGAGGTTAGTTAGGCTCATCATATCCTACTACTCATATACATCTAATGTGGTCCTAATTATTAGCCTTCATTGTGATTTCTCACCCAGTTTTACACTGGTCTAACTATTGACTTTCATAGAGTTATGCTTAACACTTCATTTTTACTTGTGTAAATTAACTGAATCAGTCCCCAAGGCCTAAGGCCAAAATCTGTACTCAGTTAAACCAGTAGATTCACATCTGTATTTTCAGTGGTATGTGTGGGGCAGAATTTGGCCCTCAGAGTAGAATTCAGAGCATTAAGGAGGAACACGACAAAAATGTCAATTCTGCAGGAAAGGTAGAGGCGCCAGAATATAATGTGGTTTTGTGGGATTGTGAGAAGAAACACAATTATAAATCTAAATTTAGGCCCCAATACAGGGCAGCACTTAAGCAAAATATATTCTCAAGAATTAACTGCTTTGCTGAATCAGGTCCTAAAAGTAGGAAATACAAGATTAACTGGCAAAATTAATATACTTACACATGCTGCTCTCATACATTATTCAAGACTCATCTGGTGATTTGGGAAACTTGGGGCCTGATTTTCCATTGCCCTGCACTTTGTGTACTCACCTTATACTTATACCCTTCTGATTTGGTTGCATTTTACACTCACTTTGCACTGGTGTAAATGACTACATAAAGTCCAGTGTAAGAGCATACCTAATTTGATATCTCTCTTAATAATTTCCACTCTTCTATACCCAACACAGCACTCTTCTTTTTGGTATTCCTTTGCATGTTAGCAAGTGATGAAGCAGAAATGATAGGCCATGAAACCTTCAGAAGTTTATAGAAAATCATGTTATGCTCAAAGTGCCTAGGAAATATAACAACAAATAGTATTGCTATGGTGTAATCATGTGAAACAAATAATCCTGTCCTGCTCCCTTTGAGGTCACTGGCAAAAACCCCATTGACTTTACTGGGAGTAGGATAAAGCCCAAAAGTTGAGTGCATTGTTGGATTAAAGGAATCTTTAGATAAACTACTATTTTTACAAGTATTGTATGACAAACAGTCAGAAGCGATGTGACCCATCTCTATTCCAATTTCATTGTTTCCAAGTTTCTCCTATAATTGTCTGTTTTGCTTTGTCGGAAAATTTTCCTTTTCTTTCAAGGACTTTGAAAGGAAGTCATTAATCAACACTATTGTGCTTTCAGAAAATTCAAGTAATGTTATTTTCACTTTATGCCTTGGAATACCTTGTGAAGAAAATAAAACCTTATTTTTAACAAACACATTATAAACTAGATTTGGCTTTCCTAAAATCACATGTGCTATCTTTTATCAAATTTTGCCTTTCCAGATGTTCTCTTCAACCATTTCATGTAGTTTCTAATATTTTTTTCTATCGATAATATTAAATGAAATATTCTTTCATAACTGGCTTCAGTCATTTTCTAAAACCTGAACACTCTGAAGCCTCAATACATCTCTCATGAACAGATCACTTTTGTAAAAGAACTACTCCATTTCATTCAAGCCTCTTTCTTCAATACTTCTAATGTTTTTTTTTTCATTGATTGGAGCCATATTTGTATTAATCACAAGGGCTACAGCTTTTGTTAATTCAATTAATTGACTGGATTCGATTGTTTTAATGTTACCCTGAGCATGTTCAAACATGTACCTGTTGCATTATATCAAGAACTGTGTGACTGGAAAATTGCCTGTGTAAGCAAGCATGTCCAGAAATGAACATCACACAGCTACTACATGGGATAAGCGATGCATAAAGTAGAAGTGGGCAGCTATAACACAGGGCACAGAAGCAACCTGATGTTTCTGCATGTAAATATCCACATGAGAGAGAGAGAGTGCCATGCAGAAACAGATTGTTCATAGAGTGGTTTCTGACACTTCCATCATGCAAGTCTACAGAAGGAAAATCCACTTGCACTATTTCAGAAACTTGTCTTCAGTCCTGAAGAGATTAATGATGGGAGATTTGGAGTTTGGTTCAGTTCTAGTATGAGCTAATACATGCACTGAGAGATCCTGGATCCCTTCCTTCCTTCACAGGTGCCAGCTCCCTCTAATTGTTCTATCATGTATAATACAGATCAATGGTACATGAAGTCTATTACTCTGTTTCCAATAGATTTTTTCTTTAGAGCACTAGGCATAAGGGGAAAAAGACATGTACTTCATCTACCAATTGTGCAACGCTTCCTTCCTGATGCCTTTTGATTAGCTGAATCCCAGAAGCATGTGATTCATTAACCTCCATCTAAAGAGCTGTTCATAAATGTGCATATATCTACAACTGTTACTGACTATAAAAATTATCCAGTCCCCTTAATTTTTTTTTTTAAATATTGTGTGCTGGAGGGATAGTTGGGTAGCTTGTTGGTCACTGGTCTCCAAAGTTTACTCATCAAGGTTTTGACACAGAATGTCACTTACAAATGCTAATATCTGATCATTGCTCATATCCTAACCCCAGGTTTAGCCTTCTGTGTTTAGATACCCACAAACACTTCAATTCTTAGGTGCCACCAGTAAAAGTTCAGTTTTAGATCCACAGGAGTGACTTTGGACACTATCAACAGGCTGTGCTAATCTGACTGTTCTAACATGTCAATGATTCTTTGAAAATGTACTCTTGGGAGTTTAGTGTGGGGAGGGGCTGGGAGGGACTTTCCCCCTTTGATCTTTCAAGTTTTCAATTTGGTATGACTGATTAAGACTGTTTTTGTCATGGTAAACTTTCATGCTGGATGTAGTAAAAGGAGTAAATTAATAACTGATTTATTGTAGCAATGTTATTGATTTTAGTGTAAAAACATATCAGCTTTATTTCTTAAACTGCCTAAAGTATTTGTATTCCCATTTCCTATTCATTTTAATACATTAGGTGACTAAAAATCTGTCTAAAAGTTTCTACAACTTATTTTGTTATGAAATTAATCTAACTTCACTCCATTTGTCAATGTAAATAACAAAGTTATTAGTGTAGGTTCTGTGATTTTGTAATATTTTACAACACCTAACAATACAGCAGCCAACTCTCATACAGGTTATCAATATTTCTAGTTCTGAAGGAACATAATATACAATCCCAAGACTTGTGGCTTTATTGATCTTCTTTCATTCCTATAGAGTGAAAATGAGCTCTCTCTACCAGATATGGGACAAAAAAATCAGTCAATTGCCAATGACAAGAATTCTTTGAAATGGCCACTCGGTGCACAGCCAAACTGTGTGGGCTGATTCTATCTAGCTAATGTCTATTGTATATGCACCCTTTGATGGCAACTCTCCCTGTTGTCATTCCTACTGTGAATAAAAAATGTCTCCCTTCCCCCACCCTGACCATTTACCTGCTTGCTTCGGCACATGAGCTAGGATTTTCAAAAGGCCTCAGGAGAATTAGTTGTCTAGCATCTATTGAAAGTCAGTGTATTTAGGTGCCTTAATCTCCATACCCTCCTTTGAAAATCTCAGCCACAATCTCTATAGGTTATGAAGACTAATGTAGTGACCATAGACAGGCTGATAACTAAAAGTTCATTGCACTTAACCTGTCCCTGTCATCAGCCTCATGAGAGTCAAACAGGAAACTAGATAGATCACTTTGCACTGATAAGCAACCATAATTTACTCTGTGGACCCAAATCATCGCATTTGTTTTCTTTCTTTCAAGAGACCAGGATGAAATGTGTGCAAATACTGACAATATATACATAAGTGGAGTAGAGACGGTTAAGTGGCATCCCATCTACTTTATCTGAGTACATGGAAGCCCTTCTTTATGTGCCGCATACATCTGCATGAGGATTGCGGGCTGGGGAGGGGCATGGTGAGGCAGAGAGGAGTAAGTGCTGTGGGATGGCTGCTGTCCATGATGTCATTCTACTGTTAGTCAACAAACATTGCTGAGGATTTGGCTTCACAAATAATCCAAGCACTGTGTTCGTTTCCCATTGGTGAATGCAATCAATGCTGAAAAAGAGATCTGCTGTGAATGGTAGTGCCCAAATGCTTCCTGCGTCTAATTGTCTGGGAGTGATCCACAGGAACTGTGCAGATACAGTGCAAGTTTTGCACAGATTTGGGGAAAAACTCATTTCTGTTATGTTCATTCCTGGCCAAGTCAGACTGATCATTTTGTTTGGCTAATGAGATGATGTGGCAGTATGGCAGTATAAAAGGAGATTGCCTGTTTCCCATCATGACAGAAGTAGAATGGCCAGTGTGGCAAAAAAAAAAAAAAGTGGTGCAGCAAGATAGTGTTGTATAATAGGGTATGTATAAGAATAATTTACAAAACTAGGGTGTTTGCTCCAGTTAAGTCACTTCCTGTTAATATCCAATAATACTCCGAGGTCAACTTTACAGATGGTAAGTGCTTGACAACAGAAACAATTCCACAAAAACTTATCAAACTGGTTAGAGTGGCTCTAATGCAAATCCCATTGTATTAAATGGAAAGGCTTGACTTCATTTCACATAAGATATACCTGTACTTAATCCATGACATTGATCCAAAGTTATAGGAACCCCACCTTGTTTCAAGTACACAAACACTCCAGTAAACTGTCATTTTCATATTCTATCACATTTCATCATTACATTTTTGACAGATGCAAATTCATGATACAGCCTACTCAAGAAATGCATAAACCCATAGCAACTTTCATTCATCACTGTTAGTGGCATCTATAGCACTAAAGGGAACCCTATAGTCTTATTTTCTTTTCCTGGATTTAAGACCAGCTCTTAGATCTGTTTATTGTTTCTGACACAATTTTGCTGAACATAGACAATTAATGTTGAGAAGAATGTAAAACATTGCTCTTCAACTCCCACTTGCCTAAATCCTAAATGCACTTGATGAGATCCGTATACATAAAATCAATACTATTTGAAAGGGATGGGGTTTTGTCTTTTTTTCTCATCTTCACATGTCTGCTAATATAGATGCAAATTTCAGACAAGTTCATTGACCAAAGACAATGGGAAGTGAGGGCATTGAGCATTTTCTCCAAGAAGTGCTCAGGACTTTGTAGGATTAGGTTGTTAATTTTTTATGAGATGGTGATTTGGGGCCCAATGCTGTAATATTTATTTATTATTGCAGTAGCACCTAGAGGCCCCAGTTGGGAATTGCAAGGCAATTTGAACACATAATGAAGAGATGACCCCTACCTCCAGAAACCTTGCAATCTAGGTATATGACAAAAGACGACAGATGGGTATAAACAGATTGGGGGAGCACAAGATAAAAGCAAGATGTTTTTAATTTATAATTGGCATAATAGGCATTCATCACTAGTTATCAACTATTTTGTAGGCATCATTGTGGAAGTGAGTATTAAAGAGACATTTGAAGGAAGGGAGGGAGTTGAAGTATTGTGTATTACATGCTTAAATGTCCTTGATGTCAGTGTGTCTTTGGCCACATTAGGTAATTCAGAGGTTCAGTGCCACATCTGCAGCTCTTGTAGGTATAGTATATGAGACAGGTATAATGCATCTTGTAGGGCAAAAGTGTGGTTGCTTCCATGGCCTTGCCTTATCTATCCCCACTTCAGGGGTAGTGGTTGACTTGGGGTCCTGTTGTCTCCTGAGTGCAAGGACAGACACATTACCCAGGTCCTGTACAGGTCTCCAAGGTGGTGAAGGTCCTTCTGTCACTCTTTCCCCCCTTGCTCACCATGTAGCACTGGGCACAGTGTAGTCTTGTATGTGTGGAGCAACTGCAGGATCTGTTCATTTGTATACAGCACACAGGTTTAGCATGGGTAGATATCATCTTAGATGTCTGCAGTACAGCAAAAAGATATCCAGGGAAATATACAGAATAAGATTTTCCATGGGAAAAAAATGAAAACGTAGGTCTTAACTTACAACATGGGGCTAAGTTCTGCACTGACACCCAGTGCACCTTTGGCCTTTTTCATGGAGCGAGTGCTGAACTTGGTCCAGGTGAGTACAGAAATCCAGTTATTCTGTTTGTTCAAACTCTCCAAACAGAGAGAATGATTGGCACTTCTCTGACACTATTAGTTACCCCTGTTCACCTTTTCATAATCATTGGTAATATCTGGACTAGATTTTTCTTTCTGATGGTAATGGATTTAGATTTTGCATGTCCTGCGGCTGCCACCTCACACATCTGAAATGAGATCTGTACAATTAGCCTGATGAAAACAGGTTCACACTAGCTTAGCAATGGGGGTGAGACTGCCTTTTCTAACAGCCTGCCAGTGGGTGGCAAAGGAAATGGTTAATGCTCCCCCTGAGTAGAAAGAAAACCACCAATCTCTGTCCTCTTTACAAGGAGTGCCAGGGAGCCCAGACATGAAAGAAATATGATTGAGCTCAGCTGGAATGTTTGTTATTCTCCACAGGGTAGGAAAAGTAATGTGAAGAAAGGACATATAATGAGCTCTTGATCATCTTACTTATGAGGTAGACTGATAAAGGAACCAGATCCATCTTAGCAGAAAAGAAAATCCTGGCTACAAAGAGCTCTTTTGATTAACTTTATTTGGACTCTGATGGTAGAAAACCCCTTCTTTTAGCGAAATCTCAAACGGTTGAACTTTCTTCTTCCTCGCCCTCATCAACCCCAAACCCATTGCATGAATTTTAAAAGTATTAGGGCAGAGAACTATTCTGTTAGCTTTGTGGTTTGAGGGAAAGCTGGTTACAAAACAAAATGTCTTCATCACTATTAAAAGGGGCCCATTCTTGCCACTTCTTTGTAAAGCTCATAGCAACTGTTTGTTTGAAAGCAGGTTTATTATAGGGGATTTTTTTCTTAAATGCTTCCCCACATTTCTGTAAGTTTGATATGAAAGTTAAGCAATATCACTTTCAGTAAGTGAACATGTTTACTTCTTCAGGCACTTGGTGGCATGAAGGAGAAAAAAATCAGCTATGACTTGATTAGATTTGGTTTTAAGCTAAAAGCAGAAATTTGATTGAGTCACAGCAGGCAAAACTTGGAGAATCACAGCACGAAAGCAAAATGTAAGGATTTGATCTAATTTCAATGAGCGTTAGTTATGCAAAAAGCAATTTAAATTTCCCTTCTTTTCTAAGGATAAATCACAAAGCTTTCATAACTAAAATAAAAGAAAATAATCTATGCATATTTATTATCCAGGCTAGTGTAGACCTAAAGGGCTGCTTTCACCGTGTTTTATCCACTGCCTACCAAGGCCACGGGTGTTGACCCTGGGCCTTCTCATCCTCAGCTGGGCTCAGAATCCAGGAGGCACAAATATGACAGCTGAGTATCTCCTCTCTTCCACCCCCACCTTCACTCACTTCCTGTCTATGCTGCTTGCTGTGTGCATCACTGAATCAGGGCTCCGTTGCTATAACAGGCTTAACCACTAAATTTTACTTATTTATTTAGCTTTGACATGAAAAAAAATATTTATAAATACCCCCACAAAACATCTGAGAGCCCTGCCAATAACTCGACTTATAATAACCACTCACCAGCTTTAATACTAATATACAAATAAAAGAACTCCCGCAGCCTTAAGCCATCAATGGAATTCAACCATTTATCTCTGCAAGCAGACAGTAAAACTACAAAACTGCAGAAAAACTTTTCACCCATAATTCATATCCAGGAACATATCACGTTATGGTCCAAGTTGGACAAGAGAGAGACACAAAGTTGGGTGTCGTCAGCATATTGGTGGGGAAATGCAACCCTTACCTCCTTATTAGCCCTCCCAATGGCCTCATATACATATTGGAAAAAGAAAAGTGAAAATATAGGATCTTGAGGTACATTAGCTTGATAGACAGATTTTCCCCAGGTGGAAAGTTTGGCTTCAGGGAGAAATTCTGGCCCCAGTAAAGTTAATGAAAGTTGTACTATTGACATCAGTGGGCCCAGGATTTCATCCTAAATGTCTATAGAAAAAAACACTTCACAACTGTCCATGAGAAGAGAACTCATACAACATCTCTCTCCTCCTCTTGTAATGCTATTCATAACTAAGACCACCTTGCTGAGACCACCTTACATACTGATATTACTTCGCTGGGTGGGTCAGAGACAGGAGCATGGTCTGGCCTAAGGGTGGTGGGAATGTGCAATGGAAGAGTATAGATGGGAGTAAAAGAAATTGTTCAACACTACCATTGGACAATGGAGTGTGTGTTTCACATTCCTGCTTTCTGGCTTTTATATTTATGCAGTCTTGCCTAGAGCAAGTACAGAGTTGCTGACACAGTGAAGAATTTACAGTAGCATGGTACAAGTTGACAAAATGATGTGCAAGCATCACACATCAGAACATTACACAGGATACGGGGAGGGGACATATGGTTCTGTATTTTTTTTTAAATAACTACAGATCCTAGCCAAAGATTTTTGTTGATTTGTACAAAATCTCTTGATTAGATTCTTCAGCCATCTGCTGTAGAATAGCAATGTATGAAAATGTCAGCAGAAAAAAACCCAGGGCTTATAGACTTATTTGTGGAAGTACTTGATTTTGGAATGGGTGTGGAGTAAGTAAATGTGTTCTATTTCAGTATGGTCAAGCCATCTTCCATAAATTTTAAATAAATAAGTTTACTCCCTAAAGAACAACACAGAAACCATTAAAGCATTAAATTATATTTTTTGTCTCAGTTGACAATCTCCAATCAGGATGATGGGGAGCAGAATACTGCTGGAATGGAATCTGAATGATCTCCTAGCCCAAAGAGTAGTTTATACATGGCCACTTGCATTATCATTGATTGCACTGTCGACATGCTACACAGATAAATAGGTATTTTGTTTGATTCTTGTGACTTTTTCTTAACCTGCTTGAGCCCAGAAATTGGTTAGTAGTATACATCATCACAACAGATACAGTTTGATGTAGCATCCCAGCTGTCAGCAGCTGGAAGTTGTCTTTACATGATTGATGATAGGCCATTCTCTGAGAACCTGAGTTAAAAGCCTCTGCTTTTGATATAAACTCCCCTGACTTCAGTCAGAGCCAAAGCTTGGTCTTATTCAGATCCCACTATAAGATTGTTTTATTCAGAGAAGCTTTTGGATGAACGTTTTGGTATATTGGATATCTGTGTCAGGGTGAGTTTTCAAGGATGGAGGTTCTTTTTTATGTTTTTTGTTTTTTTTTTTAATTGGAAGAATGTGATTATCTTGAACTTCAAACAGGCCTAAGCAGAGAGTATTGTTACAGTGGCACTTCTAACTCTCTACACATTTCTAAATATCATTAGCACTCTAATCCCCATTTTTCACTAGCTTTAATTTACCAAAGAGCATGAAATGAGTTCAGAAGAAGGGGAAAGGAAGAAAACTTTAATCAACTTGCTCCAAGGCTATTAGATACTGGTGGTGTCAATTTTGTGTGTGGCTGTGTCGCTTTCCAAAAACTCATCTATGAAACAACCAGTATTATATTATCCTCCATATAATCCTGCATTTATACACATACAGTCACAATAAGCTTGGGTTCTACCAGCATTTGGTACATTATTGTTCATACAACATAATCATGAGAGAGATTGGAAGGAATAGGCCTGATAGGAAACTAACAGGTTTAAAGGGAAGAATGATCCATGCAATGTGTGGAAGTCTGTGTCAGGAGGTGTTCTGGTCTTTTCTGGATTCCACTGGGGTGGGGGTTACTCAGAGAGAACTCCCCACTCTAGGGGCGCCAGGTGATACCTTCATAGCCCCCAGATGCCAATGATATTAACAGACTGAATTCTCTTATTTTCTGCTGACTGCTTTTTTGGCTTTTCCTTTTACTGCCAGACACACCACCCATTTCCTCGATGCTTTTCCTACCTTCTCCTTCCTCTCTCACCTTGATCCTGTTACCCCAACTGCTATTGCCCCAAACCCTATTCTCCCCCTCAAAAGAGAAAAAGGGATGAAAATAACTTTGTAGACTTCCTGTCCCTCTCCCTTTATCTATTGGTGTTGTGGTTTGGGGGTTTGGTTTGGTTTGTTTCTTTTAGGTTGTAAGCTGGTTGAGGTAGAGAGAGTCTCTCCATGCTTGTTTGCATGATGCCTAGGACTTTTGGATTATCTCTCTACCAGCTCCATCTAGTGTAGGGTGTCATGTGTGTACACATACTGCACATCCCTTTGGAGTGCCACATGTTGCAGCATATCCACTCATTTCATAGAGAAAGAAGGTGTGTCCATTTTAACACCACCTCCCTTTCCCTTCCCATCCCTCTGTTGAGGAATGTGTGCTCCAGGGAGTCCTTTCAGAATTAGAAGAAGGAGAAGGTTCTTTGCATTGTGTACCCACACTGAGGAGAGAGGCAACTTGTCCGTTTTTTTTTTTTTTTTTTTAAGATCTGGGGAGTCTTATTGCATGTAGTGAAATTGCTTCCAAAAAAAGGTATTTTTTGCTGATTGTTTTAATTTCACTATTATATTCAATTAGCATTTTTTGCAGAATGAGATGCTTTCAGCTATTTTTTTTTTTCAGTGTGTTTTAAGACTGAGCTGTTATCCATAAGGGTTAAATCTATTGCTTCCAGAAGGTGATAAAAAAATTAACAAGACTTAATCAAATTTGTGCACGGCTTGCTGGTGCAGTTTTATAGCTGAATGAAGGACTAAGTCTCCTTAATAAAATATCTGTAAATTACAGTTTGAAAGGCTAGTTGCAAAAAGGCTGTAGGTGAGTTGATTTGTACCAGCACCACTGTATGAACCTATTCTGTGAGATTTAAAAAAACCACATTGCAGAGCACAGCTATTTCTATCAAGTTTGTCCCCGCCCCTTGGAAATTTTAAATATCTGTGAATATAAAAGGTTTTAAACTCTAGCAAGGTAATATATATATTATACCTGAATAAGAGCAAGTTTAGCATTAACTTCAGCACAGGAGAATATAATTTCTGTGGTCACAGTATAATTATCTGTCTGTACATCTGAAGATACCAATAACTGTGTTCATAGTCGGGTTCAATGAGTACCACTGTATGTTTGTGCTGGTGTAACTGCATAAAGCAAAGCACCTGCAGTTAATGGGAGTCTTCCTGTTAATGGCAGTCTTCTGTGAATTAAGACTGAGGATTTTGATGTAAATACGAACACTTAGAAATTGTGCCATCTAAACAGCTTGTTTAGCCAGAAGTAAACATAGATAAACTTTCAGACAACCCTAGTGAATACTTTTCAGCTATTGGTTGAATGCAGCTAAAACTGCGATTGTGAGCAATAAATATGAATGTGAAGGTTGCTGTAGTTCATTAAAGGTCTGAACTGTATTCACCCAAAATTTAGCAGGTTGATATATTTTTCAATGCTTCTAAAATAAATCCATTGTGGTTAGATCTTAGTCTTAAAGGGAATTCAGAAAATAATCTTGACTTATTTTGAGTTACAGAATGAGTGTCAAAATAGAAAATTGATTTAATAGCCTCTTATTTTTGGCTTTTGTGAAGTATAATTCAAAAACAGTTTATTTTGTGGAATGACAATGTTCTGGCATTTCCTCATTCTGAATGAAGACAATTAGTAAACTGACCTCTACTGTTGGAAAAAGAAGAGTTCACACAGTGCACTGAGGAAGTTTTGATATCCCCAAAGTTCATGAAGTATTTTAGTATATAAATTCTGTGTGTGTTTGTGATCATTTGTCTCTTTTTCAGTATATGACCTCTAGGTAAGATTTTCAAAAGCACTCAGAGTTTGCCCCATTCTGCTCCCGAAGTCAATGGTTTACTATTGCTTTTAATGGGAGAAAGGTTAATCTAATCATCAGTGCTTTTGAAAATCCCTCCCTGAATGACTGCCCATACTCTAAGGGTAGGTCTACACTACGAGAGTAGTTCGATTTCACTTAAATCGAATATGTGGAATTGATATTACAAAGTCGAACCTGTGTATCCACACTAAGGACAGCAATTCGACTGTGTGAGTCCACACTAACGGGGCAAGCGTTGACATTGGAAGCGGTGCACTATCACAAAGCACGGGACCCCGCACCGTGGACATCCTGGTGGTAATGGGTCATGTTGATGCCGTGGAACGGCGATTCTGGGCACATGAAACAAGCACGGACTGGTGGGACCGTATAGTGCTGCAGGTCTGGGATGAATCCCAGTGGCTGAGAAACTTTCGCATGCGGAAGGGAACTTTCCTTGAACTTCGTGAGTTGCTGTCCCCTGCCCTGAAGCGCAAGGACACCCGGATGCGAGCAGCCCTGACTGTCCAGAAGCGAGTGGCCATAGCCCTCTGGAAGCTTGCAACGCCAGACAGCTACCGGTCAGTCGCGAACCACTTTGGCGTGGGCAAATCTACCATGGGGGTTGTTGTGATGCAAGTAGCCAATGCAATCGTTGTACTGCTGTCAAAGGTAGTGACCCTGGGAAACGTGGAGGTCATCATAGATGGCTTCGCCGCGATGGGATTCCCAAACTGCGGCGGGGCTATAGATGGAACTCACATCCCTATCCTGGGACCGGACCACCAGGCCAGCCAGTACATTAACCGAAAGGGCTACTTTTCAATGGTGCTGCAAGCACTGGTGGACCATAGGGGACGTTTTACCAACATCAACATCGGATGGCCGGGCAAGGTTCATGACGCTCGTGTTTTCAGGAACTCTGGTCTGTTTAGACGGCTGCAGGAAGGTACTTACTTCCCGGACCACAAAATAACTGTTGGGGATGTGGAGATGCCTATAGTGATCCTCGGGGACCCAGCCTACCCACTAATGCCCTGGCTCATGAAGCCCTATACAGGCGGCCTGGACAGTGAAAAGGAACTCTTCAACTACCATCTGAGCAAGTGCAGAATGGTGGTGGAGTGTGCTTTTGGCCGTCTCAAGGGGAGATGGAGAAGCTTACTGACTCGCTGTGATCTCAGCGAAACCAATATCCCCATTGTTATTGCAGCTTGCTGTGTGCTCCACAGTCTCTGTGACAGCAAGGGGGAGACCTTTATGGCGGGGTGGGAGGTTGAGGCAAGTCGCCTGGCTGCTGATTACGCACAGCCAGACAGCCGTGCGATTAGAAGAGCCCAGCGGGACGTGCTGTCCATCTGGGAGGCTTTGAAAGCTAGGTTCCTGAGTGAGCAGGGTAACCTGTGACTATTTAGTTTGTTTACAGAGAAGCTGAACCTGCCCCCATTTCTTTACCCAGTGAATGTTCACTATCCTCTCCAGTTTCATACCCCGTTCACCCTGTTCACCCCCTTCCAATCCATGTTTAAAAATAAAATCACAGAAAATTTGTTAATGAACAACGTTTTCTTTATTACTGTTTTCGCAGTAAAGTGTTGAAACTGGGACGCAGACTGTGGTGGGGAGCGAGTGTATTGTAGTAATGCAAAGGACGCTTCTAAACTCGAGGAATGACAGGCTCCTGCTTCTACACTGGTCCGCACTGCGTGGCTCTGTGATCCAGGCTAAGGACCGCTGCATAAGATCTCTAACCGCCCTCCCCAGCCACAAAGTCACATAGCCCCCCCCCACAGAAAATGAAAACCACCTCCCACACTGACCAGGGTGCCTAGTGACTGCACTGTGTGTGTGACCTGCTGCTGAACCTGCCCCCGTGTCTGTACCACCCCCCTTCCCCCCCTTCAAACAGACTGTCCTCTAAAAAAACATGATGAACACAGTAATTAACAGAAACATATTTTTATTAGCAACTAGACAGGGGATGAAACTGGGATGGGGGCTTGGATGAGGCGGGAAGGAAAGGACTTATCAAATTTTGGGGAATGACCGCCTTCTGCCACTTAAGCAGTCTGCAGGGGTAGAGTGACAGTTTTCACGGACTCTGCAGCCCCTCCTTCTTGGTACTTTGGGTGAGGGGGGTATGGGACTTTGTGGCGGGGGACGGTGGTTACAGATAGACTGCAGCGTGGATCTGTCCTCCTGCCTCTGGTCCTGCAGAACAACCACAAGGCACCGGAGCTTGTCCGTTTGCTCCCTCATTAGTCCAAGCAGCGTTTGAGTCGCCTGCTGGTCTTCCTGCCGCCACCTCTCCTCCCGTTCGCTGTGTGCTCGCTGGTATTGGGACATGTTCTCCCTGCACTGAGTCTGCAGGGTTGCCTCGGCTTGGGAGCAGTCCATAAGTTCTGAGAACATTTCGTCCGGTGTCCTTTTCTTTCTACACCTAATCTGCGCCAGCCTCTGGGAGTCTGATGACCGGGTAGGTCGGGAGACAGTCACAGCTGTGGGATGGGAAAAAGGGAGTGAATTCCTCAGAAAGATAAATTTTTGGGTGAACAAAGAAAATAGTCTCTCTGTGAACAAGACCATTCACAGCAGTTATCACATGCGCACTCAGGACAAAGTCAAATTTTCGGCCTTCGCATTCAGTCCCTGGGGTCTTGCAGTGCAGATCACATAAGCGGAAAAGGACAGCGGAATTTGGGTAGCAGGCTGACATGGTAAGCCGTAGACTTGTGGCACCTTAAAACTTTAATAATAGCACTGTCCTACTTTGACTGTTCAAAGCAATGCTCCTGGCGTTGGCCAGTTCCTGCTGCCAGCAATCCGGCAAGCATGAATTCTGCCCCTGTCCCACCCCCTCGTGGCTGTCCCTGGGAAAGATCCCTCTATGCTGCCCCTCTCCCACCTCCACTGCATGGCTGTAAACCGCCGGTTACAGTTCTGTAAAGGAACAGGCAAGCAGTCCCAATATTAACATTCCCCTAATTCAAAGCAGGTCACCATGAGTGACATCACTCTGATGCGGATTTCAGACAGCGACAAAGAACGCATGCTCCGTGAAAGCCTGCAAAGACCAGGGCCGTATGCCGCCATGCTGAGCAAGGCAATGATACCAGAGTACTTGATGATAGCCTGGCGCGGAAACGTTTCATACTACGGAGGACACAACAAGGCCGCTCTCCCAAGGAACCTCATGCAAAGGCTTTCCAATTACCTCCAGGAGAGCTTCATGGAGATGTCCCATGAGGAGATCTTCTCGTAGATCTTTGCATTCCGTCTTTTTGATCGCAGCTCCGAAAGCACGGACTCATCGCCCCACACAGCAATCAGATCCAAGACTTCCCGATCAGTCCATGCTGGGGCCCTCTTTCTATTCTGAGGTTGTATGGCCATCTCTGCTGGAGAGCTCTGCATCGTTGCCAGTGCTGCTGAGCGTGCCACGATGTCCAAACAGGAAATGAGATTCAAACTGCCCAGACAGGAAGAGGAATTCAAATTTTCCCGGGGCTTTTCCTGTGTGGCTGGTCAGAGCATCCGAGCTCGGACTGCTGTCCAGAGCGTCAACAGAGTGGTGCACTGTGGGATAGCTCCCGGAGCTCTTAGCATCGATTTCCATCCACACCTACCCTAATTCGACCTGGCCATGTCGAATTTAGCACTACTTCCCTCGTTGGGGAGGAGTACAGAAGTCGAATTTAAGAGACCTCTATGTCGAACTAAATAGCTTTGTTGTGTGGACGGGTGCAGAGTTAATTCGATTTAACGCAGCTAAATTCAACATAAACTCCTAGTGTAGACCAGGCTTAAAAGGTATATCTTGAATTTGTGCAAGTTTATACAAGGTATACAAGTGAGCAAAAAAAAAGTATAAGTGAGCAAAAAATATTAATGTGGCCCAAGCTCTAGAATTCACCTATCAAATATTTGTAGACTATTTTCATTCCCTTAACTGTCTCTTGCTTAATTTTATATATTTTGGCTCCCACTGTCTCTTCAATACTATTCCCAACCCAGTTGTTGGGCTCATCTACTTGTTTCCTGCTCTCCTTAACCTAGGCCTTCATTCTGCCAAGACTTTCATGTGTCTTTATTGCATGTTTATATAGTGCTTATCATAATGAAGCCCCAGTCAGGGAACTCTAGGTGCTACTGTAATACAAATTTGAATTTTACCTCCAATATCTTTCTGCTAATAAATTGCTCAGTGCAGTGATGCAGGTGGAGTTGCCAAAGAGCAGTATACCTAAGGATTACTCTGTTTAACTAGGGATAAAAATAGACTTATGGGATAGTAATTGCCAGCATCAGGGAGTAGTTTTGTTTTTTGTTTGAAATCAGTAGTTAGGTTTGTTTTCCACAACTTTTTTTTTTAACCTCCCTATTTCTCCATGATTTTTCAACATTTTCAATTATTCAGATTTAAAAAACAGAAACAAAAGACCCCTCATGAGGATGTTTTTTTCTTCCCTTTTTCCCTAAGTTGCCTTTCCTGCTTTTGTATATCAGAGGTAGGCTCTATGGCACCTTAATCAGGGCCAACTTCAGGCACCAGCGAAGGAAGCAGGTGCGGGGGCGGCCAATGGAAAGGGGCGGCACATGTGGGTCTTCGGCGGCGGGTCCCTTGGTTCCTCTCTTCCTCTTAGAGCTGCCGCAGAAGTGCCGCCGAAGAGGAAGATAGGGAAGGAAGGACCCGCCGCCGAATTGCTGCCGAAGAATGAAGCAGCATGATTGAGCTGCCGCCAAAGTGCCACCGATCGGCTTTATCTTTTTTTTTTATTATTTTGCTTCGTCACTTGGGTGTTATTTTGAATTCATGAGCCTTCCTCCATGCTAGTGGATTTTAATACATCCTCCCATTATATTAGTCTTAATAGATCCCTTTATGCATTGAAATCATATACTAATGATATTTTTCAGATATTTAGAAACTTAAAAGATGTTAATGTTCTGAAATATGGTGATGTTTCAACTTGAAGTCCCAATCCTGGACTCCTGACATGTGAAATGCCACTGATTTCCCATTCCCACCCTTATCCTCCTCAACACTCTCTCTCTTCTGGTCAGCAGGAAAGGCAGGCCAGTGCCTGTCTCTTAACCTGGCCTCAACTGCTTCATGCCCCTCCTGTCCATCCCTGTAAACTTTCTCCCTTTTGCCACCCATTGTAAGGAAGTTTTTAAAGGGGAAATGCCCCTTTTCTTCCAGCTAGCAAAACAAAGAGGTGGGAGTACAGGGCATTCAGTACTATTCAAAATTGGCCATATTCAAGATACTATCAAGAATAGTGCCTACATTGACAAATATGAAAGAAAGTATTGTACTTTCTGTTTATATGCCTGTCTCTTGAAATTGAATAAAGAAATTCATTTCAAGAATGAAAAGTGGTGTGTATCTTGGAAAGGAAAATGGGACAAGGGAGTGCATTGTGATGTTTTTCTCCCCTATCTGGAAACCATACAGTGTGTGGTTTCTGCATCTTGGAATAAGAGAATTCATTATGAAAACTTGATGAAACACTTTTAATACAGATTATATAAAAGGATGGCACAACTTTTTTGAGTAGGATATGAATTACGTTAGCCATTGTGTCCTATATCATCAAGCCTTTTATGTTCCTTTCTGCCACTCTTTGTACTTACAGTCTGTTATTCTCTTCTTATAACATTTATGGGCTCTCTCCTTATTAATTTTTGGGCTCCCAATTCAGCAACCATTATTCTTTTCTTCTCAAATTACAATATCAAGCTTAAAGTAAAAAAAAAATCACAGGCTTTTTTGGCCATATATTGGTAATATTGTAAAAAGCATCCCCAAAACACCTGTATGAATGTAACATCTGTCCTTACGTATAGGTAATTGAGGGTGAGGTAGATGTTAATATATTTTCAGTGAGATGAAAGTTTAAATTACCCTTGGGTTGAAGCTTCATCACAACATTTTTAACAGTCTGTGGTTGTCAATCATGTTGTCATATCAGATTTATACTCACAACAGAAACATAGAGCTCATTATTGTGATCTATAATATGTTTTGTACTAAACAAATTGTTTGGTTAATATTTTATCTGTATTCCGGTTTCAGTTTCGGTTCCAAGGTATTTTTATAAGAAATACCCATTGTCTATCACCTAAAGTGGTACATGACCATACATCATACAGATGCAATGACAATAGGGGAGGGAGGAGGGTGATTGAACTATGAAATTTGTTCTTGTAAAATCAATTGTAGTTGTACAACACTTGCATTTTTGCCAGTATTTTAAAACTTTGGTAGATGGTTACATTCATAACACAATAAACAAAATTTTTATTTTTTTTAAGAAAAAGTAATATTTTCCCATTATTTTGACATCTGTGTGTGTGTATATATATATATATATATATATATATATATATATATATATATATATATAATTCAGTATGAAGACAATATAAAATGGATGAACCTATGGAAAATTCAATATCAATAAAACAAAATCTTTAATTCATGGGTGCACCAAAATAAGTAGAAACGATAATTTACAAACACCAGTAAATTTTGGCTTTCACCCCTCTTTTGCATGTGGTCAACTACAAATAAGTTTATTGCTCGATATACTGCAATGCCATAAACATTATCCTTAATCAACAGGAGATATGTTCTTTCAAGGAAGAGTGAAATTAAGTCTACTGCTTGCTTAGTGGCTATGGAATTTTAAAAGGGATTGAGACTTTAAAAAGACTTGAGTGCCCAACAGTGTATCATCTCTGCAAAACATTACACATATGGGGAGTTCTTACTCATGTGTGTAGTACAATTAGCTTCAATACTCATGTGAGTAAAGATTACTCATCTAGCACTCATATACTCAAGGACGCAAGTCTGAACCCCTAAGGTTATGTCGACATGGTATAACCTTAGGCTGGCTTTATTTTGCTGCACTGTAATGTGAGCTCCAGTCTCTAAACCCAGCTCTGTGACTCACTGGTGCATCGTTTTTTTTTTTTTTTATGCCATGTACACATACCCTAAAATACTCTGGATAAAATCCTGATGCCATTGATATCAGTGGTAGTGGTGGTGGCGGGGGGGGGGGGGAATAGGTTACCACTGACTTCCATGATGCTAGGATTTCACCCCCTATGTATTCACTACTGTCTTGAATACTGGGCAGAATTCTACTTTGCTTTCTGTAGGGTCCACTGACGTCTGTCTTTTTCCAGGGGGGCTGTAGCTGCTTATGTCTGTATGAACTTGTCCCTACTGCGAGGATGACCAAATGTCTCGATTTTAGAGATACTTGGGGCTTTGTCTTATGTAGGCATCTATTACCCACTACCCCATCCCAATTTTTGACACTTGGTATCTTGTTACCCTAGGGACTACACAGTTTTAGATGGGCATTACTCTGTGTATGCTAGGAGAGAGAAATGAGGATGGGCAGTGGGAGTTCCCATAACAAATATGTTTATGGAAGGATGGGGAAAATGGGTTAAAAGTGAAGCCCCCAACATCAATTTTTTAGGGAAATATTTGACAGAACATTAAAAAAAATCCAGCAGTTACTCTATATAAATATGTATGCAGAAATCAAGAATGGGAGAACCCATTGTTTTAGGTGTCACAAAACATTTACTCTCCTAATTATCCATAATTTTATGAGGATAATATAATTTAAAATGTGAGCCAGATCCTTAAGCAATGTAATTCAGCATAGCTCATGGGAAGTCTATAGTTGGCCAATTTACATCACCTAATACGCTCTTAGGTTTGCTTTTCTTTTTCTTTTTTTCTTTCTAATTTTGTTCTAAATCTAGAACCTGGTGGTTTTGACAGGCTTCTAAATTTGGCAGAATGAGTCATTTCATCAAGCTCTGTGGGAGCAAGGATGCGCTACTGCCTAAATACCAGGGATACAAATAAAATACCAAAGAGTGGAGGGGGAAACGGTGATTTTATGCCACTTCTTCCCTCATCTCCATCATCCTGGCATTCGCTGGTAAACAGTTTGTCTCCTAGTTCATGTTAGAACAGCTTTAAGGCTATAATCAGGAGAACAGTGATGCTCTGGCTTTCTCATCCCTCTGCCATAACTCTGATACATATTCTAGGTGGAAAGGATGATGCTATTCTTACACAAACTAGAGATTCCTCTATGCTAGTGAAATTACAGCTGGTGGTTTATAATGGCTTACAAGGTTCCCTTGCACTGTAAGAGCAGTGTAAAGGAGGCAGAATTGAAATGAGGCTCTGGCCCATTTATCTTCATTAAAAAGTGGGCTACATATTGTTTGTTTCAGGCTGAGGTGCTTGAGCACATCTGTATACCATTGAGCACCCTCCACTCCCTCTGACTTCTCTCAGGATTGGGCCCATACATTGTACTCTCCAGTTACATGAAACACAACTGTACCCCTAACCCTTCTGTATTTACTATACTAACGTTTTGAATTTAAATTTGTCTAAAAACCTATTTGGACATTCAGGCTCTGTCTAAAACAAACCAGTAAATCGCTCTGTAGACAGCTTGATATCTTGAGCTTTGTCCTTGAGAGCAGCTGAAGCTTATTGGACTGTAAAGCCAAAATTACCCAGAGCATAAGGTATTTTTAAACACACGTTATTCCAAGGTAGACAGCTGCTCACTGCATGAATACTCCACTCACTGCTGTGCACAGCAGTTAACTTTCTTTACTTGAAAGCACCAGAGCATGGAAGATAACCTATGCCCATTGTTTTTTCTATTATTCTTTACTATCTACTCAATATTATCAAAACGGCTCTTTTTTTTCTTTTTTTTTTGCTGTCAAAATACAAACAGCTCTGGAAATCCAGCAGAAAGAGCACAGCTGATGAAATTGAGTATTTTAGTAATCTAAACGCAAAATGATTTTCTTAAGGCCACCAAGAAGGAAAACGTCAGGTTTTTTTAATTCAAAATAAAAGGTACCCACACTTCTATGACTGCAACTCTAGCATTTACTTTTCTTCTTTCACATGTCCTTTAAAGTCCACCGGGGAGAGCGGGAGAAGGGTGTTAGGGGAGAAGAGCTAGAATGCTGACATTTTGTTACAATAATACACATTTTACTCAGTAAAAGTCAGTCAGAGTGCACTCAGCAATAGGTATAGCCAAGGAAACATGGAATACTAAGGGAAAGTGGACTATTAACCACCTTTGAGGTACCAAGGGTACTAAGAAATTAAATATATGCTCTAAATGTCATACATATCAGGAAGCTGCTGAACATGTTGTGACAAAGTTCCTTCTCTATCTTGGTGGGTCCTGCACTTATTGGCAGATTTTCTTGCCTCAGAGATTCACCATGTGGGTTGGGGAACAGCCCAGAGACCTTCCCCTCTGGTAGAACCCACCCAGGTCAATTGGGAGGTTTGGGGGGAACCCAGTCCCACCTTCTGCTCTAGGTTCCAGCCCAGGACCCTGTGGACTGCAGCTGTCTATAGTGCCTCCTGTAACAGCTGCATGACAGCTACAACTCCCTGGGCTACTTCCCCATGGCCTCCTCCAAACACCTTCCTTATTCTCACCACAGGACCTTCCTCCTGGTGTCTGATAACGCTTGTGCTCCTCAGTCCTCCAGCGGCACACCCTCTCACTCTTAGCTTCTTGTGCCTCTTGCTCCCAGCTCCTCACACTCACACCACAAACTGAAGTGAGCTCCTTTTTAAAACCCAGGTGCCCTGATTAGCCTGCCTTAATTGATTCTAGAAGCTTCTTCTTAATTGGCTCCAGGTGTCCTAATTAGCCTGCCTGCCTTAACTGGTTCTAGCAGGTTCCTGATTACTCTAGTGCAGCCCCTGCTCTGGTCATTCAGGGAACACTTCCTGGATCCCAATAGGTCTGGTCATTCAGGGAACAGAAAACTACTCATTCAGTGACCAGTATATTTGCCCTCTACCAGACTCCTGTATCCCACTGGTCTGGGTCTGTCACATATCCCTCCCCCCTGCTCAACGCCAAGGGTTGGGCAGCTTGGGACGCCAGACAGTGCACACGTGACAAGCCATCGGCGTTGCCATGACGGCTCCCTGCTTTGTGTTGCACACGGAACTGGAAAGGTTGGAGGGATAAGAACCATCTGGTCACCCTTGTGTTCTTCTCCTTGTTCTGCTGCATCCATTGAAGAGGGGCATGGTCAGTCATGAGGACAAATCTGCACCCGAGCAGGTAGTAGCGCAATGTTTCCATGGCCCATTATACAGCGAGGCATTCTCTCTCCACCACTGCATATTTTTCTTCCCTTGGAAGGAGTTTCCGACTGAGGTATAGAATTGGGTGTTCCTCCTCCCCAACCATCTGTGATAGAACGGCCCCCAACCCTACTTCCGATGCATCCGTCTGCAGGATAAACTCCTTGGTGAAATCAGGGGCTATCAGTACAGGGTTACTGCAGAGGGCAGTCCATAGGTCTGTGAATGCTTCCCCTGCTGTGTCAGACCATCTCACCAGATCAGGTTCATGGGCTTTCACTAGGTCTGTCAGGGGGCTTGCCCTTGTGGCAAAGTGGGGGATAAATCATCAGTAATACCCCACCGCACCTAGGAACGCCCAGACTTGTTTCTTGCAACCTGGTCGGGGACAATTTTGGATGGCCTCTAACTTGTTCACTTGGGGTTTTACCAAACCTTTCCCCTCAATGTAGCCAAGATATTTGGCCTTTGTAAACCCTACAGCGCACTTGGCAGGGTTTGCTGTAAGGCCAGCTTGCCTGAAGGTATCGAGGACAGCCTCCACCTTCTCCAGGTGGGTTTCCCAGTCTGGGGTATGAATGACCACATCGTCCAAGTAGGCAGCAGCATAACTGTTATGCGGGCATAATACCTTGTCCATGAGGCGCTGGAAGGTAGCTGGGGTCCCATGTAGTCCAAAAGGGAAGACAGTATATTGAAAAAGACCCTCTGGTATAGAGAACGCAGTCTTTTCCTTTGCGTCTTCTGCAAGGGGAATCTGCCAGTACCCCTTTGTCAAGTCTAGGGTAGTCAAATACCGGGCATTACCCAGACGGTCCACAAGCTCATCTATGCGAGGTATGGGGTATGTGTCGAACTGGGATATTTCGTTTAGTCGCCGGAAGTCATTGCAAAATCTTGTGGTGCCATCAGGTTTGGGCACCAGCACGATTGGGCTGGACCACTGACTGTGGGATTCTTCGATGATCCCCAACTCCAGCATTTTTTTTACTTCTGCTTTTATTTCCTCCCTTTTTGCCGCTGGCACCCGATAGGGCCTCATTGTTACTCTGACCCCAGGGTTCGTGACGATATGGTGATATGTCTCAGTTGTTCGACCTGGTTTTGTCGAGAACACATCTTGGTTCCGGAAGATCATCTCAGACACCTCATTCTTCTGGTCTGGTGTTAAATCAGGAGACACTCTCACCTGTTTGGAAGGCTTGTTTTCCTGGGTTAGGTCTTTTTGGACCGTTGTGCATGCCTCTTGTGCATGCCAGGGTTTCAGAAGGTTAATGTGATAAATCTGTTCTTGTTTTCTGCGTCCTGGCTGCCGCACCTTGTAGGTTACTTCCCACACGGGTTCAACCACTTCATAGGGCTCCTGCCATTGGGCCAGAAGCTTGCTTTCTGCCGTGGGTACCAACACCAGAACCCAATCCCCTGGTTGGAACTGTCGCACTTTTGCCTGGTGATTGTAATGGGTTCGCTGAGCCTCTTGTGCCTTCTCCAAATGTTCCTGTACAATAGGGGTAACCCGGGCTATCCGGTCTTGCATCTGCATTACATGCTCTATTATATTTCTCCCCTCATTGGGTTCCTCTTCCCAGATCTCTCTGGCGATATCTAGTATGCCACGGGGGTGACGCCCGTATAATAACTCGAAGGGGGAAAACCCAGTTGAGGCCTGAGGTACCTCCCGGATAGCGAACATAAGGTAGGGTAGTAGGGTGTCCCAATCCTTCCTGTCCCGACTTACCACTTTCCTTATCATAGCCTTGAGGGTTCGGTTAAACCTTTGTACCAACCCATCAGTCTGCGGATGGTAGACCAAAGTTCTCAGGGTATGTATATGGAGCAGCGTACAGGTCCTTCATTAACTTCGACATAAATGGGGTTCCTTGGTCAGTTAATATCTCCTTCGGTAGCCCCATTCGGGCAAAGATCCCCACCAGCTCTTTGGCTATAGTTTTAGAGGCCGCGTTCCGCAGGGGTACGGCTTCTGGGTAGTGAGTAGCATAGTCCAAAACAACACGTATATATTGGTGGCCCTGAGCCGTCTTCTCCAGGGGTCCCACTAGGTCCATGGCTATTCACTCGAAGGAGACCTCTATGATGGGAAGGGGTACTAAAGGTGCCCTCAAGTGGGGACGGGGACTGTGCAGCTGACACTCCGGGCAGGAGGCACAGTACCTCCGCATTTCTTCATGTACTCCGGGCCAGAAGAACCGTCTAGGACTCGTGCCAGGGTCTTCTCTACCCCCAAATGCCCCCCAAAAAGATGACTATGAGCAAGACTTAATACAGCGTTCTAGTATTTTTGAGGCACTAGGATCTGCTGTACCTTCTGCCCCTGTACTGGTGCAACCCGGTATAAGAGATCCTTCTTCATTTATGAAGTAGGGTCCTGGTCCCAGAGTTTTCCCTTCCGCGGGGACCCCATCTATTTCAGTCACTTCCTTCCTAATGTTGTCATACCTTGGGTCTTCTGCTTGGTCCCGTCCAAAATTTCCTCTCCCGGGACTAATCTGCCCAAGATCTAGGGGCCAGTCTCTGTTGCCTCTACTGGTTCAGAAGTATTAGGGTGGGGGTCAGACTCAGGTGCTTCTCCCTCCTGCATGGCCTCCTTTTCAGCTGCACGGGTCCGCCTACCTACAAGAGCGACCCTCTGGCTTTGGGTCAGTAATCGGGTTCCAAAGGCCTTAGCTGCCCTTCTTTCCCTTTTTGTCTTTCTACCCTGTCTGGGAGTGGAGAACAAATCTGGGGATATTTCAGAGAAGATTGGGGGTTGACAGTCTGCTGTGGATGCCTCACCAATTTTAGGGTCCCCATCTTTCTCCAATCCCCCTACTGGGAGTAAGTTTCCAAACCCTGGGAAGTCCCTCCCTATGAGCACCGGGTATGGGAGTTTAGGGACTACACCTACTGCTACCTCAGTAGTGTTCCCTTGGATCTCGATTTTTACTGGGATGGTGGGGTAGTAACTAACTGTCCCATGGACACGTGTTATCCCCGTACGTTTAGCCTGCAGCAGCTGACTACGCTTCACGAGCTTCCCTGAGATAAGCGTGATAGCACTCCCCGAATCAACCAGTGCCGTGGTTCCTACCACATTTAGTTTCACTGATCTGGTATACATATGTGGGGTTAGTGAGACCCCCACAAGGTAGATTAGGGAGCATGCATCTGCCCAGTTCCCCAGGTTACATTGCATAGGCTCCTCAGCATTGGGACACTGTGCAGCTATGTGTCCCCACGCCCCACAGGCATAACATCTGTATGGAGCCCTAGTCTCTTGGTTTGGGCAGTCTAACATCACGATCCTCTTCTCCCTCAGTGCTCCGACTCTTTGTGGCCTCTGATGGGCCTTCAGCCTCTCTCTTTTTCCACCTGGGCCCTCCTGGTGGCCCAGTCACCCAAACTTTAGGGCTTGGTGCTGCTAGTTTAACCTGGGGTGCCTCTTCCTTAACTGGTTGGGTCAGCTCCCTCGCTGTCCTTCGCCTCTCTACAAGGGCAACAACCTCGTAATAGGTGGCGGGTTCGTTCTGGCTTACCCAGGCACGAAGGTCTGGCGGTAGTCCCCTCATGTATTGGTCGATGACCAGAATCTCTAGAATCTCTTCCGGACTCCGGGACTCTGTTTGCAACCACTTTCGTGCGAGATGGATGAGGTTATACAATTGGGACCACGGGGTTTTGTCTTCCTGGTACCTCCAACCGTGATACCGCTGGGCCCGCACTGCGGTCGTTACCCCAGATCTGGCCAGGATCTCTGCTTTCAGCTGGGGGTAGTCTGCTGCAGCCTCTTCAGGCAGATCATGGTAGGCCTTTTGGGCCTCCCCACACAGGAATGGGGCAAGGATGCCAGACCACTGATCTCGAGGCCAGGCCTCCCGTAGGGCTGTCCTCTCAAAGGCCAGAAGGTATGCCTCTACATCATCCTCCCACGTCATTTTCTGCAGCCAATGGCTGGCCCATATGAGCCGCATCCCATCATGGTCGCTTTTCAGCTCTGTAAGGGTCTTTACCTGGTTTACCAGTTCCCGCAACATAGCTCGGTCTTGGGCAGCCTGGTCCATCAGCAGGCGATTAGTCTCTTGCTGCAGCTGCACTGCCTCCTGTTGGTCAGCTGCCTGGACACGGGTAGCCTCCTGCTGAGCCACCGTAGCTTGTATCAGTGCCCGTACTATGTCATCCATTGTGGTGGGGAAAAAAAAAAACTTTTTTTTTTTAAATCACCCTCCTTTTTCCGACGCGCTGTGCACACCAGATCCCACCCCTGGCACCAGTTGTGGGAAAGTTCCTTCTCTATCTTGGTGGGTCCTGCACTTATTGGCGGATTTTCTTGCCTCAGAGATTCACCATGTGGGTTGGGGAACAGCCCAGAGACCCTTCCCTCTGGAGAACCCAGAGTCCAGGTCAATTGGGAGGTTTGGGGGGAACCCGGTCCCACCCTCTGCTCCGGGTTCCAGCCTAGGGCCCTGTGGACTGCAGCTGTCTATAGTGCCTCCTGTAACAGCTGCATGACAGCTACAACTCCCTGGGCTACTTCCCCATGGCCTCCTCCAAACACCTTCCTTATTCTCACCACAGGACCTTCCTCCTGGTGTCTGATAACGCTTGTGCTCCTCAGTCCTCCAGCAGCATACCTTCTCACTCTCAGCTCCTCACACTCGCACCACAAACTGAAGTGAGCTCCTTTTTAAAACCCAGGTGCCCTGATTGGGTTCCTCCAGAGGGGAGGTCTCTGGGCTGTTCCCCAACCCACATGGTGAATCTCTGAGGCAAGAAAATCCACCAGTAAGCGCAGGATCCACCAACGTAGAGGAGGAACTTTGTCACAATATCTACCCAAGTGCTTTTGGCTCCAAGTGTTCAAAAAAATAATAATCTCATTTACATCTTCTCAGCATTTACTAGTTTAAATGTGTGTGTGTGAGAGAGAGAGAAAGAGAGAGAGCGAGTGCGCACACACCTTCTGAGGGAAAACTAAATCAAATAAATGAGGTTTTTTGCATTTAGTTGAAAATACAGTGAGTTTTTATGAGTGAGCTCTGTAGTCTTGGTCCAGTTCCATCTCCTGTACATAGGAATCTTGCCACATTGATCAACAGTTTCTCAGAGTGAAAAGGAACAAATGAGCGTTCATTTAGAACAAAATTAAGATGTTGAGAAAAAAATTAAAGCACCAAAGGATATGAAGAGAAGAAAGTCTTTGTGTCTATGCATCAATGCAGGACTCTGGGTAATAAACAAGAGGAATTGGATTTTCTTATTTATGAAGATAAATTCAACCTAATTGGAAATACTGAAACCAGGTGGGAAGATTCGCATGATCAGAATATTAAAATCAATGGTTATTTCCTATTTAGTATAGATCAAATGGGTAAAATGGGAGAGGGAGTAGCATAGTATCAAAAATGGCAATATCTGTTTTGGACTCACTGACAAGTTGGACACAAATTATCTTGAATGCTTATGAATCAGTGTTCTGACAGATAAAGCCAAGACAGGGTTTTAACTGTTGTCTGCTATAGACCAGCGAATCGTGTTAAAGAACAGGATGACTGGCTCATTAATTACCTATTTTATCATGGGGGACTTCAATCTGGGTGACACATGCTGGAGGTCTCATGATACAAGGTCTTCCGAATTTCTAAAAATTATAGATGATTTACTAGCTCAAAACATGTTTCAACACAGTCTATATTGTACTTCATCTTGACATGGAGGAATTGATCACAGATCTGAAAGTTAGTGGTTGCTTAGATGCCAGTGATCATAACTTGATCACATTTGTTGAGTGCAAACAGAATAAAATCCAAAGCTGTAATATATATATGTGGTGCATTAAAAGTGCCCATTTCACAAAGGTGAAAACAATTATGAACCAAATCAGTTGGGAGAAATATTTATATAGAAAAATGTGAATGATGATTGGGAAATATTTAAGACTATTTTCCTAGCTGCCCCCAAATTCCCAATGCTATAATCAAGGCAGAAAGGCTACTTATTAGAAGTTAGGAATGATAGAAAATTGATAAGAGAAGCCCCTCCCCCACCCCAAAAAAAAGAGAGAGAGAGAAAATCAAGCAGAAATTTAAGTCCATCAGAGTTAAGGAATTTAAGTATATTACAAACAAAATTAATCCTCAAAACGTGTCGGTCCATTACAACAAATAAATAGTAGAATCATCAATAATAATTCAGGAAAGTCAGAAGTGTCCAATAAGTATTTCTCTTTGGTATTTGGAAACAGCAGGATGATGTATTCATATCTGATGATGATGATGATTGATGATGTAAACTTTTTTCCATTCCAACAGTAATTCAGAAACATGTTGAACAGCAGCTACTAACGTTACACATTTGTTATAGCAGCAGGTCCTGATAAACTGCCCAAGAGTTTTAGAAGAGCTGTCTGAAGAATTATTGGAACCTGAAACTATGTGGACAAGCCAGGAAGGCATCTCTTGCACTTTGTATATTCAGATCCAATCCACAGTGAGCTTACCTGGTAAAGAGTTTGAAAAGTAAGTTTTGGGCCATTTAACAGAGGTGGCATCTGTGTAAAAGTCTCCCAAAAAAGAGCTTTGCGAATTTAGTTTGCGCTCATAATGCCTACCAAATTCTCTATACAAATCATCATAGACCCTGACCCAATAAAAGCAGGATGGAAAATATCCCCTGGAAGACATAAAACACAATCGCTGGATGGCATCAATTGATAGCTGTCATCTTACTTCATGACATGCTAGATTTGGTTTGGAACAGAACATCATGGAGGTGCATAATGCATTAGATGGTCTCTACTCTGTCCAAGCAATGGTATAAGAGCTAACCTAAGTTCTCCTGCATTTGAAACCTGGCATGTTTGAAAGTTTTTTGCATAGTGAATAGGAAGGGATATGATTCACATTATTCTTATGTATTTGTCTAACAGTAATATTTCACTTACAAATAGTGTCTTGAAAATGAGGATCCCAAAGTATTTTCCAATTAGTCACACTAGTGGGAAAGTGACATTGTTGATGGATGGGGATACCAATGTACATACATGTTAAGTGTCTTGCTTGAAGCAAGAGAAGAAAATGCAATTAGAAGTCACTTTTTCAGAAACATTAGTAACATGTCATTATTAAAAGACAACTCATCTGGACTAAATTTTACTGTAAAACCAATTGTGTCCCTTTAAAAAACACATAAGAAAGCTCTTAACATGCAACCCAAACCCACAGTTTATATTTCTTTATATAATATAAACTACCATATAAGCATTCAGTTCTTTTGAACAGCCACACAAAATCAGCTTTACCTCTTCATAAAATATCATTGGCAATGGTTCTTTTAAGAGCCACACAGAACCAGTCTAGCTTAGTGCCTTTATAAATTATCGCAGGTAATGACCCTTTAACAAGCCACATAAATGAATATCACCTCTTAAAAATGCCAAAGCACTGAATAATCCCTTAAAATATCATTAAAAAGAGAAGCAAAACAACATACTTTTATCTTTTTAGCCTGTTGACAACAGTTTCTTGCCTCTTTGGAGGAATCAATTCTTCCTGTCTTGATTGCTGTTTTATTGCCTTATTTTCAGTCCCCTAGCAGTGTTAGTCCTTTTATCTACTGAGCAGTTGGTAGCCTTCATTATTTTGATACCAATATGGCTTTAAAATGTTCTGTCCCATTACTGGCTGTAGTGAGACTGGAACCCTTGATCACATCTCCAGGGTTGAACACTTTAGCCACATGCTTTTGGCAGTCATGAGGAAACGTAGCTTGCAGCATTGAAAGGAACTCAGGCTATCATAAAACTGTGCATCACCAAAACAGCCTCTAACCCTGTGCCATGCAAGCAGACAGTGCTACCTTCAAATTTAATAGTAATTAGAAAGTCTTTTGCTTGTCTGTTTTCTTCTAATGACTGTATCCATTCTTTCCCTTCCTCATATATAGAGCCAAATCCCATGACATTTACTCAGATTGAGCAGCCCTTTATGCCATAAATTGTTGCATTGACTTCAGTGGGACTAGTAGACCGAGTGAGTGATGGTATTAGAATCTTCCCATAGTGTCATTGTCCGTAGAGTGGAAATAGGACAGCAGGACCCACGATCAAGAGAGGAGGTCACAATATGAATGTTTATTTTGGGGACAGGGTCAGTAAGGTCTGAAGTGAGATTGGAACATCAAAGCAAGCCTGACACCTCTGACTAATAATCAAGTTTGGAAAAATCCAGCAAGTGACTAATTTTGAGAGGTCTCTCAAACATTTTAGGTATCACATATATAATGGTGCAACCAATAAAAATAGCATCTGTCTAGATTTAGGTTGAAATCCATTCTCTGTGGCCAGTTTCTCATATTTACTCATGCGTAGTAGCATCTTACTCCACAAGTAGTCCCATTGACTTCAGTGCGACCACTCATGGAGTAAAGTACTATGCCATGTTAGTAGGGGCATCAGAAACTGCCTGTATGCAAATTACATGTCAGAAGCAGTTCAGTGGTATTAAATAACTGGTATAGTACAGCTTCATCTAAGCTAAGATGTCTATCAGCTAAAGGCAGGACACATCCAAATTCATTGTTTGAGCAGTCTATAATATGAAAAGAAAAATGATACAGGTTGATACTGGAGTGCATATTGGTATCTTTATAAGGTCATAAACCTTCAAGCCAAGTCGTGTCCTGCTGTTTGAAAAAAATAAACTCACAAGAAGGTCAGAAACTATGAATTTCCTCTTGTTCAATTTCCACTAATCATCACCTTGGCAGGGAATGGTTTATTTCCGCCCATAGACTTCCCTTGAAGGAGCAACCAGTCCCCCCTACATAGGAAAATCACAGCTATTGTGTACAGAGGGCCAATGTAGTTTTGCAGAGATGTAGTGCATCTATGGTACAACCAGTATCTCCAAAGTCATTCTGTTAGTGCTCTGACTCAGCCTGAGCTGATGTCAGATTCCACACAAGATAATGCTTCTAGCCAGGAGCAGAATAAAGCAATGTTCAATTTTGTTAGTATAAGTTCTCCTTCTAGTAGTGAAAATGTTACTTAGCATGTGTAACTGAAATGCTGCAAAATAAAATGAGAGAGATGGGTTCAATGTGACCGGCTCCTATATTACTCAGCAAGAGGAAGCCGCAGAAAACCATCCTTCCAGAGTCAACTCCCTAATTCCAGCCAGAACCTCTGAAATATGGGAATCATGCATGGACACTCCAGACAGTTTGGATTGAGAGAGAAGGCTTTGGTGGGTAGGCTTTGCCTGTTCCTTCCCACAAAATTTGGCCCATTTTGTGGATCTTCTGTAGTTTTCTTGCATTAGCGCAGGAATGTAATGTTGCTCATGTCAATTTCTAAAGAGGTTTTAAAGTTCATTTTCACTGTATTTATCCTACACTGTTTACAGTATCTTCAATCTCACTTTCCTCCAATCAATTTGTTATTGGGGGGGAAGGGGGTGAAAGCTAAAATGTATCCCAGTGAAAGAATTTTTCCTTCATATGCCATCTATAAACTTGCTTTCATTGATAAAGTCAGTAAGCATGTTATCAGATATCAAAGAATGGATTTAAAACCTATGCAACAACCAAAACCAATGAGTGTAGATAAAAGCGAATACTCCATGTTGATCCTGTGCAGATATTTATGGCAGTCTTGTTTATCTGCTTGATTAATGGGCGTTCACAAAGCCACAGTGTGCACGTTTTTTCCAACATGCTTGGTGGGGTGTTGTTTTTATACTACTGTCAAGCATATGACACTA
The DNA here is from genome assembly GCF_011386835.1 of Chrysemys picta bellii. Classification (NCBI taxonomy): domain Eukaryota; kingdom Metazoa; phylum Chordata; order Testudines; family Emydidae; genus Chrysemys; species Chrysemys picta. The sequence goes on along the minus strand of NC_088798.1, from coordinate 46,325,196 downwards.
CTGCCTAAACTGGTCACACAATGTACCAAACATTACTCATTCTCAGTATATATCTTTTCTGTTTCTTAGCCGTCTCTCGTTTCTTCCTCAATTGCTCCATCACTCGGCCCAGACTCCTAATTCCTCCCTTCCTCATTTTCAAAAAGAGCACATTGCTTCCACCATCCTAACCCTCCATTCAGAACTCCCCTGCAAAGAGCTCTGTTCGACCCACATGCTTAGTTCCCTTACATACAATAATCCATTGGTGTATCAAATTGTCTGACTCCTTATTATCACCAGCTAATATCGCCTCTCAGACCTGATCCAATTTTCAGATGGATCTGTCTCTAATCTCCTAAATTTGTCATTCTGGCAAACTCACCTTCCAGTGCTCTTCTGTAGCCTGAGTGAAGTCAAAAAATGGTATCAGTGCGGGGGAAGTTTCACAGGAGCACAGAGAAATATCAGTAAGGGTTTCTAGCAACTGAAGAGCAGATCAGGTAGAGTGAATTTAAGATTTCATCCTAAAAATGTCTTCTGGTCCTCCATGCTGTTTGAAAGCATCTCTGATCCTCAGACTAGTTATGGCCATCCAGCATCTTGACAGATGAAAAGAAACACAACCAAGTTAGTCAGTTAGTGGTGCTTAACAGTAGTGAGGGAGACCTATTCATGAGCGGCAGACCTTCCCACAGCATCTACAGGTTCACTCACCGGATAGAGATTGGCGCACATTCTTCTTCCTGGCTCACGTGTGGGCCTCATCCTGGGCTCTCTGTTTACTCTCCACAATGACTGCACTAGCCTTGACCTGGCTTCTCCAGACTGAGTGGTTTTAGGCAGGGTTCTCCCAGTTGGCAATGGGAATTCTGAAATTCTTGAGCCCTTGCTTTGCCTTGTCACTGTATCGAAGCTTTGGCCTTCCTCTGCATTGCAGGTAGTTCTTGAGTTGGCCTTCAGCAGATGATCTTGAGACATATGCTGCATGTGTCCCAGCCAGCAAAGCCTGTGAGCGTCCAGCACAGTCTGCATAGACTGTAGGCTAGTTCTCTCAAGAATCTTATTGTTAGTAATTTGTTGGTCCCAAGTGACTCCAAGGATTTTTCTAACACAGCGAAGGTGGAAGCTGTTCAGTCTCTGCTCCTGCTTGGAGTATGTGACCCAGCTTTCACAGCTATAAAGGAGGGTACTGATGACACACACCTTTGTGCTCAGGATTATCAGCTTGTTGCTCCAGACTTGTGAGGTAAGTTTGCCAAAGGTGGCAGAGGCTTTGCCAATTCTCACATCAAGTTCTCTATCAAGGCTAAGTGAGCTGGTTAGAGTTAAGACAAGATAGCAGAAATGATCCACGTTGTCCAGAGTTTCATTACTGATGTAGATTTTAGGTGGGATGTTGGTGCCCTGTGAAATGACAACTGTTTTCTTGATACTGATTACAATGCCCAACTTGATACTGTTAGAAAACATCTTTGATCCTCAGACTAGCTACCTTACCTACAAAACACATTTGGAGCAGCCAGTTTCCTGGAGTTTTCCACCTGGGAATGAACCAATACCCTTACAGGACTGCTATCTAATGTGTTATTGGATTTTTGTGTCCATAGTTGATACCTAGACTCATTCTTGGTAGGCTTCTTGAAAATATCACAAATAAACTTCAGGTAACATTTCCAAAAGTCTCCCAATTACTTAGGGCCCTAAGTCCCATTTCAAATGTGATTTAGGTGCTTCAGCGATAATGCTGTGTTTGGAAAATTTTATACTTTACCTCCTTTGGCCTGGTTCCTTTGTATTCTAATCCTCATCAATGGACTATGGATTTTGAGGTATATTTTCAGACAGGCTGAGAACTGGTGTCCCTGCTTGGGGTGCATTTTATGGCCACAAAGAAAAAAGCCCACTTTTTTTGCACATGCAATTGAACTTTAGATGCAAATTTCTCCCACATACAATAATTCACTGGATTATCAATTTGTGTTGGACTGGGACTCAGGACACCTGAATTCAAATTCTGCTTTACCACTGCTTTAATGGGTGATCTTGCTTTAATGGGCAAGTCACTTTCTTCCTGGTGCCTTTAGTTTCCTTGTCTGTAAAATAGAGATAGTGATCTCGACTTCCTTTTGTAAAGTGTTTTGAGATCTGTGGATGAAAAAGGCTGTATCAGATGTGGTGGTGGTATGATTAACCTTCTTGGATCTGATTCAGTTTTCAAATATTAGACATTTAATTACCTATCTTGCATCCACACTCAAGTAGCTAGACAAATATTAGAGTTGGAGGGGAAAAAAGTGTTGTTGTTTTTTAAAAAACATAGGAAAATTCATATTGTACCTGCAAATATCCATGAAAGTTCACTAGCTCAATAAGTCTGGTAAATAATGGGGGAAATGTTAATTCAATAATTTAATTTTAAATTAATGTGGAATTAGTTTGAATACTATTTGTCAAATAACTTATTAACCAGCTTTATTTCACGCAGAACTACCACTATTTGTGCCTGCAATTCAACTATGGGTGCAAAAATATGGGTGTGATTTTGTTTTAAGCAGGTCTAAATTGTGCCTGCAAAAGGGAGACCAGGCATTTAGAAATGTGCCCTTATACCCTTGAGTTGCATGCCCATCAGGTGGCTTCCCTCACTGGCTTGGGTTTAATCTAAGTTTTTAATTCTTCAAAATGTATATTTTATTGTTGCAATACCAGTGTGCTTACAGCTGTTGGATGCTATTCCATGAAAATGACTGACTGGCTGTATTTTCCTTTCTTTTTTAAAACAGCAGTGACCTACTTAATCCATTCAGTGAAACTATGTGCTGAACTTTTCAGAGCTGAAGTGAAAAACTGAATTGGTAACTCTACTCACAGGCTTCAACTGGAATGATTTAACTGGCTAAGAAGACAACATATGAGGTAAAATGAAGGAAAACTTTTTGGGGCAGATTCTCTTTTCACTTACACCCCCCCCCCCCCCCCCAACGAATCCCAGGTAACTCCACTGATGTAAACGTTATGCCAGTTCTAAAGTGGTGTAAGTGAGTGGAGAATCAGGCCATTTGAGTTTTGGAGGTGACTGACTAAATCCTCAACTGATCAAGTGCTTTGTTGAATGTACACAGCTTGCTCTGTAAAGCTGTAGAGAATTTTATCTTTTTTGAAAGAATATATTTTCTGTTCAAGGGAGATAGCATAAAAAAATTACTTCCAGCTTAAATCAATATTTCCCTTGACCAAATTGATAAACAATACTTAATGCAAACAGTGAAGAAATAATGGACAGTGACTAGGTCAGCAAAACTTCAGACAAGTAAATTGTCTGAATTTTTGATGAAAATGTGTTTTTCCCTTTTAACTGTGGTTTGATTCCCTAAAACAGTGTTGCTGTGGAACTACCCATGGGAAACTTGAGTAAATTATTTGATCAACAGCACATTGAAGAGACCAGATAGATGAGTAATATTTTATTAAACCAATTTCTGCTGGTGAGAGAGACAAGCTTTTGAAAGACTCCCATTGACTTCATTGAGATTTTGAATTAGGTACATAGGACTCTGTGCTCCTTCCTCCACCCCTCCTCCACGGCTCCACCTTCCTTAAGTGAAGGAAGAATAATCCAGTAAAACTGTGCCTTAAGACACAAAAGAGAAGTAGTAGCAGTTTTATGGCATATTAATCCCGTCCTCCTAATCCCTCCACGGATATACTGTGGGTCTCTGAAGTGGTAGAGACTGTACCAGGGAGGGAAGTGAAAACACTGAGATGGTTGCTTGTGAAACCATCCAGTCTTAAGTAACCCTTCTTATCTATAAAACTGAAAATCAGAGCTGGCTAAAAATTTCCTGTCAAAACTGTTTTTGATGGAAAATTGGGTTTTTGACCAAACTATTTTTTTTCTTTTGTGAACAAATTGTTTCTCATGGAAAATATTGACTTGAGAAACCAGACACATGAAAAGCTAAAACATTTTGACTCAAAACTTCTGTTTGGAAATGCCATTGTAGTGTCTCCCAGGAATTGTTTGGGTTCCTCTTGCCTCCGTTCTTTCCTCTGATGCAACACGGTGGTTCAGAAAGGAGACCCTGGTGAATCATAGGAGATATAGGCCTGGTCTACACTAGGCGTTTATGTCGAAGTTAGCGCCGTTACATCGAATTAACCCTGCACCCGTCCACACTGCGATGGTATTTAGTTCGACATAGAGGTCTCTTTAATTCGACTTCTGTACTCCTCCCCGACGAGGGGAGTAGCGCTAAATTCGACATGGCCATGTCGAATTAGGCTAGGTGTGGATGGAAATCGACGCTAATAGCTCCGGGAGCTATCCCACAGTGCACCACTCTGTTGACGCTCTGGACAGCAGTGCGAGCTCGGATGCTCTGACCAGCCACACAGGAAAAGCCCCGGGAAAATTTGAATTGGAATTCCTTTTCCTGTCTGGCCAGTTTGAATCTCATTTCCTGTCTCGACATCGTGGCGAGCACAGCAGCACTGGCAACGATGCAGAGCTCTCCAGCAGTGATGGCCGTGCAGTCTGGGAATAGAAAGAGAGCCCCAGCATGGACTGATCGTGAAGTCTTGGATCTCATCGCTGTGTGGGGCGATGAGTCCGTGCTTTCCGAGCTGCGATCCAAAAGAAGGAATGCAAAGATCTACGAGAAGATCTCTAAAGACATGGCAGAGAGAGGATACAGCCGGGATGCAACGCAGTGCCGCGTGAAAATCAAGGAGCTGAGACAAGGCTACCAGAAGACCAAAGAGGCAAACGGACACTCCGGATCCCATCCCCAGACATCCCGTTTCTACGAGGCACTGCATTCCATCCTCGGTGCGGCCGCCACCACTACCCCACCAGTGACCGTGGACTCTGAGGATGGGATACTGTCCACGGCCGGTTCCTCGGACATGTTAGGGGACGGGGAAGATGAGGAAGGAGATGAGGAGGGCGAGGCAGTCGGCAGCTCTCACAACGCTGATTTCCCCGACAGCCAGGATCTCTTCATCACCCTTACAGAGATCCCCTACGAAGCGTCCCCAGCCGTTACCCCGGACACAGAATCTGGTGAAGGATCAGCCAGTAAGTGTTGTAAACATCTAAACATTTATTTTTAACAAAACAGGAATATTAACAATTAAAAGAATGGGTTGTTCATGATTAGTGTGCCCTAGGCGCTTAACGGTTTAGTAATGGGCAGTGCAAGTTTTGAAAAGAAATCTAGCAATGTCCGGTTTTCAGTGATTGTCCTGCACAAGCCGCTCTACTGTTTATTCCCTGCTACTGCAGCTACAGTAAAATGCGGTCTATGTGTCCGGGGATAGAGCAGTAATCCTCGTGGGACATCTCGATGAAGCTCTCCTGGAGGTAATTTGAAAGCCGTTGCATGAGGTTCTTGGGGAGAGTGGCCTTATTGGGTCCTCCGAAGTACGACACGTTGCCGCGCCACGAGATTATCAAGTACTCGGGGATCATTGCTCTGCACAGCAGGGCGGCATACGGCCCTGGTCTTTGGAGGCTTTCCCGGAGCATTCTCTCTTTGTCGCTCTCGGAGATCCTCATCAGGGTGATGTCGGCCATGGTGACCTGCTTTTAATTAGGTAGGGGAATGTTAGTGTTGGGACTGCTTTCCCGTTCCTTTACAGAACTGTAACCGCTGGTTTGCAGCCACGTGGTGGAGGCGGGAGAGGGGCAGCCGAAAGGGATCGTTCCCGGGGACAGCCGCATGGGGGTGGGACAGGGGCAGAGTTCCCGCTTGCCGGATTGCTGGCAGCAGGGACTGACATTGCTTTAAATGTGAAATGAGGCCAGTGGTAATATAAAAGTTTTAAACTGCCACAAGTGTACGGCTTACCATGTCTGCCTGCAACAGAAATTCCGTTGTGCTGCCTCGCTTCTCAAATGTGCTGTTCAAGAACCCAGGCACTGAATGCGAAGGCCGAGAATTCGACCTTGTGCTGAGTGCGCATGTGAAAGGTGCTGTGCATGGTCTTGTTCACAGAGAAAGACTATGTTCTTTGTTCACAACTACATTTTTCTTTCTGAGGAATTCACTCCCTTTTTCCCATTTCCACAGCCCCGTCTGCGACTGTCTCACAACCTAGCCTGGAATCACACTCCCAGAGGCTAGCGCGGATTAGGCGTAGGAAGAAGAGGACACGGGAGGACATGTTCTCTGAGCTTATGGCCTGTTCCCAAGCCCAGGCAGCACAGCAGACCCAGTGGCGGGAGAACTTGACCCGAATGCACCAAGCCAACATGGATCGGGAGGAGAGGTGGCGGCAGGAAGACCAGCAGGCGACTCAAACGCTGCTTGGACTACTGAGGGAGCAAACGGACACGCTCCGGCGCCTTGTGGATGTTCTGCAGGAACGGAGGCAGGAGGACAGAGCCCCGCTGCAGTCCATCTCTAACCGCCCTCCCCCGCCACCAAGTCCCATACCCACCTCACCCAAAGTGCAAAGAAGGAGAGGCGGCAGAGTCCCTGCTAAGTCTCACTCCACCCCTGCAGAGAGCTCTAGTAGCAGAAGGCTCTCATTTCCCAAAATTTGAAAAGTTCTTTCCTTCCCGCCTGACACAAGCCCACGTCCAAGTTTCACCTCCCAATGCCATGTGTAGTTGATAATAAAAAATTTGTTTCTGTTAACTACTGTTTCAATCATGTTCTTTTGGAGGAGGAGGGGAAAGGGGGTTGGTAATTGGACAGGACAGTCTCCTTTGGCAGGGTACATAGTCGGGGGCAGGCACAGCAGCAGGGCACATACACAGTGCAGTGATGCAGTGACTAGTTACCCCGGTTAGTCTGGGAGGTTGTTTTGATGTAATGTTGGGGGGGGGTGGGTTGCTCTGTGACTTTGTGGCGGGGGAGGGCAGTTACAGATCTTAAGCGCCGGTCCTTAGGCAGGATCACAGAGCCACACAGCATGGGATCTGTAACCGTCCTCCCCCTGCCACAAAGTCACATAGACCCCCCATACACACAGTCCCGATCAGGAGGGGTGACAGGCTCCGTTGAAACAAGCATCCCACCGCAGCGGAGCCTGTCAATCCTTGAGTTTAGAAGCTGCATTCGCGTCACAACACTACACCCGCTCCGCACCACAGTCTGCGTCCCAGTTTTAAAAAATTCCCGCGAAAACAGTATTAAAGAAAACGGTGTGCTTTAACAAAGTAGAACTATTTTTATTTCGACACGTGTGTTGGAGGGGGGGTGAAGGGGGTATGTAACTGGATAGGATAGTCAACATTAACTGGGTAAAGAAACGGGGGCAGGTTTAGCTTCTCAGTACACAAACTTTAAAGTCACAGGTTACCCTGCTCACTCAGGAACTTTGCTTTCAAAGCCTCCCGGATGCACAGCGCTTCCCGCTGGTCTCTTCTAATCGCCCGGCTGTGAGTAATCAGCAGCCAGGCTATTTTCCTCAACCTCCCACCCCGCCATAAAGGTCTCCCCCTTGCTCTCACAGAGATTGTGGAGCACACAGCAAGCTGCTATAACAATGGGGATATTGGTTTCGCTGAGATCACAGCGAGTCAGTAAGCTTCTCCATCTCCCCTTGAGACGGCCAAAAGCACACTCCACCACCATTCTGCACTTGCTCAGCCGGTAGTTGAAGAGTTCTTTTTCAGTGTCCAGGGCGCCAGTATAGGGTTTCATGAGCCAGGGCATTAGAGGGTAGGCTGGGTCCCCGAGGATGACTATAGGCATCTCCACATCCCCAACAGTTATTTTGTGGTCCGGGAAGTAAATACCTTGTTGCAGCCGTCTAAACAGACCAGAGTTCCTGAAAACACAAGCGTCATGAACCTTGCCCGGCCATCCGACGTAGATGTTGGTAAAACGTCCCCTGTGGTCCACCAGTGCTTGCAGCACCATGGAAAAGTAGCCCTTTCGGTTAATGTACTGGGTGGCCTGGTGGTCCGGTGCCAGGATAGGGATGTGAGTTCCATCTATGGCCCCACCGCAGTTTGGGAATCCCATCGCTGCGAAGCCATCTATGATCGCCTCCACGTTTCCCAGGGTCACTACCTTTGGCAGCAGTACATCAACGATTGCCTTCGCTACTTGCATCACAACAACCCCCACGGTAGATTTGCCCACCCCAAACTGGTTCGCGACTGACGGGTAGCTGTCTGGCATTGCAAGCTTCCAGAGGGCTATGGCCACTCGCTTCTGTACACTCAGTGCAGCTCGCAACCGGGTGTCACTGCGCTTCAGGGCAGGGGACAGCAACTCACAAAGTTCCAGGAAAGTTCCCTTCCGCATGCGAAAGTTTCGCAGCCACTGGGATTCATCCCAGACCTGCAGCACTATGCGGTCCCACCACTCAGTGCTTGTTTCCCGTGCCCAGAATCGTCGTTCCACGGCATCAACATGACCCATTGCCACTGTGATGTCCTCGGCGCTGGGTCCCCTGCTTTCTGACAGGTCTGTGCTACTCTCAGACTTCAGGACATCACCGCGGTGCCGTAGCCTCCTCGCCTGACTTTTCTGCATCTGCCTCAGGGAAACCTTTATGATAAGCTGCGAGGCGTTGAGAGCGGCCACAACTGCAGCGATGGTCGCAGCGGGCTCCATGCTCGGAGTACAGTGGCGTCCGCGCTGTCAATGACTGGAAAAGCGCGCAAACTGATTTCCCGCCGGCGCTTTCAGGGAGGGAGGGCGGGAGTGATGGACGGATGACGACAGTTTCCCAAAAGCACCCTGGACTCATTTTGTTACCCAGAAGGCATTGCCGGCTACACCCAGAATTCCAATGGGCAGAGGGGACTGCGGGAACTGTGGGATAGCTGACCACAGTGCACCGCTTCGAATGTCGACGCTTTCACCGTTAGTGTGGACGCACAAAGTCGAATTACTGTCCTTAGTGTGAAAGGTTTCAGAGTAGCAGCCGTGTTAGTCTGTATCCGCAAAAAGAAGAACAGGAGGACTTGTGGCACCTTAGAGACTAACAAATTTATTAGAGCAGAAGCTTTCGTGGACTACAGCCCACTTCTTCGGATGCTCGACTTTGCAATATCGATTACAAAAATTTGATGCAAGTAAAATCGAACTACTCTCGTAGTGTAGACAAGGCCATAGTTTGAAGCCCAGTACATAGAGGAAAATCAGGGAATGAGGCATTATATTACAACTCTCATGAGGCACTGTTGCAGCACTTCTTAACTGAGATTTTCAGTGTTCTGACTAAATAAAACTGGCCAAAAATTTTTATCAAAAAGTTAATATTTTCTATGGAAAAACTTCCATTTTCCAATCAGCTCTACTGAAAATATTTTACAAGGAAGGTAAGTATCATTTTCTCCATTTTATAGATAGAGATTAAGTGATTTGCCCAAAGTTGCACAGCTTGCCACTGGCAAACCAAGGAAAAGATCCCAAGTCTCCAGATTCAATCCATTTTCCTTAACCACTGGATCTGCTTCTCCAGACCTAAAAGTTACTTCAGCATAAGACCACGCTGATTTTCCAGCTGCATCCTGGGACCGCTCTGAAGACAGGCGGGGCTAAAGTATGCTGCCTCCCCTCATTATCAAACAATACGTTGCAAAAATCAGAAGTTTAAACACCTTGTGTTTCCTGGCCTTTATAAGTGAATTTTCCAGCACAGGGCACCATCCACCCTTACATGATTCTCAGACAGTGTTGTGCAATTTGACGTTTTGATCCCAGGAAATCTTCCCCACCAGAAAAAACAAACAAACAAAAAAACCCTATAAAACCAAGATGTTTTGTAAGCCTTACAGGCAACCAAGCCTTTTAGCAAAATAAAAATTAAAAAACCTAACTCCCTCCTTCCAAAATGTATAGTAGTCAATATAACTGATTTTGAGGATAATTAAATGGGGGAAATTTTCAAACAATGCCTGGAATTTATAGACTATATACTAAAAAAATCCAAAAACTCTTGGATTAGATACTGTGAACTTTCATGGTGTTCAATAATTGTCAAAATTTAGATTTGTTACACTAATGGAGCTGTCTAAAAGTTATTTAGTTATTCTATGTGTTTGCACTGTAGTAATCTAATGATTTCAGATCCTTTGGCTTTTGAAGTTGGCATTTAAACTGCTTGCAAAGTAAATCATACTTTATTTCCTTCCCAATGCATATATTTTTGCTTTTGTATTTACCAACATGCCACACACATAAGAAAAAAATAAAAAAATTTAAATGCTACTATTAGATCTAGTAAGTATAAAGAAGTCATATCTCAACTAAAAGGGAAGAAAGTATTCCTCAAAAACAACAGTACTTTATAACCTGGGAATCTGCTGCACTGATACATGGGGGGCATTAGAACATACCAAGAAGCTTTGAAGTGTCAAGAGAAAGAGAGTGACATTTCCTTCAGAAAGAATTCTAGGAAACAAATATATTGTGTGGGAGACATTTTTAAATGTCACCTACAAAGGGTGTGGAGGGGGAATTGGGGTTGTGCCCTTTATTCTTTCTTCATAATAGATGAAAATGGTCTGAAAGAGGTTTTGAGTTTTAATTAGTTATTTAAGTTGGTGTGTGTGTGTGAGACAGATTATTTCTTTTCATTAAAAATGCATATCTTGATTCCATGGAAGAGTCTATGTTAACTGGAGAATTAGTGAAAGAAAGTATCAAAGAGTCAAGAAAGTGAAAGTGGAGTCACTGAGGGGCAAAGGACTTAAAAATATATCTAGTAGCTTTGAAAGTCTTCTGTTTGCTTTTGTTAGTGCCTTTTTAACATTTTGGCTAAATGATTTTTTTTTTTGGAAGATTCAGGACCTCCATCCTTTCAATTAAGATGCTAAAGCTCTCTATAAACATGACCGAGACTTCAAGTAAGTCTTCCAGCAAAGCCAAGAATAACCAGACTTGATATTCCTAATATTTCTGAAGGAAAAACAAAAACAAACAAACAATACAAAAAACCTTAAGCCCTCCCTTCATACCTCCCTCATACATCACAAATAATTAAAACAAAACAAAACAAAACAACAAAAGCAGGGAAGTGGAAATCATTTTAAAAACTCCTTTGCAGTCCATCTTCAAATGAAACTTTGTCTCTTCCTCTCTTTGCCTGCTCCACACTTCTCCCAAAGGACAGTCCAGTTCCTAATGGATGAGTGTCCATATCCTGTTAGATTTGGTTTTGAACCCTCTCTCTTGAGGGGCCAATACTGAATAAGCATGGAAAACCAATGCCCTTCAGTTTGGTTTCTTAGTGTCAGAGTCAATTCTGGGTAGCATAGGGAGGGTTATTCTTCTGTTGAACACTGTTCTGAAGTTAGAGATCTTTCAATATCCAAGACTGTCAAGACATCAACTTTAAGAAGCATGAGATTAGGGAAGAACAATCTAATGTGGATACAGCTGACATTAAGATATCATTTGTATTTCATATACTTGTGTTCATCAACTCATTTTGCTCTAATACTCCCATAAAGTTTCAAATACAAAACCTGGACTGTCTGTGGATACTCACTTCTTGGTATTATTCAAGTAAGTACAAAAGAACTATCTCCACATCTGCCTTCAAATAAATGTTGTAACAGATGAACTACAACAGATGATGGGCATTGCCAGTATAGTGCAGAACAGCTAGTGTGAATCTGGCCCCAGCATGAGAAATGTACCACTTTATCCTCATTATACTTACATTTGCAGATATTCAGGAAGGACTTTAATTGTAGCTGTGCAAAACACTTCTCCTATAGTGCAAAACAGGTAAATTGTTACCTTTCAGATGGTTTGGTGGACAAGTTCAGTATATAGTTCAGTGCAATTTTACGAAACTCCCTCTAATCAAAATACGGTCTCTTTTTAAATCAGCAAAACTAATAATCTTGTCAAACTGAATTTAGTTCTCATCAAAGGTTGTTTGGTTTGAGAGCTGTCAGAGACTGTTTTTCCGTACTCCAGCATAACCAGTCTCTTGTGCGGGTCTCACCATTTGGAAGAGTTTTTGTCAGCAGACGAGTAGGGAAAACATGATTATCAGCATCTCATGGAATGTTACTTGGAATTTCAAAACCACTAATTATGAAGAAAAGATTGCATTTGGGCAGCACTGCTCTTGTCAATAATTCCAGTGTCGGTCACAGTGAAACCTGTAGTACTCATGAATTGCTCTTGCTGCATAAGATCTACATCTTTCTGTTGCTGTTGAGTTTCTTGATCGTACACAGGATTTTCTGCTGCATATGTTACTATTGGCACATCTCCTTCTTGACTACTGTCCTCATGTTCAGGTATTGGCATTGAAATATCACTTGTTGAAGTTGCAGAGTTTTCATTATCTGTGGCATTGATTGTTGGGTAAGGTGTGTTTTCCCGTGGTTTGAGAAATGAAGTTATTTGCTTTGAGCTCTTAGCGGCTGCCTCACTCAGTTGTTTTCGCCGTCTCTTGCTTGCACCACTTTCAAATCTCCTCTTCATAGTGTTCTATCTGTTCAATCTGTAGCCTATCCACACTTGAAATCTTTTACTGTAAACATGTACACAAATGCTGAATGGTACACAAATGCTGAAAAGACTTAAAACAAAGGCATGCTAATTAAGAACATAAAATGAAACAGACAGGTTATTATCCTTATCACTGAATCAAAACTCAAGCATGCAAGGTATAATAATGATAAGATAGGATAATGTCAAAAAAATTCAAATGTGTGTCCTCACAAAACTCACTGTACAAGATTGTCCTCACAAATTTTCATCTTGAATCTGGGCCTATAGACTACGAAAGTCTACAATGAATCTGATGGCTAAGCTAGCAACCTAGGGCTCAACCAACCAACCAGTCACCTCTTTTAGCTACCGTATGAAGATAGCAATGAGAAAATTTCACACATAAATAATTCCTTAGGGAACTAGATGTAAAACTATAAAGACACTACAATGTAACAATCCTCTACCTTTCAACATGCACTTGATCCAGCACCAGCCACTAGTAGTGGTTTGTTTATATAATCAGATGATCTGAGAGGACACAGTCATCACGGTCTAATCTTGTGCCATCAGAACTAATATATTTTTATTAATATTTATGAACATTTTTAACTCTTTAATATGACAAAATCTATATCAGTTAACAAAAAAAAAGTCTTTTACCAAATCACATCTCTTAGTTGCTTAACTTTGCAGCTCTAAGTTGAGAGAGTGTGTCACATTTTGGTCCAATAGGGATGCACATAAAAACAAGTTGCAAAACTTATCAAATGCCAAAAAATTAACAAGTATCTAAATGTAAGGCCCGCTTTGAGCTTGAGGCCCAGGCCAAATGGGCCAATCCTATTTCCTCTAAAAGTGATGCTGGGTAGCTGAAAATGAATGATACAATCCAAGTGTTTGAACCACATAGTCTTAACCTTTTGTTAAGAAACTTGTGTGTATGTTCACGTTCCATGAGCTGTTGCATTTGACATTTATATAGCACTAGAAACCAGATTTTCAAAGTTATTTAGCCACCTAAAGATGTAGATAGGTACCTAGTGGAATTTTTAAAAGTGCCTAGGTGCCTAACTCTCATTGACATTAAAAACTGGTAGATTATATATACCTGCCAGAAATTAGTGTATATGTGTATAGTTATGAGAGCAAACCAAATGCAGATATTTAATGTAATTCTTCTAATGCCCTTACATCAAATAATCCCATTAGACCATTTAAAAAGAAAAATCATGTTTTTAAAAGCAGCAAGAAATATAATGGTGTCATTGTAAACCCCTAAAAATTGGGGCATAAATGGTGCTACTACACTAAAATCTAATCTAATAACTGTCCCATCAATATTACTTCCTTACTGTTGTCATAACTATAAAGGGAAGGGTAACAGCTCTCCTGTGTACAGTACTATAAAATCCCTCCTGGCCAGAGACTCCAAAATCCTTCTACCTGTAAGGGGTTAAGAAGCTCAGGTAACCTGGCTGACACTTGACCCAAAGGACCAATAAGGGGACAAGATACTTTCAAATCTTGGGGGGGGGGGGGAAGGCTTTTGTTTGTGCTCTTTGTTTGGGAAGTTGTTTGCTCTTGGGACTGAGAGGGACCAGACATCAATCCAGGTTTTCCACATCTTTCTAAACAAGTCTCTCATATTTCAAACTTGTAAGTAAACAGACAGGCAAGGCGTCTTAGTTTTACTTCGTTTACTCAACTTGTAAATGTACCTTTTACTAGAGTGTTTATCTCTGTTTGCTGTACTTTGAACCTGAGGGTAGAGGGGGGTCCTCTGAGCTCTTTAAGTTTGATTACTCTGTAAAGTTATTTTCCATCCTGATTTTACAGAGATGATTTTTACCTTTTTTCTTTAACTAAAAGCCTTCTTTTTAAGAACCTGATTGATTTTTCCTTGTTTTTAGATCCAAGGGAATTGGATCTTGATCCACCAGGAGTTGGTGGGAGGAAGGAGGGGGGATGGTTAATTTCTCCTTGTTTTAAGATCCAAGGGGTTTGGATCTGTATTCACCAGGGAATTCATAGAATCATAGAATATCAGAGTTGGAAGGGACCTCAAGAGGTCATCTAGTCCAACCCCCTGCTCAAAGCAGGACCAATTCCCAGCTAAATCATCCCAGCCAGGGCTTTGTCAAGCCGGGCCTTAAAAACCTCCAAGGAAGGAGACTCCACCACCTCCCTAGGTAACGCATTCCAGTGTTTCACCACCCTCCTAGTGAAATAGTTTTTCCTGATATCCAACCTGGACCTCCCCCACCGCAACTTGAGACCATTGCTCCTTGTTCTGTCATCTGCCACCACTGAGAACAGCCGAGCTCCATCCTCTTTGGAACCCCCCTTCAGGTAGTTGAAGGCTGCTATCAAATCCCCCCTCATTCTTCTCTTCTGGAGACTAAACAATCCCAGTTCTCTCAGCCTCTCCTCATAAGTCATGTGCTCCAGACCCCTAATCATTTTTGTTGCCCTCCGCTGGACTCTTTCCAATTTTTCCACATCCTTCTTGTAGTGTGGGGACCAAAACTGGACACAGTATTCCAGATGAGGCCTCACCAATGTCGAATAAAGGGGAACGATCACGTTCCTCGATCTGCTGGCAATGCCCCTACTTATACAGCCCAAAATGCCGTTAGCCTTCTTGGCAACAAGAGCACACTGTTGACTCATATCCAGCTTCTCGTCCACTGTGACCCCTAGGTCCTTTTCAGCAGAACTGCTACCTAGCCATTCGGTCCCTAGTCTGTAGCAGTGCATGGGATTCTTCCGTCCTAAGTGCAGGACTCTGCACTTGTCCTTGTTGAACCTCATCAGGTTTTTTTCTGCCCAATCCTCTAATTTGTCTAGGTCCCTCTGTATCCGATCCCTACCCTCTAGTGTATCTACCACGCCTCCTAGTTTAGTGTCATCTGCAAACTTGCTGAGAGTGCAGTCCACACCATCCTCCAGATCATTAATAAAGATATTAAACAAAACCGGCCCCAGGACCGACCCTTGGGGCACTCCACTTGAAACCGGCTGCCAACTAGACATGGAGCCATTGATCACTACCCGTTGAGCCCGACGATCTAGCCAGCTTTCTATCCACCTTACAGTCCATTCATCCAGCCCATACTTCTTTAACTTGGTGGCAAGAATACTGTGGGAGACAGTATCAAAAGCTTTGCTAAAGTCAAGAAATAACACATCCACTGCTTTCCCCTCATCCACAGAGCCAGTTATCTCATCATAGAAGGCAATTAGGTTAGTCAGGCACGACTTCCCCTTCGTGAATCCATGCTGACTGTTCCTGATCACTTTCCTTTCCTCTAAATGTTTCATAATTGATTCCTTGAGGACCTGCTCCATAATTTTTCCAGGGACTGAGGTGAGGCTGACTGGCCTGTAGTTCCCCGGATCCTCCTTCTTCCCTTTTTTAAAGATGGGCACTACATTAGCCTTTTTCCAGTCATCTGGGACCTCCCCCGATCGCCATGAGTTTTCAAAAATAATGGCTAATGGCTCTGCAATCTCACCCGCCAACTCCTTTAGCACCCTCGGATGCAGCGCATCCGGCCCCATGGACTTGTGCACGTCCAGTTTTTCTAAATAGTCCCGAACCACTTCTTTCTCCACAGAGGGCTGGTCACCTTCTCCCCATGCTGTACTGCCCAGTGCAGCAATCTGGGAGCTGACCTTGTGCGTGAAGACAGAGGCAAAAAAATCATTGAGTACATTAGCTTTTTCCACATCCTCGGTCACTAGGTTGCCTCCCTCATTCAGTAAGGGGCCCACACTTTCCTTGATTTTCTTCTTGTTGCTAACATACCTGAAGAAACCCTTCTTGTTACTCTTAACATCTCTTGCTAACTGCAACTCCAAGTGTGATTTGGCCTTCCTGATTTCACTCCTGCACGCCTGAGCAATATTTTTATACTCCTCCCTGGTCATTTGTCCAATCTTCCACTTCTTATAAACCTCTTTTTTGCGTTTAAGATCAGCAAGGATTTCACTGTTTAGCCAAGCTGGTCGCCTGCCATATTTACTATTCTTTCTACACATCGGGATGGTTTGTTCCTGCAACCTCAATAAGGATTCTTTAAAATACAGCCAACTCTCCTGGACCCCTTTGCCCTTCATGTTTTTCTCCCAGGGGATCCTGCCCATCTGTTCCCTGAGGGAGTCAAAGTCTGCTTTTCTGAAGTCCAGGGTCCATATTCTGCTGCTCTCCTTTCTTCCTTGTGTCAGGATCCTGAACTCGACCATCTCATGGTCACTGCCTCCCAGGTTCCCATCCACTTTTGCTTCCCCTACTAGTTCTTCCCTGTTTGTGAGCAGCAGGTCAAGAAAAGCTTTGCCCCTAGTTGGTTCCTCCAGCACTTGCACCAGGAAATTGTCCCCTACGCTTTCCAAAAATTTCCTGGATTGCCTGTGCACCGCTGTATTGCTCTCCCAGCAGATATCAGGGTGATTAAAGTCTCCCATGAGAACCAGGGCCTGCGATCTAGCAACTTCTGCTAGTTGCCAGAAGAAAGCCTCGTCCACCTCATCCCCCTGGTCTGGTGGTCTAATTGGTGAAGAGTTTCTCAAGGCTTCCCAGGGAAGGGAATTAGCTTGGGAATGGTGGCAGCGGACCAGATCTAAGCTGGTAGTTAAGCTTAGAAGTTTTCATGCAGGCCCCCACATTTGTACCCTAAAGTTCAGAGTGGGGAAGCAGCCTTGACAACTGTATTATTGTATATTTATGGAGAAAAGCTCAGAAATTCCCAATAGTCACTGGGACTTTGAACTTAATGTCTTATGAGTCTGTTAGCTCATCCCAGACCATTTCAAGGTTAAATATTTCAGCTAAGTAATTATAGCATCTTTTGTTACTGAAATGGTTCAGTTTTTCCCAGCTTGAGTAAACTAATAAATTGTATCTCATTCTGATATGCTCCTTGTCACACACTCAACACCCCTCTCCATCATACCGCTTTCAACCAGCAAGCACAGAGGTACCTGCCACTGGAACCAGATCTGCTGGGATTACACCTCCAGGAAGTTTCCCTTTTGTCAGGAGAATTTGTCACTAGTCATTTATGACCAGAATTCAGCCCCTTTGCAGGACCTGAGTGACTCAAAGGGGCTGGATTATACCAGAGAATCTGGTCCCATGCTTGTATTATAAGTAGAGTTGTCCGAAAAATGACAATTCTGTTTTGCTACAACATGCAAGGTTTTAAAATTTCTTCTCATTCTGCATTGGAACAAAACTACAACCTTGTGTGTGTAGATTCAAGATATGGAATTGTCAAAACATTTAATTTTTTTTATTAAAAAGGTCAAGTTTTCAATCTTTGTCTTTCTGGGAGTGACTGAGTCCACCTTGATGCTCAGAAACTTTCCATCAAAACTGAAATATCTCTGTGAAACGTTTCAATGGAAAAAAATGTTTAGTTGAAAACATTCCAACCAGCACTAATTTTAAGTTTGTTCATGTTAATTATGGGGTATTAAGAACTATGTTGTAATTGTAGTGTGTCACTTTAATCTAAGGGATTTCCTTGTCCTGTTTGCAGACTTAGGACTCCATAGGGAAGCATGTGATCAATGTCAATGTGCAGAAAGACAGCTTGTAGTAAGGTGGGGTGAGTCATCTCTGTTTTAAGGAGCAGCCTGCTTTGCCTCTTTCTGGATCTGGGTTCCTGTGTGGTGGTAATGGTCTGAAATTTAAGAAATAAAGCAGTGTTACTTTGCAACCTTCCAGTGAGAGTATTGTTTTTTATCTAACTTCTCTGTGTATGCCATAAACATAATATTGAAAAAGTATATATTAATGTTTTATTATATTATATATTACTATTACATTTATATTCTAACATTGTGTGACAGGGTCAGGCCAGATGTCTACAGGAGAGTGCAGGAAGGAAGGTATATTAGCCTCAGGATAAGCAGGTCCATCTTCCCCTGGTAACTGAGCAGGGGTTACTCCAGGCTAATTAGGACACCTGGAGCCAATTAAGAACCTGCCAGAATGGGTTAAAAGCCTTCCCCCAGCCAGTCAGTGTGGGTGATAGGGGTTGTCTGAGTGGAGGAGAGCTGACCAGGACTCTGCAGGTATAGAGATTGGGGAGAAACCCTACCCTAAATGGGAGCTGAGGACCCTTCCAGGTCCAAAGACTTGAAGAAAAGGACCCTGCCAGAGAGGAGAGACTGAGTTGTGTGTTTGGTGTGTTGCCACCACACCCGGAAGGGCTACCAGAGACTACAGGATCTCCCTCCCTTGGCAGGAGGGTCAGGAGGAACCCTGCCCCAGCAAAGTTGGGATAATAAGCCAAGGGGCATGGGGGAGTAACCCAGGGAAGCTAGCAGTGTTCCTGAGAACTGGCAGCATGAGGCTGCTACTTGTAGGGTCCCTGGGTTGGGGCCTGGAGTAGAGGGCAGGACTGGGTCACTCCCTCCCCCCCCCTTTCCTCTCACTGGACATCCATTAAGGAGGCCAGAAGCCCCAGTAAGGGCCTAGCAAGCTGAGAAACAGGAAGGCTGCCTGGAGACAGAATTATAGTGGCAGGGAAATTCTGAGAGATGAGATGCTATCCTGACCCACCGCTAGAAGGAAGCACAGGACCCACCAAGGAGGAGAAGAAGCCCTATTATAACTATTATAGATTCAGTTTGGTTTCCAGTGGCTTGTGTTTTTTTTAGTGTGATATCTCATGGTCCAGTCTAACTGAATGCAGTTGTTTCCACTTTGACTGAGGAATATCATGCAGACCAGAGTTGCTATGGTCTCACACTGTAGACATAATGACAGCAGATGCCCACAGCATTCTTCCTTTGAGTGTAGGTATAGTGCCCAGGTATTTATTTCAGCACCATGTAACAGTGTCATTCTTTTGAGAAATAAATAAGTTACTGGTAATTCTGTTTTATTTTTCTGTGGTTTGTCTGAATTTTATGTTTTAAAGTTCTGTATGGGTTTGGCTTTTTCAAATTGCACTGTTTTATTTCTATATTCTGTCCAATCTTGTTTTTCCAACCTATCTTTCTAATATTTCTGTCTATCTGTGGGGCCCAATCCCTCCAACACTTAATAGCGATTACTGAGATGAGTATGGCAAAACAGAGTGCTGACACCAGTAATAAGAGTTTGAAATGGACCTGTACATAGTTATGCTGAGTCTCTCAAGGTTTGGTGAGATCCTGCTTCTTGATCAGACTCATTTAATTTGCCACTTTTGAAGTACTATCAGCTACTTTATATCGTTCATACAGCTAATTTGTCCTGTATGGTATTCATTAAGTAGGTTTTAAATGAAGCACCAATCAGCCTGCGAAAAGGGCTATGAATTAAACTGGCAGTTTAATCAAAACTCATTTCTGCTGAGAGAATATACAATCATAGCTTCTTCTGAGCTCTGATAAGCACCAGAGGTTGGCTGCAGGTAAAAGATTCCCCATATATAACATAAGCAAAGAATGTGTAATTATTTGGAAACGGTCCTAGAGTACAGAGTTTGTGGTTCTTCTCTATAAAAGTTTACTGTGCTATTGATTTAGTAGCATACGCTGATTCAGTTGCTCCATGCTTGATGGTACTGCCTTCGATTCTTTTTTTTTTCTTATCCTACTGCATTAATATTAGCATAACTCCTAATGTATATGGCCAGCACCTGAACTAGAATATCCTATATAAGGACCTTGTTTTGCTAACCATAATCAGTGCAGCTGTGCTGAAACACTTAAGTAGACCCATTTAAGTAGATAGAACTACCAGCATGAGTAAATACTACACAATGCAAGGGTCACATAATTTGTGCCCATGTTATTAGATATAAACCAGACTGTAATATACAGTGACTTTCCTAAAGAAATCTTAGGATCATAAACATTTTCACGATACATGGCAGAAAGCATTCAAAATAATTAATTAATTCTCCTTCAAAGAGGAACAAGCATTTTCAGTTCCTCAGGCTAAAGCACTTCCCAGAGAACTTCATAAGCCAAGATTGACTCCCACAGATTCAATGGTAATAGATCTAAGCTCATGCTGTGACCACAGTATTTTGTTAAGTTTTTTTTTAAAGAGGTATAAAGAAGAATTATTTATTAAATGTGACATATTTTAGATCCTCAGATATGCTCTTTCAGCTCTTGCATTCAACATTACCATAGGTCGGGATATTTTAGCAGTTATTTGTATCCTTTTCTTTTTTTTTTTTCTTGTCGGTTAGGGTTTACCATTCTGAAGGAGCCGTTTGTGCCTAAACCCACCTTGATGGAAAAATTAGCAAGCTGCAATATGTTAATATATTACAATACATCTCATTGGGATATGAAAATCATATACATTATGAAGTCATATTAAAGTCAGTCTTTTATGCAGGAGGAGTTTGGATTTTGCTTAGTGCAAAACATCTAGAACATCATATTCAACAAAGTAGGAGTTGTCATCGGTAAACCCAAATCTTCCACCTAATATGACTAGAAAGTAGCACAGCTAGGAGTGGGGGGGAAAGCATCATAAGCAAAGGCTGCTCTGAACAGTAACATTTCACAATTGACTGGCAGCTCACATATTGGTCTACATATATCAGTGTCTAGAGCATTGTGCCAGCAAAATAATTTGTGTGGCCACAAATGTGCAACAAAATCTTTGAGGGAGGAGCATGCAGGTTGCCTACATACATCTCAATGCAGGCCCAGAGCCCACAGCTGGTATGGTTACATGAGACACATAATAGGCTCACAATAGTGTACACAAGACTTCTTTCAGGATGGGGTCCCCATCAAGCATGGGTTGTAGTTGTTTGATATCCCATATGGGTTGCATTGTGGGGTGGTAGATGACAACTAGAGATGTGCAGGGGGAGGGGGATTATTTGTGTGTTGAAGCAGGTTCTCTTGGGGTATTTGGATGTCCCATTCCATGATGCAATCTACTTCTCTGGAGTGTCCTTATTTGGTGAAGGGTGTGTGTGTGTGTGTGTGTGAAGCTGTATATCCTAGAATGTTCTGTGGTACCTGAGTGCTTGGCTGGAGATGACAGATTTCTTTTTGTGTTCGTGGTTGTTACTGGTTTTATTAATGTTGGTGTTGGTAATCTGTGGGTTTCTTGTACTCTATGGGGACCCCATCCTGAAAGAAATCCTTCCTGACCCCCCTCTTCTGGTCTTCAAATTACCTTTCCAACCTCTCCAAGCTTATTATCCAAAGCAAGCTCCCCACAGACCAGGACACACACACACTCCCAGGAGATGCCAGACCCTGCCAAAACAACACACAAAAAACCTGCAGACATATCTCCACTGCTACAATGATCAACACCCCCCACAACACATCGTTGAAGATCCATGGATCCTACATATGCCTATCACAACATGTGGTGTTCCTCCTCCAGTGCACTAAATTCCAATAACAACTAAGTGTGTGAAACCAGATAATCACTACACTCTCAAACGAACTTGCACAGGAAAATGATAAAAGACAAAAACACCCTATCACCTATGGGTGAACGCTTTTCACAAAGCAATCACTCTAAATCTGGCCTCTCAGTCCTCCCCCTCAAAGGAAACCTGCCACACACTTTCAAAAGACAAGCCTGGGAGCTTAAATTCATAACTTTACTAGACACTAATAATCATGGACTTAACAGAAACACTGAATTTAGATTGTTGTAATTCGCCCTATAACCCACTAACAACCTCCTGCCCTCAAGCTGCTTTTCCTACCTCCTTTTCTTTCCCCCCATGACTGGAGTGTGTTAATGGGCCACTTCACCTTGAATGGTCCCTTGAAATATGAGTGTTTAGCATAAGCAGTTAAATCTGTTCCATTTTGTAGTTAGCTGTGGCACTCTGAATACCTTTCCCAGACCTGAAGAATAGTTCTGTGTGTCTAGAAAGCTTCTCTCTCTCTAACAGAAGTTGATCCAGTAAAAGATATTACCTCACCCATCCTGTTTCTCTAACTTTTTGGATCTGTACAACTGGTGCATGAGACACCTTGCTTTACACATGCTTCACAGAGAATGCGGGATAGTCCCTTTTTTTGTAACTACTTTGATGTGCATTTTTTTTGACAAATTCATCGTGTTTTCTTCATGCAGCCATGAGTTTCTACATTCTCTGTGGGAGATCATATGGATATGAGAGTCAACTGGAATAAATTTTCTCAGTTGTATACTTTATGTTCTGTTAGTTCATTAATTTAAATAATTCCTTCTGTTTTCCCTTTTCCCCTTTCCCATTTTTTTTGGTATTTTGTAGCATATAATTTATATATTTTTTATTTTGTTTTGTTATAGGTTTTAAATGTATGTCGTGGTCCTAAATCTCCAGTAATGTGTTAAAGTAAGTCAAACATTCAATTCAAAGAGTTTAAAAATGCAATAGATTGAACAATCATCATCCTGAACCCACATGCCACAGTTATTTCTTCTTATCCATTCCTTATTTGAATATTTTGAAGTCTAAGGTGCCTGTTGGTACCTGATAAACTGTTCTTTACCATTCCAGAACTTTAATCTCTTTAGCTAGTACAGCTGGCCCTTGTCTCTGAGGCATTTATCGCTATTTATTATTTGAAACCCATGTATGTACATCACCAACTACAGGTAAGGATGTGCTGGTGATGTCTAATCTTACATATTGAATATTCATTGATAAAATGGTGGCGATGTGTATATCTGCCAACACTTTTATATATAATTCCTTTTATAGTCTGTTTGGCAACAACTGAAATGAGTGAGATTTTATATTCATATTTAAATAATGATTAATAAGGTAAATGTCTGTGTATAGGAAGACCAGATATAAAGCAGGATGAATTAAATGTGATGTTAGACTTTTATAAAGCATAGATGAAATTATTCTTATCATTTATATTAGAGTTGCACCTAGAGGCTCCAGTCAAGACTGGGGCCCCGATTGTACTAGGCACTGTACAGACACACAGTCAGAGAAACTCTGTCTTCCAAAGAGCTTACAACTGAAATAGACAAGATAGACAAAGGGTGAGAGGGAAAACTAATGACTTGGTCATTGGCCAATCAGGTCTCCTGATTCAGTCTAGTGGCCTGTCCAACTAGTCCATGCTTCTGCCACATATTATTGCAGTTCATAATCTGCTTCCATATATTATGATCTGGAACCAAATCCTGCTCACCTAACTCAGGTGAATAGTCCTATTGACCCACATTTTCAAAAATGGCTAGTAACTTTTGGGTGCCTTTTAGTTTTTGGGCACCCAAATTAACACTCTAATTGTCCTGATTTTCAGAGGATAAATGCCCTTCCAAGTGTTTCAAATAGAGCACCCAATAACTGAGCCAGGCATGAGCTAGGCAAATAGGATTTGAGTAATGATTTCACAGAATTGTCGATTGAGCTTTAAAGCAGAGGTGTTTCAGAACAGGAACAGTTTTGAGCAGTTTGATAATGAATGTAACAATTTTAAAAGTTTACAAAATGTTCCAAAATATTGGCCTAATCCTGCTCTTCTTAAAGTCAATGTTAAAGTTCCCATTGAGTTCAGGACTATTCTCTACTGTAGTTCCCTTCCGCTGTGTATTTTTCACTAAGTTTAACCCACTGACCTAGGTCATCCAGTGCGATTATAGAAAGGGCCAAATTCTGCCTAATGTGAGCTAACTTGCTGCTGTTCAGGCATTAATGGGAGTGCTGAGCATGCTCTGAAGGGCAGTTACTGTTTGATAAAATTCCGTAATGCATCCTTAACTTCTTATAGATAGTAATGAACTCCCTTTTTGGAGAGGGTACTCAGGATTCATTTCTACATATGGATTATATAAAGACCTCATTTCAATTTTTATTTTTGTGTTAAACTAAGCTTCCCCTCATGGCAAGAGACAGAGGGGATCTTTATCACCAATTGGAAAACTCATCAAAAATCCTGAGTTTTGCTCAGCATATCATAGCTCCCAGCTACAGCCCTTCCACAAGTTTCCCTTTGTTAAATATTTCACTGATCATCTGATTGCCCTTTATTATTGCCAAAACGGAGACTCCTCTACTTTTATATGCAACGGGGTGCTAAAAATTTAAAGGTGCCTTGTAGAAAGTGGGATGTTCATTCCCCCACCAACCACATACTAACGCATTCTGTATGGAAGGACAGATCATTCATCTCCATCCCATGACATTGGGTCCCTCTGTCCTCAGACATGGCAGAAACCCTCAGAGTATGTCTACACTGAAATTAAAAACTCACGGCTGGCCCATACCACCTGATTTGGACTCACGGGGCTTGTGCTAAGGGGCTGTTTAGTTATGGTGTAGATGTTCAAGCTCTGGTGTTTCTGGTACATAAAATTAAAAATGGCTACATTTAGCTGCTGTAAGATGGGTTGTTTTTTTTTGTTTTTAAAAAAGGGGGGGGGAAGGACCTGTTTATCCATTGCCATGCATATTTTTAGGCATTTACACCTGTGCAAAGTGGGAAGATAATGCTACTTTAATGATTAACATAACTGTTTGCACCCATTTTACACTGATGTATATGAGCACAAAAGGTGAAGGGCAATGCACGAGGTACAAGAGGTTTTAAGGGGAACAGGTTGGAAATTTCCAATGGAACATTTTCCCATCGGAAAATGCCAATGTGTCAAAATCAAAACATTTTGTGGGAATCTGTTAAATTAATCAAATATTTTGACAGAAACACTCAAGTTTCCAAAGGAAACCTACCTGGCCTCCTGCCAGCTCCCCTGCCTGAAGAGGTGCTGCAGAGATGGGATCCTGGGAGCTTGAGCCAGGCTATCAAGGCTTCCAGGCTCTTTTCTTCTGAGTAGCCTATGCTCTGGGTAGCTTGGGGAGCATTGCCAATTTCTCTTTGAAAAAGTCAAATTGGAATGTAATTTTAAAATGAAATTTTCAGACTCCCTTGTTCTTTAGGAAATCTTGAAATTGCTAGTTTTCATTCCAACATGAGACTTGTTTTTTAATTTGCTATTTCCCATACAATGGGAATTCTGATTTTCCAACCAGCCTTAGATTTAAGTTCCCTTTCATTGAAGCAATAAGTATGGATCATAGTCCATATCAAATCATGGTTTGATGTCCATAGTTCATTTAAACAGTCCAAATCAGCTAAACATGACCCTTTGTAAGACTTTGTGTTCTTAAAACCCTGTGACTCTTCCTCAAATTTCTACTTCTATCCAACAGATAGTCACGCCTCTTCCTTGTCAGCTTTGTCTTGGTCTTCACACAACAGAGGTGGTACCAAAGAAGATGCCTCCAGACTAAATCTGTGACTTATTTTTCCTGTTAGTATCCATCTATTACTAATCTGTTATATGGTTTCTTCATTCATTTTCAGTTTTAGATCTAGCATGAAACAGTCACACTTTAAGGGTACATTTCTACGTAGTTAATGGAAGGCTAAGAAATAATAATAATTATTTTAATGGTTAATTAATTGTTACACAGTTCAACAGATCAATAGATTCTTAAAACCATCCCTAACACTTTCAGCTAATATACTCCTAATCATCAATAGGACATACCACTCATGTTGTAACATGCTTAGAACATTTTGGTTGTTTATTAACCATATAAGCTCTTTATAAATGTATCCTTATAATATAGTGTTACCTTGTTTTTCTTAGTAACTAAACTACATCTATTGTGGCCTCTGGACATAGATACAAAGAGGCTTGGGCATTTAGGGTACATATCATAGTCATCTGAACTATGATAATGTCATTAGCAATAATAAATATGTCCTTGTAGTCATTTCCCCTCCCAATCCTCTGACCAACCTCCTCCCTGATAGTCTTTTAAGGAGAAGCCAGAAAAAATAGAAAAGTATCGTACAGGTCAACAATCAACCTCTGTCAATGCATTTTCATAAACTATGAATGGAGGTCTGCGTTTCTCTATCTTACAGAACTATATAGAAGCTCTTCTAATATACAGTTCTCTGGAATACTGAGTTTTGGATACTCTATTGAAAAGTTTTCTTTTCATAAGGTGCATCCACTATAATTAGTGCCTATGTTAGCATTATTAAAATCCAAGGAGATCCTTGTTAGGGTCAAGGGAACGGTTAGCAAAGGACAAAGTAAGTGTCTGTCATATCAAGAAAGGAAAACAAAAGAATTCTTGAAAATCATTCTCACTGAGAAATCTATCCATTACAGAGTGGGTCCCATGGATTACCATTATTGCAAGGAGGAAAGGATGAAATATCAACTAATTAGATTTTATGCAAAAGTACTTCTGACAGAATAGCCTTAGAAAAGTTCATTGTAAAAATCTCTGTAATTTTGATATTAACACTGCGTGGACAGAACAATGAAATTTCACACACTCCCTTCATTTTAGTTGCTGTTTGTTTTTTTTTGTTGTTGTTTTTTTGTCCTCCCATCAAAATCTTCAATTGCCATTTAGTCAATAAGGATTTGGTGGAGGACTCAGGGCATATTTTGGGGGGCATAGAGGAATACAGTTTTTTTTTTTTTGCTATTGCATTTATGGGTTATGCTAATTTCTCTGTTGCATTATGTTCCTTTGTGATATTCCTGGATGAATTGTGAGTTGAATTATTGTTAGGCCATATATAGGTATAGTTTATGTGAAATCCAAACAAATACATATTCTGAATATAATTAGGTTGCATTGAAACATTTGATTACACAATCAAGATTCAACTATAGAATACTTATGCAAAAAGCAAACCATTCCATATCTGCTGTGTTTTCTTTAAAGTGCATTGAGTGCCTACCAAAAAGAAGAAAAAAATCAAAATTCAAAAAACAGTTAAGGTTGCTAAGTGATAACAATGTACTTATCTATCACATAAATCCAAGCACTTAAAAACAAGGAAATGAAATGTTAAGGACATCATACATCTACACTGCCCACTTGATAAGAAAAACACAGTTTGTTTATCATCAAGTTCAGAGAGCTGCATATTTATCACAATTCAATAACCTTAGCTGACCTTTTCAATGTAATATTGGCTTTAATATCTAAATATTTTATTAAGTGATGCTAAGTGGCAAAACAAGATAGAATATATATTGACAGATATTTTTTGGTAAAGAATATATATTTATAGTTTCTTGAGAATAATGTAGCATTTGTAGTATCGAAGGAAGTGTATGGCATTGTTGATTTATGATGAAATTGTGTCTGTATATCTGCATTTGAGGCTGATCATTATGTCACTAATGTGTACTTGTATCATATTTATGATGCTTTTTTTCAGATGGATTTTGTGTTCTGATTATAGTGAAAAAATATTTGTTTTATGTCTGAATTAAATGTGCATTATGATTTTTTTTGTGCTTTATCAGACTAATGTGTTCATATTTATCATACAGCCAGTGTAGGATTTATGAAGCCCTTAACTTTTCATTTCCTTGCTTTTAAGTTCTCTAGTTTTCTAAATGATAGATAAGACATTGTCACAACACAACCTTAACTTTTTTTTCTGTTGGTTTTTAAATTTTCCAAGTTTTTATTGTTTAGATTTGTGTCTGTGTACAGGTAAATTAAGATACATTTTTTACAGCAAATAAATAAATAGTATACAGGGAACCATAGGTTCTAAATTAAGATGGAGAATTACTAGTCAAGCAAAGACTAGCGGGACCTCAGCATTCATATTCCTCTATTAGCTTTGAAGCTTTTTGGGGGGTAAAATAGTTAAAATTCACTGTCTATAAGAAATACAGCACCTCACTATCCCCCGTTTCTTGGAGATAGAAATAATTATTGACAAGAAGGGATTTTTTTTTTTTAATTTTGCTGCCTGGATATCATGTATGGATAGTGAGTGTGAGAGTCTGTTTATTTAATTGAATACTTCTGTATTTTAAATGAGCATCAAGGGTGCCCAGAACTTGGTGGCTCTTCTTTGAAGTAGAGTATATACATCTCTAGCACGGATCTTGCAAAGAGCTCTATGTGGGTTCACCCCTGCACCCACTTGTTGGCTTTACATGAGCTCATTGCAGGATCAGGACCTAGATAGATTAGACTGGGATTTTCCAAGAGGACTAGGCGCCCAGCTCCTTCTGAATTTCAGAAAGTTGGGCACCTACCTCCTCTAAGTGCCTTTGAAAATTCTGGTCTAAATACAACAATAAAATATAGCATCATGTTAAGGAATGTTAGACATATTGGTTATGGATTAGGCAAGCATATGCTACAATATTTTCCATGTGTAAATACACCAAAGGAAGGTGTAAATCCACAGTCTGCTGCTTTGTTTTGTCAATTACTCCTGGGATCTGATACTAGCATTTGGTGAATCACTGGTCAATTTTATTATTTCTCTAGAAGACATACAGTCCCTATGCTAGCAGTGAAAATTATCCTCATGATCATCCAGACTTGTGATCCATCTGCCAGAAGGGAGGGGGAAGGAAAGAGAACTGCAGCTGGGTTTTTTGTTTGGTTGGTTTTTTAAAGTCTTAAGAAGGAATGTGAAGTTAAAATAACTAAATTAGTTTTGGGATCTGAATAAATTCTAAGCACAGCATTCTCACAACAGAATATAATATACCTTGTCTATCAAATATTCCACTGATAACAGGAGAGGAAATAAATGTCAGCATGGCAATGATTCAAAATAAGCAGTTTGTGAGACAATAAAACTACAGGAATTGCTTTAAAGAAGCAGATTTCCCTGCCTACCGTTATATTAAATCATTCTCAAGCTGGTGCCTCCCCCCGCAAAAGGCAAAGTTAATAAGTATTGTCATTCAAACTATAATTTACCTTGTCAAACTGTTTAAGTTAAATCAGGCTGTAAACCCAATCATTATGTTATCAGTTTTGACTACCTACTCCAAAATGAATCATCTTTTAGGCATTTTAACAGTGTCCTTAACAAATACATTTGTGCCTTTGTGTGTGTGAAAAACAATTCCTGCTAACACCATGGAGGGATACTATGATGTTTTATAAGCTGACCCTTTGCTCCCCTATGTAGGCTATTAAAATATAGGGCAGTAGAAAATCAGGTAGTTTCAATTCAAAGAATATCTTTATCCATCAGAAGGTGGGGGTTTTATACCACAGAAGAAGGTGAAGGATTTAACTGGAGGTGAATATTTAACTCCTTTTGTTACTTTAATATGAAGAATTCAATCTCCTATGAGTATCAACTGGAGATAAGGGACATCCATACAATCCTCTTTCCTCCACTCTGCCACCTGCTCCTCCTCAACAGTTCTAGCTGCATGCAGGGGCTTCCCAGTCCACTACTCTCCCTAGAATGCTCCTTCAGTAGGATGAGTTTCATGGCACACAGGAGAAACCCATGTCAGCTACAGCACGCTCAACCTCTTAACTCTAATCTCTCTCCCCTGACCACACCCAGTACCATATAGAGCCCATTTAACAGTTAAGATTGACAAGACTGGGCTCCTATTTAGGTTTTGTCATTCTAGTCTTGTCCCCTTTCCCACCTCTCCCTCTGACTTCCGCATCCATGAAGAATCATGGTAATCTGTTGGTGCTATGTAAATGTTGTATTTTCAGAGTTCTACCACTGAAAACTTGAACAAGCAATTATCTATCCATACTGCAATTAAACAAATCATTGCTAATTATATTAATTATTCTATATATTCTACAAACATGAATTTAATTCATTGCTTTCTGAGAGACCAAGCGGCTTAGGATACTTTAGAGTTTCTTTCCCCCAAAGATAGGGTTTTTTTAACAGGCTTTGGTTGTTATATAAATTTAATTACTTACATGCTCCATCCTGCCAGACACTGAACACTCTGGCTTTGATCCAACAAAGTCATTAAGCATATGCTTAACTTTAAGCAGGTGATTTCTTCCCTCATCTACACTGGGACTACTCATGTGCTTAGAGTAAAGTATGTGCTTAAGTGCTAGATCTGGGCCCAAGTAGTCAACACCATAAAGGTTTAAGGCCTCTAAGCAACTATCTTTTGTGTTCCTGTTAATGGAAGCCTCAGGCTGGTAGGAAGCTTTGGGAAGAGTATCTGGATGGCATTATGATGATATTCCTCAAAGTCTAGCCCTTATGATCTCCATTCTGTTTTTTATTATCTGTTTGTTAGGTACCAAGAGTGAGTTCAGCGCTGTACAAGACACCGGGGAAAACAAGGGATCTGGCTGATGGCCTGAGAAGGTATACAATGTGACAGACCCAGAGGAGTTTCCATGTCACAGAATTTTCTTTTTTCTTCCAATTATTGTCTTGCTTATCTGGTGCTGGGCATATGTTGTTGGGGTGTTTTGTTTTTTGTTTTGTTTTTATTTTGTTTTAATTGAGATTGTACATTTGAGGGTTTTGCTAAAGAAATTTTGCATGTATTCAAATACACAGAGGTAGATGCATTTCTACCTTCTTATTTATTTAGAATAGAAACCCCTTACCTGTTGCCTATAGCACACACAGGCTGTCTGCATTTACAGAATGTTCCGAGAATACTGCAGATATTTACCCTCTTGGCACTATGCTGATCTGCCACTTGGTTTCAGCTCAGGCCGTCAGTTTGTGAATCAATGATAATTTTATCTATAATATTTTTAGCTGTCCAAAATGCCATTAGGCCAAATTCTGATTCCCTTACGCACAGTGGGTAGTACCTTACTTTGAGCTAAATCGTGGTTTAGCAGCAATAAGCATGAGACAGTGCACTGTTGTACTGCTCCTAAGAAGCAGATTGTGGCTCAGAGCCAGTCTACTTCCTGGCAGGGACAGTACCTTGCTGCAGCTCTATATATGGCACAATAAACATTTCCTATTGCACTGGTTCAGCTGCCCCCTCCAACCCATATTCCCAGGACAGGGAGGTAGCAAATTTATACCTTTTCATTCCTCTGCATGGGGATGCAAGCCAGGTCACCATCTGATCATTTGCCAGTAGAACCCCCTGACATCAATGAAACTGGTTGAAGAGTAATGTACTCCTCAACACTTGTAAGGGTAACAGAATTTGACTCATTGTCTGTAGGTATCAACCTGTCATTTAAAAGCATCACAGAATAATGCAACTCTCCATGTTCCTCCTCTGTGACAACCAGCTGAATGTAACTTTTGGCTGCAACATGACTTCTTGCAGTGGATATGGATAGCCTACTAAGCCAAAAGCTTCGGATTTCCTCTTACAGCTATTTCATCCATGGGAAACCCAAACCTGGTTCAACAAGCAAGAATACACGAGTAATACAGAATAAATGAAATGTGACACAGCGATTTCTAACTATATTATACTGTACATTATAGCCATAGAGTGCCTTATAACTTGAAATGTAAGACTCTAATACAATACTACTGGGACATGGGGCCTTTAAATAGAGAATTTTAAATTGTTTAGAACATCGAATACGTCCTCAGATGCTTGAGTGGTTTCATATCTCCCTGCACCTTTTATCCTAGACTGTGCCTGCTCTTTGTGGAGGTGTGTAAGGGGGAGAGGGAACAAGGGTACCTCTCATGCAAGAGTCATGCAAAACCTCAGCGCCTGTACTTCTCTGAGCAGAGGCACCAATTCCATTTAGCACCCCAAGGGTGCATGCCATTTAAAGCTGTTGAGCAGTGTTTCCCAAACTTGGGACACGGCTTGTGCAGGGAAAGCCTACCTGTTTACCTGCCGCGTCCGCAGGTCCGGCCGATCGCGGCGCCCACTGGCTGCGGTTCACTGCTCCAGGCCAATGGGAGCTGCTGGAAGCGGGGGCCAGTACGTTCCTTGGCCCACGCCGCTTCCAGCAGCTCTCATTGGCCTGGAGCAGCGAACTGCGGCCAATGGGAGCTTTGATCGGACGAGGCAGGTAAACAAACTGGCCCGGCCTGCCAGGGGCTTTCCCTACACAAGCTGCGTCCCAAGGTTGGGAAACACTGCTGTTGAAGATAGGGAGGAGACAGTGCCATGATCCTCTCCCTGCTCTGCACAAGCCTGTAGAACTTAGGAGGAGCAGGCTTTGCCATACTAAAGGATGGAGCAGTATGCAACATTCCCTGTTTAGTATAGGGTGACCCAACACAGATTGCAATATTACACCCTGGAAGCTCGGGAATAAGGCACTGTACAGAGAAGCCCTGTGTCTTTAAGTTTCGCTGTGGCCCAAACACAAACTCAAAGGCTCATTGAAACTGCACTTCATTGTTCATGTGCATAATAATTACCCTTCTGTGTGGATCAAACCTCCAGCACTTTCTGCAGAGTTTTGTATAAAATTGTGTATATATAGATAAGAGGAAGATAAAATATAATCTATTCTGCTCCCAATCCTAAATATGTTAATAGTGTGGTTTTTGCATCAGCGTGTGAGATGTTGGTGCATAATTTGCAAGTAATATATAACAGATGGCACTGAACTGTTGCATTGCTCAAGGCTGTAACATTGTATTTTTTTTTATAAGGGTGTAGTGAGGAGAAAAGATCCCCATTCAGATATGAAACGTATCTCCATGTAAAGCTGAACTGCATAGACTTTAAGGCCAAAAAGGACCATCCTGATAATCTAGTCTGACCACCTGAACATTGCAGGCCACAAAAACCTTACCCCATCCACTCTTGTAATAGACCCCTAATCCCTGTCTGAGTTACTGAAGTCCTCAAATCATGATCGAAAGATTTCACATTACAGAGAATCCACCATTTACTCTAGTGTAAACCAGTAAGTGATCCATACAGAAGAATGTGAAAAAACTGGCTGCTTGAATGCAAGTAATATACAAAATAAAAGAGAACAATAAATATGAATGATTTATGAATATAATTTAGTGGGGGGAAGAGAAGCAGGCTGAAAAAAGTTATAAGTGGGAGCACTATTTTTCTTTTTGCAATGTTTTTGCTTGTTAAAAGCTATGAAAAATAAATGGAGACCTATTTTTTTAAGCATTATTACTGCTTTTATAATTTTACTTGTAAACACTTAGTAAATGAATGGGCTCAAAAACATAACAAAAACATATAACTTTTAAACACAAAATGGGCCACAACAATATTCGGAGTCCATCTACATTAGAAATAGATGTGCCAGACTGAACTCTTATAGGCATGGATACTAAAAGCATAGAAAAAAGGTGACCTTTTATTGGTAAATAGTATTCAGAATTCCTGGGAGAAACCAAATGTCCAAATCAAGTGATAACTTTCTCAGACAACAAAATGTTGAAGAGTTAGACAGTTCAACATTCCTGATCCAAGATAAGAGTGGAGTAATATGAAAGACCCTAGGAGAAAATCGAAAACTTCTTTGCAATATATGTGCAGACCAATTACTTTCTATATAGAGTTGAGAATGACAGAAATGCTAGACTCTCTGGGCAAGCATCCAGCCAACTATACCAACCTCTAGAATGAGAGCTCAGCCCGTTGGGGGAAAGCGCTGGATGTAGTATATCATGACTTTAGTAAGGCTTTTGATACTATCTCTCATGACCTTCTCATAAACAAAGTAGGGAAATACAACCTAGATGGAACTACTATAAGGTGGGTGCATAACTGATTGGAAAGTTGTTCCCAGAGAGTAGTTATCAGTGGTTCACAGTCATGCTGGAAGGGCATAACAAGGGGGATCCCACAGGGATCAGTTCTGGGTCCGGTTCTGTTCAATATCTTCATCAGTGATTAAGATAATAGCATAGAGAGTATACTTATAAAGTTTGCAGATGATACCAAGTTGGGAGGGGTTGCAAGTGCTTTGGAGGATAGGATTAAAATTCAAAATGATCTGGATAAACTGGAGAAATGGTCTGAAGTAAATAGGATGAAATTCAATAAGGACAAATGCAAAGTACTCCACTTATGAAGGAACAATCAGTTGCACACATACAAAATGGGAAATGACTGCCTAGGTAGGAGTACTGCAGAAAGGGATCTGGGAGTTATAGTGGATCACAAGCTAAATATGAGTCAACAGTGTAATGCTGTTGCAAAAAAAGCAAACATCATTCTGGGATGTATTAGCAGGAGTATTGTAAGCAAGACATAAGAAGTAATTCTTCTGCTCTACTCTGTGCTGATTAGGCCTCAACTGTAGTATTGTGTCCAGTTCTGGGCGCCACATTTCAGGAAAAATGTGGACAAATTGGAGAAAGTCCAGAGAAGAGCAACAAAAATGATTAAAGATCTAGAAAACATGACCTACGAGAGAAGATTGGAAAAAAAATGGGTTTGTTTAGTCTGGAGAAGAGAAGACTGAGGGGGGACACGATAACAGTTTCAAGTACATAACCGGGGTCACTGGGAGCTGCAAGCTGCTGTACCTGCAGAGGCTCAGGGAAACAAAGCATCTCATGGCCTGCCAGGGGCTTACCCTGAACAAGCTGCGAACCAAGTTTGGGAACCCCTGGTCTAGATAATACTTAGTCCTGCCTTGAGTGCAGGGGACTGGACTAGATGACCTCTTGAGGTCCCTTCCAGTTCTATGATTCTATGATTGTCCTTTCTCACATCAAAAGCAAAACATAAATATGTTCTTCCTCAAAAGGAAATAATCAAATCCAGTCACTGTTTTCCCCCACACAATGTAATGGCATAACCTTATAGACTTGAGGGTGCATTGTGGTTTCCTGACAACAATAGGTGATTGGTGGAATGGCAGCAATCAGTTGTGTGTTGTACCCTTAACTCTGCATCATGCCCCATAAAAACTGTAATCCAGATGCCAAAGAACCAAATCTCCCTAGTATTAGCTCCTGTGGCCTGACTATAGTTTCAGGTGGAACATCCCATTTAAAAAAAAAGTGTAGAGCAGTGTGGTCTAACGGCTAGGACAGTGAAATGGGAGACACGAGACACAGGTTTTATTCCATGCTCTGCCACTGATCTGCTGAGGCGTGTAACTTCACATCTCTGTGTCTCTGTTTCCCCTCCCACTATTTGTCTGTCTAGTCTATTCCGGTCATAAGATGTTCAAGGTAAGGACAACGTCTTACTATGTGTTTGTGCAGTGCCTATCATAATAGTGCCCCAAAGAAGGTATATTGTTCAAGGGAGAATAACTGACACATGACATCCCAGAGGTGGCTGTATTTCAGTAGTAGGTAAAGATTTCAATCCACTTCAGGGTTAGAGCTGATCATGGGAAATCCCAACTTTTTAAAAGTTGTTTTTGTTTCAAATTGGAACAAAAATATAAAAATTTTAAAAAAAGGAGAATGAAAATTTTGATTCAGAAACATGTTATGATAAAACAAAATGTTATTATAAAAGGGATTATATATTAATAACACATGTAGCATATAATATACAAATTGAAACAAATGAAACAAAGTCAAAACTATCTTTTGACAAATTGCTATCAAAAATTGACACTTCCTGTTCAGATGATTTTTTTTTTAACCCTGCTGTATTCAGGATGACAGTCCTACTGTACCTAAAGTATGGTAGATTTTAGAACTGGGTATATGCTTTTTGTCAGATAATGTATTAGATAAACAATTCTGGTTTTTATCAAATAATTTGTGTGAATCATTCAACCATTTGCAGAGTTGGCTGAATAGTACATGTAACACACATCAAAATAACAAGACATATTGAGTCCTGAAATAAAAGGCAAAAAGCGGATTCATTCTAATTCAAAGAATTTATATGGACAAATTAATAGCAGATTTACAAAAACAGTAAATCTGTGATCCTCACTCTGTCAATGACACAAGTGAGACTAAGCTCATTGCAGGTTTTCAAGGTCACTATCTTGTGTAAATCATTAAATATTCATTGGGCCAGCTGTCCATTCTAACCATTCTAAACATCATTGTTCTTTGAAAATATTGTGTTGTTTGGTTATCTTGAGGGTGGTTATTTTGGCTTTGATTTTTTTATAGTCAAACACCACAGCATTGCAAAACAAGGTTTGACAGTGATCCTGCTGAAGATAGCTTTCATCAAAATGCAGTCTGCCTATTGTCAAGCTCAGAGAGGGAAAAGCTGTCACTGATTAAAATCCTGTAATGTATAGTGTTTTCTCACTATCACAGGAGAGATTGAAAACAGTCTTCTGGAACAGATCTGCTTTTGTTAATCCCTCCTGTTTCCTTTTGGAATAACAAGGATCTTATAAAGGTGCTCTGCTGCTACTCCTAGTGGAATATCATAGATAAAGACATCCCCAATCACTGGATGTTTTCTAATAGGAGCCAAAGTGTCAAAGGAGTCAGTTATCAATGCAGTAATTATGGAAAGGAAGGAAGGAAGGGGGGGAGGGGGGGGAAGGTTTTGCCTAAAGGAAAAAAAAAGTAGAAGGCAAAGTTGTAGTGAGTATTATTTTCCATAATGTAGGCCTTTATGAGATACAACCATGCTGGAGAGGATATGGAATAGCAGTATACCAGTGCTTCTCAAGTTATTCATCCCATAAAGCACACAGACAGGGAAAATGGCTCCAGGGATGTCTGGAGATGGAGAGAGTATATTGAGACGTGGCTCCCATGGAGGGACAGCCACCATGCACCTTTAATCTCCTTCCCACACATCAGCCACATTCTTCCACCAGGTACAGAATTGGGGAGAATGTAGAGGTTCTCACCTCACCCCCTTCGGAGTTCCTGGGCTAAATTGTCCCCTACATTCAGTCATCTTCCCATGGGTTCAGTTACCCAAAATTGCCCTATAGCAGGCAAAGCCAGCCACTGCAGGATCCACTCCTCGGCAAGGGGATTCAGGTGTGGGGCCGAGTCATCATGACACAATGGCTCCTACACTAACTTCACCTCTCCTGCAGCCAGGGTAGAGACTGGGGGAAAGGGGTGTAGCTGAGACACCTGCATCATGGCAATCTCTGGCTGCTGGGGGACCAGCATGGCACAAAAGGGCCAGAGTATCAGGGGAGTCCAAAGGTGGGGTAAAGCTCCCTTGGAACATCAAGTTCCGGAGCTGCATGAGCACATCTCAGCCAAAGGCAAATATCGGAACATCTAATTCCATTATTAAACAAAACCAGTAAAAAGCAGCTATGAAATTAGTATATTTTGGGGTTAAGGGTGTCTAAACCCCACACTGGTAGACAAGGCATTAACAGGACCCTGAGAGCTCAATTAGCCCACTTGTTGCACCTGGAGGGGTATCAGCATCAATTCTTTATCACAGCCAGCTGGGGGAAGAGCTAGGTTTGTTTCATAAAAGGAATGAAAATCCAGGTAGGAGGAGATTCAGGAGAAAGAGAGTGATTTAGGAGAAAAAGCATTTAGTACTTTTCTTCTAGGTGAAAAGAGCTACAGGAGGCGGGGTAGACCTGTGGTCAGCCCAGAAACAGTGGGATGGCTCCAAGGAGGTAATGTGGGTTATTGCTGTGAAAGCAGAACTGCGCAATAGAGAACTGCAACCTCAAGTCTTGGATGGGTGGCTGTGGCTTAAGCAGTGTTTTGTATCCTTGGAGGTTTTTGAGCCTTGCTCGAGGTTGTTGGGAGTAAGTGCTGGGGAACCTACTACTCTAAGGCCTCGTCTACACTACGAGAGTAGTTCGATTTTACTTGCATCGAATTTTTGTAATCGATATTGCAAAGTCGAACGTGTGTGTCCACACTAAGGACAGTAATTCGACTTTGTGCGTCCACACTAACGGTGAAAGCGTCGACATTCGAAGCGGTGCACTGTGGTCAGCTATCCCACAGTTCCCGCAGTCCCCTCTGCCCATTGGAATTCTGGGTGTAGCCGGCAATGCCTTCTGGGTAACAAAATGTGTTGAGGGTGCTTTTGGGTAACTGTCGTCATCCGTCCATCACTCCCGCCCTCCCTCCCTGAAAGCGCCGGCGGGAAATTATTTCGCGCACTTTTCCAGTCATTGACAGCGCGGACGCCACAGCACTGCGAGCATGGAGCACGCTGCGACCATTGCTGCAGTTGTGGCCGCTCTCAACGCCTCGCAGCTTATCATACAGGTTTCCCTGAGGCAGATGCAGAAAAGTCAGGCGAGGAGGCTACGGCACCGCGGTGATGTCCTGAAGTCTGAGAGTAGCACGGACCTGTCAGAAAGCAGGGGACCCAGCGCCGAGGACATCGCGGTGGCAATGGGTCATGTTGATGCCGTGGAACGGCGATTCTGGGCACGGGAAACAAGCACTGAGTGGTGGGACCGCATAGTGCTGCAGGTCTGGGATGAATCCCAGTGGCTGCGAAACTTTCGCATGCGGAAGGGAACTTTCCTTGAACTTTGTGAGTTGCTGTCCCCTGCCCTGAAGCGCAGTGACACCCGGTTGCGAGCTGCACTGAGTGTACAGAAGCGAGTGGCCATAGCCCTCTGGAAGCTTGCAACGCCAGACAGCTACCGGTCAGTCGCGAACCAGTTTGGGGTGGGCAAATCTACCATGGGGGTTGTTGTGATGCAAGTAGCCAAGGCAATCGTTGATGTACTGCTGCCAAAGGTAGTGACCCTGGGAAACGTGGAGGCGATCATAGATGGCTTCGCAGCGATGGGATTCCCAAACTGCGGTGGGGCCATAGATGGAACTCACATCCCTATCCTGGCACCGGACCACCAGGCCACCCAGTACATTAACCGAAAGGGCTACTTTTCCATGGTGCTGCAAGCACTGGTGGACCAACATCTACGTGGGATGGCCGGGCAAGGTTCATGACGCTCGTGTTTTCAGGAACTCTGGTCTGTTTAGACGGCTGCAACAAGGTATTTACTTCCCGGACCACAAAATAACTGTTGGGGATGTGGAGATGCCTATAGTCATCCTCGGGGACCCAGCCTACCCGCTAATGCCCTGGCTCATGAAGCCCTATACTGGCGCCCTGGACACTGAAAAAGAACTCTTCAACTACCGGCTGAGCAAGTGCAGAATGGTGGTGGAGTGTGCTTTTGGCCGTCTCAAGGGGAGATGGAGAAGCTTACTGACTCGCTGTGATCTCAGCGAAACCAATATCCCCATTGTTATAGCAGCTTGCTGTGTGCTCCACAATCTCTGTGAGAGCAAGGGGGAGACCTTTATGGTGGGGTGGGAGGTTGAGGAAAATAGCCTGGCTGCTGATTACTCACAGCCAGACAGCCGGGCGATTAGAAGAGACCAGCGGGAAGCGCTGTGCATCCGGGAGGCTTTGAAAGCAAAGTTCCTGAGTGAGCAGGGTAACCTGTGACTTTAAAGTTTGTGTACTGAGAAGCTAAACCTGCCCCCGTTTCTTTACCCAGTTAATGTTGACTATCCTATCCAGTTACATACCCCCTTCACCCCCCTTCCAACACACGTTTCGAAATAAAAATAGTTCAACTTTGTTAAAGCACACCGTTTTCTTTAATACGGTTTTCGCGGGAATTTTTTAAAACTGGGACGCAGACTGTGGTGCGGAGCGGGTGTAGTGTAGTGACGCGAATGCAGCTTCTAAACTCAAGGATTGACAGGCTCCGCTGCGGTGGGATGGTTGTTTCAACGGAGCCTGTCACCCCTCCTGATCGGGACTGTGTGTATGGGGGGGTCTATGTGACTTTGTGGCAGGGGGAGGACAGTTACAGATCCCCTGCTGTGTGGCTCTGTGATCCTGCCTAAGGACCGCCGCTTAAGATCTGTAACTGCCCTCCCCTGCCACAAAGTCACAGAGCAACCCACCCCCCACCACATAACATGAAAACAACCTCCCAGACTAACCAGGGTAACTAGTCACTGCATCACTGCACTGTGTATGTGCCCTGCTGCTGTGCCTGCCCCCGACTATGTACCCTGCCAAAGGTGACTGTCCTGTCCAATTACCAACCCCCTTTCCCATCCTCCTCCAAAAGAACATGATTGAAACAATAGTTTACAGAAACGTATTTTTTATTATCAACTACACATGGCATTGGGAGGTGAAACTTGGACGGGGGCTTGTGTCAGGCGGGAAGGAAAGAACTTTTCAAATTTTGGGAAATGAGAGCCTTCTGCTACTAGAGCTCTCTGCAGGGGTGGAGTGAGAGTTAGCAGGGACTCTGCCGCCTCTCCTTCTTTGCACTTTGGGTGAGGTGGGTATGGGACTTGGTGGCAGGGGAGGGCGGTAAGAGATGGACTGCAGCGGGGCTCTGTCCTCCTGCCTCCGTTCCTGCAGAACATCCACAAGGCGCCGGAGCGTGTCCGTTTGCTCCCTCAGTAGTCCAAGCAGCGTTTGAGTCGCCTGCTGGTCTTCCTGCCGCCACCTCTCCTCCCGATCCATGTTGGCTTGGTGCATTCGGGTCAAGTTCTCCCGCCACTGGGTCTGCTGTGCTGCCTGGGCTTGGGAACAGGCCATAAGCTCAGAGAACATGTCCTCCCGTGTCCTCCTCTTCCTATGCCTAATCCGCGCTAGCCTCTGGGAGTGTGATTCCAGGCTAG
Source organism: Chrysemys picta bellii (assembly GCF_011386835.1). Taxonomy (NCBI): domain Eukaryota; kingdom Metazoa; phylum Chordata; order Testudines; family Emydidae; genus Chrysemys; species Chrysemys picta. Next base: position 46,284,583 of record NC_088798.1, on the reverse strand, counting down.
GTTGTGAGACAGTCGCAGATGGGGCTGTGGAAATGGGAAAAAGGGAGTGAATTCCTCAGAAAGAAAAATGTAGTTGTGAACAAAGAACATAGTCTTTCTCTGTGAACAAGACCATGCACAGCACCTATCACATGCGCACTCAGCACAAGGTCGAATTTTCGGCCTTCGCATTCAGTGCCTGGGGTCTTGCACAGCACATTTGAGAAGCGGGGCAGCACAACGGAATTTCTGTTGCAGGCAGACATGGTAAGCCGTACACTTGTGGCAGTTTAAAACTTTTAGATTACCACTGGCCTCATTTCACATTTAAAGCTATGTCAGTTCCTGCAGCCAGCAATCCGGCAAGCGGGAACTCTGCCCCTGTCCCACCCCCTCGCGGCTGTCCGCGGGAACGATCCCTTTCGGCTGCCCCTCTCCCGCCTCCACCGCGTGGCTACAAACCAGCGGTTACAGTTCTGTAAAGGAACGGGAAAGCAGTCCCAACACTAACATTCCCCTACCTAATTAAAAGCAGGTCACCATGGCCGACATCACCCTGATGAGGATCTCTGAGAGCGACAGACAGAGAATGCTCCGGGAAAGCCTCCAAAGACCAGGGCCGTATGCCGCCCTGCTATGCAGAGCAATGATTCCCGAGTACATGATAGTCTCGTGGCGCGGCAACGTGTCGTACTTCGGAGGACCCAATAAGGCCGCTCTCCCCAGGAACCTCATGCAACGGCTTTCAAGTTACCTCCAGGAGAGCTTCATCGAGATATCCCAGGAGGATTACTGCTCTATCCCCGGACATATAGACCGCATTTTACTGTAGCTGCAGTAGCAGGGAATAAACAGTAGAGCGGCTTGTGGAGGACAATCACTGAAAACCGGACATTGCTAGATTTTTTTTCAAAACTTGCACTGCCCATGACTAAACCGTTAAGCGCATAGGGCACACTAATCATGAACAACCCATTCTTTTAATTTTTAATATTCCTGTTTTGTTAAAAATAAATGTTTAGATGTTTACAACACTTACTGGCTGATCCTTCACCAGATTCTGTGTCCGGGGTAACGGCTGGGGACGCTTCGTAGGGGATCTCTGTAAGGGTGATGAAGAGATCCTGGCTGTCGGGGAAATCAGCGTTGTGAGCGCTGCCGACTGCCTCGCCCTCCTCATCTCCTTCCTCATCTTCCCCGTCCCCTAACATGTCGGAGGAACCGGCCGTGGACACTATCCCATCCTCAGAGTCCACGGTCACTGGTGGGGTAGTGGTGGCGGCCGCACCGAGGATGGAATGCAGTGCCTCGTAGAAACGGGATGTCTGGGGATGGGATCCGGAGTGTCCGTTTGCCTCTTTGGTCTTCTGGTAGCCTTGTCTCAGCTCCTTGATTTTCACGCGGCACTGCGTTGCATCCCGGCTGTATCCTCTCTCTGCCATGTCTTTAGAGATCTTCTCGTAGATCTTTGCATTCCGTCTTTTGGATCGCAGCTCGGAAAGCACGGACTCATCGCCCCACACAGCGATGAGATCCAAGACTTCCCGATCAGTCCATGCTGGGGCCCTCTTTCTATTCACAGACTGCACGGCCATCACTGCTGGAGAGCTCTGCATCGTTGCCAGTGCTGCTGTGCTCGCCACGATGTCCAGACAGGAAATGAGATTCAAACTGGCCAGACAGGAAAAGGAATTCCAATTCAAATTTTCCCGGGGCTTTTCCTGTGTGGCTGGTCAGAGCATCCGAGCTCGCACTGCTGTCCAGAGCGTCAACAGAGTGGTGCACTGTGGGATAGCTCCCGGAGCTATTAGCGTCGATTTCCATCCACACCTACCCTAATTCGACATGGCCATGTCGAATTTGGCGCTACTCCCCTCGTCGGGGAGGAGTACAGAAGTCGAATTAAAGAGACCTCTATGTCGAACTAAATAGCATCGCAGTGTGGACGGGTGCAGGGTTAATTCGATGTAACGGCGCTAACTTCGACATAAACGCCTAGTGTAGACCAGGCCTAAAAGTAAAAGTGGAATGAAGAGGAGCCTAGGAGGGGTGGAAGATATTGCATTGATAGCCAGTATTGTGTTTTGGCACTATTTATTTGGACCAGTGATAAGCCAGAAGGATGAGACTGTATGTGATCTGTCCGGAGGGTCAAGTCACTAGAAGAACTTGATCACCACAAGGCCTGAATGTCTATCAGAAGGAGGTGACTGAAGGAGAAAGTCTTGCAATGAACTGCTCAGTTGTGTGGGGCTCACTGACTGAGTCACTCATCTACAATTTTATTCTATGTTGCTCATATTCTTCTTTTCTCTTTTCTCTTCAACTAAAATTCTGCAGGCCATTGCTGCATAGCATACACTAGCGATATGCAGTATTTTGGAAAAGGTAAAACAAAAGCAAATTTCCCCCCATGTACAATTACCGGTACACTTTTTTTTTTTTTTTTTTTTGCAAGCACTAGAATATTTTTCAACAGAAATACCATAAAGACTTCTATGCTATAGAACAGGTACAACAGATGGAGGCTGGGATTTTTTCAAAGGGAATTAAGGTTTCAACTCTCATTGAAATTCATTGTGAGTTAGACACCTAACTCTGTCTCCCCTGAATATTGTAGCTGGATTGACCAAATGAACCATAATAAATTTAGAGACACTATTATGGTCAATTGTTCCAATAAGCCACATCTTAAGATGTTCCTGAGTTCTCATTACAGCTGGTATGTTCTGAGCAAAAAATCTATTTTTTTTTTAAACAAAGCCCCCAAACAAAGGTGCAGATTTACATGATATATTGTAATAGATCCAGAACAGGCCTTATAATCAATTGACTACATTTTTAAAGCCCCTAAATAATACAGTACTAGCCTCTTTAATTGACCATAATACAGATGGTGCCCAACTGCTATGCATTTACAGCCTGAAACAAAGCCTACTGATATAAATAAAAAGGCTCCTATTGACTTCAGTGGGCTTTGGATCAGGCCACACAAGCACTCAAAGTTATCCGAATATTCTGAAATTCCATATGACACTAACTGCTTCCATTTTATCTCCTTCGGTGTCTCCAGAAAATAAAGAATGCGTATAAGAATCCTAGATTATAACCACTTTGGAGGGCCTACTTATGATCTCGCTTTAAGCAATGTAACTTCATTGATTTCAATAGCCTCATTCCTGACTTGCACTGCTGTGAGGGAGAGCAGAATCAGGTTCTAAGGGTTTAGATAGGGAAACAGAGAGAGAGCCATATCTGTTGCAAATCAATTAGCAAAATTCAGCAATGCGTAATTATGTATATGTAGGCCCAGGCTGAATAAAAAGCAGAAGTTATTATATAAATATCTAAATACAAGATACCTTAATAAAATTAAAAGGTAGAAGACTCCAAACTGATTAGAGGAAATATAGTGGTGTGTGTTTGTGGGTGTGTGGTTTTTTTTTGTTTTTTGTTTTTTAACGCAACAGGCAATTTGACAGTGGCACTCACTGCAAAAGATGTCACAGAGACCAAAAGTTTAGCAAGAGTCAAAAAGGGATTGAACATTTATATGGATAGTAAGAATATTTAGCATTATAACACCTGCTGACCTGACAAGCCAAGGGCTATAAAGGCTGGGAAGGAGCCAGAAGTCAGGGGGCAGCAAGGGAGAAGTGAGTCAGGAAGGGAGCTGGAGGCCTCCTAGCTGAATACTGACTCTGCCTGTAAAGCTTGTATATATGGACACTGGTGGTGGGACAACCTTAAGTAAATAAAGACACAGGTGTTGCACAGCCCTGAAGCCTCTCTGAGCATTATTGGAGAGAGCAGGTGGGCCCCAGAAAGAGGGGTGGGTCATGAACCCTGTTACAAACCCTGAAGGCAGAAGTAAATATAAGCATACATCCAATCCTGAGGTGCTCCCTAGAACAAAGAGTAACAATCTGAGGAACTGTAAAGTAGTTTTGTTTGCCTTACTGCGTACTTGACATTGATAGGAGATGAACCATAATTTACTTGTTGCCTAAGGCAAATTCAACCAAGTTTCTCATCAACTAAAAAAATCAGTACAGTATTGTTGTTGAACATGCACTTTAAATATAAAATATTTTATAGCTTTCAGATGTGTTATGGCACCAGTTATGCATAGATTCACCTTGAGTACTTTGAAATTGGTACAGAGTTGTGAATAGCTGTTCTAATGGGTGAAAGAATTTTAACCATGAAAATGTATCCCCCGTATTGCTGAGGCTATACTTATTTAACATTTATCTCTACAATAGACCATGGGTTCTGGGCTGCACCTTCAAGATTATTATATGAAGGTGAGAGAGGAATCTTTTCATATTACCTTATGCATGCAGCTTTGTTGGTTGTCTCTCTCCTTCAGAGATATGATAAACACTGTGTAAAGAGATGCTGGCTAGACGCATGTGGGAGGAACTTTTTTAAAAAGGGCAAAACTTGAAAGCACTGAATAAGATGGGGACAAGTTACAGCTGAAACAGATTCTGGGGGCTACTGAAGGAAGTTTAGAAAGTTCCAGCAACACTGTTCAGGCTGTTTGTTAGGCTCCACATAAATTTCTGTCACTGAAGAGCAGAGGTCTCTACACTTGTGGCCACACTGAAGTATCCACTGGGTGTGTTGGGGGTAATGGAATGTAATCAGGGGCTGAGGGCTTAAATGCAATCTCATTACTGCAAGTGATGCATTTGTGGGGTTTCAGTTTCTCCTGCTGCTTATTGTAAGGACAAGTATTGTTTTAGTAGTGTGGGAGTGACTATGCTAGTGAGATGATGTAAACCTTGAAAGGGAATCTTGAACAGATTTTCACACGTACACAGTGTATATAGATTGTCTATGTAGGGTTCAACTCCCCCTTTCTGTAGTTTAATTCTGTCTTAATGTTATTAGGTAACACTGTCTAATTGGCTGGGTCCTTATCTCAGGACTGCTCAGTCCTGCCTCTAGGTCCTCTCTGTGTCAGATCCAAGATACCTTTCTTGGGACAGCCCAACTCTGAAGCCAGCGTTTTTCCTTTTTATTCAGATATCCCTTGTGACAGACCCAGACCAGTGGACAGGAGTCTGGTAGAGGGCAAATAAACTGGTCACTGGATGAGTAGTTTTCTGTTTCCTGAGTGACCAGAGCAGGGGCTGTACTAGAGTAATCAGGAACCTGCTAGAACCAGTTAAGGCAGGCTAATTAGGACACCTGGAACCAATTAAGAAGCTGCTAGAATCAATTAATCAGGGCACCTGGGTTTTAAAAAGGAGCTCACTTCAGTTTGTGGTGTGAGTGTGAGGAGCTGGGAGCAAGAGGTGCAAGGAGCTGAGAGTGAGTGCTGCTGCTGCTGGAGGACTGAGGAGCACAAGCGTTATCAGACACCAGGAGGAAGGTCCTGTGGTGAGAATAAGGAAGGTGTTTGGAGGAGGCCATGGGGAAGTAGCCCAGGGAGTTGTAGCTGTCATGCAGCTGTTACAGGAGGCACTATAGACAGCTGCAGTCCACAGGGCCCTGGGCTGGAAACCAGAGTAGAAGGTGGGCCTGGGTCCCCCCCCCCCCCACCTCCCAATTGACCTGGACTGTGGGTTTTCCCAGAGGGGAAGGTCTCTGGGCTGTTCCCCAACCCACATGGTGAATCTCTGAGACAAGAAAATCTGCCAATAAGCGCAGGACCCACCAAGATAGAGGAGGAACTTTGTCACACCCTTCAGATTTCATATTGCTAGCATCGTATTGGACTGGCTTCAGCCCAAGCCCAAAATGGGAGTTTTCCATATGCGTGATTATGCTATGCCTATATTAAGTCCTGTTCAGTGTGAGCTAGGTAGTTCAAGCCTGAGCAGACTCAGCTGAGGTGCAGTTAAGAAAAAGTACTGTGCCTTCTCTCCTGAGAAACCTGACTGCTGATTAAACATTACAGTCCTTACTTCAGGATGCTGTCAGTCAGGCTTGAATAAAATCTTCAAAGAAGTCAGAACTTCAGAACTGTACTCCACAAATGGGAGGCACTGGCTAAGTAATCCACAGAAAAAAATCCACTCAGCAGCTTCCAGATAAGCTCCTGTGTGCAAGCCTATTCAGGCAGACAAACAAGACCCTCTTGAATTTTGCAGCATACAAGGTGTTACCACAGTGAATCATAAGTCAGGATGGTAACATTTCTCTGCTGGGAGGAAAGGTCCTTTGTCTAAGACAAGCTTTGCCAGATGCCTAGATAATGAAGACCCTGATCCTGCAAGTTGTTCCCAAGGGTTGGACCACCTGGAGTTACTCCAGAATCAGGACCTAAATAAGCATGCAGTGAGAGAATCTCAGTATTTGCAGTATGAGAGATGTCCTAGAGTAAATGTAGTGAAGTAAAGAGAATTCCCTGGATATTGATAGCAATTATGACATTCTGTACCTTGGGGGAACATCCTGGAACCCCCATATTCCTCATTTTTTATAATAATCATTATCTTGCCTTATAAGGCATGCTTTATAAGCATCAGGGGAAAGGTTATGATCTTCTGAAAGTCATTTCTCTATCCATATATGTATATCATTAATGCATATGAAGTTATGAGTATTGTGTTGTATGGTGGTCACTAAAACATGCTTTAAATTGGGGAATCAGCCAGATATTACCTCCCCAGAGGCAACAGCAAGGAAAATAGACAATGCCCAGGTAGGGTGTCAATCAACCCATCAATAACCATTGTCCAGCAAGGGAGCTACAATGCAATGACTCACCTGCATGAGGCCACACCAGGGAAATTGCTCAGTCTGACTCTGCAATGCACCCAGACATGCCTGGACTTGTGTTTTCCAAGCACATAGACTGAGGGTATAAAACTGAATATGGGGGCCTGTGCCGGGTCTTTCTCCGTCACCCACCTACGCTGCAAGCCACAGAGGACACTCTGAAGACTCCAACTAAGGGGATTGGCCCAGATTTCAAGGGTGAAATCTGTGTACTATGAACTGCAATATCCAGTGGGGTGAAAAACTGCTTAGTCGTTGCCCAGTCTTATAGGGTTGAGAGTTTAGACTGTGTGCTTATATTTTATTTTGGTAGGCAAAAAGTCAGTTATCACTTAAACAATTTTATTGACTACAAACGAGAGATTTTTAACTATCTTTACCAGTGAGTTTGTATGAAGTGTGTGGCAAATCTGCTCAGGTTTTGCAAAGGCTGGTGTATATCCACTTCCATTGATGAAATGGTGAATCAGTTAATAAATGTGCACTGCTCAAGATGAGCAGTGCAAGACGGTGTATTCCCGAGATACAGTGCTGGGAGCTGAGGAAATTTGGCTCTGGTGCCTTGCTCTGTGAGATTCATGAGTGGATCTGGAAGCATAGCTGCGTGTGCGGGCTCCACATGCTGTTGTGCTGAGTAATAGCAGCTCCTGGAGGAGTTTGCTGCTGGTCACTAGGGAAGCATTGTGAGAGACAGCCCAGGCTGCAGAGATCTCAGGGGGCACAGCGGTCCCACAGTCCCAGGCTGCATCCTGTCACAACAATATCTAATTATTTTAGATTAAATTGACAGCCTTTAAAGGCCACCACTGTTCCAGAGCAAGGTGAAGTAACTATTATAACTCCCGGGGCCAGGGGGGGAAGGACAAGGACCACTTAATAGCATTCCTGATTTTTTTTAAGTTGCGCCATTAATTTAAACATTTTTGCTGTAAATGCCTCCATGACAATGTATGAGAGAAGATGAAGATGACTTCCAAAGTCTGATATCTGTGTGTGTTAATAGGATAGTCTCTCCAGACAACTCCAGTGATCCTTTCACCAAGGAAATTAAACTTGTCTTTGCAGATAAAGTAAATCTTAGACATGCCATGGAAAAAGTGGGAGTGATTGACATAAAGCAAAACTTGTGGATTGTTAATTCTATGTTGGTAATTAAAAAGTAAAGTATGGACACCTATTAATCCACAGACTTCAATGTAGCCTTAATTTGAATATAATCCAGTTAACGTTGTTAAAAGAGCTAGCTAATCTCAAAAGCAAAATATTCAGTCATATTAGAAGCATTATTTAGTGAATTCTTTGGGGTTAGTCAAACCATAAGTTAACAATCTTTAATGAATTCTCTGAATATTATGGGCCTGGTTCTCATCTCTCTTAAGATAACAGTCCATGGCTGTAATTGAGCAAAGGTACCATAAAGGTGCTTAACTAGCTATCCAATCATTCCACAGGAATATCAAGTATCCTAGGTTGGTGTAGAGCCACCATAATGGCTCTATTTCATCTCCCCTGAAAACACATGACATAGATGTATAACCAGAGTGCATCTGCTCTCTAGTTATTCCTGGCTGCTGGAATGATCCTTTGGGGACATATTGTAGGCAGCTAGGTATAGGTTGAAGCAACACTGAGGCTGTTATAATTTATGCTAGGGGCTGAAACATTTGGGAAGTGATAATGGTGAGGTAAAGACACCAGTGCCCCCACCCCACCCCACCCAAGCATCATGTCTTGCAGAAAAACCTGGTAGCTGGACCCAAGAATTGGGATCTGTACTTCTAAACAGAGGTTGCTCTGCAGTGGGAGCCAGCAACAAAAATTGTGTGTTCTTTCAGGTGAAAGCATGGTTATTGTGAGCCCCTTGAATGACCACAGGGGTATGCTGCTGAACCCCCCTCCCTCTGCCCATGCCTGCACAGCTAAACATCACCTTTAGAATCTCACCCCTTAAGTAAAGGAAAATCTGAAAAAAAATATTGGCTTTTGTATTTGGTACTATATTGCTATCATTCCTGTCTGGTGCTGTATGAGAGAGGATAGAAAACGCATGTCACCGGAAACTACTTGCAGCCCAGCTCCTATAACAAATAAAATGCTGAAAAATGTCAGGTACCTCATCTAACCGGATATTGATTAAAACAAAACTCATTTTGAAATGATAGAGGCTTTGCAGCAGGTACTGCCATCGCTGTTCTGTTACTCGCAGCCACCTGCGGCAGGTATCTTGGCATGACATTGGCTGAGATCTAAAGAAGATGTTAGACACAGCTTTATTTAAAAATGCCTCAAAGAAAACCAATTTATATAGAATCGGGCAACAGACAATTGATTGACCTGATCCTTCTAAATCCGGCCTACTTTATGTGGATAATTAGATCAGCTTTCAATTGCAGTATCTATTGTTTGTCTAAGGACTTCATCCTCTTGTCTGATAAATAATGCATTTCCATCCAAATCTGAATGGTACTACTGGGGACTAATATGAAGAAGTGCTCAGCACAATTTTAAATTAGGCCTTAAGAAATTGTCTCGTGAATATGCACACGCCTGCCTGTGTGTGTGGCTTTTTTAAACTGGGACTAACCTAGCTGAGATTTTTTCCTTTCAAAAGAACAACATAAAATAGGCACAGTAACTAGAATAAAATGAATAAATTACATCTACAGTATTAAAAAGCACTATTAAATCAATTGTGAAAGAGCCTGTTTCTGGCTGGGGAGCATGCATGTTCATAGGGCACACTGTATATGAGGTTGATGAAGGATGCTAGTGATGGACTCAAACTCCATATTTTTTCTGATCGAAATCTGAATTTCTCAATCTCAGAAGGGCTTAGCTCCAGGGCTTTAATTCAGGCCATTTCTTACAGGATGGTTCAGTATGTGGCACTCTTCTAACCCAAACTCAGATCTTAAGACCACCAGATCATCTAGTCTGGCCTCCTGTATATTACAGGCCACCAGCACCCACACACTAAACCACTATTAGACCAAAGTCCATTAAGCCCAAATGTCATAGGCATAATATTAGGGTGCCCTGTGCTGCTGAAGATATAATAGGGTCAAATTCAGGCTTGGTGTTAGCAGGTGAAACACTTGGCATATATATATTATATTATATTTGGATGAAAGGCAAAATGGAGGTTCTTAATATGTATTAAAGCTTCAAAGGTACTTTATACAATAGTAAAGGTATTGGCCTCAGTGTTCTGAATACATCAGTAGTACAGAGACAAGGTGGAGGAGGTAATATATTTTATTGAACCAAGTTCTGTTGGTGAGAGAGAAGATATCGAGTTTGCACAGAGCTCTTCTTCAGGTCTGGGACATGTACTCCAAGTGAATATTTTGTCCTGTGAGGTTTAAAAGCTCTCCAAGATATTGCTAAATGTTACATTTTAGAACACAAAGTAAAATAAAGTTATCTGTACAAACTAAGTTTAAAAACTGGGGAATACAATGAGAATTTCTGCTTAATTAATGGGAGTGTGTGCGGGGGGGGGACTTTGTTTAGTAGCCCATCCTTTGGTGGGGGGAGGGAATCTTGAACAGAGCTGTATCTTTAAGGCCAGACCTCTTTGTTTTGGAGTATGTTCAAAACTTAAATTAGGTTTATCAGAACATTCTTTTAAAAATCAAAGTTTTGGATTTTTTTTAAGGAATTGAGATTTCACAACTTTCAAAATGTATGATTGTCATAAAAGACCACACAGTATTTTCAGATGTTTTGTGTGACTACAAGTGAAAATAGAAGAAATGTCACCTTTAACAAAAGGTTCACATCTTTATTAAAAAAAGACTCCCTTGTAGATGGAGATTCAAAGGAAAGGCTAAAAAATATTTCTTCAGAGTAGCAGAGTTCTGAAAGAAAATTCCTTTACTGCGGCATTATCAAACTTTTTGATACCTGGGACAGGCTTGCTGACTTTCTAAACTGTCAGGGAAATCTCAGGGACTGTCAAAGAGGCTGCCACAGAGCAGTGCCAGTCCATGGACCAGTCACTGAGAAACACTGCTTTACTGTATTAAGATTCCAAGTAACTGCTCCTAGCTGGAGGAAACTTTCTATGGTTATGGGCATGTTAGGCAAAATGCTCTGGTCCCCTCCACAGGTGTTCCTAGTTTAAAAGCCTGTTGAAATGCCATACTTGCATTGTGTAGGACATGGTGAGACTAGGGAGCAAAAAGCCAATGAAAGGGGACTGTGCACAACGCTGTGCCGGGTAGAGTCATAATATCAGGGTTGGACGGGACCTCAGGAGGTCATCTAGTCCAACCCCCTGGTCAAAGCAGGACCAATCCCCAACGAAATCATCCCAGCCAGGGCTTTGTCAAGCTTGATCTTAAAAACCTCTGAGGAAGGAGTTTCCACCACCTCCCTAGGTAACCCATGCCAGTACTTCATCACCCTATTAGTGAAAAAGTTTTTCCTAATATCCAACCTAGTCCTCCCCCCACAGCAACTTGAGACCATTACTCCTTGTTCTGTCATCTGGTACCACTAAACAGTCTAGATCCATCCTCTTTGGAAGCCCCTTTCCGGTAGTTGAAAGCAGCTATCAAATCCCCCCTCATTCTTCTCTTCTGCAGACTAAACAATTCCAGTTCCTTCAGCCTCTCCTCAGAAGTCATGTGCCAGCCCCCTAATAATGATTTTTGCCCTCAGGTGGACTCTTTCCAATTTTTCCACATCCTTCTTGTAGTGTGGGGCCCAAAACTGGACACACTACTCCAGATGAGGCCTCACCAATATCAAATTGAGAGATGTGATCATTCCCCTCTATCTGCTGGCAATGCCCCCTACTTATACAGCCCAAAATCCTGTTAGCCTTCTTGGCAACAAGGGCACACTGTTGATTCATATCCAGCTTCTCGTCCACTGTAACCCCTAGGTCCTTTTCTGCAGAACTGCTGCCTAGCCACTCGGTCCCTAGTCTGTAGCAGTGCATGAGATTCTTCCATCCTAAGTGCAGGACTCTGCACTTGTCCTTGTTGACCCTCATCAGATTTCTTTTGTCCCGATCCTCTAATTTATCTAGGTCCCTCCTTATCCTATTCCTACCTTCCGATGTATCTACCACTTCTCCCAGTTTAGGGTCATCTGCAAACTTGTACAATCCACACCAAATCATTAATGAAGATATTGAACAAAACCGGCCCCAGGACCGACCCTTGGGGCACTCTGCTTGATACCGGCTGCCAACTAGACATGGAGCCATTGATCACTACCCATTGAGCCCGACAATCTAGCCAGCTTTCTAGCCACCTTATAGTCCATTCATACAGCCCATACTTCTTTAACATGACCCTCTAAGCAGAAGCATGGGTTCAGATTGCAGATGGGCTGGGGTGTATGATGGGACTAAATCCATGAACAGTACAGACCCACCAGCCAAAATCTGGCATGAGAGCCAGCAGTGTATCACATCTCTACTCCCTCCACCCCACCCACATTAACAAGGACTGTAAAGTGGCTTTGCTACAGGTTGGGGATCAGGATTCCATTCCTTAGTCCTGAATGTACTTGCGTGGGGACAAATCCTGCCTACTTCAGCTGGGAGCTCTGCTCAAGAACTTGGCCCTTTGAGATTGTGTAAACTAGCGCTGACTTGCTGTTGGTGGGTAGAATAGAACTGCAGCTATAATTTATGCTCAAAATTCAGGATATTAAATTGAAAACAAATCTAAATGTGCCCTACCTCTTAGCTTCACCTTTGTACTTTTATCGTCTTGCTTTCTTTATTCATTTAATAAACTCAGTATCAAAATCAATGGCCACATCACCCAACACTCTATTTTTTTAGATAAAATACTTCAGTGGATCTGTACACAGTAGGGAGGGCAGAACTTGGCTACAGAATGATGAAGACTGTGCCAATGAGTCACTGACCTTAACTGCAGATATGGGTGGGGGTTGGAAGTGTAGCTGGTTTGCAGAAAGGGAAACTGCAGGGAGACTATCATACCCTGTGCCTCCCCTTAGGAGGTTGCAGTGTAAAGCGTCCATGCTCAGAGCTGGGAAGGTCAGCAGACTAGCTGGAGAGGGACATGGAAACATGACCCAACTTCTCTCCACCCCTTTTGGAGTATCTTGGTCTCTGACCATGTCCTCCTGGGGGAATATAGGGTCTGCAATTGTGGCTGGCCTTTGCTGCATTGTGTGGACTTTTGGAGGGAAAGGTGTCCCTGTTTGAAGAGAGGGATTGTTACTTTTCACTCTTTGAGCCCTGAGAGTACAGAAAAGCAATGGATTACAGAGCAAAGATTACGTCACTGAATCGGCTCTGTAACTCTGCTAAGCCCAGGCCTATTTCCCTCTTGCCATTGGGGAAACTAGGCTCCCAAACCTGGCAGGGTCAGCATGGTTGTGTCTTCTAATCCTCCTCCTGATGGATTAAGAAGGTATGTCCTTTACCTGTCAGTCTATACCAGATATTTTTTGCTCTTCACTTCCCCCTCCTCACACACTTGTCTGATTCAGTGGTGTCAGCCTCGAGTACTGAGAAATGATGAGGCAGGCCCCCAAAATCATGATTAAAAGAAATTTGAGGTGGTTCTGATTTGCCTTTGAGATTTGAGCATTTAAGGGTCACATTTTCAAGCTTTTCTTCAGATTACAATTTTTAAAAGTAGTAAATGAAACTGAGATTCTTGCATTCATCTCCAACTGCTGGAGTCATCTTAATGAATGAGATTTGCATCTTTCTTAAGGATTTTATTGCAAACATTGAAGTGGTAGTGGCTTTGGTCTGAGACTGCCAGGTTAATGCCAAATATTGGTGTGCCGGAAGGAGAGGCAAGGATTTGCAAGAAAGATAAATATCCCACATTTGAGGCACTACTGATAACTCGTTTAAAAACACACCCAAAGGAAACCATTAGCAGCAACCTCCTGAGATGCAGCAGCATTAACATACCTTTTTTTTTTTAAACGGGAAAATAATTCATCCTTCCTAAAGAATACCCCTCAAACACCATCAAGGTTTTTCTAAAGTCCCTTCATTAAGATGGTCCTCAAAGTCATCAAACTTGAAGCTATTTCAGACAACATGGGTTAAAAGGTTCCAAAGCCTTTTGGAGGTTGGGAACAACCTTCCAGTAGCTCTCTCTCATCCTAAGGGAGGTAGTTCAGGTGACTTCTGAAGCTGCAGTCAGCAAAGCATCACAGGTGGCGAGTGACCCTCTCTAAATCAGGTATGTACCTGATCATTTTAAATCTTTATATGTTTAACCAGCAAATGAAATGCCACCTATTAGGCTGATCACAAAGCTGTACTGTAATATGCTCAGGGCAAGACACCCAACTTACCAAGCAGACTGCTACATTCTGGTCCAGATAGATTTAAGATGTAGCCCCAAACAGAGCACATTACAATAGTATAATTTGGGGGTGATATGATGGTATGATTTGTGATGTTGTCATAACTATAAAGGGAAGGGTAATAGCTGTCCTGTGTACAGTACTATAAATCCCTCCTGGCCAGAGACTCCAAAATCCTTTTCCCTGTAAAGGGTTAAGAAGCTCAGGTAACCTGGCTGGCATCTGACCTAAAGGACCAATAAGGGGACAAGATACTTTCAAATCTTGGGGGGGGGGGGGGGAAGGCTTTTGTTTGTGTTCTTTGTTTTGGGATGGTGTTCGTTCTCCGGGAATGAGAGGGACCAGACATCAATCCAGGTTCTCCACATCTTTCTAAACAAGCCTCTCCTATTTCAAACTTGTAAGTAAATAGCCAGGCAAGGCGTGTTAGTTTTCCTTTGTTTTTCTCAACTTGTAAATGTACCTTTTACTAGAGTGTTTATCTTTGTTTGCTGTACTTTGAACCTGAGACTAGAGGGGAGTCCTCTGAGCTCTTTAAGTTTGATTACCCTGTAAGGTTAATTTCCATACTGATTTTACAGAGATGATTTTTATCTTTTTCTTTAATTAAAAACCTTCTTTTTAAGAACCTGATTGATTTTTCCTTGTTTTAGATCCAAAGGGGTTTTGGATCTTGATTCACCAGGAGTTGGTGGGAGGAAGGAGGGGGGATGGTTAATTTCTCCCTGTTGTAGATCCCAGGGGGGGGTTGGAACTGATTCACCAGGAGTTGGTGGGAGGAAGGAGGGGAATGGTTAATTTCTCCTTGTTTTAAGATCCAAGGGGTTTTGGATTTGTTTTCACCAGGGATTTGGTGAGGGTTTTTCAAGGCTTCCCAGGGAGGGAATCCATTGATGGTGGCAGCCGAACCAGAGCTAAGCTGGTAGTTAAGCTTAGAAGTTTTTCACGCAGGCCCCTACATTTGTACTCTAAAGTTCAAAGTGGGGATCTCAGTCCTGACAGATGTCAAGGAAATAAATGGTTACAACATCCTCATCAAAAGCAACTGTCTGTCCTGGCTATTGGTAAAAGCTGATCATACTCCCAAACTGTGATCATGGGTGACAAATAACAGACAGACACCCTCAGAGGGATTAATATGTTTTGTCACTTCTGCTTGCTTTCATCAATGCATGTACATTACCAGCATTTCATCTGGATCTCTGATATCTGTACACCAATCTCAAACACACTGGGAAAGTGACTTTTTTTATGCTCTGATTAAATAAGTAATGTTTGTCATAAACTCAAGTTAAATGTCTTTTTATTAGCTAAAAGGAGGCTCCATGTCTTAAACCTTATTTAAGTGTGTATGTGTGACATCCATCTTCTTGCTCTGTTTGTACAATGCAATCTTGGTCCATGACTGGGGGACCCAGGTGGTACAGTTGTATAAATAATACTGAGTAAATTCTTTGGAGAGATTTAATCCACTGAAATTGGTCTATTGATGGAATGTTTGTTTGCTTATATATATATTTTAAACTCACAACATGCTACTTATTGCAGCATTAATCAAAACTCTTGTAAATTGAAGGACCACTAGCTTCCATTCTCATGTTTTTTATATTTCCCATGTGGCAAGACCTGCAATAGAGTCTGGTGATCTGCACACGATGCTTTGAACTCTGCAAATGTGCCAGGCAACACCAGTAAATAAATAGCTTTAAAGTTCTGCCAAACCTTGTGGGATTTATACGAGTTTAATAGACCTGAAATGTTATATTTCCAAGTTATTGTCCTGGTTTCACTTATAAATAAAAACCAAAAGCATGATGTCCAGCTATTTTTCTATCAAAACTGCCCTGTAATCACACACCTATCAATCTGTTGAGCTTGCAGAATAATGGACTGTCAGGATATTTTTGTGGAGAAGTAGCAGCAGCAAAATGCTAATTAGATTCATTTTAATGAATACTTCCTGAGGCCTGTTCCTAAGACCATAGCTCATTTCCCTACATCTCCAATACAAGTGGGAATGCCTGCATTCAATGATCTAGCTACACCCACCTTCATCCTACCTCTGTATCAATTCCACACCCTATCAAGTGGACAGAATGTGCTAGACACTTTCTAGTTGGAGTCCTAATCACTGACAGCTTAAACATCATTGTGATACATATATTTGAACACTGCTGTGTTTCACCTTTTTATTGCTAAGAGCATTAGCACATCAGTGGCCAACTTGATAAGTGTCCATTGCAGTGGTTATTTTATTAGTGCTCACTAATCCGCTACCCATCTCCTCAAAAATTCGTATGTCCAAAGTCCAAATATGCCAAATAGGGTAGCGTTGCTCTTTTTTGAATGAATTTATCCCTTCCCTGGGTAATAAAATATCAGTCCTGCTTCGGATGACTTCTCTGGAGCTCACAAGAACATTTCAGAAAAATAATTTATTTTTTCTTTAAAAAGCAACAGATTTCATCGAGCTAGGTATTTTTTTTTTTTCAAAGAATTTCCCAGGGAAGGAATCCCTTTCTCAGCAACCTGAAAAAATCTTCCTCTTATCTTCCCCCTTCTCAAGACAATTGACTCAAGCTGAGCACTGTTAACCACTATCAGTCTATGTAGCATATTTGTCACAAAGATCATATAACTGTTTTCAGAGAAATGCACATAATGTGTGTGTTTACTAAGTGGTGTTGCCTGCCTGTCTTCCCTCTGTAGTGATACTTAAGAGAGCATTTTTGTTTTACATTCCCTAGTTCCCAGCTTCTGCTGCATGAGCCCCCCCCTTCCTTAAAAGGTTGGGGGGTGAGGTGGGTGGGTGTGTATATGCATCACTGTCCATATTTTAACAAGGGCTGCCCCCAAGATCTCACACACACACACACACACACCTACACCTTTTGGAGGCAGCCCTTGTGTGTGTGTGTGATCTTGGGGACAGCCCTTGTTAAAGTATTGCTAGTAATGCACCACTACATTGAACTGTCAATCTCAGCAATGAGTAAGAGGGGTAAGCAGAGCCCTGCAGCAGAATGATTCCTGTTCTCCAACTGTCCTGCAATCAGAGTTCCAAAATCTCCTTTAGTTATTCCTATTTAGCAATCCAGCCATTTGTCGTCACCTGGCTGGATGACTATAACTCACTGTATCTGAAGCTGATGTGAAAATGGTGTACAAGTTCCAGCTGGTACAGAATTCAGCTGCCCCCCTTCTGCATGGCTTCGGCTGCAGTGAGCATATCCACCAGATGCTTAAGTCTCTCCACTCTTTCCCAGTCAGCTTCCAATGGCAGTTTAATTCCTTGATCCTAACGTTCAAAGAAAGCTGCAACTACACCATAGACTAAATTTTGATTTTTATGAACCGCCATGACACTACACTGCTGTGGGACAAGGCAGTTCACAAAATGCAGGATGAACATGTGAATACTTTGGGACACTCTCTAGAATGAGTGAATCATGAAGGCTCATGAAGTCTACTAAGGACTTCACTATAGCTATTGATTTCATGTGGGAGTCATTCAAACTGTGATGATGGACTGAAGCATAAACCTTAAGATCTAGAATTAGATAGGTAAGGCTTATTCATGCAGAGGCCCTTTGCTTCCCTATTGCCACCCAAGACCCATGCTCCCTACTGCCATGATACATGGAATAAGTCTTTTTTAAAGAGGGGTTCATTAAAGAGAACTGGTTTCTGAACAGCTTTTTTTTCAGCTAGCAGCTGAATAATCTAGAACAAGCAGACATCTTAGAGGCAGCAGGTCTGAAGTATAGATCCTGTTAGACCTATGTTGCCATGGTCTTTCCCAAGGGAGCTGAACAGAGAATCCCTTTCCAGGAGCCGTTCCACGGCACATAGTGGAAGCAATGTGGACTCTGCAGTAACTTCCACTGGTTTACCAATGAGTTTGAGGAGCACAATGTACCAGAGATTTCTCCCTGTTCTATTTCTTAGCTCTAAAGTGCTGGTTTGTTGGTTTTCAAGGGAGTTAGGCACCGACCTCTTACTGAAAGCCATTACATTTGGAGACCTAATTCCTCTAGGCCTACTTGAAAATGCCAGCCCTAAATGTCCAGAGTGTATGCAGCTTTAGAAGTTTTAGAACTGATTAGAACTTGAGGCTCAACTTAAATGTATACCCCAAATTAAAAAAAAAAAAGTAAGAACCAAAGAAGAGCCATTGTGGCTAAACAAATGTGAGAGAAGCAGTGACAGGTAAAAAGGCAACCTTTTAAAAAATAGAAGTTAAATCCTAGTGAGGAAAATAGAAAGGAGCATAAACACTGGCAAATGAAATGTAAAAATATAATTAGGAAGTCCCAAAAAAAGAATTTGAAGAACAGCTAGCCAAAGACTCAAAAAGTAATGCAATTATTTTTAAGTACATCAGAAGCAGGAAGCCTACTTTAAAAAAAAAAAACAAAAAAAAACAGTGGGATCACTAGACGATTGAGATGCTAAAGGAGCAATTAAGGATAAGGCCATTGCAGAGAAACTAAATGAATTCTTTGCATCAGTCTTCATAGCTGAAGATGTGAGGGAGATTCCCAAACAGGAGTCATTCCTTTTAGGTGATAAATGTGAGGAACTGTCCCAGATTGAGGTGTCATTAGAGGAGGTTTTGGAAGAAATTGATAACCTAAACAGTAATAAGTCATCACAACCAGATGATATTTACCCAAGAGTTCGGAAGGAACTAAACTCTGAAATTGCAGAACTACTAACTCTAGTTTGTATCCTATCTTTTAAATTGGCTTCTGTATCTGTTGACTGAATGATAGCTCCTGTGATGCCAATTTTTAAAAAGGGTTCCAGAGGTAATCCCAGCAATTACAGGCCAGTAAGTCTGACTTCAGTACCAGGGAAACTGGTTGAAACTAAAGGAAAGAACAAAATTGTCAGACAATTAGATTAACATGATTTGTTGGGGAAGATCAACATGGTTTTTGTAAAGGGAAAGCATGCCTCACCAATCTACTAGAATTCTTTGAGGGGGTCAACAAGCATGTGGACAACAGGGATATAGTGTATTTATATTTTCAGACAGCCTTTGACAAGGTCCCTCACCAAAGGCTCTTAAGCACAGTAAGCTGGGATAAGAGGGCAGGTCCTCTCAAGGACTGGTAACTGGTTTAAAAGATAGGAAACCAAAGGTAGGAATAAATGGTCCATTCTCAGAATGGAGAGAGGTAAATAGTTGTGTCACCCAGGGGTCTGTCCTGGGCCCAGTCCTATTCAACATATTCATAAACTATCTGCAAAAAGGGGGTAAATAGCAAGGTGGCAAAATTTGCAGATGATGCAAAACTACTTGAGAGTTAAGTCGCAGGCAGACTGCAAAGAGCTACAAAAGGATCTCTCAAAACTGGGTGACTGGGAAACAAAATGGCAGATGAAATTCCATGTTGATAACTGCAAAGTAATTCACACTGGAAAACATAATCCCAACTATATATATATATATATATATATATAATGATGGGGTCTAAATTAGCTGTTACCACTCACAAAGAGACCCTGGTGTCATTGCGGATAGTTCTCTGAAAATATCCACTCAGCAGCAGTCAAAAAAGTGAACAGAATGTTGGGAATCATTAAGAAAGGGATACATAATAAGACAGAAAATATATTGCCTCTATATAATTCCATTTTATGCCCACATCTTGAATACTGTGTGTAGATGCGGTCCCCCATCTCAAAAAATATATTGGAATTGGAAGAGATTCAGAAAAGGGCAACAAAATTATTAGGGGTGTGGAATGGCTTCCATTTGAAGACAGATTACAAAAACTGGGACTTTTCAGCTTGGGAAAAAAGATGACTATGGGGATATGATAGAGGTCTATAAAATCGTGACTTATGTGGAGAAAGTAAATAAGGAAGTGTTATTTACTCCTTCTCATAACAGAAGAACTAAGGGTCACAAAATTAAATTAATAGACAGCAGGTTTAAAACAAACAAAAGGAAGTGTTTTTTTTTTTTTTTTCACACCACGCACAGTCAACCTGTGGAACTCCTTGCCAGAAGATGATTTTAAGGCCAAGATTATAACATGGTTCAAAAAAGAACTAGATTAAATTCATGGACAATAAGTCCATCAATGGCTATTAGCCAGGATGGGCAGGTATGGTGTTCCTAGCCTTGTTTGCTAGAAGCTGGGAATGGATCACTTCATGATTCCCTGTTCTGTTCATTCCCTCTGGAGCACTTGGCATTGGCCACTGTGGAAAGAGGATACTGAGCTAGCTAGACCTTTGGTCTGACCCACTATGGCCATTTTTATGTTCTGATGTATGCAGCAACTACTCCAGGATTTGTGCCCACTAACCCAATTTACCCATGTATTCCTTGTAAAGTCTTCTCTAAATGCAGATTTTTTTATTTTATTTTGTAGGGCTTTTACATTTTGTTAATTCTAGGTGTTTTGCAAAATTCCAGAACAAATGTTTCTATGGTGCTTGCATTAGATTGTATAAAGTATATTGTATATGCTTATATAACAAGGATTGGAAAAATACAGTTTTTAACCATTACTACAGTAGCACAGTGGAAAGTGTGTATGTCCCTCAGCACAGCTTATACATCATTTCTCTGCAATTATTTCAATTAGTTGTGAGAACACTCCAGTTGTGCCCAAAAAAACATGGAGTGAGCAGCACTGGCAAATATCTGTATGAAAATGGTCTTAAGGGAAATAGCAGAGTAGTTAAGGAAATGATCCAAGGAAAGTAAATGTGTGATAATTTATTGAATTAATCTAAGTGGAAATGGTAACAAAAGCCTGTCAGAGCCAAAGCAGCCTTTCAATAAATAAAGTCTGTTACATATAGTAAACATGGACTGTGCTGAACAGTTAATTATGAGAGAATAATCCTGAATTAGATTCCTGTATGTGAATTATAAAAGTTAACATACAAGCAAAATTTAGACACTGAACAGGAGCAAAATATTTAACTGTGCCTTTTCCAGGAAGGCTGTTACACTAATGGGGTATGATAAATAACCAAATCTACTTTACCACACTGTCTTTTTTTTGTTTGTTTTGTTTTTCAGGCAGAACAGTTGTTGATTGGGCAGGTGCCCACTGAAGTCAGTTTGAGTTTTGCCATTATATTTTTTTGTTGCTATATTTAGTCAACAATAGCAAAAACAGATACTAACAACTTCAACAGAAAGAGTCCTGAAAATATTCTTCACTTCAGTGGAGGGGTTGAAATGAATCAAATAAGAGACTTTTTTTTTCCCCATCTTTCTTCTAACTTGGGTATTAAGAAAGAAATGGTAATAAACTAAACCTATCAGATGGATGCAATATAAGAATTGCCACTGTATATATTGTTTGCCTTTAACAGTAGCATATTTTTATCAAGGAGCTGAATCATATGTGCCCTGTGCATACAAACCCCTACAAAGAAAAACATGTGTTCTGTCATACTGATGGAACTCATCTGGTTACTACATAGCCACATATAAACTACTTTATATATTTTACTTTGGAATATTTGTTACTGACAATTATAGTGGGGGGGGGGGAGGAGATTGAAAAAAGCTTAAAATGTTTCCTTTTAAAAATGTTTAAATACAAAACTTGGGGGGAAAAATCTCATTACTTGCTCAGTGTGTGTGTGAGGGAATAGTGAAAACTTTTAGAAATTTCCCTGTTCACTCTTTAAGTTCTAAATATTTGAAAATGATTATTAAGAAACTAGCTCTTATTTCTTTTAAAGTGTGTGGGGGGGAACCTATACTCTGAGACATAGGCATCTGACTTCTTCCCAGTAACTTCTGGAAGTTCATAGTTTAAAATTGATACATAAGATGCTAGTTCATTAACCTTCTAAAAGCTTTGGAGAAACTGGAATGCAGTGGACAAGTTCACACATAGTATCACTAGCGCTGATAAAAACAAAAACCATTGGCAGTTTAGGCCTGTTTTCTGAAACATCATCATTCTCTCATCAGGATCTGTGATAGGCCCAGGAGAGGAAGATACATTGTCTGTATGGTCAATCAGTTAAGACAAAGAACCAGAGAATCAAAGTAATTTCTCTTTTCTCTTAGGGCTAGTTCCATAAAAGGATTTAGGCTCAGGTTTGCAGTGAGTAACTGTAGGGTTGTCATTCAATGGAATCCTCAGTTCAAATGTAGGCACCTAGGCTCCCTAAACTATGCATAGCAAGAGTTAGGCACCTAGAAATGGGATTCACAAAGGCAACACATTGAACGGAGCCATCTAAAGTAGAAAATAGGAAAGCTGAGCCAAGGAGCAAGGAACTTAGGTGCTCAAGATTCTTAGCCACAAACCGTCTCCTGGGGTTAAATGCCTAAGCGATGTCCTGCATGCAGTGTTGTTGGTCTGGACCTGACGACAACCGCTGCATAAGCTCCAAAGTTTTCCTCTCTACAGAAGTTGGTCCAATATAAGATATTACCTCCCCTACCTCATCTTTCTAATATCCTGCATCAACATAACCACAACACCACTGCATATATAAAATTAAGTGACTCTCAACCCTATGTATCTTCCTCAGATCATTAGAATTCTTCATTCTGAATTTGTATTCCCCCTGCCCCCTCCACATACCCTGAGAATTGGAGCACTATTTGTTTTGGAAAGATGATTGCTGATTTTAAAGCAGAAATTATTACATTGCCATTGGTTTTATTTTTCAGTGTAAAACTGTCCTGGATTTGATGACTTCATAGAATTATTCTTGACTGAATTAATATTATTGCTTGGGTCCCCACTATAATCAACTTCAATTCATTGATGTCTTATTTAATTGATTTAAAATTTTGCTGTAATATAGATTCCCCACTTACATTCCTGTAAACTGGTGAAATAACTCAGCTAGTATAACATTCAAAACAAAATAGTGTTTTCAGGCCAAGCACGTTCTTCATGTGGGTCTTACAGTGCAGACCCATGTTGGCAGAAACCAAACCCCAACCTGGCTTACTACCTCAGCACAATAGTGACTGCGTGTAATTGCAAGATTCTCTTCCTACACCCCTCATGCCACTCCCAACAACTACTTTTATGGTGTTTCCCACCTACTTGTATAATCTGATGGAACTACTCTTTTCATTTCCCTTCCCTGAGAAGGAGGGGAAAGGGAAAATTGAATTTGATTTTTCTCCAACTTACCTGTCACGAGTCACTACAGTAGCCTTACTATTTAGGAAAACACACCTTAAATCCAGGGCAGGATGAATTTTTCCACCCTAGGTGAAACTTCCACCTTGCACCCATCCCTCCACCCTGAGGAGCGTGCGCCCCCCGCCCCAGCTCACCCCTGCCCCACCTCCTCCCCGAGCACACCGTGGCTGCTTCACTTCTCCCACCTCCCAGGCTTGCGGTGCCAATCAGTTTAGGCGTGCTCAGGGCAGGGGTGAGCTGGGGCGGGGAGTTCCCCTGCGTGCCGCCGCCCCCCCCCCACCTTGCTGTAGGCAGTCCTCCTTGTGCTCCACTGACAAGAATGAGCTTCATACAAGGGATGGGGGAGGGGACAATGATATTGATGTAGTGGTTGGATGATGTGACAACAGCAGTAGGAAAGGAAGGTGACTTGAGAATTACAACAGAGCAGCCACTCTGCAATAATTAAGAGTGAGACCAGCTTCCTGTTTAGATCACTTAAATCCGTTGAGGTTTAATCTTAGACTGATGGTGATAGAGAAGTGAGATGAGATGAAGGTTTGGGTTGGAAAGGATGAGGTTGTATGAATCAGTGGGAGTGGCATCATATTTCAGTGGACACAGAATGAAGCACCTTAGTGAGGAAGTAAGTGAGAAATATACTAGAGTTTTAACCTTAGGCAGGGGGAGGAGTTGTTAGAGTGCCTATAGAGGAAGAAATGAGAAACACTTCTTTACCTTCAATAAGTGGGGAAGGAGAACAAATTCAACTTTTTTTTTTAAATACTCTTAGTAACGCAATATTTTTATGTGAGACATATAGAAAAGGGGAGTTGCAGGGGCCGGGAGATGAGTGTTCCCCCTCCCCCAGTTGTTTTTTGTTTTATATTCTTTTCTTTGAACAGAATAAGCAGGAACAAAAGAGGTGGAAGGTTGATTTGATTAAGGGCTCCGCTACCTTAAAAATTATCTTAAACATAGCTAATATTATGTCTCATCAGTGTTAAGAGTTTGAATAAACTTTGCATAGTTGTGACAGTGCTGGAGAACTTTTATACTGGAGTGTGTTGTATTTTTTCCAATATACATGTAAGATTTTAGAAGCTAAGATGATTCCCTAGAGAACAGATGCAGAAGTTTCCAAAAGAACAAAGCCAAGAACAGTTTGCGAGTGAGCAGTTAGAATATGAAAGCTTTTTAACTTTCAAAGCCATTGGGCAAGATGCATCCCTGGTGAATTTTCACTAGGGATGAAATCTGCCCATTGAGCTTAAAGTACTGATGGAGGAAAATATCTTTTTGGAACTGTTTGCAGTAGGAGCTTACAGAACTATCAGTGACATCCACAGAGTGATATAACCCTGAAGGCCATATATGTCATAATCATCCTCCTAAGTAACTGTCACCATTCTGAGGAGAATTCCTCCATGGCTCTGAAGAGGAATGTAGAAGGTGCCGCAGGCAAAGTCTGGGAGGTTGTCAGAGAAGTTCCTGAAATATTGAACAAATAAGCACTGTGTATAGCCTTCAGGATGGTGTCACCCTGGGAAATCAGTGGTACAAGTTACATGTGATTGGGGAGATAAATTGGATTGTCTTTTGTACATTCAAATTACTTTGGGAAATCAGTCACCTCCTTCCCCTCCCCCTCCCCCCCCCAAAAAACAAAAAGGAATGGTGGAACTAATGGTTGTGGTAAGGAATACTTTGAATAGCAAAATACAGCCGGTCAGAGTTGGTTGAATTATTCATCGTGGAATAAATTACTTTGCAAACTTAGCCCTTCTTTTACTTTGTGACTTGTTTGCCAATTAATCCTGGTTTCTACAAATGTATTTATTATTCAAAGCATTGACTGACTATCTTATACGAACACATATCATTGTATGGTTTGTCAATGAAATATTCCCTTCAACTATTCATGGTGCATGATTTGTCATTGTCGTCATGTGGCATTGTTGCTGGTCCCTGACTGACTGACCAGTTGAGTAAATAAAAGAATAACAAAGGTGTGAATTTTCAGAAGGATAACTAGTCATGGTAAGTTGTAAACTTCAGGATTCACAAATATTTTCATGAACAAATCTGTGGTATGACTAGTATGACCCCCTTTTCATGACAGCAGAGCATGCTCACTATGTTAAAAAAGGGACCAGAATTATGTCCTGAAGATGCAACTTGTCTATGATCATTCTTCTTTAAGATTGAGATTTTTCTTTTGTTACAGAATCTGTAGATCAGTGATACTCAGACCATAGTGGTTCAGGAGCCAAATTCGTGATCAGCATTACCCAAAAGAGCCAGAGTAGTATAAATTCATTGTTTCATTTACTATTTATATATAGACTCAAAGCAAAATGACCAACTACAGTTGGTTAATAACATAGTTAAAATCAGGATCCTTTCACTAACAACCAATCAGTGTTTTAATATCATGTGCTGCAAAGAGCCACAAATGACACATTAAAGAGCCACTCATGAGCCTCAGTCTGAACATCACTGCTGTAGATGATTAAACTCTGTTACTTCCTAAGTAGACCAGACCATCATGTTTGAAAATGAAACAAAGAAATAGAATGATGGAAAACAACTGCACCACACATCAAGCTAGACAGATAGAGGAAACCTGAGAAACTGGCAATTAAACTTTAAAATGAGTCCTCACACACTTGGGTTAAATGCAAAAGCATAGAAGATAAGCCTCTGACCAGGAAGTAATACTGCAGGTTAAACTTTCTGTATGTCACTCACAGTAATGCAAGTGTCTTATGAATTCAAATGACTGTGCTCATTACCATGGAACTTACTTCTGTTTCACATAGCTATTCACAAAAATATATATATATATTTTTAAATGGGTCTAAAGTTTTTGCTGGATGCAGTGCTTAGATGTCTGTATATGCAGGCAGAACACTTTTACAGAAAGTGCCTCACATATGGAACATGATGACAAATCTAAACTTTCCGTTCTATATTTTACTAGAAGACTAAAGTAAACACAAAACCAGACTGAGACGTGGTGGGTTCTGCATAGTAAAAATATCCATTCCAGGGCCGTTTATATCTGGGCTGCATTAAGGAATTGTGAGTTTTGTATCCAGTATCTCCTTAGCTGCATTAATATAGGCTGGGGGTGATGGTTATATTTTTATATATATAGGATGACCTTCAGAATCTCACTCCTTTTTTCTGGTAGTAGCTATTTGCTGTAATCCAGGACTGAATATTTACCATATATTCTGAGAGCATTTATAGACATTATTAAAATACCTTGTAAACTTCAAATCCAACCCTTAAAAGCTTTGTCCAAATGCTTTTCTTTGATATACACTATGAACTGTATAAAGCCTTTCTGAAGACAGATGTTTCATTTACAAACATCTCTACTGCTAGCTGTAAGATCCAGTTATCTACCATCCAGCTATGTCTTGCAAAGTGTGTGCATTTAAAGGACAGCAGTTCAGTTTTTAGCAGTTTCCCTGCTATCCTCTCAAACACCAGTCAGCAGCCATATAAATAACTTGCCATTTCTAGAAGTGGGTCAAAGTAAAAACAAACTCAAGATTAAGTTTAAAAAAACCTGATGTATATTGGAAAACAGGGAATGTCCCCACAAAGCATTTAACTTTGCTAATCAAGATTTCTTTGTGCTTAAAACTAATATCAACTGGAAAATATCAACTTCTTTTAAACACTATTTGTTAATAGCAAAAAATGCTTAATGTGTGATCCAAAACTAAGCAACAGTAAATATGCCATTAGGATAGTTAATGTTTCAGATAACTTTAAGTTTGTCATCCTCCTTCCCCAGTAAACTTCCTTGCTTTTATCCTCCTGTCAGTATCAGTCTTCTAGTTAATTGCTTTGTTTAGGTGTTGATTTCAATGAGGCATTGAGGAAATGGAGAAATGCTGCTGCTTAGGTGCCACAGGACCCTCTGTTGCTGCTTATCTTGAAGATGATGTAGGGTTTGTGGGAACTGAATCTTGTGGCAGTTAACAGGAGAGGGCCCTGGAATTAGAGGATCAGTGGAGAGCACAGGTGACCACAGATACCTCATCAGCACAGGTAACCATGCAGGCTGATAATCGAAAAAGAGCACCAGCATGGACCGTGAGGGAGGTACTGGATCTGATCGCTGTATGGGGAGAGGATTCAGTGCTTGCAGAACTTCGTTCTAAAAGACGAAATGCAAAAACTTTTGAAAAAATCTCCAAGGGCATGATGGAGAGAGGCCACAATAGGGACTCTGAGCAGTGCCGCGTGAAAGTCAAGGAGCTCAGACAAGCCTATCAGAAAACAAAGGAGGCAAACGGTCGCTCCGGGTCAGAGCCGCGGGCATGCCGCTACTACGCCGAGCTGCATGCAATTCTAGGGGGGGCTGCCACCACTACCCCACCTTTGTTCGTGGATTCTGGGTCGGGGATAGTCTCGACGCCTGAGGATTCTGCCGATGGGGTGGAGGAGGAGGAGGAGGAGGATGAGCTTGCAGAGAGCACACAGCACTCCCTTCTCCCCAACAGCCAGGATCTTTTTATCACCCCGACTGAAGTACCCTCCCAAGCCAGTACCCAAGACTCTGACCCCATGGAAGGGACCTCAGGTGAGTTTACCTTTTAAAATATAAAACTTGTTTTAAAAGCAAACGGTTTTTAATGATTACTTTGCCTGACTTTGCATTCGCGGTCAGTTCAGCTACTGGAAAAGTCTGTAGCTACTGGAAAAGTCTGTTAACGTGTCTGGGGATGGAGCGGAAATCCTCCAGGGACATCTCAATGAAGCTCTCCTGGAGGTACTCCGAAAGCCTTGCCAGAAGGTTTCTGGGCAGTGCATCTTTATTCCCTCCTCCATGGTAGGACACTTGACCACGCCATGCTTGCAGCAAGTAATCTGGTATCATTGCCTGACAAAGCCTGGCAGCGTATGGTCCCGGTGTTTGCTGGGAACTTAATTAAGGGGACAGAGGTGGCCGTTCCTACTGGGCTGTTTGCCTGTGGCGGAAAATAAATCCTTCCCTGCAGTTAGCCAAGCGCAGATGGGAAATTGGCCCTGAGTTTTTCGCGTTTGGTAGCAGGGATCTTCCCTGTTACCAGCCACGCGGTGGGGGGAGGGTACCGTGATCATCCCAGAGAATTCATGGCGAGGGGGGGGGGGGGGGGCGGCCGGGGGGGGGGGTAGTTTGGTGCCTGCAGGGATCTTCCCTGATACCAGCCACGCGGTGGGGGGAGGAGTACCGTGATCATCCCAGAGAATTCATGGCGAGAGGGGGGGGGGGTCGGCAGCGGCGGGGGGGGGAGGGTTAGTTTGGTGCCTGCAGGGATCTTCCCTGATACCAGCCACGCGGTGGGGGGGAGGGGTACAGCGATCATCCCAGAGAATTCATGGCGAGAGGGGGGGGGGGGTTAGTTTGTTTTCTGGTGCTGCTGAATGTTAACAGAAAAACCGCAGCACTCTACTTGCCTGAAGGGGCCCAGACAAGCCCCACCACACTGCCCCCCCCCCCCCCAACTGGCTGAGATTGGCCAGGCTTCTGCAGCACTCTACAAGCTATGCTTGGTATGTGGGAAAGGAGGAAGCAGAAGCTTACCATGGCCGCATGCAAGCTGAATTCTGTTGCCCAGACCTGTGATCTCTAGCAGCAAAGCCACAGGCACTCAGCATTAAGAGGCAAAATGCGACCTTGCACAGAAATCACATGTGCTATGTAATGTGAACAGTGTTGGTCACCGTGAAAGAGTATAAGCATTGTTCTGCAAAATGTAGCTTTTAAAACAATTCTCTCTTTTTTCCCCTCCCTACAGCAGCTGCAAATTCCTCAAGCCTCCCTCCTCCATCCCGAAGGTTATCACAGATAAGGCGTCGTAAGAAGAAGACGCGAGACGAGATGTTTTCGGAAATTATGCAATCCAGCAGGAGTGACAGAGCTCATCTGAATGAGTGGAAGGAAACAGTTTCAAAGTATAGGAAAGAAGTCAGTGAACGTGAGGACAGGAGGGACCAACGTGAGGAGAGGAGAGACGATCGAGATGAGAGATGGCGGCAGGAAGACCAGAGGATGAAGGATGCAACGCTGGGGCTGCTCCGGCGTCTGGTGGAGGTTCAGGAACGGCTGCTGGAAAACAGACTGCCGCTTCAGCCCCTGTTCCACCCTCCCCCCTCCCCATGTTCCGTATCCTCCTCACCCAGACGTGTAAGAATGCGGGGGGGGGGGGGGAGGCTCCGTACACCTTCCCATTCCACCCCAGTAGACAGCCCAAGCAAAAGGCTGTCATTTTTTTAACCCTTTCTTTGTGGCTTTTTCCTTCCCAGCAATCCTCCTCCCAAATACCACCCGGGTTCCCTCCCTCTTTTTCTAATCTAGTAATAAAGAATAAATGATTTTTAAATGATAGTGACTTTATTTGGTTTGAAAGAAAGCTGGGGGAAGGGGCAGGGCGGGTTCCTTACAGAAAATCAGTCAGTAAAGGGGGAGGGTTTTCATGAAGGAGAAACAAACAGATATTTCACACGGTAGCCTGGCCAGCCATGAAACTGGTTTTCAAAGCTTCTCTGATGCACAGCGCTTCATGGTGTGATCTTCTAATCGCCCTGGTGTCTGGCTGCGCGTAATCAGCAGCCAGGCGATTTGCCTCAGCCTCCCACCCCGCCATAAAGGTCTCCCCCTTACTTTCACAGAGATTGTGGAGCACACAGCAAGCAGAAATAACAATGGGGAGATTTCTTTGGCTGAGGTCAGAGCGAGTCAATAATGAACGCCAGCGACCTTTTAAACGGCCAAATGCACATTCTACCACCATTCTGCACTTGCTTAGCCTGTAGTTAAACAGCTCCTGACTCCTGTCCAGGCTGCCTGTGTATGGCTTCATAAGCCATGGCATTAAGGGGTAGGCTGGGTCCCCAAGAATAACTATGGGCATTTCAACATCCCCAACGGTTATTTTCTGGTCTGGAAAGTAAGTCCCTTGCTGCAGCCCTTTAAACAGAGTAGTGTTCCTGAAGACGCGAGCGTCATGAACCCTTCCCACCCAGCCCGCGTTGATGTTGGTGAAACGTCCCTTGTGATCCACAAGTGCTTGCAGCACCATTGAAAAGTACCCCTTGCGGTTTATGTACTCGGTGGCTTGGTGCTCCGGTGCCAAGATAGGGATATGGGTTCCGTCTATTGCCCCACCACAGTTAGGGAATCCCATTGCAGCAAAACCATCCACTATAGCCTGCACATTTCCCAGAGTCACTAACTTTCGTAGCAGCACCTGAGTGATTGCTTTGGCTACTTGCATCACAGCAGCCCCCACAGTAGATTTGCCCACTCCA
This sequence comes from Chrysemys picta bellii, assembly GCF_011386835.1. NCBI lineage: Eukaryota > Metazoa > Chordata > Testudines > Emydidae > Chrysemys > Chrysemys picta. The sequence continues at coordinate 46,254,101 of NC_088798.1, read as the reverse complement.
AATTGATTCCCGACTGACCGGTAGCTGTCTGGCGTTGCAAGCTTCCACAGGGCTATTGCCACGCGCTTCTCAACTGTGAGGGCTGCTCTCATCTTGGTATTCTGGCGTTTCAGGGCAGGGGACAGCAAGTCACAAAGTTCCATGAAAGTGCCCTTACGCATGCGAAAGTTCCGCAGCCACTGGGAATCGTCCCAGACCTGCAACACTATGCGGTCCCACCAGTCTGTGCTTGTTTCCCTTGCCCAGAATCGGCGTTCCATGGATAGAATCTGCCCCATTAACAACATGATCTCCAAAGTACCGGGGCCTGTGGTTTCACTGAATTCTGTGTCCGTGTCCGTGTCCATGTCCTCATCATGCTTGTCGCTGCGCTGCCGCCGCCGCTGCCTCCTCTCCTCGTTTTTCTGGTCCTGGCTGAGCATAAACTCCACGAGAACGCGCGAGGTGTTTACAATATTCATGACTGCTGTCTTGACCTCAGCGGGCTCCATGCTTGCCGTGGTATGGAGTCTGCAGTGTTCACCCACCCAGGAAAAAAGGCGCGAAAATGGTTGTCTGCCGTCCGTTGCTTTCATGCAGGGAGGGAGGGAGGGAGGAAGTGAGGCTGTACCCAGAACCACCTGCGACGATGTTTTTTGTCCCATCAGGCACTGGGATCTTAACCCACAATCCCAATGGGCGCGGGAGACTGCGGGAACTATGGGATAGCTATGGAATTGCTACCCACAGTGCAACGGTGCAGAAATCGACGCTAGCCCCGGTACTTGGACGCACACCACCGAATTAATGTGCTAGTGTGGCCGCACTCATTTCGACTTTATACAACCTGTTTCTCAAATCCGAATTATCTAAATTCGGATTAATCCCGTAGTGTAGACATACCCTAAGACTACTTGTAAAATAAGATTTTTTTTGTTTTCAGTGGGTAATGCCTCATTTCACTTCATAATGTAGTACATAAGAACTTCCATGCAGGTCAGACTCAGACCAATCATTCATCTAACACCGTATCCTGTCTCCAACGGTGACCAGTACCAGAGTTTTGGGAGACTGTACAGAACAAAGCAATTTGGGGGAGACCCACCCATCTTCCCCTCTGATTTCTGGCAGTTAAAGGTTTAGGGTCACCCCAAGCATGGGGTTACATTCCTGACCATCTTGCTAATACCCATTGATGGACCTATCCTCCATGAACTATCTAATTCTTTTTTTGAACCCAGTTATACTTTTACAACACAATAGTACAGTACACTATAAATCTGCTAGCACATTTTCTAGAAGAGAAGTTCCATGGCTATTGAGCACAATTTTATTGGGCATGTGGCTCCCATTCATAACTTCCCTAGGAACTTAGCCAAATATTACAGATGGCTAACAATGGAATGGAACCACAGGCAAAAAGACAAGTTTTGCAGATGTTAACTGAAGTGTGAGGCAACAGATGTAAGATTTGTCCTGGAGCCAATTCATATTTAATTTTAAAAGCTTCTGTACATGGACTTTGAGACAAAAATATGGCCTTAATCTTTTTGTGCTTTCAAATGAATGACCTTTCAAATTAACCCATGTAGGCTATACCTAAGACACCAGAATTTAGAACAATGCATGGAATCTGTTTCATGGCCTTCTCACAGTGATTCTTGCCTCTGAATAGGATATCTGTTTACTGTATAGTAAACACTGAGGTAAATTATTATGGTGGATTTTAGCCATATGATCTATTAAATTTTTACTTTAGTGGTTAAGGCCCCTTATACCACTTTGAAAACATACCCTTAGGATAAAGGTTTAATCACAGAAGTGCATTCAGAGCCCATTTTAAAAAATGCTTTGGCTACCATGCAGATAGTAAACCTCTTGGTCATATATAGACTGTAGCCACTACAGTTATTAAGAATTGTACAATGTTGGCATTCAAAAGTAATGTGAACCCCATTGATCTTTGTTTGCTGGCCTGCAGTCATTGTAAACACTGTGACATTGTCTCCAACCTCATCATAGATCTGTTCACTGTAACTGATACGTTTCTAAAAGTGTATCAGCCCAGCACTTCAGGGAGGCACTTATAATTGCAGAATTAAAAGAAACTAATTGAGGAACAAATCTGAGAGAGTTTGTAGTTCTAATTGTTAGGGAACAACTTACTTTGTCCATTCAGTGATTTATTAATTTGGTTGCTGGCTTCTAGGTATTGTTTAGACAGCAGTTTGGTATTGGAAGATAAATGTCAAGAAAGGGAAATAAAGGAGGTTTTTCTGCCTACCCAAGGTGATTTTCTTAGCTTCGGTTGTAAGCAAACTTTGTTTGTGAAATGTGTCGGCTAACCTTTTATTGCATGGAAAGGTCACACATGACTAATGAGAGAATGACAGGACCCATGATGTATCAGTTTAGAAAATCCTCCATTTTAATTATATTTTTAGAGCCCTGTGATATTTTACTGCCACCAATAGAAGCAGAAAAGGATACATTTGCCACTAACGTATCACTTTCATATCCTTGTTCAGATGTGTACTTTCATAGGCTCTGTGCTGTTTATATATTTTCTGGGTGGAAGAAGAAAATTCTATTTGTGTTTGTAAACATGTTATATGGTACATAATATATACACATCTACCTCGATATAACACTGTCCTCGGGAGCCAAAAAAACCTTACCGCATTATAGGTGAAACCGCGTTGCATTGAACTTACTTTAATCCACTGGAGTGCGCAAACCCCCCCCCCCCCCCCGCCCGAGCACTGCTTTACTGTGTTATATCAGAATTTGTGTTGTATCAGGTCATGTTATATCGGGGTAGAGGTGTACTTTGATGGTCAAATGCAATCCAATTGTCTGTGACAGGGTTCTGTGGTTTTAATGCATTTTTTTTCTTCCCTACAGTACTATTTGGTCACTTGCCAACCCATCCACACTGTTTTTTGTTTTTTATCAAATGAATACCCTCAATCTGAAGCTCCAGGACATGCATTGCATTTTCAGTCACCTTTATAACTTACGCGGTGGTGGTGGTGGTGGTTGTTTTTTGTGGGGGCAGGAGGGATAGTGGTGTGTGTGTGTGGTGTGTGTGTTTGTTTGTTTTTTTCTTTACTAGAACAATTCATCCCCGCCAATAAGTCCTGCAAACTTTTTGCTTCCACTCATGTCTGTTCCCTACATAGTCTCTTTGAAGTCAAGCATAGATGTGGAAGTTTTTCAGCATTAGGTCCTGTCATATACTACATTGCATGTATACTTGTGAGTATGAAACTCCCAGTCATAATGAAGGACTTGAAATGAAAGTCCCAGATCTGAGAATCCCTAAAACATATGGAACTCTGGAAATGAATCCTGAACTAAATATCCCCAAATCTGAAGAAGTTCTCAGATCTGGGATGCAAACATTACTAAGGATGGTAGCAAACCAGCTGGCTGAAGTAAATAGTGTCCCAAGGTGTGATTAAGAACTTAAACCAAATCTTTTATGAGGTTTCAAAATGTTTGATTAACTGATACTATGGCTCTGCACTTAATAAGTGTGTCCGATTGGAAGTAGGAGAGCTGTTCTTGCAATAGTTCCACCCCAACCAATAATAGTAAATCAGGCTTGCTAATAAAACTGTCTAATCTAACAAGATTTCTTCCAAACTTAAGCAATGCCTATTGTATGGTAATCTAATTTTCGGGATGCTTATCCAAATTAAGCACCATACCTTTTTGGATTCATCCATTCTTTTTGTACAGTGGGTACATTTAGGCCATATCTACACTCACCAGGGATCAATGCTGCTGTGATCGATAGAGCTGGGGTCGACTTTTTTTTTTTTTTAGCAGGTCTAGTGAAGACCCACTAAATCGACCACAGAGCACTTTCTGGTCGACAATGTTATTCCACCAGAACAAGAAGAATAACGCAAGTTGACAGGAGAGCGTCTCCTGTCGACACAATGCGGTGTGGACATCGCAGTAAGTTGAACTAAGCTATGTTGACTCCAGCTACATTATTCATGTAGCTGGAGTTGCATAACTCAGGTTGACTTACTGTGGTAGTGTAGACATGACATTAGAGTTTCTGTTCTTAGACAGGTTCTATCCAGTTCAAAGAGAATCCCTTTGATAAAAATGGATAATTTTGGTAGACTTTCAAACAAGTGGAATTTGCCTACTGTAAAAAGGCCTTCTTACTGCCCAACATATGGTATAAAGAGTTACGGTTAAGCTTCAACACATTCTACAGTGACAAGAACCAATGGCAGAAATGGAGACAATATGTACACTAGGAGCATTTTGCTGGTATAGAAATACTAGACTTGCAAAGTGATTCTAGTGGGGACACAGTGGTAAAACTCTGCTTTTGCTGGAATAGCTTATTCCCACGGTCTTTCCCACCCTCCATTCCCCTCCCATAACCTTGTGTAACTGTCTACATTAGGGGTTTTTGTTGGCATTGCTATGTCAGTGCAGGATCTCACACCCCGCCCATCATAATTATACTGGCAGAAGTTTATACTGTGGATGTGGCTTGAGACAAAGAATACAGGCAGCTTATTGGCTGTAGCTGCAGCAGCAGCATTGTTTTACTTGATAAGTTACTTTGTTTTGTTAAATAAATGTTATCCTAAAACCTGCCTCAAATCTTCATTCAAATACTGTACTACCATCCAACTGTGTGCATGGGGGGGGGGGGGAATAGAATCTGATTTGGAAGAAAAATCTATAAAAGTAAGTGGATTGTAAAGCCGAGTAATCCTTATGATAGGGCTGTGCACAGTCAATCTTGATAGTTAAAATCAAAACTTAACCAGTTAAGGAAAAGTCTGTGTGGTTTAAATAAGCTAGGGTGCAGCAGAGAAATTTTTCTCCCTCAACACTTTGAAAGCAGTTTTCTCAACGTTTTTGTCCATAGTGTTCTCTCTCGGCAAATTAACAGGCTTAGTGCTTTTGGCTGGGCCCAGTCTTTGGGTGATCAATCTTAGATACCTTGAAGGGACCTGATTTTTCAGAGACTAGGTACTCAGCACTCTGCAAATCTGGCCCCTTTAATGTGGCTCCATTGGAGCATTCAGTACATGAGACAGCAAAACTCCCTGGTCACTTGTGAAAATTAAGGCTATAGTCTCTGATGGCTAAGGGTTTAGATGGGGTATCAGATATCTTCCATCCATGGGCACCTGTCAGGAGGGTTGGCGCTCTAAAGGGTTAGGCACCTACCCTCCCTCTGACAGTCTCTCAAGAAAAATGAGCCAACCAGATCCACCTGTGGATACTTAATTGGATAAGTAGCTGAGTGGTAGCTAATTAGTAAGGAACACTTGGGACTCCTAGAGGATTATGAACTCAGACAGGTGCCCAGAACACAGGAAGCTCCTGGAGGGAAGGGGGTGGAGTTCATCAGAGAGCCTGGGTAAGAAGCTATTCCTATTGGTGTCTCCCTGGAGAGCAGAGGCTCACAGAGAATGGAACAGACATAGCTCGAGAAGAGAGAACAAAAAGCTCTCCAGACAGGGAGTCCTGGGAGATGCTGCAGAGCTTCAGGCAGTGGAGAAGCCTGGGGGACTTACAGCAGCAGAAGAAAGCTTGTTTACATACTATGTTTGATGGATTGAACTAGACCCCCCGAGGGGCTTTGTTCACTATATACAAGCATCACTGAACTTGCCCAAAGCCCACTGGGGGAAACTGAGGTAGAGATGTAACTGCTGCGCCACAGCAGGCTGCCAGGATGGACTCTAGGGGTGAGTGCCTGCTATTACATCACTTCTGTAATCAAGGTGTGCAATGGAATAACAAGCAGTGCAAGTCAGATCTGTATCCTAGCACAGATCTTCAAATGATTCTCAAGAAAAAAGGCATTGATGGAAAATCTAGAGCATGTATTAGATTACTGATTTCCCCCCTCCCCCCCCCCCCCCGCCTTCTTTCATTAAATGGAAAGGGTATCATTATCAGATAGAACTGACAGTTATTGGAATAAAATCCTAAAGCTATTCAGTTAGAAAAAATCACAAAATGCTGACTGTTGCCTCCAGCATTTGTTGGACTAGGCTGGAATCATTCTCAGAAAAAATATATATTTTAATGCAGAGAAATGACTGCATACAGGTATTGGGTTTTTTCTTGGCATGCTATCTAAGCTATGTATAGCCTCAGAAAAAGAAAATAATGAAATTGGTGAGCTAAGTGACCTCTCTGTTTTAAATATTGCCAGTACTTGTGACTTGTTTTCCATTTGCTGTGTTAATTAGGAAAAAATGGAAGTGAATAACAATTAGTCTAAATATTTGAATGCTACTCTCATGCTTCTGTGCCACATTCAAGTTTAGTTACTTTCAGAGAGAATATCTCCTCACAATACCTAACATTGTATGGTGTGAGTACTGCTATCAAATCAGTATTTTCTTGAAGGTACCTGTTGTAAGAAAGCAGATTCCACAGATACTAGCCCTCATGTGTTCCATGAGCCTCCTCCCTATTCATATGGGTATAATATAGTGATAGGTGTATAATACTGATGTAGGCATTGAGAAGCAATGCAAGATGTTTGTTTCACCAGGCTTGAAGTCAAGGCAATCTGATTGCCATGTGTGGAATCAAATCTTTGCAACCCCTTCTTAAAAAAAAAGACGACAATTTGTTTGTCACATGGGCCTATATGATCTCTCCCTTCCCCTCTGAGGGATGAAACAGTGATCAGAACATGAGGCAAGAGTCTTTGAGAAGAGTGTTAGGAGTCTTTCACCATCTGTTTTTAAGCTGTTGCTGGGACCTCCATTTCGATGTATTCCTTCCAGTACCATCCTGGAAACCTGTGCTTTAAATTAGAGGACGTACAGCTAGTGAATTCAGAGTAACCTGGGCTTTTGCCTGAGCCCAGAAAGCTGGAGGCACTGAGTCACTATCAACACAAAGGCCTCTCTGATCGTCCCAGGACTAGCTGGGACAGGAAGCTTCCTTCACAGGCTAGTCAAGAAGTCTTATAGTTCCTCCTTCCTAGTTGGAAACAGAATGTACAAAGAGCCTCTCAAGAGGGAGCTTTCTTCTTTCAAGTGTTGTACTGCTGAATTGTGCAGGACTGACAGTTTCCTATAGATGAGTATCCAAATTTCAGGTCCTTATCAAAACTGAACCTCCTGGAGTCTTTTGGATTTCATCCATCACTAGAAATATCTGACACTCTGTGAGGCATTTCAGTTATCACCACTTAGAAATGAACAAGACTTGAATACTAAATTGGGTCAAACTTTTTTGACTGAAAAGTTCTGTCTAAAACTCCATTTTTGTAAAAATCCAAAATTTTCCAGAGACGTTTAAAAGATCTCCCATTTTTGATCCAAAGTGGCATAAAAACTTCAAAACCTTAAAGTTTCATGAATGTTTCATTCCTATTCAACATACTGACATCATCATCCGTTCAAATTCTGCACTCCTAATTGATCAAAATGACTAGTGAAATCAATGGGAGTTTTGTTGGAGTAAAGAATGACTGAAGGTTTTGACCCTATAGCCATAAATAATGCTAATACTGCAAGAAGGGATATGTAGTAAAGGCTTTAAATCTGAAGAATATTGTTAGCTACATGTTAACTGTATCCTTAAGAGGATATCTCTGCTTAACATAGGGACCTCAGATATTGCCACAATTTAAGTACAAAATTATTTAGCCTCAAGAGGTGTAAGTGGGGACAGACATCAGATAATGTTATCACTAATACATATTGGTAATGTCCAGCTCTTGTGTGAAAATGTGATGGTGGGTAACTCAGTGACCCATAATGTACTGATAAGAAATATCCAAGAAACAAGCTTTGTGGCTATCTCTATTTACTTTTGTCATGATGATGTAAAATGACAAAAAGGCATCAACCAAAAATTGCCATATTTTAGTTTAGTAATTGGGATGTTCAGAATACATAACTCTAATCAACACCTGAGAGGAACCCTTTAGTACTTAGCAGTTTTATATATATAAATAAAACCACACAAAATTAGGATCCTGTTCCCCCTGAAGTCATAATTTCAGCATTTTAAAAAGCTGCTTAGAGTTCCAGAATAGCCATGAGATGCTTATCCCTGTATTTTTTTCACTGTGACAGTTCTTGGGAACTAAATGGTTAATTTTAGGGGGGGAAGTATTCCCTCACCTGGAACTATTGGACAAGGGGATCATCTATGTGGTGGTCCCTCCCTCCCACTCTAACAGCCTCTGTGAAGGGGCAGAGAGGAGAACTGAGTGTTCTGTTTCTAGCAGTCTCTTCCCTTTCCTTTTCCTCATCGCTGCAACTCGTCAGCCCCAGATCTGCTCCATGTACCCTGTTCCATATGGAATTCATAATATTGTCTTGTCACTTATTAATCTCTAAACAGTCTGGGACCTGGCTACCTGAGGGACAGCCTTTCTCTCCCTGCTATAGTTATGTCACAGTTGAGATCAGCAGAGCCATTCAATTTGAAGTCCCAGTACGATAAATGTGAGTGGACTGCTGACAGGGCGTTCTCCATGAAGGAGCTCCTTGGTTTTGGAATTTGCCGCCTGTCTTGTTTCACCAGCATCCAGATTTGCTAAGCAGCTGGGCATACTGCAAGGCTCATGATTTCTCCCATACAGTGCTTAATTTATTCTTTGCTTGCCAGGGCTGAGCCCTGGCACCTGTAGGCTTGGCAGTTCATACCCCAGCACCTCTGCGCTTCCTGCATAAGTTATGAATGTACAAAAATTGATAGTCCTGGCACCTAGTTGCTTGAGCCACAGCACTGCTCAGGCATTTGGGAAGGGCTTGGATTGGTGGTTGGGAGGTTTAGTTGCAAGTTTATCTGCTAGTGTATATTTACTTCAGGTTGGGGAGAGAAATCCATAGTGTGTGTGTGTGTATATATGTGTATATATATATGTGTGTGTATATTAAAATAATTTGTCAGCAGTTGAGGATTTGAGGTGGAGGCTTATGTTTCTGTGAACGAAAAAAAAGTACACATTTGCCTTCTAGGTAAACTAGAGTTTCATAAGGTTATAAATTTCTAGAGCCAATTGAATACTTTTCATTGAAACAGTTAAACAAAAATGGCTTTTCAACCAAATTGATTTTTTTTCCCCCAGATTTTTATTTAGTTCATTTTTTAAACAAGTTAATCAACATTTTTGGTTTACAGCAATAAATAAATAAAACCAACAACAACCTGGATTAAAAAAAGAAAACTACCAAAACACACAGTACCTCCTGAAAATGGTTTTCAGAAAGACTGAACTTTTGAAGGATTCATTTTTTTTTTCATGGATTTTTTTTTTAAACTAGATATGGGAAATGTGGTTTTTGTTTTTAAAATACTTAGTTTTTTTTAATAGGGTTCTATAAAAGTAATTCTGTTCAAATACTGCATGTAGGTTCATAAGATGCATTGTGACAGCCTAAAAACCTCGGCACTGGCACCAGGCTTTCTTTAAAAAGGATGCTATCCTATGGTTCAGCTTTTAGTATTATGAGACCAATGTTCATTTTAGGAAACTCTGTACTTAATTAGGGAAACATTCTACACCCTTGCAGCAAAATCCAAATGCCTTTGCTTTGCTTCTGTAACGTTTTTGTTTTTTGTTTTTTTTTCATTTGAAAGGGAAATTCAGTCAAAACATCATAAAGCAGCATAGCTTCAATTACTTTTTTTTTTTAACTGAAGTGAGTTCAAAAGGAACCAAGCCATGTTTTTTTCAGGAAAGAATTAGTCTAAGACCGTTGGAGCCCTTCTTCTTGCTGCTATGTCATGAAAGTACAAATAGGATTTTGCAGCTCCCACAATATGGGATCTCCTGGGAGCAGTAGAAGATGTTTAGTGGAGCTTTCAGGGTGATTTCCCATAATTTGCTTTAGCTCGCCAACTTCTCATTTGATCTGTCTGTCATAAAAGCCTATATTGAATAATATACAGAATTAGTGAGTAATTGTTCCATGAGATGATTGTGCTTACTCAGTTTTTTTTTTTTTTTTAAATAAGTCCCATATCAGTAAACCATTATCACAGCATACCACATTAATCCTCAAGAATGCATTTCAGGTTACTCTATGCAATTCATAATCTAATTTGTGACAAAAATACATTTAAAAAAATACCAAAAAAAGGGAAGTGAACATGAAAACTAATCAGGTGATCAGACAAACAAGGAATTTCACAATTAATGCTGATGGCTGTTCTTAAGGATCATTAGAATGCTCACAATATAATATCTTGTAGTATGCACAGCACAAGCTGCAAATATCTGGATACAGAAATATAGATCAAGGGGAAAATGACTGCATGAGTCCCTAATTCAGGAAAGCATTAAAACCTATGTTTGTATTCTCCTGAATAAGGATGCTTTTCTGAGTGGGGTGTGACAGATTTCTGTTACCAATCTGCCTGAGGCATAAGGTGATCAGGCTGAGGCTGCACAATTGGTAGGGAGGAGATGAAGGAGCACACCAAGTGACTAAGTTTTAAAGTTTTATTAATAAAATGACAGCAGTGAGTGCTGGGTTCTCCCCACATCACTCAAAAGAAGGAAAAGAGCATTCATGCCAAAACCCATGAGTGCTGGGTTCTCCCCATGTCACTCGAAGAAAGGGTTAGTGCCCGAGCCCTCACCCACTTTCATACTCACACACGCACAACCGAGGGCTGGCCAAGTCCGGGTGTAACGTAAGAAGAAGAGGGGGAAGGGTGGATGAGAGTTCTGTTCTGTGCACAGGCCGTCCAGGGTCCGCTGTTGATCTCTAACTTGCTTCAGCCCTTGGGAGGGTTTTAAACCCTGGGTTCTTCTGGGGGAGTTTCATTCAGGGACCTCCGTCCCCTGTGCTCTTTGTACCAGTCCAAACCGTCTTTCCACAGCTTCCTCAGCTTTCCCACACCGGCTTCAGGGACATGAGTCTGTTTTCCAATTTGCTCATCTTCCCAGTCTCCCCAGCTTGCAGCCCCTGCAGTTTTGTTCAGCTCAATTCTTTTTCTTTTCTCACAGCTGTTTGAGGTTGAGATAGAAGCTCCTGGCTTTTTGGCATCAGAGAGTCTGTTTGTGTAATGGCCTTGAGTGGCTCCTTATCTTCTGACTTAGCTGGAGCGTCGAGATAACCCATTCCCTTCTCCCTTTCTCTGCCTTCGGCCTCTTGCAATCTGCAAAGGAATCTTTCACTCCACACTCACACCTTCAACCCTTCCCACAAAACACTCCACTACATATACAAGTGCTAGCAACTTCTAATGCTAAACTGCTTACCCCAGGGGACCCCATGGAGGGCAATTTTAATGTGATGGGGGGCCTTAAACTTTTTCTGGCTTTTGTCACTTTGTATCACAATTTTAATTCCCACCCCACTCCATACAGTAGCTTTGTGTTAAATCTTACTGGGTCATCTCATTAATTTTTTTCCCATGAAAATTAGATGACTTGATTGTCTTCCCATTAAAGTTAATACCCAAATTTCCATTGACTTTTTAATGAGAGCAGGATTAGGCCACATGTTGGCATGAGTAAAAGTGGCACTGGCATTCTTGAAACTATAAATATGAAAAATATGATAGTTGCTTTAGTCTTGTAAGGTCTCATTTCAAGTTGACTCACATAAATAAGTATAGACTTTTGCCCCTCTAAGGGAAATACACTTGTTTGGATATGTACGGATCAGCAATAACTGAGTGACAATGAAGACAAACTGCATTCTAAACAAAAAATGCACAGGACGAATACAAAATCCTTGTTTTCTGTGACTATGTTCCATCTTAAACATATATACTAAAATGTTTTTGTTCAGCCTTAATTCATTCACTTTTCCTGTTTTGTATGTACAATAACTGCTTTTCTGTTGTAAGTCAAACAGGGGGAAGAGTTAAAACCTGATTTGCAACATTTCTGTGAATGAATGCAATGTATTTGGTTTGCAGTGATTCACAGGATCATGGTATTCACAAATATAGACATGGCTACCGTGTATTTATGAAAATGTATGTGTGACGGTACCTCCCATAAGGCTTTATGGAAATATGCTTAGAATGTGTTTTATGCTACATATGCCATGTAACATATCTCAAAGGTTATGATCTACTGAATGTATTAATCCTATATGCATGCAGGTATCATTTTTGTATTCAAAGTTATGAATGTTGGCTGTGTACTGGCTTGATTTCTAAATAACCTTAGTAGAGCATTTGGTCAGTTCCTGGAGAAAGGAATGTTGAAATTAAGTACCTTATCAAGAAACACTTAGAGGACAATGAATCGTGGAATGCTCCAATCCACATTAAAAGTCTTCTTGAGGACGTTCAAGGTAGCATGAGAAAAATGGATGTCACATGTCATGCATGGACATGTGACATGCCCAGGTGACTCCTAAACTCCGTCTTGGAGCTGGACTTTGCATAGGAGTGAGGAGGGGGTCTCACCCACAAGAGAGTCTATTTAAACCCCTGGGAGACCCCTCCATTTGGTCTTCAGCTGGCTAAAGAGAGAGCATCTCCACCGCCCACGATACTTGGAAGAAACTGGAACAAAGGGCAGTGACTGAAAGGGGTGTGAGTGATTGCTGGACCCAGGCTAAAAGGAGATTAGTCTGTAAAAGGGAGCATTCTGGAACTGAGGATCTTATCTGTATTCAGTTTGATTAGACATAGATTTGCACATTTTATTTTGCTTGGTGACTTACTTTGTTCTGTCTGTTACTACTTGGAACCACTTAAATCCTACTTTCTGTATTTAATAAAATCACTTTTTACTTATTAATTAACTCAAGAGTATGTATTAATACCTGGGGAGCAAACAACTATGCATATCTCTCTATCAGTGTTAGAGGGCAAACAATTTGAGTTTACCTTGTATAAGCTTTATACAGGGTAAAACGGATTTATTTGGGTTTAGACCCCATTGGGAGTTGGGCATCTGAGTGTTAGACAGGAACACTTCTGTTAGCTGCTTTCAGGTAAACCTGGAGCTTTGGGGCAAGTAATTCAGACCCTGGGTCTTTGTTGGAACAGACAGGAGTGTCTGGCTCAAGAAGACAGGGTGCTGGAGTCCTGAGCTTGCAGGGAAAGCAGTGGTAGAAGTAGTCTTGGCACATCAGGTGGCGGCTCCCAAGAGGGTTTCTGTGATCCAAACAGTCACAGTATGTAAAACTCAGTTTCACACACGAATAATCATTCCAAAGTATGTTAATTGTTTTCCGGTTAGCAAAAACTTTGTCCTACAATCAGGGATATGACATTTGGTTTGTCACCTGACACAAATAATGAATATTTGAAAGCAAACAGTACCTGAATGAACAATAGGCTGAAAATTATTCAACAAAACTATTCAGTGAGTGCTCTAACATAACAAATATGCTTGTAGAATGTAGGGTTTGTTCATTTAATGGAAGGCTTCACCGAGTGTCATTGAAGCCAATGAAAGACTTTCACAGAATTGTCTGGGAGTTAGATCAGGAATGAAAAGATGTTAATTTGTAACTGTGTGGCATGGTCCAATGGATAGGATGCTATACTGTGACTCTGAAGACCTGGAATCTATTCCTGGATGTGCCCATGGTCATGGGCACATCACTTCACCTTTCTTTCCCATCCCACCCGTTATGTCTTGTATTGGACATGAAATCAATGGGGGTTAGGCACCTCACTACCTTTAGTGTCTAGCACAACCTGGCCCTGCAGTACGCAACAGTAATAAAAATGATTTGTAACCAATAATTCAGTCCCTAGAGCTAGTTGAAATTTTTCATGAAAACAACTTGCATAATGAATTTGGGGTGACTTTTTTGGTAAATATCCAGGGTTATTAAGTTTTTTTGCGGGAGAGGGTGGGTGTTGGATTTAATGTCAAAATGGCTTGTTCCAAAACTTCCAAAATTAGAAAAAATTACATTTCATTTCAGGAAGATACTGTTTTCGTTTTTTTTCTTAAAAAAACCTGAACTGAAATGAACAGTTTGTTTCAGATTAAACAAAATGTTTTGTATAAACCAAAAAGTTGTGTTCAAATTGTTTGGTGAAATTGTTTCTTTTCAGGTCCATCCAAAACTTTTTTTTCCCTCCGTTTGGCGGCCAAACTGAAAATATCTTATTGGTTCAATTCTTTTTTTTAATCATTTCTAATTGTATCACCTTGAAATGTTGCTGCCTGAAATATTTCAAATATTATTAATTACATTTTAATTAAAACAACAAAATCAGCCACATTTTTTAAGGAAATGTTTTTGGAAGTCTGTCCCGTGTGTGTCAGGGGGAGGGGAGGGTTATGTGTATTTTTTTTAAAGGATTTTATGATGTAATATAAATTTCTGAAGATGTGCAGAACGCAATATTCCAAAACTTATAAATAAATAACCTCTTAGGGGAAGTATAGATTAAAATGTCACTTAAAAATGGGTGCCCAAAGAACATATACTACCGTTAGGTGCCTAAATAAGAAGATTGATTTTACTTTATTTTTTCCCCAACTTCAGTGAAGTCAATAGGACCCGCAGGTTTTTAGAACTTCTGAAAATTGAGCTGTGTTTAGGTGCCTATCTGTGGATATAGATGTTTAATACATGTACAGTCCAGAGTGTTTGAGTAGAAGTGAGCAGTGAGGTATGAAAAACTGAGAATGCAGGACAGCTTTGCCGGAAGCAGTGTTTTGTTAGAGGCTTGGTGATGAAGCCCCAGTGGTTAGTAAAATTTGACAGTCCTCCTTTATTTGTTATGTCACATTTTTTTGCAGCAAGACTCAGGGTTTGTTACTGTGATATATTTTCAAAAGCCCAATCCATGAATTGTCCATCCATGAAAAATAATTCTGGACCTAAGCAAAATTATTTAAAATACACTCAAATAAAAGCAGCTTTTGTGACAATTGTTCTTCATGAACTGGTACTATCCTACTACAGATAAAGAATTTAGGCTAAATTGTCTCTTCCCATAGGGGGAAAAACCCATATGCCTCTCTTCACTAGGGTAATCTGTTACAGTAACAGGACTGTAACATGTCCCCTATCTACACCCAAAAGCTCCTAAGTCACTGGCCAAGTATGTTTACAGTCATGCTATGCAGCCTGAGGTTTTCCAGGCATCAGCACAATTGTGCCAGGTTCAATTGTTTGAGTTCCAGTGAAGCTGGAGATCAGGCACATGTTTTAAATCTTTCCATTATGTGTGCTGTGAATGTCAGAAGCAGTATTTGAAGTTCTGCTCTTCTAGTCAGCCAGTGGATTTCCTATAGGCTTAGTTCCTTTTCTGTCCACCTCATTCTCTAGCTCTCATATTATCCCCACATTCCTAAGCATGCACTCCTGGCCTCTAATGCCCCCACTTCCACCCTGAGTCACATCCTCATAAATAAATATACTTTAAAGATGGCAGCTATGACTAGGCCACTGAAGCACTATGGGTCACCTGGGTTATCGAGGGAGATCTTCCTATCCAAGAGGGTACACTCTTCCCCCCCCCCCATATGAGATCCATATAATAGCTGCTTTAGACAATATATAGCCAAACTATATGGTAATGGAAAAAACCCTTCCACTTGGATGGAGTCTCACCAACTTGTTCAAATTCCCTCTCGGGAGGGCTTCAGATGCAGATGTTGAGTAAATCTTCTGGAAGCATGGTTCCTCCAGGAGCCATCCATTCAAGGGATACATGGAGGCCAGGCAGCATAGAGGCCCTTAGGATATGTCTACACTGCAATTAAATGCCTGCAGCTGGCTCGGGCTCAGACTACGGGCTATAAAATTGGTGTTGCTATTCAGGATTGGGCTGGAGCCTGGTTCTGGGGACCTGCTTGTCTCACAGGGTCCCAGAGCTTGGGCCTGAGCCCAAACATCTACACAGCAGTTTTACAGCCCCATAGCCCAAGCCTGTCAAGCCCGAATCAGCTGACATGGGCCAGATGCAGCTGTTTAATTGCAGTGTAGACATACCCTTGGAGTCCACTGTACCACCTGAGTTACTAAAGAAGATCATAACAGAAGGGTCATGAACTGGAATCTACATCCTCTTTCATGGTGAGAAAAATCATACCCTCCAGTGGAAAATTTTCAAAGAAACTCTACAAGAGAATCCTGTGGTATTTCCATTCCTTTATAAAGAAATAAGCTGCGGAGGGGACAATGAGTTCTTGTTAGATGAAAATAGACTTAACCATTCTGAACAGCACTGACATTTGTACTTAATTCTGCATAATGTCAATTTATAATCAATAATCAAATGTGCAATTTTTTAAACACATGCATCAATCACCTAGACTGATTGGAACAGTATTACAACTCCTCTTTTTGCTGAAGATCACTGTTTAATTAAAATCTAAGTGCGGGGGGGAGGCAGAAAATTAAACAAAAAGAATAGCAGACAAGTCAGTGAGGGGTTATAATCTGAAGCCAGCATCAATACACAGAACAAGTGACTCATTAACTGAAAGGAGAAAAACACACTTAAACATAAATTGCAATTAAACTTCTAATAAGAGAGCCATTTATTTTACTTCTAAGTTCTCTGAAAACATAAACCAGTCAGAGTTAAATATATCCTGTTCAAGCTTTATCCTGCAGGGTGATTGCTTTAGAATGCCTACAGATGTTCTTAGAGTTCAAGAATTAATAACATTCTAGAAATACTTTAAAGTGTTATCTAAATTAATCTTTTAATTAATTGAAAAAAAGCTCTGAACCATATTATTTCTCTTAAAAAATAAATAAACAAACAGGAGCAGGCACTTCAAAGTGCTGTTGTTGTTTTTTTTAATTGTTTCTTCAAACTAATGGCGAGGAAATATGCACTTTCCCCTAGAAGTGGCTATTTTTATATTACCATAAGTTATTCTGCCAGAAAAAAAAAATCAAACTTGCATTCACTAAGTAAAGTGGCCTGACTCTCATGGGAGTTGAATATCCATAACTCTCATTGACTTCAATCAGAACTGCATGGCTTAATATCTTTGAAAATCGGTCCACCTGTAATTGTCTAATTATGGATTTAAATACCTAAAGTTTGAGAATTCTGTCTTAAGTCACTTTCCCTGGGGACTTGATTTGATATTTTTTCCATTATTTAAAAAAATGGTGACACATTTTTGAACAGTCTTAGTCTCAGTGGTACAGCCTTAAATGAGGCAGTCCTTATATTTGTTTTTCATTGGCATTTCTTCTCTCCCCTCCCCTGCACACCAACCTTCTCCATTGCCTCTCAATATCATATGGTTGGTGTGGACAGTGGGGTTGTTCTAATAGCTCCCTGTTATGGGGAGTGATGCAAATAGTCCAAAGACTTACTCACCAGGCTTTTGCAGCCATGACTCTTATGGCAGCCCAGTCTTTCCAGGTGAATGGTGTTCTCACATAACAGGGTGTTCCCCCCACCCCCCATACCTGACCCTTGCTATAGGTTTTTTTTTTTTTTTTTTTTTTAAAAACCAACAACAAAAAACCTGTTTCCTATGTAGCGAGGGGGAGAGAGAGAGATTATATATGTAATGTAAATTTATTGAATGGCACTCCAGAAATACCATCATGGTATTTAAGGACTAAATTGCCTTGTCCCTCCCTTCACTCCACACCCCCACTCCCACCCAAAAGAGGAGTCAAAAGGGGGGGGGGGGGGCGGAAACTCCTGACCATTATATCAAGGTGTGGCATTTGCTCCCTGTGAAGTGAGATGGCTAATCTTTTCTTTCCATACAGAGCGAGGGGAATCTTCCAGGAGGACTCCACTATGCGCACATCTCAGGGGTGCAATCTAGGCCTAAATTCTTAGTATGTAGGTAACTTTTTTTATTTCAAAAGAAATCCTTTACCATTCCCTGCCTCAGACAACTGAAGCACTCCTGTAGGCAATTTGGACAGGGCTGTTGATGTACATTTAATGATATCAGTAGAGCAAACTGCATGAGGAAACAAAATTCAATATCATTTTTAAAATGTGGTCTTGAAGTAAGAATGGATGTTCAAGGCTAACTTGGAAGTGGTCTCTGTGCCCTGATTAGTGTCTTGTTGTTTTATTCATCTATCATTTTTTCTTTGCTGTTGCTGCCTTTGTCAGTGCATTTTCTCTTCAGTTTTTTCAATTCTTTGGAAGACCTGCTACATCTCTGCCTTCCTGAGTGATTGATTATTTTCAGCTTCAGAATTCTCACTGTATGTTTTTTTATCCTGTATTCGTTCTCTTTATCTTCTCCTCTTCTGTCACTTTCCCTGAGATTTTTTCCCCTGTAGTTTATTGTTCATTTTTCTTGCCTTTTTCACTGTCATGTTTTTCTTTCCTGTGCTTATATGCTGCTCTGCTTTTTGTCTGTTCATTTTTCTTCATTCCAATATTATGAATGTATCATTTTTTCTGATTTTTCAGTTTTGTCTCATATACACTCCTTTTAATAGTCCCTTCCCTACTATTTTTTTTTATTCTGACCTCTTTTCTTACTATTTCCCTAATTCGAGACTATCATGATCATTCAAGCAGTTAAAATAATGACCACTGAAACTGTGCATTCCCTCAGAAGAATCTCTTCTCTGAAGGAATCTATATTTGTCCCCAGTTATTCATTGTGTAAAAGGCAGTGTAGTTAATAGATACTGAACTGGGATTCATGAGACCTGAATTTTATATCCAGATCTAGTATTTGCACTTGGGCAATCCATGTCACCTCTCCAAAGCCCTGTTTCCACTCCATCTTTTGTTCTTCTCTATTTCAGTTGTAAGCTCTCAGAAGGAGGGAGCATCTCTTACTATGTGGATCTGCAATACCTGAGAAATGAGGCCCCGATCTGTTTGGGCTTCTAACGATTAGCATATAGCAAAAAGTTATAGGCAAGGTTATTAGCACTGCCTATAATTAAGGTGTAAGACCATGCTTTCAACTCTAACTCTTCCAAATTTTAACCATTTGGGCTGAAATTTTCCATTCCATGTGTCTGCTGCAGGCTGACTGATTTGGGAAAACTTCAGCCAAAACAATTCAGCCTTTTCTGAGTAGGAGACTAGGAAAAAATACACTACTTTATCAATTTAAAAATTCTAGCAACCTTTTTCTCTGAGACTATCTATGATCTCCCTGTTTTGGAACAGGGAGCAGAAAATTGTCATTGGAGTAGCCTTTGTCTCAGCGATATGCCTTTTGCTATCCCTGTGAAAATATGACCAAATTTGGTACGTCATAAGCTTTTGTAAAAATAGTTTGCACATGCACAGACAACCGTCATTCTAGCGTTTCCTAACATATAAGAGTTTGACTTTTCAGCTTTAAATATGTTGTTTTAATATTTTTTTTGTACATAATAGTGTGAAGAAGTCATGGTAGTATCTGGTTACTTTAAGTAAACACCTTGGGTTTGATTCTGGGCTCATTTGTTCCTGAAATCAGGAGTAACTTAACATTAATAATGTGAGATAAGGAAGAAAAAGGACACTTTTGCTCTCCATTACTCTATAACTAAAACAAATGAACAAACAAATCCTTTCCCTGGAATTTCTAATCAGGGTGTTCAGCAATTTGCAGGATTGGGCCCAAAAGGTGGAAGAGTGAAATGTGATCCTTTCCATAGCAAGATAGATAAAAACTGGAAATCCTGAATTGGGGGATCAGAGACTCACCATGATGAAAGATAAATATCCCCAGGGCAAATGATTTATTGTTGGTGAAGCTAACGAAATCCATCTTTTGTAGTTTAGGAGATTCTGTCTATTTATAATGATATCGTTACTCTCCATTCTGTTTTAACAGCTTACTGGTTCCACAATCCCTGAACATGTAAAATTCACCCTGATTCTAACGGGAATTACTTTGGGGATGGGGGTGGGGGAGGTCAAGTAAGATTTATTTTTTTAAGTACACATTCAGCCAAAAGATAACATAGGCTCATTTTCCATCTTCACAAACATTTGTTAATTCAGCTGTATTTATTTTTTAAAATGTAACTTGGGGAATTGGATGGGTCAGAGGACTGGAAATGGCACATAGAACTTTTCAGCTCTCGTTCAACACTCAACTCCAATTCAGCTGAGGTTAATAGTGATTGAAAAATATTATTTGAGATCTCTTCCTGTGTAAAATGAGTCAGTGGTATTTGAACAGTCTCCAGGGAGTAGGCATCCCAGCTGTTACCAAGAAGTTTCCAGTCACCCTCAACTCTGTCTGTTTAACTGTGGATCTCTTGATACAGCCTGTTATCTTTAAAGGACATTGAACTTGGAGTCTAAGGGTTCAAATTCCCCATAAATTTTAAGGCTGTCATCCATGGGCCTAATCCAAAGCCCACTTATATCATTTTGTTTTCTTTTTATTGGAGGTATTCTCCAACCTGATTTAATTTGTCTTTCCACAGCATTGTTACAAAAATGGACCCAATCTTGAAAGTAATCAGGTTTTTTATTATTGTTAATCTTAACTCAAAAGCTATATAGAAAGATCTTTAGATATTATAGACTGTACATATATATTTTGTCACACTAGAAATCTCTCACATAAGTGTGTGGGTTTTTTGTTTGTTTTGTTTTAAGAATTCAGACTTATTAAACATTACAAATATCTACCCCTCTGTACGGGGAGATTTTGGCAAACCAGTAAAGTGCCTGAAACCACTATGGCTCATTGTTAAAAGCAGTCTAGTCAGCAGGTTGTAAAGTGGCCATGGGAGGCGGGGCAGGGGGTTTGGGGTGCCACAGAAAGGACAGCTTGACCCTGCGTCTTTCCTGATAAGAATTGTGTTGAAGTTGCTGATATATGCATTTTAAAAGAGCAGGATGTGCCCCAGGAATGTCTATTGGGGTCTCAAGGCTGCAAACTCTGGAAAAACCCACACCTGGTTAATCCATAATCAGAAGGAACCTCTTGCTTGACCATTGAAACTGCTTACTTAACAAGTTTTCTTTGAAGGACATGTCATTCTATTACTAATGTATAAATAAGGAGGAAAAGTTTGAGGTAGTTGGACTCTTTTTGGACTCTCCCTCTGGATACATCTTGCGGTCCCCACTGGCAGATGGAAGATTTGGGCATCGGAAGCCTGCCGCTGTGTTACTCGAGAGCCATACTCAGCTTTGGTAATAAATAAATTTGGTAATAAAACACCCCTCAGGGTTGGGGGTGTTTTACTAACCTGATGTGGATGTGTGTAAGTGCTTGAGACTAAGTAAAGTTTAACTTTAAGTGAAAGCACTCTTGTGTTGTCCTGTTTATGTCAGCCATCTATCAGTCAGATGGCCGGGTCTCCCCTGATTTATTTCCTGACACATCAGGCTCCTTCCAGCAGTAGCTACTTATCTGAATCTCTGGATTGTTCCCAAGAGACAGGCAGGATTTAGGCTGATTAAAACACCTGATACTATAATCTTTGCTTCACATTAAAAAAAAAATAAAGGGAGGAGCGATATCTCCAGTTAGACGAGTAAATTTTGTACTTATCTTTATTAACATATTTGGAAAGAAAGAAGCCAAAGGTGCAAGGATTCATTTTTAGCAGAAAGGAGTTATATTTACAGTAGTTATTCCTCTGAATATCTCTCTTCATGGAAATGTGCATCCTGATGCAGATTTTCTTTGCAAGGAACATTACTTTTCAGTAGTCACCACAATAGAAATCAGGCATTTAGGGAGACAATTGCTCTACTTGGATTCCTCTTGGCTAACCAGCCATTTAAATGCTGGTCAATCAAAAGGAATAGCATAGTTCAGAGGAATAAGCATAAGGTGAGGAAATGAACTTCTAATTGCTTAATCCTATTATTGGGGCTGATTTTCACTGTTTTGGGCAGATGAGTACACCTCATTGACTCATTTTCTCAGTCTGTAAAATGAAGATAACTTTACCATGGTATTGTAAGGATTCAGTAGTTAATGTTTATGTAGCACTTAGCACATACATAGAGCTTCATATCGTCAAACATCTGCTTATTAGTATGGTTTCAGTCCAGGTCTTGGTGGACAGGTGTCTTCACTCCATAAACACCATCATATATGACACGTCTTAATAACCTTATTGGCAGTCTAACCAAAGAGGCCAAGGATGAATGGGCAAGGAGAATGAATTGCCCTCTCACTCCTAGAAACTAGATGAGGTACATTGTTGGGACAATACTCAGACAATACTGTCATGTCCTGTGCTACACCTGTTCTGTGGTTTCTTAGAGGCCTTAATTTTCTAGTGCTATTAGTCCAGGATCATTCACAAACTCTGAGGTTCTTTTAAATGTAAGAGAAATATTTTTTAAATGATAGTTGCATTGTACCTAGAAAATTTGAAAGTTATGTAAGATTAATTCCATATTGTACAACTGGCATATTTAATTATCCATTAAAATGTGCTATGTGACACTTAAAAAAAAAGAGATAATGTACTTGCTTTATGGTTGGAAGTCTATTTTGTTCATAGGTACAAAAATACACTACAAGTGCTCTGAATGATCACTTTTTGTTCAGGAAAGTCCTGAATATAACCAGGCAGAGGAAGGTGTCATAGTAATTACCTGACATTTCATAGATTTTGTGTGTGTGTGTGTGTGTGTGTGTGTGTGTGTGTGTGTGTGTGTACGCACATTTTTCACCCTAAATTTAATGGGCCAGCTCCCACATCAGCATACCTCAGTTGAAGTCCATGGTCCTATGCCCATTTCCACCAGCTGAGGACCTAATCCCATGTTTCTTATTGGTTTAAAATGCTATAGTATTGTTCACAGGAATATTTGCTCTGTGACCCAGAGAAATACAGAATACATGGCAAGTGCTGCTGCACCTTTGGTGAACATGTAAGTATGTGTTCTCATTGGGGCATTTTAGTGTTCAATTTAACCATGGTTTTCGAAATAGAACTATATTTGATTGTAAGTGACACTTCATGTTTTCATTTCTGTTTATTTTGGTGGCAGAGTAGGGAGGCCTGGGGCAAATTATCTCTCAGGCCTGGTCTACACTAGGAGGTTATGTCGAATTTAGCAGCGTTAAATCGAATTAACTCTGCACCCGTCCACACAACAAAGCTATTTAGTTCGACATAGAGGTCTCTTAAATTCAACTTCTGTATTCCTCCCCAACGAGGGGAGTAGCGCTAAATTCGACATGGCCATGTCGAATTAGGGTAGGTGTGGATGGAAATCGATGGTAATAGCTCCAGGAGCTATCCCACAGTGCACCACTCTGACGCTTTGGACAGCAGTCCGAGCTCGGATGCTCTGACCAGCCACACAGGAAAAGCCCCAGGAAAATTTGAATTCCTTTTCCTGTCTGGGCAGTTTGAATCTCATTTCCTGTTTGGACATCGTGGCGAGCTCAGCAGCACTGGCAATGATGCAGAGCTCTCCAGCAGAGATGGCCATGCAATCTCAGAATAGAAAGAGAGCCCCAGCATGGACTGATTGGGAAGTCTTGGATCTGATCGCTGTGTGGGGCGATGAGTCCGTGTTTTCGGAGCTGCGATCGAAAAGACGGAATGCAAAGATCTACGAGAAGATCTCCAAAGCCATGACAGAGAGAGGATACAGCCGGGATGCAACGCAGTGCCGCGTGAAAATCAAGGAGCTGAGACAAGGGTACCAGAAGACCAAAGAGACAAACGGACGCTCCGGATCCCAGCCCCAGACGTGCCGTTTCTATGAGGCACTGCATTCCATCCTAGGTGCGGCCGCCACCACTGACCGTGGACTCTGAGGATGGGATATTGTCGACGCCCGCTTCCTCGGAGATGGTAGTGGACGGGGAAGATGAGGAAGGAGATGAGGAGGACGAGGCAGTCGACAGCGCTTACAACGCTGATTTCCCAGACAGCCAGGATCTCTTCATCACCCTCACAGAGATCCCCTACCAACTGTCCCCAGGCGTTAACCCGGACCCAAAATCAGGGGAAGGATCAGCCGGTAAGTGTTTTAAACATGTAAACATTTATTTAGAACAGAACATTAATATTAACTGTGGGTTTTTCATGATTAGATTGTCCTAGGCACTTAAAGTTTTAGTCTTTGGCAGTGCAACTGCTGCAAAAAAAATCTAACAATGTCCGGTATATCTTGATTGGTTTGCCCCAGGCGCTCTACTGTTTAGTCCTTGCCAGTGCAGCTACGGTAAAATTCGGTCTATATGTCCGGGGATAGAGCAGAAATCCTCATGGGACATCTCCATGAAGCTCTCCTGGAGGTAATTGGAAAGCCTTTGCATGAGGTTCCTTGGGAGAGCGGCCTTGTTGTGTCCTCCGTAGTATGAAACATTTCCGCGCCAGGCTATCATCAAGTACTCTGGAATCATTGCCTTGCTCAGAATGGCGGCATACGGCCCTGGTCTCTGCAGGCTTTCACGAAGCATGCGTTCTTTGTTGCTGTCTGAAATCCGCATCAGAGTGATGTCGCTCATGGTGACCTGCTTTGAATTAGGGGAATGTTAGTATTGGGACTGATGGCCTGTTCCTTTACAGAACTGTAACCGGCGGTTTACAGCCATGCGGTGGAGGCAGGAGAGGGGCAGCATAGAGGGATCTTTCCCGGGGACAGCCGCGAGGGGGTGGGACAGGGGCAGAGTTCATGCTTGCCAGATTGCTGGCAGCAGGAACTGGCCAACACTAGGAGCATTGCTTTGACCGTGAAAGTAGGGCAGTGCTATTATTAAAGTTTTAAGGTGCCACAAGTCTACGGCTTACCATGTCAGCCTGCTACACAAATTCCGCTGTGCTGTTCCGATTCTGTGATCTGCACTGCAAGACCCCAGGGACTGAATGCGAAGGCCGAAAATTCGACCTTGTCCTGAGTGCGAATGTGATAGGTGCTGTGAATGGTCTTGTTCACAGAGAGAGACTATTTTCTTTGTTCACCCAAAAATTTATCTTTCTGAGGAATTCACTCCCTTTTTCCCATCCCACAGTTGTGACTGTCTCCCGACCTACCCGGTCATCAGACTCCCAGAGGCTGGCGCAGATTAGGCATAGAAAGAAAAGGACACGGGACGACATGTTCTCAGAACTTATGGGCTGCTCCCAAGCCGAGGCAACCCTGCAGACTCAGTGGAGGGAGAACATGTCCCAATACCAGCGAGCACACAGCGAACGGGAGGAGAGGTGGTGGCAGAAAGACCAGCAGGCGACTCAAACGCTGCTTGGACTAATGAGGGAGCAAACGGACATGCTCCAGCACCTTGTGGATGTTCTGCAGGACCGGAGGCAGGAGGACAGAGCCCCGCTGCAGTCTATCTGTAACCACCGTCCCCCCGCCACAAAGTCCCATACTCCCCTCACCCAAAGTACCAAGAAGTTGGGGCTGCAGAGTCCGTGAAAACTGTCACTCTACCCCTGCAGACTGCTCAAGTGGCAGAAGGCTGTCATTCCCCAAAATTTGAGAAGTCCTTTCCTTCCCGCCTCACCCAAGCCCCCATCCCAGTTTCATCCTCTGTCTAGTTGCTAATAAAAATACGTTTCTGTTAATTACTGTTTCCATCATGTTTAACAGACCAGAGTTCCTGAAAACACGAGCGTCATGAACCTTGCCCAGCCATCCAACGTTGATGTTGGTAAAACGTCCCCTATGGTCCACCAGTGCTTGCAGCACCATTGAAAAGTAGCCCTTTCAGTTAATGTACTGGCTGGCCTGGTGGTCCGGTCCCAGGATAGGGATGTGAGTTCCATCTATAGCCCCACCGCAGTTTGGGAATCCCATCGCTGCGAAGCCATCTATGATGACCTCCACGTTTCCTGGGGTCACTACCTTTGACAGCAGTACATCAACGATTGCGTTGGCTACTTGCATCACAACAACCCCCACGGTAGATTTGCCCATGCCAAAGTGGTTCGCGACTGACTGGTAGCTGTCTGGCGTTGCAAGCTTCCAGAGGGCTATGGCCACTCGCTTCTGGACAGTCAGGGCTGCTCGCATCTGGGTGTCCTTGCGCTTCAGGGCAGGGGACAGCAATTCACAAAGTTCAAGGAAAGTTCCCTTCTGCATGCGAAAGTTTCTCAGCCACTGGGATTCATCCCAGACCTGCAGCACTATGCGGTCCCACCAGTCCGTGCTTGTTTCACGTGCCCAGAATCGCCGTTCCACGGCATCAACATGACCCAGTGCCACAATGTCCACGGCGCAGGGTCCCGTGCTTTGTGACAGGTCTGTGCCACTCTCAGACTTCATGTCCTCATCGCGCTGCCGTAGCCTCTTCGCCCGATTTCTCAGCATCTGCCTCTGGAAAATGTGGCTGATAAGGTGCGAGGTGTTGACAACGGCCATAACTGCAGCGATGGTCGCAGCGGGCTCCATGCTTGCAGTGCTGTGGCGTCAGCGCTGTCACTCAGCAGAAAAGCGCGCGAACTGATTGCCCGCCGGTGCTTTCAGGGAGGGAGGGCGGGAGTGACGGTTGGATGACGACAGTTACCCAAAACCACCCTCGACAATTTTTTTTTTCCCTAGCAGGCATTGGGGGCTCGACCCAGAATTCCAATGGGCAGCGGAGACTGCAGGAACTGTGGGATAGCTGCCCACAGTGCACCACTTCCAATGTCGACGCTTGCCCCGTTAGTGTGGACTCACACAGTCGAATTACTGTCCTTAGTGTGGATACACACGTTCGACTTTGTAATATCGATTCCACATATTCGATTTAAGTGAACTCTAACTACTCTCGTAGTGTAGACATACCCTTAGACTCCAATCCTTGAAATACTGAAGAACACAAGTAATCTTACTTACATTAGTGGTTATCTTGAAATCAGTGGAACCATCCACTGAGTGAATTTATGCATATGAGTAACTGTTTACAAGATTGGGGGAATCCTTGACATTTCAAGGAAAAAACCTTTTACTTCTATGAAACCTCTGAGCTTGTTGAGTTAGAGCTGGAATTGGAAACCAATATGTTCTACCACTTTTACTGCTAGAGGTTAAACCCTGTAGATGGACTTGTGATGGGTTGGATCACAGAAACCCCCTTGGGAGCTGCCACCTGATGTACCAAGACTCCTTCTATTCCTGTTTTCCCTGCCAGCTCAGGACTCCAGCACCCTGTCTTGCTGAACCAGACACTCCCGTCTGCTGCAACACAGACCCAGGGTCTGAATAACTTGCCCCAAAGCTGCAGGTTTACCTGAAAACAACTCTCAGAAGTGTGCTTGTCTTTAGCTCTCAGATGCCCAACTCCCAATGGGGTCTAAACCCAAATGAATCCGTTTTACCCTGTATAAAGCTTTTACAGGGTAAACTCCTAAATTGTTCACCTTCTATAAAACTGACAGAGAGATGCACAGTTGTTTGCTTCCCCCAGATATTAATACATACTCTCTGTATTTAATAAAATCACTTTTTACTTAGTAATTAACGCAAAGTAGGATTTCAGTGGTTCCAAGTATTAACAGAACAAAGTAAGTCACCAAGCAAAATAAAATAAAATGTGCAAATCTATGTCTAATCAAATTGAATACAGATAAGATCCTCACCAGTTCCAGAATGCTCCATTTTACAGGCTAATCTCCTTTTAGCCTGGGTCCAGCAATCACGCACACCCCCTGCGCTTACTGTCCTTTGTTCCAGTTTCCTTCCAGTATTCTGGGGAGTGGAGAGGCTACTCCTTTAGCCAGCTGAAGACAAAATGGAGGGGTCTCCAACAGGTTTAAATACACTTTCTCTTGTGGGTGGAGACCTCACTCCTATGCAAAGTCCAGCTCCAAGGTGGAGTTCTGGAGTCACCTGGGCTAGTCACATGTCCCTGCATGACTCAGTCTTTACAGGCGGAACCCGTTGTCCACATGGTATCTTGCATGTCTCCAGGAAGACTTCTTATGTGGATTGGAGCATTCCGAGAGGCATTGTTCCCCAAGTGCTTCCTGATCAGGTACTTAACCTTGCGAATTCTTTCCTAAAGAAACTGACCAAATGCCTCACAAAGCTTACTTAGAAACTAAGCAAGTATACAGACTATATTCTTAACTTCAAGTAGAAAATTATATACCGTATTTTCCGGCGTATAAGACGACTGGGCGTATAAGACGACCCCCCAACCAACAGGGTGTAAGAGACAAGTTTTGGCGCATACGCAGGGCGCTTCTTTAGCTCTGGGTTTATTCCCAGAATCATTTATTCCCGGCCCTGGCTGCGCGCTCTCATCCATTAAAAGGCAGGATTCCCGCCTCTCTGCTCTCATTTAGCGCAGCGCTTCCCTGGGGCCACCCTGCGGCACTTCCCATAAGACTCCCAGCCCTGTGCTTCCGCAGAGCTGTAACAGTCGGCTCCAAATCAAGCCAGTCCGCCCCTTGGTTACCTACAAGCAGAGCCAGCCGCTCGGGCTGCCCTGCCCAGGACGTGCACCAGAAGAGGCGCGCTGGCTACTTAGGAGCCCTGGAAGCGAGCGGGCTGCGCTGCACAAGCTCTGGCCATGGGCTTGGACTTCAGTAACGTGCCCGGCTAATTCCCCCCCGCCCCGCGCTTCGCCGCAGGGTCGGGGCCGTGCCAGCCTGCACATTACACACAGACTAGAGCAGCCCCCCCCCCCCCCCATGGTGCGGTGTCCGGTGCGATTGGGCACGTGGCAGTGCCCTCCCTCCCCCCACATGTGGGGCTGGTTCGCAGCCCTCTGGGCCCCGCGGGCTGGGGCTGCAGGGGACCCGGCTTGCCTGGCTTCCCGCACAACACGGCGTCCGGCGCACTGGCTCGGCAGCTGATAGGGCTCAGCGCTGTCTCTGGAGCCGGGACTGTGTTCGCTCAGCGTGGTCTTAATCAGCTGAGCCTCGATGGTCCCCGGCTCGCTCACTCTCTCTGTCCGGGAGCCGTCACCCCTTGGGGCAAGATGCCCTCCCGCCCCCCGCTGTTCGCCCCGATCCGCCCCTGGCCTGCTCCCGTGCGGATCGTGGTTCCCTTTCCCCGTAGGGTTCCCTCCGCCCGGGCACTCCGCGGCAGCCGCAGCTGGTTCCCACGCTCCTGTCAGGGCGGGAGGGAGCGGAGGCAGCCGCAGCAGCCCGGGAGACATATGTGGTGCCGCAGATTCAGCTCGGAGGTTTCAGCACCCGGCGTATAAGACGACCCCCGATTTCGGAGAAGATTTTCCTGGGTTAAAATGTCGTCTTATACGCCGGAAAATACGGTACGTTTACAAATAGAATGAATAGATATAGTATACCATAACCTTTATGAAGATATGTTACATGGCACAGACAGCACAAAACATATTCCAGTTATGTCATACATACATTTATAAGCACCCCCCCATAAAGCCTTATGGGGTACACTGTCACAGGACTCAAGGACTATGCACCACTTAATCCCACCAAAATGTTGCCTGATGATATTAATGGGATTTGGATGCCCAAACTGAGTGAAATTAACCAACAACTAAGAATTCTAAGAATTAAATCAAAAAAGAATTTGAAAGTTTTGCCTAACAGAAGAGAAAGCAGATGGTTGTGACTACAGGGCAAATTATCAGAGCACTGAAGTGGGATTTAGTCATACAAGTAAGATATTTGATTTTGTAAGTTTATAATGAATGGTTTTGCTATAAATTTCTGTGATATCTAAAGGGGTTTTGTCTGGATCTAATCCTGAGCCTTTGGGACCTGATTTCTGCAATTCTTATTCAGGTAAATAGTCCCATAATCTCCTGAGTAAGGGCTACAGAACTGTCATAATTTTACAACCAGTGATATCCTCCCCTGATTTACATATGAGGTAAAGTAAAACAAACTGTCTCAATCAGAAATAATCCTGTGTAATTCTGTAATTTAACACTCCAAAAATCAGGTAGATGGACCATTGACTTCAACGGGACTCCATGCTAGCATGTCCTCCTGACTGGACCCCTTTACCGGATCCATATGATATAGATTATATCTGTCTATGCAGTAAGATATATGGGACTCATTCTGATTTCTGTTACACCACTAAAACAAGGATTAAGAATCGACTGCACCGTATTTATGAAATTCCAATGGAATTAGATAACACCTTGGGCCCAGGGTGGTTATCTTTGACCAGTGTTATGCCTAATCATTGGTTCCTTTAATAATAAAAAAAAACTCAACCACATCTCTAGTTTTGATTTGTCACTTGCATTCCACTTTTCAGCAAAGGACTTTTCATACCTTGCTGATTCTCTTGTTCCTAGGGACAGTGAAATGCAAGCATTACAAATTACATTTTCAGTAAAACAATGACTAGGGAAATTAGGTGCTACTTAAACACACACATATATACACACACTCTTATACCTTAGAACTATAACTACAAATGGTGTTTCATTTTATTCTTTCTCCTTTTAATTATTCCTAAGTGAGGAACTCTTCATTCTTTCATTTAAAATACCTCTTATTCTTTCCCTTGTGCTGCTGTTTTGTCAGGGGGAAAGTTGATAAGAACAGTTTCTGAACTAAAATATTGTTGTGCTCCTTCCTTATTTGTTTTATATTTTTCTTCCTGGCTAGAGTTCTGGGTCTCGGTAACATGCAGTTACTGAAACTGCCTAAATGAACACTGCCTCAGTAGAAAGTACAAAATGCATCTGCTGTTGCCACTACTGAAAGGTAATTACATAGCTACATCAAGGAAAATAAGAAGGAAGATGTAAAGAATACTCAAAGACAAATAAGACACAAAGTGCAGTTCTCTTCTGAAAAGTAACCATGGAAATGTCAGCTTCCTATTCAGCACAGCTGGTTCTTGGCATTGATTCTCGTCTCGCTTGCACTAATAAAAGCCAGGAGTAAGTATACTGAAATGGATGGAGTTAGAGATGTGTAAATTGCATATAGCATAGATTCTTTCTATTCCTAGGATAAGCTCTGATTTAACTATCAGACAGGAGGTGCTGTAGCTGAAGCACTGGTAGAGCTTGACCCAAATTCAACTAACAATTGTTAGTTTGCCACCAATGAAAATTATGACTGTTTTAATCTACATTTGGGGTTTCCATCAGTGTAGCTACATTGATTGCTGGTCACCAATAGCTGAATCCAATGTATAAATATGGCCTTAGGTAAGGCCACTTGTGTCTGAGGCACAGAAAAGCTGTGACTGGATCCAAGACTGAATCTTGTCCATCCTAACTCTTGGGGAGGTACAATTTGGAGGAAAATTTCAGTCTGGGGTGGAGATGTGCATTGCATATACACGAAAGACCTGAATATGACTTCTGACGAGCTGTGCCCACAGGTTTTCCGTCCAGCCCTCAAATGTGCATGGAGGATGACATTTTGTAGAACAAATATATCCTCTGCACAGTGTGACCGCTCATGAAAGGTCATACCGTGCATGCCAGTGTAGAATTGCATTCCTTACTAAAAATGTCATGGTGCACCACTGCTCTGGGGTGAAGAGGAAACACTTTTGTAGCAGGATTTTTTATTGAATGGATGCATGAATGAATGAATAGCAGCTATTTGGAACTTAAGGGTTTGGAATTTTAGAATAAGTCTGTAAAAGATGGATTTGTAGATCAAGAGGAGGTAAGGTAGGTAATGGTGCCTAATAAACTGCAGCTACCCTATGGATAAGTGTGTGTGTGTGTGTGTGTGTGTGTGTGTGTGTGTGTGTGTGTGTGTGTGTGTGTGTGTGTTTAAAAAAAGAGGAGGAGGAATATTTGTTTCCAGTTTGTTAGAACTCCTATCTATAGGGCCTTAACTTGTACTACTAAAACATAATGAAACAGTTTTATTCAAACTTGGAACATTTTAGTAATTCTCACTGATACTAAGAAATCAAGGTAAGTCTTGAGATGTATATACCATATATTACTATGTAGGATTCACAGGAAATTCTAATAAGGACGGCCGTACTGGGTCAGACCAAAGGTCCATCTATCCCAGTATCCTGTCTACCGACAGTGACCAATGCCAGGTGCCCCAGAGGGAGTGGACCTAACAGGTAATGATCAAGTGATCTCTCTCCTGCCATCCATCTCCATCCTCTGACAAACAGAGGCTAGGGACACCATTCCTTACCCATCCTGGCTAATAGCCATTAATGGACTTATCTGGATAAATTCATGGTGGTTCTCTTTTAAATGCTATTATAGTCCTAGCCTTCACAACCTCCTCAGGTAAGGAGTTCCACAAATTGACTGTGCACTGCCTGAAGAAGAACTTCCTTGTATTTGTTTTAAACCTGCTGCTTATTAATTTCATTTGGTGACCCCTAGTTCTTGTATTATGGGAATAAGTAAATAACTTTTTCCTTATCCTCCTTCTCCACATCACTCATGATTTTATATACCTCTATCATATCCCCCCTTAGTCTCCTCTTTTCCAAGCTGAAGAGTCCTAGCTTCTTTAATCTCTCCTCATATGGGACCCATTCCAAACCCCTAATCATTCTAGTTGCCCTTTTCTGAACCTTTTCTAGTGCCAGTATATCTTTTTTTACTGTATGCAGTATTTGAGATGTGGGCGTACCATCAATTTATATAAGGCCAATAATATATTCTCCGTCTTATTCTCTATCCCCTTTTTAATGATTCCTAACATCCTGTTTGCTTTTTTTGACCGCCTCTGCACACTGCGTGGACATCTTCAGAGAACTATCCACGATGACTCAAAGATCTTTTTCCTGACTTGTTGTAGCTAAATTAGCCCCCATCATATTGTATGTATAGTTAGGGTTATTTTTTCCAATGTGCATTACTTTACATTTATCCACATTAAATTTCATTTACCATTTTATTGCCCAATCACTTAGTTTTATGAGATCTTTTTGAAGTTCGTCAGTCTGCTTTGGTCTTAACTATCTTGAGCAGTTTAGTATCATCTGCAAACTTTGCCACCTCACTGTTTACCCCTTTCTCCAGATCATTTATGAATAAGTTGAATAGGATTGGTCCGAGGACTGACCCTGGAGGAACACCACTAGTTACCCCTCTCCATTCTGAGAATTTACCATTAATTCCTACCCTTTGTTCCCTGTCTTTTTTAACCAGTTCTCAATCCATGAAAGGATCTTCCCTTTTATCCCATGACAGCTTAATCTATGTAAAAGCCTTTGGTGAGGACCTTGTCAAAGACTTTCTGGAAATCTAAGTACACTATGTCCACTGGATGCCCCTTGTCCACATGTTTGTTTGACTCCTTCAAAGAATTCTAACAGCTTAGAAAGACACAATTTCCCTTTACAGAAACCATGTTTACTATTGCTCAACAGTTTGTTTTTCTATGTGTGACAATTTTATTCTTAACTATTGTTTTGACTAATTTGCCCGGTACCGACGTTAGACTTACCGGTCTGTAATTGCCAGGATCACCTCTAGAGCCTTTTTAAAATATTGGTGTTATATTAGCTAACTTCCAGTCATTGGGTACAGAAGCCGATTTAAAGGACAGGTTACAAACCTTAGTTAATAGTTCCACAACTTCACATTTGAGTGCTTTCAGAACTCTTGGGTGAATGCCATCTGGTCCTGGTGACTTGTTAATGTTAAGTTTATCAATTAATTCCAAAACCTCCTCTAGTGAATCTTCAATCTGTGACAGTTCCTCAGATTTGTCACCTACAAAAGCTGGATCAGGTTTGGGAATCTCTCTAATGTCCTCAGCTGTGAAGACTGAAGCAAAGAATCCATTTAGTTTCTCCGCAATGACTTTATCGTCTTTAAGAGCTCCTTTTGTATCTCGATCATCAAGGGGCCCCACTGGTTGTTTAGCAGGCTTCCTGCTTCTGATGTAGTTAAACATTTTATTACCTCTGGAGTTTTTGGCTAGCCGTTCTTCAAACTCCTCTTTGGCTTTTCTTATTACATTCTTGCACTTAATTTGGCAGTGTTTATGTTCCTTTCTATTTGCCTCACTACGATTTGACTTCCACTTTTTAAAGGAAGTCTTTTTAATCTCACTGCTTCTTTTACATGGTTAAGCCAAGCCACAGTGGCTCTTTTTAGTTTTTACTGTGTTTCTTAATTTGGGATATACATTGAAGTTGGGCCTCTATTATGGTGTCTTTAAAAAGCGCCCATGCAGCTTGCAGGGATTTCACTTTAGCACTGTACCTTTTAACTTCTGTTTAACTAACCCCCTCATTTTTGCATAGTTCCCCCTTTTGAAATTAAATGCCACAGTGTTGGGCTGTTGAGATGTTCTTCCCACCACAGGGATGTTGAATGCTATTGTATTATGGTCACTATTTCCAAGTGGTCCTGTTATTATCTGAATTGTCAATTAATGCTTGATTCAATTCAATGGATAACAACTTCAAGGGACTCCACATAAACTTAGCTGCTCATATAGCTCTAACTATAAGGTTTGCATAGTTGATGATGATGATCATCACTCAGTGGGTTCATGGATCCTGTAAAACCATCTTGATATCTTTTGATAAAATTATGATTTTTGTTGATAAAAGTAATAATGTTGACTTAACATACTTAGACTTCTGTAAGGTGTTTGAATTGGTAGAACTAGAATATAAAATTAACATGTCACACATTATATAGACTTAAAACTGGCTGATAGGTCTCAAAATGCAATTGTGAATTGGGAATTGCCTTTGGGAGAATGTGTTCTCAGTCGGGTCCCTCATGGATCGGTTCTTGGCCCTACGCTAGTGAACATTTTTATCAATGACCTGGAAGAAAATATAAAATAATCACAGGTGACCCCAAAATTGGGGAGTGGTAAATAATGAAGAGGACAGGTCACTGAGAGCAATCTGGATCACTTGGCACAAGCAAACAATGTGCATTTTTAATATGGCTAAATGTAAATGTTTACATCTAGGAACAAAGGATGTAGGCTTTACTTACAGGATGGGGGACTCTATGCAATGACTGTGAAGAAGAGTTGGGGGTCATTTGTGGATAATCAGCTGTACAAGAGCTCCCAATGTGATACTGTGGTCAAAAGAGCTAATGTGATCCTTGGATGCATAAACAGGGAAATCTTAACTAGGAGTAGAAAGATTATTTTACCTCTGTACTTGGGATTTGTGTGATCTCTGCTGGAATACTGTTTCCAGTTCTGGTGTCCACAATTCAAGAAGGACGCAGATAAATTGGAGTGGGTTCAGAGAAGAGCCAAAAGAATGATTAAAGGATTAGAAAATATGCCTTCTGGTGATTGAGCTATGTGAGTCTATCTATTTAGCTTAACAGAGAGAAGGTTAAGGGCTGACTTAATGACAGTCTGTAAGTATCCTCGTGGGGAAAACATATTTAGTAATGGTCTCTTGAATCTCGCTGAGAAAGGTATAACGCAATCCAATATCTGAAAGCTGAAGCTAGACAAATATCACTGGTCATAAAATATAATTTTGACAGTTAGGGTAACCAACTATTGGAACAATTCACCAAGGGTCATGGTGCATTCTTCATCACTGACAATTTTTACATAAAGACTGGATGTTTCTCTAAAAGCTATGATCTAGAAATTATTTTGGGGAAATTCCATTGCTACAAGAGAATTGGATTTGACATGAACCGCAGCGATCTTATGCATTTAACCCCCATAAACCAGAATTGAAGACACCACAGAGTCAGAAAATTTTGCCTTGGCTTAAACAGACAGATCAAAAACAACTGCACAAACTTCAGTGTTACTAACAAGGACAGATTTGGGGCATGGGAAAGCAGCGGGAAGTGTGGAAAACTGACCTTGGTCTGGGTGCCTATGTCTGTAAGTTTCTTTGCTGTTAAATAGAAAAATAAATTATTTGCTGTTGCCAGGGATATTACTAACACATTAGGGGCCATTATAGATTTTCGCCAGACAAAGCACATAACTCATAAAGAGTTCAGTTACAGAGGGTACTTTGGAGAAGTTTAGTTTTTCTATGAACAAGGAGACTGGCATTAAACTCCTCAGTGGCTAGGAAGAAGGCTCGCCACAGGAACCCTGCTGCTGAATCACTTGATACCATCTCAGACTTTGGGTAACTATATCTATCTGGGGTGCTTTTAGACCAGGGTTTTCTCAAACTTCATTGCACTGTGACCCCCTTCTGATGATAAAAATTATTACACAACCCTAGGAGGGGGGACTGAAGACTGAGCCCACCAAAGCCCCACTGCCCTGGATGGGGGGGGGAGCAAAGCCCAAGCCCCACCACTATGGGTGGGGGAGGGGGACACAACACTGAAGCCCAAGTTCTTCATCCCAGGCAGGGGGCATATAACCTGAGCCCCACCGCCCAGGGCTCAAGCCCTTGAGCTTCAGCTTTGGCCCTGGGCGGTGTGGCTTGGGCTTTGGCCCTGGGCCACAGCAGGTCTAAGACAGCCCTGGTGACCCCATTACAGCCCTGGTGACCCTGACCCACAGTTTGTGAACCACTGTTTAGACTATTGCTAGGTTTTGATGTATGCTTTAGACTCAATTTTGGGGTGGTGCTGCATCCCCCATGGATTTATTTCATGACACCACCTGGAAAAGAGGTTAGTTGCCATAGCTTTGGGTTCAGATAACCCCAGATAACACTGTGGCCTATGTTGTACTGGAGGTCTGCCAAGATGATCACAATGGTCCCACTGACCTTGGAATCTATGAATACTTGACTAACCTATAAAAAGTATCTAGAAATACTGTAACCATATGATCTCTGCTGTGTGAAAGAGCACAAAGCACACATGTAGAAGAGGTAAATGACTACCAGTGATTGGGAATTTAAGTCTATGCTATGATCTCTCCCTTCTTCCCAAGCCCTAAATTCACCCCCACATCTTCAACTGCCATGTAAGCTATTGTGCAAAGGGGTAAGCAGTGTCACACGTAGGGTGACCAGACAGCAAATGTGAAAAATCGGGACAGGGGTGGGGGATAATAGGAGCCTATATAAGAAAAAGACCCAAAAATCGGGACTGTCCCTATAAAATCGGGACATCTGGTCACCCTAGTCACACGTTCATTCTCTCTCTCTCATGCTCACTCACAGGAAATGTTTATTGGCTAGTTATGCAGGGGTAAGGGGAAGCATTATGTCCATTAGCAACAATCTCAGTTGTGTCCCTTCTCTGTAACAGGCTGAGTGCCTGAACCTTCAAAGTAACTAGGTGTAACAGGAACTGAAAACCCAATGGGTCCACCAGAAAGGATTGTGGATCAGGGCCCCATATACTACACAATCCATAGTCACTAAAGGTATTGTATATATGAGTGAAAGTGTTTGGCATTTGGCTTTTCCTCTTTAGTTATGTTTTAGCTTCAGAAAGCTGCTCTTGTATTGTATTGTCTATTCAATGCATTTTGGGGAATGGATGCTCTTTATTTTTGTTGTAAATAATAGGAACTAATAGATATTCATATAACCGCTTAAGAGTTTTACTGTTATTCCAGCTGTAGCTTAGTCACTGATTTCAATGAGGGTAGAATTTGGATCCACAGCAGTAAACTTAGTGCATACCACATGCAATAGGTGTTCTTTGATTGGGACCTCTGTATCTGTGGAAAAAAATTTGAATCCCAACTTCTGAAAATAACAGTGGTCAATTGATTAGTTACACTCTTAGGAACAATATAGTCTGCTCTTGATCTACACTGCTTATCTAAGTCAGTAAATATAATGAGTTCTTAGATGAATTAATAAAGTAATCCTGTTAGCTTGAAAATTTGAATTAATCTTTTTTTTTTTAATCTCCAGGCTAATACTTACTGCAGTGGACATGAGAACATTTCCAAGTGCATCCAGGGTGCCTAAATGCCAGAGGTTTCTTATTTGGCAGACAACTTTCTGTATCTTCATATTTATTAATATGGTATGAACTCAAAATATGTATAACAGCAGAAACAGCAACTTCTGAAACCAGATGTATATAGTATCAGAGGGGTAGCCATGTTGGTCTGGATCTGTAAAAGCAGCAAAGAGTCCTGTGGCACAGACGTATTGTAGCATGAGCTTTCGTGGGTGAATACCCACTTCATTGTATGCATCCTCCAATAAGTCTGTTAGTCTATAAGGTGTCACAGGACTCTGCTGCTTTTACAGATTGTATATATGTGTATTCCATAATCATTTTAAAAGGTTGACTAGGGATCCATTTAGGGACTTATGCTTTGAGGGGAAGCAGGCAAGAATAGCGGAAAGTCAATACATTCACTTGTTAGAATATTTGCTAAAAGCAAGGACAAAATGTGAGCTCCCAGATGATCTAAATTAAATGACATTTGGAAGTATATCTCTAGGTAGCTCTCTGCAGTTTCTGCTCAGCTTGTCAACTGCAGGATCTGCAGCTGCATCTGACTATGAAGTTAGTGCATTAGCAACGTTTCCTTTAACTAATACTACCTAACAGGTGGGCAACTGCATTCTGTTCCAGCTATAACTGAGTCTTTCCAAGCATCCTCATGTAGAATGTATGGCAATCATTTAAACTAGATTAAGCAGGAAAAAGCATATTCACAAACATGAGAAATCTAAAACTCCAAATAAAAACATGCAAACTGAGGAGAACATATTTAATTTATATGGACATAAAAATTAGCTGTACTAGACTTTATAAAATTCTTGCTGTGCTGGATCTGGTTTGTCCATAAATGAGATTCTCCCTGCATGAAAAATACAATGCTGCAGGTGGCATTCCTAGAGGTAAAATATGCTGGCATTTTTCCATCTTAAAAGAATCAACTGCTTTTTTTCTAGGGGCAATAATAATAAAAAAATTATCTGGATCCCTTCTCAATTTTTTGAAACTACACTATTACAACAAATATGCTGATTATGATGAACAATAAGGCCTAGCTGTCTACATGTCGTCTAATTATGAGTGCCTGTTTGTTTGGCCAGCTTGATACAGCTAACTGATTCAAGATGGGCATCCAGAATTAGTGGGCACCTTTGATAATGTGAATCTAAAAGGCTTAGAAGGGCATAAGTGTTCAGAATTGTGTAGTGTCTATCACATTCCAAAGTTACATCTTATATGTTCACCACAATGCCACAGCACTTTGGCATGATCCAGCACCAGTATTCACAAATCCCTGTTGAAAACATTAGGGAGGTTCAAATTGTGGAGACAACCTGTAATATAATTTCATACAATGAAACTGCTCTGAATCACCATTTTGATTTTGCTAAGCTCAATGCAGGAATGGAGGTAGAGGTGCAGAGGTAACCTTATGAACTTTCCAGATTCTGGGGTTCATAGGACTGTTCAAATTTATATTTTGCTATAATGGACCTCTATGGGTCTCTGAATGCAGCCCAGAGTAGATGGGAAACGGTGCGTTCCAGACACGATTCTTCCCTTGCAGGCAGCATAGGGCCATTCCACCAGCCCAAGTTCACCAGACAAAATCTCCCTTATACTGGGGGAAAACCCCAAGAGGCCAAATTTGCTGGCTTTTCAGGCCCTGCACAATAGGTTAGGAAAACTGCAGAGCTGGCTGAATGCAGAATGGGGAAGGAGGTAGGCTGCATCTTTTGTACTAATAATGAAACTACACATTGGTGGTCATGTCTCAGAAGGAATTCTTGTTGATTCAGAAAAGAGGAATCTCAATGGAACTTAATGACTTAGCCAGAATCTGTTCTGTGGTCTCCAAATTCAACACGGCCACTTCCTTCCTTGTCTCCAGGTGACTTCAGGTTGTTCAGGGCAGGAACCCTGATCATAATTTTTGGGCTCAATGTTATTGAACAAATGTCGTCTTGAAACTGGATTGAGGCCATCAAGCTCATCTAACAGTGTCCCAAAGTGACATCTAATGCTAATAGCTTAAATTTAACCAGGGTTGAGTTTATATTGGTTATTGGATGGTGAAATATCTCATTGCCAATCCCCCATATTTCAGCTTTGAAAAAAGCAAACAAAGTAGAGAAATTCTTAGTGTTTCCCTAATACATTTTCTCTTTCTGCATCAATCAGACCCATTTGGTGAGGGCAGTCTAACTCATGAATTACCTAAGTGGCTATGCTAGATACCGACAAAGTCAGATTTCCCTATTCACTCCTTCCACAAGGCACATTTTATGAAATGTGTTATACACCTAGGACAATGAAAGTATAAATTTAATACTCCCGTTTGATGTAAGAGAGCATTACCTAGAACTTTTATTACTAAATACACTCAGTTTATCACTGCATGTTTTAAAAACTTGGATCAATGTGAATTTAGGCAAAAAGCTAATATAAAAGTGGAGGAGGGATCTACAAAAGTATTTAAAGTCTCCCATGGTTTTTCCAGTCATTTATATTAAATATATAATCTTTCCTGCATACAGCCTCCATTTTACACATTTGAAATCACTTTTAAAAGCTTATTTTGCATTTACCCTGTCTCTTTATGCTAATAGGGACAGCAATCAAAATTGAAGAAGAGACACTGGAGAATGTGGACAACTTTGAGCATCTTGGAAGTACCATCAGCCAAGATAGTACTAGTTTCAAGGAAGAAATAAGAAGAATTGGGAAGGCAAATGCTGCATTTGGAAGACTCAAAAATATCTGGCCACTCAAAAACATCTCCCTCAAAACAGAACTGAATGTGTACAAAGCAACTGTTATTGCCAGTCAGAAAATGAATGAAGAAGTCAGAAAAATTACTGGACAAGGCACCCTCTCACAAATAATCTACAAAAGAAGATATCAGTGGCTGGGACATGTGCTGAGAGTGGAAAAAGAATGCTTACCAAATACCACCCTTGAATGGAGGCCAGAAAATGCAAGAAGAAAGAGAGGAAGACCATGACTAACATGGAAACGAACAGTTCTGAATGACATCAAGCACCTCAACATGAGATGGGAAGATTTGGAGAGAAGGGCAGTTGACAGGCAAGGATGTCAAATGTGGGTAGCCCAGTGTGCAGCAAAGCACAGGATAGACTGAGGTCTAAGTCGTCTTAAGTCTATGAAAGTTCTGTATACCCTTTTAGATGACAGATATTACTATCTAGTTAAGATAGTGTCCTGTCAGCTATTTTGTTAAAAATTACTTGCATGCCTAATTTCAGTTTTTATTTAGATTTAAATATTTTATTTATTTGTTTTAGCTTTAAGATATTTTTGTACTCCAACAATAGTTATTTTTTCCTGTAATTCCAAAAATGGCAAACCATTTCCCGTGCGCGCGCAAATACGAAAGGAAAAAATGTGTTGCTTTGGTGGTATCTATACATGGAAAGTTTGAATATTTTTTTTTTTTAAATGATTGTTCAAATGTGTAAGTTTTACATACTCTTCTTAATCATGGATTTGCTTTGGAAAGTGACTATGTAAAAAGGTATCTTGGGCTTCTACATTTAGTGTTTCTTAATGATGATTTGCAGAAAAAATTGACACAGTGTACAAGTAAAAAATGTTTCTTCTAATTGCCAGCCCTGCTGACTCACATGGGATCTGAGAATTAAGGTGGGTTCTTTATTTGTCATGTATCACCAGGAACAATAAAAGATCTCAGGCCAAATTCTGTTCTCTATTACATCTGAACAATCATATTGCTCTGTGACACCTGTGCAACCCCCTTGCTCTTAGTGGGATTTACAGGTTTAATTGATTAAAACTCCAGCTCGCACCCTCTTAGGTGTGTTGGCTCAGAGTCAGTAGATATATCTGAACATCCATGAGATGCAGATGTACCCCATAAAAACATGCCACTCCTCCACAATCACTCATAAGAATGGTCATACAAGGTCGTACCAAAGGTCCATTTACCCCAGTATTCTATATTCTAACAGTGGCCAATGCCAGGTGCTTCAGAGTGGAACCTCATTTTATAAAAAGTAACGTGAATGGTACATTGTAAAAGAAATAGCTATCAAAAGGAAGACCCTGCTTACAATAGTGTAATAACAATAATGGCACAAATGGTAGTGAATAGATACAAATGCCTAGTGTTCCATATAACCAGCATACTTTTTTGATTCTGTAAATCAACCCATTTTTCATCTTTAATAGCATCATCTTTCCAAAGACACTGTTTTTCTTTTCTTTTTTTTCCCCCCCTTTCCTCACTTTTTTCCCTGTTCCCTGTGAGGATTTTGAATAAGTTTTTCCTGTAACAGAATTGTGTATGCACCTGAGTTTCACTTCCATGGAATGCTTGCTAATTTTTATAAATCGTTTTATTTGCTGGAACCTGCCTCTTTCTTTCATCCTATAGCACTTCCTACTGTTCCATAACAAATCACTACTTCTTTTCTACCCAC
This sequence comes from Chrysemys picta bellii, assembly GCF_011386835.1. Taxonomy (NCBI): domain Eukaryota; kingdom Metazoa; phylum Chordata; order Testudines; family Emydidae; genus Chrysemys; species Chrysemys picta. Next base: position 46,212,152 of record NC_088798.1, on the reverse strand, counting down.
TCATATTTTGATCTTTGCCAAAGGATCTGTACTAAGTCTTCACAGACAAGCATACAAGATTTTGGTCTTTGCAAGAAACACAAGAAAGTAAGGAAGCAGTCCTGCTGATTCCAATCTCTGTATCTTCTGTCACCAAAAGAACAAGAGGAATTTAGACTGATCAGAGGAAAATGCCTGGAGCTCTCCCAATCACTTTCACAAGAATCAAACTGATTAAAATTTTATTAAAAAAAAAAAAGATAGAAAACCAGAAGCTCAACCATAAAACATTAAGGGGCATTAGCAACTTGCTTTTCTTATTGTTCTCATATTAAAAAGCAAACAACTGTGGATTGTTCCACAGCTAGATGGAAAACAGCTTCATTTGGTTCAAATGTTGAAGTTTTGGGATCTGTTTACACTTAAGGCAGAATGAAAATTAAGATAGTTTTTGGTGTGAAAAATTAAAAAACAGAAGAGTGCACCACTCCTGTAGTTAAACTGCCTGGTTCTGACCAGGGACATAACTTGAATTTCTGACATCCTAGGTGGGTTCCCTAACCATTGGGCTATTCTTTCTTTCCTTTTTCACTCCCTCTGCCCTAAAATACCATCCTGGATCTGAGAAACTTTCCCAACTTTTTATGATCAAAATCAATGTTTCCACAAAATATTTGTCTTGATGAAATAACATTTTCTGTTCTGTTCCTTGAACACTTTCTTGCTCCGCTCTAGCCACAAACGCTTTTGAGTAAGTTTGTCATATAAGACTTTGCAGTAGATTTAATCTGCAAAGCTAGAATGGGTTTTACTGTGATTTTTGTCAATAAACAACTCTTTTCATGACCAGATTGATAATGAAACCAATACAGTCCAACAAATTAGTGCGTGAGAGAGAATAACAAGAAAACAGTAGCAAATTTGCTTTATTCAACTAAATTATGTTTGGCTTAAATACAGAAATTGGTTGGTTTGGTTACCTTTGTACAGATAGGTGAAACACATGACATGATTTTATCCTTCTTTAACAGTCTGAAGAATTACATCAGTTTCTACTAAAGCAAAACTCAGATGGGGATTTGGTGAATGGGATAATTTTTCTGTAACTTTTCCTCTCTCTAGACTTCAGAGTTCAAATCTTCTTTAAGGTCACAAGTGAATGAGTCTGTTAGTTTCATTAATGTTTCTAATCCTCTCTAGCATAAAACCACAACATTGTATGACAAAATTGGTTATTTCTGCTGAGAAGCACAGGAGTTGCAACTGATTGAGAGTGTGATAGCTGTATACGGAACTTTGTGGTATTTGTACCCACATGGTACTGGGCTCAGGCCAGTCCTATTAATGCCAATCTTTTAGAACTTCAATTCACACTTTTTTTTTGTTTTGTTTAAAAAGTCAGATGAAGAATGCATATGTCCCCAAAAGACTACTTGATAGTCTGAGGGAAGCTCTGAGCAGGAATAGACAAAAAAGTGAAGATAAAATCAGAACACAATCTCTCATACTTCATCCATTTTTACAGATGATCTTGAATTGTATTATGTGTATCATAATCTTGATAGCATTATTCCAAATTATTAGCTAAGTGGTGTCTTCTACTGGAAGCAGCGTGTATAGGAAATCTCATACGAATATTCTGAGAACATGATGCTTCCTGTTCAGTTTTGCAGATTCAGCTCAGGAGATCTGGGTAGTAGAGAAGCTTTTAATATTTCTCTCAGTTCCTGGATACTGACCTGAATTGCACCCAACTTTGAACTTTTGACACTAATTATGAGGTAATAGATAAGAGTCCAACTGTCAAGAATTGTTAAGAGGTTCTGTATTAAAATCATGTTCTTCAGCAATTGGGTTAGAATATTTCATACCTCTTAATATATTCTTTTTTTTAATATTTAACTTATCCTTTGGAAAAATAGATATCGGATTCTACCAAGTAACTTACCATTCACAATCTGCACTCCTTACTGCTGAGCAGTGCAACAAAGAAAGATTGGAAGAAAGTTTAGACTTTCCATTGAAAAGAACATACACAAGTCTTAAGCAAATCAATAACAATATCCGTGCTGGTGAGCTAGTATCCACCTTCCTAAATGCACTGTATGCAGACAAGAGAAATGGATTAGTGAGAACAGAGACAAAAGTGCATACCAGAGAAATAAGAGACCCATGTTCTCATGCTACTCACGAAAACGTTGATGAAGGTGAGAGATGCGGGCTCAGTGATTATAATTCTACCTCTAAATGATCCCAAACGGCCACAAATAATTTGTGCTGTATAACTACAATATAGGTGCTGTGCAAATAAATCCCACTACTAGTTAATTTTTCAGTGGGGTTGAAACTTTTTTCTTTCTTGTTTTAGCACCCATGTGCCAAAGTTTTCTAGGTTTCCCTCCCCTCCTTCCCCCTCCCCGCAAAAAGACTATCATTTTACCCTGTGAGGGTGAAAGAGAATTGAGTAAGAGGCATTAGTATGAGCTGGAACAACTTTCACAGTTCTACAATTAAAGTGATTCTCTCTCTCCCCCTCCCCCTGGCCCTTTTCTATTTTACTATGAAAGCCTTTTTATGTCAATGGGGAATTTCATGCAGCCTAGTCTTCTATGTGCTACATTGTTATATTTTCTATTTATTTATAGTGGTCGGTACAATAACAGTAGGGTCAGACACTGAGAGGTTGGTGTTGCTATTGGATTGATTATAGAGGATTCCTTAGGATAGACTTGATTGAACAGAATGAATATTGTGGTGCTGATGGCATAGTTTTGGAATAAGAATATTGTTAATGTTGCATGTGATTTTGATGATGGTTCTTTGTCCCTACTTCTAACATCTGAAGACGCACTATGACTATGAATATTATTTTTAATTAAAAGCTTTAGCAAGAATGTTAAGAGCTGGAGGTGGACAAGGAGGGATGGGAATGAATAATGCTCCTCTTCTGTATGAATGCTGGGCCTTTGCGATGAGGCTCTTGATATAGAGAAATAGTAATGCATTTCAAACAGGTCACCCTCTCTCACTCTCATATGTTCATTGCAGTTGTAAAATGTACATAAAAATTATTAAATCTATGCACATCCGTAATTTATACCTAGATATATTTTAGTTAAATGTGAGTTAAATCTACACCAGCTGATGGTTTTCCCATCTTTTTTTTTTTCCTGCTGTAGAATCTCAACGGTCTCACTGCAAGCAAAATGTCAGACGGCAGTTTAGAGAAACAAAATGTCACCAGCAGATAGAAACCATTCAGTTTTCAGTATGTTGCAATCTGATTTCTAGGCTGCCAAAGTAATTTTGAGATCCCTAAAACATAGGCAAACTACCTTTTTTAGGTTTTTTTTTTTTTTCTGTTTCTCTACAGGCACAGTGCTTCTGAAATCCCTATCCACTTCATTGTAAACTAACTGACCTTGGAGCAAAGGTAACATCACAATAAGCAACTAAACTCTGTTTCTCAACTCCATAGGTATCTTACCTTGGGTTTAATGAGGAGTAGATTTTTCTTCTAGTACTTTAGAAACCAACTGAGGCAAGAGAAGACATTGCTGGATACATGAGCTCCCTCCTGCTGTCCCATTTGTCAGAGTATGCCACTAAGCTTGTGGCATTGTTTTGGGAGAGTGATCGACAGACTTTCAGGAAGACCAGAAACATGCCTTGTGAGTTTTACCATAGGCAGGAATTTGGAAGTGAAAATATGAGAAAAATGGTCCTCAATAAAAAGTTTAACTTGTTAATTCTATAGAGCAATTGAGTTTTAAGGTTGGGTGGTGGCTGTTGTTGTTGTTTGTTTGCTAGGCCAGAAGGGATCTAATCTGACCATCTCCACAGGACACAGAATTTCAACCAATAATTCCTGCATCAAGTTTATAACATTTGGTTGAGCTAGAGCATACTTATTAGAAAAAACATCCAATTTTTATTTATAGCCTTCAAGTAATGGGAGAATCCACTCTATCCCTAGATACATTATTTCAATGGTTAATTACCCTCCCTGTTTAAAAAAAATTGCATCTTATTTGTAGTCTGAATTTGTTTAGCTTCAGCTTTTAGCCATTGGACCTTTGCTAGACTGAAGAGCACCAAATATTTTTCCCAAAGTGTATTAATAGACAGTGATCAAGTCACCTCTTAACTTGGATAATCAAAATAGACTGAGCTTCTTAAGCCTATCAGTGTAAAAAGAAGTGTGTCAGAGCTCAGATAATTCTTGTAGGTCTCTTCTGTACCATTTCCAATTCCAGTCTGTCAACATGCTTTTTTGATAGCATGGATACCACAAGTAGAATCAATTATTCAAGTTATGGTCTCACTAATGCCACCTCCCTACTCCTACTCAGCATTCCCTTACTTGTACAACCAATGACTGTATTCTCCCTCTTAGCCACCACATCACACTGTGAGCTGGTGTTCAGTTAGTTGGCTGTGAGTCACTAAATCCCTGTGAGTCACCGGTCTTCCAAAATAGAGTCTCCGTGTGATAGGTGTTACCTACATGCTTTGTTCCTACATGTGTGTTCTTGCATTTGGCTATATTCAAATACATATTGGTCAAGTCAGGCCAACTTACCAAGTTATCCAGATTGTTCTGTAGAACTGACCTGTGCTCATCATTATTTACCACTCCACCATTTTCGTGACCTACTATTTCAAGTCACTGTGTAGGTATCAAATATATGTTACACTAGATATGGAGCCGAAGTTTAGTTTTGTGCCTCAGAAATGTATTTCCAAAGTGATGTAGGACTCTCCTGAAGGGGAGACTATGGGTCATTCCTATCAAATGGTCTTATGGAAATTATCTCCTCTGTCACTTAACATTTAAAAAAAAATCTTTACCCCGATGTTTCCTCATGACTGGGAAAGGATAATGATCTGTATATAACCCCTTTCTTAATGTTTCTATTTCCTTTCTCCCTTGGTAGTATGAAAAGGGGATGCCATCTGAGGTTACAAAGCTGTTCATATATGAACTTTGAGTCCATTTGGGGGGGGAGTGGGGGAACTAGAAGGAAAAAAATTGCGGGAGGAACGGAACAGACTGTTTGCTTTTATTTGCTTTTCTTTTTAAGTGGCAGTGTTATCTTTAAAAAAAAATATTCTGCACAAAAACAATTCATCTATCCTAGAATTTGTGCTGGCAAGGATTTGATGCTAACCAAACCAGTCACCATAACTTACGAAAAGTAGAGTTCTTTGGATGGAATGCAGCTACAGACTTCTCCGACTTAGCACTCTTTCAAGGCACCTATTTAGGAAAGCTGGACCAGACTGGAGTGGGGTTTGAAAGACAAAAGACCAAATAATGGATGCCAAAGACAGAAGTAGTCTTATCAAACCAGAGTTCTCCTTAAAGTCAGACCAAGCGATGAGTTTCAAGGTAAAATGAAAAGGTTCAATTTCAGGGCAACTGGCCCAGCACCTTTGGAATGACAAATGTGGCAGTGATAACCTTGTATTGTATTTGAGAACAGCAACAGCTTGTATTTCAAATCTAATGCCCGAGATTTTCAAATATGTTAGGCTTGTAAGTGTGGGATTGTCAAAATAGTCTAAGACAGCTGAACACTAAAATTGAGCACTTATCTCCCTTAAGACCTTTGAAAGTCCTAGTGGCCAGATTTTCAAAAGTGCAAGCACCCAGATGCTTCTGTTGTTCCTACATTACTTAAACTAGTGTTACTGAGATAGAATTTTTCCACATTCATTCATCCCTGCCACGCTGTTCCTTCTGCCTTCCTCCTAAACTCACACAGAGGAGAATTCCTTCACACTAATTTATATTGTTGGTCTGTATATCTCAAGGTGATGGCTCTGTTCAAGAAACTTAAAGGTCAATACTCAAGTTCAGTTTTATGGAAACTATAGAAACTTCAGAGTAGCTTGGGCAGAAGAGGAGGGAACATTTTTCTCCAACTTTTGTTCAACAAAAAAAACACATCACATTTTGTGACTTGTATTTGTTATAACCATAAAATAATGGGAACCATTCTGCAGATAAAATTCATTATATTAAATTGTACTTTATTATCTTTGGCTATACAGATTTATGATGTTTTAGAATCTACATATGAGAAAACGAATGGAAAACCATGGATAAACACTAGTTGTTCTGTCCTGTTTTAATGGCCCTCTGTGGTTCTATATTCTATGTTGCAATAAAATTCCATTTTATACTGCAGCTGCATGATAGAAGTTACTCTGAATTCTTACAGTCCAATAATTGGACTGCTCACTAACACTAAAGTATAGATTTTTCTTTTAGAAATTACTTTTTTTTTTTTTTTAAACTAAGCAACAGTATCTAGCGCACAGGGCATCTATATTGATCATCTTGTAGCAAAAAGTGGTTAATTTATATGTTTATAAATTGAAAAGCACTTTCTATGCCATACTGAACAAAGTTGTGGCTCCAACTCTGTTAAGTGTCTTGAAGGCAAGAGTGCTCAGACTGAGTTCTGTTTTCATCTGCCACTTCAAATCAGACTTCTTTCTCTCTAACCACCATAAAAATGCCTGTGCCACCTTTACTAAAATCTTCATCCATGCTTTCATCTCCCCTCATGATGACCTTTTGAAATGGAAAAGACGAAAAAGAATGTTAGAAGAGGAATTATTTACCCCCCCCCCAAAAGTGAAGAGTCAATGAGAGCTCAATTTTTTTAAGCCATCTGAAAACATTTGTTTTAGCTACACTTCTTATCAGTTATCCCTATTCTTCTCTGCAACTCTATTGTAAGTATATCCTGAATTAGCTGTTGATATGTATAGTTTACCATAAAATTACCTAACCCTATAATATAATTTCAGTGTACATTGCTCAGTAGTTCACTTGTCTGAAATATGATTTTATTATTTATATCTTGCTCCTAATTCTCTGCAGCATTGTTAATTGACTTCTATCATAGTGGATCTTCATTGGCAGGAGGCCTAAAACTCCTACAAGAAACACTCATGTTGTTTGAGTATGGAAACTTTTAACATATTCAGATGTCTGATGCTTCTTATTAATTAAAACATTGACAAAAAGAAAGTTCTTGTCATAGGGTAAAACTTTCAAAAATCTGTCCCCCCCCCCTCTTTTTTATTATTCCCCCCCAAAGTAAATGTAAGGGGGGGAGGGTAAAAAAAACAAATACAAAAGTAAAGGGGGGGCAGGAATTAATCAACATTTTCTACAAAAACAACAAGGAGTCTGGTGGCACCTTAAAGACTAACAGATTTATTTGGGCATAAGCTTTCGTGAGTAAAAACCTCACTTCTTCGGATGCAACATTTTCTAAAAATTCAGACCAAATCTTTTCAAAATTGTCTGAAGTCCTTTTTTTGAAACTGTACCTTCTCTTTAGCTGCTAGGTCAGCCAAGTTGCTGTGCCAAACTTCTATCCCTGGAAGCAGTCTGCTCTTCTATCTAAGCAATTTGGCTACAAGCACTCCTCGGGTTGTCACCTTGAAATGTAATGGGACTTAGGCTCCATAGTCACTTAGGCATTTTGAACATTTTGACCCTTAGACTAAATCTTACAGAATCCTCTAAGGACTCTGTGGACCTGATCTTCCAATTGGTAGTATGCTGGCTAACAGCTGGGCTCACATGGGGCATCATTGACTTCAATGCAACTCTGTTAGAATGTTGACTGTGAACCTGTGCGTGTAGAGCCAAAGAATGTTCAGCTATTTCCCAACACTTTTTGACTTAAGTCTAGTACCCTCATAAGGGAAAAGTATTTGGACAATTGTTTGATGGTGTGTCTGGATTGTTTACCATTGCACTAATTTCCAAAGGGTTGCTCTCAATATATTTTAAGAGTGTTAAGTTAAATTCATATGTTAATTATAATGTTCAATAGTTTAACAAAGAAAGTCATAGTTTAGCATATGGCTCTCAATAGGTTTCCATTAATTTAACCTAAATACACTTTCAGTTAACAAAAAACATTGATTTTTGTTCACTACATCTAATGCTTGATTTGGTGTTCTCTTGTCCTTGGTGAAGATAGCATAGATCTTAGATAAGGTGCCACAAGTACTCCTGTTCTTCTTTTTATAGATCTTAGAGTGATGCATTTCTGTAAGGCATTCCAATGTTCTGCTAACTTAAGATTCTTTCGATTAACCTATTGGTTTCTGGGATAAAGGTTAAATATTTTTCTTTTTATTGTCTTTTCCCCTATAGTTTGATGCTTTTACTTATGAAGTTTCCAGCGTAACCTCTTCAATAAAACACTGCTTCCTATTTGAAATGTTGTAAGTACAGTCATTTCACCTTCGACTGCAAATGATGCATTTATAGAAACATTTCTCCTTGGTAATGATTATTTAATTTCTCCTTGCAAGTGAGGATTAATTGTTTGTAAATAAAAACTATCTAATGTATATTTTACTACAAATACTGAATGGTTATTCCAAGAAGATTGCACATGGTATGAAAGCAGTTGCCAATTTCATTTTCGTTTCCAAGGCAAACAATCCTTGTGCTATTGCAACTATGGCTTTCTGAAAGGTTTGAAAGTAAACAAAGCTAATATATTTTGTGCCAGTTTTAGAAAAGGCAAATACAGCTTCTCTTCTAACTGGTGTAATTCTCCCAATGTTTCATGTTCATGAAAGCAGTTTACAAAATCATTGCATTTTCACAGGTGTGTTCTCTCTGTTTATATATCTAGTCTTTCCACTGGTGTGTCAAAAATTGCACAGATAACTGAAGATTAGTGAATAAAAAAGGAAATGCCACTAGAGCTAATAGAATTTTTTTTCTATTTGTTTAAAAAAAAAAAAGTTTTGTGGGAAATACTTAAATGAAATAAAAAAATATTAGTTTAATTCTATTTTGATTCAAAGCCAATTTTTTCAGTTTGGTAAAACTAAAATTTTCGAACACTCTTCAATTTTTGAAAACCAAACCAAATGAAGTGCCTCTTGATTTAAATCATATTTCTTGCTTCAGTGTGATTTGAAATAGAGAAGTTCAAAAATCTAAATGGAAATAAAATGCAATTTGAAATGTGACAAGTTTTCATTTTGTGTTCATTTGGAAATTTCCCATTAGCTTTTACTCTAGAAATTTCAATTTCCCATCACTTTTTTGATAAATCATGTTTCAGTGGGTAACATTTTTAATCAAAATATTTCAGCTAGCTCTACTTGCCAGTTGGGAAGGTTTGGTGCAATAATATGGGAAATTGTGAGGGGGTGGCACAGACCTCCCACTGACTCAATGCAGGCAAGGAGTTAATTACCTTTTAAAAGAGAGTCAGGAAGAGGAATTGTCCCACCCTCAATTAGAGGCAATGTCTGCAACTAGGTTCATCCTAGCAGCATTTGTACATATTTAAGCAGGAAATGAAAGCAGCTTTGGGTTAGTTAGAACTGACTGTGGAGTGGGGAGGTTTCTAGGCTGACTCTGTTTAAAGAATCAGTAGGGGAATGAGTTGAAGGACTTTGATCTAGGCTTACTGCAGGAAGGACTAGTGAAGAAATGTGTGTATTTTGGCCTTTGTGTCTTTTTAATTTTCTTCAAAACCCTGAGAAGATAGAGTGTGGAATGAACAAATTGCCATGGACTAAATGGACAGTGGTACTGTGGGATGGTGCCACAAGGAGGTTTGGGTTTAATTTGTCTGGAGAGCAAAACACAAACAAGCCCCAAAGACTGTGTATTCCCCTTTGTGCACAAAAAGGGATACAAGAACTGGTCTGCAGTGAGAAAACATGTGGGGGCTTGTTGTTAGGACCAGGTTCCTTTTGGCTTACTGGGACTCCAGGATGAGAGCTTCCCTTAAACTCCACAGTATGAAAATGGAAGATTGCCACAGAAATATATGGGCCAGATCATTCTCTCCCATGAACAGACCTATAGAAGGTAGCAGAGAGGCAATTCCTTTCAAGCAGGAGTTTGCAGTGTGGCATACCAGCTCTGCAGGGTTTGGTAATATGAGTAACTGGGAATCTCAGATCTGCAGAGGCAGGAGTCATCTGTGCAGATGGTTTCACAGGCCCCTGCTGCCTCTTACCTGCATCGCTCCATTGTCGTCAGTGGGAGATGTTCTGTGCTCAGCAGTCTTGAAAAACAGGTAGGTGCTAATATGACTTTAGGGGCCTATAACTTGAAAACTTTGGATCTGAGTGCTCCTGGAGGAATATTTTGCTTGCTACAAATAAGTGCATTTCGTTGTATGTACGCTCTTATGGCCAAATCATGCATCCCTAAAAATAGGGTTTAAAATTCAACCTGCCAGCCTTAATTATGTAATAACACAGTATATATGGTATGTATTATCAGAGCTGAAAGTTATTACAGGGGGTGTGTTTTGTGCCTTAAGTTACAATATATATTAGTGCAATGCTAAATCAAACCTAAACTAATTTTATTTTTCACAACTTTGTCTTTATGTAAATGTGCATAATTGCCACCAAATAGCAATCAATAATTCAGATATCTATAGCTGCTTCTAAACCCTGGCACAAAGGAATCCAGAAATTAAAGGGTTTGTTTTTTTAGGAGAAGAGAAGCATAAAATTGTTTGTTCTAATGGAAAAAGTAGCAGATGGAATGGGCAGCAGTCATTTGTCAACATAAGGAAACCATAATGGTGGCATCAAGAAGAAATGTATGCTATTGCAAAAGTCATGCCTCATGGTACTATTATTAGTTGTTTGTGTTACATGAATGATAATGAGAATTACATCACTTTGTGAATTTCTAGATTACTTTAAATCTGGACTCTTTCTACATTATATGTCTGCTTCCCACCTGACAGGCTTTCAGAACTTTCCGACAGGTCCACAGGTTTAGAGTGTGTATCTATATATAACATGATATATTGGTTTTAGGAGAATCTTAAAATTTGACATTCCATATCTCATTTATAGACATTGAGATGTGCTTCTGGAAGGCAATCCTATTGGACCCATTCCCTGAGAATTGTCCCTATTTGTTCATTTAGAGAGCTGAGAATTCTCCATCTGCCCTCCAGGGGCCAGCCCACGGATTCTGTGGAGCTTGCAAAATCCTTGCTCCTCCACTCTATGCCTTGGTGTATGACGTGCATCATCCCTGCCCTCCTTCTTCCCCCATCTCCTTCATCTCACAGATTACCTAATCACCCTCCAGGAAAACTGGGGCAAGGGGTGGACTTTGCCACAGACGTGAACAACACCTCTCCCTTCCACATCATCCCTTATTCACTGTGTTACATGCACCAAATATCTGTCCCTTGCACTAAAAAGAAAAGTACATTTTCTAATTTGCTGCATGAAAGGGTTAAAGTTTCCATAGTGTTAGTCCTTAATCTTCAAGTGATAAACTGAAGTACCTAAAACAGTTTTCTTAGCTAAGAGGGTGTCTTTTTAATCTGTGGCCTGATTGTGAACCCTTTATTTACATTGACTCACCTAAGTATCATGGGACTACTTGTCTGAATGAGTATACACACATGAGTGAGTAAGGTATTCATGGTCTGGCCAGTAGTAGACACTCACACATGAGTGAGTAAGGTATTCATGGTCTGGCCAGTAGTAGACACTCTTTTAAAAACTGATTTATTTTACAGCTTGCTGAATTTCAGTATGGTAGTGACTATAATTCGGACCAATGCTAGAAGTCTAAATAATAAGATGGGTGAAATGGAGTGCCTTGTGTTAAATGAGGATATTGATAAAATAGGCGTCACAGAAACTTGGTGGAATGAGGATAATCAATCGGACACAGTAATACCATGGTACAAAATATATCGGAAGGACAGAACAGGTTGTGCGGGTGTGGGAGTGGCGCTATATGTGAAAGCGTAGACTCAATGAAGTAAAAATCTTAAATAAACCAAACTGTACCATAGCCTCTCTATGGATAGTAATTCCATGCTCTAATAATAAGAATATAGCAGTAGGGATATATTACCGACTACCTGGCCAGGATGGTGATAGTGACTGTGAAATGCTCAGGGAGATTAGAGAGGCTACTAAAATAAACACAATAATGGGGGATTTCAACTATCCCCATATTGACTCAGTACATGTCACTTCAGGATGGGATGCAGAGATAAAGTTTGACACCTTCAATGACTGCTTCTTGGAGCAGCTAGTCCTGGAACCCACAAGAGGAGAGGCAATTCTTATTCACTCTTAAGTGGAGCACAGAATCTGGTCTAAGAGGTGAATATAGCTGGACTGCTTGGTAACAGTGACCAGAATAGAATAGAATATATAATTAAATTTAACATCCCTGTGGAAAGGGATAGATAATAAGACAGAAAATGTCATATTGCCTCTATATAAATTGATGGTATGCCCAGTTCTTGAATACTGTGTGCAGATGTGGTCGCCCCATCTAAAAAAAAGATATATTGGAATTGGAAAATGTTCAGAAAAGAGCAACAAAAATAATTAGGGGTATGGAATGGCTTCCGTATGAGGAGAGATTAATAAAACTGGGACTTTTCATCTTGGAAAAGAGATGACTAAGGAGGGATATGATAGAGGTCTATAAAATCATGACTGGTGTGGAGAAACTAAATAAAGAAGTGATATATTTACTTCTCATAACACAAGAACTAGGGGGTCACCAAATGAAATTAATAGGCAGCCAGTTTAAAACACACACAAGGAAGTATTTCTTCACATAATGCATAGTCAACGTGTGAAATTCTTTGTCAGAGAATGTTGTGAAGTCCAAGACTATAACAGGGTTTAAAAAAAAAAACTAGATAAATTAATGGATGATAGGTCCGTCAATGGCTGTTAGCCAGGATGGGCAGGGATGGTGTCCCTAATCTCTGTTTGCCAGAAGCTGGGAATGAGCGAATGATCACTTGATGATTACGTGTTCTTTTCATTCCCTTTGGGGCACCTGGCATTGTCCACTGTCAGAAGACAGGATACTAGTCTAGTTGGACTTTTGGTCTGACCCAGTATTGCCGTTCTTATGGACCAACTATTCACAAAAAGTCTATAGCAGAAGCAGACAAGATCAAGGGAAGAATAAAAAAAATTATTAGAGGCTTGAAAAGACTTCCATATGAGAAATCATCAGGAGTTAAGTGTAGTTAAGGGAGCTAATAAGCTGCATCATGACAGAAGCATGGCACAATGTGTTGTCATATATATATCATTTTTATTGCTATATAATGCACAGACTTTAAAATATTGTAAACTTAGAAAATACAATACATAGTATTTGGATCTTCTTGTATAAAACTGATATTCAATATGTTTTTAATCTTTCAGATGGGAACAGAATCAGGAGGAAGTTTTTGTTTTGTTTTTTTCTTTCTTTTGCTCTTTTGTGGAGTAGTGGTGTAAAAAGAGTTGGTTATACCTGTTTAGGCACCAGGTTAGTGTTACTCTGGTTGGGCATCACATAAATAAGACTGAATTTGTATTAAGATAATTAGTAAGGGCCAAATCCTGCTGCCTGTTGAATTTAATGAAAACTTTAACTGAGCAAGGGCTACAGGTTTAGGGCACAATACCCTGTGATTCTCTCACAGGGTAAAACAGAAAACCCAATAAGTAACTTGTTCCTGTTATGCTCCATGATTGTTTTGTGTAATTTATAGTATTCCTCTTGACAAAATAAGAGGGATGATCCAGGATCATAAGAGAACTATAGTCCTAATGCTTGCCCTCCGAGTAACTAATCTTCTATTACTACTTTATGCTATATTTTAATGTCAAGAACTGAATGCAGCATCAAAATTGATAATTCAAAGGAAACAAGCCAAGAGGATTTTGGTTGCTATGATCAGAAGACTTTGGGGCCAAAGGCAGTTCAGCATGAAAGAGGGAACAGACTGCAATTGAATGATGTCTGCTTCTAAGGGGGGAGCGGGGTAGAGGCAAAGGAAAAAGGTTAAACTATAACTTGGATGGAGAAGCTCAGTCCCACTGATGCAGCAAGACTTCATGGTCATCACTGCAGCCGACCACAACTTCATAGGCATACGTAGGAACAGAATTCAAGTTAGTCTGTTTATAGACTTCAATGATGAGCTGAGGGAGAATTTTTCCACTGCTGTTTCAATATCCGCTGTTATGAACCACACTCAGACAGATAGGAAAAATCAAGCGAGTGTAAGTCAGTGATATGCCCATACACATGTATAGTATCCACAACCTGGTCATGTGATACTTTTCTGTCACTAACTCAGCTGCTCAATGTTAAAAATGGGTTGACTCTCTGGTGTCATTTTTTTGGTTATGGGACTTCAGCAAAGTAAAAAATAAAGCAAAGATTGTAATATCTCTAAGAGATAGTACAACATCCTACAGTTACAGAGAATACATGGGCCAGATACTGTGTCAGTTGGTATAGTTCTACTGAAATAAATGAGATTTTCTCATGCTAGGGTGACCAGACAGCAAATGTGAAAAATTGGGACCGGGGGTGGGGGTGGGGGTAATAGGAGGCTATATAAGAAAAAGACCCAAAAATCAGGACTGTCCCTATAAAATCGGGACATCTGGTCACCCTACCAAATGCTGACTGAGCTACTCATAGTAGCTGAGCTTATAAAGGTATGGCTATATCTGAATTTATTTTAGTGATGGTTTACAGATGACTATGTGTTAGACTGGTGATAGCAGGGGTAGTCAATTATTTTGTTGTCAAGGTCCAAATTTCTTGGTCAAGGTATAGTCAAGGTCCAGACTCCAGAGAAAATTAAAATTAAATAAATACGACTTTGGGGGTCTGTTCAAAAGCATCTGGCTTTGGCCAGCGGTCTGCCTATTGACTTCCCCTGGGCTAGCAGTTCTGAATACCATAAAAATGGTGCTCAAACTTTTCCTATCCTACATTTTGTTTGAACTTTTCCAACAACAAAAAATCCCAAGAAATACTACTCTATTTGTAGCTGGGCTGAAACAAGCATGCACTGCAATCTTATGGGCAACTCGCTGTTAGATTTCTATCCTGCTTTACTAACCCAAAGAGGAATATTTTAGAAGTGTATCCAATCTGATCCTTCCCCCCCCCCCCGTTCTGCTTCTTTAGTGTTAGTAGTTAACAGAGAAGAGGTAAATTGCAGAATGTTATTGCTAAATGATTTCAAATGAGCAGTATTTTTTGCCAACCTGATTTATAATTTCTTGCTCACTTAAGAACAATCCAGTTTTTTTTTTTAAAGCATAAGCATAAAGGATCCCTTTTCAGTTACCCTTATTTTTAAACATAATTCAAATCCACCTTAAGTCCCATGTTTCCCTCTTGCACTCAAATAATTAACTTATTGCAGTGCACATGAAGAACAGTTTTGAAACATGCAACTACTTAGTTTGATTTAATTTATGAATACAAGCTTATGGCATTATAGCTTTATAAATCCTTGATACCCCGTTAATTATACTTGATGGGACTTTTAGGTATTTCATAATCCTTAGGTAGCACAATATATTTCCCTTTATTACAATATGTTGCTTAGTAATGCGCAATCTTTAAGATACAGTTGCCTGCATATTTTTAATGTCTGGCTATCTTTACTTTAAAAGATACTTTTTACTGATGCTATCCTTCTGTGACCAGAATCAGTATCTTATTACTGGATTACACTTGTCAAGGTTGCCAGTACTAAAGAATGTGTCTCCTTCAACACATTGCAATCAAACAAATCATGCATCCTTCCTAACAAATAAAAAAAAGTGTGTGTGGGGGGGGACAGTTTGTATAATCTTAAGACTTTTTGAAAGAAAGTGCATGGGGGTGTGAAGTGGAGGGAGAGAACACTATATTATTTGCACCTAGATTCAATCACCACTTTCAACCTTAGAATTAGGTATTTTGTAATGCAAATAACAGAACAAAATGTTCTCTCAGCAAGCTGAAAATTAAGGGTGTATAAATGGTCTGTGGCTTGAGTTTTCTAAGGCAAAATTGCTCAATTCATAGAGAGGTTTCATCACAAAGGCTTAATTTCATCCACCAATTGTATCTTAAAATGTCATGGTAAACAAAAGCCACATTGCTGCTCTTTAGCTGACCTATAGGAACTAGTGAAGTCACGAACAATATCCTCCACACGCAAGCTGCTCAGACTTGTTTGCTGTGTACAATATGCTTGTTGGATTGGACTCCTCTGTTTGTTCATGATTTTTCAAAATGCCTATGTGCATCATTATTGGAGGAGTTTTGTGTGCAAACAATTGAAACCGATCTGCCAATGCCTCATAGTTGTTCTCCTTTGAATATTTCATTTTTTGAATTCACTCTAGTGGTCTGACTGGGCCCTTATGTCACATGACATGGTTTCTGGTCCTTGTTGGATGATCTAAACTTTATAAACAGTAATCCCTGAAGAAATCCTTGGGGCACTGGGTGAGACCATAAATATGGACCTGTCCTGTTTGGAGAGGTCAGACAGTTGTCCTCAGGTAGTGATTTCCCCATGTAATTGCTGATACCTTGCTCTATGTACAGAGTGTCTCCCCAACAGGGACCTTTCTGCAGCCTACCATCCTACAGTCCGTCTTCCCCTGACTATTGCACGTGCCAAAGTTTTACTGGAGAAAGGCAGTCATTTTGAAACACTCTCCTAATTTCCTTGCCACTTTACTTTCAAACACATGTAAATATAGGAGATCAGTAGCAGTTGCTTCCTCAAGCTCAAATGTGTGTATATATAATTGACTTGAATAGTGATTCCTATTTCCACAATGAATGCCCCCACTATTCAGCTAGAGCTAGTACACACTCCATACCATCAAAAGAAAACTTGGAAAGCTGAGCTCACCCAAGTAGCTATGAAGATGTCTTGTATCTTTTCTGGCTCTGTGTGTGTGTGCCTGGGTGTGCAATTTTGTGGCCTGATTCTCAGAAGTGCTGAACTTCTGTCAATGTTTAACATCTTTTAAAAATGGGGCTATTAATGTCTGCAGCATCTAGATGATTAATATTTACTGCTTTGTTTACCCAAAAAACAAACAGAAGCAATAAAAAAAAAAATTGCTATTGCTGCAGGCCAGGACTTCATGATGTTGCAAGTTTAAAATTTTTGTTTTTTTTGGTTGTTTTTTTTAAGTTTTTCAAAATGCTAGAGATTATTTGGCAGGTTTTATGAAAACCCCATGATTTTTTTTAATCAAAAATAATCTGATTACTTCACTCTAATAATCAACATGATTTCATTGTGGGAAAAACTTCACAAAAGTTTTGGATTGTATTGAGAGACATCTAAATATTCAGAGGGTAAGCAGAATTATCTTTACCTTCCTGAGTTTGGAGATCTTAAGAGAAAAGGCCTTAAGATTTTTGAAAATTTTATTTCTGGTTTCAGCCAGACCTAGGTACTATAAAGGTAAGCAGCAGTAGTGGGTGCAGAAATATACATACTAGTAAGGGTTAGGGAGACAATTTGTAGTGAATTACGTCATGTAAATAATTTTGTGTCATTTGCAAGCCTCACAAATGCAAATGGCAAAGATTCAAAAATGTTTGGTGGTGGTAAAGAAAAACCTGGCTGAACAGCTAGAAGACACACATGCAAATTAGTGTTGTAAAGGCTTTTCCTTATCTTTTCCCCTGCAGTGAGACACTTACAATGCATTATGTGTGTCAGGAACATGGTATAATAGGCAGTAGATTTACATATTGAATTCAAAGAGGGGTTGGATCATACCAGAGGTTGAAATATTTACTCATACAGTGAGATATCTGCAAATGTCATGCACCTCATATAAGCATTAACTATGGATTCTTGACACTCTTGGGCCTGATTCTCAAGTTGCTTCATTCTTCCGCATAGTGCAAAAATAGAGGAGTGAGGGACAAAGGTGGCTTTAAACTACCTCTGTGCTCCCCTACCCCCACCCCCATTCTGGTTTGTGCCTGGTCTCTGGTGTGAGTTAGAGCAATCTCAGGCTTACAACTATCTGTTTCCCAGGAACCATAGGCAATCCTGGGAAAAACAGAGCAGCCTTGGCAGTGTACTCCATGCCACACTAGTTCTACACATTAGCTAGTCTTTTGAGAGAAATGGGGCTTAAACCACTGCTAGAAAGAAAAGTATTTTTAAAATAATATATTTTTGTTTTAAATATCTAACAAGTCTCCCTGCACCCTGTGAATAGAGGGAGGGGTGGGGGAAAAAGAGGTTATCCACTATGAACCAAGGAATCAGAAGCTCATCCCTCATGACAGAAGTAGATGAGTGAGTGAGGGGGACATTTCTACTACATAAACAAAGGGAGAAGTATGTGCTTTTGTGAGCAGAAGACCCATTCCCACCATGACTAGAGAAACTTGATGGTGGGGAACAAAGAGAGAGTATACCTCTACTTCAATAGAACGCTGTCCTCGGGAGCCAAAAAATCTTATCGCGTTATAGGTGAAACCGCATTATATCGAACTTGCTTTGATCCACCAGAGTGTGCAGCCCCGCCCCCCCCAGAGCACTGCTTTACCGCGTTATATCCAATTCGTGTTCTATCGGGTCGCATTATATCGGGGTAGAGGTGTATCTGTATTGTGAGAAGGAAGTTTTACTCTCTGCAGACTTGCTATGGTAAATGCTGTGGTAGCAAAGAGGTAGTGATCACGCATAGCCCTTAAACTATTTTTTGACACTGCCATTAAAATAATGAGCTATCTGGCTAGAATACAGCTGTTAATGACCTTGGCAGAAAAGGGGTTGCAGTGCTGCAACCCCAATCAGTTGACTCCAGAGGAGTAAGTACAGAGACTCAGTGACTCAACCACTGCCCCAACAGGAGAAAACATAAGTAAAAAGCAAAGGGACTGAGCCGCAAGGCACAGCAACATTCAGAGCTCAAGAATGTGTTTGTTTGATCTGGATATAGTTTGGAAAGAATCCAGTAAGTGTGAAAAGCTAAAGTAGATGAATGTTTAAATAATTTTAAATGGTTGATGAGGTTGGAAGCAGATGTTAAGTGTCAAGACATTATGGGGAACATAGGTTTTACTGACACACACAACTCCAAGTCTTCCGTTGTAGATTAGCCACACTTCTAGTAGACGCCAAGGGAGTGGGTCTTGTGTTCTTTTTTTAGAAATAAGTGTTTACTCATTCCTGGTTAGACTTTGAGACTTAAAGATACTTGGACGCCAGTCACACAGATTGGCCTGATCCAAAATAGGTAGTTAAGCCAATTTAATGTTCTTAAGATATGAAAAATCTGCATGCCAGAGTGTCATATTTAAGACACATTGGACCTAACCCCCACTGCAGACAGTACTTGGTGCTATGCTGGTGGGAGAATCGTTCCTGTTGGTGTAGGTAGTATCTACTGTGTTGTAACTGCAGCAGTATAATGGGGTTCATTCACCACTCTGGCACTTCCTGCTGGCTGTCTTGGGAATTAGTTCTGTGTGTTAGTGCACCCTCTTCGGGTAGTGCCTCACCACCATCACTCCTGCTGTAGGACCCATGTTTCTCCATGGACCACGGCATCCTCTTCAGTGACACAGCCCTCTGGCCATATCACAAACTGTGCTTCCCCCTTCCGGGGGGGGACCTACAATCCACTGTTCAGCCACTTCCTTTAGAGGCTACTGCAGCTAATTATCTGGCCACTTCCTTGTGGCCCCAGCATCCTCTCTGCCCTTGCCTTAGGGCCTCAGCCTCCAAACCCCAGCAGAACCAGGAGCTATCTGTCGCCCCCAGTCCCTGCTAGCAGCACTGTTCTGTCCAGAATGCTGGAAGTTCTCAGGCCCCCAGAGTAACAATCCATCCTCCCTGGGATCCCCGCAGAGAATTGTCTTCCTCTGTCCTGCAGCTCCATTTTTATATGGGCCTGCTTGGCCCTGATTGACTGCTCCCTTCAGCGCTTTTCGGATTATCTTCCTCCTGCACAGCTTCCCTAGGACTCTATTAACCTCTTAGCATGGGGCAGGTGCCTCATCACAGACAGTTAAGCTGTGTCTCTGTAGTCTGTCAAATGTAGACAAGTCATTACTTTTTTTCATATTCAGGATTCTCCCTTTAGTCATAAGTGTACTTTCACTCATATTTTAAATCCTGGCTTCTTCTACAAAACACTGTGTGTGAGGGGAAAGGGAAATTCTTTACCTTGTTAATAAAGCCCTGACATTTTTCCAATGTGTCTTTTTGTTCTTGTTTGAACTGAGCTGTTCTGTGAGCTGAGGAAATATATCCCTCCCAGAACCAAATAATCCAATCTAGTCTGACACCATGTATAATACATTTCTTAGGGACAGAATTGGGTGTTTTCCTTCCTATTCCATACAGTTCCCATGGACATTTCTGTTCCGTACAGTTCCTGTGGAGTCTGCCTGTGTGTTTCACCCACAAATACCCACCTCTACAAGCTGGTGGAGGCTACTGCAGAACTCCTAGAATGCAGAGGTCCCCAATATGGTTTTTCTGTTTGCTGTCCCATCCGAAACAATGAAACTTCATTGGATTTGTTGCCTCCAGGCCCTTTCAGCCTGCGTATTTAACTAGAGCTGGGTGGGAACTTGATTTTCACTATGCAGGGAATTTTACATGGTTGAAAATTGTTTTCATTCCCAAAGAAGAAAAACTTCCTGCACGTGATGGGGTGTTCACCCCACACAAGAGTGGAAGGGGTTAATGGAGGCCTCAAGGCCTGCCATGCTTCATTCCAGGAAGGACCAGTGAAGGTAAGTAAAGCAGCCAATCATTCCTTAGTGGGCTAGTACAAAAGGAGCTGCAGAGCAGAGTTAGTTGCTGTGGGGAACCTAAGGAGGGAGGACTCTGTTCCTAGCAGGCTACAGCAAGGGCAAGACGTTGGACAGAGCAGTTGCTGGCAGGGACCAAAGAATCCAGAGGGAGCTCCTAGTCAGCTGCTGGGACTCACTAGCTGCGTGCCCTGAGAAGAGGATGAAGAAGGTGCTGGGGCTACAGGGAAGTGGCCCAGGGAATTGAAGCAGCTTTGGAGGAAGTTAAGGAGACACAGCAGGAGGCTGCTATCTACAGGGTCCCTGGGTTGGGACCTGGAGTCATGCGGGGTTCAGGTCCCGCTGCTTACCACTGGGGAAATGGATTGACTGGTGGACAGTGATACCTACTCCCGGAAGAGGGGAACAAAGATGGTGACATGGCCGGAGGGCCGAGTTCTAAAGAGGTCACTGTGGTACTTGGATGGAGGCAGGTCTGCAGGCGGAGAAGATGATGGAGAGGCATTGCCTGGAGGGGAGTGATGGTGGTAAAGCTAATCCCCATGATGGCCAGCAGGAGGCACTGCTGTGGTGAGTGGTCCCCAACATGTGGCAAAACAGTAACAAAAATTTGGGGTCAATTGAAATATTTAGTTTTGATAAAATTGAAATATTACATTCTAATTGCAACGTTATTAATTTTAGTTTGTCATTTATAAAACAAAAAGTTGTTTTAAAATGGAAAGGCAAAATGTTTCCATGCTCTTCTTCAATTTTCTTTTGAAAGTAACTTTTGACATCAACACACTTCAGTAAAAGGTTTAGATTTGGGCAAATCATAATTTTCCAATGGAAGAATGTTGTGTTGGAAAGTTAATGACCATCTCTGTTTTAAACCTTAAAAATTAAGATCCTGATCTCCCAATTTACTGAGCATGAATGAACTGCTGTCTCTGGACAGAGACCATTGAATTCACCTCGCCTCTGCATAGTTGCAAATGTTTGTTCACATGTGGTAAATTGCAGGATCAAGACCAAAATATCTTACTTTTTTACTACATTTCACTTTTATTTTGTTGTTTCTATCAAAACAGAGTATAGAACCAATTGTATATTATAGCCTACCTAGTATACCTGACATTTTGCTGTTTAGTTGTCTAATTCCTTGAGTAAGGTGTACAGCTTTTATTGTATTATCATTAACAATATACCAATTTTTCTCTGCTGATACAATACCGGGGAATTGCAGTGACTATATTATCATTTTTGTAGCTCACTAGTGAATTCAAGTTCTTAGGTCCTGATTCAGGAAATCTTCCATCTTCAGGAAGGGTTCTTAAGCATGTACTTAAGTGTTTTCCTAAATGGGAGCCTAGGATTGGTGTGTATGTGTGTATCCCAAATAAAAATAATTAATACAAATTTGTTCATTTTGGTACTTATATTGAAATTCCAAATTTGAATTAAAAACAAGACTAAATATATTTTTTACTTAAAAAATAAAATCCTGGTAAATTAGTAATGAAAGAAATTTTTACCTAAAACTCAATGAAACATAAGGATAGATAATATCTGAAGTGTATGTGTTGGGTGTCTGTATAAATGTTATAACAAGATGAAAAACCAAAATCTAATTTTAAATTAGAGGTAGAGGAGAGAGACTTTTGTAACATTATTTTGTCTGCATAAAAACTCAACTAGCTGCAACTTTTGGAAAAATTAGTATGAACAGTAGCATCTTGCATCAAAATACACTCTCCTGTACTATTGTAAATTACTCTAATTTGCAATTTGTGCTTAATGGTTCTTTAAAAACCAATTAGACTGCACTGATTGAAATGCATAGCAGGTGCCATATCTAATTCTTAACCCATTAAAATTAGATGTGATCATTAACAATTACAATAACTGGCATAGAAAGCTATTGGCTTTGAAGGTTAAAATACTATATCGCCTACAGAAAAGCTTTTTGTGAGCCACTTCGAAATGTTCCGACATAAGAACAACATAAAATAAAATGTACCTTTTCCCTCCATTTAAAATTCAGAATAGAAAATATATGCAAAGTACATTTAGATCATGTTTAGACAATTTTACTTTGTAGTTTAATGCGAGCTACAGGCCAAATTGGAAGAACTGCGTCAAGTTAATTGCTGTCAAATGAAAGCTTATGCCTGTTCTCAAAACCTTTGCATTTACAGTCTCAATATATGTAAATCACAGTAAATCTAAAAAGACACTATCAAGTTCTTTCATAATTATAATTTTTACTAATTGTTTTTCTCCTCAAGGTCTTTTATAATAACCCCTTAGAAGTTTTGACACTGAAATTGTTTCTTTAATGATTTCCCTCACCCCTGTTCATGATATGCAAAAATGAGTTTTAATAGGTTGATGTTGTTCATCAGCAATTGGCTGCTGTCCATCTTTCTCACTTATAAGGAAAAGAACATTGATACAGTTGGCTCTAATAAACAAGAAAATAAAGTAACAAGTGGATATGGGAGAAATGATTGTAAATCATAATTAGGGCCCATCAGCTTTAATGAATACTGAAAAGAAGCTAAACTTCCAAATATTGAATCCCAGTTATTCCAATCATTTATTCTTTAAGTGGACAGTCTATAGGCAACGTTACAGATGAGTTTCATAATATGGCCCTAATTACTAAAGGGAGGGAGGAATGTAAACTCTTAAACCTGAGTATGTGAATAACCGCACAGAACTGACACGTTGTTGACTTGAGTCCTTTAAAACAAGTAGAATAATAGAATACCAGGGTTGGAAGGGACCTCAGGAGATCATCCAATCCAACCCCCTGCTCAAAGCAGGACCAATTCCCAACTAAATCATACCAGCCAGGGCTTTGTCAAGCCTGACTTTAAAAACTTCTAAGGAAGGAGATTCCGCCACCTCTCTAGGTAACACATTCCAGTACTTCACCACACCCCTAGTGAAGAAGTTTTTCCTAATATCCAAGCTAAATCTCCCCCCACTACAACTTGAGACCATTACTCCTTGTTCTGTCATCTGGTACCACTGAGAACAGTCTAGATTCATCCTCTTTGGAACCCCCTTTCAAGTAATTGAAAGCAGCTATCAAATCTCCCCTCATTCTTCTCTTCTGCAGACGAAACAATCCCAGATCCTTCAGCCTCTCCTCAGAAGTCATATGCTCCAGCCCCTTAATGATTTTTGTTGCCCTCAGGTGGACTCTTTCCAATTTTTCCACATCCTTCTTGTAGTGTGGGGCCCAAAACTGGACACAGTACTCCAGATCAGGCCTCACCAATGTCGAATAGAGGGGAATGATCATGTCCCTTGATCTGCTGGCAATGCCCCTACTTATACAGCCCAAAATGCCATTAGCCTTCTTGGCAACAAGGGCACACTGTTGACTCATATCCAGCTTCTCGTCCACTGTAACCCCTAGGTCCTTTTCTGCAGCACTGCTGCCTAGCCATTCGGTCCCTAGTTTGTAGCAGTACATGGGATTCTTCTGTCTTAAGTGCAGGACTCTGCACTCATCCTTGTTGAACCTCCATCGGGTTTCTTTTGGCCCAATCCTCTAATTTGTCTAGGTCCCTCTATATTCTATCCCTACCCTCCTGCATATCTACCACTCGTCCCAGTTTAGTGTCATCTGCAAACTTGTTGAGAGTTCAGTCCACGCCATCCTCGAGATCATTAATGAAGATATCTAACAAAATCGGCCCCAGGACCAACCCTTGGGGCACTCCGCTTGATACCAGCTGCCAACTAGACATGGAGCCATTGATCACTACGTGTTGAGCCCGATGATCTAGCCAGCTTTCTATCCACCTTATAGTCCATTCATCCAGTCTATACTTCTTTAACTTGCTGGCAAGAATACTGTGGGAGACTGTATCAAAAGCTTTGCTAAAGTCAAGGAATAACACATCCACTGCTTTCCCCTCATCCACAGACCCAGTTATCTCCTCATAGAAGGCAATTAGGTTAGTCAGGAATGACTTGCCCTTGGTGAATCCATGCTGACTGTTCCTGATCACTTTCCTCTCCTCTAAGTGCTTCAGAATTGATTTCTTGAGGACCTGCTCTATGATTTTTCCAGGTACTGAGGTGAGGCTCACTGGTCTGTAGTTCCCCGGATCCTCCTCCTTCCTTTTTTTAAAGATGGGCACTACTTTAGCCTTTTTCCAGTCATCTGGGCCCTCCCCTGATCGCCATGAATTTTCAAAGATAATGGCCAATGGTCTGCAATCACATCCGCCAACTCCTTTAGCACCCTCGGATGCAGCGCATCCAGCCCCATGGGTTTGTGCTCATCCAGTGCATCAAGAAAGGTAATATGAATTCTTTTGAACTGACTCTTTAGCCTCCAAACAGGACTTCTCTCTTGTGTGTGTCTGAATTGGCTGAGTGACTTCAAGGAATTAGATGGTGGTATTTTAAACAAAAATGTTTCTGGAACTGAAATAAAATTTGAGGGCTTCATTTGTATTTTAATTCCTGATGTTATTGTGTTTGTATGTGCAGTTTTGTTTTGTTTTAAGAGGACTATATTTCTCTTCCTGGGTCTTTAATAGGTTTAAGGTGGTGAGCATGGAATCCTACTACATGCTGGCCTGAGGCAGAGTGTCTCATACCGCTGCTTTCCTTGAGGTGTCTTCACCTTGCTCAAGGCAGTGCCCAAATGGCACTACTTAACCATTGCATCTGCAAAGCGTCTCTGCTATATTTCATTCACTACCCTTAGACAGACTTGCTGCTATATTTTCTGGACATTGTCCTTGAGTGGACTGTCTATGGGCAACATTACAGACCACAAGGATAATAGAATCCAACAGACACAACTACTTTATTCTTGCATTCTAAGGGCTAGATCCTATTAGTGTTATTCCCTCAAGAAGACTATTGGGATTGTCTGCATAGAAAGGAGTGAGTTGTTATAGGGCATGATTCTCTCACTATTTAAGAGAATTGCAAAACTCTCACTGACTTCTGTGATATGGGCTAAGGTCCATAATGTAGATTTCTGCTTTACGATTACAGAAACAATTGAACATGAAACACTAAATAAAAGTCTCACATGGTTAGTGTTAACTTGGCATGTAAATCAACTTGTCTTGGCATGTTAAAGTAAGATGTATGGTGAAATAGGCAATCTTGCATTTCAGTTGAATTGGACACCAAAGCTCTATTCAAAAGAATTTATATCCAGGATTTACTGGCTTAGACTACAGTGGTGTATTAGGAAAAACAAATAAATATTTGGGGAGTTTCAAAGATCATATAAGCTCTTGCATTCATGAACCTTTAGAGAGGCCATGAAAACAGAATACATTGTTGGTGAAACAGAGCAAAAACAAACCTATGAACTAAGGTGGCACTATGATGAGAAAACAATATTGGATATTCTAATAATTTCATGACACTCAGACTGTTAGTTAAACATCTGATTAAATAGCAATTTGCTACAGTTTCCTTTAAAAATGTCACAAGTGAAGTTAGGTCCTAAATTGGTAAATATTTAAAATTCTGACATGCCTCTTTGAGGCTTTCAGATATAAGCCTGCTCTGAGAGCGGTGGTGTTTGCTTTGTTTTTTTCATGTCGCATCTAACTTCTTCTGTTTTCTAGATGAGTTAACTTTTCAATGTGCCAATCACTGCATCTTATTTTCTGTTTTTTCTTTTACACGGATGACTTCACAGTACATTAATATTTCAAAATTCAAGTCCAAAGAGGAAAAACTTGTGTATGCTTTATCAATCCTTAACAAGGAGAAGGGAAGGGAGAGGGATGGCACTTTATCAAGCACAGAAACAGCCTGTTCTTCTACTCCCTAATACCATGTCAGCACACTAGCGGTTTCCCAGGTCTTTACTTAACCCTTACATATCCCAACACCTACATTTAAGGTTGCTGAATACTTTCCATTATAATCCTAATTTTCCGTTGCTAATAACTTTACCAAACTTCCATTTTTTAGGGCTGAAATTCTCCTTGCCAGGTTTGTCTGAATTGTTTTTTGGACAGTTTCTGAAAATGAGGTTAGGGAAAAATAAGTAACTTTCCCAATGATAAAAAAATGTCAACTCTTGTTCTGAAGAACTTTAATACATCTGTGTTTTGGAATACAACTTCAAATCTGTATAAAGCATGTTCCTAGCTCCAAAGAGCTCCCCATGGATTAACTGTACTGAGCATCCTCCAACCCCATTGAGCCCCCTACGTGCTAGCTGCATAGAGCAAGCTCCCAACCCTCATTAAGCCTCTTCCATAGTAAGCACAGAACTAGAGCTCTACATCAGTGTTTCTCACAGATGGATTCTGTGGACCGGTGCTGGTCCCTGAGATCTCCCTGACGCAGTATAGGAAAGCAGTGCTTGGTATCAAAAAGGTTGAGAAACAGTGCTCTAGCTAAAGTGGGGGGAGGAGAACATCAGCTTAGAGCAGCTACACTAGCAGAACTACAGCAGTGCAGCTGCATTTGTGCACCTCTGGCACTGCAAGGTCTGTAGTGTAGCCATAGCCTGAGAGTTCTAACTTCAGCACTTCTGCTGGCTGGTTTTAGATGTGCGCATTTCATAGCCTTTATTACAGAGCAAGGCCTTACACGCTGATTTAGAATGTAGGCCAGTTCCCTTCACTCATTTTACAAATGAGATTACTGGGAGGGCTCACAAGACCACCTCTGGAATTATAAATCAATCTGGCAAATATTTCCATTTCTGTTTTTCAGCGTGGCTGAGCGTGCCAAATGTGCTAGGTGGTGCGATCTATAACTATTGGACCATACTCCCCTTCAGAGCTAGTAACAGAACCAAAAAATCTTGATTCCCAATATTAATCTGCTGTCTAATAAATAGTTGACAAAGTAGGTGTCATACTCCCCCAGAATTAGCTGGTGCACATAAAGGATAACACTCTACTACTGTAACCAGCTACTTGTTTATCAGCAAGTGATTAGAAATCTAAAAAACTTGAGTATCAACACTGTGGATATCCTATGCAGGGAATCCTTGTGCTTCCATCTGATGGATTTTTAAAATTGCTTTTTAAAACAACCTAAGAAATCATATACAAAGAAACTTGGTTAAAAGAACATTAAGGTCCAAAGTCAAGCTCTCAAAATTGTCCAAGACACCTTTCTTTGGCCCTCTTGCATGTGTACCTTGATATAGTCTTTTAATAATGGTAGCATCGCATTCTACTTGCTTTAGAGGACCCCCTGCTTCATTTAATGTACAGGGTAGACTGGGACCAAGGCAGAGGCTTGCAATAATATTCTTTTATATTTAAGGCATTGGATCTAGAATCCAGCAATCCTATGTCCATCCTTGGTTCTGCAACAAAACTTCCTATGTGATATTGAGCAAGTCTATCCTTCTGCATATGTGCAAGGGGAGACAAATTGCACCAGTAGCATAGGTGACTTTAACTCTGTTTTCCTGACTTTTGAAGGTTTAACTTTGCAACTTAACTTAGTAGCCTATCAGAAGTATTGGTGTTTTTATTTTCTTCTGATGATTTAATAGTTGCTGAAAGGAGTTCGAGTTCAGCCTAAGGGTATAATAATGTGGGCAAATGTATTACTGCCAGCTCGTGTTCACTTGTTGGACACTTTGTATACTTCTAAAAAGGCAAGTTAGATGTTTAGGTTAGAGAAAAGTGGTTGGAGGACTTATAAAGTAAAGGGCAAGTGATATGGAGACTAGCAATTGCACAGTAACTATGTCAGACAATTTCCCCATATGGACAAGCCCTGAGGCAAACAGGTGAAATTCAGCCTTGGTGTGAGCATGCCCAGTTCCCACCAAAGACAATGGAATTCACTGCTGCCTAGTGCAGGGCTGCACTGAGCCCAGTAACTGCACTAGTAATGATGAGGTCACTGGAGTCTCATCTACAACCATAAATAAATGTGTCAATTATAGGATGTCTGCATTCTTTCTATTAACAGCTTTATTGTGAAGAGTTTTTTAAACAAAGCTGCAGCCTTTTGTCTTCCCAGGATGTTGTCTTAATGTGTTGTAATGGGAGGTTTCAGGAAGGGGGAGGAGGTGACACTTTGCCAATGTTATGGCTCATTGACTCAGGAAAATACAAAGTATTTTACTGCACATGTCAACAGCCTGCTGAATACCAAAGTGGGAACGACTCGGAAACAAGGGACACTATCCTTCCAGAAAGAGCACAATATCCTTAGGTGGACGATGCACAGGGAAAGAAAAAAAAAAAAAAGAAATGGGTTCTTTAATCACCTTCCTCACATGGATGTGTTTGTCTTTGGCTACATGGCACCCAGGGCCGATACAAGGATATTTGGCGCCCTAGGCAAAACTTCCACTTTGCGCCCACCTTCTCCCTCCCCTCCCCCCAGACCATCGCTTATTATAAACTTTCAAAAATAACCCTTTTTAGTCATGTATATTTCCTTCCTTCATTCTTTCATATCAAAATCTATTCTACCTTTAGAATATCCAATTATTATTATTAATAAAATTTATAAAATTATAATGGTGGATACTCTGTCATACAACAACTGACAATATCAATATGACAAATTTCAACAACCTACACACGCATATTCGCACAATAGTGAGTTTGGATCTCGTGCCACTCCCGGGAGTCAGTGGTGGATCCCTGGGGAGACTAGTGGATCCAATCGGAGAGAAACCCCCATGCGGCTCTGGGGTGGGCAGGTAGCCTGAACTAGGTCCTTTGTCCGATGTCCCTTGACCCTTTTTGCTTGGTGCCAGGGAGTCCCACTTTTTTGACTGCTTCTTGGGCACTGGCGAGGGGTAGCGGTGCCAGACTGAGCCCAGTGCCAGGGGTGTACTACAAACCGAGGCTGAGGGGCTGGGCATAGAGTCCTGCAGAGATGCAGTCCTGCACTGGGCAGAGCGCAGCCTCCATGAGGAGGGCCCTCAAATGAATATCATGCTCTTTCTGCATTCTCCAAGGAAAGTTTTTACAAATCGGACACTTGTCTTTCATGTGTGATTCCCCCAAACACTTCAGGCAGCTGCTATGGGGGTCACTGACAGGCTTAGGCCTGTTGCAGGCATAACAGGGCTTAAACCCCAGTTACTGGCAGGGGTGGCAGGTTTGTAGAAATTTTGGTGGTGCCTAGAACCTGCCCCCCCAAACTCTGCCCCCCACCTGCCTAAGGCTCTGTGAGGGAGTTTGGGTTGGGGGAGGAGGTCTGGTGAGTAGGCCCTGGGTTGGGGCAGGAGATTGGGGTGTAGGCTCTTAGAGGGAGTTTTGGTGGGTGAGGGAGTCTGGGGTGCAGGCTATGGGAGGGATTTTGGGTGTCGGGTGCAAGCTCTGGGCTGGGGCAGAGGGTGGGGGTGCAGGAGGGGGTGAGGGGTGCAGGCTCTGGGATGGAGTTTGGGTGTAGGCTCAGCTGGGACAAGGGGTGGGGATGCAGGAGGGGTTGAGGGATGCAGGCTCTGGGAGGGCGTGTGAAGGGCTGGGGTGCAGGCTCTGGGAGGAAGTTTGGGGGCAGAAAGGGTGTGTGGGAAGGAGGCAGGAGTGGAGGAGTGAGGACTGTGGGGTGGCGCTGGGGATGAGGGGTTTGGGGCGTGGGAGGAAGCTCAGAGCTGGGCAGAGGGTTGGAGTGCAGGCTCTGGCTGGTGGTGCGGGCTCTCGGATGGGATAGGGCTAGGGATGAGTTTGGGGTGCAGGCAGGCTGCCTCAGGGATGGGGCCAGAGAGGAGGACTCTCCCCAGCCCTCTCTTTGCTGGCAGCAGTGAGTTCTGGGGGAGGAGCCCCCCACTTCCCCTCCCACCCCGGTAGCACACTCACCCTGCACCACTGTCACTGCACATGCTCCTAGCGCGCCTCTCCAGTCCAGGAAGCCCCCTTGCCTCCCTGGCGGGGGGAGCCTGGGGGGGGCTGCCATCACATGTGCACCTCCACCCCTGCTGCTGCCCCTCACTGTTGCCTCAATCGGGGTGACCCTTGCCTAGTGTGGGGCAGGAGCGGTGACGGCGGGGGAGGGGGGAGCTGTGCTGGTGGAGAGTCCCTCCAGAAAAGGGAAGGGTCTGAAGGGGAAGGGTAGGGGAAGGGCAGCCTGCCCTGCCACTAGTGGTGGAGGGGCACTAGGATCCTGTGGCAGCAGTTGATGCCAGGAGCAGAGCAGAGCAGAGGCAGCATGGAACTGCAGGAGAGAGGGATGCTTCTGGGGCCGGGGGACACTCAGGGGAAGCGGGGGGGGGGGGGGGGGGGGAGGCTGAAACGCTGTAAAAAAATTGGGGCCACCGCTTTTTGGCACCCCCAAATTTTGGCACCCTAGGCGACCGCCTAGTTCGCCTAGTGGTTGCACCGGCCCTGCTGGCACCCCTATTATGAGAGTCTGACCTTCAGTTTGAGAGCATGCCTTTTTTACACAAGTGCATTGTACATGTTAGACTTTTTTTTTTATTATGTATTTGTATTACTGAAGTGCTTAGGAGGCTGGGTATGGACCAGGATACCATTATGCTAGGTACAAACAGAATGCATTCAGAGTCCCTGCTCCAAAGATCTTACAATCTTAGATCCTATTATCCTTTCTCCCCTGCCATTGGCTTATCCTGCTGCTGCCTACTTCATTCACAAGTACTGTCATCCAGGAGCACATAGTATTCTCTCAAATGCAACTAACAATGACATGGATGTTTGGTTGAACACTTAAAACAAAAACATGGCCACAAACCAGTGCTATTGACTGGGTCTCTTTATCCTGGTCTATAACTCAGTAGGGAGAGGAGTCCTTTTGTGTAATACCTCTACATCAAACAATTTCTTGCAATTTAAGGTGCATGACTGACAACAAATCACACAAGATTCCCATAGACATCACTGGGATTCCTACATACCGGACTATGGCAGGTGCAGAGGATTTTTTTTTAAATAGGAAGCAAATAATCAATTAGCATTCTGTTATTGTTAACCCATTTTCTACCTCCTTTTGGGTGCCTGCTGTTTTGAAAGTGGAGTGTGTATGTTCTTTCTCTCACAAGACCCACTTTGAAGCTAAATATCCACTAGGAAAGTCAAACGAACAAAAAAGAAATATGGTGGTTTGAATGCTGAGGTATAAATGGAGCTTACTCAGTGGAGAAGAGATCAATAATGGAAACCATCACAGGATGTTGCAGCATAAACTGCATTTACCTTGACCCGGTTTGCTATTTCTTATGTAAAATCTCAGAGTACCAAATACAGGAGGTCTAGGGGAATGAACTAGTATTGCATAAACTACATCTAGCTGGTAAACTTGAACCAGAGGAAGTACCTGATGTTCCCGAAGTATCTACAGTTTCTTACAGAAACCTCATATGAAAGGAAACCAAACAGGCATTATTATTTTGCATTCACCTTTTGAAAACCTGGGGTTGTCTTCTAACCGATTTCCCTAACCCTCAGAAAGGTTAGAACTTGGTCCTTTCCCTGCAGGTTACTATGTCTGATTGAAAAATTTCGTTGGCAGTGTATTGCTCTCCTCCCATAGGAACTGTCTAAGCCAGGGGTGGGCAAACATTTTGGCCCGAGGGCCACATCGCGGTTGTGCAACTCTGTCTCCCCAAACAGCCTGGCCCCTGCCCCCATCTGTCCCCTCCCACTTCCCGCCCCCTGACTGCTCCCCTCATAACCCCCAACCCACCCTGCTCCTTGTCCCCTAACTGCCCCCTCCTGGGACCCATGCCCCCATCCAACACCCTGCTCCCTGTCCCATGACCGCTCCGACCCCTATCCACAAACCCACCCCCTGACAGCCCACCCGGGACTCCCTACCCCCCAGAACCCCCTGCTCCCTTACCCAATCCCCCCACTCTCCGACCCCTTATCAGCAGCAGGAGCTCGCAGCCGCAACACCCGGCCAGAGTCAGCTGTGCTCTCCATGCTGCCCAGCAGGGGAGGGGCCAGGGACTAGGCTCCCCGGCTGGGAGCTATGGGGCCGGGCAGGATGGTCTCATGGGCCAGATGTGGCCCGTGGGCTGTAGTTTGCCCACGTCTGGTGTAAGTTGTAGTTGAAATGAGAAGGACAGCTCTTGTGACATCAGCCAAGGAGGTTGGGGAACTGTCTCTCTGCTTTTTAGCAGAGGGAATGGGGTCTGCACCCATGCAAAAAATCTCTTCCCATTCTCCTTAACTCTGTGTAAACATGGCCTTCTGATAGATGGCCCTTCAAATTTAAGCTAAAGAAGAAGCTACATGCCTAAGGTAACCATCTTATGTCACAGTGCTGCAGGCTGCTCATCTAATCTTTTCTAATTGGTAAATATTCTTAACACCTGGTATGGTCCGTTTCTCCCCCCACATCCCCTGTCTTCCCTTTTTCTCCTGACGAAATGGTACTTCCTCACACACAAAGCACATCTTCTTTAGATGTCTTTCCTTGTTTACATAGAAGTGAGACATCTTTGCAATTTCTTTCATAGCTCAGCTAGTAATTCTCCTTGTCACCACAATGACACATACCCAATGGCATTCACTATATATACCAAATGTCAGGGTTTCAGCTTCTGCAAAAATGCAGGCTGAATGATTCCTGAATTATGTACATTTTCCTCTTAGGTTTATTTTCAAAGGTGGGGAAAAGTACTCTAAAAAGACCAATGGACTGGTGGTGTAAATTGAATGACCAGTGATTATGTAGAAGGATGATGATATAACACAAGCTGACTTCATAACTGTGATGTGAAATCCAAGTGGGCCCTATTGTGAGAAGAACTAAGAACATAAGAATGGCCATACTGGGACAGGATACTGGGCTAGATGGACCATTGGCCTGTCTTTTGACAGTAGTTGGTGCCAGATACTTCAGAGAGAATGAACAGAACAATTATCAAGCAATCCA
Source organism: Chrysemys picta bellii (assembly GCF_011386835.1). Lineage (NCBI taxonomy): Eukaryota > Metazoa > Chordata > Testudines > Emydidae > Chrysemys > Chrysemys picta. The sequence goes on along the minus strand of NC_088798.1, from coordinate 46,178,740 downwards.
TCTGCAGTCATCCAGTCCCAGCTTTTGACAGTCAGAGGTTTACGGATACCCAGAGCATGGGGCTGTGTCCCTGCCCATCTTGGCTAATAGACATTGATGGACCTATCCTCCATGAATTTATCTAATTCTTTTTTAACACAGTTAGATTTTTGAGCTTCACAGCATCCCCTGGCAATGAGTTCCACAGGTTGACAGTGCATTCTGTGAAGTACTTCCTTATGTTTGTTTTAAATTTTCTGCCAATTAGCTGAACCCTGGATTTTGTGTTAGGTGAAGTGTTAAATAATGCTTCCTTATTTGCTTGCTCCACATCATGCATGATTTTATAGACCTCTCTCGTATCTCAATTTAGTCATCCCTTCACTAAGATGAACAGTCCCAGTCTTTTTAATTTCTCCTCATATGGGAGCTGTTCCATACCCCCAAACGTTTTTGTGGCCTTCTCAGTACTTTTTCAAATTCTACCCTTTTTGAGATAGGGTGACCAGAACTACATGCAGAATTCAAGGTGTGGGCCTACCATGGATTCATATAAGATCATTAAAATATTTTGTCTTATTAACTAGCCCTTTCCTAATGATTCTTAACATTCTGTTAGCTTTCTTTGCTGCTGCATATTAAGCAGATATTTTTAGAGAACTATCCATGATAACTCCAAGATCTCTGATGTCGACTCCATCATGTGGTTTCAATTGACACATGTTTCAGTCAACACTTTTGGCAGCTGTGGTTAACAGGATTCCAAACTTGTTGAGTTTCAGGTTTGTATATTTTTTAAAAAAATTGTCACACCCCACCACCAGTTTTGTTATGAAATCTTTGTCAGAGTAGGAGGGGAAGGGGAACGACAGCATCCTCTTGGCCCTGTAGAGGTTTGAAGAAAAACACTAAGCAATCCCCTTTCTTATTTCTTGTGAAGGCTGGCAAGTTTTGGTTTGATGTGTTTCACATCAAATCCAAAATATAGCTGATTTTTTTTCCCCACCTGCTTTCGTTATTCACTTAGCTTTTGTCAGGGCATATCCACCCTTAAACTGGGTTAGTGATGCTAACCTACCAAATATTGTATGATTATGCAGGGTTTATGCTATCTGTATTGGGGATATCTATAGGCTATACTGCAGAAATATGTGACAGATTGTCTATCAGGTATCTTTATTTTTATCAAATACCTGCACTCTGAATATGAATCGATCTCCATAGTTAATACTTCTGTAGTTACAACTGGCTATCATTGCTCTCCTTATTTATATAGTTCTTTTTCCACAGACCTTCCCCTTTCTCCTTTGTTTCCTCCTATTTGTACCCATTCTCTCTCTCTCTCTAGATTACTACCATTAGTACAAGTCTTTTCTTTTTGCAGCTTCTGCTTATTTCATAACTTTTCCTGTATTTCTCTATTTCAATGACTCCATTTCTTCTTAAATTTCACTCAAAACATATTTTTTTTCTTTACTGCCTGTCCTGCTAAATGTTCCTTTCCCTTTTTTATTTAATTCTGCAACAGAATTTAACTCTCTAAAGCATTTTGAGATAGTTTCTGTGAAGAATGATAAATAGAGTTATATTGTAGCAGTACTAACTGGAGAGAAATTTCAAGTCTTGGGCTAAACAATAGCATCCAGGCACTAGATCAATGTCATGATCCATCACAGGTAAATGCCAAATTACTCTTTGTAAGATAAATGGGAAACTGAAGGTTTGGAAATCAAGTTCCGGTGCTGACTCTTTCTGGTTTTTTCCACCCTGCTTTCATTTTCCCAGCATTATTTCCTGTGTCTCATCTTGTTTGTTTCATTATTTTCTCAAATAGTGAAAATTACAGCTGATCCAGCTACCCTACAGTTCCAACAAATCATGTTGTTGTTCATTTTTTCAGCACATTGTAAAACATTAGTGTTAGTTTCTTGCTAACAAGAAATACCAGAACACTCTTTGGTGGATGATGATAAATCATACAAGTGTTTGCTCTTCCCTAGCTGCAAATGTTTATCAGGCAGGCAGTAATAAGAATAGGTACTAATGCATATTTCCTAATATTCTACATTACATAGCTGGGGCTTTCTCATCCTAATCTGATCAGTAGCTTGTATGTCTTTAGGTGAGTAGTACCACTTCTCTGCCTCAGTTTCACAAATCCCCCTGCAAACTGGGGGAAATAATAGGTATCTACTTCATCAGCGTGTTGGGAGGATTATGCAAGAAACTGTCCCAGACTGAGTACTCAGTAGAGAAAATTTTGGAACAAATTGACAGTTTAAACAGTAATAACTCACCAGGATCAGATGGTATTTGCCCCGAAGTTCTGAAGGCACTCACATGCATAGAGAAACTACAGAACTACCAATGTGGTATCTAATGTATTGCTTAAGTCAACCTCTGCACCAGATGACTGGACTCTTTTTGTTGTTGTTGTTGTTGTTGTTTTGTTTTGTTTTGTTTTGTTTTTAATAGGCACCAGAAGTGATCCTGGCAATTACAGGCCAGGAAACCTAACTTCAGTAAAAGGCATATGGGGTGAAACTATAGTGAAGAACAGAATTAACACACATTTGTTTGTGAAGAATCAACACAGCTTTTGTAAAGGGAAATCATGCCTCACAAGCTTATTAGAATTCTTTGAGATTGTCAACAAACATGGACAAGTGTGACGTAGTAAATATGGTGGACTTGGACTTTCAGAAAGATATTGACAAAGTCCCACACAAAAGGCTCTTAAGCCAAGTAAGCATCCATGGGATATGAGGGGAGGTCCTCTCATGGATCCAAAGCTGGTTAAAAGATAGGAAACAAAAGGTAGGAATAAATGATCAGTTTTCACAGTGGAGAAAGGTAAATAGTGCATCTGTACTGGGAACATAGCTCAACATAGCTTTTTAAGCATCAGAAATCATTTCTATAAAATGCACACTTATACCAGTACAACCATGCCTTTGTATCCTCAGACTGGATTGTTATAATCCCCTTTGCTTGGAGATATCAGCTTATACAGAATACAGCTGCCTGTTTACTTAACAGACATTAACAAATGGAGTATATTTCACCTGAATCAGGCTTTCAGTTCATTAACGCTAAACCCCAGTTGGGGATCTCAGAGACTGCCTTCCTCTACATGCTTTGCCCCATCAACTCAGGCTATGTACACACTACGGCTTAAGTCAGTATAAGTTATGTTGCTCAAGGGTTTGAATAAGCCACTGTACTCAGCAACATAAATTATACCGACCTAAGCACCGGTGTGGACAGCACTGTTTCAGCGGGAGAGCTTCTCCCGCAGACAGCTGTTGCCACTCATAGGGCCTGGAGTAATTAAGTCAATGGAAGAGGTCTCTCCCATCAGCTTAGTAGAGCGTCTACTACAGAGGTTACAGTGGTTCAGCTGAGTCGGTGTAAGCTCTGTAGTGTAGCTATAGCATGAGATTAGCTAGGACATTCTAATAGATCTCAAATACATACAGCAGGTAACTGATTCAGAGCTTTCCACCCATGGCATTCTTAACTCTGGAATTTGCTTTCTGACCCTTTGTCCCACAGAGACTGATTTTTGTTTACCTTCTGATCCTGTTATAGGGCTCATCTTTGTGTGGCTTTTTTCAGGTATTGGGTTTAACTTGGAGAGGGTTTGGTTTTCGTTTCTTTTTGTAATTTGATGAGTTTTTACTCTCACACAGGGCCAAATTCTCTGTTGATGTCATTCTATTGGAGTTATGGTGGAGAATATGGCCCAGTGTTTGTGTTTTGTACTTGAAATTGTTAGTGTACCTATGTTAAAACTAGATCAAATATGGAGTCTGGGGTTTTCAAAGGAGGTTAGTGAGAGTTGGGCAACTAATTTATTTTGCTCCTTTGAAAATCTTACCCATAAATGCTGATTATTCCCATAATTCCCAAAGCACTATCCCTATTTTGAAGATTCTAAACACATTTATTTTTTTGTCTTTTGGTTTGTTTTTCTTGGGGTTACGTTGCTTCCATTTGTTTGTTGCTTGGATCTCAGCAGTTTTGTAATATGATCTAAATCCACATTCTAGAAGAATAAGCACTTAACTCATTGGAATGGTGAGTCAGGATTTTCTAATGCTAACAGAAAGTGCCATGATGTTGACTCTTCACTTGCTGTTAGCATAAAAAGTTCTCTCAGAGTGCACTTGCTTTAAATTGAGAACAAGCAAATGGATGAGGCTGTTTAAAATAAAACTGTCAAGGGTATGGATGTCAGAAGACGTAAAACTTATAACGTATGTTCTATACTTTGGGGACATTTTTTTTAAAGGCTTGCTATAAGGGCCTACAAAGGATTTAGCTTCAGGAATCAATGTAGTTTAATGGGAACAAGTAAATATTAGTCTTTTTGTTGTTTGTAAAAGAATGCATTAAAAAGACTTAAGATATGTGGGTTTGGGTTTTTTTAATACCAAACAAATTTATTTAGTGATAACAAGGAAGCACTGGCTGACACAGAAATGCTTCATTTGGCTCTTAACTGGCACCAAGTACAGTACTTTGTCACAGAAGTACTGCTTTAATCAAATACAATGTAATTTAATGTATTATAAGCTTCTGAGTAATAAATATCCAGGCTTTATAACCTGATCAACTCATCACTTAAACAGATCGGGGGAAATTTGTAAAGAAACTCGGGAAAATGGAACCAAATCACATCATGAGGAAATACTGCTCAATGACTTTTGAAGTTATCAACTACCTTGTGAACATTACTGATACCCTACTTCACTGTTTGCACTAGGTCAGGGGTCAGCAACGTTTGGCACGCGGTTCGCCAGGGTAAGCACCCTAGTGGGCCGGGCCAGTTTATTTACTTGCTGATGCGGCAGGTTCGGCTGATCGCGGCCCCCACTGGCCGCGGTTTGCCGTCCCAGGCCAATGGGGGCGGCGGGAAGCCGCGGCCAGCACATCCCTCGCCCGCGCCGCTTCCCGCCGCCCCCATTGGCCCGGGACAGCAAACCGCGGCCAGTGGGGGCCGCAATTGGCCGAACCTGCCGCGTCAGCAGGTAAATAAACTGTCCCGGCCCGCTAGGGTGCTTACCCTGGCGAGCCACGTGACAAACGTTGCCGACCCCTGAACTAGGTAATCTACTTGAATAAACAGGTGAATTACACACATTCTTTGGCAATGCAACTATTATTAAGGCCAAATACTCTATTGCACATTCTGTCACAGGTATATGCTAATTAGTGCAATGTAATATGGAGGATATAAACATGTATAACACAACTTGATAACTACTTTAAAGAATCCTGTATCACAGTGGATAGACAATTGCTTATCTGAAATTTTGGCACATCTCTTAGATGAATTCAGCACAGATTCAGGAAGAGTCAATTTTGCTCAATTTAAAAAACCTGGCAATCATTAGTGAAAGCTTATTTTCTTTACCTATCAATTGATGCTTTGTGGAATTAGCCATTAAATGCTCAAAACTATAAGTTTATCCAAGATTTTAATTTTTGTAAATATTTTATGCTGACTAGGCACCTCAATCCAAATAACAATGAACATTCTACCTGCTAGCTAAGGCCCTGATCCTGCAAGCTTCTCAACATTGGCAGAGCCATGTACCAGCATAGAGCTCCAATCGACTCAATGGGGCTCTGAACAGGTGGTGTAGGCTACCTACATGGGACAGTTTGCAGGAATAGGGCCTCTGTTCCCTCTTGCTTTCAATAGTCCAAACCCAGAGCACTCTGAAAACCGTTTTTTTTTTTTCAGGTTATTGGAATGTTCTTAAGTGTGACTAGTATGTCAATAATTGGGTAGATATACTAAGCTTGTTGTTTGTTCCATTTGTTATGGATTGAGAGCTTTTTGACCTGAGAACTGTCAGTTCTTCTAGAAGAGAAAAAGTAGTGAACAACAGACACAGGATTCATAAGTTATCCTTCATCTCTCTGTGCAAACCTTCAGGTTCTTCAAAGGGAGCTGGACAGAGAGTTCACTAACAAGCAAAACAGGTCTCCTCAAGTCTCCTTTGTCAATGTTCAAAGTTCCCTTTTCTCTCACAGCTGAGAATTGTATCCCTCTCTTCAAGCAGTACCTCTATCCTTAAGATTTATTTAAAAGTACATTTGGGTCAGCTCTTCAGCTGATATAAATCAGCACCACTGAAGTCAGTAGCCCTATGCACATTTATGTCACCTGAGGTTCTGGCCCTCCGTAAATCCCCACAAAACAGTTGTGTGTGCAGTTGATATACACAGAATAGTTTGTGTATTAGCACATGTTAACCGGATTCATGCTGAGCTATTCATAATTATGGCACCAACGATGTACTTGGTGCTTTATCAGCAAGTGGGAAGGTAAAGTTCCTGACCCTAAATTTTTATAACCTGTATTTCATTTTTACAAACAGGACAGGCCTACCTCAAGTCTATGAAACTTTCCTAACAGAACTAATTTGCACCTCAGAAGTTTTGTACCTAGTTATCATCTCTTAAAATTGCCAATCAATGATTTAGACAATGGCATCGAGTGTACACTTATAAAGTTTGCAGATGATACCAAGATGGGAGGGACTGCAAGTGCGTTGGAGGATAGGATTAAAATTTAAAATGATCTGGACAAACAGGAGAAATGGTCTGAAGTAAATAAGATGAAATTAAATAAGGACAAATACAAAATACTCCATTTAGGAAGGAACAATCAGTTGCACACATACAAAATGGGAAATGACTGCCTAGGAAGGAGTATGGCGTAAAGGGTTCTGGAGGTCATAGTGGACCATAAGCTAAATATGAGTCAACAGTGTAACACGTTGCAAAAAAAGCAATCTTCATTCTGGGATATATTAGCAGGAGTGTTGTAAGCAAGACACGAGAAGTAATCGTTCCATTCTACTTCACACTGGTTAGGCCTCAACTGGAGTATTGTTTCCAGTTCTGGGCGCCACATTTCAGGAAAGATGTGGACAAATTGGAGAAAGTCCAGAGAAGAGCAACAAAAATGATTAAAGGTCTAGAAAACATGACCGTTGAGGGAAGATTGAAAAAAATGGGTTTGTTTAGTATGGAAAAGAGAAGACTGAGAGGAAACATGATAAGAGTTTTCAACATAAAAGGTTGTTACAAAGAGGAGAGAGAAATATGGTTCTTCTTAAACTCTGAGGCTAGAACAAGAAGCAATAGGCTTAAATTGCAACAAGGGGGTTGTAGGTTGGACATTAGGAAAAACTTCCTAACTATCAGGGTAGTTAAGCACTGGAATAAATTGCCTAGGGAGATGGTGGAATCTCCATCATTGGAGATTTTTAAGAGCCAGTTAGACAAACACCTGTCAGGGATGATCAGGGCCGGCTCCAGGCACCAGCGCAGCAAGCAGGTGCTTGGGGTGGCCAACGGAAAGGGACGGCATGTCCGGCTCTTCAGCAGCAATTCAGCGGTGGGTTCCTCAGTCCCTCTCAGAGGGAAGGACCTGCCGCCGAATTGCCACTGAAAAATGAAGCATCGGCGGTAGAATGCCGATCACAGCTTTTTCTTTTTCTCCCCCCCTCCACCCCCCCCCCCCCGCAGCTTGGGGTGGCAAAAACCCTGAAGCCGGCCCTGGGGATGATCTAGATAATACTTAGTCCTGCCATGAATGCAGGGGACTAGACTAGATGACCTCTCAAGGACCCTTCCAGTCCTATGATTTTATGAAAATAGCAAATAAGAGTTGTAGTAAAAGAATAAGAAATAAAGAAAGTGCCCCTCCAGAGCAACAGCAGGGGTGAGATACACACCCACAAAAAAGCAATGTTAGGAACACTGAGCCTTAAGGTGTCTCTGAGTAATCAAAATATGACATTGATAAAGGTACATGAAAACTCTGTGAGCACAAAAGAAACAGTTACACCTTATGTAGAAAAAAAAATCAGTAGTCTGATGCCATGGATGTTATTGCCAAGTCCTCCTTTCAAGCACAATGGCTCTGTACCTAAGAGTTGAAACTTGTTGTACCAAAAATGCAGATCTGAGTTGACAAGAACATTTCATGCAGCTAAATCAAATTCACCAAATTGCTTCAGTTGGGAAAAATCAAAATGAATTTTTATTTCAAAATCTGCTTAAATTGTATTTTCTTAAATAAAAAAACCCTCACACTAAATGTTTTGTTTGACTCAAATTATTATTTTGGTATGATATTTTAAAATAAATTATAAACTGACCTGAAATTATTATTTCCCCCCCAAGAGCCAGCAAACTGAAAAATCAGTTATTCACACATCCTTACTATATGTGCTATCTTGATCCCAAATGGTTCTGCAATGTGATACATAACCAAGGTCCTGATTATCTTTGATCATTAATGATTTAATGATATTTTTACATAAGAATGCTTGGGCTAACTAGAAACCTACAACTCTGAACCTACCCCAAACCAAGCTCTGAGCAGAGCTACCAAAATGTTCAAAATGTCCTCCAAAACCATGTTGCAAATCCCAGAACATGGGTAACTCCCTGAATTCAGCTCTGGTGGGTGACATCCATCTCGTAGGCAGGGGCCCAGCACAAAGTCTATGGAATTATGTAGTGTATATCCAGGGGTGAAAGTAATTTACCAGTATGCCGGAGTCCTGAGTGGGGGCTGTGGCTGGGAGCCCCAGGGCCTTTAAATCACCCTGGAGTTCCCAGCTGCAGAGGTGGCTGGGAGCCCCGGGGCTCAGGGGCGAATTAAAGGGCCTGGGGCTCTGACTGCCGCAGAGCTCCGGGCCCTTTACATCACCGTGGGAGCCCTGCCGCCGCTACCCTGAGGCGGCAGGGCTTGGGCAGGGATTTAAAGGGTCCAGGGCTCCCTGCAGTTGCAGTGGCACCAGGCCCTTTAAATCCATGCCCGAGCCCAGCTGCAGGAGCCCCAGGAGTGATTTAAAGGGCCCGGGGCTCCCCACAGGGGCTGGAGCCCTTTAAATCATGGTTGGAGAAGCCGGTCCAGTCCAGCACAGCGTACCGGTTCTTGCCAGTAAGCCAGACCGAACCGGCTTACTTTCCCCTCTGTGTATATCTCTTGAATTGGCCTTTTGCACCAAGGGTGAATTCTAAAGTGCACAGATAGTGTGGATACCTTGAAAGGCTCTAAAGGTCCCTACCCCCAACTCCCTTGAAACCAAAATAGCAAGAGTCCCTTGCAGTTAGGGACCCCCCCACACACACAGCTGCAGAGGAAAATGGAGGCAGCATTTGCCACAAAAGAATCAGATCAGCTCTGGAATAGTCCTTCTCATGTTCTAACCTTCCCTGCAGGGATTTAGAACAGCGGTTGACTGCAAAGATTAAAACACCTTCTGATGAATTCCAGGTGTGGAAAATGATAAAAGTGAGAGATAACACATGAACCTCCTTTCTAGCCCTTTTATTCCATTCTCTCTTATCCAATATTTTTATATTCTCCAAAATGTTCAAAGTAAAAATGAAATCTCTTATATTGCCCTGTAGGGAAAAGCTATTTGTTTTTAACAAGCTTCAATATTTCTTATAATGTATTATTAATTTCTTCCAGTGATTCTAACTTTTCTAAGGTAACCATAGAGGAATAGACTTCAAAAGGGCATGAAAATACTTAGATCACATCATAGGAGATGTGCAAATGGCTATTAGCCTTTCTTCCTGTCTTTTCTAGAGAGCCGGCCTGTCAGTCCCTCATCAGGTGAGCCAAAATGTGATTCAGTTCTCTATTAAAAAAAAAACTGCTTAAAAGCATATCTATAAAGCATCTCCTTATCTTCTTAAAAGAATCACAACCTAGATTATGTTTCATAATAAAAATTGTACCTCATTAAGCATGGTAAGTTGCATATGTCTGAGATTTTAAAATTAAAAATGTAATGTCTTCAAAATAGTTCCTTCTTTTCTTCCTCACCCTCTCTTCAGAAAGTTCTACAGTGTTCAGATAGGTGGATTTCAGACCTGGAAATCTTTCCATTGACTTCAATTGCCTTTGGATCAAGCCCTCTTTTTGATTCATTATAGAGGGAAGGGCCAGCCCATAATTTCATTGTGGAATGAGGTTCTAATTCTACTGTCATCAGAATGGAACTCTGTTTAGTCATAAGATTTTGGTTTGAGGTCATTTCTAATAATATTAGAATCTTTACATAGGCCATAAAATGAAGGGCTAAATTCTGCCTTCAGTTTCATCAGAGTAAATTCACTAGCTTCAATCACTGAGGTACTTTAGGAGGGCTTTTGGTAACAGAACTGGCTTTGGGATCCAGAATGGAGAATGGAGAATGTTTTTTTTTTTTTCCTCCGTAAAGAATAGTAGATTTCTAGCCTTAAAAATGTAAACTGACACAAACCAATTGGTAGATTGGAAAGGAACAAACATCTGGAACAAACATCTGCCACTGCTGTAGCAGGAAGTGGGGAAGAGCTAAAGATCTTATCCATTTTAACCTAAATGCCCACTGTGTTGCAGTCAGGGTTCTACAGAAGGTGCCAGCATCCGAAACATATCTTAACCTGGGCAGCTGGTTACTGTATCTGAAATCCAGAAGTAAAACCATTTATTTATAGTGAACATTGGAAATATAAAGCTTTATGTAAGTGCTAAGTATTTTTTAATTCCACCTGCAGCCAGGGCCGGCTCTAGGATTTTTGCTGCCCCAAGCAAAAAAAATTTTGGCCGCCCCCTCCTTTTTTTTTGGTGCCCTCCTGCACCCAGCCCCGCCCCAATTCCACCCCTTCCCCAAATCCCCAGCCCCGCCTCCTCCCCCGGCGTGCCGCATTTCCCCTCCCCATTGCTTCCTGCTGGCCCCCCATGACCTCCCGCCCTAGCTCACCTCCGCTCCGCCTGCTCCCCTGGGCGTGCCGCCGCTCTGCTTCTCCCCCCTCCCTCTCAGGAGAGGGAGGGCGGAGAAGTGGAGCAGTGGCTCATTCAGGGGAGCAGGTGGAGTGGAGGTGAGCTAGAGTGGGGGGGTGCAGGAAGTAATGGGGGGGTAGAGGAACTGCTCCCCACTCCAGCTCACCTCCACTCCACCACCGCCGCCTCCCTCAAGCGCCTGCCGCTCGGCTTCTCCTCCCTCCCAGCCTTGCTGCGTGAAATAGCGGTTTCGCGCGTGGTAAGCCTGGGAGGGAGGGGGGAGAAGTGGAGCGGTGGCGGCACGCTCAGGGGAGCAGGTGGAGGCGGTGCAGAGGCAAGCTGGGGCGGCGGGGGGCATTTTTTCCCCATGTCCCGGAGTCGGCGCCTATGATGGCCAGCGCCAGAATGCTGCCCCAAGAAATGTGCTGCCCCAAGCATCTGCTTGTTTTGCTGGTGCCTGGAGCTGGCCCTGTCTGCAGCTGCAACAGAGTTCACATCTCTCCCTAAGCTGCTGTGTAGTGTTGCTGTACATAGTTAAATAGTTGCCATGTTTCACCCAATGGTGCCAGACTGATACAGCATTAAATGTACGTACAGCAGAGTTTTACCCCCATGCTATAGTAACATAGCACAATAATTCTGTAAGAAGTCTTAATGGAACCTATGCTTGCAGGGGACTGTGGTTAGGCAGCTGGCGTGCTATAACCACTGCCTATCATAATGAACAGTACCCTCTTAGTGTTACCTTGTGCTCCCCCATCTGTTTGTTGTATCTACCTGACATCTCTCATCTTATACTTACACTGAAAGCATTGTGGTGCAGGGACGTTCTGTTCTCTGTTTGCACAGTACCTAGCACAATGAGGCCCTGATCCCTGCTTGGGGCCAGTAGATGCTACCACAATACAAATGACAGGTTTCAGAGTAACAGCCGTGTTAGTCTGTATCCGCAAAGAAGTGGGCTGTAGTCCACGAAAGCTTATGCTCTAATAAATTTGTTAGTCTCTAAGGTGCCACAAGTACTCCTGTTCTTCTTTTTGACAATACAAATGATAAATATTAGAGTATACATACATGTGCTGTACCAAATTTCCCAGTAAAGGAGTCAGATCCTTGGCTGGAATACACAAGCTGAGAACATGGCCCATTTATGTTAAGTTAATCACTTTTGATGCAATTTTACATTGTTTTCTTCAGCCAAAATCGAATGCTGGTGCCTGCCCTTGATGCTTCAGTCAGTTTCAACCCCTTTCTCTTTCCAGTTCTGCATTGCACATGTACACTGCAGCTTCTAAAACAAGGTTGACTTTATATAACAATAGAAAAAGGAAAAAAATCATTATCGTCACAATTCAGGGCAACTGCATCTGTATTTCCCTTTGGTGATTCAGCAAGCACACCTATTCTCAGCTTCCAGCTCCCAGCTCCCCATCCATTGCCTTTCTGGGGGGAGACCTGCATCTCTCTCCATTCTGATGGGGGATGTTCCCAGGATGCACAGTTCACTGCCTTCACTGTGTATTTTCTAGCACAAACAGGTTGTCCAAGGACACCTTTGTGCTTTCTCTTGAGAGACAGATAAGTGTGATTGTCAACAGTTCTGAGTTATCATGCAGCACTCTTACACAAGCCTACTATTCTTAAGGTAAAAATAATAATAATAACCATTACAGAGAACACATTAAAAACAACAAAAGAACCTCCACACATACTAATAAACTTACTAGAATTAACCCCTACTCTAACATTGATTCTGGCAGGCTCAGTCTCTCCAACCCTAATCTATGGACTGGGGACCAGGAATCCTATCTGTTTCCTGGTTCAGAAGGAAGGCCATGAGCTAATCTAAAACTAGCCTATTTGTCCAAAAAAACATTTATTATATGCTAGTCCCTCAGTTTGAACTGGTATATGCATACTTTTCATGGATAGAGGATGGATTTTGTGGAGGTGTTAGAACCTGCTGTTCCCTATTTATCCTTCCCATTAAAATACGTACATTTCCACAATAACACATACATAATTGCAAGCTTAGTACAACAAACTCCAAGTATGTTAAAACTAATTCAGTAAGGTTTAACTTAATTCAGTAGAGTTCATTTAAGATATTGCTTTCATAATCTTCAAAAACCTCCTCTAGAATTTTTTTATCCATTTTTGCATGAGATTGTTCTCTTGTTTTACAGCGGTAATTTGATCTATAGTATAGTGTTAAATGTTTAATGACACATTTTGTCTTGAAGGTACTCATTTAAAGGCTGTGATGGATGGGGAATAAATAGTGTGATTTGTCTAATGTTTTGACACTAAAACATCCATTAATAATAACACTTCTTGCTTTTTCTATTCAAAACATGGTTTATAAACTCCTCTTATTTTCTATACTATCTGCTCTAATCCACCATGACTAGTTAGAGAAATTTAAGGAAATTGTGAAGCTTCAGAAATTGTTTTGCAAATGCCTTTTGTATTTACAAATGAATATTAGTGATTTAATTTTTTTACATTTTTTTTTAGCCTCTGTTTGTTATATCTCAACTGCTCTGAATTCCAACCTCAGTAGTCACTGTTTATGTGTTCACCATTTTCTTACCTGTAGAATGATTCTGTTTGATATTGTCATTGATCTACAGCAGGGGTGGGCAAACTACGGCCCGCGGGCCGGATCTGGCCCCTCAGGGCTTTGGATCCGGCCCGCAGGATTGCCCCCCGTGGCGCCATGGTCCCCGCGCCGCTCTGCAGAAGTGGTTGGCACCATGACCCTGCGGCCCCCCAGGCAGGGGGGTAGAGGGCTCCATGCATTGCCCATGCCTCCAGGCACCGCTCCCCGCAGCTCCCATTGGCCGGGAACGGGGAACCGTGGCCAATGGGAGCTTCGGGGGAGGTACCTGGAGGTGCAGCAAGGGCAGCGCACATGGAGCCCTCTGCTCCGCTTCCCCAGGGGATGCAGCACTTCCTGGAGCGGTGCAGGGCCGGGGACAGGGCAGGCAGGGAGCCTGCCTTGGCCCCGGTGCACGCCGCTGCCACCCCGGAGTTGCTTTAGGTAAGCGGCGCCGGGCCGGAGCCCGAACCCCTCCTGCATCTCGCTCCCCAACTCCCTGCCCTGAGCCCCCTTGTACACCATGCACCCCACCTCCCTGGCCTGAGCCCCTGCCACACCCTGAACCCCTCATGCACCCTAACCCCCTGCCCTGAGCCCCCTCCTGCAGTCTTTACCCCTCCTGCACACTTACCCTGAGCCCCCTCGTGCACCCCAACCCCTTTCCCTGAGCCCCCTCATACACCCCACACCCTCCTCTGCCCCAATCCCTTGCCCTGAGCTCCTTCCTGCACTCCGCACCCCCTCCCACACCCTGCACTCCTTCCTGCACCCCAACCCCGTGCCCCAGTCCTGCATACAATTTCCCCACCCAGATGTGGCCCTCGGCCTGAAAAGTTTGCCCACCCTGATCTATAGCCTTTAGCTTACATTAAATAGCTTTACAGATGATGGGAAGAGTTTCTTGTCTGTCTCTACAAGTTTTTGTTTTCAGCAGATGAGAGATGGACTTAATGCTAGATCTGAGTAGTAAATTGTATTGTTACTTTATTTGGGGTAGAAGTGTGTGACTAAAGGATACATTTGAACCAGAGCAGTGAGGTTATCAGGTTTTGCCTTTAAAGACAGATCCTGGACAAATCTTCAGCTGCTATAAATTAGCATAGATCAACTGAAGTTAATGGAGCTATGGTATTTACACCAGCTATCATCATCACAACACCTAAGTCCCTTTGTGGATACAGACCAAAGTCTCTACAGAACAGAGCACCACTCCAAGATCCCACAGAATCTGATAAACACACAAGGAGAAAGAAATGCTTTTTATCTGATGAATGTTTTCTGAAATGTGAGTTCTTATTTCTGTCTCTGTGAATGTGATATAGTGATGAGTGGTATAAAACTATGGGTTCTCAATCATGAGTTGAGACCACTCCTTCTTCCTTCATGGCTGGATGGGAGGGCTACTGAAACTTTTGTTGTTGTAAGATGGTGTAGAACCACTGAGCTACCCAACTAGCTGCTGGGGGGGTTAAAATCAAAATATGCTCAGTTTAAAAGGCAAGAAAGCAAATGGAAACTTGAGACAATGTTCAGAATGTGGTCACTGTGCTGCAGTCTTATTTTATTGAGAGTGTGTTGGGGGTCACCATACCCCATACTGGATCAGGCTACAAAGGGAGATAGATAAAGGACCTGCTGTGCTAGTAAATTAAAGAAAGAGTTTACATCTGGGCTCAGAAGGCAGGTGAGCCAGAATTAAACAGCTTTGGTTTTTGCTCAGGGAGGAGCAGAAATTGTCATGTTCCTTCTCTTTCTAGTTTGGAGAGACAACAGGTGTGAGCAGTTTCCTTTTCTGGGTGGCAACATAAGTCTGGATGTCCTATAGGAGGGTCTACTGCAATCCCAGTATGGGGGAAGTACTGCTGAGTCAAGATATGCAGCAAAGTCTGTTGTTTTGCTTTTATTTGGTTTAATTGACCTTGGCTAAAAAAAAAACATGAGGGGGGAAATGAAAAGGATGTTTGAAGCAGACGGGCACTGCATCTCAGTGGTGCCTCTTGGAAGAGGGGGAACTGTGTAATCAAAGAGAAAAAGACTGTTTATGGATCCAATGTGAGAAGATATTTCCATTTGGTCTGTTGTGTACTCCAGAGGTTTCATTTCTGTAGAGGATTAAGTCCTTCTACCAGCAGAGTCTGTGGACCAGTGAGGGGAAACTGAGGCATGGTGCCCCTGCCATCAGAAATGTAGGATGCCCTTCATATAAATAGAAATTATTTCTGTGTGTGTAGTGAGCTTAAGGCAAGGGTTCACATACAATGACAAGGGTGGCAGAGAAAAGGGCTGGTGGAGAGGATCCTACTGTGTGACTCTATTTTAGATCTAAGTGATGTGTTCTCCTGGCCAACCTCAGATATGAGAACTCCAGACACTTCTAGGTGTATTTTTCTTGAAGACTGATCTTCTTGTTTTTGTTAAGTTATACCTAACTGAAGATAACCTTGATGAAGAGGATTGCATAGTTCAAGTAATTAGTATTATGATAGTATTCTTAACATCTAGGGTCTTGGTTTGAATGTAGCCTGTTACAGGAGATTCTGTCTATGGTGGGGCGAGAATTACCTAATAAAACAAACACCTAACAAGTAGTATGACTTACCTATATAAATAAGTCAGCAGAATTACTGCCACTTATCTGTGTCTAAAGTTTTAAATCCTGACCTCTGTATGACTGAGATTAATTAAAAGCCTTATGACTGATCACCCTAAAATTATACCTGATTACCAAATCAGAGCTCTGGTGGGCTGCTTTTGGGTACAAGTTCTGTGGATATGGGCCCTCAATTGCTTTTGGAAAGTATTCTAGGGACTGGAAACACGATCATTTTAGCAGGACTGGATCTCATGTAGCCTGGTATATTATTTAGGACTTTAAATATCTTAACCAACATTTGACTTGTGTGGAATCAAACATGTTGCTAATGAGGAACACTGGTGTTATACTGTTACTCATGGTGAGCCAGCCCATTCCGGAGATGCAGTCCCATTTGAAACACTGCTGCCAAACTTGCAGCTAAGGTGAGTAATGCAGCTCAATGCATTTTAATGCTGCTTGTAGAGGCATGTGGTGCCATGAATTGCTTCATGTTGATTGAGAAGTTTGTGGGCATAATGTTTGAGCCCAGGATGTCTCCTCCTCCTGGCCCTGGTTGGGGTGCACTACAGGTTTCCATATCCTCTTGTTTTATAGGTCACTATTCTATAACCTCCTTCAACAAATACATGCATGGGGCACCATTTTTTCTTAATGTGAACACGCAAGATGTGTAAATACATTAGAAGTGAACTTGTTTAAAAAAATTGAAAGGATATTTAGAGAACTATCTTTGGTAGCACTTACTGGGCTCTGTATGCCCCAGTCTTCTTCACTAAAAGTGTGTCAAAATCATACAGCAACTACTTTCTTGCTGGGTAACTTCTACTCTTCCCAGCTCAGATTTATGTGCCAGTTGTATGCTAGTTCCAGAGCTGGTCCAGACACTAGCTGTGATCTTCTTCTGAAAGTTCTTGGTGTAAAATCTCAACTACTAGAGAATACCTTTGGAGTTCCTCCTTGCATTACCAACATCATGATTCTTCATTTGTTTGTGTAGAACTCTCATAATTTTTCCAGGTCTCAGAGTCATGTTAAGGTGATACTTGAAATGAGTAAAAGATGACAAAATTGGGGCCAAAACTCAAAAGTCGCGGGCCGAACAGTATAACCATTTATTTAACAGACTAAATATTTATGTTTTTTAACCATTAATATGAACCAAAATACAGGATATCATTCCAAAATAAATACATTTCAACTTAAAATATTTTGCTCTTCATAAAAAAATATCCTGTCAATACAATACATTCAAAATCTGTACATGCTGGAATATTAAAAAATCTGAAAATATAAATAAAAAATTGAATTTAAAGCAAAAGTATAATCATAACAAATCATAACATTCCATTTTCTTGTCCTATTTAGTCAGAGCCTGATACTTGGAGTCTTTTCTTTGCAACAAGTTTGTTTATGTTTGGGGTTAGGTTCTGTGTTGTGAAGATTCTCAGGATCGATTGCAGGTGTTCATCAGTGAGGCGACTCCTGTGTGACGTTTTGTTAATTTTCATCACAGAGAACAGCTGCTCGCACAGATATGTGCTGCCAAACATGGACAGGATTCGAGCCGCATGTTGGCGGAGCTGCGGCATCGCTTCAGGAATGAAGCGAGTGAACTGTGCTGGCCCCGCAGTGTCGTACTTTGCCTTCAGTGTCCCGTTACATTGCAGTTCTATCAGCTCCATCTGCATTTCTACAGGTGCGGTTTCCACATCGACTGCAAATGGGTTGCGAAGCAGCTCGAAGTTACTTTTCTGTGCCTCAAAGTCACTGAAGCGCCGTGCGAACTCAGTGC
This sequence comes from Chrysemys picta bellii, assembly GCF_011386835.1. Taxonomy (NCBI): domain Eukaryota; kingdom Metazoa; phylum Chordata; order Testudines; family Emydidae; genus Chrysemys; species Chrysemys picta. The sequence continues at coordinate 46,160,958 of NC_088798.1, read as the reverse complement.
GCAGCGCGCTGAGTTTTTCAGCAAAGGTGGCATTTGGGAAAACTGTGGCACTTTCTTGGTTCCGTATTACTTGGCAACAGGAAAAGTGAGACAAGTTGCATTGGTGCATTTGTGTCTCCCATAAGCGCAGCTTCACTTGAAATGCCTTCACTGCATCATGCATATCGGTTATTATGTGCTCCCGTCCCTGGAGTTGAAGGTTTAAAGCGCTAAGATGCGACGTTATGTCAGCCAGGAACGCCAACTCACATTTCCACTTTTCATCCCGCAGAACTGTGCAGTCTTTCCCCTTACTGTCCATGAACTGGCAGATTTCCTCTCGCAGCTCAAAGTGTCTTTTGAGAACTTTTCCCCGACTTAGCCACCGGACCTCCGTATGATATGGCATATCGCCAAACTCGCTATCTATTTCCCGCAGAAAAGACTGGAATTGGCGGTGATTTAAACCGTGGGCTCTGATAAAGTTGACGGTTTGTGTTACAGTGTTCATCACATGATCCATTTTTAGGACTTTAGCACTCAGCGATTCCTGGTGTATGATGCAGTGATACACTGTCAACTCACCGGCACAGTTCTCCTCCCGCATCTTTGAGCGCATCCTTCCCACCAGTCCATTTTTTTCACCACACATAGCAGGTGCGCCATCTGTTGTAAGTCCAACGAGTTTTTCCCACGGCAGTTTCATGTCGGTTACACTTTGAAATACATTTCCAAAGATGTCTTCTCCTTTCGTTGTCCCGTGCATCGATTTAATGTCCAGTATTTCCTCTGTTACGCACAAATTGGAATCCACACCACGGATAAATATCGCCAGCTGTGCAGTGTCAGTCGCGTCAGTAGTTTCATCCACGGCAAGGGAGTATGCAACAAAATCTTTTGCTCTTTCAGTCAACTGTGTTTTCAAATCAGTCGCCATCTCACAAACCCGATTAGCAACAGTGTTTCTGCTGAGGCTTACATTTGCAAACGCTCGCGTTTTATCTGGACAAAGGACGTCGCACACTTTCATCATACAATTCTTTACGAATTCCCCCTCGGTAAACGGCCGTCCTGATTTGGCGATCTCTTCGGCCACAATGAAACTTGCTTTCACAGCAGCTTCACTTTGTGATTTTGCTTTGGTGAAAAACGTCTGCTGGGATGTCAAATTCTTCTTCAACTCCTCTACCTTTTGTAGCTTCTGTCCTGCGCTCAGGTTTTTGAATTTGTTCTCATGTTTCGTCTCGTAGTGCCGTCTTAGGTTATACTCCTTCATTACAGCGATATTACTCCCGCAAAGGAGACACACTGGTTTACCTGCAATTTCAGTAAACATATACTCATTCTCCCACCGGCTTTGAAAGCCTCGGTTTTCAGAATCAATTTTTCTCTTGGCCATTGTTGGGGTCTAGCTTTGATTTGATATTAGCGTTGTATACATCAACAGACCGCGAACTTGAACCGCGGCTTGCCGTTGGCGGCAATTGCACTGCATCATGGGATTTGTAGTGTGTGTTATTGGGGCGTCATATCACAGGGCCATTAAAAACAGATATATAAAATGATTTCGCGGGCCGGATATAATTGTATGGCGGGCCGGATGTGGCCCGCGGGCCTTGAGTTTGACACATGTGTTCTAGTCTGTCTCCCTGTCAGTGTAGTGTTGTCCCCTTCAATATATTTTCCAGTGTTTTGACCATCACATTACTGGATGGCACTTTCACCACTTCTATTGGATGGCAATTCTACATCTGATAGACATCTTTCTGGAAATCTTCTCTGATAGTCATCCCAAACTTTCCTTTGTGTAACTTAATCACATCACTTTTATTTATACCTCCTTGTATTGAATTGTTTATGTAAGCAGAGTCAGGATGAGCTCTACCCTGACATCTGGTGGTGAACTATGGCGAGTGTGGAAAAGAACTCCAGGGGCTGATCTTGTTTGCATAGGCACACCCACTCGCCTGGCATGAAACCACAGCAACTCAAAGTGGTTACTTTGGCTGGTGTGGGATCCCCAGTTTCTCTGTTATTGGGGCAGGAAGAATAAAGTTTTGTTACCCTGATTCTGTGAATCAAGGCCAGTGGAACTGTTGTATGACAGAAGGACTGAGTGAGTCATTCACCATTACCTAAGTAGCATTTGCTTGTCAAGGGGCATGGGTTACAAAACCCAGTGAATTGAGAGAGGATGGGGACAGGTATTTGTACCTGATGGTATGGCCCCCTCCCCGAGGGGGTTGAAACACCAATTGCACTACCTCCTCTCTCCACTGTTGAATGTCAGAGCTAACTTTGATTCCCTTAGGAGTCTAGTTATAGACTGCTGAGCTGAGTTCACTTTGGGCCAATAGTGCACCAGCACTGGGGCTCCCCTACTACTAGCTGAAATCACTAAGAGCTGAAATCACAAAAGAGCTAAAGCTATTTAAGAGCTGAGATCACTGAGGCTGTGTTAAATAGTGGGGAAGCCTGAAGCTATGCTAAGCTAACTTAGCTTAGCGGGGGTGAGCGGAGCGAAGCGGCTCACAGGTCGGTGAGCAGAGCGGCTGGAGGAGCAGCTAGCAGAGCAGAGCCTTGTGGGAGCGGCCCAAGGGACGGCCGGAGCGGCGCGGCTCACAGGTCGGTGAGCGGAGCGGAGCGGCGCGGCTCACAGGTCGGTGAGCGGAGCGGAGCGGCGTGGCTCACAGGTCGGTGAGCGGCGCGGCGCGGCTGCCAGAGCAGTTTGTGGGACGGCAGGAGTGGGACTGCGGGTGGAGTGGAGCAGTTTGTGGTGAAGGCTGCGGTGGAACCCCACGGAGAAGCAGCCGGTTGGCCTCGGATCACGTAAGGTGCCCCGTAACACCCTGCTCACCCCCCCCCTTTGAACTCTGGGGCTGCACTGATCATGGACAGAGACTTTGGGGGGTTGTTGGACTTTTGGGACTTTTGTGATTCTTGGGTTGCTGGACCCAAGAGACTTTGGGATTGGTGGACTTTTGGGACTTTGGTGATTCTTGGGTCGCTGGTTTCAAGAACCAACGGGAGAGGACACGGCCCAATTTGCTGGGGTGGGTCTTCGCTCATGGTTTGGTCTAAGAACTCTAGTTGTGGTGTTTTTCCAATTTAATGCTGATGTTGTTTACCTCATGTTATTAAACATTTTCTGTTACACTCAGACTCCGTGCTTGCGAGAGGGGAAGTATTGCCTCTTAGAGGTGCCCAGGGGGTGGTATGTAATTGTCCCAGGTCACTGGGTGGGGGCTCGAGCCGGTTTTGCATTGCATTATTGAAATGGAACCCCTAGATACAGAACCCGGCCCTTGTTGCTGCCAACTTAGATGGGCAGAAGGGTTACATTTAGATTGATACCCTCTCTTCTAGGCTGCAGCCGGATGCTTATTCTCTTCAGCAAAAGAAATAAGCTATGTGCTGGTTTATAAACACAATATGTGACCTGCTCTTCAGTAGCGAAATGTTTGAAGACCTTTTTTTTTTCTTTTTTTATATTCTCAAGGTTGTGCGATTTGAAAATTGCATGTTGCAATGCTGTTTTCAATGGCAGGAAGATAAATCCTATTAAACAAAGACACTGAGTATTCCCTGTGTCAAGTTCCTTCCCCACTCTGAACGTAGGGGTATAGATGTGGGGACCTGCATGAGAAGCTCAATTAACAGCTGGCTGCCACCACTCCCAAGCACTAATTCCCTTCCCTGGGAAGCCTTGAGAGACTCTTCACTAATTCCCTTGGATCACAACCCCTTGGATCTTAAAACAAAGAGAAATTAACCATCCCCCTTTCTTTCTCCCACCAACTCCTGGTGGACCCAGATCCAACCCCCTTGGATCTTAAAACAAGGAAAAATCAATCAAGTATTAAGAAAAGGGCTTTTAATTAAAGAAAAGAAAGGTAAAAGAAAACCCTCTGGGAGAGATTAGCATACCAGCTACTCTCTCAGACAACAGATTCCAAACTCAGAGGATGCTCCCCTGGGCAAACCCTTAGTTACACACACAAAAAAATACCCAATTTAACTATTCCTCTAATTGCACAAGACAGATGACAAAGAAGTAAACCTATTTATTTCCTTCACTAATACTCACTACTTAATAAGAGGCTGAATTCTGGAGCTTTCCCACTCTGGTCCAAAGTGAAACTCACACAGACAAAGGGAACTACCCTCCTTCCCTTTGAACCATCTTGTCCTCCCATTGGTTCCTCTGGTCAGATGTCAGCTAGGCTAGGTGAACTTCTTAACCCTTTACAGGTAAAAGAGGCATTAACCCTTAACTATCTGTTTATGCCATCCTGTATGTTCAGTAAGCATACCGTCCTGTTTAAATTCTTTTCAGGGCAATTGCCAGACTTGTTTCAATAACTCTAGATGCATACTGTTTTCATATTTCAAGCTACATTTCTTAAGTGTTAAGAATTTCCAGCAACCCTTCTGTGGGATAATGGTGACATCCACGGACTAATTGATTATTACAGACCTATACACTTTGAAATATCCTTAGGCGCTGTCTACACTGGCAAGTTTCTGCGCAGTAACTCCCGAGGTGTACACCTTGTGAAGTCACTTAGTGCACAGAAACTGCACAGTTGTAGCTCTGTAAAAAAACCAACCCAACGAGAGGCATACAGCTTTCTGTGCCGAGGCTACAGCACTGTGGTACCAATGTAGACACCGTGGTCGATTACAGCACTGTGAATGGCAAGCAGCATACTGGTCAACAGTTTGGGATCCATTCCTGCAGCCTGAAGAGACAGGGCGTGCAGTAAACAAACAGTTGAAAGATGGCACCAAATGCAGACTGAAGCACAGGGATTGCTGGGATGCGAAGCAATGCATCACGGGGCATTGGGACAGGACTCAGGATGCCCCATGACCCTCTCCATCTTCCCATAACTCTTAGCAGCAGAAGAGGAAGAGTGCACCTCTCTGAATACCGCTGTAAGTGTGAACACACTATTGTGCAGGCAGCTGACAGTGTGAACACACAACAGTGGTTTCCCTTTGCATTCTCTGAGAGGCACTATAACTCCCGGCGCTGTAACTCTGCCAGTGTAGACATGCCCTTAGTATATTATCAGCAGAGACACCAGATCTCTTGATCCGAAGTGATCTAAGTCTAAACTTCAGTGTGAGCTAATCAGCAAACTTGTTACATTGTGATGACATTCCAGGGGGAAAAATCAATTTTTACAGCATAATAGCATGTCAGGTAGTAACAAATTTATCAAGGGATTTATAATTTAACAACCAGTGGTCTTAACAAGAAAAATGTTTTGCATATCTTGTGGCCAGACACAGTATTCCTCTTCAGGTGGTTTCTCTGTAGTCTATTTGGGTTTTGTTTTGTTTGTTTTTTTAAATCTTATCCAAGTCTGGAATGATTCTTATCTTTGTTATTTAGATGTATTCTGTGGTTTGAATCTCTGCATTCAGGTTTTTTATAAGTTTAAATATATACCCAGCCCCTCTCAAAAATGCATTGGAAATGTATCCAGTGCGGTTGTTCAACACAGAGCTCTTTGAAATTTAAAATGAAAAGTCACTATAGTGCAACCTGCTATTAGCTGGGGAATGCATATGTAAGTGCCTCTTTTTTTTTTTTTTTGTAAGTATTTATGAAGCTTTTAGACCGATATCCTCTCAGGTACCTGTGGATTTCAGCACGGACTATGATGATGATATTGTTTGTTCAGGGTACACATTAGCATTTTTTACACTTCAGTGCTTTTTAGACATCTGGGAATTCTTTTGTCAAACTGGTTCTCTAAACCTGTTTCTTTTTCTCTGCATCTAGGAAAAAAATATTCTTTTAAATATATCTTCTCCATCTCAATGCAACAAAGTGAAGTCGTGCTGATGGCAGTTTCCCTAATTAACCAAGGATTACTCTTTCTGCTCTGACAAGGTGTGTTGTATTATAATTCAAAGTTTATTTGAATAACAACTGACCTAGAACTAGAGGTGTCACTGCATCTTTTTCAGACAGAACATAAAAGAAGAGCCTTTGCCTCTCCCACCTTGAAATACGGACCCTGTGAATTCTTCATCAGCATCGACTCCCCCAAGAGTTGAATGTTCATTGTGTTTTAGAATTGGGTTCACAAGTAGTGTACAAATGGTTGAGTAGAGCTGGTTTGTTGAATTTTTTTCCTTCAAAAATTGAAATTTGACAAGAAAATTCTTGGTCAAAATGTTTTTCACTTTGTTTCCAAATATATATATTTTTAAATATCTGATTATAGTGGCTCTTTGCCCCTGGATAGGGATAAAAAGCCCCCAAAAATCAGAATTTCTCCTGGGGTGAAAATTCTGTTTTCCAGACAATTCTAATATTGAGACACTAGAGCTAAAGCAGAGTCCTGGGGGATGAGTGAGGGAACTGTAGATGACAGAAAAGAGAGGGGAGAACTGATGCTTGGCACATACGAAGAGGGAGACTGGTTTATGAGTAGTACTGTCAAAAAAATGAGATCAAGTCCTAAATCACCTGATGATTTAAAAACTATAAAGTGACTTAAAAATACATTGGGCCTGATTCTCATTTGCATAAAGACCCCTTTACAATGCTCTGTTGAAAGGGCCTTAATGTGAGTGTAAGGCAATGTCTTCATTGTAGAGGTAATTTGATTACCAATGCTTCAGTTACTCCTCTCCAGTTGGTTTAGTTACCCTTTGTTCAACTAACCTAGTTCCCCTTTGTTCTTAATGCTCCAATAAATGGAACCATTGCATTAATTCTTCCCCAGTTAATTATAGGAGCTATGACTGTCCTTTCTGGGCACATGAGGAGAATTTGTGAGGAAACCATTGGAGGACCTGTAGCCCTAGTGTGGTGGTAGCCTATGTCCACTCTACAAAGATAAGATAAATTGTGCTCACTTGAGGCTTTTGTCTATACCCCCTGATAGGCCCAGCTAACTTGAGTTAAAAGCATCATCACTTGAGTTTTAATGTGGTTGCGATGACTAACTTTGCAGTGAAGATAAGCCCTTAATGAGAAGCTGTCCCTCAGTATGGTTCACTTTCCAATTATCCCTGGATAGAGATCCTCTTGTATCAGTCCTTGAACTGGCAAAATGGGAAAACAATCCATGTCATAGGGGGTTGATAAAATATTAACTATCATTACTGTCTTTTGAAGATATAAGATTTCAAAATGTTCTTTGGTCTCAATCAGTCAAATTCCTGTTTGTATTTGTAGAACTATGATTGTGCCCCGTTATTTTCACAAGCCCATGTGTTAGGTAATCAGGTAATCTATTAATGTAACTTTTAAAAATACATAGTTAAAAACAAGTGCTAATCTACCAGAAAATATTATTCTATTGCACAACCATTTTGTGTCTCACTTGTTGAAATTGTATTTCTGTTAGTGTCCCATATATGTTGTGACTGTGAACTGTAATGGTGGGAAGGGGAGGAAAAGGCAGCAGACTCCAATTTATCAGTCCTCTCAGAGGCAGCTAGGGAGTAGGAGGGGTCTGAGGTCTCTATAAGCCAGATCCAGCTCATTCCGAGGGCAGAGAGAAGGGAGAGCCAACACCCAAGATGACTGCAATTATGAAGGAATGTGAAAGGGGGGAACAGTTCCAGAAAGGGGCAGGAAGAGAGATAATCACCTGGTTGGGGGTGGGAAGGAGTTACTACATTTGGGGAGAGTTGGGCACAGGTTGGGACCTGCTTGTCTAGGAAATTTTGGATTTGCCTCAGAGGTAAGAGAATTTATGGGGCTGAAGACTTTGGGTGTAGATAATGATAATAAAAATATCCTTTCTATAACTACACTTATATTCTTTCTGACATCTTTCCTCCCCCTCCCACCACCACACTGCCACCACAACTTTTGTGGTAATCAGGTCATCTTGGCCCACCAGGCAATGGTAACATTTGCCATTGTGGGATTTGGGGCTTAGGCAGAAGATAAAGTGACATTGATCTGCCAAAGTCCCTGGGTAAGAATCTACTGGTTCACAAATATCCTTAACACTTTGCATTTTCAAAATACCATCAAAACCTTTATCTTCAAAATGAAGGTACAAGTAGGTTATCTCCAAGGCCACAGAATGAATCCCTGGCACATCCAGAACCAGTCTTCTAGAGTTCTTGACTCTAGTTTAGGTGCTAACTTGCTGCACTAGACAAGTCTGTGCCTCTTAATGTGTAACTAACCGTACGTGCTAATCTGTGGTTTTAAAAAAAAAAAGTGATACACTGATACACAAGTACCAAAGATACAAGTTACCTTTGAACTTGGGAGCTTCTTACACTGAAGCCTCTGTGTGTGGTATTGTACTTAGCCACAGAATTGTATCATTTAGGGACTATTAGTAAATATATGAGTTTATTAGGACAGGGTTATCTCCCATGGTTTTGTGCCAGGCTGCATTGGTATACATGTGATTAACTTACTTATTGGATCTTTATGAATGTTAATAAGCTGCTCTTGCTTATTTTATGCTATACACAAGTCTTCCAACCCTCTTGTGAAATGACCTTCATTGACATTTTTTTATTTGTTTCATATAAAAGACACCTGTCACAATCACATACAGCAAGAACTTACCTTTCCTGCTGCAAAAGGAGGTAGAGAACACAACATGACCGGCTATAACATATGGGGAGCATCTGACTGAATTGCTCATACATTTATTTGTTAGACTGGGCCTAAAATCACTTGGCTAATCCCTTTATACATTGATTTTTTAGAATCAGATTTTGCGTGATTTGACATTCTTAAATACTGTGGAAACAATTCTCAAAATAACCCATTTTCTCACAGAGTAAGAAAAGGCACAAGGAGACCACCCTCTTGTGTCCCTGTTAGAGGGCAAGGATTGGGTTTATGTTTGGCCCTTTATGAGCTCAGAGTCCTGGAGAAGAGAGGGAGGGTGGGGCCATACATCAGCCTAGAGCACAATTCCTGTGTCTGTGGAGGGGAGGAGAGGGAAAGGAAGGGGTAATATTCATCTTTCCTAATCATAGCAGACAGGGCCAGCGCTTCCACTAGGCGGCCCTAGGCAGTCGCCTAGGGCGGCAGGATTTGGGGAGTGGCATTTTGCCGCCCTCGATGGAAATTCGGCGGCGGAGGCTCCTTCCACTCCGAGTCTTCAGCGGAAATTCGTCGGTGGATCCTTCACTCACTCTGGGACCCGTTGGCGAAGTGCCCCAAAGACGCGGAGCGGTAGGACCCCTGCCGCCGAATGCTCAGAGGAGGAGCGCTGCTGCCTAGGGCGGCAAAAACCCTGGTGCCGCTCCTGATAGCAGATGAAGTCCTGAAATAACTGTGCCTCTCCTAGACACGCTACCTGTAAGAGCTTCCTAGAGCAGTGCACCTCTCTGCCCAAACCTTTAGGGAGGTATATGCCTAGGAGTTGCAATTGAGACCTTAAATATGAAACTTTGTCTCCCACCGCTTAGGTAAGTTTTGCCTCTAAGATATTTTAAGCCTCTGCTGCTTTAGGAAATGACAGTGCTAGTTAGAGAATACCATGCCACAGTTAGCTCTTGACAAGCCGTTAAATATATTTGTTCTATGTGTTTAACTTCAACCATAGATTAAGGGTTGCTGTTGCATGATGGATCACATTTTTCTGAGAACAGCAAAATCTGCAGAGCTGAAAAGCACAGGATGATATTTATGACAAAATTATATATACAGTAGTTGGAGTTGTTGGGCCAGCCAAATTGATCATCATTGCTGCCGGGAAATGAGTGAGAAGTCGTCTCTGGTACTCTGTGCATGGGTGAGATGATATGGGATACTCCATTTGGGGGGAGGGGGAGAAAGTGTAAAATGAATAATATAAACTACTGTGCTTGAAAATGAAGAAACAAGTCTCTCTAGAGGTGCTGAAATTGCTGATCAGGCTCTTCTAAGTCTTGAATTCCTGTGGGGTTAGTTTATACAGATTTTCATGATGGTTCCCAGTGCTTTACATTAAACAGACTTTGCACAGCTAGTGACTATAAAACAAAGATATTAATGCTCCAGCAAAGCACACAGCTCTTAATATTTTAAAGTTCCCTGTATTACAGTTAGATTAGATGATTCAGGCTCAGAATACACATGACCTTCATCTACCCATGGCGATGGCAAAAATACCTGCTGCCAATAACTGGGCCAAATTTCATTGAGGGTAATGGGCAACCATGTCAGACACTACATTGAGGTTTTTTTGGGATTGGGGGGGGGGGAATGGGGAGAGAAGGCATTTTGTCAGCACCCGCAATTTGCACCCGGGAACCCTGCCTGTATAATTAATTGCTTTCCACAACCAACTTTCATGCTCTTGAAACACAAATGGTAGGATCCCAAACCCTTCCTACTTTGGCATTATGAACAAGTGATCCAACAATAGTTCTTCAGCTGCTAAAACCCTCCTTTCTCCCTCCAAAACATTCAGTCTTTTGGGATCCTACACATCTCAGCAGAGAGATAACAATATTCAGATGGGCTCTCAGGCACAAATTCAATGTGAGCTCCGTCCATGCAGTCTTGCTTTCTTTCCCACCCCCAAAGTCCTTGATAGTTCTTTGTATCTCATTTCTCCAAGCTTTTAAGAGATCTACTCCTTTCCTATTCTTCCCTCCCCTTCTCCATAAGTGTCTGGTAGTTCTGTCCCTCTTGACACCCACTGATGTCTGCCCACTCCTGATGGTGATTGACAAAAGGGTTTATTCCTGTGGATAGTTGGGTCCTTTCTCACAAGTGCTGCTTCAGAGACCACTCTCTCGGAGTTTGTGGTCACTTAGCAGCCAGATTTAATCATGTAGTATTGCTTCTATATCAAAGCAGTTTATTGAAGTATAAACCAGAATAATTATCCCTCCTAAGGGCTGGTCTACACTGGGGGGGCGGAATCTATCCAAGATACGCAACTTCAGCTACGCGAATAGCGTAGCTGAAATCGAAGTATCTTGGATGGAATTACCTGGGGTCCACACGGGATCGACGGCTGCGGCTCCCCCATCGACTGCACTACTGCCGCTCTCTCTGGTGGAGTTCCGGAATCGATGGTGAGCGCGTTCGGGGATTGATATATCGCGTCTTAACGAGATGTGATATATCGATCCCGGATAAATCGATTGCTACCTGCCGATACGGCGGGTAGTGAAGACGTACCCTAAGACATACCATTGAGAAATGAGGCAAAATGCATTGATGTGACAACACTACTGAACAGTGGATTGGGGGAGAACAACAAATTGCCCATAGAAAGTTTAGGAAAAGACCACCTATGCCAAAAGCAATCGGTCCTTGGTTCTGACAGTACAAATATTTCCTACCTGTTTGGTACCTCTGAAACTTGGATGATAGTTAGCCAGCTATGAAGGGAAAACAGTTTAAGAAGCAATCTAGAGTTGATGCCTACATCTAAATTCCAATCCTTTGTGGAAACATGAAAAACTATATTTCATTTTGTTCTGTATAAAAGGAAAACAAGTCATCCAGTACACAATGGATTTCCATTAACTTGTGTTACCCACTATTGATTATAATTTTATTGACTTAGAGCAGTTGCTGATTGGAATTTCCATTAAACTGATTTATGGAGGTTTATTTCATAGCTCTCTTAAATGACACTGTGGCAAAACCTGGTGTAGATGCAGTGAACCTAAACACATTGTTATACTGATGTTTGAAATTACCTATGCCATTTTTGACCCTAGTGTCAGTGCTCCAAAATACAAATGTTTTTATACTTTTTTATGTTGCTTGCTAAGATACAGGTAAAACCCAGCGGTGTAAGTACCCAAATAAGTCCCAGATGATTTTTGCAGGCCTTCACAAAAGTACCAGAAATGGCTGCCACCTTACTTATGAGTGTGTAATGTTTGTGACCAAATCTCAAGATTTTGGAAGAGTAAAAAAGTTTTACTTTGAGCTTGATACCATGTTTAATGGGGACAGACAACTGTAGGATTTCTACTGCAATGGGCTGTCAAAATCCCCCTGAATAAGGGGCTTCTTAAAACTTTCCACATCCGTCAGTAATATATGTGACACTGTCTGGATAAACAATATTCACCTCCTTACCCACACACCCATATCAAGAACAAAAAATCCATCAAACCTTCAATCTCCCTACCACCCACATCTATACATGTCTGTTGCCACCTATGGCCCAACACTGCTTTTCCCCACCCCGCTGCCCATGTTCACATCTTCCCAGCATTTCACACAGGGTCCTCAAGCTGGATCGCCTATCTAGCAACTGTTTCTGTCGAAAGGTAAATCATTTGGCCCAAACTATAATTATTTGCTACTCACTGGTGCTACATCCATGAGTGCAAGCCAGAACAAAGGTAATCATTGAGTTCCACACCAGCCTTAACTTACTCCTTTGATAGAGACTGTGTGTGAGTGAGTCAGACAGGCAGGCCTACATGCCATCCACTCCAACTGACTCTCTTGCTTCAGAAGTGGAGACCACCTGTTTGTTCCTTTGATTCCCTGTGATTAACTAGCATTTAAACAAACAAACAAACAAAAACCTCCCACTGTCCTGGGTCTATCAAGAAGAGGCTCAGATGAGACCCATTCAGTTCATCAGTAGTCTGGTGAGAAAATGTAAGGCAATACTAATTAACATTTACAAAATGCGAAGCTAAGAGAAGTTCAGAGAAGAGATTTCAATGGAAAATAACACAAAGGCTTTTTCTAGATAAGTCTCTGGTCATATTGTAACTCAAGTTAACTGAATGCCAACTAACTCAAGTTAACTGTTACTGTAAATTATTAATCTAGATACCCCACAAATGTTTGATCTAGGATGAAAACATTGGTTTTGAGATGTGCTTCCATTAGGTAACTTTAGTTTTTCAAAGTGCTAAATAAAATTGGCCAACTGTTGTGTTGTTATAGAAACAATTTACCTCCAAATTCTACCTGAGACTGGCAGCAGCAGTCTCATCAGTGTTGGGGTCTGTATTCAAAGAGGGAGTATCATGTACTTTGCAATAGAACTGACCCTATCACTCAATACTGTAGTTCTCTTCCAGTAAAGAAAAGTTTATTTTTTCAAAATATGTTTATTAAAATAATTCCCCAAATTCACTTCTATTGAAAATGACTTTCAGTGGGAAGAGTGTCTGAAGTGAACCTTCCTGATGCATTAAGAAACCATGCAAACAGTGGTTCATATATATATTTTTTTAAATGGAAATTTTACTTTGAGCCGTGCAAAGAGATCTGCTTTAAAATTTCATTCCTTGACTACAGGAAGAGAGAATTCTGGCTACCTGGTTGTCACTTATCGTGAGTTAAATTTAACATATAGGACCTACACAAGTAAACTGTGCTTGCCAGTTTCCTGGCATCAAAAATAGAATATACATTTCATTTAACGATCTAGGATTTTGGCTAAAACCAACAGTGGTACCAACTAGCATGATTATCATGAGATAATTAGACCCAGAGGAATGGAAGTATTTGGCCATAGTTTGTACCTTTGTAACAAACCACATCCCAGATTCTAGTGTGACTTTTCTTGACATGTTTTCTTCTGAGGTTATTGTGCATGAACTATAGATATTGCACTGTTCTAATTCCATTGTGCTATAACCTCAAAGCACCTATTGGAGATCAAGGCCCCAGTGTGTCCAGACACTGTGTAAACAGACCATCCAAAGAGTTTAGGCAGAGATTTTTCTAAACTGCCTAAAGAGTCCGGATGCCCAATTCATATTAAAGTTAATGGGAATGGGCATGCAAATCCCAGAGGTAGCTTTGAGGATCCAAACCTTATAGTCTAAAGATTTTCCTTCTTCGAGCTTTTCTTTGACGTATTCTTAACATAACCATATTGTCTCAGCTACTTTTGCCTGATGTTTGCACAGGTATGTTAGTCAAAGCTTGGCTGGGAAAAGCCCAATGGTGTCCTAACATCAGTAAGTAGCAAACAGTTCTTGTCTCTGCGTCAAGTTGAGAAGACACACAGCTATTTCTAATCCATGAACCAAGAACTGGAGTTGGGGGATGGGGACAAAAAGATCACAAAGTACATTAAGGCTTCATATCTATCATATTTATTCATGTCTTCCAATAGGGAAGGCACACTTGATCCTGAAAAGTGCCCCATTATAGAAATGGAGGCCATATCACCTGGATCGATCGGTCTTCAGCTGTCATTAAGACTGCGTCGATCACAACACATCCGCCATTCTTCTTGCATTCTTGCCTTTCTTCTCCTTGTTCATCCAAAACGTTTAACAATGTCATCTTCCCATCTTCTTGGAGGCTGACCAGGTGGTCTTTTCTGTTCTTCTGGGTACCACTCAGTAATGATTGTGGTCCACCTATTGTCCGTGAACCGTGCTATGTGGCCCGCCCATCGTATCTTCTTATATCTGCTTTCCATGACAATATTTTTCACACCGCTGTGTTCTCTAATCATTTCATTTGGGATACGATCCAGAAGGGAAATTTCCCAAAATAGCTCGTTCCATTTCCCTTTCAGCTACCGACAGCAGCTGTTCTTCTCTCTTCATCAGTGCTCAGGTTTCACTTCCATACAGCATGGCTGACAGCACTTTTGAATTGAAGATATTTGTACGTATGGTTTTGTCGATTTTTCCTTTGAGGACGTCCTTGATGGAATTAAATGCACACCATCCTGCCCGAATCCTTCACAAGAGTTCTCTGTTCATATCTTGGTGCATATTAACTTCTTGGCCCAAATATATGTACTATTCCACTTCTTCAATTTCTTCTCCTGTTACCATTATTCAGGCTTTTCTTAAGACGTCTGATCGCATGTATTTTGTTTTGCAACGGTTCATTTTCAGACCAACCTGACTGCTTTTCTTGTTTAGTTTTCATAGCATGCTCTGCAGTTGGTTGGTGCTTTCGGCAATTAGTACGATGTCGTCCGCGAATCTGAGATGAGATAATCGTTCTCCATTTATATTAACACCACTCCTCCAATTGATCTTGTTCATATACATATGAGGCCATATACATGTAGACAACTAAGATTCATTGGCCCTGGTTCCACAATGAGATGTGTGCAGGCGGACAGTGTGCCTACACAAAGCCCCACTGAACTGAATTGGCAAGTGTGCATCTCATTGCAGGATGGGGGCCTAAATGGGGAACAGACACAGATCCTGCAGAGGGAAAGGAATGGAGTGTGCTGGGGGTGGGGGAGAGATACTGTCAGTTTCCTTGTATTTCTTTGAGAGTCTCTCTCCAGATAACAGGTGGGCAGAGAGAGAATTTAAACAGAAAACTAGGGTGACCAGATGTCCTGATTTTATCGGGGCTGTTTCTTACATAGGTATCTATTACCCCCCCCCCCACCCCCGTCCCGATTTTTCTCACTTGCTATCTGGTCGCCCTACAGAAAACACACACCATCGCAAAAGCCATATGCCTTTCCTCCAAATGAATTCATGGGAAAAAATTCCTCTTGGTTAGTGGAAGGGAGAGCTTATATTTTCCCTCTTTTTCCCCTCCTATCTATAACAAAAAGCTGTCTCTCCTCCTTCCCCCCCACCCCAAACATTCTTTTCCTCACCTGATGCTTGGAAGGGGAGACTCTGTGATTTCTCCCTGTCCTGGCCGCTGGCAGTCATTCCATTCTAGGCAGGATGCTGCTGGGAAGAGTGGCAAGAACTGCTAGCTCAATCTTACTGAAAAAGATGTTAGTGCCTAGAGTTCTAAAGCCAGCAGCAAAGACACTGTAGATACTGTTAGTCATCAAGCAATGTGATTTTATTTTATATTTTTGCTTATAGAAATTTCCTCAGTATGAGTCTGGAAGCACCATGAGTGCCTTGGTGGAATGGGTTCCTGCTGGTTCTGCTGAAACGATTTGACAACATTTCCCTTTTACCTCTGATTTTAAGGATAATTTTCTCACTTCTCAAAGTTCCATCTTTTATACGTTGTATGATGCTTGGTGAGACCCACCTATCTCTGTCCTATCTTTACATTTTCTACCTTTACTTAACAATATCATATATGCATTTTCCAATACCAACTTTCTTCAGAGATTCCCCTTCATATTTGTTCCAGCAGCTGATATTGGACTCTAAATTTACTGCTAGGCGTAATTGTGAAATGGCTTTAGAACTCTGGGCACCAACATATTTTTACAATAAGATTGAACTAGGTGAAAAAGCCCCAGGAGGTGCACGTTTGCTTATAATGTCTATTTTGAAAATGCAATAAAATCTGACAGGTTGGGCATCTCTAGGACACTACTTCAGGTTACTAAATATACTCAACTCTTGTCCAAGTAATGTATTCTAAATACTCAATGTATGCATCAATTGCTTATAAAGTGTTTTTAGGTATCTCATTGTTTGATTATAACATGGTTTTGGATTTTGATCAGAATGTAAGCCTCATTATGATCTTTGCTTGTGCCGTAAGTATGAACCAGCTCCCAAAGCTGTGCAGTCAGGGCCGGCTCCAGGCACCAGCCGAGCAAGCTGGTGCTTGGGGCTGCAGATTGAACGAGGTGGCATTCCGCCCAATCCTAGGGCAACACGGCCACTTTTTTTGTGTTTTCCGCTCCAGCCGCTCTGTAGGGGGCGGCGGCGTGGAGGATGGGAGTGCCCTGCAGCAAGCCCGGCAGGGCAGTTCTCGTCCTTCCCTCCCCGCTGACCGGAGCGGAGCCCTCCCTGCAGGCAGTGTGGTGCGGTGGGAGGGGCCGCATGGCAGCGCCCTGCTGTAGACCTGGCTGTCCCCCTTCTCTCTCTCCCGCTCCCTCCCCCTTCCCCCTCTAGCCAGCCCCCCTGCACCCATGATCCGGTCGTGCCGCAGGTTTTGGGGGTTTTTTTTGCTTTGCCGTTCTGGCCGCCCCGTGTTTTTTTTTTTTTTTTTTTTTTCACTTGGGGCGGCCAAAAAGCCAGAGCCAGCCCTGTGTGCCGTTATATCTAATGCCTCATATAAGGCTTGATCCAAAGCCAGTTGATGTCAGGGGAAAAGCTTCTGGAAGACATTCTTACAAATGTACTTTGTGCCTGAGTATTGTTATGATTTATAGATGTTTCTTAAGACTGATTCTTCTTCAAGAGTTTTGTCCTTTATGTGTAGTGCATTTCAGGTTGCACCTGCACCCATGATGGGAGAATTTTTCCCTAGCAGTGTCCATGTATGTGCACCAGCTGCCTCATGCTCCACACCCAAGGTATACATGGGGCTGCTGGACCACCACCATTTCAGTTCCTTCTCAACGCTTGTAGTTTCAGATGGAGCACCAGGGTCATTGTGCTTCTTCAGCTTTTCTGTAAATAGATTACAAAATTAGTTGGAAATAGCTAGTTTTTAGCATGGCTGGGGTCAATTCCCTCATTTAGGAACCACCCACCTCCTGCAACCAGTGGCAGGGAGAGCATGCCAAGGATCTCTGTCTTTGAGTTGTGTGGATTTCCAGAAGCGCTTCCCTGTAACAGACAACCATGACTCCTGTTTATGCTGCCTCCACATCCCTTCCAGGTGCTGTATCTGCACATACTTGCCTGCCTGACCTCTTCGGAAATGGAGTTTTGGCTCAGACAATTCCTTATGGACAGGTGCATGACAGTGGGACTTGATTCTAACTGGGAAGATTCTCCTCTACTGCACCAAGTACTTCAGCTTCTTTGTGCATGGCTTCAGATAGTTCTAGGGCCTCTGTTCCACCCCACTTCTCTGCCTGTTGTCTCCAAGATGCTCAGGTGAGCATAGCCAGAGTAGATGGAGGAAGGAAGGAAGATGGATTCTCTTGTAAGAATAATAGGGGAAATTTTCCCCAGGCAGATTCTTCAAGAAGAGGCAGAAGTTCCCATCCTATCCCAAGTCAGGGGAGAGATTGTGTGCAGACTTGGGACACCCAGTACCAGGAAGGACTGGAGCAATAGTTTGCTGAAGAGCAAGGCCATTATGCTCCCAGTACTGAAGGGTAGTATTTCAGTGCTGCCAGTGGCTGTATCAGGACCGGTACTCTTGGATCCATCACGGACTATCTGTGTTTGGAGGAGGAAGTCACTCCATTGTCTGTGGCCCACTTCTTGCCATTGCTGATACTGCCAGAACCAGAGTCACCACGATTGTTTGGGGTTCTGCTTCTGGTACCAGGACACCAGTCAAAACTCATCTCTCTGTGATACCCTTCACTGCGCCTCCTCCCCCCCCCCCCCCCCAAAGTCTAGGTAGAGCCAGACTTTCACTGGTAAGATTGATGAGCAGAGGAAGGTCATTGCCTCCTCCTGTACGGGGAGCTCCCCATTGGTCTCAGCTCAGAGTTCTCTGACTTGAAAGGGGGATGTCAGGGTTGAGGAGACCTATACTCAGACTACTCCCTGAGAGGACCCTCATGGGGGTCAAGCCCAGACAGAGCTTCAGAATGTCATAATATTCCCATGCAAAGGAGTTGCCACTCTATATAAGTGGTACCCATCTCACTGAGGTCCTGCACCTATGAGGTCCCACAATGAGATTATTGGAGCCTGGAAGGTCCATGAGCTTATCAACCGATGTCCCCCCTCCCCATTGTGGATGGAATTGTGGGACTCCCGAGGGGAGAAGAGTGCATGCAGCCTCCCCAGGAGCTACAGCAGCAGTCAGGAGGAGAGATCCAGCCCAAGAGGATGACAGAGGCCCTTCAAATTCTCTGGGAAGCTCTGTCCAGACTGTTGGATGTCCTACATAGCACAGGCCGAAGCAAGTGGTTCTGCTATCAATAAAGCTATACTCAAACTGTCCAAAAACTCTGGAAGCCAGAGGCCACGGTTGTGTTTGTGTCCAAGTGGGCTGAGTAGAGGTATTTTGTGCCTGCCCAGGGTTTGAAATACCTCTTCTTGCACCTTGCCCCCACAAGTCACTGGCAGTGGCAGCAATGATGGCGTCCAGTCTCCAAGTGCTGATAGTAAAACCATATTTGGCCATCTACAACAAGCTGACTGAATTTATCAAAAAGATTCTGCAGTTTCAGTCCCTGACTGATGAGGTAAAGCTGTGTTGGCTAGATTTTCCTTGTTGCCTGATCTTTAATTCTGTATTATGGGGGGAGGGATAGTTCAGTGGTTTGAGCATTGGTCTGCTAAACCCAGGGTTGTGAGTTCAATCCTTGAGGGGACCACTTAGGGATTTAGGGCAAAATTGGTCCTGCTAGGGGGATAGAATCAATGACCTTTCAGGGTCCCTTCCAGTTCTGAGATGTCTCGGTCTCTCTCTCTCTCTCTCTCTCCTACCACCAGTAGGCTGGGATGACACTTTTATAATATGTTACACTGACACCGTTATGTTGAATGCATATTCAGTAGGGGATTTTCCCCCTTTTTCCTTATTTGTATTTCCTCACCTTGCTAGTATTGGAGTGTCTTTTTCCTATAGGTTAGTAATATCGATTATTTCAACTTATTATCATATATATTCCTTACCATGGCCCTTTTATGATTAGGTATCACATTTGTTATTTCTGTCCTAACTGAGCATTTATGTTCTTTCCAAGTTGTGGTGTACCTGTTAAGTTTAAACCGGTATGAACTTAGGAAAGCCCCTATGCTAACCTCCTTTAATGCATCCTCCATGTTAAAGGTTGCAGCTATATATGGACCTTATGCTTTAGCTCATTGCCATCTATCTAGGTGAAAGGTCCCAAACATATGTCTACTAACTTTACCTTAGCTCAACATACAGGATGTGGCCTGCGGGTGCCTTCTGTTACAGCCAAAATATACTCTAATATAAACCTATTATAATAAAACAAATAATCAAACCCATACGAATATAAGAAACTTATAAGAAAAGATATATAAGCAAGCAGGCTAGCCTTAGATGTATCTCATGTACCTGTTATGTATGTCAGTTCGTTGCCAGGACACTTCTGTGGTTCACTCGTGTACCTGTGGTCAGAACTTTCCCCTTAAACTCTATTTTCAGCTCCCCAAATACTTGGGGTTTTCCGTTGGGCCATTTATCTGTGCAAAGTTTATCTATTCAAAATTCATAGATCTCAAGCCTAATGCTAACTTGCTGAATCTAATGTCTTACAGGTTACAGGCCTTTAGGTTTCTTGCATTACTGCTAAATATAATGCAAAGCAATAACTATAATAAAGGCAAGCTTTCCCCACTGGGCTACAGTAGCAGTGAATATAATAAAGGCAAACTAGCCCACTGGGTTACAGTCTTCCCCCTCCCCCCCCCTTGATAGGTGATTTGTTAATGAACCCTATCACATAAGATGAGGACTTTATCCTTAACACAATAGATAACAAGTCAATGGGAATTGCCCCCTGCTCAAATTAGTGTGTATATATATATAAATGTGCCTTTGGGGTTTGGGAAAAATTTGATCCTGTGACCCTGCACTCCAAAATCAGTACTTGGTCCTGCTAGTGAAGGCAGGGGGCTGGACTCTATGACCTTCCAAGGTCCCTTCCAGTTCTAGGAGATAGGATATCTCCGTTAATTATTTATTTATTTCAACATACCATACCACAAATGGATTAAACATTGTTGTCCAGAGCAAGTCCAGGAAACTAAGGGTTGAAATCATTAATCGTTACAGGTTTGCACCTTGGTTTGCCTATAAAAGAAGTCTAATGCTTTAGTTAGGAGCCAAATATGTTTCCTTGCATCTTTATATCCTAGATTAAAACACAAGTGGTAAGAGTGAAAAATATTAACATACATTAACTTTTTGTTTAGGCTATATAAAGGAAAAATTGCAAGAGAGAAGTCTTTTTTTTTTTTTTTTTTTTTTTTTGGGTGAATTAAGCCTTGTAACTATGACTTGCAAAATGCAGCTGCATTTTTTTGTTTCTGCTTTACACAGGAAGTATCAAAAGTTTATATGTTGCTGGCTTTCTTTACCATGCTGGGTATGTCTGAAATCGCAACTAACTTGATACCCATTTTTGGAATTATGATGCACAGCAACTGATTTGCACCCCAAAGTTTTGTGACTGCAATTTGTCTAATACAAATATGCAAGTAACAAAACAATATTAATATTTGAATTTCAGCTAAGGGGTGTTACCCTTGCTGCTTTTCCTACTGCCTCCCACTTACAGATTGGGGAAGGTAATAAGCAAGATTTTGCTTTATCTTGTTGTAGCAGGGTGGCTACCCCGCTCCTGCCTGAGGGGTTTAAAACAGCCCTGGAAGCTACTGGGCTGATTGGGGAAGTAGCCACAGCTGGGCCATGCCCCAATCAGGCCCCAGCTGGCCTGTATAAGAAGGCTGGGAGCCAGGAGCTCAAGAGTCTCTCTCTGAGTGCAGAGAGAGAAGGGCCTGACTGCAGGGAGCTAGACAGGATACCTGAGTGGAGCAGGGCTGGGGAAAGGCTGGGGAGCTCCAGCCTGGATAGCCCCAGGCTGTGGCCTGGTAATAGGTCAAGGGGTACTGAGGGTTGCAGAGGGCAGCCCAGGGCTAGGCCAAGGCAGCAGGTCTGAACCCAACCTTGCCGATGATGAGTGGCCTATACTGCAGTCTGCCCCAGAGAGTGGGGGCTAGCTGGTGACTGGCAGTGGCCTTATCCTGAGGTGAGGTGGGCTTAGTGGGTGGGGGTTCCCCTGGGAGGGGAGACCTAGCGTGTGTGGATACTGCCAGGGGGCAGCACCCAGAGCAAGGGGCACCGGGGTCCTGGGAGGGACATGGGAGCCTGAGTGCAGAGGACAGGCGGATCACTGGCCTGCAGAGGGCGCTCCAGAGGCTGGAGAACTAATTCCCTGGACGACCAGCAGGAGGCGCCGCAGGGGTGAGTCTTACACTTGTACATTGGACATAGTCCAGAACCTAAAAGAATGCTGAATTAGATATTCTACAAGTTTTTAATTTTAATATTCTGTCAGAAGCAATTGACTTTACCCATTTTCTCTCTTCTCCAAAACATCCAGAAGCATTTCCTTTATGGTTTTTACAGCAACATGTTAGGTGCAAGTCAAAGATTCAGTGAAGTTTTATTTCCTGTTGGCTGTTTCCTTTCTTTCCTGTTTCCAAAGTCACTTTGCTTTTAATTTATGATTTCTAGCAGCCTGACGAGAGTACAAGATATGGGCTGCAGTTTTTAGGACCCGTGGGGGCTGAGCTTTTGGTACTTTCTGGTAAGTAAAGGTGGTTTTCTTTTTTCCTTTTGATACGTTTTATTTAACCATTCCTTTGCAATTTAGTTTTCTGGTTTGTGAACATCCTGTTTTGGTGAAAGTACGGCTCATACTTACAGCTGCACTTAGATAGTTTCAATTTCTTCTCATTAGCCTTGCTAAGTCACAATGATAGTTCTCTTCTGCAAAGATCTCAAAGGAGGTATAATCAGTGGTAGAGGATCTTGTCTTTGAATTTGAAAAACTGTTTAGTGTGAAGATAGATGAGTCCCTCCATTTGCTGAAAGACTCGGGAGCCACGCTCCATTTGCTTGGCAACTACTTGCTTGTGCTGAAGTGCAAATCCATCCACTGTTGAGGCAGAGGCTAACCCTGCCTGTGTTGCATCATGAGCGGCTGTATGAGCCACTTTAAAAGCATCAGAGGAGGAGAGCCTAGGTGCAATTGTCCTTCATGCTCTAGCCAACATTGGCTCCCAAACTGGCATTTTGAGAGGACTCTTGAGAGACATGCACCATCCAACCTGTTGGATCAAGACTGCTCCTCTGGTTCTCCTCCCTTCCCTACCCTTTTGGAAGGTACCTACCAGCCTGGACAGAGACCATGACTGAGATGGGTACTAGAGGTTGTTTTTTCATTCATCTCTAACTCCAGATCCCATCACTGTCCTCATTTGGGGATCCTTCACGAATGGGTTCTTGTGCAGGAGGTGGAGTCCTCCTTCAAAGGGGAGTGAGCTAACCGGTGGCTCTAGCAGCAAATGGGGCAGGGGGCTTTATTTGAGGTATTTTCTCATTTCCCCCTCCCCCCCCCCCCCAAGAAGACAGGGCAGGAGGTGGGGGGAGAACACCGATCTTGACCCTCAGGGAGCTTAAACAAGTTTTATCTGCTACCCGAAGTTCAGAATAGTGACCCTATCATGGATTATCCCCTCACTTGATTCTTGAGATTGATTCATGGCCCTGGCATGCAAGAGATTCCTGAGGTTTATCTCCAGTGAGCAACAGTACCAGGTGCTTCCCTTTGGGATCTTAGTGACACGGAGGGCTTTCACCAATGTGGTGTTGGTGGTGGTGGTGGTGGTGCCCTTTTCCCAATAGGGTAAGGCTGGGTACCCCTACTTGGACGATTGGCTACTAAGGCAGCAATCTTGCCAGGGAGTGTGGGTACACTTAAGATGCTGGTTCTCATGATGAACCTGGGGAAGTCCAGGGAAAGACTGGATCCAGTTGCCAGGTGACTGCTGCTTACCCACTGGCAGGCTTGAACAGCAAAAGTAGTTGAGCCCCAGAACACTCATGAGGTTTTGACTGGCTAGGTTACATCATATGATGCAAGTACTTATGTGACCCTGTTTTTGAGGCTTCACCTCAAATGCTTGCAAGTATGGATAGAGATTATGTACACCCCAGGAAGATACAGCCTCTAGTTGTTAGCTTAAGTTCCCTGGAGTGTCCTGTACTCCCTTGGCTAGTGGGAAGTCAAGGAAAGGGGTGTGTGTGTGGGGGGGGGGAGAGTTCTGTGCAATTCCCTGCTACCCTTGAGAGCTATGACCATGATGTATTCCTGATAAGTTGCAGGGGGGGAAAACAGAGAGGCAGATGGCTCAAGGGACATGATCCTTTAGAGTTAGTACTCCACGACAACGTGTTGGAACTGGGAGCCGTCAGGCTGGCCTGCAACCATTTCCTCCCTTGCATTTGCTGTGCTATCTGACAATGTTATGGCAGTCATTACATCAACAAGCAGGGAGGGGCACATTCCTTGCAGTTCTGCATGGAAGTCATTGTCCTTTGGTACTGGTGCATGTTGTTGCTGGTGGCTCTGATTACCATCCATCTGCCAGGGGTTCATAACACCCTGACAGACTCAAAAAACAGTTCTCCCATAGAACATGAATGGGAGCTTCATGGACTGACTTTGCTGAAGGTATTTTGGTGTGGCATTGTCCCGTTTGCATTGGACATGAACACAATATGCAAGGACTTCTGCTGCAGGGGATGTTGCAGCCTAGGCACTCTGGATGATACTTGTGTGGTTGAGGGCTGTAAGGGACACACTTCCTCTGATCCCTCTGTTACTGAAGGTGCTAAGTAAAATCAGGCAGGATGAAGTGAAGGTCATGCCCATAGCCCCAGGTTGGGTCTGTCAGTCATGGTATCCCATGTTATCAGCCTGGCATCCTCATGACCTTCTGGTAGGAAACCTTTTGAATTAGGACAAGAGTGAGGGCTCACCATGACAACCTACCCACACTGTGCCTGATGGCATGCCGTTTGGATAGATATAGAACCTAGAGAGTAGCTGCTTAGAGGATGGACAGGCCATACTGAGTAGCAGTAGGAATGACTCTATGAGGAAATGCTAGCAAAGTGGAAGAGGTTCATAATTTGGTGTAGTCAACAAGAAATTTACCTACTTGCAGAAAGGTGCTGAACATGGACTACCTGTCATTCTTACTCCTTGGGGATGTCTTGGTCCATCTGGTGGCCATCTGTACATTCCATTAGCTGTCCTAATTAAACTACCATTGAAATCCAGTGGGAACTCCCACTGACTTCAATAGAAGTGGACTTCAGCTGATGCTGAGTGCTTTTGAAAAGCCCACCCTAAGTATTTCCCATGAATCTCTCCATTCACTCTACAAGAATGTTGCAAACAACTGAAGTTCTGATCAATCGTTTGGAGCTTTAAATTACTATTAAATCTATAACTAAATTCCAGGTGACCTCACTGGGAGCAGAATGAGGACTTTGAATAATCTTCTCTTACTGGATGTTGTCATGTTGCTACCTGGAGTTCCTTTATAAGGCTTGAATAAAGAGGCTAGGATAGATGTTTCAGGGACATCCTTCAGAGGCTTCTTACCTGAGGGTTTTTTCACCTCTTCTTGCAAATGTACCACCAACAATTTTTATAAGATCTTTGTTGTAGGGGACTGTTAAGGAAAAATGGCTATTGAATTCTGCTTTCTGATTGCCTTCTTCTCTTAGCTGTTTTCTACCACTTCTTTCCTTAGCAAGCAGATTTATAACTTTGGGTTAGCCATGTATTGTCTAGCTTCAGTGACTACCAGTTTTGAAATTTTTTTTCTTTCTATAGACTGCATCAGTTCACAAACAATATATTAGAATCTATTCTCAACCACGTGGGCTCCAAACTCAACATGCTTGTCTATAAGTAATCGGTTGGCTTGTGGTAGTCAAAATTACTGTGAAAAGTTGCACTGCTGGAGTATAGGCTGCCTTGCATGTTTTTGCAGTAAGCCTTAGGAAACATGGAAAATGCTCCTATTTTTGATTGTTCAGTGCACATTAAGCTTGTTGTAATACATACATGCTATGCAATCGTCACAAAGCTATAACTAAACACTAGTCCTTCATAATCAGAGGAACCAAGATGTTATTTTGTTCTGCTCTACTGAGATGCAGCATTAAAAGTTATTAGGGCAAAGCCTTTTCTTAACTTAAGTAATTTTTTTTTTCAAAAAAGTTTGTTTAAAAAATATATAATGGGGTAAGAGAGAGGAATCTCTGCAGTGTTAAAAGCTTTTTAAAAAGTAATTGAAGAGACTGTCAAGGAGTTGTATTGTCTTATTTATTATTTAAATTACTACCTCTTAGCCCGAGAATAAATTTCTGCCTTACTGGTTACTGTCCTAAATGTGGATTATTTTCTGGTGATTCTACTGGAAGGTACATATGATAACTGTGTGTTGGGCACTGTGGTAGAGTCATATGGACCCTGCCCAAAGTTATTGCTGTAAACTCTTTGGGGCAGGAAGTATGTCATTGTGTCTTTGTACTACACAGTGTAGACCCAGTACTGATTGGAGACTTTGGATTCAGCATTGCTAACGCTAAGTCATGAAATCTCACCAGTCGGGCCATAAAAAATCATGATTGGCTTAAAAATCAGGGTTTGTTTTTAAATGAATTTTCGTCTTGTCTTTTCTCTGCAGTAAGGAACTCTTTTAATGAAAGCTGAGATTTAAGAAAAAAACGTATCTCAGGGCTTGTAATGAATGATGAGTTGGCCATATTGGAGAAAAAAAGAGAAACCTCTCTCTCTCTCTCTCGCTGGCTGGGGGAAAAAGCATTCTCTTCAGCCCTGAATGCAAGGTTTTGCAGGGTGGTAACCTTGGGCAACTGTGGGGAATTAATTACTTCCCCCACAAGACAGATGCACTATGAGGAGTTGGGGAATGAATCTGGCATCAAGAGGTAGTGAGGAGGGTTCCCTGGAAACAAGACTGAGGGTGACATTCCTCTACAGGCAAAGTTTAGGGAAGAAAAAGGGGAAGATGATGTAATCTGTGGCTCACTCCTCTACTTTAGCTGAGGAAAGCTCTGCTGTACTCATGGGTAGGCCATAGTTTTCTTTATTGTATAGTAAAATAAATACATTCCACGAAGGTGTTCAAGCTCCACCTACATATCCAAATCTTTCTTTTTTCTGAACACCTTGTCACATAGACTAATATTCATACCAGTACCCCCTGGG
This sequence comes from Chrysemys picta bellii, assembly GCF_011386835.1. Lineage (NCBI taxonomy): Eukaryota > Metazoa > Chordata > Testudines > Emydidae > Chrysemys > Chrysemys picta. Next base: position 46,134,436 of record NC_088798.1, on the reverse strand, counting down.
AATAGTGTTTGTTTACCTGCTTCTCCACAGCCAACAGGAAAAACACAAAACTTCATTTGGTGGGGAAGGGGAGGGAGTTACATCAGAGTGGTAATGGATTTTTATTTATTATATATATATATATATATATATATATATATATATATATATATATATATATATATATATATATATGAGAGAGAGCGCTATATCTCAAGGACACTTCCATTCAAATCACTTATGTAGATAAATCATTAACTGATTATACAAAATACCAACAGACCGGGAACTCAGAAGTAATGCTGCAATGTAGGTGCATACCCACAAGGTGCATCAATCACAAGTGTTCAGGAATAAAGCTAGTTGGTCTTGCAGTTGGCCTTTTTATTTATTAGTATAGTTGCTACACTAATGCTTTATCCAGTGGTGTGAACCGCAAATGAGAAGAGTTCAGTAGCCCCCCCCACACCCATTGAACTCAATGTCTAGGTATCCCTTCCTGCTTGGCAAGCCGCTGAGGGCACTTAGCACTTTGTGGGACATATCCTCAGAGTGTAGTCTTGCATTGTTCAAGCTAATGGGAGTTAAGACATGTTGCATTCTAATTTAGTTGAGTCAGTGTATAGTAGACCTGGGGATCATCTGTAGTGCAGAGGCAGAAATGAGAAAAATCTTCAGTCGGTTGTCTTGTGCATAACTAGTTAACAATCCCTCTCCCCTATTCCTCAGATTCACAGGACATTGCCTTTCTGTTGCCTTTCTGCCTGTGTTATTAGCATTCCTTGACAGCAAGACTTGAGAATGAATGCATGTGTATATATATTCTACTTAAGTTTTTGGCAAAGGACTAAATTTGTTTGGCTGAATCAAATTTCAAAGAGACCCCTATCGCATCCCACTGTGTGAACATGTAATCAAGAAAATAGTGGGTAAAGAAGTTCTTCCTTGAGCAAAGTTGAGCCGATAAAAATAAGTTTTACATTTCTATTCTTATTATTCATCTCTAGAATATTACATCTTTAAGTTGTATATTTAAATTTACTCTTGGTTTGAGCCAGGAAATGTGTTCTTGCAATGCTGAAAGGTGAAATTACCTGAAAACTGCACACTAGGTTTAACAGCACAACTGAGCAGTGTTTGCTAATGCAGTAGTGTCCTACACTAGTCAGTTGTTAATTCCTTTCAGTGCAAAAGCATGTAATGACATTAGATCAAAAGCCAAATGTCTCTATCTCCAGGAAATCAAACATCAGCCACCCAAAACAAATAGCCTATCATTACTGTTCTATTTAGCACCGAACAAAATTTTGCTCTTGCTGCTTTAAAAAAGGTCCCCTGGAGTAAATGCTTCTACAACATACATAAATCATATCTTCCTCCAAGTAACCTAATGATGCTGAGGAGGTGGCATCATTAGGCTTCTAGACAATACTTTGCCTGACAAGGGATGAAAATACTTCCTAATATCAGAGCTGAGTAACAAGGGCAAGTAAATAACACTAAATGAGGGTCTAATTTATCCTCTTATGGAAAAATGGACTGGTGCTCTCAGAGTCTAATCCTGCTACCATCCAAGTCAATAGGACCATTGCTATTGATTTCAGTGAGAACACAATCAGGCCCTTACTGAGAAATAAGCCCTGTTTTGGGTTTGCCAATCTTTCTGCATGGGACTGGTATTGCTATTATTAAGGTTGCTCAACATTTTCCATTATAAGGCCCTTTATAACTTTGACTAACTGTTCAAGCTGAAATTTTCCATATCCTGTTGGGATGTGTGTTCTCGTAAATGTTTAGTGTCTAACGGGGGAGAATTTTTTTTTTTTGCATTTTATTGAGTGACTGTCAATGGAAGCTGGATGCCTAATTTTCCTCTGTACCTTTGAAAATCTCCCCAAACCTTTTTGTGTTACATTTCTAAACAGTGGTACTTTTTAATAACTCTCTCTCTCATATATAGTAAAAAAAAAAAAAAAAAAAAAAAACATTGCACCCAGAACACAATGCCTTGTTGGAAAATATTCATTATCAAAATGCTTCCTGGCTTTTACCTAGACTGTTCGAACATCTAATGTGCAATTATTTTCTCAAAGGAGGTACCAAATGGCATTAGACAGCATTAATACTTTGTGTTGATAATGTTTCATACTCCCTTAAAATGTAAGAGGGTTTATTAAAGGAGTCAGAAGCTGCTAATCTACATAAAATATAATTAGATATATTTGAGATTACAAAATGTACAGTCATTCTGTAGTTTTCTGAATATCTGAGTAATAGAAAGTTCTGCAGCACAGAATCTGTTTTTTTTTTTTTTTTTTTTTCAGGAAGTTTCATTGAAACATGAGGCCAAATCCTGTCCTCTGTTGCCTAGCTAACAGGCATTCTGACATTCTAAATTGACTAGTTTAGCATTGCTACAATGGGAAAGGGAGCATTCCCCCTCTCCCATTCCCTTGTGGGAAGGAAGACACGTGGATTTGAAGCCACACTGGCATTTTCCTACCAGCTCCAGTGCCCTATGAAAACTCTGAGGAAGGGGGATCCCATCTTCACAATGAAGCAAAAAGGGTCACTGCATCTAACAAAACAACACTACACCAAAAGATGGTTGGGGTTCCAGGCCTTGTTGGAGGGGACATCTGGGATTAATAGATCAATGGAAAATAGAGCTGTCAGAACTCTGATGTTTGGATGTGTTTTTTTAAATTTATATTTGTTTGTGTTTTTTCCAAATTGAGTTTCAGTTTTTTGCCAATACCAGATATCCCTTGTTGACTTTTCTCTCTTCTCATTGGTGTATTACCACTTGTGAATTTATTTGACATGCTATCTAGTTCTCTAACAAAGTTTCTGGACTTAACCCCAATGGGAACAGTTCAATACATTTCTATGGTCCAGTTTCAATCCAGGTGAAAGAGCTGATAATCAAAATAATCTGAATATTTTTTAAAAGTGTGATTAAATGAGTTTCGTGAATGTCCATATATTTACATCATCTACTACATAGATGTTCCAAACCCATTAAGTTTATAATTCTATCAAATTATATTGGTCAGGAATTACTTTTCTTCAACACATCCTTGCTACTGTTCATGATTTGTCATCTCTAATCCAGCAATACTAAAGATTTTATTGTAATGTCAAGTTATTATAGTATGAAATTCTATCTCCTTTTAACCTACATTGTCTTCTGGGTATTTTGTCTGCTTCCCAATAGTGTTTTATTTTTGTTTATAAGACTTTTGGGTAAGAATACAAATATTAGGAAATTTCAGGAATACTTGAGACAAAATGTCTCTCTTTATGGTTTCAGTGCTATTCTATATTTCTCAAGTATTAACACAACAAAGATTTCCTATTTTGTCCTCAACCAATGATAGTTTACATCTGACACTTAGAGGACTTTTCTGGACAAACTGCTTACATTTTTATGGCTCTCTATTTCTTTCTTTAGCCACTTTGTCAGATTTATTGAGTGTAAGAAAGAGACCCGAGGGAAATCACAAGTGCTCCCTGCTATAGAATATTTTCTTTACTGCCTGACACATTTGCTCAGGTCTCCTGCATGCTTCTGAATCCCTATGATCCCCCCCCCCCACCTCCCTCCCAGAAACTAGGAAAGGTGAAGGAAGCAAAGTTGGACTGAGAAGGGCAAGAGACAATAAGGGACAATATTCAGAGGCAACATGCAATTTACACCACTGTTGTGTTGGTTAAATTTGCAAGTTGGCGTAACTTGCTCTCATTTTGCTTTGCGGTTATGATCCTGTGTGTAAAATAAAAAAGCAGATTGGTGCCTACTGTAACTTACACCTGGTTATGTTTGGTCCCCCATACCTGCCATCTTTATTGGATTTTAGGCTATTTTCCCCATTTTGCCTTTTTTCAGGCACTGCTTTTCAGCACCTTTTTGGCACAGGCAAAGGTGCTAGGCACATTGGCAAAAGCATGCCCATGTATAAAAAATAGGTCATAATTTCTGCCTTAGGACTGCTTAGTTTAACTGTCTTACTGGCAATGTTGTAGGGCTTCTCAGCACTTAATATAACCAGATGCTATTTTGGATTCTCACTGAGCAGCCAGTAATCAGTGATAGCACATATAGTAGGTTCAGCACACGTTTTTTCCCATTTGTAATAGAAAACTGACAGATATGTGACATATTTAAATGGAGATGGACTTGGAAAAATATTCTTAAAATTGCAACCAATGTGATTGTTACACATTAGCCTTAAGCTGTAGAAAGAGAATGAGCCCATAATGGAAATAAAAGAAGGTTGACCTACTTGGCGTCTCATCATCTTATGGAAGTCCATTTGAAGTGAAAATGCTATGAAATAAATCAGTGCTACACACTGAATATTTGTCTAACCTTTGAAAATAGTGAACTCAGGCTTCTCATCTTGAAGTTTTCAGCTCTCCTCTCCCTTGAACAAATTTGTCTATATGTTGGTCTAGAGCAATTGTGTGTTTTGTTTTTGTTTCGGGGTTTTTTTTTTGGTTCAGAATTGAATGGGCTTTGAAATGTTGGTACCTCTAAGTCTGGCAACACGAGTGTGGGGTGTTGAAACCGTAAACAATCACTCTAAGGATACATCTACCCAGCAGCTGGGAGTGTGCTTCACAGCGTATGTAGACAGACACATGCTAGCTCTGCTCAAGCAAGTGTACTCAAAATAGCATTGTATTCTGGGACAACAAGGGCGGCAACTTGGGGCTAGCCACCTGAGTACAAACCTGCCCAGACCCCCTGGCAGCTAACCCAAATTGCTGCCTAATTTATCCCCTGGCTACACAGCTATTTTTATCATACTAGCTTGCACAGAGCTAGCATGTGTTTGTCTACTTGTGGTGGGAAGCATGCTCCCAGCTACAGGGTACTTTTAATTTAAATGCTCGGGGAATTTTCCTGGCCCTGCTGAAGTCTAGGGGCTTTGTAGGGAGGAGTGTGATCTGGACATTGCAGAAGTCAGTTACTTGCCAGACAGCCTATAATGAGGTGGGGAAAATTGTGTGTCTCTGTTTTTAGGGAGTAGCGCGTGCGCTCTCTCTCTCTCTCTCTCTTTTTTTATATATAAAATATGGTTTCTTCTGTGTTATCACTCTGAATTCTATGCAATAATGTAATGTTACATTGCAACCTTCCAGCAAGAATACCTTATGGTTTTGTGTAACTTCTCTATTTGCATGCCATGAAACGTAACAAGGATACTGCCATTTTTGGTGATAATACCTGTCTATTGTCCACCAGGAGCTAGACTGCAGCCATCCTATTCACTCCTTATAGGCCATTGGATTATAATGCGTGATTATGCATTTAAATTTGTTTTGTTAAATGCTTAAGATTCTATATGTCCTTGCCAATCCCCTGAGCCATTTAGTTTCTCTACACAAAAGAATTTAGCATGATAATATATCATGTTACTAATATATGATACCTGTAATGAGACAAGCCATCTTTGACCTTTTTAAATGACAAGCTTCAAAAGCTCAACATCCTTCTTTGATCTTTCAGATGAAGACAGTAAACTTGAAGGGGCCTACTTGTTCAAATATTGGCAGGTAATCTTAATGGAAAATGTCTTGCCTTTTGGAATCTTGCATTTAATTAATTCACATAATTATGCTAATGTGAATACAGCACTTTGAAGGTATAAAGCACTCTACAAGTGAATTGAAGCAGGTGTCAGTAACAAATTTTATAGTGAGGTTCTATATATTTTAAGGTTGCATAGCAGTTTCCCTGTTCTAGAACTCTTTGAATAGTGAAAATTTCAATCTGCAATCTTCAGTGCTTGTCCAAAGATGAAGGATTAATAGTCACACATAGCTCTTCCCATTAGTAGATCTGTAAGTGCTTTACAAAGGAAGTGAGCATTGTTACCCCATCTTACACTTGGGGAAACTGAGGCACAGAAGGGAAGTGATTTCCCCTCTGGTCAAACAGCACACACTGGTTGAGCTGAGAATAGGACCCAGGTCTCCTGAGCCACAGTCTAGTGCTGTGTCCACTAGGCCATAGGGTTACGGTGAATTTTAACTTTGAGTTCAGCCGTTTTTAAGTTACATGAGTAGCAAAAGCTATATTTTTTTCCCCATTACAAGACTATCCTTACAATATTATTTTCAACATCCCTTCCCTAGAATCAAAAATAGAGCTGGAAGCTCTCAATGAGGAGTGGTGCCTGTCCCTGTTCTAGAGGAAGTTAGTTTGATTTGATAGTTACCTATATTTGAAAATCCATGTATTGAGCATGTGCAGTAGATAGTAGTTTTTTTTTTTTTTTTTTTTTTAAGGGGTGGGGCACTGATCCTGCATTTGACTTCATCTGTGCTCTCAGAGAAAGAACCATTGAATTCAAGGGGGTCCTGCTACACAGTAAATTGCAGGATCAGGACATATGCTTTAAAGTGGTCTGAATGTATCACGTAGCTAAGTGTATCATGTGTAGCTAAGTTAGCCATGCAATAAATTCCATAGCCCATTTAGATATACCAAAGGGGCCAGGGCTGTTTTTCCGAGGCTTCAGGGAAACACAGGGTCTGTTTAAAAAAGCATCCTCCTGTTTCAGCATTCCCCATCATTTTGAGAAGCTGAATGACCTGCTTAGGCAGCACTGTAGTGCAATGTATTATGCCTTGGCCTATGAGCTAGAAGACTCAACTCTTTGCTGTGTCCCTTATTTGTTTTTTTTTATCTTCAACATGTCCATTGTCTTCCCATCTGTAAAATGAAGAAATTAGCACATGCTTTTCTTGCCCAGGAGGGCACTAGGATTTAATTTCCAATGTTGATACTTGAAAAAGATATATAACATTGTGGCTGGGTACCTCCTTTGCTTTGCTGGCCTCAGCATTTCTCCCTCTGAGGAGGCGGTGGGGGGGCTGGAGTTAAATCAGTCTGACTCCAGAGGGCTTTTCTCATCATTCTGGTTTTATTTTTCCCGGTTTACAAGCTGGGCATCAAGGTAGGCCCAAGAAGTTCTCTTAAGCAAAACAAACAGGGGAAAAACCCAAACTCTCAATGCAAACAAATACTTTTCCCTGTCCCTTCTCCGGGGCGTTGCCTTACTATGCTGGCTTCTAGTTGCCAGTCCTTCCCCAAGCAGTTCTTGACAGATTACTTTGGTATAACTTGTGTCCGTGAATAATCCACATCCCTGAGCAATTTCAACTATACCAACCTATACGCTTGTGTGGATGGCACTACGTTGACGGGACCGCTTCTCCTGAAGACATAGCTACCGCTTCTCATAGAGGCAGGAGTTAAGCCAATGGAAAAGCTCTCTCCAGTCAGTTTAGAGCATCTTCACCAGAAGCACTACAGCAGAGCAGCTGCATTGGTGCTGCTCTAGTATAGACATAGCCTTAGTTTCTTTCTCCCTAGGAAGGAGAGACAGCCTTCCATCCAGGGGAAACCTTTCCTTCCTGCTGCAGCTTGTCCCTCATCTCTCCACTTTCTCTCTCTCTCTCACCACAAGAGTTTTTTAAAAGTCACTGGCCTCTAGTTAACCTGAAAGAATCTATTTTCAGCTCATAGGAAACATGACCTTCACCATTCTAGAGCTGATATATCTGCCCTCCACCATACTTTTATATCTATCATCATTGACTTTGTCACTCCACATATAGTGTGTGTGTGTGTGTGTGTGTATATATATATATATATATATATATATGACTTGCAAGAATTCATCTTTGATATCTGTCAATTATATTTTTACCAATTTAAATATTCACAGCGATGGGAAATTCTTGGGAGATGGTTAGACCATTATTTTGTGACCATAGACATTAAGATTCAGTATCTTAGAGCTTTATAAACTGACACAAATTGTCAACATGGTGAAATATGCAAAGTAAATATGCTTAAATCAACATTTCATACCTATTTTTTCTATTTATTTGCTAGTCCATTTGTAAGAAGCCTAATTCAATCAATGGTCGCAAGGTTTGACCAAATTCTCAGGCAGCTTTTTGTCTTACTTTGCCAATCTATAAAATAGGATTCCTTGATGGAAACAGTTTTCATCTGTTTGTGCAGTGAAATAGATGTTTACTGACATTTGCCGATAATCTAATCTTTCCAAACCTACATATATGAAGTATTTCTTGGTCTGCAACTTGGAGAAGCAAAGAACACTAAATAATAGAACTGTGTGAATTTTAGTCCAGTAAATAGTAAACTTTCCAGTGAATTTTTTTTTTTTAAAGGCAGTAAAACTGTTAGATTTTGGAGACTGGTTTTGGCTGTAAAATAATTCAGAAACATCAAAACATTTTGTTTAACAGGAAGGAAATTTTGCAGTTTTCCATTTTGGCGAGAATCCAAAAAAAATCTGGTTTAGTCCAAATTAAACGTTGTTTTTGTTGTTGTTGTTTTTTGTTTTTTCTTCAGATTTTTTTCAGTTTGCTGGCTCTACAAAACAGGGAATAAGTTTTTTGTTCTTGTTTATCTTTGACCTGCTGCCCTCCTTGCAGATAGGAGAGTCTGGAGATTTATGATTAAACAAGGGATTTTTTTGATGGAGGGGAAGAAAATTGATTTTTGCTGTTGTGAATCAGTTTGACAATTGATATGAGCTTGCCCTCAATAGAGGGCATCTCCACAGAATTTGCCTGTTCCTCAAAATGATTCCTAGTGGCGATTAGCATCCGTTTTACACTGAGTTTAAGCCAGCCTGCTTTCATCCAGGTCTTTATGTCTGTCAAACACAGGAAAGGACAAACTAACAGCTTTATTTCTGTTAGATAAAACAGAAACCTAGAGCTGAGTGTCCTCTATGTAAATATAATCCTATCTATAGCCCATACTGCCTCAGTCTTCCACAACAGATCTTTCAAATGTTGAACAGGAAAGGTGGTAGAATGGAGTCCCACATTGCTACTTCCAGAAGGATTTTAGCTGTGGTCACATATGGATAATGTGGGAAAGATCTCTGGGAATGGACAGAGCCACTTGCACTGTTTCTCTCAGCTGTGGCTACAGCATCTTGTCTCTTATAGGCATCATTAGAACTAGTTTAAGAAACTGCCTGCTGCTTTGGTTATGATTTGATTACATTATTAGATATCAGGAAAGAAATAGGGACATAAAAGCTAGGACAAAACATGATTCTTCCCTATATCCATTACATTGAAAATACTAAGGAGCTAGTCATGTGTTCCTTACTACATGGATGTTTTGCTTGAATAAAGACTAAGACATGTAGGACTGGGCCCTAAATGAGAAAATTCCCATCTCATCCTGGAGATCAGTATGGGCTTTTTTTTTTTTTTTTTTTTTTTTTTTTTAAGTAAAACCAAGGACTGTGTTCAGCATTTTATTTTATAAAGTTTCAGAATGTCTCTTGATGTGGAAGGATTTCTGATCAGTATGCTTGGAGGTATGAATGCTCAACCATCCCTCTTCAGGAATTGCAAAAGGCATAGAGAGAGATTCCAGCTAGTGACAAACATTCCCTCTTCAGAGAGAGAATAATTTCCTCAACACCGGTTCAAAGCAAATGAAGAAACTGTGGTAAAAAAGGTCTGGTGTATATTCCCTACCACCCCTCAAAATCCATGAACCAGTGGCACCTCTCTTTAAAGGGGGAAATATTTTTAGTTTTCAAATGCTATTGAAGAATTTTAATGAGTGACAGGAGGAACACATTTAAAAGGGCCAACAAATGGCAACCATCCTGCAAACACAATTTTAAAGCAATAAATTGTCATGATGATGACAGACTGGTCAATCAAGAAACCTCCTTTTGCTAATTTTAAGCTGGCTTCTGGGCAGCTGGGTTATGGCCAATACACTTATTTTATTGTATTGATTGCTTTCCTCTGGAAACACATATATTGAATATCTATTCACCACCAATTGCATCAAAGATTCCCAATGGACTTCAGTCCTCTCTCCATGTCTGTCTTTCCAAAGCCATTGTGTGCATGTTTCACAAAAACTTGCAGTTTTGACATTTGTTTTTTGTTCCAATGTGGAATGAAAACAAAACCTTTCAAACTCTTGCACCACCCACTCCCAAATAGCCAATAGTCTGATGGTTAGGGCAACATCTGGCATGTGGGAGATCAGATTCAAGTCCTTGTTAGCTTGGTTGTTGCTACGTCTAAAAGTTGTATCTTGGTACAGGCGATCAGAGATGAAGAATCCTATTCTCCAGACTATGTGGCTGCTACTGGCTTATGTCCTGGTTTTGTGCAGTGATTTGAACCAGAGTCTCCAACTTCCCAGGTGACTGACTGCTGGCTATCCTCTCACCAGAAATTATATCCCATACCTGAGAAATCATTTTGCTGAAACTTTTGTCAGCTGGTAAATTCCTATAAATGTTTGGATTTTGACAAATTGGCATTTTATGATGGTGTGGGAGGGATAGCTCAATGGCTTGAACATTGGCCTGCTAAACCCAGGATTGTGAGATCAATCCTTAAAGGGGCCACTTAGGGATCTGGGGCAAAAATCTGTCTGGGGATTGGTCCTGCTTTGAGCAGGGGGTTGGACTAGATGACCTCCTGAGGTCTCTTCCAACCCTGATATTCTATGAACCTGCCCCAAAACGAGCCATTAGATGTAGTGACAACCAAGCCCACAGTAGGTATTCCAGCCACCAGATGTCATCACATGAGCATGTACTCAATAAGTGCTTGAATTGTGTCCTGAAAAGATTAAAGACGGCACATTCTATTAGCTTCTTGTCAGTATTCTAGGAGTCTGGGATGGAGTGTCCACCCCACACAATGCCTGAAGGGGTTCAGGAGGCTAGGTCGACTAACTAACCACCGAGGCAGCACCTAGAGGAAGAACCAGGGAGCAATGAAGAATAATTAAAGAGGAAACTCAGCTGGACAGGAACAGGAGAGGCCCATACAAAGATCAGGTGCTGAGAGTAGAGCACCCTGTGACAGGATCACAGCTGCCTGTGTGAAATATCTGACAGGAAGTTTTGTAATGACTAAATTGAGTATCCTGACAAAAGTGGATCAACGTTCGTTAGCCATGGTGGGGAATGGGTATTGTTTAGTTAATCTGCATGGAAATGTTTCTGCTACAAACTGTAACAGAAAATATTTGGTTTAAAATGTTTGTTATATGGGCCAATGGCCATATCCACCTTTATAATTATCACTGAATATGATCCTCTTTAGTATGTGTGTGTTTGCTAATTCAGAGACAGCCAAGCAGAAAATGTAACTTTCTCCACTAGTAGCAAAATACTGTTTCTGCAGTTGAGGGAGGCTGCTGCTGAAAGCTTAATCTATATTTAAATGCAACAAATGTGAAATGTATTATAGAGCTGTGTATAATTTTTCAGCTGGAACTTTTTTTGCTGAAAAATGCATGTTCTGTAACTCTTGTGAATTCTAGTCAATTTAAGCAAATTTTCAGTTGTGAGAAATGAAAAAATCAATTGTTTCATTTTTGACGTTTTCAAAACAAAGCATTTTGGCTTTTTTTAATTCCAAATGACTTAATTTTGATTTCAATTTTTAAAATGTGTTTTTGTTAAAGCTCAGATGAAACAAAACATTTCATTTGGGGTGAAACAAAATGTTTGACCTAAAATGAATCTTTAAAACAACAACAAATCAAACTGCTAGTGAACCAAAAATTTATCAAGCACATGCTCAGGTGCTTTAATCACATACTTAAAATGCTATATCAAATGGGAACCCAAATTCTGCAGAAGATGAGCAGCACCAGAATAGTACTGGTGTGTCATACCTCTGAATACTAGCTCAGTTAATCTCCTGATTATTAAATACTTCTATATATGGCAGGTATAGCTTGGCTATGTCTCTTCTTTAACAGCCACTTGCAACTAGGCCTGTTCAGGACATCACAAGATTGATGTTGCGCTCCCCACCCTCAAAACAGAGAAAGACGTGACTTTGGTATAATATTCCTGTAATGCCTCCTCCCTGCTTTTTTGTCAAAATTATCTGTTAAATATTATGGTTGCATGATTTATATACAATACTAAGGAAAAAAATCAAGCACAAGAAGAATAAACATTTGCATTTTAACACCATATATAACACTTAAAATTAACATTTAAAATAACATTGTCTTATAGAGATGCTCTGCTCTGTTTTCGAAGTCAAAGAAAGCTACTGGAGACAAGTTGTTCTGTGAATTACTAATTGTTAGATTCTCTGGGATCTCAGAGTAATAGTATTTTACTTATTGGCATTCCCATGTGAAATTTCATGATGCATGTTATAGTAATTTACAGAGTAACCAGGGTCGTCAGGGAAAATATTGGAATTTAATTGTGAGAGGAATTGGTAGTTTAGGACATTCATTATGAAAACAAAGACTTTAGCCAAATTCTGTGGTTATGTGAAATCCTACTGATTTCACTTGGAATGCATGGGACTGTGATTTTTACTCTATTGGGAACTGTAGTAACTCTCATAATTATATAATAGCAGTGTGTAGTTAATGGAGTTTCCTGTGTTGTAACGGGAATTTTTTTTCTTGTTTTTTATACGTTTATACAAATAACCCTTAACATTCAGAAAGGCATTACTGTGTATATTGTGATATGATACAAGAATAGTATACTGCAAAGTTAAGTTCCTATGTAATTCAAAAGTGAATTTGGTGTATGTAGAATATGGGATATTTTTGAACTTGAAACTAAATCTTTAAACAAAGAGTTAATCTGCTTCATGTTGACTCATAAATTTTAAAAGTGCCTGTCATCCTGAATCATGTACTTGCATAGTCAATTTTGCTTATGCTCTGAAGTTACATAGCACTCAGCTATCTCTTTATAGTATAAAAACTTGTTATAAATTAAATACGACTAAGAGTGAATCAGAATGTCTGGAGGGACAATTTCCCCCATACCCTCAAGATGAGGTCCAAATAGTATTTCAGGCTTATTCCAATTCTGGTTTTAGTCTTAGTTTTCAGGCACGTCTCACTAAAGTAATTTTAGTTCCTGTTTCCAAAGCACGTGATCATATAGCTTCTTGAATACTTGCATTCTGCTTATGTTGCTTAATAGTTAAATGTGGATCTGACCTATATGTTGTTCATGCTTCGTGTATGCCTAGATTGTGGTTTACAAAAGAGTCTAAGGGTTTGTCTACACTACGAAATTAGGTCGATTTAATAGAAGTCGATTTTTTAGAAATCGATTTGATAGTCGATTGTGTGTCCCCACTAAGCACATTAAGTTGGCGGTGTGTGTCCACAGTACTGAGGCTAGCATTGACTTTCGGAGCATTGCGCTCTGGTAGCTATCCCACAGTTCCCGCAGTCTCCGCCACCCATTGGAATTCTGGGTTGAGCTCCCAATGCCTGATGGGGCAAAAACATTGTTGCAGGTGGTTCTGGCTACATGTTGTCAGGCCCCCCACTTCCTTCCTCCCTCCCTCCCTCCCTCCATGAAAGCAACGGCAAAAAATCGTTTCTTGCCTTTTTTCCTGGGTTACCCGTGCAGACAACATACCACGGCAAGCATGGAGCCCACTCAGCTCACAGTCACCGTATGTCTCCTGGGTGCTGCTGGCAGATGTGGTACTGCAGTGCTACACAGCAGCATTGCCTTACCTTGCGGATGACAGATGGTAGAATACAACTGCTACCGTCGTCGTCGTTCCATGGGTGCTCCTGGCCGACCTCTGTTAGGTTGGTCGGAGGTGCCTGGACAAAATTGAGAACTCCAGGTCATTCTCAAGTTTCATCTAATGGAGATTCAGTCCTGCCTGGAATATCATGCCAGCTGGAGGCTTCTGCCTCAGGCTGCTCTCCCAGTTGGCAGCACCACGCGGTCGTGCCTACCCCTTGCTCCCAGGGCTCATGAAGCCTGGACAGTATGGAGCAGTTCAACTATAGGCTGAGCAAGTGCATAATTGTGGTAGAATGTGCGTTTGGACGTTTAAAAGCTCGCTGGTGCAGTTTACTGACTCGGTTAGGCCTCAGCGAAATCAATATTCCCATTGTTATTACTGCTTGCTGTGTGCTCCACAATATCTGCGAGAGTAAGAGGGAGATGTTTATGGCAGGGTGGGAGGTTGAGGCAAATCACCTGGCCGCTGATTACATGCAGCCAGACACCAGGAGGTTAGAAGAACACAGCAGGGCGCACTGTGCATCAGAGAAGCTTTAAAAACCAGTTTCATGACTGGCCAGGCTACGGTGTGAAAGTTCTGTTTGTTTCTCCTTGATGAAAACCCGCCCCCTTGGTTCACTCTACTTCCCTGTAAGCCAACCGCCCTCCCCTCCCCCTTTTGATCTCCACTTGCAGAGGCAATAAAGTCATCGTTGTTTCAAATTCATGCATTCTTTATTAATTCGTCACACAAATGGGGGGATAACTGCCAAGGTAGCCCGGGAGGGGTGGGAGAGGAGGGAAGCACAGGGGTGGGGTAATTGTAGGGGCACCCCCTAGAATGGCATGCAGCTCATCATAGAAGCAGCATGTCTGACCCGGAGCAGCCGTTTGCCTGTCTGGTTCTTTGGTAGGCTTCACACGGCACTCCTGCGGGTCCCTGTTATAACCTCTGTCCTTCATGCCCTTGGATATCTTTTTTTTTTTTTTTTTTTTTTTTCCAAATATTCTGGCATTTTTTCTTTTGGAACAAAGTTCGGATAGCACAGATTCATCTCCCCATACAGTGATCAGATGCAGTTCCTCCCGTTCGGTCTATGCTGGAGCTCTCTTGCGATTCTGGGACTCCATTGTCACCTGTGCTGATGAGCTCTGCATGGTCACCTGTGCTGATCAGCTCGCCATGCTGGCCAAACAGGAAATGAAATTCAAAAGTTCACAGGGCTTTTCCTGACTACCTGGCCAATGCATCTGCGTTGAGAGTGCTGTCCAGAGCAGTCACAATGGAGCACTCTGGGATAGGTCCCACAGGCCAATACCATCGAATTGCGTCCACACTACCCCAAATTCGACCCAGCAGGGTCGATTTCAGCACTAATCCCCTTGTCGGGGAGGAGCACAGAAATCGATGTTAAGAGCCCTTTAAGTTGACAAAAATGGCTTCATCGTGTGAATGGGTGCAGGGTTAAATCGATCTAACGCTGCTAAATTCGACCTAAGCTTGTAGTGTAGGTCAGGGCTAAGGGAGTTAGGCACTCAGCTCCTGTTGCTAGACAATGAGAAATCCGAACACCCACCAGAGCATGTCACTTACAATTAAAAAAAAAAAAAAAACAACCCTCTGTCCTTTTCAGTGACATTAGTTGTTGATAAATAAATGCTTCTACAATGGGTTTTGGGGCCCATCTAGTAAAATATCCAGACAGTTTCTAATTACCATTCAATTTTTTCTGTTTAAATTCCTTCTCCTGGGTGATCTGGTTCAATTGTTCCTAAATTTGTTTCCAACAAGCGCACACACTACAGGTGTGCACTTCATTCTATTTGCACACAGCAAATCACTTGCACCTAAGCAAACACACACTTTTTTTGTTCCCCCCCACCACCCCTCTTTATCTGTCAAGATGAGGTGTAAGAGATAATTCCCCTGTGTTGGATGCAACACTTCTTGAGTTAAGAAATGTTCATCTATTATTTTTTTTTTTTATTATTTTTTTTAGAAATTCAGAGGATACTGTACTACTGGCAGCATGATGCCTTCAGCATATGTCTCACAGATTAAAGACCCCTATGATAACAGAGCTTCTTTTCCTACATAATATAGAGAGGTGCTAAGGAGATAGTCATTCTGTTCTCTAGTGTGATTTAGTGGTCCTTTTGCAGACAGTAAATAGCAAGTCAGCTTGTACTTTATCTGTTTGAACAGTGATCCATTAACATTCAAGATCCCTTATTTCCAGGTTGTCAGTGACTCAAATAGGTAATACCATTTCCCCCCTCCCCCAGCCCCGAGTGCCACTCCCCTGAGCATTCTAAGGCTGTAATGCTAAGCCAGCTGCTGAAACTCCAAAGCTGGGAGGCCTCTGTTCCAAGGCCTGTGGTGTGTGGTGCGAGCTGGGGAAAACCCAAATCTCACCAAGAGAATGGGAATTCTGTTCACACAATACTCTGGAACATAAAGAATATATTGAGGCTTAGTTTGCAAGAAAGGGCAGTTACTTCCAGAACTCTGTGGATCTGGGAGACCTAATAGCCTTCAGTATTTATAACCCTAGCAAGAACAACTTAACTCTTGCTGTCCAAAGACAAACTTCTATAGAGGCTGCTAGACATGAGTTTTGATGGTGGACTATTCACTAGCAGAACTAACAACCAGTTCCTGATTCCCTGATAATATATCAGGACTGATGGGAGGCAAATATTTTCAAAGGAGACTTTATGCATCAGCACCTGGTCTCCAGAGGAACATGAAGCTTTTTACCACCCAGTTAAGATCCTTCCATGGGTGATCCACCACTAATGGTCTGTGAATTAATCCACGCTCATTGCAGCAGAAACTCAGGCCATGACTAAGATGGCAGTTGAGAAAAGCTACCACTGTTTATTGCATCTTACTTAACACAGGCAAGCAACTTAGATGGGGAAGAGGTAGAAATGTTTATACTTTTTCTTAGAGTTCCTCCACTTTTTAGCTGAAACTATTTATTTAGTCAAATTCATAAACAGTTCTAGTGAACCCAAAAGTGCATTTTCAAGCAAAAATTTACCGTACTTGTTGAAAAACTTATGCCCACCTCTAATTTTATGTTAATTCTTTTAATATCCTTTTCCTCAAAATTACTCCAAATGTTACCTCAACTGGTTGCCACTGGGAAGCAGTTGCAAGTTTACTAGCTCTCTGAAGAACTCTATTGTTTTCACTTGGAGTTTCGTGTGTGGACGTTTGTAGAATCAAACCTTGAATTGTGTATAACACTTTTGAGCCTGTGCCTAGGCATGTGAGAGTCTCCTGAACAGAGCAATACGTCCACATTAGTTTTTTACAAGTACCTAAGGTCTAAAATGAAATGTATACTTGGTTCAGAATTCATTTTAACCAAGGAATGACAAAACATCTGATGCAGACCTATGCTTTATTTTCCCCTGGGCTGATTTTCCTGGAACCAAAATCTTTCAATGTAGCAAACCTTATTATTTCATTTAAAAAAAAATATTTTCAGTCAGAAAGAAGTACTTCTTACATTTGTGATAGTATTACATTCCAGTTTCAAGCTTCATACTTAGTGTTTGTATGCTACTTTCTCTTTCTCTAGCTTCAGTTCAAAATCTCATCTTTCCATAGTCTGAATACAAACTTCTTTATATTATAGTTAACACATTGAAATTTTAATGTCAACTATCTCAGCTTTAAGGAGTGTGGCACAAAATCATTTTTCTTGTATTGTTGCCTCACCACTGATTTTTTTTTTTTTTTTTTTTTATAATTGTGGTTACTTAAACATATTTATCAACTTTAACACAACTTTTAATGTGTTACTCTTGTATCACCTTCATTTCTATGATTTGTCAAAAACCAGTATGAATTGCATAGTAATATGCCCTATCCCTATGAAAAGACATTGTTCTACTGTGGAGACCGTTGTACCATACATTACTTCACATATAGTAAAAGTTATGGGTGAGCTATTTCTTTGTTCTAGAGTAAAAATGTTGGGTTAAATTGATTTAACAGATGACAAAGACTTTTAATAGACTATATATAGTCAAATAACTATTGGGGCCCAATTCTTCTAACTTATCCACAGGAGAAGTAATGCAATGTTTTCAGCTGGAAATGTAATTTTTTGTTAATAGTATCTTTCTGATGCCATGAGTGGTCCACATTTTGCTAAGACTAACCAGTGTTAAGCACGATGTTCTGTAGATATTACTTGTGGGGGTGGGCCCTTGCACTCTGACCCTGCAAGTTCTGACTGCACTGCAAACACTTCTTACTGTGCATATGATGAGATACTGTTCTGCACTTTGTGACCCAGAAACCTCTTGATGCCAACTGGCAGAAGGCGATACATAGGATGTTCCTGGGATCTCCTAGCTGGTCAATTGTATAGTTAATTGCTTGACCACACTTTGGTTCAGTATGAAATATATTCAAGAGACCAAATAACCAGTGTCAAGTTTATTGCTAGAAGTCAATAATAGTATAGTACAGAAAGAAAGATTCAGTTTCTGGGAAGCTGTCTCATGCAGCCATGTTGCATTCACCTTACACAGAAGGTCCAGTCCCAAAGTTACACATTTTAGGTGGGAGTATTTATAAGATTTTACTAGTTACAAAACTCTCTACATGTCACTAAAATCCAACTCATCAGTTCATCCCACTCCCTTAAGTTGTTCTGTATCTTTCTTTATCGTTGTTTTGGATACTAGCATTTCAGGTACTGGTCCATGAAGGTACCTCCCCAGCTTGTACCAAGGCAGAACATTAATATATTCTGTCTTTGGAAAGCTTCTCATTTTTTAATTCCAAAGATGACTTCAGCTTTGCAAAGTGTTGTGGAATACTCAGCACAGGCTGAGTGAACAGGTTTATAAAAAGACAAAGGCCAATTCATGCCATGTAAATGCTAGCAATGTGTATACACACTATAATGTTATATTGCAATTGTGTGCTTAATATATGTTGTACTAGATTCTGGGATGTAATCCAGGCTCATGAAGGGTTGTCACTACCTGCCTTGAAATCCTGGATGCCTCACAATGCTTTGCTGCTTTAGCTCCCAATCTAGGCAGCTCATAAACAGCATGCACTTCACAATGTCTGTGTATAGCTGCAGCCTGCCAACTACACACCAGCCACTCTGGCTTCCAGCAGCCCTGATTACTGAGTGCCGGGTGACCCCAACTAGGGTGACCAGATGTCCAGATTTTATCGGGACTGTCCCGATATTTGCTGATTTGTCCCACGTCCTGACCTACCTTCGGTCGGGACGTCTGGCACAGGCGGAGCCTGGAGGGGGCTTGCGCTCCCCAGAAGAGACCGAGCAGAGGCAAGCTCGCCGCCTGGCTGCAGGCAGCACTGGGGTCAGGCAAGCTGAGCGGCGCCCCGACCCGCAGGGCAGCGCTAGCAAGCTGCTCTGTCTCGCAGGGCCCGGCTGCCGCTGCGGGAGGTGCTGCGAGGTGCAGAGGTGTTAAACTCCCCACCCTCTGGTTATCTGGTGGGCTGGGGACACAGTGCTCCACTCTCCAGCCAGGTAACAGCTGCTCTCACAGCCTCTGCCTCTTCCCCTTCCATGTGTGGGGTCAGCGAGAGAGACACGAAGTGAAGATCTGTGTCCATCAGTGGACGAGAGCGGTTACGTGGGAGAGTTTGTTTGTTTGTCCCATTCGCAGTGTGGGCCCAGCTGCTGCAGGGCTCTCCAAGTCACCCGCTTATTGTCGGCACCTTGAAAGACTCAAGTTGGCAACATAAGCCGATGCAGGGGAGCCCGCCCCGCCCCTGCAGGGACTGACCATGGTGGAGATGAGCCTCCCTCCCAGACAAGCAGCGCTTCCCCTTTAAGAGGCCTGCTTGGCTTGGCAGCATCCCCTCCCCTTCCTGCAAAGCCTGCGAGTGCGATTCGGACGCAGAGTTGCCGCCAGAGTCTGGGCTGGCCTGGAGCGATGGGCAGCCGGGACCAGGCTGTGGCGGTACCTGGAGGCTAGTCACCGTTTGTGTTTTTGTGTTTTTTTTTTTTTGTTTTTTTTTTTTTTATTTTATTTTATTTATTCCCCCCCCTCGCCCCCCTTGCATCCCAATATTTCCCCTGTGTGATCTGCTCACCTTAACCCCAACACACACCCAGTCCCCAGTTTTCCCCAAAAGCTGTGATGTGCACTGCCTAGCCTTCTCCTGGACAGTTTGGATATTAAAGGTCTGTTGCCCCATAGGTGGTCAATATTCAACAGTGCACTACTTCAATTGGAGTTGCCAAACAATTCCATTTAAACACAACACTGAATTAGTTTTGATTTTTGAAATAAAACCAGTTTATTTAACTACAAAGAGATTTTTAAGTGAGTACATGTATCGGGCATTAAAGTCTGCAATGGTTACAAGCAGGGCCGCCTCCAGGCACCAGCATAGCAAGCTGGTGCTTGGGGCGGAACATGGAAGGGGGCAGCACCTCCAGCTCTTTAGCGGCTGGTCCCTCTCGGCGGGAAGGACCTGCCGCCAAATTGCCGCTGAAGAATGAAGTGGCGGCGGTAGAGTCGTGGCAGAAGTGCCGCAGATCGCGATTGCGGCTTTTATTTTTTATTTATTTATTTATTTTTTGGCTGCTTGGGGCGGCAAAAACCCTGGAGCTGGCCCTGGTTGCAAGAAAGTTTCTAGTAACTAAAACTTAACAAACCAGTCTTGGTTCAAAGTAACGTTCTTACCACATGCTCCCAGTAATGTAGCTAACCAAAGATTTCTTCTGAGGAGTACCCCTCAAAGCAAAGCTTATTCAAACAGTGAAAAAGGAGCTGTGGAGTGCAGGGGTGAAGGTGCTCCTATGCTCTTTCTACTTCCCTGTGTATGCTGAAATGCAAAATTGTCTTGTCTCCCTCTTGCTGTCTCAAGGACCTTGTCTATGACTTGTATGTAAATTGAGGTAAACATACATTCCTTTGTTTAAGATAGCCCTTCTTCACCACTCTTGCCTAATTGGGGCTAAGTGGGTTTGAATATGTGCTATCAAAATGATACAGGGGGGATTCATAACTTTACTGTAATGCTCTTACATACATTTCACCATATTATTGACCAGTCAGTTTTTATTTTTCAAATGATACCTCACAAGGCATATATTTTTTACAAAAAAAATTTAGTGTAATTCATTCATAAGAATACATATTCATGATGTGATATTGAGAGAGACTGTGTGTGTGTGTGTGTGTGTGAGAGAGAGAGAGAGAGAGAGAGAGAGAGAGATTAACCTGGAATCTATTGGTCAACACCCTGTATCAGATATAGGCATATTAAATTCATCAAAGGATAGCATGTAAGATCTCTATCAAGAGCCAGTAGCCTACTGGTCATCATAATCACTATGAAATGTATGTACAGATAATATTTAAGGAGTTACGTATGTATTCTGGAAACTATGTTCTCAAAGCCTTGGGGTTAGAGCAGGTAACCGAGAAGTGACATGTCTTAAACAGGTTCCTTTCAAGCATTAGATAACTGATGCTTATCTCTATCTGGTCATGTATATATTGGGCATTGCATGTCTCAGAATGCAGGCCCATTTGCATACTGAGCCTGATAGCAGTTGAAAAATTGCAAAATCTACAAGAGAAAATCTACAGGAAGAAATAAACAGCAGGTGTGGCTCCTATTTACGAGTACAGATTGTGGGAGTATATCTGAATGTGCAGAGGTACCCTCTGGATCCTTCACTTGAGAGACAAACTGGCAGTGTGGTTTGTCTAATGGAAAAAGGGATCACAGCCTACAGGGCTGGCAAGCACTGGTGGGCAACACTTTATTAGACATGAGTATCTAGTTAATGAATTCCAGGCTCTAGAATGTATGTTATGATTTTGTTTTTATATCTAAGCATTTGTTTTCAATACATCTACTTGCTATCAGTCAAAGCTTTCTACTTCGTTAAATGAACTTTTATTTGTTTTCACTATGAACTTATCTAAGTGCTGTGTGTTAAATGGAGTGGTGATGTGAGATGTAACTGGTTAGCTGGTGTGTATTTTTCCTTTGGGAGCAGTGAACCTCTGCACACTGAGGGTTCAGTGGTAAAGGGTCTGGATGCTCTAGGAAGAGGCTCCAGGGGTTGGAGTGTGCCTAACACTAACTTGTAGAGAGAGTAGGCCTGCTTGTTTTGCCCAGGACTAGTGGTGATGGGGGGCTAACAACTGGCAGGCATAGACAAGACTTCCTGATGTAAGAGTAGGTGGCTGTGAGGTACCTCAGAACCCTGGATACCCCTGGGAAGCATCACATACAGCGAAAAACTCAGCCTAGGGATTGGCGGGACCTGATATAGCTTCAAACCATCTCTTTTGCCCTCCCAGTCCTGGCTTTCTCTGGGACCTCTGGCATAATTTAAATCTCTAGGACTTTCAGCAGCCTCCATGGCCTGCCCTGTGAGCTCCAACACTGCAGTGTAGTGTGCTGCTGTCTACACCAAGGAGACCTCTGAAGGCAGCTATATGACTGTCTTTGGCAGTGCTACAACCAGGGGAATACTCCCACAGCTGGAATTGGGCTTTTAAGGTCCTTTCATGCTGGTCTAGCTCTTTTACATGTTGTCATGGGTCTGGAGCAGGGGTGACAATCTCACCCAAAGCATGTCCTCTGGAGCGGTGGCCAAAGCATGTAGGGGCATACGAATCTTTAGTGCATCTGGCACATATATATCTTGCAACGCCAGCTACAACAGTGCCATGTGAACACCTGTTCTAACTTTCAGGAAACATTGTAAACAACAAGTGGGCAGCATTATCTCCTGCAAATATAAACAAACATGTTTGTCTGAGTAATTGGCTGCACAAGAAGTAGGACTGAGTGGGCTTGTAGACTCTAAAGTTTTAAATTGTTTTGTTTTTTAATGCAGTTATGTAACAAAAAAAACTACATTTGTAAATTGCACTTTCATGATAAAGAGATTGCACTACAGTACTTGTATTAAATGAATTGAAAAATACTATTTTTGTTTTTACAGTGCAAATATTTATAATAAAAATAAATACAAAGTGAGCACTGTCCACTTTGTATTCTGTTATAATTGAAATCCAATATATTTGAAAATGTGGAAAGCATACCATTTATATAAATATTTTTGTATTCTATTATTATTTGACAGCGCGATTAATCATGATTAATTTTTTTACTTGCTTGACAGCCCTAGTTTTTTATCTGAAAATTTTGCCACATCCCTGTTTATCCCGTTTTCAGATCACTTATGACTATGTACTGGGAACCGTCCTTGGGGGACCTTGCTATTTACTTCTCTACACTGTGAAAACTGACCATTTATTCCAGCCCTTTGTTTCCTGTTCTTAAACGAGTTACTGATGCATGAACGGACCTTCTCTCTTACCCCATGATTGCCTACTTTTGCTTAAGCGCCTTTAGTGAGGGACCTTGTCAAAGGCTTTCTAAAAGTCCAAGTACATTATATCCACTGGATCACCCTTGTGTACATGTTTGCCCTCAAAGAATTCTAATAGAGTGGTAAGGCATGACTTTCCTTTCCAAAAGCCCTGTTCACTCTTTCCCCTCCCCCCCAACAAATCATGTTTATCTGTGTCTAATTCTATTCTTTACATAGTTTCAACTAATTTGTCTTTTACTGAAGTTTAGATTAACTGGCTTGTAATTGCTAGGATGGCCTCTGGAGCCTCTTTTTAAAAATCGGTGCTATATTCGCTATCCACCAGTCATCTGGTACAGAGGCTAATTTAAGTGATGGGTTACATACCATAGTTAGTAGTTCTGAAGAAACTGGATATGACATTGAACAACTCTTGGGTGAATATCATCTGGTCCTGGTGACTTATTACTGTTCAAGCCACCTCTACTGAGACTTCAGTGTGGGACAGTTCCTCAGATTTGTCATCTAAAAATAATGGCTCAGGTGTGGGAATCTCTCACATCCTGTGCAGTGAAGACCAATGCAAAGAATTAATTTAGCTTTTCACCAATGGCCTTTTCTTCCTTGAGTGCTCCTTTAGCATCTCAATTGTCCATTGGCCCCACTAATTTGTTTGGCAGGCTTCTTGCTTCTGATATTTTTTTGTGTCTCTTGCTAGTTGCTCTTCAAATTCTTTTTTGGCCTGTGTAATTATACTTAAAATTCTAGAAAGTCAAGTGTAAATTTATTTATTTTCCTCAGTAGTATTTGACTTACAATTAGCAACAAAAAGACAATTTTTTTTTGAAAATTGGATCATTCACTGCTGCACTGTTTTGTTGGTTTGCTTCCCTTTTTGTGGAGGAGGGTGTGAGCATATAATGTGAACCTCTATTATGGTATTTTTTTAAAAAAAGTTTCCATGCAGCTTGCAAGCATTTAGCTCTTGTGAGTGTTTCTTTAAATTTTCCACTTAATTAGCACTGCTGTTTTTGTGTAGCTCCCCTTTTTGACATTGTATGCTACTATTGTAGGTGTCTTTACTTCAGCCACTCTGGTCACAAGAGCCCATACTTTGTCTGTGAGGGCCGTGAGCTGCTTGCACTGAATGCACACACATGCCAGCTGCCCACAATGTGAATAATCATATACGCTTCATTCAGTGCAATAAACTGGATTAAACCCCATTCTGCTGCTGAACTGCTGCCTGCATTACCTTTATTTTTGTCAAGATTTTGGGGGGTGGGAGGGAATGGCTTTTTTGGAGGGGGAGTTGAGACTGGAGGGCTTTATTGGCTTAAGCTTAGAGAAGGTTTGTTAGATCTGTCTGTCTCTGTTCTGTCACAAAATTCCCCTATTCACGAGTTCCTCTAGTCACTTAAGGGTTTGAAAAGACAGCTCCTGTTCTCCCTGAGTTAGCCCTACCTCCTTGTCATGTTCTATTACAACTTACTGTTCATATAGTACCAACAATATATTAGGTGACTTTTTACAATATTTTGCATATTGAAAACAATGTAGGTTTATTGTACACAATGGAAACTAGTAAGGAAATTAAACCTATACATTTACTTGACATTGCCCTTTACACGGAGATCTAAAGATCAATATCAAATTAGCTCACTTGTTTTCAGTCACATGAGCATGATAATGATTTGCATGCAGAGTGAATTAGAATTACAGTCATTACTATGAAGTTCAATTGTCTTTTACTTTTTTCTTTCTAAAGATAGAATGCTGCACTGCTTTATGTCCATTCCTGTTCCTTTTTGAGTCTCTCTTGTCCGATACTTACATTTCTAGGAATTTAACAAGGATGAGCTTGTTTTCAGAGTGCCTAATAAGTAAACATGCTCTCCTGCTTGTGGTGTATGTTTCTAAACTGGAAGATATTGAAAGACCATGAAGCCATAGCTACATAATGCTATTTTTAGAGAATGACACTTCTGAGTAGAATTGCACTATTTTGTTTTATTCTACTTTTTCCCATGTTACAGGTGAAACTAAGGTACCAGAACAGCTGCTGGCTTCCCTAATGCCATCTTGATTATTGCTACAAAAGCTTTTCTTTCTCCTGCTGATAATAGCTCATCTTAATTAGCCTCTTAGAGTTGGTAGGGCAACTCCCACCTTTTCATGTTCTCTGTATGTATATATATCTTCTTACTGTGTTCCATTCTATGCATCTGATGAAGTGGGCTGTAGCCTACCAAAGCTTATGCTCAAATAAATTTGTTAGTCTCTAAGGTGCCACAGGTACTCCTGTTCTTTTTGCGGATACAGACTAACACGGCTGCTACTCTGAAACTTATATTTTACTATGTTAATGTTAACAGGAAAAAATCAAATGATGTGAAATACTTGTAAGTTGCTAAGACAGGCCTTTTTAATAGTGTTTTGCACTCTTTACTCTTCTATTTTATGGTTTTTACCCTATTGGCCATGCCAATCCTAGCACTGGTGGTTAGCCACCAAGGGTCTGTTTCTAGTCCTGGCTCCAAATCCACACATGTCCTGTAGCACCAGGAACACCACTCTGGATTTTGTGGAAACATTAAAAACATCACTTTGTCAGTATCATTTGCATGTGACATTTGTTTTGCAAAATCCAATGCTCAGTGGAAAACAATGTATTTCCCTTTTATAGTTTCATGATGTCTTATGCCAAGAGCTTCGCCAGCTTGTTAGCACACAATGTTTTCTACACTCCGTTCCCTGAATATAGAATATCAGTGGATTTGAAAAACTAACCTCTGCAGTTTTATGTAACCTATTAAGTCAGGTGCCTGGCTAGCAACAGAATTTTGAAATGAGGAAAATCAGCCCACCCCTTTCCAAGCTGTCAGCTTCAGTCAGGATAAAAGCCTAATGCAGCTAGGTGTTGTACAAACACTCAGGTTTGGATTAGATCATTACATTCACTTTCAGAAATGTTAGTTCACCATAGCTCTCCCAATCCACCCACAGTCTTTCCGCAATGGTGACTCCATTCCCGAAGTAATGTAATTCTCTAGAAAAGTCAAATAACATTTTTACAATCAAGAAAGGGCCACTGTGGAACTGATTAACACTCAGGGAGCCCTTGAAATCAAACCCGGTGTTAATGAAGTCTGCATGCTCTCACAGCATCAGGAGTATGTATAACAAGATTAAATAAACAAATCTGCCTAATGCCTGATCCAAAGTGCCCTGACGTCAATGGGAGTCTTTCCTCAACTGGCTTTGGCTCTGTTTCAGGTGAATTATTTTACTGGTGACTGAAAGCAAATTTATCACCTTTTTAACCTGAGAATATTCCCTGGTAAGAAAGATACAGTCTGTTTGAGATACTGTTAATGCAGGTTTAAAGATCTAGGCCCCAGTCTTTGGATCTGGCTGAGCTGTGTTTTTTTTATAACCTTTTATGCTCCTCCAATCCTAAGGCTGGCTGACTTTGTTTCTTGGAAAAACTTCAAGCATCCTTTTGTAGACTCCAAAATTACACCCGAAGTGTCACTTAGGGATTCCCCTACACTGGGTGAATCCTCAGCTGGCCAGTTAACCTAGCTTTATGGCACCTTTATACTGGTGTAAAAGCACAAAAGGGACATAGCAGAGTTTGTATTTCACCCCTACAAACCAAATCTGGAACAAAGCCTAACATTTCTGTCAGATGTAGGTTATTAGTATTTACTGGCTAAAATAGCTCTAATAAAGGTTGCAGTATCATTGGCCAAATTGTCAAACTTGGGTACCTAAATCTAAATCTATGTTTAGGCATTGATATGAGCATTTCCCCCCCCCCCCCCTTTGTGCGCTGCTTCCCCTTCTTCCGAGTCCACCGCCCACTTAGGCTACTCACGTGCTTAAGTGCTTTGCTAAATCTGGGTCTTTAGTGTGTTTAGCCATCCAGGTTTAAAAATGTTGGCTATAGTTCTCTGGCTGAACTCTAATTGAAGACAAAGGCCAAAAGGGGCCAAATAATATTTTCTCAAATACTTCTGTCTGATTCTAGAGTAACTCAGTTGCCAGAAGGAGACTGATATGTGAAAGCAGAATTTGACCCAAAGTCTATGGACTGCAGAAACAGGGCCTCAGTCTTAACCTATAGATATAGAAGTAATTTAGGAACTTAAATTGTATATAAACAAATTAAGTATGATTTTATATGTACTTACTGACAGCAGGAATGTAATAATTCAAAATAATTAAATAGATTGACTGAATTAAAACCTGAGCAGATGAGTAAAACCCCAAGACAAAATCTTCAAAACTGAAAGGCAATATCTCACATTCAAAATAACATACAGGTTGATCTCTGAAAGGCAAGGTGAAATGAAAGGAAAGCATTGAAGCAAGCCCATTTTCATTCCGAAGAAAATTCTACAGTGTACGTAGAAACCGAGTAAATGAGGGGGAAACCACTTGTAAGGAATAACCCATGCAAAACAAATACTTGGCCAACTGCAAAAACACAAAAGGCTTTGAATATTTTTTTTCTTTTAATTCATTCTATCTTTGTTCTTATACATTGCATTGTCCAAAAGAAATGTTGTCAACATAGATGATATGAATATATCTTGCTCTGAGAAAAATGTAAAACTTGAGAAACTGCGTGCTTGTCACAATGTTGACTGTTGCTTACAATCAGGCAGCCTTGACTCGGGATTCTGTGACTTCTCCATGAACACTTCTGGTATAAACAGACTTTGCAGCTAACATTCAAGGAAGCAAGCAAATAAAAAAAAAAATTGCATAAAATAGAAGATAATTTGTTGGAAGCTAGTAAATAGCAATCAAAGTACCTATTTTACTTGTGGGTGCCAAAGAAATGCCACGCAGAGCTAATTATGTGTTTATACCTACTTTTCAAAAGTAGGTATATGATCAGAACTCATTTGATGCAACACACACATACTTAACTGTTTCATAATGTTAAAGAAACACTGTAGACTAGAAGGAGAGAGAAGTTGGAAATAATGAAGACAATGAGAATTCTACTCTTTTGTGTAGAAGCAGTGGGAGATAAGAAACAAGTTCCATGCTTCCGAATCAAGCAATATAATTGTAAACTGGGAGGGAGGAGAAGTAAGTTTGTGATTGTCATAAAGGTGTCATAACTATAAAGGGAAGGGTAACAGCTCTCCTGTGTACAGTACTATAAAATCCCTTCTGGCCAGAGACTCCAAAATCCTTTTACCTGTAAAGGGTTAAGAAGCTCAGGTAACCTGGCTGACACCTGACCCAAAGGACCAATAAGGGGACAAGATGCTTTCAAATCTTGGGGGGGAGGGAGGCTTTTGTTTATGCTCTTTGTTTGGGAAGTTGTTCGCTCTTGGGACTAAGAGGGACCAGACATCAATCCAGGTTCTCCAAATCTTTTTGAACAAGTCTCTCGTGTTTCAAACTTGTAAGTAAACAGCCAGGCAAGGCGTGTTAGTTTCTTTGTTTTCTCAACTTGTAAATGTACCTTTTGCTAGAGTATTTATCTCGGTTTGCTGTACTTTGAACCTAAGGCTAGAGGGGGGTCCTCAGAGTTCTTTAAGTTTGATTACCCTGTAAAGTTATTTTCCATCCTGATTTTACAGAGATGATTTTTACCTTTTTCTTTAATTAAAAGCCTTCTTTTTAAGAACCTGATTGATTTCTCCTTGTTTTAAGATCCAAGGGGTTTGGATCTGTATTCACCAGGGAATTGGTGAAGGTCTCTCAAGGCTACCCAGGGAAGGGAATTAGCTTTGGGAGTGGTGGCAGCGGACCAGATCTAAGTTGGTAGTTAAGCTTAGAAGTTTTCATGCAGGCCCCCACATTTGTACCCTAAAGTTCAGAGTGGGGAAGCAGCCTTGACAGTGATAAATTCTAAACTGAGGGTCATGAGACTGATGCATTTACTGGAATTCATACTGCACAGGTGTCACAATTAGCAAGCCTTGAATTAGGTTTAACAATCTAATATTACAGTCCTTTGCACAAAACACCAATTGGAGTTACTGAAAGAGGATAGTTTTCTAATTTCCAAGAGACTGTTTTGAAGGGGATGTTATGCCTGCTTCAACAATTAGAAATGAATTTGGTGACAGGCTGCAAGAATAGAAGAAAAGTATAGCACAAAGATGATCTAATTATCTTTGGGAAGGCAGTATAGTCTACAAAATAGGAGACATGGATTATAATCCTGGCTCTGCCAGTGACTTGCTGTTTGACTTCGGGCAAATAATTTCTTCCCCTTTTGCCTTTTTCTTTTATCAGTCTTATGTATTTAGACTGTAAGCTCTTTGGGGGCAGGAACTGTGATTTACTAGGCATTTTGTACATCAATGTGGGTCCTCCATCTCAACTGGAGACTCAGGGTGCTTCTGTAATATACATGAGATTAAACACAAAGTCATAGGGGGAAGGGGAAGCCAAAAATAAGTGTTTTGAATACCAGGCTGAAGAAAGAAGGAAAAAATCCAGTCAGTGGAGAAAAAGATGTCAAATGCAGGGTCTTTCAAGCTCTAGTATCAGAGGGGTAGCCGTGTTAGTCTGAATCTGTAAAAAGCAACAGAGGGTCCTGTGAAACCTTTAAGACTAACACAAGTATTGGGAGCATAAGCTTTCGTGGGTAAGAACCTCACTTCTTGCATCTTCAGATGCTTTTTTCAAGCTCTAGTATCTTAAGGAAAAAATGCATCTAAAATCCCTAACAGGTTAAAATTAACAGAAAATCTTTTTAAAAACCAAGAAGAGTAGGTAATGTTAATAGCCGATACAGCATATAAGTACTCTGCCACTTTGTAGTACTCAATTTAGAAACTGTGCAGATTCTCAGCTGGTCTGAAACACTTAACTCCATGGCGAGCTTTTGTTCCTCAAAGAGACATGGAGTGAAGAAATATTTCTTAATTTAAATATGACCTTTGTGTCTTCCTGTGTGACACTAGTTTTACTTGTTTTCAGACCTGTTATTTAAAAACAAAAATACCTCATGTGTTGCCAGTAGAACTTTTGATTAAATAACTTTTTTGTTGGAAAATGCTGATTGAGCGACAACTTTTTGGGAGGAATGGGGGGGTGGAAGTGGATCTGACTTGATCAAACTTTCCTTGGGTCCAGAATATATGAGGGACTGCCTCTCCACCACAAAATAGCCAATAGCCAAGTGATTAGCACATTCGTCTACAATGTTGGAGACCCAGGTTTAAGTTCTGGCTCTGTTTGAATTGGAATGCCCTAACCACTGGGTTATTGGCTATTCTGAGAAGTGGGGAGGTCTTTTTCTGTCTGGCTTTACGTGCGCACACACATACACCCTCTCTCTCTCTTCTCTTCCAACATGGAAAAAATAGCAAATGTTGAAACCTTGATATTTCTTTTATTGTTTTGTTTTCTGTCCAGGCCTAGTTACCAGTTATTTGCCTGAACACTGTGTTTACTCTTTACCAGTATCTGAATATACAGAGGTCATTCAGGATCCGTTTCCATCTAGCAGCAGATATTCTCTTGGGCTAAATGTAATGAGACCCTATACATATCTCCGCACTCAGTTTTTACTATGGCAAAACTCCGATCAACTTCATGAGACTTTTGTCAGGCTAAAGCTGGGTAAGGACTTCAGGGTTTTACTATAGTTAGTTGATCTGAAACTCCAAGCTTAGGGTGAGGAAGAATAATCAGCTTGCAAATACTAAACGCGATACATTTTGGAAAAGCTTGTCATGGAAAACATTGCCTATCTCTCCTTGCTAGTCTTAAAGTAACTGATGAAGAAGTTAAAGGGAGAATAGCTCCTTGATTCTGTGCTGTCTGGCTTGAGCATCTATTGGAGAAACTATGGTGATTCCCTTGGCTATGATCCAGGCCCATCCTTACCCATATGCAAAGTACGCAGCTGCGTGGGGCACCAGGAAATTTGGGGAGCCCCTGCCCTGCCTCTTCCCACCCCTGCTCTGTCTCAGCCCTGCCCCCACTTCCCTGCGCTCAGCAGTATGGCCGGGCCTGCACTCGCAGCGGGAAGTGCAGACCCAGCTGCAGCCACGCCGCCAGTGAGTGCTGGGAGGTGGTTTCCCCCCTGCCCCCCAAGCCAGCCCTGCCCCCCCACACAGAGGCCTTGGGACAGCCCCCCCGCTCTCCCCCCGAAGAAGCCTGGGGCCCCACCACACCCGTGGGGAAGGGGTGCTGCATAGAGCCCCAGAATAGCTAGGGACGAACCTGCTATGATCAGAACCAGTCCCTTTTCCACCTTTCAGTGTAAACTGATGCTAGATACTGATATTTTGATAAAGCCATGAAATGTAAGGCAGGGGATGATAGATGGGAGAAGCAACTGGTAACCATTTTATTTCTGACCAGGAAAATTACTTTGAGTGACAAAAGGGTATGTGGTCCATGAATCACCTAATATCACTGAAAATGCATGAATAGTTGCTAATGCAGTTATAGGGGTTGCCTTGGAAATGCAGTGTGATTCTCTCCTTTTGATATACTAGGTAGACCTGTGCAAATAACTGATTTTGTGTGTGTGTGTGTGTGTCTGTGTCACTGGGTGTTCTGACTTGGGCGGGGGAGGGAGGGGAAGGGAGGCATTTTGGGTAAACCTGAAATGAACAGTGTTTCTGTTTTGCTTGCAAACAAAGTGTTTTTCCAAATTGTTTAATTTGACCTGATGCAAAACATTGTTTTGTTCTCAAACTTTTTTAGATATTTTTCTAATAAAATTGAAGAAGTAAATTTCAAAATGAAAAGTCCATTTCAAATTGGAAAAAAATAAACACTTTTTTGTTTCAAAATTGATAAAGCAAAATATTTCCTTTTTTAAAATGAAACAGTTTTTAGCAAATTTAATATAAATTTGCAAAGATGTTTCAGAGTAACATATATATGTTCCATTCTATATGCATCCAAAGAAGTGGGCTGTAGTCCACGAAAGCTTATGCTCTAATAAACTTGTTAGTCTCTAAGGTGCCACAAGTACTCCTGTTCTTCTTTTTAAAGATGTTTCAGTGGACCCAAATCTGCATTTCTGGGGGAAGGGTTAAAAGAAATTAAGGCTTTGGCTGAAAAAGTTTAGCGTTGGGCAAATCTATTTTACCACAGTATTTTTTTTGAGACGAGTCTTCCCAGTCAGTATGGATATAAACTATTCCATCGATATGCGGCATGGTGGGAGGGGGGAAGTGAATGACAGAGAGATAGGATAGCAAGTGTGAAAAATCGGGATGGCGGTGGGGAGTAATAGCCTCAAAAATCGGGACATCTGGTCACCCTAGAGAGAGAGCCTAATTGTGATAGTAAGAAGCTAGGAACTCATTTCACATCATGGCAACGTGCTTGCTTGCTTTGCCATTGAGTGCTTTTTCTGCTTTATGGATAGAAATCTAGTACATGCTCTACAACTCCTGAAAAGCTCTTTAGTCATTCACATTGGCTGAAGTGATTGCTTGTAGAAATACAGATGATTAAGTGCAAGCTCTCCTGCTGCTCTCAGCCAGCAAGGAGCGATTCTTGGCTCCAACAGATGTTTCCTTTTTTAGGATTTGGGAGACTATAATTGGGCTTGAAAAATAGATTTGAGTTCCACTTAATTGTATCAAAGCTTCATTCTTCATACAATGAAGCTGGATCTCAAACTCCTCCCTGCCCGCCCAAAAAACAACTATACATATTAGA
Source organism: Chrysemys picta bellii (assembly GCF_011386835.1). NCBI lineage: Eukaryota > Metazoa > Chordata > Testudines > Emydidae > Chrysemys > Chrysemys picta. The sequence continues at coordinate 46,101,867 of NC_088798.1, read as the reverse complement.
ATTTTATAAGCAAGGATTGTGCCTTCTCTCTTTTTCCATCCATTAATCCACATTCTTATACCATGCCCATCACTGTGGTATCTGACCACCACCAAGAGCTCAGATATCAGACACAAACAGGAAAATGTATTTTCTTTTCTCATGTTGAGTAATAAAAAGAAAACTGCTTGACTAGGCTTGGGAGATTTCTCTAAAAATGTATCTGGATGAAGTTATGCACTCTATTTTCTTGTCTTGTTTATGAAGGCATCATTTATAATGTATGGTTTAATGCATGAAATTAGTTGAAAGATTTTATATATATAACACTTTCTAAAATATTACCAGATAATTGTATTATCTCAAACTGAAAGTTAGAATACAGTACTGTTCTTAAACTCCAAACAGTCTATTGTTTTGTTCTGTCACATGTATTGTTTAATATTATTTGACTGAAATTTGTCTCCCTCTTAACCTAATAATAGGAAAGCTCCAGAGTTAAGGGTCACCTCCCACCTTCCCTTAAGATACTAATACTAAAATTCTCTAACTTCAGCAGGAGCATGATCAAGCCTACAGCTGTGTAGATAATTGGGTTTGAGGTTTTTTTCCATTCACTGGCAACTTTGAAAAATCAGAAGAAAAAAAGATGGTGGTGGTTTTTTGTTTTTTTTTTTGTTTTGTTTGACCCCAAAACAATTGTTGAAATTCTTGGCAAATTGAAAAGATAAAAAAAAAAAAAACCACATTTGGGGACAAATTAAATGTTTTGGTTTGAGCATTTAAAAAACTAAATGAAATTACCTTTTTTTAAAAAAAGTGTCATTTTTAAGTGAAAGTCAAAACATTTCCTTTAACACATGTGTAAAAAAAATCGAGAGTCAATTTTTAGTGTCTTGATGGAGACAATTTTCCAGAAATGACACACATTCACAATGGTTTGGGGTTTTTTGCATTTTTCACAGAGGATCTGTGTGTGTGGGGGAGGAATGTTCAAAGATTTTCCCAGGTCTAATAAGAACATAAGAACAGCCATACTGGTCAGACCAAAGGTCTATCAAGCCCAGTATCCTCTCCTCTGACAGTGGCCAATGGCAGGTGCCCCAAAGGAAATGTGATCCATGCCCTGTCACCCAATCCCAGCTTCTGGTCTCCCTTTTTTCTCTCTGTACTCTAATAGTACATTGGGTTAATCATATGGAGTTTTGTATTCTGGAAATGCCTAAAAGCCTCAACCAAGATTGGGGGCTGTGGCAGGTGGGGCCCTGCTTTGTAGGAACCCCTTCAGGATCATGTGCGGTAGTGTAGGAGCTTCCTGCTTTAGTTGGCAAGGTTTGACTGTCTGCTTGGGACAGGGTGTCCAGTATTATAAATTTGACATCAGTCTCTAAACAATCAAGTAACAAAATAGAAGCTCAGGATTTGGCTGTCTGTGCCTTTAAACAAATAGGGGTGTGTGGGTTGGGCGTGACCTTCATATGCAAGTACTAAAGGTAAGTCCCTGACCTGAGCCAGAGTTGTGTTAACCATGAGGATCCCCTCCTAGTGTCACCTAGCTCTGCCCCTGAGCAAAAATGGGCAAGCCTTCTTAGCTGGTCTGCTGGTTCCTGATTGGTCAGTATTTTCACCCGGCTCTTCTAGGCCTTTAGAGGACTTTCTTGTTGGTCACTTGGTCTGAGTGGATTTTCCTTGGGTGATGAGTGTCAAGGTGCTGATGCCTATTGTCCTAGGTACTGTGCTATGTTGATGTTCTGATGGCTTCTGCAGCAGAAGACTGGAATGCTCCATAGAGGGTTCCAAAGCACACCTCTGACCCGATATAACACAAATTCGGATATAACATGGTAAAGCAGCATTCCAGCGGATCAAAGCATGTTTAATGTAACGCGGTTTCACCTATAACGCAGTAAGATTTTTTTTTGGCTCCCGAGGACAGCGTTATATCAGGGTAGAAGTGTAGTTAAAGAGATATTACCCAAATCTCATACACTATTGTCTCCTTTTACAAGCTAGGGAACTCAAACATAGAATTAGGCCTGGATCCTTAAAGCTGCCGTATGTATACTTATTGACAGTATGGTGGTGCCTAGAAGCCAAGATTGGGGCCCCATTGTGCTGGGTGCTGTACGTACATACATATAGTAAGAAGTCTCCCTTGCCTCAGAGACTACAATTTAAATAGACAAGATAGATAACAGAAGCATTGTCTCCATGTTACAGATGAGGGGGAACTGAGGCACAGGATGATTACTACCAAAGGTTGCATAGGAAGTCGGATAGAGCTGGAAATAGAACTTAGACTTCCACAGTTTCAATCTAGTTTCTTAACCATCCTTTCCCTTGTAAGGAAGATAAGCAGGATTTGACTGGAAGATGCTAAACCCTCTCTTCCTTGTCACTTATGTTTTGGAGGGGAAGGAGGTGTACATATTACCTCTTCACAGCTCTGCTCAGGGAATGTTACATTTTAATTGGTGCTGAAGGAAGTGGCAAAATTTAAGGTACCAGGATTAGATGTACATTTTAAAAAGGGAGAGGCAGTGTTGTCTGGTATCCGGGGGGCAGAGCCATGGACCTAACATACCAGAAATACCCCGTCTAGGGCTGCAAGTGCCTAGCACCTGCTGCTTATATTTAAATAAGTATGTTTGCATGTCAGATCAGGGTCTTACTCTGTGTAATCCTGTGAAAATAAAAAGTGGAATTAGTTAAAACTTTGGGGATATTAAAACAAACTAATCTCTCTCATTCCATGCAGCTTGAAGCTGTCATCATCAAGCCTTGGAAAGCTGTGTTGACAGAGCATGGAAAATCAACTTAATTTTAATCTTTTAACACTGGCCTGGATTGGTCCTAAATAGCATTGAAATCATGGTGCCAAATGCAGACAGTTTGCAATTTTTTTTTCTTTTTTTTTAACCTCTTTGACTTTGATGCAATAATGAATTAGCATAAGTGGTAATAAATATATCTTACTAAAGTACTCTCAGCTTTAATTGGTCTCTCTAGAGACCTGGATTCTCTCAATAAATAAAAGCAGAAGGACTTTATCTTGCAGTCCCTGCTCACAGTAAGAATTCTATTAATTCAGTGCTGGGTTGGGTCCTGAACCAATATACTGAGCATAGTTGGCAATTTAGTGTGCCATATATTTTAGCTAGTGAATCGTGGTCTTTGTTGTCTGCTTGTTAACTGATTAGCTAATGGTAATCATATGTAGACAAACTAGGTTTTATCCCTCAAGACAGATACCTCTTCCTCTTCCCTCCCATCCACACTTTATTCACAATAAAAGTCATAATATGTCAGCCTGGCTAATTTATAGATGTGTATCTATGTTCAGTTAACTACACCTTCCAAATACTACTATTTAAATTAACAATGGATTTCTTCACAACTCTATTTTAACAGTTGTGGCTCCTATTAAGTTCCTTTGTTAGAAGAATCAATTACATCTATAGTAGTAATGGGTTTCACAGTGAGAAGTCTTTTGTCCAACACCCTAAGGGTGAAGAAAAAAAATCTAATGTATCTTCCTAAAACTGCTTGCTAAAAGAAGAAATACAATGGCTGAGATAATAGGCTTGAGCTGAGGGGTTTGTGTTTCTAAATTAGTTATCAAACACTGTTGAATCAAATATTTAACTAAGACACGGGGTTTATTTTTCTCAGTGGGAACAAGACTGGTAGTATAACCTCTTTTAAAATTATCTTTGGCAGTTCTCCTTTCACTTATGAGAGAGTGTGTGTGTGTGTGTGTGTGTTTTGGGGGTGGGGAGGTTAAGGTTCTGAATGATAGCTAAGTATTCTTACACTGGGAAATACATCTTCTCTGGTCTTATATGGTAAGGCCCACTGTTCTCATGGTGTACCCATGCATCTCTATGTGGTAGTTTATATCAAGGACTTAGGGTATGTCTACCCTACCCGCCGGATTGGTGGGCAAGCGATCGATCCAGCAGGGATTGATTTATTGCCTCTAGTCTAGATGCGATAAATCAACCCCCAAGCACTCTCCCTTTGACTCCTGTACTCCACTGCCGTGAGAGGTGCAGGTGGAGTCGCGGGGGGAGCGGCAGCAGTCGACTCACCACAGTGAATACACCACAGTAAGTTGATCTAAGTACGTAGACTTCAGCTATGTTATTCACCAGGTTGGACCAGGCCTTGGACTAGAGCTAGGTAGACCTACCTCTTAGAAGCATAAGAATTGGTTATCTAGGAGGAAGGAGAGAAAAGGTGAGACTGCAAGGCTATGTTTTAAAAAGTCATTTTAACTGCTGCTAATATCTAAACCACAGGATAGATTTATTTCCTAACATTTCTGTAAGTTTATGACTAAATCATGGCTTTGCCACAAGCCCTGAACAAAGGGCTCAGGTAGCTGTGCAGTCCTAAGAGCAGACCTTGACTTTAGCAAAGCTTTTGATATAATAATAATAATACTTTTAATAATTAATGGAGATATCCCATCTCCTAGAACTGGAAGGGACCTTGAAAGGTCATCGAGTCCAGCCCCCTGCCTTCACTAGCAGGACCAAGTACTTATTTTGCCTCAGATCCCCAAGTGGCCCCCTCAAGGATTGAACTCACAACCTTGGGTTTAGCAGGCCAATGCTCAAACCACTGAGCTATCCCTCCCCCCATATGATCTTCCACAGTATTCTTGCTAGCAAGTTTAAAAAGTATGGATTGCATGAATGGACTACAAGATGGATAGACAGCTGGCTAGATCATTCAGCTCAACGGGTAGTGATCAATGGCTCCATGTCTAGTTGGCAGCTGGTATCAAGCAGAGTGCCCCAGGGGTTGGTCCTAGGGCCAGTTTTGTTCAACATCTTCATTAATTATCTGGATGATGGGATGGATTGCACCCTCAGCAAGTTTGTGGATGACACTAAGCTGGAGGGAGAGGTAGATCCGCTGGAGGGTAGGGATAGGGTCCAGAGTCACCTAGAAAAATTGGAGGATTGGGCCGAAAGAAATCTGATGAGGTTCAACAAGGACAAGTGCAGAGTCCTGCACTTAGGAAGGAAGAATCCCGTGCACTGCTACAGGCTGGGGACAGACTGGCTAAGTAGCAGTTCTGCAGAAAAGGACCTGGGGATTACAGTGGATAAGAAACTGGATATGAGTCAGCAGTGTGCCCTCGTTGCCAAGAAGGTCAACGGCATATTGGGCTGTATTAGTAGGAGCATTGCAAACAGATAGAGGGAAGTGATTATTCCCCTCTATTTGGCACTGGTGAGGCCACATCTGGAGTATTGCATCCAGTTTTGGGCCCCCAACTACAGAAAAGATGTGGAAAAATTGGAGAGAGTCCAGCAGAGGGCAATGAAAGTGATTAGGGCTCTGGGGTATATGACTTATGAGGAGAGGCTGAGGGAACTGGGCTTATTTAGTCTGCAGAAGAGAGGAGTGAGGGCGGATTTGATAGCAGACTTCAACTACCTGAAGGGGGTTTCCAAAGAGCTAGCTGTTCTCAGTGTGCCAGATGACAGAACAAGGAGCAGTGGTCTCAAGTTGCAGTTGGGGAGGTCTAGGTTGGATATTAGGAAAAACTATTTCACTAGGTGGGTGGTGACGCACTGGAATGGGTTACCTAGGGAGGTGGTGGAATCTCCATCCTTAGAGGTTTTTAAGGCCGGGCTTGACAAAGCCTTGACTTGGATGATTTAGTTGGTGTTGGTCCTGCTTTGAGCAGGCAGTTGGACTAGATGACCTCCTGAGGTCTCTTTCAGCCCTAATCTTCTATGATTCTGTGCTTGTAGCTACATGTGATGCAGATAGCAGTAAAGGAGGGGGGTGGGATAACAAACAAAACTTTCCTCCCTGTGGCCCTGATCCTTCAAATACATCCATGCTTAACTGTACTACTATGAGTTGTCCTACTGATGTCAATGCAAACCTCAACACAACTTTCACCATGGAGTTGCTATAATGTTCCTTTAGCAGGCTGGCTCATTATTTTTAGTCTGACTCAAGAGGATTGGGGGGGAATGTATTAAAATCTAGAAGTATAGAAACAATTCTACTGAATTACTGATTTTAATTTTTTTCATTTGCTGAAAACAGTTATTCTGATCTGGTTTAAAAAACTAAAGATTTCATTACAAATTTTAATTCTGTGGGTTTTTTAAAAAAAATGGCATTTTCTTTTGAAATTTTCATGAAAATTCCAGTTTTCTGTGTTTATTTTTATCCTCTCTCCCCTCCCCCCCTTTGCCACTGGAAAACATAGGAATGGAAGAAATGCTTTTTCATTTTGGGGGGTTCATTGAAAATAGACATTTTGAAAATATGGGAACTTTGCATACACATTTTATTTTCCAGAAGACATTTTTAGTACATTCCTTGAAAAATTGCATCCAACTCTAGTCATATATCTGATCAAATATTTATCCAGTTTTGTCTTCTGTAATTATTGACTGTTGATCCTAATTTCTAGTTCTAATATCCATTAAAAACATTTTCAAATGTTAATAAACTCCCATAAATTCTAGACCCCAAGCTACATATAGCTTTAAAGATCACAGATATCAGTAGCTGGAACAAGGCACTGGGAACAAATGGCACTGAAACCTAGTCAAAAGCTACCATGACACTGCAGGCTTGCAGAAGTCTCTCTCCCTACACTGGCACGTTAGGCTCAAATGCAACACTATATAATAACTTACTAGAAGGTTGCCACCATCTTGGGTCCATGAGCTATTCTGACTGGAGATGGTTCTAGCTGCAAAAGTTGCATCTGAATATCCAAAACCAGTAAGTACCCACAACGTTGGTCCCAAACTTGATTCACCCTCTGACACTTACATCTGAATCTGCAGCCTGAATCCAACCCTATCTCCACCCACCAGACCCCAAAAAGGGAAAAGAAGAAAAAAAAATCAAGAATATTCAGGTTAGGTGCTGGAAATAGGGGTGCTACTTGAAGCAGTAATAACCCAAATACATAGTTTCTGCCTTCAGCATCCCCACTATAAAAGTCGTTCCATCACCATGGTATTCAGGGAATATTTGGGAAAGTTCAGGAAACTCTGACAGTTTGAAATATACAATAATTTTATAAGCTACTTTCTGTCATTAATAACTACATCAGTAATCTAGTAATCACTGAATATATTTTGTTCCTACTTGTTTCTAATGAAATTTTAAAACCTTCATTATGTGATCATATAATGAAGTTACTCTGTACCTGAACAAAACAAAAATGGTAATCTCATTATTCCATCCAGTCATCTAGATTTTCTATCAGTATCTGGGAAAACTCAACCTGTAGTATATCCTGCTGAGGTTTTGTTTAGTTATTTATTACTATATTACCTAAAATAAAAGTGTAACTGTACCATAGCATTGTTCCTGTCTTGCATTACTATAAATGTAGCTCAATCAAATTCAATATTACATTTCAACTGAAATCAGCAATGGAAAAATGCTTTCAACTTTGTTCCAGTATTTCTAGAAGTGCATGGGAAACATTCCAAAACTCCTTAGTCAAGTACAAAACACTAGCTAATTAGGAACACATTAATTGTTTAATTCTTATGGATAAATCATTTGACATTAAGTAATCTAATATTATAGGGCAGGATTGACAAGTTTTTAGTGGGACCTGATTTTGCAATGCTATGTGTGTTAAATTCTTAAGGACTAGATCCTACCTGGAGGGGAGGCTGAAAATGGATTGTTACTTGAAATGTCATGCATGAGTTAATGTGACTTTATCAAAATATTACTGAAAATATAGCCTTGAGGAGTAAAGGTTTGTTAACCAAACTTGTAAACAGAAGTTTGCTGTGAATAAAGATCCAGGGTCAGATCCTCTATTTGGCACACTTAACACATTCAAAGACCTTATGACTCTCAAAATCAAAGCTGTTCACTTCTTTATTCCAAAAAGAAAACAAACATTAAACCCATGATATGTGAATTCAGAGCAGTGGTCATATAGTTATCTCACAATCTGGTGTTCCAACAGAAATGTACAAGTGAGCTCCCCTTTTTTTGTCCAGGGTGGGCGAAACAAGTCATTTGCATGCCAAAATTAATAATAAGACTGTGTTTGTAGTGGGACACTATGAAGTTCAATTCCAGTGAATATTTTTATTAAGGACAATAACTCGTAGGAAAGTATCGGATGGGGGATTCCCAGTGTTGGGGAAGGGGTCCTAGCCATGTGCCTCTGCACAAATACAAAACCTCCCTCCTCAGGGGGCCAGAGTTAACCTGCTGGAAAAATGCTTAACAATAACCCAGGGAGAGACCCTTTCAGTAGGGGTTACATGGACTCCCTTGCCCATGGTACAGCATACAGCTCACAGTCCTCATCACTCCTTATTGCATGCCTATCTAGACACACCGAAATCGCTTGGGTCAATCCAACCCGTCTGTGTACTGTAACATCAGTGTATGCAGTGAGCTCAGAATGGTGGGTCCTGGTTCATGGTCTCTGCTGTCCTGTTGGTTGGTTCCAGGCTGTCTCTTCAGGAATCCCCTTTGCAATCATCTGTGTAACTGCTGGCTCCTCATTTACACCATAGCAGTTCTTAGTTCAATTTTCACACCCCTGAGCTTTTGTGTCGGTCTTCTCCTTGCTGGTTCTGCTGTTCCTGGGGTGACTGCTGTTGCTTTGTTCTCTCTCCAAACACTCTGGGCTTGTTTTGTCATCTTGCCCCTCATCCCCAATCTGCTCCAAATCCTGATGGCTAATGTTATGTTTTTGTGGCATCCCACCCAGGCAGTCTGGTTTGGTGATCCTGGTTTTGGGGTAAAGGGAAGAGGTTCTATCCAGTCCCACACCCACCCTTAGATGGCTGGCATACCTTCTGTCTAGGCAATACTCTACACTGCTGTCAGTTGGTGGGGGAATCCCCCTAGCTGGCCTTTGAGATCGCCAGGGTGCTCCTGCCTCATCATTCTGTGCCCCACTCCTGGCTCAGGCTCAGGCGCTGCCTTCTGAATAGATCCTACCTCTTTCTTTTTCTTCCCTGTAATGGGGCCGACTTTGGGGTGTCTACTTCCTCACTCTTATCCTTCCCAGCTTTGGGGCCAGGACCAGGGTCAGTTGCATTTGGTGGGTCTCGCCCCTCAGTTTGAGACACCCTACCAGTGACGACGCCTGCCCTTTCCTTCGGTCTACTAGGATTAGGATCACCATCTCCCACCCTGTTCAGTGGCTGAAGCTCAAAATGTCAAGGTTTCAGCATATTCCAGTGGACCATATTCTCTGATTTGGCTGCCTACTGTGCTCCGATCTTGTATACTGGCTATTTGGGGTATGGGATCCCAGAAACAGCATATAGTTTAGGACCCTAGGCTGCATCCAGTTTTGGAGTGCATCTGCTGCTTGAGTAGCTGGTTTTCCCCCTGTGTCCCACCACTAATGTCCAGGCACTTGCGTCTGTCAGAGCTCTGTTTCTGCTTGTATCAAGTGTGGCCAATGTTAGGGACCTTGATCAAGCCCATATCACAGAGGCATTGGTGAACCTCACAATCAGAGATCCTGGTTTCCTGGGGCTCCAGGTTATCCGACTATGGTTGTCTATTGACAACTGGCTATTCCTGCTGAACATCAGGAAGCAGGGGGTTATATTTTTTTTGTTACACGGGTCAGCTCTGGCAGCTAAGAAGGCCAGTATCTCCACTTTGTCTGACAGTGTCCTCTGCCTTGCTAACAGAATCTGGTTGATTTACTCTCAGAAGCCATTATCTTGTGGGCAATAGTCTGTTGTCCTTAGTTTATGGCTACTATACACAGAACATAATTCCTTGAACATCTGGGACATGAAGGGAATGCCCTATTTCATAAGCAGTTTAGTGGCCATAGGGCTGGACAAAGTATCACCAGATGGCTTCTGCAGTTTCTCTGGCTGGGATCTTCCAGAAGGGTGTGGCAACCCGGAATTTGGTGTAGTGATCCACTATGGTCAGGACATAGGATGCACTGCTCTCGCCTGGCTCTACCTTCAGTGATCCTGTGCCATCTGGGGCAGCACCATCTAGGGCAGTACTGTCTGGGTAACTTCTTCATTTGTACCAGGTCTTCTATACCAGTCTGCCTTCCTCATCTTTTAGATAGGCTGCTGTTTCAATAGCAGGGTAATTTCCAGGAGCAGACTGCCCTACTCAATGGCAGAGAGCAGAGCACCTGGCTGGATAATTTCTAGTATTTTCTGAATAACGGGACTCCAACTTTGGATCTCTCCCAGAGGTCCTTACCCTCTTTAAAACTTCTAGGTGTTCCTCATGAGTCTCAGTGGAGAGACAACAGATCTGTGACAAGACACTAGCACCACTTGAGTAGGGATAACAACAAATGGTGACATCTCAAAGTCATCCTTGTGGTTATCAGGCACTTCCTCCAATCTCACATTAGGAATTGCCTTAACAGAGAAGATCAGTAGTCCAGTATATTGTTTCTTCATTTGGGTGATCTTTGTAGCACCATATGTTTCTTAAAAAAATCAGTACAAATTTCCATAAGTAGCTGAGTCAATTAATTCCTTGTTCCTTAACAAAAATGAAGCTCTCCTGTTAGAGGATTTAACTCAACTGTTCTCTGTAATATGCAAAGATTCACTGAACCCAGATTATGTTGTGAAAGTGCCATAATTCCAATATAATAGGGTTAATTCAGATGGCATTCTATCACAACCCTATTCACTTCTTCAGTTGCAACCCAGGATGGCTTGGTAAGGCAATAAATCATTCAATCTAGCTCCAGAGGACAGATTTGGAAGTTTTGTAACAAAACTGTGTTTGGGTGATCTTTGTTCATGCAAATAGGTATTTGCACAGAATGCATAAAAGTGTATTGCTGCCCCAGCTGTGTACACAACTGCCTCATTCTGTGTGTAAGGGTGTGTTACTTGACCAAATTTTGGCCTCAATCCGTCAAGTTGTTCTATATGGATGGATCTCTGCACTGATTGAATTAGTGGGTCCTGGGGCAGAGCAAGGCTCTCTTCATACAGTGTCATCTGCTGGATCTGAGCCTCTGTATGAACAGTTTGGGAACTGGTTTGATGCTTATCACCTGGGCTACATTTGTATGAAGTGAATGGGAAGGAGAGAATATAGAGGGTGGGATTTACAGAAGCAGAGACCAATCAGAGTGGAGTTAAGCCAATGAAGTCAATGAAGGAACTAGCGGAAGGGCAAAGCTGAGGGCTTTTGAAAATCCCACCCTCTACCTTCTCTCCTCCTGGTATGTGGCAGTACACACAATGATCCCTGTACAACTTGTGATTAAAAGGTTGCACATGCTTAATATATGTGACAAAGTTCCTCCTCTATCTTGGTGGGTCCTGCGCTTATTGGCGGATTTTCTTGCCTCAGAGATTCACCATGTGGGTTGGGGAACAGCCCAGAGACCTTCCCCTCTGGAAGAACCCACAGTCCAGGTCAATTGGTAGGTTTGGGGGGAACCCGGGACTGCCCTCTACTCCGGGTTCCAGCTCAGGGCCCTGTGGACTGCAGCTGTCTATAGTGCCTCCTATAACAGCTGCATGACAGCTACAACTCCCTGGGCTACTTCCCCATGGCCTCCTCCAAACACCTTCCTTATTCTCACCACAGGACCTTCCTCCTGGTGTCTGATAACGCTTGTGCTCCTCAGTCCTCCAGCAGCATACCCTCTCACTCCCAGCTCCTCACATTCACACCACAAACTGAAGTGAGCTCCTTTTAAAACCAAGGTGCCCTGATTAGCCTGCCTTATTGATTCTAGCAGCTTCTTCTTAATTGGCTCCAGGTGTCCTAATTAGCCTGCCTGCCTTAACTGGTTCTAGCAGGTTCCTGATTACTGTAGTGCAGCCCCTGCTCTGGTCACTCAGGGAACAGAAAACTATTCATCCAGTGACCAGTATATTTGCCCTCTACCAGACTCCTGTTCCCCACTGGTCTGGGTCTGTCACAATATGTGTGTCACATGCTGGGATATGATCCAGACCAGTGAGGGGTTGTCACAACTTGCTCTGTAAAATTAGGTCCTTTACAATGCTTTGCTGTAATGTGAGCTGCTACAATCAGTCTACAAGCATGCAGGTCACACCGAGTGTCTGTGTGCTAGACAGCAGCTCTGACCACAGCAGCCTTTCTATAATCCCACAGCCCCACTCTGGCTTCCACCAGACTTGGTTACAACTAGCAGAGTAAACCTCAACATCCTCCTTGTCTTGATTTTTCCCCAAACTGTGTGCTCTGCAATGTCCAGCCCTCTCCTAGACAGTTCAGAGAAATAATATGGTTTGTGTGTTCCTCTAAAGACATAAACGCAGCACATTTTTATTAATTTAACTGAGGTAAATGCACCCTTCCATTTAAACGGTGCACTGAGTTGGTTTATTGTAAAAATGAAATTTATTAACAAAATATGCATAGGATTAAATAAACTCAAATATAAGGAATGAAGACTTCCAAGTAAAACACAACAAAATATACTTCTAAAGTTCTGAAACTTCAACTAACAAGATACAGGCTTTGTTCCAAGATGGTTTCTCTAACCAATCATTCTACTTCCCATCCATGGCTAACTTTCTCTCAGTCAGGATCTTCCACAAAAACACAAGGGTCTGGCTACCCTTGTCATCTTAACAGAGATCTTTGCCTAAGCAGGTTTCTCGCTTATATTCTGTTCCAGAGACTTCAACCCCCAGTGGTTGAAGGACCCACCTTTCTCGGCTTGCAAGAGCCTATGTAGTGATGGATGTCAAAGATGGCTTCTGTCCTTGCTTATCTCCCAAAGTTCAATGAACTTGCTTTAAGAGGCTGGAAGCCCTCCTACGTGCTCAGCCTACTGTGTCCACTGAGAAGCTGACCCCATGCAGTAGTTCTCTCCCTGTGGGCTTCCCATCCCCTTGTATGTAAACAGGGCTTCCATTGTTTTGATTTGACTGTGCTTAATTTACATAGGAGACAGGTAAATAGCTGCCTGGAAACTAGGTCTGGGTGGAAACTATTCCTTCCTTTGTTCATCCACGCATTTTAAAACATAGTATCAATGAGTATTCATAATTCCTTCTATAGTGTTAATACATGCATTTTACAATGGTATTATTCATCCATATGTCATTAACTTTCAGAAAAGACTTCACTCTATATACTCTTATAATACAGTAAGATGGTATGCAATCAGTTGATTCAATGGCTTATCACTTGAGGTTGAGCCCCCTTGTCTTTATAGACAGTTAAACCTTTGAAACGGATTCTTTGAAAAAGTAAAACCCCAACCAAGCTTCTCTCTCCTGCTCAGTGTAGACGCCAGACTGTCTTCTCCCTGACTTGTTAGTGTGATATTTACCTATGCCCCTTGTTAGCTTGATGCATCTGTTTACTGTTTATGTATAAATTGAAGTAAACAGATATTCCTTCATTTAGGATAGACCTGTTTAACAATTCCCCCGACACATGGTCTACAGACACTTTAGTTATAAATCCAGCACATATTCATAACTCTCTTAATATCTGTGTGTGTGTGTGTGTGTGTGACACAAAATATTAATGATTGGAGAGTTATTAGCTTTCAAAGGATACCTCATGAAGCATATTTTGTACAAAGATTGTTGCAATAATGCGTAGGGCACGAGTATGGGGTGGTTAGTGTCACAGTGTGCCCATTCATTAAGAATATTACACTTATTCCCCAGTACGACTAATGCTTATTATACTCAGCTATTCAAAGAAATGCTTCCTCAGAGATTTCTGCAAATGAACATAATTTTTGGAGCATAGCTTAAATATCCATTTAAAGGTCTTAACTAAGGAGTTCAAAAATATTTTTGGCACAACTTATTCTTAACAAATTATACATCAAATGCTACTTAATTTGATTTTTAAGTAGTTTACAAAATATCCTTAAATCTCCTTTTCCTGAGAGTGCTCTCTTGGTCTGCCAGCTGTAACCAGCATTTTAGTAAGTATCTGCATTTTCTGAATCTGTCACATGAGGAAAGGTCATCCCTTTTTTATTTATTTATTTATTTTTCACCCAGCAGACAACCATATCATATTCAGACTGGGTATGATACCAAAGCCGCCCAGTATATCGACAACGAGTCTCCCAGTCTGGGTCAACAGACTTGGGCTAGCACTCTAAAAACCGCTGGGTAGAGTGTGCTGTGAAGTTGCAGCTCGGACTCTGAAGACTAGGGAGAGAATTGGGGTTCAAAGCCCAAGCTCCAGATGAGCCGCAACTTCAAAGAAGTCTATACTGCTAGGGTTAGAGTGCAAGCGTGAGCCCTGCTAGTCCAAGGCTGTTTGAACCAGGCTGGGAGGCTCAATGCTGTGAGCTGTGTAGATATACACCCAGTATTTTTAAAAAAGAATTCCTGACTGAGGGTTTGGCTGAAGTGTTACTGTTTTAAAGCAGAAGATTAACATTCATTAGAGGCAGTGGGGTCTGATAGGAATGTTGTCTTGCTGGACTGAGTGAAAGCAGATCAGGGCTCTGCTAGTGACCTACTGTCTGACCTAAGGCAAGTCATTTAATCTGTGTGCCTCAGTTTCCCCTCCCACGCTTTTTGTCTGTTAGACTATAAGCTTGTTAGGGCAGGGGTTGTCTCACTCTCACACTCAGAGAGAGAGAGAAAATCACCAATGGGCCTTCATTACTGCTGGGGATTCTATATACTACTGTAATACACCTCTACCCCAATATAACGTGACCAGGTATAATGCGGTAAAGCAGTGCTCCAGGGGTGGCGGGGCCGCGCACTCCAGTGGATCAAAGCAAGTTCAATATAACGCAGTTTCACCTATAATGCGGTAAGAATTTTTTTGGCTCCCAAGGACAGCGTTATATCGAGGTAGAGGTGTATAAATAATGGTGTACATACGTCCTATCATGTCACAAAAAAACGGAAATGAGCAGAAATCTGATTCAGAAAAGGGTACTATCTGTGCCTCCAACTACCTACTGGGAATACAGACAGATCACACTGTTGACAGTAATTTTCTATATCTCTGTTTGTCTATCTCTAGCATTGTGGAATATGATATAATTAGTGCTGTCTGCAGAGAAATTGGTGATATCACAAAGTAGCCTGCTCGCCTGCAGTTTGTGAAAGCCTGACCTGAATGCAATTTAGCCCCTGCTTTATGCAGTCACATTTGTTAAAATAATATCAACAAAATAGTTCTGATAACAAGAGGTATTTAAAATATCTTTATTTTAATGTAATAGGAAGTCTAAAACCAGCCTGACTGAAATAAAAGTACAGTACTTTTTAGATCAGCAACTGGAGTCCTTACACTCAAGTTTTCAATACTGATCCAGTGATTGGGATACCCCTAGGAATTCCACCCATATTTCCTCAACACTACTTTGGATCTCAACCTGCATGGTTTTTCTTGCATTTTTCTAGAATTCCTTGTATCCCTGATGCATTTTTGCCCTATTTCTTCCTTCATTGTGACAGACCACAGCTAAATTATATTATGCTCAACAGCATCACCAAAATAGCCTATGCAGCTGAATTAGTTCATACATTCTTTGTGGCCTGTTCTGCGTAAGCCTGGATGGCTGATGCTATGCAGATTGGATTCTGGTGGCCAGGCCCTAGGGCCTACATTGTCCCATATTCCGGCTGTGTGCATCTGCGGTGCACCCCTATTGGATGTGTGTAGGCAGAATGTGGTGGGGCTCTCTGGTGTATGCTTTTTGTTTGTACTGGAATCTGTACTTTGCACACTTTCCCACAGTTGTGACTGCAGTATGAGTGGGGCTCAACGGATCTTAGATTCTTTGTAGGCAAAATTATTTGTCTGTACCTTTTTTACAATTTAAAAATGGAATCTCTGTCCATCTGAGAGAGACTTTATATTCACACCGCTCCTTTCACCTTACAAGATCCCAAAGCATCTTACAAATATGAGTTAAATGGTAGACTAATAAGCACAGCAAAGGTTTAAGAAGAGGGCCCTGTGCTAGTTCATCACATTGCAGGTAGCAGTTTGGGAGGAGAGCCATTAATGCAAATGGATGACAAGAGGGGCTGGAATAAGACTGAGACTGAGCAGAGCCTTGCTTCCACCTCCTAATGTGCAGGGGAGCTTATACCTTGGCAGGCACAGACCTGGTGCAATGTACTCCCTCTCCAGAGCAGAAAGGAGACTAGGAAGGAAATTGTGGCATATCTTTATATAATATAGAGTGTTACCCATTTTTTATTTGAGAGGTTAGCCAAAGTTCGGGGTCCTGTGGGTTGTTTCCATTAAGAGGAGAAATTGTTGATTTGAGGAAATCCTGTTTATTTGCAAGAATGTACAAAGGGGGAATCAAACGAGAGTTTATTTGCTCATAATTCTGAGCCTTTTTTTTTTTTTTTTTTTTTTTTTTTAAGCAACTATTCTGCCCCAAAGTGCTCTCTTAGCTTTTTTCTCAGGGCCATGTTACTGGCATTTCTGTGACTGTCTGGTGTTTCCTTGCTCCCTTCTCTCTCAGCTTCTCTGGTCTTTCTGACTCTTTCACAGACACACAGACCTTCAGAAAACATTTTCCAGTGAAACCCTTCTGTCTGCATGTGCCTTTGTTTTAGATGGAGCCATATGCCTGTTTTTTGGGTAGGAGCTGCTTTCCTTTGAGCTATGTGGTTTCAAAAGGAGCTCAATGGCTTCTTACAAGTATCTTAAATGAATAGTGGCAGTCACAGATCCCAGGTTCAAAGAGGTTTAATGCAATCTGTACTGTGTGTGTGTAATGAATTGCTGACATGCAGCCAGCTATATGGTAAAATGCAGCTACTACTTTAATAACACACACAATCATTGAACAACAGCTCAGAATGGGAAGTGAAGAAGAAAAACTTGTATCCTGAAACTGCAGGAGAAATGTACAAGGGCTTCACTTGAAAATTTATTCCCAGAAAGACTTCTCTCTAGTACAGTATGTTCTGTAATTATGAATTGTCTATCAGCAGTTTCCATCAGACGGAAGAGGAAGAAAATCTTGCATGTTAAGATCTGCAGACACTAAAGCTTCGTGTATATATGTCTACCAGTCTGAGTACCACCTCCAGTCCCTCATAAAAAAATAATTAAACTATTAGACTTTCTAATAATCCACCACGTGAAACAAGGAATAATGAAACAACGTAGTGTTTGTTCACTCTAAAATTTGGTGCAGGCAAATAAAACATGTGGTCTGTCACTGTACAGTACAGGGGATTGTAAATCAGAGAAATTGTAGCTACTGTGAATACAGTAGAGATGTTTTAAATAACCACTTTGACAGGTCCTTCCCAGGAACTGCACAAGATAATTTTGAAATGAGTTTCCAGGAAAACGCAGGTGTGGTACCTCCGTTGGCACCCATACTGACAGCAAAATCACAAAAGGTGGAGCCTCCATGGCTGACCAGCCATGATTCCCAACCCTGTGTAGTGCTGATCCCAGTGGCTTCTGTAGGAAAGGAGGAGAATGCAGCATTTCACAGAAATGTACCCCAGAACAACACTGAGACCGAGAGCACTTAAGCAGGCTCAACCACTCTGCAGTTGAGACATGACAGGCCTTTGCTCTGTTTGTTTACAAATGGGGCTAATTATAACTGCTGGAGATCTTGCTTTAGCAGAGTTAAAGTTATTCTAGATCAAATTGAGAAAATAGACTCTCTGGCACAAATTTTAGATCCTATCAGTTCCTTGGGTAGTCCTACAAGTTCCTTGGGGCAGAGACCGTCTAGAAAGTTTGTAACCAATCACAGCAGCTACCATAAATAATAAATATTGTGTGAATATGTCCCACTTTGATCTGCTAAATATATTAAGTTTTCAGCCATCTCAAATTCCTGCATAAGATATCTATTTTTTTTTTTTAATGGAAAGACACAACTGAGATCACTCACACACTTTTCTTGCCCCAACAACCCTGAATTCCTCAGGGAGAATCACAGCACTTGATGGAGGAGATAAATATATTTAGGAAATTTGAAGACACCTCAACATCTTTTCCTTTTCTCTGTTGCAAAGGAAAGATCATACTTGTCATATGTTAATTAAATATGTGGACATCATACTTTAAAAGTAGCTGGACTCTTTCCTGATGGAGCAGGGAGTTAGACATAAAGAGACTGACTGGCTATTCAATAAATTTCATGCACTTCTAGTACCAAGGTTCACTTTTTCATATTTGTCTGTAATGCAAATGTGTGCTGTGGGATCTATAGAATCAGCTAGCTAGAACTTCTTCCTCTCTTTTCATTCCTTCAAGTTTAATTATTTAATATAGGGGTAGTATATCCATTGCTGAGAACATGTATCACTTATCTCCATGAACTTCATGATAGTTCTGTCTAGAGATCGTGGGTTTTTTTTTTTTTTGCATTTTTATTTTATGTTCATATTAAGGGCCAGACCCTCAGATGGTGTAAATCAGGGAAGCTGTCAATTTACACCAGCTGAGAATTTAGCCCAAGGATTTTAATCTCTGTTATGTGATCTTTTTAATACATCACAATTAAACCAACCCCCCACCCACCCACACACTTAATTTATTAAAAAAAACCTCCAGATAACAATTTCTGTAGAGGGCATATTACCTGTACCATCACAAACATACAATAGGTGACACAGACAAGCACTAAGCATATATAATATTGGCCTTTGTATTCTGTATTGTTGGTTAGGTATTTCTTTTACTATACTGCACATTACTATACTTGAAGTGCACTCCAGGCCCAGGACATTTCTATTACTGTTCCTGCCTGGCTTACTGAAGAATCCACTGACTGCATCTTGTGAGAGGCTTTTGATAATGCATAATAAATTAGCTAGAGAAAGGTGAACTAAACAGTATATATCAGCACATTTTTTCCCCATTAACACTCCCTGCATGAATTACCAACCTACTTTTTCTTTTAGCAATAAGAATAGATTCATTAGGGTAATACTAAATGTTTTGCCACCTTTAATGTACTTGAATAGACAAGATTTTGCAATATAGCCTCAGACATAATTCCTAAATGAGCTCCTACCTTCATAAAATCACTCCTTGATCTGTCTAGAAAAAGATACATAACTGTAAGCTCAACATAAGCATTGTCAGACCTATTGTTTTATAGGTAATATAATACAGTAGCCTGAACTGTGTGGATATAAACATTTAATGACAAAAAATTATAATTCCAGAAGCAAACCAAAGCTATCTCTTGTTTCATTGGGCAACCACAGGCCTTGAGCATCCAGGGAGGTGAGTACATTTGTATCTTCACTGAAATCGGTGCCAGCTGAGTGCTCAGCAGTCCATTCCTAGATATCACACCCAAAGTTTCTAGTAGAACTGAAAAAACAGGTTTATTTCCGCTCCATTGCAGATGTTGCAATGCATGTCCGTTAAGACCCTTTGAATTTGTGAAACACACTCAGCACACCACATCAGGTATAGCAGATGAGCTGCCCCTTTCACTGCATTTGTAAATGCCACTTGGACAGCACCTGCTGTCCTGGCAATCAAGGGAAAATTCTCTTTACAGACAGAATGTGTCACAGAGTGGTGTATCATGTGACAAATCACCACCACGCTGAAGAAAAATAATATCTTAAGTTTATCAAACCCAACTTAAGAATTACACGCCTAGAAGGGCTAAATATTGTTAGAAGGAGCACTGAAAGTGGAGACTGTCCTACATTAAAAATGCTTTACTCTTCCTCCAACCGTTAGCTTCCAGATGGCTCAGTGAGAAACTTGGGGATCTGAATCTCCAGTATATATTTGTCTGTTGTTTTGACCCTGCATGTTATGAATGTGTCCTTGGCTTAGGGGTAAAATGGAGTTCCTGGAACTTATATCTTATGGCTATGTGTTTAAATTGTTTAAAATGCCCATTTTTACCATTAGTGACTTGCATGAAAATAAAATTTACAATGAACAGTAATTTATCAGAAGAAATTGTTGTTGCATTATACATCTTAGAGAAATAAAATAAACTGTTTTATTATGGATCTTAACAATTAATATCTCTGATCAACCCTCCAAAGTCCCAAACCTGCCCTTGCAGAGGAAGGTCACACAGGAAATCTGTGACAGAGCAGCAAAATGAATCTGTCTCCCAAGCCCTAAGCTTACTACCCTAACCTTTTCTTCCTAATCTTTTTTTACATATTCCTCATTTGAGGCCTGACCGAAAACCCACTGAAGTTGATAGAAACACTCCCATAAACTTCAGTGGGATTTCTGGGGTTCAGTGGATTTTTGGTCATGCCCTTAATGAGTATCACATACCAAATTTGTCTGATCTGAAAAAACAACAATAATAAAATGATGCATTTAAAACTAACCTCGAAAGGAGACTGCCTTCTTCAGGGATAGTGTAAAATTTAAAATCTTAATGGGAAAAAAGAAAAATCCACTTCTGACTAGCTCTAGTGCATAGGACAGATAGGGTCTAATCTAATTTACAGTAAGAAGATCCCTTTACAGCACTCTGGGAGTTGAGGCCTAACAGTGGATGCAAATGTAACTGAAGACCTCTTTACAGTTCAGGGTGGTAGAAATGAGAATAAAGCCTGGAGTTTTTTGACAGACCAAAATGACAGTTTTGAATGAAGAAGAGAGAAAAATCAAATTCATTTTCATCTTTCTTTCTTACTTCTCTTCAATATTCAGTGCTTGTACTCTTTCTCCATCTAGAAAACACCCATGCACTTCCCCTATGCTTTGTGTTTGTATTCACCTGATACTTAATTAACACACTGTTTAATTTGCAGATGTAGAGTAGCTTTATTCTCAATCCCCTGCATTTTTATTTTTAACCCTGTGCTGCTTCTAAACTGGTTGGTGGTTTGAAATTTGAACAGCAAGAGATTTTTATCTGAGGGAAATGAATTTCTTAGGATTGGATCATATACTGACTTATTAGCCTTTACTTAGCAAGATGAACATATATTCATTCAAAACAGAGCAAAGAAGGAAGGATACAAGGTATCCTTACATCTTTACATAACTGGAGCAAAGAATTGTTCAGCTATTTGCTTCGGCATTTCTCTTCTAGGGAGCTCACAAACCAGCTTCTCTAATGTTGGCTGAGATAAAGAAGCACCTCTCAGCAATGCTGCCTTCTCTTCACCATCTCCCTTGTTGATGTCAGCTATGATGCTAGGAAGAGCTTTGAAGCTAGCACAGCATTCAAAAAAACCAAAACATGCACCTCGTATGATCCTGCCAAGCCATAAGTGTTGCCAGATAATCATACAGCCCCATCAGTCCTCTGATGCTTGCAGGACCTTGCATTACAACAGAGCTACATCTTACCTTGAATCATCTTCTTTAAGAGCTGTCGACCACACACAGACTCAGTAGTTGTTGCTGCTGAAAAATTGCATCATGAAGGCACAGGAATAAAGTAACCACCTATTTTAGTGGAGTGGGATTATGGGGGGGGGGCATGCTGGGAAAAGGACTGAACAATGTATGCCTATGGTATCACCTGCTCTTAAACTTGTTCATTCTTAACAAGAAGTGATGTCTGGAAGTATTAAGCTTTTGCAGGCAGGAGCAGTCCTTATGATGCCAGAGATCTCTCACCAGTGATACTTCTGCACCTTTTGAAAGGCTATATCGTGTAGTACTCTCAGCTCTTTCCAGGTTGTAAGGGTGGTAGCAGGAGAGCAGATCTATTGCCATCTTCCCCCCCCACACACACACACCCTGTTGTTCAATGTTACTGACTGCAGATGGCATCACCGTCCTTGCACTCCATCAAGCTCAAGCAGCCAAATCAGGCTAATTCCTGCATGGGAACACTGGAGAGGAAAGAGCTTGTGGAAGCTTTCCTGCCATACCCATGTACCCTCTCATAATTTGCTTCATAGTGTTCTTAATACATGGCAGAACAGATTGCTTTAAAAAGACCGTCAAATGTAAGCTAAGGAGAAAATGATTGAAAGGGATCAGATGACTCGGCAGCTCAGACAGAACAGAGAATGCTCTCAATAGGTGAATGGGCAGTAGCAGTGCAAATGAGAGTGTAAACTGTGCGGGACTCACCCCTGCGGTGCCTCCTGCTGGTCATCTCAGGGAATTAGCTCTCCAGCCCTCAGAGGGCCCTCTGCAGGCTGGTGTCCCGCTGCTGCTTGGCCCCTGTGTCCCTCCCGGACCCAGTGCCCCGTTATCTGGGGTTCTGCCCCCTGGCAGTAACCCCTTTCTCTCAGGGTCTCCCCTCCCCTACTATCCCCACCTCGCCTCAGTATAAGGCTACTGCCAGTCATTGTCTAGCCCCCGTGCCCTGGGACAGACTGCAGTATCAGCCTACTCATTACCGGCAAGGTTGGGTTTGGATCTGCTGCCTTTGCCTACCTGTGGGCTGCCCCCTGCAACCCCAGTACCTAATTAGCCTTCCACTAGGCCGGAGTTCCCCAGCTCCCTTGGCCTTCCCCCAGCCCTGCTCCGCTCCAGGTACCTTCTCAAAGCTAGAGAGAGTGTCTGTGTGTGCTTCTGGCCAACTGCCCTCTTATAAGGGCCAGCTGGGCCCTGATTGCACTGTCTACAGCTGTGGCTGCTTTCCCCATCAGCCCAGCTTTTCTCTGCCACAGCCCTCTCCCGGGTTGCTTTAAGCCCTTCCAGGCATCCTGCTACAAAGAGCAACTCCTAACTCTGTAGAATTACTAGGAAGGTCAAACTGGAGAAGCATTGGAAAGGTGCTTGACTGGAATGAAGTTAAATCATAAAGCTCCTGGACCTCCAATGTCTATTGAGGACCAGGGAGCATTGCATGGGATAATAAGAATCACCCAGGAAGAATTGCTCAGTAGTGAAGGTGGTGCTTTGGGACTTGAGAGACAAGGTCACTTTGTGTATCTGCCTCAATTCCTTGCATTAAACTGGGGACAATAATACTACCCTGCCTCACAGGGACATAGAGGATAAATGAGTAAGTCCAATGTCCAAAAGCTTCAGAGGGAAAAGCATTCTCTACCTCCTCTATTGGTGAAAAGTACTACCACAGATATCTTAGTTTGCATAGACTACCTACCAACAGTTTTTCCAGTTACGCTTGGAAAGTCGCCGTAACTATACATGAAGTTGGATTTTGTGCGACTAGTGACAGCCCAGAGAGCTACAAAGGAGGGGAAGACACTCATTTCCCCACAACTAGCAGACTGACAAAGGGTGATAAGTGATCCTGGGACCCCTTCCATGAGAACTTTGTGGCAAGAGGTGATGCATAACAGTAGCAGAGCTGAGTGGACTCCACCTACCCAGCACCTTAATAAATCTGAGTCACTAAACTGGGTTGGTCCTTGGGACTGGCAATGGATCTGCAAAGAAACAGACAGACTATTGCCCTCACTGGTTCAAATCATGAGTGGGGTTTGGTATATGTCTGAGTTGATGTGGTCAAGGGACCATTACCTCACCCACCTGGTCTCTCTCATAGATAACATCTTCTATTGGACCAACTTCTGTTGGTGAGAGAGACAAGCTTTAGAGCTACACAGAGCTGTTTCTTCCCAGATCTGAAGAAGAGCTCTGTGTAATTTGAAAGCTTGTCTCTCTCACCAATAGAAGTTGGTCCAATAAAAGATGTTACCTCACCCACATTCTCTTTACCATCCTGGGACTGGTATGGCTACATCAACATTGTATATTACCTATGAGACATTCTCATGGGCCGGTGGGAAGAAAGTTAGATGGACTACTGCCAACATTCCTAGAAAGGTGGTGTTTTAGTCTTTTTGTATAGATATTATGTTGCACAAATACTACTTATTTAATACATATTCTCTTTTCGTTTCAGCATTTTTAGAGCAAAGCATTTCAGTTTTTCATTTTGAGAAGCAATGTTTCATTTATAATGCATAATAAAAAGTCAAAGCTGTTTTTTGTTGTTTTTTTGTGAAAGCATAACATTTCAATTGACCTGAAATGACATATTGGGTTTTGTTTTGACTCAGACCAAAGCTAAATGCTGAAATCTTTCATGCAACAGAATGTATGTCCTCTGCACAGCTTTAGATTTTAGAGATAGGGTTAACACACATTCTGGTAATGTCTGGAAGCAATGATAGATGCAAGAGCAATGGGAGAGGGGAAAAAGTCTGGGTTGAAAGATCATTTCATGATTTGTAGAACGATGCAATAGATTTTTGCAACATGGCCAAACTATAATGTATTGCCTGTGTGTGTGTGTGTGTGTGTGTGTGTGTGTGATATTGCACTCTAGTGGCTGGCTTAAGGAAAAGATAAGATAGCTTTTACTATCATCAACACAGAAAAATCTCCTGTAGCTAAAGGGGTTGAGGACTTTTTGAGTAGAAAGTTAAGTGGTCCTTGTCTCCTCAGTTGTCTTCACGTGTGATCTATTGAATTGTCTGTCTGAAGCACATGTAGCAAAGCACTTAAGCATCTGAGTAGACTTCCTGCCTATAAAGGGACTACTTGTGCTTACGGTTAAGTATGCACTTATATGGTTTGTTGAATCTGGGCAAAAGTGAGAAGATTCTCTTGCTCATGGAAAAGATGCAATCACTGTGGACTTATTTAACAGAGAAGAGAGTAGAAAGACTTGAAGAGTGCCATGTTGTAGGTGGGTCAAAGGAGAACGGTGAGATGAAGGACCATATTCTCATTAGCTTTATGCATGTACTTTATTCTGAAAATAGCACTAATGAAAGTAATTAGGCTATTCACTGACTAAAGTGCCATTAAATGTGAGAGAGAATCTGGCACTAAGATACCATCTTAGTCTTTCACCTTGTGCTCACTAGGTGTATACAAATAATCTAACTTTTGGATTGGTGGAGAGAACAGGGAATGGCAGGTGTCTTGATCGTCTCATCTTTCTTTAACTTAAAAAATAAAAAAATAAAACCTAAGAGTAAATGATTGCATTTTTATAGTGGAGGGAAAGAATGGCTGGAAGGGACAGGTGAACTGTGTCTGACATGAAGATTTTCCTCTCTGCTGTTGCTCTGGGAATGCTATTGCTTATATATTGAAGACATATCTGTATAAATTACTGCAAGAGAGATCCATGGAGGGCCATGAAATAGAAAACTAGACATTTTCATGAAAATATAACATGGTGTTTATTCTATTTCCTACTCTTCCCACAATGACTGTCGTGAGAATGGATTTATAATTTTTCACTGTCTAGTCTTGTTAAAGTCTTTGTCACAAAAATGAGTTGTTTTTTTTGTTGTTTTTTTTTGCCTTGGCTGTTAAGCTGAGCTCAATATTGTATTCTTTCTCTCTTCTGTCCTTCCCTGATCTCAACCCCTAGATACATTTAAATAAATTCTTCGTACTAATCCCAGTTTCTGTCTTTAGTCTAAGTGTGGCATTGTCAGCCAATAAAAACCCAGGGTATAAATATTCTATGTACAATTGTCTAAAGGATTTATAAAAAGACCATTTTAAATTCAAGCATATCCATATATCTAAACTGAATTCCATTGCTCTGAAGTAGATGGACTTGATTCTGCTCTTGCCTAGTGTAAATCTGCAGTAACTCCTCCGAAGAAAGTGGAGTTACACTGGTGAAAAACTGATGTAAATACAAGCAGAACTGGGGCTTATTTTTTTGTCCCAATCAGCCACAGGGGGAATAAACCCTTAATTAACACAGTCCTTTTTCTTGGCCATTTTTGAGGTTTTCCTACTGATTAAAGAAAAGGAAAAGATGTAACACGGATTAATACATGCTCCCATCTTCTGTGACTGGATAGCTCAGTGGTTTAATTCTCTAGTTCCTTTACTCAATCATTTTGTCTTGAGTATCTCTTGAAGCTGAAAGAGCTTGTGTTGATTTTTTTTTTATTTTTATTTTTTAACTCCTGTCCTATTTTTGAGACCACAGTGATTGTGCTCCTCCCTTCACCATGGTAGGGCTCACTTTGGGAGTGTATGAGTTCTGCTTCAATGGCACTCTGAGGTCTTGCCAAATTAGGTACACAGGAGTGATCTCAGGCTCCCCAGGGCAAATGCACCTCCTACAATTCTAAACTCGTTCTGCATCCCAGCCCTCCAAATATTTAATGTTCTCTGCATCAAATATTCAGTCCTAGTGGTATTTAAAGAAGCACCATGGATTCTGAGTTGCAGCTGAGGAGCACTTGATGCAGGAAAGGTAAAGGGATAGAAAGGTGCCTTAGTGACATCTTTGTGCTCCCTGATCTTGTGACCACCTGGCACTTATCCATGGGCCAGGATAAAGCAGAGCAGCCTGAAATCTGCTGTAAGTCACACCCGAGGGGCCATTCCACCATCAGGGGATTGCTCAAGCTCAAGAGCTTTCCAGCCAGACCCACTTTTCATTGGCCATGCTCCCTATACCAACAGCTAGGAGGAGGGTGTCACTGGAGCTGCTACACAGATTATTCCATGCAAGGGTTCCCTACTGACTGGCTCTAGGACTGTCTTACATTGCTGGTGCAACACAAAGTAGCTCAAATGCACTGGATGTATGAAGCCCATTATTGCTTAAAAATAGCAACTAATTATTTTACAGTTGAAAATTACAACTGGTTGAACTGTTTATGATTAATTATTATATTGTTATTAATACATGTTCAAACTATTTAGTTAATCCTTGTAATATATGATTTACTTTGACTATACGCAGTATGTAGTTGGTCACCTGAATCACATGGAATTGTTTCAGTAATCCAAACATTTTAAGTAGAACTAATAGCAAATAACACACTGCCAGTGTGAACATAAGTAATCATTCATGTTAATGAATGCCACGTTACATGAATTTTAACAATTTAATTCATACTCAGTGGCTTTCTAAATACTCAAATATGTGGAATCAGAGTGTTCTTTATCATATAAAGAAATAAACTTGGTATTTGTATATAAAAATTAGTTTTTGTGCTAGCCAAACTGCTCTGCTATTCAAACTGCTCAGTTTATAATACAGAAAAAATATGTTGGCACTTTAACAAGAAAGGCGCAGAAAAATATATGTGAAGATTCCATGTATAATTTACATCACCACCAAGGAGGAGATCTTCAAAGGAACAAATGGGAGTTTGATTCTCAACTCTCACTAACTTTAATCGGGAATTAGATGCATAACTATCCTTTGTGCTTTTGAAAATCTCCTGTAATGAGTTAAAATAAGTGACAAATTCTTTCTTGAAGATACTGAAGGAGAACAGTGAGCATCTCTCATGCATGAGTGTTGCTGGAAACAAATAATTTAGAAAGGGAATTGTGAAGCTCTATGTGCCTCACATATTCACTCCCAATGGCATTATGACACAGCCAACAAGTACCACTATGACATGCTAGTGTCACCTTTTCAGTGTAGCTGATGCATCTGACAAACACAGGTGCCATGGTAGAATGCTCCTAGTCCCCAGACACTAAAGTCTTTCAATTATCTTAATCTGGTATGCTGGGTTTCAGAACAGTTTTGATGAGTCAGAAAAACCAGTGGGATTTCTCATTTCCCTACAAATTGAACCAACAATTGCTATATTTCTTATCTGGTGATTTAAACAATTGGCCTTCATTCTAAGTACCTTGGTTTAAGCAAGCTTGTAATATCAAATTAATTCAAATTTGCTGACATTAACTCAGTCCTCCTATAACTGTGATCCACCCCACAGTCATTTGTCAGCTGACAATGTTTCCAGAGAGGCACAGGATGTATGTACTAAGGAAACTAAATCAGCTTCATTTCCTTTAAGAAGTCAAAGCTGATAGCATCACTGTAATAGTTTGGAGAAAGTCTAGACTATAGATATATTAAATCAGCCCTTGTGATTTATTTATTCACCATAATATCTGAACACCTAAATAGAAAGACTAGGGCATCATTAGCCTATAACTTCTGGATGCCTCAGTATTTGCACTCCAAAATTGAGACTTCTTCAAAGGCAACTGATTTTTCAGGAGTGCTGAGTGCCAACCCTCTAAAACTAGGCTCCATACTGGTATTTCATGTGGGCAACCAACATCACTTGTCATTCTTGAAAATGTGTAGGCCAGGGTTCCTGCCCCAGCAGCTTAAAATCAAAATTAAGGCTACATCTACACTGCACACACCCTACAGGTGGCTGCAAGAGATGTGTAGTTGCATGCTGCAGTGAAAAGCAGGCTGCATCCACACTGCCGTGTGTAGTTATGCTTGTCAATGAAAGGCTCTGGTGAGGGCAGGTTTTCAGGGAAAGGCTGTGGCTGCGGGGAGCTCTTTATGCAGTAGATCTATGATACATAAAATCTTTATGAAAACTGATAAGCAGACCTCTCTGAACCTCACCTCACAGGTGAACTTCAAATTCATCACTGTTTATAAGATGTTCTAGAGATCCATTGGTGAAAGATGTTGCATAAATGCAAAGTAATATTATAGAAACTTTCAAACTTACCTAGTTTGTAGATTACCAAATGTATTCAAATATTCTTCCTTATCAGCTTTGACAGTGAGATTAATTTTAACAGCTTTTTCCTGATGAGTATTACAGACTAATCATGGGTAAAACTGAATCATCTGTAGAGACTTTGATGAATCTCATATGCTAGCTTTCATTGTCAATCTATATTGAGTTGAGAAAATGCACTTTACATGGACACAGCATTTATAATTCATCTATATAAACATCAGTTGTTGTATACCATTGCATAACTGGGTTTGACTTGTAAAAACAGGCAATTCTGTAACTACAAGCTTCATTTTCAGGGTTTCAGGAAAAATTTAGTCCTAGGGTACGATAATAGCTCCTGACACTGTAGGTTGCTCTGCATCATGCAGGAATCTGCACAAATTGCCAGATTGGAGCCATGATTAGCAGAAAAAGTTGTGATTTTATTTCCTCCAAGTTTCAGCTGTTTGCAATAGGGTCGTTGCATTAATATAGATTATATGGATAAGTAGGGAATAGAAGACATATATTGAGATGTCATTTGTTTTTCCTAAGATGGATATAGCATTGACCTTCCAAAACTCATATGCTAAACTATGGTGAAAAAATGAACAAAGAATGAAAGTGTTTCAAAATGACAGTTGTAGTCCACACCTAACTTTGAGCCATAAGACCTGAGAGGGACCTTTAAGATACTTTTTTTTCATAGTTAGAGAAGCTTTTAGAAGAAATGTCTCTTTCCAGAATTCAGATGTGTGTGGCAGGCATTAGCAAATTGCCATGAATGCTTCCAAAGTGGTGAGAGTTGGCAAGTTTGAGCTTTTGTGGGTTTTTTTGCACTATTGCATGCTACTCTACATTGGTTAGTATGAGGCTGCTGTTTTCACACACATCTGAAAAATGATTTTTTCTCATCAACAGAACAAAAAAATAGTCTTACATAGAAAGCTATGGTGTGTAACCCAGTTCTGAGGTTTGTGTGTGGATAGGTAAGGAAACTGAAAGGGCTCTAGACAAGTAGGGACATGAATTCAATGGATAGCTTTCAATGGTTTCCACAGTCTGTGTCCTGTCAAATATCTTAGCCTTCTTCATAATACCATACAACGTTGAAACACAGAGCTGATAAATCTACATTTTCCATGCAAAAAATGTGATTTTTTTTTTTGCCCAAACCTTTAGATTTTTCTGTCAGGGGCCAACCCTAAACAAAATATTTGGGGTTGGGTCAATTGAAATATGTCAGTTTATTGAACCTAATTAACCTATTTCACTTGGGGGTCAATCTGACATTAATCTGTGTCTGCCTGAACTACCACAGTACTCATGAGAGTTGTAGTTTGGATGCCTCTAGCTTCCATTCTTCTTTGTGGTCCAGGCTGAACTAAAACTTAAAAACTGAAAAAACATTCATCCATATTGCAGAACCACATGGATCAGCAGCAGGGTTAGGAACTTCAGACACACACGCCACTTGAGGAAACAGAGTAACTGATAGGGACTAGAAGGTTGTGAAATTCTATTGGGGTAGCCACTAAATAGGGATAGAGATGCATGCTGCCAGTGGGTTTTGCAGCTATTTGCTAGATAGCTAAGGAATGTTGAGGCTCAGGAATAATGGGTTCATTTCCAGGTTGTGTAGAGGAATAAGGGCTAGTGACTACAGGCCCTTCTGTTCCTGTTTCCTTCGGCCACTATTCACCCCTTCCCCAGGTCCTGCCCCATTCCCTCCCTTGGTGCTACACCTCTCTCCACTCCCGCCTCCTTGTCATGATCCTCCCTTCCCCAGTTCCTATTGTCCTACCTCCCTCTGCTCCTGCTGCTCTGCAGTCCAATTGGGCTGCCTCCAATATTTCATCTGTTACCTGGGTACCAGTAGGGGGAGCACTGAGAGCACAGGAGAGAGTCTTCTTGCTCTCAGTTCTGGTGCCTGTCACCTCAGTGGTCACTGGCACTTGGAGCAGCAAATGCAGGGCAAGTCCTGCTCAATCCCTGCAGCTCTGGGATGGAGCACACTCAGTTGCTCTGTGAGGCTAGCACATGCACAGCCCAGATGGCATGTAGGATCATGAGGGGATGGAGCATGCTCAGTGCAGGTGGACTCTTCAGAGAATTTAGGTGCCAAGCTCTGACCTCTACTAAGCATGTGGGAACTTATAACTCTGCCAAGTCTGAGGGTTTTTTTTCTGTTCTGGGTGGGAGGGGTCGAGGAAGAAGGGGAAGACACATCCCTGGTGTGCAGAGCTAGCTCTTACAAAATTTCAAGACCTCACACCAAACCATAGAGACACCTGAGCTTCTGAACAAAATGGTTAAAACATGAGCAAAACAATGCATTTCCCCTAACTTTATTCGGAGAAATGGCTGAACCATTCTAAATGACATTTAAAAAAACCCAACTTGCTAAAGGCAGCATTCAGTATAAAAAGTTTCAGCCCTTATGGTTTGTGTGTCCAAGTTTTCTAAACAAGTGAAAATACAGTTTTCTAAGTGTCAGGTAACCTTCAATACAGGCATTGCTACCAGTGCTGGCTACATCTTTTTTTCCCATACTTAAAGAACAACTCCCTAACCTTTCATTCAGAATGGCCTTTATTTTATATTAACAGAACAAGAATAAGGTCTCCATGAGAGAACATGCAGTATGTAACTCCTCCCTTGCAGACTGCATCTGAACAAAAACAACACTTGCTGCTGCTTCACTTTTCTTTAATGTTATTCCACACGGAAAACAAGTCATGATAGTTATAAGCCCCCAACACAGTAAAAGTTCTTTACGCCTCCTCATAATCAACCTCCCAATTAGCTCTGCATTGCAGTCCCACAGAGAGAGTACAGGTCCCTTTTGCAACTTTTACTGCCATATAAACAGCCCTCCAACCTTTATGAGTTGGCCAACTGGAAATACATAGCTGCTGACAATATACGCCAGACTTGCTGTCCTGTAGCTCTCATACAAAATTATTCTAACTGCCAAGCACAGAAATACATCAATAAAATCTGAATCCTAACTGCTGACCTTAATACCAGGTAATTCCTTTAGTTTTGATTATGCTGGTAGCTGACTGCAAAGCCTGCTCCAAGCAACAAAGAAAACATCCAATTAAAACTATCTATAATGTGTGGCTAAGCAGGTCATTTGCAAAATCACATCACGGGCAACGAGCAGAAAATAGAAAAAGCTTCCCTGGCTCTAGCTTGCAGACTAAATTGCTGCTAAAGCTATGACCTTTGAAGTCCTCAATTACTTATTAGAACCTGAATTTTTATCTCTGAATTTTTTTTACAGAGTTCGCTTAAGAACTCATATCAATCCCTCAGTTAAAGGTCACAGTGTTCTGCCATGTTACCTGGGTTTTCATTATTTCCTCCTAAACTATGACATTTCTAAAATGTCAGCATCTAAGGAAATCAGCACCCTATAGATGTGGAGGGAGAATAAAACATGTTTATTCCAATATTTGTCTGAGTGGTGAGTGGAAGAACTAGACAAAATCACAGTGAGCACAGCATGGTCTATGCTAAGAAGTTAGGTCGGCTTAACTACATCGCTCAGGGATGTGAGAAATCCATGCTTTTGAGTAACATAGGTTAGCTTAAGGTCCCATGTAGACAGCGCTAGATCAATAGAAGTATTCTTCCTTTGACCTAGCTGCTGTCTTTCAGGGAATGCCTATACTGATGGGAGGATGTAGGTAGTCTATATACTGAAGCGCTATGGTGCCACTCTAACGTTTCAAGTGTAGAGAAGACGTATGTTTGGTAGTATTGTTTGCAGGTGTTAATGATTATTGGTTTGAATGGTCATGCATGTAAAAGTGTTTTGGAGTGAATATTAAGAGATATAACACTTTATCCAGAGTCAGTGAGCCACTTCATGTTGAGAAATTATGCTAAAAGCACAAGGAAGAACTTGTAGAAGAAAAAGCCACAGACAGGCGGGTGCAAGTTTAAGCATGCTTGAGGACAGGCTATGACAACATGCTTCCTTCTGTCAGTTGCTTTTCCTGCTAGAACCCCATGCTTCTGCCCTTTCAGACCTGCTCCTCCTCTGACCTGTTCCTGGTATACTCACTCACTTACATCCATGTAAAATGAATATACAATGCTACCTAGTCAGAGGGTATGTCTACACTACGAAATTAGGTCGAATTTATAGAAGCCAGTTTTATAGAAATCGGTTGTATACAGCCGATTGTCTGCGTCCCCACATAAAATGCTTTAAGTGCATGAAGTCGGCGGACTGCGTCCACAGTACCGAGGCTAGCGTCAACTTCCGGAGCGTTGCACTATGGGTAGCTATCCCACAGTTCCCGCAGTCTCCACCACCCATTGGAATTCTGGGTTGAGATCCCAATGCCTGAATGATGCAAAACAGTGTCGCGGGGGGTTCTGGGTACATGTTGTCAGGCACCTCCCCCTCCATCAGAGCAACGGCAGACAATCGATTCGCACCTTTTTACCTGGGTTACCTGTGCAGACAACATACCAGGCCAAGCATGGAGCCCGCTCAGCTCAGCTCACCGTCACCATATGTCCTCTGGGTGCCGGCAGACGTGGTACTGCATTGCTACACAGCAGTAGCTAATTGCCTTTTGGCAGTAGACGGTGCAGTATGACTGTTAGTTTTCATCGGTGATCTGGGTGCTGGCAGACGTGGGGCTGCATTGCACACAGCAGCAGCCCCTTGCCTTTTGGTAGAAGATGGTATATTACGACTGGTATCTGTCGTCGTCGTACTGCAGTGGCTGTCAATCATGGGCACCTGGGCAGTCTCGATGATGATGGCTATCAGTTGTAGTATGCTATTTTCTGCCAAGCACCCAGAAGATGCCGAGGGCTATCAGTCATGCTGCACCGTCGTCTGCAAGCTTAAGATGTTCTGTATTCATTTGCTTCCCCCACCCTCCGTGAAATAAACGGCCTGCTAAACCCAGGGTTTTGAGTTCAATTTTTGTGGGGGGCCATTCAGTGTGACAGTTGTTTGTGTTTCTCCCTGATACACAGCCACCTTTGTTGATTTTAATTCCCTGTACCTGTACGCCATGTCGTCACTCGCCCCTCCCCGCCCTCCCTCCCTCCGTCCATCAGATACTAGTTTCGTGCCTTTTTTCAGACCAGACGCCATAGTACTGGGATCATGGAGCCCGCTCAGATATCACAGCAATTATGAGCACTATGAACACCACACGCATTGTCCTGGAGTATATGCAGAGCCAGGACATGCCAAAGCAAAACCAGGACCAGCCGAGGAGGCGATTGCAGCGCGGCAACAAGAGTGTTGAGGAAATTGATATGGACATAGATCTCTCACAAAGTACAGGCCCCAGCAATGTGCAAATCATGGTGTTACTGGGGCAGGTTCATGCCATGGAACGCCGATTCTGGGCCTGGGAAACAAGCACAGACTAGTGAGACTGCATTGTGCTGCAGGTGTGGGACAATTCCCAGTGGCTGCGAAACTTTCGCATGCGTAAGGGCACTTTCATGGAAGTTTGTGACTTGCTTTCCCCTGCCCTGAAGCGCCAGAATACCAGGATGAGAGCAGCCCTCACAGTTGAGAAGCGAATGGCGATAGCCCTGTGGAAGCTTGCAACGCCAGACAGCTACCGGTCAGTCGGGAATCAATTTGGAGTGGGCAAATCTACTGTGGGGGCTGCTGTGATCCAAGTTGCCAGGGCAATCAAAGACCTGGTGATATCAAGGGTAGTGACTCTGGGAAATGTGCAGGCCATAGTGGATGGCTTTGCTGCAATGGGATTCCCAAACTGTGGTGGGGCCATAGACGGAACTCATATCCCTATCTTGGCACCGGAGCACCAAGCCACCGAGTACATAAACCGCAAGGGGTACTTTTCAATGCTGCTGCAAGCCCTGGTGGATCACCAGGGACGTTTCACCAACATCAACGTAGGATGGCCGGGAAAGGTACATGATGCTCGCGTCTTCAGGCACTCTGGTCTGTTTCAAAAGCTGGAGGAAGGGACTTTCTTCTTGGACCAGAAAATAACCGTTGGGGATGTTGAAATGCCTATAGTTATCCTTGGGGACCCAGCCTACCCCTTAATGCCATGGCTCATGAAGCCGTACACAGGCAGCCTGGACAGTAGTCAGGACCTGTTCAACTACAGGCTGAGCAAGTGCCGAATGGTGGTGGAATGTGCATTTGGACGTTTAAAAGCGCGCTGGTGCAGCTTACTGACTCGCTCAGACCTCAGCGAAAAGAATATCCCCATTGTTGTTGCTGCTTCCTGTGCTCTCCACAATATCTGTGAGAGTAAGGGGGAGACATTTATGGCGGGGTGGGAGGTTGAGGCACATCACCTGGCTGCTGATTACACGCAGCCAGACACCAGGGCGGTTAGAAGAGCAAAGCAGTGCGCGGTGCGCATCAGAGAAGCTTTGAAAATGAGTTTTGTGACTGGCCAGGCTATGGTGTGAAACTTCTGTTTGTTTCTCCTTGATGAACCTTCAGCCCCACCCCCCCACCCGGTTCACTCTATTTCCCTGTAAACCAACCACCCCACCCTCCCCTCCCCCTTCGAACACCACTTGCAGAGGCAATAAAGTCATTGTTACTTCACATTCATGCATTCTTTATTAATTCATCACACAACTAGGGGGATAATTGCCAAGGTAGCCCGGGATGGGTGGGGGAGGAGGGAAGGAAAAGGACACACTGCAGTTTAAAACTTTAACTCTTATTGAAGGCCAGCCTTCTGATGCTCAGGCAATCATCTGGGGTGGAGTGACTGGGTGGCCAGAGGCCCCCCCACCGTGTTCTTGGGCGTCTGGGTGAGGAGGCTATGGAACTTGGGGAGGAGGGCTGTTGGTTACACAGGGGCTGTAGCGGCGGTCTCTGCTCCTGCTGCCTTTCCTGCAGCTCAACCATACGCTGGAGCATATGATGCTCCAGCAGCCAGAGCATCGACTCTTGCCTTCTGTCTGCAAGCTGACGCCACCTATCATCTTCAGCCCGCCACTTGCTTTGTTCATCCCGCGATTCAGTCCACCACCTTTCCTCTCGTTCATACTGTGCTTTTCTGTAGTCTGACATTGACTGCCTCCACGCAGTCTGCTGTACTCTTTCAGCGTGGGAGGACATCTGGAGCTCCGTGAACATGTCATCCCGAGTCCGCCGTTTTCTCCTTCTAATCTTCACTAGCCTCTATGAAGGAGAAACATTTGCAGCTGGTGGAGGAGAAGAGAGAGGTGGTTAAAAAAGACACATTTTAAAGAACAATGGGTACACCTTTTCACATTAAATTTTGCTGTTCACATTACACAGCACATATGCTTTCGTTACAAGGTCGCATTTTTCCTATATTGAGGGCCTGCCGTTTTGGTGTGAGAGATCACTCACGCAGTGCCAGACAACACATTTCAGCTTGCAGGCAGCCATGGTAAGCCACAGTCTTTTGGCTTTTTTTAACCTTCTTAACATGTGGGAATGGTTTCAAACAGTAGCGCCCTCATTTCCCATACCAAACACCCATTGAGTTGGCCATTTAAAATGGGTTTTCAATGTAAAAGGAGGGGCTGCGGTTCCCGGGTTAACATGCAGCAAAAACCCAACTAACCCCCCTCCCTCCACACACCCAATTCTCTGGGATGATCACTTCACCCCTCCCCCCTACCGCGTGGCTAACAGCGGGGAACATTTCTGTTCATCCGAGCAGGAACGGGCACCTCTGAATGTCCCCTTAATAAAATCACCCCATTTCAACCAGGTGACCGCGAATGATATCACTCTCCTGAGGATAACAAAGAGCGATAAGGAATGGATGTTGTCTGCATGCCAGCAAACACCGGGACCATACGCTGCCATGCTTTGTTATGCAATGATTCCAGACTACGTGCTACTGGCCTGGCGTGGTAAAGTATCCTACCATGGCGGACGGGATAAGGCAGCCCTCCCCAGAAACCTTTTGCAAAGGCTTTGGGAGTACATGAAGGAGAGCTTTCTGGAGATGTCCCTGGAAGATTTCCATTCCATTCCCATACACGTTAACAGACTTTTCCAGTAGCTGTACTGGCCGCGATTGCCAGGGCAAATTACTCATTAATCATTAAACATGCTTGCTTTTAAACCATGTGTAATATTTACAAAGGTACACTCACCAGAGGTCCCCTGTGTGCCCTCAGGGTTTGGGAGCATGCCTTGGGTGAGTTCGGGGGTTACTGGCTCCAGGTCCAGGGTGATAAACATATCCTGGCTGTTGGGGAAACCGGTTTCTCCGATAGCTCACAGCAGCAAGGTATCTACATTGTCTTCATCCTCCTCTTCCTCATACCCCGAACCCTCTTCCCTGTGTGTTTCTCCAGTGACAGAGTCCTAGCACATGTTTGGGATAGTGGTGGCTGCACCTCCTAGCATTGCATGCAGCTCCGCGTAGAAGCGGCATGTTTGCGGCTCTGCCCCGGACCTTCTGTTTGCCTCTCTGGCTTTGTGGTAGGCTTGCCTTAGCTCCTTAATTTTCACACAGCACTGCTGAGAGTCCCTGTTATGGCCTCTGTCCTTCATGGCCTTGGAGACCTTTTCTAATATTTTGCCATTTCGTTTACTGCTACGGAGTTCAGCTAGCACTGATTCATCTCCCCATATGGCGAGCAGATCCCGTACCTCCCGTTCGATCCATGCTGAGATCTTTTGCGATCCTGGGACTCCATCACAGTTACCTGTGCTGATGAGCTCTGCGTGGTCACCTGTGCTCTCCACGCTGGGCAAACAGGAAATGAAATTCAAACGTTCGCGGGGCTTTTCCTGTCTACCTGGTCAGTGCATCTGAGTTGAGTGCTGTCCACAGCGGTCACAATGAAGCACTGTGGGATAGCTCCTGGAGGCCAATAACATTGAATTCCGTCCACACTACCCCAATTCCGACCCACTAAGGCTGATTTTATCACTAATCCCCTCGTCGGAGGTGGAGTAAAGAAACCGGTTTAAAGGGCCCCTTAAGTCGAAAGAGAGGGCTTCGTCGTGTGAATGTGTCCAGGCTTAATTCGATTTAACTCTGCTAAAGTCGACCTAATGACCAGGCCAGAATGTTAGTGTTTTATATTCATTTTGTACAGGCATCAATGACAACACAAAATAGAAGGCAGTGAAGAATCAGATAGTTGGGGCCAGATCCTTAGCTGCTATAATTAGTGAAGTTTCATTATCTTCAGAGGATTTACACTGGTTATAGCAGCTGAGGATCTGGCAGAATGAAATTTTCAGCAGCTTACTGACAACGTCACTTATATCACAACTTGCATCACCTCTGAGCTTGGCCCAATGAGTTTAATTCATGCTTGTTGTAAAATTAATAAAATCAAAGGGTTTACAGTGTGGGCAAGGTTAATCTAATAGTTCTATTTTTCCCCCCTTTTCTTTTTTATAACCTTTCAGTATCTGCAGTATGCCACAGTTGGGAAAAGAAGGTGATGTGCGTGTTATAGCAGGGCCTTGAAGGTGGCTCTCTTGATTTTGATTCTGGATATGTTACTGACTGACTCCTTATGAGTTAACTGCTCCTCTGATTAGGGCCCATGCACTGACGTGAGCTAGATGAGTGGAAACTTATGGTTTGGAGGAAACTTGGAGATTTCACTGCATTGTCTCTCTTCATTCCAAACTTCTTCAATCTTCCATAACTCTGCTGTAAAAGAGTAAGGCTGTACCCACATCTGTCAGTGGTGTTGGGTGGCAGGGATGGCAGAAGATCCTAAAAGGCAGGGAGCTGA
The DNA here is from genome assembly GCF_011386835.1 of Chrysemys picta bellii. Taxonomy (NCBI): domain Eukaryota; kingdom Metazoa; phylum Chordata; order Testudines; family Emydidae; genus Chrysemys; species Chrysemys picta. The sequence continues at coordinate 46,063,849 of NC_088798.1, read as the reverse complement.
TGTGTGGGAGTCTGACTGAAATCTTGGAGGAAGGTGTCACCATGCCTCAGTGGGTCACGGCTGAGGATGCCAAATTCAGGACAAACTGCTGAGAAATAGGGCAGACTCACCCCAAACTGGTGATGATTCTATCATTAGATTATACCAAGACAGTAACAAAAGGAAACTTCCGTCTCACCACACTGGTTAATAAGAAGAACAAAAATGCAGCCTCCTTAGGCATTCCGATCCTTGTCTCACCACCTAGATACTGGACTCTATGATGATTGGTTACAGAAAACCAATTTAATCAAATATAGGGTCCTTCTAATCCCAAGAGATCAGCCACTTAGCAAGGTACTACTCAGTAATCAAGCTGATTACAATCCTTTAGTAACTAAAACTAAAGGTTTAATAATAAGAGAAAAGAGGAGAGTTAAAATGGTTAATAGATCATATACATACAAATAATTGAAAAGTCTTTGTATCAGGTGTGTAGCAGTGATGGAATAAACTGTTGGTTTGTAAAGTCTCTCTACTGATTTCCAAAAGATTGGAATGTCCTCAATAAACTGTTGGAAAGCAAGCTGGTGGGGTAGAATGTAGGGATAGGTTAGAAATCAGGAGGCTGAGTGAAAAGGTTATTGGACCAAAAGTTGGAGTGGAGCGCTTTTGATGAGAGAAGATCTGCAATGTAGGCCTCATTGGATCCAGCTGTTAAAATAATGACTTTAATGAAGGGCACCATGCAGTAAATTGTAGGAACTATGGGAACTAAGTGTAATTTTAGACAAGTGTTCCATTTAGTCCGGAATCCTGTCTAACAAGGATCAATACCAGAGATTTAAGAAACTCCACATGGCAGTTAGAGTAACTTGCACATATGAGAAATTCCTTCCTGCAACCAAGCATTTAGTGGATCGTTTGATCCCGAAGCACAAGGATTCAGATCGCTCATATATTTTTACTTGGTCTAACATAACTAATGTTCTTATCATACATATCAATAATTAATTCTGAATCTTACTAAGCTCTTTCCCACAATTATACTTTGTGGCAATGAGTTCCACAGGATAATTATTGCATTATTTCAACAATTCTCTTTTATTTGTTTTAATTTTCTACCTTTCATCTGAAATTATTCATTCATTCAGTCATAAAAAAAGTAGATGAAAATTGTCAAATATCAGCTATAGTTAAGATAGACACCTATGGTGGATGAGAAAAGGGGAATGGAAAGCTGTGGAGACATTTCAGAATTGAGTAGTTAGGGGCCCACTCATTTGTGATGCCTTTTGAATAGCATCATACCCCTGAAACAATGACTTTAAAAGGGGTTGGGACAGATGGGGCATTTGAGAATTAGGAGCGGAATCCACAGTCTCGCTACCAATTTTATTTATGGAATTGCATTTGAACATGGCCTGTGAAGCTGAAACACCATATTCTTGGAATTAATTTTATTTTATTTAATCACACCTTAAGTAGTGAACCAAGAACAACTAGGAATGTGGCTTAACAAGGACGGCTTAAGCCTGGTATACACACACAGTTGCACTGGTTTAATTAAAGGTGTATCTTTACATTGACTTTATTTACACTAGTTCAGACACCTTTGTGGATGCTTATATTTGTTTAAACCGGTCTCTCTCTCCTTTTTCTTTTTCTCATTTAACTTGTCAGTGAATTTACAGGTATATGCTAAACCAATATAACTGGTTTAAAACCCATATAGAAGTGTAGGTAATGTGCAGGGTTTTAAGTTAATGCAAATTAGTGCAACTTCTGTGTGTAGACAAGGTCTTGAAGTTTTTCTTTTAACTGTTTCTCCTGTCACTTATCTATTCTTTTCTGAGAGATGCTCACCAATTTTCCCTCTGTCTTCTCCCTACTTTTGTGTTGTTTATATAATGTGCAAGGACATTTCTTGTGTGAATAATAATATTCATCAGTCAAGTTTCTCCTTGGTTTTGAAATACATGAACAAAAGCAACAACCATTCTCTTTTAAAGATGCTTTCCCTGTCACTGCATTTCCCATGGGGTCACTTAGTAGCTATAATTAGATTCGGTTAAGTGAAGGTTCAACATTAAGATGGTCTGATTTCAGCTAAGTGGAAAACAAGAATATTTTAAAAGGAGATGACTATATTGTGCTAAATGTCCTTACCATTTTAGTCTGTGAACATACACACATTTGTGTGGCATTGAAGAAAGTTTTTTTCCTTTGAATGAAGCTAAATAAGAGGGGAAATGTATTTTGACAAAATCTATCATCTTTGTATTTAAGCACTGTCACTGCGTAACTGACATGTACAACTAAGAGCAAGCTGATAAACTAGTTAAATGATCACAATGCAAAGCAGATCTTAAACACAATGAAAGATGGAAATGGGGACAAATAGGCAATCAGCCAGGTTAGGGTTGGAGACTGAAGATGTCTATAACAGAGTATAAAAGAACCATAGAAATACTTTACTGCACTGAGTAACTTTGGACCTAATTCTCGTTTTACAAGTAGTTACTTCACTTGCTGGAATGATATAGTGAGTAGTGCAAGAAAGCATGAATTCTGTTTCAGAAACCTTGAAATAGTTTGTGTATCTGGTTTCATTTTGATGAGGAATGAAACGGAGACCTTTCCAATTTTTTGAGAGACAAAAAAAAAAACAGACTGAGAGCATATCCCAGGTGGGAGCCCTAACCATTGATTTATTATATACTCTGGGCTCTTTGTCTCTCTCTCCTTCCCTGAAATTCCATTCTCAATAAATCCGCAATTTCAGTTGAAAGCCTGTTTTGTCAAAAACTTCCTGACCACCTCTAAGAGTGAGGTTGTGGTTGCTGTTACAATCGGTGGTGGACTAGCATCTACAGTCTTCTTCACCACCATCTTTACTGCCATATAGGGTATTGACTTCTCACCAAACTAAGGGGTGTGTGTGTGTGTGTGTGTGTGTGTGTGTGTGTGTGTGTGTCTCAGTGGAGAGAAAAGTGGAAAGTTGCATCACTGAAATTCTTTTCTCACTGTGAATCTTATCTGCATGCCTAGTGCTGTCACAGCCAGCCAAATTCTACCCCCAGAAGAAACTTCAGTGGAAATATGTGTGTACCTGGTACATAATTTGGCCTTTGGAGTCTGAAGAGCTTTTGTGAGAGATTGCATATGTGGGTGTGAGCAAACTTTTAGAGAAATTATTGTAGGGAATGGAAAAATTGACAAGCATTGGAAAAAAGGTCATCTTTGTGCAAAAGTTTTTTTTCTTCCTTTTTTTGTCTCCTGACTGGAAGAGCAATTAATGCCTTTTACCACTCTATTTTACTTTATTTCTGCATTTGAAGGTAGAAGCTGAAGCAGGTTACTGTGGATGAGAAGCTGACAACAAATTGGAGAAGGCAAAGAAGTTGCATGCAGAGGCATGTGTCCTCAAGTGAATACAAAATGGTAGGGTCACGGCCAACTTCCCCAGAATGTTCTCTTTTTACTGGTCCCTTCAAATAAAAAAGCAAAATCCCTTCTAATCCAAGCAGAATGTAGCACTAAATTCTGGTATTACTTCAGAGACAGATGTAGTTATCGTACAACCTATACAAGAGGCCAGGGTAGCAAAGATAGGGATGGGTGGTTTAATTTCTACAGAAGGTGTAAGCGTGTTGTATATTCTCTGGGAAACATAAGCCATGCCTTTCTCCCTTACTTGCTAGTTTGCAGCTTTTGTGGTTATCATGTAATACCACTCAATCACATCATAACTGACCTTTAATTTGGACTTTTCTTACAGAGTGCATGATTATGATCTTTCTTATGCCAGTGTAAATTGAGAGTAACTAATGGTCAAATCAGTTGCATCAATGTGAAAATGGTGTATGGAGAGGTTAGATTTGGCCCATTAGGTACTGGATCAAACCACTTCTGTAAATCTCAATCCTAGAGCACCTTAGCATTGTCACACTTTTACCTGTGCACACTTTAAAATTGCACAGAAAGCAGTATGCACATGCTAAAATTGAGCATTTCAAATCCATGCTTACCATTCTATTTTCTCCAGTCTAACATCTCCGAGGTGTGTGTTTAATTCATCTCTACTCCTTCTTTATTCTTAGTTCTTATTCCCTTCTTTCTTTTATTTATTTTATTGATTTTTGTTTTGCCCCCCAAAATGAGGGGAGAACCAACAACAAGAGGGCAAAAAGTAAATGAAAGGAAAGTGGAAGGAGGAAGGAGTGTCCTTTTTGGTTAGGAATTAATCAAAGATTTCTAAAAAGTCAGACAAAATCTTTTTATATTTGTCTGAGGTCCAAAATGTTATCGGCTCTTTAGCTGCTAGGTCAGACAAATTACTGAGCCAAGTTTATTTCTCTGGATGTGGTCTTGTTCTAATGTTGTTAAACCTAATTTCCTAGTCTGCTATATAATCTTATTGACTGCTTTAATGTCAGTCTTCCCCCCCCCCACCTCCTTCTCTTCCAACCCATTAGACTAATAGGTTGTACTTTTCTGCCATTTAATTATACTAAGTTTGGTGCCTAGCTGAATCCCCTCCGCCTACATTGTAATTGACTGACTAAATTTTATTCTAAACCTGTCCTTAGTATAAAATATTTTGGTTTAAAGAGATGGACATGTCCGTGTTCCAAGCCTTGTACACAAATACCACTATATGCATTATTTCTTCAATTACTCACATTTGTCCATTTATTGATAGTGGAAAACTGAGTTTAGAGGAGGAAGGTGAAATAAATAAGTTTTCTTTCTTTCTTTGTGAACTGGAGATTGATTGTGGTAGCACTACACTAGAATGTTCATTTCTGGGAGGAAATAACCAGTTTTCAATCCAGGAATAGTCAGAATTAGGAAGCGCTCTTCACAGCAGAACATGTCGTCATTAATAATACTGGAGTATAAGTACATATGAACACAGGCTTTTCTGATTGTGGTTATTAAATCCTTTGTAACCTGATCCAGGTATTGTTATAGTGTTTGTTAATAAATATTCCTTAAATATTTTAGATTAAAAATCTCAAACTATAGGTTGTTTGAAGCGTTGACTTTGTTCTGTTGTGTAATTAATCACCTAAGTCATATGGTATTGTTACTGCTTTCTGCCTGGATGATTAAATCTTTTAAAATAGAAAAAACATCCAGTGAATTTTCAGAAAAATAAACATTCAAGCTGAACTTCCTGGAGGTGTCAACATTGTGCGTGTTTTTGTGATTTCAGAGGAGTCATCTAAATCCTCACGATTAATGAGCGATATGACTGCATGAATGATAATGAAATGAACACTGGGTTAGATTGTCAGCAGATGTAGACATAACTGTTTTGACAGTTTACATTGGCTGAAATCACTCACTAAAATCCTAAGAAACTCTGTCAAGGGTGTGCTAAAGGCAGGAATACTGACTCTGCAGGGCAATCTCTCCCCATTTTGCAGAGACCTGGAATTGTGACCCTGAAGGGAAGGGAAGGGCTAGGGCTTGTGGGTGGTTCTCTATGTATCACCACTCAAACATTCATATATACAGCCAATAGTATGTACTACTGTAATAGCACTGTAAGTAATAGTAGATCCTACTATTGTAGGATTGTATTGACCTTGATTTGCCTCCCGCTTCATGACATGGACCTTCTACCTCTTACTTGAGATCTCTGAGCATGGTACCAGAATGCATTCATGCTGTCTTGGACTCTCCAATATATGGAGACAAGGTGTGATAAGGGAATCCTGAAAGCAACTCAGAGGTACAATGCCTCCACACACACTTTACCAGGATTGTCCCAGTTTGGAGTGACAGTGTGGTGTCCTGACTGTTTCTGTCCATGGACTGTGTTGGGGGTGGGGTAAGAAGGTGGTAGCAGTATTCCTCCAAGCTCTGCCCACAAAATAAGCTCAAACTCTTGAGATGCTACTCACAGGATATCATGCAAATATTTGAAGTATGATGAATACTGATTGTGGGGAGGGAAAGGGAAGGGGTAGCATTAATTGAGGGGAATTAGTCTGTGAGAGAAGAGGCAGCATTATTTCTTTTTTGGTGGAGGTGGCTGATATGGGAGAAGAGGGAAGAAGAATCTTTAATCCCCACCATGCAACTGATCCTGATTTTTCATTGGGGAAAATCTAGTCATGCTATTCCCAAAGCCCTGGCCTCCAGTGGATCTCTTAAAATCCATTGGTCTGCAATGTAGGTGTGGGGTGGGTTCACTCTCTCCAACAGATCCTTGGAAAACTCCACCAGGGGACCCTGGTGGAGTTTTATATCCTTGACCTGAGATTTTTCTGCGGAGAGGATGAAGTGGGCAAATATGGGCCTGATCCAAAGTTCACTGAATTCAGTGGAAAGATTCCAATTGCCTTCAGTGTATTTTGGATCAGGGTCTGCTTGCAGTGATTGGAATCCAGAGAGAGAGCTTGTTCTTTTCTTCCTTGTATATTAGAGTTTTTAATTTTAAAAATCATTTTCCTGTAATAAAGGGAAGGCAAACTTTTAAGTATTAATGATAAATGTTTACTATTACTTTTAATTTCTTTCCTTTATTTTCCTGGATTCTCCTATTTGTGATCCCATTACTGCTCTAAGCCAGGCAATATTTCCCCTCTCCCCCCTTCTCTGATTTTCCCATTTTGCAGATATAATGTTCAAGATTTTCAAGAATGGGTGTCTGTAGTTGGACATCTAAATAAGTTTAACCTGATTTCCCAGAAGAACTGAGAGTATTCAGACTTTTTTAAAATATGGATTGAGGTGTCATAATTTTTAGGCATCTTTTTGACAGTCTTGAACAATATTTTTAATAACCAACAATAAAAGAAGTTGAAGTTGGCTTGATATAGTTGTTGTGGTAAGACTAGAGACACAGGCAATCGAACTGTTGGTACAACTGGGAAAATAGTGACAAAATGCTACAAACATATTCTTTCAAGTGGTAAATTGCATTCACTTTGGGTTAATGTCCCTTTTGTGTTCACTTCCGTGAATATTCTAGCAGTTGAGTATATGCAAATACGAATATTCATGGAAAGCATCTTTTGAATTTAATATCACAATATTTGCTCTGGAAATTTTGATTTTAAGAGTTACACATTTATCCAAAGAACAAAGTAACCATATGTGCAATTTCACCATCTCAAATTTTGTTTGTAAGCAATTGACTGAAGTATTCAATCTACACATCAAAATTTATTCACAGAAATTATTTTGTAAATATTTTCACTAATATATACATCTGAGAAGATCAGACTTTGCAGAAATGTTGTGAACAGAGAGAAGCAAAAATTATAAAATTATTCATTACAAATTATTTTCCCAATTCTAATAGAGTTCCCCCAAACAGGTACATACCTGCATTGCTTTTGGCATGTAGGAATCTTTAGCTAAGGCTTATAAGACTTTGCTTTGAAATAATCACTTGCAAATGTTGAACCAGATCTTGGGGGTGTAATTAAATAGATGAGATGCCCTTGATTTGCTTTTCACATGAGCATACTCAGTGGTGTTGTATGTGATTTAATTTCATTGCATACTGCTGGCATTGTTCTTTTTACCTTTAATAATCAAGGTTAGCATTTAAATAAACTGGATGTCATTATGAAGTCTGCTAGAAACAAAGGGTTACAACAATAAAGCCTATGTGGTCCTGCTAAATGAGAAATGAATTAATCAGTTCTGCACCTCCAGCTGTACAGCCCCCTTCATTATGTGGAAAGGAAGTTGGTGTATCCACCATCTGTCAGCACTTTTTCCTCTGTGTCCTATTCTTGCTCCTGCTGTTACACCTGTGAGCTGAATACTCATAACAGAGTCTTTTAGTGTGACATTATTATACCCTGCTGCTACAGCAGAAGCTTTTTGAAATCCAACTGACAATTTTAAATCATGCATTTTTTTTTTATGGGCTACCATGAAGAATTCATGACATCCCACTGAAATAGTCCACCTTCTTTCAATTTTGTTTGCAGTTGTGGAAAATTCTACACAATATTCCACACAAAGATGGACTACAAGCTATCAGGAACAGTATCCCTGATAATGTCACAGCTAACCTGGTGGCTGAACTTTGTGATTTTGTCCTCACCCACAACTATTTCACATTTGGGGACAATATATACCTTCAAGTCAGCGGCACTGCTATGGGTACCCGCATGGCCCCACAATATGCCAACATTTTTATGGCTGACTTAGAACAACGCTTCCTTAGCTCTTGTCCCCTAACGCCCCTACTCTACTTGCGCTACATTGATGACATCTTCATCATCTGGACCCATGGAAAAGAAGCCCTTGAGGAATTTCACCATGATTTCAATAATTTCCATCCCACCATCAACCTCAGCCTAGATCAATCCACACAAGCGGTCCATTTCCTGGACACTACTGTGCTAATAAGCGATGGTCACATAAATACCACCCTATACCGGAAACCTACTGACTGCTACACTTACCTACATGCCTCCAGCTTCCATCCAGGACACACCACACGATCCATTGTCTACAGCCAAGCTCTAAGATATAACCGCATTTGCTCCAATCCCTCGGATAGAGACAAGCACCTACAAGATCTCTATCAAGCATTCTTAAAACTACAATACCCACCTGCTGAAGTGAAAAAACAGATTGACAGAGCCAGACGAGTACCCAGAAGTCACCTCCTACAAGACAGGCCCAACAAAGAAAATAACAGAACACCACTAGCTGTCACCTTCAGCCCCCAACTAAAACCTCTCCAGCGCATCATCAGAGATCTACAACCTATCCTGAAAGATGATCCTTTACTCTCACAGATCTTGGGAGACAGACCTGTCCTCGCTTACAGACAACCCCCCAACCTAAAGCAAATACTCACCAGCAACCACACATCACTGAACAAAACCACTAACCCAGGAACCTATCCTTGTAACAAACCCCGATGTCAACTCTGTCCACATATCTATTCCAGTGACATCATCATAGGACCTAATCACATCAGCCATACCATCAGGGGCTCGTTCACCTGCACATCTACCAATGTGATATATGCCATCATGTGCCAGCAATGCCCCTCTGCCATGTACATTGGCCAAACCGGACAGTCTCTATGCAAAAGAATTAATGGACACAAATCTGACATCAGGAATCAAAATACTCAAAAACCAGTGGGAGAACACTTTAACCTGTCTGGTCATTCAGTGACAGACCTGCGGGTGGCTATATTACAACAGAAAAACTTCAAAAACAGACTCCAACGAGAAACTGCTGAGCTAGAATTGATATGCAAACTAGACACAATCAACTCCGGTTTGAATAAGGACTGGGAATGGTTGAGCCATTACAAACATTGAATCTATCTCCCCTTGTAAGTAATCTCACACTTGTTATCTAACTGTCTGTCGGTACTGGGCTAGCTTGATTATCACTTCAAAAGTTTTTTATCTCTTAATTAATTGGCCTCTCAGAGGTGGTAAGACAACTCCCACCTGTTTATGCTCTCTGTATGTGTGTATATATATCTCCTCAATATATGTTCCATTCTATATGCATCCGAAGAAGTGGGCTGTAGTCCACGAAAGCTTATGCTCTAATAAATTTGTTAGTCTCTAAGGTGCCACAAGTCCTCCTGTTCTTCTTTTTTTGAAGGTACAAAAAGCAAATCAATGGGACAAATAGTGTAACTTGAAGGCTGAAGACAGATTCCTTTTTGTGACCTGACTCAATTAGTGTCAGGCTATCGGCTATTAGGCATGTCCTATTCTTGTTCAGAAATCCTAGAAGCAGGGAAAATTCAGAATCTCTCCATCAAGGAGGAAAAAAATAAACCTGCAAAAGTAAAATGATTCATTTACATCATTTTTGAACATGGTCTTCTAAATACTTTGTACGGAGTTTAAAGAATATAATTACTTGGAAAGAGGCAAGTTCTAGAAATAATCTAGTGTAGGTTTCTTTGAGATTTTCAGTCAAAGCTGACCAGTATGGAAACTTAGAGAGAAAAATAAAGGGAATGAATAAAGGGAAGTGAAAGGATAGTAATCGAATGAAAGATTACTAAACCTCTACAGGTTTTTTAAGACAGAGGTGCAGGCCTGGAATTTAAAGGCAGATTAAATGAAGATGTCAGGCTAAATCTTCAGTTCCTTGTTTATCCAAATCTCCCATTGAACCTATCTCCAATGAAGGAATTCTGCATGTGTGGTGCTCTGGCCTGGCACACAGAGGTTGCAGCCTCACTCAAGTTTGGCCCATCCACCTTGATGGAGATGTGGGGGTGCATGGGCCAACCCTGAGTGGTTCTGCGACTCCTGTATGTGCCAGGTCACAAGGCCCAGAACAGGGACAGGAACCATCTCTGTGAGGTGAGAGAGGGACAGGCTCCATCTCCAACCCTGCAGGTGCTGAGCAAGGTGCTGATTCAGTGTGTGAGGTGCTGGGGCCAGCAACTGCAGCAGGGATGGCTCCTCAGGGTTATAGGCAGTGGCACCAGGGATTTCCTCAGCTCGCATGGTATATGTGTGTACCATGGGAGAAATGTCTGTAATAAAATGTCCTTTATTACAGACATTTCTCCCATGGTACACACATAAACTTAAAAATTTGTTAAAATGTATTGGGTAGCACATGCCAACAAACAGACCTTCTTAAATCCTAGTCTAGATGAGACCTATGTGTATAGGGAAAGTTCCATCTTTTGTGAGTATTCGAGTAGGTACCTGTTTAAGGAAACCTGGACTTGGCAGATATTTGTACATGACTAGTTTCCTAAAGTCCAGGATAATGGGTTGATGTTGCATTGATGTTGTGCTTAAACTGACACCTGAATGTAATCTGCAAAAAATAACTTTAAAATTACAGGATTAAGTTCCCCTGACTGCACTCTTACCAGGCTTCAATCCAAACCTGGATGCAGCATGCTTCTGAGCTCCCCGGGTCTTTGCAGGCTTCAGTCTCTGGAACTGGCCTCTCAGGCACACTTCCCAGGTACAGACTTTGTCTGGTACTGCTTCCAGGGAATGGAACCCTGTAGTCCAACTGCCCCTAGGCTCGCAGGGTCAGTGCTAATGCCTAGGACATCCCAGTAGCTGAAGCATGCCCACCCCAGAACTCTGCACTAGGGGGGTACTCTGCTTTATAGTTTTACCCCTTCGTAGATGGAACATACTTGAAGAAAGGACACAGACTTTGCAAAAGGAATTCTAAACCAATCATACTTTTATTCATAGACTGTACAAGAGATATACAGGTCTACAGAAAAACAACAAAACCTGCGTGCAACTCCCTGCCTCATTCTCCTCTCCAAGGATCAATTGAGATTTGCTCGGTGTCTGCTCAGGGTATCCAGAATCTTCTCTCCTCCTATTCAGTCTTGACTTTCTTGTTCCTATTGAGAGAGAATGATTCAGTGCAGACCTTGTCCTTTTGTAATTTCCATATCTTCCCCCATCAGCCTCAAACTCCTGTCATGTATCTGTTTCTTGTTTATAGGCTTACCTGTGAGATCGAGTGTCCTTGGGTGGTAGCCAATAAAGCTGAATGAAATTGTCCAACCAAAACTTTTTTCTGTGAAAAATGCAGATTTGGGTCAACCAAAAGATTTCACAAACTCAAATCCACTTCACCAAACTTTTTTTTTAATCAAAATATTTTTTCAACATTTTTGAAGTAAACTATTTTGATTTCATTTTGAAATTACTTTGTTTTGATTTTTTTTCCTTTTTATTTTTTTAAAAAAGTGAAAGCTCAAAAGTAAATGGAATGTTTTTGTAACTTTTCACCAAAAATGTTGAGGGAAATTTTCTTGTGGGTTTATCAAAAATTATTTATTTACAATGCCAGCAAACTGAAAAATCAGTTATTTGCACATCTCTAGTGGCCAGCTCTTTGTCTAAGGGTGATTCCACATAAATGTAATGTTATCCAGGTTCAACAACATTCCCTTGTTAGCCCTCTGCTATGTGCAAGAGTTACTCATGACACCCCTTTTATGGAAACTATAGGGCCATGGTGAAGCCCCAGAAGAGCTTGAAAATCCAAATGGCTTTCCACAAAACAAAATGGAGGTTGCCAATTGATATACATAAATGCAGACATATATGAATCCATCACACATAACCAATATTTTGAAAGTTTGAAGCCTAAAACTGTACTTAAGTTGTTTTGATAAAAGGACTGATTTTTAAAGTTGCTGAGTATCTATGGCCTTCAATAGAAGCTGTGAGTGGTCAGCACCTTTTGAAAATCAGGCTTGGTTTATTTAGGGACCAAAGTATAAATCTAGGTGATTTTCTGTAGGCACCCCAGTTTTTGTGCGTGTGAACTCTCCTCCCTGTCTCTGTTTTTAGCTCAATGGGTGTTTACACAAAGGGACCTGAAAGGAGGTATATCCAGCAGCCATATAACTTGATAGTGATATGGAAATAAATTTAAACTTGCACACAATAGTGAAAAATCATAAGCAAATAAAACATGCCTGTAACAAGAAGGATGTTTATAAATTAGGGTTCAGATGAGAGCCATGAGAATGATTTAAAGATTAGAAAAAATGATTTATGGTGCTAGGCTCCAGGAGCTCCATCTATTTCGCTTAATAGAGAGAAGGTTAAGGGGTGACTTGATTAGATTATAGGTATCTACATGGGGAACAAATATTTAATAATCAATCTAGTGGAGAAAGGAATTTCTGGAGTGGCTGGAATTTGAAGCCAGACAAATAAGACACAATTTTTTAATGGTGAGGATAATTAACCATTGGAACAATTTACCAAGGGTTGTGATGGATTCACCATCACTGACCATTTTTAAATCAAGATTGGATGATTCATTTTCCAGATCTTCTAAAAGATCTCCTCTAGGAATTATGCTGGAAGTTCTATGATAGGTGTACTAAAGGAGGTCAGACTAGATGACAACAATGGTCCCTTCTAGCTTTGGAATCTATACATTTATGAAAACTCTGTGAGCTTCTTCCAGGCAGAGGATATACTCCGCAAGTTTGCACTTAATGTTTCCTTTGAATTCTTCCTTCCCGAGTGCCACTGATTGTGAAAGCGAAACCAATGCTCTTTTAAAGTTAACTTGCACAGTGACGGGGTTTGGGAAGTAGCCATTTCCATTAGAGTGTGGGCACCTTGAATACCCACTCCTGACAGCCTTTCCCACTTGCAGCATGAAACTTGATCTTCTCAGAGCTCCGATGGAAGTAAGACTGTGTGTGTGTGTGTGTGTGTGTGTGTGTGTGTGTTAGTGAAATGATGTCATGGAGATGTCAGTTACATATGCACCAATATCACTTTTTATGTACAAGTCTTGCAGCAATAGCACTTCCTCTTTCTACTCCTCTCTTTATAGAGCCACCTCTTTTTCTCTTTCCTTCTGCCAGCAGAGGTGGTTGGAACAATGTGATTTTATTTATTTATTTATTTGTTTATTTATTGTAATCAGGTACAGGATTACTTAATGCCATGGTTTAAAGGTTTCTGTGTTCTGCTGAATCTCTGATCTTAGACGGCCACTGTACCTAATGTTATGCATTTCATGGAAAGGGCAATTTTACTTAATATTAAAAGTTCCATTTATACTAATTAACTATCATGTAAAATACTGATTGTGCTAATAAAACAAATTGGGGCAAGAGAAAAGATGTGTGCAATGATGAGAATAATTGCCACTGATTGCTATTTAAAAAAAAAATCTGAGTTTGTTGCTTACCAATACAGAAATACCTGGAGTTGCTACAGCTTCTCTACTTCACAGTCCATTTACAGCAGCTGGCATTTGCCATAGGAACAAACACTTTCTCGCACTGCCAGTGATTGATGGGAAGTTTGCTACACTGCATTTTGTAAGGGGAAATCTGAAATATCCATGTTAGTAGGTTCTGCGCATTTGTGGCATAATGAAGTACATATAAAAAGAAAAGTCCTAGAGATTCTTTCTTTAATGTTCAGACCTGGCCTAATTGTATAACAGTGCTCTCTGGGACAGTTCCGCATGGAATGCAATTTAACAGAGATAATGCAATAGCAAGCTCAGAATGTCAGAGTGTTCTCCTTAACTACAAAAAAAGTCTGAATAGCCACAGTTGTACAGTGACTCGCTCTGTTCTCACTTGCCTTTTTATCTTTTTATATCCCATCTTTCTAGGAACCAATCTAGGGGTGATGGGAACACTAAGTTTTAAATTGAAAATATAATGAGTGTATGAATGAATAAAAGGGATTGGGCAATTTTGGTTCCTTGGTTTTGGGCATTTTTCTTTTTCTGTGATTTTAAGTAGCTGGAGAAAAGCTTTGTATTAAAACTTAAAGCTGTTCCCTGACTTCCAAATATAATACCTTATTTTCTGAAGACAAGATTATGAAGTGCATAGTCAGTTTTCATTCAGGCCTTTCTGAGGAAACAACTTCCATTCAATTCAGTAGGAGTCTGAGTAAACTCTGAGTAATGGCCTCAGAAACTGACCCAGCAAATAACGTGCTTTGTGTATATTCCTCATAAGTCTGGGCAATTCAGTTCAGATAAAATAACTCTTAACCATCACCAAAAACATGAACTATACTTTTTTTTTTTTAATACCCCCCACCTATATATGCCACTATCACTAGCCAGAGCAGCTAAGTCAGTGTTGGAGGATGTGGTTAGTTTAGGGTTACCATACGTCCGGATTTTCCCGGACATGTCCGGCTTTTAGGGGCTCAAATCCCCGTCCGGGGGGAAATCCCCAAAAGCCGGGCATGTCCGGGAAAATCGGGAGGCTCGGCCGGGGCCTCTTTGTCCGGGGCCGGGGGCATGGTGCCGGGGGCATGGTGCCGGGCCGGGCTGGGCGCGGGGCCGGGGTCCGGGCCGGGAGCGCGGTGCCGGTCCGGGCCCGCGGGGTCGGTGCGCCGGGCCCGCGGGGCCGGGAGCCGGGCCCGGGTCGGTGCGCCGGGCCCGCGGGGCCGGGAGCCGGGCCGGGGGGGGTCCGCCGGGCCCGCGGGGCTGGGAGCCGGGGGGTCCGCCGGGCCCGCGGGGCTGGGAGCCGGGCCGGGGTGGGGGAGCCGGGCCCGCGGGGCTGGGGGCCGGGGTGGGGGAGCCGGGCCCGCGGGGGGTGGTCGGTCGGGGCCGGCACCCCAGGGCCCGAGCCAACCCAGGCTGGGGCCGCCGGGGGGCCAGCCTGGGCCGCTCCTCCTCCCGCCCCGCCCCCCTTACCTGCTTCAGGCTTCCCGCGAATTAAATGTTCGTGGGAAGCAGGGGAGGGGGCGGAGACTTTGGGAGGGGGCGGAGTTGGGGCGGGGGGCATGGGCGGGGCTGGGGGCGGGGGCAGGGCCCCGGGGAGTGTCCTCCATTTGGAGGCACAAAATATGGTAACCCTAGGTTAGTTACTTGCTTCTCCTCCAGAGCAAGGGAGAACTTGCTACTCAGAAATATTTCACAAGGCCTACTGGAGTGCTGCAGCATACTCATCACCACTCATTCTGGCCTGTGCCTAACCGTATGTTCTTTCCTTGAAAGAACAAAGTATCCTTGAAGGAGCATGCAGAGTTTGTCTGTTCTGTGCTGTGCCCTGAGAACAAAATGGGGGAATGAAGACAGTTGCAACTTAAAGAAAACATTTCCTATTTTTTTAACCAGCCACAGAGCTGAACTTCATGCAGGGAGGGTGCTCAGCAATTCAAAGATACAGTGCACAGGAAACAGACCTAATGACTGTTTCAAAGGTACATAACTAGTTTGATTCAAATCACCCACGCTTGCACAACAAGAGTGGAGCAAATACTGCAGAAACTTCTATGACTACTCCGCTGATTTTTTTTTCAATGTATCCACTTATATATATAAACAAAATGGAGTAATCTACCAATGAGGATTAAAAAGAGCCTAACTGCTCTAGAGTTAAAAAGAGCCTAATTAAAGGGATAATACGAAGGGAAAATCCACACTTTACTAAAGCCCTTTACTGAAAACTTTTATAAAATCCGAGAAGATGGGGCAAGAGAAACCACCTGCAAGAAGTATACTGCAGAGTTGGTTTCGTTCTTTCTGCTGTCCTATTACAGACACACCAGAAAACCTTATCTCAAGGAAAGATTTGCTTATTATCAGTTTTTTTCTGTCTGCAGTTGCTAAAGAACTCCTCATTAGATCACAAGAGTGGGCTTGGGAGTGTTTGTAGATTTGCTTAGTACCACATAATTGCAGGAATGCAGAGTGGCTGCTTCCCACTGACATGAATGGGACAATTGCAAAGCAGTTTCTTTGGGTTAGTTGGCTTTTACTGTCTTTAACTGTCATGGATGGTAGATTTTTGGAGGGCTCTTGACTTCCCCTACTCAGGAAATGAGGTGGCAAACTATATTTTTTACGAATTAAAATAAAAGAGCCAAAACCTCCCACATGTAAACTACATGTGATAACCAGCATAGAAAATTAGAAGGGGCTGACTGACTGAAACCAAATAGGGGTTAAATCAAGAGAATATAAAGCTGGCTTCCAGCACCTAGCCATATCAATTCAAGCTAAATCTTCATTTAGGTAGATGCTTGGGCCAAATTGAGCTCTTTAATAAAAAAACAAGTGGCTCTTTGGAAGGGATAGCAATAATCTAACGATGTTATCTGAACTCTCATTAGCCAAACTTACTACTATTATAGAGTTTAATTTAAAAAAAAATCCCTCGTTTTAACATAGAATTATTTGATTTATTTTTGCCTGTCTCCTCTTCAGTCAATGAAATGGGTCCATTACCCAGGGTATTTATATTATAACTGTACTGTGACAGCAGATGTTCATGCAAGTGACTCACTTGCATGAACGCTCCTAGAAAGCAAATTTCAATTTTTCTTGCTTGAATGCCTGTGGCAAGCAAATTCTAAACTTACTTTTCACAAACATTTGAACCCAAAACTTAATTATAAGCTCATCCAGTCAAGGAAAGGGAAGAATACTAAGTGTCTTATGTGGCCAATGAAAAGCAAGCAATGCAGCTTGAATTTTGGATTCTGAAGAACAGCAATTTATCTAATTTCAGACAATAAATTTGAGAAAATCAAAGTGTCTTCACAGACATTGCCCAAAAATCAGAAAAGGGAAGATTTATTCAGTAAATTATTATGGATTATTCAACCTGTTCTACTCGGAACTTTATGGAAATTATTTGAACTTCTTGTTTCTGCCAACAGGTTAGGAATCTCATGAGAGTGCTTCTCTAGTGAACTGGATTTGCCATGCGTTCCTGTGCAGTGATTGTGGGGCAGAATCCTTCCCATGTTCTCACATCCAGGGTGCTCCAGTGGAGTCATTCAGTGATCATGACTACAGCCTAAGAATTAAAGCAGTGTTTGCAGCCCTTTTGTTGCTCCTTGGGAGGCAATTTTGGTAGCGGATTCACATAGTTATAAATGCACTGGCCATGTCCCATAACACTCCTGCATTATGGTATCAAGAAAGCTGCTCTGGAACTTTATAATTCCCCTGAATATCTCGTCTGTAGCTGGAACTCCATGCAAGTTCTGTTGCCTTTAAATCCCTCCACAGCCTGCTGTGGGATTTGCCCTGAAAGTGAAAGAAGCTACATATCACGATCCACTCTGTCCACACCTATAGGATAATGAATCTGGGTCCACCCAGAGTTCAAGTGAAGTTGTTTTACAGATCATCATGATCCTACTGTCCTTTATTCAGCAAGAGTTGCCTTTGATATACGATGTGAATAAAAGACTTTTTCCATTAAGTTGCAATGATTCTAACTTTCATGCATCATTTGACAGAGAAAACGAGAATTTGCAGACATAATAGCTAATGTAAAGTATATGAGTCTGCAAGGCAGTTAGATGGGTAGGAAACTAAGTTTACATGTTAATGTTACGGAGGTGTATGCAGATGATACAGGTGCACAAAAGTGTCCTTTGATGTGAATTTGTACTAAGAGTTAAATGCATAAATCTCTGGATTGCCTTATCTGAGGCAGGCTGTCTTTCTGTGTTCTGTGGTAGAACATGGGCTATAAATGTCAAATGAATATTTGCATGCAGATGGTAGAGTTTAAATTTGGAAGAAGCAAAGTAGAAAGCTTGTAAGCAAAGTCAGTAGAAAATCTCTCTTAACAAGAGAGAGTCTACTATAGCGAAGCTCTTTGGAAAAAAGACTATGTTTGTACAGTCCCAAGCTCTGATCCCAATTTGGTGCTTTTAGTCACTACCTTAATATATAAGTAATGTTTTGTTCAGTGGCGGATTTAGAGTTAGTGGGGTCCTGTGTGCAGCTTCATTTTTGGGACTCAGCCAAGAAAAAGAGCATTCTCTCTTACTCCCCCATGCCCTGCTTTCCATTCTTTTTTTTCTCATCCTCCTCCTATATTATAAGTAATAGGAAGTAAATGAAAATAAAGTGAAGTACCTTGATTGTTTTTGTAGTCTAACTTTTTTTCTACAGACCACTTGAAAATTGCTAAGGGTCTTAGCGGACCATTTAATGATCTTTCCAAATATTGTTTGTATCGTTAGCTAACTATTGTAAAGTGCTTTGGATAAGAGCACTTTATATAAAAAAAAAAAGTAAAAAAACCAGTAGGGTGCAGGGTCTGTCCAGGAGTTAGGATGTGGGAGAAGGCTCAGGTTGGGGTGTGGGGTCTGGGAGGGAGTTAGGGTGCAGGAGCGGGTTGGGGTGGGGGGGGTTGACCAGGAGTTAGGATGCAGGAGAGGGCTCAGGGTTGGGCAGGAGGTTGGGGTGTGGAGCACTTACCTGGGGCAGCTTCTGTTTGGTGCGAGGGGTGCAGGTGGGGATGTGGGGAGGGGGGGGTGAAGGAGCTCCTGTTTGATGCTCAGGGCGGGGGTCAGGGCAGGGGATGTGGGGGGCTGGGTGTGTGTGGGGGTGCAGGAATCAGGGAGGTCAGGGGGCTGTGGGTGTTTGAAGAGGGTGCAGGAGTCAGGGCTGGGGTTGTGGGGGGGGGTGCAGGAATCAGGGCAGGGGGTTGGGGGTGTGGAGGGGTGGGCCAGGTGTATGTGGGCCACTCCAGCCCCCTGCTCTGAGCGGCTCAGTCGCGACCACTGGGTTACCTTACCTGGCTGGCTGGTGGATGCGTCCCTGCCCTGCCGCTGCTCCTGTTTGCTGCCAAAGGGAGCTGTGGGTGGCAGCACCAGAACATGAGAGCTGAGACCCCGCAGGCCTGCCCCTCCCTTTCCCTTGCTTTTTTCCAGGGGCCGCCAGCAGCAGTGCATGCCAGGGACTGCACCTGCGCTGCCCAGTGTCCAGAGGAGCAGGGTTGCAGGACAGGCGTGGACAGACGCCCCACCAGGGGAGCGCTCATGCCTCCCCTACAGTATGCCCCCAGCCCCTCACCTGCCTGCTTGACTCTTGAGCTGGGAGCCAGATTCTCGGGCTGGGAGAGCGCACCGCATGCTGTGCCTCCAGCACGGCTCTTAAACGGCTCCCTCCCTGCTCTCCCCCACAGTTTCTGCCCCCACAGCAGTCCCCTCTGGCAAGGGTGCTGGACGATACTGGGCTGCCCGGCCCATGCCAGGGCACTGTGTGTTTCATTGTAAATCTGCCTCTGGTTTTGTCAGTGTCATTTCAAGCACTCAGCCAAGCTTACCTCCTTTCCCTGCTGCTGGATTCAATCCTCACAAGATGTGTTTGTTAATCATACATTCCTAATTAGAAAGAAAAAGTTTGGTGAATGTCAAGAAATATATAGGAATTGAAACTTAATTGATGTTTCAGTGCTTGAGAAAAGATTGGGAATAGTTTAAACAATTTGTTTCACAGCCAGCTGTGAAAGTGACTTATAGTGACAAAATATATTACAACCCATTAAAAAATACCCAAGCATTTTGGACGTATCACGAGCAGTGAGGTAATAGATATTTCATTTCTGCTGCACTTTAATGCATCTGTAACGTGATGACACTCTCAAACAATAATCTGAATAGCCTATCAAAGGAACCATTTATTATTATTTACATTAGGGACATAAATTCATAGATTCTAGGACTGGAAGGGACCTCGAGAGGTCATCGAGTCCAGTCCCCTGTCCGCATGGCAGGACCAAATACTGTCTAGACCATCCCTGATAGATATTTATCTAACCTACTCTTAAATATCTCCAGAGATGGAGATTCCACAACCTCCCTAGGCAATTTATTCCAGTGTTTAACCACCCTGACAGTTAGGAACTTTTTCCTAATGTCCAACCTAGACCTCCCTTGTTGCAGTTTAAACCCATTGCTTCTGGTTCTATCCTTAGAGGCTAAGGTGAACAAGTTTTCTCCCTCCTCCTTATGACACCCTTTTAAATACCTGAAAACTGCTATCATGTCCCCTCTCAGTCTTCTCTTTTCCAAACTAAACAAACCCAATTCTTTCAGCCTTCCTTCATATGTCATGTTCTCAAGACCTTTAATCATTCTTGTTGCTCTTCTCTGGACCCTTTCCAATTTGTCCACATCTTTTTTAAAATGCGGTGCCCAGAACTGGACTCAATACTCCAGCTGAGGCCTAACCAGAGCAGAGTAGAGCGGAAGAATGACTTCTCGTGTCTTGCTCACAACACATCTGTTAATACATCCCAGAATCATGTTTGCTTTTTTTGCAACAGCATCACACTGTTGACTCATATTTAGCATGTGGTCCACTATAACCCCTAGATCCCTTTCTGCCGTACTCCTTCCTAGACAGTCTCTTCCCATTCTGTATGTGTGAAACTGATTTTTCCTTCCTAAGTGGAGCACTTTGCATTTGTCTTTGTTAAACTTCATCCTGTTTAACTCAGACCATTTCTCCAATTTGTCCAGATCATTTTGAATTATGACCCTGTCCTCCAAAGCAGTTGCAATCCCTCCCAGTTTGGTATCATCCGCAAACTTAATAAGCGTACTTTCTATGCCAATATCTAAGTCGTTGATGAAGATATTGAACAGCGCCGGTCCCAAAACAGACCCCTGCGGTACCCCACTCGTTATGCCTTTCCAGCAGGATTGGGAACCATTAATAACAACTCTCTGAGTATGGTTATCCAGCCAGTTATGCACCCACCTTATAGTAGTCCCATCTAAATTGTATTTGCCTAGTTTATTGATAAGAATATCATGCAAGACCGTATCAAATGCCTTACTAAAGTCTAGGTATACCACATCCACAGCTTCACCCTTATCCACAAGGCTCGTTATCCTATCAAAGAAAGCTATCAGATTGGTTTGACGTGATTTGTTCTTCACAAATCCATGCTGGCTGTTCCCCATCACCTTACCACCTTCCAAGTGTTTGCAGATGATTTCCTTAATTACTTGCTAAATTATCTTCCCTGGCACAGAAGTTAAACTAACTGGTCTGTAGTTTCCTGGGTTGTTTTTACTTCCCTTTTTATAGAGGGCACTATATTTGTCCTTTTCCAGTCTTCTGGAATCTCTCCCGTCTCCCATGACTTTCCAAAGATAATAGCTAGAGGCTCAGATATCTCTTCTATTAGCTCCTTGAGTATTCTAGGATGCATTCCATCAGGCCCTGGTGACTTGCAGGCATCTAACTTTTCTAAGTGATTTTTAACTTGTTCTTTTTTTATTTTATCTGCTAAACCTACCCCCTTCCCATTAGCATTCACTATGTTAGGCATTCCTTCAGACTTCTTGGTGAAGACTGAAACAAAGAAGTCATTAAGCATCTCTGCCATTTCCAAGTTTCCTGTTACTGTTTCTCCCTCTTCACTAAGCAGTGGGCCTACCCTGTCTTTGGTCTTCCTCTTGCTTCTAACTTAGTGTTACCATTTATGTAGTGAAATAAAGTGACTATGGCAACTTGTGTAATGAAGCAAAGTATTTGCAATACTTGGAATCCAAACTTCTAACAATTCTGTGTATAATCACTTTGCTACTTGAAAGCCCACTTCTTGTCTCCCATACTTCAGGAAATTAGTCTGGAGAAATATGGGTTCCAAACCTCCAATGCTTGGCTCAGTGACTTTAGTGGGAGTTTAGCCTAACCAGATTGTAGGAACAGGTCCTAGATATTTATACCTCACATAGAACAGCAGAGTGTAGAATTAAGAAAGATGCTAGAGGACATCTTCCTTAACCTTCCTAATTTCAATTGATCACTACTGATTACTGTGAATAAAAAACATGTGTATGAATATGTTCTTTCTTGACCTGTTTTGCAGGAGTGACAAATGCTTTTGTCCATATCTTACTAAGGCCAACTTCCCCATTCATCAAAAGAAAGCCTTTAAGGTATTGTTTCAAATTGATCTTGATCTCTTCCGCCCCCCCCCCCCCCCCGTTCATATTATGAAATAGTAGACTTCAGAGAGAAATGGCAGTTAAGCCTCAAAATGTCTATCATTTGTGCTCATGAGACAACAAAAATCCCTAGGTACTCACTAAGTTCTAGTGCTAGAGCTTTTTTGTATGAGTTCCTCTCTTTAGAAGTTCTGATAAAATAAGCCTAGAAAATGCTGGAGAATTTCCCCCCTGAAAACATTTTGTTTATGATAAAAACCCAACAATAAAGTGCTATTTTAAAATCTATGGTATAAGATAAGGTCTATACACAGTATTACTGAATCTTGATTTTCAAAACCTCTGACTATGTCCTTTTACTACTACCAAATAAATACTACTTCTGTCTTTTGTGAGTAAAACTGGCATGACAGTTGAATGCTATTTTATTTAAATGTGATTAATTCAGTTGAAGTAATATACCGAAGTGCAACACCTGAATTTTAAAGCCAAGAAAGCAACATCTGAATTCTAAAACCAGATAAAAGTGATATCAGTCATTGATGTACAGTAGCAGATGGAAGGTAATAATATGGTACCAGGGGAACTGAGTGAAAAATTACAGGCATGCCTAAGTGCTTTTATATACCCAACTTAAACAGGTGATTCTCCATTTAATAAGTGAAATATAGCTTTTTCAACTACAACATCACTCGTCATAGCTAAAATCAGTAAGAGAAACAGTGAGTGTAATTGGCGAAGAATGAAAATGATCCAAATGAAAAATATTTTATTGCCTACTTTGTTTACTAATTTTATATAATGATACCAGTTATTGCTTCCCTATTTCAACTACAGACCTCAGCTGCATTGCAATAAGTAATAAATTACCAAACTGTCTCCTGTTAGCCAAATAATTCCGTAATAGCAATCATAAGATATTTCTCAAAAAAGTTATTAAAATGTATCTCAGTATGAGGGGAAATAGTTTTATTATCTTGACAAAGAAGTATTTGTTTCTTTGTAATGTTGTCTAATGGATGCGTGTACCAGAAAAGTTGTCTTTATAATATTGTCTTCCAGACTAAACACGTTGGGGTTTTTTGGATATGACATTGCTACAGGTTTTTTTATTGTACAGGTTCTTTCTGTAGTGTCTGGCAGTAAACTGCACCTATTTTTCTCTTTGTGATTCTTTGTGACTATTTGATATTTGGTCAACTTCATACCATACAACCACCAAGTATAGTGGATTGCCTAGGACAGTTTGAGAGTATTGGGAATATCACATGAAAATGTCAATACTCTGAGTTCTAGATGGAGTTAAAAGGGTTTCCACAACAATGTCATTGTTAGAGCTGAGCAAACTATGGATTGAATCCCTTTCTTCTGAGTAGTGACTGAATTTGTATAGATTTGTTCACCTAAGTCATACAACATTGTTTCTGCACTACAATTAGAAGATTCCAAAATGCAGAAAGTGTGAACAAGATGGCTGTGTGAACACCTCCAGTGCAAACACCGAGGAATGCCCTGGAAATGTCGAATAATGTGTATTGCATTCAGTTAGGATTGTATTATTCTAGATTCACATTAGCATAACTGAGATGAGAGTTCAGGCGGTACAGGTAGTGACACCTATAGTTAATGTTGCCCAGCACTTCCCAGTGTAGAATGTTATAAATTAGACAAACTTCAGCCACGGGAGCTCAATTTTTCCATGTCTGGAGTTAGTCTCAGGTTGTTTTTCTTTTTAAAGCATCAGCTAAAACAATTCAGCTATTTCTTAGAAATGAGGTTAGGCAAAAATTCATGATTTTGTCCATGTTAAAAAAAAAAAAAAATCTTACAGCCATTTAGTTGAGAACCTCTGGTGCCTCAATGCTTTGGAACATAGTCTTGATTTTTTATTTATTTTTGGTAGAGTGGGTTGCCCTGGTGGAAGGGGTATGCCTCTTACCATTCCTATTTATGCTCACCCAAATTTGGTCAATTTAAGAGCCTCTGAATACTCAATTTGCACATACTCATTAGAAACTTGCTAGAATTTTGGCCGGTAAATCTTCTAAACATTGCATCTGTACTAATGCTCCAGCCCAGGGCTGTATGGTCTAAGTAGAACTTCCTTGCAATTGCTTCTGGCAGTGCTACGTGGGCAAATTTTACTTCTGCACTTTTCTAACTTTTGAATGCTTGGCTTTACAGCCTTAATGTTTTCTTAAGAGTGTTTTTGTATGTAATTTAAATTACACTACAATAATTTGTTAATAAATTTTCACAACAGTTCTGACTGTTTTTTGTTCAAGTAGGGGAAGAGCAAAACCACAAAAGGTTGAGAGTTTTGGCTTCAATTAGAAACTATACTCATCAAAACTTGTGGATACTTAGCCAAAACATATGTCAATACTTTCTGGGGCTTCCTTGCTACATGTTCTTCCTGACACTGGAGGGGTTACCTAGGGAGGTGGTAGAATCTCCTTCCTTAGAGGTTTTTAAGGTCAGGCTTGACAAAGCCTTGGCTGGGATGATTTAGTTGGGATTAGGTCCTGCTTTGAGCAGGGGGTTGGACTAGATGACCTCCTGAGATCCCTTCCAACCCTGATATTCTATGATTCTATGACACCAGTTGACTGAAGGTTTCCTTTTAAGTCTCTTGGTGGAGGAAAGACCAGTGGCTTTTTATTCTCTTCTAAGCACATTCAGGGCATGGCTGGACATTTCATTTCCCCATCTAGCTTTTCAGAATCCACTAGTCAGGCCTACACTCCATATTAGATTCTCTCTCCCAATGTCTTATGACTACAGGCAGCTTGATAAACCACCCCCTTCTGCAAAGGGACCCTAAATAGTCCTCCTACCAATCTTACAGCTGTAGCATGCTTTTATATTAATACACATGCAATCTTGGATGTTCTAATATAAAATGTAACATGTGACAATCTTCCTTCTCCAGCTAACCAGTTGAAAACCAGCAGGGGAAGCGGACACTTCTAATTATCAATGCAGAGATTTATTGTGGACATCTCAGTACTTTAGAAACAGTTTAGTACTTTTCCAGTTTGGGTTTTGGGAAGCAGCATATTTTACCCGAAGTGGGACTCCTATTCCTAAAAGTAGGTAGCAGAAACCAAGAAAAGCTGCTTCTTTTTTTTTTCTTTCAAAATGAGTCTGATATAACTGTGTTGGGAATAGAGCATGAACTTGTTAGAAAGCTCGATTCTATTGTGAACAGCCTGTTGCAACTGTCTGGCCATGATCCTGTAAACACACATCTGCTTGTCCTTAAGTGCAAGAGTCATTTCATCAAAGTTAATGAGACAACTGGCTTACTTAGAGCAGGGCCACCCAGAGGATTCAGGGGGCCTGGGGCAAAGCAATTTCGGGGGCCCCTTCCATAAAAAAAAAGTTGCAATACTATAAAATACTATATTCTCGTGGGGGCCCCTGCGGGACCTGAGGCAAATTGCCCCCCTCCCCCCCCCCCCCCTCCGGGCAGCCCTGACTTAGAGTTAAGCAATTGTGTAACTATGTGTATGATCAGGGCCTAAAAGTGAAGTGTATTTCACTATATTTTTATAATGACATATATGTCTTTTTTGGCACCCTGAAGGTATGTCCCAATGATTAAAAAACCAATATATAGTAACCAGGGAAAATCAAAACTAAATGAACCCCAATATGCCTCTCTATTTCCCTTTTACAGGTACAGGTTCCTGGCCTTGTTATCAGGGTCTATCACCTGAGGAAGCATTTCCTGTGCCCCACCCTCCATCAGAAGTGTGGTATAGGAAAGAAGAGGAGAGACAAAAGCTATGTTGAAACAGGTAAGTATTGTATTAAGGGTGATTTACATGAAAGGCATAAGGGAAAAAACATAAGTAAACATATAAACTCAGTAAACAGTGGACTGCAACAAAAGAGCTTGAAGCTCAGACCCAATATACCCCTCCCATGGCAACAAGAACAAAACAAATCCCCAGTATATCCTACTGCTAATCAGATGTCATCTATGGTCAGGTCAGATGGTAGTGAGTAGTGGGTCCAGGACCTCCTACCCTCGGGCCAAACGCTGGCCTTTGGGAAGAAACTCTGGATGGTGGTAAGCTGCTTGATGGTGACAAGCCACCAGAACCGAAGCTGCTGACTGGTGGACCAAAGGACCCTGGATGGAAGATAAGTTGATGGTGACACAGGATCCTTCACAGCTCTTGATCCGAAGACCCACACAAACCTGACCGCACACGGCTGCCTCCTGAACGGACAGCACCGTGGTGACGTGGCACAGTTCCTTATAAAGAGTGAGTGGTGGGAAAGTTCTGAGGGGATGGCAGTTACAAGGCACTTCCAAGTGGTTTGAACCAGCCCTCAAGCCACAGCTTTGGCGCCTTAATTTTCCCACCTCTGAAGACAAAATGAAGATTTGACTCCATTTTGAAAAGTACCAAAGTCCATATTAATAAGAAGAAACCATATAAAATCTTTATCCTAAACATTTAAAATCACTTTATATAATAAGTCACCAACAGTATCTAACATTATACGGGTTTGTGTCCAAACCCTGTATATTTAAGGGCTCTAAAAGCTTTGTATTGCACATTAATATGGGTAATCTAGGTGTATTAGTCCTGCTTAATGACTAGAAAACTTTTACAGTTGTTTGAAACAGCTTTATAAAGTGAATCTGAAACTTGAACGTCTAAAATCCAGCAACTGTCTCTGTAGGAAGTAGTATCTCAAAATGCACCAATTACATCACTTCAATTCAATTAGCATGCTTTCTGTTAGCTATTGTTTGTTATACCAAAGCCATAAATATTTAATTGGCATAGCATATATATAAAATTACCTAAAAACTGATAAACCGATCAGATTATTTGCTAAATAGGCTAAGCACTGAGGGAATTTTTTTTTTTTTTTTTTTGTAGATTAGTATATCAAAAATTGTCTTTCCGAATGGATAAAAAACCTGCCTCTGTAACTAGAAAGTACAAAGGTGTCTCCTGGACTTCAAAACAAATTATGAGGAATTCATTGCTTAGCGATAACACAGTGAGACATTGGTTATAAAATGCCAATTATTCACATTCATTTAATAAAATAGATTTATAATGTGTAAACTTCAGATACTTCACTCTTTACTAAAATGAACCATTATGGGA
Source organism: Chrysemys picta bellii (assembly GCF_011386835.1). Taxonomy (NCBI): domain Eukaryota; kingdom Metazoa; phylum Chordata; order Testudines; family Emydidae; genus Chrysemys; species Chrysemys picta. The sequence goes on along the minus strand of NC_088798.1, from coordinate 46,036,557 downwards.
TGCAAATTACTCTTAACTTGATGCATAGAAATGATAAAACTGTTAATTTTCAGAACCTGTGCAGCAAAGTGTAAAATGTGCTGTGTGTGTTCTTTACAGCTCTAATTCAGGACAAGTTCATTTTTAAAAGTGTAATCCGTGATATTTACATGCTATATTCCATTCAGTTATTTCTTATCTATTTCATATCCCATTAAAGGCTACTAATCTCAGCATCTAAAAGGCCTTATGTCACAGACAAAACTTGAAAATGGATAAAGGACCGAAAGTACAAGAGTATAGCCCAGTAGCTTTGTGTCTCTTTTAATCTCTTTGCTAATAATATGATCATGAATCTAAATGCAAAGCTCTGTACATCTTGTACTATTACCCATTGCTTTTCATTGTGCTGAAACTACATCTATCCCTAGCTGCTTTACAATGACAGAAAACTTACTTTTTTTTTTTCAAATGAACTACAATGTTCAGCATTTATTAAAAATAGAGGGCTGGAATTTATGAGCCTTGAGGATAGGACAAGAAGCAATGGGTTTAAATTGCAGCAAGGGAGGTTTAGGATGGATATTAGGAAAAACTTCCTAAATGTCAGGGTGGTTAAGCACTGGAATAAATTGCCTAGGGAGGTTGTGGAATCTCCGTCACTGGAGATTTTTAAGAGCAGGTTAGACAAACACCTCTCAGGGATGGTCTAGATAATACTTAGTCCTGCCATGAGTGCAGGGGACTGGACTAAATGACCTCTCAAGGTCCCTTCCAGTTCTATAATTCTATGATACGAAGCAGGAACTTTGTTACAAGAGAAGTCCCACTGAGTTCAATTGAATAGCAGCTTATTCCAGAAGAGGTCCCAGTGATTTCAATGAGTTCTCTCATGGAGTAAGATACTATTCAGCATGAGTAAGTGGTATAAGAATCTGGTCCTCAGTTCTGACCCTTTCTAGAGGGTCTACTGAAATCAGTGGGGCACCTCGTGCTGTAAGGTACTACTTAGCAGTAGGGAGTGTGGTGGAATCTGGCCTAGTGTGATTAGATGTATAAACATTCAATGCCATGTACTTTTTCAAAGGGGACTTTGAAAATTAAAAAAAAAGATAATCTGCTTATTATTTATAAAACAATATGCCTTGAAAAGATTAAGGTCAATTTTCATTTAACACTTAAATTTTCTCTCCATTTAGAATGCCCTGCCAGCCACAGGTTTAAATGTAAGGGCTATCAGTCTTCCCAAAGGACTTCAACTATCCTGGTGACTCAGAGAGAGAGAGAGATGGGTGCTCAGATAGCCAGGACCTAGCCCTGCTTATAAAGCAGAGTCAAACCTTTGGCCTTGTACTCGTATGTAGGTATAATTCAATGGTGTGATTGAGGACCTGTTGTAATATGTTTATTTAAACTAGCACCAACTAACAGATGGGCAACCATATTCTGTAGCTGATGTAATTTACAAGAAGTCTTCATATGTGTCACAAATTAGAATGCATTGAAGTAACAGTGTAGAAGTGGTGGCATCCATTACTGTTGAGGCCCAGTTCTGAAAGGCCACACACGTCTAGGTAGACACTAATAAAAAGGAGCTTTTGGCTAATAATGAGCCCTGGAATTCCAGAAGCAATCAAGGATCCAGCAATATTGCCAGTTTTGACCGTTTTGTGCAAGGTTTCACAAGATTTGGCAAAAATCTCTCGCAACGTACACTCAGGATTTCATTCCCAGCCTATTGGCATCATCTCTTTCTCCTCTAACCAGTTGGCTACCATTTAGATACCATTCTCGACTTCAAAATTCGAAGTATCATCTGTGTTTGAGAGCACAATACCTTTGGTGCGCTGCTAACCCTATCAGCATCCAAACCAACATTCTCCTTCCCTCCCACCTACGCCTGGCACCCCCTCCACCATTTTCCAGCTCAGGAACCTCACCCAGTCCAGCATCCACTAGTAGCCTTACTTCTCCTATCCTGGCCCACTTTTAATGTCTTTGGGCAGTGATCACTTCCATTTCCTCCTTCCCTCCCCTAGGTACTCTAGGGGGATGAGCGGAGTGAAAATATTTGCTTCCTCCCTACACCCTGAACTTGATTAGACACTTCCCTACCCCAGAATACCTATCTTGTTTCCTTTCTGTATGGTCTTCTACAAAGACAGGTTAGTGGACAGCAGCAAGTAGCACAGTCTGGGCTCTGCCATAGCCAGTGCAGATGTAAAGGGACTTAAAGCCCATGTATGGTTACTCTGACATCTGGGGCCTGATGTAAGTGTGTAGTGTGCGCTGCTCCTTGCTGCCTAGGGCAAGTTGTTGTCTGACCCTACCATCCCTTCAGAAGACTATGCGAGGAAAACACAAAACCTTACAGCATGATAAAAGAGCACTAATTTAAGAGCAATAGTCTTATTCAACATTTCAAACTATTGTTGATTGTTTCCATCTCTCAATGTTTAATGTCTTTATGATATTATAGATGGATTTGTAGCATGTACAGCCATGTACTGGATAGACAGGAACAGCTTTAAAACAGGCCATGAGCTGGCCTAAATGGCAATTGCCACAAATGATAAGTTCATCTTTCTAAAAATTGAAACTTTCTATCATTGTTGATTTTTGGTATTCATTTCGTCTCATCATTTTTTTATTAGTCTACCTACGGGGGAATCTGTGAAACCATATAAACTCAGGTCATCTGGAAATATCCTTGCTTGACCTTCTGCTCAAGGCAGTTTGCCCTATTCAAAGGTGAGTTCAACCTGACAAAGAAGCTCAGTAAGAGATTAAAAAAAAATGTGAAAAATTGTGAAAAGTTGCAGGAACCACGATGAGGAGGAGAGCTCAGGCAAACTGTGTGAGTTTAGCCCACAGGGCTGTCTTCTATTGCGCTTTATAGGTGACCTGCCAGTGAGGGAGGCTTAGCTTACTATGGTTGCTGGTGAATATATGTATATCTATTGATAGAATGGATAAGCAGCCTATTAAGATACTGTGAAAATTGTTGTGTATGAACATCCAGAGCATGGAGTGGTGCTTAATTGTTTATACATCTTAATAGATACATTTAAAAAAATGCTTTGTATCTTTTGTGTGTACCAGCAGTTCAGGTGTACTCTATTGAATCACTCATTGGTTTAGGAGGTGATAGAATGCCTGATCTGACATTTCTATCTCTGACAGAAACAGTAAGATTGCATACTGCATTTAGGCCCCAAATAACTGGATTTGAAATAATGGAGTTCCATGCAGGAGTCATAGTCTTCCTGTGTGGATCACAATACAGGATCATGGTCTAAATTTGCAAATGCCCATGAAAATGTTCATTTCTGTACACAAGGAATGGTAGTTTTGACTCAGTCTAAATCAGCATGGATCAGCATTCAAGTCGCACTTCCTGTCAGTACCCGTCCTCAGCTGGGGAAGCCAATGAACCAACCAGCGGACCAAATTTGGTGATGAATCCTGGTCACGTGCCACCTAAGGCATGGTGCGCATACACTAAGAAGAGTGTTTAGATGCCCACACTGAAAAACTAACACTGTAAAAGTTTTTGTGAAGAAAGACTGAAAGCTTTGTCATGGCAACAAGAAGAAGCTGGAGATTTAAACGGTTATTTTTTTCTGTAGGAGACCTATCCAGTTAGCAGGAAGGTGCTAACATGGCAGGCTATCAGGAAATAAATTTAGTATAGCATTGTCAATGACAGTGAGGGATCCAAAATTGTATTCCTTAACTAAGCATGTTAAATCCCAGCTGTCCATTTGAGGGAATAAAACATGAAAGACTATAATAGTCTAGACCTAAAAACTGAAACCGCAGATTTGCAGCACATTTTTACTTCATGTCCAAAAGCACAAGTTCTTTTCAATACATGTAAATGTATTAAATTATATTTGTAATGCACATGAAACAATACACACAATGAGGATTCCCCTCTAATCCGAAAAAAAATTGACATAAGAGTTTCCCATCAAAGACCAATATTCTGTGGGAATGGGTCAATTTTGATAAAACTTTTTAAGATAAATAGTTGAAATGTTTCATTTTGACAATGTCAACACATTTCATTGTGAGTTTTAGATATCACAATATTAAAATTAATATATTTATTATTATATACAGTTCAACTTTGTTTTGATTAATTTTATATTGATGTTTCATCTCCATCAAAAGAAAACATTTTTGAATGTTTGTTTCATGGGAAATTATGGAATTTGTCTTTTGCTCCAATTCTAAACATTTTTCGAAAAGTTGGAATTTCCTATAGAATGGAAATTCCTGTTCCCAAAAAGCTCTACATGCTACATTTTAGAAACCCATTTTAGTCCAACATAACCATGGAAATTTGTTTTATGTAGCAAACGATTTACTTTAGCAACCTTTAAAAAAAAAATATGGCACTTCTGGAAGGTGTCAGGTTGAAAGTACGATTTTCTTTTTTTCCTCAGAAGGGATATGATAAAGGCAGGTCCTAGAATCATAGACTATTAGGGTTGGAAGAGACCTCAGAAAATCATCTAGTCCAATCCCCTGCTCAAAGCAGGACCAACACCAACTAAATCATCCCAGCCAGGGCTTTGTCAAGTCGGGCCTTAAAAACTTCAAAGGATGGAGATTTCACCACCTCCCTAGGTAACACATTCCAGTGCTTCACCACCCTCCTAGTGAAATAGTGTTTCCTAATATCCAACCTGGACCTCTCCTACTGCAGCTTGAGACCATTGCTTCTTGTTCTGTCATCTGCCACCACTGAGAACAGCCGAGCTCCATCCTCTTTGGAACCCCCCTTCAGCTAGTTGAAGGCTGCTATCAAATCCCCCCTCATTCTTCTCTTCTGCAGACTAAAGAACCCCAGTTCCCTCAGACTCTCTTCATAAGTCATGTGCCCCAGCCCCCTAATCATTTCTGTTGCCCTCCGCTGGACTCTCTCCAATTTGTCCACATCCCTTCTGCAGTGGGGGGACCAAAACTGAACACAATACTCCAGGTGTGGCCTCGCCAGTGCCAAATAGAGGGAAATAATCACTTCCCTCAATCTGCTGGCAGTGCTCCTACTAATACAGTCCAATATGTCATTGGCCTTCTTGGCAACAGGGGCACACTGCTGACTTATATCCAGCTTCTCGTCCACTGTAACCCCTTTTCTGCAGAACTGCTGCTTAGCCAGTGTTGTGGAAAATTGACCACACAGTTGATTTTGGATCAGCCAGCCTGAGGCTCCTTTATTGATCAATCAAACATACATGCATGGGGGAGTCAGCCAAGGCAGCCCCCCTCACCCCAACCCCCCCGATAGATAAAATGCAAAAGCTTATATAGGATAAAAGCACACAAAATACATATGCTTCCTTGAAGTTTTACATCCATATAAGGAATAAAGCAAAGCAAGCTTTTCCCATTTTTCCCTTACTTTTGCCCTTTGTGGTTTCTTGCTCTGTCACCTGGCAGCTATTAATCATAAGCTGTTACAAATGGTTAGTTCTGCTTTTATAGTTTCTACAATTAGTTCTGCTTTTATGATTTCTCTTTACCCTTCTTTTTCTACCTTCCCCCCCCCTTTTTCTACCTTCAGGCCATACTATACAGACTGCTTAACTAAAGTTTAGGCCCTGACCATTTTCCCCCCACACCAGTTAGTCCCCAGCCTGTAGCAGTGCATGGGATTCTTCCTTCCTAAGTGCAGAGTCCTGCACTTTTCCTTGTTGAACCTCCTCAGATTTCTTTTGCCCCTATCCTCCAATTTGTCTAAGTCACCCTGGACCCTATCCCTACCCTCCAGCGTATCTACCTCTACCCCCAGCTTAGTGTTATCTGCGAACTTGCTGAGGGTGCAATTAATCCCATCATCCAGATCATTAATAAAGATGTTGAACAAAACCGGCCCTAGGACTGACCTCTGGCCCACTGTGCTTGATACCGGCTGCCAACTAGACATCGAGCCATTGATCACTCCCCTTTGATCCCGACAATCTAGCCAGCTTTCTATCCACCTTATAGTCCATTCATCCAATCCATACTTCTTTAACTTGTTGGCAAGAATACTGTGGGAGACTGTATCAAAAGCTTTGCTACAGTCAAGATATACAACATCCACTGATTTCCCCATATCCACAGAGCCAGTTATCTCATCATAGAAGGCAATCCGATTGGTCAGGCATGACTTGTCCTTGGTGTATCCATGCTGACTGTTCCTCATCACCTTTCTCTCCTCCAAATGCTTCAAAATGGATTCCTTGAGGACCTGCTTCACGATCTTGCTGGGGACTGAAGTGAGGCTGACTGGTCTGTAGTTCCTCGGGTTCTCTTTTTTCCCTTTTAAAAATATTTGCCTTTTTCCAGTCATCTGGGACCTCCCCCGATCACCACGAATTTTCAAACATAATGGCCAATGGCTCTGCAGTCACATCAGCCAACTCCCTCAACACCCTTGGATGCATTAGATCTGGACCCATGGACTTGTGCATGTCCAGCTTTTCTAAATAGTCTTTAACCTGTTCTTTCACCACTGAGGGCTGCTCACCTCCTCCCAATACTGTGTTGCTCAGTGAAGTTGTCTGGGAGCACTGAATAGTTCAGCTTTTTCCACATCATCTATCACTATGTTGCCTTCCCCATTCCCTGACCTTCAGAGGTGAAAGTAAGCCGGTCGGGTCCGGTATGGCATACCGGCAAGAGCCAATATGCCGTGCCGGACCGGACTGGCTTGCCCAAGCTGGCGATTTAAAGGTCCCAGGGCTCCTTTAAATCCTACAGTGGCCAGAGCCCTGGCCACTTTAAAGCGTCACCTGAGCCCCGCTGCCGGAGTCCCAAGATAGCGCAGCAGGGCTCCAGCAGTAATTTAAAGGGCCCGGGGCTCTGGCCGCTGCGGGGAGCCCTGGGCTCTTTAAATCACTGCTGGAACCCCGCTGCTGGAGCCCCGGGGTAGCGGCGGCAGGGCTCTGGCAGTGATTTAAAGGGCCCGAGGCTCCCCGCAGCGGCCGGAGCCCCAGGCCCTTTAAATAGCCCCTTAGCCCCAGGGCTCCCAGCTGCCTCTGCAGCTGGTAGCGCCGGGGGTGATTTAAAGGGCCCGAGTATTTAAAGGCCCTGCCTCTTCCGGTTGAGGCCACGCCCCCTGGTCAGGACTCCAGCGTAAGTCCTCTAAGTAACTTTCACCCCTGCTGACCTTCTTCTTGTTGTTAACATACCTTAGAAACCCTTCTTGCTATCCTTCACATCCCTTGCTAGCTGCAACTGCAATTGTGCCTTGGCCTTCCTGATTACACCTCTGCATGCTCTAGCAATATTTTTATACTGCTCCCTCATCATCTATCCAAATTTCCACTTCTTGTAAGCTTCCTTTTTGAGTTTAAGCTCACCGAAGATTTCACTGTTAAGCCAAGCTGGTCGCCTGCCATATGTGCTATTCTTTCTGCACATTGGGATGGTTTGTTCCTGCACCCTCAATAAGGCTTCTTTAAAATATAGCCAGCTCTCCTGGACCCTTTCCCATTAGTGAAAATTAGTGAAATTTTTTCACGCTACTCCAGCAATGTGCTTAAACCATGACTTGTGCTGGGATGGAAGTTTCCAGGTCAATAAGAATGAAAATTGTGATGGTGGAATCTGTGATGTGGACACTTGTCCATTAACCACTGGACTAATTTGTGGGGGGTTTTTTGGGGGGGGGGTGTTCTTTGGGTTTTTTTTGTTGTTCCTATTATTTTGAGCTGAATTTTGGCTGGTAACGTAAGTGATAATTGAGTGTCGAAACTTTCACCCCTCTTCTAAGTCATCATTATTAGTAGTAGTATAGTATTATGTAGAGGCTCCAATCAAGACCAAGGTCCCATTATGCTAGATGCTGCAAATATTATATACAACAGTGCCACAGTCATTTTATTAACATGACCACACACACACACACACACACACACACACACACAAAACCTGAATCTAACTTTACATATCTAACCACAACTGAACAAAGGTTTTTTTTCGGAGGTGAGTGAGGTTTGCAGGTATATACAACATAAACATTCTTGCCCAGTAGGGTTGCCAGAATGTCATTCTGAATACATTCAATTTAATGGATATGCCTAAAGTGTTTTTCTTTTTTTATACATGGTGGTTAAATCATTCCAAACTATGCAGAGTGTCTTGAGGGTTACATATTCTTTTAGTTAAGGCTGGAATTGATGGGTACAATTCTAGTAGTATATATTTTTCACTTCATATATTTGTTGGATTTGATTGTTTAGATTGATTTTTTTTTAAATGGAAAATTGTAAGAGATCCTTATCTGAGAGAAAAAATTCCTTTCCCTTTAAATTTCAAAACTTTGAAGAACTAGAGAATTAGTGGCTTCCTTGGCATTTCTTTGAAAACCGGATTCTGAGTTGGGAATTTCTGCTATGGGTGAGTACAACAGATTATTGGTCCTTGATCACATCCCTGTGTGCATCCTAGCACCGTGTCCCTTTATGATGTGGCCCTTCAAGACTAGAGGTTGCTGGGAATTATAATCTTGAGATTGGGTGTGATGGAGAATAGACAACTGACTATAAGCATCATGAGACTGCCTGCAGACTATATAAAGGAGTGCTCTTGGTTTAATCTGAGGTTCTGGCAGGAGGACTATGTGATAGCCAGGAAGTGCTGCCTTGCTGGGAACAGTGTGCCCTCTCCCCACGTGGGGGGGGGGGGGAGTGGGATAGGCCTCAGTTACTCTTTGTTTGTATTATTTTGACTTTTCTGCATCTTTTCTTAATAAAACTAGTCCTCGATTAAATGGTTTTGGAGCTTTATTATACTTACTGTACTCCAGTGGGCAAACTCAGTAGCTAGGGCAAGCTTTTTGATGTTACTGGCCAAATTACAGGACTGGCAGCAGTCAGTCCACTTATCCTGATTTTTCTGGTTCAATCCTACATTCACAGTAAAGTGACCTGCATCTCAGCGGAATACACTGAGGAGTTATCTATTAAATTCTGTTGGATGATTTCAAAACAAAACAAACACTCAAACAAAACACACCACCACAGGAAGGATATATTATTTTAAATTCTGTAGAAATTTTCCTGTAGAGTAAAAATAAATATATCCTGGTCTGAAAATTCTGTGCCCAGATCAGATTGTTTGAAGACCCATGTCGTCCTTGGATAACCCTACCCCATTCCTTCCCATTAAGTTATCTCTTTGGCCCCCATCCTCCAATGAGCCCCATGTGGGCAAATGCCTCACTGGTTTAAAAGGGACTGTTTGTGGGTGCAGGGATTATACCATGCGTTGATCCCAATGCATGACTGGGAACTCTGTGTTCATGCCTCTGGAGAATGGTGAAAGCTTTTATATAAGTCGAGAGATGCATGGCATGTGTAGCTGAAATAAATGATGCACATTTGTGATGACCTTAATAAAGAGGGGGGAGAGAAAGGCAGAATGATCAGTAGCATCTGGAATCCTGCTGCTTTTACAGGAATCCACAAAATTAAGGCTTTCTGAGAGACTAATTCCAAAGACTAGTTATTTATGAACTAACCACATATCAAGACTTGTAATTATATTTATGTTGATTTTTGTAGCACTTGATCTGAATAACAGTTTTGGGAAGACTTTTAATTAAAAAATACAAATTAATCAGATAGTCTCTAATATAAATTGCAGAACAAAAGACCCCTTTCTTCATAACAGCTATGAATTGGGTTTTCATTCAAGAATATGAATTAGGGGAAGAATTCATGCAAAAAAAATTCCTTCCTTTTATTTTGAATACTCCAAATGAAGCTGATGTTACAGAAGAAACAATGGTTCCATCCTCATACTTACTTGCCTACATTAAAATCAAGAAACAGATATACTTTGGGATATTACCTGAGGGATTTCCTGTTCAAAAATAAGTTTTTATAAGCATTATGAATCTTATTATTTGGATTTTCCCCATTTCTTTGGTTTGAATTTCATCATTTAAAAATAAATCTAGATTTGACTTGTGTAGTCATGATATCATAGACTCCTGGGCTCTCAAGAATGTAACCACTGAGATTAGGAACATCTACACAGAGACCCAGCTCCTTTAGCTCTCCTTTGCCTTATGACAGCATGGACAGCATGACTTCCTCAAGAGGCCCAGGATTATAACAGAATATGGGGAGTTACCACTGCTCTGATATGCAGAAACATGTAGCTGGACTTCCGCTTGAAATATTATCCCATCTGGGGGGAGCCAGCCACACACTGTTTGTGGAAACGCCTCCCATCCCTGATTATTGCCCCATGAAACCCTGACCCCATGAAAGAAATTCCATGTAGGCTAGGGAATAAAAACTTCTCTTCTCATTTGTCAGGCTTCCCCCTTCCCCTCGCCACCAACATTTTTCATGTTAATAGGATTAATATTCTGGAATAATACACATTTTGTAATTTAAAGCAGGATGTCACTTTCCATTTGACCACAAGATGGAGCCATTACAAAACTATTCATTTCAGGTGCCTGCGAACCACAGTGATATTTTTGTATTTACCAGTGTTTGTTATTCAGACATCTGTACAGGTTTTATGGTTTTAACACGAACTCCCCTGCTTTCCCCTAAACTAATATTAAAAGTGATTGTCTATTTTATCTTTAAAGGGTGAAATGTTCGATGATATACATTCCACAGTATATGTCGGATGGACATAATCACTTTGGCCTTGCACAGAAGTTTATTGCTTTGTCTATAACTGCACTGCCTTCTGCTGTAGGGTGACCATATGTCCCGTTTTGGCCGAGACAGTCCCGACTTTTCTGACAGCCTTGTTGGGGCCGGGGATGCCAGCCTTGCACGGGTAACAGGCAGGGTGAGCTGCGATGCCAGCCCCAGCCTTGCATGGGGGTGGGGGACAGGCAGGGTGAGTGGTGAGCCCCACAAGGTGTCCCGTTTTCCCTTTGGGAAATATGGTCACCCTATTTCTGCTGTCATCACTCAGCTCTCATGAGCTAAGCAGTGCAGGGCCTGATCAATATCTTCACTGGAGACTGCCAAGGAAACTGGATTGGAAAATATTTTTCAGAGCCCATCGGAGGCACTTCCCCTCTGCCTGCACAGAATATGTCATTAGGAGGCACTAGGATGCTGGAGTGCCATCTTTCGGAGAAAGATGTACAACCAAGGCCATGATCACATATGATCATTAAAGATCCCATGATGCTTTTCATAATGATAGGTTCATGGGGAAGGCAAAAGAGGAAAGATGATATAAGGCTTTTGTTTGCTTGTTTTTTGCTGTTGGTAAAGTGACACACCTTTGTCACTACACTAACTTGGGTAATTAACAAGGGTCATGATTTCTGTGGGGACACTGCAGTATGCTGGGGAATTAGGATGTATTGTCTGTCTAAATCCACCAGCCTTTACAGGTGTATCTATTGTCCCTTCTCTAAGAGGACAATTCTGTGAGAACAAATGGGTTGGATGTATGTGTATGGTTTTGATGGGAAGGCTATGAGTTTTTTGTTCACTTTTTCACAGGAGCATGAGCTCCAAGGAGAAGGAATAGATTGGCTGGGAAGGTACCACCCAAGAATCACCTTTATGATTGGCATTGATTTGTTATGTGTTTCTTTGCAAGCATCAGCCATATACTTTTAGTCTGAATAACCTGTATTATATTAAAGGAAGAAGATAAGACCGATGTAAGGTCTCCGACACATGAGGGCACTGTGCACATGCCTCATGATAGCAGACTGTATTTAAACCCATTTCCTATGGCCTTTGAAAAAAATCATTCCACTGCAGGAGGTAAAAGCTCTGTGGAATTGGTTTTCCATGGTTTTCTCATGGGGCTTGTTTACTGTTTATTGTTTCTAGCCTTTGGGAGATGGTTCTTTTTGTCTGTGTGAGTTCTGGAGGGCAAAGAGGATTGTAGGTGGAGGTGGGGCATGCTGTGGATTGGTTTGGGTGAGTTGTTTCTTTGGAGGTTTGTATTCCAGTTCTTAGTTGTCTTGGCTGGATCATTTCAATGCCCAATTGTGGATGTCTGAGAGGGTGGGAACAATGCTGTCTGCTGGGACTCAGATTGCTTTGAACCCAAGCAATCTGGTTTGAAATCAAGGTGTACAACAGAAGCTACGCTACTGGTGTCGGTTTGCTCTCCTCCTGGAAGATCAAGCTGTCCATCCTAACACTTTTTTTTTTAGACAGCTATTTAAGATATTAATGACAAGTGCCAGAGAGAGTGATCAGAGGTTTTCTTATCGCATAGTTGTGCTATTTAGATGCTGCATGTGATTATTAGAACTGGGAGCACTGGCTGTTGGGAGTCTGAAAGGACAGGAAACAGGAAGGAAGGGGGAGGAGTTGAGAAGACTGGGTGAGAGTTACAGAGTATGCAGCTGCAGCTTGGTAAAGAGATTTCCACTGTAAATAAAGTTCTGTTGAAGTCTGTTAATACCTTGCCTGGTTGATACAACGATAGTGAAGTTTCTAACTCAGAATTGGAAGAATGGAACTCTTCCTGTGATTCTTTACCATGTGAAAGCTGTAATGTATACTTTCATTAGGCAAGAAGGCTGCATTGTTTTTCATTTGGATGCATCCTCACCATGCTTATCCATGACATTTTGGTCTCCTTTAACCCTATCATGATGCTCTCTCCATAAGGGTACATATTCACAGCATTTAGAAATCACAGCCAGTTAAGAATACAGCAGTCGGCTTCTTAAGATGACAGCATGTTATTCCTGTGATCTCTATTGGCTGCCAGTTGGTTAATGGGGCCAAAGTCCTTCCAGGGTGTCATTTATAAAAGGCCACAACTCTTTCTGGGAATCTTAAAGGAGCAGCCTTCTGCCTTCTCAATGAATAGCTCAGGCTATAGCTTGGATCACCTTGTATGTGACCTTTTTCCTTGATCTGGAGAACAAATACCCATATAATGACATTTGCTGCTTTTGAAGATTACAGGCACTGGCATGCATATGTGGACAGTAAATACCTGTAATTATCTCTGAGCAACGCCCAGTACAACTATTTGGTTTTGTTCTTATTTCCCTTTCAGTAAACATTGCAAAGGGGAGTGTATTCACAGGAGCAATATGTGTTGTGTAGTAGGTAGGTCTGAGTTTTGTTGTGTGGGACTTGAATATGAGCTCACTCACACCTCTGTAGATCAGGAGTGACTGCTTGTATGAAGGTAGTGTGAGAAGAGAACTGGCCCCTTTGCATCCTTTATTGTTTATCAAGCTTTCAGGGAAATTAGTTTATAGGTGAATGTGAGCCTTCAAGTGTTGTCATACCAAAAGATCAGGCATGAGACTTCCAAGGCATTTGTCTTTCAAATGATAAACACTGATGGAAGTGTTTACAGACAGGCCCCTTGCCCTGTCTTCGTTAATCACGTTTAACAGTTAAATTTGATTTTGTAAAAATCTAGAGTGTATCCCTCCTGGAGATCTGAAGTAGTACCTTTCTCAAGTCATATAGACTGGAGAATGAAGCACAGAGAAGCCCCGTGTCTGGAGCCCATGAGCATCTGTATAGATGTAGGGTAGAGAGAGGCTTAGTGGCCTCCTGTGTCCTCCCTAATTTTGCAGCTCCCAGTCCCAGTGATGCCATCAGATTGCACTTTGCAATTTAAAGTCTGGACATCTTTCTTTGTTTTTTTATTTCCTCAAGCTTCTCCCATCCATCTCCCTCACAGCCCCTGAGCTGCTTACCTTACTCTCCATGATCCTCTCCTTACTTCCTGTCCCCTTCTTTCCTTCCAGTATCCTCCTTATACCTCCACTCTGTTCAAGCTATCTTGCTCCTACTATCTCACCCTCTCCTGCTATTCCTTCTTATCCCATCTCTGACCCATAATAATAAAATAGAACTAAGATGACATTATCTCCAATCGCTTTGCTTGTGTGTTCTCCTCTCTTCTCCCCCTCTCCTCATCTGATTCTTCTTTAGACCAAAAGCTTTTTGAAGCAGGGTCAGTTAGGAAATCATGTGGTATATTTTGGGCACTGCTGCTATATCAATAACCAATAAAAACACCTACAGTGTAATATTACGGCAGCAAAAGTGTTTTTTCCTGATTCTCAGAAACAAAGAAACAATGAAGTAAATAGGCTATCATAGGCGCCAACTCTGTGGGTGCTCTGGGGCTCAAGCACCCACAAAAAAAAAGCAGGGTGTTCAGTAGCCACAAGCTACCAGTAAGTGGCAGCAACATGTACCTAGCACACAGTGATACTGGAAGGGGGAAAGCACCAAGCGGCAAAAACAAAGGTCAGCACCTGTGCAGACTGTATTGTGTACCTGGCATTGGATTTGCATACCTACTTATTGTATCATCTCTCTGGAGAAAGAAGTACAAATAGATGAAATCATGGTTGATTAGGCTGCACTTAAGAGTCACATCTCCATATTGAAAAGAGCAAATTCCATTTAAATACTGTATCCATTTAAATGGTGCGTTGTAATTCATAAAACGCTATGCAGTTGAGGCAGGTTTGAGTCACCCATCCATCAAAGGAATTTTGTGAACTGCTGTGGGTTGGGGTCAGGGCTGGGGCAGAAGCAGCCAATTAGGGCAAGGCTTATTAGGAGCCAGACAGAAGGCAGCTGCTGGGGCAGCCCAGATATAAGGAGCTGCCCAGCAGAGCAGAGGGGAATTTCACCCTGACAAGCAAGGGAGGAGGACTGGCTTCCAGGGATAGCACCTAATATAGAACAGTGCTGGGTAGGCTCAGGGGAGTGGAGGGTGAGCTCTGGCCTGTTACCTGCTAGGCTGCAGGCCCTTGCTAGAAAGGGCCAAGAAGGTGCAAGAGCCAAGGGGAAGTGGCCCAGGGATGATAAGCAGACAAGGGGAGAGAAGTTAGGGAGAGAGGCACCTGCTAAAGGGTCCCTGAGTAGAGGGTGTGCCTGGATTCCCCCCCCCCTTCCCTTTGCACTGCACCTGGCCGCAGAGGAACATGGCCAATACAGACTACAACTTGTAGCTGAAGTGAGGGATAGACTTTGGGCCTGTGGCAGGTGCAAGCCAAAGGACTGCCATGATGCCTGGAATGGGGGGTGAGAAAGAAGTAGTGGGCACTGCCAGAGGGACACCGCCGAGCAGGGGAGCAACGTGGGTCCAAAACAGCAGAGTAGAGCAAAACACCACCCACAAGACACCACCCGCAGAGGGTGCTCTGGAGCTGGACAGAGCTAATTCCCGGAGCAACCAGCAGGAGGCGCTGCGGTGGTGAGTCTGCAACCTGTTATAGTACTCTTTTTGAATATCTCCAGAAAAATCAGTATTTCATGAAGCTTTATAGATCGTTAATTCACAATTTGCTGGTATTTTAGAAATGACTTAACTAGCCAACTTGAGGCATTTTATTGGTGTAGAACCTAACATCTGAACTTAAAAGTACAAAATAGTTACAGTGGCTCTTCTATCTATTCTATGAGTAATTTATTTCTGTATCCTGGATAAAAATGTCTTTAATAAACCTTGATAAAGAAACCAGTGCCTTTAAAGAAATGCATTATGCTGCAGGCGAAGGTTACACTTTGTAGTAACGTTTGTTTAGTTTTATAGTAAATACATTTTTTCAGATATAGTGTATATCAAAATACTTTGCATATATGGTTGTGAAGGAAGTGCAAGATGAAATAACCAATGTGCTGGTTTAAAGTGGAACTGTGGTGCAATGTACTGCAGTACAATTAAATCTTTCATCAACTTCCTTCTCCTTCTACTCTAATCTCTAGTCTGTTAACAGATGTCACTAATTCCTTTCCACACCTACTGCCAAAACATTTGTTTATGACTTGATGAAACCAGACTTGGGTTACTGCAGTCTCCTTTCTTTCAGCCTTCCTGGCTTCTGTCATAGGTTTTACCCCCACTCTGGACTTTAGAGTACAGATATGGGGACCTGCATGTGAACCTCTAAACTGAATTACCAGCTTAGATCTGCTTTTGCTGCCACCACCCAAATAGTTTGAGTCATTTGGGAAACTCAGTCTCTTCCCCCCCCCCCCCCAAAAAAAAAAAAAAAAACCTTTCCCTCCCTGGATAGCCTTGACAGACTCTTCCACCAATTCCCTGGTGAACACTAATCCAAACCCTTGGATCTTAAAACAAGGAGAAATTAACCATCCCCCCTCTCTTTCCCCCACCAATTCCTGGTGAGTCCAGATCCAAACCCCTTGGATCTTAAAACAATGAAAAATCAATCAGGTTCTGAAAAAGAAGGCTTTTAATTAAAGAAAAGAAAGGTAAAAGAAAAACCCTCTGGGAGAAATTAGCATACCAGCTACTCTCACAGACAACAGATTTAAAACACAGAGGATGTTCCCCTGGCAAAAACTTAGTTATACAAAAATTACCCAGTTTGATTATTCCCTAATGCCCAAGACAAGTTACAAAGAAAATAAACATAAACCTATTTATTTCCTTCACTAATACTCACTACTTGATAAGAGGCTGATTTTTGAAGCTTTCCCACTGTGGTCAAAACTGAAACTAAACTTTAAACAAAGTTTTTGAACAATTTTATCCCCCATTGGTTTCTCTGGTTAGGTTTGAGCTAGGCTAGGTGAACTTTTTAACCCTTTACGGGTAAGAGGCATTAACCCATAATTATCTGTTTATGACAGCTTCCATCACACATCCCTCCATTTTGTCCAGAATTCTGTCACCACGCTTACCAACTTCGCTCAACATGGCAACCCTCTCTCAGATTCACTTCCGTGACAATACATCTTCTGCATCAAAACTAAACTCCTCATCTACTCAAGCTACCATATGCAAGGCTGTGCAAGCAATGTCCCTGCCTTCATCTAATCATTCTCATTTAATGCCACTCCCTTACTTAGCCCCTGTACTCTATAGTACTGCTTTCCTTTGTGCAAACTTTGTATCCTACAAGTGCCTCAAATATAGGACCAGCTCTAGACACCAGCAAACCAAGCACGTGCTTGGGGCAGCATTCTGGGTGGTTTGTTGTTGTTGTTTGTTGTTTTTGCTTGGGGCGGCAAAAAACCTAGAGCCGGCCCTGCTCAAATATTGCTTAAATGTGTCTATAATTGCATAACTTTCCTAGAAAACATTTTATTTTAAAGGATATCTGAACTGGGAAAGGAGTCTGATAGGCTATATCCTTACTTTTGGATAACAGGTTTCACCTTCATATTTCCATGAGTCCTTTTTCTATATTGTCAGATGCTGCCTTGCAAAGGCAACCCAGACAACAGTATATTCTGATAGTACAAAATGGTCTATGTAGGTGTAGTTCTTTGTTTTTTATTTTAAAAATAATCTTTATGGTGTACTGTATAATTACTTGACTACTTATGACTGTACGTGTTTTATGTGATGGTTTATTGCATGTAATACAGAGAAGACTTTCATGTAAGTATAATACAAATTGTTAAATGTTATCATCCACAGTTCTGGTGAGATTAGGCCTCTTAAAATATGACTTTTGGGCCTCTTAAAATATCAGGTAAATTACTGATGTATGTTGGCGTGGTTACAGGGCTGATTGTACCTCGGTCCCTGTGATGAATGAAGTCGGGAGGAGGGGGAAGCTCCCTTTTATGGACACCCAGCCAGCCAGTTAGCTATAAAATCCCTCTTAGTAGCTGTTCTCTACTTGCTTTACCTGTAAAGGGTTAAAAAGTCCACAGGTAAAAGGAAAGGAGTGGGCACTTGACCAAAAGAGCCAATGAGAAGGCTAGAACTTTTTAAAATTGGGAAAAACTTCCCTTTGTCTGTTCTGTTGTTCTCCGGAGAGAGGGGATAAAGCAAAAACAAGGCTGGGACTATACTGTAAAAAGCTTTTTGTCAGGTATGGAAATCATCAGATCATACCTAAAACCTACTCATAAATCAGAAAATGTCTAGAAAGACGTACTTAGGTTTGTTTCTCTTTATTTTTTATTGGCTTGTGGATTCCTCTGTGCTAACCCCAAATGCTTTTTGTTTTGCTTGTAACTTTTAGGCTGGACTTCAAGAAGATTATTCTTGATGTTTACATTTTGTAAGTGGGTTTTTTAAATCTAGCAAGCCTAAGTTCCAGATGTTATTAAAAACAAAAAGAAAGAAAATACATTGTCCTTTTTTTAAGAACAGCTGATTTCCTTTGTTTTCTTTCTCAGCTTCCCCAGAGGTGGCGTGAAAGGGCTTGAGGGTACTTCACAGGAAGGAATTCCCAAGTGCGCCTTCCTGGGTACCAAGGGGTTTTACATTTGGGTGGTGACAGCATCTACCCATCCAAGGTCAGAGAGAGGCTGTAACCTTGGGAGTTTAATACAAGCCTGGAGTGGCCAGTATTAATTTTTTGAATCCTTGTGGGCCCCCACCTTCTGCACTCGAAGTGCCAGAGTGGGGAAATCAGCCTTGATAGTCCCATTTCTGATTTTCACATAAGTGTAATTAAATAAACCTTTATTGTCCACAGTTTCTGGTGAGGCTGGTTCAAGTTAAAGATATGAGAGAGAAATTATGGATATGTATTTTGTCATGATTACAGGACTAACTGCCTCCCGTTCCCTTTGAGGACTCTGAGTGCGCCCCCTTAGGTGTTAGGCCTTGTTCCCTTTGCTGTCTTGGGAAGTAACTTTGAGATTCTTCCACTTTTAGACCAAGATTCAGGTGCATCACCTCATCCATGCCAACAGATTTGTTACTGTGGAGGTCTGACTGGACACTTGCATGTCTTCCCTTCTGGAGCCTGTGACCAGTAACATAGTGAACAACAGCTTTTAAATAAGTAGGGCTAATAGCAAACAGAACAAAGCATCAGAGAAAATTAATTCAAAATAACAAACAGTGTACATGCATATTTAGATTTATCTAATCTTCTGCCTTATTACAAGGTAGGTTAGATGGGATTCCCTCCTGAGATACAGGACAAGGGACAAAACTTGCATTGTTTTAGGAAGCCCAGGAGCTCTTGAGACGTAGTCTGTCTTCTGAAGAGTCTCCCAAACTGCTCTCCTGTTTAGAAAAAAACCTCCCTTTTCTCAAATTCTTACCTTTCCTGTGTGTGCCTGAACCTATTTCCCATATTGTTCAATGGACTTCATTACAGAACCTAGGCATGAAGTCTTTCCTTTTCCCTCAGACTAGTTTTTCCTAGTCAGTCAGCCAGGCCATCTAAGAACGTGGCCTTGTGACAGTTGCTCTGTTGTTTGGCAGTTAGATCCATTCAGCTTTAATGACTTGCAATCACAGGCCTCATGTCTGCAGGGGAGTGTGCTTTTTTCCTCCATCTCAGGAATCCTATATATAAAACACAGTTTTGGGTCCAAAGCAATATTCATTATCAAGCACCACAACTTTCATCACATGTTTATAAGAAGATGATAGTCTCATTAGAATACTTATTGTGCTTTCTTTTTAATTGTGCTCAGGTATTGCCATCTGCATGAGGTGTAATGTTGATCATCTAATTAAGTTCTCTTTACTTGCTTCTGCAAAATGGAGTTAGGTTTCCCATGTGTGTGTCTGGGGTAAGTGAGCCTTGTTTATATTTTTCTACGTTGTTTAAATACCATAAATAATCCTGTGAAAATGTCGGGCCATTAGAGTGATGGACTGGTGTAACATGAAAATACTCAGCTGGGGCAAGCCCTATCAGCTGCAGAGAAGTCATGGATCAGACCTGCTATGGTTCAATTGCCTGGGTCAGGCATGACATAGAGATATCATACAAGCAGTCTTCTGCATGCCACAGAGACCAGGGAATGGATAGGACTGTTGCCAGTAGGATCCACTCACCCCAAACCATGCATTCAAGGAGGGATGTGGAGCACTAGGGTAGTAGGCCCTGGCTGCAGCTATGGACCGTGGAAATAATATTAGTAACAGATATGGGAGATGTTATATTTTTCCCTCCCTCAGCACGCACACTGCTCATCTTGTGCAAAGTTCATTGACTAGATCTTTTCTTAGGAACTGATAGTGTCACTCTTAGATTATTATTTTTAATTGCATGGTAACAATTGCTTTTCAATTCTCCTTTAAAGACTCTTTTCCAGTCAGTGTTGTACTTGTTAAATGACTCAGGGAGATAGCCATAAAGGCTGAAGTCCTATGTGTGCTTTGTTTCCATTTAAAAGGAATGGTTTTGCAAAATGCAGTGGAAAAAGAAATGCACTACAGTATTGTGAATATAAATAACATTTCATCAGGTTAAACAACTCAGGATAGACCAATTTAAATGGAAAAAGAACAAATCCCAAAAGTTTATAAACTATAATACAATTTTTATAACTTTAGAAAATAAATACTTTCAAAGGCTGTTAAATCTATTCCATATTTCCATTAAGTGCTATTAAATTAACATAGTTTTGTAGTGGTATCTTAAAAGTGCTTAATTCCCATGGCTTATAATAGAGCCATTTGTTATTCAAATTGCTGCAATCATTATAAGCAAAAGAATGCCAAGTCATTAATGCAAATTATAAACTTAGTCCAAAGTTAGAAATAAATTTATGCAAATCTTTCCAACAATATTTACCATAAAATGAAAAATAATCATTATACTGCACAATCTTAGCACAACACATATATGTGCTGCATTACTTTATCAAGGCAATAAGAGATTGGAAATAAAGACTCCATGCTGTTTCATGGTTTAAACTAATGGCTATGACTGGAGCATTTGGAGTTAATATTCCAAAGAGCTGAAACAGCATCATGGTGATTCGGAACGAGTGTCCACCTATAGGGGGTCTGATCCCTCTCAAAACCCTTTTTGGTTCGTGGAAAACAGCCAAACAGGCACAGAATGAGAGGACTGCTCTTTCAGAGGGTACTGTAGATGGTTACAGTCTCTGCTGTACAAGAAATGTTGGAAGCTGCTCCTTTTGATATGAACCATGATATAATCCTGAAATACGTGAAATCACAAAAACATCATGGTAATTTCTGCATTTCCTAGGGGGCAACTAATTTATCTTCCCATCCCATTGCTGCCATGCCATGGGTCCACAGAAATAATAGCATTGTGTTATGTCTAAGGACCTATCCTCCGGAAACAGGACAAAGTATCAACAGTACAGTTGCCAGTTTGAAGGATGTGCTAAAACAAACAGTTAAATGGGTATCCAAGATTAGGCACCCTAGCAAAAATGCACACTTCAGCAACAAGACCCTAGAAGACCACCGCAGCTAGCTGCTGCTGATAATCTGAAGCATGGTTTGATTTTCAAACCAGACACAAACCTGCTGATTCCTGAATCTTTCACCCTACATGAGAACTGCCACCAGAGTGGAAAAAAATGATTGCTTAGAAGACCCTTCACCCCAAAATTCCTTGTGGAGGGCCAGTTCTCCTATGGCAATTTCCACTCAAAAATACACCAAATTCAATACCACCAAAAGTATCGAAGTGAATCTACCCCCAAAATAGATTCTGACCACCAGCATGAGACACTGAGATATCCTTTTAAAAATTGCTGCCAGACCCATAGGCTGTCCTTCAACTCCCTTGTAAATAGAATTAAAAATATTGAGGCCTTTGGAACCTAGTATGGTTTCCTGAACCTGACATAGAAGTTGGTAATATCTGCCCTGTTAGGGTAGTCTAACACCAGCACCTTAGTATTTCCATTTTAAACAAGGTTGGGGAATTTTTATGTGGCAATAAAGCTCTCTCCATCCCAATCAACAGTAGACTTGGTGTTCTCTTGACTGAAAAATATCCACAAGCCTCAGAGATGAGCACAGCCCATGTGATCTCTTTCAGAACCACCCCTTTTGCAATAGGGAACAATTATGAGGTTATTGGGAGGACTTGGTGAATGGGAAGTGGTGGAAGCTTTCTCAACTGTACCAAAAAGTGATGGGAAGAGAAATTGCTATCCCCTCATTCAGGAAAAATATTTGCCCGCCCCTGCAGAGGCTGTTCTCCACCGTCAAGGGAGGAGAGTGTCTTAGTGAGGCCTCCTGCAGAGCTGGGAAGTACCTCACTCCCATTTCCCCTCCTACCTTGAGTGTCAAGTCAAGGGAGCTGCTCAAAGGAAGCCACCCAATCCAGCACTAGTATTGTGAATGCCTTTTTCCCCTGCCAGGACAGTTGGAGGAAAAGATGTAGGTCCCTTGGAGGAAAAGAGGCAGGTGAAGAGCACCTGGCAAGCTCCCCTCTAACACCATCCTGAGACTGGAACAAGAGGGTTGGGTTAGGAGTCAGCTCCTTTCCCTCCCCTGATAGACCTGCCTCTTTTGAGGTGAGGCGAGTCATTGAAACAAAGGCACTAATAATGAGCATATTACTTCCTCGATACTGCAGGTGTCCTGTGTGTGTTTAATCAGTTCAGCCTTGAAGAGAGTAGTCGAGATACTGTGGTCTGATCATCAACTGACATTTTTGAAATGATATTAACTGCGCTTTGTGCTTTTTGTCAGCCTTTTATCTGCATCTTTAAACAGGTGTGATCTTTTAGTTCAAAAGTTTAGATTTAAATTCTGCTCTTGCAAGATCACTGTGGAGATCCTGGTATTAAAGACATTTACTCATATCATCTGGAGATATATTAAGGAATTGCATGTGTTTTTTTTAAATTGTCCATCAGAAACCTAATTAGAATAATATGACCTCTGAGCTTATGAGTTTGACAACTCTGGCTTCCATATTTTAAAGCAAGCTGCACATAATGTCTAGGCTGCCAAATGTGCCATAGTAATCCTCTCTATTCCTAACTTGTCTGATTTATTATTCATGACAGGGTCAACTAAAATCACCAGTATTCATAGAACAAGAGGATCCTCACCTTTTGCAATTTGGCCTGCTATCCCACTAATTTGTCATGGAAGCCCTAATTCTTGCCTTCCTCAATATACATAGCTGTCAACAAAATTATCCAAATCCTGGATAAGGCTTAGCATATGTGCATGTCAGAAAACTTATAGCCAAAAGCAGGGGAGCCTGAATAAATTTAGATGCCTTGATTCTCTCTTTCAGAAGTTTAGAGAACTCACTACAGAGGTCCCCAAAGACTTGATACTGAATAGGGGTTTACTGATGTGTGGCCAAATCTCAAAATAATTGGAATGGTGGCATAGTTTTCGAGTGTATGCACCCATTAGTATGAGTGTTCATAATGAGCAATGGTTCCTGAGCAAAATCTTCTATGCAATGTATTACTATTCTTGTTAGGAAGAGAGAGATCTGAGTGCAAGGCTGATATCACACAGAATATGGATGAATGCTAATATGGTTTTGCAACCTATTGCTACCATTACATACTATCCTATGCAGATTTTTTTTAAAGATAGCAACACTAACTAAACCAATTCAAAATTATTCTTAAAAATCCAGAATAAGGTTAGGATAACATGGTACCAAGTGGAAACTTCCTGGAACCTTCACTAGTGCCTACTACAAGTACCTGACTGATTTTAACCAACCAGTATCAATCCAAACTCTCAAACCAGCCTCCAATAAGATCAAAGCCTTTTGTATCAGAGCATGAAATTGATCTCTCTATCCAGAATCATGGACTCACTTAGAAGCAATCAACTGGAAACATATTCCAACTCTTGACAGGTGATGCTCAAGTGATTGAAAGATTCATTTGGGTTCAAAGAAGTGTCCCAAATTTGACCCTTACATGGATTTTGGTCATCAAATGTTGCACAAGCAGACTTTTTAATAAAGCTTAACGTGCTGGCAGAACTGTCTGAAATTTTTGTGTTGAAATGTTTTTGGATGAAAAATGACTTAGGAGAAAAAAAATTGGAAAAACAGGAGAGAGCATGGTGTCGCTGATGCCTGAAGCCTCTGCAATATCAGGGAATTGGTTAGGTGAGAGAGGAAGATGGAAAAACCCTCAAGGTTCCTGCCTATCTGACCTGGAGAAAAAAATTCCTTCCCAATGCCTGTTCTGAGTAGATGAGCAAGATACATCGACCAGCCATTTAGAAAGGATTCTCTGTGCCACCTCAGAGTATTGGTCCATCTCACCTGGGGTTCCATCCCCAGCTGTGGCCAATCTTGAATGCTTCAGAGGTAGATGGGGGAAGGGGAAACATAGCATACGTCTGGCCAATTGTGCATTGGTGGAAAAAATTCCGTCTTGACCTTGCAGGTAACCAGCTGAAGTCTGAACGCATGCAATTTGAGTATAGTCCCTATCTTAATGCAGAGCTGCAAATGTTATGAGCATGCTGAGGACAATCCAGAGCTTAATGTTCTCCCCATAGCCCATGAAGGAAGGAGTTGGACGGGGGAACCATTGATTCTCCAAGACCAGAAGGTACCACCACAACCATCCAGCCTGATTTGTCTTGGTCTGGCCTAGGGGGCAGTGGTAAATCCCACCACTGACTGAGCCAGTCCATTGTCAGGGAGCACATATGTACTAACAGAACTGTAGACATCTGATCCAGGGAGCTAGAGACTGTGCTTCATTTGGCAATAAACCTGGCCAGGTGCCTTTGTACCTTATCGGAGTCTGTGGTCAATGGGCAGTTTGCTCGAGATCTGCTGTGCCAGCTATTTGCGCAGAGCTGGGACAGCACACAAAGGGAACACACACACACACACAGAGCCAATTATTATCATTGAACAGAGCAGAGCACCACACCGGTGACGTCTGATGATATTGGTGACCCCGACCGCTGATCTGGTGAGTAAGCGAACTGCCCGCTGTAGGAATCGTGATCTAACATGACAGAAAACCACGAGCAAGGGACACCCTTATCCCGTCCCTTCAAATCCCCACAGAGTTTGATAACTTGTGGACCCGCTGGATTGCCAGTAAAGGGGGTCCATATGAATGTAAAAAAGAAAGTGGGGAAATATGGACTGGCATATGTAAAGCAATGGTAGAAACAGAAGCTCTAAAAATAACAACAAAAGTAAAAAAGCTAGAATTTTGCAATTATTGTCTATGGCAGTAAGATGGCTTAAACAACAGCCACGATACTGGCCAGGCAAGTAATGGAGAAAACCAGGGAAGTAGAAGAGATAACTAAGGTCTTGGAGGGACCAACCCAGGCAGTCAAGCACTGGAAAGCCCAAGCTCTTTTAAACATGCAATGGGCAGTCCAGACTCATGATATGCTCGAACAGATAAAGCAGGAAAATAAAAAATTGGAGACAGCTGTGGAAAACTTGCAAAAGAAAAAGATACCGTCTCCTGTTGCTCAACAGACTTAGAGTGCTTTTACAGTACTTGAAGTATGGGGACAGAAATGGAAACAGGTAGTCCTAGCTAAATTGAAAGGTGGAACATGGCACAATTGGAATGGATACTGCAACAGAGAAATGTGGAATGACCCAGTGGATCATCCTCTCTTGACCTATGGGATGGGCTACAGCACCACAACTGCCACCTTATGATGAGAACCAAGTTCAGGATAAACCTTCTCCAAAATCTAGATCAATTTCTGTTAAGACAGGAGAAATGGGGGGAAATAGGAGAGAATGCCTTACTGCAGAACCTGACCCTACCAGCCTGCCCACACTCCACTTTACCCTTGATGCTACCCCTCAAACTAATGCTCCACTTCACTGAGGTTATGGAACACAGTGGAAACTGCAATGAAAAAAATTAACTGACAATTTAAGGGAGCAATGGCCCCGTGGCAATTATGCAGAAAGGGAAATGAATCTGGCACCCAAGTGTACATATACACCTCGCCCACCTTGAGTTAGCAGCTTAACAGACAGGCTTGATGCTTTAAAAATTACTGAACTAACTGCGTTAGCTGGAGCTGTCGGCTCCCACCTTTTGAGAATTTTAATGTGTTTATGGCAGTGCTCGCAGTTGTTAAAGGTGGTGGGAATTGACATGTTACAGAAACCAATTCTAGTACAAACCCTTTTGGGATCACTTAATTGTCATACCATTAGTTTTGATGATGATGTTATACAAATGGTTAAATGTGTGGCTCAAAAGCATTTTAAGTTATCCAGTGAATTAGCTGCACTTAAAGGAATTACAAGAATGCCAGGAGAGGCTCCGGCCAATCTAGCTGACAGAATACAAATGTATACTAGGCTAACAGCGGGGGTTACTAATTTCGAGGATTTGAATCAGCTTGTTGTGGAGGCATTGCCTTCTGGTTGATAGAATGGATGAATGCTTGGTGTGAGAATGGAGGAAGAAACATACCTTGGAATGAATGGATTAAAAAAGTGGAGACTGCGGTTATACAGTGGAAGGAACGCCTCTCAAGGAGCTGCGAACACAGTTAGGACAGTGGCAAACAGGGTTCTGGATACTCTTCCCATGGCCATGGCTGGGGTTGGAGAGGTTGTGCAATGAACAGAGGTAAAGGAGTAAATAGAGTGAATGGGTATCACCTGGAGTTATGAAACAGGAGAACCTTAAAGGAGAGAATGAGAAGCTGTGGGCACAGCTACAGGGGGAAGGTCTGTGGATAAGGAAAGAGTGAAGTGTGTTAACCTCCCTATGCCGGTAGATACTAAATCTGTACAATCTTTTTTGGGGCTCACTAATTTCTGCAGAGAATTTATGGTTGGGTACGCAGAGAAGGCAGGTCTCCTGTACTACTTAAAAGACCACAGTGGACCTGGACAGAGGATGCAACTAATGCATGGGAAAGCCTGAAAAAAAGGATTAATGGAGGCATCTACTTTGGCCGCCCCAACAGCAAATTCCACTTTGCATTGTACCCTAGTGTTAAGAATTTCTGTATTGTTAGTATGCTTACACAGGACACTGGTGCTTGGGAACGACCCGTTGCTTATTATAGCAGAGCATTATCAGGTCCAGAAAGCAAACTGGGAATTTGTGAGCAAACTGCTCTCGCTGCCTACTGGACACTACAAAAAAGCTCAGGCAATCATCAGAGCAAGCAAGGTGATTGTAAAGAGTCACCATGCACTGGGAAAATTACTCAGTCAGTAAATCTGTCTAAAGGACATGTGAGAGTAGATAAGGCCATTTAATGGGTCTTTGCTCTCATGTCTGAGAATGTTCAGTTAGTCCCACTTAAAGAACCTGAAATATCTGTATGGGGATTGATTATAAATGGTAAAACATGTTTGTGAACCCCAATGAGAATCCAAAGTACACACTCTTTAAAGCGACCCTAATTGAACAGGTGATTGGCCTTCTTTCTCTGTACTAAAATCAAGTGAGTGGGATCTTCTTGGCTTATAGATATGAAGTGAGGAGTTATTTCATGTCCCCTTAAATAGTTAGTGTGTTTTATCCTTCCTGCAAACTGTGACTTATGTAAATAGACCTCACCCAATAATTTCACCTCACTGGAACTATTAACATGAATAAGGACTTCACACCTGCACAAGACTACTTTGCAGGAGTATTGGTAATGGTTTCAAGGACTGGATACCCTGTTGTCATCTGCCAGACCACTTCCACTTACAGCAGGGATGTTCTGGATTCTTTCAAAAGAAACTGTTCTTCAAAATTTGCCGATTAGATTCAATTGAGAGTAATTGGTTTTGGTTGGCCATTCCTGGAACTAATGTCACTGCTGACCTGGTCTAGGGGCTAACTCTTAGACCTTTGGTGGAGATGGTGTTGCAGTGAAAGACAACAGAAACTGCACTGGGCATGAGGTTCTCCACTACCCTGCTAAAATCATTAAGAGGTGGATTAAGTGATGGAACCTCACAATGTGACTTCACAAAGGGCAGTGGCAAAGAGGAAGTGGTCAGCAGAAGTAGAGAGCCAGCAGCAGAAACCTTGCTCAATGCCGGTCCCAGGGGTGGGAAATGAACCACTGTGAATAGATCTTTGAACTCTGGGTCTTTGCTAACCAACTGTGAGTTGAGCACAGGAGAGAGAGGAAGGGAGTGATATGAAGTGACATTTGTTTCACACTGCAAGAAACTGAGGCAAAGGACACTGCCAAACACACTGTGGAGTGATTGTTTGCCTATGGTCAGACACTTTTGAACTGTGGTTTTGGTGTTTTACCAAATTAACGTTGGGTCCCCTTTTCCCTTTTATTAAAAATGATTTTATTATACACAGACTCAGTGGGAAAGTACTGCCTCTTCGAGGTGCCCAGGGTAGAGCTATATTTTCCCAGATTACCAGGGAGGGGCTTGAGCCAGATCTGTTTTGTTAAGAGGAACACCTAGATATTGAATCCAACCATGGTTGCTGCTAACTGCACCAGGCAGAAGGGTTACATAATCATGCACCCAGTGAAACGTAAGAGCAAAACTCTCTTAAATGGAAGTGAGATAAAGATCAACAATTAAAGCACAGCTAGAGACAGGCAAGTAGGGCTCATGGGAAATTTTCTGTGAAAACTTTTTTCAATGAAAAGTTGGGGTTTCAATCAAAAGTGTGTGTGTGTAAAATGTCTGTTTCCCACAAAATCATCATAATTAATTTTTTGGTCAGAAAACTTAAAAATATAGGGTGAGGGTTTTTTTTAAGTTTTTAGTTTTATGGGGGGGAATTGAAATTTGCTGCTAAAAATTTAACTAAAATGAAGAAAAAAAATATTGTCATCAATTTTCCACAAAGATTGTTCCCACTACTAGCTCTAGTTACAAACAAGATACAAATTTTACACAGCTGGGTATGGCCATTAGGACTGCTGCTGCTGAACATTGTGGTAAATGGGAGTCAGTGGAGCTACCCTGGTTTAACCAGACTACAAGATGGACCTTAGTTCTGGATGTTACACAGCTGGGGAGTTGTGCCTTGTGATTTGTGAACCCTGCTGTGTTTACTTAGGAAAAGCACCCAAAAGTTCAAGTGCTGATTCAAGCCTTGTGCTCTGGAGACCTAGACCCAGGAGCTTGTTACTGACAGTCAGTCAGTCTCTTTTTGTTTTTTGTACAATGCACTCAATGCTTGTGAGGGGGAGGTATTGCCCTGGTAAGGGCACCTGGAGAATAGAGTTCCCAACTTTATATTTAAAAAATAAGGGACAGATTTCTTAGCCACAACCCCAATGGCACCTGACGAGGTAGCAATTTCTGCCCCCACCTCAGGGATGGTGACCTTTGAAACTTGAGCCTACTACTAATTATATAATTAATAAGCCATACCCATCTACATTTGCCAGGGGTATTTCTTGCTGCTAACTCCTGATCCTGTTGTATGGAGATAAAGAAGTCTTTGGAAGATAACTGGAAGTTTATGCAAATTTGGAGTTTGCTTTTAATTAAATCTAAGCTGCAGCTGTTCCATGGTCAGATCATTTATTCCAGATCAAGAAAAACAATCCTCTCTACAAATCCATTTTATTCTGGTACAGTAAGTAGAAAGCGCACAGTTTGAAACAAGTTTTTCAGAATTTTATATCCATGCTTCTGAAACACTTCCATGCACTTTTCACTGACACTTACAATTTCAGTTCTTGATGTATCAATGGTATCTCATCTGGTGCACAATTCCTCAAAGAGGTGATCAGTGTTTGATTTCCTTAATTTTGAGTGCTAGTTACATTCTCAAGGTCTGAGAAACTAAGCTTCCCAGAGAGTCTAATGGATTTCAGCTTCATCATTATATTGTCAGAAGAGAAATCAATCCAGTTATCAGTGTTCAAAAACTTTAGTCAAAACTTAATAAAGCCTTGTTTTACCTTCACTTTTTGTTGTAGTGATAGTTTTTCCATCAGTTTGGCTTTGAATAAAAAACATCTTTCTGGTTACCATGTTTATCTTAAAATGGTAAATCTCTGCTTGTACACCAGTAATTCATAGCTATGATTCTTCCAACTTCTTCACAAGTTTGTTGAAGACACCAGCTGCATTGTGTTTTTTTCCACATGTAAATGTCCACAATGCCAGTATAGATGCTATTTCTGGTGAAAATCTTCTTTAAAGTTGCTTCACAAGACTCCCTTAGTTATTTGAAATAGACTGTAATCTCTGGCCACTTTCTCAAAAGTTGGTCAATTGCCATGTTAGGGGATAGCCATCTTGTACTCACATTTTACTGTACTACTTTCCATTCAGTTTGAATGGGGAAAAAAACACTCCACTTCTGAGTTCTTCTCTGACCTGTGTGGACACACACAAATGGTTGAAATTTTACAACACAATCATTTATCAACTGACAGGTGATCACTTGCATATTTGTAAGTATTGTGGATTATGTATGCCAGGCAGTTGGCCTTCAGAACTTGGTCATTTTTGGTACATAACAGAAATATTGAATTGTTTGCCAATGTTCATGTTTGCCTTAGAGTACGTGGTAATACAATTAACATTATCTGGTATTTCTCTAGGCAGTTCTTTACAGCATGATGAATGCCACTTGCAGATTCATCATAGTCTTCATAAAAGTCAAGCAACTTGCACTGAATGCCATCTGATATGGTCAGGGACGGCTCCAGGCACCAAGTGTGTGCCTGGGGTGGCAAGCCACAGGGAGTGGCCTGATGGGCGCTGTGAGGGCGGCAGTCAGGCTGCCTTCGATGGCATGCCTGCGGGAGGCTGCCGGTCCCGCGGCTTTGATGGCAATTCGGCGCCAGGTACTCCGAAGGCGCGGGATCGTCAGACCTCCCGCAGGCATGCTGCCGAATCTGCATTACCAGCGGACCTCCCACAGGCATGCTGCAGAAGCCTACCTCACTGCCATGCTTGGGGAGGCAAAATACATAGAACCGCCCCTGGATATGGTATTGTAAGCAGATTGCTTTGTAATTGTTTTATATTATTTGAGGCATCAATTGCTACAGAGAAATACACGGGTTGTTCTGGTGGTGATGTTACTTAATCCTGTAAATAATCCCTCTCAGATTCTGGGACCAAAACAGTGGTCACTAATAGCTCTTGCTTTGTTCTTGCACAAGGCAATTTGTTAGGAATGTTTGAATTATGAACCATTTCACTAACAGCATGGACTGGCAATAATGCTGTGGTTAACTCTGTGATAAATGGTTGCAATTTCACATGCTGCAATTTTGTCACTTTCAGTGTTTGAAGAGACAAAGAATTTCAGACCTTTGACCTGTTCTTTTTCCTTGTATCCATCATTTGCTGAATGCTGCCTTAAGTCAGTTTTGCCTCCATGTCCAATAATGAATTCACATTGACCCAAAGCACACAAGGCTTTACCAGGATCGCCACCAATAGGCATTATCCAGGTGTATTTTTCTTCATTGAAATTTTATATCTGCACAGAATCCTTTTTTTCTGTTTAGACCCAGAACTTTCTGAATTTCCCACTGTTTCTGGTATTACTAGGCAGATGGGCTGCTGCATGTGGACCCATTGGAGATTTCTCCAGAGTGGTGTCTGTGCTCACCCCATTGTCCTGGCCAAATTCCAGTGTGGAGAATTACATTCAGTACCCCTAAATTGTGCCTCCCACATATACCCCTCCTATTGGATAAAAAATTCCTGTTCACATCCTAACCTAAATTGCTCTGTGGTGTTCCTGATGATCAGGTGCCACATCTCACCACAGAGCTGGCAGCATTTCATAGGTGAGCAAAGTGTCTTACCTCAGCTGAAGATGATAATCCACTAGGGAATCCAATAGGCTGGAGCAATTTCAGTGCTGGTGCCGGAATTGGTGCTAATGCAACACCAGCAGACCCCAGTAGCCTGTGGGCAGGATTGAGCCTGGGGCCTCTGAAGCTTAGTACATGAGCCTCTACCGCATGAGCTGAAAGCCAACTGGCTGTAAAACAGACTCATTTTCTCTCTCTCTCTTTAAGTGATCTTGGTGCTATTAGATGGGACAGAACACCACACCCAGGGCGTGTATGGGTTACATACTTCCCCTAGCTGAGGAAGAGCATCTGGAGCTTCAGAGTCTTCCCAGTTGAAATCCCGGATGACCCCCACTTATAACACCAACATAGGTACAGTGGGAGAAACTATAAAGCGAGACAGGACTGACATGGTCAGGGCTTGGACTGAAGAGAAACTTGTGTGTGTGGCAGGGAAGGGGGACAGTTCCTCTTGTTAAAAGGTACAGTCCCCAAAATATCTATGCTACCTGCTCGCTATTGCAGTCCTGCTGGACATGGGAAAGGTTAAAGCTGCAGTCACTTTAAAAAGTGAGGAAGAAACCTGCTCCCCACAATAAACTTCTTGTCTTGTCCCTCCACTCCTTGGGAGATATTTTGTTGGAATAGTCTGTCCAAATTGAACTGCTTTTTGAAATCAGGTCACTTTCACTAGACTTTCATTTCATAGAAGTCTGGGGGGGGGGGGAGAAGAGGAGAAATCCCAGAAATATTGAAACATCCCATTTTGACATTTTTGTAATGAAAGGTTAATTATTTTTTTAAAAATGTATTCTATATTATAATGTAATACAAAATTTAAGCAGTCTAAATATCAGCAAAACATTTTGATTGGTCAGAAACACTTTTTTTTCCCCATAATTTCCCTTCATGGAGAGGTTATAAAATGTTTGCTTTCATGCCTATTCAGAGCAAAGCCAAATTGTGACACTTCAAAATCCTTCACAAAATGGATCTTCCATCCTTTGTACAGCTTTAGGCTTGGGTCAACTCCTATTTCTCCCAAACACATTCCTAGATTCACACTGTATTGAGTGCTAGAGATAAATACAAAGCAGAGCTATGGATCTGAATTATGAAGAAATGTGAATTCAGATCTAGATTTAACTTGACAGGTGTCCTCTTCTTATCTAACAAGTTTATGCAGACTAGGTATTGATTTTTTTCTAATCAGCTACAAGTTCCTAGGTCTATAGTGTAGCTCAAAAGCTAATAATGGAGTAGTTGCCCACACGTGCAGTGTGGAGAAAAGAATGACTTTCATGAACTTTTAAGAATCTAATTTTAATATAATCAATCAGAATTTGAATTACTGATCTGTGTGTGTGTGGTTTTGTAATTTGTGTGTGTGATTTTGACTGGTTGAGTGGTGACTTTACCTAGAAATTGGATATATTTGTTTTCCATATTTTGTAACGTAATTCCATGACTATAGTGTGTTTTGTGTTTTAAAAGCTTTAAATAAAAAGTTAAACTTTTTGTTAAATGATTTAATGCCATATAATTCCATTCATTGTATTTGCAATTCATGCTGAATTTTTTCATTACATTAGTCACAAATCATCATTTTTGTTTAATATTTGGATGACCTACATACTATAACTAACTGACATTGCATGACCT
Organism: Chrysemys picta bellii; assembly: GCF_011386835.1. Taxonomy (NCBI): domain Eukaryota; kingdom Metazoa; phylum Chordata; order Testudines; family Emydidae; genus Chrysemys; species Chrysemys picta. The sequence continues at coordinate 46,003,566 of NC_088798.1, read as the reverse complement.
GCCAATTTTACAACTGACTTCACAATTAGAAATCAACTTCTGATGAATATTCAAGCTTAACCTTTACTTTTCATAAGTATTTATGCTAGTAAATATCAAGTACTGTAAGGTCTATGCAAAGCAAACGTCCAATGGTCACATATATAATAAAAATCAAAATTCTATATTTGAATTTGCAGAATGTTTTTCTGCTAGTAGCTCAGCTCTACTCAAATATTATAGTATCTTCCATTACCCCTGTATTTAGCCATTTTAGTTGTGGGATATTCAAAGGAACATAAAAGGAAATTCAGTTAACTTTTCTGGCTTCTAGATCTCACTTCTGATAACTTGCCTTAGAGATGGACAGAAATTGTTCTCAATTTTGAAATCTGGTTGACAAGTATGGTATGTGTCCTACAGCTGATCTTTCCCACTACATATTTAATATTCTGTCATCTGATGTATTACACTGTAATTCTACACTCTGATCCCCAGCTGATTGTAATGAACTCAATGGAAGCAGGAGCATGTCTTTGCCCAGTTTCCAGGGGGAAAACAAACAACTCCTACAATTGTATATTACAGCCCTAATACAAATAAACAGTAAGCACTTTCTTAACTACAAGTATGTGAATATTCCCATTGAAGTTAAACATGAATTTAAGTACCCTACTGGATCTTGGGCTAAATTCTGTTCTAATTTCACAGATTGCTTTCACTGTGATGTCATTGTAACAATCTTAAATTTCCCAGTTTGGATTTAAAAAAACAAAACAAAACAAACAAAAACTGAAAATTTAGCAGTGTGAAAAATTCTAAATTCCATAGAAGAAAAACTCTACAATTTTTAGTACCGACGATAGGAGAATAGAGATAAAGTTAGATAAACAAGATTCAACTAAACTTTAACCTCTCATTTCAGAGATTGAACAAACAAGGAAACAACGTGTTATCAAAATGGAATCGAATTTTCTTTAACTTGTAGGTCCCATCCACTCATGAAAATAAAATCAACCTTGATAAATAAACATTCCATATTTCCTTTTGCCAGTTTAGATGATCATTAACTAGTGTTCTAAGGAATTGGGAGCTTAAATCCTCAGTCATAAGAGTAAACCTGCATGAACTCTAAATCAGCTTAAGCTACTAGGTGAATCTACGTAAGTAAGAAAGTTTCTTGTTTTCAAAATGAATTTTAGTAGTGTTCTTTCTGTGAAAGATTTTAAGAGACTCAGCACCAGCTCTCTTTTCTATCTGTGAGAGTATTTTAAAAGTCAAAAGTGCAAAGTGTAAAGTACAATGAATATTTGCAAATATGAATACAGCCTTGTTCAGCAGCATGAATGCTGTACCCAATCATATAATTATTTATCAAACTGTGAAATGTGAATGTTCTAAGCTGCTTTAGGGAATGTATTCTAGGAATTTGCTGTCACCTCTTCAATAGGCCCAGACTTTCATCCAAAAAAGTTAGTGGTATAAAAACAAGGTAAGCAAAAGACAATTATACTGAGCAGGTTCAGCATGTTCAGGAAAGCACAAAGAAAAAAAAATGTCCATTGCTTTAGTTATGTGAGTTGACAATTTACTAATAGAAAAACTGCTCTCATATTTTGAAGTGATAATTTATATATAACATGCAGTTTGCTATATGGCTTTGCTGTTATCTTAATATACTTGCATGTAAAAGTGGGCAAATAGTGATAAATTATTCATGAACTGTTTCACAAACTAAGTACCAAGTTTTGGTTCGCCATGTTTGTGAGCCCTTCATTCATTTTGCTTTTGGACATTCATAAGAATTCTTTGTAGGAATATCCACAAACAGCAAGCATTTAATCTGAAATGTATTTACTGAGTACTTTGTTTTGGCAGAGAAACAAATTCAGTCATAAATTGCACAGTGCTAGTAAGAAATAAGCAAACATTCATACAAACAAACAAAAACAAAACACTTTAAACAAACCAATAGGATGAAATTCTTCAAACTGGTGGAAATCACCAAAATAAAATAAAATAAATCCTTTTAATACATATCAAAGTTGTTTGGGTTTTTTTACTTGAAAATTTTCTAATTAAAAAATGGCCAACTTTTGCCAAACTGTTTTGTAATAAATATTTCATCTAGATTTCTTTGCATGCTATTTTCCCTCATACAGTGACCTTTTCGGATCCCATACAAATATGGTATTTGCCTGGATCAGTAGTTGGGTGGGAAATCTTTTGGGAGGGCAGAAGCTATGACGCTTCTAATTCCAAGATAAGACTAATGCCCTGTGATAAAGTTCCTCCTCTACCTTGGGGGGTCCTGCACTTATTGGCAGATTTTGCTAGCCTCAGAGATCTTCCTGTGTTGGATCAGGAGTTGGGAGATTTTTGGGGGAACCCAGGCCTGCTCTCTATCCCGGGTTCCAGCCCAGGGCCCTGTAGACTGCAGCTGTCTAGAGTGCCTTCTAGAACAGCTACAATTCCCTGGGCTACTTCCCCATGGCCTCCTCCCAACACCTTCTTTGTCCTCACCACAGGACCTTTCTCCTGATGTCTGTTAACACTTGTACTCCTCAGTCCCCCAGCAGCACATACTCTCACTCCCAGCTCCTTACACACACACCTCACTAACTGGAGTGAGAGCCTTTTTATACTAGGTGTCCTGATTAACCTTAATTAATTCTAGTAATTTCCAGTTGGCTACAGGTGTCCTAATTAGCCTGCCTGCCTTAATTAGTTCTAGAAAGTTCCTGAGTGTTCTGGAATAGTCCAGGGAAAAGGGACATGCTTAACCTGGATCTAATGTATCTACCTTCGACCACTCTCTTGCAGCCATCTGGCCTGACCCTGTCACAGCCCTTAGTTTAGGTGATACTTTTGCATTTTATACTTTAATATCAAAATATAGTAAGGTGTTGCTTTTTTGTTGTTTGTTTTTAATTGTTCTTTCATTTGGGGATTTTGTGGTACACCATGCCATGGTCAGATTTGTTGTCTTCTACAATATTAGTGAAACATTTGGAAATACTGGGGGAAAAAATTGTTCCTTGTTTGCTTCCATCACATTGGTAATTCTGTTTGGGTGTAATACCCCTCCCCTCAAACTGGTTTTGTTTTATCTATTTAGATTACAAATTTTTCAGCGTAGGGATTGTTTGTAGAACTGGCCTAAAAATGGAATGTATGTCCTGCGGAAAATGTTGAGGGAAGGGGGTGGGGAATAGCCCTGCTTCAGAATGAAAAGTAAAAAACCGCTTTTTTTTTTTTTTTTTTTGCCAATCAGAAATATTGAGAAATTCCCTTTCAGGAGAAACAAAGTGGGATTTTTCAGCATGTCGGGTGTCCTCTTGCAAAAGTTTTTTTTATCAATTTCACTTTTTGTGCTCAGCCAGGAAGCCATTTCATTTTTTCTGACAAAAAATGAAAAATTTTCAGAAAATGTGAAATTTTCCCTCTGAAAATTTCATTTTTTTTTCAAAAAGGCTTTTTCCATCAGAAATTCATGTAGAGAAAATTTCCTACCAGCTCTGTGTGCTACTCTGTGCATATATGTTGCCCAACAGAATGGATCTGTTTAGACAAGATGATGATAGTAACGTTTTCTGTGAAGAATATGAGTTACTCTGAGAAGAAAACCTGCAAAATGAATTAGTTTTGTTTTCTTCCTGTCATTCATATATATTGCTCAATGCTAGTTTTTTCATTAACTTAATAGGAATAAATTGGCACTTTTGGTTGCTCTATATTTGTTGCTCTATATTTGTAATTTAATATTTCAGTCAGTCATAATCACCAATTTTCAGATGGTCTCACTAGAGTATATTAAGAAAAGATGCAATATTTTCATCAGGCTACTTTAATGTGTAATAAAGTGGAGGAAAACTATGAGGTAAATGAAGCATTGGAAGAAACAGGAAAACAAAAGAACAAAGGGTGGCATAATAGTGTAAAAAATAATAATTGAAAATGAAACCATCAAGTAAAGCATAAAAGTTATCTTGCAAAGCTATTATACTAAAAAATGCTTTCAGTACTATCCGTATGATCATTAGCTCGTTTATTATCCTTGGTTATATATTCTTCTTGCAGTTGCTATCTAACACCTAATGTTAAAGATCCTGCTTCTGGTAGTATACAGATTACATATGGAGACACATTACCAATGAAATCTTCCTAATTTTTAGTTATATTTTTCTTCTTTTGTGTTAAAATCCAGTGATTCCTTTAAGTTCACTTACAAATACCCAATCATAGAACATTCAGATTAATATATTTACATGCTAACTGAATGATTTTAAGTACACATTTCAACACAGTGTACATATGATTAATCTTAAGAAAACATAATGTATGTTTACTGTTTAGAAACTGTTATTTTCCCCTTAATTTTCTAAGTAAAGTACAGCAGGCAATTCCAAGAGACATCACTTCACTTCCCATCACCACCCCCAAAAAACAACAAAAAACCTCCAATGAAATAAAACACTAAAATATAACATACTAATAATCTACATAATTGGCAACCTTTAATTACTTATCTGTTCCCACTGAGCACTGAAAAATAAAAATAAAATAAATCAGATACCATCTTATTATATAAAGATCCAAAAAATAATTTAAAAATTGGCAGCTGGTCAGCCATCCCATTGTAGGGATCCAGTCTGTTTCCTTTACTGAAACTTTGCTGCATCAGTGCTGACTTTCATTATGCATCTCCTCTCTGAATAGCCTGACTTTCTGTGAGGAGAACATACAGGCTGAGCACTAATTTATTTCAACAAAATTAAACTCGTGCAGCTCACAGGTTTTCTGCCCTTTCAGTCTGTGAAAGGCAGTTCAATTCAGGTAATATGCCTAGCTTTCTCCCAATGCTTTGGGGCGGGGGAAAAAACTGGGGTTTGATCCTTACATACTGCAGAATGAACACAGAATTACCCACAAGCCGTAGAAGCTGTCCATCTGGAAATAAGGCTTAGAGTGGAGAAAGGTGATAGAACCTGCACTACCACTGCCCATAATCTCCAAGGTCTGTGGATAGAGGTCTTCTATCTGACTCCCTAAGTCATTTACGTAGTTCTAGTCCTTTCAGTATCTAGCACCTTTCATGAGCTCAAAATTCACATAAAAGCAGAACAGAGAGAGGAGCCAATTTTTCATTTTGGTGGCTTGAACCAAAAAAGAAGAGAGAATTCCATTCGGGTCAATACAATACACAATGATTTTTTTTTTTTTTTTTACTTTCTTTCCAAATAATTAAAGAGTTAAAAACAAGTTTCAGGTCAAAGGAAACATTTTTTTTCAACCCAAAATGAAATATTTCATTTCTGATGTTTTTAATCTCCTTTTTATATTTTTTTTAAATAAAATTCAATGAAATTCTGAAAAGAAAAGTCAAAAGTCTCAACCCCGCGGTGAACCCAGAGTAAGAAAAGAGGCCCACAATAGACTGCACGACCTTATTAGGGCACAGTGCTTATCACAGGGCGCTTATGTGGGTTATTTCCATAGTTTTTACTGCAGAAACCGTTTCTGCGGTTTCCGCATTGTTTTGTTCTTCCTAACAAGGGAAAGACAGTTTGGGCATTAAGAAGCCAATCAATGCGTGCCACACTTACCTTCTGAACTCTATAGTTAGAGTTGTCCCTGTATAGGAATCAGAGGTGTCCCGAAACGATTCAACGTCACTACCAGTCCAGGTCTGATCAACCAGGACTTGACCCTCCAACTCTCGAATCCTGCCTGAGTGCGTGTCGTGTTGCCGGCCGAATTCACTATGTATATGCTCTCCCATCTGGCTGTCATTTGCATGGTCGTAAGTAACTAGCTAGACAGAATTTTCTGTTTGCTTTCTTTTTGCTTATCTCCCCCCATTGTGTTTTTGTTGGGGGGGGGGTTGTTTTTCTTACGTGCTTCCCATCCCTTGCCTTACTTGTTTAAATTTAGTTATATAGTGTTGTAGTTGTAGATGTTTGATAAGGAATCGTGGCATTAATAATTGTTATACTTACCATCCTATAATAAAATTGAGTTGTATCCAGTTCTCCTCGTCCCGGGTCATTCAACTCAATCCTTCACCGAGAATCCCTAAAAGAACCCCTAGCCCCAATTGGGTGGAACATTTTACTTAAAAATACAATGACATCATAAAAGGAATATAAATATTTACAAATTATAACTAAAATTGAAGGTACAGTGATGTAGTTTTTACCTGCAGGGTGGTGATGAACTTGAGTACATATCAAATTGACCTATGATTAATATAGATAGATAAAACATCTGTACGTTAAGATGTTGCTGTTATTCCTGCAAATATGGTTCATTTTAGCATGTTTTGTAAACATACATATTTAAAATAGAATGTCCTCTGTATTCTTCATAAATATTTGCTTGCTATGGGGGTCTCTTTTCTCAGAATAAAAAGATACTTCCATTAGTGTTAAAGGCATACTTTTAATGGAAACACATATAGGATATGGAAAACATGTGGAGTTATATTTTGGATATAACTGAAATTGCATTGCTGCTATTTGTTTTTCCTATTATAAAAGTTGACCAGTTTTGTAAAGTTTGGTATAAATTGCAATGGGCAATAAGTGTTTTGTTTATAATTTTGTTTTTGTATTATCCTCAGAAAGAAAAGTTGGAAAATGAAGGAATCAGTAAAGTCCAAACATGGGATACCAGTAAACTAGGGGACATTTTTAATTAAAAGAACCCTGAAGAATCAATATTATGAAAGTGATTTGGTCATCTGAACTTGTCATGGAGGAAACCAATCAGCTGCAAACAAACACTCTTCTTCAGATGTCTGTGTGACTAAGAGCAGTTTGTTCTGTATCAATTTGAAAACCACCAACATGACCGGCTACAGAAGATATTTTCTCATTTCTAGGAGGTGCTCCTTGATGTGTATTTTCTTGATTGGCTCCATCTGTTTTCTAGGGATATATTTGTTTTTTGTTCCTAAGACTTTTAATTACTTTGCTGTTTTAGCAAAAATCAAAGTTAAAGAAAACATTGATTTGAGTTTAATAGAAAGATCTGCATTTCCTGCCAAAGAATATGACAAACCTGAGACAGCAAAAAAACTCATTTCCTTCAAAAGCAATGTTTCCAGCTTCAAACAATTCTTACTAAACAGGAAAGTAGGGGGACTAACTGTAAATGCGGCACCATTTGCTAGTGAACTCGATTACATTCCATCCTTTAGGTTTGTTATTAATGAAAGAGATATATGTAATGAAATAACTCCTTTTTTAATACTATTAATAGCAACCAAAGCTGACGAAAAGCAGCACAGGGAAGCCATCAGGAAAACCTGGGGAAATGAATCTTTGGTTCCAGGAATAAAGGTTGTTCGCTTATTTATGTTGGGTGTTAACAGCAAAGAGCAAAATGAAGCCCTACTGCGGGAAAGCAGTCAATATCATGACATCATTCAACAAGATTTTTTGGACACCTACAAGAACCTAACTCTTAAAACCATAATGGGCTTGAAGTGGGTTGCCGCCTACTGTGGTGGTGCAAATTTTGTCATGAAAACAGACAGTGATGTTTTTGTTAATACAGAATATTTAATACAAAGGCTCCTAAGACCACTTATGCCTCCTCCACAGTATTATTTCACTGGCTACCTTGTAAGAAATGGTCAGCCTCATCGAAGTAATGAAAGCAAATGGTACGTGCCAAAGGAAATCTACTCAGCTGAACGCTACCCTGATTTTTGTTCAGGAACTGGGTATGTTTTATCTGGAGCCCTGGCTTCAAAAATTGTGAATGCATCTTTAAAAGTCAAGTATATATACTTGGAAGATATTTATGTAGCTCTTTGTCTTGAACAAGAGGGAATTGATATCGTACCCCCACCTGAAAACTATTTGTTTAATTCATATAAAGTCCCATTTTCTCCTTGTACATACAACAGACTGATTACCTCCCATGGAATTTATCCAGATGAACAGATAACATACTGGGAAACATTGCAAAGTAACAAATATGTCTGTGGTAAATAAAGCAAATGTATGGCAGAGATTGTCTGGGATTACAATATTGGCTTCTACAGTATTTTAGCCTTACCATTGCTGAATAAAAACAACGAGGAGTCCGGTGGCACCTTAAAGACTAATAGATTTATTTGGGCATAAGCTTTCATGGGTAACCCCCCCCCCACACACACACACACTTCTTCACATGCATGGAGTGAAAATTACAGATACAGGCATAAATATATTGGCACATGAAGAGAAGGGAGTTACCTTACAAGTGGAGAACCAGTGTTGAGAAGGCCAATTCAGTCAGGGTGAATGTGGTCCACTCCCAATAATTGATGTGGAGGTATCAATACCAAGAGAGAGAGAATTTCTTTTGTAGTGAGCCAGCCATTCCCAGTCCCTATTCAAGCCAAAATTGATGGTGTTAAGTTTGCAAATGAATTGTAGCTCTGCAGTTTCTCTTTGAAGTCTGTTTTTGAAGTTTTTTTGTTGAAGGATGGCTACTTTTCAACCTGTTATTGAATGTCCAGGGAGATTGAAGTGTTCTCCTACTGGCTTTTGTATGTTATCATTCCTAATGTCTGATTTGTGTCCATTTATTCTTTTATTTAGAGACTGTCCAGTTTGGCCAATGTACATGGTAGAGGGGCATTGCTGGTACATGCTGGCATATATCACATTAGTGGATGTGCAGGTGAATGAGCCCCTGATGGTGTGGCTGATGTGGTTGAGTCCTATGATGGTGTCTCTAGACTAGATATGGGGAGAGAGTTCACCATCAACCTTCTATGGAGGAAGAGACAGACTTGACACAATATCCTTCATTAAGATTTCAATTTAATGTATATTTACAAAAAGAAACTTTTTTTTATACTGAAGTTGTATTTTACCCCACAGCACAACTTCAGCATAAGTACTGTTTTGGTATAAATGTGATTGAAATTTGCAATGATTTGGGACTTTTATTCTACTTCACTTCAAAATGAGTTTCAAATAAAAGAATTAAATAAGTGAATTCTCTTTTATTTCCTAACCACATTATAGTTTACTCATGTACTAGCATTTTGTGCTACTTTCTAGTCCCTTGATAATTACCTGTATTTGATTTTTAAACCAAAAGATGCAACAACTGTGACTACTTTCCTTCTCTACAGAAATAGAGGGAAATTATCATGTATTCCCTTAGCTGCTTCTGCAGAGGACAGCTTGAGTGCTTCTTTCATATCTTTTTTTCCAAGCTTTGGCTACATTCTCCTTTTGGGTGCATTCCAGAGCAGGGCAAGTTAAAACAAAATGAGTCCAATGCAGTCATGCAATTGGGTTTCAGTCCGCAGGACTTAAGATTCACCATGATGATCTCTATTCACCTGCTCCAAACTCCTATATTTTGGGGAATTGAGTTCTGCAAGGACTGATGAAGGAACAGAGTAAGTAATTGATGTATGTGTTTATTGTGTGGAATAGTGGATGGTGTGTGACCCTTTCACTGGGTGAGGGGAAAACCAGCCACCTACCTATTGGTGCTGGAAAGACTGCAAAAGTGGGAGGTCAAATTTGAGCAGCATTGCAATGCCATGGACCAGGTCACAATACTCATGCTTCAATGCTCCTTGCTCAAATTTGGCCTACCCATGCCTCCATTATGCCAGCAGCAAAGGATTTCTGTGCTATGATGCCACACAGCTCTAACCAGGGGCCAAGAGAGAATCTTAGCCCCCAGCTCAATAAAAAGAAGCAACAACTACAAGCCAAAAACTAGTCAATAAGCAACTCACAAGCCAATTAAGCTAAACGCAAGACCGACTTCTGTGTTTTTTACCATGGGTTTGCCATGTCTGGGACTGGGCTTTAGAACTGGTGGAGTGGGGGAAGGAGTTGGGGAGACATCTGACAAGGAGCAAGGGTATAGGGGGAGATTTGGGACTGGCTGGGCAAAGAGACTGGGATGAGGGGAGAGGGCACTGCGGAGGGGGATTGGGACTGGAAACCAGTGATGATGGGGGAATGTGGGTAGGGCAATTGGAAGCAGGATTGGGGAAAGAACCAGATCAGAGGAGGAGCTGTGAAGAGGAAAACTGACTGGTTGGGCAAGGAGACTGGGGCTAAGGAGCTCTGGGGAGGCAGCTTCTAAATCTGCCCTCTCCTGAGAACAGGGCCGGCTCCAGGCACCAGCCCACCAAGCACGTTGATTCCAACTGCCACATATGATAATCTTCGGAAGTTTAAGAGCCGCAAGACAGGGTGGTGCCTTTTTAGGTGCGGGTCTTGTGTCCAAACGCCCCCCTGCAGGACTAAAGCCCCAAGACTCCTCTCCCTCCAGGACAGCAGTCCCTAGCCCCACCACCCTGCCACAGGACAGAAGACCCTAACCCCACCACCCCACCAGAAGACAGAAGACCCTAGCCCCATCACCTTAACTGTAAAAAAGCCGCATGTGGCTCACGAGCCACAGTTTGGCCACACCTGGTATATAGGGATTTGGGAACCCCAAAGGGGGTCATGTGAGCTCTCTAATGAAATCCTGTGTCATACTGGTCCCTTTATTCATTGTAAGATGTATGTACAGATGATATTTAAGGAGTTGTGTGTCTGTACAAAAAAATTGTTCTTAAAGCATGTGAAGTGACCTACCTTAGAAGGGATTCCCCCCAACAGGAGGTTTAAAAACAAAAGTTTGTCTCTCTGGTTACATGTAAATGAAGTACTATATGATTCGCAATGAAGGCCCATTCACTTACTTATGGAGGGATAGGAAATCAACATGAAAGAAGCATATAGAAAAAAAAAAAGCCCATAGGGGAGTTATGTTGTTTGTAAACTAAAACATTGGCTTGGGAAAATATTTATGCAGGGTTCAGAAGAACCCCAGGATATTCCTTCAGTGTGATTGGACAAGCTGTAAGTGATCTTATGAAAAGGGGTATTTGCCTGAAAAAGCTGGAGAAAGAACTTGATGTAAGCTTTCTTGTAGGAGATAGGGGAATGACTTGTTAGTTAGCTTTCCTCTCCAGAAAGCAGGTTATGATTTTGTTTTATATATAACAGTTTGTTTCCCCTGTTCTTACGCACTATCACTTGAATCTCTGTACTTTAAGAATAAAGTTTTCATTGTAAGTATATCTGTGTTGTGTGTTCAGCAAAGCCATGTTCTAAGGCAGTGGTTCTCAAAGCCGGTCCACCGTTTGTTCGGGGAAAACCCTTGGCGGGCCGGGCCGGTTTGTTTACCTGCCGTGTCCGCAGGTTCGGCTGATCGCGGTTCCCACTGTCCGTGGTTCACCACAGGACAATGGGTGCGGCGGGAAGCGGCGCAGGCCGAGAGACATGCTGGCTGCCCTTCCCACAGCCCCCATTGACCTGGAGAGGCGAACCGTGGCCAGTAGAAGCCACGATCAGCTGAACCTGCAGACACGGCAAGTAAACAAACCGGCCCGGCCTGCCAGGGGCTTTCCCTGAACAAGCGGCGGACCATCTTTGAGAACCACTGCTCTAAAGGTATAACTAGTCCCCGTAACTAGGCCTAGTAACTCTAAGAGTGTTCAGTGGATAAGGGGCTGGATACTGGAAGGGTTGGTCGAAAGACTCGGGGGTGACTGTGTGCCCATCGCTAACCTGTACAGAGAAATGGAGGCCTGTAGAAGGCAGTGCTTGTGTTCCCAGGGGCTGGTGCTTTCAGGGAGCTGATCCACAGCAGGCACAGATAAGACTTCCTCACACGAGGGGTGGAAAGTGATGAGGTGCTTCACAACCCTGGGCCCTCTTGGAAGTGTCACAAATGTATAATAAAGGAGAAGAAAATAAATATCCACATAATATATAATATTATAAATAAATATCCAAATAACTAAAGGAGGAGATAACGCTTAACAAGGTAAAATGTCTATGTAAGTCAGTTACTTTGAGCCTCCACCCAGCTAAAAATATAAGAGATTAGCTACTAGTCATAGCAACGCTTAGGAGCCAGTACACCAATTACGGGAAGAAGCGACTGGCTGTGTTAATTGTGAAATTATAGAAAATCAGGTCTGATTCTCTGGAAAGCAGAGATGATAGCAGGGAGGAATCACATGTGCACACACCCATGGTGTCATGACTGAGAGGTAAAGATCAATCATGGATGGTACAAACTGCACCTGGCTAAAGAGTGAAGAGCCCAGAGGATTTCTAGCAGGATCACTGTGCCCTGCAGGAGTTGTAGACAAATGTAGCACCTTCTCTCAAGGAGCTGAATGCTCTTTCCTATTCTGCTGTGTGTGGAGCAGGACAGAAGACAAACCCAATGCCCCCCATTATCATCCTCTATATGGAAAGAAAGGCAAAATAAAATGTTTTAATTGTGTTTAAGATTACATAGAAGGAAATGTGCCTTTTGCCTTGTGCACCACAATGGGGAAGAGGAAAGAAGTGTTGCCAAATTACATGATTTTATTAAGGACCTCATGATTTGGAATGTTTTCCTCATGGTCTCAGCTGCTGGAGTTCAACTGTTTGGAAATCTCAGCTTTCATTTTCATAGAAAAGGGAAGTGTCTATCCCTCGTGATTGAAGCAAAAAGTTTGGAAATGTAAACTGAGTACACCCTAAGGGCTCAGGAATCAGAAGGAACATTAAAGAAAAACCTAAAAATGATTATTTTTTAAAAATCTCATTTCATGATTTATGATTCAATGTTTGTGGTTTACATTACTAGGAAAGCAATTTGTTTTTGCTATGGGCTCAGTGCACTGAGTGCAATTTTTAGTTCATATGGCTTATCAGTGAAGAGTATGCCTGTACTCCATAAACTACTAGTACCCTGCTTTCTTTATAAAAAGACAGCCATCCACCAGGTGAGCGTTAGTCTTTCAGGTGGGCCAATAGCTAGAAAGGGGCAAATTCCAAACTCCTGATACTTATGCATATTTTTCCAAACCTTGCAGGTCTTGGAATCCAGACTGTATATCAGGCTAGCTAATGAGATTTCCTATATCTGCAGTTTTCATTCAGATCCAAATGATGAAAACTGGTTGGAAACGGGAATTTCTATTCTGTGGGAAATTCCAACGTTTAAAATCAAGTAAATAAATCACATTGATTGTGCAGAAGTATTCTAAACAAAATTCCAAAAAGCTTTTTGATTCAAAATCATCAAAAAGTGTTGATTTCATTGACCAAGTTTCAGCTTGTATATTAACATTTTAAATAGAAAATATTATATATAATAAAAATATAATATTTTGCATTATATAAAAATGAAGTGAATCAAAACAACTCTATCAAAATGAAATGTTATGTTATGAATGTTTCCTGTTGAAAAATTCCATCTAATTTGACACATTCCCATAACATTTTTTAATTTTGACAAAACTCATTTTTTGTTTGTTTTTGACCAGCTCTACAAAATACCACTTAAATAACTCTTTAATTTTTTTTGTACTTCTGAAAAAGAGCAAAAAGCACATTGAAATGAAAAATGATGCTGTGATTTTTAGTTTTAATTTATTTTGGTTTTGATCTTCAAAAATAGATCAGATTTGGTTCAAGTGTTTAGCAAAGGTTCCGGATCTTATTTTATCAGAATGTGTTTCTCCCATTTCTAGTAATGATCTTATAATGCTTCAATGTGCATTACTGGGCATATAGTATGATATACTGACGTCAAAAATTGCCCTTATGCCATTGATAAACCTAGAAATATCTCATTTTTCCATATTACTTAGCCATATTTCTTGCCTAATACAGCTATATTTGTCTGTGTTGTTTTTTTCTTTGATTGTTATATTTCCCATTCAACCTTCCCACATGTCATGGCAGTGATCTTCCAAAGTCTGGAGAACCTGCTTGTAAATCACTTAAAAAAATTCTCTAAAGAAATATTTTCTCCTACCAATAGACATCCTTTTTTAACTCCCTCTTCCCCCTCCCCCCCCTTATTTGAAATCTTGCAAACCGTTTAAAGAAAGTAGGTTAGTTACAGAAAGGATTGTGATGACCGCTAAAGGTTACAAATATGTATATATATTGGCCTAGCATATTCTTGGGACATCTCAATGTACATCTCTCTGTACAAGAAGGAAAAAGTGGAGCTTAGTGTGGCAAATATATTGTATATAAACTAAGAGGAGAGAAATTTGCTTATTTCTGAAAGTATACTAGACCAATGAAGTTAACAAAGCTCCAAATACCCAGAGAAATCACATTATGAAAAGTTGGCAAAAAGTGAATATACCAATGGGAGATAAGAGGACTCTAATGCACGCATAAAATGCATGATGCATTTTTTTAAGTATATATTTTTATAGTTTAGTGTTATTGAATGGGAAAGAGTTATGCAGACACAACTGATTACAAACTCAGGGGGAAATTGTTTCCTATCTGTACTACAGAAATATTTTAAATTACTACATTACGGTATTTCAGGTTATGTGACTTTGCTAACTCCTTTTGTGTTTTTTTTTATATCAAGAAGTAAACTGAAGTTGCTTGCTAGGGAATATTGCCATTGATTTCAGTAGGAAACTTGACACAGTTAATCATGAAAAACTGCTTCTAAAAACTATATAATTACAAGATTGGACAGGTCCAGTCATCATATTTCTAGTAATATCTGTTCAATAAGAAAATGTGTTATAAATTTTCTGGCAGCTGCTTTAGGTGAATAATTTTTCACTCCTATAGTCTCTCAGCCATCAGTTTTTAACACTTGGTTATTTACTGCATGTTTGTGCATTTAAAATTCACCAAGGAGAAATGTCCTTGCATTACTTTTTATTTTTTTTTGTAAAGAGAAAAGTGCATATAGAAGAAAAAAGATGAATTTATGGAGTGATTTTTAGGATGAGGCAACAAAGTTGGAAGAATATTTAGCAAAATATTGAATATGAAACTAAGGAAAAGGTAAAAATATTGGGCTATTCAAAAACTCTCATCTAACTCTAAATCTTTGCACAGAATTATTCCTGTAAGTAAGGGACAGTTGTCTTCTTTATATTAAATGTCTAATGACTACTCTCTAATATTAACTGCAGAGGGAAATTATTGTTGGTCCTTCATGGCCAAAAATATTTTATTAAAACTTTTGTATAGTGCATAGATGAATCCTCATTTAATATAAATTAAAAATGAAGGACTTTTGGGGTTGTCTACATAGTGTGGAAATGTGCACTAGAATGGTGTGAATTAGCACACAAATGTGTTGTGCACTAAATTGGCCTGTGGAGCTCCTATTCACATGCACTAATAAGAACTACAGAATGTTTAGTGCATACCAGTTAACATGCAACATATAGACCCTGCTGGTAAATACTAAATACACTCAAAGGGTGTGAATTCTAAAGTGCACCATGTTGCTTTCAGAAAGGAATGGCCTAGTGTGCCAGTGGTAAAGATGCATCAGCCAGAATCTTGTGTCTGAAGCTGATTTCAAGGCAGTAACAGACCACTTTGTTATAGGTTTAGCAGTTTAAAATAAGTCAAAGAATGCAATGATTGTTTTTTCCTGCATTGCAATTTGATGTTCCTCATAGACTCATAGACTTTAAGGTCAGAAGGGACCATTATGATCATCTAGTCTGACCTCACGCATGATGCAGGCCACAAAGCCGTCCCAACCCTTTCCCTTGACTCTGCTGTTGAAGTCCCCAAATCCTGTGGTTTAGAGACTTCAAGTAGCAGAGAATCCTCCAGCTAGCGATCCCTGCCCCATGCTGTGGAGGAAGGCGAAAAACCTCCAGGGCCTCTGCCAATCTACCCTGGAGGAAAATTCCTTCTTGACCCCAAATATGGCGATCAGTAGAACCCCGAGCAGGTAGGCAAGATTCTAGCATGTAGGCAAGATTCTCCAGCCAGACCCTCATTGGCCATTATACTATTTACCAGCGATGGCACGCTGTTCCTTTGACTAAAATCATGTTATCCCATTAAACCATTCCCTCCATAAACTTATCTAGCTTAATCTTAAAACCAGACAGGTCCTTCGCCCCCACCGTTTTCCTCGGAAGGCTGTTCCAATATTTCACCCCTCTGACGGTCAGAAACCTTCATCTAATTTCAAGCCTAAACTTCCCCACGGCCAGTTTATATCCATTAGTTCTCGTGTCCACATTAGTACTGAGCTAGAATAATTCCTCTCCCTCCCTGGTATTTATTCCTCTGATATATTTAAAGAGAGCAATCATATCCCCCCTCATCCTACGTTTGGTCAGGCTAAACAACCCAAGCTCCTCGAGTCTCCTTTCATACGACAGGTTTTCCATTCCTCTGATCATCCTAGTGGCCCTTCTCTGTACCCGTTCCAGTTTGAGTTCATCCTTTTTAAACATGGGAGACCAGAACTGCACACAGTACTGCAAATGTGGTCTTACCAGTGCCTTGTACAACGGAAGCAGCACCTCCTTATCCCTACTAGATATACCTCGCCTAATGCATCCCAAGACCGCATTGGATTTTTTCACCGCCACGTCACATTTCTGTTCAAATGCTTTGTGTAAATCAATCCTGTTCTGTGTGTAAATAAGAAATGTGTGTGTTAAAAAAATAAGTGTGAAGGCCATCACCAGGTCAGATGTTCTAGGGAAAAATCAAGGACGGTCGTAAAAGCGCCAGGAGATTGCAACACGCCCCTATTGAGATGTCAGAGGAGGGCAAATTGACGACTCTAAAAAATATGGTAGGCACCCATCAATGGGAACAAAATAGATGTAATCAAAACCAGCATGGGGTAACTTCCTTTAAAACTAACAAAAAAAACAAAAACAAAAATTAAAAAACAAGCACTCGTCAAACAAATAATTACAGCACAGTGTTGCAAAACTCATTGGTCCCAATAAAGAAAAATCATTATATAAACAGGGTGCTTTTCCATGAAACTTTGAGTTTGTCCTGCCAAAACTTCCCCGGAGCATCGTGTCACGACCGACGGAACCCGGCTCCTCCCTATCCGTGATCAACCTAGCTGGGCACTAGATTGAGCCGAACTCTGGACTGGTAACTATAACATGGACTGGCAGGACAGTGTGTGTGTAATTAAACGTATATGGTAATTGTTATATCTCCGATAAACGCGGCGTATTGCCTTTTCCCCTGAAAAAGATCCCGTGTGCTTCTTATAAGCATAACGTATAACAGGCCAATTAACATGCAACATGGTGCACTTAGAATTCACACCCTTTGAGTGTGTATTGTTACACCATGTAGACAAGCCCTTAGTCTTTGCTTATTTGTAAGTGCAATATACACTTCTGAGGCCTAATACAAAGATGATTGAAGTGAATGGAAAGAGTTTTTCTTTGATTTTAATGGGCTTTGGATCAGGCTATTCTTATTGAGAATGGGTCCAATTCTTGATACATTACTCATGTTTAGAAATACTTGCTCATGCCAGTAGTCCCATTGCATTCGACGGAAGTACTAGTATAAGTACCACTCACCATGCATGATACAGACAACAGAGTCTGAGCTGACATATCAAGAACAAGGAATCATGCACATTTAGAAAAAAATGTTAATACTTTAATTTTAATTTTATTAAACAGAGACATATACCTACCATCAGAAAGTGAGAACAAGCCGTTAAAAAACTGTTGTGAAAGGTACTGAAGGCCTCTATAATTTCCTGGAGCTTATGCTTATGTTGACGTGTCTGAGTCATTCCAAAACCTTTTAAAAAATCAAAAGGCAATTGAGTAATTAAGAAATGATAACATTTTATGTTACAACAGTCATCGATTTGTGACTTAGCTGTTAGTATAAATGCACCTAACATTCATTTTTGCATTAAATTTGTTATGTTTGTTGACACTCTAGATACTATTTTACAAATAAAATCAGTTCCCTGGGTACCAACCCTTTAAGGCAGGCTAAAGACCCAGTTCAGCCTTATTAGTGTTTCAGCCAATAACCAGGGTATAGCTGGGGTTGTAGTTCCCAGAGGGATCATGGGAATTGTAGGACAGAGCAAGGCTTGCTGGGAAAGGAAATGATTATAAATAAGATCCCTGTCCTTACAAAAGCTAAGAGGTTAAGGAATGTGTGTGATGTGAATCCCTCTATCAGGAGAGAATTGAAAGGAGCAGAATCTGCTGGTTGTGTTGTGTTGTATTAATTTTGATTGAATAATTGGGCCAATAGAGTCAAATGTGTTACCGCGACTCTGTTACTGTATAACATTAAGTTTTAAACCAGGTTTGGGGTTCAGAGTACAGAGACTTTGGCCTACTTAGTCCTGTGGCACCATTATTATTTTTTAACCTTCTATTAACGTTCTATTTAAAAAGAAGGGAAAACAGTTAAAGCATTTGAAATGCAAAGTAGGAAGGCTTTTATTTTAACAACATCCCTTATTTCCTTTCTTTCAGCTGTGGAGAGCGCTTAGAAGGAAAACATCTATTTGACATTCTTATTAGATGACATTTAAAATAGTAATATCTTTTGGGGGGGAGGGGGAAGGTGGTTGAAAAGGGCTGAAGCTGTTGTTAAAGTCTGACACTTTCCTAGAAGTAGGGTTACCATTCGTCCGGATTTACCCGGACATGTCCTCCTTTTGTGTGCTAAAAATAGCGTCCGGGGGGAATTTGTGAAGCACTCACAATGTCCGGGATTTCCCCCTCCCCCGGCTGGGAGGGCTGCAGGAAAGTCCCGGGCTGGACTCCGGAGCAGCTTCCTCCTCCCACCCCCCCCCCTCCCTGCATTCTGAGCCGGCCGGCAGCTCCTCCTCCTGCAGCCCGCTCCGGCAACCCTGTGGAGGGCCAGGGACCGGGTTTTGTGTTTTGCAGGGGAGCTCAGCTATGTATCCGGCTGGCACAGAGCCCAACACCCTGTTCTGAGCAGCAGGGTAAGAAGGGGCAGGAGAAGGGACAGGGAGGTTCTGGGGGGGCTTTTGGAGGGGAGTGGAGAAAGTTTTGGGCAGTCAGGGTACAGGTAGGGGGTAGGGTCCTGGGGGGCAGTTGGGGGGGGGTCTTAGGAAGGGGCAGTTAGGGGACAAGGAACAGGGAGTCTTAGGTAGGGGGTGGGGTTCTGGAGGGCAGTTAGGAGCAGGGGTCCCAGGAGGGGGCAGTCAGGGGACAAGGAGCGGGGGGTAGGGGGCTGGGAGTTCTGGGGGGGAGCTGTCAGGGGGCAGGAGTGGGGAGAGGGATCGGAGCAGTCAGGGGACAGGGAGCAGAGGGGTTTAGATGGGTTGGGAGTTCTGGGAGGGCTGTCAGGGGGCAGGAGTGGGGAGAGGGATCGGAGCAGTCAGGGGACAGGGAGCAGAGGGGTTTAGATGGGTTGGGAGTTCTGGGGGGGCTGTCAGGGGGCAGGAGTGCGGAGAGGGATCGGAGCAGTCAGGGGACAGGGAGCAGAGGGGTTTAGATGTGTTGGGAGTTCTGGGGGGGGCTGTCAGGGGGTGGGGAGTGGTTGGATGGGGCGTGGGAGTCCCAGGGGTCTGTCTGGGGGTGGGGGTGTGGATAAGGGTTGGGGCAGTCAGGGGACAAGAGGCAAGGAGGCTTAGATAGGGAGTGGAGTCCCGGGGGGCAGTTAGGGGCAGGGGTCCCAGGAGGGGGCAGTCAGGGGACAAGGAACGGGGGGAGGGTTGGGGGTTCTGAGGGGGAGGGGAAGTGGGAGGGGCAGGGACGGGGCTAGGGCGGGGCTCCTCCCGTCCTCTTTTTTGCTTGCTGAAATATGGTAACCCTACCTAGAAGACAGAACAAGACAAAACAAAGGGAGAGAGAAAAGAACAGCAAAAAGAGAAACTGCATCTTGTCTCTGGTGCTGGCTCTCACTTGCAGCTTCATTGCTGGAGGAACTTAGCATAGCACAGGGCCTTATCAGCCAGTCTAAGACTAGGCAAACTTTTACCAGCATCAGGCTGTTTAGCACATTGCTTTGAGGTTCCTCTTTGGTCTCAGCGGTGTTGCAAAATACACATTCTTGGCTGGCTACGCCAGAATGTTATTAAAATGAAGAAAAAGGGAGAAGAAAGAAAAAGACACAGGAGAGGTGGCACTAACAGCAGGAACCAAATTCCTCCATTTGGGGTCGCCTAAAAAGGGCGAATAGCCCAGCCCCTCATAATTTCTAACCCACGACTTTTGGTCCACTGATTTCCAATCCCACACTTCTCTTTACTAAACATGATCTTAATGCAGTTCTTTTTGGATTGATTGATTGATTGTTTTTTGACTAACCTACTCTTTTTTTTTTTTTGCTTTTTGCTTTTATTGTTCTTTATACAAACAAACAAAAAATAGCAATGTGCTAAATTGGAATTTTGTTTCCTTTTCCCATCAACATTTATTGGACCATTTTCTAAACTTTTATCCACTTTTCTCAATGTTAGGTTCATTATCTCTACTAGGCCCCAATTGTTATGACAGGTCCCTCCAGTCCAAAGGCCTAGGAGGGGCTTTTAAAAAAGCTAGTGAAAAGATCTGGGAAAAAGCTGAGTAGAAGAGGTGTTTGGGCTTCATGGTCAAACTGAGAAACAAGGCCTGAAAGGGGGGAAATAAGTAACTTTGGCTGAGCAGAGGAAGTGGCCTTGGGGCTATGAGAAGTGTGGAGACAGGGTCAGCTCTACTGTTTTTGCCGCCCCAAGCAGCGCGCCGAATTGCTGCCGCAGACGGCGGGGACAGTCCATGTGCCGTTAGGGTGGCACGCGCGTTTCCATGGCGGCGGCAATCCGGCGGCTGCTTCTGTCTTCAGCCGGAAGACAGAAGCCACCGAATTGTCACCGCGGGCAGCTGAACATAGAAGCTGCCGTCAAATTGCCGCCGCCGCGAAAACGCGCATGCCGCCCTAACGTCACACAGACTGCCCCCGCCGTCTGCGGTGGCAATTCGGCCTGCTGCTTTTGGGGGGCAAAAACACACGGACTGCCGCCTCTTGCAGATTGCCGCCCCAAGCACCTGCTTGGAATGCTGGTGCCTGGAGCCGGCCCTGTGTGGAGAGGTAGAGATCAGACCTGAGGCTGGCCAGAAAACAACATTTCCGTTTATTAAAAATGTTGAATTTGTTTTGTCTCAATGCAGAATGAAAAGACCTATGTGGGGGAAAAAATTGGAAAAACACAAGAGACCCCCATGCTAAAATAACCAATAGACCGATGATTAGTGCACTCACCTGGGACATGAGAGACCAAGATTCAAGTACCTGCTGTGGCATAGACTGGGTGAATGTTTGAGGCACTTTGGATTCCATTTACCCCAGAAACAGTGATGTTTTGCTTTAGCCAGAGGACTAACCTACCTAGAAAACAAAGGAAGCTGAGGCAACAGCCACATCATCATGGTGAAATGTAAGAACCGTTATACCTAGCCTGGTGTCACTATAAATTACCCATATATTAAAAATGGGACTGATAGAGCCTTAACTATATCTGAAGATCCTACTGTTGCAACATTAAAAAATGGAAGTGCAAAGTGAAAGTAGTATTAGATAGGTAGAAACACTAATATTGCACTCGGGCGATATTAATGTCAGGAAAAACCAATCAAATCTACTGTTACTTATTAGGACATATCAACTAATAAAATCTGATATTTCTGCTTGTAGTGGTATCCAAAAGTACATCAGAGGAAAAAATAATTTATAATCAGAATTTAAAATTGCCGTCATGGCTGCACACATGTTGTATAATACTGTCTGCATGCCCCAGAGTTTCCTCCCTGATCTTTATTTTAGCCATTTCCATAAAATGGAAATTGTTAGAAAAGGCTGTTTTAGACTAGGTTTTACCTGTTCTAGAACTCCATTTCATTCTTGCAGTATACAGAAACTGGGGATACCTAGGACACCTCACACACAATGCAATTAATTTTTATGTATGCACTCCTCCAAAGTATAAAAAATTACCAATGCAGTTCAATTAAATAAATCATGTCTTGCCTCAGGAATTATATTGATTTGCCCTCATCATAAGGATTGTTTTCCAAACATTTGCATAACGTTTTAAAATGCCCAGAGAGAACTCATTATTTTAACTGGCTTTTATGCTGGAAAAATATTCCTTTTCCCTCTAGGCATATCAATAAATTATTTGAAGAGGTCAGTATGAAAACTGGAATTACTTGAGGCAGAATAATATTTCACATTCCCACAAACTATCCAAGGGCACAGTGGTTAGCATGTGTCAGACACACTCTCTGAGTATCCCTGAAGGACTGGGTTTTGTTTGATTCTATCTAGCTCTATCTTTTTTAATAAAACAGTTCTTATAGCCAGTTTAGCATGATGGGCTCCTATGGACTGTATTATGGTATGCAACAGCACAGACCACAGAACTATCTAACCTCCTAATAAATCAGATTTGTAGCTAGTTTCTCATGTTTTTAGGTTTTTTAAACATTTCTGTTCTCTCTGGGAGAAGAAGCTAGTATAGACTCCAACTGCTAGTCAGAAAAAGTGCAGTAGCAGATGGCGTCTCTTCAGACTGGCATAAGAATAACAAGTGAAAGTCGTGAACCAGCTCTCTTGCTTTTTTTTCAGGCACATACATACTATCAACCAATCCAGTCTCCTTGCTACTGTGAAATAATCCGATTGGATGGTTTATAATGCTCAAAGACTTTAACCCTGCTTCTTAAAATGAAACAAAACAAAATAAACCCCACACACCAGTTTGTACAAACTACTACACAAAGTGCCTCAGGTATTATGGTGATGGGCATATTAAAGGTTCCAGGTATATAGCAGAAAGATGGGTAGAATCAGGGCAATATATATAGTAGATAAGGAGGCATGCGATGATAGGTAGGGAGCAGGTATGTAGATAATATCTTTATCTAGAGGTAAAAATGAAGAGTCAATGCCATAGGGGATAACAAAGGAAATTCCATAAAGTTATCCTCTCGGGTTGAGTTGCAGTTGTCGGTGGGATGCAGCCTCTGAAACCACTCCCTTTCCCAGATCTAGAGATACACAGGGAAGAAGTCCTAGTGAATGGATGCAGAAGTGTCCAGGGAGAGGCCTGCCCCTTTGCACAACTTCAGCAGCCCTCACATTCAGCTGCCATTTGAGTTCTTGCACAGTAGCAAATATGGAAGGGCCCAGCAGGTGAAGTAACCTGTGAAGTTTCCAAAATATTCTCCCATTGAGGAGCTTTTTCCTCACTGCTTGTTTGATGCTTCCCCCAAATCCTGGCTCATCCACATGGGGTTAGGTCCTCATCCAAAACCCATTAAAGTTAATGGGAGTCTTTCACATAACTTCAGTATGTTTTGGATGAAGCCCTTGGTAAAGACGGGCTTCCCTGAGGCCTTGTCTACACTACGAGAGTAGTTCGATTTTACTTGCATCGAATTTTTGTAATCGATATTGCAAAGTCGAACGTGTGTGTCCACACTAAGGACAGTAATTCGACTTTGTGCGTCCACACTAACGGTGATAGCGTCGACATTCGAAGCGGTGCACTGTGGTCAGCTATCCCACAGTTCCCGCAGTCCCCTCTGCCCATTGGAATTCTGGGTGTAGGCGGCAATGCCTTCTGGGTAACAAAATGAGTCGAGGGTGCTTTTGGGAAACTGTCGTCATCCGTCCATCACTCCCGCCCTCCCTCCCTGAAAGCGCCGGCGGGAAAACAGTTCGCGCGCTTTTCCAGTCATTGACAGCGCGGACGCCACTGTACTCCGAGCATGGAGCCCGCTGCGACCATCGCTGCAGTTGTGGCCGCTCTCAACGTCTCGCAGCTTATCATAAAGGTTTCCCTGAGGCAGATGCAGAAAAGTCAGGCGAGGAGGCTACGGCACCGCGGTGATGTCCTGAAGTCTGAGAGTAGCACAGACCTGTCAGAAAGCAGGCGACCCAGCGCCGAGGACATCACAGTGGCAATGGGTCATGTTGATGCCGTGGAACGGCGATTCTGGGCACGGGAAACAAGCACTGAGTGGTGGGACCGCATAGTGCTGCAGGTCTGGGATGAATCCCAGTGGCTGCGAAACTTTCGCATGCGGAAGGGAACTTTCCTGGAACTTTGTGAGTTGCTGTCCCCTGCCCTGAAGCGCAGTGACACCCGGTTGCGAGCTGCACTGAGTGTACAGAAGCGAGTGGCCATAGCCCTCTGGAAGCTTGCAACGCCAGACAGCTACCGGTCAGTCGCGAACCAGTTTGGGGTGGGCAAATCTACCGTGGGGGTTGTTGTGATGCAAGTAGCAAAGGCAATCGTTGATGTACTGCTGCCAAAGGTAGTGACCCTGGGAAACGTGGAGGCGATCATAGATGGCTTCGCAGCGATGGGATTCCCAAACTGCGGTGGGGCCATAGATGGAACTCACATCCCTATCCTGGCACCGGACCACCAGGCCACCCAGTACATTAACCGAAAGGGATACTTTTCCATGGTGCTGCAAGCACTGGTGGACCACAGGGGACGTTTTACCAACATCTACGTGGGATGGCTGGGCAAGGTTCATGACGCTCGTGTTTTCAGGAACTCTGGTCTGTTTAGACGGCTGCAACAAGGTATTTACTTCCCGGACCACAAAATAACTGTTGGGGATGTGGAGATGCCTATAGTCATCCTCGGGGACCCAGCCTACCCGCTAATGCCCTGGCTCATGAAGCCCTATACTGGCGCCCTGGACACTGAAAAAGAACTCTTCAACTACCGGCTGAGCAAGTGCAGAATGGTGGTGGAGTGTGCTTTTGGCCGTCTCAAGGGGAGATGGAGAAGCTTACTGACTCGCTGTGATCTCAGCGAAACCAATATCCCCATTGTTATAGCAGCTTGCTGTGTGCTCCACAATCTCTGTGAGAGCAAGGGGGAGACCTTTATGGCGGGGTGGGAGGTTGAGGAAAATAGCCTGGCTGGTGATTACTCACAGCCAGACAGCCGGGCGATTAGAAGAGACCAGCGGGAAGCGCTGTGCATCCGGGAGGCTTTGAAAGCAAAGTTCCTGAGTGAGCAGGGTGACCTGTGACTTTATTGTTTGTGTACTGAGAAGCTAAACCTGCCCCCGTTTCTTTACCCAGGTAAAGTTGACTATCCTATCCAGTTACATACCCCCTTCACCCCCCCTCCAACACACGTGTCGAAATAAAAATAGTTCTACTTTGTTAAAGCACACCATTTTCTTTAATACTGTTTTCGCGGGAATTTTTTAAAACTGGGACGCAGACTGTGGTGCGGGGCGGGTGTAGTGTTGTGACGCGAATGCAGCTTCTAAACTCAAGGATTGACAGGCTCCTCTGCGGTGGAATGCTTGTTTCAACGGAGCCTGTCAACCCTCCTGATCGGGACTGTGTGTATGGGGGGTCTATTTGACTTTGTGGCAGGGGGAGGATGGTTACAGATCCCATGCTGTGTGGCTCTGTGATCCTGCCTAAGGACCGGCGCTTAAGATCTGTAACTGCCCTCCCCCGCCACAAAGTCACAGAGCAACCCCCCCCCCCCCAACATTACATCAAAACAACCTCCCAGACTAACCGGGGCAACTAGTCACTGCATCACTGCACTGTGTATGTGCCCTGCTGCTGTGCCTGCCCCCGACTATGTACCCTGCCAAAGGAGACTGTCCTGTCCAATTACCAACCCCCTTTCCCCTCCTCCTCCAAAAGAACATGATTGAAACAGTAGTTAACAGAAACGAATTTTTTATTAGCAACTACACATGGCATTGGGAGGTGAAACTTGGACGGGGGCTTGTGTCAGGCGGGAAGGAAAGAACTTTTCAAATTTTGGGAAATGAGAGCCTTCTGCTACTAGAGCTCTCTGCAGGGGTGGAGTGAGACTTAGCAGGGACTCTGCCGCCTCTCCTTCTTTGCACTTTGGGTGAGGTGGGTATGGGACTTGGTGGCGGGGGAGGGCGGTTAGAGATGGACTGCAGCGGGGCTCTGTCCTCCTGCCTCCGTTCCTGCAGAACATCCACAAGGCGCCGGAGCGTGTCCGTTTGCTCCCTCAGTAGTCCAAGCAGCGTTTGAGTCGCCTGCTGGTCTTCCTGCCGCCACCTCTCCTCCCGATCCATGTTGGCTTGGTGCATTCGGGTCAAGTTCTCCCGCCACTGGGTCTGCTGTGCTGCCTGGGCTTGGGAAGAGGCCATAAGCTCAGAGAACATGTCCTCCCGTGTCCTCTTCTTCCTACGCCTAATCCGCGCTAGCCTCTGGGAGTGTGATTCCAGGCTAGGTTGTGAGACAGTCGCAGACGGGGCTGTGGAAATGGGAAAAAGGGAGTGAATTCCTCAGAAAGATAAATGTAGTTGTGAACAAAGAACATAGTCTTTCTCTGTGAACAAGACCATGCACAGCACCTTTCACATGCGCACTCAGCACAAGGTCGAATTCTCGGCCTTCGCATTCAGTGCCTGGGGTCTTGAACAGCACATTTGAGAAGCGAGGCAGCACAACGGAATTTCTGTTGCAGGCAGACATGGTAAGCCGTACACTTGTGGCAGTTTAAAACTTTTATATTACCACTGGCCTCATTTCACATTTAAATCAATGTCAGTCCCTGCTGCCAGCAATCTGGCAAGCGGGAACTCTGCCCCTGTCCCACCCCCTCGCGGCTGTCCCCGGGAACGATCCCTTTCGGCTGCCCCTCTCCCGCCTCCACCGCGTGGCTGCAAACCAGCGGTTACAGTTCTGTAAAGGAACGGGAAAGCAGTCCCAACACTAACATTCCCCTACCTAATTAAAAGCAGGTCACCATGGCCGACATCACCCTGATGAGGATCTCCGAGAGCGACAAAGAGAGAATGCTCCGGGAAAGCCTCCAAAGACCAGGGCCGTATGCCGCCCTGCTGTGCAGAGCAATGATCCCCGAGTACTTGATAATCTCGTGGCGCGGCAACGTGTCGTACTTCGGAGGACCCAATAAGGCCGCTCTCCCCAAGAACCTCATGCAACGGCTTTCAAGTTACCTCCAGGAGAGCTTCATCGAGATGTCCCAGGAGGATTACTGCTCTATCCCCGGACACATAGACCGCATTTTACTGTAGCTGCAGTAGCAGGGAATAAACAGTAGAGCAGCTTGTGCAGGACAATCACTGAAAACCGGACATTGCTAGATTTCTTTTCAAAACTTGCACTGCCCCTTACTAAACCGTTAAGCGCCTAGGGCACACTAATCATGAACAACCCATTCTTTTAATTGTTAATATTCCTGTTTTGTTAAAAATAAATGTTTAGATGTTTACAACACTTACTGGCTGATCCTTCACCAGATTCTGTGTCCGGGGTAACGGCTGGGGACGCTTCGTAGGGGATCTCTGTAAGGGTGATGAAGAGATCCTGGCTGTCGGGGAAATCAGCGTTGTGAGAGCTGCCGACTGCCTCGCCCTCCTCATCTCCTTCCTCATCTTCCCCGTCCCCTAACATGTCCGAGGAACCGGCCGTGGACAGTATCCCATCCTCAGAGTCCACGGTCACTGGTGGGGTAGTGGTGGCGGCAGCACCGAGGATGGAATGCAGTGCCTCGTAGAAACGGGATGTCTGGGGATGGGATCCGGAGCGTCCGTTTGCCTCTTTGGTCTTCTGGTAGCCTTGTCTCAGCTCCTTGATTTTCACGCGGCACTGCGTTGCATCCCGGCTGTATCCTCTCTCTGCCATGTCTTTAGAGATCTTCTCGTAGATCTTTGCATTCCTTCTTTTGGATCGCAGCTCGGAAAGCACGGACTCATCGCCCCACACAGCGATGAGATCCAAGACTTCACGATCAGTCCATGCTGGGGCTCTCTTTCTATTCCCAGACTGCACGGCCATCACTGCTGGAGAGCTCTGCATCGTTGCCAGTGCTGCTGTGCTCGCCACGATGTCCAGACAGGAAATGAGATTCAAACTGGCCAGACAGGAAAAGGAATTCAAATTCAAATTTTCCTGGGGCTTTTCCTGTGTGGCTGGTCAGAGCATCCGAGCTCGCACTGCTGTCCAGAGCGTCAACAGAGTGGTGCACTGTGGGATAGCTCCCGGAGCTATTAGCGTCGATTTCCATCCACACCTAGCCTAATTCGACATGGCCATGTCGAATTTAGCGCTACTCCCCTCGTCGGGGAGGAGTACAGAAGTCGAATTAAAGAGACCTCTATGTCGAACTAAATAGCATCGCAGTGTGGACGGGTGCAGGGTTAATTCGATTTAACGGCGCTAACTTCGACATAAACGCCTAGTGTAGACCAGGCCAGAGACTTGCAGTGAGCTAGAAGTCTGCAGCAAAGCTGTCACTGTCCCCTTCCACAAGGTTCAATATTCATCTTTAAAGCTTTCCATTTTCCCCAGTTAATGCTACCCCAATATATGTTGCATTTCCTATATCAAGTATAGAACATTCTGCAAATGCTGAGGTAATGTTATCTAAATAACTCAGGCAAAACTGGAAAGCTTTTCAGGGCAACCATGGCAGGCCTGATTTCAACCAAGACTTTCCCTTTGTGCCATGGAGCAGAGGGCCCTTCCTAAGCAGTATACTGCCAGTAAACTTATTTTGTCCTGAAAATGTGTAAATTGCAATGTAAAAGGAAGAAATGTAATTTATATCAGCATTTTACTTTTTAACTATCTGACCTAGGCACTGTAATGTGTAAAATTAAATAAAGTTTAAAAGCATGTGAGAGAGAAGAACAATGCTTTTTAAAAAGCATGCTGGTATATTCAGATGGAAAGTATCAAATGTGGAATAGTAGGTATATATTTAGATAATTTATTTGGATAATTCTCAGTTTTCTAATTACTAGTTACTCTGGAGACTGTAATTGTACATTGTTCAACAAAAATGGTGTGTGAATGGAAGCTGAAATTAAAGTAAATTACCAGGAGACCCATCAAGAACTCTAGATTCACTAATTATACCAATTGTTATTTATTTTAACATCTGTTTCAGACTGTTTCTTATTATCATTTATGTGCTCACTATCATTCTTTCACTAGAAGCTTATGCAATATTCCTCTTGCTGACAAAACCCCCCCCCCACAAAATCCTAACTTTCTATGTAAATTAAAAGGACAGAAATTAAAACCTTTCTCAAAATGGCTGACAAACTTGAGGTAGTAAATAGTGTGGCCAACATTTTGCACGCTTTGTACTTTTAAAATAATATAGTAAAATAAAATGCAGAGGATGAATATAAGCACAAAGGGTCATTACTTTAACTGTGCTTGTTTGAATGGCTAAAGAATAAAAGTGGCATGTCAATGAAAGAAGATTTACCCATGCAAATATAAGGAAGATCTTCCCAAGCAGTGTTTGAGAACTATTGGAGGATGATGAATTTAAACAGCAGCATGATTAAGATGAAAGGACTCTGAAAAGCTAATCTGCAAATTCTACAAAGCTAACATTACCATAAGTAGGGGGAAATAAATATGGTAATGTAATAATGGCATATAAAGTGAGCTGAAAGGAAAAGACAAATCTAGTTATTTTCAGAATCTTTTCATACAAGCAGAGCTTCAGATACTACATTTAAAGAATGGCTTGGACTAAATTTTCCTATCTTCAGTGTTCCAGTTAAGTCATTTTTGTTAGGCAATGCCATTTTAGTTTGACAAATGAAGTGAAGGTAGCCATTAAATAAACAGGCAAATCTCTGACTGGAACACAGGAATGTAGGTATTGCCACACTGCTTCAGACTATGGTCCATCTAGTCTAGTATCCTGTCTCCAACAGTGGTCAATACCAGCTGCTTCAGAGGACAGATGTGTAGTAGGCAGATGGGGGATAATCTACCCCTACATAAATCTCATCATGGTCTCTACTAGTTGGAGATTGGCGTAAGCCCTGAAGTGCAAGGTTAAATATCCCTTCCAAAATGTTAATCATTAATTATGATAACCGCATGTTCTTGGTATCCATATAAATATCTAATCCCTTTTTTTAAATCTTTCCATATGTTCTGTGAAAGTATTTCCTTTTATTGGTTTTAAATTTCCCACCTTTTCATTGGGGAGCCCACTGAAAAATATGAAGGCTTAGATCCTGTACCTCCTGACTTGTGTTCTGACCACAAAGGAGACACTGGGTGGGTGAATCTGCCTGTCAAAGGGACACACCTGCCTGGATAGACCTGGAATATATGGCTTTTGTATTGTAGGATTTTGCCCACCTTTCCCTTTGGAACATTTCTATTATGCTCTTAATTTTATTCTAAGTAGGTTTTTATACCACACTCTTCACTGTAGTATCTGAGCACCTTCCGATAGTACATTAAGCAACCTGACTAACATCTGTAATGTGGGGTTTCTTCTCTGATCCTCTCGCCAGGAAAAGAATATGTGTGTGTGTGTGTGTGTGTGTGTGTGTGTGTGTGTGTAATTATACACACAGAGGTTGCTAAATGTTTATGTTAGAGAAGTCAAGGTCAAAAAAAGTCTCTTGCACTTAGAGCTGAGATATGATGTTTGTGGTGGTCCTTAGTTTCTAGGGGAGTTCATTCCACAGTCTCAGACCAGCCCTCAAGAAAGTTCTATCTTCTTCCCAGACATGGTTTACCCCTATTGAAGACTTCCTTTATGGCAGAGGTGTGACGTTGTTGACCATGGTTTTCATTTGGAGTTTTAACTGATGTTTTAGGTACCCTGCACACTTGCCATTGTTCACCTTGAAAGTGAGGGTCAAGACCTTGAACTTTATTTGAAATTCAATGGGAAGCTGGTGTAAGGAGTGGGAGAAAGGTTTGATGTGTTTGGAATAGCCAGTGTTGTTGAGGAGACGCACTGCAGTGTTCTATATCCATTAGAATTTACTAAGCACTGAAGATTTCATCCCAAGATATACTGTATTGTATTCCAGCTGAGAGGTGCTGAAGGTGATGAACTCATTTCTTGTAATCCTGCCTTGAGCAGTATGCAGAAAGGAATTTTAAGAGTGATGTTAACTGTGTCCTTCTGGATTTGGAAGAGCTGCTTGGGGGAAAATGATGCCCCCCTCCCCCCAAGAAAATAAAATACAAATAAAATTATTTTATTTTATTTTACTGTAGGTTTTAATTGAAGAACCAAACCAACTGTTTGACAAGTTTATGGAAAGAAAGAAGTAAGAGTAAATAAAATATTGTCATTTTACTTGTACCTGTGTCATGACACATGCATTAAAGAAACCAGCATGGCAAGATAATTGTTTTAAAAAGGTATGTTACTCTATTTTGTTTTAAATGTGGTCAATTTTACCCTGTAGAACATTTTTCTGTTATGTTGAGTTTTCACTTTTTGAAATGCAAATATTTCTGTTTTACCCCAAAATAATTGGAGGGGAGTTCCTACTTTTATTATTATGAATTTGTGCTGTAATAGCACCTAGGAGTCCTACTCATGAACCAGGACCCCGTTGTGCTAGGTGCTGCAAAAACATAGAATATAAATACAGTCCCTCCCCAAAGAGGTTACAGTTCAAACATTCCCTCTGCTGCAAGCATATGTACATTTCTGTGCTCCTCACACCAGCCCACAGCACAACAATATGCTTGGATTAATTTTACAAAATGTTCATCAACATAGCTTCTTTAATTTACATTATATTGCATTGTTTCGTGGTGTAAAGGACCAAAGGGGGTGGGAGGAGAGAATGTTACATCTTCTGCTACCAGCACAGCCTCTAAAATATATGCATTTCAGAAAGGCAACCTCCAGTTACGAAAAGTAAAACTAGCAGCATTTTTCAAATGCATTACTTAAGAACTGACAAACTCATAGCTGGAAACCAAACTAGCTCACCTGTATGTTAGTTTTGTTCAAAATGTGTATTAGTCTTCTAAGAATGTATTTAGTGTTAGACATTTTGTAATGCTTACAAGTTACTGCATGCATTTATCTCACTTCCATGCTATAAGGAAATATGTAAGATTTGTTTTACAACTTTGGAAATGTTTGCTCTGAACTCTTGAACCCAGGCACAGGGATTGTTCTGCCCCCACCCTCTCCTAAAGGACAGGGCCGGCTCTAGGCACCAACAAAACAAGCAGGTGCTTGGGGCGGCACATTTCTAGGGGGGGGCATTCTGGCACCGTCCATCATAGGCGCCGACTCCGGCGCATGGGGAAAGAGTGCCCCCGCCGCCACAGCTTGCCTCTGCTCCGCCTCCGCCTGCTCCCTTCAGCGCGCCGCCGCCGCTCCGCTTCTCCCTCTCCCTCTCCCTCCCAAAATAGCTGTTTTGCGCAGCAAGGCTGGGAGGGAGGAGAAGCCGACTGGCGGGGTGCTCGGGGAAGGCAGCAGCGGTGGAGCGGAGGTGAGCTGGAGCGGGGAGTGGTTCCTCTACCCCCAGTTACTTCCTGTGCCCCCCTCCCTATCTCACCTCGGCTCTGCCTGCTCCCCTAAATGCGCCGCTGCTCTGCTTCTCCCCCCTCCCTTGCCTGAGAGGGAGGGGGAGAAGCGGCGCAGCAGCGCGCCCGGGGGAGCAGGCGGAGCGGAGGTGAGCTAGGGTGGGAGGACGCGGGGAGCCGCAAGAAGCAATGTGGGGGGGGAAATGTGGCATGCCTGGGGGAGGAGGCGGGGCTGGGGATTTGGGGAAGGGGTTCAGAAGGGGTAGTGTTGGGGCGGGACCGGGGACAGGGGGCCATGAAAAAAAAAGGAGGGGCGGCCAAAAAATTTTTTGCCTGGGGTGGCAAAAATCCTAGAGCTGGCCCTGCTTAAGGAGGCCTATAAAGATTAAATGGGCCATTAAAGAACATCACAAAACATAGGATTGGTGAATGGCCCTACCACACCTTGGAAATGCTACATGCAAGGAAGCACCTGTCATGGATAGGAAGGGTAAAGGTAAAACATGGTCACAAGAAAATTTTTCATGCCTTTGCTGTTTGAACTCTCACAGGGACAGAGACACTAAACTAAGATGGGGGTAACCAGGGGTTACCCGATGTTTGCCTTGAAAGAGATTTTGAATTGACAGGTGTGACGTTATCTGATTAAAATATGACCATATAGATCATTGTTGCAACCATTGTTATATATATGCAGCAAATATTGTAGAAGCGTTGTGGAGTGAGATGTCTATGAAAAGGTTATGATTATTCTATCTGTATGCATGTATCATTTTTGTTTTTGAAGTTATAAGTATTGGCTCTATGCTTGGATTTCAAATGTTTGCTCCTGGGGTAACACTCATGAAGTAATTAGCCAACACATCTTGGAGGGACTATTCAAATTGAGTGGTCCATGGAAAGAACATTTAACTGACAATGGACCTTGGGAGACGCCCATCTACACTTAATGAAATTTCCTGCTGTGACTAGGAGAAATGCATGGACATGTGACTTGCACATGTGACTCCAAACTCCATCTTGTTGCTGTAATTTTCCACAGTAAGAACAATGGGATGCCCTCCACATGACAAAAGCTATAAAAGTCCCTAGAAACACCTCCATTTTGTCTTCAATCCTCCATCTTACCTCTGGAGGAACTTTGCTACAAACTGAAGCTCTGAACAAAGGACTGAATGATCCATCCAAGCTGAGGATGTACTCCAGAGACTTGACTTAAGCCAGCAGTTCACTCCATCACTGCTACAAGCCTGAACCAAGAAATTTGCCATTACTGTATGTAATTGGTTCCTTCAACCAATTTTAACTCTCTTCTTTCTTTCTTTCTTTCTTTCTTTCTTTCTTTCTTTCTTTCTTTCTTTCTTTCTTTCTTTCTTTCTTTCTTTCTTTCTTTCTATGAATAAACCTTTAGATGTTAGATACTAAAGGATTGGCATCAGCGTGATTTTGGGGTAAGATCTAAGTTATACATTGACCTGGGTGTGTGGCTGGGCCTTTGGGATCAGGACAACCTATTAGTTGATGAGACTGTTTGTAAAGAACCACTCATCTCTGAATCCAGTGTTTCTGGTGGTGATATAAGAATTGGACTGCCTGAGGAAACTGCCTTTATGTTTTCTTATTAGCCAGTGTGGTGAAACAGAAGTTTACTTTTGTGGATGGTTTGGTATATCTTATAAAAAAATAACCACCCGTTTAGGGTTGTTTTTGCCTTATTTCCAGGGCTGGCTCCAGGCTCCAGCCGAGCAAGCTCGTGCATGGGGCGGCAGATTCTATGGGGCGGCATTCCCCCCAATCCTAGGGCGGCACGGCCGCTTTTTTGTTTTGTTTTGTTTGCCGATCTGGCCGCCCTATAGGGGGCGGCGGCGCGGAGGAGGGGAGCGCCCTGCTGGGACCAGGCTGCATGCTTCATCTGCCCCAGCTGGTGCCAGGTCTGTAGCAAGCCCGGCAGGACAGCCTGCATCCTTCCCTCCCCGCTGACCGGAGCAGCGCGGAGCCCTCCTGGCAGGGGGCGCGGCGGTTGGGGCCATGTGGCAAGAGCCCCGCTGAAGCCCTGGCCGCCCCCCTTCTCTCTCTCTCCCTCCGCTCTCTCCCCCTCTTCCCCACTAGCCTGGGCACATCTGCAGCGCAGGGAGTCCCCCTGCACCCTGGCTCCGGCCGCCCTGCAGGTTTTTTTTTTTTTTTCCTGCTTTGTCATTCTGGCTGCCCCTATTTTTTTTTTTTTATTTTTGCTTGGGGCGGCAAAAAAACCAGAGCCAGGCCTGCTTATTTCTCAGCAGTTCATCCTTAATTTGGCATCCTCAGTTGTGACCCACTAAGGCACGGTTACAACAGGTCATCACAACTCTATCATCTTTAGGAACCACAGATGGTAACTCATTTGTGTGTATATGCTTGCTATAACCTGTAAATGATTTTTTTGCATAATTAATCAAGGTTTAGTTTATTACAGGATTGGCCACAAGCATTGTCTTTGGCGTTAGATCGGAGATACAAATTGATCTGAGGCATGTGGCTGGTCCCTTTGGATTGGAAATAACCGGAACATTTTGTCATCTTTGGTATAGGTGACCAATTGTCACTAAGTCCAGCTTGCTTGGGTGGCAAGGTAGATGGAGAGTCTAAGGGGACTGTCTGTGACTCCATGGTAAGACTATTATAGTGATCCAGGAGTTCACATTTGTTGCTGGGTTGGTGAAACCTAATTACAGAACACACCACCAGTTTGCGGTATCTGCCCTGTTTTTGACAGTCTGCCCTGAGGCAGGCACTCACAGTTGTGACGCACTCCAGAGAGCATGACTCTGTTAAACTGTGGTTATTGACAACACTGTTGTAAAAATGGTAACTTGGCAATGCCTGTTTATTCTCTCCCAGACTTTCAGGTAATATTTGCTCAGTTTTACAAGTCAGATTTGCAGGTTTTCTAATGCCAACACTGCAAACTTAACCTGGGGCAGGATCTACAAATAAAGCTATGTGCTTTCTGCCTTATACATAATCACGCACAGTTATCTACTTAGAGCCACATAATGTACATCTATACAACGAGATAACATTCTAAAGGAGCTTTTTTTAGTAAGGAGTATTCCTATACTCTGCATTTGAATTCTTAAGCCTGACAGAAAAATGAGTGAGGGCCGGCTATATAAACCCCTGTTCAAGCCACTCCCAGAGAGGGGCCAGGAAACCCCACTGAGTCTATTACATTGTCTATTGTGGGGAAAAGTTTGCCCCCTGGAAAATGTACGGAGCTCAGACAGCATTTTTGCTGAGATCTGTAGAGGCCCTATGCCTCTACAGTGATCATGTACCTATCTGATCTCTCTGGGTAAGTTAGACTGACTTGGTCATTAGCTTGCTTACAGAAATTCTGTGCTTATGTAAGCATTTAAGTAGTGCACAGGCCTTGAGCTGGCCATCTTCATGGGATAAACTGCATCAGATGCAATTACTTGTATTCACATCCAAATATTTGCTAGTCTTCATATAAAAAGTTCAATCGGTTAGCAGAAAAAAAAAACATGTGAGCAATCATACATTGTGAATAAAACAATTCTGACCAAAATGTTTATTTTTTCTTCTAAACTATTTAGCAAACTGTTACATCCAATGAATCCTTTGGCAGAAATCTGGCTTAGGTCGCATGTAACGTGTAAGTAGAAGAAAGGTGAACTTTGCAATGAATATTAGTGAATGAACAAATCCTACAGGGTTCTCACTAGTCTCATTATATCTGGTGACTATTCTTAAAGCCCTAGTTCATGTAGTCATGTGAACTGATGAGAATATGAGCTTACTCTTTTTTTCTCTCTTTTTTTTCTTAGCTGTCACGGTCTTCATACATTTATAGCCTATAAAGCCAAAAGAGCTCATTGTGATAATCTAATTTGACCTCCTGTATAAACACAGGGCACAGAACTTCCCTGAATTAACTTCTGTTTGAACTAAAGCATATCTTTTTTAGAAATGTAAGCAAAGTCAGGATGAGCTCTACCCTGACATCTGGTGGTGAATTATGGCGAGTGTGGAAAAGAACTCCAGGGGCTGATCTTGTTTGCATAGGCACACCCACTTGCTTGGCACGAAACAACAGCAACTCAAAGTGGTTACTTTGGCTGGTGTGGGATCCCCAGTTTTCTCTGTTATTGGGGCAGGAAGAATAAAGTTTTGTTACGCTGATTCTGTGAATCAAGGCCAGTGGAACTGTTGTATGACAGAAGGACTGAGTGAGTCCTTCACCATTACCTAAGTAGCACTTGCTTGACAAGGGGCATGGATTACAAAACCCAGTGAATGGAGAGAGGATGGGGACAGGTATTTGCACCTGATGGTATGGGCCCCCTCTGAGGGCTTGACACACGAATTGCACTACCT
This sequence comes from Chrysemys picta bellii, assembly GCF_011386835.1. Taxonomy (NCBI): domain Eukaryota; kingdom Metazoa; phylum Chordata; order Testudines; family Emydidae; genus Chrysemys; species Chrysemys picta. The sequence continues at coordinate 45,967,102 of NC_088798.1, read as the reverse complement.
CCTCTCTCCACTGTTGAATGTTGGAGCTAGCTTTGATTCCATTAGGAGTCTAGTTACAGACTGCTGAGCTGAATTCACTTTGGGCCAAGGGTGCACTAGCACTGGGGCTCCCCTACTATGAGCTGAAATTGCTAAGAGCTGAAATCACAAAAGATCTAAAGTTCTTAAGAGCTGAGATCACTGAGTGCTGTGTTAACTAGTGGGGGAGCCTGAAGCTATATTGCTAAGCAGCTGGCGGAGCAATTTGTGGGGACGACTGGAGGAGCAGCGCAGGGCTGGTTGGAGCGGCCCAAGGAATGGCGAGCGGAGCGGTTTGCGGGGATGGCTAGAGCAGCTCACAGGTTGGTGAGCGGAGTGGAGCAGCTTGTGGGACGGCAGGAAGTGGACTGGCTCATGGTGAAGGCTGTGGCGGAACCCCATGGAGAGATGGCCGTTATTGAAACGGCATTGCGTTATTGAAATGGAACCCCTAGATACAGAACCCGGCCCTTGTTGCTGCCAACTTAGATGGGCAGAAGGGTTACAGAAAAAACATCCAATCTTGATTTCAAGTGATGGAGAATCCCCCACAACCTTTGGTAAGATGTTCCAATGGTTAATTACCCTCATGGTTAAATGTGTGTCATATTTCTAATGTGAATTTCATAGAATAAAATTAATTAATTAGTCTAGTTTCAACTTCCATCTGTTGGATCTTTTTATATCTTTGTCAACTAGCTTGAAGAGCCCTCTATTAAATTTCTGTTCCCTAAGTAGGTACTTAAAGATTATGATCAAGCCCCTCCCTCCAACCTTCTCTTTGTTAAAATAAACAGATTGAGCTCCTGGACTCTATCAATTTAAGGCATCTTTTCCATTCCTCTAATCATTCTTGTGGTTCTTCTCTGAACCCTCTCCAATTTGTCAACATCCTTTTTGAACGGTGGGCACCGGAACTGCACACAGTATTCTAGTAGTGGTTTCACCAAAGAGGTAAAATAATCTCCCTTTCATTCTCAAGAGTCCCCTGCTTATACAGTCAAGCATTAGCCTTTTTGGATTCAAAGTCAGACTGTGAGCTCATGTTCAGCTGATAATCCAGGAGTTTGATAAACTTGTTCAATAGCGTAGGGCCAAGCATTGATCCCTGAGGGACCCCACAGAAAAGTTTAAAAATATAAACAATGTGTACTCTAGAAGTTCAAAAACCAGAAGGCAAATAAAAAAAAATATTTCTAACTCACAAATCATAACATTATATGATTCATGCATTTTGAAAAATTGGACTTGGCAGTACTGATATTATTCGCAACAAATAATATAACAAGTTTTTTTGTTGCAGTTTTTATCCCATTATTGATCAGATCTTCAGCTCATGTAAATGGACATCGCTTCGTCAGTCAATAGTTACTTAAACCACCTGAGGATCTCTCTCTGTGTATCCAACAGGTGGACTGGGCACACAGAACTGCAACTGCCACTAGCTACTTCTTTTCACAAAGGTCATTTGAATCACATTGGATCCATAGTGCTATCCATTTCAAAATGGATTGGTATCTACTAGGTACATAGGAATGGGAATTACCAACTGGATCAGAGACAAGTTCCATGTAGTCCAAAATCATGCCTCTGTCAGTGGTCTGTACCACATGCTTCAGAGAAAGGTGTAAGAACCCCACAATAGGCAGATGTAGAATAATCTGTTCCCTGCATAGGCTTCTCCCTGGTTAATAATAGTTAGTTTGTTTTAAGCCTTTGAGCATAAGCTTTAATATCCCTTCCAAACTATTTGTTGTCATTTAATCATGATAATAGATTAATTTTGCCATCCTTTGATTTTTTTTTTCAAAAATCATTGACAAATTTGTGCAGAGAAGATCTCAAATTTCTCAGCCCCTCTTTACAACAGTCTGACAAACTACTTCCATATGTCTTCTGTGCTTGCTTGCACAGATCTCCTGAGCTTAACGCACAAACAGCAATTCATGAACTGTCAGGAAATGCCTCACCCCATTAGTCACTACTGCTTCAATGAAAATAAAGGACAGGTTAACAGTTCTGTTGAGCTATGTGGACTGATGTGAATGACTGATTGTATTTATTTTACTGCTTTCCAAGAGTCACTGTTATGCAGTCCACACTCTAATTATAGGCTTAATTCAATAAGATGTACCCTAAACTTGCATTAGTCAATTGGCCCAATCATGCTCCAATTGGCGTCCTTTGCAAAACTCCAATGGAAGAGCTCAATGGGGACTGTGGGTACTCAGTAGTATCTTCAGGATTAAGCTCTATGTAAATGAAGAATGTAATGTATATGTAGTCTCTTTTGTAGGAAGGAGTTCAATAAGCTAAATAGTAACAGGTGACGTATCACTGAAAGAACTCAAATCCTGTTTGATCTGAATGTATAATATAGTCTTTATTACAGTTGGCCTTCTTATCAGTGGGAAGTTGGCCAAGATTTCCACTATTAATTAAGAAAATTATATCTAACTGCCAAATTTCTACTGATATCAATCAGTGAAACAGTTTTTCTTGTTTTCAGATCAAAAGTCATGACTTTGCCATCAGATCTTCACAACTGTAGGGATTTACTCAAGAGGAACTATTGAGATGACTAGAGCCTAAGAGGGTTCAAAAGAGCATTTATTTTTATTTATTTATTTTATATTACTTGTATTATGGTAGTGCCTAGAGGTTCCAGCCAAGATCAGGACTCTATGATGCTGGGCATTGTACAGTTGCATAGTTAGAGAAAGCCCTTACTCCACAGAGTTTAAAATATAAATAGATAGGATAGACAAAGAGAAGGGGAAGCAGATGCATGGAAGTTTGCCCAAGATCAAAGAAAATGAGGGCAAGAGATGGCAATTTAAACTAGGTCTGTCAAGCGATTAAAAAAAAAATTATCATGATTAATAGCGCGATTTATCGCACTGTTAAAAAATAATAGAATATCATTTATTTAAATATTTTTGGATGTTTTCTACACTTTAAAATATATTGATTTCAATTACAACACAGAATATGAAGTATACAGTGCTCACTTTATATTTATTTCTAATTAAAAATATTTGCAATGTAAAAAAACAAAATAAATAGTATTTTTCAGTTCACCTAATACAATTACTGTAATGCAATCTCTTCCTCATGAAAGTTGAACTTACAAATGTACAACTTGTAAAAAAAACCTGCATCCAAAAATAAAACAATGTAAAATGTTGAGCCAACAAGTCCACTCAGTCCTAATTCTTGTTGAGCCAAGCGCTCAGACAAACAAGTTTGTTTACATTTGCAGGAGATAACATTGCCTGCTTCTTGTTCACAATGTCACATGAAAGTGAGAACAGGCATTCACATGGCACTGTTGTAGCGGCATTGAAAGATATTTGCATGCCAGATGTGCTAAAGAGTCGTATGTCCATTCATGCGTCAACCACCATTGCAGAGGATGTGCATTCATGCTGATGATGGGGTCTGCTCGATAATGATCCAGAACAGAGTGGACCAACGCATGTTTCATCATCTGAGTCAGATGCCACAAGCAGAAGGTTGATTTTCTTTTTTTGTGATTCGGGTTCTGTGGTTTCCACATCGGAGTGTTGCTCTTTTAACACTTCTGAAAGCATGATCCAGAGCTCGTCCCTCTCAGATTTTGGAAGGCACTTCAGATTCTTAACCCTTGGGTCGAGTGCTGTAGCTATCTTTAGAAATCTCACATTGGTACCTTCTTTGCATTTTGTCAAATCTTCAGTGAAAGTGTTCTTAAAACAAACAACATGTGCTGAGCAAGCAACAGAGGGTCCTGTGGCACCTTTAAGACTAACAGACTAACAGCATATGCTTATGCTCCCAATACTTCTGTTAGTCTTAAAGGTGCCACAGGACCCTCTGTTGCTTTTTACAGATTCAGACTAACACGGCTACCCCTCTGATACTTAACATGTGCTGAGTCTACTATAACATGAAATATATAGCAGAATGTGGGTAAAACAGAGCCAGAGACATACAGTTCTCCCCCAAGGAGTTCAGTCACAAATTTTATTAATGCATTATTTTTTTAACAAGTGTCATCAACATGGAAGCATGTCCTCTAGAATGGTGGCCAGAGCATGAAGGGGCATACAAATGTTTAGCATATCTGGCACGTAAATACTTTGCAATTCTGGCTACAACAGTCCCATGCAAACACCTGTTCTCACTTTCTGGTGACATTGTAAATAAGAAGTGGGCAGCATTATCTCCTATAAATTTAAACAAATTTGTTTGTCTTAGTGATTGGCTGAACAAGAAGTAGAACTGAGTGGACTTGTAGTCTCTAAAGTTTTGCACTGTTTTGTTTTTTGAGTGCAGTTATGTAACAAAAAAAAATCTACATTTCTAAGTTGCACTTTCACAATAAAGAGATTGCACTATAGTACTTGTATGAGGGGAATTGAAAAATGGTATTTCTTTTGTTCATCATTTTACAGTGCAAATATTTGTAATATACTTGAAAATGTAGAAAAATATCCAAAATACTGTATTTAATAAATTTCAATTGGTATTCTATTGTTTAACAGTAAAGAAGGGCCTGTTTCATTTGATCTACTTTGTTTATATTTTATTCTTCGGTATCTTCTAGTTGCATTTTCTTTGCTTCACATATCTTGCTTCTGCCTTATAATAAGCCTTGTGAAAGTTACATTGGTTTTTAATTATTATTTGTGTTAGCATATCTCAGAGAAGATTTTCAGTACTCGGGAAAGGCAGTTTTTCTTTTTTTCCAGTAAATGCCTTATACCTGTCTGATTCATTATACCTTTCTTTAATACATTTCTCTAGCAAATGGAAAAAGGAAAATTGTGTCCCTTATGTGATAAGAGATTTATTACACACTCTGTATTCAAATGTTCCTTGGTATTTACCTTCTGAGTAGCTATTGCATGGTGTGACCTTTATTCCATGTCAAAGTGAAATGTTCACTTTTGTTTGTGGATTTAAAACTACATTAGATGTTGTCTCTCAAATTGTAACCATCTTATGATTTTGAATTTATAAAATAGGTTACATTCCATCTATTGGTACTAAGCATAGGATTCTTCCTACATGGCACAGCAAAATAAAAGTGATTTTAGACATCCTTCTCCTCTTTCTTCTGTTGCTGTTGTAACAATTATTCACCTTACAGATGAGATTTGTTCTGAAATACTTCCTCTCTTGAGTCAGACAATGCTTTTATCATACACCGCAAGTGAAAAAGTACATAAACTAGCAAACAAATATTTTGAAAACCATGTGACTTGCACCAATTCCAAGATTATAAACAGCAGTGTAAAAAGTGTTCCATTTGCAGTGTGCACAGAAGAAATTTTAAGTTTGATGCAGCTCCCCTACTCCCTTCAATTATAATGATTTTTTTCTGATAGAAATCATCCTAGGGGAGTATGTATGCAAGAAACAAAACAAATCAAAAACTGACTAGTTTTGTACTCTAATCAGGGCTATTAAAACTAGTTGTAAAGCCAACAGTGATTTGGATAAGTTGAACTGCAGAAAAAAAGGAACTTACATTATATTCTTACACTTAAGAAAATAAAGATTTCAGTTTTAAGTTGTACATACGTTGCTGAATTTAGCTAGTACTGTCACAAAAGAGAATGTTCCTCAAAATATGTTGTGAAATAATAGGAGCTGACATAATATAATGAGTTTATTTAACCAAGAAGTCAATTCATATATCGTAAAAAAAGAAGAGATTTGGATGGAAAGGGGGAGCTGGAAAAATGACCGGGATAGTAACTGGCTGCCTGTCACTGATCAGATGAATGTGACACTAAATTTGACAGGATTATATACAGTAAATTACATTCACATCCATGAATGGCTCATTGAGCAATTTTGGCATTTTTATTTTTCAGGACACACACAACCATATAGCTGCTGTTCCAAATATAGAAAATATAATGTAAACAAGTAGTTAAATATTCTTGCAGACTATTTAATAACTTCTGTACATGTAGGGTTATCAAGGAGTTCAAAGAACATTCAGCATTGCCACTCAATTATATGGCTAGCCTGTAGAATTCTCTTTTAACAGTTTTATATGGATTATTACAGGTGGAACTTCTTTCGCAAATACCTAGACTGTTATTGTTCATGCACAATCTTCCCTTTATTTGAGAGGTGGAGGAGCAAGCATGCAACATTGGAAGACCAGATGCAAGACCCTGTGTATTCCATGGTAACACAACTTTTGGAGCAAGTACCCTGCATTCTCTGCAGACGGGAGATTATGAAGCAGCTACAGTTAATTAATACAATTTTGAGGGATTTTCTTGTATTAGCTATGAAACGAAACTATGTATTTAGTCCAGTGTCCCATCTCATTTAATCAGATGTTCCATTATTTATATTGCATTGTCTCAAATGCTCTTTAATTTTCAAGCTGCATAATTTTATATTGAAAATTCACAACTGGATCAGAAGTTTTTGAGGGGAAACTGGAGGAATTGGCAATTGGATACTAGAGTGAATATTTGGGGCTGTTTCCATCTGCATAGATGTAGGAGGCATTTAGGGTCTGAGATGTGCATTAGCCAGATTTGAAAGTGATATGCCCTTCATTTAATTCTTGAGATTTCAAGTTAACAACCCATTAAGATGAACATGGCCATTTGCACCTCAGCTATCATTCAGATATGTCTGGATAGTCAGGCAGGCAGCATCTTACCAGTTGGTATTGCATCTAGAAGATTTTCTTCACAATCATGAGGGAATAACACTATTCTTGTCTCTAGGGGTGGGTTCTGACACCCATTACTCTTTTAAAACTTCCTCCATTTTGAACAGAGTGTGTGTGTGTGTGTGTGTGTGTGTGTGTGTGTGAGAGAGAGAGAGAGAGAGAGAGAGAGGTTCTGTAAAACCAAAACATCCATGTGTACCTGCCAGGATTTATCCCTTGGAAATCCCTTAGAATAGACCTTGTATGGTTCACTTAGTATGCCCTATGCAAACTGATCTCTGTCTAAACTCAGCAGAACTAATAATCAAATACATTCTAGAGGGCCATATTGGGCCTATAAAATTGGTCTGTTCCAATATAAGTGGACAAAGCGACAAACCTGAAAATGATTTCATGGACTGTGATTCTAGTACATGATCTTGATGGGAGCATTTGAAAGCTATCCTAATAGGAATATTTACTCCTACTAAAATATGCCACTGTATGCATACCAGTGTCTGTGTAGGCATTTTATATGTTTTGCACATTGATATTCTTTCAAGTTATGGGTCAGAGGCTTAGTTAGCGATTCACTATCTCTTTGATAAACATAACATTTAGAAGCAGCAATTAAATTCATGCTGATGGAATTTGTTCTGATTAGATTGTTAAAATGTAATATAGCTTTTCATAATCACTCCATTAATGTGTGACACAGTTCCATTTCCAAAATTACTAGAATAGGCTACAGACATGGCAATCACTTTAGTTTAGAGTACATATTTTCCCAACTTGAATTCTTGCCCACTTATCAGATAGCGTTCTCTCTGGTCCAATTAGATCTGAACAAAATATAAACATTCCATTTTGATTAGATTTCAAAGCAGTTACTGGAAACAATATAAAAATGGTCTCTTATCATCCAGCAGAATAATATATCAAAGTTGTGTTTCCTCTCTGGCGTCTTGTCCAACGGTATTGCAGAAGCTATTTTTTCGGCTGGATGCGGTATTTGGAACGTATGCCAATGGATCGGGTCGGATCAAGTAACTGTAAAAAGAAAAAAGTTGTTATAAAAGCTTGATGTAAATTAGGATAAAATGCATTTGCATGCTTCCCTAGCATGTTATTGCAAAGTTAGTAGTTCAGCTTAAACAGATCTCTTGTACTTGAAAGCTTTACTAAACTGGAAACTTCTTGTATCTCATTACTTCATAGAACTGAGATCACATACCTGTAATTATATGTTTCTTCTGCATTCTGTACTGTAGTTTGGAAACTTGTATGTTTTCATAAAGTAATGGAGCAAAATGTTACTATCACTGAAAATAATGTAACCTTCCTACAATGTTACTTATTGAGTATCATTAAGACCTGATTACATCCCTATATATTTGGGTCAGACAGTAAAATTCCCATTTAATTAATTAAACATACCAGGAAGTGACTTTATGACTTAAATTTGAGTTCAAAGCACGGAGGGATTTTAATCAGGAATTAAACTTCATCCAGTGAATACACTTGAAAAGGGATGCACAATTTTAGATTTATCATTCCATTAAGGCATATTAATACTAGATTTGGAAGAGATCAAAGGATTCAAATCCATGGTGAGCAACTGGAAGGTTCAAAAGGTGAAATTAATAGGATAAGAAACCGGATCACCAGTTCACAACCAAGTTCAGTAGTATCCAAAAAGTAGTTTTCGTCTATTTGTTGGCTTTTCAGTGGCCTATTGTATGTAAAGGGAGTTTTGTGGTCTCATAGTGGACAAAAGAAACACCACAATTAAACACCATGCTAAATTATTAGCAACCTCAGCAGGAACCAAGGATTAAGGTATTGATCTCAGCTAAATCCATAGACAGATTCCGATTGACTTCACTGGCAGATTGACTGGGACTTAATTGTAGGCTGAACTGCCTTCTCCACAGGGATGAGACACAGTGAGGCAATGCAGAAAATGTATGTTATCACAGATTACACTATATCTGTTTGTTTGGTAAATAAACACAGGTGATTAGTCTTCAGGCCTGTCAATCAGTACCTTTCATGAGTCTATAGTCATATGGACAAGAAAATACATTACATTAATCTCTCATGTTTCTAATTCAGATTAGACACAACATGCTAAGTCCCTTCAAGTGAATAGAGATTTGGACCCAAACTTTATATGACTGACATGATTACAGTTGTAATGGGTGTTTCAGATTAAACAAGACTCCAGTTTTAATACAAGAAGAATAATTTACATATTCAATAAATGTATGAAGGCAAAAATGTTACATTTGTCCGCCTGTAATGTACCCACTGATGCAATTATAAAGGTTTTTGTTCATGTTATTAACTCTTCACAAAATGAATGTATTAAACAAAAACTTGTTTGTTTGTTTTTTAAGTTTTTCTAAAAGGAAATTAACTCTTAGACTTGCATTTGTGACTTCTGCAGCCACTTTAACAACAAAAACAATGATTTTAGTATACCTTTGTCCATGATGTACTTGTAGTCTGAAGTGCCCAACACCATAGACAATTAAGTTTTGAATATTTTTTGGCTAAAATTAGGCTCCTAAATATTTAGGTACCCGATTCTTCAAAAGTGAAGAGCACCCATCAGTTCCCATTGAGTTCCATTAAGACTACAGTTTATATCATTCAAATTACTCTATTAGGGTAGTGAGGGCTGTATCTGAGTATCCAAAAGTACATTAAGTATGTAGCATATGCTGTTTTGCCTCTTCCTATGGAGATACTGCTTGGAGACTTTTATTTTTATTATATTCTATCTACACTATGCTATATGTTAGCAAAGACAAGCTCAAAAAAGTGCACATTACTCTGAGTGGAAGCTGTAAGATTTGTGGTGTTTGTTTCTACAGTCTGGTAGAATCAGTTTCCAGGGAAGCTGTCTCTTACAGAGGCAAGTTTCATCCTACAAATGGACATTGCCAGAGGAGTTAGCTGGTAACGCTAGTCCTTGTCTCAGAGCCTGATTTTCCCTATTAGCAGTAGCCTGTGTTTGAGTAGATGTGCCGTCATGTTTTGTCCTAATTTTTTTGAGGCCGGATGGCTTCATTTCCAGGTAGGTAGCAGTGCTGGGACTATCGGAGCTTTAGGGATTCAGCTTCAGGCATGGCATCTTTTTCTGTATCTCAAATGGTGTGCCATGTTGTATATGTTTAGCAAGTAAGTGATAAAGATATTATATTTAAAATAATCAATGGTATGGCCAAAATAAAAAGCCTGTTAGTCAAAATTGTAGTTTTGTTGAGATGCTAGCAAATACTAAGTGTGTGCATTAGTTATTACATTTTTCCTGAATATCTCTTCAGACATGTATAGTTACGTGTGTAGTGACTCTTGGCCACATACAGATGCAACAGTCCTCAATGGAGATCGAAAAGCACGCTGGCCCTGATCCAACAAAGCACATGCTTCACTTTAAACATGTCCCATTAAAGTGAAGCACATAGTGGGGCTGAAGTGCTTGGCCTCCAGCTGCATCAAACTCCAACATCACAGGGTTGAATTCTCAAGTGTTCCATCCAGGCTGGAAAAGCTTATGCATTTCTCTTAGCATTACAAAGTTTCTGCTTTTGGTTCTGGCCAAAATGAAGAAGTACAGAGGCAGGCAACAACTAAATAGCCTGAACCTATTTGAATGTCAAAACTGTTGGACTTCTCTAAATGATTATATGAAATTTGTTTGGTTCTTGTCAGTTTCTGGCACAATAAACTCTCTCATATCTCTCTTTTAACTAGGCAATTGTGTGAGAAGGTGAAGACTGGAGTGGACTCCCTGAACAAAAACCAACATTATTTCAATTTAGATCATGTGATATTTTAAAGCTACCATCCAATACTGTGGCTTTTTTATTATTCTGCAAAAGTGTCAAAATGGGCAGGTGCTGGAATGCTGAAATTCTTGATAACCAAGTAAAAAGAAAAGTATTTTAAGCAATGACTAAAAGTCTTAGGATCATGTAACTGGTATCTTAATGTATTTACTAGTCACTTCTTCCTTTTAGGGTCTATGGCATAAGCCCATTCAGTTCAGTGGGCTTTGGATCAGGCCCTCAAATCACTAAAGAAAATGATCTTTGAAATCATTTACTGGTATGGCTTTGAAAGCTTGACTTTACAATGCTTTTTATTGATGCTCCGTGACTAATGAATCATGAGCAAGAAACAAGAGTGAGAATGTAATATAGTATAAAGGTATCTGAGAGCTGTGATTTTTCTTAATTTAATTTTATCTGACACTCCAATTTAGAAGGAAGGAGCAGGGTTATTTAAAGAAGAAAAAAAACTTAAAAATAATCTGGTATAAGTTAATGGATGAGTTCTTGTATAATTTTTTTGGATGTGCATGGAAATGAATCCTCCTGAGAGGAAAATAATAAAAGCAATAAAGTGCAAAAGATAAAAGAAATGAATTCCGGCATGAAAGTGAAAATGAGACACTTTGTGGATTATATGATTTATGCCATCAACTTACACAACATCATTCAGCTCTAGTCTTGTATCTGGAGAAGGATTGATCAGGATGTAAGAGAGGGTGTTTTGATGATCATTCATTTCATCTAGAGGACAAAAAATATACAGGACTTATTAGGTTATTTACAAGGAAATGGTAAGAATCATAGCTTTTGATAAATCAACCTTAATAAATTGTGTTCCGTCCATATAGCTGTCAAAAGGGAACTATCAGGCTTGTTTCAAAGTGACCCCATATATAAATTCAGCAGCTTCTTTAACTGGAAAATCTACTTTCAAATTGCTTTCATTGGAAATATTTGACAGAGACTCATTATACTTTCCCAAGAAATTATCAAAATAAAATACCAATATCTATTTTTTAGAATACACTGAAGATGGTTACAGTTAGTGACTTCTGCACACAGAAGTAGCTAAGCTGTTTGTATGTCCATTATTGTAGCAATTTCAATTTTTAAGAGCAACACAGAAATATTATCGTACAAACCAACCACCTACAACCAGGGCATATCACAATCAGCATAATTGCACTGTACAATCAGCACTGGAAGCATAATCCTCTTACTGCTAACAAATGTATTTCTCTATCAGCATATGCTTTGAAAATGCTTTTATTTAATTTATCACTTCTTAGTAAGATGAATGGGAAAATCCTTTGAGGGAACATCTATACATAATGTTATCTTCCTCTTGCCAACATGTAACTTGATGTATTATCAAGTCACATTGGACAACTGAAACATGTTTTATATTTACATATAAATATACACCTCACTTTGAAGGATCCCAAAGTATAAATGATTTACATATCACATGACTGAATTGCAGCCTCCTCTGGCATGCATGCTGGCAACCAACCAGCATTTTGAATAACAGTGTGGGAAGGAACACTTTTTTTCCCAATACATATTGCAGTTAATGCTCACACTTTCAAAAAAATGTCATGAGCTCTTTAACATCCATGTAGAATAGAGGACTCTGAATTTTAAGGTCTCAAAAGGCCCACATAGAATGAAATACATAGCACAGGATGAAGGACTGCATGGAGTCTACTAGGATTTGAGCCGGAAATTCTAGGTAATTGGTGCTGGGTCCAGTAATTCAAGTCCCATTTGGCCTTCAGTAATCAAACGGATTTCAATGCAAGACTCCCTAGTTATGCTTCTAATGCCAAGTCACAGAGGACCTCGATTCAGCCAAACAGTTAAGTATGTTCCTAAACCCCACTAACTTCAAGGAGACTTGAAAGTGTGATTAAGTGTTTTGCTGAATCCAGGGTCTAATTGATTTGCAGCACTGTGTACAAATGAATGCTTGTCAAGAATTAGGATTGGTAGATAGTTTGGGAACAAAGTCAAGGCTTCAAAGACTGCCTCAAATAAGAAAGAAGCACCTACTTGAATAATGGCAAGATCAAACTTGAGTAAAACAGATGTGTGCTTTGCTTAGGGCATTAATCCATTGACTGCCAGGGAGGTGCCCAGGTTCGGAGTTGCATTCAACTCTCCCCTATACCTGAATAGCGGTGGAAGCTAGAAATGTTGTCTTCTAGTTTCAACTGATGATAAAATTGTGCTTGCCCCTCACAATCAAATATCTGGCCTCAGTGCTCCACACATATTACTTTGATGTGGACTCTGAGGCACTAGGATGCCACAGTGGTGAACAATGTATAAACATCTACTATGATCCCACTTAAATAGTTCCACCGAGTTGAAAAATACAATATTTTCTAATGGAATCATAACGACACAAAATATCTCTGGAATTGGTAAAACGTTTCAAACCAGTGGAACTTGTTAAGGATGCTCAATGTTCCTAGAGCTGACAACTAAAGAGATACCATACACAGAGATACACCATACATCAACTGCAGCTAATAAGGAATACTGCAGCCAATCTCCTAGGTAGAACGGGTACATGACAACTTCTCGCACCATCATTCAGAGAACTGGGTTAGCTCTCCAACACTGGATACAATTCAAGGTCCTAACTAGGGCCAATGTACAAATTAGAATTTACAAAACCACCTGAAAATAACTTCCACTTCATTTGCCTCCTAAGTCCTGAGGGCAGGATTCTGTTTCTTCATAGCTATAATACTTAAATCAGTGACTTAGGTTCTATGTAGCAAATTCAGATGCCTGAACACCACTGTTTGAAACTGGAGAATATCCTACAATCTCTTAAGATTATTTTGATTTGGAATGTGTTTATTCTCATTGTAAATGTTGGTAAAAACATATATTCTTTAGCTGGTTTCAGATCGGAAAGGTTTTCATTTTTAAAATAGGAGTAATGGAGAAATGAATTTAGCCATCTGGATGAGAAATATTGTTTCACTGAATGCGAAATGTTAGAATTCAGACAGTGGTAGAAGCTGATTGCTGGTTGTGGAAATGACCATTGTTTTAAGTGATTTCCCCCCTATTTTCTACATTTGCCATTCTCTAGACAGCTCTTTATACAACATAATTTTCTGTTTAATTAAAGTGTCTTTCTTGCAGCATATGTATATGTTACTGGACAGGAAGCAGGGACATACGCTGCCAATTAGTTTTAAAAAATAGTTGGCTTGATTGGTGAATGCTATTATAAGTAGGAGTCAGAGGTTTTTTTGCTCATTACTTTATAGTCATTTCTTATAATACCCCTGTCACAAATGATGACTGTGACACTGCAGCTTGGAACATGTTCTATCCAAAAAGCCCATTTTTTTTTTTTTCCTAATTGTCACCCACTGCCCTCTGGTATCTGTTAGATCGCCGTCTCTAGTTTTGTTTGATTTTGGTACCTATCCTAAATAGTGATACAAATAAAACCAGTTTGTATTAACAAGATAGGTAGATAAGGAATGTTTGTTCTGTGCTGAGTTCACTCTTGTTCATTTAAGGAGGAAAAATTATTTCACATTCTGAAAGAATACATGTACTTTTATGAAATGATAACTATCAGAGACATCCTGGTTCTGGGTAGGTTTTATATTCAGATTCCCAAAGTCGATGCTAATGACATATATATATATATATATATAGTATGCTTTTCGGTTGAGTTGGTTGATTCTCATATGTGTCACTAAATGTGGTGGGTAGATCAGCATGATTTCTCTGTGGGTTATCTACACACACTATAACTATATGTATTTAGAAAACAATATGGTTAGTGATACAACCTCCTAGTATGAATGCAGTTACTAGCATAAAGATGCTGGTGCTAGTATCAGTTAAAATGTAGGGCCTTAATGATCTATACTGTTGTTGGAGGATTTGCAGTGTTATTGTAGCTGTATTGGTCCCATGGTATGAGAGAGGCATGGTGGGTGAGGTAGTATCTTTTATAAGACTAACTTCTTGTGCCGAGAGAGTGAGAAGTTGAAGAAGATCTCTGTGGAAGCTTGTCTCTTTCACCAACAGAAGTTGGTCCAATCATATACATCACCTTCTCTCTCTAATATGAGAGAATGTTGTTTGAGTCTTACTTGTAGATCCTTGTTCCCTGGATTAATAGAAAATGAATGCATAAAGAGGCAGCATTCTTGGCTTTCTCTGTCTGTTTGAATGAACCAGGCTACAAAAGGGTTCCTATCCATTTCTTATTGGGCAGCAAGATGTGTTGTGAGAAAGATAAATCTGGGGTGGGTTGGGGAGAGAGAACGGATGTATCTTCAGGACTTAAAGGCAGAGGACTTTTTGTGGAATTGGAGTGATGAAACAAGAAGTGTTGTAAGATTTGGCATCTCAGTTTTGCAGATGGATAAATATATAGAACAGTAATGTTTTGCGCAGCATGAGGCCATTAATGGGGTTGCCAAAAGAGAGGTTCTCTTTATAACGAAATACAGACATTTGTCTGAAAAAATATTGTAATGAAAATTTCTAAATTAGAAATGGCTCAGAGAGATGTAATTAGCTGAAGGGGAGTATGCTTACCTATCAAACCTTTTCCATTCTGTAGTTTGGCATATTGTCTTCCTGAATTTGAATACTGAAATGAACATTACTGTTGGCTTTCGACTAGGATTTTAAAGAAAACCAAATTCAGAGGGGAAACCCCCCCCCCAAAACAAAGGCAAGTATCCACCATATGCAGAATTTCCCTTTGACTTGCATAAGAACATGAGTTGAGATCATAAAAATGTAATTTTCTGCTTTAACTCCCTGTGACGAATGAAAAGTTGCTGGGTTCTTCCTTTCTTTTTTAAAGTCTCAGAAAATATATTTGAGCCTGATTCTTCCCTCAGACAAACTTGTGTGACTCCAATTACTGTATATACTTGTTCATTAGCCCGTTCGTTTATAAGCTGACCCCTCAAGATGGTTAGGTAAAAATAGCAAAAACTGTATGACCCTTCCATAAGACGACCCTATATTTCAGGGGTTGGCAAACTTTGGCTCCTGGCCATCAGGATAAGCCACTGGCAGGTCGGGACGTTTTGTTTACCTGGAGCATCTGCAGGCATGGAGCCCCTCAGCTCCCTGTGGCCGTGGTTCACCGTTCCCAGCCAATGGGAGCTGCAGGAAGTGCATTGGCTGGGAATGGCGAACTGCGGCCACAGGGAGCTGAGGGGCATCATGCCTGCAGACGCTCCAGGTCAACAAAACAACAATGTATTAGATATTCAATTCAATGATTCCATAGAGTTTAAAATCATCAAATTTTGGTGTAGGCCCATTTATAAGCCAAACCCCACTCTTCAATGCGTCACTTTTTTACCAAAAATATTCGGCTTATGAATGAGTATATACGGTAAGTCAATGGGAAGTGTGGGTAATTAGCCAAGAATCAAACTGGGGACATTTATCATTTGTATTACAGTAGCTTTGAAAGACCCAAGCCAAAACTGTGGCCCCATTGGGCTAGGTGCTATATAAACACATAGTATGAGACAATCCCTGCCCCAAAGAATTTACAATCTAATTAGATTTCCAAGAGGGTCAGAGAAAGGAAATATTATTCACGTTATAGATAGTGAAATGAGGCATGAGATTAAGTGACTTGTCTGAGCTCACACAGGAATTCTATCATAGAACAAAGGTCTCAGTCCTTATTGGTGCTCAATGACCTGGATCCAGGATAGCTAAAAGAAGACCATGGTCGACAACTCTGCTTATCTGGCACAATGGAAGTTTCTACCATAAGAGTAAAGCTCACCTATGCAGGAGATGGAGCTTTCTCGGGGCTTGGTCTGAGGCTATGGGGAAAACTTCCACAGGAACAAAGGGTCATCACAAACCTCCCCATCTTCCACTCCAACGTCAAGGCACACTTCTTTGGCCTTGCCTTCTCTAACATAAACACACAGCAACATGTACATTAAAATCCTACCTAAACAAAACACTTCACTGAATGCACTTCTCCCCCTGAGGAAAGGATGAAAAAAGAAACCACCTGTGACAGATGTTAGCCATATTGCTTAATCTGCAACTAGAATGTGACCGGATACTACAATGATGAAGGCGGTATAAGACCTGATATAGAATAGAATCAGAAATTGAGCACAGATCTCAGTCCAGGGCCTTAAGCACAAGACCAAGTTTCCTTTTCATTATTGGAAATTGTAGTAGGGATTAGTATGCTAATTGGCTCAGGTATATTTTTACTGAGGGGATAACTTACATCACTGTAAAATTCTGAATACAGGAATTCTTTTTACAACACAAGTACTCAAATACTTTGACATTTTATTCCAGGAATCCTCCTTCACACATCTATTTAAACAGGAAAGATAAATTTTGTGCAAATAATATTTGAATAAACTCAGGCACAGTATGTGGGGGATAGGGAAGGAACTGGCTGATGGTATACTGATGGTCTACCTTTTACTGTGTTAGTTCATCACCTAAAAAATACCACGAATCTCATAAAACAGAAATTCTGCTATATTTTTAATAAGTACAACCGGAGTAGGCATAGCTCTGGTTAATTCAGCTCTGGTTAATTGAAATTCAGTAATGTGCCCTGGGCTGAACAGATGCACTGGGACCTCCTAGAACATGAACTTCATCTGAAATCTCATTTTTCCAAAGGTTCAGGATATCCTGCAAGACTTCTTTGATCAGTGGAGTGATCCTGTACAGCTGAGATTTTCAAAGCCATTTAGGAGATTTTAATGCCAAATTCTCACTAATAGGGCATTATAATTAATGTGACAGCTTTGAAAGATTTTAGCCTATATCTCTCGCAGATCACAATGACAGGTCAAATCCATGTGATTTTTTTTTTTTTGGTTAAAATGGTTGGATTGCATTCTTAGAACTATATTTTTAAATGCCCAGGTTTATAAATGATATATATCTTTCCCCCATCACCTTTCATGTGATGATTGTTGTCTTAGGTTGCAAGCTCTTTGCGACAACTTCCTTCTCTCCGTATGTGTGTATACAGCACCTTGTACAATTGGGCCCTGATTTTGATTAGGCCATTGGGAACAAACTATCTTGTTCATGCTATATTAGAAATGCTCTGCCACCCTGCATCCAGGTTAACAATTTCCTAACATGAATACTCATATTTCTTTAAGAAGTTAAGTGAGTTATTCTGTTACAAAGATTACTAAGGTCCATTTAACACTCACTACCATATTTAACTGACTATATAGTAACGGGTTAAAAAGGAACTGTAGTTCTGCCATTTGCTAGAAATTAGTTTCTAGAAAGTTAAAATCTAGCATACAGGTTGTCATTTATGAATAAAAGCATACGATTTACAAAGGTTTATTAAACAGCTTAGTGTTCAGGGCTGTTAGATGGTGATAGAACAAACTATGGAGACAGTTTTTGGGATAATTGGGCCTTCATTGTGAGTTCAACTGTGACAAACTTTATAAAGTGTCACAATAACCCATAACAATAAATGTTGTTGGGAAAAATGCAATCGACTGACAGATTGAGTTAGTACAAACAAAAAGGTCTACTGACATAACTCAAGGACTATGTTAATATCATGCCAGCTGAACAAGAATAGAGTGATACCAGAAATCAATAGACCAAAACTGGTCTGATGAAAATTAGGCCATCACTCTCTTTGGTCCTCCAAAAGAGACTTTGTGCGTTAAAATCAGGAAGGGTTAATGTGACATGGGCTGACTGAAAGAAGAGAAAGAAACAAGCTTCACCATCATGGCTGGCCACCCCCACTGTCTCCTGGGACCCTGAACTACTTCACCCTGATGCTGAGAGAAACCAGACTGGACCAGAGAGAGGGACCCTGATGACATTGCCACCTCCACTGGTTCCAGCTGAATTCCAACCGTCACCTGGGATGTGAGATTCTGTTATTTCCACATACACAGACACCCCCCGCCCTCAATGTGTTCTATTCCTTCCCCACCTTATTTCTTTTCTTTTCCATCCCTTTCCTTTTGCCTTCTAGCTAATAAGAGTCTGGTGTAGCTGTCCAAGACTGTATTTTGCAACACTGCTGTAAGCATGTTAAACAGAAAGGCAGCTAAAAGTAATGCCCTAAACAGCCCAATACTGGTGCAAATTTGCCAGGTCTACAGTAACTGATAAAACTGTGTGCTGTGCCTGTGTTTTTCAGCAATGAAGTTGTGAGATGACAATCAATGCCTGAGATGGAAGCTTTCCCCTCCCTTTTTGTGTGGTGTCTTGTCTTTTAAAAAAAAGGAACTGGACTTCAACAATGACAGCAATAACAACACCTCCAGCCCATCTCAACTAATTTCCTCTCTTTTCCCTAAAAAGGACAGTGACGATTAGATATTGTCAAACAACGTGATTTTTTTCCTTCTAAAGACTCTCTACAGCTAAAGGGTAAAAGAGCGGGGGATCACATTTCAAATGTGTTAACTGTTTTCCTTCTTTTCTGTATCTTTAATACAGAGTTAAAAGATTTTTAATAGTATGTGTGACATGGTACTAAGCAGGCTGAAGTCTCTGAATACTAAATCCTGAATGTTGGACAGTTACAGGGTCATATTAACACTTTTGACTCTTGGGCCCATGTGTTCCTTCTAAACTAATTAATATAACAACTATCCACAGGAGAAGTACACAAGGGTTAGCAGCAGTGGAAGCAAAACTGGCCATTCTAAGTTCTCACTTTCAGAGGCCACGTATAAAGGTAAGAAAATACTTTAGTGTTAATAATTAACAGATAAGTAATTTGCCAATAACCAAGAACCAATTAATTGACAACCAGAACTGAGAGATTATAGCACTTGCAGTCCACAGGGACCTTCTGAGTTACAGGCTGACAACGAATGCTGAGAAGAGAAGTGGCTTATATGCCCTCTCTTACCCAAGAACAGAGTGAGCTTATGGGGTAACCGGTTGTGGATCTAAATTGCCTTTGAGAAGGAGCCATGTAGAGAAGCAGCTGGAGAGAAAATGGACTCATGAAAAAGGGAGGTTTTTGTTTTTGCTTATGGTGGGTTTTTTTTAACTGTTGGTTGATCAGATGAGAGAGTGGAACCCCCTGAGCAAGTGGAGGACAAACCCTGGACAAGGAGGTAGAGAGAGGCTTAGATAATGGAACCAGGCACTCACTTCCTTTTCTCAAGGCCTGAGGCTGGGTCTTCCAGCAGCAGGTGGGAAGAAGTGCCCCTCCTTTCTCCTGGATTGAAGGTCTGAAAACATACAGATCATTGGGAGAGAGTTGGGGTCATGAAGTGCTCTGGACTCTGACTGGACTTTGGGTTTTGTTTTGAACGTTCATTATGACAGAAGGCGAGATGTTTTGGTTTAGTGGAAGGACTAAACCATTTACAGTAAGGGCAAAAATGAGCCAGAGGCCCCATTTGCATGAAGTAAGATAAGATCTCCGTTATAGGGATGAAATCTTGGAAAGGTTCTCCTTGTGAAGTTTCCTCCAAGTGCCTCTGTTGGGAGCCAGGGTTTATTTTGGGAACACACTAGAAGCCAAGAGCCATCTGTATAAAGACCCTGTGCTTCCACAGCAACTGTGCAGGTTATTGAACCTCACTCTGGATCTAGTAACTGCTTCCATCCATTGCTGCCCCTGGAAACTCTAATTACTGACTGTTTATTAAAATAAGAGAGTGGCTGAAATTATAAAACTTATTTTCTTACCAGTTGGGCTTCCACCATACACGAGAGCTCTGCATCAAAGTTAATGCAGTAGAAGTATCACTGATTGTCAGAAGTATGCCTGTCTTTGTAACATCCCAGCCTTTCCCAAAAAGTAGAGCTCCAATTTCTAAAGGCTGCATACAGTGAAAAGACAAGGGGGAATGGTGATTCCCCCTACTACTGGGGCAGAGACAGATCTGCATTTGTGTTTGTGGGCTTCTTTCTGTGTGCATGTATAGGTGCTCTAATATTTTAGATTGTATGTGTTTTCCGTGCATGTGTGTGCTCATGTGTATGAGTGGTGCTAAAATATAACTGAAGCCTTGCCTAACTGTCCAGTCATTTATTTCCCAATCTCCAGAAAAGACTCATTTTCACCATTCTGTTCTTAACTGGAAGGGACAGTATACACACCAGTCATGATCAGGGTCAGAAACTGTCAGCACCTGTAGAAGTAGCTTCATTTGGATGACAAGTTGTCATGCTTACACCTTTAGGAACATCAATCATTCTATATTCTAACAAACAAGATTTGTTATTGTTTAGTAACAATATTCCCAGCTGTCTTGTAATGTTGGCTGTGTACATGTTGGAAAGAGGGAGGGAAAAATCAAATACATGACAGCAATTTTGATCAAGACAGACCATGCTTTTCATTTCAGAAACCAGTATGCAATGATTTTTCTCATAATGACAATGGGTCATTTTCATTGCAACATATAGAATACTCCCACCCGTGTGGCTGCTAGATTTTTTGTACATATAAGTTTTAAACTATAGTTTGGTGGAAAAGCTGATTGAAGTAGCAAAAGAAACATCATTCTTATTTCTGGTTAGTTCTCCCTTTTCTCCCCTGAGCAATCTGTGTTTGCTGTGTGGGGAAAAGACAAGTATTTTTGCCGACATCTCTTTATATTTTTCCTATAGAGCCAAAGCGCTAGATACAAACTTCCTTTCTGAAAACAGACTATGTAAAAATGCACCTTTTCACTCAATAGACCTGTCACTGGCTATATTAGAAGCCATAGCTGTTTTTCCTTACTAAAAAAAAATTGTATTGTTTTACTCTTTTTAGCCCTGCAGAACTAATGCAGCTAATGTGAGGTGTGACAGGGTCAGACCAGATGGCTACAGGAGAGTGTAGGAAGGATGGTAATGCCCCAGGATAAGCAGGTCCCTCTTCCCCGAGTAACTGAGCAGGGGTTACTCCAGGTTAATTAGGACACCTGGAGCCAATTAAGAACCTGCCAGAATGGGTAAAAAGCCTTTCCCCCAGCCAGTCAGGGTGGCTGATCAGTGTTGTGAAAGTGAGCTGTTGGAGAGCTGAGTGGTGGGGAAGCTGACAAAGACCAGGGAAAACCCTGAAGGTATAGAGATTGGGGAGAAACTCTACCCTAAACAAGAGCTAAGGACCCTTCCAGGTCCAGGGACCTGAAGAAAAGATCTGCCAGAGGGGAGAGACTGAACCATGCATTTGGTGTGGTGCTGCCATGCCCGAAAAGGTTACCAGAGACTGGCGGCTCTCCCTCCCCTTACAGGAAGGTTGAGAGGAACCCTGCCCAAGCAAAGTGGGGACAATAAGCCAAGGGCTGTGGGGAAGTAACCCAGGGAAGCTAGCAGCTTTCCTGGAAACTGGCAGTGTGAGGCTGCTACTTGTAGGGTCCCTAGGTTGGGGCCTGGAATAGAGAGCAGGACTGCCCCCTCCCCCTTTCCTCTCACTGGATGTCCACTGAGGTGTTCAAAAGCCCCAGTGAAGCAGTGAGGGCTTAGCAGGCCCAGAAATGGAAAGGCTGCTTGGAGACAGAATTTCCCCACCCACTATAAATGGGTGTGGAGGGGAATTCAAAGAGATGAGAGGCTATCCTGACCCACCGTTAGAAGGAAGCACGGGACCCACTGGGGAGGCGGAGAAGAAGCCCTGCTATGGAGGGCAAGGTGGATTCTCTTCTGTCTTGGATATAGTCAGTAGAATTGTTAATTAAGTTCTGATTGTACAATATTTATTGCTGGCAATAGATGAGCTAAAAAGAACCCATTCTGAGACTCAGACTCTAGGCAGAATTTGCAGGCCTTTTGGTTAAAAAATAAAACATTGTGAACTGATCATATTTGACCTAGAATTATTGAGAAACAATAAACAGGGAATTCCCCACAATACCATTTCTATGATAACTTTCCAACACAGAAGAACACTTTAAGGAAAAGTCAAATTAAGACACAAGCTTTTTGAGTTATAACCATCTCTCATTTTTTTCCAGGCATCCCAATTAAGTTTCTTTAAGTACAACTGGTATGAAGGGGTACAAACTCCCACAGAAACCAAGGGCCATCACAAACCTCATCATCACACATCTCACCAAATTCTGCTGCAGGTGCAAGGTTTACAATGCATATCTTTGATGTTGCCTTCTCTTCCATAAAAGCATGTACATTTAAAAAAAATAACTGCAAATCCACTTCACTCACAATTCCTCCCTGAGGAGAGGATGTGAGATCAAACGAACCACATGTGACAGATGTCATGTTGCTTAATGCACTATTTGAAGACACTCAGATATTAGTGTGATGAGGATGAAATAAGAGCCTGTTATAAAATTGAATTAAGTACAATACCAAAGATGTACCAAAAGGATCCAGGATGGAAATTTTCTTTATGAATGCTGTGCCATATGTGAATCAGCTTGTATAGCAAAAGTCTCAACAGCATTTGTAAAACCTTGTATTAATCCTTTTATCTTTTTTTTGGAAACTGATAAATAGGAATTTGCTGTGGACTAACTGTAGTTTATTTCACACTTGACCCCTTCAATAAACCTAGATGTTAGGACAGCAGCTGTTCCTGTAACTTTTGCATGTCATCTCTACTCAGAAATGGCTTTCTACTTCTTCAGGCTCCCAAAATGTAATGAGCTAGGTTCCATCCAGCTGGCACTCCCTAAATCCATCAGAACATGAAAGATTGTTTTAGCCATCTGAAAAATGACTAGATCTGGTGATAATTTAGCAACCATGCAATTAAGAAAATCATGTCCCAACTCATCCAGATATTGGACAAACAATGATATGTGAGCTAATGTTCAATCCTGTGTTGTTTGCCCAACACTGGATTTATTGTTAATCAAAATAAAACCAGAAAAGGACTTGCAGTGGGTTTTTCAGCTTTGATAGGAAGTTGGCTCTGATGTGCTACAAATTGCCACCTGTTTTCCGAAGTTATTGCCAATGGCTAAGAGAGAAGCTTTTGAAATGGCATATAGTGAGCTGTGAACCATGGTCTAGCTTTTTAGGCTCATGAATAACTTTATTTCTTGTGCTAAAATCTCTGGACAGATGCCCAATACACCGCTAAGTGTGCTACAATGCTATATGTATTAATTAAACAGATATTTTTCATATGCTTTTAAAAAGCTTGAAAAACAGAGAGGGGGAGAAAAAAATTGAAGCATAGAGCTAGTGATGCATCACTCATAAATGTGATGTGAGCACATTGGGCATGTTTCCCATCTTATTTTAAAAATCAGAGGAAAGATGATATATCCTGCAAGAAAAAACAAACAAACAAAACCCTTTAAAGTATAAGCAAAATTTACAACAACTCTGTCACCATCTGTTTATATGAATAAAGAGGATGTTACATCTGTAGGTATGCAATGTGATCATCTCTATCATGAGCCTCCAAATACAGGCGAAAATAGTTTTCATTTCTGATTTCATGTTCTGTAGCAATAGCAGCACCAATTGGTTCAACTGCCTTATGAATATCCTATCTAAAAAGAGATTGAGATTAAACCTAAACCAGAACTAGAGCTGGTTGGAAAAGGCTACAGATTTTTTCATGTTTTTCCCCTTTTTTGATCAAAACTCTAAGAAATTTAATCAATTATAAATTGCAAAATTTTGCACCCTGCTATAGTTGTACTTCACCCATGGTATCCTATGGTTTTATGAAATAAAATTAGGTGATCTTAACAATAATAATAGTCATACCATATCCTGCTGTGGAAAGTCCCAAGTGCTTCATTCTGTTCTTCACAAGTTCAGCAAGTTCCTGTCTTTCTGACCTCTTGTAAAGGCTCATCCGCTGCTGACTTATTTTCTCCGCTGTTTTGCCGGAGTGCTTTGGCACTTTTCTGCTCAGCCGTCGGGCCCACTGCATGCTCTTCCGTCGTAATAAGGGATGATCTGACTGATCGCTGGATGTGGAGTTACGATGGTTATTGCGGTTGTTTATTTGTTCTTTGGTGTCTTTGGTGTCTTCCCATTCTTCGACACTAATAGAAATTTGAGACTTCAAAGGGAAAATCACATAAGAAATTAGGGGATTCGGGAAATAGATTTGTCAAAGAAATCATCAGAGACCTTGTCTCCTTCTTCGGCTCCAATTCAGCAATGCAGTTAAGCACATGCTTAAGTCACACTCAAGTCAATAGTGTTAAGACCATATTAACGTTCAGCATGGCCTGTGGAAGAGGCCGTCTTTTTCTCTATTTGCCTTTGGAACTGCATTATGTAAACTGCGTGTGGCTTGATATAAATATGATCCTACATTCCCCAACAGCAAGAGAAGATAAGCGTTAGTTAGTACTTCTTGTCATTCTGTTTCTAAACATGAGGCTTCTATGCCTATTTCTAATAGGAATTCAATGCCATTCTGTTTCTTAGAAGCCAGGCATAAAACTATTTGAACTCAAATCAATCAATCTATTTAGTTTTACAAAGAGAAGATTAAGAGGTGACTTGATAACTCTGTATAAGTATCTATATAGGGAAAATGTTTAATAATGAGCTCTTCAATCTAGCAGATAAAGGCATAACACAATCCAATCACTGGAAGTTGTACCTAGACAAATTCAGCCTGGAAATAAGGCATAATTTTTAAACCATGAATGTAATTAACCATTGGAACAATTTACCCAGAGTCCTGGTGGATTCTCCATCACTGACCATTTTAAAATCAAGATTGGATGTTTTTCTAAAAGATCTGCTCTAGGAAATATTTAGAATAAGTTCTATGGTCTGTTATACAGGAGGTCAGACAAGATGATCACGATGGTCCCTCTTGGTCTTGGAATCTATGAACACTAGCTCAATGAACTCAATGGAATGTGTCTTGCCTGTTGAAGAGAGACTTCTGCACTTCCTCACTGAGTGCCTTTTTATATGCTCTTAATTGCTCAAAATGTGCAGGCCTTTAGCAGGGATAAATTGGTGAAGTATGAAAGATTCATATAAAAAACATAACTCTCTGGCTGAAAGATTTTAACAAGCATGCTGTTTAATACACCACAGAAAAAAGGATGACAATAGGAAAGCTATATTTTTCTCATGCGTTGTTGTTGTTGTAGTGTCAGTCCCTGGATATTAGAGACACAAGGTGGCTGAGGTAATATCTTTTAATGGACCAACTTCTGTTGGTGAGAGAAACAAGCTTTTGAGCTTATGCTTTTGTGCATAAGTATTAAGTATATGTCAAATATACTTCCTATAATTTGACATAGATGTTTATGACTTTTATGGAAATGCTTGTTCATTTGTGTTGAAGACTGTTACAATATTTAATTATAGGAGAGCCTTTGCACATGTTAAGGGAAATGACATGAGACCCTCGACTGCCCAGAACTGCTCTAACATTCTAATTTCACACATTGATTCTAAGCTCTTTTTGTCCTCTTTCCATAACTGGTCAGGGTTACTTTCATTAGGGTCAACACTAGGGAAAGGGAGACAAATAACAAACACTTACTTGTGAAGCCATTTCTCGTGACTGACAAAGGGAGGAAAAAAGAAAACACAAACAGTTTAAACAACAGTGGGCAAACAGGAACAAACATGGACCATTTAATAGCGGGCACAAATAATAAATATGGGCTGATGCTTGCTTTATTCTGAATGGAAATTTGGATTAAATTAAAGTTCTGTCATTTGAACAGATCAGTTAATGACTGTGCATGCATTGTGCTTTTTTATCTGACTCACTGGAAATTTATTTGATGAAACTATCAATATATCTTGCATTAAATCATAATAATTGTAATAACATAGAAGTGAAATGAAGTACAGATTGTAATGCAGACAAAAGGTTGAAGGGGGAAGTAGTGTTCAACACACTAGTTATGTTCATTTTTCTTGTATTTCCTACTGGCAGTGGTCATTACCTCAAGTTTATCAAAAGCTATTGCTCCTATCTCATACATACTGTATTTGTATAAATATGCGTGTTTAGTGCCTTGCTAGATAATGTCATTATATCATCACATCCCTTTTCTCTTAAAAAACAAACTGTAGTTCAGGTCATTTTAGCAAAGAACATACTTTTTGTGTGTGAAGAATTTTGTAAATAAAACTTTCTAAGAACAAGAATATTACATGGCAATCTGAACAATTTAACTTAAAAATACTATCATAACACAATGATTGTTGTATGGCAGGGACCATAATATCTATGTTGGCAAACTGAATGAAGGAAACATTTATCACACAAATGTTTATCAGGCTATTTATCTGATGTTGTTTACTTCTATCTAATTTACAAAGATATTAAACAGCATTGGTCCTTAGACTGATTCATTATTGTTTGTTACTAGAGTCAGAAGTTCTCTTTAATTGTAGTGTAGTGTTGTATAACTATATAGTTTTAGAATTATATTCCTGGTCCACTATTTTATCATCCATATTTTTATCTAAGCAGAATTGTTCATTTTTTTCCAATAGATATAGTCATCTGCACATTGAATTTAACAATATTAGCTCTTTCTGGGAAAACAACAGCAAAAACATAGGGGAAGGGTAAAAGGGAAAAAGTAGAACAAATAATGCTCTATACATATGTAAAGTAGGTGTTAATCTCAAATTTATCAAAAGCTATTGCTCCTAAATTCATTTCACAGCTGCCTCTCCTTTACACAGATGCAGCTTCCTAGCTAGATAATAGGAAAGGGTTCACCCTTTTGTTTGTTTGCTGATTTCACATACATTTTTGAAAGCATATATGTGAAAAGGCTGCTGACACTGAATTCTTCACACTAGGTTTGGTGTTCAGGCTACAACCATTATTGATCTCAGTAATCAGTCACTATCAGAATCCTACTGTTTTTAATTGATTGTCATATGTTACTTTAGTTTATGCATACCATTAGTTGTACATATGTGGCACCATAATACCCTGTGCTCAGTTGTTATGAGTTCTTCTGTTCTTATGACTTCTACCATGATTTTGCTTTTAAGAGTTCAGTGGAGTAGGAAAGAATGACATGTCCTCTGTTTTGTAAAATCCTGACTGATTTTTCTCATGTCAGCAATAATACTGCCTATGTTCTTCCCCAAGGGATGATTTTGATAGATGGTACCACTGATGCTGAGCTGAGAAGAATCAGCTACAAATTCTGTAGTAGTACTGTTGACTAGTTCAAGTATGGTTGGAAAATAAAAGGAATCTGGAGAGCTAGTGACAGTCCAAAAGGAGAGACTGCAGCAAGCTTTATTTTGTGCAGACATCTTTCATGTCATTGAACATTTATTTTATTTTATTTCATTTCAGAATGGGAATCCTCAAGCTCCCAAGAAAAAATATCACTTCATAGTGCATTAGAAATAATCTATTTTAAGAGTTTATTTAATGACTTGCATTTTGTCAATATATGTATGTTTTTGCAAGGAGGTGGGGTTGGAGATAGAATGAATTGGTTGTGCTGTAGAATCAGTAGATTGTGTCCTAGAAAGAGCAGTTTTACAGGCAACAGGGAAGCTGACATACTGCATTTTACTTTAAAGCTAAACTCCCCTGGAGCTGTCTTTGATCCATTGTTCAAGATATTCAGCCATCAGGGATGAGATTGATATTCACTTAAAATCAAAAGTCTTTTTAGGGAGGAGTATCCTGATCAGTGGAACTGGAGTCAGACGGCCATTGTTCACTGGGGGGACTGTTACTGATGGGGGCACCAGCGGAATGGGGAACATGGGGAGTTAGTCTGGAAGCAATTCTGCCACATGAACAGAGCAGTGTGCAAGATATAATACAATTTTACTTACTCAGCTTAACCTGCATCCAGTTTCATTCTTTGTGAATGAAACGTGGTGGCAGCATCAGAGTTGTGAGCTCTCCACAGTGGAGCAGCTGGTAGTGTGAGCCATGGAACTCTATCTGAAGCCTCTCGGAGCCCTGGATTTTGCAAATACAAAACCTAGCCCAGTGATGGATCTGGTGAAAGGAGACATTCCAGTTGTACACAGACCTGGTCATGCAGGAGGACAAGAGCAGCAGGAAAGTATAACTGTTACTATACTTTACTGGGGAGCAAGGCAGAGAGGCCTGCACTATGCTGAAGCTCACCACTGCTTTAAGTCTCTCAGTAGTCCTAGGAGTCCTGGGGAAATATCGCTCCCCGAAGCAGAATGAAAATGTGGAGTGATGCAGATTTTTCACAATCCAAAGGGTAGACCCTGGTGTTACTGCCTTATGCACACAGGCTGCTACATGCTGTGACATTGGCAGGCCAAGTGCCAGTTCATGCCCAGGTCCCCAGGTCTCAAATGGACATTAACAAATACATAGATAGAATCTGTCTGGATCACTTGTAAGTTAATGTTAATAAAG
Source organism: Chrysemys picta bellii (assembly GCF_011386835.1). Classification (NCBI taxonomy): domain Eukaryota; kingdom Metazoa; phylum Chordata; order Testudines; family Emydidae; genus Chrysemys; species Chrysemys picta. The sequence goes on along the minus strand of NC_088798.1, from coordinate 45,938,274 downwards.
TATATATTAGAATTATAAGAACATGCTAAGTGTTTAGACTATCAAATGCTTGTGAGTTCCTCATGCAGTAATATTACTTGTAATATCTGTGTCCCATAGTGTAATATTTGAGTGGTTGTACTGAGTGCCTCGGTGACCATTTGAATGGCCGTATAGGAGAGGGACATTCATTAGTATGAAGAGCAGCTCATCTACAGAAATTGTTACACACCTCCTGAGAGAGGAGACCCATGGCAGACTATAAGTGGATTTTACAGCTGGAAACTCCATAAATCTGGATTGAGGAACCATCAACAAAAGGATTTACGACTCTTATTATTGTTCTGCTCTCCTCCCTCTGAAGATGAATCATGCATGTGGACTCTTCCCATCAGCTCAGTATGCAGCTCAGAGCACATGGCAGGAGGGGGATAAAAACTCTGAATCAAAAGAACTGGGTATCTCTATGCTGTTTGGACTTGGGAGAGTGGGGGAGCAGGAAGGTGTTTCCAGGAATAAACAAGAGATCCCCTGCTGCTTGGCCTCGGTTAGTCCTAAAGGTTAAACTGATTAGAGAAGCCTATCTTATATTTTGAAACTGCAGATTGTAACTCGTTAGGGTGTCTGCTTGCTTGCTTTAACCTTGTATATAAGTCTCTAATTTCCTTTCCCTATCTAATAAATCTTCATACACAGTAGAATCTCAGAGTTACAAACACCAGAGTTATGAACTGACTGGTCAACTGCATACCTCATTTTGAATTGGAAGTAGGCAATCAGGAAGCAGCAGAGACCCCTCCTCCATCGCATAACCTCTGAATAATGGTAAGGTGGAATCAGTTGTGAGAATAGCGAAGACACTGTTACACAAGGCTGCTTCCTCTGGGTCAGACCTCTTGTTAGCATTTTTGGTACACAGGAGTACCTCATCACAAGGGTGCAGGGCCGGCTCCAGGCACCAGCGCAGCAAGCAGGTGCTTGGGGCAGCCAACGGTAAGGGGCAGCACATCCGGGTCTTTGGTGGCAATTCAGCGGCGGGTCCCTCAGTCTGTCTTGGAGCAAAGGACCTGCCACCGAAGTGCCGCCGAATAATGAAGCAGCATCACTAGAGTTGCCGTCGAAGTGCTGCCGATCGCAGTTGGTTTGTTTGTTTGTTCACTGCTTGGGGCAGCAAAAATGCTGGAGCCGGCCCTGCAAGGGTGCCAAAACAGTCTAGTGCAGGCATGGGTGGGACACATGACCAAAACACTGCTACTGATGAGAGGAGACCTGTTGCAGCCAGAAGGATGGAGATACTGTGGAGAGTAGGAGCAATCAGGGAAAGGAGGCACAACGGGCATATGACAGGTCAGTCAAGGACCTAATGTCCCTGGTGCCACAAATGCCTGTGAGAATCCAACCATGCAAGAGACACCAGAAGGTGTGGACTAAAAGAGTTGTGAAGGGTAGGGTGGCACTCGGGTTATACAGGGTGACTGCACAAGAAGGACAAGTGAGCTGAAGGAACAGGAGGCATGATACAGCAGACACAATATTCAGAGAGCCTACAGAGAGATAGTGATCATCACAGAACTCAGAGACAGAGAACCATCCAGAAGCCAACCCAGAACCATCCAGAAGCAAGGAGGAAACTCCACAGAAAGATAGTTTGCTAGACTCAGACAGGTGACAGGGGGACAGAGGGATCATTCCCAGTGTGATTACCTGTTGAGGAGACCAAGCTATCCCAAAAGCTCTGTGATAAAATTGAGACTCCAACTTGGCTACATAATAACAACCTCTAGCCAAAGGGACATGGTTGGAGGGAATCTGGGTGTCAATTATTTGTTTTTAATGTGTATATTAAAATTCTTGTAAAAAAAAAAGAAGTTGTATCAAGAGGGCCAGTGTTACCTGGGGGGACTGCTATTGACAGGACAGCAGTGGAACAGGGAGTCAGGCTCTAAGCAACTCTGCTACATGGACAGAAAGTGCATTGGGTTTAATTAAGTTTCACTTAATCAACTTAGCCTGTATTCAGCTTCACCTTTTGTGAATGAAACAAGTGAAGCTAGGGCAGCAGCAAAGAAAAGAGAAGTCTTTGTTTAAGATTGAAAAATATTCATCCCACCACACTAACAGATCCAAGCTCTTTTAGCCAGCTGTCCTTGATATATAGTCAGCTTTTCTGGTCTCTCAATGAGTACTCCTGGGTAGGTAGTAAATTGTTTCTCTGTTTTTAGATGAGACAGACATTTTTGATAGGAGGGGAAGAATTAAGATGAATGAATCTTTACGTACATGAAAAACTGAGGAAGTATTTTAAAAGAAAATAAAAAAATTAGCTGGATTGTTACCTGCATTGACAATTGCTCTCTTATATAGACCACAGCTATTATGGCATTGAGCAATGTTGTGTGAAAGCTTCCAATACTGTCAGAGACTCCACATAGTATTATTTATAAAAATAAATATTGTTTATAAAAATCTAAGGGAACAACAGTGATGCTATCATCTGTTTCTAAATTACGGGCATACAACAAAGAAGAAGAAGCTACAGAACGAGCTACTTGTAGATACGTTTCATGCTCCTCTGACTATAAAATGACTTCAATATTTTACATTGTGAAAGGTTTTAGTTCATTATGTCAGTGAGATTTAGTTGGTAAAGATTTCACCTGTACAACAGAATCCTAGGTTCCAAAATTCTACCACAGGATTAGGGCTAATGCCTACTGCTGACATGATAGGGTACGTCTTCACTTACCGAGGGTCCGGCGGCAGGCAATCGATCCCAGATCGATCCCGGAAGTGCTCGCCGTCGACGCCGGTACTCCAGCTTGGCGAGAGGAGTACACGGCATCGACGGGGGAGCCTCCCTGCCGCGTCTGGACCCGCGGTAAGTTCGGACTAAGGTACTTTGAATTCAGCTACGTTATTAACGTAGCTGAATTCAAAGTACCTTAGTCCGAAGTGGGGGGTTAGTGGGGACCAGGCCATAGTGTATAGTGTACATAACATAAGAACATAAGAACGGTTGTACCAGGTCAGACCAAAGGTCCATCCAGCCCAGTATCCTGTCTACCCACAGTGGCCAATGCCAGGTGCCCCAGAGGGAGTGGACCAACAGGCAATGATCAAGCGATCTCTCTCCTGCCATCCATCTCCATCCTCTGACAAACAGAGGCTAGGGACACCATTCCTTACCCATCCTGGCTAATAGCCATTAATGGACTTAACCACCATGAATTTATCCAGTTCTCTTTTAAACGCTGTTATAGTGCTAGTCTTCACAACTCCTCAGGTAAGGAGTTCCACAAGTTGACTGTGCACTGCGTGAAGAAGAACTTCCTTGTATTTGTTTTAAACCTGCTGCCTATTAATTTCATTTGGTGACCCCTAGTTCTTGTATTATGGGAATAAGTAAATAACTTTTCCTTATCCACATCACTCATGATTTTATATACCTCTATCATATCCCCCCTTAGTCTCCTCTTTTCCAAGCTGAAGAGTCCTAGCCTCTTTAATCTCTCCTCATATGGGACCCGTTCCAAACCCCTAATCATTTTAGTTGCCCTTTTCTGAACCTTTTCTAGTGCCAGTATATCTTTTTTTAGATGAGGAGACAAGATCTGTACGCAGTATTCGAGATGTGGACGTACCATCAATTTATATAAGGGCAATAATATATTCTCAGTCTTATTCTCTATCCCTGTTTTTAATGATCTCTAACATCCTGTTTGCTTTTTTGACCGCCTCTGCACGCTGCGCAGACATCTTCAAAGAACTATCCACGATGACTCCAAGATCTTTTTCCTAACTTGTTGTAGCTAAATTAGCCCCCATCATATTGTATGTATAGTTGGGGCTATTTTTTACGATGTGCATTACTTTACATTTATCCACATTAAATTTCATTTGCCATTTTGTTGCCCAATCACTTAGTTTTGTGTGTAGTGGAATGCTGAATTTTGAGAACTCTTGGCAACAACTTAGTAGTATAGGTTAGCTCCCATCTCTCAATTAAACACATTTGAGTGTCCAAGGCTGTATGAACTATTTATCATATAATTGCTTCTGAATTCACCCATACTATCTCTGCATTAGTGATGCACTGGAGTAGAAAGATGATAATTTAAACCAAACACAGTTCTACAAGAATACCATACTACAGGACATGAATTAGAACTGCTTCATCGAAAGTGTCATAAAGGACATGAAATCACTGCAAATGAGTGGCCACTGGATTGAGACAATGTAATCACATCCATAATTTCATGAATGGGCTTTAGCACAACAGACTGATGACTAGAAAAATGGAAGTATATGTTCATGGATGTTTTGATGAAGTTTCATTTCCAACTTTGTTACAATTTGTTTGGACAGATTTTTTTCTGAACACCTCTAATAACCCAGGTGTTTCATTCATGTAACAACGATCCTCCCACCTGTGCACATTGGTGTTTGGGAGCTAAGAACAATAGGGCAAGGTGTTCATACAGCAGTAATATCCCTGGTAAGCTGAGTGCTTTACACAGAAATAAAAGAGCTGTTTGGTTTCAGATTGGTCCTCTATAGTCTAACATCTTGTGACAGGAGGTTACTTTGTGGTGCTGTAGTGGGGTGGCCACCCGCTCCTGCCCCAAAGGGCTTAAAACAGCCCTGGGAGAGGGCTGTGGTAGGGGAAAACCTGGGCTGATTGGGGAAGTAGCCACAGGTGGGCCATGCCCCAATCAGGCCGCAGCTGGCCCTATAAAGAGGCTGTGGGCCAGGAGCACAGGTAGTCTCTCTCTAGGCACAAAGAGAGAAAGGCCTGGCTGCCTGAGACTTGAGTAAGGTACCGAAGTAGAGCAGTGCTGGGAAATATGGCAAGGGAGCTGGGGAGCTCCCACCTGGAAAACCCCCAGGCTACAGGCCTAGCCAAAGGCTTGAAAAGTTACTGTGGTTGCAGAGGTGCAGCCCAGGGGTAGGTGGAGGCAGCAGGTTCAAACCCCCTTGCCGATGATGAGTGATATGGACTGCAGTCTGCCCCAGGGCCCGGTGGCTAGATGAAGACTGGCAGTGAACACTGAGGCAAGGTGGGGATAGAGAGTGGGGATTCCCCTGGGAGGGAAGCCCAGAGAGTGGGGGTACTGCCAGGGGGCAGCACCCAGGGGAGAGGGGCACCGGGGTCTGGGAGGGACACGGGGCCAGTGACAAGCAGGACATTGGCCTGCAGAGGGTGCTCCAATGACTGGAACGCTAATTCCCCAGGAGACCAGAAGTAGGTGCCGCAGGGGTGAGCGGTGCATCACTACAGGTGCGTATTAGCTTTCAGTTTATTGGATTCTTCCATTATTGCTGTAGAAAAGCTATTGACTAGGACTCAATTCTGCAAGTTGCTCAGCAACCTGAGCTCTTATCACTTTTGAGAGTTGCTCAGCACTTTTCCAGATTAAACTCTTGATGTGCCCAAAGCCACTGGTTTGGACTAAAAACTGAAAAGGAGAGGAAAAGCTGTTAACATGAAGTGCCACAACACCCTTAATTGCGGAACCACAACAGTACCACCACAACAGATATGGTATACTAAATTTAATGAATAGTTGCAATAAAGCTCAAAGACTTAAATAAACCGGGGAGCACTGCATTGAAGAGGTCATTACTCTTTCTAGTATAAAACCCTACTTGTAAAAGTCTACATCTGGGTAACAGAAAATACTACCAGGGAAAGTTTGTTATACTAGTGATTCCAGAATTCCCGCAGCAATAGCTGGACTCATGTGGACAAAATTTTCAAACTTGGAAGATTAATTCTAGATACCCAAATCCATATTTAGACATGTCAATAGATGGTCTAATTTCCCAAAGGTTCTGAGCTCCCACAATTCTCATTGATGTCAATTTGTTTAGCAGCTTTGAAAATCAGGCTACTGTCTTTTATTTATTCATTTGAATGTGTAAAACAAGAGGCACTTGTTAAATATTCTTTCTATCTCTGAGAAACTCTACTGGATGTATTGTGTTTAAGTAGCCATAACTAAGGCTGCGAGTTTGTCATGGAGGTCACAGATTCCATGATTTTCTGTGACCTCAGTGACTTCTGCAGTGGCTGGCCAATGAGAGCTGTGAAGCCGGTGCTCTGGGCGGAGGCAGCGCGCAGAGCTGCCTGGCCACTTTCTGCCTAGCAGCTGAGCGAGGGGGATGTCGCCACTTCCACGAAGCCCTCCAGTTAAGCACCACCAAGAGCCCACCTCACCCTGTCCCATGTCCCAACCTCCTGCCCCCTCCCATACCCAAACTCTGCTGCTGCTCGGGGGAGGAGGCGTGGAGCCAAGTAGGGAACCTGGCAGCCCTGGCAACCTCCCCAGCACCAGTGGGGGTCCCGGACCGCACGCCACTGCCCGCGCCCACCCAGCACCATTCACTGCTAAATGAAAAGAATAAATTTACTATCGAGTGGCATGATTGCTTGAAATAGTACAGTAGGTTACACCTGTGGTATTATATTACATTCCATCTTTCATTAAAAAAATATTGACTAGAGTCAATAAACTACTGTATGACCTCTGTAACTGTGTATAGTCATTGCACTACCAGTATCTTAATATATTACTATGTGGTTTGGGTTATCCAAACAAGAAATTGGTATATTAAAGCAGGCAAACCTCAGATGTTGTAAGTTTTTGTGATTCAGTTCTATAGATTCCAATAGGAATATCTCCTGTTGAAGAACAAAGTTTCTGATATAGTCTGGCATATGTCCTAATCCATAGGTCATCTTCTGTGATTTTCATCTGGAAAAATAACAGCAGAATTAAGGTTCTAATTCTATAATATTTTGCTCTTTCCCTTTGTGATGTGTGTGACATTGCACCCCATAAGGCTTAATAGAAATATGCTTATGAATGTATCTATGATATAACTGGAATACATTTTATATGACATATGCCATGTGACATATCTATGTAAAGGTTATGAACTACTGAATATATTCATTCTATTTGTATGCTTGTATCTTTTTTGTGTTCAAAGTTATGAATATTGGCTGTGTACTTGCTTGATTTCTAAGTAGCCTTACTAAAGCATTTGGTCAGCTTCTTGAGAAAGGAATGTGCAAATTAAGTGCCCAATCAAGAAACACTTAAAGGACAATGAATCTTGGAAGGCTCCAATCCACATAAGAAGTCTACCTGAGGACCCTCAGGGTAGCATGTAAACAATGGTTGCTTGTAAAAACTGAGTCATGCATGGACATGTGACTTGCCCATATGACTCCAAAACTCCATCTAAGAGCTGGACTTTGCATAGGAGAGAGGTGGGGGTCTCCACCCACAAGAGAAAGTCTATTTAAATCCCTGGGAGACTCCTCTATTTGGTCTTCAGCTGGCTAAAGAGAGAGCCTCTCCACCCTCAAGGATATCTGAAAGAAACTGGAGCAAAGGACAGTAACTACAGGGGGTGTGAGTGATTCCTGGACCCAGACTAGAAGGAGACTAGTCTGTAAAAGGAAGCTTACTGGAATTCCTCTGAGGGTGAGGTTTTTATCTGTATTCAGTCTTCTTGCTGTATTAGTCATGGACTTGCATGTTCTATTTTATTTTGGTTGGTAATTCACTTTATTCTGTCTGTTACTACTTGGAACCACTTAAATCCTACTTTCTCTATTTAATAAAATCATTTTTTACATATTTAATTAACCCAGAATATGTATTAACACTGGGGGAAGGGGGCAAACAGCTGTGCATATCTCTCTATCAGTGTTATAGAAGGCAAACAATTTGTGAGTTTACCTTGTATAAGCTTTATTCAAGGTTAAACGGATTTATTTGGGGTTTGGACCCCATTGTGAGTTGAGCATCTGAGTGTTAAAGACACTTCTTAACCTGCTTTCAATTAAGCCTACAGCTGTTAGGGGACGTGGTTCAGACCAGGGTCTGGGTTTGCAGCAGGATAGCGGGTCTGGCTCAAACCAGGCAGGGCACTGAAGTCTCAAGCTGAGAGGGCAGGGAAAGCCGGGGCAGAAGTAGTCTTGGCACATCAGATGGCAGTACCCAAGGGGGGTTCTGTGATCCAACCCGTCACACCCTTCCTAAGGAACTTTCCCAAGCAAATGCCTCAGTATTTTGGAAAGGAGCTTCACACATACACAGTTTTAAAATTATTTGGAAATTCTTTTACTGATTGTCTAATATCCATGTTAAGTCTTAGAGTAAAAGAAAAGTAAAATGTCTGACAGCACAAATAAGGTGTCATGGAGAAGATTGAGGAACAAAAATAGTAATTTGAGTTGAGAAGAGGTATGTGGCATTAGGAGAATTGTATCTATTTTACTTGTCTCAGCAACCAGAATGTTAGAAAGATCAAAATAGCACTATTAAGCATGAATGTCATGTGAAATTAATTTGAAAATTCTTCCACATCTTCCATAACTACTACGGTAGTGTTACTTAAAAAGTGAGGACATTTGAGATACAACCAATGAGATCCAATTTAAGACACTGTGCATCAACTTGAATCCTGTTATAATGGTTGACGAGCTGGAGGGAAAAAATGTTAAATGTTTAAAATAATAGATGTAACTTTTTAACAAATTTCTTAAAGCACTGTTAAGCCAGGGGATGCCTTTCATTTCCTAGTGCCCAGTCTTGTAAACCCTTTCTTACATGACTAGTTAGCAGGGACCATTCATGTAAAGAAGGGATTGTAGAACTGATGCCCTGAAGGCCCAATACAAAGCCCAATAGAGAGATTCTTGTTGATGTCAATGGTCTTTGGATCATGTCCTTATCCTCTGAAATAGGACACTAGCTCTGCCAGTATTGAACTTATTGAGCAATATCACTGCTCCCGATAGTAAGCTCAGAATTTGCAAATTCACTTCAGCTTATTCATGTTGTGAAATGTCTTTCACATTTGAGGCTACTGGACTGAATATAATACATTATTTATATGGCACCTGTGCCAGGGAATGCCATTTCCTTTTCCTTCTAAAACTATCAAACCCCTTTATACAAATCTTTCATTGTTGGTTGAGATAACAGAACTTTGTCCAAGGAAGCTGCTTTGTCACTCATGAATAATTGATTCAAGAATGCTGAAGTATATAACAACAAATAATAAATATGGTAAAGCCTCTAATTTCCTAGGAGCAGGAAATACAGTATGAGAAACTCAACTAACCTATGCCTTCTATCTTTATCTGATATTTAGGGCTCAGTTCTGCCCTGATTTTACCACCAGTGCAAACTCATTTGAAGTGAGTGGGGTAGCAAAAGATAAAGTCCTAGCCACATTTAGCCTTTCCATAGGTAATAACTTTCATTATTAAGTACTTTCATATTCTTTAAATTCAGTTTGCTTAAGGGTTTTTTTACTCCATACAAGAGTATTGTAGACAACCTATAGAGTTTTTTTTTTTTCAAAAATCTTAATTTAAATTCCAAACACTGGCATAACGTCTGCAGTTTTTTTTTCTCTGCCTCATTTTTTCTTTACATATCTTTTAAAGTTTGTTTTGTTTTGCAGGTAATCAAAGTGGTGACGTTTTCCACCTATTTTACCGAACTCTTATTCTAAAGATAAAAGAAAATAACAGACTTCACTGGACTCTCATGAGAGAAACCACAGTACGAAAAGAGCAGTGGTATTTTGTGGAGGGCACAGGACCTTCTATGGCACCATTTAATCATCTTTAAAAAAAAAACTTACAGAACAAAGAAACCCAGATCCTGGTGTGGTATCTAGTCCCAGCAGAAGTCTTGTGATAGAGATCATATAATCCTTCACAAATGACTGCAAGATTAGAAAAAGAAAGAGAGAAAAGAAAGTTTAAGTGCACAGATAAGCAGGTGATTACAAGGTCAGCAGCACTATATGTGAATTCTGAACTAAAATATATATATATTCTCAACAGGTCATTTTTTCCTGGTGAAAATACGAGGTATTAAGGACCCTTTAATCTAGCAGAGAAAGGCATAACAAGAACCAATGGCTGGAATTTAAAACCAGACAAATTGAAACTAGAAATAAAGCATTTTTTAAACTAGGGTGTTGAAACAAACTACCAAAGGAAGTAGTGGATTCTCTGTCTCTTGATGTCTTCATATCAAAACAGGATGCTTTGCCACACAAGCTACTGGGCTCAGTGCAGAGGTAAAATTTTCTGCCAAAAACTTCCAAACCAGCTCTATTGACAGTAAATTGTCTCACTCCATCCAGTAATAATGTTCTGTATACAAAGAGAATTCTGGCTGATCATGTATAACAGCAAATATAAAATACTGAAGATGGCAGGAGTTAATAATGACAAAAATCTGTTTCCATAAGAGTGTCCTCATTCGTCTATCACTTGTAAAATAATACCAAATTCAGTGTTCATATTCTGGGGCAGTGATAGAATATGCCTTGTGAGTAAATACATTTATTTCCAAAATGTACAGCAATTGATGAATAGCTTTAAATGTTGGGTTTTTTGTTTTTGCAGCTATATACCTACCTACCTTCTGTATTGAAAAGTTTGACAGATATACTTAGCCTCAAGAAGTTGCTCTGCATGCTATATATTTTCTTTTGGAAAGCGTCTTTTTAAAAAAAAAAGCAACAACAACAACAAAAAACTAGGTTTAAGGTTAGAGGTAATAACGAATGTGCAATCAAACTAATTTCTGAAAAACTGACCATTTGGGGCCTGATCACCCTCAAGTTGACTTGATTTAGGCTGCTCTGTTAGAGCCAGACTCTCCGACCCCAACTCACACCGAGTGGAAATGTGGAGTTAGGCACTATTTGATGTAATTAAGTGTAGCACAGTCCAGCATTGTGGGCTTGTTACAGCAAACACATGTGAGTGACATCACTCATGTGAATCATTCTGTTGGTTACTCAGATGAGAAAAGACAGTCATTTGCAGGACAAGGATCTGACTTTGTAAAGCAGAACACTACAAGCCAAGACCTGGCAACTACAAAGTAAATGGCATAATTCAGATGGGTGTATGCATATAGTATGCATTATTAATGTCCCTTGTACTTTGGCAGTGAAGAGCTTCAAGTGCAACGTTCCAGTGTGATGAGCAGGAACAATTTTCATAGTGCGTTATGACCACTGTTGGGTTAGTGAGTGAACAGACACTAACATCCAGAGCATACTACGTGACCTCTTGGCTCTGTCTTGGCATTCCCTTCTGTAGCTCTGTCATGGAGGCCGGTGAAACACCCCTTTTTCTTTTTCTTCTTTTTTTTTTAATTGGATTGTTTTTATTGGATTGGAACACTTCTGTTTGTTGTAAATGAGCCTTTATTAGTTCCTCTTCTGATGAGTTTTCTGGTGCACTCCATATGCAGGGCCAGACAGAACTTGGCTCCAGGTCTGCAACTGGTTCTGTGTGGTGGATTCCTGGACATTCACAGTACACCACTGTATGAAGCTCTAGTTGCAGAATCATCTGTCTAATCTCATGAGGGTTACATGTTTAAAATAATGTCTTTAAAATGTTAATATTTTACTAAAAATCAACCATATAACTATAATGAAAAAGCTTTTCCTTACACTACTTTAAAAGTAACTTTGTTTTTTCATATATTAAAGGTAAAGCAATAATAACCCAATACATAAAATATCAGTCAGCATACAATAAAACATTACAAAGTGGCTCATCTAACAATTAAATATAAATCTATGCAGTGATAAACTATTTGTGTGTTCGAGAACAGTAGGTGTTGTCATGTATAGTACCTGGTACAGCAGGGTGTCCAACATACTGATGCTGAAAACCCTTCCAGCAGCAAAAGGCAGTCGAAACATAAATGCCAGATTAGAACCCTTCTCACGTTCTTTCTGTTCAAAGGTTACAAATAAAGATATTAAAATAATTTCAGAGGTTCCTTTTTTCTTTTAAAAAACACAGTATATAATGTCACATCGGTGCTTCTTTGGAACAAACTGCAGCAACCAACAAGTAAAATTTACTGTCTCTGGGTAGTCATTCATTTGTGTTTACAGATACAAACAAAAACATAGCAAATTACAGGTGTCAAGATCAATTATTAAAGGCCTGAATGTTAGATATGTTGCCCGGCTCTCATCCTGCTAGAGGAGATCCCCGCACCTGCGTGGAGTCCCATGGGTCCATGCTCGCAGATCTGCTTGTCTGATCAGACCTTTTGTGAGTGATTCCGTCTTTGGGAGAGAGGGAAGGTCGGGGGCTGCTTATCCTCGGCCTGATCCAAAGCTCATTGAAGCCAATGGGAATCCTTCTGTTGCCATCAATGGCTTTTAGATCAGGCCCACTGTATCTAGTGAGGAGGCACCAAACCCTATTGGAAGTTCCCTTCTCTGATGTCTGAGGCTTGTACGGGGAGCCATTAAGAAGAAAATAATAACAGAGGGTTCTATTGCAGGGGTTGGGAGGTGCTGAACAGGGAAAGAAGAGGAGGTGAAAGCTAGATGGGGCCAGAGGCTATTTTGATACCTTTGGGAAAGGGAAATAGAAACAGCAAAAGCACAGAAACATTACAGTGATGGCTCTCTTCCCTCCCTCTTTCCTCTTCCTTTACAGATAAACTACATTAGGTCCTACTGCTGCTTGTTCCCCCAGCTAGCAGAGGGGAGAGCTAACAGGTTTGAGGCATTTTCAAGAAATCAGTGACAAATGAAATGCAGGCTTTCAGTCCTAGAGATGTCATGAACAGTGGGTCAGTACGGTAAAGATACTCTGCAAACTTCCAAGTTAAAGAGTCACATTTGCATACAGAATGGCAGTCTGCTGGAACCAATGTGTCATTTATATGTACTCATGTTGAATTTCATCATGCTGTCACACCTGCTGTTTTTCATTGTTTGACATTTTCGTTGTGAATAAATGTTGATTTGTATGAACACTGTCAAAAAAAGTCACAAAGTAGAAAAATTCTTTCCAGTTTAAAATATCTAGTAAAATCACTTAAGATATGACATTAGTGGAATTTCTTTTAAAAACTAGGCTCTTTTTGAGCTAAAGCATACTGACAACATTATTAAAATTAAACACTTGTTATTTCTCTTTTTAAAATGAAGAAAATACAGGGTTTTATGCCAAATTTACTATCTTTATTAAATTTAAATTTGGTTATTAAGCAATGAAGAGTGATAACATAGATAAAATCCCCACCTCCAAATACACCTAATAATTCATTGTTTCCCTAAAATTATAGCATTGCAAACATGTTTCTGTGGTACTAATATATCAGAGAGTGCCAGCTGACTAGTGTTCAAGTGTTCATCTGCTGTATGAATAATGAAACATCAGTGTCACTGTAACTCTTTCTGTCCACTGAGATTTGAGGCAAACAGATAATTTATTGATTGCTTTAGTGATCACTCATGCATTTTTTGATTATCCAATTACACTGAGATGTAACCTCAATTTATTCCTTGGTTCAAATGAAACCACCAAGACACTTAAATTATTGGTTGCCAGAGCTTCACAATTCTTTCACATGCAAAACTCACATTAACATCTACAGGAGTTCTGTCTCCAGTCTGCATGCAGAGAATTGTGTATAGTAGAGGCAAAATGCGTGAAGAAGTGCCAAGCTACACAAACTCTGTGGAGATGTGCACATCTCCTGTTGTGACATGTCGTTGGGAAGCAGTGTTAATAGGTGCTCTACTTCTTCTCTACTTCTTGGGTGCATAAAGGAAAAGAAGGAGCATGTTGGAGAGGTGAGGGGAGTTAAAGGGTATAATGGAAAATTGCTGTCTCCCCAGCTGCAGCTGTCAATATTTCATTTTTTTATAGTGGCTATCCCAAACAACCTACAATAGGTCATCTTTAGAGTAGGCTAGGTCAGGCTCCTCTGTCTTCAACTACTGGTCTTGGCTTCCACTCCACTTGTTCAGTGTTCTCCACAGTACATGTACTTGCAAAGGCATCCCTGAACTGGTCCCTGTTCCACTGTCAGAACTGCCTGTTGTGTCCATGCTGGCTCCCTAGACACCTCCCCAGCTAATCAATTCACTTCTGCATTTCCCCCACTATCAACTCCACCCCCCCAAAAAAGCAACAACAACTTGTTCTTCTCATTAAGGTTCAATACCTCCCATCTCTGCTCAGCCAACATGATCAGGGCCAACAATTCATCCATTAATGACAGAGTTATTAGGCTCTATACACAGTTAGTATGCACATTCAAGTACTTCCATAAGGAATTTGGTCAAAGGAAAATGAACATGTAGATAAAACTGCACCCTCCTGCTCCCCTGGTCCTTATGTATACTTGGCCAGAACATTAAGCCTTAAAATAATAGCTTTGGCCTTATGGGGAAGTGCTATATAATGGATGAAAACATAAGGGATTTATAGAAACTACTCTAAAACTCCACTTATCCTTTCTACATGCGTTTTAACCATCACATGAAGATTTTTCTATTAAAATCTAAAACACGATTCAAAAAAAATCTCTAAGAGACTTCTTTTCATAGAAGGTGGCAAATGCCTTTGAGCATAGAAAGTATTGGTACTAAAATATATTACATAGCCTAGTGTTCATTCCTGTTTTTAAAGAGCATAATTATTAGAAACACAGCAGCTATGAAAACCATTTAAAGTACACAAGGGAGATTAGTACCTAGGTATAAATGTTTTTAAGGTAGAATTAGCAGAAGTACTCAGTAGTGGGGTATATGCCTCATCCTGGTGCTGAAAGAATTAATATGGGTCTGAGAGGCCAATTATGCTCCCTGATTGCACCTGGAGGGTAGGCCAGGCTTAATTAAAGATAAAACCCAGCTGGGGAAGGAGCAGGTGACTCTAAAGAAGGAAAATACAACTTAGAAGGGGATTCCAGAGAGAAAGTCTGCAGTTACTTTCTGTGATAAGTAAGTGGGAAAGACTGGTAGGGTCAAGGAGCATCCCTACAGAGAATGTTGGCCCTAGAATTTTTTTCTAAGTAGCAAAGTCTGGTAGGAGACTAGGAGTGACATAAAACAGTCATTGGGGTGGAGTAACTTCTGGCAGTGAGCCCTTGTAATGGGGCTGGATTTGGTCTTCTAGGGAGAGAGCCCTGGGAGATGTTCAATAGAAGAACAGAAAGGAATGAAAGATCAAACCTGAGGAGGACAAAAATGGATTTATATTTGTACCTGTAGTTTGGGTACAGGTACAAATACAAATGGAATTTGTTGGGAGAATTCTGGATGGGAGTCCTGGCCATGAGAAAAGGGTAAAGTTAGAGACTATGAGAGAATCCTGCTGATGGGGTATGGCAGGAAGAAGTCCAGGGAGGTGGAAGCAATGAGTCTGATGGTGCAGACCTTGGCTGCTGGGTATAGGCTCCCTGGACTAAAATCCAGTATGGTAGGGGTGTCTGGGTTCCCCTACTAGCTACTGGGGAAGATGGTGTAAAGCCTCTGAGAAGGGGATAAGGAGTGCTGATAGCCTCTGAGAGAAAAATATGAGGATTAGGGGGCCCAGAGTTGTGATCAAATACTTTTTTGTAAGGACATTGGACTTTGTTACTCCAAAAGAGATGGGACAAAAGCATGACCTCACAGGAGCACTCAGTTGAAAGAAGAGAATTCACTGTAGGACAAGATCAACCATCGACAGGGGCATTAGAGAGAAAATAAGCCTGCTACACTATACCCAGGCACGAGGACCCCATTTTTCTACACACTTAGCGTTGGCCAAGTGTTCTCACTGAAATCAGTGGAAGGCTTCCCATTAACTCAATAGAAGTATTCAAGCCACATCTAAGCACTTTTTGAAATACCAGTCATATACTTAGTTACTATTAAATAACAGGCATGAACCAAAAACACAATATCTTGAGTACTTCCAGATTTCTGGGAAGTTTGAATCTAGCCTTTGTGGTTCAGGTTTACTTCTAATATTTTACCTTTTTTGATATATTAATTTGTGACTTGAGTCTAAGGATAAAAAGAGAATTAGAACTAAATAGAGCGTGTGAGCTGAAAATTCCAACACTGAAAAAAAGACAGTGACCCAATCTCACATACAAAAACTACTTTTGATGTGGCTTGGGTTTTGGCTAGGATTGGAAGCATTTACTGTTTGGGACTAATCATTACTAAAATTGCTCTCGGGAACATCTCTATCCGCTCCTTCTGTAATGAAAAGTTTCAGAGTAGCAGCCGTGTTAGTCTGTATCCGCAAAAAGAAGAACAGGAGGACTTGTGGCACCTTAGAGACTAACAAATTTATTAGAGCATAAGCTTTCGTGGACTACAGCCCACTTCTTCGGATGCATCCACGAAAGCTTATGCTCTAATAAATTTGTTAGTCTCTAAGGTGCCACAAGTCCTCCTGTTCTTCCTTCTGTAATGTATTCATGATAATTATTTATTTTCAGATACTTCACTTTTTAACACTACTAAAGCGTTTTTAGTAGCTGCATGTTTCTGATTAAATATATAGGGCCTAATACTGCAAATTTACATTAGCAGTCCTTCCATTCACAAATCATATCATTGAGGTAAATGAGATTAGTCATAAGAATAAGGGCTACTCACGTAATTGTTTTGAGGATCAGGCCCATAGATTTGATCATGCTGCTAGATATCCATCTTTAGTATAGTGGAATAGAGTTGAAGAGATTTCATATTCATTTTGTATGAAATAAATCTTATAGGTGTGTGCTTAAAGTGTAAGATTGTTTTTCATTTACTATTTTGATATAGGTATTTAATCTTCATGAAATTAAATTATATAAACTATATTAAGCTTTTCAGATTTATGCCATAAATATTACAAAGCAAATGAGCTCTGGACTCAATGGCCTATCAGAAAACAAATGTAAGGAATAAAATGTACCCTTCCATCTACTCAGTATAATTTGTAGAGGATTCTGTTTTGGTGGCAAAAAGGTGGGATGGGAGGGAAGAGATGCCATGTTTTGGGAATATTTTTTGGCTGATGCTTAAATTTTGAAAAGAGGTAGGAGAGGATCTTTGTTATTCCTGCCCAGCTTATTTCAAAACAGGTGCTTGTAAATAGGGAAGGGGGACTGTAGGTATGTTTTTTTTCCTCTTTATTTTTAAATCCTTCATATTCCAGCTCTATTCTGCCTCTTATTACGGGCTTGCTTTTCTTTACTTTTGCTTAAAAGATTTGTGAGTAATAAAATACTCACTCAGGCATATCTTGCCTAGGATATGCTTTATGTTCAGGCTCATGGGCTTTCCAGAGAATTCTGCTGCTGTAGAAGCCAGAAAGATATCAGAGTGCCACCAGCAGTTACTTCATAATAAGTGTGGTGCCCAGCAGCTTTTCCAATGACACTTTTGGAATTACTTCATGGGAAAGGGGATAATGTAAATATTTATGAAAAAAGCATTGTTCATCTAGGGGCATGAGAAAAGAGCCTGGGATGAGCGTGGTTTGTATAACTACAAATACTCCTCGATCTGTAAGTTGTGTGTTAAAATGCAGAGTTCCTAATGGATCAAGTTCAATGTGCCTTCAGTTGTCTCCTCCACATGCATGTCTCCTGTCAGTGGCTCTGTGCTCAAGGCTAGGAAGTTCTGAATCTTTGTTAGACACTCTTTTATAAGAAGAGAAACAATTCATCAGTATATTCTCTCACTATGGAAATACTTCATCACTATTTTCTCTAGGTATTTTACGTTGTGAGCTAGGAAGATTCCCTAACAGTGGGTCATGCCCATCAGCTTTTCCTTACTCTTCAGCAATGCTTCCCTTCCAGAAAGTCAGTGTTTGTTCTTTGACATTTTACTTCTCAGTTTTTTGTGTTCCTCCTGTCTTTATATTTGGACAAAATCCCTTCCATCTCTCTCTCATGTCATGACATTATTCTTTAAGTATTGTTTAGTATGGTGTTAAAGGAGCTGTGCTGACCCTTGTGTCAGTGAGTATGTCTACACTGTAGAGGGAAGGTGTAATTTCCAGTCCTGCACTAGCTCTGGCTGAGCTAGTTCACTAAGGCTACATCCTCACTACGGGGGGGGGGGGGGTGTCGATTTAAGATTCGCAAATTCAGCTACGCGAATAGCATAGCTGAATTCGATGTATCGGAGCCGACTTACCCCGCTGTGAGGACGGCGGCAAATCGACCTCTGCGGCTCCCCCGTCGACGGCGCTTACTCCTACCTCCGCTGGTGGAGTAGAACCGTCGATTCAGGGATGGATTGTCGCATCCCGACGAGACGCGATAATTCGATCCCCGAGAGATCGATTTCTACCCGCCAATTCAGGCGGGTAGTGTAGACCTGCCCTAAAAATAGAGGTGCAGCCATGGCAGTGGGAGGGACTAGCTGCCCAGAGTAATAGCCCATCCAAGATTCTAGGTATGTACTCTGGCAGCTAGCCCCTCCTGCCCTGCCATGGCTACATTGCTATTTTTAGCATGCTAGCTCTCTTAGAGCTAGTGTGGGTATGTCTAATCAAGCTGGAAATTGTAGCATCTCCAGTTCAGACTTACCCAGTGGCATAGAGAAACGTAGGGATGGCTCCAGACTTTGAGGCATGCACCCTTCTCCAATGTTAAAATCTCCATCTGATCAGACCGTTTATCCATCTAGCACAGTAACCTGACTCCAACAATGGCAAGTACCCCATGCTTCTGAGGAAGGTGCAAGAACCTGGAAGGGGGCATAGCTGTGGGGCTATACAAGAGTTTATAGGATTGACAGAATGACTGGCATATTGAGAGGAACAGTAAAGTGTCCTTTCTGTTTTGACAACCTTGGTAACTGCTCATGTTGCATTTGAGACTGATCCAGAACCCAGAAAAATAGTATTCAGAAGAGTTGTCTCATATTTATAATCTTTGGGGAGTATATATTTGCATTTTACTGAATTCCTAATATTAAAATCAGTTTAGATTTCAACCCTTCATAATGGAGACATAACAACCTTTAGCATGGGAAAGGTGGGAAGGGAGAAAATGGGAACTTTTTATAGGATACAAATCACAGTGAAGGACAGCAATAAAGTTTATAACTTGTTCTAAGATACAAAGCAATGAAGAGGAAGAGAGAAGTATTCAAAGATAAACTCTTCTACAGAGATGAGCTTAAAATATAGGGTCAGATTCTCAGCTGATGAATATCATTTCAGCTCCATTGAAGCTAATGAATTGACACCAAAGTACAGATGCAGCTTTAATCATATTTGGATATTTTTAACAGCCCATATGTCACTACTGCAAACTAACTGGCTGGCTCATGTTATTTCGGATATAATTATCTGCGTTTATAACTCAAACAGTAGTAAAAAATAATGGAGGAAATATGCCCCATTTCAAATGAGATTGGGGGGAAAAAAACACATCATCTTTATAAAAGTCAGGTCAAACATTCAGAGCTCTCCCCTGTAGATTTTTAGCCCTCAAAACCAATTTCAGTTTGTTTCTTATGATAAAAGAGAAGAGTGGCGTATCTGCTGGTTACATATGATCCTATACATTTTAAAATAGTATTGGCTCTCTGATTAAAAGAAAATATGCATTGCCCATTAATCAGTAAGTATAAAATTCTTTAGCAAATAAATTCAGTTTGTTTAACAGGAAATCACCAGAAACTAGGATGTAAACATCAATTAAGTCTTTCCTACCCCTTGTTTCAAGATTTGTCCTAGTAAGGATTCTGTAAAATGGCTGCTTTGCTTTTTCCTGTTTGAGGACAATCAGATGAGATAGGATTTGATTCCCGGCATATGGTTTAAACATATTTCATCATCTGTTTTATTTTCTCCCAGCCAAAAGGCTCTTGCCTT
The DNA here is from genome assembly GCF_011386835.1 of Chrysemys picta bellii. Classification (NCBI taxonomy): domain Eukaryota; kingdom Metazoa; phylum Chordata; order Testudines; family Emydidae; genus Chrysemys; species Chrysemys picta. The sequence goes on along the minus strand of NC_088798.1, from coordinate 45,918,602 downwards.
GTCTGATGCCAACTGTGATAGTTTGGTTATTGTGGGGTTTTTTTTTTTTAAAGCAATGAAAGTTGCAGCTGCAACAGCAGATGGAATTCTCCTGCAAATCAGATTTCTTGCTTCTGCAGCCCATTAAGCCATGAAGTCAATTTCGCATGTGTGTATATAGGCATTAGCTGAAGGCAACTACCCAGCCTTTGAAGTCTATCTGAAAATGGAGAACTTAGCCCAGGAATAGCAAACAGCTGAGTGTTTGACCATATAAGATCACTTTCACTCAAGTTTTAATTGCATTTCATTTTGCAAAAGGGAGTTCTGAAAAGTCTAATGAACTACAACACCACCTGTGAAATGCTCCATTGTGACTGTTAAAAGTAAAATGAATGGGAAATAGCATCAACTGTAGGCATCTTCAACCACGAAGCAAGAAATGTTATTTTTATGAGACAATTTATCTCATGTGTTATGTTGTAAGAGTTAGGACAGGAAGTTAATTAAATTGCTGTTCAGTATCCAACTTTTATTCACAACTGTTTGCATGTGCATGTAAATTAATCAAATGTTTCAGCACAATAGCCTGAATTTTCCAATACATTTCAGCGACCTTCTTTTTCATGCGAGACAGAAAAGACTCCTGATTTCAGTTGAGCTAGGTTTTTAGCCCCACTGAACTACTGCAGAAGCACTTCAAATGTAAATCAAGAGTGGTAATGACTTTTCTAGTAAGTATCCTTTTTCACCAAGCTATGTGTTGTAATCTTGGAGTATGCCCAGAGTTTTCTATAGGTTCTAGGGCACCAAAGAACAAAACTATATGCAAATGCATCCCTGAGGGATTTTCAGCTATTGACTCCGTGCTCTAATACGGCAATACAGATATACTAGTAGTGCATGATTCTAGCCAATCTTGCTTTACTCTTGCAGAAACCACTGGGAAAGAGCTAGTATATGAGAATCACAGCTGCAAACCTCCTTTGTAGGTGACAGAAATGCTCTAAGGAGGCAGCATAACACAAATTGAAAGGAGAGAAATTGAACAAAATGGGGAACAAATGAATAAACAAAGCCCACTAATCAAAGAGCGATGAATAGCTAACATGGACCCAAAGGAAAAGAAATATAGAGTGGAAAAATAAATGGAGCTAGTCTTAACAGTTAAACTGTTGCCATAATATGAAACTCTTTGAAATTCAAGAACCTCCCAGCATTGTGAGTACCTGCCTCGTGGCTTTCAATATATCTGAAGATACCTTTCTGGAATTTTGCATCTTGGCATGAACACATCAGTATAACATAGGCTTTAGTATACTGTATCACTTTTCAGCTATTGAGGTTATCATTCTATTAATAACTCATGCAGGGGCCAGTGGTCAATAACTCGTTAGGGGACTCCCCCAAGCATTAGTTTTAGTCCCTGACCAGAAGAGCTTATGGTCTCATTCTTGGTATGACATAACTGAGGGTGGCAGACTATCTTGACCCTCCTAATACTTAATCTTAGATTTTGCAGTTGCCTGTCATGCACAAGGATGTATCTGAGTGAGTGACTGAAGTTTTGATTCGTGCAGATTGCTTGCATATAAGAACTATTTGAATCCTATTAGTTAATTGTGTTAGTGTTGAAGGAAGCAGCAAAATTTAAGTGAATATTGCAAATATTTAAAGAAAATGAATTTTGAACTCATAAATGCAAATTCATACAACCAGAAGTTTAATTCCATGATTTTTGCTGTATGATCACAGAATAGAAATACCAGGTGACCTGTCCAATCAGAACTATCACAGCATGACTAGAATATAAAATATTAAGCTCTTTCGGGTGGGGACAGCACTTGGTACAATAGGGTCCTGGTCCATTACTGAGGCTCTTAGGTGCTATCACAATACAAAAGATGATAACATTTCTCAGAAATCTACAGATAAGAATTATTTACAGAAATTATTTTGTGAATCTTCTTAAATAGCAAATTTGAGAATTACAAACTGATCACAGACAACTGAACACAAAGAAGCTAAATTAGCCAAATAAATCAGTCAGTATGAATTATTTGCTCAGTTCCACCGAATACTTGCTGCACAAAATACTTTCTACAGGACTCAGCAGAGAGTTGGCCTAGCCATTGATCAAATGCTGTTCTGAGCAACCCAGAATTTCTCTGTCTAAACCTCCCTCTTCCCCATGTTCACCAGATACAAGCCCTAAACAAAACTGAAGATAAATATTTTAGCTTTTTTATATTTTTCCCCTGGGAGACTGGTCCTGAGAAAAGGGTAACTTTTACAAAAAAATAAAGCAAACGCAAAATACAGATACCAAGATTTTGCAATTGATTATCACAGCAGTTCTCAAAGTGTGCGTCAGGACCCCAAAGTGGGTTGCGACTCTATTTTAATGGGGTTGCCAGGGCTGGCATTAGCCTTGCTGGGCTTGGGGATGAGGCCGAAGCTGAAGCCCAAGCCCCACTGCCCAGGGCCAAAGCCAGAGGGCTTCAAGATACAGACTCCCTGCCAGGGGCTGAAGCCCTTGGAATTTGTCTTTGGCTCCCTCACCTGGGGCGATGGGCCTTGGGTGGTCTTAGACTTTAGTCCCCCCTCTGGGGGTCATGTAGTAATATTTGTTGTCAGAAGGGGGTCACGGTATAATCAAGTTTGAGAACCCCGGGGTCAACAGAATATGGAATTATAGTCTCACTAAATTGACTTGGAGCACTATATATTTTATTATCGTTATTCGAGTACATGTATGCATATTAAAGCAAGTGTATATATTTCAAGTGTTTCAAGTCACTTTAAATGTTTTCCACATTACTTGTCTAATAACCTCTTAGAATATTGGATGGTATTTTTTAAACAGGTACAATTAATGTTTCCTCGAACAATATCAGTGTCAGCCTATAAATCAAATACTTCTAAAATTAGGTTTTGTAAAGTTAATGAAACTAGATAGAAAGCAAATTTAAGATTAAAGTTCAGGTAGACTTCAGAAAAAGGTTTTCTGGTATGCCTACAACTACAAGGCTGTTTTGATCTGTTCTGACTAGCCTACCACAAAACCAATAAGGGATAAGACAAGTTGATGTAATCTTTAACCCAGTTATAAAAAGCAGGTATCCTTACCTTTTCCAGCTTTGATAGCGCAAGAGAGTAGCAGTCTTTGGCTCTGAACTGCATGAATCTCATATTGGCTGGGTGAGTTAGTTCTGTGATTATGCTTAGACTTGAAAATAACCTATGTTTTAAAGAAATGTTACAGTTACACCTCCAATGATCATAATTCATTGTTAAAGTACAGCATAATGCAAAACTTATCTGTACCTCCATATTTATAATTAAGTGCAAGATAATTCTGGCTTTTGACACAAGAATATTCATAACTAATAGCAAGGAATGCTGCACAAAAGATTCTCCATTGACTCGGGGGAAGCAAATGTATTTTCAAAAGTGGAACTTACAAATATTAACAAAATAAACATTTACTGCAATTGCTAGAGCATTTCAGCTGACACGTAATCTCTACTATGACACAAGTCTATATGAAAAGAGAGGAAACCCAGGAAACATTTAAAGATGACAACACCTTCATTGGAAGTCATCCTTGTATGTAAACTACAGTAAATTAAAAATAGGGTTATACTCAATTATTCATCCATGATTTCTCTACTTAGTTGTTGTGTAAATGTCTGCAGACCATACTTATTAATGTACTTATTAATGTAAAGCTGAAATTAACACTTGCTCAGAAAGCAGTGACTAAAATTGCTGAGTAAATCAGATGTGCCCACAGAGTTGGACTTGAGATATATACACATATCTAAAAGGCATGTACATTGCTATCCATTGAGTTAATGGATCGGATGCTGGATTGGAGCTGCAAAGTGCCGGGCAGCTCTAGGATAAAGGAAAAAGAGTATAGAGGGCTAGGCCCCCTCCTTCAAGTGCTCTGCTGCCCATTGGCCAGCCAAGGAGACTACAATAATTTATTTAAACCCTGGCCTAGTGTTTCTCAAGCCTCTTGTCCCATTATTAGCTGAATCCTGCCTCCCCATAGTTATGGAGTAAAGAAGCTGTGTTTAGGTTGCTGTGGGTTTACCTGCTTGCCTATTTAAGGGATCAGCATGGATTTTGTTTTTCCCTATTGGGGCCAAATTGACTGTGATCTAGTGGGTTTTTTGCCTTCCTCATAGAATCATGGAGACACAGGTTAAATGGACATAGAACTTAGGAATTGCATTAAGTTAGTTTGTCACAACCAGAAAATAAGAGACATTTGGGATTTGGCTGGTGGATCTCAAACTTATAGGGAAACAGCCCACCTGTAGTCCCTTCAGACTGGGGTCCCTCTTGGTACATTCTCACCTTCCACACTGAGGAGGGGACAGAAGATTTAGCAGAGCAAGATGAATGCTAGGGGAACGCAGTGGAGAGCCTACCTTAAGTTATGGGCTATATGATGTGTCCTGTAAACCCCACACTTGATTCACCTAAATGCCTGGTATGGGGAGATGGGTGGATAGTGCTTCTCTCCAATGTTGAACTTTATATTAAGTTGCAGTGGGCTGCTTAAAATCATTCCTGTGTTTGTCCTTCACTTGTGTGTCCTGCTCACTGGAGAAGTATATCACATGACCACTAGCCTGAACACATGCTTTAAAAAAAAAAAAAAAAAGCACCTGATAGCTTAATCCTGTGTTGGATGTATCCCATAGGTGCTTCTAAGCACCTTGCTACATATGTATTATCAGTAGAAGCTGTCTACCTGGGAAATTTCTGGATATACTCTAAAGCCAAGTGCCAGAGGTGGGGAGGGCAAGGGGACAGTTTCTCTCAATTTCAAAGTGCAGTTTTCAATGGTCTCCAAAATACTAACACTATCCGGTTTCTACTAAATAGAAAATGTGGCTGAGATATGAGAAAATTGAAGTGTTCCATTCTGTCTCATGCAAGACTTTTTGGCCCATTTTTAGTACTTAATGTAGAAGTGTTTAACATATAGATAGAAACTGATTGTAAACTGCATTAACCTGGGAGAACTGAACTTCTAGTGGTCAGGGGTTATAGGGCTGCCTTCTTGTTGTTTGTAATAGATTAGCACCTTGAGGCCCCAACTGAGAAGAGGGCTGTACTGTGCTAGGTGCTGCACAATCACATAGAAAGAGCCCAGGCCTCAACGAGATGACAGTGTAAATACAAGACCTCCCAAGAGTTGGAAGAAGGGAATATTATTCTTCTCAGTTTTCAGTTAATGAACTGGAAAATGGGAACAAAAGTGACTTCTTCAAGTTAGGTAACACAAGGAGCCTGTTGTAATGCTGAGAATAGAATGCAGTTCTCATGTTTGTCCATTGCCTTGACCACAAAACCAACTTTCCTCTTCATCGTGTATTTGTAGATGTGGTTAGGTGTCTAATTCCAGTGAATGTCAATACATATATAGCTGAAATTTCAGAACACATCCAGGGATGTACCTGCAGCTGTGCCTGGACTTGCACTAAGGCATCCAGGATGGGATTTAACAAAGGAGATTAAAGGAGTTAGACATAGGCTAGAACTCCCAAGCTCTTTTTTGAAAAGTAGAACTTTTAAAAATCCTGTTTGCAGTATAGATCATTCTTATTTAGTAGAGCTTTGAAATTATTTTAAATAGAATTTAAAGTAGACTATACTTTTACAAGATGAATTGGTGGTGGTTTCCTTTTTTCCATCTAGTAATAGGGAACTGTAACAGCTTTCAAACCCACTATCACCATCCCCTAGGAACTCAGGTAAACTGGGAGCCAGATATGAACTGTACTGGTTTGGGTTTTCCCAAACCCAACCAACAAATAAGCAGCATTTTATAGGCTTCTGGCCTGATTCTTATAGCGTTGCTGAACACCCACAACACCCACTGAAGTCAAAGAGAGCTACTTTGAAAATCATTCAACTGGTACTTAGCAACTGACTGGTTTCATAACATAAAGCAAGAATAATGTTCGAAGAGTCTATTGATGCTAGTATTCTTAATTCTAGCCTTTTGATGCCATAAAACTGCTCCCATCATGTCTGACTGCATGCTACAGTGCACATTCTAGGACAAGCAGGCATACTCTCTGGATTGTCGTATTATATGAAAAGAAATATCAGTGTCTGAGAGATTAATCTACCTCTCAAAGCCACCAGATGCTCTACTGCACTCTAGTTGTTGAGGGGTCCCATAAAATAGGTGAGGAATGATGCTTTATTTCATCAGTACCCAGTGATATTTTACAAGGAACATAGAGTATAGGAACAAAAATGTAAATGAAAAATTGGTCTTTTCGGGTAATTATGATTTTTTTTTTAGAGAGGAAATTTCATTGTTGAAGTTGACACAAAGTCTACAGTGGTGAAAATCGTCATTATCCTGGGCTGGCCTATCGATTTAGGTAATGCTTAAGCCTATGAGACAGACGTTGAGGGTGGCTCTTGAATACAGCATTTTTTTAAATTTCAGGATGCATTTTAAGAGCAATTATTACTATTCCTTTCTTTGTATCATTTAGTCCTTCTGTGTCTCAATGGAGGCAACTTCTGTTTCTAAATGTCCTGTTCTTGTGGAATGGTGAGCTATTTGTTATGCAAAGATATTATGCAAGTAGTGCACAATAGAAAAATGACATGAAAATTAACCTTTCAAAGAAAAGACATGGTTCAGGAAATACATGTAAAGTAAATACATGTAAAATCTAAATACTGCATTAGGTACTCTTCTCCATTATCAGTCCAAGAAATCTTTAAACAAACAAACAAAAACAAGGCCCCAAACATCAGATGTAACCTATTTTCATCTAAGTCTGCCAGTTGTGAAGGCAAAATGTTCAATCTGAAGTGGTCCCTTCCAACCCTGATATTCTATGATTCTATGTGATGTCATTTTGTAAAACTTCATAAACTAGACTAAATGGGACACTCTGTAGACAGTATACATTGCATAAGATCAAGATTTTGGGAAATGACTCATGATTTTGAGTGCCTCCATTTTTTTGGATGCCCAAGTTGAGATCCTGAAGGCCTGATTCCTCCCCCCCTCCCCTCCCGAGGTCAGGTACTCAGACTTTTTAGGTGTCCCAAATGGAGGCACTCAAAATCACTCGTCACTTTTGAAAATGGCTTTTATTTCCATGTTATCCACTGTTCATGTTTAAAGTCATATGTTTCTATGTTCCATGTTCTTATTTACAAGGCTTGAAATGAGTGAGGATGCAAACATGACTAACCAAAAAAGAAACTTCTGAGGTGGGCTGGAAATTTGCAAAGGGATATGTTGTCAGGACCATAAACTCTCTTGTTATTAACTAATTATTTTTATTGCTGGGCAATGACCAATTCAACACTCCTTTGCAGTTGCTCAAACCCTGATTTCTCATTTCTCCTCTGATCTTTCCCAAATATTCATGTGTTCCCAAACAAACTCAGACTTCAAAATAAATCAGTCTGTCATCAAGGGAAAAATTACTTGGATAAATACACCTGAAGTAATTCTCCTCAAATGTTCTTTTTTTTAAAAAAAAAATCACCAATATATTGCACCACTATTATAGTCATCTGAAGTGTGCATATTTGTCTGTCTTAATTGCCCTCAAATTCAGCCAATTCCAAATGACAATGACTGTTTCACTTCCCCTACCCCTTAATGCCAGTGATTCATTAGTATTAAATGTTGTTTCTCCCAAGTTGACTCAGTCATGAAGTCCTTTTGGTTAACAATTGCCTGGTGAGCAAAAACAGCTGTTGTAATTAACAAAAACAAGATTAAGATTAATATATTCTCAGGAATGCAAAGCTGAACCTGGCCATTTAATAGACAAGGTGGAAAAAAACTCTTCTAGTGATATAAGCATGTATTTTCCCCCTGGATTCTTTATTTTACCATTTTATTTCACTTCTGTACAAAATAAAATATTTGGAATTTATACTCCCATACATTAAATAGTTTTGCTTTCCTGTTGAAAAGGAGTTAATAACTGAGAAGTTGTTCACTGTGATGTTACAGGATATACAGCATACTGTAAGAATTTATGATGAAAATAACAAATGCATTTGGGTTCCCATTCTTAAATCCAGAGAATGAGGTGTTAGGATATGTATACTCTTTAACTTCAGGAAGTCAAGCAGTTTTTCGAGTGGGAGTTAGCTCTGTGATGAATCAGGACGTGAAAAACGTGAGGAATATTACTGTTTTCCTTATGCTAACTTTCTTGTTCAGTTTTGGTAGAAAGCAACTCCTGTGGGGTTTCTTTTTAACCATTGTCACATGGAATAAGGAACATGTGGATTGATTAAAATTCTATCTGTTTTCCTGTATGAATTGAGCTATACATTCTATGGATTGTTTATAAATACAGGATAACTTTATGGTTATCTGAACATTTAAATCTGAATGGATTATTTTTAGGTCCTCTGGTGAGATTTAATGTGCTCCTATAGCTCTAAAGCTGTAAGGTACTTGACCGTTTTAGGTCCATCTCATGCTACCCTTGCTGAAGTACTTGCTCCAATTATCAGTTCTTTGCAAGGAGGAGGTGAAAATACTCCAATACAATATCCAGTTACAGAGGAAAGTGTTTAGAAAGTCACAGAATATTCAGCCCTGGAAGGAGGTTGTCTAGTGCATACCAAATCGTATATTGAGGGTTGGATGGTCTAAGCCTCTGTAGCTCAGAAATAAGTCTGTAACATTAATAGGTGGGCTCCTCTCTGGAGGCTGAATCTGAACAATAGTGTGTGTTTGTCAAATGTGTACAGCGAAGATATTATGGCTGCTTTACAAGTCTCCTGTACTGCACAGATTGGAAGCTAGCTGCTGTAGCAAATCTGCCTCTCTCAGAATGGACCTTGACATGAATTTCAAGTTTGAGTGTTGCCAGGCTGTAACAGCGATAGATGCAATCAGGCAGCCATTTTAGACATGGTTCTCTTGAAACCAGCTGAACTAATGAGTTACTGTCAAATGAAATAAAAACCTGGATACATTTTCTGAATGCTTCAGCACAGTGTATCCTAGGGGCCTTTTCATGTCAGGTTTGTGGAGAAGGGATTCACTGGAATGGGAATGCAAGGAAAGGCTAAACATTCAGCAAGATCAATGACTAAGATTTTGTCTAAATAAATGTTTCTTAATGTCCTCTATTGTTGCAATACCAGTGTAGTACCTCTGCTAATGCTAGGTGTGTTGGGAGCACTAGTGTAGACCAGTTGCTACCATCCCATCATCACAGACCTTTTCTACGAAATATTAGACAACCTTGTGGTAAAAATATTAGTGGATGCAGCCTGTCTGTATGAGAACTGGGCTAGCAGTAGTGCAATCTTTGGAGATTTTAAGAATAATGCTAGCATAAACAGCATGGCGTGGACCTCAGTCACCACTTTTTGGAAGGAAAGATGTGCAAGTCTATAGCAACCACTAAAACTCTTCAAAAATAGTATAAAATAGATTTGTCATTGGGACTGGAAGCTTTGTCTCTTTGAAGTCACAACCACCAAGTAAACTACCTCCTAAATGAGAAACCTGAGTTCACAAGCTCTGAATGGGTTCAATACAAGAGAACAGAATAATCATCAACTCAGTTAGGACTATATTAAAGATCCCATAATGCAGGACACTTCAGTGGGGAGGGATTAAAATGCATCTATCCCTTTGTGAATCTGCTGATAGGGCTACAGAGTAACTGGTCTTTCTTCAACATGTTTATGAAAGGGTGCTAAATGGACTGGGTAAGGGAAATAGTCTGAATTCAGGATCTGGAAAGGATAATGATCAAACAGTTTTTATGTGGGACACACAATAGGATCCATGTGTGACTTTTCACAACAGGCCACAAAAACTTTTCTACTTGCAACTGTATGTCTTTTTGTTGTTCGTTCCCGGTAGGTAAGAACTTGATACATATTGAGAAACATCTCTCAATTTCCAACCTCAAGCACCATGTCAATAGGAAGAACTAGATCTTGGGATGTAAAGGGGTGCTCTAGTTCTATGTTGCCAAATGAGTCCAGACTCTTAAAGTGATGTGATCACCCAGTGTCATAGCTAAAAAGTTAAGAACCATGTTTGTTTCAGCCAGGGTGTTTGTTAGGAACATGGAACCCTTATCTCTTCAGTTCTCAGCCAGAACTTGGGTTCCACAAGTATCAGTAGGAAGACATAGGTGATCTTCCCATTTCAGATCTAGGAGAAAATGCTCATCACAACATTCTCTTCTCCTTCATTCAAATAATGGTAATTCAGGGTTTGATCAGTGGTGCTGTCAATAGATCAACTTCCACTATTCCTGAAATATTTGAACTGCTACTCTTTAATCTCAGAAATATACATCTGGGCCCATTATCAATTGATTTAGTCTGCTATTGTCTTGTCTCTTTCCTATTATGTGGTCATTGGGGATGTTCTGTTGGACACTTACCTCTCCTGCACTTGACGGGTTCCCTGACGAAGCGTTTAGTTTATGTACATAGGGCCATGTTTGCCTTTGTCTAACTGGGTCAGCTATCGGGATTGTAGGGTGTTCAGCCTCAAACATGAACTACATTCACATCACTGCTCTTAGATTTTCTTGAACATTCTCTAAACCAAAGTTCAACTGAGTCCAATGGGAGCTTTGCCTGAGTAAGGACTGCCAAACTTTGACTAAAAAGATGGTGTACCCTACAAGAGTGAAGTCTTTCCTACAGAAATGAAGTAGGCTTATGGATATAAATGGTCAACCTTTAACATTTTCTTCCATTTTTAGTTTGCAAAGTATTTTGTATTCTTGAAATGGGAAACATCACTGGAATCACTAATCTCTCTCAGCTTTTTAAATGTGACTGTTACAAACGCTCATTTTAAAATGGGGATGGGAATATACAAATAGATGGAAACCAAGTTATTTGTGAAATTTTGTGTGAATTTGACATATTTTTACAATAAAATAATCAAACATTTAAATTCAATTGTGCATATTTGTTTAAGGATTTTTTTCAGCATGTTGTCTTAAAGTTTGTCTACATTTTATGGGTCTACCAGCTTCAAGTTTTGTCATGTGAATATCTGACTGAGTGTGGTGATCATTTAAAGCAAAATGGGGTGGTCAGATTTGAGAAAAATCTAAAATTTGCTGAGCAATGACAAGTTGTCTACATTGTACTTTCTTCTGTGGTTGAGAAGGGAAAGTGATTGGGTACAGAAAACACACAAGGGATGTTTTATTCAGGATGATGAACATACATTGACTCTGTAGCTCCCTGGTTTTCTGGTTCACAGACCGACACACAAGTTTTGAGCTGTGCAGTGTTACCAAACAGTGTCTGCCTGCATTACACAATGGTGGAATAGATTGCTAACTAAATGCTAGCATTTGCTAAATAAATCACACCCACAATCCTCAGAATTAACCTCTACACTTGTGTGTTAGGTTGTGTAGAAATATATTAAAACCAATTTGTTGATGCAATCCTAAAGTTGTACAAATCAAGGCAACCGGAGAGATTCATTTTTAATTTCCTTTAAAAAAAATCTCCTCTTTAAACCCTGGTTCCTTATTCCTACATTAATTCTGGACCATGCAATGCATAATTATCAAAGGATTTGCTGGTAGAGGATTTTCTTGTATTAGCTTCTTATATCAGGCAGGTATTTAAATGTGAATATTAGCAATATAATACGTAAAGTCAACTGTAAAGGGAGGATTAACACCTGATTTAATGACTGGATATACATAACTGAATGTGAAAGCAAGTTATTGGGTCCCTGGAAGAGCTGGATTTAGACCATCATCAGGTTATGCAAAGTGACTGTTCCTAGTGAGTCAATTTAAAAACTATTCTTTGGATTGTAAATCTGTGTATAAATTACGTCTGCCCTCTAGTGGAATTATAGGGAAAGTACTGTGCAACTATTAATCTGATTAATGTTCAGGTAAGATTGCCTGTGGCTCTAAATGCCTGAGCAGGGGAGTAAAGGAGCATAAGGCACCTCATTAAGTCCATGCACAGGCTACCTAAATTGTGGATCACATCATAAGAATGAGAACAGTCTCCAGGGAGCCACTATTGCTCATCCCATGCCAGTGAGTGAGGAGTGGGCAGGGACAGCCAGAACTGAGGTGATGTGGAAGCAAAAATAATCTGCTAATGAGTTACATTAGTAGCAGACCCCTTTTCCTCTGGACCAATAGGAGGACTCAAGGGGAGAGATGTAACACAGTCATAATTCCTGCCTCTGACTGCCCCTGACTCCAGAAAGATTGTTAAATCACAATCAGGCCCTTAAATCACATAGCAACAGCCATGTGTAATGCTTTCTATCATCTCTGCTTGGCTAAGAGACTCTGCCCCACCCTAGTAGACAAAGACCTGGTGCATTTATTCATGCATTCGTTGCCTCTTGTCTGAATCACAGCAACGTGATACACCTGGGCAAGACGCCTTCAGCACTTAGAAAAATCCAACTGGTACAAAACACTGCAGGACATCTCAGCAGCACAGGCTACCATGAGCACATGACACATGTCCTCTGCTCTCTACACTGGCTTCCCACAGAATTTCCAATTAAGTTCAAGGTCTCTGTCCTTATCTTCAAAGGTCTCCATGGCCTAGGTCTAGGATACCTAAAAGACCATCCAGGATGAAGACAGCGGTCAACAACTTCACTACTCGGAACAATAATAGTAAAGCCCATCTGTATGGGAGAGAGAACTTTCTCCGGGGATGGGCCAAAACTGTGGAATGAGTTCTCTCAGAACTAAGGAAACATCACCACTTTCCACTTCATATGCAAGGCATATATTTTTTTGACCTTGCCTCTCTAACATACACATAGCAACAGGTATATTTAATTTTAAAATGTTCTCAAAGCCTATCAAAACAAGACACTCCACTGCATATGCTTTTTGTCTGGGGATGAGATGAGAACAAACACAGTGAGGATGTAGTCATGTTGCTTAATGCACTATTCTAAGGCACTAGTATACTACAGTCATGAGCATATTCTATAAATGCCTATATAGAATAGAATTTGTAAGGTGTCCATTGCTATTAGTGGGCACACTTACACTGTTTTAAAAACCATATACTGTAAATTAATATAGCTAAGCAGACACAATGCCAACTAATATGGTCTCAAAATAGAACAAAAAATAACCCTCTAACGCCAAATCCTGCCCCAACACCTCCTCAACAGAAAACTGAGTAAATGACCGCACTGCACCTAAAGGGAGGGGGGTGTTGTCCAGGCTTGCTAGAGGAAGTCAGCAGTGGGGAAGAAACAAGGTCCAACTGCTGCAAAAAGGTGGTCAGCTTTGCAGAACTGACTCACCCCCTGGGGAATGTAAGGGACGGAAGGCTTTAAAGGTGTAAACCCTGGCATTGGAAACCCCTTTCTCCATGTTATTAATCACCAAACTTCCACCTCACGTAGGATTATGAAGTTAGTGAGGGAATTTGTGCCACAATGTTTAAGCCTTAACATATTTTCCTTCCAACCACGTGCCCGCATTTGGATGATGGCATAGTGGATCCCCTGTCTCGTTTTCAGTTCAACAAAGTGCATGGGCTTGCACCAGGAGCTAGCAATGAACTCAGGTAGATGCTGCTGGTGCTATGGAGCTGTGGCATATGAGGATCTGGGATGCTGGTCACTTATATGGCCCATCAGGACGGGAAAGGTGTTGTGGTACATGGCATTGGCAACTCAGCTTGCGGGAGTCCTCGACTATCCTTGCACAATGCAAGGGGAAACTGAGTTCATTTGAGAGAAGGGGGGTTCACTGACCAAATTTGGGAGGTGACATGTTTTGGGCTGCTATACAAAAGGCTCTTGGAAGATGTCTGGAAATGTCACTGGGTTTGGGGGAGGGGAGGAAGCCAAGCTAATTGCTGGTGCCTCCTTGTGGTGGATGTTCAGTGCAGGTACTCCATAGGGAAGGCATCCAGTGACCAGATAAATGGCCTGGTAAAGGACTTAAAAAGGAGGTGCTGGTTAAAGGAACAGAACAGTGTGGGGTTCGGGGCTCCTATGGTTGGAACAGCAGGTAGCCAACCCCTTTCTTATAGCCCACCTAACCCCTCCTACAAAATCCTGGGGGCAATGGATTTTCTGGAAGGACCTGGATGGAAAAAGAGGGGGAGCTGATGGAAACCCCCTGGGTAATTACGGAATATACATGGGGTTACTGGCACTGTACACTTTTATCTCCCGGGTAGTGCCAAACATCTAATAATGAAGTTGTGGTCTGATTAAATCCATATCAAGTGTCTCCTGTCCAGATGGGCCTTAAAATATATGCTTGGGGTCAGTTAGGCTTGCCAAATGAATAAGGGAAGCCCATTCTAGAGTAAAAAAGCATCCACTGAGGAGGCTCTGCATTTCACCCCAAGACTAACATATCAGTGAGGAATCATTAGATGACTTCAACTGTTAGGATGAAATGGGGAGAAATGGCCTTTTGGCCAGCCAGCACCTATACATTCCCCAATACATTTATTTATACTTAAAAACTAAGCTAAGCTTGTTCTTTTGCATTCAAATTATTAAAGATTCATGTGAGATTGATACACACTTTCTTACTCCCCTTTGAGTCAAAGTGGTGGCATGCCAGAGTTTTAATTGTCATGGTGCAATTTCTTGATTTCAACAAATAAACAAATATGCTATAAACAGCACATTCATCGTCTGAGGAGGAAAACAACTTTAAACCGAGCAAGATTATTAATCAATGTAAAACACTGAGCAATGTCAGAAAGCTTTCATAAGAATCAACAACCTAGGCTCAACAGTATTATTTTACCTTACTGAGGTCAAAGGTCTAAATGATTCCATTTAGAGAATGGTCTCTAAATTTTTGAATGATCCCATTCAATGTGACTTAGTTTCTGCTGTATATTCACTTTACTCAATTTTTAAAGGTACTATTGAATCAAAGATGCAAAGACCATTGTAGTCATGAACTACATATTTTAACAAAATACTTCAATGCTTAAAAATTGTTTTATAGTGTTGCCATGAAAAACTCAGGTAACAATTTGCTGCTTTTTTATTACAAAGCAAATCTCAAATGTAGAATCATGTTTACTAGAATCCAACCTGAATTGCTCTCCCTCTCACATCCTGCTCAGATTATTTATACATAGAACCCTTTTCCCCCATCATATTAACTCACAGAAAATTTTTCAAAATATAGTTTATTTGAGCATTATTTCTTTGTGCTAATATGTATTGAATAGCGTGTTCAAACACTAAACTTCTCAGCTATTTGATAGAATAATCTAGATTAGGCAATCTTCAGCCACCACCTCCACCCATAATTATGACTCTAAATTTGCTATCATCTGCATATGTAATGACCTTACCATATGCACTCTAGCTTGGTATAAAATCATTAATAAAACTGTGAAAGTAATTGCCCCAATATTTAGCCCTATGAAACTCATTACAAAATTCTATGAAGAATGTAAACCTCTGATCTAAATGCTGTGCATTTTCACTAGTAACAAATTATTTCTACATATTAATACCTCATCAATATTTGATACATCTTTTTACATCCTTTCTCCTTTAATGTTGGTGCACAGGGTGGAAACTAGTCTCTTCCATTCCTCCTCCATTTGTTTTATAAAATACTACTGATGAAAGATTATGAAAGCTTTCTGAAAATCTAGTTATGGGTAAATATTTCATTTTAAGACCTAGTTTTCTTTTCTAACTTGGTCAAAAACACAAACAAAATCTCACTCCTCTCACCCCTGTAATGATATATTTTTATAATAATAGTTATGCTTCAGATATGAGCTTATGCTGCCATCTAGTGAAAACATGGTGCAAGTTGTTAACAGACATAGAACAATTGTACATATCTGCAGAGCCAAACTTAATTATGGCTTTTCCTAACTTTGGGGTACTTGACTTTGAAACCTTAATGTTCTCTGAACATTTTTTGTGTAATTTTCTAGGGTTGTTGTTTGTTTGCTTTAAAAAAAAAATGAAATTCAATCATGTATTGACATCAGTGTATCCACCACCCTCATCTCTGGCACTTGAGCTAACAGACGAAATTCTAGCAGTAGTAGGTTGCCATCCTCTATGTGGACCAGCCCTAAATAGAGATGGGACACTTTGCCAGCGGATTTCACAGATATTCACTGAAACCAGGGGAATGGTGAAACTTTGGAATCTCGGGTTCTATTCCAGGGTTTGGAGGGGAGAGTCCTTTACTGGCCACAGACTCTTCTGGCCTGTTTCTCCCCTGCCGCCCCCGGCTCCTAGTCCCAGGTTCCATCTCTTTCCCCTCTGCCAGCTTCCAGCCCTAGGCTCACCCTGCCATAGTTCCTTGTCCCAATCTCCTCCTCCTGTCCTGGAGTGACACAGCAAGAATTAGTTGGATTCTAGGAGAAGAGATCCTGGCGTAAGCAGTTGGGTCAGCAAGACTGCTTAAAGCACGTGCTGAGAACTTTTGCTTTGAATTTAATGTGGTTTAAGTTAGGCACTACTTGTATTTTAATTTTAATTGTCTTGCAACCACTTCTGACTCTTATGCCTCTGTACTTGTACTCACTTAAAATCTATCCTTTGTCGTTTCTAAACTTGTTTTATTGTTTTGTCCAACCCAGTGTGTCTAAACTAAAGTATCTGGAAACTCCATTGCGGGGGTTGCAAGTTCCGTGGATATTATTTATCTAAAGGAATAACGGACCTGACATAACTTGTATTATTCAGAAGGCTCAGAAGTATAGGACATATATTTCTGGAGGGAAATCTAAGAGTCAGGGTGTGCTGGGGTCACCCTGACATATAGCCATGGCTGGTGATAGCCATAGTGTAACCCAGGTGTGGCTGGCGGGCTGCAGTTACACACATACACAGAGGGTGTGACTTGCATGTTGGAAGAATGTTTGTGATCAGTGCAGGTGGGAGTTACTTCAACAAGGCATTTCACAGATGCCTAGGTCCAGACTTGGCATGGCCCAAAACAGCTCAGAGCTGCAATTGCAGGGGAAGTTCTGCTCATCCCTGGGCTGGAATAGGCTCTCCGCAAACTGAATCTCTGTGAATATAGCTACTAAAATGTAAGAAGTCTTTGAGCATGTGCAACCTTTATTTTTTAAGGGCTTATAACTTGGATTTTTAAGGGTTTTCATGTGGCAGCAAAAGACCATCCCCTCCCACAAAGGCTACTCCCACCCACATTTGAAGTCCCTGTTCCAAAGAAGGGAGTGCTAGACTTGTTCAAAAAAGGTCTCTCTTTTTTCTTGCTCATTAAAAACAAACAAACAAACTTATTTTCTCTAGCCTCATTCATAGAAATGGTCTCAACTATTTTGGCTGAAATTTCAAAACAAAAAATCTATCACAAAACTAAGACTATTGGAGAATGAAATCCCCACCCCACCCCCCATTTCCTTATTTCACTGCCAGTTTCATACAATTTCTCACTTGAAATGTTTTGTTTCATCATGCGATTGAGTGCAGCTTTTACAATATTTGCAGATGAAATTTCAGCACTCTATGGACTTGTCGAAATGAAGGGCCCAATCCTACAATCTCTACTGTGTCAAAACTCCCTTGGAATTCATTTGAAGGGATACTGAATTCTCATTAAGGTGAAGGACTGAAGGCCTAATAGTTAAACTGTGCTACACTGGCAAAAATGCATTTTGAATTAATCATTTCCTCATTTTAGGGCTCTTGGCCATGATTTGACAAGGCACTTAAGTACATACCTATCTTTGAGCATGTGAGTAGCACTACTGTAGCCAATAAGCTACTCATATCCTTAACACTAAGTGCCTACTTAGTTGCCTTGCTGAATCAGGATCTAAAGAGATGCCATTGAATTACAGCCAGGCTCTTAGGCAAAAGTGGGTATAAAAACAAACCTTAATTGAAACCCACTTTGCCCTTCATTAGAGCACCATCTTCTCAGCCTCCTTCCACTTTTTCTGACTTTGAGCAATACTTTTTAAAGACAGATTTTTTTCTCCTCTTTGTGAGCTGTGTGAGTGTCTTTTCTGGCTAAAGCAAGCAAGGTTTTGTTCTGATTTTTTTTTTTTTTTTGCATCCTTTGAACAGTCGGCCCTGCTGCTAAAAATACGTGCTCAGAGAGAGGGTTTAGTGCTTTACTGGGAACTGTACTGATCTACCAAATGAGCTAGGAGGCATTTGTTCTTCTGTAAGGGAAAACAATTAGTGGGACCTAATCATCAGTAATGGAAACATTGGCAAGTGTTCTCCTTACAGTTAATCCTGGTGGTATAGATGACACTATGACAAAAGGGAAGAGAGCCTGCTGTAGTGGGAACATGTCTAACTACTTCTGTTAATTTGCCGTGATCATAGACCTTCTACCAGAAGCAGAACAGATGGAAAAGTACATGAAAATTATCAAGATAGGACTTAGCTATGGTATATTGTTAATTAAAACTTGTTAAGAGAACCACTTTAAAGTACTACTTTGAACACGTTAGTCCCTTCTGATTATTAGACCTAGAGAAAGACAAAAATAACTCTTATAACCACATATGCACTTTTTCTTCTAGTTCCTTCCCATAGTTATTGCTGGATCGTTTGCAAGCAATGAGTGAATGTATCAGAGGGGTAGCCGTGTTAGTCTGAATCTTTAAAAAGCAACAGAGGGTCCTGTGGCACCTTTGAGACTAACAGAAGTACTGGGAGCATAAGCTTTCGTGGGTAAGAACCTCACTTGCATCTGAAGAAGTGAGGTTCTTACCCACGAAAGCTTATGCTCCCAGTACTTCTGTTAGTCTCAAAGGTGCCACAGGACCCTCTGTTGCTTAATGAGTGAATGGTTTACGTAATTCCAATTGTGAAAGACAACCTGTTATTTTTCTTCAATATTTGGATTCAGATTTTCCCTCCCTGTCCCCTGGAACTTTGTGACATGTAACACAGACCTTAACTAGGAGTGGCTACCTCTCAAAAGAGGCAAAATTCTAGTTTAGTTCAAAATCTGAACAACTGTCCAAGTTACTGTACATCAATCCTTCACTCACCTAATTTGTATTCCTCCTTCTCTCCCAGCACCCACTGTCTATAATGAGTTTAGGATTATGGCCTTATCACAAGATGTTTGTTAAGGCAAAGGTCCAGTGACCTTCCTCTATCTCAAGTCTTCCAGGGGTGGCTGACTGGCCTTCTTTCCCTTCCCACAGACTAGTTAGCTACCTTCCAAAGCCTCTGGAGAAGTAGCAAGTTGCCATCTTGGAATGTGAGGAGTCATATCTGAGAGCTGGAGTCTTACCCTTCCATGTCCCAAGAGACCTGAGTATATTACTGTGAAGCAGCAATAACTTTTGCTTGATTATATAAAGTGGTGTTTAAGAAAAAAATGAAGTTAAGAGAAATGGTTGAGAAGCCACACTTCCATCTCCCCTTCCACAAAAGTAATTCTAAAATATTTCACGCTTAACATAGCTGTATGGGTTAGTTACAAAATCACTTACCTAAAGAGAGTTTGCACATTTACAATAGTCTTGGCATCTGCCATATAGTCTTCCTCAGCACTCATAGTACTTTCCTTGTCCACAACTACCATGTTGGCAGCAAAGGTCACCCCACATCTTAGCAAATCATCTAGGCTGTTGTAAAGAGGAACAGAATTAAAAACCAATATAAATACATGGCAGGATAAATATGAGTTAGAAAAACTCAACTGCAACATATCCTGGGAGCTCATCAATCTTACATTTGATTCCTACCACTTGGTGGTCATCTCTGAAGGCACTGTAACTATCAGCTTCATGTAAGCGTTTTGGTAGAACAGAGACAATGTGAATAATAATTATAATGTTCTTTGAAGCAAAATAGAATCCTGCTGGTAGATTGCTGAGGATTGCTTGTCCTTCTCCATTCACTAAAAGAATGTTGGTAAAATTACACTACGCTGCGCATGTGTATATGTATTAATTCCCCTTCTCCTACAAGGTCTTCTACAACTCATTACATTGTCATTACCTGTTTCATGTAAGTGTCTTGCCTCCTACACAAAAGTACCTTTTCATATATCAAGGGCCTTCGTACAGAGGCAGTCGGATATGCTGATTTTCTAGCTTCTCATCTCATAGTCCCCCACTGGCTCCCTAGTCTCCCTCCTACTGAAAGATCACTTTTGCACAAGGGTAGCTTTCCAGAAGCAGCAGCAGCAGCATTACACAGGCAAGAGCAGGAATCAAGTTACTTTCAGAGCATAGCTTCCCACACAAATTTATGTAGTGGGATCTGCCAAAGGATTCCCTTTTCCAGCCCAAGGGATAAGGCCAATGTCTCTTGGAAAAAGACAAATCAAAATTCATACTGATACACATTCATTGGAAAACATGGTTTCAATATTTTGAATGTACATCTAAATATTTTTTAGCTCCACAAGTGTTTACAAGAAACCATAACATGTATTTGTGTGAGTTTGTTGTGTATAGTTAGTCTCGAATGAAGGCGGAACAATATTTATCTCCGGATTTTTTTCCCTTATCTAAAATGTGCTATATAAAACACACATCTATAATAAAAACAGGCCTTGAAAATCCAATTAATTTATACTCTCTTCTGCCCCATTTAATAAATACTAAACAGCCACCTCAGTTTATGCTCCACTCCCCAATAAATCCATTTTCTGCAACATATCCTGAACATAGTCCAAAACCTCTTCTCCAGGATGGTGGTAAAGTTGCTGCCTTGCTACCCCGGCTCTCCTCATAATATAAAGAAGGTTCTTCTCAGCCATCCAGGTGCACCTCCTCTTACACCTAGGTGCTTTGTGTCTCTCATTCTTTTTTCTTTTAAATAGAATTTTTTCCTTGGCAAGAAGGCTGAGCCAACACTGTTACTTTCACTAAAGGTGAGGGGAGATGACAGAAACACTGGCCCAAGCACCACTGGTCCTTTAACGGGCTGTAAGGGAAGGAAACAAGCAACCTGTGCACTACTAAGGGCCTGTCTACTGGGAAAGTTTTACGAGTTATAGTGATAATTTATACTAGTATAAACCCCCTCCCCCCATGAGGATATTCTCATATGGGAATAAGAGTGTCTATGTGGCAAGTTATACTAGTATAATCATATAGGTTCAAATTTGAGCCTTACTGGGGAAAAAAAAGATGGAGACAAGATCTAATTGATTTAGAAAAGGGGAAATCAGGTGCATGGGAGCAGACTGGCCTGAGACATTGCACTTCTTCTCAAAGAGGCTAGAATGGCCCTGAGATGCTATACTTTAAATAAAGGATGGGACGAAGGAAGGAGACAAGTCTCTTGAGCCGCTGCTCCTTTAAGAGTAGGGGAGAGAGGAAGTGAGAAGCACAGAAGGCCAAGGTTTTAAAATAAGAAGCTGAGAAATTGTGAGCCTTCCGTACACTAGTGGAGAAGCAGGAGCAGCAGCAATGACAAAGCCCTTCAAAGATGTAGGGCCCAGGAAAGATGACTTACTGGTGGGGAGGCTGCCAAACATTAATTTATTGATGGTGGGGTGCACAAACTGATTTGAGGGGTGCTATCCAGTATTCATTTAAAAGAGCAACAGAGAATAGTGAAGGGAGATGGTTGGCCTGGCCTGTAGGGGATAACCCACCTAAGAGGGGACTCCCACAAGTGATAGACTGAGGCCTTCAGTCCCAAGCCATGAAGGATATTAAATTAGGTTAATACTACAGGGCCTATTTTAAAGGCTTTTGCTCCTTTTTGGAGCTCATTAGCTGTAGGGTATAGCCCAAAGATTGAGTTGAGAAGACAACCTAGAGGATTGTGAGGCTATCTTTCTTTTATATGTTGCAGTGAGGGCAGCAGTCTGAATCTGTTCAAAAGATTTCCTTCAACTGGGGAGGATGTGGCTTGGGACGCCAGTATATTTCAGCTTGACAAGTATGCTTAGTTTGAGGCCAATAGGCATTGGGTCAATTCTGGAAGCCTTGAACTTAACCAGTATTCAGCCTTGAGTGGATTAAATAACAAAGAACTACATTTCAAAAATAACTAAAATAGTGTTAAATGAAAATCAGCCATATCATCTTTAATGTCCCTGGATAATTTCTGAATTAAGTAGAGTTGGTCAAAAAATGTTCCGTGGTATGTTTTGTTTGTTCCTCCGAATCCCATAGGCAAGACGATAGTGGACAACCCACATCAGTGACTAGATCCCCAGAGACCACAAGTGACCTCTGGGCAGACCAAAAACGCACTGGGCCGATCCCATGACAAAACTCTTTGGTCAGAAGTGGAAAGAATGTGATTGCAACATAATAGAATGGTGTGGCATCGACTTGCATTTGTGGAGGGACAGATTAGGCCAAGCTGGACAAAAGTGAATCCCACACCACAGAAAACTTTTATGGTCAAAATTCAAATATTGAAATATTTTGGCTGAAAACCAAAATATTTCAGTTTGAAAATGCTGCCAGGAGACCCCGTGGGAATTGTATCTTGGTTTCCTGCCCCATTCTCTTCTATGGGCTAGGCTCCCTGG
This sequence comes from Chrysemys picta bellii, assembly GCF_011386835.1. Taxonomy (NCBI): domain Eukaryota; kingdom Metazoa; phylum Chordata; order Testudines; family Emydidae; genus Chrysemys; species Chrysemys picta. Next base: position 45,896,145 of record NC_088798.1, on the reverse strand, counting down.
TCAGACTAATTCTCCCATGATACATTATTATCTTTCTTCTTGGAGAGAGAGAAAAGATGGCAAATCAGGGGAAGTCTCTGGCTATGGAGCATCATGGGAGATGCAGGCTAGCCATGAAGCCCAGCCCACAGAAGAAAATATTCCAATTTGGGGTTTTGATTAAACTGAATTTTTTAAGAGAAAGCAGACACTTTATGGAAAAACTAAACAGTTTTGAGGGAAAATGTTGACCAGTGATGATATTAAGTATATATCATCATTAAGTATAAATATAAGACACTGGAAGAGACGACTCCTTTTTTCCAACATCGTCTTATTCATGTTCTTACTACCCATATGACAATACAACTTCCATATGTGTTTCATGACTGCTCAATACATTTTCTGCAAAACTAGTTAAAATGTAAACATATCTAGCAACCATTCCGTAGATTTGATCTTCTGTCTAAAACTATACTGTGTTTCTGCTCTTACATACCATGAATCCAATCCAGTTTCCAGTGAAGCAAATAGTTTTTCTATTGTGTTTAACAGCAGTTGTATTAAGCCCTAAATGCATAAAAATTTAGAGCTGTGAGTGATTTTTTTTCCAATCAGTTTTTATCAGAAAATTCTAATTTGATGAAACCAAAATCATTTGTATAGAAGGTCAGTTTTGACAAGTTTCTCACTTTGATTTTGAAACATTTTCAAAAAAATTGTTGGAACACCATGTTTAACACGTTTTGAAAGGGAACATCAATTATTTTTGTTTGAAACAACTTACATTGCCAAATAAAATCTTTTTAATACTATAAATTAATGTCAAAATTGAAACAACTTGAAATTGAAACAAAATGTTTTGATTGATGTGACGGAATTATTTTTTTCAGATTTTCAGTTCACAAAAAAATTGAGGCCATGACTTTTCATCCTAACTGGGACTGGAAAATCTTTTGGAATTTCAAAGTTCTCGTTGGACAGGAAAACCATTTCCTACCCAGTCCTATGAAATTTCCAATCTTGATTTTCACATTTAGTACATAGCTCCATGTTCTATATTAATTGGTTTTGGAGTGAGGTATAGTTGGTGATGAAAATTAATTCCATTCTATATTTTAGTATTTATTGGTATGCATTTAACCTGCTCATATATCAAATTCTAATCTTTCTCCTAGCAACCTAAATTTAATTCTGCATTCTAACATTGTGTTGACCTTTGAAAATATAGCCCTTGTGACTACCAATAAAAAACTGCATATAACAAAAAAGTTTTATATTCTGACAAGATCTCAATTATTCTACTTTCCAAAGCTGAATAAGTTTAGAACCTTTTAGCTAACTTCCTATTATTAAGTATCAGAGGGGTAGCAGTGTTAGTCTGAATCTGTAAAAAGCAACAGAGGGTCCTGTGGCATTAAACCCTTAAACAAAGACTGTGAATGGCTATCCAACTACAGAAGCAGTTTCTCCTCCCTTGGTGTTCACACCTCAACTGCTAGCAGAGCACCTCACCCTCCCTGATTGAACTAACCTCGTTATCTCCATACTGATTTATACCTGCCTCTGGAAATTTCCATTACTTGCATCTGAAGAAGTGAGGTTCTTACCCACGAAAGCTTATGCTCCCAATACTTCTGTTAGTCTTAAAGGTGCCACAGGACTCTCTGTTGCTTTTTTCCTATTATTATATTCAAATAATGTCTAAGCTCTTTTTTAAAATGACAGCAATGGCTATTTGGAATATCTGATTTTTTTCCTAATTATTAAAAACAAAAAAAAATAGGAATATTCCCTTATCAAAGATATCTATTATCCTAATTATTCCTTTCTTAATCTTGAATGGTTTTCCTACACAACCCTTATCCATAGCCTATACATATTACACATCACTTACATATGGAACATTGTAGAACAAACTTCTGCTAATTAAGGCCTTATTTTGATGAAGCTCAGCCAGGGCTGTGAATTTTCTTTTGACCATTTCTCTGGATGTCTCCCATGGAAAACCACAGAGTAGTGAATATGAAATTAAAATGAACAGGGAAGATCCTCAGATGGTGTAAAATGATCATAGCTCCATTAATGTGATGACAGTTTACACCAACTGGGTATATGCCCCAATATTTCTCTACCTCTTCAGTCATAACTCTAATACAACTGATCTTTTAGGTACCTCTACTCATTCACATTTGAGTGTATGGGTAGACATGATACCATCCTGTTTGTCAAATAGCAGAATCTTGCTGTAGGGTGTAGATGCAGAGAAAATGTTACTTTAAAGGAAGTTTTGCTTTAACATTACTGCTTAAACCACTTTCATCCACTGAGTGTGCACATTTAAATCATGTATTGAGAAGAAAAATCCATTTCAAAGGTTTTGGTACAAGTCTAATGGCTTATCTACACTGCCCCACTGTTGGGACTATGGGGTGTGAATAGCAGTGTGCATCAAAGTGCTGCACTGTAATTCCCCAGTTGGATGCTGTGGGTGTGAACTGAAAGGTTCCTTGTTAGCGTTAGTATAGTCCTGTTTGAAGTGGACAGTGTAGTTTCAGTCCAGCAAAGCACTAAGCACATGTTTATATTCAGTGAGACTTCAAACACGCTTAAATCTTGGCAGGATTTGCGCCTAAGGCTATGCTGGATTGGGGTCAAGCTGATTTCAAAATCAAGCCTTAAATGATCATTTGTTATGATTTTTCTTTGACCATGTAATTTCATCTCTACGTGCTCTTATGTATTTTTTACATACATGCAGTTTTTTAAAACAGTTTTGAAGATATTTATGCAGGTGAGACCTCTCTAATTTATAAACCATGTACTCTTTAATAGGCCACGTAAATGTCCCATTTAAATTATGATTTACTGTGGAATGCTGTAGTGTTCCATGTGTTAACATTTTATAAAATGTATACATATCAAGGAATAAAGAAGAAGGGTTGGGATAAGGTATTGGGGTATCCACATTTTGTGAACTGTTCTTGGAGTATTGGCTTTTTGCTTAACATTTAGTTGGATTTGATTTCTGTAAAGTTAATATGATCTTGTACTGGAAGTTAAAAAAAGAAGCCCAAGGTCCATGCACAACACCTACCATGACTCTACCACACCTTTAAGTAAGAGAAACATTGGCCAGGCTTGCTGCTGGAAGGTAGTGCTTTATGTGGAGGGGAAGGTCAGAAAGTGCTTCAAAGAGATGGAAAAAGCCTTGTGATCCGTTCCTCTCCCCTGGGGAATGTAAGGGGTGGAAGGCTTTAAAGGTTGAAGCCCTGGTGTTGGAAGCCCTTTCTTCATGCAGCAGGCAAGGCAGTACCCACCCTCCCTGTCCTAGAGGTGTGAATTTCAGGTTTTGTTAGGACCTGCTGTGGGCATTGCATCGCTCCTTTTTCAGGAGGGCTGGGAAGGAATTTTTCTCTTACCACCATATTGGCTTCGGTGGAGTGAGGGTTTTTCTTTTTTTTTTTTTGCCTTCTCCACAGCCAGTGTTAGGGAAGACCTATTATGGTGAGCACAAAAGGTGGTGGGCTATATGTCACAACTTATTTTGTAAGTGTGGGGTGGATGTTCAGTGTAGGTACTCCATAGGGAAGGCATCCAGTGACCATATAAATGGCCTGGTAAAGGACTTAAAAGGAGGTGCTGGTTAAAGGAACAAAAGGGGGGCAGTTGGGGCTCCTATTGGTACAAAAGGAAGCCAACCCCCCTTTCTTACAGCCTACCTTAACACTCCTATGAGAGAAGGTGGACGGTGAGATCCAAGCCATGGGTTGGCTGGGGGACCTGGATGGAAAATGAAAGGGGACTGGTGGAAGCCCCGAGTAGTTATTTAAAAAAAAACATGGAGTAGCCTGTACTGTACACTTCATCTGCCAGGCAGTCCCAGACCTCTAATAGTCGTGGCCCGATTAAATTCATATCAAGTGTCTCCTGTCCTTCTTTTGGTATAGCCAGACAAAATATATGGTGATATATTGTAGTACAACTAGTCAAGACCACTATGGTCATTAAACACATCAAGGAAATGGCCAATTTTAAGGCTATGTCTACACAGCCAGTAGTAAGCCTCCCAGCCTAGGTGGACAGGTTTGGGTTAGTGGGGCTCACACTGGTGCTCTAAAAATAGCTTTGTAGACAGAGCTGTGAAGCTGCAGCTCAGGCTAGAACTTGGGCTTTTCTTCTGATGTGAGTTGGGAGACTCTCTGCTGTAGGCTGTGTAGACGTAGCCTAAAAGTTCTAAGATAACTTCTATCAGTGTATTATGAATGCCAGTTTGTGTTGTCTGTCATTAAGGTAAATTTGTCTCCATTTACAATAGGCTTGATCATGAGACATGCTGAGCAGCTAGAACTGCTGTTGAAATTGTCACAATTTTACCTATCAATGTAGTCTATGATAAATCCCCCCTTCTTCCTCTCCAACTGACTTCCATAGGACCAGTATTTGACAGAATAAGTATTGTAGATGCCCAGATGCCTCAGGATTGGGCCCTCTACTCGAGCTAATTTTTTGCGTTAGTGATGACTGTTTAGAAATGGAAATGAAAATCTAATGAGTCTCTTCTAGTCTGAGTTCTAGCCTGACTCGTCCATCAGTGATGCCATGAAATCTAGATAAGCTTTTATAAATATTTAATAGTAAAGGGCTAGGTAGAAGTAGTAGGTGATATTTTCAACGCAGTCTAGTGGTTTTAGACGTAAGTTACTATTAGTGTGTCTAAATCTCGTAATATCCTTTAACAATCCCGGCCAGTATTCACCTAGAAATTCAATACCAAAGAAAGCATTTAAAAAGACGGCCTGATCTGCCAGTGTACTATATAAAGCAAAACCAGATAGTGACTCATTTCTGAGTGATTGAAATCCTTTGGCAGAAATTTGAAATTCCAAATTACAGCACCTTGACACAAACCATGCATGCAGGGGTATTTTTCAAGAACTATCACGACATTCAAACATGCAGTTACAAAGCACAGCACATGACAAACCACTGAACACTACAATGTTTAGAGTTCTGAGGATTATTTTACCTACTTGTCAATAGAGCCCACCATGTAGTAAACCATTGGAAACCAACAGATTGCATCCAGAAAATGCATATCTGGCCTAAGCAGCAGATGGGTTACAATGAAACACAACATCACAACAGTTGCATCTCTTCTGAAGAAACTGAATAAACTATGTTAGTTTGTTTGGAAGAGAGAGGAGGGGAAAACTAGGAAATGTTAAATAAACATTTTAATAACATAGGAAACTATTTCTGAGCATCAACATTCAATGCTATTTGCTTTGATCACGATGAAGAATGATCAAGTTTAAATGTGATTTACATAAAAGTTGTTAGTCTTCTAAATCAGAAACTTTATGGCACAATCATACAGCAAATGCTTTATTTAAAGAAAAATTATTGAAGACTAAAGAGGCCTTATTAAATTATATTCCAATTCATGACCGTAAACATATTTTTAATGAAAATGCTGATTGGGACCAGATCCTCACCTGGTTTCAACCATTATAGTTCCATTGAAATCAATTTTACCCCAGCTACGGATCTTGCCTTATCATTTCTCCCTAAAAGTTATGCATTTCTCCCAACTGTCTGCATTTTTTTTTCCCTTCCACCCCTTCTAAAATAATAGTTAGCTACTTTTAATACTGTAATTGTTGCTTGACATACTATGGTGAAAATAAAGGTCAAAAGCTAATTTTAATCTCAAATTTCCTTATAAGAAAGGAAAGGTAAAATAGTTTTCTACTGTACTCTTTCTGTATTGTACTATATGTCTTACACCTTTTTCTTCTTCTTACATACTGAAAGTTCAGTGATAGCAGACAAAATTTTAATCAGCATGAAATGAGGACATATCTAAACATGTACACTACTGCAAATTGCCTCTGTTAACAAACTGCAAAAAAAAAAAAAATGTAAGAGAAACTAGTAAACCATAGCAAGGGATACATGCTAATTTACAGTGGGTGAAATCCTAACTCATTTGAAGTCAATGGCTAAACTCCCATTGACTTCAGTGGGGCCAGGATTTCACCCTATTGCTGTAAGATGTGAAAAGTGTGGGAGACTGATTGCAGTGTCCTTATGTTTACAGTAATTCAGCTGAGTGCTTTCCACAGAAACTGCTCCAGCTGGCTAGGTCACATCTTGGTAAAAGCTTAAGCAGAGACCATAGCTTTCATTTAATGGTGAGATGGCATAATTTTATGTAAACAAAAATGGCATTTTTCAATCTTCAGCAAAAATAAACTAAAAATAATAAAAGTAACATATCAGAGAGTGTAAAAAAAAAATGAAAGCATGGGCCTGAAACCAGAGTTCAGAAAAACATTAGAGGGCACTGTACACTTCCATGTGTGTTCTTAAAGACCAATCTTATTTCAAATTTGCTAACCATAATTTTAAAAGGATAATTTTTATAGATCTCTTCTGGTGTGTGTGTGTGTTATGCTGTTCATTACTGGAATAATTAGAACTATGATATACTAACACCATTATGTACTGTTTTACAAGAAATCTGTATTGGGGGAAGTGGAACCCACTCTGACTGATTTCAGATTCTGTAAAGTGAAACTATTTATACTAGAGATGGGACAATGGCACATACACCCAGAGGAGAGTAGGGCCTGGAATCTGATCCAGGATTCAATTTATGCAGCTGGCCTCTTTTTATCATGGTGCAGCCTAAAGGTTCCAAGTTTTTTGGTTCCAAGTTTTGTTTACCTTGGACTTATTGAAACCCTGTAACATGGTCCGAAGAGGCTGCATCATGCTCACCATGTTAGGGAATTATTCTCTTCTATAGTACTAATGGGAATGAAGTGGAAAATTTGCCCTGTTTCTGTAGCTGAATGGAATACTTGGAACAGATCGTATATGCTCAGAAAACACTGCAAGGGGAGCAAGTTGGGAGGGATGAAGCATCCATGAAGCTCCTAACTGAAAATGGAAATTATATGGCTCTCTAAAGTACACAACTATTAATTTTTCAACTCCCCCCGCCCCAAATAAGCTGTGCTTGAACGGAAAGTACTCATTAAAGAAAAGGCAAATAGAAACCCCCACCCATTAAAAGTCAGGAATTTTAAAGAAAACTAAGTGATCTAGATGAAATAAAATGCAGTTAAAGGCTTAAAATCCTAAGATTGTGCTGAATTTTAAAAAGTATGTATGTTGAGAATTATGAACAGATATAGCAGTCCAGTCTCCCCTCACAACTGCTAGCTGATTTCCAATTTTATACTAGATGTGGGAAAACTGGCTCAGCCCAAATATTAACCAACCTGGATTGGACCCAAACTGTTCACGGGGTTTGAAATGAGTTTAGTTAAACTTTATCTCACTCTACTGTTCCTGCTGTTCCTTCCTGAGGCTTCCCTTGCATTAGTGCCCCCAAATGCATGTACATATGGGAGGCCCCGTGAAGGTTTTCAGTATGCTGTGAGCTCTGTCTAGATACTATCATGGAACCCCCAGCATGAGCCATATGGGCTGAAAAAGCCCAGAACCATGGCCTGCTACTTCTGGGGGAAGAGAAAATGCTTCTTGTGGGAGAGAAGAGCTTTTTTTAGCCAACTTAGGAAGACTCTTTCTTGTAAGGAAGGAAGAGAACTCCCAGCTACACCTCCTAGACACATGTAGCTGGATGACAGACATGGAGATTCTCTAGTTAAACATCTTGCCTTGGGAGGGAGCCAGAGCCCATCCTAATAGATTTCCATGAGTGGCAATGGTGGCTACCAAGCCTCTCTTGGAAAGTGTTCCTGCCAGAAGAGAAGACACCTTCTCCCCAACAGAAGCTTGGGGCAGAGACAGAATGATGGGGGATCATAGAACTTCCAAAAGATCAAAAATAAATATTTGGTATTTCAAGTGCTTATTGGAACTGAGTTTCTGGATGTTTTGGAGTTTTACCACCTGTATACCACTTTATATTTTGTACAATACACTTTATGACTCTGATATGAAGCCATAGAAGAGAAGTTTGGTTCTTAGTGCATACAATCTTTTTTATGATCCCTTGTTTCCCATTTTCCTGAAACCTAAATACCATATGTTACATGTTCCATCGGCCCTTTTGGACCACACTATCTTGATCTGACCTTTTCAGACTGGAAAATCCTTCCAGACATCAGATGATTTCTATCAGCCATTGCAGAAGTAGAAGATGAATCATTACTGTGAGAGACAGCAGAAAGGAATGTCAACAGCTGTGGCACAAAAGCAGTGAGTGCACTACTTTGTGATAAGGTAAAGAGATTGTGAAATATCAGTCAGAGCATTGACAGTCATTACACTGTGAGAGAGCAGATTGCTCAAGACTGGAAAAAAGTTACTAGATTTTGACCTTTATTTCTACCCTAGTATACCAAGCAACAATTACAATGTTAAAAATAGCCAGGTATTATTTAAGAAAGAAAAGCAGAGTGCACAGAGGGTTAAATTATGTTATGAAACTAAAAAAATATGCACTTCATTATCTGACCTCTGCCTCCCTCCCTCCCCAAGAAACTGAAGCACATAAACAATGCAAATAAACCCTTTTTAATGTGACAAGTCAGTGTACCTGCATGACACACTCCATTTTCAGCCATCACTATAAAGCAGGGGTCGGCAACGTTTGGCACGCGGCTTGCCAGGGTAAGCACCCTGGCGGGCCAGGCCAGTTTATTTACCTGCTGACGCTGCAGGTTCAGCTGATCGTGGCCCCCACTGGCCATGGGTCGCCATTCCGGGCCAATGGGGGCGGCGGGAAGCGGCGCGGGCGAGGGATGTGCTGGCTGTGGCTTCCTGCCCCCCCCCCCCCCCATTGGCCCTGGACGACGAACCGCGGCCAGTGGAGGCTGAGATCAGCTGAACCTGCTGCGTCAGCAGGTAAATAAACTGGCCCGGCCTGCCAGGGTGCTTACCCTGGCGAGCTGCGTGTCAAACGTTGCCGACCCCTGCTATAAAGGGACAGATTTTGCCTTGCCCTGGCATGGGAGTGCATAGACTGAGGTGGAGGACAGTGCAAGGAACATTCTGTCCTTCTTGTATAAGAGCCAAGAACAAATGTAATCTCTTCATGGGGGGGACACAAGAAGGAACTGTTTCATGGGGAGGCTATGGCACAGTTGTTCACTATGGTACAACTCCTCCTACAGCTGTTTCTGAGGTGATGAGGATCTACGTCACCCTTAAATCAGGACTGCGACTTAATGGCACAACCGAGCCATAAGTGCATTAATGAATGTTTGTTGTTCTGTGGTTTATATGGCAATCAGTGGACAGAGATATTTCCCAAAGGGCATTTACAGTCTATAGTATTGATCATCTCTGAACTAAGGAGTAATAAAAAATATGCTTAGATAGTATAGGCTCTGTCTTCTGCATTTAATTGATAGACCAGTCAAATAGTACTATAATTACTATTTACTGTGCAAACCATACGCGAACTTGTTCAGAGGCCTGAGCGGGCTTAGATTTGAGTCAGTGTCTTGAAAGGACAAACTGGCTTCTAATGTACAGGTCAGCAGTGTGAATAAAATAGTGCTCCCCTAGGTGCTCTGTAGGCTGGGAAAAGATGGATGCAGACAGGAAACTGAGAAATTCAATCTACATCTGAAATGCAGAGAAGTTAAGATTACTTTCACATGTTAGGTGCAATATTTAAATTGCAATTTATCTCCTAAAATTTTAGAATTTTAAATGATTTTACAACCTATTTTATAATTAATACTACTCCGATTTCTCAGCTTTTCCTTATAAACCTGGTGTTACCATACTGAGAACTGTATTGTGCTAGGTCCTGATCCAATTCCCGCTGTAGTCAGTGGAAAGATTCCCATTGACTTCACTGAGAGTTATATTAGGTCCTTACTGCACAACACACATGTGATATCATCCTTGTGTCCACTCTTGCTTTAAAGATGTATGTGCCACAATGTTTTTGATTTAAATTGGTCACATGATATGTGACCATCAACCACAGACAATGCACATATTCAGATTTAAACACTAATTTGTATAGTAAATTTTTTTCTTAAAAATACACTTACGGGTTATCCAGAAGTAATACTATAGGGTTGAGTTCTTTCTTTGGTCTGTAATAAGCTCTGAGTGGAACAATAAAGTTGTATAAGCCATTTCCAGCTGTCTCTGCTGCAACTATAATCAATTTATTTTTGAATCCATAGGCTTTGGCATCTTCATAGTAGTTATGTTGGCACCCCTAAAACCAGTATAGAAAACAAAAACTCAGTGGCTTTGGATAGGAGTCGATATTCAGGGATAACAATATTAGAGGTGATTTTTCACTTCCCAAGCTAAAATGTGTCAGCTGAAATGATAAAGAACTCAGTCTTGTCTGAGCTTTACAAACATCTGTTAGCAACGCTGTGTGTCAGCATTGGTTGTAGCTGAACGGGTGCTGAATGCTGCTTATCTGCAAGTGCAGACAAGGACAAAATTGTGTTTGGCCACAACAAACAAACGAGCCTTGTTTAACACATGGGTCTATCCATTAATATAAACTTTTTACCTTGTCCAGTCTTAAACAACAAAATGGCACTTTTTCATGCAGCAGATGGCAAAATGTGGGAGAACTTCCAATATAAGGAGAGTAAGGAGGATAACCTTTAGCATACCTAGAAGAGTAGAGAAACAGTTCTGAATACTGTCAACAATTTAACAACTGTAGACCAAACAGGTCTAAATTTTTATTACTACTATTTGTGGAATAGCAAACAGGGGCAAGTATTAACGTATATAATCATAAATAACTAAATATGAAATTAAACAAAATAAATACAACTAGTGTTTCCCATATAAACAATCAAAACAAAACAACCCCAATTTCTAATAAAGATCAAAGGACAATAGCTTGTGGCTTACAGGCATATATATAAAATTCAGTAAAATTAATAAGTGGTGACATTGTAAGGGGGTGATATGGGTTGTTTGATTGTTTATTAGGCTGATAAGTTCCTCATCTAAACAACTTTAAGTGTCAGTCCGCTTCCTGCTGTCTTATGGCATCAACATGGATTTTCAGCGTAGAAAATAGATGGATATTCAAGATATTTCTGGCTGCTATATAACACTTAAAAGTTAAGCTGATCCTAATGCGGATCAGCTGAAAAATCTAATACAATTTGTACAATTTGTAATAGTAACCTAGATTGCAGCAAAAAGGATTAATTCCAAGAATTTAACCCTTTTCTGATTCCTACTAGAAATTTATATGCATGAGAATATCAACAGTTATACTGGAGGGAAAATAGATGGGCTATAAATCCTTATACTTTAGGGTGTAAACAAACTGACAAGTTTAGGAAGAAATTTCTCTTATTGGCAATTCATTCCATGATTCTCCACTACAGATTTTCTTTCTTTTTCCTTTGAGGAAGCTGGTAGCAATTTGAGGTCCGTGGAAGGTCATGGGAGTTGTCATGCTCCAATCTTCCACCCTGCAGCTTGTAGACAACAGCTGGTACAGACCCAAAAACCCAAATTGAGGCACAAGCCCCACCCCTATGTTCTGATTGGGAGAGCTCCCAGGCTCCTGATTGGGCTGCTGCCCCTATTTAAGTTAGAGGAGGAAACTGGGGCCTGGTCTACATTGGGGGAGGGATCAATCTAAGTTACGCAACTTCAGACTTCAGCTACGTGAATAACATGAATAATGTAGCTGAAGTTGACGTACTTAGATCTACTTACCGCGGTGTCTTCACTGCGGTAGGTCGACTGCTGACGCTCCTCCATCGACTCCGCCTATGCTTCTCACTCCGATGGAGTACCGGAGTCGCTCGGTGGTCGATTTATTGCATCTTCACTAGATGCGATAAATTGACCCCTGCTGGATTGATCGCTCCGGAGGTAAGTGTCGACATGCCGAAGTTGTCCATACAACCGGACTTCACACTGTCATGGACTCCTGGTTTTATGATTACGTGTTCCTGCCTTCTAGTTTCCTGACTGTTGGTAACAAACTCTTGATCCCTGTCCTCTGTTTAGTCTCTTGATTCTGATTTCCTGGCTTTCCAGCTTGGCCTGATTCTTGGTAATTGGCTCCTAGATCCTCAGCCCAGGCCTGATGCTAACCCCTAGGCCAGTTGACCCTCACCCTGTCCCTGACACAGAGACAGACAACAAACTGGACTAGAAAGACCACTGATTTAATCCAGTATGGCAAAATTTTTATTCCTGTAAGTAATCCTATTGAGTCAAATTACTCACATGCATGAGTATTTGCAGGATTGAACCCTCAGTTTATTTCACTAAAGCATTTTTAATTTCAGTAACAAACTAATAAACACTTGAATAAAATGTTGTAGGGTTTTTTTTGTTTGTTTGTTTGGTTTTTTTTTGCTTTACCATTGCTGCTTTTTTGTTGCCAATATTCATGCATTCACACTTTTACCACACAATCTATACTATGCTGGAGAGTCCTGTGCAGTGCCCCACAACTCCCCCCTTTAAAGGTTGGAATCTGATCTGTCTCTGATGTCAATGGACCTTCCTCTATTAAAAAGTCATTTCATTCTTCAGACCGAAATATTCCGTTTTGTTTCCTAGTCAGTTGAGTCATGCCTGAAGTACTTCAAAAACTATGTGCTATAGGGAGACGTTGCCAGGTATGTGAATTTGTGTGTGTTTATGAAATAGCTTTAAAATTCCAAACACAACAAGGTTTTTGTTATTGAGTGTCACAGATGTCCAGCATGAGTTGGAATGTTTTTCTCATTTCAAAATAGCCTTAAGAAGCTTTGACCAATTCATGATTGCACTTCTGAAGAGGAAATCGCTTCGCCCTGGGGCCTTGTGTCTTATCACTACAGATGATGTGATATGACCACACAGAAGTTGGGTGCACTTTTGTTTCCTATTAAATGGAATATCGCTAATCAGAAAAAGAGCTGCAATCCTGTCCCCATTGGCTTCAATGGGAGCAGAACCACTCTCTACATTTACCCAGTATTAGCATTTATGAATAGTAATGTCCTGTTTATATTAACTGTACATACTCTAAACCTGTAGAAATGTCATCATCTGATGGAGTAGTTTCATCCTCTGACTGGTCACTTAGAAGATCACACGCTTGAAGTGATGAGGAGTCTGCAACCTCCAAAACAGGTGCTATGCTAGATCTTCTGCCATTTTTACTTCCCTCTGAAGGAAGGGTTAGGGTAGGTCCACTGGAAGATCTACATCCTGTATCTTGTAAATCTATAGCCACGGTCCCTGAAACAGCATCAGAAGCAGCTCTCAATGTACAAGTCAATTAAGCATTTAAAAAAGGGTAAATTATGCTTATTATGGATGATCTAAAACACAACCAAATATTCAAATAATGTCTGTTTTGGCTATGTATAAAAACTACATTAAAATATAATGTTTAAGCTACATCCAGTATAGCCTTACAGCACTGAACAATATACAAGGCAGTTTCTCATTAATATGGTAATACATTATTTTTTCCAAATACATATCAGTCTATGGCATTTAAAAACATATTCCATGCAATCAGGCTGTGAGAATATGCACAAATAAATTGCAGATTATATTGAATTTATGAATGCTGTTATATATCCATAATAAGGAATTTGACTTAATAAATCTGAATATTATAACCAGAGAAACTTAAGATTTCCAGTTGTGTAAATGAGATCAGAATTTGACACCTTGACTCTTAATGCCTTTGTTCTTCCTGGTTCTGTTACATCATGTTTCTGGAAACAAAATAGAGTCTGATGAGTTGTTTGATGGACTAAAAAAAATGTCTGGTGACCTGGACATTGGGATTTTACCTCCTGATTTATGCCACTAAGAGATACTGCTTCCTTGTACAAGAAATGGGAATAATTCTGATCCGACTGATTAGCGTTTAATATTAGGCCAATTTGTAGTGAATTAGCTTGTGATATTCATATGAATGTACAAACTATGGGAATTCATCTTTTGCATATGGGAATTCATTGCATGAGATATTTTAGACTGTTGGTACATTTTAGCTAAATTACCATCAAATGTATCAATTAAACTTGTGTCTTGAATTATGAACTATACTTTTAGACAGCAAGAGACTGCAGCCTTTTGTGACTAAACACTTTCAGTATTTGCTACAGGCCTGAGTTCTGGACTCTGTCAACCTACACTCAGTGGAGGAGAAGGGAAACAATGATACAGGTGGTCTTATGACACTTCTATGCTCCCATCCTAATCCTGGCACTCGCTAGGATAATAGCCTATCTTAGGCACTAGCTTTTGACCATGTCTGTGGCCCTAAAGGGTCACCCCCAGGCACATCCCTTTTTCTGCTTGGACATGCCCTTTCAGCTTGCTGAGTGACATGGGAGCTGGTGTGGTTGCTTGATCACCTGGATGTTCTTCCATGCTTGGGGACCTCTTCACTGGCTTGTTAAATTGATATTACAGCTGCTTTGCACCACTTGGATCTGGTCTGAACTTTGTGGGGTTTTTAAATAACCTTATGAGTTTCCTTGGCAAGTGACTTGTTAGACAGTATTATCATTTTCATAGAGTTTATATGTGATGTTGTATTTCTGTATACAGCAAGAGTATGCCATTTATTTTGATCTTGTTGGAACCCTTTTTTTTTTAATTGAATATGTACATTTAAACCTAACGAAGGAAAATGTTTTCCATTGCATAGGGCATTTTCTTTTAAAATAGCTTTGCAGTTTTAGTGTAGTACATTTTTGAGCTTTCTTTTCTATAGTTTCAGAATATTTTATGAGATTTACCTGTACTTACCCATACTGGCAATTACACTGTGCAAGGGCAACCTAGAAGGTCCATGGTAGTATGATTTGGATTCATTATTTTTTCTATGCTGTTCTTGCTTTTTAAAAGCTGAATTTTCTTCTTTGGTAATGTTGATATAAAAACATATATCTGTAGAGCTCATAATATATCGAGGGCCTGGATTCAGCAAAATGTTTTTGTTATCTTCCCTCCTAACACCAATCAAACAGACTCCAAACCTTAATTAAAGAAGGAAAATACAAGGTTTATTGAATGTAACTCAACAAAACACAAATTACAATTACAATAGTGGATCCTTAATTTAGTGTTACTTACATGCTGCAGAGTCAAAACGTGCACATTCTTGGAAAACAAATATTTGAAAATACAGTATTTAACAAATTATTCCCAAAACAGGCCATCTGTGATCAAGCACAGTTCCTTGGAAGTTATGAATCCCAAACCACTTCAAAAACTTTTTATTCTATAGTAGTATTCTTCCGATGTTGGGCCAGTTAATTTCTGATATCAGACATATAGTCCCTTCTGAGAATACAATAGATGTATGGTACTCTGTTAATTCATCATACTAAGCTGTTCCATTATTCAACTGTCAATGGAATTGTTTTCTGATTCCCCACCCTCCCCTAATTTAGTCTTAGGGTTTTTGATCAGTAGTAGAAAATAAGGAATTAAAATGACAGCCACTGTTCTAATTTTATAATGTTGAAAATGAACTCTTATATATAAATATGATTTCAGGATACATTAAATGTGTACATTCATGTTACAATATTTTAAAACCCTAATAATCTATTTATACACGCTTTATCAGTTGATTCATTTTATTAGAAACAACCTTTTTTACCAGAATGAAGGTAATATACACGAAACTGACATTTGTGCACGCATACTCAGCATAAGCTTGTACAAATGAATGTGTTCAAAATATCTCAGGACACATCTGAGGTTAAGGTGATCTGAAAATATAGCCTAGATTGTCAATAAATGAGGTAAGACTGATGGATCAGACCCTAGTTTTTGAGGATGGGACTGTGGAATGTTTGACGATTAAAATATGTTGGGGGGGGGAGGGAAATGATTCTTGGATAAAGAAATGGAAAGGTTGAATGTTGATATCTGTGTGCAGGAGACATAATGGAATTTGAACGATGGGAGCACAACTCTGACTCATAGATCTTTTGATTGTTGCACTCCTGTGATGCATCTGACAAGCACATTGATGTTCCTCTGATTTTGTCCCTGAAAGTACAATCTGCCATACTGCCTTGGCAGGCTGGCTCTCCATACTTGATAGCAACCATTTTCAGTTTAAGGTAGAATGTGTAGTAATTATTAGTGCATGTGCTCCAACTGATGCAAGGCCTGATGCTGAAAAAGAGGCTTTTTATGCAACATTGAATGACATTGTATGTAGTACATCACTCCTCCTGCATATTGTCATAGTAGGAGATATGAACATGAGAATTGGCCATGATAGAACTGAATCTGAACTGGTACTGGGACCATACAGTTTATCAGAAGAGAGATCGGATGATGGTGTGTGTCTACTTAAATTTGCTTCCACACATGGACTATTTTCAATGTCTACCTGGTTTCAGCACAAGAATTGCCATAAGTATACATTTTGGTAACCATGGGGAAACAATGCAATCTTGGGATTTCAAACCAGAATGAGATCCTTGACTAAACTCATTCAGGATGTATAAGAATTTACGAGTGCTGCTCTTGCTCCGGAATCTGATCATCAAACCCTAATAGCAACAATGATGATATATTAATAAAGTTTGAGAGATGGGTATCTACTATATCAGGGGTTTTCAAACTGGGGGTTGTGACCAATCAAGGTTATTATGTGGGAGATTTTGAGCTGTCAGCCTCTACCCCAAACCCCACTTCACCTCCAGCATTTATAATACAGATGCTCCCCAGATCATGCAAATCCGATTTACAGAAATCTGCACTTACAGAAAAAGTTCCATAAGTTCTGTAAGCTTTTTTTCGCGTGTGTGTGTGTGTGTGTGTAATTGTCAGGTATACGTTCCCAACATATGCAAAATTTGACTTATGCAAGGCATTCCGGAATGGAATGCTTGTGTAAGTTGGGGAGTGTCTGTAGTGTTAAATATTTTTAAAAGGTTTTAATTTATAAGGGTTGGGGGTTCCCCACTTAGAGGCTTGCTGTGTGAAAGGGGTCACCAATACAGAAGTTTGAGAACAACTGTACTATATCAAAAATTTTCAGTGTTGATAAGCTTCATAATAAAGTGATCACTAAGAGTTATGCGGTATCCATTTCCAACAAATATTCTATAGTGGATGACTAGTTGTCTGCCATAGAGGAAGAGTGGACTTCATTTTGGGATTCTATCTCACAGACTGCTGGAGAACAACTCAGACCAAGGAGAATGACAAACATTAGATTACAGATGATACCATCAAATTATGGGAGAGGAAAAAGTGATATGGTGCAGAATGGCTGCACTGCAAGGTCAGAGTTGAGTCAGTAAAAGGAGGAAATGGGTAAAAGAGAAAAGTCTTGAACGAGCAAGAGGGCCCGTCAGAATGCTCACAATCAATGCTGGAATAGTACAGTGCAATGTATTGCTGAAGCCTCTGGAAGACATGACCAGAAATGTGTATCTGAGACTCTGAAAGTCCTAATTGGATGTCCATATTTGCCTCTTCCACCAGTTAAGGACAAAATTGGGAAATACTGCCAGCATATTGATTCACAACTTAAGCATTGGAATGCACATTTTTGTGACTTAATGAACAGATCAGCACCAGCATGTAAACTACAACTTAATCCAAAAACAAATCCATCTGAAAAAAGGCCGGTGAAACAGTTATGAAATGATAAAACACCTTATGTTGACTATTTCATCAGAACTTCTTATGAGTGAAGCCTATATTTAGTTCACTGGCTTCAAAGAGTTGTCTTAAAAGTTTGGGAAATCAGCCACATTTTAGAAGAAAGCAAAAGGGGCTACATTATGTCTTTTAAAAAAGAAGTGATCATCTTGATCAAATTATAGGGTAATAACACTGCTGTCAATCCCAAGGAACAAAGAGTCCTGTGGCACCTTATAGACTGAGACATATTGGAGCATAAGCTTTCGTGGGCAAATAGCCACTTTGTTAGAGGCATCTGACGAAGTGGGTATTCACCCACGAAAGCTCATGCTCCAATACGTCTCTTCGTCTATAAGGTGCCACAGGACTCTTAGTCTGGATCTGTAAAAAGCAACAAACACGGCTACCCCTCTGATACTTAATCCCAAGGAAGGTGTTTATGCAGGACCGGTGCTACCATTAAGGCAAACTAGGTGGTTGCCTAGGGCGCCAAGATTTGGGGGTGCCAAAAAGCGCTGCCCCCATTTTTTTTTACAGCTTTTCTACGCCCCCTCCCCGAGCGCGCAGTAGCCACTCCACTTCTCCCGCCTCCCAGGCTTGCAGCGCCAATCAGCTGTCTGGCGCCAAAAGCCTGGGAGGGGAGAAGAATTGGAGCGGGGGCGGCATGCTCGGGGAGGAGGCGGAGCAGAGGTGAGCTGAGGTGGGGAGCTGCCGTGGGGAGGGCGCCTCAGGGCAGAAGGGGGGAGCTGCCCTGCGAAACTTCCTTGCACCGGCCCTGTGTTTATGATCATACTACTGAACCAACTGAAATATTGTCTCAAACCAAAAATGAGAGACAACCGTTCTGACTTCCATACAGGTCAATCTACAATCTATGCCAGGGGTAGCCAACCTGAGCTTAAGAAGAGGCCAGAATTTACCAATGTACGTTGCCAAAGAGCCACAGTAATATGTCAGCAGCCCCCACCCCCCAGCGCCTCCCACCCACCGGCAGCCCCGCCAATCAGCACCTCCTCCTCCCTTCCCACACCTCCTGATCAGCTGTTTCGTGGCATGCTGGAGGCTCTGGGGGGGGGGGGGGGAGGGAGTAAGAGCAAGGCCATGGCAGGCTCAGGAGAGAGGGAGGGAATGGGTGGAGTGGGGGCAGGGCCTGTGGCAGAGCCAGGGGTTAAGCACCCCCCGGCACATTGGAAAGTTGGCGCCTGTAGCTCCAGCCCCGGAGTCGATGCCTATACAAGGAGCCGCATATTAACTTCTGAAGAGCCGCATGTGGCTCTGGAGCCACAGGTTGGCCACCCCTGATCTACGCTATATATATATTATCTGTGGAATGTTATTGCAGCACTGTGAACACTGCTATATCAGCATGGGTTGCTTAGCAGAGTAACTGTACTGTGCTACATCTAGCTGTGTAAGGGTCAATGGTTGTATTAGACAGGTTTTCAACAGAATCATTGATTTGCCAGGAATGCGTTCTCACGTACATTAAATAATGTTCCAATAGACTATTTGATGACAAAACAGACTGAGGTCAACATAGGAGGTGTGAAATTTAAAAATTCATCTTTAGAGGCTCTCAAGTATGATGATGATATTGCTTTATTGGGAGAGATATGACTGACCAGCTAATGCTGGAAGAGTCATAATCTGTAGAATTTATGAGACTTAAGACTTGGGTGAAAAAACAAAAGCAATGCATGCCTCCTATAAAACAAACTACTAACCTTCCAATGCTGCATGTAGATGGCAATGGTACTGAATGAGTGAATAGTTCTATCTGGGTAATTGGTTTACAGCAGGAGATTCAATAACCGAAGAAGTTCCACATCAGCTTGGTCTTGTGTCAGTGACATTTCAGCATTTTCAAAGGACTCTGATTGGTGGGATGTCTGCGTGACAACTAAGATATGAATGTTCAGTGTGGTAGTGATGACAACCCTGTTACATGAAGCAGAAACATGGTATTTAAAAACAACTGAGGGGAGGATACTAAACACTTTTCAGTGTGAAAAGTTATGGCATATTCTTAACATCCATTGCTTGGATTTTGTCACAAATGAGGAGATACTTAAGATCCTGGCAAGTTGCAACCTTGCACCAGTTGAGAACAAGATGACTGCAATGATGAGGTCATGAAGAGAAATGTATGCTTTTATAGAAGACTTATCGAGCTGCGGTTGAAAGGAGTAGAGCACCATGCTGACCACAAATGAGGTTGAAAGATGGAATTTTGAGGGATTTAAGAAATCTAAATCCTCCCATACTGCCTCTTGACAAAGGAAGAAGATTTGCAAGGGTCCATTCAAGATGGAAGGCCATTCTGTGCACTGCCACAGCTACATCGTAGCCATGTGAATTTTGCACATGATTAATCAAATATGAACTTAGCCTTTGACAGATGTGAAAGATCCAGTTCCTACAGAGAAGATATTTTAAGCATTCTTTAGATTCTATCCAGGAAAAAAGCCTTTAAGTTGTATCGGCTAGGCAAAGGATGTATTGAATGTTTAATTTTGATAACTCCATATCAAGATGTTGATCTCCTGAATGTGATATCCATTCTTGAAATCTGCCTAGAGAGAACTAATCTCCTTTTGCCTTAAGGTTAGACTGGTACATATAGACCAAAAAGGGTTTTCTTTTGACACTCAAAACCGGCAGGAGAATACACAAGTCCAATAAAGTTTACAAGGGTCAGCAGCTATTAAAAACCAGAAGCAAAAGCAATACATAAGGTGGCAGTGACAACACAGAACAATGCAGTACAATATTTACTCTATGAACTCAACATACATGAAGATTCATCTGAACTTATAATCCTCTAATAATAAACATACTTTTTATGTGCATGGAAAGAAGCATATGTAAAGCTCTTTCCCTCATATTCAGCAAAAAACGTACTGTCCTCCAGATTAATGTGATACACTTCATTACCAGAGCATCGGCCGTACATTTTCTGCCACTGTTCTGGTGATTGTTGACCCTCCCTGAAACACACAGATAATGAGAATAATTTTAAACTTTGATGTAAAAACATCTGATTAATCATAGCAGTATCAAATGGCAATAGTTTCTACAGATGTCTATTAGAAAGGCCCCACAAGCTAAACTGAAAGAAATATTTGCTTAGTAGCAGGGATGAGCAGATATTAATTAGATATTAATTACATGAATTAAGAAAGATTCTCTGTTCTAAAGTAATGGGTGTATTAAAAGTATCTCTACACTTTCTTGATAGCGAAGAGTGGAGACAATGTGAATTTCAAGTAATCCAGTCATAGTAAGTACATTAATTGCTATTTATATACTATTTCTATTAATACAAAAGAGCTGGAAATGGATCCTCATTAAAGACTATTAAGAAAATTTCAAAAGAACCAGTGGTGTGAGGTCCAGGTAACTGGGTAAGCAAATGTGTGTCAATCTGGCTATGGGCAAAATACCCCATTTGCAGTTTTGTTTTTACTATGTTCAGTGTTTTTAGCCTAATCTTAGATAGAGCTATTTAGTTACATACATGTTTTTTCCTACCTTGTGCTTTATTCTGACTCCCCAGTTCAGAAAACGCCACTTCTTTACCTGTCTAAAGCTCTCCTGACCTTTTATTTCACATCAACCATTTGGGCTGCTTGTGCCCACATGAGGCCACAATGGACATGTGCTCAGTCATCCATCTATGCAATTGTAGGATTAGGTTCTATGGCTTCAAACTTGCTATGACATCAATGTAGACTGACCTTGTGCCCATGTGGAACTCCACTGACTTAAGACCATATGGAACCCTATTAATGGATCCCATTGCATGGACCCTTTTTCAGGATCAGGGTCATGGGGATCAGAATATAAGTAATTATCTATCTTGTGGAGCTGAGATCAAAATCCAGCCTAAAGCACGTTGCTGGGGACTGAACAATTTCAGTTTACCAACAAATATTTTTGCCTTTCTTTCTGAACGTTATACTTCTTCCCAACACCTAATGTACACATTTTTTGTTTCTTTTCATGAAGAATTTTGTAAATATGTATGATTTTGAACCATTTTGAAAAACAAAACTATAAGATTGATACTTCATACAGATTTGTGAAGACAAAAATACAGTAAATAAAAACAAAAAAAAGTAAAAAGATATAACTATCTGCATATAATTCAATATTCCAATAAACTGAATGAGTCTATCAATAATTTACCTACTTGATTCAGGGACTATGCATTTATCAATGAATGTCTATTTCACCTTGTTGCAGTGTTTAAAAGCATATTAATCATTCCAATTTCTCAGATGAAATATTCATGACATTGTAGTTAAATGCATGTTATGCAGCCATAACAATCATAAAAAATCTTGAGTAATTATTAACCTGCCCAGCAGCACACATTGGATTTTTTTGGATTTTATATGTAAACTGTGAAATTTGGACACATTTTAAAAAGTTAAGGAACAGTATCTGATTAGAAGTGTTCACATACATTATCTTCTGGTTACATAGTGGAACAAAATTCTTTAGGTTCTGTTGCAAAGTTGGTACTCTAATCAATATGTATCTCTGATGGACCTTGGTCTACTCTTCCTACTTCCATAGCTTTCTAAGTCCATGTCTACATTTACCGGTAAACCAGCACTGCTGTGATCGATGCAGCGGTGTCGATTTAGCAGGTCTTGTGAAGACCCGCTAAGTCAATGGCAGAGTGCTCTCCCATCGACACAGAACAGTGTAGAGACTGCATTAAGTCACCTAAGCTATGTCGATTTAAGTTACGTTATTCATGTAAAGTATAAGTAGTATAAATTAGGTCGATTTTACCACCGGGGTGTTGACAAGGCCTAATTGTTCCTCTAGTCTTCTTTGCCCATCAACCCCCTTTGACTTGACAGTCTCTTGGTCTTCACAATGTCTCTCTATACCTCTTCAAATATCCCTTCAAACATTCACCAGGCTCTTTCTAAAGCTTCCTAACCCCATGGCTTGCTTCCAGATGTAGTATCTCTGAAGCTAAAGAAGTAATGTTATTGTCATTAATATAAAGAGGATTATTTATTGAGGTCACTGGACACAAGCAGAACCTGTAGCATACTCTATCACATATATACACACACACACACACACACACACCACAAATTAAATGCACCTATGCTGCCTGGCATCACTTCAGCACGTCTCCCTAGTCATGGTCTGAGTTATGGAAGAGAATGATTAGTACACTACAGCAGATCCCTGTCTGATACTCACCAAGCCCTCCCTGTTCTAAACTCTTCTTATGACCCTTGCACTCCCTTCTACTCTACCTCTTTCTCCCAACCTGAAATTTATTCTGGTCTCTAAATGGAATTTGCACACTTTGCCTTTGTTTGCAGTAGAGTGACTTTTATATTGCGCTACAGCATTGAGAACACCCTTGATAGTTTTGTAAAACAAAAGGTTGTGCTTTCCTTTGTATATGAAATAACCAAGCAGATGAACATAGTTAAAGTGCATTTACCACTAGATGTTAGAGATATTATAAATAATTATTCTATTATTCCAATTTTTTGGGTGCTGTGGGAGAAGCCCTACCATGCCACCACTTGTAGGACAAAGCCTGTTTCTTTATTTTTCAGCACAATCAACATGCATTTAATAATCAGACTTATATGTACGAAACTTTATACTACATCTTTTAACAATTGTTATCTTTCAAGGTTTAAAATGGACTAAATCATTAGGTGATGTGATGCAAATACTTGTATGTATGGGAGGGGTTTAAAGTGGAGGGAAATCAAATTTTTATGGTTTATCAAATATTTTAAAATTTGAAAAGTTTGGGGAGAAGGAAGAGTTATAGATGATTCAATGGGAGCCATTTGGAGACTAGTGGCAAGTATTTTATTTTCATAATAAGAACAAGGTTTTCAGTATTTGCAGTATAGCTGACTTGTTGGTCCCTTCTTTCTATCCCAAAATTAAGCTACCAGCTGGTGGTCTAGCATGCAAGAGATTATGGGCACTACAACTGCTGATTTGATGATACCTCCCCGCTCCCACCCAATGATGGTGTACAGGATGCAGGTAGTATGACCAGCCACTGTATATTAACCTCACCCAATGTTCTAACAGCTGGGGATCGGGAATTGAGGATCCTGGGCAAAAACTGAGCACAGCTAAGTTGCTTGAGGCATCTTTTAACACTCACTGATATGACATACCGAGCATGAAACATGTGAAAACAACAAATATGAGAGCAATTAAGGCTTAACACATAATTTGGGAGGTTGCAATTCGAAGTTTTGGATGTTAATCTGAAAATTGTAGCCTCTATGTATAAATTGACCTGTTCCAACTGGGAATAATATCCCAATCCACCTGGATGGAAGCACATTCTGGTAGGATACGTCTATACTAGAATTGTGAGCATGCCTCCCAGCCCAGACAGACAGACTTGTGCTAATTTGAGCTAGCCATGTAGACATTCCAGCACAGGTGTTGGTTCAGGCGGTCAGGTGATCTTGGATTTGGGCAGATAGTCTGTGCTGCCCTCTATGCTGCAGTATCCACACTACTATATTTGGTGTGTTAGCTTGAGTAGAGCTACCATAAGTCTGGTTACCTGGGTTGGGAGGCTGTCTCTTACGGTATGTCTTCACTAGCAGCGCTTTAATGTGGCTGCGTGGTCATGGAACCAGCACTGGGAGAAAGCTCTCCCAGCACTGTAAAAAATCCACCCCCACGAGGGGAGTAGCTACAAGCACTGGGGAGCGCAGCTTAGGATGACCAGACAGCAAATGTGAAAAGTCAGGACAGGGGGTGGAGGGTAATAGGAACCTATATAAGAAAAAGACCCAAAAATTGGGACTGTCTCTATAAAATCTGGGACATCTGGTCACCCTCACACAGCTAACAGTGCTGGTGCACGGTCTACACTGCCACTTTACAGTGCTGAAACTTGCAGCACTCGGGGTGTGTTTTTTCACACCCCTGATCGAGAAAGTTGCAGCGTTGTACAGTGGCAATGTAGACAAGGCCTTAGTGATGTGGTTTTGACCATGGTGATTTTTTAAAGTATACCATTACTAGGACTCACATCCCTCGTACAAGAAACCAACTTAGGTCCCAACTCCCACTCTAGATCTTCCTCTAGACAGGAAGGAACAAGAGTATTTCTGTCACATGTTAACAAGATCATAGTACCCTAGGCTACAGTTGTTTCTGCTCAGATACAAACATCACAAGGCTTTGCCTGCTGTTCTTTGCATGATTGTGACCTTTCCACATTGATCCAGTCAATTAAAACTTAATCTGATTCATGCTAAACATTTCTATTACAGCTAATCAATGAATGCATGCCTTTACGACAGGTAACAATAATCAGTTTTTATTTGCTGTCTTGCCTTATTTCAAATCTCTTTAGAAAATCCATGTCACTACCAATCTTTTTATTGATTTTTATTTCTGCTCCAAAATATTTTTGGTTTTCTTTCCTGCTTTCATACTCTTGGAACACAATCTCAAAGATATGTGATAATGCATTTATTAAAAGTTGCCGGGGAGGATACAAAATAAGCTTGCTTCAAAAAACACACATAAAAATTGCTATTTTAAATTCTTTTCCTCACAGTGGTTATGCCACTAACTACAGCTGGAAAATGTCTGTCTCTATCTTACTTTGGTGACCAATCACACTCAATATTATAAAACCAAATTCTGAATTGAAATCCATAGTTTCTGAAGTTTGTGCCACCCTGAAACTAATATGTGTCAGTGATCCAGTTATTTAAAGGTGAAACGTTCCTTATTCCATTAGCAATCCCTTCCCCTACTGCATACATATCTATTCATAGTCAGATGTTTTTGCATTATAAGTGAGGGGTTATACTTCCAGATGTAAGTTTTGAAAAATTAATGTAATGTTAAACTATTATAAAACTAGTATAGAAAATAACTTATCCATTTTTATTGTACTGTTACTAATAGACAAAGTATCATGAGATATTAGAATAACAAAGCTAGAAAAGTAATTCTAAAATAAAATAGTGCCATATTTATACTTTTTTCCCCCTAAAATAAAATGTTTCACCTGGTTAAAGTCTGCTTGGTTCCAGTTAGATGTCTAAAAGCTTCCCAAGGTGCTGTTCTGCAAAGATCACATGAAGTTCATAAATTCAGAAATGCTATTATCTACCAACATGTTTGTTCTATAACAAGTTCTAGTAGCAGACTGTATTTATTACTAGGCTAGAAATCTATAAAGATGGTCAGCTTTTTAAATCTGGTACAAAATAATGCTTCTAGTTTTCAAAAAAAAAAGAACAACCCCAAAACATGCTCAACTTTACTCATTTGAGTAGTCCCATTTGATACAATGAGGTTACTCACATCTCACATGCTTAAATGTAATATGCTCATATAGAGGCCCAATGCAATTCACACTGATGTCAATGGAAAGACTCCCATTAACTTCAATGGTAGTTTGATCTGATTTCATATTGTTTAGAAAATTTTGTAGAGAAGTCAGAAATGAAGATGAGTTTCATTTACATATACAGTATGGATGTTTAAAACCTATATATATATATATTTTCCCAGTGGAAACATTATTACTAAGCTAGTGCAATACAACACTTATTTTGCTGCATGCTGTTGATACCTATGTATTTAATTTTTGTAGACTTTTTATAATCTTCAGGATTGTCAGAAACTAGTTGTATTCATAAGAGGTGTCAAACTATTTAATATTCATAGCAAATGTAATCTTTTTCTTTCTGTTCACAATCCAATTTTGGTATGTACAAGGGTGCATGTTAAAGCTGTTCACCAGATAGTTTGATAGACAGTTTGGACAAATTTTTTTTCGTCTGTGGGTTGATCATGAACTGTTTGGATTCAGCTGTTCCCTAGGCATTATCCCTGGCTGTGTAAGTGGTCACATGAGTCACCTGGAGTGAAATTCTAGCTCTGGAGTTAATGGGAGCTTTGATATGGAATTCAGTGAAGCCAAGATTTCATCCATGGTATTGTTTCTGTTCCCTGACCTAAATGAATGAGACTTTTTAAATAAATGGAGAATGACCAATAGCAATTCACAAATACTCTTGTCAATGCATTAATCTTTGTTTGCATGCAAATATAGTATTAAGAAAGAGCAGCCTTACATGGTGATAACAAAGGCAATCATTTGAATTTGTACATGGTCAAAATGGAAAGCAGAATGTAATTTGAAAGATGTTTAAAAATGATGTTTCAGGATTTGACCAGCTCCATTATTTATTGAATCCAAACACAAAATAAATTGCTGTTCATGTTCTTTCTTGATCTTACTTGCAGTATTTCTGTTAAGTCTTCCTTGTATTATGGCTATATTTTGCTTTTTTTTCCTTTCCCCTCACCCCCAACCGTTATTGGGTTAACAAAGGGATGAAACTGAGCACTTGAACTTTGTATTGGGGCTGTTTGCCGTGTCCGTTAGCGGAACATCAGAGAGAGGCTGTGCTTCAGGCCAGGTTATACAAGTGAGAGGGCAGCAGTGTGGACAGAACTGGGGAGGGGTACATCTTTATATAGATCAAATGTAAGAGACATGTAAGTTTCTTTTTTGGCTACTGCTCTAACACATAGGTAGTGCCTCACTTCCTCATCCCGCTGCTTCATTACCAATCTTTCCACGCCTCCATGCACTCACCTTTCACTTGAACAGTCTTATTATTGGGCTTTATGCAGGTGAAGTTAATTTCAGCAAATTTGTCTAGAGTCTAAACTGAAGTCACCAAACTCGTATTATTTGTGACCTGTCAGACATGGGCCTTCTATGACCCTAATAGTGGATTTATTATTCAGGAAAACTTCCTATTGGCTTTAACTGGATGGGCTTCAAAACTATGACTGCTCAAGTCTATTACATATTGCAGATCATTACATGATATAGCTCTCTATCCATGTCAATAATTCTGTGGATTTAAACTCCAATATAATAAAGTTTATTTTGGGGCTGTGTAATAACACAATATTGAAACAGGAACCAGCTGCACAGGAAAAAGCTCATTTGAATATCAACACTCAAACAAAGCTTTATCTTTTTTAATGGTTTGGAATGAAAGACAATTTGATAAAGAAAACAGTGCAAATTTTAGAAATATTAGAAACTCGACCACAAGACTATCTGCCCTCCATTTTTTGTTACATCTATTGATATTTGGCTTAGAGCAAAAGATATTTTGAAGTATTTTATGGAAAAAATATAATTTCCACTGGCTTTTTGATACTTACACTAATTTGTTCAATAAAATTAAAAGTTCAACTGAATCACTTCCAGTCTATTTACAATTCAAGATATTGTAATTATTACCAGCCATTTTTGTCATTATCAAATGTAACCAAGCATCCAAAAAGGCAAAATCCTAAGAGTCCATTGAATTCTATGTTAAGCAATTTCATAAAATGTGGCAGTCCAATAATTACCTCTAGATGGAGCTAAAAAAACAACCAATTCTTGTAAACAGAGGCTTCCTATTGTAGGGAAGACAATGAAGCACAGTTACTTTACTAATACTAAGGTGCAACACAATGAAAGTTTTTAGTAGGGCTGTCAATTAATCCCAGTTAACTCAAATGATTAACTCAAAAAAATGAATCACAATTAAAAAAATTAATTGTGATTAACTGCAAAAGTAATCGCACTGTTAAACAAGAGAATACCAATTGAAATTTATTAAATATTTTGGATGTTTTTCAGAAAAAACTTTTTCTACATTTTCATATATACCTTGTATTCTGTGTTGTCATTGAAATCAAAGTGTATATTCTGATTACAAATATTTGCAAAATATCTGTAAAAATGATAAACAGAAGAAATTTTTCAGTTCACCACATACAAGTACTGTAGTGCCATCTCTTTGTCCTGAAAGTGCAATTTACAAATGTAGATTTTTTTTATTACTTAACTGCACTCAAAAACAAAACAATGTAAAACTTCAGAGCCTACATGTCCACTCAGTCCTACTTCTGGTTCAGCTAATCGCTAAGACAAACATGTTTGTTTACATTTACAGGAGATAATGCTGCCCTCTTCTTATTTACAGTGTCAGCGGAAAGTGAGAACAGTAAAATGCATGGCAGTTTTATAGCCAGCATTGCAAGGTATTTACATGCCAGATATGCTAAACATTCGTATGACCCTTCATCCTTCAGCCACCATTCCAGAGGACATGCTTCCATGCTGCTGACGCTCATTTAAAAAGAATGCCTTAATTAAATCTGTGGCTGAACTTGTTGGGGGACAATTGTATGACCCCTGCAGTGTTTTACCTGCATTCTGCCATATATTTCATGTTATGGCAGTTTTGGATGATGACCAAGCACACGCTGTTGTTCGTTTTAAGAACACTTTCATTGCAGATTTGACAAAACGCAAAGAAGGTAGCAATGTGAGATTTCTAAAGATAGCTACATCACTCGACCCAAGCGTTAAGAATCTGAAAGGCCTTCAAAAATCTGAGATGGATGAGGTGTGGAGCATGCTTTCAGAAGTCTTAAAAGAGCAACACTCTGATGCAGAAACTACAGAACCCGAACCACCAAAAAAGAAAATCAACCTGCTGCTGGTGGTCTCTGATTCAGATAATGAAAATGAACATGCGTTGGTCTGCAGTGCTTTGGATTGTTATCGAGCAGAACCCGTCATCACTTGTAATTAAAAATAAATATAAAGTGAGCACTGTACACTTTGTATTCTGTGTTGTAATTTAAATCAATATATTTGAAAATATAGAAAACATCCAAAAATATTTAAATAAATGATATTCTATTATAGTTTAATAGTTTGATTAAGTGCTCAATTAATCTTTTTAATCTCAGGACAGCCCTAGTTTTTAGGAATGTAATGAAGGGCATGATTTGAAAAGGAAAGGCTCATATAGAAGACAATTTTAAAGAGTCCTTTTTACAAAAACCATAGTCAACTTTGTTGACTAAGGAAAATTTCTAGGTTCAGGCTTTTATTTATATCTAATTGTGATCACTTATTTTTAATAGCTGTGCAAATTATTTATTAATGCCAAATCGTAACACCACCTTCAGTGTATGATTTTTACGTAAAGATGAAATGAATATTCAATGAATTGACACAAACTGGGACTCCCACATTGAATATGAAACTAATTTATGATGGAAGACCAAGAAAAAAGGGATTATTTTGATATGATTAAACATTGCCCCACTTTAATTATAATATATTTTGGTGCTTGTTACACTTTATATACAATTTAGAATATTGCATTCAGTATCTCATACATAAAAGCTATGTTAAAAGAACATTATTAAATTTGAAAAGTTAACACACTCAAAAGATATAAAATGCTAGAAAACTATGGTTGCCTGTGCACTTTTTCAGCCACATTTTCTTGTAAGTATAAATTATCACACCATCTTCAATTAGATGATCACACACTCTTTGTAAAACAGGACCAATACTTTCTTCAGTGCATAGAATGGATCTGCTCTAGGGGTTGAATCAGGGATGGGATAGTAAAGGAGGCTGTTGTCTGCATTTCTGAATTTTAGAGCTATTTGATTTTGCAACCTTATTGCTCTTTTAATGTAGGGGGTGAATATATGTTTGATATATATAGTTTGAATGTACTTTTCTAAATTAAACCAGTACAAACCAAATATTACAATTTTTAGGAGCTAGTGAATAGGGGACCACAAACAGGGGAGTTTGAGAGGGGGAGAAGGTGATCCCCCTGCTGAATGAACAAGGTGCAAGTCCTAACTTTGGGATGAGTGAGTTTGTTTGGCTGTTTTATGTGTTTCTTTCTCTTTCAGGTTATTTCAGTTATTTTCAGTTATTGCAGTTACTGGAGCAGTTGGGATTGTGTGTCTGGGGACTGTTTGAGACTTTGTTCCCTGGATCATCCTTGATCATCTTTGATCAGCACCAATTAGCCTTGTGATCACCCTCCCACTGTGTGATTAATGAGGGGGTAGAGCTGAGCTAGGAGAGAAGGCCTTAAAAGTCAGAGGATAAGCGACCAAGAGGAGCTAGTGAACAGGAGAGTTTGAGAGGGAGTTTGTAGGAGGGAGTTGTAATATAATCGCTATGGTTAGGAAAGGCCACATCACCAGTGCCAATGCTGCTCCTGTCTCCTCCACCTGCGCCTGTATCCAGACAGACAGCCTAACCATGGATGTCTCTACCCAGATCCTGGGGTGGCTTTGCAGAGACAGTGGCCTGCATTTCCCATCCTCAGAAAGCCAGGCGGGTGGGACCATCCAGTGCGTAACGTGCCTGTTGGTGGAATCTCTCAGGAAGCAGGTGGGAGAGCTACAGGAGGAGGTGGCTAGGCTGAGGAGCATCAGTGCCCATGAGGAATTCCTAGAGAGTATTCACATGGAGATATCCGAGGCTGAGGAAGCTATCCAGCTACAGAGGATTGCTGTGACACCACCAGGGGAGGAGGATATGGCTCTGTCACAGGGAGGACACTGGCAGCTAGTTACTTCTGGCAGCAGGCAGTGCTCCACCCCTACTCCCAATCCACTCACCATGGTGTTGGAAAACCGATATTCTGCCCTGGCAATGAGCAATGAGGAATCATCCCCAGAGGAGGAGGAGAAGACATGTACCTCCAGAGCTGGGAGGATCGTAACCACCACTCCCAGGAGGAAATGTAGGGCAGTGGTGGTTGGTGACTCTCTTCTGAGGGGGTCAGAGGCACCCATCTGTCACCCTGACATGGCATCCCGGGAGGTATGCTGCCTGCAGGGGCCAATATCCGAGATGTTAGGGGGGATTGTCGAGGATCATCTGGCTCTCTGTCTACTACCCCATGCTACTCATCCATGTGGGCACTAATGATCCTGCGAGGTATGACCCTTAGCAGATCAGAAGTGACTACAGGACTTTGGGAATAAGGGTGAAGGAGTTGGGAGTGCAGGTGGTGGTCTCTTCGATCCTTCCAGTCAAGGGTAGGGGCCTAGGCAAAGACAGATGCATCCTGCAGGTGAATGCCTGGCTGCGAAGATGGTGTTGCCAGAAGGGCTTTGGCTTCCTTGACAATGGGATGCTGTTCCAGGAAGAAGGACTGCTAAGAAGAGATAGGGTCCACCTATCAAGGAAGGGGAAGAACATATTTGGATACAGACTGGCTAACCTAGTGAGGAGGACTTTAAACTAAGTTTGAAGGGGGCAGGTGACCAAAGCCCCCAGGTAAGTCAAGAACATGGAGACCTGGGAGAAGATTTGGAATTTAGGGGAGCATGGGCTGTTATAGCAGGGATAAAGGAGAGACAAGACAGAACTGGGGGTGGGGGGATCAAATCAGTATCTTAAATGTCTGTATACTAATGCAAGAAGTATGTGGAATAAGCAGGAAAAACTCAAAATGCTACTAAATAAACACTACTATGACACAGTTGGCATCACAGAGACCTGGTGGGATAATACATGACGGGAATATTGGTATAGAAGGGTACAGCTTGCTCAAGAAGGACCGGCAGGAAAAAAAGGGAGGAGGTGTTGCCTTATATATTAAAAACTTGGACTGAGACTGAGATTGAGATGGAAATAGGGGACAGACTTGTTGAAAGTCTCTGGGTAAGGATAAAAGGGGTAAAAAACAAGGGTGATGTCATGGTAGGGGTCTACTATAGACCACTTAACCAGGAAGAAGAGGTGGATGAGGCTTTTTTTAAACAGCTAACAAAATCACCCTAAGCACAGGACTTGGTGGTGATGCGGGACTCCAACTACCCAGACATCTATTGGGAAAATAACACAGCAAGGCACAGATTATCCAATAAGTTCTTGGAATGTATTGGAGACAATTTTTTAATTTCAGAAGGTGGAGACAGCTACCAGGTGAGAGGCTGTTCTAGATTTGATTTTGACAAGTAGGGAGGAACTGGTTGAGAATTTGGAAGCAGAAGGCAGCTTGGGTGAAATTGATCATGAAATGGTAGAGTTCATGATTCTAAGGAATGGTAGGAGGGAGAACAGCAAAATAAAGACAATGGATTTCAGGAAGATAGACTTTGTAGCAAACTCAGAGAGCTGGTAGGTAAGATCCCATGGGAAGCAAGTCTAAGGAAAAAAACAATAGACAATTGGCAGTTTTTCAAAGAGTCATTATTAAGGGCACATGAGCAAACTGTTCCACTGCATAGGAAAGATAGGAACTATGGCAAGCGACCACACTGGCTTAACCAGGAGATCTAAAATAGTGAATAACAGTGAAAATGAGGTAGGATCAGAAGAGGCTAAAATAGGGAAAGAACAAGATAAAAATTACTTGGACAAATTAGATGTCTTCAAGTCACAAGGGCCTAATGAAATACATCCTAGAATACTCAAGGAGCTGACTGAGGAGATATCTGACTCATTAGCAATTATCTTTGAGAAGTCATGGAAGAGGGGAGAGATTCCAGAATACTGGAAAAGGGCAAATATAGTGGCCATCTATAAAAAAGGGAATAAGGACAACCCAGGAAATTACAGACCAGTCATCTAAATTTCTGTACCTGGAAAGATAATGGAGCAAATAAGTAAGCAATCAATTTGCAAACATCTAAAAGATAATAAGGTGATAAGTAATAGTCAGCATGGATTTGTCAAAAACAAATGGTGTCAAACCAACCTGATAGCTTTCTTTGACAGGGTAACAAGCCTTCTGGATGGGGGGAAGTGATAGACATGGTATATCTTGACTTTAGTAAAACTTTTGATACTGTCTCTCATGACCTTCTCTTAAACTAGGGAAATGCAACCTAGATGGAGCTACTATAAGGTGAGTGCAAAACTGTTTGTAAAACAGTTCCCAAAGAGAGTAGTTATCAGTGGTTCACAGTCATGCTGGAAGGGCATAACAAGTGGGATTGTGCAGGGATCAGTTCTGGATCAGGTTCTGTTCAATATCTTCATCAATGATTTAGATAATGGCATACAGAGTATGCTTATAAAGTTTGCGTATGATACCAAGCTGGGAGGGGTTGCAAGTGTTTTGGATGATAGGATTAAAATTCAAAATGATCTGGACAAACTGGAGAAATGGTCTGAAGTAAATAGGATGAAATTCAATAAGAACAAATGCAAAGTACTCCGTTTAGGAAGGAACAATCAGTTGCACACAACATAATGGGAAATGACTGCCTAAGAAGGA
Organism: Chrysemys picta bellii; assembly: GCF_011386835.1. Classification (NCBI taxonomy): domain Eukaryota; kingdom Metazoa; phylum Chordata; order Testudines; family Emydidae; genus Chrysemys; species Chrysemys picta. The sequence continues at coordinate 45,862,411 of NC_088798.1, read as the reverse complement.
GTACTGCGGAAAGTGATCTGAGGGTCATAGTGGACCACAAGCTAAATATGAATCAACAATGTAACATTGTTGCAAAAAAAGGGAACACCATTCTGGGATGTATTAGCAGGAGTGTTATAAGTAAAACACGAGAAGTAATTCTTCTGGTTTACTCCACTCTGATTAGGCCTCAACTGAAATATTATGTCCAGTTCTGGGCGCCACTTTTCAGGAAAGATGTGAACAAATTGGAGAGAGGTTAGACTTTAGGAAAAACTTCCTAACTGTCAGGGTGGTTAAGCACTGGAATAAGTTGCCTAGGGAGGTTGTGGAATCTCCATCATTGGAGATTTTTAAGAACAGGTTAGACAAACACCTGTCAGGAATGATCTAGATAATTAGTCCTGCCATGAGTGCAGGGGACTGGACTAGATGACCTCTTGAGGTCCCTTCCAGTTCTATAATTCCATGATTAAAGTGGAGCAATGTTTTTTTTTAAAGCAGACTGAAAAAACAGAAATTCCATCAGGTGCCATCATATTGACACCACATCAGTCCTCAATAGGCTTGGAACCTTTAAATCCACTACAAAGACCTCTGCTAGTTGAGCTAATGAAGAAACTGATAGCAATATCAAATTGTCAAATCCTATGTAGTCAGCAATACAGAGGGATGGGACCCTTTGCCAATGGGTTTCACAGATACTGACTGACACCATTCTGTCTGTTAAGACTCAGGGTTCTTGGAGTCCATTCCAGGCTGTGGAGGGGAGTCTCCTCTAGTGGACACAAACTCTTCTGTTCTGCCGCACACACCCCAATTCCATGCCTTGTGCCCCGTCCCCTCCAAACTGTCCCTCTCTGTCCTGTCTTTTCCCCACCTCAGTTCCTCCTCATAGTTTCATTCTCCATTTCTCATCCCCATCTCCTTGCCCAGCGAGTTCCAGTTTCTCCATCTTCCTTCTTCCACTCCCAGTTCTAGTTTCCCTCCCCAGGCTTCTCATCCAATCTGTCTCCATCTGCTTGATCTTTGTCCTTGTTTAATCTCTCCCTGGGTCCTTGTCCCAGCTTCTTTGCTCAGCCATTTCCAGTTCTCAATCCACACCCAAGCTCCTTATCAGACCGGTTCTGTCTCCCGCCCTCTGTCCTGTTCCTCACCCATTGGTTTCCAGTTCGTCTCTTTGTTCAACCAATGCCCAACCAAGACTAGCCTCCCCTTACCCTCTCAGCTCCAAGTCCCAGTTCCCACACCCAAGCAGTTTCAGCCTTCATTCTCTCCCTTCTCCTGGCTCTCAGTCTCAGTTTCTCCTCCCACCTAGCTCAGTCCCAACTTCTCCCAGTCCCTTTGACAAGCCAGACCTAATCTCTCTTCCCTACCTCAGTCCTACTCTCACCAGACTGCTTTTTCCAAACTACTCCTTTACTTTCTTCCTGTCCCACAGTCTGGCTTTTGTTCCTCTCTATTCAAATTAGATGGCTTCCTCTTTTATGTTGTCTGTGTACCAGCAGAGGTGTCATGGAAAGCACAAGAGAGACAGGTTCCCTGCTCTCAGTTCTGGTGGATAGTCAGAGTATCTGGATGTAGTCATTACTGGAAAAGTCCTTCTGAGCTCCTGTAGCCCTGGGCTGCCGCATGCTCAGTTGCTCTCTGAGGATGGTGAATGCACAGATGAGTCACAGGTGGAAGCAATGAGGGAATGAGGCATACTTGGTTGCCCGGTGACAATGGGAATGACACGTGCACAACTTGGTCACTATGAGGGACTGAGAGTGGCTGGAACATGCTGAAGTGAGGACAGAATTTTCTGAGATTTTAGTAGTTAAACTCTAAGAAAGCTCTACTGAGGATAATGTGCATGCTCTCTTTTAAGGCTTATAACTTGGCCAAATTTGGGTGGATTTTCTCTGGGATGGCAAAAGGCATGTCTCTGACACAAAGGCTTTGCCCCCAGCCAAATGCTTGCATGGAGGTAGTACTTCTTCTTTTTTTGTTGTTTTGGTCTCTCAAAAAAATGTAACGTGGGTTAAAAAAAATGTATTTTTCCCTAGCATGAGTCTTGGAAATACCTGTACCATTTTGGCTGAAGTTAAAAAATCAACCTGAAGCAGACACCAACTACGGAAATTTCAGTCAGAATGGCTAAATTTTTCAAAATTATAAAGAATTGAAAACAGGGTCTTATGGTGGGAAGTATGGGCCAACCTTACCAGCCTCACCTATAATTATGGGTTTGCAATAGTGAGACTATAGTTCAGGTTGTCAAAACTTTCTGTTTTACAGGGTCTATACCTCAGTGTCTTACATTTACATCTTACTTTTTTTTTAAATAACCATGCCATGGAGAATTTAAACCAAATTTCAGACGCTCATTAACTTGTGTGTGGAATGGTCTCCAATATGGATTTTGTAGAGTTGGTATTTTTAGTAACTTTGGTCCAACTGGAACATTGGGAGGGATTGTTGTTATTTTGGGGGGAACGGGTTGTGTCCTCCCCTGACAGTGCACATTTGCTGCCACCTGAGCAGTTACATTGTGACATCAGAGATAATCAACCACTCATCACTCGTTCCTGTTTATTCGCATTCTTGTGTGGTGGTGGTGGTGGTGTGGGGGCGGGGAGAGGGTTCACTGTGGCTGCCTGTGATAACTGATTTCCCTCAGACCACCATGATGTCATTACAAAGAAGAGTGCAGCTCCTCCTGGGAATGAGAGCAGATTGGGTTTGGATAAGCTCCTGCTTTGCTCTACTGGGTTTATTACACAGTTTCTTTTTCAAAAAGGGTTACATGAAAATAAGAACAAGGAGCTGCAATTTTGTCCTCCCTGTTGTTTATCTGCATCTTACAAATTGTGGGCTGTGGCTTTTGGAATATTTACCTTTTAAAAAAGGTAGGAAATTTATAGCTGAGTCCCAGCTCAGTTCTTTGTTACACAGTTAGAAAAATGTCATTTAGAAACTGTAGTAAAACTTGAATAGTTTAATTTCATTATGTTCAATGTATGGGTGAATATGGCACTAACAGTAGCAATAAGATACATATGTTTTCCTCAGTGTACAAGTGCTTTATTTACACAGCACATATATAATAATTTTCTTTCTATTAAAAAAAACCACTAAGGAAACTCACAGAGTACTTAATTTAACATTAGTTAACATTGCTCTCATCAGTAACATAAACCATAACATACAAAGTTAAAGATTAAAAGATTGCAAAGTAAAGCATGCTCAAAGTATGGAAATGCCAGAGTGAACATTGCCTGTGCAACCTTAAATCAATCCCCTTGTGCATAAGAACTACAATACAGTCTTTAATGTTCCCAATTTTTTATTTTCTTTTTTGTACACAGGAAGTTTACCTCATCCAGTGCACAAGACCAGTCTGTTCTGGGGATGAATCAGTGTTGTGTAGTGAATGGGCCTGTTGTCTATAGGAACCCTGCCTCATTTTGTTGCAGAAGTTATACGACTAGTATAGCAAATGAGGCAGGGGATGCAGGAAGGGAAAGGAGAGTCTCATAGTTAAGTCACCTGAAAGTTGCCTTGGAGACTTGGCTTCTAATCCTGTACCTCCCAAAGAGTTCCTATGAGATGCTGAGTAATTCATTTATACCAATTTTTTCACAGGTAATCAATGCTACGTATAGTGAAAGGCTACATTTTGGTTGCATGATCAAAGTTCCTTCTGGCATTTCTTCAGTTAAGAGTGCTTGACTTTGCAACTTTTTAATCCTTTCTAATCCTTAACTTTGTATTTCCTATTTTTTATGCTTTAGTTTATTGATAAGAGCAACTTTTAATCTTAAATGAAGATTATTTTGTTTGTGAATAACAAATCTAATTCAAGTCTAATTTTATTACATTTAGGCCACATTCTCAGATAGCATAAATCAGCATATCTTCACTTACTCTATTTTGCTAAACCAATTAACACCAACTGGTCATCTGGTCCATAATTCTTTTTCCAAATGTTTCATTTTAAAAAAACAAGCACATGTTGACATATGGTGTTATCCTTAGTAAACAAGTTTCATGTGGTTTTATACTCAGGTGATAGTGGGCAAGTCATTTTGTTTAACTAAAACATTCTGCATGGCATGAAGAAAAACTTGTGGTTTTTTTTAAGTTATAGATGGCGCTGGCAATCTGTCTGGTTATGTATCTTTGCACAGCCACTTATTGTATCATTTTGTCTGTCTTTGTATAACTCAGAAATCAATATATAGGATTAAAATTATAAATAAATGTTATTGTGTATAATGTGAAAATTGAACACAGAATACCATGATGTTTCAAACTGTGTCTTCATTTTACTCTTGTCATAGGGTGACACAATGAGCATTGTGAATTTGAGCTAGTAATTTATATACTTAATTATTCAAAAAATTGCCACAGTATTATAGAATATGAAATATGTACAAGGCTTACAGTTATAGCTGCTATTACAGGATAGCCTGTCTCTTGAAGACACTGTTTTCTTTATTTATTTTACATGAGATTTAGTTCTTGTTTTCTGTGGAATTAATGTGACCAAATGTGATATGAAAAAAAGGTAAGATCTTGTACATTTTCCTTTCATTTTCTTCCTTTTGTTTTAATTGCCACAGCACTCTCTTTTTCTGTCCTTCGAAAATACTGGGGAACTGACATCTAGGTAAATGCATACACTTAAAAGTTGGGCTATGAATAATTAGAGGTCAAACTGATCACCATATTTGGGGTTGGGAAGAAATTTACCCCCAGGTCAGATTAGCAGGGGACCCGAAGGTGATTTTGCCTTCTATAGCATGGAGAGTGGCTCTCCTGCTAGGATCATGTGGTCATATCTCATATAATCAGCTACAGCCATTGCAAGGGCCTTGGGCATTAGTGGCATCTCAGCCTCTCCTGTTCTCTGTCTAGGGCACACAACAGTCTAGTCTCCTGAGGACTGAAATGCTTTAGTCTCACCCAAGTTTTTGGGTGCAATATAGAGGTAACTGAGTGAGGTCAGATTATATGATCTAATGATCCTTTCTGGCTTTAAACTCTGAACTCTATGAAGAGCCAAATTAGCCAAACCCGGCTGGCAGCACAGGTACCAGGAGACTAGGAAATTGGAACTGGAGATTCAGGGGAAAAGTTTAAAAATAAAAAATAATCAGACCCATCAGGTGAAGAGGACTAGCTGGGAAAGCTGTGGTTTATAGCTGGCTAGTGAGCTTTTTGTTGTGGGTTAGTGCTCTCATGTTATGTTGTAATTTATAGTAAACTTTGTCTAGGTTTGATTTTGATATTTTTTTAATCCCTTTCTCCATCTGAAGGAGAATGATAAACTGAACTTTTACCCTATTTAGACTGGCACATTTTTTTTTTTGGTTAGAAAGTCAACCCACCCACTTGGTTTCTATAGCAGCTGCATGTCAAAAAGACAACTCATAATGCAAATACTTCTTGGGATGCCATCTCTAAATTCATACTATGGTTAGACCCAAGTCAAGAAGGTTGTGGTAACATGTGAACCAGGATTAGATTTAGGGTAGAATTCAAGGTAAAGGTCTAGTTGGGCCTTGGTATTTTGATTCAGCGGTTCTAAACATCATGGATTCAGAACTAAAATATCAGGAGTTCCATTAAAACAAGCTCAGTGTTGTCCAATCAGCTTACTAGCATGGTGAAAGCACTATGAAATCAGCAGTTTCTACTAGGACTTGGACACGTTTGAATAAGAACGAGAAAGTAAGATCTCATTTTCGAACAGATCCACAGTCCATTCATTGGAAAGACTCCCATTGACTTCAGTGGGCTTTGGATCAATTAGTAACATTTAACTTTTCTTGTCCTTTATATTTTAAAAAAGCAGTTTGCAAAATTTCACAGAACTAATAGCATGTCAAAGCGCTCGTGTGAAATTTTTCAATGGAACAGTTTTGTCAAAATTGAAATGTTCCTCGGGAATGTGTCTATTTTGATGAAATTTGTTTGATGGAAAAGAGTGATGTGAATTGTTTTGACTTTCTCATTTCAATAAGGTAAAAACATTTCATTTTGACTTTTTATAAAATCTTTCTCATGAGTTTCTGTATGTTTTCTATATTGAGGATGCAAAATATAACTAGCAATTACTAATGTGAGTAGAAGTGTCCTTCTTCCCAGTAATCAGCATTGGCAATTTTCAAAGTGAAGAACCAGACCATAAATTAGTTACTTTAACATCCCTCCTTACAACAGTTAATTCAGGGAGCTAGCCAAAAATAGTAGGAATTCTCACATTCTGTCATATTAACTTTATATCATGGTATAGAAGAAAAATCAATGTAGAAAACATTACTTTGTATAAATGGAGAACCTGACTGAGTTGGAAATGTAATGCCAAAGGCCCTGAAGTGCTGGGGGGGGGGGAGGGGGGAATCTTTCATGTGTTAATTAGCTGGTGAAGAACCTTCTGTGCCATCTGTTAAAAATGCTGCTACTTCTTCATGTACATATGACATGGAAATGTTTTGGTTTCTTTAAGCCTCTGAATTCTGTGTACACAAGCAACCAAAGTTAGGCTAATGAAGGAAATATATTATTCATGGTTCTTGGGAGGCATGCAAACTATTTCATTGTGTTCTTATTAGCAGATTCTAGCACCATAGACTCAACTAAAATCTTTACACTTGCTGTTCTCAGAAGTTAAAGTTCTTGCAGTAAATGTGGTATTCTGCATCCTAAGCACAGGGGAATACTCCAGATGCCTTGCTAAAGGTTAAATGCCACTGCATGGTAAATGTCAAGATTTTAGGGGTGCCCATGATAGCTTCATGAAATATATGTTTATAGTAAAATCCTAAATTTCCTGGTAATACAAGCATTCAGCTGTGTACTAGGATTTACTCTCTAACTTGCCTCTCTGCTGGTACTGTTCTCACAAGAATGCCTTAGTATTTTAAAAAATAACTATGAAAAGAAATCACACTGGGTGTTATGTTCTTACTGGGATATGCAAATTGGCTGGCACTTTCAAGGAGCCCAAAGGAGATTGTGCTGACTCTTACTGGGAACTCAGTGTCCCCATCTTTTCAGAGCTTCTGAAAATTAATGGGCACTACCGCCATTTAAACAGTTAGGGGCAGATCCTCAAACGGAGGTAGCTCTGTTGAAGTCAATAAAACTAAAATGATTATACCAGCTGATGCTCTAGCCCTTAGAGCTAGACAGTGTGAAAACATAATGGGTATTTCTCACTTGGACCTCCGCATTCGGACTGAGCGCAATGGAAGTCCTTGGACTTGGTATTCAGAGACTGCACAGATCCAGTACCAGAACTGGCTCTCACCTGTGCAAAGTGGAAATAGTAGTGCTATGGCCCCGTTCCTTGCAGTAGCCAGCAAGGAGGCAGAAGGGAACAGATGCTGTCCAGGAGGGCACAATTTTCCTCATTCTCTAGAATTTTGAGAGGCATTTTGCTGGCTTGAGTCACTGGTTGTAATTTTCAAAAGTAGCCATTGATTTTGGATGCCTTCATTTATTGGGCCCACTTTTTAGAACACATTTGATCTGATTTTTTTAGAAGAGCACCCACATGTCACATTGACAACAGTTGTAGTCATGGGTGTCTTTCACTTCTGAAAATCAGATGAACTGGTGAATAAAGTTGAGCTCACAAAAATAAAGGCCACTTTGGAAAAATCTAGGCCACAAACCCTCCCTCTGACTGGGCTTCTGTGATTCACTGATGCAGTGTAATCCTGCACTGTTTCTAATAGGGGGTTGTGGCTATGTTCCACCAGCCACCCCTTAACTTATAACTCTGTTTCCTTCTTAAATATAAGCACTGGGGACTAAATCCTGCAGGACTTATTGTCAGGAAGAGTACAGTAAGCAGGATTTCAATGTATGAGTACCAAAACTATACTGTGGGGGAAATGTTCACTATTTCCCCACATCTGTAATGTAATATAAATAGAGCCATTGAATTCAGTGAGGTTGAACAGTGCTGTCTTGGGATAGACTCTTCCCTTGTGTTACAAAGTAGATCTGATGTCAGTCTCGGTTTTTTTAAAGGATGGTTTACTTACTGTCCTCTAGAGGTATGAACCAGCAGGGTGATTAGCGTAGAAGTAGCTGGGCAGATACAGTTTAAAGCTAGCATAGCATATTTGAACTCCTCTTCACATACAACATGATCTGTATAAAAGAAGACATAACATAGGATCAGTGCTTTATAAATAGAAAGACTTTATTTTGGGCTGGACTGTCATTTTACAATATGCCCCAAACAAGGAGCAGAATTGAGTTGCTGTGCTCCAGGAATATCCTGAAAGCAAAGTAAACTGTCAGGCATATCCCTTGTGCAGCACATGTCATGTACTTGCGGGCAGCTAGCCTGTCCTGCCACTTGTCTTGCTGAGGCTAAACTTTATTTTTAGTGTACTAGATCAAATAGAGCAAGTGGAAGTATGTCTCCTTGAACTGGAAATTACATCCCGAGCTTGAAGTGTAGATATGCCATAGTGGGCTGCTGCAGTTAAACTGCCTGGCAACATGTGTGAAATATCACCCCAAAACTGGTAGATGAGATCTGGGGTAGAGGTAGATATTTTCTACCAAACTTGTAGTGAATTGGACAAGGGTTTCTCAAGTTACAACAAACTAAAACCAGAGCTCAAAAAGTCATACTGTGTTTGACACTCTGGAGTGAAGAAAGAAAAGAAGTGAGGAGGAGATTACAAGTAATTTACTGGATTGACCTATACTCCAAGACTGCAAACGCGTGTGCACGTATTTAATGTTAAATATATGAGTTTTCCCATTTACTTTAGATTAGATGACAGGTGCTTAAAGTTAAGATCGTGGTTGAGTGCTTTCCAGAACTGGAGTTGCTGTGAAGAGAAAAGAATAAGGAGAGCACTCTGAGATGTCACTTTAACATTTCTACTTTAATAATGAGGGTCTAAGAAAGAATAAGTACTGAAGGCTATTGTGACTTAATTAAGCACTTTGTAGACTTAGAAGTTTGAAGAGGTTTTGAAAGATAAATACACAAGTAGGTTTTCAAAGCTCTCTCGAATATAGCACAATGTGGTAAAAGGAAAAAAATCTAAATTATTGCCCTTCTTCTTGCTCAGCAGCCATTAAAGTGCTTATCTCAAAACCTTGAAAGTGAAGAAAGCGAAGAGTATGTCTTTATACATGAACTGCACTCTCGTTGTGGAACAGTTCTGTTTTCCTTGTGGTGTGTCTCATTAGACACAGCATCATAAGTTACAAAATTATTTCCTGATAGAAAGCAGAAACCAAAATATCTCTATTACTTATAAGATACTGTAAAAGGGTGAAAACTCTCAACTCAGTTACTTAGACACTGTCAATTGGACTCTTCTGAAACTGATAAATTTAAAATTATTACTGTTTCTGATAGCATAGCTTTTAAATAATGTGTCCTGATTTTAAAAACTTTAAAAATAAATAATATTCTATTCCCCTTTTGATATATATATATATGCAAAGGAGACACTGACTAACAAAGGCCAGATTCTGCAGACATTTGGGCACACGGTTGACTTTATGCATGTGAATAATCCATTGAACTCAATGAGAGGACTCATATGTGGAAAGGTAAGCACATGCCTATGTTTTTGCAGAAATCAGAGCATGGCTGACTATGCAAGGAAAGAGTGAAACTGACAATACACTAAGTTCTGTCAAATGTAGAAAGAAACTGAAAGAAATTAAAATATTTTCCCAATAACTTCTTCCAGTCATAGAAATCTTGTGTGCTGCTTGTAAGTATAGTAGATATAAAGCTTTCAGAAAGAAATGAGATTTTGTTTATTCAAGTTGATCATGTGCTTTTAATGAACCTGAAAAAAACCTACCATTTGGATTCAAAACTAAAGATTTTGCTAAGAGCGTGCAGGGCGAGACCTGGTCTACAGTTCAGATAGGATATATTGAAGTTCATGAAAATGATTCAGTAACATAACAGAGGATTATGGAAAGGAATATTGACTTCCTGACACTGAGCACGTGAATACTAGCTCCTACATTTTCAGACTTGAATAGAACTTTGCTACACAACTTCTACTGACCTAAATGCTTTGTCAAGCTTCCTATTTATGAAGATGCTGTTGCACAGCATCAAACATTTTTTAAAATAAAAAAACAAGAAAAAAAAACTATAGAATGTCCAATAATTTCATACTCTGTGCTTTGAAGCATGCATGGGGGCAAATGAGCATTGTGACCTGAAAATGAATAAAAGGAAATGATGATTAGTGGAATACAAATATAAAGTAAATAATATTCAATCTCAAAGTAGTGCTATATTCTTTAGCATATGTTTTTTATGGGGTGGATAAAAAGAGAGAGCTGGCAGTTTTTTGATAATGTTGCTTGTTCTAAAGTTTTTTGTAGGGAATATTCTCCTGTGGTTAAAGCAGGGGACGGGGAGTCATGACTCTCTAGACCATTCACCGCTCTGACACTGACTAACAGTGATCTTGGATAATCCAGTTAAGTTTTCTGTGCCTCTATGCATTAGTAAAATAGGGATGATAACCACCTACCTACTTCATAAGAGTGTTTTTGAAGTCTCACAAATTCTTATTTATAAAGTAATTTGAGAACATCAAATGAAAGATTATACATTAGCACCATTGTTCTCATTTATTGTTCATAATTTCTCATTTCCAAACTACATAATAAAACATCACTACTCCACTCCTCATCAATTCGATAAAATAAACTAAAATGTTCAGTAAAAACATGCACTTGCACAGAGCAACACTAAACTTTGGACTCCCGAATCTAGGGTCTGAATCTAATATATTCTGACATAAAGCAGAGCCTGAGTCTAAAACAATTCCACATGTAGTTAAGTGGAAGTAGTATTTGTTTTAAAGAGTCTAATGTGGACCCTTTTTGCCATTTGCAGTTCATTTATGGAAATGATGCATAGCATGGTGGGTCAGAGTGGACTAGCTCTGGAGGCCTCACTGCCCTGCCTCACCCTGTCCCAGAATAGAGCAGGGAGAAGTCCTCCAGGCAGCCTAGAGTGGCTACAGAGGAGCAGCCAATCAGAGGGGCTGCTGGAGTAACCACTAAGGGGCCAGATAGAATCATAGAATATCAGGGTTGGAAGAGACCTTAGGAGGTCATCTAGTCCAACCCCCTGCTCAAAGCAGGACCAACCCCAACTGAATCCCCAAATGAATCCCCTTCAAGGATTGAACCTACAACCCTGGGTTTAGCAGGCTAATGCTCAAACCACTGAGCTATTAAAGCAAGGAGCAGAGCCTTCAGTTCCTGTGTGGAGCTCGATGAGGGGGCACTGGGTGCCTGGCTGGCTAGATAAGCAGCAAGACCATCGAAAGATCAGTGCAGGCAGGCAGAGCATGGGGGACTGACCACAGAACATGACCAGACCAGATGAGGGTACCGAGATGGGCCGTGCTGGTCTGGTTGCAGACTGAGCCCTGGGAGGGCTGCTGAAGAGGATGCCAGCTGACGGTACTAAGATTGGCCCCAGACGGGTGGTTGAAAAAGGCAGCGCCTCTGGGAACAAACCTAAGAACTACGGCCCCATACCAGGGCTGTGATAAGAACCCAAAAAGGAGCGACAGTGTTTGCAGCTCTGCCAGAAGGCTGAGTTGCTGAAGACCCACCGAGAGAACCGTCGGCTGGGGGGTGCTTGAAAGAGATGGGTGGCACCGTGATGTAAGACCAAAACAACAAAAGCAGGCTCACAACCAACAGAAGGGGGCTGCCCGCAAGAGGTAGGGGCTGCCCCTGGAAAAGAACTGTTTGCAGGCATATCTGCCAGAGAAAGGGGGGACTCGTGAGAGGTGGGTACCAATCCTGTTACACATGGTATAAAGATGGTTACACTAAAATACTTTCAACTGTTGTGGAGAAACATGGGAGCTGTTGTGGGAAGATTTAAAGTTTGTTTGAAAAATCTGCTGTCTTTAGTAGGAACGGCAGCATTATTTAGACTAACTTCCTTGTGCTCCTCCCTGTCCTCTTTCAGTTGAATCGGTGCTTCTTGCATTCCTCTCTTCAGATCCCCCTTTTCTGTACTAAACAATCTATGTTTTATTTATTATCAAAATAACTGTTGAATTATGCAAATGCTCTTTTCCCTGTAGCTGTTTGGAACATGAGTATATGGACTGTAATTTCAAGCTTGTCTTGGTATTGCACATGGATAGGGAAAAACTGGGTCTAATAATACATTCACCTTATTAGAGGGACAAACTATTTTTTTCTATGCTTCTGGGCTAGATTATGCCTGGCACATGACTCTCCTCCCTTGTGAGGTCTGTGCCAAGGGTTAGGCAGAATTGCAGGCTCTGTACTCTGGGAAGCACAGCACAGATACTGCAGCCTCCCAGAGTGGGCAGGGAGGAGGCCAGGCCCTGTCTCTCCTCACCCTCACGCAGTGGAGCTGCCTGGCCATGTGAGTTAGGGAGGAATAGCCTGGATGAGGAGCTGAGTCCAAATCTGAACTTCCATCCTGCAGGAAATCCTGATAGTTCAACTATTGTTTTCATCCTTAATTGGGATGGCAAATAGACATATAAGAAGAATTCATTGAATGAAACATTCAAAAAGGTTTTAAAAATTGAAACCTTTCATTTTGAGCCATTTCAACATAAAACTACAGTTCCCTATGGCGACACTTGGCTTCCTGGAAGTTGTAGTTCACATTCCTGATGCCTCCATTCTCCTCTATGGGCCAGGATCCCTAGCTGGACTACTACTGCCATGATGCACCTCCAGGTATGCCCCTGACACTCAGTCGGAGTGGAGACTGCATTGTTACAGGAGATGTAGTCCAGCCAAGCAGCCTGGCCCATAGGGAATGGGCATCAAGCATCCAGACTGTAATACCCATGAGGCAATGTGTCACCATAGAAAAATACAGTTTAATGTTTAACTCACTCAAAACAAAACATTTTATGTTGGTCCAATAAACCAACATATTTCCATTCAGTCAAACCAACCTGAAATGAAATCTCCTCTTTTGGCTTTTCTGGCAGAAAATGTAAACATTTTGGCAAAAAAAGAATTTTCCATTTTGCAAAATAATTTGATGTTTCAGAATTTTTCATTCCATATCAGACCAAAAATGAGACCATCTGAATCTTTTTTGAGAGAGAGACCCACTCCAGTGGTTAGGGCACTCACTTGCAAAGTGGGAGACCCAGCTTTGTTTTGCCTGATTCTGAGCAGGGACTTGACCCTGGGTCCCCAACATCCCAGGGTGAGTGCCAGGCTATGCAGTCTGTAGCCAGAATTATTTATACAAGCCAGAAGAGGTCCAAAAGGTGAGATTGATAAAGGGTTCCCACATCCCAGGTACGTTCCCCAACCACTAGCTTATTGGCTATTTTGGGCTCTCGCTCTGGCTTTGATCATAAATTCTATCCTGGACTAGATAAAACTTTTTGACAAATGATCATTTCCCAAATTGGACAAAAATGTCCCGACAAACTCTAGTGACAATCCATTGCTATGAGTTATACCAGCTCTAATGTTCTTAAAAGACAATAAGCACTAAGTATAAAGAATGATAATAAGCAATAAGTATAGAGAATGATAAAATGCTTCGTTAGGCTGTATCTCCGGTAACTGGAATGGTGATTACACATTTCTGAATAGGTAAGGAGATTCATGTACTACTAAAAAAGTGGATGCAAGTTAAACACAAAAGCAGAAATGTTCAATTTACTGCACCCCTGAGCCACAGGTATTAATGCTTTTTTGTCATGGATACATCTCACTTTCTTTTCAGATTTGAACTTAAATGCAGGATCAATTGGGTGCATTAAAGGTAGTGGCCTCATATAGCACAGTCTATGTCTGAGGGAGAAAGAAAAATGGATCTTCTAGTTTATTATTACTGTAGGAAGGGCAGGGATTCACTTGGGAAATTAACAAACAGTATTTCAGGAGGGGATACATAAAGGGTCAAGAACAATGAAATAGAAAACCTTTCAATTACTACATCTACATATTTTGTCCGGCCCATGGATGTTAAAAACTCTGTTACATATGCAGCTGTTAGATTCATTATAAGTATAGAGCCCTACAAATCCATATGCGTGGGCAGCCCCTTATACTGGGCAGGTCTCCTTTGACGTGTCACAGCCAAAATATGGAGAAGTATTCTACTTCTTTTGCCATCAATAATTAATAATCTAAGCAATAATGGAGAGTGATTTTTCAGTATTTTTTTTGAGTTTGCAAAGCAATTGAAGCAATAACTAATCCTCGGTTTGAAGTATTTTATATAGTACTTTGTTTTCTTTCCTAAAGGTCAGAAACTGATTTATGTAAGTTATGTATTCTATGCTCATATGTAAAATTGTTACTGAAGATTTCAGGCAGAGCAAAAATGCATAATATTGGTTCAGTAAACTTCCAAAAGAAAGGAGTCATCATTTAAAGGAAGAAATATGGTACAATATCAGGCCAGATCAAATTTGAAAGAAGGTTTTTGCAATGAGGTAATATTGGAACTGTCCTGTGTCAAGGTTAGAAAAGTGTGTAGGGGAAAAAGTTGAGTATATTCAGAAGGATAGTTTTTTTTCTAGAGAAGTTCTCTAGAAATGCCTGTGGCCCTATAGCCATACCCCCTCCTACTCATCTCTCAGAGCTAAGTAGGGTTGGTCTGGATTAGAGAGTAGAGGCCACTAAGGTATATGTAGGTGCCACAGGCAGTGTTTCTGCTGATTCCATAGCTGCCTCACTTCTTTGAATCACGCTGACCCAGGAGGGTGTTCCAGTGCGCTGCATTGCTGAAGTAGTTGTCCACTGGAATGAGACATAAAGCCAAGGGTCTGACCATTTGTTGTAAATAATGATCCCATGGTTGTGAGTGGTGATGTCAGGTTGGTGACCTGTACATTCAAAGTAATCTAATAATTATGTTGTGATTACACTACTGAGCTTAAATTCTCCTTGTAGAATGACACTGTATTCTGTATTTCTAAACTGTCATGCAATGTGGCCATGTAGAATTAGAGTTGCTGTGTTTCACACAAGAGATGGGCATGTGTTGTTAATGGATAAAGTGATCCCTGTGCATAATTCATAAATGTTCCTGAGATAAAAGGCACTGCATAAATTTAAAAACATATAGCACTGCTTTCCGTATGGTAAATATTGGAGATAGGCTTAAGTGGTTCAGAAAAGATTGGCTCCTTCTGCCCAGTGCAGGGCCTACAAAAACTTCTTGCATGCAGACACTAGCAGCACAACAGGCATTTGGGTTCTGAGATGATTGTATGGTCCAACTTATCGGTATAGGGTTTAGCCTAAATAGGAGTTGTGAAGTCTCTGAAGTGTCTCTGTTCTGCAAGCTCACCCTTTTGGGTCATTAGTCATAAGTTGCTATGTACACAGCACATATGGAAAAGTAGACGTATCCTAGAGAAAATACCATCAGAAACAAGTTGCACAATTGAAGTTACAATGTAAAAAAAGAATAGATGATAATCCCATTGTTTACTTGTAATCATGAGTAAGCCTTATTACCTGTGTTATAGTCTCATAGTTATAGATTAATCTTATATATATTTTTAGTCGTGGAGTGTTGTTTATGACTTTCCCTTCTTTCCAGTATAGAGCAAAATTCAGGAACTTTTTTTGTTAACAGAACTTAGTGCCCTTAAATGGTTTTTTTTTTATTGTTGTTTTTTTTCTGCATCTAGAGTTGTGTATTTGGTGCAATTTGTTTTTTCATCAGATTTCTAGAATGATGAAATAGAATAATTTTCTCCCATAGTGCTTTTGTGCATTTTGCATGAAACAGCAGTCTTTTCAGATCTCAAAATACTGATATTTTCTTAAAGGAAATTGAACTTTCATGTCACCATGGAGAGGGAAGGAAGAGCTTTATTTTTGCTTTAAATTTACACACAAAGTTTTGCAACATAGGCAAGTGTTTTTACCTGCACCAGAAGGGAACTGTCAACATGATAAAGGTGTCTATATATACTGCTAGAGAAGCCATTTACAATGCATATATATATATATATCCCTCTGTAAATGGTTTTGTTTGCTCTCTCTCTATATATATACACATACACATACATACATTTAAGGAAACTGTGGTATATCCTTAAAGCAATTAAATGGGACAGAATTAACATGAAGTTGGGTAAGCTGCGTTCATCAGAGTTAGGGTGACCAGATGTCCCATTTTTAAAGGGACAGTCCCATTTTTGGGAACTTTTTCTTATATAAGCGCCTATTGCCCCCGCCGCTGCCCCCCCCTCCTTGTCCTGTTTTTTCACAGTTGCTATCTGGTCACCCTAATTAGAGTAAAAGTTGTGAAGACTACAGGAAGTACATATATGAATTGGAAAAAATAGCATTTTTTTGTCTCTCACTCAGAAAAAGAGCAGCACCCTAGTTTTCTCATGGTATTTTTATTAATGCTTCAGATTAATAGTAGGACACTATAGACAGCATATTAATATGCACCTTGATGCATTTTATACTTATTATGGGTCCAAGATATTGTTATAAATAAGTCACTTCCCTGTCCTTTTTGTCTTCATGCCATTACATCCGCTTGAATTGATATCATTTATTTTTATCAATGATCTAACCGAGAAACATGCTGCATCTCCCTGCCACTGTCAGTCTACCTACCACTTCAATTTTTCACCTAGATGGACTTCCATTTACATGGTGGAATCTGGAGGATCTTGTCAATCCTCTCACCTTTCATCTTTAAATAAATATGAATTCATGAGCTCCCATGTCTCATCTACAATGTTTCTGGCCAAAGAAGCTCAAACAGGACTCTCTTCAGGGGACATTAATGGCATTTGTCAGTTTGCCCAAGGAGACTTTTTAGAAATGTGAGGTTTAACATCACCTGAAATATAAGATGTTCTATCAGTGCAGAACACTATCATTAGGCCACATTAGGCTTTGTTCTCATTGTCAATTTTGACAGAATTTTTCCATTTTCTGAATGGAAAATTCAAAATGAAAAAAATGTTAGAATCATTTCAGAATAAAACAAATTCCTTCATTTCAACATTTTGAAACAATTTAATGTCAACGTATTATTTTCAAAGTAAATGAAATTACACTTCTATTTAGAAAAATCCCATTGGAATATCCAATTTTTTTAGCCTAAAAACTTTCTGGAAAACTTTTTTCCAGCCAGCCCTATTATAAGTACATCTATAGAAGGTGTTATAAATGGTTAGGAGCCATGGCTATAAGGAAGCTTACAATAGATTAACCATTTATTAAAAACATCTATTAATCATGTATTAAATTTTTATTAAATATTTATGAATGGAGCCTTAATATAAAGTGTAACCAATATTATTCTGTTATGTTTCTGAGCCTGAGGCTTTGTATGTACGTTTTTCTTTACACATGGAGAGAGTACAAACCAACCCTTCTAACAGCTTTGGTGTTACCAGTAGAGTATGTTGACATTGAGCCAAGGGCTACATCTCCATACATGGCAGCAAGTGGGAAGTAGATTTCTGTTTGGGATGACTTTGTGTAGGAGCAAGTTATACAATGTTGTACAATGTTTACAGACAAAACAAGCTTCCAGAGAATACAGACAAACTTTTTAAGTCACTGAAATCTGAAACTTACCTGCAAACTTGATGTGGAATTTATTTTCGGGTTTTAATATTTGGACATATAAAGGACATTTTGGAGCAAAGTCTTTAACTGCCCAGGCTCTTAAAATGGTTTGATGATCCTAGAATAAAATAGGAAATACAATGTGATGACAATGGAATTCAAGTAATCCTTTTGTTAAATCAAACGTAAAAAAGTCCTACTAGCTGCTGTGCAATCTGATGACTCCATTTCAGATAGGTCACTTTCAAATAATATAGCACTAGCTGATTGTATACATTTATGTATTTTATAGTGCTATACTGTATGGTGGGGTCATGTACGCTGCCAGGTTGCCATTTAGATTTGTACAGAAATCTAATCTATGTAATCATTTATATGGCCCCATCATTGTAGCATCTGGACTAAAAAGCCATTAATGAAGATGACAGCACAGGAAAAATAAACAGATCACTTATAAACATGGAATTTTTTTTAAAAAGTCCACATTTATGCTAAACGTTAATGGTCCTTTATAATATAAGTAAAAGTCCATGCTCATCTGTTTCCTTATACAGAGGTGAGTCTCTGCCTGTGGACTGGAGTTTTGAAGGGCATGAAAGAGGGCATGCTGTCTCCATGCCAAGTTTTCCTCCCTTAACTAAGCCCTATGGAAGCTATTCTATGTTGCTTGTGCAGAGTGGGAAGGGAAGCAGGAAGCAGCCTTACTCCCCCATGTTCTCCTTCCTCTTGCACCTGCAAAGCAAGACAGTCTGCAGTCACTTACACAATTTCTCCCTTGCAACCACAAGTTGTTGACTGGCTACTTTTACTTGATGAATACAGGTATTGTTCTTTGTTGTTTTATATCTGTGTCCTTCAATTATACTTACTGCATCATACTTAGCTCAAAGGAGAAGTGTATACAAATAAAATGTCCTTAAGTGACATTGTAAGGAATATGATGATACTAATTGATTTTAAAAAAGTTATTTAATATGCGACCCTAGATTTTAAATACATCCGGAGATCCAAGTAGCACTTGATGGTAATTTTGCATTTTTGATTTAACCTGGAAATAGGTAGATTATTCTTTCCACAGCACACCCAAGCTTAATGTTGCTTTTACAATTTTGGAAAATATACCCAAAGGTAAAAATCCCCCATTACCCAGGAAATAATGAAATCTTATTTCTTATTGGGGGTCTGTTTCCAGTAATCTCTGAAAAAAATTCAAATTTAACTCATTTTTATGAAAGATGTATGTATTGAAACACAGTTTCCTGTCAGTTCCACATCATAGAAAACTAAGAAACGTGGTGGGGTTGGGTTTTTGGTTTGGTTTGTGTGAAACAACTCTGTTTTAGCAAGATAGTTAAGTTAAATGATTTTCACACACTAACTGAATGATCAAGCACATCATAATAATCCTGTTTCTGAAACCATACCATTTTATTGAGTCCCAGCATTTGAATGAGATAAAAAGGTATGGAGTTAACCATGTTAAATCCCAAGGTTTATGAGCCATAATAGACCTAATTTGTCACTTTTTTGAGAAACTATAAAAATGTGTAGATATAATGGTAGAGTTTAATTATAGACCAAGAATGCCAGTAAATTTCCAAGACATCTATTATATTTTCCATACTTTAAGAATGAATTGCTCTCAGCAAGAATTCTTTCATTATTGCACATCATGAAATAAGTATTAATAGAGTCATATATTCAATTTCATGAAATATTGTTAAATTCAACACATTTAGCCTTAGAGGAACATATCAATTTTCATTTATTTCCGAACAAAAAATAACTGAGAGCAGAGCACAGGAACCAATTCTGTGGCCATGCCTAGTCACGAAATTGGTGCTATTAGAAGAGAGAATGAAAAGAATGATTCATTACATTTGCAATGTCATCAGCAAGAAAAGCTTTCAGACTGGATCACAAGGGAAAATCTCTGCCTGAAATAGTGTGTAATTGATATCTTCAGACCACTCCACTGTAATGTCAATTGAGGCAGTACCACATATTCTTTCTGTGAAGTACTAGAATAACATGACAGACATTTTCAGGGAGGTAAGGTGGATTTGTTCATAAATTGTGTTTGTGTTGCATTAACTCTCAATAAGATGTAAAGAAGACTGAGTTTCAAGAAACTGCATGTGGAGCTCCCTTTAAATGTCTAGCTTTAATGTGGTCACAGAAGTTCCACCTCAGCACTATGCACAAAGCACTATGCTGTAAGCATTCCTTTTAGTTTGCAAAGACATCTAGCAGGCTCAATTAATTCCTTTTCCTATAGAAGGTGACTTTCCATGCCATGCATGATCCGCGTTCTTACTGTTTTGTCTCATTAATGAAATGATGCGCTAATCCACTGCAATGGTCACAGAAGGCCCTGAAAACAGCAAAATAGATGCTTGGACACAAAGAGATTATTTCACACCCCAGCATGTGTGAAAGGTTTGGAGGTAGAGCTGGGCCAGGGCTGGAAAATCTACATAGCTGTAGATCCCTTAGCTAATCTTTTGTGGAGGGATAGAACAACAGTTGTAAGGGATAATGCAGCCTTCAGTCATTGCCCCTTTGATAGGAGGATTTCTTTTCCCCCCACCTCTTGCATGGCAATATACACACAGCTTGTTTACTTAGGTTGTGTGTAGGGATGAGGATTTGCCTAAATGAATTTTAAACTGCTACTGATACATTAGACGCAAATTATTTTCCTTGCCCATGTTTAATATAATTAAATAAATGATGTAGATTAGATTTACTACAAAAAGTTCTAATTGCATCAGTGCTAAATGCATTCCAGTTCTAATGCATCAGTGTTATTCTCAAGAGTTAGATAAAATTTCCCATGATAGATGGAAAGCATACCAGCTAATGTTAACTTTTGTTATACACAGCAATCATATATATATATTTTTTTCTTCCAAAGTCTATTCCAAATATTTTCTTTGCAGTTTTTATTTCCTTTGTTTTAATATTATTTCTTCCCAGTAGCTTAAAGCTGTCAGGGGCTATAGTGAGCAGTTTTGTTTGTTTGTTTGTTTTTTGTAGAAAACAAGAAATTTGTATTAAAGACAGACATTTTTAATAAAAAACACATTGTCCTAAATGTAAAACACCAATAGATTATTCATATAAAGAAAAGAGGCAAACCTTTAAAAGTTAAAATCCATTTCAATTTTAACATTTGCAGAACATGTATTGCCACACTTGTTATACCACTACATGCTGTAGCTCCTTTTTTAATATTCTCTTTGTGATCCTGACAGTACAGAGGTTCACCTTGAAAAATATTTATAAACTTACTTGTGCAATGCATTCAAGTATTGATTACAAGATCATCTCTATGCAAATGCATTAACTCAACCTGCCCTCATGGCACTCACTATCACATTGCTCTTGTTCTTGTTACACACATATGATTTGTGTCATTCAATTTGTTACTAGCGTGGGGAAACTTCCAAATGCAACTTGGACAGAGTCTAAAGGGAGCTAAGTTGGGATAACATATGCCCCCAAGAAGCCTGCTTTAACTAACACATTTTAAGCTCTTTTGTTAGTGCCTTTTAAACCCTTCCTGTTACTGTATTTGCTGCACATCTATTCTTTAATAAATGAGTAACACCTACTAATACACAGTATATCAAAGTCAGAAGTGTTGTGTAAGGAGATATTGTCTGGTTAGTTGGTGTAAATCTAAGGTGGTTTTATAGACCTGCTGAGGGAGTTAAAAGAAGGTGTAAATTACACCAGCCTGGACTCCTGCAATCTCATTTGTGAACTTCTAAATGCTTTGTATAGCCACATATTTTTGTACTAATACTTGACTGGTGAAGAGATTTGTACAATTTAATAAATAAATAAATAAATATCTCAATTTTTACAGTTGTTCAGAACAAAATTGTTTAGAATAAAGTTTGTTTTTATATGGCATTTTTTATAGTCATGGTAACTAATATAATGAGTTAAGAGCTCATATACTAATTCAGTGACTGTAGGAAACCTGAAGAGTCCATTCAGTGATTACCACAGAGGGTAATCTGCTGCCACAGGGGAAAGAGTTAGACTCCAAAAGATGCTCTTCTCCATGTCACTTCTTGGCCTGAACAAATAGCATTCCTTACCAGAGAAGAGATAAGATAACTAATAGGGCGTTTGGAAAGTTGACAAATGACTGCCCACACTACAGGAAGCTCCCACTTCTGCTAGGGAGTAAGAAAAGTGGCTTGTGGCCCCATTGAAATCACCTGTTATCTTGCTGCTCTCCTCCTAAACTCTAGTGATGGACCATGGATCAGGCCCAACACAATCCTGACTCTGCAATTCATGGACCTATTGAAGTAGCAGGCAATGGCAGCCTCTTGCCAGCCAACAGCAGTGATAACAAATGAGCAGAATCACTGACTAGTCAGAGCCAACACAAGCTTTGGGTTGAGGGGAGAGGAACCATTTTGGTCTGAGTTATGATGTGCATTTTGGTCAGGTGGCTGAAACAGGGACACTTACATTTTGTAGAGATGCCCAGTTTGATTGTATGCTTAAAATATTTGCATGCTCTTGAATGGATCTTTGACTATTGTGCAGGTGGAAACTTAGAGGCATAAGAGTAGCTAAGCAATGGCATTTCTACCAGTCCAGCGCACCACTTGAGTGTTGCAGTTTAAAATCAGCTTTGGAAATAAGATAAAGTGTCAGAGTGCACTCTGAAACCAAATCCTTTTGGCTCAGTAGCAAGCTATAACTATCTTAGCCATTCTTAAACAGTGAACTTATTGATGATGAAACAGGGAATTGGCTTTGGTAGGTTCAAGCTTTCTCAAATTCAACCATAAAATATATCCTTTTTTGAGTTTTAAATTCCATTCTGATAGCCGAGACTCAGCTGCTCTGCATGCTTTATCCCTCACCCTCCCTCTTGTCCATCCTCCAACCAATGTTGCTCTGTTTTCCATAAAGGTAGGAAGGGCAAAGAAGTGTGCATGGAGGGGTTGGGAGTGGAAAAACTAAATCTTAGTGTATTTGAGGAAAAAAGAGAGATAGACTCTATGGGCCATGCCCTTCATATAGACATTTACACCCATGCAAAACTGCTACCCGATCAGAATGGTGGTGACAATTTGCACAGTCACAAATATCTACAAAAGTTGCAGGTCAGTATAGAATCAGCCCACAGTCTACGATGGAAGAAAAATGTTGTCCTTAAGTGAGCATTGGTCAAGAAAACTCTCTCTGATGGGGTGGGAAGAATAAAGGCAAGACTCCCATTGGGAGAGAGTCGTAGTTACTGAGTAGGACAGCCCAGTTTAAGGGCAGGAATTGAACTCAAGAGCAGGGCAAGTCTACTGAAGAACTATCTGAGTGTAGGACTAAGCAATACACAGTACTCTACCACCAAAATGGGGAAGCGTTGGTATAAGCAGTGCCGCCACGACAAGGCCCTTCCCCTTAGGCACTGGTTATAGGGGGGAAAAAGTCTTTATAGCAATATGTAAAAAATTCAAGGTAACAGGAAAGGGGAACACAATTGATGCCCCTTTATCAGTGCTCAATGTGAAGGGAGACACTATATTGGCCTTAGCCACCAGTGACCCAGCCCACGTTTCAACAAGGCATTCAGATCCCCGATAGCAAAAGGTAACAGGAACATTTCTTCAATAGTATTTCTCTTTTTGAATGCTGGCTTCTCTGAATATATTTATAAATCTGTGTTGTCAGCTATCTCTTCTGGGAGTGGCATAGCTAGTGCTGTAAGCACAGAATGGAGACTGTAGTAGAAAGACTGCTTGGAGGGGTTCCAACACTCCAAGATGCCTCTGCAACCCCAAAGTGGCCAATGCTGGCTGGGATGGATGAAGGATTACATGCCCAGCACGTTCCCCTAGACAGCCTCCTTTGGAGTTCTGAATATAGTCTAAAGCTGTCCTTTCCTGGTAGGAACTTCGGGGAAGATAACACCTACACTGCTTTTCCTTCATCAAGGTGAATCTTTCCTGGAGTGTAGCTGCCCATATCATTGCAGTAAGGTGCAAGTTGCAACCTCCTGCACATGCAGGGGTGAATCAAACTCTCTAGTTGCAAAGTTGTTATTCTGGATCAGGTGGTTAAATAATTTAGGATGGTTTGGTTACTAGTATGTTTTGGATTGCTACCAGTAGAAGGTACCATTAACAATTCAACAAGTATGAATTTACCCAGGTACTTGGAGTAACGATAGCCTCTGCCTGGACTTAGAACAGGAGATGCCACAATATCTCAGTCACTCCAGCATGGCAAATTCTGAGTGCCTGCTCTCCTTGAAGCATACTATTTGATTGTCCTTCCAGTACCTTTTGCTGCTGTGTTCTCAAGATTTTGTAACTTATTATGAAGGCCCTTTTTGGAGGTATCAAATGTTAGATGATGACATCAGTTTTGGGAATGTCTTGGTAGGCACCTAGGTCCAGATGTTCACATTTGCACTGATGTCAATTCAGTTATGCCCATTTACACCAGCTGAGCATCTGGCCCTCTGTTTTGCTTTGAATTAACAAAACTTTTTAAGCATATTCAAGCACCTTCTAAGGTGTCTTAGTACAAATGAATAATTACCCCACTAAAATCTGCAGCTAAGGGAGCATATATTCCACTCCAGGGGATCATCATTCTTTTCTGACCTACAGCTTTATTGGTTCCTTTATCCTTCCTTCCCTGGTGGTGCTGCTGCTCTGTTCCTGATAACATTACCTGAAAAGTGACATGTTTAAGGTGGGGAGAAACTGGGATTGGAAGTCTGAGATAATGGTTATGATGATTGGATTATAGACTTATTTATTTATTTATTAAATATACTCTATAGCTTTATGCAAAACCTTAAAGGTTTCTGTGTTAAACGTGAAGGATGGGAGAACACTTGGAAAATTCATCACCACCTTTTATTGCGTAGAATGAGCTCAGTAGCCTGAGAGGTAGATTATACAATATTACAATCTGGGTCAAGTCCAGCTAAATGTCTTAGATTTTACATCTAGGCATGTTTCTTTGTTTATACATCCCTATATAAAAGGATTTTGTTAAAAAGGTGGGGAAGATAAGTTTAATTGAATTTACTGAAAATGATAACCATGTGCACTAGCAAATTACAAAAACTGGCTTGATTTCCTCTGGTAATATGTAAGATTCCTAATTTAACTCCACAAATGCTCAAACCTAAGTGAACCATCCTCTGCAGCCTGAGACCCTCTTGAGCAAAAACTACTAACTGTATTGTACTTTGGGATGGAGGTGTGGAGGAAAGTAGTAAGATGTGATCATAAAACTTACTTCCGTTAGTGGAGTTTTCAAGTGGGTCTTTTAAAGCAACAGGGCAGGACGCTACTCCAGTGCACTCTAGCTCTTATGAAAATGTTTTTAATTTTATCACAGATTTGTGGGAATCTGGATCTGTTTAAATTATCAATGGCCTCCCTTTGTGGATGTGTACTTCCCATTATTAACAATTGTTACCAGACAAATCATAATGAATGATTTATTCAAAGAACCCAGCCTCTTTTACTTGTGAATCGACCACATTTTGTCAAATTCAATAGTTATTAAAAATTAATCACATGATAATTTATATACATAATTCTTAGTCTGTAGCTGTTTGGAAGCAGTTCACAGTGAGTATCTGATTTTTGAGTGGAAGCATAAGTAATATGATATGTCTGTTTCCTGACTGGATGAATATAATTCTTAGAATTGGGTTTCTAGCCCAAACATTGCAAATAGTCCTATTGATTTCAATAAGATGTTCTTCATGACTTGAAGCTACTCTTGTGAATAAAGATTTATTGTTTTTTTTGGCCTATATAATTATAAAGAATCAGTATATTTCATATTTCTTGTACCTTATATTACCCCTCTGACACAATTTTGTTTTAAAAATCACAACAATGTATTTTGCACTGCATGAAAAATGAGTTTTATGTTTACATACCAAGATTTTAAAACTCAATAATTTTCTTGAATAAATCTGACCTTAACTCTCGTTTGTAAAACTTTGCTTACTGAGAAAGCAGTAATTTACATAAAATTGTATGTGAGATGTACTATTAAATCCTGTGTTATAAACGAGTGCAATCCTGTCTCCACTGAAATCTACTGCCATTGACTTTAAAGTGGCCAAGATTTCACCCTGTATGTCTAAGATGTATGTGTAAATTGGAGAATTATAACATTTATCCCTAGTTTTCTTAGACTCTAATCTCTTTGGGGGAGGGGATTCTTTTTGTTCCATGTTTGTGCAGCACCTACTACAATGAGGTCCTGCTCCCTAACTGGGGCTCCAATCTGCTGCGATAATACAAATAGTAGTTTACAAAGAATAAGGTCCCCACAATAATAAGCCCCCCATCCCCCTCATCCTTATGTCAGATCCAGAAGGGTGGACACCTACTCCTGCACAGAGCTCCATAATAGTATTAACAGTGTGAAGAGCATACACATGATTCTTAGAAGTATTTCTAAAGAACTTACCGCTGCTGTCCTGTCCACTTCGCACCGGCTACTCAGAATGAAACAGGCCTCGGCATCATCCATCCTAAAAGCAAATGGAGAAAGCAAAAACTATCAAATGTTATATATTTATATTTAAGTTACGCATGTCATGTGTCTGACGAAGTGGGTATTCACCCACAAAAGCTTATGCTCCAATACGTCTGTTAGTCTGTAAGGTGCCACAGGACTCTTCGTCGCTTTTTAATGTCCTTCTATAGTGCATTTCCTCCACTTATCTCAAAGCACTTTATAGAGAAGTGAAATAATATCTCCATTTTAAAGATGGGAAATCTGAAGCACAGAGAGATTAAGTGATTTGCGTATGGTCACACACTGAATCAATAGCAAAACTGGGAAATTCAATGCAAGTCTCATGACTCGATCCTCTATATAGTTTTGAGAGGTTAGAAATTTGGAACATGAGTGCTTTTATATCAATGCAAAGCAAGGCCCCAGTTCCACAAGCACTTATTCATGTGTTTCAATTTTACTAACACAAGTAGTCCTTCAAGTCCTAGAATCTATGACTCTATTAGGAAAAAGTTCCTAAATGTCAGGTTGGTTAAACACTGGAATAAATTGCCTAGGGAGGTTGTGGATTTTTCTGGATTTTACAATATGACATTACAGGATGCTTTCAATAGAATTACTCACATACACAAAGTTAAATGTATACATAAGAGTTTGCTGGTCTGGTCCCAAAAGTCAGAATTTAAAATCCCAGAACATTCCTAAATATTCTCTGTTTACATATCTGTACAAGTTGCATTATAAACTAGTTACATTTCTGGAGATAGTAAATAGTGGTTCTTCAGAAGAATAATGATGTGGGTGAGAATATATCAAATTAATTGCATTGTATTAGAATGTTTCCGTTTCTCATTGCAATGCAGTTACATAATGGCATTATTTTTTTCTAGGGCATCTTAAAATATAATCACGTTTTATATCTCATTATTGATGATGAAATGTTAATTAGGAAATACAATTAGATATTGACATTAGATTAACACAGGATTGCTGTCCATTAAAGACTGCTGCTCAATGGGCAAAATTCATCCTTGAACCTAGAGCCAGCACAAAACCTATGCCCCACTTTAAATCCCATTTACCTATTCAAAATAGGAATTCCAGGAGATTTAAGTACTGTCCTTGTGCTGGCCCCTTGCAAATTAGCTAATTTCACCACATGTGACAGAGGACATCTACAAATGTCATTCCTTTTTTTTTTTTAATTGAAACCTGGACACATTGTAGTAAAGGATTGTCGGAACAGGTATATATGTCCTGTGTAGAACTGATTGAATTGTTCGTTATGAACAAATAATCTGACAAATGTATGAAAATAATCTGACTAATGTCTGACTGTATTATGAAAGGTTTCAGAGTAGCAGCCGTGTTAGTCTGTATCCGCAAAAAGAAGAACAGGAGGACTTGTGGCACCTTAGAGACTAACAAATTTATTAGAGCATAAACTTTCGTGGACTACAGCCCACTTCTTCGGATGCATGCGGGTGGCTATATTACAACAGAAAAACTTCAAAAACAGACTCCAACGAGAAACTGCTGAGCTAGAATTGATATGCAAACTAGACACAATCAACTCCGGTTTGAATAAGGACTGGGAATGGTTGGGCCATTACAAACATTGAATCTATCTCCCCTTGTAAGTATTCTCACACTTGTTATCTAACTGTCTGTCTGTGCTGGGCTAGCTTGATTATCACTTCAAAAGTTTTTTTTTTTTTTTTTTTTTTTTCTTAATTAATTGGCCTCTCAGAGGTGGTAAGACAACTCCCACCTGTTTATGCTCTCTGTATGTGTGTATATATATCTCCTCAATATATGTTCCATTCTATATGCATCCGAAGAAGTGGGCTGTAGTCCACGAAAGCTTATGCTCTAATAAATTTGTTAGTCTCTAAGGTGCCACAAGTCCTCCTGTTCTTCTTTTTGACTGTATTATATGAATGAACAATTTTCAGCCTACTGGCTGTTTGCAAACAATTCAGTATTTGCTACTGGCATGTGACTGGTCATTTAAGTCAGATGGTATTGTTTCTGCTCGATATGTGGGTCAATACAAGTTTGCAGATAGGATAATAATGAATAGCAAAGCTTGCATGAATCAAAGTATTTGCACTTTATTAATGTAGCAATTCCTCAAACATTGTTGTGACTAAAATCACATTTCAGTGAATGTTTTTGAATTTAAAAAAGGCAGATGTTTCACTTCTAAGGTACATAATAACAAGATTTCATAGGCCACTCACATTTGAATTTCCATGTTGAATACAGAGATTTTTAGAATTATAGGCAGGACTTGTGGCATTATGTATTATTATTTTTGTCTCATACTTTCCATTACAAAACCTCATTTTCAGTTGCTTACAACTTTGCAAAACATTAGCCATTGGGCTGAAATTTTCCATGCTGGGTGCCCGCTTCCAGTGCATTCCCTTCCAGATCCTGTAAGATTACTAAGTCTCACCAGTTCTCTGCTGTCAGCAAATATCTGTGATACCCACTGGCAAAGTGTGTATCTTTCCCTTTCTAGTGCTGCTCTACATAGAGGAAGACAACTTACTATTGCTATCAGTTACTCCATTAGCTCAAATAGCAGAGGACCGTGTGGTGAATGTAAAGGTTCCAAGCCTGCTGATGAGCCATGTGTGTGTTAATATGATGGCACATGATGAAATTTCTGAATTCTCAGTTGGCCTTTTTAAAAAACCTATGATATTACACACACACCAATGTTACTAAAACATTTTATTAAAGTTGCAAAGTCAAGCCCGCAAAAGTTAGGCGATGACAGAATTAAAATGGCTTCAAACAGTCTATTGAGGGCTGTTGTGCCAACCAGAATGACCATGGTTGATGGTGTTGCATGAGGCATCATGTAGTGAAGTTTCCACATCTGGCTTACTCCTGTGAATCCATGAATATATGGGGCAGCTTCATGGGCACCCCAGGTAAGGTTAGGTTGTGTACCCCTTTGTGCATTGATGGACAGGCTGAGAGCATGGTGTGTTGGGGTGTTTTTGTCCATGCGAGTAACATGGTGACAAAGCATGCAATGCTGTTTTTGAATATTATGAGTGTTTTGAAGGGAGGCCAGATCACTGCCTATGAAACCTTAATTCATCCTCCCGTGCCTATGCATTATGGTACAGTAAAAGTACATAATCATACACTATTTTTCCAGAGGACCCCTGCCTTCCTCAGTGCACAGGATAGACTTGCTCTGGGGATGAATCAGGGTTGTGTAGTGAAGGAGGCTGTCTGTAGGATCCCTGCTTCGTTGATGAAGTTGGAAGTTGTGTACTGAATGAGGCAAGTGATCGAAGAAAATTAAAAACGAAGGTCTCATGATTAAGCAGGGCCGGCTCCAGGGCTTTGGCCGCCCCAAGCAGCCACAAAAAAAAAAAAAAAAAAAACGCGATCGCGATCTGCGGTGGCAATTCGGAGGGAGGTCCTTTGCTCCCAGCGGGAGTGAGGGACCGTCCGCCGAATTGCCACCAAATACCTGGACATGCCGCCCCTCTCCGGAGCGGCCGCCCCAAGCACCTGCTTGCCAGGCTGGTGCCTGGAGCCAGCCCTGTGATTAAGACAGTTGAATGCTGTCCTGCAGAATTTGATTTGATACCTGCCTATGTCATAGAGTTCCCAGATGATTCTGCGCAAGTCATTTTAATCAAAATTTTGGAAGGTGGTCACACTGTGTTCTTAATTTTCTGGGTGCCTAATTTGAGATCCTGGGGCCTGATTTGCCACTGCAATGGGTGCCATGCTTGAATGTTTAAAATTCTATATAATTCTAAGAACTCTGAAAAATCAGATTCTAGGCAACTCAAATTGGGCACCCAAAATTAGTGACTACTTTTGACCTTAATCTCTCTCTTCCTCAGCTCCCCACTTGTACAATTGAGATACCACCAGCACCTCACATAACATGGGTTTTGCGAAGATAGATTAATGTTTGTGAAGCACTCACATAATATAGGATGAACACCAAAGAAAAGCCCATGAGGAAATAAATAATTCTGTTTTAAGAGCAGGGTTTGAATTTTCAATAGATAAGACATGGGGCCACTCATACAACAAAATATGGAAAATTTGCTCATAATTTACCACTGTCCATTCTGTGCACTGAATGAAACAGGCATCCCATGGAAATAATGGTTATGTAATCATGTAATTAAAGACTGTAACATCTTGCATATGCAGGAGGAGACTGGATTATGGCTGAAAAGGCAACCTTAATTTTAGCATTCCCTGACATTTGAGTTCTTGACTTTGTAACCTTAATTTCTTTTAACATAGTTTTTGCGTAATATGTATATAAATTTTGATAATGAGACAACCAGATTTTATTTTTATTAATAGTAAACAAACAACTACCTAATATTTTATTTACTAGAGAAATTTACCAAGCATCATTTATTTTTCAGTACGTTGTTTTTCATAAAAAGAACTGAAATATAGCAACCTCTTAGTTACTGGGTTATATTTCATACTAAATGTTCTCTTAAATTCCCACCATGCTGTTTCCCTTAGGACACATTAAAAAAAATCTTTAGGTACATTCAATTACATGTTCTGCAGAAAAAAGTACAATTCTACAGTTGACTAGCTTCAGGTTATTAAGGCTATTATAGGCTAAATGCATGTGATTATGCTCAGAGAACAGCATTTTGATTCTTTTTCACCTCCTAAGATGTAGAACAAATGCTAAATCCCACTAGAGAATCTTTTCTCAAGATCAGTGGGAAAGCAAAAAATGGCAACTTTTTTATATCTTCTTTTTTGGGGAGGAAGGGGGCACAATCATCTCTCTGACCTTTTATTTTTCTTCTTTTGAACATCCAATATTAGCTCTTTATTAGAGATAGAAATTTGAGAAGACATTCCTCTCAAGACTCCGAAGAAATGTGATGTCTGGCCTATAATCATCTATTAAATTCAGATCAAGTTTCAACTTAAAAAAAAAGAAAAAGAGATGATTTGTTTCTAGGGTGGTATTATCAACCAGTTTCCAAATGCTTACATGGGTTAGGTTTAACAACAAAGCATGAACATTCTGTAAATAGGAAGAAATGGAGATGGGATGCAATGAATACTCAATAGGCACTGATCTGTACTATGTGTCTTGATGTTTTGTTTGATTCGTGTGTGGGGGGGTGTCAGTTAACACTTCCTGGATGGGAAGAATAACTGTATAGGTCTTGCTATAGAAGCTTGTTGTAAGAAAGGTGTTGGAGGAGGGCATGGAGGCATAGCAGACTCATGTAAAAGGACACGCCTTCCACTTCCTATCTTCCTCTGCACATACAGACTACTTAGGGAATCTCTGCTTGTAAACATCACATGTGGTTTATTTACAATGTTCCCCTGGCACTTGACAGCATTGTGCAGCACTTTATATATGATAGCAGCTTCTTTTAGACCAAGGACAGGAGAGGAAGGAGATCTCTCCCTCAAAAGTCACTCTTGGGACTTCTCTTGCCATCTCTCCCCCGTGTCACTTCTTTCCTATGCCTTTTCTACTTTCTGGGCTAATGGATTAATTAGCCTTGTAGCTCTCTCCAGATCATCCCCAATCTATCAATTAGGCACAATTATCATAGTCAGGTTTACTCCTATGCAACTAATTGGTGATAAAGTGATCAGAGTGCTGGTACAGCTGCTGTTGCCCAACACTCTATCACAACTAGGTAAAGCAAGTTGCTTACAGTGTGGGGATTGCATTGAATGAGATTAACAATGAGAATGGGTACAGAATGTGAAGGGGAATATTTGCTTTTGCTTCCTTTCTTTTTACTTCAGTTGGTCCAGATAGTCACCACTGAAATTTATCATCACTCATGTGAATTCTAAAACCACTTATCAGCTTTCCAGTATCCAGTGTTGTATCTTTAAAAGTATGATAGGGTATACAAACACCACACAAGACAAAAAGGGGTTAAAAAGCAGCTATAGGCTCAGGCAGCCCTGCCTTGCCACACCTGTAAACCATGCCAGGCTTGAGGAGGAGGCTTAAAGGGAGAAGCCCAGACCAGAGGGCTCCATCCCAGGAAGATGAACAGACTTTTCATTTTCAGCTCCCAGACAGGAGCCCAGTCAAGGGTCAGGCTCCTTTAAGTTTCCTGTCAAGACGGAACATTAGTACAGATGGCTAAAGGACCCTTGAGGGATCGTGCTGCTCTTTATTTCTATTAATTTAGCTTTCTTTCCTTTGTCATGTTGGGAACTGGGACCAGGGGCTTGATCCCACAGTAGATCTCTGCTAAGAATGCAAGTTCCTTGAGGAGATGGTGGGCTGACTGAGGAAGTAGTCCAGGGAAGAAGCAAGAGTTATGACAGTACAGAACTTAACCACATGCTTCAGTGTCCCTGGGCTGGAACTCGAAGTAGGGAGAGGGACTGAATTTCCCTAATGCCTCACTGAGCCCAGACGCAAGGTGCTAGAAGCATTATTGGGCCTGGACTTGGGCCACTGATGCAAGGGCAAGGAACTACTGAGTTAAACTCTGGTTTATCCCAAAAGGAGTGAGACTAAATGTGTCCTGGCCAGAAGGTCAAGCCCAAGATGAAGGGCACAGCCAGTGGACCTGGACAGCTGGTTGGCAAGGCTATGGAGAGAGCACACCCAGTCACAAGTCAGTGCATCAACTGGTGAGTCATTTTGCCATGAAAAGCAATTATTTGATTTATTTCTGAATTGTTTTAATGCTGCTTTTAAAATGGAGACAGAAGAGACAAGTGATGAAAAGCTTGGTCCGATAAAGTAGAGTTAGATTACAAGTGTCTTAAAAAAAAAAAAAAAAAAAAAAAAGTTAGGAACAAAGCTGAATTTTGCCAAAGATTTACTCATGTTACCCTTCTAAAATGCACAAACTACTTTTCTAATCTAGCTCATGTTGTTTGTAAACCTTATTTAAGAAGTATGAGTTGAAACAAATAAATGAAAAATATATATATTAGTTTTTGCCTACTTAGCTCTCAACAGGTCCTGATCTTTCAGTACTGAGCCTTGCAGATAGATAACTCTTTGAGACCACATTGGAATTTGCAACACCCTTCTCACTTGAGCATCCATCTCAGTAGGACACAAAATAACCACATAATAGTCCTGTCAAAAATATAAAGGAGAGTAGAAATGACATTTAGATTATTTACTGTTACCTTCTGTTGTCACTGGAGTATAGGTTAATAGAGAATCTGGACGTGAAAAAGTATCTGTAATAACTTTTAAAATGGTTTCTTGGATAAACTATTTGAACATTGCACATTTCAGATTCTATAATAAAACTGGAACTTTAAAAATTGTCACAATATTTTTTTCATAAGGTAGGAGACTAATGGGTGGTGCTGGGGAGGAGCTAGTGGTCATGGCACATGTAGGTACCAATGGCATAGGGAAAGGTAGAAGAGAGGTCCTGTAGGCCAATTTAGCCTGCTAGGTAAGAGGTTCAAGTCTAGTACCTCCACGGTGGCATTCTCTAAAAGGCAGGCAGAACTGCAGAGTATCAATACATGAATGGCATGATGGTGAGTGGAGGAGGGATTTAGGTTTATTAGGAACTGGGGAACCTTTGGGGAAAGGAGGAGCCTATACAGTAAGGATGGGCTCCACCCAGGGCCGGTGCAAGGATATTTTGCGCCCTTGGCGAAACTTCCACCTTGCATCCCCCAGAGCATCGCTTATTATAAACTTTAAAAAATGAATACTGCATAATGTGGCATTGATCATTAGAATTAATACACATTTGGCTAGAAAATTTATTAAGTTCATTATTTAGTCTACATATTTAATGAAAATAAATGAATAACCTGACAGGGTGTGGGGCTGGCTGGCTTCAGGCAGGGCAGGGGATGTGGAGCTGGTTGAAGATGGTGTGCGGGGTTGGCTGGAGACAGGGGTGTGTGGAGCTGGCTGGCTTCGGGTACGGGGGTGTGACAGGCTGGCTGGAGACGGGGGGTGCGGGGCTGGCTGCGGACAGAGCAGGGAGTGCAGCAGGGGCTGGCTGGGGACAGGGGGTGCAGGGCTGGCTGCGGGTAGGGCAGGGCAGGGGTGCAGCAGGGGCTGGCTGGAAACAGGGGGTGCGGGGCTGGCTGCAGACAGAGCAGGGGGTGCAGCAGGGGCTGGCTGGGGACAGGGGGTGCAGGGCTGGCTGCGGGCAGGGCAGGGGGTGCAGCAGGGGCTGGCTGGAGACAGGGGGTGCGGGGCTGGCTGCAGACAGAGCAGGGGGTGCAGCAGGGGCTGGCTGGGGACAGGGGGTGCAGGGCTGGCTGCGGGTAGGGCAGGGCAGGGGTTGCAGCAGGGGCTGGCTGGAGACAGGGGGTGCAGGGCTGGCTGCGGGTAGGGCAGGGCAGGGGTTGCAGCAGGGGCTGGCTGGAGACAGGGGGTGCAGGGCTGGCTGCGGGTAGGGCAGGGCAGGGGTTGCAGCAGGGGCTGGCTGGAGACAGGGGGTGCGGGGCTGGCTGTGGGCAGGGCTGCGGGCAGCACTCACCAGCGGCGCGGCTGGGGCCAGGTCTCTGCACTTCCTGCCGCTGGTGAGCGCAGGCCTGGCCCTGCTGCAGAGCTCAAGGGAGTAGGAGCGAGACGGGGCTGAGCAGGGGCAGGGGCCCTGGGGAAGAACCAGAGCAGCAGGGAGCAGCGCAGCGCCCCCGGCGACCGGAGGAGGAATGACATCGCTTCCCGGCTGGCTGGAGCTGATCAAAGCAGCAGCGCCCCCTCGCACAGGGGCGGGAAGTGGGTTACATGTGTAGCCAGCGCCCGGTGAGCATCCCAGACATTTTGGGCACTGCTTTTTGGTGCCCTCAAATCTTGGTGCCCTAAGCAGCCGCCTAGTTTGCCTAGTAGTTGCACTGGCCCTGGCTCCACCAAAACAAAACGGAACCGGATTGCTGATAGGGAACATTAAAAATATCATAGAGGACTTTTTAAACTAAGGGCTGGGGGAAAGCTGACATATGCAGAGGAGCACACAGTTTGGACAGACACATCCTTTAGGGGAGGATTTTTTTTTAAGGGGATACTCTATATCCTAGTAAAAAGGAGAGGCTAGAAGTTGATAAAGTACGGGTAGGAACTGAAGAAACAGTCAAAAAAGCATCCCATTCAATTACATCACATGAAGGCAGACAACTAAATATTGACAAATTCTATAAGTGTTTGTATACAAATGCTAGAAGTCTAGAAACTAAGATGGGTAAACTTGAGTGGCTGGTATTTAATGAGCATATAGATATAAAAAGCATAACAGAAACTTGGTGGAACAATGATAATCAGTCGGACACTGAATAGGTCACAATCATGGGGGAGTGACACTGTGAAAGAAGGCATAGTCATATATTGTAAAAACAAACAAACAGTACCATTGAATCTCTATGGATAGAAATTTCATGCTTGAATAATAATAATAGTATAGCAGTAGGAATATATTATTGACCACCTGACCAGGGAAGTGACTGTTAAATGCTTAGGGAGATTAGATAAGCAACAAAGGCAGAAAAAGCTATGACAATAGGGGATTTCAGCTATCCCCATATCAAATAGGAACATGTCACTTCATAATGGAATGCAGAGATAAAATTTCTAGACACTATTAATGACTGCTTCTTGGAGTAGCTAGTCCTAGAACCTACAAGAAGAGAGACAATTCTTAATTTAGTCCTAAGTGGTGCACAGGATCTGGTTCAAGAGGTGAATCTAGCTGAACCTCTTAATAATAGCTACCATAATGTAATTAAAGTTAACAACCTTGGGGGGCTAGGGGAATATACCAAAGAAACCCACCACAGTAGCATTGAACGTCAAAAAGGGAAACGATCCAAATATGAGGAAGCTAATTAAACAAAAAAGGAACAGTCACAAAAGTGATATGCCTGCAAGCTGCATGGAAATTTTTAAAAACACCACGCTAGAGCAAAAAAGTATATGCATATCCCAAATAATAATAATAAAAAAGACCAAAAAATGCTGCCCTGGCTAAACAATACAGTAAAAGAGATGGTTAGAGACAAAAAATAAATCCTTTAAAAATTGGAAGCCAAATCCTACTAAGGAAAATAGAAAGGAGCATTCACTCTGCCAAGCCAAGTGTAAAAGTATAATTAAGCAGGCCCAAAAAAGAGTTTGAAGAGCAACTAGCAAAAGACAGAAATGAACAGCAATAATTTCTGTAGTACATCAAAAGCAGGAATCCTACCAAAAAACCAGTGGGGCCACTGGATGATTCAGGTGCTGAAGGAGCACTTAAAGAAGGCCAAGCCATTGCAGAGAAGCAAAATGAATTCTTTGCATTGGTCTTTGCTGCAGAGGATGTGAGGGAGATTTCCACACCCAAGCCATTCTTTTTTAGTAACAAATATGAGGCACTGTCCCACACTGAGGTCTCAATACAGAAGGTTTTGGAACAAACTGATAAATTTAACAGTCATAAATCACCAGGACCAGATAGTATACATCCAAGAATTCTAAAAGAACTCAAATATGAAATTTGCAGAACTTCTGTCTGTGGAATGTAACCTATCATTTAAATCAGCCTCTGTACCAGATGACTGGTGGATAACTAATGTGAAGCCAATTTTTTTTTTAAAAGGCTCCAGAGGCGATCTTGGAAATTACAGGCCGGTAAACCTAATTTTAGTACCAGGCAAATGGATTGAAACTATTGTCAAGAATAGAATTATCAGACACCTAGATGAACACGATTTGTTGGAGAAGAGACCACATGGCTTTTTTTTAAAGGGAAATTGTGCTTCACCTAGCTATTAGAATCCTTTGAGGGGGTCAACAAGCATGTGGACTAGGGTGATCTAGTGGATATAGTGCACTTTGATTTTCAGAAAGCCTTTGACGAGGTCCCTCACCAAAGGCTCTTAAGCAAAGTAAGCAGTCATGGGATGAGGGAAGGTCCTCTCACCGATTAAAAGATAGGAAACAAAGGGTAGAAATAGTGGTCAGTTTTCATAGTGGAGAGAGGTAAATAGCAAGGTCCCCCAAGAATCTATATGGGGATCTGTGCTGTTGAACATATGCGTAAATGATCTGGAAAAGGGGATAAGCAGTGAGGTGGCTAAATTGGCAGATGATACAAAATTACTCAATATAGTTAAACCCAAAGCTGACTATGAAGAGTGACAAAGGAATCTCACAAAACAGGATGAGTGGGCAAGAAAATGGCAGATTAATTTCAATGTTGATAAGTGCAAAGTAATGCACATTGGAAAACATAATGCCAATTACATATCACGATGATTTGGTCTTAGTTAGCTGTTAACACTCAAAGTGATCTTGGAGTCATTGTGGATAGTTCTCTGAAAACATCTGCTCAATGTGCAGCAGCAGTCAAAAAAGCTAACAATGTTAGAAAGCATTAGGAAAGGGATAGAAAATGACAGTAAATATCATAATGCCACTAAATAAATCTGGTACGCCCACACCTTGAATACTGTGTGCAGTTCTGGTTGTCCCATCTAAAGAAAATATATTAGAATTGAAAAAGTAGAAAATGGCAACAAAAATGATTAGGGATATGCAACAGTATCTATATAAGGAGAGATTAAAAAGTTTGGAAAGGAGATGGCTGAGGGGAGATATGATAGAGGTCTATAAAATCATGACTAGTGTGGAGAAAATGAATAAGTGTTGTTTACCCCTGCACATAACACACAAAATAGGCATCACCAAATGAAATTAATTGGCAGCAGTGTGACAGGGTGCTGGGCAAAGGGTTGCTGATTCAGCCTTGTAACACCAGCTCCGAATTTAGGGGAATAAATAAGAGCTGGCTGGATATAACCTGGCCCTAATTGGGGGAGCAGAGACAGATTTTGCCTAATTAGCCTGGGGCTGTATAAAAGCTTCAGGGGATGTAAGAAAGGGAAAAGGCAGGGAGTGGAAGCAGGAAAGTAGCTCTTCCCTCCCTCCTGCAGATGGTGAAGGGCCAACTGTACTTAGTGAAACGATGATGGGAACAAGCCTGTGAATAAACTGCACCAGTGGTTACTAACCCCAGGGTCTCAGAGTGACAGAGGCAAGGGCCAAGGGGGACTCTGATACACGTGGGGGCCTGTCCAGGATCCCGTGCTAGAGCAAGTATTTGGCAGCCCGGAGATGGAGGAGACCCTGCAATGGCTGATCAAGCAGCAGGAGAAGATGCAGAAGTCAATGCAGAGTTTTCAGCAAGCCCACCAGCTGGAGAGACAGGCCTTGCTCACCTAGCAGGCAGAACAGCAGAAGAGCCTGCAGGACTTCATTTGGGAGCAGGCTGGCATCCAGCAGCAGCTCCTGCAGAAAGTGGTGAGTCCCACAGGAGGGGATGGCGTTCAGGTGCCGGGCTTAGGCCTATGTAAAATGGGCCAGACAGATGACCCCGATGCCTTCGTAGGCAGCTTTGAGTGAGTAGCCGCGGGGACTGGATATGACAGGGCAACCTGGGCCCTGCGACTGGCTCCCTACCTAGCCGGCAAATCCCAAGCAGCCTATATGGCCTTGGGTAAAGAACAGACCAGGAATTATGAAGTGGCAAAGGCAGTTATCCTGGATTGGGTGGGGCTGTCTGTGGAGAAGTATTGCCAGAAGTTCTGGTTGGCGAGGTGGATGGGGGGGTTGCGGCCCCAGGTATTTACCCAAAAGTTAATGGACTGGGCCACCCACTGGCTGAGGCCGGACTCCCAGACAGTGAGGGAGATTATAGAGGCACTCATCCTAGAGCAATTTTTACAGGGCCTCCCAGAGAAAATAAAGGAGGCTCAATCAAATATGGTCAAGGCAGCTGTAAAGCTTACGGAGGAGTACACGGAGGCAGACTTCCCCAGGAAGGAGGGACAACTGAGCAAGGAAGTGGATACTGAGAGAAGGCCCAGAGAACAAATGGGAGGACACGCTAGGGTCCAGACCGGTTGTCTGCTGGCAGTGTGGACAACCAGGACACAAGAAGCGGGACTGCCCACCCATGGATTGTAGATGAACAGAGTTTTTTGTCATTGGGCAAATGCTGGAGGGCAGGGGTGGAAGCTGTCTCCCATTCCAGTAATGGTGGGGAGGAAACCCCAATGAGCCCTGGTGAACTCAGCCTCGGCCTGCTCTCTGGTACAAAGGAAGCTGGTGAGGCCGCACTGGTGGATTTCGGGTGTTAAAATGGACATAGAATGCATCCACAGGGATAGGAGGCAAAACCTTATGGCCCAGGTGCCTCTTGAGGTTCAGGGCTGGTTTAAGTGGCAACGGGTCGGGGTAGTAAAGGGACCACCTTATATGGCGGTAGTGGGTACCGACTGAGACCCCTTCCCAGGAGGGAATGTGGGCAGAGGGAGAAAGCCCAAGATAAGGAAAAAGGGAGGTTCCCCGAGTAACGGGGTAGAGAACCCTGAGCAGAAAACCCCTAGCCAACAGAGCTTGAGAAGGAAGTTATGGGCGAGATGTCCACCCCAGGGTCCTCGACCGGAGAGCAAGGCCAGGCGGAGGCCTTTATTAGTGGACATCCCAGAGGAAGAGACCCAGACCCCTTTGGATGAGCTTGGGGGACAAGAAGCCCATAGCCTCTGGGAGAGGGCTGGGACCAACCCTGAACCCCTGACAGAAAGGAAGGAGGGGAGAACAAGGGAACACCTAGAAGGCTGTGAATGGTGCAAGGCACTGTGGTGGAACTGTGGGGCCATCCACCCCACACACAATGTAGTTTCTCCACCCCCGCCTTCGCCTTCCCCCATCCCCCGGTGCCTCAGCGCACCGCGTCCAGGAATGGCGCTGGACAGCACTGCAGCCGCGTGGCCTGAGCTCCTCCCACTCAGAGCCGTGTGGTAAGGGGGCGGGGCTCCAAGCTCCGGGCTGAGCGACAGGAGCTCAGGTGCTGTGGAGCAATGCCACTGCAGCGCTGTCCAGGGCTGCTCCTGAACACGGCGCGCTGAGGCTCCGGAGAGGGGGGAGGCGGGAGTAAGCAGCATGGTAAGCCCTTCTGAGTCAGACACCCCCCTGACACTCCCGCCCACAGCCCTGACCCCCAGCTCCGAGCCCAGCCCCTCTGAGCTGGACACCCCCCAACCCCAGCCCCCCACTGCCCTGACCCCCAGCTCCGAGCCCAGCCCCTCTGAGCCGGGAACCCCCCGTCCCCCTCCCCATCCCCCCACAGCCCTGACCCCTAGCTCTGAGCCCAGCCCCTGTGAGCTGGGACCCACCCAACCCAGAGCCCAGCTCCCCACCCAGCCCTGGCCAACAGCAGCGCCACCCCAGGCAGCGACAGCCGATTGACACCAACCATCACTATCACCTAGTGACAGCCCATTATGTAATTGCAAATGTATACATACTATTAAAGCATTTAATGTTTTTAAAGAATGTATTTCATGTAATTTCAAATTATTAAAAATTATTTTTTGAATGTATTTCACTGGTTATTTTTTTACATTTCCAAATACATGTTACTATAGTATTGCAACTTTTTTGTATGGAAGGGGCCCCCAAAATTGCTTTGCCCCAGGCCCCCTGAATCCTCTGGGCGGCCCTGGTGGTTGGGGGATGAAGGAATCCCACATGGCAAACCCTGGGATTGACCCAAAAGAGAGGAAAAGACTTCCCTGTAGTGCCCCCCCAGTAGAGGATGCAGAGGTGCAAAGGGTTGCCTATTCAGCCCTCTCACACCAGCTCCCATTTAGTGGAATAACCTGGCCCTAATTGGGGAAGCAGAGACAGATGTCACCTAATTAGCCTGGGGCTGTATAAAAGCTGCAGGGGAAGGCAGCCAAAGGGAAAAAGGCAGGAGTGGAAGTAGGGACCTTCCTTCTGTCCTTACTTACTGCAGATAGTGAAGAACCAACTGTACATAGTGAAAAGTGGTAGGAATAAGTCTGTGAATAAACTGCATCAGTGGTTATTAACCCCGGGGTTTCAGAGTGACTTTGTGGACCTAGCAGTGGCAGGAGCCAAGGGGGCCCCTGCTGCACTTTGCTACAAGCAGGTTTAAAACAAACATAAGGAAGTACTTCACAGAATGCACAGTCAACCTCATTGCCAGTGGATGTTGTGAAGGTCAGAAGTATAACATGAAAGTAATGGGTCACTCTCTTACCACTTCAGAAGTTATTTTTCCTCCATTGGTATCCTGCTGTTAATTGATTTATCTTGTTAGACTGACCTCACACTTGGTAAAGCAACCCCCATCCTTTCATATATTTATACCTGCTCCTGTATTTTTCACTTCATGCATCCGATGAAGTGGGTTCTAGCCCACAAAAGCTTATGCCCAAATAAATTTGTTAGTCTCTAAGGTGCCACACGTACTCCTGGTTGTTTTTGCTGATACAGACTAACACAGAAAGTGGGTGAGGTCATATCTTTTATTGGACCACTTCTGTTGGTGAGAGAGACGAGCTTTGGAGCTTACACAGGGCTCGCCTTCAGACGTAAAACTTTCACAGAGCAGGTTAGGATATAGTCAGCCATATGAAAAAGACATTTCTTTGTATTCTCTAATTCTCTTAATGCTTATGCTGAGAAACTCTTCACTTGTGAGCAATACTGACTATCAGGTTATGTCCATTGCACTATACCCTGTTCTGTCTTAACTGCAGCAATCACAATTATGTTTAAAACTCTCATTGAGTTCAGTGGACGAGGCCCCAGAATAGCAGAAAAACATGAAATGACCAATTTTCTTATCTTTTTCGTTTTACACATCATATTGGGTTAATCAAAAGGAATTTTCACAAAATTAGTTGGCTGTAAGATAACTGGTATAATCAAAGTAATTAGACTCTGTGTGACACAAGCATATTTCTATCTGTTTAATCCAATTTAGATCAATTTAAAATGAATGCACACCGTACTTGTTATGAGCTACTTCTTGCAATTATACTTTCTTCAGTCAGTCAGTCATTCTTTAATTCAGACACACAAATTACAGACCATTTCTGAAGATTGTCTGCAAGTGACTAATGTCTAATTGAATTTATTATTTTACTCTTGCATTGTAAATATACCTGCAGTCTGGGATGAGCATAGAACTCATTTAAGAAATCCATAAGCAAGTCAATCTTCAGGGAGCTGACACACAGTACCACATGTTTCTCTGTCTGAGCTCTGTGTCGACTGTAGTTACCCCCAGACTTCTGTCTCTCCATCCACAAATAAGCCAGCTGTTCAAACTGCAATATATTGTCAAATGTGAATGAAATACATATAAGCAGCTGTGCAATATAAGCATCTTTATCAGTATGAGTTAATTATATTTTATGCTTTAGTCCATCCACTCATTGAATTAAAGACACACTTAGAACCCTCACCCTTTGTCTTTGTTTCTTTCCAAGAGCAGCAATTTACAGCTAAGCTGATGGGATGGCACAATAACACATCAATAGGCCAATCTCAAGCATTCAAAAATCATAAAGTTGAGTTAAATCATGAGATTATTTTAAATGTATTTTTTTCCTGGTATTTGAGCCTTTAGGGTTAATTTGTAATTTACACGACTCCAAAAGATGGGACTGCAAGAAAAACACCAATGTATTACTTATGTAGATGGAACAATGCCTCAGTTTCTCCCCAGAGATTTTTAAAAATCTAAAGTTGGCAACACTTGATACAATGATGTCTGCATATTATTTCTTACTTTCTGATCTGCACCTTAAATATTGGCATCACTTAAACATATGGCTAAAAGAAACATCATGTTCTGTCCCTGCTGCTCCTAGAGAACTGCTGGTTTTTTGGTATTGACTATGGCAGCAGTTGAACTGGACTTCAATAAGTGGCACTTTTCCCTCTACCACCTTAATCAGCATCCCCTGGTTCACAATAAATTCTGCTTTGAGATCCTAATAAAGGGAACTCTAGGGATCAATACGATATACAATGTATCTGGAATAATTTAAATACATAAAAGCATTACTTCA
The DNA here is from genome assembly GCF_011386835.1 of Chrysemys picta bellii. Taxonomy (NCBI): domain Eukaryota; kingdom Metazoa; phylum Chordata; order Testudines; family Emydidae; genus Chrysemys; species Chrysemys picta. The sequence continues at coordinate 45,819,433 of NC_088798.1, read as the reverse complement.
ATGGAGTAATGTCGACATGTTTTATATACAATTAGTACCAATAATACACCATGCATATACCATTTCAACTTTGAAGCTCCATACAAGCTAGCTAATATTCACAACAATCCAATGAGACTGGAGTGTTTTCTTATCCACATTCTACTGAGGCAGGGATGTTAAGTGATTCAGTGTCGGAGCAATGATAAGAGCTGGCCCCCAGTCCTGTGCTCAGACCAGTACACAAAGCCCTTTTCTCCCCTTGAGGTGTCACTCTGAAGCGGAAAATGCTAGGAATAGCTAAGTGTTTGGAGAAAGCTTTGGCTGCTGGTTAGTTTTGCTGCTATTATTTAAGTTCACAATAAAGGTAAATCCCAGCATGAGGGTAAATTTGGACAACACACAGTGTCTGTATGTTCTTTGGTGTCTGATGGGAGCCAGCAGCTTCTACAAGGATTTGAAAACTTGTTAGCTCCTCTCATTTTAGCATATATAAACCATATGCACATTTATTTTACAAACAAGGAGACAAATAAGAAAGCTCCAACTCTGCATAAAATGAAGAAGCATACAAGTTGGTGTACTCTTTTTTTTTTTTTTTTGACATTACATACACAGTAAGGATAGTTGCAAGATATATTTCAAGATAATACAGTCTTTTCCCCAAAACTTCCCCAACTCTTCCAAATGGAAAACAATCAGAGTTTACCTGTATGGGCAACACCACAAGGGCAACACAGATCATAATGACAACCAGCAGTTTTGAAGGCCAGATCTTGGGTGTAACATCCCCAAAGCCCACAGTGGAAAATGTCACTATGCAGAAATAAAGGGAGTCAAAGAGAGTCAACTTGTTTCCTGCTCGCTCCAGATGCTGAATTCCGCAAATACTATGTAAAAAAGAATGAATAAAGAAATGAAAAATAAAACTAGTACCTGGAATAAATCCAAAGTGTTATGACTCTCTTACTAGCAAGGAGAATTATTTTCTGCAAATGCATATATTACTTCGCAAAGAAGAGAAAATGTTGGTTCAAAGCAAAAGTCTTTTAAAAATTGTATTTAAATGTAATTTATTCATAATAAAGTTCTAACTGTTATCTTGGAATAAGGATAAAATGATAGTTAATTACGCACTGTGTTTTAAAAATATGAGTTTTAAATTTGTTGCCTTTCAATTTAATTCAATATCCCCTTGCTATTGTATTATAAGAACAAATAAATGGGAGCACATCTTACCTTTATAAAATGTATCTAAGGATACAAACTTTAAAGCCAGATTCTACTACCCTTACTCATGCTGAGTAGTACCTGACTGTATGAGTAGTCCAACTGAACTCAACAGGTCTACATGTGGAATATGGTTCTATTAATTGTAAGTAAGAATGGCAGAACCTGGTCCTTAGGTTTGTTTGTTTTTCAGTTTACTTTCATATTGATTTGGGTGTCTTTAAAATGTCTGAAAGATTTCTACTGGTTACAATGAGCTTCCCAAGTTCAAAGATAGGGATTATCTGTGAATTTAGCAGAATCCTTTACACCAGTGGAGCTCTTTAATGGCACCTGCTGTACAGAGCATCTCTGAGCTTGCATATTAGTGATCCCATCCTCCAAGGAGGCTGTTGATTGTCTTTCTGTTTTAAAGGTAGTTTCTAAATAATGCCATATTTCTCACTCATAATTCTACTGTACATCAAAGATGATTTCTTGGCATAGGATATCTGGTTGGCCACAATTGACCATTAAGAACTCCCAGGTAAAAAACCTTTAATCATCAGGCAGGCCCTGTGTTTATAACAATGTTAGCAGTTCTTTTTCTGTTCTCCAGAAATAATTTACTAGTGGGCAGTAGCATTTCCATAACATATGGATGAGATCCCCAGTTTCCTCTTCACTGTTCTAGCATTTGTAGTTTTCACACATCCCAAAATGTTCTGAAGATGATTTTTTGTTGGATAAATTTCAACCTTCAGTCATTGGCTGCATTTGTATTCCTACACACTTTGTTCCAGATTTTTTCACTGAGGTGGTAGTTCAGATCTTTCCTCCATACTCTCATTAGTTTGTCCCTTTTAAGTTTTAGTTATAGAAAAGAATTCTTGAAGCAGTAGTTTTCTGTCTTAAAATAGGTTCTGAAAAGTTAATAAAGGGAACTGTGGAAATGCCATTCCAGTGAAGATGGATAGTTAACTTTCCTACCTTAGATCAATTATAAGTTTTAATCATAGACTGTTTTTCAGGCTATTTGGGTCAGGCTACTTTTTAGTGTTATTTTTAAATACTGAAGTATGCAGAGAGAGATCCATTCATGGAAATATTATAATGTTAAAAACATTGCTCCCTTACTTTGCATATGTCTTGGCATCTACAGTGTGATTTAAAGCTCTTTGCTTTTAGCATTGACCACTCCAAGGCTTTGCTGTTATTGAATGAAGTTCACCAGGTGCTGAGATCTACACTATACCTTGTGCATTTTTTAAGCCTGATAGTGGGGCTTGACCTTGGCCTCAGAGAGTGAAGCATCAAAAGGGCTGTGTGATTAGCACGTATACAGACCTAGTGGCCCATACCTTACCACATAGAGGTATACTAGAGCTATAGCTTCTACTCCAGCCTATAGGCTAGAATGAATGTTTGTTGATTGGCTGTGTTGCAGCTCTACTATGGTGAGCTATATATGCCATCTGGTTCTGAAAGAGTTAATTGGAATGAGAGCGTCCAACTAACCCCCCCTAGTCACACCGGAGGCTGGGCCAGGTTCAGTTAAGGGTGAGACCGAGCTGAGGAGGAACTGGGTGGTGATTATAAAGCCAAGAAACTGGGAGCAGAAGGAGACTATAAGGAGAAAAGGAAGGAACTCTGCTGTCCCTCTCTTGGCACTAGCAAATGTAGTGACTGGGAGGATCAAGGAGGAAGTCCAGGGGAAAGTAGGCGCTTACATCCTCTTTTGAGTAGAGAAGTCTGTCAGGAGGCCAGGAGAGACAAGGAGAAGCTGCTGGGGTAGAACAAACTCTGATGATGAACCCTGATAAAAGAGCAGGATTGGGACTTCTAGGGAGAGAGTCCTGGTAGGTGTTCAGTGGAGACCAGAGCAGGGGAACTTAAGAAGCATCAAAGGTTAATCCTAAAGAGGGCAGAAATTAGTTTATTTGTACTTTTGGTTTGGGGATTTTGTTGGGGGATTTCAGGGGAGAGCTCTGCTGACGGGCTACAATAAGAAGAAATCCAGGGTGGCAGCAGAAAGGTGTCCAACAGAGCAGACTTTAGCTGCTAGTTATAGGGGTCCTCAACTGGAATCCAGTGTAATGGAAGGGCTTGGGTTTTCCTTCCAGCTACTGGGGAAGGTGGTATGTAATCCTGGCATAAAAGAATGACTTCTAAGAGCCCTGAGATGCAAGGATCACTGGGTTGAGAGCTGGGGTGAAGACTTAATGTACAGACATTGGACTCATGTTGTGTGGGACTTCATTAACCCAGAAGGAGTAGAATTAAAAGGTTATCTGGCCATAGGGCCGAGTTGTGATAAAAGACAGACCAGCACAGAATTGGTGGGAGCACTATAGAGGAAAGAACTGCTATGCTATGCCACACTCAGCCACACTCCTCCACAAGGGAGGGCGCTAGTGGTGAAGGTGCTCTTCAACAGCCATGGATTGCTTTTGAATTCTGGTGGTGGCATACAATTGTCTATGACAGTTATTCAGTGTTTTTCAATGGAAAGGCTAAAAATCACCCTTTCTGCTTTCATTAATTGACCATATGCACTAAAGTGAAAGTTCTAGAACATCTTTAAGATTGTGAATGTTTTTGTTTTTGTTTTTTTAAGACTCTCGTTTTTGTGAAGGCAATATTTTCTTGCTCCTCCCTGTAAGAGTCCCACTAACAATCAATTTTTTAGAAATACTTCAGATAGGAAGACTTGGATTTTGGTAAGAGGTTTTACTGTATTAACATTATAAAGTAATGAATTTTAGTTGTCCCATCTGCCCAAATCAATTATCTTGACTGAGCTTAATGTAGCGGAGTGGTTACCGGCTCCTGCCCTGAGGGGTTTAAAACAGGTCTGGAGGAGGGCTGTAGAAGGGCAAGATGCCTGGGCTGAGTAGGAGGAAGCAGGCTCAGCTGGGGCCATTCCCCAATCAGGGCCCAGCTGGCCCTATAAAGGCTTGAGCCAGGCGTTCAAGCAGACAGTCTCTCTCTGCGTTCAGAGAGAGAAGGGCCTGGCTGCAGGGAGCTTAACCAGGTATCTGGAGTGGAGCAGGGCTGGGGAAAGGCCAAGGGAGACGGGGAGCTCCAGCCTAGGAAAGCCCCAGACTGCAGGCCTGGTAAGGCCTATTAGGTACTGGGTTGCAGAGGGCAGCCCACGGGTAGGCAGAGGCAGCAGGTCCAAACCCCTTTGCCTGTGATGAGTGGCTTATACACTTCAGTCTACCCCAGTGAACGGGGGCTAGATGAGGACTGGCAGTAGCCAAGACTGAGGCGAAGTGGGGATAGTGGGTGGGGAGACCCTGAGACTAAGGGGTTACTGTCAAGGGAGCAGCACCCCAGAGAAAGGGGCACTCGGTCCGGGAGGGACACGGGGGCAAGCAGTAAGGTGGATCACCGGCCTGCAGAGGGTGCTCCTGGCTGGAAAATGAGCTAATTCCCAAGGACGACCAACAGGAGGTGCCACAGGGGTGGGTCCACACCCTTACACTTAACCACAATCAAGAATACACTCGCAGAAATTCTTGTCCTATTGAAATCAATAAGAATTTTGCCATTGACTTCAATGGGGCAAACATTTCACTTTCTGTCTCCAATCATATCATTTTATCAAAACTCCAGACATTCCCTCAAGCTATCATAATTATTTTGGCCCAAGTCCTCAAAGGTATTTAGGAGACTAAGAGCTTAACTCCCATTGATTAAATACCTTTTGAGGATCTGGGCCTTTGTGCCTAATCCAATGCCCACTAGTGTGAAGGGGAAATCCAAAGCAGTCTTTGGATCAGGCTTTCTGAGCGCTCTTGTGAGCTGTCCGGTGCCCTCAAGTCTCACTGAAGTCAATGGGAGTTGACTGTGCATAGCACCTTGAAGGATCAAGCTCTTTAGATCTAATATCAAACACTAATAGAGTTCTGCACTCTATTGACCTTCAGTGTCACCTAATCATGCATCAATCCTGGGCCCCAAAATTAAATCAATGCAAAAGGAGGTAACATTAAACTTTCAAACCCTCCTGAAGCAAGAAAAAATATTGTTTAATTTACTATTGTGGTTGGAATTGCCTTAGTTTTGCTATACACCAGAAAAGTTGCTCACGGCATTGCAGTACAGCTGACTTTCAATAGATGGCTTTGTGGGTATATAACTGCCAACAAAATTTGTCTATTTCCTCACATATTCCTCCATCACGAATATTATCCTTTAGTTTTTCATCTAGTACATCTGAATAAATATATCTCATGCCATGGCCTTATCTAATCAGGTTATCTTGGTTCGCTACACTTCTGGGAGGGCATAGTGGGAGTTAGTGGTTGACTATGATACCGAAATCTGTAAGAGGCTTAATTACTCAGCTTTCCAAAACGTACTTATATACCTTGCTGCTACCTGAGTGCTTTATGCAACTAATACTTCCAAAAAGTGTCCCGTTTTTCTTACTATACAATTTTAATATTAAGCATTGTTTCAGAAGATAAAAAGGGATAATTTTCAGCTTATCATATCAGTGTTCTACTTCCTTTTATACATTTAAACATAATACATCAAGCTACATCTTCATAATGGTTTTTAACTTTTACCACTGAAAAAGATTAAAATGAAAAGTAGCATCATAATATTCAGATTTGCTGGTCCAAGACAAACAATAATGAAGAAATCCCTGGCCAGGTCTACGGATCTTAACAGAACAATCATGAAGCAAAAGATTATTGAAACTCTAGTGGCTGATTAGACAGAAAATATCCAACTTAAAAATGTGGGGCCTGATTCCCCACTTTTTTATAGCAGTTTTATGCTTCTGTAAACTCTGTTTCAGTGGAGTTACCAGTTTAAATTCTATTGAAATGAATAGCGTGAAACCAGTTTCACAGAGGAGACTCAAGCTTTTAATTAGAAAAACAAAGACAAAAGTCTCAATAAAAGAGATGTATACCAAAGAGAAAAGAATTCAAAAATATAAAGAACAAAACAAAGTACAATTTAAACATCTACAATAATTTCAACTAAACAGGAAAAGTTAAACATGACACCTGTAATCTCTAAAGATTAGGAAAGATAGTCATGTTTAGATAACCATTTGAACTTTGAAAAGTTCAATGTCATCATTTACTGGAACTTTTATCTATTTCCTGGGAACTGTTTGTGCTTATTTTTCTGTGCCACAACCTTGTCAATCTTTTTAAAAGTACACACCTTGGAACTAGTATGAAACCCAATTTAAAAAGATGAAAGTGGAGAACTGCCTAAAGGCATAAAAGAAAAATATAAAACACAGGAGTTGATGTCTAACACATAAGAACTAATTTTCCAGACTACAGCAGAATGTCTCTGTTTCTTGGGGGTGGAAAAGGGAAGAGAGGGAAGTTTGGTTTGGGCAAGGTTCCACCAGTCTTCTGCTTTGACACAGCTGTAGTAGCTCAAATCTTGGATAGCCTCTATGGGAGGATCACCCCAGTGCAGTGGATCCCACAATGGTGTACAGTAGTACAGTGACTCCTACACTATTTATTCTCTTTGCAGCCAGCACTGGGAGACTGGTCAGGGAAAAGGAAGCCTGACCAGTGCTTCCCTGCACCCATATATCCTTGACTGCCATTGGCAGCTGCCATAAATTAGAGTAGCCTGAAGGATGCTGTAGTTTACCACCTGGGACAGGCTTCGTATACAGATCCAGTAAGAGAGCGCTAAAGTACCTTAAAGCCATTTTTACATGCATGCTTTTCCTGAGTTATGCTGTGAAGTCCTCTGTCATAGCCAAGGAATTGGGGCCAATGTTTTTAAACCTGGACCCGATATTTTGAGCTCTCTAGCCTAATTCAGAACTAGTGTCCTATTGCAACAACTCTGCATTGTTCATATCATTCTGCCATACATTGTATAAATGAATAGATTACATAAATATCTTGTGAAAAATAAAAAGCAGAATGTAGCAGAATTCCATCAAATTTATGTAATATTCTTACCAAAAGGAATTTTGCAGTTGGTAAAACATCTTCCTGCAGAGCAGTTAAACTGTCCAGGTAAAGATACTTAAAAGCTCAGTGCAATATGAAAAAACAAGCTTAGTGTTTTTTGTCTGACTTCCACTAATTTATGAGCATCCTGGAGATAGAAATCAATAACTGCTGAGGAGTAAAACAGTCCTCAGGAGGAAATCAGATTTAAACCATGCTGTTGTAAAAGCATGGATGGAAAAGCTAATGACAGCAAGGACAATTTATATTAGACTTTTCTGATGTACTTATGTTGTCATTATTTATAATTAATTATAATGTGAGTGCGTAGTCTTTGTCAGATAAATCATTGAGGGAACCCTCAATGATATACAATCTAAATAATGCAGAAAAGGATTACATTAAAAAAATTAAGAATGGGGAAGGAGATACCGGAGGACAAGGGTTACAACAAGAGCTGGTCAAATAATGAAAAAGAAATTGCAAATAATTCAGCAAAAAAATCAAATTTCATCACAAATTATTTACAGCAAATAATTAAACCAACTCTGCATCAGTAAAAGACTTACACTTATTGCTCCCATGCATCTTGCTAATAGCAGTGCCACCCATATTTTGCAGAGAGATGTGATAAATATATTGTGCCTCTTGGTGCCTCAACTTCCTTCTCCTCACTAACCTTTCTCCTCCCAAGACTTATTTTAACATTCCAAATTTGTATCTGGATGTGGGCCGTTGCAAGAATTTCCCAGAGAGTGGGACAGACACCCTCCCTCTGCATGTTTTGTGTGTGTTATACTAATTGCTAGCCCAAAATGCTTAGAAAGGAAACCTTTTACATGGAACAGCTAAAAAACAAACCACAGAACTGTGAAGACACTTTATCATCATATTCTCAGGTATTCATTTAGAAGTAAATAAAACACAATACAGTCTCAGCCAACTTGATGATAAACCGTATGCTACTGCTGAGAAGAACCCACAAACTCTTGGATGCTTAAAGATAGGCATATTTATGTTGGCCTTTGTTTTTATAATGATTCCCCACTTTTTCTATCCCTAGAAGAAAAATGTATACGGATACTCTTAGTTAGTAATATATAAGTGTATGGTCACTGACTAGACTGCAAATTTGTACAAAGCACTGACTGGTGAGTATGGGCCGGATGCTATTCTTGTTGAAATAAATGGGAGGTTTTTTACTGACTTCACTGAGAAGTAGGATCTGACCCTAAATGTAAGTACTAGCTTGATGACTGGGCCTGAAATGGCAATAGGTTAAAGTGCACTACAGAACTTTTAGTGTGTGGTAGAAGGCTCTGCACAGACACTTAGTGTATGACATGCCAGGGTGTAAATCTATAGCATGGCAACTTACTGTGCACTAAGAATCATTCTGTAGTCCACATTAATGAAAATATCCCATTGAAACCAATGGGAATTTTCCGTGAGCAAAGGCTTCAGAGATTAGACTGCCAAAGAGCACTGATATTAGACCAGGTTAATCATTTAATTGCCCAACAAGACCATTTGTCATGTTTGCATTATTGATTTTAATGTTCCAATGAAATCTTCATGTATACAGGATAGGTTTTCCTTTCTTTACAGGAACACTAGCAGACCACCCTCAGGTTATGGGGGGGAATATGGGACATATTCATGGAGTCAATAACATTTAATACACACATGAATTGAAGTAGATGTTTGTCTAACATCACCTAGAGCCCAAAGTTGCACCAGAAGCTGATGATGACCTCCCAGGGAATGGAAACTAGGCACCTAAGGAATATTTTGTCTGCAGTGTTGGTAACCTCCAGCTTTAATCAAAGTTTGGAAGAGATCTGTTCTGAAACTTTGCAATCATCCCCCAGGAGAAAAAAGAGGTTTTATTTTTTAACTAATCTCCTCCCCTCCCAATTTAATATTATCTTAAAGGCTATGGGGCTTCACTGTCAGCGCCAAGAGGCATGGCAAGTGCAATGGGAGCACAGCCACTGCACCTCATTTGAACAGTGCAGCAGATCTGCTCAGCTGGCCAGAAAGTCTAATGCTGGTGGTAGCCTGTGCAACCCTTGCATTTAGAGGAGTGCAGGGGCCACATTATACCTGGCCCCTGACTTGGTGTTCACAGATGGAATGCTCTTTTCTCTCTCCCTAAATTCTTATGCCGGAGCCCATTGCTGTAGTATGTGAGCACTTCTGTAGTATCTAAACCGACCCTTCCTCTGGCACGTTCATGCAGGGACAGATGCTTACCTTACATTTTAAATGACACATGAATCTCTCTATATAATATTTACAGAATCAGTTTAAATCTAGACCCATTAGATGTTTCATAGCAGCTGGATCCATTAACTCTCAAGTTATCCTTGGTGTAAGTCCACTTTAACCATTGATATCAATTGAATTACATGACTAATTAACTCAGTCAATGGCTCTACCAGATAAATAAATAGTTTAAGCTAAGTTATAATTTATTATTTATAGAGAATGTCCTCTGAACTCTGTTTTCTTCAATAATCCACTACTGTGTGTTTTATGATTTGCTCCTACACAGCCACTATGTGAAGAAATTAACTAACAAAACAAATTTCCTGATATAGGCTAATATCTTTTGATGTTGGTGTAAACAAAGAAGGAATTAAACAAAAGAAAAGAATTTGCTAGGGACCAATAAATTATTGGGGGGGGGGGGAGAATCCAGGGGGAATCATCTAATAGGAGGAAATTGGTGCTGACAGCTCAATAACTGAATTTTTCAGCTAGTGAATGCCAAATGTTTCAAATTTTTGCCAATAATAATAATAAAGCCTTCCAGTTTTTGGATTGAGTTGGATGAAAATGGAATTTTGTGAATATTTCCATTTTGTTGAAAACCCATTTCCCATCAAACAATATAAAAGATATTTTGACTAGCTTGAGTAGACATGTAAATTCTGAAATTGTATAGTGACAAAAATATAAATTTTAAAAGTATTTAAATCAAGTGGCAGAATTTTTTATTAATGACAGCGCTGTGCCTAAATCTTGCACAGGTAGATTTTTAAGCCTGTGTGGATCACTTTTCAGTATCAGGGCTTTAAACAAGGGATTAATAACATAAAAGCCATCCAGTAATAAACTGTAATTATCTACCTCTTCTCCAGTCAGTCTTATTCCATGCAATATCTTAAGAAGAAACCCACTAAACTTATACCCTTAACCGTTTTTAGTCAGCAGAAAAGGAAAGGGTTTGCTTCCCACAAGGATCCTGGTGACTGCAGCGTTATGCACTGAAAACTACTAATGACTCACTCTCCCAACCACAAAAATGCAGGATATGGAGGTCTCTCTCTTAATTTTCAGTAAGAGTCATATGAGTTCCTATTAAGCCTTTCCATCTTTTTTCTGCAACTCTCTGGTGCGGCTTCATCAGAAATTCTGTGTAAAACTCTGTATTTTTCAAAGCAGCTTTTCCTTTCACAGATATCTTTTCTCACTTAAAGACATACAACTGTATTGATTTTTGGGGGGGAGGGGCACGACAGAGGGCATAGGGCAATCCAAAGTGCACCTAAGGGAATAGAACGATACCCATTGACTTCACTAGGCTTTGTATCAGACCTTAATAGTCTAATGGGGTTGCATGAGTTTCTCAAGGAAGCAGCATTCCTCAAAAAGGATACTCCAACAAGTATTAAATAGCATCTCCTTAGGCTAATTTCAGAATTGACAGATGGCAAAATGTTCAGATGCTGATTCTGTCATTCTATTTTAACTACAAGGGCCACTCCCTGCTACTTCGAGCAGTCTGGCACCATCATGATTGCTTAATCACGGCATCCTCCATGCCCGGTGTTGTCCGCTTCAAGGGACAACTATCTTCTTATTCAGCTGTAATGGGTCTACCAGAGCAGTGGTTTTCAATCTGTGGTCCATGGACCCCTGGGGGTCCGCAGACCATGCCTAAGATTTCCAAAGGTGTCCACACCTCCATTCAAAAAGTTTTTTTGTTCAAGTATGGCTACTTCTGTTATAGAATGTCCAGGGAGATTGAAGTGTTCTCCTACTGGCTTTTGTATGTTACCAAAAAAACTTCAAAAACAGACTTCAAAGAGAAACTGCAGAACTAAAATTCATTTGCAAATTTAACACCATTAATTTGGGCTTTAATAGGGATTGGGAGTAGCCTGCTCACTACAAAAGCAACTTTCCCTCTCTTGGCAGTGACACCTCCTCATCAATTAATGGGAGTGGACTACGTCCACCCTGATTGAATTGGCCCTGTTAACCCTGGTAAGGTAACTCCTTTCTCTTCATGTGTCAGTATAATAATGCCTGCATCTGTAATTTTCACTCCATGCATCTGAAGAAGTGAGTTTTTTATCCACGAAAGCTTATGCCCAAATAAATCTGTTAGTCTTTAAGGTGCCACTGGACTCATTGTTTTTGTATCAGTTTAGTTACTTTATGGCATTTTGCAGTCAGATTTTGTTAGTCTTGTAAGATTTTTCCATTTCTTATTGGAAACATTAATTCTAATTTCTAGAGAAGACTGGCAAAACTGCACTGGATAAAAGTTAATTATATAATGGCTGTTTTGTGTTTTTTTTCTCTACATTCTCCAATTTCAATATGAACATTTTCAGACAGCTCTGTTAATAACTAATGTTTATAACAGCTGAACTTGAAAGATCAAGTTCTACTAGTAAATCATGTGACTTCCAGCAATTGCAGATCTGACTGTTAAACAGAATGGCCATGTAGTGAAATGATCATCTTGAATAAATATTTGCTGAAATTGACTGACCCTTCCTGATCATGCTGAGAAAATAGAAGTAAAGCCATGGTAAAACAAACTCTGGTTAGTGACATTGCACAAGTACACTGGGATAAATTCTGTCCCCAGGTATATCTAAACAAAAGGATCTGTACACACATTAGTGAATAAGCAATAGCAATCAAGAAATTATGTGTAGTTTCACTGAATGTGTGGCTTTGTATGTACAGTGAACCATAACTGTAAACCATAACTGTAAATTCTATAGTATTTAGACTCTGGTTCTGCAAATTCCATGTGTGGATCCTGTGTGTGTTGAGAACCGCACGGATTCATAGACTGACCTATAGTCATATGACAAGTCAGTGGCAATGCAGGAAATAGAAATGTCTCCTGTGCATTAACCATTAGACAATACTCTCAGTGTACAGAGTGACTAAATAGGTAATGTTACATGCATGTCCTTTCTGAGAAGGTATTAGTATATAATCTAACTTTGGCAGTAAAAGCCATGTTGGGTTTAAAGCATCGTGGAAGCCTTTAGAAGTTCGAAGTCAAACTTCAAATTCAGTAAGTAATTCAGATTTGATATGCTTAGACTATTCATATTGCCTCTGGAGGGTGTGGCAGTACTTAGACAAGCGACCCACACATTCAGTATAGGAGTTAAATATATTTAATTCAATTAACTACTGAAGTGTTCATTTTCCAAATATTTGTTAAGTGTGTGTGTAAGGAATCAGTGTAATTAATGTATATAGATTCCTGACACAAATCGAGAGGACAGATGCATCATTTAGGACATCATAAGCTGACTTTCTGGTAACAAAATATATAGTACAGAACCAAGTCTTGGTTATAGAATTGTGCTCAAAATGTAAACTTTGACAGAAAAAACAACCATGTTTCTAGCCCTTATGGTTGCAAATCGTAAAATGTGAACTGATTGCAAATTAATACAGTGATGTCTGCAGCAATAGCTCTGAGCAGTGTGGTCAGTGCGTCTGCAGCAATAGCTCTGAGCAGTGTGTCAGTGCGGTGAGATTTTTGAAATTTTAAAGATGACAATCTCTCCTATTGAAGTTGTTGCATTGTGTATACATAATTCAATATTCATTGGACCATAGAGACCAACTATATAGTCCAGTGGTAAAAGCACTCACCTGAGAGATGGAAGTACAAGCTCTTGCTCCAAATCAGGCAGAGCAGGGATTTGAAAACTGGTCTCCCTCATCCCAGGTAAGTGTACCTAGTCAGTAGGCTATCATGGGGTGGCTTTGGGGGAAGAAGGTGCTGCCCTGCCTTAGATGCCTAACTCCACGAGAGGGTTATGGCTGTGAATCCCAAGAAGAGATAAGTATCTCCTTCCAGCCCACAGTTAGGGCCCTAACTACCTTTAAGGTGTGTGGTTTAGGCCTTGCCCCCTCTCATCAGCATTTCTTACTGGCTAGCTCAGTCAGCTCCCTGCTCAGCTTCTTGGCTTCTGGAATCCCTTTCTTAGGGGGCCTAACTCTCCCTATGCATTGCATAAGGAGCCAGGGCACCTAACTTGGGCTGAAGATTCCACTGTGCTTTGTGGATCTAGCCCACAGTTGCTTTCCTACCCTTTCCTCAGCAGGCACTGTTCCATCTCACATAAGGATCTGGCCTGGTAACATTACAGCCCATTTAAGGAGTGGAAAGATTATTTACTTCCTGGTCCCACAAGGCACCTCTACAAAGTTTCTTCTTGTGAGAAAATTTACCTTTTCCTTCACACTAATTCTCAGATGCTGTCTATCTAGTATATGACATCTGTAGGACACCCATCAGTATAGTGCCTATGATACTGGCCTCATGTAACCTAGGGAGGATGGTTGATGGGTAATCAGAGAGTAGTGGTGGTTAGTTTTGTATAATTTTGTAGGGGATGTATATAGTAATCTGTAGATTATGCTCATGTTGTCAGTTATTAATGCTTTGGGGACACTGTACTAAATGGGGAAAATAGTTATTTAATATGTCAGACTAAAGGAATGACAAATTGCCTAGAAGTCAAGAAGTGAAAGGGGAAACAAGAATGAAAACCATAGATGGTAACGTGCTAACCAACATTTGGAACTGCCAATTAAAATAAGAACTGAATTGAGGAGACTCTTTTGTTTCATTGTCCCACTAATCTAGACTGTGTCAGGGGTGTGTGTGTGTGTGGGGGGGGGGGGGGTAAAGGGCATTCAGCAGTGAAATCTATTAACTATTTTTCCCATTATGAAATCCTCTTTGTACTTTCAGCTTTAGCTAAACTATTTGAGTTCACTGCCACAATGCACTTTGGTGCATTGAGATCTGTCTGTCTCTGTTATTCCTATGAAATTCTACAAACTTCTGTGATCATAAGAAATGCTTGAGCTAAAAGCCTCCTGGTTTGAATGAAGGATGCAACTTCCCCTGTGCAGCCTGACCCAGTTTCTATTTTTTTGACTTTGCATTCTGCAATATTGTCTTGTGCACTCAAAATAGTTTGTGTACTTGAGGATCTGTCCATTGTGTACTGGACCATTTTTAACTATAAATTCTTTTGTACTTGGATTTTTAATTATTCAGATCAGTGTGCAAAGCTATGACAGGTGTTTACAATAAAACAAATAAACACAAATGAAGAAATGTATATTTAAATCCTCGAAGTGTCTTTGTGACCCATACAAACCACCCAGTGCATTATGGGATATCTATAGTGAATCAGGAAATACCAAGAGGTTTTCACACATGGAGGAAAAAAGATATTTTAAAAAGATGTATTTCTGTGCTGAATTCACGCCCAGAAGCTGGTAATTTCAGGGCAGAAATCTGTATTTAACTTAGTTTTTACATTGCAGTTCAACTTTAAAGGAGAACATTAGCAAACCAAAGAGACTTTGAGGGAGGAATTAAACATACATAATAAAGGCAAAGTGACATTGCAAAATGTGACATGACCATTCTCCCAAATGTATCTGATGCTGTCTATTTGAAATCTGTTTTAATTCTCTTCTATATAAGATATTTACAGAGAAATGTCCTGGCCTAGGGTTATAAAACCTTTCAATTATAAAAGTATTGTTGCTTGATTCATTTTGATTACAGATAAAGTACTGAGAGGCCCAAGGCTTATAGAAGATTATATCTGCAGTTAAGAAAATGATAAAGTTAAATTGAGCCGTTAATCTTTTTGAGAAGAATTATATGTTGCCTTTTCAAAAAGATTAAAGGCAAAAAAGTTAATGAAACACTGAGAACTGTAATAATGGGTCAGATTCTCAGATGGTGGAAACCAACATCACTCCATTGATGTCAATGGAGAGAGATAAATTTCCACCTACTAAGGCACTTCTTCAAAGTGCTTGCAGTGTTATCTGTAGCCCACCACTGCCTGGTATATTATGAAGGAGTGCAATATATTCTCACTGTTTAAAAATTATTTAAAAATACCTGACTGAATTAAAATGACTGTTCCAAGCTATCTAACTAAACTTAATTGCAAATATGATTTCCAAAGTATAAATTGTGGGGTTTTAAAAATGTTTGTACACCATCTATTGACTGCAAACTGATTTAAAGGTGGTATCTTACTACATCAATCACCTTGTTCTTGGCAAGTTTTAAAACTGTTAAAGTTTGGATATGAAAATTTTGCTTTGGTTGGTTTTTTTGTTTTTTTTGTTTTTTTTTTAAAGAAATTTGCTTGAATCATAAAAGTTTGACTACTAAAAGCTAGTGAATTTTTTTTTTAATCATGACACACTGAGTATTCTGATATCCATAATTGAGTTACGTCCACTATTTGGAAGAACCACTTTTATTCTGACATCCTGATTTACATCCTTATATTCATCTTTGTGCCATATGGCTTGGCTGAAAAAGATCTGACTCATGCAGATCTCTTCAGAATTGTTCTTGCCTTGTCAACTACAGCTAGCATGAATTTTATTTCTTTTTGGTTAAAAAATCAATTTTTGTTGAAAATGAAATGTTTAAAAAAGTTAACTTACATTTTTTTTTCTTGTGGGAAATGTTCATTGATTTCAAAACAAAACTTTTGCAGAAAATGCACATTTCTGGAAAATCTCAAAACTTTGAATTTCAAAATTTTGTTTCAGATTTTAGTTTATGGGGATTTTCATATACTTTCACTACATATTATGCATAACCATTACCGACAGTTCATACTATGACACAATAGCTGAAATAATCTTTTTTATCATTATTATTTTTAAAATAATTAAGGGTGGTTCTTAGTACTGATTAAAAGATCTTATCTGTGGCAGAATATTTGGACAAAGCAAACACACAAGGTCTTGATTACAACTTGAGTATTGATTTTGCAAATGCTCCAAAATCTTTTTTTTTTTTTTTGCATTATACAACCAGGTCTAGTTAACACAAAAATCTGAAGGGTGGAAAAATAAACAATTTTATTTTGACTTTCCCTGCACAATTCTTCACATTTACTTTCTTGTTTTCACTGCATAATAATGAGCTTGCAAAATATAGGAGTCTGTCTAATTTGTTGGTATAAATACTCTGTAAACTGCAAAGCAAATTAATTAAAAGCACTCATTCTGTGTCTCTTGTTTTCACACAAATAAACAATCATTGATTAAGGTTTGTATTATATGTGAGCCATCCATTCTTTATGATAAATGCTTCAAGACAGTGGAAGGTTAATAGAATTTAGTCAATTAAAATGCTTTGAAAATATTATGGAGCAAAAGAGTTTTGTATAGCATGGTAAAGTCGAGCAGAACAAGAAAATATATCCAGTTATAGGAATTTGTAATGGAATTAATACCATTAAATATCCATGCCCCTTATATGATTTCCTAACCCTTTTGTAATGTCTTGGTGATCATACTGATTTACACAGTGGCTGCAAAATGTAATTAGGCATGGTATTCTGTGCCCAGAGGAACTGGCAATTTGATTTCATGCCTGTTATTAAGTCTTCACTGTGCAAAATCAACCCACATCTTGTACTTAAGTATTTACTGAATGAATACCAATTAGTTTTGTTTTCTCAATTGCTATGACTCAGTCATTTGAACTATTATGTATGTGTATATAAAACTGTGCACAAATGCTGTAGAAATGTACAACATAGCAAAATCTGAAATATTTTAGGCTCTGATTCTACAAAGTACTTAAGTACGTGCCTAACTTTAAGCTTGTGTTTAAGTTCCATTGAGTTCAGTGGGACTTATGCTTAACTGTAAGTGCATGTTTGTGCTTAGGTGTTTTGCTGAACTGGGGCTTTAATATACATGTGATACTAAGCAATGAAAACATCTAGATGGGGAGGGTTGTGGGGGCTTTTGAGTTGTTTTTTTCCAGGGTGGGGGGAATGAGGAGGAGATATAGATTTCTCTTAATCACAGTATTGTCAACCATCCTTGAAGGTTGGTACCTGTACATTTCATATACCAGCCTCCTGTTTCTTGATGTAGTGACTGGAAGAATCTTTATTTTAAAAGATTGCTTTCAGTGATTTATAAAAGAGGTCAGACTAGATGATCACAATGGTCCCTTCTGGCCTTGGAATATCTGAATATGTTAACAGTGCTAGAAGTGCACATTCACTGGTGCTGAGCTCACTCAAAATCATTTTGTACTACTTTTTAGAATGACCTGGCAGAACAAGTGGTTGAGTCCATAAATGTTGCTAAAGATGTACATTTAAATCCACAAGAAATGACCAGAAATAGCAGAGACCATTATACATTGCTACATGGGAACTTTACTCTTTATTTAACTTATCCAAGGCTTACTTTTTAATGTAACTTAATCATGTAACAGCATCACCATTTTTATTTATGTATTTATCGTTAGCTGGCAGAGTATCATGGCAGTGTAGATGGCAGCCCAGGATCAGGAGAATGCTGTGGCTTCCCTTTTCCATCAGGTCATATTAAAATATATAGAGAGATACTGAGCTGGCACACAATGAATGCCTCATTTTGATGCATATCAGAGTGATCTGGGGTTTGTCGTGATGTTGCAACATTTCAGAGAAACCAGATGGAAGGACTGAAACTTTGAGATGTTTCCAC
The DNA here is from genome assembly GCF_011386835.1 of Chrysemys picta bellii. Lineage (NCBI taxonomy): Eukaryota > Metazoa > Chordata > Testudines > Emydidae > Chrysemys > Chrysemys picta. The sequence continues at coordinate 45,801,473 of NC_088798.1, read as the reverse complement.
AAATCTGACAGGATGTCTAAAAGTATCACACTGTTTGCTGTTTTAAATATTTGCCTGAATAACTTTGTGTATGGAGATAATATATACCCTGTAAGTGTCTGCTGCACAAATAACTGTAGCAACATTGAAGGCTATGTGTTCATAACTTTATTCTGTGATATATAACGGCCTAAACCATCAATTCCACATTTAGAAACTGAGGAAGCATAAAAGTCTACATTTTAAAGGTCAGAGTCAACTCCTCTCTGTGATGGGGCTAACTTCCATCACTTGTTAAATGAGGGGTTAAGGCACCTGTGACTGATTACCTTCTGGTGTGAGGGGGAAGAGTTAAGTAAGGGTCATTAGGCACCTGAGCCTTATAAGGAAGCTAAGGGAACTTAGTAGGGGAGAGATTGCAATGGAGGCAGGACTTTTCTGTGGACTCAACCTCTCAGAGAGTTGTCTAGCTCAAGAGAGTCAGAAGAGCATAGGTGCTGCTGTAACCCCCCTTCCCCCCCCCCAGCTTGAAGTGGTTTCCATCATGTACAGGGTTTACAGTTTGGTTCAATAGCTCTCAGCACCCCCACTATACAAATTGTTCCAGCACTCCTGCAGAACAATCAGAGGGTGTAGGAAGAAACTAGAGGCCAAAGGGAAACTGTTAAATACAAGCTGTGTGGAAGCAGTACAAGGGGGTTTGAGGATAGGAGGTGAACCAGGGAAACCGCATCATGTCCAAGAAGCAGACCTAGTTACTTAATACAGAATCCCTGGGCCAGACCCCAAGTAGAGGGTAGGTCTGGTTTCCCTACCAGCTCTAAGGAAGGCATAGAAAGCCCAATGGAAGAAACATTGAACTCTCAGTGGGGCTGAAGACTGCCTACCCCTCTCCCCCACAAGAATGGGTTGAGGAATAGCCCAGGACAGGGGCTAAAGACTCTTTTCTGTTGGGACATTTTGTGAACTTTCAAGTTGAACCTTTTTGTTACCCAGAAGGGGACACAACTTCATGTGACTTGGCGACAGGGCTGAGACATGGAAGACCTAGTTAGAAGCAGATGGTTGCGGCACTGGAGACAAGGGCCCTTGCAGGATAACACACTGACACAAGAAGGAGCTTCGGGTGGTAAGTAAACAACCTGACACATTGTTAATAAGGGGCTTTTTGTTGACAAAATCCCTGTTACACTGTAAGTAGTTTGTCAATTTGTTATGAATCAGTCAGTGAAAGAAATGTTTTGATGTTTGCATGCTCATGGCTTTTGGAACAAAGGTGAGTTGTTATAATTTCAAGTCAAAATTGAGTTTTAAATAGTAAAGCAGCATTGGAATTAGTCATCCCCGGTAAACATGCCACTCTGTCAGTTGGTGTCTAAAATGATATCAATTCTTTCTATTTGTTGCCAATACATAATCCGATCTGAAATGTAATACCTTCATGTAATGAGTGATATGAAAAACACAGTAGCACTCACTGCTGTTAAATTGTCGTATGGCGGGTACCTGCAACCAACCCTACCTTCTGTCTGTCTTGGCAAACCAAAAAATTAAACCAAAGATCTTCTACTCATATTTTGGTACAATATTTTGCTATGTCCAGACTTTGATTGCAGTCTAGATCTATTTTTGTTCCCACATCTTAGCTCATAGAATGTACTCCTGCCTGTCTCACTTATGAGTGCAATCAATTCCTTCGGTACCTGAGTAGTGTTCTCCTCTCCCCCATTCCCACCCACTTGGCTTCTCTTTCCTTCATTGCTTGATGGACTACCAATTCTAATTTTTACTAAATGCTCCCATATTACATCATATTATATACCATCAGCCTGATTTTTACCCTTATTTACATCAATGTAACTACACTAACTTCAATAGTTACTCCTAATTTACCTTGTCTAAATTAGAACAGAATTGGGCCCTGTCAATGGCCTCCAGCCATGCTACCTTGTGCTGCAATCCTATGAGAGCTGATAAAGAAGGAATAGGTCAGTCCTTGGCAGTTCCTGGGAAGCCTTCAATCCACATGCTGCAGGAAGTAGTGTTGATGATTTGGTGATCTTACTGCTGAGTCGGTACTAAAAAGTCCCCCCCCCCCCCCCCCAATGTTGTAGTAGGGATCAGCGTGGTTGCTCAATGTGTCAGCTTTTTGATAAACTTAACACTAAAGTGTCTGTGGCTTTCCAAGTCTGCATAATTTTTTTAGCCAAACCAAATGTCCTGGCCCAATCCCAGTTTGGGTAAATACATTCTACCCACCAAAAACTGAAACTTCTATTTGATTATAATATTGATTTCCACATCCTTTTGTAAACTACTAGATGAAATCAGGCATAACAGAAGCAGATGTTCCTCAAGATTTCATTTCTAAAGGCCCAAATGGGATGCCATATATGCTGACTTGGGAAACTGGGAAACATTCATCATCCTTTTCTTTAAAAAAAATTGAAATTAATAGTCTCCCTTCTGAGACTTTTCTCCTGGAGACCTCATTCACCATTCAGCAAATACCCAGACCCTTCTGATAGAGTTTGGATACCTTCTATAGTAGATACCTACTCTTATGCTCACCAGTGTGCACTTGCTTGGATTTAAAAAAAGAGGATCCCTTAGATACTTACAATGACATTCAAAGTCTCCTGCTCATACCTCAGAAAGCAACGTGACTAAAGGCTGGATATCTGCTTACAGTCACAGTTGGTGCTGCAAGGAGATCTCAAGGAGGGAAAGCCTCTAGGATGAATTCTTGCTGACTCAGCTAGAAATTCTCACAAGGGGGGGAGGAAGGGGAACAGATCCCTGGAATGCACACACAATTGGCACCTCTGCCACTCTGGAGAGGGCACAGCATGTGCTCTGACCAGCGGGACATGTGTAGGGACATGGCTATTGCCCTACTTGGGCCACCCTCCTTTGAGATGGTTAGAACCACCACTGCTGCTAGCTGTAGTCGAACTGCAGTTCTGAGCTACATTATGGAACATATCATAATTTCGGTTCTTAAAGCAGAATACCCTATTGATTTTAAATGGGCAGTTCTGCTTAGAAACTGATGTTTTGAAATAGCCCTGGGTAGAAGCACAGAGATAATTCTTTGTATTTTCTCCCTCCCCCACTCATGAACACCTGCACAGGTCCAACCACTATATATATATTTTATATGCCCATATATATATATATATATATATAAGGGCTGTCAAGCGAATAAAAATATTAATCGTGATTAATCGCGCAATTAAACAATAATAGAATACCATTTATTTAAACATTTTGGGATGTTTTCTACATTTTCAAACACATTGATTTCAATTACAACACAAAATACAAAGTGTACAGTGTTCACTTTATATGTTTGATTACAAGTATTTTCACTGTAAAAAAACAAAAATAGTATTTTTCAATTCACTTAATACCAGTATTGTAGTGCAGTCTCTTTATCGTGAAAGTGCAACTTAAATATGTAGAATTTTATTTAAAAAAAAAACCACCCTGCATTCAAAAATAAAACAAGGTAAAATTTTAGAACCTGCAAGTCCACTCAGTCCTACTTTTTGTTCAGCCAATCACTCACACAAACAAGTTTGTTTACATTTGCAGGAGATAATGCTGCCCGCCTCTTGTTTACAATGTTACCTTAAAGTGAGAACAGGCACTCTCATGGCACTGTTGTAGCCAGCATCCCAAGATGTTTACATGCCAGATGCACTAAAGCAGTGGTTCTCAAACTTTTGTACTGTTGACCCCTTTCACACAGCAAGTCTCTGAGTGTGACCTCTCCCCTTATAAATTAAAACCACCTTTTTATATATAACACCATTATAAATGCTGGAGGCAAAGCGGGGTTTGGGGTGGAAGCTGACAGCTCGTGACCCCTCCATGTAATAACCTTGTGTCCCAACCCCCAGTTTGAGAACTCCTGCACTAAAGATTCATATGTCCCTTCATGCTTCAGTTACCATTCCAGGGGATATGCATCCATGCTGATGACAGGTTCTGTTTGATAACAATCCAAAGTAGTGCAGACTGACACATGTTCATTTTCATTATCTGAGTCAGATGCCACAAGCAGAAGGTTGATTTTCTTTTTTTGGTGGTTTGGGTTCTGTCATTTCCACATCGGAGTGTTGCTCTTTTAAGACTTCTGAAAGCATGCTCCACACCTCGTCCTCTTAGATTTTGGAAGGCACTTCAGATTCTTAAACCTTGGGTCAAGTGGTGTAGCTATCTTTAGAAATCTCACATTGGAACCTTCTTTGCATTTTGTCAAATTTGCGGTGAAAGTGTTCTTAAAACGAACAACATGTGCTGGGTCATCATTCGAGACTGTTCTAACATGAAATACACGGCAGAATCTAGGTAAAACACTGCAGGGGACGTACAATTCTCCCCCAAGGAGTTCAGTCACAAATTTAATTAATGCATTGTTTTTTTAATGAGCGTCATCAGCATGGAAGCATGTTCTCTGGCATTGTGGCCAAAGCATGTAAATACCTTGCAATGACAGCTACAAAAGTGCCATGCAAATGCCTGTTCTCACTTTCTGGTGACACTGTAAATAAGAGGGCAGCATTGTCTCCTGTAAATGTAAACAAACTTGTTTGTCTGAGCGATTGGCTGAACAAAAAGTAGGATTGAGTGGACTTGTAGGCTCTGAAGTTTTACATTGTTTCGTTTTTGAGTGCAGTTACGTAAAAAAACAAATCTACATTTGTAAGTTGCACTTTCACGACAGAGATTGCATTACAGTACTTGTATGAGGTGAATTGAAAAGTACTATTTCTTTTGTTTATCATTTTTACAGTGCAAATATTTGTAATAAGAAATAATATACACTTTTATTTCAGTTAAAACACAGAATACAATAATATATATATATATATAATGAAAATGTAGAAAAACCTCCAAAATCTTTAATAAATTTCAATTGGTATATTGTTTAACAGTGTGATTAAAACTGCGATTAATCGTGATTAATTTTTTTAATCACAATTATTTTTTTTGAGTTAATCGTGTGAGTTGACTGTGATTAATCAACAGCCCTAATATATATATATTGCAGTTCACGAAAGTCAATACGCTGTTATTTAGCATGTTCACTGAAATCTGAGCGCCATTTTTGTATCACTTGAGGGTTTGCTAAGTAGTTCTGTGGTGCTTGATTGAGGATGCTGATTGTGAAGTAGTCTCTGGATCTTACTTTTCCTTTGGTGGTGGTGTTTGAACACAATGAATACAAACAGGTTGTCAGACAGGAGCCAGGGAGGCTGATAAACGTCAAGTGACATAGCTGAGATTAATGTGATTGGTTACATCCACTGCTGGACAAAAGGACTTGATAAATGGTATGTTAAAAGTTATTGAAATCTAGTGCTGTCACTTCACTCATTCTGACTGCTGACTCTCTCATGCCCTCTTATCAGACACAGAGCACAACTTCCATTTAGAATGGGATACAAGGAAACCATTCCACCAAATAGTAATCATTATACATCTTAAGAACAGAAGCTAGGAGTTTCAGAGGCTCTTATGAGCCCAGCTCCCATAGAGTCAAACTCCCATCATTCAGAGTTAATCAGAAGCGGCAGTACAAAGATCCCACTAGTCTAGCACCTATGGATCTGCTATTGTATGTGACTGTAGGAGAAACCATTTAGCTGGCCTTGAAGATAGGGATATATATTGCAGTATAGCAAGAAGTTCAATGACAGATGAAATAGAGGGTGCAAGAAGCTAATTTTGTCATTACTTTTCTATCTAGAAACCAAACCCACCACCTGATACAGGTCCAATATGACTTTTAAGTGTGAGCATATAGGCCAAATCTTATTTCAGGTTAAAAAAAAAAATTACAAATTTTTTACCCTCTGATTCCATTCGTTTTCCTCTTCATTCAGTGGCCCAAATTTTGGGAGTGTGTATGTATTCCAAATGTATCTGAATTGTATGTATTCAAGAAAAGTAATATAGTTAGATGAGTTGGGGAGGGAGGTATTCAAATTTCTGAATTCCTATTCAAATCTATATTGCCTAGTTTCGTTGCCTGAATCAAAATGTATCTGAAATTCAGCTTGGTGCTATTGATATCCAAACTAGCAGGTGGCTTGCTACCTATATTAGAACATCAAGAAAGCCTCGATTGTCACTTGAAGAGATCATGCATCACAGAAAGCGCCTAATCAGCTCCTAGCTTGACTCAAAAAGAAACTCCTCTATCAAACTGTCTTAGTTAATTTAATGTTTCTCTTAATTTCAAGAAAGTGGACAATTGTTTATTGTTAATCTCCTATTGACTCTATAAAGTAAAAAGATGCTGTAAGCTACAGCTTCCAGAGCTGTTGCTTGGGTTTTCTATTTGTACTTCAGTGTTAGGGTAGACAAAGATGACTGCCACATTATATATTAGTTAGAAAGTACTTTTGATTTATATACTGTAAATCTGTATACGCCTGAGCCACAGCCCGCTGAAGTAGTTACCACTGACTTCATTTGCCTCTGGATCCAGCTGTGTCAAAAGCAGAAACAAAGAATTCCCCATAAGGGGCATTAACAAAGATTTTTGACCAGTGTTGTTAGATCTTAGAAATAACCACATGGAAACCTCTAAAGAGAGTAAGAAAGGAAATATTATGCACCACCAAATTAATAACTGAAATTACATGACATCAACCTACAATTATGTAAGTTTCTATGGAAACCATGTTTGGTAGGTACCCTATCTGATTCGCTTTCCATACTTTCCGCTTCCTGACTTTACTGCACAATAGAATACATGTTCCCTGAATTACTCTTTAAATGGCTTGAACTAAAAAGACGTATACATATTTAAATGTTTAAAATGTAAAATTATACCACATCATTCAAAAGAAAGAAGCATTCAGAACAAAAGGAATGGCATTACACGCATTAAAATCTTGCTAGTCTATCAAATTGAAATGGTACGGGGTTAACACAAGAACTAACCTGGTTTCTGTACTAAATTTACAAGCTGCTACATTGTGTAGCTATTAAAGTCATTGGGACTACTGATGTGAGCAAGTTCACATCAAAATTAATAAGTGTTGCACAACCTAGCCCTAAGTTTCTAATACACTAATTATGTGCATGTTCCACCAAATCCTATTAAGACAAAACTCCCATTGAAATCACTGGGAGTTTTGCCTGCATATAGCCCAGATTGTAAACTCTTTGGGGCAGTGACAGACTTCCTATGTCTCTGTACAGTTTTTAGTACAAGGGGCCGTAATCTTCATTGTGTGTTTGAGTGCTATTATAATAAAATAAATAGTAGGATCACCCAGTATTTTTTCAAGGAGTGATCATAGAGAAGTTAATGAAAGAATGTTGGTATTATTCGTTGATGAGGTCACAATATAATGGACTATATGTCTACTAGAAAAATGTATACCCCATTCTAGTTGTGAACTGTATTACTGTTTAGCATGATAGTTTATCTGGAAACCTCATATTAGCAGTATACATGTTTATCAGTGAGATATATTAATCTTGCTGAGGTAGATTATGCAATCTAAGTGATTATGAGGAAATGGATGTGCATATTGTGAATGGTTCCATGTTAGAACTGAAAGGGAGTTTATTGTGGAAGTGCATAGTCTCAGTTCATTGTTGTTTTAATTTTTTCTTCATTGCACTAAAAAATATACTTAAGCAACCTACACTCTATTCCCCCCCCCCCCCTAGAGAATACCAATAGAACTAGTCTGCAGGTTCAGTGCAATATATGGTCATGGCTTTATATTTTGTCCTTTTTACTTTTTCTACAAAGCAATTTAAGGAACGAGAAGCAATTTAGGAAATTTCCGCATGTTAAATCTCTTTTATTCACAGGGAATGTATAACTTCAAATTATGTAATGAATTTGGCAAACTGACCTGCAACATTTAATGAATTGTTATCCTAAAATAAAATACATTTGATGCAATATTGTAAATTAAGACCAGATTACACATGATCTGTTTTTAAATGTAATTCAAATATTAAAATCTATACAGCCAACAAATGTGAATGTACAACAAACTGGATAACAGCATTAAAGTGCACTTTTCCAGGATGTGTGTCAAAGTTTCTGGCTGATAACACTTTCTACTTCCACTTTGTGGGTTTCATCCAGGACCTCAAAATACAAATAAAAACCTGCATCTGGCAGTAAAATGACTGGAAATGTCAGAGCTGGATCATGCCTAACTTTCAAACTGCTCAGCTCTGTTACAATGGTGTTCATTTTAAGTTGCAACATTCTAAAAAATGCAGAATGAGGTGATAGGAGTAGGGGGACTAGAGAAACTAAAGCACAAGGAAAACATCAGGACTCTAATGATACCATTAATCATTCGATTAAAATAGCTTGCCTCCAGTCAACAGTACTCATTCTTTCAAGCTGTCCCTTTTTAAGGGGCTCTTCATCTAGTGTCTAGATCAGTAACTTGAGTTCAGGAAACTGTAGCACTTTGCATATTAATAATAATTAAATAAAGGATGCTAACACTCAGAAATGCTAGCTAACTTCTGAACTCTTACTGAGACCTGCATGAAATTACAGTTGACCTAGCTACTTATGTGGCCTTGTATAGTCAAACCTTAAACTACACAATTGACTGCATTTTGTTCAGACACTATTTCTTTAACAGGATTCTCTAAGGAGTATGTGGATTCATAACCTGCACTTGATTTCTGTATTGATTAAAGGACCAGTTTATTGTCAGTGGTCCAGTAACAACGTTTAAGCTTAATGACATCTGAACAAATATAGAGATGATAAAATATCTGGGCAAATATCTGACTTCAAGTAGACAGGCTAGATCTTTATCTGGTGTAAACTGGTGTAGCTCAATTGACTTCAGTGGAACTATGCTTAAGCCAGATGAGGATCTGGCCCACACATTCTTTCACATCATTTTGCCTAATGAGCAGTAATCCACAGTCTTTCATGGGTGAAATTTTCATTAAATTTCATGTGTCTGCCTGTGAAGGACTCCAGAATTGGCACCATATAAGACACTAAAATAGCACATTGATTACAACTAATGAACGTGTAAAAACGTACCATTAACAAACTTCCAGGCATGCTGCAAAGGCTCCTTGTTCTCCCTCAGAAGGGACAGAGGAAGCCCACATCAGAATGCCCCTTATCCCAGTGGGTAGGGCACTCATCTGGGAGATGGCACATCCCTTCTACACCTCAGGTGGAGGGCAGAGTTGAACTGATGGACCCCCACATCTCAGTTGAGTTCCCTAACCCCTGGGCTAAAAGTGATGATCAGGCAGCTCCTCCTCCGTTTCCCAAAAGCACCTAACTCCAAGAGGGTTTGCAGCTGAGAATACCGAGCAGAAGGAGGTGCTTCCCTGTGCCTGTGCTTAGGCACCAATCTCTTTGAGGGGCTGAGGTTCAGAACACACCCCTCCCCTGGGCATCTCCCATTGCTTAGCTTAGGCAGGGAGCTGCCTAGCATGATAGCTTTTGTGAACCCAGTTCTGAGGCACCTCTCTCTCCCCATTTATTGTGTAGGGAGCATTGCTACTGAACTCAGGCTTTGGGAATCCCAATAGTTTTTTCTAGGCTTCTAAAAGTTAGGCATGGTGAGGCTGAGCATCATCATGCCTAAGTTCCTTTGTAAATCTAGCCCTTAGTGTTCAACCAAACAGTCTCTTTGGATGCAAAACTCTCAAAAGAGTAGGTTGCAGGATTGGGCCCTTAACACTGAGTGCACTATGTGACAAAACAGTAATGTCATGGATGAACTAAAGGCCCAGATCCTCAAAGGCATGTAGACACTGCACTCCCATTTAAATCAATACCTAAATACCAGGTTCAGAGTAGCAGCCGTGTTAGTCTGTATCCGCAAAAAGAACAGGAGTACTTGTGGCACCTTAGAGACTAACAAATTTATTAGAGCATAAGCTTTCGTGGACTACAGCCCACTTCTTCGGATGCATCTAAATACCGTTAAGAATCTGGGCCTAGATGATTATCCAGAGCCAAAAAAACATGGCTTATCCTATGTCTCATAATTGACCATACTTATCCCAGTGTCACATCACATTTATCTAGATCTTCAGCTGGGGTAAACCTGGGTGTCTTTGTCTCCAGTAGAAATATATTGATTTACTCCAGCTAAGAACCTTGCCTACGGATTTTATTTGCAGTTGTTTGTTTTTTTGTTGGACCTCTTTTAAAAGGGGAGGAAAAAAAACACGGCTTGTGTGCTGTATTATGCAGCTCAGTATTTGGAAGCACCCTGATTATCTGATGTTAAGGGACTGGGAATCTTATAGATATTAATGAGCTTTGGGTCAGGCCTGAGTTACTGGACCATTTCTATGGCAAAGTTTGTGCAAACTTCTTATAGCCGTAAGCATAAAACATTGACTCCTCTGCTTTGGCAGCAGACTGTCAACCTACTCATTATATGCTCATACCTCTTTTTATGATTACTAGTGCGGAAAAACAATGAGAAGTGTTTTATTGATTCAGTGCTGGGGATGTGGGGTGACTCTGACTGTCCACAGAGCTTGTTGAATAAGTCACTTGTGAATATTTCATTTGCTAAATGAGCGCTAGCCTTCAGTGAATAAATGATTCACAACCAACTTTGTAAGTGCTATAATTTATGCTATTTCTCTCAATCTATCACAGAACATTCTGTCTGATAAGGACACTTATTTTAGTAAAAATATTTTTTGTTTCACATAATGCTGTTCTTGGGAGGACAATTGTTGTGCCTAAAGAAACTTACTGGAGAGTTTGTACTGCCTTTTGGAGATATCCCATCTCCTAGAACTGGAAGGGACCTTGAAAGGTCATTGAGTCCAGCCCCCTGCCTTCACTAGCAGGACCAAGTACTGATTTTGCCCCAGATCCCCAAGTGGCCCCCTCAAGGACTGAACTCACAACATTGGGTTTAGCTGGCCAATGATCAAACCACTAAGCTATCCCTCCCCCCCTTACTTCTTTGAAGTAAGAAGAAAGTCTCTTGAATAAAGATAAATCCTTAGATGTACTGCCACATACAGAACAAACTACTGGTTAAGCAAATTTAAATGTATCAAGTGTGTATTTGCCAAGCACTCCTACTCCACATGCACAAACAGACTGTCAAAGAATGGAGTACAGTAAGGGTTCTGTTCCTAATGTAGCTCAAAGAGTTCTACTGAAATTATATTCAGGGTGGTTGTTTCACAACAATAAACACAAGTACTAGGCATCTATAGAAATATGTCCCTGACCAAGAAATTTATATTACAGAGAGTAGTCTGAAAAGTAGCTCCCTACAAATGCTATTGTGAGGTTCTATGTCTATTCTTATTGACTCCCAGAAAAGTCATCTTTTGGTTATATTTGATCTAACTACCTGCCCTGCAAGTTCAGCCTGGGATCTGATGCATAACCACCGATATTAACTGATAGTTTTGCTCATGATGAATGAGGTAGAACACAGTTCATATAAAATGTCCATAGTCAGTGGTATGGGAACACTTTGAATATTAGGGGTGCTGAAAGCCAGTCCCCTTACCCCAGTCTGTTTCCCCATACACACAAGCTGGGACCCGGGGGCTGCTAGCAGCAGTAAAACTTGATTGTTCCTAAAATCAGCAGATATGACAGTTACACACAGGTAGCAGACTTGAGTAAGAAGGTGCTCTTTTTAAATATTTAGTGTTTGATCCTAACTTTGAAGTGTAATTCTACTTTTGAAAAAAACCTTACAGTTGTCATTGTGAGGTTTGGTATTTGTTGCCTTTCAGACTTTGATTTCAGATGTTCTTTTTAGGATAGATTGTGCCTTTTGGAGACAGTCCAGAGTAAGGATGGTGCAGTGCTGTACCATCTCCATGGGAGGTATTGGGACCTGTGAGAGAGAGTGCCTCCCCAAAGTCCTTCGCATGTAATGGGAGCAAGCCCACATCTACAGCCTTTACGCATGCAGCATGCTCCATTGTATAGTAGTCGAGCTCCATGCACCAGCGTGGGGAAGGAAGGGCCACAACCTTACTCCTTCACAGCTCCCTTTGAGGCACTGTGCACCCATGGGGGACTAGGGAATGAGCAGTCCCTGCACTGTCCAGATGCTGACTCAGACAGTGCCTGGCCTTTAGTGGGCTGCATGTGGTGCTTGTGGGGAGGAGTGGCGTGTGGCAGGGAAGTTCCTCATGCCTCCCCCCTCACCCACATTGCACACATGTAAGAGGCAAGAGTGTGCCTAACCTCCTATATGTGAAACTAACTGCAAGCCCTGCACATCTCAGACTAGGTTCTGAGAGTGAAGCTGGCTACCTACTTTACCTCACAGAACAGGCTGTAAAAAATGCTCTAAAGGAAAATTATACCCTCAGTCAGGGCCGGCTCCAGGGTTTTTGCCGTCCCAAGCAGCCAATAAAAAAAGCCGCAATCATGATCTGCAGCACTTCGAGCTGCCGCCGCTTTATTCTTCGGCGGCAATTTGGTGGCAGGTCCTTCACTCCAAGAGAGAGTAACACACAGAAAACACTTACTTTTAGAGAATACAAAAATGTATATGATTGTTATAGAGTGATAGATTTCAAGGCCAGAAGGGACCATTGTGATCATGTACTGATCTCCTGTATCCCCACAGGCCATAGAACTTCCCCAAAATAATTCCTAGAGTATGTCTTTTAGAAAAACATCCAGTCTTGATTTAAAAATTCTCAGTGATGGAGAATCCATCATGACCCTTGGTAAATTGTCTCAATAGTTAATTATTCATTGTCATAAATGTACTCTTTATTTCCAGACTGAATTTATCTAGCTTCAATTTCCAGACATTGGATCGTGTTTTATCTTTTTCTGCTAAACTGAAGAGCCCATTATTAAATATTTGTTCCCCATTTAGATACTTTACAGACTGTAATCAAGTCACCCCTTAACCTTCTCTCTATTATGCTCATGTTATGCTGATTATACACCATGACCTCAAAGTCTTTTTCAGGGTCACTGCTTCCCAATATAGATTTTCCCCTATACTGTAAGTATGGCTTACATTCCTGGTTCCTAGATGTACATATTTACATTTAGCTGTATTAAAAGGCAGTGTTTGCTCATGACCAGTTTATCAAGTGATCCAGATTGCTCTGAATCAGTGACTTGTCCCTTCATTATTCATCACTCCCTCAATTTTTGTGTCTTATGAAAACTTTATCAGTGATGATTTTATGTTTTATTTCAGATCATTGATAAAAATGTTAAATAGCATATGACCAAGAACCTATCCCTGTGGGACCCCACTGGAGAAATGCCCACCCAATGAAAAACCCCAATTTACACTTACATTTTGAGACTTATCAGTTAGCCAGGTTTAATCCATATAATGTGTTTCATGTTAATTGTATATCCTTCTAGTTTTTAAATCAAAATGTTCTGTGGTACCAGTCAAATGCCATAAAGAAGTCTAAGTGTATATGTCAATACTATTACCTCTAACAACCAAATTTGTAACTTCATAATAAAAAATCAAGTTAATTTGACAAGATCTATTTTCCAGAAACTCATGCTGATTTGCATTAATTACATTCTTTTCCTTTAATTCTTTTTATTAATTGAATCCTGTATCAGCTGCTCTATTATTTTGCCTGGGACTGATGTCAGGCTGACAGGCCTATAAATACCCAGGACATTCAGTTTACCTTCTTTTAAAAAATTGGCACAATAGTTGCTTGCTTCCAGTCATCTGGAAATTCTCCAGTGCTCCAATGCTTATTGAAAATCAATATTAGTGGTCTGATGAGCTCCTCAACACGCATCCAAGAGTTTTGAAAGAGCTGGCTATTTGGACCTGCTGATTTTAAAAAGGTCTAATTTCAGCCTTCACTTCCCCTTTAAGCAAGATTAGTTTTTTAAACACTATGCCCTTCTTCCTTAAGGGTGGGTGTTCAAAGGAACACATCTGTTAAGAACAAAGGGGTTATTTACGCAATCAGGCCTTTGAATTGATCTGTACTTTGGTTGAAATTCACTTGCATAAGAGACAAGCACAAGACCTATGTACTCCTTAAGTCCCACTGAAAATCCTAAATGGGAGTTAGGCTGGACTCTTCCTTTCTACTGAATCAGCCTGATGAGCTGAACCAGCATTAATGGAAACAATCAGCACCCAGTATAGGTCTGAAGGAAGTTATATCCCTTTGGGAGCAAGGTGTGAGATGGGAAGGAACTGTACTTTTTTGAGCTCCAATTATGTCTGAAGGCTCCCCCTTGAATGGTTCAGTCCTGGGGAGGAGTACTACATGCCTCCCTTTATTCAGGGCTTTAAGCAAAGGTCTAGACATATGTTGGAAAAGTAATAAAGGGAAAAACGCACCATGTCCAGTAAGTACTGGAATGTGTTGGGCACAATTTCTGGTGTCATTAGGTGGAGAGAGAAACTAAGGGGTATTTGACTTGATTTTGACTTACAGGGAGGAATCAGTTGTGAATCTGAAGGTGGAAGTCAACTTGGAAGGAAGGAATGAGAGCAGCAGAATACAATGGACTTAAAAAAGTTCAGACTTCAGCAAACTCAGAAATGGGTAGGTAGTGCCCTATGGGGGAAAAACATCTAAAAGGAAAAAGAGTTCAGGAGAGCTGGCAGTTTCTCAGAAAATATTTAATGGCACAAAAGCAAACTATGCTGATGTGAAGGAAAGATGGGAAGAATAGGAAGAGGCAAAGATGGTTGCATAAGGAGCTCTTTAATGACCTGACAATCAAAAAGGAACACTATAAAAAGTTGAAACATGGTCAAATTAATGAGGATGAGTACAAAAGAATAGCTCGGCATGCATGCAGGGATAAAATCAGAAAGGCTAAGGTACAAAAGAGGCAGTAAGGAGAGGTTCTATAAACATATCAGGAACAAAAGAAACATGAAGGGAAGTATAAGCTCACTACTTAGAGGGGAAGGAGAGCGAATACCAGATACCAAGAAGGCTCAGGTGCTTATATTGCTTCAGTCTTGTTAAAAAGATCAATTATGACCAGCTGCTTAACTCAATTAATATTAACAAGGTGGAAGGAACACAAGGGAAAATAGAGAAATAACAGATTAAAGAATATTTAGATGAATTATATGTATTCAAGTAATCAGGCCCTGATGAAATTCACCCTAGGCTTAAGGAACTAATTGAAATCTAAGAATCTTGAAACCATTTGAGTTATGTTTGAGAACTCATGGAAGATGGGTAAGATCCAAGAGGGCTAAAGAAGAGCAAACATTCTGAGGAACAAAGGACTCAGGGAATTAGATCAGTCAAACTAACTTCAATTCCTGGAAAGATACTAGAACAGTTTTTTATTTAAAATTGGTGTGTAAGCACCTAGAGGATAATAGGGTTATAAGGAATAGTCAACATGGGGTGGGGAGGGGATGAGGAATAAGTTTATAACATTTGCAGATGACGCCACATAGGGTGAAGTTGCAAGCACTTTGGAAGACAGGAATTCAAAATAACCTTGACAAATTGGAGAAATGGTCTGAAATCAGCAACACGAAGCTCAAAAAAGACAAGTGCAAAGCACTATCGTTTGGAGGGAAAATCAAATGCACAACAAAAGGGGGAATAAAGGGTTACACAGTAGTACTGGGAATTATAGTAGACTACAAATGGCATATGAACCAAAAATGTGATGCAGTTTTGAAAAAAGGCTAATATCAGTCTGGGGTGTGTTAGGAGTGCCATATGCAAGATGCAGGAGGTAATTGTTCTTCTGTACTCAGCACTGGTGAGGCATTGTCTGGAGTACTATGTCCAGGTGTTGGTGCCGCATTAAAAGGAAAACATGGAGAAATGAGAGTTTAGCAGAAAGCAACAATAAATGATAAATGTTTGGAAAACATAAGCTATGAGGAAGCTAAAAAAACTGGGCATGTTTAATCTCAAGGAAAGAAGACTGGGGGTGGGGGAGGGGTCCTGACAAGTCCTCAAATATATTAAGACCTGTTATAAAGAGGATGGCAATCAATTGTTCTACATGTCTGCTGAAGGTAGGCCAAAGAATAATTGGTTTAATCTGCAGCAAAGGAGATTTAGTTTAGATATTCGGGGGGGGGGGGGGGAGGGAAACCTTTCTAACTGTAAGGCTACTTAAGTCCTGGAATAGATTACCAAAACAGATTGTGGAATCCCAGTCATTAGTTTTTAAGAACAGGTTAGACAAATATCTGTCAGGGATGATCCAGGTTTACATAGTCCTGCCTCACTGCAGGGGGCTGAACTTGGATGACCTCTTGAAGTCCCTTCCAGCCCTACACATCGGTGCTGGAACTTGAGGTGCTGGGGGAGAGGGCTGCCACACCCCCTGGCTTGAAGTGGTTTCCATCCTATACAGGGTTTACAGTTTGGTTCAATGGCTCTCAGCACCCCCACCATACTTTTCCATTCCCCCCCCCCCCCCGGTCCTTCATTCCTATGATTCTATGAATGTAACCCATAAATGTATTGAGCATAAAATATGGTTTCAACCTCACATTTTTCTCAACCAGTAAAGTAATACATCAATACTTTTAAATCAGTTATGAAGCAAAGGTTTGACTTCCCAGAAATTGTAATGGTTATCAGGGTACCAGCTGAAGCTATTTTGTTATTTCATCTTCAGAGTAAAGTAAGAAAAAAACCTCAAACCGTAATTACTATATCTTGTTTGGATTTATTTATCCTCATGCATCTTCTAAATAAGCATGGCTTCTAATACACTGCATGGTAAAGACAAGTGGCCTGACTTTCAGAAGTGCTAAACATCCACAATTCCCACTGAAGTAAATGGGAACTACAAGTGTTTAGTACCTATAAATCTGCAGGTACGAAGGGCTGTATTGTAATTAACCCTTAAGGGGGAGCTATTTGGTTCATTCTTCCTGTTCCATCCTAGGGATTGGTGGGGCGTAATCTGTGTCTGCAGAAGGGTTCTGTGTTGGCTCTGGTACATGGCCCAGTGCATTTGGGGACAGAGCCGCTTTTGCCACTGCCTGTTTCTGTATAGGATGTGAAATGGCAGCCTGGTGGCAGCTTCTCTTTTCTGCTTTTGAACTCTCTCCAAGAAAGGGTTTGGCCCACAATGGGGCATTTTACTCCCCTCTGTTGCTTTGCAGCAGGGCCTCTGTTTGAGCCATAAATAAGGGCAGCTCCTAAAGAAAGACTGGCTCTAATGCACCAAGGATATAACATAACTGAAGACCTTACCCCGGAGATGAGTTTGGCATGCTGTCTATGGTGTGTGAATATTTCAGTAGTCATTACAGTGCTGCTCTACACTGTAAACTCGTATATGAATGGCTACCCCAAAATAAATAAATCTCAATACTGTACATTCAAATAAATAATATAAACAATTTCCTGGTCAACACAAGACTCATCTTAGGCAAATGATGTCAGCAAATACTACAAGTCACTGCCAAAGGGCTTCATTTAGCAATTGTTATTGGGTATTTTTCATTTTTATTTACCTTATTTTTCTGTCTAGCAGGGTCAACACTAGGTCAGCATATAATGATCTATAATGAGTCTGTATCTGCAACTGTAGAAACCAGACACAATTACTGTAGGTCAGCTTGCCATTTTCTACATGATTTACTGTCGGTACCAAAATGCCTGGACCCGAACACAATGTTCCATTTCAAATGGAGCTCATATACTTGTTCAACCAGGGACACTGCAAGCTCTCGGGAAACTGCTTTATTTCCAGAAAGAGCTTGCTTCCCTGTGAAGTGGATGCATACTTTGTATTTTGTCTTTCACTTGAGTGAAATGTTGGACAGTAACAAATATTAAAGCACAGCTTGCAACAGATTCTTTTATATTATACATTAACTGTGGCTGAAGATGCAATATTGGCTGTCCTGGTATTACAGTGACAGCATTATGTATAGGCCCTACCAAATTCAGGGTCCATACTGGTCAATTTCATGGCCAGAGGGTTTTCATTTGGTCAATTTCACGATTTCAGATGTTTATATTTGAAATTTCACGGTATTGTAACCGGGGGGGAGGGTGTCCCAAGATTGTCACCCTCATTTCTGTGCTGCGTAGGCAGCAGCCTCTGAGCTTCCTGCAGTTAGAGGAGATTCTGGGAGGTGGAGGTGGGTAGGATCTCCCCCACGCTACTAGGAGTGCCCTAGCCGGGGGCTGCTAGTCCAGGCCAGTGACAGATTAAGGCAGGGGCCCCTGGCCAATCTGGGAGTCCACTTGAAAAATGGGTGCCCCAGCCCCAGAAGAAACTATAGGGTGGAAGAACGGTGGGGGGTGCCCTTAGCTCCGGCTGGAGCAATGGGGAGCAGAAGCCCCCAGCTCTGGCTGGAGCGGGGGGAGGCCCCGAGCCCAGTCTGTCCCAGCTGCAGCCACTGGGAGCAGAAGCCCCCACCCCAGCAGGAACTGCTGGGGGAGGAAGGGGAAGCCAGGAGCTCGGCGCCCAGAGCTGCGGCAGGAAATGCGGGGGTGGGAGGGAGAGGAGACGGAGGCACACAGCCCAGCTCCCTCCGTGCTGCCTCTGGAGGTGGATCTGATCTCCCCACCAAGAGCAGTTATACAGGGAAAGGACAAGTCCTATCCCTCCTCAGTGTGGCTGGACTAGCAGTTAGGACTCAGAGCCCCAGGCTCCCAGCAGCCGAGGAGATCAGATTTCATGGGGGTGGGCTGATTTTTGGTAGGGCCCTAATTTTGTACAGTGTGGGTCAAATGGTGCAGTCCTTACTCAGCCAAAAAATCTGACCTCATGCAATTATGTGGCTGTAAATGAAGGGAGTAAAAATAGAAATATTCCTTGAGCCACTAGAGAGCACAAATTCTTCTGATTAAAGAACAAACATTAATGGCAGAACTAAAAGAGGCCATGTGTTACTCTATCCTGACCAAAGGGTGAAAGTCATATAGCAGTGGCTAGCAGAAGAATTAGGTTGGAGAAATAAAGCAGGAAAAAATCAAATCAGTGTCTCCAGAATGACAGACTGAGCTTTATCAATGCAGTGACACCACAGGCACTCTGGCTAGCACAGTAAATAATGATAGAACTATAGTTGCTCTGCACAGGGTCCTCCCCATTCACTGCCCCTTCTCTACCACCTCCTAACAGCCTGAGAAATAAGGGTTTGACAGGGAGCTCTGCTGTTGGAAAGGAGTCAGTATACTTAGGTAGACCACTGTTGTGTAGTTCTACCTTACTGCAGGTGCTATTCGAACCCATGAGCTGAACTGTTATCAGTTTCTCTGCACCCCCTTTGATGGGAGTATTGAGCCACTGGAGTTGCCAAAGTATTGATACTGTGGACCCTTCCCTGACCTGTCTCACCAGTCTAATGAGGGCTAGAATGGAGAGCATCTTAACAGAGCACAGGGACACAGAAGCCCCACTAGGTGCCACTCCAGCCACAACCTCTTCCCTTTTATAGCCCCACAGTAGGGCTCAAGTTGTTTGGGGAGCTGTGCAGAGGGCCCAATGTACTTGAGTAACTTTCTCCCTGAGATCAGAAGTAGTGTATTTTTTTTATTTATGTTTTTGCACAAATCTAATTTTCCTAAGAATTAGAATAACTCTAGCCCTCTTTTCACCCAACCCCACTACACCAACACTGCCTTGAAGCCACCTTTTAATTAAAACCTTGCATGGGAACAACATTATCTCTTAACAAACAATATTCCACTGTATCTGTTTTAATACAATGTGCTTAAATTAGAAAATGTAATACATAGTAATAAACATCTGCTACTTACCAGGTGAAGATAAGACACAGCAATGTGGATATTAAAATAAGAACTTGGTTAAACATTGCAGACTGTGTACGTTGAATGGCTCTATGGAGATCATTCTATATTAATAGAAAAAGCAGGTTGGTTATGTTTTTTTAAATAATGCATCTGCTGATCCTATACAATAGTTCCATGATATTTTGATAAGCTACAATGGCCCAACCGCACTTAAAATTTGCTGAGCACAGTGGATGGTGCAAAGGAGTCAGTTGTTCCCTGATTTCTGTGACTGCGTCTTTGACTACCCTGGCATACTTTAGAGCATCCTGGAGTTTGCGCTAAATTTAATCAGCTGGCCCAAATGGTTCCGTATGCCAGGCAGGAGTAACTGGAGCATAGCACCTCTTTAGACCCCTGGTGGAGAGACTACATGTGAGTGGCATACGAGTTAGCCATGCTGGGAACTTTCCTTGTTGGAAGTCAGTGATGTGCCAGTTTCCACAAACTGAGGAAACTATTGGAAACTATTTCCAAATTTGATACGAAATGGTGATACAGCAAAATGTAGAAGCATTTCCATGATTGAATAGTGAATGTGATTATCCCATGATAAATTTGTCCAGTGCAGTTCCCTGACCGGAAAGCAACAGCCTTGCTGAAGTCAGCAGACTCGGAAATGGATATTTTTTTTTTTAAAGTTATTCTTGCCTCACTATTTTTGGTCATACTTACAATCATGTTCTCCAAAGCATGTTTGGCAAGCCAGCAATTTAAAAATACTGGAATAAATAGGTTTCTTAGTGCAGGCCAGAAAATCTGAGGAGGGGGAAATAAACACAAATACATCTTAACAGCTTTTCTGTCCAAGAAACTACATCCAATACAGTGTTTATAAAATTGTGTACTCCTGATGTAAAAACTGGTAACTATATTACTTTTTTCTGCATAATATATATGATAGGTAGTTTACAGTGTAGATAACATTTTTACTATGCAAGTTTTCTCTGCTTTTACATCTAACTGGTTTATCTTGCTCATTGCATTGTTGGCTGTGTGACTTTTTTAAATATATATTTTTTTTTTCAAAAAGAAAAACATAGTTTGCTAAATTAGCCTCTCCAACAGGGCCTGCTCATCACTCATACAGGTCAATAGAGACTTCCACTCGCTTCAGTGTGTGTTGGAGCAGACCCATAATCCCACCCAGGAATGGACACCGACACTTAATTCAGATACTTACTGTAATGATAAAGGGGACAGCGTTGATTATTTCCAGGAGGAAGGGTATTCGCAAAACTTGTTCCCAGATGTTTCCCTTTTCAAAACAGCAAAAACATACCAAACTTCAGAAATAGACTTTCACTGAGTTGCACTGTAGAGACTGTTCATCCCAAACAACGTGCAAATATGCAGCAATCTGAAAAGACCAAGTGCCTAATCCGGTGGTCCTCACGTAGGCAAGGCTCCCATTGATGTCATTGGGAGTCTTGCCTGAGAGAGGACTGCAGGATTTGGCACTAGTGTTCCTACTGGTGGGTGGGTGGGGGGCAAACAATAGATTAGGTAAATGAGAGAACATGACATCTTTCTGTTTATATATCGGGGAAGTTAAAATAGGGGCCAGCAGCAGAGGAAAACTCCATGAGACTTTCCTCACCGAGCTATCTCCAGATCACTCTGTCAGGAGTCTGCTATCCCTGTGGAATAGGCAGTGGTATTTGGCCCAGTGATTCTTTCAGTATTGAAACTGTTGAACTGTGGATTAAACACTGGGCCAAAAAGAGCAAGAAAGTGTGAGAATAATTCTGTGGTCTAGTGATTTGAGTTCTCACCTGGGATGCAGGAGGCCCAGGATCCAGACCTCCTGCTCCAATGACTTTTTAAAAATGTATCCACAGTGGAACATCTTCAACAGGAGCTAAGGGAGCCCTGAATAAAAATATCCCATAGCTCAGTGACTAAGGCAGTCACCTGAGAGGCAGCAGACTCCAGTTGAAATCCCTTTTCCCTCTTAGGTGGAGAGACAGCTTGGACTTGGGATCTCTCACATCCCAGGTGAGTACACTCACTGCTGGGCTAAAGGTTAAGAGGGAGGTACTCTTCCCCACCCCCTGTTTTGGGTAAGCTCACCTAGAGGTGCCAAATCTAGCAGGCAAGGTCTGAACCTGTTCACCAGATTGGGCCCTGCAGCTGAGTTAGGCAGAGGAATACCTATCTTCCCCCAGTTTGTGCCTTGCTCTTCTAGGGCTTGGGTATCTGGACAGCTAGCATGGGGCACCTAGTACTGTGTATGTTCAGAAGCAGAAGCAAAGGTGCCTTAGGGAACTTTTATGCCAAAAAATTAGGTGCAGGGTGATTTTAAGCACCTACAGGGTTTGGGGGTTGCTGAGCAGTATTTTGTGAATCCCAGTGGGTCCCAATTCTGGGATTTAGGCACCCAAGTCCTCTTGTGAATCCAGCTCCCAGTGACTCTTCACAAAGGTAAAGTTCATGAAGCTCATACTAGTTAATGTAATACTGCAGCATTTACATTGTGGAATAAATCATGTAAATATTGCAAGAATTTGAAGTGCAGTAGGATAAATTAAAAATATAGACATAAATGATCTGACATTTATATCAACAAATTAATCAATCCTCATTATTATATCATCTGACTCAGTCACTGAATGCTAAATACAAGCTTTGTTGTGCAAAAAGGAAATCCTCTATTCTCCCCCCGCCTCTCCCCACACACCTTCATCTCCAGAAGCCACTGCTGCTATAGTGCCAGAATAATTTTATTTTGACAGATGAAGGAGACTATAGTTGGATAGTTTTAAATGTTCTGCGTGGTAACTGTACACAGAAGTGATGGGAGGAGGAGGATTAAAGGCTGTGGTTGTATTTAACTGTGGGCACAATAAAAAAAACTATAATGAATTAGAAATTAGAAATTCAAATTTAATTTAAACTCACTCACCATGTGTTTCTACTGAACAAATATCTTCGCATATTTTACTTTCTAGGGGACTGCTCTTTATGCTTCCTAACAAAGGATGATCAGCTGCTACAGATTTCATTGTATTGGTAGTGTCCATTACAAGAGAGAAAAAAGGACACACATGTAGCAAACACAAAGGAAGTTCTTTATTCGGGATTCTGGACATGCAGATCCTGCTGCTACCTGGTTCTCAATGTTGCAGATTGTTGGAACAAAGCTTGTGTCCTATCACACAGGATCTGTATTGGGTCTGGCAGACAGTGTTAAGGGGAGCTAATACTTAGAATCATAGAATATTAGGGTTGGAAGAGACTTCAGGAGGTCATCTAGTCCAATCCCCTGCTAAAAGCAGGACCAACACCAACTAAACCATCCCAGCCAGGGCTTTGTCAAGCCAGGCCTTAAAAACCTCTACGGATGGAGATTCCACCACCTCCCTAGATAACCCATTCCAATGCTTCACCACCCTCCTAGTGAAATAGTGTTTCCTAATATCCACCCTAGACCACCCCCATTGCAACTTGAGACCATTGCTTCTTGTTCTGTCACTACCACCACTGAGAACAGCCTAGCACCATCCTCTTTGGAACCCCCCTTCAGGTTGTTGAAGGCTGCTATTAAATCCCCTCTCACTCTTATCTTCTGCAGACTAAATAATCCCAGTTCCCTCAGCCTCTCCTCATAAGTCATGTGCCACAGCCCCCTAATCATTTTCATTGCTCTTTGCTGGACCCTCGCCAATTTGTCCACATCCCTTCTGTAGTGGGGGGACCAAAACTGGACGCAATACTCCAGGTGTGGCCTCACCACTGCCGAACAGAGGGGAATAATCACTTCCCTCGATCTGCTGGCAATGCTCCTACTTATACAGCCCAAAATGCCATTAGCCTTCTTGGCAACAAGGGCACCCTGCTGACTCATATACAGCTACTTGTCCACTGTAATCCCCAGATCTTTTTCTGCAGAACTGTTGCTTAGCCTGTCACTCCCCTGCGGTTCATGGGATTCTTCCTTCCTAAGTGCAGGACTCTGCACTTGTCCTTGTTGAATCTCATCAGATTTCTTTTGGCCCAATCCTCCAATTTGTCTAGGTCACTCTGGACCCTATCCCTATCCTCCAGCATATCTACCTCTCACCCCCAGTTTAGTGTCATCTGCAAACTTGCTGAGGGTGCAATTAATCCCATCATCCAGATCATTAATAAAAATGTTGAACAAAACAAGCCTCAGGACCAACCCCTGGGGCACTCTGCTTGATATCGGCTGCCAACTAGACATCGAACTGTTGATCACTACCCATTGAGCACGAAAATCTAGTCAGCTTTCTATCCACCTTATACTTATATTATTGTGAGAGACCTGCAAAGTTAACAGATCAAGTAGGACGGTTAGTCTCCATGCAGATCTCTGATATAAAAATAATCACTTCAGGAAATGTACAACTTCTCATTATCAGATCCTATAGGACTGATTCTCCACTGACCTGTACCATGTGGAACTCATTGCCAGGGGATGTTGTGAGGGCCAGAACTATTACTGGTTCAAAAAAGAATTGAATAAGTTGATAGAGGATAGATCCATTAATGGCTATTAGCCAAGATGGTCAGGGATGCAGCCCCATGCTCTGGGTGCCCCTAAGCCTCTGACTGCCAAAAGTGGACAACAGGATGGATCAATTGATGATTGTCCTGGTCTGTTCATTTCCTCTGAAGCATCTGGCATTGGCTGTTTTTGGAAGAAAGGATACTGGGCCAAATGAATTGTTGGTCTTACTCAATATGACCATTCTTAAATATAATAATTTACTATATGTGTGAAGTGGATATAAATTGCTACCACAACAGGATGGCAGAGTTTTATACCCACTTTCGAGAGAGATAAAGAACTACTTTAGGGAACTGATTCACCATTACTTTTGTGTACTTATTTAAACTGGTGCAAAGTGGGCTTAGGGATAAAATGCTAGATAAAATAGTTGTGTTTATATAAAATTTGCACAGGTGTAAACTACGCAAGTTCAAGGCCCTAGAACAGGGGTCGGCAACGTTCGGCATGCGGCTCGCCAGGGTAAGCACCCTCGCGGGCCGGGCCAGTTTATTTACCTGCTGACGCGCAGGTTCGGCCGATCGTGGCCCCCACTGGCCGCGGTTCGCCGTCCCGGGCCAATGGGGGCGGCGGGAAGTGGCACGGGCCGAGGGATGTGCTGGCCGCGGCTTCCCACCGCCCCCATTGGCCCGGGACGGCGAACCGCGGCCAGTGGGGGCTGCGATCGGCCAAACCTGCTGCGTCAGCAGGTAAATAAACTGGCCCGGCCCGCTAGGGTGCTTACCCTAGCGAGCCGCGTGCTGAACGTTGCCGACCCCTGCCCTAGAAAATGGCCCAATAACTTTAGAATGAAAAGTGGCACTGCTTTATAAGCAGTATGTTGGCATCAGTTGTTTTTCACTGTGCTATTTTTTCCACCAAGAGACTTATATTTGTAATGGACAACACCTAATCTGTATAAACATTATTAGCTGCTTTTTATCAGGTATAATTTAGTAGCCAGTTTGAAGCTTATTAAAAATGTTATACTCTGAAAAACATTTCTGCCAATCATCACTTGATAAGTATAATAAAGAATTACTCTGTGACTCTGATGGATTGACTAGTTATTAAATACCATTGACTCATAGACTAAAAGCACAAAATGATCTCATTTCACAAAATGAGATATTTAAACTTTTAAAATAAAGGCTTTTCTTATTTTGTTTGGTGAAATGTATTTTACTGTTTTATCCTAATAGCTCAAAATGCAGACTTTTTATAATTCACTGTAATAGCATATAATAAAAATTAAAGGGCAAATTATGTGAAGAAATTCTAACCAAAACATTAGAAAAATATAACTAAAGAGAACTTGACATTTTAAGGAAAAAACAAAGACAAATGTATAATATTTTGTAATTGCATTCATCAGCAGATCTCAAAGCCTTTTTCAAAGTTCCCTAGTTTAGAGTTGGAATAGCTGAGGTGCAGATGGATATGGCCCCATATTTTCAAAATTGCCCTCTATTTGTGTGTGCCTTGATTCCTGAGTGCCCAATTTCAGATGACCGAACCTTGATTTTTTTTAAGTTTTCCAGAAATATTGTGCAGCAACAACTTGAGAGCTGATGTCAGAGAGAGCTGTGGGTACTCCACATATTGAAAAATAAGACCACAGAGACACAACTATACCAAAAAAAAAAAAAAAAAAAAAGCCACCTTTGAAAAATTGTCCCTAACCAACACAGAGAGGCAGTGGAAGAATTAGAAGTGAAACACAAGATTTCTGACTTCCAGTCCCCTGCTCTGATTATTATGATACCTAATACATTTGAGAAACAAGAAAAGGCTGTTTGAGACAATATGCCATCCTCTACAGATTGATCAGACTTTCTGCTTTTGCATTATACCATTTAAGCCCAGAGACAAATGTAGGCCTCTCTTACCTTTACATTTACTTTCTTCAATTGCCTCTTGCAATAATTTTAGTCACAGATTTTCAAAGGTATTTAGGCATTGCTCCATTCAGCATTGCTTGGCCGAAGGAGCAGATTTTCAAAAGGTATTTAGATAATTAAACAAAGATGCGTAGTGGGATTTTCAATAGTACCAAAGGCCGAGGTCCACGAAGGTATTTAAGCTCCTAACTTCTTTGACATAAATGGAAGTCAGGAGCCTAAATGCCTTTGTGGATCTGGGCCAAGGTGCCTATTTACAGCCTTTCATCCCAAAAGGTCCCTAAGCACTTTGGACGTACGTAAATCATAGAATCGTAGGACTGGAAAGGACCTAGAGAGGTCCTCTAATCTAGTCTCCTGCACTCATGGTAGGACTAAATATTATCTAGACCATCCCTGACCGTGTTTATCTAACCTGCTTTTAAAAATCTCCAATGATGGAGATTCCACAGCCTCCCTGGGCAACTTATTCCAGTGCTTAAGCACCCTGACAATTAGGGAGTTTTTCCTAAAGTCCAACCTAAACTGCCCTTGTTGCAATTTAAGTCCATTGCTTCTTGTCCTATCCTCAGAGGCTATGGAGAATAACTTTTCTCTCTCCTCCTTGTAATAACATTTATCACTACACCCACTAATGAAATGCAGTCACAGCTGGAATGGAAGGGTTTTTTGTTTGTTTTTACTGTTAACTGCAAGCCTGTCCAATGGCTTCGGGCAGGAAGTAAAGAAGAATGCACTATCCAAATGAAAGGATGTGAACATTTAAATTAGCAGAGTGCAATTGTCCAAATTAGAATGTAACCCCTAACACTCCCATTCTTCAGAATAGTGCTGTTTGATTTGCAATGAAGTAAAAGCAGTCAAGACCATGGCTTTCATTTTCAACAACACAGTGCTTCGTAGTGCTACTCCAGCATCAGAGGGAATTGCTGAATCAACACCATTTCCTGAATGACCTTGGCACCTGTTGGGAGATGTAGATAGCGCATCTTCAGAAAAAAGATGACGTGAATTTGTCCCCAGATTGTTGGCCTATATTGGCAAATCTATATTCCATTCATTACAAGTCTATACAATGCTACTTGTCGGGTCCTCAGCTGGTGTAAATTGAACTAGCGTCACTAAATCTGACAGAGGGGGGCCGACTTACATTAGCTGAGCATCTGGATGCCTATTTCTTCCTTCACCTTTTTGGTACCATGATACTTATAACTCAGTCCTCTTCAGCTTTTCTTAAGTAAACATTGGGCTGATTAAAATCCCACTGAAGTCAATGAAAAGACTGCCATTGACTGCATGGGCTTTGATTACGGCCCATTGTAAACTTCATAAATCATGAATGAGTCATGCACTTCAGTGTAATATAAGTAACATTTTTCTTGACCAATTAGTCACAAGTAATTTAAGATGATCATTTTTATCTTTCCGTCAACCTGTAAGTAGTAAACTGACTTACAAAGGGATCTCATCTCTGGTCAATGAGGATATGTAAACTCCCCTTAGCATTAAGAGAAATCTATCAAATGGAGAATTGATTCCAAAGAATAAAACCAATTGGCCTTACCTTGTAGCTCAGATAACCCAGCAGCATTGTTTCAAACAGACTTATCAAAGCCACTGAAACCTAACATGATATATAAATATATATGTTAATGCAGAGTTAGTAATGTAATTAATTAAAGCAAAAATTACCTGAAGAATTAAACTGAAAGATTAAAAATAATCAAAACTAGTTGATCTGCGGTGAAGAAATCCTCTCAAACCATCTTTAACCCCTAAATCTTGGTTCTAATCTTAAAATTCCTTACCACAGTATGTGCTGAATAAAGCCCTGTTCCTGTCAAACGATTCATTAGTATTTACCCCCTGCACTTGTCTTAAGTCCTATTGTCTGCTAGGCGCTGCCCTCAAAATCTCCTCCATGAATATTGCTTCAGAAGGTCTCCAGAATGGTCTCTCCATGGGTTTTTAGGGAAGGCCAAATAAAAGCAGCCAGTTTCTGTGTTATGCTGCAACTGGCAGGCTTTTGGCAGCTTCCAGGACTTGTTCCATTTTGAGATGACAGAGTATAAGGAATGTGTTTAAAAAATAAGACAAATGGTGAGAGGAAGTCATGACCTTTTTCAAACATTACACTGAAGTGTTATTTTTTCTTAGTGTGCGTGGGTCATAAATATTACCCCCCAAAAAGTCTTAAAACACAGCAAAAGAGAGATGGTAAATGTCATTGTTTAAATCAGTGTGTGTTGAATTAATGGACATATAAAAGGTCAGTGACCTGTCTTAAACTACTAAAATCTATTTGGTTTACACATTGCATATATACTCCACAATGTCTTTTAAAACTAATCACAAAACCAGCTTAAAAATGTGTGCATATATTAAATTAAAACATTTACTATTTATACATTTGTATTACTTAATATGGAGTCTGGAATCAAATTAGTCTCTATTCCTAATTTAAAATTAATGCTCACTACTAATTAAAGCTTAACATCCTGTACTACTTGCACTTGAAATGACATTATGAAGATTAAAAATAGATGGTGTGAATTAGAAAATATATATTAAAAAAAAATCACCAAAACATTTCACTCTTACAGTAGTTAGCATTGCTCCAGATGAAGTGAAGTTTTTCTCTTGCATAAAAGTGGAATTTAGTTTGTTGTTACTATATAACATTATATCTATCTATCTATCTATCTATCTATATATATATATATATATATATATATCCTCCTATTTTGTGTTTGTGTATCTATTTTCCTGTGTTCGTTGACTAGCATAGGTTTACAGTGTAAGAATAAGCCTAAAACCAGCACCATAAACTACTAAGGCTATGTCTCAATATTTTAAGATTAAATAGCGAAAGTAATCTATATGTCGGTCAAACTTTATTTGCTCAGACCTTGCATATTTTAAACAAATATTCAAAAGTTATCTCCATCAGAGAAATGTTGCTTTAATAAACAACTGTATTACACAGAGATAGAATTCACCATAACGGATTTGTACTGAGGGTAGTGCAAAAATATAATAGCATAATTATACTAGATGGTTCAGGAATCCTTAATACAAGAATTAATTATTTAGGGAGAACTCCCACAACGATCTTCAAAATTTGCTCTTAACTTAATACAAAGCAATAGCTTATTTTCAGAAACCATGTAAAGTTTAATAACTGTGGGCCCGATTCATATGTGCTGAGCACCTGAAATCTCATAACTTCTTTATTTTAGATTAGGAACCATAAAGGCACCTACTTAAAAGACAAGCCATATAACAGACAAGAGCCAGCAGCAATCCCACATAATACAACTAAATAAACTATATAATAGTGCCAATTAGATTTAAAAGAGAAAAAAAAGGGAAACCTGAAATGACATTTCTTAAACAATATCTCCCTCCTCTTGAAGTGTGCCCAGAACGCTAACAAATCCAGACTATTTTGGACCAGGACGGCGATCATCTGCCAAAGCCAAGAGAGGACCCCTCACAGAGAATGCTCCAGTAGCAATCC
The DNA here is from genome assembly GCF_011386835.1 of Chrysemys picta bellii. Lineage (NCBI taxonomy): Eukaryota > Metazoa > Chordata > Testudines > Emydidae > Chrysemys > Chrysemys picta. Next base: position 45,771,820 of record NC_088798.1, on the reverse strand, counting down.
ATTATTCTTTACTGAGGGGAAGGATGATCAAATTTGAGTGCCGCCATTGATCTCTCCTGCAGCAGTGAGGAAAGGCAATCTCTCAGATAGGCAGGTCCCATACCACTTAGGGCTTTGTGAGTGAAAACCAACAGCTTAAACTGCATTTGGAAACCCACAGGCAGCCAGTGCAGATCACAAAACACTGGTGTAATGTACTCATAGCAAGATTCTCCACTTACTGTGTGGACTGCCATATTCTGCACTAGCTTTGGCTTCCTTGCGGATTTAAAGTATAATAGAACCCATTACAATAGCTTAATCTTCAGGTAAAGAAGTTGAAACTCAGGCTATGTCTACAGTAGAGAGTTTACGGTGGCACAGCTATCCCGATGCAGCTACGCCGCTGTAAGATCTCTCATAGCTGCTCAGTGCCGTCAGCTCTCCCATCAGCCTAATTAAGCCACCCCCAATGAGCGGCAGTACCTAGCACTGTGCACGCTCCCACTTATGCTGGTGTGATTTCTATCACCTGGGGGTGGAATATTCACATTCCTGAGTGAGATAAGTTTTGCTGACATAAGTGGTAGTGTAGACATGGCCTTAATAAACTCAACCCTGGTCTACACTACCAACTTATATCAGTATAACTGCGTCACTCGGGTGTGAAAAATCCACAACCCTAAGGCTACATCTACACTACAGGGGGGAGTCGATTTAAGATATGCAAATTCAGCTACGTGAATAGCGTAGCTGAATTCGACGTATCGCAGCCAACTTACCCCGCTGTGAGGATGGCGGCAAAATTGACCTCTGCGGCTTCCCGTCGACGGCGCTTACTCCCACCTCCGCTGGTGGAGTAAGAGCGTCGATTCGGGGATCGATTGTCGCGTCCCGATGGGACACGATAAATCGATCCCAGAGAGGTTGATTTCTACCCGCAGATTCAGGCGGGTAGTGTAGACCCAGCCTAAGCAACAGAATTCTACCGACCTAACTCCTGGTGTAGATAGCGCTATGTCGATGAAAGGGCTAGACAAGCTCTTAGTAAAGGCTGCAAGATTGGGTCCAATAGACTTTATTTAGTTCTAAGGAAAAATACTTACAGAATATTAAAACTTTCTTATTTTCTCTTGACCTACAATACTTTACTATAAATACACGTATTCCAGAGTAGTGTAACATTTAACATAGTTTGCTTTCTTAATTCACTTTATTTTTAGATTTATCACTATAGTGGGCTTCCAAGGAAGTAGAATTTTGTTTGCTACCCTTTCTATATGTGTATTAGCTTCTCAGAAGTATTAAAAATCCAAGTGTGCTACGGCTATAAAAATGTAATTGCTAAAAATATCCTAATTATACATTACCTGTAATCCCCATAAAGGCAAGCTTCTGTTCACCCAAATAATAGGAGACCTGTTGAATCACAATGACACAATAAATGTGACACCCATCAAATGGTGCATATGGGCCTGATCCAAAGCCCAGCAAAGTCAAGGGATTGATATCCATTAATTTAAATGGGCTTTGCATCAGCTGCTATTTTGAACATAATTAAATATAAAAGCCAGATGATCAGTATTTGGAGTGGTGTAAAATAGTTAATCGCTTCCCCATATTTTTATATGGGTAACTAGTCACTCAGCATTGACAATCCAATTGTCTTTCTAACCTAGAAGCAAATAATATGATGTATGCATTTTAAAGAGGCAGAGGGAAACTGTCCTTCATTTGGAACCATTAATTTGTGGTAGAAAAAACAAATCTAATCACATTCTTAGCCAGAATTTTCTATTTTGCTCTCTGTTATGTACAGATGCATAGTTTTATTAACTAGTATCCACATTAGTGAGCATTTATTTGCACTGGGTCTGAAACTGGAAATATTTCCTCTTAGTTGTAAAACCCCATTATTTATGATTTTTTCCTAAGAAACTATTTTTGTCTTGGTGAAATTCATCTCCTTCATTAAGTACTTACCATTTCAACAAAACAAAATGCATTCTTGATACAGTACCAGTGAAACTAGGCACACAGTCCTGTTGGTCACTATACTACCCTAGACTATATAATAATCATATATTTTCTATCTCAGTAAGGAAATAAATGTCTAGAATCCAAATGGTCCTGATCAGCTGGAAGTCATGACTTCTGCATCTAACATGGTGGTATTCACTTGTCCAGATATAGGCAATTAATCACAATACTGAACCCATCTTTGGGACTCCAAAGACATGGTATTTGAGATGACTTGTTCCACAATTCTGGAGCCTTAAAATCCCACCAATCCTGCAGGAAGGGTGTGTTTCTTTGCCAGGAACTCAGAGTTACTGAGTGGAATTAATTCTGTAGGGCAAGAAATCCTCTGAAGGAATTTTATGGCTCCATCAACATAGGTCAAATGTGTCCAGAAAGGCTGTAGGATTCAGAGAGTTTAGCTACTATGGACTGTTTTATCCCTCATTGATACACATAACTTTAACTTTCTGCATATGCATTAAAGAAATCACATTATATGTGTATTTGAACCCAAAATAGATCACTAAAAAAATTCTGGAACTCACCAATCAATCTTTGCAGGTGTGTAGTTTTGACTGGAACAGCCCCTGTTTAATTCCTTGCTGCCAGAAGTCAACAAATCCACACATAAAGCCCATGTCCAGATGTATATGAAAACACAATTATAAAATGATTGGGGGGGGGATGGACAGGGGTTAATTTCTTAGGTAACACTGTTCTATATAATTCGTCAAACACTGTGCAGACTAAGTTGTGACAAACACTGAGAGATAGATATTCAAAAGAAGGCAAATCACTTTGACCAACTAGTTCAGTGTGTATTTTAGATACATACATTCTCAAAGCTAAAGGCCAGACACATTTTTTGTGTTTGTTTTAAGAAGATTTAGTTTTAAATGTGATCTAATATAAAAATCAAAAGAGATGAACAAAAAAATGGGGTACTTGCAAAGGATGAAGCATGAAGGAAGTGCTGAAAATACCAGTAATTCTATCAAGCAGACCTAGGAAGCATTGGCAGGTATAATTTCCACAATTTCCGAAGTAAAGATTGCACCAAACTACAGTTCCCATCTTCATGTAGGGATATCTTTAATGTCTGGTTATTTCAGTGAGAGACTAGTGGCATATGTGTAGAAAAAACAGCTAATATGTATATTTGTGTTCCTCTCTTGTATTCATAGAGCAAGCCATCCCCTCCAACACAACTACATGCATAGGGGAAGTAAATATTTCCTTAACTTTTAAACTGTGGAAAATAGAACTCTCTGCCCCCTTCATGCAGGTGCAGGAGGGGCTGGAGTGATTTGTTGACCAGACATAAGGAGTGGGCATATTTCTCCATCTGTGAGGGTGAGGAGGATCCTCAGATAAATCCGGGGTCTTATGACATCCACATGGAAGGCCTGTCTATCCATGTTGCCACTGACTCCCTGCTCATGCTTTTGTCTTCTCAGGGGCTGATGGGGGGTGGGGGAAGCTGCTGATCAAAAGTAAATTCAGAAATGAGCAATATTTTTCTCCCACGGGGATTTCTGAAGGAAATGTCATGGATTTGCTGGGTGGCAAGACCACAGAGACCTGTTTCCCAGGCTGTATTCCTTCTACTGCCATCGGGTGGTGGTAGTTTCTTTTGGCTCCATTACCTCCCTTCCTGTTTACCAAGCGGTTTTGTCCCATAATTCTGTTGGTTTGATCCCTTAGAAGCCCCAAAGTTTTTTCTCAGGGCTTGTCCAGCACCCCCCAAAAAAATCTCTCAAGCCCAGTAGTTGGTAACCAAGATATTTTGGTTTATTCATTTAAAAAAAAATGTATCCTAGATCTTAACACTAGCATCTGTGAAATTTCTAGGAGGAAGGAAGCCAGATGGGTGGTAGACACAAGTAAGTTAAATAGTGTGTTGAAATATATTTAGCAAAACATAATGTAATGTTTTATGTAATGTAAAATAAAGTAATAGCAAAAATAAAATAAAAAATTAAGTACATCAGAAGCAGGAAGCCTGCTAAACCAGTGGGGCCACTGGACGATCGAGATGCTAAAGGAGCACTCAAGGACGATAAGGCCATTGTGGACAAACAAAATGAATTCTTTGCATCGGTCTTCATGGCTGAGGATGTGAGGGAGATTCCCAAACCTGGGCTATTCTTTTTAGGTGACAAATCTGAAGAATTGTCCCAGATTGAGGTGTCAGAGGTGGTTCTGGAACAAATTGATGAACTAAACAGTAATAAATCACCAGGACCAGATGGTATTCAGAAACTCAAATGTGAAATTGTAGAACTGCTAATTGTAGTCTGTAACTTATCATTTAAATCAGATTCTGTACCAGATGACTGGAGGATAGCTAATGTGACGCCAATTTTTAAAAAGGGCTCCAGAGCTGATCCCGGCAATTACAAGCCTGTAAGCCTGACTTCAGTACCGAGCAAACTGGTTAAAACTATACTAAAGAACAAAATTGTCAGACCCATAGACATAATTCTGAGGCGGAGAGGAAAAGTCAACATAGTTTTTGTAAAGGGAAATCATGCCTCAGCAAGGGGTCAACAAGCATGTGGGCAAGGGGGATCCAGTGGATATAGTGCACTTAGATTTTCAGAAAGCCTTTGGCTCATAAGGAAGGTAAGCTGTCATGGGATCAGAGGGAAGGTCTTCTCATGGATTGGTAACTGCTCATGAAGAGCTACAAAAGGTTAGAGTGGTAGCCATGTTAGTCTGTATCAGCAAAAACAATGAGGAGTCCTTGTGGCACCTTAGAGACTAACACATTTATTTGGGCATAAGCTTTCGTGGGCTAAAACCCCTTCATCAGATGCATGGAGTGGAAAATACAGTAGAGTATAAATACACAGCAAATGAAAAGCTAGAAAAGGATCTCTCAAAACTGGGTGACTGGGCAACAAAATGGCAGATGAAATTCAATGTTGATTAAATGCAAAGTAATGCACATTAGAAAACATAATCCCAACTATACATATAAAATAATGGGGTCTAAATGAGCTGTTACCACTCAAGAAAGAGATCTTGGCGTTATTGTGGATAGTTCTCTGAAAACATTCATTGAATGTGCAGCAGCAGTCAAAAAAGCAAACAGAATGTTGGTAATCATTAAGAAAGGGATAGATAATAAGACAGAAAATATCGTATTGTCTCTATATAAATCCATGGTATGCCCATGTCTTGAATACTGCATGGAGATGTGGTCGCCCCATCTCAAAAAAAGATATATTGGAATTGGAAAACATTCAGAAAAGGGCAACAAAAATGATTAGGGGTAAGGAATGGCTTCCGTATGAGGACAGATTAATAAGACTGGGACTTTTCAGCTTTGAAAAGAGATGACTAGGGGGAGATATGATAGAGGTCTATTAAATCATGACTGGTGTGGAGAAAGTAAATAAGGAAATGTTATTTACTCCTTCTCATAACACAAGAACCAAATGAAATTAATAGGCAGCAGGTTTATAACAAACAAAAGGAAGAATTTTTTTTCTCACAACGCACAGTCAACCTGTGGAACTCTTTGCCAGAGGATGTTGATAGGGCCAAGACTATAACAGGGTTCAAAAAGAACTAGATAAATTCATAGAGGATAGGTCCATCAATGGCTATTAGCCAGGATGGGCAGGGATGGTGTCCCTAGTCCTTGTTTGCCAGAAGCTGGAAATGGGCAACAGGAAATGGATCACTTGATGATTAACTGTTCTGATCATTCCCTCTGAGGCACCTGGCATCGGCCACTTTCGGAAGACAGGATACTGGGCTAGATGGACCTTTGATCTGACCCCAGTATGGCCATCTTATGTTCTAATGTGACAACACAGAGTGAAGGGACATGCATTCCCCGGCTAGTTAATTATTAGATATTTAGAATCAAAGAATAAGTAGTTTGGGCAAGGCCTAGAGAATTACCATAGCTTGCAACATACAAATATATTGCTGTATGTGAGTATAGCGGTATCTAAGTGTACTTTCAAGCAATGAATACTGGGGTGATTACTGCCTACCTCATCTTTTAAAATGTAGCACATATCCAAAAGTAAGACGCTTGCATATGTTTTACAGTATACTCATTTAGCCTCATTACACTCATTTAGCATCACTAATTCATTAGGTTTCATACAAAAAATATCAGCAGCTTAATCATACTAGAAGCTATCAGTAATTTTTAAAATATCTGTTCCTTTTTCTTGCTTTTGTTTCCCTTTTACTAGAAAATTGCATTAATTGAACCTAGACTCTGGGTCTAGAAAGCAGAAATGTTTGGGCTTACCATATTGTTGTAAGGATGGGCACCAGATAGAAAAATTATTCAAATATCTTTGTTTTACTTTTAAAAAGGCACTTGGTGCTGCTTTTCTAACTACATTCATTTGTATTTTTTAACTTATTGGAAAGGACGTACATTGTTTTCCAACAGTAATATGCCTAATGCATGTATGTAAATAAAATATGTTTGGTTTATAACTTGAGAAAGATTTAGAAATTACTGTTTCCCCATCCATATTTCTCATTTTCATTCATCTCCCTGTTTTTACATTACACATTGTTCTCAACTCCTAAAGTTGTGCTGTTCCCCATTGGGGAATGAGATTTAAGAGAATAACTCAACTATAAAAAATAATAGTTGCACTGTAATTAGGTTTTAGGAAGTTTTTGTACTCAAACTACTTAAATTTAACAGCTTGAAGGATCTCATGGATCGTGCCCCAAGAGAGCACTTTCTACGTTTGAGAACACATATCATACATTTACCAAAATTATTCACATCATGAAGTAAACTGTATGTATAAATGACAGAGTGAAATATACAGTACGTTCTACGCTGTTCCACAGTGGGCATGCTGGAGCAAGAAAAATCAGTAGAGAGCTCATGATATAGATTGCTGCCTCCACCCTAGGAAGTCACCAGGATCTTTGGAGTCTTTCACTAATATGTCCCCATCTCATTGACTGGTTTTTATTACTCTGACAGCCTATACCTATGCAGTAGAGATGGGCAGGGTAGAAGAGAGGCACACTCATCCCTTATCTCTGGATAGCAACAAGGAAGTAAGATAGGCTAGATCTCCTGGATAGTCAGGAAAAGAAAGGATTGAAGGGGGATTGTTTCCATTACAACAGTAATAGACAAAATTTATTGCAGTAAGAAATAGGCAATAGTTAAAACAATCTGTCTGTAAAGAGTTAAAATCAAATAACAATATAGCCATTACCAGAACTAAAGGAGCATTAACCGTGACTGGTTAGAGTGGCAGTTGGAGACTCATTGGCTCTCATGAAGCAAACACTTACATTTGTAGGTAACTTTACTTATGGTAATAGTCAATGGTCCTACACACATTCATGTAGCTAAACACATTCTTGAGTTTTTGCAGGACTGTCACCTTAGACCAGGGGTTTCAAACTCAAATAACCATGGGGGCCGCATGAGGACTAGTGCATTGGCCCAAGGGCTGCATCACTGACACCCACCCCTTGCTGCCCCCGGCCCCGCCCCCACTCCACGCCTTCCATGAAGTCCCACCTCTTCCTGCCCCTTCCCTGCCCCCATTCCAACCCCTTCCCCGAAGTCCTCACCCCAACTCTGCCCCCTCCCTGCCCCCAGAGGGAGCAGGAGAGGTGCGGGGTGTAATGGGGGCTCAGGGCAGGGAGTTGAGGTGCAGGAGGTGTGCAGGGTACGGCAGGGGACTCAGGGCAGAGAATTGGGGTGTGGGGTGCAGGAGGGGTGAGGGGTGTGGCAGGGGGTTGGGGTGCAGGGTGCGGCAGGGGGCTCAGGGCAGGGAGTTGGGGTGTGGGGTGCAGGAGGGGTGAGGGGTGCAGCAGGGGGTTGGGGTGCAGGGTGCAGCAGGGGGCTCAGGGCAGGGAGTTGGGTGCGGGAGGGTATGGGATGTGGCAGGGGGCTCCGAACAGGGGGTTGGGGTGCAGGAGGGGTGCAGGGTGTGATGGGGGCTCAGGGCAGGGAATTGGGGTGTGGGGTACAGGAGGGGTGAGGGGTGCAGCAGGGAATTGGGGTGCAGCGTGTGGCAGGGGACTCAGGGCAGGGAGTTGGGGTGTGGGAGGGTGCGGGATGTGGCAGGAGGCTCCAGACAGGGGGTTGGGGTGCGGGCTCTGGCCCGGTGCCGCTTACCTAGAGCGGCTCTGGGGTGGCAGCACTGCACACCGTGGCCAGGGCAGGCTCCCTGCCTGCCTGCCCTAGCCCCGCTCCGCTCTGCTCCACTCCAGGAAGCAGCCGAAGCCCTGCGGGAGGGGGAAGGAACGGCACCATGTGCTGCTCTTGCTCCTCCAGGTACCTCCCCCAAAGCTCCCATTGGCCGCGGTTCCCCATTCCCGGCCAATGGGAGCTGCGGGGGGCAGTGCCTGGAAGTGAGAGCACAGAGCCCTCTACTTCACACACACACCCCGCCCGGGGCTGCATGGACATAGTTCCAGCCGCTTCAGGGAGCGGTGTGGGGCTCATGGCGCCACGGGGTAGACAGAGGGGTGGGGGGGCGCGCGGGCCACACGAAAGAACCCTGCGGCCGCATGTTTGAGACCCCTGCCTTAGACTGTGGTGTAACTTGCAATTTTCTAATGGCAAGTCAGCACTACATCGGTGCAGTTGCACCACTGTAGCATGTCTGGTGAAGTCGCGTTATGTCGGCAGGAGAGCGTCTCCCGCTGACATAGCGCCAGTGTGGACAGCACTTAGGTCACTGTAACTTGTGTTGCTTTGCCGGGGGGTGTCTTTTTCACACCTCTGACCGACATATGGTACATTCACTTAAGCAGCAGTGTAGACCAGCCCTAAGTTTCTGCATAAATTTGTTGTAACTAACAAAGAATAGTGATGTTTGAATTGTAATTGAGCTCATGTTGATTCTAATGTGACCCATAGCTATGCTTGCACACTAACTCTATTAGATCTGGAATTGTAAGATACAGATTCTAGTTTACATCTCATCATTTCTTTCTGCTTTAATTTTTCCAGTATTTTCTGATTTTCTTTTTATAAAACATTCCAGTATTAGAACTTTTAAAAATCTTCACTGTTGACCTAATAGGGACCAATTCTACTGCCATTAATTGAATAATAAAACTGACTTCATTTATTGTAGCATATAGCATATAGGCTACAGCTCACAAATTTTCTGCTTAGCATTTAGTCTGATGAATTAGAGGGAAAGTCATGGAAACTGGATTAGGAAGTGTGGAAGGATTGAGCAGCAGTTTTTCCCTCTATGAGTATCCTGTGCAATTGGGGATTCATGTAATGGGAATGGAGCTAGAGATGAGCTATGAAACACAGTATTTTGTTGTTGCCACATCCCTAACCTGTCAGGTTTTCAGTGTAAATCCATGTAGGAATTGATGCTGCTTCCGAATGCATGTCGCCAGCTCTCTACACCATGGCTGCAGTTATTGGGGCACAGGTACTAGGTGCAGGGCTGATCAAAAACTTCTATCAACTTTTTTTTAAAGGAAAACTGGATTTTCAGCTAAATGCACACTTTCTGCAAAAGTGTCTGCTTTTCTAAGGCCTTGGCTACACTTACCCGCTAGTTCGGCGGCTGGCAATCGAACTTCTGGGTTCGACTTATCGCGTCTAGTCTGGACGCGATAAGTCGAACCCGGAAGTGCTCGCCGTCGACTGCGGTACTCCAGCTCGGCGAGAGGAGTACCGCGGAGTCGACGGGGGAGCCTGCCTGCCGAGTGTGGACCAAGGTAAGTTCGAACTAAGGTACTTCAAACTTCAGCTACGTTATTCACGTAGCTGAAGTTGCGTACCTTAGTTCGAATTAGGGGGGTAGTGTAGACCTGGCCTAAGATATTCATTGGGAAATTAAAATTCAAGAATGTGGCCAAAATATTCGTTTGGTGTTTTTCAGCAAAAAGTTAGTTTTCTACAGAGAAAAAATCCCAATTTCCACCAGCTCCAAGTGGGAGGTAGGGAAGAAAGCTAGGAATGTCAGGGCTGCTGGGGAACTGTGCTAGTAGGGTGAAGAGTCCAGAGAGCTGGTTCCCTGTGCTATTGCTCCAGAACCCATGGGTGTTTTCTCCATAGAAGACACCTCCTCATCAATTATTGTGAGTGGACCACATCCACCCTGATTGAATTGACCCTGTCAACACTGGTTCTCTACTTGTAAGGTAACTCCCTTCTTGTCATGTGTCAGTATATTTATGCCTGCATCTGTAATTTTCACTCCATGCATCTGAAGAAGTGGGTTTTTTACCCACAAAAGCTTGTTGCCAAATAAATGTTAGTCTTTAAGGTGCCACTGGACTCCTCGTTGTTTTTGTGGATACAGACTAGCATGGCTACCCCCTGATACTTAAGGTCCTAAGTTGTGCAGCAACAGAGTGCTGCTGCAGTGTGCGTGCAATCATTCAGCCATCGCTATGGTTCATAAACTGGAGAAGGGGAGCCAAGCAGAGAAAGAAACAACTGTTTTACATGCAGTAGGAGGACGTTGCCAGGAGTGGGGCTTCATGCCTCAATATCTTTAAAGAGCTGCTCTTGGGACAGGCTCCAGCTACAAATAGCTCCACAGTCCCACTCTATTACTGCACAGCTTAGAATGTCTGCATGGTGGATACCTCCTCTTGCAAGTCACTCCCTGCTCTTTCAAAGGCACGGGCTTCAGGTTCTCCACCCATTTTCCCAGTACATGTTCCCTGCTTCCTCACCTCTCAATCACCCTCCCACTGTGCACCTAAAATGATGGATATGGTTAGAGATGACAATTTCCTGCAATGTCCTAGACAAACCTTACTGTATAACATTAAACCAAGCTGTATTGAATTAAGTTTAAATATTTTAGTAATTCATTGTATTAAAAATGCAAATGTTTACATATTATTGTGTAATATCTCCGGGGGGAGACATAGCTAGCATAAACCCTGGGAAGTGTTATGACCTTCAAAAGACTTTTGAAATTGTGTGCCAGGCAAGAATGAACACTTAAAGTTGAGTGAGTTTCCCATAAAGTCTCTAGGGAAGGGGTATGCAAATATACTCCCTCCACTTATGCAAGAACTCAGCCTTTTCAACCTTCGCCTTGAGAAGGGGACTTTTGTCTGCTGATCAGCTGTTACAAGAGGACAAGACCAGAGGCTCAAATTGTATAAAAGAGTGACTCCTAGATTCATAGTGTTGCTTGTCCCGAGCCAAGGCCATTATGAAGTTGTAACCACAGGAAAAACTCCTGTGTAGGGTTTAAAGGACTGACTCCTACCATAGCCCTTGCTGGAGTTAGGGTGATCTCTGGTAAGCTTACTAGCAGGTGTGGGTTCTTTTATTGTTTTAATGTTTGCTCTGTTATGCTTTCCTATTAAAAATAAGCAGCAGCTTAGGAAAAGCTGTGTGGTAACTTATAATTGTGGGCAACTATGTTGCTTAAAACCTTTAAAGAGAAAGCAAAGCAGGTCTACTTAGATGGTCTGACTTGCTGGGGAACTCTCAGTGTAGGCAGGGAATTGTGCAACCTGAAGAAACCCTGGCCAGGAGGGGGAGAGAGATGCACATCTCAATCCAAGAAAGGTGCAGGCTGAGGAGCCAGAAGTCTGAGAGTGGGTACCCTTGGTGGACCATAAAAAGGGACTAGAGGTGCAGTTGCCCTGACCTGTGGCAGGGTGTACAAGTAGAGGAGTTGGAATATGGCAATGATTTATTCATTGTGTCATATACATTATAAATCAATCTGAAATGTTATTCAATAACTTGGCAAAAAGATATGGGCAGTGGCACAGCTACATCATTCCACAGAGACCAGGGCCGGCTCTAGCTTTTTTGCTGCCCCAAGCAGCAAAAAAAAGCGCCGCCCCCCAGGCCCCCCGCCAAGCGCCGGGCCGTGCCGCCCCCCCCAACCGAGCGCTGCGCTGCCCCCCCCACCGAGTGCCGCCGGAACCCCCCCAGAGCGCCGCCCTCCCGAGCCGCCCCCCCGCCGAGCGCCGCGCACTGGAGCCCACCCCCCCCTGCGCCGAGCGCCGCCGGAACCCCCCCGAGTGCCGAGCCCCGCGATGCCCCCTGTCCCCGGAGCCCGCCCCTGCCCCCTGCCAAGCGCCGCCGGAACTCCCCTCCAGCGCCGCGCCCGTGCCGCACACCCCCCCCCCAAGTGCCGAGCCCCGCACTGCCCCCCAGCGCCGAACCCCGCGCTGCCGGAGCCCACCCCTGCCGAGTGCCGCCGGAACCCCCTTCTAGCGCCGCGCCCGCGCCGCCCCCTCGCCAAGCCCCGCGCAACCGGAGCCCGCCCCCCCAGCGCCACGCCGCCGGAGCGCCCCCCCGCTGCCGAATGCCGCGCCGCGCTCCCCCTGCCGCCCCTTACCAGGTGCCGCCCCTTACCAGGTGCCGCCCCAAGCATGTGCTTGGGTGCCTGGTGCCTAGAGCCGTCCCTGACAGAGACTATTACACAATATGAACAAATATACAGTAAACACTTTCAGTAATAAGGAGCAAAATGCTTTTGATTGAAAGAAAATCATATTACATTTTCATCGGATACTTTATCATATTCACTCAGAAAGACTGGATTAGTTTTGCAATTCATGCTGCACCACAAGCAACTATAAACTCTAAAACGAAATCCCTGTTGACAGAACATCAAATATTTATAAGCATCAAGAACGATTGAGCTGTTTCATGCAATATAAGTAGTACTTTGAGAGGGCAAATAAAAAAGAAAATCTTACCATCCATGTCCTTGTGTAGGATCATCCAGGAGCACTCGAATTATATATAACAAACAGCTTAATAACTTGAGAGAAAAATTGAACAATCGTATTCTGAGACCTGTTTGATAAAAGGAAAGAAAATACAAATTCAGTTTCTTCAGATTTTAATTCATGTTTAATGTAAAACTACTTAAAAGGAACAATATATGCCTTCAACTCAAGTCAGAGAACTTGTGATGACAAGTATTCAAATATTAATATTTGGAAGTTTCTATGGAATAGCTTTGTGTAGGGAATGTATGGTTATTGCCCAAATGTATAAAATATTAAACTATTTTAAAGTATTGATAAAGTGGCACAAAAGTCAGAAAATGTAAAAACTAATACCTGGGACAACTTTAACTCTACTCCTTTGTGTGTGTACACTGAACTGTACTGCATACAAGGTCTAAAATAATGCAACCAAACATAATGTAGTGTCTTCTACAAGCTCAGGCCCCAGGTAGGTAATAAGTTCCATGTGGGCAGATGCCCGCACGAGTGCAAAGCCTCCTTGAACTCAAAGGGGCTTGACATGAGCACAGCGTTTGCTGCTCTGAGGGTCCAACTGAAGCCAATGGAACCATTAACTCAATGGTCATTGAATCAGACTCTGAGCTCATTGCAGCATCAGGACCAAAGATATGCATGTGATCTTGTAATTAAAGAGAGTATAGCCTTAATTGTACAAGTGTAATGTTTTTTGCATTTAATACTTACATTAAAAAAAGTTACCAGTAATTATACTAATAGTCACTGTTGGCAAAGGCAAATGGGTAGAAAGCAATATGATTAGCAACCATTAGTAAACTGTACACTTGTAGACCGAGGCTCCAATCCTGAATTTGGATCCCCACAGTTGGACCCTTGTGCCCATGCTGAGTTCTGTTGACTGATGTGAGCTCACACGGATCTGATTGCAGGAGCAGGATATTAGTAAGCACCAGTCAACCATAGAATAACTAATGTCTGTCACTGTAAGCTAAGACACCAATTCTTCTAGCACTTATGCATGTGAATAGGCCCATTGTACTGAATAGAACCAGTCGTATGTTTGCCTTGTTAGGGCCCAATTATGTTTTTCCATACCTATATGTGTGCTTGTGAGTATACATACTTCTAAGAGAAGAGTGCAAAAGCTATTTATTGAGCATAACTCCCTGTCTCCCCTATCCCAGTGCTGCAGCCCCCATGCATTCCATCAACTTGTGCTTCTGGGGGAAGTTGCATTCAAACTGAACATTAAGTTAAAGTTTCTGAAAATCATTCCCCTCTTCCCGTCTTCAAAAAGTAGAATACTTAATTACAGAAAAATTCAGAACGTCTACTTTAACTATATCTTAGAATCTGTGTATGAGAGAGACAGAGAAAATAAGGATTTATAATGGAGCACTGTTTGCTACTTTAACGTGGAGATACATTCATATTATGAAGGTTAGATTAACCCCTTTTGGAACCTGGCGTTGGCAAACTGGGGGTTAAAACCCCATCCTGGGTTCCCAAGCAGTGAGAAGTCCTACAGCTGTGACCAGCAATTAGACTTGTCAACATTTATCTAGAGACTCCTTCTGTCTTATCAAATCTAATTAACAACAGACTCTTGATTTCCCCAGAGCAGGGAGAAGAGATAGAAAAGGAAAGAGGATATAACCAGAGGCTGAGAGGGCTGGGGTATGTGCGTATTCATTGCTGTGTTGTAAGCTTTACTTTTTTTCTTTTTGAACTGTTGCTGAAGGAAGAACTTCTTATCTGAACTAACCCTTTTGGGGAAATCTGCTTATGTAGGACAGCTACTATGCCAGCTGGGCTATTATAAGTAGGCAAGCAGGTGAGGTGAGAGAATAAAGGGCATTTTTGTATTGGCCTCATCTGTCTAGTCCTTCTGTTAATGAAATGAAAAGGTCTACAATCTGCAGTTTTGTGGTTTTATTTTAGCTCTGTAAATGTTAATCTCTGTGTGGAACACATCCTGTTTTCCCTACTGATAATATAGCAACTTTTAATCATTATTTGAAGTCATATTTTGGTTATAAAAGGTAACTAGAGTGCCTGACATTATCTGGGAAAACGTGGACAGTAGCAATGTAAACTCCCCCCATGCTGCTCTGCAATGCACCTCAAATGTGACCTAGAACCGCCCCCCCAGAAAGAGTTCAGTCCCCATACAAAGTAAGTCCTTGACTTCTCTGCAGAGACTACAGAGGTTCAGTTGCAATGTACATATGTGACATGTCCATCAAGTGAGACCATCCTGTCACCAAATAGGCCATCAAATCCTAATAAAATAATAATGCATTTCTGTTCTGCTAACCAGGGCTTAATTTGAACTAGTGATTTAAGCACCAAGACTGCAAACACGTTAGCATATCCTTAACTTTGAGCACATAAGGAGTACCTGCATGCTTAAAGATCAGCTCAGGCACCTTTGCAGAAGTCTGGCCTTAGAGTTCACAGTCTTATTGGCAAAAAGCAATCTTCTAAGCCTCCCATAAATCAACTCAGAAAATTATTGCTAACTGGGACATTT
Organism: Chrysemys picta bellii; assembly: GCF_011386835.1. Taxonomy (NCBI): domain Eukaryota; kingdom Metazoa; phylum Chordata; order Testudines; family Emydidae; genus Chrysemys; species Chrysemys picta. The sequence goes on along the minus strand of NC_088798.1, from coordinate 45,756,597 downwards.
GGTCATTGGTCTGTGTGACGGGTTGAATCAGAGAAACCCCCTGGGAGCTGCCACCTGATGTGCCAAGACTACTTCTGCCCCTGCTTTCCTGCCCTGGCAACTTAGGACTTCAGTGCCCTGCCTGGTTTGAGCCAGACCCGCTAGCCTGCTGCAAACCCAGACCCACGGTCTGAACCACGTCCCCTAACAGCTGTACGCTTAACTGAAAGCAGCTTACAGAAGTGTTCTTGTATTTAACACTCAGATGTCCAACTCCCAATGGGGTCTAAACCGAAATAAATCTGTTTTACCCTGTATAAAGCTTATACAGGGTAAACTCATAAATTGTTTGTTCTCTATAACACTGATAGAGAGAGATGCACAGCTGTTTGCACCCCCCCCCCAGGTGTTAGTGCATACTCTCAGTTAATTAATAAGTAAAAAATGATTTTATTAAATACAGAAAGTAGGATTTAAGTGGTTTCAAGTAGTAACAGACAGAACAAAGTGAATTACCAAGTAAAATAAAATAGAACACGCAAGTCTATGTCTAATAAACTTAATACAAATAACACCTCACCAGTTCCAGTAAGCTTCCTTTTACAGACTAGTCTCCTGCTACTCTGGGTCCAGCAATCACTCACACCCCCTCTAGTTATTGTCCTTTGTTCCAGTTTCTTTCAGGTATCTTTGGAGGTGGACAGGCTATCTCTTTAGCCAGCTGAAGACAAAATGGAGGGGTCGCCCACGGGCTTAAATGGACTTTCTCTTGTGCGTGGAGACCCCTTTCTCTCACCTATGCAAAGTCCAGCTCCAAGATGGAGTTCTGGAGTCACCTGGGCAAGCCACATGTCCATGCATGACTCAGTTTTTACAGGAAGAAGCCATTGCCCACATGGTATCTTGAATGTCTCCAGGAAGACTTCTTATGCGGATTGGAGCAATCCAAGATGCATTGTTCCTTAAGTGCTTCTTGATTGGGCACTTAACTTTGCGAATTCCTTTCTCCAGGAACTGACCAAATGCTCTACTAAGGTTATTTAGAAATCAAGCCAGTACACGGCCAATATTCATTACTTTGAATACAAAAATGATACATTCATACAAATAGGATTAATAGATTCAGTAGATCATAACCTTTACATAGATATGTTACATGCATATGTAGCACAGAACATAGTCCAGTTATGTCATATATATTCATAAGCATATTTCCATAAAGCCTTATGGGGGGCACCGTCACAGTCTGTATTGAGACCTTGGAGGTTTATTACAGAAAAAGCTCTTCTTTAATAAGGTTTTTTGATACTCCTTCTCATAAACAAATTAGGGAAATAAAACCTAAATGGAGCTACTATAAGGTGGGTGCATAACTGGTTGGAAAAGCGTTCCCAGAGAGTAGTTATATCAGTGTTTCTTAGTGAAGTTGGAAGGGCATATTGAGTGGGGTCCTGCAGGGATCATTTCTGGGTTGGGTTCTGTTTGATATTTTTATTAATGATTTAGATAATGGCATAGAAAGTACACTTATGAAGTTTGCACATGATATCAAGCTAGGAGAGGTTGCAAGTGTTTTGGTGGATAGGATTAAAATTCAAAATGATCTGAACAATCTGGAAAAATGGTCAGAAGTAAATAGGATGAAATTCAATAAGGAGAAATGCAAAGTACTCCACTTAGGAAGGAATAATCAGTTGTATGCATACAAAACAGGAAATGACTGCCTAGGGAGGAGTATTGTGGAAAGGGATCTGGGGGTCATATTGGATCACAAGCTAAATATGAGTGAACAGTGTAACACTGTTGCAAAAAAAAAGCAAACATCATTCTCGGATATACTAGCAGAAGTGTTGTAAGCAAGACATGAGAAGTAATTTTTCCGCTCTACTCCACTCTGATTTGGTCTCAACTGGAGTATTGTGTCCAGTTCTGGGCACCAGATTTCATGAAAGATGTGAACAAATTGGAGAACGTCCAGGGAAGAGCAACAAAAGTGATTAAAGATCTAGAAAACATGACCTATGAGGGCAAATTGAAAAAAAAATGGGTTTGTTTAGTCTGGAAAAGAGATGACTGAGAGAGGACATGATAACAGTTTTTCAATTACATAAAAAGTTGTTACAAAGAGGAGGGAGAAAAATTGTTCTCCTTAACCTCTGAGGATAGGACAAGAAGCAATGGGCTTAAATTGCAGTAGGGCAATTTAGGTTGGACATTGGGAAAAACTTCCTAACTGTCAGAGTGGTTAAGCACTGGAATAAATTGCCTAGGGATTTTTAAGAACAGGTTAGACAAATACTTGTCAGGGATGGTCTAGATAATACTTAGTCCTGCCTTGAGTGTAGGGGATGTTGGTATATGTAAGGCTTAAATACAGACCTGGGAAACAGCTGGTGTGCAGAGATGGTATTAGGGAGTAGAGGCACAGGCAGGCACCGCTTCTACGCTTAATAGATAAAGTGCAGGCACTGTTTCTGCATTTGATAGATAAAGTGCTACCCCTCTCCCTTCCCTTCTGCTTGTTAAGGATTGATAAGCATTGCAACTGCATAAGGAATGTGGGAATCTAAAGGATACTCTTTGTGTAAAGCAGTGTTATCTCCCCCTCCCTTCCTTTCCCAGCTCCCTAAACAAGCTCAAGGTCATGGCCCTTTCCTCCCTTCCCAGCAAATTGCTGATTAGGGGAATTTGTGGCTGCAATTATTGCAAAGAAATGTGTCTTCAAAGTAAAAATGTCTGTAGAATATGCTTAATGCTGTAAAGGGTAAACAGGGGCGGGAATAATTATATTCATTGTATGGGCGTTCATATTACTCAATAAGGGTTTTTGGGGTGTTGAAGTAAATGTAGGTAATTACATACTAACTTAGATAAAAAGAGTGTGCTGTAACTAACTCAGTGCTTACTCGACAATTGGGTCAAGGGGAACAAGTACCGCAATAAAGAAGCCCGTCTACTCAATCCGCCTCTGGGTCAGTCTGCTCTTTCTCTAACAGGTAGGGTGACCAGACATCAAATATGAAAAATCGGGACGGGGGTGAGGGTAATAGGAGCCTATATAAGAAAAAGACCCAAAAATCGGGACATCTGGTCACCCTACTAACAGGGGACTTGACTAGAAGACCATTATGGCAATTATTTTAAGAAATATCCTTCATACTGCAACTAAGATGGTATTTTCCCTCAAAAGTGTAGTATATCACACAGAAAATTCTAGTAGGTGTCATAAATCTAAATGACATGAAATGGTTTGGAGAATTGGACTTACTTTCATTGGAAAAGAAAAGGTTTTGAGATAACGCCAATAGAAGCTTTAAATATTGCAAAAGCGACTTAATAGTGATAGCATGGCAATTGAGTCCATAGAAGTAAACAAGCACTAGCAAAGGAAAAGCACCCCAGAATCCTGAGGGCACTGAATCTGAGTAGTGATGCTGCTATATTCTCTTTCTAATTGTAGTTCATTACAAAACTAATGCATGGAACAACAACAAAAAAACCTAATGCCTGCAAAAAAAAATAAAACATCACTAATAACTTCTGCACATGTCATGAAGAGCTGCTTTCCCTTGATATATTGGATTTATTTGTGACAAACAATGACTTGAAAAAGTAGTCTTGCTATACAAATCATCTGGGCTGCTAACCAGATTCCCATTGCTACTTGGTTGTTATCAGAAGCATCTCCCTATTCTGCCTCTGTTTAATTCCTGTATTTCTAGAAATTTTCATTTGATCAGAACTGAGACTCTTTGGTGGGTTCTGCTAAGGAAGGACTCAGAGTCCAAAAAATAAGAAGCTTATTTTAGATTAACTCTATTCTTGGTAGAAAACAGCAAGACTTTGCGCTGGTGAAGCGTAGGAGTTTACATGGACTTGTTTGTCTGCAGCACTCAAATTCTGGCAAGAGACCTGTATGGACAGAGTGGAAAATGTGTCGGTGGGAAAACATGAAATCACTACACAGAGCTGTCAGCTCCACTGTCTCTGGAACAACACAGGCTGCAGGGTTCACTGGCATGCAAAGTGGAGGAAGCACACCAGGGCACAAGCCCTTTGTCATCCTCCACTCCACTAAGGAGCATGGAGTTGGCTATTGCAGTGAGGGATAGAGCACAGCTAAGACTCTCAGACATATGATTATTTAAATTGTATCTCTTATGCAGCGTTTTCCTGCAGGGTTTCTATGAAGCCTGGGGTGGAACTTATTCTTTTATGGCAATCCCACAAGGGATAACAATGCCACTTGTACTCTTCCTGGAAGTGAATCTTCTCCCTGGCATGCAACTGACCACAGAGTCAGGGGCTGTTCTTTACTAACACCTGAGCTGGTAACTCTACTTGTTTAATCCAGTGTTTCTCCATTCCAAGATCTAAAATGTGTTACTTCTCTCCTCTGTCCTTTTCTAGTAGTCATTAACAATTGTTTAGTCTAACCATTTTCTTGTGTATTTTGGGGTGTCATAGTGTTTGAATACCCACTCTAAAACTACTGTTTTTGGAATTCTTCATGTATAAGATTAACTGGTTCCTTGTCTGACTTTCTCTTTTGATAGATCCAGTTTTGTGAGAAAGTGTTGTATGTGTGACCAATAAGTATTGCTCCCAGTACTTGGAAGTTTATCTGTTTCAAGACACTTGAGTGATAGGCTTATCTAGGGAATATTTACCAAATTATAGACTATCCCAGAGTTCATTTGGTATAGTTAGGTATTTGAGTCTCCCCTCTTGTTGATGCTATTGACTGCTGTCAGAGGGCCTCGTTCTCCAATGCTTTGCACTTTGAATAGTCAAGCACATTGTTATTATTTTTTATTATCATAGCACCCACAACCTCTAGTCATGGACCAGGACCCCATTGTGCTAAGTACTGTACAAACACAGAGCAAAAAGACGGTCATCTGTTCAAAGTGGGTGTGAAACACTACTCTTCTCATTGATTACAATTTTACACTCTTTGCACATGTCTAAATGGCTAGCCGATGTTAAGGCAGTAAAGGATTAGGCCCAGATTTGTTTCTCTATGTCCAGGAGTTTCTAGTTAAAACATATTTTTCTAGTCCTAAATGTCTTAGCTGAATTATTTTTAATCTCTTTTCTCTATGTGAAATGGGTTACTAGTTTTCATTCTTTCCATTCCTTCAAACATCACTGTAAATCCACTATTCTTAATTTCTTTTTGCTGGTTAACTTTTTTTTATTTCTATTTTAAATGCTGTCAGCACCTCAGTATGCTTTGTCTGACTGGATTTCAGTTCTTTTTTTCCCATTCCTAAACAGATTGTCAAGTAGCACGTGTTTGCACAAAATGTCTTTATCTATGCTATTTTGACACTGGTGTCTGACATTTATGTTCAGCAACATCAATCATCCACTGTTTTATCCAGTTATTCATTGTTTTGCGGTGATGTGATTATGATTTCATTGTCTCCGTAACCATGGTATCACTCTTTGGTTTAAAACAAACAAACAAAAATTGATAACTGTGGTCCACAATCTATTTATTTCATTAAACTACATAAATGAATAAAATGTTGTTGTTACCTAAGAAAGGCACAAGTAAATGAGTGTTGAGATTGAGAAAAAGTGTTTGTGTATAGACTACCACATTGTCCTGCATTGGTATTGCTTGTGACCCAGGTTTGGAAGGATCAAATGATAACTTGACAGAATTTGTAATGCTCCAAAGACATTTTGGAGACCGTAGGCCAGATTCTAAATAGGGTAAAATAACTTAAATGGTGTTATACCAATTTATTGCAGCAGAATAAGGATCAGGCCTTATTCATTTAGCATTGTCTTTAAGTATTCCTTTAAACTTTCATTTGTATCTGCATAATTTTTCCATCCCAATTGCATGAATTGGAGGAAGGGGTTAATTAGTTTGGAGTATGGCTGTTGTGATAGGTTTGGTGTGAGCTTTCCCATAACTCTCTTTTCTGTTTTTAAGTGTAGCCATTTCCAGGGCAGGTGGCCTCAGGTCTTATTTCAAAACGTAGCATTAATAAGCTTCCCGGATGTGGGTATTTCATTTTCTCCCACCCCCCACTGAATTGAAGCTTCATCTATTTTTTCTCTCTCTGAGACTTGTTCTAGGGTGTGATCTTATACTGATTCATCTTGCCAGGTACAAGCAAGTCACAGCAACGTGTCATCACTTCTCTGTCATTATATAGCTGGCTGGCACTCTATGCCGTATTTACTGTAAACCCTGCATGCATTTTCTATGTTGAAATATTGATAACTAAATTTTGGAGCTGTGTGAAATATTATGATTTTATTTTTGTCAATTTGCAGAAATATTTGACAAATTGGAGCAACTCTGAAATTGTTGACACATCATGCCATGTGTACTGTATATCATTTGGATTAGGGTAACTGAGTATTGTGTAGAAATGCTTAAAATTTAGAGCTGTATTTGTTGGTCACATAAAACACACAGAATTAATCAGGGAACCACAACTAGCTAAACCTACTCCATTAAGTCTTAAAAATTAGAAGCAGCTACTCAGAGGGAAAAGATGTATTTTGAGCCGTTCAGAAAACAGCATCTGTGATGACCCTTGCTGTAGTGTATGACAAGAGTGTTCTGTGTTCCCACTGAAATCTACCCAAAACTCATGGTGGGGCAGGGGGGCAGTAGCCATCCTTGGCAGCTCCCTGAAACACCAAATGGGACAGCAATTGTGCCACCAGAACTGTTAGAATGAGTAGCAGGATATTGGTCTTCCCCACCAAAATACATCAGTACAAGTGATTGGGGTTTTCTGGGTTTCTGCCATAGGGCTGTTTCATTGGGGAGGGTTTGGATAAAAACAGACCCCCGCATGTCTTGGTAAGAGAGTTTAGCTAATCATATTAACTCTTGTACTTTTTGTGGTTTCCATATCACTGGACAGATAACTTTGTTGTGAGGAGACCTGTTTCCTGGGTGTGTTTACAATAAACTTTTAATACTGGAAATTGCATTTTAAAAAAATCATTAGTTATAGTGTACAGCTCATAAGAACCCAGTAATGCTTTGAATATGCTATGGGATCTTGAATAGGATTGCTCAGACTTGCTTCCCTGATTCCAACTACTTTAATTTACAATTTAAAGGCAATGTCATTTTAACTAGCTCTCTTTGTGGAAGCCTTCCTGCAAATCTGTGGACTGTAGGGGAAGAAAAGGAAGAGGTCCATGACTAGGACTCCTACATTCTATGGTAATACAAATAAAGTGCTGCCACTCATCCCCTTTATATTCAATAGAGCGGTATTTAGGGCACTCACCTGGCTAGATCTGAGTCCCTGCTCTAGAGCAGAAACTTGAACACAGATCTTTTCCAACACCCTGCCAGGTGAATATCCTAACTACCAGCCTATTGGGTACTCTGGGGTGGGTCTGTGTCTCTCTCCTGTTGAAGCTTTTCCATGTTGTATAAAATTACTTGAAAAGTCATTGGTGCAGGAACTGGAATCTAGGTGTCCCCTGCCCTCTCCCCACTGAGTGCTCTAACTACTGGACTATAGAGTCAGTCACACTGTAGTCCAATGGATAGTTAGGTATCTTATACAAAGGGGAACAGTTTCAACAGGACCAATTCCTACCCCAGAATATAGCCCAGTGGTTAGGACACTCAACTGGGAGGGAAGGGAGACCTGCAGTCAAGTTCCTGCTCCAGAGTGGCTATTCAATGGCCTAACCACTGCTCTTTGTTTGGTGAATGATGTCTGAATCCCCTGGTCAAAGTAAAAAGTTTTTTTTCATTTTCGGCTATTTTGATAATGTCAAAATGAACCAATTCAACATTTCCAAAATTATTTTTGTTTCAACCAAAACAACTTGCCAAAATCAACAGGAATTCAGTCGATGTTTCAGTCGATCCAAATGTGTTTATTTTTGCAATTATATATATATTTAGAATTTCCTTCCCGTTCTAATGAGTGGGAAAATAAATGACTAAGGGAGCAATTGAAGAGCCAGGTTCATAGGTGTCTAACAATATTAATTATGTGGAAATATAGTGATGCATTAACATGAGAATAGGCATCAGTGTAATCAAACATGCAAGCAGGAGCTTGCGAGCAGGACAACTGAAACAAAGAAATGGGGGGGCAGGCGGTGAGGGGAATGGAGGATTAATATAATCCAATAAATCCCCTATCAATAGCACTTTAAATATGTCAATCTATCATTATCACAATAGCGTACAGGCAAAGCAATTCCTTCTTTGCAACATGCCCAGAGACTAGTTAACATACAATCAAGGGAGTATAGGAGATTGTGTTACATACATATAACCCCTTCTTATATAAAAAGGACTACATACACACGGAACAAAGAAACATTCTCTATTGTCCTAAGTGAGCCCAGTTTCCTGGATCCCTACTCTTAGTGTAGTCCAAAAAGGGCTATTACATTTCAAAAATGCAAGTTCCACTCTCAACATGTCAATTTTTTCATAACAACTATATTCCCAATTTTCTGGAACCAGATGCTTATTTTAATTGGTATGTAGACTTCCAATTAGCTGCCAGAAACATAAATTTGGTAGGTGTCAGGATAATGAAAACTATGTCTTGATCTGTGAATTGAATTCCAAATAGGTTAATTTGCCCGTACTCAAAAGGCTATGTACATAACTGGTAAGTATGCCACGTCCACCAAATATGTAGGAATGTTTCTGCAGCATTGCTACACAAGCAAAAAAACAGATAGTTTTGCAAGGCCGGCTCTAACTTTTTTTCTGCCCCAAGCCGAAAAAAAAAAAGAGCACCGCCCGGCCGTAACACCACCCCAACCCCGAGCGCCACGCCGCCCAGCCAAAACATCCCCCCGAGCGCCGCGCCGCCGAAACACCCCCCCCTGAGCGCCATGCTGCCGACCCCCCCCCAAGCACCGCGCCACGCCACCCCACCGAAACAAAAACAACCCACCCCCCCGAGCGCCGCCCAGCCGAACCAAAAACAACAACAACAAAACCCTTGAGAGCCACCCTGCCGAACCAAAACAAAAAACCCTGAGTGCCCCCCGCAACCCCAAGATTGGCCGCCCCTTACAAGGTGCCACCCCAAGCACGTGCTTGGTCGGCTGGTGCCTGGAGCCGGCCCTGTCGTTTTGACATGAGCTGTGTGCATTAGAGAAGCTTACACTGACTTAAATTTGTGCTGAGAAGATTTTACAGATTTAAAAGCAACACTGAAGATTGATTGAGATGTGGATGTTGAAATCACTGCTTCAAGGCTGTAGGTTCAGAATATATTTCTGCTATACAGAAATCTCCACTGTTTTGATTAATCTGAGTGCAAATATAGTCTTACATATATATTCAATACCATTTTTATTCACTGACTCAAGGTATACAGAAGCGTTACTGTCTATTTTGCATTGTAACATGATTGTTCTGAAGTACTTTAAGAATTTTTCATACAATACTTCTTGTTGGGATGTTTGTACTCTGACCTAACCATGGGCCTTATTCATGTTGAATAGTAATTTACACCATGAGTATTCCCACTTTAGTCAAGTAGAGCTCTATTGAGTGTGAGTAAGAGTATCAAGGGGGGGGGGGGGGGGGAAGAAAATCCATACACTTCTATTTGTTGCTCAAAGAGGGATTTAGACATCCAAGTCTGAAGTCTTTAGGTCTCTTTTGCTTGTTCTACTTCAGAGCTGCACTGATCACAACAGTATTCCTAAAATGGAGTCTGAGTTCACACATGCTGAATTTGCTCCATTTACTGATAATTTTCAGTTTTGATTTCAATGGAATTTGGAATTCCTATTCACTCTTGAAAATCCCACTAGGTGCTTATCTGCATCACTACCTGTCTAAATACCTTTTTAAAATCTTGGTATCTTGCTGTTAATTGATGTATCTCGTTAGACTGACCTAACACTTGGTAAAGCACCCCCATCCTTTCGTGTATTTATACCTGCTCCTGTAGTTTTTTACTTCATACATCTGATGAAGTGGGTTCTAGCCCACGAAAGCTTATGCCCAAATAAATTTGTTATTCTCTAAGGTACCACAAGGACTCCTCGATTTTTTTGCTGATACAGACTAACATGGCTACCACTGAAAGCTTTTAAAAATCTGTTTGCAGTGGTGGTGTAGCAGTGTTGGTCCCAGGATATTAGAGAGACAAAGTGGATGACCACTTTGGACCAACTTCTGTTGATGAAAGAGACAAGCTTTTGAGCTACACTGAGCTCTTCTCCAGGTCTGGGAAAGGTACTCAGAATGTCACAGCTAAATATAAAGTGGAACAGATTGTTTAGCATGAGGATGCTAACACATATTCTAAGGGACCACTTCATTTTAAATGTGTCTGTTATGCTAAACAATCTGTTCCACCTTGTATTTTGCTGTGACTCTCTGAGCTCTTCAAGTCTTGGAAAATTACTCAGTGTAGCTTGAACGCTTGTCTCTTTCACCAACAGAAGTTAGTCCAATAAAAAGTTATTACCTCAACCACCTTGTCTCTCTCTTTAAAAATCTGTCCACTTACCCCTTCTTCGTATAATGCAAGGGTGAAAATAATCTTTTATCTGCACCAAGCCCTGCACCCACCTGAACTGTACTTAAGTACTTAGGGTAAAATCCATTCCCCCACCTGCATAAAGCGACTGTAATCTGGCTCTATATGGGTAGAGGGCAAAAGGTAGTAACATCAACAATGCTAACACATGAGGCCAGAGTGTGTAGTTGCCTTCCTCACAGTTAAGGGATACACATCAGATTTTATTTCATTCAGGCTGTTGCATGGGGTTTGGGAATGACTGGATGAATATAAAGGTAAATGTCATAGCCCCTGCCCATTGTGGCTTTCTGTGATGGCCTAAGCAGGTCTGGTTGGAGACTCTTTCCACAACATGTATGGACTGCATCTCACGTAGATCTTCTGGCCACAGTTTCCTCCTGCAATTAGGGTGACCAGATAGCAAGTGTGAAAAATCAGGGTGGGGAATAATAGGTGCCTATATAAGAAAAAGCCCTGAATATTGGGACTGCCCCAATAAAATCAGGACATCTGGTCACCCTACCTGCAATCATCCTAGGTAGTGGGGGGAATCTTGCACTGGCCCTCCATCTCCTGGTTGAATTTGAGCTTTCATACAGGCTGTAAATAAGTTATGGATACAGCATAATGGAAGCGCTTTGCATGGGGTGAATTTCTCCCCAGTGCATATTTGGTGTTAGTTAATTTTAAAAGCAGGAAAAAGATCACGGTTAGTTTTAAATATGACAATCTGAGTGAAAAATTATCTAGGCCCCATTCAGCAAAGCAGTTAATGTACTTTGGTGAATGTGGATAGCCAGCTGAATCAGGGCTAAAGGAAAAAAGATTACAAGGCAACTAAAATTTGTTTGTATCTGAAATACCATGTTCAGAAATGCCTTAAAAGCCGGGATGACCTTTCAGCTGGTCACCTTTCTAAATTATTTTTGCAACCTTGATAGAGTTTGAAATTAATTTAAGAGGATTTTGATAAAATAAAACAGGTTGGAAGCCCACATGCCTCTGGAACTTTTCTTCTCATTTAGAAAGCTATGTGATGACCCATCCAAATACACTGACATGTCAGATCCATGGAAACTAGTCCATCTGAAGACATTGCAAAAATAAAACCCAGTCAATAAATAGTTGTCCCCAACAAAATGAAAAAGAAAAAAAAACACTCAATTGCTAATGTCTTTTGAGAATTCATTATGGAAATTCTGTTAAAAACAGAATCTGCTAATCTCCTATGGATGAAATCTTGGCCCAATTGAAGTCAGTGGAACTCCTGATATTGACTCTAATGGGACACAGATTTCATCTCCTATATTTAACAAATGCATGTAACAGAAATTAATCAAAACTGCTTACTTGATCTTTGGTTTTTGATGAAAAATAGCTTCAGTCTCTCTTTAAATGTATTTTCATTCATATAAAATTCAACTTGTACCCTGAAACAGAAAATAGAGTATTAGAATTAAACAGTCAATCTATTAAATGATTATATATGTACATTTGCACCACAAAATATCAGCATTTTCATGTGATTCCTCTTAACATCTCTTCTTAGCATAAAATTAGAGGAACATATTAAGAATTTTAATTAAAATGCACATTTAAGCACTTGGAACATATTGATTAGCATAATTTGAAGTTAAATGCTAAAAGGACCTTATGTCATCTCATCTATCCTCTGTAAATGCAGGATTTGTTCCCTACACTACTCAGCATAGTGTTTGGCCTGTTAGTGCTTTTAAAATCATAAGCACTAGAGTTTAATACTTCCCTTGAAAGACTATTCTGCAGTCTGAAAAATCTCTGTCAGGAAGTCTTCCCTAATATTTAATATAAACTTCTTTTTTTCTTAGTTTAATTCTATTACTGCTTTCAATAATTCCTTCTCATTTCTTTCTCGGTCTTTACATCTTTCAATTATCTTATAGGGGGTACCTCATCCCCACCCTGTCCCCTCTAAACCATGGTTTGAGCTGCTTACAGAGTCCTTCCCCTGTTTGTGGCACTCAAGGGATTTTTTAAAAAAGGCCCTTTTCCCTCTCCTTCCCCTGGGAGAGGGAGAATCAGAGTAAAAGTAAAAGGCAAAGGTGGTCAGTCTCTTAGGCAGTCTTTCGGTTTCTCCTTTGGGGTTTGGCTTATCTGCAGGTATTCTGTCCTTAATCAGGGGTAGGGTCTGCCTCCAGCCCCTCCTTTTGGACACCCCTGCTTTATATCTGGTTCATGCAGTCTCAGGGGCTGCAAGTTCTACAGTTGTCTTCCTCTTGCTGGTCTGTCTACGTGGCCAGTGGTCTCTCAGGTATAGCAATTTTCTCCCTAGTCACCACCACTTCCTATGGAAGGCTTTCCCTTTTTAAGCTTCCTCCCTCCAGGCAGATCAAGTCTCACAGGTGTATATTTAGTGCTGGCTGAGCCCAGAAGGGCTCATATGCTGCCGCCTCTCTGAGACTGAGGAAATTACCCCTCACAACCTCACCCCTGCAGTCTTGGCATAGGTAATCTCCATCTCTGATTTTCCAGGAAAAGAAACTGGCATTAACATGGTCCTTTCCTGTCTGGAGTTGCACTCTGAAACTATGGGGTTGTAGCACCAGGTACCATCGCATTATACATGGATTCACGTCTTTCATGGTATGGAGCCAATAGAAGGGATCATGATCTGTGATCAAGGAGAAGGGGCTACCTAGCAGGTAATACCTAAGAGAATCTGTGACCCATTTGATCCCTAGTGCCTCCTTTTCAGTAATTGTGTAGGCCTTTTCTCTAAGGAATACCTTCCTAGTCAAGTATATGATTGGGTGGTGGCCTTCTTCAGTGTCTTCTGAGAGCAAGGCACTTAGGCAGACATGTGAGGCATCTATGTGCAGTATGAATTCACAAGAAAAATCAGGGCCGAAGGGCACAAGTGCCCGGCATAGTTGTGCTTTCAGTTCATTAAAAGCTTCCTCCCTGTTCCAATCCCACCACATCTTCCTTGGGTGGTTTACCTTTAATTAGGTCTTTAAGGCAGGCTGAGATTGAGGTAAAACTGAGGATAAACCTCCAGTAATAAATTGCCAGGCTGATAAAATACCTCATTTGCCTCTTCTTCCAGGGAATTGGGCATGGTATTAGGGTCTGTGCCTTGTCAATCACTAGTTTCATGAGGCTGCACCCTACGTGGTACCCCAAATTGGGTACCTCAGTCATGGCTAGTTACATGTTGTGGGGCTGGTCCTAAGAACCGCGTCAGCATTCTGATGGTGCCACCTTTTTAGTAACCCTGGGGAAAGCATGCCAGTTGCTTAGTTGGGGGACTAGGGAGAGATTACATTGCTTTTTAATAACGAAGTGCTTATCTTCATTTCTGCTCTTACATTTTTAACAGGAGACATTTATTACTTGGTTCCTGTTATGCAAAATATACAATCTTCAGTGAGTTTTTTCAGGTAAGTAAATAAAGCAACATAAGCTATTAGATGAGGTACTTCCATTTAAAAAGGAACACTTGTTACTGATCTCGTGACATGGTTTAAACTAATCTCACATCTTTTTGGAAAGAAAATTACAGTAGTCACTTACCATGAAACAATACATGCTAAAAGTAAGCAGTGATATAATAATGAGGAAAGAGAATGTGGAGGTTAATCACTTTCCTATCAACTGGCATTGAGTCTCTCTGATAGCCTGCCAGCAGCTGTCTACTTCTCCTTTCCTTTCCTTAGCAACCACTGCTTACAAGCAGATTGGGATTCCACAGTGTGGTGGTTTCCATGGCAAAATGATTACAAATGCAGCTCACTTGTACATTCTACTCCCTCTTTTTTTAACTGAAGTGAAAACTACAAGTGAGTTCTACATATGCATAAGCTGTAGTAAATTTAATAGCCAGAAAGATAGATAGATAGATAGAGATATTATACTTATACAATGCATCTAATACTCTGTTAACTTTGATTTAAGCCTACAGCAGAAAGAACAGTAGCACAGACTTCCAGAGAGAGAGAGCCTTTGGTCTGGCATTAACTAGATTATATAAAATAATTTTAAGTCAGAATAAATGGTTTGGGGAGAAGCCCATTTGTGTCATTTAGGGCAGAAACATTAGGGTGGAGTTTCATCCTTAGCTCTGCATTCCTTGTCTCTTCAGAATCTGAGGAGAGAACTGTCTGCTTAAATTTGTGTGCCATTCTTCTTATCTCATATTAAGAGATACTAATATTACATGTTAGTGCTTAATATATCACTTTAATTCTGAGAAGTACAACTGGAGAATGAATGGCTGGAGGTAAGGAACGTGAGCAACCATCTACAATATTGAAACACTTAATATTAGAGAGAGGATCTACAGCTTTAGTCCATGCCCATTACAATCACTACAGTCTCTCCTGAGTTTACTCTTTCTTGCCTGGTATTATCTGCTCTAGTTAACATAGATCAGATGGTAAATACCTGCCATAAGAAATACATACTTTTCTGGAAGAGCACATCAGAAAACAAGAATGACCCAGTCTTGCAATTCATGCTGGCATATTGTTCTACACTATCAAAGGAAGTATAGCACCTTCTAAATCACCAACAGAACTTTTTTAGCACCTGGCTTTTCTCTAGAAATTTTCCATTCAAGCACTGGTCAGACTGAACCTGCTTAGCATAAGAAGCCTGATTATTACAGGAGCCATTGCTATTCATTTTATGGCTGTTTGTCTTTTTAAAATGAGAATCAAATCGCTTAGTTAATATTTTTTTTCTTTGACATAGTGCATAATGGAGTTTATTGTAGATGTTAATAGGCTCAGATTATTAAGTATAGTTGCTAAGGGAGTTTTAAATGAATGAGTGAGGCTCATATGGTGCATTTTTGTAAATCCTGCACATTTATATAGCAGTAGAACATTTTTCTAAGACTTGGTTGTGCCTGGTGGTCTGATTTTATCAAAAATGAATGTATTCAGACCAAATGGTGATAACATAATGTGTACACACAACTTGTAAACCTACTGACCTCTGGAATGTATCTTCTTCTTCGAGTGCTTGCTCATATCCATTCCATTAGGTGTGTGCGCGCCGCGTGCACGATCGTCGGAAGATTTTCTACCCTAGCAACACCGGCGGGTCGGCTGTGGAGCCCCCTAGAGTGGCGCCTTCATGGCGCTGAATATATACCCCAGCCGACCCGGCGCCCCCTCAGTTCCTTCTTACCGCCCCTGACGGTCGTTGGAACTGTGGAGCGCTGCTTAGCTGTTCTCCACTCTCCCTAGCTTAGTTAGTCATCGCAGTTATAGTTATAGTTATAGTTATAGTGTTATAGTTAAATAGTTAAATAGTTTTAAAAGTTGTTCTAGTTGTTATTGTAGTTCAGGGGATTAAGGGGGTCGTCTCCCCCTTTCTCCCCCGGCCGCGGGGCCAGGCTCATGCCCAACGCTCCCGGCTTCAAGCAGTGCGCCTCCTGCGCTAAGCCTATGCCCACGAGCGACCCGCACGACTCCTGTCTGAAGTGCCTGGGAGAGTCCCATCAAACAGATAAGTGCAAGATCTGTAAGGCCTTCAGACCAAGGACCAAGAAGGAGCGGGACTTTCGGCTCCGGCAACTCCTGATGGAGGCGGCACTTAGTCCGGACGCTCCATCTACAAGCCAGGCCCCGGCACCTAGCGCCTCGGTGCGCAGTGCCCCGGCGGCACCGGCCATGCCGACCACGCGAGTGGCGTCGGACAAGCCTCCCCGGCACCGGACCTCGTCGGCACCGCAAGCACAGCAAGTGCCTCGGCGCCGGTCATTATCCCCAGGGCATAAAAAAGCCCATAAGACGGGGACCTCCGTGCCGAAGACGCCGGCTCCCCCAGTGCCGGGGGTAGAGCCGCGTCCGCCGGTGGAGCACCGGAAACAGGTGCCTCCAGCACCGTCGACTCCGGCGCCGAGGCCGTTGAGTCCGGTGCAGATAGCGTCTCCACCGAGGCCGGCGGTGATACAGTGCCTCCCGTCGACTCCAGAGACCTTCGCGGCGGCGAGAGACTTAATAGCTCTCACGGAGCCGGCACCGCCCCAACCACCGGCACCGACGGCACCGTTGACTCGCCCGGTCCAGTCGAGGGGGAAACCTGCCTTGATGCGCCCTCCATCGCAAGGGCTGGAACCTCGGCACCGATCCAGGTCCCGAAGCAGGTCCCCACGCCGCTCGCAGTCCCGGCGCCGAATATCACCTCGGCACCGGTCGTACTCGCGGCCAAGATCTTCGTCGCGGCACCGCTCTACGTCTCGGCACCGCTATGATCGTCGGCACCGATCAACGTCGAGACGTAGTTCTCGGCACCGCTACGGTCGACGCTCGACGTCGAGAGGCCGCTCCCGGCACCGGGCATACTCCAGGTCCTCGTCGCGGTCCAGATCCGACTTCCGGCACCGACGAGGTCATCGGCACCGGTCGCGGTCCCGGCACCGATCGCCGGCACCGCGTAGAGATAGATCATCTCCGGACCGGCACCGTGCGGCACCGCAGCCCACGGGAATCGTCTCGACGCTCTCGGCACCGCCGTGGCCATCGAGATCGGTGTCTCGCTCCTCGGAGGACCTCTCGAGATCGGCATACCCCCCTCAGGGGCAAGCCGAGGAACAGGACTTGGGCCATTGGCAGGACATAACAGAGGACCATTCTCATGGCCCATCTCACTGGTCGTTTTGGACCCCGTGGGCGTACCATCAGGCGCAAGGGGCTCCAATTGCTTCGACCTCTCACTCCGGTCACTCCGCCAAAAGGGCCCCGGAGTCCACCATCTCTCGGCCTCCGCCAGGGGGCATGGAGGCTTCTGTGTCCGCACCACCTGACGCCCTGGACCCAAGCACAGGTGATGCTCCGGCCCAGGAGCAGGGAGACCAGGACCATCCCTTGGATCCCGTTCCACCGGAGGCATCTTCCTCTTCCTCTCTGGATGAGGCAGTGGCGGGCACATCGTGCACAGGTCCACCTCCAATAGATCTTCGGGCTCACCAGGATCTTCTGCGTAGGATGGCCCGTAATATGGACCTGCAGGCGGAGGAGATAGTGGAGGTGCACGACCCGATCGTGAATATCCTCGGAGCGGATGCCCCATCGAGGGTGGCGTTACCCCTGATCCGCACGATACAAGCCAATGCATCTACGATATGGCAGACTCCTGCCTCTATCCCACCCACAGCGAGAGGGGTGGAAAGGAAATACTTCGTCCCGTCTAAAGACTACGGGTACTTGTATACCCACCCCCAGCCGTGTTCACTGGTGGTGGCATCAGTGAACGCAAGGGAGCGCCACGGCCAGCAGGCCGCAGCGCCCAAATCAAAGGAGGCTAAGCGCCTCGATTTATTCGGCCGTAAAGTTTACTCAGCCGGGGGGCTGCAACTTAGAGCGGCTAACCAGCAGGCGCTCTTGAGCCGCTATAGCTTTAACTCCTGGAACTCTATGGGGAAGTTCAAGGAGTTGGTTCCCCAAGAGTCCAGGGAGGAGTTTGGAGCCCTGGTAGAGGAGGGTAAGAAGGTGGCTCGGACCTCCTTACAGGCCTCCTTAGACATAGCGGACTCTGCTGCGAGAACCCTGGCCTCAGGTATCGCTATGCGGAGGATCTCCTGGCTCCAGGTTTCGGGTCTGCCTCAGGAACTGCAGCAAACCCTGCAGGATCTACCCTTCGAAGGACAAGGGTTGTTTTCAGAAAAGACGGACTCTCGCCTGCAGAGCCTCAAGGACTCCAGGACGATCATGCGTTCCTTGGGGATGCATGTTGTGGGCCCTCAGCGCAGGCCATTTAGACCGCAGCCTCAGCGCTTCTACCCCCCCCCCGCCTCGTCAGAGACAGGACTCGGCCCGGAGGCGAGGGCGAGGTGGTAGAAGAAGGTGGACCGGCCCTCAACCCGGTCAGAACCAGGGGCCACCTAGACCACCTTCAGGCCCCAGGCAGAACTTTTGAAGGTGCGGTCGAGGACGGCGCCCCAGTCATCCCCCAGGATCCAGCCCCCTCCTTTCGGGATCGCCTTTCCCATTTCCACCATGCCTGGTCCCTTATAACCTCGGACCGTTGGGTCCTTCGCACGGTGGACAGGGGATATGCTATCCAGTTTTCTTCAATCCCCCCCTCCTCCCCCCCTTCCCCGTCCCTCTTCAGGGACCCTTCTCACGAGCAACTTCTTATACAGGAAGTTTCCACGCTCCTTGCTATGGGGGCCATAGAGGAGGTTCCAGTGGAGTTAAGGGGCAGGGGATTCTATTCCCGTTACTTCCTCATTCCCAAGTCCAAAGGAAGTCTGCGACCTATCTTGGACTTGCGCGGACTCAACAAATTCGTAGTAAAGTTGAAGTTCCGCATGGTCTCTCTGGGGGCCATTATCCCTTCCCTCGATCCTGGAGACTGGTTCGCCGCCCTCGACATGAAAGACGCATACTTTCACATTGCAATTTACCCGCCTCACAGACGCTTCCTGCGATTCGTGGTAAGCAGGGTGCACTACCAATTTGCAGTCCTTCCCTTCGGCCTATCCTCGGCCCCAAGAGTGTTCACGAAATGTATGGCTGTCGTGGCAGCGTACCTTCGTCGGCAAGGGATACAGGTGTTCCCGTACCTAGACGACTGGCTGGTACGCGGTCGCACCAAAGAGCAAGTTCGAGCTCACGTCCACATAATAGTGCACACATTCAACAAGTTGGGCATCCTACTCAACAAGGACAAATCCACTCTAGAACCTACCCAGAGAATAGAATTCATCGGCGCAGTTCTAGACTCCAGACGTGCACAAGCCATCCTGCCAGACAATCGCTTTTGCACCATCACGAGCCTCATTCAAGGACTCAAGGCCTTCCCAACTACCACGGTGAGGTCGTGCCTTACCCTACTAGGTCACATGGCTTCCTGCATGTATGTAACCAGGCATGCCAGACTTCGGCTTCGCCCACTCCAGACCTGGGTGTCATCAATATACCGCCCACATCGGGACAGCCTGAACATGGTGGTCACGGTCCCGAACTCGGTCCTGACCTCCCTCACCTGGTGGCTAGATCACAGTGTGGTTTGCGAGGGGATGCCGTTTCACGCCCTACAACCCTCTCTGCACCTGGTCACAGATGCTTCATCTCTGGGTTGGGGCGCCCATCTCAACGAGCACCATACCCAGGGCCTGTGGACTGCACCCCAGCTAGCCCTGCACATCAATGTTCGGGAACTGATGGCGGTGCGCCTGGCGTGCCAGGCATTTCTCAATCTCCTACGTGGCCGCTGTGTGTTAGTTCTCATCGACAACACCACGGCCATGTTTTACATCAACAAGCAAGGAGGAGCACGTTCGTCAATTCTATGCCAAGAGGCCATTCGCCTGTGGGACTTCTGCATCGCCCACTCAATCCATCTCACGGCATCGTTCCTCCCTGGAGTCCAGAACACTTTGGCGGACCGACTCAGCAGGTCCTTTCAAACACACGAGTGGTCTATCCGTCCGGACATCATACATTCCGTTTTCCAGAAGTGGGGGTTTCCCCAGATAGACCTGTTTGCATCTCGAGACAACAGGAAGTGCCACGTGTTCTGCTCCCTGCAAGGTCGAGCTCCGGGCTCCCTCTCGGATGCGTTTCTCCTTCCCTGGAAAGACCACCTGTTTTATGCCTTCCCTCCGTTTCCTCTGGTCCACAAGGTACTGCTCAAATTGCGCAGAGACCAGGCACAGGTGATTCTGATCGCCCCAGCGTGGCCGAGACAACATTGGTACACCACACTGTTGGAGCTCTCGGTTCAGACACCGATCCCGCTTCCATTATGCCCGGATCTCATCTCTCAGGACCACGGCCGCCTGCGTCACCCCGACCTGCAATCACTCCACCTCACGGCGTGGCTGCTCCATGGTTCACCCAGGCAGAGCAGCAATGCTCGCACTCTGTCCAACAGATTCTGCTGAGCAGTAGGAAGCCCTCAACACGGACCACGTACCTGGCCAAGTGGAAGCGGTTCTCCTGTTGGTGCGAACAACGAGCCACGTCCCCGTTGCAGGCACCTATTCCTCTCATTTTGGAATATCTCCTCTCCCTAAAACAGCAGGGGTTGGCGATATCTTCAATTAGAGTTCACCTGGCCGCTATATCGGCCTTTCACCCAGGGGAACTCGCGTCCTCGGTATTCTCTAACCCGATGGTCATTAGATTCCTCAAGGGCTTAGACCGGATGTACCCACAACAACGTCAGCCCGTTCCGACGTGGGACCTCAACCTGGTTCTCTCCAAGCTCACAGGTCCTCCATTCGAGCCACTGGCCACCTGTTCACTTCTGTACCTATCCTGGAAGACAGCCTTCCTCGTAGCCATCACCTCAGCAAGGCGCGTTTCTGAACTCAGGGCGCTTACATCCGAGCCCCCTTACACAGTTTTTCATAAGGATAAAGTGCAGCTTCGTCCACATCCTGCCTTTCTCCCTAAGGTGGTTTCTCCATTTCATATCAATCAGGATATATTTCTCCCGGTCTTTCATCCTAAACCACATGCTACTCGCCAGGATCAACGTTTGCATTCTCTGGACGTACGCAGGGCCCTGGCCTTCTATATTGACCGCACAAGGCAATTTAGAAAGACGACGCAACTCTTCGTTGCAGTGGCTGACCGAATGAAAGGCTCACCGGTCTCCTCACAACGCCTATCCTCCTGGATTACGTCTTGCATCCGGACTTGCTATGACCTGGCAGGTGTCTCAGCACCACACCTCACCGCTCACTCCACGAGGGCCCAAGCTTCCTCGACGGCTTTCCTGGCGCAAGTTCCGATCCAGGACATTTGTAGAGCGGCAGTTTGGTCGTCAGTCCACACGTTTACAGCTCACTATGCACTAGTGCAGCAGTCCAGGGACGATGCTGCCTTCGGATCAGCGGTTTTGCACACAGCAATGTCTCACTCCGACCCCACCACCTAAGTTGGGCTTGGGAGTCACCTAATGGAATGGATATGAGCAAGCACTCGAAGAAGAAAAGACGGTTACTCACCGTTGTAACTGTTGTTCTTCGAGATGTGTTGCTCATATCCATTCCAAACCCGCCCCCCGTCCCCACTGTCGGAGTAGCCGGCAAGAAGGAACTGAGGGGGCGCCGGGTCGGCTGGGGTATATATTCAGCGCCATGAAGGCGCCACTCTAGGGGGCTCCACAGCCGACCCGCCGGTGTTGCTAGGGTAGAAAATCTTCCGACGATCGTGCACGCGGCGCGCACACACCTAATGGAATGGATATGAGCAACACATCTCGAAGAACAACAGTTACAACGATGAGTAACCGTCTTTTTTCTGTTCTATACTCCCAAGTAAATAATACCAGCCAATTTTTAATCTCTCGCTTTTTTCTGTTCTTGATAGAAAGTGAGGAAGAAATCATAGTTCTTTGCTCTCCTTATCAGAAAGTAATCTAAGGAGATGGTAGAGTGCTATTTCTTTTGGTTAGAGATGGATTAATTCCAAGGCCAGAAGGGACCATGGTGATCATCCAGTCTAACCTCCTGTCTAACACGGGTAGCAGGACTTTCCCAAAGCATATCTTTTAGAAAAACAACCAATCTTGATTTTAAAAATTAGACAAATTCAGACTGGGATGTCTTCAGCTTCCAGCCATTGGCTCGTTTTATACCTTTCTCTACTAGATTGAAGAGCCCATTATCAAATACTTGTTCCAGATGTAGGTTCTTACAGACCATTCAAGCTACCCCTTAACTTTCTATTTATTAAGCTAAATAGATAGAATCAAGGGGCTCAATAACTAAAAGGCATGTTTTCTAATCATTCTTGTGGCTCTTCTCTGAACCCTCATTTCAACCTTCTCCTTGGGTTGTGGACATCAGAACTGGACTCAGTATTTCAGCAGCAGTTGCACCCGTGCCAAATACAGAGATAAAATAACCTCTGTACTCCTACTTAAGATTCCCCAGTTTATGCATCCAAGGATCTCATTTGCCCTTTTGGTCATTGCATCGCACTAGGAGCTCATGTTTAGGTGATTATCCGCCCCAAGCCCTAAGTCTGTTTTACAGGCATGTAAAGTATGTAAAAGCAGAGCCAATTAAGATGCCATTCAATTAATCTCTCCTATTGCTACCTATGTCACAGATCTCAAATGCTCCATGGAAACCCTGGCTTTGTAAATTTAAGAACAGGTCTTATTTAGTATGATTTTTGATCCAATCTCCTATTTTCCCAGATTCGTGATTACAGAATCATAGCACTGGAAGGGACCTCAAGAGGTCATCTAGGCAAGTCCCCTGCACTCATGGCAGGACTAAGTATTATCTAGACCATGCCTGACAGGTGTTTGTCTAACTGCTCTTTAAAATCTCCACTGATGGAGATTCCACAACCCCCCTAGGCACTCTGATTGACACTCTTCCCACATAAACAAATTAAGTTCTTGCTTTTCTCAGGATACCACACAGTGTGCTATCAAATAACTCTCCTGTTAGTAGAATCCTTCAAAAGAGTAGAAGCTTTTTAAGTGCAACCGAAGTACAAGTATACATTGCACTCTACTAACTGATTCAGAATGTAATTCAAGCTGCCCATTTAACATGAGGCAAAGAAAAGTATAGTGGAAAAGTACCCATTTAAAGGTACTCTGTACTTCACTCTGAGGAGACTAGTGTAACGGTTCCTTCAATTGACTATAAATCTGTAGAGCAAATCTGTCTGCAGTAGAAATTCCAGCTGTGTAACTGTAGTCACCTGAAATCTGCTAATGAAAATGTCTATAAACCACCTGTCCATAACTATTTAGAATGGCATTCTGCGGGTACAATCACACTTTAACTTGCCAGAACAGGAAATCTATAAATTCTCTCTCCTCTGTTTAAAGCAACAGCTTTGGGTTAAAGTGATCCTTTCATAATTAATAATATCAGTAGTAATTCTCTAAACATGCACAATGAGAGTTTGAATGTGAACAGCTGTAGCCCAATTACCATTTCCTGACCTTGGGTTCGATTCTACAATTGAAGTCAGGATGGAGATCAATTATATTCTTTTAAATTTTATTTAAGCTGCACCTATGAAAGGAGAGCCTACACACCTTATTTTGTGCACATATGAGAGTAGCCTCCCCTGTTCAGGAGAACTGGACAAAATATTCCCCCTGTTTTTAATTATTTAAACTTTTAAAAAAAATTATGAAGCTTATTTGGTTTTGAAGCCTTTTGTAAACTGTGAAGTGTTTTTGCTTGACATTTTCTTTACTGTTAGGATTGCAAAAATGTTGTGACTAATATTTAAAATGTCATAAGAATGGCTATACTGGGTCAGATCAAAGATCCATCTAGCCCAGTATCCTGTCTTCCGACTGGCCAATACCAGGTGCTTCAGAGGGAATGAACGGAACAGTGATCTATTCCCTATCACCCATTCCCAGCTTCTAGCAAACAGAAGCTAGGGACACCATCCCTGCTCATCCTGGCTAATATCACTGGTCTACAATTTTTGAGAAGTCGTCTGCTTCAGAGATAAAATGTGCTATTTATTATGTATTTTGATGTGCTGAATTCAAATATGACAATTAAAACAACTGATTGGCTACTGTTTCTAAGATATTTAAGTTTTTACATTTTATGTCTATGTATATTGTGTAGATAGTAGAGTTTTAATCATAAATTGTAAACCTAGGTCTTTTCATGTGTTTATGGTTGCTTTACATGATAATATTTTACCTGTCCTGTTTATGTAACACTTTAAAAATCAGCAAAAGGGTTATATAAATAAAATTTATTATGAAACAAAAGGCAAAAAACTATTTTGTACATAGTTTAGTCCTATTCAGTGTCTACTCGGCGCTTCTTGGCTTGTCTCTTGTATTCATTAAATGGAGCATCTCTTGTCACTGTTCAGCAATAGTCTGCAAGCATTGATGGGCTCCATTTGCCCTGATAGCATTTCTCCATTGTTGCAATGTCCTGGTGAAATCGCTCGCCGTGCTTGTCGCTCACTGCTCCGCAGTTTGGTGGAAAAAAATCTAGATGAGAGTGCAAAAAATGTATCTTTAGTGACATGTTGCAACCAAGGCTTTTGTATGCCTTGAGGAGGTTTTCCACCAACAACCTGTAGTTGTCTGCCTTGTTGTTTCCGAGAAAATGTATTGCCACTAACTGGAAGGCTTTCCATGCCGTCTTTTCCTTGCCACGCAGTGCATGGTCAAATGCATCATCTCGAAGAAGTTCACAAATCTGAGGACCAACAAAGACACCTTCCTTTATCTTAGCTTCACTTAACCTTGGAAATTTTCCACGGAGGTATTTGAAAGCTGCTTGTGTTTTGTCAATGTCCTTGACAAAGTTCTTCATCCGATCCAGCTTGATATGTAAGGGTGGTAACAAAATCTTCCTTGAGTCAACAAGTGGTGGATGCTGAACACTTTTCCTCCCAGGCTCCAATGACTGTCGGAGTGGCCAATCTTTCTTGATGTAGTGGGAATCTCTTGCACAACTATCCCATTCGCAGAGAAAACAGCAGTACTTTGTGTCTCCAGTCTGCAGACCAAGCAAGAGAGCAACAACCTTCAAATCGCCACAAAGCTGCCCCTGATGTTGGTCATAGTTTATGCACCTCAAAAGTTGTTTCATGTTGTCATAGGTTTCCTTCATATGGACTGCATGAACAACTGGAATTGATGGCAAAACATTGCCATTATGCAGTAAAACAGCTTTAAGACTCGTCTTCGATGAATCAATGAACAGTCTCCACTCATCTGGATCGTGAACGATGTTGAGGGCTGCCATCACACCATCGATGTTGTTGCAGGCTACAAGATCACCTTCCATGAAGAAGAATGGGACAAGATCCTTTTGACGGTCACGGAACATGGAAACCCTAACATCACGTGCCAGGCGATTCCACTGCTGTAGTCTGGAGCCCAACAGCTCTGCCTTACTCTTGCGTAGTTCCAAATCCCTGACAAGGTCATTCAGTTCACCCTGTGTTATGAGGTGTGGTTTAGAGGAGGAGGATGGGAGAAAATGTGGGTCCTGTGACATTGATGGTTCAGGACCAGAAGTTTCATCCTCTTCCTCTTCCTCCTCTAACTCAAGTGAGAATGATTCTGGTGCATCAGGAACCAGCAGTCCTTCTCCATGGGGTACTGGGCGTATAGCTGATGGAATGTTTGGATAATGCACAGTCCACTTTTTCTTTTTTGACACACCTTTCCCAACGTGCAGAAGTAACAATTGCTGGTATGATCTGTTGGCTCTCTCCAAATCATTGGCACTGCAAAAGGCATAGATTTCCTTTTCCTGTTCAACCACTGGCGAAGATTTGTTGCACAAGTGTTGCAGCATATGTGTGGGGCCCACCTCTTGTCCTGATCTCCAATTTTGCAGCCAAAAGAAAGGTGATAGGCTTTCTTAACCATAGTGGTTATACTGCACTTTTGTGATGCAAAAGTCACTTCACCACAAACATAGCAAAAGTTATCTGCACTGTTCACACAAGTACGAGGCATCTCTACTCACTTTGGCTAAACAGAAATGTGTCCCTTTGCAAAATCAAACACTGACAAATAAGAGAGCACGACACTGTATGATTTTAGAGCTGATATAGGGCAATTTGTTCAGCAGAGTGATGTAAGCTTCGTTATGATTGCATCATCCATGACTTCCAGGAATAACATGATGCAATTCATATCATGTATGATGCAATACCAGCTTCAGATTGCATCATTCATTGTTTTGCCTAAAAAGCAAGTACTGTCCAAACCCAGTCATAGATTTATTCATAGATCTAGTCAAAGATGTATTTTAGTCATTTCTGGTTTAAATTGAGATCCCTTCCCTTTATAACTCACTTATCCTCCACCATTCCCAAGTCAAGGGTCGTATATACTGACCCAATAGCATATCTTGAAAACTAGAGCCAATCAACAATTTTAAGCATCATTTTCATTCTCAGTGACCCAGAATTAGTAAAGTTTGACTACATTTATTTCAGAAGCATTTTGGCTGTAGAGCAGTGTATCCTATCCTCCATGAACTTATCTTGTTCTTTTTTGAATCCTGTTATAATCTTGGCCTTCGCAACATAATCTGGTAAAGAGTTTCACAGTTTGACTCTGTGTTATGTGAAGTCCTTTCATTTGTTTTAAATCTGCTGCCTATTAATTTCATTTGGTGACCCCTAGTTCTTGTGTTACGAGAAGAAGTAAATAACACTTCCTTAGTTCCTTTCTCCACACTATTCATGATTCTATAGACCTCTATCATATCCCCCTTAGTCATCTCTTTTCCTAGCTGAAAAGTCCCAGTCTAATTTATTTCTCCTCATAGGGAAGCTGTTCCATACCCCAAATCATTTTGTTGCCCTTTTCTGTACCTTTTCCAATTCCAATATATCCTCTTAGAGATGAAGTGTACCATGGATTTAGATAAAGGCAATATGATATTTTCCATCTTATTATCTATCCCTTTCCTAATGATTTCCAATATTCTGTTCACTTTTTTGACTGCTGCTGCACATTGAGGATGATTTCAGAGAACTCTTCACAATGACTCCAAGATATCTTTCTTGGGTGGTAACAGCTAATTTAGAACCCATCATATAGGTATAGTTGGGATTATGTTTTCCAATGTACATTACTTTGCGTTTATCAACATTGAATTTCATCTGCCATTTTGTTGCCCAGTCACCCAGTTTAGTGAAATCCCTTTGTAACTCTTCACGGTCTGCTTTGGACTTAACTATCTTGAGTAGTTTTGTATCATCTGCAAATTTTGCCACCTCACTGTTTACCCCTTTTTCCAGATCATTTTATGAATATGTTTAACAGTACTGCTCCCAGTACAAACCTCTGGGGGACACCACTATATACTTCTCTCCATTCTGAAAACTGACCATTTATTCCTACCCTTTGTTTCCTATCATTGAACTAGTTACTGATCCATGAGCCGACCTTCCTTCTTATCTATGACAGTTTACTTTACTAAAGAGCCTTTGGTGAGGGACGTTGGCAAAGACTTTCTGAAAATATAAGTATGCTATAACCACTGAATCGCCCTTGTCCACATGCTTGTTGACCCTCTCAAAGAATTCTAGTAGATTGATGAGGCACAATATCCCTTTACAAAAGCCATGTTGACACATCCCCAACAAATCATGTTCACGTATGTGTCTGAATTTTGTCCTTTACTATAGTTTCAACCAGTTTGCCCAGTACTGAGGTTAGGCTTACTGGCCTGTAATTGCCGGGATCACCTCTGGAGCCTTTTTTAAAAATTGGTGTCACATTTGCTATCTTCCAGTCATCAGGTACAGAAGCTGATTTAATGATAGGTTACATGCCACAGTTAGAAGTTCTACAATTTCACATTTGAGTTCTTTCAGAACTCTTGGGTGAATACCATCTGGTCCTGGTGACTTATTATTGGTTAGTTTATCAATTTGTTCCAAAGCCTCCTCTAATGACACCTCAATCTGGGACAGGCCCTCAGATTTGTGAATCAGGTTTGGACATCGCCCTCACATCTTCAACCATAAAGACTAATGCCAAGAATTCATTTAGTTTCTCCGCAATGGCTTTATCATCCTTGAGTGCTCTTTTTTTTTTTTTTACACTTCACTTGCCAGAGTTTATGCTCCTTTCTATTTTCCTCAATAGGATTTAATTTCCACTTTTTAAAGGATGCCTTTTTGCATCTCACTGCTTCTTTTACTTGTCAATCTAGTTGGATTGCATGGTATAGTTTTCTTGTTCTCTTGTTCTCTGGTTGAGCCTGTTTTATGGTGACAAAGGGAAAGGAGAATTGGTTTTGCATGCTTTCTCAACCAATCAAAAAGCTGCTGACATCAAGAGCAGGGAGTAACCCTGTGTGTGTGTGTGTGTGTGTGTGTGTGACTGCTTAGCAACCCGACCTAAATATCATCCAGCATCTTGTGGGCAGTGGCCACACCTGGCAGTTCCCCAAAGACACTGGAGGGGAGGAAGCACAGTTGGCCATATATATATTAAAAGAGAGGCATTCTAAACTATGGAGGATTTGACGAGACCACATGTTCCCTTTGTCCAGACACTTAATCAAACTTAAAGAGCCCAGAGGAATCCCCTCTAGCCTTAGGTTCAAAGTTACAGCAAACAGAGATAAACAGTCTAGCAAAAAGGTACATTTACAAGTTGAGAAAACAAAGATAAAAACTAACACGCCTTGCCTGGCTGTTTACTTACAAGTTTGAAATATGAGAGACTTGTTCAGAAAGATTTGGAGAACCTGGATTGATGTCTGGTCCCTCTCAGATTTGAAAGTATCTTGTCCCCTTATTGGTCCTTTGGGTCAGGTGTCAGCCAGGTTACCTAAGCTGCTTAACCCTTTACAGGTAAAAGGATTTTGGAGTCTCTGGCCAGGAGGGATTTTATAGTACTGTACACAGGAGGGCTGTTACCCTTCCCTTTATAGTTACGACACGCTCCCCAAATCACAGATAGTGTTGGACAGACAGTTCCACACTGGCTGTGATTTCTTCCTGGAGCTCTAGGAGAAAACAGAGTTAATAAGAAACATGCACCTTTAGACATACTACTGATTATATAAAAACTAACAATATGTTCCACATTCCAAGAACAATGTTTAATCAGTTGATTCTGGGAAACTTTCCTGGGAGAGTGCATCAGCCACTTTGTTAGAAGCTCCTGAAATGTGTTGTATTTCAAAATCGAAATCTTGGAGAGCTAAACTCCACAGAAGAAGTTTTTTGTTATTCCCCTTGGTGGTATGAAGCCACTGTAGCACAGCATGGTCTGTTTGTAGTTGGAAACGCTATCCCCAAACGTATGGGCATAGCTTTTCCAGCACGTACACAATGGCGTATCATTCCTTTTCGCTGATTGACCAGTGGCTTTCCCTCTCAGACAGTTTCTTGCTGAGAAACACAACAGGATGGAATTCTTGATCCGGTCCTTCCTGCATTAAAACTGCTCCCACGCCCCGCTCAGATGCATCTGTGGTTACGAGGAACTGTTTGTCAAAGTCTGGGGCCCTTAGCACAGGGTCAGACATGAGTGTCGCCTTAAGCTGGTTAAAGGCCTTTTGACACTCATCAGTCCACTGAACTGCATTTGGCTGTTTCTTTCTGGTTAGGTCTGTCAGCGGGGCGGCGATTTGGCTGTAGTGTGGTACAAATTGCCTATAATATCTGGCCAAGCCTAAGAAGGATTGGACCTGTTTCTTTGACTTTGGAACTGGCCACTTTTGGATAGCATCCACTTTGGCCTGTAGGGGATTTATAGTTCCTTGACCCACCTGGTGCCCCAGGTAAGTCACTCTGTTTTGGCCTATTTGACACTTTTTAGCCTTAACAGTTAGTCCTGCCTGCCTGATGCGCTCAAAGACTTTTTCCAGGTGCTCCAGGTGTTCTGCCCATGAATCAGAAAAAATGGCCACATCATCGAGGTAGGCAACTGCAGATTCTCCCAATCCCGCTAGGAGACCATCTACAAGTCTTTGGAAGGTGGCGAGTGCATTTTGCAGCCTGAAAGGGAGTACATTAAATTCATACACCCCTGCCTGGGTGACGAAGGCTGACCTTTCCTTGGCAGGTTCATCTAGTGGTACTTGCCAGTACCCCTTGGTTAAGTCTAAGGTAGAGATGAATTGGGCATGTCCCAATTTCTCCAATAGCTCATCTGTGCGTGGCATTGGATAGTTGTCAGGACGAGTTACAGCATTTAGCTTACGGTAGTCCACGCAAAAGTGTATTTCCCCATCTGGTTTGGGAACTAGACCCACTGGAGATGCCCATGCACTCTTAGAGGGGTGTATTATACCCATCTGTAGCATGTCCTGGATCTCCCTTTTTATAGCAGTTTGGGCATGAGGTGACTCCCGGTAGGGTGGGGTTCTAATTGGGAGAGCATTACTTGTGTCAATGGAGTGGTATGCCCATTCGGTCCGTCCTGGGGTGGCTGAGAACATTGGTGCAAAGCTAGTGCACAGCTCCTTGATCTGCTGCCGCTGCAGACGTCCAAGGGTTGCAGAAAGGTTCACCTCTTCCATGCCACCATTACTTTTTCCTTCGTAGAAGTCACCTTCAGGCCACTCCGCGTCATCTGTTTCCTGGGCTGTAAACTGGGAAACCTTTAATTCTCTGGAATAAAAGGGTTTAAGAGAATTATCATGGGATACCTTAGGCTTTATGTTGGAGGTGGGGGATGCTATGAGATTGTTAACAGCTCCCAGGCGCTCCTGGACCATGAATGGTCCTTCCCACGACGCTTCCATTTTATGGGCCTGGAGTGCCTTTAAGACCATGACTTGGTCTCCTACTTTGAAGGACTGTTCTCTGGAATGTTTATCATACCAGGCCTTTTGCTCTTTCTGAGCATCCTTTAGGTTTTCTTTAGCAAGGGCTAAAGAGTGTCGGAGGGTGCTTTGTAGGTTGCTTACAAAGTCTAGAATGTTAGTTCCTGGAGAAGGCGTAAACCCCTCCCATTGCTGCTTCACCAACTGTAATGGCCCCTTAACCTCACGGCCATACACAAGTTCAAATGGTGAAAACCCTAAACTGGGATGTGGTACAGCCCTGTAGGCAAAAAGCAACTGCTGCGACACTAGGTCCCAATCATTGGAGTGTTCATTTACAAATTTACGTATCATGGCCCCCAAAGTTCCATTAAACCTCTCCACCAGGCCATTGGTTTGATGGTGGTAAGGGGTGGCAACCAAGTGATTCACCCCATGAGCTTCCCACAGGTTTTTCATGGTCTCTGCCAGGAAATTAGTTCCCAAATCTGTAAGGATGTCAGAGGGCCAACCTACCCTGGCAAAAATGTCTGCTAATGCCTGGCACACACTTTTGGCCCTGGTGTTGCTTAAGAGTACTGCTTCCGGCCATCGGGTAGCAAAATCCATGAAAGTCAGTATGTACTACTTTCCTCTGGGTGTCTTCTTTAGGAGAGGACCCAGAATATCCACAGCTACTCGCTGAAATGGGACCTCAGTTATGGGTAGTGGCTGGAGAGGGGCTTTGACCTGGTCTTGGGGCTTTCCCACTCGTTGGCACACCTCACAAGACCGGACATAATTAGCAACATCCTTGCCCATTCCCTCCCAGTGGAAGGATTTCCCCAACCGGTTTTTGGTTCTGTTCACCCCAGAATGGCCACTGGGATGATCATGGGCTAAGCTCAAGAGCTTTACCCGATACTTAGTGGGAACTACCAACTGTCTTTGTGGATGCCAGTCTTCCTGGTGCCCACCAGAAAGAGTCTCCTTGTATAAAAGTCCTTGTTCTACCACAAACCGGGATCGGTTAGAAGAGCTGAGAGGCGGTGGGGTGCTCCGTGCCACCGCCCAAGCTTTCTGAAGGCTGTCATCTGCTTCCTGCTCGGCCTGGAACTGTTCCCTTGATGCTGGAGACATCAGTTCCTCCTTGGACTGTGGACTTGGGCTTGGTCCTTCTGGAAGTGATGCAGGTGCTGGGGCTGTTTCCGTTGACTGTGAACCGCTGTCCGCTGGTGCACTATGTTGTATTTCAGGCTCTGGCTGAGCCTCTTTGGTAGGGTTATCTGCTGCTTCTGCCAGTTCAGGCTCGCTAGTGCCTTCTGGTGTTGGAGTTGTCGACGGGTTTGCAAGCGCTGGACTCAGTGGTGGCAATGGTTCTGGTGCTGGTTGCGTTGCCAGTTCCGGTTCTGGGACTGGCTTTGGCTGGGTCCCTGGGATTGGATCCACTACGGCTGTTGCAGTCGTTGACAGGGGATCCGGTTCCACCACCTTTGTTTGGGTCTCTGGTAACACAGACGGGGCCCTGGGGGACGGCTCAGGAACAGGGATGGGGGTGGAAGCTTGCTTAGCCTGGCTGCGGGTGACTACTCCCACCCTCTTGGCTAACTTCACATGGTTGGCCAAGTCTTCCCCCAGCAGCATGGGGATGGGATAATTGTCATAGACTGCAAAAGTCCACATTCCTGACCAGCCCTTGTACTGGACATGCAACTTGGCTGTAGGCAAGGTTACAGACTGTGACATGAAGGGTTGAATTGTCACTGGAGCCTCTGGGTTGATGAGTTTGGGGTCCACTAGGGATTGGTGGATAGTCGACACTTGTGCCCAGTGTGCCTCCACACAATAACCTTCTTTCAGCCCACTCTCAAGGTTTCCTTTTACTTGGAGGGTATGAGAGAGGCATCTGGGCCTGGGGATCTTTGGTGTGATTGTGGTGTAATGAACTGTAATCGGTTGGGGTTCTTGGGGCAGTGGGCCTTTATATGTCCCAGTTCATTACATTTAAAATATCACCCTGCCAAGGTATCACTGGGGCGATGTTGGTTGGTGGAGACTGGTGTGGTGTGGTGGGGTGAGAAGGCGTCTGGGGTTTCCCTTGGGATGTAGGTGGGGCCTTGGATTGTCCCTGGTGGTAAGGTTTTGTTTCGGGTTGCCCCTTCTGATATTCGCTCCAACTGCTACTAGTTTTTTCTTTTCTGCCACCTCCACCCATTTGGCTCCAGTCTCCCCTGCCTCGGTTACAGTTTTGGGCTTCCCATCTAGGATGTACCTTTCTATTTCCTCAGGAACACCCTCTAAAAACTGCTCCATTTGCATTAGGAAGGGCAACTCTTCCGTAGATTTAACATTGGCTCCTGATATCCAGGCATCCCAATTTTTCCCAATGTGGTAGGCATGTCGGGTAAATGACACGTCTGGTTTCCACCTTAGGACTCTGAACTGCCGACAGGCATGCTCAGGTGTTAGCCCCATTCTGATTCTGGCCTTGTTTTTAAAAAGTTCATAACTGTTCATGTGTTCCTTAGGCATTTCAGCTGCCACCTCTGCTAAGGGTCCACTGAGCTGCGGCCTCAGCTCTACCATGTACTGGTTTGTAGTGATGCTGTACCCAAGGCAGGCCCTTTCAAAATTTTCTAAGAATGCCTCAGTATCATCACCTGCCTTGTAGGTGGGGAATTTTCTGGGATGAGAAGTGGTACCTGGAGAGGGGTTGCTAGGATTGGCTGGTATATCCAGCCTAGCCCGTGCTAATTCCAGTTCATGCTTCCTCTCTCTTTCTCTCTCCTCCATCTCTTTTTCTTTCAGCTCCATCTCTTTTTCTTTTAATTGGAGCAGTCTCTGATGTTTCCTTTCATTTTCTTCTCCTTCTAGTCTGGCCAGTTCTAGTTTGTTAGCTACGTCCCTGGTACTCATTTTCCTGTTTTCTTGTGCTGGGTCACACCCCCTCTGCAGTTCACTGAAACTGGGATGCACTCAGCTCAGGCTGCTCAGGTAACAGAGACTTTCTAACTAGCTATCCCTGAGAGGTAGAAAGAAAAAAAAAACAATTCAGCTTGTAAATTCCTTTTGCCAGCTGTTTGCTCACTGCTTGAATCCTTCTCTTAACAAAGACCCTTGTTAAAAAAATGTAACACCTCTGCCTTCAGGCAAGGAGAGATAAGATATGCATCTACCTTCAGCTCTGCTTTCTAAGCAGCTAGAAAGGAGAGAAAAAATCTTACTGGCTTTTGGTTTAAAATGATCCCACCGCTCTGCCACCAAGTCAAGGCTGCTTCCCCACTCTGAACTTTAGAATACAAATGTGGGGGCCTGCATGAAACTTCTAAGCTTAATTACCAGCTTAGATCTGGTTTGCTGCCACCACTCCCAAAGTGCTAATTCCCTTCCCTGGGTAGCCTTGAGAGACTCTTCACCAATTCCCTGGTGAATACAGATCCAAACCCCTTCGATCTTCAAACAAGGAGAAATTAACCATCCCCCCTCCTTTCTCCCACCAACTTCTGGTGGATCAAGATCCAACCTCCTTGGATTTAAAAACAAGGAAAAATCAATCAGGTTCTTAAAAAGAAGGCTTTTAATTAAAGAAAAAGGTAAAAGTCATCTTTGTAAAATCAGGATGGAAACTAACTTTACAGGGTAATCAAACTTAAAGAGCCCAGAGGAATCCCCTCTAGCCTTAGGTTCAAAGTTACAGCAAACAGAGATAAACAGTCTAGCAAAAAGGTACATTTACAAGTTGAGAAAACAAAGATAAAAACTAACACGCCTTGCCTGGCTGTTTACTTACAAGTTTGAAATATGAGAGACTTGTTCAGAAAGATTTGGAGAACCTGGATTGTTGTCTGGTCCCTCTCTGTACCAAGAGTGAACAACCCCCAAAACAAAGAGCACAAACAAAAGCCTTACCCCCACCAAGATTTGAAAGTATCTTGTCCCCTTATTGGTCCTTTGGGTCAGGTGTCAGCCAGGTTATCTGAGCTGCTTAACCCTTTACAGGTAAAAGGATTTTGGAGTCTCTGGCCAGGAGGGATTTTATAGTACTGTACACAGGAGGGCTGTTACCTTACCCTTTATAGTTATGACACCCTATTTCTAGCTTTTTATATGTAGTAGTGTTACAGTGCGTCTGCTTTATACATAATATAGTTATGTTAATAGTTGGATTTGCATGTTTTTCCTTCATGTCTCCCTTCCTCCCCCTTTCTCATGGGGCACAAGGCATAAAAATGGAACCTGGTAGGAAACATTCTGCCTGTCTGCTTACACAGTATAACAACCTTAGGTACACAACTTCTTCCTTTGCTCCAGCTGCCCAAAATTCTGGTGTGAAACTTCACATCTTGACTAGCTGACCTCTTGGGAGCCCACTGCCCACATCTCCATGTGTTCGAGGGAGAGACAGGGAAGAGGAAAACACAATGGCAAGATCAATAGTTGCCTACTACTGACACTGCAGTAGAGGAAATGCCCACATCAGCTGCTTCCACTCCCTCAGCAGGACATCGTCGGACTCTGACTGCACAGAACCTAGGCGTCTCACAGAACAGCCAGAGTTCCTGGTCCTGCTACTTCCTGGTCATGCTGAGTGAGAGCAGCCCCAAAATGATGGGAGAGTGCTCAGATCTGGGCCTGCCTGCACCCATTCATTGTAAAGATGAAATGCTGCTGCCCTCCTTGTAGCTGCCAACTCCTCAGCTTACTCATCCAACCTTGCAGCCTGATCAAGGGGAACTTCAGAGCACAGGCCCCACTACAGAGCCTCTGGCAGCTTTTGGAGGTGGTCTGTATCAAAATATTAACCATTTCTTGCATCTGTCAGCTACCAAATATGCCATCAAACTAAACGACTTGTTTGAAATAGGACCTCATGCTTTACCAAATGTAATCTCCATTAAATGCAGCTGAACTAAAACTAATATAGGGCTAGAAGAATCTTTTGTACACAGGATTTTATATTAGTTTTCTATTAATAAAACAAAGTCAAATAAAATATTCTCAAGAGCCCTGCAGAATTGTGGATGATCTGAATA
The DNA here is from genome assembly GCF_011386835.1 of Chrysemys picta bellii. Classification (NCBI taxonomy): domain Eukaryota; kingdom Metazoa; phylum Chordata; order Testudines; family Emydidae; genus Chrysemys; species Chrysemys picta. The sequence goes on along the minus strand of NC_088798.1, from coordinate 45,720,889 downwards.
TTATACAGCACCTGGGTTACCTGTATCTGCATGTTTGGCTGCCAAGACTGTAGGACATGTATTAAGTATGCTATATAAAAATATGTTGTTCTGTAGAATAGCATGAGCAGAAATTAAACAGGTTTTAAATTAAGATCTAATGTTTACTTTTGCTTTATTGTCCTTAATGTTTCCTCTCATTATAGAAGGAAACATTTTGTTGAAATGGTGACTCAAAGAACTTTTCTTATTATGTCTGTGGATTATAAGATGTTACACAGCTGTTCCTGAATGACCTAACTATATTGCATGTACTGTACTGACCTTACTGCTATAATTCTCCTTTGAAATGTTTCATGCACTGTAAAACCATGTAAGTAGTATGACTTGTCTGTTATTGTTAACAAGCCAATAAGCAGTATTATCCATTATCCCTTCTAATTTCTTCTAATTACAAAATTACTACTACAGCTTTATAAATTTGACATTCTGATTTGGATTTAATTTATCCTGTAATGTAGACATGTTCTGACATCTTAATACTTAGAAGGTGAATATGTGTAGGGCATCCAACTTTGGAGTGTTTTTTTTTTTTTTTTTTTTTTTATTTAAAAAAATTAGTTGATCTGCATTAGCAATGTAAAGTTCCCACACCTGAGCACATCCATTCTAATTTCACTAACATTTTGGATACACAGGATCCAGGGCCTTTGTTTATATTTTAAATGATTAACCTTTTGCTGGTGGGTGTGCAGAGGGACCGACTACAATAGGTGACACCAAGAGAAATTCTGGCTGATTCCACACTACCTATGTAGAAGAGAGCGAAACATTCATTCCCTTCCTTGCTTGGCCATTTCCACTGAAATGAGCTGTCAGCCAAGGACAGAATTATGGCCAATTAGCCATGAATAACCCTTGTGCATGGCAACTCCATTAATGTGTCCCAGCAGGTGGTACAGAGAGAATAAGGCTCCCCAATACTTCTTCCTTAGTGGAAGAAACCCAAATGGCAGCAATAAAAATTCTGAGCAGGTTTTAGCAGATTGCACAAAATAAAATTTTGCATCTGCTACATTGAGAAAATGCTGGCCCCGTTTGTCCTATAAAAAGGGCAACTCTCTCTCTTCCTAATTAAATGTGAATGTGCCAGGTTGGTGAAACCATGGCAGCCTTTACTAGCTTACAAAGCTAGGATTTATTTTTGTATTTTTCTTTGTTTGTTTGTTTGGGGATTTTATACATTTCAAAGAGACGTTACAACAAATGATGAATGAGACAGTGTCATAAATCTTCCTGCAACTAACTGAGCATAGTTAGTTATATAAAACTGCCTTTAAGAACCATACACAGGTACAGGATAGCGCTGTACTAAAATGACATGGAGCGATATGCAATATTAATTATTTATCTTCCAATATTTCTGTGCAGAAAAGAATTCTCTTCATTTTCCCACGCACTTTAAAAGCTGGTTTAATTTCTTCTGTGAGGCAGAATGTTATCAAGTAATCACACATTTTTTTCCAATCAAATAATAATGCTGGTTCAATTCCATAATATCTAGGGTACATACTCAGAATCCTTCATGCTCTGATTTAAAAAAAAAAAAAGTTCCTATGGTCTTGATTGATTCTGTGCCTGCTGAACAAGTAAATGCCAAACCTCTCATTGGTTCAATAGTGCAGGAACAGGCCTCTATAGTCTGTAAATTTTGTTCCCAGCACTTTAAGAAATTAATTCAAATTGAAATTTCTTTAAGAAACCACTTCTACATACTGTAGAAAAATGAAAACTCTGAGCAGACTTATTAGTCGCACTGCAAATAAAGTAAACTTTTTTATTGCAAATATTCATTTTGGAATATTAAATTATTGCCCATTTTAAATTGCATGAGGATGAATGTTGACACATACATTGTCAATTAATTATGTATCCTATCCCAAGACAGAATTTTCTTTGCAAACTAAATATTATATTTAAAGTACACGGGGAAGGAACAATTAGCATGTATTGCCAAATACTTTTTTGCCGACTATTGAAAAATATTGCTTTAAATGACCCTAGCAACTTTTTTCTTTTTAAAGTGCATTTATTGCATGTGAAAACAGCCTTGCTGTTGATCTTAGAGACAGAAATCCTTCTATTTATCTATATAATATGTACAACATGGGCAGCTGCTGTGTAAGTCCACCACACAGCCCATCTCAAGTGTCTGAATCTAGACACAAAAAAAAGTCTAGACTAGATTCCTCTTTGTGTGCTCTGTCTTCATGCCCATTCAGTCTTTGGCCTCTCTGCCAAAACTACAAAGGGTGACAGCTAGCAAGTATGGTAATTGTTTTTTGTGATATAGGTGAAGGGACTTAAACCGTACTTATTTCACATCAGAGAACAATTCTCTGGTAACAAATTTTAGTCATTGTCCACATGAGCTAGATGTGAACCAGAGTCGTAGTTGTGAAAGGCTCCATTACAAACTCCTGAGCTCTCCATCTCATTTTACACTTCATTCCCTCCCTCCCCGATACACTATATTTTTAACTCTGCATTGATCTGAATTTCTTGGTACCTTTGTTCAAACTATTTTTCTGCACTAAGTTAGCAAACATTTATTTATTTGTTCAGCAGAAAGTTGTCCTGCTGTGAAAAGCCAACACAAGCAGATGCTGTGGGAGGAGCCTAAAGGGAGGAGACTTCATGCACCTAAGATATATTCCTCTATATCACTCTTTCCTATTCCTATATCCTGTTGGTGTTTCTAAAGCAGGAACAAATACCCTGTGTTTCTCTAAGAAGGCAGATTTGGGGCCATTCAGAAATTTACATATTTACATTCTGCCCTTCATTAGGCTATCCAGGCATGCTCAAAACAAAGCCTGCAAAGGCACTTGGCTGCCACACTGATGAACAATGAACAGCTGATGTCAACAATCAGCACAATTCAGCTTTCTCTCAGCCTTGGTCTACACTACAAGTTTAGGTTGAATTTAGCAGCGTTAGATCGATTTAACCCTGCACCCGTCCACACGATGAAGCCATTTTGTTCGACTTAAAGGGCTCTTAACATCAATTTCTGTACTCCTCCCCAACAAGGGGATTAGCACTGAAATCGACCCTACTGGGTCGAATTTGGGGTCGTGTGGATCCAATTTGATGGTATTGGCCTCCGGGAGCTATCCCAAAGTGCTCCATTGTGACCGCTCTGGACAGCACTCTCAACTCAGATACACTGGCCAGGTAGACAGGAGAAGCCCTGCGAACTTTTGAATTTCATTTTCTGTTTGGCCAGCGTGGCGAGCTGATCAGCACAGGTGACCAGCCAGAATTGCAAAAGAGCTCCAGCATGGACCGAATGGGAGGTACTGGATCTGATCGCTGTATGGGGAGAGGAATCCGTACTCTCAGAACTCCGTTCCAAAAGACGAAATGCCCAAATATTTGACAAACTCTCCAAGCGCATGAAGGACAGAGGCGATAACAGTGCCGCATGAAACTTAAGGAGCTGAGGCAAGCCTACCAAAGAACCAGAGAAGCAAACGGACACTCTGGGTTAGAGCCCCAGACATGCCGCTTCTATGATGAGCTGCCATTCTAGGGGGTGCCCCTACAACTACCCCACCCCTGTGCATGGACTCTGTCAATGGACTCACACACAACAGGGATGCAGATTTTGGGGACAAGGAAGAGGAGGAGGAGGTTGAAGATAGCACACAGAAGCAAGCGGAGAAACTGTTTTCCCTGGCAGCCAGGAACTGTTTATCACCCTGGAGCCAGAACCCTCCCAACCCACCCAAGGTGGGCTCCCGGACCTTGAAGGTGGAGAAGGGACCTCTGGTGAGTGGTACCTTTGTAAATATAATACATGGTTTAAAAGCAAGAGTGTTTAATGATTAATTTGGCCTGAAGACTTGGGATGCGTTCGCAGCCAGTACAGCTATTGGAAAAGTCCGTTAACGTGTATGGGGAAGGAGTGGAAATTCTCCAGGGAGATCTCAGTGAAGCTCTCCTGTACTCCCAAAGCCTTTGCAAAAGGTTTCTGGGGAGGGCAGCCTTATTCCGCCCTCCATGGTAGGACACTTTATCACGCCAGGCCAGTAGTACGTAGCCTGGAATCATTGCATAATAAAGCATGGCAGCGTATGGTCCTGGTGTTTGCTGCCATTCAAGCAACATCCATTCTTTATCTCTCTGTGTTATCCTCAGGAGACTAATATCATTCGTGGTCACCTGGTTGAAATAGGGAAATTTTATTAAGGGGACATTCAGAGGTGGCCATTCCTGCTGGGCTGTTTGCCTGTGGCTGAACAGAAATCATACCTGCTGTTAGCCACACAGTGGGGGGAGGGGTGAAGCGATCATCCTAGAGAATTGAGTGTGTGTGTGTAGGAGGGGGGTTAGTTGGGTTTGTGCTGCACATTAACCCAAAAACCGCAGCCCCTCCTTTTAAATGGCCAACTCAATGGGTGCTTTGTATGGGGAATGAGGGCGCTTCTGTTTGAAACCATTCCCACATGTTATGAAGGTTAAAGAAGCCAAAAGACTGTGGCTTACCATGTCTGCCTGCAAGCCGAATTCTGTTGCCTGCCGGCCCTGCATGTGTGATCTCTCACACCAAACTGGCAGGCCCTCAATATAAGAGGTAAAATGCAACCTTGTAAAGAAAGCACACGTGCTATGTAATCTTAACAGCTTGGTTCACTGTGAAAGAGTCTACCCATTGTTCTCTAAAATGTGTCTTTTTAAATACTACTCTCCCTTTTTTTCCTCCCGCAGCTGCAAATGTTTCAACACTCCCCGTATCATCTCCGTCCCAGAGGCTAGTGAAGATTAGAAGGCGAAAAAAAATCACACTAGCGATGAAATGTTCTCTAAACTCATGCAGTCCTCCCACACTGAAAGAGCCCAGCAGAATGTGTGGAGGCACTGTCGGAGTGCAGGAAAGCACAAAATGAACGCTAGAACAGGTGGCAGGATCAAGATGATAGGTGGCATCAGCATGATGAAAGGAGGCAGGAAGCAATGCTCAGGCTACTGAAGGATCAAACTGATATTCTCTGGCATATTGCTGAGATGCAGGAAAGGCAGCAGGAGTACAGACCATCGCTGTAGCCCCTGTGCAACCAACTGCCCTCCTCCCCAAGTTCCATAGCCTCCTCACCCAAGAACGCAGTGGGGGGCCTCCGGGCACCCAACCACTCCACAGGACTGCCCAAGCAACAGAAAGCTGGCATTCAATAAGTTTTGAAGTGCAGTGTGGCCTTGTCCTTCCCTCCTCCCCTCATCCACCACCCCATCTAGTGCTTCCCTCCTCCCCCACCCCTCCTAGCTACCTTTGCAGTTATCCCCCCATTTGTGTGACGAATTAATAAAGAATTCACGAATTTGAAACAATAATGACTTTATTGCCTCTGCAAGTGGTGATCAAAGTGGGGAGAGGAGGGTGGTTGGTTCAGTCTACTTTCCTGTAAGCCAAGGGGGCAGGTTTTTATCAAGGAGAAATAAACAGAACTTTCACACTGTAGCCTGGCCAGTCATGAAACTGGTTTTCAAAGCTTCTCTGATGCGCCGCATGCCCTGCTGTGCTCTTCTAACGGCCCTGGTGTCTGGCTGCACATAATCAGCGGCCAGGCAATTTGCCTCAACCTCCCACCCCGCCATAAACGGCTCCCCCTTACTCTCACCGATATTGTGGAACACACAGCAAGCAGTAATAACTATGGGAATATTGGTTTCGCTGAGGTCTAACCGAGTCAGTAAACTGTGCCAGCACGCTTTTAAACATCCAAATGAACATTCTACCACCATTCTGCACTTGCTCAGCCTATAGTTGAACAGCTCCTGACTACTGTCTGGGGTGCCTGTGTATGGCTTCATGAGCCATGGCATTAAGGGATAGGCTGGGTCCCCAAGGATAACTATAGGCATTTCAACATCCTCAATGGTTATTTTCTGGTCTGGAAAGTAAGTCTCTTGCTGCAGCCATTCACACAGACCAGAGTTCCTAAAGATGTGAGTGTCATGCACCCTTCCTGGCCATCCCACGTTGATATTGGTGAAACGTCCCTTGTGATCCACCAGTGCTTTCAGCACCATTGAAAAGTACCCCTTTCGGTTTATGTACTGGCTGCCTTGGTGCTCCGGTCCCAAGATAGGGATATGGGTTCCATCTATCGCCCCACCACAGTTAGGGAATCCCATTGCAGGAAAGCCATCCACTATGACCTGCACATTTCCCAGAGTCACTACCCTTGATATCAGCAGCTCAGTGATCACGTTGGCTACTTAGATCACATCAGCCCCCACAGTAGATTTGCCCACTCCAAATTGATTCCCGATTGACCAGTAGCTGTCTGGTGTTGCAAGCTTCCAGAGGGCTATCACCACTCACTTGTGAACTGTGAGGGAGGCTCTCATCTTGGTATTCTTGCAGTTCAGGGCAGGGGAAAGCAAGTCACAAAGTTCCATGCAAGTGCCTTTATGCATGCAAAACTTTCGCAGCCACTGGGAATCATCCCAGACCTGCAACACTATGCAGTCCCACCAGTCTGTGCTTGTTTCCCGGGCCCAGAATCAGCATTCCATGGCATGAACCTGCCCCATTACCACCATGATGTCCAAATTGCCAGGGCCCATGCTTTGAGAGAAATCTGTGTCCGTGTCCTCATCATTCTCGTCACCATGCTGCCATCACCTTCTCACTTGCTGTTGAAGTTTTTGGTGCTGCATATACTGCAGGATAATGCGCGTGGTGTTTACAGTGCTCATAACTGCTGCAGTGAGCTGAGAGGGCTCCATGCTTGCCGTGGTATGGCGTCTGCAAGGAAAAAAGGCGCGAAACAATTGTCTCCCGTTGCTCTCACGGAGGGAGGGGCAACTGATGACATGGCTTACAGGATTGGCTTACAGGGAATTAAAATTAATAAAGGGGGCAGGTTTGCATCAAGGAGAAACACACACAACTGTCACAGCAAAGCCTGGCCAGTCATGAAACTGGTTTTCAAAGTCTCTGTGATGCGCGGCACACCTTGCTGTGCTCTTCTAATTGCAAAGAACCGAGTCAGCAAACAGTGCCAGAGAGCTTTTAACCGTCCAAAAGCACATTCTACCACTATTCTGCACTTGCTCAGTCTATAGTTGAACTGCTCCTTACTACTGTCCAGGCTTCATGAACCAAGGGAGCAAGGGGTAGGCTGGGGTAGATGCAATCACATGGTGGTGCCGGCTGGGAGAGCAGCCTGAGGCAAAAGCCTCCAGTTCGCATGATATTCCAGGCAGGACTGAATCTCCATTAGACAAAACTTAAAAGAAGAGAATTACCTGGAGTTACTCCCATTTATGTCTAGGTGCCCCCGACCGACATCACTGAGGTCAGCCAGGAGCACCCACAAGACGACGACGGCGGTTAACAGTCATACTGCACCGTCTGCCGCTGGCAAGGCAAGGCAAGGTGATGCTGCTGTGTAGAAATGCAGTACCACGTCTGCCAGCAGCACCCAGGAGACGTACGGTGACAGTGAGCTGAGCGGGCTCCATGCTTGCCGTGGTATGCCGTCTGCATGGGTAACCCAGGAAAAAAGGTGAGAAATGATTGTTTGCCGTTGCTTTCACGGAGAGAGGGAGGGGGGCCTGACAACATGTACCCAGAACCACCCACAACAATGTTTTTGCCCCATCAGGCATTGGGATCTCAACCCAGAATTCCAATGGGTGGTGGAGACTGCGGGAACTGTGGGATAGCTACCCACAGTGCAACACTCCTAAAGTCGACGCTAGCCTCGGTACTGTGGATGCACTCTGCCGACTTAATGCACTTAGTGGGGACACACACAATCGACTGTATCAAATCAATTTCTAAAAAATCAACTTCTATTAAATCGACCTAATTTCATAGTGTAGACATACCCTCAGTTTATTCCTAACCCCTGCTGTCCCTCAGACTCGGATTGAATTTAACTATCTGCTGGTGTTTTGATGTTCATGGGAAGGGCTAAAAGTCTTTTACCACGTTTCCATCCTGCCCCAACCTCAATCCTGAATCTGACTGTTACAACCTCTGGAGAAAGCTAGAGCAGTCACAAGGCTGTTCTAATTTGTTCCAGGTCATAATGGCCCCCTAGAGATGTTACTAGTCAGGAGATCGCTAAAGAGCTGGGTGCTGTGGTCCCACACCCTCTCTCATTCCCCCAACAAACGCTCAGTACATTGCTAAGTAGACGTGGGGTGCCATAGAGCTAGTTATACTGACTCTACCCCACCTGGGGCTTCCCCTTCACCCTCCCGGCTGTTTAAACCATATTTGTAGTACTTTTGTGCCATTGAAGCCTGAACCCCTATTCCACCTCTTCCATTTTCTGTGATATACAATCTATTAACCTCAAATTTCGGTGAAGCACTTGGATCCCTCTTACCCTCATTATCCTCCACCGCTTCAGTTGGTTTCATCCTGTGTCTGAAATTTCACCCTCCGCCCATCACCTTTTCTCCTCTCACACTCTGTCTTCCTGTCTAACATTCAACCTTCCCTCTTTACTCATACCTGCATTCCTGTACAGTCTCTGTGAAATCCCATGGTATCATGGACTTCCTTTATTACAATTTTTTTTCTTAATTTTGCTGTCCTTTGCCAACAAATTCTATTTCTTTTCCTCATGGTCTCCCATATTTCTAACTCCCAACAACAATGCTACATTTGATCTGCCTTGTGTCTGTCCTCCACTTCCATCTTTCTACCCCAGATCTTCCAAATTTCTTCAGAAATAAAACTAACAGTCTTCAATAGGAAATCATTCCTCTTCACTTTTTCCATCTCCTACTATGCCCATCTAAGATCTCACTTCTCCTGCTCCAGTCTCCTCCCAAAACTTGTTCTTTTAGCCCCATCACACTATCTCCTCTTTTTCCTTCCTCCCCTTTCCAGGCTCAGTGTGTCTCTTCCAGTTCCTTCCCTGCTAATATTTTTAAATAGACACTAATTTCTATCATCTTGAAAACTTACTTTTGGCCTAATCTGCCTCTCCACCTACTGCCTTTCTACTTAGTCTTCCTTCTGTAAAAATCCTTGAGCAAATGGTTCATGTTTTCATGACTTCCCTTCCTTCCCCAATGACCGTTGTCCATTTATATATCTTTGTCTTTGACACTCCCTCCTCCTTCCCCTTCTTGAAATTCAGTCTTGGTGCTGTCATGGTTTTCCTCTTCCCTTGCCAACTGTTCCTTCATTGTTCCCTTTTGGAGGCTTCTATGCCACTCTCTCAGAATCCCACATCACTTTATTCTTGACCTGTTGTGTGTTTCTACCTTCAGGTGCTGGATGAACTCATTCACCTCCATGGTCTCTGCTATTCCATGTCTACCTGGACAATTCACAAATCTACTTCTCCACCCTTGATCTTTCAGAATAAGTCAAATCAGTATCTCCACTTCTCTCCATCTTTCTTGCTCTCTTGTCACCAACTCTAACTATGTGTTCAAAACTGAATGTATTATCTTCCTCCTAGGCTGCTTTCTTTGTCACTGACAATTCTACCATCCTCCTTCTCACCAAAACCCATTAGTTTATTGTTGTCTCTGGCTCTTTTTTTCCACTCTCTCTTTTGTCCTCACCTCTCCTCGTGATCTGGGCTGTCAATATATCCTGTAGTTACTACCTTAACACTATCTCTAAAAATCAGACTCTTCCCTCTACAAGCCTCACTGTGATACTCAGTCCATGCCTTAACAAACACAACCCACTGCTCTATTTTGTTCTCAAATATCAACCTATTAAAATGCCTATTTTTCTCCTCTTCTTGAATTTGTTCATTGGCTTTCATTCCACTTCCATTTAATGTCCAGAGTCATAGATTAAGTCCAGAAGGGACCATTGTGATAATCTAGTCTCAGCTCCTGCATAATACAGGCCATATGACTTCCCTGTATTCATTCTTGCTTCAAGTCCAATAACCATGATTGAGCTAGAACATATCTTTTAGGAAGGAAAAAACAATCTTTGAGTTAAAATATAAATTGCCAGTGATGGAGGATACACCACAACCCTTGGTAAACTTTTACAGTGATTAATTATTTCCACTGTTAAAAATATGCACCTTGTTTCTAGTTTTCTAGCTTTAGTTACCAACCATTGCATCTTGTTATACTTTTTGTCTTCTAGACGAAACAGCCCTCTATTTTCAAATTTCTGTTCCTTATGAAGGTACTTACAGACTCCAATCAAGTCACCCCTTAACCTTCTGTATGATAAGTTAAATAGTGAGCTCCTTGACTCTCTCCCTGTAAGGCACATTTTCCAATCCTTTAATCATTTCTGTGCTTTTATCGGAACCCTCTCCAGTTTATCAATATTGTTCTTGAATTGTGGACACCAGTTCTAGACACAATACTCCAGTAGTGATCACCAATTTCAAATACAGAGGTAACATAGCTTCCCTATTACTACTCTATATTCCCCTGTTAGTACATCAGAGGGTTGCAGTAGCCCTTGACACTGTGTCACACTGGGAATTCATATTCAGCTGACTCTCCACCATGACTCCTGAGTCTTTCTCAGAGTCATTGCTCTTGAGGGTAGGTCACACTTACAGAATGGTGGACTCCATTCTTTGGTCATATTGAAACACATTGTATTGGGGGAGTGAACTTATTGTTTCAGAAAGTGGAGTATATAACTAGGGTGCCAGCCATTTTAGACTTGTTTCTGACCAACAGGGAAGAATTAGTAGCAAATCTGAAAATGGAAGGCAATTTGGTTGAAAGTGATCATGAAATGATAGATTTTATGATTCTAAGGAAAGGAAGGAGTGAATAAGCAGCAGAATAAGGACAATGAAGTTCTAAAAAACAGACTTTGACAAACTCAGAGAAATGGTAGATAAGGTTCCATGGAGAAAATATCTAAGGGAAATTAGGAGTTCAGGAGAGCTGGCAGCTTTTTATGGAAACAATATTAATAGCACAACTGCAAGCTATCATAATGCAAAGGAAAGATAGAAAGAAGAAGAGGCCAATCTGGATCCATCAGAAGGGAAAAGAGTTATTTAAGTGCCAATTTGGACACAAGAACAAATGGCTATCAACAAGTTTAAGCTTGTTAAATTGTTAAACAGTCAATTTATATGTACTGTGACAAAGTTCCTCCTCTATCTTGGTGGGTCCTGCGCTTATTGGCAGATTTTCTTGCCGCAGAGATTCACCATGTGGGTTGGGGAACAGCCCAGAGACCTTCCCCTCTGGAAGAACCCACAGTCCAAGTCAATTGGGAGGTTTGAGGGGAACCCAGGCCCACCCTCTACTCCAGGTTCCAGCCCAGGGCCCTGTGGACTGCAGCTGTCTATATTGCCTCCTGTAACAGCTGAATGACAGCTACAACTCCCTGGGCTACTTCCCCACGGCCTCCTCCAAACACCTTCCTTATTCTCACCACAGGACCTTCCTCCTGGTGTCTGATAACACTTGTACTCCTCAGTCCTCCAGCAACACACCCACACCCTCTCAGCTCCTTGTACCTCTTGCTCCCAGCTCCTCACACTCACACCACAAACTGAAGTGAGCTCCTTTTAAAACCCAGGTGCCTTGATTAGCCTACCTTAATTGATTCTAGCAGCTTCTTCTTAATTGGCTCCAGGTGTCCTAATTAGCCTGCCTGCCTTAACTGGTTCTAGCAGGTTCCTGATTACTCTAGTGCAGCCCCTTCTCTGGTCACTCAGGGAACAGAAAACTACTCATCCAGTGACCAATATATTTGCCCTCTACCAGACTCCTGTACCCCACTGGTCTGGGTCTGTCACGGTACTTCGAAGGGATAATAGGACATAAGGAATAGCTAGCATAGATTTGTCAAGAACAATTCATTCTAAACCAACCTAATTTCCTTCTAGGACAGTGTTACTGGCCAAGTGGATGGGGAGAAGCAGTAGTCATGGTATATCTTGATTTTTAGTAAGGCTTTCGATACAGTCCCACATGATATTCTCATAAACAAACTAGGGAAATGTCTAGATGGAATTACTGTAAGGTGGGTGCACAACTAGTTGAAAGACCATACTCAGAGTAGTTATCAATGGTTCGTTGGCAAACTGGGAGGATGTATCTAGGGATCCCACAGGGGTAAGTCCTGGATCTGGTACTGGTCAATATTTTCATTAATGACTTGGATAATGGAGTGGAGAGTGTGCTTATAAAATGTGCAAGATGACAGCAAGATCGGAGTGGTTGCAAGACCTTCAGAAGATAGAATTAGAATTCAAAATGACCGTGACAAATTGGAGAATTGGTCTGAATTCAACAAGATGCAATTCAGTGAAGACCAGTATAAAGTACTTCACCTAGGAAGGAAAAATCAAATGCACCAGCTACAAAACAGGGATTAGCTAAGTAGGTGGTAGTACTGCTGACGGGGGAACTGCGGGTTATTGTGGATCATCAACTGAATATGAGTCAATGTTTAGTTGTAAAAAAGGCTAACATTCTGGATGTATTAACAGGAGTGTCGTATGTAAGACATAGAAGGTAACTGCCTCATTCTACTTAGCTTTACTAAGTACTGTGTCCAATTGTGGGCACCACACTTTAGGAAGAATGTGGATAAATTAGAAAAAGCTCATTGGGCATGCTTAGTCTTCAGAAAAGAAGACTGAGGGGAGACCTGTTAAGTCTTCAAATATGTTAAGGGCTGTTATAAAGAGGAAGGGAATCAGTCATTCTTCATGTCCACTGAAGGTATGATAAGAAATAATGGGCTTAATCTGCAGCAAGAGAGAGATTAGGAAAAACTTTCTAACTATAAGAGTAGCTAATCACTCCTAGGGGGCTGTAGAATCTCTATCACTGATGGTTTTTAAGAACAGGTTGGACAACCGCTGTCAGGGATGGTCTAATTTACTAGGTCCTGCTTCAGAGCAAGGGCTGGACTTGATGAGTTCTCAAGGTGCCTTCCAGCCTTCATTTCCAAGATTCTATGATTGGACCCAGCTTCCCAAATGATCCAGGTCATTCTGTATCAGTGACCTGTCCTCCTCATTATTTAACACTCCCCATCCTTTGTGTCATCTACAAATTTTATCACTGATGACTCTTTCCCCACCAAAGCTTTGATAAAAATGTCAAATAGTGAGGGCCGAGAACTGATCCATGAAGAATCCCACTGGAATAACACATGCTTAATGAGTCTTTCTTCTTTAAAATTACATTTTGGGACCTATCAGTTAATTCATGTAATGTGTTCTATATTGACTTTTTATCATTGTAGCTTATTAATCAAGATATCACAGAGTACCAAGTCAAATGCCTTACAGAAGCCTATTATATCAAGACTATTTACATTTATTATTCAAATGTATAACTCCACTGGCTATAGATTTCTTCTTGTGCCCTTTTGCTTCCCTTCCCAATATTCCAAATTAGAGGTAGTGGTCTCCCCACACTTTCAAGGCTCTACACAACTCTGCAGCTGCTTATAAATCTTCTTACATTTATTCCTGTTCCCTGTGTTCCACTAACCTTGTCTCTGGATTGGTCTCTCTGACTCTTAAGCCATTCTTGACTTCTATTCCTAAAGACCTGCCTCTTCTGTGAGGCTACTGTGAAATGGTCATACCTTACTTTTTGTCTTGTGTTGGTCTATATTGTGCTGACTTAAGCTTTCAGCTGTAAACTCTTCAGGGTATAGACAATTTTTCAGCTCATTCACAGAGCTCTAGTCACAGTAATTTTAAAATCACTAATAAGCACAGTATACTGATTAGTAATAAATAAAATATGCACATGTAGGTTGTGTTGTTACACTCTCCTTTAAAGAGATCTATATTCCTCAGTAGGGTGGGAAATTGACTTGAGAGAATATTTGCCATAACGTTCATTGTGTGTGCTGCAATAATGAGATGGATGATGATATAGCTATCTTTGGTGTGCTTTATGTCTCAAATTTACCATTATTTCACAGTAGGTTTTAGAGTTTATTAATTAGTTCCATTTCAGTTAATATGCTCTCAACTTCACACTTTTCAGAGTGAACTTCTTCCCCTTTTCTAGTTCCTACCTTTATGCCAGTTGCCTCAGAAAATGAACAGTTCAGCAGTACAAAAAACATTGTCATGGAGACTATCCAGAAAAAGGAGAATGCAGGTGTTCATATAAATAGAAAAACTGCCTAACTTTTTATATGAAATAAATGGAAATGAGTGCTTAGCAGGCTGCAGATAATTCTAAAACCTATCAGCACCATTATCTTTATTTATATTTTAATAATGCCAGATATGCCACACTTTTTGACTCTACAGCTTGTTTTTTTCCCCCAGAAAGGACTTCATTAAAGCTTTGTTGATCATCAATTACATATGTACGTACTTTATTATTGTATATTTTAGGAAGAGACTTTTATTGTTGCAAATGTCCAGCATAAAAAAAAGACATTAACGGAATCTTCTTCTGTTTGCTTATAATACAGTATTTTTCCTGGCTCATAACCAATATTTTCTGTAATAGAAACTTGTTAGCATTACTTCTCTTTCATTAGATGGAATTATTCCCTTGACTGGTGACATCAATGAGGTGGTTAGAACCCATCTATGCTGCAGTCATTGCAATCTAAAGGCTTCACAAATAAAAGAACTGATGCTGTAACACAAAGATCATCTCTTTGTTCAGTTGTAAAGCAACCTCTTTCACAGTGGATTCAATGACTTCAATGCACTTAATTTATGAAAGTATAAAATTGTGAAGTGATTTAAAAATATGCAGGGAATTGACATTATAATGTTTTATAAACAGGAGGAGTATAATTGCTTAAGAACAATATATCAGATTCGGAACTCCATTAAACAAAGGATAGTATGAGACAGTATAACATAAAGGTGATACAATTGATTTAGGATTCACCCAGGGAACTTTTGCCACTTATTATATTTAATACCGCACCTGGAATTTTCAAAATAATGTAAGGGAGTTTGTCACCCAACTCCTACCGGATTTCAATGGGAACTAGATACCTAATTCCCTTTTGCTCTTTCAAAAATCCCAGCCTAAATTTACAAATAAAATGCTCTCACAGAAATTAACAGGACAGTTAACACTGCAAAAGTGATGGTTTTATCCCTGAGAAATAATAGCTTTATTAAATGTTCAGTCATCACTAAGATACAAGTGTTTTATCAAAAACTGAACATTCATAAAAATTGGCACTCCTCAACTGAAGCTTTATTAAGACATTAACTCTGTTTTTTCTGCCCGGCATGAAAGGGTACCCAAAAGTCAGTCTCAAACAAGGAGTAAAGCTTAAGCTTATAGTTTTAATCATGCTAATAATTTTTAAGAAAAATTATCTCAGCACTTTTGTCTGTCACTTATAAACTCTTGTTACAATTTTACCTCTGTCTTGCATCATATGCTGAAGGTTCAAGTCCTGGAAAAGGTACAAATGTGGATCCGCAGGGAACTAGCTTTGGGGACATACTGGTTGTCTTCTCAGTGTTCTGCTGAAGTGACTCCAGATTGTTCCTTTAATTCAAATGTATGCCCAAACTGTGAGAGTGCAGCAGTCTTGTCCATTATTTTTAGGAATGTTTTACCATGTAAGCCATTCACTGGTTGATTTTTTGAGTCTACTTTCTCTGTTACTGGTACCTTTGGCTCAAGGCTGCTTGACAGACTATTAGGGAAATTTTGATGAGGCAGGAAGACCAGTGTTCTGGTTAACATGATTATTTTACAGAGCTCTTCACAATTACCAAATAAATTGTCACAACATCTTTCTCTTCCTGTGTTCCTTTCTCTGTCTACTCTGTAAGAGAGTGTTTTCTTTGTGAACTGAGCTTTGCCTGGCTTTTATTTTATTTTAAAGCACCAGACTGTAATTGTGGTGCACTATGTCATTGGCTCACCAGTTTCATGGCTTGGCTGCCATAAATTAAACATAATAGTTGTACAGAGGTTGCTAAATCAAAAATGTACCCATGGGTGGTTTTTGCCACTATGACCCATTGAGTAAGCTGTCTTTTCTTTTTCCTCAGAGTTTATGAAATACAATAGATTTTTCTCACGTTTGGTTTACAGATTTGCATTTCATTTGTAATTCTTGAATTAAAACAGAACTGTTTGAACTGCCATTCAATTCAGTACTGTTTCCTGAATGACACTACAAAGCATGATTGTTTAAGATATTTAGAGCTTTCTGTTCTCATAAGGGCTTTGCTAGCAGAAAATTTTACTTTTGTGAAATGATCAGACCAGTAGAACACATCTCTTCCAAACATAGGACAGGATTTAGGAAATGCTCAACTCTGTCAATGACTTCCTTCCTGGCCTTTGGCAACTTGCTAAACCTTTCTACTTTGGTTTCACCATCTGCAATACTGTGATAATACTTACCTGCCTCATAGTGATGTTGTGAGGATTAAATAGTTAATGTTGTGAAGAGGGAGAAGGCATTAGGAGGAGAAAGGGAGGTTGACTCCAGCAAATTTAAACTACATGCTGGTCATTTGGGCCCTTTAAATTATGTGTGTAGAGTCAATAGGAGGAAGAACTTACTCTTTTGGCAAATCCCTCCTCTTTTTCTGCTCCCTCCATCCTTCTATCTTCAGCAACACGTCTTTTTGTTTCTATCCTATGGAGATGACCATGTGCTTGCAAAAAGCTGACATCAGAATGGACAGTTTTAAACAAGATATGATTTGCTGATGCAAAGCAAATCTTTGTACTTGTTTAGTGCTTTTTATGTGGGGAAATGCCAGGTTACAAAAGTGAGGTAGGCCTCAGAGTAGTCTCTTGAAGTAGACAAGTGTTACTAAGCCAATAGGGCTTATCTTGGGGTAAACTTAACTATGGTCCTCTGCAAAATAGCTCAGTTGTCCCCATTTTATAGAAGGGAAGCCTGAAGCAGAGAGTGATTGTCTTGACCCAAGTGACACAGAGAGTCCATAGAAGAGCCAAAAATAGATTCTGGGAATCTTGACTCCATCTCCAACACTAAGCACTCTCCCTGCTCTTGCGTAATATCCTGGGAGATACATGCTGCACATCTGATGCTAGAACTTGGTCAAACACAAAACCTACAGTTATTTGAAAAGTACCTGTATGTGTCTTTCCTTTTTTTTCATCTGTTCTATAATGTTTATGCAGGGAAAGTGAATTTGTTTAACCTTGGTTTCAATGGGGAGCTAGGAATTTAAACCCGTAGGGTGTTGGTTGTTTTTATGTTTTTGTTTTTTAAGTGCTATCA
Organism: Chrysemys picta bellii; assembly: GCF_011386835.1. Lineage (NCBI taxonomy): Eukaryota > Metazoa > Chordata > Testudines > Emydidae > Chrysemys > Chrysemys picta. The sequence goes on along the minus strand of NC_088798.1, from coordinate 45,703,698 downwards.
CTGTTTTCCTTTGCAAATATCTAATACATTCTGAAGAAATTTAGGCCTTTAGGGTTTTACTATGGATGAAAGAGGGAAAGAAGGAGATGTGTGTTTTTTCTTGATCAGGCTTCCACTTCTGCATAGGCCTGATGGCACCTGAGTTATTGAAGCCTATGGGCTGGCTTAGCTGAATACAGCTAGTAAATGCAGAAAGCCTGTGTGTTTTCTGGCAAAAAAAAAAAAACATTGTATCTGGAAAATGCAAAATTTTAGACTACAGTGTAAAAAGAGGTTAGTACTGAAGGACATTCCCTTAAGCTATTGCTTGCTATTTAGAGTATGTTATTGAAAATGGCTGTAGTATAACTTAAGGAACTTAAAAGGAAGAGGGGAGGGTATTGGTCTGTGTGACTCTCTGAGCGGAATAATTGGAGAGGTGGTGACTCTTAGGAGTGTATTTGGATTTTTTCCATTGCTTGATGCCACAGTAAGACATTGTGGCTTGTGGTTCTGTAAAATGTTGTTGTGTCTGAATACTGTACTAGGAATCCCTATTCCTCCCTCACCTCTCTCACAAGTAGTAGTAGGGGCCATAGGATGCTGAGCAGAGCACAGACTGTCTCATCAGTTAAGAACGGGGCCCTTAGTGCCCTGAGTATTTGATATCACAATGAAGTTCAATCTCTGGTTATGACAGTTCTTCTGCTCCCCTCTGCCAGTGTTGCTCTTCCCAAAGTATCCATTTACCCATTGCTTGTTTTGAACTCCTCAGACAGACTCTTTCTACCCTTTGTTTTAGAGTTTTAATAGTCTCTGGTGATTCCCTCCTCCCTTTTCATCTTGAATATTACTAAGAAAACCACGAACGCAGCTGAGTGATAAAGAAGAAAGCAAAAGAAATATGCATTACAAGAGTTTTAGCTGTAAGAGGAGAATCAGGTGAAGGAACAGGAGACATGAGGAGAATTGAGCAAAAGAATTGAACTGGGAAAGGACAAAGATGCCTTTGGTCACTGCTGCAGACCAGATGGGGAAGGATATTAAGGCAACAGATATAGCAAAGAGCAATGGATAGAAAAGCTGGTGATGCAAATGTGACCAAATAATAAAAAGTTCAAGGCCAAAATAAATAAATTTCTTGAATTTCCCCCAAAACATAAAAATAACAAATGTTCTGAAAAAAACCTCTTCAAAACAAATACAGCATTGCTACAATAGCAAAATGGGAGCCTCAAAAAAGAGTGCACACAGAGTCTGGTTGCAAAACTAAATTATTCAAGCACTCACATTTAGTATTTGGCAGTTGAGTGCCTGAATAATTTAGTTTTGTACCCAGATTGTGTGCATATGTTTTCTCACTTAGCCTTTCAGCTCCTAGTCTGAAACCTTGGAACCTGTTCTGAAAATGCAGTATTTTTTTTTTACACATTGACTTATTTAATTTACCTATTTTTATTTGACTGCTTGTAAGTAATAATTAGAGTTGGACATAGATAACTGAAGTACTGTTTTATTGTGCTTTGATATTGTGAATTTGGAAATCAGTTAAGAGCACCAAGGTGTAAGGATAGCTCCATACTGTTGTTTTTTATAATAAAACCAAAACCAGTAAATTATAATAACATAGAATAAATTTTTCAGGACTGATGACCTGATCAAACTTCCATTGAAGTTGATGTGCTTGAGGGGGCAAACCAATCAAGCAGGCCTGTCAGTCTGACAATGATTCCAAGGAAGATAATGGAGCAGCTGATACAGGACTCGATTACTAAAGAATTAAAAGGAAGGTAATATAATTAATGCCAGTCAACGTGGGTTTATCAGACTGTCTAACTAACTTGACTTTTTTATGAGATTACAAGTTTAGTTGATAAAGCTTATAGTGTTTATGTAAGATGCTTAAACTTCTGAAAGACGTTTGAGTTGTTCTGCATATCAACTTGATTACAAAACTAGAATTCTATAAAATTAACATGGCATACATTTAATGGATTAAAAGCTGGATAACTGACAGGCCCCAACATGTAACTGTAAACAGGAAATCATCAAAAAGGTGAATTTCTAGTGGGGTTCCACTGGAATCTTTTCTTGGTGCTATGCAATTTAATATTTTATCAATCTGAGAAGAAAACCTAAAATCATCACTGATAAAGTTTGCAGATGACCCAAAAAATTGGACAAATAGTAAATAATGAAAAGGACAGGTCACTAATACAGACCAATCTGGATCACTTGGTAAGCTTGGCACAAGCAAACAATGTGCCTTTTTATATGGCTAAATGTCAATGTATAGGAACAAAGAATGTAGGCCACACTTACAGGATTGGGAACTATAATCCAGGAATCAGTGACTCTGAAAAAGATTTGATGGTTGTGAAACAGTAGAACATGAGATTGCAGTGCCATGCTGTGACTAAAAGAACTAATTTGATCTTTGGATGAATAAACAAAGGAATCTCAAGTAAGAGTAGAGAGCATATTTTATCTCTGTAATTGACACTGGTGTGACTGATGCTGGAATATTATGTCCAGTTCTGGTGTCCATAATTCAAGAAGGATTTTGGAAACATGGGGGGAGGAGAGGGTTCAGAGAAGAGCCACAAGAATGATTAAAGGATTAGAAAATCTGATTTATAGAGAGAGAATCAAGGAACTCAATCCATGTAGCTTAACAAAGAGACAGTAAAGGGCTGACCTGATTACAGTCTGTAAGTATCTACATGGGGAACAAATATTTAATAATGGGCTCTTTATTCTAGCAGCAAAAGCTGTAACACAATCCAATGGCTAGAAGGTGAAGCTAGGCAAATTCAGATTGGAAATAAGGCGTAATTTTTTAAGAGAGAGTGTAATTAACCATTGGAGCAACTTACTAAGGATCATTCCATCACTGCCTATTTTTAAATCAAGATTTGATGTTTATGTAAAAGATGTGCTAGGAGTTAATTTGGGGAAGTTCTATGGCCTGTGTTATACAGGAGGTCAGACTAGATGATCACAATGGTTTCTCTTGGCCTTGGAATCTATGAATCTGTGAGAGCTTGCTTGTATATACCAGCACTCTTTGCATTTGCTCCCATCAATCATGACTGGCATAAAGATTGCATTTATGTGCTTGCTAGCTAGCATGGTAATGGCAAAATCTATGTACTGGTGACATCAGGAAAGACTTTTAGCTCTGTTTGCTGACTGGCACCAGACTTGAGATGCAGAAGGAGGCCTTTTAAGTGAGTTGGGCTAAGCCCCACCTGTAACTTGTCAGCTTCCTTCCTAGGTAATGGGGTTTGAAGCACACAAAGGGGAGTCTGCTCAGCATACTTCAGGGAAGAGAGAAAGGAAATTGGATGGTTCTCACAAGAGATGGGGGAGAGACTCTCCATGACAGATGGATGGAAAGGTCTGGCTGGAGCTATCTGGCTGCAGTGAGGTACAGGCACAGAACCCTTAAGATGAAGAGGTTTGAGTAAACATTAGGCAGCAGGACTTTGGTCTTGGCAAAGAATTGCTGAGCTCAACAAGGGACTCAAGAGCTGGAGTGGGGGAAAGACTTGTTTTGGTTTAAGTAGATACTTGAATTGCATTGTCGTAATAAAACCAGACCCAAGAAGATTTACAAGAGTCTGGATAGGATTTTTGGGAATGCTAAGAAGGTGAAACTGAGACAGTTGCAGGGTCTGATCCTGTATCAGGTAAGAACCTGTTATTCTTTAAAGAAAACAAGTGGTGTTGTGGCTGGTGGATTAGGTATGAGCATGCAGAGATCAAGGAAGTACAGGGCATTGGGCAACTGCATAAGGTAGCTATAATTTGTTTTACAACCACCTCTACCTGGGATAAAGAAAAGCTATGAATACAATGCAACTGTGTATCTCAGGCTCCTCCCACCAGAGATTCTTACTATAAATAATTTGGAAAGTTTTAAGAAAGGAATACTTGGCTCCAAGAAGCATAATATGATCTGGAATAGCCTTCACTGGTGCAGTGGTCACCTTTTACAAACTTGCCAATCTTGCCAGAGAAATTGATATGGTTATTTCACTATGATTTTCACTATAAATCCCCCCCCACACACACACTTTGCCCTATCTTATATCTTGGAGATAGATTTTCCAAATACATTAATTTAAAACTTGGACTTCAAAAAAAAAAAAAGCCCTATATACAAACCTCTGGGCATTTAGGCACTGATTCAGCAGGATACTTGATCACATGCCTGAATTTAGGTAAACAAATAATTCCATTTACTTCAGTGGAGCTACTCATGTTTATAATTAGGCACAGGCCTAAGCACTTTCTATGGATCAGTGTCCGGCTATAAACTGCCTATTCCTCTTTCTAAAGTACTTTGCAATCTATTAAATAAAAGTTCGATACAAATTCTAAGTCTTCTTTTGTTATAAACCACAAAAAAATAATGTTGACCTTGTTAACCAAAATGGCTTGTCAAAGACCTTAGTAGGAAAGAAAACATAACTAATAGAAAAATACCTACTGAACAGTCACATCTGTGAAAGACATATTAAATATTAGCCTGAAATTTTCCAATTAGATTTTATCATTCCTAGAAGACTTGAAGTATACCAATCTTCAAAGACTTAATTGTCCTCTCAGCATATGGATATTAATAAAACATAATTTCCATTAGTACTAATGTCATGTAAGCAAGAAAACCCCATATGCCTCCAAAAGATCTTTCTCCTGAACTTTATCATGGTAGCTATTTAGTGATTTTACTCTTATTCTGATGGGCCAAGACTTTTAACGCTCATTCTGTTACTGCCCTGCTATAACTCTTTCCCACCTCAAGGCTGCACCTCTTCAAAAGCAGCTAAAAGTAGGACCAGGCTTAGAGCTTCTGATGACCTATATGCACATCAGCTACAATACCTCATACAAAAGGCATGAGTTTCTCTTTTTTTATTTTCACTGAAAAAATAAGGCTTTAGGATTTCAGTCTTTATTAGAAATTAGTTATTTTATTAAGTAGAGCTGTAGATTAAAAAGAGCAGATGGATCAAAAACTTCAGCAAAGATAGATATCTAAAACCTTATGGATGAATCCAATTCCAAGTAGATTAGTGGTATTTATTTGCATCATATGACCAATATCACAACACACATTTTAATCTGTGAGGCATGCAGGTGTTACTTTGACCATCAGAGCAATCTTTCTACAGGGGCCTGATGCAGTGCCTACTGAAGATATTAGAAAGACTCCTTTTCACTTTGATGGGCACTCCATTTGGCACAAAATGAATAGAGGGGAGAAGTATTCACAACAAACATTTTGTTACCACTCCAAATGCTCCACTGTCTTTCTCCAGAAATAAAAGTAACTTTTTTTAATACTAAACTTTAAAATGTTTTACTCACAACAAACAGCTCAGTGTTGTATTTTTAGAATAGCCAAATAAAGGAGACAATTGTTTGTGATTTTGTAATATACATTCACAGCTTCTCCATTTTTAAAATCTTGCTCTATTATTATTTGTTTGCCTCTTCCCCTGCTTTTAGTGAGTGTTGTAGTAAAATGAATTATGTTAAGGTAATTTAGGATTCTTTTTGGTAAAATGTATGAAATTATACTGTGTTGTCACGAAAAAGTGCAGGGTACCATGATTTGTGTCGTGATGCTATCAAGTCAAGAGACAATTTTTTAAAGACTTCTCTAGAAATAAGATGTTTGGTTCCGATGAGAATAGCTATGTTTTGATCTAAGGCTTGAAGAGTTATCTACCAAAAGAAGGGAAACAATTCATAAGCTTATTAGGACAAAGTTGTCATATAGGAAAGTACACAATGGAAAAAAAATTGTGATTTTGATATGGTGATGTAATTGCCAATTAAGATTTTTATCAAGGACTTACAAAATTCAGAAACATGGTCTCTGGGGTGAAAGAAAAACATGTTTTATTGCAAAGTATACAGTTGATAATGTTTTCATGCTCCATAATTTTTATTGTATCCATTATTTTAACACCTAAATTCAGTGGTTACTGTCGGGAATGAAAGAGAGATTGTCTGATACAGTGTGTGCATGTGTCTTTGCGGTGGGTTTTAATACCTTTTGAGAGTAATGTCAATTTGTTTCACAGCAGCTTGAGGCTGGAGAGAAAACTGGGGTGCCTGAAATGTGAATTTAACCTGAATTTTTTTTAAAAATGAGGATAATCCTGTTCTCAGGTTGCAACCAAATTAAGGGAAGTATTTACAGCATGTTCCATAATAAATACTTTGTAGTGGTACACCCTGGAGCTTGATAAAACTACCAGTCAGCTAGGCACTAGAGGGCTAAACCTTCTAACCTACAGATGCTGACACAAAAGATAAAGGGAGCCAGCAATGTATAGAGGTGGGGAGCTGCTAATGTATGGAGGTAATGCCCTGATGAGACATCTACCTCCCAAACCCAACCTGCTTGGAAGAAAGGAGGTGCTTTTATTTCTGAGGGCACTGATTCAAGGTGCTATGCCACCTTTTGTATCACACTGGCTAATGGGAAGTTGATTTTTCCAAGTCCTCCTCCCAGCAACTATCTGTCTTTCCAGTCTCCTGTTTCACCTGAACCCAGGCCTCCTGACTGCTTGGAAGGCATTAGACACTCCTGGCTACTGCTGTGCTACTGTACTAAACAACCAAACCTACCCCAGCCTTCATCACCATCCTTAATTCTGAGTAGCTCTTGTGCCTGGCTTTAGCAAAGCCTGTGTAGCAAAGCCTTTGGACTAGTCTGCAGATTCAGGAAGACAACACTACATTGGTTCAACTATAGATTATTATCTTAACAGGCATAGAGACTAGATACCCATCCACTTATTTTTTTTTATTTGGATGTTTAAATTCAGGCACTTAAATCTATAATTAGGCATTCAGTGCAGAGTCTCTAAGCAAACTGACTTTTCAGATTTCAGATCTGATTCAGTGACCTGTTTTTTTCATGACACTATATAGATCTAATAAAGTTTATCCCATTTCCTTTGTTACTCAAAATGAACGTATTACTGTGCAGATGTTATGCAGGAGAAATTATGCCTATAATTTAGCTTATAGCTCCAAAACAATTATAAACCTGATGTGCAGATAATTATCCCATCTGTCTAGGAGTAATAACCTTGAGGTATTAACATTTGAACATGCTGTAATTGCAAACAATCTAAAAATCAAAAGATTCAAAATTAATCTCAATGAAATACCTCTGTATTTCCCATGGGGGCACTAGTAATGTGAAGCCTCTGAACCCTGTTCTCAAAATGCCTAATAATAGCTCTCATCTTGCTCAACAACAAACCAGAGTCAACTGCTGAAATCAGTGGGGACAGGATTTCACCCTACATTTGTTTAAATCTATAAAGACAATAACCTAAGACCCTTGCAAGCCTGTTTCTATTGTTTAACAGCACAATTAATCGTGATTAATTTTTTAAAACATTTGACAGCCCTAATAACTGCACAATACCATTTATTTGGTATATGTCACATACCATAGGCTTTTGGGGAACCTATTATAAGAATATTTTGGAATTTTTAAAGAAAATGTTTGCAACTGTTCTTGTATCACTCTGCCTTTTATGCCAGGGAGCCTTAGTTGCCATAAATTCAAAAATGTAGGGCTCAAACTGAAAGGAGAAAATAATACTAAAATAGATAGAACACCTGCAAAAATGAATAAAAATGTTTTTTTTTCTCTAAACGTAAAAAGCAACAGTTTTAAAATCTGCTATCTCAGGCCCTCCTAAAAACTAGAAATAAGTGCTAAGCCCTACTGGGAAGTCACATTTTTTTCGAATGAAATAAAGCTGTCCTTTCTAACCCTACAGCAACACAACATATGGGTCTTCAAAGCAGTGAGGTTTTTTCATGTATGGAGAAAATCTGCAGAGGGGAAAGTCCTCACTGGGCGGGGGGGAGAGAAAGAGGGAACATTTCCTTAGCAGGGAGGGTTTAAAAAAAATTATAATGTGTGTTTGGAGCTGCTGAGGGATTGGCACATTAATAAGAATTGGATCTGTGGGCAGATGATGAAGACAAGTACCTGATACGTTGCACAGGCAAATTCTAAATAAATTTTTCATAATCCTGTGCCATTTATCACAAAACTCTAATCGATTATGTGGCTATCACTTCTACATTGTGCACCTCTGATCACCTGACCTTTACTCTGCCTACTAATCAACCTCTCACTATACTTAGCATCTAACATTTCAAAGTGCTGAACACATTCAAATGGCTGCCTTTTTCATTTTTAAAATCAACCTGCCAATAAAAAAACATCCTTCTACCAGGATGTGCTGTTTTCTGCACAAGATGAGCAATAGTCAAACCCATTCCAGGTCCGTGACTAAGGTCTAATTATCTTATGACCTGAAAGGCTAAAAATGTGGCCTTTTGCCACTGAAAAAGAGATCTCAGCTTTCCAGTGGAGCATAAAACATTTGCTTCCAGCCCTAGAAGTTCTTAGAAACCTCTGTCTTCACAATTCTGACATGTTTATTTTCGAGAAGAACTATAGATGGGTTTTAGTATGTATTAGTTATTTTCCCCCACTTTCTGGTGTCTGTACAGTTCAACACATAATACTAGTGGAGTCTGGAACTTACCGGTAGAGAATTACAAAAAAAGTTGTCTATAAATTTTCAAATGTTTCTAAAATAGCTTTCCCATTAAATAGGAGTCATACATAAAATATATGATGGTGTGGTACAAAGTTAGGTTTTACCATCAATCATTTGGGATAACTTGTCTACCTTATTCATGGTGTCATCACTCATAAGTAATATGGCCATCCTAACTTTTGAATAAAATATTTATGCCTTATTCTTACGCCTTCCTTTTGTGCATAGTGTGACTCCTCAGTTGAACTGCGAAAGCAGAGAATAATATAAGCTGTATTTTTATTCAGCATTTTTCCTGAGATGGAGTAGCTAGATGAGTTCTATTTTGGGAGGAGTGGGTTTTTAATTAATACTTGAATTGTGCTCTCTAGATATTCTTTCAACAATCCAGTTCCAGGACAAACTGAGATGAATGTGAGGTATCTGGGCCATCTCACCTTAGTTATGTGCATGTGCACCCATGCACACATATATACAAAGGAGTAAAAGGAATGGAAGGGGTAAAAGGTGTTATAATTAATAAAAATTCTAATCTATAACTACAAACACAATGTGTACATTCTCGTAGATGAGAATGTAAATAAGATCATACAGTTGCTTAGGTTTATGATGTTATCCTTATCCAACTTTTTCCTAATATCCACACTTGGCTATTTTTATCACTAATTAAGTTTAAAGCTAAACTTCAGGCCTGATTCTTCAGCTAGAACTATGCATAATGATGATAACTGCTGTGAGTAGTTAATGGGATTACTCACAGCAGTAAGCACTACAGTTGTTTGCAGGATTGGTCCTTTAGACAGTGCATTCTTTGGGGCAGGGGCTACACTGTTCATTTATTCTGTAAAGCAACTAGCACCTGTATACTGTTGCAGGAAATAAATAGTCCATTTATGTGAACTGTTCTATTATTGTGTATGCATTCAGAGGCCCTGGGATGGGCAAATTTTATATATTTGAAATTAATAAAATGAATGCATTCAGTAAATGTAATGGTTTGTCATTATTTTATTTTATCAATTTATCAATTCTCTGATAGTCTTCAAACATTTAGGGGAAGATTCTATCAGCAGACATACTCAGAATTAGTTGTAAGTGTATTAAGAGAAGCCTTTTATGAACCAAAATTCTTGAAAGATCTGGGAAATTCTTAAATATTCCCCAAGTAGGTAACTACGAATCCATGCATCCCCCAGCCCCTCCGCTATTTAGATGTCAGAACTTCTAAAAGCACAACACACCAATTTACATCATGTTAATAAACTTTAATTTGAAATCGATTTTGGAAGCACAGATTACTCCAGTCCTAGATGGCATAAATCTTCCTCTGCAGTATTCCCTGCAGTGGAGTCAATAGGGATCTGGCTGATGATTTATGCTTTTATGAATATTGGCTAATGTAAAAGTTCCAGTGCAAACTTTAGTAATTAAGGATGTTGTCATCAGGAGGATTTTTTTTTTAATGGAACCAAAAAAGTTTGCAGCTTGTCACAGTGATAACTGTAGTGGCAGTCTCTTGCGTGTGCACACATCTGGCACTACAGTGGCAGTGAAGACAAAATTGAGGGGAGAAATTGGGAAGATACAGGAAGGCAGAGATGGGTGTTTGATCCAGAGAGATCTGTGATGGAAGAGAGACATAGGTGGATGCAGGCGTCTGGGTATGGAAGATAGGTATTTATGTAGAGAGCTTGCACTCCATCATATATAGTGGAAAAATATACCATGGTTATAATTTTCAGCTGTTTTAATCTACCCATCCACATTGCCCCCTTAGTTTACCCTGTTAGCAAATTAAATAAAACAAGTGGGGGTTATTATGTTCCAGTTGCCCTTGTGACCATAGTTTATAAAAATATCCTTATATAAATGTATGCTTAAAAAAAATGATCATAGTTGTTTACAGACTTCAAGACAGGCATACAGAGGACTATGTCTGATAGGATTAAGTGCAAGGTCTGCGACTACAGTATTCTCATGGAGAAGAGAACACCGTTGTGGGTTGTTTAACATTATTTGTATTTTGTAGATAAATTGTTTATCTTATTATGAGCAAATCAGAGTTGAATTTCCCACTTCATTATATCTGTATCTATATACACGCACACACAAAGGAAACACTAATTTTGCCTGACAATAGGTCCTTTTCAGGGTTGAGGAGTTTACTTAGTTTGTCTGTTTTTCCCACTTTCATTCTTGCAATTTCTTCCACGCTGCCCTCTACGCACACAGGACCGTCCCTGAACTAATCTGTAAGGCTGTTACCCTTGGAATGGCCTCTCCTCTTAAAATCTCTCCCCAGGATCCATTTTTTTCCCATGATGCCAAGGAGTATAGCTGAGATATGTTTTGATTTATTATTTTGCTATGATCAAATGTTGAATTTTTTTTAATCCCCTTCTCGCACCCTTGTCTTACTTTGTATGTTGCTTAACTTGCATTGTATGTCTCTCTTGAGACAGGAATAATGTTAGTACAGTGTCTAACCCAATGTGACTCTGATCTTGAATTAGGGCCTCTGTGTGGTATCTTAATACAAATTATAGTACAAATAAAAGCAGAGCAGAGATACGAGAATTCAAAGAGAGAAGGTTGGAGTCCTCTCAATGTTCTTTTGTTCTTTCAATTTTGCCAATTTCCTCCTCAAATATTGGTCTTCAAGCTCCAGATATGTTCTTTAGCAATAGCCTCTAGACCCTAATCCTGCTCCAACTTAAATCAATGAGAATCCTTGTCCTTTAATTGATAGGATCAGTCCCTTAGTGAGGTATGCCTTCAACTTGTTTGGAGTTCTACATGCAGCATCATACATGCAGGCATGGGGACTGCAGTCTCATGCATATTGTATTACATGTTCTATACCACTCAACATAATTGTGCCTAGTTTTATATAATATATATATGTGTGTGTGTGTGTGCTTTATGAATTCTTTGTGTACCCTTTTAGTTCCAACATTGCTAAAAGAATCTAAGGCTTAGAGTTTACATTGACAGGAAAGGCAACAAATTTATGTATTCCATAACCACTGTATTAAAAATACTCAATCCAGATTTTAGAAGTATGTCTAAATATCTGGATGCATTTAATGCTGTCAATGACTGTCCACAAACAGAGGATAAATGACACCAAACTAACAATAATTCTTGCATTGAGTACTTCAGGTTAATAAGAGGAAAATAGGCTATTAGAAAGCCAGAGATGGAACATAATTAAAGCTATAGCAAGACCTAATAAATGGATTCAGCATGGGAATAAGTTAGGAAGGAAGCAAAGGATAGAAAGCCTATGAGTTGTGGCACTCAACTACATTATGAGATAATTGGAAAAAAGATAAAGGGGATGCTCTGAAGTCAACATCATTTACTTAAATATTTATAAGGCATTTGACAATGCTCACTGGAGATTTATACTGAAGCTACAGAATCAAACACATTTAATAAGTAGAAAAAGTAAATAAACAGGGCTGACATCACTGAAAGCAAGGTTTCTGTACTTACAGAGCCACTAGGTTTAGAAGAAACATAGTGTGTAACAATGGAATTATGTATCTAAAGATTGCATTTTCCACCTCATTGTCTACATATTTAAATGTAAAAAAGGAAATTAGCATAAAAATCAAAGGGAAAAAATGATAAATAATGAATGGGAAGGTGATAAACATGAAGAGAAAGTGTGTGTGGGGGGGACTTTTCTCTCGCCTGGAATTCATTGTTATCTAAATGATCTATTATCTTATCAATGTGCATACAATTTATTAATGATATCCTTATTTTATGTACACACTTCTAATCTTAAATGAAATTATTGATTGTGAAAGGTGTCTGTCAGAGAACCTCAGACTGAAATGCTTAATAGGGCAGTTAAAGCATAGGCATAATCAGTGCAAGATTCTCCCGTACTGTTTCGCCAATGTGCCTCAACTCTGTTGGGGATTAATCACATCTTGGCAGTGAACATTCATAATCTGCCTCAATTCAATCACTGTCCATTTTGCTAAGATTGCCAAAAAGGGCCAATTGTAGCAGTGATTTTTATAATGGATACAAGGCTAGTAGTTGTTTCGGTCCAGTTTCTAACTTATTTCATGTTAACTTTGAGGTACTGATGATTTTTCACTTGTACTGAATTTCAACTGCTGAACTAGAAGGTCTTAAAAGCTCCATATCAGATTATCCATCTTCTGAGCCATCTGAACCCCTAATGTGCATTTTTTCAAATTTGGGGGTGAGGAGCTGCTGCTGTTGTTACTTTGAGTCTGCTCTCAGGGCCACCCATTGCCCTGAAACCTGAGTGATGTCAGGGAGTAAGGCTAAATATTCCCACCTTTGAAGCATCTATTGCTGATGGTACTGTCTGGAGTCTGCTCTTAGTCTTGTTTGTATATTACTTGATTGATTGGGGGCGAGGGGTTGTTTTCCTCAATCCAACCTTTAATTCTCTATTAGTTAGCACTCACCTATAAATCAGAAATGTTCTTCCTGTGCCAAAACAGCCTTAACTGACTCAATGTTACAAGTCTCGAATCTTCCTTCCCTTGACACTTTTACATTCTGCCACATATTATTCATCCATGTCCAATCTTATTCTTCCTCCCTCTCTTCCTCTCCCCCCATGGGGATCTCCCTCCAGTCTCTACTTCTGCCCACCTTTTCCACCTCTCTAGTCTCCATCCTCTTTCCCTCCACCCCCTCTCATTCCCTGGTATTGAAGAACAGTAGGCTTCTAAGATCATGGACACTAGTAGCAGACAGGACACTTACCAATAAAATTAAACCGACATGTCTATCGTGTTCTCTTGCTTCTCTTTATGGCTCACATCCATAGGATTATGATCTCAAAGTAGGTATGTCCTAGAAAACAGCCCAGAAAATAAGAATGCTCTGTGCTAAGTGTATGAAAAGTCCTCTCTGAATTCTGAAAAATACTACTAAGAACAAAGGGGCCCAAAATCCAAAAGAGACTGAAGGAAAATATAACACATTTTGGGGGAGTTACATATAAAATAAGTATCTTTAGTCTGGCACTGTCCAAATACTCTGGGGAAAAAAAATCTTACGTTTGGTTTTAAGCATTCCAGTTCTGCAAAAGAGTTTATTATTCCATCTAAAAGTTGGGGAGGGAGAGGGTAAAGAACAGGGCTTAAAACTAAAGCCTAGAATCAACCTAAACTATGGAGTCTGTACCAAACACCTCTCTTTAATTCTAGGATTCCCATTTTGAAAATTTAGCCCTGTTCATTAAAATTGTTAATGATTAGCCCTTAACAGTGTTTTTAATTGCACTGTCTTTAGATAATATACAAACTGCTAAAAAATAAATATAAACCACACTAAGCTATAGCTATAATGTGCATGGTAAAAAAAAAAGAAAAGTACTATGCATGCCCATGGATGGATGTATTAAACACATTTTGAATTTACAAACCCGAAGAGAGGAAGTGGGTGGGGAGGGAAGAGAGCAAGCAAACGACCAGATAAGCACCCACTACAATTAAACGGAGAAAAAGAACAGATGTTCAGTTTATCCCAGTGAAAGTCTTAAGGCCCCAGCCCTGCAAACATGTACTCACTGGATTAACACTGTGCCTTTGAACAACTTCACTAACTTCAGTGGCACTGCTATTATGCATAAAGCTAAGCCCTTAAAGTGTGCAGGTATAAATATCCAACTTGCTACTTCATGTACAAGAAGTGTTCACATATTGACATCTAGGATGAAATCTTGGCCTCACTAAAGTCAATGAGAGTTTTGGTGTTGACTTCAAAGAGGCCAGGATTTCACCCCTAATAGGTAATAAGGCAATGATCCACAGATCAATAATTGTGATTTTATGTGTTTGGATTCACCTTATTTTTCCAATTAACAGAAATAAATTAGCCTGAACATATCACTTTGGTGATTTCTCATCCACACCTTCTCTTCTACCCCCAGGCCATTTATGGATTTCTCTATTGTGTTTGGAACAAATCAGTGTTACATCAATTTTGTTTACTTATTTTTTTAATGGGGGGGGAGATCCCCAAATTGACATGAATTCATATAATGGTGGGCCTCAAAGCTAATTTTCTTTTTTTATGGCCACTTTCAGGGTTATGGCAGCTACATCTGTTGCCACTGAAAGTTCTCAGACTGTTGTGTCATGCCTGGGGGCCTGAGAAATTGTCCAAATGACACTAGGAAAAAGACTCCTAATTCATCACTGTTGCAGTAATGATGGTGATGATGTGGAGGGAGGTGTTTTTACCACCACATTGTCTCAACTTGCTGTAGTTGCATACTATAACTGTACTGTAACACAGTTAGATAAGTAGGTAGGATGGTACAGTGTTTAGGGTCCTAGCCTGAGAATCTGCTTTGCTCCATCCTTTGCTCCAACACAAACTTCCTGTGTGACCTTAGGCAACTTGCATAGTCTCTGTGCCTCCATTCCCCATCTCTAAAATGAGGTTAACAGTGTTTTGATATCTCACAGAGGTGTCATGATAAATACATTGAAGATTGTGAGGCACACAGATGGTCTAGTTACGGAGGCCATTTAAATTACGTAGATATGGTGGTTAAAAAAAAAAATACCTGTGCCCTCCATGCATTACAGGTTGGACAGTTGCTACATCAGGGAAGCCACAACCATAGCAAATTAGCCAGGGTAACTGCAGCTTGAGTCTTATACTGAAAACCTGATATTTAGGAGGGGGGCATGTTTTAAGACTCACTTTTTCTGTAATTCATCGAGGTTGCAAAGAGGATTAATACTATCAAGATGCAGAATAGCTTTACTAAGCTCACTACTAAAAGATATCTCCATTCTTTTCAGAGCTGCATCCCAAATGCAAACTATTGATAATGTTCCTGAAGCACATGTGTGCACTTGCCCAAGCCACTCCTTCAGCATTTACCCACCTGTGTACTTATGCAATCTCTTCCATAGACTTATGGAGGAGACTTTCCAAGGCACAAAGGGGATTAGGCATCTGATCTCCACTGACCATCTCCCCTTTATGCCTATGAAAGTCAATTCCTCTGTGAATTAGTTTGTACTGAATAACCCTAGAGTATATGGCACTAGAATATTTCTGTACATTGCTGATAATGGTGTCCCTGCCAGCTTGAGAGAGTAATTTCTATTATCTGTTCCCAAAATAATTTAAAACCCAGATCTGAATCAGACTTCTTTGTGTAAGAATTTGTCTTCTTGACACAGTTTTCAAGATATGTGCTAATCTGTTTTAAAAAATCTATTTTTGAAGCACCACTGGTGGAGAACAAATCTTTCAAACAACCATCATACAATATTCTACTTGTTAATACTTCCATATCTGTGATCCCAGAAGGTTGCATTCTGATTGAGAGAACTAAGAAAACTTTTTGATCTCTTCTATATTGGATCATGATCTCCAAGATATGGGGTGTTTGCTAATACAAAAGTGAGGATTAAACCAAGGAGAAGGTCGTAAATATCAGAAAGAATACAATAGACTCCTCTATGGGCCTCTGGTTCCTGATAGGATAAACATTCTCTTGATGCCCGAGATGGAGAGAACAGGAGTACTTGTGGCACCTTAGAGACTAACAAATTTATTTGAGCATAAGCTTTCATGGGCTACGGCCCACTTCATCGGATACATGCAGTACATCCAGAAAATACAGAGGCCCAGATGGAGATGGAGAGAGAATGTTTGGAGGGGAAGCTGGGTCCTTTGAATTAATTTCTAATTACTGTGACCCAGGCATTATTACAGAGTCCAGCTGCAATCTTTATATTTGCTTTCTGTTGTATAGTCCATAGGATTATTGTGTAAAAATTTAAAGAGAGTCCAAAATGTCTCCATCTGTCCAGAGTATGTTTTAAAAATATTATAGCAAATTTAAATGAATGTATTTAATTCAGCATTTGGCTGAAGTTGATCATTTTTCTTCATGTGAGTGATCACCTTAGCTTTCAGAAGCATTATGCTGAACCAGAACATTTTTAAATCGCTTAAACACATCATGAAGCTGATTGGAGTTTTCACAACTATTGGCTACTGAAACCTCAGCTGAAATGGAAAAAGTTATATATTCATATTTTGGTACACTTTAGAAATGGAAAAAAGGTCCAAATTCTCTGCTAGGGTAAGTTGGCATAGCTCCATTTACATCAATTTACACCAGCAGAGTATTTGGCCCCTACTACTGAATTGAGATTTTTATATGAAGTGTAGTTGTAGACATATTGGTCCCAGAATATTACAAAGACAAGGTGGGTGAGGTAATAGCTTTTATCGGACCAATAAAATTGGTGAGAGAGACACACAGAGCCCTCCTTCACGCTCGAAAGTTTGTGTCTCTTGCCAACAGAAGTTGGTCCAATGAAAGATATTACCTCATCCACCTTGTCTCTACTGAAATTTTGATGACAGACGTCCAGGCTAACGTTTTTGGTAACATTTTAATTTATCAAATTGAGGCCTAGTAGCAAAGCCCTCTAGTATTTCATTTTTAACAATGAGAAAATCACTATTTGTATTCACAGAACACTCCTCAGGACTAATGTCATTTTTTTTTCCTGTTTACCTATTTTAATTCTAGTGACAATTGAAATGAAGTCAATTGTGACTATCCATTTGTTTGTTAGGACTGATCTTTGTGTGGGCATGTGGGATTATTTGTGATGTTTTAGCAAAATCTAGGTCAAGGTTTTTGGTAAAGCTTGATATTGATAATAATTTGGATTGTATTTAAGACAGCAGGGGGCAGATTCAGATACCACTCCTCACATCAAGTGGCATCTTACTCCACAGCTAGTCTCACTGAAGTCACAGTGGCAGAAGACTCTATTCAGCCTAAGGAGAGCAGAATCAAGCCATAGGTTATTGAGACAGTGTTTCCCCGCCCACCTTAAATTTCATTTAGTTGCCAGAAGAGTTTTGATTAGGGCTGTCAAGCGATTAAAAAAATTAATCATGATTAATCGCGCTGTTAAAAACAATAGAATACCATTTATTTAAATATTTGTGGATGTTTTCTACATTCATATATATATATATTGATTTCAATTACAACACAGAATACAAAGTGTACATTGCTCACTTTATATTTATTTTTGATTACAAATATTTGTAAAAAACAAAAGAAATAGTATTTTTCAATTCAGTACTATTGTTGTACTATTGTAGTGGGAGTTGCAAGATATTTCCATGCCAGATGTGCTAAAGATTCATATGTCCCTTCATGCTTCCACCACCATTCCAGAGGACATGCGGACATGCTGATGACGGGTTCTGCTCGATAATGATCCAAAGCAGAGCGGACCGACACATGTTAATTTTCATCATCTGAGTCAGATGCCACCAGCAGAAGGTTGATTTTCTTTTTTGGTGGTTCGGGTTCTGTAGTTTCTGAATCTGAATGTTGCTCTTTTAAGTTTTCTGAAAGCATGCTCCACACCTCAGACCTCTCAGATTTTGGAAGGCACTTCAGATTCTTAAACCTTGGGTCAAGTGCTGTAGCTATTTTTAGAAATCTCACATAGGAACCGTTGCATTTTGTCAAATCTGCTGTGAAAGTGTTCTTAAAACAAATATGTGCTGGGTCATCATCCGAGACTGCCATGACATGAAATATATGGCAGAATGCAGGTAAAACAGTAATGGAGACATACAATTCTCCCCCAAGGAGTTCAGTCACAAATTTAATTACCACATTATTTTTTTAACTAGCATCATCAGCATTGAAGCATGACCTCTGGCAGGGCCGGCTCTGGCTTTTTTGCCGCCCCAGGCAAAAAAGCCTCCGGCCGCCCCCCCAGCGCGGCAGGGGAGGGCGGCCGGAGCCCCGGGGGGAGGGCGGAGAGCCCCGGCCAGGGCTCCGCTCTCCCCGGCGGCCAGAGCGCCGGGGGGAGGGCGGCGAGTCCCGGTTGGGGCTCCTCTCTCCCCGGCGGCCAGAGCACCGGGGGGGAGGGCGGCAAGCCTGCCGCGGCTCCGCTCTCCCTGGCGGCCAGAGCGCCGGGGGGAGGGCGGCAAGCCCGCCGCGGCTCCGCTGTCCCCGGCGGCCAGAGCGCCGGGGGGAGGGCGGCGAGCCCCGGCCGTGGCCCTGCTCTCCCCGGCGGCCGGAGCCGGAGCACCGCCGCCCCCCTCCAGGTGCCGCCCCAAGCACAAGCTTGGTGGGCTGGTGCCTGGAGCCGGCCCTGACCTCTGGAATGGTGTTGGAACACTGAAGGGGCAGGCATATGAATGTTTAGCATATCTGACACATAAATACCTTACAATGCGGGCTACAAAAGTGCCATGCGAATGCCTGTTCTCACTTTCAGGTGACAATGTAAACAAGAAGCAGGCAGCATTATCTCCTGCAAATTTTAACCAAACTTGTTTGTCTGAGTGATTGGCTGAAGTAGGATTGAGTGGACTTGTAGGCTCTAAAGTTTTACATCCTATACCTGTCATCCTGCAAGTCATTCTCAAGCTGATATTGGACCATGTCAAGCTCATTATTAATTATCCCAGTATGCATGAGATGATATTGGTTTTCTAACCTCCCATATCCTTTCCTCTTCATCCCAACCTCCTGACCCAGCAGCATGGTCAGGTTTTGCATCCAGCACTCAGCTCCCTGCATTTCACAGCATGGATGTTGCATGGTTAGATGAAGGGGGAACAATGTTTGGAGGCAGTCCAACAAGTCCTGCTCAATAGTTGGAAACCTACACCAGAGTGGCCTTTTCAACCAAGTAGAAGCAGTTCTCAATATAGTTATTGGCCCAGAGAGTTCAACCTAGCTTGTATCCAGGACATCTTGGAGTACCTGTTTCACCTTCAGTCTTCTGGTCTTGCACTAAGTTCATTGAGAGTGCACCTGGCTGCAATTTTGGTGTTTCAACCACCAATACTGGGGAAGTCAGTGTTCTTTATTGCCATGTTAGTGAGATTCTTGAAAAAAGTCACTTGTCTCTGTCTGCCAGTGAACGGACCAGTTCCTCTGTGGGACCTTAACCTTGTCCTAGCAGCTCCTATGGGGCCTCCATTTGAGCCTCTGGTAACTTTCTCTCCTTCTGTGTCAGAAAATTGACTTCCTGGTAACAATAACATCTGTAAAGATAGTATGTGAATTGCAGGTCTGGATGGAAGAGCCTCCTTACACAGTTTTCCAAAGACAAAGTGTTCCCGTTTCTGCCCAAAGTGGTTTCTCAATTTCACTTGAACCAAGTCATGTTTTGCCGAAGCTTCATTTAACCCCAGAGGAGCAGCATTTTCACATGCTGGATTTCAGGTATTGTCTAGCTTTCTATGTGGATAAGACTAAACCCTTTTGTTCCTCACCCCGTCTGTTTGTCATATTCAGTCTGAACGAAGTCTGAAGCAGTCTCTTCTCAGGTGATCTCCAGGCAGATAACTTCCTGCATCATGACAGCATATGAAGTAGCTCAGACTATGCCCCCCACAGGGTGTGAGCTCATTCTATAAGAGCCCAGGCAACATCAGTTGCATTTTAAAGTGTTGTTCTCATTTTGAACATTTGTAACGCAGCCACTAGGTTCTCTGTACACATGTTTACAAACCAGTATACTGTTACTACTGCATCCCACTCAGATCCAAACTTTGGGAAGGCAACTCTGCAGTCCTTGTTTAAATAGACTACAAGCCCACCTCCTATGGGCACTGCTTGTGAGTCACTTACACAGTTGCATCTACCTGAAGAAAACAAGGTTCCTTACAGAAACTGTTGTTCTTCAAGATGTGATGCAGACATAGGTTCCACAACCCACCCTCCATCCCCTCTACACTGGAGTCTCTGCTTCCGACATTCAGTGCAAAGGAACTGACAGGAGACAGGGCAGCACCACCCTTATATGGCCAAAGGAGGGGCTAAGGTCATGAGACGTGAGCACTGCCCCTACAGGTATTGCTAGGCAGAGTTCTCCAGCTCTGATGTGCTGGGCATACTAAAATACTAAGCACAGGAATAATCTTTGAACTAGCCCTTTTAAACATTTTTTAATGTAAAATGTTCTTGGTTCTTATGTCAGAAATATGACCTAAACCTCACAGAAAATCGACAGTGAAGGTCACTGAAATCTGTTGTTAAGGAGACAGTGTGAAAGTTGGAACCCTTTACAAAATAATCTTTCTTCTTATCTTGGAAAGCTCAGCCCTAGGACAGCTAAAGCTTCCTGCTCCATTTAACCACTGTGACTGGGTATAGGATGACAGGCAGTCTCATCCTGTAACTGGAACTAGTTTCATCCAGGGCTTTAAAAAGTAATCACCAACACTGGAAATGATAACAACACAAGATCCAAAGCTGTCTTCACTGCCAAAAGAATGTGTTTTTGCAAGATTATTTACAGGGGTTAGCTGTCTTGCTGTAAAATCCCAATTGAGACAAGGACCAAATAGGTTTGATCCCAGTGTAGCTAGGTGAGGCCAACCATGGCATGAGGGGAGGGGTCTAGGGTTAACCTGGCCTAACTCCATCACAGTAAATATTTCCTGCACCTTGTCTTCTCTAGGACTATAAAGTGTGATAGCTAACCACCATTTATCTCACTGTAAGAGCACACCTTTTTTGGCAGTGAAGGCATAGCCCAGGAGAGTGGAAGTTGAGCTATTACGATTGGAAAGGATTTTTAGTGTTAGTTTAAAAGTCCTTGGATTTTGTTTATTTATATTGACACCCATTTAATGTCACTGACAAAAGCTGTTTTGGCTGAAGGAAGGTTTTTTGCTCCTTTCCCCAGAATTCAATACTCTCACCTTTCCAATTAAGCTATCCAAGCCACAATAAACATGTCTGGGATTTCCCACAGATCCTCCAGAAAAAAACAGGGAAGACCTGACTTGATATTGCTAAGGTGAAAAACCAAGACTTCTTATACCTCACAAAGGGGTATGTGTGTGTGTGTGTGTGTTTAAAGGTGACAGATATTTCAATCCCATGCAGTATCTTTGGGGATTGTACTGTATTAAGTTTATGTACCACTTTGGGCCAGGGACTACATACAACTCCGAGTGGGGAGGGTTACCACAGTCCTCCAGGAACCAAAACAATGGAGGGTAACCAAAGGGAATCACTTAGGTTGTAAACACTTCTAGATAGATACCATCCCTTGGGTAGGGTTGCCAAATTTCTAATCGCACAAAACCAAATACCCTAGCCCGCCTCTTCCCTGAGGCCCTGCACCCCCACTCACTACATTCCCCCTCCCTCAGTGGCTTGCTCTCCCCCACCTTCACTCATTTTCACTGGGCTGGGGTAGGGGATTGGGAAGTGTGAGGGGGTGAGGGTTCTAAATGGGGGTGCAGACTCTGGGGTGGGGCCAGAAATGAGGGTTCAGGGTATGGGATGGAGCTCTGGGCTGGGGCAGGGAGTTAGGGTGTGGGAGGGAGCTGGAGATGAGGGGTTTGGGGTGGAGGGAGCTTCAGGCTCGGGGGTGGGTCTGAGGGATTTGGAATGTGGGAGGGGGCTGTGGTTGAGGCATGGGGTTGAGGTGTGAGAGGGGTGAGGGCTCTGGGCTAGGGGTGCTGGCTCTGGGGTGGGGCCAGGGATGAAGTGTTTGGGGTGCAGGAGGGGGCTGCAGGCTGAGGGTTGGGGCCGAGGGATTTGGAGTGATGGAGGGGGCAGAGGATTGTGGTGCAGGACGGGGTGGGCCAGGGATGAGGGGTTCAGGGTGTGGGAGGGGGCTCTGGGCTGGGGCAGGGGGTTAGGGTGCAAAAGGGGTGCGGGCTCTGGGCTGGGACTGGAGATGAGTTTGGGGTGCAGGAGGGGGCTCCAAGTTTGGGGAGGCTGAGGGCTGGGTCAGGGGGTTGGTGCTCGGGGTGGGGCACGGGCTTACTTTGGGTGGCTCCCAGTCAGCGGCACAGCAGGGCTAAGGCAGACTCCCTGCCTGTCCTGGCTCCATGCTGCATCCCAGAAGTGGCCAGCAGGTCTGGCTCCTAGGTGGGGGGGAGGGGCAGGAGGTTCCATGGCGTGCACTGCTCTTGCCTGCAGGCACCACACCCTCTCTCCCCCGCTTCCATTGGCTGGGAACCAATGCTCAGGCAGCGCGTGGAGCCCCGTGGCCCCCCTGCTAGGAGCCGGACTTGCTGGCCACTTCTGGGGCTCAGCGCAGTGCCCCAGGACAGGTAGGGACTAGCCTACCTTAGCTCCGCAGCACCGCCGACTGGGCCATTAAAAGCCCAGTCGGTGGTGCTGACCAGAGCCACCAGGGTCCCTTTTCGACCAGGTGTTCTGGTCAAAAAACGGACACCTGCTCACCCTACCCTCAGGGCGGCTTGCATATACTTGATAAATTGTTTTTTCCAGAGACCAACAGACACAGAAAGGGGTTTTGTCATAAAAAGGCTGCATTTAAACTGACTCGGGGCCTTCTTTCTGATCCAGCAAATGGACTGGACCTTCTGTCCAAGAGAAGGCTCCAACCCTTGCAGAAGGGTTGGAAAGACTTTGGTCTTCTAGGGCCCCATAAGATTGATGGGTGACTCCTGATGTGTTTGGTGTGGTGTTTGTATCTGTTTGTTGTTTTTATTATGTTTTCTCTGTAATACTTTTACCTTAAAAATAAATGTGTCTGCTTAGAAAGAGTTGTGTGGTAACTTGTAAATGCTGGCAATACACCATTTATAGCCCTAGGAGAGAATGCAAAGCACAGACCCTGGCCTTCAGGCAGATGGGCTTGCTGAGGATATTGCAGTGTAAGGCAGAGAGCTGTACAGCCTTAAGACTCCCTGGTCCAGAGGAAATAGGACAAGGGTCCCTGCCCAGAGATGAGTGATGGCTAGAGACTGGAGTTTTGATTGGGCACTCCTAGATTGGACATTGGGGAGGAGGGGAAGTTACAGGTGCAGATAGTCTGAAACTGCACACCTATGTCGTACTTCAGAATACACTCTGAATCCTCATTTAGCTTTCCCCAAAACTGATTCCTCCAGACAGAGGTGCTGGAACAATTTTTATAATGGGGGTGCTGAGAGCCATTGAACCAAACTCTAAACCCTGTATATGATGGAAACCACTTCAAGCCAGGGGGTGCGGTAGCACCCCCAGGACCCCTAGTTCCAGCACCTATGCCTCCAGAGAAGTTAAGATCCTATGAATGGTCTTAATTGCATTATGCTATAGAACCACAGATGAATATAATTTAATTCTTAATACTTTACATTTCAAATGCAACAGGTTTGTCTTGAGCTTACAGTAACTTTGAACTTTTCCTAATTCACATTAAAGACCTTTCCATCAGCTACATTTGCACTAGTGTTTTACACTTCATTTTCCTACTCTGTTTTTTGGCCTACATTAGCCACTATGGATCATCATTTTTTGTTACATACTCAAGGACTCTGGACTTGCCATCTTGAATCATATAACATGCTGAAGTTGCCATTTAAATGTCAGCAATGTCAAGCAGTCATGACAGAGGAACAGCATATGAGATACCACCGTTTTCCCCCTGAAGTTAGTGGCTGCTGTGGGAGCTCAGCACCTTGCAGAATTAGGCTTCTGCTGTTTCAATAGTCATACAAGTGACACAGACAATTATTTACCAAATAGACAGATACAAATAAGGCAACAGAGATAAGAGAAAGTAAGCTTAACGGAACACTGCATAAAAACAAAAGTCCAACAACAAATACATTTGTCATGCCTGAAGTTTCAACAGAAGGAAGTATGACAAGGGAGTGCAAGGACTTAATTCACTCTTCTATGTCAACAGGAGCTGGACATGCTCAGCACAGCAGCATCAGTTCCTAAATCGCATGTATGAGTTCGTATCTATCTGGGCAAAGTCTACACTTAAAATGCTGTAGTGCTCTAATGAAGATGCTCTATGCCGACAGAAGAGAGCTCTCCAGCCAACGTAACGCTGTCTACCCCAGCACATAGATCATTAAAACTACATTGCTCAGGGGGTGTGGATTATTATACCGAAGTAATTGTGTAGTGTAGACCAGGGCTTAGTCTTGTTTCTCTGGTATCATATGGAGTAGGATCCTTTTCCTCAGCATGACAGTGCTGATGGAGAACAGAATGCATGGCAATTGTAAGGTAAGACTGGTTGCATAAAATAGGCAATTACTATATTATATCTGGCTGTGGAGTGGAATTACTTTCTTCCCATCAAACGCAGCTTGTTATGCATGTTATGTATGGCTGTTATTTTACATTATTTTTCAATAAACATTTTAAAAATGCCCCATTAGCGAGCCCGTGGGGAGTACTGAACTCAAAATAAGGAAACCATTATTTTTTTGCTCTCCCAGGACTTCATCTGGTGGTTGAATTTTCTGTCAGTACCAGAGAAAATGGGATTCTGTATGGTATTGTACTGAGCTAGCTCTTAGAGCCTGAGGTTAAGCCATTCCTTTTCACCTAAGCCTCCTAAGGCATAGTTTTAAAAGTTTCCTGTATTATTTTAAGAAAGTCTAAAGTATATATCTTTTTAAAATAAAATATTAAGAGACAGATTTGGCCCACTCTCAGTCTGTGAGTAGCATTTTACTGTGTATATCCCCTTTGATTACTTAGGGAACAAAATACTGCTCAGCATGAGTAAGGGGAATAGAATCAGGTCCCCAACATCTTAGTTTTCAAAGTAAATTTTATTAGTTTAAAATACTAAAAAGAAACTCTGAAAATTGTGCCATGTCTTTGAACAATTACTTACCACGTGCCCTGGGGGCTTGCTCAGTGTAACCACTGAATTTTCCCACTATCTGGGGCTCCCAAAAGAATGCATTCTGCGGCATTCACAGCAAACTTGGAAGTGTCCTGCAAATTCTGAGGAGTCATCAAGAAATTACTTTTTTTTAAAAGTCTGTTTAGTTTTTTGATTTTAGCTGAATGTCCCCACAGGCTGATTACTGAGCTATTCAAACCATATCTGCATAGATAAAGTGCACATTTGATTTGAGGTTTCTTTTAATAATGTCTTCCTCCTCTGTAAGGTTTTTTGTTTTGTTTTGTTTTTTAAGTTCCTGATGCAATTAAAAACACCAGTGACTGTGGTAGCTTTAGCTGCAGCTATGATGGAAACTGTATTTGTTGAAATGGGACAATGTTCACCACTGGTGGTGGAAAAGTAGGTGTTACATTTTTTTAAAGAAATGGTCATGTTACCCCTATTATCTTTCCTTCCCTTAGTTTAGGTGTCTCAGCTTCCCTTATAACTCCTGCCATTTTCTGGTCATCTGAATCAATATTTTCCAGTGACATTCTTTCTTGTATGCGACAGTCAAGAGATGCTCTTCTCACATACCAATCCCTTTGCCAGTCTTTCCTCCTCTTTCCTATATGTACTAGTAGAAAGCATAGTGCTAGATGGCAGATGCTGTTAGCACTTCCAGACTTTTAATATTAATACCTAACATTAGATACTGAATGTTACTAATGCTTATTAGTCTCCCTCAAGGCCTGTTCCTGCTTCTATTTGAGTCAGCCTAGTCATGTCTTTAGTACCAAATCAGACCCTTAGTTTATGTCTATACTGCAATAAAAAAAACTTAAGGCACCAAGTCTCAGACCCGCGGCATGGTAGAGGCTGGCCTGGGTTAGCTGACTGCTGCTTGTGGGGCTGAGGCTACAGAGCTAAAAATAGCCATGTAGACATTTGAGCTCAGGCTGGAGCCCTGGCTCTAAGACTCTTCTCCCTCGCATGGTCTCAGAGTCTGGGCTCCAGCCCGACCCTGAATGTCTACACTGCTATTTTTAGCCCCACAGTCTGAGCATCGCAAGCCACAGTCAGCTAACCCAGGCCAGCCGCTACCATGCCACAGGTCTCTCCTGGCAGTCTAGACATACCCTTAGAGATCTTTATCTCTACACAAAGTAACTGAACACTGCACTTTTTTTTTTTTGCTGGAGGGAAGGAGGATCAGCAGAACAGATTCTTTTCTGTCACTTACAGAAGAGGATCGACCTAATTGCTGCCCACCCTGTTTAGTGGTACATGGTTTCCATGATGGGGAGGAAGTCTGAATTCAGATTTCAGCTCATGTGGCTGGGTGGGTGGGGGAGGAATCTACTAGGTCTAGTACCCCAGGTGTCTGGGGATGCAAAGGAGCATACTATTCACCTCTGGCCCCAGCTTTGTCTCTCTCTCCCCTGCTGCTGCAGAACGGCACTGCCTTTTGGGGGGAACCTGAGACCTTAAGAATCTCTGACCCTCATTTCACCATGGCCCAAGGTCTATGAGGTACCAAGCCCCTGGCAGCATCCCCCCTGCCCCACAGTGCACTTCTGCCACCTCTTCCTTGCTCCTTCTCCAACAAGATAAATACCCTGCTCTAGCGACAATTAAGACCCTATTCTTAAGAGGGCTTAAGAACCAATTGTGTTGGTTAGGAAGATGAACAAATCACCTGATTTCTAGTAACCAGTAAATGATACAATTCACTGATTCAAATGTAATTATAAATCCAACACAGATTCAGATTACTCTGTCTGCTCTCTGCACTTTGAGCAATGAACTACCACACTCTAATACGAAGCGTTCCATAAATAATTTACTGAAACTAATTTACCCTTTGAAATGAATTTAACACTTTTTGATTGAGGTTTGGATCATTTCAGATGGCTTTTTGCTAATTATTTCATAACTTTTACCTGCAAACTTTTGTCAGTTTCAGTAACCGTCACACAAAACAAATAATTGTCATGTTAAAAATGGATTTTAGGATCAATGTTTTAATTAATTTTGTGAATTCTTCAGTGTAAATCAGAGATCTTACCAATGAACTAATCTTGGGTGATTAGCTTCAGACTCAAGACCTTGTGAGGCTGGAATATCTATATAAAGCTCTTGCTGTTCTTTATGTAAAAACTTGCTTATTTATCAATTTCTGCATTTCTGCACAGCATGGAATATTTTGTTCTATTTTCAATTGTCTTGGTCAACTTACTACAAAGAGCACAAAATGGCAATACAAATCTGGAAAACATCTGCAAAAAGGATGCCTATATTTAAACATTGTATTTCCAATTTGAAAAATGTGTCTTTTGATGGTGTGTGTGTTTTTCCCTTAAGAGTTATATAGCAGATATATACAATAGCTTCTAGAAGGTCGTATTCTAGGTCTCAGCTATAGGTATATATGAGCTTGATAGTGCAAGTTGCTGAACACTTCTGGGAGTCACTAAACTTCATGAGCTCCTGTTGAATTCAGTGGGAGTTAAGGTGCTGAGCACCTTGCAGAATCAGGCAGTGTGGTGTATGCTACCAGGGAACGGAGAATAAAAAAACAATATGGACAGAGTTAAAAAAATTGGTCTTTTTTTTCCATTTGCAACTCAGCTTGATGCTTTTTCCCATTTGTATTTCCGTAAGACTTGGTTTGGTGAGATTGTATATGTATTCTTTGCTGCACATTCAATCTAATCGCAGGGATAGCTGGGATAAATGGGGAGGGAACCACATAACATTTTAGATTGTTGACTGGAGCATGAGAGTGACATAATTTTTAAAAGGTGTTTACACGGTAAATATTTAAACCGACACTGTACCATAGGTGCTGACTCTGGGGCTGGAGCACCCACAGGAAAAAAAAAGTGGATGCTCAGCCTCCACTGGCAGCCTCCCCAATCAGCTCCTCCCCCTCCCCCCAGTGCCTCCCACCTGCCAGTGATCAGCTGTTCAGCAGCAAGCAGCAAAGGGGTAAGAATGGGGCAGGAAGAGGTGGAGTAGGGGCAGAGTGGGAGTAGGAAGAGGCGTGGCGGGTGGGGGTGGAATGGGGGAGGGGTCTGGGGCAGAACAAGGGTCGAGCACCCCCCCAGCAACTCAGAAAGACAGCTCCTCTGCACTGTTTTTTAGAAGGAACTTCAGTGTTTCTAATGTCAGAGTTACTTGAAAGAAAATAGAAATGTAATCACCTGTTTTATAACCTAAATAGCAAAGGACCAAATTCTCTCCCCTGCACAGAGAGCAAACAAACAGGTTTGGCACAGGGTGGAGAATCCTCCTAGAGAGCACCTAGCACAGCTGCTCCAAGCTCACTAATGCTGCCCTAAAACTGCAGTTGCCTTTATTGTCAGGGGCACCATTCCCTTATGCTATGGAGTTGGCCAGTAGATCTGCATTATTATTGTTGCCTCTTTTTGACCCAAATGTCTCATCAGAGTTTAGGGCCCTGAGGATGTTCCAGTTGGGGGTAGAAATTGACTATG
Source organism: Chrysemys picta bellii (assembly GCF_011386835.1). NCBI lineage: Eukaryota > Metazoa > Chordata > Testudines > Emydidae > Chrysemys > Chrysemys picta. The sequence continues at coordinate 45,674,970 of NC_088798.1, read as the reverse complement.
GAGTCTGGAATTTTCATTTGATGCAATCTTGTTTAATTACAAGGAATATACAAACTCCTGCATCTCCAACTGCAGGAGGAACCAAAACAAAAGGATAATTTCTTTGAAAATAGCCTAAAGCCTCTTTATACAACACCAGACGCAAAAACTCACTAGGGTCATACACTGGGCTTATAGGCTGCTGCTTGGCTTTCTTGCTTTTTGCCTCTGTCTCTGCTATTCTCTCCACCCAGCTTGTCTTCTTTCTGTCTCTCTCACACACCGACACACCCCTGGTCACAATACCCAGTGGAACACCTTCTGCACATGGTGCTAATTTCTGGGTAAACTATATGGGTGCGTGGGAGCATGCCTCCCAGCTCAGGTAGACAGGCACACACTAACTCTGTTTGAGCTAGTGTGCTAAAAGTGGCAGTGTGAACGTGGTGGCATGGGCAGCAGCATGGGCTAACTGCCAGAGTATATTGTAGGGTTGCCAACTTTGTAATATTTAAAAACCGGGCACTCCAGCAGGAGTGCCAGAACCTCCCTTGCCCCTCGCACGCCCCGCCTCTCCCCCTGTCCCCCGCATTGCTTGCTGCTTTGTCCTCTTCCTCATTCCCCTCTACCTGGGTTGGGAGGGACTCTCCTGCAGAGCCAGTACTGGGAGTTGTAATTGCCTGACACAGGTAGGAGGCAGCCCTGGCTGAGTAGGGGCTGGTGCGGGTGATGACCGGCACCTCCCCGCCTCCCTCACCTGCAGTAACTGGACTTCGGGTATCCAGTCAGATCTGACCGAACACTCAGGCCCCCCATTTTCAACTGGATTTTCCGGTCGAAAACCAGACACCTTGCCACTCTAAGTACATGCCGCCCGACCTCTTAGCGCCATTGAGTGGCTGGCCTGTGCTGCCATCCATGCTGCATTGTCTACACTGCTATTTTTAGCATGTTAGTTGAAGCAGAACTATCATGTGTCTGTCTACCCATGGTGGGAAGCAAATACTCCCAGCTGCAGTTTAGATATATCCTATTAGGCCTTGTTTTAGGTGTAGCACCTTAAGTGTTTCTTACAACTATCTTAAGTGAAGAGTGCATTCACACATCAGTTTTACTGAGGTTTTAACTCAACCCACAACAAGGTTTCACCCTGCTAACAATATTATTGATCTACCGCCATGCCATGTATTAAACCACCTCTCTATACTGGTGCAAAAAAGAGTCATGGTACAGGGGTTATTGGGTACGAGCTCTCATGCATGAACTCCTTACCACCTGCCCCCATCTCCACTGTGAAACTGTAGCAGTTCCCTTAAAATATCCCCAGAGGAGGAAGCAGGATTTGTCCCTCAGGAAACATTTACTGGAAAATAATAATAATACAAAATCACTGTTTTTGTATCTCCATAAATATAAATGGTACTTTTGTCTCTTAATGACTGTTTCCATTTTACTGCAACTTCCCACCAAGGAGTTATGCGCTAAACATAATCAGTGGATGATTGCATGAGGGAGGCTGAAGTCTTTATCAGCTGTTTTAAAGCATTCTGTATTGAAGCTTCTGTACAACAGAATTTATGTTACCTAGGTTGTGCTCCTCTTAAAGAATATTCAAGCTATCAGACCATGGTGTTTAGGCCTCTGGGTAGGACTTTACTTGTTCATGTGTTTGTATATAGGGTTAGGGAATCACTTTTTAACCATTTAATGGATCAACACAAGCTTTTATATTCAGTCTACATACCACAGAATTCATCCACAAAAAGGTAGCCTTTACTAATGGACAATACATAGAAACTGGATGTATGTCTGACAAGTGGTTGGTAGGACTGTCTCATAATAGTCTTATTTTGATGCTTCTGATGTAGTAACTTCTGATACCCATGGGATGTTGTTGACCTCCTTTGTTACAGAGTTTAAGGGGGCAAGGATATCACACATTGATTAAACACTATCAGTTGTTCCACGACTGTGGAATAGCCCAAAAGAGTCATCCCAAAAGTATGGATAGAGAGATGTTCCCTGCATTACAGAAACAAAGTTCACTGATATAAATTAATAATCATTGGAAGAAAGAAAAGCCATCTGAGAAACTGTTTGAGAGGGAATTACAATTCCCCCATATACCAGCATAGTGCATTCCGCATTCCAAATATCATGTAATATGCATAAAAAATTATAAACATATTTTGTACATTTGTATATATAAAATGTTTTATATGGCATCTTTTCACTCTGAAAGACAACAAACCCTTTCATATATAATGGGCTAAGTCATCCTCATCGCTGAATGGAGAAACCCCAAAATTCACAAATCTAGACCAGCCCCACTGAGGCCTAGTCCACACTAGAAAAGTTTTGCTGGTATAGCTATACTGGCAAAATCCTCCTAGTGTAGCTGCAGTTATACCAGCAAAAAAAAAAAGTGTTCTTGCCAGTATAGCTTATACTGGTTTGGCAAGCAAAATACATGAATGCTATGTTGTCTGGACTCTATGGTATCAGTCCCCAGCAATCAATAGGGGTAAATAAATTCAGCACCAACTTCTATTAATTTACAATAAGCAAACAATAGTAATGGAATTCCAGGGGGAACTCAGGCATGAGGATTTCCCTGGAAATCTTTGGACATTAATTGGCCCAGATGGCCAAGCCCCTTAAGTATAACTCCTTCTCAAAGCCCAAGGACTCCTTCCTCCCCCACCCAGGCAGGAGTGATGGTAATGAGTGAGATATGAGAAAGAGAGATAGTACGCTGTAATGCAACTACCTCAGGTTTCAGGGCTGCACAAGGATGGACACTGCAAAACTGTAACAGTATGGCAAAGGGGAAATTCTGCCTAAGTACAGATGTAGAGTAATACTTTCAAAAACACTGTAGTCCCACTTTCAACAATGATTTACAAATTTAGGAGCCAAAGTCTTATTGAAAGTCAATTTTGAAAATGAAATTTAGGGTCTAGGTTACTTAATTGCCTTTGAAAATTTACCTGCAGTGACAAATCCAAAGCTATCTAGTATGTGCTTAAAGTCCTTAAATACTTTAGCATAGAATGGATAGAAGTGAATATATTGTTTTCTGAAATTAGGAGGACAAATTGACTTACGTGTTTCTTTAATATGCCTTTTCTTTTGAGGAAACCATAAATTTTCATGAAGTTGAATCTAAATCCAGGTATTTTAGATCACTTGTTTCAGAAACATCTGGGTTTTCCCTCCTCCCCCTTGCAGTTTAACAATCACAGGGTGCATGGCAAAACAGAGCTTCACTCAATAATTCACACTATGGCAGATCAAATGACTGTGAAAGTGAGTTCTGAGAAAAAAGAATGAGAAGTACTTGGGGCACGTTAGAGACTAACAAATTTATTTGGGCATAAGCTTTCATGGGCTAAAACCCACTTCATCGGATGCATGCAGTGGCAAATACAGTAGGAAGATATATATACACATAGAACATGAAAAAATGGGTGTTGCCATACCAACTATAACGAGACTAATCAATTAAGGTAGGCTATTATCAGCAGGAGAAAAAAAAACTTTTGTAGTGATAATCAGGATGGCCCATTTCAAACAGTTGACAAGAAGGTGTGAGTAATAATAAGGGAAAAATTAGCATAGGGAAATAGTTTTTACTTTGTGTAATGACCCATCCACTCCCAGTCTTTATTCAAGCCTAATTTAATGGTGTCCAGTTTGCAACTTAATTCCAATTCTGCAGTTTCTCTTTGGAGTCTGTTTCTGAAGTTTTTTTGTTGGAGAATTGCGACTTTTAGGTCTGTAACTGAGTGTCCAGGGAGGTTGAAGTATTCTCCGACTGGTTTTTGAATGTTATAATTCTTGACGTCTGATTTGTGTCCATTTATTCTTTTGCATAGAGACTGTTTGGGAACACCCATTTTTTCATGTTCTCTGTGTATATATATCTTCCTACTGTATTTTCCACTGCATGCATCCGATGAAGTGGGTTTTAGCCCACGAAAGCTTATGCCCAAATAAATGTGTTAGTCTCTAAGGTGCCACAAGTACCCCTCCTTCTTTTTGCTGATACAGACTAACACAGCTACCACTCTGAAATCTCAGTTCTGAGATTTACATAAGAGAATTGCTCAGCAAAAGCCATCAATCACTATGACAGCCAGCTGTGCAATTGTCCAGCTAATGTGCGGAGGTGTTGTAAATTATCAGAATCCCTTTCATTTGCAGCTAGGTGGTAACTCTTGCTTTTATTTGAGTAGTAAGCACATCAGAAGGGAAACCTGATTTTTCTTTAATCCCTTAAATGTCTTTTTCTAAGACCAGTACTTACATTTGCTGATATTTAGCACTGCAATTTTGGCCTGAAAATATGCACTGTATAAAAATGACCCAGACTGTTTTTCCTGACATAGAAACAGTATGTGAAATGCACTAATGGTATCTACCTACACTTGTTGTTAAATGTGTTTTTACAAAAAAGAGAGGAAAATGGTATTGTGAAATAACAGTTTCTGTTCTAGTGTTACAGAAAATACAAAATATTTGTTATTTGAATAACAAATGGAAGAATTCCAAAATGTTGTGTTTATTAATAGTATTTCAAATCTGTTTGGAGTCAATAATTTTTAGTCTGCATCATAGAAATAACACACTAATCTTGAGAGCTTCTAAAATCATATCAGCTTTGTATATTGTCCGACATTAAATCTGGCGAGTCAATAGGGTAAAATGTCAGTGCAAACTGAAATGACTGCTACACAGTATGGGGACTTGCTCAAACATCAGACAGTGTACTAGGTTACCAATTTTGCAGAATAATGTGTACTTCGTAGTCTTAATCAGTAGTATCAGAAATGTTCACTGCAGGAGAAAGTCATCCCAGTATGGAGGCCTACTAAAGGCCCTATGTATTTTTTAAATATTTCTTAAATCTCAAGTGATTAAGGGGATGCATAGTCTTTTATGGGCCCCCTGCCCTGGGATAAATTTCACCCTGCTAGTAAAAGATGCACAGTTTAAAAATCATCTATATATTTTGCTCTTAAAAAAAACTAAGAAAAAGTTGTTCCACTGAACTACTCATTTTTCTTCAATTAGCGGCATCTTCTTTGTAAAGTAATTAGGACCTTGGATATTAAATTTGGCCTGTATCATTAGCCATCATTGATGAAGACTTCATAGAACAGCTCAGGAAGGAAATTCCAAGCTTGTATTTGTTCTCTTGATCCTGGGCTGGACCTTCATTTAACTCAGAGCAGTATATAGGAATAATCTGCATGTTTGATTGTGGGGAGAGGGGGAGAGGCAGGGGATATGGGATTGCTAGCAACAATGAGCAGGAGAAACTTGCTGAGTTTTTGTAATGCTAATGTGCACTAGTTTGGAGGTTCTTTCCATAGTACAACACATTTTGGCCCAGTATGTCTGTTCACAGATTCCTGTGCACATTGCATTAAGGCTTCTATTCAACAAAGCACTGAAATAAATTCTTACCTTTTAAAGGATATGCTTAAATTAAACATATTTAAGCAAGTGCTTAAAGTTAAGTAGATGCGTAAGTGCTTTGCTGAATTAGAGCCAAATTCTACCATATATTGCACTCATGGAACTGAATTTTTACCTTTTGACTTTACTGGAAATTCAGTGGAATCCATTGCTATATAATGTTTGGGTTTTTTTGTTTTTGTTTTTTTTAAATACCGGTAATAAAATTCCTTTATTTGAAAATCTAGTATTATCTTCTCTAATCATTCTTTGATCTGTATATAGACTCCAGATACACATTTCTCATTAATAGACTCATCACTGTATCCATGAGCTAACAAGGGCAGCAAAAATAAACACTTTTTTTTTACTCAAGTTAAATGATCTCTCCAGGTTGTTAAGCATCTTTATGTCTTCAATAAATTGGATGTTTTCAGTTCTTAAGCAGGTTGTTTTTCAACCTAATTAAAGGTACTAAGAACTGATGTTTACCAGACTTTATGACAGCAGGAACATTTTATTGGATAATGTACTGGTACATTCAGTGAAACTTTGAAGCTAGTGGGTGTGATAACTACACTTCATGTAGGATAAATGTAAAAAACAATTAAGCTACTTTATGGAATAAGATAGCTGAAACAATAGGAGTCACCACCCAAAAGGCAGGTCATGTGCAAGTCCACTCAGGAGTCTGAGCTATCTAAGCAGAAGGGTTTCACTGGGGCTGAATGCAAACAAAGGAGCTGGGTACTGTTTGATGGAGCTGTGTGTGAGAGAGACAGAAGCAGCAGAAACTCCACGGAAGTGGACAGAAAGCTGTAGGAAGTCCCATCAGTTTCTCTCTACTAATGGAAACAATCTACAAGGTTCTGAATATTGGCTAACCGTTCAGGTCAAACGGGATAACAGTATGTTAGGCAGAAAGGAGGATGGGACTGAGATGTCTATTTAATCACATTGAGATTTATTATTTTACATTTACCTAAGACTTTTGGGCTAAACTGTGCCGTTTAGGCACAGATGTGAGTATGGAGCATGTCACTGTAAACCAATTCATTATTGTCTTTTTCAGTCTGCTGATGGACAGAATAAAACAGTGATACATGGTCATATTTTACCCTGTGAAATGGGCCATCCTGATTACCACTACAAAAGTTTTTTTCTCCTGCAGATAATAGCGCACCTTAATTGCGTTATAGTTGGTATGGCAATACCCATTTTTTTCATGTTCTCTGTGTATATATATCTTCCTACTGTATTTTCCACTGCATGGATCCAATGAAGTGGGTTTAAGCCCACGAAAGCTTATGCCCAAATATATTCGTTAGTCTCTGAGGTGCCACAAGTACTCCTCGTTCTTTTTGCTGATACAGACTAACACGGCTACCACTCTGAAAATTGTTATAAATGGAACAGTAGTTCCATGCACAGAATAAAGATGGAATATGTTTCTAAGAAGAACCCCATTTATCTCAATTTAATTTTGAAGCCTATTTCTGGTGACCTGTGCCAGCATTACTAAAGGAAAATAACAAGTTTTAAATATGAAAATAGCTGAACCATATGTTGAATACTTTTTCTGTCAGTTGCAAGACTGACCGAGCTTCTGACTAACCAAAGAACAGTGGTGTTTACCCTGTCTTTAGTTGCAAAGCAAGAGTCTGAGTGGTTTGTAGGAATTTATGGATTTTAAGTAAGCAAATATCTATGATTTAATAATACCTATTAAAATATAGAAAACTAGAGAACACTAGACAACAAAAATAAATATCCCCAAAGAAATTCCAGAAATACCAGTCTGTTGGGTTCATACCAGTGCTCAACATGCCCTCCAGCATCCCAGAGAAAAGGACATAAAAGAGGGGCAGTTTCCAGTTCCTTCACTCTAGTTCTTTTGCTAAGACAGAATGTCTATTGCTAAGGACTTGGCAGTCGTAGGGAAGGAGGGCAGGTTGTGGAATACATGTTCACGCACATCTGAAAGAACCACAGTTACTGTAGGAAAACTGCTGTTCTTTGAGTGATTGTCCACATGTATTCCGCTTCTGGTGACTCACTCACAAGCAGATTTGTATTCTGGAGGTGGTGCTCAGAGTCTATTGGGATTATGACTGCAGGACAGCTCTGCCAAACTGGTTTTTGGATCTGGAGACCTCCAGCAAGGAGGTAGATGCTCAGTCTACTGCAATGATGCGGGACAGATCTGCCAAAGTGGGCATGGGATTTAGAGCCCTCAAGCAAGCAGTAGTGCTGGGAGAAGCTGTCAACTGAACTTCAGGTAGTTGCTCAACAAATCAATGAGATTGGGACACCCCACAGGGAATCAGCAGAGACTGCCTGAGCTCTGGTGGCATGGGTCTTAATCTGTCCATGTGTGCCTGTTTAAGTGGCCCATCATGAAGCATATTTTAACACAGTTTGAGATCCATTTTGACATCCTTTGGGTGAACATAGATTGATCTTTCTTTATGTCAGCAAATGTAAGGAACAATCTAGGAGAGTTCTTAAATGGCTTTGTTCTGTGTATATAGTAAGAAACAGACCTGACAACATCCAACGGGTAGAGTTTAGCCTCTCTCCATTTGGCATGAAACTTGGGGAAGAAGACAGGTATGTGGATCATCTAGTTAAGATGAAAGTCAGACACCATTTTAGGTAAAAACCTTGAGTAAGGTCTTAGTCACTGTGCCATTTTGGAATACTGTAGAAGATGGTCCTGCCATGAAGGCCTCAATTTCTCCCATACTACTGGCTGAGGTTTTGTTCTCAGATTCATGAGGTCAGTGTAGCAAACATGTCAGGGCCATGCTGGGCTATCATTTTCATTAGAGCTGTATCTGGCTTACCCTTCAGGGGAATTTGGAGGGTGGGCATACATGAGCCCTATTGAGCCTGGGATCAGAAAGGCATCTGATAGGGAAGTGAAGGATGTTCTGGATGACTCTGTGGCAGTGGAATGGTATTTCCTTAATGCTGAATGGGCTCTGGAGCCTGGAGAGGACTGGCATGTTACTGGGGTACTGTGGGAGATGGTCTGGTCTGATGAACAGTCTTCTCACTTTCCAGTGCCAACAAATCACATTCAGAGCTCTCCAAAAGGAAGAACTTAAGTTGCAACTCCCTAGATTTTTGGCTTCTTTATGAAAAGGAACAGCATATAAAGTATTTTCATGGTGTATGTGTTTTTTCCAGACACAAGACAAGTATTTTAGAATTCAGGTATTCCATTAATAGTTGATATACTTGAATATTGACTTTAGAATATAAGATGGGACTTGAACTCATGTCATTTGAAAAGACGGCAGTGTGAATGGTAAATAGTTTGAGAACCACTAACCTAATTAATACATCATGATTGATACTCACACATAAATTACATTTTAGGCCTGGTGACTTACAGATATAAATATTAAAGGTCTTTAGATTAACTCCTGCTTTCTGAATTTAGGTGAATCGGGTGCACAAGAATGTCAGGAAGGAGGGATTTAAGCAAAAATGAATATTGTACCCAAAAGAAGAATATAACTATTGTCTGTCAAAAACAAATTCATGTTTATGTAGCACACTAATAAAACAGATGACATTCAGAAATAAGTATGCAATATTAGTGTAGCATCAATTTTGTGACTACTCAATAATAGCTAATAACAGCTAACCAGTAACCAGCATTCCTAGAGACCACATTATGTAATCTCCCTTCATTAAATATTTCCAGAAATTAAGTGCTGAAAGTATTTGTAATATTCCCAAAATGTCCCCAGAATGAGAGTCTCTATGCAAAACCATATATCAATCATTCATAAAAGTGATAATGTCTTAGTAATAACAGTACAGAATTGGATTAGACTTTTGCAAAAGAAGTGTGATCCACATTTTGTCAGATTTAATAATGTAGTAAACAAGATTCTTTATCTTAACACTTTCATGTTTTAATTTAGTACCCAATACTGATAAATAATTTAAAGTAACAATTTGCTTTGCACTAATCCCTGGGTATGAGTTTACAGTAAAAGTGATGTCTGTTTAAAAAAAACCAATAATCATAGAAAATATAAACAGCAATTCTAGAGTGATACAAAGTAGCAATATTTACATTGTTCTCTTTTTATTATTCATACTTCAAACAGGAAATTCTACAGCTCAACAGACGCTTGCAGTTTGTTCAGTTGCCAATGAAGGTCTCATGTACTACATCTTTTGGGGGGCCAGATCCCATTACCTAGAAGTCAATTTGGATTCACCATTGACTAATATGCAAGCAAGACTGGACACTTGACTATCAATACTTTGTATTAGAATAGAAAAAGAATATTTCAGTGTTTTCATGTGATTTTTTTTTAAATTGACATTGCTACTACAAGTCCCTGCATGATAGGATCATGTACAGGTATATTAGCAGCTATGATTTACTACTGCAGTAAAGATGTTGTCCAATGAAAAATGACTTGCCCATAGATAGATGTCCTCTGGAGGTATTAATTTAGCATGTTATAATGAAGAGCTTGCTGATGATGATGCACAGTAGTTTAAATAATAAAAATAGCATTTTTTAAAAAAGAAAATGTTGTATTACTTTAATTTGGGGGGGAACACTTTCCAGTATTTGATTTACTTGACACACACACAAACCCTTTTCATGATTTAGAATTAAACCTGCATGTTGTCCTTGAAACAATACAAATGAGAGTACTGTATTGGTCCTCAGATCTATGTCTACCATCCTGATTGAAGAAAAAAAGTGCACCTACAAAACCATGTAAGTTGGATGGCAAAATATGTAGAATTATCACCAGCAAACACTGTTGCTACCTTAGTGATTCTCAACTATTTCCATAATATGACACCATGTTCCCACAGAAGAAAAATAGTTTCGGACCTTCTTATCTAGCAAAAAATAAAGGTGGTGTGGAGGAGATGATTACAACTTTCCTACAAGTCCTGACCCTCAGGTTGAGAATCCATGGACTACATGATATCCATGTATTAGCATAGAGGAATGGTCTGTTGTGTTACCATAGTTGCATGTATAAACCAAACAACGACTGGCCTGTCACAATGTAGATATGCCCTAAGTCAGAGGTTCTCAACTTTTTTCTCTTGGAGGTTTCCCACCCCCCACATACTATAAAAACTCCACAGCTCACTTCTGCCACAACAACTGTTTTTCTGCATTGTTAGGGGGTAGCAAGCAGGGCAACGGCCCGGGCCCCCTGCCACATGGTGCCCCGCAGAGCTAAGTTGCTCAGGCTTCACTTTCAGCCCTGAGTGGCGGGGCTCAGGGTGCTGGGCTTCAGTCCCTTGCCGTGGGGCTTCAGCTTTCTGCCCTGGGCCCCAGCAAATCTAATGCTGGCCCTCAGGCCCAGGGCAGAAACCTTGGCAGGCCCCCTGAAACCTGCTCGTGGTCCCCCAGGGGACCCCGGTTGAGAACCACTGCCCTAAGTTACCATATGTCAGTGCTAGACTGAAGATCTCACTGTGGGTGCCTGAGCCCCATGTAGCTCTGTAATGAATGTATATGATTAGTATAGCCTCTCACAGGGAAAGTTTTAATGTCTGACGTTTCAAATGCAGAATGTGACTGTTTCTGTGACTTAGACGAGATTTTTTTTTTAATTTAAATACCTTATGGAAAAATTTGATAGTCACATTGAGTTTAGTCTTGTAACTCTCATACACTTAGAGAAGTCAAATACATAGTGTACCGATAAACAGCAATGTTTAATTGCCTCTCACTCGCACAGTGTGCAATAATTCTTATCTGTTGTACACCAGGAGGAATCCAGAAGCACAATATAACTGCAGTGCACAATAAATGTCAGTGCTGTTTCTTTCTTTAGGCCACTAAAAGTTACTACTCTGCAACTTGTGTTTTCATCTTCAGTGGAGAGCTGCAATATAGCAGCATCAGTGTCTACTAGCAAGGGCGCTGGGCATTCATAAATCAGTGCAGCTCTGACTGCTAGAGAAGCAAAACGGGAGACCGACCCCATTGCCAATTTTCCTGGTCTAAGGGTGAGCACTTCAACCTGTCAAGTCAGCCTCTTTCACTGTTTGGAAGATACAAAGCAGCTTGACTGTCCCCTGAAGGAATCAAGATAGTTTCTCTCCTTTTTGGATGAGTGTCTGTCTCTCTATATATACACAGGCACTCAGACATTGGTTCTGTGTGTTTGTGGATGTTTTTTTGTTATACATGGGCTAAGACTCTCTGTGCTATTTGCTATTTACATAACTCGGTAAATAGTAACAGGTCCGACGTTTCTAGGAATGTCCCTGTAGAAGATGGAAGAAGAGGGATGGTCGTTAGCATATCCCTGCTTCCCACCCCCACCCCTCTTTTGTCTCCCTCTGCCGTGTTTGCAGAGCAGAGCTGAACCCCAGACTCACCTGTCGTCGTTCTGCCATCCTTGGTCTCCTAGCAGCAAATCCCGAAACCTGTACCTGGGAGGAAGAGGAGGCACCTCACTCTCCAGATCCACCATCCTACCCTGGCAGCCAAAGCCTCTCCCCCGCGGCTCAGATAGCAACAATCCGACGAGGAAGCAGGAAACCGAACGGGTTGCCCCAAGCCAGTGCCGGCGTTCAACACACAAAGGCAGAGAGCAGCCTCGAGTCCTGTGCTGGGAAGGGGACGCTCCACAGCATCTGAACCAGTCCCAGCCTCTCTTGCAGAACGGAGAACGAGGAGAACCGGGGTCGAAAGTTATTTTCTTGCAGCCGCCGCTGTTCGCAGCCTTTCTCTAGGAAGCAGGTGCGGCGGACAGGCAGGGACCAGGGCTGCATTAGATGCACACACAGCTCGCAGGCTCTGGGCTGACAACAAAGAGATGCCTGCCATACGCAGCCATGCAAATGATATTTGGAGCTGCCGCTGGCGGGCCAACCAATGCGATTAACTCTCATTAGCATAGCCCAGAGAAGGTGAGGGGAATCTATCATCGCCAACCAATGGGATTAAATATATTAGCATAATGTGGCTGTGGGATTTTCTCAATCCCAGACACAGGGCTGGAGCAGCAGCAGAGCCCTGTGGATGCAGGTATAGTCTCAGGGATGCCCAAAAGTCTCCTTCAAAGAGAGGCATTGCACCAGATATGGATATACAGGACTCGTGTAACCATGCCCATCCCTACCCCAGGCATACCCTAGGATACCAGGGGACCTCTACACCCAAGCTGGCACAGGGGAGGGGCAGAAGCTGGGTGTGGCCAGGCTGGAAGATAGAGAGGAAGCACCTGGATGGACCTGTGTCCTGCAATACAAACTCCCTTAAGGGACTAGTTAAATTGAACCGTGGGGTTTCCTAAATGTCCACCCACAATTCCCAGAAGGGACAGACATTTTCTTCCACAATACCAGCAAAAGCCTTATGACAGCAGCACAGTTCCTGGGGGATCTAGGAACCATGGGGTGCACTTCAAAATCTTTCTCTCCCACTAATAACTCTAATGTCAGTGTGGATGCAGGGTGCTTAGATACTGCATGGGACTGAATTGTTCCTTTGCAATGTGTTTGCACGCTCCCAAGTCAAACGAGTGACTCAATCCTGGTAAATCTGTAGTGAAGACATACTCATAGGGGTCACTGCACAGGTTAGTCCCTGAAGGGAGGAGGCACAAACTGCCTCCCCTTGATTCTGCATGCCTTACTCTGTCCCACAGTGTTCTTGTGGCACTGAGCACTAGGAGAGGCAGGATATCCAAGGGAAGTGTACATTGTCTATTTTAACAGAACCAGTTTGGCTTTTGTGTCTTTAAAGGGGCACCACCAACTTGAACATCACATTTCCAGCTGACAGTGCTTAACTAGTTGTTTTTAAAAACTACATCTAAGATCACTGTAACAGCATATGAGCAAAGAAAACAATTCTCTATTTTGTCATTGTGTTTACTTTGCATCTTGTATTTCCAGTATGTGTGTAGTCATTTCTTAGATTTTGCTGGTGGTGTATGCCTCTCCCCCAAACTCTGCAACAGGGTGTTTAATACTAACAGTAGCAGCAGCAAAGAGAGAGGGAAGAGCGGGGAGAAGCCATAGGAAAGATAGCTGAACATCTGATGCCATATGTAATATTAGTCCCCCACATTTAATTCCCTTCAGAATCTACTTTGTTCTACTAAATGCAGCCCTTTTTGTCACTTCAGCAGCAAAAAATGAAGCATTAAGATAATTGTCTCATTTTCCTTTCTTTCTTGCAGCATTCAAGATCTTTATTTATCATTACATTTTAATAGTTTTTAAATAATGGGTCTTATTCATTCCAGTTTTACACTTGTGTAACTCCACTGAAATATTGCCACTACAAGTGGTATAAAATCATGAGATGAAAATAAATAATAATTTGTAGGAACTTATTTGGCATCTGAATATTAGTATTTAGAGTTAATTCAAATTCACATGTTTCCAGGTTTGTCTCTATAACCATCAGGATTAGAAACATGTCCCCCCCCCCCCCCCCCTGAAAGCTGACATTCTCACCTAATCATATGCCTTTAGGAGCTGGGGCTTTAAGGAAAAAAACAACAAATATTGTAAGATTTATGATGAAATCATGAGAGTTAGCAACACTGCTTTAAAGTGAAATAACCCAGGTGAATCAGGCTCAGTGGGCCTTGCTTTGTCACTTTTCCTCCTTTTTCAAACTGATGAACTCTGTCAGCCCTTTCTGTATTATATGAGGAGCTGAAGCCCCAATGTGTGTGTGTCAGGGAGCAACTTCTAAAGAAAACAATAGACGGTACAAAGCTGGAAGGGGTTGCAAGTGCTTTGGAGGATAGGATTAAAATTCAAAATGATCTGGACAAACTGGAGAAATGGTCTGAAATAAATAAGAAGAAATTCAATAAGGACAAAAGCAAAGTACTCCACTTAGGAAGGAACAATCAGTTGCACACATACAAAATGGGAAATGACTGCCTGGAAAGGAGTACTGCTAAAGGGATCTGGGGGTCATAGTGGATCACAAGCTAAATATGAGTCAACAGTGTAATGCTGTTGCAAAAAAAGCAAATATCATTCTGGGATGTATTAGCAGGAGTATTGTAAGCAAAACACGAGAAATAATTCTTCCACTCTACTCCGCACTGATTAGGCCTCAACTGGATTATTGTGTCCAGTTCTGGGTGGCACATAACAGGAAAGATGTGGACAAATTGGGGAAAGTCCAGAGAAAAGCAACAAATATGATTAGAAAACATGACCTCTGAGGGAAAATTGAAAAAAATGGGTTTGTTTAGTCTGGAGAAGAGAAAACTGAGAGGGGACATAACAGTTTTCAAGTACATAAAAGGTTGTTATAAGGAGGATGGAGAAAAAATGTTCTCCTTAACCTCTGAGGATAAGACAAGACACAATCTGCTTAAATTGCAGCAAGGGCAGTTTAGGCTGGACGTTAGGAAAAGCTTCCTAACTGTCAGAGTGGTTAAGCACTGGAATAAATTGCCTAGGGAGGTTTTGCAATCTCTGTCATTGGAGATTTTTAAGAGCAGGTTAGACAAACACTTGTCAGGAATGGTCTAGATAATACTTAGTCCTGCCATGAGTGCAGGGGACTGGACTAGATGACCTCTTAAGGTGCCTTCCAGTCCTATGATTCTATGAAAACCAATTGCATTTCTCCCTTTGAGAATTTTATGGAGTTCTCTTTCCAGGCACTCCTGCTTCTCTTCATATATGTCCACTCTGCTTTTTCAGTCTTGCACTGTCATGCCTAACCTCACTAGTTTCCAACAGCAGTTTTTGTTAATTCATTATATAGCAGATGAGAGTTAATACTGGTGACATTTTTTGAAAGCCCAGAAATTGTATACAGTCTCCGTATCAAATATAGTTACTGTGCTGCTGTTTTTTTACTAATATCTGCACAGGTACCGTTGTTTTGTTGTTCAGTGATGTTAAAGTGAGTCATTTGACCACACTTGGGCCTCTTGTTATCTTTTCCCCTCACTGGGCTCAATTTTTAATTGCTCACTTGTTGTCCTGGTAGTTAATTTGAGCATTTGTGACTGATATATTTGTGCCTCATCCTGCAAATATTTAGGCACATGTCCTGTTATATCAACACAGCTACTTGTGCTTAAAATTAACCATGTACCTAGTATATGCCCAAGAAATGATAATTTCTGATGAATAGGAGTGCAACAGGCAGAAATAAGGCAATCATCTTAAAAGGTACAGTGTAAACCTCAAACCTTTTAGAATTCTTTTGAAGGGAGGGATTTTTAACATAAATTATCATAGAATCATAGAACTGGAAGGGACCTCGAGAGGTCATCTAGTCCAGTCCCCTGCACCCAAGGCAGGACTAAGTATTATCTAGACCATCCCTAACAGGTGTTTGTCCAACCTGCTCTTAAAAATCTCCGATGATGGAGATTCCACAACCTCCCTAGGTAACTCATTCCAGTGCTTCACAACCTTCCTAGTGAAAAAGTTGTTCCAAATATCCAACCTAACTCCCCTCCTACCCTCCCCCCCCCACTGCAACTTGAGACCATTACTCCTTGTTCTGTCATCTGCTACCACTGAGAACAGTCTAGATCCATCTTCTTTGGAACCCCCTTTCAGGTAGTTGAAAGCAGCTATCAAATCCCCCCTCATTCTTCTCTTCTGCAGACTAAATAATCCCAGTTACCTCAGCCTCTCCTCGTAAATCATGTGCTCCAGCACCCTAATCATTTTTTGTTGCCCTCTGCTGGACTCTTTGCAATTTTTCCACATCCTTCTTGTGGGACCCAAAATTGGACACAGTACTCCAGATGAAACCTCACCAATGCCGAATAGAGGGGAATGATCACATCCCTTGATCTGCTGGTAATGCTCCTACTTATACAGCCCAAAATGCTCTTAGCCCTCTTGGCAACAAGAGCACACTGTTGACTCATATCCAGCTTTTCATCCACTGTAACCCCTAGGTCCTTTTCTGCAGAACTGCTGCCTAGCCACTCGGTCCCTAGTCTGTAGCAGTGCATGGGATTCTTCCGCCTAAGTGCAGGACTCTTGTTCTTGTTGAACCTCATCAGAGTGCATCTGACCCCATGGACTTGTGCTCGTCCAGCTTTTCTAAATAGTCCTGAACCACTTCTTTCTCCACAGAGGGCTGGTCACCTCCTCCCCATACTGTGCTGCTCAGTGCAGTAGTCTGGGAGCTGACCTTGTTTGTGAAGACAGAGGCAAAAAAAGCATTGAGTACATTAGCTTTTTCCACATCCTCCATCACTAGGTTGCCTTACCCATTCAGTCAGGGGCCCAAACTTTCCCTGACCACCTTCTTGTTGCTAACATACCTGTAAAAACCCTTCTTGTTATTCTTAACATCCCTTGCTAGTTGCAACTCCAGTTGTGATTTGGCCTTCCTGATTTCACTCCTGCATGCCTGAGCAATATTTTTATACTCCTCCCTGGTCATTTGTCCAAGCTTCCACTTCTTGTAAGCTTTTCACTGTTAAGCCAAGCTGGTCGCCTGCCATATTTACTATTCTTTCTACACATAGGGATGGTTTGTTCCTGCAACCTCAATAAGGATTCTTTAAAATACAGCCTGGACTCCTTTTCCCCTCATGTTATTCTCCCAGTGGATCCTGCCCATCAGTTCCCTGAGGAAGTCAAAGTCTGCTTTTCTGAAGTCCAGGGTCCATATTCTGCTGCTCTCCTTTCTTCCTTTTGTCAGGATCCGGAACTCAACCATCTCATGGTCACTGCCTCCAGGTTCCCATCCACTTTTGCTTCCCCTACTAATTCTTCCCCCAGTTGGTTCCTCCAGCACTTGCACCAGGAAATTGTCCCCTACACTTTCCAAAAACTTTCTGGATTGTCTGTGTACTGCTGTATTGCTCTCCCAGCAGATATCGGGGTGGTTGAAGTCCCCCATGATAACCAGGGCCTGTGATCTAATAACTTCTGTTAGTTGCCTGAAGAAAGCCTCATCCATCTCATCCCCCTGGTCTGGTGGTCTATAGCAGATTCCCACCACAACATCTCCCTTGTTGCTCACACTTCTAAACTTAATCCAGAGACTCTCCGTTTTTTCTGCAGTTTCATACTGGAGCTCTGAGCAGTCATACTGCTCTCTTACATACAATTCAACTCCCCCACCTTTTCTGCCCTGCCTGTCCTTCCTGAACAGTTTATATCCATCCATGACAGTACTCCGGTCGTGTGAGTTATCCCACCAAGTCTCTGTTATTCCAATCACATCATAATTCCTTGACTGTGCCAGGACTTCTAGTTCTCCCTGCTTGTTTCCCAGACTTCTTGCATTTGTGTATAGGCACTTAAGCTAACTCATTGATTGTCATGCTTTCTCAGTATGAGGCAGGAGTCCTCCCCTCTTGAGCTCTCCTGCTTGTGCTTCCTCCTGGTATCCCACTTCCCCACTTACTTCAGGGCTTTGGTCTCCTTCCCCCAGTGAACCCAGTTTAAAGCCCTCTTCACTAGGTTAGCCAGCCTGCTTGCGAAGATGCTCTTCCCTCTCTTTGTTAGGTGGAGCCCATCTCTGCCTAGCAATCCTTCTTCTTGGAACACCATCCCAGGATCAAAGAGTCCAAAGCCTTCCCTCCGACACCATCTGTGTAGCTATTCTTCGACTTCTACGATTCGACGGTCTCTACCTGGGCCTTTTCCTTCCACGGGGAGGATGGATGAGAACACCACTTGTGTCTAAAACTCCTTTATCCTTCTTCCCAGAGCCATGTATTCTGAAGTGATCCGCTCAAGGTTATTCTTGGCAGTATCATTGGTGCCCACTTGGAGAAGCAGGAAGGGATAGTGATCTGAGGGCTTGATGAGTCTCAGCAGTCTCTACGTCACATTGTGAATCCTAGCTCCTGGAAAGCAGCAAACTTCTCAGCTTTCCTGGTCAGGACGGCAGATAGATGACTCAGTCCCCCTTATGAAGGAGTCACAACCACCCGCCTCCTTCTCTTGGGAGTGGCGGTCGTAGAACCCCCATCCCTAGGACAGTGCATCTCATGGCTTCCAATTGGTAGAGTCTCCTTCTGCTCCCTTCCCTCAGATGTATCATTTAGTCCACTCTCTGCATTAGTACCTGTGGAGAAAACATGAAAACAGTTGCTCACCTGCATCTGCATTGCTGGTACATGGATGCTCCTCTTTCTTCTTCTGGAGATCACATGCTGCCAATTTTCTTCACCGTCCTTCTGTCCCCGCTGTGCAGCCTGCTCCGATTCTTCTGAATGTTGTGCCTGCGGAAGCATATCTTGATGTCTGTCCAGAAAATCTTCATTTTCTCTTATGCAACGTGTTTTCTCCAGTTCTTGAACCCTCTCCTCCATTATGGAGACTAGCTTGCACTTTGTATTTGCAGATTGTATTTCCCTAGTTTGTTAATATACTATTCAATCAAAAAATTGTTTTTTAGATTAGTCCATTTAAAAAAAACTGACAGTACCCCTTTACATAATTCATTCTGAGTAAATTTTTCAAAAGCATCTAAATTCTCCTGAAAGTCAATGGGACTTGGGCACATTTGAAAATTTTACCTAAACTCCTCTTTTCAAAAGAGCCTGAATGATAAAAGAATCTGCGAGTAACATTTTCAAAAGTGATTATCATTTAGGAGTCGGTATCCTATTGACTTTCACCAAGACTTAAGCTTCTAAATTCTCAAAGTGTCTCGTCAAAATGGGACATAGGCTCTTAAATCACTTAGCTGCCTTTAATTTTTTCCCTTTAACTGGAGAATCTCAAAGCACTTTAAAAAACATAAGGAAATCCTTAGAGCACCACTTTGAGATAGGCATTATTATCCACAATTTACTGATGGGGAAATGGAGAAGTTACAGTAAACTATTATTTATATTACCTTGTGGCCTAATTACATGCCAAAGATCATACTGCAATTTGGTGGCAAAACCAGGGATGGAACCCACAACTTCTGATTCTTAGTGGTATGAGAAAACAACTAAACTATGCTTCCTCCCTGCAGAGATTGATATTAAACACTTAATGCAAGTTATCAAGAGAGAAAAGAGAAATTGGAACATGAATATAACAAAACATATCAGAGAAAGGTTAATATTATTATCCAAGTTAGAATAATTATATGTCTGTATGACATCTTAATGTTTCGTTTACATTTTATATTAGAGTAGAACCTCACTAATTTATACTGGGTGACCTATTGTGAATTATTGAATTTTGCAAATTAGTACATAAGTGAACACACACAATGAATGCATGGATAATGTTTCAGATGTGTACTTTGCACATGCATTTGACAAGTATGGTTTAGTTTTAAATATTTATAAAATACTTTTTTGTATATTAGGAAATATGATGCATATTTTTTAAAATAAATGAAGTCTAAATATGAGACCTTGCTATAGAAGTCTGTTCAATCTTGAAGTGGAGAGAATCACTGGTTTTGTATTTTTTCTGAGGGAGGTGAGATAAAAAGTTATGGGGTGTATTGATATAGTTTGAATTGCTGAGATTTTACTGCAAGCAGTTTATAAAGCTTTAATTTGTTTGGTTTATTATTCTTGTAGTTTAACTATTTTTTCATCCTATTCAAATTGCTTTTAAGATAAAGTGGGTTAGGTTCAGACAGTAGAAAGAATATAAGAGAGAACAGTGGGAAAGGGAAGAGAATTTGCGACCGCATTGTCATGGGGAAAAATAAGTTGAAGATTAATGAAAGGAAAATACTAACCTATAACTTTACTGAGTATAAAATTGTTTGCAGCGTTGTTGTAGTCGTGTTGGCCCCAAGATATTAGAGATACAAGATGAGTGAGGTAATATATATTTTTAATACACCAACTTCTTTCTGACCTGAAGAAGAACTCTGTGTAAGCGTGCAAGCTTGTCGTTTTCACCAACATAAGGTGATCCAATTAAAGATATTACTTCATCCATCTTGTCTCTCTGAGTATAAAATTATCATTAAAGCTATGTGTACTGAAGCTTATTAGTATGTTATGTTTGGCAGTCATGTGATGCGGTAATCATAAATATTTTGAGTGGAAAGTGTCAACTTTTCCAAAATGATAATGTTCCAAGTTTCTTTATTGCAGAATGGGGCAAAGCTTTATTTATTCATTATTGCAGAATGGGGCAAAGCTTTTCTTCCTGCAGTCTGCTACCAAATTCTTAGCTGTCAATATTAGATGGCTGATAAGGGTTCTATATAAGTCTGTCAGAGAGAGCATTGTTGGGAGGCTTACTAGCAGGTAGATCTTTGAAAGGGTCAACAAAAGGCCACTTATTTATATAATCGTAGGACTGGAAGGGATCTTGAGAGGTCATCTAGTCCAGTCCCCTGCACGCAGGACTAAGTATTATCTAGACCATCCCTGACAGGTGTTTGTCTAACCTGCCCTTAAAAATCTCCAATGATGGAGATTCCACAACCTCCCTAGGCAATTTATTCCACTGCTTAACCACCCTGACAGTTAGGAAGTTTTTCCTAATATCCAACCTAAACCTCCCTTGCTGCAATTTAAGCCCATTGCTTCTTGTCCTATCCTCAGAGGTTAAGAAGAACTGTTTTTCTCCCTCCTCCTTGTAACAACCTTTTATGTACTTGAAAACTGTTATCATGTCCACTCTCTGTCTTCTCTTTTCCAGACTATACAAACCCAACTTCTTCAATCTTCCCTCATAGGTCATGTTTTCTAGACCTTTAATAATTTTTGTTGCTCTTCCCTGGACGTTCTCCAGTTTGCCCATATCTTTCCTGAAATGTGGTGCCCAGAACTGGACACAATACTCCAGTTGTGACCTAATCAGTGCGGAGTAGAGCGGAAGAATTACTTGTATCTTGCTTACAACACCCTTGCTAATACATCCCAGAATGATGTTCACTTTTTTTGCAACAGTGTTACACTGTTGACTCATATTTAGCTTGTGGTCCACTATGACCCCCACATCCTTTTCTGCAGTACTCTGTCCTAGGCAGTCATTATGGCCTATAACTATTCCTGCTTCTGCTGTGACCTTGACAATCTTACAAACTAAGCAGAGTTGGGTCAATAGTTGAGTGGGAGTCCTCCAAGGAAAACTTTAGGTGCTGTAGAAATTGATGCTAGTGATTCAGTACATGATAGTGCTAGTTGGGGACTGGAATTTCTGTTCTGAACACCCTCCCTTCCCCACCCCGCCTCAGTCCTGCAGTCCTTCAACAAAAAAACTTCAAAAACAGACTTCAAAGAGAAACTGCAGAACTAAAATTCATTTGCAAATTTAACACCATTAATTTGGGCTTGAATAGGGACTGGGAGTGGCTGGCTCACTACAAAATCAACTTTCCCTCTCTTGGTATTGACACCTCCTCATCAATTATTGGGAGTGGACCACATCCAACCTGATTGAATTGGGCCTATCAATACTGGTTTCCACTTGTAAGGTAACTCCCTTCTCTTCATGTGTCAATATAATAATGCTTGGATCTGTAATTTTCACTCCATGCATCTGAAGAAGTGGGTTTTTTACCCATGAAAGCTTATGCCCAAATACATTTGTTAGTCTTTAAGGTGACACCAGGCCCCTCATTGTTTTTCTTGTGGGAAACTGAGCCGCAAGTCTGAGTACTCTTTTCTAACCAGTTGTACACCCTCCTAATAGCAGGTTCATTTGGGTTTGCTTCTTCGGTATGTTTATAAGAAGGTCATGTGAGGTAGTATCAGAAGCCATACTAAAGTCAAAATAGATCATGTCTACTGCTTGCCCCTATCCACAAAGCTTGTTAACCTGTCAAAGAAGAAGATTAGGTTTGGTTGGCATGATTTGTTCTTGACAATCCATGTTGACTGTTACTTATCAAGCTGTTTTCTTCAAGCTGCTTTTGATTATTTACTCCCTTATCTTTCCACTTACCAAAGTTAAGATGACTGGTCTATAATTCCCTGCATTGTCCTTTCCCACCTTTTTATAGATAGGTATTATGTTTGCCTTTTTCCAGTCGTTTGGGATCTCTCCTGTACTCCACAAGTGCTCAAGATAATTGTTAATGACTTAGAGGTCTCTTCAGCCGGTTCCTTAAGTATTCTAGAATGTATTTCATCAGGCCCTGCTCACTTGAAGATATCTAACTTGTCTAAGTAATTCATAACTTATTCTTTTCCAACTTTAGCCCTCAGATCCTACCCCATTTACACTGATGTTCACTATGTTAGTCATCCAATCACTTTTAACTTTTTCGGTTAAAACTGAAATGAAAGTCATTTAATAGTTTGGCCATTGCTATGTTTTCTTTATTGTCTTTCCCTCATCATTGTAATGGGACTACCCTGTCCTCTGTCTTCCTCTTGCTTCTAATGTATTTAAAATACTTTCTTGTTACTCTTTATGTCACTAGCCATTTTTATTTCGTTTTGTGCCTTGGCCTTTCTAATTTTGTCCTTCCATGCTTCCGTTGTTTTCTTTTTATAGTCATCCTTCATAATTTGACCTAGTTTCAATTTTTTGTATGACTTTTTTTTTGTTTCAGGTCTTTGAAGATCTCCTGCTTAAACTAGAGTGATCTAATACCATACTTCCTATCTTTCCTAGGCATTGCAGTAGTTTGCCCTTGTGCCCTTAATAATGTCTCTCTAAAAAGCTGCCAACTCTCCTGAACTCTTTTTCTCTTAGGCTTGCTTCCCATGGGATCTTACCTACCAATTCTCTTGGATTCATTCTCATCAATCAAATTACTATCTTCAGAAGGATTACTCAAAGTGTATGAAATTAGGCCAGGTCTACATGGGAACCTTTTGCCAGCATAGCAAAATTGGTTAGGTGTTTTGGGTTTTTTTTGTTTTGTTTTTGTAATGACACTTCCATGCCAGCAAAAGCATTAATACAGGTGCAGTAATAGTGGCTAAAAAAGAATGCTTTTGATACTTATTTTGCTTGCTGAACCTGTATAAGCTATACAGGCAAAAGTATGTTGTAACTAATATAAGCTGTGTCTGCCATACTAATAATTCTGCCATACTCAGAAATATTTGCCTGTTCAGGTATACTGGAAAAAAATAAGGCTTTAGTCTTTGTAGGTCAAAGGTTTAGTGATGAATGAAAAGTAATTTTTAAAATGTCACAGTATAGAGATGTATAATTATACAATCTCATCTATAAAGAACCTTTTGCAAACATAAACATCCCAAGCTGCAGCTTTTGTGCACGCGATTCACATGCACGCAGAGAGAGAGATTTCCTTTTTTTTTTAGAAAATGAAAGTTCAATATCCTAAATAGCAAAAGTGAAAGGAGCTGGTCAGCCACAATGTGTAACCTACCAATAGCTGGTTCAAGGGTATCCTCTGTGCTCTAACACTGTGCCTCTATGCAGCACAGTCTTTCCTTGAGCTCCCCCTGAAGTGGTGCAGACCTATACCGCTCTTAGCATGGAGTACCTTAATGACATGATCTAGAATGATCTAAATAGCTTTGTTGCACACCCCGGAAATAAGTGTCCTAATTTCAAATGAAGGTATGATACTAATTTGTTCTGCACCAAAATTTCCAAAAAGCGACACTAAGAGTTGTATTTAAAGAGGAATCTATCTTGCCAACCTACACTTTCCTAATGAGAGAATTCACAAGAAACTCTGAGTTGAAACTTGTGGTGTTTTTAACTTCTCATTATGCATGTTATCACTAAACATATGGAAGAGTGGTATCTCAGTTTTGACTTCAGTGGGAGTTCTTAGTAAAAGCGGATTAGGCCTCCAGGATTTGGCACAATGGGTCTCTCAGATAAAAACTCCTCATGTGCATAAGGATTTGCAAGATTTAGTAATTTACGAAGCGATTATCCAATGACTAATTATTTGACTTTTAAGAGTATTAATGTATTTTACATTTTTAATTAATGGTTTTGCAGCTTTTTACACTGTTTTCTTTTTCAGTCTTTGGAAATTTGAAACTGAAATATGTTTTCTTACCAAAACTAGTTTTCCTCTTTTGTGTTCTCATAAAGAATTCTTACTGTATAAGTCTCAATCCAGGAAAATATCCTTTTTCAGAAAGGGTACTTAAGCACATGCATAACTTTAAGCATGTGATAAAGTCATACTGATGTACATGGGACTTCAGAATGTATTTAATTGCCTTCCTGAATCAGGGCTTAAGTATTTAATTTCATCAAGCAAATCTTTTTTAAGAAAAGCATTTAAGCATTTTCAGGCTAGCCCTCCCACTACTTGTGTGAATGATGGTCAGGGCCGACGAGAGGAGGGGGAAGCCGGTACAAATTACCGGAGCCCGGCAGTCTGGAAGGGGGCCCGGCTCCCCCACCTCTCATCGCCTTACCAGGACCCGGCAATCCAGAAGGGGGCCCGGGGCCCGGCTTCCCCCCCCCTCTCATCGGCCCTGTTTAGCCGGTTCGCCCTTGCTGGGGGACCCGAAAAAAATTTTTCACCGGGGCCCGAACCCGCTCTCGGCGGCCCTGATGATGGTTGTATGACTGGGCCCACTTGGGGGGAGAGAGGAACTAAAAAAACAATGATAATTTATTACCATCAAGATTAAATAAGGGGTCAAGCTAAAACCTGAGTGAATAAGTCATAGCTTGAGATGAAAGCTTGCTTTGTGCTATGCCTACTGAATCTCTAGCCTAATTTCTTTTCTACTCCAATTGACCATTTCAACATTTGTTGTTCATCATTGGAGGACATGAGTTCACATGGTTGTAATATAAGCTACTTCATGTTTTTCCCACAGAAATATATTTCAAAATGACTCAGGCATGCTGTGAGCCTGGGCAATTGTTGGGCATTTTGTTTACAAATATTTGCACTGTAAAAATGATGATTAATTAATAATAATATATATTGAGCAGTGTATACTTGGTATATTGTAACTGAATCCAATATATTTGAAAATGTAGAAAAACATCACAAATTTAATAAATTTCAATTAGTATTCTATTGTTTAACAATGCAATTAAAACTGCGATTAATCATTAATTTTTTAAATCACAATTAATTTTTTTAGTTAATCGCATGTGTTAACTGCGATTAATCAACAGCCCTACTTAAAATCTATCTTTCTGTAATTAATAAACTTATTTTAATGTTTTATCCTTACCAATGAGTTTGTCTAAGGTGCTTGGGAAATCTGCTGAGGTTACAAAGGCTGGTGCATGTCCACTTTCCTTTGATGAAGTAGTGAACTAATTTATAAGTTTGCATCATTCAGGAGAAGATCTTGAGCAGTGTAAGACAGTATATTTCTGGGGTGCAGGGCTGGAGGCTTGTGAGATTTGCTGGTGTATCCCTGTGTATGATTCATGAGTGGCTTGGGGAGCATTCATGTAATTTAGCTGGGTATGACTCTGCATGCTGATGGCTGAGTGATAACAGCCCCTGGAGGGGTTTGCTGCTTGTCCCTGGCAAAGCATCATGAGAACCAGCCCAGGCTGCAGAGTTAAGGAGGCACAGCAGTCCCACAGCTCCAGGTTGTACCCCTGTCACACCTAGCATGAGTGCTGTTGAGGGAACACTGAGGAAGGAATACTGGTGCAGTTGCCCTGAACTACATACGATAGCAGACAATGTTTTTATTTTAATCATGAATGTAACAAGTTTTCACTAAAGGCGTTCTCATCTTATCCAAGAACAAACACAGTTGTGTACAGACAGCAACAGCAGTACAAGTTTCCGCCAACTGCATCACAAATGTGCCTTATCCTGTGTGACTAACTCCTGTTCAGGAAGTGCCAGTACTTGTGGTGATAAGATAGACCAGCCGTCAGACAGGTGGAGGCCTAAGTCTCTCAGCAGAGTCTGACAAAGAATGCCAATGTATAAAACTTGATCAGGTTGGACTGAGACTACCAGGAAAAACATATTGTGACTGAAATAGTTATCTAAAGAATAGCTCGATGAAATAATGCTTCCTGACTGCACTGTTGTACTTTTAAAACCTACATCGATTATCACATCATTATATTAATAGTAGTCAGTAAAACCACTATTATTGGTCAGTAACAGTTTGAAGACTTTAAAAATTCATTAACTTTTTTACAGAAACAAATTCTCATTGCAGCACCCAGCCGGATAGCTGGGTTGTATGCTGGATAGATGACATAGAACAGCTGCCAATGGTTTAAGACCCACTTCAGAAATTTGCCACCAGTAGAGTGTGGGTGGGGGGGAATGTTGCTGCTACTAAATGAACAATTTTATTCATGAAGCATTGCCAAAAAAACTTCATAGCTCCCTGTCTGCAGCAGCACAAATTCCTGCATTCTCTACCATCCTTGATACCAAATTTCATTATGGACATGTTTTTTTTAAGGCACATTGATGAGAGAGCGCGTGCTCTCTCTCTCTCTCTCTCTCTCTCTCTCTCTGACTCTAAAGAGAAAGAGAGAGAAAATTGAAAGATTCACAACTCTTTTTATTTTTTTGTATTTATACTAATTGTTTACTGTGTATATCTCTCCATTTCAATGTCTGATATTTCTGCACAAATATAGTGCTGCAATGTTTGTGATGCAAACATTGCAAAGGATATGTTTATTTTAAACTTCAGATTAAAAAAAACAAACTCCCTTGGCATCTGTTCCAGGATTCATGGTGCAGTCCAGACCAGGGAGGGGTTGTGTCACCATATGCCCTGCAAACCTGGGTGCATTACAGTGCTTTGCTGCTGTAGCTCCCAGCTGGGGACATTCTCACAACCAGCCTGTAAGCATGTGGGTCAAACCATATGTGTGCTAGACAGTCCTAGTTCAGCAGCTCCAACTTCAGCTGCCTATCTGCAACCCCACTCTGACTTCTTTTAGCCTTAGTTACAACCAGCAGGGTGATTCCCCCCCCAACACACTCCCAGTCCCACATTTTCCCAAAACCATGTGCTCTGCAATGTCCAGCTCACTCCTGAACAGTTCAGAGAAATAATGTTTCTTCCTCTAAAGACACAAAACTTAACTTAACTGGAGTAAAAACACCCTTCCATTTAACACAGCACTGAGTTGGTTAATAGTAAACATAAAACAAATTGTAAGGTTGAAATTGTTTGAAGAGTAAACAAGTCTGTAAACAAGAGCTGGTTGGGAATTTTTTGACAAATTGTTTCTTATATTGAAATCAAAATTGTTCACAAAACAGGGTCAGTGTCCATGAATCTTGAAGAATTATTGGAAAACAAAGTTTCAAAACTGTTGAAAAGCCTCATTTTGACATATTCAAAATAAAAATGTTTTTTCTAGTTGAAATAACTTTACTGCTGTCTAGCCAAAATAAGATTTTAAAAAACAAGAAATGTCAAAATTGAAATGAAATGTTTTGATTGACTCAAACCTTTTTGTTTGTTTGTTTGTTTGCCAAAGTTTGAGAGAGAAACTTTTTTTGTCCTGATAGAGCATAGGATTTTTTTTACACTTTGAAAATGTTCACATGATGGGAAACCTGTTTCCCTCCCAGCTCTATTCTGTATAGTGAAAAGTATATTATTAGTTCAGAGGTTTCCAAACTCTTGTCTCTGAATTCATAGTGGTCTTCAGAGACGTATCTGGTCACATGCTATGGGCTGTACTCCTTGTTTACTTTGCTAAATTGCATTAAAAGAAGCTTAAAAGTACACTAAATGTGTTATTGATATTATTTTTTCCACATAAGCTATTGTTGTAGATTCTACATATTGCGTAAAGCGATTGTGAATGGGAGAACAAATTGTCTGTGCAGTTGCCAATAGGAGAGGAGGTGGTCTATGAAATAATCTTTATTAAGAGATGGCCCAACCTGTGAAACTTTTGAGGACCCTTGGTCTGGGCAGTAGAGTCCAGAATAGTCATGGGCTGCTGTTAGCATGAAGAACAAAAGGCAAGAGTGGCAGA
This sequence comes from Chrysemys picta bellii, assembly GCF_011386835.1. Classification (NCBI taxonomy): domain Eukaryota; kingdom Metazoa; phylum Chordata; order Testudines; family Emydidae; genus Chrysemys; species Chrysemys picta. The sequence goes on along the minus strand of NC_088798.1, from coordinate 45,646,743 downwards.
CTACCAGCAAGTACAGGTACAGATGTGATCACATGCAGGCAAAGTTAGTCAATTCCACTTGCTGTAGACTCTCTCCTTTCAACAACTGAAATTGCATGCCATCCTGGTTGCACAACTCTTTAAATTACTCTGCCTTTTGTCACTGGATGTGGAATAATAGCACAATGCATGAGAATTCTCCACTTTCCACAAAAGTACTGAGCTGGATCTTACTCACTATCTCTTTTTTGTTCAATCTTTTTTCCCTCCATATAGCTGTTTCTGCAAGGGCCAAATACTGTATTTCTTAGTATTTTAGAATAAGCTCAGTGTGACTGTGAGGGACTGCAATGTGACGGTTGGTCTGCTAGGGAAGGGTTAAGAGTGTGAAGAAAGATTAGGTACCTGATCCTATTTCTGTTGTAGTTAATGAATTTTGTCCCTGACTTCAGTGAGTCAGGATCAGGCCCTTAGTTGCTATTACAACATATAAAATTTAATATTTGATTAATTAAGCATATAAAACACAGAGAAAATATCCTTTCAAAATAAACTTTAGATTCATTGAAGCAACTTGTATTTGATTTTGTGTTAAGTAGGAGGGATTGTGGTGACTCTCAGATATGAAGTGTGTGGTAAAAGCAAACAGAACACCGAAAGGACAGAGACAACCAATATTAACAAGGCTCTCTTTCTTTTTTTCTGCAAAGATTGCATAATATATGTGTGTAGAAAGAAAGAGACTATTGTGTGTTGCAAGAAGATTAGGGGAAATGATTGCTGAAGTCAGAGAATAAAATCTTTGCAAGGTCAGCTCCAGAAGCAGGTAGTGTTAGAAGACCGAGCGTACATAGCCCAGAGCAACAGAAAGTACCACCTATCATTGTAAATGTGATGGTCTGTTTCTGAGGCACTGAGATGATATTGCTGGGCTATACTGTTCTGCTCCTACTCTGGACATGTACTGCAGAAAAAGGTAAGTTTGTTAAAAAGAAAGACATGATCCTCACTGATATGTTGGGGACAGTCTGGGACAAGTGGTCTCCAAAATATTTTATAAATACAGATAAAACTTTGATTATCATTTTTATCGGCAGTCTCGGAGTCAAAACTAATTAAAACTGTCTTGCAGTAGTCCGTGTGCAGTATCTTATAGTAAGTATGATGTCAACTGTGTATTTGGCTACATTTTGCTGTAGTGCCCAATGCTATTCAACTGAAGTTCAGCTTTTTCACTGATTAATGTGCTTAGAAACTAGAGCCAAGAAATCCAATATGTTTGTCAGCTTAATATATAAATTTGTGTTATAATTGTTGAAAGCTAACATCTAATAATTGTGAATAAATAAAAATCTCCTGTAGAATGAATAAGGTAAATATTACATACAATATTGAAAAAGTTAAAAAAAATGTCTTTTGGTTAAGGGATTTTGTATTTAATTACTGTAAGTCATTAATAAGTTATTTTATATAATATACTATTTGCAGTATTGACTGGAATAGGTGCTTTCAAAATACGTATTTTAAAAATCCTGGTTGTATGGCTAGATGACAGAGAAATAAACTTCTTGTCCATTAAAGGGGCAAAGTTTTTGTATGAAAACTTTCTTTCATTTTTTTAGTTCCAACTGTGTGCTCCCTATATTTCTTTAGTAGTCCTCTTGACATTTACTGTAACACGGATCAATTTCTTATGCCCTAAGGCTAACAATCTGCCTTTTTGTTTAATTTTCAAATGGTTTCCTCTGTAATATAAGACTGTGTCTATACTGTATGATTAGGGTGTATAATAGTTTAATATACAATATGCCTTCTATTGAGGAACTGTACCTACATTTGCATTAGAAGGGTCTCATTGATCCATGTCTCACTTCTCTGATCACTTTTAATTTTTAATTACATACATTAATTACATATGTACAAATTACATACAGTCCTGAGCTTTTGGTCACCTAAGCAATCTCAGTGATTTTATGTGGGACCTTGCAGCTGAGTAAATATTGCAGGATTGGAACCTAATATTTTTCAGATACCCTTTTCTCTTTCAGAATATTTCAGTGGGATTGAGTTTTAACTGGAAAGCCAGTAGGCAATATCAATGTTATTATTGCTATTATAATTTAAACAAAAAAATATTTATTAAACTGTATAACTAATATACTACTTTACAAACCTTTTACTAAGGTCTCAGTTGTTTCAAAGTACTGTAAAAATATCTTTGAGTTTGAAAAAAACAAAGTGGGTCAAGTTTGGCCTCCTTTTTACACCCATGTAACATTCTTCAGATAAGTGGGATTGCAAGGGCATGTAAATGAGGCAACATTTGATTCAGCAGGACAGATGTTACTATTAAGTTTTACTGTTGCAAATCAGGGGTAAATCCATTTTCTACAGTGAAATGATTCCAGATCTACAACAATGTAAACAATAGAATAATTTGTCTTAGAGCCCTTTACTAAAATGAATTTAAAACAAAAGTGTCACCCATCCATACAATTGACACAATTAGCAGAGCACAGACTATGCCTTTAAAAAAACAGCTAATGGCCTATGCGTCCCAGAATTTATTTTCTATTTTCTTTTAAATATAATTTAAAATCATGGTTAGTAAAGTTCTTGCTTGAGCAATAAATAGATAATTGTAATGAATGAAATCCTATCCCCAGTGAAGTCAATGCAAAACTCCCATTGACTTCAAAGTGGCCACGGTTTCTGTCAATAAGTATAGACATTAGAGTTTAGATTCCCCCCTGGCTTCTGTTAGTGTAAACCAGGAGTAATTCAATTTAAATCAGTGGAATAGCACCAGTTTGAGTGGAATATCAGCCTCTAGAACTTCATTCTGAAATCTATTGGATGGAATAGACTACTGGATGGAAGCTCTACCCAGATCGCTCATTTGAAACTTGGGAGCGGAGGTTGAATTTGAGAGTTGTCAGTTGGCTCGTCAGGAGGATGGGATCATGATCACACACAGAGGTTGGAGAAATAGACTGTGATCAGGAAGGGAAGAAGTACTGGGCTTTATAGGTTTTCCCTCTGGTCTGGGAGTAAGAAGTAGAAGGGTTACTGAAAACTATTTTTATGTTTATGTTATATTTACTCTGGTTAAATAAACATTTAGGGGTTTACCAAACCCAGAAGTTGGAGGCATAGTCAATTGAGATCTTTTGAAAAAAATCTGAAGAGTCCTCAAAATAGAGTTAAGAAAAGCAGCCAGGATTATCCAATATTCAAAGGTAAGTTTCCTGAGAGGAAGTTTTGAGGGGTAACAGGGCTGTACCAGTGATCCAGAGATACCAGTTTTGAACAAGGTGTATGCCCAGGAAGGTGCAGTTCGTGATAACCTGTAAAGTGGGATCAGAGGGTAATGCCTTGTAGAATGTGGTGTTGGAGAGCTGCCTAGCAGCCTCTTGTTCATATTCCGACCTATTCATGATGACAACAGCACCTCCTTTGTCAGCCTTTGTTTCTGATGTCAGAGTTGTTTCTGAGGCTGTGGATGGTGTGTTCTGCATCTGTGTTCTGAGGTTATGGAGCAAGTGATGCTGCTTTTCCACAATTTCAGCCCCTGCACGTTGGTGGAAGCACTCTATGTAGAAGTCCAGTCTGCTTCGACCTTCAGGAGGAGTCCACACAGAATCCGTCTTTTTGTAGTGTTGGTAGGAAGGTCTCTGTGGGTTAGTATGCTGTTCAGAGGTGTGTTGGAAATATTCCTTGAGTCAGAGACGTAGAAAATAGGATCCTAGGTCACCATAGAACTGCATCATGTTCGTGGGGGTGGAGGGGCAGAAGGAGAGGCCCTGAGATAGGACAGATTCTTCTGCTGGGCTAAGAGTATAGCTGGATAGATCAGCTATCCAACACCACGTTCTACAAGGCATTACCCTCTGATCCCATTGAGGGTTACCAAAAGAAACTACACCATCTGCTCAAGAAACTCCCTGAAAAAGCACAAGAGCAAATCTGCACAGCCACACCCCTAGAACCCCGACCAGGGGTATTCTGTCTGCTACCCAAGATCCATAAACCTGGAAATCCTGGATGCCCCATCATCTCAGGCATTGGCACCCTGACAGCAGGATTGTTTGGCTATATAGACTCTCTCCTCAGGCCCTACGCTACCAGCACTCCTAGCTATCTTCGAGACACCACTGACTTCCTGAGGAAACTGCAATCCATTGGTGATCTTCCTGAAAACACCATCCTAGCCACTATGGATGTAGAAGACCTCTACACCAACATTCCACACAAAGATGGACTACAAGCCGTCAGGAACAGTATCCCTGATAATGTCACGGCAAACCTGGTGTCTTTGTCCTCACCCATAACTATTTCACATTTGGGGACAATGTATATCTTCAAATCAGCGGCACTGCTATGGGTACCCGCATGGCCCCAGGGTATGCCAACATTTTTATGGCTGACTTAGAACAACGCTTCCTCAGCTCTCGTCCCCTAATGCCCCTACTCTACTTGAGCTACATTGATGACATCTTCATCATCTGGACCCATGGAAAAGAAGCCCTTGAGGAACTCCACCATGATTTTAACAATTTTCACCCCACCATCAACCTCAGCCTGGGCCAGTCCACACAAGAGATCCACTTCCTGGACACTACAGTGCTAAGAAGCGATGGTCACATAAAGACCACCCTACACCGGAAACCTACTGACCGCTATACTTACCTACATGCCTCCAGCTTTCATCCTGACCAAAACACACGATCCATTGTCTACAGCCATGCTCTACGATACAATCGCATTTGCCCCAACCCCTCAGACAGAAACAAACACCTACAAGATCTCTGTCAAGCGTTCTTACAACTACAATACCCACCTACTGAAGTGAAGAAACAGATTGACAGAGCCAGAAGAGTACCCAGAAGTCACCTACTACAGACAGGCCCAACAAAGAAAGTAAAAAAACACCACTAGCCGTCACCTTCAGCCCCCAACTAAAACCTCTCCAGCGCATCATCAAGGATCTACAACCTATCCTGAAGGACAATCCATCACTCTCACAGATCTTGGGAGACAGGCCAGTCCTTGCTTACAGACAGCCCCCAAACCTGAAGCAAACACTCACCAGCAACCACACACCACACAACAAAAACACTGACCCAGGAACCTATCCTTGCAACAAAGCCTCTTGCCAACTCTGTCCACATATCTATTCAGGGGACACCATCATAGGACATAATCACATCAGCCACACTATCAGAGGCTCGTTCACCTGCACATCTACCAATGTGATATATGCCATCATGTGCCAGCAATGCCCCTCTACCATGGACATTGCCCAAACAGGACACAAATCAGACGTCAAGAATTATAATATTCAAAAAACAGTTGGAGAACACTTCAGTCTCCCTGATCACTCGATTACAGACCCAAGTCACAATATTACAACAAAAAAACTTCAAAAACAGACTCCAAGAGACTGCTGAATTGGAATTAATTTGCGAACTTGACACCATTAAATTAGGCCATTTTGATTACCACTACAAAAAAATTTTCTCTCTCCTGCTGGTAATAGCTCACCTTAACTTATCACTCTCGTTACAGTGTATATGGTAATACTCATTTTTTCATGTTCTCTCTCTGTGTGTGTATGTATGTGTGTGTGTGTGTGTATATGTATATGTATATATATATATATATATATATACCTATTGTATTTTCCACTGCATACATCCGATGAAGTGGGTTTTAGCCCACAAAAGCTTATGCTCAAATAAATTTGTTAATCTATAAGGTGCCACAGGTACTCCTGTTCCTTTTGTGGATACAGACTAACACGGCTGCTACTCTGAAACTTGAATATAAATGTTAGTCAAGTTTGAGAAAATTAATGTTTCATAGCCTGTTAATTAGGAAAATCTAACTATGTAAAATATTGTGAGAATGATTCAAATAGTTGCCGTTAATAGTAGGCTATGTGCAATGTAAGCTTTTACAGTAGCTCTTATGGTGACTAGAGAGAGAAAATTACTTGAATAGATAATTACTGTGCTGATGAACTGGCATCATGGTTAATGGGGCCAGCCATGAAGCCTACCAACAGCATGTATATAGAGAGCAAATGGAATTGCGAGTAAGATCAATTTGGGTTTTATATTTGTTGTAATAAAAACATTATATGTAGCTTTTTCTTTATAAACATGCTTGAAGTGGGATTTGAATATGATAGTGTCCTATGTGTGATACGATCAGTCGTGCATTGGTATTCTATTGAACTCCAAGGCTGCTTAAATGTTCTTGAAGTTGCTAATGAAAGAGACTACAAAAGCAGATGATATGGGCAGGGAAGATTAGAAAAGTTAGTGCTATCCTTAATGAAAAATATAATCTTCGTGAACATAAAGCTTTTGACTATGCCTTTCCCATTCTGAGAACTCAAAGTGCCATGAGCTTCTCTGAAATATACAATTTCTGTAGAATCTGAGAAATTCTTGGTCTCTTTTCAACCCAAGATTTTTCTAGGAAATCCTAAAATGTGCCACTTTATTAAGTCTAGGGGAAAATAAATTGCATTGGAATCTTACATAAAAGTTACACTCTGAATTAAATGATATAAAGAAAACCAAATCTAGAATCACGTGCAACCACTGAAATGATCATAATGAGATATTTATTTTAATTTGTCAATAAAAACAATATTGTCAAAGGTGTCATTTATTAAAGAAAAAATGAAGCAGACACAGAAGTCTATTTTCCCTTTGATGTAAGCGTGCACAATAAATAAGTTTCTCATAGACATGAAGAGAAAATTTCACTACTTAATGGAATTTATACACTAAAAAATGGAAACACTTAAGTCCACATTCTATCCTTCTCACCACCTATTTGAACTTCAAGGTGACTACTTGGTGCACAAATGTGTTATAAAGATGCATTACAGCTGTATGAAAAAAACTGAGGGCCCAATGGTTTTTATATTTTAATGTTACTACTGCACAAACACTCCTGCAGCCAAAATGTTGCTATTTAGTTATAGAATTATTATAATTTATCCATTCAAGTGAGCAGAACTGTATGCAAAGGTCTGAAACGAGAAGAAAGAAAAGATACCTTTTTGAGAGAAAGCGAAGATGAGGAATACATTTCACTTAGCTGTTGGTATATAATAATTGCTAGTGATTAATCAGGATATCAACCCAACATATTATTTAAAAAAGGAGGGAAGCAAAAAGTTAGCGCATTTAAAAAAGCAAATGAGTTTTAATGGGTCTTGCTAGTTACTCTGAAAGTCCCAGCATCTGTTTTTTGATAGCATGTGAGCTCCCTCTAGTGGGCCTAGAGTAATACTTCTACACAGTTGTATGCTTTAGTTTTACAGACTTGTTCTGTAATAAATGGTTCTCCTGGTTTGGCATAACTTTCTGAGATTGTGTTCCTTACACAGCTATAGGCATTCATATTAGTGAATTATAAATATTGAGAGGTAAAGGAATTTTTGGTGCAAATAAAATGAAATTCATCTCCTACATAAGGCAGTAATTAGGATTTGTGCTGCAGAAGTTCAGGGGCACCGGGGAACTGAAATCTACCACTCCCAACTGTTGCCAGGGCAGGAACCCATCGTGCAGCTTCCTCCTCCCACCCCAGCCTAGCAGCGACATATTGTCCCTCATAGACTTTAAGGTCAGAAGGGACCATTATGATCATCTAGTCTGACCTCCCGCATGGCCACAAAGCCGTCCCAACCCCTTTCCCTTGACTCTGCTGTTGAAGTCCCCAAATCCTGTGGTTTAGAGACTTCAAGTAGCAGAGAATCCTCCAGCTAGTGACCCCTGCCCCATGCTGCGGAGGAAGGCGAAAAACCTCCAGGGCCTCTGCCAATCTACCCTGGAGGAAAATTCCTTCCCGACCCCAAATATGGCGATCAGTAGAACCCCAAGCATGTAGGCAAGATTCTCCAGCCAGACCCTCATTGGCCACTGATACTATTTACCAGCGATGGCACGCTGTTCATTTGACTAAAATCCTGTTATCCCATTAAACCATTCCCTGCCCACTTGCTTAATTGTTCATTGGGTGTCTCCCTTCTAGTCAGCACCAGGACAACGTTCAACAGAGGGGCAGCATGGAGACCCCATTATATGGCATTCAAGGTGTACCTTCTATTGCTGCCTCCAATCTGCATGTGGCCTCACCACTTGATTGGTGCAAAGGACCTTGCACAAACCTTCCTGAACTCAATGAATCTCACTGGGAATAAATTCCTTATGACTGAACATTTTGCTTGCATTTTGTTTTTTCTACAGAAGTTTTTTGTTTCTTCTTGGTGATTCAAATCATCATAAAGAGTCTTTTTTAGCTATAGCTGAGTTTTTAGACTGTTCAGTTCTTTTTATCTGAGAATCCTCCATTGTGTGCGTGTTCCTTAAAAAAAAAAAAAGGTGGTGCTGCAGTTATAGTTATGCTGGAAGGTGTTAATGGTTGTCAAAAGGCCTTTTGATCTATAGACAATCACAGATCTTTGGGTGTCCTAAACATCCTTTTATGTAGTGATATCTGGAAACAATAGTAGGGTACCACCCATGACAGTAGGCTGCATGAAGAAGCCTGAGAAGTGGTAAGCCAGTTTGCCTGTGACTGTTTTCAAACACTGGGACTATGGGATTGTTTGGCAAACTCTGTGAATGTTAGGGGAGGAGAAATCCAGCAGACAAGAAAGAGCAGTAGTGAGTGTGGTCCAGTCATATCTGCACTGAGAACAGGAAATGTTAGGTCATTGGTTGTATTGGGGACAATTTCCTTTTACATTTTCATGTATTTTCATGTATTCTATGCAATTTTTTCCTCATTGTAGATTTTTCTGGTGTGTCTGTGTTTTAACCTCTGTGAATCATTGTATGGGAAGGATTTTGTTTATTTTACTGTGGATTTTTTGTGTGTGTGTGTGGGGGGGGGAATTGAAGAATGTCAGACCTCTTATGCTTGTTTTTTTAAATCTTTAAATGTAGCAGCCTCTATATTGTTTTGTGGCCAGTACCGATAAAGAGCATGTGACTTAGAGAGTCAAAAAGTAAATAACTCTTGAGCAAGAGAAATAATCTAGTGGTTTGAGTATGAATCTGGCGATGAGGAGCTTCTGAATTCAAGGGGTAAAATTTTCAAAACACCCAAGTCCCATTTTCAAAAGTAACATAGTCACTTAAGATCCTAAATCTCTTTGAAATCAATAGTATTTACAGTCCACAATGCTGTGAAATAGGATTTACTCTCCCCAGGACTTTTGAAATTTTACCCTGAGTCTTCATGTCTGTTCCCTCAGAAGAGAAGGCTACAGACAGGTTAGAAACAAACAAAAAGTTTCTAAATAGAGCAAAGTCCAAAACTCACAGAGAAGGTCCCTTTCGTCTTTGTGACAGTGGCTGCACAGCTAGAACTAGTAGCCCCTAGCAGTTTAGTTTGCTTCCTTTTATATATTCTACAGAGCCTAGTGAGCTCTGTTTCCTCAACCTGCTAATTCTTTTCTACTTGCACATGTGCCCATACTGATGACCCCAAGCATACAAATATCACAAGTTGGGCCTCAACAAATCATAAGATGTTGAAAATAATAAATTTGAGGTACTTTTTATTTGCCTTCTCGGTTTTTGAGCCTTTAGGGTTCATGTTTTCCAGTCTTCTCCATAACCATGAGGGCTAGAAACTTCACAAAAAGTGAAAACTGCTATTCTCATGTAATCCTATAACTCCAGGAGATCAGGCTTTAAGGGCAACACCAAATATGAGATTTGAAATGAAATTCCAAGAGCTAGCAACACTGGGAGCTCTGCCTGGAGCCTCCGGGGTTTTCTAGCCCTTATTTCATTTTCATTGTGCTCAGGAAGATCATACTGGAATAAATCCAAATCACTTCCCCTTATTTTTCATAGTCTGGGTTATACTCTGTAGAGAAGTTATTTTCCTGGACACAGGTTAGGAGGCATTGTAAGAAGCTGTGGGGAAGGGAATGTGTGAGTATTGATTGACCTGAAGAAAAGTGTCATGACAGACAAAAATCTGGGACAGAAAACAAAATGATTGAAGGATGAAGAGGGTGTGATATGGATTTCTGGAACTTAGTTATTCACCAGTTCTCTGTGAACACAAATAGTCTCACTATTGGAGGGAGTGGGAAGGTTGGGACTCAGATTGAAGAAGAAGTGTGGCGAAGCTAAGGGTGGGGATTTGGAAAATTGGGTCAGTGGAAAGCAGGAAGTTGATGTCAGACAGTGATGGGAAGTAGTAGCAACTATGGAGATTAGAGCTGCAGAAGTAGAGATCTTGGGAGTTGGGGGTATCTTTATCCTTTTTTCCTCTGGTGGTGGGAGGGCTGGCCTGGGGGAGCTGTGGTTGAGGGAGAGAAGACAGTAGGTGGGGTCGCTTATGTTGAAATCAAAGCAATTATCTCTGTTCCCACTCTCCATCCTATGCATCTACTGTTCCTTTTATGTATTGAAAGATAATTATCCCCAGTATCTAGATATTTATTGTTTCACATTTGATTGATAATTTTAGTTTGCTTTGGGATATGTACCAAGTTTTTCCCATTCTATTAAAAATCAGGTTAGTCTGATGGTGTCCAGTTTGTACATTGTACATTGACCAAATCGGACAGTCTCTATGCAAAAGAATAAATGGACACAAATCAGATGTCAAGAATTATAACATTCAAAAACCAGTTGGGGAACACTTCGATCTCCCTGGACACTCAATAACAGACTTAAAAGTGGCAAATCTTCAACAAAAAAACTTCAAAATCAGACTCCAACGAGAAACAGCAGAACTGGAATGAATTTGCAAACTGGACACCATCAAATTAGGCCTGAATAAAGACTGAGAATGGATGAGTCACTACAAAAACTAATTTCCCCATGCTAATTTCCCCCCTACTGTTACTTACACCTTCTTGTCAACTGTTTGAAATGGGCCACCCTGATTACATTGGCCTCATTACCACCACAAAAGTGATTTTTCCTGCTGTTGAGAATTGCCCACTTCCACTTTAATTGAATTGTCTTGTTAGCATTGACCCCTCACTTGGTAAGGCAACTCCCATCTTTTCATGTACGGTGTATATATACCGCCTACTGTATTTTCCACTCCATGCATCTGATTAAGTGGGTTTTCGCCCACAAAAGCTTATGCCCAAATAAATTTGTTAGTCTGTAAAATGCCACAAATACTCCTCGTTGTTTTGCTGATACAGTCTAACACGGCTACCACTCTGAAACCTTTCAGTTGCCCATGATCTTTCTAAACACTGTGTGGTGATTACAATCAAGAAGCTGCACTTGCTTGCTCTCAGATCTCATTCTTCCTTTTGTTAACATTATTTTTGGGTATTTACCATCTATTTTACTAATTATTATTCTCATTTACTTAATTTCTAGATTGTGAAACTCCACCTCCTAGAAGAAGTAAGGAAATACTTATAGGAACCTGGGATAAGGCATCCTATCCACATGGTACTTCAGCAACTTACAACTGTCGACCTGGGTACATAAAACTTGGTCGTGTTACATTTGAGTGTACAAATGGTGTGTGGAAACATCTCCACCCATACGTGGAATGTAGAAGTAAGTATCTTTGCAAAATGTGCATATGTTCAACTGAAATACTTTCAGTCATTTTTCCCTTTTTTTCAGGTCAGCATTTAGGGCATCACAAAGTCCTCACTTGGGCAATGATGCTCATTAACTTCAATTGGAGTTTTGTCTGTAATAATTCCAAGATTTGGCCCCTAAACTTTAGTGAGAAAGAAAATTTCATTAAAAAGAATCTTTATTATTACTACAGTGATTTACAATACAGACACCAAAGGTACAGATAGACGATTTAGCAAAGCAGTTTTTGCTAAACAAAGCAGTTGTTCAAGGTAAACATAGCTACTTCATAGTAAGAAATAACTAGAACTGAGCAAAATTCAGAATTTCCATCCTATGGGAAATTCTTACATTTGAACATTTGTTTTTTGTCATAAATTAGGATGAAAAGTTGAAATTTTGAAATGTTTCACAGAATGGAAATTTAAAAAAAAAATGGTTCTGAAATGTCAAAACATTTTATTTCAACAGTTTTGATTGAAATGAAACATTTTCAGTCAGTTCTATTTAAACTGCATTTTACCAAAGCGATGCATTGCCTCATGGGAATTGATGTTCAGGAGACTTGATACCTCCATTTTCCCCATATAGGCTCCCTGACCAGACTACAGCACTTATTATCTACTGAGAATCATGTGACCTCCATATTGCATTATGCATATCAATCAGAGGGAAATCCACATTGCATTATGGGAGATGTAGTGCTCCAGGGAACATGGCCTGCAGGAGAGAAGGGGGACTCAAACTACATCTCCCATTATATAATGAATTCATAGAAATGCAATTTAATGTTTTATTGACCTGATTCAAAACTAAATGTTCTGGGTCAGTTCAAGAAATTGAAACATTCTAATTCAGGTTGAAGTGACCCACAAAGAAATATTTCATTTAAATTTTCCCAATGGAAAATCAAAAATGTTTGGAAAGATCAAGATTTTTCCAAAGAAAATATCAATTTTGCAGAAACTGCATTATCCATCAGAAGGTCATTCAGACAGAAAATTCCTGACCAGCTCTATGAATAATAAAGTCAGATTAACATCTACTGTAATTTTAAATTAAAAGGTAAACTTCCCATACATTTTACCATATGTTCTTTCAAGGCTGATGTTGTAGATATCATATAATCATTTAAAAAGAGATTATGTTTGTAAAGCTCACTGAAGAAGCAAAGCGGTCTGAATAAAGTCTAGCTCTCTGAAGGTCATTAAATAGTGCTTGTTCCAAGAATGAACATGGCTAGCACTTTTAGGAAGGGGTCCCACGATTCCTTTCCTTTTGATTACATGCTCAAGTGACTACTTCTCTCTTCACTTGGTCTTCCTTTAAATCTGGATAAAATCTGTTATCTTCTCTGAGTCGTCCAAATATGCTTCTTTCCCAAATAGTCTACATCTCCAATCAAAATATCCTACATATAGCAAAGTTAATTTGACATGAAGATCATTAAGAGAAAATCATAGATTCTAGGACCAGAAGGGATCATTATGATCATCTGATATGACCTCCTCCATAACCCAAGCCAAAGAACACAGCCCAATACTTTCTTCATCAAGACCATAATTTCTGTTTAAGATATAACATTGATTTAAAGATTGCAAGTGATGAAGAATCCACCCTATCCTAGGTAAACTGATCCAATGGTTAATTACCCTCATTTAATTCTTTTTGCCTATTTCTAGTTTGAATGTACTTAGCTTCAACTTCCAGAAATTTTATTTTGTTATGCCTTCTTCTCTTAGTTTAAAAAGTGGCTTATTATTGGAAATCACTGACCCAGTGAAGACACTTATAGACCACAATCAAATCTTCGTTTAATCTTCTCTTTGATAAACTAAATAGATTGAGCCTCTTTAGTTTCTGAGTCAGGCATGTTTTCCAGACCTCTAATCATTCTTGTTGCTTTTTTCTGAGCTCTTTGCAATTTACCAACATCGTTTTGAAGTGTGAACACCAAAACTGGACACAGTATTCTAATAATAAACAGTAAAGAAATTGGAGGGGGAAAATTATGCAGAATAGCTACAGAACAAGAGTAAATGGTTCAGAAACTTAGTCAGTGAGGCCCTGCTCTTAAATATGAAATAAAGGGTGATGTGAACTTAATCCCATTCCCTCCCTCCTTTTTTCCAGGAACAAACCAAAGACACTCTTTTACTATAGGCTTTTTGCCCTTCCCTTTGGGACGTGCACTCTATGAAGGATCTCTCTTCTATGTACAAGTCAGTTGCTTCTGCGGCTGCTTCCACAGATGTCGCCCACCTGCAGCTCTCTCCTGCTTAGAGCAGACATCAGAGAAATGTTCTTGAGCAAATAGATCTATTAACTGGTCATAAGTTTCTGCCCCTTTACTTTTTGTCATTTTTTTTTTCAAATAATCCACCATTTTATGAACATATTCCCTGTGACTTAACTTGTCAACCTTTTAAAGGTTATAAACTTTGTGCTAGGCCTCTGGTGTAATTTGAAACCTTTTTGACACAGACAATTTTAAAATGTCATACTTCATAGTCTCATTTACATCCATATAATTAAACACCTGCAAAGTTTTACCATTCAGTTTGGAGAGTAAGATGGTCATTCTCCAGTCATCAGAGTTGTTATGTACATTGCAGATCCTTTCAAAGGTGGTTAAATATTCTTCTGTGCAATCAGTCTCCCTATAACTTGGGCACAGTTTGTCCCAGCTGTGTGATCCCTGGTGAGGATTACACGTGGGCTGAAGGATCTTCTTTTGTAAATCCAGTGTGCTCAGGGCGTGTTGCCTGCCATCTCCTTTTTTTGCCTCTCCTCCTTTTCTTTGACCTCTGCTTCTTGGGCTTCAAAAATTTTATCTTCCAGCTCCAGTACTCTCTGGTGTGTGGCTTCCACTGCGTCCCATTTATATTTGGCTGCCCAGAGATTGTTCCTTCTCTACTTTTGCCACTTCCTAGATGGTCAACTCCAGCTTCATAGCTGTTTCATTGAGGGCTATACCTGTGCATAACTTATCTTGTTCCACAAGTGAAAATCTCAATTCCTCAGTGATTTTCCCTTCATCTAATTCATGAGCTTCACACTGCTGCTCCAACTATTACTTATTTAGTTTGGAGTATGTTTCTTGGCTACTCATTTTACACTGCACTTTATTTCCTTACCTGAAATAAACAGAAAATAGCAATCCATAACCTTTTCCTTCATTTTTCACCTTCTCACGTGTGACTCTCTCAGTATGTAAGCAAACTGGGTGTAGCTCCTGCCTGATTACTCCACTGTGGTGCTTCCCAGGGGTAGGATTGTGAGGCACCTCACTACACCTCCCCTTAACTGTGCCTATCAGGGTGCAGCTTCCTGACACCAATAGCCTCAGGCAGAACGAGCACTCTTCTCTCAGCCTATGCAGGCAGCGCTGTTCCTCTTCAGGTTACAGATAGGCGCACACCAACCCCCAAGTCCTTCAAGCATCTGCCTGTAACATCCAGCCCCAATCCATTGGACACTCCCAGAACTCCCAGATCCTCTATTCCCAAAGGAACAGAACACCACAGCTTACCAGTTATACCACAGAATACAGTTCTGCTTAACACACAGCACTTACGTTTGTTTATAAAGAAAGCATTTTTAAGTTTATTTAACAAAGAACAGAGTTTCAAATGATAGCAAGCTGAAATATTGGAAACAAAGGGTTACATCTAAAACAGAATCATAACACACATAATAGAGCTTAGACTTAACTAACTTGATACTCTTCTGTCGAGTGATCTTTACGTCACTCAAAGTTCTTCTCCCAGGATTTAAAAACTTGTCTGTCTGTGATCCTTATTTCATGAAGCAAACCCTCTGTTATCTTACATCCTAGATGAAGGAGGCAGAGTTAGTCTCTGTACCTACACTTGGTAGTCCAAAAATCCATGATCTTCACTTGTAAAAAAGACTCCTTCCTGCTGGTTTATTTCCTGCTGTAAATTCCTCCCTCTGAAGAATTTCATAATCCCATCATTATCAATTAGGTCAGACTGTAAATGGGCATTCATTGTGAACTATAAAATACTCCATTTACTTACAGACAGACAGCTAGATAAGCATCTTCTGCCTGAAATAAACTTGTTTTTCAACTTCTGGTGACTGATTCCAACTCATAGGCCATAAGAACATAATTTTCTCTCTCTCTCTCTCTCTGTGTTTATTTATATATATATATAAAAAAACCCTTACATATTATCCATACATTTTTCAGTGATTATGATGACCACTGTGACACAGGCTTTTAGTAGAGACCTTACATGACACTGTTAGGCAAACTAGTAGGTAGATACCAGACCAAGGGGGATCCTTGTAATCCTTATGTACACTGATGCCCTCTGCCAGATGGCACCAAGAGGTCCCTGGGTCACACACCATTCTATCTTAAGAAGTCCTTGGGCTCCAGTTTGAAGGGTAACCATTCACCCAGGGTCCCAGCCTGTCATTGTAGGAGTGTATTTATCTTCTCCAGAACCAGAGTGCCATCTCTCAGCCAGGTATCTTTTCATAAACAATGTTTATCATATAACTCAAGCGCTTCACTGTTATAATCTGGGAATTTATGACCAGATATTAAAAAACTTTATTAGCATGCTGGAATTTACCATATCCCTCAGTTAAAAGGTGAATGCATAATTACAGTTCTGTCTCCATGTATCACCTATGTAACAAGCTGTACATTTAATTTACTTGATTGACTTAATAATGCTTTTATTTTCCTCCTAATATACATGTATGCATATAGAAGCATTTCTAAAGAGCCTTTACCTCTTTGAAAGAATCCTTTTGTAAGTGTGCAAGGAAAAGTTTTAAATATCGGGTCAATAAACCTTGTGCCTTCAAAAAATATTAACAAATTGGAACTTTTCAATGTGTATCTGAATCTGATCGTAGGTCTGACAAAGCATCCTTTGTATTAACAAATATTTTATAGAGTCAGATTCTTTGCTGTTTGTCACTCAAAAAGCAAAAAATTGGATAGTCCCAGTATTTAATTCGCCAGCATTATGGTTGAGTTTTCAAAAGCGCTTGGCATTCAGCTACCATTGAAATCAATGGTAAAACTCTGACTTTAATAGGAGAGAATTAAGCTAATGCTGAAAGCTTTTGAAAATCCCACCCCATATAGCAAATATAATTCCTATCTGACAGGCAAAATTACCTCCCTTTACAGCACTGTAGAAGGTTTATAAACACATTTCCCCTTTTTTTTCCCACCTCCCCAGACAAGCCCTGTGGCCATCCTGGAGATATTCAGTTTGGCTCCTTTGAACTTACTGCTGGAACGGAGTTTGTATTTGGCGCTCGCGTTGAGTACAAATGTGATGAAGGGTAATGTTTTTTTGTTATTTAATATACTGGTAGCACTAGAGCAGGTCAATGTGGGGTGTAAAAGTTAATGAAGTAAGTGTCTAGTTATGGCTTTGTGATTTTTTATTTAAGACTGACAGATTTACATTCTGTTAATATTTTTAGATTTCTATAGTTAGAAGTGGTTAATGATGAAAGTGCATCCAACTTCATTACATTAACAGCACCTTGGGTTTCCATAAGACTATTTAACATCACTCTTTAATCTTATACCTTCAGATATACTTCTGTAGCAGAATCAGCCTAATTTTGTCCTCCTGAGGACCACATCTAATTTGCTTAGACTGACTGCAGCTAATCTCATATTTAATATGGAGATCCAGAAATCAGAAACTAATGAACTGATGGAGCCTTGTTATGGGGCTCAGTGAGTCATATCAGAGGTCTGATTTTCAGAGGTCAGCACTTGTGAAAATCAGGCCTGTGATCTACAGGCCAAACATTAATCATTCCTGTTCTATAGTAATTGCAGAGAAAAATTATTTCAAATAATGACTTTGTGGTAGATTCAGTAACTATGTGCTTTCATGACTAACTATAGCTCTCTAGAAAGAGCTTTAGTAAATTGAATAAAAAATCTTGTATATAGTAAGATATACTCCATTAGTCTGGCTATTTAGCACTGCTCTGGCAATACAAAGCATCCATAAATGTGGCTTAATCTGCCATTTTCACCAGGTTTATGCCTCCTTTGTGCTTGAGGGTACCAGTGAACTGGGCTTAGAAGTTGCAGTTCTCCCTAATGTTGTGAGACCACAGTGAATTACAATGGCTTCTATACAGAGGGCTGAGCCAGAGTTTAGCGTTAGCAGCTCTCTGTAATAAAGTAGTTTCAATGAAGCTTTCTGTAATAAAGTAGTTTCAATGAAGCTTTACTTCTGCCACTTACCATTTTGCTACTCTGTGCAACAGGAAGTTTAACAAAATGGAGAAGGAGCCCAGTAGAGACAGTATTGTTTCCTTCTCCAGGCAAATGTTTTGGGTTAGTTTATATATTAGAACAGGGGAAACTACTTATATTGTTTTAATTGTAATAGCATCACATAACCTGTTAACACATAATGCTGCTGTATTTTAGAGTTTTATATTTTGGTTACAATTTTTTTGGTAAGTTATCAGATGCTCAGCCAAAGAAATTTCCGTGAGTGTCAGGCAGATGGATGGAGCAATGAACTCCCCCACTGTGAAGGTAAATGGAGTCTACAACATAATCTTTTTTTCAAACTGATTTTTATTCACTATGCGCCTGCCTAAAACTATTTAGGATCCGAATGTGATATCTTTGCTCACATTGATTAGTACCTTTCTCTAAAGCCCTTTGTGGGACTATTTAAATTCCGCTCCTGTCCTGCCCTGCAGTACCCACTCCCACCCTCTCTTGCATTATTGCTGGCATTTTTATCCTGCTCCAAACCAAAAAAAATCTTAGATTCCACAAATCCCACAAGAGAGGGGAGGGAGATAAACACGTATAGGAAAGAGAAGTTCAAACAATCTAAATAGCAATTTCCCAAATAGGCTACTCTTGGTAAACGGACAAGAGATTTAGTTTCTTCCTGCAAATTTCCACAGTCTATTTTTTTTTGCCCACCCAATCCTGGGCACAACAAATACGTTTTACTTGTTCCCACTATTATGTCAGTGTGTCCTGCAGGACCCACAGGATCCCAGTCCAGCTGCAGGGGTCTATCTTACTCCACATGTAGTCCCATTGGTTCAGTAGTATTACTCATTCAGATGTCACAATCTGTCCTTTAATGTTATTATTAGATAATCTCCTTCTTAATTTTATTCTGTAAAGCTTTAATACTTATGGGGAAAGTGTTCTGCCATACAAAGAATGCACGTACCCCCAGTACAGTATTTGTGTTATATGTGAATGTGACTTTGGCCAGTAAGAATTTATATTTCTCTAGTCCCAACATTTTAAGTGTTTCTCACTAAAGGAAAAACATGACTGCCTGAGAACGTGTGCACTTAATCCTGCATGATGTCTTGTTTATAAATTTGTTTGAGGAACCCTGAAATAGGATGCAAAATCAAAGAAAGGGCAGATGACAGATATACAGGAGAAAATTGGGAGAAGAAAGAGATGGAGGCAAAACTCTGGTCTCAGATACACACATACTCTCCCATTAATGTCTATGCGAACATCCAATGGTGGAATTTGGCCCCAGATAATGGCTTCCTTTGTGATAAGGAATATTTGATCACATATATTTATTCCTTTTCTTGGGTTAGTGCAGTTATGGAAAATTGGAAATATGGCATGGGCCAAAATTTCTGCTGACATAAATTGTGCTCACTTATACCAGTGATGAATTTAGTTTGAAATCTTTATCAAGGATTTTGAGCTAACAGCTGTGAACTGATGGATATGTTCTAGTCAGTCTACAGTGCTCTAAAGTTTTCCAACCGATTAGTCTGTGAGCCAGTTAAAGTCTTGGCATAAGCAAGTGCAACTCTCAGATTTTTAGCAGGGCTTGTGACTGTGAGTGTCACTGCATATATTAGTTGGGCCCCCACCTATTACTCAAGACAATTCTAGGTGAGCACTCTGTCTGCAACCAGAATGCAACTACACATTTATCTCAATATAACGCTGTTCTCGGGAGCCAAAAAATCTTACTGCGTTATAGGTGAAACTGTGTTGTATTGAACTTGCTTTGATCCACCAGAGTGCGCAGCTCCACCCCCGCACCGCCCCGGAGCACTGCTTTACCGCGTTATATCCAAATTCGTGTTCTATCGGGTCGCGTTATATTGGGGTAGAGGTGTAACTTACTCCGGTGTCTGTCAGTCTGTCTTTATACCACACTGGTCACTGTGGTATCTAAGTATGTGATAAAGCTGAATTTTGCTTTTACTATGTAGTGTACTTACAGTAATTTTTCAATTGTTTTGTATTTCTAATGTTTATCATAGAATCGTAGGACTGTAAGGGACCCCAAGAGGTCACCTAGTCCCCTGCACTCATGGCAGGACTAAGTACTATCTAGACCATCCCTGACTGGTGTTTGTCTAACCTGTTCTTAAAAATCTCCAGTGATGGAGATTCCACAACCTCCCTGGGCAATTTATTCCAGTGCTTAACTACCCTGACAGTTAGGAAGATTTTCCCAATGTCCAATCTCATCCTCCCTTGCTGTAATTTAAGCCCATTACTTCTTGTCCTATCTAGAGGTTAAGAAGAACAATTTTTCTCCCTCCTCATTGTAACAACCTTTTATGTACTTAAAAACTGTTTTCATGTCCCCTCTCAGTCTTCTCTTCTGCAACCAAACCCATTTTTTTCAATCTTCCCTCATTGGTCCTGTTTTCTAGACATTTAATCATTTTTGTTGCTCTTCTCTGGACTTTCTCCAATTTCTCCACATCTTTCCTGAAATGTGTCACCCAGAACTGGACATAATATTCCAGTTGAGGCCTAATCAGCGCGGAGTAGAGCGGAATAATTACTACTTGTGTCTTGCTTGCAATCCTCCTGCTAATATATCCCAGAATGATTGCTTTTTTCACAAAAGTGTTTAGCTTACTTTTAATGCTGATCATTTTGTTTTATAATACAGTTACAGAATATGCCTTAAAATATAGCTTTATTTTTACAGTGAGGAAGTGTTTACCAGTAAATGCACCAGAAAATGGAAAAATCCTTGCCACTGGTGTATATGAGGCAGACCAAGAATTTTACTTTGGCCAAGTTATACAGTTTGAATGTAATGAAGACTATAAACTTTCTGGATCGAAAGAAATACATTGCTCAGCTGATGGAAATTGGAATGCTGAAGTACCTAGATGCATAGGTGAGAAGAAAATTATCTATTAGTTTAGTGGCATTTCTCTTTAGCCAAAGTCATTTGGAAGGTACTGTCGAAGCTTTTATCGTAGCACTTACAGGTTCCTATAAATTGGTTGCTCTAAAGGAGAGTTATGGAACTAGCAAAATATTTCCAGTGACAATACTTACAATACTTAACTGGTGTATGCATGTCCATTGCATGATATAATAGAGTCATCTAATCATTCTCTAATCTACACTACAAACAATACTGACACTGGATAAGACTTTATATGCATAAGTGAATAAATGGAAGAAGAAAGTAATTACCACAGAGAATATTCATTAATTATTTGCATGTTTTAATACTATCTATCCTGTTGACAGTAGATCAACTAGATATTTGGCTTTTCAGACCCAAAACTGGTATGAGGGAGTGAGATTAGTTATATTCCTTCTTGTATATCAAACAGAATTGTAGCCTAATGTCCACTCAAATCTATCCGAATTGTTACACCATTTGTTTTCTGTTGTGTTGAATTGCGATTGTATGCTCTTCAAGGCAGAAGCTGTGGCCTTACAGTAACTCCTCACTTAACGTTGTAGTTATGTTCCTGAAAAATGCAACTTTAATTGAAACGATGTTAAACAAATCCAATTTCCCCATAAGATTTAATGTAAATGCGGGGGGTTAGGTTCCAAGGACATTTTTTGGGGGCAGACAAAAGGCATTATATACTGTATAGTACTGTACTGTACTGTGGTGGGGAGGTGCCCCTGGCTTACCCCTGGGGCTCAAGGCTGGGGGTTCAGGGTCTGGGAGGGAGTTAGGGTGTGGGAGGGCACTCAAGGTGGGGGTGTGGTGTCTGGGAGGGAGTTAGGGTGCGGGAGGGCACTCAGTGTAGGAGTGTGGGGTCTGGGAGGGAGTTAGGGTGTGGTAGGGCACTCAGTGTGGGGGTGCAGGTCTGGGAGGGAGTTAGGGTGTGGGAGGGTGCTTAGTGTGGGGGTGTGGGGTCTGGGAGGAGTTAGGGTGCAGAAGAGCACTCAGGGTGGGGGTGCAGCATCTGGGAGGAAGTTAGGGTGCAGGAGGGCACTCAGTATGGGGGTGCAGGTCTGGGAGGGAGTTAGGGTGCGGGAGGGTGCTTAGTGTGGGGGCGTGGGGTCTGGGAGGAGTTAGGGTACGGGAGGGCGCTCAGGGTGGGGGTGCAGGGTCTGGGAGGGAGTTAGGGTGTGGGAGGGCACTCAGGGTGGGGGTGCAGCATCTAGGAGGAAGTTAGGGTGTGGGAGGGCACTCAGTGTGGGAGTGCAGCTCTGGGAGGGAGTTAGGGTGTGGGAGGGTGCTTAGTGTGGGGGTGTGGGGTCTGGGAGGAGTTAGGGTGCAGAAGGGCACTCAGGGTGGGGTGCAGGGGGTTGGGAGAAACTTGTCTCAAGTGGAGAGAGGGCAGGAAGCCCCACAAGCTGAAGGGCCGGGGGAGGGAATAGCTAGTTCAAGTGGTTTGCTGCAATCCCTAGGGCCCCTGGGCTGGGACCCGGAGTAGAGGGCGGGCCCAGGTCCCTCCCTCTCCACTCCCCTTTCCTGGGACACTAGTGGGACAGTTGATACCCCAATTCAGGGGTGAGAAACGTTGCCCTGAACCTCCCACAAGAGGAGAAAGCGCGAGACCCATCATAATAGTTTTGGCAATTTGCCACAGGTTTTATCAAAGAAGGAAATTAATCTTTCCCATGTGCAGAGTGAGACACATATAATGAAGTAACATTTTTTTACTGATACACTGTCACATGCATGCATCATTACCTATTTTTTTTAAATTAACAGACTAACCTGCAAACAGTTTGAGTCTATATGACGCTTGGTATTTATTGTCAAAATCAACTATGCTTCCAATTATTGGTATTCTTGCAGCATCTAAAAGCTGGAGCGATCAAGGTGGATCGTGCTTTATTCAAACTAACCTGGATAAACCATTTATTTGTTTCTTAATTTGTTTTGTAAATAGAGATTATGCCAATGTGTGAGAACCAGTCATCCTTGCTTCAGAAAGGATTTCTTAACAAAATCTCTCCATTTAATAGTGGGTCCATTGAGTTTTCAAAGACCTGAAATTGTTATATGTTAACTGATTGTGAAGTATTTACTTAGGAAATGGGTAGAATTCAGTTTGACGGGTGATAAGTACATTAGTGGGTTACTCACACTGTCAGTGCTAACTAAACTTTTGCAACTTTGGCATCTCCCCTTCCTTGTAATTCAAATGTGGAAGACTGGTATTAAATATGCTGGTTGTTTAAAGCTGCTGCTAGAGTGCTGATGTTTTTATGCCATTGTGCTGACTTTCTCTTCTGTATATTTACCCCAACCTGCAAATAGATCTTCAAGAGCCAAAGAAAGATCCATGAAATCTATCCCATGGTCTAGATGGGCTTTTATAGTCTTAAGGCTTGTCTATACAGGGAGTTATTTCAGAGTAGTTAATCCACTTTACATTCATACCCTCCCTTATTCTGAATAAATTTTCATGTGTAGACAAGCCCTTACCTTACTGTCCTCTCAGTCACCACAATCAACCAGAGTAACAGTTCTTACAGAGATGTAGGATTTAAATTCTGTGGTGAAATCCAGATTTACTATTTCCTCATTAGCATAATTCTAAAACAGTCATGTCAAAGTTAAGTTTTGTAATTATTTTCTAATGAGTGTTGTAACAAAATGGCTGATGTTGGTATGGTGGGTCCTGCGCTTTTCTTGGCAGGGAGCTAAGACGCCACCCATTGCCCCTGCTCTTGGGACTCCGAGGGCCCCGCTAGTGGCCCGGGAAGGTGGTAGAGGAGGGAAGCAGGGGAGGGGTCTGGGTTTCCTCCTCACTCTGAGCCCCAGCCCCTCTCAACCCCTGTGGGTTTCTTACCCTCTTCCCCCTTGGGTAGGGTTACCCTCAATCCTTGATGCTGGGGGAGAAAGTCTCCCTGCCCTGCTGAGGCAGGGTCTCCCTTCCTTCAGTTCTCTGGTCTTTCAAGTCTCACAACACACTTCCAAGCTCCAGTCCTCCCTCCTTCCTCACACACCCTGACTGCCTGAAGTGGGGGAGTGTGAGGAAGAGGGGGGTTATTAGGTTCCTGACAGGGCCTTAATTGACTACAGGTGCTCCAATTAACCTCTAACAACCCTCCCTAGGCTACAGGAAACCACACCTTAATTAGCCTAGGGCTTATTTATCTCCCCTCTCCCACTGCTCCCTGGCCCTCCTGTATCACAGTGTATTCTTCTCAATCAGGCATCACAGATGTTTATGGATTTTGTTTCTATTATCTTTAGTGATAACCTGCGAGCCACCAATAATTAAGAATGGAAACTTAATGATACCAAAGAGAGTTTACAGAGAGAATGAACAATTGCAGTTTATCTGTAAACCAGGATATACATTCGGTGAAAGATCTGATGCAGAGTGTACTAAATATGGATGGCGTCCAGAACCAGTTTGTAAAGGTCAGCTTTTGTTAATGTTATACTACATATTCTGATACTTTTATCTAGCTAGCCAGCTATAGTCCTGGTCCACAACTAATTCTCCTAGGTGCTACAGTAATACAAATACATAATGATTATATAGACTATAGCCTGGAAAGCAGTGACTCTGAAAAGGATTTAGGGATCATAGTGGAAAAGCACCTGAACATGAGCTCCTAGTCTGATGTTGTGGCAAAAAGAGCTAATGCAATCCTTGAATGTATAAGCAGGGGAGTAGTGAGTAGAAGTAGGGAGGTGATTTTTACCTCTGTATATTTTTACCTCTGCATTGGTGAGACCAGTACTGGAATTACTGCGTCCAGTTCTAGTGTCCACATTTTAGAGAAGATGTAGAAAAAGACACATGTTGTTTGAGATCTGGAAAAAATGCTTTACAGTGAGAGACTTAAGGGGCTCATTCTGTTTAGCTTATCTAAAAGAAGATAAAGGGATAACTTGATTGCATTGTTTTACCTTCATGGGTACCAGGTACTAAAGAGAACTTTTAATGTATCAGAAAAAGGCATAGCTAGAAATAAGACACACATTTCTAACCATTGGAACAAACTACCAAGGGAAGTGGTGGATTCTCCATCTTTTGATGACTTCAAATCAGGGCCGGCTCCAGGCACCAGCTTCTCAAGCAGGTGCTTGGGGCGGCTGCTCCGGAGAGGGGCGGCACGTCCAGCTATTCGGCGGCAATACGGCGGACGGTCCCTCACTCCGCCTGGGAGCGAAGGATCTCCCGCCGAATTGCCGCCACACATCGTGATCGCGGCTTTTTCTTTTCTTTTTCTTTTTTTTTTTGGGGGGGGGCTGCTTGGGGCGGCCAAAACCCTGGAGCCAGCGCTGCTTCAAATCAAGGCCTTTTAGTGAAACACATTATTGGGTTTAAAACAGGAGTCTCTGGGTTAAATTCAATGGTTTGTGTTATACAGGAAGTTAAACTAGATGATCCAGGCCTTAAAATCCATGATTCTATGGTGTAAGGTATTTGGAAAAGAAAGGGAAGAATAACAATCACATTTCATCACCTGCCTATCCATGATCTACTGGCAAAGCTTTTATAGTCAAAGATTTGGAGAGATGGGGATTTCTTGTTGCATGATTATAAAGCAGATGCAAGCAAAACTACCGAGACATGTTCAGTATTTGAAATATCATGTCAAGATGAGCCAGATTCTGCTGCCCCTAGTCACATGACTATTTATCAGGTAAGTACTCCTCAACATGACTAAGGCTGGTAGAATCTGTCCCTACATGAGCATCCTCAAATTGAAAAGGATATGTTGGCAATTTTCTGGTTGTGAACAGTTTTGTAATGTATTTAGGGGCAGAAATTGGACAAAGTAGAAAGGGATCATAACTCATTGCAAGAAGCTCCCTTGTCATACAGAACACCATATTGATTGACTAAGCAGAATATCTGAAAAACTTAATCTATTTTCTTCAAAGGAACTTCAGATACTGTGATGCATTATTTCTATTGTAAATTAAGGTTTGTGTAATGCAGTATACAGTTATTATCTGAACAACAAGAATTCACTCCATAACACAGAGCAAAAAATTAGTCCAGATATTGAATTAATCCAATAGAGTTGTGCAAAATAACCTGTGTCTCTGCTATACTTTGCACATTGGTTTATTCAACATGCTTCTAATGGTTTATGATTTTAATTCTACTTTGACCAATTTCTGTCTATAAATGTATATAGGAAAATAGCCACAATCAAAAACAATTGCCAACATTTCTTTTTCAATTTGAGCATAGTTCTGTTGTGTTTTATGTGAGTTTTTGGTATTATCTTGCAGAACAGCCCTCTACCCATGTGGTTTTTTTTCATAAACTGAGACCTAAGGCTCTTTAATAATCTCAAAATATATGATTTCTGATTCCACTGTAGGGTTACAGTAGCTAGTGTTTACATTCCAGGATAATTTTCTTAAGGAATTTCTACACTGTGAGCTGGGGGTGTGATTCCCAGCTTGAGGAGACATACCCATGTTAGCTCTAATTGAGCTAGTGCATTAAAAAGAGAGTGTAGCTGTGGCAGCATGAGCGATGGGCAGGGCTAGTCACCCCAAGTTCATGCCTATAGTCTTGGCTAAGCAAACACTCGGGACAGCTATTCCCTCCCACCGCTCATGCAGCTGTGGCGCCATTTTGTTTTTAGAGCATTAGCTGAACTAACACAAGTCTTTCTCCTTGAGTTGGGAATCACCTCAAAGTGTAGACATACGCTTAGGATAAATCTTAGTTATATCATAATTACAGACTAAGATATCTATTTATTGGCTGTAATCTTAAATATTGATCCATTTTGTGTTTTTACTTACATTATTATATAATTATGTACTAAACGTGTTTGACACAGCCTTGTGTTAACCAGTCTTGCTGATAGGTGGAGTGAAACAGCTAAAATGAACAAATTCCAACAAGAGTATCAGCATTGTCTGAGGAGAGAAATCAACCAATCACATTTTGTTAATTAAAAAAAGCTGCCTTGCAATAAAAAAATACCACTGTAACCCTATAACGGGTTTTTTTCAACAAAAATAATTTTCAGAGCCCTTTAATTGCTGACCTATCATTAAGTAAATGCAGTTGGTTGAGTCTTGTATCCAGCAAATGCCCTGCCTTGAAGGTTTTTTTCATTGTAGCCATTTCCCTCCTCCTCTCAGAAAGACTTGTTAGTTCTTTCTCTTGCCACTTGTGTGTGTGTGTATATATAAGGGCAACAAACTATCTGCTATACTGAGTGCATGCAGTACATTTAAGTGGCTGTTTTCCCACTCAGCGTGTTCAGTAATACTTTGCTTGAACTTCATAAGATGATCATGATATTTTGCCCTCTGTTGAGCATTCTTACCCCAGTGTAAGATGACCAAGTGCCTGCATGCCAATGAATGTAGCCTGCCTGGAAATACCTATATTTGACCTACTCAGCTCCAACCTAAAAGGGTCCCCTCCCCAGCAACACAGTGGGAATAGTGAGTTACAAATGCACCACACAACCTTCAGGAAATGGTTATGAAACTGCAAAATTACTCATTATAAATGTGAAATACAGACAGGGTAAGGAACTTCTTGAAATGAACATGCTTTCAAGAATGCCTTATAAATAGTAAAAAGAAGGTCCTACAGGAAGGCTAATGAGCATTTCCAAAATAAATTCAGCTTCAAACAATAAATACAAAATGACCCAACCTTACAACAGCTTGAGACAGATGAATGGCCAATGGAGAAGCAAAGGTACTTCCAAGCAGAAAATTATATTGGGACAGTAGAGAGGACATGCACATAAAGCCACATATGCTGAGAT
Organism: Chrysemys picta bellii; assembly: GCF_011386835.1. Lineage (NCBI taxonomy): Eukaryota > Metazoa > Chordata > Testudines > Emydidae > Chrysemys > Chrysemys picta. The sequence continues at coordinate 45,619,182 of NC_088798.1, read as the reverse complement.
TCTGCACAAAGGACATTATGTCATCATACTACACAGCATGAGGTCAGAAATGCTAACCATAATCCTCAGTACCCATCTGGGTATTGAGAATTATAAGTACAGAGTTCAAGTGATCCTGTTATGACTAGTCATGAATGCTACTATTGACGAGAGCATACCCAAATGTGAAGTCTGCACTCAGTGGCACTTTTGCATTTTTCTTTCTGTACTGAAACCACGAGATTCCTAGTTGCTTTTGGGTCCAAAGATGAATAGCCTGTCATGTTACAGAGGACAACATCTCCTGATTTCAGTTTCCACTGTTAGACTCTCTAATGTCCAGCACTGAGGAGACATCCTTCCAGTCAGTGAAAACTGGAAACCTTTTCCTTTGCAATCCTTTCCTTTCCTAGTAAATTTCTTGTCTATTTTAGCCAGTGGGATCATTTAAGAGTGTGAGGATCTCTGTATTTGTTAATGACCACTCAATGAATGAGGACAACTTGTTTAATATGCACCAAGATTGATAATTGTACAAACAAGGCATCCATATTCTCCAAAATTCCCATCAGTAATTATAATTATAATTATTAGGGTCCATTTCCAAATTCCTATTTTTATAGAGGTTAACTTTCTAAAGGCTTATCTATGAAAACTTAATTTGATATCACTACTGTCCCTGTTACACTCCCCCCAAAGGGCATGGGTGTACAGCTTCCACAGTCCTCCAAGACTCTGGGCCAGGGAGTGAGGATCTAAGCATAGGACCAAAACTCAGATCCCAGGCACTGGAACTTCTTTCACCCTCTTCTATTTTTTGTATGAAATAATTTGAGAAATAAGAATTCTTGGAAAATATTTTTATCCTAGGAGTAATCTTAGTGCTTAAGAAAGTTGCCCTCCACCCCCAAAAAGCACACCATACTCTTGGCAAAGCTTTAGAAGGATCAACAAAAAAAAGCACACCATACAAAATAAGTCACTTATTTTTTTATCTATAGAACAAGAATAGGAACTAATTAAAGAAAGTCCGAAGGCCTGTGTGTTATAGGAGGCCAGACTAGATGATCACAGTGGTTCCTTCTGGCCTCATGATCTATGAATGGAATGGTACAGGCTTGCACCCCATCCACATGCCTCAAGCCTGACCTTTAGGGACACCTCCACAGGTGAAAGGAATATTTTAGTTTCTGTGCCCACTCAATCCTTGGCCTTTCTGCTTCATATACTAATAAAGGTGCTAACTAGTGTCAATTGTGCTGCACTTTTATAAAATATAGGTACCTGTCCAGTAGGTGCCAAAGAAAGCCTAACTCATTTCATCATTCACCAACCAGACATGATATTATTATAACTGGGTCATATTCAAACCAGAGATGAAAGGATCTGTATTTCCTACAAATCTCCCAGTCCTCCCAGTACCCTATGTGATGCATTCTTTTTTTTTTTTTTTTTTTTTTTAATTATCTACAAAATGAGTGCTGTAGTTTCTATCCCATTCAGTTCCTACAAGCTTGAAGCTATGAAGAGATGCAAAGCTCACAATCCTGTTTAACTCATTGCTCTAACTCTAGGGGATCCAGCAGCATCAGTGACAATAAAATAAAATAAAATAAAAAATCTTCCATTTCAGCTTGTTAAAGCACCTTGCTTCCACATCAGGACTCCTTACAACAATCCATGCGTCTATCACTTCCAGATTGGATCATTATGTTTTCCTGAATATGAAAACAGTGCAAAGGCTCCAGCCAAAGAAGAATGTTGTTGCCTGCCTTCTCTGACATAAATATGTCAAGAGCACATAAAGCCAGTACTCTGGTTCTTTCCCTGACTGCAAAGTATTTCCAATCCCAGTTCAAGGCTTTGATCTTTATCACAAAGCCATTAATTGATCAAGTCCCAAGTATAAAACAAATTTATGACCTGCCAAGACAGTTGCATTGCTCTGGGAAAATGTCAATCACCAAGCCTAGGGCAAAGTGTATGTGAGCCAGATATAAAGCATTTTTGCTGTAAGAAGTGTTGTAATAATTGAGCTCTAGCAGGCCTACCCCAATTGTAAGCTTAACTCTGAAAAAGTAGAAAAAAGCTTATAAAATAGTCCAATCATGCATAAAAAATGCTGATGGGAAAAATTACACAAGGAAGACAAAAGACCTACTGATGTAACTAAAGGATTGTGTTAAGATCATATCTGGTAAACAAGAGGAGTGCGGGAATGGAAATCATTGGGAAAAAATTGGTGTCAGAAAGTAAGCCTAATTGGTGGACAAAATAATGAGGGGATGGACTATTTAACCCATTTCTTCCTCTTGGGGTCTGTGACAAAGTGCTTATCTGTAGCACCTGAGTCACTTACGTAATTGCATAACAGAGAAGATTATGGTTTTATTGGAATAAATTAACTTGTCGTGGTGGGGATTGTTGACTTTGGGGGCAATGGTTGGGCTAATTAGGTTGTAGCTCAATAAGGGGAAGATATATAATTGACAGGAATAGAAAGTAAGGGGGGGCGATTGGTGAGTGAGCTGGAGTATGGCAGAGAAAGTTGGGTGGAAGTATCTTCCTGATACATGCCTGTGCTATGTTCTGCAGTGCTTGGAATCTTCAAGATTAAAGGTACACATGGAGGAAAGAAATGGACTGTATGTATGTTCTAAGAGAACATGCAAAGAGGCCAGGCAGTCAGCACACTGGGTAACTGAGCAAGCATCCTGTGACCGGATCTTTTTTTTTTTCTTTCTAAGACTTCAGGGAGAGTTTGCTGGCTGGGTGGGAGATGGGTGAACTGGAAGGAGTGAACTTTCATCATCAGGTTTGCAACGCACACCATCCCCTGGGATACTATGACACCATTGGGCCTTCATCTTTCATAGATTCATAGATTCTAGGACTGGAAGGGACCTCGAGAGGTCATCGAGTCCAGTCCCCTGCCCGCATGGCAGGACCAAATACCATCTAGACCATCCCTGATAGACATTTATCTAACCTACTCTTAAATATCTCCAGAGATGGAGATTCCACAACCTCCCTAGGCAATTTATTCCAGTGTTTAACCACCCTGACAGTTAGGAACTTTTTCCTAATGTCCAACCTAGACCTCCCTTGCTGCAGTTTAAACCCATTGCTTCTGGTTCTATCCTTAGAGACTAAGGTGAACAAGTTTTCTCCCTCCTCCTTATGACACCCTTTTAAATACCTGAAAACTGCTATCATGTCCCCTCTCAGTCTTCTCTTTTCCAAACTAAACAAACCCAATTCTTTCAGCCTTCCTTCATAGGTCATGTTCTCAAGACCTTTAATCATTCTTGTTGCTCTTCTCTGGACCCTTTCCAATTTCTCCACATCTTTTTTAAAATGCGGTGCCCAGAACTGGACACAATACTCCAGCTGAGGCCTAACCAGAGCAGAGTAGAGCGGAAGAATGACTTCTCGTGTCTTGCTCACAACACACCTGTTAATACATCCCAGAATCATGTTTACTTTTTTTGCAACAGCATCACACTGTTGACTCATATTTAGCTTGTGGTCCACTATAACCCCTAGATCCCTTTCTGCCGTACTCCTTCCTAGACAGTCTCTTCCCATTCTGTATGTGTGAAACTGATTTTTCCTTCCTAAGTGGAGCACTTTGCATTTGTCTTTGTTAAACTTCATCCTGTTTACCTCAGCCCATTTCTCCAATTTGTCCAGATCATTTTGAATTATGACCCTGTCCTCCAAAGCAGTTGCAATCCCTCCCAGTTTGGTATCATCCGCAAACTTAATAAGCATACTTTCTATGCCAATATCTAAGTCGTTGATGAAGATATTGAACAGCGCCGGTCCCAAAACAGACCCCTGCGGTACCCCACTCGTTATGCCTTTCCAGCAGGATTGGGAACCATTAATAACAACTCTCTGAGTACGGTTATCCAGCCAGTTATGCACCCACCTTATAGTAGCCCCATCTAAATTGTATTTGCCTAGTTTATCGATAAGAATATCATGCGAGACCATATCAAATGCCTTACTAAAGTCTAGGTATACCACATCCACAGCTTCACCCTTATCCACAAGGCTCGTTATCCTATCAAAGAAAGCTATCCGATTGGTTTGACATGATTTGTTCTTCACAAATCCATGCTGGCTGTTCCCTATCACCTTACCACCTTCCAAGTGTTTGCAGATGATTTCCTTAATTACTTGCTCCATTATCTTCCCTGGCACAGAAGTTAAACTAACTGGTCTGGGTTGTTTTTATTTCCCTTTTTATAGATGGGCACTATATTTGCCCTTTTCCAGTCTTCTGGAATCTCTCCTGTCTCCCATGATTTTCCAAAGATAATAGCTAGAGGCTCAGATACCTCCTCTATTAGCTCCTTGAGTATTCTAGGATGCATTTCATCAGGCCCTGGTGACTTGCAGGCATCTAACTTTTCTAAGTGATTTTTAACTTGTTCTTTTTGTATTTTATCTGCTAAACCTACCCCCTTCCCATTAGCATTCACTATGTTAGGCATTCCTTCAGACTTCTCGGTGAAGACCGAAACAAAGAAGTCATTAAGCATCTCCGCCATTTCCAAGTTTCCTGTTACTGTTTCTCCCTCTTCACTAAGCAGTGGGCCTACCCTGTCTTTGGTCTTCCTCTTGCTTCTAATGTATTGATAAAAAGTCTTCTTGTTTCCCTTTATTCCCGTAGCTAGTTTGAGCTCATTTTGTGCCTTTGCCTTTCTAATCTTGCCCCTGCATTCCTGTGTTGTTTGCCTATATTCATCCTTTGTAATCTGTCCCAGTTTCCATTTTTTATATGACTCCTTTTTATTTTTTAGATCATGCAAGATCTCATGGTTAAGCCAAGGTGGTCTTTTGCCACATTTTCTATCTTTCCTAACCAGCGGAATAGCTTGCTTTTGGGCTCTTAATAGTGTCCCTTTGAAAAACTGCCAACTCTCCTCAGTTGTTTTTCCCCTCAGTCTTGATTCCCATGGGACCTTACCTATCAGCTCTCTGAGCTTACCAAAATCTGCCTTCCTGAAATCCATTGTCTCTATTTTGCTGTTCTCCCTTCTACCCTTCCTTAGAATTGCAAACTCTATGATTTCATGATCACTTTCACCCAGGCTGCCTTCTACTTTCAAATTCTCAACGAGTTCCTCCCTATTTGTTAAAATCAAGTCTAGAACAGCTTCCCCTCTAGTAGCTTTTTCAACCTTCTGAAATAAAAAGTTGTTTCCAATGCAGTCCAGGAATTTGTTGGATAGTCTGTGCCCCGCTGTGTTATTTTCCCAACATATATCCGGATAGTTGAAGTCCCCCATCACCACCAAATCTTGGGCTTTGGATGATTTTGTTAGTTGCTTAAAAAAAGCCTCATCCACCTCTTCTACCTGGTTAGGTGGCCTGTAGTAGACTCCTAGCATGACATCTCCCTTGTTTTTTACCCCTTTTAGCCTAACCCAGAGACTCTCAACACTTCCGTCTCCTATGTCCATCTCTACCTCAGTCCAAGTGTGTACATTTTTAATATATAAGGCAACACCTCCTCCCTTTTTCCCCTGTCTATCCTTCCTGAGCAAGCTGTACCCATCCACACCAACATTCCAATCATGTGTATTATCCCACCAAGTTTCAGTGATGCCAACAATGTCATAGTTGTATTTATTTATTAGCACTTCCAGTTCTTCCTGCTTATTGCCCATACTTCTCGCATTTGTATATAGGCATCTAAGATACTGGTTTGATCTTTCCTCCCAGTTTTGTCCTGACCCTCCTTTCTCTCTGACAATATAGCCCACACTCCCTCTCGTTTCCGACCCATCTCCCCGGTCTCCATGTTCCCCACTTACCTGTGGGCTTTGCTCACCTGTCCCCGTCGAACCTAGTTTAAAGCCCTCCTCACTAGGTTAGCCAGTCTGTGTCCAAATAGGGTCTTTCCTCTCCTCGAAAGGTGAACGCCATCTCTGCCTAGCAGTCCTTCCTCGAATAGCATCCCGTGGTCTAGGAAGCCAAAGCCCTCCTGGCGACACCATTTTCGCAGCCAGGCATTCACCTCCATGATGCATCTGTCTCTGCCCGGGCCCCTACCTTTGACAGGAAGAATTGAAGAGAATACCACCTGCGCTCCAAACTCCTTCACCCGTACTCCCAGAGCCCTGTAGTCACTCTTGATCCGCTCAGTGTCACACCGCGCAGTATCATTTGTGCCCACATGGATGAGTAGCATGGGGTAGTAGTCAGAGGGCTGGATAATCCTCGACAATGCCTCCGTAACGTCTGGGATACGGGCTCCCGGCAGGCAGCATACCTCCCGAGATGAAATGTCAGGGCGACAGATGGGCGCCTCCGTCCCCCTCAGCAGAGAGTCTCCGACCACCACTACCCTACGTTTCTTATTCGCAGTGGTGGCAGCAGACCTCCCAGCCTTAGGGGTACGAGGCTTCTCCTCCTTTACTGTAGGGAGTGATTCCTTCTTTCCTGTATCAAGAAGAGCATAACGGTTACCTATTACCACGGCAGGAGGGTTCGGAGCAGAGGTGGAGCACTGCCTGCTGCCAGAAGTAACCAGCTGCCAGTGTCCACCCTGAGCCATCTCCTCCTCCACCAGTGGTGTATCAGCAGTCCTGTGTACTGGGACAGCTACCTCAGCTGTCTCCACATGGACACTGTCGAGGAATTGCTCGTGGATTCGGATGCTCCTCAACCTAGCCACCTCCTCCTGTAGCTCTCCCACCTGCTGCCTGAGAGATTCCACCAGCAGGCACCTCTCACATTGGATGGTCCCCCCAGCCTGGATATCAGTAAGTGGAAATTGCAAGTTACAGTCTCTGCAAAACCACACCAGGATCTGGGTAGAAGCATCCATGCTCAGGTGCTCTGTCTGGCTACAGGCACAGGTGGAGGAGACAGAAGCAGTGCTGGCACAGGTGTTGCGGGTCTTCCTAACCATCGTAAGCCTCCCTCTGTCAAACTCCCATCTGCAGCCCCCTGTCCGCCCAAAAGGGTGCTGTATTGCTCCTCCTTCACCTGGAGAACTCCCTTGCGAAACTCCCTGTTAGCAGACCCTGGTCGCAAAAGATCCTGAAAGACGTCCTGACCAGACTGTGCCAAAGAGACAGACTCAGAAGACACCGCCATCTTCACCATCTCCCCCTAAATCCTGGGTTGTGAGACTTTGGTTCCTGCTCTGTCTCATTCCCTCCTTTGTGTCATTTTCCACCTGTAACGGTGCGACGACTCACCCTATGGCGCCTCCTGATGGTTGTCCAGGGAATTAGCTCTTCCCACTCAGGAGTGCCCTCTGCAGGCCGGTGTCCTGCTTGCTGCTGGCCCCAGTGTCCCTCCCGGACCCCAGTGCCCCTTACCTCGAGGTTCCGCCCCGTGCAGTACCCTGCAGTCTCACTGGGTCTCCAGTACCCCGCAATCTTCGCTGCAGCCCTCTCCCAGGGCTGCTTTATGCTCTTCATGGCAGGAGCAGGGTGACGACCCCACTACACCACCCCTTTCTTTTCTGTTTCTCTCTCTCATTTTGCCTTCTGTTTTGTAAAAGTCTGGCTTAGCAGCCAAGACTGTATATTTTGCAACAGTGCTGTGAGCCTGTGACCAAAAAGGCAGCTAAAAGCAATGCCCTAAATAGCCTGCTGTTGGTACAAGTTTGTGAGGTCTGTAAGTGGCTGATAAGCAGGTATGCTGTGCTTGTATTTCTCTAGCAGAAAAGTTGCAAGTAAGAGTCAGCACCGGAGACAAAAGCTGCATTTATTATTCCTCTATTCTGTTCTCTCCTCTTTTGTGTGTGCTTGTCTTGTTTCATCTTAAAGGAAGCAGGATCAGACTTTAACAACAATAGAAGCAAGCTCCAGCCCATAACTAACTTCTCTTAGCCCCCAAAAGAACAGTTATTACCATCTTTAATGCCATCTAAAAGACTGTCAGGCAGTCCTTTTTCCTTCTAAAAAAACCTCTCTACAGCTTAAGGGGAAGGGCACAAGGGATATTGTTAAAATAAAACCCTTACTTGATACATTGCATTTCAAATGCTTTAACTGTTCTTCCTTCTTTTTTGCATCTTTAAAAGGTTAAAATGATTTTTAATGGTGTGATTGCCATGGGACTAAGCAGGCCCAGGACTCTGTACTCAAAACATTGAACCATGTTTGTGTTGTACCATGACAGGGACTTTCTTATTCCATCCAACCAAACACAACAGGGGTGCAGTGTGGAATCCACTGCCAGAATAAATTAGACACATTTGGTCTGATCACCTTTAGGTCTCACTACGAGACTTCATTTTTTGATCAAGTTCTCCCACAATAATCAGAATGACATTTAGAACAACAACTGCCTCCTCCTCATCCCAAAACTAAAATAAACTACCTCAAGCAAATACTGTCATTACTAAAGATGGGAGAAGAGCTATAGACTTCATTAAGTCCATAGGAATCTCACCGTGCTAATTTTATGCAGAAGATGTTCAGAGAAGACACTGCTAGTAAAGCTAGTAAAAAAAGATAGATGCAAATAATCTTAATTGAAGGGGGGATTTATAGCCTAATGTCCTGTTTCCAGTTGTTAAACTTGTTTGTCTGTTTCTGTTTAGAAATAAGATGTGATCCTCCTACAGTGATTAATGGAACCTACCGCTCTGAAAAGAGAGTGTTCAGAGAATTAGATGTAATCAGAATATACTGTGATCATGGATTTCACTTTGAAACTGACGATATGGTAAACACAGCAGAATGCACAAAGAATGGTTGGTTACCTATTCCAAGATGTGTCTGTAAGTAGATTTTGATTTAACATGTTTTTTAAAATGTCAAAGTCCAAACAATTATTTAAGGATTATAAATGGGTGCAATTGACAGTATAAATGAAAATGAAATAAATATATTTCCAGGGGTTTTCCTTTTACAAAGTTTACTTTGACTTGGAAAAAACACGTGAAAATAACATGATATGGAATAAGTTAACAGAGTTGTAAATAACTATACAATCAATATATGTGCTATGATTTATTTGGCAAATTTGTGCTAGACTGAACCCTTCTATGGGGAAGATTTGTAGCTGTGTATTTTAATCATCCAAATGGTAGTATGCCAGGCATATTACCAGTAACGTATGAATGGTAAAAAAAGAAGACAAAAACCTATTGGTCATATCTGTACTCTGACATATCCCACAGTCTTAGTTTTGTGCCATCAGTTTCTGTGTCTTCATTTATTATGAACTGTCAGAGTTTCTTCCTGAAGAAGAGCTGTGGGTAGGCTCAAAAGCTTGTGTCTCTCTCCAACAGAAGATGGTCAAATAAAAGATATTCTCCCTCTCACCTGGTATCGCTAAATATCTTGGGACCAACATGACTACAACTACACTGCATACAACAGTTTCTTTCAGGCAGTTCTGCCTTTGCCAAATCATGAATTTCTTCTTCGAGGCATATCCCTGTGGGTGCTCTGCTTTAGGTGTTCATGTGTCCCTGCCCTTGTAATTGGAGGTTTGTGGTAGTAGTTCCTGGTTGGGTCACATATGCGCGGTCCCAGAGTCTTGTGCTGTCTCAGGCGGTTATCTGGTGCCTTGTGAACAACCCTCCCTCAGTTCCTTCTCTCCTGTTTTTGGCTTGAGTCAGAGAATTTAGCAGCGCCTCTGTGCCTGGTCTTATTAGCATAGTTCTTCCCTATCTAGACAGAGTTCTTGTTAGATAATAGCTAATTTATCTTCCCCATTTACTTTCCTTTTCCTTCTTAAAAAAAAAATCTCTCAAGCTAGAAGATTAAGTTAGCCATTAGTAAGTTAGAGTAATTCATTTTCCCCTTACCACGGTGGGGGTGGGGAAAACATGTCTCTGAAGGATATGCCCAGTTCCCTGCAGTTTAAATGCTGCCTCACCTGCCAACTTTCTATCCCAGACAGGCACTTGCAGTGTGTTCACTGCCTCAGCGAGACACACATACCTCCAAAAGTGCTTGCATTATCACAATATAAAAAGCTGAATCAGGAAGGTGAGAGACTTAGAACTCAAACTCCTTGTGATGGAGAAGTCTTTCTGGCCAGTATCTGAGCCTGAATCATGGACCGCCGCCGCCTCCCCCCACCACCCTTGGACAGAGGTCCCTTACTGCTGCCTCTGACAGAGGCTGTTCTTCAGCGGCTCAGACAAAAGATTGCCCCACCAGGAAAGTGGCCAAAAACTGGGCTCCAACTTCTCCAGCTAGGGAATCTGCCAAGAAACAGCACTCCCCAAACTCCAGCAAACTCCGTTAGTATTGACCACACCAGCACTCTCCACTGCCGAAATAGCAGGACCCTCCAATACCGTGGGTACCATAAGAGCAAAGGACCCTAAGTGGGCAATCTCAGACAAGGGCAGCGAGGGGAAATCGAAACCCTCTGCCTCTGCACCGTCAGAGCTGACAAGACATTTGGCACAGAGCAGCTTGGCACCGCTGTAGCTCATGGCACCACCTGCTGCTGGCATAACACACATGGTGCACACACTGACGCTGACAACCACACCACAACAGTCAGTACTGAGCACCACATCTTCAATGGTACCAGTGTTACCGGTACTGCAGCAATTCTTATGCCAGAAGGACTTATTGGTCACCTCAACACTGGAATCTCCAATCCTTGGTACCGACATCACTCCATTGGCAACCATAATTCCAGCACTGGAAAGGGGGGGACTGGTTCTTGGCTCTCTACCTCTAGGACGCATATTTTCATATAACAATGTATCCATCACTTTGGAGGTTCCTCAAATTTGCCCTAGGAGTGGATCAATTTCAATACAAAGTTCTGCCTTTCAGCCTACACTGCTCCACAAGTGTTCTCAAAGGTCCTCGCAGTGGTAGCGGCTTACCTCTGCAGACAGGGAATTTTGATATTCCTATACTTGGATGACTGCTTACTGAAAGCATTGGCATGACCAGGAGCACTAGAAGCTACCTAAAACAAAGTAGCTCTCTTCACATGCCTAGGCCTACAAATAAATGTTCAAAACTCAACACTAACACCAGTGTAAAAACTGGAATTCCTTGGAGCCTACCTCAATTCTCCAGAGGCTATGGCCTCTCTACCACGATAACGATTCAAGACCCTAACCAACCTGATTTCCACAATGCTAAACAGTCCTCAGACAATGGCCAGGATTTGCCTGCAACTATTGGGCCACGTGGCTGCAACAACATTCATCATCAAATACCCCAGGCTACACATGCAGTATCTGCAAGCCGGTTTTGGACAACCTACACTTCCCACAAACACAGCATAAACAAACGCCTCAGAATACCAAACAAAGTAAAACACTCCCCTACAATGGTGGACATGACCAGATAATGTTTGTGCCAGGGTCCCCTTTATTCAGAACTTTCCAACAGCAATCACCACAATGGATGCTTCACTACTAGGCTGGGACACATATTATCCAGGACTGTTGGTATCCTTCAGCATCTCTCCTACATATAAACATATTAGAACTATGAGCCATTCGCAATGCGTGCTCCCTTTTCCTACTCATGATCAAGAACAAGCCCATAAAAATCCTCAGACCGACAGTGTCACATGTATGTTCTATATAAACTGGCAAGGGGGGCACACTCTCATTCCCTGTACATGGAAGTCACGCTGCTCTGGAACTGGTGCATCAGTCACAACATCAACATCTCAGCCTCATACCTACCAGGATGCCAAAACACCCCTGCATACACACTAAGGAGGAACTTTTCCCAGGATCATGAGTGGGAACTAGACATATGGGTGCTATACAGCATATTCAGACACTGGGAGTTCCCAACCTTAGACCTCTTTGCAACAGCACACAATGTTAAATGCCCTCAGTTTTGCTCCAGAGGAGGTTTGGATTCTTGCTCCATGGACAATGCCTTTCTTATCAAATGGGACGCTCCTTTCATATATGCCTTCCCTCTCACCGCCTCCTATTGCAGATGATACACAAGATCAGATTGGACAAGTCCAAAGTCATTCTGATAGCTCCCATGTAGTCACAACAAACATGGTTCCTTTACCTTCTCAACATGATGGTGTGCCCACCATGCACACTTCCTCTTCTACCCCGTCTTCTCTTTCAAGATGCAGGCCAAGTCCTTCACCCAAACCTAAAAAGACTCCACCTCAAGGTATTGCTACCCCATAGCACCGAGGACTCGAAATGACCTGTTCAGAGGAAGTAAAGAACATTTTATTAAATAGTCACAGAACAACGACATGTCATATATACTTACACAAATGGAGATGATTTGCCACATGGTGCCAAAATAAACAAATCACGGCAGTCTCCTCCACTCTATCTCTGATATTAGACTATATACTAGAACTTAAGAAATTGGGCCCCTCCATGAGCTCAATCAGGGTATAGCTCTCAGCTATCACAGCATTCCACTATAAGGTAAATGATTTCTCGATTTCTGCACACTCAATCACCAAGCAATTTCTCAAAGGCCTCAACAACATCTACCCTGAAATATGAACCCCCTACTCCATCATGGGATCTTAATCTAGTGTTGTGGGGTCTCACCAGACCTCCATTTGAACCACTAGAGACATGTTCACTTCTTCACCTTTCAGTGAACGTGGCCTTCCTCATTGCCATCATGTCCACTAGATGAATGGGAGAACTAGGAGCCCTCATGGCACACCTGTCATACATGATATTCTTCAAAGATAAAGTATCCGAGGGGTAGCCGTGTTAGTCTGAATCTGTAAAAAGCAACAGAGGGTCCTGTGGCACCTTTAAGACTAACAGAAGTATTGGAGCATAAGCTTTCGTGGGTGAATGCCCACTTCATCAGACGCAAGTTTACTTGCATGGCATTCACCCATGAAAGCTTATGCTCCAATACTTCTGTTAGTCTTAAAGGTGCCACAGGACCCTCTGTTTCAAAGATAAAGTTACATTAAGACCGCATTCCATTCTTACCTAAAGTTGCCTCCTCATTCCATCTCAACCAACCCATTCACCTCCTATCCTTCTATCCAAAACCCATGGGAATAGACAGGAGACATCACTTCACACCCTGGACATCTGAAGGGCTCTAGCCTTTTACATAGACAGAACAAAGCCACCAATATTATTCATCTCCTTCACCAAATTATCAAAAAGAGATGCCATATTTAAACAGAGATTGTCCAAATGGATTTCCAGGTGTGTCAATTTGTGTTACCATCAATACCATCTTCAGCCCCCAATGATGATATGCAGACATTCCACCAGAGCTTTATAGGCTTTGATAGCATTTCTTAACAATGTCCCCATTATGGACATATGTAAAGCGGCAACTTGGCATCAGCCCATACAATTACACAACACTATACATTAGAACAACATTCAGTATCAGGATGCACTATTTGGACTTACCATATTGTCATCTGCTACGACTTCAACTCTGAAGCCCCTTCCTTCCACCAAAGGGCACCGCTCTGAAGTCACCTAAAGTGAAGCACCTACAGGGACAACCATCTCGAAGAACCTCAGTTACTGCACAGGATGACTAACCTGCTCTTCTTTCTCAACTGTTTATTCAGTGTTTCTTCAGGTAAAATCCCAATGAATGCAATCAATGAGAGTTTTATTGAATAGGGACTAAGTAAAAACTGAACAAGGACTTCAGAATTTGGCCCTTTTGTAATTAAAAAGAAGTGAAAGCTGTTTGAAACAGGAAGAGGTATAAGAAGATTTGGAGCCCAACACAGTTGCTATAAAGTAACTCTCTCTGATAATGGGACTCCAGATTTCCTGGAAAACATGGAGTTAATTTTCCCTGGATCTGAATACAGGAGGAAGCTTTAGTAGTTGTCTTATCCCCTGTCTTTTGTGGAGAGAATTCAGTCCCCTCCATTGCACCATCATGCCCACTGACTTGTGGACCTGTACCATGAGGCCATCATCCACAATATGTGATTTCTGGGGTCGGGCCTTCCTGCTCATTAGGTGACAGCTCTATCCCATGCTTCAGGGGGGAAATTTGGGTAAACTGTAAGTGAACTTGCAGAGCTCTACCCTACTCCCATCCCTTCCATTGAGTTTCCACAGACCGGGGCAATTTCCTGGAGTCTGTGAATAACAAGTTGTTATGCAATAATTTCTAAAACTGTCTCATCCTGCTTCGTAGGAAAAGTTTAGTGGGGGAAACAAATAAGATAACCATCAGACTGTATATGTCCTGAACTCATGAGTCCAGTTAATCATAGAATCATAGGACTGGAAGGGACCTTGAGAGGTAATCTAGTCCAGGCCCCTGCACTCATGACAGGACTAAGTATTATCCAGATCATTCCTGACTGGTGTTTGTCTAAACTGCTCTTAAAAATCTCCAATGATGGAGATTCCACAATCTCCCTATGCAATTTATTCCAGTGCTTAACTACCCTGATGGTGAGGAAGATTTTCCCAATGTCCAATTTCAACCTCTCTTGCTGCAATTTAAGACCATTGCTTCGTGTCCTATCCAGAGGTTAAGAACAATAATTTTTCTCCCTTTTCCTTCTAACAACCTTTTATGTACTTGAAAACTATCATGTCCCTTCTCAGTCTTCTCTTTTCCAGACTAAACAACCCCATTTTTTTTCAGTCTTCCTTCATAGGTGATGTTCTCTAGACCTTTAATAATTTTTGTTGCTCTTCTCTGCACGTTCTCCAATTTGCCCACATCTTTCCTGAAATGTGGCACCCAGAACTGGATACAATAATCCACTTGAGGCCTAATCAGTATGGAGTAGTCCGGAAGAATTACTTCTTGTGTCTTGCTTACAACACTCCTGCTAAACCATCCCAAAACGATGTTTGCTTTTTTTGCAACAGTGTTACACTGTTGACTCATATTTAGCTTGTGATCCACTATGACCTTTCCACAGTACTCCTACCTAGGCAGTCATTTCCCATTTTGTATGTGTGCAACTGCTTGTTCCTTCCTAAGTGGAGTACTTTGCATTTGTCCTTATTGAATTTCAATCTATTTACTTCATGCCATTTCTTCAGTTTGTCCAGATCATTTTGAATTGTAATCCTATTCTCCAAAGCACTTTCAACCCCTCCCAGCTTGGTATCATCCACAAATTTATAAGTGCACTCTCTATACCATTATCTAAATCATTGATGAAGATATTTAATGGAACTGGACCCAGAACTGATTCCTGCAGGACCCCACTCATTATGCCCTTCCAGCATGATTGTGAATCACTGATAACTACTCTCTGGGAACAGTTTTCCAACCAGTTTTGCACCCACCTTATAGTACTTCAATCTAGGTTGCATTTCTCTAGTTTGTTTATGAGAAGGTCATGCAAGACAGTATCAAAAGCTTTACTAAAATGAAGATATACCACATCTACCATGTCCTTGCTATCCACAAGGCTTGTTACCCTGTCAAAGAAAGCTATCAGGTTGGTTTGACATGATTTGTTCTTGTTACTTATCACGTTATTATCATCTAGATGTTTTCAAATGGATTGCTTAATTATTTGCTCCTTTATCTTTCCGGGCACAGAAGTTAAGCTGACTGGTCTGTAATTCCCAGGGTTGTCCTTATTTCCCTTCTTATATATTGGCACTATATTTGCCATTTTCTAGTCTTCTGGAATCTCTCCCATCTTCCATGACTTCTCAAAGATAATTGCTAATGGCTCAGATATCTCCTCAGTCAGCTCCTTGAGTATTCTAGGAGGCAGTTCATCAGGCCCTGGTGACATGAAGACCTTTAAATTGTCCAAGTAATTTTTAACTTGTTCTTTTCCTATTTTAGCCTCTGATCCTAGCTCATTTTCATAGGGGGATAGCTCAGTGGTTTGAGCATTGCCTTGCTAACTCTAGGGTTATGAGCTCAATCCTTGAGGGGGCCATTTAGGGAACTGGGGTAAAAATCTGTCTGGGGATCCTTTGAGCAGGGGGTTGAATTAGATGACCTCCTGATATTCTATGATTCATTTTTACTGACATTCACTATGTTAGACATCCAATCACTACCAACCTTCTTTGTTTCAGATCTCACCAAGAAGTCATTAAGCACTTCTGCCATTTCCACATTTTCTGTTATTTCCCCTCAACTCATTGAGTAATGGGCCCACTCTGCCCTTGGTCTTCCTCAAGCTTCTAATGTATTTGTAGAATATTTTCTTGTTACCCTTTATGTCTCTAGTTAGTCTGATCTCATTTTGTGCCTTGGCCTTTCTAATTTTGTTCCTACATGCTTGCGTTATTTGTTTATATTCTTCCTTTGAAATTTGACCTGGTTTGCACTTTTTGTAGGACTTCCTTTTGATTTTTAGATTATTGGTGGTCTCCTGCCATGCTTCCTATCTTTTCTATGCAATGGGACAGTTTGCTCTTATGCCCTGAATAATGTGTCTTTGAAAAACTGCCAACTGTCTTCAATTGTTTTTCCCCTTAGACTTGCTTCCCATGGGAACTTACCTAACTCCCAGAGTTTGCTAAAGTCTGCCTTCTTGAAATCCATTGTCTTTATTTTGCTGTTCTCCCTCCTACCATTCCTTAGAATCATGAACTCTATCATTTCATGACCACTTTCACCCAAGCTGCCTTCCACTTTCAAATTCTCAGCCAGTTCCTCCCTATTTGTCAAAATCAAATCTAAAACAGCCTCTTCTCTAGTAGCTTTCTCCACCTTCTGAAATACAAAATTGTCTCCAATACATTCCAAGAATTTATTGGATCATCTGTGCCTTGCTGTGTTATTTTTCCAACAGATGTCTGAGTAGTTGAAGTCCCCCATGTCATAACTATAAAGGGAAGGGTAACAGCTGTCCTGTGTACAATACTATAAAATCCCTCCTGGCCAGAGACTCCGAAATCCTTTTCCCTGTAAAGGGTTAAGAAGCTCAGGTAACCTGGCTGGCATCTGACCCAAAGGACCAATAAGGGGACAAGATACTTTCAAATCTTGGGCGGGGGGGAAGGCTTTTGTTTGTGCTCTTTGTTTGGGAGTTCGTTCGCTCTTGGGACTGAGAGGGACCAGACATCAATCCAGGTTCTCCCCATCTTTCTAAACAAGTCTCTCATATTTCAAACTTGTAAGTAAAAAGCCAGGCAAGGCGTCTTAGTTTTACTTTGTTTTCTCAACTTGTAAATGTACTTTTTAATAGAGTGTTTATCTTTGTTTGCTGTACTTTGAACCTAAGACTAGAGGGGAGTCCTCTGAGCTCTTTTAGTTTGATTACCCTATAAAGTTATTTTCCATACGGATTTTACAGAGACTATTTTTACCTTTTTCTTTAATTAAAAACCTTCTTTTTAAGAACCTGATTGATTTTTTCCTTGTTTTAGATCCAAGGGGGTTGGATCTGTATTCACCAGGAGTTGGTGGGAGAAAGAAGGGGGGATGGTTAATTTCTCCTTGTTTTAAGATCCAAGGGGTTTGGATCTGTATTCACCAGGGAATTGGTGAAAGGTTTCTCAAGGCTTCCCAGGGAAGGGAATCCATTGGGATGGTGGCAGCGGACCAAAACTAAGCTGGTAGTTAAGCTTAGAAGTCTTCATGCAGGCCCCCACACTTGTACCCTAAAGTTCAAAGTGGGGATACAGCCTTGACACCCCATCACTACCAAGTCCTGTGCTTTGGATGATGTTGTTAGTTGTTTAAAAAAAAAAGCCTCATCCACCTCTTCTTCCTGGTTAGCTGGTCTGTAGTAGACCCCTACCATGACATCACCCTTGTTATTTACCCCTTTTATCCTTACCCAGAGACTTTCAACAAATCTGTCTCCTAGTTCCATCTTAACCTCAGTCCAAGTGTATACATTTTTAATATAAAAGGCAACAGCTCCTCCCTTTTTTCCCTGCCTGACTTTCCTGAGCAAGCTGTACCCTTCTATACCAATATTCCAGTCATGTGTATTATCCCACCAAGTTTCTGTGATGCCACCTATCATAGTTGTGTTTATTTACTAGCATTTCGAGTTCTTCCTGCTTATTTCCCACACGTCTTTCATTAGTATACAGACATCTAAGATATGGATTTGATTCCCTCCCCCCATTCTGTCTTGTCTCTCCTTTATCCCTGCTGTAACAACCCATGCTCCCCCCCCAAATTCCAACCCTTCTTCCAAGTCTCCATGTTTTTTACTTACCTCTGGGCTTTGATCACCTGCCCCCTTCGCACCTAGTTTAATGCCCTCCTCATGAGGTTAGCCAGTCTGTATCCAAATATGCTCTTCCCCTTCCTTGATAGGTGGACCCCATATCTTCTTTGCAGTCCTTCTTCCTGGAACAGCATCCCGTGGTCAAGGAAGCCGAAGCCCTCCTGGCGACAACATCTTCACAGCTAGGCATTCACCTCCAGTATGTGTCTGTCTCTACCTGGGCCCCTACCCTTGACCGGAAGGATGGAAGAGAATACCACTTGTGCTCCCAGCTCTTTCACTCTTACTCCCTGAAGTCACTTCTGATCTGCTGAGGGTGTTACTTTGCAGTATCATACGTGCCCACATGGATGAGTAGCACGGGGTAGTAGTCAGAGGGCCAGATCAGCCTCAAAAATCCCTCCCTAACATCTCAGATATGGGCCTCCCGGAATATAATATAATTAATATAATTAATTATAATTAATTAATAACCTCCAGGAATGCCATGTCAGGGCGTAAGGTGGGTGCCTCCGTCCCCCTCAGAAGAGAGTTACCAACCACCATTACCCTGTGTTTCATCCTGAGAGTGGTGGCTATGATCCTCTCAGCCTTGAGGGAACATGACTTCTCCTCCATCTTTGGGGGTGATTCCTCATTGCTCTTTGCAAGGGCAGCATATCTGTTTTCCATCACCATGATGGGTGGGTTGGGAGTAGGGGTGGAACACTGCCTGCTGCCAGAAGTAACCAGCAGCCAGTGTCATCCCTGTGACAGAGCCAGATCCTCCTCCTCCGGTGGTATGACAGCAATGCTCTGTAGCTGGATAGCTTCCTCAGCCTCGGATGTTTCCAGGTGAATACTCACAAGGAATTCCTCATGGGTACAGATGCTCCTCAGCCTGGCCACCTCCTCCTATAGCTCTCCCTCCGGCTTCCTGAGAGATTCCACCAGCAGGCACCTTTCACACCTTTCCCCCCAGCCTGCCTTTCTGTGAGTGGGAAATGCAATTCCACACCAGGATCTGGGTAGAGGCATCCATGGTTAGGTTGTCTATCTGGATACAGGCGCAGATGGAGGAGACAGGAGCAGTGTTGGCACTAGCGATGCAGTCCTTCCTAAACATAGCAAATATATCATGGATCCCTCTTACAAGCTCCCTCTCAAACTCCCCTGTTTGCGGTCCCCTGGTCGCTAGCTCCCCTTGGTCACTTAGCCTCTGGCTTTTAAGGCCTTCTCTCCTAGGTCAGCCCTATCCCCTCGTTAATCATACAGGGGTAGGGTGATCACAAGGCTGATTGAGGCTGATCAAAGATGATCAAGGATGATCCAGGGAACAAAAGCTCTAATAATCCCCAGGCACACAATCCTAACTGACCCAGTAATTGAAATAACAAACTCACTCACTTTCAAACTTTCAAATAATGTAGTACTAAAGCTGAGGGGAGAACTGATGAGTAAACATACAGAACTTAGCAAATTAAATATTTCTTTCATGTTCCTTGTAATATTGTACATTTTAAACTCTTTTAAAAGTGAGACCCTGTGACGACCCACATCTAGAAAATGGAGAATTATCTGGGTTTTATCAAAACAACAAAGAACGAGCCTTTCCAGCAGGCTTAGGCTCGTCTGTTTACTACAGATGTTTTAATGGATACGTATCTAAAAACGAGGAGAGGTGGACTCTAAGTCGATGTACTAAAGAGGGCTGGAATCCAATGCCAAAATGCTTTAGTAAGTAAATATACATTTTTATTATTTCCTTAAAAATTCTATTGTATTATAAATACTAATAAATATATAGAGCAACAGCCTCATGGGGGTGGGGAGGAGAATGGGTGTTACTACATTGCTGTTCCTTTCCATCCCCTGCACTCCCCCAGCCAAGACTGTCATCCAAGGACATGAGTGTCTCCATAAAAGGATTCTCCCTCACATGAGGCAGCAGCAGCATTAGAAGGAGCAAGAAGTGGGAACAGGCCTTCAATAAACAGGTTGTAGGATTTGCAGAGGGGTTGTTTGTTTTTTGTTCTTTTTTCTCCTTTTCCTTCCTCCTCGTTGCAAATCCCTCCACCAGCATTTCTATTCCTGTTGCAAGGGGTGGGTTAGGACATGGTATCCCGCTGACAGTGTGTGTGTTAGTTGGTGTCTAGTAAGTTTAGACAGGGTGAACAAAGATCAATAACCAATATGTGGAGAGACCTATGGGGAGGGGTATCTTGGGTTGTGAAATTTTCTTGAGGAAGACAGGCTCAAGTGGTTGTTTTCTTTAGGATGCTCAATTGTAAGGAAACTATCCGTGAGGATGACAGACCTACAGGGATTCTTTCCTTTTGTGTCATTGCTTGCATGTGCACAGAGTCTCTTCCTTCTGTGTGTGAATGTATTGTTTCTTAGATGGCTTTTGCAGCTTGCCCTGGAGGTCACTATTTTAGGCTGCATATGCTTTGCCTTTTTGAGGCTTGCTCTTTGGTGGTCAAGAGGGTGGAGTGCCACTCCCAGATAATGTGGATGTGGAGGCCTACAGCTGGTGATCCTGACATATGCTAAGGCTGTTTTGCGACACTCTTGCCATACAAAGCAGATTTAAACCTGACCTAAGTGGCCAACTGAAGTTTCCCTTATATCATTCCACTTTGCAGCCTCAGGCCATCCATCAAATAACTTCATCTCATAACTATCTGTAAAATCTTCTCTCATTCATACAAAGACTGACCAAATTCTGGTGGTTTTCACAATCATACAAAATCTACAAATGAAAGATACCGTAACAAGTCAAAGATTGCAATAGGACATAGGCTCTTTTGAAAAATGTTTTGCTACATCAATATCATGCAAATAATATCTGTACTTCTAACTAGATAAATATTATTAGATACATAACTAGTGCATAAACATGGCCTAATTCTGAGTCTTACATAAGATCATAAATTGTGTTCTTTCCATGAAAACATCAACTATTAATATCATAATGAACAATTGCATATAGTACTTCATGTACACACATAAAATAATACAGAAATAATTTTAACTTTTCCCAGAAATTATTATTATTAATATTTGGTTGTATTCCACTAGTGACAAGAGGTACAACTAAGATTGTGCCCCCATCATTTTGTACTAACACAGTAAAAAGACAGTCCCTCTCTCAGAGAGCTTGCAATCTAAGTAAACAAAACAGGCAAAAATTGGAGGGAAAAGTCACAGAAAGGTGTAATAACTTGCCAACATTCACACAACAGGATAGAGCTCTTCTCTGGACTTTTTCTAATATGTCAGTATCTTTCCTGAAATGTGGCACCCAGAACTGGACACAATACTCCAGTTGAGTCCTAATCAGTGCTGAGTAGAGCGGAAGAATTACTTCTCATGTCTTACTTACAACACGCCTGCTAATACATCCCAGAATGATGTTGGCTTTTTTGCAACAGTTTTTCCCCTTAGACTTGCTTCCCATGGGATCTTACCTACCAACTCCCTGAGGGTACGTCTACACTACCCGCCAGATCGGTGGGTAGTGATCGATCTATCAGGGATTGGTTTATCGTGTCTAGTGTAGATGCAATAAATCGATCTCCGATCGCTCTGCCGTCGACTCCAGAACTCCACCACAGTGAGAGGCGGAAGCGGAGTCGACGGGGGAGCGGCGGCCATCGATCCCCCGCCGTGAGGACGCGCAAAGTAAGTGATTCTAAGTCGATCTAAAATACATCGACTTCAGCTACGCTATTCTCGTAGCTGAAGTGGTGTATCTTAGGTCGATCCCTCCCCCTAGTGTAGACCAGGCCTTAGTTTGCTAAAGTCTGCCTTCTTGAACTCTACCGTTTCATGACCCCTACCATGACATCACCCTTGTTATTTACCCCTTTTATCCTTAAACAGAGACTTTCAACAAGTCTGTCTCCTATTTCCATCTCAACCACAGTCCAAGTGTATACATTTTTAATACAAGGCAACAGCTCCTCCCTTTTTTCCCTGCCTGTCTTTCCTGAGCAAGCTGTACCCTTCTATACCAATATTCCAGTCATGTGTATTATCCCACCAAGATCTGTGATGCCAACTATGTCATAGTTATGTTTATTTACTAGCATTTTGAGTTCTTCCTGCTTATTCCCCATACGTCTCGCATTAGTATACAGACATCTAAGATACTGATTTGATTCCCCCCCCACAGTTTTGTCATGTTTCTCCCTTATCCCTGCTATAACAGTCCATGCTCCCCCCCCCCAAATTCCAATCCAAACTGGTCAAATTTGATGATGGCTTCAAGAATACCTAGATAGTTTCCATTCTGAGGAGAGCCAATAACTTCCTCCTTTCCTCTAAATGCTAAACCACATTCAGCGAAAAGCATAACTGTCACAATATGCCTTAAAGTGTCCTTCCAGTAAACAGTTTGTGTTAGAAGCAGCTATAACATCTCTTTGTTAATATGATTCTTGTCTTGTGAACATGTGAGACCTGAAACTGTGGCATTGCAATGTTCCACACTGTTTTCATGAGAACGAGTCTTCTCCTCTTCTTTTTTTCAGTCAGTAAAGCCTGGGGTTACCAAGGTGGTAAGATTGTTAGGCGATGAAAAGAGTTTTCACACAAAACAGAAGGGTAGCTGTGTTAGTCTGGATCTGTAAAAAGCAACAAAGAGTCCTGTGGCACCTTATAGACTAACAGATGTATTGGAGCATAAGCTATTGTGGATGAATACCCACTTCGTCAGACGCATGCTTATGCTCCAATACATCTGTTAGTCTATAAGGTGCCACTGTCTCTTTGTTGCTTTTCACACAAAACAGAATACTACTCCTGTGGATTTAGACTATTTCAACCAGTGCCTCTGATAATGCTCTCCATTTGGTAGTTTTCATTCCAAAAGAAGAGGTGAGAGCTGCTGTTCTGAAATTTGTACTGCCTCTCAGAAACTATAACTTTGTCATTTCTATTCTGAAAATAGAGGATCTTTCTCAATACACAGGTTGCAAAACTCCTCTATTATCATGGAAGGCCACTTAGCCAGATCTTGTTCAACCTGAATGGCAACATCATCCTCTTTATCACTATTATTCTCTCTGCCTTCTGTACAGACAGGCGGTAGGAAAAGTGGGTCATTTCTTTCATCATTACTTTTGTCCTTGATTTCAGAACACTTGCCCTTTCTTCTGCAGTCTCCCGAGGGAACAAGCTCATACCCATATCTTCACTTTATCACTTTCTGAGAAAGATGGCCCACCATCTTTGGAAGATGGTCCTGAAGCAGTAATAGCAGAGAAATAGTACGTTGGAGTAACTTGCTTACAATTTTCTCTTTCTAATTTTTTTTTTTTTTTTGCTGCTCTGCTTGGAAATTGTTGACTGGACATCTCATTGAAGCAAGGTTAAAACAATATTGCAGTGCTGTCATTAGCACGTGGCAACTCACTGTGATGCCAAATCACACCCTCAATACCAACAACACAAAAGTCTGAAAAAAAATTAAACTTTGACTGTAAAAGCTTAAACTGGGACAAAATCAATAGCAGCAGGGGGCATAAATTTAGTTGCTTTTTTTTGTTTTGTTTTAGTGTTAGCATAAATGTTTTTAAATTCTCCACTGTATAGTGTATATTTCAAGAAGCAGCAGCTCCCCAGGAAAGCAGAGGCCTGGGGCTGTAGCCTCATTACTCCCTGTCCTCCAGTCCAGCTCTTGTGCCCTAAATATAAGGCCAGTATTTCTCAACACAGAGGGCTTGGAAAAAGCCATCGGGTGCATTGTGAATTGTTGCATATGTTGTTACAATCTAAAGTAAAGGAAATCTTGTTCCCCCACCTTTTGCACACCTCTACTCTACTGGCTCAAATATTTTCTAACAACCTCTTGAAACACACACACAAATAATATATAGGGGCTGGGTACCAGTAGACTTGGTCTGGTGTGTGTGTGTGGGGGGGGGGGGGGGGCGGGGAAGGTGAAACTAATTGGGAGGTCGGGGAGTGGAGCTTCCTAAAAGAATCACAACTGTTACACAAAGACACAAAGTCTTTAGGCAATACCCAGGCTTTCTTAGCCTAGTGCACAAAGCTTTTTACAAAGTCAGATTCTTACAACTTTAAGTGGAAAGTTTTGAGAGCCAGCTGAAAAAAACTACAAGTCTTCTCCATCTGTTATGCAGAGTTTTTCATGGAGCACCTAAGAATATCTTACTGTCGGCCAGCCCTGTTTGATGACCCTCAGAATGTATATCTACACCGTCCACGGCAGAGAACCTCCAAGTCTGTGGCAAGAGACTTGGGCTCGTGGAGTTTGCACTACCATGATAAAAATGTCTGTATAGACATTGCAGCTCAGGCTGGAGCTTGGGCTCTGAAGCCCACCCTCTCTCAAGCCATCAGAACCTAAGTTCCAGCTTGAGCCACAATATATACACAGTTATTTTTAGTGCGGTAGTATGAGCCTGAGTCTGTTGACCCAGGTTTGGAGGCTTGCTGCCACAGGCTTCCACTCAAAGTGTAGATGTACCCAGAGAGTTTCTGGTCCTGTTTTCTGGAAGCTGCACAGAATACACATCCTGTGCCTAAAGCATCTCCCTGGCCTGCTCCAGATTCCACTAGTTCAATGCTTCCACATGACCCCACCTCACTTCTCCCCACACTCCTAAAAGTTTAGAATGCAGTTCAGTAGTTGTTAAAACTACAAGTGCTAAGAAACTAGAAAGTACAATTTTATGCCCCCCATTGTTAAACTTTTACAGGGTGGTCTGGCTGGTGGGGACACAGTCAATAACAGCAAACATTGTTAACAACATTTTAGTCTGCAAATTGAAATTCTAATCCCTAATGATGAGGCATGAGGATGTATGAGTATCTGCCTATGTATGAACTTTTTAGTTTATAGCTTATTCAGTTTTCAAGTTAGAAGTGGCAGGAATATAATGAATGGGTTTTGGGGTTGTTTTTTGGTCTGGTTTTATTTATTTATCCATTCTTTCCATTTTTCAGATCTTGGTGTTTGAAAATTTTTATTCTACACTTTGGGAAGTGGGGGCGGGGTGGGGACAACTTTCCCAAGGCCTTTCAGTAGAATTCAGACCAACATATAACTCAAAATGGCAAATCCAGTACAAGGTCAGTAGGCTCAGAGACTCATATAGCAAGTTATTTTCATGGAGGGATTTGAAGCAGAAGGATGGCTGGTACACAAAGTGGAAGGCTTTCCAGTGCAGGCCCTGTCCTGACAAAGTACAAAGTCACAAGCACCTCATACCTTCACTCACACTGTAATTGCCAGTCACACTTTCCTCGCATTTGTGGCTAATGGAAGTGGGTGGGAAAAAAAGGTTAAGAAAATATTCAGGGAAACAGAATTTTGGTCCTGGACCTTGTTCTTTGCTTGCAGGTTGTTGGGGCATAGAGAGCTGTAGAAACAGCATCTTTAGCCCTGGGCAGGAGGAAGCAACTTATCTTGCTCTGTAGCAAAACTCCTGGCATAGGCTGAGTTAGTGGTAATGGGATGCAGAGTAATTTACCATGAGGCCTTAAGGCCTTGGGGGGAAATCCTGCCTCCATTGAGATCAATGGCAAAACTTGCATTGAGTTCATCAGGCTCAGGGTTTCATCCTTAGATAGTAACTGATGAGTGAGAAATGGAAGAGCTCCCAGAGAATTTAGAAGAAAGGAAAAAAATGCCTACTTGCCATGAGCACCATGTTATCCTGCTAGATAATATTGGGAAGGGAAAAGATCAGTTCTGATGATGTGGCAGGAGCTAGAACCCAAACCCAAGCCTGTCTGAATAATACATTTCAATTTGCTGCATCAAACACCAACATTGTGAATTTAGTTTGGAAGGCTTAACACAGTTACCTTTACACTTCACCACCATCACTTCATCACACTTCTCCAGAGACTAAGCACAACGAGAAGGAAGTGAGAGATACTTCCTTTGGCTGTTGGCCCTCTCTTGTCACCTTGTTATCCTGGACTGTTGATGTGTTTTCCAAAGCAGTGTTCCATTACAATGGCATGATTTAAACAATCCCATTACATCTGACTTCTTGGTTTTTTATTTTGGATTGACAGAACTTTTCAGCTGGTGCCCAAGCCTGAACACGAACCCAATCAAGAGCAATGATATCTATTTCCCTACATGATGGAGATTCAGTACTTGTATCAGTTGGATTCTGTAAAGATGCTTTTTTGTTTTAATATTCAAATTCAATTAGTAGCATAGTGATACCTATAACTAAAATAACTTGAGGGAATAATATGATATTACAAATATGATAAAGACTTCTGAAGGTTAATGCTGTAAACGAATCTGTGCAGACACCACTACTTAAGAGACACATTGGGCAAGACATTTGGCTAGTGTAAATCAGTGTAGCTCCATTGAGGTTACTGGAGATTGCTGTTTCACACCAGCTGAGCATCTGGCCCATATGACCTGATTCTTCACTGTCTTGCATCTTGTGTAATTGTTTACAGCTGTACACGGGGGTGTAACAAGGAGCAGGGCAGTGGAAAAATCAAAATCTTTGATTCATGTTTGAAAATAAAGGTCTTTTCAGTATAAATTGCTGCAGTACTGTGTAGCAAAAACATTTTATTTGAAAGGTTTTTTTTTTCAATTGAATAGCTAATTTTAAAGAGGGTGGGTTGTTTGGTTTTTTGTTTGGTTTTTTCTTTGTTAAATGGCTGACTTCCATTTGGTAATTTTTTTTTTTTTTTTTTTTTTAGGAAAGTGTTCTCTGGATCATTTGGAAAATGGTAGATTTCTAGATAGCTATTGGAAAAGAACCTACAAAGAAGGTGATGAAATTTCATATGTGTGTGATCGTGAATATAGCCCTGAAAATATGAAAACCAAAGCCACATGCACAAAGAATGGCTGGTCCCCTACTCCAAGATGTATCTTTAAAAGTAAGCAGCATTTATGTTCTAATGAGTGGTTAAAAAACATAGACATGTTACGATTATCATTTTCCTAAGATAAATTGAAAAATACCAATTCTAGAAGGTGACTTGTCATGAAAATGCACATTTCTGACCCGAGTAACTGTATGATTGTATTGCAGTGACCCTCAAACTTCTTCACCCAGCTCCTTCCTTCTGTTTGTCACCCCATTTGTTGTGTCATTTCTAAAAGTTAGAATGTAAACTCCTTGAAACAGGAATTTCTTTGTCTTCTGTAAAGAGCTGAGCTTATCTTTCTGGGTTTAATATAATAATAGTCCCCAACCCCTCTGCCCAACCCTGTTCTTCCTTATCCCAACTCCATAGTCTTCCTTGTTCCCTTATTCCCACCTCTCAGTACTGAGCAGTAGGAGAGGCTAGCCTCCCTACATACAATCCTGTCCAAGATCATAGATACGTACTAAGGTGGCTGTCCACTAGCATTACCATAGCTGTACCTCTATTTTTAGTGTGCTAGTTTGATCAGAGCTAAAGCAGCTATGTCTCTTCATGCTGGAATTTACACATTCCATCTCTAATGTAGACATATGCACAGTCTCAGTGCCTGGCATGAGTGTGGCCCATAGGAGCCAGGAGAGGCAATTGCAAGGAAAGTCCTGCTCAGCCCCTGCCACCTTGGGCGTGTTGAGTACAGATGGAATCTTCAGAGAATAATCAAGCTCCAAGCATGTACAAACTGTGATTTTCCTAGGTTTATATCTTGGCCAAATTTGGGTGCATTTTCTGAAGACAGCGAAAGGCCTATCTTTGACACCAGGTGGACACCACAGCCAAATTCTGAGTTCTTGCTCCAAACCATGGAGATGCTAGAGGTTCTCAACAAAACAACTGTAACAATAACTTAACATGGACAAAACTTAATGCGGGAGGCAATCTAGTGACAGAGGATGTGGAAAAAGCTAATGTACTCAATGCTTTTTTTGCCTCTATACTCACGAACAAGGTCAGCTCCCAGACTACTTCACTGGGCAGCACAGTATGGGGAGGAAGTGACTAGCCTTCTGTGGAGAAAGAAGAGGTTCAGGACTATTTAGAAGAGCTGGATGAGCACAAGTCCATGGGGCCAGATGCACTGCATCCGAGGGTGCTAAAGGAGTCGTCGGATGTGATTACAGAGCCATTGGCCATTTTCTTTGAAAACTCATGTCGATTGGGCGAGGTCCCAGATGACTGGAAAAAGGTTAATGTGGTGCGCATCTTTAAAAAAGGGAAGAAGGAGGATCCGGGGAACTACAGGCCAGCCAGTCCCTGGAAAAATCATGGAGCAGGTTCTCAAGGAATCAATTCTGAACCACTTCAAGGAGAGGAAAGTGATCAGGAACAGTCAGCATGGATTCACCAAGGGCAAGTCATGCTTGACTAATCTAATTGCCTTCTATGATGAGATAACTGGCTCTGTGGATGAGGGGAAAGCAGTGGCCATGCTATTCCTTGACTTTAGCAAAGCTTTTGATACGGTCTCCCACAGTATTCTTGCCAGCAAGTTAAAGAAGTATGGACTGGATGAATGGACTATAAGGTGGATAGAAAGCTGGCTAGATCATTGAGCTCAACCAGTAGTGATCAATGGCTCCATGTCTAGTTGGCAGCCGGTATCAAGCGGAGGGCCCCAAGGGTCGGTCCTCGGGCCGGTTTTGTTCAATATCTTCATTAATGATCTGGAGGATGGCATGGATTGCACCCTCATCAAGTTTGCAGATGACACTAAACTGGGAGGAGTGGTAGATACGCTGGAGGGTAGGGAAAGGATACAGAGGGACCTATACAAATTAGAGGATTGGGCCAAAAGAAATCTGATGAGGTTCAATAAGGACAAGTGCAGAGTCCTGCACTTAAGAAGGAAGAATCCCATTCACTGCTACAGACTAGGGACCGAGTGGCTAGGCAGCAGTTCTGCAGAAAAGGACCTATGGGTTTCAGTGGACAAGAAGCTGGATATGAGTCAACAGTGTGCCCTTGTTGCCAAGAAGGCTAATGGCATTTTGGGCTGTATAAGGAACATTGCCAGCAGATCGAGGGATGTGACCATTCCCCTCTATTCGGCATTGGTGCGGCCTCATCTGGAGTACTGTGTCCAGTTTTGGGCCCCACACTACAAGAAGGATGTGGAAAAATTTGGAAAGAGTCCAGCGGAGGGCAACGAAAATGATTAGGGGGCTGGAGCACACGAGGCTGAGGGAACTGGGATTATTTAGTCTGCAGAAGAGAAGAATGAGGCGGGATTTGATAGCTGCTTTCAACTACCTGAAAGGGGGTTCCAAAGAGGATAGGTCTAGGCTGTTCTCAGTGGTACCAAATGATAGAACAAGGAGTAATGGTTTCAAGTTGCAGTGGGGGGAAGTTTAGGTTGGAAATTAGGAAAAACGTTTTCACTAGGAGGGTGGTGAAGCACTGGAATGAGTTGCCTAGGGAGTTGGTGGAATCTCCTTCCTTTGACGTTTTTAAGGTCAGGCTTGACAAAGCCCTGGCTGGGATGATTTAGTTGGAGATTGGTCCTGCTTTGAGCCAGGGGGTTGGACTAAATGACCTCCTGAGGTCCCTTCCAACCCTGATATTCTATGATTCCATGAAAACAGAATATTTTACCCAAACATGAGTCTCTGAAACAGCTAAACCATTTCAGCTTAAACTTTTCAAAACAAAACAAAAAATTATGCTCAGGCAGACACCAGACATGGAAACCTTCAATCCAAACAGTTAAAGTCTAACAAAGTTACAAGAAATTGAAAATGGGATTTTATCATGCATGGTATTGGGCAAACTTAATAAAAGATTTCACTACTAGCTCCACCTGATATGGCCAAATTGTGACATTTAGCCACTGGTCTGGTCTGTGTTGGGGATAGTGTGGAGGCAAAGTGGTCCAGGGAGCAATTGTGCCCCATGAAATCCTATCTTTCCCCCAGCTTCCTACCAGGCAGATGTTGTGTATGCATTATACCATATTTGGGGATAGTGCAGCATGTTCCTTTGTTGATGCCTGGTCAACACTTCTGGATGTTGCAAGCTGGATTAAAGCCATGGCTCCCCCTTGCCTCTCTGCTTCCCCTTTCTCCATGAGTGGCTTGCACAGATTGTGTGGTAGCTCTGGGTGCTTGAACCTCAATTAAGATATCATGTGTAAAATCAAGTCATCAAACTCCATAACAAAATTCACCCAAACCCTGCCTCAAAGTCTCAATCCATCCCTATCTCTACTCTTCCTCAAATGTCCAAGAAAATGGATGAGCTGTGCAGTGTATCCTGGAGGTCAGAAAATTCAGGTAGAGAGGGAATTCCAAATTTGAGTGCCCCTCATGGATAATGTCCTGCTAGCAACACCCTCTCCTTTAAACGTAGGGAGTCCAGCATGAATGCTCTATTGATCACAGCTGTGGAGAAGCTGTCTCTGAAGAAGGCAGGTTGTGATTACGTGATGTTTTATCACTGTCTTCCTCATTGATGAGCCCCTTATGATTTGTCAGGTGCATTAAACTATGACACTGCTTCACCAAATTACTTATACATACAGCACATACAATAAAAAGAGAGAACTTGTCCCACATAATAAGAGTCGGCAGTGTCAGAACCAAAATGACCATTTTCAGTGCAACCATCCTTTAGATTGTCTTTGACAAGTCAGTATCAGGAATGATTGTGAGAGATAAGAAACACTGATATGCACTCTGATTTCTTACCTTCCCCTCCCACTCTCCAAAAGTATGAAGGAATGTATTGTTCAAAAAGTTTTTAAATAGTGTTCCTCCATTTCATTTCAGGTGTATCTCTTCTTATGGTTACCTTATGCTTATGAAAAATATGT
This sequence comes from Chrysemys picta bellii, assembly GCF_011386835.1. Lineage (NCBI taxonomy): Eukaryota > Metazoa > Chordata > Testudines > Emydidae > Chrysemys > Chrysemys picta. Next base: position 45,588,389 of record NC_088798.1, on the reverse strand, counting down.
TAATTGACAGTATTTATCTTGAAGTAATGTCATTCTCTATTTTAGAAGTATGTGAAAAAGTTGACATACAGAATGGTTATTACTCTCAAAGTCAGAACAGCTTTAATTTAAATGAAGAAGCAACATATAGTTGTCGAATTGGTTACACGACTGCAGAAGGAAAAGATGTAGGGAAAACACAATGCCTTAAAGGAGGATGGACTCCATTACCAAAGTGCATCAGTGAGTAATTTAATTATTGAAGAACTCTCTACTTTGTCACATTGCTCCTTTCTTTCTAACTAGAGCATGAGTACCATACTCAGGTATGGGGAGAAGCTTGCGTCTTCATGTTGGGAAATATGCAAGTCTGAGACTCCTCAGGTTATGTCTTACTATGATTGGTCAAAATTAATCTATCATTTGGGAAAATATTACCATCATAAATAAGAGAACTTGCCATTGATTGATCAGTATTAAATTCATAAATACATACATTTTATATAAAGTAGCAGAGCACATTTTAAAAACTTTCTTCCGATTGTTGTCACTTTAGGTACATTAGTTATCCTCCTCTACTTGTGAGAGTCCCTTCTTTCCAGGCGAGAGAAAATATGATGATGAAAGTAGAGAATTAAATCTTCCACCGAGTCCAAGTGTGGGTTAGGACTTGCATCTCTTCCTTTTATTCCAAGCTGCATTATTTCCTGACTATTCTTCCTTTTACCCTATTAGTATCCACATACACAGAACACCTTTGGGAATAAAAGAACTTGCTTATGATTTGTCTTCAAATGAAGTCCATTCCATTGCACAGAGAAAAGTATTAAATAAACAGCATAGCTACCAAGACCTAGAAAATCCCATTTATGCTGTCTGCCTGTGGAAGTAAATGAACTTTAAGCTATTTGCAGTTCTGGCTCTGGAAAGTGGTGTCCCTTGTGATGGCACCTACAATAGCTCTACCACAGCGGGGTCAACAGAATAGTCTAAATAAATAAACTTTCCTTTGGATGAGTGCCTCTTTATTAAGTGGTCTCCAGTATTTTCAGTCAAGAATAATCTTCACGTTTCTACAGGGAGAAGATTCCCTTCTTCTTATGACTCATTTGGAAATCAGTAGGGAAATGTGTCTGACTTTTCTGGTTTTCAAGGATGCCATGATTTGAAAATAAAGGCAGTGAGCATGACAGTGCCACAGCATTTATTAGTTTGGCTGGTAAGCAAGGACAAGACCCTCAGGACTTAGTATTAGCATCCACATTATTTAATGCAGTGACAACTCCGTATTTACTGTTGTATGCTGCTTTCCACTTCTTATACTTTTATACATATAAGGCTAAATTCACCACCTGTTCAATCTGCTTTGCATTTCTCTCATTACACAAAACAGCCAGAAAAACAGTTGGCTGGTTGGAATTCATCCCAGGTGTGAAGGGTTTACTAGGGAAAAAACAGCATGAATGGGATGTCCTGGCCCTTCTGGCTGCTGAAATGACCCTTTGGGGCCATAGGTAATCAGCATAAAATAGCTTGAAGGAGGAGGAGCAGCCTCAGGATCTGGAAGACAGAAGGTTAACTTAGTCACCTTTGTTCTATACCCAGCTCTGGTTCCTTGCTGAACATAGCTGGATCAACCAGAGAATCTGTGTCCTGGATTTCCTACACTGGAGCAGAATCTAGCCCTTACAGATGACTCCAGAGGACCATGACTACAACCTAACTGTAACAGCTACAATAGCACAATATAGTACAGTAACTGAAAGAAGGGAATTTATCAAGTTTCAGGTGGTAGGAAAAGGCAATGACCTGAATCCAAGGAAGGAAAACTTTTGTGCTAGGCATTAGGAAATATTGTGAATTTTAAGAACATTAGTGTTGACTCTCAAGGGAAAGGTTTGAGTCACTATAATCACCGTAGATTTTCCAGGACAATCAGTTCTGGTAAACACTAGTGGAAATGATGTAAGAAGTAAGGATGCAAAATGCAGGTGTATACTTATTGCCTAAATGTTCATTTCTGGGCCTGCCTTCTAAATCTATGAAACTTTCTTTCCACCACCACTTATTCCTAAAGAAAAATTAAGGAGATATATTGTGTGGTATTTTGTGTAGAATTTTCCATTTTGATATTGCACTGTAGAATTTTCATTTTTAAATACACAGTTTGAGACCTAAATTCACAAAGGTAGATATAATGAGGATGCTTTAGAACGACAGAGTGTCTAGTTAAGAACAATAACTAAATTTCTCTAATTCTACAGAGACATGTAGAAAGCCTACTTTCAAGAATATTAATTTCCACACAAATGAAAGTGTGTTTCTGCCTGAAGAAATACTGGAATATGAATGTGCAGATGGATACCAAACTGTAAATAAAATCATAACAGGTTACACAGAGTGTGGCATAAATGGATGGACTCCCGAGCCCCAGTGTCTGGGTAAGATGGTTTTGTTTTGTTTTAGATAAACAAATCTACTCTGCAGAACAAATTCCTTTGACTAGTTTTAATAGCTTTTATGATTACTAGTTTAAATAACTCTGATTTAGGTGCATGTTACATTGTGGTTAATGACTCGGTGGGAATTGTTGATGTCTGATGGAATAGCCAAGAACTATTCATTGCATTCAGTCAGCAACCCCCAGAAAAGAATGTTCTTCATAGTCTAAAATGACCCCATTTTCTGATTCCTAATGATGCTGTTCTATTCCCTTTCTGGAACCATAAGATGCTCCTGAGGAGGCTGCTGGAAACCCCATTCTTTCATAGGGAGTTGAAGGGTTTGAGGAGAAAGACCTGAAGTAGTCTTAGGTATATGCCTGTTTTGGAGTGAATAACATGTCATGGTTTTATTTACTTTATAAGACAGAAACTTGTGCATTAGCTAATCGGAGTACTTGGATCAGCCTTTGGAAACGACAGAATTTTTATTGTACTATGTAGGACAAAGAATCTTATGAAAACTTTGGCCAATGGTTGTATTTTAAGGCATGACAAATAACAACCAAGGTTGAAAGGCCGGCTTCATTAACTGATTATATGGGGTACTCCAAGTGTGATTTTGCTGATTAAAAATCTGTGTATAAAAACTACCTGTTTCTCAAGTTACTTGTAAAAATGTTTGTTTAGATTAATACAATGTGGGGGAAAGATCATGGAAAGTCACCCTCTCATTTGTTGAAGGGTCATCTTTTTATTTCCTCACAATTGTATCCTATTGTGCCCTGCCGCATGTTTTTTCCTGCTTGCCTTTTTTTCTTTCCCACCCTAGATGGAATTCTTACTCTTCTACAAATTCCCAGCTTATGTTCATCCAGATTCTTCTTATGGCTAACTAAAGCCTTGATGCAAGTCATCAGGGGCCATTCCATGGATTTCAACTGTTTTTTTTTTATCAGGGCCAATCCTTTTTGTTCAAATCAGTAGCATTTTAAACACTTTTCCTTAGAAATATTTGTTATAATATGATCTTTTCTTTCCTTTGCACTCCACCATCTTTAGCTATAGAATGTGAAATGTTGACATTGTCCCATGTCAGGATTTCCCCCATGAAAGGTAAATACGACAATGGAGATGTGGTAAGATTTTCCTGTGCAAAAAATCTCATAAGAGTGGGACCTGACTCCTCTCAATGTTATTACTTTGGATGGTTCCCAGCATCTCCAACATGTAAAGGTAAATATTTCCCTTAGGTTTATCTAAGTAGGATACCTATTAATAAATCTGGCTCTTCAATATTCTTAACCTCTTCTGTGGGCTCTTCCTGGAACCTAGCGTCTATTCCAATCTGAACCATCCCACCTATCCCCCTGTAAATTCATTCACTAACTGAGTGGTGCACAAACTTCTCCAGTAATGCCCCCTCTTACTATTCCCAGAATTTGTCATGTGCCTCCTCCATTACTTGTAATCTGATTAGATTGTGCATGCACCAGACTTGAAGGTCATGCTGGAAGGTGGAGGGGAAACACAGAGATGAGACCATACATTCATTGATTCAGTGTTAGAGCATCTGACTCACTCGAGAGGTCCTAGGTTCTCAATTGTTATATACATTGCTGGTTTGTCTTTTAATATCAATTATGAATCATTAAATACTTTTAAAATGAATGAGAATCCTTATTAATTTTAAAGGCATAGTAGGCCTACTGTGGTTATGAAATTTACCAAGTTCTTGAAAATAAGACAGCCTGTGCCTTTATTTATATGGTTTTTTATTAAAAGGACAAGGTCTCTTTGTGTCCCCCACATGTATCTCTTGCACCCTCTGCCATTTGTGCACCACTGCACTAACCCACTGTGTCTTCATTTCCCATTTGAAACTGTGAATTTATTTCCATTCATTTTGACTATAGTGAAACTGTCAGTTGTGTGAAATGGATCTCAAATAAGTTCAGGGCACTCATTTCCACCTGTGACCTAAAGTGGGATTTGAATCCAAATCTCCAGAGATATAAGGTTAATTAATTCATTAGTCAGCTGTGCACCTTTCTCCACTTGAAGCAATGAATTTGGTTTTATCAATATTTTTACTGTAGTCTATTTGTAATTGTGACAAATGTTATGTCAGTTGTTTATATGTAATCTTTTTGTGTTAGCGGAAACCCAAGTTTGTGGGGAACCAACCAGCATTACCAATGGGATTATTATCAGTGAATTTAATGAGAAATATCAACATGGTGACTCAGTGGAATATGAGTGCAACCGCAGGTTTAGAATGATTGGATTTAGAAAAATAGAATGTATTGATGGAGAATGGACATCTTCACCTTCTTGCATAGGTAAACTATATGTTTTTCGCATTCTTAGCATTAATATAGACTAATACTTTTCTATTTACACTTTTAGAGATTTTCCAAATCAATACTATACCTACTCAGATGTAACATATTGGTCAGTGTGTACATAGTTTCTGTACCACAGCCTTCTCTGTGATGCAATCAGACTTGTGCAAGTGTTTTTATTGCCTTGGGTTCTAAAATGCTGTGCAAGGGCCACTGTAATTTTCAGGGTCTTAAATCCTGGATGATCAAAAGTGCCCAAATTTCAATTTTGTGAGTTCCACATTGATAATTTACCTAATGCTGGAGAGCAACCCTCAGTATGTATGTTAACTAACATAGTTTTAAAAAATTAAAATAAATGCACAAAACTATAATATTTGCTTGTACTTGCAGCATATTTGGAATTCAAATAAAATTGTTTGTTGTTCAGTTTTATCTTCAATGAAAACCTCTAGTTATAGGAAATTACAGATGTTTTCATGGAATAAAAGGATGGTATGACTTTAAAAAAATCATAGACAAACAAAATCCAAAGTATTGACAGATCTACTAGAGCTTCTGTGATTGTCATGGCAAGTCTTGTGATTTGCGCTCTGGCCTGCTGAAATCATTAGTGGTTTCCATACTGACCTATCACAAATGTAAGGAAAGCAGTGTGGCAGCAGGCCTCATTTTAGCAATTTGTAAACTTAGTTTGGTTCCCAGATACTATTTTCTGTGCTTTGCCTTAAATACCCATAAGCAGAACTTTTGGTGAATACTATTGGATCACAGGTCAGTTGACAATTTCACTATCATCCTAACATGCTACTGAATGTTGTTTATCATTATTTATGGTGCACAATAGGTGCACATAGTAAGGTCCCTGTCCCAAGGAGTTTGAGAGAACTAAACACATGAAAAAGACTCCTTTAGCAGGTGATAGACAAGGAAGTGTAGAGGAGGACATTTATAATGAAGGGAGGGAAAGCTGCATACTGTATAATCAGTGGGAAGAAATTCTATTTGTAGGGGCAATGTGAAATGAAGTACAAAGCCAAGAGTGGAATATAAGATAAAGAGATTTAGAAGGATAGTAGGAATTTGGGATGGAGCAGTATAAGGAAATTTCATAGCCAAGGAAGAAGCTATGAATTATAAGACTGAAAATAAGGATCTCCAACTTAATGCAGAAAAAGAGAGCAAATAAATGAAGGGCTTTAAACAGGGGTGCGGTGAGGTGACATGGTCGCAGTAGCAGGGGAGCAGAGGCTGCAAATTAGAAGCAGGAAATTGAAGAATGTGGGGGTCAGGGAGTTTACAATTGTCAACATGGTGGGTAGCTGTGTGATTTTTCCCTTCTTGGATATGTGCACTGGAGATGGTAGGATATTTTTAAATTTTAAAGTGAGTATTAAGGGGGGGGTGTAGTTTAGTGTCATGATAGTAGTGAACATCTAGCAATTTGGAGCTTGATATTGTGCATTGATTTGATTTAAGATTTCTTTGCATTTTAGTGTTTTCATTCTTGTGAGGAAATACTATTAGAGCAATGCAAAGTTAATGTTTTTTTTTAGTGTGAAAATAAAGAGGAATAAGTGACAATCCTTACAAAGCAGAGTGCGAGCTGAAATACAGTCCTTGAAGATGGACAGGACTGGGAAGTTGTTATAGTTACAGAGAAGTGAGGGAGAGGACTTTGGAAGAAAGGCAAATCTTATTACAAACTAAGGGCCTAGTGCTGTGCCCCTACAAGTCAATCAGAGTTTCACTGCTAACTTTAATGAGAGCAAGGTTAGGCTCTTCTATGATGTGTTTTATATGTGACAAGAATATAATATAGAATATTTTTGCTCTTTTCCACAGAAGAGGAAAAACTTTGTAAAGAACCACCCAGTATTAACAACGGGAATGCTGTCAATGTAGTAGACCATCCCCCGTATCTTCATGGAGATACAGTGGAATATGAATGTGAAGAACACTATGTAACGGTTGGGCCAAAGACAGTGAAGTGTCTTAGTGGAGAATGGACATCTCCACCTTCATGTGCTAGTAAACCTTTTAGATAATACTTTAAGAATTAAACACAATTTCATTTAAGGTTTTATGGAGATTATTCATCAATATTTAGGCAGATACAGCTTATATAGACATTTCGAACCATTCTTTGCATACCATAGTTGATGCATTGGTTTGCTGCTGGGGGTTTTGATTTTATGATTTTTAGTTAGAAATTGCTAAGGTCCAGATCCTGAAAAGACTTATGACTGTGCTTAACTTTATACAAGGTGTCCCATTGTAGTCAATGGGGTATTCTCAATGTGAGCAAAGTTAAGCATGTGCGTAAAAGCATCAGTGGCTTTCAACGGGGTTTGCTTGACCCCCACCTCCCTTCAGTGTATCTTTCTAACGAAGGAACTCAGCATCTTTGGAAGCTTTAAGATGTAACAGAGTTTGGTGCACACTGTGCTAAGTACTTTACCTCTTTAGGTGCTATTTGGCTTTTTTAAATCTTTATGGAATTTTCTAACAACCTCTAATGCCAGGGTGTGAGATATTAATCATCTGACCTCTGGTAGGTCTAGATCAGCTCTTTTCATATCTGAACTATGTTTTTGGCTCCTTCCTCTAATTCTCCCATTTAGTTGCACAGTCTAATATAACATAGTATACACATTGTGAACGCTGGATAACTTAATATTTTATTTTTTTAAACCTAAAATATACTTTTCTTAGTTACAAAAATTTTAGTTGAGGTCAAGATATGCACCATGGGTCAGACCCTCAGCTGCTGTAAACTGTATTAGACCCTTTATACTAACAGAGGATCTGCCCTCATATATGTACAATTGAAGGTTTGTGTTACTGAATAAGAGTTAATCTGTGCTCTATCCTTGCCTCCCTTTCAACATAATAAATTGTATATTTATCCATTATTTGCAATGATTTAAAACAATAATGCTTTATTTACAATTATGTGGAGGACTTCATCTGACCTAACAAACAGAGTTTGCTTAGCTTACACAGTTATTAGACAAGCTTTCATTATAACTGTCAGAAACCGCTGATCAAGCCGCAAGACTTGGTTCAGCACATCAACTTTCAATCTCAGATGCATCTTCCTGGGATACTGATTGTTTGTCTGAAATAATTTGTTTATATGGATAAAACCTCTGGTACTTATAGTTCTAAAAATATGAGGTCTTTCATTTGTGCACATCTCTCTACGCAGTTGTGGTGTTTAAAAAAAAATAGAAAAAAAAGAAATGAAATTCTAGTGTTGCTGTTATTTCACACAATGAAAGGGATGCGTTCACCTTAAAAATCATACATCTTCCAGAAAATATTTCCCTCTTATTGTTACTAGTACACAAACTGAAAACATTTTGGAAAAAAAAATTTCTTTGATCTCTTTCTGTTCTATTAACTTTAGAGATTACTTATAACAAAGGTAGATAAAATATTTTCACATGGGCATGTATTTGCAAGTTGAATGCCTGCCTTTAAATGGATATTTACTTGAGACATCCTTTGAGTTATAGCATATTTTAATTTTTGCGTTATATTTTATTTAGATCAATTTGCTCCATGTAAATTTCCAGAGAATTCTGATAATATAGCTATTTTACAAACTGACACCAAGAAAAAGATCTATAAGCAGAATGAACGTATCATTTACCAATGTATATCAGATGCCAGAAACTTTAAGCAAGCAACTTGTACAAATGGGGAATGGTCACCCAAACTTGACTGCATAGGTAAGCTTAATTTGGTTCCCAGATACTATTGTTCTTTTCTATACAGATTGTTCTTTTCTAATTATTATAATTACCAAGTATTACATCTACCTTTAGTCTTAGTGAATTTCAGTAGTTTGAAGAAACAACTGGTTCAATCATTAAAACATAAATCTGTTTATATGCCAAAGGATAGAAAAGATAACTTGCTGCTTTTAAATTACAGGAATATTTTGACATTCTGTAAACAATTGACTGGTATGAAGATCAGAATATTTCATTCCAGCATATCCTTACAGAATTTTCCTTAGGAAAACAAATCTCTCTGCATACATTCGTAAGATTTACAATAAAGTTAAAGACATTTTATTAGGAGGGCTCTGAGGGCAGAGCCTAGCAGCAATGAAATCAACATATGAAGATCTAGCTTTGGAGAGGAGAATTCCTTAGATTTCCTGTAAAAATTCATTCCCGAAGGATCAAAAAGATCTTTTCTTACCAGTAAGAAATTTGCAAAAATAAATAAATAAATTTATATCTGAGTGGTCTGATATCTTCAAACCACAAACTCTTAGATTATAGTATCATGCCAGAGCTATTCTGTTCTTTAGGAATTGTAGCAGGTGAAAAAGGGGGCTCCAAAAAGATTTGTTACATGTTAAAGTTGGTAGTTTACAAAATCTGTGCTCCCTGTGGCAGAAAAGTTAGATTCAGTATCTTGAGTGTTAGACTCTCAAGTGATGGGCTGAACAACATCTGAGGCTTTCCTGGTCTTAATCCCAATTTTCACTTGGTTCTTCTTCGAGAGGTGTCCCTGTGGGTGCTCCACTCCAGGTGTAGGTGTATCCCTGCGCCTTCGCTTGGAGAGTTTTACAGCAGTGCCCATACGGGTCGAGCACACGCAGTGCTTGCCTCATGCGCCATTGTCTGTTGAAGTGTCGCGTGCGCAACCCGGACTCCTCAGTTCCTTCTCAACCATCTCCGGCCTGAGACAGAGCTCCACAGTCCCATTCATATGTAGTTTTTAGTGAGATTTGTAAATAGTTATTTAGTGTTAGACAGTTTATACCATTAGTATTTTAGTGCCAAGTTTCATTTCTTTCTTTATTTCCTCCACCCCAAAAAATACATTTCTTTCAACCCGTAGTTAGATACTAGCCCCTATTATGCCGGGCTCATGGATTTCAAAAGGTGCACTTCACTTAGAGAAGTGATGCCAGTGTCAGATGGACACTCACAATGTGTCCACTGTCTGGGTTAATCCCATTTTCCCCAGAAGTTTGCCCATTGCAGCAGACTTAAAGCTCGGGCAGGAAGAGACAGGGATCTGAGGCTGAAACTCATACTCATGGAGCAGAGTCCATACGAGCAGCAACAACCACAGAGGCAAAGACAAAGGCCGCAACGTCATTGCCAACCACCAGCAACGGCATCTCAGACTCCTTCCTCCAATAAACAAATCTAAAGCTTTGGTCGAGGGCCTAGAAGACCTTTCGCTGGTTCCAATGCATGGTGCTATCATCCAACTCTTTGGAGACTGTTTACACCTCTTATGCATCAAGTGGTCAGCTATTACCACCGACAAATGGGCCCTAGAAGTCATCCACTCGGGCTATATCATCCCTTTCCTTTCCATACCCACCACCAACCCTCCCCCAACCCATCCCTCAGAGACACATTACATGAACTACTGTTGTGCTGAGAGGTAGAACATCTCCTCCAATTTGGGGCAGTGGAGTTGGTCCACGAACAACACAGGAAAAAGGGATTTTACTCCCACTACTTTTTAACGCAAAAGAAAAGTGCGGGATGGCGACCCATCCTCGACCTCAGGTGACTAAACAAGTTCATAAGGAAGCAAAGATTTCGGATGGTCACTCTAACAACTATCATAACAGTGCTGGAACAAGGGGACTGGTTTTCAGCACTCGACCTTCAAGATGCCTTTTTTCAGCACTCGACCTTCAAGATGCCTTTTTTCATGTGATGATACACCCCGCTCACGGTTTCTCAGATTTATGTTAGGCACAGACCACTACCAATACAAGGTGCTACCTTTTGGCCTCTCAACAGCACCACTATCTGTTCCAAGATCCTTGCAATGGTGGCAAGATCTTTGCAGTGGCAAGAAGAAGGTCAGGGAAAGTGTTGGCCCCTTACTGAATGGAGGAGGCAACCTAGTGACAGAGGATGTGGAAAAAGCTAATGTACTCAATGCTTTTTTCGTCTCTGTCCTCACGAACAAGGTCAGCACCCAGACTACTGCACTGGGCAGTACAGTATGGGGTGGAGGTGACCAGCCCTCTGTGGAGAAAGAAGAGATTCAGGACTATTTAGAAAAGCTGGACGAGCACAAATCCATGGGGCCAGATGCCCTGCATCCGAGGGTGCTAAAGGAGTTGGCAGATATGATTTCAGAGCCATTGGCCATTATCTTTGAAAGCTCATGGCAATCAGGCGAGGTCCCGGATGACTGGAAAAAGGCTAATGGAGTGCCCATCTATAAAAAAGGGAAGAAGGAGGATCTGGGGATCTACAGGCCAGTCAGCCTCACCTCAGTCCCTGGAAAAATCATGGAGCAGGTTCTCAAGGAATCAATTCTGAACCACTTCAAGGAGAGGAAAGTGATAAGGAACAATCAGCATGGAGTCACCAAGGGCAAGTCATACCTGACTAACCTAATTGCCTTCTATGATGAGATAACTGGCTCTGTGGATGAGGGGAAAGCAGTGGCCATGTTATTCCTTGACTTTAGCAAAGCTTTTGACAGTCTCCCACAGTATTCTTGCCAGCAAGTTAAAGAAGTATGGGCTGGATGAACGGACTATAGGGTGGATAGAAAGCTGGCTAGATGGTCAGGCTCAACGGGTAGTGATCAATGGCTCCATGTCTAGTTGGCAGCCGGTATCAAGCGGAGGTCCCCAAGGGTCAGTCCTGGGGCCGGTTTTGTTCAATATCTTCATTAATGATCTGGAGGATGGCGTGGTTAGCACCCTCATCAAGTTTGCAGATGACACTAAACTGGAAGGAGTGGTAGATACGCTGGAGGGTAGGGAAAGGATACAGAGGGACCTAGACAAATTAGAGGTTTGGGCCAAAAGAAATCTGATGACGTTCAACAAGGAAAAGTGCAGAGTCCTGCACTTAGGAAGGAAGAATCTCATGCACTGCTACAGACTAGGGACCGAGTGGCTAGGCAGCAGTTCTGCAGAAAAGGACCTAGGGGTTATGGTGGACGAGAAGCTGGATATGAGTCAACAGTGTGCCCTTGTTGCCAAGAAGGCTAACAGCATTTTGGGCTGTATAAGTAGGAGCATTGCCAGCAGATCGAGGGATGTGATCATTCCCCTCTATTTGGCATTGGTGAGGCCTCATCTGGAGTACTGTGTCTAGTTTTGGGCCCCACACTACAAGAAGGATGTGGAAAAATTGGAAAGAGTCCAGCGGAAGGCAACAAAAATGATTAGGGGGCTGAAGCACATGACTTATGAGGAGAAGGCTGAGGGAACTGGGATTATTTAGTCTGCAGAAGAGAAGAATGAGGGGGGATTTGATAGCTGCTTTCAACTACCTGAAAGGGGGTTCCAAAGAGGATGGATCTAGACTGTTCTCAGTGATACCAGAGGATAGAACAAAGAGTAATGGTCTCAAGTTACAGTGGGGGAAGTTTAGGTTTAGGTTGGATATTAGGAAGGACATTTGTAGGGTGGTGAAACACTGGAATGGGTTACCTAGTGAGGTGTTGGAATCTCTGTCCTTAGAGGTTTTTTTAAGGTCAGGCATGACAAAGCCCTGGCTGGGATGATTTAGTTGGGGATTAGGTCCTGCTTTGAGCAGGGGGGTTGGACTAGATGACCTCCTGAGGTCCCTTCCAACCCTGATATTCTATTATTCTATTATTCTAATGGCTCATCTGAGGAAGGAAGGAGTAATTATATTCTCTTACCTGGACAATTGCCTCCTCTAGGCACAGACTCGATTGGAAGCCATTCACTCCACGCAATGGCAAATGGCAATAAACTGTTTCCACAGCTTCGGCCTCCAAGTAAACACAAAGAAATCAATGATAGAACCTGGTTGGTATTCATTGGCGCCTATCTCAACTCTACGACAGTGAGGGCATCACTTCCGCAGGACAGATTCGACTCCATACGAACAATCGTAGCCATAGTGTGCAGCAGCACACAAACCACAGACCATGAATGCTTACCACTTTTGCGCCACATGGCAGCATGAATATTTGTGGTCAAACATGCACGTTTGCACATGCGATGCCTGTAGGGACGGCTATCAATAGTGTACAAACCAAAAAAGCACAACATGAACATCCACTTAACAATGCCCCACAAGCTCAAAGAATCATTAACCTAGTGGATTCACCCACACAACCGATGCTCGGGGAGACCATTCACACAGGAACCCCCATCACAATTGCTCATGACAGATGTCTCCCTCGTGGGATGGGGAGCACACATGCAACATAAGAACATAAGAACGGCCATACTGGGTCAGACCAAAGGTCCATCTAGCCCAGTATCCTGTCTTCTGACAGTGGCCAATGCCAGGTGCCCCAGAGGGAATGAACAGAACAGGTAGTCATCAAGTGATCAATCACCTGTTACTCATTCCCAGCTTCTGGCAAACAGAGGCTAGGGACATCATCCCAGCCCATCCTGGCTAATAGCCATTGATGGACCTATCCTCCATGAATTTATCTAGTTCTTCTTTGAACCCTGTTATGGTCTTGGCCTTCACAACATCCCCTGGCAAAGAGTTCCACAGGTTGACTGTGCATTGTGTGAAGAAATACTTCCTTTTATTTGTTTTAAATCTGCTGACTATTAATTTCATTTGGTGATCCCTAGTTCTTGTGTTATGAGAAGTAGTAAACAACACTTCTTTATCTATTTTCTCTATATCAGTCATGATTTTATAGACCTCAATCATATCTCCCCTTAGCCATCTCTTTTCCAAGCTGAAAAGTCCCAGTCTTATTAATCTCTCCTCATTCGGAAGCCACGCCACGCTTCTAATAATTTTTGTTGCCCTTTTCTGAACCTTTTCCAATTCCAATATATCTTTTTTGAGATGGGGCGACCACATCTGCATACAGTATTCAAAATGTTGGCATACCATGGATTTATATAGAGGCAACATGATATTGCCCACCTCATGAACTATGGTCCACAACAGAGATCAGGTTACACATAAATCTCTGGAACTTCGCGCTGCCTGCCTCCACTTCCTACCATTCATACAAAACCAACACATACAAGTGATGACCGATAACAGGCCAGCCATCACATCCATGAGACATGTGGGGGAGATAGGGGCGCTTATGGCTGCTCCCCCTTATACTATCTTTTTTAAGGATGAAGTTATGTTATGCACTGTAGTGAGTCGGTGTGGCTCCCCTCCTGCCCAGAAGAGGGAGCCCACGTGCAGGCACCAGAGTGGGTGGGACCACCACCGCCTGTTCCCGCCCCCCGGAAGTCAAGGGGCGGGACAGGAAGTATAAAGGCCGGCCGCCAGAGCTCAGTCGGCGGCCAGCCACCGCAGGGAGCAGACGTGTGGCCGGGAGCTCCCGGCCAGGAGACCGCCGAAGACCGAGGCCTGGACCCTAGCTGGCCCGAGCACGCTACGAGGAGGAGCCACCGGAACCCGTCCGCTCCCGTCACTGGGAGAATCCCTGGGAACCCCACCCCACCAACCCTGAGGGTGAGACTGTACCCAAACCCCTCCGCCCCTGCTGCTACCCAGAGGAGCCGCCTGAGGACCGTTGGCCTGACTTCCCGGCAGAGCTACCGGACCTGCCACCGAGCCCTGGCAGAGAGGAGCCCATGCAGATGGACTGGCCCGAGCCCGGCGCGACGAACGAGGTAGGCTTTGAGGGGGATCGTGGAAGTAGCCCGGGGGTAGCCGACCCCGGTCCGGCTGCAACCGAGTGTGAGCCTATGTCAGTGTGTTGCGGTCTGGATACCCCACTGACCAGTAGCGGCAGTAACCGCTGCTAGGGCCCCGGGCTGGAACGCAGTGGAGTGGGTGGGCCTGCGTTCCCCCCTGCCACCCCCGCTCACGGGTGGCAGGCTTCCCCCTCACCCAACGCTCAGCTACAGAAAGCCTAGGCGTGCCTTACCTGGGCTCTGAACTGTTTGCTCGCTCAGCCCCTGCAAACAAGGGCCTGAGCTTAACTGTGTTTGCCCCGCCCTGATCCAGGGCCTGGGCTCTGAACTGTTTGCTCGCACACCCCCCTGCAAACAAGGGCTTGAGCCTAACTGTGTTTGCCCCGCCCTGATCCAGGGCCTGTGCTCTGAACTATTTGCTCGCTCAGCCCCTGCAAACAAGGGCCTGAGCTTAACTGTGTTTGCCCCGCCCTGATCCAGGGCCTGGGCTCTGAACTATTTGCTCGCTCAGCCCCTGCCAACAAGGGCCTGAGCTTAACTGTGTTTGCCCCGCCCTGATCCAGGGCCTGGGCTCTGAACTGTTTGCTCCGCCCCTGCAGTCAAGGGCCTGAGCTTTAACTGTGGTTGCTCCGGCCCTGCACCAAAGAGCCGGAGCTTCGGGACTAACTGACTGCTTGTTCCCACAGTAGTGAGTTGGTGTGGCTCCCCTCCTGCCCGGAAGGGTCGAGCCCCGGCTAAGACCTACTACATGCACCCATCCCAAATTCTTACCCAAGGTGCACTCGTCCTTCCACATTAATGAACCTCTGCAGCTCCCAACTTTCTTCCCCAAGCCACATGTGAATTCGTTTGCAGTGACCATGCATACCCTGGATGTTAGAAGGGCTTTGGCCTTTTATCTGGACAGAACGAAACCATTTCAGGCTAGTCCTAAACTCTCGTATCCATAGTGGAATGGTCCAAGGGAGCACTCATATCTACACAGAGGCTCTCTAAATGGATATCTGGATGCATTTGACTATGCTATCAGCTAAAAGGCACTCAGCCTCCAGCAACCATTAGGGCGCATTCCACGAGGTCCGTGTCGATGTCCACGGTGTTTCTAAACAATGTCCAATTGGTAGACTTTGCAAGGCTGCCACCCAGGCATCCAAACACACTTTTGCCAAACATTACGCTATCTCGCAAGCCCCTAAAACAGATACTCAACTTGGCCAAGCGGTACTTTCCAGTATTTTATTTTCGACTCCAAAGCCCCGACCACCCTAAAGGGCACTGCTTTACAGTGGAGTGGAGCATCCACAGGGACACCTCTCGAAGAAGAAGAGATGGTTACTCACCTTGTGCAGTAACTGAGGTTCTTCGAGGTGGATGGCCCAGTGGGTGCTCCACTACCCACCCTCCTCCCCTCTA
The DNA here is from genome assembly GCF_011386835.1 of Chrysemys picta bellii. Taxonomy (NCBI): domain Eukaryota; kingdom Metazoa; phylum Chordata; order Testudines; family Emydidae; genus Chrysemys; species Chrysemys picta. The sequence goes on along the minus strand of NC_088798.1, from coordinate 45,572,592 downwards.
CTTCAGAGCTGGATACTGGCTCTGAGGTGGAGAAGGAAATGAGGAGTCCGGGTCATGCACACAACACTTCAAGAGAGAACGGCGCATGAGGTAGGCACCATGAGTAAACTTCTCTTCAGAATAATAAAGGAGAAAAAAGGTTTGACTCAATCCACAACAATAGGAATTACTAGGTTCTTTGTCTGTTTGACAGAAAGAGAATCCTGAAGACTAGTAGGGCTGCATATTGCATCACTTACTAAAGCGGCAAGTTCCTGGTTTTATTTCCTAATCTGATGCCTATTAAAAAAGCCCAGATCAAAGGTTATGTCCTCAATGAGCATTTGGAGTAAGCAAGAGATTTCTACTCCCTGTTAAGTTTAATATTGCTCATGAGGAAAAAGTTAATTCTTTTTGGATAAGTTAATTCTTTTTGGGACACTAAAGTCCTGATAGAAAATATCAAGACTAATGTCTTCTTCTCCCTAAGGCCCTGATTCTGGAAAGCATCCCTATTCGGGACAGCACGTAAGCACATGCCTAAGTCCCCTAGAAGTCAATGTGCTTAAGTGCTTTCCTTAATCTGGACCTAAATGCCTCAATGAAGGAGGAACATCTAACCTATATTCTGTCTCCTATGGCATGGAACAGCAACAAGACACTTCAGGATTGTTTTCCTTGTTTGGTCTGGGTTTTTTAATTCTTCATACTGTGGACAGACTTAATATCCATTCTGCATTGCTGTGTGCTTTTTACTTTGATTCTTAATTTGGTTTGCACACCAGTGAAGACATAGAAGAATATTGTTATACCATCTGTGGTCCCTGTTATGTTTTATTCCTAGGACTTAATTGAGATATAGGCTAAATATATAAAAAAAATTATTTTGGTAATTTAGCTTGAATCGAGAAAATTTGAATGTTTTAAATGACTGAAAGGTATTTGTAGTTTGAATAGTATCCCTGTCTCCAAAGTGACTACATACAATGTATATATATTTTATAAAACATATTATATGTTTAGAGAGAGAGGAGTGTGTGTGTGTGTGTGTGTGTACACAAAATATTTTTTAAAGGTGATAGTGGGTTGAGGTAATGTCCAGTGATTATAGGTAAAACTTACACCAGTTTAGAAACAACTCACTGAAATGTATGCTGAAACCAGAATTTAGTGCGTGGGCTAGAACAGAAGGAGTTGTGTTTAATATATGCAATGAAGCAGAAATGACACTGGAGCAGCTATTTAGATGTTTGTGACCCTGATTCACTGGACATTCCTCATCCACTCTGGTGCTAGCAACCAAGTTCTCAGACAGATATTTTAGAAGAAAACCTGTGCAATGTATAGCAGCACTGCCCCAGCTACAAGCCCTCCTTTGTGCCCCTCCAGCTACTCTAGCCATTGAGCTAGGTCAGAGCTAGGTCTTCTCCCACACTCTATTACAGGCAGAGCTGGTTGTCTGACACTTCCTATTCTAAGACCATATTTTCAAACTTTAATTATTTAGGCCAAAATTTTCCACACCAGGTATCTGCCTCAGGCTGATTTTTTTTTCCACCTCTTCGAATAGTTTATCACACTACTTCAGCCATTTCTAAGAATGCAAATAAGATACATTATTTTGCCCATGAGAAAACATTCTTGCAACTTTTTCTTAGAACAGCTCTAGCACCTCCATGTTTTGAAGGAGGAATTTGAAAATTGTAAGGGGAGTGGCCTTTGGATCAGGGATGTACCTTTTGTCAGAACTATGAAAACCTGCCCAAATTTGGCCAAGTTTTTATAAATCTTTGAAAAAATCTTATTTTGCATGTGCTCAGTAGAGACTTTTCACAGAATTTAGCTGTGAGTCTCTAAGGATTCTGCTCACCGTCCATCCCTTGACAGTTCCTATCTGCTGACCATACTGTGAGCGCACCATTCTCACGGAGTGATTGATAACAGTCCAACGCAGGCTGAAAGGGTGAAGTCATATTCATTTTTATTCTATACTGGTGTGGGACTGGACACCAGAACTGAGAGTAGGGAGACTATCTTTCTTGTACTCTTTGTGACCCTCTTACTGGCTACAGGTAGAATGGAGGAGGAAGCTCCCTGACTCCAATATAGAAGGGGCACGAGCTGGACTGGGGAAGGGGAAGAAGTATATTGGAACAAGAGTGGAGGCTGTAAGGGTTAGAAGAAAGAGAGAAACTGGGACTTGGAACTAGGGTTTTGGGAGGGGAAATTGCAGCATGTTAGGGAAGAAGACTGGGACTGGGATCAAAATGGGATGAAGGAGGAACTGGGAGCAGATGAGGAGTTGGGAAGGGGGAGAGAGAGAGATACTGGGGGCTGGGGGCTAGTGTTTGGGGTGGTCAGGCACAAGAGAGAGCCAGATATCAGACAAGAAGCAGGGAGAGGGGAACTGGGACTGGTTGAGCACTATTCTTAAATTAAGTCCTAGATATAAAATATAGTCTTGGGTTCTATTCTGGAGCCTGTCAACAAAGATCTGTGAAACATATTGGGAAAGTGCTTGTCTCATTCCCACCTATTGCTGGTTCCCATAGATGACAACCTGCCATTGCTACCAGTTATTCCATTGGCTCAAGTGGCAGAGGTCTATGCAGCAGATTTAAAGTTCCCAACTCTGTTCATTATCTTTGTGGGTGTCAATAAGATGCCACATGATGGACTTCTCATTTTTTTCATGTATGTTTTAAAAACATAAGAAATTACACACAAGAAAACCATTAAAAGAACATGAATGTTGCAAGTCAAGCACTCAAAAGTTAAGAAATGCCAGGTACTTTTGTAGCCCCATCTCTGTTGTATCTCGCAATCTTTAATGGAGTCATAGAGTTTAAGAGCAGAAGGGACCACTAGATCATCTAGTCTGACCTGCTGTATAGCACAGGCAACAACACCACCCACAGATTAAACCCATCAACTGCAATGGGACCAAAGTATTACAGCCCACAGGAGACTAGATTATTAAGAGCTAAAGGCAGAGAATAGGAGGGACAGAGGTGCACCAGTTCCCAAGGACCCCACAATGGCAGGGAAATTAAGTGAGATATACCCAGGCAAGTGACCCACACCCATATGCTGCAGAGGAAGGTGAAAAAAAAACCCCTCAAGGTCCCTTCCAATCTGACCTGCGGTAAAATTCCTTCCCTTTCCCACATATGGTGATTAGTGAGACCCTGAGCATGTGAGTAAGAACCAGCCAGCCAAGCACCTAAGAGAGAGAATGTTTGGTGCCACCTCAGAGCCCTAGCCCCTCTCCACCCACTGGCCTATCTGCACCTATGGTCATCTCCTGATACTTCAGAGGAAGGAGAGAAAAAAAGTCCCAGAATACATGGGGGGGGGGGGAGAGAATCCCTACCTGACCCCTGCAGATGGCTGGCTATACTCCTGAAGCATGAGCTTTAGGAACATAGGATTTAAGACAGAAGTGAGCCCCCTGGCTGTTGAGCCCTGCCCTCTACCATCACAAGCAACTCCCTCATAAAATTGCACACAAAATTTGTCCTGATCTCTGTTAAAACTAAGTAAATTGTTTGCTCACAATACTTCTGCAAATACCTCATCCCTCTGATAGTTAGAAACTTTCCTCTAATTTCAAGCCTGAATTTGTTCATGTCCAGGTTTACATCCATTTCTTCTTGTGCTAACGTTGTCCTTTAGCTTAAATAGTTTTTCACCATCACTGGTATTTACACCCCCCGCCCCCAAATGTATTTATACACAGCAATCATATCCCATCTGAGCCTTCTTTTTTTAAGACTAAACAAGGCAAACTCTTCCAGTCTTCTCTAATAAGATAGATTCCTCTGATCTTCCTAATAGCTTTTCTCTGCACCTGTTCCAGTTAAAATTCATCTTTCTTGAAAATGGGTGACCAGATTTGTCCACAGTAGTCCAAATGAGGATTTACCAGTACTTTGTACATTATCATTGTACTTTATTCCTACTGGAAATGCCTTGCTGTATACATTCTAGGATCACATTTGGCATATTCACATTTGCCATTGGTGGTTCATCATCATCCTGTGATCAACCCACACTCCAGACCTTTCTCCTCCTCTTTTGCTTCCAACTGATGTGAGCCCCCAGCTTGTAGCAGAAATTCTTATTACTAGACTCTAAGTGCATGACTTTGCACTTTGTGCTATTGAATTTCAACCCATTTATGTGACTCCAGTCTTCAAGGTCATCGCATCTTCCTGTATAATGTTCTTATCCTCCTCTGTATTGATGATGCCTCCTAGCTTGGTATCATCAGGAAATTTCATTAGCACACTCCTACTTTTTATGCCAAGGTCATTAATCAAAATATTGAATAAGATTAGTTGCAAGATGGAGCCTTGAGGAAGTTCACTAGTAACCTCTCTCCAATCCAATACACCTTTCAGCACAATCCATTGCCTTTTCCCCTTTAACCAATTCCTTATCCACCTTACAATACTTGTACTAATCCCCATCTTCCTTAATTTAACTAATAATTTCCCATGTGGCACTGTCAAATGCTTTACTGTAGTCCAAGTATATTAGATCTACCACATTTTTCTTATCAAAAAAATCAGTTCTTTTCTCAAAGAAGGAACTCAACTTAATGTATTTATTCTTGCTATACCCCTGTGAGGTAGGGAAATTCTATTATCCCCATTCTACAGATAGGGAATTGAGACACAGAGAGACTGGCCCGAGGTCACACAGTAAGTCTGCACCATGTGAACCCAAGTCTCCCAAGACCTAAGCTAGCAGACTAAGCACTGGACAATCGTTCCTCTATGCAATCTTAATTTTGCCTCTTGGGATACAGTCTTTAGCTACATGATCACATATCATCCCGTCTGTGCACTGAATGAGGCAGGGGCCATGTGAAAACATATAGTATGTGCTTATGTAATTAAAGATAGTGTCATAATGCATACACACAAGGGGGAGGAATTAAGGTTGCACAGGCAACTTTAGTTCTGGCATTTCCTAACTCTTGAGTGCTTCACTTTTGCAATCTGTATATTCCTTTTAACCGTGTGTGTGTGTGTGTGTGTGTATTTTCTGATGGATCTCAGTTTTTGATAAAGATCTGATACGGAGTAGGAATCCTTTTTCTTCACAGGCCACACTACAGAGTAAACTATGTGGGCTCTCATGCACCCCTCCCTCCTTCACAAGGAGTGGATCTTCTTGCGCTGCCCCCCTCCCACTCACCTATGCTCTGCTTCCTCCTCCTGTCTCTCTTCACTGTTATGCAGGGGGGGGTCTCTGCATTGCTCAGCTCTGTGCCATAATACAGAGTGTGCATCTCCGGTATGACTGTCACACAACATTAGGGTTACCATATTTCAGCAAGCAAAAAAGAGGACGGGAGGAGCCCCGCCCTAGCCCCGCCCCTGCCCCTCCCACTTCCCGCCCCCCCAGAACCCCCAACCCTCCCCCCATTCCTTGTCCCCTGACTGCCCCCTCCTGGGACCCCTGCCCCTAACTGCCCCCCAGGACTCCACTCCCTATCTAAGCCTCCCTGCCTCTTGTCCCCTGACTGCCCCAACCCTTATCCACACCCCCACCCCCAGACAGACCCCTGGGACTCCCACGCCCCATCCAACCACTCCCCACCCCCTGACAGCCCCCCCCCCAGAACTCCCAACCCATCTAAACCCCTCTGCTCCCTGTCCCCTGACTGCTCCGATCCCTCTCCGCACTCCTGCCCCCTGACAGCCCCCCCCAGAACTCCCAACCCATCTAAACCCCTCTGCTCCCTGTCCCCTGACTGCTCCGATCCCTCTCCGCACTCCTGCCCCCTGACAGCCCCCCCCAGAACTCCCAGCCCCCTACCCCCCCGCTCCTTGTCCCCTGACTGCCCCCTCCTGGGACCCCTGCTCCTAACTGCCCTCCAGAACCCCACCCCCTATTTATGTACAGGCGTGACTACCTGCCCTTTCCTGGTTACTATACGCGGCCAGTCCGCATCCACATCCAGTAGTTAAAATAAATAAATAAATAAACTAATGATTTAAATTGGAATTTCATCCATTAATAAGTATTTATTATATAGTTAAAACCATTCTATTGAAGGGCAGATATTAAATAACACTAAATATGTTAATGTTCAAAACAATATTAAAAATTTGAAAATTTAGAGCATGGAAACCAAAATAGCTAAAATTTAGTTTTGGCAAGATACACGGAATGGAAACTCCGGGATCTTTATCTGTCACTGAATATAGCCATCATACCAATAGTGGAATATAAAACAAGTCTACATATACTCTCCTTAAAATTTTTACTTCTGTCCATTCCCAATAATTGTAACAAATCATTATTACCTTCACTCCACTTGCCACGTGCCCCAAGCACAAAACCAAAGAAGTGGATATTTTTACCTCCCGTTAAGTTTTTAATTTCTTCCTCTAACTCAAGATAATAAGCCACCTTCTCACTGTGGGCTTGTTCCAAACTTCCGGCATTATCCTCCCATCGCACTGTAACATCAACCACCACTGCTGTATCTCCTTTTATAAATATAATATCCGGCTTTCTTAACTCACCCTTACTATTTCTCAAATGGGGCTCTATCATTGCCTTCCACCCTAATTTACCAACCTTATCCACAACTGCAGACACTACTCTATTATGCCTTTTTATCCTAGCATTCTTAGTCTTATAACATTGTCCTGAGATATGGGGAACAGTCTCCCGCACTTTACCGCACCATCTACAAAGAGCATTCACACCTCCTCTTCCTCTTGCTAATGTCTCCCTAGTAGGATAAATATTTGCCCTAAGCTGCAATGCTGCGATATACGCTGACGATTTAACTTTACTAGAGTTTCTAAAAATCGAATTACTAATTAAATCATTTTTAAAATATTTTATCCCTATTCCCTGACATCTCAGTTCCGACCATCTTAAAAATTCCTCTTCCCTCCATTTCTTGGGATGAGATGTTACTGCACTAAATGACAATATTTTATCCACAAGATTTTCTCCTGCATATTGATAAGATAGGTCCATCCAATCATCTCTCGAGACAATATGTCTCCTCCATTTACGAATTAACATATTTGGGATTTGCACACTAAACTTAGTGAGAGCTAAACCACCATCCCTACCTCTAGAATAAAATATCCCATCTGTGGTACACTGAGGTAAATGTAAAATCTCTTTAACTATTTTTCTAACTAACACATCAAGATCGTCTAAAAGATTAAAAGGGGGTTCTATTAAAAGAAGATTATAAAATAGCTTCGGTAAGATGTATGTCTGTAAAATTAATATTTTTGGGGCCGGTTTTAATGGGGCCTTAATTAAATTCTCACTCCAATCTTTCAATTTTTCTTTAAGTACCGGTCCCCCTACACCTATCCAGGGATCTATTCTAGCCCCTAAATATTTTTCAAAATCCCCTGGTTGAACATATTCAATCTTCTCTGACCCTATCTGCCAATTATCCTTAGGATTAACTACATAGGTTTTATGTTTAGTTAAAATATGAAAGCCTTTCGTTTTCTTCACATTAACAGAGAGATTAGTATTTTTACAAAACTCCTCTAAGATACCCAAATTTTTGATCATTCCTTTATATGAGCTACTTAAAATTGCCACATCATCGGCAAAAGCCAATGACGTGACACTATTACCCTTAACATAAAAACCACTTCCTTCTACTTCTAATCTAGTTAAAAGGGGATCCATAGCAATATTAAACAAAATTGGGGACAACGGGTCACCCTGCTTGACCCCCCTCCTAATTAAAATAGACTCAGTAGCTTCATCACCCACCCATACCTTAGTTGTGCAATTATCATAAAGGTCCCTAATAATATCTATAAAATGTTCATCTATACCAAATCTTCTCAACCCGGCTATTATATGTCCGTGTCCCACAGAATCAAATGCTTTAGCCCTCTAATATAGCAATATTTTCCTCACACCCAGGGGCGGATATAAACCCTTTTTGTCTACTACATATCTTAACTGTTTCCACCAGTCTTTTTGCTAATATTTTGGTATAGATTCTAATCCAAACTGACCCAATTGTCAATGGTCTCCAAGATGTTAACTTCTTCATTTCCTCCTCATCTTGTGTCTTTGGTATTAAAATCGTTCTATTTTTCTTAAATTCATCTGGTACCTGTCTATTTAGAAACCATATATTAAAAATTTTTGTAAGTATTAAGGAGTCTAAATTAAAAATATCCCACAAATTGCTCACTTTTACTTTATCTGGGCCAGGAGCACTATCTTTTCTTATTTCTGTTAAAGCTATTCTAATCTCATCCACAGAGATCGGACTCATTAATATATCATTATCCGCATTCTCTGTGGATGATGGCCACCCTATCATATTACCATGTCCAATTGTTCCCAAAATATTTACATAGTATTCCTCAATTTCTTTCATAGGGATAGCACACTTAGCCTTATCTGGCTCTCCCATTATAATGCGAGTCAATCTTCTTCTATCCTTATCAAATAATTGTTGATAGAATTTATACTTAGCTTTCTTTGTAGCATATCTCCTAATTGCATTAAATTGCTTCCTTCTCCCCTCCTTTCTAATCTTCCCTTTTCCTTTATTCCTCAACTCTATTTGACTTTCATTTCTAGGGTCCTGTCCCTCTACTAATGAATAACATAATTTTTCCAACATTGCCCATCCGAGAGCTTTTGTTAAATCCTCCTTTAATAATCCTTCAATTTCCCCTAAACTATTTATTATTTCTCTTCCCTCCCTACTTTGTTTTCCCCGTTTACATATTTTCTCCACTAAATCCACTTCTGGATGTCCTTTTAGTGGGAAAATCCTCTCTCTTGGGGGCGGAATTTCTAATATATTTACTCTAATGTCCTCTACCTCAGTCACTTCCTCCCTATCTCCTGTTACCACTAACTTCTTCTTTGCTAATTCTCGTCTTTTATCTGATATTTGTTTATTCGTTTTGGTCCTCATCTCGCTCTCAATACATTTATTTATATTCCTTTTCCCAATATATTTCCTTTCCAACTGTATAAGCTGCGCAACCTCATCTTTAGTCCATATACGAGATCTAGTCGATCCCTCTTTGATCTTACTTTTAGCAGCCATATCTTCTTTTCTTTGCTCATTCCTCACAGCAGGGTGTCTATGTCTACAGTGTTGGCTCAATCCAGATCTAGTATGAAAACCAAGCCCACAGACCGAGCACGTATGGCTCTTCATTGGGGTATCCGCCTTCTTGGGTATGCACTTGGGGTAGTGGCAAGCTATATTATGATATTGAGAAGATTTTCCACATTTACTACATACAACTCGTATGGCTTTACTTTTATGAACCACATTAATGTGTTTGGCCCATTTACCAAATGTTGGTAATATCTGGGGACATATTGGACAATTAAAACTATCAACGGGATACTCTAAATAAAAAACCCCATCCTTCCACGAACTACTTTCTAATATATTTATATTACTACCAATACTGTTAAGATCCTTATTACGATCCCTATTAAAATCAGTACTTGATTCCCTAACATATGGATCATCAAATGTACTTAAATACTTAAAATCTGGATTAAAACTGTCCATAGTTAAATCATTAAAAGTGTCCCTTGTAAAAACCATCGGTAAGATAGATAAAATCTCCTCACCATGATCATCACAAACATTCTCCTCTACCTCCTCTCCATGCTCCACTAGGAGGACTTGATTCTCACTCTCATTCTCATGAGACTTCATTATAGTCCACACCATTTTATCCATTGGTCCAGCGACCCTGATCACCCCCCCGCTCCTTGTCCCCTGACTGCCCCCTCCTGGGACCCCTGCTCCTAACTGCCCTCCAGAACCCCACCCCCTACCTAAGACTCCCTGTTCCTTGTCCCCTAACTGCCCCCTCCTAAGACCCCCCCAACTGCCCCCCAGGACCCTACCCCCTACCTGTACCCTGACTGCCCAAAACTTTCTCCACTCCCCCCAAAAAGCCCCACCCCGTTTCTTGACTGCCCCCTCCAGAACCTCCCTGCCCCTTCTCCTGCTCCCTGGCCCCCTTACCCTGCTGCTCAGAACAGGGTGTTGGGCTCTGTGCGAGCCGAGCCGGACACGTGGCTGCGCTCCCCAGCACAACAAAACCCAGTCCCTGGCCCTGCACAGTGCTGCTGGACCGGGCTGCAGGGGAGAGCTGCCGGCTCAGAATGCAGGGCGGATCCGGCTCCTCTACAGCTGCTCCGGAGTCCAGCCCGGGACTTTCCTGCAGCCCTCCCAGCTGCTCGCTCTGCTCTGCCGGGGGAGGGGGGAAATCCCGGACATTTTGAGTGCTTTACAAATTCCCCCCGGACGCTATTTTTAGAACAAAAAGGAGGACATGTCCGGGTAAATCCGGACGAATGGTAACCCTACACAACATACCCTCACACATCCCCCCGTTTGCTCAGTGGAATGACACGGTACCACCATGCAGGAAACAGGCTGGATTAGATGTTTAGCAGCTTATAGCTGCTGAGTTAACTAGAAAAATTATTTCAATTACAATAAAGGTTTTATTACTGTGTGATCATGTGTTATGCTCTTGCTATGGGGCAGGAAGAACTGATCACAATGAGGCCATTACAAAATGTCTGATTTTAAGGCCACAGTTGCACTTCACTGAATACAATGCCCTTCTTTATAATTTAATGCAATGTGATTATGATGCTAACTAAATGCTGGGAATAGCTAATAAGGAACTATGAAATGCTTATGTTTTTATCGATTACTAACTGTTCTGGTTTGTGATGAACTTTTACATTTACCATTGTTTGAATCATGAGATCTAACTGAAATATCTTTTGTTGAAGAGATTAAAAGAAAATGCCCACCTCCACCTCAGCTACCGGGTGCCATCAAGATCACAGAGATACGAAACTATGAGAGTGGTGAAAAAATAGCTTTTACATGCCTAAAACATTTTGAACTTCAAGGCGTGAAAGAAATAATGTGTGAAAATGGGAAGTGGCAATCACCACCACGCTGTGTTGGTCAGTATGGGATTTTATTGATATTTCTTTAATTGGATCAGTCAAGGGAAATGTACAAACTATATCAGCAACAGGACAACTGCCATATCACTGTTGGACCTTGACACATTGTGGTAGTTAATGTTCACGTATTTTGGTAAGAAGTTATTACAAGGAAAACAAAAATACATAAGAAATAAAGTGTTGAAAAATAAAATGAACAAAATAATCAGACCAATAATATTGGACTATTGGGATAAAGGATTTGACTCATATTCAGTATATTAATAATGGATTAAAATGAGCGAAAGTCTGAAAAATAAATATAGCAAAGTCAAAAGGAACAATTTGAAATTAGTGCCTAATCATGTTTTCTCCTAACACTAAAAATACTAAGGAAAAAGATTTTCAGAAATGGGACTCTCAATATGTATTTCATAAAATTATGTGCTGTGAAAGAATATATATATATATATATATATAAATGTTAGTATGTTTTGTGTATGTGGATGCACAATATTTATAACAAAAAATGTTAAAAAAACATTAAGGTTGTAAAATCTAGCATTCAAAAATTAGGAAAAGCCAGAGTTAAGACTGGCTGTACAACCTTAATTTAACCCCCTTGTCTGTATTCATTATGATCCTTTTTAATGGCATGATTACACACTATTTTTTCCACAGGACCCCTGCCGCACCCAATGCAAAGGATAGATGCTCACTTAATGAGCCAATACTTTGTTTCATCCTCATTATTCAATATATGGCCATAGAGCTTATTTACTGAACACTATTCAAACCCTGCTCTGAATACATGATTTTTGGTTACCTGCTGGGGCTTTTTTTATATCAGCTGAGTGCTTTGCAAATATTAATTAATTTTCATAACACCCCTCTGAAGTGTTTGTGTATATGTGAGTGTATGTATACCAGGAATTATGATGTCATTAGTGACTATATAATTAAGTCTGTGCATTGATATTTGCAATTAAAACAGGTTTAAAATTCCTGTTTCACAATTTAATGATTTAATTTAACCACAAAATTTAACACAATGATTTTTCAGAGGAAAATTGATTTTCCGTGTTTTTTTGGCAGGGGTGGAGGAATATTTACTAACTTTTAGAGAGGGAACATTTATACAATTTAGTCTTTCTTTCAAAATTGTCCAGGAGATTCTATGCATCTGTTCAGGTCCCAGTAGCTAAAGGCCCAGAGTCCCTGCAAAATTCAAACCACACGTACAATCTCATAACATTAGACATATGTCTGTTTTCAGGTTTTTTTGGCTTAAATACAAAAAGTTATTCCCTTATTCCTCTCAAGTTTAGGGAATTTTGTGAGCTGGGAGGAAATGAGAAAACTGTCCAGACCAAACAGCTAATGCCATTCTCCAGCACAGCCTTCCTGAGCTCATAGCCTTCCTGCTCCGTTCAGAAACTCTTTTGAGATTTCTTTTTCTTTTGAAAGTTTGAATATTTTGAAGACACATGGGCCTCCCAGCTCTTTATTTTCCTCCTGTTCTTTTTTTTCTATGGCCTGGTCTATATTGGGGGCTGGGGGGGAGGGATCGATCTAAGTTACGCAACTTCAGCTACGTGAATAACGTAGCTGAAGTCGACGTACTTAGATCTACTCACCACGGTGTCTTCACTACGGTGAGTCGACTGCTGCTGATCCCCCGTCGACTCTCCCTGTGCCTCTCACAGCACTGGAGTACAGGAGTCGATGGGAGAGTGCTCGGGGATTGATTTATCGTGTCTAGATTAGACACGATAAATCGACCCCCAAGGGATCGATCGCTGCCCGCCAATCCAGCGGGTAGTATAAACATACCCTATGTATCTTAGGGATAAGTGGTATTTTTCCTGGTATCTGGCAGAAATTGAAAATTATTTCTAAAAAGATTTTAACTGGCCAAAAATTTTACTCCATTCAAGTTGATGTAGAAAGCCAAACAGATGTGGGTTTCAGATAGCATTACATTAGCGTCAAAACCAGGGCTTCTAGTGCAAGTTGATATGTTCATGTGTCAGTTTATAATTCATTGTGTGTTCCATAGAAGCAATGAACACACTCTCCTTTAGAACTAGAATTATAACAGATCCCATTCATTATCCCACCCATTTTCTGTCAGTGAATCAGATTCAGATTCTGAGTATAATCCAACTAATCTTACTATATAATTCAGTTTGGGTAAGGATCTTCTGACTATATTCTTTAAAGCAGAGAAATTTAAAGAATAAAAAATGGAACTAGCTACTGCAAAATATTATATTGCCACCATTTTCCATTTGTGCTAGCCCATTCAGATTTGTACTTCAGGATCAGATATGATCCCAGCATAACTCTATGGGAGAAATTTGATTTTCCTGATTCCCCATCCTATTCTTAATCAAACTGAATTATGAATGGATTTAAGTGTATCTGTGTTGTTAAATCCAATATAACTATCTAAATCCAATGTAAAGTGTTAATTCAGCCATACATGGCAAGCTAAACATAATTCACTGACACCAAACAAGTGCACACAGAATGACATGACTGAAATCTCTCATTCATCTTGAGTAACATTAGGAATAAAAGGTCTTTTGGTTCCCCACCTGATTCAGCAGGGCTCAGGAGAGATCTAGGGTTTTGATCCTCTGCATGCAGAAGGTGCATCTACACTACAATGTTTTATAGCTCTCTCCAGGATCAGTGCAGTTCCAGTAATGCTGTAAGCCCTGATGTAGATTGGGCTCTGGTATTTTTAGCATCAAATCATGAAACCCTACCATGCACTCATGCAGTTACCTTTGTGCTGGAAAATGAGTATAAAAATTTTAGTGTAGATGAAGCACTAGAGACTTCCTTTCAATTCTGAACACCTGCAACAAGATGACATGATACCATATATACTGCTCTGCTTGTAATGAATGAATCATGTTTTATAGTCTATAGGCATTTAATGCACCCCTTCAGCATGAGCTGGGATCCAACTATTATTTGGGATTTGAGGCAATGGGAAATCATGTTCTGGGATGGTTTATTCTGTAATATTCTCAGCCTTAAAAATCCCCACAACTGATTTTCACTTCAGTTCACTGTTCCTTTTTCTTTCAGTTTTAGATTATATGTTCATATGCCATAATAATTTGATTTTATTTTTTTCCAAACAGAAGAAAAAGCATGTTTGCAACCACCTTCCATAGAAAATGGTGAGATTCGCAGTTTAGAAAATCAGAACTTAAGACAGAAGCAATCAGGACCAGTGACTTATCGGAATGGTGCTGTGTTAACATACAGTTGTAACCCTGGCTTCATGTTACATGGAACACCTGAGATAATTTGTGAGACTGGAAAATGGACTTCAGCTCCTACATGTGTTGGTAATTACATTGTGTAGAATTTTCAAAAGCAGTTCATTTAGTGGAGAAGGCAACAGGTTTCAACTGGAGGCTAAATTATAGGAAAGAATGATTCTGTATATTTGTTCAGAGTTGTGTGAAATCTTAGGCCTGGTCTACACTGGGGGGGAGGGGATCGATCTAAGTTATGCAACTTCAGCTTTGTGAATAACGTAGCTGAAGTCGACGTACCTAGATCGACTTACTGTGGTGTCTTCACGGCAGTGAGTCAACTGCTGCTGCTCCCCCATCGACGCCGCCTGCCCCTCTCGCGGCGGTGGAGTACAGGAGTCGACGGGAAAGTGTCTAGGCCAGACACGATAAATCGATCCCCGCTGGATCGATCGCTGCCTGCCGATCCGGCAGGTAGTGTAGACATACCCTTAGTTTTCTGGCTGAGTGTTTTGTTTGAAGGCTTCGAGATTTTTGATGGGTTGTTGTTTTTTAATTTGTTTGGTTGGTTGGCTGGTTTTTGCTTATTTGTTTTTTGAGTAGTTTTAGTTTTTAAAAGCTGCCAACTAGGACTCAGGAGTTCTGGATTCAGTTCCTGGCTCTAACGCACAAACTGCCTTTATAGTCTTAGGCATGTCTTTTTACTCTGTGTCTCAGCTTCCCATCTGTAAAATGAGGATAATATTATCCCTACTTTACAGTCGGGTTGTGAGGATAAATCCATTAATGGTTGTGAGGCACTTAGATATTATAGTGATGAGGGTCATTTCAATACCTACATGGATAGATGTATTTTCATCAAAGTTTTATAGAAGGAAGCAGACACACAACCCGCATGAGATGTCCAGAAGAAGAGAAGCAACTGCAATTACTGGTCTCACCCAGAGGCAGAAACTAAACTTCATCAGCAACTGAACTCCCAGTGTATTTAGGGCTGGTTCAATTTTCTGACAGATTTTTAACACTGCTCATGTTGTAAGTTTCATTGCCACCTACATCTTATTGTATGTTTGTAGGTTCTGATTGCAACCTTTATTTAAAATTAGGTGTCATACATAAAGAGTTACAAAGGGCTTAACTAAAAAAAGGTGACTTGTGGGAGGGTTATACTCATTTTAATCTTGTATGTGTGTCTTTTCAGAAATGCCATGCATGGGTGTTCCAGAGGTTTTCAATGCTGTGACTGGAAGTAGAGTGAAAGATAGTTATGCGCCTGGTGAAACAGTACGTTATCAATGCAATCCTGGTTTTAACATCAATGGATCACCAGCTGTTACGTGTAGAGCAGGGAAGTGGTCCAAACAACCTATATGTGAAGGTACAGTGAGTGGCTTGATCTAACTTCAATAACTTAGTTACTTCTTTCTTACAATATTATTATTATGGGCACTCAGAGACCACCTAGATGGGTCAGACAGATAGAATAAATAGATTACAGAATGCTGATGCAGAAACAAGAAGTAGCCAACTCATGCACTGATAATTTCAAATACAGAAGGGATTGTGGAGGAATCAGTGTTTACCAAAAGGAGGGGGAAACAGTTGGTAGGACAATAAATCTTGTTTGCAAGCTTCTAAGAATAATATTTTAAAATAAACTTAAAAAAAATAAAAGGGGTGCTCACCCTCTGCCCTTTTAGCATATTACAATTCATAGGATGTACTTGTCATTACACAGAGCTCAGTTCAGCAGTCCTTTCTCTCCTTTAAGTCAATGGGTGTTTTGTCTGGAAATCAGAACCATCCTCGGGTCAGCTCTGGATCCTGTTACTCAAACAGTCAGGACTTCAAAGACATTGTTGATGGAGAAACATTGTTATGGCATCAAGAGCCACATTGTCAGCTCTGGCTGTGTCAGTTCTGAAGATGGTGGCCAGGGAGAAGAGAGCCACCGCTAGCAGTGTCGATCCTGTAGGTCAGAGTTGTCAGAGCTGTCTGATTCTGACAGGGCCTCTATGGCTCTAGCTCTGAAACCAAGGTCAGTTCTGATTTCAGCTTCAAGGATTAAGTGGGTGGAGCTGAATATTTCACCAGATCCTCTGCCATCCAGCTCTTCAGCTCTGGCTTCAAACTTTGCTCCAATTCCAAGTCAATATTTGGATCCAAAGAGGACTTTTACTTTAGTGACCGATGTACAACCATTCAATTATGAATGTTCCTCAGATCTGAGGGAGAAACAGAGGGTCTCGAGGAAGGCAGTCTTCACCAGTTCTGAGGTCTGTGTCATCTTCACCTGAAAAAAGAAGGGCAGATGAGATTATTAGTTTGTCTCTTGATCTATCTATACCTCCTCCTCTTCCTAAGACTTCTACATGGTAACCACAAAGACCTTTCTCTCCATTTATTTCTCTCCACACTTCAGATCCATTGCTGTCTCAGGTGCACTCCATAACACATCCGAAGTCAGATCTGTTTTTGTAGGAAGATAGAGGAAGAATTAAGAGACCCGCTTCCTCCCAGTTTGTGCCTCCTTTTGCTCCTCCTCCTGCTGGCATGTTCCTGAACCCCACTTGCTGGGAAGACTGTCAGCCCTGGGCTCCATGGTCTTGAGTGCTGCTGCAGGAATTTTTCAGTTGTCGTCCATGTGGATCTAGATATGATGATTTATCTATAAAGGATCTGACTGTGGAGAAATCCCTGGATCTAATTACAATGGAGCTGTCTGCATCTCAGGAAGTGGTACCTGATTCTCTGAAGGAGATGAGGAGATAGCTCCTCTTTCTGCTTCATGCTAAAACAGACTACACTCCTGATTTGCTACCAAATGAGCATGCGGGTGAGACTTCTGCCCCTTTCTCTTTTGATGATACTGCAGTTTCATGACCTGGTGGATTGCATGGAGTCCATGTTGAACTTACCTTCTGTAGCTATAGAAGAAACCTCCCATCTAGTGTTCGGGGGAAGCTCTTGGGGCTACCTCCAAGAGTAGAATGTCGTGACTAATTCTTAATGTTCTGTTGCAGCCTGCTAAGATTGTTTGTTCCACTTCTGACTTTTGCCAGCCTATTTCCAAGAAGGCAGGAAAATTATATCAGATAAACCAATCTGAGGCATTTTCAGATTTTCACACACATCCTGTACCTATTTCACTGGTGGTGGCTACTGCCAGTAGCAGGCTAAGATCTGGAAATGCATATTTCACTCCTGCTGATAGAAAGGGGGAATAATACTGAATCCTTAGGGAGAAAGGTATTGTCTTCTTCCTTTCTTAGTATTAGGATGGCAAATTATCAAGCAGTTATGACCTGCTATCAATTCCACTTATGGGAAAAGATAGCATTGTTTGTTCAGGATCTGCCAGACAAACAGAATTTGGTAAATGCAATCTTAATGGAGGGTCAGAATGTAACAACGCACACTCAGGGCATTCTTTAATGCTTCAGACATTTCTGCCAGAGCACTGGCTTCTGAAGTTACTCTGAGGACACATGCTTGAGTTTGCTTCTCTGCTCTGGCTCTGGATACTAGAATGAAGGTGGAAGACCTCCCCTTCAAAGGGGATGGTCCTTTAAGTAAAAACACTGATTAGTTGCTAGGAATGCTGAGGGAGACAAGAGTGAGAGCCTACTTTTTGGGCTTGATTTCGTCTCTTAAGAGGAGATCTTCTACACCTTCTTTCCATAATAAGAGATGATATTATCCACAGTCGTCTTTGGCTTATTTCTCCTCAAATCAAACATGTCAGCAACAGCAGGCAACATTTTTCCAGAGGTAACACAAGAAGTGGTCTTTCAAATTCAGGCCCTAAATCAAAACAATCTGCTCCCTCCCTGTCATCTTCATTTAACACCAGGCTTCAGTTTTGATGTGAGGATCAAGAATCTAAAACCAAACTGCAAGGACCCATCCCTTCCCCTAATGGAGACAGGCTCACCCATTTTATCAGCAAATGAAGACTTATTACATCAGACAAATGAGTCCTACAAATTATAGAGAAGGGCTATGCCATTCAGTTAGGGGGAATTGGAAGGGTTAGTTTCTCTATTACCCCTTTCCAGGGAACCTTCTCACAAGGTTATGCTACTTCCAGAAGGGCAGAAATTGCTTCTAAAAGTGCTGTCAATGAGGTATGTGAAGAGCTGAGGGGGGCAGTGTTTTTTTTCAAGATACTTGCAGGTGCAGAAAAAATACTGGGAGGTTTCATCCAATGTTAGATTTAAGAATTCTCAACAAATACATTTGGATGTTTTAGTTCCATATGTTAACTTTGGCCTCCATAATCGTTTCACTTTCAGCTATGCATTGGTTTGTGACTCTCGATTTTAAAGGACACATTTTCATATTTCTATCTCACACAGTCATTAAAAATACGTTCATTTCTTGGTTGTGGAATGCCATTTCCCATACAAGGTGCTCCTATTTGGCGAGTCCACAGCACCAAGAGTATTTATCAAATGCCTCTCTGTGGTAGCATCTCATTTGAGAAAACCGTGTATTTTTGTTTACATATTGGAATGATTGGCTGTTGAAGGCTGTTGTTCATGAGGATCAGTTAAGCTACATTGCTTATACATTAACCACTATCTTTTCAGAGGTGCGGTTACATTTGAATGTCAAAAATTCAAATCTCTACCCAACTCACATAATTTTATTCATGGGCTTCTTAGTGCACACAGCAGCAGGGAAAACCACCTTACCGGAGAACAGATGTTTTAAAACAGTGCCATATGTCTATGTCAAACATTCAACTGTGTCAGACTCAGAAATTTTCTTCCTGGTTCCCATGGTGGTGACTACTCCATTTGTGCATCTCAAAATGAGACCAGTGCAGCATTGGATGTCTCAGGTCTACAGCCCAAATCTGTACCATGTTCCAACACTAGTCAGCATGCTCCAGGCATTCTGCTGATGTGGTGGTCAGTCAAAGCAATTGTCCTCCAAGGCGTCCAGTTCAATCCCTCTTCACCATCAGTCAGGGGAACTTTGGATGTATCAAATAATGGGGGTGGGAGATTGCAGATGAGTCAGTTTACATTTTTAGGTCATTGGGCTTCTTCCAGTGCTGTCCCTGTGGGTGTTCCACTTTAGGTGTTTGTGCGCCCCTGCGCTCGTAGTCAGAGACTTTTAGTAGCAGTGCCCGGTTGGGTCGCACATGCGTGGTCCCTGCCTCTCGCTACTGCAGGAAGTTAACCGACGCTGTGTGACTAACCCCTACTCAGTTCCTTCTCTACCGCCCTTGGCTAGGAGTCGGAGCAATCAGCAGCACCTTGCTATTTTGTAGTTAATTAGTTACAGTCAGTTACTTAGTTTCCTTATTAGCAGCTACTTAGCTTGTTTCCCTTTCCTTTTCTCCTTGGTTAAAAAAAAAAAACTCACGACCAGCAACTTCAGAAAAACAGCCGTTTTGAGGGCAAAAGCCCCCGCACGCCCTCTATGGGAATGCCGGGTTTCCCGTGCTCTCAGCGCCTTGCCTCCAGGCTCGGAGTGCCTGTCCCTGACAGCCACGCTCGGTTTGTTTGCTGCCTGTGTGTTAGTGCCTCCAAGGTAGGCACTAACAAAGTGTTGCATTGCCTCAGGCTCACAGAAAGGCAGGGAGTGGAGAGGTCTCTCCGACCTGCGTCGGGGTATGAGGCTTGGAACCCCCTCTCCCCCCCCCACACACACACACACACTTCGCCAGCCACGGCTTTAGACAGGAATGCTTTCTCCAACCCCACATCGGAGTGCCCCGGTTGGCATCACTCGAGGAAGTACCTGGGTCCCCACTGCAGAAATCAGAGGGGAAAAAAAAACACAGCCGTCCCACGGATAATAATAGCACCAGCTGTGCTGTCAGCGCTGGGAACTCGGGTGGCTGAGAATTCTGGCACCGCTGCAGAGAGAGACTTTGGGGAACGGCTCTGGCACAGGCACTGAGGGGAGTAGGGTGACCACATGTCCTGATTTTATAGGGACAGTCTCGATTTTTGAGTCTTTTTCTTATATAGGCTCCTTTTCCAAAATGATTTTCTGAATTTCACACCAGTCAGACATTAATTTCCTGACATTTTTTTCAAGGCCACATGCTAAGAAGGGGAAATCTGTTTTATGTACTTTGGATTCAAGAAAGCTCTTGTAGATTATTTAAATAGAACTAAAAGGACGCTATGATCTCATTCCACCAGAGCTGTGGTAGTGTCTTTTGCTTGCCTTAAGCAAGTCCCTGTTGTTGTAATTTACCTTATGCTCTCAATTTGGCCTCTAGGGCTGATGCTAGATTTGGTGCTTCTATCTGTATTCAGGTAGAACTCTTCATTCCTATTCAAGTGCCCTCCTCCAGGTTATTTTCAGCACTACTTTTCAAACTGGCTGTAAGTGGAAATACGAAGAGCAACTGGAAGAAGAAACCAAGGTTACTTACTTGTAAAACAGAGTTCTTTGAAATGGTTCTTTGAAATATTCCCACTTCCCACCCACTTTCTGCTCCTTCTTTTTTTCTGTATCTCTGGGTTGGCAGTGAAAGGAACTGATGTGATGTGAACCTTTTCTATACTGGCATTAGAAAAAGTTCAGAAAAGGGCAACTAAAATGATTAGGGGTTTGGAACGGGTCCCATATGAGGAGAGATTAAAGAGGCCTAGGACCCTTCAGCTTGGAAAAAAGGAGACTAAGGGGGGATATGATAGAGGTATATAAAATCATGAGTGATGTGGAGAAAATGGATAAGGAAAAGTTATTTACTTATTCCCATAATACAAGAACTAGGGGTCACCAAATGAAATTAATAGGCAGCAGATTTAAAACAAATAAAAGGAAGTTCTTCTTCACGCAGCGCACAGTCAACTTGTGGAACTCCTTACCTGAGGAGGTTGTGAAGGCTAGGACTAGAACAGCGTTTAAAAGAGAACTGGATAAATTCATGGTGGTGAAGTCCATTAATGGCTATTAGCCAGGATGGATAAGGAATGGTGTCCCTAGCCTCTGTTTGTCAGAGGGTAGAGATGGATGGCAGGAGAGAGATCACTTGATCATTGCCTGTTAGGTTCACTCCCTCTGGGGCAGCTGGCATTGGCCACTGTCAGTAGACAGGATACTGGGCTGGATGGACCTTTGGTCTGACCCGGTACGGCCGTGCTTATGTTCTTATGTGATAGAAGCTGCCATGACCCCCTTATTGAGCCTCACCATCAGAATGTTCAGAGACTTAGAGAGAGGGGATAGAAGGACTGTTCACAAGTGCTTTAACAGACGCTACTTGGAGAAGGTTCTACCATTAAGCACTATTAGGCACCAAAGTACGCCATATGTGCGAATATTCAGCGCCATCTCAAAAAACTCCAATTACAAGCAAGTAACCTTCATTTATGTAAGTGCACTTTTTTAATAGGACATTACATATTTCATGAAAATATGATACTGCATTAATAGTGTTTGTCTACTAATACATTTATTTGTGTCTCTCCCCTTTCAGATGTAACATGTGGAGCTCCACCTGCAGTTACCAATGCTGATACTGAAAAAAATGGAAAGAGAAGGTACCTGCCTGGTGTTAGGGTGCAGTATAAATGTCGTGAAGGTTTTGAAAGTATGGGATTGAACTATGTAACCTGTCAAGGCAGAGTATGGTCACAACCACCGATTTGCAAAGGTAGGAGTTTGTATTTAATTAAAACAAGTAAAATCAGGTGTATGTTGGTGAGCTGGGAATATAGAATCATAGAAATGTAGAGCTGGAAGTGAACTTGAGAAGTCATCTAGTCCATCCCCCTGCATTGAGGCAGGATTAAGTATACCTAGCTAACCCCTGACAGGTAACCTCTTCTTAAAACCTCCAGTGATGACACTGGCCACAGGATCATGTACTAACCCTCTGCAATGTCTCCTTATATCAGAACCATTAGCGGGACACCTGTTTGAGCTGTGTTGTAAGGGGCCAGAAGGACAACAGTGCAGAGACAAGTGGTTCCTTCAAAGTCACCCCTTTCCTCTGGCCAATCACCTGAGAGCAAAAAATTTGGGGTCCTGAAGTCCTACTACCTTTGTATGGAGGGAAAACAAGAAAAGTTATAGCGGAAGCTTACATGGCTTTGCCCTCATTTTTTTTCTGGAGAAGAACCTTGCAGAGACTAGTTGGTATAGCCATCTCATCCACAGAGCATGAAATCCATGAAGAGTTTCTGTGGGTTAGAGTGGAAAAGCACAGTATGTTGTGGACAGAGCTGGCCAGAGATTTTCCAATAGAATGAAGATTGATTTGTCAAACCTGAAACGTTTTGTAGAAACTTGATGATGTTGACAAATCCCCACCATTGTTTGACCTTTATTTTCATTCCATGCATCTTAACCCAAATCAATTCACCAGAGGATTGCCCTATTGTCACCTTCCTGTAATTTAAAGTGTTCTTTTAAACAGGACTGCTTAAAAATTACAGGATTTGAATAGTATTTGTACACAACTAATGGAATACCATAAGTGATTTAGTTAACCTACGGGTCCTTCATGGGAAAGTGTAAGTAAGTGTTCCTGTATCTCTTTTCAGATATGAGATGTGCAGCTCCGCAAGAGATTTCTGATGGTAAAATTCAAGGTCCTAAAAAGCGAAGGTATTTGCCTGGCGATAGGGTGCAATATCGATGTAGGCAAGGCCTGAGCCTTATTGGGTCTGTGACGGTAACATGTAAGGAAGGGAAGTGGTCCCAATTACCATTATGCAGAGGTACTTTAATTTTCTATCTCTAAAATAGCCTAGTACTGAGGATATTGTTGGAATCAAAATTTCACTCTCACTCAGAAGTCTTTGCTTCCCAGTATTTCTTCTTTTAATGTACCAATTTAACATCACCTGCAAGCCAGAAAGCAAATCTGTTTCTAGTCTGTGATCTGTGGCAATGGTAACATAGAGACTTAATGAGAAGAACATTGTCACTTTGGGCCAAACCCTGAGCTCCTTATTCAAGCAAACCCTTGTGGGATTTCAATTGGAGTTTGGCCTGAGCAAATTCTGAGTGAAGGCTGAAGGCCAAATTTTGCCACCACCACTCATAATGAATAGTTAACATTGACTTTGATGTACCTAGTCTGATATTAGGACTTCAGGATTAGACCCACAAAATAATGTGAATAAGAATGCATGATGGTGCTCTACGACTTCCAGATGAGCTAGATAATACACAAGAGACAATTGGTGAAATGCCCACTCCACTGAAGTCAGTGGAAGAAACTTCCTTTTACTTTAATAGGACCAAGATTTCACCATGATTCTTTAAGCTTCTGGAAAAAAAGTAATGTCACTCTACTGATTCATTTTGTTTGTTTTTTTGACATACTAGGATTTCATTGATTGTCAGGGTGAATAAGAATATTAAAAAACAAACACTACCACTAATAACTAACTAGATACTCACCTGCCACTCTTGTTCATAAGGAATAGTGCCATAACTAGTTCTGTTACTCACACAGCAAAGCGCTACTCAGTGTCAATTAGTAGGGCCCTACCAAATTCATGGCCATGAAAAATGTGTCATGGATGCATGAAATCTGGTGTTTTTTGCTTTTACCCTAAACTATACAGATTTCAAGGGGGAGACTGGGTGTCCTGACCAAAAGGGGAGTTGCAGGGGAGTTGCAAGGTTATTTTAGGGGGATCGCGGTATTGCCAACCTTACTTCTGCACTGCCTTCAGAGCTGGGTGGCTGGAGAGTGGTGGCTGTGGTCCGGACGCTCAGCTCTGAAGGCAGCGCCCTGTCAGCAACAGCACAGAAGTAAGGACGGCAATACCATACCATGCCATCCTTACTTCTGCACTGCTGCTGGCAGCGGCTCTATCTTCAGAGTTGGGCTCCCAGCCAGCAGCCACCGTTCTCCCGCTGCCCAGCTCTGAAGGCAGCACCACTGCCAACAGCAGCTCAGAAATAAGGGTAGCAGTACCACAACCCCACCTACCATAACCATGCAACCCCCCACCCCCACCCCACAACTCCTTTTTGGGTCAGGACCCCTACAATTTCAACACCATGAAATTTCTGATTTAAATAGCTGAAATCATGAAATTTATGATTTTTAAAATCCTATGCCAATGAAATTTCCAAAATGGGCCATGAATTTGGTAGGGCCCTATCAGTAAGAGTGGCACAAATCAGGCTCATATTATTACCAAGCAATAACACAGGTTTAGAATAAGAACACTGCAGAGAGAACAGGTGAATTAGTATCAGCTTTCCGTATGGTTGATTGTGGGCCCTATACATATTCCTGTTTCTCTGAATTCTCCCTCTTACAGAGTCTTACTATCTCTCATACCAGAGCCTCTCAGCTTTCCCTGATATTCCTGCCTCACTAAGCATTTCCTAGCACAAGATACAGCAGAGAGCTCGAAACCCAGTAGCATGATAAACAAATTACAAATATAAAAACCTTGAAGCAAAATAAAATATCAGAGTCAATGTATTGTGGTTTATTTTTATTGGTATTTACACACAAAAGCACCTGTCCTAATCTATTATTCATTAAATACACAGTTCAGTCACATCATTAAAATAATGCAACCAGGCCAAAACATATACAAATATAAATAAGTTTCCTATTGGGTCTAACAACCAAAACTACCTGATTCCTCTGAGAGCTTGAGAGACTAGCTGGTATTTGCAGCATGTCCTAAAGGTGAAAGAATGCAGGATATGGCAGGCCACAGAGGGAAACAATTTCCAAAGTCAAGAGCCTCTCACAGAGGGTGTCCTATCAGCAGATGTCTCCCAGTTATACCAAGGAGTTCAGTACCAAGTGTAGGTGCTGCTCCCTGTGGGATGCTACCCACCAGATAAGGGGCAGAGGGGAATAGGGACTTGGCAGAAGAGCTAGCCTACCACAAAAGGGAGCATAAAATTCATTCCCCCTAAACTATAGCGCAGGATGCAACACACCCTGTGCACACCTTGGGACACCAAGATAAACCATTGTGTTGAAGGGAGAAACAGTGGCTGTGGAGCTGTCCCTGGGATGGAGAGCCTCCACTCTGCCCCAAACATGGACCCAGTGCCTTAAAGATTAGTTATTGCTTCTAGAAGGTTGAGTAATATGTAGAAAGCCAATAGCTGTGTGACCCTGTGAGAGTTTTTGGTCTCTTTCTGCCTGCTTTTCATTCGCCATATCTAGGGAAAGTTGACACCGGTTACTAGCAAGAAAAGCTATACCTTCTCTCATCATGTGATCTGACAGATTTCCGTTTTGTCTCCGTTTTGTTTTGTGACCCATCACTTTTATCTTATGTTCTTATGTCCCACTCGTAAGTATAATTTTTTACATGCATTTTTGGTTCTGGCAGCCACTTTGGAAAAAATTAAAGTTTAAAAATTTCTGTTTCACTTATCTTTACTGGAAGCACTAGAGGTAAATGAGTAAATTTAGCTGCTTCTTCGAGTGATGGTTCCTATACATATTCCAAATGTGGACTGTGCATGCATACCATGTGCCGAAGCTGGACATTTTCAGAAGCAGTGTCTGTTGACCCACATGGTCGTCCTAAGTCGCCTTGTGCTCCAGACGAGGGTATAAGAGGCCGTGCAGGGCGATGCACTCTCAGTTCCTTCTTACTGCATGGTCAGAGTCAGAATCCTCTCTTTGCATGCTTGTAATCTCTGGGAGAATGACATTTATACATAGTTAGTTCTGCTTCTTTCTTCTTAATCCTGCAACTAGCCCAGGTGTCTGTGGTGCAATGGGTCAGCACTTTCAGCTGTTACCCAAAAGGATGGTGCTTTAAGCCCACACGGGGACGGTGCTCAGGCTGTGCGCCTCGACCAAGTGCCACCCTTGTCCCCATGGCCACCCTTACCATGGATGCCTCCCTGGTGGCGTGGGGCGCACATTTGAATGGCTGTACCATGCAGAGGAAGTGGAGTCCCAGGGAGGCACACATGCATATCAACATACTAGAGTTGCGCACAGTCTGCCTGGCTTGCCACACGTGCCTGCCTCTGCTCCATGATCAACATGTTCAGATCTTCTTGGACAACACCACCGCATTGGCATACATAAACAGATGGGGTGGCACCAGTGTGCAGAGCAACTGGGAAGCAAAGAAGCCATCTGCCTCTGGAGCTGGTGTATCGCCACAACATCGTACACCACACAATGTACTTTCCATGGGTGCAGAACTCCCTGGTGGATGCACTCAGCCGGACCTGGTACCTCAACCACAAGTGGGAACTCCATGCCCCCATTCTCCACTCCATCTGCCGTGCCTGGGGCTCCCTTCATTAGGACCTCTTTGCCACTCAAGGAAGCCACAAGTTCCCCCTCTACTACTCCATGGGGGCTAGGGGTTGGGACTCCAAAGAAACGCCCTCCTTCTTCCATGGCGCAGCAGCTTCTGGTTCGCGTTCCCCTCTTCCCCCAAGTTTTCTGCAAGATCTGCCGAGACCAAGCCACAGTTATCCTGATAGCCCCATGCTGGCCCCGACTGTTCTGATTTCTCAATCTACTCAGACTGTATGCCTGCCCACCAATCAGCCTTCCTACCCTGTTGGACCTACTCACCTAAGACAACGGTAGGGTTTGCCACCCCAACCTATGCCTGCTGTTACTGATGGCCTGTTTTTTGGATGGGGCTCATGTATAGACAATGCTTGTTCATTGCTCATCCACCGTATACTTACATACAGTAGACAGGAATCCATGAGGGCGTGCTACACAGCGAAGTGGAAGCGCTTCACCTCTGAGCACACAGCCACCACCTCCCCCTCCAGGCCATCTCTGGGCCTGCCATGCTAGACTACCTTCTGGATCTCAAAAACTCGGGGCCTACACTCACCTCAATCTGCATCCACCCCACAGCACTCAGCACCTTTCTCCCTCCAATGGACAAATGGTCCGTGTTTACCCACCCTACCACTGCCCAGTTTCTGAGGAGCCTGACAAACTGCTTCCAACCAGTCCTTACCTCTACCCCAGCCCTGGGACCTTAACCTCGTGCTGTCTGACCCCACCCGCCCTCCCTTCGAACCACTGGCCACATGCTTCCTTGCCCACCTATCCATGAAGGTTATCTTCCTTGTGGCCATCATTTCCGCCCAGTAGATCAGCAAATTGGAGGTCATGAGGGCTGACCCACCATATACAATCTTCTACAAAGTGTCCCTGCGCCTTCACCCTAAGTTCCTCCCAAAAGTCACCACAGAGTTCCATCTCAATCAGTCAATCCATCTCCCAGTCTTCCATCCTAAGCCACACACCACTTCCATGGATAGGATACTGCACTCCCTGGACATCCACAGGGCACTTGCACATTCCACACCTCCCCATGCCTCTTCATGGCCATTGCAGAATGGTCAAGGGGGCAGGCCTTCTCCTTGCAGCACATATCCAAATGGATTTCTAAGTACATTACGGAATGGTATGTGTGCTCCAATGCCATACCACCAGGCAGGATTATGGCCCATTCCACGAGAGCACACAAGACCACCTCCGTCTCCCTGGCAGAAGTCCCCTGGTACAAGATCTGACATGCAGCAACCTGGCGCTCCATCCAGACCTTCACAGTGCACTACACCGCCCTCCACCAGTGGGCAGCCACAGACAGAATTATGGGCTGGGCTGGGCTGTCCTGCAGTAGGCCTCACCTATCGCATCCTTGCATCCACCTCACTGCTGTTCACTTCCAGTGCATGGCACGCATGTGCACCCTCTGTTTGGAATACAAATAGGGACCACATATCTCAAAGAATCTCCAGTTACAGGTGAGTAACCTACTCTTTCTGGTTTTTTCTTCATTTTAAGAAGAAAATATGTTTTTATGTATTTAGTGCTATTTTTAAAAAATCTAATAAATTGTTGTAGAAAATCTTAATGACAGAAGAATTTTAAAAATATAAATGTATTTTTAAAGAAAAATAATTTGAATGCAGTTATTTAATAATTATTTAGAAGTGTACTAATTTACATAAGTCTTAGTAATGGCAGAACAAAGTGTTAACACATATATATGTTCACATGCTTTCTTTCATTTTAGAAAAATATTTTTACATGCAATGAGTGCATTTCTAAATAAAGCCTTAAATTCAGCGGAATAAAGGAGAAGTGTTAATACACATACAGAATTGTGCATTTTTGAGAGAGAAATATTTTCATGCATTTAGTACATTTCATTAAATAATTATTCAAAATGTTAATGGTAGAAAAATAACCTAATGTTTACATAAAATGATGCATTTTTAGAGCAAATGAATTTCAATGCAGTTAGTACATTTCTAAAAGTCATTACATTAGAAATAATCTTAGAAACAGCATAACACAAAAGTGTTAATACATAGGTTACCATGCATTTTCCTCATTTGTAGAGGAAAATATTTTTTAATTCAGTTAGCACATTTCTAAATAAGGTCAATAAGTAATAATACAAAGTATTAATGTCATAGGAATAAAGGAGAATGTATATAGAATTATGCATTTTTAGAAAAAAAATATGCAGTTAGTACAAATCTAAATAAAGTTGATTAAACAATTCCACAAAGGTCACAAAGTATTAGTGATAAGTGTGATTAAATTATTTAGAAATGCACTAACTGCATAAAAAGCATATATGCCTTTACAAGTGCAGCATTCTATACATGTATTAAGACTTCTCTTTTATGCCTGTAACATTAAGACTTTGTATAATTATTTAAAAATACAGTACATGCATAAGAATATTTTCATCTAAAAATGTGTGATTTTATATATACAAACACTTCTTTATTCCTCTGATGTTAAGGCTTTATTAAGAAATATATTAACTGCATATAAAATATTTTTATCTAAAAATAAGAAAATGCATATTATTTATATAAATATACACCTCTACCCCGATATAACGCGACCTGATATAACACGAATTCGGATATAATGCGGTAAAGCAGTGCTCCAGGGGGGCGGGGCTGCGCACTCTGGTGGATCAAAGCAAGTTTGATATAACGCGGTTTCACCTATAACACGGTAAGATTTTTTGGCTCCCAAGGACAGTGTTATATCAAGGCAGAGGTGTATATATAGGAACACTTTAATCTGTCCTTCCTAAGATTTTGTATTAATTGTCATTAATGTATTAACTGTCATTATTTTTCTCTATTCTTGTTATCCTTTCTTTATTCTTCTGTTATTAAAACTTTTTATTCCTATTTACTAGACTTTATTGAGAACTGCACTAAATATATAAGTGTTATCTTATTGCGTGTCTGAGTTGAAGACTCAAGATTGTCAAAATAACAGGCTCAATTGGAATTATTTCATTTAATATTATTAATCAGAGATTAGTACAGCACTATACAGAATAAAGAAATTAATAGCTACATTACCACCCTTTGTTGTCAGACTAAGAGCTGGATATGTCTCTCTCCTGCATCTGGAAAGGATGCACTGTTTTCATTCCCAGAAACATATGTTGTATTGTATATTCTCCCAGAAACATATGTTGTAATGTCCTTTCTATACGTTCTAAGTTTACCTGATTTATGTATGAAAGCATCATTCCTTACAGCTGAAAGGACTAACAATTCTTTAAGATAATATCTTTCAGTGAGTCTTTCTTACCCACAATCATCCTTCCCTATTGATTCCCCAACAGAGAATATCCGTTGTAACAATCATCCCTTATTAGTTTCCCAAGTCTACATATGTAAAATGCTTACATAAGCATATATGTTAAAGAGATGATTTCCAAGAATATCTGGAGTTTTAGAGACATAAAGGTGTCCAAGAGTTTTTTCATTATGCTGTATTTAATAATTCCTGAATAGGGCTACTTATCGGTCAAGGACCAGTGTTCTGGGCCTTAGAATTCAGGCACAGTCTGTGTTAAAGATAAAGATTCTAAAGAATAGTTAATATATAAATTAATCAAATATACAGAAAGAAAGAACTAAAAGGATCAATATTTAGTAACTAGTACTAACATTTGTTAAAATGAGGAAAGGGCAAGAAACATATTTCTTTGTTAATTCTAGTGCATCTAATAAGAATAAATTAAGTAGAAAGGAAAAAGTTTTTTTTTTTAAATGATCACCAGTGTCAGAAATACATATTTCCAAAAATGAAACCTAGGGATGGGACATAAGGCAATAAAAAAAGAGATGGAACATAAAGTGAAAAGTGCCCAGGAAAACCTGTCAACTTATATGATGAGTAGAAGTAAAGCTTTTTTACTACTCATGTTAATTTGTAGCCTTAACATAACGCTGACAGACCATAATCATTGGGCAGGATTGAACCTGGGACCTCTAGAGCATAAGCTGAAAGCCACACAGCTCTTAGCTAAGGCTCAAGCAGACTCATTAATCTCTAAGTGGTCTTGGTGCCACTAGAGCAGGACAGAGCACCACACCAGGAGGTATGTGGGTTACACTAGCATTTTCCAAATTTGTTTACCCCCATCCCACTTCCCTTTCTATGAGAACAGGAGCAGAGAGAGGAAATGGCAGCTGGCATTTAAGAGTAAATTTCAAATGAGGAATTTGGCTTCTCTATGAATTATTTTTAAAATCCACCTGGCCAAGGGACCTTTCCAAAGGGCAAAGCTTATCTATATCCATGATTTCATCAATTATAGGGACATCAGGAGGTTTTCCCGTCCTTGGATTCATTCTTTCCTCACTCCCCTCATTTTTGTACTGTTCACAATTATTTGTCTCTCTAGTTTTTTCTGTGTTTCATATTCCACTCCTTTGGCCTGTGTTATCCCAACTTCTATTTTACCCTCAGTTCTCTCTGCTCTCAATATTCAGATACAGTGGTAAAGTCATAATTCACAATACTCTGAGACAAGTGCTGGGTTCATCAAACACCCTACATGGTAACGAGAGAGTAGGTACTGCACATGGATTTACTTCTTAGTGACAAAAAGCAGGTTGATTGGACCACATGAGCTTTAGTAGGGGAGCAGTTGGGCCAAAGCTTCTCACTTTCCATTTCCCTACTAGTCAGTGTTTAAGGCAGAATGGTGGGATTAGTAGGGCAAAGATGATTGACCCAAAAGATCTCAAATTAATCTACATTCCCTGGTTGAAAAGCCACCTGGAATCAGATCTTAACAAAACTAGAGCAGCTAGTTTGCTATTTTGCCATCAGTTCCATAGTGTTAATTGTTAATAAACAAATATCATGCTGCTTCAACTATAAAGATAAAACTTCTTGTTTTTTGTGTTCAGTTCCAATATCAAGATGATTCTTTTTCACATTTCCCTTGGGGTTTTTACTGCTCTATCAGAGTTGATAGAACTGTTGTGTAATATTTGTGCTTTTACAGCATTTACTGTAAATAACACTGATGAAACTATTCTCTATTTCTATACTTAATTTTAGAGGCTGCTGGAAAATGTGGGTTCCCACCTGCTATTGATTATGGCGACACCATTGCCTTTGCACAGGCAGAATATGACTCCGGTTCAACAGTGAAATACAAATGCCAAAGTTTTTATAAAATGGAGGGATCTGCATTGGTTAGCTGTGAGTCTGGCCACTGGACAGACCCACCAGTTTGCTTAAGTAGGTACAAACATTTATGATATGAAAAAAGGTGATGAGTTATATAACTGTGTTATTTTTCATATTATGTTTCCCATTCTGAAGTCACTTGTACTGGTATAACACCAGATTAATTCCATAAATCTGAATGGCGTTACTCCTGATTTACACCAGAATAAGTGAGGGGGAGACTCACATTCTTTATAGGGACATCTTTTCAAAAGAAAAGATCAGCAAATGGCAAACACCCACGGCATTATAAGTATTTTGAATGCACCCCCAAAATAGTGTCTCAGTTAAAACCTATAAAAACATATTGAAACCATCATTTACTGTAGGTCAACAGATATATTCAAATGTATTTTTAGTCTAAAAGCTTTCAACTACAGCAGATGTTGTCAAATACAATCCAGTAACTTAAGGAAAAGCATGAGGAATATTGGTCACTGCTCTTCAGTACTTGGAGTAGACATGATGCTAGCATGAGCAGCAAGGGATTCCACTTTTTTCTAGGGGAAATCTAACTGGCATAAAATTAATGTAGTTTGCTCTACACCACTTCTCGCCAACCTCCTGAGAGTGAGAGGAGGGGTTGGATGGAGTACATTGCAGTGCAGTGATTTTGAGCTGTGCAGCCACCTCCATGTGGTTCTTAAATTATGGTGAACTAATCAGGTGGGCTGGTGTGTCCTGGACCTGACTTCACAGCTCAGGACCAGCCTGTCATGTCCCTTTTCTCTTCTGCCATGTCACCTACACAAAGGGGTGGGGGAGGACAATAGGAAGCCTGATCTGCCAGCTTTATGTTAGCAGAGAGTATCCTTCCACAAGGAGAATATTCTGTTGGCCAGCTATGGCTAAGTTCTCGCCCATTTACATCAACTAAGAGACACAAAGGGGCCAGATTGTAAAATAGAATCTAATTCTGTCTCTCTCTGTGTTCATCTAGCCCCAATCTCCTCTCTGTTCTTTCCCACAATATCACACCAGTTGGTGTGAAAGCCTCCTTCTCTAGAGTTCCTTCTTGTTGTCTCAACCTTACCTTCCCTCCTTTACTTTTCAAATCCTCTCTAAAAATGTTTCCTTGTTTTATTTAACTATGCAAAGCATTTGGGAACATGGTCAGTTTCAATATGGTTACAGTGAATTAGATTTCCAATCCCTATGCACATAATTACATTACATTTTTTTTTCTTTCCAGAGCCATGTACAGCATCCCCAGAAGAAATGGAGAAAAACAACATTAAGCTGAAATGGTCCTGGGAAAAGAAATTGTATTCAGAAAGTGGAGACTTCATTGAATTTATGTGTGAAGATGAATACATAGAGGATCCAACATCATCTCCATTTAGAGTACAGTGTATGGAGGGGAAATTGGTATATCCTAAGTGTAAGACACGAGGTAAGTGATCTCCAATCAAGCTTAATTTTTACTGAGGAATTGTGGGGTTAAAAAAATACAAAATAATTTGGCAGAGTGGCACCATCGTGATGGGTACCATATAAACAAATGGGAAATCATGGTCCCTGACCCAGACTACTTGCAATCTAAACAGACAAGACAAATGGTGGGTAAAGAGATGTAGCTCACAAGCAAAGTGACTAGAGTATTACTTGAGCTGGGACAATCACTCTCCGACATCTGAGCCTCTGTGGATTACAGACATGGTAGACAAATTTTGCAAGTGTCTTCTCTTACCCAAGGTCTCTGGCTGTCCCAATTCCTCATCCAGGCAGCTGACTTCCATTGTGGTCTGCACTTCTTCGATTTTCCCCTGAAGCTGATTTTTTTAGCTCCTAAATCCTTGCCACAGCTAGCACTGTGAGCAAGTTCAATGTTAAGCAAAGTTTTCCTGATCGCCTCTAGTTCCTGAGAAACCATCTGATCCATGAGAGTCAGTTTGCTGGTCACCTCACTTATTTGTCTTGCTTTTCCAGACTGGGAGTCTTGCAGCTGGGCTTCTCAGTCTGCTTGGACCCTTGGGCTGCTGCCTCAAGAAAGACTTTTTCTTAGACTTCAGGTCATTTCTCAGTTCTTTTTCAGAAACCTCCCACTGTTGCAAACTCTCCAGCTTCTGTTTTAGGACTTATTTTAATTCCTTTTGTCCATCTTTGACTTAGCCCTTTAGGTCCCAGGGGTGGGCAAACTTTTTGGCCTGAAGGCCATATTGGGGTTGCAAAACTGTATGGAGGGCTGGGTAGGGAAGGCTGTGCATCCCCAAACAACCTGGACGCCGCCCCCTATCTGACCCCTCCCACTTCCTCCCCCTGACTGCCCCCCTCAGAACCTCCGACCCATCCAACCCCCCTGCTTCTAACCGCCTCCTCCCAGGACTCACCACCCCTAAC
The DNA here is from genome assembly GCF_011386835.1 of Chrysemys picta bellii. Taxonomy (NCBI): domain Eukaryota; kingdom Metazoa; phylum Chordata; order Testudines; family Emydidae; genus Chrysemys; species Chrysemys picta. The sequence goes on along the minus strand of NC_088798.1, from coordinate 45,538,545 downwards.
TGCCCCCTGGAACCCCACATCCTATCCAACCCCCCCCCACTCCCTGTCCCCTGACTGCCCGAACCCCTATCCACACCCTCGCCCCCTGACAGGCCCCCCGGGACCCCACGCTTATCCAACCTCTCCGCTCCCTGTCCTCTGACCCCTACCCACACCCCTACCCCCTGACAGACCCCCTGGGACTCCCATGCTTATCCAATCCCGCCCCCGTTCCCTGACCGCCCCTCCCCCGAACCTCTGCCCCATCCAACCGCCCCCTGCCCCCCATCCCTTGACTGCCCCGGCCCCCTTACCATGCCACTCAGAGCAGCATGTCAGTCCGCCGCGCCACCCAGATGGAGCCAGACACGCTGCCGTGCAGCCCTGCAGGAGTGCACAACCCTGCCCCCCAGAGTGCTGCCCACGTGGCGAGTTGAGGCTGCAGGGAAGGGAGGTCAACAGGGGAGGGGCTGGAGGCTAGCCTCCCTGGCCGGGAGCTCAAGGGCCGGGCAGGACGGTCCTTGGGCCGGATGTGGCCCATGGGCTGTAGTTTGCCCACCTCTGGTTTAGCCAATATTCAGGTGTGACACTCTGTGCCTCGGGGAACACCCTGCACCCCATCCTTATAATATGATTGTGTGGTATCAAATGCAAAGTTTGTCATGCCAGCTGTCTTTGGAAGGCTCATGATGCACTGAGCATTGTTGTTATAGTAAAGTTATAGGTTGTAATTTCATGTATATAGTTATGAAGCTGAAAATGTGTCCTCATGGCTTAAAATAAGCCCAGGCAAAACTCTCCAGGAGTAGAGGGGCAGTTCACACCTCATCAGGGCATGTATGGGACAAACCCAGCCCAGCCTCACAGGAACAAAGGACACTGAGCTAGGCAGCAACAAAGGATCTGTTGGACTCTGGAGTGAGTCACCCCCCTTCCCTTGTTCAGTTTGGGACTACGATGAGGTAATGCTCACCTGACTCTGAAGGGGGGGGCAAAGCCAAGAAGAAAGAAACATGATAGAAAGAAAGAACATGATAAAAAGGAGAGACGTTTGCCATGCTCTCTTCTCTTCCACCTCCATCTTCAGACACCACCACCAAGTGCTGATCAAAGGGGAGAGCCTGGCTGAAGGACAACCAGCCAGTGGTGGTGTGAAGCATCTTAGTTTGTAAGGGCACTGAAAGTGTTAAGATCAGCTTAGAATGCATTTAGCTTTTATTTCATTCGACCAGTTCTGACTTGTTGTGCTTTGACTTATAATCACTTAAAATTTATCTTTTGTAGTTAATAAATTTTGTTTATCTACCTGAAGCAGTGCATTTGGTTTGAAGTGTGTTAGGCTTCGTCCACACTGGGGCGGGGGATCGAGCTAGGAAACGCAACTTCAGCTACGAGAATAGCGTAGCTGAAGTCGACGTTTCCTAGATCGAACTAAGTTTACTTACTGCGGGTCCACGCAGTGCAACGAAGCTCCCCCGTCGACAGCGCTTCCTCCTCTCAGCGAGCAGGAGTTCCGCAGTTGACAGGGGAGCGCTTCTGGGATCGATTTATTGCGTCCAGATGAGACGCGATAAATTGATCCCAGAAGATCGATCTCTACCTGCTGAATCAGGTGGGTAGTGTGGACCTAGCCTTAGAGACTCGCCTTGGGATAACAAGCCTGATACATATCAATTTTTTTGTTAAATTGACAAACTCATATAAGCTTGCAGCATCCAGCAGGCATAACTGGACACTGCAAGACAGAGGTTCCTAGGGTTGTGTCTTGGACCAGAGATACTGACTAGTGTCATTTGGTTGCACAATCCAAACAGCAGCTGGCCAAAAGTGATCATTCACATAGCTGGGAGCAGCTTACATGCTAAAGGCTGTGTGTGAACAGCCCAGGAGTGGGGGTTCTCACAGCTGAGCAGGGTAAGTCTGGCTCCCAGAGTCAAGGATTGGAGTGTCCTAGCAGATCACCAGTCCAGATAATGCCAGGAGAACGTCACAGTGGTGCAGCGAGCAGGGTTTATGTACAGCTTGTTACTCCAAGTGGAGTTCACACTTTAAACACTGATATTTGTGATTTTAAGTGAGTCTTAAGTGCAGTGGCCAAGAACAGTCAGGAGGAGGTCACTGTTTTGTTATTGTCTGGTTGCTTATTTCGGGAAAGGAAGGTAGGAACAGAAAATCAGGAAAATGAAAGCAGTGAAGCAGTTGTGAAGAGTGAAAACAGTGAAGAAATTGCGAAGTTGGAGCTTTTTAGGCTGCAGGTTTCAGAAAAGGAGAGGGAGCACTAGAGATTATTGCAACTGAAAGAACTGGAGATAAAGGAGAAGGAAAGAGAGCAGGAAGAAAGAGAGAGAAAATACCATCTGGACCTGCTAGAGAAACAGAACCAGAGGCCCCCAACCCCAACGATTCCCATCACTCCCAAAATCCACAAATGGAAACACTTGTGTCCTGCATCCAGTGAGGAGGGCGATATTGCTGAATATCTGACTACCTTTGAAAGGCTGTGTGTAGTACACGAAGTCCCTGATAAGAGAGTTCCTACCCTGATTGCAAAATTAACTGGTAAAGCTCGAAATGTATTCAGTGGAATGCCTATTGAAGATGCTTTAGACTATTGTAAATTTAAAAATACCTTTTTACAAAGTTTTCAGATTACCCCTGAAAGATATAGAATTAAATTTAGGAATCTTAAAAGGGATATTGGGATGAGTCATGGGGAATATGTAAACAAAATGAAAGATTTTTTGGGAAAATGGGTGAGGGGTGAAGATGTGGCAAGTTTTGAAGGAATGCTTGATCTTGTTGCTCAAGAGCATTTCTTGAGCATGTGTAAGGCCGAAGTAAAGCAGTGTCTATGGGATAAAAATGTAAAGACTGTGGATGAGATGGCTTTTTAGCTGATGCCTTTGAATAGACTCAGGCATCTATTGATGGCAGGCCACAGAAAGAGGGGTTTAAAACTGATGGGAAGGATCCCATTTTGCCACTGGGAAGAGAGAAGGGGGTTGGGAGCCTAAACATTCTCTTACCCAAAAACATCCCTCTGCTGGTAACTCCTATCCCAAACCTCCCAGCAAAGCAGAAGAGCTCAAAACGTGCTATCAGGGTAATTCCACTGATCACCTGAGGAATAAATGTCCTGTGCTAGGAGGAAGAAGGCAACCAATAGCTCATATTAGTTCTGCCGTCCTCAACACGGAACCCCCGCCCTCAGCAATTGAAACCTATCATATTGGTTTTGTGAGATTAGCCTCTGCAAAACCAGATATGGAGCACGTTAAGGTTGTCCAAATTAATGGCAGGGAATGCTTAGGGCAGAAGGATACAGGGGCCCAGATCTCTCTGGTTAAGCAGAGTGTGTTCCCAAAGGCCAGTATGTTATCTGGGAAAATGGCAGAGATTGTGGGGGTGGGCGAAAGCAGATTCCTCGTACCACTAGCTAAAATCCATGTGGTTTGGGAAGGTTTGAAAAGTGTTTTGACTGTGGGGGTAATGGAACTCCTCCTAATCGACCTGCTCCTTGGTAATGATTTTATCCATGTAGCTCAGTTTAAAGTATTTCCCTGCAGCAGAAAGGAGTTTTATGCTGGGACCCCTGAGGGAAAGGGTAAGGTCTCAGGAACTGCTGAGAGAATGGAAGAGAGTCTCCTTGATTCTTCTGCAGCAGGGGGAAGCCACATGCTTCCAGGTGGGAGGTTGGTTGAGACCAGCTCCTGCACTGCAGCTGGAGGCAACACCACATCAGGAAGGGATGGGGTGCAATGCCTGCCAGAGAGAGAACTGTTCAGGTTGTTAGCTGCCAGAAAGTTGCAGTTGAACCAGAGACCGACCCGGCTCTAGGGAGCATAGAGAAATGTGTCCCAGAGGAGAGCCCAGAGAAGGGGCAGGAATCTCAGAAACCACTGAGGTGGGTAAGGATTCCTGTGATTCTGTAACACAGGAAAGCAGGGTGCTTCCAAGTATGGGAGGGGCTGAGGCTAGCTCCTTTCCAGCAGAAGGCAACATGCCCTCAGGAGCAGGGGCAGGAGAGGTGTTGTCAGTGATTAAGGAAACTGTGCCTGTTGTTAGCTGGCAGGGTTTTGCAGCTGAACAAGGGACAGACTCCTTCCTAGGGAGCACAGAGGAATGTGTCTTAGAGGGGGGCCCAGGGGAGGAAACTGGGGAAGGAATAATGGGGGTACAGGAATGTCTCCTCACTGGTCATTGGGGAGAGGATGTCCAGGAAAGAATGGCAGAGTCAGCATCTGTGCACCCAGGCACTCAGCCCATGACCTAGGTTTGGAGAAGGAACTGTGTGACCGACTTCCTGGAGGGACTACGATGAGGTAATGCTCAGACTTCTCAGCGACAGAGAAAGGGGTGATGGAGGGTACCCCAATCCAGGTCTTGGTTTTTCATGATGCTATTTCTGATAAGTTTTTGGAAAGTAATTGTGTCTCTTTACATCAAGATGAAGCTCCAATGCCTGTGATAACAGAGGAGTTGGGACATGTCAGGAAATTGTCAGGTGGTAGTTTGTGAGAACACTCATGACCCAACTGACAGAGAAGAGGGTGTTTTCCCCCAGGTTAGTAAGACACAGAGAGCAGTTGCGGAAAAGCTGCTGGGAAAAGGTGAATCTGATCAAAGGGTAAACACGCCTAGCCCAGAGATGACAGATCACAGCCCTCTAGGGGGCAGGGAAGGACTCAGTGCTGGCAGGGGGAAATACAGGGTAACCCCAAAAGGGGAGCTGTATTTTCTGCATATGTGCAGTCCTGGCATTGGGAGACTGCTCCTCAAAGGGCCAGCCAATGTGAAGGATCTCCCTGGACCCTTATCTTGCCAGACCCCGAGATACCAAAATTCCAGAAACATGATTAAATTAAGAGCCCACACAGAGGGCAACACTGGAGGGAAAGAAAAGCCAGTGACTGATTACATGGGAGAGAATCAAAGGAAACCATGGATAATGACAAACTAACCTCAAACTACACTATCTGAACAGAGGATGTGGTATCATAAAGATACTTGTAAACACCCATCTGTGATAAAAAAATGTTGGTATTAATGTTAAGTTTTGGGGATAAGAATTTTGACACAGATGTTAAACCTTATGATAATGCTACTTTTCAATTAATACCTGTAAACAGATGTAAAACTTACCACAGCAGAGAAACCATAACAAACCTGGTTTTCTGTGTATGAATGGGGAAACTGAGGCACACCGCCTCATGGCCTTGATGGCTCAAGGCCATGAGAAAAATAACACAAACTGTCTTCAAGCTAGTGACTAACCCTCTTGCAGTAAACTAAGGGGGGAGGTGTGACACCCTGCACCCCCATGTTCATCCTTATGATTGTGTGGTATCCAATGCAAAATTTGTCATGTCAGGTGCCTTTGGAAGGGTCATGATGCACTGAGCATTGTTGTTATGGTAATATTATAGGTTGTAATTTCAAGTATATAGTAATGAGGCCGAAAATGTGTCCTCATGTCTTAAAACAAGCCCAGGCAAATCTTTCCAGGAGCAGAGGGGCAGTTCATACCTCATCAGGGCATGTATGGGACAAACCCAGCCCAGCCTCACAGGAACAAAGGACACTGAGCTAGGCAGCAACAAAGGATCTGTTGGACTCTGGAGTGAGTCACCCCCCTTCCCTTGTTCAGTTTGGGACTACGATGAGGTAATGCTCACCTGACTCTGAAGGGTGGGGGCAAAGCCAAAAGGGAAAAAAGAACATGATGAAAGGGAGAGACGTTTGCCATGCGCTCTTCTCTTCCACCTCCATCTGCAGACACCACCACCAAGCGACTGAAGTGCTGATCAAAGGGGAGAGCCTGGCTGAAGGGCAACCAACCAGTCTGTGATGAGAAGCTTCTAAGTTTGTAAGGGCACTGGAAGTGTTAAGATCAGCTTAGAATGCATTTTGCTTTTATTTCATTTGACCAAATCTGACTTGTTGTGCTTTGAATTATAATCACTTAAAATCTATCTTTTGTAGTTGGTAAGTTTGTTTGTTTGTTCTACCTAAAGCAGTGTGTTTGGTTTGAAGCATGTCACAGACTCTCCTTGGGATAACAAGCCTGGTATATATCAATTTCTTCATTAAGCTTGCAGCGTCCAGTGGGCATAACTGGACACTGCTACCAACACACACACACACACAGCTCCATCATTTAATCTCCAGACCCTGTTTTATCAGTCCCCAGAGAAACCACTCAACCAGAATTGCTCCAGCCTTTTACCAGGCTTTGCATGTGATCTAGTCCATGGGCAGTGGTTTCCATTGTTTCAGCTATCACTAGACAAATGCTTCCTCATTTAGTGGAATGAAAGATGGCTATCCTGCCCATCAGCTTCACTGAGAACCAGGTCTATGACTGCCCATAGAGCAGACATGCTTATTGCGAGCTACCCAACATCCAATACAATAATACTATCAAAATCTATTAATGGAAAGATCTATTTTGTCTTGCATCATTCTAGTTCTCCTGCCTTTTGCTGAAGAAGAAAAAGAATTGCTGATCTTCCTCCCATATTAGGATGACTATATCATTGTTGCAATTCCCACAAATAGCTCGTGTAAAGTGCTGTAAGAAATGATATCTCCTTTATAGAATTATGGGAACAGAAGCAAATAATGCATGCATACATATGAGAAGGGCTGGTTGAAAGCAACTGATAAGAAGTCATGGGATGTAACAAATTGAAGATCCCTGCTCCAAACATTCCATCACATTCAAATGCTAGTAGCTACACCATGGATACTGAAAAACACAGTAATGTTGTATGAAATCAATGTATGGTTTTCTGTGTATCTTCATAATAAATATTTGTTTTTAATGCGAAAAGTATTTGAACCACTCCAGTTCAGGGTAACTGCAATTACCTTTGATGGAGTTTTTTCCCATTTACTTTCCAAAGATAGTTAAAATCATCCAGTGTGAATTTTATGCAGTTGTGCTAAAATCAAAATTCTGTTCCTTTTGAGAGACACATAGCGGGTGTGTATGTAATACTTATTTCAAAAAATTGACATGTACTAAATTAAATTTCTAGTAATTGTTCTCTCTCTGACAGGTACTTCAGGATGAATAAAAAGAAGCATCATTTTAACCCAGTTCTGAGGATCAAAATCCCATTGACCAGTTATTTGTAATGTTCACACATTATGTCCTTTGGCAATATTTTAACCTAGATTGTCTGAACTGATACATGTAATCACTTCTTTTTATCTTTGGTCACAATGTAATTTTTTTAAACAAATTTTAAACCAATCTGCCAGAGCCCCAGGCAAATTAACTTGTGTATTAACATAGATCAAAGTGATTGCTAAATGTATAAGAGTGTATGTATTTGGTGTTTAAACTTCATGAAAACTAGTGGGTTGTTACTTGTATTATTTTCCCTTATCTGTATCCTGTTATAATGTAGTGGCAAACATTTTTATTTTGCATATCTCTGTTATTAAATAACTCATAAAACAAGAAAGAAGCCTTGTGGAATGCAAATTAAGAACTTTAATAGAAAAGTGCTAATTTCAAAGCAAGTGGCCATTGTGTGTGATGGTCAGAGGTCAAAGACTCTAAGGGCAGGTCTACACTAACCCCCCAATTCAAACTAAGGTACGCAACTTCAGCTATGTGAATAACTTAGCTGAAGTTCGGAGTATTTAGTTCAAACTTACCTCGGTCCAGACACGGCAGACAGGCTCTCCCTTCGACTTCGCATACTCTTCTCGCCGAGCTGGAGTACCGCAGTCGACAGCAAGCACTTCCAGGTTCGACTTATCTCGTCCAGACAAGACGCGATAAGTCAAACCCAGAAGTTCGATTTGCTTGCCGCCGAACTACCGGGTAAGTGTAGACCTACCCTAAGTGCATTCCTCATTCATCGTCATCAAAAGGACAGCTTACATGGGTACTGATACTGTCAGCTTGTTTTTTGTGAGAAGCTATAAGTATAGATTTAAGGAAAGATCTTTCATCTCTGGATTGTTTGGACTCTTAGGGGGAAGTGTACCAGATGCAAAGCTGAGATTCCCTGAGACAATCTTGGTACCCTGAAAAGTCTTTTGGGAAATTGGAAGTTTATTACATCACTGCCACCATTTGGAATTACAAACTGTGATTCACCTGTGCACATATTTTACCTGCTTTAACCTCTCAGTAACTTCCATTACCTTTTCTTAACTAATAAACCTTTAGTTAGTTTACCATAGAATTGGCTGCCAGTATTGTCTTTGGTTTAAGATCCAGAGTACCAGTTGATCCGGGGTAAGTGACTGACTGGTTTCTTGGGACTGGAAGCAACTTGATGTGATGTGATTTTGGGTTTGAGTGACCTTTTATCACAAAATCCAGTTTGTCTGGGTGGCAAGATATACTGGAGAGTCTAAGAGGACTGTCTGTGACTATGGTAAGACAGGTATAGTGGTCCAGGAGTTCACATTTGTCACTAGCTTGGTGAAATCTAATTATAGAACACAACACCAGCTTCGGCTGTCTGCTTTGTTTTCTGACAGTCTGCCTGAGATAGGCAGTAACAGTTGTGAGCCACTCCAGACAGAGTGACCCAGAGCCATGATATTTATTATGAGATTTAGTTCTGAGACTTGGCATAATTACTGTTCTGGGGCCATATCATAGAAGATTCTTAATATGGTGAAAGATTAAAAATAAAGACTCTCTACTCCGGGTCCCAGCCCAGGGGCCTTAGGGATAGCAGCAAACCACTTGAACTAGTGATTCCTTCCCCTGGGCTACTTCCCTCTCCAGCCCTTCGGCTTGTGGGGCTTCCTGTCCTCTCTCTGCTGGGGCAAGGTTTCTCCCAACCCTTGTGTCTGTGGAGTCCTTCTGCTCTGTACAAGCCGGGTTTCCCTTTACCTAGGGTCTTGGTCTTCTGGCCCACCATAGCACTTTTCCAAACTCTCCTCTGCTTCCCCCAAAACTGCTCTCCTTCAAACTACTCTCTGCTCCAACACCAAACCACTCTGCATCAACTCCTCCAACTGTCTGATTGAAGCAGGGGGGTTTTATCAGGTGACTGGCTTCAGGTGCTCTAATTGGCTTAAAGTGCCCTAATTGGCTTAATTGGCTTCAGGTACTCTAATTAATCTCTACAGGAAATAAGGCTCTCATCATCCTGGGGCTTACATATCTCCCATCTATCACTCTCCTGCTGCCCTCTGGCCATGCTATATCACATTTCCCTCTCCTCCCCCCTCTGCCCCCCCCACCCCGCGCTCAACACCATGGGGTTGGGCAACTTGGGAACAGAAGCAGTGCTGTCATGACAGGCCATCAGCATTGCCGTGTTGGCTTCCAGCCTTATGCTGTACCCGGAAATAGAAAGGTTGCAGGGATAGGAACCATCTAGTCACTCTTGCATTCTTCTCCTTGTTTCTGTGCATCCACTGGAGCAGGGCGTGGTCTGTCACAAGGGTAAACCGCCGCCCCGGTAGGTAGTAGCGGAGAGTCTCCATGGCCCATTTTACAGACAGACATTCCTTTTCAATGATGGCATACTTTTGTTCTCTGGGGAGGAGTTTCCAGCTGAGGTACAGGATCGGGTGTTCCCTCTCCCCTACCATCTGCAAAAACATGGCTCCTAGCCCTACCTCTGAGGCATCTGTTTGTAGGACGAATTCCTTCTCGAAGTCTGGGGCTATGAGCACTGGATGACAACAAAGGGCTGTCCTTAAATCTGCAAATACTCCTTCCGCCGCATCAGTCCACTTTGCTATCTCGGGGCCCCAAGCTTTTATCAGGTCTGTCAATGGCCCTACTCTTGTGGCGAAATGAGGGATGAATCTCCAATAGTAGCCTACTATCCCTAGAAATGCTCTGACCTGCTTTTTGCGGACCGGTCGAGGCCAACCCTGTATTGCCTCCACTTTGTTCCATTGGGGTTTCACCAAGTGTCTCCCTACTACATACCCGAGGTATCTGGCCTCAGCTAGCCCTATCATGCACTTGGGAGGGTTGGCAGTGAGGCCGGCCTTCCAAGGGCATCTAGCACTGCTTCTACTTTTCCTAGGTGTTTCTCCCAGTCAGGGCTATGGATGTCTATGTCTTCTAAATGGGCGATGACATACTTGGCATGGGGTCGCAGCAATTTATCCATAAGTTGTTGGAATGTTGCAGGGGCCCCATGGAGTCCGAAAGGGAGGACAGGGTATTGGAATAGGCCATTGGGTGTAGCGAAGGCAGTCTTCTCCTTGGCATCCTTGGCCAGGGGAATTTGCCAATATCCTTTGGTCAGGTCTGGGGTGGTTAGGTATCAGGCCTTGCCTAACTGATCAACTAGCTCGTCGATGCGTGGTATCGGATAGGCATTGAATTGGGATACTTCATTCAATTTGTGGAAATTGTTGCAAAACCTCAGGGTGCCGTTTGGCTTGGGGACTAGGACGATAGGACTGGACCACTGGCTGTGGGATTCTTCAATAACCCCAAGTTCCAGCATCTTCTTCACTTCCGTCCTAATTTCTTCCCTTTTAGCTTCTGGTATTCAGTATGGTCTTATCGTCACCCTTACTCCGGGACTGGTGACGATATGATGTTGGACCAGTGTCATACGGCCTGGCTGTGTACAGAACACGTCTTGGTTCTGTTGGATCATATCAATGACTTCTGTTCGCTGTTCTGGGGTTAATTCAGGGGGATATCCTCACCTGCCCCTGTGGGTCGTCTGTCTGGGGTGGACCTCCCTGAATGACCAGACACGGTTCTCGGTCACGCTAGGGCTTCAGTAAGTTGACGTGGTAGATCTGCTCTGGCCTTCAGCAGTCTGGTTGTCTGACCTTATAATCCACCTCCCCAGTGGCTTCCACTATCTCATACGGCCCATGCCAGCTGGCCAGGAGTTTGCTTTCTGCTGTAGGCACTAGCACTATCACCCGTTCTCCCGGCTGAAATCTCCGTACTTTTGCCCAGCGGTTGTAATATGCCCACTGGGCCTCTTGTGCTTTTTCCAAATGTTCTCGTACTATGGGGGTCACTCGAGCTATTCACTCTCTTATCTGTGTCACGTGCTCAATGACATTCTTTCCTGGGTTGGGTTGTTCTTCCCAATCCTCCTTGGCAATATCTAATATTCTGCATGGGTGGTGTCCGTATAGTAGCTCAAAGGGAGAGAAACCAGTGGACGCCTGGGGAACTTCCCGTATTGCAAACATCAGGTATGGTAGAAGGGTATCCCAGTCTTTTCCATCCTGTGCTACCACCTTCCAGATCATACTTTTTCGGGTATGGTTAAACCGCTCGACCAGGCCATCTGTTTGTGGATGGTAGACTGAGGTCCGTAGGGCCTGGATGAGGAGCAGGGTACATAAATCCTTCATTAATTTTGAGATGAAAGGGGTTCCTTGGTCAGTCAGGACCTCCTTAGGGATGCCCACTCTGGCAAAAACCTGGAGTAGTTCTTTTGCTATTGCCTTGGATGTGGGGTTTCTTAAAGGAATGGCTTCTGGGTACTGTATGACGTAGTCAAGGATGACTAATATGTTTCGGTGGCCCCATGCCGATATTTCTAGCGGGCCCACTAGGTCCATTGCTGTCCTCTCAAAAGGGACTACAATGATAGGCAAAGGTAGTAATGGGACCTGCAAGTGAGGTCAGGGGCTATGCAACTGGCATTCTGGGCAGGAGGCACAATAGCGTTGGACCTCAATGCGTATTCCTGGCCAGTAAAACCTTCTTAGGACTCGATCCAGTGTCTCGTCTACTCCTAGATGTCCCCCAAATAAATGCTTGTGAGCTAATTCTAGTACTACCCTTGTGTGTTTCCGTGGGACTAAGAACTGCTCTACTTCTTCCCTCATATTTGTGCTATCTGGTACAACAGATCACGTTTGAACACATAATATGGCCTTGGGCCTTTGGTCTTTCCCTCCACGGGTACGCCATTTACTTCTACTACCTCCTCCCTCACATTTCCATATAGCGGGTCATTGGCTTGGTCCTGTCCAAAATTCTCACGTGTGGTACCAATCTGACCTAATTCCAGGGGACCTACTCCGCCCCCTGGATTGCTCCTACTTAGGCTAGGAACCGCCTCCAAGTCCTCACTGGCCTGAATTGTCTCCTGGCCTCCTGAACGGGTTTGCCTACCAACAAGGGAGGCTTTCTGGTTCCCTGCTAGAATCCTGGTCCCTAATCTTTTATCTGCCTGCCTTTCCCACCTAGACTTTCAGGGTTTCATGGGGGATGAAGATAACTCTGGGGCAAATCCAGCAAAAATTGTGGTGAGGCTATCTCTAGGTGCCTCAGTCTCAGCCCGGGGGTTGCTACCCTCCTCTGGCTCTACTGGAGGAAGTAGGATCTCAAACCCTGGGAAGTCCCTACCAATTAAGACCGGGTAGGGGAGCCTGGGGACCACCCCTGCAGCTACCCTGGTAGTGTTCCCCTGGATCTCAATCTGTACTGGGATTGTGGGGTAAAAATTTAAGGTGCCATGAACGCACATTACCCCTGTGGTTTGGCCCGGGTTAGATGGTCTTGCCCCACTAACTTCCCCGAGACCAGTGTGACAGCACTCCTGGAATCCACTAATGCTATGGTCTCAATACCATTCATTTTTACTGACCTCGTATACCCATGTAGGGTCATTGCGACCCCTACCAGGCCTATTAGGCCACATTGCTCCCTGTGATCCCCCAGATTGCATGCATAGGCTCTTCCCTGTTGGGGCATTGGACTGCTATATGCCCCAATTCCCCACACTTGTAACACCGACCCCTTACCCTCATTGCCACCCTCTGCCTGGGACTATTTGGCTGCCCTCCCCTCCCTAGCCCTCTCTTCCCAAACCCCCAGGTCCCTTCTTGGCCTCGGCCCATTCCTCGGTCTCTTTCCTCCCCGTTACAGTTCTCCTGTAGTTCTCGACAGTCCGGGGCCTTGGGTTTGGCTTCCTGGTTTGCCATGTATCACCCCCTGGGGTCTGGAACAGTTCACGGGCTGCCAGCTGTCTTTCCACGAGGGAGACCAACTCATCATAGGTGGAGGGGTCATTCTGGCAACCCAAGCCTGGAGGCCTGGTGGTAGCCCCCTCATATACCAGTCCAGTATCAGGAGCTCCATCATTTTCTCAGAGCTGAGGGCCTCAGGGCGCAGCCATTTCTGGGTCAGGTGGATCAGGTCAAACAATTGCAATCAGGGTGTCTTGTCCTCCATACACTGCCACTCATTGAACCTCTGGGCTCGCAATGCCGTCGTTACTCTGGATCTGGCCAGGATCTCTGCCTTCAGCTGGAGGTAATCTGCCACAGTCTCTGCAGCCATATCGTAGTAGACCCTCTGGGCCTCCCCACACAGGAACGGGCTGAGGATACCAGATCACTGATCTCAGGGCCAGGACTCCCACAGGGCTGCTCTCTCAAAATCCAGGAGGTATGCCTCCACATCATCCTCCCATGTCATTTTCTGCAGGCAGTGACTGGACCGTATGGTCTGGGTCCCATTGTAGCTGTGGTTTAGCTCCATAAGGGCATTCATCTGGTTCACCAGCTCCTGCAGTGCTGGGCAGGCTGACTCATGAGCCGACTATTAGTCTCCGCTTGCATCCGAGTCGCCTCCTGTTGGGGGGTTGCTTGGACCCAGGTAGCCTCCTGCTGGGCCGCAGTGGCTTCTATTAGGGCCTTGACCATGTCATCCATCTTGGGGATGGGATGGTTTTGGCTAACCCTGGTTTAAATCCACAGCGCGGTAATCCCACCTCTGACACCACGTGTGGCAAATTGCCAGCACTACTATGATGGGTCCCGGACTTTCTCTTCTTGTGGGGGTGTTCATGGCCGTTTCTCACCCCTTATCTGGGATATTAACTGTCCCACTAGTATCCCAGAAAAGAAGAGTGGAGAGGGAGGGACCCGGGCCCACCTCTACTCCAGGTCCCAGCCCAGGGACCCTAGGGATAGTGGCAAACCACTTGAACTAGTGATTTCTTCCCCTGGGCTACTTTCCTGTCCAGCCCTTCATCTTGTGGGGCTTCTGTGACGTTATTGACATAAACTGGGACGATATAGATCATTATTGCAACCAAGGTCCTGTAGTGGCACCCAAATCTTGTATAAAGGGGGTCAAATGGGGTGTCTAAGACAAGGTTATGGTTTACTGGTTATGATTATGCTGTCTATATGTGTGTATCAGCTTGCAGTTGAAATTATGAATATTGGCTCTATACTGTCTGTATGGCAAACATGCTATGCTTCTGGGTGACATCCCAGACAAGCTGGTATTAGCTCTGCCTAGCCTGCTTGATGGCCCATTAAGGACCATCAGCTATACAATGGACCCATTGAGAGAAGGCAAATATGCCTTCAGACTCAGCAAAGTATGCAGGGACTGGCCCATGTGACTCCAGGCTCCATTTTGCTGTAATTTTCCACAGTAAGAACAAAGAGGTGTTCTTACACCTGGAAAAGACTATATAAGGCTGATGCCTCATCTCCATTTTGTCTTCAATCCTGTTTCTTACCTCTGGAAGGACTTTGCTACAAGCTGAAACTTTGAACAAAGGACTGAATGACCCACCCCAGTGGGGGATGTATTCCAGAGACTTAATTTGAACCTGCAGTTTATTCTATTACTGCTGCAAGCCTGAACCAAGAACTTTGCCATTACTGTATGTAATTGATTCCATTTAACCAATTCTAACTCTCATCTCTATCTTTTTTTCTTTTATCAATAAACCCTTAGATTTTAGATTCTAAAGGATGGGCAACAGCGTGATTTGTGGGTAAGATCTGATTTGTATATTGACCTGGATCTGGGGCTTGGTCCTTTGGGATCAGGAGAACTTTTTTTCTTTTATTGGGGTATTGGTTTTCATAACCATTTGTCCCCATAACGAGTGGCACTGGTGGTGATACTGGGAAACTGGAGTGTCTAAGGAAATTGCTTGTGAGACTTGTGGTTAGCCAGTGGGGTGAGACCAAAGTCCTCTTAGTCTGGCGGGTTTGGTTTGCCTTAGAGGTGGAAAAACCCCAGCCTTGGGCTGTAACTGCCCTGTTTAAGCACTTTGTCCTGAGTTGGCACTCTCAGTTGGGTCCTGCCAGAGCCACATCGTCACAGCTTCCTGCCCTCTCTCTGCTGGGGCAAGGTTTCTCCCAACCCCTTGTTTCTGTGGAGTTCCTCTGCTCTGCACAAGCCGGGTTTCCCTTTACCTAGGGTCTTGGTCTTATGGCCCGCCACAGCACTTTCCCAAATTCTCCTCTGCTTCCCTCAAAACTGCTCTCCTTCAAACTGCTCTCTGCTCCAACACCAAACCACTCTGCATCAACTCCTCCAACTGTCTGATTGAAGCAGGGGGGTTTTATTAGGTGACTGCCGTCACGTGCTCTAATTGGCTTCAGGTGCTTTAATTAATCTGTAGCAGCCTTTTTTCCCTCAATAGGGAATAAGGCTCTCATCATCCTGGGGTTTTCATATCTCCCATCCATCACTCTCCTGTAGCCCTCTGGCCTGGAGGGAGGGGGCTGCTGCTGCTCCTGCTACTAGGCCCTGGACTCTCCCTACAACTGCTGCTGCTCCAGCTACTCCCCTGGCTGAGCCAGACCCCCCCCCCCCCTTCTCTGCTACCTGCTTGCTGGCTGGCTATCTCCTAAACCCCCCCATCCACACTTGTTGCTGCTGCTCCAGCTACAGCCCCTTGGGGGGGGGGGCTGCTGGCCCACTCCCCAGAGAAGGGGAGGGAGGGACCCCAGCCATTGCTCCTGCTGCTGTGGACACCACCACCACCTCCACCTGAGAGGAGTCCTTCCTGCTGGCCACCAGACTGCTGCCTGGAGCTGCTGTGTTTGCTGCTAGGAAGCTGCTGGAGCCCCTTGCAGCCCTTTGCCCCTCTCCCTTGCCCCAGCCCCTCGCTAGCTCCCGTTTGTTTGCCTGCCCCACCCTTTCCCTCTGCAGCCTTTGTCTGTTTGACCCGCCCCGGCCTCTGAAGCTAGCCCCGTGGTTCCTCTGCCCCACTCCCAGCCTGGTTGTTCCCCTCCCCCTGTGGTCCCCTTGCCCTGATTAGCCCCTCCCCTTGTGCGCCAATGTCCCCTCCCATGCGCTTGTACCCCTCCCCATTTTAGTTTGAACCTGTCTCACTGCACCTCCCAATGCTGTTATGTCCCCCCTTCCTTGGTGCAACTAGAGGAGCCGGAAACCCTCCCCGAGTCAGTGACTGACCCCTTGATAGACCCCCCATCCAGCCCACCCCCTTTTTTGGCGTCCTCCTCCCCTGCCTGCAGCCTAGCGGGGAGGTGTGGTCGACCTGCTTCCCCTCTCCCTGCCTCCCCTCCGGTGTTTGTCCTCCCCCCGTCCTCATTATGGCAGGGGACGAGGCGAGTGGGACCCTGAGGGCAGACCCTGCTGCCCCTCATCCACCCGCCCCACCATCATCCCCCCTAGCCTCTTCCTCAACCGCCGCTGCCGTGCCACCTGCTACCGCCCCTGCTGGAGCGCTGGCAGCGGTGGGTAACGAGGTGACCTCCGCTGCTGCCATGTCCCTCACCCCCTCTGACTCTGGGGGAGCCCCCCCAGCCAGCAGGAAGGGCCAGGGCACAAAGAAAGGTAAAGGCCCCACCAAAAATTCCAGGCCCTCCATGGTGGGGGCTGCCCCCACAGCCGCGGCCACGCCACCAGCCACGGCGTCCCTCCCCGCTGTTCCCTCCACCAGCTCTGTATGTGTCCCTCCCCCGGCCCCCAGGGCATACACCCAGGTGGCAGCGGCCCTCCCACCTGCCACTGCATCATCATCTCAACCGACCACCACCTCTGCTACCATTTATAGTGGCCGGGGCCCCCTCCCCACCTTGAACAGGAAGCACGGCGTCCGTTGCCTCCTGGTGCCCGCCTCGCCCCACGTGGAGACCTATGTGCGGGCGTTGGCAAGGGTGGTGGGGCCCACAGCCATTGTGGCAGCCTCCAAGATGTACGGAAAGGTCGTCTTCTTCCTAGCATCAGAGGCTGCCACCCAGGAGGCAGTGGAGAAGGGCCTGGTGGTGGGGGGCGTGTTTGTCCCCCTGGAGCCGCTAGAAGACCTGGGCGCCCGACTGGGCCTGACCTCTGTCCGTCCCTTCCTTCCTAATGCCACCCTGTTACCCGCCCTCTCTACCCTGGGGAGGCCGATCTCTGTGGTCAGCCCTCTCCCTTTGGGCTGCAAAGACTCCGCCCTCCGTCATGTCCTCTCGTTCCGCCGGCAGGTACAGTTACAACTGCCGCCGGCAGCGCGTGACGGTGAGGCGCTCGAGCGGTCCTTCTTGGTCCCCTACCAGGGGGCCCGCTACCGGGTTCATTATTCGATGGGGGAGGCCTGGTGCTACCTCTGCCGGGCGATGGGACACGTCCGGAGGGACTGCCCCTTGACCCGGCATGGAGGGGCATCCGGGACCCCTGAGCCCCGGCAGGGCGCTGGCCCCATCGTCGCCAGCGCCCCTGGCTGCCCGGCACCCGAAGCCGCCCCTCCTCCTTTCCGGCCCACCAATGCTCCCGCTCGGGCCCAAGGGGTATCTCCCCTAGTGCGCCCAGACGAGCGGGAGGGCCCCGCCTCTGCCGCCTGCGATCTGGCGGGGCCTGTGGAGGAGGGTAGGGATACCGCCAGGCATAGAAGAGGGCATGCCCCAGGGAGAATCCTCCCTCCTACATGCTTCCCCACCATTGTCTCCCTGAGTCCCTGAGCCTTCGCCCTTGCTCCCTGACCCGACCCCTGTTAGCCAGCCCCCGGATGATGCCATGGAGGGCTGGTCCTTAGTACAGGGGACGCAAGGCAAGCAGAAGGCTCGAGCTCCGCTCCTTCCATCTGATGCGGTAGCCCCCCGGAAGACCAGGAAGGGGGGCACCGATGCTGAGCCTTCCACTTTGCCCCCTGCTGATTCTCATTCAATGGTGCCATCTGGGGATGCACCGGAAGGCAACATCGCCCCTCCTCCACAGTCCCTCCCTATGGAAGCCCCTGATGGAGCCCCTCTCGCCCCCTTACAATCTAGAGCCCCTGCAAGCACCAAGGCGAACGTCGCTTCGGGTGCTGGTGGGGAGAGCCCTGGGGTGGTGGAAGGTGATCTCCCCTCCATTTATGAGGAGATCGAGGCCCTGGGTCTGACCCTGGTTACCCAGGGGGAGGACGACCCTCTGCCAGCGGGCCTCAATCTGAGCGACCTCGCCTCGGCACCCCTTTCCCCGTGTTCCATCCCCTTATCCACTGCTTCCGCTCCCGCCTCTGAGGAGTCCCTGGACTCTTCCACCAACCCGGCCACAGATGGCACCCCGCTAGCAGCCGCCGAGCCTCTTGAGGTGACAGCCAGTGCCATGCGGCCGGGACCCGAGTCGCCAGGGAACTCCCTCGTGGCTGCGGAGCAGCTGACCTCCTTCCCGGGTGGGAGCCCCATCGTTGATTCTCCACCTACGGACGTGGCTTTACCATCTGCCCTGGAGCACGAACCCGGCATCGCCGAGGGCCCCCCTCCCTTCCCGCAAATCCCTGAGCCTATTTGTGGAGTGGCCTAGCTGCTGGGGCCCCCGATCCCACTATCGCCCCTTCAGCTGTCCCTATTCCTGACTCCGGCCCTGCCCCTGATATCGACCCCGGCCCTGACCCCTCCACTTCCCGTGATGCTTTTGCCGCCCCTGGGGCTGTCTCTTTCCATATCCCAGAGGATGACCCCCAAGGAGCGGCCTTTGTTTTTCCCTGTCACGACCCACCAGGGGCTGCTATTTTCCCTCCACCGCCCCCCATTGAGCCAGGGTCTGAGATGGGCCACGTGGCGCCAGCCCATCGGACGCCACGTCGAGGGTCTGCCCCCTGCTTGCCCATCTCGGTGGGCCACGGGGCTGTGACAGGGGCCCCACTAGGGGAAAGCCATAGATCGGTAACCCCACTCCCCCATACGCTGAGAGAGGAGCTACGGGAGTTCCTTGAGGACATCCGTGGCTCCCGCAACAAGGTACAGCTTGCACTCCAGCGATGGGGGGGATTTCCATCAGATCCTCCGGGCCGCGAGGGCCCTCATGGGGGAGGGTAAGAGGACCGGGAGGCAGGCCGCGGCGGCCTACCAACGGGTCCGCCTCTTCCGTGACTCTTTAATCGCCCACGGGATAGGTCACGGATTGTTGCGCAGTCCGACAGAGGCCGTAGGCGTCTCTGCCGGCGAGGATCCCCCCCAGCCCTCTTTATGGCACCGATCATCTTCGCAACATTAAACACCTGGGGCTGTAGGATGGGTCTCCGCAGGAGCCAGGTGCTCTCCTTCCTTCGGGGGGAGGGGGGTAATCTGTGATTTTCCTGCAGGAGACCCATACGGATCTGGCCACTGAAGCTAGCTCGCGGCTGGAGTGGGGGGACAGGGTCTATTTTAGCCACCTCACAGTTCGTACGGCTGGAGTGGCGACCCTGTTCTCCCCCGACCTATGGCCCGAGGTGCTGGGGGTCGCTGAGGCTGTGCCGGGCCGCCTGCTGCACCTCCGGGTCCGCATGGAGGGGCTTCTGGTCAATCTCATCAACGTTTACGCCCCGACATCGGGCCCGGAGAGGTTGAATTTTTATCAGCAGGCGTCTGCCTTCCTCGGCACCTTGGATCCTTGCGAGTGCCTGGTCCTGGGCGGGGACTTTAACGCCACCCTCGAGGAATGGGACCACTTGGGGACCGAGCAGCACCCGGCCGCCGTGGACGTCCTCCGGGAGATCGTTGAACATCACTCCCTGGTGGACGTCTGGCGCGACCACCACCCGGATGACATTTCGACGTTCACTTTTGTCCGGGTGGAGGTCCATTGGTCGCACCCCTCCTGATTGGACCGCATCTATTTGTCACGCTTCCATCTTTCCCGGGCCCACTCCTCCAGCGTCCGGCCGGCCCCTTTTTCAGATCACCATCTGGCCACCGTGACAGCCTCTCTCTGCGCGGAGAGGCCGGGACCGGCCTATTGGCACTTTAATAATAGCTTGTTGGAGGATGTGGGCTTCGTGGCATCCGTCCGCGAGTTCTGGCTGGCCTGGCGAGGGCAGCGGCCTGCCTTTCCCTCGGCGCGGCGGTGGTGGGACTTGGGGAAGGTGCGCGTCTGGCTCTTCTGCCGTGACTACACCCGAGGCGCCAGCCGACGGAGGGATGCGGCGATAGGGCAGTTGGAACGGGAGGTCTTAGAGCTGGAGAGGCATCTGGCCACCAGCCCCGGTGATCCATCCCTCTGCGGAGCATGCCGGGAGAAGTGGGAGGAGCTCTGGACCCTCGAGGACCATCGTGCCCGAGGTGCCTTTGTTTGATCCTGCATCCGCCTCCTTCGGGAGATGGAACGCAGCTCCGCTTCTTCTACGCCCTGGAGAAAAAGAGGGGGGCCAAGAAGCACGTCACCTGCCTTCTAGCAGAGGACAGCACCCCCGTCACGGATCCGGCGGAGATGTGCGGGAGGGCCAGGGCCTTCTACACAGGCCTTTTCTCCCCGGATCCGACCGATTCTAACGCTTGCAGAATGCTCTGGGATGAACTGCCGACGGTCAGCGCAGGCGACCGAGCTGCCTCTCACTCTGGCCGAGTTCTCGGAAGCACTCCGCCACATGCCCACCAATAAATCTCCCGGCATGGACGGGCTGACCGTGGAGTTCTACTGCATGTTTTGGGACGTCCTCGGCCCAGACCTTGTCACCGTCTGGGCCGAGTCCTTGCAGGGCGGGGTCCTCCCTCTTTCGTGCAGGCGAGCCGTGCTCGCCTTATTGCCGAAGAAGGGGGACCTCCGCGATTTAAGGAATTGGCGTCCCATCTCGCTCCTCAGCATGGACTATAAAGTCGTAGCGAAGGCCATCTCACTGCGGCTAGGGTCTGTGCCGGTGGACATGATCCACCCAGACCAGACCTACACCGTCCCGGGCCGCACCATCTTTGACAACTTGTATCTGGTCCGGGACCTCTTGGAACTCGGGTGTAGGGATGGTCTGTCGTTCACCCTCCTATCCCTGGATCAGGAGAAGGCATTCGACAGGGTGGACCACGGGTATCTCCTGGGCACTCTGCGAGCGTTTGGCTTCGGGCCCCAGTTTGTGGGTTTTCTGCAGGTGCTGTACGCCTCCGCAGAGTGTTTGGTCAGGCTCAACTGGACCCTGACCAAACCGGTCAGCTTCGGGCGAGGAGTACGTCAAGGGTGCCCCCTCTCGGGCCAGCTGTATGCTCTGGCGATCGAGCCCTTCCTCTGTCTCCTCCGTAGGAGGTTGACGGGGTTGGTGCTGCGGGAGCCGGAGCTGCAGCTGGTCCTGTCGTCGTACGCCAATGACTTGCTCCTCGTGGTCCAGGACCCGGGCGACTTGGTGCGGGTGGAGACTTGCCAGACCATCTGTTCGGCAGCCTCCTCCGCCCGGGTCAACTGGGTCAAGAGCTCTGGCCTGGTAGTAGGTGACGGGTGGCAGGCGAGCTCCCTCCCACCCACGCTTCAGGCCATCCGGTGGAGCGCGGATCCGCTGCTCTATCTCGGCGTTTACCTTTCTGCCACGCATCCGTCTCCGCCGGAGAACTGGCTAGGTTTAGAGGGCAGGGTGTCGGAGCGGCTCCGGAAATGGACAGGACTGCTCCGGTGTCTCTCCCTTCGAGGGAGAGCACTGGTGCTCAATCAACTAGTCCTGTCCATGCTCTGGTACCGGCTCAACACCCTGGTCCCGGCTCCGGGTTTCCTGGCCAACCTCCGGATGTCGATTCTGGAGTTCTTTTGGTCAGGACTGCACTGGGTCTCTGCGGGGGTTCTCCATCTACCCCTGGAGGAGGAAGGGCAGGGCCTGAAGTGTCTGCACACTCAGGTCCACGTCTTCCGCCTCCAGGCCCTGCAGAGACTCCTTTATGGTGCAGGTAGTCTGGCGTGGATCGTATTGGCGCACGGCTTTCTGAGGGCTCCGATATGACCGGCAGCTCCTTTGTCTCCCCGGAGAGGTCTCGCGGAAGACCTCTTGGATGCTGCCGGTCTTCTACCAGGACCTCCTCCGGACCTGGAAACTGTTCTCAGTGACCAGGTCCATGGTGGTCACCGTGGGGGCAGATCTCCTCGTGGAGCCCCTGCTACACAACCCCCAGCTCCGTGTGCAGGTGGCGGTGTCCCCCATGGTGCGCCAGAGGTTGGTCCTGGCAGAAGTTACCAGGGCCGGAGACCTCCTGGACTAAGACCGGGGAGACTGGCTGGATCCCCTGACACTTGCTCAGCGCATGGGGCTCTCCAGACCTCGTACTCTCCGGCACGTCTTTCAGGAGGTGAGGGCTGCTTTGCCGCTCGCTGCTCGGGACTATCTCGACCGGGTCCTGCAAGAGGGCACGCCCCGCCCACCCTCCACTCCGAGCCCTCCAGACTTTTTCATTGGGCCCCTGACCCATGGACCCAACTGGTCCCCTCCCTGTCCCTTCGCCATGAGCCGGCTGCATGATCTGCAGCCGGTTCTGTTCAGGACCGCGCCAAGGAAACATCTATACACGCTCGTGCTCCATGTTCTTCATGTCCTCACCCTCGTGTCCTGCCCCGATACGAAGTGGCGGGACCTTCTGCCACCTCTGGAGGGTGAGGAGCCCCGGTGGGCCAGCCTTTATTCTGCTCTGATCCCGAAGCCCACCGGGGACATCAGTTGGTGGCTCCTTCACGGAGCCGTGAGCACGGGCATGTACTTTATGCGGTTTGCCCCTATCCCAGATACCTGTCCCTTTTGCGGCGTGAGGGAGACCCTGGTGCATGTTTACCTGGAGTGCACCAGGCTGCAGCCCCTATTCCGGCTCCTCACGGATATTTTGTTAAGATTTTGGTTGCACTTTTCTCCTCACCTTTGTGCGGTCCAAAAGGAGCTTGTGGTTCTTTAGGGGTTCTCGGTGAAGGACTGAGTTGAATGACCCAGGACGAGGAGAAATGGATACAACTCAATTTTATTATATGATAATTATAATATAATGTTAATTTTATGAATTCTTATTAACTTGCTACTATACTATGTAACGGATTTTAAGCAACTATAATTACTATGTAACTAAATTTATAAGACTTGCAATTATTATGTAACTAACTTTAAAAAGCACTTACAAGATAAGGGAAAGGAAACACATTAACAATTGAGGCCTTTTTCAGTCTAACCACAGTATGGGGTAACAAGCAAAGTAACCACAAACAAAGCAATGATAGTTAACTAATTACTTACAACCATGCAGATAACAGTCAGATGGGAGAGCATATACATAATGAGTTCGAGCCGGCTATACGACACACGCTCAGGCTGGATTCGGGAGGGTCAAGCCTAAGTTGATCAGACCTGGACTGGTCGTGACGTAGGTTCGTTTTCGGGACACCTCTAATTACTATACAGGGGTGACTAAGTATATAGTTTTTGGAAGTGAATGTGGCACCCGTTGATTGTTTTTTTTAGTGCCCCACTGTCTTCCCCTTATTAGGAAGAACAGTACAATATGGAAACTGCAGAAATGGCTTTTTGTGTGGTAACACTAGGGACACGTCCCTCATAAGTTTCCTGTGATAAGCACTATGCCCTAATAAGGTCGTGCAGTCTATTGGGCCTCTTTCCTGGCTTCGGGTCCGCTGCGGGGTTGCGAAGCGGCCTGGCCAAAACGAATGGGGGGGGGGGTATACGCTGTATTAACAACCTTTTTATTTATGCACTCCCTATCCGTCGCCCCACAAAGTCATAGGACCTCCTGGTCAACCTCCTCTTGGCCCTAGCTAAACTGGCAATCTATAAAACCAGAGTGAGGAGGTTGGCTGATGGAGTCTCCTGTGACTGTGGGGCCTATTTCAGGTCCTCTGTTCATTCACGTATCCGGGCAAAGTTCCTCTGGGCAGCGTCCACTTGCTCCCTTGACGCCTTCGAGGAGCAGTGGGCGCTGTCCACGGTTTTCTGCTCAGTGTCCCCGTCTGGTTCACTTCATTTGACCCTTTGACCTCACTGCTGTCCCTGTTCTTTTATTAGTTGTCCCCTGTAATTTTTTGGTCTCCAGGTCCTGTGGACCTCCCCTTAGGCTGGGGGGAGGTCCTTTAGCAAAGCCCGCCCACTTCCTGGATCCCAATAGGATCACTCTCCTGCTGCACTCTAGCCTAGAGGGAGGAGGGAGGGAGAGGGCTGTTGGTGTTGCTACTGGGCTGTTGCTGCTGCTCCAGCTGCTCCCTTGGCTGGGCCAGGCACCACCCCCCTTCTCTTCTACCTGATTGCTGGCTGGCTGCTGGACCCCCCCCCCCCCGACCCTCAGTTGCTGCTGTTGCTCCAACTACAGCCCCTTGGCAGAGGGGGGGCCTGCTGGCCCGCTCCCCAGAGAAGGGGAGTGAGGGATCCCAGCCACTGCTGCTGAGGATACCATGACCACCATGAGGACACCATGACCACCTGAGAGGGGTCCTTCCTGCTGATCACCAGACTGCCGCCTGGAGCTGCTGCTGTGTTTGCTGCTGGGAAGCTGCTGGAGCCCCGAGGAGGAGAAGAAGAGGACCATCTACCAGTGTGGGAGTGCGGAGAAGCTCTACAGACCACTGTGGAGGGGGCCTACAAGGACTGAGTAACTTTTGAACTGTGCTCTTGTGGTGGGAGTCTAGACTGTGTTTGTGGAGACACCAGGGGTGTGGCATGGAGCCTGCCCCCGGTCCGTCTGTGTCCTCCCCCAACCCCCCCCCCACACCATCATCATCACTGCCCCCTCCACCGCCACTGCCCCCACTGGCTACTCACCATTTGCCTCGAGCTCCTGCCTCTGGGACTTAGCACCTCACCTAGCTTGCCACGCCTTGTTTCCACCATTGGGCCTGAAGCAGCAGCCAGCCCCAAACTGACTTTTTGCAAGCGCCCGTGGGCACATCTACCCCCCCTTGGACTGACCCCTCCTCCCTGCAGCAAGCCCCCAGCTTTGCCCCTTACTGCCTGCCCCATTTGCCCCTTGCAGCCTTTTGTCCCTCCCCTTTACCCCAGGCCCCTCGCTAGCTTCAAATTGTTTGTCTGCCCTGCCCGTTTCCCTCTGCGGATTTGTTTGCCCTGCCCCAGCCCTGAAGCTAGCCCCTTGGGTCCTCTGCCCCATTCCAGCCTAGTTGTTCCCCTCCCCCTAAAGACCTGCCCTTGTCCTGATTAGCCCCTCCCCTTGTGTGCCCATGCCCCCTCCCATGCGCTTGTGCCCCTCCCCTGTTTGAGTTGTCCCTGTTTCACTGCACCCCCCCCATGCTGCTATATCCCCTGTTCCCCTAGTGCAGCTAGAGGAGCCGGAACCCCACTCCAAGTCAGTGACTCACACCCCCCCAAGTCCTTGATAGACCCCCGCCCATCCAGCCCTCCCCTGCTGGTGCCTTCCTCCCCTGCCTGCAGCCTAGTAGGGAGGAGTGGCTGCCCCCTTTCCCTACCCCCTCCAGTGTTTGTCCTCCCCTTGCTCCCATTATGGCGAGAGACATGGCGGGCGAGACCCCTCAGATGGACCCTGCTGCCCCGCCTCCGCCTGTCCCCTCATCGACCCCTCAGGCCTCCACCTCAACCAACTCTTCCGAACCATCTGCTACCGTCCCCGCTGAGGCGCCGGCAGTGGTGGACAATGAGGTGACCTCCACTGCTGACATGTCCGTTACCCCCTCCAATTCTGGGGGAGCCCCCACAGCTGGCAGGAAGGGCCAGGGCAAGAAGAAGTGTAAGGGCCCCGCCACAAAGACCAGGCCCACCACCGGCCACGGCGTCCCTCCCCGCTGCTCCCTCCACCAGCACTGCAGGTGCCCCTCCCCCGGCCCCCAGGGCGTACACCCAGGTGGCAGTGGCCCCCCCGCCTGCCGCTACATCAATTCTACAGGGTGTTCTGGGATGTCCTCAGCCCAGACCTAGTCACCGTCTGGGCCGAGTCCTTGCACAGCGGGGTCCTCTCTCTTTCGTGCAGGTGAGCCATGCTAACCTTATTGCCGAAGAAGGGGGACCTCCACAACTTACAGAATTGGCATCCTGTCTCGCTCCTCAGCACGGACTACAAAATCATAGCAAAAGCTATCTCGCTGCGGCTAGGATCCATGCTGGCGGACATGGTCCACCCAGAGCAGACCTACACTGTCCCAGGCCGCACCAACTTTGACAACCCATATCTGCTTTGAGACCTCTTGTAACTTGGGTGTAGAGATGGTCTGTCATTCGCCCTTCTGTCCCTGGATCAGGGATCAGGAGAAGGCGTTCGACAGGGTGGACCAAGGGTATCTCCTGAGCACTCTGAGAGTGTTTGGCTTCGGACCCCAGTTTGTGGGTTTTCTCCAGGTGCTGTACGCCTCCACAGAGTGTCTGGTCAGGCTCAACTGGACCCTGACTGAACCGATCAGCTTCGGGCTAGGAGTATGGCAGGGGTGCCCACTCTCAGGCCAGCTGTAAGCTCTGGCAATCGAGCCCTTCCTCTGTCTCCTCCGCAGGAGATTGATGGGGGTGGTGCTGTGAGAGCCGGAGCTGCGGCTGGTCCTGTTGGTGTACGCCGACGAAGTGCTCCTCGTGGTCCAGGACCCGGGCCACTTGGCGCAGGTGGAGGCTTGCCAGGCTGTCTACTCGGAAGCCTCCTCCACCTGGGACAACTGGGTCAAGAGCTCTGGCCTGGTGGTTGGGGACGGGTGGCAGGCGAGCTCCCTCCCACCCGCGCTTCAGGCCATCCGGTGGAGAATGGGTCCACTGCCCTATCTCGGCGTTTACCTTTCTGCAACGCATCTGTCTCCACCAAAAAACTGGCACGCTTTAGAGGGTAGGGTGACAGAGTTGCTCTGGAAATGGACAGGACTACTTCCTTCGAGGGAGGGCACTGGTACCCAATCAACTAGTCCTGTCCATACTCTGGTACTGGCTCAACACCCTGGTCCCGGCCCTGGGTTTCCTGGCCCACCTCTGGACAGCGATTCTGGAGTTCTTCTGGCCAGGACTGCACTGGGTTTCTGCAGGGGTTCTCCATCTACCCATGGAGGAGGGAGGGCAGGGCCTGAAATGCCAACACACTCAGGTCCATGTCTTCCGCCTCCAGACCCTGCAGAGGCTGGAGAGTACTGGTACACGCCTTCCTACGCCATTTCCAAGGGCTCAGATATGACCGGCAGTTCCTTTATCTCTGCGAGACCTCTCTGGGCTGCCAGTCTTCTACCAGGACCTCCTCCAGACCTGGAAACTGTTCTCAGTGACCAGGTCCGTGGTGGCCAACGTGGGAGCAGATCTCCTCGTGGAGCCCCTGCTACACAATCTTCAACTCCATGTGCAGATGGCGGAGTTCCCCTTGGTGCACCAGAGTTGGTCCTGGCAGAAGTTACCAGGGTCGGAGACCTCCCGGACTACGACCAGGGAGACTGGCTGGATCCCCTGACGCTTGCTCAGCTCATGGGGCTCTCCAGGCCTCATACTCCCTAACGCGTACTTCAGGAGGTGAGGGCCGCTTTTCCGCTTGGGCCTACCTCGACCGGGTCCTGCGAGAGGCACACCCCGCCCACCTTCCACCCCAGGCCCTCCAGACCTTTTCATTGGGTCCCTGCCCCATGGACCCAACCGCCCCCCCCCCCCCCCCGCCCCTTCACTGTGAGCTGGCTGCATGATTTGCAGCCGTTTTTTTTCTAGACCATGCCAAGGAAACATCTATATGAGTTCATACTCCACACCCTTCACTTCCTCACCCTCGCGTTCCGCCCCGACACAAAGTGGTGGGACCTCCTGCCACTTCTAGAGGATGAGGAGCCCCGGTGGGCCAGCCTATACTCTATCCTGGTCCCAAGGCCCCCCCGGGGATATCAGTTGGCAACTCCTTCATGGGGCCGTTAACACGGGCATGTACTTGGCGCGGTTTACCCCTGTTCCAGACATCTGCCCCTTCTGAGGCGTGAGGGAGACCTTGGCACAACTTTATTTGGAATGCGCCAGGTTGCAGCCCCTATTCCTGCTCCTCTTAGATATCCTGTTACATTTTTGGTTGCACTTTTCCCCTCACCTCCTTATCTATGAACTCTCCATCCGTGGCCCCACGAAGTCACGGGACCTCCTATTCAACCTCCTCCTAGCCCTGGCTAAAATGGCCATCTATAAAACCAGGGAGAGAAGGTTGGCCGATGGGGTCTCCTGTGACTGTGGGGCCTATTTCCGATCCTCCGTCCATTCACACATCCGGGCAGAGTTCCTCTGGGTGGCGTCCACTGGCTCCCTTCACGCCTTTGAGGAGCAGTGGGCGCTGTCTGGGGTTCTCTGCTCGGTATCCCAGTCAGGTTCCCTTCGTTTGACCCTTTGACCTCACTCCTGTCCCTGTTATTTCATTAGTTGTCCCCCGGAATCATTTGGTTTCCAGGCCCAGTGGATCCTCCCCTCAGGCTTGGGGGAGGTCCTTTAGCAGTGGGCGGGCTTTGACCGCCCACTTCCTGGATCCCAATAGGATCACTCTCCTGCTGCCCTCTCGCCATGCTGTATCACACAGGTAATATCTTGTTCAGTGTTTGTTGCTGACAATCCAGATACCTTCCTCCTCTCCCTACCCCCCAGTCACACCATCATGACCTCAATAGGGGTGAAATTCATTGTAGTGCACAAGGGCTGTGAACCACTTACATTCCACTTGAGCTCTCTAAATGGATCTTAAGTGGGATGGTAGTCGTGTGTAGACCTCCACAGAGGAGTGAATTTCCCTCTAGATAAGGAAAGATACAGGTACAAGGTTAGGATTCTACTCAGGTTTTTATACTGCACCCATCACTCTGGAATCCTAATGGCTAAGTTACAGCATGACACTATCATAAAAAGGAAGGCTTTATGCTAGTCTCTTTGGCCATGCCCTAACTGTGGCTATTCTTAGATCATTGTTTGCTGGGCTCTTTGAACTTGGCATTCTTTTCCCTCTTTTTAAAATTGTACTCTGCTCTGTTCCTTATCTTTGGCAAACATTTTGATTCATTATAAGCTACATGCTTAATTACCATAACTACAACACTTGCATCGGCCAGAAGGAGAACATAACAATTTATAATGCGATATTTTACCATTACAATGTAATATGGACCATCTTACTACGATAACTATACGTACATCATTAGATTTCTGCCTTTCTCATTCTAGAGCCATGTGTTATCTCTCAGTTAGAAATGCAAAACCGTGGCATAGAGCTGACTGAGACATATAATGGAAAACAATACATACAACATGATGATTTTGTTGCGTTTAAGTGCAAATCAGGACATGTACTCCAGGCATTTTTATCTCCTGATTTTACTGTGTGGTGTCATTCAGGCAATATTGCGTATCCCCAGTGCAGTAAAGCTATGTGTTCCTTAATTAAATTACTATTCCTTGGGATATTCTGAGCTGGGAGGAAAATAAGCAAACTTGAAACAGAAGACCAGTGCTTCAAAGGTTTGTATTCGGTAAATACAGAAAAATAACATAACTATCTAAAGTGTGCAGTGGACAGTGGACACTTGTGAAATGAATTAGCTTTTATTTATTTAGGAAGGCTTCATTCTCTTAGTTAGAAAACAAATATTTAATAGATCAGGGAAGATAGCAACATTAATTGTCCTGTTGCTTTATTTGTTGTGCTGGAAGAACAACAACATACATTGGAAAACAATTAGCCTTTAAAGGAGAAGTTAAATTAGATCCATTTATAGTTCAATTAGTTCCTCTTGCAAATGCAAGATTCCCAGGTGTGGGTTTATGAACCTAGCAGAGGTGCTTCTCCATTCATTTATGATGATTCAGCATCAGGCACCTATCTCTCCAGATCTGGGACCATAAGTGGGTAGTGGGGAAGGTGAGAAACAGCTTCTGTGATAAATGTAAGTATCATAGGGGCTGTTCTAAGTTGTCCTGACAAGAGATGTCCCATAGGGAACCTTCTTCCAGCTGAGAACTGGGCGGAATGCTGTGAATTACAGCCCTATCTCTTTGGTCTTGGGCTGCCCATGACAAGCCACTAAATCACACAGGGGAAATCCTCAACAATCCCCTTTAGGGGTAGTTTAAGGTCCTTTCATGTCACTTCAGTGGTGCTAAAGGACCTTACTGGAATTAAGGATGGGCCGCCTGGGGTTTAATTAGTGATGACTGAGAGTGGCAAGAAGTTGTCACCTCAGGGCAACATGCCAGGTCCAAATGTAGAGCATAATGTTCAACAAAGACCCCAAATGAGGGACAAACATTTAGTTATGCTGGAATTTTCCCTAGGTTCACCCAAACTATTGTATCTAATTGCTTGTTAAGGCATAATAAGTAACTCATTGAAGAACTGTTTATATCACAATAACCACTACCATATCTGGTGCTTATTGGAAACCTCACTAGACAGATATAAGCACTTCTCCAGCTTCTTTGTTAGCCCAACACAGAACACATTGATATAGTCTAACCAACAGGGGTGTGCATAGGAATTTAAGTTTTACAGCTTTTGTAGAGGCATGTTCTGTGATCTTGCTGTGGCCTGTGGGCCAGAGAAGCTGTCAGTTCTCCCTGCTGTGGCTCTGGGGCTCGAGGAACTCTGTGCCCTTGCTGATTTATTGGGTGGGGGCTGTGCCCCTCCTAACCAAGATGCATGAACATGGCTGCGTCTTGCTTGAGCATGGATACCATGCAAAGGTAAAACTGCCGATGAGGAGCAATTCCAGTATTCTAGCCTACCTCCCTTCCTTCCGTGTTATCTGTACAGTGAGAGGTAACTCCTGAAATCAGGAACTAAAAGAGGCTTGACAGAAAATAAAAATGTGAGGCAAGGTAAACAGGTGTAGTTAGGGCAGGAAACAATGCTACCAGCATTTTCACTTTAAGTAGCTAATACCGTATTATAGTGCTATTATTCTGAGTTTTCAATGCTCTGTTTATTTAGATGTGTTAGGAAGGTCTGGCCCCCGCACCTTCCATTCAAAATGGAGACATCATTTCTGATCTATTGCCAGTATATGCAGCAGGTTCTTAAGTGGAATACAAATGTCAAAGTTTTCATGGACTGATAGGATCCAAAACAATCACATGTCGCTTAAGAAAATGGAAAGCCCCACCAATATGCTCAGGAAATTATAAAATTATTTTTGTGAGATGAAAAAGGAGCATGGTGAATTAGGTGACTGTTTCAAAATTTCAAAAATGGCTTCTAAATGTGCCAGTTTAAGTTATTTGCATAGCCAGAAACCTGTGTTTGTGCACGTAAACAATATTTGCATGCATTAACCAGGAAGTTTAACCCTCAGCTACTTGATTTAGTGCTGCAAATTCAATTTTTTTTTGCCTTTCTTTTTTTAAGCAGCTGGAGAAATACAATATGACCAAATTCTTATAAGCCTGGTGGAAGTGACTTTAAAAATGGCTCCAGAGCACATAATCTGTCTAGGAATGTAAACGGAAAAACATTCTGTCCAATTCAATGTGAATAAACAGCATTTCTTGCTAATTCAGTGTCATGTAATTGTATAAATCCATTAAAACATCACAGAAATTATATTAACAAAATATTATGAATATGTAATAGTGAACTGAATTAAGCACAGATATTCATTGAAAACTCAAGGTAGAAAACCAGATAGGCTTTCCTTTATTCATACCATTGTATGTGTGGCTATGTGTGGGATGGGTGGAATGAGGAGAAATTCATGCCTTCAAAATGGTTTGGCAATGGAACAATGCAATTTGAACTGAGCTGAGTGCTGCACCTAAGCAGTGCTTCAAAGTTATTGGAACCACACATGATTAAAATTACACATATGCTAAAATGTTGGCTGGATCGGGGCCTGAATTCAACACTGCCACTCCTCTGCCATTATAAACACTATATACTGTGTGCTGTTTCAGAATACCTTCAGTAACATATTCTTGAAATCAATCACTAAAGGACATCAGTGAGTTCAATAACCATAATATACTGGTATAATAAAGACAATTCTATAAGACTAATGCAAATTTCCAACACGTTAAATAATCTTTAATTAATTTTTGAAGAGGCATGGATGGCATCCCCAGAAATTATGAAGAAAAACACTACAGAATTAATACAGAGAAGTAGAAATAGAATTGCTTCTACTGCAAAACACTTTATGGAACTTTACTGTAAATGGGGATATGTGGAGGTTTCCAACATCTTCTGCATTTAGAGTACAAAGTTTAGAAGGGAAACTACAACATTGGGGAATCAGCTGACTAAAACATTTGTTAGATTTTACTGAGGAAGTATATTTAATAAATACAAAGAATGCTTGTCATAGTGGCTCTGTTGGGAAGGTTACCATAGAAACACATGGGAAATCATGCTTCCTGCTCCAGACAGCTTGTAATCTCAATAGATGAGACAACAGGAGGGTGAAAGGGATACAGCTCACAAGCAAAGTGAACAGAGTGTAACTTGATCTGGGACAATGGTCTTTTCACCTGTGTGGGCTATACATGTGGTAGAAAAGTATTGTAAATGTGCTGTTACCCAAGTTCTCTGGGTGGCCCAGTTCCTCATCCAGGCACTTGATTTCTGCTAAGGTCTGTGTCCCTTCAATATTCCTTTAAAGCTGATGTTTCAGATCCTTATCTCCTTATTAACCAAGTCATGTAGACCCTACCTGATATCTGGATTCACTGAGTGTGTTTCCTACACATTGTCTTTGCTGGGACTCATACAAGGATACTCCTGGGACATTGACAGTCATTTCACCGGCTGAGCTAAGCTATTAGGAGCTGTGCTGGTAGCATTCCCCATCCCCATCCAGTTTCTGGAATTGCTGTTTGTGCATTCTTTCCATTATTTCAATCTAGACAGCAGGTCTATGAGGTGAACCAAAAGGGATAGTGTTCCCACCTATGCAAATAGGAGTTGTGCTGTACTCTTAAGTGGATGCCCTTTCAGGCAAGATAAATGCTTCCTGGAGCATGGGTGGAGGGTGACAGGATGCAGCAGGAACTTCTACCCTTATCCTTTCATGGAGCCAGCAGAGTATCTAGCTCTTCTAATGCTGCCAATCTTGGGGAGCCCTTGCGTTCAGTGAAGCCACAGTGGATCCATCTGCATCTCAGGCAGATACTCTGTCTGAAGAGGGAGTTGAGGAGGTAGCTTGTCTTTTTGAACAAAAACACGCTGACACAGACTATGCTCCTAATTTTTCTCCAGAGGAGCATGTGGGACTGGCTTCTGCCACTTCTCCTGCTGAGGACGCTCTGCAGTTCCATGACCTGGTGAATATCATGGCAACTATATTGAACCTACCTTCAGTAGCTGTGGAAGAAAACTCCCATCTGGTGTTTAGGGGAAGCTCTTGGGGCTACCTCCAAGATGAGGATGTCATTGCCAATTGTTAATGGTCTGCTGCAGCCAGTTAGGTCCACTTCTGCCTCTTGCCAGCCTATTTCCAAGAAGGCAGGCAAATTATATCAGATAAATCCTTCTGAGAGGTTTTCATATTTTTACACACATCCTATACCTAATTAACTGGTGGTGACTACTGCCAGTAGCAGGTTGAGGTCTAGACAACCATATTCCACTCCTGCTGATAGAAAAGGGGAAGATGATTGATTCCTAAGGAGAAAGGTGTTCTCTTTTTCTTTTCTTGGTCTTAGGGCAGCAACTTTTCAAGCAGTTATGGCCTGCTGTCTATTCCACCTATGGGAAAAGATATCATTGTTTTTGCAGGATCTGCCAGATGACAAAGAGAATTTGGCAAATGCAATCCTAATGGAAGGTCAAAATGTAGCAAAGCACACACTCAGGGCCTTCTTTAATATTTCAGACTCTTCTATCAGAGAATTGGATCCTGCAATTCCTCATAGCAGACATGCTTGACTTCACTTCTCTACTCTAGCTACTAGAATTAAGGTGGAGGATCTTCCCTTTCAATGGGGATGGCCCTTTGAAAAGATGGCTGAGTTGCTACGAATGCTGAAGGAGATAGGAATGACAGCCAGCTGTTTGGGCTTGATTTTCTTCTATTAAGAGAAGACCTTCTACTCTAGAGACAGTATTAACTGCAGTCTTCTTTGGCCTATTTCTTGTCAAATCAAAGATGTCAGCAACAATCCCATCAACGGACATCTTTCCACAGACAACACAAGAATGTATCTTTTCAAACTGAGGTCTAAATCTAAATAATCTGCTCAATCCCTGCCATCTTTGCTGAATACCAGGCTTCATCTTTCATGTGAGGCTCAAGAGTCGAGAACTAAATAGTAAGGACCCTTCTCTTCTTCTCTTTGGAGACAGGCTCACCCATTTTATCCACAAATGAAGGGTTTTTACATTAGACAGATGAGTCCTAGAACTTACAGACAGAGAAGGGCTTTTCCATTCAATTAGAGGCACTAACCATTGATATTTGGCTGACCCAACCATAGTAGATTCATCACATCCCTACTGTCCAACTTTCCCATACTAACTAAGAAGCATTTGGTTTTGTCTACCAACTTGTGGCCATAACTGAGAGCAGACTTAACCAATCAGTGTAGACCCCATCTGGTGTCTGAACTCCCTGAGTATGCTTCCTGCACTTTGTCTTTCCTGGAACTCATACCAGGATATGGCTGGAACATTGATAGCCATTTCACCAGCTGAGCCAAGCCATTAAGAGCTGTGGTGAGCTGATTCAGATAAGTGTTGCTCTTTGTATTTTACATTTTCCTCCCTTTCGGGTAGTTTCATGCAGGAGCCAGTCCCCCCACATCACCAGGACTCAAGATGGGGCTGGGCAAGTGGTGGTAATCTTTTAATCTCTACTCCCTTGGTATACCAAAGTTAGATGTTACTCACAGGAGATCCTGCAGATGATCAAAACATGATTACCTCACAGTGTGGTTCTCATACACCTTTGGGCATGGCTGGGTTAAGGCACAGGTACAAATAGGAACCTACTCTCTAACTCCCAGAGTCCTATGTTGACATCAGAATTTCAACTTTTATTTAAAATATATATTGGTTCTAGTCCACATGGTTTTGAAAAAGAGCTCAAAAGCAATCAACTGAGCATAACTGATTTTGTGATAGCTGCATGAGACTGCAGCAAGAGCCATTAGAGGCACAGATCAGGCCCTTTGGGTAGTAGATTGAAGAGGGAGAAAGTGGTGGCTAACTCTCAAATGCCATCCAGTCTCTGTTGATTGAGGAGTTCTGTAATCCTCATTTTTGTTATTGTACATGCTTTGATCAGCAGTGAAATAGTTGGGCATCTGAGCCAACCCTGTATAGTTTCACAAGGCATTCACACCTCAGAAATATTGTTTCAGGCCAAGTGCAGAATCAGACAGACATATTGGCATCACTTACACTCATTTTATGGTTTTCTGTTACGGAGCAAGAGCATACTATGATGTGGACAGAGCCGGTCAGAAATTTTCCAATAGAATAAAGTTTGGTTAGTCAAACATGAAATGTTTTGCGGAAACTTGATGATGATGACAAATCCCCACCATTGTTTGACCTTTATTTTCATTCCATTCATCTTAATCCAAAACAATTCACCAGAGGCTAGCACTATTGTCACCTCCCTGAAATTTAAAGTGTTCTGCTAAACAGGCCCTTAAAAATTAGAGGATTTGAATAGTATTTGCACAAATCATAAGTGATATAGTTAACCTGAGATCCTTCATGGGAATGTGTAAGTAAGTGTTCCTGTATCTCTTTTCAGACATGAGGTGTGCACCCTCACATAATCTAGCATAAAACAGGAGTAATTCCACTGACGTTGATGGAGTTAATCTGGTGTTAAACCAATACAAGTGATTTCAGAATTGGGCCCATAATAAGAAAAACACCACAGTTGTATAACTCATCACAGTTTTTTCATATTATAATTTTTTCGTACCCACCTAAGCAAACTGGCAGGTCTGTCGAGTGGCCAGACTCACAGCTAACAAATGCAGATCCATTCATTAGATTAAAACTTTTGAATTTGTATTTTCACTCTTGACCCTGATTCAGATTCGGGTTGTGAAAAGGCCAGGGTGTTTCCATTATCATTAGCATGTGTGGTCCCACACTTTGCAGCCGCCTCTAAAATTAAGTACAGAAAGGGATAATATATGCATTAGTGTTTACTTACAGTAAAATCACAAATATTACATAACAGCACCATCAATGAATTGCGATAAAGCAGGACAAAATCTCTATAGGCTTTTATTCCTTTATTCTAAATATTTATTTCCCTTAATAGACTCTTGTGAAGAACCTTGCTGAGAACTTTCCAAACATCCAAGCAAATTCTACCTTCTGGTCCCATTTATACTGTGTTACCAACTCTTTCTAATAATCATAAATGAATAGAGAATCACATCTGCTGGATTCATAAGCCCACAGGTGGGAATCTTGTATTTGCAAGAGGACCTAATTTAACCATAAATACATCTAATTTGACTTTTCCATTAAAGGCTAATTATTTTCTAATGTGTGGTGTTTTTCTTCTAGCATGTCAAATAAAGCAACAGGGCAATTAATTGCTGCTATCTACCCTGATCTATTAAATCGTTGTTTTCTGAGGACTAAAATAATGAAACTCTGCTAAAAAAAAATACAAGGTAATTCATTTCAAAGGTGTCAGCTGTACAATGCACACTTTTTATAGTTATTTTTTTCTGTATTTACCAAATACGAGCCTTAGAAGTATTGATCTTCCGTTTCAAGTTTGCTCATTTTAGTCTGAGCTCAGAATATCCCAAAGAATAGTAATTTAATTAAGTAAAACATACCTTTATTAAACTTGGGATATACCATATTAGCTGAATTACAAAAGTGGTGGGATTCTGGAGGGATTTGAAGGAGGGAAGCTGTTCTAGGACTAGGGAAAGAAGGTGACTCCACATTCATTATAATGTCAATATCTACATTGAGAGAGAAACCACTGAACCCATTACTCAGGGTATGTCTACACTACGGGATTAATCCAAATTTATATAATTCGAATTTTTGGAAACAGATTGTATAAAGTCGAATGTATGTGGCCACACTAAGCACATTAATTCGGTGGTGTGCGTCCATGTACCGGGGCTAGCGTCGATTTCTGGAGCACTGCACTGTGGGTAGCTATCCCATAGCTATCCCATAGTTCCCGCAGTCTCCTCCACCCATTGGAATTATGGGTTGAGATGCCAATGCCTGATGGGGCCAAAAACATTGTCGCGGGTGGTTCTGGGTATATCCTCCCCCCTCTCCAGGGAAGCAACGGCAGACAACCGTTTCACACCTTTTTCCTGGGTGAATAGTGCAGATGCCATACCACGGCAAGCATGGAGCCCACTCAGCTCAAGACAGCAGTCATGAACATTGTAAACACCTCGCGCGTTATCGTGCAGTTTATGCTGAACCTGCAAAACCAGGCGGCGAGGAGTAGGCTACGCAGCGCGGCAGCAAGAGTGATGAGGATATGGACATGGAATTCTATCAAACCGCGGAACCCGGTGCTTTGGAGATCATGCTGTTAATGGGGCAGGTTATAGCCGTGGAAGGCCGATTCTGGGCCCAGGAAACAAGCACAGACTGGTGGGACCGCACAGTGTTGCAGGTGTGGGAAGATTCCCAATGGCTGCGAAACTTTCGCATGCGTAAGGGCACTTTCATGGAACTTTGTGACTTGCTTTCCCCTGCCCTGAAGCGCCAGAATACCAAGATGAGAGCAGCCCTCACAGTTGAGAAGCGAGTGGCGATAGCCCTGAGGAAGCTTGCAATGCCAGACAGCTACCGGTCAGTCAGGAATCAATTTGGAGTGGGCAAATCTACTGTGGGGGCTGCTGTGATGCAAGTAGCCAAAGCAATCACTTGGGTGCTGCTACGAAAGGTAGTGACTCTGGGAAATGTGCAGGTCATAGTGGATGGCTTTGCTTCAATGGGATTCCCTAACTGTGGTGGGGCGATAGATGGAACCCATATCCCTATCTTGGCACCAGAGCACCAGGGTACCCAGTACATAAACCGCAAGGGGTACTTTTCAATGGTGCTGCAAGCACTTGTGGATCACAAGAGACGTTTCACCAACATCAATGTGGGCTGGCCGGGAAGGGTTCATGACGCTCGCGTCTTCAGGAACACTAATCTGTTTAAACGGCTGCAGCAAGGGACTTACTTCCCGGACCAGAAAATGACCGTTGGGGATGTTGAAATGCCAATAGTTATTCTTGGGGTCCCAGCCTACCCCTTAATGCCATGGCTCATGAAGCCATACACAGGCAGCCTGGACAGGAGTCAGGAGCTGTTCAACTACAGATGAGCAAGTGCAGAAGTGGTAGAATGTGCATTTGGCTGTTTAAAAGGTCGCTGGCGATTGTTATTGACTCGCTCAGACCTCAGCCAAACCAATATCCCCATTGTTATTTCTGCTTGCTGTGTGCTCCACAATCTCTGTGAAAGTAAGGGGGGGACCTTTATGGCGGGGTGGGAGGCTGAGGCAAATCGCCTGGCTGCTGATTACGCCCAGACACCAGGGCGATTAGAAGAGCACACCAGGAAGCGCTGTGCATCAGAGAAGCTTTGAAAACCAGTTTCATGACTGGCCAGGCTACAGTGTGAAATTTCTGTTCATTTCTCCTTCATGAAAACCCGCCCCCTTTATTGACTCATTCTCTGTAAGGAACCCACCCTCCCCCTTTCCCCAGCTTGCTTTCAAAGGAAATAAAGTCACTATCATTTAAAAATCATGTATTCTTTATTAATTGATTATAAACATAGGGAGAGAACCGACAAGGTAATCTGGGTGAGGTTTGGGAGGAGGATAGGAGGGAAGTAAAAGGCCACTGAAAAAATTCAATATAATGACAGCCTTTTGGTTGGGCTGTCCACTGGGGTGGAATGGGAGGGTGCACGGAGCCTCCCACCCCCCACCCCCCCCGTGTTCTTACACGTTTGGGTGAGGAGGATATGGAACATGGTGAGGGGGGAGGGAGGTTATACAGCGGCTGCAGCGGCAGTCTGTTATCCTGCTGCCATTCCTGAAGCTCCACCAGACACCGGAGCATGTCTGTTTGCTCTCACAGCAGCCCCAGCGTTGCAGCCTGCCACATCTCATCTCGAGCGTCCCTCATAACCTCACGTTCACTGGCATCTTTCCTAAATTTAGATGCCGTGTCCTTCCACTCATTCAAATGAGCTCTTTCATTGCGCGTGCATTCCATTATTTCCATGAACATCTCGTCTCGTGTCCTCTTCCTCTGCCGCCTTATCTGAGATAGCCTTCGGGACGGAGGAGGGAGGCTTGAAAAATTTGCAGCTGCTGGAGGGAGGGTTGAAAAAAAGGAGAGAAGTTTTTTAAATGATACATTTTACAGAACAATGCTTATACTCTTTCATAGTGAACAACACTATTCACATTGCATAGCACGTGATTTCAGTACAAGGTCGCATTTTCCATCTTAATATTGAGTGCCTGTGGCTTTGGTGTTAGAGATCACAGACGCAGGTCTGGGCAACAGAATTCAGCTTGCATGTGGCCATGGTAAGCCATTGTCTTTCGGCTTCTGCACCCTCCTTTCCCACATACCATTCAAAGCCCGTTGACTGATGCGGTTTTCCTGTTAACCTTCAGCAGCAGCAAACAAACTAACCCCCCCCATCCAATTCTCTGGGATGATTGCTTTATCCCTCCCCGCACCGCATGGCTGGTAACAGGGAAGATCCCTGCTAGCCAAACGTGAAAAGCTCAGGGCCAATTCCCCCCCCTCCCCCACGCTTGGCTAACTGCAGGGAAGGATTTATTTTCAGCCACAGGCAAACAGCCCAGTAGGAACGGCCACTCTGTCCCCTTAATTAAATTCCCTTATTTCAACCAGGTTACCATGAGCGATATCACTCTCCTGAGGATTACCCAGCGAAATAAAGAACGGATGTTGCTTGAATGCCAGCAAACACCGGGACCATACGCTGCCAGGCTTTGTCATGCAATGATACCAGATTACTTGCTGCAAGCATGGCGTGGTCAAGTGTCCTACCATGGAGGACGGAATAAGGCTGCACTGCCTAGAAACCTTGTGGCAAGGCTTTTGGAGATTTTTTCAAAAGTTTTGGCATTTCGTCTTTTCGAACGAAGTTCTGCTAGCACTGAATCCTCTCCCCATATAGCGATTAGATCCAGTACCTCCAGTATGGTCCATGCTGGTGCTCTTTTTTGATTATCGGCCAGCATGGTTACCTGTGCTGATGAGCTGAGCTATCTGTGGTCACCTGTGCTCTCCACGCTGGGCAAACAGGAAATGAAATTCAAATGTTCACGGGGCTTTTCCTGTCTACCTGGCCAGTGC
The DNA here is from genome assembly GCF_011386835.1 of Chrysemys picta bellii. NCBI lineage: Eukaryota > Metazoa > Chordata > Testudines > Emydidae > Chrysemys > Chrysemys picta. The sequence continues at coordinate 45,498,460 of NC_088798.1, read as the reverse complement.
ATCCGAGTTCAGATTGCTGTCCAGAGCGGTCACAATGGTGCACTGTGGGACAGCTCCTGGAGGCCAATATCATCAAATTGCGGCCACACTAACCCTAATTCGAAATAACAATATTGATTTTGGCGCTAATCCACTCGTCGGGGTGGAGTACAGAAATCGATGTAAAGTGCCCTTTATTTCGAAATAAATGGCTTTGTTGTGTGGATGGGTGCAGGGTTAATTCGATTTAACGTTGCTAAATCCAAATTAAAGTCATAGTGTAGACCAGGCCTCAGTATAGAATCATAAGACTGGAAGAGACCTCGAGAAGTCATCTAGTTCAGGCCTCTGCACTCATGGCAGGAGTAAGTATTATCTAGACCATACCTGACAGTATTTGTCTAATATGCTCTTAAAAATCTTCAGACACAGAACTTCCACAACCTCCCTAGGCAATTTATTCCAGTGCTTAAGTATCCTGAGAGTTAGGAAGTTTTTTCCTAAGCTGCCCTTCCTGCAGTTTAAGCTCATTGCTTCTTGTCCTATCCTCAGAGGTTAAAAAGAACATTTTTTCTCCCTCCCCCTTGTAACAACTTTTTATGTACTTGAAAACTGTAATCATGTCTTCTCTTTTCCAGACAACACAAATCCAATTTTTTCAACCTTCTCTCATAGGTCATGTTTTCTAGACCTTAAATAATTTTTGTTGTTTTTCTCTGGACTTTCTCCAGTTTGTCCACATCGTTCCTGAAATGTGACACTTAGAACTGGACACGATACTCCAGTTGAGGCCTAATCAGCACGATGTAGAGTGGAAGAATTACTTCTCATGTCTTGCTTACAACACTCCTGCCAATACACTAGGGCTTTATAAGTCTAAGTGTCACATAAAGTGGCTGAGCCAATGTAGTTGCCTTCATGTATGGTGATGGGAAAGCAACAGGTGGGAAAAATGCAATTCTGTGGGAAAATAATCCAAATACAGATAATAGAAAGGGATAGTGACCCTTGTCCATTATTTCCAGGATCCAATGGTCTGGAGTTAACCAGTTTCAGGCCTCCTAAAAGCAAAACGGATGGTTCCCAAAGAGAGGAGAAGGAGGATAAGGTAGATTATGCAGTTCCAAGGGGCTCTCAACTGCACCATCAAAACTGCCGATGCCAGGTCAAAGCACGGTTGTGATGGAGGAGGAAGGGGCATAAGGTGTCCCTCAGCTTTGCTGGCTGTAATAATAAGAGGAAGCTTGTCTCTGTCTGGAATAATTGAGGCTTATATATTACTTTCTCCATGTGGCCAGGGTATACATCTATAAGGAACACAACATGGCCATTGAATACTTTAAAGTGTTCAAGGCATCATCTTTGTGCTTTTTGAAGAGGTTGCAGTCTTCAAAAGGTATTGTCATGACTAGGATCTGGGCCGTCTGACCAAGTGGTCAGAGCAGGAGTCAGCTTGGGTCCGATACCAGGAGCCCAGTGTCTGAGGGCAAATGAAGAGTCAAGTGCTAAGAGATGGGGTAGGTAGGGTTACCAGGAGATCCACAACAGATATCACAAAGGAAGCAGTCTAAAGCAGGAGGAACTCGTTGCACAGACTACTTTCTGTTCCTGTGCTTGGATTATTTCTGGCATTCTGGAAGGTCCTGCAGTGGCATTAAGAAGATAGATAGAAAGGAACTGGGGCCAAAAGCTTCCTTGTAGAGGCCAGCAATGGGGACTCCAGCTGGTCAGATACCACAAAGTCACTCAGTACTTTGACTCTCACGGCTACTGAGTAGATTGGGTCCAAGATTGTTTCTTCCACCTCTGGAAGCATGGTAGAGACCACAGAAGAAATCTGATTACACTAATAACTATAACACTAAACTAACTAGAGCGCAAAGAATCCATTCACTGACTGTGCAGAGACATGGGCGCTGCAGGGGTTCTGTCTCACACCCACAGGCTGAAAGAAAAATCTAGAGCATGGTTGGGACTGCTCTGGTTTTATGCCCTTGGCTACAGGACATTGGAGATCATCCAGGATGCAGGCGCACCCAACTTGGAATACATGTGATTAGCTGATTTTTCCCAGATAACCTTGTATACGTTCTGTATTGTAAACTGTAATTGAACTCAGCGAGAGAGTGACACTCCCCCTCCACCCCCCGCCCATTTGGTAAATGCTCTCTGGAAGCTTGAATTGCTTCTCAAAAAAACTTCACTGCTTAATGATATCTGACCCTCTGACCAGCGAATAGCCAGTGCTCAACTACATGGGTGCTTCTGCCACTGGTAGATCCTGGCCCTTGATTCATAAGCTGCTAGCACCACCTATCAGAATAGGGTTACATAGTGAACTGCATTGTACAGGTGCTTTGTGAGCCAGTGGATCCCAATTGTATGGGGATGTGGGCCAGGACACTGGGCTATCAGTAAAACATTAGCCCAAGTGATCACCCAACTTGGCCATCAAATTAACCTAACGTGGATGTTATTAAATTCAAAGATTCTACAGTATTGCTCCTCAAATTATGAATTTTTAGTGTTTTGAGATTTTTTTTTTGCCTTAGATTATTATTGTAGACTTTATCTTCTCCTTCTTTCCATAAATTGAAAATGTGATAATTTCTGTCTTAGATTAATTCAGCAAGTTATAATGTACTCAATACCCTCTTTTAGTCTTTTCCTTTTAGGGAAATAAGGGTCCCCCTTCTCCAGGGAATGGACACATCCCTCCCTTCTTCTTGCCAAAGTATGCTTCAGTTTCAGCAAGGGAAGACAATTGCCAAACTTCTCAGAAAATGCTAGGCCACACTCCAGCAAAGTGTCTAAGCATGCATTTAACTTTAAGCACAGGTAGTGCCATTGCCATCAAAACTAGCCATGTAGATTTCAAGTAGTAATAATCTTTCTTAGTGAGCCATTCAACAGCAGCAGCAATATCAGTGGGACACTGTCCCAGACTGAAACTCTTCCTCTTAGCTCTGCCACAGATGAACGCTGAAAATATCCTGACATGTAAAAAAGAGGGTTTCCATGAGGACACAACATTTATCAAAAAGCTAAAACACAACCTTGCCTGTTGAAGCCATTCCGTTTTCTATTAAACATTCAGGGGGCTACAGCACCATTGAGAATGATTCTATGGCCCAGTGGTTAGCAATTCACCTGATATATATGAGTCTCAAGTCCCTGTGCTAATGAGCATTTTAATTACTTAATTTGTTAGACAAAGTAGAACAGCTGAATAGGAGAGCTTGAGAAAGACATATGCTAGAATATGCCATTGGCAATCAACGGGGCAACCTGAGTTTAAGTCCCTCCTCCACATCAGTATTTGGACTTAAGGCTCCTCCTACAGGATGAATGCACACCTGGGTATAATGGCATCACCACCTAGTGGTGTGAGCTTTACAAAAAAGAGCTGACCTGACTTGGGTGCCTAACTCCAGGAGAGAGTTCACCCCTGTCAATCCTGCGTGGAGAAAGGTGCTCAACTCCCTTGTCCTTGGCATTCCCCACTGGCTGGTTTAGGTGCCTCCTTGTTCAACATGCTGGCTTTTGTGAATCCCAGTCTAAGGGTATGTCTACATTTGAGCTGGGAGCTGTACCCACGGTAGAGCTGCCCAACCTAGCACCTAAAAGTAGCAGTGTGCAGTAGCAGCACCAGCAATGGCTTGGGTTAGCCAGACGAATAGGTAGCTGAAGGTCTGGCAGAGTCGGGGAAGCAAGGCTACGCTAGTGCCTGTGTGGTGATAGTTTGAGCAGAGCTAGGGCAGATATGGCTATGAAAGCTGGGAATCACACCTCCAAGCTCAAATGCAGCCCTACTGTTAGGTGCCTGACTCTCCCCAGCCCTTGGATAGGAAGCCTGGGTATTTAAGTTAGAAGTAGGGAATCCACGAGGGAGATCAGTAACATTACCACTGCAATAATGTGAACATTTGCAGCCATCACACAATTTTGGGGAAATGTGTGTGTCTGTGGGGGGAGGGGGGCGTTGGCGTTATTCAGCTTTAGCTGCCCCGGGTCTAGAGTGTGGTTTAGACACGTAGCATCCCATCAATGTTCACTGTCTCTTTATTAATTTGTTATTCTCACGTATGTGGATTCTGATAAGTTCATCTCTATCACACCACTGGTCTAGTTTGTTGCATACAGTAAAAGGTAAGAATAGTCAATTTGTTCACACACTACCCAATGCATGCATCATGTTGCTGTTTAATGGGCTGCAGGCTTTCATCTTTGTCTCCCTTTCAACAAATCCTAAAATTCCTTCTCACTTTTCTTCAGGTTGGGTTGTTAGTAAAAAACACACTCAAACAACAGATTTTTTTTAAATTGCTAAATGAAATATACAACTCTTTAATTTAAAAAAAGAAATAAGACACCATAAGTTTAAATTGTCATCAGAGAAGTGAATATTTTCTATACAACTGTGTTAGATGTCTGGATAATATTTTGGTTGCATGGACTAAAACATTTAAAAGAACGATGACCAACTGCTCATAGGGATGGGCAGAACTCAAAACGGTCTCAATCCATAAATAAACCTCTGGATGTAGCAATTGGGCTATAAGCCTTCCAAGATTAAGGTTCCTTGTAAGACTTCAAGGAGTTCCTGATTTGGGCCAGAGAGAAATATTGTTACTTTCTGTTTCAGCAAGCGGGAAGTATGTAATTCAGGACGTGCGGCCAAGTGTACAATTTCCCTTAAAGCTTCCTTTTCCAATTTTCATAAAATAGCTGTAGTTTGGAACTTTTTGCCAATCTGTTGTTACTATTTTATGATTAGTTTAATATACATTGTGATAAAAGAAGTAATTACATGTATCAGTTCAGACAATCTAGGTTAAAATACTGACAAAGAGCATAATGTGTGAACATTACAAATAACTGGTTAATGGCTTCTGCTCCTCAGATCTGGGTTAAAATTATTTGTTTGATGCTTCTTTTTATTCATTCTGAAGTACCTGTCAGAGAGAGAACAAATACTGGAAAATTAATTTAGTACGTCAATTTTTTTGAAACAATATTACATACAGATCCCCTATGGGTTTCTCACAGGAACAGACTATTGATTTCAGCACAACGCCTTAACATTCACCCTGGGTAATTTTAGCCATCTTTGGAAACTAAATGGAAACAAACTCAATCAAATGTAATTGCAGTAACTCCTGAACTGCAGTGGATCAACTACTGTTCATATTAAAAGCAAATATTTTATGTTATGTGGAACTTAAAAGCAGGATAGAAAACCATGCGTTGATTTCATACATATTACTGTATTTTATCAGCATCCATTGTGTAGCTACTAGCATTGGAAAGTGATGGAATTTTTGAAGCAGAGATCTTCATTCTGTTTCATCCTATGACTCCTTATCAGCTTCTTCCAGCCAGCCCTCTTCATATATATGCACGAATGATTTGCTTCTGTCCCCAGTGCTATAAAGGGGGCATCATTTCTCAAAACACTTTATCGGAGGTGGTGTGGGAATTATCACAATAATATAGGAGCAAGCCTATTATGGGAGGAAGATCAGCAATTACACCTCTTCTATAGCAGAAGACAGGATAACTAGAATGAGGTAAGACAAAATAGATCATTCCATTAATAGATTTTTGATAGTATTGTTGTATTGGAGGTTGGTTAGCTCACAGTAAGTGTGTCTTTAATCTATAGGTAGTCACAGACCTCAGTGGGTATCTCTACACAGCAATGTACGCTAAGGTTAGTGAGACTCGAATCAGCTGACCCGTGTCAGGGAACCCTCGGCTTGAGCATCTACACTGCATTTTAACTCTAGGTTAAGGATTTTCTGACCTGTGCTTGAACTAGGACTTTGGCATCTACACCATAGTGCACAGATCCAAGTCAAAATAACCCTATCCCAGAATGCCTAGCACCTCCTCCCCCCTGTCCCCTGCCCTCTGCCCTCTGTTGACACTCTAGCCTTATGAATATGTTGCACTGTGAGAAAACTCTACTACCAACCCAGTTTCCTAACTGTGATGGTGCTATTGAAGGGCGTCCAGGAAGTCTGCACCAAAATCTGGCTGTGGTCTTGTGATCAGGAAGCAGCTCTCTTTGCAAAAAGCTTCTTCTGATCTGCGGGGTACTGCAGGGGGCAGAACCCCAAGAGAAAGGACACTAGGGTCCGGGAGGGTCACCAGGGCCAGTGGCAAGTGAGACACCCACCTGCAGAGGGCGCTCCACTGAAAACCATGCAGGATATCTGGTAGTGTGATTTCAGACTGATGTTCAGCAGACAATGGGTTAATGCTGAACTGAGCTGCTGCCATTTTCAAAGGCAGGTGTGGATTACATTTGCAATAGGGTGCAATAGACTGCATCAGAGATTATAGGCATCCAGAGGACTGAGGAAAATGCCCCAAGGAACTCTGGGATACATCCAGAGGACTTCCAGGACTTGAGTCAAGCTGGGGCCATATGCACACAGGAAAGCAATAGGGCTTGATTCCTGAGTCTGAGCATAGCAAGGGCCCAAACCGTCTAGCACTGCAGGGTCCTGCACCTTAAGTATGAGATCTTGGTTAACACAATTGCTGTGTGGATGCAAAAGGGGGTTAGGCTTGAGCCAGAAAGCTGCAGAAAGCCAGCAGACAGCAAGAGAAGTATTAGTAGCATGGCCTGATAGAAATCCAAAAGAGACCTCCTTGATCAGAATGGTGAATGTAAAGGTAGGCTTGTATTGTGAGCAAGGAAACAGCCTGCTGTTGTCTGATCCAACTGTTCAGAGAAACAGGACTTTGTGTACATTCTTTGTAAACAACAAGGATTGTGTCATGAAAATACCTGTCTCTACCTCCATTTTTCCTCCTCACACAAAAACAAGGCAGAAGACCCTATTGGCTAAACGCTTAGGCCAAAAGGGCAAAGTCAAAGATGGGCAAAATAAATTAAAACAGGAGATGGAGATTTTGCAAAAGGTATTGAAGTAGCAGAGGGAGGTTTCCTATGAAGGTATGAGAGATGACTCGCAGTCTGAGTTAAAATATTTGTTGGGCCAGCAGATATGAAGTCTCCGGGCAGCTTGAGAATCCCGGCTGTGACACTCCCAGTCTGAAATAGAAAGGCAGATTGTAGCGGGGCAGTAACCCCATTCCTGCCCTGAAGGGCTTAAAACAATCCTGTGAGAGGGCTATGGCAGGGAATCAATAAGATAGGCTGATTGGGGAGGCAGCCACAGCTGGGGCCATGCCCCAGTCAGGCCACAGCTGGCCCTATAAAAGGCCAGTGAGCCAGGAGCTGGCAGAGTCTCTCTAGCTGTTGAGAGGGATGGGTCTGGCTGTGGGGAGCTGAGCAGGGTACCTAGACTGGAGTAGGGCTGGGGAAAGGCCAGAGGAGCTGGGGAGCTCCGGCCTGGAAAACCCCCAGGCTGCAGGTCTTGCTAAAGGATGGAAAAGGTACTGGGGTTGCAGAGGGCAGCCCAAGGGTAGGCAGAGGCAGCAGGTCCAAACCCTCCTTGCCGATGATGAGTGGCAAGTATACTGCAGTCTGCCCCAGTGAGCAGGGGCTAGACGGTGACTGGCAGTAGCCAAAGACTGAGGCGAGGTGTGGATAGGGGGTTGGGGGATCCCCAGGGAGGGGAAACCCAGAGAGACTGCAGGGTACTGCAGGGGGCAGAACCCCAAGAGAAAGGACACTAGAGTCCGGGAGGGTCACCAGGGCCAGTGGCAAGTGAGACACCGGCCTGCTAAGGGCATTCCTGAGTGGACAGAGCAAATTCCCTGGATGACCAGCAGGAGGCGCCGCACCAGTGAGTCATTGCCCCGTTACACAGATAAATAAGGTGACCAATAAATTGACTCTTGTGGATAGAAGGTTTCAAAGGAACTATGCAACATCAGTAAAGTTTTCCCCAATATGGAACGTGTTAGCAGCTATGAACTCCAGCAACGAATTAAAGAGCTAAAAAAAAAATCAGCATAAGAGGAAAATCAAAGAAGTGTAGACCACAATGGAAGTCAGCTGCCCGGAACTGGGCGGCCAGAGAATTTGGGTAAGACAGGAAACTTACAAAACTTTTCTGCTCTGTTGGTAACCGAAAGAGACCCAGATGTCAGAGGGAGATTATCCCAGCTCAAGTAATAGAGCTCACAAACAAAGTAACCAGTGTATCTCTTTAACCGACCATTTGTCTTCTCTATTTAGATTGCAAGCTGTCTGGGTCAGGAACCATGATTTCCCACATGTTTTTATGGCACCCATCACAATGGTGCCATTGCATTTTTTTAAACCTGAGAAAATCTTGGTAAAAATTTTAACAAATGTTTTAGTCAGATGATTCACCAGAATTGTAGCTTACTTGGAGATCACTTACCTCTTCTCTTACATTTAGGATATGCCAATTTTCCCTCCACACACTGTACTCTAAATGCAGAAGATGTTGGATCCCTCACATATCCATTTTTACAGTCAAATTCAACAAAGTTTCCACTTTCTAAATTAAGTTGTGTTTTCAAGCTCCATTTCAGCCCAATATTGTTTTTCTCCATATCTTCTGGGGATGTTGTACATGGCTCTGGAAATAGAAAAATATAATTTCAGTATGTACATGTGGATGTATCAATGGACATTTGGTTCACTAATTGTATAGTGACTCCATGCTGAAGGATACTCTGTTGCTTGAGAAGCAATTGAGGGCAGTTCCCCCACGCAGTGCTAGATAACTACAGTGTAGTGCACAAAACTGAGCAGGATGTATGTGCAGGCTGAACAGAGACTGCTATGTAAAATCTCCGATCAAAGGTGCAAGGGGCGCAAGGGCATCTAGAGTGTAGCACCCATTGGGACACTATTCGAAGAAGAACAAGAAGGAATTCAACAGAAGGAGCTTTCAAAACAAAGTAGGCATAGTTGTTGGCATTTCTCAGGTCTTCCAGAATGTTCTCATTATAACAAATTTGAAGAAAAAGGTTTTGGAGCTTATCTACCAGTTCTTCACCTCCACACTTGTAGACTTAAGCTGGTAAGCTGTCTGGTCCTGCTGGCTTGTTGTTCTTGGTTTGCATGATTGTTGGTGTTACTTCTTTGAGTGTGGAAGGTTCAGCAAGAGATTATTTTTCATGTCACTGAAGTATGGATTTTTCCAATTTTTAAGAAAGGAGACAAGTCAGAGTGTGGAAGTTATCAAGGCATTGCCTTGCTATCTACAGCATTGCCTTGCTATCCCACCTGTATCCTCTTAAACCAATTACTTCCCCTTGTTGAGGAAATATTGCCAGAATCTCAGTGTGGTTTCAGACCATCCTGTGGGACAACCAACATGATCTTCATTCCCCACCAAATCTAGGAAAAGTCTCGGGGACAAAATCAGGATCAGCACATGGCCTTCATCGATTTGTTGAAGGCCTTCAACTCTATCAATTGCGAAGACCTGTGGAAGATGCTGGCCAGATTTGACTGCCCTCCAAAATTTATTAGGGTCCTAAGGCTTCTTCATGATCAGACAACTGCCACCATTCGCTGTACTGACTTAGAGACGGACCCTTTCGTCATCAAAACTGTGGTTAAGCAAGGATGCAATATTACCCCAATCCTGCTCTCCAGCTATTTAGCAGTCATTCTGGTTCTCGTTAAAGACTACCTCCCCACTGGAATTGAAATTCAATACAGAATGGATGGGCGGCTTTTTAATCTTTGATGTCTCTGCTCAAAGTCTGAAGTCCTCCAGGCATCTATTATTGATCATTAGTATGCTGATGACTATGTCATTCTTGCACATACTGAGAATGACCTTAAGTCCACACAACATTTTGTTGCACAAGCTTACTGAACCCTAGGACTCTCACTTAATATCAAGAAGACTAAATGCTCCATCAGTCTGCTTCAGGCCTTGCACATGATCCACCACAAATCACCATTGAGGGACAGATTTCGGAGACAGTTGAGCACTTCTGCTACCTTGGTAGCCAACACTCTCTAAATGCAAAAATGACAGTGAGATCCAGCACAGGATCCAGTGTGCAAATGCCTCCTTTGGGAAACTGCTCTGATGCATTTTCACAGATCGTGACCTATGGAAGGACACCAAGATTCAGGTCTATAAGATAGTTGTCATCCCTACACTCCTTTTTGGATGCGAAACCTGGGTTATCGACAGCACCTCAAGAATTTGCAGAGGAACCACCAACGATGCCTCCTGAAAATCCTTCATATCAAGTGGGAAGATCACCGCACTAATGCCAGCATCCTCAATGAAGCCAATGTCACCAGCATTGAAGCAACGATCCTTATCCACCAATTCTGCTGGGCTGTACGTTGTGTGTGGATGCCAGATTCTCACCTCTCAAAACAATCCCTCTACTCTCAGCTCATGTATGGTCATAGATCCTGTGGTGGTCAGAGGAACTGCTACAAAGAAACACTAGAAGTGTATCTCAAGAAAACTGATATGGACATCACAAGCTGGGAGGAGCAGGTCACCAACCAACTACAATGGTGCCACATCTTCCATCAGGCAGTGGCCCGCTTCGAGGAGAAGTGCCTTGCCCTCAAATTGAAGAGAGAGACAGAAGAAAGAATGGTCTCTCAGCCAGGGCTGTCCCTAGCTATTCTGGGGCCCTATGCAGCCCTCCCCATGTAGGGGGATGGGGGGGCCCAGGCCTCCATGGGGGGGGCAGGACTGGCTTGGGGGACGGGGGGGGGAGAACCTCCCCCAGCACTCACCAGTGCCGGTGAGTGCAGGCCCAGCCTTGCTGCAGTCCTCAAGGGAGTGGGGGAGAGGCTGGGGTGAAGCAGGGGCAGGGGCTTGGGGAAGGGGCGGGGCTTGGGGCGGAGCAGGGCAAGGGCTTGGGGAAGGGGTGGAGTGGGGGTGGGGTTAGGGTGGAGCAAGGGCAGGGGCCATGGGGAAGAGGTGTAGCAGGGGCTGGAGAAGCACGCAGCTGCTCAAGGCACCAGGAAATTTGGGGCACCAAATTTCCTGGTGCCCTACGCAGCTGCATACTTTGTGTATGGGTAAGGACGGCCCTGCTTCCAGCACACAGCTGACCTGCCAGGAAATGTCTGTACCTACTGCGGGCAGATCTGTGGTTCCAGTCATCTCAGCACCCATATGTAAATCCATGGTAGCGATCATCCTCGAATCGAGGAATCACCGATGATAATGAATCATATTGTGTAAAGGAACAGTCTGTTGGAAGCTGGGACCAGATGAGAACAGGGAGTTCCACACATTCTGGTTATATTTTACAATCTGGCCCCTCTGTGTCACTCAGCTCATGCAAGAAGTTTGCCGAGATATAGGCTGTGAAGCTGAGAGCAGGGGGACCAGGGTTGCGGCCCGATTGCTTTTTGACTTGGCGAAACCTGATCATCACTGTTATCCCATGTGCCAGGCCACAATTCCAGTGGCTCAGTTTTGGAGAGGATGGGGCTAAGGGCTCATGGGCCAAGGCATTAGGCTGCTTGTGGTTGTGTTGCTGGTGGAGTATCTAGGAAGAGGAGAGTCAGGAGGGAGGCAAATCTATGGCCCACACACACATACCTTAAATACCGTTGCACAGCTCCTGCCCTTAGCAATGGATAAACACAGGAGCTGGGGATTAATTGGTGGAGCTGTGTGTCTCTGAGTCACAAGCTGCCAGAAAGTCAGGGGACAGTAAGAGAAATCTTGGAAGAGGGGCCCTGAGGAAAGGCTGAGAGAGCATTTTTTGGACAGAGTGCTGAATGTGAAGCAGGCTTAGAACTGTGAGCAAAGAAACTTCCTCCTGATGTTCATTTTGCATTCAGAAAAACAGGACTTTGTGTACACTCTTTGTAAATTAAACTGCTTCATAGAAAACCTGACTCTATCCCCAATTTCTCTTCCAAACACAAAAAATGAGGTGGAAGACCCTGAGTATTGGCTAACCACTCAGACCAAAAAGGTAAAAAGAAGATAAAAAGAAATTAAAACAAGACCTGAATCAGGAGTGGGAGACTTCACAAAAGAAACTGAAGCAATATTTGGCAGTTTCCCAGAAAGGTATCAGAGATGACTCACAGTCTGAGAGAAAATATTTGTTGTGGCAGCAACTACAAAGTCTCTAGGCAGATTGAGAAGCCAGCTGCAAAATTCCCAGTCTAGAATGGCAAGACAGATAAAGGAGGTGACCAACAAAGGTTTCCCAGTAACTAGAGGAGATCAGGAAAGCTTTTCCCTATATAGTTCTTATTAACAGTGATGAGCTCCAGCAATAACTAAAGGAGGTTTAAAAAAAAAAATCAGCTTCAGAGCAAATGAGTGTAGACCACAATGGAAGTCAGCGATCTGAATGAGGAATTGGCCAGCCAGAGAACTTGGGTAAGACAAGAACACTTACAAAACTTTTCAGCTCTGTTGGTATCCCATAGAAGCCCAGATGTCAAAAGGAGATTGTTCCAGCTCAAATCATACAGAGGTTACTTTGCTTGTTAGCTCTCTCTCTTTAACCCACCATTTCTCTTAAAAAAAAAAAAAAAAACCCTTAGAATTCCTCAGTAAAAATATTTTAATTTCACTGGAGATTACTTACCTCTTTTCTTACACTTAGGATATGCCAATTTCCCCTCCACACACTGTACTCTGAATTCAGAAGATGTTGGATCTCTCACATATCCATTTTTACAGTCAAATTCAACAAAGTCTCCACTTTCTAAATTCACTCTTGTTTCCGAGCTCCATTTCAGCCCAATATTGTTTTTCTCCATATCTTCTGGGAATGTTATACATAACTCTGGATATGGAAAAATATAATTTAAGCATGTACATGTGGATCTATCATTGGAAATTTGATTCACTAACTGTATTGAGACCTACCCCATCGCCAAATGGTTTACTTAGCTAAATAAAACAGAAATATTTACAGATAAGATTTATAAAGTAAAAGAGAGATGGTAAGGTTGAGAGAACAAGAAGGAATTATCGAGAAACAGGCTTTCACACAAATCCAGGTGATACTGTGGGAAGGAACAGAGAAGTGACCGGGGCTAGATGAATAGCGAGGGAGACAAGGTTAGATTCTATTTTACAATCTGACCCCTCTGTGTCACTCAGCTCATGCAAATGGGCCAGAATCTAGCCATAGCTGGCCAACAGACTACTCCCCCTGCAGAATGATACTCTCTCTGAGGCTTGAAAAGGAATTCAGGGCAGTTCACCCTCATAGTGCTAGATAACTACAGTGTGGTGCACGAGACACAGCAGGATGCATGCGCAGGCTGAACAGACACTACTACATGAAATCTCCAATCAAAGGTGCAGGGGACGCAAGTGCACCTAGAATGGAGCACCCATTGGGACACTACTCAAAGAAGAGCGAGAAGGAATTCGAGAGAAGGAGGCTTTCAAAACAACGGTAATCATACTGTATAAAGGAACAGTCTGTTGGAGGTTGGGACCAGATGAGCAGAGAGAGGCACACACACCATGACTCGATTTTACAATCTGGCCCCTCTGTGTCACTCAACTGATACAAGGGGCTTTACTAGGTATAGGCTATGAAGCCAGGGTGGGGGGAACCTGGACTGTGGTCTGATTGTTTTTTGCCTGGGCCAGACCTGATCTGCACTGTGATCCTGTGTGCCAGGTCACAACACGAGGCATTGATTTGGAGTGGATGGGATTAGGAGTTTATGGGCCAGCACACTTAAACTGCTGGTTGTGGTGGTGTTGGTGCCTGCATGAGAAAGGAAGAGGACAGTCAGGAAGAAGGCAAATCTGTGTTCCACTCACACACACCTTAATTTTTGCTGCATTGCCCATGTCTGTAGTGATGAATAAACACAGGAGCTGAGGATTAATTGATGAAGCTGTTTATGTCTGAGATAGAAGTTGCCAGAAAGCCAGTGGACAGCAAGAAAAGCCCTGGAAGAGTAGCCCCACAGAAAAGCTGTGAAAGCATTTTTTGGACAGAGTGCTGAATGTGAAGAGATGACTCGCAGTCTGAGAGAAAATATTTGTTGGGTCAGCAACTACAAAGTCTCTAGGCAGATTGAGAAGCCCAGCTGCAACACTCCCAGTGTAAAATGGCAAGACAGATAATTGAGGGGACCAGCAAACTGACCCTCATGGATAGAAGGTTTCCCAGTAACTCGAGACAATCATGAAATCTTTCCCCAACATGGAGCTTCCTAACAGTGATGAGGACCAGCAAGGACTTGACTTAAGGAGCTAAAAAAATCAGCTTCAGAGGGAAAGCAAATGAGTGCAGACCACAATAGAAGTCAGCTATCTGGATGAGGAATTGGGCTAGCTAGAGAACTTGGGGTAAGACAAGAACACTTACAAAACTTTTCTGCTCTGTTGGTAACTTAAAGAGGCCCAGATGTCAGAGGAATTATGTCTCAGCTCAAGTAATAGAGCTCACAAGCAAAGTAACCCATGAATCTCTTTAATCCACCATTTGTGTTCTCTATTTAGATTGTAAACTGTCTGGGTCAGGAAGCATGATTTCCCACATGTTTCTATGGTACCCATCACAATGGTGCCATAATATTTTTTAAACCTGAGAATTCCCTAGTAAAAATTAAGACAGGTAATTCACCAATATTGTAGTTTCACTGGAGATTTACCTTTTCTCTTACATTTAGGATATGCCAATTTCCCCTCCACACACTGTACTCTAAATGCAGAAGATGCTGGATCCTTCACATATCCATTTTTACAGTCAAATTCAACAAAGTTTCCACTTTCTAAATACAATCTTGTTTCCGAGCTCCATTTCAGCCCAATATTGTTTTTCTCCATATCTTCTGGGGATGTTGTACATGGCTCTGGAAATAGAAAAATATAATTTCAGTATGTACATGTGGATGTCTCATTGAACATTTGATTCACTAGCTGTATTAAGACTGATCCTGTCCCAAAATGCTTTACATAGCTAAATAAAGCAGGGAAATATTTTCAGATAAGATTTGAACAGAAAAGGAGAGTCGGTATGGTTGAGAGAACAAGGAGTTCTAGAGAAGGAGACTTTCACACAAACTGGTCCAGGCTTTTGCTAGAGTAGGCATCCCTAAGGAGATCCTGACAGAACAAAGGACTCCCTTCATGTCGAGAGTAATAAAAGATTTATGTACCCTGCTCTGCATCCAGGCCTTGAGGACCTCTGTCTATCATCCCCAAACAGATGGTCTGGTTGAGCGATTTACTCAAGAGCATGATCCGAAAGGTGGTGGCACAAGACAGAAAAGACTGGGATTACCCTCCTTTCATACCGGATGTTTGTGATACGAGAAGTTCCCCAAGCATCTACTGGATTCTCCATCACAAGGGTGAACCGCCGCCCAAGTAGGTAGTACCATAGAATCTCCATGGCCCATTTAACCGTTAGGCATTCCTTTTCTACTACGGCATACCATTGCTCCTTGGAGGGGGGAGGGCTAGCTCAGTGGTTTGAGCATTGGCCTGCTAAACCCACAGTTGTGAGTTCAATCCTTGAGGGGGCCACTTAGGGATTTGGGACAAAATCAGTACTTGGTCCTGCTAGTGAAGGCAGGGGGCTGGACTCGATGACCTTTCAAGGTCCCTTCCAGCTCTAGGGGATAGGATAGGAAGTCATTGCGGAGAAACTAAATGGATTCTTTGCTTCAGGTTTCACGGCTGAGGATGTTAGGGAGATTCCCAAACCTGAGTCAGCTTTTGTAGGTGACAAATCTGAGGAACTGTCACAGATTAAAGTGTCACTAGAGGAGGTTTTGGAATTAATTGATAAACTTAACAGTAACAAGTCACCGGGACCAGATGGCATTCACCCAAGAGTTCTGAAAGAACTCAAATGTGAAGTTGCGGAACTATTAACTATGGTTTGTAACCTGTCCTTTAAATCAGCTTCTGTACCCAATGACTGGAAGATTGCTAATGTAACGCCAATATTTAAAAAGGGCTCTAGAGGTGATCCCGGCAATTACAGACCGGTAAGTCTAACATCAGTACAGGGCAAATTAGTTGAAACAATAGTAAAGAATAAATTTGTCAGACACATAGAACATAAATTGTTGGACAAAAGGTTTCTGTAAAGGGAAATCGTGTCTTACTAATCTATTAGAGTTCTTTGAAGGGGTCAACAAACATGTGGACAAGGGGGATCCAGTGGACATAGTATAGATTTCCAGAAAGCCTTTAACAAGGTCCTTCACCAAAGGCTCTTACGTAAATTAAGTTGTCATGGGATAAAAGGCAAGGTCCTTTCATGTATTGAGAACTGCTTAAAAGACAGGGAACAAAGGGTAGGAATAAATGGTAAATGTTCAGAATGGAGAGGGGTAACTAGTGGTGTTCCCCAAGGCAAGGGCGGATTAACAAATTTGCCACCCCTAGGCCATCAAAAAATTGCCCCCCCGCCCCCCCACCCCCACCCCCACCCCCGCCAGCTCACTCCGCTCCCCCGCGGCAAGCTGGGGAGGGAGGGGGGAGAAGGGGAGTTGCGGCGCGCTCGGGGGATGGCGGCGGCAGTGGAGCAGAGGTGAGCTGGGGCGGGCCGGGGAGTGGTTCCCGGCCCCCCGTTACTCCCCATGCCCGCGGGCCCTAGCTCACCTCTGCTCCGCCTCTTCCGAGCACGTTGCAACTTGCTTCTCCCTCCCTCCCAGCGCGGCAAGCCTGGGAGGGAGGTGGAAGGAGGGAAGTGCGGCGCGCCTGGGGGAGGAGGCGGCGGGCCGGGGATTTGGGGAAGGGGTGGAGTTGGGGAGGGGGCAAATTTGCCACCCTAGGCCTAGGCCTTGTTGTCCTAGGTGATAATACGCTGCTGCCCCAAGGGTCAGTCCTAGGACCAATCCTATTCAATTTATTCATAAATGATCTGAAGAAAGGGGTAAAAAGTGAGGTGGCAACGTTTACAGACGATACTAAACTGCTCAAGATAGTTAAAACCAAAGCAGACTGTGAAGAACTTCAAAAAGATCTCACAAAACTAAGTGATTGGACAACAAAATGGCAAATGAAATTTAATGTGGATAAATGTAAAGTAATGCACATTGGAAAAAATAACCCCAATTATGCATACAATATGATGGGTGCTAATTTAGCTACAACGAATCAGGAAAAAGATCGGAGTCATCGTCGAAAGTTTTCTGAAGACGTCCACGCAGGGTACAGAGGCAGTCAAAAAAGCAAACAGGATGTTAGGAATAATTAAAAAGGGGATAGAGAATAAGATGGAGAATATATTATTGCCCTTATATAAATCAATGGTATGCCCACATCTTGAATACTGTGTACAGATGTGGTCTCCTCATCTCAAAAAAGATATACTGGCACGAGAAAAGGTTCAGAGAAGGGCAACTAAAATGATTAGGGGTTTGGAACGAGTCTCCATATGAGGAGAGATTAAAGAGGCTAGGACTTTTCAGCTTGGAAAAGAGGAGACTAAGGGGGATATGATAGAGGTATATAAAATCATGAGTGATGTGGAGAAAGTAGATAAGGAAAAGTTATTTACTTATTTCCATAATACAAGAACTAGGGGCCACCAAATGAAATTAATGGGCAGCAGGTTTAAAACAAATAAAAGGAAGTTCTTCTTCACACAGTGCACAGTCAACTTGTGGAACTCCTTGCCTGAGGAGGTTGTGAAAGCTAGGACTATAACAGTGTTTAAAAGAGAACTGGATAAATTCATGGACATTAAGTCCATTAATGGCTATTAGCCAGGATGGGTAAGAAATGGTGTCCCTAGCCTCTGTTTGTCAGAGAGTGGAGATGGATGGCAGGAGAGAGATCACTTGATCATTACCTGTTAGGTTCACTCCCTCTGGGGCACCTGGCATTGGCCACTGTTGGTAGACAGGATACTGGGCTAGATGGACTTTTGGTCTGACCCAGTATGGCCATTCTTATGTTCTTGGCCCGGCTCAGTTGGTCTTGCCCCACTAACTTCCCTGAGACCAGAGTGACAGCACTCCCAGAGTCCACTCTGGTCTGGATATTGTTCATCTTTACTGGCCTGGTGTACTCATGTGGGGTCGTTGCAACCCCCACCAGGCTGATTAGGCCACATTGCTCCCTGCGATCCCCCAGATTGCCTTGCATGGGCTCCTCTCTGTTGGGGCACTGGGCTGCTATATGCCCCAACTCCCCACACTTGTGACAATGATATCTCATCCGGAGGTTGCCCTCTGTCTTGGGCTTTCTGACCCATTTGCCCAGCCCTCCTGCCCCAGACCCCTAGGTTCCTTCAGGGCCGTGGGCCGCTCCTTGGTGCCTGTTCTTTCAGCTATGGCTTTCTTGGAGTTCTCAATAATCCAGGGCCTCTGGGTCAGGACTGGCTTCCTGGAACACTGTATTTCACCTCCTTGGGTTTCAAACAGTTCACGGGCTGCCAGTTGTCTCTCCACGAGGGTGACCAGTTCATCATAGATGGAGGGTCATTCTGGCCTACCCAGGCTCGAGGATAGTCCCCTCATATAGCGGTTCAGCACCAGGAGCTCCATCATTTTCTCAGAGCGGAGGGCCTCTTGGCGTAACCATGTCCGGGCTAGGTGGATTAGGTCAAACAGTTGTGACCGCAGTGTCTTGTCTTCACAATACTGCCATTCATGGAACTTCTGGGCTCGCAAGGCCATCGTTACCTTGGACCTGGCCAGGATCTCTGCCGTCAGCAAGGGGTAATCTGCCGCCTCCTCTGCGGTCATATCATTTTGTGCCTTCCCGCACAAAAATGGGGCAAGGATGCCCGACCACTGGTCTTGGGGCCAGGCCTCCTGTAGGGCTCTCCTCTCGAAGGCCAGGAGGTATGCCTCCACATCATCCTCCTGGGTCATTTTCTGCAGACAGTAGCTGGCCCATGTAGTTCACGTCCCACCATACCCGCGGCTCAGCTCTGTAAGGGCCTTCACCTGGTTCACGAGTTCCTGCAGCATGGCCCGATCTTGGGTGGCCTGATTCATCAGCAGGTGATTAGTCTCCTGCTGCAGCCGCATGGCCTCCTGATGGGTGGCTGCCTGGACCCGGGTAGCTTCCTGCTGGGCAGCGGTGGCTTACACCAGTGCTTTGACCACGTCCTCCATCTTGGGGATGGGGTGGTCATGACCCAATCTGGGTTACATTCACGGGACAGAAATCCCACTCCAGACACCACGTGTGGCAAAATGGCCGATGTTGATATGGTGGGTCCCGCACTTTTCTTGGCAGGGGGAAAGTACGCCACTCTTTGCCCCTGCTCTTGGGGTGCCAAGGGCCCCTCTAATGGCCCGGGAAGGTGGTAGAGGAGAGAAAGGGAGGAGGGGTCTGGGTTTGCTCCTCACTCTGAGCCCCAGCCCCTCTCAACACCTTCAAGTTTCTAACCATCTTCCCCCCTTGGGTAGGGTTACCCTTGGTCCTGGATGCTGGGGGAGGGAGTCTCCCTGTCCTCCAGTTCTCTGGTCTTTCAATTCTTCAGCAACACACTTCCAAACTCCAGTCTTCTCTCCTTCCTTACACCACACTGTCTGCCTGAAGCAGGGTTTTTTAATTAAGTTCCTGACAGGGCCTTAATTGACTACAGGTGCTCCAATTAACCTATAGTAACCTACCCTCCTCTATAGGGAACCACACCTTAATTAGCCTAGGGCTTATATATCTCCCCTCGACCACTCTCCCACTTCTCCCTGGCCCTGCTGTAGCACAATAGCTAAATAAAGCAGGGAAATATTTTCAGATAAGATTGAACAGAAAAGGAGAGATGGTACGGTTGAGAGAACAAGAAGGAGATCTAGAGAAGGAGGCTTTCATACTAACCAGGGTCATATTGTGGGAAGGAACAGAGAAGAGACTGGGGCTGGCTGAATAGAGAGAGAGACAGCATTATATTCTATTTTACAATCTGGCCCCTTTGTGCCACTCAGCTGGTGCAAGTGGGCCAGAATCTAGCTATATCAGGCCAACAAAATACAATCCATGTGGAAGGATACTTACTTTTTGATGATATGAAGCTGGCAGATCGGGCTTCCCGTTGTCCTCTTCCCCCCACCCCAACCTTTGAGTAGGTGACATGGCAGAAGAGAAAGGGGATGTGGTGGGCTACATGATCAGTTCATCATAAATTTAAGAACCACACAGAGGTAGCTGCATAGCTGGAGATCACTGCACCACAGTGTACTCCAGCCACCCGCTCCCCTCTCACTCTCAGCAAATGGAGGTTGGAGAGAGCAGACTATATTGGTTTTATGCCAGTTAGAGTTCCCCCTGGGTAAAAGTGGAATCCCCTGCTGCTCATGCCAGCATCGTGTCTACTCCAAGTACTGAAGAGCAGTGACCAATATTCCTCCTGGTCTTCCATAAGTTATTGAATTGTATTTCACAGCATCTGCTATAGTTGAAATCTTTTCAACTAAAATATATATTTGAATATATTTTTTCATGTACAGTAAATGGTAGTTTCATTATAATGGTTGTTGCAGGTTTTAACTAAGATATATTTTGGGGGTTCATTCTAAATACTTATAATGGTGTGGGTGTTTGCTATTTGCCAGTCTTTTCCTTTTGAAAAATCTGCACTGATGTCCCTATAAAGAATGTGAGTCTCCCCCACACTTGCTCCGGTATAAATCGGGGGTAACTCAATTCAGATGTATGGAATTAATCTGGTGTTACACCAGTACAGGTGACTTCAGGATTGGGCCCATAATATGAAAAATACCACAGTTGTATAATTCATCACATTCTTTTTTATATCGTAGATAGTTGTACCTACCTAAGCAAACTGGTGGGTCTGTCCATTGGCCAGACTCACAGCTAACAAAGGCAGATCCCTTCATTCTATGAAAACTTTGGCACTTGTATTCCACTCTTGAACCTGAGTCATATTCTTTCTGTAGGAAGGCCATGACGTCTCCATTATCAATAGCAGGTGGGTGCCCACACTTTCTAGCAGCCTCTAAAATTAATGTAGAAATAAAAAACATGCACATCAGAGATTATTTACAATAAATGCTGTAAGATCACATATATTACAGAATAGTGCTATCAAATGTACTGTGATAGAGCAGGAAAGATCCCAAAGAAAATTTTTAAAAATCCTCTTGGTATTGGAACTGAACACAAAATACTACAAGATATATCTTTAAAGTTGACACAGCATGATACTTCCATACTAGCAGTATGGAACTGATGGCAAAATAGGTAACTAGCTACTCTAGCTTTGTCAAAATCTGATTCTGGTTGCTTTTCAAACAAGTTAATTTGGAAGCCTTTGGGTCAATCATCTCTGCCCAACTAATCTCACCATTCTGTCTTGAGCACTGACTAGCACAGAAACAGAAAGTAAGAGGCTTTGACCCAACTCCTCCCCTCCTAAGGCTCATGTGGATCAATCAACTGAGATGTGCATCCATGTGAAATACCTACTCTCTCCAGGACCATATTACCATGTAGGGTATTTGATGCACCCAGCATTTGTCTCAGAGTATTGTGAATTATGATGTTACCATGGTATCTGCATATTGAAAGACTGGGGGTAAAATAGTGGTAAGAGGATACAAGCTAAATAGAAGTTGGGACAATACGGGCCAAAGGAGTGGAATATGAAACATAGAATAATGCTAGAGAGATAAATGAGTGTAAATCATACAACAGGAATCGGCAACCTTTGGCATGTGGCTCACCAGGGTAAGCATCCTGGTGGGCCACTCTGGTTTGTTTACCTGCCACGTCCGCAGGTTCAGTCAATCGTGGCTCCCACTGGCCGCGGTTTGCCGCTCCAGGCCAATGGCGGTGGCGGGAAGCTGCGGCCAGCACATCCCTCAGCCTGCACCACTTCCCACAGCCCCCATTGGCCTGGAGCGGTGAACCGCGGCCAGTGGGAGCTGTGATCGGCCAAACCTGAGGACGTGGCAGGTAAACAAACCGGCCCAACCCACCAGGGTGCTTACCCTGGTGAGCTGCATGCCAAAGGTTGCCGATCCCTGTCATACAAGAAAGAAGTACCACACAAAATGGAGGGAAAAAGGAAAGAAAGAATCCTAGGACACAAAAACCTCCTGATGTCCCTATAACTGATAAAATCATAGATGTGGCTAAGCTGTGCCCTTTAGAAAGAACCCTTCACCGGGTGGATTTTAAAAATAATTCATAGAGAAGCCAAAGTCATCATCTGAAATTTACTCTCTAATACAAACTGCCTTTTCCTCTCTCTCTGCTCCTCTTCTCACAGAAAGGGAAGTGAGATTGGGATAAACAAGATAAAGTTTTGAAAATGGTAAGGCTAAAAATTAACATGAGTAATAAAATACTATACCTTTACTCAACATAACTTAACATGTGTCTCTGCCCTCTTTCTGCTTTATGGCCCACCCCTTTTGCCTTATGTCCCATCCCTTAGTCTCACTTTTGAAATGTGGATTTCTGGCACTGGTTGCCATTTTGGAAAAAAAAAAATCCTTTCTATTTAATTTATTCTTATCAGATGCATTAGAAATAGAAAAGAAATATATGTTTCTTGCTCTTTCCTCATTTTAACAAGAGAACACGTTTTATATTTTTAATGCAATATTAAATAAAGTCTAGTAAACAGGTGTACAATGTTATAATAACCGAAGAATAAAGAAAGGCTAACGTGCATCTTTTCTGTAGGGAAAAAACAGTTGTGACAAAAAATGTTAGTAATGGCAGAATCAAGTGTTCTTATATATATATATATATATATATATACACACACACACTCACACACACACACACACACGTATAAAAATCACATTTTTAGAGAAAAATATTATTTTATGCATTTACTGTATTTTTATATAAAGAAATTAAATAATTGTACCACGTCTAAATAACAGAGAATAAAGAAGTTTTATATATGCACACCATGCATTTTTCTTATTTTTAGATAAAATATTTTTATATATTTAGTACATTTTTAAATAGTAATTAATTATACAAAGTCTCAAGGTAGAGACATAAAAGAGAACTGTTAATACATACTGTATATAGAATTATGCATTTTTATAAGAAAATATATATTTCATGAAGTTAATGCCTTTCTAAATAGTCACTAAATAATACTTTGTGACCTTTGTGGAACTGTTTAATCAACTTCATTTAGAATTGTAATATCTGCATAATTTTTTTTTCTAAAAGTGCATAATTCTCTCTATATGTATATATTAATACTTCTCCTTTATTCCTTTGTCATTAATACTTTCTATAATTATTTAATGATTTTATTCAGAAATATGCTAACTGAATTAAAAATATGTTCCTATAAAAATGAGGAAAATGCATATTAACGTCATAACATTTCTCTATTCTGCTGTTACTAAGCTCTTTTATGCAATGACTTCATTTAGAAATGTACTAACTTAATTTTCTCTACAAATGTATGATTTTATGTAACACTCCTTTATTTCTCTATCATTTATTTCTCTATCATTCACTTTGTATAATTATTTAATGAGCTAGAACTGTTCTAGATGCACAAAAATATTTGTCTCTCAAAATGCATGATTCTGTATATGTATTAAGACTTCTCCTTTATTCCTCTGACCATAATGCTTTATTTAGAAGTGAACTAGCTACATTTAATTTTTTTCTTAAATGATAGAAGGGATGCTAATATATATGTGTTAACACTTTGTTCTGCCATGACTAAGATTTTTGTAAATTAGTACACTTCTAAATAATTATTTAAAAACTGTCTTAAAATTATTTTTTTCTAAAACATGCATGTTAACTTTTTTGTATTGTTCTGTCATTAAGACTTTGTACACCAGATTACTAGACTTTATTTAAAATTGCACTAAATGCATAAAAACATATTTTCTTCTTAATGAGGAAAGGGCCACAAAGCTTCATTCAGTTCTACTACTTCCAGAAAGGAGAAATGGAATCAGAAATTTTAAAACTTCCATCTTTTTTTCAAGACGGCTGCCAGCACCAAAAATGCACATGTCAAAAATGAGACTTAGGGGAGGGACATAAGGCAAAAGAGGGGCATGGGAACATACCAAAAATCACATGATGAGTGAAGCTATAGCTTTTTTTAATGACTAACATATTGAATTTCCCTGGAAATAGAGGATAAAGGCAGCAAGAAAGTGAGAAGAAAAATTATCACAGAGCTACACAGCTATTGGCTTTCTACATATCACTTAGCCTTCTGTATCTAATAGCTAAACTTTAAGAAACTGTTTGGGGTAGCATGAGGCTCTCCACCTCAGGGATAGCTCCAAAACCATTGCATCTCCATTCAAACCAATGGTTTAGCTTGGTGCTTTATGGTGTGATCAGGGTGAGTTGCATGCTTCACTACAGTTTAGAGGGGGATGAGTTTTATGCTCCCCTTTGTGGTTGGCTAGCTCTTCTGCCAAGGCCCTGCTTCCCTCTGCCCCTTATGTGGTGAGTAGCATCCCACTGAGAGCAGCACTAGTAAAAACATTTGGGTTAGGATGCATAGAAAGAAAGGCAAACAACTATGGAGATTTATCAAAATCATCATGTTTCTGCAAAAAGTTTGAATCAGTGTTTTATCAGTAGGAAAATTTCTGATGAGCTCTATCCACATCATACTGTGTTCTTCCTCCCCAACTCACAGAAACTCTTCTGTGGGTTCTCCCTTGGAGTTTATGCTCTGTGCCTGAGATGGATATGCCAACTAGTCTCTGCCAGATTGTCTCCCCCCCCCCCCCCAAAAAAAAAAACCAAGAGCAAAGTCATGTTTCTTTTTCATATCACAAGGATAATTTTATATGTACCTGAGCATACTGGTGGGGCTGTCCATTTTCCTAAGCGACATGTGATTATTTTGGATCCTGTCATTCCATGAAAACTTCGACATTTGTATTCCACTGAAGAGCCTGCTGCATATACTGGCAATAGGTCAGAAATGATGTCTCCGTTTTGAATAGAAGGTGGGGGGCCACACCTTCCTAACACATCTAAAAAAACACAGAGCGTTGAAACACAGAGTAATTGCACTATATTAGGGTACTAGTTACGTAAAGTGGAAGTTCTAGTAGCACTATTCCCTGCCCTAACTATACCTGTAAAATCTGAGCCTTCAATAGAGTAAAAGATCAATCTTGCTATTTTTTTAAATTAATGTTTAACTTGCCTCATATTTTTCTTTTCTTCCAGGTCTCTCTTAGTTCCTGATTCCAAGTAGTTACCTCTCACTGTACAGACAACATGGAAGGAAGGGTGGTAAGGCTAGAATATTGGAATTACTCTTCTGGAGAAGTTTTAATCTACCATGAGATCCATGCTCTATGAAGGCTCAGTAATGTTCATGCATCTTGGGTAGACTATTTCTATGTGCTCTGTATTGGACTGACTAAGAAGGTGGAGAAGTGCTTACATCTGTCTAGTGAGGTTACCAGTGTGAGATGTGATAGTGGTTATTGTGATATAAGCACTTCTCCACTGACCTACTTAATATACATTAAAGAGCAATTTAATATCATAGTCTGGACGAGTCTAGGAGAAATTCCAGCATAATTAAACATTTGTGTCCCTCATTTGGGGTCCTTGTTATACATTGTGCCCTGCATTTGGGCATGGCATGTTGAGAAGCTTGTCCTGAGTTGACTTAAGTTCTTGCCACTCTAAATTGTCATTAAATAAACTCTAGAGGCCACATCCTTGACCCCAGTTAAGGTCTTTTCACACCGTTGGAGTGACATGAAAAAACTTTTAAACTATCTCTAACTGGGAATGGTGAAGATTCCCCCTGTATGATGGAGTGGTTTGTCATGGGCAGCCCCACCCAGTCCTCAACTGGTAGAAGGTTCCCTATGGGACTTCTCTTGTCAGCACAACTTAGAACAGTCCTTGTGCTGCTTACAGTTATGGCAGGAGCTGTTTCTCCCCCACTATCCACTTATGGCCCCAAATGTGGAGAAAGAGAAAGGTGTCTGAATGCTGTTCTATTCTCTCAAACCCACTAAGCATTACCCCAAGTTTCCCATTGCCTGGTAAGTTTCTAACATAATAGAATTGTATTCTTTACTCTGAGTATTTGTGTCCTTTAATAGATTGTCGTGAAGGACCTTGTTAAGAACACGAAAAAAAACCATCCAAGGAAATTCTGTCTTCTGGTCCCATGTATCCACTGTCTTACCAACTCTTTCCAATAATGATAAATGAATAGAGAAGCACCTCTGCTAGGTTCATAAACCCACACCTGTATTTGCAAGGGAGCTAATTTAACCATAAATGCATCTAATTTGATTTCTCATTTAAAGGCTAATTATTTTCCAATGTGTGCTGCTCTATTTCCAGTATGACAAATAAGGCAACAGGACACTTAATGCTGCTATCTACCCTGATCTATTAAATCTTTGTTTTCTAACAACTAAATCAATGAAGCCCTCCTAAATAAAAACAAGTAAATTCATTCCATGAGTGTCATCTGTACATTCCACACTTTTGATAGTGGTGTCATTTTTTCTGTATTTATCAAATATAAGCCTATGAAGTACTGGTCTTTTGTTTCAAGTTTGCTCATTTTCCTCCCAGCTTAGAATATCCCAAGGAATAGTAATTTAATTAAGGAACACATACCTTTATTGCACTGGGGATACACAATATTGCCTGAATGACACCACACAGTGAAATCAGGAGATAAAAATGCCTGGGGTACATGTCCTGATTTGCACTTAAACACAACAAAATCATCATGTTGTATGTATTGTTTTCCATTGTATGCCTCAGTCAGCTCTATGCCACGGATTTGCATTTCTTCCTGAGAGATAACACATGGCTCTAGAATGAGAAAAGCAGAAATCTAATGATGTACATATAGTTAACATGGTTGAGGTCTAGGTGGACTGATTCGGGGGAACCGATAGAAGAAAAGTATCTGGATTGTCAGGAACAAACACTGAATAAGATATTACCTGGCTTTTCCAATAATCACAAATTTGTTTTGATGTTAGCAATAGAAAAATGGTATGGTCAAGAACCTGGGATTCCCAGATTAGATCTCAGCCAGTGGCCTGTACCAGATGTATCAGAGGAAGGTGTAAGAACCCTGAGGCAGGCAGAGATGGGATAATTTGCTCCCCACCCCCTAATATTAGATCTCAGCTTGATTTCTAATAATTACAGACTGATTTAACCCTGAAACAGGAGTGTGAATATTGTTTCCACATTTTTTATCATTATTAATCATGATAATCTGTCAAGTATCAGGGAGTAGCTGTGTTAGTCTGTATCTACAAAAACAACAAGGAGTCTGGTGGCACCTTAAAGACTAACAGATTTATTTGGGCATAAGCTTTCGTGAGTAAAAACCTCACTTCTTCGGATGCATAGCCATGCATCCAAAGAAGTGAGGTTTTTACTCATGAAAGCTTATGCCCAAATAAATCTGTTAGTCTTTAAGGTGCCACCAGACTCCATGATAATCTGGATATTCTTGTAGGCCTTATAAACACTGAATTCCTTATTGAGTCTTGCTAACTTCTTGGCCTCAATCACTTCCTATGGCAATGAGTTCCACCATCTAATTACGTGTTCTGTGAAAAAGTATTTACTTTTGTCAATTTCAAATTTTCCACCCTGAAGTTTCATTGAATGTTCCTTTAAAAGGACTTCATTGAAATTGTAAAGAAAATACATTTTCCAATAACTTCTAAAAGAACCTTGAACTTTCATCAGAAATATTTAGATTTCTAACAGTAAAATCTCTATATTACAAAGTTCAAAATATTGGTACAAAATAATGTAACAAAAATGATATTTGAACTGTGAAGCACTTTTACCTACTACCAGATATATAAACATCATCTTACCCTCACAAATTGGTGTTTCTGTCCAGTTTCCATTGTTACAGAAAGATTTATTTTGCCCTTTCACTGAATAAAACTTTTGGCATTTGTATTCCACAGAAGAGCCTGAGGCATACTCTTTTTGCAAAAAAGTAGTTATATCTCCATTAACAACAACAGGTGGACGTCCACATTTCTTTCCTGTCGCTAAGCAAAAACAAACAAAACAAAATGATACTGCATGCCCAGTCATTGCTTGTTCACCCATAAGGCTACTTGGGATGAGATTTTCTTCGTTATCTTCCCCTCATTTCATGTGAGTTATAGACAGTGTCTGCAAATTATCATACCTACCAGAGATACACAGTGGAAAATCTATGTGTCCATCAACACACTTCCTGGCTGAAGGTTCTGTGGGGTTATATCCTTCACTGCAGGAAAATTCCACTATTTGATCATTTACAACCATTATTGTACGTCTACGGCCACTGGACAGAAGCAGTTTTTTGTCCTCCAGTTGCTGTTTTGTGATGGTACATGGTGCTAAATGAAAACAGGAAAAAATTAGAACAATGTATTATTCACCACAAAGCTTACAGATTACATACAATTAAAGCTATTGCTTTATTTTAATCTTTCACCATAATAACAATCTCTTCTATGATCTGGCCGCAGAAAGTGATTATGGCAAATATCAAAAATAATTTATTAACTAAATCTCATAATAAATTTCATGAGTCTGCATTAGATATGGGGCCTAAAACTGCTTCCATTGGGTGATTGGGCTCAGAGTCTAATTGCATTTTGATTGCAAATTAAACTTGTCAAGGAATGGTGAAAGGGAGATGGTTGCTGATTGAATAGTTGGAATTGGAGTCACCAGAGAAGTCACTGAAGAGAATAGAAAACTAAATTCAAATTACCTCTCCAAAGCGACCACCTTTATTAAGCAATTACTTTCATTACGAGACCATCCCTAAGAACCCCAAAGTATATTGAGTACAATTCTGTTTCATTTTTATCAGACGATCATTTCTGTTGACTGATTTTTATCAGTCCCTCAATGGATCACTTTTGATAGGTTTCATTGTACTAGTGAAAATGTGGCACACGAGTTAAAGTTGTGACTAAGCATATTACTTTTAGGGGCTCAGTGTGGTATTCACAATTCAGGGGGAAAGGGTTAAATTTCTTGGGAGATGTATGGGGCGAGGCAAGCAGGGGTTTAAAGTTAGCCATTTTACATTAACCTCTTAGGCTTTCTAATATTTCTTAAATTGCCAAATGTTTAAAATTACTATTTATAAATTGTCTTCTTGAGAGCTGGAATAAGGAATGCCTGAGCATAGATTTCAGGGAGCAAGGAAAGTCAAGCCACAAGAGGTGGGCTTTGTGGAGGGATTTGAAGGAGGAAAGCTGTTCCAGGAATAAGGAAAGAAGGTGACTCCACAGTCATTATAATGTCAACATCTACATTGAAGGAGAACGCATTGAACCCACTAGAAAAACAATGCTATAAAATCCAGTGATGGAAATTTAATATAATACTTGTTTTCTCCCTGGTCAAATACCTGCGTCAGAATGCACCCTAACTTCACAACATGGAGACACGGTGACGGCAACCAACCGCTTTCCTGCAATAGTGGAATAATGAAGGATTCTTCTCACCTATGGTCTCTGATCAACTACCGAGTTCTACATACATCTGCATTTATTAACAAAAATTCACCAAGACTTAAGCTGTGGGGAATAAAATAGATTCAAATTTCCCTTTACCCAAACATTTTGGTGCTGGCATCCAGTTTCTCCCATAACACGTTATCCGTTCAGATCCTGCCAGTGTGTATCCAGGATAGCAGCCGTACTGCACAGAGTCACTCTCCACATATTGCGATTTCTCACCACTAATAATATTGCCAAAATCAACATCAGGCGGCTGTTCACATACTGGCACTACACAAACCAAACACACAGTGTTATTCATTATAGGTGCAGATTGGGTAACTGAGCATCTGAAAAAGCATTTCAGACTATTTTGTCAGCTTGCAGTGCAGAGCTCAGGTAAATTTTAGATTGTATAAATATTTCCAAAAGACTGACTTGAGCTAAAAATATAGCACTTTTATCTCTCCCTCTTTCTCTACTTTATATAAACAAACCATCACTGAAAGAAAAAAAATCATTTTGCAGGCAGGTTAGACTTTCATGTTTTGTTACTTAGAAACCTATTCCATGTTGGTGACATTATCACTGAAATGATAAACAGTGAAGAA
Source organism: Chrysemys picta bellii (assembly GCF_011386835.1). NCBI lineage: Eukaryota > Metazoa > Chordata > Testudines > Emydidae > Chrysemys > Chrysemys picta. The sequence continues at coordinate 45,468,562 of NC_088798.1, read as the reverse complement.
CTGTGTAATCTTATCACGTCCACACTGGTCAACGCATTCAAGTCTAAAATATGGCATGGGGCTCTGGGAGAGGGGGAGGGAGTCCTACAGAGAGAAGTGGGCAAAGGCTAGTGTTCAAATCAGATATCATTCAGATTTGGAGGATCTGAATATTGTCCAAATATCAGAACCCTCCCTGCCCAAATCTGAATAAAACTTCTGAGTCTGAATGGAAAACAATTCTGTCTAATCTAAACTAGTCTACCTAAGCATTTATAATGAGCCCATCATGGCAGAATCTACTTCAGTGTTGTCAATTAAGAGTGAACATGCCCTCTCGATTATTATATATATAATGCTACTAATAGCTACATAATCTGGTTTATTTTTAAAGATTTCTATATTTTATTTTAGATACATTAGGCCCATAAAACCTGCACATGTACTTGGAGTCTAGAGGTCAATTCACCAGTGTTCCCAACTACCATTTTGTTTAGTCTTTTAGAAAAAGAAATCCCTGCATTATACTGGATCCAACACCCATACATTCTGGGAAATCTAGATCCAATGAACGAAAAATGCTGAGGTCTGGAGAAATGTTAACTAATCAGATTATGGCAAAGATGTTCAAAGATGCCTAGAAGATGAAGGAGAAATACTATTATTTTCAATGACTATTGTGTATCTAAATTCTTAAGGGACTTTGACAATCTCAGCCCATATATATAAAGTTTTTTTTTTTAAATCATGTAAACTTAGGATGTGTGAATCACTCACCTAAGCCACTAAATGATGATGCTGTTGTCACCTTTGTCCTCCCCTACTTGTATTTGTCACCCCATCTGTTACTCTCTTAATTAAAAGCCTGTCTAGCACCCTCACTCATGTGAGTAATCTCTGCTCATAAAATCATCCCTTTGTGTGGGTCTGCTCACAGGAGCAAGGCCTGCACCTTTAGCCATCTGCTTTGACCCTTTGAATGTAAAGAAAACTGTTACAAATAAAAAATCAATGACCATAAAGCAGAGATTGCCATATAGTGATTCAAGTATTCAGAATTCTTGGAACAGCTTATGCTTTTTCCTGAATTAACGTATCAAATCATATCAGGATTTATTGTTTGTCAATGCTAATATTTCTCTTTGAACACAAACATTTTAATGTTCATGTAAAGAAAACTCAGTATTAATTTAGTGTAGCACCTCCTCACCAATGCCAGGGTTATGGCTGAGACAATTCTTTCATTCGAAGCATTTACCGGTGCTGAAGTTTCTCATGTTCTTTGTCAGTCCAAAAGTAAATGTTTGGGGGGAACTTTGACCAACATCTGATCAACCATTTTTCATTACTCAAGAAAAAAGAAGTTACTTCATTAACAAATTTAAGATTTTGATAAAACCAGTTCAGATCTAAAACCTCAAGCTCTACAAACTCTTGAGTCTTACTGAGGAATTAATGTCAGCTAATGTACAAAACAATTAACCGAGACAATGAAACAACTGATAGCACAGTATACTGGCACCTCATGTCATTTTCTGTGCAGAGTTTGGTGTACGTGGAATCCAGTTATTCAGATATGCCTGCCTGAGGAAGTGCATATCTTCCAGAATGTAATACATTGAACTACTGAGTAGCTCAATTAACATGGATTATTTGAGCAAAAACAGCCTGTCCTACATTAACAGTTATGATTCAAATTACTTCTTTGGTGTACCAAAGTTCTTAACTGCTTGGAACCCTCCCAGTCTCTTGGAAAGTCATCCCTCTAAGTCCTAGTTCACTGAATGATGTGATGGGAAAGGACTCAGAAGGTCTAGTGTCAGAGATTAAAATGCCCCCTTCTCTATAGAGCTCAATGCACTATCTAGAGCTATTTCTAAGGCATCTTTCCCTATATTATCTATATATCAGGCCCATATACCAGAAACTTTTCTACAATCAGCACAGTATTACTCTTGGAGTGATATGAAATAAAAACAATTGCTAAACAAACATAAATCCTGTTGAATTCATAATTCATTTAATGTGGCAAAAATAACTATGGAGATGAACAGGAAACAGATATGTGAGTACCTTAGTAAATTTCACCAGCTGTCAGGATTACAGCAATAATGCATACAGAGCTACTAGGAACACTCACATACTTTTGCACTCTGAATCCCTCTGAAGTATTTTGTTTCATTAGCCTTGTTTCATTAGGCAGTAGACACATGGGAATAGTCTCTAGAATAACACAAAAGTAAGGCTCCATAACTAACCCTCCATCTGCAAAGGTTCTCACGCACTCTCCTCCATTTGTCACTAAACCCCCTATTTACCATGTTCCATGAGTCATTGTTTTACCCTTGCAAAATGGGGCTGAGGATCTTTTAATTCATTTTGCATCTTACCTTCTCCCTTAGCATAGAAAGCCCAGAGTATCTGAATGATGATACCTCTCAGCAAAGTCATGCTGGTGCTTGATAAAGTACACCCAGCACTTGTAATAGCTGACATGGAGTTCTGCTCTTCTCTGGATCCTGTCCTCAGCAAATGAAGACTGACCTTCCTTTATAACCCCTCTCTGTTGCACCCCCGACCTCTTCTCTTGCAACATCTAATTCCAGAAATAACAGATATAAACTCCACCAGGAACACAAAACAAGTTGTTTGTTTGTTTCCCAATGCTCCTCTTTCATGACATAGGACCTGCACATCCACTAATGTTATATATGCCATCATGTGCCAGCAATGCCCCTCTGCCATGTACATTGGCCAAACCGGACAGTCCCTCTGCAAAAGAATAAATGGACACAAATCGGACATCAGGAATGGTAACATACATAAGCCAGTAAGTGAACACTTCAATCTCCCTGGTCATTCTATTACAGATTTAAAAGTCACTATCATTGAACAAAAAAACTTCAGAAACAGACTTCAGAGAGAAACAGCAGAACTAAAATTCATTTGCAAATTCAACACCATTAATCTGGGCTTGAATAGGGACTGGGAGTGGCTGGCTCATTACAGAAGCAGCTTTTCCTCTCCTGGAATTGACACCTCCTCATCTATTATTGGGAGTGGACTACATCCACCCTGATTGAATTGGCCCTGTCAACACTGGTTCTCCACTTGCGAAGTAACTCCCTGCTCTCCATGTGTCAGTATATAATGCCTGCATCTGTAACTTTCACTCTATGCATCCGAAGAAGTGAGGTTTTTACTCACGAAAGCTTATGCCCAAGTAAATCTGTTAGTCTTTAAGGTGCCACCAGACTCCTTGTTGTTTGTATGACATAGAGGTTTCCCCTCACATCATTTCCTGACTCTTTTACTCTATGACCAACCCACTCTTTTGCATATGTCACAATTTTTGATTATCTAGTTGCTGGGTCACCCACTTTCTGAAGGTGGCAGGATCTTCGGGGTGAATGTACATGGCCCTAGTCCTCTTCCCTCCTCAAAAGCAGCACCAGAAGGAGGCAGCTGGGCTGGCAGGTGCAGTGGACAGAACACTGAGGTTATATCTATGCTAGAGGTTTACTCCAGGTTGCTCAATTCAGTAAACCAGGAGCCTGGAACAAACATTTGGGCAGTGTTTACATTACCCTTTATGTCTGTGTCAACTACCTCATATTAACTGGCAGCCAGTTAGGTTGTGGCGAAAAACTTGAGTGAAGCCCCAGGCCTGAGAGATAGCATTTGCCAGTGGAAGCTGGTATTGTGCAAGCCTGACTGTTTATCACTCATTGATCAGGACATACAGACACTTTGAATTTTGGAGTGAGGTAGAGCTTATTCTGGTAAATCATGTTTTGGGGGAACTTCCCAGCAAAGGTTAAAGACTATTAGTGCTATTCACATTTACTTATGTTATCAGACTGTAGCTCATCCTCCAAGTCCTTTTGTCCCTCTGGGGAGTATAGTAGATGTGGATAATTGCTTTTGTGGAGACATCCAAAACACCATGAGGCAGGGACACTTACAAATACAGGATTATCTTTAGTGCATCACACTACATTGTACGGGATAGGCATCAACATTCACTGAAAGAAACTGAAAAAGTTTTGGGAGCAGAAAACCCTGTACATTGCTACCAAATAACCGTAAAGTTATGTTCTCTTATTTTGCAACTGTGGTTCCAATCTCACAGTTCTACATTCACTGTTAAGGAAACACCAGACTGTGGAGAATAAGTTCCCAAGCCATGTTATAGGAAAACATTTATAAGTATTTTATCTGTGGGCTGTTGGTGAAAAATAAATGCAATTACCCTAAAACACCTGCATATTATCTTTTTGATTTAGGGATAAACAACCCACACAAATATCCATTGCATGAATATTTTTCTTATGATGCTTTAAACATAGAGTAGGAAGACAGCATATTTGCAAACATTTTAATTTCTTTTTCATAGGCTAGAATGAAGGAAAGACCTACATGGTCCCCTAGGATCCGTCCAAGCTAATGTAAAGTTATTCACTATAGTACATGTTCTAGTATTCTCTCCAGTCTAGTTGCTTAACAACAACAACAAGAAAGAAAGAAAACAATATTCACCTATGAGTGGGACTCCATGACACTCCTTATAATACTTTAAAAAATCACAGTGCCTACATGCTCAGTAGAGACTTCTTTGAATTTGACAACTAAATTCATCAAAGATTCTGTCTGCACTGGGCAATCACCATTCTGGGGCTGCAGAAGTTTTCCAACAATTGCTCTGCCCTAATGTCAGAGATCACTGTGGCATTGGGTACAGAAACTGAGAGGAGGGAGACTATGTCTCATGTACTATCAGTGCCCCCCTGGCTGGCATCTAGGTAGCCTGAAGGAGAATTAGGAATCAGCCTAATTTGAATAAAGAGGGATGAGGAATGGTGTTTAGTGGGAGAGAGCCGGGACAGAATAGCAGCAAGGAGGGAAGGAGGTTGTGGGAGCCAGAGAATGGAGGGAGCAGAGTTCGTGGAGTGAGTCTAAGGGGCTTATAGGCACAAAGTCGGATGAGGCAGGAGCTAAGGCATTGTGAGTGGTAACATAGGAATTAATGGACTGTAACTAAAAGAATGTATCATAATTCATACACACAGGGAAGATTAATTCAAGATGCACAGCAACCTTAATTCTGTCATTTCCTAATTTTTGAGTGCTTGATTTTTGCAATTTCAAGTTTCTTAATAATTGGAACAACCCTCTCCCTGCCCTTAGAATCATAAAACACAGCTCCCAGGATTGCTAGCGATCATACAAATGTGTTCATTGGTCAGAAATATTCTTCAAAAGAGTCAGTTTCCCACCCCAAAGCAGGATTTAAAGAAACTGGCAGTCTAGTGGAATGGTGCTGACAATCTTTTTGGTTCATGTGTCCCTCCTGCTGTTGTGCCACTGCTAACTTTGCCCTATGAGTGCCTATGTGGACAAGGGCAAAGTTAAAAACTAAGGTAAGTGAAGTTGTGACAGCAACCTTAACCAGGGAGCGAAATGGGGACCTCCAGTGCTAAAGGTGGGAGATGCTGTGCCATAGCAGTGACTCTATATTTCTTAAGTGTAGTGAAATTAAAAGCTTAATGTGTCATTAATTTACTTTTTGGGGGGGGGGAAGGAGGGCATACCAAGATACTGAAACTTTTCCCTGTAATTAAAATTTCTCCACCCGCCTTTAGATCATGCTTTCTGTGACTAATTTTTTGTACACACTCCCACCTACTTTAAAGGGCTTTGAACCTGGCACAGAAAGACAGTTATTGGGCTAAATTCCCAAAGACACAATAGAGAGGTACTTTATGTAGACACCAGATGACCTTAGCAGAGCCCAGGATCTGCCCCAATCAGTGCTGAGCACCATAGAGAAATCTAGTATCATGTAATAAATGTTTTTACATACTAAGAAAACTGGTAGTTCTGTCCACTGGCCAACGTGAGAACCCTTTACCGCATGTAAACGTTTGGATTTGTATTCTATTGTTGAACCTGTTACATATTCTGGCAGTGGGAAGGAAGTTATTGCACCATTACCAATAGTAAGTGGGTGCGAACACTTTCCAACAATATAGAAATAAAGAATAAAACTATTAGGCAGCATTTCATTACAGTAAATTTTATATGAACAAACTAAAATCAAAACAAGAAATCAAACTAAAAAGTGAAAAATACATACATTAATATTAGAGCTGGAACCAAACTATTAAAACCCATATCAATATCAATAACCCGTTAGGGTAGGATGACAGGAATGAAAAATAAAAGGCAAAAAATATCTGCTACAAACCACCAGGATTGGCAGAACGTGAGAATAAGTAAGTTCCTGAACCAATTCTTGTGGTGTGTGGAAGCATGTCATGTTACAGTCTTTGGCGGGAGAGCTGACTGAGAATCATAGAATCATAGAATATCAGAGTTCGAAGGGACCTCAGGCGGTCATGTAGTCCAAACCCCTGCTCAAAGCAGGACCAATTCCCAACTAAATCATCCTAGCCAGGGCTTTGTCAAGCCTGATCTTAAAAACATCTAAGGAAGGAGATTCCACCACCTCCCTAGGTAACCCATTCCAGTGCTTCACCACCCTCCTAGTGAAAAAGTTTTTCCTAATATCCAACCTAAACCTCCCCCACTGCAACTTGAGACCATTACTCCTTGTTCTGTCATCTGCTACCACTGGGAACAGTCTAGATCCATCCTCTTTGGAACCCCCTTTCAGGTAGTTGAAAGCAGCTATCAAATCCCCCCTCATTCTTCTCTTCTGCAGACTAAATAATCCCAGTTCCCTCAGCCTCTCCTTATAAGTCATGTGCTCCAGCCCCCTAATCATTTTTGTTGCCCTCCGCTGGACTCTTTGCAATTTTTCCACATCCTTCTTGTAGTGTGGGGCCCAAAATTGGACACAGTACTCCAGATGAGGCTTCACCAATGCCGAATGATCACATCTCTTGATCTGCTGGCAATGCCCCTAATTATACAGCCCAAAATGCCATTAGCCTTCTTGGCAACAAGGACACACTGATGACTCATATCCAGCTTCTCATCCACTGTAACTCCTAGATCCTTTTCTGCAGAACTTGCTGCCTAGCCACTTGGTCCCTAGTCTGTAGCAGTGCATGGGATTCTTCCGTCCTAAATGCAGGACTCTGCACTTGTCCTTGTTGAACCTCATCAGATTTCTTTTGGCCCAATCTTCTAATTTGTCTAGGTCTCTCTGTATCCTATCCCTACCCTCCAGCATATCTACCACTCCTCCCAGTTTAGTGTCATCTGCAAGCTTGCTGAGGGTGCAATCCACGCTATGCTCCAGATCATTAATGAAGATTTTGAACAATGGGAGAACACTAGGGGAACTTGGAACCAGTGACTGTGAGTTGCTACAGTGGGCACAGTAAAGAGTAGGATCCTAAAAATCACCTGGACAAGGGTATTCAATTTCTTAATTCCTCAACATTTACTTTGTTGAAATCATGCCCCCTGCTCCCCTCCACCACTGTGAGGGGGTGTGGAAGGGGAGCATGCCTTCCTCACAACATCCTGCCTCTTAAACTACTCTACTCCTTTAATCAGGGGCCAAGCACATTCTTTGTGTTCCCCTGAGTGTTAGGGCTCTGCAAGTCTAGGTGTTACATAAAACATTAGACAGCTAGAAGTGGGCAAGACTGTGCCAATGCAGTTGGCTTCTTGTATGTTGGTGGAATATAACAGGTGGGAAAAATATAATTCTGTGGGAAAATAAACTAAATCTAAACACAGTTAATAGGAAGGAATAGTGACCATTGTCCATTATTTCCAGAATCCAATGTTTTAGAGTTAGCCAGTTCCAGGCCTCCTAAAAGAGGGGAGAAGAAGAAGGTAGATCCTAGAGTTCCAAGGGGCTCTTTGCCGCAGCATCAAAGCTGCTGATGTGAGGTTGAAGCAAGGTTGTGGTGGAGGAGAAAGGGGAAGGTGGTGTCCCTCTGCCTCAGAGGCTCTGATGACCTTTGTTGGCTGTAATAATAAAAGGAAGGTTGTCTCTGTCTAGAATAATTCTGAGGCCTACATATTACTTTCTCCACGTGGCTGGGGTATGTATCTCAAAGTAACTTAACATGGCCCTTGAGTCCTTTAAAGCATCCAAGGCTTCATCCTTGTGCTTATTGAAGAGGTTGCAGCCTTCAAAGGATAGAGTCATGACCGGGGTATGGGCAGTCTGAACTAGTGGTCAGAGCAGGAGTTGGGAGTAAGCCTGGGTCCAATACCAGGAGGTTAGAGTCTGAGACAGGCAAGAGGGCAAACCGAGAGTCAGGTGTCAGGAGGCAGGTACTGTCAGGTTAAGAGGAGATCTGCAGCAGGTACGAGGAGCAGATATTACAGGAGAAGCAATGCAAAGCAGGGAGAACCTAGTTACATGGACTACTTCCTGTTCCTGTATTTGGGTTATATAGAGGCTGGGGACCAATCAGGACCCCCAGGGTTCCACCAATCAGATCTTGGGACAGGAGTTCTCTGCTAGAGTTCAAAGCTGCTATCCTAGAATCTGGCAGCAGGTCCCTGGGTGGCAGGTTGGGACTTCCCACTTCTTAGGTGTCCCGTGTACCAAGGTTCAAAACCTATAGCTCCTATATGGTCATTTGGCCCTCCTTCATATCCCCCAAGAGCACAGCTAACAAGCCCTGTGCATCATGACACAGTAGCCATGTCTGAGGGAGCAAGGCCTGCCTGTAAGGAGGTACATGCAACAGTTGTGCTGCTAGCTCTAATAATAATATGGGAATTTAATTTATTTTTATTTAATGTTATTAATATTAATAATAATAAACTATTAATATTAATTAGTATGGTTCTTAGGCTCGCCAATCTGTTTGATCAGAAGATAAAAATTCTTGTCCTGAATCAGGCTCCACAGAATTTACAAAGGACCCTCGAGGGTATGACAGGAAGCTCACACTGAGACAGATATAACCTTAAAGACTTCTTATTAAAATCAATAATAGTAAGTAAATGGTAAAATACCCAGAGTTACAAAGTTACAATTGCATTACTGCTATTCAAAAGATGCATATAATTCTATATTATCATATGTAACAAAGCTTTGGTTAACATACTCACACCCTTTCTTGATAACCTGGTAGTAAGAGACACAGGACCAGCCTTGCAGTTCAGGTTTCTCAATTCTTGAGTGAGGGATGCAGTACTTAGAAAATGCTAAGAGCTATCAAAGCTGACTAGGGTTTACTTGACTAACTTAAACTTAAATCAAAACCTAATCAACTAAGAATATAACTTAGGGAAACCAAGCTTAGCCTAGTTCCCTTGAAACTTTAAGTTTAAGAAGAACAAGTACAACCTACTAATAGTAGCAGTCATTGTAGATAGAGAGAATAGATAGAATGGAGGAAGTAAGTAAGAATAGAGCAAAGTGAGAAATGGAGATGGAGCAAAGTGAGAAATGGAGTACTCTATTGAGGTGGGTTACCTCTTTTATAGGGCAAATGCCAGAAATCTTTCCTCTTATGTCCAAATTTAATTCATTCACTCAGAAGTGTTAGGGTACACTTACCCCATAGGCTAGTATGTATGTGCGAATTGATGACAGTTATGTACGCACATCAGTCTCTTGTCGTGTACTTGTTAAGTCTGTGGGTACAACATTGAAAACCTCCCTATGCCATTCTCCATTGTCTATTGGTCTAAATAAAAGGTCATAGACATAGGCGTAGGTACTTTATCTATTTGGGTATAGGATAAACAAGATAAAGGTCAACTTTGCTTTCTGAGTAAAAGGACTTAATATAGATATGCTAACTTTGCTTTAGCTTACCATACAGGATATGGCCTGTAGGTCTCTTGCATTACAGCCAAACTTATTTTTAATATACATTTATAAACCTATTTCAATAAACCAAATACTTAAACTATAAGAAAAAATATATATATATATATACACACACAAGCAAGCAGGTTGTAGCCTATAGGCTACAGCCTCCTCCATTGGAGGGAAGCTCCCTGAAGATTGGATAGGCATCTGTCTGAGCTAGGACAGCTGGCACACCAGCCTCATTAGGCAAAAATGAAGAAATTGCCATAGAAATAGTTTCTTCACATCATCCCACTCCATAGCTTGGTCTTGGTGGTGTGAGATATGCTGGACCAGCTGAGATCTATGGTGGGAAGGAAACCTGGATTTAGCAGCAGGAGCAGTGGCTGGACCCCTTCTTCTTAGTATCTCATGGAGCCCAGAATGGACAGGATGGCATGAGATAAAGGTAAGGTGCAATAGACCATAGAGAATACCATGAAGGATGCTCCTCTTGAAACTCCCAATGCCTCCTTTTCTAGGAATGTTCTCAACACTGCCTGTCTGAGTAACCTGGCTCACAGAAGAGGAGTATTGCAGATATGTACGATACATCACTGCACTCCTTTCAGATGCAGAGGAAGAAAAAGAGTTTCTCTCCTCTGTAGATGGAGCCATTCTTTCCAGAGTTCTGGAAGGTCCTGCAGTATACTGCACTGGCATTGAGGTGACAGATATAAATGGACTGGAGCCAAAACCTTTTTAGTAGAGGCCAGCAATGGTCCCTCTGGCTGGTCAGTTACCACGAAGTCACTCAGTATTTGAATCTCACAGGTACAGAGTAGGCTGAGTCCAGGATTGTTTCTTCCATCTCTGGAAGCATGGAAGATACCAAAGAGGAAATCTGGTTACACTAATAACTATAACACTAAACTCACAGCTAATTAGAGGGAAAAAAACGTTAACACACTGTACAGAGACATGAACACTCCAGGGATTCTGTCTCACACCCACAGGCTGTAAGACAGAACTAGAGCATGGTTGGTGCTGCTCTGATTTTATGCCCGGGGCTACAGAAATTGGAAAGCATCCAGAGTGCAGGCGCATCAGATGTGAAATATGTGTGATTGGTTGATCTTTCCCAGAGAACCTAGTATACATTGTATATAGTAAACTGTAATTGAATTCAGAGTGATGCCACATTTTCTAGCTGCCCTCTGGAAGCCTGAAGCACTTCTCAAAGAACCCCCCCTACTTAATGATATCTAACCCTGTCACAATGAACAGACAATGCCAAACTAAAGTCAGTGCTACTATCACTGGCAGATCCTGGCCCCTGATTCATAAGCTGCTAGCACCACCTATCAGAATAGGGTTACATAGTGAACTGCATTGTACAGGTGCTTTGTGAGCCAGTGGATCTCAACTGCATGAGGAAGTGAGCCAGTACACTGGGATATAGTTAGAAAACTGGAACATTTGATCACCCAACATGGCCATCAAATTAACATAATCAGGATTGTGATAAATGAAGGGGAAGGGGAGGTGTAGCTCCCTTTTATGGACACCCAGCCAGCCAGTAGCTATAAAATCCCTCTTAGTAGCTGTTCTCTAATTATTCTACCTGTAAAAGGTTAAAAAGTCTCACTGCTACGCATAGGTAAAAGGAAGCCAAAAGAGCCAATGGGAAGGCTAGAACTTTTTAAAATTGAGTAACAGAAACAAAGAAAGAGTTACAAGAATCAGAAGAAGCTACTAAGACCTGGAATGCTCCCACTCCCTTTGTGGGGCAGCAAGCAGTCCAGAGACAGCAAGCGGGGGAACAAAATAAAACATTGGAAACAGCTATAAAAAAACTACAAAGAAGGGATGTGCCGTTCCCTGTTATAAATATTTGTGGTCAACAGCAGGCTTCAGGTAGCTACCCTGTGCCTGAAGAATGGGGACAGAAATGGAAAAAGGTGGCCCTAGCAAAATTAAAACATGAAACAGCGTCCACTGCATTGCAACCACCACTGTATGATAAAAGCCAGATTCCGGTAAAACCTAAACCAAGACCTAAACTGGTGCCTGTCAAAATGGGACAAGTAAGTGCACAGAAGGAAAAACTAGTGAAAAATACTTTCACTGAATTGGTAAATCAGATGAAGAGAAAAAATGGAACAGTTCACAGAGCACATTAGGATACAGGAGCTGCGACTCAATCACAGGGAAGTGAATAAAAAACAATTTCAAAGTGAAAAACCAAAACTGAGCAAGTTAACACCTAAAATTAATGTATTAAAAAATGGAGCTGCCCAAAAATAGTTAACTGCAGCATGGAAGGGCACTCCTGCAATCTATTTGGCATGCACATGTAACCCACACACCTTCTGGGTGTGGTGTTCTGTCCCTTCTAGTGGCAGAAGAAGGGAGGGGGGGAGAGAGAGAGAGAGAGAGATATTAATGAGTTTGCTCTACAGCCTTAGTTAACAGGTGGTAGCTCATGTGGTAGAGGCTTATGCACTAAACTCCAGAAGTCCCCAGTTCAATCCCACCCACCAATGACCGACATAAGAACAGCCATACTGGGTCAGATCAAAGGTCCACCTAGCCCAGTATCCTGTCTTCCAACAGTGGCCAGTGCCAGGTGCCCCAGAGGGAATGAATAAAACAGGTAATCATCACCTGTTGCCCATTCCCAGCTTCTCACAAACAGAGGCTAGGGACACCATCCCTGCCCATCCTGGCTATTAGCCATTGATGGACCTATCCTCCATTAATTTATCTAGTTCTTTTTGAACCCTGTTATAGTCTTGGCCTTCACAACATCCTCTGGCAAAGAGTTCCACAGGTTAACCGTGTGTTGTGTGAAGAAACACTTCCTTTTGTTTGTTTTAAACCTGCTGCCTCTTAATTTCATTTGGTGACCCCTAGTTCTTGTGTTATGAGAAGGAGTAAATAACACTTCTTTATTCCACACCAGTCATGATTGTATAGACCTTTATCATATCCCCCCTTAGTCATAGAATCATAGAATATCAGGGTTGGAAGGGACCTCAGGAAGTCATCTAGTCCAACCTCCTGCTCAAAGCAGGACCAATTCCCCACTAAATCATCCCAGCCAGGGCTTTGTCAAGCCTGACCTTAAAAACCTCTAAGGAAGAAGATTCCATGGGTTACCTCCCTAGGTAACCCATTCCAGTGCTTCACCACCCTCCTAGTGAATTTTTTTTTCCTAATATCCAACCTAAACCTCCTCCACTGCAACTTGAGACCATTACTCCTTGTTCTGTAATCAGGTAGACACTCATTTCTTAGGGTATCATCTCATTTGTCTATTAAACTACATTAAAGGAAAATCAACCCAAAGACTATCTCTAATAACAATAACTAATATAGAATTCATGGACTTTCTAATAAAATTTTGTAAATATTAATTGCTTCCATGCCAATTACAGTAATGCATATGTAAAAAATAAAAAAGAGTGGGCTGAACCTTTGCAGGTATGTTGCATATCTCACTTCTTTACACACCATAGCGGTAGTATGTATATAGTGCACATCCCCAGGTTTATCTAAGCATATCCAGTTAGTATGTCCCCCTCACTTGGTGTTTTTTTCCCTACTTTCAGATGAGGACATTTATCAGTGAAGCAGGCCATGATAAATGAGGAGAAGCCCCCCTCCAAGATACAACCTTATGGGGCCCATCAACTCCTATGAGGTCACTGCAATGAGTATCTGGATAAATATTATTTGCCAATTTCTCCTAATACTGCGCCCAGCCCCTGGCCAGTTGCATCTGGGCTGCTGCCCAGCTGGTGCAATCCCATGGCGGCCCCGGGGTGGAGGCATCGGCAGCCCAGGCCCGTTCGTTCCCCTGCGGGACCCAAACGGGACGCGGGGGCTGGGGCCTGCTGCCCCCACTCTGGGGCCGCCGCGGGATAGCACCAGCTGGGCAGCAGCCCAGACGCGACTGGCCTGGGGCTGGACGCAGCGTGCGTGCTGCTGGGTCCCCGCAGCAGGCCCAGGCTCAGGGGGTTCGGGCCTGGGCGCCAGAGCCGCAGCTGCAGCCACAGCTGCCGAGCTTGGCCATCGGCCACTTCCTCCCCCGCGGCAGTGGGAGCTGCAGCAGCGGCTGCTCCCAAGTCCCACTGCCCGGGGGGGAGAACAGCTGCTGCCTGGCCCCGCGGGCCGCCCCCCTACTCTCCCTACTGCCCGACTGAGTCCTGCCTGCTCGGGGCCAGGCCGGACTCTCACTCACCCCGGCCCCGCGGTTCCCCTGCGTCTCCCAGGCCTCCCTCCAGCGCTTGTGGAGGAAGGGTGTTTTGTTTTTGTTTTTTGCTCTGCCCCCCCACGTCCCGATATTTGACTTGGGTGATCTGGTCACCCTAGGCACTCGTGAAAGAAAGTTCAGCAAGGAGAGTTTTCAGTGAAACTGGATACCACTAAGGCTATAACACTGCAGCCAAGGCTGGAGCACAAAGTTCTGACTACCTTCACTGGCGGCAAGAAGGAACTGAGGGTGGGGGGAGCGCACAGCCTCCTTTATGGCGCAATATGTCAGCTCCACCCTAGGGGCTGCAGCGGTGCTCCCCCACTTGGGATGCTGCTAAGGGAAAAACTTCTGCCACCAGTGCACGTGGCGAGCACGCACACCTATAGTGAATACACAGGAGCAATCACTCGAAGAAGAACTTTTGCTTTAGGCACTGTCCCCAGAGGGTCTTTTCTTTCCCTCTCATTGGTGGCAGAGGACAGCTGCAGTGAGTGATGGGCACCCTTGTGGGAGAGTGGGTTAGGAGGGATGCGATGGCCAGGGTGGGTCTTTTGGGTAAGAGGGAAGAGAAGAGAAGGGATGTGGTGAGCAGCGGTGATCTCTGGAGGGGTGTGGAGTGGGGAAGCTGAGCAAGGAAGGACTCACCAGGTAGCAGAGGGCAGTGGGGGCCTTGAGGATGGGGCAGAGCATGGAGGGGAAGAGGCAGAGCACAGTAGGGGCTTCCACAGCCCAGACGTCTGGTGGTGGGGCAGCGGCAGCTCTACCAGGGGAGGCTTATTATACCTGTTGGCCATGCATGATAGCCTCATTGAGTGGCAGAGACACTTTTGAGTGGTCCACTACTACTACCATGTCCAGCAGGCTGTGGGAGGTCTCCTTGACTGCCTCCATCTGGGTGCCCAAATTTGAGACCAACCACTTAAACAAGTCTTAGTGAGCCTTATAGTCGTCCTGAAGAGGTGACAAATCAATTGCCAATAGCCTCATCTGGGGAGGAGGAAGCCAACACAGGCTGAGGACCCTCCTCTCCTCTTTCCACTTTGACAGGGGCCCACTCTTGAAATTCAGTACCGGACTCCGGTACTGAGCCTGGATCAGGAGCCTCTCACCAAGGCAGTGGTAGTGCTCTGCTCTCAGAGGCCACCAAATAGGAGCACCTTGAGACAGGACTCTGGGCTGTGGGAAGCCCCCACAGGTTCCACAAGGGCCATTGCATGGTCACTGGCCCCCAGGGTCCAGAAGGCCAGGCACACGGTGGTACCCTGGTGCTTGGAGCCATGGCAGGGTAGAAGTACCTGGGGGTAGCATGGGTGGCTCCTAGGGTGAGAGGAGTATGACCCCACCTCTGACTCTGAGGATGATGAGTCTCGATGAGGTGACCATGGAGGCACAGTTCCTATCAATGCCAGAGACCAGTGCTGAAGTGGGGAAGTCTGCGCCGAGGCCAGCAAAGATGGTTTTCCCCTAGATGGTACCATTGGCCCTGGTACTGGACAGAAGCTGGGGCAGCGGCTTCCCTCCTCCCTGCCAGTTACCAGTAGCACTGACTCCTATGCTGCCGGAGATATGGGCACCAGCAGCGAGAGCAGGTCCCTAGACATGGCAATAGAGGAGTTGATGGCACTGTAAATGCACTGGTGCTGCGCTGCCTCTACAAAGACAACAGCACCGCCGGGGCCGGAGTTAATGGTACCAACTGCTGCAGTGCTGAGGTAAAGGAGTGGCCTGACACAGGTCTCACTCTGTCCTGGGTCCCATACCTGGCCTTCTTTGGCACCAGGATCAACACCTCTCAGACGACTGCTTCTTGTGCCTCTTCCTGGGCACTGGGGAAGGGGAAAAGTGCTAAGACTCCTGCACAGTGGGAGGAGGACTCCTTACCGACACCGAGGTACTCAGTGCCGAGTCGAACCGGCTCAGCTCAGAGGCAGGTCCCAGCGCTGCCTCTATAAAAAGAACCTTCAATCTGGCCTCCCAGTCCTTTTGAGTACATAAATGGCAAAGGGTGCTACTCCATTGTTATGAAGGCGCTCATTGACCACAGAGGTTGATTTAAGAATATCAACATTGGCTGTACTGGGAAAGTTCATGATGCCAGGGATTTTCCCCCATCAGGAATCTCCATTCCTGGACAAGTTGGAACACTACTTCCACCAAATAACATTGTCATAAATGGAGTTACTATCCCCACCACATACCCGCTTTGCCTTGGCTTATGAAACTGTGTCCTGAATTAAGAGGCCCTGGAAAGGTGGTTTAAGTAGTTGTAGCAAGCTTGCTGAACGTGCTTTTGCAAATTGAAGTCCAGTTGGAGACATCTACAGACCAGTTGGATGCCAGTGCCATCAATGCTGTCTGCATTACTGTGGCATACTGTGCTCTCATAACCTTTTAGCAGGCCACTACCAGACTTACTTGGCTGGAGATTTTTGGTCCCTGTCATGGGGTGCGTTACTCACTGCTCGGCTGGTGCACCCTCCTGGTCACTCTGGGGATTAGCTCAAGGCCAATGCCCTCATCCATGGTTTGCTTTGCCTCTGGTCTGCATCTTCTCTCACTTAGGTGCCCTACTCACACCCAAATCTGCAGTCTCCTGTTATATGGCTTGGCCCTCCAGCCAGGTCACTAAAGTCCTCCTCTTCTGAAGAAATCACTGTCCTCTGTCAATCTGGCAGCTCTTATGCCCTTTGCACTTCCCAGTGGCAGGTAGGGGACCCCAAGCCCTCCCTTTACATTGTTTTCCAGCCCAGGTACCCCATACTAAGCAGCCACAGTCCCTGTACAGTTCTCCCCTAGGTGCTACTTCCCTGAACTAACTCCTACTTGTGTAGCTTCCCCCAGTCTCTGAGTTTGCCAGACTCCAACTCCTTCAATTCAGGAAGTGGCTGCAGCCTGTTTGCCTGCAACCCCCTGCTTGCAGCCAGCCACCTGACTTTGTGTAGACCCCACCTGTTCCAGCACAGGTGAGCCTGTTCCTCTAATTAGA
The DNA here is from genome assembly GCF_011386835.1 of Chrysemys picta bellii. Taxonomy (NCBI): domain Eukaryota; kingdom Metazoa; phylum Chordata; order Testudines; family Emydidae; genus Chrysemys; species Chrysemys picta. Next base: position 45,451,600 of record NC_088798.1, on the reverse strand, counting down.
CTCTCCCCTCAGCATTCCATATATTAGGTTAATTGGCCCATCTGGCCACTATCTTGGACTTCTGTGCGGGGTGGATACCCCATCACCGTCCCTAAAGCCAGAGGCTCTCTTTCAGAGGCTTCTGCTCTGTGCAGCGTTCAGGAGCCTCCTAACTCTCTGCAGATTCACTCTGCCACATCTTCCTCTCCCAGTTCCCTATTCCCCTCTGGCTCTGTGTGGAGACCAACTGCCCTCCATCAGACCCCAACAAGAGGCTGTTAGTGAGGCATAGGCAGTGCTTAATTTTTGCAGGGGTTTGCCAGGGCTGAGACCCAGAATCTCTAGGCTTGGCAGTTCATAGCTGTGGCACCTCTGGGCTTGCCACATCACTTATGAATGTAAAGAAATTGCTTGAGCCCCGGCACCTCTTTCATTACAGATTAAGCACTGGGCTCAGGCCCAATCTACCCTGTGACACTTGGGATCATACAAACGTACGGTGGGTCCAAACCATTATCCGTAAGAATCCATTTCCATCCCAGAGTAGTATTTAGAGAAGCTCGAAGTCCAGTGGGAAGAAGCTGACCCTTCTGTTACTGCTACCGCTGCCAACCTTGTCCTCTGAACGCATTTGTGGAAAAGAGCAGGTAAGAACCAGGAGAACCCTGCCATTAACTCTACATTTCCTGAGTCTTGTGTGATTAAAAATCTCACCCTTAATCTTGCATTACATTCATTTCCTGCATCTATTTATATATTTTATTCATTCATTTCAATACATACAAATTTGGGGAGGGGCATACAACAATATTTAGATTTTTCCCGTAATTGAAGTTCTACCCCCAGCTAGTCACACAGAAAGCCTAATCCAAAACCCATTGAAAGCACATAAAGATTTGTGAGGAAAACTCCCATCGACTTCAAAGGACTTTCAATCATGCCCAGTGAGACAGTTATTGGGACAAATTCTCAGAGGCACAGTACAGAGGTGTCTGCTGGAAAATAACCCTCAACAATGAGATATGGAATTGAAGTAGGCTGTCTCCATGCTAACTCCACTCAAAGCTATGGATAAGTCACTTCACTGGAGTCATTCAGGAGAGGCATTCCCTGACTGGGGCTGAGAGATGCAACAAAAATCTATATTCACCCCACCACTAAGTATTAGTGCCCTGGCAGTAGTTAACCAGAAGGAATAATCTATTGGAGGGGGCAGCTGTACCTGGTTTCAATGGTAGCCAGAATAATAAAGTACATTTAATGGGCTTTCTTAGGGCCAGATTGATATACCCCCAGGCATGCTGAGTAGGACCTTACTTTGCAAGTAGACCCATTGATGTCATTAGAAATTGGAACAGTGACAGACACCCCCCCGACCCCATCCACCCCCCCAGTCCTGATCCCCAGCTGCGAGCCCAGCCCCTCTGAGCTGGGCACCCCCCAACCCCATCCACCCCCCCAGCCCTGACCCCCAGCTGCGAGCCCAACCCCTCTGAGCCGGGCACCCCCCCGACCCCATCCCCCCACAGTCCTGACCCCCAGCTCCAAGCCCAGCCCCTCTGAGCCGGGCACCCCCCGACCCAGAGCCCAGTTCCCCACCCAGCCCTGGGCAACAGTAGTGCCTCCCCAGGCAGCGACAGCCCATTGGCACCAACCATCACCATCACCCAGTGACAGCCCATTATGTAATTGCAAAAGTATACATACCATTAAAGCATTTAATGTTTTTAAATAAAGTATTTTGTGTATTTTCAAATTATTAAAAAATAATTTTTGAATGTATTTCACTGGTTATTTTTTACATTTCCAAATACATGTTACTATAGTATTGCATTTTTTTTATTGAAGAGGCCTCCGAAATTGCTTTGCCCCAGACCCCCTGAATCCTCTGGGTGGCCCTGGCAGGTTGGTGGGCTTGGAAGAGCTCAGCAGTCCCACAGTCCAAGTTGCACCCCAGGGACCTGTCCCAGACTGCTCACAGCATAGGGTACTACTCAGACTGAAGTACATCTCATAGACTGGCCCAGAATGTATATCTATCTAAGCTTGGAAAAGGGGCCATATAACTTAGTATCTGAAAGCCTCACAGTCTTTAATGCTAGAGGTGTGATTCACAGCTCAAGGAGACATACCCACATTAGCTTTGATTGAGATAGTGTGCTAAAGATAGAGTGTAGCCACAGCAGTGTGACTGATGGGACAGGCTAGCCACCCCACGTACGTCCGTAGTGTCTCTGACAGGCACATACCCTCAGTAGCTAGCCATTTCCACCACTCAAGCTGCTGGGACTACTATCTGTTTTTAGTACGGAAGCTTGATGAGAGCTAGCACAAGTATATCTCCTCGAGCTGGGAATCACACGCCGAGCTTGAAGTGTAGACATACCCTGGGAGGTAGAGAACTATATTATCCTCTATTTACAAATGGGATGCTGAGGTACTCAGAGACTAAGTCTCTGGAGTTCCAGGCTAGTACCCTAACCACTGGACCACCTTTCCTCTCTACCTGCTTTTGGGGCTATTTGGTTAAGTTCCAGAATTTGTCCAATTTACTGGACATAGCCTCCCATCAATGTGCACTACTTTTGGATTTGTTTGTCATTCCCAGCTGGTTCTGACAAATTAATCAGTCACAGGACTGGTCAACTTTCCAATTTACTGCATACAGAAGAAGAACTAGTTTGTTCACATATTGTGAAACACACGTAGCTCACTACTGCCCATTTTATCTGCAGACCTTGATTCATCTTTGCTTGCATTTTTCATCATACCCTAAAGTTTCCAGTCAGTTCATTTCAGGATGGATCTGTTAATAACTGACAAAAATTACAAGGCAGGAATGTTCAGGTTATTTTAATTGCTAAATGTTTTATACACTGTTTTCATTTTAAAAAAAGAAAATTAAGATTGTGCATGTTTAAACTTTAACCAAAAGGAACAATCGTTTCTATATAATTCTGTTAAAATACATTGTGGTTGCATCTACTAAATTATTTTCTTTTCCCAAAAGTCTGTTTTAACAGTGATGGTAAAAAGGTCTGAATGTTTTCCTGAACAAAACCAACATTCTGGTACAAGATCAACGTTGCTAGTGAGATTTCCCATACTTCCTCCTTTTGGCCAGGTGGGAAATACTGCTGCTTCTACCAGCATATTAGCAAAAATAGGAAGTGCAGAAGCATATGTGATTTCGTTTTAAGCATCAAAAAAAGGTTTGGCTTTGGTTTGAGTTTGGGGTGAAGATTTGGCTCAGATCTTCTTTTATCCAAACCCAGTTGCCTGCTTTACTTGAAATTAGTTGTAGAAATGTACCTTTGATCAAAGACATAAATAAATGAGTGTGTAACCAATACATGTAAACTGCAATCCAGGCAAATATGCCAAAAAAAACCCAGGAGATAATCTGTGAATATTACAAATAACTGGTTAATGGATATTGAACATAAGATGCTGGTTAAAGATACAGTTAGATGCTTATTTTCATTCATCCTCCGGAACCATCAGAGATCAGATATAAATAGAAAAAGTTATTTGTAGATATACATTTTTGAAGCTAATGGTAGCCCTGAGAGCTCCCAGGCTCCTGGCTCCATGACAGAAAGTCCCAGGTCTTCTCAGTGACTGAGCTAGCTCTGTGGCAAGGAATCCGGAAGCCCTAAGATACATGGCTGAACCAGGAGCCTCAGACTTGGGCTCTCTGCCATGGAATATCTTTTTGAAATTTTCAAAATAAATGCTTCAATTCTTTGTCAATGAAATGTTTTTGGAACATCCCTTCCATGGAAATTTTTCACTCTTTGTTCTGAAACAGAATGATTTTTTTTAAAATCAAAATTCCAGAATGTCCCACAGAAGGGGACCAGCTATAGTATTATCAACCACAAACTGTCAATTTCCTTATTGTAGAATTCTCTATAGTCTTGTCTGTTATATACAAACTTTACAAACAAATGCTCTTGGGGCTTGAGCCAAAGAGCCAGTATGAAGCATGAGGCGGGAGACTGTCATGTGAATAATTCTTGGCACAGGGTTGGGTGCCAAGAAAAATCTCTTAATGTCATTAGAGGACACTTAAAACATATTTTTGGATTAAAGTATCCAAGTTTCCCTGTTCCTTCTCCATTTAAAACACCATTACCAAAATAACCTCTCCAAATTAACAGAGTTACACTGATTTATCCCAGCTGGGGATCTGGTCTCATGTTTTTAATTTCTTAATAACAACTTGCATACTTCTACTGGAATATTCAACACTCTGTGATATTAAGCAGCAGCTTTTATCTTGTGAACAAGGCAGAAATCTCACTTTATACATTAGAATTTCAGAGAATATTACATTTCATTCTGTTCAGTCACCATGTCATGTATTGATTGTATTTTACACACCCTTAGACATCCTCAATAAAAATAAATAAATAAAAATTTGGCTTAGTGGACAAGTCATCAATATTGTGGTTAAACTAAAGATTACTTATTCCTGTGTTTACATTTAGGGTATACCAGACTCCCCTCTAAACATTGTACCCTAAGTCCAGAAGATGTTGGATCCAATTTATATCCCCATCTACACACAAATTGAACAAAGACCCCTGATAAAACATAGAATTTTTTTTCATAAGGCCGTCTCAGCTGTATTTTGTTCCTCTCCATATCCTCTGGGGTTATAGTACAAGGCTCTGCAAAAAAAAAAAAAAATGGCACTTCAGTTATTTGCACATGGGTCTGACCTGGACATTTGACTCAACAGCACTTTATTTGTATAATACATCTTCTCAAATACTTCAAATAAATCAAAAGATCAGAGCTATTTTCTCTTTACCTCTGATGTTACAGAGCCAGATGCTCCAGTAAAGAGTGTAGACCTTCTTCCCTTCTGTCATAGATCTTAGCAAATGCCCCCTTCTGGACACTTGCTAAGTCCAGCCATTGTCACAATTTTAAGGGCCCTAAGCACACTCTCAGGGCTCAGACCTTTCATCTGGCACCCGCTGTCCAATTGCCTAGCGCCTGGATGCAAAGATGACTCTTCAGAGTCCCTTGCACCTAAACCCACCCTCTCCCAGAACTCCACCCAAAAGGTGTGAAGCTCCTGGTTTACAGTTTAATACTCCCAGGGGCACACAGCAGTTAGGAAGCAGTTCAGACACACACACACACTTTGCACAGCATATAACACATTTGCTCTTTTACTTAATGATATAAAATGCCAGAGAGTATAGACCACACAAAATAATAAAGCTCTGAGACAGCAATGTCCTACACTAGCTCACCCTGCTCTTGTGTGTTCTTGAGGAACCTTTTGGATCCAGGAAAACAGGCAGTTCCCTGCCTCATTCAGCCTGTCACATGCTGGCTGGTTTCTCTTCCTCATGGAGTTCCTTACCCAGCTTGTGTGACCTTGTTCTCTCCTGCCCCAATCTTCTTCCTGTCTGGCCTTCGTTCCTGTTTGGTTGGCTATTTAAATCCCCCCGGCTTCCTTTGTTTTGTCTTTAGCGTCACTCTCCTTGGCTCCGACCTTCCTTTCTCCCTTCAGGATGTAGCTGCTTTTCAGCATAACCTTTGTGTCATTAACCGTAAATATTTCCCATTGTCCCTCTCTGGTATGTATCTGTTACAGGACTTGTCAGCAATGGTGGATCCATATACATATTGGCAGTTTTCCATAATATGTCACAATATCAACCAGATTTCATAAATTGTACAGTCATAGTCCCAATTTATCTCCTGCTGGAGAATTATGCAATCAAATGTCTATGGGGAAAATTTCTTTACAATAGAGCTGGGAAAATAGTGAGAGTAAATAAATATCCATAAATATTGTCTTAACTTCTAATTCATTTGTGATGTGACCATGTCCACACCAATTCTTACTTATTTACAGGGAATATTGGGGCGAGCATTGGCTCAGTTGAATGTGGGGTGAAGTCACAAGTTCATGCCACTACTGGGATTACACAGGAGTTCTGGTGAGGGGGAGAGTGAACAAAGGATTTAAAAGATAAATAAACTGGTGTGATCAATATCATGAACAGCCTTGATGAGGAGATTGCAGTACAGTGGGCCAAGAGGACGGATGCTGCAGCTGCAGTCCCTCCAGCTGAGTGGGCCAGCCCTTTATACCATCAGCAAGCAGGGCAGGACAGGGCAAGCAGAGCCAGTAATAGTGCTGTGGGGTGCCACAGACACTGGAGTGGGAACAGCTGTAAAAGCTGCAGGTGGTAAGGTCTTTGCTGCTGAAGTTGACCAGTGGGTGGTACCAGTGAGAGTAACTGCCACAGCTGGGCAGCTTCTCTCCATGAGTGGAGGCACACCCTGGGAAAGAGAGGGAGCTTGTGGAGGGCAAACAGCTCCTGAGGACCTGAAGGATGAAGCAAGATGGCTGGAGGAAAGCCACAGACTATATTCGGGTAGCCAGAATATAATGAATTCCTTTTAGCCTTAGGAAGAGAAATATTAATTAATTATTAATTAATCTGTTACATGATGCATAGAGAGTAGAGCTAGTCAGAAAATGAGGTTTTCTAACATTTTAGCAAAATACTAATTTAAAAAACTGATTGGCAATGCCATATGGTACCTTATGGGAGTTATAGTTCATCCGTCTCATGATCCCATTCTCCTCAGGGTCCCTGGTTGGACTGCATTTACCTTGATACACCATGGTATCCCCCACTGGGTGAGGATAAATTGTGCATCATGGGAATACCTGGCCATAGTTCATCATGGGAGATGTATTTCAGCTGGGGAGTCCAGCCCACAGTGAAGGATGCCACAGTTGAAGCATTGGAACTACAAGTACCACGAGGAACCACCACAGCATATCCAAATACAAAAATTTTTGGTCAGAAACTTAAAACTTTGATGTTTAGGTGTTTGGTTTTTCAACAATAAATAAAAAATTTACACAGAAAAAAGATTTTTTTGTGAATAAAAATTATTTCAGTCAAAAACCCAATTTTCAGTCAAAAAATGTTTAGATGGAAATATTTTAACCAGCCCTAAAAGGAGGAGTCACATCACTCACACAAGCATCACACAAATATATTAGGCTCAGTCATCAATGCTCATGCTCAGCACCATCTGTGGAGGAGGCAAAGATTGTCTAAAAACCACTTTTATGCCTCCCCTGACCCTGGAGATAGCTGGGGACTGATCCCAACCCCATATCTCTGCAGAATTTAGAGCAGCCACAGGACTACCCCAACTTACAAAAGCTAGAATGGCCCCGTAGGGACTGTTCTGCTGGCCAGAAATTTGTTCAGTGCACCTCAATCTGTCCCTGTCCCCTTGGGCCCCCTCCTCACCCCAGATGGTTCCAGCTTTGTGCCATCCCAGGATTCTCCCAAAACTGAGAGAATCCTCAGCTGCCCCTTAAAGTACTCTCCTCTGGTAATACAAATAAATAGTAAATAATAAATAATAATGTTTTGCTTTTCCAATATTTTACAGTGACCCTAGCAGGGACCGGAATTTATCCCATTTCACTGTTGTGAAATCTTTACATAAATAAGACCCAGAAATTCAGGGCTAGAATTCTGCAGTGAGCATCAGGAGCAGAAACAGAAGCAGCATTCTCATCACACGGACAGAGCATTACACAAGAAGCTATGCACAAACGTAATATGCAGGTGCTGATAATTATGTGGAAATATGGAATCGCTCCTATCCCACCCTCATTTGAACCTGTTCTCTCAAGAATGTAAAGATGCTGATGAAGATGACTCTTGTGTAATGAAATGTAACAAAAGACCCAGACTTTAGAGACAGAAACAGGAATCGCTCTGATATGTTGATAGGCACTAATGCTAGCCTGAGTCCTACAAACGCCAGAGCCCAAATATGGAGTCTACTAAATTTTTTCTCTTTCCTTCTTTCCACATTCTATCATCCCTAATTATTAACTAATTGAATTCTAAGGGACTCCAAGAAAGGAGGCAACAAATTCCATATTCTCGGTGTGTGAATGGTGGCAGGTTTTCCGCATTCACTACATTATGGGGCATGTATTTATTGGTGCTCAGAATCCTTTCTGGTTATTTTCCACCACCATCTCCATGGGTTTCACCTCTGCTACTAGTCTCATACTCTGGCTATGTGTATTGCGTGTAAGCAGGCAGCGTTGTTCATTTTAAAAAATAACACCGCTTCATAACACACCACTGTTCTGTTTCGTATAATTGATTTTTGTACATACCTAAGCAAACCGGTGGGTCTGTCCATTGTCCAGAGTCACATCTAACACTTTGAGGTCCCTCCAATATATGCAAACTTTTGCATTTGTAATCCACTGTTGAATTTAGTACATATTGTTTTAATGGGAATGAAACAATGTCTCCATTATCAATTCTTGGTGGAGGCCCACACTTTCCACCAGCCTCTGAAATGAAGTATAGAAATAGAGAATAAAACTACTGGGCACTATTTAGTTACTGTAAATGCTGTAATATGTCAGTACAGCACTATTAATTCACTCTGATTTGTAGACCAGGAAAAATCAAAGGAAAAAGTGAAAAATAGCTATACTGATATTGGAGCTGAAACCAAAATATTAAGTCATACTGACATTCAAGTTGCAGCAGTACTGTATGAAACTGATGGCAGTGTTCTCCCACTGGTTTTTGAGTATTATGATTCCTGATGTGGGAGAACACTTTAACCTGTCTGGTCATTCAATGACAGACCTGCGGGTGGCTATATTACAACAGAAAAACTTCAAAAACAGACTCCAAGGAGAGACTGCTGAGCTGGAATTGATATGCAAACTAGACACAATCAACTCAGGATTGAATAAGGACTGGGAATGGTTGAGCCATTACAAACATTGAATCTATCTCCCCTTGTAAGTATTCTCACACTTCTTATCAAACTGTCTGTACTGGGCTATCTTGATTATCACTTCAAAAGTTTTTTTTCTCTTACTTAATTGGCCTCTCAGAGTTGGTAAGACAACTCCCACCTGTTTATGCTCTCTGTATGTGTGTATATATATCTCCTCAATATATGTTCCATTCTATATGCATCCGAAGAAGTGGGCTGTAGTCCACGAAAGCTTATGCTCTAATAAATTTGTTAGTCTCTAAGGTGCCACAAGTACTCCTGTTCTTTTTGCGGATACAGACTAACACGGCTGCTACTCTGAAACCTGTTCCACTTCTTGTTACTTAAGTAGTCACTGTCCTGTGCAGAGCCTCATTTCTCCATGAACACATGTTAACAACTGAGGTATTTCAGACAGTGGTTGAGTGCATTAGAGCATTAGACACCATGTTCTTCCTGTGGTGACTAAATATTGAGGAGGAGGAGGAAAGAGACTAAAGGGAGATGAGTGATGGAGGGTAAAAACTAGGTAAGAGGATACAAGCTAAGGAGAGAAATGGAGAAAATGGGTTAAAAAGTGTAACATAAAACACCAAATGAAAAAAGGAAGAAACACTGACTAGATAAGAAAATGAGCAATGAGAATTTAAGAAATTAAACAAGAGAAAAAGAGGAGAAAAATAAGAAAAGAAAAGATGCCAAGGAGAAAAACCATTGGTACCAATAAGAAGTGATATAATCATGGATGAAGTTAATGCTTCGGTCTCTGGAAAAGCCCTTGGGCCTGACAGATTAATAATGGATTATAAACATATAGGAAAGAGAAGAACCACTCATCATTTGATAGTTACTCTCAATAAATATCAAATGATATTTATTTGATTAGTAAAATAGCCCAGAGTGCTAACAGGGCTGCAAAGGATTGTTTCTGCACGGGGAAGTCATCAGCTGAAAAAGGCAGTGTCTGGAGGGATTGTGTTGGGGCAGAGATGACCTGCAGCATGTAGCCTTAGCCAATTCTGAGCTATGGAGTTGTCCCTTACGAGTTTTCAACCATCATCGGCCTCAGAACCAGGCTCAAAGTCACTTTTCTCCCACCCATCCTCAGCTGTGCTTAACTTACACTTGGCCCAGCTGAAGAACTGGCCCCGTCTCTTGAAGGCACTGGCCCACATTTGGAGCCATGTGTAGCCTTTCCAAGCTAAGGAGTATTCTGGAAGCCACTGTGCCATAGGGAGAGAACACTTCCTGAGCTCAATGATGCATGGGGGTCTGTGCATGCTGCACCACCCCTAAGACAAAAGGGGGCAGTGTTGCCAACTCTCATGATTTTGTCATGAATTACATGGTATTTCACGTGTTTTTTTAATTCCAGCTCCTGGGGTCATGTTATGTGAGAATTTCAGCTGTTATTAAAAAATAAAAAGATGCTAAACCTCATGGTTGTGGAGGAGAACTTGAAAACATGGCCCAGAGGGTTCAAAACACAGACGACAAATACAAAGACCCCAGATTTATTATTTTTAAATATTTTATCATTGTTTAGTGAAATCTGATAAGTTTAGCAGGCCTGATTCATAATTACTGAATGCTTGAGGTTGGCAATACAAGGAGAGTGTTCTCCCATTTGGGGTTGGCCAGATCCTCTAGCCAGTGTGAGCCAAGGCCCTTCCCCTTTCTGTCCTCTTTCCAGAAAGAACGAAAGGGCAACAGGCTCTGTACTGAGAGCAAGGACTGCAATATATGATTGTTTCCCCCTGCACCCCCCCAAAAATATTAACAGAAATACCCTGGTTTTATTTTATTGTCAAAAGAACTGGAAAATTAAAATATTATATTTGTGGAAAATGTATGTGTTGAGAGAAAAGATCTTTCTGCTGAACAAAATTAGTTGGAAATGTTTCTGTCTGCTCTAGTTATTAGTAAAGGATGATTCATAAGCTCTTTGAGGCAGAGGCAGTCGCTTTATATGTATGGCTACAGTGCCTAGCACAATGGGTCCCTAATACTACTATTTTGGGGAAGTTCTATGGCCTGTGTTATACAGTTGGTCACACTAGCTTATCATATCATATCCTTCTGGCCTTGGACTCTATGAATTTTCCTGCCCAAATAAGCAGGTTTGGGTAGCTATGGTTTCCTAAAATCAAATGCAGTCTATAGCACTTTAAATGGTGGGGCAATGTTTAATTTAAAGAAACTGTATTTTTTTCCTGAATTTAGAAGTTAACTTACACTTTTAAAAAAACATTTAAATTTTGTTTATATTTCATCCTTTGAACTTTTCATTTATTTTTATAAAAGTCATAATTACTTAAAATGGTTCATATTTATAGTATGATTTTGATTTTAATGTATATAAACAAACAAACTGCTATTAAAAAATAAATTGTTCCAATCGTAATGCTACCAGTGGCAGCTGAACAAGAAGGTCTTACTCCTTTTCAAGACTACATTACTTTTGCCACAGAGAGATTATAACAAGGAGTCCTTGTGGCACCTTAGAGACAAACAAATTTATCTGGGCGTAAGCTTTGTGGGCATGAAGTGGGTTTTAGCCCACAAAAGCTTATACCCAAATAAATTTGTTAGTCTCTAAGGTGCCACAAGGACTCCTCATTGTTTTTGCTGATACAGACTAACACGGCTACCACTCTGAAACCAGAGAGAATATATTCTACTTCTTTAACTGCATTACCACCTCCAGCTTCAAATTACATTTTCATAGTATTTTTTCCTGCAAATAAAAGGTAAATGGCAACCCCATAAGCACACACACATTATAGCCACAACATTAGAAATAATCATTTTAATGAGCAGAGGATGTTAACATTTACACTAAGAGTACGATAACTTTCTAGCTAATGGAAGAAGAACCATATCACTTATTTTTCTGATTTTTTGTTTCTAAACAAAGCAATGGAATGTACAGCTTTTGGGTTTCCCAGAGGCTCTGGTTGGGGGTGGGCGGGCTACCTGGCTCCCCAGCTACTTGGGCTGATAATAAGTTTGAACTTATTTTAAATTTTGCTGATGGAAGAACGCTGAGTAACTGCCCGTTGCTAGGGTTCTCTCTCAATTAGCTATGTTTATAGTATTTTTATGTTGAAATTTCCATAAATTGGTGACATAATATCATCTTAAGAATTTTCACCCAGATAAAACCATACCAGCTTCCTCAAAAGTGGTCTCATGTATCTGGATTTTTGATATTTTTGGAGTGGGTCACAGACATAGATCTCTGTGTTATGGAAAACATCCAATATTTTTTAAATTGCTAATTTAAGGGGGGCTTTTCCAAGTTGATACTCACTAAAGATGACCTAATTCAAAGCTGGCTGATTGCACCAAGTTGCATGGCTCCAAGGTAGGCCTCTCACTATGAGGCGGGAGGTACATCAAGGCTGAATAAGCAACTTTCAAAAAATAAGAATCAAGCGTAAGGCTGAGCTCTCTTGCCTTTTGGATCAACAAGACAATCTAGAGGGAAGACAGACATTCTGGAACTCTCACAACTAGGCCACCTCGGGGAGAGGAACTCACAACATCAACAAACAGGCTACACCTGCCTTTGGCTAGTCTTTCTGTAGCTGAAGGTCCACTAGTGAGAAGTGCTGTGCCAGCAACACCACCTTGACTGCACGTCCAGTTCCTACTCAGAGTCCAGAAGACTGTGAGAGCTAAAGAATTTGCAAATTCTGTTATTTGAGATCTTATTTTTCCTTTTTCTATTTTTATTAGTTGTGAGACATCCCAGCTGTTTAATATTATTTAATTTTAGGGTGTGAAAGTGTGGTTGTGTGCATGCTTATGTAGAACACTACCCATAAAATCTTCATGGGGAAAGCACCAGAAGGAAATTTCCCTAGGTTAACACAGCCCTAAATAATGTCTCATAGAACTTATTCAATAGAGAGTATGTTCTGCATTCTATGTTTAAAAGTCCTGAGAGATTTGATATTGTCGTTTATGATAACTTGTCTTTTAACTTCTGATAAGTTGTCAAACTACTCCTTATCAAGAGTGTTCTGTTAAACTCTGAATTATAATATCTCTGTCAATGTGAGAGGAAAGTATTAACCACTACACTAGATGGAGGAAGCTTTGTAATTGGCTCTGGGATTGCAATTCAGATATTATCTTAATACTGAAACAAAATTATTATCTATTTAACGAGTGCAAAGTTATACATTTAATTGACTTTGGTAAAATTCCTTACTTGGGATTTACAACAAAATGGACAGCCACCTCCTCAGACTCCTTCTTAGAATTTATATGAATTTTTTTTTGCATTAATTTGATGATTTGACTAATTTGATTATTTAATTTCAGTCCAATATTGAGACTAATTTGTTGATTTCTTGAACTTACAGCAATCTAATACAAATAAAATTAATGTAACACTTTACTTTTAGTTTAGTTTAATGAAATAGCAACTTAGCTTTGGTGATATGTTTTCTTGGTTTTATTTTAATTTGGTTTAATAGTTTTAGCAACATTTATAAAATCAATACAGTCACATTTCTTTCAATAAGCAACATGGGTTCAGAAACTTTGAAGGCATAGGCCAGTCAACCTAGAAGCCTGATGAGCTCCCCCTAAATAAGTCTCTTGGTCTCACAGTCTATACAGAGCGCTGACCAGTAGAATTGTCCAGAAAGAGATAGGAGTATGTTTTCTTCTTCCTTAAAATCATTATTAATGTAAGCAGAGTCAGGATGAGCTCTACCCTGACATCTGGTGGTGAATGGTGGCGAGTTGTGGAAAAGAATTTCAGGGGCAGATCTTGTTTGCATAGGCACACCCACCCCGACTAGCATGAGCCCAAATGGTCACTTTGGCTGCTGTGGGATCCCCAGTTTCTCTGTTATTGGGGCAGGAAGAATAAATTGTTACCCTGATTATGTGAATCAAGAACAATGAAACTGTTTTATGACAGAGGGACTCACCATCAACTAAGTAGCACTCGCTAGACAAGGGACATGGCTTCCAAAACCCTGTGAATTGAGAGAGGTATTTGTACCTGATGGTATGGGCCCCCTTTAAGGGCCTGAAATACCAATTGCTCCTCCTTCTCTCTCTACTGTGGACTATCAAAGCTAATTTTAATTCCATTAGGAGTCTAGTTACAGGCCACTGAGCTGAATTCACTTTGGGCCAATGGTGCACTAGCACTGAGACTCCCCTACTACAAGCTGAAATCACTAAAGAGCTAAAATCATTGAGTGCTGGGGGGGGAGGTGCCTGAAGATATGTTGCTGAGCAGCTGGCAGGGCAGAGCAAAGCAGTTTGTGGGATGACTGGAGCAGCTTGCGGGACAGCTGGTGAAGCGGCTGGCAGAGCGGAGCAGTTCGTGGGATGGCTGAAGCGGCTCACGGGACGACTGGTGGAGCAGAGCGGCTGGTGGAGTGGCTCGCAGTGATGGCTGCAGCAGAACCCCATGGAGAGGCGGGGCAGTTGGTCTCGGACCACGTAAGGTGCCCCTTAACGCCACTGTGCCCACCCCCCGCTGGGAGGTAAAACTCTGCAGATAAACTTTTGAACTCTCGGGCTGCACTGACCAGGGACTTTTGGGTTGTTGGACTTAAGATCCTGAGGGGAAAAGGATACTGCCAAACTTACTTGGGGGTGGAGGGTGGCTCTTTTGTTCATGGTTTGTGTTATGAATCCTGTTTGTGGTGTTTCCCCAACATAATGCCACATTGTTTCCCTCCTTTATTACACTCAGACTCTGCTTGCGAGAGGGGAAGTACTGCCTCTTAGAGGCACCCGGGGGGGGGGGTATGTAATTGTCCCAGGTTACTGGGTGGGGGCTCGAGACGGTTTTGCATTGTGTTATTGAAACAGGACCTCTAGATACTGAACCCGGCCCTTGTTGCTGCTAACTCAGACGGGCAGAAGGGTTACATTAATATTATTGGACCTTTTGAAGACTTGCGAGACCAAATGGTAATGACTGGAGTTGAAAAAGCTGTCATCCTTATACAAAAGGGGGGAATTATCTGTGGGATAGTAAAATGGGAATGTTTGTTAAAAATAAACAAAGGATAGATTATTTCAGTCAGAATGCTTTAAAACTTCCTCAGAAGGTCTGAGGTTGCCTCAGATAAACTATAGCTATATATCCCTCCTCATGCACTTGTTTGTAATCCGCTGACACAGATTCGGACATCTGGCCTTCCTCCCTGGAAAAGGAAGGTTTCTTGACACCCCCTTTTCACCCTTTGGTCTTAGGTATTTGGCCCTGTGACAGTGTTCTGGGACTTTGTGGTGTGATATACACTGGGGAGATGTTTTCCTTTTAAGAAGTTTCTACTGTTGATAAAACTCTTTTGTTGCAGGTGGCATGAGTGAGTGAATGAGATACAAATGGAGATGGAGTATGAGAGATCATATTCTTTTTTGGTGTCTGTTCCACTCTGCTTTATGTCTGTTTATGCTGCAAAATTTTGTTGTTCTACTTCCTATTTCACTTTTGTTGGGAATTAAATGAGTCCCAGAGCTTTAGCAAGCACTGACAATGGGAAATTAGTTGGGGTTGTCATGACAACAGTTGCCAGGAAAAGCAAGAACTAATTGCCTGGATTTGATCCTGAAACACTAGGTGAGGCTTGGTGAGGAAACAGAGTCTGGTCAATCAGGACAGAGGAAGGGCCAAATAAAAACAGGTTTCCTCAGTTTGTTAGGTGTGGATGATTCCAAAAGAGTGGGAGCCTTGTGTGTGCTGGTGGGGTTGAGCCTGTGAACTGGAACTGTTTAAGAACTAGTGCCAGGATAGGGAAGTTGAGGGCAGTATACTGCAACTATGACACTGTTAATTTAAAGGTTGAAAGCTACAGGCATTCTGAATCTGGATGCTGAAACCGTTGAAGTTCATGTGCTGAGACTGAACCTGGGAAGATTGTGTATGGCAAAATCAAGTGTGAAACCTGAATTCTTTGGGCATGTTCTTTCCCAGTTTTGGGAAGGATGAAAAGATTATATTATAGAAAGAGAGCACTTGTGACTCTGTTTTATTAAACCTAGACACATCAATTGAGAGGTCCCTGTAACAAGTCCTATGCTCCTGTTTCAGAGGGAGGCAAGAAATTGGGCTCAGGGATTGTTCAAAAAATATTTTGAATAAGTAGGGTTCTTCCTCCCCACAAAGAGGTTTGGCTTAATGACTGACCTCCCACTCTGGGGTTTGCCTGTGGCTCTCCCAAGGAATGGTTTGGGCTCAAGAATGAACTCTCCAGCAGCCTGATGCCTTAGGATTGACTTGCCCAAGATGGGAGGTCCCTATACTCTACCCCTTTCTGACACATGGGGTTTACCTGGGTCTGCATTTCCTCTGAAGGCTTGAGCCTGGAATATTGTGGGAGACCTCTAGGAGACCTTTGACAAGTGGCAGGAGTGGGAAGGGGTCTGGGCAAAAATGCCCCTTAGCCCACTACCTGGTAGTGGCACTGTGCATGTTGTGTCTAATGCTGCCTTTCTGTGATCCTATATGAGGTGGAGGCAGTGCAATCTTCAATCTGCTGCACTGTCTTTCTGGTGTTGCCATTTTGAAAATGGAGGCATGGGAGTGGGAACTACTTGCCACTGGAGCTGGCTTTTCAAGTTCCACCTGCCCCTTTCTCCATCTGATGGAGGGGACAGAGGTGACTGCACCGGGGCTGCTGAAATGCTTCCTGCATATTGGAATCAGAGCTGAATTCTCCTTGCTTCTATCTTTCGTTCCTGGATAGGCATCAAGGTGACCCCCAAGTCACACAATATAAGGAGAAAGATACAGAGAAGTAAAAGCTTCTTAGTATGAATGCAGCTTTTGATTCCAACAGTATCTTCATTTTTAGGATATGTATAAATAATAAAATAAAATACCTCTGCACTCTGGTGATTCTGACCATTTTTTCTTCTGACATGTCACTGTCTGTGACCCAATGAGGCTCAGCCCTTGTTGACATCGATAGCGCACTCTCTCACCAGGCAAATACTTTTGGTTTCTATACCCTAGAATCTGACCATTAGTAAGTGCAGGTGGAGGTCCACACATCATATCTGAAAAGATATATGGACACATTTACAGTCACTGACACATTTCCAAGAAATACTTCAGTTGAACCAAATCTTTAATGACATTTCATTAGCTGTGTATCTTTTCTATTCAGATCCTCCAGCCAAGGCACGTAACTTATCCTGTTTAGTTTATCAGAACCTTTTTAATTGCAGAGAACCAATTGACAAACCTTTTTAATTTCAGAGATTAATATAATTAAGCTGAAATACCCTGGGTCTATGGAAAATAGATCCTGTCAAACTAAACAGATATATTTTTGATGAAATTACAAGTTTTGTTAAGTGATGATGTAACAGGCTTAGACTTCTGTAAAACATTTGACTTGGTACTACATGACACTTTGATTCAAAAACTAGAACTATACAAAATTAACATGGCATACATTAAATTGATTAAAAACTGGCTAACTGATAGGACTCAAAATGTAACTGTAACTGGGAATCATCATCAAGCAAGCATGTCCCTACAAGGATCCTGTAGGGATCGGTCCTCGGTCTTGTTTTATTTAACATTTTTATCAATGACCAGTTTTATCTGCGATTGAGTCGGCTGCAGCCCTGCTCACAAAGAGAATATCAAAGAGAATATTGCTGACAGGAATGGGGTGGGATTTCAATGGACACCAGAACTTCCCCCCAGATCCTTCAAAAAAAGATGAACAAGAGAGACTTCTGAATTATTGAGGGGTTGAAAACATAAGAACATAAGAAACAGTATATAAGTCTTTTTCCTAACTTCTCCAAATGGAAACCTCTTAAAGTCAGCTTGTTTGGCTGCAAATATTTGCATCACTTTGATTTTACTCATTTCAAATTTAACTTTTACTACACTTCATTTTTTTAAAAATTTTCCTTTCCTATTTTTAAGGAGACACCATTTGCAGACTCCCTCACTTACAGATGTCCATATGGACTATGACAAGAGTGAAGGAGACACTGATTTTACCCACAGTTGGCAAAATTAATAATAAGGGGGTTAGAGGTAGGGCTGCAGCACCCCTCTCTCTGAACTGTCCATTCAGCTGGCCCCATATGGTGCTGGTGGAGTACTGAATGTTGTACCCATTTTAACGGCCAGATTCTGCCTGGCCCTAATACAGGTGCTCACTTGTGGCAAGGGTGCAAGGAGCCTTCCCCCACTTTTGAATAGCTTACATAGGGGCCAGGGACAATTTCAATCCCTATGCTCAGATGCATGTAAGGCCTGCTTTCTCTCTACTAGTGGTACATGGTTCTAAAAGGGGTAAGGAGGCAGGTCCACAGCTCCATCTTTCTACACACTAGCCCATAGAGCTGACAAGCTGTGGAGTGGGGGAAATGAGCTGCAACCAAGGAGGGTACTAGCGACATTCATTCAGACTCTGCTTGCCAAGGATGTTTCAGAAGGGATTCTGCAACCTCCTCGCCTTACTTGACACCCATATACTGGGCAGGTACAATCTGGCATTAATTGTTTTAATAAAAATTCAAACCTCCACCTTCGCAAGTTGGAGGTTGTGACCATTCCCTGTTTATACAGGTGACATCATTTGGTCCATGACTTTCAAAACCTTCATGACACTGATACTGCACTCTTTCAGCAGGCCAATATCTTCTGTCTCTATGGTCTATGATCTCAGCATTGGCAACTGCAGGTGGATCTCCACATGTTGCATCTGAAAGGGGAGATTTATCAAAGTGAAACACTTTTGTCGAGTATCTTATACTTTATGGCCCATAAAAGAAAACTCCAGGCACTCTCATAACGAAGGTAATGAAACAAATCTGTAAAAGTGAGATGAGAGCATTTATTCTGTATTCCTTATTAGGGCAAAAAATGGCACAGGCTGCAGCACTGGACTCTATATTGTGACAAATAAGTAAATTTAAAATACGTTAAAAACAACCTGCAGACTTTGATAGTTTTAAAAATGCATTTAAGTTCTCTTTGTAGAAGCTGGTAGGAAAAAAATTGCTTTCCTATTTTGTCCTTTTCCATTTGACAAACAACAAATCCTCTCGCAGCTCCTTCCATATTTGAAATTATCAGGATTTGTGTATCAGCCTTCCCAGTGAATGAAGCACAGCCATGGAACAGAGTTTGGTGTTGACTGTTTTGTCCTCTGCTGCTGCAGAGGCAACAGAGGGAGCAGAAAGTTAAGTATCCTAAAGTATTTAAGTATTTATCAAGTCTATCATTATATCTGACTCAACATAAGGCACGTGGCACTGTGGGTAGCCAATCCCAGTGTATTCTGCACTGCCTTCAGGTGCACCTTGTGGGAAATTGTCACTATGTATTGTGCAGCAATCACTGTATATTTAGGAATACCCATACACCTCTCAGGAAATTGTGAGTACTTGGTCCCCAGATTTCCACAATTTCCCTTGTTCCATCCCATAATATACTGCTCTCAAGCTCCATTTTTGAATTGGCTGCTGCACTCTCCTTAAAGTATCTATCTACTCCAGCTGTATATCTGACTCATCTGGATAACTGAAATATCCTTCTCTCTGGCCTTGGCAAATGTAGTCTTGATCTGCTCATATCCATTCAGAATGCTGCTGCAAAAATCATTTTCCGATCCCATCCCTTTGAACATGTCACCCAATCCCTCCACTGGCTCCCCCCTTCTATATTGCATCAAACATCCCATCATATCTCATTCACTATCAAGCTCTCGATGCTCCTCTCCAATCGGCCCATGATGCCAGCCTCCACTGCCCACATGTTCCATTTTCAAACTAGCACCTTCATGCTTTGGCCCATGCTGCCCCTCACACATGGGAGGCACTCCCCATAAACATGCACAAAGCAACCTAATTATCCACTTTCAAATCCCTCCTTTAAATTCTTCTTTTCCACAATGCCTACAAAAAAAACTTGACAATGTAGGCCATTGATGTGCTGATACCACAGTCTGTCATACTAGCCAATAGTGTCTTCTTGTTTCCTTGTACTCCCATCTATTGACTCTTGTCTTATACTTAGATTGTAAGCACATTGGTACAGGGACTGCTTTTTGTTCTGCGTTTGTACAGCATCTAACACATTGGGGCCCTGGTCCATGACTAAGGATCCTAGGAAATATACTAATTCAAATAAATAGTAATCATCATCCCCTGAGTATCTGAGTGCCTATATTATAATATATTCCTGACAATTAAATCAAACCACACACTGTACCCTGGCATTCCGGTAGCTGGGTCCATTGCCCTCTTTTACATGTTACCTCCTGTGATCCAACAGCAATAAAACCTGGGTGGCACTGATAACGCACTGTTTCACCAGGTTCATAATTAGTCTTTATGCTACCTTCAGCATGAGCATGGGGAACATCAGGTGCATCTCTGCATGGCATTTCTGAAAAAATAGTCACACAAATTGAAAGTGAGTGAAACCTTCTCACAAATTACCTTCATTCAATAAAGCCTGTTTAACAAGGTGCTCAGATACAAAGAGAGAGAAACTTAAAATAAAGACTTCAAGCAGCACTCAGAAATATGCACTGAGACATGGATGGGTATGAAACTTACACAATGTGCACTGTTAAATAAAATTGCTCAATACTTGGTTAATTAAATAAACAAATGCTAAATAGATTAGAATTGAGTTTTTGTGGATGTTTAGTTTCTGCCTCAGTCTAAGATTAGCATTTCTGGTTGCTTCTTGTCTCCTGGATTTCTCATGCAATGGCCTGTCCTGCTAGGCCTTGTCAACACACAGCAATCATGTCATTGTAACTTAAATAGTTTTTTAAACTGAGTTACTTTAACCCCGTGCAAACTCCTCTGTAGACACTTTTATTTTGGTTTAAGTATCTCACTTCAGTTCCACTTAAACCTGTTGTGACTAAACTGAATCTGGTTTAAACTGAAATAAACTTTTTTAGACACCATCACCGTAGTATCTGAGTGACTGACAATGTTTAATGTATTTAGTCTCCTGACACCTGTGACATATCTAAGTGCTATTATCCACACTTTACAGGTGAGAATTTGAGGCACAGAGAGAAAAAAAGTGATGCGCCCAAAGTCACACAGGAAGTCTGTGGTGGAGCAGGGAACTGAACGTGGGACATAAGTGGGTCCACAGACTGATACACCAGTTTAACTACATTTGTTTAAAATCACAACTCACAATAAACTTGGGCAACTGCTGCATGGACACAAGCCCTTATTAATGCTATAGAGATGTAAAGATAGAACCCATCATAATAGCATCAGACCATCTCACAAGTTTTAATTAATTTATCTCCACACTGTCCTCTGTGGTAAATAAGTATTATCCCTTTGCAGAAGGTAAACTGAGGCCCTGGAGGATTAAGTGACTTGCCCAAGATCACAAGGACATTTGTTTTAGAGTCAGGAACAGATGCCAGATATTTGAAGTCCCAGTCCAGTGCCTTAGCCACAGGACTAGACAGCCCAGTGCTATACCACATACTCATTTGAACAGTCCTATTGGGCTGTGTGATTATTATAGACCATGACTGTGCATTGGGCAGCTATTGCTGGAATTTGCACTCACTATTATGTGGATCGGCTTAATACATTTTTTGTAAAGCCCTGGTTGTAACACCCATAAAAGTTGCATTTCATAGAGGGAAATGTATCAGAGGGGTAGCCGTGTTAGTCTGAATCTGTAAAAAGCAACAGAGGATCCTGTGGCACCTTTAAGACTAACAGAAGTATTGGGAGCATCAGCTTTCGTGGGTAAGAACCTCACTTCTTCAGATGCAAGAACCTCACTTCTTCTTGCATCTGAAGAAGTGAGGTTCTTACCCACGAAAGCTTATGCTCCCAATACTTCTGTTAGTCTTAAAGGTGCCACAGAACCCTCAGTTGCTTTTTATAGAGGGAAATGTTACTTCTGCACTGGTATTCCCCAACCCAGGGGCAGCAGATGGGGAGGTTCACATTATAGAAAAATTGAAATGTTCAAGAGGAAACCCCAAATTCACTATTGCTTTTACATAAAAACATATTTACCAACAAAGTCAAAACAGGAATGACCCTATAGTCGCATTAAAATTCCTGTTTTAACATATACGTAAGAGGTTGACTCATTTCTCAGCATGCAGCTATGTTTTTGAAAATTAAGTATGACTGGAAATTGTCTATTTATTACATATAGAGGAATCCTGGAATTTGTTGTCAGCTTATGCCAGGACTGGTTAGAATGTGATCCTTAACCTGACTTATCTCCACATGCAAGTGATGAGTACTATAAGTACAAAACGATGGGTTCTTTTTCCCCTGTGAATAAACAATAGGCTCCTTATTGTTCTGTATTGACAAGATATCAATGCACGTGCCTTTTCCAGCTGGAAGTGCTAGTTTCTGTGCTATATTGCATCTCACAAAACACCACACATTTTCTAAAAGTGTAAAGAAGCACATTTCCTTGCTCAAATGCAAGCCTTATTCATGAGCCATCTTAGTTCAAGGCATCTCTGGGCTGGTCTACACTAGGGGAGCGGGATCGATCTAAGATATGCAACTTCAGCTACGTGAATAGCGTAGCTGAAGTCGAAGTATCTTAGATCGATTTATCTCAGGTCCTCACGGCGCGGGATCGACGGCCATGGCTCCCCTGTTGACTCCGCTACTGCCTCTCGCTCTGGTGGAGTTCCAGAGTCGATGGGGAGCGTGTTCAGGGATCGATTTAATCGCATCTAGATCACTTACTACCCGCCGATCCGGGTACCCTTAGGCCTGGTCCCCACTTAGTCCGGACCTTGGACTAAGGTACGCAAATTCAGCTACGTTAATAACGTAGCTGAATTCGAAGTACCTTAGTCCGGACTTACCGCGGTCCAGACGCAGCCGGAAGTCTCCCCCCATCGACGCCACGTACTCCTCTCGGCGAGCTGGAGTACCGGCGCCGACTGTGAGCACTTCCGGGATCGATCCGGGATCGATTTATCGCGTCTTAACCAGACGCGATAAATCGATCCCAGAACATCGATGGCGTGCCGCCGGACCAGCCGGTAAGTGAAGACTAGGCCTTAGATGCAGTACAGGTACAGCACTTACTGCAGCATCCCAATTACATCCCAAAGCAGAAACGCTGGATGTACTAAACTTTTGTCCAATGTACATTTAGGAATGTACATTGGACAATGACTGACAGAAATGACCCCACTAATTATCAGAAAGTTAGAAAAATCTGTCCTCTATTGTAGAATTGTAACAATGAAAGATGGAAAATACCCATCAGGTAACATTCTCTCTCTCTCTCTCTCTCTCTACTAAAACAAGATTATTCAAATATATATGCTCTATTTTCTGAGTCATTATAAAAACTTAAGTTATAAAAGCTATAAAAGAATTTTTTTTGATGGATTGATTGCATCCAATTATAAAATGTCTTCAGTCATTGTTTAGTATATTTTTAAGCAAAATAAAATTTACAGTTTTTTAGTTAGTTATTTTGGCTCTGTGAACAAGCAAATTCCCAGATGATTGCTACCACCTGAACACTGGCTGATGTCTATTGTTTTCTATGGGCATAGCAGAATACCAGATGTAGAGAAGAACTGACAGTGGAAGAAGCTGGGACCAGTGACTGTTTGGAAGCTGTCAAGAAACATCAGCCTGCTGAGACAGATGTTCCTATGGTCTTCATGGGCCCTGCAGGGCAGAGAGCTGGAAGAGGTCTCCTTTTCTCAGAGAAGTAAAAAAAGGGAGCAATAACTGGGACAGAAGATAAGTTCCACGAGGCAGTTTTTAAAAACCAAATAATTTTTTTTAAATAAATCCTTCACTTCAATCAGAAGTTTGTTTCACCGCAAGCTAAACAAATGTAAGAGTTCCTGTTCACCATCATTTAGCCTCCACTTTAAAACTCACTGGGCCAAATTATTTGCTGAACCCATTGGAATTACACTGGCATAGAATTTGGCTCTTTGATTGCTCTACTGAAAAAATATTAATGGAAATGCAACACAGCAGACAATATAATTACCAATACAGGCAGGCGGTGAGGTCCATTTTTCCATATTACAGGTTATTTCTGATGGGCCTCTTAACATGAAGCCCGCATTACAGGTGTACTTTAATGTCGCACCATTCGGATAAGTCACTCGTCCCGGTTTCTCCATTCTTAAGCTTCGATTTTCTAGACTTAAAATCTCACCATTTTCTATGGGATATGGTTGCAAACATGATTTTTCTTCTGTTTGGAAGAGAAAAATTAACAATAAAATGTACATGTCAAATGCACATGTAATCTAAAACTGAAAGAAAAAAAGGTAAAGCTGAGTGAGTGTAAGTTCTAGTCATTGTTCTTAATGCAGGACTCCTTGTATGGGCTCAAATTAAGAAATGCTACAAACAAACCCTCTGGCCAGCCCTATAATAAACATTTGAAGCTGTTACAGTGTAAGTTAAGTACAGTACAGTCAAACAGAAACACAGGGATTGTCATGCTGAACGAGACCAATGGTCCATCTGGTGCAGTAGCTGCTCTCTGACTTTGGCCAGAACTAGATAATTCCAAAGAAGCCATAAAACTGCCATGAAGGAAAATTATGCAATAATATGCCCACTGAAAATTTTCCTTTTAACCCCAAGTTAATGAGGACAACAGTGACGAAGTGACTGAATTCCTGCTTCTCTGTATGCTCAAAAGAATTTCCATATACCAAAGCTGGATAATGCTGAAGAGTTTCATTAAAATGTGATTATTCCAGCTTGTTTCTAGCCCAAAATAAGAAATGAACATACACCTACACACTGAGGGGTGCATTAAGTCAGGGATTTTTAAGAAAGCTCAGTACTGGCTTAACTCTTCTTTCTTTGAAGTCAATGGGAATTTTACCATTAACTTCAATGGGTGCAGAGTTATTACTGAAAATGACAGTTATTACTGAATGTGCTTTTTGTCTGATTCATCTAATTTCAGGAAATCTGTATTAAAAACTAAAACATAAATAAAACATCCTACTGACCAACACAGTGTGGTGGTGACTGCCACTTCCCACCTTCACACGTTATTTCTTTCACTCCATGAAGCTTGAAATTTTCCAGACACGTAAAAGCTATTTTTTCACCAGTCTCATAGCTTCTTTTCTCTGTTATCTTGGAGGCTCCTGGTAGCTGAGGGGGAGGTGTGCATTTTCTTTTATTCTCTTCAACAAAAGATAGTTTCAGTCAGATCTCAAGGCTCAAAATATGGTAAATGTGACAGTTCATTGCAAATCAGAACAGTTATTAGATGAAAAACAGCATACCACAGATCTTTAGTAACCATTGTCCTCTTTTAATTGCCATAGACTCATAGACTTAAGGTCAGAAGGGACCACTATGATCATCTAGTCTGACCTCCTGCACAACGCAGGCTACAGAATCTCACCCACCCACTCCTGTAACAAAACCCCTAACCTATGTCTGAGTTATTGAAGTCCTCAAATCGTGGTTTAAAGACCTCAAGGTGCAGAGAATCCTCCAGCAAGTGACCCATGCCCCATGCTGCAGAGGAAGGTGAAAAACCTCCAGGGCCTCTGCCAATCTTCCCTGGAGGAAAATTCCTTCCCGACCCCAAATATGGCAGTCAATTAAACCCTGAGCATGTGGGCAAGATTTACCAGCCAGCACCCAGGAAAGAATTCTCTGTAGCAACTCAGATCCCACCCCATCTAACATACTATCACAGACCATTGGGCCTAATTACCTGCTAATAATCAAAGATCAATTAATTACCAAAATTAGGCTATCCCATCATACCGTCCCCTCCATAAACTTATTAAGCTTAGTCTTGAAGCCAGATATGTCTTTTGCCCCCACTACTCCACTTGGAAAGCTGTTCCAGAACTTCACTCCTCTAATGGTTAGAAACACAAAGATCTGCTGGCTGATCAGCTCCTGCCTAGAATTTTTCAAACATTCTGTTTCAATTCTTCTCAAATTGTGGAAAATTTGGCATTTTGGATTTTTTGTTTTGACTTGGGATGATTTTTTTTTAAATGTGAAATTTTCCATGGAACAGAAATTCCAGTTCCCACATAGCCCTAGTGCTTGGCTTGTTTCCCTGGATTTGAGGGGTGTGTATACCCCAAAATGTGATCAAGCTAATTGCAACCATATTGTGTGCATTCTGCCACCCTGAAGTAATGAAACAGAACACCACATAGTGCAGTGTTAATTTGGTCAAAACTAGCTACAGTTTCTGCTAATCAGAATTGGAGAAAGGGACAGACAAGTAAACAACTGAGTGTGAAAACCTTGCTGGTTGAACAACATTGAATCTAGACACCTCTGATATTAAAAGTTTCTTGAAAGTTAGAAAAGTGATGATCCTGTAGAGGTCATTATGACCTATGTGTTTTGTAGAAGTTAGTTATAAAACATTAGCTAATAGAGTGTACTTGGGAGCAGTCCTCTGAAGCCATCTTGAGAGATGTTTTTCCTGATACTCTTTCTCCCCAGTGGTTGAGCAGCTGGCCACTGCGAACCTACTGTTTGTCCAACAGAAACTGGCAGCATTTCCTAGATTGTCCATTTTTCCAGATTTATGCATGGGGATTGTATCACACAAATGCTCAAAGTGATATTACAAATCCAAAACACATCTAGCCCTCTGTGACGGGGCAGCCCCGTTGCGCACTAGCCCCAGCGACGTCAGACCAGTAGCTCTGACGGAGGAAGTCCCGACCCGTTCATACTGGGCATGCTCCAGATGCTCATTGAGTATAAAAGGAGGAAACTCAGCTCAGTCAGGGCTGGCGGCCGCAGGGGAGGGACCTAACTGGGAAGCTCCTGCAGAGGACCAGCTGACACTCTTGAGGCTGCCAGGGACTGAGGCTTCGACGGGCCAGCACGAACCCCTACTGCGGGAGGAACCAGAGGAGGCGACGGATCCGGAGACTCACGGAGAACCCTGGGATCCGTGGGAGACCCCAACTCCCCAGCCGGTAGGGAGCGACACGGGGGGGTGACGGACTGGTACCTTGACCCCGGTAAGCCTCAGCGTGTTTAGTAGGACCCCCTCGTTGAGCCAGTAGTAAGGTCCTACGGCCCTGCAACCAGGGGCGCTTATATGGACTCTGGCCACTAGGCCGTGCTGCCCTGTAAGGAGGGGTGTGAACCCTCACACCCTCACTTGGTTTTCCAGAGTTTCTAGTCTTCCCCCCTCCTCCTCTTATTGAGAGATTTTTGCACTTTTTTGAGGTTTCATTTGCACAGATATTTATGGCCTTAATCTCAGTCTCCATGTACCTCAAATGCGGTTCAACCCTAGTAACTTGAGGATAAAACCACTCATGAACTGAGTCCATCTTTTCTTCCACAGAGGACACAAATTTTGTAAACCATTGAGTTAAACATGTAGGGCAAAAATCATTTCCTTTGGAGTCCCCTTTCTCTTCGGCTACAGGATTGAGTTAATTAAGGAGAGACTCACTAGCACAAACTCAGCACACTGGTCTGACATTTTCTTTATCAGAGCATAGCACAAAAGTCAGGTCTATGTAATCTGCAGTGCCATAGGTGAATGCAGCTCAAGAATACATCATCTCTATGTAGAGAGAGAAGCTAAACCAACTCTCATTGTAATATGTACTTTATTCAGACTCTTAATTGTTCTGCGAAAGTAATTCATAGTAAATTAGCCAAAAGTCATTTGGTTAGGATGTCAAATTATTTCTGACATTTAAAAAGTATTTGGTCAGTGTTTTCTTCCTATTAGCATATAAACAAATTTATGGTTTAATTATTAAATCAGCCCTATTTTTCAAACTAGTGAACTTCATTTAGATTAATAGTAGCGTTAATAAAATTAGCATTCTTTAGCTGGATTACAAAAAGCAACAATTTGATATAAATGCAAATACTTACCAATGCATTCTGGCTTGGGTGACCATTTCCCATATTCACAGACTGTTTGTTTAAGTTTGACATCTGAATTACATCTGTATTTTACAACATCTTTGTGATAGAAACTCTTTTGAAAATTGTAAACTGATAAAAATCTGATATTCTCAAGATTCCTTGGAAGTGCACATTTCACAGATGGATCTAAATAAAATCCAACACAAAAATTAAAATATGTTATAGCTCAAAGAACCTGTCAGGTAAATATGCATTTAAAGAGATGCCATCAACTTGAAGATGTGTCCATTTGAAAATTTTATACCTACTATTGTTACAAGTAATGTCCAAGATTATTAGCAGAAGGAGATCAAAGGAAAAACATTTTTTTCCAGTGTTTATAGTCTGTGTGCTTTTAACAATAGCAGGCAAGATATTCTAACAGAGGTGATTTTTTAAGTTGACAGTGTCCCTTTAAATGTGTGAAAGAACAACCAAATTATAATTTGATTTGTCCTTCCACTATTTTTCAAACACCACCACTGTGTAGAGAAATGTACCACCATCAGCAGATTATTTCAAACAATCAGTATCCAAGAAAGGAGTATGTGTCTTAAAGTTGATGTGCTGAACCAGGCCTTGTCTCTTTAATTAGGGGCTTCTGGGAGTTATAATGAATGCTTCTCAGATAACTGTGCAAGCTAAGCAAACTGACCACTGAGTTGAATACAGGATACAATTTTCCAAAGCTCCTTAGTGACTTACTTTCTTGGTTTTGTAAATACGCAAATCTTATTTTACTGCAGTTACCTGATTTTCATAGTCCATATATTATCTTATATTAGCCTGTGAAACTGAAAGAAAGAATTAGAAGAAAAGGCCACAAAAGTAGTTCCAGTATGAAAAGACCTGCTTCAGATGTACAGGAGGTCAGAGGGAGGGATTAATCTCTCACATCCTGAGAATGTTTTTGAGGTTATTGGAAAATTCCATGAAGCAAACAAATAAACAAACCCACTGTATAAGCCCCTTACATCCTAAAAGTCCCAGGGATGCTACAAAGTTGCCTGTTATTGGAAAGATACATTGAAACAAGGGGTCAAACTGTTTTAAAACTCCAGAACAAATTTAGACCCCACAGCTGTGAAGACTTACTTATGTGCTACATTTACACACTGAGGACCCCTTTGAGTTTAGTAGGACTATTCATGGTGCGACAAGTTGAACTAATGCCTAAGCCTTTGCAAGTTAGGAGCCATCGTAGAGAAAACCCAGCATGAAACCAATATGGTAGCTATGCCAGGTGGAGAACGGTTCTCCAAATAATTAGAAACGGTGCAGGTAGTGCTGCCTAAGTTGAGGTTGTCCAACTCTTCACACTATAATTTTGTTAAACTTAAACTATTCAGGCTGAAATTTCTTACGCCAGGTGTGATGATTCTGTACCACTTATGAATTTGGATTGCTATTATGATGACATTATGAAGTTATTAGTATGAAAAGTTTTAGTAAAAATGGCGCTGCCATTTCTAAGAATGAAATCAGTGAAAAATACATTGTTTTGCCCATGTTAATGAGTTGGTTGTAAGAATATTTATAGGAGCTTTAGCTCCTCCATACTTTGAGGCATGGATTTCAAATTTGGCAAGGGGGGACTAGTCTATAATCACTAATATATACTCCTGTCCAGAACCTGGAATTCAATCCAGTAGTCCTCAGTTTCTAGATTTCTCTGCTTTCAGTACATATCTGTGAAAATCACTGGGAAAGTGTGTCTTCTATAGTGCCTGATCCACATAAAGGATGACAGCCTACTATTGCTATCAGTTACTCCTTGAACTCAGAAGTCTGTGCTGTGGATCCAAAGAGCCAAACCTTTCTGACCTCCGATTTGTACTATCAGAATGGTTCCACATAATGGAATTTCTGTTTTTACAATTTTGTTATTTAATTTGGAAATGGCATCCAAAAACCCCTATGTTAGAATGTGCCAGAATGAAGGTCACCTGTGCAATCTTAATTTGGCTCCCTTGTGATTATGCATTAAATTACAGTCTTTGATTACATGATCACATACTTTTTTCATCCCACTTCAGTCCAAAGGATGGTCCTGCTCTGAGAATGAATTAGGGTTGTGTAGTGAAAAGGCTGTAGTCTTAGGAACCCTGTTTCAGAAGCTGGAAGGCTGGTAAAGAATGAGGTAGGAAATTGCCTGAAGAGGAAGGATTGTCTCATTGTTCAAGAAGTTGAATGCTGCCTGAGACAATTGGACTGTATCCCTGACGCTGCAAAAGAATTATATGGCACTAGCCAAGTCACTTAATGTTCACAGTTGACCACAAATTGTGTTTTCTTCATTTTCTGAAAGCCTTATGTAAGACATCTGGGGCCAGATTTGTAGAACTGCTGAGCACTCGTGACTGCAACTGAAGTCAATGGGAGCTATGCTTTCAACATATGATGTGCTATTAAACTGCTACAAGTACTGTGGAAAATTAGGGCCTAGGTGTCTCCCTGGTATTAGAGGACACTTTTGACAGTTTTAGCCCTAATGTCTGTATTTCAGTTTGCTATCTGTGAAATGGAAATAATAATTCCCCATTATCTCACAGCATTGTTGTGAGAACACACTTATTAATGTTTGTGAAGCACTTAAATACTGTGCTGAGAAACATAGAAACATCACGGAGGAAATTAGTAGTTTTCTATTCAGTGCAGGGTTTGAATGGTGTGCAGTAAATAAGGGCCAGGCCACATAATGAACGTAGAGGATAAAAAGGCATATTGAGTAACTTCTCATTCACAGAATGAGGCTGGGGTTTTGTGGAAAATATAGTATATTCATTTAATTAAAGTCTACAATGTAGCACATATCCAGGAGGGCAGAATTAAAGATGCATGGACAACCTTTAGTTGTGTTTCCTAACTTTTGAGTACTTGACTTTGCAACCTTGATATTCTTTTAATGTATCTGGTTTTGGATACAATATCCACATTAATTGTATTTCCATGAATATAGATGAATAAACTCTATAAATCTTTAAATAAAATTAAGTTACATTGATGTTTAAAGTGTTATCTAAGTACAGTTTACCAGCACATGAAGGTAAAGATGTCCATTCTCCACTAAGACATTTTATGATATTTGTCCCAACAATTTCAAGGTTTCCTTCACAGCCATACTCCACAGCATCACCATGAAAATATCGGTTCTGGTTTACACTGAAGGCACTCCCTCTGGCAATATTGGGGGGTGGCACACATGTTTTTTCCTCTTCTGTAGGGTAATGAACAAATGATCCATATTATAGTTTTGTCACATTTACAGATACATCATAAAAGAAATTTAATGCAAATATTAAAACCACTATTTAAGACCTGATCTTTTTCCCATTAAAGCTAGTGGAAAAACTTCCACTGACTTAAATGAATGTAGGCGAGGGATACTAAGTCTGTAACAATACTGTTTCCTCTAAAAGTCTATCTTCTCCCTCTCATCTCCTAGGTTGTTATTAGGCTTCTTTCCTTGCATTAGGCTCTCTAAACATTGTCACTTATTCCTGTAAAATCTCTAATGATTTTTTTATGTGTGAAACTAAAGTTAAGGTTGCTCAAATGTATTTTCTCACAACAATGTAGACACTGCAAAGCACACAAATCATAAGCAAAGAGAACCATCTCTACACATCAGCTCATTACTATCATGATACTCAGTCACAACGATGCACTGACTCACTCATGTTCTTTTTAAAAACACTGTCACTCTTAGTGCACACATCCAAGAAATGAAAATTGCACTGCAATACAACACCTTGACACCTGCAACTCCTTATTCCCTGGCTTTCCTCAAGCTCCGCTTCCCACCTTTCAATCTGCAGCAAAACCAGGGCTAAGATAATTTCCCTCCCTTCCTGCTGTGACCACATCACTGTTCTCTGGATTATTTCCTTTGCTTGCTCTCTATGTCTGTAAAACATTCAGGTTCCTTATGCTCACTTCCAAGGCTCAGCACAATCTCATTCCTACCTGTTTTTTGCCCCAGATTGCCTATCCCACCCCTTCCTACATTCATCATAAAACCTCCTTGCTAGTTGCTTTTTTTCCCTCTCCTCATTTCACTTTTAGTTTGTACTTAATTTCATGTCCACTCCTACACCTAGGATTCCTTACCATTTATTATGCACTATCCAACCTCCCCTCCCTCTGTTAAATTGCTCCTTACAACACACTTCTCCAGGAAACGTTCCTTTACTGATCTGCACAAATGTCCTTTTCCACATCCCTTTGCCTTTCAACTGTTTTTTACATGCACCTAAGATTCTCTACAAATAGGTAACATTCATAGTAGCTCTTTATTTTATGAAAACATCTGTAATTATTTCCTGAAGCTGCAGGTCTTCACTGCTGCTAAATCTAAACAAAAAAATACTCTATTTGTTTTCCAAATAAACTGCAAGAGCAAGCAAATACTATAGCTTTATGCATTTATTTTGATTCTTAAAATGATATGAGTTAATATGCATACCAAATGCCTCCCTCAGGGTCCTAGTAGTAAATTAGCCAATTGGCACTCATAAATAATATTATTGTAGCATCAAGGAGCCCCAGTTATGGACCAGGACCCCATTTTGCTAGGCATGGTATAAACACAGAACCAAGGAGCTTACAACTTTCTTAATCAACGTTCCTTTCAAGATCCTGCAAATTACAGTTGGTCCCTGGGTAGCATATTAGGTGTCAAGGCAATAAACACACTGTCACAGGGCATCCCTTCACTTACAGTGTGAATACTGCTACCTAGCTACAAACACACAGCCTGTTTCTCTTTCACTACACATGCTTTTAGTTTTCAGTTTCAAAGCATAACAGACAGACCTCAAGTATACAACAGGAAAAGTCTTCCACACAGCTTTCTCTCCTCCCTTCACTTCCTAGTTCCTCCCAAATATATCTTCCCAATTACTGAGTCAATTGCCTCATTAGCCCAACAACTGACACCCAAGTAATCCCTACGAGAAACTACTTAATTGACTTTAATTAAGGCTGGAGTCTTCCCAGTGCTGCGGCACTGAAGAATGCACCTGTCACAAACTTGCACAGGTCTGATTCCATCCCACAGAGGGCTATGGTATGGAAATTATGCACATCAGCCAGCATGTTACACCTCATTGTGTGTAGTTTGGATTTTAAAAGTCCCTGAAAGCATAAACAAACAAGAAAAAATTATTCTACACTAATCTTAAAAGTGAAAAATCTATAGTTTAGCAATGCAAAAGGGTGAAGATGACCATTCTCCATCAACACATTCTATACTCTTTGAGCCAATCATTTTAAATCTGAGGTTGCAGTCATATTCCACTGAGTCTCCATGCTGATATTTCTCGTGAAGTTCACTGATAATATTCCCATTCGTAATGCTGGGTGGTGGCCCACAAGCTTTGATTTCCACTAGAACAAAAAGACTATCTGAATATTTTGTATAATATTAGCCACAGCTATAATCAACATGGATGAAAACAAATTCACTCCTGCAAGTGGGGAAATGTGACACAAATGTCTTAGTGAATGACTTTACACCTCTGGAGATTTGGATTCAAATGCTCATTTAGGTCACAAGTGGAAATGACTTTGCAGGGCTCATCCTAATCTCACGCCACGCAATTGGAAGGTTCTACTCAAGGATGGAACAGCAAGGAGTAAGATGGTTTTTGGATTGGGTAGAAGAACACCAGTATAGATGTGTGATAGAAGCTTATATAACACTTCCCTGTACTATGAATAATTAGCTTGCATTGTTAGTACCTGTGGTAAATGAGGGGGGGCAGCTCCCTTTTATGGACACCCAGCCAGTCAGTAGCTATAGAATCTTCCTTAGCAGCTGTATCCTAATTGCCTTAACTGTAAAGGGTTAAGAGAAGCTTAACCTGAGTTGGCACCTGACCATGGGTACCAATGGGGGGGCTGTACCCTTTTAAATTGGAAAAATTGCTGGGTGTGGGGATGGGGGTTCGGTCTCTCAGGCTGGAGAGAGGGAAAGGCAGCAACAAGCTTTAAGCCAGGTATGGGAAATCATCAGCATCATACCTAGAAACTCCTCACTTGGAACCCCAGATATGTAAATAGCACAGGAAAACTTTAAAGAATGAGGCATGATCTGGATAATTTAGAAAGGAAATAACCTTAATGAATACCACTATCTTATGCCCCTCACCTACAGCACAGAGGGACTAGGTAAGTATGGCCTATCCTTTTCTGGATCAGATATATTATAATTTTTACCCATTGCTGTGAAAAGTCTTAGTGGACTTTTATGTGTGTAAACATTACTTGTCCATTTTCAGACAATAGCCCTGTCCACTATGCTTAGCTAAGAATAATAGGATCATAGAATATCAGGGTTGGAAGGGACCTCAGGAGGTCATCTAGTCCAACCCCCTGCTCAAAGCAGGACCAACCCCCAACTAAATCATCCCAGCCAGGGCTTTGTCAAGCCTGACCTTAAAAACCTCTAAGGAAGGAGATTACACCACCTCCCTAGGTAACCCATTCCAGTGCTTCACCACCCTCCTAGTGAAAAAGTTTTTCCTAATATCCAACCTAAACCTCCCCCTCTGCAACTTGAGACCATTGCTCCTTGTTCTGTCATCTGGTACCACTGAGAACAGTCTAGATCCATCCTCTTTGGAACCCCCTTTCAGGTAGTTGAAAGTAGCTATCAAATCCCCCCTCAGTCGTCTCTTCTGCAGACTAAACAACCCTAGTTCCCTCAGCCTCTCCTCATAAGTCATGTGTTCTAGCCCCCTAATCATGCTCTCTGCTGGACTCTTTCCAATTTTTCCACATCCTTCTTGTAGTGTGGGGCCCAAAACTGGACACAGTACTCCAGATGAGGCCTTACCAATGTCGAATAGAGGGGAACGATCACGTCCCTCGATCTGCTGGCAATGCCCCTACTTATACAGCCCAAAATGCCGTTAGCCTTCTTGGCAACAAGGGCACACTGTCGACTCATATCCAGCTTCTCGTCTACTGTAACCTCTAGGTCCTTTTCTGCAGAACTGCTGCCTAGCCATTCAGTCCCTAGCCTGTAGCAGTGCATGGGATTCTTCCGTCCTAAGTGCAGGACTCTGCACTTGTCCTTGTTGAACCTCATCAGGTTTCTTTTGGCCCAATCCTCTAATTTGTGTAGGTCCCTCTGTATCCGATCCCTACCCTCCAGCGTATCTACCACTCCTCCCAGTTTACTATCATCTGCAAGCTTGCTGAGCATGCAGTTCACGCCATCCTCCAAATCATTAATGAAGATATTGAACATAACCGGCCCCAGGACCGACCCTTGGGGCACTCCGCTTGATACCGGCTGCCTACTAGACATGGAGCCATTGATCACTACCCGTTGAGCCCAACGATCTAGCCAGCTTTCTATCCACCTTATAGTCCATTCATCCAGTCCATACTTCTTTAAGATACAATTAAGAAAGGGAAGAAACATCCTAACTGTGAGAAATATGAGGTTCAGGAATAGTTTCCCACTGTAAAAGGTGAAAACTCAGTCAGGGCATTTAGAACTAGACAATGAAAATGTGCTGAAGGCAACAGTCCCTGCATTGGCAGGGGGACAGATGAATGATTTGACTTGGGGAAGAGGTTACAATCCAGAAGAAGACCAACACAAGATTAAGAGTATTCAAGAGTCAGATGAATTACTATTCTCCCTTTTCAATAACCCTAGAGTAAACATTTACCTTTACATGTCGGAGGTGCTGGGGACCATCCAAAGTAATAGCACTGAGCAGAGTCAGGTCCTACTCTGGTGTAACGTTTTGCACAGGAAAATGTCACAACGTCTCCATTAAGATATTTGTCCTCCTTGGGGAAAACCTCTCCATGGGGCAGCATCAGCATCTCACATTCTATTGCTAAAGATGGCAGTGAGGGAAGGAAAGAGAATACTACATTGTAACTACACATATGGAAAAGGATTCAATAATTTTGCTAATATGAACAAAATAATTTAGGATCTGATTAAGAGCCTTTGAAATCAATGGAAAGGCTCCCATTGTGTGGATCAGGGCTTTGATTATCAGCAAGAAGAAAAGTCCTGATTGAGGATAGACTGGGAATCTCTAAATGTGTAAGATTCCCATCACAGGTGGGGAAGAAAAGAAGGCAAGGAGGCCAAACAAAGTGAATAAAAACAAGCTGCAGGGCATAATATGATATTTGCTGGAAGGCAAATGATGAACCTTAACAAATGAGGATTTGAATTTTCATCATCTTTCCCCCACATTCTATCTTCTAATTATAAATAATTTTGCAAGTAACTTTAAAAAACAGGACATTTTCACTGACCTGTGGTTCACTCAGCAAAATTACGTTTGGTGAACTGTACATAATGAGCTGGTGAAATTGACCTTTCCATCTGCACTATTTTCCATCAGGCCTTTAGATACCCCTGTTACTTATTTTAATATCCGTATTAAGATTTTATTGTATTTCTTATTTTAGTAAAAATTCTGTTTGCATGAGTTGATTCAAGCACTCTAACTACCTAACGTACAAGTTACTAATTCTCTAAAAATCCACTGACTATGGCAAGTAAAACCATGACACATCCCCCAGTCTAAATCAGCCGTACACCCTCGGCCCCCACTCCAGCCATGGTGTCCCTGTACAGACACTTCAGCTCCGTAGAAAGGAATGGGCTTCCTGCAGCCTGCTCAGGAACACCTTATGATTCCAGGTGGCGATTGACCACAACCGTTAGGGTTCAAGAGACATACTTAATGCTTCCAGTAGCCCAATGAGAATTTTCTCTTGCTGTGGTCTTAGTACATCTCTATCACCACTTCCCAAACTGGCTATATAATCTGTAAAAACAGTATATGAAATGAAGTTGGAGGGATACAACAAACATATGTCACACTGTGCCCCATGAATAATGTCACCCACATAGTTTATTCTAAATTTTCAAAGCAAACCAGGAAATGGGAAATGAGGTTGATATTTTAACCTTAGTCTATGAAGAACACTGTTTCCTTGGGATTGCTGACTAAATATGATTAATGATTCTTGACTACCCTGGGAGCCATCAATTTTTCCCACCCAATCATTATCCACAATGTAACCTGCACCTAAATCATATTGATTTAAATTATTAAATGAAACAACTACAAAACCTTTTCAAAGAAATACATTCTGTAGTGTAGAAGTTTCATTAGTACAAAAAAAAAAAGCTTACCAAAACATTGGGGCTCTGGAGTCCATCCATTTATGCTACATATTGTGTGACCCCTTGAGATTTTATTTACAGTTTGGTATCCATCTGCACATTCATATTCCAGTATGTCTTCAGGCAAAAATACCATTTTACTGGTGTAGAAATGAATATGCTCAAAAGCAGGCATCCTACATGTCTCTACAGAATTAGAGAAAGATTAGTTATTTTTATTAACTAGATACTCTGACAGCCTAAAGTATCCTCATTATATGTACTTTGTGCATGTCAATCTTATTAATTGCATATTTAATAAAAATTAAAAATGTAAAATTCTTCAATGCCACACCAAAACAGAGTATTCTACACAAAGTGTCGCACATTATATCTGTTGCATTTGTCTTTAGAAATATGTGGAGGTAAAAGAAGAGGATTCTTAGACTCAAAGGGAAGGTACAGAAGAGATGATTTTGAGCATCTAATTTGAGCCCTGATTTTGTAGGCTTCCCTCCATGCTAGTCCCAAATGTCTTCTCAGACCTGTTTGTTCTTGACAATCTACTGTGATAGTGACTCAGGTGTTCCCCTCGAGAATCAATGCTAATATTCTTACAATCAAGAATATCTCCCTAACATCTATCCTAACTCCTTACTTAAATTCAGGCCACTGTTTTTTTTCTTAGCCTCTGACACTGTGAATAATTCCCTTCCTTCAGGCGCTGTACTGGATATTGTTACTGTGGCTGTTCCAGTTGTAGTCATGCTTCCCTCAGCCATCGATGGGGATGTCCACATTGCAGCTTGAAGTGGGCCTCCCAGCCCAGCTAGACAGACTCGCGCTAGTGGGGCTTGAGCTAGAGTGCTAAAAATAGCAGTGTATTGGGGCTTGTGCTGGAGCTCAGGCTCTCAAGCCTACCCACCCCCCAGGCTTCAGGCTGCAAGAGTTACACTAAGAGCTAAACTCTCCAGGGTGGGGAAGCCAGGGCACAGATTTTCTGATCTTACTGGCTAGGCAAAACAGGGAACCAAAGTAGGGGATGGAGCAAAGGTGATTTTAAGCCAATCTTCTGCCTTCCAGATCCTCAGATTGATCCACCCTCTTCAAGCTACCTTGTGCTGTCTACCTATGGCCCTAGGGGCTCTCTCCAGCAGCCAGTGATCCCTGCAATGCAAGGACACCCAAGTAATGTCCCTTTTCCCTAGCCAACTCCTCCATGTCTTGGGGGAACTCACACTAGCTAGTTAAACCAAATTCTGGCTGTTTTGTGCAGCCAGAGCAATGCCAAGTGGATGGAACAAGAGGCAAATTTGGCTTTGTATGTATAAAAGGGTTAGGGATGGAAAGCCATGTACAACCGTACATACAATGTTCTAACTGCATTTAACAATATTGGCCCTTATATTGACCTGTTTTATCCCATTTGAAGGTCTAGTCCTTGTTTACTAATCAAATTAATCCATCATGCTCACTGTCTGTATTTCCAACATCATGACATGCATGAACACCACAAAAGCCAGAAACATTTCCCCACTGAATTCTATATGAGTCATAAGATGCAGAAAGCTCCTATAGAAATGGAGAGATTATTCTTGGCTGGAAATATGGGAAAATACTTGAAAAGAGGCACTCGTCCAAAAAACGGTCTATTCCTTCGTTGTACGAATTTTGTATCCTGTTTTGTTTTGAAGCTTCCCAGTTTGATAAAGCTCTGGTAGGTGCTATCACAAGGGAAACCACTTTGTAGAGCCAGAACTGTCAGCAACTTCAAGTTCATATATTTCCAGAGGCAGCCAACATAGAAGGGATTCTCATAGTCATGGTAGCTATGCTGATTATGTTATAATTGTACCCTTGCTCTGTGAAACAGAATGGACCTCGTCTTGAAAAATTATAAGTGAGTTCTTTCAGTCACAAAGGTGATACTAATAGACAGAATAACCAGGAGATAAGGTATCCTGGAATAAAAGGAATGCCCTAAACCTCACTTGGGCTGGGCTAATACTGTAAGTCATTATTTCATGAAAGTGGGAGATTTAGTTCTCCCCTATTAAAACCATACTTCCCCTGGCCTGGAAAAAAGGGACGTTTAAAATACCTAAGATGATAACAATCAGAAGAAAGTTTTGAAACTTTTCTACTCTGGTGTTTTACATAAAATACATCTCCTTATGATTTGAATACAGATCAGACAATGGCAGTAAGTTCTTTTGTTTATGATGGTAACACCTTCCCAAACAATAGATTAGTTAAAATAAGGACAAACTGTTACAATTAAGGGAAAATCCAGTAAGGAGCTATGTGACAAAAATAGAGCTATTCAATCAAACTACTCACTAATGCATTCTGGAAAAGGACTCCATCCTTCTTCAAGACATTGTATCTCCCCTGTGTCATTTCCTTCTAGAGTCATGTAACCAATCTGACACCTATATGTTGCTTTTTCATTTAAACCAAACCTGTTCTTTGTTTCATAGAAATAACCATGAGGTACCTCTGTCCTTCCACATATTTCTAAAGCAGAGAGAAAATGACATTACTTCAAGAAAAAATACTGTTAAGTAACACGTTTTATAAATGTAAGGTGACCATGATGAGGACACGGAATTAAATGGAGTAATGCCATTTAAAAACTCCTTGAACAATTCACTTCATTTCTTCATATTGTTCTGACTTTGGAGAGCAGGTGGGATGTCAGTAGGGAAGGATAAAGGTCATCACACCATATTGCTTCCCAGCTCTCATAATTTCTGATAGTGTCTTGCAGAAGTCAAATTAAAAGGTGACTGGAAGGAAATGATCATTTTGATTTTGACACTAATGGCTCTTATTTTATGGCAATTCTTTTGGACAAGTAATTCTGTGAAGAAACTTCATATTGTTAATGTACTTGACAAATCAGAAGGAGCTTGTACATTTAATTCAATTCAATTCAAAGGAACAGTGCTGCTAGCAAGGTATTACCCCTTAAGGGCACACACTCAGCTGTGGAATGAACTCTCTGCCTGAATTTTCTGACCTTCAGGATACACTGCACAGCTCATCTGTTTTCCCAGATAAAGATAGAGATATGGAGGAAATGAGGCTTTGAAGCAGAATGGACGATGAGTTTGTATGGCTAAATTTTCTTATGATATTGCTGACTAGAATTACAACCTGTATTTGAAATTGTAAATGTGATATCTTTATTGATTTCCAGGCCCCAGGGGTACTGGGCAAATTGTCCCACAGAAGAAGGGGAGGCAGAAAGAGAAGGTAGGGCCATGGCTTTAACCCAATTTGAAACACCCAGAAGTCTTAGTCAGAGGAACATGCTGCACCATCCTAACATGGTATACTACACTGTGGCAGGGCATCTCGGGGACAGTCTGGAGCTTACAGCCAAGATAGCCTGGGTATCAGAGTTTTGGGGCTGAACCATTTTCTGCTAGAGTGCACCCATGTGGTGTGGCCCAATGACTCCAGGATATGGTTGCCTAGTGGCTGATTTCAGAGATTGAGACTATGGGGGAACTAATGGACAGTATTGTTCTGGAACAATATCTGCAGATGATCCAGCTGTGGTACAAGCCTGGATCCAGCATTTCTGTCTGACATGTTTAGCAGTGGCCAGGAAATGACTGAGAGGTTCCAGAAGGCCAAAACACCCACAATGGGCAGGCGTGGTCAGGAACAGCAGCAGGAAATGGCACAGAAATGCCCACACAGAGGGTCGGCTCAGAGCCACTGAAATTCAGGACTGAGGCCCACACACAACAATAGCACAGACAGAAAGGACCAACCCTCCTCTCCTCCCCCCCGCCAACCCAAATTGTCTGGAGCATACCACTTCTTGTCTAGGGAGGATGGGTGGTATGTTATCACTCTTGGGACCTGGGATACATTTGGCATGAATGCTCCCTTATGAACTGTGACTATCTGGGATGCTACTTTGATTAGTCTAGGGAAGTGAACAACCAATCCATAGGCCATCCTAGTATTTTATGTAACACAAACAAAAATAGGGCCAAACACCATGGAGAATTTGGTAGATTCAGACTGTGGGCAGACCAGCTCCAACACTACAAGTTTCATTCTAGGCCTTAAATCAGGGACATCCCATCCAGGTGTCCTGTAGTCATGGTGATGTGCAAACATACCTGACAGACTTAATGATCCTGTGTGTGGCGAACCAGATGGACCAGCTCCAGGTAGAAGTGATGGATCATCTATCCTGGTCAGTGATCCCGGGGCGGGACTGAAAACATCTTCTGGCTCTCTTGGGAGGAGAGTCTGTCCCATCTTTCCCTGAAACCCTGAAGTGGCAAGGAGGAATGCACTCAGCAGACACCTGGGATCTAGCCCTGTTGCCCAGTCAGACCTTTGTGAAATTCCTCAGAAGACCTGAAAGCCACAGAACCAACAGTGGAGGGCTGGGAAGGTTAGGCAAGTCTGGGTCTGTCACAGAGGTGACTCGACAGAGCCTGAAGGTGA
Organism: Chrysemys picta bellii; assembly: GCF_011386835.1. NCBI lineage: Eukaryota > Metazoa > Chordata > Testudines > Emydidae > Chrysemys > Chrysemys picta. The sequence continues at coordinate 45,410,265 of NC_088798.1, read as the reverse complement.
CTATGGGGGCAGACCTTAGAGACTGGACCTCCTAACAACACAAACCCCTTTATGACCAGGAGAGGGGCCCAGCAGAACAATCTTCCACTCTAGATTACAGTGTGCTAAGTGACATCTTTGACACTGTGGTGGCCTAACACAAAGACCAACTGTCCAGGGGTGTTGGTTTGTTTCTTGGCCAGGCTATACAAATAGGTAGCGGATATCTGCCTCTTATGTCCTGACTGCCAGAGACTAGCCATTTGGTATGAACCAGGGGTTATGCCTTCACCATCACCATGTGGCTCCATATTTAGACAATGTCATAATCTACAGTTAGGACTGGTCCACCCATCTCTGGGACTTGGCCATAGTACTGCAGTCACTGTGAGATGCCAAACTGATGGTGAATCCAAGAAACTGCAAAATGGAAAGGCAAAGGACTAAATAGAACCCCTAGTCAATAAAGTGGAAGTATAAAGTGGATACCATTAATGAAGGCTCCTTAGAACCCACAAGTGGAGAGGCAATTCTTGGCTGAGTCCTAGGTGGGGCACAGGATCTAGTACAAGAGGTGAATTTAGCTGAAGCACTCTGTAATAGCGACAATAATGTAATTAAATTTAACATTCTTGTAGGGGGGAAAATACCAAAGACACCCACCATACTAGCATTTAAATTTAAAAAGGGAAACTACACAAAAATGAGGAAGCTAGTTAGGCAGAAATTAAAAGTAACAGTGAGAAGAGTGAAAAGCCTGCAAACTGAATGGAAACTATTTTAAAACACCATAATAAAGGTTCATACTAAAGGTATATACCAAATTTAAAAAAAAAGCAGCAACAAGATCCAAAAAAATGCCATCAAGGCTAAACAGAGTAAAAGAGGCAACTGGAGGCAAAAAATCGTATTTTAAAACTGAACGTCAAATCCTACTGAGGAAAACAGAAAGGAGCATAAATTAAGGAATATGAAATTGCAGAACAACTAACTATGGTATGTAACCTATCACTTAAATGTGCCTCTGTACGAGATGACTGGAAGATAGCTAATGTAACACTGATTTTTTTAAAAAGGCTCTAGTGGGAATCCTGGTAATTACAGGCTGGTAAGCTAACTTCAGGACCAGACACATCGGTTGAAACCATAGTCAAGAACTGATTTATCAGACATATAGATGAACATATGTTGGAGAAGACTGAACACAGATTTTTTAAAGGGAAATCATGCCTTACCAATTTATTAGATTTCTTCGAGGGTATCAACAAGCATGTGGACTGGGTGATTCAGTGGATATAGTGTACTTGGACTTTCAGAAAGCCTTTGACAAAGTCCCACACCAAAGGCTCTTAAGCAAAGTAAACAGTCATGGGATAAAAGAAAAGGTCCTTTCCTGCATCAGTAACTGGTTAAAACATAGGAAATAAAGGGTAGGAATAAATGGTCAGATTTCACTATGTGAAGAGGAAAATATCAGGGTCTCCCACTGTTCAACATATTCATAAATGATCTGGAAAATGGGATAAACAGTGAGGTGGCAAAGTTTGCAGACGATATTGAATGACTCAAGATAATTAAGTCCAAAGCTGACAGAAAAGAGTTACAAAGGGATCTCACAAAAGTGGGTGACTGAGCAACAAAATGAGAGATGAAATTCAAAATTGAGTAGTACATAGTAAAGCACATTGGAAAACATAATCCCAACTATTCATGGAAAATGATGGGTTCTAAATTAATTGTTACCACTCAAGAAAGCGGTCTTGGAGTCACCATAGATAGTTCTCTGAAAATATCTGCTCAATTTGCAGTGGCAATCAAAAAAGCTAACTGAATTATTGGAACCATTAGGAAAGGGATAGATAATACGATAGAAAATATCATAATGTCACTATATAAATCCATGATACCCCCACATCTTGAATACTGCATACAGTTCTGGTTACCTCATCTCAAAAAAGATATATTAGAATTGGAAAAGGTACAGAGAAGGGCAACAAAAACATTATGTGCATGGAACAGCTTCCATATGAGGAAAGCTTAAAAAGACTGGGACTGTTCAGGTTAGAAAAGAGTGACTGGGGGGAAATATAATAGAGGTCTATAAAATCACGAATGGGGTAGAGAAAGTGAATAGATAAGTTTTATTTACCCCTTCCATAACACAAAAACTAGGGGTCACCCAATTAAATTAATAGGCAGTAAGTTTAAAACAAACATAAGGATGTACTTCTTCACACAATGCACAGTCAACCCATGGAACTCATTGATGGAGGATGTTGTGAAGGCCAAAAGTATAAGAGGGTTTAAAAGAGAATTAGATAAGTTCATGGAGGATAGGTCCATCAATGACTATTACCCAAGATGGTCAGTGATGCAACCCCATTGGCGTTGGAACAATTTTTTATAGTTGGGTGCTGAAAGCCATTGAACAAAACTGTAAACCCTGTACATGATGGAAACCACTTAAAGCCAGGGGGTGCTGCCACACCCTCAGCATCCCTAGTTCCAGCTACCCCATGCTCTGGGTGTCCCTACACCTCTGACTGCCGGAAGCTGCCACAGGACAACAGGAAATGGATCACTTGGTAATTGCCCTGTTCTGTTCATTCCCTTTGAACTATCTGGCACTGGCCACTCTCAGAAGACAGGATACGGGGCTAAATGGACCATTAGTCTGATGCCATATGGCCATGTTTATGTTCATTGCCCAACGTATCTGTCCCAAGCATCAAAAAACAGGTATGTCTTTCCTGGGCCAAGCCAGATATTATGGACAGTTTGTGCTAATTTTTGCCTCACTGGCAGGACTTCTCATGGACCTTATCGAAAAGTCATCCACAAGCAGGGCCGGCTCTAGGGTTTTGGCCGCCCCAAGCAGCCAAAACCAAAACAAAAAAAAAGCTGCGATCGTGATCTGCTGCGGCAATTCGGCGGGAGGTCCTTCACTCCCAGGCGGAGTGAGGGACCGTCCGCCAAATTACCGCCGAATACCTGGACCTGCCGCCCCTCTCCGGAGCGGCCGCCCCAAGCACCTGCTTGAGAAGCTGGTGCCTGGAGCCGGCCCTGTCCACAAGACAGATTGGAGTCACCTCAGTGAGACCAGGTGTTTCAGGAAATGAAGAGAATTCTCTGCAATAAATGCTTTCTGCACAGCCCCGACTTCACACGGGAGTTTATTTTACAGACCAATGCCTCACAGTTAGCCCTGGGTATGGTCCTTTCCCAGATGTTCCAAGGCCACTAATACCCCATCCTCTTCATGAGTAGGAAGCCCCTAGACAGAGAGATGTGGTACTCTGCCCTCAAAAAGAAATACTTGACCATCCACGGGGCCATTAGGGTGCTAGTACACTACCTGTTGGGTACCCTGTTTGTCTTGATCACTGATCATATGGCTCTGCACTAGCTCCATATGATGAAATGCCCATGTCAGTTCTGAGCAATAGAACAGTGTCCAGGAAAGGAACAGCATAACACTGATTTCTGTTCTCTGACTGAGGAAGATGTTGGCATGATTATTGAGTGCACCAATGGGTCCAGTCAGAGGGGAGAGATATGTGATGAGGTGTACTATCCCTTTAAGGGACAGTCTGGTGCTTACAACCAAGACAACCTGGGTGTAAACACGAGCTGCTACAGGTTGCAGGCCCATTAGTCTTTAGGTCACTAGTCTGACCAGGGCCATAGAGACTTTGTATGTCTGACTATAAGTTTTGTTGCTCTGACTCAAGGCTCAGCGATCTCAAGGGCCTTAAGAATAGGTTAAGCGGTTCCTCCCCAAGCTGACATCTAAGGGAAAGGGAGAATAAGCCAGCCTGCCTCCTAGAACAATAAGGAAGCACTAGGAATTCTGCCAGAAGGGGTAAGTTTGGAGGGTTTTTTTTTTAAAGGAGACACACATTTTTGTTAGTTTGGTTTTGGCCTCCCCCTCGGGGATCCTATACACACACACACCTCCAGACTGATGGGGGTGGGAGAGAGATTGGGCTTCCTACAGTACAATACCTCCCTGGGCCAGTTTGCCTCCACACCATCCCCAACACAGGCTAGTCACTAAATGCCATAATTTGGCTATATTACAGATGGCTCAGGTAACATCGCCTGTTATTAAGGTTGCTGGACACACTCCATTATAAGACCCTGTTTTCGGTTGCTTACGACTTTGTCAAACTTTAACTGTTGCAAATAAAATTTTCTATGCTGGGTGTTTTTGAAAGTATCTGCTAACACAGTTCAATCATTTATAAGAATGAGATGAGAAAAAAATAATGTTAAAATAATCTTACAGCTGTTTTGTTAAGAAACTCAGGCACTTGGATGCTTTGGGGAAAGGTCTTGCAACTTGACTGGGGTGTCCACCCGGTATCAAGAATGTATCTTTTACTGTCCTCCAGAATAGTCACTCAAATTTGGCCAAGTTATAAATTTATGTAAGTCTCAGATTTCAAATGCCCAGTATAGATCTGTTACAGTTTGACAGCTAAATTCTTTGAAGATCCTGTCCACACTGAGCATATTCTAGGGCTGCAGGGTCTGAGCTGGACTTCCCTGAAATTACTCTTCCTAGCTTCTAGGGGGCCACAATGGTTCTGGGCATCAAAACTGAGATCATTAAAACTGTCTCTCCTGCACTCTCATTCCCCACAGTGATGGTGCCCAGTCAGCCTGGAGACGAAGGAGGAAATAGAATTACTGAAATGCAATGGGGTGAAGAGCATGGGGGAGCAGAATCAACCTGTAAGGATGGATATAAGAAGAACCAGGAGAGGCTCTGGGGTGGGGATAAGGAATAACAAGTATGGGTTGCAGGAAGAGCATTATTAATAATAATAATGTTTATTATGCCCACAAATATATTTGGCTGTTCGCAGAAGATAAAGAAATACTTGGTACCTGTCCCAAGAACTTTACAATCTAAATATTAGACATGACACAACAAGTGGGGGGTGACAAACAGCAGAGAGGGTCTGGATGAGGAAGGCTGAGGGTCACAACAACATGATCTTATAATTACTCAGGTCAAGAATACACATTCTCATGATAAGTCATCTGCTAGAATTGGTACTATAACACTAGCTTATAGAAATCAAAGGATGAATTGGGACACTGCAAGTAGTAACTCCAGCACAAACCGGCAGAGCTAAAACTTACTAATGCCCTGATCAGATATAACAATATATTAAAAACAAAAAAGCAACAACTTAGCACTAAGATAAAGATACAGCACCACCTATTGGTGGAGGTTCTATCCATACTAATCATTACACTATTTTTGTATTTCTCTTAAGCAGAACATGATAGTAGTGGTTTTGCAGTTGTTTAGCCAGGAGCCTGAAAGAACAAAAATGTTGCTTACTGTTAAAGATACATCTTGGAGTAGGCGTCCAGTTATTCTTTGTGCATGTAACTTTTGCTTGTTGATTTTCAGGGATATATTCATGATCACACACATATGAAATTTCATCACCTACTTTGTAGTATTTCTGCCATTGAATTAGGAATTTACCATTTGCCAACCAAATGGGAGAACACTTTTCTAAAGGAAAAAGGTTTAGTACAGTTAGCAGTTGGACAGCAGGCATTTAAACTGGGAGAAAAAACTGAGATCCTTTGGCTTTCCACCTTCTGTCAAGCCTCCCACTCTGTGCACCAGTATTCTCCACTTCGGATCCCTCATTAAAACTCACCTCTTTCACTCTCACTTCCTATATCATTCTGACTACAAATGTCTCTAAGCCTGCTGATCTTGTACTGGAACAGCTATCCTGTGCATTGTGTTGGCCTGAATTTGACTCTAAGCTCTTTGGAGAACGGATCTTGTCCTTGTTTGTGCTTTGTGAAGACCCATGCATGCCCACAGCTCTATTTAATTCACAACACCACACCAGGTTGTGGTGACCCCCACGTCTCTCTTCTAACTTTTCATGGGAAGTAGCTATTCCTATCTCCAATTTTATAACTAATCTAATGGAGATTTTCTTTTAGTTTTTCAAAGTGTAGAATAAAAGTTTTCAAACATCAAGACTTCAAAAATGAGCCCTTTACACACTGGGAGCTCGAGGGGTAAAATCTCATGATATTTCTGCCACTTCTAATGTAAAAATAGAATAATCTGTACATTAAAAATCCATACTGGGCCAATTAGTGTACATTCCCCCCGCCTACTATAAGTGATTAGAATTTCAGTTTTGAAACTAAAAAGTTAGGATTGCCTGTGTCCCCATCAGCCAAGACACTCTGTAAATGATTAAGCACCCACTGTTTAATTTTTTTAAATCACTGGAGACAAAGTTGTAATTGCTAATCTACAAGTATTTATAATTTTAAATACTATTGCACTGAAGAGCATTCCAAAGTGCTAAGAGTGTGGAGAGCAGTGCGGTGGGACGTTAAACTAGGGGAGTCTGGCAGGCTAGGAAGAGGGAGAGGTTTTAATCTCAGGATGTGTACTCAGTGCAGCCCCTAGCTCCAGTGTGGAGATACATTTTGATGGCTGGTGGACCTGCTAAGGTCTCATAGAGGAAAGCAGGACCTGTCCTCCTGCAGACTCAGCATCCTCACAGGAGGTGGAGGGGGAAGAGTAGATTTGGCATGGAAGTATCCATGGAGAGGGGCTGACTGGGCACTGGACTCAGGTCTAGAATTAGGCCCTATACTGGGGAAGGCTGGGGTCTGCAGCTGAGGTGCAAGGATGCAGAAGTAGAGCGAGAACTGTCTGTAATGCGGAGCCTGGCTGTGATGAGTGATGGGGGAAATGGCTGGAGGCTCTCTGAGGGGCCAGAGAGCAGGGCTGGCCAGACAGTAATACATTTATACTTGCTCCATGAAAAAAATCTTCATAGCAGATGGACAAAACTTGGGTGTAGGTTACAGATTTCTCCAACTGGAACACAAAGCTTTCCACTTAAAGTGGATCTGGCTTTGTAAAAAGCTTTGTGCACTAACCTGGGAAATCTTAGATATTGGCTAAAGACTTTATGGAACAGCTGTGATGCTTTTAGGTCTCTCAGACTCCTCTGGTCTGCACCCAACCTCTGAATTACTTTCCAGCCCAGAGCCAATTCTCCAGGTACTAAGTATGTTCCCTACACATACCAGTTCCCAGAACATGCTGAGGTATAGAGCTGGACAGGGAACAGTTTTCCTATTTCACATTAAGACAAAACCTGAGACCTTTTGAATTTTTTCATAAAAAATATGAGAGAGAGAGAGAGAGAGAGAGAGAGATGCTCACCCCAGAATAGCCAAGAGGTAGGGCACTTAGTAAGTGAGAGAACCAGGTCAAGTCCCTGCTTTGCCATTCTACCACATCCCAGCTAAGTGACCTAATCGCTGCCCTCATCACTGATTATAAGCCACTGGTAAAACTACTGAGTTCAAAGGTGATTCACTATACTCTTCTGGGATGGCTACACCTCATAACCAAAGAGCAAATTAGTCCTTACTATTTCAAGAAACTGGAGTTATCCGTGAATGGTTGTTTGCTATGGAGGCTACGAGTAGTAATAGCAAAACATGAACAGCAAAAGATGCCAGTGGAATTACATGAGTAGCACCAAAGGGTAGTAAAAATGAAAGGAGTGGCTAGAAGTTATGTTAGGTGGCTGGCTTCAGTTCAAGATATAGAAATGAAAAGTAGCCTGCATGACTCCTGCAACAGCCATTGAAACATACCAGAAACGGTACTATGTCACCCATGGAAGGGGGCTATGAAGCCCTGTCAATGGCTGCACATTGACTTTGCAGAAAAATAAGCAAATTTATTTAGTTGTGGTTGATGCTTATTCTCGGTGGTCAGAGTTGGTTCACATGACAACAACCTCTTCTGTTTGCCATGTACAGTTTACCTACGGACCTCTTTTCAGATAATGGTCCATAATTTATTTCTGAAGATTTTCAGACATTTCTATGGCAAAATGTGTGGAAGCATATTAGATTGGCTACCTATCACCCAGCATCAAATGGATTGGCCAAGTATTTTGTGCAGATATTGAAACAAGCATTAGACCAAAATAATGGGGGACACAATGCATTGCAAATTTCCTGTTCTCATATAGGTCTAGCCCACAATCTGCCAGCTGACATTAGTTAGGTACTACATTTGATTTACTTAGACCAGACTTACTGAGAATACTCGATGAAAGACAGCAAACAGTCAAAAACCCACAACGTAAACCTTCCAGGTTTTTCTGCATAGGACAGGCAGTGTTGGTACAAAATCACAGGGGAGGGATGAAGTGGGGAAAAGGTGTGGTGAAGCAGATATTGGGACCAGTGACATGTTTGGTAGAGGTAAAAGGCGAGAATGAAGAGGCACACTGATCAACTGTTACCAGATACAAGCTCAGGATGGTTATAGGATGTGGTCTCTCAAGTTAGTAAAGAAGGTTGTACATTTTGTTGGCCAGAGGAGATGGTGCTGCTAGAAGATAATGGCCGAAAGAGAAGGAGAATGAGCACGCTCCTGCTGAGCATGATCCATAAAGAACAGGACAAAGGTCAGGTGTCATTCACTTTTCCTGGCAGGTACCACCAGCCTCAGTGAAATCACAGACCTCCCATGCGGTTACATTTATGAAAATTTTTATTGTGTTTGTTTTAATTGAAGAATTCACACGGGAGGAGTTTGCTGTTTTGAAAACTATATTAAAGTATACAAGCACCCTCTGTATAAAGCTATGAAAGTGAGATCCATGTGGACTTGATCAGTATTTTCCTGATCCTGCTTCCAGACTGGGGGGCTCTGTAGGGAAGCATGCAATCTGGGTCTAGTAGCAGTCAGACTGTAAAGAGGAAGCTTGTAGTAAAATGGGGTGAAGTGTACCTCCCTGCCTTGGGGACCAACCTGCTTTCTCTGTGTGTTTTTGGTTTTGTGTGTAAAAATTTTGGACATTAAGAAATAAAGTAACATTATTATGCAACCTTCCCAAAAGGATATTTTGTGTGTTTATCTAACTTCTCTGTTTGTATGCCATGACTAAGAAGGGGAAAATCCTACTAAAGATTTTTTCATGTCCTTGGATTACAAGTCTTGACTGGGAGATGTAAGGGCCAGACTACCAAAGCATTGTTATAAAAGTCTCCCCACTCCCCCCAACTTGGTTCCTTCAAATGCTGCTGATGCTCTACATATTTACTAGTGTTTCATGCTACAATAGTATTTTTAAGGGAAAAAAAGCAAATTTACATTTACTTACTAAGACATTTTGGTATTGGGTCCCAGCCATCAGCAGTACATCTCATTAGATTCCAGGTGCTCTCACTCTTAGATACATAACCATCAAGACATCTGTAGAAAATTGTCACCCCCTAAACGTACTGGAAAATCTTTTTCTCTGTGGTTTTTGTAATAGCCAGTTAATTTGCCATTTTCTATATGTGGGTAGTCACAGAGTTTCACTTTAAAAGAAAGTTTGGAACATATATATATTACAAAGTACATGGAAGAAAAATTCACTGTTATATTCACTCATCAGTTTTCTCCTCAGTTTTAGTACTTTGCGTTTGAATGTTACATTAACTCAGTGGTTCCCAAACTTTAACAACCTGTGAACCCCTTTCACTAAAATGTCAAGTCTCACGAACCCCCTCCTAAAAATGAATATTTCCAGGGATTTTCTCCTTTACCTGAGTTTAAATTATAAAAGCAGTAATCTTGGAAATATAAAATTTGTTTTTATGACATGCTTACTACACACTATTATTAATTATTATGTATCATTACAGTATTTTTATTACATTATGAAAATGGCAACACTCTTCCAAGATCTCATTTCTGTAGCTTGTATCACTTTGAATAAGCCTGTTATAAGACAAGGCTCCTGTGTTTCATCAAGGAGTATCAGATTTGAAACAGCATGAAGGTATTTAAGAAGCCAATTCAAAGAGTTCCTCCTACACAAGCATTCAGGTCTTGAATAGTCCAGGCAAAGAACGCACGTTACAACAAAGCTTAAACTTGTTCTTCATAATAATTTTAAAAACAATACTACCTGCCTATTTAATTTTTAAGAACAGCAAAAAATGTCCACCTCCCTTTCCATTTCTTATAAGGAGTCTTGAAGTTTAAATCTCCTTGGCATGATAGATACGCTTGCTTTGATCTGCTTAGCTCTTGGAAGTCCAGGGTCTCCAGGCTGCTGGCCCCATGCTGCCCGGGGTCCCTAGGGACAGCTCTGTCTGCCATTAGGGAATTTTTTCCTGAGCACCCCCTGTAACATTTCGTGAACCCCTAGGGGTTCACGAACCCCAGTTTGGGAACCACTGCTAACTGGAGTCATGAGTTCAGGACATATACAATATGATGATCTGGGTTATTTTACTTTTCACCTCCACACGCTTTTCCTACCAAGCAGGATGGGACAGCTTTAGAAATTACTGCATAACAGCTTGTTATTCACAGACTCCAGGAAGGATTACCCCGTTCTGTGGAAACTCATTGGGAGAGGTGAGAGGAGGGGAGAGCTCTGCAAGGTTCCACTCACAGTTCACTCAGATTGTTCATTTGGTGCATGCATTACCGCTTTCACCTGGTGAGCAGGGGGTCCTGCCCCCAGAACCCACATACTGTGAGGGATCTCCTCACGGTACAGGGCCATCCACAAGTGGGCAAGATGGTAGCTTGGAGGTGACTGATTTCCCTCCACACGCAACAAGCTCTGTGTTTACCACAAAATCTGTAGTCCCATTATCAGAGGGTTAATTTATAATGACACTGGTGGGCTTCACCTCCTCCTGCTTTAGACAGTTTTCATTTATTGTTAAATAACAAGGGCCAAATTCCTCAATTTTTACTTAGTCTCTATTCAACAAAACTCTCACTGCAGCCACTGGGATTTTACCTCAGGAAAGATTAGGTAAACATTTGATAAAAAACTTCATGATTTAGCACAGGAAGAACCACCTGGAAAAAAACTGTGACAGTTCAGAACAAAGGTTCCAAATCTGAAGGCACAAAACTAGGGCTGTGGTGTATATGAGTGACTCAGAGTCTAAATATACCACATAGAGTTTCTTACCATTCATACTATACTGGTATAGTGCCTGGCATGCTACCATTTTGATAGGTAAAACACAGAGATACAAATCTTCCCTGTAGGAGGTTGATCTTAACACATTTGCCAAGTCAATCATAGTGTATATGTTGCTCATATAGTTATTTACGACTATACTATCTGATATCATACCATGTTGTTTTCACAGGGACTTTTTCCAAGACGTTTAAAGTAAACTTTGCAAAAGGCAAAAGCCCAGCAGGTATGAATCTTTCATTTCTGTTGACTGCAGAAGTGAGGCCACCAGCTCCTTTTTATTTAAATATTTTATACTGTCAACTGCAAACATTATATAATCAATTGGATTTTGATAGTGTCTACACACGTTAAGACATAAAAGCAACTTACAGATACATCTTGGAATAGGTAACCAGCCATTCTTTGTACATTCCGATGTCTTTTCCCTGTTGTCCGTTTCAAAGTGAAATCCATGATTACAGTCTACTCTGATTACATCCTCTTCTCTGAATACTCTCTTTTGGGGCTGGAAGGTTCCATTAGTCACTGCTGGAGGATCACAAGTAATTTCTATGCAGAAATAGATAAACTAGTTGAAATGGAAACAGGACTTAAGGCCATAAATACCCTTCAGTTAAGATTCTTTATATCCATCTTTTTTATTACCTCTCAACATTGCAGTATAAGAGCACTTTCTGTATCAAACTGTGAAAGTGAGATCCCTGAGCACTTAATGAAGTCTGTAGCTCTTCTCCTGTCTCTGCTTCTGGGAGGATCTGCTTAAGGTAATTTTATTTTATTTTACTGTGTGGGGATCAGGTAGTTGTTGTTATAAGTATCATTCTGATTAGGATGGGAAAACTTTATCAAAAAGGCAAGTCTTGCAGAGAGACCTAAAACTGGACAGACATTATTTTTGTTATGTCATCTGGAAGTTCATCCGATAGCTGGAGTTGGATCTCCTTCACCAAAAATGCCTTCCCTCTCTCTCTCTCACACACACACACACACACACATTCTCCTATCCTAGGCTTGGTGATTGGCATTGTCCCAAAGGAGTGCAAGTCTTGGCACATCATAAATGGAGATGTGATTTCCAATGTCCTGAGCTACTAATGGCTTTGTGTTCATGATCAGAAGAACCCCTCCACAATATGTGGATTCTGGAGGAAGAACTCTCCACTGCTCATTTCAGGTGAAGCTCTACTTCTTGCCCTAATGAGATTGGCTGGGTAAATTATGGGTGGACCTGGCAAGATTAACCCTGAGGTGAGAAATGCAGAACATAATCCTTAGTGTTCAGATGAGACAAGGGTCCTACAAACAAGACTCCTTCACTACACAACCCTGATTCATCCCCAGAGCTGCTCGATTTTAATAGCTAGGTTTCAAATAGACCCTCCTTTCTCTCCACAACATTCAAATAGTCCTTAAATACTCACAAACCCCTCAGTTCCCTGGAAAGTCATCCCTCCAAGACATATTTTACTATATGACATCATGGAAATGGATAAGTCAGGTCTGATGTCAGAAATTAAAGTGCCCACTCATTCTATAGGGCTCATTCTATAAGTATATGAAAGGCTCCTATCCCCATGGTACCTATAAATCAGGCCCACATGCGAGAGCATGTTCTTCAGTCTGTATAACACTGAACCTGGGAATGATACAGAACTGTTTCTAAACAAGCCAGAATACAATGAATATAACTACAGCTCCCATAGCATGGCATAAATAAGAGACATTTGAGTACATGAGTGAATTTCACCAGCTCTCCTGATTGCAGCAGTACCACTTATAGAAATACTGGTAATGCTCACCTGCTTCTGCACTTTGAACTCTGCAGTGTTTTGGGGAATGCACTCAGCCCTGCTGTATCAGGCAGTAGATTACGTACATGGATAGCCTCTAGAACTTCATAAAAATTAGATTGAATATCAAATGACGTGAGCTGAAGTTGTATATATGAGAGTTTGCTGTAACAGCACTTGACTATGTGCAGCATTGAGCGTATTTAATGTAACCCCACACAAGGGAAAAGTTAAACTAAAGTGTTGTTGAATATTTTGATTAATTTTGCATCTTACCTTGTCCCTTAACACAGAAAGCCCAGAGAAACTGAATGACGATACAGCTCAGCAAAGTCATCCTGGTGGTTGACCAAGTAAACCCAGCACTCGTAATGGCTGACATTGAGTTCTGCTCCTCTCTGGATTCTGTCCTCAGCAACTGCTTTTAAAGATTGATCTTGCTTTCTAACCCCTCCCTGCAGTTGTCTATCACCTCTCTTTCAACATAAAGGTACCAGAGATAACATATGTAAACTCCACCGGGAATACAGTTCAAGGGTTTTGTTTTTTTCCCAATATCCTCTTTCATTACATGAAATTTCTCCCCACACAGCGTGATCTGGGAAATTCTTGTACTAAGTACTATGCTATCTACTACTGGGAGTTCAGAAAAATTTCTCATGTGTAAATATCAGATAAATTAGGGTTGTTTAAGCTACATTTTCAGACATTTTCACTATGCATTCCCCAGGTTGGTTTTCATTTCTATTACTACAGTCTTTATTCTGTTTTCCAAAATGGGCAATTAATTGTTCAACACAAATTTTCATACTACAATCTGCTAACCTAAGAGTTCATGTAGAGTTTCTGTGGATCTGAAGAGACCTGTAGTTTTGAAATGCTGGAAAGGGACTTGATGATTTATTCATATGTTTAAAGAGGGGTTCCTGGCTACAGGACGTTTGAGAACAACATGCACAAGAAGCATTTGTTGGAATCTTCAGAAATTCCTACTGGGAAAAATAAATCAGTTTTATAAACCACCTTGCACTATGGACAACCATTAAACTGATATTCCATCATGTCTGAATATTTCATTTGGTGCATGCATTTCAAAAAAATGTGTCCAATTGAAAGACTTTAGTTGCTGAAGTTGTTCCAAACTAAACATTTTGTTTGAAATTATTTTGTCAACTTTTCTGATTTGCCAAAGTTTTTCAAAATTTTTAGATTCACTTTGATTTGAACCGTTTTTCTTTCTTTATTCCAGAATTTTGGAAATGCCAGCGAACCAAATTTGTATCACTTGCTCTAGTCCTACACTTGAAATATCACAGCAATTTTTCAAGGCAAACTCCCTGCCATGTGATTTTACAGAACTTTAAAATATTGTCTATAAACCAAAACTCTGCTGCAAGCTTAGGTAGGCGCTGCCCTACAAACAATGTTCAGAAAGCCGCAGATATTCTGTTTTACTAAACAGCCAAAATCAGCAGTTGGTTGGAATTTGATGGTTACCTGTTCTGTTCATTCCCTCTGGGGCACCTGGCATTGGCCACTGTCAGAAAACAGGATACTGGGCTGGATGGACCTTTGGTCAGACCCAGTATGGTCATTCTTCTGTTCTTATGTTTTTGATAATTACCCTGAATGTCACAAACACCCTCCCTTCTTCTCTATGAAATTTCACAGGATCTCCTGATCCCAGAATACAGTTCCTGTCTCTTTTGCTGTATGACCGACCCCTTCTCTTGAACACACCTCAGTTTTTGATTAACAAGTTGCTGGGACCCTCTCTCTGAAGGTGGCAGGATATTCTTTCCCCTCCTCAAAGTTACCAGGATGAGGGTGCAGCCGGGCTGGCAGATGCAGTAGACAGAACCATGAGGGGATATCTACACTAGAGTTTTTACCTCAAATTAATTGATTACCAATTAATTCAAGCTAATTAACATTTTGTAAACACTAGTTTGGACTCTCCTCAAACATTTGTCCCAGAATACTAACATGGTTTGCCCTAGGCTGATCCCTCTGGTTAACCACAAACATTTGGGAACTGCCCAAATCACCCTTTACACTCGCATTAAATCCCTTGAGTTAACCATCAGTCAATTAAATGGAGGTAAAAAAGCTCTAATGAAGCCAAGCCCCAAGACACAGCATTTCACCAGTGGAGGCTGGCATTGTGCAAGCACGAGTGTTTATCAAACATTGATCAGAAGTTCATTGGCCAAACAGATACTTTGAATTTTGGCATGAAGCAGCACTGGATGTGGTAAATCATGTTTTGAAGGAATTCCACCTTGTATGCCAAAGGCTAAGGAAAGAAAAATTGTCATCATGGAGTAACTTATCCTGGTGTTTTGAGTGAAGTCAGGATAGGGCCAACAACTACCACCTACAAATGTTACTGCTGTCCGCAGTGTTTCTGATGGACACCTCTGCAGAATGTCTGGCAGGACCTAGCCTGTTCTTCAGCGAAACATCTCAATGACTATTTATGTGGAGACTTTTTGGGTAAAGAAAGAGTCTAAACATATTGGTTCAACCCCCCAGATATGTATTTATTTTATAGAATGAACAGAAAACAATACAAATAGGTGCAAAAATTAAATGAATGCAATATTAAGGGTGAGATTTTCATTCCACATGATTTAGGAAATGCAGAAGTACTGTGATGGTTCCCCTAGAGAACTCATTCACATGTATAAACTGAGGAAAGATGACTGTAGCTGCAGCCAGCTGGACAGGTGACTACTGGCAGGAAGAATACTCTGTGAGAAAGGGTGTGGGAGGATGTAGCTGTATATGGGGTGTCTAATGACTGGAATAAAGCATATATTTATTCTGCTTTTGCAGCATGCATGTGTCCCTGTTCTGGGGCCTATTTGGGAGAGACCCACAATTTTCCTGCACTCTGGCCAAAGAATCCCATCGGTGCTCACTCATTTTCTGTTTCCACCTGGTGGCCCTAGGAAATTCACCTTAGTGACAGCACTGATTTAATTTCTAATTGACTGTCAAAAGAGGAGCAAAAAATAATGAATTTCTTCACAAAGCACATGCAGTTCACAGCTGCTGAAATTCTCTGCCAATTTCAGTTCATTTTTGTGTAGTCCTTTCATAAGATTTTATGATTTCTTTTCACATGGAACAATGTTTTCCATTCAATTCTGTTAAATGACTATCTAGTTAGTAGTCACAGCTCTTAAAAACCACATTTTCTTTCCACAGCAATCAGCCGTCAATAGTGATGGACGACCCCGGTAAAACACCAAATATTTTCCTGAACTAAACTTTCTGATTTGCAAATGTCACAAGATCAAGATTTCCAATGATTCTTAGATTTGACCGGGTGGGAAATGTTGCTGTTTCTGCCAGCCAAGAGAGAAAACCAGAGGGTGCAGTGGCATATGACTTCATTTTAAAGTTAAGAAGGGGCACCGGTTTGGTTTGAGTTTGGGGTAAAGATTTAGGTCCGTCCTTAGAGTTAGAAAACCTATTTGCCCATCCTACATTGCTTCAAATTTGTTTTAGGAATGTATATTTTGATCAAATACATAAACAAGCATTTGAACTGATAAAGATGAATCCAAGCACAAATGATGACAAAGAATAGGAGATAATGTGTAAATATTACAAATAACTGGTTAATAGTCTCAATGATCATGAGGTGCTGGTTAAAAATATCTGTTTGAGGCTTCTTATTTTCATTCATCTTGAGTACCTGTCATATAAAGAGAATAACAGAAAGTAAAAAAGTTAGCGCTAAGTATACAATTTAATCTAATAATAGAAATAACAGTTTGATGATCCAGATCATCATATTTCTCTCCATCACATGTGGATTCTACCAATCAGAACTTACTAGCTTTACAAATAGAGAAAAAGTTAACGTAGCAACCTGCATGGAACTCTGAGGGATGGTCATGGGTTGCAGAAGGGAAGAGTTTGAAGAAGGGGTCCAGGCACTCAGCCTATGGGTATGTCTACACTACCCACCGGATCGGTGGGTAGTGATCGATCTATCGGGGATCGATTTATTGCATCTAGTGTAGACGTGATAAAATCGATCCTCAATCGCTCTGCCATTGACTGTAGAACTCCACCGTGGTGAGAGGCGGAAGCGGAGTCGATGGGGGAGCAGCCAGCAGTCAACTCGCCGCCGTCCTCACGGCCAGGTAAATCGACCTAAAATATGCCGACTTCAGCTACGTGTAGACCTAGCCTTAGTGTAGATGACTTGCATTGTTATGCTACATTTGGAGCAACTCTATAAAAAGTGGCTTTACTAAAGAGCTAGTTTATTTTCAGTAAGAATAGAGTCCTCTCATTTTATTACTTAGCACTCAGCGAATGAACCAAACATATCACATGGCAGAGCGTGAGGAGAGACAGCACATGTGCGGGCCTAATGGACACTGCTCCAATCAGCAGTGCAGGGATGCAGGCACACCTACAGTGGAGCACCCATCGGGACACTACTCAAAGGAGAATACTAGGTTAGCAAGTACATTTTCAATCTGATATGTTTAGTATACCGAGTTGAGTTTTGACATTTGTTAAGCAAGACAGGACACAAATGCAACTTACTGCTACACCTTGGAGGAGGCAACCAGCCATTCTTTGTGCATTCAGCTATGTTTTGTCCATTATGAATGTGAAATCCATGATTACATGTAATTATAATGACATCACCATCCCTATACGCATTCCTTTGAGGTCTGAATCTACCATTATCCACTCCTGGAGGATTACATACAATTTCTAACAAGAATGAGACAAACACATTTTACAAATGAAAATAGGCCAGTAGGCTGTACAATCCATCAGAAATTAGTGTGATTTATCTCTGAATAAAACATATGGAAATTACATAGGAGGGAACCTACTGTTCTCCCCAACTTTTACTGTAATGTCTGTTTAAGAAGTTGCTAAATAGAATATGGATGAACTGATTTTTAATTGAGCAATACACATGCCAGAGCTAGTAAAAAGTTTTCAGTCAAAACTGTTGCTTTTTAAACAAGAAATGGTCTTTTTCTAAACCAAATACTTTCACAGAAAAGCTTGGGTTGCTTGGTTTGGGATTTTTGTTTTGAATTTTTCCAGTTTTTCATAAAAAATTGATATTTTAAATTGTGTTTTTTCTACTCCTGTTTTCCCTTTTTTATTACTAAATACAATAGAATGAATGATGTCAAAGTCTTTTACCACCACTTTTTCTTTTTTCCATCTTTGGCTTTTCTACTCTGTAATTATTCCAAAGTTGGAGAAGTTTTCAAAATTTACAGAGTAGAAAAAGGAAAATGAGAGAGGAAACCCTGAACATTATTCATTTATTTACAGTAAAATGGGGGTGGGGGGAAAGGGAGGCTGGATAGGAAAGGAAAACATTCAAAGTTTTGAAATTAAAGTGTATATACTTTGTGAAAAAAAATGAAAAATTGCTCTATTTCAAACCCTGCAAAATGGTAAAACCATCAGATGTCAACACTTTTCACAAAATTGCTTCTCCATTTTTCATCCAGCTCTGTTAAATTTGCTGTGTCAGGGCTTGTACCATAGAAATTAAAAGGACTTTGTGTTATTCTGTAGTTACAAATTGTTATACCCAGCAGGTGATTATACCATCTCTAGTTCTCCCAGCACTTTCATACCCAATAGCAACAAACCAAGCTCCAGGCACAAACTCAGTTTTCCTATTATAGACCCAAGTTGTGCTGTCAAGAAAGGCCTGAGTGGCTCTGACCGCTGTTTCTGAGAAGGCTTCTGAGTATCACCATTAAATATTCTGTGAATGGATTCAGTAACATCTGAAATAGCCTTAGATACGCCTATGCTAGATATGCGTAGTTACAGACAGTAACTCATTTTTATTTTTAAAATGGTTGTATGACAAATAAATGCCACTTGGTTATTAAATTAACTCAGGGGGTCAGAGTAGAGTAGGGAGAATATGCCTCACAGTGTCTATTAGCCCCTGAAATGTAGTCAGCTTAACCAAGCTGCCATCTGGAAGGCTTTAACCTCTGCACTGCAGTGATGAGAGCAAAGCAGCAGCTCTTTTACATCCCTTATTCCTATCTCTCCAGAGTGCCCTCTACTGAAAGCAGGATATTTGAGATACCCACTAGATCCTGTCTCTACCTACCTTTGCATTCTGGATAGACAATTGGATTTCTATTGCAGTGCACCATAAAAGTAGATTGAGATAAATTAGTTGCAAGTGCATATCCTGGTTTGCAGCGAAACTCAAGAAAACCACCACGTTTTAGGTACACCAACTGCAATATGTTCTCATTTGCTCTCCCATTCAACTTTATCATCCAGTTTTCCATTTCTTCCACTGAGATAGCACATGGCTCTAAAACAAGAAAAAGAAGCAGTTGTTTTGGTAACACCCCACACACACACACAGGTAAGCACATTGAAGTAATGTGTTTACACAGGTGATGAGTTTTATTCAGTGAATCTCTAAATAAACCTCAAAGCCTAAGAAAGCAGTATCTTTTTTACCTAAACAAAGTGATGCTTTTGTCCAATTTCCATTGTCACAGAAAGATCTGTTCTGTCCTTCCATTGCATAAAATTTTTGGCATTTGAATTCTATGAAGGAGCCAGATGTGTATCCTTTTTCCAAGAAACTAGTTATGTCTCCATTCTCAATGGTAGGTGGACGGCTACAGTTTTTTCCTGTTTCTAAAGGGAAACAAATGACAATGATAATAATCTTATGCAAAAATGGTTATGATGTAATTTTTTGGCTTTGGTACTGCATGTGGAAAATGACTCCTTTTCCAATGTTAGGGAAACCACTTGTAAAAAACCTCATGTGGCTGAGGTAGGCACAATGACCAAAATACTACGGGCCTCATCCTCAGCTGGTGTAGATTAGTGTTACTTCACCTGAACACAATGGGTCTATGTCAGTTTACACCAGCTGAGGACAGGGTTCTGAATTTCTTGGGTTTTATTAACTTAATTCAGACACTAATTTTTATATGGAATGTATTTAGTTGTATATCTAGTATTTCGTACATACCTTTCCCTTTCACACTCTCAATTATACATATTTGTATTACATACAAAGCACCATCAAAATCTATGTTAAAAGATTATTAAGATTGCAAAGTGAAGCATTCAAAATATGCATATGCATTACGTTGGAGTCTTTAATCGCATGATAACACACTATTTTTCCCACAGGACCCCTGCCTCATTCAGTGCACAGGCTGGTGGGTGCTCACTAGGGTGACCAGACGTCCCGATTTTATCGGGACTGTCCCGATATTTCCTTGTTTGTCCCACGTCCCGACCGACGTGCGGTCGGGACACTGGACAAACAAGGAAATGCTCCGGAGCCTGGAGCCCGGAAGTGCTCCCCCCCCCCCCCCGCCCCGACTCCACCCCCTCCTCCCACAATTGGCTCCCTCCCCGAATCCCCGCCTCTTCCCCGGGCTCACCATTCCTCCTCCCTCCGCAAGCGCTGGAGGGAGGCTCGGGAGACTCAGGGGAAGCGCGGGGCCGGGGTGAGTAAGAGTCCGGCCTGGCCCAGTGCAGGCAGGACTCAGTTGGCTGGTAGGGAGAGGAGGGGGGCGGCCCGCGGGGCCAGGCGGCGGCTGTTCTCACCCCCGGGCAGTGGGACTCGGGAGCAGCCGCTGCTGCAGCTCCCACTGCCGCGGGGGAGGAAGTGGCCATGGCGCTCGGCGGCTGCGGCGCCTCCGAACCCCCCGAGCCGGGGCCTGCTGCGGGGACCCAGCAGCGCGCACGCTGCGCCCAGCCCCTGGCCAGTCGCGTCTGGGCTGCTGCCCAGCTGGTGCTATCCTGCGGCGGCCCTGGGGCGGAGGCATCGGCAGCCCAGCCCCGTTCGTTCCCCTGCGGGACCCGAGCGGGACGGGGGGGCTGGGGCCTGCTGCCCCCACTCCGGGGCCGCCGCGGGATAGCACCAGCTGGGCAGCAGCCCAGACGCGACTGGCCAGGGGCTGGGCCCAGCGTGCGCGCTGCTGGGTCCCCGCAGCAGGCCCCAGCTCGGAGGGTTCGGGGGCGCCAGAGCCGCAGCCGCCGAGCGCCATGGCCGCTTCCTCCCCCCGCGGCAGTGGGAGCTGCAGCAGTGGCTGCTCCCGAGTCCTGCTGGCCGGGGGTGAGAACAGCTGCCGCCTGGCCCCGCGGGCCGCCCCCCTCCTCTCCTTACCACCCAACTGAGTCCTGCCTGCTCGGGGCCAGGCCGGACTCTTACTCACCCCGGCCCCGCGCTTCCCCTGAGTCTCCCGGGCCTCCCTCCAGTGCTTGCGGAGGAAGGGGTTTTTTTTTGGCCCCGCCCCCTGCCACGCCCCTCCCCCCCCCCCCCCCCCCCCGCGTCCCGATATTTGACTTGGGTGATCTGGTCACCCTAGTGCTCACTGAATGAGATGACTATTCAATATTTCTTTTTGTCCTCATCTTTCTATATGCAGCCCCTTGCCTTATGTTGTATCCACCAATCAAGGTATTAACAAACTTTAACAGACCTTTATTTACAGTGGAAGTCTCTTTTCCAAGCTGTAGCTGCACACACTGTAACTCTCCCAGCCTCCTCAACTCCTCTCCCTCCTTCCTGTTTCCTGTCCTTTCAGACTCCCAACAGCCAATGCTCCCAGTTCTAATAATCACATGCAGCATCTAAACACCACATTCCCTCCTCTCTTAAGAAACTTTCCAAATTAAAATAAACATTGTTGTTCTAACCACAGGAACAAATATGAAACAAGACACTATACTGTTGGAAGGAATATTACACTGAAAACACTGTAGATACTACATAACATAGTCTTTAGTCCAGGCAGGTGGTCGTCTGAGTCTGACAGGCCGTCTCTCAAGCACCAGTTCCAGTGCAATGTCTTGTTGTGTTGGTTCTACAGTGAAGTCATCCAATGCAAACTGGGCGTAGGCATAATCTCCTCTTGGTGCATAGGCAGGTGCAAGATAAGAAGCATTCCATACCCGCCCATCAGAAAGTCGATAGGTGTAAGGTCCCTTCTTCTCTATGATTTTAAGAGGAGCTGTGAACTTATGGTCCCCTTTGTGTAAGTTTCCAGGTTTTCATATTCTAACAAAGGAACCACACTCAAACTTTGGTTCCTTAGCACCTCGCCGTTTGTCTGTGAAAGCCTTAGACTTTGCTTGGTTCTGTTCAACTGTCTTTCTCACATCATCCCTGTTTGGGGCATCAGGTTTTAGTCCAGCCTGTGAAATTGTATGCCCCAGAAAGGAGAGTTCAGTTTGTCTAAATTTGCATTTGGACCTATTGAGCTTGAGGCCTGCTTTGCTGATGCAGTTTAGTACAGACTGCAGGTTATTGTCATGCTCCTCAGTAGTATTTCCAAACACAATAATATCATCCAAATAGCACTGAACTCCATGTTGATTCTTCAGAATCAATGACATCATTTTTGGAAGGCACTTGGGGCTGATGTGAGACCATATGGAATACATTTAAATGAAATAGTCCCTCATGTGTAATGAATGCTGTGAGGTCTCTGCTATCTTCATGCAACATAAGCTGGTGGTATGCGCTCTGCAAATCAAGAGTAGAAAACATCTTTGCTCCACGGAGTTCTGCAAATACTTCTTCTATGTGAGGAAGAGGATGGCTGTCAATCACAATATCTTTTCGTACAGGCATCACATTATTCCGCATTTTAACTTTATGCAGAAACCCATAAGCACAGCCGAATTTCTCCTCAACCTGGAGTTTGGTCCCAGCTGAAACTAGTGTGAGTACTGCAAGAGTGCTTTGCTGCGGAAGATCAATTCGTCCATTAACTACCCTGAGATTTAAAGCAGCTAATAAATCTCTGCCAAGGATAGCAGTGCCTTTGTGAACAATGTAGAATTCCGCAGTTACACAGCAATCACCAAAAGTAACTATTGCTGGCAAGCAGCCATGTACTGGAATATGGTTTTTCAAATAGAATACCAAGTGAAGTTTGGGTTCAGTAAGAGGCACATCTTTAAAGTAATGCAAATAGATGGAATCAGATAGTATAGATACTGCTGAGCCAGTGTCCAACATTAGCTGAATAGAGTGTGATAGGCCTGAGGGTATGGCAGAAACATTTACAGTGCACTTTATCTGTTCTGGAATATGTGCAGTAGTGATTTTGTCTACATTCAGCTCAGTAACATCTGGTATTGTAACTGCATGCACCTGTTGATTGAACTGGCTACTGCGACATACTTTAGCAAAATGCCCAATCTTTTTGCAATGGTTGCACCGAGCTACTTTTGCTGGACATCCTGTGTAGCTTGCAAGATGTTGTGGGGATCCACAGCGAAAGCATGCTTTTACTGTATTTTGCATTTGCTGATTCAGTGGCTTTTCATTAGTTTTCCTTTTGCAATTGTTTGTCTGCAGTGATAGTGAACTTTTCTGCAAAGGAGTCACAGCCTGGACTGGGCCTCTTGTACCCTGGCTCATTATTTTGGCTTCAGCTGTAGCTGACTCAATCTGAGTAGCAATGGTTATTGCTTTTTCTAGTGTAAGTTGTGGTTCTAGAAGTAAGCGTTCTCTTACACGAAGCATGGTTGTTTTCTCAATGAGCTCGTCTCTAATCATCTCATCTGCCATATTCCCAAGTCACAAGTTACAATCAGACTCCTTGTGAAAGCCATATACTGCATTATAGTCTCCCCTGGTTTCTGCTCATGCTGGCGAAATCTGTAGCAATTAGCTACTACATTCACTTTTGGCACAAAAAAGTTCTTTAATGCAGTAAGTGCAGTCTCATATTTATCATCTGCAAGAGGAAAAGTGTAAAATATACACTGTCCTTCTGCTTCAAGGCAGTGGATTAGCAGAGCACGCTTCCTTACTTCAGAAATCTCTGTAGCACTGATTGCAAGCAGATAAGTCTCAAACATATGGATCCAGACAGTAAAAGCAATTGGAGGCTCACCTGGGCTTTGCAGAAAGGGTGCAGGTGGGTTCAGAGGCAGAAGATCCATCCTTGTCGCCAAAATGTTGTATCCACCACGCAAGGTATTAACAACTTCAACAGAACTTTATTTACAGTGGAAGTCTCTTTTCCAAGCTGTAGCTGCATACTCTGTAACTCTCCCAGCCTCCTCAACTCCTCCCCCTCCTTCCTGTTTCCTGTCCTTTCAGACTCCCAACAGCCAGTGCTCCCAGTTCTAATAATCACATGCAGCATCTAAACACCACACCTTATTGGCCACATTATTCACAAATGTCAAAGGCAGGCGGGAGGTATTATGCAGGCCATACCAAACAAGTGCCCCTAAAATCCCTCTTAAAAAGTGGCTTGAAGCTGCACAGTGTTTTCAGTTGTTAGAAGCAGTCCCAAAGAGATGGGTAAGTGGGGAGATGCTGTCCAAACCATGTGCTTATCACATGGCTCTGTAATTTAGTACATGGATGTCACAACCACTATATATTTTCTATACAACAAAATTATGGTAAAATACTGTTAAGGCTACAAAGTGAAGCATCCCAAAAGTCAGAAAATTCCAAAGTTAAGGCTGCCTGTACAACGTTAACTTTGCCCCCTGTGTGTATACATTACAACTGGCCTTTAACTGCATAATCATACTGTATTTTTCTAGAGCAACCCTGCCTCATTCAGAGTGAAAGCTGACCAGTGACTTAGGCAGCTGTTTAATATTAATTTTTACCCAGTGTTCAATGTGTGAGTTCTGTTTCTTCCACTACACATTCTGCAGTGGTCAGGAGCACCCCGACTCATGCAGTACATAAACTTTTCTCATTCACCAGCTAATCTGCTCACTGAAGGAAAAATTCATCCCTGCACAGAGGAGCAGCACAAGGCCTATTCACCATTTATGCCCTACCTTGTGCTGGCCCTCCGAACAGCACTGAATTCACCCTGAATGAGGCAAGAGCCCCGCAGAAAATAGAGTATATGATCATGTAATTAAAGACTGTATCATAATACAGACACACCGTGAGGATATACAGGTAAATATAACTTTGGCATTTCCAGTCCTTTGAGTGCTTCACTTTGCAACTATAACTTTCTTTTAAAGCAATTGTATGAAATTTCCTACCACTTTTATATAAAGAAATTCCATCATGTGGAACTGTTTTCCAGACTGCAGGTGACTGCTCTGTTCTGCACGATATGTGCACTAAGTGATGCCCATGGAGGGTGATGCAGTGCCTCATGAGTGATTATCTCTAATGGAAGGAGTAGGTGTCACAGTCCAGAACACAGTGCAATACAAGCACACAAATGACTTTACACAAGAGATCAAATAAAACTGAGAAACTGAATTATCAAAATACGGTGCAGATTTACCAGAGATACAGGAAGGCAATTCCATGTGGCCATTAATGCACTTCCTGACTGAAGGGATTGTGAGGGTATATCCTTCACTGCACATAAATTCCAGTGTGTGGTCACTCTGAATCAACTGTGCATGTCTTCGGCCATTGGACAGAAGCAGATTTTTGATCTCCAGTTGCTGTTTTGTGAGGCTACATGGTGCTAAAGAAAAACCAGAAAAAAATGAAAATGATAGAGCCTGATTCTTCAGTGTCCTGCATCTTGTGCAGCCATTTACCTGCTCTGTGCAAAGTGACTGAAAAACATGGCCATTCTGCTGTGTACTCTCTCTCTCTCTGAAAGGTGTAAAATGCTATGTAAGATGCAAGACAGTGGAGAATCAGACCCAAGATATAGGTTAAAATGTATTTCTAACTATAACTATAAAATTCACATTGCTGAAAAGCAAAATAAAATAGTTTTTTCTAAATATTAATATAGATGTATATATGAACATATATAGACATGTGTTGCCAACTCTCATGATAGATCTCTAGTGATATTAGTGGTATTTTTAAAGCCCCTGCTCCCAGAGTCAAGTGAGGATGGAGTGGAGGTTAAGGATAATCTAGGCATGGCCCAATATCTAAACAAATACTTTGCCTCAGTCTTTAATGAGGCTAATGAGGAGCTTAGGGATAATGGTAGGATGACAAATGGGAAGGAGGATATGGAGGTAGATATTACCACATCCGAGGTAGAAGCCAAACTCAAACAGCTTAATGGGACTAAATCGTGGGGCCCAGATAATATTCATCCAAGAATATTAAAGGAACTGGCACATGAAATTGCAAGCCCATTAGCAAGAATTTTTAATGAATCTGCAAACTCAGGGGTTGTACCGTATGACTGGAGAATTGCTAACATAGTTCCTATTTTTAAGAAAGGAAAAAAAAGTGATCTGGATAACTACAGGCCTGTTAGTTTGACATCTGTAGTATGCAAGGTCTCGGAAAAAATTTTTGAAGGAGAAAGTAGTTAAGGACTTTGAGGTCAATGGTAATTGGGACAAAATACAACATGGTTTTACAAAAGGTGGATCATGCCAAACCAACCTGATCTCCTTCTTTGAGAAGGTAATAGATTTTTAGACAAAGGAAATGCAGTGGATCTAATTTACCTCGATTTCAGTAAGGCATTTGATACGGTTCCACGTGGAGAATTATTAGCTAAATTGGAAAAGATGGGGATCAATATGAAAATTGAAAGGTGGATAAGGAACTGGTTAAAGGGGATACAACAGTGGGTCATACTGAAAGGTGAAATGTCAGGCTGGAAGGAGGTTACTAGTGTAGTTCCTCGGTGATCTGTTTTGGGACCAATCTTATTTAATCTTTTTATTACTGACCTTGGGACAAAAAGTGGGAATGTGCTAATAAAGTTTGCGGATGACACGAAGCTGGGAGGTATTGCCAATACAGAGAGGGACTGGGATATCCTACAGGAAGATCTGGATGACCTTGTAAACTGGAGTAATAGTAATAGGATGAAATTTAATAGTAAAAAGTGTAAGGTCATGCATTTAGGGATTAAAAACAAGAATTTTTGTTATAAACTGGGGATGCATCACTTGGAAGTAACAGAGGAGAAGGACCTCGTCGTATTGGTTGATCACAGGATGACTATGAGCCGCCAATGTGATATGGCTGTGAAAAAAGCTAATGCGGTCTTGGGATGCATCAGGCGAGGTATTTCCAGTAGAGATAAGAAGGTGTTAGTACCGTTATACAAGGCACTGGTGAGACCTCATCTGGAATATTGTGTGCAGTTCTGGTCTCCCATATTTAAGAAGGATGAATTCAAACCGGAACAGGTACAGAGAAGGGCTACTAGGATGATCCGAGGAATGGAAAACCTGTCTTATGAAAGGAGACTCAAAGAACTTGGCTTGTTTAGCCTAACCAAAAGAAGGCTGAGGGGAGCAGGGCCGGCTCTAGATTTTTTGCTGCCCCAAAGGGGAGCAGTGGAGGCAAAAGACATATCTGGCTTCAAGACTAAGCTTGATAAATTTATGGAAGGGATGGTATGATGGGATAGCCTAATTTTGGCAATTAATTGATCTCTGACTATTAGCGGTAAATATGCCCAATGGTCTGTGATGGGACACTAGATAGGGCGGGATCTGAGTTACTACAGAGAATTCTTTCCTGGGTGTCTGGCTGGTGAGTCTTGCCACATGCTCAGGGTTTAGCGGATTACCATATTTGCGGTCGAGAAGGAATTTTCCTCCAGGGCAGATTGGCAGAGGACCTGGGGGGTTTTCGCCTTCCTCTGCAGCATGGGGCACGGGTGACTTGCTGGAGGATTCTCTGCACCTTGAAGTCTTTAAACCACAAATTGAGGACTTCAATAGCTCAAACATAGGTCAGGGGTTTGTTACAGGAGTGGACGGGTGAGATTCTGTGGCCTGCGTTGTGCAGGAGGTCAGACTAGAAGATCATAATGGTCCCTTCTGACCTTAAAATCTATAAGTCTATGAGTCTATAAGTGAATACAAAGGAATCTCATCTTTCACTTAATAAAGTAAGTTTCTAGTCCTCTCTGTTGTTGAGAAAAGCTCAAAAACATGACCCCAATGTACCTTAAGGCTCAAAAAGCAGAAGGTAAATAAAAGCACACACAAAAGTAGTATTTTAAAAAAACAATTTCATTATTTTAAAGCCAATCTCATGACTTTTGGAATCTTGCGGTTAGAAAAACTGAATAGATATCACTTTCCTGATAAAATCCTATTTTCATAATAGAGGCCCAACTTAAATGTATACCCCAAATTAAGAAACACAGTAAAAGAACTAAAAAAGAACCACCATGGCTTAACAACCATGTAAAAGAAGCGGTGAGAGATAAAAACTTCCTTTAAAAAGTGGAAGTCAAATCCTAGTGAGGTAAATAGAAAGGTGCATAAACACTGCCAAATTAAGTGTAAAATTGTAATAAGAAAAGCCAAAGAGGAGTTTGAAGAACGGCTAGCCAAAAACTCCAAAGGTAACAAATAAAATGTTTTTTAAGTACATCAGAAGCAGGAAACCTGCTAAACAACCAGTGGGGCCTCTGGATGATTGAGATACAAAAGGAGTGCTTAAAGACGATAAAGTCATTGAGGAGAAACTAAATGGATTCTTTGCTTCAGTCTTCATGGCTGAGAATGTTAGGGAGATTCCCAAACCTGAGCCGGCTTTTGTAGGTGACAAATCTGAGGAACTGTCACAGATTGAAGTATCACTAGAGGAGGTTTTGGAATTAATTGATAAACTTAACATTAACAAGTCACTGGGACCAGATGGTATTCACCCAAGAGTTCTGAAAGAACTCAAATGTGAAGTTGCGGAACTATTAACTATGGTTTGTAACCTGTCCTTTAAATTGGCTTCTGTACCCAACGACTGGAAGATAGCTAATGTAACACCAATAATTAAAAAGGGCTCTAAAGGTGATCCCGGCAATTACAGACCGGTAAGTCTAACGTCAGTACCGAGCAAATTAGTTGAAACAATAGTAAAGAATAAAATTGTCAGACACATAGAAGAACATAAATTATTGGGCAAACGCCAACATGGGTTTCTGTAAAGGGAAATCGTGTCTGACTAATCTATTAGAGTTCTTTGAAGGGGTCAACAAACATGTGGACAAGGAGGCTCCAGTGGACATAGTGTACTTAGATTTCCAGAAAGCCTTTGACAAGGTCCCTCACCAAAGGCTCTTACATAAATTAAGTTGTCATGGGATAAAAGGGAAGGTCCTTTCATGGATTGAGAACTGGTTAAAAGACAGGGAACAAAGGGTAGGAATAAATGGTAAATTCTCAGAATGGAGAGGGGTAACTAGTGGTGTTCCCCAAGGGTCAGTCCTAGGACCAATCCTATTCAACTTATTCATAAATGATCAGGAGAAAGGGGTAAAAAGTGAGGTAGCAAAGTTTGCAGATGATACTAAACTGCTCAAGATAGTTAAGACCAAAGCAGACTGTGAAGAACTTCAAAAAGATCTCACAAAACTAAGTGATTGGGCAACAAAATGGCAAATGAAATTTAATGTGGATAAATGTAAAGTAATGCACATTGGAAAAAATAATCCCAACTATACATACAATATGATGGGGGCTAATTTAGCTACAATGAATCAAGAAAAAGATCTTGGAGTCATTGTGGATAGTTCTCTGTGTGGATAGTTCTCATGCAGTGTGCAGAGGCGGTCAAAAAAGCAAACAGGATGTTAGGAATCATTAAAAAGGGGATAGAGAATAAGATGGAGAATATATTATTTCCCTTATATAAATCGATGATACGCCCACATCTTGAATACTGCGTACAGATGTGGTCTCCTCATCTCAAAAAAGATATATTGGCATTAGAAAAGGTTCAGAGAAGGGCAACTAAAATGATTAGGGGTTTGGAACGGGTCCCATATGAGGACAGATTAAAGAGGCTAGGACTTTTCAGCTTGGAAAAGAGGAGACTAAGGGGGATATGATAGAGGTATATAAAATCATGAGTGATGTGGAGAAAGTAGATAAGGAAAAGTTATTTACTTATTCCCATAATACAAGAACCAAATGAAATTAATAGGCAGCAGGTATAAAACAAATAAAAGGAAGTTCTTCTTCACACAGCGCACAGTCAAGTTGTGGAACTCCTTACCTGAGGAGGTTGTGAAGGCTAGGACTATAACAGCGTTTAAAAGAGAACTGGATAAATTCATGGAGGTTAAGTCCATTAATGGCTATTAGCCAGGATGGGTAAGAAATGGTGTCCCTAGCCTCTGTTTGTCAGAGGGTGGAGATGGATGGCAAGAGAGAGATCACTTGATCATTACCTGTTAGGTTCACTCCCTCTGGGACACCTGGCATTGGCCACTGTCGGTAGACAGGATACTGGGCTAGATGGACCTTTGGTCTGACCCGGTACGGCCGTGCTTATGTTCTTATGTTCATACTATTGCAACAATATTGAACACACAGGTCTCTATGCTATATTCGGTGATAGGGTACATTCTCTAATAAATATATTTATCAACATATATAAAAGAAAATTTTAAAATACAATGTATATCTGGGAACAGATCCTAGTCCAAATCTAATAGTCCAGAATTCCAAATAAAATTAATTATTCAATCAATAAGACAGAAATCACCATCTTAATTTATTACAAATGCCAAATAAGCCATAAAACAGAGAAGTTCCAAAACAGGAGAAACTGATGTATGATAATTGGCCAAAGTCTGTTCTTTCTACATATATGACAAATGGCAATCAAGGGCTCTGCCACCACCCCACCTCTTCTCCTGAGGCTCCATCCCTATGCCGCCTCTTCCCCTGACCCCCATCACCTCTGCTCACTCCTCTTCACCCCTCTCCCATCACTCACGGCTTTAACCCATATAAACATCCGTCTGGTTTGTAAAGGACTTTGTCTAAGTCAGGTAGCCAGGATTTCAATTATCTGAGGTCCTAACAAGCAGTATAATCAAACGGTATCCCCTGAAAAGACGAGAGGCCCCTGTACAATACCAAGTACTTCTAGGATACTTTGCTTTTAATAAGACTCCCTCTTATACGGTGTCAGTAAAAATATCACATACGTTCAGCCTCCTGAACGTTACAGTGCTAAACTAGCAGGGTGTCAGCTAATTTGTTTAGAAAACTGCATTAAAAGAAAATCAACCCACAGTTGATCTCTAATAACAATAATACAGAATTCATGGATTTTCTAATAGAATTTTGTAATTTTAATCGCTTCCATGCCAACTACAGTAATGCATATGTAAAAAATAAACAATAGTCGGCTGAACCTTTGCAGGTTTGTTGCATATCTCACTTCTTTACACACCATAGCTGTAGTATGTATATAGTGCACATCCCCAGCTTTATCTAGGCATATCCAGTTAGTACGTCCCCTCACTCAATGGTTCTTTCCCTGCTTTCAGGGGAGGACTTTTAGCAGTGAAGCAGACCATGATAAATGGGGAGAAGCCCCCCTCCAAGATACAACCTTATGGGGCCCATCAACTCCTATGAGGTCACTGCAATGAATATCTGGATAAATATTATTTGCCAATTTCTCCTAATACTGCAGGTCTCTTGTCTTTCTTATGATGATACAATGGTGTTTCATCTCCATATTCTTTGTTATGGATATTTTTAACCACGCCTCCAGTTTTCAGGCCCTGTGTCATTGCTCGCATTCAGGGTTATTTTTAATAAAAATCCTGGAATTTGATAAAATGGAGAAAATTCTATCTCTTCTGTAAAATGAATAAATAAATCTAGATGCTCCATATCTTGTTATAAAAGAGATCCACCTAATTCAATTTTCATATTTGAAACTATCAGTTGACCTGCAAAGATCTCATTAACAGCAACTCTTAGGGTATGTCTACACTACGAAATTAGGTCGATTTTATAGAAGTCGATTTTTTAGAATCGATTTTATACAGTTGATTGTGTGTGTTCCCACTTAAGACCAGTAAGACCATTAAGTCGGCGGAGTGTGTCCACAGTACCGAGGCTAGCATCGACTTTTGGAGCATTGCACTATGGGTAGCTATCCCCACAGTTCCCGTGGTCTCCGCCGCCCATTGGAATTCTGGGTTGAGCTCCCAATGCCTGATGGGGCAAAAACAGTGTCGCGGGTGGTTCTGGGTAAATGTCGTCAGCCGTGAAAGCAACGGCAAAAAATCATTTCTCGCCTTTTTTCTTGGGTTACCCGTGCAGACGATATACCGCTTCCTGGGTTACCTGTGCAGACGACATACCGCTTCTATGATGAGCTGCATGCCATTGCAGGGGGTGCCCCTGGAACTACGTCACCCCGGTGCTTCCCTCCTCCCCCATCCCTCCCGGACTACCTTGGTAGTTATCCCCCCATTTGTGTGATGAATTAATAAAGAATGCAACGACTTTATTGCCTTTGCAAGCGGAGATCAAAGGGGGAAGGGGAGTGCGGTTGGCTTACAGGGAAGTAGAGTGAACATTCTGCATTTGCTCAACCTATAGTTGAGCTGCTCCTTACTTCATGAGCCATGGGAGCAAGGGGTAGGCTGGGGTAAGTGCGACCGCACGGTGCTGCCGACTGGGAGAGCAGCCTGAGGCAGAAGCCTCCAGCTGGTATGATATTCCAGGCAGGACTGAATCTCCATTAGATGAAACTTAAAGAAGGGAATGACCTGGAGTCATTCCCATTTTTGTCCAGGCGCCCCTGACCGACCTAACCAAGGTCAGCCAGGAGCACCCACGGGACGACGATGACGGTTAGCAATCCTATTGCACCGTCTGCTGTTCGCAGGGCAAGGTAAGGGGATGCTGCTGTGTAGCACTGCAGTACCGCGTCTGCCAGCAGCACTCAGGAGACATAAGGTGACAGTGAGCTGAGAGGGCTCCATGCTTGCCGTGGTATGTCGTCTGCATGAGTAACCCAGGAAAAAAAGGCGAGAAACGATTTTTTCCATTGCTTTCACGGAGGGAGGGGGTGGCTGATGACATTTACCCAGAACCACACGCGGCACTGTTTTTGCCCCATCAGGCATTGGGAGCTCAACCCAGAATTCCAATGGGCGGCGGAGACTGCGGAAACAGTACAGTAAGCCAACCCTGTACGCCATGTCATCAGTCGCTCCCCTCCCTCAATGAGCAACCTTTTTTCCGGGCAAGCATGGAGCCCGCTCAGCTCACCGTCACCGTACGTCTCCTGGGTGCTGCTAGACGTGGTACTGCATTGCTACACAGCAGCAGCTCATTGCCTTTTGGCAGCAGACGGTGCATTACGACTGGTAGCTGTCGTTGTCGTCTCCTGGGTGCACTTTTAGCCGACCTCAGTGAGATCGGTCAGGGGCTCCTGGGCAGACACGTGTGCTCCTGGCCGGCCTCAGTGAGGTCGTTCGAGGGCGCCTGGACATAAATGGGAGACGACAATGGCCAGCAGTCCTATTGCACCGTCTTCTGGCAAGCAGCCAGGCGACGACTATGGCTAGCAGTCGTACTGCACCATCTGCTGCCAGCCTAAGATGTATAAGAAAGATGGAGTGGAGCAAAACAATAAAGAGACCAGATGTGTTCAGTATTCATTTGCTCCCTGCCCGCCCCCCCCCCCCCCGTGAATAGTGGGGGGAGGGATAGCTCAGTGGTTTGAGCATTGGCCTGTTAAACCCAAGGTTTTGAGGTCAATCCTTGAGGGGACCATTCTGTGTGACAACCCTGTAAGCCAACTGTGTATGCCATGTCGTCAGTCATCCCTCCCTCCGTCAGAGCAACAGCAGACAATCGTTTCAGGCCTCTTTTCCACGCAGACGCCATAGCACGGAAATTATGGAGTCCGTTCAGATCACCGCAGCAGTTATGAGCATTGTAAACACCTCATGCATTATCGTGCAGTTTATGCAGAACCAGAAGCTGAAAAACCAGGCGAAGAGGTGATGGCAGCACAGTGACGAGAATGACGAGGACATGGACACAGACTTATCTCAAAGCATGGGCCCTGGCAATGTGGAGATCATGGTGTTAATGGGGCAGGTTCATGCCGAGGAACGCCGATTCTGGGCCCAGGAAACAAGCACAGACTGGTGGGATCGCATAGTGTTGCGGGTCTGGGATGATTCCCAGTGGCTCCGAAACATTCGCATGCGTAAGGGCACTTTCATGGAACTTTGTGATTTGCTGTCCCCTGCCCTGAAGAGCAAGAATACCAAGATGCGAGCAGCCCTCACAGTTGAGAAGCGAGTGGCAATAGCCCTCTGGAAGCTTGCAATGCCAGACAGCTACCGGTCATTCGGGAGTCAATTTGGAGTGGGCAAATCTACTGTGGGGGTTGCTGTCATGCAAGTAGCCAATGTAATCACTGAGCTGCTGCTATCAAAGGTAATGACTCTGGGAAATGTGCTGGTCATAGTAGATGGCTTTGCTGCAATGGTATTCCTTAACTGTGGTGGGCCGATAGACGAAACGCATATCCCTATCTTGGGACTGGACCACCAAGGCAGCCAATACATAAACCGCAAGGGGTACTTTTCAATGGTGCTGCAAGCACTGGTGGATCACAAGGGACGTTTCACCAACATCAACATGGGATGGCTGGGAAAGGTTCATGACGCTCGCGTCTTCAGGGACTCTGGTCTGTTTAAACGGCTGCAGGAAGGGATTTACTTCCTAGACCAGAAAATAACTGTTGGGGATGTTGAAATGCCTATAATTATACTTGGGGACCCAGCCTACTCCTTAATGCACTGGCTCATGAAACCGTACACAGGCACCCTGGACAGTAGTAAGGAGTTGTTCAACTATAGGCTGAGCAAGTGCATAATGGTGGTAGAGTGTGCATTTGGACATTTGAAGGGTTGCTGGCGCAGTTTACTGACTCGCTTAGACCTCAGCGAAACCAATATCCCCATTGTTATTGCTGCTTGCTGTGTGCTCCACAATCTCTGTGAGAGTAAGGGGGAGACGTTTATGGTGGGGTGGGAGGTTGAGGCAAATCGCCTGGCGGCCGATTACGCCCAGCCAGACACCAGGGCGATTAGAAGAGCACATCAGGAAGCACTGCGCATCAGAGGAGCTTTGAAAACCAGTTTCCTGACTGGCCAGGGTACCGTGTGACAGTTCTATTTGTTTCTCCTTGATGAAAACCCACCCCCTTGGTTGACTCTAAAATTCCCTGTAAGCCAACTGCCCACCCCCCTTCGATCACAGATTGGAAATAAAGTCACTATCATTTAAAAAACATGTATTCTTTATTAATTGATTATAAAAACAGGGAGATATCTCACAAGGTAGCCTGGGTGGGGTAGAGGAGGAGGGGAGGAAGAGGCCACTTTAATACTTGTTGAATGACAGTCTTCTGTCCACTGGGGTGGAGTGGCTGGGTGCCTGGAGCCTACCCCCACACATTCTTAGGCATCTGGGCGAGGAGGCAGCTATGGAACATGGGGAGGAGGGAGGGCGGTTAAACAGGGGCTGCAGTGGCAGTCTCTCCAGCTGACATTCCTGAACCTCCACCAGACGCCGGATCATGTCCATTTGTTCCCGCAGTAGCCCCAGCATTGCTTCATGCATCCTCTGATCTTCCTGCCGCCACCTCTCCCCATGTTCACTGGCCACTTTCCTGTCCTGTGCTATTGTGTCCCTCCACCCTTTGTGCTCAGCTCTTTCAGTGCGGGACGCTGCATGAGCTCAGAGAACATTTCATCGTGCATGCATTTTTTTCGCCGCCTTATCTGAGATAGCCTTTGGGATGGAGGAGGGAGGCTTGAAACATTTGCAGCTGCAGGAGGAAAAAAGGGAGAGAAGTATTTAAAAAGATACATTTTACAGAACAATGGGTATACTCTTTCACGGTGAACAACACTATTCACATTACATAGCACAAGTGATTTCGGTTCAAGGTCATTTTTTGCATCTTATATTGAGTGCCTGAGGCTTTGGTGTTTAGACATCAAACACGCCGGGCAACAGAATTCGGCTTGCAGGCGGCCATGGTAAGCCATAGTCTTTCGGCTTCTGCAACCTTCATAACAGCAGCGCTCTCCTTTCCCATACCAAGCAAAGCCTGCCCGTTAAGTTGTCCATTTAGGGCTGCAGTTTTCATGTTAACAAGCAGCAGCAGAAACCAAACTAACCTCCCCCATCCTTTTCTCTGCGATAATAGCTTTAACCCTTCCCCAACCACATGGCTGGTATCAGGGAAGATCCCTGCTAGCCAAACGCGAACAGCTCAGTGCCAATGCCCCCCCCCACCCTCCCCACTGCTTGGCTAACAGAAGGGAGGATTTCTTTTCAGCCACAGGCAAACAGCCCAGTAGGAACGGCCACCTCTTAATTAAATTCATGTATTTCAACCAGGTTACCATGAACGATATCACTCTCCTGAGGATAACACAGAGAGATAAAGAACGGATGTTGCTTGAATGTCAGCAAACACAGGGACCATACATTGCCAGGTTTTGTCATGCAATGATACCAGATTACTTCCTACTAGCATGGCATGGTAAAGTGTCCTACCATGGAGGACGGAATAAGGCTGCTTTCCCCAGAAACCTTCTGCAAAGGCTTTTAGAGTACCTCCAGGAGAGCTTCATGGAGATGTCCCTGGAGGATTTCTGCTCCATGCCCAGACACATTAACAGACTTTTCCAGTAGCTGTACTGGCCACTAATGCATCACAAGTCCTCAGGGCAAATTAATCATTAAAGAACGCTTGTTTTTAAACCATGTTTTATATTTACAAAGGTACACTCACCAGAGGTCCCTTCTACGGCTTCATGGTCCGGGATATCGCCTTGGGAGGGTATTTCAGTCCGGGTGAGAAAAAGATCCTGGCTGTTGGGGAGAATGGTGTGCTGTGTGGTCTCCTCAACCTCATCCACCTCATCTTCCCTGTCTGCAAAATCCTCAGGCATGGCAACTGAGAGTACCCCATCATCGGAGTCCACGGACAGGAGTGGGATAGTGGTGGCGGCACCTCCTAGAATTGTCTGCAGCTCAGCGTAGAAGTGGCATGTCTGTGGCTCTGTCCCGGAGCGTCCGTTTGATTCTTTGGATTTCTGGTACGCTTGTCTCAGCTCCTTAAGTTTCACGCAGCACTGTGTTGAGTCCATGTTGTGGTCTCTGTCCATCATGGCCTTGGAGATTTTTTCAAATGTTTTGGCCTTCCGTCTTTTGGAACGGAGTTCTGATAGCACGGATTTGTCTCCCCATACAGCGATCAGATCCAGTACCTCCCGTACGGTCCATGCTGGAGCTCTTTTTAGATTCTGGGACTGCATGGACACCTGTGCTGATGAGCTCTGCATGGTTACCTGTGCTGATCAGCTCTCCACGCTGGGCAAACAGGAAATGAAATTCAAAAGTTCGCGGGGCTTTTCCTGTCTACCTGGCCAGTGCATCTGAGTTCAGATTGCTGTCCAGAGTGGTCACAATGGTGTACTGTGGGCTAGCTCCCGGAGGCCAATACCGTCAAATTGCATCCACACTAACCCTAATTCGAACTGGCAATGTCGATTTCAGCGCTACTCCCCTCATCGGGGAGGAGTACAGAAATCGATTTTAAGAGCCCTTTATGTTGACAAATATGGCTTCGTTGTGTGGACGGGTGCAGGGTTAGTTCAATTTAATGCTGCTAAATTCGACCTAAACTCGTAGTGTAGACCAGGCCTTAGATATGGCTTGAGCCATAAACCAGATATTTGGGG
The DNA here is from genome assembly GCF_011386835.1 of Chrysemys picta bellii. Classification (NCBI taxonomy): domain Eukaryota; kingdom Metazoa; phylum Chordata; order Testudines; family Emydidae; genus Chrysemys; species Chrysemys picta. The sequence continues at coordinate 45,372,966 of NC_088798.1, read as the reverse complement.
TATTTGGATCTAAGGATCAAGGCTGCTCCATCAGAGACATGAATTTGCTCTGAATTCTCATACCACCTTCCCTGTCCCCCCAAGTTCAGGAGTGTTTGAATTCATGGGTTTGATTTGGGTCCATCTCTACTAAAGATCCAACCTGTAGGAAAGAGCAAGGGAGCAATTCCTCTTACCCAAACACTGTGGTGCAGGTGTCCAGGCTTTCCCACTGCATGTGATCCATTCAGGTCCTGTCAGGCTGTATCCAGGATTGCACTTGTACTACACTTTGTCACTCTCCCGGTACACTGATTGCTGATCACAAACAATCCCCCCAAAATCAATGGCAGGTGGCTCTTCACATGGTGGAGCTGCAATAGAGGCAGACATAATTGTTGTTATTTGATGTAGAGAAAATGTTTTAAGATCATTTGGCTTACTAATGAACACCTTACTGGTGGCTTTGCACAGCTCATTTATTTTAATCATTTATAGGTCAACTATCAACATGGTGCCTGGGAACATTACTGCACAAACACACACAACTCTCAGTCACTGAAATAACCCGACAGAAAAGGGAGAAAAGAAGAGGAGAGAGATGCTTTACATTAGACTAAGGTTTGTCTGCACTGATGAGCCTTTCACCATGCTCTGAACATCAGCAACACAGAACTGACTTATCACCACAGGGAGCGAGCACCACAGTTTTGGACCCTACACATCGAAGTATGTCTTACCTCCAGCTCCCAAGAGTGCATTTCAAGGGACTGTCTGCGGCAGTGCCTCAGCTAATCTGAACTGTCACAATGGTGCATAAGGAGGGAAGGAACCTCCAATGTGTCACACAACATACGGTTTTATAGACTAAAACCAACACCTGGAACTGCTCACTATACAGCAAAAATACACATAGCAGGAAGAGGAGGTCTAGAGACAGGCAACCATGATGAGGAGTATGGAAAGAGCCAGAAACCTGAAACAATGAAGAATTTATTAATATGCTACATGGTCCTGCTCCAAAGAACATCTTTGTTCAGATCCACAACAGTATTCTCTGAAAAGGGTAAAAGCCCCTTTGCAATTGTTCCTTAAACATCCTTGTAATTTAGGAGAAAAATGGGATTGTGGATTATGAATATAACCAATGGAGTTAATGTCGGGGTACAGTCAAAAGTAGATGACCAGGAGATGAATTAGGCCTCATATGGATAACAGGGCTGGGGTGGAAAGCAGCATACAACAATAAATATGGAGGTCTCACTGCATTATATATTTGCAGAGCCAGAAATGCAAATAGCCTCAAGTTCATGTATTTCCACAGACAACCAAGGTAGAGGAATAAAAAGAACAGATGCAAGTCCTAAACCTCACTTGGACTGGGCTAATATTGTGGGTTTGTGTGTCCGAAAAAAGCAGGACACTTTATTCTCCACTTTTATCACTGTGTTTCCTCTGGTCTGGAGAAAAGGGACCAAAGGAAGAAACCCAACATAACTAAGGCAACAACAGCGAGTAGAAAGAGTTCTGAAACCTTTCTGCTGTGGTGCCTTACATAACATTTATGTCCTTATGATTAAAATACAATCAGACACGGGAAGTAAGATCTTTTATGTACAATGCTGACACGTTCCCAAAAAAACAGATTTTTTTTCTTATTTACACTAGTCACAATTAAAGGAAGAGCCCAATAAAATCTAAGGATCCCTCAGTCTTGTAAATTTCTCCATATGAACCCCAAAACTTTGCCCCATACATGAGCAAAATGCTCATCTGATGGCCAGAAAGAAAGGACCAATGTGACAAATGTAGAGAGTTCTTCAACCATTAAATTACTCACAGAAACACTTTGGTAAAAGAGTCCATCCATCTTTAAGGCATTGTGTCTTCCACATCTCATTTCCTTCTGGAGTTGTGTAACCAATTTGACACCTATATGTTGCTTCTTCATTTAAATTAAACCTGTTCTTACTTTCATAGAAATAACCATTCTGTACCTCATTTTTTTCACATATTTCTAAAAGGGAGAGAGAATGACATTACCTCAGGACAAAATACTCTTAACATGATTTTTGTAAATATAAAGTGACTGTAAGAAGTGGGGCACATGAAATAAAATGGAGGAACGTTATTTAAAAACTTTTTGAACAACATGTTCCTTCATAGTGTCTTGGCTTTTTAGGGGTTGGATAGGGAAGGTAAGAAATCACCACGGTGCACAATACTGTTTGCCATATCTTGCCATTCCTGATACTGACTTGTCAAAATCAATCTAAAAGATGGCTGGATGGGAAATGGTCATTTTGGTTCTGATGCTACTAGCTTCTACTTTCTGGAGAAAGATTTCTCTTTTCATTGTATTTCTTTTATGTACAAGTATTTTTGTGTAGACGCTTCATATTTTAATACCCTTGACAAATCATAAAGGACTCATCCATGAGAAAGACAGCACTATAAACTCACATAGACACAATCACTTAACCTGCCCCTCTGTAGGGAGCCAGGGTGGCTTCCTTCCGAACCTGAGGGTAAAGAGCCACTCTCTCAGCCTGAGTGGGCAAGGCCAGGCCAAGCTTACTCCACCCCCAGAAGGGGAAGGGTGGAACAGGAAGTACAAAGGGCAGGGCCCTTAGCTCAGTCAGGGCAGCACCAGGGAGGGAGGCAGACATAGATGGCGGGCTGCTCCCTTCAGACCCTGCTGCCACGCCAGGGGAGGCCCTGGACCAGGGGAAACCTGACCGGGAGGAAGGACTGGAGCTATCAGGACTGCCCACCACCAAGTACCTGGAGGGACTGGAGGAGCCTGAGGCGGAGGGGGAGCTGGAGCTGCCAGCAGCTGACTACCCGGACGAACTGGAGGGACCAGAGGGACTCGCACTAGCAATCGGGTAGGAAGTAGCCCAGGGACAGAACTGCACAGCACGGGGAGTCTATTTGGTCAGCGTGTTGCGGAAGGACCCCCGCTGACCCAGTGGCGGGACCCTTGCCCCGCCACTGTCAGGGCCCTGCGCTGGAATGCAGTGGTGTAGGGTGGGCCTGCGTTCCCCTACCCTGGCCGACCCGCCTCGGGAACAGAATCCTGACAACGCTACAGACTTTTGCTGATGCTCCCCTGTTTGGGGGGCGCGCTACGGACTTTTGCCCGCGCCCTTCCCGCCGCTAATTCCCCAGTGACAGAGGCGTGACCCAGGCCGGCCAGTGAACCTGTAGCTCCCCACCGCCCCCTAGCGGCTCGACCCCCCAACCGACACAGCTCACACTCTCCCACTGCAATTCTTCCACAGTAGTGATCAGTGGAGCTTTTGTGTTGGACCCCCCTCAGTTTAAAGGAGAGGGTGTTACCAGCAGGGCATTATCCTAGAGGGGCACTGAGCTTTGGAATTCATTCTCTGCTGGAATTTGCTGACCTGCAGGATACATTATACAGCCCATCTGTTCTTCTGGGCATTTGTGGAGGGTAGAGAGAGAGAGGGAATGGTGTATTGAGGCAGGATGTGTTTGTATTGGCTAAATGTTATGGGATTTAGCTGACTGAAATGGCCTCCTATATTTTAAGTTTTATACATATCATCTTAATTAGTAGTCATCAGGCACCCATGACTACTGGATAAATTGTGCAATTCCCTACGGAGGGAAGGGAAGAAGGTACAAGGAGAAGATGGAGCCATGACTTCAACCCACTTCACAACACCCAGAAATGTTGGGTAGCATAGACAAAGGAACATGCTCCATCATCCCAACAGATGCTACACTGCACACAGTCCTCCTCCCTGATAGGAAGCTACAGGAGGCTTCCTGAGGTACAATCACTTGCTGGACCAGTTTGCGTCAATCTCCAACACAGGCTGCTTAATAAAATGCCACAATTTGGCCATCTTATAGGTGTCTCAGGTAGTGATGCCTATATAAGACCCTGTTTTCAGTTGTTTATAACTTTGTCAAACTTTAATCATTCTGGCTGAAAACTGTCTATGCTGGGTGTCTTTCTCAAGTTGAATTTTTTTAGAAAGTTTTTGTTAAAATAAACATTACAGCCATTTATACAAATGAGATGAGGACAAAATATTTTCTTTTGCCTGTGTAAAAATATTCTTTCAACTGTTTTGTTAAAGAGCCCACTCACTTTGGAGTAGGGAACTGAAATCTTGTCGGGGATGTCCACCAGGTGTCTGGGATGCGACTTTTTTTCTGGAAACCTAGCAAGTTGTAAGAATATGCACAGTAGACACTTGTTACAGTTTGACAGACAAATTCTCTGAAGATTCTGTCTGCACTGAGCGCATGCTCCAGGGCTGCAGGTGTTGTGCAGGACTTTCCTGCTAATTGCTCCTCCCGGCTTCTAAGGGTCACTATAGTGCCAGGAGCCAAAACTGAGAGCAGGGACACTGTCTTTCCTGCACTCTCATTGTCCACACTGCTGGTGCTCAGTCAGCCTGGAGGAGGAGGAAGTAGCTTGACTGATCTGCAGTGGCGTGAGAAGCATGGGGAGCCAAGACAGGCTGTGGGACAGGGATAAGGAGAAACAGCTGTAGACTTTGTATTGTTACTGTTGTTATTATATTGCATCCAAAGGTACGCTCGGCTCCTCGCAGAAGATGAAGAAATACCTGGTACTGGTCCAAAGGAGTTTACAATTTAATTATTAGACATGACACAACAAGTCAGGGGTGACAAACAGTAGGAATGGGCTAGGTAAGGGAAGAAATATGATTGCACACAGTTGCTAATGTCAAATGTACACAGTCATGACAAGTCACCTGCTAGAATTGGTATTTTTGTATTTGTCTTAGGCAGACAGTGATTGTAACATGTCTACAGTTTTTAGCTAAGAGCACAATATTACATAAATACTGCTTACTCTTAAGGATGCATCTTGGGGTAGGTGACCAGTCATTCTTTATGCATGTAGCTTTGTCTTTCATATTTTCAGGGCTATATTCATGAGTGCACACATATGAAATTTCATCACCTTCTTTGTGGGTTGTTTTCCAATGGGTAGATAGAAATCTACCCTTTTCCAAATAACCAAGAAAACACTTTTCTAAAGGGAAAAAGGTTAAGTACAGTTACGCACTGGAAGTCAGAGATTTAACAATGAAAAGAAAAACTAAAAACAAAACCCAAACTAGCTATTTATTAGAAAAAAAACTTGCAAATAAAAGGAGAGATTGCTCACCTTGAGCAGTAAACAGCTTGTGTGTGTGTTCAAAGGTCGACAGAGAACACTTGGCCTTGAAGGGTGAGGGTGTGCACAGAGTTGGAGAACAAGATTTCTCTTGCTTTAATGATTGTAGTAACATTTTCAAACACCTCACAAACCCCTGATGGCCTTTTGTTAACCCTTTGGGGCTTGTGATCTTTGGAGATCCCCAATCTCTGTTGTGCCTCTAGCCACTACTGGAATGCAACCAAATATTAACAATAATTTCCAGGAGGAAATTTATATATTATAGTATATTTATATATGTTGCAAGTGCTTTGGAGGGTAGGATTAAAATACAAAATAATCTGGACAAACTGCAGAAATGGTCTGAACTAAATAGGATGAAATTCAATAAAGACAAATGCAAAGTACTCCACTTAGGAAGGAACAATCAGTTGCACACATACAAAATGGGAAATGACCACCTAGGAAGTAGTACTGCAGAAAAAAATCTGGGGGCACAGTGAACCACAAGCTAAATATGAGTCAACAGTGTGACATTGTTGCAAAAAAAAAAGCGAACATCATTCTGGGATGGATTAGCAGGAGTGTTGTAAGCAAGACTCGAGAAGTAATTCTTCCACTCTACTCCACCCTGATTAGGCCTCAACTGGAGTATTGTGTCCAGTTCTGGGCACCACATTTCAGGAAAGATGTGGACAAATTGGAGAGAGTCCAGAGAAGAGCAACAAAAAAGATTAAAGGTCTAGAAAACATGACCTATGAGGGAAGATTGAAAAAATTGGGTTTGTTTAGTCTGGAAAAGAGAAGACTGAGGGGGGACATGATAACAGTTTTCAAGTACGTAAAAGGTTGTTAAAAGGAGGAGGGAGAAAAATTGTTCTTCTTAACCACTGAGGATAGGACAAGAGGCAATGGGTTTAAATTGTAGCAAGGGATGTTTAGGTTGAACATTAGGAAAAACTTCCTATCAGGGTGGTTAAGCACTGAAATAAATTGCCTAGGGAGGTTGTGGAATCTCCATCTTTGGAGATTTGTAAGAGCTGGTCAGACAAACATCTTTCAGGAATGGTCTAGATAATACTTAGTCCTGCCATGAGTGCGGGGGACTAGACTAGATGACCTCTCGAGGTCCCTTCCAGTCCTATGATTCTATGTTTATGAAGTACTATGTGTGATTGTTCATTACGATATTACTAGTTGTTTTGTGTAAAGAACCGATATTATGCAAGGCTTAGAATTAGGCTGTTAATTGATTAGCTATGTATCTAATCATATTAGTCTAGATAGGTGTATAGAGATTACTATTTGTATGATATTCATGTAGCATACATTTTTCAAAAGTGCCTAACTCCCATTGAGAATCTTGAATTGTTAAAATACCTTTTATTTTGTAGATTTTGATGATTAATCCAGTCTTTGAATAAATCGGAGTGAAGATTTTATAGACTGTTATGAGAGAAAGATTTTTGACGGCTAGCCTGAGGCTGCAAAGTGGAATGACAAGACTCTGAGCAGGCTGGTTCTATGTCACTTGAGTTTTCTTCTTACACTAGGGGAGTCTTACTTGGCCACTTAGATCAGCTTTAAATCTGCTTTGTACAGTTTGAATGTCACAAAGCAGACTTAGCATGTGTCAGGATCTCCAACTGCAGGCCTCCATATCCACAGCATCTGGCAGTGGCACTCCACCCTCACCACCAAGGAGTGGCCATTGAAAGGGCACAGTAGTTGGAGCCCAAATACTGACCTCCAGAGCAAGCTGCAAGAGCCAGCTAAGAAATAATACATTCCCACACAGCAGAAAGTGTGTGTGCATATGTGTGTGTGCGCACCTGCATGCATACACATTTGCAAAAAAAATCCTGTACGTCTGTCACTCTCACAGGCAGTTTCCTTACAACTGAACATCCCAACGAGAGAAGAACCACCCGAGCCTCTTCTCCCCAAGAAAATTTCACAACCCAAAAAAACCCTCCCCACAGGTCTTTCCCCACACAAGTTATTATTGATCTTTGCTCACCCCTTCTGAACCTGCTAGATCCCAGCCCCTTCCGCTAATTCTTTCACTCTGAGGGATACCAAGTCCTAACTCATCCCCTTGCAACAGGGATAGAAATACTGGTGGAGGGATCAGCACTGAGGAGGAAGGAAAAGGAGAAAAAAAGAACCAAAAAAAAAAATCCCTCTGCAAATCCTACAAGCGGTTTACTGAAGGCCTGTTCCCACTCCTGGCGCCTTGTAATGCTGCTGCTGCTGCTGCCTGATGGGAGGGAGAATCCTATTAAAGAGAAACTCATGTTCTTGGATGACAGTCTTGGCTGGCGGAGTGAAGGGGCTGGAAAGAAGCAGCGATGTAGTAACACACACCGTTCTGCCATTGCTCTATATAATTATTAGTATTTACAGTACAATAGAATTTTAAGGAAATAATAAAAATTTACATTTACTTACTAAGGCATTTTGGCGCAGGATACCAGCCGTCATTAGTACATTTGATCAGATGCCACCTCTGCTCGTCTTCAGATACATAACCATCAAGACATCTGTAGTAAATTGCCACGCCTAACTGTGTTGGAAAGGCTCAATCTTTGAAGGTTTCATAATAGTCAGTTAATGCTCCATTTTCTATATGTGGGTAGTCACAGGGTATCACTTTAAAAAAAGTTTAAAATGTATACTATTAGAAGGTACATGCAAGAAAAATTCAATTCATTAAGTTCTGAATATTCACTCATCTGTTTTCTCCTCAGCTTTACTACTATATTATTTGAGTTTTACATTAACTGGAATCATGAGTTCAGGACATATACAATCTGATGATCTGGGTTATCTATTTCTGCTCCTCTCTCCCTCCCCGCGAAGCTTTTCCTACCAAGCAGAATCTGGCAGTTTTAAAAATTATTGCATAAGAAATAATTGCTCACCCTGTGCAGTAAGTGTGGTTCATCAAGATATGCATCCCTATGGTTTCTCCACTCTAGGTGTGCTAGCACTCCCTGTGCGTTTGATCAGAGATTTCTCATAGCAGTGTCTGTTTGGCCTGCGCATGTGTATTAGTCTTATGCCTCATATCCTTGTTATATAGCACTGGGCAGGTGAACCACCCTCAGTTCCTTCTCTACCACACAGCTCCATAGCAGAGAACTCCAAAGCAGAGGGGAAGGACAGCGGGTAGTGGAGCACCCGTAGGGACACACATCTCAAAGAACCACAGTTACTGCACAAGGTGAGTAACCATTTCTTCTTCTTCGAGTAGTGTCCCTACGGGTGCTCCACTCTAGGTGACTACTGAGCAGTTCCCTCTATGATGGGAGGTGTTTCGGAGTAGAGTCCAGGACCAAAGAAAGTACAGCTGAGCCAAACACAGTATCAGCAGCAGAGTCATGAGTCATAGCATAGTGTATGGCGAACCTATGTATAGACTCCCAAATAGCTGCCTTACATACTTCAGTAATGGCCATGTTCTTGAAGAATGTGGTAGAAGTGAAAATGGACCTAGCAGAGTGAGCACATATATTTGAAGATATTTGAATATTGCAAGGTTTGTAGCAAGAATTAAGGCAGCCTCATATACACTTGGGAAGTCTTGGATTAAAGATTGCAGACCCTTTTGACATTTCTGCTAGCAAGACAAATAATTTGTGGGTCTTTCTGAAGGGCTTTTTCCTATCAAGATAAAAGACTAGAGCTCCCCTGACATCCAGGGGGTGCACCAATGCCTCCTCAGTATCTAGGTGAAGTTTGGGGTGGAAGAAAGGCAGGTAAATGGGTTGATTAATATGAAACTCAGAAGAAACTTTAGGTTAAAATTTGGGGTAGGGTTGTAGTTTGACCTTCTCTTTAAAAACTCTGTAAAAGGAGAGCATGCCATCAAGACCCCTATTTCCCCAACCCATTATGCCGACATGATGGCTATGAATAATGTCGTCTTCATTGATAAATGGAGCAGTGAGCAGATAGCTATCAGTTCTATCAGTTCACATGGTGGTGTTTTGAGGCATTTAATGACCAGAATGAGGTCCCAAATAGGAGTAGGGTGTTGGACTGGGGGATAGAGGTATCCAAATCCCCTGAGAAATCTTGTGAAGTTGGGTGAGAAAAACATGAGAACCCTCTAACGGAGGGTGGAAAGCTGTGATAGCTGCCAGATGGACTCTTAAGGAGCTCATTGATAGTCCCAAGCTTTTAGAGTTAGGCTGTAGCCCAGTATGTCCAGCAGCGATGAGGTCATCCATAGAATATGTCTGAGGTCACATCAATAGACAAATCTTGACCATTTTTGAGAGTACATGTAGTGAGTAGACTGTTTTCTGTTGTGTAGTAGTATTCTTTTTACATCCTCTGAGTAGCTTGTTTCTAATCCTGCGAACCATTGACCAACCATGCTTTGAAACAAAGCACTGCAACACTGAAATGAAGGAGCTTCCCACCTTCCTGGGAGAGGAAATGAGGAGGGATGTGGAAAGTGATCAGTGAGCAAACAGCCAGCTATATCAGGTAAGGGAACCACATTTGTCTGGGCCAGATTGGAACTATTAGGATGACTCCTGCTTTGTCTTTTTTTTTTAATTTTGAGCATAACTATGGCTATTAGGAGAGTCGGTGGGAATGTGTACAAGAGAGTTGACAACCAATGAAAGTGAAAAGCGTCCCCCAAGGATTGGTAACCCAGTCTGCCTCTTGAGCAAAACTGGGTACATTTCTCATTAACTCTGTGGTGAATAAGTCTATCTGAGGGGTGCCCCTTGACGGAATATGTGGTGTAATATGTTGGGGTCTATTTCCCACTCATGGTCTTGGAAGAAGTGCCTGCTGTCTGCCACGTGCCCAGCAACAGAAGACAGTTCTTGACTGCACTTTGAGGGCTGAGCTGAATTGTGTTGGCTATGTTGGAAAGGACAACAAACCTGTGCACAGGAAGGTAGGCTCTTGCTGGTACTGAATCAAGATGTTCCCCTATGAGCTCTAAAGTTTTGCACAGGGGTCAAAGTGGATTTTTGGATGTTCAATTGCAGGCCCAATTTGAGGAAGAAATCTATGGCCTCAGAAGTTGCCCAAGACATTAGTTACAGGGAGTGGCCTTTCAGCAGTCAATCGTCCAGATAAGGGAATACGAAAATACCTTTCATGCAGAGCAGTGCTGCTACTACCAACATGACTTTCAAAAAGACAGGGCAGATGACAGACCACTCAGTATTGAAAGTGGTCCTGGTTGACAGTGAAATGTAGGAATAGTTTGTGGATGGATGGGTAGCAATATGGAAATATGCATCTTGAAGGTCGAGGGCTGAGAACCAATCCCCTTACTCTAGTGATGGAATTATTGCTGCAAGGGTCACCATTTTTATTTTTATTTTTGCCTTCGCATAGGTGTTGAGTAGCCTCACACGTAGGATGGGTCTCCAACCTCCACTCTTTTTTTGGTACCAGTAAATACCTTGAATAAAACCCTTTCCCTTCCCTCTGTGCTTCATGCAGGCTGGTTCTATAGCTCCCAAACATAAGAGAGCATCTATTTATTGATGAATCAAGCTCTCATGAGAGGGATCCCTAAAAGAGGGAGGGAGAATGGGGGGCTGTTGGTGGAAGTATAGGAAAGTAGATGGTATATCCTGTAGAGATGATCTCCCAAATTTATTTGACTGTAGCGACTAACTCCCAACTCTACATGAAGTGGTAAAGATGGTCACCTAAGGGAGGAAGGCGGGCGAATCAGAGCACCTGATAAGGATGGTAACTCAGGTCCTCGACCAATTGGTCAAAATTGCTGCTTGGAGGAGGACGGGTGCAAGGCAGGAGGCTGAGAAGTGGACGGTTTCTTTCTCTGGCATCTTTTGTCTCTTTTGGTGCAGTTCATATGGCCTCTGGGAGGTTAGGAATTGGGCCAGGTGGGATCTCTAAGCTGTCTGAGACTTGCAGAGCTTCTCTTGTAGGTGGGAATATAAATTCCAAGAGAACGTAAGGTAGCTCTAGAGTCCTTTCATGTTTGCAGAGATTCATCCGTGCTGTCTGGGATCAACTTAAACCCATCAAAAGGAAGGTATTCCACCGTATTCTAGACCTCTTTTGGAAATCCAAAGAGTTGGAGCCAAGAGGTCCTTCTGATAATGCTGCCCATTCGATCGTTACAATGGTAGTTATCAGCAGCATCAAGGGAAGCTTGTAGAGATGTTCTGGCAAGTAGATGGCCCTCCCCAATAATTGCCTGGAATTGTTCCCTGTGCTCTGCCAGTTGGTAGGTAATGAAAGAGTTCAGTTTGGTATAGTTTACGTGATTGTATTTTGCCATTAGCGCCTGGTAATTGGTGATTCTAAATTGTAAGGAGGTTGATGACTAAGATTTCTTCCCCAATAGGTCTAGACACCTATGGTCTTTTTCATGAGGCATGATTTTGGAGTGGTGCTGCCTTGCATGTTCATTAAATGCATCGACTACCAAAAACTTAGGTGAGGGATAAGAAAATGAAAATTCTGGGTCATTGGTTGGGACATAATATTTCTTTTCCACTCTCTTGCATGTAGGGGGAATAGTAGCTGGAGTGTGCCAGACAATCTTCACTGGGTCCAGAATGGCTTCATTGACAGGCAAATCTATGCAGGCAGATGATGGCGAATGGAGAATATAGAGTAGTTTATTATGAGGTTCTTTAATCTCCTTGAGAGGGATCTGCAAGGAGTCAGCAATTTTCTTGACCAGATCCTGGAACTGCTTAAAATCATCCACCAAGGATGGAGGAGTAGGTATGACAGTTTCATCCAGAGCTGAAGATGAGATGTTAGTTGTAGGAGAGACTTCGTCATTGGCTCTAGCTTCCTACTTCTCTAAAGATTCCTCTTGAGGGTCAGGTCTCCTGAAGGTAGCAGGTGATGCAGGTTGCCTCTCTTTGTGATCAGTGGTGCTTGAGGCTCTGGAATATTGTTGGCAATAGGCCTCTCAAGAGTCCCAATATGACCAAGGAGGAGGTGAATAAGGCATAGAAGGAGGAAGCACCCATGGTTACTCATTCCAGTGAGATGTTGGTTGCACCTTTGTGCTATGAGTAGTTATAGCCTCACTAGAGGCTTCTGGAAAGGAGCCTCTCTAGGTGTGAGGGGGGAGAACCCTGAATCAATATTTGAGACACTGAGGACATCAGAATCCTTTTCCTCAAACTCACTCTGAAATGATGAAGTGCCTGGAGAAATCTGAGGTGAAACCGTTGGTACCGGATGAACTTCAGGCGATCTCTATGTTCTCAGTACTGACAGCACATAGGAGCCGAGCAGTGAAGAATCGAGCATCTGAGATACAGCCAAGTCCTGGGAAAAACAGAACTTCTGCAGTCTCAAGAGTGTTATTGGTACTCAGTCTGTACCAAGGTGATGGTGGCTGAGGCCGCTGATGGTAGCATAGGTCTCAGGCCCTCTGAGGCAAGCATGGTTGGAGTCCAAGTGAGCTTCATTGGTACTGAGGAAACAGGGGAAGAGCTCTTCTTTCCACCTTGGTCCACAAATGGTACCGATGATCTCTCCAAGCCCGAAGCTTTGTAGGTGGGAGCTGTCTTTTAGTCTAGCAGTGACCTGGGTAGAATGGTGTTGGAACAATTTTTATAGTGGGGGTGCTGAAAGCCACTGAACAAAATTGTAAACCCTGTATATGATGGAAACCAATTCAAGCCAGGGGGTGCTGCTGCACTCCCAGCACCCCTAGGTCCAGCTCCCTGGATGGGTATGTGAGGAACCAGCAGACTTGTTGGTACCTGATTGGAGAGCAGAAGGTGTGGAGTTGCTGAAGGCACATTCCTTCATACTTTTGGAGGATGGGAGGTGAAGGTAAGAAATCATCAGAGTGCATGTCAGTTTTTTCTCTCTCTCCTGATATTAATTTGTAGAAGCCAATCTAAATGATGGCTGCATGGAAAATGGTCATTTTGGTTCTGACACTGCTGGCTCTTATTTTGTGGGGAAAGTCCTCTCTTTTATTTATTTTATTTTATGTACAAGTAATTTGGTGAAGAAGCTTCGTGTTTTTAATGCACTTGACAAATCATAAGGGGCTTATCTATGAGAAAGACAGTGATAAAACATCACACCGACATGATCGCTTATCTTGCCTTCTTGAAAGACTGCCACTACCACTGCAACACTTCCACAGGGCACCATCCACGAAGGACATTCAACGTTGGAATTCACTCTTTGCCTAAATTTGCTGACCTTCAGTATACATTGTACAGCCCATCTGTTTTCTTTGGCGTTTGAGGAGGGTAAAGATAGGAAGGGAATGGGTCTTTGAGGTAGAATGAGGGATGTTATAGGGTTTGGTTGACTAGACTGGCTTTCTGCATTTTAACCCCTCTGGAGTTGGTTATTCCTGACCTATTACTCTAAACCCCTAGGCAACTCGCACCTGGACTACTGCAGCAATGGCTACAGAGGCTCAAGACTCTGTTTCCCAGATTGTTCTATCCCTACCCTGGACTCTAGGCAAACTGGAAGCTACTACAACAACCAATCATAAGCCAGAACTCAGAGACAAAGAGTTTTGTTTTACTTTAGCTTTTGGCTATTGATGGAGAGAAGCAACGTCGACATAGTCCCCATTAAAGTTCCCATTCCTACCCAAAGGGAAACTTTGAACTCTTTTGATGGTTACTGGGTCCTTGATGGGCGTCACCCAGCAGAGATTAGCAACCCAGGAGGCTGAGGAGTGAGTCCAGGAAGCTAAAACTACTACTTCTTACTAGCTAACTAGACTAATGCTAAGAGCTACAATGACTAACTATTAGAATAAGAAACATGAACAAAGTTGAGGAAATCTCAATAGTTCATGGAGGTGACTGAATTCCCTCCACACAAGCCAGGGGGTGAGCCATATACTAAAGGACCTCTCTGTGTGCAGATGCAGGGGGAACAAACTCTGTGTTTTCCAGGAAATCTGGACTCCCATTATCAGAGAGTTAATTTATAACACTGCTGCCTCCACCTCTTTCTGTTTTAGGCAGCTGTTATTTGTTTTTAATTATCAAAGGGCCAAATTCTGAAGACTTTCATCATTTTTTACTCAGTCCCTACCTATCAAAACTCTCATTGCAGCCATTGGGATTTTACCTGAGAAAAGATTGAGTAAACATTTGAAAAAGAACTTCACGATTTGGCACAGGAAGAACTTCCTGGAAGAAATTGTGACAGTTCAGAATAAACAAACAAAAACAGAGAGTACAAAACTAGCACTGTGGTGTATGTGAGTGACTCAGAGTCCAAATATGATCCATAATGTTTTGTTTTCTTTTTTACCATTCATACAGTACCGGTATTGTGTCTGGTATGCTACCATTTGGATGGGTAAAATACACAACTATTAATCTTCTCTGTAGAGGGGTTAAATCTAGCATATTATGTAAGTGAGGGAGGGATAGCTCAGTGGTTTGAGCATTAGCCTCCTAAACCCAGGGTTGTGAGCTCAATCCTTGAGGGGGCCACTTAGGGATCTGGGGCAAAATCAGTACTTGATCCTGCTAATGAAGGCAGGGGGCTAGACTCAATGACCTTTCAAGGTCCCTTCCAATCCTAGGAGATAGGATATCTCCATTTTTTATTATTATTAAAAATAAATCATAGTGTATATGTTGATTGTGTAGTTATTTACAGCTCTATTAACTTATTCCATATTTCACAGATGCCTTTTCCCAGTCAGTCAAAGTAAACTTGGTAAAACAAAAACCCCTGCAAATATGTCTATTTCATTTCTCTTTATATTGTCAATTGCGGATATTGTATAATCATTTGGACTTTGACATTTTTAAAACAGGTCCTAAATGGAGATGTGATTTCCAATGTAGATGGGACGTGGTCTATTAATGGCTTTGTGATCATGCTCAGGAGACCCCCACAATATGTGAGTTAACCATGACAAAGCTCTGCCTCTTGCTCTAAAGGGATTATCTGGATAAACTCTCGGTTGACCTTTTAAAGGTGCACCCTGGGGACAGAAATGCTAATCATAATTTTTAATGCTTAATTGAGGCAGGGGTCCTGCCAATAAGACTGCTTCACTATACAACCCTGATTCATCCCCAGAGCAGGTCCACTTTAATAGTAAGGTTTCAAACGGATCTTCCTTTGCCTCTACCAAACCCAAATAGCCCTTATTTACTCAGGAACCCCCAGTCTCCTGGAAAGTCATCCCTACATTGCATATTTTACTATAGGTCATCATGGGAATGGACAAAGCAGGCTTGGTGTCAGAAATTAAAAAGCCCCGTCACTCTATAGGGCCTCCATTGTACTATCTATCAGTATATGTCAGGCACATATCCACATGGTACCTATACATCAGGCCCATGTCTCGGAGCGCTTTCTATAATCCATGTAACACTAAATATGGGAGTGATACAAAACACAATTGCTAAACATGAACACAATGAATATAATTACAATTCTCTTAGTGGAATAAATAATTCTGGAGAAGAACTGGGAATAGGGATTGGAGTACATAGTGAATTTCACCAGCTGTTCTGGTTACAGAGTAACACATACAGAAATACTAGGAAGGCTCTCCTGCTTTTGCACTCTGAACTCTGCAGTATTTTGGAGGATGCACCGAGCCCTGTTTTATCAGGCAGTAGCTCTGGAACACAGAAATATTCTCTAGAACTACACAAAAAGGAGGCTGCATAACTTACCTTCCCCTGTCAAAGATTTTCATTCACTCTGTTTTTAACTGCTTTCTCCAGTGTATTATACATTCTACCGTTTCATCCTTGCAAAGTGGGGCTGGAGATGTCACCGCTATCTGATGGTTCAATCTCATGATAAATATTTTGTGTTCACTGCCCTCCCTCAGTTGTTCATTTCTACCTCTGAACCCCACCCACTGTGCTGTTGAAAACAGCCGTTACTGTAATAGCCCAGGGCTTTGTGTAGTATCAGGCTTGTTTAGTATCCCCATGCACCAGAGAAGGATTAAGCTAAAGTGTTGTTTAATCTTTTGATTGATTTTGCCTCTTACCTTGTCCCTTAGCACAGAAAGCCCAGAGTATCTGAATGATGAGACAGCTCAGCAAAGTCATCCTGTGCTTGACCAAGTAAGCCCAGCACTTGTAATGGTGGCTGTGGGGCTCTGATCATCTCTGGATCCTGTCCTCACCAATTCCTTTTGAAGGCTTTCTAACCCTTCACCCCCAGAGGTCTTCCACCCCCGTCTTTCAACATCAAGGTACAGAGATAACATGTGTAAACTCCCCCAGGCATACAGCCCAAGTTATTTTTTTAAATGCTTCTCTGATTACACTGAAGGACTTTCTCTCTCTTGGGTTCCTCTACTTGCCACTCCCCAAGCCTGTACCTATAGGTGGGAATATGCAGAACCACTTGAAGAAGAAATATACATTAAAGGAAGAGGAGGAAACTAATTGAGGGGGAAAAATCCCATTTGAGGCTCCTTTCCCTGTCTCTTCTTTCCCCCTCTCTCTGCCCATCATAAAGGCACAGTAAACGACACAAACAATTGTTTTACCTCAAAGTTCATCTTTAATTCTATTAATTCAGCTAGGAAAAATGACTGGTTCAGCACATTTATAAAGACCCATGAGTAAGGGAAAACCTACTATATTGCATAACTTCTCCACTAGGCCCCCACAAAAAAGGGGTATGAGGTGGAGAGGAAGGAGTAAAGATCAGGGAGATACCATGAGAACGCAGCAGCGAGAGACACAAAAAGGTCACCGGGCTTCTCATTTCCTGTGCAAAACCAATAGCTGGCATCCACTCAGCAACAAGTGCTGCAGCCACGCTCCCCAAATATGCTCTACCACAGAAAGGCAGAAGACAGAGGAATCTATTATAAGGCTCCCAGCCAGGCATCTGTATAAACTAGACTACAGCTAGTTTACCTGCATCAACAGCCTGCTCCTCAGCAGCTCTCTCCAGTCCAGTAAGAAGAGTAGGGCTCGCTTGCTGGTTTTCTGCACCTTCATTTGTGCAGCACTACTGATGTAACTCCTGTGGGAAGCTGTAGAACCAGTTTAAATCAAAGGGGATCCTGTTCACCACTGGGCTCTGCCACAATGTCCTGTTCCTGTAGCCTCAGTGTCCCACACAAGTCTGGGGTGTTTGGGCTGTTCTCCTCTCTGCAGTTCATGGAGGTGGTTCGGCATTATGGTGTAGCCTGGGCTGGCCACATCCCCTTCTCCAGCCTCCCACCAGCATGTCTGCCTCCACAGCAGCAGCGTGGAAATATGCTTTGGATGAGCCTCACATTTGGCATGGGGCAGACTCAGAGGGGAGGAATCATATACTCAGGTTGTTCTCTGGGCCTGTGCCCCAGTACCAAACTCAGCCTCTCAGCCTCTGGAGTTTCTGCAGCAGCCCCCGGTGCCTTCATGTGTCCTCCACTGCTGCCCACAGTATTCCTTCTTCCCATGAGCACTTGCAACAGGGAATTGAGACGGGATTTCCTGTTATCTCTCTCTACCCAACCACAGCTCTGTCCATCAGACCTCCAGACTCCTGCTTTGGAGTGACATACCTCTCTTCCAATGAGCATCACTTGGGTCTGCCCACTGTCTCCACTTGGCCAGAGCTCAGGACTCATGTTCTGGAGTGACATCCCCCCCTTCTAGTGACAGGAGAATCAGCAGCAGGAAGTCAGGGGTAGGATTTCCTTCCTATCCCCTACCAGCTGAGGATCTGGGCTGGCTCCTCCCCTGATCATTCAGACCTTATAGAGATAGGGCTTGCCTAGTGTGGCGGGTGACTGCTCCAAACTTCAATTATTGACCTAACTCCCATGAGAGGCCATAGAAGCAGTTTGGGTGAAAGGTTACCCTTCATGCCAAGGTTATCTGCAACTTTCAGTTCTAATCTGTTCTAATTAAAAAATTCTGCTTAACTTCCCAGAAAAAAGACAGCCATCCTGTGTCCTGACTGCTGTGTTTGTAAGCTGCACAGCTGGCTGACATCTGCAACTGGATAGGGTCTGTTGTAATAACTGGGCAACCAATTTACTAAAATTGTGAGTTTATCTGTAAAAAGTGCATATAAATTCATAAAATGTCACAATAACCTAGAATAACAAATGGTAATGGGCAAGAGCTTGAAAAGGCGACAGAAACACTAAATTATGCAAATGAAGAGGCCTACTGATATAACTCAGGGACTGTGTTAAAATCATACTTGATAAACAAGAAAATGTGGGTTTGGAAATTAATGAATCAGAATTGCTGTGTCAGCTATTAGGCCTAACCGGTGAACAAATAATGAGGGGATGGGCTATTCAACCCATCACTCCCTTTTTGGGTCCTTGGAGAAAAAGATTTTGGAGGGAAAAATATGGAAGACAAGACGGAGACTACTGGAGCAACCTTTACCTTTATGGCTGCCACCCCCACCATCTCCTGGGATCCTAGACCTTCTTCATCTTAAGCCTGAGAGATGTCCTAACCAGACCAGACCAAAACAAGAGACTCAGATAGCATCCTAGAGGAACCATCTACTGGTGCCAGCTGCATCCCAACCACCATCTGTGATAAAATGGGATAGAACTTTAACAGCAGCAGCAACAATGACAGCTCCAACCCATCTCAACTAACTTCTCTTTTCCTCAAAAGGACAGTTATTGCCATCTCTGACACCATCTAAGAGACT
The DNA here is from genome assembly GCF_011386835.1 of Chrysemys picta bellii. Classification (NCBI taxonomy): domain Eukaryota; kingdom Metazoa; phylum Chordata; order Testudines; family Emydidae; genus Chrysemys; species Chrysemys picta. Next base: position 45,354,197 of record NC_088798.1, on the reverse strand, counting down.
GTCAAAAAATGGCTTTTCCTTCTAAGCTCTCTCCATCTAAAGGGAAAGGGAACAATGAATTTTGTAAAAATGAAAGCTTTGTTTAATATTTTACATTTCAAATGTTTTAACATTTTTCCTTTTCTGTATCTTTACTAAAAGGTTAAAGGTATTTTAATAGAATGTTTGCCATACTATTAGGCAAGCTGAGATCTCTGAGAACCCCCAAACTTTGTTCAACATTATTTAATGCGATTGGGTTATGTTAACACCTTTAGCCCATATATTCCAACTGAAATAATACAACAGGTCCAAGAGCTTTCAGGAGAAGAGAAGCCTTATGTTTTGCTTGCCCAGTAGGTGAAGACCCTGAAACCTGCAGTCATTGGATCCTCATTGTGTGTGTGAAGTATTTGTCAGCAAAGCGCGCTCACATTTTATGGAGATTTGTCTTAGTTTTATTAAGAACAATTAATGCAAAAACTTCTGTGTATCTTGTTATAGCCATCTATGTGTTCTGTCACACAAAGGTCATGGAGAGTGCCTTGAAGTGTAATGACTATGCACATGTACTGGTAGGACTGACCACTACATTCATACCTGTGGCTTCAGGGGCAGGGAAAGCTCACCAAACACATGGAAAATTGTTGGCAGCTGTCTTCATTACTGTTCATTTGATACCCAACCTTGTCTCTCACTCTTTCCCCTTTCCCTGCTTTGGACTGCCTGTTTTCTATATTCCCTGACTGGTGGATTTTTTTCATAAGAACCTTGTATGTGTCTTATACTGTAAATTGTAATTGAACTCCGAGACTGACTCTCCCACCCCCATTTTGTACATTACCTCTGGAAGTTTGAAGCTCTTCTTCTCAAAGAAACCCCACTCTTTAATGATATCTGATCCTGTCACCAGCAAATAGACAATGCCAAATTGAAGTCAATGCTTCTCTCATTGTCAAACTCTGGCCCCCAAATTCATAAACTGCTAGCATCACCTGGAAGAATAGGGTTCCATAGTGAAGTGCATTGTACAGGTGATTGGTGAGCCAGTGGATCTCAACTGTACAGTAATATGGGGCAATATACTGGGACATGGGTAGAAAGTTGGAAGTCTTGATCACCCAACTCGGCCATCAAATTAACATAATGTTGATGTTATTAAATGTCTAAATATATCTCAATATTGGTCTTCTAATTATGAGTTTTTAGTGTTTTGAGATGTTTTTGCCTTAGACTATTATTCTAGACTTTAATCTTCTGCTCCTTTGGATAGATTGAAAGCTTGGTAGTAATTTCTGTCTTCAACTATTTCAGTAAGTAATACAGATTAATACTGTACTTTATGCCCTCTTTTAGTCCATTCCTTTTAGGAAATTAAGGGTCTCCCCTTCTCCAGGGACTGGAGACATCCCTCCCTTCCTTTCTCCCTCTTGCCAGAATATGCTTCGGTTTCAGCAAGGGAAGACAATTGCCAAACTTCCCAGAAAATACTAGGATCTGAGGCCACAAGCATCTAAGCATGTGCTTAACTTTAAGCACATGTAGTGCCATTGACATCAAACTAACCAGATAGATTTCAAGTAGTAATAATCTTTCTTAGTGTGAGCCATTCAGTAGCAGCAGCAATATTAGTGTGACACTGTCCCAGACTGAAATTCTTCCTATTAACTCTGCCCCAGATGAACACTGAAAATATCCTGAGATGTAAAAAAGAAGGTTTCAATGAAGATATGACTTTTATCAAAAAGCTAAATGATGGTGACAAACTGTGATTCTAACCCCAAATATATATGTTAGCTGCTATCGGTACAGACCTAGAATAAGAACATTGCAGAGATTTAAGAACTGATGTCTTCAACTTTTGTTGTGGTTGCCTTTATATATGCTCCCATGGCTCTTAGTATTCCCTTGTATTGTGTGTATATCTGCTTTCACATAAGCTTATCCTTTCAGGCTCATGTATCTCTGCTTTCCCTGGAACTCTATTTCCTCAGTGCACAAAATGCTGAAGTGAAAACAAACCCCAAACAAGACAAGGTGTGTGGTAAAACTAGATCCCTTAGGTATATCTTTGGTTCACAGTGAGGCACAAGATGCCCTTGTTCTTTCAGCTGCCTGAGGACTCCAGTATGACTGCAGCACTTCGGGCTAGATCCACAAAGGGGACTTAAAAATCCAGCACAATGAACAAGGAGCCACCTAAGCCAGAATTCCCCATTGCCCAGTAGTTCAGATAATTACGCAAGCAACATAGGTTCAACTCTCTGCTCCACATCAAGATCTGGTCTTGGGGCTCCACCTACAGGGTGTGTGCTCTAGGGTATAATGGCACCACCACCTAGTGGTGTGTGTTTTATGATGAAGCACTGACCTGACTTAGGTGACTAACTTCAGGAGAGAGTTTACAACTGGAGTAGAGAAAGGTGCCCAGCTCCCACTGAGGGGCAAGGCTTAGGCCACACCCTTGTCATTGGCATTCCCCACTGTCTGGTTGACGTGCCTCCTTGCTCATCATTCTGGCTTTTGTGAATCCCAGTCTAAAAGTATATCTACATTGGGAAGTATGATGCCCAGATCACATTGAGGTACCATGCTAGCTCTGCCCAACCTGGTACCTAAAAATAGCAGTGTGCTGCGGCAACACCTGCGGTAGCTTGGGCTACCCACCCGCGTAGGTAGTTAGGGATGCACTAGGATTGTACTCAGGGCAGCAAAGCTGAGCTGCTGACTGACTGGTGCTAGCTTAAGTACAGGCAGGGCAGGTATGTCTATGCAATCTGGAAATCACATATCCCAGCTCAAATGCAGACATACTGATAGTTGCCTGACTCTCCCTAGGCATTGAATAGGGAGCATGGGCACCTAAGTTAGGACTGTGGAATCCACTAGGAGAATCAGTAACATAACTGTTGCAATAATGTGAAAAACTGCAGCGTTCACACCATTTTGGGGAAAATAAGTGTACATTTTTTCAGCTTGTCTAGTGTAGGTGTGTGCCTGTTTGTGTTTGCCAGAGGTCCAGAGTTTGGTCCATTCACTATACAGAGAATCCCATCAATATTCACTTTCTCTTTATTAATTTGTCATTCTCACGTGTGTGGATTCTGATAAGCTCATCTCTGTCACAGGACTGGTCTAATTTCCTGTTTATGTATACAGTGGGAGATAAGAATCGACAATTTATTCACACAATGGGAAACACATGTACCATGTTCCTATTCAAATGAGCAGCAGACTTTCATCTTTGTGTCCATTTTTCAACAAATCCTAAGATTAATGATCTGAAGGATGGCGTGGACTGCACTCTCAGCAAGTTTGCAGGTGACACTAAACTGGGAGGAGTGGTAGATATGCTGGAGCGTAGGGACAGGATACAGAGGGACCTATACAAATTAGAGGATTGGGCCAAAAGAAACCTGATGAGGTTCAACAAGGACAAGTGCAGAGTCCTGCACTTAGGATGGAAGAATCCCATGCACTGTTACAGACTAGGGACCAAATGGCTAGGAAGCAGTTCTGCAGAAAAGGACCTAGGGGTTACAGTGGACGAGAAGCTGGATATGAGTCAACAGTGTGCCCTTGTTGCCAAGAAGGTTAACGGCATTCTGGGCTGTATAAGTAGGGGCATTGCCAGCAGATCGAGGGACGTGATCGTTCCCCTCTATTTGACATTGGTGAGGCCTCATCTGGAGTACTGTGTCCAGTTTTGGGCCCCACACTACAAGAAGTATGTGGAAAAATTGGAAAGAGTCCAGCGGAGGGCAACAAAAGTGATTAGGGGGTTGGAGCACATTACTTATGAGGAGAGGCTGAGGGAACTGGGATTGTTTAGTCTGCAGAAGAGAAGAATGAGGGGGATTTGATAGCTACTTTCAACTACCTGAAAGGGGGTTCCAAAGAGGATGGATCTAGACTGTTTTCAGTGGTACCAGATGACAGAACAAGGAGTAATGGTCTCAAGTTGCAGTTGGGGAGGTTTAGGTTGGATATTAGGAAAAACTTTTTCACTAGGAGGGTGGTGAAGCACTGGAATGGGTTACCTAGGGAGGTGGTGGAATCTCCTTCCTTAGAGGTTTTTAAGGTCAGGCTTGACTAAGCCCTGGCTGGGATGATTTAGTTGGGAATTGGTCCTGCTTTGAGCAGGGGGTTGGACTAGATGACCTCCTGAGGTCCCTTCCAACCCTGAGATTCTATGATTCCTTTCCACTTTACTTGAGGTTGGAGTTGTTAATTAAAAAAAAAAAAGTACAAATAACAGACTTTTTAAGAAGAATGCTAAGTGAAATATACAAATATTTAATTTTTAAAAAGGAAAAATAATTAACGCTCTGTGTGACTTTAAACTTTAACCACAGAAGTCAATGTACTCTATACAACTGTGCTAAAGATGACGGGATAATTTTTTGGTTGCATCGACTAAAACATTTGAAAGAATAATGATCAACAGCTAATAGTGATGTGTAGACCTCAAAAAGGCTCAGTGCATATCCCAAATTTACTGGTGTGGCAATTGGGCTACAAGTCTCCCAAGATTAAGGTTCCTGGTGAGACTTCCAGGAGTTCCTGATTTGGGCCAGAAGGCAATATTGCTACTTTCTGTTTCAGCAAGTAGGAAGTATGTAATTCAGGAAGTCAGAAATATACAATTTCCCTTTCCAAATATCATAAAATGCTCTAGTTTGATTTGAGTTTGAACCTCTTTGCCCATCTGTTGTTACTATTTTATGATTGGTTTAAAATTAGTTTAAAAATATACATTGTGACCAAAGGTAAAAGATTATGTGTATCAGTTCAGTCACACTAAGCTAAAATACTGACAAAAGGATATAATGTGTGAACATTACGATTAATTGGTCAATGTATTTTGATCCTCAGCTCTGGGTTAAAATTATCTGCTTGATGCTTCTTTTTATTCATCCTGAAATACCTGTCAGAGAGAAAACAAATTCTAGAAAATCAGTTTACTACATGTCAATTTTTTGAAACAACACAAATCCCCTATTACAGAAAAAAGAATATTGATTTCAACACAACTGCATTAAGTTCACATTGGATCATTTTAACCACCTTTGTAAAGTAAATGGAACAAACTCCATCAGATGCAATTGCTGTTACCCTTGAACTGGAGAGATCAACTACTTTTCATATTAAAAACAATTTTATATGAAGTGGAACATAAGCACAAACAACCATACACTGATGTCACAGATATTTCTGTATTTCAACAGTATCCATGGTGTAGCTACTAGCATTGGAAAATGATGGATTTTTGGAGCAGGGATCCTCATCCTGTTTAATCCCATGACTCCATATCAGCTACTTCCACCCAGACCTCCTCATATGTATGCATATTATTTTCTTCTGTTCCTATAATGCTATAAAGGAAGTGACATTTCTCATAGCAATTTACAAGAAGTGGTGTGGGAACTGATACAGTGATATAGTCATCCTAATATGGGAGGAAGATCTGCAATTATAATTCTTCTCTAGCAGAAGAAAGGAGAACAAGAACGATATAAGACAAAACAAATCTTTTCATCAAAAGGATCTTTCCATCTTCAGGGAGTTGGTAGGTAAAAGCCCATAGGAAGTGAGTCTAAATGGAAAAACAATTGAAGACAGTTGACAGTTTTTCAAAGAGACATTATTAAGGGCACAAGAGGAAACTATCCCACTGCGTAGCAAAAAGAGGAAGTATGGCAAGAAACCACTCTGGCTTAGCCAGGAGAGCTTCAATGATCTTAAAATCAAAAAAGAGTCCTACAAAAAGTGGAAACTAGGTCAAATTACAAAGGATAAATATAAACAAATAACACAAGAATATAGGGACAAAATTAAAAAGGCCAAGGCACAACACGAGATCAAACTAGCTAGAGACATAAAGGGTAACAAGAAAACATTCTACAAATAAATTAGAAGCAAGAGGAAGACCAAGAACAGGGTAGGACTGTTACTCAATGAGGGATGGAAATAATAACAGAAAATGTGGAAATGGCAGAGGTGCCTAATGACGTCTTTGTTTCAGTTTTCATCAAGAAGGTTGGTGATGTCTGGACGTCTAACATACTGAATGTCAGTGAAAATGAGGTAGGATCAGAGGCTAAAATAGGAAAAGAACAAGTTAAACATTATTTACACAAGTTAGATATCTTCAAGTCACCAGGGCCTGATGAAATGCATCCTAGATTACTCAATGAGCTGACTGAGGAGATATCTGAGCCATTAGCAATTATTTTTGAAAAGTTATGAAAGACAGAAGAGATTCCAGAAGACTGGAAAAGAGCAAATATAGTGCCAATCTATAAAAAGGGAAATAAGGACGACCCCGGGGAATTACAGACCAGTCAGCTTAACTTCTGTCCCCAGAAAGATAATGGAGCAAATAATTAAGCAATTAATTTGAAAACATCTAGAAGATAATAAGGTGATAAGTAACAGTCTGCATGGATTTGTCAAGAACAAATCATGACAAACAAACCTGATAGCTTTCTTTGACAGAGTAACAAGCTTTGTGGATAGGAAGAAGGTAGATGTGGTATATCTTGACTTTAGTGAAGCTTTTGATGCGGTCTCACATGACCTTCTCATAAACAAATTAGAGAAATGTAACCTAGATGGAGCTACTATAAGGTGGGTGCAAAACTGGTCGGAAAACCATTCCCAGGGAGTAGTTATCAGTGGTTTATAGTCATGCTGGAAGGGCATAAAGGACAGTTATCTGTTCCATAACTGGCGTTCTTCAAGATGTGTTGCTCCTGTCTATTCCACAGTAGGTGCGCGTGCTCACCACGTGCACCGGTGCCGGAAGTTTTTCCCTTAGCAGTACCCGTAGTGGGGGAGTACCACTGCGACCCCTGGAGTAGTGCCTCTATATTGCGCTATAAGGGGAGCTGCGCATTCCCTCCACCCTCAGTTCCTTCTTGCCAGACAACTCCGACAGAGGGGAAGGAGGGCAGGGTGTGGAATAAGCAGGAGCAACACATCTCAAAGAACACCAGTTACGGAACAGGTAACTGTCCTTTCTTCTTCGAGTGATTGCTCCTGTGTATTCCACAGTAGGTGACTCCAAGCTATATCTGATGGAGGTGGGCAGGAGTTTAAAGGTTATCGGGTCGGAGTACCTCCCTACCAAACCCGGCGTCGTCCCGTGCTTGGGAGACGATCACACAGTGTGAGGAAAAGGTGTGGACAGAGGACCACGTGGCAGCCCTACATATGTCCTGGATAGGGATGTGGGCTACATAGGCGGCCGACGAGACCTGAGCTCTCATGGAATGGGCCTTTACGATAGGTGGCGGGGGAACCCCTGCCAAGTCATAACACGTGCGTATGCATGAGGTGATCCAGTGGGAAAGGTGCTGGATGGCAGGGCCGACTCCAGGGCTTTGGCCGCCCCAAGCAGCCAAAAAAAAAAAAGCCGCGATCGCAATCGCGATCTGCGGTGGCAATTCGGTGGGAGATCCTTCGCTCCGAGCGGGAGTGAGGGACCGTCCGCCGAATTGCCACCGAATAGCTGGACGTGACGCCCCTCTCCGAAGCGGCTGCCCCAAGCACCTGCTTGCCAGGCTGGTGCCTGGAGCCAGCCCTGCTGGGTGGAGACTGGTTGCCCCCTCATACGATCGGCCGATGCAACGAACAGTTGCAAGGATTTCCTGAACGGCCTGGTCCGGTCCAGGTAAAAGACCAGCGCCCTACGTATGTCTAGCGTGTGTAGGCGGCGTTCCTCATTGGAGGAATGGGGCTTAGGACAGAGTACCGGTAGGAAGATGTCCTGTTCCATATGGAAGGCAGAGACCACCTTGGGGAGAAACGCCGGGTGTGGGGCGAAGCTGGACCTTATCTTTATGGAAGACCGTATATGGGGGTTCCGAGGTCAGGACCCTAAGCTCCGAGACCCGACGGGCTGAGGTGATAGCCACCAAGAAAGCCACTTTTCAGGAGAGGTGGGACCAAGAACAGGTGGCCAGGGGCTCAAAGGGAGGGCCCATGAGACGGGATAGCACTAGGTTCAGATCCCATTGCGGGACTGGGGCCCTGGCATACGGGAACGTATGGTTCAGCCCCTTCAAAAAACTAGAGGTCATCTCATGGGAAAAAAACGAGCACCCTTGCACCGGAGGGTGAAAAGCTGAAATGGCCGCTAAGTATGCCTTTACGGAGGCCGGACCCAGGCCTTGGATCCTAAGGGACAGGAGGTAATCTAGGATAAGTTGGAGGGATGCAGATGACGGGGAAGCGCCCCGCTCTCCCGCCCACCTAGAAAATCTAAACCATTTGGCCAGGTAGGTCCATTGAGTAGATGGCTTTCTGCTCTCCAGCAGAATACGCCGGACACCCTGTGAACACTTTCCCTCCTCCTCGTTTAACCGTGGAACAGCCACGCTGTCAAGTGAAGAGTGGCTAGGTTGGGATGGAGGAGGCATCCCCTCTCCTGGGAGAGGAGATCCGAGCAAAGTGGCAGCCTCCATGAGGGGACCGTTAACAGTTGCAGGAGGGTACCGTACCAATACTGGCAGGCCCAATCCGGGGCTATGAGTATGATCCTGGACCTGTCTGTCTTTACCTTCTGAAGGACCTTGCCTATCAGTGGAAACGGTGGAAAGGCATAGAACAGCTGGCCAGACACCGGAGGAGGAATGCTTTTGAGAACGCCCCCCCTTTCCACCCCTGCCCTGGAGCAGAACTGGGGGCAGAGACGATTCTGGGTGGTAGCGAAGAGGTCTACCAGGGGAGCTCCCCACATTCGGAAGAGTTGCCGGGTAACCTCCCAGTGGAGTGACCAATCGTACTGGTGGGAGAAGACCCTGCTGAGGGGATCAGCTCACGTATTGCATGTGCCAGGTAGGTGAAAAGCCCTCAGAGAGATATTGTGCGCTATGCAGAATTCCCATAGGTCCAGGGCTTCCTGGCACAGGGCCGAGGAGCACGTGCCCCCCTTGCCTGTTGATGTAAAACATCGCGGCTGTATTGTCCGTAAGGACTCTGACCACTTTCCCCCCAGGTGTAGACTGAAGGCCATGCACGCCAGGTGCACCGCCCTGATGTTTATGTGCAGGGACAATTCCGCAGTCGACCATCTGCCCTGGGTTTGGAAGCTCCCCGCATGGGCTCCCCACCCCAGGTCTGAGGCGTCCGACACCAGATCTAGTGTGGGGGGGGTCTCTCGGAATGGGATTCCTTGTAACATGTTGGCTGGGAGGGACCACCATTGCAGGCCGGCCACTACGTTGGGGGGTAACGTGACAACCTTGTCCAGGCCATCCCTGGCTTGGGAATATTGGGAGGCCAGCCAGAGCTGGAGGGGCCTCATTCTGAGCCTGGCATGTCACACCGCGGAGGTGCATGCTGCCATGTGGCCTAAGATTTGAAGGCACACCCTTGCCGTCGTCACGGGGAAGGCCGTGACTGAGGCTATGAGACTTGCGAGCGTCTCAAACCTGTCTCGGGGGAGAGAGGCTGTGGCCACCACCAAGTCTAACAGCGCTCCTATGAAGTGAATGTACTGAACCGGCACTAATGTGGACTTGTCCTTGTTTACCACTAGGCCTAGACTCTCCCATGTGGCCAGTAAGAATTTCATCTGGCCTGCACCTGGGACCGAGACTTGCCCTGGAGCAGCCAGTCGTCCAGGTAAGGGAAAATTTGCAGCCCGTTCCTCCTGAGGTGGGCTGCCACTACCGCCATGCATTTGGGAAAAACCCTGGGGGCCGTGGAGAGGCCAAAGGGGAGGACCATGAACTGGTAGTGGTCCTGCCCTACCAGGAAGCAGAGGAAGCACCTATGACCCTTGAAAATATGGATGTGAAAATATGCATCCTGGAGGTCCAGGGCTGCGAACCAATCCCCCGGGTCTAGGGATGGAATAATAGAGGCCAGGGACACCATGCAGAACTTGTAATGGACCATAAACTGGTTGAGGTTCCGTAGGTCGAGAATGGGCCTGAGCCCGCCCTTTGCCTTCGGGATCAGGAAATACTGGGAGTAAAACCCCTTGCCCTGGAATTCCCGAGGTACTTTCTCCACTGCGCCCAGGATGAGAAGGCGCATCACCTCCTGGTCTAGCAGGAGTACGTGCTCCAGATCCCCGGGAACCTCCGGGGGCAGGGGGCGGAGCGAACTGCAACATGTAACCCTTGGAAATGGTGCTGAGGTCCCATTGGTCCGACGTTATATGGGACCATTGCACTCGGAAGGCAGATAAACGGTCGCAGAACACAAACTTTATTAACTGGGGGGGCTTCCCTGGCAACAGGCCAGGTGGCCCCCAGCAGAGTCAAAAGTGCCTCTTCCCCTGCCTCTTGCCCTTGGCGGGCCCAGGTCGAGAGGCCGAGCGGGACTGATGCTGGGATCTGCGTCTCTGCTCCCTCAGCCTCTTAGGCTCATATCTGCCTCTAACCGGAGGAACTGAGGACTGTGACCTGGGTTTGTCCTTAGTCGGTGGGACATGTAGGCCCGGGGTTTGCAAGGTGGTGCGGGAGTCCTTCATCCCGTAAAGACGGCTGTCTGTCTGATCCGCAAACAGGGCCTTCCTGTCGAAAGGCAAGTCCTGCAAGAGGGACTGGGACTCCGCGGACAGCCCTGACAGCGAGAGCCACGATGCCCTGCGCATGGTAACAGTGGAGGCCATCGAATGGGCAGCTGTATCCGCCGCGTCCGAAGCCGCTTGGAGGGCCGTTTTTGCTGCCACCGCGCCTTCGTCAACCAAAGCTCTGAACTCCTTCTTATCCTTTTCCTGAAGATTCAAATTTTGGCAGAGACCCTCACAAGTTAAAATCATATCTGCTCAGGAGGGCTTGGTGATTTGCCACCCTGAGCTGGAAGCTTGCCGATGAATAAACCTTCCTGCCGAAGATATCCAGTCTCCTAGCGTCTTTATCTTTGGGGGTGGGTGCGGGTTGGCCATTCCTCTCTCGGTGGTTTACCGACTCCACCACCAGAGACTTCGGGGCCGGGTGAGAGTACAAATATTCGTGCCGCTTTGCTGGCACAAAGTATTTCCTCTCCGCCTTTTTAGAAATAAGCGCCAAGGACAAAGGGGCTTGCCAAAGTGAAGTCAAAATATTGGCCACCCCTTGGTGGAGAGGTAGGGCCACACGGCCCGGTGCCGAGGAGGACAAGATGTTGAACAAAGTTTCTGATGGCTCCTCCATCTCCTCAGCCTGGAGCTGGAGGTTCAAGGCAACCTGCCTAAGGAGCTCCTGGTGAGCTTTAAAATCCTCCTGTAAGGTGAGTGGTGGCACCGCAATAGATTCTTCCGGTGCCGGTGACGGGAACGGATCTGCCCACAGGACATCAGATGGTGCCGGTGGTTCGACCCCCAAGTCCGAGCCCAGGTACAGTGCCACTGTCTCGGTGCCCGGTGCCCTCTCACAGTGCCGAGGTGGGGCCGTCGAGTGCACCTGCGATGCACCTGCTACCGAACGGGGTCTCGCTGGTGCCGGCAGTTGGGGCCAAGGTGCCCACTGTCACCACTGCCCTTGCCAGGGTGCCCCTTGCCAGTGCCCCACTTGGGGACCTAGCGGAGCCGCCTGATCATGCGGGACGGCACAGCTTGGGGATGGGTGGCTGGGTGCTGAAGCCGAAGTCGCCGAAGAGCGCACGGTGCCGTACGAGCGACGGGAACGTCCATGGCCGTGTCAGTGCCTGCCTCGAGATTTAGATCTCGATGAGGAAGACCTATACCCGTCAGAGGTACTGCGTCCAGAGTCCCCACGGTGACCATGGCTACGACGCCTCGGTGCCGGTGCAGGGGTGCTCCACAAACGACGTCTGTCGGAGCGAGCACTCGATGTGAGCGTCAGTCCCGATGTTGTTGAGACCTGCTCCTATACCTCCAGTAGGAAGAGGAGCATCGACGCCTCTTGTCTCGGTGCCTGCGACCCCTCCAGGTAGTAGAGGACGCTCGGGACTCCCTCTCAGGTGAAGAGGCCAATGGCGTGGGGGTCTGACGCGGGCTACGAGTTGGCCCCGCCCAGGTAGGCACCTCATCCTCGGAGCGGGGGCTATCCCGGACCGTGGAGGGTTGATGAGCTCCCAGCGGCGACTTCCCTCGAGAGTGAGGGCCCATCTCAGGTGGCGTGCCCGGCACCAAAAGGGCAAGTATGTCACGCGCTGCCTGAGCTGCCTCCAGTGTCAACAGTATTCTCACCGCAGGAGAGGCACGCACGGATGGGACCAGACTACTCCGCTCAGCACGAGTCGGAGGTCTGGGTCCTGAGGGGGTTTGTGGGCTGCCCAACTCAGGTGCAGCCTCACCCCGTCCTTCTCTCGGCGCTGCTGAGTCTTCCCTTGCTTCTTAGTGGAGGAGCGGTGCCAACTGGTTGATGGGACATCGCTCCGCACCGATGATGCACTCGGCGCCATGTCAGGTCAGTGCGTCGGTGCCGGGGCCAATGCTGACTCCATTAGTAGGGCCCAGAGATGGATATCCCTTTCACGTTTCGTTCTCGGTTTGAACGATCTGCAAATTTTACAACGCTCACTTACGTGAGTCTCACCCAGACAGTGAAGACACTGAGTGTGTGGATCGCTCCTGGGCATAGACTGCGACAGGAGTCGCACGACTTGAAGCCTCGGCCATGGGGCATACCCCGAGCCAGGCAACTAACTAGAGAATCAAGCTATGAAGAAGAGTTGTACTATTAAGGCTAAAAGTGCTACAGTGGAGCTGGAGCACAAAGTTCCGACTACCTTCACTGGCGGCAAGAAGGAACTGAGGGTTGGGGGAGTGCGCAGCTCCCCTTATAGCGCGATATAGAGGCGCCACTCCAGGGGTTGCAGCGGTGCTCCCCCACTATGGATACTGCTAAGGGAAAAACTTCCAGTACCGGTGCACGTGGCGAGCACGCACACCTACTGTGGAATAGACATGAGCAACACAGCTCGAAGAACACCAGTTACGGAACAGGTAACTCTTTGCTCTTTTCCAGACTAAACAAACCCAATCACTGCGACCCCTGGAGTGACGCCGATATATCGCGCTATAAGGGGAGCCGTGCACTCCCCCCCACCCTCGGTTCCTTCTTGCCAGACAACTCCAACAGAGGGGAAGGAGGGCAGGATGTGGAATAGACATGAGCAACATATCTCGAAGAATGCCAGTTACAGGTAACTGTCTTTTCTTCTTCGAGTGCTTGCTCGTATGTATTCCACAGTAGGCGATTCCAAGCTATATCTGTTGGAGGTGGGTAGGAGTTCACGAGTTCCCGGGACACAGGACCGCTCTGCCGAACCCGGCATCATCCCTAGTTTGGGAGACAATCGCATAATGCGCAGTGAACATGTGAACTGAAGACCAGGTGGCAGCCCTACAGATGTCCTGGATAGAGACATGGGCTACATAGGCAACCGACGGGGCCTGAGCTCTTGAGTGCGCCCTGACGATCGGTGGCGGGGGAACCCCTGCCAGATCATAGCATGTGCGTATGCACATGCTGATCCAGCGAGAAAGGCAGTGGGTGGAAATAGGCTGCCCCTTCATACACTCGGCCAAGGCAACAAAAAGTTGCGAGGATTTCTGGAAGGGTTTAGTCCAATCCAGGTAGAAAGCCAGAGCCCTATGCACATTGAGCGTGTGAAGGCGGCGTTCCTCATTGGAGAAATGGGGCTTGGGACAGAGGACGGGAAGAAAGATGTCCTGTTCCATATGGAAGGCAGAGACCACCTTCGGGAGGAATGCAGGGTGTGGGCGAAGTTGGACCTTATCCCTGTGGAAGACTGTATATGGAGGTTCCGAGGTCAAGGCCCTAAGCTCTGAGACACGACAGGCCGACGTGATTGCTACAAGGAAGGCTACCTTCCATGAGAGGTGAGACAAGGAACATGTGGCCAAGGGTTCAAAGGGAGGCCCCGTGAGGCGGGACAACACCAGGGTTAGGTCCCATTGTGGTACAGGGGATCTAGCATATGGGAATGAACAGTCAAGGCCTCTCAGGAAGCGGGAGGTCATAGTATGGGAGAAGACCAAGTGCCCTTGCACCGGTGGGTGGAAGGTTGATATAGCCGCCAAGTGTACCCTGACAGAGGCGGGTGCCAGCCCTTGGGTCCTAAGGGACAGGAGGTACTCGAGGATAAGTGGGAGTGGTGCGGACGATGGGGAGACTCCCCGCTCCCCTGCCCACCTGGAAAATTGGGACCACTTTGCCAGGTCTGGCGTGTGGATGGCCTCCTACTTTCCAGGAGGACCTACCTGACTTCCTCAGAACACCTCCTCTCCTGCTCATCTAGCCACTGAGCAGCCATGCTGTCAGGTGGAGAGCAGCCAGATTGGGATGGAGGAGGCGGCCCCCGTCCTGGGAGAGGAGGTTCGGGCGTAGCGGCAACCTCCTCGGAGGGGCTGCCAATAGGTCCAGTAGGGTCCCGTACCAGTGTTGACGGGGCCAGGCTGGGGCGATAAGGATGATACGTGCTTTGTCTGTTTTCACTTTTTCCAGGACTTTGCCTATAACGGGAAATGGTGGAAAAGCATAGAAAAGCTGGTCCGACCACTGCAGAAGGAAGGCATCTGAGATCGCGTCCCTCCCCAACCCCTCCCCCTCCCGGAACAAAACCGTGGACAACGCCGGTTCTGGCGGGTCGCAAACAGGTCCACCTGGGGAATTCCCCACTCATGGAAGAGCCGTTGAGTGACCTCCGAGTGGAGCGACCACTCGTAATGGGGGGAGAAAACCCTGCTGAGGCAATCGGCCTGTGAATTGCGGGCTCACAGTAGGTGGAAAGCCCTCCGGGAGATGTCGTGGGCTATACAGAATTCCCACAGGCTCAGGGCTTCCTGGCAGAGGGCCGAAGACCATGCCTCGCCTTGCCTGTTGATGTAGAACTTCACAGCGGTGTTGTCCGTAAGGACTCTGACCACCTCGCCACGAAGCTGCGTGATGAAAGCTACGCACGCTAACCACATCGCCCTGAGCTCCCTGACATTTATATGGAGGGACAGGTCTGAAGTTGACCACATCCCTTGGGTTTGCATGTTCCCTATGTGGGCTCCCCAACCCAAGTCTGATGCATCGGACACCAGGTCTATTGACAGGGCCGCCTCCCGGAAAGGAACCCCTTGGAGCATGTTGTCCGGGGAGGACCACCATTGTAGGCAGGCGATTACCAGGGTCAGTACCGTGAGGACCTTGTCCAGGCCGTCCTGGACCTGGGAGAACTGGGAAGCTAGCCATAGCTGGAGGAGCCTCATTCGGAGCCTGGCCTGGCGGACCACATATGTGCACGCCGCCATGTGTCCTAGGATCTGAAGGCACGCCCTTGCTGTTGTCACGGGAAAAGTGGTGACCGAGGCAATGAGACCTTTGAGGGTTTCGAACCTGCCCACAGGGAGAGAGGCTGTGGCTCTTTAGGAGTCCAGTAGTGCCCCTATGAATTCTATGCGCTGCACGGGAACTAGCGTTGATTTGGTCTCATTTACCAACAGGCTGAGATTGGCACATGTGGACAGGAGCAGTCCACATGGGCCCTCACCTGAGACCGTGAGTTGTCCCTGAGAAGCCAATCGTCTAGATATGGGAACATCTGGACCCCTTCTCGTCTGAGGTAGGCTGCCATCACCGCCATACACTTTGTGAATACCCTGGGCGATGTGGAACAATGAAAACCAGTGCCAATGGACTAGATCACAGGCAAGGTCTAAGCAACGGCGGAGCATTTCTGGTTGAGTGGTTTCTCTGGGGATTAAATGGTGGAGCTGCATGCGTGTGTCTGAATCAGAAGCAGCCAGAAAGCTACAGAGAACCAGCAGACAGCAAGAGAAGTACTTGTAGCATGTCCCTGACAGAAATGCAAAAGAGCATTTTGGTCAGAGTGGTGAATGTAAAGGTAGGCTTGGAATTGTGAGCAAGGAAACAACCTCCAATTGTTTTATCTTCCTGTGTTCAGAGAAACAGGACTTTGTGTACATTCATTGTAAATAACTAGAGCTGTGTCATGGCAACACCCTACACAAAATTTTTAATCCCAACACAAAAACAAGGTGGAAAACTCTGAATATTGGCTTAAACGCTTAGGGCCCAAAGGGCTAAATCAAAGATGGCCAAAAGGAATTAAAACAAGACCTAAAACAGGAGCTGGAGTCTTTGTAAAAGGGATTGAAGCAATAGTGGGAAGCTTCCCAGAAAGAAATGAAAGATAAGATTTTTATCTTAAATTGCAGGTTTAGTGGGGCAGCAGCTACAATGTGTCCAGGCAGATTAAAAAGCCCAGCTGCAACCCGCCCAGTCTGGAATGGCAAGGCAAATCATCGAGATGACCAGCAAACTGACTCTCACGTATCAGGTTTCCCAGGAACTAAAGGAGATCAGGAGAGCTTTGCCCAACTTGGAATTTGTCCACAGTGCAAGCTGCAGCAAGGAGCTAAAAATCAGCTTCAGGGGGAAACCAACGGAGTACAGACCACAATGGAAGTCAGCTGCCTGGATGAGGAATTGGGCCAGTCAGAGAACTTGGGTAAGACAAGACACTTACAACACTTTTCTATTCTCTTTTGTAGCTCACAGAGGCCAAGACGACAGAGGGTGATTGTCCCAGTTCAAGTAAGACTCTAGTCACTTTGTTGTGAGCTGTATCTCTTTTACCCACAATTTGTCTTGCCTATTAAGATTGCAAGATCTCTAGGGCAGGAACCATGATTTCCCAGCACAATGGAGCCACTCTGCCATGCATTATTTTGTATTTTTTAACCCTAGAATTCCTCAGTAAAAATTAACAAATCATTTAGTCAGATGATTTGCCAGTATTGTAGCTTGATTGGAGATTACTTACGTTGTCCCTTACACTTAGGGTATGCCAATTTCCCCTCCACACACTGTACTCTAAATGGAGATGATGTTGGATCCTCTCTGTATTCATCTTCACACTTAAATTCAACGAAGTCTCCACTTTCTACATACAATTTCTTTTCCCAGGACCATTTCAGCTTAATGTTGTTTTTCTCCATTTCTTCTGGGGATGATGTACATGGCTCTGGAAAAAGAAAAATTTAATGTAATTATGTACATGGGGATGTGTTATTGGAAATCTGATTCACTGTAACCGTATTGAGACTGACCCTATTCCCAAATGCTTTGCATAGTTAAATAAAACAAGGAAACATTTTTAGAGAGGATTTGAAAAGTAAAGGAGAGAAGATTGATTGGAGATTACTTACGTTGTCCCTTACACTTAGGGTATGCCAATTTCCCCTCCACACACTGTACTCTAAATGGAGATGATGTTGGATCCTCTCTGTATTCATCTTCACACTTAAATTCAACGAAGTCTCCACTTTCTACATACAATTTCTTTTCCCAGGACCATTTCAGCTTAATGTTGTTTTTCTCCATTTCTTCTGGGGATGGTGTACATGGCTCTGGAAAAAGAAAAATTTAATGTAATTATGTACATGGGGATGTGTTATTGGAAATCTGATTCACTGTAACCGTATTGAGACTGACCCTATTCCCAAATGCTTTGCATAGTTAAATAAAACAAGGAAACATTTTTAGAGAGGATTTGAAAAGTAAAGGAGAGAAGGTAAGGTTGAGACAACAAGAAGGAACTCTAGAGAAGGAGGCTTTCACACCCACTGGTGTGATATTGTGGGAAAGAACAGAGAGGAGACTGGGGCTAGATGAACACAGAGAGAGACAGGATTAGATTCTATTTTACAATCTGGCCCCTTTGTGTCTCTTAGTTGATGTAAATGGGCGAGAACCTAGCCATAGCTGGCCAACAGAACACTCTCCTCGTGGAAGGATACTCTCTGCTAATATAAAGCTGGCAGATCAGGCTCCCTATTGTCCTTCCCCACCCCTTTGTGTAGGTGACATGGCAGAAGAGAAAGGGGACATGACAGGCTGGTCCTGAGCTGTGAAGTCAGGTCCAGGACACACCAGCCCACCTGATTAGTTCACCATAATTTAAGAACCACATGGAGGTGGCTGCACAGCTCAAAATCACTGCACTGCAATGTACTCCATCCAACCCCTCCTCTCACTCTCAGCATATGGAGGTTGGAGAGAAGTGGTATAGAGCAGACTACATTAATTTTATGCCAGTTAGATTTCCCCCTAGAAAAAAGTGGAATCCCCTGCTGCTCATGCTAGCATCATGTCTACTCCAAGTACTGAAGAGCAGTGACCAATATTCCTCATGCTTTTCCTTAAGTTACTGGATTGTATTTGACAGCATCTGCTGTAGTTGAAAGCTTTTAGACTAAAAATACATTTGAATATATCTGTTGACCTTCAGTAAATGATGGTTTCATTGTAATGTGTTTTTATAGGTTTTAACTGAGACACTATTTTGGGGGTGCATTCAAAATACTTATAATGCCGTGGGTGTTTGCCATTTGCTGATCTTTTCTTTTGAAAAGCGTGCACTGATGTCCCTATAAAGAATGTGAGTCTCCCCCTCACATATTCTGGTGTAAATCAGGAGTAACGCCATTCAGATTTATGGAATTAATCTGGTGTTATACCAGTACAAGTGACTTCAGAACGGGAAACATAATATGAAAAATAACACAGTTATATAACTCATCACCTTTTTTCATATCATAAATGTTTGTACCTACTTAAGCAAACTGGTGGGTCTGTCCAGTGGCCAGACTCACAGCTAACAAATGCAGATCCCTCCATTTTATAAAAACTTTGGCATTTGTATTTCACTGTTGAACCTGAGTCATATTCTGCCTGTGCAAAGGCAATGGTGTCGCCATAATCAATAGCAGGTGGGAGCCCACATTTTCCAGCAGCCTCTAAAATTAAGTATAGAAATAGAGAATAGTTTCATCAGTGTTATTTACAGTTAATGCTGTAAAATCACAAATATTACACAACAGTTCTATCAACTCTGATAGAGCAGTAAAAACCCCAAGGGAAATGTGAAAAAGAATCATCCTGATATTGGAACTGAACACAAAAAACAAAAAGTTTTGTCTTTATAGTTGAAGCAGCATGATATTTGTTTATTAACAACTAACACTATGGAACTGATGGCAAAATAGCAAACTAGCTGCTCTAGTTTTGTTAAGATCTGATTCCAGGTGGCTTTTCAACCAGGGAATGTAGGTTAGTTTGAGATCTTTTGAGTCAATCATCTTTGCCCTACTAATCCCACCATTCTGCCTTAAACACTGACTAGTAGGGAAATGGAAAGTGAGAAGCTTTGGCCCAACTGCTTCCCTACTAAAGCTCATGTGGACCAATCAACCTGCTTTTTGTCACTAAGAAGTAAATCCATGTGCAGTACCTACTCTCTCGTTACCATGTAGGGTGTTTGATGAACCCAGCACTTGTCTCAGAGTATTGTGAATTATGACTTTACCATTGTATCTGAATATTGAGAGCAGAGAGAACTGAGGGTAAAATAGAAGTTGGGATAATACAGGCCAAAGGAGTGGAATATGAAACACAGAAAAAACTAGAGAGGCAAATAATTGTGAATAGTACAAAAATGAGGGGAGTGAGGAAAGAATGAATCCAAGGACGGGAAAACCTCCTGATGTCCCTATAATTGATGAAATCATGGATACAGATAAGCTTTGCCCTTTGGAAAGGTCCCTTGGCCAGGTGGATTTTAAAAATAATTCATAGAGAAGCCAAATTCCTCATTTGAAATTTACTCTTAAATGCCAGCTGCCATTTCCTCTCTCTGCTCCTGTTCTCATAGAAAGGGAAGTGGGATGGGGGTAAACAAATTTGGAAAATGCTAGTGTAAGCCACATACCTCCTGGTGTGGTGCTCTGTCCTGCTCTAGTGGCATCAAGACCACTTAGAGATTAATGAGTCTGCTTGAGCCTTAGCTAAGAGCTGTGTGGCTTTCAGCTTATGCTCTAGAGGTCCCAGGTTCAATCCTGCCCAATGATTATGGTCTGTCAGTGTTATGTTAAGGCTACAAATTAACATGAGTAGTAAAAAAGCTTTACTTCTACTCATCATATAAGTTGACAGGTTTTCCTGGGCACTTTTCACTTTATGTTCCATCTCTTTTTTTATTGCCTTATGTCCCATCCCTAGGTTTCATTTTTGGAAATATGCATTTCTGGCACTGGTGATCATTTAAAAAAAAACTTTTTCCTTTCTACTTAATTTATTCTTATTAGATGCACTAGAATTAACAAAGAAATATGTTTCTTGCCCTTTTCTCATTTTAACAAATGTTAGTACTAGTTACTAAATATTGATCCTTTTAGTTCTTTCTGTATATTTGATTAATTTATATTTTAACTATTCTTTAGAATCTTTATCTTTAACACAGACTGTGCCTGAATTCTAAGGCCCAGAACACTGGTCCTTGACCGATAAGTAGCATCCGAAGAAGTGGGCTGTAGTCCACGAAAGCTTATGCTCTAATAAATTTGTTAGTCTCTAAGGTGCCACAAGTACTCCTGTTCTTCTTTTTGCGGATACAGACTAACACGGCTGCTACTCTGAAACTAGCCCTATTCAGGAATTATTAAATACAGCATAATGAAAAAACTCTTGGACACCTTTATGTCTCTAAAACTCCAGATATTCTTGGAAATCACCTCTTTAACATATATTCTTATGTAAGCATTTTACATATGTAGACTTAAAAACTAATAAGGGATGATTGTTACAACGGATATTCTCTGTTGGGGAATCAATAGGGAAGGATGATTGTGGGTAAGAAAGACTCACTGAAAGATATTATCTTAAAGAATTGTTAGTCCTTTCAGCTGTAAGGAATGATGCTTTCATACATAAATCAGGTAAACTTAGAACGTATAGAAAGGACATTACAACATATGTTTCTGGGAGAATATACAATACAACATATGTTTCTGGGAATGAAAGCAGTGCATTCTTTCCAGATGCAGGAGAGAGACATATCCAGCTCTTAGTCTGACAACAAAGGGTGGTAATGTAGCTATTAATTTCTTTATTCTGTATAGTGCTGTACTAATCTCTGATTAATAATATTAAATGAAATAATTCCAATTGAGCCTGTTATTTTGACAATCTTGAGTCTTCAACTCAGACACGCAATAAGATAACACTTATATATTTAGTGCAGTTCTCAATAAAGTCTAGTAAATAGGAATAAAAAGTTTTAATAACAGAAGAATAAAGAAAGGATAACAAGAATAGAGAAAAATAATGACAGTTAATACATTAATGACAATTAATACAAAATCTTAGGAAGGACAGATTAAAGTGTTCCTATATATACACCTCTACCTTGATATAACACTGTCCTTGGGAGCCAAAAAATCTTACCGTGTTATAGGTGAAACCGCGTTATATCAAACTTGCTTTGATCCACCAGAGTGCGCAGCCCCGCCCCCCTGGAGCACTGCTTTACCGCATTATATCCGAATTCGTGTTATATCAGGTCGCGTTATATCGGGGTAGAAGTGTATATTTATATAAATAATACGCATTTTCTTATTTTTAGATAAAAATATTTTATATGCAGTTAATATATTTCTTAATAAAGCCTTAACATCAGAGGAATAAAGAAGTGTTTGTATATATAAAATCACACATTTTTAGATGAAAATATTCTTATGCATGTACTGTATTTTTAAATAATTATACAAAGTCTTAATGTTACAGGCATAAAAGAGAAGTCTTAATACATGTATAGAATGCTGCACTTGTAAAGGCATATATGCTTTTTATCACACTTATCACTAATACTTTGTGACCTTTGTGGAATTGTTTAATCAACTTTATTTAGATTTGTACTAACTGCATATTTTTTTTCTAAAAATGCATAATTCTATATACATTCTCCTTTATTCCTATGACATTAATACTTTGTATTATTACTTATTGACCTTATTTAGAAATGTGCTAACTGAATTAAAAAATATTTTCCTCTACAAATGAGGAAAATGCATGGTAACCTATGTATTAACACTTTTGTGTTATGCTGTTTCTAAGATTATTTCTAATGTAATGACTTTTAGAAATGTACTAACTGCATTGAAATTCATTTGCTCTAAAAATGCATCATTTTATGTAAACATTAGGTTATTTTTCTACCATTAACATTTTGAACAATTATTTAATGAAATGTACTAAATGCATGAAAATATTTCTCTCTCAAAAATGCACAATTCTGTATGTGTATTAACACTTCTCCTTTATTCCGCTGACTTTAAGGCTTTATTTAGAAATGCACTCATTGCATGTAGAAATATTTTTCTAAAATGAAGGAAAGCATGTGAACATATATATGTGTTAACACTTTGTTCTGCCATTACTAAGACTTATGTAAATTAGTACACTTCTAAATAATTATTAAATAACTGCATTCAAATTATTTTTCTTTAAAAATACATTTATATTTTTTAAATTCTTCTGTCATTAAGATTTTCTACAACAATTTATTAGATTTTTTAAAAATAACACTAAATACATAAAAACATATTTTCTTCTTAAAATTAAGAAAAAACCAGAAAGAGTAGGTTACTCACCTGTAACTGGAGGTTCTTCGAGATATGTGGTCCCTATTTGTATTCCAAACAGAGGGTGCACATGCGTGCCATGCACTGGAAGTGAACAGCAGTGAGGTGGATGTAAGGATGCGATAGGTGAGGCCTACTGCAGGACAGCCCAGCCCATAATTCTGTCTGTGGCTGCCCACTGGTCGAGGGCGGTGTAGTGCATTGTGAAGGTGTGAATGGAGCGCCAGGTTGCTGCCTGTCAGATCTTGTACCAAGGGACTTCTGCCAGGGAGACGGAGGTGGTCTTGTGTGCTCTCGTGGAATGGGCCATAATCCTGCCTGGTGGCATGGCATTGGAGCACACATACCATTCCGTAATGTACTTAGAAATCCATTTGGATATGTGCTGCGAGGAGAAGGCCTGCCCCCTTGACCATTCTGCAATGGCCATGAAGAGGCATGGGGAGGTGTGGAATGTGCAAGTGCCCTGTGGATGTCCAGGGAGTGCAGTATCCTATCCATGGAAGTGGTGTGTGGCTTAGGATGGAAGACTGGGAGATGGATTGACTGATTGAGATGGAACTCTGTGGTGACTTTTGGGAGGAACTTAGGGTGAAGGCGCAGGGACACTTTGTAGAAGATTGTATATGGTGGGTCAGCCCTCATGACCTCCAATTTGCTGATCTACTGGGCGGAAATGATGGCCACAAGGAAGATAACTTTCATGGATAGGTGGGCAAGGAAGCATGTGGCCAGTGGTTCGAAGGGAGGGCGGGTGAGGTCAGACAGCACGAGGTTAAGGTCCCAGGGCTGGGGTAGAGGTAAGGACCGGTTGGAAGCAGTTTGTCAGGCTCCTCAGAAACTGGGCAGTGGTAGGGTGGGTAAACAAGGACCATTTGTCCATTGGAGGAAGAAAGGTGCTGAGTGCTGCGGGGTGGATGCAGATTGAGGTGAGTGCAGGCCCCGAGTTTTTGAGATCCAGAAGGTAGTCTAGCATGGCAGGCCCAGAGATGGCCTGGAGTGGGAGGTGGTGGCTGTGTGCTCAGAGGTGAAGCGCTTCCACTTCGCTGTGTAGCACGCCCTCATGGATTCCTGTCTACTGTATGTAAGTATACGGTGGATGAACGATGAACAGGCATTGTCTATGCATGAGCCCCATCCAAAAAACAGGCTATCAGTAACAGCAGGCGTAGGTTGGGGTGGCGAACCCTACCGTTGTCTTAGGTGAGTAGGTCCAACAGGGTAGGAAGGCTGATTGGTGGGCGGGCATACAGTCTGAGTAGATTGAGAAATCAGAACGGTCGGGGCCAGCATGGGGCTATCAGGATAACTGTGGCTTGGTCTCGGCAGATCTTGCAGAAAACTTGGGGGAAGAGGGGAACGCGAACCAGAGGCTGCTGCGCCATGGAAGAAGAAGGGCATTTCTTTGGAGTCCCAACCCCTAGCCCCCATGGAGTAGTAGCGGGGGAACTTGTGGCTTCCTTGAGTGGCAAAGAGGTCCCAATGAAAGGAGCCCCAGGCACGGCAGATGGAGCGGAGAATGGGGGCATGGAGTTCCCACTCGTGATTGAGGTACCAGGTCCGGCTTAGTGCATCCACCAGGGAGTTCTGCACCCATGGAAAGTACATCGTGTGGTATACAATGTTGTGGCGATACACCAGCTCCAGAGGCAGATGGCTTCTTTGCTTCCCAGTTGCTCTGCACACTGGTGCCACCCCATCTGTTTATGTATGCCAATGCAGTGGTGTTGTCCAAGGGGATCTGAACATGTTGATCATGGAGCAGAGGCAGGCACGTGTGGCAAGCCAGGCAGACTGTGTGCAACTCTAGTATGTTGATATGCATGCGTGCCTCCCTGGGACTCCACTTCCTCTGCATGGTACAGCCATCCAAATGTGCGCCCCACACCACCAGGGAGGCATCCATGGTAAGGGTGGCCATGGGGACAAGGGTGGCACTTGGTCGAGGCGCACAGCCTGAGCACCGTCCCCGTGTGGGCTTAAAGCACCATCCTTTCGGGTAACAGCTGAAAGTGCTGACCCATTGCACCACATAGACACCTGGGCTAGTTGCAGGATTAAGAAGAAAGAAGCAGAACTAACTATGTATAAATGTCATTCTCCCAGAGATTACAAGCATGCAAAGAGAGGATTCTGACTCTGACCATGCGGTAAGAAGGAACTGAGAGTGCATCGCCCTGCACGGCCTCTTATGCCCTTGTCTGGAGCACAAGGCGACTTAGGACAACCATGTGGGTCAACGGACACTGCTTCTGAAAATGTCCAGCTTCAGTGCATGGTGTGCATGCACAGTCCACATTTGGAATATGTATAGGAACCATCACTCGAAGAAGCAGCTAAATTTACTCATTTACCTCTAGTGCTTCCAGTAAAGATAAGTGAAACAGAAATTTTTAAACTTTAATTTTTTCCAAAGTGGCTGCCAGCACCAAAAATGCATGTAAAAAATTATACTTACGAGCGGGACATAAGATAAAAGTGATGGGTCAGAAAACAAAACGGAGACATGGAAATCTGTCAAATCACATGATGAGAGAAGGTATAGCTTTTCTTGCTAGTAACCGGTATCAACTTTCCCTAGATATGGAGAATGAAAGGCAGCCAGAAAGAGACCAAAAACTCTCACAGGGTCACACAGCTATTGTTAATTGGCTTTCTACATATTTCTCAACCTTCTAGAAGCAATAACTAATCTTTAAGGCACTGGGTCCATGTTTGGGGCAAAGTGGAGGCTCTCCATCCCAGGGACAGCTCCACAGCCACTGTTTCTCTCTTCAACACAATGGTTTATCTTGGTGTCCCAAGGTGTGCACAGGGTGTGTTGCATCCTGCACTATAGTTTAGGGGGAATGAGTTTTATGCTCTCTTTTGTGGTAGGCTAGCTCTTCTGCCAAGTCCCTATTCCCCTCTGCCCCTTATGTGGTGGGTAGCATCCCACAGGGAGCAGCACCTACACTTGGTACTGAACTCCTTGGTATAACTGGGAGACATCTGCTGATAGGACACCCTCTGTGAGAGGCTCTTGACTTTGGAAATTGTTTCCCTCTGTGGCCTGCCATATCCTGCATTCTTTAACCTTTAGGACATGCTGCAAATACCAGCTAGTCTCTCAAGCTCTCAGAGGAATCAGGTAGTTTTGGTTGTTAGACCCAATAGGAAGCTTATTTATATCTGTATATGTTTTGGCCTGGTTGCATTATTTTAATGATGTGACTGAACTGTGTATTTAATGAATAATAGATTAGGACAGGTGCTTTTGTGTGTAAATACCAATAAAAATAAACCACAATACATTGACTCTGATATTTTATTTTGCTTCAAAGTTTTTATATTTGTAATTTGTTTTTCATGCTACTGGGGTTTCGAGCTCTCTGCTGTATCTTGTGCTAGGAAATGCTTAGTGAGGCAGGAATATCAGGGAAATATCAGAGAGCCCCCAATATAGACCAGGCCATAGAAAAAAAAGAACAGGAGGAAAATAAAGAGCTGGGAGGCCCATGTGTCTTCAAAATATTCAAACTTTCAAAAGAAAAAGAAATCTCAAAAGAGTTTCTGAACGGAGCAGGAAGGCTATGAGCTCAGGAAGGCTGTGCTGGAGAATGGCATTAGCTGTTTGGTCTGGACAGTTTTCTCATTTCCTCCCAGCTCACAAAATTCCCTAAACTTGAGAGGAATAAGGGAATAACTTTTTGTATTTAAGCCAAAAAAAACTGAAAACAGACATATGCACTCAAAATGTCCGGGATTTCTCCCCTCCCCCGGCAGAGCAGAGCGAGCAGCTGGGAGGGCTGCAGGAAAGTCCCAGGCTGGACTCCGGAGCAGCTGTAGAGGAGCCGGATCCGCCCTGCATTCTGAGCCGGCAGCTCTCCCCTGCAGCCCGGTCCAGCAGCACTGTGCAGGGCCAGGGACCGGGTTTTGTTGTGCTGGGGAGCGCAGCCATGTGTCCGGCTCGGCTCGCACAGAGCCCAACACCCTGTTCTGAGCAGCAGGGTAAGGGGGCCAGGGAGCAGGAGAAGGGGCAGGGAGGTTCTGGAGGGGGCAGTCAAGAAACGGGGGGGGGCTTTTTGGGGGGAGTGGAGAAAGTTTTGGGCAGTCAGGGTACAGGTAGGGGGTAGGGTCCTGGGGGGCAGTTAGGGGCAGGGGTCCCAGGAGGGGGCAGTCAGGGGACAAGGAACGGGGGGAGGGTTGGGGGTTCTGGGGGGGCGGGAAGTGGGAGGGGCAGGGGCGGGGCTAGGGCGGGGCTCCTCCCGTCCTCTTTTTTGCTTGCTGAAATATGGTAACCCTAATGTTGTGTGACAGTCATACCGGAGATGCACACTCTGTATTATGGCACAGAGCTGAGCAATGCAGAGACCCCCCCGTGCATAACAGTGAAGAGAGACAGGAGGAGGAAGCAGAGCATAGGTGAGTGGGAGGGGGGCAGCGCAAGAGGATCCACTCCTTGTGAAGGAGGGAGGGGTGCATGAGAGCCCACATAGTTTACTCTGTAGTGTGGCCTGTGAAGAAAAAGGATTCCTACTCCGTATCAGATCTTTATCAAAAACTGAGATCCATCAGAAAATACACACACACACACACACGGTTAAAAGGAATATACAGATTGCAAAAGTGAAGCACTCAAGAGTTAGGAAATGCCAGAACTAAAGTTGCCTGTGCAACCTTAATTCCTCCCCCTTGTGTGTATGCATTATGACACTATCTTTAATTACATAAGCACATACTATATGTTTTCACATGGCCCCTGCCTCATTCAGTGCACAGACGGGATGATATGTGATCATGTAGCTAAAGACTGTATCCCAAGAGGCAAAATTAAGATTGCATAGAGGAACGATTGTCCAGTGCTTAGTCTGCTAGCTTAGGTCTTGGGAGACTTGGGTTCACATGGTGCAGACTTACTGTGTGACCTCGGGCCAGTCTCTCTGTGTCTCAATTCCCTATCTGTAGAATGGGGATAATAGAATTTCCCTACCTCACAGGGGTATAGCAAGAATAAATACATTAAGTTGAGTTCCTTCTTTGAGAAAAGAACTGATTTTTTTGATAAGAAAAATGTGGTAGATCTAATATACTTGGACTACAGTAAAGCATTTGACAGTGCCACATGGGAAATTATTAGTTAAATTAAGGAAGATGGGGATTAGTACAAGTATTGTAAGGTGGATAAGGAATTGGTTAAAGGGGAAAAGGCAATGGATTGTGCTGAAAGGTGTATTGGATTGGAGAGAGGTTACTAGTGAACTTCCTCAAGGCTCCATCTTGCAACTAATCTTATTCAATATTTTGATTAATGACCTTGGCATAAAAAGTAGGAGTGTGCTAATGAAATTTCCTGATGATACCAAGCTAGGAGGCATCATCAATACAGAGGAGGATAAGAACATTATACAGGAAGATGCGATGACCTTGAAGACTGGAGTCACATAAATGGGTTGAAATTCAATAGCACAAAGTGCAAAGTCATGCACTTAGAGTCTAGTAATAAGAATTTCTGCTACAAGCTGGGGGCTCACATCAGTTGGAAGCAAAAGAGGAGGAGAAAGGTCTGGAGTGTGGGTTGATCACAGGATGATGATGAACCACCAATGGCAAATGTGAATATGCCAAATGTGATCCTAGAATGTATACAGCAAGGCATTTCCAGTAGGAATAAAGTACAATGATAATGTACAAAGTACTGGTAAATCCTCATTTGGACTACTGTGGACAAATCTGGTCACCCATTTTCAAGAAAGATGAATTTTAACTGGAACAGGTGCAGAGAAAAGCTATTAGGAAGATCAGAGGAATCTATCTTATTAGAGAAGACTGGAAGAGTTTGCCTTGTTTAGTCTTAAAAAAAGAAGGCTCAGATGGGATATGATTGCTGTGTATAAATACATTTGGGGGCGGGGGGTGTAAATACCAGTGATGGTGAAAAACTATTTAAGCTAAAGGACAACGTTAGCACAAGAAGAAATGGATGTAAACCTGGACATGAACAAATTCAGGCTTGAAATTAGAGGAAAGTTTCTAACTATCAGAGGGATGAGGTATTTGCAGAAGTATTGTGAGCAAACAATTTACTTAGTTTTAACAGAGATCAGGACAAATTTTGTGTGCAATTTTATGAGGGAGTTGCTTGTGATGGTAGAGGGCAGGGCTCAACAGCCAGGGGGCTCACTTCTGTCTTAAATCCTATGTTCCTAAAGCTCATGCTTCAGGAGTATAGCCAGCCATCTGCAGGGGTCAGGTAGGGATTCTCTCCCCCCCCCATGTATTCTGGGACTTTTTTTCTCTCCTTCCTCTGAAGTATCAGGAGATGACCATAGGTGCAGATAGGCCAGTGGGTGGAGAGGGGCTAGGGCTCTGAGGTGGCACCAAACATTCTCTCTCTTAGGTGCTTGGCTGGCTGGTTCTTACTCACATGCTCAGGGTCTCACTAATCACCATATGTGGGAAAGGGAAGGAATTTTACCGCAGGTCAGATTGGAAGGGACCTTGAGGGGTTTTTTTTTCACCTTCCTCTGCAGCATATGGGTGTGGGTCACTTGCCTGGGTATATCTCACTTAATTTCCCTGCCATTGTGGGGTCCTTGGGAACTGGTGCACCTCTGTCCCTCCTATTCTCTGCCTTTAGCTCTTAATAATCTAGTCTCCTGTGGGCTGTAATACTTTGGTCCCATTGCAGTTGATGGGTTTAATCTGTGGGTGGTGTTGTTGCCTGTGCTATACAGCAGGTCAGACTAGATGATCTAGTGGTCCCTTCTGCTCTTAAACTCTATGACTCCATTAAAGATTGCGAGATACAACAGAGATGGGGCTACAAAAGTACCTGGCATTTCTTAACTTTTGAGTGCTTGACTTGCAACATTCATGTTCTTTTAATGGTTTTCTTGTGTGTAATTTCTTATGTTTTTAAAACATACATGAAAAAAATGAGAAGTCCATCATGTGGCATCTTATTGACACCCACAAAGATAATGAACAGAGTTGGGAACTTTAAATCTGCTGCATAGACCTCTGCCACTTGAGCCAATGGAATAACTGGTAGCAATGGCAGGTTGTCATCTATGGGAACCAGCAATAGGTGGGAATGAGACAAGCACTTTCCCAATATGTTTCACAGATCTTTGTTGACAGGCTCCAGAATAGAACCCAAGACTATATTTTATATCTAGGACTTAATTTAAGAATAGTGCTCAACCAGTCCCAGTTCCCCTCTCCCTGCTTCTTGTCTGATATCTGGCTCTCTCTTG
This sequence comes from Chrysemys picta bellii, assembly GCF_011386835.1. Taxonomy (NCBI): domain Eukaryota; kingdom Metazoa; phylum Chordata; order Testudines; family Emydidae; genus Chrysemys; species Chrysemys picta. Next base: position 45,324,563 of record NC_088798.1, on the reverse strand, counting down.
TGCCTGACCACCCCAAACACTAGCTCCCAGCCCCCAGTATCTCTCTCTCTCCCCCTTCCCAACTCCTCATCTGCTCCCAGTTCCTCCTTCATCCCATTTTGATCCCAGTCCCAGTCTTCTTCCCTAACATGCTGCAATTTCCCCTCCCAAAACCCTAGTTCCAAGTCCCAGTTTCTCTCTTTCTTCTAACCCTTACAGCCTCCACTCTTGTTCCAATATACTTCTTCCCCTTCCCCAGTCCAGCTCGTGCCCCTTCTATATTGGAGTCAGGGAGCTTCCTCCTCCATTCTACCTGTGAGCCAGTAAGAGGGTCACAAAGAGTACAAGAAAGATAGTCTCCCTACTCTCAGTTCTGGTGTCCAGTCCCACACCAGTATAGAATAAAAATGAATATGACTTCACCCTTTCAGCCTGCGTTGGACTGTTATCAATCACTCCGTGAGAATGGTGCGCTCACAGTATGGTCAGCAGATAGGAACTGTCAAGGGATGGACGGTGAGCAGAATCTTTAGAGACTCACAGCTAAATTCTGTGAAAAGTCTCTACTGAGCACATGCAAAATAAGATTTTTTCAAAGATTTATAAAAACTTGGCCAAATTTGGGCAGGTTTTCATAGTTCTGACAAAAGGTACATCCCTGATCCAAAGGCCACTCCCCTTACAATTTTCAAATTCCTCCTTCAAAACATGGAGGTGCTAGAGCTGTTCTAAGAAAAAGTTGCAAGAATGTTTTCTCATGGGCAAAATAATGTATCTTATTTGCATTCTTAGAAATGGCTGAAGTAGTGTGATAAACTATTCGAAGAGGTTGAAAAAAAAATCAGCCTGAGGCAGATACCTGGTGTGGAAAATTTTGGCCTAACTAATTAAAGTTTGAAAATATGGTCTTAGAATAGGAAGTGTCAGACAACCAGCTCTGCTTGTAATAGAGTGTGGGAGAAGACCTAGCTCTGACCTAGCTCAGTGGCTAGAGTAGCTGGAGGGGCACAAAGGAGGGCTTGTAGCTGGGGCAGTGCTGCTATACATTGCACAGGTTTTCTTCTAAAATATCTGTCTGAGAACTTGGTTGCTAGCACCAGAGTGGATGAGGAATGTCCAGTGAATCAGGGTCACAAACATCTAAATAGCTGCTCCAGTGTCATTTCTGCTTCATTGCATATATTAAACACAACTCCTTCTGTTCTAGCCCACGCACTAAATTCTGGTTTCAGCATACATTTCAGTGAGTTGTTTCTAACCTGGTGTAAGTTTTACCTATAATCACTGGACATTACCTCAACCCACTATCACCTTTAAAAAATATTTTGTGTACACACACACACACACACACACTCCTCTCTCTCTAAACATATAATATGTTTTATAAAATATATATACATTGTATGTAGTCACTTTGGAGACAGGGATACTATTCAAACTACAAATCCCTTTCAGTTATTTAAAACATTCAAATTTTCTCGATTCAAGCTAAATTACCAAAATAATTTTTTTTATATATTTAGCCTATATCTCAATTAAGTCCTAGGAATAAAAGATAACAGGGACCACAGATGGTATAACAATATTCTTCTATGTCTTCACTGGTGTGCAAACCAAATTAAGAATCAAAGTAAAAAGCACACAGCAATGCAGAATGGATATTAAGTCTGTCCACAGTATGAAGAATTAAAAAACCCAGACCAAACAAGGAAAACAATCCTGAAATGTCTTGTTGCTGTTCCATGCCATAGGAGACAGAATATAGGTTAGATGTTCCTCCTTCATTGAGGCATTTAGGTCCAGATTAAGGAAAGCACTTAAGCACATTGACTTCTAGGGGACTTAGGCATGTGCTTACGTGCTGTCCCGAATAGGGATGCTTTCCAGAATCAGGGCCTTAGGGAGAAGAAGACATTAGTCTTGATATTTTCTATCAGGACTTTAGTGTCCCAAAAAGAATTAACTTATCCAAAAAGAATTAACTTTTTCCTCATGAGCAATATTAAATTTAACAGGGAGTAGAAATCTCTTGCTTACTCCAAATGCTCATTGAGGACATAACCTTTGATCTGGGCTTTTTTAATAGGCATCAGATTAGGAAATAAAACCAGGAACTTGCCGCTTTAGTAAGTGATGCAATATGCAGCCCTACTAGTCTTCAGGATTCTCTTTCTGTCAAACAGACAAAGAACCTAGTAATTCCTATTGTTGTGGATTGAGTCAAACCTTTTTTCTCCTTTATTATTCTGAAGAGAAGTTTACTCATGGTGCCTACCTCATGCGCCGTTCTCTCTTGAAGTGTTGTGTGCATGACCCGGACTCCTCATTTCCTTCTCCACCTCAGAGCCAGTATCCAGCTCTGAAGTAGAGGGGAGGAGGGTGGGTAGTGGAGCACCCACTGGGCCATCCACCTCGAAGAACCTCAGTTACTGCACAAGGTGAGTAACCATCTCTTCTTCTTCGAGAGGTGTCCCTGTGGATGCTCCACTCCACTGTAAAGCAGTGCCCTTTAGGGTGGTCGGGGCTTTGGAGTCGAAAATAAAATACTGGAAAGTACCGCTTGGCCAAGTTGAGTATCTGTTTTAGGGGCTTTCGAGATAGCGTAATGTTTGGCAAAAGTGTGTTTGGATGCCTGGGTGGCAGCCTTGCAAAGTCTACCAATTGGACATTGTTTAGAAACACCGTGGACATCGACATGGACCTCGTGGAATGCGCCCTAATGGTTGCTGGAGGCTGAGTGCCTTTTAGCTGATAGCATAGTCAAATGCATCCAGATATCCATTTAGAGAGCCTCTGTGTAGATATGAGTGCTCCCTTGGACCATTCCACTATGGATACGAGAGTTTAGGACTAGCCTGAAATGGTTTCGTTCTGTCCAGATAAAAGGCCAAAGCCCTTCTAACATCCAGGGTATGCATGGTCACTGCAAACGAATTCACATGTGGCTTGGGGAAGAAAGTTGGGAGCTGCAGAGGTTCATTAATGTGGAAGGACGAGTGCACCTTGGGTAAGAATTTGGGATGGGTGCATGTAGTAGGTCTTAGCCGGGGCTCGACCCTTCCGGGCAGGAGGGGAGCCACACCGACTCACTACTGTGGGAACAAGCAGTCAGTTAGTCCCGAAGCTCCGGCTCTTTGGTGCAGGGCCGGAGCAACCACAGTTAAAGCTCAGGCCCTTGACTGCAGGGGCGGAGCAAACAGTTCAGAGCCCAGGCCCTGGATCAGGGCGGGGCAAACACAGTTAAGCTCAGGCCCTTGTTTGCAGGGGGCTGTGCGAGCAAACAGTTCAGAGCCCAGGCCCTGGATCAGGGCGGGGCAAACACAGTTAAGCTCAGGCCCTTGTTTGCAGGGGCTGAGCGAGCAAACAGTTCAGAGCCCAGGTAAGGCACGCCTAGGCTTTCTGTAGCTGAGCGTTGGGTGAGGGGGAAACCTGCCACCCGTGAGCGGGGGTGGCAGGGGGGAACGCAGGCCCACCCACTCCACTGCGTTCCAGCCCGGGGCCCTAGCAGCGGTTACTGCCGCTACTGGTCAGTGGGGTATCCAGACCGCAACACACTGACATAGGCTCACACTCGGTTGCAGCCGGACCGGGGTCGGCTACCCCCGGGCTACTTCCACGATCCCCCTCAAAGCCTACCTCGTTCGTCGCGCCGGGCTCGGGCCAGTCCATCTGCATGGACTCCTCTCTGCCAGGGCTCGGTGGCAGGTCCGGTAGCTCTGCCGGGAAGTCAGGCCAACGGTCCTCAGGCGGCTCCTCTGGGTAGCAGCAGGGGCGGAGAGGTTTGGGTACAGTGTCACCCTCAGGGTTGGTGGGGTGGGGTTCCCAGGGATTCTCCCAGTGACGGGAGCGGACGGGTTCCGGTGGCTCCTCCTCGTAGCGTGCTCGGGCCAGCTAGGGTCCAGGCCTCGGTCTTCGGCGGTCTCCTGGCCGGGAGCTCCCGGCCACACGTCTGCTCCCTGCGGTGGCTGGCCGCCGACTGAGCTCTGGCGGCCGGCCTTTATACTTCCTGTCCCGCCCCTTGACTTCCGGGGGGCGGGGACAGGCGGTGGTGGTCCCACCCACTCTGGTGCCTGCACGTGGGCTCCCTCTTCTGGGCAGGAGGGGAGCCACACCGACTCACTACAGTGCATAACATAACTTCATCCTTAAAAAAGATAGTATAAGGGGGAGCAGCCATAAGCGCCCCTATCTCCCCCACATGTCTCATGGATGTGATGGCTGGCCTGTTATCGGTCATCACTTGTATGTGTTGGTTTTGTATGAATGGTAGGAAGTGGAGGCAGGCAGCGCGAAGTTCCAGAGATTTATGTGTAACCTGATCTCTGTTGTGGACCATAGTTCATGAGGTGGGCAATATCATGTTGCCTCTATATAAATCCATGGTATGCCAACATTTTGAATACTGTATGCAGATGTGGTCGCCCCATCTCAAAAAAGATATATTGGAATTGGAAAAGGTTCAGAAAAGGGCAACAAAAATTATTAGAAGCGTGGCGTGGCTTCCGAATGAGGAGAGATTAATAAGACTGGGACTTTTCAGCTTGGAAAAGAGATGGCTAAGGGGAGATATGATTGAGGTCTATAAAATCATGACTGATATAGAGAAAATAGATAAAGAAGTGTTGTTTACTACTTCTCATAACACAAGAACTAGGTATCACCAAATGAAATTAATAGTCAGCAGATTTAAAACAAATAAAAGGAAGTATTTCTTCATACAATGCACAGTCAACCTGTGGAACTCTTTGCCAGGGGATGTTGTGAAGGCCAAGACCATAACAGGGTTCAAAGAAGAACTAGATAAATTCATGGAGGATAGGTCCATCAATGGCTATTAGCCAGGATGGGCTGGGATGATGTCCCTAGCCTCTGTTTGCCAGAAGCTGGGAATGAGTAACAGGTGATTGATCACTTGATGACTACCTGTTCTGTTCATTCCCTCTGGGGCACCTGGCATTGGCCACTGTCAGAAGACAGGATACTGGGCTAGATGGACCTTTGGTCTGACCCAGTATGGCCGTTCTTATGTTCTTATGTTGCATGTGTGCTCCCCATCCCACGAGGGAGACATCTGTCATGAGCAATTGTGATGGGGGTTCCTGTGTGAATGGTCTCCCCGAGCATCGGTTGTGTGGGTGAATCCACTAGGTTAATGATTCTTTGAGCTTGTGGGGCATTGTTAAGTGGATGTTCATGTTGTGCTTTTTTGGTTTGTACACTATTGATAGCCGTCCCTACAGGCATCGCATGTGCAAACATGCATGTTTGACCACAAATATTCATGCTGCCATGTGGCCCAAAAGTGGTAAGCATTCATGGTCTGTGGTTTGTGTGCTGCTGCACACTATGGCTACGATTGTTCGTATGGAGTCGAATCTGTCCTGCGGAAGTGATGCCCTCACTGTCGTAGAGTTGAGATAGGGGCCAATGAATACCAACCAGGTTCTATCATTGATTTCTTTGTGTTTACTTGGAGGCCGAAGCTGTGGAAACAGTTTATTGCCATTTGCCATTGCGTGGAGTGAATGGCTTCCAATCGAGTCTGTGCCTAGAGGAGGCAATTGTCCAGGTAAGAGAATATAATTACTCCTTCCTTCCTCAGATGAGCCATTAGAATAATAGAATAATAGAATATCAGGGTTGGAAGGGACCTCAGGAGGTCATCTAGTCCAACCCCCCTGCTCAAAGCAGGACCTAATCCCCAACTAAATCATCCCAGCCAGGGCTTTGTCATGCCTGACCTTAAAAAAACCTCTAAGGACAGAGATTCCAACACCTCACTAGGTAACCCATTCCAGTGTTTCACCACCCTACAAATGTCCTTCCTAATATCCAACCTAAACCTAAACTTCCCCCACTGTAACTTGAGACCATTACTCTTTGTTCTATCCTCTGGTATCACTGAGAACAGTCTAGATCCATCCTCTTTGGAACCCCCTTTCAGGTAGTTGAAAGCAGCTATCAAATCCCCCCTCATTCTTCTCTTCTGCAGACTAAATAATCCCAGTTCCCTCAGCCTTCTCCTCATAAGTCATGTGCTTCAGCCCCCTAATCATTTTTGTTGCCTTCCGCTGGACTCTTTCCAATTTTTCCACATCCTTCTTGTAGTGTGGGGCCCAAAACTGGACACAGTACTCCAGATGAGGCCTCACCAATGCCAAATAGAGGGGAATGATCACGTCCCTCGATCTGCTGGCAATGCTCCTACTTATACAGCCCAAAATGCTGTTAGCCTTCTTGGCAACAAGGGCACACTGTTGACTCATATCCAGCTTCTCGTCCACCATAACCCCTAGGTCCTTTTCTGCAGAACTGCTGCCTAGCCACTCGGTCCCTAGTCTGTAGCAGTGCATGGGATTCTTCCTTCCTAAGTGCAGGACTCTGCACTTTTCCTTGTTGAACGTCATCAGATTTCTTTTGGCCCAATCCTCTAATTTGTCTAGGTCCCTCTGTATCCTTTCCCTACCCTCCAGCGTATCTACCACTCCTTCCAGTTTAGTGTCATCTGCAAACTTGATGAGGGTGCTAACCACGCCATCCTCCAGATCATTAATGAAGATATTGAACAAAACCGGCCCCAGGACTGACCCTTGGGGACCTCCGCTTGATACCGGCTGCCAACTAGACATGGAGCCATTGATCACTACCCGTTGAGCCTGACCATCTAGCCAGCTTTCTATCCACCCTATAGTCCGTTCATCCAGCCCATACTTCTTTAACTTGCTGGCAAGAATACTGTGGGAGACTGTCAAAAGCTTTGCTAAAGTCAAGGAATAACATGGCCACTGCTTTCCCCTCATCCACAGAGCCAGTTATCTCATCATAGAAGGCAATTAGGTTAGTCAGGTATGACTTGCCCTTGGTGACTCCATGCTGATTGTTCCTTATCACTTTCCTCTCCTTGAAGTGGTTCAGAATTGATTCCTTGAGAACCTGCTCCATGATTTTTCCAGGGACTGAGGTGAGGCTGACTGGCCTGTAGATCCCCAGATCCTCCTTCTTCCCTTTTTTATAGATGGGCACTCCATTAGCCTTTTTCCAGTCATCCGGGACCTCGCCTGATTGCCATGAGCTTTCAAAGATAATGGCCAATGGCTCTGAAATCATATCTGCCAACTCCTTTAGCACCCTCGGATGCAGGGCATCTGGCCCCATGGATTTGTGCTCGTCCAGCTTTTCTAAATAGTCCTGAATCTCTTCTTTCTCCACAGAGGGCTGGTCACCTCCACCCCATACTGTGCTGCCGAGTGCAGTAGTCTGGGTGCTGACCTTGTTCGTGAGGACAGAGGCGAAAAAAGCATTGAGTACATTAGCTTTTTCCACATCCTCTGTCACTAGGTTGCCTCCTCCATTCAGTAAGGGGCCAACACTTTCCCTGACCTTCTTCTTGCCACTGCAAAGATCTTGCCACCATTGCAAGGATCTTGGAACAGATAGTGGTGCTGTTGAGAGGCCAAAAGGTAGCACCTTGTATTGGTAGTGGTCTGTGCCTAACATAAATCTGAGAAACCGTGAGGGGGGTGTATCATCACATGAAAAAAGGCATCTTGAAGGTCGAGTGCTGAAAAAAGGCATCTTGAAGGTCGAGTGCTGAAAACCAGTCCCCTTGTTCCAGCACTGTTATGATAGTTGTTAGAGTGACCATCCGAAATCTTTGCTTCCTTATGAACTTGTTTAGTCACCTGAGGTCGAGGATGGGTCGCCATCCCGCACTTTTCTTTTGCGTTAAAAAGTAGTGGGAGTAAAATCCCTTTTTCCTGTGTTGTTCGTGGACCAACTCCACTGCCCCAAATTGGAGGAGATGTTCTACCTCTCAGCACAACAGTAGTTCATGTAATGTGTCTCTGAGGGATGGGTTGGGGGAGGGTTGGTGGTGGGTATGGAAAGGAAAGGGATGATATAGCCCGAGTGGATGACTTCTAGGGCCCATTTGTCGGTGGTAATAGCTGACCACTTGATGCATAAGAGGTGTAAACAGTCTCCAAAGAGTTGGATGATAGCACCATGCATTGGAACCAGCGAAAGGTCTTCTAGGCCCTCGACCAAAGCTTTAGATTTGTTTATTGGAGGAAGGAGTCTGAGATGCCATTGCTTGTGGTTGGCAATGACGTTGTGGCCTTTGTCTTTGCCTCTGTGGTTGTTGCTGCTCGTATGGACTCTGCTCCATGAGTATGAGTTTCAGCCTCAGATCCCTGTCTCTTCCTGCCCAAGCTTTAAGTCTGCTGCAATGGGCAAACTTCTGGGGAAAATGGGATTAACCCAGACAGTGGACACATTGTGAGTGTCCATCTGACACTGGCATCACTTCTCTAAGTGAAGTGCACCTTTTGAAATCCATGAGCCCGGCATAATAGGGGCTAGTATCTAACTACGGGTTGAAAGAAATGTATTTTTTGGGGTGGGGGAAATAAAGAAAGAAATGAAACTTGGCACTAAAATACTAATGGTATAAACTGTCTAACACTAAATAACTATTTACAAATCTCACTAAAAACTACATATGAATGGGACTGTGGAGCTCTGTCTCAGGCCGGAGATGGTTGAGAAGGAACTGAGGAGTCCGGGTCGCGCACGCGACACTTCAACAGACAATGGCGCATGAGGCAAGCACTGCGTGTGCTCGACCCGTATGGGCACTGCTGTAAAACTCTCCAAGCGAAGGCGCAGGGATACACCTACACCTGGAGTGGAGCACCCACAGGGACACCTCTCGAAGAAGAACCAAGTGAAAATTGGGATTAAGACCAGGAAAGCCTCAGATGTTGTTCAGCCCATCACTTGAGAGTCTAACACTCAAGATACTGAATCTAACTTTTCTGCCACAGGGAGCACAGATTTTGTAAACTACCAACTTTAACATGTAACAAATCTTTTTGGAGCCCCCTTTTTCACCTGCTACAATTCCTAAAGAACAGAATAGCTCTGGCATGATACTATAGTCTAAGAGTTTGTGGTTTGAAGATATCAGACCACTCAGATATAAATTTATTTATTTATTTTTGCAAATTTCTTACTGGTAAGAAAAGATCTTTTTGATCCTTCGGGAATGAATTTTTACAGGAAATCTAAGGAATTCTCCTCTCCAAAGCTAGATCTTCATATGTTGATTTCATTGCTGCTAGGCTCTGCCCTCAGAGCCCTCCTAATAAAATGTCTTTAACTTTATTATAAATCTTACGAGTGTATGCAGAGAGATTTGTTTTCCTAAGGAAAATTCTGTAAGGATATGCTGGAATGAAATATTCTGATCTTCATACCAGTCAATTGTTTACAGAATGTCAAAATATTCCTGTAATTTAAAAGCAGCAAGTTATCTTTTCTATCCTTTGGCATATAAACAGATTTATGTTTTAATGATTAAACCAGTTGTTTCTTCAAACTACTGAAATTCACTAAGACTAAAGGTAGATGTAATACTTGGTAATTATAATAATTAGAAAAGAACAATCTGTATAGAAAAGAACAATAGTATCTGGGAACCAAATTAAGCTTACCTATGCAGTCAAGTTTGGGTGACCATTCCCCATTTGTACAAGTTGCTTGCTTAAAGTTTCTGGCGTCTGATATACATTGGTAAATGATACGTTCATTCTGCTTATAGATCTTTTTCTTGGTGTCAGTTTGTAAAATAGCTATATTATCAGAATTCTCTGGAAATTTACATGGAGCAAATTGATCTAAATAAAATATAACGCAAAAATTAAAATATGCTATAACTCAAAGGATGTCTCAAGTAAATATCCATTTAAAGGCAGGCATTCAACTTGCAAATACATGCCCATGTGAAAATATTTTATCTACCTTTGTTATAAGTAATCTCTAAAGTTAATAGAACAGAAAGAGATCAAAGAAATTTTTTTTTTCCAAAATGTTTTCAGTTTGTGTAATAGTAACAATAAGAGGGAAATATTTTCTGGAAGATGTATGATTTTTAAGGTGAACGCATCCCTTTCATTGTGTGAAATAACAGCAACACTAGAATTTCATTTCTTTTTTTTCTATTTTTTTTTAAACACCACAACTGCGTAGAGAGATGTGCACAAATGAAAGACCTCATATTTTTAGAACTATAAGTACCAGAGGTTTTATCCATATAAACAAATTATTTCAGACAAACAATCAGTATCCCAGGAAGATGCATCTGAGATTGAAAGTTGATGTGCTGAACCAAGTCTTGCGGCTTGATCAGGGGTTTCTGACAGTTATAATGAAAGCTTGTCTAATAACTGTGTAAGCTAAGCAAACTCTGTTTGTTAGGTCAGATGAAGTCCTCCACATAATTGTAAATAAAGCATTATTGTTTTAAATCATTGCAAATAATGGATAAATATACAATTTATTATGTTGAAAGGGAGGCAAGGATAGAGCACAGATTAACTCTTATTCAGTAACACAAACCTTCAATTGTACATATATGAGGGCAGATCCTCTGTTAGTATAAAGGGTCTAATACAGTTTACAGCAGCTGAGGGTCTGACCCATGGTGCATATCTTGACCTCAACTAAAATTTTTGTAACTAAGAAAAGTATATTTTAGGTTTAAAAAAATAAAATATTAAGTTATCCAGCGTTCACAATGTGTATACTATGTTATATTAGCCTGTGCAACTAAATGGGAGAATTAGAGGAAGGAGCCAAAAACATAGTTCAGATATGAAAAGAGCTGATCTAGACCTACCAGAGGTCAGATGATTAATATCTCACACCCTGGCATTAGAGGTTGTTAGAAAATTCCATAAAGATTTAAAAAAGCCAAATAGCACCTAAAGAGGTAAAGTACTTAGCACAGTGTGCACCAAACTCTGTTACATCTTAAAGCTTCCAAAGATGCTGAGTTCCTTCGTTAGAAAGATACACTGAAGGGAGGTGGGGGTCAAGCAAACCCCGTTGAAAGCCACTGATGCTTTTACGCACATGCTTAACTTTGCTCACATTGAGAATACCCCATTGACTACAATGGGACACCTTGTATAAAGTTAAGCACAGTCATAAGTCTTTTCAGGATCTGGACCTTAGCAATTTCTAACTAAAAATCATAAAATCAAAACCCCCAGCAGCAAACCAATGCATCAACTATGGTATGCAAAGAATGGTTCGAAATGTCTATATAAGCTGTATCTGCCTAAATATTGATGAATAATCTCCATAAAACCTTAAATGAAATTGTGTTTAATTCTTAAAGTATTATCTAAAAGGTTTACTAGCACATGAAGGTGGAGATGTTCCCTTGACTTAAGGGGGGCCTGATATGGAAGGTGTGCACGGATCGGTGCTTGGTGCCAGAAGATTTGCCAGTCTACGTGATTTCTTATCCTGTTTGTGAGCACTGGAATGCACCGCTTCTCCACAGATGGAATTCATGGAAAGCGCTTCGTCCTTCGTAGGCCTGGAGGAAGACTTACTGCCATGCTTATGCTCCTGCTTCCTTGACTCCTGACTAGGCCCCGGCACGGGGTCCGTAGTACTAGTATAGCCAGATCCGGACTTGATCTCTGTGGTCGGAGGCACCCTCCTGAGTTTCTCAGGCCGATGTAGGGAGGGCATCCCACAGAAAAAGGAGCAGTTGTTGTTGTGGAAGGGTGTGGGGTGAGGCTATGGAGAGGAAAGGTCATCCTCCAGTTTTGGAAGTTGCTGTATCTTGCCTGACATGCTGCCATCTGACTGATCCCAGTGCATTTTACCAAATCAGCAGCCTACTATATATGGTGGTTGGAGACATCTACATTTGCTTATACACTCCCCAGTTTCATCCATAGCTTTTGTCACATCCCTTATTTTAAAGACAAGAAAAATAAGTTATTTTACAAAATAAATGGCCTTGAATACAGACCCAATCCATTTTGTAAATGACAAAATAATACAAATGTACCTGTCAGTTCTATGTACTGTCAAAGGAAAGGGCCAAACGCCTGACCAAGTACCCACAATTGACATTTAAAAAAAATACTAGGATAGCAAGTGCATTCTCCGTCTGATATGTTTAGTATACTGAGTTAGATTTTGACATTTGTTAAGCAAGATAAGACATAAATGCAACTTACTGCTACAACCTGGAGGAGGCAACCAGCCATTCTTTGTGCATTCAGCTGTATCTTGTTCATTATTAATGTGAAATCCATGATTACACGTAATTATAAGGACATCACCATCCCTATACATGTTCCTTTGAGGTCTGAATCTACCATTAACCACTCCTGGAGGATCACATACAATTTCTAATGAGAATGAAACAAATACATTTTACAAATGAAAATAGGCCAGTGGGCTGTACAATCCATCAGCAATTATTGTGATTTATCTCTGAATAAAATGTATGGAAATTGTATAGGAGGGAAGATACTATGTTCCCTACTTTTACTGTAATGCTAATTATGAAGTTGCCAAATAGAATGTGGACATACTGATTTTTAATTGAGCAATACACACACCACAGCTCTTCAAAAATGTTCATTCAAAACTGTTGCTTTTAAATGAGAAATGGTCTTTTTTCTAAACCAAATACTTTCACCAAAAAAATGTGGTTGTTTGGTTTTGGTTTTTTGGTTTGAATTTTTCCAGTTTCTCATAAAAATTGGATATTTTAAATTTTGTTTTTTTCTCCTTTCTACTCCCGTTTTCCCCTTTTTACTAAATACAATAGATTGAATGGTGTCAAGGGCTTTTTCCTCCACTTTTTCTTTTTATTCATCTTTGTATATTTACAGAGTAGAAAAATCAAAGTTGGAGAAGTTTTCAAAATTTCCAGAATGGAAAAAGGAAAAAGTGAGATGAAACCCTGGACATTATTCATTTATTTGCAGTAAGATGCAAAAATGAAAAAAAACGGGGAGAATTGATGGGAAAAAATAACATTAAAAATACTGAAGTTAAAATGTATATATTTTGTGGGGAAAAAATTAAAATGAAATTTGATCTGTTTCAAACCCTGCAAAATGGTAAAACCATCAGATGTCAACACTTTTCACAAAATTGTTTCTCCATTTTTCATCCAGCTCTGGTAAATATGCTGTCTCAGGGCTGGTAGCTTAGAAATTTAAAGGACATTGTGTTATCCTGTAGTTACAAACTGTTACACCCAGCAGTTGACTATACCATCAGAGGCAGATTACCCTTTTGTGGGGCCCTGGGCCAGAGCAAGTGGGCCCCACCCCTTCCACCTGCAGTCACCCCCATCCAACCAGGTGCTCCTGCCGGGGAGCAAGGTCAGGGTGCAAGGGCTTGCCCAGCTCTGCCCACCCAGTGCTCCTGCGAAGGAGCGGGGGTGGGGCACGGGGGCTTCCCCCACCCCCCAGGCAGGAGCGCTGGGCGGGCGGAGTGGGACAGGGCACAGAGGCATCCATTTTTCCAGGGCCCCTCAGTTGGCCAGGGCCCCTGGGTATGGGCCCTGTTGGCCCAGTGGCTAATCCACCACTGCATACCATCTGTACACTGCTCCCACTCCCAGCACTTTCATACCCAATAGCGACAAACCAGGCTCCAGGCACAAACTCAGTTTTCCCATTATAGACCCCAGTTCTGTTATCAAAAGAGGGATAAGCTGCTCCAAACACTGTGTTTCTAAGGCTAGGTCTACACTACCCGCCTGAATTGGCGGGTAGAAATCGACCTCTCGGGGATCGATTTATCGCGTCCCATCGGGACGCGACAATCGATCCCCGAATCAACGCTCTTACTCCACCAGCGGAGGTGGGAGTAAGCACCGTCGACAGGAAGCCGCAGAAGTCGATTTTGCCGCCGTCCTCACAGCGGGGTAAGTCGGCTGCGATACGTCGAATTCAGCTACGCTATTCACGTAGCTGAATTTGCGTATCTTAAATCGACTCCCCCCTGTAGTGTAGATGTACCCTTAGAAGGCCTCTGAGTACTGCCATTAAATACTCTGTGAATAGATTCAGTAACATCTGAAATAGCCTTAGATATGCTTAGTTACTAACAGTAACTCATTTACATTTTTACAATTGTTGTATGACAAATAAATGCAACTTGGTTATTAAATTAACTCGAGGGGCCAGAGTGGAGCAGGGAGAATCTGCCTCATGGTATCTATTAGCTCCTGAAAAGTAATTAGCTTAACACAAGTCCAGCCTGGAAGGCTTTCCCCACTGCACTGTAGTGATGAGAGCAAAGAAGCAGCTCTTTCACGTTCACTTATTCCTATCATTGCAGAGTGCCCTCTACTGAAAGCAGGATATTTGAGATACCCATTAGAGCCCGTCTCCACCTACCTTTGCATTCCGGATAGACAACTGAATTTCCATTGCACTGCACCATAAAAGTAGATTGAGATAAATTAGTTGCAAGTGCGTATCCTGGTTTGCAGCGAAGCTCAAGAAAATCACCACGTTTTAGGTACACCCATTGCAATATGTTCTCTTTTGTTCTCCCATTCAGCTCTACCACGTGGTTTTCCATTTCTTCCACTGAGATAGCACATGGCTCTAAAACAAGAAAAAGGTGCGGTTGTCTTGGTAACCCCCCAAGTAAGCACATTGAAGTAATGTGTTTACACAAGTGATGAGTCTCATTCAGTGAATCTCTACATAAACCTCAAAGCCTAAGAAAGCAGTATTTTTTTTTTACCTAAACAAAGTGGTGCTTTTGTCCAATTCCCATTGTCACAAAAAGATCTGTTCTGTCCTTCCATTGCATACAATTTTTGGCATTTGAATTCTACAAAGGAGCCAGATGTGTATCCTTTTTCCAAGAAAGTAGTTATGTCTCCATTCTCAATAGTAGGTGGACGGCTACAGTTTTTTCCTATTTCTAAAGGGAAAAAATGACAATTATAATAATCTTATGCAAAAATGGTTATGATGTAATTTTTTGGCTTTGGTACTGCATGTGGAAAATGGCTCCCTGTCCCATGTTAGGGAAACCACTTGTAAAAACCTCATGTGGCTGAGGTAGGCACAATGACCAAAATACTACGGGTCCCATCCTCAGCTGGTGTAGATTAGTGTTACTTCACCTGAACACAATGGGTCTATGTCAGTTTACACCAGCTGAGGACAAGGCTCTGAATTTCTTGGGTTTTATTCACTTAATTCAGACACTAATTTTTACATGCAACGTATTGAATTGTATATCTTGTATTTCATATGTACCTTTCTCTTTCACACTCTTGATTATACATATTTGTATTACGTACAAAACACCATCAAAATCTATGTTAAAAGATTATTAAGATTGCAAAGTGAAGCATCCAAAATATGCATATGCATTACGTTGGAGTTTTTAATCGCATGATCACATGCAATTTTTCCCACAAGACACCTGCCTCATTCAGTGCACAGGCTGGATGGTGCTCACTGAATGAGATGACTATTCAATATTTCTTTTCATCCTCATCTTTCTATGTGCAGCCCATTGCCTTATTGGCCGCATTACTCACTAATGCCAAAGGCAGGAGGAAGGCACTATGCAGGCCATCCCAAACAAGTGCCACTAAATGTGAAGCTGCACAGTGTTTTCAGTTATTAGAAGCAATCCCAGGGAGATGGGTAAGTGGGCAAATGGCAGGGGATGCTGTCAAAAGCACATGCTTATCCAATGGCTCTGCAGTTTAGCACACGGACATCAAAACCAGTATATATTTTCTATATATACACAACAAAACTAAGTTAAAAGACTGTTAGGGCTACAAAGTGAAGCATCCCAAAAGTCAGGAAATTTCAAAGTTAAGGCTACCTATACAACCTTAACTTTGCCCCCTGTGTGTATACATTATGACTGGCCTTTAACTGCATAATCATACTGTATTTTTTCTAGAGCAACCCTGCCTCATTCAGAGTGAAAGTTGAACAATGATTGAGGCAGCTGTTTAATACTCATTTTTGCCCAGTGTTCAATGTGAGCTCTGTTTCATTCACTACACATTCTGCAGTGGTCTGGAGCACCCCTACTCATGCAGTAAAAAAAACTTCTCATTCAGCATCTAGTCTGCTCACTGAAGGAGAAATTCATCCCTGCACAGAGGAGCAGCACAAGGCCTATGCACCATTTATGCCCTACCTTGTGCTGGCCCATTGAACAGCAATGAATTCACCCTGAATGAGGCAGGAGCCCTGTGGAAAATACAGTATATCATCATGTAAGTGATGCCTATAGAGGGAGATACAGCCCTCATGAGTGATTATCTCTAATGGAAGGGGCAGGTGTCACAGTCCAGAACACTACATGCACTTACTTGACTCTACACAAGAAATCAAATAAAACTGAAAAAATGAATTATCAAAATACAGTACAGATTTACCAGAGATGCATGAAGGCAAATCCATGTGCCCATTAACACACTTCCTGACTGAAGGGGTTGTGAGGGTATATCCTTCACTGCACATAAATTCCAGTGTGTGGTCACTCTGAATCAACTGTGCATGTCTTCGGCCATTGGACAGAAGCAGATTTTTGATCTCCAGTTGCTGTTTTGTGAGGCTACATGGTGCTAAAAAAAAAACAGAAAAACAATGAAAATGATAGAGCCTGATTCTTCAGTGTCCTGCATCTTGTGCAGCCATTTACCTGCTCTGTAGTTAGTGACCGCAAAACATGGCCATTCTGCTTTGTACTCTCTCTCTCTCTCTGCAGGGTGTAAAGGGCTTTGTAAGATGCAAGACAGTGGAGAATCAGACCCATTATTTTCATCAAGATATAGATTAAAATGTATTTCTAACGACAACTATAAAATTCACATTGCTGACAAGGAAAAAAGAGGTATTTCTAAATGTTAATATATATATATACACACACACACACACACACACACACACACACATATAATGCAGTGCTGCCAACTCTCATGATAGATCTGTAGTGATATTTGGGGCATTTTTAAATCCCCAGTTCCAGGAGTCAAGTGAATACAGAGGAATCTCATCTTTTGTTTAATAAAGTAAGTTTCTAGTCATCTCAATTATTTAGAAAAGCTCGAAAACATGATCCTAGTGTACCTTAAGGCTCAAAAAGCAGAAGGTAAATAAAAACACCCCAATGTGTTGTAGTATTTTTTTAAATGAATTTCACTATTTTTAAACCAGTCTCATAAATTGTGGAATCTTGGGGTTAGCTATACTGAATAGATTGCATGAAAATAGGATTTTACCAGAAAGTATTATCTCAACCATAACTAACACATGGGTCACTAGTTTGATGCTATATTCAGTGATAGGGAACATTCACGAATAAATATATTTATCCACATATACAAAAGAAAATTGCAAAATACCATGTATATCTGGGAATGTACCTTTGTCCAAATCTAGTAGCCCAAAATCCCATATAAAATTAATTATTCACTCAATAAGACAGAAAGCATCATCTTAATTTATTACAAATGTCAAGGAAATAAGCCTTAAAATAGAGTAATCCCTAAAGAGGATAAACTGATGATGTATGTTTATTGGCCAAAGTCTATTCTTTCTGAAAATGGGAAGCTAGGGCCTGCTCCTGCAAACTGGACGCATGCACGAGATCCCACTGAGACCAATGAGACTACTTACATTTGAAGCACTTTTGTGAATAAGAATTGCAGAAGTGCATCTAGGGCCTGCTCTTGTTGCTGATGAAGTCACTGGGAACAAGATTGGTATAGACTTTGTAAGCAAGCCCATTTGTTCCTCCATACTGTAGCTGATATTTCTTGATGGAAAGGCCTCAGCCCTCCCCTTCCTACACTACTAAAAGGTGCATCAATCATTTGAAATGAAAAGAGGCACTAAAAAGTTGTCAAATAGAAACAGAAATTCTAAAATCCTACATCATGCACACAATTTACATGCAGACTTAGACATGAAAAGGGCAGGGTAAAAGGAACAGTAATAAATCAATAAAATTAATTCCTGCTATACTTACCTGCTATACTTACCAGCTCCAAAGAAAGTTTAGGGTTCAGTAATTTCCCCTCACAGATGATAACATCACAAACACCTAATATAGGTGTTTTAGGTGTTAATAGTGTCAAGAGATGGCAACAGTTATAGGAGAAGACACACACATCACTGAATTTAGGTCTTTGCAACTAAACAAGCATTTCATCTCATCAACTAAATTCAAAGGGTTGTCAAAATCAGCAGTAGGCTGAGCTCTAAAATCCCCAGTGCTGCATTAAGAATAAATGATTTCTCATTAGAATGACTCTTACATTTTCAAACCTCACTTCAGTATAAGTGAACACAAACATCGGCTCGTGCCAGAGTACATGTGTTAAATCAAATCACTCATCTGCACACAGTTTCTACATAATCAGGAGACAATCAAAGCCATATTAGGCCATGTACTGCATTTGGGTGGTCAAATGCACGTGACAAAATAGCTTACATGGGTCTCTAAGCACTATGGGCAGATTTATGCAATAACCCATATAAACATCCGTCTGGTTTATAAAGGACTTTGTCTAAGTCAAGTAACTAGGACTGCAGTTATCCGAGGTCCTAATAAGCAGTATAATCTTATGGTATCCCCTAAAAAGATGAGAAGCCCCTGTACAATACCAACTAGTTCTAGGATACTTTGCTTTTAATAAGACTCCCTCTTATATAGTGTAAGTAAAAATATCACATACCCTGTGATATCACAAACCCCACATACCAATTATCCTGCTAGTTTAGTAGTGTATCAGCTAATTTGTTTAGTAAACTACATTAAAAGAAAATCAACCCACAGCCTGTCTCTAATAACAAAAACTAATATAGAATTAATGGACTTTCTTAGAGAATTTTGGAATTTAATCGCTTCCATGCCTATTACAATATTTGGTTGGACCTTTGCAGGTATGTTGAATATCTCACTTCTTTACACACCATAGCTATAGTATGTATATAGTACTCATCCCCAGGTTTATCTAGGCATATCCAGTTAGCACATCCCCCTCACTCAATGACTTTTTCCCTGCTTTCAGGGGAGGACTTTTAGCGGTGAAGCAGGCTATGATAAATGGAGAGATGCACCCCTCTGGAGCCCTCTCCAAGGTACAGCCTTAGGGGGCACATCAACTCCTATGAGATCACTGAAATGAGGATCCTGATAAATATTATTTGCCAATTTCTCCTAATGCTGCAGCTCTCTTCTCTTTCTTATGATAATACAATGGTGTTTCATCTCTGTATTCTTTGTTATGGATATTTTTATACCATGCCTCCAGTATTCAGGTCCTGTGTCATTGCTCGCATTTGGGGTTATTAACAACAAAAATTGTGAAATTTGATAAATGGAGAAAATTCTCTCTCTTCTGTAATTAAACAGACATAATATAAATTGTAATATAAATTTAGACGTTCTGTTGTCTTATTATAAAAGAGACCCACCTAATTCAAATTTCATATTTGAAACTATTTGGTGATCTGCAGAGATCTCATTAATAGAAACTCCTAGGGACCAGATATGGCTTGAGCCATAAACCAGATAGTTGGATCCAAGGATCAAATGTGGTCCATCGGAAACATGAATCTGCTCTGAATTCTGATACCACTTCCCCTCTCCCCCATAGTTGAGGAGTGCTTGAATTCATGGGTTTGATTTGGGTCCATCTCTACTAAAGAACCAACCTGTGGGAAAGAGCAAAGAAGCAGTTCCCCTTACCCAAACACTGTGGTGCAGGTGTCCAGGTTTTCCCAGTGCATGTGATCCATTCAGTTTCCATCAGGCTGTATCCAGGATTGCACTTGTACTGCACTTTGTCACCTTCTCTATACTCCGATTTGTCATCACTAACAATCGCCCCAAAATCTATGGCAGGTGGCTCTTCACATGCTGGAGCTGCAATAGATGCACAAACATTATTGGTGTTGGTTGATGCAGGGCAATGTTCTAAGATCATTTGGCTTACTAATGAACACCTTACTGGTGGCTTTTCACAATTCATTCATTTTACTAATTTATAATTCATCTATCAACATGGTGCCTGGGAACATTACTGCACAAACACACACAACTCTCAGTCACTGCAATAACCTGACAGTAAAGGGAGAAAAGACAAGGACAGAGATGCTTTACATTAGACTAAGGTTTGGCTGCACTGATGAGCCTTGCACCATGCACTGAAGATCAGCAACACAGAACTGACTCATCATAACAGGGAGCGAGCCCCACAGTTGTGTACCCTCCACATGCAAGAATATCCTGCCTCCAGTCCCCAAGAGTGCACTTCAAGGGACTGTCTGCAGCTGTGCCTTGGCTGATCTGAACTGTCACAATGTGTCACACCATGTACAGTTTTATAAACTAAAACCAACATCTGGAACTGCTCATTATACAGCAAAAATATATATAGCATAAAGAGGAGGTCTAGAGACAGGCAACTATGAGGAGGAGCATGGAAAGAGCCAGAAAACTGAGACAATGAAGAATTTATTAATATGCTGCATGGTCCTGCTCCAAAGAACATCTTTGTTCAGATCCACAAAAGTATTCTCTGAAATGGGTAAAAGCCCCTTTGCAATTCTTCCACAAATATCCTTGTAATTTAGGAGAAAAAAATGGATTGTGGATTACAAATATAACCAGTGGAGTTAATGTCGGGTTACAGTCGAAAGTAGATGAGCAGGAGATGAATTGGGCCTCATATGTATAACAGGGCTGGGGTGGAAAGCAGCATACAACAATAAATATGGAGGTCTCACTGCATTATATAATGTGGGCTCCAATATTGACTCCTCTTTTATCCCACTTGATGGTCTGGTCCTTGTTTACCAACTAAATTGATACATGCTGTCCTTTCTTCTGTAGGGTGGATTACACAATGCCTTGAAGATGGATGGGCTCCTTTACCAAAGTGTTTCCATGAGTAATTTAATGGTTAAAGAACTCTCTACCTTTGTCACATTGGTCCTTTCTTCCTGGCCATCAGATGAGCATTGTGCTCATGTATGGGGCAAAGTTTGGGATTCATATGGGGAAATTTACAAGACTGAGGGATCATAGGATTATGTCTGGATCTTTCTTTAATTGTTTCTTCTTACTTTGACGAGTCACAATCTATTGTTTGAGAAGGTGTCAGTATCATAAATAAAAGAACTTACTGCCAGTGTCTGATTGTATTTAAATCATAAAGACATACATTTTATATAAAGCACTAGAGCAGAAAGGTTTCAGAACTCTTTCTACTGATTGTTGTTGCCTTAAGTATCTTGGGTTTCTTCCTGTGGTCCCTTTTCTCCACCCTACAGAAGAAAGGAAGGTACATTCAAATAATAAAGTACTAAAGCTGAGGGGAGAACTGACCAGTGGGTATTCAGAACTTATCAAATTGATTTTTTCTTGCATGTACCTTGTAATATTATACGCTTTACACTTTTTTTTGAAGTGAGACCCTGTGGCTACCGACACCTAGAAGATGGAGCATTAACTGACTATTATGAATACTACAAAGAATGAGCCTTTCCATCATGGTTAGGTGTGTCAATTTACTACAGATGTCTTGATGGTTACATATCTAAAAGCGAGGACAGGTGGAATCTAATCAACTGTGCTAAAGAGGGCTGGGATCCAACACCAAAATGCCTTAGTAAGTAAATATATATTTTACTTAATTTCTTAAATGTTTTTGTGTACTATATATACTAATAATTACAAAAAGCAGCAGCAGCATTGGCAGGAACAAGGACTGGGGTGGGCTGCGGGGAGGCAAGGGTGTGACAACACTGCTCTATTCTGGTACCTACACCTCCCTGCCAAAATTGTCATCCAGGGGCATGAGCGTCTCTTTAAAAAGACTCCTCCTCATATCTGGCAGCAGCAGCATTAAAAGGAGCCAGGCCTGGGGACAGATCTTACGTAGGCAGGTTGAGGGATTTGGAGAGGGGTTGTTTTTTTCTCTCCTTTTCCTTCCTCCCCAGTGCTGGATCCTCAACCAGCATTTCCATCCCTGAAGCAAAGGGATGGGGTTGAGGTTGGACTTGGTATCTCTCTGAGAGTGAGAGAGCTGCAGAGAGGAGCTCAGGTCTGGTAGGTTTAGAATGATCAATTATAACCTGTGTGGGTAGAGACCTATGGGAAGGGGTATGGTAGGCTGAGAAATCTTCTGAACAGGAGTAGAGGCTCTTTAGTGCTTGGGGATATTCAGTTGTAAGGGTGGAAAAGAAAGTCTCACAGAAAGGTGAAATGACTTCCAAAGTTCACACAAGTCAGTGGCAGAGTCGGGAGTAAAACCCAGGTCTCCTGATTCCCATGCCTGTGTCCTATCCACTAGACCAGTGTTTCTCAGCCAGAGTGTTGTGACCTCCGGTCACAAAAAACCACCAGAGGAGTTGTGCGGTGTTGAAAATGTTATAATCTAAAGCAAAGGAAGTCTTGCTCCCACACTTCCCGCACACCCTCACCCTTCAAGGTCACGTATTCTCTGTCAACATCTTGAAACACACACACAAACAATGTATATAGGCTGGGTACCTGGAAGATTGCTTCTGGGATGGATACTAATTGCAGGGCTGGGGAGGCAGAAAGCCCTGTCCATAACGTTTTTTAGTCAAAGAACAGCTTTCTCAGGCTAGTTGCACAAAGCTTTTCACAAAGCTAGAGCCTTACTATGTGAAGTGGAAAGCTTTGATTTCCAGTTGGAGAAACCTGTAACCTACACCCAAGTTTTCTCGGTCTGGTACTCAGAGTGTTTCATGGAGCACCTATAAACATATTACAGTCTGGCCAGCCCTGTTCTCCGGCCCTTCAGTGAGTCTCCAGCCCTGTTTCCGCCACCATTCATCACAGCCTGATCCCAGACCTAAGCCAGTTCTTGCTCCCCTTCTGCAGCCTTGCACCTCAGCTGCAGACCCCAGCCACCTCAGTATATGTCCTAATTCTAGGTCTGAGTCCAGTCCCAAGTCAACCCTTCTCCTGGGATATGGTCATGCCAAATCTACACTAGCTCTTCCACTGTTAATCACTGAGGGCACAAATCACCTCTTTTGAGGGTGCCAAAAGTCTGCAGGAAGACTGGTCCTGCTTTCATCCATGAGACTTTACCAGGTCCACCAGCCACCAAAATGTATCTCCACACTGGAGCTGGGAGCTGCAATGAGCACACATCCTCTCTCCCTCTTCCTGGTCTGCTCCAGACTCCCCTAATTCAACGCCCCACCTCGCTGCCTCCCCACACTCTTAGCAGTTTGGAATGCAGTTCAATGCTGTAGTAGTTAAAATGATAAATGCTAAGAGATTTGCACTTACAGCTTTGTGCCATCAGTGATTAACAGTTTAACCAGTGAGCGCTTAATCATTTAGGGTGGCTTGGCTAATGGTTACACAGACAATCATAACTTTTTAGTTTCAAAACGGAAATTCTAATTGCTTATATTAGGCATGGGGCTGTACAATAACTGGCACTGTATAGATTTTTGAGCATATGAACTATTCTGTCTTTCAGCTAGAAATGGCAGAAATATCATGTGGTTTTTCTTACTTTTGCTTTTAGAAAAAGACTCATTTTTTGAGGCCTGGATGTTTGAAAAGTTTTTATTCTACATTTGAAAAACTATCTGAAAATCCCCCTTAGATTAATTATAAAGTTGCTGTCAGGAATAACTAATGCTCATGGAAATTTAGAAGAGAGGAGTGGGTCAAATTGGATTATAATTGGATTCTGTGCGAATGAAATAGTGTTGTGAGTATGCACAGTACTTTACAGAGCTCAAACAAGGACCAGGTCTCTTCTCCAAAGAGCTTACCGTCAATCACAGACCATCACAATGCACAGGATAGCAGTTCTGGTACCAGGACAGTAGGCTCAGAGACATTGGTGGTTAAAATGATGTAGAAAGTGACAATGGAAGAGGTGAATTCTAAGGAGGGGGTCTGAAGTAGAGGATCCTTTTTGCACAGAGTGGGAGTGTCTTGATAGGAGGTGCAAAGCTACAAGAAGCTCACACTTCAATCACAATATAATTGCAATCACACCTTCCTGACACTCATGACTCATGCAGGTGGGTGAGAAAGGGTTAAAAAATATTCAGGGGGGTCAGAATTTTGGTCTTCAGCCTCATTCTTTGCTCCCAGGCTCTAAGGGGCATGGTGGGCTGTGGAATCAGCATGCCTAGCTCTTGGTTAGGATCTTGGCAGGAAGGAGCAACTTGTGTTTCTCTGTAGCAAATCTTCAGACTCTGAGTCAGTCAGTGATAAGTGGGTGAATAATGACTTAGCATGAAGCCTTAGGGGCTTGGGATGAAATCCTGGTGCCATGGAAGTCAATGGCAAAACTCCTATTGACTTTTGTGGGGCCAGGTTTTCACCCTTGGGTAGCAGCTGATGAGTTGGGAATGGAATTGCTTCAAGAGCAGTCAGAGGATACTTTAAAGAAAAAAATGCCCAATTGCTAGAAAAGAGGCCCAGTTGCTAGATGATCTTAATCTTTTTGTCTTTAGGAAAGTGTTCTGTCAGGCATATGGAAGATGGTAAATTTATATGTAACTATGGGAAAACCTACCAAGAAGCTGATGAAATTTCATGTGTGTGTGCTCATGAATATAGTCCTGAAAATCTGCACACCAAAGTTATATGCACAAAGAATAACTGGCCACCTTCTCCAAGATGCACCCATAACAGTAAGCAGCATTTATGTTCTGTTGTGTTTCTGTCTAAAACTCTAGACGTTACTATCTTGGTCTGCCTAATATAAACACAAAAATACCAGTTCTAGCAGGTGACTTGTCATGACAATGTACATTTCTGACGTGAGCAACTCTGTGATCATATTGCTGTGATATTCGCCCTTCCTCACTCAGTCTGTCCCTGCTGTTTGTCACCCCCACTGGTTGTGTCATATCTAGTAGTTAGATTGTAAACTCCTTGGAACAGGTACCAGGTATTTCCTCATCTTCTGTGAAGAGCTGATTGTACTTTTGGGCGCAATAAATAACAGTAATAATGCTCATCCTGCACCTGTTTCTCCTTATCCCCACCCCACAGCCTGTCTCTGCTCCCTGTGCTCCTCACCCCACTGAAGTTCAGTCAAGCTACTCCCTCCTCCTCCTCCAGGCTGACTGGGAACCAGTAATGTGAACCATGAGAGTGCAGGAGAGAGAGTCTCCCTGCTCTCAGTTTTGGCTCCTGGCACCAAAGTGGCCCTTAAAAGTCATGAGGAGCAATTAGCAGGAAAGTCCTGCACAACACCTGCAGCCCTGGAGCATGCGTGGTGCAGACAGAATCTTGAGAGAATTTCTCTGTCAAACTCTAACAAGTCCCCACTGTGCAAACTGAGATTTTCCTGTGCTTATAACTTGGCCAGATTTGGGGAGTACAGAAAAAGTCACATCCCTGACACCAGGTGGAAACCCCAGCCAGATTTCAATTTCCTACTCCAGAGAACATGGGTGCTAGAGCTCCTTAACAGAACACTTGTAAGAATATGTCAACACACGCAAAACAAAAATATTTCTTCCTCATTTCATTGTTATAAATGGCTGAAATATCTATTTTAACGGAAACTTTCCAAACAAAATTCAAACTGAGGAAGACACTCAGCATAGCTGAGTCAATTTCAGCCACAATGATTAAAGTTTGACAAAGTTATAAGTAACTGAAAACTAGGTCTTATAATGGAAAGTGTTGGGCATCCTATTAACAGCCATCACTACTTGAGCCATCTATAATCCAGCCAAATTGGGACATTTAGCGACTAGCCCGTGTCCAGGACATATACAATCTGATGGTCTGAGTTATTTTATTTCTCACCCTCATAAGCTTTTCCTACCAGGCAGGAAGTGACAGCTTTACAAATTATTGCATAACAGCAATTGGATAATTGGTAATCAATTAATTCAAGGTAAAACTCTATTATAGATATACCATCACTGTTCTGTCTCCTGCACCTGCCAGCCCAGCTATACCTCATTCTGCTACCTTTTGAAGAGGGGAACAACACATTTCACAACACCGAGAGGTACATGCTACAAGCATCCGAACAGATAGTATAAGGCACACACTTCTCCTGTCTGATAGAATGCTATAGCAGGCTTCTTGTGGCACATCTTGAAATAGGTAACCAGCCATTTTTTGTGCATTCTGCTGTCTTTTCCCTGTTGTCCGACTCAAAGTGAAATCTACAATTACAGTCTACTCTGATTATATCCTCTTTTCTGAACACTCTTTTGAAGGCGATAGTTTCCATTATTCATTGCTGGAGGATCACACGCAATTACTAAACAGAAACAGACAAACAAGTTTAACTGGAAACAGGACTTTAGGCTGTAAATTCCCTTCAATTAACATTATTTATATCCATCTTTTTTTTTCCCTAACTCCAAGGATCGCATTATAGAAGCACTTTCTGCATAAGATTGTCAAAGGGAGATCCCTGTGGACTTGATGAAGTCTATAGCTCTTCTCCTATCTTTGCTGCTGGGAGGATCTGCTTAGGGTAATTTTATTTTATTTTTTAAGTGGGGAGAAGGTAGTTGTTGTTATAAGTGTCACTCTGATTAGGATGGAAAAGCTTTATAAAAAAAGGAGTCTCTTGCAGTGAGATCAAAAGTTGGACAGATATGATTTGTCTAATCTCTTCTGGAAGTTCATCCCACAGCTGGAACCCTTTCACCAAAAGTGCCTTATATCCCGCTCACACACACTCCTAGGCTGGTGATGGCATTGTCCCAGAAGAGTGCAACAGTCTTGCCATGTCATAAATGCAGATGTGATTTCCAATGTAGTTGGGACCTGATCTACTGGCTTTGTGATCAAGATCAGGAGACCACCCACAATATATGGGTTCTGGGGGCAGAACCCTCCCTGCTAATTCCAGGTGGAAGGTCTACCCCTTCCTCTAAACAGATAAGCTGGTTTAATTGTGAGTAGACCCTGGCAGGATTAACCCTGAGGTCAGAAATGCTGAACATAATCCTTAGTATTCAAATAAAACAAGAGTCTTACAAACAAGACTCCTTCACTGCACAACCCTGATGTATCCCCAGAGCAGGTCCCCTTTAATAATTAGGTTTCAGATGGATCCTCCTTTCCTACCACTAAACATAAATAGCCCTTATCTACTCAGAAACCCCACAGTGTCCTGGAAAGTCATCACTCCAAGACATATTTTACTATATGACATCATAGGAATGGACAAAGCAGGTCTGGTGTCAGAAATCAAAATGCCCACTCACTCTATAAGCATATGTAAGGTTCCTGTCTCCATGGTATCTATAAATCAGGCCCACATGCCACAGTGTTTTTCCATCCATATAACACTGAATCTGGGAGTGGCACAAAACACAATTTCTAAACAAACCAGAACACAATGAATATAATTACAATTCACATAGTATGGCATAAATAATAGATATATGAATACATGAGTGAATCTCATCAGCTGTTCTGATAACAGAAGTAACACATACAGATGTACTCAGCTTTTGCACTCTGAAAGCTGCTATATTTTGGGGGATGCACTCAGCTCTGTTTTAACAGGCAGTAGCTCTGACATGTGGAAATATTCTCTAGAACTACCCAAAAATGAGACTCAATAACACACCTTCTACCTTCAACGATTTTCATTCATTCTGTTGTTAATGGCTTTCTCCTGTTTACTGAATATTCGATTGTTTTGTCCTTGTAAAGTGGGGTTGGGGATGTCTCCACTATCAACTGATGTGAGCTGAAGTTGCATATTTGACATTCACTGTAACAGCACTTGACTATGTGCAGCATTGAACGTATTTAATATCACCCCACACCAGGGAAGAGTTAAGCTAAAGTGTTGTTGAATATTTGGTTCCTTTTGCATCTTACCTTGTCCCTTAGCAGAGAAAGCCCAGAGTATCTGAATGATGATACAGCTCAGCAAAGTCATTCTGAGGGCTGACCAATTAAATCCAGTACTTTCAATGGCTGATGTTGAGCTCTGCGCTTCTCTACATTCTGTCCTCAGCAACTGCTTTTGAAGACTGATCATGCTTTCTACTCCCACTCAATACCTCTCTCTATCACCTCTCTTTCAACATCAAGATACCAGAGATAACATATGTAAACTCCACTGGGAATACTGTCCAACTTGTTTTTTTTTCATTCCCGTTTTTGATTACATGGAATTTCTCCCCTCACAGTATGATGTGGAAGATGCCTTGTGTTTGTCTCAGCAGAAGTATCAACTACTCAGTGTTCAGACACATGTATCAATATCAGATAAACACAGGTTGCTTAAAATACATTTTTGGTCTTCAGAAAGCTTCATTATGCAAAATGAGCAATTAATTCTTTACCACCAGGGTTTAAATACTACAATCTGTTCACCAAAGGGTTCATGCAGAGTTTCTGTGGGTCTGAAGAGACCTGGCATTTTGAAAGGCTGGAAAGGGAGTTCATGACTTATTCAAATGTTAAATGAGGGATTTCCTGGCTTTGGGAAGATTGAGAACCACATGTACACGAAGTGTTTGGTGGAATTTTCAAAAATTCCCATTTAGAAAAATAATTGATGTAACTACCATCTTTATAAACCATTCACTACATACAATCAATAAACTGATATTCCAACATGCCTGACTATTCCATTTGGCACAAGCATTTCAAATAAATATGGCATAGTGAAAGACTTTGGTTGCTGAAGTTGCTCCAAGCTAAAAACATTTCATTTGACTTGAAATGCCCTTTTTGTTAATGTTTCCAATTTGCTGAAGTTTTTCAAAATTCTTGGATTCCATTTGCCCTTACTGAAATGTTTTTTTCCAGTTTTTCTGAACTCCCAGCCAACCAAACAAATCAGTTCTTCCCCCAGCGCCAATTCGATCGTGTCGGACTATTTCATCTGGCACATGCATTTCAAAAAAGCAATGTGAATCTCTAAAAGATTTCAGTCTGCAAGGTAAGAAACCTTGATACTCATCCCGGCAGTGCCAGATTTGGCCTTGTACAAACTCCCACTTATTTTACCTGCAAACAAGAAGAAGAGCAGCAGAGATGCACAGCAACATAAACAGGTATAGTACAAGAGGAGACAAACACATAGGTCACTCCGACCAATGCCTCTTCCACAAGGCAACAGGGGGATTTTTTGGTGTGGGCACTCACTCAGGACTAGCCCAACCATTCACTGTTGAGCAAAGAGACATCTATGTGCCAGTCTGAGCATTGTACTGTCAGGCCAAAAACCACTTACTCCAGAGCACTGAACTAAATAGCTAATGTTTTGATTAATGCATTTTCAGAGACAAGTGCAGTAAACAAGCTGAGTACTGGGGGAGTTCAGGGATATGAGTTTTGTGTGGTCCCTCCCCATCATTTGTTCTGAACCAGTGCACATAAAAGCAATATAAGAACCTGCCATTTTAGAAAGCAGAGTCTTTTTCTGAGGGGGGTAATGTATCTTGGAAATCCTTGAATGTATTTACCCCAAATTTGCACCATATGCTCTAGTCCTACACCTGAAATGTCACAGCAATTTTCAAGGCAAACTCCCTATGCCTGTTGATTTTAGAGAACTTTGAAAAATTGCCCATAAAGAGATTCAAGCTTAGATAGGAGCTGCCCTATAACCAATGTTCAGAAGCCACAGATGTTCTGTTTTACTAAACAGCCAAAAACACAAGCTGGTCGGAACTTTTTGGTGGTTACCCTCAATGTTGCAAACACCCTCGCTTCTTCTCTCATACCTTCCCTAGGATCTCCTGGATCCCAAAATATATTTCCTGTCTCTCTTGCTTTATGACAGACCCCCATCTCTTGCACATACATCAGTTTTTGATTAACAATTTGCTGGGTCCCTCTCTCTCTGAAGGTGGCAGGGTTTTCAGGATACACTTGTATGGGCCCCGGCGCTTTCCCCTCTTCAAAAGGTAGCAGAATGAGGTATAGCTGGGCTGGCAGGTGCAGGAGACAGAACAGTGATGGTATATCTATAATAGAGTTTTACCTTGAATTAATTGATTACCAATTATCTAAAGTTAGTAAAAGTCTGTAAAAGCTAGTCTGAACTCTCCTCAAACATTTGTCCCAGAATACTAACATGATTTGACGTAGGCATCAGTCTAGGCATCAATACCTCTGGTTAAAGACAAACATTTGGGAAGTGTCCAAACCACCCTTTACACTCGCATTAAGTCCTGGAGTAAATTGGCAGTAAAAAACTCTAGTGAAGCCAAGTCCTGAGACATACATTTTGGCTGTGAAGGATAGCATTGTGCAAGCACAAGTGTTTATCAAACATTGATCAGAAGTTCATTGGCCAAACAGACACTTTGAATTCTGGCAAGAAGCAGCACTGTATGTGGTAAACCATGTTTTGAAGGCTAGAGAGGGAAAAATTGTCATCATGGAGACCTCTTGGGTAACTTATCCTGGGGTTTTGAGTGGAGTTAGCCACTTTTCCACCTAAGATAGGACCAACCAACTTCCACCCAAGAATCTTACTGCTGAGATAAACCAAACATATTACACAATGGGGGAATATATGGAGCAGCTGTCATTGTTGTAGAAGAGTGTGGGGTGCGGCTGCAGAGAATGAAGGTCACCCTCTATTTTTGGAAGTTGGTTCAAAAGGCAGAACTGGACAGGCAGGCAGGCTGCATCTTATTTCAGGCGAACATTGCGTTACCTAATGTTTAAACAGTTTAGTTGTTAAATAGCAATCCTTGCCTTATGAGGAACACCAGCAGGTAGAGTTGTCCCGTCCTGACGAATCACCCACAGGCAGAGGTTGAGGGAGGGAAGATTAAAACTGAGATATTCTGTTCATGGAGTTTTCCCCCAGAATGTTCATTGGGGCATGTGTTTTGCACCCCCCAGAACCTGCAGATCCTGGGAGATGTGCTGAGGAACAGAACCTTCCATGCAGCACTGAAGCTAAGGCTTCCCCCAGCCCCTTCCCCTTAAGGAGGGCTCCCCAGAGCAAAGTGGCTCCATGCAAAATTCAGTGCAGATTCAAGTGTGCCCTGGCCCTACTCCCATCCCTCCCACACACAGATCCTTTGGCTCAAAGTCCTTCTCTAACTTTTTCTTCTTAGACGCCCAGATTCTGAAGCCCTACCTCAGATTTTACTCAGTCCTTACTCTGGCATAATCCCATTGGCTTCTGTGAGCAACAACTGAATAAGAATTTCTTCATTTAGTGCAACAGAAAATGCCCCCCCAGGGGCTGCAGCGCTTCCTGGAGCAGCACGGTGCCAGGGACAGGGCAGGCATGCAGGGAGCCTGCCCTGGCCCCAGTGCTCACCGCTGCCACCCCAGAGCCCGAACCCCTCCTGCACCCTGCCCCCAACTCCCAGCCCTGAGCCCCCTTGTACACCCCGCACCCCTCCTGCACCCCGCACCACTCCTCTGCCCAAATGTGAAAGTAAGTTAGGTGGGGCCTCGGGCAGAAGGGGCGGGGCGGGGCTGGGGGTCAGCATCCCCCAACCAGCCCTTTCAGGTCGCCTGGCCCACGCCACCCAGGGCTCCCGTGTTGATTTAAAGGACCCGGGGTTCCAGAGGCTGCTGCTGCGCCCCAGGCCCTTTTAAATCGCCGGCCCCAGGGCAACTGCTCCCTTTGCCCCCCCGCCCATCAGAGGCTGCGGGGGGCGGGGAATGGGGCAGGGACATTAAAGCGCTGCAGGGCCCTTTGCCATGGCAGCGCTTTAACGTTGTTGCGCCCCCGCAGGAACATTAAAGCACTGCTGCAGGAACATTAATGTCCCCGCCCCTTTTGCCTCCTCTGTCGGCGGCCCTGCCGGTACAGACCCTACCAGCAGGGCCACCAACGGGGGGAAGGGGTAGCGATGTTAAAGTGTTTTAACGTTAATGCGGATACCCATAGCAGTGCCACAGTAACTGTGGATGCTCTCGTTATTATGGAGGTTCTGGTCATGGCTCCATAGTTAAGGTGATGTTGGAATTTGTACTGAAAGCAGGACTAAACCCCCTTTGTTACATAGTTTAAATAGTTATTTTGCACTAAACTTGTCTCACTTTCTCTTCATAGGCTAATTGAAATTTCTATATCATTTCCTTGACGACAGATATTTTCAGGTTTATTTTGAAAGGCTTTATAGCTAAAAATATTAGCAAGGTATTTTTTTTTTCAAAGTTCGCATACTGTGTCTGTGGAGATAGAAAGAGACTATTGAGTGTTGTAAGAGGACGAGGGGAAGTGATTACTGAAGTCAGGGAATCAAGGACAGTCCCAGGAGGCATTTGTGAGTGAATGTAGCTTAGAGCAACAGAAAACACCAGCTACCATTGTAAATGTGTCTGGTCTGTTTCTGAGACACTGATACTGCAGAGCTACCCTGTTCTGCTGCCACTATGGACATGTATTGCACAAAAAGATAAGTTGTTAAAATGAAAGACATGCTCTTAACTGATAGATAGCGAGTGTCTTGTAAAACTTATTGCTACAATATTTTACAAAGTATAGAGAAAAGTTTAATATAAATTATTTCAGAAGTCATCTTTAATAGGGAGTTCTGTGACTTAGAACCTACAGGTCTGTTTATCTTGGGCCATCCAGCCAGCTTCTGATATCAAGATGCATCAATGTGATGCCATATTGTAGAAGTCAGTGAGCCATAACTGAGACCTGATTTTCAGAGATGCTGAACTCCTATTAAGTTTATTTGGAGCCGTGGAGGCTCAGCACTTTTGAAAATTAGGACCCTAGTTTAATAATTCCTGTCCATATTAGTTATGGAGAAAAATCCTTTCAAATAAGAACTTTGTGCTAGACTCAATAGCTTCATTCATCATTTTCTTGTAGGACCTCCTCCTTCCCCCACAGGTTTTTAGTAAGATTTGCAGCAAATTGAACAAAAACCTTGTACATTGGGAGAGAAAGTCTTTGGGGTCTAACTCATTTCTGAGTTATTCAAGTTTTACGTACAGATAACTTCGCAACCAATGAATTTATAATGGCATAAAACTGGAGTAGCACAGTGGTGAATCAGCCCCTTCATATTAATTCATTACCTTTGAAAAGTTAATTTAAAATATGGGGTGCTATATATTGACTAGTACACTCCAACTGCCTTATGCTGCTATGGCAATGAAAAGCAGCCATAAATATGGCTTAATCTATCATTGAAACTGGGATTACAGATATATTTTGTCAATGGAGCAGTGCAAAGCAACTGGTGATTCAGGCCCAGAATAAGTACTGGTGTTGAAGTTGTTCTTCCTAATACTATGAGAGAACAATGATTCTGACTGGCTTTTATACAGAGTGCTGATCCAGAGTTTGGTATAAGCAGAGTTCCATAGTAAAGATATCTGTTACAGAGCTTTACTACTATTATTTTTTGTTCCCGTGCAAAGCAATGGATAAGAAACTTAATAGAATGGGGAAAGAAAAAGCCACAGAGAAAATATTATTTCTTTAGAATGTAGTTTTGGGTTATTCTGTGTATTGGAACACCAGGAAATCACTTATATTGTTTCAACTGTAATAACATCACATATCCCATTGATGCAGGATACTGCTATATTTTAAAATTTTATATTTTGGTTACTACCTTTTGGTAAAATATCAGATGCTCAGCCAAACAAATTTTCGGGAGTGTCAGGCAGATGGATGGAGCAAAGAAATCCCTTCCTGTGGACGTAAATGTTAATCTTTTTTCATACCAACTTTTATTATACGACTACTTAACTTGTATTATGAGAGAGAATAAATAGCAGCCTACTTATCATTCATTATTTAAAATACATATATCCCATTCCCTCTTATTCATCTCTCAAAATTACAGTCCCAATTTTTCAATCCCTCTTCATATGGAAGCCTTTCCCATGCCCATCATCATTGTTGTTACCTCTCTAGACCTCTTCTTTCTGTTATATATAAAACTTCATATAACTATATATATATAATGTGTTTGTTTATATACGTGTGTATGTATATAAACAAACATATATAAACAATGTACATACACACGTATATAAACAAACAGAAAGATATCTGTTTATCTATCTCCTGGGGGAATTCTGTGCTACTGTGTCCATAATTAATGAACCCTGCAGATTTTTAATTTTTTGCACAGAAAAAAGCTTCTGCCAAAATGTTGCTGCAGTTCTGCCTTTTTCCCACCAGAGGGTACTGTGGTGATAGAACAAAGCAGCAGCTCCCCTACCGCTAAGGAAGAAAGAGCTTGACTTCTTCATAGCACCTGTCAGGCCAGGTCAGGAGACAGGGGCTATGGGGAGACAGACAGCATGACATACTGGGGGGGTTAGATAGGGGCTCATAAAGGCCAGTGGGGGAGGACAGACTGGCACAGGGGCTGAATGGGAGTGGAGACACAGGGATAGGGCCACATGGTGATGGGGGAGGTGGTGCAGAGCTACATAGGGACAGGGGATGGCTGGCTGGGGGCACAGACATATGGGGACGGGGGGGGGGGTGCAGGGCCACATCAGGTTGGGGCAGAGGGTGTCTGAGTGGGGATGGAGGGACACATGTGGACAGAGGGTGCAAGGACACATGGGGCAAGGGGCAGATGTGCCTGATTAAATGGGAAAGGCTAGGGGTCAGCCAGGGTCTGCACAGGGGAAGCTCCCTAACAATTCCCCCCCCCCCAAAAAACCCTGATCCATACTTTGTCCACCCATACCCAACAACCCTCCAGGTTCACACCCACGCTCCTTCCCAGCAATTTACTTCCCTCTCCCTCAGCTCCTCCATTACCCCCAAGCCTTTGCACTGCTTCTGAATGGTGTGGAAAATACGGTTCTGTATTGTAGTTTACATGAATTATTACTCAGAGTTTTGTATTAGTATGCCTAGTAAGGAATCTATTTGTCAAAAAACATTTCCTGAATATATTTTTTTAGTCTTTATTGTTAGACATACTTGCTAACAGGTATTTTGAAATAAATTACCAAAAATAATTGAAACTGGTGTGAGTATATTGTGTTATTTTGACAAATAAAGTATGCAGTATTTTGCAGAATTTTAAAATATTGTGTGCAGAATTTTTAATGTTTTGGTGCAGAATTTCCCCAGGAGTAATATCTAGCTATCTACACATTATATAATTTTTTCTCCTTATGCATCATTGTGACAGCTGAGATCAGCTGGAGCACTGTTGCAGACAGTCCCTTGATGTGCACTTTTGATGGTTGGAGGCAGGACATTCTTGGATGTGGAGGGTCTACAACTGTGGTGCTCACTCCCTGTGGTGATAAGTCAGTGCTACGTTGCTGATGTTCAGTGAATGGTGCAAGGCTCATCAATTCAGCCAAGCCTTTGTCTAATTGAAAGCACTTCTCTTCTTTTCTTTTCTCCATTTTGCTGTCAGGTTATTTCAGTGACTGAGTGGAATGCAGTGACTGAGAGTTACATTGGTTTCTTGAGTAATGTTCCCCGGTACTGTGGTGATAGATGAAGTATAAATTATTAAAATAGATGAAGTGTGCAAAGTGACAAGTAAGACGTTCATTAGTAAGCAGAATAATTTTACAAAATCTTAGAACTTTTCCCTACACCCAACAGTAACAATAATGTCTGTGCAGCTATTGCAGCTCCAGCATGTGAAAAGCCACTTGCTGTTGATTTTGGGGGGATTGTTAGTGGTGAGCAATCAGTGTATTGGGAGAGTGACAAAGTGCAGTACAAGCGAAATCCTGGATACACACTGATGGGACCTGAATGGATCACATGCAATGGGAAAATCTGGACACCCACACCACAATGTCTGGGTAAGAGGAACTTCTTTGTTCTTTCTTACAGGCTGGTTCTTTAGAGATGGGCCCAAACCAAATTTCCAAATTTAAGCACTCCCAAAACTAGATGAGTGGTTCCTGAATTTGGATTTAAATGTCATGGCTGATCTCTGTAATGGACAAAACATGATCACTGCATCCAAATATCCCTGATCAGGATCTGCATTTTGTGGCTTGAAACCATGTCTAATCTCTAGGAGTTTCTATTAACGAAATCTTTGCAGCTAATCTGAGAGTTCCAAATAGCATGAAATGATGAATTACGGAATGAACCCAGCATGCCAAACTCTGAATTAGGTGGGTCTGTTTTATACTCTTGTAGTAATTTCTAGATTTAGTTTTTAACAAAGCAACAGAATTTTCCCCATTTGATTAAATTCCATGAAACAAATGTTTGTTATAAATAACCCTAACAGTGTGTATTGACACAGAAATTGAATACTGGTTAAAAATAACCACAACAAGGAATGTGAAAGGGAAACTGCATTGTATCTTCATAAGAAGGGGATAGAGCTTCAGCATTAGGGTCTGTGATGATTCCTTATGAGTCAGTGTCCCATGCATAGCTGCATCTTTATGCACGTTCTGTTCATACTATGTACATGTTCACTGCTTTCCTTCCTGCATAGCAATGAAAAAGCCAGTGATTAGGAGGGTCTGCTACCTACATATGCCTACATACAAATACTATGCTGTGCATGCAGCAAGATAAAGACAGCAGCCAGTGGTATAAAGACGTGGGATAGATAATGTATCTGCAAAGATGCATATAATCACCACTGTTTGGTTAAAAATTATAAAATGGCACTAGGAAGTCATATATTTTATAGAGCCACTAATGTATGTTATTAGAGTTATGTTGTGGATTATATTTTTGATGCAATTCAGTAGCTAATGAGTTTTGACCCCTATCCCTTGCGAGACTAGCACTATAATATAAACTAGAATGAACATAGGTCCCCAGTACATCAAACTTGCACACTAATGCACAACCTTAACAGTGACCTCATATGCGCTTACATAAATTATACAAACAGACTGGCACATCTGACAGTTAGACATTGCACACATTTGGGACATTGCTCTTCCTCAACACTGCTGAGGTCACAGATAAGGTTTTACGTTAAATGCAATTTTGATGAAGGTGGGAACTGTAATGCTTTTGGTTAATGTTGGAGATGAAAGTGAAAGCCTTATGGAGCATAGGAGCGTACATCAATAGCACTGTAGGCAATATGAAAGTGGAAACATTAACAAGTTGTCCACCTGAACTTATTTCCAGGCTTTCGATTTTGGATGGATGGGGTGTGTCCTGCTGCCACCTTACCTGTAACTAAATGTAGGTTTTGCTTGCTAATTAATTTTCTGGATTTGTTATTGTCCATTTAAATCTCTGCTTCCCATGTGCACATATATTCTGTTAAATGATTTAGGTTGTTACAATTTTTTATTTATTTTTGAGGGCATTTTAATGCCTCTTTTCATGTCGTTTGCCTGATGCACGTATTATTAGTGCAGGAGAGTGGAAGATGGAGGCCTTCCAGTCAGTGAATGGCTAATTCAGTAAGTCTTGGAAAATACGAATCTATTTGCAGCAGGGGTGGGCAAATTTTTTGGGCCGAGGGCCACGTCTGGGTGGGGAAATTGTATGCAGGGCCAGGGCAAGGGCTTGGGGAGTGGGAGGGAGTGCGGGGTGTGGAAGGGGGTGTGGTGTGGAGGAAGGGGCTTAGGGCTATGGCTTGGGGCAGAGGCAGGGGTGAAAGTGAGCCGGTATGGGCCGGTACTCCGTACCGGTAAGAACCTGCACTGGCCCATACCCAGCCCACATTAAAGTGCTGCTGCGGCAGTGCTTTAATGTCCCTGCCCCTTTTGCCTCCCCTGTCGGCAGCTGTGCCGGTAGGGTCTGTACTGGCAGGGCCGCTGACAGGAGAGGGGGAAGGGGCAGCAACATTTTACCCGCATGGCCCCACAGTATGCCAACATTTTTATGGCTGACTTAGAACAGCGCTTCCTCAGTTCTCATCCCCTAGCACCCCTCCTCTACTTGCACTACACTGATGACATCTTCATCATATGGACCCACAGGAAGGAGGCCCTTGAAGAATTCCACCTGGATTTCAACAATTTCCACCCCACCATCAACCTCAGCCTGGACTAGTCCACACAAGAGGTCCACTTCCTTGAAACTACAGTGCAAATAAGTGA
Organism: Chrysemys picta bellii; assembly: GCF_011386835.1. Lineage (NCBI taxonomy): Eukaryota > Metazoa > Chordata > Testudines > Emydidae > Chrysemys > Chrysemys picta. Next base: position 45,286,784 of record NC_088798.1, on the reverse strand, counting down.
TGGTCACATAAACACCACCCTATACCAGAAACTTACTGATTGCTATACTAACCTACATGCCTCCAGCTTCCATCCAGGACACATCACACGATTCATTGTCTACAGCCAAGCCTTAAGATACAACCGAATTTGCTCCAATCCCTCAGACAGAGACAAACACCTACAAGATCTTTATCAAGCATTCTTAAAACTACAATACCCACCTGGGGAAGTGAGAAAACAGATTGACAGAGCGAGATGGGTACCCAGAAGTCATCTACTACAGGACAGGACCAACAAGGAAAATAACAGAACACCACTGGCCATCACATACAACGCTCAGCTAAAACCTCTCCATCACATCATCAACAATCTACAACCTATCCTGGAAAATGATCCCTCACTCTCACAGACCTTGGGAGGCAGGCCAGTCCTTGCTTACAGACAGCCCCCCAACCTGAAGCAAATACTCACCAGCAACTACACACCACACCAAAGAAACACTAACCGAGGAACCAATCCCTTTAACAAACCTCGTTGCCTACTCTGTCCCCATATCTACTCTAGCGACACCATCAGATGACCCAACCACATCAGCCACACCATCAGGGACTCATTCACCTGCACATCTACTAATGTGATATATGCCATCATGTTCCAGCAATGCCCCTCTGCCATTACATTGGCCAAACCGGATGAAGAATACGTAAAAGAATAAATGGACACAAATCAGAAATCAGGAATAGTAACATACAAAAGCCAGTAGGAGAACATTTCAATCTTCCTGGACATTCTATAACAGATTTAAAAGTAGCCATACTTGAACAAAAAAACTTCAGAAACAGACTTCAAAGAGAAACTGCAGAATTAAAATTCATTTGCAAATTTAACACCATTCATTTGAGCCTGCATAGGGACTGGGGTGGCTGGCTCACTACAAAAGAAACTTTACCTCTCCTGGAATTGACACCTCCTCATCAATTATTGGGAATGGACTACATCAAAGCTCAGTGGTTTGAGCATTGGCCTACTAAACCCCGGGTTGCAAGTTCAATGCTTGAGGGGGCCATTTAGGGAACTGGGGTAAAAATCTGTCTGAGGAGTGATCCTGCTTTGAGCAGGGGGTTAGACTAGATGACCTCCTGAGGTCCCTTCCAACCCTGATATTCTATGATCCACCCTGATTGCATTGGCCCTGTCAACACTGGTTCTCCACTTGTGAGGTAACTCCCTTCTCTTTGTGTCAGTATAATAATGCCTGCATCTGTAATTTTCACTCCATGCATCTGAAGGAGTGGGTTTTTTACCCATGAAAGTTTATGCCCAAATAAATCTGTTAGTCTTTAAGGTGCCACCAGACTCCTTGTTGTTTTTATTAGCTAGATTAACACTTATTCTAAACTAGACACCATCAAATTAGGCCTGAATAAAGACTGGGAGTGGATGGGTCACTACAAAAAGTATTTTTCCCTCTGCTGATACTCACACCTTCTTGTCAACTACTGGAAATGGGCCACCTTGATTGCATTGGCTTCGTTAGCGCTACAAAAGTAATTTTCCCTCCCTTGGTATTCACCCCTTCTTGTCAACTGTTGAGAATAGGCCACTTCCACCTTAATTGAATTGACTCGTTAGCACTGACCCCCCACCCCACTTGGTAAGACAACTCCCATCTTTTCATGTGCTAGAATAGATATTCTCCTTATTGTCTTTTTCACTCCATGCATCTGATGAAGTGGGTTTTAGTCCACGAAAGCTTATTCCCAAATAAATTTGTTAGTCTCTAAGGTGCCACAAGGAGTCCTCATTGTTTTTACTTATTCCAATGTCCACTGAAGTCAAAAGGAATCTTTCCATCAATGAACATTAGATTGGGCACATATAAACCTACATGCTTCAGGGCATAAATCCAACTATTGGGGGTTGGAAAGAAATTTCCCCTATGGGCAAATTATTCTGTAATTGCCCTTTATGGGATTTCTTAAAACTTCTCCCTGAAGCACTGAGCACTGCCAGGAACAGTATGTTACACTAGCTGGACTATAGGTCAAATCATGCATGACAACTCCTAATCTTTTTTTGGAAACCAGGTTATTGTTTCTGCTCACCGATTCGATGACTGAAACATTTCCAAAGGAGGTTAATGAGTAACAAATAGCAAAAACTAACAAAACACATATCAAGTGACTTTCATAACCATTTGTGTTCCAATTTGTAAAGCTTGCAGGATTTTAAGATGTTTTCACAAATAGACACTTTCTTTCTGAATATTTATTAGCAAAAATTTAACAATACACATTCAACAGCGAACATGAACTCCGATTTTATTTGAGAAAGTATTAATGAATCAGCTTTCAAAAATGTTTGCCTAGCTCTAAGTATTTCATAAGTGTGACTATTTCACAAAGAGCGATTAAGAGCCAGTTTTTAAAGGTATTTAGGCACCTAACTGCTTTTGGTTTCAATGGGACTTAGGTCCATAAAGATTCAAATAAATTCCTACTTGAATACTCCAAAGTACATAGGCACTTAAGTCCCATTGAAACCAAAAAGAACTAGGCACCTAAATGCCTTTGCAATCTGGCCTTAAGCCTTGACTGTTATGGTGAAATCCAGGCTCCACTAAAATCAATTGAAAAACTCTCATTAACTTCCTTGGGTCCAGAACTTTACTCTATTTCCATGTCCTTCCCCACTCCATCAACCTTCTTCTCCTCTCTCCCACTATTTTAAAAAAAAATTATAGTACCAGTGGGCATGGGAAAAATCAGGCTGAAAGGTGAAGGTGAGCCTCCAGGCTGGACTGAACCCAGACTCCTGCTAGTGTATAGGGTAGTATCCATTTAAATACTTCGTGAGCTCTCTAGTGGTGCTCACTTTGTTATCTTTTAGAAGCTACCAGAATTCAGTCAGAACATCAGTATCTTTGTAGTTAGGCCCTGTATGCTTTTATATTTTTTGTAAACATGGCTGTTTGGGATCTCCGTTGTGCTTGCGTGCTGTTTTTGGTTGTGTAAAGGATGAAAGTCCCAACCCACGATCTCAGTATCAAATTGCAGTGTAGCCTGTTTTAAAAAACTGTTCAAGTAGCTGACAAAAAATTAGTTGCTCAACAGGGGGTGACCTCCTAATGAAGGTACAAGATGATTGCACTCTACATATCTGGAGATACTTCAGGGTGGTCTTAAGACAGGAGATTGCCTACTAAGTACAGGTTTCACTATATATAGTTAGGTCCATTGAATATTTTAATCATTTTTAGTGCACAGTACAGAAAATCTAGGATACATGAATGACACTAAAGCTCAGCAATATCATTTCAGTGCTCCACAAAGTAAACGAAGGACTTTTGAAGGCTAATGAACTGTTGCACTTGGATATTGCGCTCAACAAATCTTTTGGAGACTGAGTATTAATCTCCTCCACCACCTCACCTTAAATATCAAGGTACAGAGAGAGAATTTAAGTGAGCTTTATGAAGAATACAGTCCAAATTATTGTAAGTGCTTCTTTTGCATTACACTGAATTTCTCTCCACTTAGTTGGCATGATCCAAAATCCATTAAAATCAACAGGAAATCTGCCATTGACTTCAACTGGCATTAGATCAGTGGCAGTGGGATCTATCATGGTATTCACCCTAGTTCAGATCAGTCTTGTTCAGATACCATAATTAGATTTAAAACCTGTCCTAGCTCCTAGGAACCTTACTGACCTGGAGCTCATACAGCTGGATGGGAGACAGTTGGCACACTTGTTCAAGGAAACGTGGGAGGGGAATTACTGGAAGAAATTGATCTTTTTGAATAACTATGACTGCCTTTTAAATTAAAATTTGCATACATCTGTGATGCAATATTGACAGAGTGTGGGGCCCAGCAGTGAAGGGATTATAAACAAGAGGTCAGACTTTAAAAGACATTGGTAAGGACAGAGTCCAGGGCACAGCACTACACTACACCAGCACTTTAAAATTGCGGGCCAAACTTTTGAGGCACAGAGATGACGCAGTTTGGATATATTGCCATTCTGGTATTATGGGGGTGCTCCATTGCATTAGGTAAGATGTTAAGATACAAACAAAATATAGACTTTTAAAAAGACCATGTTAAGGTATAGCAATAACTGAAAGGAAAAGATTTTAAGCACATACTACCATCTAGGCCTATTGGGGTAGGAAAAACTGATGGTGACTTAGTAGTACAACTGAGGGGCAAGGTAAAGCAGAGACACAGCTTCAAGGGCAGAGCCTGTTTTGAAGATGCTAATGGAGTAATTGTCATTTTGTATGTGTAACAGCTATACAGAAAATTCGTCCTCTCCAAATTTAGCTGTTAGTTAGTTTATACCAGCTGAATATGCCAGAAATGCACAATTCTTTGCATCACTGCTGCCCCCTTTCCATAATATTTCACACAGATTAACCATCACTAAAATGCAGATTTAGCAACTCTGCAACATTTCATAAATTTGTGTTGATTTTGCCAAATTATTTCAGTAAAAAACCTTTAAAAATTCTCAAAAAAATTAAATAATTTCTCTGGACTTTTTTTTGTTACAATTTTTTATTCTAAAAAAAGAAAACCTTGTTTCAAATTTTTCTTGCATTTATTTTAAAAATGAAAAGTGTTACAAAATGCTCAAAATTGAAATGAAACATTTTGTTCAACCCAAAACAATTTTGGGGGTATTTTTATTTGCTCCAAATTTCGGGTGGGAGGGGGACATTTTTAGCTCAATCCAATACATTTTTCTGTCACCAAGATGAAAAATCCATTATTTGCCTTAGCTCTAGTGTTCATACAGCAACTTCTCTGCTACCACAACTGTGTGTGCTTGTCCATATGTTCCATGCTGCCTAACCATATTTGCATTAGTACATTTTGGGAAAATCAGGGCAGCAAGCAGGCTTCATTAGGAATGGTGACAGCTCAATTTAAAAAAAGTCATGTTATATAAACTGTTTTGCCTATTTTTATATCTTAATTAACTTTCGTTAGTAATTCCAGTGTTAGTTACCCATGGGAGTATTTTCATTTTAAACCTTTACTAGGAGAGTTTTCATTTCGTTTCACCCAGCTGATGTTCCTCAGCTTTTCCAAATGGCTCCAACCAAGTTTAAATCCTTTTTCATTTTCTTTAAATGTATTATGTTGTGCTAAATAAGATCAGCAGAATATACAACCAGAGATTTCAGATTATATACAGTATGTCTGAGTTTATGTATTTATTTTGCTTTCAGCTATTTCATGTGGTAACATAGAAAATGGGAGTGTAAAGCCACGTTTCTTCTTCCAGAGAAGAAAAAGAACATTTGAATGTAATGCCGGGTATATAGCAGAAAATGACAACAACAGAATTGAGTGTACTTCTTCAGGATGGTCTCCTGTACCCAGATGCATTCGTAAGTGAGCTTTAAATAAGGTTAACTTCCTCTATATTGTCCTTCAAAGAGAGAGATACATTGCAGTTTTTATAGTACTCGAGATGTACTGAAATACTTACCCACTGTACATGGGCCGTTTGCTGCTTATTTACTTTCATTATATACACCAGTCTTGGAACACAGCAGTCACAAAGGGCACTCAGTGAACCCCCTTTTCCAGAATTCTCAGCAAACCACCAATGCCAAGTTCCCAGGAAGCAACTCTGCAACACGGATCAGCTGTAATTACAGAGATGAAGGTAGAGGGCAAACTCTCTTACTGTTTTCCACAGCTCCCCACCACATCACCTGCATCACAAAAACGAAGAACAATATACAGTAAAAGTTTTGTTATGTGGCATGTTGGGAGAATGGGGGGTTAATCAAAAATTCTGGTTAACTAAGAGCTATACTTACCAATGGAATACCAATTTTCAAAGAATTAGAATACAATAAAATGGATAAAGTATAGTAGTAGTAGTTCTGCACTGCAGAGAGCTTGGTTTCTTGAAGCACTTAGGTTTATACAGGTAACTTTTTCTATACAGTAGGTTATCTTAAGACACTACCTATCACTATGGGCAGCACATGTTGTACACCCAGCTCACTAAAAATACACCTAATACTAAAACTATACTGAACATAATTTAATCTTTGATGATTCAGAAGACACTTCAGGATCTTGCAGTGCCTCAGGGTCATCATTATCAACATCAATTATCACTGTAGATGTAGAAGGTGTAGGAGATTGGGCTGAATCTGTAATGTCACTTTGACACACCCTGGAAGCTGCTTTTTTGAATAATTGGCCGGGACTGGGGAACCGCAGCCAATGGGAGCATCAGGGGAGGTACCCACAGGCGAGGCCAGAGCGCAGAGCCTTCTGCCCCCTCTCCCCCAAGGGTCGCAGGGACATGGAACCGGCTGCTTTCAGGAGCGGCATAGGGCCAAGGCAGACAAGGAGCCTGCCCTGGCCTCAGTGGGCGTCAGTGCCACCCCGGCGCCACTCCAGGTAAGCAGCGCCGGGCCAGAGCCCACACCCCAAACCCCTCCTGCACCCCAACCCCCTGCCCTGAGCCCCCACCACACCCCTCCTGCACCCCAACCCCCTGCCTTGAGCCCCCTCCAACACCCCACACCCCTTCCCCCTGCCCTGAGTCCCCTCCCCCACACTCCTCCCTGCACCCCTATCCTGAGCCTGCTCCTGCACTCACCCCCTCCTGCACCCCAGCTCCCTTCCCTGAGACCCCTCATACACCCTGCACCCCTTCTCTGCCCCAACACCTTGCCCTGAACCCCTTCCTGCACACTGCACCCCCTCCCACACTCCACGCTCTCTCCCACACCCCAGCCCCTTGCCCCAGCCCTACATTCATGGCCCTGCATGCAATTTCCCCACCCAGATGTGACCCTTGGGCCAAAACGTTTGCCCACCCCTGGCTTACAGCCTTGTCAGCAAATGGTGGATTCCACATCCATATGGAAGCATTCCCTGATACAGCAATTTCATAACAACTTCATAGCATCAACCAAAACTCATAAATTATCCAACCCACTTCTCCAAATTGTCACAATACCTATTACAGAGTGACCAAAACTGATACAATAATGATAGCAGAATATTATACTCACTCAGTACATATGTGATTCTTTGAATAACATTACACTTCATTTTGTATGACTTTACATTACATTTACACTGTTATGCTATACAGGTCTCTTAACTGGTTTTGATGCCTTTTAGGGATAATGCAATATATGTGTACACTAATAATATCACAAACACAATCTAAAAGAAAAATTAGGACTACACAAAAATTAGCCAAAAACATGTACAAAATTAGACAAAATAGTGCTATTATAAAAATAAAACTAATGTAGCACCTACATTTTGGTGATTAGGTTGATAGCAAGATATTGTAGACCAGATTAAGCAAAACAAAACAAAACAAACCACAACATACTTTAGAACACTATTGTCATTGTATTTAACTTTAAGTACTACAGGTAATGTGCAGCATTACCTCATCTAGCATTATTGAACAGATTCAATCCTAATATTAACTAGAATTTTTCCCCCCCTTTCTTGGATATTGCAATTCAATCCTAATCAGTCAAAAAGCTTAAATAAATCAAGCAACAATTTCAGAGAAGAGAGCACCTTCTCTTCACTTTATCAGTATTATTGTTTTTTATTTGTATTGTAATAGCCCCACTCAGGATCGGGGCTGTTTTATGCTAGGCACTGTACAAACGTGTAGAAGCATAACAAACTCTAATAATTTAATATACTTGGTAGTTACATTTGGATGCTCTTCCTGTCACTAGTGAGAGTTTTCACTTTGCCTTCACTTAGTCAAGCCAAAGTTACAAGACACAGATAACATCCAGTTTATGCTATAAATTGCAACCATGTTCGTACTCAGTTTAGAGAGCAACCATATTTTAATCAAGGACCCTGACAATAGGTGTATTTTAAGAGTTTTCGTCAGCTCATGTTTCCAGTACTTTCATATGAGCTATAATTAACTTTGATTTTCTGTCAGTGACTTAATTAGATCTAGAGTAATGGGGTAATGTTTTCAGAAATACATAGGTGAGTTAAAGCCTAAGTCCCAATTTCAAAGTGACTTCGACACTTTAGATCCTAACTACCACTGAAAGCCAATGGGACTCTGGGTCCTGAGTGTGTAAGTCACTGTAGAAAGTCCAGGTGTTTTAAAAAATTTTTACCCTGTTCAAAAAATGCTTAAAGTTTTCAAAAAAAAATTGGGTGTAAAAATTTCATTTACATTTCAAAAAAATTCAATTAAACTTGTTATAAAATCACAAGTTTCTCCACAAAATATTTTGTGCTTTTTGAGAAAACAGATGTCAAAAATTTATTTTTCTAAATTGACCAGCTCTCCTAATGAGGCAGTGTTAACTGTTATGGTAGTACAATATGTTGTATACAATACACCATGTATTCCTGTATATTATCTGTAATAGTCTTTTTGATTATGATGTTCTGTTTTTGTTCAGCAATACAATGTGGAAGAATAGAAAATGGGAAAATAGTGGACAAAGTTGAAGAAAAAACAACCTTTCAATGTAATCATGGATATAAATCTGAAAATGGAATTAATGAAACTATCTGTACCTCTGAAGGCTGGTCTCCAGTACCCATATGTATTGGTAAGAAAGCTTTCATTTAAGATTAATTTCTGCTAGTTCTTTTTCCCCCAGACAAATTGTGTTTATTTGAAAAACCATCAAGTGTTTTAATAATCAATCAGTTCTATAAATAATGTGGAATGTAATGTGTTCTTAAAATAGATACTAAACTCTCTAGTTTGGTAATACAAAACCAGGTAAATTTTCTCACAGTATCTAAAATGAAGGAGAACCAGAGCTCAAATCCTTAAAAAAAAAAAAAAAAAAAGTGCCAGAACATACAATTTCAACAGCAAGAATATCTTATAATAGTAATGTAGGTTTTTATTGCACACCTGAAAGATGCTATGTGCATGCACACACACACACACACACACACACACACACACACACACACATATTCTTCATTATCTACCCAAATACAGTATCAGTTTGCTGCTTGAACTGCCTCTTTGGGTATCTTTTTCCATGATTTTGTGTCTTCTGCTGATCGATGCTTTGCAAGTCACTTCTTCACATATGGACAAGCCAGGCCATCACACACTTTGACACCCTTTTTCTGACAGCATTATATATTTATGAAGTAGACAATTTATCATGTGTCTTTTTGATAAACTGATGCTGGCAAAAAAGCTGGAATTAACAGGGTTGTGAAACAGGATTTTTGAAAAAGCACTAATGAAGATTCCAATATTTTAGCATCAATAATCATTGGTTTACTTTTCAATTATCAGAAATACTGGAATGCTATTCTGCCTCCCCCAAGAAAAGGGCTAGAATGGTGTTCTGGATCAACACGAGTGCTGAGGAGGACTTACCTCTCTAAGCAATTATCCCAAACATAGAGAGGCAGGAAGGCATTCTTCCTACCTTAAAATATAGCTGCTATTCATTCAGAGCCTGATCCTGTACTCACTGAAGTCAGTGTAAAAGCTCTCACTGACTGTACTGGTGCCAGTTCTTGGCCTTAGAAAATAAGAAAGTGTGGTGATGTGGAAAGCTTATAAGGAATATTCAAAGATAATGTTGTGCGGTGGTGTAAATTAGATCACCATATCATAGCTTAAACTTGTATTTAGATCCCCTTACACCTATTCGCATCACTTAATGATGTATCAACTTTAAGGTCAAGACACTAATTACAAACAGAAACAATATTACTTCTTTTCTTATGTCAATTAACTGGAGCTTCTTCTTATGATGTACATCAGTGAAAATAATGTTCTAACACAGGAAATGAGAGGAGCAGTGTTTCTTCAAGTTACCCATTGAACATTCATGAAGCTCTCACACGTCAGACTTTTATTTTAATCAATTTTCATGATGGAAATATCCCACATTAATTATTATTTGTTTTGTTCTAGCCACAAAGACCCCAGTCAAGATCAGGGCCTCATTGTATTTCTTCAGCATCTAACATAATATAAGTGACAATCTTTACCCCAAAGAACTTAACACATAAAATTGATGTAACACTGTTGTTTCTTCAGTTCTGTTCCCCCACAACCCCCATCAGTAATAGGTTAGCACATGTTGTGTGTTGCAGTTCAAGAGTGTCCACATCCACCTGACATCGATTTGGCAGAAATTGTCAGTGGGGAGAAAGCAGAATATCAGGAGGGTGATGTTGTTCAGTACAGGTGCTACCCAGGATGCACTCTGGCAGGACCTGAAAGGATAACATGCAGTGGAGAAAAATGGACACCTCCACCAAAGTGCTTGGGTAGGATAATGTTTTGGTTCTTAATTCATTGGACTAAAGTAGGTGGGGCATAACATCCCTCTCTTGTCTCATAGTATTATTTAATGATGGATACTATTCTATGGGTGGCTACTTACTGTTTCCAGAACTCCCATAATTTCTGATCCTGCTCCCATACAATGCAATGGCAAAATTCCCATTGACTTCACTGGTATCAAAGGATCAAGTCCAAAATGAGACTTGCTGGAGCATCATACACTATCTAATTTTAGGCAGAGCTGAATACTAATCAGTGAACAGGACTATATAGTTGATAGATAGTAAATTCCAGATTATCTTGTAGGGACAGTGTAGATAACAGTATCCTATTGGCTTTGCTTAACAATAATTTATATTAGAATACCTTTCATACATTCCTTAACAACAGGAACTTACTGTCCCCATTACAAGAATGGAGAAACTAGAGCAATGAAATTAAGGAAATTGCCAAGACCACACAGCAAGTTAATGGTAGAGGTGGGACTTGAACACAGGAGTTCTGATTTAGAGTTCCCTGATCTAACAACTAATACAAATCACTTTTAGAGTACTGTAGTCCATTTTTTCTTTGTTAAGTGTCATTCATTCTCTATGTGGTAAACAAAAAGGGAAGATGACTCGAAGTATGGAATCTGCAGCACTGTTAATGTGGGAGGAGATATTTAAACTTTTAATCTACTTTTTTTGTGTTGCTCTTTTTTATTTAAAGCTCCATGTATTATCACAAGGCAACAATTGGAAACAAAAAAATTGCTTCTGTCCAATGGCCGAAGACGTACAGTATTGATTCAAAGTGACCAAACAATGGAATTTCTTTGTGGCGAACATTCTGACCTTAAAATCCCCTTCCCCATCGAGTGTGTAGATGGGCATATGGATTTACCAACTTGTATATCTGGTAAATGTACTTAGTTCTATATCAGTTCTTTTCCTCAAATACGTTTGAGCAATAAGGAGGGGAACGTACGTGTAATGGGTTAATGTTGGTTCCAGGCAGAGTTAAGCAAATCAGTCTTCCTTTCAGATTTATTTGGGACTTGGTAATTCAGGACTTCCTGAGAAAATCATCCTATTCGTGTTTCTATTTAATTAATCAGATAGCTTTAAAAACTCTGGCACCAGCCAAGCTGGTCCAGTGAAACACTGACAAAGGTAAACATGGGCAGCGAGACCACTTCTTTCAAAAACATACATGTTTCCTTTTACAGAGACAAAAAGCTTTATCTAATAGACAGAAGTGGGGGAGGGTTTCAACACTAATTCAACAGTCCAGGTCTGAAACCCATAGAAAATGCCTTGGGAGTAACCTGCTTAAAGGTTTCAACCTGGACTTTCCTGGCAATCCTTTCATTTGATGGGTGGTAGAGTTTTGCCATACTTGGAAGTAGCCAGGGATTTAGTATCCCAGAGCCTGAAGATCTTAGGCTACCTGCCAGAGGCAAGGCTCATCTGCATGGTGTCCTATTTCTCACACTAGTTCGGTGTCAGGCAAGCAGGGTTCAGACTCATAATAATATACGTTGTTTACTATGGAAAATTTAGCTCAGATGCAATGTTTTACCTCCTGTGAGATCCTGATGTTTCACCCAAAGTTTCCATGTGTAAAGATGTGATTCACCCAAGGCCCCATAGGAGCTCAGATGGGATTATAGCACAAGCTCAGCCTAAGTGATCTGGGAACTACTTGTCTAGGACTGAATATAGCAAGCCTTGCACTTTAGAACAGTGTAATTCCTTAATCACTTTTCATGCCTGCTCAAGGCCACCAAATACAGGAGAAAAACATTTTTTGTGGTTACATGCATTTTTGTAAAGCTGAGGTAACTGCAAGGTAGGAAGGAATTGTCCGGTATCATCCTGGATCAATTAGATCAGCAAACTAGACCAGTCATGTAGATTATGTGCACAAAGGTGAAAGGATCAAGAGTGCAGATTATGTTTATTAATGACAAATTCAATGCAGTTTATTCCATAATTTCCAAAATAAAGGAATTTATAACCATAGATGTTATATAAATGTGTGTTAGAGTAACACTTAGGATCTTGCTTAAATGTATACCAGTATAATCTTGCCCCCTGGCTAAACTATTGATTTCAGTGAGAGCTGGATTAGGCCTGAAAAGACAAAAAATTCAGAGCATTGTGGCCGATGAATACTGGTGCCATCAGCATGCTACATACAGAATAGCAAAGCCAAAAACATTTGTATCTGTACAAAATCATAACTACAGATATTTTCATTTAGGAACTGGGGAAAAGTGTGGCCGGCCACCTACTATTAAGAATGGAGACATAACTACTCTATCCCTAAAAGAGTACGTATTTGGCTCTTCGGTAGAATACAAATGCCAACATCATTACATAATAAAAGGAGAACGGAAATCATACTGTTACAATGGAAACTGGACAAAAGCACCAGTTTGTTTAGGTAAGAAAAATATTCAGTAGTAAAAAGTTTTCAATTTATAACTAAATTAATTTTATAAACCATGATCTCCTGGCTACTATTTTGTCATTTCTTTTTCATGAAGCTGAAATTTATTTTCAAAGCTGCCACTGCATGACTCTTTTTTACTATAAGTGACATGTAAATTTAACAGCATAATTAACTAGAGTTGATCAAAGTCTTGGAAAATATTTCTATGAAAATGTTTACAAACATATCTCCCTATTTTTCTATTTAAAATGTTTCAATGGTAATTTTCAAACCAGCTTTATGATTAACAAACCAGCTAAAAAGGAAAAGACAGAGTGAAGTTAATTGGATTAAACCATATTTGCTCCTACCTAAGGCAAAGAGCCAGAACATTATATAGCCAAATATCCAGCATCAAGGAGTCCAGCTGCCATTCTAACCAGACTAACATTCACATCTGACTATCAATTTGATTCTGGTAGTTGATGTGATGGTTCTAGCAGCATGATGAACCAAGCTTGAGAGAGTAAAAATTTCTTTTTAAATACACTTGTGAGAAATGTGCCATCCCCTCATGAATAAGGGTGGGAAAAAGTAAAAGGAGTTAAAAACATTGACGAACTGGAAGGAATGAAGAAGTAGCAAGGAGCAGCCAGTTACAAAATTGCCACTTTAGGTTATGCCAAATGAAAAGGACTAGTCCTCGAAACAGTATGTTGGGGGGAAAAGTTCCTATAAGAGGCCAAATTCATACCAGCAGAGTTAATAAGGGTCAGGATATCACAAAGGAATGGGTTATTGCTCTGTTTGCATGCTGCCTCTATATCCAGTGGTGTATTACATTCATAGAGCTGCTGATGGAATAAACTGTAGCTACAAAGTTTTCAGCAGCTCCAGGTGTGATACTTCTCACCAGCAAGAAATTTTTTTTGATTTCCCCCCATAGTGGCAGTAGGAATGGGGAAGTAAGAACTTACTTGCCACAAATCTGATAAGTAAGAGGGCCTGGGGATACCTGAGGCAGCTGGCATGCTACCGGAGCCAGTAGGGACAAGGGTATTGGTGGGCCAGTGGGGGGTAGGGGTGCTATGGAAGGGAGACTGAAAGAGGGATTAGTGATGGAAGGTGGGGTGTGGGTGTGGAAGTCTAGCCCAGCAGGGGTGGGAAGGCAAGGGTGGATCAGTGGGAGCTGGGGGGGGGTCAGGAAAAAGGATGGTTGAGGATATAGCGGAACCTCTATAATATAGCAAGCCTGTCACCTTGGAGCACTGTAATTCCTTAATCACTTCTCTTGCCTTCTCAAGACTGCCATGTACAGGAGAAAAGAAAAAAAAAAACACATTGTTTGTAGTTACCTGCATTTTTGTAAAACTGGCAGCTTCCTTCATTTTGCCCCTTTCCCAAAACCGTCCCTCCTCTGCCCCTCCCTAACTGCTGTCACCACCACCTCTGCCTCCCTGGGGATTCCACATGACAGAGAGGCCACCTAAATTATATCAAAATTAGGCATTGCAGCATCACCCACTACCTGGGAAGAGCACTTGCAGTTGCCTGCCCACAACCCAGTTGAATGGGCTTGACATCTCACAGGACACTGAACAGCTCCTGAATAAACTCTACCTATCTCAGAGCTTGGTTTAGTTAACACTTTTTTCAAATACATTTTATTTGAAATTGTTCCTAATTTCTATTTTATGCTAGGTAAAGGCACTAAATTAATTGCATATAGAAAACATTCCATACGTTTCATGCTTTTATTGTCTTACTGCTTCATCACTAAAAGGAATGTTACACTCTTTTTGCAAATAGTCTACAAACAGTGACATTACCCATTAAATTCAGATTCAGGTAACACTAATCATCTGTAGTAAGTGACTTTCAGAAAGTGGAAAAAACTGTTTGCTTTCTCCTAGGACTAAAGTTCCCTACTTGAAATCACATTTACATCATGTATTGAAGCCAGCGAGCTTCAATGAGAGTCACAGAGGGCACAATGGCCCTTAATTATTTTATCATGGGATCTCCTTCAGTTTCACTGCAGGATTTTTCCATTTGGATTTCTATAACATTCTAATAATATTTTTGTTGTTGTTACAGAGCCATGTGTTATCACGGAAGAAGATATGAGATCACACAACATAGATCTAAAGTGGGCTTCAGCTCAAAAACTCTATGTGTCACATGGAGATTTTGTAGAGTTTAAGTGTAGATCCAGTTTGTCTCCAAACTCTTCAAATAATCATAGAGTGCAGTGCAATGCGGGCCAAATACCTTATCCCCAATGCACTTAGCGATGGGTGAATGTAGGAGACTTCACCACATGTGAATGGCAAGTGCCCTTTATTATTATGCTTATCAGTGGTCCCTCTGAAATGGATCCCCAGAGTTTTATCCTTCAAACAAGAACTACCACCAGATAGCAGTCACTCCAGGAATGGTATAAGCAACAACTAATTCATGTTAACTAATGCTATAGCGACACTTTTGGGTGTGCAGCTTTTTAGGAGTAATGCCTCCAGAAATAATCACAGCCAAGATGATGGCAGATGTAAGCAATCCTCAAATAGATCAAACAAAAGAATATAAAATTCCAGAGGCCCTTTAAAATGAACTGCAAAGAAAACAAAATTGGGGTTTGTGCTCTTTCTTGCTTCTTTATGACGGCTAATGGCAGCCTAAAAACTAGAATTTTTTTCCCCCTTTCTTGGATATTGCACTAGAAATTGAGACCTAGTTTAGAATGGAAGACTAAGATGACTGGAGAATGAGCGTAATTGTGACATCACAAGAACCAAGAGTGAAAATTAAGCAAATAAAACAGGATGTGATTTTTAGTCGGATTGTAATTCTTTGTGTTTTGTTTTTGTTAATTGTTTAATTTCAGTTACCAAGATCTCATGCCCCTACAATTAAGTATATTAGAGTGTACAATAAACATGCTCTGAGACCTCGCAGTGGTCCTCCAGCAAAACCAGGGAAGTCCATATGCCTGGTATTTCTAAAGTAGAAAAAAAAGCAATTAAAAAACTTTGTAAACAAGAAGAGTCCTTTCAGGCCTTCTTGCTACTTTATAAAGAAACAAAAGGGGACAGAAGCTAATTTAAAAAAAAATTGCAGGTCACCTTTAAAGAACATGCTTTCTGTTCTCTCATACGTTCACTGGTATCTTCTAAACCCAGCTTAGCTTCCAACAGTGATCTCCCATATTCCTCAGGGTGGCCACTCTGAAATGGACCTTCACCTCAATTTTACCAAACATTACCCACTTCTATTGCTTGAGGCAGATTCTCACTTCACCAGAATTATATAAAACCCACTCATATTGCCACTGGCCCATCCACTACAGGCTGCATATGCTACGTACACCAAATCTGGCAAGCAAGCAAGAAAGAAAGCAAACAAACCTTACATGAGAGAATGCATCAAGCAGATGTCCAAATGGTCAGAGTATCCTAGCTGGCAATGAATTCACACTTCCCTACGCCTTCCCAGTCAAGAAGCACAAATAAACCAAAATTGTTTTATCATACCTATATTGTGGTACCTACCCCCAAGCTCGGCCCCCGAGCACTCTCCCGTTGACTCCTGTACTCCAGCGCCGCGAGAGGCGCAAGCAGAGTTGACGGGGGAGCGGCAGCAGTTGACTCACCGCGGTGAAGACACCATGGTAAGTCAATCTAAGTACGTTGACTTCAGCTACAAGTTGCGTAACTTAGATCGATCCCCTGCCCCAGTGTAGATCAGGGCTAAGAGTAGAGCTTTAACAGAGTGAACAATAACCAGAGGACAGATCTTGTAGACATTAGTAAAGCTGTGTTGTCACTCTCATGATATTTTATGTTCTTAAAGCCCAGCCCAAATGATAGATGAGAATCTCAACCTTCAGATCCAGAGCTGAATGTCCCTGGAGTTTGGATCTGAGGTTTTAGGCTTGGGTTAATCTCTACCGAAAACAAATGGTTACAGGATGTACAGCAAATTCACATCACAACTGTGAAGTGTACACTGCTTGATAAATCACAAACTCAGTCATTAGAAATGGCTGTCACCTCTTTTATTCAGGTCCTACTATTGTTTCCTACATGAAATATAGATATAGATATATTATGATTACTGTTCATTAATATAATCATCTGTTAATAACCAATACAATATGGTGGGGAGGAAAGACTGGAATATGACATATGTTTGAGGACAACTCCAAATACATTGCAGTCAATTAAATAATTTTTTCTCTCTCCTGTATTTTCCTTCATGTAATCGGGGCCGGTGCAACCACTAGGCGAACTAGGCGGCCACCTAGGGAGCCACGTGGTTGGGGGTGCCAAAAAGCACTCTCAGGGGAGGCGGTGGAGTGGAGGTGAGCCGGGGCAGGGGAGTGCGGGGAGGGCTGCCCGCAGCAAGTAACAGGGGGGCTGGGATGTGCAGGTGACGCTCCCCGCCCCAGCTTACCTCCGCTCCACCTTCTCCCCTGAGCACGCCACCCCCGCTCTAATTCTCCTCCCGTCCCAGGCTTGCCGCGCCAAACAGCTGATTGGTGCCACAAGCCTGGGAGGCGGGAGAAGGCGGAGCGGAGGTGAGCTGGGGTGGAGAGCTGCCGCAGGGGGAGCTGCTCGGGCGGAGGGGGAGCAGGGGGCTGCCGCAGGGCTGGGAGCTGCTGCTGGGGGCTCCCCAGGTGGGGAGCTGCCGCAGAGGGGGCTGTATGGCTCTTCCCCATGGCTCCGCCACCTGCTCTGCCCCAACCCCCCCCAGCCCCGCCCCCGCTCCCCTGAAGACTGCAGCCAGGCCCGACCCTGCACTGACCGCATGGTAAATGGAGCGACCCGGCCCCAGCCTGCTCCGCTCCTCTGGTTCCCAGCCGCGCCACCGGCAAGTGCTGGGGGGCAGTTCCCTCCTCCCCCCAAGCCTGGGAGCCAGGGGAACAGAGCAGGCTGGGGCCCCAGGCCTCCGTGGGGGAGGCTGGCCCCAGGCCTCCGTGGGTGACAGGGGCTGCCTACTTCCTGTGGGAAGTGGAGTGACCTGGCCCCAGCCTGCTCCACTCCCCTGGCTCCCAGGCTTGTGGGGAGGGGGGAACCGCTCCCTCGCACTTGCCGGCAGTGCGGCTGGGAACCAGGGGAGCGGAGCAGGCTGGGGCCGGGTCGCTCCACTTCCCGCAGGAAGTGGCCAGCCCCCTTTGCCCCCAGAGGCCTGAGACCAGCCCCCCCTTCCCATGGAGGCCTGGGGTGGGGCCACACACAGCCCCCCGCAGAGGCCTGGGGCTGCGTAGGGCACCAAAATAGCTAGGGCAGCCCTGGCTCCCCGGGCCAGGCGGGGGGGCGCAAGGTGGAAGTTTCACCTAGGGCACGAAATATCCTTGCACTGGCCCTGCATATAATGGATTTGGGGAAAAAATTCTAAATTCTTTGGATTTTCCCCGAATCTTAAGTATTAGCTTCAAACCCCAGCTACATGATTTCCATGCACAGTTCAGGGGACAGTCCAATGCTCAAATGTTATGAGAAATCTTGCATAGAAAGTATATGGTCTATGCTTGATATTAAGGACAGTTTTACTGAACTGAAAATGGTTTGAATTACCAAAAGACGATCAACAGACCAAATAAAGCTTTTTGCATGACTTTTTTATTTAAGGTTCATAAATCAAGAAAATATCCAGTGTAAATACATGTTTAAGTTTTAAGTGGGCTACAAGGTCAAACACTTTGTCTTTAAAACTAGTTTAGTAACGTTTTATCGGGTTTCTAAATAAAATGTGGCTTCTTTCACAGCCCTTGAAGCATCAGTGCTGTTGACATCTTACCTATAAAAGCAAACATAGTTGCTGTTATTCTTTACAATATGAAGTTCACAGATCTTTGAGCACAGTTCTGTAGAAGGTGGAGAGAATAGTATCAACAGTGGCAAAGCAAAGATCCATCAAAATGAAATCTGACATGAATGTCAGTTCTTCTATATCTAACTTTAAATAAAATGATGCTACATAACACTTGGTTTTATTTATTCTTTATCTAGTATTCTATTAGGAATGGTTTTCCCACAAATCCTATGTGATTGTTTTATTTCCATTCTAACTGAGGCAGTTATATAGAATGCTCCATAGTGCATGAAAAATGCAGCAGGGAGAGAAGCAGTAATTTGAGATCCATCACTGAAATAATCCTAATATGGAATACCTATAACCAGAGGCAGAGCTCAACTCAGATGCCACATACAGTTTTCATGAAAGTTCTGCTTGACCTGACCACTTGTCTAGTGTTACAACAACGTGTTGCAACACAAGGAGTTTATTGGATGGGTCCTAGACTGGGAGTCTTACTGTCCAACCTGGTATTGCTGCCAAAGCAATGCATTCAGTCCTAAAAATTGAAGGTTTGTGGGGCTAGAAGGCACTTCACTTTGCTCCCTGATATTCCCACTCCAGTGGAAGTGGACAGCAGCACCTGTTGCTGTCCTCTGCTGGACAGAAGGTCTCCACAGCACAGGGTCTTTGAGGAAGTGAGCATTCTTGATACTCAAAGAAGAGACCAACTGACTTGCCCAAGGTCATAGAATCATAGAATATCAGGGTTGGAAGGGACCTCAGGAGGTCACTGAGTCAGTGGCTCACTAGTGATCAGAATCATCAAGATATCCAAATATAGGCTAGCAAAACACACAATCATTTGAAGGCATCCATTACTAAGATCAGGCATTCTCAACATTTTTCCATGCAGGGCATCTTGTCATGGTCCTAGTCCCACAAGCCTTTGAGTCATGGTAAGAAATTGAAGCTGGTTTTGGCAGCAAGAGTGGGTGTTGGGTTGTTTTATGGGATGAGGGTTGTTGGATGTGGTAGCAGGAACTACTGAATTGGCATTGGAGCTGCCTCTTCCTCTCTACACAGCTACCGAAAAGCATCATTAATTTGCTGCTGTGCTACATGCAACTGGGGACAAGGCAACTGACCCCTAACTATGTTTGAGCAGAGTTTTCCTGGAACACATCATGGCACAGGCATGTAGGAGGGAAGGGAAGAGAAAAGACAGCTACCTTTTCCATAACTGGTGTTCTTTGAGATGTGTTGCTCATGTCCATTCCACAGTAGGTGTGCGTGCTCGCCATGTGCACAGGTGCAGGAAGCTTTTTCCCCTAGCAGTACCCATAGGGGAGTGCCTCTAGTGACCCCTGGAGTGGCACCTCTATGGCGCAGTTTAAGGGGAGCTGCGTGCTCCCCCCCACCCTCAGTTCCTTCTTGCCAGACAACTCCGACAGAGCAGAAAGAGGGCAGGATGTGGAATGGACATGAGCAACACATCTCGAAGAACACCAGTTATGGAAAAGGCAATTGTCTTTTCTTCTTAGAGTGATTGCTCATGTGCATTCCACAATAGGTGATTCCAAGCAATATCTGTTGGAGGTGGGTAGGAGTTCACAGACTCTCGGGACAGAGTACAGCCCTGCCGAACCCAGCATCCTCCCTGGTTTGGGAGATGATCACATAATGCTAGGTGAATGTGTGAACCTAAGACCATGTGACAGCCCTGCAAATGTCCTGAATGGGAACATGGGCTAAAAAGGCAGCCGACAAGGTTTGTGCCCTGGTCGAGTGTGCCCTCACAATCGGTGGTGTGGGAACTCCCGCCAGGTCGTAACAGGTACGAATACACAAGATGATCCAATTGGAGAGCCGCTGAGTGGAGATCGGCCGACCTCTCATGCATTTGGCCGAGGCAATGAACAGCTGTGAGGACTTCCTGAACAGCTTAGTCTGCTCCACATAAAAGGCCAGAGCCATGTGGAGGTGGCACTGCTTGCTGGAGGCATGGGGCTTGGGACAGAGCACCAGCAGGAAGATGTCCTGACCCCTGTGGTAGGTGGAGACCACCTTGGGGAGGAACGAAGGATGTGGTCGGAGCTGGACTTATCCTTATGGAACACCGTATACAGGGGCTTGGAGGTCAGGGCCCTGAGCTCCAAGACCCATCTAGCTGACGTGATCACCACCAGGAAGGCTACCTTCCATGAGAGGTGTGACCAGGAGCATGTAGCTAGCGTCTCAAATGGGGGACTTGTCAACTGGACCAGCACCAAGTTCAGGTTCCACTGCAGGACTGGGGGCCTAATATATGGGAAGAGACGATCCAATCCCTTAAGTAATCAACCAGTCATAGAATGGGAGAATACTGTGTGCCCCTGCACCGATGGGTGGAAGGCCGATATGGCCACCAAGTGCATCTTGATGGACGAGGGCGCTAGGCCTTGGGCTCTAAGGTGAAGGAGGTAGTCTAAAATGAGTTGGATCAGAGCAGCCACAGACGAAACGCCCCAATCGGCTGCCCACCGGGAAAACTGAGAACACTTCGCCAGGTAGGCACGGCGTGTGGAGGGCCGTCTGCTTTCCAGGAGAATGCGCTGAACCCCTTCCAAGCACGTCCTTTCCTCCCAGCCTAACCATTGAGCAGGCACGCCGTGAGGTGGGGTGCCGCTAGGTTGGGGTGGAGGAGGCAGCCCTGGTCCCGGGAGAGCAGGTCCGGGCAGGACGGCAACAGCCATCTGCTAGGCTCGTGAGAGTCCCATACCAATGTTGCCTGGGCCATGCTGGGGCGATCAGGAGAACCCAGGCCCGGTCCGTTTTTATCTTCTCCAAGACCTTGCCGATCAGCAGGATCAGGGGAAAGGCATAGAGAAGCTAGCCTGACCAGGATAGGAGGAAGGCATCAGAGATAGCACCCACGCCCAACCGACCCCCCACCCACCCCCGGAGCAGAAACAGGGACACCTGTGGTTCTGCTGAGTAGCGAACAGGTCCACTTGGGGAGTTCCCCACTCTCGGAAAATCCTGTGCACCACCTCTGGTTGTAGTGACCACTTGTGGTGAGAGGAGATGTCTCGATTCAGGCGATCCGCCCACGAGTTCCAGGCCCCTAGTAAGTGGTGGGCTTGTAGGCAAATGTTGTGGGCTATACAAAAGTCCCACAGCCTGAGGGCTTCCTAGCAGAGGAGCGGGCCCCACCTTGCCTGTTGATGTAAAACATCGAGGCTATGTTGTCCATGAGAACCCTGACCACTCTGCCCTACAGGTGTGAGCAGAAGGCCATGCATGCCAGCTGGACCACCCTGAGCTCCTTGACGTTTACATGCAGGGCAAAGTCCTGAGTGGACCACAGACCTTGCGTCTGAACGTTCCCCACAGGGACTTCCCACAGCAGGTCTGATGCATTGGACACCAGCTCCACCGATGGGGGCCTGCCCCTGAATGGGACCCTGTGGAGCATGTTCCCTGGGGAGGATCACTGGGATGTGATCACCGGTTCGGGCACAGTGAGGACCTTGTCCATCCTGTTTCTGGACTGGGAGAACACCGAGGCCAACCAGAGCTGGAGGGGCCTCATCCTGAGCCTGGCATGGTGAACCACAAATGTGCACGCCAACATGTGACCCAGGAGCTGGAGGAACGCTCTGGCTATAGTCACGGGGAACCTTGTGACTATGTCGATGAGCCCTTTCAGGGTCTCAAATCTGTCCGGTGGGAGGGAGGCCCTAGCCAACGTCATGTCCAGGATTGCCCTGATAAACTCTATGCACTGCACCGGGACTAACGTGGATTTGGTGTCGTTTACCAACAGGCCCAGGGTGGTGCACGTGGACAGGAGGAGTGCCACGTGATCCCGCACCTGTGACCTGGAGCTGCCCTTGATCAGCCAGTCGTTGAGATAGGGGAAGATCTGAACCCCACAACTTCTGAGGTAGGCCGCCACCACAGATATGCACTTTGTGAATACCCTGGGAGCAGTGGCAGGCCAAACGGGAGGACCGTAAATTGGTAGTGTTCCTGCTCCACCGTGAAATGGAGGAAATGCCTGTGCCCCTCAAATATATGAATGCTGAAGTATGCGTTCTGCAGATCAAGGGCAGCATACCAGTCCCCGGGATCCAGGGAGGGCATGATGGAAGCCAGGGAGACCTTGCAAAACTTGAACTTTACCATGTACTGGTTCAGGCCTCACAGGTCCAGGATGTGCCTGAGCCCCCCCTTTGGCCTTCGGGATAAGGAAACAGCAGGAGTAGTACCCCTTGCATCTGAACTCCGCTGGCACCACTTCCACCGCTCCTAGGCCAAGGAGCCGCCCCACCTCCTGCTCGAGCAGGGCCTCGTGAGAGGGATCCCCCAGGAGTGATGGGGATGGAGGATGGTTGGGCGGGGCAGAGGTAAACTGGAGGGTGTAGCCCCAGGAGACGGTGTTGAGGACCCAACGGTCCAAGATCAGCCGCAACCACTCCAGGAGAAAAGCACACAACCGGTTAGAGAAGGGAAGCTTTATTGCGGATGGATCCCTGGTATGAACTGGTAAGTCGCCCCCAGGCGTCCCATCAAAACTGACATTTCCCCGCCTGTTTGCCGTTTGAAGGCTCAGGCTAGGGGACAGACCAGGACTGCCTCTGTGGGTGTTTCTTATGTTCCCATGACTTTTTACAAGGGGGATCATATTTAGAATGGGTGGCCTGGGTGGGAGCCTACTGAGGCTTAAACTTGGTCCTGGCCAGACCCAGGACATAGAGGCCCAGTGTCTTAAGCATAGTGCGGGAACCTTTCAGGCCGTGCAATTACACGTCCGTCTGTTCCTCAAACAGGGCCTTGCCGTTGAACGGAAGGTCCTGTAAGGAGTTCTGTGCCTCACTGGACAGCCCTGACAGCAGGAGCCATGACACCCTCCTCATGGACACCGCGAAGGCCATAGACCTTGCAGCCGTATCCGTGGCATCTGACGCTGCCTGCAGGATCACCCTGGCAGCCACTGTACCCTCCTCCACCAGAGCCTTGAACTCCTTCTTGTCACGCTCCTGGAGGGAGTCCTCAAATTTGGGCAGAGAGAGCCACAAATTGAACTCAGACCACCCCAGGAGGGCCTGATGATTTGCCACCCTTAACTGGAAACTCGAGGATGAATAAACCTTTCTCCCAGATGAGTCCAGACCCTTTGAGTCTATATTTTTCAGAGTAGGGGCTGGTTGGCCCTGCCTCTCCCTGTGGTTGACAGACGCGACCACCAGGAAGTTGGTGGCAGGGTGGATGTATTCATGCCCCTTGGCGGGCACAAAGTACTTGCATTCTGCCCTCTTAGAGATGGGGGGACAAGGAAGCCGGGGTTTGACACAAGGCATTTGAAATTTTTGCCACCCCTTCATGGAGTGGGAGGGCCACCCTGCCCGGTGCAGAGGCCGAGAGGACATTGAAGAGGAAGTCCAAGGGCTCCTCCACCTCCTCGGCTTGAAGATTGAGGCTCGATGCCACCCTTTTCAACAGTTCCTGGTGGACCCTCGCCCTCCAGGCACGGAACCAGAGATGAACGCCACACCAACTCCTTTCTGGGAGGCTGAGAGAGGGAGGCTGAGGGTCTCGCCAAGGCTCCAGCCACTGAGCGAGCCACCCACTGGGGGCTGCACCAGGGGCCACAGGGCCCATTGGTATCATGGTGCCATCCAAGGAGTCCTGGTACCGGTGATCGATGCCTGGGACTTCGGGAGCGTTGCCGTGGCGGGATACTGGAGCGAGACAAAGAATGGGAATGGTGTCGATGCCTGTAGCACGACAGGCTACGGTAGCCTCTCGGAGACGAGGACCTACAGTGCCGTCTGTCCCCGTCTCAATGGGGCACACTCCCCTTACGAGGTCTGTGGTCCCTCGAGGCGGAGCGGTGCCTGGAACCCCTGCCACTTGGAACCCAGCCAGACAACCTGGTGGGGGTTGATGGGGAATGGCACAGACTGCATACGGGGCAGTCACTGAGCGGCAAACGGCATCGGGAACATTTCCTAGACCACGAACATTCCCTAGACCGACCAGGCGGTCACTGCGGAGATCCAAGCAGCGGCTTGCCTCTGGACCAAGGAGCCAACAGTGGCGGTGCCCCTGGTACCGGCAGAGACACAACGTCCCAGGCCACCTGCAGGGCTTCTGGCGTCGAGGGCACCCAGACATCCAGGGAGGTCAGCGCCGAGTGGGCCGGGCTGCTCCACTCAACCTGAGTCGTAGGCCTGGAGGCCAACGGAGATCAAGAACTGCCCAACCTGGGTCTAGTCTCTCCCCCGGTCTTGCTCCGGTGTCTCGGCAGAGAAGACCTCTTCTTAGCCTTTTTGGCATGCCCCATGGATGGGGAGCGGTGCCGACTGGTGGAAGGTACTGAAGGGTCACCGTGTACCGACATCGTGGTACTCGATGACAATTCGGAGCGCGCACTGGAGTCGGGGTCAACGTCGATTCCATCAGAATGTCTCGGAGCCAAATATCCCTTTCCTTCTTGGTCCAAGGCTTGAAGGATTTGCAAATCTTGCAGCGATCGCTGAGATGGGTTTCCCCCAGACAGCATAAACAGTCTGTATGCGGATCACTCACTGGCATTGGTCGCCTGCAAGTATCGCACAACTTAAAGCCCAGGGCATGGGGCATGCCCCAACCTGGGTGCACTAAACTAAACTAACACTAGTCTAAACTACTTTAACTACAGGTACTACTAACTATGAATGAACAAGAGTTCAAGAGGAAAGCTGCAGACAAGCTGGAGCAGAGCAGTTCCGATGCACCTTCACTGGCGGCAAGAAGGAACTGAGGGTAGGGGGAGCAGGCAGCACCCCTTATACTGCGCCATAGAGGCACCACTCCAGGGGTCACTAGTGGTGCTCCCATAGGGGTACTGCTAGGGGAAAAACTTCCAGCACTGGTGCACGTGGCGAGCACGCACACCAATTGTGGAATGCACATGAGCAATCATTCAAAAAAGAACTTCTCCTTTGTTTGCTCCCTGTGGGTTCCAATGGCGACTGTGATTTTATAATTTCACCACAAATTTCAAGCCAGACCGGTGCCACTCATCTAGTATATGTACTCCCGCCATAGAATACTTTTGATTCAGCCATCAGAAAACTACAGTTAACATCTTTCTGGTTCAGGCCTTTGGTTCTAACCACTAGACCAAACAGTTTCAACTCACTTCACACAGGAAGACATTTAATTATTTTCAGAGATTCTACAACAACTACTTCTATTGCTCCCTCACCAACCCCCAAAAAAGGACCAACCACAGAACTACATGACTCATAGAAGCCATATATGAAATGCACATAAATATATTAGCCACATGCAAATATATCAGAACTATAGTTTGGTTGAGAATCAATGTTAGTGCTGGTTAATCATCTTGGAAATGGTAGCCCATACATGGAAATTAAAATGTTATACATATGCATGTACAAATTTCAAATTAAATACTGCCTTAGCCTTACCTTCCTCTCTCAACACATCTCGGATATGTCAGCTGTCCTCTGCTACACTGTATTCTAAAATCAAACACTGAAGTTGATGGTGCTCCATAATGATTCTCTTTACATAGAAATTCAATGTATTCCCCATGGAAAAAATAAGATTTGTCATCAAAACTCCATCTCAGTATTAAGTTATTTTTGTCCATTACGTCCTTCGATAAAATGCATGGTTCTTAACACAAAAAAGATACATAGTTAATCTCCTTTATAACTTAATATACAGGTTAATATTAATATATGAAACTGCATTATTTGGCTATAGCTAGTATATTAAAATTAGATACAAACACCTTCCTCCTTTCTACTCCCTTCTAAACATCAGATGATAGTACTTCTGGATGTTGCATACATATTCCAATTCTTATAGGCTTAGGAAAACAGGATAAAAAGAACTGCAGATTTGCCCAGATGTACCGAAGTCCAGAGGCTTCAGATCTACCAAAATTGCTCAGATTGAGAACTTAATTTGAATAATGGAAATTAATATTAAAAACCTGAAACAAAAGTTGAATCAACTTTTATTGAGCTAGTCATTTTTTTTTTAAACAAAAGTACATCTTACATACCTATGCAATCTGGTGGGGTAGTCCATTGTCCGTTGGAACAATAGACTCTATTGGACCCTTGCAAAAAATGATGATCAAAACAAGTATATTTAACTGAAGAATCACTCTCATATTCTGTCAGCCGTGGGTCAATAACATCTCCATTCTTAATAATAGGGGGGGAGCCACATTTTTCTTTGGGATCTACATAAAATAAATTAGTATAAAAAACTTTAACAAAGACATACAGTGTGTCTAAGAGCAAAATCTGGCACCCATTTAAATTCGTCTACAAGAACTTCTTACTTTGTATGCACTTAAATTCTGGAGCTGGGATTCCCAGCAAATCCTTGGACTACAAGTGTTTAGAAAGTCTCATCCCACTTCTGCAGGTACCCTCTCCCCGTCCCCACAAGGAAAATGTTTTATTCTGCTGTGTTCGTATAATTTTAAAATACATCTTCGCTATGGAAAGGACAATTTGACCTCAAACTTCTATTGCTATTAATAGCAGAGTCTATGCCTTTACTTTTCAAGCAAAGCTATCTCAGTGTGTCTGACCTTGGTGAGTTATAAGAGGATTGCAAAAACAGCTATTGTTTTACCTTTCATAATGCATGTTGGATATATAATTTTTCCACGGGTACACTGTACTGTTAGCTGAGACTGCCTGCTGGAGGATGACAAATAGTATCCCTGTTTACATACAAAATCTATTGTTTCACCATGCAGGAAAAATAACTCTCCTTCCAGTCTCCATTTCATCTCTATGTTGTTATTGCTCACATCATCCACATTAAGAGTGCATGGTTCTAGAAGACAAACATCTATGTTTATACAAATATTTCATAACAATTCCCAAATTTAAAAGTTCTTAGCCAAAAAAGGTTTATAATTCAATGATCCTGCAAACTGATTTGAACTTTATATGAAATGCTACAACTTCTTTAGAGCTTTACTCACCATAAATCACAATTACAATAGGTAAAATTAAAGGTAAGTTGGGGAATGTAAACTGCCCCATCACAGGGGACAAACTCCTTTTGACACAAACTTTACGGGAAATCAGGCTAATTCCTGTAATTCCTGGAAATCAAGCTAATCAGTACCAATGATGCATGTGGTACCTCAGGCTGTGTTTACTGATGGTAAATAACTCACTTCTGCTGTTGACAGAGATAAGAACATTAATCCTACTTAGGCCTTGGCTACACTTACCGGCAAGTTCGACGGCTGGAAATCGAACTTCTGGGTTCGACTTATCGCGTCTAGTCTGGACGCGATAAGTCGAACCCGGAAGTGCTCGCCGTCGACTGCGGTACTCCAGCTCGCCGAGAGGAGTACCGCGGAGTCGACGGGGGAGCCTGCCTGCCGAGTGTGGACCAAGGTAAGTTTGAACTAATTCGAAATAAGGTACTTCGAACTTCAGCTACGTTATTCACGTAGCTGAAGTTGCGTACCTTAGTTCGAATTAGGGGGGGTAGTGTAGACCAAGCCTTAGTTACCATAACTGGGAAAATCTTTTTAAGAGGAAAAGAGCCATCTACTGGAATTGACAGCAGTACTACAGATGCTAGATTTTGTCAGCCATTCCAGGACAAGGATAGCCAACACATGGCAAATTTAACTTTTTTACTTAGATGTCTGACTGAGGAATTGATTTGAGAGGGTAGTATTTTTAATTGTTTGGAGTGTTTGCTTTTTCTTGGTTTTCTTTTGAGTTAAATTGTTGTTACTTTAGGTCAGTTTTATTTTGGTTGTTTTTAAAGTGATAGATATGCACATTTTATTACATTAAATAAGTAAATATAATTGTATTGGTCTTCTATTTGCATAGGTGCTGGAACTAGGGATGCGTGGGGTGTTGCAGTACCCCCTGACTTGAAGTGGTTTCCATTATATACAGGGTTTACAGTTTGGTTCAATGGTTCTCAGCACCCCCACTATTCAAATTGTTCCAGCACCCTGTCTGTGCTTTACTATAAGAGTTTTCTAATAATGACATTTTAAAGAAAAACTGGTTACTACTAAGGATCTGCTCTACCATTATTACCCTCTCTGTATGTATACTAATTTTTTCCTGCAAATTTAGTTCTCATGAAAGGTGTTGAGAAACAGCACAGGAAAATAAAGTCTCTGATTATCCAGAGAAAAGCTACAGCCTGGGAAATGACCATGCAAACTGCCCCACCACTATGCCTCAAAACTGACCACTAGGCAAAAATTCAAGAGGCGAGAGAAGGATTCATTCTTTCAGCCATCAAGTACTTGTCTCAGCAAGTCTACAAAGAAAGATATCATAGTGGTAGCAGTTTGTGTGTTGCAGGCATTATCCACCTGGAATTTAACTGAGACCACAGCATTTCCCATAGAGCTATATGGGTTGTTTTTTTTCCAGGGTCTTATCAATCATGAATAATATAATAATACATCTAGTTTTTCACCAAGACTTACCTAAACAAGTTGGCTGAGCTGTCCACTTTCCTTGTACACAATGAACAGTTTCAGGACCCTCCAATATGTGGTACCGATGGCATCTGTATTTTACTGAGGAACCTGTTGTGTAGTTTGTCAATAATGGTCCAAAACTAGCACCACTTTTAATTGCAGGTGGAGAGGGGCAGGTTTCCCGTGTTTCTAAGAGAAGAACCGTAGCTATAATCTGTATCTGTACACAACAATTCTCTCAAATGATAGTACCAGAATCAATGTAACTAGATTTCTGAGAAGGAAATTAAAACTACAGAATAAATGTAAATTGGGGTAACAAAATTGCAACTTCTTCCAACAATTTAGCTGCTATTTCTTTCTTTCTTTCTTTCTTTCTTTCTTTTTTAAAGGGTTACAAAAAGGAACAGAAGCACCAACACATGTAAATGCCTTACTGAGTCACCATGCAGTCTCATTGCCATACTTATCCTACCTGTACCATTCCCCCATCCAAATCCTCTTTGTTTTTGACTCTCACTTCTTGGGTCATGCTGAATTTAGATTGTATGTTTGTCTGGGACGGGAGTGTCTTTACTTGTTTTCTGGGATGTTTATAACATTTCTGGCTGCTTGAAAAAATAAAGAGTTGAAAAGATATGAACTCTATCATGAAACGATTAAAGTTCATGATTCTAAGAAACGGTAGGAGGGAAACAGCAGAATAAAGACAAAAAGGCTTTAGCAAACAGAGAATTTGTAGATAAGATGCTGTGGGAAGCAAGTCTAAGTGAAAACAGATCAGGAGAGTTGGCAGTTTTTTAAAAGAAACATTATTAAGGGCACAAGAGCATAGGAAAGGTAGGAAGTATGGTAAGAGACCACCCTGACTTAACCAAGATATTGTCAAGACCTAAAATTCAAGAGTGATATAAGAAGTGGAAACTAGGTCAAACTATGAAAAAGCAGTTACTCACTTTCTTGTAACTGTTGCTTATATCCATTCCAGTTAGGTGTGTGTGCACAGCGTGCACAGTTGTCAAAGTTTTTCCCCTAACAGCACCCGTCAGGTCAGCTGTGGAGCCCCCTGGAGTGGCACCTTGATGACTGTAACAGGGTGCTGGCCTGAGAGGCACTGAACCAGCCCCTGTTAGCTCAGAACCTGCTAGCGCAGCTCCCATCAAGGGGAGCTGGCAGGGTGTGGCTCATTAATGGAGACTAAGAGTAATCACCTGTGAGCCTGGTGGGAAGAAGGCCTATAAAGCTGGCAGGAAGGAAGTGAGAGGGGTAGAACAGGAGGAGTAAGGAGTGAGGAACTGCTGCTCCTAGATAGCAACAGGAACTAGCTGTCCCCCGGGTGACTACCTAACTCCTATTGAATTGTACAGAATTGTATATAGATGGTGGTGGGAACGAACACAGGGAAATAAAAGAACACTGGGTTTTGCAAAGTAAGAGGTCTCCGGCTGATTTGTACCACGAGCAAGGTGCTCAATATATGACCCTGCCTCAGTTCCTTCTTGCCAGTTACTGCGACAGAGGGGAAGGCGGGCGGGCGGGTCTGGAAAGGATATGAGCAACACATCTCGAAGAACAGTTACGAGAAGGTGAGTAACCATTTTTTCTTCATTGAGTGCTTGCTTATATCAATTCCAGTTAGGTGACTCCCAAGCCCTACCTATGCGGTGGGGTGAGAGCTATGGTACGACAGACTAGAGCACTGCTCTGCCGAAGGTTTCATCATCACTAGCGTACTGGGTGATGGTGTAGTGAGCGGCGAAAGTGTGTGCTGAGGACAACATAGAATCATAGAATCATAGAATATCAGAGTTGGAAGGGACCTCAAGAGGTCATCTAGTCCAACCCCCTGCTCAAAGCAGGACCAATTCCCAGCTAAATCATCCCAGCCAGGGCTTTGTCAAGCCGGGCCTTAAAAACCTCCAAGGAAGGAGACTCCACCACCTCCCTAGGTAACGCATTCCAGTGTTTCACCACCCTCCTAGTGAAATAGTTTTTCCTGATATCCAACCTGGACCTCCCCCACTGCAACTTGAGACCATTGCTCCTTGTTCTGTCATCTGCCACCACTGAGAACAGCCGAGCTCCATCCTCTTTGGAACCCCCCTTCAGGTAGTTGAAGGCTGCTATCAAATCCCCCCTCATTCTTCTCTTCTGGAGACTAAACAATCCCAGTTCCCTCAGCCTCTCCTCATAAGTCATGTGCTCCAGACCCCTAATCATTTTTGTTGCCCTCCGCTGGACTCTTTCCAATTTTTCCACATCCTTCTTGTAGTGTGGGGCCCAAAACTGGACACAGTATTCCAGATGAGGCCTCACCAATGTCGAATAAAGGGGAACGATCACGTCCCTTGATCTGCTGGCAATGCCCCTACTTATACAGCCCAAAATGCCGTTAGCCTTCTTGGCAACAAGAGCACACTGTTGACTCATATCCAGCTTCTCGTCCACTGTGACCCCTAGGTCCTTTTCTGCAGAACTGCTACCTAGCCATTCGGTCCCTAGTCCGTAGCAGTGCATGGGATTCTTCCGTCCTAAGTGCAGGACTCTGCACTTGTCCTTGTTGAACCTCATCAGGTTTTTTTCGGCCCAATCTTCTAATTTGTCTAGGTCCCTCTGTATCCGATCCCTACCCTCTAGTGTATCTACCACGCCTCCTAGTTTAGTGTCATCTGCAAACTTGCTGAGAGTGCAGTCCACACCATCCTCCAGATCATTAATAAAATAATTAATGGAGATATCCCATCTCCTAGAACTGGAAGGGACCTTGAAAGGTCATTGAGTCCAGCCCCCTGCCTTCACTAGCAGGACCAAGTACTGATTTTTGCCCCAGATCCCCAAGTGGCCCCCTCAAGGATTGAACTCACAACCCTGGGTTTAGCAGGCCAATGCTCAAACCACTGAGCTATCCCTCCCCCTAGGCAACATCATTGCCCTGAAGATCTCTTGAATCAGCACCTGGGCCAGGAATGCCGTCGATGAGGCCTGTGCTCTTGTGGAGTGAGCCGTGAGAGCCGGGGCCGGAATGTTGGCTAACTCATAGCAGATAGGGATGCAGGAGATAATCCACGGTGAGAGCCTCTACAATGAGACCAGGAGACCTTTCATACGGTCTGCCACCACCACAAATAGCTGGTTCAACTTTTGGAACAGCCTCGTGCATTCGATATAAAAGGCAAGCACCTGTCAAACATCCAGAGAGTGGAGCATCTGCTCCTGGCTGGTCGCATGAGGTTTGGGATAAATACAGGCAGGAAAATGTCCTGGTTGGAGTGAAACTGGGACATGACCTTTGGAAGGAAAGCCAAGTGAATTCTGAGCTGCACTTTGTCTTTGAAGAAGACTGTGTATGGAGGGTCATAAGTGAGGGCCTTGAGCTCCAAGACTCTCCTTGCCGAAGTAATGGCAATTAGAAAGGTGACCTTCCATGAAAGATACAGGAGTAAGCAATTTGCCAACGGTTCAAAGGGAGGTCCCATCAGTTTCAAAGGAGCCAGGTTGAGGTTCCATGTAGGGATCAGCTGCCGAACGTGTGGGTATAGATGCTCTAGGCCCTTGATGGGGACCTGCAACAGTGAAGTGCAGCCCTGGGAGCACCAGATCGCAAACCTCTTCCACTTTGCCAGATAGGTGGCCTAGTAGAGGGTGTCCTGCTACTGAGCAGAACTTCCCTGACTGGCTGTGAGCACATGAGCTCCATGGGGTTTAGCCATGAAGCTTCCAGGCCGTGAGGTTTAGAGACTGGAGGTCTGGGTGACGACGGCATCGGTGGTCCTGGGTGATCAGGTCTGGGAACAGCGGCAATGTGACTAGAGCATACATCGACAGCTCCATGAGTGTGGTGTACCAGTGCTGGCGTGGCCACAGCGGCTCTACTGCTATGACCACTGCCTTGTCCCTGCAGATCTTGAGCAGGATTTTGTGTACGAGCAGAAATGGGAACAAGTACAGCAGATGGTCTGATCGTGACAGGAGGAAAGTGTCCGCAATGGAGCCTTGGCTGTGGTTCTGGAAGAAGCAGAACCACTGGCACTTCCTGTTGCTTTGAGTAGTGAAGAGATCGATGTGAGAAGATCCCCATCTCTGGAAGATGGTTAGGGAAAACAAGGAGAACTTGCTAAGCAAGCCACCACAGATCCAACAACCATCACCGGCAGTAAGAAGGAAAAGACAGTTACCTTTTCCATAATTGGTGTTTTTCAAGTTGTGTTGCTCATGTCTATTCCACAGTAGGTGTGCGTGCTTGCACCGGTGCCGGAAGTTTTCCCCTAGCAGTACCCGTAGGGGGGGAGCGCCCCACAACCCCTGGCGTGGCGTCTGCCTAGCGCAGTATAAGGGGAGCTGCACGCTACCCCCACCCTCAGTTCCTTCTTGCCAGACAACTCCGACAGAAGGGAAGGAGGGCGGGATGTAGAATAGACATGAGCAACACATCTTGAAGAACACCAGTTACGGAAAAGGTAACTGTCTTTTCTTCTTCGAGTGATTGCTCATGTGTATTCCACAGTAGGTGATTCCAAGCTATATCTGTTGGAGGTGGGTAGGAGTTCACAAGTTCCCAGGATAGAGTAGTTATCAATAGTTCACAATCAACTTGGAAGGGCGTATCGAGTAAGGTCCAGTTCTATTTATTTCCCACATAAATAATTTGGATAATGACATAGAGAATACACTTATAAAGTTTGTGGATGATACCAATCTGGAAGGGGTTGCAAGCCCTTTGGAGGGCAGGATCAGAATTCAAAATGAACTTGAAAACTGGAGAAATGATTTTAAATAAATCGAATGAAATTCAATAAGGACAAATACAAAGTATACACTTAGGAAGGAATAATCAATTGTACAAATACAAAATGATCTGGGGGTTATAGTGGATCACAAACTAATTATGAGTCAACTCTGTAATACTGTTTCAAATAAAGCAACATCATTCTGGGGTATATTAGCAGGAGTGTGGTAAGCAGGACATGGGAAACAATTCTTCCACTCTACTCAGCACTGATAAGACCTCAATTGGAATACCATGTCCAGTTCTGAGCAGGACACTTCAGCAAAGAGATGAACAAATTGAAGAATGTCCAGAGAAGAGCAACAAAAAGGTTAAAGGTCTAGAAAACATGACCTATGAGGAAAGATTGAAAATATTGGGTTTGTTTAGTCTGGAGAAGAGAAGATGGAGGGGGCACCTGATAACAGTCTTCAAGTACCTAAAAAACATTGTTATAAAGATGAGGGTGATGAACTGTTCTCCTTAACTACTGAGGACAGGCCAAGTAATAATGGTCTTAAATTGCAGCAAGAGATATTTAGGTTAGACATTAGGAAAAAACTTCCTAACTGTAAGGAACTGTAAGCAATGGAACAAATTACCTATGGAGGTTGTGCAATCTCAGTCACTGAAAGTTTAGACAGTACTTAGTACAGGGGACTGGACTAGATGACCTATTGAGGTCCCTTCCAGTCCTACATTTCTATGAGTCTATGATATCATAGAAGCCATTAAGCAAAAGAGCAACTCATGAAGCCTCATAGTTTGAATATTTCAAAATATATAAGCAGCATGGACAAGAAAACAGTTATAAAATATTTAAATACAAGTGCCAGCACCAGTAATTAACTGAAATATAACTGCAAATACAGTATACAATTTATTGTGATTAATGACAAGTAATAATGACCATTAATCTATCCATCCAGGTTGTTCTATCGACAATCTCCGTAGTATCAGAGCACCTCCCAAGGATGAGGAATTATAACACTGCAAGCAGAATACTTACCAATACATTTAGGAGGTGATGTCCATTTTCCCATTTTACAGGTTATTACACTTGATCCATTTATCCTGTAGCCATGATCACAATTGTATCTAATAGTGTCTCCTGTGTAATACATCTTGTCCTCAGTTATTGCTGTATCCTTCTCAATAGGAGGTGGCTGATCACATGGTATTTTTTCTTTGGCTTCTAAAACTACAGCAAAAAAATTGGAAACATCTCTCTCAAATTATTCATATTTACAAACTATTTCCTTCCCACAAGACACCACATCCAAATGCCCAAGAAAAAAAAAAGATTGGCCTTATAGACTGTCCAGCTGGCTAATAAATCAGGGATCTGGTGGAGCAGTTGGGACCAGTGGGGATCAGACATAAAATTTGGATTCAGATTTAAATCCATCTTCAGATCCTGGCTCTTCCCTCATCCTGTCCCAAAATTATCAATACCTAGTTCTTACATAACACTTCTCACGCATAGGCATCAAAGCACTTTACAAGGGAGGTAAATATCATCACCCCAATTTTAAAGATGGGGAAACTGAGACACAGACATGAAGATTAAGACATGTTTTGAACTGGGGTTTTACTTCAGCTCCAAACATTTGTAAAGCAACTACTAACCAATGCAACTTGGGGGTGAAGTCCATTTTCCATTCTCACACTGGATTTCTTCTGATCCTCTCATTGTAAAATTAAGCTGACATGCCAAATGTACTTTGGCTCCATTATGATATGTTCTTAAATCTGTGAGTATATTGGCATTGGGAGGCTGAGGTGGAGGAGGGCATTTATTTCTTCTATCTAGAAAGAAAACACGTATTTGGACATGTGGTGGAGGCTTTAATCAGATCATCTCTATCAGAAAAGCAAACTGGTTTCTTAAGGTTTACACACACATGCACATCCATGCCAGAGAAACAAACGTGGTGAAGAAACAATAGAAGCAGAACCTGGAGAGCTCTGGGTGACACATTTTGTTCCGATTTTTACCTCAAGAGTCTAGTTCACCACAGTCGGACCTGACACGCTTAACCAGCACTATAACAGACATTTTTGGGGAGATGGTGCTATTTTCATAGCTTGACACTCTCAATATAAATCCTTAGTAAAAAAGCCTTTACAGACAGCTTAAGGAAATCCTCCTCTACAATCCAGATACAGGGCATCAGTGCATCTTGTCCACAGCTTCTTGTCCTGCAAGCAGCCATAGCCTGTGGTATCCACCCCAAAATGATTTTTGTTTTTGTTGATCAGGGGGAGGAGGGGGAGGGTTGCTAGTGATCACTGTAATAGATGGACACAGTGGTCACGTTCACTTTTCTGAACTGTTCACCAAACCTCCCCTGCTGAGCTTAGGTCCATGATGAACAAAGGACTACAGAGTCCCACTATGCTTCCCCCTCTACTTTCTAGGGGTTCCCCAGGTATTGTCACTCTACTGTAGCCACAGAAAAGGGACATTAATCAAACCCACAGACTCAGTCAACCACATAGTTCAATAGAGTTTAAAAGAGATTGGATTTGACCCAGTGATTTTAACAATCCAGTTTACTGATAATTGCAATGCAGTTCTCACCCCAATGCCGTTTAAAAATTGGATGCAATTTTCTCTTTCCACTGAAAACTAAAATTTGGAGTCCACAGGTAAAGGTCACAGTCAATTTTAAAAAGTATTGAACTTAATCTTGAAACACATACTGCTTATTCAGACCATGTCCTAGATTTAAAAAAATCAACATCCCATAGCCACAGGTACTTTAGCCTTCAGCTGCATTAGACTGTTCTGTAAATATCAGTTGTGAATGTGAACCAGTTCAGAAGTTCAATCTGACAGTTTCAGTTAAAGCATTTTATCGATTAGTAATAAGAAAACAAGAATGTTTATGAAAGTAAAGTTAGACAACACTGAGGGTAAGAAATCATTACAAAAATGTATGATAAAAGGAATGTTACAAATTGGGCTTAAACCAACAAAAATTAGAGCTGTCAAGTAATTAAAAAAATAAATTGCAATTAATTGCAGTTTTAATCCCACTGTTAAACAATGATAGAACACCATTTATTTGAATATTTTTGGAGGTTTTCTATATTTTCAAATATAGGCTTGATGCTGGGGGCTCTGGGCTTCAGCCGCCCTGGAGACACAGGGCTCCGGCCTTCAGCCACCTGCAAAGCTACACCCTGGGGCTGCCGCCAATACCTCCCCCCAAGCCCAGAGGTAAGCGATTAACACATTAATTTTCTTTTTACTCAATCGCAGGCATTAATTGTGATTGACAGCCCAAATAAAAATGATGAGATGGAATTGTAAACTGTGACCCAGGACCCGACACCTCAAGTATACACTACTACAGAGCATATCACATAACTGGAAGAAAACTAATCTTGTGCCAATTTTTTCAAAGGGTAAACGGGGAGACCTGGGTAATTAGACAATTGT
Source organism: Chrysemys picta bellii (assembly GCF_011386835.1). NCBI lineage: Eukaryota > Metazoa > Chordata > Testudines > Emydidae > Chrysemys > Chrysemys picta. Next base: position 45,249,563 of record NC_088798.1, on the reverse strand, counting down.
CAGCCTTACATCGATCCTGGGAAAGAAAATGAAGAGGCTGATACAGTACTTGATTAATCAAGAATTAAAGGAAGATAATGTAATTAACGCAAATCAACATGGATTTATGGAAAACAGATCCTGTCAAACTAACTAGATTTTTTTTTTAAATGAGATTACAGGTTTGGTCAACAAAGATAATAGTGTTGACGCAATATACATTTAGCCTTCTGTAAGGTGTTTGACTTGGTACCACACATTTTGATTAAAAACTAGGATGATATAAAATTAACATGGCACCCATTAAATGGATTAAAGATTGGCTAACTGATAGGTCTCAAAACATAATTGTAAACAGGGAGTTGTCACTGAGTAAGTGCGTTTCCAGTGGGATGCTACAGTAATCAGTTCTTGGCTCTATAGCATTTAATATTTTTATCAATGACCTGGAAGAAAACAAAATAATCACAGATAAAGTTTGAAGCTGACACAAATTGGGGGAGTGGTAGGTAATGAAGAGGACCAGTCACTGATTCAGAGAGATCTGGATCGCTTGGTAAACGACACAAAACAATATGCATTTTAATACAGCTGAATGTAAATGTATACATCTAAGAACAAAGAATGTAGGTCACACTTACAGGATAGAGGACTCTATCTGGGGAAGCAGTGACTCTGAAAAAGGTTTGGGAGTCATAGTGTGATGCTGTGGCCAAAAGAGCTAATGCGATCTTGGGATGCATAAACAGGGGACTCTCAAATAGGAGTAAAGATGTTATTTTACAGCTCTGTATTTGGCACTGGTGCGACTGCTGCTGCAATACTGTGTCCAGTTGCGATGCCCACAATTCAAGAAGGATGTTGATGAATTGGAGAGGGTCCAAAGAAGAGCCATGAGAACGATTAAAAATATGCTTTATAGTGATAGACTCAGAGAGATCAATCTATTTAGATTATCAAAGAGAAGGTTAAGGGGTGACTTGATAACAGTCTATAAGTATCTACCTGGTGAAAAAAATTAATAATGGGTTCTATAATCAAGCATAGAAAGGTATAACATGAAGCTAGATAAATTCAGATTGGAAATAAGACGTACATTTTTGACAGTGAGAGTAATTAACCACTGGAACAATTTACCAGTTGTTGCAGTGGATTTTCCGTCACTGACAATTTGTAAATCAATATTGGATTTTTTCCCCCTAAACAATATGCTCTAGGAGTTATTTTGGGCAAGTTCTATAGCCTGTGTTAAACAGGAGGTCAGACTAGATGGTCACAATGGTCCCTTCTGGCCTTGGAATCTATGGAAACCCATAAGCAAAAGTCTATTGGTGTTGTAAAAGAAATTAGCTGACTGAAATGTAAATTTGTACAAACGCTGCTACTGGGTAGCATACCCAATAATGCCATATATATGCTCTCTGCATGCCTGTCAACTCTGGAAGGGGATCACCTCACTGAGATGGTTGTTGGAAAAATAGAGTATGGTTACATTCAAAATAATAAAAACATCTGCGACATCATAGAATGAACAGGGATCATGCAAAGACATGCATCTGCCCCATTCAGAGACAAATCTATAATGGAGAGAAGTATCCACATTATTACATATAACTGAGCAAAAAACAATATGCATCCTGATGTGTGCAGATCCCACCATATAGATGTTGGTTTCATAATTTCAGGATGAAAAATGAATCAATAGCAATAAGTCTCTGGCACAACCCACAGTTTCCCAGAGTCTCCCACAGCAGCACTAATATCTGCCATAAACCCACGTGTGCAGTGACAAAAAGTTCAAGTTAAAGCTGCCGTAAGCATGTTCAATTTGCCTCAAGTTTATTCTGCTTTTGAAAAGGAACAGAGAGAGAGAGAGTTGCAGGAACTTAATTTCTTCATGGAAGGCCATGCCCACTTCTGATGTGCATTCAAATCAAGCAATTCGGGTGCACCATGTTCTGACCATTACTTATTTCTTTTCAGTTGTAACTTACACTCCAAAATTAGACCTATTTTTTGCCTTTGTGTTGATGTTTTCCACATTTGATCCCCTTGAATCAACTGAGCTAGCTAAGAAATTAATCAGGGGCCTGAAACTGCTCTCACTGACATCAGTGATAAACTCTATGATTTGCCCCAGCTGCAAATGATTGTATGTTGTGAATATAAAATGCTAAGGAAAAGATCCTGATCCCACTGGAGTCAATGAGAGTTTTGCCCTTGATTTCAATGGGACAAGGATTTTCCTCTGATAGATAATATGGCATTTAACCAAAAACATACTTTCAGGTTTCAGAATTATGAGACAGTCATGAGAAGTGTTTACAGTTACATAAAAAAGTCACATTGCTATTATTATGTATTGGTCAAACCCTGACACATTAAGTTGTCACACTTGTACTACAGATGGTGCATGTAACAATTCTTATAATAAAGGTTGCCTGACCCTTTCCATTAGAAGATGCTGTTTTCCAATTGCTTATAAAACAGTCAAATTTTAACCATTAAGGGTGAAGTTTCCTATCTTGGGTGTCTGCCTCAAGCTGACTTTTGTGGTGTTGTTGTTGTTATTAAACGATTCAGCTAAATGGTGCAGCAGTTTTCCACAACAAGACTAGGAGGAAAATATGTTGTTTTGACCATTATAAAATTTTATTTTTACAACTCTTTTATTGATAACCTCCAGAGCCTCCACTTTTTGGAGAAAGAACTTTACATTTGGCTGTGGGAAACACTGAGGTAAGTGATGAAATTTTTGCCATCTCTCTGAAAATGTGTCAGTCTCTGAAAATTGCAGTTAGTACACAGTAAGTAGAAGTTTAGAATTAGGCAGCAAATTTTCTAAAGATTATATCTGCACTGAGCATGCTCCGTCCTCTCACATAGCCTACTGCATGTGACATTCCCACACAGTAACTAAGCATGCTCCATCCTCGGCTGCAAGGGCTGAGCAGGACTTTCCTTGAAATTGCTGCTCCCAGCTGCTGCAGGCCACTATGGCTTACAGAAACCAAGAGGAGGAAGAGATTCTTTCTGTTCTTTCATGGCTCCTTCTGCTGACACCCAGGCAGTGTGCAGCCTGATTCAAATGCAGAGGGATAAAGAACTGGGAGGGGGAGCTGAGGGGGAAAGGGAAGGAGGCAGATACAGGGGCTGGAGCTTGGTGGTGGAGGGTGGAATAGTATGTGATCATGTAGTTAAAGACTATTGATGCATATGGATAAGGAGGCTGAATTAAGGTTGCACAGGCAGCCTTAATTCTGACATTTCCTAACTTTTGAGGGCTTCACTTCGAAACTTCAGTGTTATTTTAATGTATATTTTTAAATGTAATAATAAGGGTGGTATAGGGGCAGGAAGAGATACACGAAGAGAGTTACCTTCACATATTGGAGGCTCTGGATACCATCCAAAGTCATAACACTGAATTAAATCAGATCCATTCAAAGAGTAATTTTTCTGACACAAAAACTGAACCACATCTCCTTCCTCATAGCTTTTCTTCCTGGGATAGAAATTCCCATGTTCTATCTCACTTAACAAGAAGCATGTTACTTCTAGAAAAGAAAAACACACACTGGGTAAAACAGATTTAAAACAACTCTATCAGAATAAATCCATTAAATGTGCGGAAGCTTTTCTCACATAAAAGAAACAAAGGCTATGGGGTTAAAGAATACCAGACTTCGGAAGATTCAGGTTAAGTTATTCTAGATGTAAGTAGAGTCAGAATGAGCTCTACCCTGACATCTGGTGGTGAGCTGTGGAAAAGGACTTCAGGGGCTGATCTCGATTGCATGGGCACACCCACCCTGCCTAGCATGATAGACTGCTTGCCCAAATGGTCACTTTGGCTGTTGTGGGATCCCCAGTCTCTTTGTTATTGGGACAGGAGTAATAAAGTGAATCAAGGACAGTAGAACTGTACTTGGCATTTTATGACGGAGGGATTCACCCTCAACCAAGCAGCACTCGCTAGGCAAGGGACATGGGTTCCAAACCCCAGTGAATTGAGAGAGGCTGGGGACAGGTATGTTTGCTTGGTAGTGTGGGCCCCAAACACCACCTTGACTCTCTTCCTCTCTCCATGGTGTAATAATAGAGATAATTTTGACTCAGTTAGGAGTCTTGTTAGGTGCTGCAGAGATGAAATCACGGATTCCTAGGTCTAAGCATTAGCCCTACTTTGGGCTAGTGGTTCTGAGTGTGCCAGCACTGAGGCACCCCCTACTAACAGCTGAAATCACTGAGAGCTGTGTTAAGTAGGGAGGGGCTGAAGACAAGTTAGTGAGCGGCTAGCAGGATGGCTAGTGGAGAGGCGCAGCTGGTGGTGAAGACTGCAGCAGAACCCCACGGAAAGGTGTGGCAATCAGCCATCAACCCGAGCAGTGGAGCATGTAAGATGCCCCCATACTGCCCCCCCCACTTCCTCCCAGGCTGGGAGGTAAACTCTGCAGATGAACTTCTGAACTCTGGGGGCTGCACTGACCAAGGTCAGAAACTGTGGCTGGGGTGACTGTTGAGTTGCTGGACTTAAGACCCTGAGGGTAAAAGGACACTGCCAAACTTACTTGGGGGTGGGTCTTTTGCTTATGGTTTGTGTTATGAATCCTGTTAGTGGTGTTTCCCCAACATAATGCCGCATTGTTTCCCTCTTTTATTAAAAGGCTTTTGCTACACTCAGACTTTATGCTTGCTAGAGGGGAAGTATTGCCTCTTAGAGGCACCCAAGGGGTTGTATGTCATTGTCCCAGGTCACTGGGTGGGGGCTCGAGTCAGTTTTGCCTTGTGTTATTGACACAAAACCCCTAGATTCTTGTTGCTGCCAACTCTGATGGGCAGAAGGGTTACATAAAGACAACAACATACTAGTGCAGTTCGGAGTAAGGGACCATCCATATGTACGACAGACTGCCTTTTCAATAGTGTTTCCTCCTCTGGTGTGGTATCCCTCATCACATTCATACATCAGTGTTTCATTCAGTTTGAGGATCCGCTGGGTTGTGGAGTAGTGGCCGTGATGTAAGTCTGGTACTAAGCAGCTCTCTTAAAAAAAAAAAAAAGTACATAAATTTGGGGGCTTATTTCATTTCAAGATACGACATAGGATTTTTCTCGCTATATCCTCATTAAAGTCTCATGCTTTTAGTAGACTGTTCAAATCTGACACAAAGCTTTGCAATTAATTTGTAAATAGCCGGGGCAGTTATTCAAGTCCTCTGATATACATTTAACAAAGTTTGGAGGGAAATGGATTAATTTGCACCAGATGCACAGCCATGTTTGACTACACTGATTCAAATAAGTATATTCAGACACAAACATGTTTGTTTCAGTAGTTCTGACTCTGCAGCTTCCCAACTTTATATATACTTACACAGTCTCTCACTGTTGTGTGGGTAAGCGTAGGAGCTTTTACCAGTTAGCTTCTTCCTATAGCACCCTGCCTAACAGGCAGAGATTTTAACTGCAGCTCACAGACATAAACCAACATTCACACACAGTAGTAAGTGTACCATGTGTGACAACAGGATTTAGATTATACACTTCTACCCTGATAGAACGCTGTCCTTGGGAGCCAAAAAATCTTACTACATTATAGGTGAAACCATGTTATATCGAACTTGCTTTGATCCACTGCAGTGCGCAGCCCCACCCCCCACCCCGAGCGCTGCTTTACCGCGTTATATCCGAATTCGTGTTATATCGGCTCACATTATATCAGGGTAGAGGTGTACTAGTAGTAGGGTGGTCATAAAAATCCTGCACTCTTCAAAATGGAAATAGCAAGAGAAATGGAACCTTCCCTTCTGAGTCCACCCTTTACCAGAGAGAATCAAGGCCTAAAGAGTTCTCTTCAGGCATGCCTGCTGTTTCTCTAGAGTAGAGTAACCAGCCAGGGACCAGAGAAAAATATATTTTGAACTACGAATACGACTCCATAGATATACCTTACAAATAACTGTAGTGCTTCTCTGTATTTTTACCATTCAGTGAGTGTTTCTGAATTGGAAATAGATTGATCTCCAAAGAAAAATTGACCCATAATGAACAAAATGTACTACTCACTAAATATTGTTCAGCCAGCTCTAGTTTTTAGTGTGTAATACTTGTAATTATACTTTGTTGTATTTTGCAATAGGACTATCTTACAAGCCACAGGAAAGCAAGGGGTGGCCACACTCCAGAAGTTTTTATATTTGACACAGTGAGCCAAAGTCTGCATGGACGTGCAGAAGATGAAAATCAATGCAATTCTACCACATTTTATACTTTTAAAATGGAAATGTACTTAACTGCCAACATTTGTAGCCCATAGGGATAGCTTGCCTTTACTATATTCACTGCCTTGCCGTTATTATATTCAGTAAGAATGCAAGGAACCTACAGGCTTGTATCCTGTAAGACATTGGCTTCTGCAGTTAGCATGCGGCTTGAGGGCTATGAACTTTGGCATAGATAAATGGCCCAAAGGTAACCCCAAAGTTTTGGAGAACTGGAAGAGTGTAAAGGGGAATTTTGTCCATAATGACATCAGCCAACCATAGAAGCATGAGCTAACACCAGCTTTTGGAATATTTTGGAAGGAACATCCAACCACAAGAGTGCGATGGCAACGAATTAACGTATATGATAATGAGTTGAAATCATTAATATACTAACCTATAAAGGACACCTCAACACTAGTAGATTGAGAAAATATGAATAAGGAAGAGGGGAAATACCCCTACTGAATATGCATTAGACATAGTGGCATCAACGTAACGTATTATAAAAGTTATATCCCAACCTTTGGGCAGTAGGAGAGAGAGATGTAAGAATGATGGCCACTGGTGAAGATGAAGAAGGGGATGGTGATGAGGAAGATAATGGCTAACATTTCAGGTTGTTCTGCAAGGGATGGTGTGAGTATGGATGTTCAGGTGTACTTTCTGTGTTATCTCTATCTACCTTATTGAGTTACAGTGTGTGTGTGACTGTCCTGAATGTATTAATACATCATTTGTAAACACAGAAGAGTTCTTATAGCATGAATGTTGCCACTGTGCCCATCAAGGTTCCCAGTTACATAGTAATTTTAATAATACTGGACCTGATCTTGGGACAAGAACCTGTTAACTCTCTAAGTGATAACTGGGAATGCTTAAGTAATCAATATAATTAATACATAATCTATAGATCAGTCTACACATTTAAGTTTAATTATTCACTAATGTAATTCATACAATGTAAAAGTGTGGCAATGTGACATCAACTGAGATTATCACCCACTGTCATTCAGTGCTATGGTGTTTGTATAGTAGCTCCCTTTCTGAAGTTAATATCCCAACAGTGGAAAGACACAGAAGTATTAAATGTAAAACAGTATTTATACTATCCCTAACCTCATTAGAAAATGTGTAAGGTTTCAATCATTTAAGCAATTATCTACCCATTTGGCCCATGATCCTGCATAAAGTTAAGCCTGCATGTAAAGGTATACATGTGATATGAGTAGTCTCAATGGGGACTATCGTCATCTAATGCAAATTGATGTTGTCCCATTGATTTCAACCAGCTGAAAATTTGCCCGAGTGAGTTTAAAAGCTGCCCTAACACAGGGAGACTCTAGCTGTAACAGTGTCATATAGCAGCAAAGATACAAAAAAAAGAAGAATGTAAATTCATACCAAACTTTTTAGCACAGCTTGGGTGAGAAGACCATCCTTCTGGAAGACATTGCACTGTTTCATCAGCATTACCTCCTGGAGTTTGATAGCCGGAAGCACATCTGTATAGCAATTGTTCCCATATTTTGTAGGACACTTTTGTATCAGAGAAGATGCCATTTTCCAAGAGAGGTTTGCTACATTTTTCTACATGAAAATAAGTAGGCTGATTAGAACGGGGCAACTGACAGAGTATTATGTTTCTCTATAACTTTAGTATATATTTACATGGGGATTTGTCTGCTTCCTATATTTGCCTACAGTGAGGAGATAACGAGCTCAAAGTTTTTTTCTATCTGCTTAACCTCCTGACATAGTAACAAAAAACCCAATATCAAATAGGTATTTTAAATGTTGAAATTAGAAAGATAATAAAGTCACCTAGTTTGGTGAATCTGGACAGTGGTGGGGTTCACACAATCTTCTTTCTTGCCAGTCTTAACTATTCTCTTTATTTTGTTCCAGATCACTACTGAAGCTGCAGTGCACACAGTCAGTCCTGAAGTGATGGAGGCAGTCCTGAGAGTTGGTGAAATTACCCAACTTTCAAGCTATAAGACTCTCTCCCAGTGGGTAAAATAGGAGCACTTGCAAAGACATAGTGAGAGTTCTCTCCCAGTAGCAATTAAAGGTCCCCAGGAAGGGAACTGATGACCATCAGATCATAAGCAGATGAAAACACCAGGAGAGCAAGAGAGAGTTCAGTGTTTTGGTGACTTCACTGTTTACTGGCCAGATGTGCCCTCTATTTTTTTTTAATTTACTTTAAGAGGGACAGATGTTCTCCCCACTCCTCTATAACCTCAGAACTTGATATTAGTGTGTGTAACTCTGGAACCTGACATTGTTTCAGTCAGCCATTTTGTATGTCCAGCCACTGCTAGCTGAAAACCAAATACCACATAGCTAGAAATAATCTTAGGTCTTTGAGAGGCAAGGCCAAACAACTGTATGTTTGCAGTTTCTGCTAATGAGAATGGGAAGGTGGGACAGAGAGTTAATGTACCTTGAGAATGGAAGGAATGTTTGGACAGTCAACCTTGGTTTTAAGTGCCCCTACATATAAATTTTATTGTTATGACTAGAGATACACAGAATGCTTTGTTAAGAGATAAATGAGTAGGTTGCTTAAATTAGGAGAATTGGTGACCCATTGGGGTTACTATGGTGACCCACTAAAAGTCGCTATGAGTTATGTGCTTTGTTTAAGTTAGCTATAAAAGATTAGGCAAAAGGATACACTTTGGAGCAATCCAAGAAAGCTTTTCTTTGTGCAAGAAGCTGGCACCTAAACTCCCTAGCAGCTGGATGGAAGGACGGCACACGGAATTCTGGTTGTTGATTACTCAAAACCATCTCAGACTTTGGGTAACTATAAATGTTTGGGATGCTCTGAACCTACTGCTACAGCACTTTTGTGTGTGCGAGTGAAACCTAATAAAGAGGTAGTTTTAGGTTAAAGCATTCTTGTTTGTACCAATCATTTATCAGACAGAGGAGCTGTGTCCCCATTGATTTATTCCCGACACCGCCCGAAGAGAAACAGTCAAGTTACCACTGCTTTGAGTTTTGAAAACCCTGGGTAACACCCTAAATTCCCTCTGGGATGCTATTACTGTCTGAGGAAGCAGCCACCAGTCACTTGCAGGCAACTCCTACTGATGCCAAAGTGCAGCTTTTACTTTGTTTAACCCCTGCTGATGAGCCAGAAAATTTCTGTATTAAGGGGAGGGTTTCCACCTGTAAGAGGCAAAATTACTGAAGATGAGGGGAAGCAAAGTGAACTAAAATCTGACTGAAATTGGTCATTTGCTCAGCATGGAGGATGGAAGGGGAATCCAGTACCACTTGAATAAAAACAAGAATGAAAACACAAAGGCTAAATAGGGATGTTCTGAACATAAGAACAGCCATACTGGGTCAGAGCAAGGATGCTTCTAGCCCAGTACCCTGTCTTCCAACAGTGGCCAATGCCAGGTGTTTCAGAAGGTTAATCAGAACAGGTAATCACCAAGTGATCCATCCCCGTTGCCCATTCCCAGTTTCTGGCAAACAGATGCTAGAGACGCCATCCCTGCCCATCCTAGCTAAGAGCCCCTGATGGACCTGTCCTCCATGAATTTATCTGATTTCACAAAAAGGCAATATTCCTGGTTTTGGTACTAATTTTCAGAGAGAAAGAGGTAAAGTGTCAATATCCAGTTCCAATTCCTAATTTTTCCCTAATTTATGGTTTCATTACTACACCCTCTTGGTGAAATCCATTACAATGTCCACAGGAAACAAAAAAGTCCAATGAAATTGACTTACTATAACACTTTGGTGCTGGTGACCATCCTGTTGCTGTGCATGTTATCCTTGCATCTTGACTCCCAGATTCAGTTGTATAGCCAGCCACACAGGTGTAGGAAAGCTTTTTCTCTTTACTCATTGGAAAATAATAACTTTTAAAACTATAATAATACTGGGCTATCTTCCCATTTTCTATGAGTGGCAAATCACAAGGCTTATCTACAAAAGATTTAATTATGTTTTGTTCATTACAAATTTCTCCCATGCATATAACAGTGCTTTCTGGGTTAATTTAAAATTAATTGGCTTGGCTGAATTCTGTATAGGTACCTAGGGTTCATACATGAGGTCCCATTCTACAACCATTTACCCTTTGAACTTATACTTGACTTGCCTAGTTGTTAGTGAGTAATTATACTGAAAACCAAAGACATTTCTTTTCACTTTGTCCTATACTACAAAAAATGGGCAGATTCAGTGAAACTAAAAGATAATATATTTAGCAAGGGGGTGTCAAACTTATGGCCTAAGGGATGGATTCAGCCAACTTGATCTATTCATGTTGCATGCTAGACACATTCGGATGGTCTAGAACCTCAGTTTTCATCTAAAAAGAGTTTCTAGGCCTCATGGTTGCAATAAATCTAACATTTCAGTGTCAACATAACTAATTTTATTGCTGATAATTTTAGCAGATGAAATGGGGAAGATGTGGCAAGGAAGCCCACAGCAATGTGGGAATTGAACGTTGCTGCAAAGAAATAAATGCACAGGGAAGAATGGAAGAGAAAAAAAAAGAGGGTGGGGAAAAGAAGTGACAAAAGAGGGCCGAAACAGCAGCAGCTGTAAAAGGGAGCATGTTTTCCTACTGAGCAGTGTTGAATGTGACATGATAATAATAATAAAAAAATGCCTAAGTATTTAGATACTAATGTTTAGGCCAGATACTTTCCAGGCTCTGGTTGTAAACCTATGACAGTGGTCTCAAACTCAATTTACCTTAGGGACAGTGCCAGTCCTCAAATCCTCCCAGCGGGCCAATAATGTCATGCCCCAAAACTCCATTCCCCCCCCCAACTCCACCCCCTAAGGCTCTAGGAGGAAGTTTGGGTGGGGGAGGAGGTCTGGGGTAGAGGATTGGGGTGCAGGCTCTGGGAGGGAGTTTGGGTGCAGAAGGGGTGAGAGGTTGGGCTCTGGGAGGTTTGGGTGGGGGAGGGCGTCTGGGGTACAGGCTCTGGGATGGAGTTTGGGTGCTGGGTGCAAGCTCTGGGATGGGGCAGGTTCTGGGAGGTCAGCTGACCTTTCATGCACTCGGCCGCGGTGATGAACAGCTGCGAGGACTTCCTGAACGGATTATTTGGCTCCAGGTAAAAAGCCAGAGCCCATCTCACATCCAGCATGTGTCGCTGGACATATGGGGTTTGGGGCAGAGGACCAGCAGAAAAATGTCCTGACCCATGTGATAGGCGGAGACCTGTGACAAAGGCTGTGGGCGGAGCTGGACCTTATCTTTATGAAACACCGTGTACAGGGGCTCAGAGGTCAGGGCCTTGACTTCCAACACCCGCCTAGCCGACGTGATCAATACCAGGAAGGCCACCTTCCACGAGAGGTGAGACCAGGAGCACGTAGCTAGCGGCTCAAACAGGGGGCCCATGAGGCGGACTAACACCAGGTTCAGGTCCCACTGCGGGACTGGGGGCCTAACATATGGGAAGAAACGATCCAATCCTTTAAGGAATCGGCCAGTCATAGCATGGGAGAATACCGCATGGCCCTGCACTGGTGGGGGAAGGCCGATATGACTGCCAGGTGCACCTTGACTGATGAGAGCGTCAGGCCCTGGGCTCTAAGATGAAGGAGGTAGTCCAGAATCAGCTGGATTGGGGCGGCCACCGGGGAAGTGCCCCCCGCATCTGTCCATCTGGAAAACCGAGACCACTTTGTTAAGTAGGCTCGGTGCATGGAGGGCTGTCTGTTTTCCAAGAGAATGCACTGAACCCCCTCCGAGCACGTCCTCTCCTCCCGGCCTAACCATTGAGCAGCCATGCCGTGAGGTGGAGTGCCGCTAGGTTGGGGTGGAGGAGGCGGCCCTGGTCCTAGGAGAAAAGGTCCGGGCGGGATGGCAACGCCCACGGCGGGGCGACCTCCAGGCCCATGAAGGTCCCATACCAATGCTGCCTGGGCCATGCTGGGGCAATGAGAAGGACTCGGGCCTTGTCCATCTTTAACTTTTCCAGGACCTTGCCGATCAGCAGGAATGGGGGAAAAGGCATAGAGAAACTGGCCTGACCATGACAGGAGGAAGGCATCAGTAATAGCACCCCCTCCCAGTTCCCCCCCCCCCCAGAGCAGAATCGGGGACAGGGACGGTTCTGCTGAGTCACTAACAGGTCCACCTGGGGAGTTTTCCAAGTGTGGGGAAGTCTGTGCACCACCTCTCGGTGGGGAGACGACTCATGCTGAGAGGAGAATTCCCTGCTCAAGCGATCTGCCCGCAAGTTCCGGGTAGGTAGGTGGTAGGTATGTAGGCAGATGTTGTGGGCTATACAAAAGTCCCACAGCATGAGGCCTTCATGGCAGATGTTCGGGCCCCGCCTTGCCTGTTGATGTAAAACATCGAGACTGTGTTGTCCATGAGAACCCTGACCACCCAGCCCTCGAGGTGCGAGCGGAAGGCCATGCACGCCAGCCGTACCAGCCTGAGCTCCTTGACATTTATGTGGAGGGTCAGGTCCTGAGCGGACCATAGATCCTGGGTTTGGATGTTCCCCATGTGGGCCCCCCATCCCAGGTCCGACACGTCAGACACCAGACACCAGTTCCAGCGACGGGGCCCTGCCTCTGAACGGGACTCCTTGGAGCATGTTTCTCAGGGAGGACCACCACTCTAGAGAGGTGAGCACTGGCTCGGGCACCGTGAGGACTTTGTCCATCCTGTCCCTGGCCTGGGAGAACTCTGAGGCCAACCAGAGCTGGAGGGGCCTCATCCTGAGTCTGGCGTGACGGGTCACATGTTGGCATGCATGTATGTGGTCCAAGAGCTGGAGGCACGCTCTGGCTGTTGTCACCGGAAACCTTGTGACTATGTCGATTAGCCCCTTCACGATCTTGAACCTGTCCAGTGTGAGGGAGGCTCTGGCCGAGGAGGCATCCAGGACTGCCCCGATAAACTCTATGCATTGTACCGGAACTAATGTGGACTTGGTGTTGTTTACCAACAGGCCAAAAGTGGTGCATGTGGACAGAAGGAGCGCCACGTGATCCCGCACTTGCGACTGGGAGCTGCCCTTGACCAACCAGTTGTCCAAGTAGGGGAAGATCTGGACCCCGCAGCGCCTGAGATAGGCCGCTACCATCGACATACATTTCATGAATACGCTGGGGGTAATGGACAGGCCAAATGGGAGGACCATAAATTGGTAGTGTTCCTGCCCCACCGTGAAATGGAGGAAGTGTCTGTGCCCCTCAAATATATGAATGTGGAAGTATGCGTCCTGCAGATCAGGAGCAGCCCGACCTCCTGCTCAAGTAGAGCCTCATGAGAGGGGTCCCCCAGGAGGGATGGGATGAAGGATGGTTGGGCAGGGTGGAAGTAATCTGGAGGGTGTAGCCCCAGAAGATGGTGTTGAGGATCCATCGGTCCGAGGTCAGCTGTGACCATTCTGGGAGGAAAGCACACAACCGATTGGAAAAGAGACGCTTTATTGGGGGTGGAACCCTGACGAGAACTGGCAGGACGACCCCGGGTCTCCTGTCAAAACCGCCTTTTCCCTGCCTGCTTGCCCTTGAAGGACCCAGGCTGGGGGACAAGCTGATACTGTCTCTGCGGGCATTTCTTATAGTCCCACAACTTTTTATAAGCAAGATCATATTTAGAGTGGGTGGCCTGCTACGGCTTAAACTTAGGTTTAGCTGGAGCCGGAACATAGATGCCCAGAGTCTGAAGTGTCGTGCGGGAGTCTTTCAGGCCATGCAGTTTTATATCCATTTGTTCCACAAACAGAGCTTTGCCATCAAATGGGAGGTCCTTCAAGGAGGTCTGTGCCTCACTGGACAGCTCAGAGAGCAGGAGCCATGATGCCCTTCTCATGGACACTGCAGAGGCCATAGACAGCGCGGCCGTGTCCGCCGCATCCGACGCTGCCTGCAGTGTTGCCCTGGCAGCCGCTATACCCTCCTCCACCAGCGCTTTGAACTCCTTCCTGTCACGCTCCTAGAGGGAGTCCTTGACTTGGGCAAAGAGCCCCACAGCTTGAACTCATACTGGCCCAGGAGAGCCTGATGGTTCGCCACCTGTAACTGGAAGCTCAAGGATGAATAAATTTTTCTTCCAAATGAGTCCAGCTTCCTTGAATTTTTATTTTTCGGAGTAGGGGCTGGTTGGCCCTGCTGCTCCCTGTGGTTGACCGACTCGACTAACAGGGAGTTAGGGACAGGGTGGCTGTATAGGTATTCATGTCCCTTGGCAGGCACAAAATACTTGCGTTCCACTCTCTTAGAGATGGGGCCAATAAGGCCGGGGTTTGCCACAGGGCATTTGAAATTTTCGTCACCCCTTGGTGGAGAGGCAAGGGCACCCTGCCCGGTACCGAGGTGGACAGTATGTTAAACAGGGAGTCCAAGGGCTCCTCCACCTCCTCCATCTGAAGATTGAGGCTTGATGCCACCCTTTTTAATAGTTCTTGGGCCTTAGAGTCCTCCTGCATGACGGAGGGAGGAGGGGAGGGCGAGGAGGCCGGTGCCATACTTTGCGTGTCCACTGGCACCGGAGGATCTACCACTTGGTCGTAGGGCCGCCCAGAGGATTCGGGGGCCTGGGGCAAAGCAATTTTGGGGGCCCATTCCATTAAAAAGAAGTTGCAATACCATAGAATACTATATTCTCATGGGGGCCCCTGTGGGGCCCGGGGCAAATTGCCCCGCCCCTGGGCAGCCCTGCTTGGTCGGCCTCCGGGCACAGTGCTGAGGATGTATGTCCCACTGATTCCTTCCTCAGAGGTCGGGAAAGGGAGGCCAACGACCCTTCTGAGGCTCCAGCCACGGAGAGAACCCCCACTGGGGGCTGTGTCGGAGGCCACGGTGCCCACTGGTACCATTGCGCCAGCCACGGGCCCAGTGCCACCGCATCTGCTGTGGCACCGGGGAAGCGGGCTGTTCAGCCTGGCTCGCCTGACCCATCGATGGACGGCTACAAAGGGAGGCCGGGCTGATGTACGACCTGCCACTGTCCCTGGACCGGCAGGAGCGATGGTGCCGAGAGCGGTGCCAACCCAGAGACCGCGACCTCAACGTGGAGTACTGGTACCGTTGGTAACAGCTGCTTGACGATCGGCTCCAACAGGTGAATCCGCAACGGTGACTGGCCGGCGATCAATGCCCAGGGCTGCAGGAGCGGTGCCGTGGCAGGGTCCTGGAGTGGGACAACGAATGGGAACAGCATCGATGTTTGTGTCGCAACTGGCTACGATAACCCCTCCAAGATGAGGACCTTCGGTGTTGTGTACTTCTGTCCTGTCAGTGTTCGCTCCTCGAGGCGGAGCAGTGCCTGGAGTCTTGGTCAGATGGAACCCAGCCAGAGAACCTGGTGGGAGTCGACGGCGATCCACATGGACTACACACGGACCGGTCGACCGAGACCTGTACCGAGTCGAGGGTGACTGCAGAGATCCCGGTGGCGGCTTGCCTCTGGAGCGTGGGGCCAACATTGGTGGTACTCCTGGTACCGGCATGGACATGATGTCCCCGGCCACCTGCAGGGCCTCTGGCATTGAGGGCATCCGGACATCTGGGGAAGCCTGCTAAGACTGGGCCGGACTACTCCACTCGACTTAAGTTGAAGGCCTAGAGCCCAATGGGGATCAAGGACTGCCCAACACGGGTCTAGTCTCTGACCCAGATTTACTCTGGTGCCACAGCAGAAAAGGTCTCTTCTTAGCCTTCTTGGCGTGCCCCATGGACATGGAGCAGTGCCAACTAGTAGATGGTGCCGGGGGGGGTCGCCCCGCACCAATATCACGGTGCCCAGTGCTGACTTGGAGCGGCACGCAGAGTCGGGGTCAACGCCGACTCCATGAGGATAGCCCAGAGCCTAATGTCTCTCTCTCACTTGGACTGAGTCTGCAAATCTTACAGCGATCACCGAGATGAGTTTCACCCAAACAGTGTAGACAGTCCACGTGCGGATCACTCACTGACATCGGGCGCCTACAAGTGTCGCACAACTTAAAACCCGGGGCATGGGACATGCCCCGGCCCGGGCGCACTAGCTAAACTAAACTAATCGAATGCTAACTACAGGTCACATACACTTAACGAACAAGAGGCTGGGGACAAGCTACAGCAAAGCTTGAGCAGAGCAGTTCCAAAGCACCTTCACTAGCGGCAAGAAGGAACTGAGGGTGGGGGGAGCACACAGTGCCCCTTATACCATGGAGGTGCCACTCCAGGGGTCGTTAGGGGTGCTCCCTTATGGGTACTCCTAGGGGAAAAACTTCCACCGGTGCACATGGCGAGCACGCGCCTATTGTGAAATACACATGAGCAATCACTCAAAGAAGAACTTTAGGATGTGTAAAGCAACCTTCATGGAGCTATGTGCTGAGCTGGCCCCTGACCTGCGGCGCAAGGACACCAGATTGAGAGCTGCCCTTCTGGTAGAGGAGCATGTTGCAATAGCTGTGTGGAAGCTGGCGAATCCAGACTGCCACCGGTCAGTCGCAAATCAATTTCAAGTAGGAAAGTCCACTGTTGGGGCTGTATTACTTCAAGTGTGCAGGGCAATAAATCGCATCCTACTGCATAGGACTGTGACTCTGGGAAACGTGCATGACATAGTGGATGGCTTTGCAGAGATGGATTTTCCTAACTGTTGCAGGACGATTGATGGCAACACATTCTAATTTTAATGCCAGACTACCTTGCCTCTGAATACATCAATAGGAAGGGATACTTCTCCATGGTGTTGCAGGCGCTTGTGGATCACCAGGGGCATTTCATGGACATCAATGCAGGCTGGTCTGGAAAGGTGCATGAGGCACGCATCTTCAGGAACAGTGGCCTGTACAGAAAGCTGCAGGTGGGGGACTTTCTTTCCAGACCACAAGTTCACAGTGGGGTGTGTGGAAATGCCCATAGTAATCCTAGGAGATCCAACTTACTCCTTACAACCCTAGCTCATGAAACCTTACACAGGGCACCTGGACAGCAGCAAGGAGCGTTTTAACAACAGGCTGAGCAGGTGCTGCATGGTAGTCAAATGTGCCTTTGGATGTTTGAAAGCTCACTGGAGGAGTTTAAATGGCAGGCTAGACCTTACCGAGGATAATATTCCTGTGGTCATAGCCACATGCTGCACTTTGCATAATCTGTGTGAATCTAAGCATGAAATGTTTGCTCAGGTGTGGAGCACTGAGGCAGAGCGCTTGACTGCACCGTTTGAACAGCCAGATGCTAGGGCTGTCAGAGGAGCCCAGAGGGCTGCTATTAACATCAGAGAGGCTTTGAGGAACCAGTTTGACAATGAGGGACAGTAATGCATGTCTGCTTTGGAGTTGCTTCCCTGTTGCATCCATGTACAATTTTGGGGCCCAAGATCCATTCAACACAATGCTTTAGAAGCCTGTACCAGAGAGTGAATTGATTGCTATATGCTTTTGTAGAACACAGAATAAAAACGCTGTACCATTAAATACCTTAACCTTATTTACTGTTATAAGGGTAAAATCTCACAACTGCATGTAGCTCCAGCTATCATTGTGCAAGCTGTGAGAGGGGGTGGAGTGCTGGGGAAACTCAGGAGTGCTGTGATGTGAAAAGGAATGTGTCAGCATAGAGGGAATGGGGTTGGCAAAGAATTGTGCATCTGCTGCGGAGGCACTCGAACTCTGATCTGCTCAGTCTGCAGCTGTATCAAGGACTTGAGCATCCCGGTCTGATCCTCCATAACTTTTATCATCCGCTCTGCCGCTTGCCTAGCAAAAGCAGCACTCTCTTTTCTGTCCTGCCTTTCAGCTTCCCAGCACTTTTTCCGTGCCCTGGTCTATCTCTCATCACACTGCAACACCACACGGAACATCTCTTCTTTGCTGCGCCTAGGATTTTTTCTTATCTGTTGCAGCCAGTCCCCAGGGGTGCGTGATGTGTTCTTAAAGGTCTGTGCTGAACAGAAGAGGGATTGTTACATTCCAGCAAACGATTGAAACATTTTAGTAAAAAGGGCTATTTGCTAGTAGAAATCACTTTCTCTCCGAGTCTCTAGGCAGGCACACAGCTCCGCAAGCACCCCAATCCTGGGGAGTTTCAGGAGTAGGGGGGGCAAGGTAGTTGTGGGTACGGACAAAAAGGTCTCTGCTTGCAGGGCAGCTTTACAGGGAACTCATTCTAAAATTATACCACAATTTTTCACAGGCGGCCAGCCTGCTGGCTGACAACTCGCTGATGAGGGTCACTAGGGAAACCAGGGCTCAGCTTCTGAATGCTTGTGGCTTTCACCACAGTCTATATGCAGCTTAGCTATGTGCCGCTTTAGTCCCAGCTCCAGTGATTGCTAAATGGCATGGTACAGTTTCCTACAATGGGGGACCTAACAAGGCTGCAATCCCTTGGAATCTGCAGCAGAGGATTAACAAGTACCGCTTGGAAACTTTTCAGAGCCTCTCCCTGGAGGATTCCCTGAAGATCTCAATGTCCACTGACACCCTGCTTGGCCATGTAGATTAGCTATACATTACCTGCCTCCCACTTTTCGATTCCCTACACAAGCCACAGCAACTTACCCGGAGTCTCATCTGCTTCCTGCTCCCTGTTGAGCACTTCTGGAGTGGAGAAAAGTTCCTGGCTGTGTGCCCCACCTGCTGGGAGCACCACAGCCTCTTCTAGCTCAACTTCATCCACAATTTCAGCCTCAGGGTTACCCCCTCTTTCAGCAGCATGACAAGTATCCACAGGGCAATCGGCGATGGAGGTGGAGTCACCACCGAGAATAGCATTCAGCTCCTTATAGATGCAGTAGGTCTTAGGTGCACCACCGGAGCGATGGTATGCCTGCCTCAGCTCCTTTATCTTCGCTCTGCACTGCTATGTGTCCTGATCATAGCCCTTATCGCACAAGCCTCGAAAAATTTGCCCGTATGTGTCCTGATTCCTACAGGTCACTCGCAGCTGCGACTGAATAGACTCCTCTCCCCATATATTGATCAGATACAACAACTCAGCGGTGGGCCAAGCGGGAGCACGTTTGGGATGATAGCCAGCTATGCTCACCCAGGAAGCTCCTCTGGGAAACCAGCAGACAGGAAATGAGATTTAAGAGTCCTAGGGCTTGCAAGGGGGAGGGGCAGACTGACCAGAGCAGCAGCAGGGGAATTGTGGGATACTTTCTGGAGGCCGATAATATCAGAAAAAGAACTGTGGTGTCTACACTGGCTGTTTGTCGACAATAAAGGGAGGGGAAAAGACAAAAGTCTCTCACAGGGGTGGACGTTTTATGTCCCCAAAACTAGGGTTTTTTTCCTGAAAAAAGTGACCTTGCAGTGTGTACACTATCACTGTTTTGTTTCCAAAAGCTAGTTTTTGGCGACAAAACTTGTAAGTGTAAACAAGCCCTAACTGTGACATCAGTGGGAAATTGTTGGGGACTGGAGAACTGAATTCTAAATTCAGTTATATTTTAGCCCATGGGCTATCACTTAACATGGAATGTGGCCTTCTGCCCGAAGTGAGTTTGGCACCCCTGCATTTCTTTTTGTTAGAACAAAGGAAAGTAACTACTACTTACTAGTAAACTATTATTGACATCATCAGGCTTGATTAATGACTTATTGAATTAACATATTGCTGTACTAAACAAACTTGAAATTCCTGCATTCCTAATTCCTTTAGACAGGCCTAGCAAGAGAAGGTAAGAGGGGGCACCTTAATTCAAGCAGGTCCAACCTAGAGAGCGGAGAGCAGTCTGTAAATTGGTCTGCACTCTGGAAGCTACATGGCAGGAATTTATAGATTGACAGGATGTAATTTTCTTACAGTGGAAAAAACTAAAAATATAGACAAGAGTAGATTGGTCCAGTTAGAAGTGACCCAGCCTGCAGAAAAAAAAAAGATAAGGGAGATGGATACAGTGGCTTGTCATATTATCTAGTGATGGGAATAGTTAAAAATCTTGGCTTCTAGAAAATAGGGGTGAAGGGAGCAGTATCCCATGCTGGAGGAACCAGGAACATGAGGTGCAGAGCATCATCTTAGGTTATTAGCTATAGGCTAGCATTTGATTCCCTATTCTCTTTTACTTTTATAAGTCTGCATACCTTCAACCACTGCAATTTATATGATTTATCTACAAATAAAATAGAACTAAAGTCTGTTTCTGTAACTGCTGCGGAATGAGCTCAAAGGAAGTGGTTCCAGAAATAATAAAATGGGATGTTCATATGTTAGTGTCTGAACCGTTTCCCATAGGTGCTATATCTGTGTCAAAATTTCAAGGTTCAACATAGCAACAGCTCACTCTTCATAGCAAGTGTTCAATCAAAAATATTAGAAATACAAACCCCACTAGCAAAAATATATTCCCATTAAGAATAAAACCATTTATCAAATTAAAGCAACTGCATAAAGCACTTTCCTAAAAGTAATATGTAAACTATATTCTAGATTATCATATTATTTTATAAATAAATGAATGCCTCAGTACTTTTACCTTCTGCCGAAGTTTCTCCTGAATCAACCAAAATTATGAGAAAAATCCAGCTTTTAAATGCCATATTCATGGTCTCTAACAATAGTTTTCACCATTCTGTGAACACTAGTGGCTAACTCAGTATTTCTTTTGAAAATTCAGTTAATTATTTACAAAAAGGTATTTGGAGTATGTTTTGTAACACACAAAAAAAGGTATTTCAAAGCATTTACTGATTTTTATTCCTTAAATGGAATGACTAGACCTGAATAGCTTTATTTCAGTTAAGAAGCTCAATAATAGTGAGGAATAATGAGAAAAAGGCTGAAAATGGCAGCTGCTTTCACTATAAAATAATGGACTTTGGCAAACGGTAAAATAGATTAATTGGAAACTAGTAGCCATAAATTCTGGGAATTTTCAGGCCCCATGGTTTAAAGGCCATTTTTCTGTTATCAATTTATTTACTTTGCTTGATAGCGTGTGTAGTTTTCTCTTCTATTTCCATCCCTAACTGGAATGGCTACATTCTACTAGTTTGTTTGCACTGAAAGCTGGTAGGTCCAAAGAGAAAAAACGGTCATTGCCTTTGTCTGCTAGACAAACAAAACGTTGTATGATCAGACTGTTTTATGAATGCCCCGGCTTTAATGGACAGGATAATCCCATCTTTTGGTTTAACAAGTTCCAGTTGAAGGCATATTCATATTCTGACCTACATGCAACTAAGCTAAAAACATAGTTTCTGAGATACTAGAACAATTGCAACCAGTTGATTCAATAATATGCTGCAAGTATTTTAACAAGGGCTTCCATAAAATTTTCCTCCTCAGCCTGTAGAACTTCATCAACCAGGGTGTTCAGGTTCCTGTAGAAGAAGGGCAACAAACTGGATGATCTGTTTAGGTAGTTTCCCCATTTAAATAAAAATATTCTATAATCAAACAAGGAGACACCACAACAGTTACACATTTTATTAAAAGTCCTTTGCTAGAAATTTTTATACTTTTCACTGAAAAAAATACACTGAGTACCATATATGGATACTAAAGGAGGTAGCCCATCTATGGTGAGCCCTTACCTGGCAGCTGGTGCAATTTGGAGAGTTTCCAATGCTCCTCAGAAATAATTATGAGCCCCAGGAGACATTCTCTGGCAAAGATCAGTTAGCAGTACCCAAGAGACAGCAATTCCCTTATAGACAAGAAAAATCTTCCCAAATCTTCCCTTCAAAGAAATTATAAAATTTTAAACAAGGAGCTCCCAAAAGTCTCCTCCTGCATATCACCAATTTTATTATATTACACGAGTGCCTCTAAGTGAGATTAAGAACAATTAAAACCAAAAATCAAGAAATCCTGTCTCCACCTATGTGCTGGAGGTATGGTGGTGTTGGTAGGGTTGCTTTTGTCATTAAGTTCACGGTAGTTAGTATGTATTAGTTTCACAAGACAGTTCATTGGCTACATCACTGAAAATAAAAACAATTGAAAAAATTATTAGACACAACCAAGTCACATTACTCTGCATTTATAGTGCAGTAATACCTGGAAGGCCTCAGCCAGGTTGGACCCCACTGTGCTAGGCACCGTTAAACATATAAGTAATAGTCCTTTCACCAAAGAGCTTAATATGAAATGTTACAATATTGAATTATCAGTCCCTATAGTCATCTCTGCCCTAGATGATTTGCAAACTTCTTTTGATGTTGTGTAAATTCCAAAATAATATAGGCATTATTGCCAGCATTACAACCTCCACAGTTCTGGGCATTTTCTTTATTTAGGAAAGGACATCAAATGGTTTTATTTAGGACTCTGTATATGCAGAAATATAAACAAGATCTCAATTGATTGACATACGAGGTACAGACCAAGGTCTAGAGCCTCAGAACTGTGTTGATTTGCCCCAAGGATCTTGCCTTAACTCTCTAGTGCCCCAGAGCAACAACATATTTGACACTGTTACATTTGTATCATTCACAAACATATGTACCATACACAGACAGACCGCATATTGAGGAAGCCTTTTGGGGCATAAGGCCCAGAGCTTATGTTTTTTATATACTTGTGAAAAGAAGAACAGGAGGACTTGTGGCACCTTAGAGACTAACAAATTTATTAGAGCATAAGCTTTCGTGGACTACAGCCCACTTCTTCGGATGCATATGGAATGGAACATATATTGAGGAGATATATATACACACACATACAGAGAGCATAAACAGGTGGGAGTTGTCTTACCACCTCTGAGAGGCCAATTAATTAAGAGAAAAAAAAAAAAAAAAAAAACTTTTGAAGTGATAATCAAGCTAGCCCAGTACAGACAGACAGTTAGATAACAAGTGTGAGAATACTTACAAGGGGAGATAGATTCAATGTTTGTAATGGCTCAGCCATTCCCAGTCCTTATTCAAACCGGAGTTGATTGTGTCTAGTTTGCATATCAATTCTAGCTCAGCAGTTTCTCTTTGGAGTCTGTTTTTGAAGTTTTTCTGTTGTAATATAGCCACCCGCAGGTCTGTCACTGAATGACCAGACAGGTTAAAGTGTTCTCCCACTGGTTTTTGAGTATTTTGATTCCTGATGTCAGATTTGTGTCCATTAATTCTTTTGCGTAGAGACTGTCCGGTTTGGCCAATGTACATGGCAGAGGGGCATTGCTGGCACATGATGGCATATATCACATTGGTAGATGTGCAGGTGAACGAGCCCCTGATGGTATGGCTGACGTGATTAGGTCCTATGATGATGTCACTGGAATAGATATGTGGACAGAGTTGACATCGGGGTTTGTTACAAGGATAGGTTCCTGGGTTAGTGGTTTTGTTCAGTGATGTGTGGTTGCTGGTGAGTATTTGCTTTAGGTTGGGGGGTTGTCTGTAAGCGAGGACAGGTCTGTCTCCCAAGATCTGTGAGAGTAAAGGATCATCTTTCAGGATAGGTTGTAGATCTCTGATGATGCGCTGGAGAGGTTTTAGTTGGGGGCTGAAGGTGACAGCTAGTGGTGTTCTGTTATTTTCTTTGTTGGGCCTGTCTTGTAGGAGGTGACTTCTGGGTACTCGTCTGGCTCTGTCAATCTGTTTTTTCACTTCAGCAGGTGGGTATTGTAGTTTTAAGAATGCTTGATAGAGATCTTGTAGGTGCTTGTCTCTATCCGAGGGATTGGAGCAAATGCAGTTATATCTTAGAGCTTGGCTGTAGACAATGGATCGTGTGGTGTGTCCTGGATGGAAGCTGGAGGCATGTAGGTAAGTGTAGCGGTCAGTAGGTTTCCGGTATAGGGTGGTATTTATGTGACCATCGCTTATTAGCGCAGTAGTGTCCAGGAAATGGACCGCTTGTGTGGATTGATCTAGGCTGAGGTTGATGGTGGGATGGAAATTATTGAAATCATGGTGAAATTCCTCAAGGGCTTCTTTTCCATGGGTCCAGATGATGATGTCATCAATGTAGCGCAAGTAGAGTAGGGGCGTTAGGGGACGAGAGCTAAGGAAGCGTTGTTCTAAGTCAGCCATAAAAATGTTGGCATATTGTGGGGCCATGCGGGTACCCATAGCAGTGCCGCTGACTTGAAGGTATATATTGTCCCCAAATGTGAAATAGTTGTGGGTGAGGACAAAATCACAAAGTTCAGCCACCAGGTTAGCTGTGACATTATCAGGGATACTGTTCCTGATAGCTTGTAGTCCATCTTTGTGTGGAATATTGGTGTAGAGGGCTTCTACGTCCATAGTGGCCAGGATGGTGTTTTCTGGAAGATCACCGATGGATTGTAGTTTCCTCAGGAAGTCAGTGGTGTCTCGAAGATAGCTGGGAGTGCTATATATATATACATAAGCCATCACAAGTGTGTGTGTGTGTGTGTGTATATATATATATATATATATATACACACACACACACACACACACACACTTGTGATGGCTTATGTAAGTGTACTAAAAATACAGTGCATGATCTGACGGTGCAACTTAAGAGTTGAGTTCTGTGTAACTATAAACAGGAAGTATGGAAGGGGATTTTCTTTACCTTTGTTACAGCAGCCTTCTGCAATTTGGAAAACAGGATTTAACAAACATGGCCAAATACAAGAAACGCTAGATCTATATTGAACACTTTCTTGTTTCCCCTACACTTTCAAGAATGTAGCATGTTGTTTCAGGTATATTGGCTTGGAGTTGCTAAAGTTGTGTGGAGACTGGGTAACTCTGGGAAATGTTGACATTTGGGCTTTTAACGAGTTAGAGCAGAGGTTCTCAAACTGGGGGGCTGGCTCCCTGGGGGGGCATGGAATACATTCCAGGGGGGGCACAAGCTTTAGGGGGAGGGAAGAGGGGAAATGTACTGTGCACATTTTACCCACAACATGAATACCTAGAAAAGCTGATTCCTCCAGACCTTTCAGGTCCTCAGATGGTGCTGTGCATTTGACTCTATACGGCACTGTGTATTTTGACAGATTTCGATCATATATCATGCATTGCATTACACAAAGTCATTGCCATCTGTATGTTAATCCGTTTGCTATGACTCAGTGTGCACATTTAATTGCAAGCATGGACCACAATCATAATTTTGCTTTTGCTCTTCTCACAATGGATCCTTGGCTCATTCGTGCAACAAGAAAAAAACAAGTGAAAAACAAAGAAGCCGAAACGGATTCAAGTGAAGTGCTGCCACCACATATATTGGTATATGTACTTGTGTGGCACGGTGTGCGTGTGTAAATTACTATAGACACAAAGAAGGGGGGGAAT
This sequence comes from Chrysemys picta bellii, assembly GCF_011386835.1. Taxonomy (NCBI): domain Eukaryota; kingdom Metazoa; phylum Chordata; order Testudines; family Emydidae; genus Chrysemys; species Chrysemys picta. The sequence goes on along the minus strand of NC_088798.1, from coordinate 45,224,146 downwards.
TATCAAATAAGTTTGAGAATCACTGAGTTAGAGTAATAGAGTTTAAGGCCAGAAGGGACCATCAGATCATCTAGTCTGACCTCTTGTATTTCACGGGCTGCCAACACCACCCAGCACCTACAACCCAACAACCAAAATTAGACCCAAATAGTACAGCCCACAGAAGTCTAGACCATTTGTCACAGGGAGAGGCTAGGAGGATGCACCAATACCATAGGCCCCTGCAATGGCAGGGAAATGACAGATATACTCACATAATCCTGGCAAGAGGCCTACACGCACATACCGCAGAATGCAAAAACCCACCAAGATTACAGCAAATTTGACCTGGGGGGAAAATTCCTTCCCAACATACATCTCAAAAGTTTCTGCATCTGACCATCTTTGTCTCCTCTCCTCCTCAGGTCAGTTCTTGTGCTAACTCAGTAGCCGATCTCTTTCCAGACCCAATTCCTAGGAGGCCCCCACCCCCACAACTATCACTGAAACTCCACTTTAGCTGTTCACTGCTCCAATATTTGCTAGTGACTGGTTTTTAAACCTAGCCAAACTAGGGCAGTACCGCCCTCCTGTTAAGGGATACTCAGAAAGCACCGAGTTATGCCACACACCTGCAGCAAGTCACTCACAAATCAAGACCACTTTCAAAACACAAAATCATTCTTCTCTCAGAGCATACACCCACAGAAACTCCACTGTTAGCTGCTTGTTTTGGCAAGACTAGCCCCATATAAGATCATATAAGACATGAATGGGTTATTTGCTAGCATCCAATAGTCTTAGACATATAACAGGAATCATCTCGCAGACATTGTCTTTAAAAAGGTCACTAAAAATTGTGTGAAAATGTTCCCAATGCTTTCACAAGTGATTACTTCTTAGAAGTTCTCTTAAGGTTTGTAATTAGGGGTCTGGAGTCTAGAAAACTTTGAGTGCTTGACCTTCAGAACTTTGTTTAAAAACCTGCCCAGTGGATTGCATGCGTCTGGAGCACAGCCATTTGAAGTTCAACTTTGCCTGATGATTCAGGGACCAGAAAGGCATGGTCTTCCTTTGGCTTTCACTTTATTATGCACATAAGTCTTCTTTATCACTTAAGAGAGGGAGTTTTGTACCTTGTCAATAAGACTATCTAAATAATTGGTTTCAGAAAGCCAGCCCTCAACAGAATGATTCTGAGGAAGAAAAAGTCTCCTCCTCCAAAGAGACTCCCTATGCAGTTTTTGTTTGTTTCTTTTTAATGCTTTCTGTGCTGTTCCTTAGACTTGTTTCAGAAAGATGTGGGTAAGAAGCAGGAAAGAAGTAACATTTAAGGGAGATGCTGTGGAGGGCTACATCCATGTTCACTGCTGGTTGAACAGGAAGAGTCCTGTCAGTAACTGAAGGCCCAGGAAGAAAGGGTCTAAATGAAGATAAGGATTATGACCTTACCAACACTCCCCTGTACTATTATCCTTATTTTATAGACCGGGAACTGAAGCACAGATTAAGTGATTTGCCCAGAGTATCTGTAATGGAATGAAAATTGAAATGTGGGTCTCCCACAGCCCAAGGGAGTCCTCTAATCACTGGAGGATCCTTCCTCTCATATATACCATCTCTGCAGGCTGACTTGAACACCAATAGTTGCTCCTCGTTGCCAAATAGACATTCAAAACACATTCAGCCTTTGTGAGAAGCTGCATGTTAAAATGCTGCCTTGTTTTTTATAAGATTACAGCTGCATAAAAACAGTATATTTGAAATAGTAAAGAAAGAAAAAACATCCAAGAGCTTCAAAGCAGTTCAGTATTTTATTGTACAATTGCTTTAGGCATTAGTACAAAGTAGCGTAAAAAAAAAAACCTGTACATAATACAAAATAAAATGACAATTGTGGAGTAAATTTGCATCTTTAAGTAATCACTTTTGACACTAATTTGTTTCCCCCCTTAAAAGCATTTAACCATTTTGAATACACACATATATACACACACATTTTCAAAGATAGTATCTACATTTTAGTGGTAGGCGGTACCAAGTGTATCCATTACCATTCGAATAGCTTGCAGAGGATCTACAATTTCTTGCATGTTATCTTTCCTTAAAACCCAGTCTGGTTTAATTCTGAAAAAAGAATTGCTTGAAATTAGACAACAGTATATTTTCACAAGAAAAAAAAGCAGGTTAATTTAAAATTCTTACCGTGAAACTACTTTTGTTCGTACAGGAGTTACGGGAACAAAGAAACTCCCATTCATGGATGTGTGCATCTTGTGTTTGGAAAGAGTTCTTTCAGCATCCATTTTGTGTTTACGAGCGGTAAGTCTATATAAGCTATGAATACGAGAAGCAGCTCTAGATGTGCTTCGGATGTCCTAAGAAATGCAAATTTCACACAATCAATACTCAAAAGGCAATTTAATAGTAAGTTAATAAATAATGGAAAACTACTCAGTTTGCTCAGTAGTCTACATTTTCACAGAACATGCAGCACTTCTCTCCATGAACACACACTGAAATGTATTTGAACGCAATAGATTTTTAATTTCAGTTGGCATTTCAACATCCTGATGGCATTAGACATTTGAACTATCAGTGACACTGGAAGATACACAAGTAGCTTTATAACCAGATATTTCCAACTAAACTATTTCCAGAAAGGAATTTTATGCCTTGAATGCAGTTTTGTCTAATGATGGTTCCAAAGATACAGCAAATATTAACTAATTCATTTACAGCTGCACCAGTGGAAGTGCTAGATTAGACAAGGCCACAGGTGGATACCAGCAATATTACCACTGAGTATCATAGAGCTGTTCTGAAGGTTTAAAATGACATGTGAATAAACAGCTGGTGGCTATTTATATCTGGAGCCTTACCTACACTAACACTTCCAGTGTTGCTACCACCAATGGAGCTACACTGATGGAAATCGTTTGAGTATACACACAGTTTATTTGTCTGCCACAAACCAGGAAACAATGGTGCATGCCAACATGAAGTCTCACAAACCAACTGTATGGTAAGTAGAATTTGAGAACATTGTAAGTCTTACTGGATTGGAATGGAGAGCAAGGGCAAAGACAATATTTACAAAGTGTCATCAAGAGAAAGTACAAGTGGATTATCAGAAAGAACGGTATGTGAGCTCAGCGTAATTGTCAGTGTTATATATATATATATATATATATATATAGAGGGTAGAAAGACCCAGTTGTGCAACTCAAAGATCATGCACCACACTCAAGGTGAAATACACACCATATTACAGCAACAAGTACTGTTGCAACTGTGGTGGACACTGCTATAGTCAGATGCATATACTTCAAAAGGCAGTCTGAATAATTCAATAGCAACCAGCTGGAAGAAGCCATAAGAAACTACTAAAAATGAAGTACTAAAACTTACAGAAGCTCTCTTTGAATCCTTTAAAAGAATGGCCAACAAACAACATGTTTTTGTGAAAATGCTTCCACCTTTCTCTGAAGTTTTGTCACCAGCCTTTTCTCTGTACATCTGCAGTAGGTCCAGTAATGTATCTACAGAATTTTCCACTTCATAAACTGCTTGAGTAGTTCTTTCATACTTAAAAGGAAGACAGAAAAGCTGATGTAAACAGGTCTCAAATATAGCCCTATCAAGCTCTAAGAAAATAAAGACTACTCTCATTCAGGCCAACCAGGTGATATTTTTATTATGTGGATTGCAGTTCAGATGAAAATTCATTTCTGGGCATTAAGCTACAGTGCCAAATTGCCCTATGATAAATTTTTCTAAAACTTTTTTCTAGAAACTGGGACAGCAGAGGTACATATTGTGCTCTCAGATTACTTAGCCAACTACAATGCAGTTCAATTGTCTAACCAAGGTTTTATCCTTTTAAAATCATGCAAGCCTACAAAAAATATTAAAAATCAGTTTGATTAAAATATACTATTTTTGTAAGGAAAATATTCACTTAGGAAAATGTATTAGACTTGAATTCTAAACATTTTACTGGTTTCAGCACATCACATATGAATGACTGTTTCATAGATCTATATGTTTGTATTATATAGCAAACACTCAAGTTAGTACATATAAAATTCGCTGGTTTTGCAAAATTTCCATCCAAAAACTAGATCTGTAAATAGAACTAATACACCTCCAACCCAAAGTTGTGCTGAGTTAGCTTTAAATAATAATTTCTTATAGAACTGTTGATATCATCTATAGATGTGTCCCCGCCACTCAGATTTTAGTTCGAATAAAATAAATTCATTGAAAGCCGTGATTAAAATTAGACTATTTTATAGGATGTAATAATTGTTCACATTAAGAAAAATAATTTGATGATCTGATTCAAAATAATTTGGCATAATTGGTTTTAAAGTCAGGAAAAGGTTTTTTTTTTTTTTTCCCAAAACTAGCTGTTATTACATTGGATAAATTCATGCTAATCTCTTTGGATAAATGTAAATATCTGTAAATTAGACAGTCCACAACTTATGAGACTTCAAAAGCAAAAACACTGAAATACCTTTGAAACATTAAGCAGGACTTGAACTGAATATTTGATAACTTCCATACAGGGGATACTGCGGTTGCAATTCCGGATCAGAATAAAAATAGTGAAGATTGCTCCGCTCTGGGCCATATTTTCACAACAAAGAGGGGAGAGCCTGGTAACAACCTCTAAAATAAAAGGGTTCATTTGTGAATGCTAATCAAGTTATTTTCAAACAGTAACATTTTTCTTTATTAGGCTTGGCAAATACATTAGAACAAAAACAAAATCAGTTTCAAGCCATGTTTTTAAACTAGGATTTTGAACATTCCGTCAAGACAAAGGTATCCAGCGTATCTGACACTGCATATCAGGTGAAATTAAAAGTAAGTAGGACTTCCTTTATGCCTTAAATGTAGTAAGTAGTACTGCTGGGCATGGGGAAGCCAAGAAGTAGAATAATGTATTCATGACTACATTCTGATGTAGTTCTTTAAGACAGCTTGTTATCAGTGCCATATTCGATTCAGAAGGAAATGGCTTTGCATACTGTTGTGTCCTCTAACTTTGTCACTTTTCCCAGTTGTACTGTAAGCTTGAATATAATCATGTGCTCCCCTTTCTCAGAAGTTTGGGAGTCCACTGCTGTCTTGAGTGCGCCCAATTTTTAATTACGAAAAGAAACTACTAACCTAGATGTTTTAACGCTGCAAGAATGTAAGAAATATGTTTGTATTTTAGGAGATAGTCAATGGCAACTGCAGTTCTGTTACAGAGTTTGTTTTCTTCTTTGCTCTCTTTGTTAGCCATTTCCAAACTGCATCGTAATGCTTTAGTTTTTGCTGTGTCATTTTTCTTCCTCCAAGAATATCCTCTCCACAATGCCTGAGAGAAAACATGGCAGAAAGACTTAACAAATGGAGAAAAGATTTACAAGAAAGAGTTGCTCTAGGATAGACTATTCATTAGAATCTCAAATCAACCTTATATGAGTTTAATAAAATTTTAGTCTCAAAATACTTCAATTGTAGAATTCTAAGTTATAAGCCTATGATCAGATATAATATTCAGTCCTCTGAATACTAGATTCCCAGTTCAAAAATACATCTGTCAGAAATAGCATCTCTTACTATTACTTGATGGCTAGTTGGTATTTAGCTTTCCAATCTAGTATTCATCTTTAAAAAAACAAAACAAAACATATATTATATATAAAAAAGAAGCAGGCTTTTTAAAGAACTATAAAATAGCAGACATGAGCAAAATGGAATTCCCTTATGAGAATTCATATACCTGAAATTTAATTATTCCATTCTTCAGCTTTCTTCTGTGTTTGTAGAAAAGGAATTTTCGTACAGCTCTTTGGATTGTGGTTGCAGCCTCATTTCTCTGTTTCAGCCATCTTCGAACCATTCGCTGTATTTTAATGATTTTCTGATGATCCTGTAGACTTTTTTTTTGTTTAAGTCTTGCTCGAAACCACCTCTGTTTAAGATAAATGGGCGTTTTTAAAAGACAAATTAAGCTTGCTTTCTTTTCCCGATACCACCACACATGCATGTATGCACACACTTCTTGTAACTTCAAAATTGATAGAGTAAGGACTAAAATCTGAATTTATCAAGGATTTAACTGATGCAAAGCCAGGAACTGAACACCATGCTAGCAAAGGTGCAGCTTCGAAGGGGCTGGGATCACCTAAATAAGGTGGGGAAGTGTACCACTGGACTGGACTGTGGTGGTAGTAATGGGGCTGGGTGATTAGCGCTCACTTGGCAGAGGTGGATGGGGAAAGAAGTTGCTAGCCCCATCCTTAATCCAGTTGCAGGGTCTCCTTTGATGCTGGGGACTAGGCTGATCACCAGTTTTGGGGTCTGGAAAGGATTTTTCCTATATAGTAAATTTGCCTGTTTTGGCATGTGGATTTTTTTCACCTTCCATTTAGCAGCCTGCGTCTTGTTTTGGGGAGATTAAATTAGTTGTCTCAATTTAGGCAAGTCCCTGTGTGATTGGTTGGGTTAGAACAGGGTAGTCAATAGGTAGACTGCAGGCCAAATCTGGACTACCAGATGCTTTTGAACAGACCGTGAAATCTTTTTATTTACTTATTATCATTATTGTTATTATTTTCTCTGGAGTCTGGACCTTGACCAAGAAGTTTGAATCTTAACAAAAAATAATTGATTACCCCTGGGTTAGAAAGTGTCCAAATAAGGTCCCTGTAACCTAGTTGGGGTTGTTTACACATTGGTCCTGAGCATGCTATTGCATGTTTAAGGGATATCACTCCATGTCTCATGCAGCTTGTGATTCCCCTTCATCTTATCTCTCCTCCCTCCAGCATAGAGAAGGGAGTGGGTCAGGACTCTGGTTTCCAGTCAGGGTCACTAGCAGGCCTGAGAGTGTAGAGGGGGCATGGCCTTCACATCCACAATGGGGCCACTGGTGACAGTTGATGACAGCACTGCAACAACCCTGCTGGATAGTTTAGTGATTACTCCAGTTAGGTAATAGTTGAAGAGAATGAGTAGTGTGCAACAGCTCCTTCCTCCCAATAATGCTAACCTGAACACATAGGACGGAAGAGATCTGCATTTGTGCATGTTTCAATACAAGGTGAATTCTGAATGCTCTCTGAATTTTAATAGCAGAGAGATGATGATATGCAGCAGCTGAAAAACAAAGCAGCCGCTTCTTCTGTTTCTGGTCTAAAATCTGTAGAAAGAAAAACAGAGTCAGGAAACAGCATTAGTAATCAAATCGAAAGTTAGTCTTTGCTACATCATCATCATAACTCAGAAATGGAGTTACAAAAAAAAAAAAAAAATAGCAGGGGTTAGTGTAATGTCTGAAACAGAGTTTTTCACTGTAGCTTAACTCCTAATCAATCTTATATATTTTTAATGTCTATGTAGTTATAATCACTTAAAAAGACACTTACCTTTTTTCTCACTAGCCACCCTCGGAAAAATGCTTGCAGTTTAATAGCAGCTTTTCTAGTTTTGATGTATTTTATGCATTCAAGTCTTCCTTCTTGCCTAGCTCGTATATGTTTCTGGATGACCAAAGCAGCAGCTTTTTGTTGATGAAACTTGTGTCTTTCTTTGAAGCCTCTATAAGCTGCCTGAATCAAACATGCAGCCTGCTGCTTCTAGAAGATAAATTGTGTGTTGATAGTCAAGTGCACTTTTTCTTGTCATAGTGGAAGTACGTTAGGTTTTCATGTTTATTGTGTTACCATCTATTGCAGGGGTGGGCAAACTTTTTGGTCCAAGGGCCACATTGGGGAATAGAAATTGTATGGAAGGCCATGAATGCTCATAATATTGGGGTTGGGGTGCAGGAGATGGGGTGGGCTCTGGGGGGGTGGGGCTGGGGATGAGAGGTTTGGGGTGCAGGAGGGTGCTCCGGACCAGTACCAAGGGGTTTGGAGAGCAGGAAAGGGATCAGGGCTGGGGCAGAGGTGCGGGAAGGGGTGCAGGCTCTGGGGTGGGGGTGGGGCTGGGGATGAAAGGTTTGGGATGCAGGAGGATGTTCTGGGCTGGGACTGAAAGGTTTGGAGAGTAGGAGGGGGATCAGGGATGGGGCAGAGGGTTGGGACGTCGGGAGAGGCTCGGGGTGCAGGCTCCAAGCGGCGCTTACCTCAAGCGGCTCCCGGAAGCAGTGGCATATCCCTTCTCCAGCTCCTACGCAGAGGCGCAGCCAGGCGGCTCTGCGTCCTGTCCCATCCGCAGGCACCGCCCATGCAGCTCACAGTAGAGCATGTAGGAGCCGGCGCGGGGCCATGACGCAGCTTCCAGGAGCCGCATGGTGCGGCCCCACCTGGAGCACTGGAGTGGAGCCAAGCCGTGTGGTGCGGCCCCAGATCCAGCGCCCTGGCTGGAGCTGGGCCTAGCCGCATGGTGCAGCTCACGGGTCGGCTTAAAACGGCCCATGGGCCGTAGTTTGCCCACCCCTGATCTATTGTAAGGTGGAAAGAAGTGGCCATGGATCAAAAATAAAATGAAGGTGCCACTAAATTTCTTACTTAAATTCAACTCAGCAAGTCAATCAGCATTCATTAATAGCAGTAGGAATTTTCCCAACTTAGAGGCTTTTTCCCTCCTTAAAGGACTTAAAAATGTTGGCAGTGGATTTTATTTTAAGCAGGTTGGCCATGATGGCAATAGACCATTTTGACATTTATTTAAAGAGCAGGTCTTATTGTTATCAGTATAGATTAGGCAAATGCAATATTTGGCATAGTTTAAGTGACTGGGATCTTGTTTGCTCTCAAAGTAAAAGGAAACCTGAACCTTTAGGGAAATGGGAGAGTTCAAAAAGGGGCGGGGGGGGGAACAACTCTGATATATTTCTTAGGTATCAGTCACAACTCAGTGCAATCTTAGTTCTAGTTTTACTTCTCTTTTCCCCTTCCATACTTAATATTTTGGTGACAAACTTTTTTTTTTAAATAGCAGCAAGTATTATAAGTAGGGCTGTCAAGCGATTAAAAAATTAATCTCAATTAATCGCACTAACAATAATAGAATACTGTTTATTTAAATATTTTTGGATGTTTTCTACATTTTCAAATATATTGATTTCAGTTACAACACAGAATACAAAGTGTATAGTGCTGACTTTATATTTGTTTTTTATTACAAGTATTTGCACTGTAAAAAACAAATAGTATTTTTCAATTCATCTAATACAAGTACTGTAGTGCAATCTCTTTATCATGACAGTTGATCTTACCAATGCAGAATTATGTACAAAAAAAACTGCATTCAAAAATAAAAAAATGTTGAGCCTGCAAGTCCACTCAGTTCTATTTCTTGTTCAGCCAATTGCTCAAACAAGTTTTTACACTTGCAGAAGATAATGCTGCCCCCTTCTTGCTTACAACGTCACCTGAAAATTAGAACGGGCGTTCGCATGGTACTGTTGTAGCCGGCGTCGCAAGATATTTACGTGCCAGATGTGCTAAAGATTCATGTGTCCCTTCATGCTTCAACCACCATTCCAGAGGACATACGTCCATGCTGATGATGGGTTCGTCTCGATAACAATCCAAAGCAGCATGGACTGACGCATGTTCATTTTCATTATCTGAGCAGAAGGTTGATTTTTTTTTTTTGGTGGTTCTGTAGTTTCCGCATTGGAGTGTTGCTCTTTTAAGACTTCTGAAAGCATGCTCCACATCTCGTCCCTCTCAGATTTTGGAAGGCACTTCAGATTCTTAAAACCTTGGGTTGAGTGCTGTAGCTATCTTTAGAAATCTCACATTGGTACCTTCTTTGAGTTTTGTCAAATCTGCAGTGAAAGTGTTCTTAAAATGAACAACATGTGCTGGGTCATCATCCAAGACTGCTATAACATGAAATATATGGCAGAATGTGGGTAAAAGAGCAGGGGACATACAATTCTCCCCCAAGGAGTTCAGTCACAAATTTAATTAACGCTTTTTTTTTTTTTGAAAAAGCGGCAACAGCATGGAAGCATGTCCTGTGGAATGGTGGCTGAAGCATGAATGTTTAGCATATCTGGCACGTAAATACTTTGCAATGCTGGCTACAAAAGTGCCATGCAAATGCCTATTCTCACTTTCTGCTGACATTATAAATAAGAAGAGGGCAGCATTATCTCCTGTAAATGTAAATAAACTTGTTAGTCCTACTTCTTGTTCAGCCAAACGCTAAGACAGAGTGGACTTGCAGGCTCTGAAGTTTTACATTATTTTGTTTTTAAGTGCAGTTACGTAACAACAAAAATCTACATTTGTAAGTTGCACTTTCATGACAAAGATTGCATTACAGTACTTGTACGAGGTGAATTGAAAAATACTATTTCTTTTGTTTATCATTTTTACAGTGCAAATATTTGTACACCTCTACCTGATATAACACGAATTTGGATATAATGCGGCAAAGCAGTGCTCCGGAGGGGCGGGGCTGCGCACTCTGGTGGATCAAAGCAAGTTCAATAGAACGCAGTTTCACCTATAACGCAGTAAGATTTTTTGGCTCCCGAGGACAGCGTTATATCGAGGTAGAGGTGTAATCAAAAATATACACTTTCAATTACAACACAGAATACTATATGAAAATGTAGAAAAACCATCCAAAGTATTTAATAAATTTCAATTGATATTCTACTGTTTAAGAGTGCAATTAAAACTGATTAGTCGCAATTAATTTTTTAATCGCGATTAACTTTTTTTGAGTTAATCGTGAGTTACTGTGATTAATCGACAGCCCTAATTAAAAGTAAAGCAGATAACAACAGCTACAGTGAAGAATTACTGTGTTCCCTTGTTAACTTCAATGGGACTATTCAAAGTGTCGAAAGTTAAGCACACTCTTAAGTCTTTGCTGATAGTGGACTTCACTTTGGCATTTTCTGACTTAAGTACTTCTATTTTCAACTTAAACATTTTCTTTAGGAAAAATTAACTTGAATAAAAGTAGTTATATATCAAAAGTGAAGAACAGGCTCACTTTTTAGAGAGAAAGCTAAATTATTGGCCGAGTACATTACACAAGTTTAACATTACACTGAAAATATTTAACATTCAACACCACCCCGTCTTAGCTGAATTTAAGAGTGAAAATACCTTTTTAATCTGTTTCCTAGTACTGTATCTTCTGTAACCTGATTGAATCTTAACTGCAGCTTCCTTGGTTGCTAGGAATTGTAGCAGAATTGTTTTTGCAGTAAGGGTTTCTCTCCATCTCCTCTGAATAGTAACTGTGGAGGCCTTCATTTTCAAAAACCTAATGCAAATGAACATTTTAGCTTTTCTAAAAAAGACTCATGAGTTTTAAAAAATGAAAAAAGTTTTCATTTGCATTTATTTATTGCTATCAGCAGAAGATTAGCAAGATAAGTGGCATTCATTGGAAAGTTATCAAGTCCATAGAAATTTTGGTACGTACACACACACACACACACAGGCCCACCTCTTAAGGCTCAAGACTAGTTAAAGTCAATGGAAACATGAATCATTGGAGTAAACGAGTAAAAAGTGACTTGAGAAATTTTAGATCTTGTCTCAAGACAAATAAGTAGAAAACAAAAATAAGTTTTACTTTGGAGCAGGATACTAGAACTTTAATTAAAATAGAAAAAATGAAACCAAGTTTTTCATTCGGGAGTTTTCAAAACTCAAACATAACTCTTGAGAAGAAAGCAGCGTAGTAAAACTAAACTTCACATATGGAGATGAAAGCAGGTAAAGCATCTGCAGCTGGCTCTCCCCTTCTGTCTTTCCAAGATTAACAAACACAAAACTCACACCAAATACAAAGATTAAGCCCCAACCCTCAAAGATGTAAACATGTGAATAACTTTATGCACATTAGCCACAAGGAGTCAATGGATTACTCGTACTTGAGTCTTTGCAGAATCAGGGCCTAAGAGAGGACAGAGATTTGCCAGACTACAAAACAAGATTAAGTTATGAAACAATAAATAGCTCAAGACCATGAAAAGATGTGCGTCACACAACAATAGTACATTACCAGGTCCTCTGCCGTTTGCTTTTGAAATAACCTTGAATGACACAAGTAGCTTTTACCACAGCTGTATATTCTTTTCGTGCTCTGTATCTTCTGAACCAGGCTTGAATTGTTCGTGCAGCTCTCATTTTACCAGCCAACTGCCTGGCTTTAAAACCCCTAAATAAAGCCTATCAAACAAAAAAAAACAAACAAACAAGCAATTAATTTTGTATTTAATGGCACAAACTAGGAAACGCCCCACTTCTCCAATTAGTCACTTCTGCCTGAATGTCTTTTTTAAATCTTATTGTTACAAGTTGCACACAAGATTACTAGAAAGGGGGGTGGGGGAAATCTTGTCAGTTTCTTTACTATAGCACTTTGTGTATAGTCAGTTTCTCCTGCACACAGCAAGAGAGAGAGAGAGAAAGTAGAAGCTGGGGAATACTACACACACTTCCATCAATGTAAGTTTCAGCAAGAAAAAAAAATCCCAAAATGAATAAAGATAAAAGTTACAGATTTTAAAGATAATGGTGGAACAACCTGAAACCTAACTGCAACTACTTTGATTTGAAGCTGTTTTTGTTGTTCAATATTTCAAAGGTGATGGGCTCAGTAGCACTGCTGTATTTACAGAGTTGGAAACTTGTAGTTAAGGTATTGTTGTCTCTAACTAAATCCATGGTAAATCCTAGCATATTTTAGTTTATACTGTACTTTTTTTTCTGCTCTTACCATAAACTGTGGCTCTACTCACCAATTTCACTTTTTGTAAGTGGCCAATCAAATTATTTCTGCATCTATATTATGGGAATTTGGGATGCTGAGGATCTCCCACCTTACGCGCTCTCTGTTTTGAAGGCAGAAGCCCAGTCACCTGTCTAGGTACACTTGCACATTAGTAAGAAGTGAGGTTAGATAAGGCAGCAGAAACTATCTCAGGCACTCCAGCAACTGAAAAATAAATGGGAGGGTTTCCCCCTTCTCCCAAACAAAAAATCTGGAACATTATAAGAAACCCTAAAACTCCTACTCCCCTTTTTGGGCTGTGCAGGAGAAGGAAATGTAAAAAGGGCAAGGCGTATCTTGGCACCCCCTACTCCAGGAAGCTACGGCAGTCCAAGGAGAAATCCCCTGTCCCCCAAAACAAGATAGCTAAGGGGACTAGGGAAAAAAATCATTTGCAACTCTTCCCACAAACAAACAGCCTATGGGAGTAGCAAGAGACATACCCAACCAAAAAGAGTGGGAAACACCAGAAGGGAGCTCAGAGGACCAGTTACTGTGAACCCACTGGTTAGTTCCTCACTACAGTCTGTGGAGCCAAGAGCAGTGCTCTCTACTTTCTCCCAGCAGCCCTTTGACCTGTCACAGAGGGACGGAAGACTGGGTTTCTGAGTGTTTCTCCTCAAATTCCTAGACATATCTCTGGATTCATGGACCACACCTTCTTCCCTCTGATGTTCGGCTGCCTCCCATCCACTCTTGAAAAATATAAATCTCTATATAGAGATTATATATATATATATATATATATATATATATATATATATATATATATATATATATATATATATAAAGAGAGAGAGAGAGAGAGAGAGAGACAGGGGCCTCAAACATCTAACGTTAACAAGTTTTTTAAAAGGAATCAAGATCAGCCATTTACTCACCCTAAAAGAGAGCCTTTTAAAGAGGGATGAAAGAGACTATGCAAAAATGGCATCTTCCTACCCCTTGCTCTATGTATATTGTCATAGCTTCTCACTTTGACAAAATAAGTTACTACTTTTACTCTACTTACCACTCCAGAGCCCACACGTTTAAGTAAATGAGCTGGCTTCCATTCCTTCTCGTATCAGTATAACTATTAAATTATCATTAGTCTAATCTGTACAAACCGACTGAATACGAGGGCATAGTTTAACCTGAAGAATCTTTGTTTCCTGCACAAGCAGGAAAAACACCAACTTCACTTTCGCAGCCTGAAAGTTGAGTTTGTAGAACTAGAATTTAGGAAAAGTTATTACTTGTAAAACAAGCATTTTGAACGTGGAAGTCACTAACAATGCCATTTTTAAAGTCACCTTTCAGAGTATAACTGATTCATCCGTTGATCATTGTTATAGCAGTTACATCAATCATGCTTCAGAAACCTAGTACATACTGGCAACCAGTATTGCACTTTTGGTCTTGTTTTTAAACAGAATTTATATTACAGTTTGTCATCAGATGTTACAGTATTAACCAGGGATGTATACAACACAACACATATTGCATTTTCACATACCTGAATTTTTATTGTGCTTTGTTTAATTTTCTGAATCTTTCTCCGCTCGATGAATCCCCTGATTCTAGACTGTATAATTATAATGCTCTTCCGGGTTCTTAAGTAAGCTCCTCTTTGGTGTTTCATAGCTAAATATGATCTATAGTGCTGCTGTAATACAAATACAGCCTTTCTGTAGGTCATATACTGTAATTTGGTTTTATTCATCAAGTAGTAAGTCTGCAACGTAACAGCTGCTGCTCTGAGTCGAAGAAATTTTCTTCGATGCACAGCCATGTGAAGAAAAGACTGAATCTTTCTTGCAGCACGTTTTTGCTTTGCCATTTTTCTTATTACTGTTCCACGATAGGCAGACTGAATAATTATTATGGCTTGCCTTTGGGCAGAGTACTCAGCTTTCTGTAAACGAGCCATTCGACAGGCTCTGTACCATCGCTGAATCGCAACTGTTGAATCCCGAATTGCTTTGTAGCGAGTCTTCATTCTATGGCATCGGAACGCCGACTGAATTGTTATTGCTGCCGTCTTCTTCTTAAGAAAACGTCTCCTGTCTAAGTACATCTGTAAGACTGATTGAATACGCCGAACTGCTTGAATGATTGTAGCCAACTGCCTAGCTTTTTTAGCACGAAAAGCAGACTGAAGACAAAGGGCAGCCTTTTTAATTTTGGTATAGTTTTTTACTTCAGCTCCTCTTGCCCTGTTAGCTCTGAACCTTTGCTGTACAACTCTGACTGCCCAGCGTAACTGTTTATAATGATTATGCTGTTTGTGCATACGATAAAGAGACTGTATTATAGTTGCTGATGCATGCATGATTTTCAGTTCTTGTCGTGCTTTCATGCCTCTATAAGCAGCCTGAATGACCAGCACAGATTTCTGAATTGTCAGATATCTCTTCCGTTGAACTTTTCCTTTAACATAGAATCTGTAATAATTCTGTATGACTACAGCTGCAATTTTCATTCTCTGGTAGGAGATTTTAATCCTATGCATTCTAAATGCTGACTGTATTGTGCTGGCAGCCAAATGCATATGCTGAATGTTTCTTCTTGTTTGAATACCCCTGTACAGAGACTGTATACGAATAACTGCTCTACGAAAAGAAAGGTATTCCTGAGTGTGCCGTCTTACCAAAATTAAAGCTCTGTATCTTCTCTGAAGGACAACAGCAGCAGCTTTAAGGGAAAGATACCTTTGTCGTTCTTTAAATGTTTTAAAACGTCTCTGAAGAACAGCAGCAGCATGGCACATTTCTTGATGTTTTTTTCTTGCCCTCATCTCTCGAAAAGCTCTCTGGATGCAAGTTGCTGCTTTCTTCATAGAAGAGTACTGCTGTACTGCAATTTCTCTCAGTTTACTGGCTCTGTATCTTTTCTGTATTACTTGGGTTGCCCACTGTACTTTTTTGTAATAACAACTTTGCCTGTACATTCGATAATTGCTTTGTATAATGGTGGCAGCATTATGTTTTTTCTTTAGGAGCCGTCTTGTTTTCATTCCTCTATAGGCAGTCTGAAGAACTAAAACAGAGTTGTACTGTTTTAAATACATTTCTCTCACACGTTTTCCCTCCTTGTAAGCTCGGTAATGTTGTTGTATAGTTATTGAAGCAAATTTGACAGACTGATAGGAAATACACATTCTATACATTCTTAAAGCTGCTTGGATAACTGTAGCAGCCCTGTGCATCTGTTGCATCTTTTTCCTTACCACAAAGCCTCTATAAGCAGACTGTATGGTAACAGCAGCCTTTCGGAGATGAAGATATTCTTGGTGCTGTTGCTTTGCATGTGCTGTTGCTCTATATTTTCTCTGAATCGTAACAGCAGCTACCCTAAGAGAAATATATTTTTTCCTTTTAAGAAAGGATCTAACTCTCCTTTGAAGAAAGGCTGCAGCTACATGCATCATTTTCAAATGTCTCCTGGTTTTCATGCCGCGAAACGCAGCCTGGATACAGAGTATGGCCCTCTTCATAATCCTGTATTTATGTACTTGAACATTTCGTTCTTTGCAAGCACGATACCACTGCTGTATCTGTTTAGTTACCATGGATAACTTTTTGAAATCTTTTTGTTGTCTGTGCATTTGATAATATGACTGTATTATTGTTGCAGATTGATGCATAATTCTTACCTTTCTTCGAACTTTCATGCCTCTATAGGCAGCCTGAAGGACAAGGGATGATCTCTGTAACATTAAGTATTTTTTATGTTCCACTCTCCCTTGACAAAATGCTCTATATCTAATTTGAATTACAGTTGCTGCCAGTTTCACTGCACGATATCTAATGTTTATACGATGCATCTTAAACATGGCTTGAATTGAAATAGCTGCCTGATGCATGCAGTGAATTTGTCGTCTTACTTTTATACCTCTATAAATAGCCTGAATTTTAACAACTGCATTCTTTAAAGACAGATATTCCTGCTTTTGATACTTAGCTTGAACAACTGCACGATACCGCCTTTGAACCAGGATAGTCATAGCTTTAAGTGCTGCATATTTTGTTTTTACTACATAGGATTTGTAGGTTGCTTGTATAATAGTAGCAGCTTTGTTGAGTTCCCATAATTGTTTCCTCACTCTCATCCCACGGAAAGCAGCTTGCAAGACTAAGGCAGCTGCTTTTGTTTTTAGATAAAGTGTACGTTGTTCCTTTTTCATACAGTAAGCTCTGTAGTGTCTCTGAATCACTAAGACAGCTTGTCTCAAAGTTTTCAACTTTGATTGATTTACATGCATTCTGTAATAGGATTGTATGATTACTGCAAATTGATGCTTCCTTTGAATTTGTTTTCTCACAGTTCTTCCTCTCCAAACTGCCTGGAGCTGTACAATGCAGTTATGCAATTCCATATATTCTTGCCGCTGTTTTCTACCTACAATACTGGCTCTATAATGCCGCTGGATAGTTAGCACAGCACTGTTTATAAGCCTGAATCTTTGAGCCTGGAACTTTCTAAAGGCAGTTTGTATTGTAACTGCAGCAGCATGTTGCCTTTGAACCTGTTTTCGTACTTGCCAACCATGAAGAGCTGCTTGAAGAGAAATCACAGCTGCTCTTCTTTTTAAGAAGCTCAGTCTCACTTTGTAACCCGTTTTGTAGGCTCTGTACCACCTCTGAATCACAATAGAGGCCTGAATCATTGCTTGATATTTCATTCTTGCAGCATGAGCTCTAAAAGCTGTCTGGATTTTAACAGTGGCTGTATACTGAAGTTTAAGCATTTTGCGTACTCTATAACCTCTGTAGGCTGCTTGCAAGCAGACAACTGCCTTTTTGACTTTCAAGAATTTCTGCCTCTGACGGACTTGCTCTTGGTATGCACAATAACGATTCTGAATGATAACAGTAGCGGTATACACCCTCAAATAACGTTGCCTATCCCTTTTCATTCTGTAGTAAGCCTGGAGCAAGGTTGCAGCCTCTCTCCAGCTTTGTACTTGTTTTCTGATCAGATGCCCTCGCACTACAGCTTGAACTCTGACACAAGCTTCCTTCAGTTTCCTATATTCTTCTTTAAGTTGAAGGATGTATTTTTGGGAACGGTATCTTCGTTGAACACAGAGTGCTGCCTCTCTTAAAGCACAGTAATGTTTACGTGCTTGTATCATCTTTATAAAAGCCTGAATCTTCACTGCAGCAGCTTTTAAATTTTCAAATTTTTTCTGGGCAACATAAGCACGATAACTTGACTGAATTTTCACCACAGATCTCAATATGTGGGCCTCTTTCCTAGCTTGCATTCTTCTGTAGGCAGATTGTAGCACAATGGCAGCAAGGCGCATTTTCTGGAAAGAAGAGACAGCATTTTTAGATGAAACATGTGCTCTGTATCGAGTTTGAATTATGCAAACAGCATTTTTAGTCTCTTTGTATCTTTTTAGTTGTTGATATTTTCTCACATGCGACTGTAATGTAACAACAGACTGTTTCATGAGTAAAAATCTTCGCTGCTCTTGTCTCATTCTCCAATGTGATTGAACAACATAGACTGCTTTTATTTGTCTATATAACAGACGAGTTTTCCAGCCTCTAAAAGCAGCTTGGAGGACTGTAACTGCTGCACGTTTTTGCAAATAGTTTTCTCTTTGAATTTTACCCAACCGATAAGCTCTGTAATACTTTTGAATCATCAGTATGCATGCCCTTTTTTCCTCATAAACATGTTTAGCCTGAACACATCTAAGCCAGGCTTGAATCTGGATAGCACTTTTTCTAACATGTAAATACTGCTTCAAATCTTTATGCATTCTATACCAAGACTGTATGACAACAGCAGCTTGCTCTCTCTTAGCTAATTTTGAGGCTTGCCATTTTCGGAAAGTAGTTTGCAACACTATTGCAGCTTTAATTTTCTGCTCAATTTTGTGTTTTCTCCATCTTCTAAATGCAGATTGAATGACAAGTGAAGACGACTTTAAAGTTTCATATCTTTGCTGATCTTGTTTTGCCACCAAGGAAGCACGGAAATGTCTCTGAATTGTAACAGTTGCCCAAAGAAGTCGTTTATATGCAGCAGCAGCAATCAACATTCTTATCCTAGCTTGCACAAGGATAGCATAGTATCTTAGCTGCAAATATCTTTTTCTAGCAGAGAATCTCCTCCAGTAAGTCTGCAAAATAGAACAGAATGATAAATTTATGGATTAAACTGAGATTATATTAATATTCAAGTTGGCCTAGAAGTTTCACCCCAAGAGCTAGTTACTTTCTTATTGAAAAAAAGAAAAACAAAAAGAACCCCCAACTTTGCCACTTTCAACATTAATCCTGAGTTTATGGACTATTCGTCTTGTGGGTTCCAATTTATTCACTGCTACCCTATCCCCAGACTAACGGTCCAGAACTTTTTTCATGATCACAAATACAGAATGCATTAAGGCTATTTCTTTTTACATACCAATTCTGTGCCAAAGGGCGAACTATTAAAGCAGTTAAGATTCCCTTTCAAACTATTGAGAAATAAACTGAGAATTAACACAAAGTCCCAGAGTTTTCTTACAAAAAGTTTAACTAGCATTTGGGTTGAAGTCCACAAGTTACTGTTGGGTATTTATTTATATATTCTTATTTATAAGAGTTCTGAATTAAAAGTAACAATAAAGGGGTTCTCATACATATTCAAAGTATGTACCACATCTTAATAGAGAAAATGTCTTAGGTATTAGCACAATCAGGAATGAGACAATAGATGACTACTTCTCCTCCCACTAAAAGCAAGCATCCTGTGGCACCGATAGCAGTTGCTTATATAGAGAAGGATTATTAAGAAATTAATGAATTTTCAGGCTCAGTGCTATTTAGCAGCTGGAAAAGAAGCAAAACAGCACCATGTGATCAGAAATTTAGGAACCACTATTTTAAACCCTTTGGTGTACTAATGGGAAACATTAAAAACAATAGCAAATACCAGCATTACGTCCCATTTGGCACTTTCAAAGGAATAGTCTAGAGTTCTGGGTAGTTTAGTCTGCAGCTACTGAAGGCAGAGAATATTCTGCTTTAAGTCTTTGTGATGACACCAGCAAAACCTCTGACATTGGAATGTGCCTTTTCCTTCAACTTTAAGTAGAGAAGAAGCTTCTTTTAAAAAGCTTTATTGCTTTTTGCCCCTGTTAACTTAATCGTACCTGGATGACTGTAGCAGATTCACTTTTAGTTTCCTCCAGTTTTGCCTTTTTTAATTTCAAAGTTTTCCTCTCAGCTAAATATCTTCTCCAGTGTTTCTGAATGAAAATTGCTGCGTTAACTTTTTTCTGGATGCTCCGGTGAGACAGAAAATTTATTACAGTTGATTGAATAATCCGAGCAGCTTTGTCTTTTTCCTGCAAGGAGTGAATTTCCATTAAAAGTTGTTTGTTTTTTGTTTAAAAACAAAAAACAACAGAGTAGATACCCAAAGCTAAGCCTCCATCGTTTCTTGAAGGAAAATGAGGTCACAGCATTATCAGTTCCAAAAATTTAGTGGAATACACATTTCACTAGATCTTAGTTTGAGTAACAATGTTTATTTCTCCCTCAAACACACATTTTCAAATAAGCTTCATGTGCTTTTTCAGCATCAAAACAGGATCCCTCTAATTGCAATACATAAATGCCAATTAGTAAAACTATGTTGATTATAGTTATTTTCAGAGATGTGTCATGGGAGACAGTTTCCCACTAATAACAAAAGTTAGTTAATATATATGTAGTATCATATTTCAACCCCTCCCCCACCCCTTTAGCTTAGGCGAGAAGATTTGTTATTTTTTCCACCTCCTGTTACTGGAAGCAAACTTTCCTGAAATAGATCTTAGGGATTTCAGCTGGTAAGTCATTATAGATAGTACATGTTATGTTCTTGCCTTCTCCCCTTGGACAATCTTTATTCACATCTTCAGCACTTTTAACTTTAGATATTAGCAGTAGTTCTAGCTTTTAACTTCTATATTAAGGAACTCTTTGACGAAGTTCCTCACCTTGTGCAGTAATGATGGTTCTTCGAGATGTGTGTCCATATATCGATGCTCCACTGTAGGTGTGCTTGTGTCCCTACACTGCTAATCAGAGAACTTTGGTAGCAGTGTCTGCTAGGACCACACGTGTACTGTCTCTCCTCGTGCTGCACCACAAGACTTATCAGCACATGCAGGCTAACCTCCCTTATTTCCTTCTCTACCACAGAGTCATTAACAAGAACTCTGAAGTAGAGGGGAGGAGGGTGGGTGGCGTGTAGTTTATGCTGGGGCTGGGGACTAAATAGTCTCTTTTGTCCCAGTGTATAGATAACCAGTGACTGGAGGGTAGGCCTGGAGTCCTTCAGAGTGCAAACGAAGGCGTCAGTCTTCCCAGCGAAGAGCTTCGTGCCCTCAAAAGGGAAGGTCCTCAACAGTGGACTACCCTTCGTTTGGGAATCCTGACAAAATGAAGCTATGATGCTCATTGCATTACCACAGCTGTAGAGATGAACCTAGCTGCCATGTTGGCTGCGTCGAGGGCAGATTGCAGCAATATCTTTGCCACTAATTGGCCCTCCTGGATAACGGCCTTAAATGAATTGTGATGTGTCTCTGTCAACTTTTCAATAGTCATTCCGTTTCAAGTAATTTATGTAGTTGTATTTCGCCGTGAGGGCTT
The DNA here is from genome assembly GCF_011386835.1 of Chrysemys picta bellii. Lineage (NCBI taxonomy): Eukaryota > Metazoa > Chordata > Testudines > Emydidae > Chrysemys > Chrysemys picta. Next base: position 45,202,778 of record NC_088798.1, on the reverse strand, counting down.
GGTAGTTGATGATCAGAATTGCAAAGTGCCTGAGAAGAACACTTCTCTGCCGAAAGGATCAAGGCGCTTCCAATCCCTATCATAGGGAGTAGTCCTTGATCAATGTTATTGGCTGCAGGAGTTGATAGCATCCACCACAATGGAGTTGGGTGAGGAGTAGGAAAATAGGAATTCAGATTCCTGGGCTGAGACATACTAGCTTTTATCTGCTCGCTTGCAGATTGGCACTACTGATGCCAGGGCTTGCCACAAGATGTTTTCCAGGACTAAAATGACCTCATTAATCAAGAAGGCGATTTTTGAGGAGGATGAAGAGTGAAGGATGTCAAAGAGCTGATGGTGGGTGTCCTTGACTTCCTCCAATTGTATCTGGAGGGTGTTTGCAAGCTCCTGGAAAACATGAAAGTCATCTGCCAAAGATGGAGTGGGAGGCATGATGGCTTCGTCCGGAGACTAGAATATGCTCCTTGGTGTCACTTACTCCTTGGTACCAGCTTCCTGTTCCTCGATCTCTTGAGGCAGTTAAGAAACCCTAGATGCTGCGGCCAAGGGGGTATTCCAGGAGGTTTCTTGGGCGAGGCTCAAGAGGCATGCTGTTGGTGCACCATGCAAGGGCAGCACAAGGAGAGACAGTGCATGAGTGGACCTAACAGACACTGCTATCAAAGTTCTCCAATCAGCAGTGTAGGGACGCAAGCACACTTACAGTGGAGCACCCATAGGGACACTACACGAAGAAGAAAAATGTAATGCTATACACGTGGTAACGAAGCATGGTGAAATCCTGCAGCCTTGAATGTACACCAGCTACCTTTCACTTTTAAGTACCTGAATTAAAGTCTGAAGTGGGCAACAAGTTATTTGGCAATTTTTATAGTCTTGTATATTTCAAAATGAACATATAATTTAGCATAATTCCCTGTAGAAAGTCAGAAATGGAACACCAAGATTGTTGAAAGTTCCAATTGAAATGCTTTGGTCAAATTGTGTGTGTCAAATCCTATACATTGCACAGTGGCAAGAGACCTAGCTCAAATGTGGTATTCTTTTCATTTTATTTTAAATTGTAAAGAAGTGTGGAGTTCTTCATAAAGTTCAGTAAAGCCGCTTCAGCCTTGGACTTGGGAAAAGGACTGAAACACTCATTAACATTAAATGTAACCCTGGCAGAGCACTAGTCTTTACATTGACTACTTCTCATTCTGAAGAGAATGAAAAGATGCATTTTGCTCTAAAGCAAGATTGTGTCAACCATCTTAGTAATATATGAAGTCCTCAAAAAGTAGTTACAAATACTACTCTCTGAAGACTATCCATTTACAACTTGGTTGATTTTGTATCCCACACTGTACCACAAACCAAGAGTGATTATTACAGTAAAAACTTTTTTATCTGGCATGTTGGGGAAATGGGGGGTGCCGGTAAGTGAAAAATGCCAGTTAACTAAACATTGGGTGCAGGGCGTGGGCTCTGGAGGGCGGTCACCTCAGGCAGCTCCCCGTACATGGATACCTGTCCCTGCTGCTCTTAGGCAGAGGTGGCTCTGCGTGCTGCCCCTGCCCTGTGCACTGCCTTCGCAGCTCCCATTGGCCTGGAACCACGGCCAATGGGATCTGTGGGCGGCGGTGCCTGCATGGCCATGCTTCTGCCTAGGAGCAGCAGGGACATGTCACCACTTCTGGGGAGTCACACGGAGCCAAGTAGGTAGCCTGCTGGCCCAGCGCCAACCTGACTTTCTATGACAATTGGAAATGCTGGTTTATAGAGCTTTCCGGCTGGTACAGGGCCAGATAACAGCTTTTACTGTACTACTTCACAAAAGAATGAAGTCCTTGATAAAAATACCTGATGGAGTTTTAGCTCTGTGTTCAGTCTGTATTTCCTCCAAACTGACTGAATTAGCCGAGCAGCTCGAGTCTCTTTTCGAAGATCTAGAAGCCGTGAACACAGAAACGACAGATAGGTAATAACAACCTAAAGAAATATATATATAAAAAAAACCACGGTAAGTTAGGACTGTTCAGGAGATGATGACAGTTTATATGATATATATATATATATATATATATATATATATATATATATAAAAACCTCTCTCACCCTCTCATCAGGAATAGTATTTGACATATCTGAATGATGAATCATAGCTGGTATTCCACCCAGGTCAGAAACTGCAGTATTAATCAACTGGAAATTTCTCTTTTCATTGTCAAGAAGTTCCTTATAAAGGACTGAAGTAGTTACAGCTTTAACACAGAAGGAAAAATATAATCATGTTTGTTAGTCAGATTAAGGGTTGTTTTTTTTTTTTTTTTTTTTAAACACTTAATCTGCTTCAAAACCTTATATTAAAGAATGACTCACTTTGGTCAAATGTTCCATCCAACATATTTAGAGATGTATCAGATTCAGAGGAAGAATTTAGTGCTACTGTACCAGTTTTTGTACATTCTACTGTTTGAGTGGTACACTGGGATACAGCTTCCAAAGGCACATAACATGGATGATAGTGGTGAATCAAATAGCACAATACTCTGCCATCTGAGAAAGATACTGTGAAGTTTTCCACCTGGTTTAAAAAAAACAAAAAACAAACAAAAAATAAAAATAGAAATTTTCTTGAAATTTCACACACTCATTAATTAGTACAAGTTTAAAATACGTCTCATTTGCCATAATATATCTGTAACTGGATAGGAATGTGGCTATGCACATTTCTTTTAATATATACAAAAGAAAATTAAATATATGCAATTCAAGTTATCTGAAAGTAATGCTCATTAACTGAGTCCATGCTATGGCTCTCCATTCCTGAAAGTCAGAAATATAAAGGGATGTCTACCAAAGTAAAAGTGCATCTCCTAGAACAACAATAGTTAAAGAAACCAGACATGGAGAATTCTATGAAAGGATCCTAGAAAGGACCTTCTATACCAGGGGTCAGCAACATTTGGCACGCGGCTCGCCAGGGTAAACACCCTGGCGGGCCGGGCCAGTTTTATTTACCTGCTGACGCAGCAGATTCCGCCGATCGCGGCCCCCACTGGCCGCGGTTCGCCGTCCCCATTGGCCAGTGGCCGCGGTTCGCCGTCCCGGGCCAATGGGGGCGGCGAGAAGCCACGGCCAGCACATCACTCGCCCGTGCTGCTTCCCGCCACCCCCATTGGCCCGGGACGGCGAACCGCGGCCAGTGGGGGCCCCCGCGATCGGCCGAACCTGCCGCGTCAGCAGGTAAATAAAACTGGCCCGGCCTGCCAGGGTGCTTACCCTGGCGAGCCGCGTGCTAAACGTTGCCGACCCCTGCTCTATATTATAGCATAGTAGGTTACTGATGTTTTTACCAGCGTCAAAAATGTGCTAAATATTTTCAGAATAAGATAAATACCTGTAGCCCATAAATCTTAAACATACTTAGCCAACCGACTACTATCTTGGAAAGCAAGAATACGTAGAGAAGCAGAATTAGGAAAGCAAGACAAGCAGAATAGAGAAAGGAATACACAAAATGCTATGGAGTTGCTTGGGTGGTACAGTATCCATCATCTTAGTTCCTTGATTTTTATTTATGGGAGTTAAAGAATGGTCACAATCCCTCACACAAACCAAAGGCATTTAAATGAAGACGGATTGTGAGACACACAATATCAGGGATGACATTCCACATACACAAGTATTAAAGAGAAGAAAGCATGGATGCACTTGAGACAGAAACAGAGGAAAATACACAAGTTCAGAGAGGAAGGAGGCTTCATTGATTAGGACTCAGAAATGGCAATGCCTGGGAAATGAATTTGAAGCCTCCTAAGCTTAAAATAATTAAGTTAGATTTTGCTTTCCTAAAGTGTGCAGGTGTGTCAGCCATTCTGATGAGCAGTAAGTCTCCTTGAAGAGGGTTTCACTCCTTGCTCCCTGTCCGTAAGAAACACCCTACCTCTTGTAAAAATGATATGACTGCTTGGGGAGGGACAAATACTCACATGACTATCTTTAATATTAATCTTAGTGCCTGAAGTTCCTGAAGGTTATGAAAAACTTATATAGTGGAGGAATTATTTTGGACCAAAAGGCTCATTAAGAACATGTCCTTTTCCACAGACTGGAATCAGTCACCAATGAGATCCTTCTAGGAAGTCTTTCAAAGAGTTTATTCTGCTTGCTCACTAATAGAGGGAGGATTTCCCTGGGCTGATATGTAGCCAAGCAGGTAGTATACACATTCACTGTGGGAATTCTCTATTAGGAGAATGTATTAAAAATAATAGAAATGCAACTGGACCCATGAAAACACATCCTGGATATCTGACATTCCACCACTGGGATAGTCCAAGTAAGACTGAGAACTTCATCCATTACAATGCTTGTAACAGATCAGTATTAATCAATATATATTTGATAGAACAGATATAGTGTTGAAAGACTTATATAAACAGTTCCCATTACAAGAAAATGTACTTGCAGATGTACAAAACCTGGAAATATACACACACAAAAACAGGACTACTTACCTTAGTATTGTAAAACCCACAAACAGCATTGACCCAATCCATCAGCAGCTTCACATTTTCGCTGTAACTTTCAGATGAGTAAGTACTGCTGGTTTTTCTCACTTTACTTTGATTAGAGCAGGACACTAGAGTAGCCATTTTTGTCTTAATATTGTGTGTATTCTTTAAAAAAGAAATTTCTTCTTCTAACTGCTCCACATTAAGGGAAACATCCACCTTTAATGGAAACAAACAAATCAATTTTTCTGATATGAAAAAATGTTACAGTGATCTTATATACTTGATGTGGTTAAATGGAGAGGGGATGGTTTCGGAGAAAGCATCTTATGTAACTGCCAGGGATTGATTGCTCCCACTATTTAGTAATATAACAGTTTCCATACTGGATCAAACCAGTTGTTGTTATTTCAGTCCAGCAGCCTAGATGACAGTAGCCAGTACCAGATGCTTTTAAAATAAGTTTATAGGGAAATGTTCTTCCTACCTGGATCGATGGTTGGTTTAATACCCCGAAAACATGTAGTTTTTCTTAATCCTAACTAACGCAATCGTGGAAGTGGTCATCTACATAACTAATTAAAGAGACTTTGGATCTCCTCCAACATCTTGTTGACTGATGCAAATGAATAATTCATTTCTCTGTAATATTCTTCAGCATTCAATTGCTCCTTTAGCTTCCTGATAATTCTGCAGCAGTATTCTCCTCAGGATTCTTGCATTAAGATATTATATATAATAAAAAAAAGTCTCTGGCCACTTGCTTTTCATTCTTATATCTTATGTTTTACTTTCCATAATGTTGGATTCACTTAAGCTGGATATACATTTCTGAATAATAATATTTATTTGGCTCAAGTAACCTCTTAAACCTTGCCATTAAGCCCAACTCTTCTACTCTCTGCTTCCTTCTTCCATTTAAGGCTATACATAATCCTTGACTCAATTATAGGTACACTAATTAGCCTAAGTCCAAAGGTGCTTATTTCTTCAGTTTTTCCCAGTTTGATCCCAGAAACATATGGTGGAATACGTTACATGGAAGAGCCACAGCTCTAGAATTCACTTCCTATGATTGTTCACCAAAGGGAATGTTCAAGTGTTTGGAAGTGGTATTAAATACATCCATCTATTTGAGCTATTTTTAGTAGCTCTAAGAGAATTCCTCAGCAGGTGGCAAGAAGTTAATTTCTGACCATTGTTATCACATACTTAACCTTTGTTATAGTGTCTGGCACAAGTACAAAAGAAATTCTATGAACAAGTGTACCTAATTAAAAGGAGTTCTGAATTGTATTACATTTTAGAACCTAGCTCATCAATGTAGCCAATAGTTATAAAGCACTTGAACAGACATTACACAATGAGGTCTAAACAGGAGAATCCACAAAAGATCATTCTCATGGGTCACCCAGCCAGGTCAATTCAGACTTGACGATTTCAAAGACTACACATTCTTTGTTGCAAACCATGCATTATCTCCTCTCATTTGTAACATTTCTTAAAATTCTTTACAACTACACACAAACTTTATGCAATACCTGGAAAGCAAAGGCAATTTTCCACAGCAGTGCTAAAGTTCGCTCTCTGTGCCTGTCCACAATATCCCTAGACTCGATTGAAGCACCTATAAATCAAATACAACAGTGATTAAAATATGTATTCCTGTTCTTCAAATGCATAGTTATTCTAGCACTACTTTTCAATTCTTACCACATTCATCTTTCAACTGAATTCCCCGCTCTTTAAGAACATGAAGGGCAACATCAACATTATGCATCTTCTGGAGACGACTTATTGCAGGAACTCTTAGCTTCTTTGAGAGACTCCAGTTTTTTGTGAGGAGTTCCATTGTTCTCCTAACAATAAAGAGATTTCATATTGAAGTGTCTTAGTTCAGCTTACAGAAGGATTAGACAAATATAGATAGTCACAAAACCATTCTGTATCAACTTACACAAGACGAATGCCACATTGCAAGTCTACAGCTAGATTTGTAACAGCAAAGTCAAATTCATCAAGTGGTGTCTGAACATGACTAACAGGTAATCCCAGGAAGCCAAGATGACGGGAAAGGTCACCTTCACCACTCAGGAAGTCTCGTGAAAATGCCAGTAGAACATCTTTACTATTCTAAGAGGAAATAAAATAAACTTAGACCAAGTGACCATTTTGATCCCTTCCCCTAAATGCCTTTAGCTTTGTTATTTGTCGTTTAGTACTATGCATAAGATACAAAAATTCAAGTACTTAAATATCTCTTCATGGCATTTAAATTGTGTCCACAATATTCTAACGCTGACACAGATAGCTAACTGGTTTCCTAATGACTGCTTTCATAACTTCCCTAGGTGTACAGCCAAAAAAAAAAAAAAAAAAAAAAAATCAAGCTGCTGTAACACTAGTTAATCATACCTGTTCTGCATCCTGAGAAGTTCGTGAACAATTTTTTCTTTTTATTTACTCATGCATTTAACTCATTAAACAGTGTTGTAGTCTAAGTAATGGACACTTTTATACCATGACTTGAACTAAAAACCATTTTTACTCTAGTCAGTTAGTAAATAGCCTCATTTATGTTTAAGTAAACATCTAGCATGACAGATAGGGACATGCAGCCTAGCTTTCTAGAACAAAGTATTGTAGGACAGCCCTCAGATAAACTTTCAAAATGCAAGAGGATTTAACTTCAGATGACAAATGCTGTGGCAGAGCAGTATTTAGTCTTAGAAAGAGAAGGAAAGCACCTCTAGAATGCAAGGATCTTGAGCTCCCTATAACTTATATGCACTTCAGAAGTCCTGATGGTAAGTCTTACACAGCTAGTGATCTCCTGGAAGATTTGCTGAGTGTGACTAGTACTAAAGTCTTAACATTAAAAAAGCAACTTTATATTATATGCATACAAAGTCATGTGTTCAAACATCAAACAACATCGTTAAAAGAAATGGCTACCATACTTTACCTTGAACTCTGCATCCTTGCAGAAGAGGCAAGGGTCATGGTCAATGATTCTAGACTGTTTGGCATGATCAAGAAAGCAAACTAACAGCAGCAATTTTTTCAATGTAAATTTAGACAAAGCTTCTTCATGACCTAAAAATATTAAGTTCATAAAGATGTTATTTATGAATGCAAAGTTAAATACTAAAAATAGTCTATTTTAAAAAGTAGTAGTTACCATCCCGATAAAGGTGAGGTACAGTGGGGTGTCTGTATTCAGCTGCTATATCAGGGTTCCAAAGTAGGCGACTGAGAATAAACATTGCCAAACCCATAATATCACTATTACTCTCCAAAGCAATCAGTTCTCCATAAATAGTCTAATGAGAAAAAACAAAAAATAAAGGAAACTCTTTAAAATTAAAAAAATGCTCACAATTGTATTATTTCTTTCTTTAGAGTTTCAGTAGGATATATTCAAAATAAATAGCAGTACACTATTTAAGAGTTTCTCACTAGCAAAAATAATTAGTAACCTAGCCCATTTTTTTGAAAACAGATTAATCTGCAAAACAGTAAACAAAGTTACAGTCCTAGTTTTAATCCAGAAGGTATCCCAAATGCAATGCCCATCTAAAAAGTTAAAATTAGTATCAATGTGATCTACTGGCTCTTCGGTGTCTGGAAAGTGTTCTCTGCTTCCATCAGGAGCTCCCTAACCAGTCCCAACATAGCTGGCTGCAGTATAGTGGGAGCGCACTAGGCGTCAATTTCCTACGAACTACTGAAGGGTAAAGTTACTTGAGCAACAGCAAAGGAGCATCAGCCCAGTTCCAGGGTATTCCTCACAGAAAGGCACTTTTAAATTGCCCGATGAAATATTCTCTTTTGTAACAAGACAACCATGAATTAAAAGGAAATGTGAAATTGTTCTCTTCTGATAATAAACCAGAGCTGCCTGCCAGCTACAGTTGAACTTGAGATCCACTCTTGGCACAGGCTTTACAAGAATAGAGTATCCATAAGAAGCATTGCTTACTTCCAGACCTATGCGTAGCCACAAAGGGTTGTAAGATAAAAGCCAGTTGAGGACTTTCTGTCTTTCTCCTGAAATGAATGCAAAGTATGATGAAATGTTAAATTCAGCAAACACTTTTAAACCATATTTCATTGTTACAAAGCCACCTGATTACAAAGATTTTCTACTCTACTTGCTACACTTATAATAAATACACTTTCAATTCTGTTTTACCAAAAATACTAAATAACAACATTTGTACATTCTTACCAATATCTTTCCAGAGATGCCTATCTTTCCGAACTAGCAAACGTCTAGTTTCAATCTCAAACTCCAGTCTCTTAATAGCTTTAACCATTGTTTCAGAGGTAAACAAACGGCATGCTGCACGTCGTAGTTTATTCAACCTGCATCGAGCAGTATAAGCTCTCAGGGACATTTCCTCTTTTGTTGGTGCTCTAGGAACACTGGCTTTATGATGATTTTCTGCTCCCAAGATAAGTGCAGCTGCATTTACTAATTGAAAAAAGAAAAAAGAAAAAACAGGTGTGTATATATATATATATATATATATATATAAAAATAACATAAAGGTAAAGTAGTATCTGTCATAACTATAAAAGGGAAGGGTAACAGCCCTCCTGTGTACAATGCTATAAAGTCCCTCCTAGCCAGAGACTCCAAAATCCTTTTACCTGTAAAGGGTTAAGAAGCTCAGGTAACCTGGCTGACACCTGACCCAAAGGACCAATAAGGGGACAAGATGCTTTCAAATCTTGGTGGGGGGGGGGGGGGGGAAGGCTTTTGTTTGTGCTCTTTGTTTTGGGGATTGTTCGCTCTTGGGAATGAGCGGGACCAGACATCAATCCATGCTCTCCAAATCTTCTGAACAAGTCTCTCTTATTTCAAACTTGTAAGTAACAGCCAGGCAAGGCGTGTTAGGTTTGTCTTTGTTTTCTCAACTTGTAAATGTACCTTTTGCTACAAGGTTTACCTCTGTTTAAGTAACTTTGAACTTAAGACTAGAGGGGGTTCCTCTGGGCTCTTTGAATCTGATTATCCTGTAAAGTTATTCTCCATCCTGATTTTACAGAGATGATTTTTACCTTTCTTTCTTTAATTAAAAGCCTTCTTTTTAAGAACCTGATTGATTTTTCCTTGTTTTTAGATCCAAGGGGATTGGATCTGGACTCACCAGGAATTGGTGGGTGAAGAAGTCTCTCAAGGCTACCCAGGGAAGGGAGTTAGCACTTGGGAGTGGTGGCAGCAAAACCAGATCTAAGCTGGTAATTCAGTTTAGAGGTCCTCATGCAGGTCCCCCACATCTGTACCCTAGAGTTCAGAGTGGGGAAGGAACCTTGACAGCATCTGTTTTATAAGAGTTCACTATTTTTCCTAATCATTTTACTTCTATTTAAATGCACACTAATACACAGATGACATATCTAGTATAATAGAACTCTGCATAAGAAAAATCAAACTTCTCAAGACCATACACTTTCAATTAAAGAACATGGGGGAAAAAAAATTATATAAATAAAACTTCAAAACAGCATTCAGAATTCAGTGCAACCTCTACTGAAACAGATAACTGCAGAGCTAACATTTGGGTATCAAAGTAGCTCTGAAAATAGGGATGCAAATTGAATTAGCTTTCATTCCAATCTCAGGACAGAAGTTCATGAGGGGGGGAGGGGGGAAGCAGGGGGAATAAAATAAAATAAAAAAATTAAAAAAAGTCAACCACCTCTTGATATAAAAATTACCCTTATTGAAAAGTTACTTAAACATACACACAGATAAATTAATGAAAGCTTAATTGATACTAGCTTTTAGCTAGTATATGATGAATAAAACCACGAGTTTAATTAAAAAAAACTCCTGGAGCAAGTTTTGCTTTATATATTGACATTAAAGTGTTCCCATGATTTAGCAGAAGTGCACTATTTCAAGTTACCTACTTTACCTTGTGAACTCTCGGTTTTTACAGTAAAGTCATCAGGTGTAAGTATGAAATTCAGCCACCAGGTAAAGCCTCGCTGCTGCTTTTCCTTCCAGCGCTCATCATAGAACATGTTTTTAGCAGCAAAAGGCATTGGATGCCTAGGAATGACTTAAAGGGGGGGTGGGGAGAGAAAAGATTATTTAAATAAATAACTTTAATTTGAACTTTGTCTATGTTTTTTCCTACAAATATGCAGTTCTTCACTTTAACTTGAGTGACTTGCACAAAAATGGAATTATGAGGAAAGTATTTAGACACCACATGCCACTTTTATTGTACTTGCTGTTGTCTTCAACTAATAAGTTCTTCAAGACAAGGACAGTTATTGGTATGACAGTTCATGCTATTATCTAGTGCTTTATCAATATTAGCGGTAATGTTAAGTAGCCTGGTGCTTTTAAGTATACTGAAAAACCTTTGGAGCATGATTTATTGTTACATTTGATTCCACATATCTGCTTCATGAGTGTACTCAGAATCACATCTGTCTACCATAAAACAAATTATTAGCAGAGGTGAAAAAAGAAATCTGGAAATAAGGGGCTACATTGTCAAGGGGACTTAGGCTAGGTCTACACTGGCAATCAAGCGACAAAACTTTGGTCGTTCAGAGGTGTTAACCCCCACCCCGAGATACAAAAGTTTTGCCGCGGCAAGCATCAGTGTGAACAGCGCGCTGTCGGCAGGAGCGCTCTCCTGTCAACAACGTGAACTCCACTCGTTGGGGGTGGAAGTAAAACAGCAACTACACTGCCCGACTTTCAGCGATACAGCTGTGTCGCTAAAAGCTATGTAGTGTAGACAAAGCCTTAGGCACCATTCACACAGCCCCACCCCCTTGATCTCCACTGTGGAGCAACGACTTGAACCCAGGTCTCCCATATCAGGTATGTGCCCCAACTACTGAGTTAGGGAGTATTCTGGGTTAAGGATTATTCTCAATCTCTTCTGCTGAAGCTGTTCCACTTTGCATTACTAATTAAATATTAATTGGACTAGAAAGTGAGAATGACTCTGCAGCCTGGTGGTTAGAACACTCCATTGGGATGTGGGAGAGTCAAATTCCAGTCCCTGCTCTAATTAATATTTTATACAACATGAAACAGCCTCAATTCAAAAGATTGAGAAAGACCCACCTAAAAATTCCCCATAGCCAGGACACTGTCCTGGTATATGGGAGACCTACTCTAGAATGTGGACTTGAACCCGAGTCTCCTGCATCCCAGGACAGTGTCCTAACCACTAAGCTAAAAGTTATAAGGAAGGCATCACCACACTACCACCTCCTCCCCACCATTTTGTGGCTCCACCCCCCAAAAAACTGTTTCAATATTATCAAAACAAACTGTTTCATTTTCAGCTTACCAAAACATTTTGATTTTTTGGTTCAGTCATAACTATCTGGCAAAATCTACATGAATTCGCAAGCAGTTTTAGGTCAACAAGAACAACACTTTTGTCAAAAACTATTAGCCAAAAAATTCGCCCAGCTCAATTATGACATTCAATTCAAGAAAAATTCTGGACTTCATAGATACTGAAAACCTCTGTTTACCTGTTTTTAATGGTTTTATGAAGGTCAGCTGAGACTGTGCCACACCATCAATGGGTTTAGTAGTTTTGTTGATAGTTTTAGACGAAGAACCTAAAAATGTTAACAAAACATCAGATGTCGGGGGGGGGGGGGGGGGGGGGGAAATGGTGAGACTACCACCACCAACAAGCAAGCAAGGTGTAGTTAAGGATTATAGCCTTGACTCCATTCTTTACCAACCCTGTCAATTATGGGCAGGGGTAGAACACGTGTCGGAGACACTATAGAAAATTCCTTAACTCTAGCTGGTATAGGTTGAACAGAGGTTTTATTTTTAATCTTTAAATTAGCATACTTCAGTGTTTCAGGAAAAGTAAAAAACAATATTTCAATGTTTTCTGTGATGGAGAAACATTAATTCTCTAGATGCTATGTAAGCATATTATACGTAAGTCTTCTGGCTAATGAATGCTAGAAGAAAGCAGATAAATTGCTTTGCTTGGCAGCTGTAAAAAGAGTGAAAGAAAAAAATTGAAGTGATAAGCTGACAATTAAAAAAGCACTACTGCATTCCATGCTTCCTCACCACACTGAGAAAAAAGTATTACCATTAATTGTTCTCAGAAGATACGCATCCTAATGGACTACCCAATGGACTTTAAAGTCTATTACCAGCACAAGGTATTAATTTCCAAATTTCAAAATTCTAAGCCACTGGCATCTATCTGGATGGTCTAGTGGGTAGGAACCTAGCCCAGGCCATGGGAGACCTGGGTGTCCTGAGGTTCACGGGACCGCCTGGGTTCAACTCCCTATTGTGACACAGACTGTGAGCTTGGGCAAGTCGTTTAGTCTCTGGATCAGTTACCCATTACAAAATGGGATTTTACTTTGTGTTCATCACTGAAGGAGGCAAGATATGAATTCATTCTGAACTCCTGTGCTGTTCCAGAGCCAAGCACCATTCAGCATTTATATGCTCAAGAAGAACAATGCTAGGTTTCAAATAAGTTAAATTGGGTGTAAGTGTTTCAAAGTTACATTTCAATAGTGAAATGTAGCTATATTTAGGGCTGGGGCAAACTGTGTACTGTTCTCTCTTCACGCTGCCTCTGTGTTGTTATATCTGTATAACCCTATGAAGACAATGGTGAACATATTTTGAAGACAAAGATTACAGATATAATAGAGCAGATTTTCACCTGCAAGAACCTTTACAGGCAGTTATACCAGGGCAGGAAAACCCCATCCTAACTTTAAGAAATGGCATCATGAGGGTCACTTTTCAGAGCAGATGTATATTTTAAGAAAATTATAAAGTGTTAGCACACCAAAGAGAATTATACTTATGTGAGACTGCTAAATGAGCCAATCGTAAGAAATAGAGTGAGCAGAGAACCATGCCAATCGTAAGAAATAGAGTGAGCAGAGAACCATGTGTAGAAATTTATGGCACCAGAAATGCATTCACACCTGTGAGCCATTGTGAATAGTCTTTTAGAGAATACCAGATGAGACATTTAAGCAAACTTTTTGAAATGCATTAATACTAAGTATTTTCATTTTTGACAGCATGTCACATTCCATGCTAGATTTTCCACAGCCCCACCAAAGCTTATCTAGCACTTCCTCTCCTCATTTTAAAATCCCCTTCATCTACCACCTCTACCCAAATGTCTTGCCTGAAATAAACTGCTCAGAACCAATGCTTTGCTCCACAAAGCCACAGGAGACAAATCTAGTGCTTTCCCAGCAATGTTGCTAAATATGGCAAGTCTTCTAGCACACTACAAGACTATTTAGCAGATACCAATTAAGTGGCTTCTGCTAAATGAATGCAGACAGTGTATTCTCTAGCCAAGCTTTATTGCTACCAGACAACTTGAGAAGTTGCTACAGTATCGTAATACTTGCTGCAGAAAGAGGTACTGAAATGCTGAGTTCTAGGGATCCCCTTATAACATTTTAGCAAAATATGGAGACACTCAAGTTATTTTCTTTCACTAAACAACACAAATGAAAAATGCTCACCAGTTTTCTTTCTGTGGTTTAATTTCTCTCTGCTTATGTGCTTAGAGACCGATGGTCTTACAGTAGTTTTTATTTTACTGTCAACACAAGATGTAAAGATTCTTTTGGTTTCTGTTTCTTCCACATATTCTGTAGCTGTAGCCTTAATATCTTCCAAGTATACTTCATTTTTCCTCTTACGACTACGTAAAGTAGATCCAATGGAAGATGAATATATTTCATCTTTGGTTTCACCTGAGATGGGATCTATAACTGGAAGGTTCTGGAGTATTTCTAACTTTGAATGTCTAGGAACCATACTTACTCCTTCCCTTATCATATTAAGAGATTTTCTAGATTTTGGCTTAGTTGTCTCCATTCTTTTTCTTTCAGCAGCAGACGACTTATTTTTGATGACAGTAGCAGAAAGCACAGGACGTTTTTTTGGTTGTTCTCTTTGGGAGCAACTGCGAGTCTGAAGGTCCTCATCAGAAAGAGGAAAATTGAGATGATTTTGTTCAGGTTTGGTACAATGAAGTAACTGAGATTTCGCTATAGGCGTCTCATCAAGGACATCATTTGGAAACTTATGTTCTACAGATACACTTATGAACTGCATTTTTTCATTTTCTTTCCATTTTGAAGATGACGACTTCTCTGTGATACAAGTCTCCACACTGGAGGATAAAGAGGATGGTGAAACAGATATGTGGACTTGAGACACTGATTCTATAGCTAAGTTGTCTTTTACAAACTGATCGGGTGACAATATGGGAGCAACTTGCTCTGCTACAACTTCTACATTAAGTTGATAACTGTCATTTATAAAAGAATCTGGACTTAAAATTCTCCTTTGAGTCAAAGAGGAATGCAAGGCTGCCGTCCATTCCAGAGCACAAACAGGTGAATGTGTATTTGATCTGTGTGCTTGTACTAATCCAGAAGGAGAACTGTGTATACTTGAGGATTTTATTTCCTCATTAGGATTATGAAGTTTCTTGATGTTACATGTGTGTATTTCTTGCAATAATTCATCATTTACCACTGTACCAAGAACTGAGTATGTAGTAGATCTTCTCATTGAAAGAGGTGTGCAAATGGTATCATGATATTCTTGCAATACAGGACTGATAGGAGATATAGGCAGTTTGTTTTCTAAAGTGATAAGCGAGTTTTTTGGGGGGGACATGCTACCTCGTATCACATCCAAATTTTCACAGGATTGGAGTGGGCTTCTAACTGTATCTGTTTTTTTGGAAACACGAAAAGTTTTGTTAACATTTTTAACATTTAAATGTTTTTTCTTAGCTCTTGTAGAAACTGATCCTTCTGAAGTATTTTTCTTTTTAATAGCATCCCAAAGACTCTTCTGAAAAACCACAAAAAAAAAAAAAAAAAAAATTAGAGGGTTTGCAAGGTAGTTGTTTTTTAAATATAATGCACTTATATATCCATCCACACAGATAATGAATTGATAGCTAACAGATACAAAAACTAAGTTTTTAATTTTGGGTTGTTTAAGTTATTTTGAATAGATACACACTAAAAAAGTAATATGTAGCCACATGCTCTATGCACTTACCATAAACTTTAAAATGCCCACATCAAAAACCACACACCAACATAGCTGAAGCACAGCAATACAATGCAATATAATCCATAATCAAACCAACCAGGAAAATAAGCTAAAGCCATTTTTCTACTCCAATAATTCACCCTTAAGACGTACTACCACTTTCAAATGGGAAAAGAAAAATTTTGCAGTATTCACTGGATTTGGGCTATTTCAGGATCAAGGAGAGCAAATTCCAAGTTATTGGGGGATCCCACTGAGGATACCCATTCAACAATTCATCTGTGTCTACACTAGTAGAAACAATTGGTACATTGCAAAATTTTGACTCACATGCAAGCAACAAATAAGACAAAAATAATTAGTGTTAATTAAAAATACATTTCTTACCTTTTTCTTCAGAGGCTGCTCAGCAACACCCAACAACACAGCCTGATGTTTTACAATGCCATTAACAATAAAAGTTACCAGTTCTCGGACTTTTCCTTCTTCTAATGGCGTCCATGTGATAGAAATAAAGATTCTTTCTCCAGACTATGAGAGAACGAAGCGTTAAAACAAAAACATTGTAAGGACATGAAAATATTTTTAAGAGAATTGATCATTTAAAAAAGAAGCAGCGAACAAAAGTGTTAGTGTCTGTGAATGCTTTTAAGTAAAGTGCTATATAAATGCTAATTAGTATGGCTTACATTTTCAGCCACTGAGTGCATAAATATGGGTTGGCGTCTCTAAATTTATGCACCGAACTTTAAAAATGTTGACTTATTAGATGAATTACAGTTGTTATGATGGAGGACAGGTGAGAAAGTACAAATACACAATAGTGAGGTTAGGAGATAGAATGGATATAAGAAAGGAATGTGATTTTCATAGAACATCGGGGTTGGAAGGGACCTCAGGAGGTCATCTAGTCCAACCCCCTGCTCAAAGCAGGACCAATCCCCACACAGGAAAACCTGCTGTCACATTATTGACTCGAACTGGGACCATATAGTTCATTGTTGCAACCAAGGTCCTGTAGTGGCACCAAATCTTGTATAAAGGGGGTCAAATAAGGTATCTAAGACAAAATTATGGTTTGCTGGTTATGATTATGCTGTCTATATGTGTGTATCATTTTTGTAGTTGAAGTTATGAATATTGGCTCTATACTGTCTGTATTTCAAACTTATGCTATGCTTCTGGGTGACATCCCAGCTCTGCCTAGCCTGCTTGATGGCCCATTAAGGACCATCAGCTATATAACTGACCCATTGAGAGAAGGCAGATACGCCTTGTAACTCAGCAAAGTATGCAGGGACTTGCCCATGTGACTCCAGACTCCATTTTGCTGTAATTTTCCACAGTAAGAACCAAGAGGAGTTCCTACACCTGGAAAAGACTATAAAAGGCTAATGCCTCATCTCCACCTTGTCTTCAGTCCTGCTTCTTACCTCTGGAGGGATTTTGCTACAAACTGAAGCTCTAAACAAAGGACTGATGACTCATCCCAGCTCTGGATGTACTCCAGAGTCTTGATTTGAACCTGCAGTTTATTCTATCACTGCTACAAGCCTGAACCAAGAACTTTGCCATTACTGTATGTAATTGATGCCATTTACCAATTCTTGCTCTCATCTATATCTTTTTCCTTTTATGAATAAACCTTTAGTTGTTAGATTCTAAAGGATTGGCGTGATTTGTGGGTAAAGTCTGATTTGTATATTGACCTGGGTCTAGGGCTTGGTCCTTTGGGATCAAGAGAACCTTTTTTCCTTTTACTGGGGTATTGGTTTTCATAACCATTTGTCCCCATAATGAGTGGCACTGGTGGTGATACTGGGAAACTGGAGTGTCTAAAGGAATTGCTTGTGTGACTTGTGGTTAGCCAGTGGTGTAAAACCAAAGTCCTCTCTGTCTGGCTGGTTTGGTTTGCCTTCGAGGTGGAAAAACCCCAGCCTTGGGCTGTAACTGCCCTGCTTTAAGCAATTTGTCCTGAATTGGCACTCTCAGTTGGGTTCATTACATTATTAGCTGTTAAAGATCAGTACTTCATTCATATTTTGTAGTACATATATTTTAATGCTTGTGAAAAGGGCTATATGAGAGCACTGTAAGCAAGAAGGTGAATTATAGATATGCAGGAGTAATATTGTTAAATATCCTAAATAACTATCGGAACATAAGCAAAATTTTAAATAAGCATATTTAGATTTTCTAAGTAATTTTGTTCTCATTTAGCTCAAGTACCCAACTTATAAGTTGTGTGTTGATTAGAGCAGATAGACCAATAAGGTCATTGAAAAATAATGAAAACAGTGTCCTTCTCACATGCCAGTAGCTCAACTCTGGGATGGTGCACGGGATTAGAATTAATTTGTTGAACAGCTTGAACTCAGGGGAAGATTCTTGCCAAACACTAGATGAGCTACCCTACTGTACATTTTGCTGCTCTGCTGACACACCAGTAAGGTGAAAAATGCCAGTTTCTAGCATTACCATTCAATATAGCAGCAAAACAGGCAGATGATGATGATGATGATGATGGAGAGAAACAAGACAGCAGTGGAAAACCAAAGACGGATATTATGTAATGCCTGAAAAATCTCATTATATTTTGCTGGTCCTTGTAGCAAAAAAAAATAAAATAAAAAAAAACATCTTTTTATGCTAAAGAGGTTCCATACACAATTAACTCATTTAACACATTTACTTGCACTACTGGTAGTAAATTGTGGCAGCTGTCACTTCCTCAGGAGATTCTGCTTCTTATGCTGTCAGAAGGCACTTGTCAAAATTTGCTACCTGCTGTTACAAAGATGTACTGTATACTCCTGGGAGAATGCTGCACCAAAAAAATTAAAAATTCCACACACAATATTTTAAAATTCTGCCTATTATATTTGTCAAAATAACTACACCAGTTTCAATTATTTTTGGTCACGTATTTCGAAATACCTGTCAGAAAAGTACGTCTGTAACAATAAAGACAACAAAAAAGATTCAGGAAATGTCTTTTGACAAATAGATTCCTTACTAGTCATATCAGATAACGTGACATCTGTGGTTCTTCCCATTGGGAGTTTGGGTCTAGCAGTGACCAAAACAGCCTTATGATTAAATTGTATGATGTTTTATCTTAAGAGTAGGAACAGCAAAGAACACATACAAGAGATTGAGAAAGACCCACCTCAAAATGCCCCATAGCCAGGACACTATCCTGGTATACGGGAGCCCTACTCTAGAATGTTTTATCTTAAGAGTAGGAACAGCAAAGCATAAGAAGTTTTTGAACCACACAAAAGGCGACACATGTCTATCTTACCTAAAGCCTGACCAATTTGAAGCAGACATAGGCTAAGCTTCCTCGAGACACACCTACCCCCCCCCCCCCCCCGCCGGGTTGATTCGTCAGTTTCTCCCCCTTAATTATCTGCCCTCTTCTAGAGCGAGTGTGTCTTTAAACCATCCTGAAGCTTTTGATACTCCTCCCCCTCAGAGGGCCTGAGCCGGGGCATGGAAATGAACGCATTGCTCCTGAGCATATTGTCCTCCCCCTTCCTTGGTAAAGCTGATAGCGGATTAACTCAGTCAAGGTTCATAAAATTATTA
This sequence comes from Chrysemys picta bellii, assembly GCF_011386835.1. Taxonomy (NCBI): domain Eukaryota; kingdom Metazoa; phylum Chordata; order Testudines; family Emydidae; genus Chrysemys; species Chrysemys picta. The sequence continues at coordinate 45,183,599 of NC_088798.1, read as the reverse complement.
CAGGCAGCTCCAAGCCCGTCACGCCGGCTCTGGGCATGTAACCGCACCGCCCCAACGAGCCCCTCCAGCCACGGGGGCTGCCAGGGGCGCCGCGCAGAGGTGGGGCTGGTGAGGGGACGCGAAGCCGCAGCAGCTCGGGCTCTCCCCCAGCCCGGCCCTACCTGGATGAGGAAGCTTCGGCGCTCCAGGCTGAAGCCTGTGGAGGGAGCCGGGAAGCGGTCGATAACCACATCAGCCTCCTCCGGGTTGGGGTTATCTACGGCCAGGAGCCGGGTGCAGGAGGCGCCGGGCCGGAGGCTGCCGAAGCTGAGGAAGGGCGGCCGGGAGAAGTGGGTGAGAGTCAGCACGGCTGGGTCCTTCTCCTCCTCCTCCTCCCGGCCAGCCCAGCGCCGCCTCCGCCGCCCCGGGCTCTCGGCCGGGCTCAGTCCGCAGGCAGCGGCGGCTCCCCTGCGCAGCAGCTCTGCAGCCATCGTCGGCTTGTTGCTGCCGAGACTCGGCGCTGCCCGGTCCCCGCGCAGCGCGGACAAACCGCACGAGCCAGACGCATAAACAGGCAGCACGATACTAACCGCCCCGGCCAACCATTCAAACCCAGCGCCACCGCCAATCCCCAAGCGCCCCCACGGCCCGCCAATCCCCACACAGCCCTGTCCCAACCCACCCACCAACCAGCGGCGCAGCGTCTCTTCCAGGCCACCAATCGCCATACAGCGCCCACCCTGGAGCCTCTCCGCCAATCACTACCCGGCGTTTTATTTAAACATCAGCTCGGAGATAGTTGGCTGGAGGGCAGCTCCCCAGAGCAGGCTCTACAAGTGTATCAGCACAAAGTGCTGCCCTCCCCTTTTGCTACTGGGAGCGGTTTCTGCCACGCAGTGTAGCAGTTTGGTAAACTGTTTGTTAACTTGCTACCGCCTGTCCATGGGGTTGCGAATCAGGAGGGGATGGGGTATGTGGTCAAAAACGATCCCTATCTGCTTCCTGACCGGAGTGGCCGCTTTCATTGCATTCGTGAAAGGGGAGGTAGGGTTTGTAGGTATAGAGCGTGCCCCTGAGCCCAAGTTGAGACCACAGTGGCCCCTTTTCATTTTTTCCACTGGCTTCTCCTTGCTTAGTTCCAAGAACTGGGCTGCTCATGCACCTGTCACTGGTCCAGGGATGGTTGCAAAACGGGAGGGATGGGGGGTTGTGGTTGAAAACACTCACGGTCTGCTTCCTCCTGGCTAATGTGCCAAATTGATCTATTGCATGATTGAGGCATGTTGTTTCACTTTTTTGTGTGAATCCGTGAAAAGGGAGGTAAGGTTTGGGGGAACGGAGCATGCCCCTGAGCCCAAGGTGAGACCACAGTGGCCCCTTTTCATTTTTTCCACTGGCTTCTCCTTGCTTAGTTCCAATGACTGGGCTGCTCATGCACCTGTCACTGGTCCAGGGATGGTTGCAAAACGGGAGGGATGGGGTTGTGGTGGAAAACACTCCCGGTCTGCTTCCTCTGGGGATGGTTGCGAAACGGGAGGGATGGGGTTGTGGTGGAAAACACTCACGGTCTGCTTCCTCTGGGGGATGGTTGCAAAACGGGAGGGATGGGGTTGTAGTGGAAAACACTCCCGGTCTGCTTCCTCTGGGGGATGGTTGCAAAACGGGAGGGATGGGGTTGTAGTGGAAAACACTCCCGGTCTGCTTCCTCTGGGGGGATGGTTGCAAAATGGGAGGGATGGGGTTGTGGTGGAAAACACTCCCGGTCTGCTTCCTCTGGGGGGGATGGTTGCAAAACGGGAGGGATGGGGTTGTGGTGGAAAACACTCCTGGTCTGCTTCCTCTGGGGGGGATGGTTGCAAAACGGGAGGGATGGGGTTGTGGTGGAAAACACTCCCGGTCTGCTTCCTCTGGGGGGATGGTTGCAAAACGGGAGGGATGGGGTTGTGGTGGAAAACACTCACGGTCTGCTTCCTCTGGGGGATGGTTGCAAAACGGGAGGGATGGGGTTGTAGTGGAAAACACTCCCGGTCTGCTTCCTCTGGGGGGATGGTTGCAAAACGGGAGGGATGGGGTTGTAGTGGAAAACACTCCCGGTCTGCTTCCTCTGGGGGATGGTTGCAAAACGGGAGGGATGGGGTTGTGGTGGAAAACACTCCCGGTCTGCTTCCTCTGGGGGATGGTTGCAAAACGGGAGGGATGGGGTTGTAGTGGAAAACACTCCCGGTCTGCTTCCTCTGGGGGGATGGTTGCAAAACGGGAGGGATGGGGTTGTGGTGGAAAACACTCCCGGTCTGCTTCCTCTGGGGGATGGTTGCAAAACGGGAGGGATGGGGTTGTAGTGGAAAACACTCCCGGTCTGCTTCCTCTGGGGGGATGGTTGCAAAACGGGAGGGATGGGGTTGTGGTGGAAAACACTCCCGGTCTGCTTCCTCTGGGGGATGGTTGCGAAACGGGAGGGATGGGGTTGTGGTGGAAAACACTCCCGGTCTGCTTCCTCTGGGGGATGGTTGCGAAACGGGAGGGATGGGGTTTTTGGTTGAAAACACTCCCGGTCTGCTTCCTCTGGGGGATGGTTGCAAAACGGGAGGGATGGGGTTGTGGTTGAAAACACTCACAGTCTGCTTCCTCCTGGCTAATGTGCCAAATTGATCTATTGCATGATTGAGGCATGCTGTTTCACTTTTTTTTGTGTGAATCCGTGAAAAGGGATTTTTTTTACTTTACTCTTCCAATTTGCATCATATACAAAGCAATTTTTGGGGCCCCTTCCATAAAAAAAGTTGCAATACTCTAGTAACATGTATTTGGAAATGTAAAAAATAACCAGTGAAATACATTCAAAAATTAATTTGTAATAATTTGAAAATACACTAAATCCAACATTTGAAAACATTAAATGCTTTAATGGGATGTAGACATTTGCAGTTACATAATGGGCTCTTGCTGGGTGATGGTGATGGTTGGTGCAAATGGGCTATCGCTGCCTGGGGGTGGTGCTGCTTGCCCAGGGCTCCGGGGGGAGCTGGGCTCTGGGTTGGGGGGCGCCGGGCTCACAGGGGCTGGGCTCAGGGATGTGGGGAGATGGGGTCAGGGGGGTGTCCAGCCCAGAGGGGCTGGGCTTGGAGCTGGGGGTCATGGCTGTGGGGGGATGGGATCAGGGGGTTGTCCGGCCCCTCCCTTACATGCCGCTTACCCCCTCTACCGGAGCCTCAGCGTGCCACATCCAGGACGCCGGGGGATGGGATGGGGGAAGACGGAAGTGTGGGGAGTCTCCGACATACTCCGGGCCTGGGGCAAATTGCCCCACTTGCCCCCCCCCCCCCGGGCGGACCTGCTGAATAGTGGTGACTGGGAATGGGCCGGGGGTGGGGGGGAGTGTAGCAGATGACAATTTGAGGTGAATATTCTCTTGGCCAGATTCTACTGGGTTTATGGTGATGTGTGCTATGGACTGGAGTGAATAACCAAGAATCTGTTTAATAATTATTCTCTAAATTCAGCTTTCTTCTTTCTCTCTCTGTGAATTATCACTAATTCAAAATAGTGGTGTGCAAGTTGACTGGATAATGATAATAGCATAATCTCTTGTTAGAACATTGTAAACCCTACTACCTGTTTTTTATATAATACACTCACTATACATAATACAAGAAATCCCTGATGTTAGAACCTGGCTATGCCGCTGCTGTAGGGGGCTCATCACCCAGCAGCTGGGGGCCACCATGTGGGCTCGGCAGGGCTGCTGGCCACGGGGCCAATGGCTGTGGGTGGGATCTCAGGAGTCATGTCCCAGGGATATGCCCCACTCCCCAGCACTGCTCCAGCTCTGAGCTGTCTCCACTGCCTGGGACCTGTGGGGTCCCACCTGCCTCCCCAGGGAAAGAGCCACCTGGGATTGGTGCAGAGGCTGGGCCAGTCTCAGCCAGTCCCAGAGGACGGCTGGGGGAGGGGGACAGTGTGGGAGGCTCAGCTGGGTCCTGCCAGGCATGTGGGTCCTGAGGGAGCCTGGCCCGGGTAGGCCCTGCTCCTGCTCCAGCCTGGCTGATTGCACCCCCAAGGGCCGGAGTTATCCTGCCCCAGGACAAGCTCTGGCTGCGCTGCCGGCTCAGCCTGGCAGACAGTCACCTCCCATCAGGGCCGGCTATTGTGGCTGGGGGTTAGGGTGTGGGAGAGTAGGTCTCTAGTGGGTCTGGGGGGGGTGCTGTGCAGTGGGGGGTGGGGAGATCTGTGTGTGTTGGGGCACTGGGAAGTGTGCAGGGGTCTGGGTGGGGCACTGTGCAGTTGTGGCGGTGGGGGGCACTGGGCAGTGAGGGAATCTGTGGGGGGGCTCTGGGCGGGGAGGGGCAGGGCACTGTGCAGTTGTCGGAGGGCTGTGGGGGGGTCTACAGCTAGGGGGCACTGGGCAGTGAGAGGATCTGGGGGGGGTTCAGAGTGGTCTGTGGGAGGGCACTGGGCATGGGGGTTTGTGGGGGTCTTTTCACGTATTCACACACAAAAACGTGAAACAGTGCGCCTCAATTGACCAATAGAGATCAATTTGGCACATTAGCCAGGAGGAAGCAGACCGTGAGTGTTTTTGACCACAAACCCCATCCCTCCTGATTCGCAACCCCAAGGACCAGTGACAGGTGCATGAGCAGACAAGTCATTGGAAATAAGGAAGGCGGAAGCCAGTGGAAAAAATGAAAGGGGCCACTCTGGTATGACCTTCGGCTCAGGGGCATGCTAGCCAGGAGGAAGCAGATCGATGAAAGGGGCCACTCTGGTCTCACCTTGGGCTCAGGGGCATGCTCCGTACCCCCAAAGCTTACCTCCCTTTTCACGGACTCACACACAAATACGTGAAACAGCGCGCCTCAATCGTACAATAGATCAATTTGTCACATTAGCCAGGAGGAAGCAGATCGACCAAAGGGGCCACTCTGGTATCACCCTTGGGGTCATGGGCCCACCCCGAAGGGGAAGAAGCATGATGGGAGCACAGGGCCGGGCTGGCCAGTGTGCATCTGGCAGCTCCCGGTTTGTAAACAGTGCCATTGTACTGGGCTGGGTGGAGCAGGATTGTTCCTGCCGTGCCATGACCCATCTCCCATTGCCCCCGGCCAGCCCGTTGCTCTGAGGACTCTGCCCCCCATGCCCCATGTCCCCATTTCCCCCCTGGGGGACCACAAATATGTTTAGCACCAGGCCCACAAAAAGTTAATCCATCCCTTTTTGGGGTGCAGGCTCAGGGATGGAGTTGGGGTGCAGGAGGGTTGCAGGCTATAGGTAGTTTGAGTGAGGGGTGCAGGCTCTGACCTGGGGCATGGGATTGGGGTACAGGAGGGGGTGCAGACATGTGGGCTCTGGGAGGGAGTTAGCAACTCAGCACGTTATATAAGAGAAATGAACTGCAGTGATTTCATATAGGCATAGAAACTGATAGAAGACACTTTTACATATTCAAAATGTGAGAGGCAGAGTTGGAGGGAGGGGGTGTCTGTACAATATTTCACCGCATTCAGTCTCCTGGCTGGATCAGTAACGTAGCCGTGTACAGGGCTGCCCAGAGGATTCAGGGGGCCTGGGTCAAAGCAATTTTGAGGGCCCCTTCCATAAAAACAGTTGCAATACTATAGTAACATGTATTTTGAAATGTAAAAAATAACCAGTGACATACATTCAAAAATTAATTTGTAATAATTTGAAAATACACTAAATACATTATTTAAAAACATTAAATGCTTTAATGGTATGTATACATTTGCAATTACATAATGGGCTGTTGCTGGGTGATGGTGATGGTTAGGATGGGGTCGGGGGGGGTGCCCCACACCTTACCATGACGCTTACCCCCTCTCCTGGAGCCTCAGCATGCTGCGACCAGGAGCGTCCCCGGACAGCGTTGGAGCCACCGCGCTGCAGTGCGCCAGGGCCGCTCCCGGACGCGGCACGCTGAGACACCGGGGGAAGACGGAGGCGGGGGCAGCCTCCGACATATTCGTGGGGGCCCCTGCAGAAAATTGCCCCACTTGGCCCCCCCGTCTGGGCGGCCCTGGCCCTGCAACACTTGTATAGGATAGAGAGGAGCTGTGTTGATTAAGCTTTGACAGGCTAGGAATTGGAGGCCTGTGCCTTTAAGACCCCAGCCCCAGGAACCCGCCCCCTGCTCCGAGGCTGACATGCAGCGTCCCTGTGAGAACAACAAAAACAGCCTCTGCCCCCCCACACCCCTAGATTAGCGAGCACAGTGTGTGGCTCATCCCACGGGGTCACTGTTCCCCCCCCCCTCCCTAAACGGGGGTTTTGTACCCGCACGGGGTCTGGCAGTGTCTCCCCCCCAGCTTAACCCCGGCTCTCACCCCCCACCACCGATTTTTGCCCTTCAGCCCCTCTTCTGCCGCTAGCTACAGTAGCTTGAACCCCCCAGGCCAGTAAAATTCTGCCCCCTGCCCAGACCCTGACAGCCCCCCGCTGCGATTTGCCCCCCTTAATCCTTTTAAACCCCCCCCCAAAGAGGAGGCAGCAAATCGTTAGCAGAAGTAAGGGCAGAGAGAGGGCAGTGGCTACAACGAAGGTTACTGGGCATGCTCAGTTCGAGTGAGCATGCTCAGTACACCCAAAGTAGCAAAACGGGAGGGAGAGCACTTTGTGGCGGGCGGGTGAGCCGCTCGCTCACGGGGCGGGACTTGGGAGGGTCATTCGGCCGCCGCGCCTAGCACAGGGCGGGAGGGAAAGAGGATTCCCTGGGGAGAATTCCGTGCGCGTCATATTTGGGGGCAGTTAGCGTCACACCCCTCCCCCCTCCTGACTGCCTACCAAGCTGCTATTGCCACCGCCCAGCTGGCTGACAACCAGCCTGAGCCCACTCCTGTGTGCATAGGTGCTGACTTTTGGGTGTGCTGCTGGGTGCCCTCCCGAGGCACCACTCCCTCTCTGCCCCCTCCTCCAAGCACCTCTGCCAGTTTTGGAAGGAGGCTATTCACGTTAGAAAGACAAGGTGAGTGAGGTCCTATCTTTTATTGGACCAGCTTCTGTTGGTGAGAGAGACAAGCCCTGGAGCTTTCAGAGAACTCGTCTTCAGTAAGAAGAACTCTGTGACAGCTCCAAAGCTTGTCTCTCTCTCTCACCAACAAAAGTTGCTCCAATAAAAGCTATGACCTCACTTACCTTGTGGCTCTAATTTCCTGGGAACAACAGGGCTACACCAACAAAAAATGCAGCCCTGGAGCACCCACGAGTTGGCGCCTATGCCCGTGTGTAATGGATGTGCTACTGCAAGTGCTATGCCTTTTCTCGGGAGGGCAGACTGGTCTAAGGGCAAGTCTTCACTCCAGCCTGAAGGTAACGTATGTTATGTAATTACTGCGATGGCTGACCTCTACACTCCCCTTCTTCTGTCCAAGGGGGTTTCCACCACCAACGGGGGTGTTGGGAGCCCTACTGCCCCCCCAGGGTTCTCCACTCCCTGCTTCCAGCCACTGGGCAGACCCCGGGCTTCTCTGCATAGGGAGGGGAAGCCTCCAAGTAGCATCACAGACGAGAGTGGGGAGCCCAGGGAAGCCCAGCTCTAGCTGTCTTGCTTTCTTGTCAATTTCAGGGCTCCAGCATGGAGCTGTGAGATTGACAAGACAACTAACAGTGGATGTAAATAAGGTAGTGTCTGCACTGCATCGCCTTAACTACACTGACATAAGCGCTATGCCTCTCCTGGAGGTGGAGTTACGTTGATGTAAGAGGACACCACAACTACAGCCTTGTCCTGCTGGTGTAAGTGTGTACACTGACATAATTAATTAGGTCACCATAAGCTGCCTTACCTTAACCTAACTGTGTAGTGCAGACCAGGCCTAACACTTCCTTCTAGGCTTGACATCTATGACTTATGCATTGATGGCTGCAGTAGCTACTGCTGCCTCTGCCCCCCCCCATTAATAAACATCACTTATGTTGCAAAATGATCAAAATATACATCTGTTAATGTTATGAAATAAGGTGTAGTGTACATTATTACACACTAAAGCCAAGGTGAGTGGACCAACTTCTGCTGGTGAGGGAGGCAAGCTTTTGAGCTCTTTGGGGGGGAGGAGATGACCAAGATAAGTTAGTTCAATAACAGATATTACCTCACCTATTTTTTCTCTCTAATATCCTATGACCAATATGGCTACAACACTGCATACAATTCTACACTACTGTATTTATATAACACTAATTGTACACTAGCCTCTAGAGCAGCAGTTCTCAACCTATTTATCACTGTGGGCTGCATATGCAGCTCTGTGTGTGTTATGTGGGCCACATCCACCTGTACATCTAAAAAAAAAAGTTTAGTATTTGTTATATGACAGCAGTATGATTCAGATCAATATAGTACCTTTCACTTCAACACTGGCAAATGTCTACCAAGAGCATTTTGAATTAGCAAAATAAGTCAAAACATTAACTGTTAAAATTAATTTACTCTAAGGGCAGTATGGTTGGGCTGAGTGCCTGGAGAGCGCAGCTCTGGAGCCTGCCTGCAAAGAGGGGGAACCCACCCATGCAAACACACCCTCCTGGCCTGTCCTCCCAGCACCCAGATCCCCTACCCCCAACACTAACCTGGCACATGGGCCTGTTCCTTAGATACAGGGTGCCCTGTGCAGGGTAGGACGGGCCATCCAGGGACTGCCCCCTTCCTTTCAGTCCCACACCCAGGGACTGCCCACCAGCAACTGCCTCCAGTACCCAGCCCCCGCAAGGACTGCCCTCCAGCACTCAACCCCCCATCCAGGGACCATGCCCCATTATGTAGCCCCTGATCCAGAGACTACCCCAGCCATCAGTCCCCCTCAACTAAAGTCTGTCCCCCATGCACTGGCTGCACCTCTCTCCCTGCAGCCCTAGGCCCCTGCATCCCCCTCCCTGGGCCTGCTGGTCTCCTACCTTGGCTGCACATAGCTCAGCTGTGCAGCCTATCTGCCACTGTGGTCCTAATGCCAGGGAGCCTGCTCCAGCCGAGGTCAATGGACCTGTGATTCTATTGGGGGCAGGGGGAAAGAGAGAGGCTGCTGGGCCCAATCCAGGGTGTGGGGTGGGGGGGCTGATGCCACTGGGCCCAATCCTACTGAAGGGCTGACACCCCCCATTTTGCACTCCCACCCAGCTCTGCATCCTGGGTTAGGTGCCCCTCCTGCCCCACTCTAGTTATAGTCCTGTCACTTGTACCACAACTGTGTGCTGATTGGGCCGCAAGTGGCTCTCCGATTGAGAACTACTGCTTTAGGGCAAGTAAAATACAAGGAGCACAGTGCAATCTCTGAGATCTTCAAGGACTCCCCTCCTCTCCCAGACAGTTTCTTCACACTTCCACTGCTGGACTTAGTTACCCAGCTATGTTATTGTCAGATAATTGATGAAAAGTATGTCACAAGGTAATGTGATAAGGTTGCACACAATTGGAAGATGTTCACAGGTAACATTGTGTGAATACTTTCATCTGGTAACTTTCAATGAATAAGAATGTATATTTTTAGTTCCTTATTCAGATTGCCATTGCCTCTATTTCTATAGTCCCTCTTCCATAAAGAGGTGTTAGACAGTATTTTTAAATTACATCACTGGCAAACCACAGTCCTGTATTTGACTCTTAACAGCCCCAAAAAGAAATCTAAAATGGCTAGTTTGCAGAATCTAGAGTGAGAAGGATCACCTTTCAGGTTAAAAGCAATTATTTCCCTTTCCTATGTTGGGAATGTCAAAAAAATAAAAGGGATGGCCAATTATGATGGTTCCAAAAATGGCAATTACTTTTGCTTAGTGCAAAGCTGGGCTGGATTGGAATAATATTCCATGATCAAGCCTGTCCAGTCCACAGCCTAGAATGACTACAACATCCAAACGTTCTGGTCCTTCCAAGGTTCATTAGTTTACCAATTCAGAAGCAGTTAAACAGCTAAAATGACCTAGTAGAAAGTTCATGTGTTTTTTATGCACATAAAATCAATCAATTTCACTTCTCTAAGTTCACCCAGGCATTTTGGAAGCTGTCCATGCCAGGGGAGATTTTCAAAGGCACAAACCAGAGTTTGAAAGTCTCTCCCCTAACTTCCCATTGGGGATGGCCAATGCATTATCCTCCTCTACTGTCTATTGCAGGGGTCGGCAACCTCTGGCACGCGGCTCGCCAGGGTAAGCACCCTGGCGGGCCAGGCCAGTTTGGTTACCTGCCGCATCGGCAGGTTTGGCCCCTCGTGGCTCCCACTGGCTGCGGTTCGCCGCTCCAGCACAAACCGCTGGTCTATTGTTTGCACATGGTTTAAAGAGATCACGCATAACTGGGTATATGAATATCTATTCCTATTTTAGTTTTGGAAATTTTACCTTAAATTGCACAATAAGTGCAGTTCCTTTGATAGATGAAATACAAATGGTTTTGGTAAGCCTTAAATTTTTTTTATTTATTTTTTTTTTTAAAACAAGGACTTCCCACATTCAAAGATCAGATCAAACCAAGGGTTTTTTCCTATATTAAATTTAATTTACAACATAAAATGTAAGATCATGAGACAGCCACAAATCTGACAAAATTTCAAAAACAAGATAGTTCGTCTTCCATTATCTTTGAATCTGAAAGACAGAATACTGCATTTTCATTCTGTTAAAATCAGTTCAAACCTAGACCAACAACTGTTATGCTATACAAAGCACACGGGATCTTTTATAGAGGAAAAGGCAAATACGCCACATTTATTGAAAATACAAGTTAGCATATGCTTTTTAGTCATACACACACAGTTCTGTCAGTTGATGTTTATAGTTACCAGTTCAGAGTCTGGATCATTCTAGTGGACAGCCAGATTGGTTGCAGAAGGGAGCCAGGCTCTGTCAGTCGTGATCTGATGCTTCTGGAGTGTGGCAAGACGAACCCAAAGCCCCATGGCAGAGCACCCTGTTTTGTTTTTTCTGTTGAAGTCTATGGATTTTGCTGTGTCAGTTTGAGTCAGAGTTACTTCTTAATTGGTGTCAAGTATCAGAGGGGTAGCAGTGTTTGTTGCTTTTTACAGATCCAGACTAAGTCCTAGGGCACCTTATAGACTAACAGACGTATTAGAGCATAAGCTTTCATGGGTGAATACCCACTTCATCAGATGCACATGCGAAGTGGGTATTCACCCACAAAAGCTTATGCTCCAATACGTCTGTTAGTCTATAAGGTGCCACAGGACTCTGTCACTTCTTAATTGGTGTATTTTTTGATGTTAACATTCCAATACACCTCCGAGAGGGTCATTCTGTCCTGGTTTAGATTTAATTAATTGTCCTTAGGGGTGCCAGCCTTCACCTTAGGGTTGTCAATCTGCCCTCTCTTCATTATGGATGCGCATTGATGGTTAAGTCTTTTCACTCCTTCTTCCTTGACCTTTTGGCTATAACAATGGCCTTCCACCTTATTTTTTTCTGATGCATACATTCCTCATTCACACAGGCCTTTGAGAATACAAACAGTGTCAGTCTATATTGAGCAAAAAGGCATTGCAAATTAAACCTTGCTAAGTTTTAGAACCAATAACCAAGACAATTTACATTGAGACCCAGGCCTTCAATATTCCCCTAATCTACTTAACATAAAACACAATACAGAATTCTGTCTCTTACTATCTAAACCTTAAAACAAAGAACTAAAGAGGGCCCAATTTGTAATGCATGTGGGAAACCACAGTAGTCATTATAAACTTATCTTAAAACAAAAGGGTGACCATAATTAGTCATAAGGATTCTTCTGGTCTATTCATTCCTTTCTGCTATTCAAAAAAAGGGTGTCTGGCAGGATAAAATCAAATCATACATTAATTCTCATAGTACAATTATAAAATCCTGCTCCTACACAACCACTCCTGCAAGAAATGTTGAAATGCAAGCAACATTAGGACAAAGGAACTTAAATTTTAATATCAAACAATTACAGAGGACTGAGTTATTCTACATTTACAATGCCTTATAGCAGAGTGATTTTTCCCTAAAAAAAGACAATTGTACTTAAAAAGACTTCCACCTAAAATATCAGTCTATTACAGACCACACTAAAAAGCACAGCATTTCAAATAACAGTGGCCAAATATTACCAATTTTTTTATTTTGCTCTTTTTTATATAAAAAAGTTTAACATTTTAAAATGAACAAAATGCTTTCTTATGGGAGACTTCAAACAATTTGAAAATAGTTACCTTTAATGCACCAGAACAGTCATCATAAAATATAGAGAAAGGACAGTTATGGATTTTATCGAAGTGTCTGCCCCCTTTTTTTCAGCAGTAACATTCAATCAATACTTATGCATGTTAGCTTGTTAAAGAAGAGGCCCATGATGACATGACTTAAATACTCCTGATCTTATAAGCAAGGTCAAAGATGACAGCAATCATAAGGATATATACACACACACATAAATATGCTTCCTGCACTCAAGCACCATATCAATTCCTGAAGCCTGAAGTTATTATTCATGTGAGATCAATTTAAGGAAATTGATCTCAACTTGCTTTTTACTTTTATGCAGATATCCATGAATGGATTCCCCATCTCCACCCCAAGAAGGAAAAAAAGCTCTGATCTGCAACTATATTCTCACAGTTCATGTCTGCTTTACGTGAAAGCTCCACCTTAAAAAAATAAAAATAATTAAAAAAAAAACCCAAGAAAGGCGGGGGGGGGGGGGGGGGGGACGGGAAGGGTAATTAATTCCCTGTCTACATAATGCATTTTACATCTGGTCAAGCACATTATGAAGAGGTTATTGACTTGCTCTGAAGCATTATATTTTGGATATTGGAACAAGTGACCTGTCCAGAAAATTCTGTTCCCAATATGTTTCTCCCCAGGATTGTTTACTACAGTGTATCAGTTTTCTTTACACTTTAAGTCTTTCATTTCTGAATGGTATTTGAGACATGATTAGTCTTAAAATATTATTTTACTTTTAATTTACATATTTTTAATCTTCAAGGTACACAATATAAGCCAAGCTATACCACTGTCACTACTACTGCTGCTGCTGTTGTCCAGAATAAGGACAGCCTTGGAAAACGATACTACTGTAGAAAGAGTAGCAATGCTCAGGAAGAATTTCTTAAAATAAATAAATAAATCCCATTCAAAGATATGATATCTTGGAATAATCAGTGACCCGGTAAATACAAGGGAAAAATCAAAGGTTTTTTGAAAGGCATATGCAATATGTAAACAGAACATAAATGCAGTATTTTTTGCAGAACTACATAGGAGCCTAAGATTAAAGAAAATTTCATAAAAACCCTTTTAGATAGAAGAGCACAAATGAAGATTCCACTTTTCCTCCCAAAGTGGTTTTTGTGGGAGGAAAACCGCCCCACAATTTTTAAATATTTGGCACTGATCAGAAAGTGACATTTTAAAGAGAAAGCTGAAGGAGGATGTGGGTCTAAGTGGTGAGCTGAGTCAATGCTACAAGATTAAAGCAGCCTTTATTGTAAAAGCTCTCTCTTAATGCTTAAAGAATATGCTCTAGTTATATAGGTACAAATACATGTGTTTATTGATATGACGGTACCATGGCCAAGAAGCTCTGATCTGTGCAGTCAAGATGGTTCATATTTTTCTCTCAATCCAAACCATTTTATTCAGAAATAGGGCTCTCTCTCAGGTTGAAGATCATCTGTTCATGCTTATAGAATGAAGTACCAGTCCATGGTGATTTACTTGACTCACATGCAAATTCACTATACCCATAAGGCCATAAGAATCAAAACCCAGCACATGAAAAAAATTAACTATTTAATAATTTAGCAATTCTATGTAATTTTTCCTACATGAACTATTTTTTCCCTTCAGGCAACAATTGAGCCTGACCAGCAGGTAAAGATGCAAACTAGTTTGGTTAACTGTAAAACTGAACTGATGAACTATTAGGCCAACATTTTTAAGAGAGCATAGTGATTTGGAGTACCCAACTTAAACACCTTTAAAGTGTCTCCAGTTGAGCACCCAAAGTCACTAGGCACTTTTGAAAATATTGGCTTTAATAATTAATCAACTAGAGTGATCAGTCAATGTACAAATAGGCACAATCATGACAGACCTAAAAAGAACATTAAATGCTGAGATTGAATTTGGGGCATATATTACTTAAATAATGTGAAGTGTGTTCCAGACTGATTGGATTTAAAAACAAAATAAAACAAAACTTAACAACCAAAATTTTTAAGCCACTGTTTAATTGAAATCCTCTCCACACTCATTGCAGAGTAAGAAAGTAAGTAAAGAATGCAAAGTTAGAATGTCAGTCTCAGAACTGTGCTGACAGCATTGATGTCAGTTTATCTTTGATGGTATGAGCATAACCTTTGGAAACCACATTGGTTTGTGTTTCACAAATAGTATGGGCGTACAGAGGGGTAAAAACTCCAGTGCTTGTCAACTTGAAAGGTACACACTAAATAGTATTTTTGTGCATTGGAGTGCAAGAATGGTGGTCATTTAATTTTTATTTTTTTTTTTTGCAGAGAACAAGCGGGAAGCACAGTACTTGACAGTGTCCTTTTAGAAGATGGCATTCAATGGGCTGAATATTGTTGTATAATGTTAATTAGTACTCATCTTTTTACCTGACATATGTACAGCATCTCCGTATGAACGTTCCCAGAGTACTTCATCTCATCTTGCTTTGTACATATAAACACAAAACAATTAAACATACACTTAGTTCCACTATAGGAACTGAATTTTAAAGATCTGTAAGTCTAGGACTTCTATTGTGCTTCTTTGGACAAGTCCTTATTTAAATAATGATACATTTAAATTCTATGCAGGTTAGTACTAATTCAACTGCTAACAGAAATCTTTGGTGCACTTAGATGAGAATCAGTGAGGTTGAAAAGTTTCTACACATGACCAAACACCAAGTCCTGGCCCCAATCCTGAAAAGCACTCAAACACCTCACAGAAAGTGATTAGCATTTTATAAGATAGGGCCATTAAGAGAGTTTGTAGCAGTAGGATGCTGACATTTTTTCAGAAACTATTTATGCGCCTACCAAATGCAGAACTTTAACAACTCACCATGGCAAATGAACTTCCAGTTTCATAATTTAGAAATTGGATATAAATATTTTACAATAATAATAAAAGCAAGAAAACCAGATTTTTAATGGGAAGTAGACATTAGTTTAAAATGTAATCCCTAATGAGACATAATTGAGAGACAAGTATGATTCCAACGTATTTCCTTTGGCACAAGATTGACTGAGTCTAAAACAAGGAAAGTATTATTTTGGGAATGAGGTTAGAAGTAGAACCCTGCACGGATACAAAGTTTGTATGCGCATCCGATCCACAATCCACAAAAATGATCTGCAGATATCCAAGGATTTGCAGAGCTCCACTTAGAAGCAAATTTGAGGGATTTAATAATTTAAATTATTCTAGATAGTGGATTTGATATGGTTCTACACTAGAAGAACAGTAAGGAAACAATAAAAGAATAGTTAAAGCCCTTACATGTTCTAATCTTCCTTCCTCTTCCTAATTATTTGTCACCTATATACAATGTATATCATGTAAGGTGAAAAAACAAATGACTTCCTTTCACTTTCTTTTCCAGAAGCCAACTGAAGATTTATAATTGCTGATTTCATTAATCTTTTAATGAATTGAAGCAAATTACTTTTCTGAAAAGAGCTTTTTACATTACTTTACACAGCAGTAATGTAGAAATGGACATACCAGTGCGGACTTCAGCTTGGTTTGATTCTGTGCTCATAAACAAGGATGAACTATTCCAATCTTATTATTGCCTGAGGGTTACAGTATATTATCACCACATCTCTAAACCTTTCAAGGCCCAAATGTTGGAAACATTCTAGAAGACTGAACCAAGGTTAAGAGAGCACAAGTACTGTTTATAGTCTCAGATTCATAATTCCATTATTCAGATATGAATTACAGTAAAAAAATGTAACCAGGTTGGTCTGGGATAAAGTTAAATTTTAGTTTAAGGTGAGGGATCATTAAGAGGTTTAGTTTCATGTTCTTTTCCAATCGTGACCCTAATGAATTGGCCATAACCCTTCTAATATACTTTTCCATTATCTAAAGAAAGGTTTATTTGGAAAGTGAGATGCAGACAGGTGAACAATTATTTTTATTAATGGCCAGGTATGGGATTAAAAAGTTTGCTGCAGCTAGTATTCTTAAAAGATATTTGAGAACCTGTTTTCAAAAGACCTTCTATAAGATTTTTAAAAGTCTTTAAAACCACAAGAAACACTATAAATATACATCAAAATGTGTCTTAATATTCATATATGCAAACAAATCTATTTTTCCCTTGCACTCAACAAAACTGTTCAGAAGACTAGAAGTCCAAATAAACTACAAAAAACTTACTAGCCATATTAGTCCTCTGGTGGCTAATGGCTTAGTAAGTTAGGTGGAATGTTATGGGTCCGATCATGAATGTTCATTATTTGACATATTCTGTACAGTTGGAGCTGTATCAAGCCCCAATAAAGTTCCAAGGTAAGATTGGTCTCTAGGATCCAACATTTGCTCAGGTCTGACAGGATGAACTATATTTGCAGGCTGGGGAGTGAGAGTATATTTTTCCAGAAATGCCATTTCTGTTGTTCGTTGATAATCTGGCTGCTGTATCTGTGGGGGAAGAATGCCATGAGACTGGGGTGAGAGAGTAGTGGTATGTTGTACTAGATCAGCTTGAGGTTCCCGCATCTGAACTGGTACCAGTGTTACTGGCACACATACTTCTGCTGGTACATTCTGTAGCATAGGTTTGACTTCTGTTTCGTAAACTTCGGGCTGATCCATGTATGGTTTAGACTCAATTTGGAAAACTTTGTCATCAGGGGTGTACTGTACTGGCAAGGAGATTACTTTTTCTTCAGAAGTGGTTACTGTTTCTTCTGCAGCTTTTGTTCCATGTACATGGTCAATATGGTATTTCAACTTGTCTTTTCGTTTAAATGTTGCATTGCAATGCTGGCAGTTAAAAGGTCGAGCATCTGAATGAATAACCATGTGTTTTGTTAATGTCTTCTTAATTCTAAAGGACTGGCTACAGATTTGACATTTGTATGGTTTCTCACCTGTAGAACAAAAGGAGTCAGCATTAATAGATAAAAATGTGAAGTCAAGTATCACTATGTAGAAACCATATGGTTGGGGATGGGGGACTATATTATATAATAAACATGGTTCTCAAGTAGCTGTACTGGAAAAAAAATACATTTGGCATCTGGGAATACAATTCACTAAGTAAAAACAGAAAAGTTATTTTGAAGTGATATCCGTATAGCATTCTCGTCAAATCCAACTAGTTCGGATTTTTGCCAAGTGCACACTAAGGGGACCAGTCAGTAAATCTAACAAAGAGAAATAACATTCACGTTACTATTCTATTGCTAAAGAAGCTCAATTTAGCTTTTCTTTTTTTTTTTTTTTTAGGTCTTTCTCGTGAACAATTACTTTCTTGCAGAGGAATCAGAGGATGCAGAGCTGAGTGTATTAAGACACTAACCTTTCCCCTGGATAGTTAGGTTCCAAATCCTGATTTAGGTTACAAACTGAAATTAAGTATTCCCTAGATCTCCAGACTGAGTAGAAGGTATGAGTAAATTTAGTAAGAATATACAATGAGCATCAGTAGAACACATACAAAATCAGAAGCTCCTTTGCCTAGGGAAGTCTAAAAAGAACTGACTACTACATTCAGAGGGCAGTATTCACACTCAGCAAGGGATGACATACAAGCAGTAGGGAGCTCAGTTCATGCTACTGCTGCCCTAAAGGGTCATAAAGCCTGAAGAATTAGAAGAATTCTGTCAGTCCAGTGATAATTTATCATCATCATCTCCTGTCACTCCAAGTTGGCAGTAACACAGAGTGATAGATAAAGTTTTACCTGAATGTGTCCTAAAATGCATTTCCAAACTTGATTTCCCTTTAAAAACTTTCTTGCAGACGTCACACTGATGAAATGTTGCTTTATATCTGCAAAGAAGAAAACATGTTTACATTAGAAGATCAGGTTTTTCCAAAAAGTCTCAAATATGTACATAGCCTTTAAAGATTCTACAAACTGTATAAGAGTTACATATTTCTGTATTCCTCCCTCTACATTTATATTACAATATAAAACATATCTGGAGGGGACAGGCAATTCCTTTAGGCATCCACTTGTCAGAGGGCCATCTCAATTATTTTCTAGACTACTCTGCAAAATGAGTAGTCTAGTACTTTGTGTTCAGCAAATCTATTTAAAACTTCCCATCTGAAACCCAAATGTGCCCTGGAGAGGATCCTTCAGGTCAACATCCAAAGTTGGTTTTCAGTTTGGCAGCAAGTTATGCTACAAAACAAGCCTTAAGACTGGCTTATGTTCCTTTCCTCCCAGGTAGAAAAAAGTGACAATGAAACGTGTTGACTGAGGCAGTGAATTTAAGTACTGACAAAATAAAAGCTAAACAACCCTGTAATTGATTTTATGCACTTCTGTTAGCTAAGATTTACAGTAAATTATTCAAAATATGAATATTGAAAGCAATGAGTTTGTCCTGAAAGCTAGTTCTGGTTTTCCATGTTAAAGTATAAGGACTTTGGGAGAGCTCACAGACTACTGAACTGACTTCTTGCAATTCAGTCATTTGCCCAGTTTGTAGATGGTAATTAGATTAAGCTGTTGTAGGAAACAACAGGCTACCAACTGTGAAAGTGAAATGAATTATATTAAAGAAATAGAATGAATTAAAGAATGCTGTATATACCTTTAAGTAGAAATGAGAAATGCTATAATCCAGGTGTCAGGAAAGCAGACATTAACTGTTAATCAACTGCTCCACTTAAGGGCGATTGGTGAAGCATTAGCCTTAGAGCGACAACAAAATTACAGATCGACAGAAGAACTAAATCTGATCCTTTTAAAACTTAAGGTTATTCAGCCTAACTATGGTATGAAAAAGGTCTTGTTTGGATTGCCAAGATGGCTATGATTTCTACATGGCCATTTCAAAACACAGATCTTGACACTGGCTTTATGGGTCACCCAAGAACCTTGGCATAATGGAATTACAGAGAAAGGCAAAACTAACATTTCACATATCAGAATAATTTATGAAAATGTGTCCATCATTTACAATATGGAAATGTTTAAATTTTTAAACTTTAAAAAGATACCTACTTTTGCCACACTTTCTCTCCTAGATGAACACTTTTGTAATGGACAGTTAGGTGGTCTCTACGGCCAAAACACTTTCCACACTCCTCACACTGATGTGCTTTTTCACCTTTAAAAGGAGACCAATAACAAATATAAATTAAGTTGTAACAAGAATTCAAGTCTCAGAAAAAGTACAACCATGTTTAGTACAAAGGCTCCAGACAACCAAAGCTCTTCTGTATCTCAAAAGGATTTTCTATTACCCAAAGCAATGACTTCATGACCTTGGGGTGATCCAAGCACACATGTAGTTTTTACCCATCTCTTCATTTTTGGTTCCTCATTCCCTGGTCTCTTCTTCCTCCTACACGGTAGCTAATCTTCACGGCTGGGGGACATTACCCCATACTGCCACAGAAAGAAGAGGACGGAGCGGCAAGAGAATGACCGAAAGTTCACCCTCTTTCATGAGACTTGAAATTCCACCTTTTACAATCCAAGCTCCAAGAGCCTTAAAAAAGCCTAAATTTTGGAGTAAATGTAGGACTTCTGTCTCTTGCACTGCCAGTTCAACAATCAGTTTTAAGAACTTAGTGCTACATACAAATGTTAATCCTTTTTTCTGATTTTCAATAGTTACCTTTTATGTTGTTTAAAAGTCTTGATGTTTCTTTTGAGTCATCTTGAGATCTTTCACAAAGTGGCAGAATATTTCTTCTCATGTAAGCAGAGGGAGTTTGGACAGTCAAAATAAGTAACTTTCTAGAGGAAAAAAGGCAAATAGAGTAGAAAAGGGGATTTTTTTTGGTATCTGAGTTTTCAAAGATTTCTTTGTTTTATAGCGGGTGTTAGGAATTCAAACACTAAATAAGCTGTTTTATTCAAACAAGGGCTTGCAAAGTTTAGTCCTTGATCACTTTCATATCTTCACACTGTTTTGGAAAGTAATTTCCACCTTCTGGGGAATCTTATATTCCCTTAGGAGCCTGTTCTGGAGGAAGAAAGAAATCCCCAATAGTTCCAATCTTTCTTTTCCTCTACAGATCTGATCCTCTTCATTTGTCTCAAGATGCAAAATAGCTGGGGGGGAGGGGAGTGGTTAAAAACCCTTTCTTCTATTCTTCCTCCTGCTTTACTGTGCTCAGAGTTGATTCTCCCCATATGTAGGATTTTCTAACTACCAATCCACAATGAGGAACTTTAGAAACCCAGACAGTCCAAGTGTCATTGTCCCATATTTGTACTCTATATTAAAGTGATCAGGATGCAAACTTCGACAGAGATTGTGTGAATGACAGCTTCGTTTGTGTTACGGTGTTAATGTTTCAAACAGCTGCTAATACAAAAGAAATCTTAACTCAAAAAAAATCCTCTTTTATCACATTTGCTTTTTTAAATAAATAAATAAATGTTACACCTTTTGACTGTCCCTCAGCTCTCTCTATTAACACAGAGGAAACATTCTACTCTTAAACTTCGCAAGTGTTTGAAGAGATAAATAAACCTTACCATACGACACTGAAAGTGATATAAGTAACATTTGTAATAGGCTTAAATACCACTCCTATTAAAACCTTAAAAAAAAGTATAAGCATCCAAAATTAATATTCTGCTCACTCTTACTTAATTTGATCAAGCTTCTAAAGATATAGCCTACCTGAGTGTATTTTTTTGTGTTTTGTTAGATGATCATGCCGAATAAACGTTTTCCCACATTCTTCACATTCGTACCTTTTGTCATTATGGTGAACTCGTAGATGAAGTCTGTATTAAAACGTAGAGAAATTTATTTCACTGTTCAAATTTAACATGCTTATGGTTATAAATGTCATTATAAAAACAGCATCTTCCTCAACAGATCTGCATGTACAACTAGTACAGCTGTAGAATATGAAGCTGGATTCCTTTCTGGCTCACACAACTAAATAACTTCCAGTTGCAGAATCATTTACTGTTCTTAAATGAGACAGAAAGACGACAGCTCTACTTTCAAATCCCAAATTAAATTTGCAGTGCTTGTAATAGCTTTTTCTTGTTTACTTGTAAAGCTAGGCAAACTTAATATGGAAGTCACTGAGAACTCAGGATGTCTTTTTAAGTACTTTTTAGATTATAGCTTCACCTTAACGAACATGAACATGGAAACTGCAGTACATTACTTGCCATGGTTTCCCCCCCCCAAAACAGCACTTATTCAAATTTTGAATAAGGTCTGGAAGAAGTCAACTTCAATATAAATTGTATTATAGTTGAGGAAAAGAACAATGCAAACATTTTGTTTCTTGAAGTTTGTCATCGAAACTGTGATATATTTAGTATGTGAAAGGGATTCTGTCATGTAAATAAGACCCAAATTTAGATAATTAAAAATAAAAAGGATTTTACATACAAATATAAATCTAAATTCCCCACATTTAAGTTAAAAAACAATTTTTAAAAATGTTGTTTACTCATATTGGAAACCCAAATCAAACATTATTAACGTAATTCTTCAAGGTCTGTGGGAAAAAGCGGGAGAGAGAGAGATCTCTCTATATCACCATCTAGAAGGTGGTAGCTTAATCTCTTTAAACAGAATTAGAATCTGCTTCATTACCTGTAGGAACTTCCATGACGAAAACTCTGCCCACAAATACTACAAAGATGAGGTTTCTCCCCACTATGAATTCTCAAATGTTCTTTCAAAGTTGTTCTGGGTTAAAAAAACAAAGTAATGTTTTAGAAACTCAGTGTTACTACTACTTTTAAGTGTAGATGGAATCATGTTCTCTAATCCTGATGCATCACTTTAGGTAAACAGAGGATTAAATACTCAAGTATTTGTATTAAATTACAGAGAATATGAACAAATAAAGTTCCTGAATTCAATTTCCTCTTTTCTTTTTCTAATTCTTTTCCTGTGACTTTGTGACGCCACTCAGGCAACAGAGGGAACTGATTGACTATACAACTGAAACAGTGACATTGACTATTCACAAAGTGCTGTCAAATATATAAGCTGTCTGAAAGAAAAAAAATTCTCTAGTTTCTTTTAAATAGTAATTCTAGATGTTACCAGTATTAGGTAAAATATTTTCATTTAGAAGTACTGTGATTTTTTAAGTTTGTAGGAGCAGGATTTTATAACGTCCCATGAAAATTAATGTATGATTTGAGTTCATCCAGTCAGCCACCCTTTTTGAATAGCAGAAAGGAATGACCGACCAGAACCATCCTTCTGACTGATTATGGTCACCCTTTTGTTTTAGGATAAGTTATAATGTCTACTATGGTTTCCTATACATATTACAAATTAGGCACTCTAGTTAAATATACATTTCTTTGTTTTAAGGTGTTAGTAAGTAAGAGACAGGATCTTGTATTGTAGCTATGTTAAGGACATTAGAGGAATGTTGAGGGCCTGAAGCCCCAATGTGAATTGTTTTAGTTATAAGATTTAGCAAAGCTTGATTTACAGTGTATTCTGCTGAATATAGAATACTGCTGTTTGTATACTTTTGAAGGTTTCTGTAAGAGATTATTAGTGTGAATGAGGAATGCATGCATCAGGAAAAGATAAGGTGTGAAAGCCATCACAAATGTCCAGATGGTCAAGACAAAGTGTGAGAGACTTGGAAAGACCAGGAGACAATCAGAAAACATCCATTGTATCCAATGCTAAACATGTTAGCAGCATTGACGAGGTGAGGCAGGCACCCCCAAAGGCGAGACAACTAATAGAAGATAATGATGGGAAGCCTGACAATAACCATCAAATGATAACACCACTTAAGGACTAATGATTACAGGATGACATTGCAAAATGCATGGACTCAAATGGGAATTTATAACTATAAAGCTGGGGTGTTTTGCAATGGAACTCTGGGTTCAGTCCTGCAAAACCTCAGAGCATCGGATTGTGACCGACAAGAGCCCAGCTCCACACTCGTGCTCAATCTAACTGGCCATTAGATTGACTCAAGCTACAACAGAATGGTAACTATAAACATCAACTGGCAGGACTGTGTGTGTGTGTGTGTGTGTGTATATATATATATACACACACATACATACATATACACATACACACACATATATGTATGTATGTATGTGTGTGACTAAAAGCATATGCTAACTGTTGTATTTTCAATACATGCTGTATATTTGCCTTCTCCTGAAAAGATCCCGTGTGCTTTGTATAGCATAACAAGTTTGCTATTGAAACCAGTAACTCCAAATATATTTACTTCTGTGCACATATACAACTACACTAAAATCTATAAACCTAAGTTAATGCAAAATGGTTTAAAAAAAATAAAAAAACCAAACAGCTTGTGTTACACAAGGTAAAAATGAGTTACTGGGAACTGAAAAATTTGCTGGGCTTTTGTACCTTATGTACTGGCTTGTTATTATATTTGTACATGTTTTATTTAAATGTGTATATGCCCTTCAGTTCTATAATTTTAAAGAGGCACTGATGTTCCACTTTTTGTGTTCTGCTTTATCTGCTTAAAAAAAAAAAAAAACCTAACAAAACTAGTCCCACTTGGGGCCAAATCCTCTTCCAACAGTACTCAGTGGGAGCGGTCAGCTATTTGGAATGAGTCCATAGGGAACATATACAAGCTCAGAAATTTTCAATGTATGATCTCTTAAGATGTGTGGAACATCTCAGCCCCAATGACTAAAAGCAGAGATTATTTATGTCAAACCAAGAAAGTAATAAAAATTACCTTCTCCAAAAGGGAAAAAAGTATACCTTTTTACATGAGATTCAAATATAAACTAGTATCAGGTTAAAAAAAAAAAAAAAAAGAGTCTGGTTAGCTCAGATGCTTTGCACAGCTATGTGGAAAGGCTGTTTCATTTAAAAAACAAAAAACAAACAAAACAAACAAACCCACCCTCATACCAGGTTTCTCATAGAATCAGTTAAGCATTAACCCGTGAAGAATAAGAATCCTACTTTAGTACAGATTTATACAGTTTCTATAGGAGCCATCCACCGGCCCAGCTATATTAAAATGCTTGTGGTCTTCATTAAAAGTTAAGCATCTGCCATTCCAGGAACTATATGCATGATAAAGATAAAGATATATAACCATAATAATGGCAGAGGCTATTACCCAGATTTTAGAACTTCAAAGTGCACACGGCTAGAAATCAGTAAGTTTTGCTCCATTTAGGAAATGAAAAGGAAAAAAAGATGAGTTTTTCCAATCAATTTTCTAAAATCTTTCATTACATTTTTTTATTTTGAAGTAGGGCAGGAATGGCAGAGGAGAATGAATATATATATATATATACATACACACATACACACACACACACTTAGAAGTTCAGAACTTCTCCAGGTTTCCCCCAGCCACTCCTATAAATTGTTTCTCTTTTTCCCGCTCTCATTATAATGCTCAGCAATGTACCGGTCACAGAAAAATCTCAATCCCTCTTCAGTTATGTAGCCAATGAAAGATGTTCTTGCATAATGCAGCAAATTCCAATACAGCCAACAGACTTCCCCAATAGGTCTTCTATATTTGGTGTTTTGCAGTCAGTCAATCACCTCTGCTCTCCACTCATATACTTAAAATAATACCATAAATGCATCTGTTGTTTGTGGCAGAGATGCTGCTTCTTTGGCTTAATCACCCTCTAAAATTAACTAACTGATTTTATACCCTCAAAGCTATTTACTTTCTATATTAAAATCTCATGTTATGCCAAGCTTTGATTGAGATATTCCTTCTTACCTTTCTCTGACTGATTTTCCACATATAAAACACACCCATTTTCTCTTCCCCCCATGAGTACATTCTATATGGCGTTTTAGATTTCTAGTGTCATTGAACTGACGACCACAAATATCACACGGGAAAGGACCTGAAAGAAAATAACCAGAACTGCTATTAGTTGTAAGTAATTACATTAAGTCACAAACAGATGTATATTTTGGGTCACTGATGCATGTCTTAATCAAGCTACACGACAAAAAAGCTAGTTTAATGAATTATTATTATAACATGCCTCACATTTTTCAGTATGTAAAATTTAAGTATTTGAGTATTTTTTGCAATTTATGTGTCAACAATTAAATTTAAGTTTGATAATCTAATGCTCTGAACTCGTGTACAACTACCATAAACACATAACAATTTAGTACTAATAATATACAACCATGATGTGAATCCGCCTGGATTCTTCTAAAACTATTCTAGTTGACAAGAAGGGGTGAATATCAACAAAGGGAAAATTACTTTTTGTAGTGCCAACGAGGCTAATTCAATCAAAGTGGATATTGATATTCACCCCTTCTTGTAAACTGTTGGGAATGGGCCATATCCACCCTAATTGAATTGGCCTCATTAGCACTGACCCCTCCCACTTGGTAAGGCAACTCCCGTACTGTATATTTATACCTGCTTACTGTATTTTCCACTCCATGCATCTGATGAAATGGGTTATATCCCATGAAAGCTTATGCACAAATAAATTGGTTAGTCTCTAAGGTTCCACAAGGACTCGTTTTTACTGATACAGACTAAGATGGCTATCACTCTAAAACCTCATATCTCAGTTGCTATGGTATCAGAAAATTAGTACAAGAAACTGAACAGTTCATAATAATTTGATTAATCTTTAGAAGTTTATACTAATCTTATATCTTTGGATTTTGTTTTATTAAAGTTTCCAGACTCACGGGATATTTCTCCCTCCTAGAATTATTTATTATTTGTATAACAGTGTTGCCTATCATTAAGTGAACTGGCAAGACACATACTTTGTAGGTGATTAACATACCTACACCTTTAATCATAACCAGAATTTCCCAGTCAGCTAGTCCAACACTGGATTTTGTACACAGTACAGTTATTTGGATGCATATTTTTTAAAAATATCATTGCAGTTTAATAAAAATCAAAAATTAATATCAAGCTATTTTTTTTAAAGTTTTCAAAAGCTTTTAAGAAATCTAATAAAATAAAATATTTAACAAGAGCAAAAGGAAAAAAAAAAATCAAACTCTGCACCCATTGGAGGAAGACTGTTTTACTTCAAATCTATTGTTTGCATGTCAGAAGGAGGTTTTTATACCAAGATGGAATTTTTCTTGATGCTTCAATCTTGCAAACCGGGATTTAAAGTGCTCTTCACAATAGGTACACTTGAAAGGTTTATCCTGAGTGTGAAGAATCATGTGTTCTTCCAAATGGGGTCTTCGAGCAAAAGATTTCTTACAAATCTAAAATGACAAAATACTTGGTCAAACATTAGCTAGAGACAAACTCGGGTATGTTTCTATAGCCTCTTTAAAAAAAAAAAAAAAGAAAAGAAAAGAAAAAGAAAGTGTGGGGGGAGAGAAATCATACAGCCAATATTTCATACTAAATTGTTACTTTATTGATACCCAGTTTCTTGGGGAAACCTAGAAAAGGCATCTATGGCTTTATATCTAAAGCTAGATTTGGGAGGTCTGCACAATACTTTTAGAGCACTTAAAGCCTATATTGGTATCTGATTATTGTTCAATTGGTATCAGCATACAACCAAATGAGAAAGTATTGGGGGGGGGGGGGGGGGAGGAGAGGGGAGGAAACTTTGCCCATATTACGTTACTTTTTTTGTCTTCCCCTGCAGGAGCACCTCCAAGAATATACATTATAGGCAGTGTATAATTATAATCAAAGAAATCAGAAGTGTACTGCCATTATTTCTTGTCCTGCCTTCAGTGGACATGGAGAAATTTTGGTCACCGTCTTCTTTATAACAGCCTTTTAAAATATCTGAATACTTAACTGGTCCCCCTCAGTTTTCTTTTCTCAAAGCTAAATATGCCTATTTAAAAAAAAAAAAAGTATATCTTTCTTCATAGAGCAGGTTTTCTAAATTTTATTTTTGTTGCTCTCTCTAAACTCTCTCCAATTTGTCTACATCTTTCTTTAAGTATGGTGCCCAGAATTGGACACCGCATTCCAGCGGAGGCCTCACCAATGCCAAGTACAGCAGGACAATTTCCTCCCATGTCTTACATATGACATTCCTGTTAAGACTCTCCAGAAAGATAGTAGCCTTTTTAGAAACTGCATCACATTCTTGATTCTCATTCAACTTGTGATCCACTCTAAATTCTAGGTCCTTTTCAGCAGTACTACTACCTATCCAATTATTCCCCATTTTGCAGTTGTGCATTTGATTTTTCCTTCCTACATGTAGTACTTTGCACTTGTCTTTATTGAATTGCATCTTGTAGATTTCAGATCAATGCTCCAATTTCTCAAGGTCATTTTGAATTTTAATTCTTGCAACTCCTCCCAGCCTGGTGTCATGTGCAAATCTTATAAGCACACTCTCCACTCCATTGCCCAAGTAATTAATGAAAATATTTACTAGTACCAGACCGATCCATGCGGGACCTGACTAGATATACAATCTCCCAGTCTGACAGACAACCACTGCTAACTATTCTGAGTATAGTCTTTCAACCAATTTTGTATCCACCTTATAGTAACTTAATCTACATCACATTTCACTAGTTTGTGTATGAGAACATCAGTTGGAACGGTGTCAAAACCTTTACTAAAAATCAAAATACATCATGTCTACAGCTTTCTTCCTAGCCACTAGGCCAGTAATCATGTCAAAGAAGGTAATTAGGTTGGTTTGGCATGATTTGTTCTTGACAAATCCATGCTGGCTATTCCTTGTGACCCTATTATCCTCTAGGTATGTGCAAATTGGGCTAATAATTCCTTCCAGGATCTTTCCAGGCATAGAAGTTAAGCTGACTGGTCTATAACTTCCCAGTGTCCTCTTTGTTCCCATTTTTAAAGATAAGATATTCCACTAGTTTCTCAGTATTGGCTTTATTTTTTGTCTTTTTGCTAGTAATACTCAACTCCTATTTAATGTGAAATATATGCAAACATACCTATTTTAATAATTTTAATGGCCACAGATATTTTGTAAAATGAAATCTGGTACTTTCTATACAGCCAGTCTTACGCACACACTAAAATACAGTATTTAATGATATCAACCTGATCAACACAAATATTAACTTTCACTATTACTTACACAGCTTATTGAGACTTGATGGTGAATAGTGCAATGAAAATAAAATACTCATTAAATCATTAAACCAAGTAATTTCTGTATAAATTAATTATAAAAAACCCAGTAGAAAAAAAAAACTCAAGTTGTTTGATTTCTTGGTACAATCAAACTAATGCTTACATCACATTTCCAGCCTTCACTCTTTGTCTTTTTAATGGAAAGAAATTCTTGTACGTTCTCTGGATGAAACCTAGGAGGAAAGATCAGTGAAAATGAGTAATGTTAGCTATAAATTTCTTAACTGCTATGTTATTTATATTAACGCACGCTAGTTGGCATAGCAAGCAGTACCAGCGTGCAGCTCTCGTCATTTCCAAATCTACTTATCTCCACTTTTGACATAACAGCAACTTTGTTCAAATATGAAGTATATGAAATATTTATTGCTTGATATAACAGATTCTGAACTTATATGCATTCAACCACATAAGTTAAGATCAGGTCAATATAGATATAACTTCAAATATATTTATATCTGCCCAAAACCAGACTAGGAATACAATTTACAGATGGCCCTGGACAGCTCTAATGTAGATGTTAAACCCAGTTTACATTCTACCCACTTCCTTTTCAAATAAATACAGACTGCTAACAGTACCACTTGAATCTAAATTGAAGTTCACCCAGCTTAAGCTGATGCAGGCCTCAAATCTGGCTGTATAGCATGAAAGCCAGTCAAACATTACCATTCCAATCCAATGAACTGACAAAGCTGTCATCAGCAGGCTGATGACACTGGAATCCTGAAAGCATAGCATATTAAAAATAAATGGACTAACGAATCTTGCAATACCTCATGCTAGTCCATAGGCCAGATCATTTGTATTACACCACTCTAGAGGTCCTCTTAAAAAGAGCAGAGCCACTAAATGAATATATCCCTTCCGGGGTCTACAGGAAAATAAAAATACTTCGCTGTTAACTGAATTAAGTGCATCTGATAGATCTAAGACTCTGCATGGACATTTGATTTTCTTCATTCACCCGGAGGATATATCATTGCCACCAAAACCAGTGCTGTCCCTGCATCAAGCCTAACCTGACAACACACTGAAAGGGATCAAGGAAACAGGAAGATTCTGGATATTATCAGATTTGCCTTGCCAGAAAAAACCTCACAAACTTACCTAAAAAAGGGTGATAATTACTGAGAGCATCAACTTTAACAAGTAGCTTTCTTGAGCTAGTTGAAATTTATAGTAGAAAGCTATGGTGACACTATCACTTCACAGTACCCTAATTTTTTTATACATAATTTTTCCATTTTTAAAGTGCCGTACAAACTTTGACTAACTTATCCTTATACCACCTTATATGGAAGGTGACTTACTGCTATTAATTCTTATGTCCTGTTAAAAGAGGTGCAATTTTAAAAACAATTCTAGAAAGAAACCAAAAGTTAAATAGTTTTCCAATGTTTTTTGTTTTTAATCTACCACAGCTTTGGGGCTGGAAAAATACAGTATGCAGAAGTGTAACAGACAATCTCGCTCATACTTACCTCTTTGCATGTTTTGCTAGGGTCTTTTTGCTTGCATGAAGTTTATTACAATATGGACATTTGTGCTCCTTCTTATGAAATTCTGTTTCATTATTGTGTTTCTTTCTGTGAACTGTCAGGTTAGATTTTGTGGAATAGCGCTGATGACAAATATCACACTCGAAGGGCTTCTCACCTGTGTGTGCACGGGTATGGATCTCAAGCTTCCCTAAAAAATAAAATCTTAGTTTAATGTAGAACAATCAGCTGCAGTCTGCTTAAAAACACATACTGACTGGCACTAACTTACATTCTTTATCATCTTCAGTACATTTCTATTTTTGTTAGAATCTCCACTCAGTGTTTTGAAGCCTAAAACAATACGGGGCCTTACACAGTTCTGATTCACAGCACACAGACCAGGGTGTCCTTGTATATTACATGCACTAAATGCTTTCAGCCAACCCTCCAGAGGTCTAGGCATATTCCACATACATACGAACAATTATTTTACTGAGTTTTACTGAGTAGCTTATAGGGATTGTATAGATAAATCAAATACAGGTTCCCAAAATACTTTAATCTTCACTATTTTTAAAATGTGTTTTATATTTACTCCACGTATGTTGTTACCACATCCTGTATACATGAGCCTACATATTGATCTCTGTAAAGCACTATTATCTTTTCTTTTTTAAATAACCCAGTTCACAAAGTACCTCTTTCAAAATAGGGAGCAGTTTGGAAACTTAAAAACAGAGCGTCATGTCATTTATTTTGGTATAATCAAACACTAAGAAAAATAGAGACCCTCATACTTCATCCATGATTGGGTCCCAAGGCATTACAACAATACTAAAATAATAATCTCTCCTCCATTCCTTTTATACTGATTTTCATTCTCATTCATGACTTGGCTAAAATTGGACCCCAATCCTGCAATATGGGTCCGCATTTGTGGCATCAACTGCAGGGCCTTGGACTGGAAGGGGGTTATTTCTCTGTCAGAACACCTAGACACTACTTTTTGGACACTCTATTAACAAAGAAAGAAGTGTTTTGTGGTTCTTAAAATGACCAACGGAAGATAGATTTTTATTCCTCCTTCCACTCCTCCATCCCCCTTTTAAAACACAAAAGTTTTGGGGCTCTAAAATACAAGAGTGCAAAGAGAAAGAGTTTGACTTTGTGCTATCACTCAAAATACTTCATTCAAAAAACAAAAAACTTCAGACTATTAGGCTCTATAGTCTGGACTTTCAGTATCAAAAAAACCCAACAGCAACTGTTACCAAATTCAGAGAATTTTCCTCAAGTTTTTATTTTAAACGAGTGAGATCTCACCTTTTTTTTTAAATGTTGAATAATTATTATTATATAATCTGTGACCTTGGACAACTCATTTCACCTCTTCCTCAGTATCCCCATCTGTAAAATGTGGATAATAATACTTACCAGGTTGTTGTTAGGATCAACTAGTTAATGCTTGTAAAGTGCTTTGAAGATGAAGAGCACTATATAAAAGCTATCAAGTATCTAGCTAATAAAGTTTTGCTACAAGAAAGGTCTGAAATGGTTTCCTGCCTTAATGATTAAATTCAAATACCATCAGAGCAAGCTTGCTCATTTCACTATAATATGTCTAAACACATAAGTCAGCTTTTCTTTTCCATATAATGACTATAAACTCTCAGATCTCAGGATGATAAAAATGTACAGTGGTAGTGTTACAGTGGTATTAAAAAGGGCCTGATCTCGTGAGATGCTGCTCTCATAACTCCCGTGACTTCAGCAATCAGTTGAGAGGCTCAGCACCTCTTAATCAAATACATTAACTATCCCAGCTGAAGTGAAAAATATCCATGGAGACGGAAAAACTCAGAGCCAAATCCATGGGGTCAATAGGACTGCTTATGTGAATAAGGCAGGCACGATTTGACTCTCAGTTTAGAACAGGGGAAGGCAACCAATGGCACATGTGCCAAAGGCGGCACACGAGCTGATTTTCAGTGGCACTCACACTGCCCAGGTCCTGGCCATCGGTCCGGGGGGCTCTGCATTTTAATTTAATTTTGAATGAAGCTTCTTAAACATTTTAAAAACCTTATTTACTTTACATACAACAATAGTTTAGTTAAATATTATACACTTATAGAAAGAGACCTTCTAAAAAACGTTAAAATGTATTACTGGCACGCGAAACCTTAAATTAGAGTGAATAAATGAAGACTCGGCACACCACTTCTGAAAGGTTGCCGACCCCTGATTTAGAAAGATAGTGGGGAAGCTTTGGGTACAGACTGAAATGCTGTCTTGATACCCGGAGGAACATTTATCACACCTAAACCAGAACATAACACGTGATTAAAAGACTTTAACCTGGCTCTGTAAAAGCAGGGTTATTTTATCCCACACCTAAAATTTCAGCCACCACGTCCCTCAACAACTGGAATAAAATTAAATTTGACAAAATCTCAATGGATCATGTCTTGTAAGTAAAAATGCAATTAAGTAACCACTATTACTACTGAACCACAAAAGAAAAATTCTGCCTTCAGATCTCAACAAAATTTAAATTTACTAATGGCAAGACCACTTGATATTGCAATCAGACCTAGTTTAAATCTAGAAGTGAGAGTTTAGTGTTATTCTATTTGACATGCAGACATGTCAAAACATCTTATAAAATTAGTTACTATATTTGTACAAGCACACCAGGCTCATTTTGAAACAGACCTAATCTATATTGCTTATAAATTACAACTGTACATGCAAGTGTTTTCATCATCAGGGAGTCACATGCTAGGGAGATAGTGTTTCTAGCATAAGAAATAATTGCTTATGTAGCATTTATATACTATAGCTCCAACAGAAAAGTCAGCTACCTTACTTAATCAGTTAAAGTTGGACAGTTTGGTGGAAAGTCAAGCCCATGTTTCAGATTTCTTACAATTTACCTTTCATTCTACTAATAAGTTACTGCACTCTATCTTCAAGCCTCTTTCATATACTAAGAATTGGGACCATGACTGGGGGAAGAGAGATTTGTCATTTGCAGGATTTAAAAAAAAAAAAAAAAAAAAAAAAATAGCACTCTTATTAATTCATTTCCTAATTTTAGTGCTACAGTAATGATAATTTCTGATTTTCAAGATCTATAAGGACTGGCACTTCATACTAAATTTTAGCAAACAGACAAACACTAATTCTCTATAAACATAAAAGTCAGAAAGAACTCAGTTTATTTTCCACCTGAAAGTACCACCATGTGGTAAAGAGGAAGGAGACAAAATTAATTGCTCTTACCTGTTCGATCAAATGTTTTGTCACACTTGGGACACTGCAATAGTTTTTTGCTACTACTCTGAATGATTACTGGAGTTAAACCTTCAGGAATATTTCCTACTGAATCAACTGGCTCAGGACTCACTTCAGTATCATTATGTTCTTTTTTACTTTGCTCTTCAGCATCAGAATCTTCATCTGGTATTTCTTCTTCTTCCTGACCCTCTTCATCTGCATTGCAGTCACTTCCATTATCTTCACATTCATTTTTAACAGATATTTCTCTCTCAGAATGGAGCTTTTCCTTGCTGTCAGACACATCGCTGCTTTCGTTATCACTGTTATCAAACTTAGCTGGGCATTTACGGTTCCTTGTAGATCTTCTGGTAGAAAAGTCTGCTTTCTCAACCATTTTTAAACCATGTTTTTTTTCCAGTGGAAGGGATCTGTGAGCTTTAGCCAAGTGGTTTTCTAAGGATTTCTTGTAACAGAAGTTTCGACTGCAAAAAGTGCACTGGTGACTATTTGATAGTTTACCAGTCAATTCATTGAGAGTTTCAGCTGGTATTGGGTTTTCAGTTAATGCTTCAGATTGTATGCAGGAAATATTTTCATTATTGAGCAGTTTGACTGCATCTATAATGTCTAAAAATTTAGCTGCTTCCAACACTAAAGGGATTTCATTTTTATATACAAAAAACTCAGATGTGTACAAAAACTCAAGCAAATGTTGAAAAACAGAATGAGTTACATGATCCAGTGTGACAACATCCGTGCTTGGGTTTTTGCTCAAACAAGCATGAAAATAACTACTGCCAACAGCTACAACAACTTTGTGTGCGCTAAATTCTTTTCCTTCTACTATTATAAGTAAGTCACAAAAAGATGGTTGTTTCCGTCTATCATCATTTAAATATTTAAGTAGATTTTTATTATACTGCAGTGAACTTAAGAGTTTTCTTTGTTCTGGTGACGGAGGAAGTTCTTGGGAACAGTCAAGTTGGTCCGTAATAGCTACTTCTGCAGATTTGGTGACAGTTTCTTGGTCAGAATCTACTATAAGAACCCCATCAGAAATATTTTTCTCATGGCCAAGATGTAGCTTCTCATTTAGATTTCCAGGGAACTTTCTCCTTTTCTTCATTTCAATAGTGCAGCTTTAATATCAGAAACTTCATAAGCAGCCAAAAAGATTTATGGTGAAGCCTTAATGCAGTTCTGAATTTTTTTAAATGGATTGATCAGAATATTTTCATAATCTGTAAAAGAATATTAATAATTACACTTGGGACACAACAGTATGTCATTTACTTACTAATACTATATACAATTTTTACTTACTTTTATTTGGTTTGCATACTTTAAGCATTTATTAAATTATTAAAACCCTAGTCTCTTCCCATTCTAGCCTATCATGCAACATTGCTATGCACTGATAAATGAAATAATATCTATTTATTAGGCAGCTGAAGAGTGTGCTCCTAGTTTGTGAAATGCTCCGAGACAGATGCAAGATACCATTCTTAAACAGGTTTCAGAGTAACAGCCGTGTTAGTCTGTATCCGCAAAAAGAAGAACAGGAGTACTTGTGGCACCTTAGAGACTAACAAATTTATTAGAGCATAAGCTTTCGTGGACTACAGCCCACTTCTTCGGATGCATCGTGCTGTAGTCCACGAAAGCTTATGCTCTAATAAATTTGTTAGTCTCTAAGGTGCCACAAGTACTCCTGTCATTCTTAAACAGATTTGCTTTGATCTTTGCAGCATCGTTTCACAACCAGAACAAAATTAAAACCAAAACCCAGCATCATTAACATTAAATATTGTCCTTATTAACTGTGCACTTTTCACACTGATGTTGGCTGGGTGACACACGCGCTGAACTCGAGGCGGGTGCATTCACGTTGAGGCCAACCAATCAGATATTCTGTGCTCAATACGGCATTCTCCTATTGACATCCGGAATGGGGAGTTTTGTGCTCCTGCAGAACAGCAGCGTGATACTTCCTGGGCGGCTTGGCGAAGAGATTTCGGGTGGCAGGTTTATTTTGCCTCCAAATGTCAAATTCTCAGCCCCGCACGTCCCCGCTTCAGCTGAGGATGGGGGGGGGGGAGCAACCTCGTGCGTTTGAGAGTCTTTGTCTCTCACCCCAAGAGACAGGCTGGGGTCACTGCCGCACGGTCCCCAAGGACAGAGGGGGAGAGGGGCCCTCCACCTCACCCCCAGGCAACCGAACAGTCCCTCGGCCCCAGGGTAGGGACGGGGGCGCCCTTGCCCCCAGCTCCGGGGCCTGCGGGGGGTCCCCGATTCCCCCTGCCTCGGAACAGGACCAGAGTCCCCAACCCCCCAGAACCGCGTCCCGGGCCCCAGCCCCTCCACGCAGGGCGACGTTCCAGCTACGGGGGGCGTAAAGCGCTCGCCTCGCCCCCACTGGATCCGCCTGCCAGTCGCAGAGCCGCCGCTCAGCAGCGGATGCAGCAGCACACACCTGCCCCGGGCCGGCGCTCCCCCGCCGCTGCCTGTCAGCCGCTAAACGCCGCCGCTGCGCTCGCAAAGAGAGCCACCTCCCCCTCCATTTCCGGGTTCCGGCGCCCCTGTGTCAGACGCAGCCTCGCTCTGAGAAGGAACCCCTCGACGTCCGGGAGGCGGGGCTAGCTCTGGTAGCGAGAGTGGCTCTTGTACGTCACTGCGTGGCTGGAGGACGTGGTGTCTTGTGTGCGCTGCCCAGCCAGCCCCGTGGAGGAGAGCCCCGCCCAGGGAGCGGGGCGGAGCCATGTCAAACTGACCTATGTTAGGCCGCGCCCAGGCTCCCTAGCAGCTATAGGCTGTGGGGTCGGTCACGCTCCGGGGCAGGGTGGGCCCAAACAGGGAGATCTTCCTCCCTTGCCCCGTGGGCCCCTGCAAGGCATCGTGTGAGCTCCGCGGCCTGGGACAGCTGGAGAGCAGGGGCAGCTTGAGGCACTCGCGCAGCAAAGTGGGCAAGGACAGGCTGGGGCCGCAGCTCTCGCCCATCTCCACCCCACCCGTTAGCGTGCTGCATGTCCGTGGAAGCAAATGTTACACTTTCCAAAGGGCGTGACTGGGCTCATGCCCCACATGTACGACCGGGCGCAGCAATTCTCTCCAGCACAATAACTACTACAGAAGCAGAGCTGTATCGTTCCCGACATGACCGTTGGCTGTCCAGATACAATCTAGAAATTAAACATGCATAGGGTTACCATATTTCAGCAAGCAAAAAAGAGGACGGAAGGAGCCCCGCCCTAGCTCCACCCCTGTCCTCCCCTAGCCCTGCCCCATCCTCCCCTAGACCCGCCTCTGCCCTTCCCACTTCCCACCCTCAGAAACCTCCTGCTGCTCCTTGTCCACTGACTGCCCCCTCTTGGGACCCCTGCCCCTAACTGCCCCCCCGGACTCTACCCCCTACCTAAGCCTCCCTGCCTCTTGTCCCCTGACTGCTCCCTCCTGAGACCCTCCCCGCATCCTAACTGGCCCCCTAGGACTCTACCCCCTACCCATACCCTGACTGCCCCAACCCTTATCCACACCCCCACCCCCACAAAGACCCCTGGGATTCCCATGCCCCATCCAACCACTCTCCACTCCCTGACAGCCCCCCCCAGAACTCCCAACCCATCTAAACCCCTCTGCTCCCTGTCCCCTGACTGCTCCGATCCCTCTCCCCACCCCTGCCACCTGACACCCCCCCCCGCTCCATGTCCCCTGACTGCCCCCTCCTGGGACCCCTGCTCCTAACTGCCCTCCAGAACCCCACCCCCTATTTATGTACAGGCGTGACTACCTGCCCTTTCCTGGTTACTATACGCGGCCAGTCCGCATCCACATCCAGTAGTTAAAATAAATAAATAAATAAACTAATAATTTAAATTGGAATTTCATCCATTAATAAGTATTTATTATATAGTTAAAACCATTCTATTGAAGGGCAGATATTAAATAACACTAAATATGTTAATGTTCAAAACAATATTAAAAATTTGAAAATTTAGAGCATGGAAACCAAAATAGCTAAAATTTAGTTTTGGCAAGATACACGGAATGGAAACTCCGGGATCTTTACCTGTCACTGAATATAGCCATCATACCAATAGTGGAATATAAAACAAGTCTACATATACTCTCCTTAAAATTTTTACTTCTGTCCATTCCCAATAATTGTAACAAATCATTATTACCTTCACTCCACTTGCCACGCGCCCCAAGCACAAAACCAAAGAAGTGGATATTTTTACCTCCCGTTAAGTTTTTAATTTCTTCCTCTAACTCAAGATAATAAGCCACCTTCTCACTGTGGGCTTGTTCCAAACTTCCGGCATTATCCTCCCATCGCACTGTAACATCAACCACCACTGCTGTATCTCCTTTTATAAATATAATATCCGGCTTTCTTAACTCACCCTTACTATTTCTCAAATGGGGCTCTATCATTGCCTTCCACCCTAATTTACCAACCTTATCTACAACTGCAGACACTACTCTATTATGCCTTTTTATCCTAGCATTCTTAGTCTTATAACATTGTCCTGAGATATGGGGAACAGTCTCCCGCACTTTACCACACCATCTACAAAGAGCATTCACACCTCCTCTTCCTCTTGCTAATGTCTCCCTAGTAGGATAAATATTTGCCCTAAGCTGCAATGCTGCGATATACGCTGACGATTTAACTTTACTAGAGTTTCTAAAAATCGAATTACTAATTAAATCATTTTTAAAATATTTTATCCCTATTCCCTGACATCTCAGTTCCGACCATCTTAAAAATTCCTCTTCCCTCCATTTCTTGGGATGAGATGTTACTGCACTAAATGACAATATTTTATCCACAAGATTTTCTCCTGCATATAGATAAGATAGGTCCATCCAATCATCTCTCGAGACAATATGTCTCCTCCATTTACGAATTAACATATTTGGGATTTGCACACTAAACTTAGTGAGAGCTAAACCACCATCCCTACCTCTAGAATAAAATATCCCATCTGTGGTACACTGAGGTAAATGTAAAATCTCTTTAACTATTTTTCTAACTAACACATCAAGATCGTCTAAAAGATTAAAAGGGGGTTCTATTAAAAGAAGATTATAAAATAGCTTCGGTAAGATGTATGTCTGTAAAATTAATATTTTTTGGGCCGGTTTTAATGGGGCCTTAATTAAATTCTCACTCCAATCTTTCAATTTTTCTTTAAGTACCGGTCCCCCTACACCTATCCAGGGATCTATTCTAGCCCCTAAATATTTTTCAAAATCCCCTGGTTGAACATATTCAATCTTCTCTGACCCTATCTGCCAATTATCCTTAGGATTAACTACATAGGTTTTATGTTTAGTTAAAATATGAAAGCCTTTCGTTTTCTTCACATTAACAGAGAGATTAGTATTTTTACAAAACTCCTCTAAGATACCCAAATTGTTGATCATTCCTTTATATGAGCTACTTAAAATTGCCACATCATCGGCAAAAGCCAATGACGTGACACTATTACCCTTAACATAAAAACCACTTCCTTCTACTTCTAATCTAGTTAAAAGGGGATCCATAGCAATATTAAACAAAATTGGGGACAACGGGTCACCCTGCTTGACCCCCCTCCTAATTAAAATAGACTCAGTAGCTTCATCACCCACCCATACCCTAGTTGTGCAATTATCATAAAGGTCCCTAATAATATCTATAAAATGTTCATCTATACCAAATCTTCTCAACCCGGCTATTATATGTCCGTGTCCCACAGAATCAAATGCTTTAGCCAGATCTACGAACACTATTGCAATTTCATTCCCATTTCGTTTAGCCCCTTTAATCAAATTATCTAATATAGCAATATTTTCCTCACACCCAGGGGCGAATATAAACCCTTTTTGTCTACTACATATCTTAACTGTTTCCACCAGTCTTTTTGCTAATATTTTGGTATAGATTCTAATCCAAACTGACCCAATTGTCAATGGTCTCCAAGATGTTAACTTCTTCATTTCCTCCTCATCTTGTGTCTTTGGTATTAAAATCGTTCTATTTTTCTTAAATTCATCTGGTACCTGTCTATTTAGAAACCATATATTAAAAATTTTTGTAAGTATTAAGGAGTCTAAATTAAAAATATCCCACAAATTGCTCACTTTTACTTTATCTGGGCCAGGAGCACTATCTTTTCTTATTTCTGTTAAAGCTATTCTAATCTCATCCACAGAGATCGGACTCATTAATATATCATTATCCGCATTCTCTGTGGATGATGGCCACCCTATCATATTACCATGTCCAATTGTTCCCAAAATATTTACATAGTATTCCTCAATTTCTTTCATAGGGATAGCACACTTAGCCTTATCTGGCTCTCCCATTATAATGCGAGTCAATCTTCTTCTATCCTTATCAAATAATTGTTGATAGAATTTATACTTAGCTTTCTTTGTAGCATATCTCCTAATTGCATTAAATTGCTTCCTTCTTCCCTCCTTTCTAATCTTCCCTTTTCCTTTATTCCTCAACTCTATTTGACTTTCATTTCTAGGGTCCTGTCCCTCTACTAATGAATAACATAATTTTTCCAACATTGCCCATCCGAGAGCTTTTGTTAAATCCTCCTTTAATAATCCTTCAATTTCCCCTAAACTATTTATTATTTCTCTTCCCTCCCTACTTTGTTTTCCCCGTTTACATATTTTCTCCACTAAATCCACTTCTGGATGTCCTTTTAGTGGGAAAATCCTCTCTCTTGGGGGCGGAATTTCTAATATATTTACTCTAATGTCCTCTACCTCAGTCACTTCCTCCCTATCTCCTGT
Source organism: Chrysemys picta bellii (assembly GCF_011386835.1). NCBI lineage: Eukaryota > Metazoa > Chordata > Testudines > Emydidae > Chrysemys > Chrysemys picta. Next base: position 45,143,778 of record NC_088798.1, on the reverse strand, counting down.
TACCACTAACTTCTTCTTTGCTAATTCTCGTCTTTTATCTGATATTTGTTTATTCGTTTTGGTCCTCATCTCGCTCTCAATACATTTATTTATATTCCTTTTCCCAATATATTTCCTTTCCAACTGTATAAGCTGCGCAACCTCATCTTTAGTCCATATACGAGATCTAGTCGATCCCTCTTTGATCTTACTTTTAGCAGCCATATCTTCTTTTCTTTGCTCATTCCTCACAGCAGGGTGTCTATGTCTACAGTGTTGGCTCAATCCAGATCTAGTATGAAAACCAAGCCCACAGACCGAGCACGTATGGCTCTTCATTGGGGTATCCGCCTTCTTGGGTATGCACTTGGGGTAGTGGCAAGCTATATTATGATATTGAGAAGATTTTCCACATTTACTACATACAACTCGTATGGCTTTACTTTTATGAACCACATTAATGTGTTTGGCCCATTTACCAAATGTTGGTAATATCTGGGGACATATTGGACAATTAAAACTATCAACGGGATACTCTAAATAAAAAACCCCATCCTTCCACGAACTACTTTCTAATATATTTATATTACTACCAATACTGTTAAGATCCTTATTACGATCCCTATTAAAATCAGTACTTGATTCCCTAACATATGGATCATCAAATGTACTTAAATACTTAAAATCTGGATTAAAACTGTCCATAGTTAAATCATTAAAAGTGTCCCTTGTAAAAACCATCGGTAAGATAGATAAAATCTCCTCACCATGATCATCACAAACATTCTCCTCTACCTCCTCTCCATGCTCCACTGGGAGGACTTGATTCTCACTCTCATTCTCATGAGACTTCATTATAGTCCACACCATTTTATCCATTGGTCCAGCGACCCTGATCACACCCCTAATATATTTAACACTGTCAGCCGGGGCATCAAAGCCAACAGCGGGGGCGTTATTAACCCGGTCCAGCGCCAATCCGGTATAAAAATATAAATTACTTTTTTCCATAGCTAAAAGATTTACCCTTCTCAGGGGGAAACTAACCCTTTCCAGGGGGAAACTAACCCGTACCTGGGGGAAACTTACCCTTTCCAGGGGGAAACTAACCCGTGCCTGGGGGAGACTACCCTTACCAGGGGGAATCTAACCCTTACCAGGGGGAGTCAACCCGTACCTGGGGGAGGCTACCCTTACCAGGGGGGCATCCATGTGGCACCATATGGGGCTGCCCAACCCCGTCCCACACCCCACTGAATGTGGGATGTGGGTTCGTCCTCCGCAATCCGCCTGGCTATCCAAGCCAGTTACCGACTCTCACCACGAGGAGGTAGCGGTTGGACTTGCAATCCAGAGGCTTTCCTCAAAGAGGGGTTCCAAACAGCATAATGTCGAGCTCTAACGGGCGTGTGAGAAAAGGCTCAGATCTTGGTAGGGGTTGCCCCTATTGACCGGGCTCACGCCCACCCCCACCTCACCGATAACCCATTCTCTCACTACCCTCAGGCAATGTTTCCGTCCAAGCCCGACAGCTGAGAGGGTCCAGAGACGCATGGAGAGCCATTAAGAGAGCCTGTTCCTTGTCCCCTAACTGCCCCCTCCTAAGACCACCCCCAATGCCCCCCCCAGCACCCTACCCCCTACCTGTACCCTGACTGCCCAAAACCGTATCCACATCCCCACCCCCAGAAAGCCCTCCCCCGAACTCCCGACCCCCCCCCCCGTCTCTTGACTGCCGCCTCCAGAACCTCCCTGCCTCTTCGACCCCCTGGCTCCCTTGTTGTTGGCCTTTGCCTAATGTCTCTGTGAGCTTGCTCAGGAACGGCCTGAGCCGTTCGTCCCGGCACGCTGGGGAGCGGGGGAGGAGCTCCAGACTGCCGGAGGCGATCTGCGAATGCAGGGAGGGAGGGATCTCTGCTGCAGGGGAGAGGAGGAGGAGCTCTCTCTGGCTGTCAGAGACACATGTAAGTGGCATCATCCGGCCGGCTGCCCTGTTAGCCGCGCGCGCTCGCCATGGGGGGGGGGGGGGGAGTCCGGACATTTACAAATTCCCCCCGGACGCTATTTTTAGCTCAAAAAGCCGGACATATCCGAGGGAATCCGGACGAATGGTAACCCTAAACATGCAGTACCACTAAAACGCAACCAGTAGGAGGATGGAAGGGTACCCCACTGGTTCCAGTGAGTGGATGAGTGGCAACAACTGGCACATAACGACAGAAGGAGCAGTACTTAATTTGCAGCAGAGCTGAGCCCCAGCTCCTCTAGGCTTGGCAGTTCATAGTCTGTGCCAGGCCTGCCCAACTCGTAAAGCGGGAAGGGCCATATTACTCCAAAGAAAACAGCTGAGGGCCAAAACCCCCCGCGCGCCGCCAACCCCCTCCCAGCGCCACCCAGCCCGCCTGAAAGACAACACACACACCCCAGCGCTGCCCGCCCCACGGAAACAACCCCCCCAGCGCTGCCGAAACACCCCCCACCCAACGCCACCTGCCCCGCGGAAACAAACGCTCCTTCCCCAGCGCCGCCAAACCGAAACAGCAGTATTGAACCTCGGTAATGTGTTATAGCGGGCCCCTAAGGTAGTATAATTAAAGTAAAAGAACAATGTCTTTTTGCTAAAAGTAGAATAAGATCTTCCCCCCACTTCGTAATCAATTGCCCTGTTGAATGAATGAGGTGTGAATGAGGAAGGCGTGGAAGGCAGGCACCTCCAGACAGCTGCAACCCTTGGAGAGGGCAAAGCCGGCTCTAGGATTTTTGCTGCCCCAAGCAAAAATAATTTTGGCCGCCCCCCCCCCTTTTTTTCGTGCCCTCCTGCCCCCGGCCCCGCCCCAACTCCACCACTTCCGAACCCCTTCCCCAAATCCCCAGCCCCGCCTCCTCCCCCGGTGTGCCGCATTTCCCCCTCCCCATTGCTTCCTGCGGGCCCCCCGTGACCTCCCGCCCTAGCTCACCTCTGCTCCACCTGCTCCCCTGGGCATGCCGCCGCTCCGCTTCTCCCCCCTCCCTCTCAGGCGAGGGAGGGGGGAGAAGTGGAGCAGTGGCGCGTTCAGGGGAGCAGGTGGAGCGGAGGTGAGCTAGGGTGGGGGGGTGCAGGAAGTAAAGGGGGGGTAGAGGAACCGCTCCCCGCTCCAGCTCACCTCCGCTCCACCACTGCCACCTCCCCCAAGCGCCTGCCGCTTGGCTTCTCCTCCCTCCCAGCCTTGCTGCGTGAAATAGCGGTTTCGCGCGTGGTAAGCCAGGGAGGGGGGAGAAGCGGAGCGGCGGCGGCACGCTCAGGGGAGCAGGCGGAGGCGGAGCGGAGGCAAGCTGGGGTGGCGGGGGCACTTTTTCCCCATGCCCCGGAGTCGGCGCCTATGATGGCCAGCGCCAGAATGCTGCCCCAAGAAATGTGCCGCCCCAAGCACCTGCTTGTTTTGCTGGTGCCTGGAGCCGGCCCTGGGAGAGGGGATGGGAGCCAGATCAGATCAGTAGAACAGGTCAGCCACCGATTCGCCGCTCGCCTCCTCTGCCCCCCACCCCCAGCTCGCCTACTCACCCCCCGCCACTGCCCACTCGCTCGCCTCAGCCCCCCCACCCTCCCCGGCTCACCTACTTACTAGCTGCCACTGCCCGCCCACTCACCTCCTCAGGCCTCCCCCCCCCCCCCCCCCCGGCTCACCTACTCACTTCCCGCCACTGCCCGCCTGCTCGCCTACTCAGCCCCCCTCCCTCACCCGCTGCTTGCCTTCTCACCCCCCCATGGGCTGCACAGTGAGCCCACCTACTCAACCCCCACGGGCCGCACAGTGAGCCCACGCGGGCCGCATGTTGTGCAGGCCTGGTCTGTGCCTTGCATCAGTTATGAATGTAAAAAAATTGCTTGAGCCCAGGACACCTAATTGCTTGAGCCACAGCACAACTTTCATTACAAATTAAGCACTGAAAAAAGAAAAGCTATGATACACAATTACAGATCATGTGACTGCCAACTTTAGCGAAGCAGGGACAGATTGAAGTATGGTTTCAATGCAAAAAAATATTACTAAAGGAGAGTCCTGTGAAAACTTGACATCTGTAAATAATGTAAACATGGTGTATTTCAAGTTGTGCTATGTATATGGGCACATTCCACACTGCATTACATGCATATGGAGCGCCCACTGATTTACACAAGTCATACACATGCATCCAAAAGATAGAATGTGACCCATAGTTTGGAAAGGCTGTATAAGTGCAAAGTTGTATTGTCCTTACCAAAGCTGTCCAGAAAAAAAAAGTTGAGAAAGTTCTTGCTGACAAAATAAAATATCTTTCAGTAATAATAATACTTTGCCCATACGGTGCTTTCCACTTGAGAGTTTAAAAACACTTTACAAAAAGTATTTATGAAATTGCAAAAAAGAAGCAAAAAACCACAACTGTCAGAGATACATAAGGCATGTATCCACTTGGGGGTGCAATTTATCAGCATATCAAGGGGCTTCTATAGTTCTGTTAATTGTCATTTCACCATTCCACAAAGAACTAGTTCTTGGTGACAATATGATCTAGAATACTAATGAAAGCTGCAAATAAATACGTACTGTTACACGAATGGAAATTTGGGCTTTATTCCACAGGATTCTTGCTCTGTAATTATGGATGTGATTTGTAAATGATATCTTTAGTGACTTCCGTTGCTCATAGTTAGCAATAGGTGTTTTTCAGGAATTATTACTGAAAAAAGGTAGGCTAATGCATTGGATTCATCTCGGCTCTCTATGAGCTGAGGGGTGAAAACACTATCCTCTCATTAACCATTATGCTATTTTTATTGTCTATTTGTACTTTCATATTTTAAACCCATCTATTTATAATGATTGAATTCTCCTGCTCTTTTATATTTGGTTCTATTTTAGTTTTGCATTTGATTAATATTGCATGAAATAAGATTATATTTTTAAAATTCAGGGCTAAATTTTCAAATAATACTTGAAATATGTCTCAACTCTTTCCTTCCATTTTTATTGTTGATCTAAAAATGTAATAATGGCATCATTAAATAACAATCCAGCAATCAGTAGTCATTGTGGTTTTGCTTGTGCAAAAGGTAAAAATCTAATTTTCTTTGTATGCCATGTTGATGTAGCCGTGTCAGTCCCAAGATATTGGAGAGACAAGGTGGGTGAGGTAATATCTTTTATTGGACCAACTTCTGTTGGTGAGAGATACAAGCTTTCAAGTCATACAGAGTTCTCTTCAGGTCAGGGAAAGCTATTAAGGGCACGTCCACACATACAGCACCGCAGCAGCACAGCTGCCCCAATGCAGCTGTGCCACTGCAGCATGTCTGGTGCCATCGGCATAATAAAACCACCTCCGCGAGCAACAGAAGCTATGTCAGCGGGAGAAGCTCTTCCACTGACATAGCGCTGTCCACACCGGTGCTTATGTCGTGTAACTTATGTCGCTCAGGGGGGTAGTTTATTCACACCCTTGAGCAACATAAATTATGCCGACATAAGCTGTAAGTGTAGACACACCTTAGATTGGCACAGCTAAATATAAGTTTGAACAGATAGTTTAGCATAAGTAGTTAGCAAATATTTTAAGGGACCATTGAAAGTGAAGTCCCTTAACACCCCTGCAGTGATAGGATAAAAAGGGGGATTAGTGGGTAACAGATTGTTGTAATAAGCTATAAATCTAGTGTCTCTGTTCAGTCCATGATTTTTAGTGTCTAGTAAAGTTATGAATTTAAGCTCCCAGGCTTGTTTTTTGAAATTGTTGTGCAGGTTTCCTTTGGGGAGGACGATTGATAGGTCAGGTATAGAGTGATTGCTTTGTGAAAAGTGTTCACCCACACATGATAGGGTGTTTTTGTCTTTTATCATTTTCCTACGGGAGTTCATTCGAGAGCATAGTGCTTGTCTGGTTTCACCTACATTGTTTTTATTGGGGCAGTTAGTGCATTGGATGAGGTGATCGAAGAGTCCTACACATGCTTATCACAACATGTAGTGGATTTCATGTTTATTAGGTCTCACTCTTCCATATCAAATTTGCTCAATTTAAAAGTAATAAGATTGGATGTGGGTAACCCCCAGGCAGTACAGGCTGCCAGCAGGGAGAAAGTACTAGGAAATCCCTTTGTAGAAGTGGCCTGGCACTGTCACGGTTCTCTTCTTTGCTGGTGGGATCCATGGGGCTTGCAGATTACAACTACTACCTCCTCTAGAGACCATAATTTCACAAGCCAGTCCCTTATGTGGGTAAAGGGAAACTCAGCATGCTTAAACTTGGAGTATTCTGCTGAGTATTTATGTTCTGCCAGACTTCAGTTGGGACGGTGTATATGGCCCTTTGATTTCATTTAAGGAGCAATACTTAGTATTATCTTCCTCCCTCAGCCCTATTGGTGTTTTTTATTCTCTATTGAACAAGCCGGATAGCTACTGGAGGTCTTTAACATTGTGATTGCAGTTTCAGAAAAATCTTTTTATTGGTTTGGATTTTCTCAGGCAGCTACTATTCTCATTGAGATGTATTTAACTGAAAAAAACCAGTCCAAACAGAAGTAATGTGCATTCTGGGCAGAATTCAATACTAATGTCCAAATTATCCCCTCAAAATAGACACATCTTTCATTGATAGCAATAGGAGTTGCATCTCAGGATGGATTTTGGCCCAAAGCAATGATTTTCTCCCCTCCCCACAAACAGATGAATTAAAACGCCTGCTTATCTCCTCCTTTTCTTCATTATTACTGCTAATATTATTTGTTAGTTGAACACTAATAGCTGTGAAAACCAGAGACAAAACCATGGTTCTTGCCCCGAGTTGCTTACAGTATAAAATTGAGCAGACAGGAGTCTCTTCCTCTTGGCGAGACTTACTGTCAGTTTTATCTTTCATGAAGAATAAAAATTATAGAATGCTACGTGATTCATCATGATTGAGATAATTCTCCTTTGGAAATTAGATATCCTTGAACTCTAAGATAATTATGTTTATTTCAGTAGTAATTCTTTCATAGTTAAAAGTGGTGCAGACAAATTTTAACAATGTATTAATTTTTATTTTGCTAGTCTTCATGCAGTTATTCATAATGACTTTTATTGCCAATTTTACCAGAACATCTGTCACCTAGATCAAATGGAACGGCTGAATTTAATTAATACAAATATAATATACATATTTGTATTGTAATATACACAGTATTATTTGTCCTACTCATACTAATGAAGATGTGTAAAAAGTGGAAAATGTGAGGTTACATGTTTAAAAACAAACAAACAAAGTAATTACTATTGTCCAGATTTCACTTGCACTTTCAGAATATTTAGTGCAGGGGTCGGCAACCTTCGGCACATGGCCCATCAGGGTAATCCGCTGGCGGGCCGCGAGACATTTTGTTTATGTTGACGGTCCTCAGGAACAGCACCCCCGCAACTCCCAGTGACCGCAGTTTGCCGTTCCTGGCCAATGGGAGCTGCGGGAAGCAATAGGCCGCAGGGATGTGCTGGCTGCCGCTTCCTGCAGCTCCCATTGGCCGGGAATGGAAAACTGCAGCCACTGGGAGCTGCGGGGGGCCGTGCCTGCTGACGGGCACCGTAACCAAAATGTCTCACAGCCTGCCAGCAGATTACCATGATGGGCCGCATGCCACAGGTTGCCTACCCCTGATTTAGTGGGTTGTTTAACCCTAAATATTACATTGTTTGTAGAAGCATAATACTATTTTCTTCTTCTTCAAGTGACATCTTTGATGCGGAGGTTGTTGACCATCACCTTTCACAATCACCACCAGTTGTAAACTTCCACTCTCCTTTGGATACCAGTCTATTGGCAATGTTTCCAAACTAGATCTCTTCTTCCTCTTCCTGGTTTGCCTGTGAGCTTGTCTGATAGTATGAGTGCTGGAAACGAGTTGCTCTGCGATCAGCAAGCTAGGTGTCCACAGAAAGATGTTATTCTTTTACCAGGGGTTTCAAGTAGAAGCAGCAGAATACTATGTTATTAGTATTTCCATAAAAATCTCAATGTTGAGTTACATTTGCAAAAATCACCACAGGAAGGAAATTTCAACAAATCTTTGTATATTTGCAGAATATTAAAGTAATGCATCATTCATGAAAAAGGACTCACTTCATAACTAAGTTTGTAGACATCTGTCAAGAATGCAAATAACGAAGCACCTGAATTTTTGAAAAATTGGGTGTACAAAAAAGAGGAAGGTATATATGTAAATCTAAAGCTAAACTCTCAGTCACCAATTCAGTCAGCTATGCTGGCAGCTGGCCAAAGTGACTGAAATTGTGCTTCAGCAGCTTGATTCTCTTGTGTAATGAGGTTGGAACTCCACTTATGGGAGAAGAGGAGACAGTACTGGCCAAAAATTCTACATGGATAGCCAACACAAGTGTGCCAAAAATCTTAACTATTCACACACCTATGCACATTACAAAGTCCATCATGTATAATAAAAATTAATATACATGCAAAAATCTGTTTTTAAACTACTGTAATTCAGTCAAGTTAAGCAGATATTTATTGGATTTTTGAAAGTTACATCTGCAATCGAGAGACTGTCCCTGCGAAATTTCAATTTTTTGCCACCTCCTGCTCATATATAATCCTTCTTTAACGGTATAAACTTTTCTTTAACTTTGTATATGTTTATATATACATACACACACATATACACACACACACACACACACACACTTTCCCTTCCACACATTTTCCATGATGCATCAGTCTGCCCTCTTGCTGAGCCATAATAGGAGTACCATGGCTCCAGTGCATCATGGGAAATATAGTCTGGGTAGGGAGTCCAGCCAACAGAGCCAGATGAGGCCATGTGGAACCTGCACTACAACTTCCATGACACACCATACTGGCATTTTCATATCAAAATTTTTGGTTTTTCAATGAAATGTTGAAATTTTCCATGGAATCAGTTTTCACAAAAAAAATTCCGTTTAGTAAAAATTTCAATATTCTATTGAAAAACCATTTAAAACAAATTGTTTGACCAAGCCTACATACAGCACAATAATATATAAACATTACAGCAATATTACTATTACTACTATCATCATTAGGAAAGGAGAATAATTTGTCACTGCCAAGCTGCAAGTACAAGGGACAGGTCTCCAAGCCTTCTGGTGCAGAATCTAGAGCCATACTAAGGAATAGTCAGTTATTTTTTGACAAAAAAATAGTAATCCTTTTTGACACCCAGACTGGTAACATCTCTTCATGAGACTGAATAGTAAAATATATCCTAAAATAATAAAATAGAGGAATAAGATTAATGCCAGATAAGCATTGATATGAAGTATAGTGGAAGGAGGAGTTGAACCTAAAATAGCTCTCAGTACAACCCTGAAGACTTCCGGCAAAGTAACAATACAAGAAATGCTGCTATTTAGGTCAAACTAAAAAGAGACTGCAACACAGTTAGGTAAAGTTCAACTTGTTTTTATTTTGCATTATGGAGCTCAGTATTTGCATTTGGCTATCAGCCACAAAGAACTTTGTACACACCCGCTGGCCTTACCTATGTTCACCAGCTATCCAATTACCTGCCTCAGCTTTAACTTCAGTCCACTGCACTGTAGCTGTGAGCCCTGTGATACATTACATAGCTTACAAATACAGGACTTCAGTAAAATGAGTAATCCTATGGAATTTCAACCATAGACCAAATAGGTCTATAAAAACACAATGCATCTGCAATGCTAGAAAATCAGGGGAATTCTGCTTTGCCCTAAGTTGCAATGTTATTAAAGGTGGTGGTTTCAACCCTACATATATGCTCCCAGGTCAAAAATTTCACATCTAGGCCCTAGTAAAAAAATTTCAGAAGGGATCTAATGCAGTGAGTAGTAAGATCATTATATCCAATCATCCTAACTGTAATTTAAGAGAAGCAAAATTACACAAAAAGAGCATGCAACTTTTAAAAGGTGACAGTGTTGCCGGCACAGGGGCCCGAGGACAGCAACAGTGAGGTTCGTTGCCCGGAGTGCTTCGCGCCAATAAACATACCGGGGTGGAGAAACAATCAAAGTTTATTTGAGATCTCAAAGTGGTGCAAGGAGACAGGCAAGTCTCAAATCGAGCACACCAGCAAAAACATTTTACAACTAAGCCCCCCCTCTCTACCACCCCCCACTCCCCCTCCCCCCCCCCCCTCTACCAAAGGCATGTTTATACATTTAAAAAACTAAATCATTCTAGGGCTATAAATCTAGCTTGTTAGTAACTTCTCTCTAAACAGTTATTTGGTCCTGTTTGCCCTTAGTTTATTACCCCTTCCCCAGCTAGAAACATGCAAACCTCATCATTATTGTTTGGTACCTGAAATGAACAAGGTCGTAATTGCTAACTGGCTGTTTACACATTCCAATTCCTGTCCTTGGTTGTTGAGGTCGATCAGAGTTAAACATGGAAGAACTCTGGCTCAGGCAGGCATAGTAACCCCAACAGTTCCCTCCTTTGAGAATACTCAACAAGCTTTTGGCTGAGTTTTCTCATATTCTGTAGACAAGATACAATTGAGTGCCATGGAGCTGGGGTTCTCAATGAGAGAGTATGCTGGGATTTCTGGGGAAAGGGGGGCACACAGCTTACGGAGGAGCAATTTAAAACAAGCAATCAGGAGGAGGGTGACCAGGCACAGTACCACACCTGTGAGGAGGAGATGCACAAGGCTATTTCCCAGTCCTCCCATGTTGGGCAACCAACTCCAAAGGGAATCAAAAACTGTGGGTTCCCTTTCCTGAGCCTTCCACTGCTCAAAAGCCTGTTCGGCTGACAGGACGTGCTTGTTAATGTCCTGTGAGTTTTCTGGGACATAAGTACAACATTCACTCCCAATAAGGGCACACACCCTGCCCTGGGAGGCTAAACATAATCTAAGGCCTGTCTATTTTGCAGGGACAGCAACCGAAGCTGGTAAAGCTCTGAGTTAAGGCTTTTCTCTATGACCAAGGTCTCATTGGCATACTTGGTGAGAAACACAGAGAGCCTACAATAAAATTGAGCCAGTTGTCCTACCCGATAGGATGGGAGAAAGATCATACCCAATCTGTCTCCTTCTGTAATGGGCTCTGGGGTGACATACGAAGATCTATGCTGCCTGGCGCGGCCAGGGGGCAGTTTAGGGAGGACACGAAGGGGAGGGGCAAGATATCCTAGATAACTTCCATACCACTGATGCGGTAGCCACTTATAGGCAGAGGTACCGCAAATATAAAAGGAGTGGCCATTCCCTACCAAGCCATTAGAACCGCTACTCCACCTATTTACTTGTCTGTCATTAAACGATCCGAACTGGGCGGTAGAGTTGGATTTGTCGTTAACATAGACAGAGATGGAAGCATCACTGTCAGGGGATAAATAATACTGACAGGTGCTATTCCCAGCAAACCAGGTGTGATTGCTGGACTTAAACTGTCGATAGCACACCAACCCAGGGGCCACTGGCCGTAACCTAATAGGGGAAGGGATATATGTTGAGTTGGCCTGCGGCTTCCAGGGGTCGTCCCTTAATGCATACTGGGACTCAATGGTACAGTTCTGTGACAAGGGGGTACCTGAGGCATTTTTCCCCCTACTGAACCATCCCCAACAGATATCTGACCAGTTCTGGGGAACCACCCTCCAGGGTAACCCTGCAGCATGGTGTGGGATTTGGGAGCATACCCAGCAGTTGAAGAGGTTAAACTCTTGGGCAAAGCAAACCTTCAGGGACTCATATGTGTTTGTCTCGAAGTTAGTAGAGATTCCTTTCCATCCCGCATGTGCCTGGGGGGAAAACGGGAGTTAACAAGAGGAGTGTCCCTATGACAAAGAGCACCACTATGGCAGACCCTGGATCTGAACTCATATTAGGCAGGTGATCCTAGGGCCTAACAATCACAATTCCCCAAATACCCACAAAATAACAATTACCAATAGTAAGCAGATTAAAAACAAAAGGGACCAGGCCACCAGGTTAGGCCGGTCCTGTGAAAACAAACACAACCAACGCTCAGAAGTCTCGCAGGGAGTGCGCTGTGACTGTCCACAGAGATCACAGGGCATTCCCAGCAGACACTATTGTCGTCTGAATAACAGCTTAAGTCCCAGGTCGTCGCTGGCAGTCTTCTCTGCAGGCTGGACGGTCCACCGTTCAGGAGCAGGCACTGCTTTCAGACGAGAGTGATGAATCCAGTTTTTGTGTCCCTCAACCTTTGCTGCTGTATGGGAGACCAGCAGGACGGTGTAGGGTCCCTTCCACTTCTCTTGGAGAGGCTCGTCCTTCCAGGTCCGAACGAGTACGGAATCACCTGGCTGCAAGGAGTGGATCAGGGCATCCAGCGGGAAAGGTTGCAAATCTTTGGTATACCTGTGGAGAGAACAGAGAACAGCAGACAGAGAGCACATGTACTGAGATAAGAAGCCACACCCCATTTCCCACTCCCCTGCCAGAACCGGTGCACCATTCATAGGCCATGCCCTTCCAAACAATCTCGAAGGGACTGAGCCCTAACCTGCCCTTAGGGAGAGCACGAATGCGGAGCAGAACAAGGGGCAAAGCATCAGGCCACTTAAGGGAAGCCTCTTGGCAAACCTTTGAGAAGTGCCGCTTAAGCGTCTGATTTGTACGCTCCACTACCCCACTGGCCTGCGGTCGCCATGGTGTGTGAAGCTTCCAGGGGATCTGTAGGGCATCAGATATCTTCTGAACGACTTGGGATGTGAAGTGTGTTCCGTTGTCAAAGTCCATCCACTGGGGGAGCAATCTGAGCCTTACTCAGTGCCACTCGATATCCTCGAAGTCCAACGAAGTTCAGGAGGCTCACAGTGGCTTTAAGGCAAGAGGTTAGACCCACTGCAGCAATTAACAAGTCATCCACATATTGCAGGAGGAGGACTTTGTCCTAGTTGTCCCACTCCTCCAAGTCTCTAGCCAGGGCCTGGCTGAAAAGGGTGGGGGAATTTTTAAATCCCTGAGCCAGCACTGTCCAGCAAAGCTGCTTTCTAACCCTCCTTCTGTCCTCCCATTCGAAGGAAAAAATCTGAGACTGGAGGTCAACCGGAATCGTGAAGAAAGCATCCTTTAAATCCAGGACTGAAAAATGGGTGTACTGCCCCCCTATAGAGGCCAACAGTGTATACGGATTTGGAACAAGGGGGTGTAGAGTCTTAACCCGCTCATTAACTGCTCTCAGGTCCTGGACCAGCCGGTATGTGCCATTGGGCTTTTGTACAGGCAAGATAGGAGTGTTCCAAGCTGACTGGCATTCTCGAAGTACCCCGCACTTTAGGAACTGGTCTATAGTTTCCTGCAATCCCTCTCTGGCTTCTCTTTTGATCGGATACTGCTTAATTCGCACTGGACCTTTTCCTGGCAAGAGCTGAACAGTAATAGGAGTATGATGGGCTGCCTTTCCTGGGATCCCTGATGCCCATACCAGAGGAAAAACCCGCTTCTCCTATTGACTCCACTCTGGGGCTTGCATGGCTGAGGGCTCAATTGCAAGTGTCATTATCCAGGCATTCTCTGGGGGTAAGGTGAGGCTTATTTCATCTTGAGTGAAATGCAGGGTGGCACCTAAGCGACAAAGCAGGTCCCGTCCTAATAATGGCGTTGGACAATCGGGGAGGTAAACCAGTCTGTGAGATAGAGTTCTGTTTCCCAAAGCACATTCCGTTGGGGCATATACTGGGCACTCGGTTCCTTTCCCTGTGGCTCCCACCACAGTGAGGGAATCTGCCACAGGCAGCTGAAGGGGTTGGTTTACAGCAGTTCGTGCAGCTCCAGAGTCTATTAAAAAGTCTATGTCTGAATCTCCCACCCGCATTTTTACTCGGGGTTCCGGGGGCAGGATAGTCAGTCTCCCCTGACACCCCTATTCTTGATCCTCTGCTGCCATCATAGGGGTACCTTCCCTTTCGGGGCACTCATTTTTCCAATGTCCCTCCTTTCGGCATCTGGCACACTGGTTGCAATCCAGACACCTTCCCTGTGAGCCAGGGCGCCCACGCCCACGTCCTCTCATTCCCTGGCCCCTTCCACCTTCCTGAAATCTTCCCCTGCCACCAGCCTGTACTGCTGCAACCATCATTTTCACTTGCCTCTTTTCCTTTTCTCCCTCCCTAAGGCTGTAAGCCCTGTTAGCAGTTTCCAAAATCTGTGCCATTGTCATGCCCATCAAATCCTCCTTTTTCTGCAGTTTCCTTTTAATATCAGGGGCCGCACGGCTGGTAAAGATACCCTTTATAATTGCCTCAGTAGCCTGATCATCGGGGTTTGCATTAGTAGTTTGCCTGATGGTATCCCGAATACCCTGCAGAAAAGCAACCGGACTCTCTTTTGGCTCCTGTACTAGCTCATACGGCTTAGCCCAATTGTTATGTCGGACAGCTGAGTGTCGGAGACCATGTAATAGGAGCTCCTTGTATACAGTGAGACAGGTCAGATCCGCCTGCACGTTGGGATTCCACCAGGGGTCTGCTGTAGGGACCTGAACTGCAGCAACAGGAACGTTTGCTGCGTTTGCCTCATGTCTAAGCTGTGCCTCCTCCCGTGCCTTAGACACAACCTGATTACGCTCCACCTCAGACAGCAGGGTCCGCATAAGGACATTACAGTCATCCCAGTCAGGCTTATGGCTAGCCAGACACCCCTCAAAGACGGAGATAAACTTGCTTGGATTCGTAGAGAATTCCCCTGCCTGTGCCTTAAAAGCTGCTAGGTCCACTGGGTTAAAAGGCACATGGGTATAAACCTGCATTGTAGTGGCTGGGCGATTGTCTGCTCCAGGACGGGCTATCCAAGTCTCAGTAATCAATGGATAGAATCCCACCGAGGGGGCAATCTCTGGGACCTGAGGCACCCTATCCTGAGGCACCTATCTTTGGTGGGGGTATTGGAGCCGAAGGGGACACCGACTCTGCCATTACAATCGGGGGAGGGTTCTGAGGACTAACAATAGTTACTACCGAACCTGTCGGAGTCAAATTACACTTTTGCAAAAGATCTGATCTCTCTTTTAACAACAAAGAACTGTACATACATATGTTCATTCCATTTACCCATACGCTGACAAAACAAAAACAATTGAAGGATTGTATTATAATTAAGTGATCCCTCCGGTGGCCACCTTTCCTGGTCCTCTAGCTGATATTGAGGCCAGTCTACTGTACAGAATCTTTTTAATTTACTTTTAATCAACGGATCCGATCCAAACACTTTCCAGTTCACCAGAATGCATTCTAAGGGTGTACACCTTGCCCTGCCTGCAGTACTCGGTCCCTGCCCCATCCTCTAGGGAGACACTGGGCGTCCCCAGGTCAAAACAGGTGAAGTCCCCACTGGACTGTTCCTACCTTATCCAAGGGTCCGGTTCTGCACCGTCGCCCACAGCTGTTTCTCCACTAATCAAGCGCGTTGCACCGTTGTGCCCTCCGGGGTCAACCAAATCACGTCTCTGCCGAGGCCCCTGATGAAGTCACCGGTGAGCTCTGGGCGTCGGTCGTCGTCGTAATCCGTCGGCCGCCAGGAGGGATCCGGGCAAGGCTAGATTTCAGCCTCGAGCCCACCCAGGGACGCCAAGACTGTTGCCGGCACAGGGGCCCGAGGACAGCAACAGTGAGGTTCGTTGCCCGGAGTGCTTCGCGCCAATAAACATACCGGGGTGGAGAAACAATCAAAGTTTATTTGAGATCTCAAAGTGGTGCAAGGAGACAGGCAAGTCTCAAATCGAGCACACCAGCAAAAACAGTTTCTCTCTTCTTTATACATTTTACAACTAAGCCCTCCCTCTCTACCACCCCCCACTCCCCCTCCCCCCTCTACCAAAGGCATGTTTATACATTTAAACAACTAAATCATTCTAGGGCTATAAATCTAGCTTGTTAGTAACTTCTCTCTAAACAGTTATTTGGTCCTGTTTGCCCTTAGTTTATTACCCCTTCCCCAGCTAGAAACATGCAAACCTCATCATTATTGTTTGGTACCTGAAATGAACAAGGTCGTAATTGCTAACTGGCTGTTTACACATTCCAATTCCTGTCCTTGGTTGTTGAGGTCGATCAGAGTTAAACATGGAAGAACTCTGGCTCAGGCAGGCATAGTAACCCCAACAACAGCAAGTCCCATTGATTCACGGGGAAACTAAAATCTTCTCCAACAGTTGTCCACAACATGTTCCCATGACAAACCCACTAGCATAAACATCCATGTTCACTTCTGACAAATAGTCTTCACCCTACCCATAGTTTGTCTTATCCAATGTAAGAATTCTCACCCCTACAAGTCTTGAAGATATACAGTATATGCAACTTCTAATTGTCACTCTTAGCCTAACATCTCTGAAACATGACCCATATTTTCATTCATACATTTGTTTTATGATTCTTTCATTTCAGCAGTGAGGAATGAGTGTCTGAGGAAAAAAGGCCTGAAACTTGGGTTGTCCTCTTTTCTAAGATTTTTTTTGTATTTTATTTCTAGTAGCCACATTCACAGAAAACTTTTAAACTAGGCCATGAAGAAAGAGAATCAAAATATTGGCTGGAGGCTTAAACAAATTTTCTAGCAAACTGTGCTGAATTAAACCTATTGGGGAAAATGCTACCAAGATGCAATTTCAACTAGGCCATGAAAAGACAGCCTAGGTCTCCCAATTCAATTCTCAGTGGGACACTAATCAGTTGGAGATTTGTAATACTAATGTTATTTCCTGGCATGCATGCCCTATTGACCAAGCCTCTCCTCTTTTATATCACCAGAAGCAGCAATGTGCAGAGATGAGGGTCAGATTCTCTCACTGTGCCAATCTGGCCTATTACCCCACAAAGCCATCAATGCAAGGGACCACTGGCAGTAGTACTGCTGCTTGTGCTGCTTCAGGATTTCTTCTGGAGAGAGTAGCTTTAATATCTTCAGGGGGCTGGCAGAGGCTGCCATGGGTGTTTGCTGAATAAGCACAACCTTAACCAGAGCTGTCCTCTCCTGGAGCTGTGCTGGCCAGTTAGAGAGTCCTCCAAGCAGAAAGGAGGTTGCATGTGCCTTGCCCTGCTGCAGACTCCCTGAAAGCACACTTTCTCCTTCTGGGACCCTGTGCCATTGTGGACCCTAAGTGAAACTAGCCCATAGTTTTAAGATCAGTGGTTCAGATTTCTACAATTTTCCTATAAATTATTACTCCTCTTTATCAAAGCCTGACAAAGTCTCTGGAAAGTATCAGACTTCTCTTTATACAAATCTTCTGTACTTTGTCTAGCAGCTGATTTAAATTCAGAAAAACCCACTTCTATTCCAGGAACCCAGGAAACAGTGAGCTAGGTGAGCAGCATCCTTCCCCGCCTAGATGGAACTTTCACTTGGTGTCTGAGATGTTTCTCAAGGTAATTCTTCTGCTGAAATAATTCAGAGCTATGGCACCAGAAATGACCATAAAGAGAAGCAGAAAGTGGAATATAAAATGTAAAATCCCCTACAGAAAAAACAAACCACACTGAAACTAGACTCACCTCTATCTTATCAGTATGTGTCTCAAACATACATTTATAGATAAGTTTCAATCACTAGACAAGGTCAAAGTTAATCTCTAATTTAATAGCCTAGACACGCTGCTGGTGTTCTATTAAACCCTGAAGTTGAATTATTATATTAACACTGTGTGGAATGCTTATTCGAGGGTAATCCTCTCATCAGTGCATACTCAAAACTCCCCTGGATTTCAATGGAAATTCCAACAGTGGCAGTCTTGTGCTTGGTTGCATGACCTTCTGAGTCTCATTTCCTGTTCGATATCATGTTATACTGTTCTGAAGCTCCATAATTATTCATTTCTTTTCAAAGATCTACATGAAGGACCATGAAAAGTTGAAAAGTGAGTAATGAAAACTGAGGAGATTAAAGTCCTTGGACTGGATTCTTGGATCCACTGAGTTCTTGTTGTGCTACAAACAGAGCGGGTGGACAAACTTCCTAGAGAACTCCACCTGTGTTGGGGGAAATCTCTGGCTAGTGTTGGCTATGCCACTTCCTGTGCCTACTTCGCCACCTTCTGCTACCACCTCCTCAACTAGAGCTATGCTGCCCCCAGCGTAATGTGGGGAGAGGAGGCAAGTTAGGGGTGGGAAGATGAGTCAGGGGGCGGGTTGGAGAGAAGAGTGTGTACATGGCAAAGCGAGTCTAATGTCCCTTAGTGAGGTTTCATCTGCTCTATATGTTGAAGCTGCCCCCTGCAGCTTTAACTTGCACTGGGGATGTGCAGAGCAGAATTGGGGAGGCGCAAGCACAATCACGATGTTAGCCCCTTATGAGAAAATACTCCTAGTATCAAAAAGGTCATTTTCCAATTATGGAAACAAAACCGTCCCTCCCTGCACAGAAACAATCTTTGGCTCTCCAGAAGCCCCAGCATAGCTAGGCACCCTACTGCACTGCATACCAAGAGACCCGCAAATCATCTTGCAGTAGTGAATTATTAATTGAGACCCTATTATAATACAACAAGTATTCCCGTAATAAAGGGTAACAGAGAGGTGATGCCATTGTCACTTTGTTCAGTCAACCAGAAACCAATTATCCCTGGCTGACAGGTCCAATTATATCACTGGATAGTAGGGTATGCCAGCCCTCTTCCTCTTAGATTTAGGCAATTGGAGTTTCACTGCAATCACCCTTGGTAGTGCCCATTGGACCATAAGATAAATGTGAAAGTCTTCCTACCCTTCCCCGCTCCTCCTTACATACACATTTAGCTTTTCTCCTCAAGAGAAGTAGTAGTATTCTGAAACAGGTGTAGCAAGCATGAAAATAAACTATACATTTAGCCCTACCAAACTGAAACCAGAAGGTAACTCCAGCTGTTAAGGTTTTTAGAGATAAAGTACTAAAGATAGTTCTGTTGTGTTATATAGCCTCAGACTGAGGCTCTGGGTTGATAGGTATTTGATTCAAGGCCTAAAATCTTAACTGTGTAAGGATACATAAAGCTCCAACTTGTACATTGGTTTTAAAATTAAGAATAAATATAACTGCTTAGTAATGGATGTAATAATTGGAATTGAGGTCTAGGGGTATTCTATAACTCCTGATTCAACAATACTAAAGCAGTGATGCAATGTTTGTGCTTAGGTCCATCACTATTCAGCTAAGCACTTACTATGTTATTATACCCGACTTAAAAGTATCTGTTCCTTGGTGATGTAACAGACACTTTAGGAAAATGTCTTAGATAGGTGTACATTTGAGGAATGCTCCCAGTACAAAACTATTGTATAATGAATTTGCAAATGGTACAATTTTTGTACCCTTTGGGTTAATAGACCTTCCATCTTTCTCTCAGTTGCACATGGAAGTACACCCTGATTTGCAACCAGAAAAGTATGCCAAATTCTGCATCTTACTTACACCTTAGTTAGAGGGATTGCACCGAAAGTAAATAAACATGATTTGGCCTCTCATGTAGAGCTCTGCAAATCAATTTTTCAGTTTGCTGCCCTGGATTAAAAGGTTTTAAAATCCCTCTAGAGTGGGGATTTGAATGTGGGTCTTCCACAGTTCAGGGAAATACTCTAACCTCTTGGTCTATACAAAGGAAGATACTAACTTCTCCTTCGCCTCCACTGGTATTATGAATGAGGTCCCAGTCCCCTGGTGAATCTAGCCCAAAGCTATATATATATATGCTACCAAAACTATTCAGCAAATTTCCAAATAGCTTTGGGTTGACCCAAAACTGCATTTGGAGAATAAACTTCTCAACTGAAAAATTTCAGCCAGCTCTACTCATGTTCTAATACTGATGTTGCATAATAAAAGTTAGAAACTGGGCTGTATGGTAAGTTATATACAGGGCCGGCTCCAGGCACCAGCCCACCAAGCTTGTGCTTGGGGCGGCACCTGGAGGGGAGCGGCGCGGCGCTCCGGCTCTGGCTGCTGGGGAGAGCAGAGCCGCGGCGGGCACTCCGCCCTCCCCCCGGCACTCTGGCCGCCGGGGAGAGCGGAGCCCCGGCCGGGCTCTCCGCCCTCCTCCCGGCGCTCCGGCCGGTCGGGGAGAGGGGCCCGCGGCCGGGCTCGGCCCCCTCCCCTGCCGCGCTGGGCGGCAAAAAAGCCAGAGCCAGCCCTGGATATATATACACACACACTTATGTACTCAGTGCACTCAATACTTTTAATTTGAGAGACAAAAAAATTGCCTCAAAGAACCATTACATGAAAATATTAATGCTTAGGAATAAAATATCAAGCATGGTAGTTTCCTGATATTGTTCAAAAAATTAAAAGGCCAGAAATGCTATTTGATCAAAAGATTAACATATTAACCTGACATGCTACCAATAGCTTCTAAACCACCTTGTCATCTCATAATATTCCATATGTAATGCTAACAACTGTTAGAAGAATTAGGAAAGAATAAAATATCATCAACTAGGCTTTTATCAAGGCTTTCTAGAGCTCTTCCCTTTTCCTGTCCATTGTGATGAAACTTCACATGGTTACAGTTGTCAGGCAATCAACATTCATCTCTGGGTTTGAAAAGCATAGTGTTTCTCAGTGTAAATGGAAATGGAAATTCTATTCTGTGCCATCTTTAATTAGGATTTGTTAAAGATGTGTATAGTATCAATTTTAAATGATAAATAGAATAGATATTATTGTGTTATCCACAATATTTTTCCTAAAGGAACTTTTTCGTTAAAACTGTAGGATGCCTTTAGGATCATCAGAGCATTTTTATCAGACGTTGTGCATTTATCTGAGCCCAGTTTGTGTATTCTATGATGAATTCAATCAGTCCAGTTACATGCAGTATGAGAGGATACATTTATGAAGCTTATACTGTATATCTTATTACCTGCAGGAAAAAAATAACCTACTACAAAATGAAAGCATAAGCAGCATATCCATTTCTGGAGCATGACTACACTAGAAGCAGACATTTATAGAACCATCCTTTCACTTATGTGCTACTCATTAGCAGATTCCTTAATTATATATTTTAAAGTGGTGATTACAAAACTTAACTATGAAAACACAATTAGGTGTAATTAATCAGTATGGAGGGTTCAACTGAAAATCCATATTACATGAAGATCAATTACACTTTAAACTACTGTTGAATATATAAAGCAGTACATACTTGTTTTCTGTTAGGAAAAGCCATAATTAGGTTATTATACAATACATAAATGCACAGTATTAAAGAAAAGGGTTTGATTTAACTCAGAATAGCCAGGAAATTCAGTGTTATTCCTGACTAATTAGTGGTTCCACATGTATAAATTGCCAGGATAGGAGTTTATGCTGGAAAATCTGAATTAGGTGCAGAAGAGCGCTTTAAAAACTCATATTAACAGCAGAAAAACATGGTTTTATGGTTTTGTCAGTCATTCATGGTATAGTGAAAAACACTACTAGAAGTAGTTCTTATACTGTGTTGAGGCAGATTAGGGGGTTGTGGGTTCCTGGGTCAGAGCAAGCGGGGGCCCATCCCCACCCCTTCTGTCTGCAGTCAGCCCTGCCCCTGGTACGCCGGCTGGGGAAATGGAGTCAGGGCATGGGGGCTTCCTTGCCCTGCTTTGCCCATCTGGCACTCCTGCTGGGGAGCAGGGCATGCCCCTGCACTCCAACCCCACTCCCTGGCAGGAGCACTGGGCAGAGCAGGTCAGGGCACAGAGGCACCCATTTTTCCAAGGGGTCCCTGTGACAGGGTTGGGACTTTCCACCACAGTGCCTCCTACTGGTCACCTCGGGGAATCTGTTCAATCCAGTAGAGCGCCTCCTTCTGGTGGTTTCCCGCCTGTCATCCCGCCTTGGGTTGGCGGGTGGACCCACGTTGCACGCGACGCACCGGGTCCCCTTTCTGGGGCACTTCCCTCCAACAGTGTTCTTCTGTCCATGCACGCCCCCTTACAGGGGGGTGGGAGGAGCACTGGATGATCAACAGTCCCACACCTTTAAGTCCGATCCCTACAGTCCAGGACCTGGCATGGTTCCAGCTGGCCGCTCCCTGCGGCCTATGGCTGAGTGTATGGCCAAAGGGAACGAAAAAGGGGGGAAGGGAGGGACCCAGGCCCACCCACTACTCTGAGTCCCGGTCCAAAGGCCCTCTAGCGACAGCCTTGCTGTCCTCCTTCTCCTTCCTCCTCTGACTGCTCCTCTGGACCGCTTCCCCAACGGCCCTTCTCCCCGCTAGACCTTTCCTTCCAGGCCTGCCGCCTGGCAGGCTACGGAGTAGGACCTTCTCCCGCTCTCTCAGGCTGGCCTGCACTGCGCTGTCCGTGGTGCTGGCCTCCCAGCTCTGGAGACAGACCTTCCCCTCTGAAGGCCTGGGACAGACTAACTGCTCTCTCCCTGAGCAGTCTTTTATATGGCTGAGCTTGGCCCTGATTGGCCGTCCCCTATCTGGGCTCTGATTGGCTCGCAACAAGCCTTTCCCTTATTGGTTGCCGGGATATGCAGGCACCCAGGCCTGTCCCAGCCCACACTCCCTGTGCGTGGGGCCGCCGCCCCACCACAATCCCCAATTGGCCAGGGCCCCTAGGCACGGCCCCATTGGCCCAGTGGCTAATCTGCCGCTGACTGTGTCTATGTAGTAAATACTTCCCCATATCAATACTGCAGCATCTTAAGAGGTTTGTGCTTCTCCATTAAAAATAGCTAAAGGCTGCAGTCCATTAGCTTGAAAACATTCAGGCCTGGTCTACATTAGTTGGTTATTTTGGAATTAGCCAAGTTAATTAAAAAAAAATGAGTCCGTCCACACCACCAAACCGTTTTTTTCAATTTAAAGGGCTCTTTAATCCGATTTCTATACTCCACCTCGGCAAGTGGAGTAGAGCTTAAATTGAGATCGCAATCCTAAGTTAAAGGTATTGTGGACGCAATTTGACCTCTAGGAGCTATGCTCCCTTGTGACTGCTCTGGACAACACTCTCAACTCCGATGCACTAGCCAGGTGGGCAGGAAAAGCCCTGGGAACTTTTGAATTTCATTTCCTGTTTGGTCACCATCAGCACAGGGGACCATCACAGGCGACCATGCAGAGTCCACCATCACAAGAGATCATGCAGTCCTGGATTTGCAGATGAGCTCCAGCATGGTCCGAACAGGAGGAACTGGATCTCATCGCATGTTGGGGAGACGAATCTGTTATGGCAAAAAGGAAAAAGGAACGCAAATACGTACGCTAAAGTCTCCAGGGCCATGACAGAAAGAGGCTACTCCAGGGGCACAGAGCAGTGTCGTACAAAAATCAAGGAGCTCAGACAAGCGTACCAAAAAGTCAGGGAGGCGAATGGGCGATCTGGGTCACAGCCCCATACATGCCGCTTCTAGAGTGAGCTGCATGCAATTATGGGGGGTGACGCCACCACTACCCCACCACTGCCCGTGAACTCCTGCAAGGAGGGAGTTGCATGGAGCGAGGCTGGTGAGTCATTGGAGGATGAAGAGGAGGAGAAGGAGGAGGAAGACAGTGCACAGGCGGCAAGTGGGGAATCCGTTTCCCCCCCTAGCCAGGAACTATTCTTAACGCTGGAGCCAATAGCCTCCCCCCACTCCCAAGGCAGGCTCCCAGACCATGATCCTGGAGAAGGTACTTCTGGTGAGTGAGAGCCTGATCGGAGCCATGCGGTGGGAGGCTGGGGGGAAACCTAGCCGCGCTGGACTGTTTGCGTTTAGTTTAAAGGGCTCATCCCTGCTCAGAGCCTCATCAGAGCCATGCGGTGTGTGTGGGGTGTGTGTGTTGTGTGAAGCGATCATCCCAGAGAGCCCGCAGGCCCTCCTTTTATATGGCAAACCCACCAGGCATTGCTTGCTATGGGAAAGGGGGCCCAGCAGTTTGAAAGCATTGAAATGAATGCGGAACTAGCAGAACCCCCCGTGCCCCTAGGGCTTACCATGCCTGCAAGCTGAATTCTGTTGCCCGGCCGTGTGTGATGGCTTACTCACACCAAAGTGGCAGGCACTTCAGTACAAGAGGCAAAATGCTAACTCATACAGAAAGAACATGTGCTGTGTACTACGAATTGCCTGTTTCACTGAGAAAGGGTGTCCCCTTTGTTCTCTGAAATGTATCTTTTAAAATATTACCCTCCCTTTTTCTCCTCCCGCAGGTGCAAATGTTTCCATCCCAGAGGCTGGTCCAGATTAGAAGGCGGAAAAAACGAACTTGGAACGACATGTTCGCCAAGCTCATGCAGTCCTCCCGCCCTGATAGGGCCCAGCTGAATGCGTGGAGGCAAACAATTGCGGAGTCCCGTAAAGCATTACAGGAACACGAAGAGAGGAGGGATGCGTGAGATGAGAGCAGGCAGGACGTTATGGTCAAGCTCATGGGGGAGCAAACTGACATGCTGTGCTGTATGGTGGATCTAAGGCGGGAAAGGCAACAAGACCACAAACTGCCGCTGCAGCCCCTGTATAACCACCCTCCTTCCTCCCCAAGTTCCATAGCCTCCTCACCCAGATGCCCAAGAACACGAGGGGAGAGGCTACGGGGACCCACACACTCAACCCCAGAGGATCGCCCAAGCAGCAGAAAGCTGGCATATGCGAACTTTTTATTTGGTTTCTGGATTTGTCCTTCCCTCCTCCTCCACCCCCAACCCAATACCCACCTCCCTCCGGTCTATCTTCTGATTTCTCTCAATGTATTGTACAACAAATAATAAAGAACGGTTTTTAGACAATTTTGACTTTATTTCCTTTCATATATATATATATATATATATGTATATATTTATATATATATATTTATATATATATAGGGAGCGGGTAACTTATATAGGGAGCGGGTAACTTCAAGAGAAACAAACACAACTGTCACACCGTACCCTGGCCAGTCATGAAACTGGCTTTCAAAGCTTCTCTGATGTGCAGTGTGCCCTGCTGCGCTCTTCTAATTGCCCTGTTGTCTGGCTGTGCGAAATTGGCCACCAGGCGAGTTGCCTTAATCTCCCACCCCGCCATAAACGTCTCCCCCTTACTCTCACAGATATTGTGGAGCACACAACAAGCAGCAATTACAATTGGAATACTGGTT
Source organism: Chrysemys picta bellii (assembly GCF_011386835.1). Lineage (NCBI taxonomy): Eukaryota > Metazoa > Chordata > Testudines > Emydidae > Chrysemys > Chrysemys picta. The sequence goes on along the minus strand of NC_088798.1, from coordinate 45,118,771 downwards.
GTGCTGAGCACTTTCAAACATCCAAAAGCACATTCTACCACCATTCTGCACTTGGTCAGCCAATAGTTGAACTGCTCCTTACTACTGTCCAAGGTGCCTGTGTACGGCTTCATGAGCCATGGCATTAAGGGGTAGGCTGGGTCCCCGAGGATAACTATAGGCATTTCAACATCCCCAACAGTAATTTTCTGGTCTGGGAAGTAAGTCCCTTCCTGCAGCTGTTCAAACAGACCAGTGTTCCTGAAGATGTGAGCGTCATGCACCTTTCCCGGCCATCCCATGTTGATGTCGGTGAAACGTCCCTTGTGATCCACCAGTGCTTGCTGCACCATGGAAAAGTACCCCTTGCGGTTTACATACTGGCCGCCCCGGTGTGCCGTGGCCAAGATAGGGATATGCGTTCTGTCTATCGCCCCACCACAGTTAGGGAACCCCAGCACATTAAAGCCATCCACAATGGTCTGCACATTTCCCAAAGTCACTACCCTTGATAGCAGCTGGTCAATGATTGCGTTGGCTACTTGCAGCACAGCAGCCCCCACAGTAGATTTGCCCACTCCAAACTGATTCCCGACTGACCGGTAGCTGTCAGGCGTTGCAAGCTTCCACAGTGCTATGGCCACTATCTTCTCAACTGTGAGGGCTGCTCTCATTCTGGTGTCTTTGCGCTTCAGGGCAGGGGACAGCAAGTCACAAAGTATGACTGTGTAACTTCATTGACGACATAAAATTGGAATAATGCAGGGGTGAAGCAGGCCCTTAGTTTTTAAATTGAATTTACTTTTTGTTAGAGGAAATTTAAGAAGCACCTGTAAAACTCCTATATAAAAGGCTAAATTGTCCTTTATGCAAGTTATTTCTAATCCATCCTCTTTGTACAGTGAGCTTCTTTCTAAAACATTTCCCACCATTGCTAACACCAGTGCAGCTTCACCAATGGCAGTAACAGTGGGTATGCCCAGTGTACTCAAGTGTTGCCCACTGCTGGCATTTTTAACCTCAGTACTCTGTAGATCTGACTTGAGAAGGGTTAGATGAGAAGGTGTTTATAAGACAAGTAGCTGCCTTTAGTCCTGTCTACATTAGCACTCCAGCTATCGCTACCTTTGGTTATAACCATGTATAATTCCCACTGATATTAATGAAAATTTATTTACATCAATGTCAAGGATAGGCTTCAAAGGCCATATTTTCAAAGGAACCTCAACTTGACTGATGTCCGTTCCCAATTTTTATGAACACTCACTTGTGCACACCAGGAATAGAATATGCACCAAATTTTTTTTGCTCAATTTCTTCCCTGTTTATACTAAATTTGGGTACCCAAATTGGTTATGTGCATGTAAATTCAATTATTTTTATGCACAAATAGCACAAAATATATGCATAGACATGACTATATGCACAAAGCTGTGTGCTCACAGTGTCTTTGGATGAAATCCTGGCACCACTGACTTCAGTGAGGCCAGGATTTCACCTTCTATTTCTTTCAAAGTGGGTAAGTAGTCTCCATTCCATTTCCAGAATTTTCTGGATCACCATAGGCATGGTAAATACCTTAGGGTGTTTATTAGTGTTTGCTGAATTGTCTTCTTAATCTGGGGATGACATCTCCTTCCTCTGGGTCATGGACATCTGCTCATCCAGAGTATTATCACCCATTTTCTGATCAACCATACATTAACAGAATTTATCTCCTCATTGGTGGAGATCTCCTCTTTCTCATGTGGAGGATGGCAGGATGAATAGCCAGGACAAGAAGGGAACATCCAGGTCCCAGGTGTCCTTGTTCAAGCTGAAATGTGATCTCTGAAATTAAGAATGAGCAAAGGTAGCCTTCCTTTTTATCTGAGCTATAGGCCATGTAGCAGACAAACATGATGTAAAATGACCAATCCTGGACAGGATAGTAGAAAACTACATGAAACAAGATGAAGGGATATCTCCAGGGTCCCCTGGAATCCTCTTTGCTGAGGCAGGACCTCCTGGTCCTTTGCTGTTCCCCAAATACTCACTAAAGAGGGATTTACGTTCTAAATTATTCTGCCTCCTCTTCAACATAAGAGGGGCAAAAGGACTCCACAACATGCCCTTGGAGTCAGCACCCTCATAGTGACAGCATCTGATATCTCTCATCAGTTTGCTCTGTCATTATGGGGGGGAAAACATCCAGCTCAAGGGATATGTGATGCACTGGGGCCCAAGGTAGTGCTGGCGCCTCACTAGCCTATTTGACAGTGAATGTAGACGAAAAAGAGGCTGCTGCAGAGAAAAGGCCACATAGCTCACCATGGTGGGAGGGAGAGTAGTCCTCATTGGAGCAGGCAATTTGGCGGATTGCGGTTTGTCTGTGGGAGCTTTGTTGAGGAGGCAACATGTATAAGACCAGCGTTGAAAAAATCTCACCCTGCAACTGTTCCATATAATCACATCCATTTTTAAAAAGTTTTAGTTACATTAAATTAAGACTATGTTTTTTCAAGGGTATATACTGGCATGATGGAAGGTGATGAGGTTAACAAGCCCTGACTAGGATGTTATGGTCCTAGAATTAAACAGGTCAAAGTACTGGGCCACTAATAAGCTCTGTATGTGTCCTAATGATGTCTTAATTTTATTTATACATTACTTGTTTTTAAACAATGTTCTGTTTTGCAGTCTGTTTTAGTGCTGCTTTTATGGATAGTTCTAAGAAGGCTCAGTAGGTCTAATCCAAATCAATTGTTCTTCCTGATTTCTTACTATTCTCATTGTCCATAAATTTTTTTAACCATAGATGGAAATATGTTTATCCTGAAATGTTGTTTTCAGTTAGCACCAAATCCTGTCTGTAAGACAACTTCACCTTGAACTGATTTCTCTTTCACATTTCTCTTTCACATTTTAACATTTCACATTTCTCTTTCACATTTTGTAAACAGATTGGTTCACAATAAAAAATGAGTAAACCTGTGTCCCAGAGTTCAGATTCAGATATAAATTGTCCCAAAGTTCTAAGTGGTAATATTCGAGTTTGTGGTTGTAATATTATTAAATATTACGTCATGTTTCAATAATGTACACAACATAGGATTTGCTATATCCAATCAGACCAATGGCCAATGAAGTTCAGTATCTTGGTCAATACTTAATACTTCCCACCCCTTCTCATGTACACCTAGCTAATTGTGCAATGTTCAACAGCTAAGAAAATCCTTGACACTGCAGTGGATTATGTTATGCCCTCAAACATTCAGAAAAGACTTTGAAATATTTCATGTTTACCATGGTTTTTTTTACTTGTTTATCACTTTCATCTCATTTTTATGCATCAGATTATGAATAAAAAATTGACATTAGTCTGATTATATGCACAAAAATGACTAAAAATCTTTGACCAAAAAATTGAATTGAAGGATTTTAGCTGTTAACACTAAAATTTACTTGCATGCCAAATATTTTCCACCAAAATGTGAGAATAATAAGATTTTTGCTATCTTTAAGCTATACATTTCTTAATAAACAATACACTTATTAAAATAAGAGGTATTGTGTTCAGTGATGAGTTTTGTTTTAAAAAACAAAATAGAAAACTCTCCATAACAATATTCTTATTGTTATCTGGGCACATTCCCATACTTCCAATCAAGTTTGGCCATTTATAAATGGTAATGGTGGTATTCTTGTTTTCATGCTAACTTGGCTATGAGTCACAAATGTGACTCTTGGTTTCAAGATTAATGAAAGTTTATAGCAATTAGTAGGATTAAGCTAAGTGCCATAAACTAAGTGCCTTCAGCTCCTGAAGATGAGCTCTGTGAAAATTAGAAAGCTTGTCTCTCTCTCTCTCACCAACAAAAGTTGGTTAATAAGACATATTATCTCACCCACCTCGTCTCTATACTAGAGAATAACCCTGCATCATTAAAATCAATGGCAGTTTTTCCTTTGCCTTGAATGGATCAAGGATTAAGCCCATGGTGCACAAGTCCTCCTGCATGTCCTCTGCAGTGGAGCGAAATTCACTCCAAGTAAACAAAGTGGATGCAAAGTATTCTGGATCAGAGAGTGCAACTTCTAAATCCATAATACTCCATTTTACCTTCATGAACAATAATTCAACCAGACAATCTTCCAGTATTTAGTTTGGTACAAACTGTGACATATGAAAAATGCATCAGTGTTAAGAGAATTCTGTCTTAACCAATATTTAACAGAGACTTGATATCCCTCAGAGGGCTCCAATTATTATGTACTGCTCTTGATCCAAAACATTATCTAATATTTTAACATTAAGGCCAAGATTTTTAAGAGGAATAAGTGGTTTTGGGTGCAAACCTAAGACACTTCAAAGGAGTCTGATTTTTAGAGGGTGAATGCTCTGCAATTCCTGAATGTCAGGCCCCTAAAATGAAGCTTCACAACACCTCTGTGAGAAAAAACAATGCACAGAGAGGTTAAGTGACTTGCTCAGGGTGATACTGAGTCAGTGGCAGAACCAGGAAAAGAATCTTGGCATCTTCACTTCTAGTCCTGTGCCAATGAAACCAAGAGTTCTCCAGAATTTTCAGTGTGGGCCAATTCTTAAGAGAACAGATCAACAGCATTAGAACCATCTCTCTTCCAAGAGCTCGTCAACATGGGGAAATTAGTATGGAGCAAGCTAGAGTGTGAATTTTTTCCACTAACTTACCCATGTAGATAAGCCCCCAGGTCCCCTTCAGAGTCCTATTTACCATATCATGCCTTACCTGCATTGAGCACAGTATTACATGAAATTATATATGTACAGTTAACATTTAAAATCAAAATGATCTTTGTAACCAAAGAAGCTCCTGGCTTCTTGGCTCTGACTGCTCCTCCCCCTCCTTTTATGGTTGTACTACCCTCTAATAGAGTCTGTTAGGTTTTCTCCTCCATCTGAAACGATTTACCATTGTTTAGTCCATGCTGCACATGTAATTAACTCAAATCTCTTTCAAATGCCCTTGGAAATTTTGCTTAGATGACAGAAAAGATCCTTTAAATCTGACAAGTTTCCTAATTCACTTCCTATTATTAATATACTAGTTTTCAGATCTCCTGTGGCTTTTGGTTTCAGTGGGTGAAATATCTAACCCTGAAAACAAATTATAGGGGAATAGCTCACAGACTTTTATTTACAGTGGTTTAAATAGAACCTCCAACTCTGCAGTTAAAAGGCACAGCGATAAAAGTAAAATTTGCAATACATTTAACAGAGTATGTTAAAGTTTTGAAAAATATCACTTCTCTCTTTGTCAAACCTTTCTGTAACCTTGACAATCACTGGAAGATTATCAGGACGCACAAAAACGTCATGATTAGACAGTTCATTAGCAGGAAGGTACAGAATACTAATCACGAGATTTTCATCTGCAGTGACAAGGGCTGACCTAGCATTCATCTCTTACAGTGGAATCGCTTCCCTGGTGGTATCAACCACACACTATGCAGTAAAAACATGTTCTTTGTGCAAGTATTCATCAAAGGTAAGGATAAGTGAATCATACGCTACTGAGTTCTGCAGCTCCCAGGGGAGTCCTGCAGTACCTTAGTAGAGTCAGTTTGTTTTGTCTGTAAAGTGTAAAATACCCAGGGGGCACTTTACATGTTAAAAGAAAAACAGCCTAAACTCCTGTCTGAAACTGCAATGATCTGAACAGCCTGTTCTTTAACTGGTTTAAACTGACCATGAGCAAGTACTTGGATCAATAATGCTGTTATAAGTACATACAGTTGAAATATCTAGGGGACAGATTCTGATCCATTACTTCAGATTTACACTGGTGTAACTCTCTCCACTACCCTAGGGTATCTCCACTATCCTAGTGTAACTGAGATCAGAATCTGGTACCTACCAGCCTATAGTAGTAATTTAGCAATTTATTTTAAAAATATTGATAGCAAGTATGCACTGCCTTAGATGGCTATCCCTTCAGGCATCACAACAATTGAACACTTCATTATCAGCCATGGAAAACATCTTTCTTTATATAAAAATAATAGCAAATACCATATAATCTTGAGGACACAGGCCCATATTGTTTATAAATTTACCAGCAATTTAGTATGCCTTCCAAATTTTGTGTATTAAACACTTGATAAAAATAATATGATTTCTACTGTCATACTAGAACACAATAGGGTTTATGCTACACATATAATATGATTGGTTGAAGGAAGGATATGCAAATTGTGGGAATTTGCAGTGTGCAGTCTGCAAGGACCCTATACAATCCTGATTTGAAAATACTTCCATGAAACTCTATCAAAGTTCTTTAAGACCTCACAGGATACTATGATGCTAACAGACCAGGTGCCAGTTCATGCCAACGGCCATAGGCCTCACTGAATACACAGTTGGAAAGCAGTGCTCTCTCACCTGTGTGTTAGTATTGTTAAAATAGATGTTAGAGTTATAAGAGTTTGTTTAGTGTTTAGATTTTATGAAATGCTTGTAGGACGCTTCATGCATTCATCTTACTTATAATATCTGTATCCCATGTTATAAGGTGATAGTTAATGTTTGTTCTTTAACTATAAAAATGTTTGTTAAAACTGTAAACCTCCACAGTTAGGGGAGAAGCATTACCAAGTGTGAAATACTAGTTTAGTACAAGAGGTGTCATCTCCTCCAATAAATGAAGGCCTACAGACACCTGACAAACCATTATGGCACATCAGTAGACAAGACACATTTGATTGCTTCCCCCACACCCATGAAGAGGGTAAGAGCACAAGCCCTCATCCCATCATGGCTTGAATGATGGGGAAAGGGAATAAAAATTCCCGTCAAGGAGGAATTGTTATGCTACTTGGAATTTGGAGAGGACAATATTTCTAAGCATCAGCAAGGGATCCCAAGTTGCTTAGGTTGGGTTAGCCCTAAAGGATACTGAGCTTGCATATTACAGCAGCTACTATTACTAGTGGAACCCAAGACTAACTCATTTGAGTGTGTATGTTTACCTGCTTTAATCTTGTAACTAACTCTTACTGCTTTTTCCTAGTTAATATGTCTTTAGTTAGTTGATTACAGGATTGGCTACAAGTGTTGTCTTTGGTAAGAGATAATGCACAATTGATCTGGCATAAGTGACTGGTCCTTTGGGACTGGGAGTAACCAGCATATTGTGATTTTTGGTGTAAGAAACCATCTATCACAAAGACAGGCATGCCTGTGTGCCAAGGTAGACTGGAGTGCTTAAGGAAACTGTCATAAACAGATAGTTAAGGGTTAATGCCTCTTTTACCTGTAAAGGGTTAAGAAGTTCACCTAGCCTAGCTGACACCTGACCAGAGGAACCAATGGGAGGACAAGATGGTTCAAAGGGAAGGAGGGAAGTTCCCTTTGTCTATTGAGTTTCACTTTGGACCAGAGTGGGAAAGCTCCAGAATTCAGCCTCTTATTAAGTAGTGAGTATTAGTGAAGGAAATAAATAGGTTTATGTTTATTTCTTTGTAACTTGTCTTGTGCAATTAGAGGAATAGTCAAATTGGGTATTTGGGTATTTTTTGTGTAAGTTTTTGCCCAGGGGAACGTCCTCTGTGTTTGGAATCTGTTGTCTGTGAGAGTAGCTGGTATGCTAATCTCTCCCAGAGGGTTTTCTTTTCTTTTCTTTAATTAAAAGCCTTTTTCTTAATACCTGATTGAGTTTTTCTTGTTTTAAGATCCAAGAGGGTTGGATCTGGATCCACCAGGAGTTGGTGGGAGAAAGGGGGGATGGTTAATTTCTCCTTGTTTTAAGATCCAAGGGGTTTGGATCGGTGTTCACCACGGAATTGATGAAGAGTCTCTCAGGGCTACCCAGGGAAGGGAGTTAGCACTTGGGAGTGGTGGCAGCAAAACCAAATCTAAGCTGATAGTTAAGCTTAGAGCATTTCATGCAGGTCCCCACCTCTATACCCTAAAGTTCAGAGTGGGGAAGGAATCTTGACAGGAACTGTCTGGGACTCCATGTTAAGGCTGCCATAATGCTGCAGGAGTTCACACATGATACTTGGTTGGTGAAATCTAATGATAGAACTCACCACCAATTCAGGGTTTGTGCTATTCTTTTGTACTCCTCTTTAGCAATGTATCCATGTTTCTACTTTCTGTATGGCTGTCATGCACAAGGAGACCCATCTCCCTCTCGTACACCTACTAGAGGCAGCTATAATTTATCTGTTTACACTCCTGGAATGCAAGAAGAGGCCAGCCAGCACTCCCACCACTTCTGAACACTGCAAAGGAGGTATGTCTGAGTGGGGTGGGGCCTTTGTCCTACCATCTGTCCAGCACAGTTCAGCAATCTGTAGTTAACCTGACATTTTAGGCTAGCAGTTCAGAAATCCCTCCTTTCCTGATGGGAATAGCAGTTACATGGGGAAACAGTTCTGTGCCCAGAATCTCAGAAACATTTTTTTAGTGCACTAGTAGGCTTGGCAGATTTTGCAAAATGACTGTGAATTTTCAAATCTAACCCTTTCACTTCATAGTCCATTGATCAGCTGCAAATTGGCATAGTTGTGAAGCTTGTGTTCTGTCCTTTCTACAGGAACAGGGTGTTCTGCTTCACTTCTCAGTCCTGTTCTGGCTAAAGAAAAAGGAGCTCAACACAAGAGCAAAATCAAGAGCTCGAGAGAAAAAAAAATAGTATAGTAAGAAAAATGATTTTAAACTGCTAAAAGAAAATGGACTCTCAAAAGAAAAACATATTTTTACTAAACAATATGCAAAATAAAACTTAATTACAAGATATTTCTGCACAAAAATGACAGGGTAAAAGTAATGTCAGACTGTTGTCTTATTGACACCTGCTTTTGTCAGTATTGTGTGGAATAGATGCACATGTAATTGTTCCTATTACTAGGTTCCTGGCTAAATGTATGAACAGACCTTTGAAAAATTTGTGACAGAGTCAAATAGCTTTCTATTGCCTCAGTGGAGACTGCTCACTATCCAGAGGACTGCCAAGACTTATTCAAACCGGTTTATGTATTCCGACCAATTACCCAAATAGCGACATCAGTCCGAGATCATTCTGGATCTGAGCTACTTCCCAAGTATATTAGCCCTGGGGCTGGCAGAGAGTGTGATTCTGGTGGGATCCATGGTTCTGTCAGGAATCCAACTACCGGAGCCAAGCTCAAGGCTGGGATTGGAGGGGACTAGAGAATGTGGTCTGAGTTCAGTCAAGAGGGTGAAGGCCAGAAGCATCAATCCATACCAGTGTCACACTGTAGGATGAGCTCAGGGTTGAGGTCAATGAGCTATACCAGGTCCGAGCCAAGTGAGTCAATCAAAGTAGGGTTAGAGGAACAGAGATAGAGGAAGGTGTCAGGAGCAGATGCCAGGACCAGCAGCAGGAGCAAGTCATCCTGAGTATACAGCAGGGTCTGTTTGCAGCAGCAAGCCAGGCATCCATTTAGAGTAGCACAGACAGCCCACGTGTGCTTTTCTAAGGTCCTAAATAGCGTGGCTTGGCCAATCAGGAAATGCTGTCGGCTCTGCAGTGTAGACATCCAGTGATACTTGAAGCTGTAGGGGTCATAGGCTGCTGTTTCCCACTTTGCCAGAGCTGCTGGGTGGTTGCCATGTCTACGCCACCACCCAGGAGCCAGCAGATGTGTGTTTCAGACCCACAGATCCTCACAGGTTCTGGCAGACTCCATGAATCTAAAGGTTCCAGGTAGGTGTATATTTCAGTGCCCAAAAATGTGCTCATCTGTGGCACAGATATCCTAAGTCATCCAGATAGAATATAATAAAGTATTAGTTAGCTTTCTATAATGCTTTTCATAGTCGAAGCATCATGGAATACTTTACAGTCAGCACACATCTTCAAACTGCTACCAGAAGAAAAGAAAATGCAGAGTATACAGGGAGGTCTTTTAATCCCTGCAAAATAAATAGATTTTAGGAAAACTTAAAAAAGTTTTTTTAACTTTAACTTAGAAAAAAAAAAGACAATGTCTACCTTATTTTCTAAGTTAATGGAAAGGACATTCACACTGGTGGTGGAACTAAATAAAGTATCAGATTACAGCTGTTCTCTGAGTTGGTCACGTAATTTAAAGTCAGCTGCCATGATACAGCCCAGCCATGGCTACAATACTAGGGTCAAATCCTGCTTGCATTACTCACATGAGCTTTAGTCCAGCTTGCTTGGTTTATTTTCTTGAGGCTAGTTGGACAACTTGCATGAGTAAAGCAAGCAGCATTTGACTCCCTAGTCAAGGCCTTCAGTGACTCCGTACTTTAAAGTTAAAGGAAAAAATGTTGTCCATTGGTTAGATGACCTAACTGGGAGTCTGAACTGCACAGCTCCAGGCAAGTTAGTTACACCCTAAATTGACTTCCACCCTGTGTAACTCCGTTGACTTCAGTAGGGTAGTGTGGGATACAGAATGTGACTGCTTACCTCTAATGGGCTCAGTTTACCCATCTGCAAAATGGATATCGTAATAATTACTTGCCTCAACTGTATTAAGAGACCAAATTAGTTGCTTGTAAAGGAGTTGGATGCGCTTGATAAAAGATGCTATATTGATAGTATTACAGAAATTAAAATGTTGTATATTTTATATGGGTTTCAAATGTATTTTTACAATCCACCTGTTTTAAATTGTCTCTATTTACCATTCTCTTGATGAAAGTTTTCCTAAAATCTATTTATTTTGCAGGGATTAAAAGACCTCCCTGTATACTCTGCATTTTCTTTTCTTCTGGTAGCAGTTTGAAGATGTGTGCTGACTGTAAAGTATTCCATGATGCTTCGACTATGAAAAGCATTATAGAAAGCTAACTAATACTTTATTATATTCAATCTGGATGATTTAGGATATCTGTGCCACAGATGAGGAACACGTGTTACTTTTATTACAGAGCTTGCAGTACTGATCTCATTACATTATCTTTTTATTTAAGTTAGCACCTGAATAACTTGAGGTCATTTTGTTTCCCTACCAAGACAATTATTTAGGACATTTCTCTTTGAAGAGAAAAATATAGTATTACTGTGACTTCCACAGCCAAACTAGTAATTTAAAGGCATTGGTGCACAGCAAAACATTTATTTCAGAAATTATATTTATGTGGGGCCAAAGCCTGGGGTCTTTACTCAGACAAAACTTTGATTGGCCCAAACCCTGACCTGGTTGCTCCATTGGTCCCTATTGCAAGATGCATCCTTGCTGGTGATACACATCTGTGCCAAAATTTAGCTATCATCTAACACAAGGCTGACAATAAGTACTGCAAGGCAAGGAATAGCTAAAGCCCCGAGGAAAGGCAACACATTACAACATAAACAAGAGTGCATGCATCAGGTATGGAAAATCTGGAACTGAACAGAAATAGTACTGAGTTTGTGCAGGAGGCCTAATGTTCTATTATCTTGCTCTCTGCCTCTGTGAAGCATTCATGAGAAAGCAGCCACCTAAAAAAAAAAAATCTGCCTGCTGCTAGCTAATAATAAATGCCAGTTACTAGGTGTTTTAATTGCCAATGGGCAGGAGGGAACCATTTAAAAAAAGCAATTCTCTTTATCATCATTATTCAACAACAACAGCTTTGTAACATCATGTCTTAAATTTTCAAACTGTAACCTGTACATAGATTATTCAACTACTTTTATTTCTGTTCATGTAATACTCAGTTTACACGAAAAAACAAACAAATGTTGCACAGATTCTAAAGGAAATACTGATCAGCCAGGAAAATTATCCTCTAGTGGTATCAGAACTAAAAGAAAGAGGAATAGAAAATGATCAATCTTAATAGGAATAGTATCACACAATCAAGAAAGAATATGCTCTATGGCGGAGGGGCAGATGTGGGGATAATCAGTGTTAAAGACATGTCAAAGTTGAAAAATATCACTTATATCAGAGAAAAAAAAGATGTAGGTATTGAAGTTTGTTGGCCAGAGGTGAAAAGAGATATTCTAGAAGAAATCATATTGATTGGTAGAGTGTGAAACACATACTGTATTGTAATCACCACAAGTGGAGCAATCAGAACTACAGAGACAGCACTTAGGTGAAAGACAGTTGATTGCAATGTGAAGACATGAGATTGTGAGAGTCAAATGCAGGGGAAATGGTTTAATGACGGAATTAAGTGACTGCAAAAATGTCATCAAGGCTAAATTGTACTTATATGCAAATTGAATTTATATCTCATGTTTGCTGCATGCAAAATAGTATTAATAATGGGGTTCCTTCCTATCTATTCCTTCAACTTCTTCTGTCAATCAGGAGCACCGTGATCTGAAATTAATATGGTGAGAAGCACATTTAAATTCCAGGACACCAATGGCTAGCAAAGAGGAAGAAACATTTTATATAGACCTTTTAAAAATGTCGAGGGGAATTTCAAGAATGGAGAGATGATATGCTGAAGAAGAGTAGTCTCTTTTGGCTGCCGTGAAGATGATACACATTTTATGAACTAGCATAAGGATTAGGATTTGTCCATACACTAGCTTTGTATCTTGTAATAATGGTCTAGTTAGGAGAGCATGTAATTGTTTTGATCAATGAGAAAACATGGATGTTTATAGGGTAGTGGTTCCCAAACTTGTTCCGCCACTTGTGCATGGAAAGCCCCTGGCGGGCCGAGCCCATTTGTTTACCTGCCATGTCCGCAGGTTCAGCCAATCGCAGCTCCCACTTGCCGCGGTTCGCTGCTCCAGGCCAATGGGAGCTGCTGGAAGCGGCAGCAAGTACGTCCCTCGGCCCGCGCTGCTTCCAGCTGCTCCCATTGGTCTGGAGCAGCGAACCGCAGCCACTGGGAGCCGCAATTGGCCGAACCTGCGGACGTGGCAGGTAAACAAACCGGCCCAGCCCGCCAGGGGCTTTCCCTGCACAAACAGCGGAACAAGTTTGGGAACCACTGTGTAGTAGGTCCTAGCCGGGGCTCGACCCTTCCGGGCAGGAGGGGAGCCACACCGACTCACTACAGTGGGAACAAGCAGTTAGTTAGTCCTGAAACTCCGGCTCTTTGGTGCAGAGTCGGAGCAACCACAGTTAAAGCTCAGGCCCTTGACTGCAGGGGGCTGAGCGAGCAAGCAGTTCAGGAGCCCAGGCCCTGGATCAGGGCAGGGCAAACACAGTTAGCTCAGACCCTTGTGTGCAGGGGCTGAGCGGGCAAATAGTTCAAAGCCCAGGCCCTGGATCAGGGCGGGGCAAACACAGTTAGCTCAGGCCCTTGTTGCGGGGGCTGAGCGAGCAGACAGTTCAGAGCCCGGGCCCTGGATCAGGGCGGGGCAAACACAGTTAGCTCAGACCCTTGTTGCAGGGGCTGAGCGGGCAAATAGTTCAGAGCCCGGGCCCTGGATCAGGGCGGGGCAAACACAGTTAGCTCAGGCCCTTGTTGCAGGGGCTGAGCGAGCAGACAGTTCAGAGCCCGGGCCCTGGATCAGGGCGGGGCAAACACAGTTAGGCGCAGGCCCTTGTTGCAGGGGCTGAGCGGGCAGATAGTTCAAAGCCCAGGCCCTGGATCAGGGCGGGGCAAGCACAGTTAGGCTCAGGCCCTTGTTTGCAGGGGCTGAGCGGATAAACAGTTCAGGCAAGGCACGCCTAGGCTTTCTGTAGCCGAGCGTTGGGTGAGGGGGAAGCCTGCCACCCGTGCGGAGGGTGGCAGGGGGGAACGCAGGCCCACCCACTCCACTGCGTTCCAGCCCGGGGCCCTAACAGCGGTTGCTGCCGCTGCTGGTCAGTGGGGTATCCAGACCGCAACACACTGACATAGGCTCACACTCGGTTACAGCCGGACCGGGGTCGGCTACCCCCGGGCTGCTTCCATGATCCCCCTCAAAGCCTACCTCGTTCGTTGCGCCAGGATCGGGCCAGTCCATCTGCATGGGCTCCTCTCTGCCCGGGCTCGGCGGCAGGTCCGGTAGCTCTGCCGGGAAGTCCGGCCAATGGTCCTCAGGCGGCTCCTCTGGATAGCAGCAGGGGCGACGGGGTTCGGGTCCAGTCTCACCCTCAGGGTTAGTGGGGTGCGGTTCCCAGGGATTCTCCCAGTGGCGGGCGTGAACGGGCTCCGGCGGCTCCTCCTCGTAGCGGGCCCGGGGTAGCTCAGGCCAGCTAGGGTCCAGGCCTTGGTCTTCGACGGTCTCCTGGCCGGGAGCTCCCGGCCGCACGTCTGCTCCCTGTGGTGGCTGGCCGCAGACTGAGCTCTGGCGGCCGGCCTTTATACTTCCTGTCCCGCCCCTTGACTTCCGGGGGGCGGGGACAGGCGGTGGTGGTCCCACCCACTCTGGTGCCTGCACGTGGGCTCCCTCTTCTGGGCAGGAGGGGAGCCACACCGACTCACTACACACTGTTATAGGGTATTCTTATAATCTAAAATAGGTGGCATGTCTTTGTTCCTGTGGATTTGTATAGAAGCACAGACTTTATATAATTTTTGCATGAATAAGAGTAACGTATTTTTTATTCACAGTTATAAGAGACATTTATTTGAAGGATGGATAATGTTGGTTTAGATTTAATAGTTATTGTGACTGTTTTGCTCCAAGGCAGAGCTAAGGACTTTTTAATCATTGTGATAACTATAGATTTTTTTGAGTCCTTGCCATATAAACAATTCTGATCATACACTTTCGAAAATCATGAAGAAAAAAGTTTACTCCACTGTTACAGTGAATACACGAATTTCAGACCAATAGTTCTTCCACATACAAATTTGGAGGGGTGGCGGGGGCAGGTCTGTCTGATTAAAATAAGCATTATATTTGAGATTGCAACCTTAACTATGGAGTTGCACCAGTGTCTTTTTAATCTAAGTAAGATTAATTTAATGATTCATCATAACTCCAGCACAATAATATTTATCAAATTCTTATTTGCAGTGACGACAGCCATAAAAACATTGAGGGATTAATGAAAATTGCAATGGGAAAAGTCAAGCTTCCAAATAAAATAAATAATAATTAACAATTTAAACCTAAATTCTATTAGGTACTCAGCATTGAATTCAATGGCATAATTTAATCTAACAGAAGAAATTCCCAAAAGGCAGAACACTATTTTCATGTTCATATACTTATGCCCATGTATTTCACAGAGTAATTTTAGAAATAAACTAAATAGCTGGCAATGAGACAAAGCAGTGAAGCAAAATATAAATCAAAGGAAAGATTTAAAGACAGAGAAAGCTGATTGACCATTAAAGTGGACTTTAATATGGAATTATGGTTGTCTGCAAAATGTTACTGTTTCTCACTAGGAATACAGTTCACTGTAAGGTTTGCATCTGATTAGATTTGGCTAGAAGAGTCAATCTGGAACCCCATCAGAGAGATTGGAGGTCTTTTTCAGAATCAACTGGTGGTGGGAGGGCACAGATGAAGATATAGGCCTGAAAGAAGGGGGTGGCTGGATTTTCAATTCAGATACTGAACAAGCAGAAGGGAGGAAAGGGTCGCAGCCCTGTTTAGAAGTGGACTATCGAAGCCCCACTGATAGGAGGATGAGGGATAGGGGGAGGGCTCAAGTGGCACCTGAGCCTGATTGAGGTGGAAGTGAAGAAAAGGCTAGAAAGCTGGGGAAAGGTGCTTTAAATGGGTTGGTTTCAGTGTGTAGAAAAGGTTGATGTTCCTGTCAGTGGACACAGAGTATTTTACCCACCATCAATTACTGAGAAATAACAACTCCCTCAAACTAAGGTCCTGATTCAGCAAAGTACTTAAGCACATGAACAATCCCATCCCCATTCAGCAAACTGTTTAAGCTTGTGCTTAACTTTAAACATGTAAGTTCCATTGAATTAATGCTTAAAGTTAAGCATGTACTTTAGTGCTTTGCTGAATAAAGATTAAACTTCCTTTGAGTCAAAGGAAAATACTAGGAAAACCGAAATTAGTAAGCATTATTTTTTTAACATAGCAACAGCCAAACAGATGTTTAAGGGTACACAATCATTTTTTTCCTGGACCTAGGGACATGCAGTCTATGTAGTGAGATTTATCCCAGAGCAAACTTTTATGTCTGAGTTTACAAACTCCCAGAAACCAGGATTTGTAATGGAAATGATAGTAGATTCTTACCTAGAGCTTGGAACTATAAATATGATCTAATGAAGACAAGAGCACGTGGGCAAAATCCCCTTTTAATGCACCTGCATTGCTGTACATAGACTAGAAAAGACACTATGAATAACTAACCAAAGACGAAGGGAATAGCTCTGGCTTTTGCAACTAAAATGAAATTGCTCTATGTTTCTAATCCATTCTGTAAGGGTGGGGTTAATACAGTAGGAATGCAAAATGTATAAAGTATTATTATTAGCAATGGTTCTTTAATGTTATATCAGAGAGCGTGTGATATAATGGAGCCTTCAATAAAGAATAAAATGTGTTGTTTTCTGAAAGCCTGAAAGATTACCCTGGAATTGTGTGTGAAATATCAGCTAGGCATTTAGTGGCACAGTTCTATAATAGAAAGCCAAGGGGAAAGACTCCAATCCAGCCAGCAGAGAAATCTGCACCAGGTTTGAAAAATCACCCAAACATGCTCAACTAAAATCTTAACAAGCACAACTGCCTTTTGAATCAAAGTCTGTAGGTTTGCAGTGAACATGCTGAGAAGAGTCACGGGCAGAGATGGCATGTAGTGGACTCTGTGCCTTGGCTATCATCCTGGCTTAGAGGTAAAGAGAAAGCAGTAAAGATCAGCACCAGCCCCTTGGCAACTAGGCAACTTAGAGGAGGATGTCCTATCAAGATGAATATGGCTCATTCAAGAATTAACTCTCTACTTATCTTCTACCTCAGTTTTTTGCTGCTCATCCATTTAAAAAGTAAGTGTTGCTCTTTTTCTTATCATTCTGATATGTCCTAGGGCTAGGTGGCTAGATAAACACCTCTGGCAGAAAGCTCATTTTGTCAGGAAGCCTCTAAGCTATTGGTTACAGATGCCAAAATGAGTCGGTCCAGGGAACTATAAGTTTTATAAATAAGATCTGAGTATTCACACTGTTTGATGTTAGTAGAGAATGAAAGCATTTACATTTTTTTTGTGTCTGAATATTCAAAGTTTGGTGCTAGGAAACCCATAAGAAATATTCACATAAAAATACACATCCATTTTAAACTTTGCACTTTTGGAACCTTACAAACAGTCCATTTAAACCTGGGATGTTTAAAATGATGTGTTAATATGGAGATTGATCTTTTGTTTCCTAATCCAACATATTACTTTTTATACTAACTGCTCATCTAAATTATGTATTGTTATTGTGTCCATCACAGTACTGTCTAAGCACTACTGTGCAATCATTTTTTAAAAAAACTGTAAGAAAATTAATTAAACAAATATGATTTGTTTTGTGGTTTAAATGCCTTGAGTTTAACCTTTGTAAATATCAACATTAGTTGACATTTAGTCTGATCATTTTTATTAAAGAAATCTCTTCAGCAGACTTCCACATAAGCAGAAGTATGCACAATGGGTTTCCTTGATAATTTTGTCAGCTGGATGACAGTAAATAGAATCCAAGGAGACTAAATGGCCTCAGCTGGTAAGCTGATGTATGTTTATGAAAGGCAGTAGCTACTGAACATGTTTAAAATGAAGACAGCGAGAGTGTGTGTCTGTGTGAAGAGGCTGTGTGATTTGTGACTGTTGAGTCTGAATTGCAATAAGACAAAGCTTTGAGCAGCTGCCATAAAAGAAGACTTGGCATTAGCGTACAGTGTTTTGTAATCTGGGTCACCTTCTGTTACTGCATCAGTCAGATTGTTACTTGTACAGTTTACAGCTCAACGTAAATCAGACCCTGAAAACCCAGCAGAAACATTTACATGAATTAGCACTGTTAAAAAAACAACAACAAAACTTTAGAGCCAGGAAGATTAATGTGACATATATTATACATTCAAGTATAGTTTCTGATTAGTTTTCTTACTGGAAGATGTATTGCGTTATGTAGTCATTGCTTGCACCAATGTTCTTTTCCAAACATCTCACAACAGGACAACTATTGGAAAAAAACTATTGGAACTTTTATTTTCAAGATGCAGTTTTTGTAGTCACTGTACTATTTCATAAACAAACAGCCTTTAAATCTCTATGTAAATGTCTCTTGGAGAGAATCCTCTATCGTAATTAAAGGAACTGAAATGATGATAATGAAGAAATTTCATTTATACACAGTGCAGGCAAATTACAGTATAACTGATACTGTGTTAAAGGGGAAAACATAGAATGCTTATAAAATTAAGAATGTTATAGTAAAAGTATCACACACACAAGGCACTGATAGATGCTTAGGCCCTTGAATGTAAGCCACAAACAGTAACCCAGAGGCAGTACAGAAGCAACAAAAATAAAATAAATGTGCAGGGCTCAGTCCTGGGTTTGGCTGAGACTGGCTTGATGTACGACCCCAGGGGTGGCAAAAGTTGTTTGTCACCGTTAAACTCCCTTCCCCAGTATTGGGGCCCAAATCAGCCCTGGCACAAATTAAAGCAGACTCTTGACCTTCTTCCTTTCTCTAGATATGTCCATATGTGATGAGGGCTAGCAAGGGGTTGCCTTATATCACCTGAGGATTCCCTGTAGTGATTGAATCCTTAGACTGCTAAGTCTGGTTTGTGACTGCTTTGCACTGGCGCGGAACAACCACAGCAAGGATTGGACCAACATAGATTTTTAAGTACTGCACTTTCTGCCATCTCGACAGGGTACTTTATTGCATAAAACTTTTTCTAAGAACTTTTTAGCTTCTGATTTTTTTTTTAGTGGTAAACAAAATAGTTGATTACAACTATTTTCTAAGATAAGTATAAAAGGAGACCATGACATAGGTATAACAGATAGGGGTGTGCAGCAGAACTGAGGCAGTATAAAATATGAGCTACAATATGTATACATGGTTATAAAAGTTGATTTTTTTTCAAGTAATTTTATCCCATTGGACACATCTTTCACCAAATGGTTCATCTGTTAATCTAACACAGGCATTAGGGCCCAGATCCACAAAAGTATTTAGGTGCCTAAGTCCACCATTAAGATTCCACTAACATTCTCAAAAATGCTGCTTAGTAGTTGCCTAACCCCACAGATCCATAACTCCCGCAGGCACCTAAGTTTCCACCAATCGGCATTCGCAAAAGCACCTAAGTATCAACACCATCACACAGCTAATGAGCTGTTCAGAGCCCTAGCTTAAGCCGAAGCCCCCAAGCAGGGTTCTCAAACCTAGGCAGGAGAATGTTTATCTCGTCAGTGGAGTCTGATCCTGTAGGCATGCTCAGAGCACTCATAAAATCTGATACCTGACACAAAAGACAGCTGGGGTGAGCAGGTCAGGATTTTTTTGAGGAAGAGGTTGGGTGTGTTTTGCAGGAACGTCGCAATTTTTGTCAATTTTGGAAATGTTTTGTTTCACCTTTTATATTTTATTATTATAATTTATATTATATAAAAATTTAAATGTTTCCACTTTTACATATAATATTATTATAAATTATAATGTAAAAGTCAAAACGATAGTCAGCTGAAATGTTCCGACCTTATTGAAATGAAACATTTTAGTAAGATCTAAATGAAAATTTTCAGAATATTTCCTTTGTGAATTTTTTTTTTTTTTTTTTTACTTTTTGTTCTGATTTGGGATGAGATGAAATTTCAAAATCTCAGAATATCTGTGGGAGAGCAATTCCATTTTTCTACCAGCTTTACTTAGCGCCTGGGAGTGGGTTCAGCATTATGATGGCCCTGGGCTGGATTCACCCCTGCCTTGCATCTTGTACAATCAATTACACCTGTGCAGAGCAAGTGCCAACTGAATGCACAGTGGTACCAAATCAGAATAATAGTATTTACCACACACTTTGCACAAGTGTAAATGTCTGCATAAGGTCAAGGCAGTGGAGAATCAGACACCATGTCTCTAAGCGGGGTTATCTGCTGAGTAGGATGTGTCCAGCCTCACCAGTTGGCAAGTGCATATATTTCTGTCACCAATGAGTACTAGCTGGCAGATGGTGGACACTCCTACATAGAAGAACAGCAGAGTACAGTGCTATGGCACAGTGCCCTGGCCAGCAGGATGCCGCCTTGCTTCTCATTCTTCCATTGGGCAAGGTGGGATTTGACTCTGACTTGGGTGAGGGTCTATAATAGATTTAAGAACTGACTCTACAAGGTGTTGAGTGCCCTTATATCTCATTGAAGATCCCAGGAATCTGCCAGTAGGGCTTCTTTTTAACCATGTTTTAATTTTACATTCACATAGAAATATCTAAAACAGAAACAATATTACTTAGCACGGATTTCAGATTAATTAGCATTTTCAAATTATTGTGAATTTGCTATAAAAAGATTTTTCCACACAAATCCAGAACACAAGATAATTTAAAAGGACAACTCAAGGTGCTTTATTATCAAGTGTCAGTCTCCACCTATGTGACACGGAGATAATATTTACCTCAAACAGTGTTAAGAGGATTAGTTATTTAATTCTTGTATAACATGATGCAAGTGTTGAGTACATGGAAAACCTTCATTTTATTAAAGTCTTGGGGGATATCCAAAACTTTCATAATACTGGGAATTTGTATAATTGGGGAACATATAATAGCCTTATGTAAAGTTGGGGGACAACAGCTTTTTTAATTAAACAGAGTTTCGTAAAATTGTAGTTAATAAATTTGTGTTTTACTTGTTATTAGATGTACTCACGTCACTTAACATCAAACTGTACAGCAAGAGGGATTTCAGTCAGCAAACCACCGCCCAGAAAATAAAATATTATCCTCTCTCAAACAATATCTAATTCCTTGTTGATGCTATTTGTGTCAAGTTACATCACTCCACTTTCACACATCCCTCTCTTCATGTAACTATTATTCACTTCTTCAGAAGCCGCTCCTTTAAGAGTTACTTTCTCAAACCCCATCTCTTAAGTGACCTCACTGGAAGAGATGGAGCAGCAACAGCACAGAATATTCAAAACACTCATGTGGCAAAGGAAACATTTGTTTTGAAAAAAAATCTTTGTCCTGCTATGGCGTTGATATACAGTGGTACCCGTTAAAACATAGGCATTTGTCCATAGTTACTAAACCATGGAATCTGAAAAAAATACTCCAGTAACTCAGGTATTCAACTGTGGTAAGCTGACTTTTTAATAGTGACCACAGTATATTCAGGATGGCAAATGTCTTCTGTGATTATCCGATGTTTCAGCTCCCATTTAATCTCAGCATTTATATCAGGCTCTTCATCACCATGGTATCTGAGCACTGTTCTTCATTTAATCACCCTCCAAATCCATTTGTTGCCTAGTATATTCCAGTGCTAGGTGCACTATCCTCTAGGAAACAGAGAATAATTACATATGAAAGGTATTAGTCTGATCACTGACCTGAGGTGCCCAGCATCGCCACCCACAAATACACACAGCAGGAAATAAACATTGATAGCACTGGGAGCTTTGGTTCTTGTCTGACTTACACTGAGTCCCATGGAATACTTGATATTTTTCTTTCCTTAAAGTCAGTTGCACTTCCTGAGCTGGCATCCTGAGAGCAGTTCTTCCTCCCATCCATCAGCAAGAAGCAATACTCCTCATGGAAGTGGCGATACAGAGTAGTGCAGTGATGAGGCAGGGATGAGTAAGAGAGCAGAAGAGGTGCAAAGGCTGCTCATGAGGACTGTTCAACATGCAGTTTTCTCTGTGAAAAAGTGTCAGAGGGATAAATGATGAGCTTTCCCAAGTTTCATCCTAGACTTGATTTTAACAAATAGGGAGGAACTCGTTGAGAATTTGAAAGTAGAAGGCAGCTTGGGTGAAAGTGATCATGAAATCATAGAGTTTGCAATTCTAAGGAAGGGTAGAAGGGAGAACAGCAAAATAGAGACAATGGATTTCAGGAAGGCGGATTTTGGTAAGCTCAGAGAGCTGATAGGTAAGGTTCCATGGGAATCAAGACTGAGGGGAAAAACAACTGAGGAGAGTTGGCAGTTTTTCAAAGGGACACTATTAAGGGCCCGAAAGCAAGCTATTCCGCTGGTTAGGAAAGATAGAAAATGTGGCAAAAGACCACCTTGGCTTAACCACAAGATCTTGCATGATCTAAAAAATAAAAAGGAGTCATATAAAAAATGGAAACTAGGACAGATTACAAAGGATGAATATAGGCAAACAACACAGGAATGCAGGGGCAAGATTAGAAAGGCAAAGGCACAAAATGAGCTCAAACTAGCTAAGGGAATAAAGGGAAACAAGAGGACTTTTTATTAATACATTAGAAGCAAGAGAAAGACCAAAGACAGGGTAGGCCCACTGCTCAGTAAAGAGGGAGAAACAGTAACAACAAACTTGGAAATGGCAGAGATGCTTAATGACTTCTTTGTTTCGGTCTTCACCGAGAAGTCTGAAGGAATGCCTAACATAGTGAATGCTAATGGGAAGGGGGTAGGTTTAGCAGATAAAATAAAAAAAGAACAAGTTAAAAATCACTTAGAAAAGTTAGATGCCTGATGAAATGCATCCTAGAACACTCAAGGAGCTAATAGAGGAGGTATCTGAGCCTCTAGCTATTAACTTTGGAAAATCATGGGAGACAGGAGCGATTCCAGAAGACTGCAAAAGGGCAAATATAGTGCCCATCTATAAAAAGGGAAATAAAAACAACCCAGGAAACTACAGACCAGTTAGTTTAACTTCTGTTTCAGGGAAGATAATGGAACAAGTAATTAAGGAAATCATCTGCAAACACTTGGAAGGTGGTAAGGTGATAGGGAATAGCCAGCATGGATTTGTAAAGAACAAATCATGTCAAACCAATCTGATAGCATTCTTTGATAGGATAACAAGTCTTGTGGATAAGGGAGAAGCTGTGGATGTGGCATACCTAGACTTTAGTAAGGCATTTGATACGGTCTCGCATGATATTCTTATCGATAAACTAGGCAAATACAATTTAGATAGGGCTACTATAAGGTGGGTGCATAACTGGCTGGATAACCATACTCAGAGAGTTGTTATTAATGGTTCCCAATCCTGCTGGAAAGGCATAACAAGTGGGGTTCCGCAGGGGTCTGTTTTGGGACTGGCTGTGTTCAATATCTTCATTAACGACTTAGATATTGGCATAGAAAGTACGCTTATTAAGTTTGCGGATGATACCAAACTGGGAGGGATTGCAACTGCTTTGGAGGACAGGGTCATAATTCAAAATGACCTGGACAAATTGAAGAAATGGTCTGAGTTAAATAGGATGAAGTTTAACAAAGACAAATGCAAAGTGCTCCACTTAGGAAGAAAAAATCAGTTTCACACATACAGAATGGGAAGAGACTGTCTAGGAAGGAGTACGGCAGAAAGGGATCTAGGGGTTATAGTGGACCACAAGCTAAATATGAGTCAACAGTGTGATGCTGTTGCAAAAAAAGCAAACATGATTCTGGGATGTATTAACAGGTGTGTTGTGAGCAAGACACAAGAAGTCGTTCTTCCGCTCTACTCTGCTCTGGCTAGGCCTCAGCTGGAGTATTGTGTCCAGTTCTGGGTACCACATTTCAAGAAAGATGTGGAGAAATTGGAGAGGGTCCAGAGAAGAGCAACAAGAATGATTAAAGTTCTTGAGAACATGACCTATGAAGGAAGGCTGAAAGAATTGGGTTTGTTTAGTTTGGAAAAGAGAAGACTGAGAGGGGACATGATAGCAGTTTTCAGGTATCTAAAAGGTTGTCATAAGGAGGAGGGAGAAAACTTGTTCACCTTAGCCTCTAAGGATAGAACAAGAAGCAATGGGCTTAAACTGCAGCAAGGGAGGTCTAGGTTGGACATTAGGAAAAAGTTCCTAACTGTCAGGGTGGTTAAACACTGGAACAAATTGCCTAGGGAGGTTGTGTAATCTCCGTCTCTGGAGATATTTAAGAGTAGGTTAGATAAATGTCTATCAGGGATGGTCTAGACAGTATTTGGTCCTGCCATGCAGGCAGGGAACTGGACTCGATGACCTCTCGAGGTCCCTTCCAGTCCTAGAATCTATGAATCCCATATTCATACCAGGGAAGGGGTGGCCCGGAGTTTCAAAGTTCGGATTCAGCTCTAGATCTGTAAGTGTTCATATCGGGGGGCGGGGGGGTTGATGTATGTCGTCTGTATACAGTGAGCACGACAGAAGTGTTTAATGTACAGGTCAGCAGATTCATTTACGTGGGATATGAAAACAATATCTAACTGTAGAACATTTTCTAGACAGGAAACTGTGTTCTCCTGAGACACCACAAGTGATGATGGCCATTGAGTGCAGTATTTTTAATTTATGTTACAAATAAAATGCGTGAAGTGGCTAGATAAAGCTGATGAAGTGCAGTGGAAAATGCCATCTTTCCCTATTTAAACTCTAAATATAGTAGAACATCTTCCACCTCAGATACTGATGTTAAATTTCTTGAGTGAAACATTGGCCCTACTTTAATATGTCATTGTGAAATTCCCTTTTAATTGAAAGACTCAGGCCAACATTATTTGCTTCTTTTCAAATGATTCAATATTTATCTTGTCTGCCATCAGTAAGGTAATTTGCACCTCAGATGCAGACACCCTGCTGTTTGACATGCTGTACAGCATAATCAATTTTAGCTTCTCTCTTTGGCTATCATTTGTAACCACTTGTTCATAACCATCATTAAAGTGTATGAGGGAGAGACGAAATGTTTTTTGGTGTAAAAAAGTGGAGCTTTTTTAATTCAGCTGCAACCTTTTATTTTAGAATTGGCCCAGACTAAGCCTCTGTGACTTCCACATTGAATAACTTCAGTGCTGCAGACTCTAGGCCAGTTAAGGAAGGCTGTCTATTCAGGACTGCATATAAAAGGGGGTTACGTTTAGGCAGGAGCTTACGTTCTGTTAAAGTCAATGGGATTTAAGCATGTGCCTCACATTAAACACATGGGTAATTGCTGTTCTGAATATAGAAATACTTAAAGCTCTTGCTTAAATGTTTTCCTGGTCCATATGGGTAAGTCTATGGGTATGCAATAAAAAATCTAAGGCACTGAGTCTCAGAGCCTGAGTCAACTGACTCATACAGTTTGGGCTGTGGGGCTAAAAATTTCAGTGTAGATGTTTGAGCTCAGGTTGGAGTTGGCTTCTGAGACCCACCCCCCTTGCAGAGTCTCAGAGCTTGGATTCCTGCCCAAGACCAAACATCTACACTGCAATTTTTAGCCCCACAACCTGAGCCCAAGTCAGCTGACCAGGGCCAGCCGTGCCCATGCTGCGGGTCTTTTATTGTAGTATAGACTTATCCTTATGAGGCCACATTTAAAGAGCACTCAGAAATAACAGCTGGTGCAGAAGATGACTATTTCCTTGTCAGGTGGAATCAACTGCCGGAAACCTACTGCACTGGTTGCCTGTTTGCTTCTGCTTCAGCTGATTCAAGGTGTCAACTATATTCATAAAGCCCTACATGGTGTGGGCCTCCTGGCTACCTCAGATACCTCCTCATCCCGCAGAAGTTGAGGTCATATGAGGTGCTCAAGCTAATAGAGGCTAAATTTAAAAATCTGGTATTAGTGGCAAAGGATTCTCAGTGAAGGACCAATGATGTTGTAATATGCTTTTTCCATTCATCTGCCAGTGCCCAAGCCTGTTCTTTAAGTCACGGTGAAAAACTCATCTCTTTTCTCAAACATGTGCTAGATGGGGTGCTTTGGTTGAGAGGGAGAGATTGCTGCTGTTGGAGAAAAAAATATGAGGCGACTAGGCCATGTCACAGAGCAGATAGCTCCCTAGTTCTGCACTGGCCTACCCCTTCTGCGAGAGCAGCCTAGGGTCTTTTGCCATTGGCATAAAGTCCACTGTAGTGGCAGGGGGGAGCTCGTGAAGGAGCTGACTCAGGCTTTATACCCTTAGAAGTTAACCCTCCAGCAAGGGAATTCTCTGTTGGCAAGTTACATTTTTTAAAATTCAAGATTTGTAATCCAGGCACTTAAAAAACATAATAGTATCCCTAGCAATTTTCTTTCCTTGAAGTATATAGATAATTTTTATAACAGGGAGTATCATCATCAGATACACATATTTCTGCAAAGAGACCAGACTATCAAAATAATTGGAATGACTATTTCCGACGGTCTTAACTGTGATAAATATAGAACCAAAACACATAAAGGCAGGATACCTTGGAAGAGTAATATTAGACATTAGGCAATAAAGAGACGTTACATGGTACCATACATAAAACGGTCAGTGAAAAAGAGTCGAAACCTGGAGCCAAGGAGCACTGAACTTTTGAGCAGCTCAGATATGGATTTACAGCTCCATTACTCTAAAGTGTGCCAAACCAAAACTTTGGGTTCCAATACCACCAAACTCTGGGGAAGTGCAGACCAGGATCCAGTCTGGAACTGAACTCTGTCTATAGCTGCAAGAGACTTGCACATGCTATGCCACAACAGCAGTCTAACATCTTATCAATGTTTTCAACATCAGAAAATTAGGATGCTTCCAGACGTTGTTCAATATACCTGCAATTATACATTGTAGAAGTATGCAGTAGGAGTTACAGCACGGTGTGTCTAGAGTCAGACATGTAGATGAAATGAGAGGCTATGCCAGTGGTTTAATCGTTCCAGATTACTGTACCCTTTTCAAGAGTCTGATTTGTCTTTGGACCCCAAGTTTCACCTCACTTAAAAACTACTTACTTACAAAATCAGACAAAAAATACAAAAGTGTCACAGCACACTATTACTGAAAAAGTGCTTACTTTCTCACTTACCATATAGAATAAATTGATTGGAATATAAATATTGTATCTAAATTTCAGCATACAGTATATAGAGCAGTATAAACAAGTCACTGCAGGTATGAAATTTTAGTTGGTACTGATTTCACTAGTGCTTCTTATGTAGCCTGTTGTAAAACTAGGCAGATATCTAGATGAGTTGATGTACCCCCTGGAAGACCTCTACGTACCCCAGGGTACACATACCCCTGATTGAGAACCACTATGGCTATGCAACAACACTGCTAGTTTGTGGAAAGATGAAGTCCAGGAGTGTCACATATCTCTCATTTCATAGACGTGCACGTCACCTACCACAAAAT
Source organism: Chrysemys picta bellii (assembly GCF_011386835.1). Classification (NCBI taxonomy): domain Eukaryota; kingdom Metazoa; phylum Chordata; order Testudines; family Emydidae; genus Chrysemys; species Chrysemys picta. Next base: position 45,091,701 of record NC_088798.1, on the reverse strand, counting down.
ACTGCAACTGAGCTCATATATTATATAGGCTACTTCCATGCTGCTGTGTTTGCTTATACATGGCACTATAAAACAATTCAAAGAAAACTGTACCTTTTGTGTTCATCCCAAAGCTGTAATGGTATGAAAGATAGTATCATTAATTTTCATGTATAATTTTCAGTTCACTCATTCTCAGATATCCTTTTTTTAAATGAAAATGTCAGAGTTCTCCTACAAAAATCAGTAGAGAGGTCTTTTCCATAATATGAACAATATTTGGGAAATACTAAATCAGATAAAAACACAGTAGCTGTGTAGCTATGTAATCGAATCATTGCTTTATATACCCAATGTCTTCCATGGAGTCTCGCAAATCCATAGACTATCCCCGAGATTTCCATTTTTCATTTAGAGTTTTATTTAGCTGGTAGATGTGAAAGAACACATGTAGACTGACAAATCAACAATAGCTACATATTTGAACACTTTGATCAAACTAAGGCTGGCATTAATTTCAGTTCAAAATTTTCCCCATTTATCTTTTTCCAATGGTACAGTACATCACTGTTCTCTTTATGATCTCGCCAACTTTTGTTCTGATTCTGTCCTTTTTTGGGGACCCTCCAAGCACAAACAGGCACAGCTAGAGATGCATCCATTTTTTTCATAAAGCCTCCGTTCGAGAAAAGCCACCTCAAGTCTTTATTTAAAACTTTATTCACACAAAGTCCTACCAGTGGGACAGAAGCTCTGTCATGCCATTAAAGGCCTATATAATGGTAAATTTTGGGATACACAATGCAGTTCTTGTTATGACTTTTTAGCTACAGTCCATAGATAGCTATGGATTAGGGTTGCCAACTTTCTAATCGCACAAAACCAAACACCCATGACCCACCCCTTCCCAGAGGCCCCACCCCCACTTGCTCCATCCCCCTCCCGTTGTCGCTCATTCTCCCCCACCCTCACTCACTTTTCATCAGGATTGGGGTGCAAGAGGGGGGTGAGGGCTCCAGCTGGGGGTGTGGGCTCTGGGGTGGGGCCAGGGATGAGAGGTTTGGGGTGCAGGAGAGAGCTCTGGGCTGGGGTAGGGTGTTGGGGTGCGGGGTCCTGGCGGCACTTACCATGGCTCCCACGAAGCCAGGGCCGACTCCAGGGTTTTTGCCGCCCCAAGCGAAGAAAAAAAAAAAAAAAGCCGGGATCGCGATCTGCGGCGGCAATTCGGCGGGAGGTCCTTCGCTCTGAGCAGGAGTGAGGGACCGTCCGCCGAATTGCCGCCGAATAGCTGGACGTGCAGCCCCTCTCCAGGGTGGCCGCCCCAAGCACCTGCTTGGCAAGCTGGTGCCTGAAGCCGCCCTGCAGGAAGCGGCCGCCTGTTCCCTGCAGTGCAGCCCATAAGTGCATGGGTGGCCAGGGAGGCTCCACGCATTGCCCTCGCACCCGAAGGTGCCATGCCTGCAGCTCCCATTGGTCGCAGTTCCTGGCCAATGAGAGCTGCAGAGCCAGCAATAGGGGTGGGGACAGCGTGCGGAGCCTCCCTGGCCACCCATGCGCCACTTCTGGGAGTCACATGGAGCTAGGGCAGGTAGAGAGCTTGCCTTAGCCCCAGGCCACCACTGCACCGTCGACCAGACTTCTAACAGCCCGGTCAGCCGTGCCAATCAGAACCTCCAGGGTCGCTTTTTGACCAGGCGTTCCAGTTGAAAACTGGATGCCTGCCAAGCCTACTCTGGATATTGGTCTGCTGCATGTAAGGCAGCAGTTTAAATTAGTTTGTGTACAGAAATTTTGATGAATGAACTAATTACAGTGAATTCCTCTTTTGGGGAAATCCCCGCATATTTTGAGATATAAATGAGAAGGGGGCATGTGTTACCAGATAGAATAATAGATGGAGTGAACTCTGCCAAAAATCAAGAAGAACATGGATAACAAGTTGCTCCCATTCTACTGTCTCATAGAAGTTGGCACCGTGTAGCTGTGGACAGACATGGGCCTCCTAACTGCATGTTATCTCTCTAAAATGACCATTGCAAGTGAATTGTGCCAAATGTAGATTAATTTAGGCCCCAATTCTGTGGCTGACTTTGTGTGGGCAGACCTCTGAGCTCAAAGGAGTCATTTGCAAGATCAGGGTTTAGATTTTAACCCAGTTTTATAACAGACCAATCACCAATGTTGTAGTTGTTGTGTGCTTTATGTTATCACAGACTCTTCACAATGAAGAATCTAATTCTAATGAAATATAATCTAATATTCTTAATAAAAATTCACTGGATAAATTTTTAAATCTAAAATTATCTTCATCCATTATAGTGGCTTCATGACCTTTCAGCTCAGTTGATAAAAAAATCAACCATTTATTAATATATACTATTAAATAATTTTCTACCCCAAATGTACATAAATTAGACTGTCATTCCATCTAGGAGTTCTGTGCAAAATATCTCAGCTTTATTTGCACTCCTCCTTTTCCTCTCTGAAATGTGAGCACTATGTAATATTTCCCTATGAACAAGGACTTTTCTTTCCTGTCACTATTCTCATTACTCAGTAAACTTCTAATTAATGCCTAATTACTATAGTCAGAATAAAGCTCTTCTTTCAAAGACATTTGTGGTTTTGCTCATGCTGATGGTCCCTCATGCATACCAGGATGACATCAAGCAGGTTCCCAGCAATCAAGGGAATCATGAAGTATTGTTAGGATGAATGTTTGATGAGTTCATAACAGATACTGTACTTTAATAGTTCCTCATTAGTTAAGTCTGGAATGCAGTGGCAGCTAGAGATGCATTCAGTTATATCAGAGTGCTAATGTGAAGAGCCTTGTAGCTTTCCCCTTCAATTCTGGTTTGCACAGATTGTGTCAATACATTTCATCACAAATAAAATATTTCTTCCTCTTTCTCATTCTGATCATCATCCAAAGTAAGCCCAAAGTGAGAACTTTAACTTCACTGGAGTCCTTTATAAGTTCCTTTTTCCTTTTATATGCCTCATTATAACGTGAACACACACAAAATTTCCTCTCTGCCTTTGGAAGCAAACTGTCTGAATCACAAGGATATAAAGTGGCACTGGCCGCACTGTAACTCAAGGGAATAACTTCTGCAAGTTGTGAGTAAAGCCTAGATTTCTGTGGTAGCAAGAATTGCACATGGCAAATAATATAAGCTAATTACACCTCTAACAATTTAAAGGGGTAGAAGGTTGATCTTCACCCTTCCAGTGTGGTACAAAGAGATATAGGGTCCAATTCTGTTCTGACACTGATGTAAATCAGGAGTAACTCCACTTAGGCCTTGGCTACACTGGCGCTGTACAGCGCTGCAACTTGCTGCGCTCAGGGGTGTGAAAACGCCCCCCCCAAGCTCACTCGCAGCACTGCAAGCTATTCCCCTTGGAGAGGTGGAGTACTTGCAGCGCTGCAAGAGAGCTCTCGCAGCGCTGGCAGCGCAACTACACTCGCGCTTCATAGCACTGCGAATTCTCAAGTGTAGCCAAGACCCCAGATTAATGGCACTGGTCAGGGCCGGCTCCAGCATTTCTGCCGCCCCAAGCAAAAAAAAAAAAAAATCGCGACCGGCGGCGGCAATTAGGAAAAAAAAAAAAAAGCTGCGATCGGCGGCGGCAGTTCGGCGGCAGGTCCTTCGCTCCTAGAGGGTGTGAGGGACCTGCCGCCCCCGAATTGCCGCACATGCCGCCCGTCTCTCTTGGCCGCCCCAAGCACCTGCTTGTTAAGCTGGTGCCTGGAGCCGGCCCTGGCATTGGTGTAAAACCAAAGTTAAATGACATCACATTCAGTCCCATGAGGCAAAGTGCCTTGTTTATAAGAACATAAGAATGGCCTTACTGGATCAGACCAATGGTCCATTTAACCCAGTAACCAATGCCAGATGCTTGAGAGGGAATGAACAGAACAGGGCAATCATCCAGTCCTAGTTTCTGGCAATCAGAGTTATAGGGACACCCAGAGCATGGGGTTGCATTGCTGACCATCTTGGATAATAGCCATTGATGACCATGAATTTATCTAATTCTTTTTTAAGCCCAGTTATATGTTTGGCCTTCACAATATCCCCTGGCATTGAGTTCGACAGGCTGACTGTGTGTTGGGTGATGAAGTACTTCCTTATGCGTGTTTTAAACCTTCCGCCTATTAATTTCATTGTGTGACCCCCTCAGTTTTTGTGTTATGTGGAGGGGTAAATAACACTTCCTTATTCACTTTCTCCACACCATTCATGATTTTATAGATCTCTATCATATCCCCTCTTAGCAGGGGTGAAAGTAAGATAAATTACTTACCGGTATGGGGGCCTGTCGCCTCAGCTGGAAAGGGCGAGGCTGCGGGGGTCAATCTCCCACAGCCAGCCCTTCCACGCTGACTGGCCCACACCGCCTGGGGCTCCGGTGGTGATTTTCCTAATGATTCCTAACATTCTGTTCGCTTTTTGACTTCAACTGTACATTGAGCAAATGTTTTCAGAGAACTATCCATGATGACTCCACAATTTCTTTCTTGAGTATTGATAGCTGATTTAGACCCCATTATTTCATCAGTATAGTTAGGATTATGTTTTCCAGTGAGAATTACTTTGCACTTATCAACTGCCATTTTGTTGCCCAGACCATCCAGTTTTGTGAGATCCCTTTGTAACTCTTCACAATCAGCTTTCAAGTTAAATATCTTGAGTAATTTTGTATCACCTGCAAACTTTGCCACCTCATTGTATACCCCTTTCCTAGATAATTTATGAATATGTTGAACAGCACAGATCCCAGTACCAATCCTTGGGGGACCCTGCTATTTACCTGAAAACTGACCATTTATCCGTACCCTTTGTTGCCTATCTTTTAACCAGTTACTGATCCATGAGAGGACCTTTCCTTTTATTCCATGACTGCTTACTTTGCTTAAGAGTATACATTAAGTTTGAGCCTCTATTATGGTGTTTTTAAAAACAGGCATTTCATTCTTGTGACTATAATTTCTGTTTAACTAGCTTCCTCATTTTTGTGTTTTTCCCCTTATTAAAGTTAAAGGCTACTGTGGTGGTTTTCTTTGGTATTTTCCCCCTACAGGGATCTTACATTTAATTAAATTATGATCACTATTACTGAGCAGTACAGCTATATTCACCTCTTGGTCCAGATCCTGTGTTCAACTTATGACCAAATCAAGAATTGGCTCTCCCATTGTGGGTTCCAGGACAAGCAGCTCCAAGAAGCAGTCATTAATGGTGTCTAGACATTTTATCTCTGCATCCCATCCTGAGCTGATGTGTTCCCAATCAATATGGGGATAGTTGAAATCCTCTATTATTACTGGGGTTTCTGTTTTTGTAGCCTCTCCAGTCTCTCTGAGCATTTGACAAATTTTCACTGTTACCATCCTAATCAGGTGGTCGGTAGTATATTCCTACTGCTATGCTCTTATTGTTCAAGCATAGAATCTCTAAGGATGGAAATTCCATGGCACAGTTTGGTTCATTTAATATTTTTTACTATGACTTTATGATTTCTGTGACGTTACACACTATATGATTTTATGAAAATATGCTAATGTAACTGGAATATGCTTCATGCAAAGGGTCTCTTGTAAGGTATCATTACAAAGCTTGTAATCTACTGAGTGTGATCATCCTATTTGTATAAATGTACCACTCTTGTATCTGAAACTAGAAATATGAAATATAACTCTGAGGGCCTATTGTAATTATGCAAAGTGTGGGCCATTAATGGTGGTTTGGAATCTTGATGACTCCCATTAATCAGGACAATTGACTGCAGATGGCTCTGTTTTACCTGTAAATCTTCCTGTATATGTGGGTGCTGGCAAGTGGGTAATTAAGTCTTACAGTGACATGTGATCATGTCACCTGAACTGGAATCCATCTTTAACCTGGTGCTTTTCCTCTGAGCGGGGGGCGGAGGGGGAGCCGGGAACCCAGAGGGACCTGTCAGCTTTTCCCCCACCTTATGCAAAAGATATATAAGTGGGTGGAACAGAGAAAAGAGGGAGCCATCATGAGGAATCCCCTAGCTACCACCTGAGCTGGAACAAGGGCTGTACCAGGGGAAAGGATTGTGCCCAGACTAGGAAGGCATCCAGTCTGTGAAAGAGACTTATTGAAACATCTTTCAGGGTGAGATTTTATCTGTACTGAATTGTATTACTGTATTAGGCTTAGATTTGCATGTTTTATTTTATTTTGCTTGGTAATTCACTTTGTTCTGTCTATCACCACTTGGAACCACTTAAATCCTACTTTCTGTATTTAATAAAATCACTTTTTACTTATTAATTAACCCAGAGTATGTATTAATACCTGGGGGGTGGGCAAATAGCTGTGCATCTCTCTCTATCAGTGTTATAGAGGGTGAACAATTTATGAGTTTATCCTGGATAAGCTTTATACAGGGTAAAATGGATTTATTTGGAGTTTGGACCCCATTAGGAGTTGGGCATCTGAGTGTTAAAGGCAGGAACACTGCTGTAAGTTGCTTTCAGTTAAGCCTTCAGCTGTTAGGGGACGTGGTTCACACCCTGGGTCTGGGTTTGCAGCAGGCTAGCAGTTCTGGCTCAAACCAGGCAGGGCACTGAAGTCCTAAGCTGCCAGGGCAGGAAAGCAGGGGCAGAAGTAGTCTTGGCACATCAGTTGGCAGCCCCAAAGGGGTTTCTGTGATCCAGCCCATCACAATTTCTTTCATAAATAGTGCCACTCTCCCACTAGGTCATTGTTATGTATTTTGTACCCTAGTGTTACCCTGTTCCATTGATTATAATTGTTCCACCAAGTTTCTGGGATGCCTATTTATATCAATATCCTCATTTAATACCAGGCACTCAAGTTCACGCATCCTAATGTTTAGACTTCCAACATTTATATACAAACTTTAATAGAATTTGTCAATATTTAGTTGTCTGCTTTCATGTGATGTAATTGCATGGGACTCTTTTTCATTTGACCGTTTCTCTTCAATTCCTACCTATACTTTATCAACTTCTATCCTTTTCTCTTTACTAGGATCTAGAGTATCCCCATCAATAAACCTTCCCCAAGAATATGTCAATCCAAATTATGTGTTCCTCCTCATTTGTCAGCTTTTTCCCAGCCCTTAATTTAAAAACTCCTCTACAATCTTTTAATTTTACATGCCAGCAAACTGGCTGGTTCAATTTTGGTTTAGGTGGAGCCCATCCTTCCTGTATAGGCACCTTTTTTCCCAAAGGCTCCCTAGTTCCTAATAAATCTAAATCCCTCCCCCGGACACCATTGTCTCAACCCCACATTAAGACCCTGCACTTCCGTTTGTCTAACTGCCCATGTGCATGGAACTGAAAGCATTTCAGGAGAATGCTACCATAGAGGTAATGAACTTTAATATCGTACCTAGCAGCCTACATTTGGCCTCCAGGATCTCTCTCCTACCTTTCCCTAAGTCACTGGTACCTACATGCACCATAACCACGAGGTCCTCTCCACTACTGCACATAAGTCTATCTAGATGTCTCGAGAGATCTGCAACCTTCCTACCCAGCAGGCAATTCACCATGTGGTTCTCCCAGTCATCACAAACCCAACTGTCTATATTTCTAATAATTAAATGTCCCCATTACTATTACCTATCTCTTTTTAATAACTGAAAAAGACTTTTTAAGCTTTTAAAAGAACTGGGCCAGGTTCCACTTCTTTTCATAGCCACCATTCAGTAACTGAACAACACAACCATATTACAACACAGCAATTAAATATTTCACATTCCAATACAGAGAGAAAGCCATCCCTGCTGCATGTTTTGTGAAGAAGCTAAAATGGGAACTGTGGGGCACAGAGACTCTCTACATTAGGCTCTAGATATCCCAGTGTGGTTATGCCAAAGTGAAGACACTCAAAATTAATGGACACTTCTGAAAATTTAGGTGCAAAAGCTGATGCTGCTCCCATTGAAGTCCATGTCAAAACTGGCAGAGCCAGGAAGGATATGTAAGAGTTATAACTGTTTGTTCTTTCTGACGTCTCAAAAATGCTTTCTCCGTGTACAGTAAAAGCTTTGTTATCCAGCATGTTGGGGGAATAGAGGGTGCCGGTAACTTGAAAATTCTAGTTAGCTAAGAGGGAGGGAGTTTGGGTATGGGAGGGGGCTCAGAGCTGGGGATTGGAGCATGGAGGGGGGTAGGGTCAGCCCTCGGGGGGGGGGGGGCAAGGGCAGCATGCAGAGCTGCCTAGCCGTGCCTTCGCCTAGGAGCAGCCGGGACATGTCACCGCTTGCAGGGAGTCTCCCGAGGTGAGAGCCACCCGGATTTGGCACCCCAAAACCCCTCCCACATCCAAACTCCCTCCCAGAGCCTGTGTCCTGCGCCCCCTCCCACACTCCAAACCCCTTGTGCCTGTTCCTCCACCTAGGAGCAGCAGGGACATGTCACCGCTTCCGGGGAGCCACACAGAGTCAGGTAGGGAGCCTGCTGGCCCTGTGCCAACCGGACTATAAAGCAGACTTTCAATGAAGATCAGAAATGCCAGTTTATAGAGCTTTCCGGTTGGTAAAGTGCCGCATAACACACTGTATTTGTTTGTTTATATAATATGTGTGTGTGTGTACATGCATTTGTTTATGAGTGTGTGTGTGTAGATGTGTGCATTTATGAAGTACACAGAAATAATGATTCTAAGAAAGGAACGAGAAAATGATACTAAAGAGAAAATGCAACTGGGGACTCATCAAGGTGAGAACTTTAAAGTTGGAAAATTCACTCACAGGTTAGTTACTAATTTAGTCTACAGACCTTGACTGTGGATCTTTAATTTGGCCTTTGTAGTTCATGTTAACGGTCTGGAGCTTTAGGACCACCAATGAGAAAATACCAACTTCAGAGAAGATTGCTACCTTTGCAGAAACTGCTGAAATCTAACTTATCAGCTTTTTATTTTTTAAAAAAAGTTTGGGTAGTTCAATACAGGAATATAAATAGTCACAAATCAGAAAGACGTAGGGAAAGGAAAGAGATTCAGCAGGAAGATCATTAATCAACCCTATAATTTGGTGTTGTCTGTGAATAATGATCTATTACACCAATAACAAGAAAGAAAAGAATTTAGATGAAGGGTATTTATCATTTATTTCCAGCTAGCTGCACAGGCTATGCAGATCATTTCGCAGCATTGACATATTTTGTATCAGAGAAAATGTAGTGAGAGACTAGTAATAACATTTTAAGAGCTCTGAACACTGGATATAAACATATAACTTTATATATAGATGGGTAAAAGTGTCCGAAGTGATTAAGGGCCAGATTTTCAAAGGTGTGTTCGTGCCAAAAGATGCAGATTGAAATAGGAATTAGGCAACTAACATGCTTGGGCATTTTTGAAAACCCGATTGAGGCACCTGAAGATGCATATTAGTGCCTCAATACCTTTGAAAATATGACCCTACGTGACTTAGGAGCCTTATTCCCTTTTTAAAAAGTGAGTTAGGTACTTAAAAGCCTAACTCTTATTGACTTTCAATGAAACCTGGCTACAAAGTCACTTTTGAGATTGAAATTTAGGAGGTAAAGCTGATTTTGTTCAATGCCACATTGGCTGAATTAAAAGCTAGGGATCCTACAGCAATGAAATTCCAAATGCTCTCCAACAGAGTATGCAGGTGTGAACTCAGTGGAAATTTGTAGTTAACCAATAACCATGGGAACTAGGCAGGATTACTTAAAAGGCTATTCAAACCCCATCAGCCAAATTAGATTTTTCCATCCACCTTAAATATTCACTGTTTGGTTAATTGTAAGACTCCTCTTTAAAAATAAAAAAATTCAAACAATATTTTAACCTCCAAACAATTTTGCAGTGTTTGAAGAGTCAAAAAAATAATCAAAGATGAATATTTTTGTTCCTGATATTTACTTTTTTTTTTTTTCCTTAGGGGAGACTTTCCTAAATCTGGATGTACAGACAACAGGCATCATACAGATTACACTGTTATTCTCAATTGTTGATTTTAAAGATAGCTTATCAATCAGTCCTTAAATTGAACTTTTCTTTATTTCCTTATAGTTTTTCACATTAGCCTCATCAATGAAAGGCCTCACAGATTAAATTAAAAATAACCTGGCAAAAAACAGAAACAGATTTTCAAGTTAGAGTCTTACTTTCACTTTATATTGATTAGTTTTTACTCCTCTAGAAAATGTCACTATTTTGCACAAATAGTACAATGGTTTGTATATTTCTGCTGGAAGCCCCAAATCCTCTCTCTCAGACATAGCCCAAGCAGCTGGGATTAGAGGACCCCTTGGGGGCTACAGGAAAATAATCCTCTCTCTCCAGGCATCGGCAGAGCCATTCTGCAGCTGTTGCTGCAAGCTCAGGCTGGAGTAGCCTCTATGCAGCCTCTGCAGTGGGGGCTGGAGTCACAATGCCTCTAGAAGTGTGGCCACTAAACCACTGTGTGAATGGTCTCTGCTTGGGTCCCACTCTACTAGCCAGGGTGCAGAGTTTAGCGTGGACTGTGGTACTAGCCTGGAGTTGTCTTTGTACGCTGGGAAGCACATGGACTGGCACTGTGCCTATGCATCCTGAGCTGGTGCTGCTCAAAGGGAGAGCTTTCTTCCACTCTCTTCCTCCCCGGCTCATCTGCACAAGGCCAGGCATGATTGAATCCTATTTCTTTAATCTCCCCTAGACCGAGACAGACAAAGCATCTTTAGTTCTCAGCGAGTCCCACAGACAGGGCGCGTAGCCCCAGATTACACTGACTCAGATTTATAACTTGGACAAACCAAATATCCTGCTGATTCCTACCTAAATAATTAGCCACAAACACAATGGCCTCGAGTCTCCATTGTTCCAGATCTATGGGAACCATCTTTGTGCCTCCTGTATTCTGGGGCTATCAGGGACCTGCCTGGCACCTAGTTCAGATAATAAGCCTCAGGGCTGCTGTAACTTATGTTCAAGCTGCCAGTGGAACCCAAGTGGCCACAGGGAGCCGAGAATAATTGAAGTACAGTGTGTGTTGGTTATGCCTCTGGCAACAAATCCCCATTTTGGGGATGATAGTAGGAGACTTTTCACCAGCTCTATGCCAGCCAAGGAGACCCTCAGCACTGAGTGTAATCTCCAGGGGCTGTATTTATCAGTTCTCTATCTGCAAAGGGGGTGGATCATGAAGAAAAAAGGGAAGATTTGCTATGTAGACTGTGCAACATTGATTCATAACTTTGAACAGGAGTTAAAGGACTTTGAACTCAATATATAATTTGACAGGGAGCCAAAGCAAAGACTTTGAAACAGGAGCAATATGCTCAGACAGTCCATACGTTCCAAGGCCATCTAATCTTGTGATCGTCTAGTCTGACCTCCTGCATGACACAGGACACAGAACTTCCCAAAATAATTCATAGAGCATATTGTTTAGAAAAACATCCAATAAAGTCACATGTCTATAAGGATGTGGATATAAGGGTCTAAGGCAGTGGTTCTCAAACTAGAGCCGCCTCTTGTTCAGGGAAAGCCCCTGGCGGGGCGGGTCAGTTTGTTTACCTGCCGCCAGGGCTGGCTCCAGGCACCAGCCTGGCAAGCAGGTGCTTGGGGCGGCCGCTCCGGAGAGGGGCGGCACGTCCAGGTATTCGGCGGCAATTCGGTGGACGGTCCCTCACTCCCGCTGGGAGCAAAGGACCTTCCGCCGAATTGCCGCCGCAGATCGCAATCGCGATCGCGGCTTTTTTTTTTTTTTTTTTTTTGGCTGCTTGGGGCGGCCAAAACCCTGGAGCCGGCCCTGCCTGCCGTGTCCGCAGGTTCGGCTGATCGTGGTTCCCACTGGCCGCGGTTCGCCACTCCAGGCCAATGGGGGCTGCAGGAAGGGCAGCCAGCATGTCCCTCGGCCCACACCGCTTCCTGCAGCCCCCATTGGCTTGGAGCGGTGAACCGCGGCCACTGGGAGCTGCGCTCGGCCGAACCTGTGGACGTGGCAGGTAAACAAACCGGCCTGGCCCGCCAGGGACTTTCCCTGAACAAGCTGCGGCCCTAGTTTGAGAACCACTGGTCTAAGGCATTTCAAATAATTTGCATTTATTATGCAACACGAACAGGAGCTCCCAAAATCAAGTGCAATAATTTAGCACTGAAAAGACAGCCACATACCTTAGTTGTTTCAAATCTGATATGCTGAGCAGTGATCTGAGCTTGGTGATATTTTGTAGATGGTTAAAAAGAAGTTTCAGTAATGGATCCATGATAAATAACCATTCATAAATCTGGGGACAGTATAGCATCCAGACTTCTTACACCTGAAGGAGGAGTCCATGTTATATTATAAAGTAAAATCAGCAGTTAGGAGCATAACTCATCCACCTTTCAAAACCAGTGACTGGCACCTCTGGTTTGTTTGCATGGTGATATTGATTTTTAAATACATTTTCTTAAATATGTGAAGAATCCATTGCTGAATGTGCCTAATGGTTGGTCAGAGTATAAATTTCAGTAGAACACTCAGGTGCAAGAATAAACTGTTTCTGAGCAGCACATGCATGGCTTTGCTTATGGGCCAGATCCTGGGGTGCGGACAAATGATGCAGAGCACAGTTTAGGATGTATGTATATCACTGGCTTATACCAGCACTGTCTCCCTCATACCAGGCTTCAACATCCACAGGGGGCCAGAAACACAGTTGAAGTCTGGCACCATGTAAGGAAAAGCCCTGGTCACACTCACTTTCCTCTAGCCACGGCCACTTGCTAGTGCCAGTACAGAGTGGAGAATTAACATTTGGGAGGGCATGAAGAGAGGGAAGGTGCCAGCTTTGCAGATTGGGCGAGGAGGGCCGAGAGGCTGATATGGTAAATGGCATGGAGCTGTCAGTGAGAGAAGCAGCACTGAATCTGGCATTAGTTGGTGGAGCTGGGAAGGATGTAATCGAAGATGAGATCAAAGCTATAGAATGGAGTGGAGCTGTGGAGGGCCTTTTTGTTCTAGTCCCAGCTGTAAAACAGAAGTTTAACAGAATATTTTCTGAACATTTCAGAATCTTGATAAAAAGTTTCCTTCAAATTTCCATCTAAAAATGTATGAGTATATGAGGGGAGCATATGGGAGAAGGAGACTTCCTTTACCCAAACCTATTTGCTCACTGCCCTTATATTTCAGGATGTGAAAGGGCACATTACAGTGTGTCCTGTTATAGGATAGCACAAACTGATGTGTCTACAATGTAACTGAAAAGGGCAATCAAAGGCCAGTTTTTTTGTAGCACCTATAAAACAAGGCTCAGTTGCTATCCCCAGACTCATCCACATCATCTTTGCCTTTTCAGTTGGAGGGATTTTTTTCCAAATGAAACATCACTGACATTTGTAATTCTATATTCACACTTAATCAGACTGAACATTTTGCAAGCATTGGTCTGTGTAAAAACGCCCTCTGCTTGATATAATGAGAACTGTCTGTTCCTTTCGATCTTTAGCATTTCACGTCTAGTTCAATTACATCCAACATGCAGCCAATTTGGGGCTCCTGTGATGGAGTGAGGAGACCAGGTAGCCTAAATCAATCGCTATGTTTGCATTTTAAAAGGCTTTTTCCAAAGTACATTCAAATTCACAAAGAACTAGGGGACCTTCCAGTACTTGGATCTTTGCTTGTGATAGAGAAAAGGACCAAATCCTCTTCCCAGCACATGGGCTGACTAAACAGGCTGGCCAGTGGAGAGATCTGATGGGCTGAGTGGGGAGAGATGTAATTCTTCCCTCCAGAGCAAAAGTAGAGCTACCCTGTGGCCACTGCTATAGCCTGAAGAATGCAACAGATCCAGCAGACACTTCACCCATGGGGAGGCTGTTGGCTGGTGGTTCCATATAGACAGGGATGTACTAGCCCTGCACCCGCCCTGAAAAATCCTATCTGCTCTAGTGCCCAGGAAGGCTTCCTGGAGTGGTGCTCCATACAGCTCTCCCTGAGCAACAGAACCACAGTAGTTATGCTGCATCCAAGGCTTTCTGTGGCATTTATATGGGCTGCATCACATGACCCAAAAGACTCAGAGGTGCACCTGCAGCACCAAACACAGCATACAATAGCCCTGATTCCAGTCTTACTTATTCTGGCCTTACACTGGTGTAACTCCATTCCATTTTGTTGTATCGCTGGTCAGGCCCAGTGTGCTATTTTATGTCTATATACACAAACTTTGTTTAATAGCTTATGATCAGGAACGGTTTATTTTCAAGTGGATTCAGACTTGAAACTTTGAGACTTCTCCCTGCGTTAGGAGGCATCATAAGTAGGATCACACTCTTAAATCTTCTTTGAAGACTGACTGAATAGTGATAATAATCCTTGCCCATTAAATGTTAGCTGTACTCTGTGGTAGTAGCATCTGCATTTGCATTCTGTTAAATGCAAGTGGGTTGTGGTTATACACATAACAGGGATTTCTATGTAACAGGCAAGATGCAATCATTTAGAAATCCATTTTTTTAATGTTATCTGAAGGATAGTGATGAGTTCTCTGAGCTAACAAAGGAACATGTTATTCTGAGGGAAATGCAGTTAGGGACTTACAAATGATTTAATTTACCTTATTTTAGTACAGATGAGCTGTGTCAAATATTTTACAAACAGATAAAGATTCCACTTATTTTAATCAACACACACACACACACACAAATACTGGATCTTCCGACAGCTGGCAGATTGTTTCACCTCTCAGCCTTGGATGGCTTTTATACTAGGGTTGTGAATTAGCTTGAACTGAAAAATTTGAGTCTGTCTTCATGGGTGACTGCTTCCTTTCTGCAATCAACTGCTCAGTGTTTGTATTTTCAGTGGTAACTACAGAGAAGTATTATGCACTTACAACAACATTGGCTTCTGGAAAATAAAGCCATACCACAAAACATTTTGGGAAGGGTTAGAAGAATTGACGTAAAACTGATAATAAAGAAATGAAACATTTTCAGTCAGGCTGAGTCAGTTATCATGGTGCTGGTATAGCAGTCATCTCAGCTACAAACATCCCAGAACTTCACTACCAGTTCTGGGATGTTTGTAGCAATCCAATGGATGATTTAGGGTTTGGGGAATGCTAGGGGATGAATGAGGGAGACAGAATTATTGGGATGAGGCCTTTAACTCCCACTTCAGACACAATTTAAAAAACTGGAGAGGGAGATTGGGCCTGGGAAATAAACTAAATCAAATATCACCGTCCTTAAAAACATTTAACATTTAGCCCTGAAGCATGGCTCAAAATCCTCTCCTTTCAAAATCTCCCTAGCAGGATCCCAGCATCACAGCCATGTTATTTCTTATGCCCTTCTAATGGAACTCCTGGGGAGCCACAGGAATGCTGAGCACTACCCTCACTGAGACGCCCGCCTTCAGAACCATCCCATGACACTACAGCTTAGAACAATATTGGACTGCGGAAGGCTCTTGTGTACAAAATAGCCATGTGATGAGTGCTGCTATCACAGGAACATCTGCAAAATCTGTCGCTTCCTTTTAAAAAAAACCCTGAACAACGACTTGTGTCGTTTTTAGGATTTTGACCTTGCTGCCAAGGCCAGCAATTCAGCCTTTCATACTGCAGTCATGCCTCATTCCAGCTATTACATGCCTCATTTCTGTTAATCTTCTCTAATTAGTTCTGCTTCTTAAGTGAAGTCTTGGAAGCTAACATTTTCTATGCTAGCAGTCAGGGCTTTGCTTTCATGTTCAAGGTCAAATTCCCATTTCACCTTGTGAAACGCATTTGTCCTCTCAGCACTCAGAGGGATATATTTTAATTCAGGTTGCGTGGCCAGATTTTCAAATGACATTTTACTAAAAGCGTTGAATTAAAACAGTGACTAGAGCTACAGGGGTGTCCAGTTTTATTGTAGGCCTAGATGTCCTCCTTGGTTTTACTTCTATGGATATTGTATTTGCTGCTGCTCCATTTATACAGGAAGTGACAGAATGGGGTTGTAATGCCACTGCTGGTGGTACAGGGATTTGGAAGCTGCTCCCAGAGATATTGCGCCTCAGGCAGGCACAGAGTCTCCAAGTGCCAGGGGAACACAGGACAGAGTGACCCCTGCTGCCACCCTTTGAAAGTGTGCAGTGTGTACCCCACAACATGGGATCTAGCTCCTCCCATCCCACTTCTTTGGAAAAGCTAGTGCTGCCAATGGTGCAAGCAATCATTATGCTCACAAGGCCAAATTCAGAGGGAAGGTGTAAGTTATATCCCCTACACTCAGTTAGACTCCACTGGACCTGCATACACCCACTTGGCAGGTGGGTATAAGTGTAAAGAAGTCACCCTAAGGGAGTCTAAGATGATGTAACATCGATGTTGTTGAAACCAGAAGAAGAGGAACATTACATCAGTTTGGACTTCCTCTAGACTTACTCTGAATTTAGCACAGAGAGTGCAATGTTGCAATTGTGACAAGGCTGTGCACAATACTGCAAGTGTTTGTGTAGGAGGGGGTTTCCTGCACATTCTTCCACTGGTTTGCTCGTCTGCACAGAGCTAGTGACAATTTATCCATAAAATACCTTCACTAGGTATAGTGTCTGTCATGTGAAGAGCTGTGTGCTTTATAAATGTGCATAAGTGAATCCTCACAGCACCTCTGGGAGGTGGGTACTATTGCCATTTTACAGATGGGAAAAATGGAGGGACAGAGAGATTAGTTGCTCATCAGGTCAGTGCCAGAGGCATGAATAGAATCCATGTCACCTGATTACTGGTGCTGTGGTTTAAACCATGATATCGCCTCTTTCGGGCTACTAATGCCCATGACATGTTACAGTTTGACTAAAAGCAAGCTAAGACATGAATAGTGACTCTGTAGTGACAGATATGCAATACACAAGATATCATTGAATCATAGAAATATAGGACTGGAAGGGATCTCAATAGGTCATCTAGTCCAGTCCCCGGCACTGGGCAGGACTAAGTATTAACTAAATCATCCCTGACAGTTGTTTGTCCAACTGGTTCTTAAAAACTTCTAGTAACAGAGATTCCACAACCTCCCTAGGCAATTTGTTCCATTGCTTAACTACCCTTAAAGTTAGGAAGTTTTTCTTAATGTCTAACCTAAATCTTCCTTGCTGCAATTTTAAGTTCATAACTTCTTGTCCTGTTCTCTGTGGGTAAGAACAATTTTATCACCCTCCTCTTTATAACGTTTTACTTGAATACAGTTATGTCCCCTCCCCTCAGACTTCTCTTTCCCAGACTAAACAAATCCAATTGTTTTAATCTTTCCTCATTTTCTAGACCTTTCATCATTTTTGTTGCTCTCTTTTGGATTTTCTCCAATTTTTCCACATCTTTCCTGAAATGTGGTTCTCAGAACTGGCCACACTACTCCAGTTGAGGCTTTATCAGTGCTTAGTAGAGTTAGAGAAAAGAAGAATTACTTCTCATGTCTTGCTAATAAACACTTTTGCTAATAAATCTCAGAATGATGTTCACTTTTTTGGCAACAATATTACTTTGTTGACTCATATTTAGTTTGTGATCTACTATAACCCCCAGATCACTTTCCACAGTAGTCCTTCCTAGATGGTCATTTCCCATTATCTATTTGTGCAATTGACTATTTCTACTTAAGTATAGTACTTTGCATTTGCCCTTATTGAATTCCATCTTACTGAATCCAGACCTTTTCTCCTGTTTGTCAAGACCATTTGGAATTCTAATCCTGTCTTCTAAAGGGCCAACAGTCCCTCCCAGATTGGTATAATCCACAAACTTTATGTGTGTATTCTCTATGCCATTATCCAAATCATTTATAAAGATATTGACTAGAACTGGATCCAGCACAGATCTCAGTGGGACATCATTCAGTATGCCCTTTGAGCTTGACTGTGAACCATTGATAACTACTTTCTGAATATAGTTTTCCAACCAGTTGTGCACATATATTATGGTAGGTTCATCTAGGGTATATCACCATAGTTTGCTTATGAGAAGGTCATGTGAGACCGTATCAAAAGTCTTACGAAAGGCAAGATATATCACATTTCCAGCTTCCCCCATCTGCAAGGCTTGTTACCCTGTCAAAGCAGGATATTAGGTTGGTTTGACATGATTTGTTCCTGACAAATCCATTTTTATGGTTATTTATCATCGTATTATCTTCTAGGTGCTTACAAATTCTTTGTTTGATTATTTGCTCCATTATCTTTCTGTGTACTGAAGTAAAGCTGACTGATCTATAATTCCCCAGGTTGTCCTTATTCCACTTTTTATAGATAGGTACTATATTTGCTTTTTTTCACTCCTGTGGGATCTCTCCTGTCCTCCATGAGTTCTCAGAGATAATTGCTAATAGGTCAGAGATCTCTTCAACCAGTTCCTTAAGTATTCTAGGATGTATTTCATCAGGTCCTGCCAACTTGAAGACATCTACATTGTCTAAGTAATTCTTAATTTGTTCTTGCCCTATTTTAGCCAGAGATCCTACCCCACTTACATGTTCATTATGTTAGTTGTCTGATCACTGCTAACCTTTTTGGTGAAAACTGAAACAAAAAAGGCATTTAACACTTCGGCCATTACTGCATTTTCTTTATTGTCTTTTCCCTCTCATTGAGTAATAGGCCTACTCTGTCCTTGGTCTTCAACTTGCTTCTAATGATCTGTAAAATGTTTTCTTGTTATTCTTTTAATCTCAATTTGTGTCTTGCCCTTTCTAATTTTGTCCCTGCATGCTAGTGTTGTTGGTTTATCTTCATCCTTCGTAATTTGACATAGTTTCCACTTTTTGTAGGACTCTTTTTTGAGTTTCAGATTATTGAAGATCTTCTGATTAAGCCAAAGTGATCTTGATACTACTTCCTATATTTCCTGTGCATTGGGATAGTTTGCTCTTATGCCCTTAATAATCTCTCTTTAAAACACTGCCAATTCTTGTGATCTCTTTTTTCCCCATAGGCTTGCTTCCCACAGGATTTTACCTACAATTCTCTGAGTTTGTTAAAGACTGCTGTCTTGAAGTCCATTATCTTTATTCTGTTGTTTTCCCTCCTGCCATTCCTTAGAATCATGAACTCTGATTTTGTGATTGAAATCAGTGGGGAATTTCAACAGAAATATGCCCTCCTAGTATAGATCCTTTATTAAATAGGAAAAGTGAGCAGATAACATGAGATTCCCTCGGAAGATGGAATACTACACCAAATATAGACTAAAGGACCTTAGTCTCTCCTCAGCCTTTCCAGACTGCAGTGCCACCACTACACTAGACCGATGTGTTTTTTTCCTGAGTAATATGTGAAAAAGAGGAATAAGTAAAACCCAGACCTAGACCAGGGAAGGGACACAAGGAACTCATCACAATTGTACTTCTGTGCGGGGACCAGCCAAAGGCTTGCTGAGAAGCTCCTGGCTAGCTCACCCAAAAGTCCTAGAGATAGTTGGGAGGCACACTGACCCTCCCAAAGAGAGGATAGAGCTGACAATCTGGCATGTGCTTCCTGGGAGAGCCCAGGAAGAATTGGTCAGCCACAATTCCACCTGTGGGCTCCAGCAGCAGTACACCCATATGCAGCTCCTAGTGGGCCTGAGTAAGGGTCCCAAGGTTTAGCCTTATATTTTCAAGTAACCAATTTGATTCCCCTCCCCCCACATAAAAATCAATACACTTTTCACTACATAACAAACATAGCCAGTCACTGGGTCTGCGATTTCCATTACTGGTTTGAAAGGGTTTCAGTTGCACAGCATTTCTTTATCTGGTTAACACTTCTTGCACTCTCTCATTATCACCTCAGACCAACCACCTACTATAATCCTCAACCTGCCATCCTGTAGGCCTTCCTTCATGATGATTGGCTAGTTGCAATAATTACAAGAGGCACATAACTGGTGAGGTGTGAACAGTAATGGCAGGAGGCATCTGAGCCTCTGGCGAGAGAAACACTCAACTACAGCTGACACCTGATCCAAATGGGCAGAATATTTTCAGATTCATGGAATCGAAGGGAAAAAATCCTTATGTTTTAACGAAACATAGCAATCTAGGGTATAAACAGTTAAAACAAACAGTGCTGCTGCAGGTTGAGCTTAGTTTCAGATGCTACTTGCAATTAAAAAAAAATACATAGGATTAAGGCTTTGGATTTCATGCTCTCATCCTGAACAAATTGGCCATAGTAATGGAACAAATCTTTTATGCTATAATCTAGAGATCCCCAAAGTGTAGGGCACACCACCTATGAGGACGTGGAGGACTGTCCTGGGGAGGACGGTGCAGCAGAGCATGGGCCAGCCCCCTTCCCACCCCCAGCTCTGCTCTGGTCCCGCCCCCAATTGCGGCCCTGGCTCCTGGCCCTGTGTGTGCCTAGCCCCATTCTCAACCTCTGCCTCCACTCCATTCCCAGCCCAGGACAGATGCTGAGGGCAAGGCCATGAACAGATCTGCACCTGACCACAGGCCCAATTGCCGGCCCCCACCACAACCCAGCTACAGCTCCACTCCTGCCCCCAGCCATGGCCCTGTTCCCAGCCCCAGACCTACCCCCAGCTGCGGCCCCCTTACCCCTTTCCATATTGCCTCTCCCAGCCATGGCCTCACTCCTGGCCCCAGCTCTGGGGGAGGGGAGGGCACAGAGAGGGGCAAGGGGGGGTGCGCCACCCTCAAAAGTTTGGGGACCACTGCTCTAATGACATCATACCTTTAGTTTCAATTGTGTTTTGTAAGCAGTGTGCTGGAAAATTTGTTACTGACTGATACAGCTGTACCCTTATGTTTTTTCCAAAAGGAGTGCAAATAAACATAGAGATCATTTTAAGGAACACTTAGCACTTTCACCTTTAATTTGTTCGTTCACAGTAGTGGGTGACAATCCCACCCATCCAAAGATTTTTAAGGGAGTACATGGGGTTTTAGGCATGTAACTCCAAGTGAAGTTAATAGGAGACTTGCAACTAAACTGCACATGCCACTGAAAATGATTTAGGAGCCTATTTTTCTTAGTTCTCTTTAGTAGGGCCTATCAAGAAAGTTCTCAGTAGTGGTTTGTCCCTAAAATAGCAATAGCATTAGCTAATGTATGTCTCATTGAGGTACTGAAATCTCAAAAATCTGGTTATTCCTCTAAATCTTTGTGGTCCGATGCTGAAGTGGGGCAGAAGGGTCATGGCCCTACATTCTCCCCACCTTGTGTGTGTGTGTGTGTGCGGGGGGGAGATGTGCCTCCTGAAGGCACATGGAGTCTAGTTGGATTCTGAGTAACAGCCGTGTTAGTCTGTATCCGCAAAAAGAAGAACAGGAGTACTTGTGGCACCTTAGAGACTAACAAATTTATTAGAGCATAAGCTTTCGTGGACTACAGCCCACTTCTTCGGATGCATATAGAATGGAACATATATTGAGGAGATATATATACACACAACTCCCACCTGTTTATGCTCTCTGTATGTGTGTATATATATCTCCTCAATATATGTTCCATTCTATATGCATCCGAAGAAGTGGGCTGTAGTCCACGAAAGCTTATGCTCTAATAAATTTGTTAGTCTCTAAGGTGCCACAAGTACTCCTGTTCTTCTTTTTTTAGTTGGATTCTGTATGGTCAGATTTCCACCCACATGGATTCACTTGGATTCTGGTGTCCTCAAGGCATGTTGGGGAGGACCTCACTCCAGCAGAAGATGTCATTGCAACTATGCGAGAAAAATACAGTCTGACATGAGTAAGGCTACGTCTTCACTGGGGGGGTATCGATTTAAGATACGCAAATTCAGCTGTGCTATTCGACGTATCTGAGCCAACTTACCCTGCTGTGAGGACGGTGGCAAATCGACCGCTGCGGCTCCCCTGTTGACGGTGCTTACTCCTACCTGTGCTGGTGGAGTACAAGCGTCGATTCGGGGATCGATTGTTGCGTCCCAACGAGACGCGATAATTTGATCCCCGAGAGATCGATTTCTACCCACCGATCCAGGCGGGTAGTGAAGACGTAGCCTAAGTGTATCAGAAACTGGCTGTATATGAGCTGTACATCCACTCCCACTAATCCTCCTCTCCAAAGGATGCCTCTCTCTCCCCCTCTACTAGAAAAGTTGATTCAGGCGTACTGTGTTTTGGCTGTGCTCTGACTAGGTTTCCTGTGGTCAACCCTTTATCCTCTGTGTTTTTTGCTCATTAGGGAAGTACTTGTAGTGTTATCCAAATCTCAACTTTACTGTACATCTCAAATATTGTCAGCTGTAAATATTTTCCAGGTTCTGAATCCTTGCACCACGTACAATACTTAATATTCATAGTTATGTGTTAAAAATTAACATCCAGATCCCAGATTCTTTGCCTAAGGATGGGCTATCTAAATAGCTCAGTATGCTACTGTCTTTCAGGAATATTGTTTGTACAGCACCTAGCACAACGGGGTCCTGGTCCATGACCAAGGCTCCTAAGAGCTACTGTAATACAAATAAATATATAATAATAAAAATAAATAATGTCAGAGACCAGGAGCTATTATGATATCTGTTTCCCCGAAAAGTCCATAGGCAAATAATATTTCAGGTCTTACCAGCTAAGCTTAAGGCATTAGCGTTCTACCTAGTCCAACAGGGTTTTATAAATTTTGAAATATAAATGGTCAGATCCAACTTCCATTAAGCCAACAGTCGTGGGGGTTTGGTTTGGTTTGATTTTGTTTCCATTGACTTCATGGGAGCTGGATTTGGTCATGGACATTAGACTTCTTAAAAAGTTAAATGGGGAGGTTTTTTTGCTTTATACAGTGCTTAGAGGATTTGATCCAGCACCCATTGAAGGCAATAGCAAAGTCCCCCTTCGGTGGTGGAAGATCAAGCCTATAAAGCACTTTGTGTGAAGGGCATTATGGGATCGATTCCACAAAGTGCTGAACACCCTGGCCTCCATCCATGCTCAACTTTATACATGTGAGTACTACCACTGAAGTCAGTGGAATTATTCACATGCTTAAAATTAAGCACATGCTTACCTTCTCTGCCGAACTGGAGGCAGAGTGCTCAGCGCTTCACAGGATCAAGCTGTGCAGGACAGCTGTATACTATTTCCAGAAGTATGGCATATTGACAGCAATGTAAGGCATATTGACAGCACTTATTTGGATGTATGTCAGATAAGCAATGTCTTTGACCTACCAATGGGTCCCGGAATATCCTCATTTACAGAGGCACAAACTCCAACACTGTGTAGCACAAAAAGGGGTGGGGTACCTTGAATTAATATTATTGAAATATTACATCAGCGTCCAGAGACCTCAGTCAGATTGGGATCCCCCTGTGCTATACCGGAAATGGAATATGGGAAAGGAGAGAAGTAAGGAAACCAAGGGGCAACTAGTTAGGATAGGGTCCCCTGCCAGCTGAACTTCTCTCTAGTTTTAACACTGGGTTGTTGCCCTGACAGCCTCACAGTGGCTATATTCTGCTTTTGCATACCTTGATCGGTCTCTCTCAACTCACAGTGACACTGTTTTATCATTGAAATATTTTCTTTATAGACCCGTACTGAGTACTGACAGGGCTTTCCCCTTCCCACCCATCACAATATCATCTTCATAGAACTGCATTGACACTATCTTTACATTGCCTTGACATTGTTTAGACACTTATGAAAACTTCATCATTATATTAAGCCCCTCTGTAGCAAATGGTGAAGGCAACGTTGCCAGGAAATGTAAAAGTACTATGGAAACAGTAAAATAACTGCAAGGAATTATGACATTGAAAATAACATCTGACAAATTTCTAGTAGGTGTTACAAACCGTAATTAAATAAAAAACACTTCTCATGGTTGGCAAAAATGCATTTTAAAGAGGAATCAATTTATTATTATTATTACTTTGTAGCTGTGAGTCAAGGTTCAGTAAAACTGGTGCATGGATGTGTTAATTACACCTCTATGCGCCCTCTGGCAGTGTTTCCTCTATTGCCCTCACGCAGAGGAGCTGCTTTCACTCCTAGCAGGAACTCCTATAGGAGATCAGCACGCTAGAATGTTGGAAGGGGTTGAATCAGTGAACTTGTCAACCACTGGGCTACACTCTCTTCCAAGAATTCAAACTTGAATTCCTTTTAGGAGCACGTTAAATTAGCTGGAGGCTCATCCTGATATTATTGGGGATTGTTTCCTATTTGGTAGTAAAACTGAATTTCATTTTAATGAGAGCAAATGAAAAGGAAGTGGCTTTGAACTTGGAAGCAGCTAGTAGTCCTTTGGCACTCAGACTAATGCAAGACCACTGCATTTAAGAAGGTAGAGCCACCAAAGGCAATGGGCAAAAGCATAGTGTAGTGAATGCAGTGAATTCAGTAAATGTAAAGTGAGGCAGCTAGAGAGAGACAAAAGATAGCAAACTAGACTTTGAATGGCAAGGAAGAAGGAGGAAAAGGACCCAAGGAAAATAGTAAGTAATAACCTGAAAGAAGGAGCTCAGGGTTGCGTGGCAGCTGCAGCTCTCCATATGCAAATTATTGCATACTTTCCTTGATTTGTTAATGGTTAGAATACACTTAAGGCCAGATTGACTTCAATAGGAGCTGCTGAGAAGACACAATCAGAATTGTGTGGATAAAAACCCTTAGAGTGGTACAGTGAGCACTGTGTATAGATAAAGACCTTGATATTTTGGACAATATACAACAGGCATCATTTGAGGCCTGGATGGACTTTCTAATGATAAAAACTGGATATATATTTGTCTTGTGATAAGGCAACTAGGGATGATGGTGATCTTATTGTAGATTTTTAGTATCTTTGAGATGGGTTTAAGCCAGGGAGTTTGGATATAGGCCCAGTTGCTATCTGAATTACAGGATTACTCAGATTCAGTGTTCTGTTTTAGCCCATTGTAGATACTGGTTCCGGATAAAAGCCTTAATCAAATTCAGGAGAAAGGGCTTAGGTTCTGGTATTTCAATGTGGGCACAACTCCAGAAAAGACATCTTTCTGACTCCTGGGCTGGCAGTATTATATCTAGTCATGATTAGAGCTTAAAGTACAGTTCTACTGTGGAAAAGTGACTGTACATATGGCATTGTGGGGGTCCATGTTTAGCATTACTCACTGTTAATCAGATCCAGTTCTCTCAGCTTACAGGTGAAACTCCGGGGGTGTTTTTAAGTCAGTTCTGAAAACTCACCCTGGGATTCAAGTGTTCCCCCCGCCCCCTCAAACAGTGCCACTAATAAAGCTTCTGTAGGCAGAATAGTGTCCTTATAGTGACACTTGTGTTATGCTATACAAAGCACACAGGATCTTTTATAGGAGAAGGCAAATACGCAACATTTATTGAAAATACAACCGTATTTGCTTTTTAGTTACATACACACACACACACACACACACACACACACACACAGAGTCCTACCAGTTGATGTTTATAGTTACCAGTCTGTTGTAGCTCGAGTCAATCTAATGGCCAGTTAGATTGAGCACGAGTGCGGAGCTGGGCTCTTGTCGGTCACGATCTGATGCTCCGAGAATTTGCAGGACTGAACCCAGAGTTCCATGGCAAAACACCCCAGCTTTATAGTTATAAATTCCCATTTGAGTCCAGGCATTTTGCAATGTCATCCTGTAATCATTAGTCCTTAAGTGGTGTTATCATTTGATGGTTATTGTCCGGCTTCCCATCGTTATCTTCTATTTGTTGTCTCGCCTTCGGGGGTGCCTGCCTCACCTCTGAGGTCGTCAATGCTGCTAATGTGTTTAACATCGGATACAATGGATATTTTCTGATTATCTCCTGGTCTTTCCACGTCTCTCACTTTGTCTTGACTATCTGGACATTTGTGATGGCTTTCACACCTTATCTTTTCCTGATGCATGCATTCCTCATTCACACAAACAATCTCTTACAGAAACCTTCAAAAGTATACAGAGAGCACTATTGTACATTCAGCAGAATACATTGTAAATCAAGCCTTGCTAAATCTTATAACTAAAACAATTCACATTGGGGCTTCAGGCTCTCAACATTCCTCTAATGTCCTTAACATAGATACAATACAATATCCTGTCTCTTACTTACTAAAACCTTAAAACAAAGAAATGTATATTTAACTAGAGTGTCTAATTTGTAATACGTATAGGAAACCACAGTAGACATTATAACTTATCCTAAAACAAAGGGTGACCATAATCAATCAGAAGGATTGTTCTGGTCTGTTATTCCTTTCTGCTATTCAAAAAGGGTGGCTGACAGGATGAAATCAAATCATACATTGATTCTTATGGAACATTATAAAATCCTGCTCCTACACTTGTGCAACCCCATTAACCTTTATTGGGTGTGCACAGGAATGACTGGGGATTAAAAGGGCACAGTTCTATTGATGATGCACAAAACTGATTAGAATCTAGCTCATTCTGTCTCAGAGATGATTCTGCATATGCACATGCGGCTGATCTGGTGAGTAGTGAGGGATCAGCCTTACAATTGCTTTTCAGAGCCTGCCACACTTTTAAGATCTGCCAGATTTTGGCCAGGAAGAGCTTTGTCTCTCAAAATGTTATTCTTGTAGTAGAAATGTAAAGCTAGGGTTTGAAATGCACACTGAGATTTTTCTGAGGTGGAGTATAATAAGGTGTCATTTAATACACCCTCCAGCCTGCTTGTGGTACTGCCTACATGCTAAGTACAGCTCAGAAGGGGAGGCAGCCATACGTTTGCTTGGCTGGTCTCCATGTAAATTAGAGTATCCTCAGGGCTACTCTATTTTACACCAGCTGCCAATGGCTCCACGGGGCCACTGAGCTTACCCAGACCCAGCCCTATCCCTATTTCTTGGCCTTATCCCCTGCACCAAAAGCCGGGAGAAAGGGTATCACAGGAGCTCTACATTACCTGGGGATTCCCTTATGCAGGGGGAAATCTCAAGTGGCCATTTAAATGAGCTTTAGGGCTTGTTTGGGACACCAGGGAAATGCAAAGCACTCTTAATATACTGGGAGATCTAGCTTCACATCTTCATACAACAGGCCCCCTTTTCCAGTCTGCTTTATTAAGTACAGTACATGCTATTGCTAGGGAACCGTGCTCCCACACAAATAAAATGTGGACATGAACTCTGCCAGTCGCTATACCCTACTACGCATTGCACGGGTGCATGTGATGCTGGGATGGAATTAGGTTGCTGGGATTTATAAATGACTTTTGCAGATAAAACCTACTGTTTAATCTGTTCATCTACTTGAGATAATTCATTAAGGAAACCCCTAGCAGCCAGATACCAAGGTAGACTTTATTAGCCCACTCTCTTCACCTGAAACAGTCACAAAGAAACCCTGGACTGGAGTATTACAAGGGCTGTTTTGTGTAGGTTACATATATAGACACACGGTGTAAAGTAAAGTAATCAGATGATAAGGACTATTATAATGGTTTTATCTTGTATGCCATGTCTCCGCTCCAGGCCCAACTTCAATCCTGGGTCTATGCCCAACGGAAGACAGGGCAGACCTGGATGCACAGCCCTAGCAGCAGTAAATCCACCTGCGGTGGAATCTGGCTGCACCTTCTCCATTGCTGCAGGGGCTATCACTGCATAGAAAGAATGCAGCTAGGAGATGTACTGTTTCAGTTCACCCACTGAGCAGGGATGCCCTCCCCCACCAAAATCCCGTGGACAGGCAGACAGAAGCAATGCTACCTAACCTACATTTAACTTCGGGTATAGACTGATCAGCTGGTTCAGGGTTGTGTAATTTACTGCTGTTCCAGCTTGGTGAATTTAACTTCTATCATAAATTGATTAGATGTTTTAGGGCACTGGGAACCAACTGAAAGGTCTGAGATCTCTTATATGTGCCCCAAGAGCCAAATTCTGTACTCTGGTAATCCAACACAACTCCCAGTGACTTTCCTGGGAATTTTGCACTGGGGGACAATAGAATTTTTCTGTGTGCTTTGGCAGAATGAATTGAGGGCAGTGTCTGCCATGATAATGAAAAAACTATTGATAGACCAATAAATCTGGCAGTTCCTGCATTTAGCTACGGCATGTATATCTTGGGTTTCGGGATCAGAGAAGAGTTAGCAAATTTCTCTTGACTATGATGAGTGGCTGACCCTGCAGTCTGCCCCAGGGCGCGGGGGTGAGTTGGTGACTGGCAGTAGCCTATGACTGAGGTGAGGCGGGGATAAGGGGTGGGGGTTCCCTGGGGAGGGGAGACCCCTGAGACTGAGGGGTGTACTGCCAGGGGGCAGCACCCCAGATAAAGGGGCACTGGAGTCCAGGGAGGGACACGGGGGCCAAGCGGCAGTGGGACACTGGCCTGCAGTGGGCGCTCCATGGCTGGAAACAAGCTAATTCCCTGAGAGGCCAGCGGGAGGCGCCACAGGGGTGAGTCTGCACACTTACACAGCTACTTAAAGCACAGACTCAGGTCAGAAGGATCCATCATGATCTAGTCTGACCCCTTGCAGGGCACAGAACCTTGCCCACCCACTCCTGTAATAGGCCTATGACCTCTGGCTGAGTTACTGAAGTCCTCAAATCCTGATTTAAAGACTTTGAGTTACAAAGAATCCACCATTCATACTAGTTTAAACCTGCAAGTGACCCATGTCCCATGCTGCAGAGGAAGGTGAAACCCCCCCAGGCTCTTTGCCAATCTGATCTGGGGGAAAACTCTAAACATGTGGGTAAGAGCCACCAGCCAGACACCTGGGAAAGAATTCTCTGTAGTAACTCAGAGCCCTTCCCATCTAGTGTCCCATCACCAACCATTTGAGCTATTTGCTGCTAGCAGTTGCAGATTTCCTACAACAGCATGTAGCCAGTCTCATCATACTGTCCTCTCCATAAACTTATGAAGCTCAGTCTTGAAGCCAGTTAGGCTTTTTTGCCCCCACTGCTCCCCTTGGAAGGCTGTTCCAGAACTTTACTCCTCTGACGGTCAAAAACCTTTGTCTAATTTCAAGCTTAAACTTGTTGATGGCCAGTTTATATCCATTTGTTCTTATATCCACATTGGTGCTTAACTTAAATAACTCTTTTCCCTCCCTGATATTTATCCCACTGCTGCATTTATAGAGAGCAATCATATCTCCCGTCAGCACTCTTTTGGTTAAGCTAAACAAGCCAAGCTCTGAGTCTCAAACTGAACATGCACGCTCTACAGACCTAGAATATTTGTTGAAGGTATTCAGTGACTAATTTCAAAAACTGAAGAGAGAGAAAAATCATAAGCTGTTCATGGACAATTTGAAAAAAGAAACAAAATTAATCTAAAACTATTAGCACTAATATAAACTCCCATTCACCATGGGGGAGGGGAAGAGGAAGAAAACTTCAAGTGCAGCAGTTAGAAAACATCAGATCAAGCCATTTTTCTGGTATGCTAGTAGAAGGGAGCTAAAGGACACAGTTAGGACCTGATCTTGTACTTACTCTCCATACAAACTTCAGTCATAACAGAACCAAAATTTCCTCTTTCAAAGTACTAACATTAAAAATATATTAGTTACACCAAAATGAATACAATTAAAATATTTGTTATTTGAATGTCATGATCATGGTCATGTTTGGTATTTATGAATAATCAGTTCCTTAAAAATATCAGTACCAAGCAGTCATGAAAATACACCTATACTGAAACTGTTAAATCAAATAGTTTGTTCCTTGTAACTGTGAACACAGTGTCTTAGGAGTACAGTAACAGAATGCCTAGTTTCATTCAAGGCTACCTATAATCATTAATTATCCCAAGATCAAAGGAAATGTGATCCCTGGAAAAAATTGCTTTTGAGAATCCTAAAGTAGTGGGAATTAGTTCTAAATCTATTCTTCAGCCTTTCAGCACTACATGCTATGCCCTTTGGGACTGTAAAACATGCCATGTCATGAAAAAGATCTCCCTGAAAAAGGCTCTAGGTTAAATGCAGTCACTGGGTATTTAAAAGACATTACTAGCAGATCTTTTTTAAAGCTTTTTCTGACTGGACCTACTGTGCAGCCCAGATAAATCTGACTTTCACACACTGCAAGTTAATCAAAACAGGGTGAGAATGCTTCCTTTGAATGTACTTTGTATTGCTAGGTCCTGGATTGGTACTATGGCAGAATGACCCTATCCCCAGCTGAGGAAACCCTTCTGGCTCCTCAGTGGTGAATGGCTCCAAGGATCTGTTTACACAGGGACCTGTAAAACTTTGTGAAGGGACAGGGCCGGCTCCAGGCACCAGCCCACCAAGCTTGTGCTTGGGGCGGCACCTGGAGGGGGGCGGCGCAGTGCTCCGGCCCCCGGGGAGAGCGGGGCCACGGCCGGGCTCGCCGCCCTTCCCCCGGCCGCCGGGGGAAGAGCGGCAAGCCCTGGCTGGGGCTCGCCGCCCTGCCCCCTGCGCTCTGGCCGCCGGGGGGAGATCGGAGCCCCCGCCGGGGCTCACCGCCCTCCTCCCAGGGCTCCGGCCCCCCTCCCCCCGGCCGCCGGGGGGAGAGCGGAGCAGGACTCACCACCCTCCTCCCAGGGCTCCGGCAGCCCTCCCCCCCGGCGCCCTCCCCCCAGCCGCCGGGGGAGAGCGGAGCCCCCGCCAGGGCTCGCCGCCCTCTTCCCAGGGCTCAGGCTCCCCTCCCCCCGGCCGCCGGGGGAGAGCGGAGCCCCCGCCAGGGCTCGCCGCCCTCTTCCCAGGGCTCAGGCTCCCCTCCCCCCGGCCGCCGGGGGGAGAGCAGAGCCCCCGCCGGGGCTCACCGCCCTCCCCCCGGGGCTCCGGCCGCCCTCCCCCCCCCCACGCCGGGGGGGTGGGCGGCCGGCGGCTTTTTTGCCTGGGGCGGCAAAAAAGCCAGAGCCGGCCCTGTGAAGGGAGCAGGGAGGTTGTTAGGGAGGATGCAAGTGTTGGGGAAGCTAAGGGAAAGAAACAGAATATATAACAGGGAGAGAAATGAGGCCATTAAATGAGAGGGAAAAACAAAAGTACCAAGAGGAGGAAGTGAGAGGGGAAAGAAGTTGCTCCAAGTCAGGACAGAGACAAGGAGGTAGGAGCAGATAAGAGTTCTGCTTTCTTTCAAAGAAGTGGGGGCATGATTCTGTGCCCCCTGAGATCAATGGAAAGACACCCATAGGCTTTGGATTACAGCCTAGAAGGGTGGGTGCGGGGGGAAGCTTGGATAAATAGAATGGGAGATAAGACAAGGTGGGAGGGAAGAGAGAATTTAAAAGGGAAAGAGGAGGAGAGGAGAAATCAAATCTCTGGTGTGACCGGACTGAAGTCAGTGGGGGTACCTCAGGGATGAATTAGAGAAGAGGGAGCATGGTATGTAAACAGGGAAAGAAAAAGCAAGAAATAGCATTAACTATATTGCTAGGGAAATGTTTGTTCACTCCTGGTTTTAAATTTTATAATGTTTCCTTGGCAGAACTCCTGCAGCTCTGTAATTTTTGTGGAGCATGGGCTTGCTGGCAGGATTTTAATCTGCATCTTGGATAACACTGCTGTTTGCCATATGCTGCAGAAATGCCATGGCAGCAGACAATTTTTCTCTAAAATGCACCATTTCAGATTATGCTGCTTGAAACAATTTGCTTTTTAATAAGTGTTTCTCTAATAAGAGGGGCTTATTACTCAAAGCCTTCTCTGAGTCAGACATCAGTGCATGTCCTGATGTTGGTCAATGGTCTGTTTTGAATTTCGTTCCACAATGTAGCATTTTACTCCCATTATGGAGGAGGGTATCCCTTACTTCTCTGAATTCCTCTGGGCTAAATTCCCTCACCCAGAACCCCATGGGAAAAACCTGCAGGAAGGGAGTGAGGGGAGAGGAAGACTCATGGACTCCCCTCATGGAACCTTCCTGCTACTGTCCCTTGGGTGTGAGAAGTTAATGGAGGCCTGGATTTCAAAGCCCATGCCTCCTCTAACACCAGAAACCCTCCCTGAGCCATCCTGCTGAGATGCCTGCTGGCTTCACTGTCAGCAGAAATCCAGACACAGAACAGGGGACAGTGATGCAGGACCACCTCATTCCATTCCCTCCCCTTCCCTGAAATTTGTAAAGCCTTTTTGATATGAAGCACCTATGGGTGGGTTTGGGCAAAGAAGAGGGGGAAGAGAAGACGCCACACAGATGAATCTCCTCTCTCTGCCTGGAAAGGGGGATTTCCAGGGGTAGATCTCCTGAAGACCGTCTGTGCGGAAGTACAGACACGATGACTTAGTTTGTACAAAGTTCTGAGGATGTAAACCACTATGGAAGTGCTAGATATTAATATCTAAAAAAGTCTATCCCCTTTCCTGTGTCTGACAAATATAGGACTTACAATTTCAAGGTTTAATTGCAAGCTGTCACCCAAGAAAATTAACTCCATCCCTATTCTGTTGCATGGAATAAGAAGTAAAAGGTAAAAAATCTCAATGGCAGAATCCTGCACCAGACTCTGAGCCAGGTGTAGTCAAGAGAGATTTCATGGTGAGAGGAGCTGCCTTTTGTGAGGGCATGGCCTTGGTATAATGAATTATAGAAGAGTCTCTGGTACCACAAAGACATATGAAGCTTAGAAAAATACCGAACACTTCAGGCATGTCTACACTACACAGTGGAACCCAGGCTTGTGGACTCTGTTTCCAAGCCCACATTTGAGCAGCGTACAGCATGTGATTTCCACTTCCTGTAGGCCATCTTTGCCAGGTGGTGCAGAGCATGGCTGTGATCAGAACCCTATCCTCATGCTGCCTGTCCTCGATGCAGTTGATAGTGTTAGATTAGCACTATGCCTATAGCCTCATCATGATTGTAACCAATCCAGTACAGCAGCACGAGAGAAGGGCAGGGAGATGGAATGTGCCTTGCACCCATTTCCCCTTCCCGCTGCTTATCCATGCAGGGCCAGCCACAGTCTGGCACAATTTATAGAAAACAGGCCTCTCCCAAGCTATTTTTAATCCCAGTTGGCAGTTAGCTACTTCAGAAAACAGTTTCCAGGTAAATTCCAGGACCTCTAAGTAAATCATGGAAAGGGTCTGTCATGCTGACTTCACATACCAGAACAAAACTTGTCTACACAGGTTTTCCACCAAGCCACTTTGGAAAAAATTGCAGAGAAGAGGGGGTTTCACAAGGTTTTTCTGTATACTATGTGATCCTTAGCCCCATTTAAGCCTCTTTCATCTGATGCATGTGGCAGCTATATCACAATACACTAAATTTCCAGAAAAAAAATAATGCAATTCAGCCACAGGGCTGAACATTTTAAAAAGGATGGAAGAGACAGGAGAAGCAGCAGCCTGGCTTTGACATGGAGGAGATGTTTGTTTAGAATAAAACTGAAATTGTGTCAGAAAAGGACAATGTATTCAGTGAGCCTGCAGGGACAGCCTGCACCCTGGTGGCTTTATATATCAGTTGCTATTCTACAAAAATCAGGGCATTAGTTACAAAAAGTTGAGCCTGATCCTGCCTCCATTTTGCTTTCTTAAGAAAAGTGAACAAAATAGTTTTCAACTCAATGCAATAACTAGCTGTGTCATTGACCCCAATGTGTTCTGAATCTTTCCCTCCCAACTTCCCCCCCTCGCCTCTTCCTCAACATCAACACATGGCTTCACATCTATAATGTTTGAAACAAGACATTCAAGTATTTTCTCAGACTTCAAAAATGGAGCCCAGAAAGCTGGAAAAATTAATAAAGAAATGTCCCACCCATACAGTAGAATACATACCCAAAGGCCAAGGAGACTTGAGAGGATGCATTTTTACAGTTTTCAAAGTGAGCAGAAAGACAACATTTGGATCCAAACTGTATTTTGAACACCCCAAAACATTAGTTTCGATCTCTTTCTTTCATGATGCCTTAAAGAAACAAAACTTTTTGTTAAAGGTATCCCTTTGTCAGGCTATTTTAAAGATCAGTCACTTTGAAATTGCCCCTTAGATCCACAGCATAATAGATTATAGGTTGGGATCAACTACCTCAGGGGTAGGTAACCTATGGCACGCGTGCCGAAGGCAGCACGTGAGCTGATTTTCAATGGCACTCACACTGCCTGAGTCCTGGCCACCGGTCCAGGGGGCTCTGCATTTTAATTTAATTTTAAATTAAGCTTCTTAAATATTTTAAAAACCTTATTTACTTTACATACAACAATAGTTGAGTTATATATTATAGACTTATAGAAAGAGACCTTCTAAAAATGGCACGCGAAACCTTAAATTAGAGTGAATAAATGAAGACTTGGCACACCACTTCTGAAAGGTTGCTGACCCCTGAACTACCTATTTATTAACAACTCCACCGTGCAAGAATCTCATGCTCTGTTATCTTGTGCTTAAAACAGAACCGTTTACTTTAATTAAATTAATAAGATCTTAACTGGGGAACTAGGTTAAAAGGTCTCAATTAGGGTTACCATACGTCCGGATTTTCCCGGACGTGTCCAGCTTTTTGGTCCTCAAATCCCCGTCCAGGAGGAAATTCCAAAAAGCTGGACATGTCTGGGAAAATAGGGAGAGGTTGTGGGGCTTGGGTCTGGGCTGGAGCTGCTGGGGCCAGAGCCAGAGCCGCTGGGGCCGGCGGTGCTCGGCCACCAGCCAGTGCCGCTTGGCCAGGGCCGGGGCCGCTCGACCGGAACCGGAACCGGGGCCCGAGCCGAGCCGGGCCGGAGCCGCTGGGACTGGGGCTGGGGGTGCTCGGCCGCCGGCCGGCGCCGCTCGGCCAGGGCTGGGGCTGGAGCCGAGCCAGGCCGGAGCTGCTGGGACCGGGGCTGGGGCTGGAGCTGCCGGGGCCGGCGCATTCAGCCGGAACCGGGACTGGTGCCCCAGGGTCCGAGCTGAGCTGGGCCAGAGACGCTGGGGCCAGAGCCTCTTGGCCAGGGCCGGCCGCCAGAGGGAGCCGCTCGGCCCGGGGGGCCGGACTGGGCCGCGCCTCCTCACGGCGCCCCCCGCCTCTGCCCCAGCTTACCTGCTGCCTGCCTGCCTGTTTCAGGCTTCCCGCGAACATTTGATTCGTGGGAAGCAGGGGAGGGGGAGGAGCAGGGGGCGGAGTGTTCAGGAGAGGGGGCGGAGTCGGGGCGGGGCTGGGAAGGGGCGGGGCCGGGGAGTGTTAAAATATGGTAATCCTATCTCAATACAGAACTAGATTCCTATCTACACTCTAATCAAGCCTTAAAAGCCGAGAATGTATATTTATATTATTGCTCTACAAATGTGCAACATAGATTAAAAATATAAATAAAAATTGGGTAAAGGAAACAAAGGTCAAAACCAAACCACTGGATGTTTTTGTTTTGTTTTTAGATCAAAACAATTTAGCAAATCTGATGGGAATTCATGAAATGTTTTAGTTGAACTGAATCTGTTTAATGAAACTAGTTTCATCTGAACAACATCTCCCAGCCCTACATGGCATTGTTTCTCCCTGCCCAGCAGCCAGCACAGCTGGGAGCACTAATTACACCCTGGCAAAAGGTATGTGGCAGCAGCAAGACACCAACTGCCTTCTACCATGCTTTAAAAGCCCTCTTGAGCCCACTGGTGCAAAACAAATGTAGCAAAAAATGGAAGCGGAAGAGGAAGTGCCAGAAGAAAGCAGTGACACTTTAGGAGGTTTGTGTTATTGTGCCCTAGCTTGCAAGATACTCCATGAGTTAATGAGCAGCACCATTGCCTCCTGTGCTCCTTAATGGGGAGGGGAAGCAACTGAGGGTGTGTGATGCCAACTTAGTGCCTTTGAGCAAACACACCACATTGTGACTTGATAGGTAATCAGTGTGTGGTTGTTTTGTAGGAACACCTGTCATATTGTCAGTGTGTTTAGTATAATCGGTAGCTGCTGCTGTTGTAAGGTGTTCATAGGAAGAGGTAGGCTGGGATTGCACAAAGATAAAACGGTAGCAAAAGAAAACAATGGAAAACAGTAACAGCCTTCATTTTCAGGGAGCAGTGTCACATTAGCATGTGCTTTCAGGGCTCATGGAAGATTAATGAAATGAAGGCACCCATTTAATAGCCAATTCTGTAATTTGAATCACAAATGTCTTTGATCTTCAAGTGTTTCCTAAACAACATTTTCAAATTATAATACTTTTCAGTAGTTACTGATACGCTAATATGCCTTGCATAGTGCTTCTGCTGCAGTAAATATGTTGTTAATTTAGTTTCTTTGTTTCTGCCGATACAAGTACATTTGAAAACAAAATTAGCCTTTTCTATGGAAATTGAATGTTTTGAATAACTGACTTTTTTTTTGGTGGTGCTGGTTACTATGGCAATAATCTTGATTCAAGATTTAAACCTGCAAGTGGTTTCTATAACAACATGATAGGATGCTTTGGAAACCCAACTGAAGTAAACACATTCAAGAGACCCTTAATCTTAACTCTTTTATGACCACACTGTTAGTATCTTCCTAGGGCTCACTGGCATGTGCTTGCTTGTTTGACAGAAGCATGTTTAGACCTTCTAAAGTACAGTACTTAGTTTCATTTTGGAAATAAGTAAACATCAGGTATTAAATCTAAATTGTGCACAGGATCTGGACCAAGAAAGTCAGGTCTTAGGGAATGGCTGAAGTATGGGGAAGAAGGGATGGCATTTCTATGGCTCTCATCAGGTGCCTGAGTGCTGATCTGGTCTTCAGAAGAAACAGAGCGGCAATGTAATTAAACTGTTCATTGTATTAAATGATGGAACATAGCTGGGAAAGGAGGAATGGGACACAGATAGAAATGGGAGAGAGCACGATGGAGAGAATAGTAGTTGTGAGAGCTATATTAATTAGGAGAACTTGAGCGGGACTGAGGGAAGGTAGAGGTTGGACCCCAGACAATGCT
This sequence comes from Chrysemys picta bellii, assembly GCF_011386835.1. NCBI lineage: Eukaryota > Metazoa > Chordata > Testudines > Emydidae > Chrysemys > Chrysemys picta. The sequence continues at coordinate 45,054,946 of NC_088798.1, read as the reverse complement.
AGTGGATGAAGTTGTGTTGGTGGTGCCTTGTATCTCTTGAGGTATTCCATTCCATCAGTACACATTCCTATGGCTTTATTTGTGTTGTATCTATTCCCTTGGCATGCTTCCCCCCCCCCCATGTGCTGATCCAATCATAACATCCCTTCCTTCAAATTCATGATAAAGATGTCTGAGACAACTCAATCCCTCTCTCTCTGTTCTCCGTATTATGCATCTGTGTTCTCATGTTCACGGGTGCTTCCTTAAGTACCAACCAGTGCCATCCCAAGATTTAATGCATATGCACAGTCAGAGCCTTCTAGGGCTGTCTTTTCCAGGGAGTCATGGCATATTTATGAACCACATCTTTTCACTGGTACATTGTAGGTAAACTGAGATGTCTAGGTGTACCATAGCTAAGCACTCTGAGCAATGCAGACACATCAGCCTGGTCTACACTATGATTTTAGGTCGAATTTAGCAGCATTACCTCGATTTAAGCCTGGACCCGTCCACATGACAAAGCCCTTTTTTCCGACTTAAAGGGCTCTTTAAATCGATTTCTTTAATCCACCTCCGACGAGGGGATTAGCACTGAAACCGGCCTTTCCGGGTCAGATTTGGGGTAGTGTGGACGCAATTGGATGGTATTGGCCTCCGGGAGCTATCCCAGAGTGCTCCATTGTGAACGCTCTGGACAGCACTCTCAACTCAGATGCACTGGCCAGGTAGACAGGAAAAGGCCCGCAAAATTTGAATTTCCTGTTTGCCCAGCGTGGTGGAGAGCACAGGTGAACACGCAGAGCTCATCAGCACAGGTAACCATGATGGAGTCCCAGGATCGCAAAAGAGCTCCAGCATGGACCGAACAGGAGGTACGGGATCTGCTCGTATGGGGAGATGAATCAGTGCTAGCTGAACTCTGTTGCAGTAAACGAAATGCCAAAACATTAGAAAAAGTCTCAAAGAGCATGAAGGACAGAGGCCATAACAGGGACGCACAGCAGTGCCGCGTGAAAATTAAGGAGCTAAGGCAAGCCTACCACAAAACCAGAGAGGCAAACAGAAGGTCCAGGGCAGAGCCGCAGACATGCCGCTTCTACGCTGAGCTGCATGCCATGTTAGGGGATGCAGCCACCACTACCCCAACCCCGTGCTTTGACTCTGTCAATGGAGAATCACGAAACATGGAAGCGGGTTTTGGGGACGAGGAAGATAGCTCACAGCAAGGAAGCGGAGAAACTGGTTTCCCCAACAGCCAGGATATGTTTTTCACCCTGGACCTGGAACCAGTAACCCCCGAACCCACCCAAGGCATGCTCCCAGACTCTGAGGGCACACAAGGCACCTCTGGTGAGTGTATCTTTGTAAATATTACACATGGTTTAAAAGCAAGCGTGTTTAATGATTAACTTGTCCTGGCATTCGCGGCCAGTACAGCTACTGGAAAAGTCTGTTAACGTGTATGGGGATGGAGCGGAAATCCTCCAGGGACATCTCCAGAAAGCTCTCCTTGATGTACTCCCAAAGCCTTTGCAAAAGGTTTCTGGGGAGGGCAGCCTTATTCCGTCCTCCATGGTAGGACACTTTACCACGCCAGGCCAGTAGCATGTAGTCTGGAATCATTGCATAACAAAGCATGGCAGCGTATGGTCCTGGTGTTTGCTGGCATGCAGACAACATCCATTCCGTATCTCTCTTTCTAATCCTCAGGAGAGTGGTATCATTCGTGGTCACCTGGTTGAAATAGGGTGATTTTATTAAGGGGACATTCAGAGGTGCCCGTTCCTGCTCGGCTGAACAGAAATGTTCCCCGCTGTTAGCCACGCAGTGGGGGGGGGGAGGGGTGAAGTGATCATCCCAGAGAATTGGGGGGGAGGGGCGGGGGTTAGTTGGGTTTGTGCTGCATGTTAACTCGGAAACCGCAGCCCCTCCTTTTAAATTGCAAACCCATTTTAAATGGCCAACCCAATGGCCGCTTGGTATGGGAAATGAGGGTGCTCCTGTTTGAAACCATTCCCACATAAAAGAAGCCAAAAGACTGTGGCTTACCATGGCTGCCTTCAAGCCGAATTCTGTTGCCTGGCACTGCGAGAGTGATCTCTCACACCAAACCGGCAGGCCCTCAATATAAGAGGAAAAATGCGACCTTGAAATGAAAGCACGTGCTGTGTAATGTGAACAGCAAGATTGAATGTGAAAGAGTGTACCCATTGTTCTCTAAAATGTCTTTTTAACTGCCACCTCTCCCTTCTCCTCCACCAGCTGCAAATGTTTCCCCTTCACAGAGGCTAGTGAAGATTAGAAGGCAAAAAAGGTGCACTCGGGATGACATGTTCTCGGAGCTCCAGATGTCCTCCCACACTAACAGAGCACAGCAGAATGCGTGGAGGCAGGCAATGTCAGAGTGCAGAAAAGCACAATATGAATGTGAGGAGAGGTGGCGGGCTGAATACCAGGCTGAAGAGAGCAAGTGGTGGGCTGAAGAGTATATGTGGCATCAGCTTGCTGACAGACGGCAAGAGTCGATGCTCCGGCTGCTAGAGCATCAAACTGATATGCTCCAGCGTATGGTTGAGCTGCAGGAAAGGCAGCAGGAGCACAGAGCGCCGCTACAGCCCTGTGTAACCAACAGCCCTCCTCCCCAAGTTCCATTGCTTCCTCACCCAGATGCCCAAGAATGCGGTGGGGGGGCCTCTGGCCCCCCAGCCACTCCACCCCAGAGGATTGCCCAAGCAACAGAAGGCTGGCCTTCAATAAGTTTTAAAGTACAGTGTGTCCTTGTCCTTCCCTCCTCCTCCACCCCTCCCGGGCTACCTTGGCAGTTATCCCCCTATTTGTGTGATGACTTAATAAAGAATGCATGAATGTGAAATAACAATGACTTTATTGCCTCTGCAAGCGGTGATCGAAGGGGGGAGGGGTGGGTGGTTAGCTTACAGGGAAGTAGAGTGAACCGGGGGGGAGGAGGGGGGCAGAGGGGGTTCATCAAGGAGAAACAAACAGAACTTTCACACCATAGCCTGGACAGTCATGAAACTGGTTTTCAAAGCTTCTCTGATGCGCACCGCGCCCTGCTGTGCTCTTCTATCCGCCCTGCTGTCTGGCTGCGTGTAATCAGCAGTCAGGCAATTTGCCTCAACCTCCAACCCCGCCATAAATGTCTCCCCCTTACTCTCACAGATATTGTGGCATGCACAGCAAGCAGTAATAACAATGGGAATATTGGTTTCGCTGAGGTCTATCAGAGTCAGTAAACTGCGCCAGTGACCCTTTAAACGCCCAAATGCACATTCTACCACCATTCTGCACTTGCTCCGCCTATAGTTGAACAGGTCCTGACTACTGTCCAGGCTGCCTGTGTATGGCTTCATGAGTCATGGCATTAAGGGGTAGGCTGGGTCCCCAAGGATAACTATAGGCATTTCAATATCCCCAACGGTTATTTTCTGCTCTGGGAAGAAAGTCCCTTCCTGCAGCTTTTGAAACAGACCAGAGTTCCTGAAGACGTGAGTGTCATGTACCTTTCCCGGCCATCCCACATTGACGTTAGTGAAGCGTCCCTTGTGCTCCACCAGTGCTTGCAGCAGCATTGAAAAGTACCCCTTGCGGTTTATGTACTCGCTGGCTTGGTGCTCTAGTGCCAAGATAGGGATATGGGTTCCGTCTATTGCCCCACCACAGTTAGGGAATCCCATTGAAGCAAAGCCATCCACTATGACCTGCACATTTCCCAGAGTCACTACCCTTGATACCAGCAGCTTTTTGATTGCGTTGGCTACTTGGATCACAGCAGCCTCCACAGTAGATTTACCCACTCCAAATTGATTCCCGACTGACCGGTAGCTGTCTGGCGTTGCAAGCTTCCACAGGGCTATCGCCACTCTCTTCTCAACTGTGGGGGCTGCTCTCATCTTGGTATTCTGGTGCTTCAGGGCAAGGGAAAGCAACTCAAAGTTCCATGAAAGTGCCCTTATGCATGCGAAAGGGAATCGTCCCACACCTGCAACACTATGCGGTCCCACCAGTCTGTGCTTGTTTCCCTGACCCAGAATTGGCATTCCACGGCATGAACCTGCCCCATTAACACCATGATTTGCACATTGCTGGGGCCCATACTTCGTGAGAGGTCTATGTCCATGTCTATTTCCTCAACACTATTGTCGCCACACTGCCGTCGCCTCCTCGCCTGGTTTTGCCATGGCAGGTTCTGGTCCTGCGTATACTCCAGGATAATGCACGTGGTGTTTAAAGTGCTCATAATTGCCGCAGTAATCTGAGTGGGCTCCATGATCCCAGTGCTATGGCGTCTGGGCTGAAAAAAGGCGTGAAACGATTGTCTGCCGTTGCTTTCACGACAGGGAGGGAGGGAGGGTGGGGCCTGACGACATGCACCCAGAATCACCCGCGACACTGTTTTTGCCCCATCAGGCATTGGGATCTTAACCCAGAATTCCAATGAGCGGCAGAGACTGTGGGAACTGTGGGATAGCTACCATAGTGCAATGCTCCGGAAGTCGACGCTAGCCTCAGTACTGTGGACGCAGTCCGCCGACTTAATACACTTAGAGTATTTTGTGTGGGGACACACACAATCGACCTTATAAAAACGATTTCTAAACAACCAACTTCTATAAATTCGACCTAATTTTGTAGTGTAGACATACCCATCCACTTAAATGCTAATTCTCTCAAAACCTTAGTAGAACCAGAGAACTTGATATTTCAGTGACAGGAACTCAAATTTGTGTTATAATCTCAGTGACAGATTTGTTTAAACAAGAAATGAACAACAAATGTTCTGACTCCAAACCCCAGGGACAGGACAGAGCAGTTACTTAGGAGTTTGTTGTACCAGCACTTCTCTGCTAGCCTTATCTGGTTGCGAAGGAAACCTTCTGAATGTGAACCAATGCCATCTACTTTTGCTAAGTCACCTGACAGACTGAAATGGTAGCTCTAAGAGAGGCCAATGGTGCTGTGTTCATCTCAATCAATTGTCTCTGAAAGCTAATGAGGACTTTCCACATGTCAACATAGTTAACTATTCTGCTGCTGATCATATTAGCAAAAAATCCCAACCCATATTTGCAGGGACTGTGGGTTGAACTTGAGTGAAGCAGCACTCAATCTCTCCTACTCCAATATAATCCCTGCTCAATACCACTTGATTAATAATTAAGGAATTAAATAGTTATAGCTAAAGACACTTAAAATTGAAAGTCTCAGCTATGAACTAATGGTCCAGCATGTGTGCTGCAGCAGGACAAAGAACAGTAGTACATGTTAGCAATTCAGTGGCAGGTATAAGGCTAAACATTCAAGCCTTTGACAATATGTTAGGCAACACTAGGGGATGGAGCTCCCCTCAGATGAACTATGCATAGTGATGCACAGCTGGATCTGCTCAACATGAAACAAAAGGTCTGGGCAAGCACAGAATGCCAGTCTTCACTTTGATCTCCCTTGCCTCCGTTAGTGTGTGTGGTTGTTACTTAAATGTGTGTGAGAGAGAGTCACAAGAATTTAACCTTCCTGATTTTAATTTAGCAGACAAGTGAATCACTAGCTATGTGTTCAATAAAGGGGAATTTGCAGCCAATTAAGTCCCCTGCCAAGCACCATGCTCTTGTCAGTGCTGATGACTTTAAAGAGTATCCAGAATCTAGTCTTCTGCAGGGGAGTTCTTCTCCTAGGAAATATACCAACTGCTTTGAGAAGGTCAAAAAATGTCTGTAGATTACATGAGGACCCTACAGCTGTTAGTGCTGAAAGCTCCAGTGAAGATCAGGCCCTTCTCCAGGAGAGAGAGAGAGGGGGGAAAAGAAAAGGAAAAAAAAAAAAAAAGAGGCAGACCTTACTGAGGAATGGGTTTGCTAACAACAAGCATCTGCAGGCCATGATGAACTAGTTAGCACAGTCCACCTGACAATAGTTCACCTGAATGTGGTGAACTAGGCTTTTAGTGACTAAAATTTGGTAAAAACTCCTGCCATTAGTTACAGTATTTAGCTACCTTATGGAGATGTATCCAGAAAGAACAAGTCTTTGCTGAAGGATTTATTTGGGATTGTGTATATGTATCAGAAACAACCCAGCAGAGTTCTGCAGGCCAAGGGATGTGTTTTCCTTCTCTATTACCTACACTTGTAGGGCTTTTTAAAAAAGAAAAAGAAAAAGCTCTTACCTAATCATCTTACCAGTAAGTGATTTATATTTACTGAGTGTTGAGCTCCTCAGTGGAAGGTGCTATAGAAGTGCAAAGTATTCTGAAGTGCTGCTGTGATCTAAGCACAAAGACAAGTCTCCTGACCTGGGCTCTAAACCCAACTCTGCAACTGACTCAGCCTGCTGCTTTGGGCAAGTCATTTATCTCAGTGCCTTTCTATAAAATGGGGATAACGATACATACCACCTTTCATAAAGCACTGTGAAAGACGGGGATGAAAAGCATTGTATAAACAGGTTTTAGTATATTTTAAATGCTAATAGCCCAATCTCAACAGCCTGTCTCCAGCAAACAGTCATTTTAGCAAAACAATGTTAGACACTAGGCAGAACCAGGAGCATAACAGTGTGCTCTCAGAGCTGCAACTTTTGTCCTGATTCCCTAGATTGGCAAATCTTAGGCATGGATCTGGACAAAGCACAAGAGCCTAAGGGTCAGAGGGAAGCAACTTCAGGCAACTGGTTAGTGCTTCTATATGCTGGTAAGTCTCCATCCACCTATCATATGGTGACAGTGACCAAAGATACTATTTTTTGCCAGTATATTAATAAGTCCCCCTGGGCAAGGTAGGGCTGCAGAAAGGGCTGAACCCCAGCCTTGCAAAGATTCTGAGACTAACTGGAATCAAAGATGAGATTATACCATATCCACCTTCTTCTCTATGAGCAAAAGTCATACCTATCTGACTTAATCTGGGAGCTACTAGATAGAGTCAGCTTTGCATAGTGACCTTGCCTGTTACTAACAGCTGTGTGTCTACTGGGAGTGCAGGTTGCATTGTGCAATGCACAGCTGGACAAGTGAGTCAGTGCTGGGATTGGAGCCCAGTTGATTAGGGGACAAAGCAACCTGGGTTCAGAGGAGTCTATCAATATATGAGTAATCATAGGGGATGCTGGGTGAAGGTTGAGGAAGAAACCAGCATGTGATCTATGAACAAGGTGGATGTGTAATTCAACTTATTAGGGGGCAGAGGTTGTTCCCCTTTGAGCTGAAGTCATTTATTTGGGAAAGATAAGAACTGTTAAATAAGACCTGAATAGAATCAGAACTGAGGGAATCATTTACTCTTGTGTCTGTTAATTTTATTCTTTTAAAATTATGATTTTTTTTGTTTAAAAAAACCCAAACCCATGAAGCCTCTAGCTCTGAATAGGACAGATGTTAGAAGAAACTGATCCCTAAAGCAAAAGTATTAAGAGTAACCTAGGAGCACAAATCCCACTGAAATTCCATAGAACTGTGCCAAGTCACTTCTGAAAATCCCACCCTAGAATCTTCATTAAATATAAATATATGGAGATACATCTATCTCAGAACTGGAAGGGACCCTGAAAGGTCATTGAGTCCAGCCCCCTGCCTTCACTAGCAGGACCAAGTCTCTTTGTTATTGTTCTGATGATTTAACCTTGAAGGGTCAAATTTGGCCCTCAGGTGCAGATGGCTGTGCATTCACAGCCTCATAAATAACATTGTCTTGCAACATCACAAGGGTGGATTCTGGCCACTGAGACAGAAATCTCTAAGAAGAGAGACCATCATACATTTTTCAGTGTTGATTGGTCATATGCTCTCAATTACACAAGTGCAACCCTGTTAAGCTGGTGTAAATCCATTGAAAAGTTATCTGAGTGAAGATCTGGCCCCTTTATTTCTAAAGTCTCTTAAAATGTGGCTAGTTTCTTCTAGCTACATCTCACTAACGTTAGACTATTTACGCCATTTCTAGTAGTACAGGTGATAACCAGTAGGTGGCAAGCTTTACTGCAAAGTATTTAGTGTAGAAAATTCAGAGAATCCAATATATTCCATCTTCTATGAAGTGTACTGCCAAGCATCTCACTTACATCAAAATGTCTTAACCATGGGGTAAAAGGTTTGGCACTAATTTCTCTAGTAATTAGATTAAAGTGGTGATGTTTTAAAGAGACTCAGATAATTACTTCATGTGTCAATCAGTCTAAATCTAAAGTGATCAGTGCTTTGTTTGAATTTTTCTAATGTTAAACATTAATTTTAAGAATCTCTGTCAGAGCAGGTCACTGCTCAAGTGATCTTAATTCGTTGAGAATGCAAAAGGCTCATTCTCTGCAGAGTTTAGTTTGGAACATGTGAGGACTCATAAGGTTATCTCTATATAAAGCTGCCAAAATCTAGCTCCCAAGAACATTTAAATGTTTCTTCACTTGCCCTATTCTCCTTTCCCACTATGTTAAATTGAGACATTTTTCTCCTGATAGCTGCCATTTAGCACTCAACATGAGCCATCCTATGCACCCATGTGCCCTTTCTCCTGGGTATGGGCTACTCACACCATAGGTCACATCCTGCACAGGTGGGTGGGGAGTAAGTAGACCCTTTAACCTATTCTCTCTTATCCCATATGCACTCACCAGCACACCTGAGCTGTGTGTGTGTGTGTGTGTGTGTGGAGAAGTAACCTGCAACAGAAAGAGGACTGTGGCATGGAACAAGGTGGGTGTGGGGGGAACCAAGACCAGATTGTGACTCAGAGGGTAAGTTTTCAAAAAAACACCTAACTCACTTAGGAGCCTTGAGAATTAATGAAACATATGCTCCTAAGTTGCTTACGTGCTTTCAAAATTCCCACCCTTTGAGTCACAGCCTGGTCTCTGCTGTGCTACTGGGGCAGCATGGCTACATGATGCCCCTTATTCAGAGCAAATTGCAAGGTGCCAATCTAGCTTATAGAGAGAGAACATTGCTGTGTATCAAATTGAAACTGGAAAGGAAGAATAAAGTGAGATTATACAGTCTGAATAATACACTAGGGGCCAGATCATGGACTACACACTGCGGAAAGAACCACAAGCGGGGGGAGGGGGCGGAAATGCAGAGCTGTGCTGCCCCAAGGAGAGCTACAGGAAGATGGTAGCAGTGCAGATGCTACAGCTTGGTAAGAATCCAGCTGCCTACCTTCTTAACATGAGAAGCTGCCATCAACAGACCAGTGTGCATAGATTCTTCCAGGAGCTCCAGTCTGCCTATGCTGTTAATGCAAATTCTTGATCCTGGTCTGCAAATCCATCTGAAGGGAAGGACCCATCCTAAGCAACGATGGCAGGACTATACAGATAAAATCCAAAGCACATGAGAGAGAAAGTGCCCAGTTCTTTGTGGTCCTAAGGGACCTTTATGTTGCTCTGACATAAACCAGACAGAAGCATCCCCCTGAGAATCTCCCCAGCTGAGTTGTTGACCTACCCCCCTTGTAGGCTGTATAGTTATAGCTAGATACAATTGCTAATTACTTAAATAGCCTACTTTCTTCAGATATATCCTAATCATACAATTCCAATTAATGTAACTTTATAAACAGTTTGAAGAATGCATTATTGTGTTATTAAGATCATATGGTCCTCAGAAGTGCCTAACATAGGTGCTAGTTTTCTTAAAGAACCTAGCTTCATTAATTCTAACAAACTAATTATCAGGTTTACTTGTAAATTCTCAGATAATGAATTCTATACTCAAGTACGTTTGGGAGGATCTGCTTCCCTCTCTATTCCTCCCCCCCCCCCCCCCCCCCCCCGTTCATAACTGGGAGGCTGAAATCCTTCTTTAAGTGCAAAAGTCAACCTTAACTATGGTGTCATAACCAATGCCTCCATAAAAAATTCCTTCCCATCTCAGATTCTATTCTAGGCAGGAGACAGTGGGAGGGGAGGAAACTGTTTTTTTTTTTTTTTTCCCTAGCCACATATGAAGAAGCAAAAGCAAAAACAAAACCCTTTTCAGGTCTTTTTTATATATCATAATAAAGAAACAAAAAGGCATAAAACACATGTTTTTCATTTGCAGGATACCTTAAAGGCCACTACTGGTTTGGGTCCAATCATGGAATCATTGTTAATATGGTATTGAGAACTGTAATGTAATATGCACGCACAGGCTACTTGTTTCATCAGACAATAATTAGGCCTTTGAGTCAGTAAATATATCCATCCCTGGGTATGTGGGACCCCCCCTCCAAATTGGTATATCTTATTTTCACAAATATCCAGAGCTCCTCTGCACATCTCATAAAGAAGAAACCACAAGAGGAGGCACAGCTCACTTCTCTGATCTCCAGATGTGTCACTCTGTCACAGTTCCTATTATAGGAGTGCTTTTCTGGTAAGATTATCTGAGGCTTTGTCCCTCTGGCCACAGCAAAAGTCCACTCTTTGCAGGACAAAACCAGGGAGTCCAAACTAAATAAGGCCGCCTGTATCCTCCCTCAAACAACCAAACAAAAAAACACTGTACAAGCCCTTTTGTCTTCTGTGACTGGCCTCATTGGTCTTTTAGTCTCCACAGATGAACAGCTCTACTCCTTCCATCTCAGTGAAGAGGTTCCCCAAGTCTCTTGTATTACAGGCTGACCACTGTTCCATTGCCTTCCCAGGCTAAAAAGTTTATCTACAGGGCTCTGTAAATATTCCACCTCCCATCAGTGGCAGATCTCTCTCTGGACTGAGTGTGTCACTCACACTTTGCAGGTGGGACAGCTGAGGTGTCAGGGAACCTCAGCTCTCTCTTTCCCTCAGTTCCAGTCTAGGGACCCTGAGAGTGAAGTGGCTGTCTCATTCACTAACACCCCACACTGCCTCACTTCCCCTAGGACACTTCCTACACTGCCAATCCCTTCCGTCTAGGGACCCTGAGAGTGAAGTGGCTGTCTCATTCACTAACACCCCACACTGCCTCACTTCCCCTAGGACACTTCCTATACTGCCAATCCCTTCCTCAGGTCTTCATAGCCAGTTCCCTCACAGGCTCTGTTCTTGGCTCCCTTTCTACAAGGAACTCCTCTGGCTCTTGGTGCGTTTCCCCAGCCTGCCATTATTCTACCCCAGGAATCTCTCAGCAGTGAGCTAACTATCACTGATCTATCTCCACAGCCCAGTTATTGATGAGCCTCCCAGCTCATTGCTTCTCCTACCAATACCATCAATCCTCCCTCCCCCCACCCAGGCTGCCTCATATATCCTAGATGGCCTGCCTCTTGGTCACCTGCTCTCTGGACTGTCAGTCCCAAGACCCAGGAAGAAATTAGAGACAGGTGATAGCTGAGCCTGAATTCCCTTTAAAGGGACAGCTCACCCACATACAAGGAAGAGCATATTAAATATAACATTCCACCATTCATTATCAAGCAGTTACACTACAACAAATGTATACTGCCTACTTCTAAAACAGGGATCCAGAGCAAAAATTGAAAGGAAAAAAGACTAATATGATGTATTCAGACCAGCACTGCAACACAGATTGTTTAATATAATATGCATTCTCCAGCACACATGCATCTTTTTTGTCTTTTGACTCACTAGCCTCTTTCTGAAGGGTCCATTCAGCTTTATTTAGTAGCTTCTCAGCCAAGATGTGACAGCATCTTTTTTTCTGTTGAATAGACATGGATTTTCCCCTCCAGTAGTATACTTTTTTTATTTAAACAGCTTTATTGCTTTTATTCTGACTCCAGAATGCTCGACAGTTCCAGGGGTACTATATTGTCATCACTGAAGAAGTTCTGTTCTACTTAAATGTTCACTAGACAGTACAGTATTTGTTCACAACATGGTGGCAATTGGTTACAAAAAAAAGTTGCATTGGATAAAATTGTGATCTAGTAACAGTTTAAACATTATACATGTTTTAAGCTTTTAACATTATTTCTACATCTTCTATTTTCTTTCATGGGCTGTGTGTGTCAATAACTAACCACCCCTCCTCCTCATTTCCACTCATTGGTTATGATTGGCTGTGACATTTGATCCATTATTGTCTAAAGTCTATGTTAGGATTGCTTACTGGCTTAGTAGGAGGCAATCACAGAATTGCTTCCTCAGGCCCTGAATCAGGAGTCCATCCCTGTTCAACAAAGCACCTAGGGACAGGCTTTGCTGGCTAGGGATGAACTTAAACATGTACTTAAATGTTTTGCTGAACCGAGGCCAGGGGTAACAGACATCCTGCAGCAACAGGATCATCTCTGTTAACATCTCTTCATTGATCCTCTCAGACCTTACAAACTAAGCTGAGGGTGAGTCAGGTCAGACCTGAATGATAGAACTCCAAGGTGCTGCAGGAAGTGGTTCTGACGATTCCCTGGGTGGTATTCTTTCCTCTGAATTGGTCCTGAAGTAATGCCTTGTGATGATAGGGACAATGAGCGGTTTCACTCTGGAAGACAGGGGTGTTTAAGTCCTGACTATTAATGAGCAAGAAAGATCACACACCACTCTGTAAGAAGAGCGTATTAACCCAGGTAATTCAGCTAAATTTCTGTTTCCCTAAATTCTTTGTGCTGTTTCAGTTGGATAAAGAACAGGAGTACTTGTGGCACCTTAGAGACTAACAAATTTATTAGAGCATAAGTTTTCGTGGGCTACAGCCCACTTCTTCGGATGCATATAGAATGGAACATATATTGAGGAGATATATATACACACATACAGAGAGCATAAACAGGTGGGAGTTGTCTTACCAACTCTGAGAGGCCAATTAAGTAAGAGAAAAAAAAACCTTTTGAAGTGATAATCAAGATAGCCCAGTACAGACAGTTTGATAAGAAGTGTGAGAATACTTACAAGGGGAGATAGATTCAATGTTTGTAATGGCTCAGCCATTCCCAGTCCTTATTCAATCCTAAATTGATTGTATCTAGTTTGCATATCAATTCCAGCTCAGCAGTCTCTTGTTGGAGTCTGTTTTTGAAGTTTTTCTGTTGTAAAATAGCCACCCGCAGGTCTGTCATTGAATGACAAGACAGGTTAAAGTGTTCTCCCACTGGTTTTTGAGTATTATGATTCCTGATGTCAGATTTGTGTCCATTAATTCTTTTGCATAGAGACTGTCCGGTTTGGCCAACGTACATGGCAGAGGGGCATTGCTGGCACATGATGGCATATATCACATTGGTAGATGTGCAGGTGAACGAGCCCCTGATGGTATGGCTGATGTGATTAGGTCCTATGATGATGTCACTTGAATAGATATGTGGACAGAGTTGGCATCGGGCTTTGTTACAAGGATAGGTTCCTGGGTCAGTGTTTTTGTTCAGTGATGTGTGGTTGCTGGTGAGTATTTGCTTTAGGTTGGGGGGTTGTCTGTAAGTGAGGACAGGTCTGTCTCCCAAGGTCTGTGAGAGCGAGGGATCATCTTTCAGGATAGGTTGTAGATCTTTGATGATGCACTGGAGAGGTTTTAGTAGGGGACTGAAGGTGACAGCTAGTGGTGTTCTGTTATTTTCTTTGTTGGGCCTGTCTTGTAGGAGGTGACTTCTGGGTACTCGTCTGGCTCTGTCAATCTGTTTTTTCACTTAAGCAGGTGGGCAGTGTAGTTTTAAGAATGCTTGATAGAGATCTTGTAGGTGCTTGTCTCTGTCTGAGGGATTGGAGCAAATGCGGTTATATCTTAGAGCTTGGCTGTAAACAATGGATCGTGTGGTGTGTCCTGGATGGAAGCTGGAGGCATGTAGGTACGTATAGCGGTCAGTAGGTTTCCGGTATAGGGTAGTATTTATGTGACCATCGCTTATTAGCACAATAGTGTCCAGGAAATGGACCACTTGTGTGGATTGATCTAGGCTGTAGCCCACAAAAGCTTATGCTCTAATAAATTTGTTAGTCTCTAAGGTGCCACAAGTACTCCTGTTCTTTTTGCGGATACAGACTAACACGGCTGCTACTCTGAAACCTGTCAGTTGGATAAAGTATTCTTCACTGGTTGCCCTGAACTGATGCTGTGCTCAGTTAAATAATTGCCATGTCTCCCTTCTCCCCCACAAGTGGCTGCATCCAGTGATGGATGAAGGTATTAGTTTATTAAAACACGTTGGGATCCTTTGAGATGGGTGACAGGGGGATGGATCACTTGATTACCGGTTCTGTTCCCTCCCTCTGAAGCACCTGGCATTGGCCACTGTTGGAAGACTAGATAGTGGACTAAATGAACCTTTGGTCTGACCCAGTATGGCTGTTCTTATGAAAGATGCTGTATACATGTAAGACTCAGAGGGGTAGTCGTGTTAGTCTGAATCTGTAAAAAGCAATAGAGGGTCCTGGGGCACCTCTAAGACTAACAGAAGTATTGGAGCATAAGCTTTCGTGGGTGAATGCCTACTTCATCAGAAGCGTCTGATGAAGTGAGCATTCACCCACGAAAGCTTATGCTCCAATACTTCTGTTAGTCTTAAAGGTGACACAGGACCCTCTGTTGCTTTTTACATGTAAGACTATTATCCTTCCTAATAAAATTAATTTAGGATCCAGTCTTCCACATCACATGCATTCCAAACCACTGACTGTACTAATGTTCAGTGATGGTTGGGTCAGCATTTTGTTATTGGTATTAGGCGGTGAGTTTGCAAATCTTGATACTGCTGCTGCCGCCAATGGTCTCTGGAAGGGATAGGTAATAGGAAATTATACTCTGTTCATGCAGTAGTACTTTTTTTTGTATTAAAGAATTCATTGCCACATCCTCCCCCAACTCTATTTTCTTTTCAACAGTGAAAAATTACAGGAGAGAGGTCTAGTTTAAAACATTATACTAAGATTTGTAGTTCTTTCTTATTCATTTAAACTGCTCTGGAAGTTTCTCAGTAATTTTTGTGTTTCCTTCCTAGGATCACTTAGCATAAGAAATGATTCCAGGTGCCTGTCAAACTCTTGCCAAAAGAACTCTACATGTGATGCTGCTGCTAAGGACGATTCCTGCCGCTGTGCAGACACAGTTGATATTTTGGGGGAAGACTGCAATAAAACTGATGATCCTTGCGCCTCAAACCCTTGTCTTCAAAATGCTACCTGTTTAAGCACTGCAGGAAACCTCAGCTTTACTTGTGAATGCCACACTGGGTACAGTGGAACTACCTGTGAAACTGTCATCAGCCTCTGTGACACAAACCCTTGTAGACATGGAGGCACTTGTCAGAATGGCATAGCTGGCCCTACCTGTGTTTGTAGTGCAGGATACACTGGCATGCTGTGTGAGACCTACTTCAATGTGTGCATTTCTAATCCATGCCACAATGGAGCATTGTGCAGGGAAGGAATTGACGGGTACTCCTGCTACTGTGTCCCAGGCTATCAAGGCAAGCACTGTGACCTGGAAGTGAATGAATGTGATTCAGACCCCTGCTTGAATGGGGCTACATGCCTGAACCAGATAGGCAAGTATGACTGCATCTGCCCTGCTGAGTACATGGGTAAGCTCTATTAAAGACATCTTTTTTTATTTTGACATGCAGAGCAACTTTATTTACTGTTATTTATTTATATTACTGTTTACTCACATTTTCATAACAAAGTCAGATCAAGTTCTCTGCTGAGTGCTGCTGCTTTATGAGTTACCACATCAGGTTTAGCTAGTGTGCTAGAGATGGAAGGATTCAGGAAGTTTCATATTACACAAAATCTACAGAATATTTGACAAAGATCAGCCTACTTCACCGATTTTAAATAACTTTCCTCTTAAAGCAACTTAAACTGGATGTGCTCAGAATGCTACACCATGTATTTTGCTAATCAAATAAAACCAGGTATATTATATCTTCAGGCACAGAATGTTTCAAAACTTCAGACTGAGATCCCCTGGACTGGATTTATCTGCCGAGCGTGGCAGGCAATGCTCTTCGGCCTTTGCATTTGCTTTTCAGGATCCTTTTCTTCTGCCTTCACAGCCCATTCTCTCTCACTTTCTCCTCTGCTGAGTTTCTTTTTCAGACTTTTTTCAAATGCTTGATTCAATCTTTCTTTCCCTCTCTCCATCCCCTTTCCACAGGGCTGCCCAGAGGATTCAGGGGGCCTGGTGCAAAGCAATTTTGGGGGCCCCTTCCATAAAAAAAGTTGCAGTACTCTAGTAACATGTATTTGGAAATGTAAAAAATAACCAGTGAAATACATTCAAAAATTTTTAATAATTTGAAAATACACAAAATATATTTAAAAACATTAAATGCTTTAATGGTATGTATACATTTGCAATTACATAATGGGCTGTTGCTGGGTTATGGTTGGTGCCAATGGGCTGTTGCTGCCTGGGGATGGCACTACTATTGCCCAGGGCTGGGTAGGGAGCTGGGCTCTAGGTCGGGGGCTGCCAAGCTCAGAGGGGCTGGACTCGGAGCTGGGAGCCAGGGGGGGGAGGGTGCTAGGGGCCGGCTCAGAGGGGCTTACCATGCCACCCCCCCCTCTCCCAGAGCCTCAGCAAGCCACGTCCAGGAGCTCCTGCCACTCGGGCCGCCAGAGCTCGCAGCCCTGCACCCTTACCACGCGGCTCCGAGTGGGAGGACCTCAGGCCCCGCTCGAGCCATGCTGCTGCAGTGCTGTCCAGGGCAGCTCCTGGACACGGCGCGCTGAGGCGCCAGGGGATGGGGGAAGGCGGAGGGGAGTCTCCAACATTCTCGTTGGGGCCCCTGCAGGGCCCAGGGCAATTTGCCCCACTTGCCCCTTCCTCTGGGCGGCCCTGCCTTTCCAGCTCAAAGTCCTCTTTCTCCTTCTCCACTTTATTGGACCTCCATGTCCACTTGATTTTTCAGTCAATCACTCTCATGTACTGCACTGTACATGACTTTACCCTTCATATTGTTTACTTCTAGTTTCTTTCTATGGTCTCTTAGTCTATGCAACATACTGATGGCACATACTCAATCCAACAGTTTGCCCTACCACTCATTTTCCTGCACCACTTCTCAGCCAAGCACCTGCAACCTGTTATGTGGCTGACTCCCCAGTCAAACACCCTTCCTCAAAACCCTGGTAAAGATTCTGAATGGAACACAAAGCTCAGAAAGTTCCCTCCAGCATGGAAACTGGGAACAGTAGTTCAGTGGGTCCAACGTATTCTAAAATGCATTTTTCACTCTCCTCTCATAAGTAGTCAGGCTGACCTTTTAAGTGATGCAGTCATTTTATATTTAGAGAGTGCACTTCAGAAGCATGGACATTTGTCCAAATGGTAGTTAGCATTACATTCAGCCATGCAAGAGACCTAGATTCATTACCCATGTCCAGTTCCTCATTCTTCAAGCTGCTGTTGGTTAAGAGTGTTGGAGAGGCAGCTTACTCAGCCTTTGCTGGCATCTCAGAGTTAAGACTATTAACAATGGGCCCTCTTGATCAGATATTGCCCTGGTGTCATAGCACCTAAGTGTGGGTTAAGCGCCTTAAAACTATGATAGATGATTACATAGGTCTAAAAGGAAGATCACTGTGATAAAGCATCAAGCTAGAAGAAGTTCTCTCTGAAGGACTAGGGGAACATTTTTTACCTTGGAAGAAAAATAGATATTTAGAGCCAAACTTTCATCCTTCCATTTTGAACCTACAAAACAAAAATGTGCATTCATAGTGTCTACAAAACGCACATTCAGTGTCTGAACACACTTTTTTTTGTATTTGCCATGTAGCTCCAGTGCCTGAATAATTTGGCTTTATGGTTAATGTTATTGAAAAACTAAAATCTATGAACTCCTTTATTATTTAATTGGATTTCGTTTGACATCTTAAAGACTACATGGAGTTAGATAAAGCCACAAGAAAAAACAAAACCAAAACTACTACTATTGGGTTCCAGCACAGCATTTTGAAGTAATGCCATTACATACAGTCACATTTTTCAGGAATGTGTCCCCTTAAATAATCAAGTGATTTTTTTTTTTCTTATCATGTAATTCACTCTATGGGGAAGCACTTTCATGGTTCCAGGTCATTGCTTTAGTCGGCATTCTGATTGTGTGTAATAAACAGTCTCACAGAATGCAGAACTCTGTTCTTGGATGGCATGGGGGGAGGGTTAGCACTATCAAGCTTTTAAAGAGAGAAAAAAAAAGTAGCCAACAAGTTTTAGTGGCTAATCTGTAGTGAGGTAAGGGGGGGGGGGGAGAACATTAGACAGTATAAAAAATTATAGTAGTTGCTTCAAGCGATTCAAATGAATAAGAAATAAAAGATGTGGTTTAAAACCCCCATCCAAAAAACTCCACAAGGGAGAAGTCAGAAATCTGCTTTTACCTTCTATTGCTGACACAGAATTCATTTGGAAGCCAGGCCTCAGTTAATATCCTTCATGTGCACAGAGAATGTTATTTGAAGGAAGCTTGTTGCCTTCCTGCCACCCTGCTGCTACCAGTGGGTGTCTCAGCCCAGGCCAAGGGATGAGAAAACTACAGAACTAGGGGAAAGCCGAAGAGGAGGAAGAAGGAAAAAACCTATTAGCAAGCAGCATGGTTACTCTGAAATGATCAGACTTGACCCAGACCTCCTGTTGTACTCAGGAAGCTGTATTTGTTTAACCTGTGCTGTTAGCTCGATCCAGGGCTGGATCTATAGCAAAGGAGATCTGCTTGAAGCTGGGGGAGGGGGGAGGAAGACAAAAAAAAAAGGAGAGAAGTGAAAAATTAGAGCAACACAGATTGTTGGAGGAAGCACACTCTGCTGGAGTCACTCCTTTCATCTCAGAGCTCTGCTGTTTCCCAGACTAAGTCTCTGCTCTCCCCCAAACAGGGACTATCATTCTGATGGTATGTCTATGCTGCAATTAAAAACCTGTGAGTGGCCCGTGCCAGTGGGCTCAGGCTCACAGGGCTCAGGCTAAGGGGCTGTTTAATTGTGGTGTAGGCATTCAGGCTCAGGCTGCAGCCTAGCTCTTGGACCCTCTCCCCTTGCAATCAGTACAATAAAAGAGTTAAGAGGTGGAGGAAAGAGGTGGAAGCCAAGGAAGGAAAAGAGGTCTCATGTACAAAGCAAAAGAAATTGCACTGTTTTGATGTACAGCTCAGGCATGGCTTCCAGCAGCAATGAGGCTAATAATAATTCTATAAAAGGAGTAGTTGACTGTTCCTTCAGCACTAAACTACCAGCTTTTAAAGCCTACTTAACCAAATGATTTATCAGAAGCCGTTTTTGTTATTTTCTGCACCTTGCTGTGAGTTGTGTTAAATGCATAAGCCAGAGGGATTATTGGATGAAAGCCCTGAGGTGTCCCCACTGGTAATAAAAATCCTCATTTACTCTGTCAGAGGATCTTGCCAACTGTTATTATCCTGGCCTGACACCATGAATCACAGTGGGAAGTCATCCAACCTCATCTCATTTCCCTAGGATGTTAAAGAGGTTATAACTTTTGATACATAGGTGGAGAATGCACAGTAAATCTACAGCAGTAATGTTAACCAAAATGCTGGAGTTACTGGGTTTAGTTGCTACCAGTTTCATGGGCTATCACTGCTACTTTGTGTGATTGGTATGTTGCATGCAATTCCTAAAATAGCTGAGAAATCTCTCACAATTCTTACACAAATGGGAGAGGTTAGACTGTCTGAAGAGCTGAAGAATGGAAAATTTAGCATAAAATCTCTATTTTACTACGATAATGCACTGAATGTGTGAAATTATGTACAAGACATGTCATACAGCTGTTAAATAATGAAGCTCAATTGGTTTGTCAAACCTTTGCTGGATATGCTAGCAAAATGCAATATTTCTCCATTGTACTAAATTATACTTTCATTTCACTTAAGCAAACAGAGCATGGTATAAGAGTCTGCTCCTTGCTGATGGCCGGTCACAGTTATCTTCTTACTGCACACAGCTGAAACTAATCTCCTATTGCCAACAGGCAAACATTTAAGTGTAAATTATCAAATATGTATACTGCAGTTCCAAAAATAAATCCTATTCAGAGACAATGGAAAAGGCCATTTTGATTGCACTTGGCAACAGATAAAATAGATCTAATAGGCCAAATTCATCCTAGGTGCAATTCCATTTACTACAGTAGAATTATACGTGAGATGAATTTAACACAATGCGAGGATATTATTGCAAGCCCAAAACTAAGTCCTTACCTTCTTCACTCTGCCTTTTTGCATTGATGTAGTATTTCCAGTAGTGAACATGCCATGCTGGTATTTAGAGTAGCTTTTTAAAACTCCATCCTCCTTCCCTGTTGTATCAGGGCATTGCAACTATGATGCATTAAGTTATCCACTTGTATTGATCTGTGATTGCACACATGTATTGACACTATGATTGCTAGCAAATATAGATATATGTGCAGTATGGATAATGACCAACTGCTCCAAAGACATAGAACTCCTCTGATTGAGACAAGAGTTCTCTCTTAATTTTCAGTAGTACGAGAGGCAGGATCCACTTTTCAAGCCAGTCACTAGAAGGTAAGAGACTTACACAGGGAGATATGGTATGCTACAGGAGGGCTGACATAATCCATCCAGCACAGGGCAGTTGTACTCCTCCATACAGGTCAGTTTATAATGTCTGACCGTTCTTTCACCCCTGCCATGCTTGGGCAAAATGTAATTTAAAGACCAAAGTTTTTAAATGTGGGTGCCTGTTGTCAGGCACCTGGCTAAGTGTCCTGATCCAGTTGGAGGTGCTGAGAATCCATACAGCTCCCACTGAAGTCAGAACGGGAGCACTCAGCACCTCTGGAAAAAAAAAATCAGCTGATTTATGTACTTAAATAGGGACTTAGGTCCTAACTCTGAGCATCCAGCTGTGATGCTTTATAAAGCCCCACTAAACATTTATCATCTTCCGCGCTTCCTCTCTCCTCACTGGGGCTGTGCATGCAGGTGAATATTTGTGTTAATTTTTTTAATTAGCTAAGAACAGGATTAATAATGGGTCTGGTTCTGCAGAGCACTTATGCATGTGATTAACTTAAAACATGTGAGCCATCCCAATCATCTCAGTGCACTTGAGTAGTCCGAATTGAAGTTAGGCACAGGCTTAAATGATTTGCTGGAACAAGGGCTGAATGTCTTTTCTTTTATGGGTTAGGCCTGTACAATATGAATGGAGGTTTCTGTTGGTGCGGTTTTATTTCAATTGTCTTTTAACTGTAATGCTGCCCTAAATACAGTAAAACACAGGTAAACACCTTTCCTTTCTTGTTCTTAAATATCATGCTTCTGGATGTCAGCCCCACAATGTATAGCATATCACGTTGGGTAGATACATTGAAGTGGGACAGGAGTTTCTTTCTGAAAGACCTGGTCACTGGAGTTAATGGACCAAAGGCATGACCCAATGTAGCAAACCCAATGTTCTTGTGTTAATAATCAGGCTGTCCTCTGGCCTGATATTTTAAATCTGGTTAAAGTGAGACTTTTGCACTAGTTTCATTTTGTCACATGGTTTCCAGTGTTTGGAGCAAGCTGTTAATGAGCTCTGGCAGATTTATGATCACTAGACATAGTTCTGCAAACACATTTTTTTACAAGTTCAATTATTCATAGGGCAGCAACCATGGAGGAGTTCCTTGCTGTATCTGGATGAAATGAACTTTACCACAAAACCTTAGGAGATCGTTCCAGTTGTAGGCCCTAATACTACACTCCTCACATACGCAAAAATCAGTGGCTAATTGAAGCAACGAAGCCTCAGAATAGTGTTTTGCATACATTGAAGACATGACCTATCATATTTTTAGAATATACTTCAACAACCTCTGATAATAACCCTAGTTATTTTATGTACCCGTATGTTTTTAAAGAACATTTTAAACCACCAGTGTAAGCATTTACTACTACAACTGTATTGAAAGAGCCCATTTTCAAGGTTTATTCTGATTTATTATGATATCTCCAGCTGTAATACAGAATTTTACAAATGTGCTGCATTTGTTGTTGGCCTAATTAAGTCAGCAACCAAGTCACGCAGAGTTTAACACAAGCAGCCTAAAGGTTTGGGGAAAATACTCTTAATCAAAGTGTACATATCACTCAGTGTATCATGTACATGATCTGTAAATACATAGTTATTTTAAAACTGGAAGTTATTTACAACCAATTGAGAACCTCTCATTTTATTTAATTCAGTTCAGTTTGTACCTATCCATTGTACTAGGTTCTGTACAGATATTACAAAACATTCTTTGTATCTATGGATAAACAGTATCAACAGGTTGCTTTCAGTTACCCCAGTATAAATCTGGAGTAACTCCAAAGAGTTAAGCCTGGATACATGTGGAATGATTGACAGCATAATTTGGCCAGATATGTCAATGTAGGCAATTTTAATTGTTAAATGATACAGAAACTAAAAATGTATGTTTCTACTCTGCAAAGTAACTGTAAAAATGCCAGCTTTTTTTACCCCATGAATTTTCAGACATAGCTCTTTACTTTAAATGAAGGGGGGGGGGGGGAAAATCACCTTTCATTGCTATTAATACTGCAGTAACACAGCTACAGTAGAATAACCTGGATGCCATGATCATCAGCATTATTAAACGAGTAAATATGATAAGTAATTGATTCAGACATGGAACCCCACAATGCTATTTCTGTAGGGCAACCTTTCAGATTATAACAGTGCTTTAAAATATACTATGGCCACTAGCTGGGAAATTCTCATTTACAAGCCAAACAGGATTTTTTTGTGCATATGTAGTCCAATAATTAAAAAAAAAACTACACATATTTTAAGTGTATGAAAATATTTTTCTCTGGACCTTATGCATCAAATGTGCAGAAATGGCTTCTAAAGTTACAGTCCACCATTTCTGATGCTAAGATTTAAATTCTCAAATTGGGTAGTTTCACATAAGCACTCAATGTGCATCTGCAAATACAGTTTACACTTGTAATACTGAGTTTTGCATATGCAAGAGCTGGGAAATCAAATGTGCATGTTTAGTTTTAGAGGCTTATAAATATTTGCTTCTATATTGGAAGTCTGAGCATTGATTGAATAAGTGTTAGAAAGTTAGAAATAGAAATGTATTCTAAGAAACATGACAGATTTAACCCAAGGTACATTATGTGGTGTACAAATATAACAGCATGGTACCCAAGTGCCCCCTCCTGGCTGGGTGTGTCTACAGTCTTTAAACAGTTTCAGTCCTGGTATTGAGCCAGTAGTGGCCTACCGCCTACTCTAGGTGCCAGCCCAGGGCCCCTAAGAATAGCAGCCACCCAGGGCCATGTCCCTTTAACTAAACTGCTTTCAGTTCCCTGGGCCGCTTCGCCAATGCTTCACCCTTACCTCAAAATGCATCTATGTTCAGGCCCAGCAGCCAGCCAAGAGCCCTTTCTTACTGCTCTGGTCCCTGCCAGCACTGAGCTGTCCATAGTGCTACAGTTCCCTTTGGCCAGCCAGGAACACAAACTACACTCCTTTGACTCTGGTCTTCACTGCTGCTTCTTTTATGCTAGCCTGCAACCCTCTGATTGGCTAGCCCCTTATAGTGTCACCTCCTGATTGGCTGCTTCCTGTGCAGTCTTTCTAGGCCTCTTGGAGGACTTAGCGCCACTGCTCCTTTTCTGGGACGGGTGTGGCAGGGCACTATGGCCTCCAGCAGGGGACCTCTGGGCCTAGTCCACCCCACCACAATGAATAAAACCCTTATTAAATGTCAGATGTTGACTATTAATACTGATGGAGGAATAGAACATCTTGGACATCCTGCCTTATACAATTTAGGAAACTGTATAAATAATAATAATAATCATTATCATCATCTGTGGAAAAGGGAGCTTTTGTGCCTTCCTGTAGTTGTGCAGAGCAGGGTCTCCATTTAAGTCAATGGGGGGGGGGGGTCTACGTATGATAGGAATGCAAAATTAGGTAAATTAAGATTTAGTGCAGAGACTAAGGCTATGGGCAGGGTCAGCTCTAGGTTTTTTGCCGCCCCAAGCAAAAAAATTTTTGGCTTCCCCGCCCCCACCCCCTGCCGCCCCAACCCTGGGCTCTCCCCCCACCCGACCCGCACCCCCTGTTGCTCCAACCCTGGGCTCTCCCCCCTCACCCGACCCGCACCTCCTGCCACCCCAACTCTGGGCTCTCCCCCCCCACCCGACCTGCACCCCTTGTCGTCCCAACTCTGGGCTCGCCCCCACACCCCACCCCACCTGCACTTCCTGCCATCCCAGCGCTGGGCTCTCCTCCCCACCCCACCCGCACTCCCTGCCGCCCCAGGCTTCCCCCCACCAGCGCTGACTCCGCCCACTCCCCCCTCGCCTCCAGCCAGTCCAGCGCTGGCAGGGTTGGGGTAAGCAGCGGGGCTCCCGGGCCACGCCACAGCCCAGGGTCCCTCCAGCCGGGGCTCCCGCCTCCAGGACCAGCCAGGACCGGGGAGGACAGAGCCGGGGGACCACCCCGGCAGGGGGCTGAGGAGCCGGGGCAGGGCAGCCCCAGAGGGAGCGGAGCCCCGGAGAGCGGGACGCGGGCCCCGCACGGCAGCACCCTGCCCTCTGTGGCCCCGCTGCTGCTGCTGCTCCTGGCCGCCCTGCTGCAGTCCCTGGATGGCTCGGGCTGCTTCACCCAGCCCCGGCTGCGGCGCTGGGGGGCGGCCACCCTGTGGCACCTGCAGGCAGCTTTGTGTGCCCTGAGGGGTGGCCCCCAGCCTAAGTGTCCCGCGCTCGGAGCCCACCCAGCCATAAGGTGCGGGCGCTGCTCCCCAACGCGAACTGGAACGGCCCCAGGGCGCCCACGGTGCAGGATGCGCTGCTGCTGCCAGGGCTGGCTCTAGGCTTTTGCCGCCCAACGCAAAAAAAAAAAAGAGGCTGGCTGGAATGCCACCCCTGAAAATGTGCCGCCCCAAGCACCTGCTTGGTTTGCTGGTACCTGGAGCCGGCCCTGGCTATGGGGCAGGTACAGCATCACATGATGCAGGCTTCTCAATCCCATCATTCTATGGGTGTCCTACTAGATTGCCAGCTGCTTTTCCACCAAAGTGTGTGTGTGGGGGGGGGGAGGGAGTGCGTGACAGGGAGTGTGTGTGCAGGGGGGGAAGAGACAGAAACAGAGTGTGTGTTGGGGGAGTATGTGTGAGAGTGGGGGGAGTGTGTATGTGAAAGAGACCGAGTGAGTGTTGGGGGAGAGTAAGTCTGTCACTCTAAATTCAGACAGATGCTGGAAGGAACCAGTCATGAGGCAGAAGAAGGGGGACACCCCCGACATCAGCCCCCACCTCTCTCCCTGGCTCTGCACAGCACAGCAGTCTCTCTCTCTCTCTCTCTCTCACACACACACACACACACGCCTGCCTGCTGCAGTGTTCCTAGTGCAGGGGAGAACAGGAGGATTCCACATTAATGATTTGGTCTTTGTTGCAGGAGCTGAGAGGCAAGCTCAGCTGTCAGAACATCCCAGAGCTTTGAAAGGGGAAGGGGCATGCCTGCAGGGCAGCTGAGTTCAAAACAGTGAGCAGAGCGGTAATGGCAGGCATTGTGGGATACTAGGGGAGGCCAGTTATGGTGATATAACAAACGGCAGCATCTACACTGACACTTTGTCGCTTTAAGTTTGCCGTAAAAAGCTTTATGCCTCTTGTCAAGGTGGTTTTATTTTGTCTGAAACTGAAGAGTTTTGTCACCAAAAGTGGCATTGCACTGTGTCCACCTCCACTGTTTTGTTGCCAAAAGCTGCCTTTTGGTGACAAAACTCTGCAGTGTAGACAAGGCCTAAGTGGTGCGGATGCTATGTATTTCACTGATTCTTTTGGCAGACCTGGGCATGAGTCTGGAACCAAACTTTTCCAAGGTTTGGGTATGTTCAGATCTGGAATTTTGTATGTTCTACAACCTGGTTTTAAATCTGACCATTGATGGAGGCTATAGAAAGCTTTTCAAAGCTATCTTGGCAAACAGGGGACTATGACAAGACAGATCATTTGTCCAAGGACTATTTTTGGTTTTCTAATCAAGCTTCTAAAATGTCTGAATTACTCCTTAGTACACACAAAAAATAATGTTTTAAAATGCATTGTCTTTATATTGCAAATGTTGCCATCTCCTGACCCTACATTAATTTTTTTCCCTCTGTGCCTGGCGGCACTGTAACATTCTGGTCCTTTTCAGAATCATATCTCTAGCAACAATTTTTTTTCCCGTGGGAGTTTCCCATCATATAAGAAATATTAATGAGCTCTCAAGTCATGATATAAGGCGTGCTGTTAGGGTTGATAATTACAAGCAGGATACTTGCTGAAAGTGATTTGATTCATATTGTATGTGCCTGTCTGTGGAGCTCTCAAATGCCACAAATTTGAATACAGTACAAAGACACTGCTATTTTGTCTGTGAGCAAATAGCAAGGAGATAAGCAGCTGAAGGTCAGAGCACTGCACTATTCTCACTGCTGCTTCCAGCAAGATGAATGCAGACAATACATATCATAGCTAAAATGAAGCATACAGCCCTTCTGGAACTAAAGAAAAAAAAAGCAGAAAGTAGATTTGTGGCGGGAATTAGGATTTTATGGGCAGTATTTGTATGATGTTTGCAGAGGCTATAAAACACAGTCTTGTCACAGCAGCACAGGCCTGGCTTCTGTTCTGGGCAGTGTCATGAACTTTTGGTGTGACCCTGGATAAAGTTTGAGTCATTCAGGCTGATAGGTTGCAATCCTGCTTGTATTGACTTTAATAGCGGAGGATCAGGCTGAGGCGGCATTTCAAGATCCTTGAGTAGGTGCTACCAAACCCCTAGTCATTACTACTACCACTAGCTATTGAGTCAAATGTGATTTTGAAATGGACCTGAATAAAAGGAATTTATTTGTTTTGTAAAAATATTTGTGGTGAAACTTAGGTTTAACCGGGCATTGGGGTTAGTCAAATTCAGCAAGAGTTCAAAGTTCAGCAAAAACAAAAGTCAACAAACTCTAATTCTCAGCAAGCAGAATAGTGCACATGGAAACTCAAAGGCTGGGACCATTCTGAGGGAAATCTCCTTCTATTGCTCTAGTCCTGGTCTTAGCAAGGGTGGGAGCACTGGAGTAGAAAGGCTGCTGGTGTTATCATCCCTATGTCACCAGAACTCACTTAGAGCTCCTACCCTTGCTAGCACCAGCAAAATTGCAACAGTAGTTGAGCATGCGTAGGCGATTTCCCTGAAATCCTCAGTGCAGACAAGGTCAGAGCACTGTGCATCAGGAACAGAACCGAAACGACAAGGATGAACTCACCATCAGCTGGCTGAGTGCAGAGCCACAACAATTTATGAGAGTGAGCAATAGCCCAAATCCAGGTGTCTGCCCCCTCTGTATCTTAGCATTGCCACAAAACAGGACTGAAGAGGCAAATGAAAGACAAACGGAACTCCAGTCACTGATGAGCAAAGAAGAGATTTGTTTTACCCCAGGCTGTTGTTTTAAATTCAAGCCCCTGCATAAGTAGGTAATGGGGAAGAGAGCCCAAGGCTGCACCTCTTGCAGAGGACAGCCATAGTGTGGCTGAAGAGCAGAGACCACACTCCATCCTAGTGCCTCTACTGGCATTGGCTGCCTGAAAGGGAGCAGGGCGAGGGAGGGGCAAGTGTGGAAGGTGGAGCACAGCACGCCCTCTCCAAGGGTGATGTAAGTGCTACATTGGTATATGCTGCTGGGGAGTCCCCACGAGGATTCTTACCCCCGGGCACACATTGCATCTCCCTCCCAGGTCCCCATGCAGGCATCCAGGTCACAATCTAGCCCTAATTAAAGAAGGTGAGGTCAGCCGCATTAAATTAAGATGTAAGCAATATTCTCCCACGGGTCAGTGAGAATGGAACATGGTTTCTGCTCTTGAGTCTTTATGCTCTACATGCCCCCTTCTAGAACTCTAATGTATTGGGTGACACCGAATACCATGAATCAACAAGAACTCAGGTACCTAAGGGAGTTAGGTGACCAACTCCCACTGAATGCCAAAGGGAGTTGGGCACGTAAGTCTCCTAAGGCCCCTTTGAGAATCCCAGCCTCAATTCTCAAGCAACAAAACCCCCATTGGCTTCAGTTTTCATCAGATGAGCAGTGCACACAAGCAGCAAGAGAGAGAACTTTGGAATTATAGGTAGGTGATCCTATACATTAAGGGCATGATCCTGCTGCTACTGAAGTCAAAGGCACAAAATGCCCAATAACTTTAGTGGTTCAGAATCAGGGCCTACAAGCCCAATCCTGTTCCTACTGAAATTAATAGAAGTTTAGCCTTCAGTTTAGATTTCAGTATTGTTATTATTGTGCTGTGGTGGTACCCAGATGTCTTAATCAGGACCACACTGTGCTAGTCACTGAACCCACAATTAATACAAAAAGACAAAGAGCATACAGTCAAATCATATGACAAGGGAGGTGGATCAAACAAGCGGTGAGGAAGGAAGAATGACAAGGTAACAGTAACACAGTTATGTTGGGTATAAGCCCACGGCCTCAGCACACCAATTATCTAGCCTGGCAAAACTGTGAGAGCAGGAGCAGACTTCAAGTACTAAAACAGGCAAAGTTTGCAATTTGAAAATAAATGGCCTGGATCTTTATCTGGTGTAAATTGTCATAGTTCTGATTTGCACTGGCTCAATATCTGCCCCAAGGTTGTTGGGTTTTTATGTACCTGAAAAATGTGAGGAGGAGCCCTAATTTTTACATGAAGATTCCATAGTCTGATTTAACAGATCTTAAAAGACATATCTACACCACAAGTAAAACCATGTTGTGTTTAGGGACACCTTGTTCTAACACACATTTTATTTCTCATGTGGAATGGAGTCTGTCACTATATTAGAATTAATAACAGGTCTTGACCATGAAGGCTGGATTCTGAATGAGACCGAGCAAGACGGCAAATTGGATTTGAACTTTGACCTTCCTCACCCCCTGCAAAAACATATGCTTTCTCTGAATTACTGTTAGGAGCAAGAAAGCATTTCATTTTTCTGCAAACAAATGGAACAATTTGTAGATGTTGCTATGGGTGCCAGATTTTCTTATTTTTATGCACTTCTAATTTAATTTTCTTAAATAATAAATATTATTTTTTCTGATGGTTTTAACCTGCCAACTGCAAGTGTTCTGCCAGCTACAATATCTCCACTGAATAAATGTGAGTTGTGAAATTTGGATGACATAATCACAGTTTTCAGTGGACTCTCTTGCCCTCCATTTAGCTAACAAGAAAGCAATGGTGCTAAAAAGATATTTTAGGAGAATTTCCTGCTCAAAAGAAAAACATTACGTAGCAAATAATACCAGCATCCCTTGGAACAGATAGAAGAGACTTTTTTTTTTTAACCTGCATGGTATCCTGAATATGGGTAAACATACTTCAGAGTTGAGTTACAGAACATCCCAGAGGGGCTGTTACAATACTGTATTGTAACAGCCCTTCAGTTGTCAACAAGATATCTCACACACTAGCATATTTATGAATTGCAAAGGGCAATGACCAACACAATGAGACAATCTTCCAATTAATTCAACTAACAGTAAGGCCTACCAGTATTGACAGAGTCCCTTTAAGTGACTAGTTCCTCACAGATGCTATTAAATACAAATGTAATTGTAACATGGTGTAAGTAATCTGAAAATTAAAGGGTTTGGTTTCCATGTGAATACTTAGATAATAAGATGTGATTGTAATTATTCCTTGTGAATGAAAGCTGTTCTGTTCTGTCTTCTGTAAATTCCCCCAAATCTGCAAAAATGTAACCTGCAATACCTACTGAAGAGGCAAATTATTTTCTAAAAGAGATACTTGCTTGAAGAAAGCTTACATAAATATGACATTTAAAGTGTTCCCAGAGAAAACGTGAAGAATTAACACTTTGCTAAACTTTTTTTTTTTAAAGGTATAAACTGTGAGCTGGAAATTGACGAGTGTTTGTCACAGCCTTGTCTAAATGGTGCAACCTGTCATGATACTTTGGGTAGCTATTTCTGTTCCTGTGCACTTGGATTCCTAGGTGAACTCTGTGAAATCAACATTGATGAGTGTGCCAGTCAGCCATGCCTCAATGGAGGGCAGTGTATAGATGATGTCAATAGGTATGTATCCTAGATATAGGGTAACTTATTCACAAGAAGGACAGATGCTCGTTAACTTGAACACTAATAGGTTGAAATAACATCTGGTTAATTGAGTTGTCAAATTGTTGATTTCATTTACTAAAAAAGAGGACCCAATCCTGCACTGACTTGAGTGCAAGTTTGGGTGCATTAAGAAATGCAAGATTGGGCCCAGAGCTGGGAAACCAATGGGAGTCTGCTGCAAAGACTGATTGCTAGGTGGACTCCTCACATTTGTAACTTTACAAAGTGCTCTTTAGTCAGCTCTGCACAACTATTATTTAAAGGTGAATTCTGCACCATTTTGATAAAACAAATCTTGAAAGTCATATTAATCTGTCAAAACTTCAGTTTCTTAATCAAGATGAGGAAGTGTACAAAATATAACATGTTGGCATTGTTCAACTGTCCACTTTGAAAGAATAGAAACATTAAAGAAAAGTGAAAGACAGGGTAATAGTAACCATAGTAATAGACATCACTAGGAAATGTGTAAGATATTTTACAGATACATAAGGCAACAGATCCCTGACCCAAAGAGCCTACAATCTGTGTAGATAAAGGACAGAAAAAAAAGAAGGAAAAGGGACAGACTTACAAGCAAGTTCCTTTTGCCAAAATTAAGTGATCCTACAAGGAGATCCAAGTGCAACCCAGGCAGGCCAAAAACCAGGTCTTGGCTCTTTGATGATAGCATTACATACTGTACATGTGATTCCAAAAGAGGGGAAGCTATGCAAAAGTAAAATCTATATTATAGAAGTTAGGCTGGAAACGATCAGTTAGTTCAGCTAAGTAATTCCTCTATCAGTACTGGATTGTTCCCTACCATGTGAATTCCAGTTCTTAAGGGGCTATTTTGAAAGTACCAGTTATAAAGAAATCCATCGGAAAAGCCATGTCATCAAGAGCCTGGGCTTGACTTTAATTCACAAGAGGAGAAAGATCATGTTCCAGCAATGAACTTTTGCACCATATTGCAACATTACGCTAACCTTGTAGAATTCCCTTTCTGTAGTACTGAATGACTCTGAGCAATACAAAGCAATTCTCGATTTTCCAGTGCAGTGCAAGCATAGTGGAGTGAGAGAAAGAGGTCACCTGGCATCTGACACCTGCTCGGCAGAGTCATTTGAAAGCCTGAGATCTTTTGAGGGCACACACATATTGTGCGCAGCAATAATGCTCATTCTAGCCAGACCAAATCACACTCATTTACCTACTGGAGACCAAAACTGTGGCACATGTAGGAACGCTTTGAAGTGACTGATTATACTACAGTGTTTCTGGAGGTCAATTTGGTACTCATAATGAAAAAGAATCTGCACACTAATTACATTAAAAAGGGGCTTGGACAGCAGAGCACATTTGAAATATGAAGATAGTTAGCCAGTCCTTTTCTGCCATCCCTCCTCTTATTAAGATGTTTGAGTTAGAAGAAAGCTTTTATTCTTCACATCCTCATTTCTCCTTTCTACCTCATCCTGCAGTGAAGTTATAATCTTTTGATGGGACAGTCTACTGCTGCGAACATGACTGTGAAGTCACAGATTCAGCATTATGAGCTATTTATTCAAACACTAGGCCAAATTCTTCCCTCATCTTCAGTCTTGAAGCCCTGTTGCCTTCAATGAGGTTACATGGGTGTAACATAGGGCAGAACTTGACACACTGGGCCCAACCCTCTTCTGAAACCAGTTTTACATTTTACATTGACATCAGTAGAGTGCTGATTTACACTGGTACCTAACCTGCACCCACAAAATACCAATATGTGCACACACAAAGTATAGTTGTGTGTGCTCAAAGGACCTGATCCAAAGCCCACTCAAGCCAATGGAAACACTTTCAGAGGGATTTGGGTCAGGCCTAAAACAAGCACTGCTCTGGACAAGTAGCTATTTTGCACATTGTGAGATCTGACGTAAAGTGCCCCCAGAAAAATCGGTTAAGGGAACACAGGGATTTCTTTTAGAAGCGTACACCAATGAAATCACAGCCCGGGCACTAGGAGGTATGGGTGGGGAATTTAGAGCCTCACTGGGCTTTCTACCCACCCTGCCCTTTTTTTTATTAATTATGCAAACCAAATCCTCTATACAAGTTAACCTCAAGGATCCCCTAGCAAATCATTGCAATGTGTAACAATTGAGTGTACATCAGAAATTGGTACATATGGCAGTGCAAGCAATGCTATTTGAAAATTCACTGACACATCATTTCTGGGTCAAGGGAGAAGAGAGGATGGGCTAAAGGGGGATGAATCCCTTCTCCAAATACAGATCTTCACCAAGCAGAAAATGTATCAAGGAAACATATGGAAAACTGACAAAAGAAATGACATTTTTCTGTTCTGAGAATACTTTTAAGAGTTCCTCTCAGGCTGAAAATTATGTAATTGATCAGAGAAGTCCTTCTCCCCACGTTTGACTTCCAAAATTCCATACACACTGGACCAAATTCATCTGTGGTCTAAGTCCACATACCCATTGGTTTTAGCGGTGTCACACACACGGTATGAATGAATTTTCCCCATTGTGAATTTTTTTCCTACCATCCAAAGAAATACTGTAGAATGTTAATATTACAGTAGAAATATCACATTATGCTCTGGTGTTCAACAGCATTACTTGCTTCTCCAGAATAAGGCTTTGGAGGTAAACCCTGACATCACAAAACAAGTGTAGTCTTTTTATCTCAAGGCTAGAGATGTCATGTTCAGTCAGAAATCTTCATGGTTTTAATTGCACAAAAGCCAATGGATTTTTTTTCAAAATAAAGGAAATCTAATATAGTAGCTGAATTAATTTACTTTCTGATGACATACACAGATCCCCTGTTCTTACTAGATAAAGATGAAATGCAAATCACCCCAACAAGCATATTATAACTCAGCCATTTTGCAGAGGCCTGTCTTTTTGTATGACGTGTTGCATTAGGTGTTTACTTGGATCATGCCAGAAACATAGGAGGTATGACATATCATGGTGCGATTACAAGATACTGTGTAATGTGACACAGTTGGCACTTCTGAAATCAGCACAATGGATTAAAAAGCAGGCACTATTGATTGCCTGCAGATAGTTCACTACTGCACATATTCACATCTCATCTTCATGCACAAGCTACTTTATTTCGGAATGGAAAACAATAGCACTGCTGCTAAGTTAAAGAGATATTAGTATTATTTCTCTTACAATATCACACAGAGGCCTTATTGTGCTAGCTCTACACATTGTAAGAAGCAGTCCCTGCCCTGAAGAGCTTACTGCTTAAATAGACCAGGCAGACACAGGTCAGTATAAGAAAGGAAGTATTATTATCTACATTTTATAAATGGGGAACTGAGGCACCAAGACTTGCCCAAGTTTACACAGGAAGTCTGTGGTAAATCCAAGGATTGAACCCAGATCTCCTGAATCCCAGTCTAGTTTTTTAGCCAGAAGACCCAAGGCTGGGAAAACAACCCAAGTTGAAAGTGTTATGAGTGTGTCAGTTAGGCCTGCAAGGCACTGTGCTTTTACATAATAATAAGTACTATTATTATTTATTTCCCATGGTGCCCACAATGTTCTAGGTCCAAACACAAGAGGAGGCACAGTCCCTGCCCTGATCTTTCAACTTTAAAAAAGAGTTTTCATTTTAAATGGGTCATCTCAGCACAGGATGCTATAGAGAATGTTTCCACTGTAAAAGCACTTCAGTCCAAAGATATATATGAATCATCATAATGGCTTCTAGTTGGACTCAGTGTCAACCTTTTGTATTGTAGGTATAGCTGCAACTGTACCAGTAGTGGATTTATGGGCCTGCACTGTGAAATCTTAATTCCCTTATGCCAGTCACAACCATGCCACAATAATGCTACCTGTGAGGACAGCGCTGAGAATTATACATGCCACTGTTGGCCAGGTAAGCTCTGCATTCCCTTACAAGCATTCTCCTTTCCTTTAAAGTAGAAATGTCCACACTACTCTACAGATACAAGAAAACACATACCTACATACATTTAAAAATATTGTATGTGACCAGCCTTGGAAAGGGTTCATGGGACAGAACCTTAGTATAGCTCCATTGGCTCCAATGGAACTCTTGACAGTTTACCCCAGCTAAGGACAGATGACCCCATATGAGGTCAAAATGAACAAAATACAAAGTATTATTAAGTCAACTCATTAGCACAGTTGGAACTATAATCTGGGGTTTACTTCCTAATCGCATGCTTAATTCATCAGCCCATGGAACATGGGAACTCTTGCTGCTGCCGCCAGGTTTTTAGTCTTCACAAAAGGGACTTTTCGATTGAAATGAGAACCCTGGTGCTCCCACACAACATGTTGAACGCTCCAGCTGGAAATAAATTGAGCTATAAGTGGATTTTGGAAACCAACCTCCTGTGGCCCTCTGAGTGCAGGTCCTTACAAGTTAGAACAAGGGTCAACACACAAGGTGCAATTTCAGAGTCTTGTGCTCCTTCATGCAGTCATGTCCCGCTAAACTGAGGAACTGCTTCAGAGTCAGTTGTTTGAGAAAATGCTCCTGCATCCCCAAACAGGATGCAGACACTATAGTTTCCAGAGAGACTCATTATGGTTAGTCTGTATGCTGGTAGATTGTTTTCCTGCTTACTATACTGTAGTGGGAGCTCAGATAAGGTGATTGTTGCATTAGAAATGCATCGATTTGACAGAATTCTTAGAATTATGCAAGAGTCTCAGGAATAACAAGTCTTTGCAATTCTATAGCACCTTCCATTCAAGAAGCTAAAATCACTTTAAAACATTAGTTTATTTGGCCTCCCTACACTCCTGTGAAGCTTGCAGTCAAGCCAAGAACGTTTCCTGATTCCCAGCCCTTTGCCTTAATCACAAGACTACCATCTGTCTTTTATATGCCCTGCTATTTTTGAAATGTGTGTACAATTGAATTGGCGTTGAAGTAAAGCTGAGGGTTCTTACTTTTCTCCCTTCCTTGAGAGCTGTAGAATCTGAGTGGTTTCTTTCTAATCCAGCTGCAACTGCTACTTGCTTATTACCAAGGTGTAAATGATGTATTTGGAAAAACTGAACGAATAAAACAGAAAAAAGCAATGGTTGGAAAAGGCCAGCTGCTTCCAAGTAAGGCTCCTCTTGGGCAAAGAATACTAACTGAACAAACAGGCACGTAAAAACTGAGAAAAGCTTGGAATAGAAATGGACAACACTTAACGGTTTGCTGGAAGCTAATCACCTCAAAGTATGGATGCTTATTGTAAACATTTATAACCTTTTGGGTTTGCAAAACTTGGCAAAAAATGTTATAAGAATCATCTCTTTCTCCTTAGTTTACCAGTACTTCCTGCTTCTAGTTAGTACCATGAAAATGTCACCTGTTGCTGCGGATTTTTGGAACCATAAAACAGCAGCAGAAAGAAAACAGTTAAAACAGAAAACATAAAAAGGCTTAACTGCACCTTTTGAACCTCATAGGGCATTCAGATCCATGGTTCCAGTTTGACACATTGTAAAGTTTGTATCCAGATTTATCCGTAGTTTATGGTGCTCAATATTTTCAAATCCAGAATGTTGGTTCTGACTACTCTCTACCGTCGCACTGGCCATGGAGATTGTTTGACAATGACACATTCTTGTTGTGGAATTAAGGGAAAATAAAGGAAGACTAATATTCTCTTAGGTATTTGTTATGAGACTACAATTTTGGAAGCAATCTTTTCTCCTGGAGAACTGAGACTTTTTACAACACATCTTAAGTGGCTTACTTATCCAGGGAGACTCATATGTTTTTCAAGACTGAGTCAAACACCTGATTTCTGTTCCACAGGTTATGAAGGTTCCTATTGTGAGATTGATGTAAATGAATGCAGCAGTAATCCGTGCTTCTACGAGAGTGAATGTGTGGAGCGGTCCTGGACAACCTGGTATGGACGTATTCTAGAACTGCCAGCAGATTTCAGCTACACCAGAGCATCGGGTTATGTGTGTAATTGTCGGCCAGGATTCACAGGTAAGCCGGTTGGGAAAAACTGAAGATATAATCTGTTACAGTATCCTATGGCTTAAATATAGTTACATGTTGTATAGGTGACATAGTGCAAAGGGTCCCCCTTGTGGTCATAGTAAATATGTATTTTTAGCAGAAATATTGAGGGCAAGGCTCCCAAGTCTACAAGATAAGAAAAAAAAAAAAAAAACTGCCACACACTTCAATGACAAAGCTACTTAAGAAAAGCAACAGGCTACTTAATTTAAATGAATGGGTAATTACAGAGGGACTACTAATTTATTAAAAAAAGAGTTGTGAGCGTAGCAAGTTACCAGGAGTTGTTAAATTTGACATCCAAACCAATCCCTGAGCAAGGAGACAGAAAGAGAGACTTTGTGCCCTCTGCATTTTTGTGCTTGGAACACTCTTGCTCTTATTGCATTTGTTTGAATTTTACTAAAAATTCCTTTTGGTAGGGACTTCTTTTCTCATCCATTTGAGGATAACTGTGCACACTTATAACATTCCACAATGGGCAATGAGTATTAACAATGATGACGCATATTTGTAAATCAGACATGAAGTAAGAACTTGACAAGTTTACAATTTCTCTCTCAATCTCTGCAATTCTAATGCACTCCATATTGTATCGGTGGTAACCCTCCTCACAATGACCCAAATGCAACTCCGTTGACACATCTGTCATGTAAGGCACTGGTGAGCTTCTACATCTTAAATGAAAATTAACTTCAAAGGAGTTTGTATGTCTAATAAAAATCTTTTAGTGATAATCATAATTCTATAATAGAAAGGTAGGTCAGTCCTGAGTTTCGTGTTCAGTTATCTAATGTATTAATCCTTTAAAAAAGCCCGGTAGTGTAAGGCTCTGGATCTACAGTCTGGCCCTGTCAACTCCACTCTCCTATTCCCCAAGAAAAAAGAATGAGTCTTTAAAAATAGAAAGGATACATTTTACCTGTCTTCAATTTGACATTCCGTTCACCTCGTGAGTGGTTTATAAAATCTGCCGTGTCCTCCAGTGGGTAGCACGACTGACCTCTCTGACTCAGCAGGTACAGAAAATGATTTTTCTTCTGCAGTTCTCTCCCTCTGTCTGTCTCTCTGGATTTTGGATGAATTTCCACAGAGTGGCCATGGGACTCTAAATGATTCTGCTCCATTCTTTCCCCTTAACTATCCTTCCCTCTCCATTGCACTTTGTTCTGTCTGAGGCGTCCATCCCTCCCCCTGTATATTCAGCACCATCACTCTCCTCCCAATCCCTCCTCTCTCACCTTGCATCCATCCCCACCTTGCATCCCTCAGTTCTCTGTTCCTCCCCTATTAGCCTACTTTAAGAATTCACATGCTGTTCAATATGGCTCCCATTATTGCTCTTTGGTTTAACCTTCATCCCTCCCTTCCCTACCACTGTTTTTCACCTGTTCCCTTCATGTGTCAGGTTTGCCTGATTGAGGCTCTGATTTTGCCGTTACTCACTCTTACTCCCTGGGTAGTCCCACAAAAGTCAATGGGTCTACTTACAAGGTCGGATACTGCTCAGAATGAAGAAGAATCCAGCCCTTACATCAGAAACTTTCTAGGGATGGGACAGTGTATTTTGTATTCTCTGTAAAGTCTGGCATTATGTGAATGTTTATTAACAATAAATAATAATAGCTGCTGCTATCTGCTCTCTGGTCTAGATGAAATTAGTGCTTGGCAGATACTCTCTACCCTACAAAACCCTTGCGCAAATGCTAAGTCTATTGCACAGCTGTATAATTCCTATGTGAGTATATGCAATATGGGCACATGGAATATAACATATTTTTAATAATTAGGATCCTAAATGACTTTTGAAAGTCCTTGCTAAAGTGTTTATATTTATGTAGCCATCCTGTAGACTGTACCATGGGGGCAAAAAAGCAAGTCAGAATGAACAGCATCACTGTTTGCACTCAGTGTGACATGTGACTAGCTAGACACAGGAAGAAGGTCTGTGTAATAAGAATAGT
This sequence comes from Chrysemys picta bellii, assembly GCF_011386835.1. NCBI lineage: Eukaryota > Metazoa > Chordata > Testudines > Emydidae > Chrysemys > Chrysemys picta. Next base: position 45,016,934 of record NC_088798.1, on the reverse strand, counting down.
TGCAGAAGCTGCTGCTGAAGAACCATTCAGCAGCCACATGTTGTGCGAGGCAGCGGCAAAACAGGTTTATTCTCGTTACTCAGGACAGTTCAGCTGCAGCATCTGGTTCTCAAAGTGGTCCAACTTTTAGCCACTTTCCTAGCTGGGTTGGCCAAGGTACAAGGAGGTCAAGTGTCTTGCTTCAAGTCACACGGTAAGACAGCTGTTCTGCTGCAACTGGATCCTAGGATCCCCTGGGCATCCAGTGCTTTGCTCTAACTAGAGAAAACTGTCTGCTGGAGTTAGAGATAATGCAGTGAGACTGATTTGCAAAGGAATAAAATCTGAGTTAGTGCTGATGAATGTGGTGCCCTCAGGTGCAGTGCTAGTAACCGCCCCAATTCCTTTCAGTAGACCGCAGTCTTTTATAAGTGTGTGTGTACATACCCACAGACACTATAGTCAGAGGCAGCATCTACATTCTGAAAATGAACGGACTCAAAATCTGCCTCAGCTGCTTAGTATGTCAAAAATGCTGATGCTAAAATCTCCGTGAGACTAGAATGGAAACATTCACTTCTAGTGGTGGTAAATCATTTCTCCAATTAGAGCCAGGTACCCAGGCTTTCAAATAATAAATCACACTGTTCTGTGGGAATTAAGGAAGACGGGGGTTGATCAAGGTCTCTAGCAGTTGCACTGCTCAGTCTGGAGATAAATCCATAATGAATTTCACACACGGCAACATATTGGCTGCTGGTTTGTGTATGTGTATATAAATATATGGAGAACTGTCTTCTACTGTATGGAATGTCAGATGCTGTCGTCTGCTTATCAGTTTCATTAACTGGCTAAGCTAAGTTGCTTTGGCTTGCTTGTTAAAGGTCTGTGTTTTTGGAGCTGAAGGTCTTGAGTTCTTCTGACCTTAACACCTAAAGATCCATGTATGTTTAAGTACACTGTATGCAGCCACAGATTGTTATCAAGGCAAAGGATTAGTAAAACAAAGCTTGTTCTCTTTAATAAATAACCTTATACATTTTATTATACCCATTTTATTAGAGTGGAATGTAAATTAAACTTGTGAATTCAAACAGCCAAAAAAACCCACAACACATAGTAAAGCCAAATCTTGCCCTTGAATACATGGGACTAGCAGCGAGGGTCCATCATTAGCTGGAGTAAATTGGAATAACTTCAGCAGAGCTACACTGATTTACCCCAGCCGAAGATCTGGTCCCCATTCTTTTATTGGGGCACAGCACAGTTTCACCATCCTTTGCTGCAATAAGTCACGCACACAGCAGTGAACATTTACTGTCCGTGGAGGAGTGGAGAGAAATAGCACCATATGTTCTGTGAGACTCCTAAGGGAGTCTTTCCATTGACTTCAATGGCCTTTGGATCAGGCACTGATTTTGTAAACGCTTCCGATATATACCTTTGAAATACCATAGCTAGATGTATAAGGTTAAAAGTAAGTGCTGTAACTCAGTGGAAAACTGAGAATCTCTCCTTTTTGAAGGTATGAAATCCCATTTTCTAGCCCAATGGGTCAAAAGATAATGAACTTACTTCAGTGCAGAATATTGCCCATCTTAGGCCTCAGGACATCTGTGGGGGAGGTAAAGAAAGAAACAGTCTCTGGCCGTATTGACTTTTTGATGGTGGTTGGTTGGGTGAAATGGGTCTCAATTGTACAATTAAAATTTTGTGCATGGACACTCCTACCCCAAGAGTTGGAGAGGAGAAAAATCCCCCGCCCCATATTTGGATGACTTGAAGCCAGCTAAACAGATCTGAATCTAAAATGCACCAAAAAGATTTGCTTCTCAGCTAAAAAGAAGTCTGGGGAATTTAATCCCCAAGGAGGATTTTTTGAGGGAGTTGAAAGTGATTGAAAATAGAAGCTTAAGGCCCTAGGGAGGAGCAAAGCCCCCCAAAGAAGCTGCAAGGTGCCAAGTAGCTCCTACAAAGTGCTGAGATCATCAGCTCTCTTTTAAGCCAATAGACATTGAGGATGCTCAGATTTCAAGAGGTCCTCAGCACTTTGTAGGATCAGGCCCTTAGAATGTGGATGCTCTCTCTGACTGTAGTGTCTGTATCCTAAAGGTACTCTTAATAGTTTAGGTTTTCTTTTTATTGAAGATAAAATATGTTTGTAATTTGCTACCTTTGTCTGAAGACAATTATTGTACTAAAATTTATACTTTGTGGACTTGATTCAGCAAGGTACTTTAGCACATGCATAACTAATTAATTGAGTGAGTAGTCCCATTGGTGTTAAATTAGGCATATACTTAAGTAACTTGCTCAGTTGGGGCCTAGATGCACAGCCATTTACACAGGGGTTTCACCACTGTAGCTGCTAACGTGCTGGCTTGGAGACATGTGTGTACTGTATGGCTTAGTACTACATGTGTTTGAAGAATGCTGTTGGCTGAAAGAGTAAATTTTTCACTTCCATTCATGGAAACGTTTAATGAAATGTTTACTGACATTTCAGCAAAACCAGCTTTGTACAGGAGGACACACTATTGATTTGCTAGTGACTTGTTGCACTAGATAGTAACAAAAATGAACCCCCCGCCCCCAGGCCTAATGCGTACATTGGAGATTAGTGCATCCCTAATGTAACCACTTAAATGCTGCAGAGCTTGACAGGTTTGTCCAAGCAGGCACATTCTAAAACTGAATTGATCCCAATGGAAGGTTAACATACAAGAGCGGTGATGCTGGAGTCCGATGCACCACTGGAATCAATAGGAATTATGCCATTAGTCTCGATGAGAGCAGGACTGCATTGAAAACCATCAGCAAAACCCAGCAGTTTTACATTAATAAAGCTATGTAAGCTGCAGTGAGGCTAGCGACAGCAGAGCTAACCAAGCTGTTTGTGATTATGCCCAGTGCCTGCTGCCAATTGACTTAATGTTGAGTATTAAGGACTTTACCATTTACGGTGGCTTTCTGACACTAAACCACCTTGCCAGTTATGCCACCAGCATTGTTGCTTGCTTTGGCACACTGAGTTCCCAAGAGGCTTTTGGCACAGGAATTTTTTTCATTTTCTATTTTCTCCTTTTAAATCTCCTTGGCCCTTTTCCCAATATGTTGGGGCAACACATGAGAAAATGATGTGACCAGACTGGTGTCATATGTGCATTCATTGCTTAGCACAAGTGGTTGGATGAGAAGAGGAAAGAGAACGAGGATAAGCTGGCTGTAATGCACCACTGCCAAGCAGCCTCTCAAGACAAGCTGCCTATGGAGCCCTGGGTAGATTTTACAGCTGTTCTCCTCTTGTAAAACCCCTGGCAAAGGGCAGCAACAGCAATGCCACCTGGAGGTAACTCCTCATTTTAGTGCAACTGCTCCTGTGGAAGCAGGTGCTGCAAATTAAAGTGCCTGCCCCTGTGGATAAATTGGGCCCAGAATATTATACAGATATAAATATTATTTGTGGTCTACAGTAATGGGCAAGGTACTATACACAGGTTGCCAACCCCAAATGCTCAACAATCATGCATCAGAAACCCCCTAATCATGAGTTTGGGGTGGTGGTGGTATTTTTTAAAAGATTATCTCATGATTTTTGTCTCTGTTGTTTTTTTAAATTTCCCTACTAACCCACAATGTCTGTGTGAGAGTCACAGTGCTGCCAACACTCCTGAATTTACACAGCAAGGTGATTTTGGCACTTGCTGCAAGACCCAACTAAGATCAAATGACACAGGTTTGTATAAAATGCTGCCTGCTGGTGCAGAGCTTCCATCTTCTCCCCAAACCCCAATATTCTAATTCATGCATGCTGTGCTCTTCCTCTCCCACATAGTCCCACATCTGCCCATTTCACAGACCAGTAATAAATTATGCACTCACCCTGCCATCCAATCAGTTCTGCCCTCTTAACCCCAAATCTGTCCCTTGCCGCACAGAACGCCTCTGCTCCTCCTGCAGCCCCAGGGGTCTTCTTCCCCATCCCACACCTGGAAAGAGGGCAGCTGCAGGGGGTATTCACTGCATCTCCCTTTACAGGCCTAGTGTTGTGACAATGGAAAGGGAAGATGGGGGAGCAGAGAAAAGCCAACACATTTCTCACAGGAGGATAGAGGGAGGAGAGAGCAGAGCCACCCTAAACTGCAGGACTCTTTCTGCTCCCTCCTCCCCCATCACCTCATGTGAAAATGGTATGAAGCTGTTTTGTCTCCCCCTTTTTCTATCTATAATCTCCTCTGTTTTTTGAGGGGAGTGGACAGAGCTCTGCCTGCCTCCTACATCAGCTCTGGTTGGCTGCTCTTCCTCAGAAGGTGGACAATCAAACAGGGTTCTCCGCAATGGCAGGGCTGAATATTGTCTGTGGACTGCAGCTTCTCACACTCCAGTAGAAGCCAAAATGTTTGTCTGATAAATTTGCAAGAGTTGATATCGCTGAAGACAGACAGACCAGAGAGATTAGACAGACAGCTCAATGGTTGATCATGCCAGGCTCACTTTGACTTCCTATTAGGCTAAGCAGAGCCTGGGAAGTTGTAAAGGTGGCAAGAACCTGTCCAAACTTTTCAGAGGATATGAGAGAATGGCCTGTGGTGCGCAGTGATCATTCTGAGCCAAGGAGTCTGACAGAGGTCTGAGTTCTAACTGATCAGGATTGTGTAACATGGGCCTCTGCATAAGCTAACAATGGCTTCCAACTAGCTCTTGCCAAAGCCTCGTAAAGGTACAGCTCCCCACATGGGTAGATGATGCGTGCCTATTGGTTGGCAAAGCAGCCAGTAAGCAATTTTGTGATAAGGGCCGAGGAGTATAGCAAACATGTAACCAGACATGTTACACAAGACTAATGCATTTGTAGTGATGGTAATACTGTCAGTTGTTGGGGGTCATAGAAAGAAAAGTGAAATTCTGCATAAATTCATAAGCCTCTGACCCCTCAATGGCCAAATTAGGTCAGGTCTCGGCAAGATCTCTTAGGCCTCTCAATTAGAATCAAATACCCCATGGTAGCCATGGCATGCACTTGGAATCAAAATCCTGGTAGACTTGCCACACCAGATTCTGGACCATTATAAGACCGTGTGAGTCTTACTCAGACCAGAAATGATCATGCTTGAATTCAAGGAGAGGAGAATGTTCTTGTCATGCATGCACCCTAGCTAGACTTAGGTGGAATAAAGAAAAAGTCCAAAAACTAACACCTGAGACCACTACTTCTACAAAATAAATTCCATTGTTTATCTGATAGTCTGGAATGGCTCAGGTTTGTATGTAGTAGGCCTGATTCTTCTCTTATTTACATCAATGTAAATCAGGAGTGACTCCATTGCAATCTGTGGAACAGGAACAGTGTAAAGATCAACCTCAATGTACCTAAGATATATTGTGCAGCATTAGGACTTGATTCTCAGTTACTCTGAGGCCCCCTTTACACCACACTGGCACTATAAAGAGGCCTTAAAATGGGGGCAAAGGTAATTTTCATTTGTTCCATCCTAATCTTATTAACACCCATCTTTACACTGTCAGAGCAGTTTAAAGGTGATTCAGTGGTAATGAGGGTCAGGCCCTGTCTACACTAGAATGATGTACTGGCAGAAATTCTGCTGCAAGCCCCCTTCTTTTTTCTGAAGACATTTATACAGTGCTGTCATGTCCATTTTAGTTTCAAGGGTATAATAACCAAGTTCCTTCAGTAGCCACTTCTGTATGTCACATGCGTTACTCTGCCCAAAAACATGTGGGGCAAAAAGGAAATTGTGCTACTATGACCAGTCAGTCTCCAGCATCAGCCTGCACTACAGGTATGCACGTATTGTGCATCAATACATGACACCCTCAGGGCTTGGCAGGCACTCACTGCCTGTAAAATCCCAACGCAAAAAAGACAATTAGCACTTAAAAGTACTTTTCCCTCTCTCCTGAAGCCTCTGATCTTGAAAGAGCATTTGAACAGGCTTTAAATAGATCTTATAACACTTCTTTTCTTCAATGCTTTTAACCTTTTGTCAATCCTCCGCATCCTAGTACAGTAGCTGTTCACTCTGTTGTCAGCTGTGCTCACAGTGAGCAGATTCTTTTGAGTCTTCCTCCTCCTTCCCTACTTTTGCTGTTGATTGTTTTTAATTCCTGAAACCTAACAAAACATTCTCATTGAATTACATATGCGGTTCCATTAGTCACTCCCCCTGCAAAGCTCCAGTAGGTGAGTCTGAAAGTGCTTTGCATCTATTTGGGAGTGCATAGATGCATCTGTGTTCAATTCCAGTCTCCATCTTTGTTTGCTGTCAGTCCAACCCCTTTTCTTTGAAAAGGTTGATAGTCATTTCTTGCCTGCCACACGACGCTGAAAATCCTCTTTTCTGAGCATGCTGGGCCTGGATTGGCTGCTCCTTGCATCCTCTCTAGGCTACTAGTAGGACTCACCTCTACTGCTCCCTGCTGAGGTTAACCCTGGATAATCCATCAGAGCGGAGGGTGCTGCCACCTCCCTGGTGCCAGGGTGCTACTACAGCCCCCAAAGTGGGTGGCATTTGTGGGGTGTGAGCGTCACTGGGGAATGTCGCAAATAAGCACTTCCCTGTATAAGTTTCCACCTGCAGAGTTCGTATGGCACTTCAACGGGAGTTTAATGCCACACCCCTTCATCAGGATCCATGCAGTTGTGCAGCTCTAGAAACACCACTTCCTCTCCCTTGGGGTGAATCCGCAGCATGGTTTCAGCACCAGGGCCTCACAGGTGCAGGAAGGTATAATATTCACCTTCCTGAGCCCGTGTCAGTCACCAAAATGGCTAAAGACTGATGGCATTACCTTCTCCAGCTCCTTCCTGATAAGCCTAATTCTTAAGGTCCTTGAGGTTAACAATATTTTCAGCAAATATGCACCTTAATATAAGTTAGAATTTGTCTCTTCTCTGAGTTGTGGTTGGGGCAGTACTCATTTAAATGTGACCACTTTTTTCTGTAGCACGTTACATAGGGTTTATCACAAGCTAAGGGGGTCCTTGTTTGTGGGAGTGTCACAGGGTGCGTCACTCACTGCACCCCCTTTGGCACCCCCTCCTGATCTGGCACCCACTCCTGGTCACTCTGGTGATTAGCTTGAGACCAACACCTTCCTGTTTACGGTTTGCATGTCATCGCTCTGTCTCTGTTGATCTCCTGCAGTTCCTCTCACAGCCTCAGGAACCTCAGCATCCTCTTCGGGACTCGGCCCTCAAGTCATGTCACCATCCTTGTTCCCCCCTTCTGGGGGTTAGTGTCTCAGTCTAATAATCATGCCACTTCCCCAGTGGCCCACCCACTACTCCAGGTCCCACGCCAGGGACCCTACAAATAGCAGCCTCTTCCTGTGACTCTTTAATGCCTCCCAATGCTGCTATATCTCCCTGGCCCACTACCCCATGGCCCCAGCCAGGGCCAGCCTTAGGGAAAATGTACTTTGGCACTCCCTCACCCATCACTCCTGGCCCCCACGGGCTCCTTGAGCTTTCCCCCACCCCCCGCCTCACCTCTGGGCCCCGCTTGCTCCCCCAGTGTTTAATTTGTATTGAAAGAGATGCCAGAAGCTAGAGCTCAGCCCTGGCACAAATTAAGCCCTGGCAGGGCAGCCTGATACTGGCAGGTGCTGGCTGGGCAGCCAGCTCTGAAGGCAATGCCACCGCCAGCAGCAGCGCAGAAGTAAGGGTAGCATGGTATATGGTGTATTGCCACCTTTCTGTGCTGTTCTGCGGCATGTGGCGCCTGATGCTCGGCATGTGGCTCAAGGCGGGCTTCACGCTGTCATAAGGGGGCTGCATCTTGCCAGAGCCCATGGCCCTCCTGGCTCACCCAGGGCACCATTTCAGATTTGTGGGGGGAGGAAACTTTAACCATGATTCCAGGGACTCCTTAGGCACCTGAAAACTAAGGTTTTTGTAGATAACTTAGGAATTAGCTGACAGGAGCACTGTATCTAATTGTTATATAAAGAAAGAAAAAATATATACAAACTCCAATTAAAGCCACATTTAAAGTTTACATGTAAATTTAGAACAATCAGGAGAGAATACAGCAAGATATTCCCAATCCCAAGCCTTTAGGTGTCAGTTCTAGAGCTTTAACACAGATATGAGAAACACATGTTTGATACTCTGTACACTATCTTTATTAGAGATACATAAAAATAAATAAAATCTGCTTAAAATCTGTGTTATTGCCATTATCTACTCTATTTTAGTCAATTGTTTTTCACTAAAAACATAATTTTAACATATGTGACTAAGGTTTTTTTTTCTCTTTTATTAAGAAAGGGAATTTATTTTTCTAATTATTTTGGCATTTATGTTTACAAATCACAATCATGTATGTGACTCACTAACATTTGACTCCATCATTGCTATTGGTATCATAGTTGGAACTGCATTTATTTTCATGCAAATTTTAAGTTATTTTAACAGATATAACTAAAAATACAATTTGAAAATAAGCAACCTTCATCTGCCCAGTGTCTAAAGTTATGTGTTTAGCTAATGTTTTTTAAACTGGCACTGCTAAGGTAGTAGATGTAAGTATGTCTACTTCAGCTACGTTATTCACGTAGCTGAAGTTGCATAACTTAGATCAACATCCCCCCCAGTGTAAACCAGGCCTTAGGTGCAGCATAAAAGCAGAGTGAGATGATATGACTTGTTCAAGGTCTCACAGGGAATCTGTGGCAGAGCCAAATCTCCTGAGTTCTAGTCCAGGGCCTTAATCACAAACCTCCTCCTGCCTCTGACTTTCATCTGAGGATATCAAAGTGCTTTGCAAAGATTAATGAAGCCTCACAACTTCCCATTGAGGTACCATAAGGACATTTTAGTCAGATCAAGTTAAGCATGCTTGATGGGTCCCTATGTTTAGCTGTAAATGGTTCCATATATCCTACATACAATGCACCAGCATTGGCACAATAGTTAACAGGAAATATATTTTTTAATGAAATGAGAATTGACTTTGCAAATAAATTCAGCCTGACTATGATATTCCAGATTTAGAAGGAAAGTTTGTTACAGAAATGCAAACAAGCAAATACGGACCCATTTGCAATGATGTTCTGTGGTGCAGTCATGACATGGCTAAACCTTGGTAATTCAGGAAGGAGCTCTGGAACTTTTCATGAGGACACTAAATAAAAATATGGCCCCAATTCTTACAACTGCTTTGCAATACTGGAGATAACATTTGGGGCTCTAATGTGGCTGTGTATGTTTTCCTCATGCAGAATATGAATTCAATGAGAGATGTGCCATCCCCAAAGCCATCTCCGTGGATTTCTTCCTCCTTAAAAATGCAACAGGAAATTCAAAATATTCACAGTAACAGGCATCTCTTCAGCAGAAAAAAAATGTATAAATATTCAATTCCTTTTTTTTCTGAGTTGGAAATGCATAGAAAATTAAAACCTAGGGAGCTTCTACCAACACTATTTTCAAACATCTGCAGAGATTTTTGCTTTAGGATTTCATAGCTGACCCATCATTACTATAATCTATCTTGTCTGGTTACATTGTTACGCAGTGTTATATAATGTAGCCCGACATGACTGACAGCGCCTGCAAGCAGTGGATATTTTGAATCTGGCACATCTCTCTGCGTAAAACATTGTTCATAAACACTTTTTAACATGTAAAACTTGTTCCCTTAAAGGAGGGAGGCGGGAGAGAAAAAGATAAGTGTCTTCTCAGCCATGAGCACCCAGACCCTGGTACAGGTAGCATACTTAGAACTGTAGGAATCCCAATGCCCCGTACTCGGACTGAGCAAGTTCCTATAGAAAGAGAATTGTGTATTATTGGCAGCAGGAGAGTGTTTCTCAAGTGTCTATGCATATGCATTTTCCAAGGACATCTCCCCCCTTCTCTCCTTGCACTCACTGCTGGTGGACTATTCCATTATCTGATGGATACCTTGTTATAAAATATTCCAAATATCAAGAATTTTTCCTTTTGAGGCTTTTAGAGGCCATTACTATTTACCTTGCTTTCTCTAACTACTAGGAATAATTCTTCCACAGCTTTTTTTCTAGTATATTAGATATTTATAGTGTGTTATGTCCCAGTTTTGTCACCTCTCAACTAAACTGTATGAATCTAGTTACTTCAGTCTCCCCGTATAGAATATGCTCTCTAACCCTTTCATGCTTGTATGGCCTTTACATTTTGTCCAGTTTAACAGGGTCCATTCTGTATTGTGCAACTCAGAACTGAACACAAAACTCAAACTGTGACCTTCCTATGACTGAATAGAGAGTGATTATCAACTCCCTCATACAGCCAGAGACTGGTAAGATCTCTTACCTGGAACAATGTGGGTGCTGATCTTGGTGACTCTTGAAACTCATGGCATCCTATTTCAGCTAATGATATCTAGTTAGGAAAATATGTATTCCCTTTCCTCATATGTCCGACTGAGTTCTTTGTGTAAAGAACAAGTTTGATTGTGCACCGCAGACTGAAGACAAAGACAATTCTATCACTGGCCATGGAGGGTAAAATTGTGCTGTGTTATAAGCAGGCAATACCCCCTGTGAAATCAATGATGCCGCACATGCGTAATTGACAACAGAAGGTCACTCAGCCTCTGTTACGTAATAATCTGCTTCTCCAGCTCAAGGAAAACTAGTTTGTAGAGCTGATGCTTTTCAGCATAATGTTGTACAAGGCCACATTGTACTGGTCAAATTTACAATCAGGTTGCCAAATCAAGACAGATGCACAACCTGTCATATGCTATGCATTGGATAATAAAACTTGCAATGAGACAATAAACTTGAGCATTATATAGTCTCACAGATCCCTAGGAAGATCTGAAAGAGTCTGACATATACAGAGAAGAAAAAAAGCGGAATATGTTGGATGTGTAGGACTCATACATTTTACATGCCCCATATATTCTAGAAGATGACTGGGATATTTAAGATCAGACTTTAAGTGGTAAACAAAATGACCCAATTTAATGGTTCAAAAATGAATGTAAAGGGATCAAATCACATCCTAGACAGCCCTACTGGCTTCACTGAGTGCTGCACCAACTTACCTCAGCATTACATTTGGCCAAGTATTAGATTTTTAACAAAAAAATTTCTTAACATGCGTATTTTGCTGTTTTGAATTTTGAAAGCAGTCCTATAAACTCACCATTATAAACCCTATTAAGATACAGTGTACTTGGAATTCAGGAAATTGACTTTATTTCGATAAAAGGAACAGGAGTACTTGTGGCACCTTAGAGACTAACAAATTTATTAGAGCATAAGCTTTCGTGAGCATATGCATCCGAAGAAGTGGGCTGTAGCCCACGAAAGCTTATGCTCTAATAAATTTGTTAGTCTCTAAGGTGCCACAAGTACTCCTGTTCTTTTTGTGGATACAGACTAACATGGCTGCTACTCTGAAACCTGTCTTTATTTCGATAAACACTTTTAAAGGCAGAAGGCTTGATTCTGATCTCCATCATACTGTGTAAATCAAGAAGTTAACATAATTGTAAATCTGGGTAGAAATTAGACAAATGGCTATACAGTGCTGGGCTATATATGGACAAGACAGTTGTTCCTGGAGTTACATTATTGCTTTCTTTATAGAAAGTTTTTCTTGAATAGCTATGATTGTTAATTGAAGTGTTCCAAATGTTCTACATTATCTATATTAAACTGCACAATCTTTCTTGGCTGGATGGATTGTATTTTGTGGCAAGAGAAAAACATTTGTCATCATTTCGCTTCTCATGATCTACCGTGTGTGTGTGTGTGTGTGTGTGTGAGCCAGAATTTATTTTGCTCTTCTTTACAAATGAATTAATATAATATTGAGGTTTCAGATAACAGTAATCACGTTGTGTATATGGAGTATTTATATATTTGCTATGCCAATAATATTGGCCACTATTCAAATGTCAATTCTGTATTAATCTTGATTCTTAAATGTACAAGAATACAGCCTAGCCAGTATTTTGCTGTTGCAATAACATTAAATCTTGTAATTCTCTCCTTAATTTACCGTGTGGTGCTTAGAACCTTTAAGGGTCACAAATTGCATTTAGTTAATATATTTCTTTTACTCTACAGTATCCTCTGTAGGCTTGAGAAAACTTTATGCTGCTACTTGGTTTGCCCCCTTACTCTGGCAAATGTTATTTTGGATTTTTCAGTATTAAATTCTAGCTTGAAATTTACATGATGCATTATCCTTTGCTTATGAACCAGCATCACCACACAATAGGAAAATGTCCTGTACTTCCTGCATCTACTGAGCCAGCAGAGGGAGCATAGTGTTTTATAGATGTGTAGGACCTTATAAACATTGGCAATTGTTTGATTTTAGATTTAGCTCTTTATGTCCCAAAGGAGCGATTAGAGCCTAATCCTGCAGATTGTACTCACTCTTTACAGTCAGAGTCCTTTACAGTCAAGGGACTTTTGGGTGAACTCAGGTCCTTCGTGTCAGCATTTTCTTAGGCTTGCATAGATTCAGGAGATTACAGAAGTTGGGCTTTGGTGTCATGTCGATTCACACAGACCTGGACATGCTATGAAAAATAGGAGTTGCAGCTTTGTGCAAACATGAAGAAGTAACTTGATAGTTGAACCGAGGCTAACATCCGCTGAAAGGTGAATAGACCTCTGATGCTTTCACACAGGAAAATAACATGGTACTTCCATTCCCATGTGCTGTGTCCTGTTGATGGGGCAGGGTGTCTTATTGATGAAATGACTTCATATTTAAGATGGACAGTGTGGAAGGAAGTGTTAGAGTGCCGGATCCCGAGCACTCACGACACACACCGCAGTCTCAACAAAATAAATATTTTGATTAAGTATTTTATTTTTATATCTATATACACACACACACACACACACACATTCATGTGTCCTCCAGATTGCTAAAACAGCAGTAAAGTAGGTTAGAAACAAGTATGCCGTCCCTTACATAAGGTTCCCATAATACCAGTGACATAAATGATGTCACCTTTTAAGCATAATGGGCACCTCCATCTAGGCTCAGAAATCTCAAGGGTAATTACAAACTTTGTTTTCAAATACATTTAATAGTTTATTTATGGTGTGAAATGCTTTTTACCCTTTTGAACTTTCAGATTTCCAGGCTAAGCAAAATTGTGGGCATTTTCCTTTAAAAAATAATTGCATCTGGACTGAGAAATTGTGTGCCAGGATCCAGCCTGAACTAAATTAAATGGGCTGAGCTAACAGGCTGGTTGGTGATAGAATTCAGTGCTGCCATGCAAGAGATGTGAGTTTCAGTCCAGGATGTAACCTACTTCAGAGGCCAAAATGGGTGGGAAACACTGCAGAGACACCACACTTATCCTTGGGGGAAGGGAATGTCTTGCACGGATGATTCACAAACAGTTAAAGAGATGCAATGTCAGGCTCCACAGGGAATACAACCTAGTTTTTAATAGGTCATCATGGGTCTTCAATCAGTGAGTAGTAAAGGCAGGGGAAATCATGGGGGCGTTGGAAATCCTCAAGACTGTCATGCACAGATAATCCTCTAAAACTTCTTGGACAAAAGCTGCTAAGCCAAGAACCTCTGAATTGGTGCAGGTATAACAGAAAAACCCAAAGATCCTCAATTTTAACAGCAGGGCCAATCTGCCTCCAATTTCCCATCTGTAAATGAGGGTAATACTTACCTGCTGAAACATTACCCAGAATACAATTGGGACTGTTGGACAGCTGTGTCCACTCAGTTCTCCAGTCTGGGGTGCCTTTTACACTGCTTCGCTGTGAAAGCAATCACTCCTGGTTTCCTCACACATAGCCTCCAACACGTAAATTACCCTCAGCTATAGTGCAAAAGGGCTTCAGCCAGCCAGCCTGCCATCCTTGAATTAGACTGCAGAGCGACACCAGCAAATTGCCAGTCCCAGACTTTCCCCCAGAAATGTGTCTTGTACTGCCCAGTATCCTCTTGGACAATTCAAGCTCATATAAAGTCCATTATTTCATTAATAGGAAATTTTATGCACAAACCTTATCTCAAATGGAGTTCCCCAAACACTTCAATCCAAACACACTGGCATAGATAAAACAGTAAAATAAGTTTATTAACTACAGAAAGATTGCTTTTAAGTGATTACAAGTAATGAGGCATAAAAGTCAGAATTTGGTTACAAGAAAATAAAAGGTAGAATGCAACTAAGAACTAACTTAACAAGCTAAATGAATCTCTCTTACCACATGATTTTGCGGTCTTACTGGCAGGATGCCTTTCAGCCAGGACCCATCCCCCAGTCCAATGCTCCTTTTCTTGTCCTTCAGGTGTTGTGGATGTCGTGGGCAGAGAGAAGGGAGGAGAGAGGTAATCTAAGGAGTTTGCTCCCCTTTCTCACAGCATTTCTCTTCTCCGAGAATCATCTCAGCTGGGGTTCACATGACAAGTCTGTGGGATGGGAACATCCAGCTGTTTCTTTGCCAACATGTAAATTTCTCACTTACATCCTTTTTCCTGCCAAAGAATAGCCACTTAATTAGGTTATAGTCCATTTGATTACGCTGACACCTGGCTGAGGTGCTGGGTAGCCTTTTGTTTCTGGGGAACTAGTTTGAAGCTGTTTTCCTAGACTTGGAACGTGTCTTATACAATAGAATTTTATAACTTTACATAGAGTGTTGCCACTCATATTTTACTGGGACAATAATGTTCAGCGGATTATGAGATTTAAAAATGATACCTCACAAGGCATACTTTGTACAAAATTTATCATAGTCTTGTAAAAAGGATGAGCATAAGGGTACAGATTGTCACACCTGCTTACAGAAGTGCTGTAAGATTTAGTTAATAATGCACAGCATTTGAAATTGAAAAGCATTATGTCAGGTTCCCTGATCCTACAAACCACTACAGCTGGACCTCATGCTTCTGTGAGGAAGCTTTAAACATAGTAGGTAAGAATGAAGCCTAGTCATGTTTGCAAGATCAAGCCCTCATTGCTTGGTTTTATTCTTTTTTAACAGAAATTCTACTATTTTATGCCTTGTAAAGATGGTTCCTTGCCTCAAAAAACTAGTGTTTCAACTATCCAATTGTTCTTTTTTCGTATAAAACTACATACACCAGATTCCCATTGTAACCCACCAAGGACAAAAACCAAACAACCCGCTGCCCGAACCCCCCCCCCCCCCCCAAAAAAAAAAAACCCTGTGTGTTTTTATGCTTCTTGACTGAACCCAGTAGATTTACATTTTGCTGACAGTTAATTATCACATATGAGTCCTATGACTAAGGTCTTCTCAAGTACATGAGAAAGTTCGTCACAATACCAAGCAGTAAAATAATCTGGGGAAACGAGTTCCAAAAATTTTGTATTTTATGTGGCGTGTCACATAAAAGCTCTTTTACCTAAATTGTTCCCTGTAGCATCTCACTCTTAATTGTTTTAGTGTTTGCAGAGAGTAAGAACATGAATGATAGTACTTTGCATATTTATATCGGCTCATTTGCACTGCTTGAAATCAACACTGAAGTGATTATAATGAGGTATGACCTGTTTTTGTTTAGATATGCTTAGTGACTCTTCCAGGTGCATGGAGAAGTTAAAAGAAGTTAAACTAACCTTTTACTTCCCTTAAGGATGCTGATCATCTTTTTAAATAAGAAAATATTTTAATTACCTTGAAAATAGGGACATTGCTGTTTGTTTAGGAGGGAATGGATTAAGGAAAAATGCAACATACGTGGCTAATTTGTGCTGATAATTAGTTGCTAGAAATAGATTTATTGGGCCTGGTTCAGAATGATCTCACTCTGGTGTAAACTCTGAGATTCTAGCTATTTTAACAAGAAGACAGTATTAGATAGTCAAAGTTCAATAGTATTATGGATAATACACTGTAATGTCGGCACTGATTTTTTTTTCTACCAAAAGGATTTATTCTTATTTATTATTAGGTTGTGTGCATATGGAGAGGGGCTGTTTTTGAGGTTAAGCCTTCGGGCTTGTCTCCATGAATACTTAGTTCACAGCAAGCAAGGCTGTGAATTTACCCGGGGCCTGCGTGCCATGCACTAAGTGTCCATGTGGACACTGCTGATGCACAGTAAAAGCTCCCTAGTGTGCTTTTTGATCTACGCTGCTTTGTGTACAGCAACACCCATATATAGTAAAATCTATGCCCTTACAAACTGCTGTATCCAGTCCATAGCAAACCATAGTTAAATACAATGGTGAGGATAACGGTTATTGAAAGTATGTTTCGAGGAGGAGTAGAGACTCACTTTTCTACTTTATATCTAGCATAATATATACATACAGTATATACACATCTATTTTTAGGGCTCTGTTCTCCTTTTAGCTGGGTATGCCCTATTAAAACTATCATTTTCTAGCCTACTGGCTTTTTGAATTTATTGTAATATGGACTGACAATGAGGTTATGCAAACGCAGTCACTTTTATAGATTGTAGAGATGCACATTGGTTTTAGCAAAACAAAATTTCTTGCAAATCACTGAAATATTTTCCCAAGCTACTATCTCCCTGGGCAAGAGTTAGGGGCAGGAGCAGTTTCACACTAGACAGCACAATGGCTGTACATGCCTATCTCAATTAGAACAAAGAGGAAACAGCCAACAAGAGACAAGATACAAAATTCCTTTACAAGAGACTGGATGCAGCCAAGCCTCTCAATAGCTGTATTAATCAAACAGCAAACATTCTTAAAAACCCTACAGAAGTTTTAGGAGTGAATTTTTTTTTTAAAAATTCCAGAGTGAGGTTTTCTTTAATCAAATGCTCAAAACAGATTTTAAGTCAATGACAATGTGATGTTGTATGACCCTATTAAAGCGCTCAAAGGGATTGTTTGTTTTAAGGTCCCTAAGGATACTTGGCAGTTCAAACATACACAGTATATGTTGGTACAAGTGTGTAATCTACACAAAATGCAAAACAGATCATTGATGTTTTGAATTTAACAGTCTGGTTGGGGTACCCAGCAAAGTGAAAAATGAAAAATGGGGTGAATTGTTAACAAATCTCTCTCTGACATTCTGCCATGGCACTTGCAATTACAGCATACTGCAAGTAGAAAATAAAACATCTTTCTTTGGCTTTCACATGTCTAGTCCACAGCTCCTTCCAATCAATTGTAACCCTGTCTCCAGTCCTTTTGACGCCCCTGTCCCACTTATTTCTGTTCTATTTTGATCCCTATTTTCCTCCACCTTTTGTAAGTAGACAGTCTGCTTCCTCTCATATGACTGCCTTTTCTCCATTACAAAATCCAATGGCTCTTGTTTTTCCTAACTCTTCTATATATTCTGCCTTTGACTTTGCTGATTTTCTTCTCCCTGAATCCACCTTCGATCTGTTTTTAGCCCTTTCCTCCCTCCCCTCATATTCATGTGTATATATAATACGAGCTCACCATTGCTGAGACAAAATCACTATTCTGCCTCCCAAACTTTCTCTACTTCTCTTTCTCTTCAACCATTGATGCTATCCTCCCCATCACCCAGACCAGTATTTTTGGTGTCATCTTTGATGCCTTCATCTCCTTCTCATTGATTCATAGAAGATTAGGGTTGGAAGAGACCTCAGGAGGTCATCTAGTTCAACCCACTGCTCAAAGCAGGACCAACCCCAACTAAATCACCCCAGCCAGGGCTTTGTCAAGCCGGGCCTTAAAAACCTCTAAGGATGGAGATTCCACTACCTCCCCAAGTAACCCATTCCAGTGCTTCACCACCCTCCTAGTGAAATAGTTTTTCCTAATATCCAACCTAGACCTCCCCCACTGCAACTTGAGACCATTGCTCCTTGTTCTGTCATCTGCAACCACTGAGAACAGCCTAGCTCCATCCTCTTTGGAACCTCCCCTTCAGGTAGTTGAAGGCTGCTATCAAATCCCCCCAAACTCTTCTCTTCTACAGACTAAATAACCCCAGTTCCCTCAGCCTCTCCTGATAAGTCATGTGCCCCAGCCCCCTAATCATTTGTGTTGCCCTCTACTGGACTCTCTCCAATTTGTCCACATCCTTTCTGTAGTGGGGGGCCCAAAACTGGACACAATACTCCAGATGTGATGTCACCAGTGCCGAATAGAGGGGAATAATCACTTCCCTCAATTTGCTGGCAATGCTTTTACTAATGCAGCCCAATATACCGTTAGCCTTCTTGGCAACAAGGACACACTGTTGACTCATGTCCAGCTTCTCATGCACTGTAATCCCCAGGTTCTTTTCTGCAGAACTGCTGCTTAGCCGTCGGTCCCCAGCCTGTAGCAGTGCATGGGATTCTTCTGTCCTAAGGGCAGGACTCAGCCCTTGTCCTTGTTGAACCTGATCTGATTTCTTTTGGCCCAATCCTCCAATTTGTCTAGGTCACTCTAGACCCTATCCCTACCCTCCAGCATATCTACCTCTCCCCACAGTTTAGTGTCATCCACAAACTTTCTGAGGGTGCAATCCATCCCATCCTCCAGATTATTAATGAAGACGTTGAACAAAACTGGCCCCAGAACCGACCCCTGAGGCACTCCGCTTGATACTGGCTTCCAACTAGACATCATGCCATTGATCACTACCTGTTGAACCCAACGATCTAGCCAGCTTTCTATCCACCTTACAGGCCATTCATCCAATCCATACTTTTTTAACTTGCTGGCAAGAATACTGTGGGAGACTGTATCAAAATCTTTGCTGAAGTCAAGCTATATCACGTCCACTGCTTTCCCCATATCCAGAGAGCCAGTTATCTCATCATAGAAGGCAATCAGGTTCATCAGACATGACTTGCCCTTGGTGAATCCATGTTGACTGTTCTTGATCACCTTCCTGTCCTCCAAGTGCTTCAAAATGGATTCTTCCTTTACACTAAGGTCATCTCCAAATCCCACTCTTTTTTGCCACAACTTAATCTCCAAAATCTTACCTGCTGTATCTCTGTCACCACTAAAATTATTCTGTTTTCTGTCTTGATTACTGCACTTCCTCTTCCTCCTCCCCGGCTTTCTCATAGCTCATTCCCCCCTTTTATCTGCCCTGAGCCCTCACTCTATGTTCCTTTTAAAGTTCTACTCTGGATTCCCATATTCTTTGAATTTCACTTCAGACTTAAGCTGGCTCCAGACCTCACTTCTTCCTACAGTCCATTCTACACCATGTGCAGAACCTCAAACTGCTTTCTCAACTGCTCCTTTCAGGGCGGACTGTGGCATATAGACACTGACCCACACGGTGGGGGTGGGTGGGGGTGGAGAGTGGCATAAGGACACACCAGTCCAGGGGAAACCCAAGAATGATTGTTCTTCATTGCACCAGGGCTGGGGGTTTGTCATGTGGGAGCCTGATGCAGCTAACTGAAGAGTTGGGGATCCTGATACTACTATTTTACCCCTCCACTTATGTCCCCACTATTATTGCTGCCCTCCTGCTCCCAGTTGTCCTTTCTGGCTCATATCCACCTTGGGATCAAGGAGAGGGGAGACAGAAAGGCCCCTGAACTGTCTGCTCAGTAGTTGCCAATATGTACGCCAGAGGCCAAGTGAATCCAGAGTGTAGGCCTAGGGGCAAGCGGCAGCTATGCCATGCTGTTCTTCTATGAGAAGGCTTCATGCTATTCTCATGCCCAAGAGTTGCTAACCTCTGACCATGCTCTACATAGAATATTGAGGAAGATATACTGATGCTTAGCAAAGCAATCTCATGAAAAAAGCCCAGCTGAAACGACTTAGAAGCTGATGCCGGTTGTTAAATAGGTTGGCTGTTTCCAATATTTGTAAAATAAAATAAACAGACCAGTCCTCACTACACAATCACCTACAGCAGGTATTTTTGTTTTCAAATGAAAATTATTTAAGGTGTTACCAAACATCTAACAAATGGAAAAAAATGTCCAAATGCTGTTGCACTCAAAAAGCTTTAATGATGTAAGAGATTAAGGCCTTTTTTCCCCTGCTTAAAAAAAAAAATCCATGAAGGCTGAAAAGTTCAAACTAGTCTATGAAGTTTCAGCCCAGTGCAATTTAAAAAGGTTGAGTTACAGCATATTATACCAAACGTAGCACATTATGAATTCCATATTCCCTCAGCAAGAGTGGCATATTTAATGAGTAAGCCAAGTCATTCAGCTCTGTTTCCATTTTATGTTTTTCCCAAAATTGTATTAGGTTAAAATGGACATTTCAACTGGAAAGAGGAAAAATAGCCGAATAATGAATTTGTAGGCAATAAAGCAATAACTAACAAGTTACTAGGACTTTACAAAATTTGTGTTCTATGTGAAAGTTATCATGTGTACATTATCTCAGTGTCAGCAAATGCTTATTGTAATGCAGTTTTAATCAGGGTTTCAACTTTCCATGTGCATCAGCCCTGTCCCGTATTTTGTCTTTTGTACTATATGACTTTTTCCTGCTAAAACAGCAATACAAGATTTGCAAGGGCAAATCTGATTGCTGGTTGGATTAAGACCAGTATCCAGCAGAAGTAGTTATTTTACATTTCAGAAGAAAAAAAAAAATCCTTTAATTCACCTCACCAGCTCTGTAGTGTTCATAGCAGTAACATTTCCCTCCTGACCCTGTGGCAACTGATTTACACCCTGAATCAGGAGATTTAATTATCATTATTTGAGGATGGGCGATTTCGCTTCCTTGCAGTCTCTCACTCATAAAGGTGCATTTCCTCCTTCCAGCAAAAAGTAATTATCTCTGCAATTATCAGCACAGATGTGGCAAAATTTGAATTTTCATGATTATTCAATAAGATTTGGAGCATTGAAGAATATATACCCAGCGAGATCATTCAGCTGGCCTCAGGATTAATGAGCCTCTTGAATAGAAGATGCTGCAGAGAGTGAAGGAGCTTTTCTAACAGACTGTTCCAAAGAACTGTTAAGATGGGCGGGGAAAGGATAATTACAGATTCTTCCCTGTCCACCCCCCAGAATACATATTTTTAAAGGGCACATTATCATTTAAGTTGCTGCAAGGTTTACTCTTATTTGCATTAGAGTTAGCTTCATTTACACTTTAGACACTGGGAATTATTCAGCTTTGTGAGAGAGATGAGCCCAAACCAAAACGCCGTATCTGAACTCTTTGTAAGGCTCTGAACCCCCAGAGTTTGAACCCCACATCTGAGCCTGCCCAAATTGCAGAGAGCTCAGATTTGGTTCCTGATAGTGTTAGCTTCAAGCTGCAAACCAGAATCCAGATCTATAGTTTTCTTTCAGGCCCATCTCCTTGTAGCAGTGCTGTACCCTCACATAGTTTAGAAATGTGTAGTTGATAAACTTGAATTTTCTGGATATGAATGGCAGAGCTTCCCCCATAGGTGGAGCAAGCAGAAATCTGACCAACGCTAAAAGCAGCTGCTCAGGCCTTCAGAAAAGTTTCAAGGCTGATTTTAGTTGAATGGTTGACTTTATTTGACTCCCCTTGCAAGCAGCCAGGGAACAGGTGTTTTGATCTCTCTAGCTGAGATCCTGAGGTTCTCAAAGTGTGAAACTCTTTACTTGTACACTGAGCCCATTTGTTAAAGAAATAATCCAGTGACAGTAACAAACTCCCAGGTGCCATTGTACCAGAGTGACTTTTCAGTAGAGAAATGCACTTTAAGCCTTGTAAAGTACACAGATACCACAGCATGAGCACCAGATAAATGCTGATCATTTTTAGTCATAACACCAATGTTTCCATAACTTTGTATAAGGTTTCCTGAGTTACCTTTGAAAGAGTCTGAATTACAGTGTTCAAAAGCATATGCATTATCACACTATATATATATAACTTTTCCAGCTGGAGGGGATGCCTTAGTTATCTAAACATCAGGTTGCAAACTTCCAGGTCCCATGGCACTCTGGATTCAAATGCTGGCAGGGTCAACTCAGCCCTTCAATCTGTCAAGGTAGAGCAACTGAGTTTCCTGTATATGGGAGTCTTTGAGACCATAAAAGCCATATTCCTGAGACACAAGGCTCTGACGACCCCTGATGTTGGGCGGGGGCACTCAAAGCCAGTCTGTGTGTCACTAGACGGGGAGGGATGCATGTCCCAGGCACTCAAGGAATGTTCTGATTTACCATACCCCTGACAGTCTCAAGTGGCAGGGCTTCTGTAGAACTATGACTGTCTTTTAAAGGTACCCTCACCCTCAAGGAGCATGCAGTGCACATTTGGATGGGGCGTTGTAAGTTATAGCTTGAGAAAGAGTCCAAGTATACATGCCTACTGCGTAAGCAGCATAATGAGTCTTAAGTTAAGCCCTACTGATCTGGCTTGGGGAAAATACACCGTCAGGCTACATCAGCAAACATAGTACATATGTGGAACAAGCTAATCCTGGAAAAGAAGCCCTCATTTCTAGAATTGTTTCAAAATTTATGGAAAATTATTTCATGGACCACATAAATATTGTAAGATCCATTTTACTGCGGAAAAAAATGGTTGTAACTAGGATGCAGGCTTACGCTGTTATAATGACAGTATTTACAGGTAATTGGGGTTTTTTTGTTGTTGTTGTTGCTAAACTGTGTCTTGGCTCAGACCTCTCAGTATTTTCTGGCAGTTCGACTGTACTGAACATAGAGTTTCTGGCCTGAATACCAACTTGCTACTTGCATAATATTTAGAATGCATTAAGAAATTGAGATGGGAGAGGATGGTAAACAGATTTCTAAACAAAGACGCAAACAAATGTTTAATTCGGATAGTAGCTTTAATTTTAATTATTTAATGGAGTGAAAAATTAATGGACAATTAGCAGAATTAAATTTGAATAATTGCTTTTGTCATTCAATTTCTGTGGCAATTTGCTACTAATTTTGAAACAGCTTAATTTAAGATTTGAAAAATTTGGTGAGTAAACAGTTGTAATATCTTAATAGCACATTAAAAAATGCAAAGAAATTATCTGTTTTTTCAAGTACAAGATCAAATGGACACATTTCATCCAATTTTTAAAATAAAATGCATCATCTCAGATGGGGAAAAATTAACATGGTATATGAAGAGAAACATTTTTAAAGTATTCCTGATTTCAAATTGTATTATGAAATAAATTGTGTACAAAAGAAGGCTGGATAATTTTACTTTCAAAAGAATGTACAATGTATTTAGCTGAGCAGATGCTTATAACTACCAAAACAATTAGCACTGAAGTGACAATTACTATTCCTTCTTACCCTCTCCTGCCGCTAATTTTTGGTCTGTCTCGTGGCCTACCCGTATGCAAACTATTTTTTACATGACGACTTATACACCAAACTGAAATTGGTGAACCACATAGGCAGTTCTATAAATATTGACTAATCCTTTTATCCTGAGTGACAGTGGTCCTTGCTTGCACAGCCAATTGGCAAATAACAAGCAATATCAGACAGTGCTTGTAAGGAGGTTTAATTATTCTTGAGAACTAAACAGGGATTTAATCTTTGGCTTTTCAGTGGGGCTTGCGTGTATGTTTTGTGTTGATCTTAATACAAACTAGAATAGATACAGTTTGTTGTTATTTTTGAAATCTCATTTAATACTGCTTAAACAGAGATTCACATTCAGACATTGAAATTCTTATGAAATAGTGTTTCCTAAAATTGATCCTAACATGCAGGTTCTTTACATTCCAGGGTTTACTTTCTGTAGACAAAGGAACACTGTGGTGTGGTTTTGTTCTTTGTCATACTTCACCATTAGTAAATGTTCTACTTAATTTACGAAGTGGAAATGTACATGATTTACCAAAAAAAGTGGAGAATCAGCCCTTTTTTGTGATACCTGTATGAACGGCAGGAAGGATAAACTGGGAGGATAGGCTCAATGATATATATGCAGGGCTCAGATAGGTGAAATGGGGATACATAAGTACCTAGACAGACCATATGTTGTGCCATCCACTTTGCCAATTCACTCTATGAAAGGTGTAGTATGAAGCTCTGATCCATACATTGCTAAATGAATTCTGACGACTCTGAGGGTATACAGCTCTTGGCATACTTAAGCACCCAGCTGATCCTACTGCTTCAATATTGCATACATTTTTAGCCCTGACACAAAAACCCAGTGACACCCAAATGACTACAACAGCAGTGCACGATTGAGTTGTACATACTTGTGGACACTTCATTCTCTATGTTAAAGGCAGAAAAAGTAGGCGACATCAGGAAGATGATGTATTAAAACATCGGCTGAAGCATAACAGCTCAGTGGAACTTCACTTTTCATATATTCAAATGACTTCTAGTATAGCAAAAAGCAGGACAAGACTACAGCATATAGATTACTGTAAACTGGGTGAGGCAGATATTGTTCTGGCCCCCAGTCAATGAAGGTTTAGAAAGTGAACTTGACTTTAAGAAAGTCAGTCCCAATTATTCATATTTCTGTCAGGTGTCACTACACATTAATGTACAAATAGACATCTCATGATGGAATATATATAAGGTAGCTGGGAAACAGAGAGACTACAGCAGTAATAGCCCATTGCCAAAACATAAGAGATAGTATTGGCTACATTTGATGATCTGAACTTTCATCTGGAAACTTCACACCATAATTTGAGAATGATAAATGACAAGGGTCATTGCTAAGACAGAGGGCTAGTTATGACAATGATTGAGTAAAGTGGACAGACACTGAATTAGTATGGCTGCTATTCCAAGCTAATCAAAATAGTTTAACTCGTTCCTATAATTTCGCTTGAAGGACATGTGTGTTTTGCAGTAGTAGGTCAGTCTCTTTATAGGTTTGCATGCAAAGACAGGTACAATATATGATAACAAGTTATCCTCGATGAAGGGAATAGCGTCTTCTTATATGCTGTTAACTACACTACAGAATTCTTACACAGTTTCTGGAGAGCCAGCCAACCCATCTAAGCCAATTTAATTTCAGTGGGAGATATTTTGGTTCAAACATTATTTTGGTAAATTACTTCATAATGATCATGCTTTGTAATTATATTTCAACCAAAGAGCTCAAGACATTTCCTTTCCTTCTCTGGAATAAAAACTGGGGAGGGAAATGGAATCTCTGTGTTAAAACCCATGTGAGTTTTCAACCAAAAATCCCACTGGGATCTTCTGCAGGCCTCTATGGATTTCCCCTCTCCATTGAATATGTACTGGTCACTCTTGAATGGTGTGGTTCCTGGCTGCTCTGTATGAGAAGGGAAACTGGGGGATCTAGGCCCCATTTATTAAGTTTCAGATCTCTGTGAGATATGTGTTACTAGCATCAGAGTGAATCTGTTGAAGGAAGAGAAAAGTCGCTCCCGAAACATGGTGAAGTGTGCATTGAATATCAGAACTTCAAATATGTATGTATGTTCAAAGAGCCATCTGTTTGCAAGACTAACTGGTCACCCTGGAGAAAGCTGAATCTATAAAGGGAGGAATGGGGACATGATTATGGGAAAACTTTTTTTCTATTTAAGGTGCATATATGGCCCCCATCACTGTAGTATCTCAGCACTTCACAATCGTTAATGTATTTATACACTCAACACCCCTGTGAGGCTGGGCAGTGCTACCATTCCGTACCTTACAGATAAGGAACTGAGGCACAGAGAGACTAAGCGGCTTGCCCGGGGTCACACAGGATGTTTATTGAAGAGCTGGACTTAAACCAGGTTTCCCGCAGCCCAGGGTAGCGCTCTAACCACTGGACCATTCTTCCCCTCAACTGAATGAATGTAAATGAGAAAGAAGAACCTGCAGTCTCTGATCTATGTATTATTTTATTATTCATACATATTAACGAACAGTTCTTGGCTTTCAACATGGGATTTAAAAAAAAAAAAAGTATTTTTCCAAAAGAATTGCCACGTTCACACCCACTCTGCCATGGAAAGCAATTTGTTTGATCACGTCTTCATCTTGATTTCATTACACTGCCATTCAAGACAAATTTGTAGCTTGCTCTTTTCTTCATCAATTATTTGCCACTAGGGTATATGTACAGAGCTTAGCACAAGGCCCTGACCCTGATTGGCACCACTATGCACTATTGCAATACAAAATAATAACAGCATCTATTCTAATTGCTGTCAATCTCTGGGGACCAACCATCCCTTGATAAACAGATCCCCCCTGTAATTAGAGTTCATTTTATTAAATATCTAAAACAGTTTGAGAAAAACTGGCCTGCACTTATCCAATCAAATCATTCTTTTTTTTTTTTTTTTTTTTTTTTTTTTTTTTTTTTTTTTAGGTATTCACTGTGAAGAAGACATCAATGAATGTTACATGAACCCTTGCCAAAACGGTGGCACCTGTGAGAATTTTCCTGGAAATTACACTTGTCATTGCCCATCTGGAGAGAAGGAGGGGATTTCTTATGGTGGCAGGAACTGTACGGAGGTCCTCCTTGGCTGCAATGACCATCAATGCCAAAACAGTGGTTTATGTATCCCTCATTTAAAAAATGGCCACCATGGATCCAGCTGCATCTGCCCACCTGGGTATACTGGAACACACTGTGAAACAATAACCACCTTTTCTTTTGAGGGAAATGGTTTCCTTTGGGTGAACAGTGACATGACCTCTGTAAAGGGATCTTTCTATAACATAAACCTGAGGTTTCAGACTGTGCAACCTACAGCTTTTATATTTCACCGAGGGGAGAAAGATACATTTGTCAAGTTGGAGTTACTGAATGGCTACTTACACTTATTCATGCAAGTCAATAACCAGCCACAGGTTCTTTTGCATATTTCACATAATGTCAGTGATGGAGAATGGCATTCCGTGGAGGTAACCTTAGCAAGAGCTGTTACCCTTAATTTACTTGACAGCTCTTGTATAGAATCATGTGTCAATAAATCTACTGCTGCAATAGATAGTGATCAACTGATGCTTGCATTTCAGAGCACATTTTTGGGTGGTTTACCAGTGGGAAACATGAGCAGTTACTCTCCACCTAACATCTATAATATGCATTCTGCACCTTCATTTGTAGGCTGTCTTCAGGACATTGAAATAGACTTGAACATTATTACCCCTGAGAACATATCAAGTGAAACATCTTTAAATGTCAAATCAGGCTGTACGAAACAGGACAGGTGTGAAAACCACCCTTGTCAAAATAGGGGACGCTGCATCAACTTGTGGTTGAGTTATCAATGTGACTGCTACAGGCCTTACACAGGGCCAAACTGTTCAACAGGTAAGATAAGGCTTTTGGCATTAGTGTATTAAACGCCAGCTCAAAGCATAATCACAAATAACAAATCTGTTTATAGCAGTGATGAAACACTATGACCCTTAAGACCTCCGCTGCTTACTGTCAATTGATGAGAAAACACAAGAGATTAGTAGTAGCACTTGTTCATTATTTTCTAGTTCTCGCTATAGGAAGCCTAAATTTCAATCAGGCAGAAAAGTGAAGGTAAATTGATGGGTTCTGCTCATCCAATTCTTCATTTTTTTTTTTTTTACTTTTAATATGCCATTAAACTTTGGGAAACTCTGGTTTGCTGTAGGTTTAGCACCCAGTGACCTAAAGGCTATGTCTACACTATAAACTAGGGGTGTGATTCCCCTGCTCATGTACACATACTTGCACTAGCTCTCATCCAGCTAGAGTGAATATAAATAGCAGGGTAGTCACGGTAACCCTGGTATCAACAGTGGAGGCACAGCTGAGCCAGGCTGACTACAAACCTCCCTGAAACTGGGCTGGCTAGCTTGATGACAGCTCCTGTGAGTACATCCACGACCGGGGAAATGACACCACTAGCTTGTAATATAGACATAGCCTTAGGAACTTAAGTTCTATTTTTAAAACTAACTTAGGTGCTTTACCCCCAGTCTCAATATCTGTATGTAAAGCAGTGCTCATGTTTTTGAGGGTAAATGAAGAATGAATAAAACATTGAACAGATGAAAAAATTAGATATTTAAAAAAAAAATCATATCTGAGCTTTCACCAGCAGATTAAGCCTGACAGTCAGTAGCATCATTTTGCCAACCAGCCTAGGGAGAATGGACGCTTGAGGATTGGCAATTGGATCTTTGGTTAGCTGGTTGAAGTCCAGCCCCGGGTAACAGTTACCAATAGCTGTTACCATCTGAGAGCTGCCTGGTTGCCTGCGTGAAATGAGTCAATTTCCCACTGGACATGTGCCCATGTCTCAAAAACCATTTAACTGGCATCCTTAGGGGCAGAGTCAGCAGAGAGGCCAAAACCTGAATGGGCCTGGAAATTGAATTATCCTCACTTTAGGTCACGTTAGGGTTGCCAGCCCTCCAGGATTGTCCTGGAGTCTCCAGGAATTAAAGATTAATCTTTAATTAAAGATTATGTCATGTGATGAAATCTCCAGGAATGCATCCAATCAAAGTTGGTAACTCTACTCCATGTGTTCCACCAAGTATGAGCTGAGACAAACTGGAAGGACGATATGAAGTCCCTGCATCGCTGTCTGCTATGCTCTACCTGCTATGTGGATAAACGGAGTGCGTCATTCTCCAGGGTTATAAATATAGCACCTTTCAGGAACACTTTGAACTGGACCCTCCCCTCCTTTCTCAGCAAAAGCCTATTGAGCTCAAACTGGGAGTTTTGCCTGAGGAAGGTGTGCGGGATTTGGCCCTCTATTCACACACAAATGCCCCCCACCCCCTGTTACAAATCACTAACTTTCTACTAACACATGTTAATTTGGGGATGAAGAAAAGAGAGTTTATTTTAAACCAGGCAGTCTGGAAAAAATGAAGAGCATCAGCAGTGCCCTGGCTAGATTCAAAGGGCCAGATCCTCTGCTGGTGCAAGTTGTCATAACTGCATTGAAAGCAATGAAGCTACACAGATTTATCCCAGCTGAGGATCTGGTCCCATGGGGTTATTGGATGTATTTAACCAGAAAGCTGCATCTTGAAATCCCTTTCAAAATGTTTAAATATTACAGCATATGAAATGATATATTTAATAGTTATCAGTACCTTTTTTTTTTAAATGTAAAATGATAAAGCCTGAGAGGTAATTCTAACAGACTGCTTTGAACTCCAGCTGTAATTTATCCAAAGGTTTGAAAAGCAACTTTGGAGTATAGGACAACATCTGGTAAATATGTTTGCCTCTTTATATGAAGTGAAATGAAAACCATTCAGGGCCAAGAGAGGCTTATTCTTGCATTAGAACTGTTGAGAATGATTAAAAAGTATTTGGTATTTTTTTCTGCTGACCGCAATATTCCTTGCAAATCATACCACCATGCCACTTTGATACATGGATTTTAGATATATGCAGTACTTAAAACACTATGGCAGTGGGGAGGAGGGGACTTGTGGCTAGGGATAACATAAGAAATGTTGGTGTCCTTTTGAAGAAAAGTTGCTGCCAAGGATTTAATTGACATGAGGCAATATTTTCACTACATATACAAAATAACAAACAGATGTTGACTTATTTTGATCAGCATCCAGATGTAGTGACACAAGAAGTTAATATTGACCAAGGTGATGCTAACTGTCCCATCAAACCCAAGATCAGATTCAATATTAATATTTTTTTGTGGCAAAGTAATAGAAAATTTCAAGTACAATATTACCTTTTTCTAAGACTCACCCTTTCTTCTAATGTTGCAAGGCTCCTGTACTCCAGCTCCTAACTCCATTAGAAATGCTCGCTTTTTTCACATGAAAAATGCTTAGTTCTCAAGGACTGCCTTCTAGAGAGGGTGCATTCTACAAAGCTCTCATGCCTCAAAACACCCATTCCAGCAAAAGGGAAGATTTATTTCTACATGTCATGGTTTTAACAAGCAGATAAAGAAAGAAACGTAGATAATCTCTTTCATAAAATTAAAATATTTCATACGTAGTTATTTATGAAATTGTCTATTCAGGAACAAGTCAGGGATTTATTCCCCTTACTAAATAATATTACTGTGGCACATACTAACACCATGGTTGTTAAAGGACTGTTAGGGTTTCCACAATCAATCACCTATTTTCATGGGTTTTATAACCAAGTCATAAAAAAAAGTAGTGCTGCAGGCAGAAACTTGACATATGAGGTCCCAGTCCAGGAGTTTTACTGCACAAAAGAGGACTCTGACTGTTTAGTTACAGGAGTGATTTCTTTGTTTAAACCACGTTGACACTTTTTATGCATTTGACATACTAAAAAAAATAGCTCTTGAAAGTGTTTAGGCAGAAAGACTATAATATGGAGAACAAGATTTTGAAACTTAAAATGTAAAACGAGTAGAAATACTGGTTCAAAAAGCTGATGCATCAAAATAAGTAGTTTTCATTACAATGGTTTGGGAGACAGTTTTGGTTTGTAATTAAAAATCTTTGCTTCATTATGGAAAATAGAGACAGACAGAGAGAGAGAGAGGAGTTCTGGTTTAATCATCTTAACTGATAAAAACAAAATTTTAAAAACGTGTCTTGAATTCTAGATCCTTTGCCTACCCTGGTGGCACAGCAGTGTCACGTGTTGGCAGAGACTGATCATATATAGAAATGACAGTTTGGGAGCAAGATTCACTGATGGATCTAGGCTGATGCAGATCAGCATAGGTGTAATCTGCCAAGGGAATAGAGGGCTATCACAGCTCCAGAGTGGATGGTGATGTGTAGAAACTGAATAGAAAATAAGAGCATGTGCTAAATCAGCATATGCTCTTATCAGCCTCTTTGTTTGGAGACCTAGTCCTGATTTAACATTGTCCATGTTCTTTGATGGGAATGTTTAGAGAGTATATGTAGGGGAAACACTTCCTGTCCTCTCTGAGGATAAATCCCTAATGGTACATAGGGGTCCACTTGGAATGGGAAGGTGTAAGTTACACTTCCCTATGCCAGCAGTAGTGCATATGGTCTTGGGGTGAAGTCCTACCCCCGCTGAAGTCAATCGCAAAACTTCCATTAACTTCAATGGGGCCAGGATTGTACCCTGGGACTTTAGGGGATGGTAACAGCTAGGTTGGGCTCAAAATACACCCTTCTCATGACCAATACAAATAACTGTGCTGCAGTCTTCCCTGAGAAACCATTTGGATACACATCCTCACAAGATGTACAGAGGCTGCAAAAGGAAAAGAATGTGGTGTAATAATATACCCTACAGCACCAAAATAAAGCCTAACCCTGCCCCCATTGAAGCCAATGAGAATTTTGCCATTGAAGCCACTCAGACCAGAATCAAATCCTTATTTTGTCCTTAAACACTTGCAGGTGCCTCTTTTTATCAGTGGTAGATGTTTGACCATTGTGCTACCTCCATTAGTCAATTAGTCTTAAACTATTTTATTTTCTCTCTTTCTCCCCTCATTTCAAGAGTACATGCCAGGCCGATTTGGACGTGAGGACTCCTCGGGGTATGCTGCTTTTTTTGTTGATGGTAGTCAGAACGAAAACATGACTATATCAATGTTTGTCCGAACACGGAAGTCTTCTGGCTTGTTACTAGCTGTGAGGAACAGTACATCTCTGTATATAAGGATCTGGTTGGAAGATGGGAAACTAGTCATGTTAGCCTCAAATTCCACCAAATTGTTCAGCACATGGACTGTGAGTGATGGAAATTTTTACTTAATATCATTAAAAATAGAGCCAAATAAGGCTGAATTGTTCCAGTCATCTCAACAGCTAGGCTACATTTCTACCCCAATACTAACAGTCCAAAGTAGGGATATTATCTATATTGGAGGACTCCCAGACAAACAAGAAACTGATATAAATGGTGGGTATTTTAAAGGCTGTATCCAAGATTTAAGACTGAATAACCAACAACTGGAATTCTTCCCCACTACTACATCACTGTATCCTGTCATCAACCGAACACTGATAAGCGTGACCCAGGGTTGTACTGGTGACAATCTTTGCAAGGTAAGGATGCCATTTCTTAAAGCATGTTTCCATGTTTAGAGCCAGGACTCCTCTTTTCACCCATTAGTGTTCCCATGCAATATGTGACAGTAATGACATCTTAATTAAACATATAAACATGCTGGTGAGAGCAGATTTTGCTAAATAGTGCTGAAAATTGTGGGCATCAGCAGCAAAATATACGAGGGTTCTGAAAGGTGAGGTAAGGATAACCATTTACCAAACTTGCTATCCATGCATGGAACCTGTAAGGTTTTATAGTTTTCAATCCAAAGTAAACACAATTCTGTTCTCTGCCAAGCAATCCTGCCTTCCCTTGTGTGTGAATCCACTGCCACTTGCTAACACTTTGATTGTCTCTACTCTTTCCGTTTAGTCCAACCCTTGCCACAATGGTGGCATTTGCTATTCTATCTGGGACGACTTCACTTGCACATGCCCCCCAAACACAGCAGGGAAAGCATGCGAGGAAGTTAAGTGGTGTGAACTCAGCCCTTGTCCTCATGAAGCACAGTGCCAGCTGGTACGCCAAGGATTTGAATGTAGGTACATTTCTATCATTCCTATGACCTTTGGGGAACTGAAACAACTTCAGATAATGTTGATTTTCATGAACTTTTCCATTAAATCAAGCATTCCAATTCTCATACGGCCCAGATGAATTTTGTTTGTTAATAATGATAATAATAATAATAAATAATAGAATCTTGATCACTGCTATTAGAAGTATTATGAATGGAATAATGGGATAGTAAAATTCAAGTTTAAGCCGTCACCTGTCCCTGATCACAAATTAAGATCCATTTAATCTTGGGCCTCTTTTTTTAAATTACCCTCCCATTTTGAAAGCAATGGAGTGAGGATTCCAATGATATTGCCTGCAGGGGCTTTACTCTTCAGTTAATCAATGCATCTACTTGGCATGTTTATAAAATAGACCACTTTGTTCCATCACTGCAGGGAGATAAGAGGATTAATCTTAAAATGTTCTCCCTCCTCCGGAAAGACATGCCAGATGACAGACTCCTGCACACTGCTTTATTCCATTTTCTTAAAGTGAAGCATCTTTAAAAGCTATCTTAAGCATCCTAACACCAGCAATGTATTTGAAAGATAGTCATTTCAACTGGTATCTTAATAAAGAGCATGAGAGTTCCAAGAAGCTTGTACATTTGAAAATTAATGACCACTACTTATCATAAGAACATTAACCAATGTGTTGGATATCACTTTCTATTTCCCCTCTCTTGAAATCGAGTGGAATTTAAAAAACATGCTATGATTTTGTTATGGTATTTTCCAAAAGCATCCTTTTTTCCCAAAAAATACTTCCATGATGCTGTGAAGCAGGATTAATGTACACAAAGTGCAATGGAAGCAGTTAGAATAGCTGACTCCTAGGAACAGAAGAGTTGGTCAGCAAAAGGTTTCTAGCATACAGGAAATGGAGCAACCTGCAAATAGATCCATATGATGCAGGTTGTTGTTGAGCCAGGAAAAAGGGGTCAGTTAGAGTGAGTATTAAAACACATTTATATTTTAAAATACATAGTTATATTTATAACCTAAATCAACATATTACACATTCTCTTTGATGATAACATTCAAATAGGTGATATCTTATCAACTATTTTAGCTGATTATAGTGGAGTATAAACATACTGATGGGAAGTAATTGCACTGTTTCCTTTTGCTAAGATCAAGGCAATCTACATCTTTAGCAGTCTTTAACATTAGATCTCAGTGCTCTTTTGTGTGGCAATGGCAGGGGGTTGCCATAATGGACGTTCATAAACTCCTGGGAGACAGATATGTTATGTATCTTTAATTATCTCTTTGTTTCCATGCATTAGTATCCAAACTTCTATGTAGACAGACATAATAATATGCCCCTAAACTCACAGACAATAGAACTGAATTGGTTTGTTGTTATTGTTTATTATTAGTACTGAAGTGTGTAACGAGGGCCTCCACTCACCGCTAGGGTGGCGCTTCCTTCTGGCCACTCTGGGGATTAGTTCGCAAGGTCAACGCCCCTCCTAGCGGTTGCACGCCATCATTCCATCTCTCTCTCTGGTCTGCAGAACTCTCTCTTCCTCCAGGAACTGCAGTATCTACTTCGTGACTCGGCCCTTTGGCTGGGTCACTCAGCATTCCAATCTTCCGGGGTATAGTCCTTCAAGTCTCTGTCACTCCCACTGGGACCCACACAGTCTTCCAATTCACTGTCCACCAGTGCCACTTCCCCAGTGGCTGGTAGGGGAACCCTGGCCTGTCCTCTACTCCAGGTTCCAGCCCAGGGACCCTACAACATGCAGCCAAGGTCTGTTCAGTCCCCAACTTTGCTGCTTCCTCCCTGGGCTGCTTCTTACTCTGGCGCTATCCTCCCCCCCCCTTTGGGGTTTGCCAGCCTCTCTACTCTCTCCTCCCAGTGAACAACTGTGAGCTACTTGTATCTATAGCCCCCAAACACACCTCCCTTCTGCCAGGGAGTGACTGCAGACTACCTCCCCACAACTGCCTTCCTGCTGTCAGCTCCCTGGCTTTATAGAAGCCCTGCCTGTTCCTGAACAGGTGAACTTCCCCTAACTAGGGCTTTCCACTCAGCCTTCAGCCTAATAAGTTAATAGGTCCATCTGGCCTCCATTAACCCCTTCAGGGCAAGTGTGGGTTGGACACCTAGATGCCCCAATTAGCAACTGGGGTCCAGCTGTGATAGGTGCTATACACATATATAATAATTTCAGATCCTGCCCCCAAAAGCTTGCAATGTAGGTCTATGATGAGACACAATGGGTAGGTACAATAAGCAAATGTGGGGGGCACAAGGTAAGAGAAAGACAATTATGATCAGTGTCACAAAGAGGAGTAACAGCACACCAGTCACCTAGTCATTGCCAAGTGCTTAATAATGTCCACACAAGAGTGTTTTAAGTTTTTGATTAAAAAAACCTTAGTTGGTTCTCTGAGAACAGAAGTAAATTTTGACAATACATACATTACAAACACTGATGTTTCCTAGATGCCATAAATTATGCTGGGGAAACTGTTTCTATTCACTTTCCCATTTTATGAGGCACAAGAGTTGGTATGCCAAGAGACATAGTGGCACAGCCATTGCCTTAGCATTTAGAGTACACAGTCATAAGGCAATCTGATCATTCACAGTGCTTAGTGTCCATATCTCCATTCCCAAACTATTTCAAATAAACTGATTTTCTAGTATTTATTGTAAAGTAAAGGGCAGATTCTGCTCTTGTGAGGTTTCCCATTAGTAATCCCTTATTGGTAATCCCAAGGGTTATTGCGATCAAAATTTGCCGAGATTGGGAAAGAATGCCCTCAGATATCCTAGTAATCTGCTTTATCCGACCACCACAGCTCTCACAAACCCTAACACCAATACAGATTTGAACTGAAGCATGATTAGGAGACATTTCTTTCTCTCTCCCCTCCCCCTATATAATAGGACATATCCTGAAAAAGCCGGGAATGCACATTTAAACTCTGACTAGTTTTGTCTATTGAAATGGACAAAATGCCAATGAAAAATGTCAAATATATGTGTAAAGAGATCAGATTATCAGGCCCTAAAAATGGACATATTTCTGTTCACTAAACTTGGCTCACAGCCCTGCGCAGTTAGGGCTATATTCCCCTCCAAGTTCCATCAGTGCAGCATCACTGAAGTCAGTGGAAATATGCCACTGTGTAACTGAGGGAACGTCAACATCATGGGCCTGAATCTCCTTACATTAGTTTTACACTGGTTGTAACTCCACTGACTTTAGTGGAATTATTCCTGATTTGTGACAGTGAATCCGGATCAAAAGTTGTTGCTTTATATAATCATAATCATGCTAAATTGGTAAAAAACCCTAAAGATACTATTTCACAAGGGAGAGAAATGGAAGTGGGAGGGTTTCTATTTTTTCTGCAGTTCTGGAGCTAATGGGGGTTTACAAAGATTGTAAATTCAGGCAACTACTGTATCATCAACACATAAACTAATTATTAGACATTTTTTGTAATTCCTACCATTGGCTAATATACCTATTTACCATCTTGGAAAAAACAGCACATAAATTAACACCAGCCACTATAGTTCTATTCAGCCTGAATTTGACAAAATTTTACAAAGTTATTTCCCCAGCTCAACAGCTGGTGTAAATCATCCTAGCTCCATCGATTTCAGTAGAATTATGCTGATTTTCACCAGCTGAGGATTGGGCCTTTGTTATTGTTTATTTGTTAAGTGTGGCACAAGACAAAGAAATCGGCCTTGATTCTGATCTCACATACATTCGTTTTACACTAGCGTATCTCTTCTGCCTTCCATGGAGTTTCTCCTGATTTGCACAGCCATACATGAGATCAGAATCAGGGTCACAGTTCCCAAAGAGCTTGCAGCCTAAGAGACAGTGAGAGTTTAGACACAAACACTTAGGATGCCCCAGAGGTTTACAACATTTAGGGCTAGATCCTCAGCTGATGAAAATCAGCGTAGCTCACTGATTTCAGTGGAGACAGGGATTGGCATCAGACTCTTATTTTTTAAAATGAGAGGCCAAGAGGTGTAATATTGACACTGGTTAGAATTTGCATGCTTCATGGAAAGAAGTGGAAAGATTTAAATTACAAGAGGCAGGCAGCCTGGCACAGTGGAGTAGGGAAAATGTTGCACGGGTATCAATCTAAAACTGGCCTGCTTTCTCAATGGACATTATTATCTTTGCACAGGTGTTGCCAATGCAGTGTTTAGCGGCAGAAGCAGTGCAATATTTTACAGAACCAATGGGAAGATAAGGAGAGACCTCACCAATATCGTATTTGGCTTTCGGACTAGGGATGCTGATGTGATACTGCTGTATGCTGAGAAGGAGCCAGAGTTCATTACCATTAGCATTCAGAACACCAAGCTAGTGTTTCAGCTGCAAAGTGGCAACAGCTTTTATGTGCTGACCTTAGCTAGTTCACAGCCCGTGAATGATGGGAAATGGCACCAAGTGATTCTCTCTATGACAGAACCCTTATCCCAGTCGTCTAGATGGCACATTGATATAGATGATAAAAAAGACACTGCAACTAGTACAGTCGCCACAGGAAGCCTCAACTTCCTAAGAGAAGAAATAGATATTTATGTTGCCGACAAAGCTTTTGACAATCTGGATGGCCTAAGGGGATGCATGAGCACTATAGAAATCAGCGGCATTTATCTCTCGTACATTGAAAATTATGATGGCCACACTAAAAAACCTCAAGAAGAACAATTTCTCAAAATATCTGCAAATTCTGTTGTTACTGGCTGTTTGCAATTGGATGCCTGCAGCTCTGATCCCTGTTTGCATGATGGGATATGTGAAGATTTATATAGTTACTATCGTTGTACGTGTCCCAAGGGATGGACTGGCATGCAGTGTGAAACCAACATTGATGAATGCTTTTCAAACCCTTGCATTCATGGAAACTGCTTGGATAGAATCGCATCCTACGAGTGCAGTTGTGACCCTGGTTATACTGGGGTAAACTGTGAAGAGGACCTAGACAACTGCCGTGGTCACCTGTGTGCAAATGGGGCAACT
The DNA here is from genome assembly GCF_011386835.1 of Chrysemys picta bellii. NCBI lineage: Eukaryota > Metazoa > Chordata > Testudines > Emydidae > Chrysemys > Chrysemys picta. The sequence continues at coordinate 44,979,551 of NC_088798.1, read as the reverse complement.
TGCATAGATGGAGTTAACACTTATTCCTGCCTGTGTGCTGGTAACTTCACTGGAAAATTTTGCAGGTATTATAAATAAGAAAGCTTCAGAAGCTAAAGAAACTTCTGCCATCAGACCTCACCTCTCAGATGTTTTTCAAGTTGTTTAAATTAAATTGAGAAAAGATCAACCCCTACATCAATCCTACATTAATACTTAGGGCACACTTACACAACGGGTCCTACACATGGCAGTATAGCCATGGCACAGTAGCTGTTCCATTGTAGTGCCAGAGTGTAGACGCTTCCTACAGCTAAGAAAGGGTTTTTCTGTCACTGTAGGTACTCCACCTCCCTGAGTGGCGGTAACTAGGTCAACAGCAGAATGCTTCGAGCCGAATCTACACCAGCAATTACGTAGGCACAGCTACAACACTCAGGAGTGGGAACTGTTCATACCTCTGAGCACCATAGTTATGTCAACCTAAATTTAAGTGTAGACCATGACTTAGGTTTTCCCTGCAGAATTATTACCCCACAGACATTCACATTTCAAAGGAATGTAGGGAAATTGTGCAGATCTTGTATTCTGTTGGATCCCCAATATAATGTGTACATAGTGTTTTATTTGGGTAAATCCAAATAACACAGATTTTGCATTTGTTTTTGGGTAAAATTTTCAAAAGCATCCAAGTGACTTAGGGACTTAAGTGCCAAAGTAAAAGGAACTTTGGCTCCTAATCCACATAGACACTTTGCAAAATTTCATTTTGTTTGTTTGCTGAAAAGGCTCTTTTACTGTCTCTGGAAGCCATTTATGGGGCCAAAATAATAGGAAATTGCTTTCCTCACAGAACTTCCACCATCCAGAATTGAAATGTAATGAGGAGACCAGCAATGGCTTTATTTCAGCCCCATTCATGGCTCCTTGAGATGACAGAAACTGACTGCAATGGGAGTTTTGCCTGAGTAAGGACTTGCAGGATTAGTCCAATAAACTTGAAGACAAATAAAATACAGGGTCCCTTTTGTTCTTAATTGATACAGACACTGGACCATAAGGAATTATAGTCCACTGTCTTCAATGGATTTACACTGATGTACACCAGCTGAGGATCTGGCCCTCTAATTTCATTTAAAACTAAGACAAACTTGAAAACAATATATTTCGAGCTATTACCAAATTTTGTTTTTGCATTTAACGTACTATGTCCTATATACAGACTCTTTCAGATAAACTGCTAAACTATATTGCTACCAAATAGCTCCAAGACACTTACCTAAAGGAAGGATTTGGCCCATTGTTTGCCTCAGAGTGAATTATTAAATCGGTATTACTGGAGCTTGAGAAAGCCAGTTGAATTAATGTGAAATTAAGTTTTTAAGGTTCACTGTTGCTTGGTATCACACTTCAGTTATTGCTTTCTTTCCTTTGTAAACACCCCCTTTAGTAACTGAATTTCACGCAGCAGCAAAGGTAATAAGTATGCTGCTGTATAGATGCATTCAGGTCTGGAGCATTGCTACCTGCAAGAAAACTGTGCAGACCTTAGAACAGGGGTCTCAAACTGAAATGACCACGAGGGCCGCATGAGGACTAGTGCATTGGCCTGAGGGCCGCATCACTGACACCCACCCCTTGCTGCCCCCAGCCCTGCCCCCACTCCACCCCTTCCATGAGGCCCCGCCCCTGCCCCGCCTCTTCCCACCCCTTCCCTGCCCCCATTCCAACCCCTTCCCCGAAGTCCTCACCCCAACTCTGCCCCTTCCCTGCCCTCAGGGGGTGTAGGAGGGGTGCGGGGTGTGATGGGGGCTCAGGGTAGGGAATTGGGATTTGGAGTGCAGGAGGGGTGAGGGGGTGCAGCAGGGGGTTGGGGTGCAGGGTGTGGCAGGGGGCTCAGGGCAGGGAGTTGGGGTGAGGGAGGGTGTGGGATGTGGCAGGGGGCTCCAGACAAGGGGTTGGGGTGCAGGCTCCGGCCCGGCGCTACTTACCTAGAGTGGCTCCAGGGTGGCAGCACCGCGTACCGTGGCCAGGGCAAGCTCCCTGCCTGCCTGCCCTGACCCCACTCCGCTCCAGGAAGCAGCCGGAGTCCTGGGGGGGTGCGGGGAACGGCGCCATGTGCTGCTCTTGCTCTTCCACATACTGCCCCCAAAATTCCCATTGGCCGCAGTTCCCCGTTCCCGGCCAATGGGAGCTGTGGGGGGCAGTGCCTGGAAGCGAGAGCACGGAGCCCTCTACTCCCTCCCCCCGCCCGGGGCTGCAGGGACATAGTTCCAGCTGCTTCAAGGAGCGGTGCGGGGCTTGCGGTGCCACAGGGTAGGCAGAGGGGCGTGGGGGCATGGGGAGCTTGGCGGGCTGCACAAAAGAACCCCACAGGCCGCATGTTTGAGACCCCTGCCTTAGAAGATGTCTGTCTACATGCATTCATCCTTCTACAGATTCACAGCTGTGTGCTGATTTACAGCCAGATTGTGCCACCCCTACTCACATTGAATAGTACCTTACCCCAGGAGCCACTGAAGCTGATAGGCACATTTCTGTAAAACAGAAAACCTAAACACGTACAACTGAAACAGACTAGCATTTTAATATAGTGTTAAATAAATGAATGAGGGAAAATTAGATTTTACCTGAAACAAAAAGATATTAATTGCTGCTGTTGCCTCTTATTCATCTAGACGCACCAGGCTACCTTTTTCCGTCTGTGGGAATGAGAAGAGAAATCTCACTTGTTACAACTATGGCAACTGTACTGAGCTCAAAGGCGAGTTGAGATGTATGTGCCTGCCAGGCTTTAGTGGAGAACGGTGAGACACTTCAGAACTTTATGTGCACTTTCCCTCAGTAGGTTATTGTAGGAGTATTGCATTGTCTTCTTAGAACATGAGTTCCAGAATGGGCCCTTTTTGGATATCCAAAATTAGTGATTGAAATGGTACCTCACCTGCTGCAGACTTCCTGCAGCAATGAGACAATGTCTATTCAAAATGAGCTAGAGTTAGAACTGGGCAAAATGTTTCTAATTCATGTTATTTGGGGGGCGGGGGGAGAAACAGTTTCAGGTCAACTGAAATTAATTTTGAATTCAGTTCAAATTTGCCAAACAGTTCGTCTGGAAATTTAAAATAAAAATTTTGGAACAGTCTAACCATTTTGTTTTGTTATTGTTAAAATGAAACATTCCAATTTTTAATTTTAAAACAACGAACGTTTCATTTTGAAATTTGCCTAAATTTAATTTTTTACAACGTGTTAAAAAATTTAAAAAAGAAACAAAATGTCTTGCGTTGAACAAAAGAGTGTGGTTGAACCAAAACAAATTTTTTTTCAATATTTTGATTCAGCCAGCGAACCAAAAATCAATTATTTGCTCAGCTTAATCCTCTCTTTGCTAAATATGACTTCCAGGGGTTAACAGCATGACAATTTGATTTCTACAAAAGTCAATAGTCAATGAGTCAAATTCATTCCTAGTGTAACTCCAATTACTTCAATTAGGAATGAATTTGACCCAAGATGCTTTTTTTCTTAAATAACATTATACTGATCACATCTCCCTCTGCATACAAATATTCCTGGCTCTACATGGTTTCAAACATGACAAAATAGAACAGTATAGTGATTTTATCTCTCTGTGTATAAACACAAACACACAACCCCCCCCACCCACCCCCCATATAATACACACATAGACGTACATAAACTAACTGTTTGATTTTAACTGACAGCCAATGGAAATACATGAAGTGTACTCTCCCAGGGGAAGTGTAATGCACAGAACACCCACTCAGATTGTATCTTGCCAGTTTAGAATCAAATTCTAAAAAAATTATACAATCAAAATTGGTTAACTTCTTTTATATATATGTATTATATTATAAGGCAGGTCTTAGCACGAGGATCCACCAACTTCACTCATGACTAAAATTGTATGGGGTGGTATACCCCTCCGCAACCCATATTTATTGTCTAGTATATTATTACCAATTCTCTATATTGTCCTGTATCCTCAGTCAAGACTGGGGGCCCACTGTTCTAGGTGCTGTACAAACAGAGGAAGACACAGTCCCGACACCTATAGGTTATCCCAAGTTTTGTTCAGAAGCATTCAGCTGATAGCAAGACAGGAGATATGGTACAAAGAAGGTAGAAAACATAAGACAAATGGTTTTGCTCTCTCTCTCTCAGTGCAATGAAAATTAAATCAGTGGCATAGAGTGTCCAAAGGTTCAGTAGGCCTGCAACATGTAGCCTTAGCACATTCAGAAAAACTTTCAAGAAAAGGTTTCTCCCTCTCTCTTTTTAACACCCACTGCCTTCATGGAATCACTGCAGTAAGTCATAAATGATGGATGAAATGAAAAATTCCGTCCCACCCAGTACAGAGTGCACTTGGCAATTGCTGCTGTGCTGTAATATTTAAGTCAGGCACCCAGAAAGGTCCCCTGCCAACCCCAGAAGATTTGGAGAAGAAAAAACGTCTCAAGCACTTTTTTGGTGTGTATTTATCTTGGGGCTTCAGGGTAGGAGGAAAGTGCTTTTTCCTTCTTCCTTCCACCCTCAGGCATTTTGCTAACTAAAGCTTTGGAAATGAGAATCCTCCCTTACATACACACCCACTGGCTGGCAATAACCTCTATTTTATGGTTCCCAAGGTCCTACTACTGAGTGGTGAGCCAATACTGAGCATACTGCATGGTAATATGCCGCTGCAATGAGACATTCTACACTTTATTCTCTTTTTTTAAATCCTAAATTTCCACTATATTTATTCTCTTTTTTTTCCGGGTTGCCAAAATGTTGTAAGGTAAACTAGTAGTGTCTTTCTCTTTGAAGACCTCCAGTAAACTAAATCAGACAGAACACACACAAGATTTATTTTACCAGAACAAATTCAAAATATTTCACATAATGGGATATTAAAAACCACACCATCTCCATGATTGATTGGACTTATATTACATATATTTTCCTTTAAAAGTATAACCAATCCCTAAGAAAGGGTTTGATACACAACCTATGGAAATCAGTGGGTGTCTTTTCACAGAATGCAATGGAATTTGGGTGAGGACCAAAAGAAAGAATTTGATAGTAGTTAGATATGGACAAATTATTCCTCAGTAGAGTTGGTCAAACTTTTTATTGCAAAGAAATTATTCACTGAATTTAGGCTGGGATTTTCAACTTGACTAAGGGACTTATGTTTCCAGCTTCCACTGCTGTGGCTCTTTTCCCTGTATGTGAACCAATCTTGATTTCTTTTTGTATGTATGACTTCATTTGTATTCGTAAGTATTTGCCAACTAGTTTGATGAACAATTTTTGTTTCAGATTTTTGAGGACCATAATTGATCCACTAAATCAGTTAGTATTCTTTCTGTTCCTGATTGGATACATGTAGCTTTTAAATAGATGAACAGAAAATTCAAATATGAGTGTTTGATATGAAAACCTGCCATTCCCCAAATGCTTATGCAAACAAACATTTTGGCATGAATGTTTGCAATTGGACGTGACTTTGGTTAAACTGAACAGCTTTTAGTAATTCAGACAAAGGGAAAACATAGTCACAGCAAAAAATACTGAAGTCATAATTTTAGTTTTAAAAGTTAGTCCTGGCACACTTTTAATTAACAATAAATTGTTTTTTGTGGTGGTGTTGTAGCTATGTTGTTCCCAGGTTATAAGAGAGACAAGATGGGTGAAGTAATATCATTTATTGGACCAACTTCTGTTGGCGATGGAGACAAGCTTTTGAGCTACACAAAGCTCTTCTCCAGGTCTGGGAAACATCACATCCACCATAATCTCTCCCCCACCAAGAGGACAGTCCCTGAAATCCAACCACCAAATAGTGCTCAAATCCACAGACAAAAGGGCACTGTCATAGTCCTCAACTATGATGACTACATTGACAAGGCCAACTGACAACTGTCCAACACTACCTATTATAAAGAACTCAAAGACAACCCCACACCACAGTTTACCCAGAAATTTAAGGATATCATCAAATCCTTCCCCAAACAACTCCAAGAGAAACTCTACAACCTCATCCTGATGAACGCACTCCAGGGACCATCTACATCTTTCCTGAGATATACAAACAAAGGAACCCACAGCGCTCATCATATCTGGCCACAATATCTTTTTTTAAAGTGATCGCACTATATTTGACCTCACAGTCCACACCCTCAACGGAACCCTGCACAACACCTTCAAAAGATGAATCTGGAAGCTCATATTCATAACTTGGGTAGATACTAAAACTCATGGGCGGGAGATTAGGGTGACCAGATAGAAAGTGTGAAAAATCGGGATGGGGGTGGGGGGAGGAAGAAAAAGCACCGAATATCAGGAATGTCCCTATAAAATCGGGACATCTGGTCATCCTAAGGGAGATGGAGGAGTGGGGATGGGGCGCACTCAGAGGAGTGGCAGAAAGAGGTGGGGTGGGGCATTGGAGACAGGGGTTAAGTGGGAGTGAGGGCGGGGGTGGAGTGAAGGTGGGCTCTTAGGGGAAGGAGTGGAGTGGGGGCGGGGCCTGGGGCGGAGCGGGGGTTGAGCACCCCTGGGGAAAATTGGAAGACGGTGCCTGTGGAGACACTGGATTTATGGCTTTTACAACAATCTGTAACCCTCTTACACCTCCCATTCAGCCTTTTCCCCACATGACTGGAGAGGTATTAATGGGCCACTTCACCTTGAATGGTTCCTTGAAATATGTGTTAACTACTTATGCTAAACAATCTGTTCCTCCTTGTATTTAGCTGTGACACTCTGGATATGTTTACACTGCAATTAGACACCTGCAGCTGGCCCATGCCAGCTGACTTGGTATCACTGGTCTTGGGCTAATGGGTTGCTTAATTGCTGTGTAAATATTTGGGCTTGGGCTGGACCCTGAGTTCTGGGACCCTCTTACCTCACAGGGTCCTAGAGCCCGGGCTCCAGTCCGACTCCCAACATCTACACTACACTACATTCCGAGCCCCACAACTCCAACTCCGCTGGCCTGGGCCAGGCTCAGATTTTTAATTGCAGTATAGACATTCCCTCTGAGTACATTTCCCAGACCTGAAGAAGAGCTCCATGTAGCTTGAAAGCTTGCCTCTCTCACCAACCAAAATTGGTCCAATAAAAGATATTACCTCTTCCACCTCATCTCGCTAATAAATTATTTGCCATGCGAAGTGGGATATCCCCTATTTTATAATAAATATTGTTTGAAACAATTAAATAATATTTAACTAAGCCTTTAAAATCTGCTACAATGCTACACTTGACATATTATATTTCCTGGCATTATGGTCCTCAACTAGACCAGCAGAAGAATGCTACTAATTTCAGGTAGGCAATAGGTATTTGGATGTTCACATAGGCACTTAGGCATGTGAATAGATGATCACAATGGTCCCTGCTAACTGGGGGATCTATGAATCGATGAAAATGGTCATTTTTGTGACTTAGGGCCCAATTCTTCAAGATGCTAAGTGCCTTCAACTCTCACGGACATCAATAAGAGTGGAGGGAGCACAGTTCTCTACAGAAGGTAGTGAAGATCAGCCTCTAAGCATATGTTTACTCAGGAATAAAAGACCCGTGGCACATCTGCGGCTGGCCTGGGTCAGCTGACTCGGATACATAGGGCTCGAGCTGCAGAGTTAAAAATTGCTGTGTAGATACTCGGGCTTGGCTAGAAACCAAGCTCTGGGACCCTCCACCCTCACAGGGTTTTTCATCCCTGTGTAAACATAGCCTAAGTCACAAATGTCCATTTTACATATCTAAGTGCCAATGTGAGCATCAAAATGCCACAGGTATGGGATTTCCCATTTTTGTACCTATATGTGAAAACAACACAAGGCATCAAAGATGTAAGTGTTGCTGGTAATGTCTGTTATTTTCAGGACAGTGAGAAACCCTTGTCCGATTAATGTTATCTAGTTGCTATAACAGTTGCTTAGTGCTTTTGGTCTTTTACTGTAGGTGTGAAACAGACATTGATGAGTGCAACTCTGATCCGTGCATGAATGGAGGCCTCTGCCAGAACCTACTTAACAAATACCAGTGCATCTGTGATGTAAACTATGCTGGCGACCGCTGTGAGGTAGATGTAAGCGACCTCTCCTTTTTTGTCTCTTTATTATTGTGGCAGAATCTCTTTCAGCTTCTCTCCTACCTTATTCTGCGAATGGATGATGATCCAGTAGTTGAGTGGGGAGAACAGGAAGATTATTAGCCATCTGTACACGGTTAGTATTTTTAAGCTATTGACACACAATGGAAGATGCCTTGAACAGGAAACTAGTTTAGCACTCAGAAAAGCAATAAGAATCACATTTTAAAAATCATTTATCAATGTTTTGAACATATTAAAATATTTTATTGTAAAGAATTTATTCTCCAACTGTGGCTTTAAATGCAGAAGCTAAGTTTCTAAGTAGCATAATATTTCTTTGTATTATTTTGTGTAAAAAATGAGATATGTATAGAACTTTCCAAAGCAAACATTCAGATCTTGGTTCTCACCTATTTATGAATAATTTTCACTCTGCTTTGGTTCATTTGCTTAATTTTGGAACAGATGCTAGTAGATAGTGAATATCAGTCTGAAAATACTGCTTTAACCCATTTCTACTGGGGTATTGCATGGTCTCTTCGTTTCTTACAGTGTAATGCATAAGACTAGTCCATGACAAGATATGCTAAGAGCTCAGGGTGAAATCCAGGCTCCACTGAAGTCAACATCAAAGATCCCATCGACTTCAATGAGACCAGGATTTCACCCTTAAAATTTAAATATATCACATCCCATATTATTCACTGCTGTTGATGTAGAAGTTTGGTTCAATGTCTGTGGAATCAGATATGTCATAACAGTGGATAATGTGAAACTATTTTGGATAAGCCACTGGCAATATACTGAGCCCGTCTTGTTGGAATCAATGGCAGAATTGTCTTTGATTTCACTGGGAGTAGGATTGGCACTACTATCTGTACATTTCATTTGAATAAAGTTTACTTAATTAAAACAAAATGCAACTATTCTATGAATTCACATGGAATGGTTTTCAAACATGCCCCATGATATGAATTTATTCATTTTAACCAAAGGTCCAATGAGGATATCATATTTCAAATCCAAAGGCAGAATTTGTTAGTTACAATATTGCTACCTCTTGAAGTAGATCTATTTTATCTGTGAACTGAGACTGTCAGTACTGTAATACATAATTCCAGGCAGAGGAATATGCTTATTTTTCACTTCAGGAATCAATCACCTTGTTCACTGATGGGTTGTTATCCTTAATGAATGAGGATTACGTGCATGATATTGCTCACCATTGTAGATCAGGCCTGATTCAGCAAAGTACTTAGACATGTACTTGGCTTTGAGCACACAAGCAAGTTGAAGTCAATGGGACTTAATCACTTGCTTAAATTTAGTCACCTCCTTTAGTAACTGGCTGAATCTGGGAAAATATGTTCATGTCATACTTTGTTCTTTCTGGAAAGAGTTTTACAGGACAAGTACACTAATGAATTGTGCAATAGTTTATTTGAGTATTATTACTCATGTTATATTAGTACAGTGTCCAGACCTACAAACACTCATTTGTGTAGTCCCCTTGAGCTCACTGTTCACAAGAGTAAGTGTTTACAGCTCTGTATTTCATTATTATTATGTGATGTGGTATGCAGGCAGAGCTATGGGAAAGAGATCTTTATTAAGTATGCTGAGGCTCTACAGTTTGAGAGAGACAGCAGCTTGGCTTCTGCTTCAATCCCTGAGCCCTTGGGGTACATCTACATAGGGATAAAAGACCCGTGGCACTGCCACAGCTGGCCCTTGTCAGCTGACTTGGGCTCACAAGGCTTGGGCTCAGGGGATAAAAATTGCTGTGTAGATGTTCAGGCTTGGGCTGATGCCTGAGCTGTGGGACTCTTCACCCTCCCAGAGCTCAGGCTCTAGCCTGAGCCCAAGAGTTTACACAGCGATTTGTCAGCCCCAGAGCCTGAGCCCTGAGAGCCTGAGTCAGCTGATCTGGGCCAGCCGTGGGGTTTTTATCCCTGTGTAGACATAGCCTAAGTGTCACATGCATCACATCCCAATCCTGACACCTGCCTCTCTTTCTCCAGTTCTATTCATTATTGTATGTGTGCGCAAAATGCTGTTATTTGTCTGTGTTACGTGTAGCATGTTAATATCTCAAGGAGCTGCCCTGGTCTGAAAACTTAAGTGTAATACATTGCTGTATAATAACTGTATTACACCCCGCTAATCTCTTTATCATCTTTCTTTTACTAGAGAAATGCCTGAGGTAATTTTGCTGTTGATTGCCTGTAAAAATGTTTTATTCCTCTCTTTTGTTTTATACATAAGCCACACTTCCGTGAATAGAATATAACAAAATATGTTCCATATTGGGGATAAAATTATTGTAGTAATATCAAAAACATAAACACTAAGTGTTCTATTATCTATACTATTGGATTATTTTAGATCAGACTAGAATTATTTGGATGATATACCTTTTAGCCAGTTTAGACTGTGGAGGCAAGCAAATATTCAAGTAATGGTATTACACTTACACAACATAGGCCCCAATTTGGCAAAATACTTTGGCACATACTTAACTTTAAGCACATACTTAAATTAGAGGTGATTAAAAATTATATGGAAAGTTTTTCCACTTAAAAATCTGGTTTAATTGAAACGAACACTTTTCACAACAAAATGACAAATATGACGACAATTTGGATTTGCCTGCAGGAAATGTCAAAATGAAAATTTTCATTTGAATCAAGACTTCAATATGAAATGATGTTTTGGTTTCAAAATGCCAAAAGTAAACAAAAATAGTTCATTTCATTTTGACTTAAAATGTAATTTTGTTTTGGCATCTTGAAACTGAAAAAGAAAACCAAAACATTTTATGTTGAAATGTCAGTTCAAAATGGCAATTTTCATTTTGTTTTGATTTAAATTGTTGTTTTGGTTTTATTGACACCAAAAAATGAAAACAAAATGACATTTCAAGTCAAAATGAATATCATCATACTGTTTCAAGATGTTAATCTGAAACAAAAACATTTAATTTGAAACTGAAAATTTTCAAACCAAGATTTTTTGTTCAAATTTTCACACAGGAAAAGTTTTGGTTTTCCAACCAGCTCTTGCTTAAATTCCCATTGAAATTAATGGGAGTTAAGCACCTGATTAAGTGCTTTGTTGCATAGCAAAGTCTGCTGAACATCATGCCACAAAGCTGTCTCAGATCATTGATTTCAGTTTGCTGTTAGTGACAAGGGAAACTGGGGAAAGAGATACATCTTATATCAGTGTTCCTAGCATACTGTATTTATAATGCCCCAGACAAACAAGAAATGAAAACCAAAGAATATATACATGTATAGAGATTTCAAACACACTATTTCCTCAATTCTAGAAATGTGGAAATGCATAGATATATACAGTATACCATATATATGTATTACATGTTACATAAAAAGTTACAAATTTCAAATAGATTAAATAGCAGTGCAGCAGTCCCTGGCTCTCCCCCTCTGTTTACATATCACTAATGCCACTATATCCACTAGGATTGTAAATGATTTCTTTCCTTCCTCTAATGCCTTGTCACCATGAAACATTTCCTGATTCAGAACTGCTGCTCTTTCCTCTTTGTACTTCTGTATTCTCAACTACATTGTGTGTGTACATAGCTTTCCCATCGTTATACACAAAATAAACCTTCTGCCTTTGTCTCTTTACGTCTACTTTCATTTTTCTGCTGAGAACTGCTTTCATTTGCTTTAAGTGTACCATGATTTCTGAATGTTTACACTTCACTCGTGTGTTACACAAGCATATAAAACGTAGCTCTTCTGCACTGCAATGATATGATACCCTTTTAACGTACATGGCCGCTTACGCATCTCTTCCGATTGATGCCATTTAGTCAGAGGAGCACTATTCTGCACCCCAGGACAAGTGTCCTTTATTTCTTATTGCAGAATATATTGGGTGCCTGCTATTTTGATTTCACCAAGTGTCATCGGAAAAAGCATTCACTTGGGACTTCCCTATTTAAACCTGAACCCTGTTCTTCCCCAAGTTTCTGATGCTGTAAGTTTGCTATGTTTTAGTGTAACAGCTATAAACAAAGTTGCCATGGGTTTTAAAGGAGTAGCACACCGTGAGGGAACAGTAGCTGACATAGTGTATGCCAGATAACACAAATTAGTCCAAATAATTACTAGGGTCTTTGCAGCAACATCAAGATGTGTAAATAATTGAATATGTCCAAATTCCTTATTTACTTTCTCTATTTTTCAGTTATTGTTCTATTAAAATACATGGGATTCCAGTAAAATCATTTTCAGGTAACAGAGAGAAGAGATGAATGGCAGAAAGTGTCCGTAGATACTGTGCATTTGATTCAGACAGCTTAAAGTGACCCACAAAGGATTTTTAAAGAACTGAGCTTTGTTCTTTTATGTTCCTTTCTTAAAAGCTCTTTGAAGAAAGAAAAGCAAAACAAAACAAAGGATGATTCTTTTTGGTCTTCTTTTCTTTTTACTTTAGAAATTCAGGCGTCATAGAAATTTCACACTCTGGAAAATTGTGTGGTGACTGGAAAACTATTAAAATTATGAAGTCCCAAGAGACCAAACTCTGAGTAATTCAGAAAGGCAGGAATTTTTAGTCAAACCATTTAAAAAATTTGCAATTACTTTGTTAACCCCTATTTACTTTCAATCCCTAATAAGGATAGGGTTAGGAGGGTTTTTTTTAAAGTGTAAACATACCATCCCCTTCTATTATGATATGATAGCCTATAGAATACATGTCTGGGGCTACCTCATACACAGGTTTTCCAGTGAAACCAGGGGAGAGCGGACTTCATAGTTTAAGGTTTAAAAAGTGGGATTTTAAAAAATTAATAAATATCACATAAAATATGTTTAACAAAGTAATTTAAAAAAAAAAGGAAACTCCTTTGCAGGTCACCTGTAAAGGGGCACAGCTAAGAAAGCAAACAGAAAATATGGCTGCACATGTCAGGAGTAAAAGCACCACGATGTACTTAATTACACATGATTTCAGAGGCTTTCGGGGGATTTAAGAGGCTCCTTCCCCCTTGCAGAAAAAGACTTACAGACATGTAGACTTTAAGGCCAGAAGGGACCATCATGATCATCTAGTCTGACATCCTGCACATCGCAGGCCACAGAACCTCACCCACCTCCTTCTGCAATAGGCCCATAACTAGCTGAGTTACTGAAGTCCTCAAATCTTGATTTAGAAACTTCAAGTTACAGAGAACCCATCATTTACTCTAGTTCAAACCAGCAAGTGACCTGTGCCTCACGCTGCAGAGAAAGGCGAAAACTGCCCAGGGTTTCTGCCAATCTGAGGTGGGGGAATATTCCTTCCTGGTCCCTTACATGGCGATCAGAGTCTAAGGGTACGTCTATACTTACCTCCGGGTTCGGCGGTAAGCAATCGATCTTCTGGGATAGATTTATTGCATCTTGTCTAGACGCGATAAATCGATCCCGGAAGTGCTCGCCGTCGACGCCGGTACTCCTGCTCCGCGAAAGGAGTACGCGGATTCGACGGGGGAGCCTGCCTGCCACGTGTGGACCCACGGTAAGTACCTTGTTGTTCAAACTAAGGTACTTCGACTTCAGCTACGTTATTCACGTAGCTGAAGTTGCATATCTTAGTTCGAACTGGGGGGTTAGTGTGGACCAGCCCTTAGTCCTCCACAGATCTCCAGCTCTTGCTGTTTGATTACAAGTCTCATGATATTTCATATTTTGTTTGAAGCCCAGGTCCTGGAGACAATTGCTTATGTGACAATCTCAGCTTTCATTTTTTTAAAAAGAGCAAGTTCAGAAAAGGGTGTGAAAATGTGACCCAAGTACCTCCAAAGGCTTAGAAAGCAGAAGGGAAATAAAAATAATTTAAATTAAAAAGATAATTTTTAAAAAACCCTCATGATTTTTTAACATTAAAAGTTGGCGACATCTGATCTCTTTTCTCCACTTTTTGCTCTTATAGTACGATTTCCCTCACCTGATACAAGTAATTAACTCTCACAGAAGACAATGGGTAATGGAATGCAAATAGACCCCAGGAATTCAAAGGGCAAGTAAGATTTTTGTCAAGTAGGGAGACAGAATCATTACTGATAGTAATGGGGATGGGCAGAGGTCTCCGTATTTGCAGTGAAAAATTATTTAAGATTCCATATAGCCCAAAAGTAGTGCTAGTTGCATTGGCAGCATGGTATTCAATAAAATATTATCTGAAATACACCGCCAGGAACTTAGTAGAAGGTGGCGTTTGGCTGGTCATTTTCATTTATATTGCAATAGTGCCCAAAGGCCCCATTAAGACTGAGAGCACACTGTGCTATGTAATCATAGAAATGTAGGACTAGAAGGGACCTCGAGAGCTCATGTATTCGAGCCTCCGGCACTGAGGCAGGACCAAGTAAACCCAGACCATCGCTGCCAGGTGTTTGTTCAACCTGATCTTAAAAACCTCAAAAGACAGGGATTCCACAACCTCCTTTAGAAGACTATTCCAGAGCTTAACTATCCTGATAGAGCATTTTTCCTAATATCCAACTTAAATCTCCCTTGTTGCAGATTAAGCCATTACTACTTCTTCTACCAAATACATACACACAAAGGAAAATACGGTCCCTGCCCTAATTAGCTTGCAATTTTGTTTGTATTCTGGAAAGTTTTCCTGAACAATAACATGGATTGCACCTTTGGCACAGTATTCACTCACAAAAGGTACCCTGATTGTACATGTACAAGTAATGCAGAAGCGGTGGCTGGAAAAATGACACAGAGTTTAAGTTCTGTGTTAAATGGCTAGAGTTCCCCCACACACACACACACACACCATTGCTACTTTCATATCCTCTTCCAGCTGGTACCACTTCACCCTCCTGGGCAAATGGACAAGTGGCACATGCTGCATGGTTACACTTCATCTTAAATGTCATTAAAATACACTAGTAAGCATGTACGATATGTTCAATATTGAGTCCAGATTCAACAAAAACTCAGTCTGGCTTCCATAGGGTGGAAGCTTGGAATTGTGATTGAATCTGCCCCTCAGTGATTAGTTAACATATTCATTAACTGCAAGTGTTAGTAAAATGAATGTATCTAATGATATTTAATTACAATAATTAATGCCTGATGTCTCATGAATAATTTAATCACCAGCTATTTGCATTTTCATACTTATGCAGTTATTCATGAGTAATTATCATATTGACTAAAAAGCATGGACACCAGGAAAGTAACAACTATATCATCTTCTCTATGTTCACTTTTCCTTCCACTCTCCTGTCAACCCTCCCTCTCAGCCCTTTCTGTCTGGTTCCAGTATAGCATGTTGTTAATGCAGAAGGAGATGCAATGTATTTTATTTTTTAAGAGTTTTAATGCAATGCTTTGATAAATATGGGCCCAGTCAGTCACACAGGGTTTCAGACTGACCCAGCTCCAGCCAGTACCTTGTCTGGTGGCCCCAGTGAGATTTGGCAGATTGTCAGCTTTCATTGAAAAAGAAAAGTTTCTAACCCTTAGGGTGGCAAAGAAAATCTCCCAAACCTTAAAAGATGCAGTGCTGCCTTTTTGCACCGCCAAATAGCCTGATAATTCTCGGAGGGATTTGGCCATCAGGATTTTGTTCTCTGGGAGTTTGCTTTGGTCCAATGTTTTGAACATACAAACCTAAATGGAGTAGAATGGGAATGGAAACAGGAGCCAAGAACTTATGTGAGTTCTATTCCTGTTTCTTACACTGACTCCTGCTGTGCACATGCAGACGTTGCGTAACTGCTCTATCTGTTCCCTCAGCTGTAAAATGGAAACATCAGCAATGCCAGCACTTCCAATTTAAACTTCAGAACTTTAGTGTTTCTAAAGCCCCAACTCCAGTACAAGAATCTCCACTTTCACAAAAGATACATTTCTAGCCCTCCTGGGTACAAAGAAAAGCTTGAAAAATGTGACCCCTACAGGTTGAAAAACCAGAAGGCAAATAAAAAGAGCTCCAAATTGATTATATTTTTAAATGTCATGATTTTAAAGCCAATCTCATGATGTTTTGTAGCCTAACTCATGATTTTTGAATGCATGGGGCTGGCAATAGTGGGATAAGAATATTCACCTACTTACTTCAGAGGACATTGTAGATAAATTCATGCTTGTTCAGAGCACTGAAAGTTAAAAGCACAAGGGGCTTGATTTTCAGATGTGTTAAGTAACCACAATTTCACTTGAAATCGACAGGAGCTCAGGAACACAGAAAAGCTGGTCCTAAGTGTTTTTGATTTCAGAAGGTTGCTGGTGAGTCTTCCGTTTGTGGACTCCAGCCCTGGATTTCACACAGGAAATGGTGTTGCTGAAGAACCTGCAGTTAAAAGTACCAAGTTGTGGCCTGCCTACTGGTACTATTTGTAGTATTGGAAACAGGCAGATGTAGGCCCATCCCCACCTAAAGCCCCAGCCCCTCAATTAATGGGGAGGAACCACTTAGCCCAGGCTACAATTGAATACTTGAGACAACAAATGAAAAATTAGGAGCAGGAGTAAGGTCAAAGGTTGAAAATCAGGGATCCAGAGGGGGAAACCAAGCAGAGAACCCACAGCAGCACCCACTGCTCCTCAAAGACATGTAGGGAATCAATGGACACTGAACATAAAAATGGCCATACTGGTTCAGACCAATGATCCGTCAAGCCCAGTATCCTGTCTTCCAACAGTGGCCTATGCCAGATGCTTCAAGGGGAAATGAACAGAACAGGGCAATCAACAAGTGATCCATTCCCTGTCATCCAGTCCCAGCCTCTGGCAGTCAGAGTCTTAGGGACACTCAGAGCATGGGGTTGCATTGTTGACCATCTTGGCTAATAGTCATTGGTGGGCCTATCCTCATGAAGTCATCTAGTTCTTTTTTTAATCCAGTTTTGGCCTTTACAGCATCCCCTGGCAACAAGTTCCACAGGTTGACTGTGCATTGTAAGAAAGAGTACTTCCTTTTGTTTGTTTTAAACCTGCTGCCTATTAATTTCATTGGGTGACCCCTGATTCTTGTGTGATGTGAGGAGATAAATAACAATTCCTCATTCACTTTCTCCACACCATTATATCATATCCCACCTTTAGCTCTCTCTTTGACAAGCTGAACAATCCATCTGTTTACTCTCCTCATATGGAAACTGTTCCATATCCTTAATCATTTTTATTGCCCTTCTCTGCACCTTTTCCATTTCTAATATATCTTTTTTTAGGCGGGGTGATGGGAACTGCACATAGTATTCAAGGTGTGGGTATACTATGGATTTATATAGTAGCATTATCATATTTACTGTCTTATTATCTATCCCTTTCCTAATGGTTCCTAAGATTCAGTTAGCTTTTTTGAATGCCGCTGCACATTGAGCAGATGTTTTCAGAGAATTATCCATGATGACGCCAAGATTTCTGTCTTGAGTGGTTACAGCTAATTTAGATGCCATCATTTTGTACATATATTTGGGCTTATGTTCTCTAATATGCATTACTTTGGATTTATCAACACTGAATTTAATTTGCCATTCTGTTGCCCAGTTCCCCAGTTTTGTGAGATCCCTTTGTAACTCTTTGCAGTCTGCTTTGGAATTAACTATATTGAGTAATTTTGTATCAGAGGAACTCTGCCTGGAGGCATGATTGGGCAAGGGACTGAAAATAAGCCCCACAGTCACAGAGCATCCCCATCACCTTGTTCAGGTTCCTCCTCCTGGAACGATGGATGGCCACTTTGGCCAGCCCCAGGAGGATGAGGTTCCACAACTTTGGGGGGGCCTACAGATAGGGTGTGCATAGGCCAGGCTGTGTGGGGAAAAGGGCAGCCAGAACCTCAATAAGAGGTTCTATCTGAGCTGGAAGAGGGTCTTCAACCTGACGCGTCCTACTTGGATGTGTTCCAGTGTCTACCTCTCACCACAAAAGGGACAGGTGTTGGGGGAGTTTGTGAACCATGCCAGATACATGCCTGTGCTCATAGGACCATGGAGGAGTCATCAACCAATTTCCCCTTAAGCCCATGGAACCAGAGTGGAGTACAGACTGGCCCACCAGGTTCCTCACGCTCCTTAGGTGGCAGTTGGTCCTGCCACTTAGTATCAGGACAGGACATGACGATGAGGAAGTGGATGGTCTGAAGCATGGGCATGTACAAGATGTTCTGTGGGTGTGGATAATGTGCAGCTGGCTCAGGTAGTGTGTCAGGAGCAGCCAGGGAGGCTCACATGCCAGGGGCCTGATGGTGAGTTCTGGAGGGCCAAGAGTGAGGGGAAGGTGGAGAGCACCCTCCCACAGGACTCACTCAAGGAAAGCAAGAGAACCAGGAGTTGAGGTTGCCCTCACCTTCTAGAGCATATGACAGGGGACACATGGGGTGGACAGCTGAGCACCACAGGGGATAGCCAAGGAATACAGAACTGGCCCTTTCATGTTTAAAAAGTGATTATGGCTTACAAAGTAACTATGTAAAATTGGCATCATCTCTTTGTGAGCATTTAAGCATCGACTGTGATATCCCTTCCTCACACTGTGTAGTATCTTACTCTATGTTAAGTCCTACTGATATCAGAATAAGGTACTATCAAACATGTGTAAAGTTATTACAATCTGGCTGTTAGAGTCATTGTTAGTTATTTCACAGAATTAAATAAGTGTTTATTACTTTTGTTAGCCCTGCAGAGACAATTCACTTTGGGGGACAAGGGGAAGAAGAGAAGGGGCTCAATTTTGCAGCATAAAGAACCCAGCTTTGTTCCTGTTCTAGACTGAGTGTGGAATAAGAAAAAACACATCTTAAGATTTGTAAACTGAGTGGTTCTGCTCTGGAAGTCATTGGAAATATCACAATGCCATTTTTATAGTCACTCTTCAAAGCAGAACAGCCCTTTAATGTCCTTTGTTATTTTTTATTAGTTGCATAGTATTCTCTTGATTTAACCACAGTTGTAAAAAGGATATTGCAAGAAATGTAATATTTAATATGTGCTGTACCTTAATGTGCATAAACATTATGCTGTAAAGACAGTAAAGTTAGCTAATATGTCATAGCCGTAAAAGACAGGAAAGCTCCCCACAAGGCCAGCATTACTGCATGCATCAATGAGAAGCAGTTGAATATTTAATGTGTATGGTAAATATAAGCAGAAAAGGGAGTCAAGATGACATATGATAGCATAACACTCTGTAATATAGGAATCAGTTTTTTTTTTTTTTTTAGAATATCAAAGTTGGAAGGGACCTCACAGATCATCTAGTCCAACCCCCTGCTCAAAGCAGGACAAATCCCCAGACAGTTTTTTTTTTTTTTTTTTTTTTAAACATCTCAATTCCCTAACTGGCCCCCTTAAGGATTGAACTTACAACCCTGGGTTTAGCAGACTAATGCTCAAACCACTGAGCTATCCCTCCCCCAGTTCAAGTACAGCATTCACATAACAGAGTTAGTATTCAGACTAACAAATTTTGTTTGTACAACATCCTTTACATTGCAGTGGCATTGTTTTCCTTTTCCTCACCTTCAGATGTTTCCCTCAGAGACTCACGTTTACATCACACGGGCATTTATTTTAGTCATTTCTCACCTTATAACACATTAATGTAATGCAGCCTTGCATTGTTTATATGTTAAATTTTATATCCTTTTCTCTTATAGTTCATGCGGGTTTAATGTTGTTTTCTTTTATCTATTTTTATTACCATTTGCAGACTGAGCCCCATTGGTGGGGGTTGCTTTAGAAAGACAATTATTTTAGATATGTAACTATAACATATTATTTTTACAGTACTTACTCTAATAATTTCTCCATAAAAGCACCAACATTATTTTGCCTTTTCTTTCATCATACCATCAGGGATTCAAATATAATTTCCCCAAATCTCTTACAATTTACACTGACTTTCTAAATATGCACTGATATTGTATTTTCTTACAATCTCCGAATACTGCTATTACCTCAGCACGAGCGCCACATCATCACCATCATAACCTTGCATTGACACTGCTTTTTAAAATCAGTCAAATGAATGGGGGATTTTTTTTTCTCTAAATAGCTTCTGATATCTATGTTCCATAGTATCTATGATGGGTTGTTAATTTTCAAAAATGTTCATGTTTACAATTATGGAAATTTAAAAAACACACATAGTGCTCTCTTTACATCAGCATTAATCATCTGCATTTTTCACTTTTAAAAATAAAAAAAAATTGTCGTTTGCTGGGGAACTTGGCAAAACACTGTCTGAAACCAGATCATAAATCTGTACCAATCCCATATGGCTTAATTCACTAAAAGTTCAAAAACAAACAAACAAACAAAAACCAACAACTTCACCTTCAAGCTGAAAGCTTGTAGTCCAATGTTAATGAAAAGATCAAGAAAATAGGATACGGGGTAAGCAGAATGCATTTATAATGGAAAACTTAATTCACTTGCAGCTAGGTCATGACGGCTGCAATCTCATCGGGTGGGATGTCTGTCTCATTCATTGAAAACTAAGGATCTGATCCTGCAATGAGCTCTGTATGGATGGATCCCCACTGAAGCTAGCAGGACTGACTGTGGCACAAGGGTCTGCATGGAGCTCACTGCAGGATTAGGGCCGGAGGTAATTCTGTCTTTAAGCTACCCTGTTTACTGCCATTTTTAAAAAGGCAAATGGTTTTCCACTCTCTCTCTCAAATTAAGTCATTGTTAGATGATCCTTTAATAAATGGCAGTTTAAGATCAGAGGCCAGCTTTTGTAGCTGTTGGATCTTAGGCACTTTTGAAAACCTGGCCCCTTCATTTAAGTGCCTAAATGGGAGCTGAGCTCTTGAAATCCAGCCACTTAGGCCTTGTCTACACTACGTAGGGAGATCGATCTAAGTTGTGCAGCTTCAGCTATGTGAATAACGTAGCTGAAGTTGACGTACTTAGAACTACTTACCGCGGGGTCCAAACTACGCTATGTCGACGGGAGACGCTCTCCCGTCTACTCCCGTGTGCTTCTTGTTCAGGTGGAGTACAGGAGTTGACTGAAGAGTGATCTGCAGTTAATTTAGCGGGTCTTCACTAGACCCATTAAATCAACCACCGATGCATCGATCACCGCGTGTCGATCCCCCGGTAAGTGTAGACAACCCCTTATTTTGGTTCTGAAATGGGAGTGGTCAAAGAGTCCTTTTTTTCTGGCCCAGGGACCCTTAGGCCTTGATTCAGGAAAGCATTCCTATTCAGGGAAACCACTGAAACATGTTTAAGTTCCTCTGAAGTCTGTTTAAGCATACTTTTCAGTCCTTTCCTGAATCAGGGCCTTGCTGCGCACTGCTTACTATTTCATTACAAAGCACATTTGGGTAGTGGCAGTGCAGTAGCTCATTAGGTATTACTTGTAGTATAATGAATAACTCTAATATCAAAGTATTAGTACCTCAGAATACACTTAAAGAAGCCATACACTGAGGATTGGTAGCTCAAAGGTCTGTGACATGGTAATGTTTCCCGTTAAACTGAGGATGGCACGCAAATCTGTCTATGCATCACTTGCTAAACTGTGCTTGTACAGTACATTTTCCATCTCTGCATTCTTAACAAACTTTCAGTTTTTGTTATGAAAATTCACTCCTGATAACTTCTGGAGACATTGTGCACACTTTACTGAGCCTACGGAATAATTTTTCCACTACAAAAAGCAATGAAAGAATTCCCTTTGTTGAGACTATGAAAGATGTTTTGGGTAGAGCCAGTTGCATAAATAGCTGATTCTTTGATTGCATTTTACTGTACATTTTTGAAACAAATAGGCAACAATGAACATAACAGATTTTAACTTTATTCAAACAAAAATAGAGACAATGGACAATTCTCCTCTCACTTACACTGAGGTAATCCAGGACTAACAATACCGAAGTAAATGGGGTGACGCTGATGTAGAACTGGTGGAAATGAGAGGAGTTTCAAAATCTGGCACACATTGCCCTGCACTATCTACCATCATAAGGAGCCCAGGATTGGTGGGGGAAGTTGGACCACACTGCCCAAAGGATGGCAATATGGACTATAGACTGAGTTCAGCCACATCTGAAGAGGATGTAGGCACAGCCTGGCAAACTGGATACCTGTGTGCAGGTGGCCATATGACCTAGTAACCTCAGGCATCCTTGGGCTGTGGTTGAGGGTTGAGACTGCAGTTCCAGAAAAAGGCAGCAAATTGCCTGGAATTGGTCAGTTGGCAGAAATGCTGTTGAACTCATAGAGTGAATCAGGGCCCCAACTAACTTGATTCCTTGAGTTTGGACCAATGTTGACTTACTGCTATTCAAGATTAGGCCTGGACAATTGAGTAAACATAGCGTGAACTGAACATGAGAGAGGACTTCTTCTCTGGACTCGCCTTTCAGTAACCAATTGTCCAGATATGAATCCTCTTCTTCCTGAAGTTTGCTGTTATCATAATCATGCATTTGGTAAAAATCTGAGGAGCCAAAGAAAGATCAAAGGGGAGCACAGTATACTATTAGTGCTGGTCCAGCACAATAAACTGGAGAATTGCTCAGGAGAAAAATGACCATCCAGAATCTCACATATCTGATATATTTGTTGAGGTCACTGAGGTCAAGAACAAATCTCAGCCCTCTCTTAGGTTTGGGAACGAGAAAATACCAGTAGTAGAATCCCTGACCCACATGCAGCAGGGTCACCTCCTGCTCAGCCCCCCAGAACTAGTAGGTACTGAATCTGCTTGAGAGCAGTATCTTGTAAGAAGGGTCCCTGAAGAAGGATGGGGTAGGAGGGTGGGGAGATACGATGGGTGAGTAGGAGGGTGGGTAGGAGAGGGGGGAAGAACTGTATGGCACACTCCGATCTAAGGGTAGGACCCAGCTGTCCATGGTTATTGAGTCCCAAACACCATAAAAATGAGTCAGCTGGTCCCCAAGCAAGAGGAGACAGGGATGAAGAGGTCACCACTAGATTACTGCTGGACACAGAAGTCAAAACAGATGCTTGCCAGATGCCAGGGGAGGGCAGACTGGCTGGCTGAACCTATAATTAGAGGCTCTCCACTTCTGGGATGTATGACCCATTCTTGGGTAATCCCAGTGCCTCACAAGGAAGGAGGACTGCCCAAAAAAAGCATCTTGAGTGGCATTGCTGTTGCTGCTGACTGTGGCAGCTCTGTATCGTAAACTCCCAAGGAGCGCAAAATGGCCCAGAAATCCTTAAAGGACTGTAGGGTATCATTGGCCTTGCCCAAGAACGAAACCCAGTCATTGAAAGATAGGTCCTCGATATTCTGCCATACATTGGATGCAATGCTCGAGTTCTGCAGCCAGGAGGCCTCCTCCTGGTTACTGCTGAAGCCACAATTGTGGTCAAGGCATCTGCCATGTCCAGAGCTAACTGCAGCAAAATCTTGGCTATCGAATAGCCTTCTGAAACAAACACTTTAAACTCCTTTTTGGAGGCTTCTGGCAACTTATCCGCAAACTTAGACGTGGCCACCCAATTAACAAAAATCGTACTTAGAGAGCAATGCCTGTTGGTTTGCAGTGTGCAGCTGTAATAAAGAAGAGGTAAAAATCTTCCTCCCCATCAACAACAACTACATGGCTGAACAACTATGTGAGTAAAACCAGACAATCACACTGTTGTCAACTCTCATGATTTTGTTATGAGTCTCAGCTCCTGGACTCAAGTTGATATGTGATGATTTCAGCCTTCATTCTTAAAGAAAAAGTAAGTTTCTAACCCTCATAATGCTGGAGAAAGCTTCAAAATGTGACCCCAGTACACCCTAAAGGCTTGACAAGCAGAAGGGAAATAAAGAAAAAAAAACACCAAATCTATTGAGGTCAGACTAGATGATCATAATGGTCCCTTCTGACCTTAGAGTCTATGAGTCTATTATTTTACATAATCTCATGATTGTAAAGCCAATCTCGTGATTTTTGAACATTTGGGGTTGGCAATACTGCAATCACTGTGCTCTCGAATGAACTCACACAGGAAAGTTATAAAAAAGACAAAAACACCCTATCATATGTGGGTGAACACTTTTCACAAAACGATTTGA
Organism: Chrysemys picta bellii; assembly: GCF_011386835.1. NCBI lineage: Eukaryota > Metazoa > Chordata > Testudines > Emydidae > Chrysemys > Chrysemys picta. Next base: position 44,955,410 of record NC_088798.1, on the reverse strand, counting down.
CTTGTCATCCTCATCTTCAAAGGAAACCTGCAGAACACTTTCAAAAGATGAGCTTGGGAGCCTATATTCATGACTTTACTAGACACTAAAAATCATGGACAGAACAGAGACATTGGATTTATGGCATGCTACAACAAACTGTTACCTTCTAACCCTCCTTTTTGTCCTATGTTAACAGGCCACTCTAGCTGGAATGGTCCCTTACAATATGTGCTAACTACTTGTGCTAAACAATCTGTCCCACCTTGCATTTTGCTGTGACACTGGAACTACCTTTCCCAGACCTGAAGAAGAGCTCTATGTCCCTCGAATACTTGTCTCTCTCACCAACAGAAGTTGGTCCAATAAAATATATGACTTCACCCACATTGTCTCCCCATCAAGTCCATTTTCTTGGAATCTTTGTCCTTAGGGATGAACTTATAATTCCCCTGCTGTGCCCTGTCATTTGCTGCCACCAAAGAGTTTGGGGCCAGATGGGAATAGAAGCTCTCAAAACCCTACCTGGGGACAAAGTATCATTTCTCGGAATGCTTAGCCGTTGGAGGCAACAAAGCCAGAGTACTCCAGAGGGCCTTTGCCAGCTCCTAGAGAGCCTCATTAATCGAGAGGGCTTCTCTCCCTGGAGCAGATGGTTGGAGAATATCTAACAGTTTATATGTATTTTCCTGCAGAAATTCTGCCTGGATGCTCAAGATAGTGACCATATGCCTCAAGAGGTCTCGGTATGCCCTAAAGTCCTCAGGCATCCAGGGAAAGGAGGCACCTAGCATGGTAGAGTTGTCCAGGGAAGATGATAAGGTGGTTTGCTGTGCCAATGATGGATCCCACTCCTGGACTACAGGATATGATTGGGACAATTCTGGAGGCCCCAAAGGAATGAGCCCATGGTTGCTTGTAGCTGCAGAGGCTCAGAAATGGGAGCACCCAAAGGGACCAGTGATCTCGCTCTGGAATGGGTCAAGGAACAGCACTGCAGGGATCAAGGAATATCCCAAGGATTCCAAGGAGGTCACTGAGCATACAGGTAAGGCATTGGTGGCCAGTAGGTACCAGACTAAGAGCCTCTGTCCTGGCTGTGGGGAAGGTGCTGGTCTCGGTACCAAGAGTGATCTGAGGATGGCCTCCAGCACCCATCAAGCAATGACAAGGGAGACAATGACTTCAACCTGGATCTCAAGGAGTCTCGAGTTTCCCTGTTGACAACAGGGGAGCCAGTCGCAATGGGGCAAGTGAACTGGACTTATCCAAAGCCCAGCATGCAGGCAGCAATGGTGCTGAAGAAGAATGGAGAGTCAGCACCAGTGGTGCTGAGTGATGCACACTCCCACCCGACACCAGAAGAGGTGTCTGCACCAAGGCGAATGGTGGCACTGAGCTTGACTATGGTGTCTGCCGCCAAAGCAGTGAGTGTGCCAAGGGGTGCACTTGTATCGAGTAGTCCTTTGGTGCTGGGCCCAGCATCAGCCTCAACTCCACTGTCTGCAGCCTGTGAGGTGTCCCCCCAGTGGCTCTGACACATGGCCTGAAGGTGCCACGGGCACAATGGAGGAATAGGAGGAAGAAGCTATGGTCTGGAGGACTCCTGCACCAATGGAGAGTCCAGGGCTGGAAGGCAAAGCAAATTTGATGCCGCTTGATATGTGGCTGGCATGGAGACAGTCGGCACTGGTGCCAATGCTGTCAGCACAGGACTCAATGGACCCCTCATGGCCGGAACCAGAGGTGACAGTACAGGCTCTCAATGAGCTCAATGTGGTACCAGGAAGCAGTTAGATGGACCAGCTCCCTTCTGCATGCTGGGAGATGCATGGTGCCAGTTAGCACTACTCTTGGAAGAGGACAGAGTCTGCTCAAGCCCTGGAATGATCCAGGTTGGATTTGGGGGACCTCTTCCTTGGTGTACCTAGAAAGGTGAATGACTTCTTCTCCACCTGGGGAACCCAAACATGGAGGGGCCTCACTAGCTGGATCCACAGTCAACCGCTGATCAGATGCGGCCCTTAGGGCCGAAGTAGGCCTGATGGCCTGCTCCAGATGGTGCTTCTTCAACCCTAAGTCCCTTGCCACCTGAATCCTCTTTGTAAATGACTTACAGATGGAGCACCCCTCCTTGATGTGGCCCTCCCTGAGGCACAACAAGCACCTCGTGCGGGGAATCACTATTGGGGTTAGCCCCACTATGTGTCAGACAATGCTTGAACCCTGGTGAGGGCATTACACAGAGCAGCCAATTACACTAATTAAATCTAACTAACACTAAATTAAACCTGAGACACTATTACAACTATATATAAGAAAAAATTCTCAGTAACTGAGACAGAAAGTGTGAGGTGAAAGAACACCACACAGAGCTTTGACTCCAGCCACAGTCAGTGAGAAGAAACTAACAGGGGTCAGGGCAGCACCCTTATACAGCTAGGGGAGGTGTTAAGGCTGCGAGATGTGAGTGACACCCCTATAGGTACTGCTAGGCAAAGTTCCCTGGCTCCAGGGCTCTGGGTGTGTGCGCACCTGCATGGACTACATGGCTGTATCTACTTGAAGAAGAACTGGGGCATAACCTAAGAGGAAAGAAATCCCCAGTCTAAGCTGACCTTGTAGCATTTACACAGCTGCCCTATCCATACCCCCTCCTGAGAGGCAAAGTCCCTTGTTCTGTCCAGCCACAACTACCAAAGAGGGCAGTTAAGCCTTAGATGACATGACATGTGCAGTGGCTGTCCTGATGGCCTTGGGACAGGAAGTTTCCTTCCCAGTTGATAAACTGTCATCCAGGGAGAAACTGACTAGATTGCATGGCCTGAGGAGAGTACAGCAAACTGACAGCTATGAGCTAGAGCTGTCAGCCGTGGAGCTGAAGATCTCCTTAGCATGGCTACATAACTGTTATGGCTTCGATTTCTCAAGGTCTGCACTGCTGCATTTCTAAAGAATCTGTCTATCAGCAGGGGCAGCTGTCATTTTGTGAGGTAGACTGGTGCAACATGTTACAGGGGAGACTCACACTCTGCTCTCTCATGGAAACTTTACTTTGGTTCTCTCTTGTTTCGTTCTTTCCCTTAATTGGAAATAAAAGTAATTCAGACGGAAAGTATATTTTTGCCTTTTGTGTATCAAAAAGCAGAATACTTTTCCCACACTGGGAAACTCACTTGGATAAACTGGCCAATTTCACAGCCGTTTACACAGTTGGGAGTTATACACGCTATATTAGCTTGAGGGTTTGGCCTCCTGTGTATGATATTCCCAGACAGCCTTAGCAACCCCAGAGGAGATATCTGAAGAATCCAGAAGAGAGGTAATTCCCAGAGGAGATCCTTGAAACAGCCAGAATATCATATGACATTCCCTTGAAGCTGACAAAAGCATTTTGAAAGCATCTGCAATGATCCTTGTAGCACCCAGGCGGGATAACAGAAGCAAGGGGAGCACAAAGATGCACCCAATAATACTGAGGGGCGCTGGAGCCATAAGAGTGGAAAATCTGAAATATAATGGAGTTGTATAAATCAAACATGTCAGAACAATACTGAACATGGGGAATGTATCAATAAGGAGGGCCCCATTATCCATAAATGGTTTTAACTTGACTATGCTGCTCAGGAACAATGAGGCCCTTCTGTTATAAAGATAAATTGTATATACTTGGCATTGACTGACAATGTTCCTATAAATATGTCTCATATTTAACAGAGAGGTTATGGATTAAAATCACCATTCGGGAAACATTCTGCCTCAAACATTCCCCCTGCAGTTGGCCTGTTGTTTCATACCCTAGGGGGGAGGGATAGCTCAGTGGTTTGAGTATTGGCCTGCTAAACCCAGGGTTGTGAATTCAATCCTTGAGGGGGCCATTTAGGGATCTGGGGCAAAAATTGGGGGTTGGTCCTGCTTTGAGTAGGGGGTTGGACTAGATGACCTCCTGAGGTCCCTTCCAACCCTGATATTCTATGATAATTTGATAATGTTAATCAGAACCTCTTCAGAGTAGCTATCAAATACAATTTTGATGCAGGCATATGTGCGGGGGGGGGGGGGGCTTCTGTAGCAAGATAATCTTCTGTTTTGATTCAGTTATGGACAAATGATGCACTCTTTGGCTAATGTCTATCTATCTAGGTACATGTATGGTGCCCACAGCATTAGTATCTGAGCACCCGATGATCATTTTGAGCGTATGCTCAGACCACCACTGTGAGGTATGGAAATAATATTATGCCATCTTCCATCACACGGGCGTCATCTCACATTTCAATGGTGGGAAGGGGGCAACTTTCAGCGGGGGTTCAGAAACTCCTGGATTTGTTTGAAGGATAAAATGTCAAAATCCATAATCAGCCAGTCCCCTTCACAACTTCCAAGGTTGAGCACTCACTGTCCTTTTCCTAGGAAAAGCTGAGATTCTGAAGCAGAAGATGGCTCTCAACCCACCACTGGGCTAGGGGTGAGGCTGCTGCAATTTGGCACTAAAGGAGTTGGGACCAGTCATGCACTATAGTCCACAGAGGGGGGAACATTTCCTTTGCTCACGAAGGAGATTGGGCTCCTCGCCACACCCATGACAGCTTGCTCACCACGTCCAGTACAGTGGAATCCTACCTACATCCATTAGACTGCATGCCTTCCACTTTGCAAGTACTTGGCCAGTCAGCAGCGAGGCATGGCAGTGGATGAGGTTGGAGCAGAGCTACAGTTGGAGAGGCGGGTCCCAAGAGCCGGGCTGGGAAGGTTGGGGAGCAGGGACTCCATGCTTCCTGCAAGGATCTGGCCACTGAGGGTTTCAGGGAGCAGAGCCAGGCTCTGGGCCTGGAGACTGTGGTACTCACATAGTACAAAGTGTCAGGAGGGCATCTCTCCCCACTCCCTCATGCCTTAACTAACTGGCTAACCTCACATCAAACCCCCCAAACTTTAGGAAAGTTAAAATCTGGATGCTTGAGCCTCTGTAATTGGCCTGAACTGATGCCCTGAAACCACATAGCTCTGAATTTGGAGAAGGTTTGGATCTGAACTTCCTGGCTATGCCCATGTTTACTCCTCACCCAGAACCAATACTGACAAGACAACTGGAGGGATTCTTCTAAAGGGAAAACTGAATTGTTTACACTGCCACCCAAACATTATATAAAGTGCTCAGATATAAGGTTGCCTCCCTGATCTTTCTATAGGATGTGCCAGTAAGGAGTAGTTCATGTCAATATTATTAAGGAGCTGTCACTCCCCTAGGTACTACTTCTTATAAATAAAAACAGAAGTCACACAGTGAGGGAAATAAGGACAAGATGATCCTTATTTCCAACACAAACTACAAGCTAAGGCACAATCCTGCAACACGAAGTATGTGGGTGGAGTGTTACACCCACATGAAGGTACATTGGCTTTATTGGGGCTCCCCACGGGTGCAGCTGTTCACTCATATGCTACATGTTGCATGACTGGGATATAAATATGAACAGCAGTAACAGAGGATGATAATAAAAGAGTGGAACTTTTGACAGAAGGAAAAAGACTGAAAATAACTCATACAAAGTCATTTACTGTTCTTAAATTTCTCCCTATATGTATAATAGCAACAATCTCTCACAGATCATTTAAATGTCCTTCTTCTGGGGTCTTAGATCACTTGTTGGTCTCCCAACTCTCACTACTTTCTTTTTCACCTTCATATTAGGAAGGAGATGAATCTGCTTAAGAATCCAACCTCTGGTTAAAGCTAATCAGGCCATTCAGCATTTCCCCTAGCCAGCAAGTCAGAACAGGTGTCCAGCTGCAAACTAACTGGGATCAGCAGAGCAAGTCAGAAAAGATGAGTACAATTTTTCTCTCTCATTTCTCCAAAATACCATGAGGATGAGTGGTTCATAATCAATAGCATATTCTGATATTACAAGGCCTGCTAAACTGGAGTTAAGATTGAGAACATATAAGCAATGTAAGGGTAACAAACACTACAGTGTTGCTGTTATTACCCTAAAACCAAATGTTACAACCCCAGGAAAATCAAAGTTAAATTTAAAAATAGTCCAAACATGTTAAATTCTGGAAATGACTAGTTCAGGCAAACAAAATGCTTGTGGACTCAAACTGGATTAAACTGATTTTAAAGACACAGGTTTTTTGTTTGTTTTACATGGTGTAATGGCAAAAAATGACCAATAATCTTTTAAAAAAATCAGCAAATGTTGCTAACACATGAGATTTCTAAGCGTTTTAACTACACAGGAAATTTGAAGCATCTGTATTATTCTGTTAGTAAACAGGGCCGGCTCCAGGGTTTTGGTCGCTCCAAGCATCCAAAAAAAAAAAAAAGCTGCGATCGTGATCTGTGGCGGCAATTCGGCAGAAGATCCTTCGCTCCGAGCGGGAGTGAGGGTCCGTCCGCCGAATTGCCGCCAAATAGCTGGACGTGCCGCCCCTCTCCGGAGCGGCCGCCCCAAGCACCTGCTTGCCAGGCTGGTGCCTGGAGCCAGCCCTGTTAGTAAGAGCATTTGGGACAAAACACTGTGCAACACTGCTAAATTTCTTAAAGGACCCATATTTAAATTACTGTACTTGTGTGCTAATTACCAGATTGCTTTTAAGATCCTAGATAATTAATTCTGTATTCAAAGAGTGAGTGTTGTAATTTTGGGGAGGATAAACTGTCTTCATATTTGACAAAGAGGTTGAATCCCTGCTTTAACTACAAAAATCAGCTCAGGCTTAACTATGAAATCATGACTAGTATTTCCATAATTATCTGAACCCTTGGATATCACACAGTATATCAAACTCTGTTGTTTGAAGTCTAGGCCCAACATTGAGAATATGAAATACCTTGAATATTCTACCATCAGAACAGCGGGGTAAATCCTGTCACATAAGGAAAAGATGGGGACTGAAGAGATGAATCTTAAAAGTGTTCTGTTTTAATTGTATAAACAAATCATTGAGTATTTGATAACCAGTGTATTTGGCATTATTCAGACTTAGTACAGGTGAATGCTGTTTAACCAAACCTCTCTAATCCAAACCTGCATTATCTAAAATGTCTGCATCTTTCACAGCTGTTTCACTGATGCTAGACAGCCTAATTTCAGCACCTTTTAATCTCTTAAAATGCCTATTTTCATTGATCACAGTAGCTGACATTATGCCAGTGAATTCTGATTGAGACTGAATTTGATTCACATTTTGATTCAGTAGAGTTTAAATTACAATTAATTTTATTCATGTGGTATTTTAAGGTATTAAATTCTAACTTCTCTGTTTGCATAAAGCATAGATATATGCATTTATTAAGTTAGGCACTATATATTACAGTACATGGAATTTATTGGCACCTGTCTGTCATTAGCACACTCAGTCACCTATATATAACCCCCAGATTATCCAAATGCTTTGGATGCCCTTCAAGGTCTTCAGAAAAAACACTATGTGAAACTTGCATTCAAAATCTGAGGAAACTTTTAGCATTTTTATTTAATTCCATATTCATCTCAAATTGCACAGTAGCAGTACTAAATCTTTTGTTTATTTCTGTACAGGGCTAATTCCCTTTCTTAGCACAAAAACATTAATGGACTTCAAACAGATCTCAAGTCTATGTGGATGGCTAGTGGCACCTGCATTGCTTCTATTGAGAGAGAAATCAAAAGCATACACATTCTGACTTAAAAGAAAAAGGTCTTTATTGGTTTGGGGCAATTACAGATAATGAGATGGATGGGAACAGATCATTTCAATGTCTCTGAATATTTTAGCTCAAAACAAGACCCTGAGCACCCTTTACTCAGGCAATATGCCCACTGGAGTGTTGAGCTGGCACCAGGAGAGGAAAGCAAGGACCGTGTAAGTTATCCTAAGAGTGATTGGCTGCTCAGTGTTTGTGATGGAGTGATTGTCCTAGCTTTAAAAATAACTAAAAGCCTGACCATTGAGTTCAATGGAAATTTAGGCTGAGTTGGGACTGCAAAAGCCAGCTGGCCCTCAGTAGTGTCCATGTGCAGATAACTGCAACATCCCTGAAATTCAAACAAAATAGAAGCTTCAGCTTTTACTTTTTTTTCCAAGCAAGAAGCTTCAGATGTCCAGCTGCCACAGCAGCAGCGCTGCAATATCCCCTGAGCACGCAGTTCTGTAAGATGCCTTGACAAAGACAAAATAAATATATCCACCGCAAATATATATGGGTCTGTTCTTCTCATAATTACTGTGGTAGCACCTAGAGACCTCAAGCAGTTTGGACCCCCTTGTACTAGGTGCTGTACAAACATACTGGAAAAGACATTCTCTGCCCCAGACAGCTTACATGCGAAAGGACAAGACCTAAGAAGTGGAAAAGACAAATTATTCCTCTTATTGTTCTTACACATATTTTATGAGAGAATTGGAATGTTCTTCCTTTGTAGGTAGTGCCATGTGGGGTGATAGACCATGATTGTTGGGGATTGTCGACTTTTTTTTTTTATATGGAGATATACCTACCTCATAGAACTGGAAGGGACCTTGAAAGGTCATCAAGTCCAGCCCCCTGCCTTCACTAGCAGGACCTTCACTATCAGGACCATCTATGAGGGGAGAAATACCACACTGCTTTTTTACAGAGGACATTGGTGATAGCTGAAAGTGGGTAGGCAAAAATAACATGTAAAAGTGTCTCAGAGCCAGTTCACCTCAGTAGGCAAAGATACCTTTTGATCTGACATAGAAAAAAGTAAACAAAGCCTATTCTGCCCGCCCTGATCAGCTTCCACTCCATTTGGCTAAGATCAGGATCACATTCAAACTTGATACATGTCCACTGAGGGACCAGACTATTTTCTGCTTTTACATGGAAATAGACTCAATTACCTAGCAGATTTTTTCCATCTTTAACTACTATGATTTTCAATAGAGCACGGAACTGGGAAGTTAAGGGAGAAGTCTCCAGAATTTCTTGCAACCCTCATGCCACCTACATCACTGTTTACAACACACTGGGAACACTCCATCAGGCATTCACTTCCATCTCCAAGTGATAGCACAAAACAACGTGTACCCCAACTTCATCCAACGCACACTCAAACGCCAGACCATAACAGCAACGTCTGTAATGGTAAAGTAGAATAACATTTTATATGGGTGTCATCAGCCATGCCCAGTACTTAATACAAGCGAATATGTGGTCAGTTCAAGTTGTGTGTCAGACAGAAAATCCCACACCTTCCTGTCAGCAACAAAGAGGCATACCAAAATCCTAACATACCCATAGGCAAGTCAAATCTCTGAATCCAGATAGGGACTATGTGTGAAGGCTGGAGTTCCAGCCAATGATAATCAAGAGATGAAAGGCCAGGAATACATATTTTATATTGAATTTTATTTAGCCTTTTCAAATATGCATTTATTTCAAAATTTCCTTCAAACCTAAATTTGCTGCTGTTAGTTCTCCCTCATCTGGGCACTGATTGACTTTCTATTAGGAAACTGCTGACAAGATAAAAATATACACAAACTTGTTAACAAGAACTATAATTAACTACATAACAGAAAATAATGGTGGGTGTCATGTGGTGAGGCAAGAAAATGTAGCCAATAAAGGTTTACCATTAATATTTACAGTTGGAAGCACTAGATGGCTGCAATCTAAGTGCTGCACCAACAAACGATAGCTGTTGACTTGATACCTTGTAGGCTGACAGTGTGAAATATTCAAATAGCTACTTTCTTAATCATCACTTGGCAGCATCATGGTAATGCTAGGTAATACCACATGGCTGGGGGGAAAAGTTCACTGGAGATTGTTTGCATTACTATACTTTTTTGATTAGCAGATTTGAACTGAGTTGAAGTACTCATGGAGTGCTGGGCAGTTATAACACGAAACTGGGAATCGTGACTCTTTGTTTCCATTCCAGACTGCCACTGACTTACTATGTTACAAGGGCAAATCACTTACCTTCATTCCCTTCATCTTCCCGTCAGAGTTGTGAGGCTTAAGAAACTTGGACAAAATACAGTCTGTAACTGCAAACTATTAATAATCATTATTACAGAAATCAAGATATTATACAATGGAGATATGTACAATGGAGATATGTGATGATGTTGCCCTGCAGTGACTACACTCTGATCCTAGGGCAAGTAGTGCAATGCACCAGCTTTGGGTCAGATTGTGACTAGCACTTGGGTAGATGCTCAGAGGAAAAAGGTTCAATAAGTCTCCCCCAGTTTGTGAGATCTATACAAGGACCAGTCATGCATTCTATCCCAGAGAGTATGGGGAGAAGTAGGACCACGGCTTCACCTCCCTCTGCAGAAACCCATGGAGAGGGATGGCAACTCTAGGGGGAGCTGGTGACCTGTGGTAGCACTACCACCAACATGGACCAGTGCCAAAATAGTGTAATTTGGCCCTTTGTGTATGTGATGATGTTGCCCTGCAGTGACTATTCTAGTGTTGAACTCCAGTGATCTAATTTCAGAGACAATAAAAGACCTACTACTAATACCATTTAAGGGACATCTCCTTTAGCTCAAGTACTGGAAATTTTGGAGTTTCTAGTCTTAGGACCCAAGAAGGTTAGAGAATTATCTCATAATTGCATTGTTGTACACAGTACAGCCATTTGTTATAGTGGGGGAGGGGGGCGAATACACTACCACATAAAAATGTGTTGTGATAATGGGGAAGCCCTCAAGCATCTCCACACTCTGCAGTGTGAAGTGGTGGACAGTGTAAACCAGGGCCAGCTCCAGGCACCAGCTGAGCAAGCTGGTGCTTGGGGCAGCAGATTGTTCGAGGCGGCATTCTGTCCAATCCTAGGGCGGCACAGCCACTTTTTTTTTTGTTCTTGTTCCGCTCCGGCCGTCCTGTAGGGGGCGGCGGCGCGGAGAACCAGAGCGCTCTGCAGGGCAGGCCTCTTCCTTCCCTCCCTGCCGACCGGAGCGGAGCCCTCGCGGCAGGCGGCAGGAGACGGCGCAGCGGGAGGGGCCGTGTGGCAGCGCCCCTGCTGTAGCCCTGGCCGCCCCCTTCTCTCTCTCCCGCCCACTCCCACCTCCTCCCCCCCTGCAGCCGCGCTCCAGCCGCGCCGCAGGTTTTTTTTTTTTTTTTGCTTTGCCGTTCTGGCCGCCCCGTTTTTTTTGTTTGTTTGTTTTTTGCTTGGGGCGGCCAAAAAGCCAGAGCTGGCCCTGGTGTAAACCTGCCATATCAGTAATGATTATAATGAGACGGGGGGGATACAGAAACACTCCCTGCCCATATCTATCTGTGACCACCAATGGAGGCCTCGCTTGAAGCTAAGTCCAAACCTTTTGCTTCACATATGTATCTTGTCACTCTTCTCAGCACTACATTGTTGTGGGGAGAGGGGGGCAGGGGCATCTCGTTAGAAGTGAGAAAATAGCAAATGCAATGTACCATAGTCACATAGAATATTTACACTAACCTCAAATGGCAAAGAGAAGATGAGACTTTCAAAAGGACCTATGAGAGTTAGGTGCCCAACTCACACTGAAAATCACAGGAGTTGGGTGCCTCTCTTGGGCCCCTTTGAAAATCCCAATCTTAAGGTCTATCATGCCCATACGTGAGTCGGTGAGCTCTCGGCCAAGAGATGATGAGCTCTTTCAGCTCACACTGGCTTCAGTGGAATATTAGAATGCCCATTGCTTCTCAGAAGATGCTCAGCATGTCACAGGATTGGGCCACAATTTGTGCTCACTTACGCTGGCTGCACACAGAAATTAGTCACAGCGAGGTCATACAGTTCCCATAGCATTCTTCTATTTTTATTGACCAATGGCATTTGTTCCTCTGTCAGAACTCTCTAGTAACAAACATTGTGTCCATACATCTTTTGGAGCACAGCATGCAGGGCCCACAGCATGCCTTGGAATTGTAGTGCTGTCTGCAGGATCTGGATTGGACAGATCTTTCATTGGAATTGGTCAGAACAAATATTCTTCATTCACAAGGTAAATTATTTCTACAGAGAGACTAGTGACTAGGGGCCAGATGATAAAAAGATGCCCTTCGTTAAACTTGTGCAATTCCATTAAAGTCAAATGAAATCAGCTGGGATCACACACAGGGGCCAGGATTTGACTGTATATGTTGAAAACAGTGCAAGTTGATACGCAATGGCAAGGCTTTGCATTGCGTGCCTGATTCCAGTTTCACCTGGACTGGTGTAGTGCTGGTATGACACCACTGCCTTCAGTGGAGTTACTCCTGATTTGCACCAGCACGAAGGGGAGCAGAATCAGGCACTGGATGTTCATTCCAGATGAGAAAAAATGTGTGAATTAGTCTAAGGTTCACAAAAATGAAAGGTTTACATTAGAAATAGTTCAGCATGCTCCTTGCCATGCAGATTGGTAATCCAGATGCATTTCATCATTCACCCCTCCTTATCCCCTGCCCAGCTCATCTATGTCCAAATCTTGCCACTTCTTCCAACATAACATTTCATGCAGGCCCTCATTATCCCCCATTTTGAATGTTACAACCTCTTCCTCTGCTCTGTCCTCTTTCCGTCAATGCCCACATCACCCCTCTCCAAGCCATACAAAAGGCTGTTCAGAGATTACCCTCCTTGCCCATTGCTCTAACCATTTCACCCTCTGCAACGAATCCCTCCATTTCTTCCCTGTTCTGCAGCACCAAATCCTCCTCACCATCAGTTCTCATGTATTTCTGCCCCTCCCTACTTACCTGCTCTTAGCTTTCAACACCTTGCCCTGCCCTCCACACCCCATTCAGCCACTTCAGCCACAACCCACTTCCACATAGCCCATAGCATGGAACACCCTTCCTAAACAGACCTGTAAAGCCTCTGCCCTTAGCTCCTCCAAATTCTTCCTCAAGACCCATTTTCTGCCATGGCACCTACAAGAAATTAACCAGCTAAATATAACTGGATAGGGGGCAGTAGGAGATAGTGACTGTTTTAAATAATCTTCTGACAGGATATTTTATCCATCCTCTTAAATTGCTTGTCTTCTGAGGCTTCGATCCTATGGTGGGATCTGTCCATGTGGATGCTTACCTTTCAGGTGTCGAACCTTATGTTGTAAGATTATTTTCCTATGTGAGGCCAGCACCTAACATACCATGCTGAGGTGCTACCATAAACCAAGTAATAATTATATGTAATAACTAGAAGCTTTACCCAAACTGGAGGGAATGTCAATCCACAGAGACTGACACATTTACTAAAACACTGTGTCTTATTGTTTTCCTGGTCTGAGATTTAGCAACTGTGGGCCAAATTTGTCCTGAGCCTAATTTCATTTAGTTCAGGGGGTTTACATGAGGGGTGCATTTGCCCTCTTGTGTTTTTAAATTGAAGCAGATGGTTAAGTTTTACACCAGAGGCTGTCAGTAGAATTTTAAAAGGCATCTGATAACAACACACTGAAGCTGTACATTCAATCTGTGCAGCACCAGCAGAATGGTCCTGAACAGAACTTGAGCACATTTGTAAAATTAGCATTGGCAGTCGTTGCAAAACAGTATCAGTTTGTATGCTAAAAGCCCACTCCTTAATAATGGCTTTTCTCCTGAAGCAGCCAATTGAAGCATTCTGCTTCTGAGATGAAGAAGTGATGGTGAAGGAGAAAAGGCATTTCAGACTCAATCCTGCGAGGTACAGACCAAAGCATTTAACCATGTGCTTAAGGGACTATGCACATGCTTGAAATTAAGCACATACATGATGGGAACCAGAGCACTCAGTGTAGGTAACACATAGGAACCCCTCTAGAAAAGATCACTCTTATTAGGTTGCCTCCTGTCTAAAAAGACCATCCCAAATAATCTCCAAATATATGCTGCCTCATCAGACCACCTCCATTGACCAACCAGTATTGTACAATGAATACAACACAAACAGGATATTAATATAGCAAGCAGTTACAGAAAATATACTTTAGATCTATTTGTCCTTTGTTACGTTCTTTATAAGTCATTCTTTAGAGTCAGCTACTGAGTTCAGCAAATCTGGATTTCCAAGGACTAATAATGTAAATAAAATGTTAGTTTAACTGACTATTGCTGCAACCAAATACTGGAACTTTGGTGAGAGTGGCTTGTTTTGGTTTACACATTGCACCATTTTTAAGAGCTCTAGGAACACTGATGATGGTCCTGATCCTGCAGTTTGAATCACGTGAGCAAAATCCCATAAGGAGTCCTAACTATGCAGATCAGATGGCAGGACTGAGGCCAACATTTGTAATTCCCATGTTTTAGCTGATGACATCTGCCTCACTGTTAATATGAGACTCTTATAGGGCTCAGTCCTCAACTCCCTTGAAATCAGGAGGTGAAACCTGGCCTCACTGCAGTAAAAATGAGCTTTGCCTTTGACTTCAATAGGGCCAGAATTTCTTCCAGTGAGAATGAATGTTCTCATTCATCACCTTGCTAGGCTAGATTACAATAGACAGCTAAATCCACAGATTTCAATCATCTGCATGTGTGTTCGCTTTCTAACAGGAGGTCACAGATGAGATGTTTCTTGCTTGAAAAAACAGACTATTTGACTGTAAATTAGAAAAATACAATCCAGTTTAGCAATTGATCACAATAGCTACGACCAGCTGTCCCCCAACATTTACTTGCGAAATCACCAGCACAAATGGCTGTTAGACAACTAAGTTTTGACAGTTCCAAGAAAGGAATTTACTCAGATCATGCAATGCATTTAAGCCATTCAGCCTATGTTCTGTACTTCAGTGGAGAGTTGACAGTGATGATTATGATTAGTTACTTCTGAGACGCTTTTAAAAAAAGGTTCAGAGAATAACATTCAGCGAGGCGACATTGCAGGTATTAATAAACCATAAAATAGATAAAATAAAATTAAGGTTTAAATGATAGGTTGAAGGAATTAGACTAATGGTCGTTACATGAGTGAGTTAAAGAAAGAGCTTTTCACCTCCAAAAGTCTGGGCAAAATAGAGCTCAAGTAGACATGAATCTGTTAAATTCAACTGAGTCCATAGTGTCTATTTTTTTAGATAGAGAAACCAACATACAGGTCTGCACAGCTCTCAGACTCTGCTGGTTGATGTTTAATATTGGAACAGCAGCTGTTTATTCTAGGTGATTCTAGCCAGAGAAATCAAGTGTTCATTTGTGAATGTAAAGAACTCACAGCATTTTAAACAGAAAAAAGAAAATTCATTTAGCCCTGCATGTGTTGCTAATTTAATGCCATTTTAAGGTATTGGGACAAAGTCAAGATATTAATTTATTGCTACTTTACTGTTGTTATAAATAAAGTGGGGCCCCATATGCCCCAAGCCAGAGGTTATCAGTGCATCACATTATAGTGGGTTTCTGTACAAGTGGCTGGATTTCTTACTGAACTACTGGGGTTCCTGTTGGAAACCAACCTTAGAATAATTTTCTGATAAGAAGGTTGCAAATCCTTAGTGATCAGTGTATCTATGAATTTTTTAATCAATTTTATGGCTTTTCTTTGACTGGTCAAATTATCATTATATGCCCTCACCCACTTTAAAGTAATTCTGACATAGATTAGAGCTACTCAAGCCAATAGTTTCTCATTACTGTAGCAAATGTTTTTGGTTTCTAGACAGGAAACATGAAGACATGGACCAGATTTGCTTCAGTAGGAATTAAGCGATAAGCTGACCAATAGTGTCAGGACTCATGGTTACTCACCCAGGAAAACACAACACTTCTGGGCTAACTGCTCAGGGAAGTGTAATTGTTCTTAGATGTAGGAGAGCTGGGCTGATTAGACTTCACAGTTCAGTACTTTTTAGGGAAGTATTATAAGTATTATTTATCTGTTACTAGGGTGACCAGACAGCAAATGTGAAAAATCAGGACAGGGGGTGGGGGGTAATAGGAGCCTATATAAGAAAAAGACCCAAAAATCAGGACTGTCCCTATAAAATCGGGATACCTGGTCCCCCCGTCTGTTAATCAAATCAAGGAACACTGGTGGTGCACATCGGCAGCTGCACAATTCTAAGCAAGTGATGCAAATGGCAGTGGAAGGAATGTTCCAGAGGCTCTACAATTTCCCATATTTTAAAGCTGCCAGTGATGTTTCTGTCTTGCTAAACTGCCCGATTATGGCTGTTCCTATGTAGGGGCTGGAATAAAAGGGGACTGCTTCCTGTGCTAGAAGCAGCCAGAATCCAGCCATTTGTGCTTTCTGAGTGAAAGCTGCCACTCGTGCTTCTGGACACATCACATGCCCCAACAAAGACATTTATTCTCAGGCCATGTCACTACTTGCCCTATGCAACAGCAAACACCAAGATGGCAGCACCAGGGGAGCACATGTGGCTCGTTTTGCACAGATAGAGCAAGAGCCATTTTGGCCTGCATCCCTCCCGCCCCGGTACCTGGAGACACAGGGCCTAGTTCTCTGATCACTCATGTTTGCATAAATCAGGATTAATTCCAGTGAAGCCACTAGAGCCACAGTAGTATAAAATAATGTGAGAAGAGAATGAGGCCCATAATGCCTCCTGGCACATCTCCTCAGGCACTACCCCCTACACCCCACCGCCCCACTGACTCCCAGAGCCAGAATTCAGCCGTACATTTTTCAAATGTTTTCCAGTCAAAATGTGTTCTCATGCAACCCCACCCCATTCTACACTATTAATTTTCAGAAGGGAGAAATTCCTTTGCTACAAATTTTCTTTAAAGAGTGAGAAGCGATTACAAAAGAATGATGTATGTTATGTGGCTTTGGCTTTGCAGTTGGGCCCTGCTTATCCAGCAGTCTGCCCACACACTACACAATGGGAGCTGGGAACTAAGTATGTACTTCTAGAGTGCACTAACAAAATCACCTGCGTGGTACTCTTAGTAGGCCTTTAAAAGTTAAAGGGCTTAATTCTCACCTTTCACCCTAGAGGAGGATGCATGCCAGAGCTGTCCTGTGGACAGTGCATACATAAGCCTTTGGAATCTGGGGAATGTAAGTGATTATTGGTTATTGAGTGTAAGGTTGTTGTTTAGCCTTGCTTGCGCAGTCAGGGGAGCTGAGGGCACTCATCACCATGCCAGTGCAGGCCCTTAAGTTTCAACTATTGTCTCCTGCTGCTGTGTATGTGAGTTCCACAGTCTGTTAAGTGCAAAGTGCCATAGAAGGTTTGTGTGCATGTTACCCCGCAGCACTCAGCTGCCGTTTAAATGACTTACTTTAGCTTTAGCATCCTCTAGATGAAACCAGTATTTTTCCTTCACTTCACCATCCTACAAATCCTCAGCAATAGCACCCAGGAAAACAGGACACTTCTGGCCTAACTGCTCAGGGAAGTGTAACTATTCCTTAGATGTAGGAGATCTGGGCTGATTAGACTTCACAGTTCCGTACTTTTTAGGGAAGTATTGTCAATATTACTGGTTATTGTTTTCCCAATACTGAATGGAGCTGACATAATTCTGCAAACACAGCATCAGTTAGTGTCCTATTTCGTCCACAGTCTGGAATCTACAATAGCCATTCACAAACCCAATTAAAGAATTACCAATGGATTCAAGTAATTTATGTTAAAAATCTCTAGACCAATTTAGTGAATGATGTAACATAAACATCGCGTTTCTTTTTGCTTAAGTCCAGTAGCTAATTAAGAGCAATTTTCAGCAAGAACTAATTGAGTAACATTGACTTTTATTATTTTCTTGCTTAAAAAGGTATAAAAATACCATCTTGCACAAGTTTTTCTTTAACTCACAAAGCAATGAGCCCCGAGTAAAGGTCTGTTGATGATTGTTATCTGCAGTAGGATGAAGTGCAAAATGTAACAACAGGTGTAATGAACCAATAATAAAGGCTAGGATTCAGAGGAGCCCTAAGGGAATTAGGCACCCAGTTCCCACTGAGCATTTAATGGGATAACTCCCATGGGCCCCTTGGAAAACCTCGGCCAAACATAGCTTTTTTGGGGGGAAGGGGGGCAAGACTGAGGTGAACATAAAGATAAGGCTGTGACTCCCAAATGCTGGATACTGAGCTGCTGGATACTTATAGGCAGGCCCTGATCCTGAAAGCCACTCCATGTTGATGGACCCCTATGCGTGTATGATGCCCCGTGAAGTCATGGTGTTTCATGCAAGTACAAAGGCTGCCAACATGGAACAGTTTGCAGGATCCAAGCATTATAGTATAGGCAAAGAATTTAAGAAATTACATCACCCATTCAGGCGCTATGCTGTGCCCATCACCATGGTGTCAGAGTACCTCAGAGTCATTCCTCCATCTATAGTGGTCACCATTAAGCAGCAAGCATTTGCCAATAATTTTTCACATTGGGAGTGGACATCACAGTTCATGCCTATAAATTGGTCACTATTATAATCTTTACGATATTACCTAACATTAGTCATTTAGTATTACATCTGTTCCCTACATACAGTTAATTATTTGTAAACAGCACTGTACTTGGATTAGAAAACAACTGTGGCAACTGCATGGTATCTGTTAGCAAATATTGAATTTTGAAAGGCAGCCACTGAGTATAACATTATCTTTTAGGCCATTCTGATAACCAGCTGTCTTGAAGAATAATTTTACAACATGCTCCTATTTAGGATGTTTCCAGGTGTTCTGTAGCAATTTGTTTGTGCTGAGACATAATAAAATATACCACATATCCTTCCTTGCTTCTCAGGATATTTTTTCTCTCTTCTCTTAGTGCTCTAGGGAAAACTGCTTGTGTTGGATCCCATTACAGTCCTGTGACAAACCGATTAAGCATATTGTATACTGAAAGCAAGTGGCCATGACCTAATGCTCAGATCAAAGATGGAGCTCTTAACACAGCTATCATGGGAAAGTTGGCATAGTATAATAGCAAAATGTGATGCTAAATTGAAAAGTGATGTACTGCTGTGATGATCTGTGCGGAGACATTACCCATATATTACTCAGTGCCTCAATACTGCAGGAGTCTTAGAATAGTGGATGACCTTACATGTATCACAGGCCAGTGAACACCTTATTCCTGTTGGTAAGCAGTTACTCACATGAGGAATCGCATTAGAGTCCAAGGGACTAGTTATGTGGGCAACTGCTCACTAATGCAAGTGAGGGGTTCACAGTCTGGCTCCATACAAAGTGCAAGGCAATAGCCAGGGAAAATAACAGGATGCGTTTAGACAGAGGTGTGACTTTAATTCTTCATTTCCTGTTTTTTAAATCCAGCCCCTACCATTATTCAAACATGTTTTTATTGTGGGTTTGTTAATTGACACCACTTCCCCTTAAAAAGCAGGACAATTATGTTCCTAAAGATGCTGCTCAAGGCTTCATCTTTTCTGAGACCATGAAAGATTTTTTTTTCATGTTTCCAAGTGTTGTCATCAATACCATATATTGTGACAAGCCAATCCTGATGCCCACATTCGAGATTTCTGATTCTTTTTCAGACAATACAATTTCTTTTATGTTTTCCAAATTAAATTAACTGTTCAGCAATCAATTAGTGAAGAAACAGTTGATCCTGATGGGACCAGACTACAGAACCTTCTGGCAACTCTACATCAGTTCACTGCTAGTGCTAATCAGGCTACCCGCACTGTAAACCTGAGCTTTGCTATGAGAGCTGACAGATCAGGAGGACAGTCCATGACCCACAGTTTTTAATAGCTCAATAGGGCCTAGCCGAGTTGATTGAGGAAGGATGAATTTTTTTAATTTTGGAAAATCAGCAGTGAACACTGAACAGAGAAGTAAAGTTGGTCAATATGTCCCTTTATGATAGAAAATGGCTCTACAGATGATCTTACTCAAAGCTGTAGCCACTTGACAGATTGGATCAGGTTGAGATGTTTTGACAGATTTCAATTCTAGGAACATCTGTAGCTCCACTGGCTTCCTCCAGTGTAGGTTACTGTCCAGTCAAGAATGCTCCTAAATCAAACACAAGAGGCATACAGAAGAGGCAGTGCTCCTCTCCATAATAGCATTTCTGTAGTAATTTCTATTGCATTAGACTAAAATATCCAGGCACCGAATGGTTATGCACAAGGGTAAGAATTCAGTGATAAATTAAGCAGAATGACTACTGCAAAACAACAGAAATGTATTTTTATACTGATCAGTATATAGTATGAATTCAGCTTGGATAATTCTGACATTTATTCCTATTGTATTTGTGTTTTTTCATCGTATAAATTACCGTACAATTTTTGTGTGTGTGTGTGTAAACCTCATCTCCAAAAAATACCATAATCATACATGAACTTAGAATCTACTATTGATTCAAGTCTCTTCATAGGTGTAGTTATAATAGGATTTACACTATTGCTGATTCACAGAGTTTAAGATGAGACGGGACCATTAGATTCTGTAGTCTGACTTCTTGTCTACCGCGAGCTATTAAATGTAAGCTAGTAAGCATTGTATTGAGCACAGTAACTTGTACAGATGGTCCCATTCAAACCCAGGAACACAGAGTTAACTGTGAGTAAGGGGAAAGGATAAACTAGTGGCACTGCCTGGAATGCAGGAGACAGGACAATTAACTTAATCTACCTGTGCCTTACCTCCCCAATCTGTAATATGAAGGTGATACCTCCTAGAGCGTCGTAAGGATAAAAATCCATTCATGATTGTGTGATGCTCTGGTACTACGAGGGCCATATAAGCACATACACACACACACACAGAGAACTGAATCTCCAACAGAAATAGAAAACAATATTTTTAAATGCCAGCTAACGAGCTTATGAAATGACATTCCCAATATGACACAATAATATAGTAGACTGACATGTTGTGTTGCTTCATCTCAGGTACTTGGGTATTGTGTGGTCTGTCACCCGGAGTAGGTTATTTCTATACAGGAAAATTAATTATTTTTAAATCATAGAGGAGTCATATTTAACAATCAAGGGCAGAGGAGAGAGTAATTGCAGCTGCTTGTAAAGCCCCCTAGGAGAGACCTTGAGCCAAACTTGCTTTCATTACTGTAGCTGGATTTTTTTAAATCCAGAAAGAAAAGATTCTTTTAATATTTTTCCTGTGGCGCTGTCATTGTACTGCAGAAGAGTCTGAACAGTGGGGTTCAAGATGTGTATATTTGGCATTTATAGAGAATTAATGCCCAGCTTAGAGTATCCCTGTTCTGAATGCAGTATTATCCTCAGCACTAGGACTATCCCTGCATACTCCATGGGAATGACTATTAAGCAGATCACTCAGTGTGGGTAATAGTATTCTGTAACAAGCTGTACCTAACTCTCTGGGAAATTGGATTTGAGTTCTGACCTGCTGTTTTCTGTTTCTAAACATTTTGGATTTGAAAGTTCTGCCGCAAGCACATGTGCATCTACAACAGTTCAATTGTCACTTGTAATACAAATCAAAAGATGATGGCAAAATCTGCCTGGAAGACCAATTCCTTGCAGGGTCATTCTGTCCATAGGGACCACTTTTCCATGACACCCACATCATTTCAATGGCTTCCATGACTGCAGAAAGACTGTTTTAAACAAATGTTTTCATCTGCCAAAAATCCAACACTAAAAAGTGTTTCTGGCAGATTTGTTTGCCTGTTCATGGTGCATGTTGATGTTATTACCTTTCCCATTGCTGTATGAAAACAGGGTATAAAGGAATACAATCTATATATCCATCCTGAACTGTATTGCTTCCTGAAAAGGAATTATGGAAACATGGGCATGTCTTCATAATTAAAGATGCATAGTAGTCGATCTGTGGAGATACAACAAAATGTTTTCTGTGAATATTTATTGATTTGAATTTCCCATCAAAGGCATTTCAGATATGTTCATGTGTGTCCTTTGTGTGTTCTCAATCTGAAACCTTCCTACATCACCAGACATCGTTTAGTGTCCAAACCAGGATCCGCCAACCCTATTGTGTCTATTGTGCTATTTGCTAGAATAGCTACCTTGTTGTGTTTCTACCACTTTTTTAGGATAGGTTGTTGGCCTATCAATCACTCAACCCTCATCCAGGATCAGTGGGCTGCTTTTCTCTGGTCTCTGCCCTTAGATCTGTCTGGCTTAGGTGGCCCTACCAAAATTCCCATCAGCGTAAGTCTGAGGGTCAGTGGAATACCCAAGTCTTTCCACTACCTGACGATGCAGTTCCCAGGGAGGGTTTGTGTGTTTGTGTTATGCAAATATTCCAGGAAACAACTGTACTGGCAGGAATGTTCAAAGGAATGGAGTATTTTACAAAAGTATTTATGGAAAGCAAAATCTGAAATTGTAACTGCAAGTCTTCGCACTAGAAACCTGATTCATCCAGTGAGGGAAACAGAAATGCCATGTGCCTATGTATCCAATGAAAACTGTTAACATTTTAAATATCAAAGACTTGCAATGAACTGCTTGTGAACTACCTATGGACAAAGAATTGTTAGTAAAAACAATTCAGCAAACAATTTCTGAATACTAACTCCATTTGTGAAAAACACAATCTGCTCACAAATTGCAAACAGAAAGAAAGTTGTAAAATAAACTAGTCATTATACACGATTCACTCAGCTCTGGGTAGGTGCTCAAAAGATAACATGCTGCAATAGATTTACTTTCCATAGAACCTAAAGCACCAAACTTTGGAAGGCTAATCTACTTTTCTACTAGCAAATATGTTCTTTACGATATTAGATCTTACATTATATTTGAAATTATTATTCCAGAATGTTTTCCTACCATGGTAGCTCCAGTGTGTGTGCCTCTATGTTCTTAACATCAATTATATTGCAATTATTTCAATCCTTTCAGTTGACAGCTGACTTGATCTCGAACATATTCACCGCCATTGGCTCAGTAACGTTGGCCTTGTTATTGATCCTCTTCTTGGCAGTTGTGATTTCTGTCATAGCTGCCAACAAACGGGCGACTCAAGGGACTTACAGCCCCAGCCGGCAGGAGAAAGAGGGATCCCGTGTGGAGATGTGGAACATGGTGCAGCCACCACCGATGGAAAGACTGATATAGCAGAAAACACTCCTCTGTGCTACACGCTGGCAGGCATCTGGCTGAAAGGAAATAGAGTAAATATGATGGAAATGGTTGTTAATTTTGTTTTTGATACCAAGGAATACGTGATGACTTTAGGGGCTGTTGAAAATATTTGGCATTTAATCCAATAACCTTAAGGGTCTTTAGTATTTGAGTGAACTGATGCCAGCTTCTTGGACTCCCTGAACTTGGACCAGCTTCTCAAAGGACAATTTTGTTTGCACTGGAATTTTCAGCCTGGATAATTAGCAGTACGCCTTACAGAGTGTAATGGCTTCTGGGAAACATGTAAGTGCCTGTCTCTCAGATACAGTTTGAACCACAGCTTCTGTTTTGCTTTTCCCTTTGACTGCCTAGTGATCATTGTTGCAGAAGACAACACAGAGAAATAAAATAAGCCTGTACAATAAATACATCATAATTATGTCATGAGAGGTATTAGCATTAGAACTGTGTCTCAGCATATCTACTTTCATTCTTTAATCAGGGATTAAAAGGAAGGTCTGGGGAAGCTCCTCATGAAGCAAAATAAACCTTTCAAAAGTTATTGGCTTGCTTCCCTTCAATGTGCTCATTTCATCTGCTGTTTCACCACCCTTTTCCAATGCCAGTAGCCTTCCGTGACAAACATGTGCCTTCTCTAAGCATCAAAAATGACACTCTAAACTGTTAAGGTGACACAGGTTATTTAACCAGACCTCTTTAAAGGCATGGAATCTAAACATCATTTCAACCCTGCATTCCCCACCACTGACTTGTTCTGACTACATCACTACACTAACGTGCATTACTAGCCCTCATGCAACCCAGGTCATAAATATACATTAAGTACAAAACAGACAAGTTTGCTCAAAAATGTGCTGCCCAAGATTGCTGGAAAATATCAGGAAAGGAGAAGGATTGTCTTGTACCTAAAGCACCAGACTGGGAATCATGAGATATGGGTTCCCAGCTCTGCAGCAGATTTCACATGTGACCTTGGGCAAGTCATTCACCTTTCTGTGCCTCAGTTCCCCTCTATTGGGGGATGATAATATTTGCCTACCTCATTTCCTTAACATATGTCAAAACTTTTGTGGGAAGAGCTAGAGAAATGTAAAATATAATTGATGGAGCAAAGGAAAGTTTGGAAAGTCTCCTAACAATATAGACACAAAGGGGTAATTTTTCAATAGGACTTAAGGCTCAACCACCCCATTGGTGGGGGTAACTAGCACCTGCCAAAATGCATCCACATTGTTTTGTGTTTACAAGTTACATGTAGGTGCAGGTGTTATCAGCACACATCTGGCTAGCTGGTTTGCATATAGAGTCAGGTAGTTAAAGTGTAACCAAGCTTTAAGCTCCCACAAATGCTCACAGAATGGAGGCGAGGCCACTGAAAATTTGCTACTTCCCCCGCCCCTCCAATTTCTTCTCCCGGAGTTCCAAGTGCATAGCATTTTTCATAGCCCCTCAATCCTACCCCAGATTTGGACATGTACATGGCTCAAATGGTTATGCCAGTACTACAACTGAGATCAGCTGGATCTACTAACTAGCATCCCACTTTTTAAATGGCCAAATCCCAGTCCTCAGTGGGCTACTGAGGACCAAATCTGACCAAAGTTTATATTCTTTATGGACTATCAGCCGATTACAGAGAACAATCGGGGGGGGGGGGGGGGGAAGCTTCTGTCCAGCACTAAAACATTAGTGAAACAGGAAACAAACAGAAACCAACACAGAAGCTCCTTAGTTACAACTCCTGCAGTTCCACTGAAGTCAAATACCTTGAACTCAATGGAATTGCACAGACTGTAAAGCTAGGGTAGAATCTGGTGCACCATGTATTTTGAATGAGTAGATGTCAGTTATCTTTTAAGCTGCTCCTGACTTCAATGAACCCAAATGACGGCTACTAACAGAAAGAAAGAAAGAAACCAAAACTATTATAGTAGAAACAGTGGAGCTTTAGCTGAGCCGTTAGCAGAGTTTGATTTGTTTATTATTACATTCAGATGACTGACACTGAGGCCCTCAGCACTGGTTTACAACTTAGCTTAGCTTAGCCATTATAGTATGAGACTAGTCCTGATGACTCAGACTAATAAGGAACACAAGGAGGTTTGGTATGTATAGAGATATGCAAAATTTTTCAGATTAAATTTATTTCAACAAAAAAATGAAGCTTTGGATCAACATGCAACACCCCCACTGAGCCCAAACACAATCCCATCCACCGTTTTGGCATCATCATCGCCCCAAGCTGCTCCCCACATATCTCTAGTGGAAAGAGGTGGGACCCAGCACCTATTAAAGAGCACATACCACTATCCAGTAGTGTAGGATAGGAAGAGATAGTGAGGACTGCATCCCAGTGAAACTCCAGGGAGGTTTAAACTAGGCAGCATATAATTATCCCATCTGGAATCTGGCCAGGACACAAGGTTTAATAGAACTATACAGTATGTGCCTTTTGCAGTTTTTTAAATGTAAAATTAACTCAATTCTCTCTGTGTATATAATTTTATAGCATGGATGGTACATAATGTTATTATTTTCTATGTGCAGCCTTAAAATACAGAAATGGCAAACAAACAGGGACTGTGGCAAATCATGCACATGAACTGCTCATGTTTTTGTTTTGTTCTGTGGGACTATGCGATCAGACATTTAAAAATAAAATTAACCCCAGGCCAGAACCATATTTGCTGCTCAAAAATCAAGAATTGTGCCGTTTGGAACCAAGTGATCCATAAACATTTACCATATACGGAATTCATATGAAAGTGCTTTGTAGCTGGGATCTGGGGCTGTCTGCATCAGTCTCCTGCTGCCTACATGGCTTTGGTAATATGTTCATGCTGACAGGCTGCATTGTGTGTGTTAAAGGGAAAATATTTAAGACCAGGTGATCAGGTGGTGTAAATCAGCAAAGTTCCATTGGAGTCCATGAAATTATGCTGATTTACATCAGTTGAGAATCTAGCCCTCTGTCTCCTAATTCACGGGTTTTTCCTGTGTTGTTTGTGACTGTTTCCTACTCCTGTTGTTACTCACACTGTGTGTGGAATTGGAGAGTAGGTAAAATAGAGACAATTGGGGCCAAATCTTCTTGATCCTGTACAGGTGCTTCAGGGCAAAAGTTCCACTCCCACTTTTGTCCCAGAGGAAGCGATGAACACTTTCACAGCCCCAGGAGATATTCCAATCCTTCATCTGGTCTCTGCTGGTCTCTGCTGATTTCTCCTGGAGGGCCAGGAGCCTCAGGAGGCAGCAGACTTATTGCCTCAAACCAAGTAGCCAGCTGGAACTACTAGGAACCCACTTGAATATTTTCAGCTCATTTTAATGCTTGCAGTGGCATTAGCTTCCCAAGAGAGAGGCTGGGCTATGCTTCCCTCTCTGGGGAGTGGGCTATGCAGTGGGCTATGCTTCCCTCTCTGGGGAGTGCAAGCAGCACTCTTAAAAATGGGTTGCAGTGGCTGTGATCCCCAGTACACTCTGGGATGGTGCAGAGTTCAGGTACACACCAGCCCTGCCTCACAGCCTTAACTCTGCCCTCCTGGAGCGATGCCCCAACCAACCCACCAGATGGATGATATGGAACAATAGGAGAAAATGTCCTCACTAAGGCAAATTTGAACATCAGCTGGCTGTGCCTGACCTTCCTCAACCCCTGCATCTACTTTGCATAAACCACCAGAGGGTTGCCAGATGTCACCACCCCCTGTTCCTTGTTCTAAGGATTCCCTCTGGAATATCATCTCTAACCTGCAGTGCACTGTCCTATATGCTATCAGACTATTACGAATTCCCACAGCACAAACAGATTACTTTGCTCCTCTAGACACACAACCGACATAACTCAGCGCAGAAATGAGCCATCTGCAATCCCTTTGAGTGTAGATGCACCTTTCCTTGTATCGCAACGTGAGCTGTGCAGCCTGCTGTAGGTCATCCCTGCACCAGTCAGATAGCTGTCCCTAGCACAGTGAAGGGCAGCTGGAGTGTATGCAGACGAATGATAGAATACAGTTCTGTGGGACAACACAGCACATCAAGTGGCACATTTAGTCATTCCTCCTGTCTGCTTAGTATATGGCAGCCCAAGCTAACACATATTTAAGTATATCCCCCATGGCTCTGGCCAGCTCCATGGAGCAGAGTTAGATTTTCAGTGCAGAGCTGGAGTGTACCTTAACTCTGTATTTCCTGGTTTTCAGGAGTTTCAATCAACCTGGTGCAATCAACACTCTGGAAGGGTACAAGCCACTGCTGGTCAATCTTAATTCGGTGTTGGACAGTGAATACTCCCGGTGTTTAGGGTCAGTACCTATTTAATCCTGGATGTCAGGACAAGTTGCAAGCTGAATTAAATCACCATCACTTAAAACCAAACGATACCATCATATTAGTAACTGAATGCGAAGGGATTCTGATCTCCTCAAAGTAACACAAATGATGAGGATTCACCGCAGTGGACTTTAAATAAAAAGAAAACACTGCCTTGCCTTAAAGTAACACTGTGAAAGGTAAATGAAAGAACATAAAGGAAACATTTTACTATGTTGCCAAGAAACCCTGAAAGAGTAATTCTCAAGGATTCTTTTCCGCCTCAATAAAATATTATTTTACCTGAGAAGTTGCTGTGTTATGTGACTTATGTTAACAGGCTACTCTGCCATTCAAGAAACTCCAATTCAGTTTTCCAGCCGTGGCAGGCCATTCTCAGCAGAGTGTACTTAGATCTCGAAGTCACACCCCTTTGAGATCTGGCAGAATCCAGGTCAAATAACCTTTTAAGATGCAAGATCCATCTTGTTCATCCGGCCTGTTGTTCAATAGCTGAGCTAGTATCTATTGTCAGTATCAGAGTGAGTGCACGTGTGAGTGTGAGAGACACCGGTTTAGTAGCCAGTTAGCAATCAATGTTAACTGTTCATTTTTATAAACACCCAGATGATGGACATAATACAAATTACAACTTAAATAAGGAAGGTGGTAGTGGCTGATGCAGCTTAAGGAGATGAGTGTGACAAACCCAAGAAACCTATAGCAGAAAACTTCTACCCTATTCTCTTTCTCCAGCTAGCAAAGCAACTGAAAAATTCTTCACTGCATTTTATTAATTTAAACCCTGAGCCAGGGACCCACTCTTTTCAGGACAAGCATTGCAGCTGCAAATGCAGAACCCCAGGAATCATAGGATGCTGGCAATGTTCCTTTTCCCTATTTTATCTGATTGCTTTGCAAATAACAAAACCTGACACTTCTGTATATGATTCAAATAAGAGCATCAGATTGCACAGCGTAAGTCAATAAAATGAACACTGAGTCGTTGACAACACTAAAAATTTTGCCTATTACAAAACGTCACAGTTGAGTGAATGGAAGGGGCTTTCATGCCCCAATGGAGCATGCACAGCCTTCAACCTACTGGCATGTGTCAAGATGCTGCAAAATGTAACATTTATAAAAGATACATCTGGTGTGTATTTCTTGGGAGCAGAGTAAGGTCTTGGTTAAATTGTGCACATGCATTTGATGGGAAAAACAGGAAATACCCATGCACCCTAATAAAAGCATGTTCTAACCTAACCTCCAGCTATGATGCATGCCATGAAGTGCCAAAGCCTATTGCACATTGAAAAGGCAGAGTTTAAATTATGAATCAAGGGAGAGGTGGGAATCCCAAAGACCAGAATAAGCACTCTCATTTCATTGGTGAGATGGGTTTCCTGCAGGTTCCCTTTAAATGTTATTTCTGGAATAAAAAAATATTGGGTTTTTATACTGTAACCAATGCAAACCCTTTTGGGTTACATTTCGACTTGGTTTCACAAAAGTTGTTTTTCATTCCTGTTTTTATTATTTTGCAAGTTTTTCCCTTAACGTTGTTTGGCAAAGCAATTACATTTACCAGTAATTCATCCAACATTGTCTAACAACAGTAAGATTGACATTTCCAAAACTTTAAATCATCCTTTTGATCATAACAAACTACGCAGGCCTTCATCTGGTTTTGTGCTCTTCATGGTACTGTTCAAAGTGTGACATTTTTCTTAGCTCGGTAGTGTGTATGACCTTTCAAATTTCATCTGTAGTTTCACCAGAAGTGCAATTTTCATTGGCATGTATTGTAATAAATAGTGATGACAAAAGTGTGTGTTTCCAATTTAAACCCACCTAGTTTCATTTCGCACCTGTGCTGAATTTTACTTTTCTGCAGAAATCTGAAAACACTGTCAGCGAAATAGGTTTTGAAGAGGGAGTGCCTAAAGGACAGAAAATGTGCACTGGTACATCAAGTTGTTTGGATGACAGCACTTTCTAACCCTCCCACAATGACATTTTCATCTGCATGAATATACATCTACAGCTTGTTTGCAGTGCATATGTGATTGTAGTGTGGAGGACTCACAGGTTAAACATCAGCTTTCTGTCCCCTAAAATCATTGCTTTAAAGTGTGCTGCGCACCCATGTCACTGCACAGTAGTACATAGAATGTCATGTGCTACTCAGTCAATGGCCAACTTCACAATTACAGTCAAATTGGCAAAGTGCGAGCTTATGTGGAAGAAAATTAATGGGATTTGTAGATACATTTCTGTCATAGTGAAAATTAGCTTAAACAACTGGAAACTGCTTTGCCTGCAAGCTTCTCCCTACTGTGCAGAAACGCCACTCAAAGCTGCAAATCCGTGTGCACCCAGCAGAGATGGGCCACCCTTTCTGCTGCCCTGAGCCAAGACTAGAAAGGTTAGGGCATGACACATCCCACCTAAGGGCAGAAAATACAAGACTTTCCTACAACCCTCTTGAGGCTGCCTAAAGTATTGGTGCCAAATCTAGCAAGACAGACATTTCAAGAATTGGACACAACGTTAAAGTGATCAGAGAACCATTGAGTGAACCACATTGAAAACCATGACAGCCAAACAGAATTTGAAACAGAAATGTTATGAACATGTTTGCCCTTCCTTTTCTCTCTCTCTCTCTCTCTCGCTCAACTGCTGGATGTTGCTCCTCATTTGCCATTGCCCCATCGACCCCACAGATGAAAATGTGTCACTCGGTGCCTAGGTGTTTCAATTTGAGAACATTAACTGTAAATTCACAGGGTGGTGCTTACCTTTCCACCTTTATTGCCTCTCCCCCACACCTCCCAATTTCCAAGTAAACTAGAATATCCTTTCAGCCAGTGATCTGTGTGAGGGCTTTAGCTCAATATACCTACCTACCCCTCTCATCAGATGCCAGAGATGGAATCTACATTCGTCTGTTTAAATTAGAGCTGGGCCTGACAAACATAATTCAGATCCAGGTCTTGATGCAGCTGCATTGTAGCACTGATGTAATGTAGCCTAAAGCTGATTTAACCAGCCCAGGAAAACGCTACTTTCAGGAAAAGCAGTGGCTGTTAAACACTAGCAAGAAAAATAGATGGTCCTGCAGAAGATGTGCATTTACCAAACTGTGTTGTGCATGCCAATCAATCCTGAGCTGTATTTTTCTCAGACAGTGGGGCTGAGACATAGAACTGCTGAGTCAAACTTCCTGACACAGATCAGAGTGGAGAGAAGACAAAGAAAAAAAACAAAAAAGTTACACAAATACTGGTCTGTTGACATTCAAAATGAGACAATGAGGAGTATAAAAAAAGATATAAAAAATACTTGGCCAGTAACCAAAAGGACCAAAGACAAATCACAAAATAGGCTGTAACTAATTAGACTGAAATGCCAACATTGCTCAATACAGTGTTCGAAGTATCCACAGTGTCAGACTGCTGCCCTAACCCCCGATTTGAATATGCCAGAGGGAGAGATAGCAAAGGACTGGCTCAGTGAAGTTAAATACAAATATTTTAAAATGACATTTGAATTTCAAGCTCGCCATTTTAACATTTTCAAAATCATTAAATACGCATGTCGCCTATTCTGGGAGCAGACCGAATGTCAGCTGTTTGTATGTATTATTCAGGTGAACATTTAAAATACATAATCTTCCACACTGCTAAACAGGTTGTATTATATTAATAGGTTATCATCACGAAAGGGAAGAGGTTAGTGCTGAATAAAAGAAATTGCTGATACTATAACATTGCAGATATTAGGAGTTAGATTATGGTTCTCAGAGCCAAAGTTGAGATGAAGAGGGGTGCCTGGGGAAGGAAGGGAAAAGTAGCAGAGAAAAGTTAACAGTGACCTCTGATTTTTGGAACCCATCTCAGGATACCTTGGGCCTGCCTGAGTCTCAGATGATGAGCATTCACAATTCTAGTTGAACTCATCAACAGCACTCAGCACCAGTGAAAATCAGGCCCAAAGAATCTAAAAATGGAGACCCAAAAGGAGAGCCCGCAAAGTCAGAAGCCATTCTTAAACGTTTTGGCCTATGACCTTGAGCTGTCCAGTGCTGATAGCAGCAGCACCCAGCATCCCTTTGAGCACTGGGAATTCAAGCAGTAGCACTAGTATTGGTGGAAGATCACTGTGCAGTCCCCCTACTCAGTGCAGCCATTATTTGGACCCCAATGGTTTTTATTTCCCTACCACCATAAGTGGGCTAGTCTTTATCCAGACAAACATGGAGACAAGGTCCTTGACCTGCAGAGCTTGCAGTCTAAATTGACAACACCTCTTCCTTCAATTCCCTCTGCTGGTTTCCCTTTGACCATCTTCAAAGCTCTGCAAAAGCACCCCAATCTACAGCATGGATCTGAGCCCTCCGTCATCTTCTCTGCTCTGCCAATGATGCTAAAGTCACCATGGTGTCCTCCTCCTATCCCTCATCTCTGCCCCTTCTTCCATGCTGCCCCCTACACTTGGAAGTACCTCCAGAGGACCAGCTGCCCATCAGTCCAAACCATTGCTAAAAACTTCTTCTGAGAGGCCCCAGGACACTGAACCATGTCAGCCTAATGCTTTCTCCACCTCAGGAAACTGGAAGGAAGAAAAACAAAAAATAAAAACAACCAAAAAACTAACACCTTTCTCTGGATCTCCCAGCAACTTCTTGTTATCCGAGGCCTTGTCTACATGGGAAAGTTTTTTCAGCATAACTCGAGTTATGCATTACACCATTGTGGTTATACTAGTATTGCCCATTTTGGGACACTCTTATTCAGGTATGAGACGGTCTCTTTTCTGTTAGCTCATATCTCTTGGGAAGGGGTTTAAGCTAAACCAAAAAAAAGCACTCTTATACCAGAATACAAGTTTCCACATGGAGAGGTTACACTGGTATAACTGATAACGCTTCCCCCTGCAGACAAGCCCTGTGTTTTGGGGGGAGGGGTTGTTTAATACTGTAAGCTCTACAGGACAGGAGCCATCTTTAATTATGTCTTGCACAGCACTGAGACCAGCAGCAGTACTTAACAAATAAGAACTGATAATATGGCAGAAAGGAAGGGATTTGCAATTTGCTGTGAAGTTTAGGGTTTCCTATAACCCTTGTTTTTATCATCTATTCACAGTTATTTGAGGGGAGAAGTAGGATGTATAGACCTCATGAAGGAAGCCAATGGAGCAATGCCAATATACACCAGCTGAGAATCTGGCCCTTATACTACAAGAGGAAACTTAAAGGAGAGGGTGTTAAGTCAGTGATAGTCTGTATTTCAAATGCAGTCCCTTAATTTTACTTTTTGCACTAGCTCTTGTTTATATTTCATGCACAATTTGTAACAGGATTGACAACCTTCAGGGTTTTAAAGTTTAAGAAAGAAGTTGTCAGCATTTTTTCCTGACTGATGAAAAAACACAAACTCATTCCCCTTTGCTTTTACTGGATACCAACAAATCCACATCATAACTTGAGGCGTTGCTTATGTTTCTGTTGTTGTTAGGACTTGTCACATCAAATAAAAATCTAAATCCCTGCATTTGATAAAGTTACTTTTTCTTTTGTGATCATGAGGGTTCAGGCACTGGGTGTTCTGGAAAGAAAATGAAATGCTTTACCCGTCGTCCATGTATGGTTGCAGCAGCATTGCATATGAATATGTTGCAATAGCAATGTTCTCCGCTGCTTATGGAGCACACACGATATGGTGGCCATTCATGAATAGCGATTTCATGACCTCCATACCTAAGCAAGCCCACAAAATGACAGAATTTTGAGTTAATTTTTTTCCTAATAAACCACACTTCTTAATAATGTACCAACCTGGCTATTACCTGGTGTGTCCCATCTGACTGTTTTACCAAAGCACTCTGAAAATTTCTTCTTTACACAAATGTTTGACATAATTTTTCTTGACAGGATTAGAGTAGCCCTATAGTGCTGCTGCTTTAAAATTTGTCACTTGAATGTCAAAAGATCAGGCTACTTCGCTATCTGCTGTATCCCCTGTACTTCTCTATACTTACTATAGGAAATAACTTCAGTAATTACAGCATTTGAAGTATTCAACTGTACCTACACTGTAAAGCAAATGGGCAAGCTGAAAGAAAACCAATGAATCAATTGTTAATTATATTAAGCTGTTTTCATACTTGGATGAGTACTTCGCTCTCTCACACTGCATCCAAGAAGCAACTGTCTGCTCGTGGTGACAATGTCACTACAGTTCTGACAGGAGTAATTCAAGAGACAAGATGAGTGAGGTAATATCTTTCATTCGACTAATTTCTGTTGGTTAGAGAGACAAGCTTTTGAGCTCCACAGAGCTCTTCTTCAGGTCTGGGAAAGGTACTCCGAGTGTCACAGCGAGATTGTTTTCATTTTCATTGTGTCTTTTCTTGCATCACAACTTGGACAGATGACAAAGATTTTGTTGTTGTAACCGTAAGAGATGAATAAATGGATGTAACTTTTTAAAAAATGACTGAAGATTAACAATATTAACATTTATCTGGTGGGCTGTATGTTTTGTTGGAATAACACAACAAAGTGCTTTTGGCATTCTTTTCCAGTTCGGACAACGGCATCATTGTTTAAATCACTGACCAGATTCTGCTGTGTGGCCATTTTGTGTCACGCTGCCTGTGTGGATTCTGGTTGTAATTCTACATGAACTGGCTCAGGGAGGTTAGATCCTAGGAGAGGCTGAGCCACAACTGTGAAAGCACCTCATGTTATGGTGTTTGGGGGACTGAGGGATTTTCTCTCATTGTGCTGTGTCCTGCCACATAGAAAGTGACTAATGGCTGGAAAGAGCTGCCGTTGCGGTCTTTACACTTTGTAGTGGGTAGTGTGCTCCCACTGGACTGGGTGGATTCAGAAGACTTGGGTTCTACTGGCTGTGCCAATGGCCTGCTATATGACCTTTGGCAAGTAACTTCACTTTTTAGTACCTCAGTTTCCCCATCTGCAAAATGGGGAAAATGTTTGCTTCCTTTGCAAATTGCTTCTTCTGTAAAGTGCTTGGAGATCTACAGATGAAAAATGCCATATAAACACTGGTTATAATTGGCTGGAATTTTCAAAGGGGCCTAAGGGATTTTGGGCCCCAAATCCATTGGAATTCTATGAGATTCGTGCACCAAACAGCATTAGGTGCCTTAGAAAAGCCCAGCTCATTTCCCAAGAATCATTACATAAAGAATTATCATGTCTGCATCCCAAAGCAGGCAGGGTTCAGTTTGTCTGGGTAGTGCTACCATAACTGTGTATTTCCTGGAATTTCTTTAAGGTTGTGGTTTGCTTTTTGTTGTAACACTGATGTTTTTCAAGGGATGTCTGACAGAACTGAAACTGAACATTTTCTGGTTTTCCAATATTTGAGGGGTCTGTGTAATGTAGTGGTCTGAACGTGGGGCTAGGAGGAACTTCTGAGTTGTAATGCCTGCTTTGCTGCTGGCTCTCCCTATATAGGCCTGATCAAATCACTTAACATTTCTGAGTCTAGCTTGGGGATAATGTGCATATCAGCTGCCTATCTCCCAGGACATGGTGATAGTTAATAGTTATACACTTTGAAGATGCATTATATAAATACTAATTATTAATAATAAACCCTTGATTAGCTTCTCCAAAATGGGTTGTGAAAAGCTCATAGTATAACATCACCATATTGTTTTAAACTACCCTTCTGATGGAAAAAGATCACATCCTTTCGCATAAGATATGTAAATCAGATCACTACATCCAACAAAAACCTGCACACCACACTGGCTTTGATTTTGGTAAATTTTATTGTATAACACAATGTGGGGCACTTTATGGTAATGTGGAGTTCACCAAAAACTTTGCACTGACATTATCACTTGGAAAAAACACAATTTATTGTACATATACAGTGTGCTACTGGTAGTAGTCTAAGGTCTGGTCTGTAATTCTGGAGATGACTTCATACTGTAGGCTAAAGTGTGCAACAGCACAGAGTAAAGCCCTAAATTTGGTAGCAGTTTTAATAAAAGCCAGTGACTGATCCTATTTATAAACATGTTAGAACACAGTGTTAACAATTTATTTAAATACCTCTGTGATTATTAAAAGGATCAATAAAAACATTACATCTCAAAACATCCTGGACTTCATGTTATTTCCTGTAAGTAATTAAAGATGTCCCTACTGGCCCATAAGAGCTTTATAAAGACTTTTTCCAAAGATGGATAAAAAAAGCTCTGAAAAAAGTTTAGGAATAATGCCAGGATAGGTTATTACTCTCTGTTCAATGCTGATGCTTTTTCCTTCTCTCTTTCAGACACAGATTAAAAAAAACAGTTATTTCCTTGAACAAATGAAACATTTTTACTTATCTTCTCCTGAACAAAATGGTGAATTAACACAATATATGCTTCTTTGTGTGTTGCATCCAAAACTAACTATTCCACAGTGCTTTATCGCCTCATTCAAGTAAATTAATTTAAACCAGTTCTCGACAGAAGCTTTAAGGTTAAAACAAAATGTACATCAATACATAATTTAATTTACAAAAAATTAAAAGGTACTGGCAACAATTGATTTAAGCAATGATTTATCACAATTAGGGCTGTCACAAACTAGATTCTGGATATACATACAGTAACCACCATAAATTATTATCTAGCATTGATTATATTGATTATATTGAGAATAGATGCTTAACTTGTTAAAAAAATCAAATGATAAACTAAGCATCAGAAGTTCTAAATGTATAAACAGAAATGACTCCCAATATGTTCTTGTAACATACTGTGAGTAGAATATAGACATTATTACTTTTGCTTACTTGTTTATTAATCATTGCTGAAACCAGGATTATTATAGTACAATAACATGACAAACACAATCATTTCCAGTCACATTTGGAGATGCACATTTGCCAGGTGACAACGTACTGTTTATATTTTTATAAGACAACCATATTAAAATGCTACATGTAATTTTATACAGTTCCAAAAATGCGATCTCAAAGATCTGCTTGAAGAGCAGATGTGCATATTTGCTGGAACTAAATTACTTTAAAAAAAAAAGGAAAAATATTGCACAAAATCCAGTAATTTTTTGAAAGTCAATACGTGTCCCTCCACATCCAAGTAGCTCCCTTATTTTAACAGAAACATAACAGCATTTTACACAATCAGAATCAAATATCAATTTACTTGAATTCCACTTCTATTGTTCCAGGACTAATACTGTTAGTGGATTCTACATGTGAATCCTGTTAAAAGTGACCTAAATAATGTACAAACTAGCTTCTGTTGAGCACATTTTACTGTAGTAAAACCTGGGATATAGTTCATAATTTGAACTTTTCATCTCAACTATAGCTGGGCAAAATTTTTCAACCTAAACTTGTTTTGGTGGAAAATGCAGATTCAGTGACATCAAAACATTTAATGAATTTATGTAACTTCACCTAATTATTTTGGTTGAAACCCCCGGCCCTGCTAAAATCCCACAGGCTCACCTGACAGGTGGCAGATCCCTGTTCAAACCCGTTCTCCCACCTCCCAGGGGAGTACCCTAACCACTGCGCTAAAAGTTACATGAGAGGTCCTTTTCCTCTGCTTCCTCTCGCTGTTCTGTATAAGCCCATCTATGGGGGCCTGATTCAGTGGGCAGCCTTTGAGCATGCCTACTGGATTGAACCCCTCAGGCAAGTTCAACGCTGAAAGCTTGTTTTCTCCTGGTTTGTGTATCATTCTGGGGCTTACGCAGGAAATAGGTGTCCGGTTGCCCATGGGAAGGAAGCACTGTGTGTACTCAGAGGCAGAAACATGGGCTCCTAGGGAGTCCAGTGAGTTTAGGTGCCTACAGGGTTTCAGTGGGAATATTGGGCATAGCTGTGATCCCAAAACTGGAGACTTAGGCACCTAACTCCTTTTGGGCAGTCAGCCCATGGTGCCCCATGTGACAATAAGCATCTGCTAAGACAGAAACCCCTATGTAAACCCCTCAGAACAGCCATAGTCCTTGAAATAGTATTGACAGGGAGGATGGATGGCAAAGCTTCCATGGATCAGCAGTTGTGTAGACTCCTTGCTCCTAAATGGGCTACTAATGTAAGTTTTTATTACACAAAGGGACACATTTTCAAAAGGGCCTCAACCTAGAATCTAGTTTCCCTGCATGAAGTTTTGTTCCCTCAATCAATTACATGCACATAAAACAGATTATAGACATTTACTTACCAATATGATTTGAGGGTTGCACAACTGATTGTTCTGTAGAACTGAACCCACAATTAATTGTGGATGGAAAATTAGAAGCTATTTAACTGGTTTAAAATTTCTTTGCCAAGAAATATATAATTAACAATAACACGGGGTTAGGAAAAACTCATTCTACAGCCTGAAAGACATACAAACCCAAATTTTGAAATCTTAAAAAATTTAACAGTTAGGTAGGATTTCAAAGTTGCTCAGTGTTGCTCTAAAATGTTAAAATGCCCATTGACTTCCCTGAAAGCAGAGTCTAGCTAATGCTGAGACTTTGTGAAAATCCCACCTTTAGCCAATCAGTAATATCACTCTCAGAAATGCTATGTGACTGTGAAGGTTTCAGTCAGGACAATTATTTCACAGCTTCTCAAACTACACTCTTCCTTCAAAACAAGGCTATACCCCGTGACAATACCCCAAAACATGGCACTGTGACTGACACACTGTCCTCAATCATCTCCTGTACAGATCTCTCTCCGCATGCATACAGGGAGGGCAGGGATTGGCATCCATGGTTCTGTCCATCCCTGGACTTCTGTAAAGAATTTTCACAGTATTGGGGATCTACACATGGAGAGATGAGAAGGCTATAATGGGGGCCACTGATCATCCTTCCCCCTATGTGGGATTTGATGAAAAGGCTTCATTGGAGTCATGCTGCAAAACAGCTGGTGTGAGACAAGGCCCAGGATTCCAGAATACCCACTGAGATCCACAGGTTCTGGGGGCTGAACCCTCTACTCATGGGTTGAGGGGCCCGGCTGTATCACCCCAATGGAACAATACAGGGAAAAGTCAGAGAGGGGAATCCTGAAGAGTGTCTCTCCCTTCTCCTGATGCTCTCACGTTGTTTTTTTCTAAGCAGAATGGGGATATGGCTCACTTCATGGAGGCACGGTGCATAATCTATTAGAGATGAACCGAAGACCTGAAATTCAAGTCCCAGTGTAACTGACTAGGTCAGGACTTTGTCCCTAAGTATGGATAAGAGAGTGCAATGTTAAATCAAACAAAATCTCATATTTCCCTCATGGGGGGAAAATGGGAAGCTCATAAAGATACTGATTCAGCTAAAAAACAAGTGCCTCTACTGGAGTCCTGAGCAGCTTTTTCACTGAACTGAGTTCAGCTCTCACCAGTAGATGGAGATTAATGCTGATGCTTTAGAAGGCATTAGGAGAATTCACACAGATGAGAATAGTTGAAAACTTGTAAAATCCTTGACATGGACAATTTTTCTTACCATCGGACTCTCTATGATAATCAAAATACTGTAGACATGGCCTACAGACAGACTGATACTGCACTAAGAACAGAGTAGAGCTGTGTTGGCTGGAGCTAGAGTTGCTACTCTATTTGATAAATTTGGCATGGTTAACTGGTTTTCTGATTGTTAATATGGAAGATGCCTGGTAATTTTGTATGTTTAAATAAGGCACCAATATTAGCCTTTCAAAAAGACCTTTGATATCAAGTGATAAAGAATCTAAAAATGTGGCTAAATTTAAATTAATCAAACATAGACAACGAGGCTATATTTTAAGGTATGTAGGTTCAAAAAGAAGGAAGACACAATAGTCAAAATACTGTAAACATTCTACGAATCACATCAGCAATATGGGAAGGATTTGACATTAGTGTGGCAACCCTAACACATTCATGGCTATTGCAATCAAAAATAATTCAAAAAGTTGAATTTTAACAGCCATCTATTAACTTTCTATTTCTGCAATTTCACTTATCAGAGACATGAATATTACTTATAAAACAATAACCCATCAAGGCATCAATGTTGTACAATTCCCAAATCATTTTTTTCAGTCCTATACTCCTAATAATCATTAAAGGGACATTAGCAACCTGGTATGGCCTACAAATTCTCCTCCACTGAAGTGCCTAAGGGAGTCGGGTGCCCAACTCCTATCAGAAGTCAGTGAAAGCTGGTCCATTATTTGTTTTTGAAAACCCCATCCTTAAATCTCATGCTGCATTCCTGAAAGATGCTTTTATAGATTTAAAAGTAAACATGACTAGAATTTCTGATAACCTTATTTTTTCCTCCAAGACAGAAACTGATAATTCTCTAAGATATAAAAGCATTTAATATAACATCGTACAAATGTGCATAGTGCCTATTATCCTAGTAGATTCCTAATGTCTTTTCACATTAGCTCATTCTGATTCCTCCTAGCCCTACCCAAGAATTCACTTCACCTACTGCAATATGGTGTGCACCCCACACCAGCCCTAATAGGGTGAATGAGGGCCTGAGACACTAATTAGGTCACCTGACATCACCTGAGAAAAGGAGGGCCAGGGTTAATTGAGAGGGAAGCCCAGCTTGGGGGAGGGCTGGGCCAGCACTAAAAAACCAAGAGGCTGAAAGCAGCAGGCAGCTTGCAGGTAAAGGAGTCCGCAGTTGCTCCCCTGGGAGGAGGGAGGCCTCCCGGAGCAAGGAGGAAGTCCAGGGCGAGAGTAAGCTCTGGGATCCTTTCCTGGTGTAAGGAGTCTGGCAAGAGGCTAGGAGGGGAGAAGTAGCCACGGGAAGTACAGTAGGCTCCAGTAGTAAACCGAGAACCAGGAAAGAGAAGATACGGAGACTTGGTAGGAAGGAGACCGGGGAAACAGTGCCAGGGAATGGGAATGAGGACCTGGATTGCTGGTTATAAGGTCCCTGAGCTGGAACCTGGTATAACAGGTGGGTCCGGGTTCCCCTGGTATAGTGGCACAGAGCCAGAGGAGGACTGAATGCATCTGGCAACAGCATTGGGCAGTTGTCCTGTTGGACTTTGTAAGTCCACCAGAAGGGGTGGACTAAATAGTAACCTAGCTGGAGGGCCAAGTTACTTGAAGAAGGGCTATTGCAGAGCAAGCAATGAGCAGCAAGGGGGCACGCGATGCAGCAAGAGCGACTTTCCCTGACCTATATACAAGGAGGCACACTACCAGAGAGTGGCAACCCTGTTAAACCTACAATGGAGAGCAGGTTTCAGAGTAGCAGCCGTGTTAGTCTGTATCCACAAAAAGAACAGGAGTACTTGTGGCACCTTAGAGACTAACAAATTTATTAGAGCATAAGCTTTCGTGGACTACAGCCCACTTCTTCGGATGCATAGGAAAGGAAAGCAGCCTTCTCAAGAGTGGGACTGTACACAGGACCACCACACAACAGGAAAAGAATACTGTATTCAGTTGAATCTGGGAATTAAGGTTAGCAAAATGCAGTTACATAAATAAGAATCCAACTGAACATTTCATTTTTCTAGTGTTATCAGAGTAACAATCAAACAAGAAGTGCTAAGAGATTGCTAGGACTTTTCTTTTTCCCGTCTTATCCTAAATCCACCTAACAGCACAGCATAACCTACTTGGGTACTAAGCAACAGAGGGTCCTGTGGCACCTTTGAGACTAACAGAAGTACTGGGAGCATAAGCTTTCGTGGGTAAGAACCTCACTTCTTCAGATGCAAGACGTCTTGCATCTGAAGAAGTGAGGTTCTTACCCATGAAAGCTTATGCTCCCAGTACTTCTGTTAGTCTCAAAGGTGCCACAGGACCCTCTGTTGCTTTTTACAGATTCAGACTAACACGGCTACCCCTCTGATACTTGACTACTTGGGTACTGATTCAGGACCAACAAAGAAAAATGCCACTTCCAGATTCCCTGTACAACCTCCTGCAACATCTTGTGTTTTCCTTCGAGCTCCCCATTTAAACACTGTTCAGACCTGACACTTCCTATTTCTTGATATCTGATAACCCAGCTACAATGTTTAATAGTTTATGGGTTAATAATAATTTTGGTCCTCAGTAACTCAAACACAGTTTTGCCAAGTGCCACTTTTTGGGATAACACAAATAAAGACTCCACTTGCATCTCAGATCCTATGGTGATCGGTACTACAGAAAACTCTAAGACAGATCAGGAGGCAAATCTTACCATCATCCTCAGCACCAATAAGCTTCTGAGGTCCTCTTCAGAAATATATACTGAACACACCTATAAAAACTTTCATGTTCTAATCAGCCAAGGACATTGTATTATGAATTGTGAGTCCACAACCTGACCCTTTCCCTTGCACGTAAAACGGGGCACTTTGGTGAAGGGGCCTCATACCATTACCCAGTCATGCGGCCCATCCTCACCAGTGGTGTTGCTAAAATCTGCCTCCCTGCTCCTTTTCACCCATCCGGAGTCTGTAGTTTGGGATACAAGACCTTCTTTTACAATGCCAGAGATGTTGCCAACAAAGTTATGTGAAATGACAAGATAGTATTAGACACTAGATCTCATGGGCAGAGCATCAGCCACCGCCCCCCAACCTCCCCAAAGGGATCACACACCAATTCCCTTGAGCCACCTGACATAACCAATTGCCTGATGCTCATGGTGATAAAACGGGAAAAGAAAAGCCAAATCGCATTAGCCAAGAGGAAACTTCCTTTGTAAACCCAAATGTGACAACTGGTGTTAACCTGTGCAGTGATCCACTACCAAAGTACTGCAGCCCAACCTGCCTGACTTCCTCAACTTGCTCTCCTTGGTCTGTGCTGAGGATACCACTAAGCCGTCCTTGCCACAGAAGAAGATTCCTGCTGTTGGTGAGGAAGAGTGGGAGAGCATTCCTCGCAATGACAAATCCTGTTACTCCTTGCTTTGGGTTACACATGCCAATAGACAGTATTCAAAGTTGCCATTTTTGGCCTAGT
Source organism: Chrysemys picta bellii (assembly GCF_011386835.1). Lineage (NCBI taxonomy): Eukaryota > Metazoa > Chordata > Testudines > Emydidae > Chrysemys > Chrysemys picta. The sequence goes on along the minus strand of NC_088798.1, from coordinate 44,913,157 downwards.
GTGGTTCACCCCAGAATGTACTCGTTCTGATCCACAGAGGGTATGGGACAAAGAGGGGTGGACAAGGACAATGAATAGATGTGCTCCACTCAGGGAGGAATCTACTTTTTGAAATTTAAATACAGAAATATCCTTTAGGAATGCTACCATCTCGAAGGAGGATAAACATTTATGCCTAAATATAGTACATGCAGCATCCATTTAATTCCCTTCCTTGTAATTGCAAAAAGATTCTCTGGTACATGAGAGTGGGGTATTTGCATTCTTAATTGCTGAACCAATTACTTTTGATGTCTAGTGTTATAAGTAATCTTCATTCACTGCTCTTTAAAATACTGCACAGCTCAACTAAACAAAACTCCAAAGAAGAAAAGCAATAATGTAATGTTTCTTTTAAAGGTGGCTTGTAAAAATCAAATGGTCATGTTCAGCAGTGGCACAAATTAATTTTAGTACAGAATTATTAAATTGTAGAAATTTAAAAAACAGCAATAAAATCTATCAATTTCACGTACACTTTCCTTTCTGAAAATTCCTAGATGAAAACGTCTCCATTGAGACACTGGATAATATGTCTTTAAAGTGCCTTAGTTGTAAACAGAAGTTAAGTAACTTCACATTGTAATTCAGCACTTCATAAGAGAAAAGTATGCACCGCCTTTTCAAGGTCTGGAAGACATGGCCACAGTTTCTGTTTATAACAAGCTCCCTATTAGTCACAAGAGATCCTTTAGTTTAGAAAAGGTCTTTTTCCCCTTTGCTCAAGCAGATACCTGCCATGGAAAATCATTATTGCTCTTCTGAATGTTTGCAAGTCATCTTCTAAGATATTTAAACCTTTTCCCAAATGATTAAGGCAATTAAATCATTACAAACATCGATATTTGTAAGTTTCAGACAAATCTAAACTGTTTTTGTTCATTTCATGCCCAACAGGATTAATACAGTACCTTCAGTATCTGGATATATGCAAAGGCGATACACTTCCTGCTGCACAAAGGAACATTAGTAAGCACCATGCACCAGTTGTATATTTCACATACATACAAACTAGTACCTGATTTAAGAGTGCATTAGTATATTTAGTTCCATCTTGTGGACTTAAACACAGCCAAGAAATTAACTGAGAAACATATAAGCAGATGTCTAAATCCATGTACTACACAAACAGAAGTATTTTAAAATGTAAAAGTAATTATTCCTTTGTGATCTTTTGGTTATCATGTATTACGTGGACTCCTGAGTAGTCTCTCTTTAACCTCTCATGGAAGTAGTTTCTCCTCTCAAAGTTCCCTTACACTTTATTTCCACTGCTATTACTGGAGTAATTATCCTCTGAAATGTTTAAACTGTGGTGGAAAGCAGAGGTCATTTTACATAATGACACAACTTCATGAAGAAGCCCGCTTTCTTCTGGGGTTTCCTTTCCTTCATCCCCTTCTTTTTGCCAAGGAATTAGAATGGATGGATGTTGACAAAGGTTCACTGGGAGCTGATCCTCTGAGGTATTGCTTAGTGTTTCATTCGGTTTTATCTTCCTATGGAAGGAGTCATCTACTTGGGAAAATTCCAGAGAAGCAAGCTGTGCAACTGATCGTATTGGAGAAGTTGACTTCACACAATCTTTAGAGAAATCCACATGGTCAGCACTAAGGATTTTGTCACTATTTTCCTCCTGCAGCACAGAGACAGATTCCATCTGGTCACTAAAATCAACTTGCTTTCTTGGCGATGGAGGGAGCTGTTTCCCCTGGAGAACACTATCATCCTGACCAAGATTCCACTCCACTGGATCATTAGTACCACTACAGAGCAGAGCGAGGTTGCTCTCACTAGGTGCACTAGACTTGTTCTGAAACAAAGAACATGTGTTGTTATAGTTAATGTCACAAGAAGAACCCTGGCACTCGCGTCACTGAAAGAAAAATCCTGTGTTCATGAAAGGATATACATCTCCTGGATTTCCGTAGATACAGAACGGCATAGCAGGGAAACTGCTTTTTGACACTGCCTCATCCCGACGTTTAAAGATCACCTCTAGGAATGACAAAGGAGTTCAGTCTCCATTGCCCATTCAACCTTGACCACACAGCTGTGCAGTAAACAAAGGTATAGCTTGTGTCAACTGCAATGGTGGTTTTGCATTATGAGATAAGAAATTGAGATTCAGACCCATGGCCACTGTTGGCAGTGTTGGTCCCAGGATATTAGAGAGACAAGTGGGTGAGGTAATATCTTGTATTGGACCAATTTCTGTTGGTGAAAGAGACAAGCTTTCAAACTCCATGGAGCTCTTCTCCAGGTTTGGGAAAGATATTCCCAAGGTCACTGCTAAATGCAAGGGGGAACAGGTTGTTTAGCGTAAGTAGTTAAAACACACTGTAAGACCTTTCAAGGTGAATTGGACAGTTAACTCGTCTCCAGTCATAGGACAAAAAAGGGGGGTTAGTGGGTTACAGATTGTTGTAATAAGCCATAAATCCAATGTTTTTATAAGACCAGGATTTTTAGTGTCTAGCACAGTTATGACTTTAAGATCCTGGGCTCATCTCTTGAAAGTGCTGTGCAGATTTCCTTTGAGGATGAGGACTGACAGGTCAGATATAGAGTGATCACTTTGTGAAAAGTGTTCGCCCCTGGGTGAATAGAGTGTTTTTGTCTTTTATCACTTTTCTGTGTGAGTGCATTCGAGAGCGTAGTGATTGCCTAGTTTTACCTCATAGTTGTTATTGAGCCATTTAGTGCATTGGATGAGGTACACTACATGTTGTGACAGGCATGTGTAGTACCCACAGATCTTGAAAGGTGTGTTGTGGGGGACATTGCTCATTGTAGCAGAAGAGATATGTCTACAGGTTTTGCATCTGTTGTTCTGGCAGGGTCTGGTGCTGCTTTGAATTGGTATGTCTGATCTCTGGGGAGCTTGCTTCTGATAATGATGTTGGGGGGTTGTTTGGAGGCCAGAAGAGGGGGTTTGGGAAAGATTTCTTTTAGGATGTGGTCCCCATGGGTTGTAATTGTTTAATGATACCTCATGTGGGTTCCAGTGTGGAATGGTAGGTGACAACTAGAGGTGTGTGGTCAGAGGTTCCTCCTCTCCCCCGTACAGAAGCAGATTTTCCTGGGGTATATCTACTTCCACATTGTATTTAACTGTGACAGTCTGAGTACATTTCTCAGATCTGAAGAAGAGCTCTGTGTAAGCTCAAAAGCTTGTCTCTTTCACCAGCAGAAACTGATCCAATAAAAGATCACCTCACCCACCTTGTCTCACCCATAATCACTGGGATTTCTATTCTTCGTTTCAGTAATCAGTTACACACACATTTATTATACACCTCTACCCCGATATAACGCTGTCCTCGGGAGCCACAAAATCTTACCACGTTATAGGTGAAACCGCGTTATATTGAACTTGCTTTGATCCACCCGAGTGCGCAGCCCCGCCCCCCCCGGAGCACTGCTTTACCACATTATATCCACATTCGTGTTATGTCGGGTCGCGTTATAATGGGGTAGAGGTGTACATGTTTTAGTTCACAAACAAAATGGACATTTTATTAATGCAATCCTTGTGTGGTGCTTATAACATCAATGTTGATATGGATTAGCATCAGAGTTAATTGTTCCAGCCAATGATCGCTAATATGGGAGTGCTTTTGACAACAGCAAATCTTAAGCACCAAACACAGGAGTTGGAACTTACAGATACAAAAGTATTTTGACAGTGGCCACCAACACCAGGGAGCTGATTTGATGAAGATTTTAAAGATTCAAGCAGAAGCTCTGCTGTTGCCCTGGGTCCAATGGGACTGTGAACTGAATTAGGGCTGGTCCACACTGGGGCAGGAGATCGATCTAGGAAACGCAACTTCAGCTACGAGAATAGCGTAGCTGAAGTCGAAGTTTCCTAGATCGAACTAAGTTTACTTACTGCAGGTCCACGTGGCGCAGGCAAGCTCCCCCGTTGACAGCGCTTCCTCCTCTCGGCGAGCAGGAGTTCCGCAGTTGACAGGGGAGCGCTTCTGGAATCGATTTATCGCGTCCAGATGAGACGCGATAAATCGATCCCAGAAGATCGATCTCTACCCGCCGAATCGGGCGGGTAGTGTGGACCTACCCTTAGAGGCCTCGAGTGGGCAGACCCATTTGCAGGATGGAGCCTTAAACTGCTACACTGAAAATGAAATGGTTTCTAAAGCAATGACTACTTGGATCCAACGACTTAAACAAGCTGGGAAACTTCCCCAGAGTGATATACTTACACCTACTTTCAATAGGGGAGACCAAATTAATATTAACAGCCTCTAGAACTATAACTGAGACCAATTCCTGCCCAGGGGATAGAGAGAGAGAACATAAGAAGCCTGTGCAGTAGGATTCCCAACTAGCCCTAGATGTGGTTACCGCGTCTAATGGCACACCATTGATAAGCTGGCTAGGAGTATACCCAAATCTTCAGCTGATGTGCATTCATACTGTGGCTATCAGCATGAGTTTGTTAGAAAAACATGCTTCTCTTTTTTGGAGCAGCAGCAAGGCACAGTTGTGACCATATGAACCATTCTTCTATAAACTGGCCATAACTGCAGCTTCCACTAGCTTCTATTCTAAATTAATGAGGTTGTTTTACACATGAAAAAGGTGACTAACCATAGCCTTATAATCAATATCGTCCGTTGATCTAAAGAAATCCAGGCTCTTTGCTCCTGAGAGCTTTCCTTGATCTGAACTGTGTGTGCTCAGCGTGTCCAAAATCTCTCCCAGCAAGTCCATTTCTCCTGTATGATAAGACTTTACTCCTGTTTCACCAGAATCATCACTATCATAAAAATAAGCGGAGGCTTCCTCGCTGTCTTCAGACGATAACCTAAAAACAATAAACTTTCCATCAGCTAAAAACGTAAAATATTTTATGATGTCAGAATGGCAACTTCTGTAAGTAAATAAGGATAGCTTATTCAGTGGCCATTTGAATTTGAAAGTAGACTTAACCTGGCGTTTGTTTCGACAATTTCACCTGCAAATAAGAACATGCAGACAGATGTAGGTGCAAGCAGGGAGTAGGTATCTACATGCCCCAGTAACATACAGGAACAAAAAAGGAGGCCAGGTCTTGTAAAGCAAGCATTAAGTAGTGATGGATTTATTTTATGCGTATCATTATGAAAATAATGTTCACAGAGTTCAAACAGCCTTTTAGAATATGGTCTACATATTAACAGCATTTGATTGGAAAATGATAACACAGACACCATTAATAAACAAGGAGAAAAATCATGCCGCTACTGGTAGCATGTAGATATTTTTTCTATTAATCAAAGTAAGGGAGAACAGCACCAACTATAACTCCAATCTCAATGCTTATTACCATTCCAGTTAAAAACTACAGCAGGATGCAACAACTGTAGCCAAGTGGCTGGAAGCAGAGAATGAAAGTCAGCAACTCCCACCAGCACAAATATAGGTCCCCCATCTGCATTCCTCTTAATTTAGGTCCCACATCTACCCCAGTCCTAGCCCTCCCTCCCTCTCCACCTCTCACACTCATCGCCACCACCATTTCTACACTCATGCTCATTCCCCTTCTTCCCCACTCCTTTGTTTCTCCCCTTCTCTTACCATCTCTGGAATGGTCACTCCATCTCTAAAAAGATCACAACTTCTTCGAATCTGGCTATCTCCAGCCCCTGGCTCTCACAGGGATCTGGATCCCTTCATCTAACACTGCCTTTGCAGCTCTCTTATGGAGGCCTCTCCTTCTCACAGACTCCCTGCTTTGGATCATGATCTCCTCTCCTGTTCCTGTCGCTTCCAAGCCCTTCACCCTCCTCTTTCCCTTCTAGACAGCACTGCACCCTCCTCCTTCCCTTCTGGACAGCACCTTCTCTCCTCTCCCCAACTCCCTTTGATGCTCTCATCTATCATCCACCCAACTCCTCATCAGCCTGCCTCTCTGATTTTGTCTCCTGACTCTCTCTCCTCTCTTCACAATCTCCCAAATTCATCCTCGGTGACTTCAACTTCCACGTTGATATCCCACCTGCCCTCACATATGCTGCTTGACTTCACTTTCATGACCCTTCATGATGTATCCACATACTATTTATCATCTTTCATCCACTATTGAGATGTTGACTCAAGTCTCCGATTAGCCCATGATGCCAGCCTTCATTGCCCACTCATCGTTTTTCCAAACAAATACCGTAATGCTTTCTCCCATGCTGTTCCTCCTGCTAGGAAAAAGCCCTTCATAAACATAGAAATGCAGGGCGGCAAGGGTCATCTAGTCCAGCCCTTTGTGCTGAAGTAGGACCAAGTATATCTAGATCATCCCTGACAGGTGTTTGTCTAACCTGTTCTTAAAAACTTCCAGTAATGGGATTCCACAACCTCACGTGGAAGCTTTTTCCAGTGCTTAACCGTCCTTATATGAGGAATAACTTTCTAATTATATAACCTAAATTTACCTTGCTGCAGCTTAAGCCAATTACTTCTTGTCTTCCATCAGTGGACATGGAGAACAATCAATCACCATCCTCTTTATAACAGTGCTTAACATATTTGGAGACACCTATCAGGTCCCCCCTCCTTTTTTCAAGAGTAAACATACCCAGTTTTTTTTAACCTTTCCTCATAGATCAGGTTTTCTAACCTTTTATCATTTTTGTTGTTCTCTTCTGGACTCTGTCCAATTTGTCTTTCTTAAAGTGTGGTGCCCAGAATTGGACACACTACTTCAGCTCCTGGGGCCTCACCAGTGGAAACTAGAGCACAACAATTACCTCCTAGGTCTTACATACAACACTTCTGTTAATACACCCCAGAATAATATTAGCCTTTTTTGCAACAGCATCACATTGCTGACTCATTCAATTTATGATCCACTATAATTCCCAGATTCTTTTCATCAGTACTATAGCCTAGCCAATTATTCTCAATTTTGTAGTTGTGCATTTGATTTTTCCTTCCTACCTTTGCAGTTGTCTTTACTAAATTTCATCTTATTGAGTTCAGATCAGTTCTCCAATTTATCCAGGTTCTTTTGATTTCTAATTCTGTCCTCCAAAGTGCTTGCAAACCCTCTCAGCTTGGTGTTATAAGAATACTCTCCACTCCATTATCCAAGTCATTTGTGAAAATATTGAATAGTACTGGATCCACAACAGACTCCTGTGGGACCCCGCCAGATATATCCCACCTGTTTGACAGTGAACCACTGATAACTACACTTTGAGTACAACAAGGAGTCCCATGGCACCTTAAAGACTAACAGATTTATTTGGGCATAAGCTTTCATGGGTAAAAAAACCTCACTTCTTCAGATGCACATAATATGGGGTTTTTATCCACATAAGCTTTCATGCATCTGAAGAAGTCAGGTTTTTTACCCACGAACGCTTATGCCCAAATAAATCGGTTAGTCTTTAAGGTGCCACCGGACTCCTTGTTGTTTTGGTGGATACAGACTAACACGGCTACCCCCTGATACTTTGAGTACAGTCTTTCAACCAGTTGTGAACTCCCCGTATAGTAATTTCATGAAGACCACACTTCCCTAATCTATTTATGAGAATGTTTATTCCCCATATGCCTTACATTTGGGTAGAAAAATCCACAAAACTACCTATTATTCTCCTTCAAAAACTTCCTAAAAGCTCTACATTGCTGTGATGCCTTCAAAAGACTTGACAATGGTTAGGCTGCTTGTGTGCTGAGATCATTGACTTTCATGCTGACCAATATTGTCTCCTTGTTTTCTGGCACTACTCATCTGTTTGTTTGTATCAGTCTGTTGTCTCTTGTCTTGCATGTAGATATAAGCTCTTTGGGAGAGGGACCCTACTTTTGTTGAGTGTACAGTGCCAAGCACAAAGGGGTTCTAGTCCATGACTAGGGCTCCTTGGTGCTATAATAATACAAATAAATAATAGTAATAATATGCTGCCCCTGTTTCTCTGCTACTAAAAGTAGGATTTTATTTCCATATTAAACACTAGAACATGTAGCAATTTTTGGGTCAGGAGTCACACTGGCAAAATATTCACTCATGTGAACTCAACCGGTTTAAAAATCCATTTGTGGGACACACTGACATACATATAGTCTCTCTCTGTCTCTCTCACACACACAGGTTGCTTACTTGCTTGTTCTGTCCATTTCATCATCGTCATCGTCATCCAGGGCAGAATCATGATTGCTGACATTGGTAAGGTGTTGGTTGAAACGCGTCTGGAGAGGAAAAATTAACATTGTGATCCTTCTTTATTTTCTTGCATTTTGATCACTGTTCATTTGATCACTCACCAAGCTCTACTCATTTATTTCAATGAGAGTAGAGGCCCTAGAAGAATTGAGCCCTTGATGGGGAGCATTATGTATTGATAAGGGAGGTCCTTTAGGGATTCTCAAAGGATGACCAAAAGAACTCAAACATCACCAATAAAAGAGTAAACAATGCAGTACATTTTTCTTTATGGACATAGATAGCCTAATAATTCATGTAAACCCTTTACACCAGTTGAAGAAGTTGAAGATGAAGAAGCTGCACTGAAGAGCACGGGCTATTTTTTCTTGCAAGTATCTTAGACAAATAACTGTGGTTCAGTGTCTCCAGACATAAACTTTAGAACTTCACACAAGTACAAGTGGCTAACTGTATATGAGAAATTAAGTCATTTCTGGAATAGTGAATATTAAATGAAGCATGAGGCTCTTTATGTATCTTCTTTACCATGTAGAATGCAGAATTCTGTTGAAGTGTTTTACTCTGCTTGAACAAATGTCTCAATTACCTTAATAAAAGCTCTGGGACAGAAATTTTGGTGACTTGTACAATGGAAAGGGCAGAAACCTGCCCCAAAATTTTATGCATCTTTAATACTTATGTGACAATTGACATATGCAGAAGAACCACAGAAAAGATCTTCACATATCAGAAAACTGACCATTGTGAAATGTGTGCGAAGTCAAAGTACCTATGTTAGCTAACTTAAAAAAAACAAAACAAACCAACCATACACTACTATAGAGAAGTGCTACTGCCAGAAATCTGTACACCATTATGGCAGATGGTTCAGTGAATGTCTAAGTTTACAATGAGTCCCTGTTGTTGAGAAAGTGTGGCCTTTTTCTCAAACTGCTTGGAAAAGCTCTCTGAAGATTTCACTATGCCACCTAGTACAGATGCTGCCACAATGAACTAGAGCATTGTTCTACATAAACACCAACACAGTGTATACAATATTTTTTCTTCTCCATGAGTGTCTCTGGGTATATACATTGCAGGTTACCACAAATATGTTTTTCTTCAAAACTGAATGACAAGAAATGTTTTAATTTATGCAGCTAAATTTTGTAGTACTTTTTTCATGGATCTTAGTCTTTTCCGCACTGCTTTACCACAGAGAGGAAACATATGGCCCTTAATGACTTACCAGTTGATAAGAACATAAGAATGGGTCTGACCATACTGGGTCCATCTTCTAGCCTATTATCTTGTCTCCCAAAAGTGGCCAATGCCAGATGCTTCAAAGGGAATGAACAGAACAGGACAATCATCAAGAGATCCATTCCCTGTTGTTCAGTCCCAGCCTCTGGCAGTCAGAGGCTAGGGACACCCAAGAGCATGGGACTGCATCCCTGACCATCTCGGCTATCAGCCACCGAGGGACATAACCTCCATGAACTTATCTAATTGATTTTAACCTAGTTATAGACTTGGCCTTCACAGCATCCCCTGGCAATGTGTTCCACAGACTGACTGTGTATTCTGTGAATTACTGCCTTTTGTTTGTTTTAAGCCTGGGGCCTATTAACTTCATCGGGTGACTCCTGGATTTTGTGTTATGTGAAGGGGTAAATAACACTTCCCTATTCACTTTTCCCCCACACCATTCATGATTTTATACACCTCTATGATATCCCAACCCCGTCATCTCTTTTCCAAGCTGAACAGTCTCAGTGTTCCATACCTCTAATCATTTTTATTGCCGTCTCTGTACCCTTTTCTATTTCTAATATACCTTTTCTGAAAAGGTATTACTTATTACTGAGTTTTCTATTTTTAAGGGTGAAATCAGGCAAAGAACCCAGACTAAACTTTACAATGGAACCAATATTTGAGCGTGGAACAGAATACTGTACAGTCAATATCTAATGAAACAGTGGACAGCTGACTCGTCAGTGACTAATGCTACTGAAAGTATCTTTTGAAACATATCCTCTTTATGGCTAGCAGCAGTGACACTCAGTTGTCTAAACATTTATCTGTGTTTATCCATTAAAATACTTTGATTCCATAGTATTGGGAATGAATTAATTCTCAATGGAGATTCCCACTGATGTGTCAATTCCAGATAAATTTCTCATTTAATACAAATTAAGGCCTCAATTCTGCAAGTGGCTCTGGAGAGTCCGGTTCTGTAGACACATCAGATTTAGTTGTTGCAACCATAAATCATCTCAGTGATGAAACAAGAAGTCTTCAAGAGAAGAAGGGCTATTCCAAAATGAAGAATTCATTCCATTTTTTAAAAATGCTTACCAAAAATACAAATAAAAAAAGCAACTGCAACAGGCTTTTTATATGGAAGCATTAATTCTATCAACAGAATAAAATCCCATGGGATTACACTGACTGGCTCCTAGAAACAAACAGTACAAATAGTTTCAAAGAGTGAATGCGTCAGGTTAAAAAAAAACGGTATGTCTTTGGAAAACAGGAACTGAACAAGCTGATTAGAACTGGCATACGCCACAGGGCTTAACAGTTACCCTTGCCTGGGCTCTTTTGAGAGGTCTTCTGAAAGTATTACGGTTTGCCATTACTTTGCACATTAGTGGATACCAGCAGCAATAGTATAGTATACAAAGGCAGAGTAGGACACAACATATGCCGATGAAGTAAATAAAAATGAGAGACATTTCTGCCTTTCCCCTTGACTTTCACTCTCTCTTTGGAGATGGATTTTTGAATTTTTATGGGTGTGGTATTATAGGAGGAAATATTTTTTTTTACATCCAATTGGCGAATGCTAACATAAATAAAATGAGATGTACATAAAAATATTTAAAATCTTGATTAACATTTTAAAAGAAAGAAATATACTATAGGCACATTTCCAGGACTAAACAAGCATATTCATAATCATTTAAGGTACCATGAAATAGCCACTGAGACAAAATACAACATATGTTTTTGAATAGATGACTTTCCTCTCAGAGTTGCAATAAAAATGACTAGGAGGGAGGAGTATGTCCAGACTGCTTTGCAAAAAAGAAAAAATCCTCTTAATAAATTCTAAATGGAGAGCTATAAATCTTTTTCAAAGCTCCACTAGATGAAGTGACATAGTATGTGCACCTGCAAAAGCTGTCAAAGTCATTTAAGAAAACCTTCCATTACTGATGAACCCTGCTGTTTGGAGTTATTTAAGCTTTTAATTTCTGTCTTTTCTGCATTTTGAAGTGTGCACACTTTTTATACCATTTCATAAAAAAAGGGACAGACCTTTGTTTCCTTCCTGATCAGAGTTCTAATAAACAGACCTCTTAAATTCATTACCAGAAAAAAACAAGATCGTAACCCTCCTTTCCTGCTGAACCAAAACTTTATGAAGACTTAATAAACTGTTGTCATAATTTGTTTTATAAAGCAAGTAAAACTTCCTACAATTACTAAACTCATATGGCACCTTCCAGTTGGTACTGTTTATATAATAAATTTAATAATAAAATCTTCATAATATTGATATATATATACATATACACATGTTTCATGCAGTCTAAATTTTTCTTATTTTGTTTACTCTTATAAAGTGAAGATTTCTCTGATAGATATCCTCACCTCTTCTGGCTCACACAAATCATTAACTATGTTATCTTTTCCTTCCATCTGTGAAATATAGTGTAAGTTCCACAAAGAAACAATTTAAGAAATGATCAGTTGGTGGCCTTCATAAGCCACTTCATTGAACCACCCCGTCAAGCTTAACTGGCCTGTACAGAAGCTATGGGAAAGGAGCAATTGTAGCCAGTGCAGGGGTGAGTTCAGAGACCCATCTTCAACCCCCAGACGGCATCATGGTGCCTGTTGATGTCACTATAGCATGGGCCATTCACCTATCCTGGAGCCTCTAAGGAGCACTGGAATTGGTGGGCTGGTGACATATCTGTGATGCTGTTGCTTCTTCCCTACTATCAAGACATGTTTCCTTTCATCATTGATGTATGTTATTTTAATAAGGTTATGACTGTTTAGCCATAATTTTCACAACTCTGTCTTCTCTGGTCTTTTTGCCTTTTTGGAAAACCTCCATCTTTACAAGGTTTGCTGACTAGAGGACTGAGGTGGATGCTGGCAACTGTGAATAAAGCGAAGATTATAGCAGCAACTATAAATATGGACAGAACCAAATAAAATGAGGAAAGTTACAAAAGGAAAAAAGTTCTCTTACATATGATAGTGGTTTCATAAACTTGCTATGATGGCCCCAAAATCTCAAAAATGTACGAGAAATACATAAATACTAAAGGATTTAAAAGTTAAATTGTTACATTTTTGATTGGGTATGAAAATGTACGAGAAATACATAAATACTAAAGGATTTAAAAGTTAAATTGTTACATTTTTGATTGGGCATGAAAGCCAAATCTTTGAAATGTCAGTTTTTTTATCTAACACAGGAAGTTTGATAAGGCTACTGCCATTAATTGTCCTCAACGTGAGAAACAAATAAGCCTTTGAAAAATGGCAGCTCAAATATAGTTTCACTTTTACTGACTATTCAATATATCAACATTTAAAGTTTTCAACTGTGTTTAAAATAAAATATGTGAAGTAAAGTTTCCTTCTGGTTTAAGATATGAAAGTTACTCATTTAATATGAGAAAGCTAGATAAGGAAAACTCAATCATCAGAAATTCTATTTCTCACGGTCCCCTCTTTCTCCCATCCTATCCAGCAACAAGAATTACAGACAGAAGCAAGGAGGCAAAAAATCAGTTAGTTCAGGGTACTATGTAAGCACTAATCCACCCACTCCTTTCCAGTTAGGTACTTCCAGGCTATAGTAAAGGACAATGAGATCATAGGAAAATACTTTTAGTTACACTCCTCAACGGCAGACTAGAATGATGCAGGAAATGGGAGGAAAAGAGAAGACTATGACAAATGGGATTACAGTTGAGTAAATTTTCCCTTGTTCAGTGTTCCTCTTCCCCATTATACCAAGCAACCACATTTACAGACAAATGATGTCATAAGAAGTGAGCCACGGCAGTTACGCTTACTTGACAATTGTGCTCAGAGCACCTAATAGCCAATACATTTCAGTAGGCAAGGACTGATCCAACTGGAAATGGCAGATGCAGTTGGGAGGAGATGAACAAATGGCCATGTATCAGGTACTTCTGCTCTGACAGTTTGGAACAGTCCACACTGGCCTCATACAAAATGGCATTTGGCTGTTTGCCCTGGACATAAATTAGTAGGATATAGTTCTTAATCTGCCAAAACACTGTAGTTTTGGTACCTTTTGCCACTTGTTACCATCACAAACAGGAAACTTCTAAAACTATGAGTGCAAGATAGAAAATGACTTCAAAACTGCAGGGAAGATTCTCTGCTGCAGCAAATACAGATAAGGATACAACCTAAGTAAACCAATAGGTTCGTTAACATACAACTCTGAATTAATCCCCAGAACAAACTCAGTGGGAAAGTCAGTGAACTGTCTGGTTTTTGAAAGACGCAAACCACTGAAGGAGAAATAATCAGTGAGTTTAATTCCCCACTCTCTGTGGCATATCTTGACAGCAACTGAAATGCTACCTTAAGAGAACCTTACTTATAATTTCAGGGATAGGTCTCTCAAAGTTTTGAATGTGGTTCCATGAACCACGGGAAATCTGAAAACTACTTGCTGGTATTTAGGAATCTGTGAGGGAAGGGAATAAAGAAGCTTTGGGGGATAATGATGAGAATCAATTTCTCTACTTTTAATGGGGCTATGAATAGCTCAGAAGGCTGAAGGATGGACCTGGAGAGAATCAATTTAAAGCAGATGTAAAGGTCTTACAGACCTTTCTTGAAATCAGTCAGAATTAAAACAATACTAGACTGGGAGCTGTAGCCCAGATATTAAACCTCCTGAAAAACATGAGGACACAGGTTCCATTTCCAGGGATGATTACTGTTATAGTTAATAGACGCTCATGCTAAACTAGTTCTCTGTGATGATGTTTTTCCCTTAAAGGTAAACTACTTACCCAAGTAGAGCAAGAAATTAAATAGCGAGAAGGATGTGTGTGCGCCAGGGAATGCAGGTGACAGGAGAGTGAAACTGGTATGTGTAGGGAAACACGGGGAGGAAGATGAAATTTGGAGATGCAGAGGTCAGGAGGTTGGGGAACCCGGGATGTACAATCTAGCTGTTTTGTGCTGCTCTGATGATACAAAACAGCTGTAAACCCAGCTTAAATGGCCAGAACACTCGGGTTGCTTTGCACTGCTGCTAAGTAGGGTGAAGCAGCCAGAACATATCAGTTAATCTGATCCTAAAATGTTAAAATAAAGAAAAATTGATTTCAGGTTGATACACCATATCTTCAAATCATTAGAAATATTACATGGTAACATTCTCTTTGGGATTTCTGTTAATAGTTCATATACAAAATTATTGCTGTTTTAAAAAAGGGGAAATTACCAGACCAAAAGCTATGTGAAAATAGAGCTAAGGTTAAGGGTACATATGAGTAATTTTGAGTAAAAGAGATTACAGGGATGTTGTAATGATTCCCAGAAAAGCATTATACATTCAGAGCCCCAGAGCCAAAGAGACCCTGTCACCTCTGCTGGCTAGAATGTGGGAGGAGGAAGATAGCCTATCAGCACCAAGCTCCCTCCATGGGGAGAAGGGCATCAATCCCAGAGTGGGAATAACTCTTCCAGAAAGGTCATGAGAAGGGTCATTGCCATGAGAAGCTGGGCAACACCCTGATGGTGGGCATAGATTTCATCCAGTATACATAAACCCAAATTGGGAAGCATGGAGGCTCTGAAAACAAAGAGGGCTGATATGCTGGTAGTTTTGGCATTGATAATATTACCAACCCCAAACATACAAAAGTCATGATTTTTGGGGCCAAATGTTTGCAATTGGCTTAAAAATCATGAGGGTTGTTTTTTTACCAAAATAATTGATGTTGGATTCTTTTTATTTCCCTTCTGATTTTTGAAGCCTGCTGAGGCTTCACGTTTTCACTTCCCTTCTGATTTTTGAAGCCTGCTGAGGCTTCAGGTTTTCACAAAACCATGAGGACTAGAAACATTTTTAAAAATGAAAACTGAGATTCCATGAGCTGAGGCTTTAGGAACAGACCCAAATAAGACTCACAATAAAACCAGAGGAGTTGGCAATATTGCATCAGCTGCAGCCCTGTCACGCAGACCTACAGGCTCTGTTAGAGCCTATCCGGATGAGGAACTCTCAGACTGACTGTGCAATCTAAGAAGCTAATCTATGTTGCAGGGAAATGGAGTTCAGCCTTAGGTGTGATTCCAACATCATCTCAGTTCAGAGTCCATGATCAGAAGATTTAATCATGAGGAGGAAATCTTCCTGCTAGTTCCATTTACATTTATCCCTTCCAGCTGCCAACTCTACTAGCTGTAAGCTCTCGACAGGAAAGGATTTTTCCTGTTGCTCTTCTTCTCCCTGCTTTTCCATCAGCCAAACTCATTGTCCTATACCTGAATCACTTCTTTTTTCATTGCTTCCCTCTAACGTACAGGAGGTTAGAGACCAGACAGAAGGGGAACTGAAGCTGGAGACATAAGACTGCTCTCTCCATGCTTCTAGGTCAGGAGGCAAAATTAAGTTGGAAAGGAAGCAGATGGATTGGTGTCTTGAATTGACCGAACTTTTGACTCCTTCCTTCTGCTAGGTGGAGCCATAACACTATCTGTAACTGCTGTTCTTAGGTAGGATGCGAGAAGAGGGATGCATGGCAAATAAAAGTAAGATATAAATATCAATGTAATTTATCTTGATTAGTAGTCTACCCCTAGTTACTTCAGTTAATTATCAAATATTGAAGAGCTTCTTCTGATTCTCCACAGCATACTCAGCACAACAGTGTTTCTCTTTCAGAACCTTAAAAGAATCCTTTGTTTGTGCAACACTAAGGTTGTTTTTGTGACTGACTCGCAGCTGAACTGCCTTTTCATTCATTAGTTCCAGAACTAAAATAGATTGCATATGTCAAAAGAATCCACCTGCCAAGCTTTCACTTTCTAGGTTTCTCATTTGGATAAAGCTGAGGCAGTATGTGTTGGTGCCTTGGTCCTGAAAAGGCCAACTACTCATTTAAATGCCACAAAGGCCAGCAAGAGCTTCTGGACCAGCTTCCAGGCCGTCCCTTTTTTTGTTTGGAAACTTGATGACAGTCAGAGATGGCTCTCAAGTATGGTTTTTCACTGGGGAGGCCAAACCAAAGAAGGGCAGATGTCTTCTATAGAATAAAATGAAACATGAGACTATAAGTCAATAATGAGTAAAGGAGAAACTTGCACCAGTAATGCAGCTAGTACAATAAGATTTCTTTCTGTTTTTTAAGATCTTAACAGGAAAAAAAAAAGAATGGGCTAAGAACAGAAGAGAAACAATCAGAGATAAAAATAAAAAGCTTTATAATATCTGCATTGTCTCCTTTTTTGTTTTAAATACATCAATTTGCTAAATAAATCACTGAAACAAGGTAGTCCCCCTTCAATATTTTTTCATAATTAATCTCAAGAGTATGGTTATGCCACAAAATATTTTAAGTGAATTAAGGAAACAGATTGTTACTGTTCAGAGAGTACATCTACAAAAAATAAAGATTGTTCTGTTTGAAGGACATGGATATGACAAACATTTATAAGTCTGCATACTCTTTTAGATAAGAATTCTATTGAGATAATGGATACTGTTTTGTTTCTAAAAGATCTTTTGATATAAAGAGCAAGCATTCACCATATGACACTGGGTACATATGCTTGTAGTATATAGGAAGATATCAGGACCACCAGAGGGCACTCTCGTAATTTATAATTTGAATTTTTTGCTGTCTAGGTTTTTCATTTTTAATTAAAAGAAAAGCTGAACAATTTGCAGAATGAAGAGATCTTACTTGACATACAAAGACAAAAAACCGTCCCCATAAATTAAAAGAAAACTAAAATTGCTTGCAATATTTTCAAATTATGCCCTCTTTTGTTCAAAATATATAATTTACCAATTGACCGAAGTTTATCGCAGAACATATTTTATAGGAAAAGTTTCCCTAAAGATGAAGCACACTATTAAATTACAAATTCAAAACTGCTAATTGTTACTGCATCTGACATCTGTCAATTGTAATATTTTATCTACATTACTTTAATTATTCAATGAGGATTAAAGCTACCCAAGATCCATGTAGGATTTTCAGTAGATATGAGGCATGTGGACAGAAGCTATTATTCTGTGTTTCCCAAATGTGATCCCAAACATTTCAGCTGAATCCAAATACAATAGAAAGCATGGAATAACAACTTTTATATTTTTTAAATGATGATGTTCGATTCGTGTTTGATAATGGGACTTGTCTCTCCCTCTTTTGCAGTATTTATATTCAGCAGCACTCCAATGGCCCAATTTTGCTCCAATCTCCTCTTCTCCCATTTCCTTTCTGTTCCCGCCATAATCACCTTTTGCCAGGTTGGGAGGGTAGTCAGGTACTGGAGGCTCTTTGCAGCTAATATTTGTGTCATTTTTTTGCTAGCCATTGGAGGCGGTATTGATGTATGGGGCATTCGGTATTCTCCTGAAGATGCCGAATGCTGCCTCCTCCTCTGAGACTTGCAATAGCTGTTGAGGAGGAGCCAAAGTACACATTCTATCACTTGAACTGTGTGTGTTCTATTCATTATGCTATATTTATACTAAGTATCTGAAAGTCACATCTATGTTCTGCTTTAAAAAGAAAAGAGAAAGAATACTTTTATTTGGTCAATTCACTTATGTTTGGGGAAAGCAAGATAAAAGGTTTAATCTGAACTGGTTTTAGTTACACTTGTTACATAAAGAGGTTTCAATTATAAACGAGATTTTTAAAACACTATATTTAAAATACTGCATAGTCATGACAAGTAGTTCACCTGGTTGCTTTGATATATGTGTAAGTAAAGTAGCAGGGACACATTGGGATTCCCAGTAAATCCACACTTACAATCCAAATGCCCTATTTTTTATTATGGCTACAAGTTACTGCATGCCTATAAGTCTTACGTCTATTTCCTTTGAGACAAGGGTGCACTGGTACCTTATTAATTATAAAATGAGCTCATAGTTGTTACACAGTACTCTGCAAATCTGCTAGCATGTTTTATAAGCCACTGAATACATAAGGACTATTTAAACCCAGCAATGTTCCCTTTTAAATAAGCCACCAATCACTTGGGATAATGGTTACATATGGTAAAATTACATAGATCATATTCATGAAAACAAACAGATCTTCCTGGTATTCCTCCTTTTTTCTTACTGAAACTCTTTTTATTTTATTTTATTTTATTTTAAGCAATATGGTAGAAACATGGTTGTGTCTGTGTACACTCCCCCGCCCCCACCCCGAAATCTGCACTGCATCAATGCATGTAAAGAAAAGGAATTAAAATGAATTATGAAAAACTGAGTTCTCAGTAGTTTAATTCAAGTATTACCAAAAAAATGTTGGTAAATAGTAAAAACAGTCAGAGTGTAATTTGCTAATAATATGTGGCAAAATAACATTAACATGGGCTGAAATAATCTCATGTTTTGCTTTAGTTTGTCGTTCAAAACATTTAACTCGAAATTTCTCATACTATCTCATGTACCTTGTCTACTTAGAATACAGAAAATATCACAGAAATGCTATTAGTTCAAGGCATGAAACAGTTAACAGTAGTGTACATGCCAAGGTTTTAATAAGGCTTAACAATAAAAAGCTTCAATCCTCTACTTTCACTAGATTTTGTTGTGGTGGTTTTCCCTTGCTTAGGGCAATCCATCTGTTAATGTTGACTTGCAATACAGCTAAGCTCCCGCACACACAAAAAGCCCAGAATAGCTAACCTAAGCAAGAGTGGGCTCAAACATATATGAGAGAGAACAATTTTTCTAACACTATCTTAGGCTAAGTTGAATTGTGGGTTTTTTTGTTTTGTTTTTTGTTTTGCTTTCCTTGGGAAAGATTTCCCAAATGCTAATTAAAGGAAACCAATATAATCACTATAGTTTGTGATAACAGATTTAATTATTTATCCTCTGATTAAGCTTCAGCAGCTCTTTTACATATCATAATTCATTCTGATTTTTTTTAAAGTCTATTTTTTTTAAAACAACCACAAGGGCAATGATAAAGATTAGTAAATATTCATTGTTAAAAATGGCTCTGCATTGTGACCAGTGCCGGTATTCTCACTGGGCCAAACTGGCCTTGTTTTCAATAAAACCAGAGAAGAATCCTTTCCCTTGAGCCCTGTTAGGCTGAGGCTGCAGTTGGAACTGTCATCTTCACACAAAAGCAAAGGGGTTGGGTTTTACAAACGCAAAGCCTAATTGGAAGATCTTCATGGCTGTACCCTTGACATTTATTTAAGCCTCATCAACAAAACAGGAAATAACCGTACTAATTAGCAGACCAGCATACAAACTACTATTTGTTGGGGTAAAAAGCAGATTCACATTCTATTGTACAGAATCTCCTGGTAATGAAACAGTCATTAAACTGATCTCTAGAATCAAGAGAACTTCAGCATCATACACTATTTTATAAAGTATTTTTTTTAAATTATAAACAATATTTTTGAATTTATTTCAAATGACTAATTTGACATTTATGGTTTACTGAAAGCAGCAATGGGGAAATAAAAACTCCCATCAATAGGCCTGACATGAAACAGAAAGTGTAACATTAAATTCTTTATGTTGCAGTACTTTAAAATGACTTACTGTGAGATGGTTGATAATGGGGATGGAGGAGTGGGAGCGTGGGGGAAGCCCTCATTGTCTTGAGGTAAGAAGACTTAAAAATCTACACTGTCTGGGATTTTAGAAGTATTCTCATAGTTGATTTTTCAGTGAACCAACCTTTATCCATTATTTAAAATGTATATTTAAATGCATAAGCTACTGTGTGACCATTAGCACTATCTTATTTTTCAGTGACTACAGTGAAATGACAGTGAGCAGCGCCATTTTAGAAACCTGGACAAAAAGATTAATCAGCAGGAAGGAAAGCTTCAGACAAAGCTCTACAATTATGAAGTGTAGCAATGAATGCAATTCATTTGCTTTTAATAATAAATAATAATAATAATAAGTAATATAATTTATATATCAGAGGGGTAGCCGTGTTAGTCTGAATCTGTAAAAAGCAACAGAGGGTCCTGTGGCACCTTTGAGACTAACAGAAGTACTGGGAGCATAAGATTTCGTGGGTAAGAACCTCACTTCTTCAGATGCAAGTATATTTATAATTTATATAGATGCAAGCTCTCAAAGCCAGCAGTTAGTTCAATGGATCTTGCATTATTGTTAGCTGATGCTAAGAGCCTCCATGTTTAAAAACAGCACCAATTATAACATGTAGGACAGCCTGAGACTCCATATAAATAATGATGTTTTGGGACCACAAAGCCCAGTTTGCATTTTTTGGAACTGTAGAAGACCAAACTTCTTGGTCAGTGATTACAGCTTGTTGTTTCCTGCCTACTGAGTGCATGTGACATTCAGGGTAGAGGATGGGGTGGGGACATAGGTCATGCTGCTCTCTCAGCTCGGCAAAGATATGGAGCCATTAGTAACAGAGCTTGTCTCGTAAACAACCCCCCGCTTTTTAAAGCACATTAAGATTTTCCTTGCTCTATATAGGACAAAAAAAATCTCAGCTGTTCTGACCTGATACACTGTATCATTCTGAAAGAAGTGTATGCTGTTTCACAAATAAAAAGTTGGCTAGTTGTCAGAAAAGATGTACTAAATCTCAGTATTATACGACTGTATGAATGAAAAATCATATAAATGTTTAAGTATTCTACAATGACACAATCCTTCAGAAGAAACATTAGTATCTAATAATAAAATTTACTTTGGTACAATTTATTCATGTTGACTCCAGTTCTAAAATTAAACAATTAAAGTGGAACAGCAGACAGACCTGACCATGAAGTAAATTAATAAGCTAACTATTTTTCTACATGTGCAGCATTTAAAAGCATCTGAATGTGCAGACACATATTTTAGCTATATTTATGTTGTACATTTGCATAAAAGTTAACATATAAACAGATTTGGGGATGTGTTTCTACGGTGTACTGAAAAAAGCAGTGTTATGCGACACAGATGTGGTTAAAGAAAAAGTTTCTGTATATTAGAATGACAGTTACCAATTAAAAATAAATAAGTATCAATCTCTGTTATAAATACTACATTTTTAAAATTCTAAATGTATCTGCATATCTTCTGTCTCAACTGTCAAGGCAGGAAATTTAAACTATACAAGGTTCTTGAAAGAAAGGACACACTGTGTTAGTCTATGTGAAAATACAATGACAGCACACACTTGCAGACTTTAGTATTACTGTATTTAAAAAGAAACCTGAAAAACATGTTACAGAAGAGAATCCACCTACATAATTAAAATAGATCTGCCTACATTATTTATACCACTGGAACCAATGGCCTCAGCATTACCACACATTTTCTAACATTCTACTGAGCAAGTCATTAATCTACCCTAATTGTATATTAGTTTCCACAAACACTTTCTATTTTATCAGTCAAAACACCTGAATGCATGGGCTTACAAAATTAGAATTTTATCATAACATTATTATTATATATAAAGTAAAATAGTGTCAATAGTCAGGTAAATTCAACTGTCAATTTGAAGACCTACAGTACACACTTCTTATCTAAGGAAGACACATTTGTGGTATCAAAAGCAGGAGTTTGTATATATTATTAAAAATATATATTCTTATTCAAAAGGGATCACAAAACCCCCAGACTGTTTATTACTCTGTATAGAATAAAGCAATAATTCAAATAGAATTTGGGCATTTGGGAATTAGTACTGGGCTAAAACCGAGATATTACACCTGTTATAGAGAACCAGACCCATTAAAGGAACTGAGAACAGAAAGACAAGACATCTGACACAGTGTTAGTTACTTAGCAGTAAATTCACTATATGATAATCAGCTTGAGCAAGGTCTGAATTAAAGGCATGCCCTCTCTCAAAATCAACTGGCTTTAGGTAAAGTATTAACACATACCACTGTATTTTAGGGTTGTAAAAAGACAGTTTATCAGTGAAAATCAGCTTGGGCATACGTGAATATACCAGAATTCCTTTATTCAAAACTAATAAACTAATTCCTTTGGTCAAAAACTAATATTCATGCTTGATCTGATATGTATGTTTTATGCCTATGAAATTATTTATCTAATG
Source organism: Chrysemys picta bellii (assembly GCF_011386835.1). NCBI lineage: Eukaryota > Metazoa > Chordata > Testudines > Emydidae > Chrysemys > Chrysemys picta. The sequence continues at coordinate 44,890,633 of NC_088798.1, read as the reverse complement.
GGAGTCCATAAAAGATATATACTACTAAGTAAACTTTTCAATAGATCACACCTTCAATATTCCTAGCATTTATCTGTTTTGTACTCTTTGTACTTTTAAACAGTATTTATTAAATAATTTTAAATATTTGTTTGAAAATATAGTCCTATTTCTAAGGATCAATTGTGATTTCTTTTCCTGGAGATGTAGCTGGCAACCTCATCTCCCTGCTGAATTTCCTATTTTTTCCCCTCCAGGAGGATGATATATGATAAGCCATTCTCTCAACTCTCAAAACAGCATATTATGCAAGCAGTATTATTGTGAATACTACTTATCATATTTCCTGAATACAGATGGTAATAAAGGTATTTACCATAATATTTTAACACACTACTGTAACAGGAAAACAGTTCCCCCCCATATTTTAAGAAAGTGATAGCAAAGGTTTCAGGTGACTTACCTGGGCAAGTCTTCGTTTTTCTGAGTTTCCTCTTTTCTGATTGTGTAAGGTGTACACTGGCGCACACTGTAGTACACCAGAGCTACAAGTTCCATATTCTTCATCACTCTCCTACACAACAGAATAGATTTAAAATCTCATGTTTACAATATTTATCTACATATCCTATGTATACATAGAGTACTAAAAATAATTTTGTTAATACAGATCATTTGTTACTAAATATTTGTCATAAGATCATATCTATTAACAAAATGAAATACAGCATTGCAAAAAGTTAATAGTTATCAAATACAACAGAGTGAAGTTTTCAAATGAAGCTTTTAGAATGTATATAAAACAATTTAAATCCATTAATGTTTATGAAATATTTTTTTAAACTTTATATTTGAGAAAAGTATAAAATAACATTGAAGTTAGTTCCCCCTTCTCACAAGGATAATCATAAGTGAAGAAATAAAACTCATTAGGAAAAGTGTCCTTAAATGCCTAAATCAAGCTTCATTCTGATATTTCTATGTTATTTTTCAAAGTTGAAATGTTTCTCTATTTTAAAACATTAACATTGTGCTCGGATCTTATGAATCCAAAACAGACAACTACACCTTCTGAATTACATTGTACTGCAAGACTGTCCTGTCTTAAATTCTCAGCTTGAAGCAAAGACTTAAATTGTGATATCAAAGCAATCAACTTTATGAAAACATACATCCTGTTAACGTATCTTTGAAGATCTCTGTTGTTCTATGATAAAATATGCAAACAATAAAGAGATTATTCAGTGGATGCATAGAATGACAGATAGTTGCCAGAGGGCTCGTTATGAAAAATGTATTGTTGAACAAAGGGCTAAGCATATTTCAAAAGTCATTAAAAACACAAATCTCATGTGATTTGTAAAGTATAAGCTTCAAACTGATACAAGAAGCAAGGTAAGAAAGTAAAATTGTATTACATACCTTGTGTTTTAACTTACTCCTCACTTCTTTTATTCCCTGCTTTGCATGACTTTTTGCCTAGAAAATTAAAACAAAAGGACTTAACTGGTGGCGCAAGAGATAGGCTTTGTTCAAAGAATATGCTTTATAAGGCCTACTTAATGAGAAATATTTTTTAAAATTTTATGTGATATAAGGATAATAATCTCTATCGCTAATTTCACCTGGGCTGTATCAGTTTGCTATACTATGCTAACAGCAGTCAGTTAGTAAGAATTGTGCATACATGCCAATGTTGTGAAAACATACTAATTTTGCAAATGTATCCTCACCTATTGCTAAAAATGAACCATCCTATTGGTCTCTAGTGTCCATCTCTTTATTTGAGATGGTCCTTTAAATCTGAAGTAGTATTTTAATAGCAACTCATGTTGGAAAACTGTTAAGATTTTCAAGCTCACTGCTATAGTGTTCCAGTCTGGTAACTTGCAAGGCAACATCAATCTTAAAAGAAATGAAGTGGTTTTATATGCAGATGGAGAATTTCTCCAGCGTTGCTGAACAGCATAGTGCTGATAGTTAGGGGGAAACTGTGTGCATTAAAATAGGCAGCCAAGTCCCATGATTGTTCATGACAATAATTTGCACAGAAAATGGACCCAAGGGCATCCTTCTATTTAGAGATGAATTACCATTCTAGATGACAAGTAATTATATTCTAAATTTTCTACATTTTATTTTTGCTAGAAAAAATGCTAACCTGGTCTTAAGAGAAATAGGAAAGTTTTCCTTACATGAACCGTGTTAGATTCAAGTTAACTTTTAGAACCAATTTTCAAAAGTAGCCTTGAAAATTATGCCTATGACTTTTCACATTTAAGGGCGATATATGAAAAACTTCAGACTACACATGAAAATCAGTGACACACACATCTTAATTATTGATTTTGCACCCAGGGAGATGTAGTTTGTGGGGAGAGTTATGAGTGTTTCCATATACAGATGCCCACCGACCTACACAATTGTTCCATTCCGGAAAGCCTTGTGTAACTCGAATTTTTCGTAAATTGGAAACGTATACCCGTACGTTACGCAAAAATTTCTGCACTTGAAAATCCTATTTCTGGCTTATGGAACTTTTTCTGTAAGTGCGAATTTACGTAAGTCGCATCTTGCGTAACCTGGGGAGTGTCTGTACAACAACTTGGGATAGTTTTGATGGCCAGATTAGGGAACTTTTGAAAATGTGACCCTTAAATCATAAGCTCAGTAGCTCAATAACAAGGCAACAGGGTGCCATGTAGTAGATGCATGCATGTATGGAAGGGGAAAGGGCAAGAGAGGACATATAGGCCTGCTCCTGAACCTTGATCTATGCCTGAACATGCACAGATTCCCACTGAAATTAATAAGGCTTCTTGCACACAAGGAGTCTGCTGATACAGAAAGTTGTAGGATCAGGGACATAATGGGCAAAATGGGTAGCTGGGAGGAAATCATGAAACCTCATCTAAGCTCATGAAAAATAGAGGAGGAGAATAATTTCCTGCTAGCCTGTTAATGAACCATTTTTAAATTATAAATGAGTGGGTGGTTATACAGTACCTTTAATTTATTTACCTGTTTCTTTCCTCATGACTTTTGTGAGAGTTTGAATTGATGTATAATTAAAAATTCTCTTTTTAAGTTTTATTTAAAATCTACTAGCATCACACTGTAGCACTGATTTATTCAGAACTACTTACTATGCATCAATCTAAAGAGCCCTTGGAAAAGCCAAAAGAAAGGCAGAGAAGATTCTTCCCCTGTGTGCTTTGAACCCAATCTTAAAATACTTATTGTGTCATTTCTTACGAGCTACCACATTGTTTTTATTCCCTGGATAGTATCATGTAATTCACATTCTTTATGATCTAGGGATATTTAAAGATCATTTAAAAACTGGACTGCTTGTCAAACTGAAGACATAAAATTAGTTAAACAGCGTGTGGCAAGCTGGGATGTAAATCTTCACTGCACTAGCCTGCTGCGCACTGCCAGTGTGGACCCTGCTACCACGCACTAAAAGTTCCCTAGAACACTTTGATCCTATTCCTGTTTCAAAGCGGGGTAGATCAAAATGCATCAGGTAACTTTTACATGCATGGTTCATGTAGACAGTTAGCATGTGACATGCTAGGGCGGTACAGATTTACACCCCAGCTTCATCTAGATAAGCTGTAAATCAAGGGCCAAGAGTGCAAGTCCATAGCTTTTTGAATTAGTGCTATTTTATTAACACCATAACAATAAGTTTAAAAGATGCTCATACCCAGATAAGGAATAGTTTGCTTAGGGTGGAAGTTTTGGACTGCAATTGTTCCTTGCACACAATATATATGCTTCCCAACCCGCTTTGGATAGGATACCACTCAGTGTCAAACTGGAGTCCTTAGGGACATATTGTTATGTACACAAAGACTCCTTTACACCACCTAGAACTATACACAACATTTATACGGACTTTTACTTTACACTGCCAGGGAGGAGTAAAGGGGCCTTAGTATAATACTAAGTAGTAATGAGATTTAGTATTTTCAGCGTCCATATTTTAAGATCATCAGTTAAGTAGAGGTTTTCAGCTGTATTTCAAATATGTAATAGGTATTCAAATAAGCATCTACAGTATATTTTGAATGAAGCCAAAAATAGCATACTGAATCACTTAAAACAGTAACATGGAGTGGTTATTGTTCCCTCACAAGATAGGAATAAAAGATGAAAACAATTTCTTAGGCTGTAATGTTTTTCTGTAATACATATTGGAACTACACAGCTTTTTCAGTTTTTGACAATAACTGGAGATTGTAGGTGGTTTCTGTAATTTTTTATGCACAGATTGTGTTGATCTTACAAATTTGTATGCTGTCTTCACAGCAGGGCTGGCTTTGGTCATGGCTGTGTTGATTAGTGCACCTCCTTTCTGAAACATACAAAAGCATATTTTAATAACCTTTATAACAAAGATTAAAAGTTAAGAATAGTAAGAAAAATAAATGACAGGCTGACATAAAATAAAGTAGGAAAATAGTAGCCCTCTTTTTAAATTAGGAAAAATTTCCACAGCTGCATTCTATCTACAACCTGCTGTCTACATCTACACAAGGTTTACAGTATGTCATTATCATGGCTGACACATATTTATCAATGCATTCTAACATAATGACGTATTCTCATACCCATGCATGAACTGTTACCACGTTACATGTAATATTGGAAGCTTTCCTTGGCTTATTAATGTATATATTGTATTATTTTAAAAAAACTATTTCTATCACATTGAGGTAATCATGTCTTATTTAATCACAAGAGTTTTGTCTAAAGTACTAGATTTTACTAATCCTCCCTAGTAACAATGTTGTGCAACAAAGGTCCTCTGTTAGTCAGACTATGTAAAAACATTATTAACCAAACTGCTGTTTACTAGAAGTGATAAAATTCCTATCAAATCCTAGTGCCACACCTAACTCACAGTTATGGAATGTAACACAATACCGCGTACAGAAAAATCCTTGGCTAGATGAACAGAAAAACATTCTGTGCTTTTCAAAATTTGGCATTTATTTTGTGCATGAGACATTTTCTCATTTTTAAACTAATATAAAAATATTGTCATGACACAGACACTAGTTTATAAAAAAAATATTTAGGTAAAAATAACTTCCTTACTAATGTAATATGCTTTCTCTGTTACATTAATACAAGGAACACTACACAAATTTAGAAAATGCGGCTAATTGACCATATAAAGTCAAATATCCTTTTAAAGCTCGATGTTCAGTATGCTGACTTTTACAAAAATAAACAAACTAGTCAAATAAAAATAAAATTGTTATACCTTTACTGTATGCACCCACTGCTGATAAGATCTTGAATTTCCTGAGATGTGAAGGTAAAATAAAATAAAATGGTCAGAAGCACATTCAACACATTTTTGGGTGTTCCTGCCCTCTCCACAATACATTTTGTATTAAAAAAAAAATCCCATAGATTGTTAAACATGCGTTTGAATCTTCTAATACTGTGAAGAAGGGAAATCCATGTACACAAAAAGCAAAACTGGGGTTTCCCTATTATGAACCCCTCATTTTCTTTCCAACAGTGCTTCTTTTTCACCATACCCAATTGTTTTCTCTGAAGAAAACTGCTAACTCTGATTCAAGTATGAAGAGAAAGGACAGTTACCTGTTCCGTAACCGGCATTCTTCGAGATGTGTTGCTCCTGTCTATTCCACAGTAGGTGTACGTGCTTGCCACGTGCACCGGTGCCGGAAGTTTTTCCCTTAGCAGCATCTGTAGTGGGGGAGCACCGCTGCGACCCCTGGAGTGGCGCCGACATATCACGCTATAAAGGGGGCTGCGTGCTCCCGCCACCGTCAGTTCCTTCTTGCCAGACAACTCCGACAGACGGGAAGGAGGGGGATGTGGAATAGACAGGAGCAACACATCTCGAAGAACGCCAGTTATGGAACAGGTAACTGCCCTTTCTTCTTCGAGTGATTGCTCCTGTGTATTCCACAGTAGGTGACTCCAAGCTATACCTGACGGAGGTGGGTAGGAGTTCTAAATGATAAAGGTTAAGGGTTACCTGGGCGGAGCACCGCCCTACCAAACCCGGCATCGTCCCTTGCTTGGGAGATGATCGCATAGTGCGATGCAAAAGTATGGACAGAGGACCACGTAGCAGCCCTGCAGATGTCTTGAATAGGGACATGAGCCACATAGGCCGCAGACGAGGCCTGGGCTCTCGTCGAATGTGCCTTAACAATAGCAGGCGGGGGAAGCCCAGCCAGGACATAACACGTGCGTATGCACGAGGTGATCCAGTGGGAAATCCGCTGGGTGGAAACCGGTTGCCCTCTCATGCGCTCGGCCGTAGCAATGAAAAGCTGAGGGGATGCCTGAAATGGCCTTGTTCAATCTAAGTAAAAGGCCAGTGCCCTACGCACATCTAGCATGTGTAGGCGGCATTCCTCATTGGAGGAATGGGGCTTAGGACACAAGACTGGCAGGAAAATGTCCTGGTCCATATGAAACCAGGAAGGCCGGGTGCGGGCGAAGCTGTACCTTCCCCTTATGGAAGACAATGAACGGGGGTTCCGAGGTGAGCGCCCTAAGATCCGAAATCCTGCGGGCTGAGGTGATAGCCACCAAAAACGCCACTTTCTCAGACAAGTGGGACCAAGAACAAGTGGCCAAGGGCTCAAAGGGAGGTCCCATGAGGAGTGACAGAACCAGGTTCAGGTCCCAAGGGGGAACCGGTGGTCTAGCATAAGGGAACGCTCTGTCCAAACCCTTTAAAAACCTGGAAGTCATGTGGTGGGAGAACACTGACTGTCCCACCACCGGAGGGTGGAAGGCCGAAATGGCCGCCAGGTGCACCCTGATAGAGGAGGGGGCTAGCCCTTGGGTCCTAAGGGACAGGAGGTAGTCCAGGACCAGCTGGAGTGGAGCAGACGCGGGGGAGGAACCTCTCTCCCTCGCCCATGAGGAGAACCGATACCACTTAGGCTACATCTTCACTACCTGCCTGAATCAGCAGGTAGAAATCCATCTCTTGGGGATCGAATTATCGCGTCTCGTCGGGACGCGACAATCGATCCCCGAATCGATGCTTGTACTCCACCAGCGCAGGTGGGAGTAAGTGCCGTCGACGGGGGAGCCGCGGAGGTCCATTTCCCGCCGTCCTCACAGTGGGGTAAGTCGGCTCGGATACATCGAATTCAGCTACGCTATTCGCGTAGCTGAATTTGCGTATCTTAAATCGACCCCCTCCCCCGTAGCGAAGACGTACTGTAACTACCTACCTTAGCCAGGTAGATCCTCCATGTGGACGGCTTCCTGCTTTCGAGCAGGACCCATCTAACCTCCCCTCCTCCGCATCTAGCCACGGAGCAGCCACGCTGTCAGGTGGAGCGGGGCCAGGTTGGGATGGAGGAGACGACCTCCCTCCTGGGAGAGAAGGTCCGGCCGGAGCGGCAGCCTGCGGGGGGCGGGGGGCCGCCAAGAGTTGCAGTAGGGTTCCGTACCAATGTTGACGGGCCCAATCCGGCGCTATCAGGATAACTCTCGCCCCGTCTGGCTTCACCTTCTGTAGGACCCTGCCTATGAGGGGGAAGGGCGGGAAGGCGTACATCAGGAGCCCCAACCAATCGAGCAGGAACGCGTCCATCATGGCCCCATTGCCTTCTATCACCCTGGAACAGAACCTGGGACAGAGGCGGTTCTGGGCGGTAGCGAATAGATCCACCTGGGGAGTGCCCCACTGAAGGAAAATCCATTCTGCCACCTCTCTGTGCAGGGACCACTCGTGCTGATGTGAGAACACCCTGCTCAGGCGATCTGCGAGCATGTTGCTCTCGCCGGGTAGGTGGAACCTGGAGGAGGATGTTGTGGGCTATACAGGACTCCCACAGGAGTTGGGCTTCCTGGCATAAGGCCCTGGAGCGCGTGCCCCCTCGCTTGTTGATGTAATACTTTGCGGTGGTGTTGTCCGTGAGGACTCTGACCACCTTCCCTTGTAAGTGCTGGCGAAAGGCCATGCACGCCAGGCGCACAGCCCTGAGAGACCGGAGGTGGTGGCGCCAGCGCCACCCTGTCATTTATGTGCAGGGTCAGTTCCTTGGGTGACCACATACCCTGGGTCTTGATGTCCCCCATGTGGGCTCCCCAGCCCAGGTCTGAGGCATCCGACACTAGATCTAGTGAGGGAGACGGGCCTCGGAAGGGGATTCCCTGGAGCATGCTGCTCGGAAGGGACCACTATTAGAGGTCTGCAACCACCATTGGCAGCACCGTGACAACCTTGTCCAGGCCGTCCCTGGCCTGGGAATAGCGAGAGGCCAACCAGAGTTGGAGGGGCCTCTTCCGGAGCTTGGCGTTTCGAACCACTGTGGTGCATGCTGCCATGTGGCCTGGGAATAGCGAGAGGCCAACCAGAGTTGGAGGGGCCTCTTCCGGAGCTTGGCGTTTCGAACCACTGTGGTGCATGCTGCCATGTGGCCAAGGATTTGAAGGCATATCCGAGCCGTGGTTACCGGGAAGGCCGTGACCGAGGTGACGAGGCCTCTGAGCGCCTCGAACCTGTCCCTTGGAAGGGAGGCCGTGGCCACCTGGGAGTCCAGCAGCGCTCCTATGAATTCTATGCGCTGGACTAGAACTAATGTGGATTTCTCCTCGTTTACTACTAGGCCCAGAGCGGAGCAGGTGCTACTTGCTGCTGCACCTGGGACCGGGACTTGCCCTTGAGCAGCCAATTGTCCAGGTAGGGAAAGACCTGCAACCTTCTCCTCCTGAGGTGGGCCGCTACCACCTCCATATATTTGGTGAAAACCTTGGGGGCCGTCAAGAGGCCAAAGGGGAGGACCGTAAACTGGTAGTGGTCCTGACCCACCAGGAAACGGAGGAAGCGCCTGTGATGTGGAAGTAGGCATCCTGAAGGTCCAGCGCTGCAAACCAATCCCCCGGGTCTAGGGAGGGAATAATAGAGGCTAGGGATACCATGCGGAATTTGCAGCGTACCAAGAGCTGGTTGAGCTTCCGCAGGTTGAGGATGGGCCGAAGCCCACCCTTCGACTTCGGGATGAGGAAATACCTGGAATAGAATCCCTTGACCCGGAATTCCCAAGGTATCCTCTCCACGGCTCCCAGGGAGAGGAGGCACTGTACTTCCTGACCCAGGAGGAGCGCATGTTCCAGGTCTTCTGCCGATTCCCTGGCTAGAGGGCAATTGGGAGGGGGCGAAACAAACTGCAACCTGTACCCCAGGGATACAGTGTTGAGAACCCAGCGGTCCGTAATAATACGGGACCATTGCAAACGGAAGGCAGGTAAATGATTTGCAAACCTGAACTTTATTAACTGGGGTGGGGAGGGTTAAACTGGCAACAGGCCCAGTGACCCCCCGCAAGCAGTCAAAAATGCCACTTCCCTGGCCTCCTGGTCTTAGAGGGCCCCGGATGAGGGGCCAAGCGGGATTGGTGTTGTGACTGGCGCCTCTGCTCCCGCTGCTTCTTAGGCGGGGACTCATATCTACCCCTAGCCTGTGGAGTGGAGGTGTGAGGCCTGGGCTTGTCCTTGGCCGGCGGGACGTACAGGCCCAGCGTCTGCAGGGTAGTACGGGAGTCTTTCGTTGTATCGGAGGCCACCTGGAGTGCCGCTTTAGCCGCCGCCGCACCCTCATCCACAAGGGCCCGGAACTCCTTCCTGTCCTTCTCGAGGAGGGAGGGCTCAAACTTGGCAAGGGACCGCCACAGGTTAAAATCATATCTGCTCAAGAGTGCTTGGTGGTTGGCCACTCTGAGCTGAAAGCTCGCAGACGAATAAATTTTTCTCCCAAAGGAATCCAGCCTGTGAGTGTCTTTGTCCTTAGGGGTAGGAGCGGGTTGGCCGTGCCTCTCTCGGTGGTTCGCCAACTCCACCACTAGAGAGTTCGGAGTTGGGTGGGAGTATAAGTATTCGTGCCCCTTTGTGAGCACAAAGTACTTCTGTTTGACCTTTTTGGAGATCGGACAGAGAGATGCTGGGGATTGCCAGAGGCCAGTAGTAATACTGGCCACCCCCTGAATGGAGCGAAGACACTGAGTATGTGGATTGCTTCTGGGCATAGGATTGCGACAAGAGTTGCATGACTTGAAGCCTGGGCCACGGGGCATGCCCCGAGCCCAGCAGTAACAAAGAAAAGTTCAACAAGTAACTTCAGGGAAAGCTGGATACTACTAAGGCTAGAATTGCTGCAGCAAAGCTGGAGCACAAGTTCCGACTACCTTCACTGGTGGCAAGAAGGAACTGAGGGTGGAGGGAGCACGCAGCTCCCTTTATAGCGCGATATGTCGGCGCCACTCCAGGGGTCGCAGTGGTGCTCCCCCATTACGGATGCTGCTAAGGGAAAAACTTCCGGCACCAGTGCACATGGCGAGCACGCACACATACTGTGGACTACCCAGGAGCAATCACTCGAAGAAGAAATTAAAGTCGCAATCAAATATTCAGACTCACTAAAAACAAAAGAAAAAAATAATAAAAGTCTGAAGGAGGGATGTGTATATATTGTGCTAAGAATATATCTTGCAGTGAGAAAATGAATTGTGCTGCAGACACTACCATCTTAATATCAGAGGGAAAAGGACTAGCAACAGGAACAAGGACCTTAATATTGCGTCACATCTCCCTTGTAGGGAAACCCACTATAAATTACATGTTCTTTCTTTCACAGTGTAGAAGGCAAGTGGATGAGTAAGACAACATAGATAAGATCATTGGGTGCTATTATATTATTAAATTGGTCACAAAAGATACGCTAAAATTTGAGAAGGTGGTTGAGGTAGAACTGAAACAACAGCCTTCCGAAGACACTTCAATTGAACCTGCAAGACTGACTTCCTTACCTTTGAGAAATGTTAAGAGTAGCTTAATCACCTGAATTTACGGATATTGTGAAGTGCAATGATAGTTACCATGAATTAATACTTCCAAGCAAAATATCTGAGATCACAAAAATCATGTTGCTCAAAGAGATAATTTATCAACTTTGCAAAGAACACACTGATATCCTTTGACAAAATATCGGCTTTTTAACAGGAGATTTCAAAAGTTTAAGCTTTGAAATAAATCTAACAACTAGAACCTGGATTGGCTGGTGGAAAGCCAAAACACCAACAACCTAGCTCTCATCGAACGTGTCTGAGGACTAACTGGATAACTGTAAAAGGTATTACAGCAATTTCTGAAGGAAACAAGTGAAGGGATTTAGCTGTTTGGACTTACAGAAATGCTTTCATTTAAATGTTCCATACCATCGCACTAAATTCCTTGCAAGTAATTCTGCAATACCCAAATTCTCAGAAATGGTGCAGGGAGTGAAAGAGATGCCAAGCTGGAAAAGAGAGCTTACTAGCATTGACTGTGCGCTTATCCCCAGCAGAAGTGCCTTAACCAATACGCTACATTCACAAAGTTGTCCTTTTAAGATTGACTGGGCTCACCTAGTGTTATTGGAGGAGACATAGTATACACACAAACACTATTTCCTCATCATAAAGTAGAATGTAGCCACTACTCATTCACTAATATAATGAACTTGCTAATGTAACAATTTAGCACTCATGGTCATGGCAAACTTAACCACATAATCATTTCGGGCTTAATCAAAAACCCATTGAAATAATGGACTACCATCGGCTCTTGCTTAAGAAAGAAATTCCTGCACTTGAAATATGTTTATCAGGGCCCCTCTGAATTCCATTTGTTACCAGAGATTACAGTGGATGAGATTTTGTAATTTAATAAGAGATTTATTAGACCAGTGCACTGGTGGGAAGACTTGCAGATCACAAATCCTTCCAAAGTTCTACCATTTACTAGTCAATGAGTGAAGAAAAACAGATACATACTCAACCAGGGAAAACATGAAGCAAACACCATGTATGTGGAGCCAATATCTGAACTACCTCAAATTTAAATAGGAAATGTTGAATTCTTATTATAAAGCTCACATTCCCAACAGAGGTTCAAAGTCTCTTGACTTCTTCACTATTAAGTAGAATCTTTTTCTTCTAGTAGCTCCAAGGTTGTCACCACAACTAAAAAAATTAGTGTACTAATAAAATACGAATGCTTGCTGATATTTTCTTCCCTTATTTGCCAATACATTCTGGTTATGAAAAAAAACCCTCTCTGGATGAGTAAAATATATCTGTAAAAATTATTACCAAGCCCCAGTCCAAGAAAAATTAGGTGATAAGTGCAGATTGTTTGCTGTTATAGAAGCAGGAAAAATTCCCAGTTAAATTTCTTGCTAATACTTATTTATATATGAAGGCAATTTGCTGGGAATTACAAGACTTGTAGTTTTTATTTCTGAGCAGCCAGCTGTGACCAGGGGCCAACAAGTTTAAATAACTGTGCATAAAGTTTTAACTGAACAGCAGCAATGCAACACAGGCTGACACTGGGTTTTAGGCTATTTTCCAATATGACCATATTAAAGAAAGTTCTACTGATAAAATTCATTTCATAGGTTTTTGTCATAAACATGAGTTTTTCCATCAATAAAAAATGCTTTTCCTATTGTGAAAGGGAATGCAGTGAAGCATACTGTGAAAGTGTGTGAGAGAAAAAAGAAGAAAAAGCAGATGGCCCAAAGAAAACATAAAGATGATTACCAATTGGTAGGCTTCTGCGAGGTAGGGTGTTGAACACCTGATTCTCAACATTATTCCCAGGTCTTTGACTGCAATGGCATACCCTTCCCCATTCCCTGTCTCCACTTTACATTTACCTTGCAAAAAAATTGATTGAAAAAAGTTTTGCAGCAGGTGGGGATCAAACTTTCCACTATCTAACAGAATTGTTTTTTCATGTGGCACACCTAAAAGGTACAATAAGGACTCAACAACTCTGCCCCTCCAGCAGAGCTAACACAGAGTAGAAGAAAAAGGCCCCAGGGTGCACCATCAATAATCCTAGCAGTGCACTGAAAGTTACATTCACACTGATGATTCTTATATTTACCTCTATAGGAGAATGCATGTGAGGGAAGGTGGAAACTTGTGAAAAAGTTTTAATGAGAATGTTGCATGATACAGAATGCCATTTTGATATGGTACACAATTTTTTTCATCCTTCAGACTGAAAAAGTGTATTTTTGAATCACTATATTTAAAGAAAAATCTATTTATAGATATATAACTGATTAAATGCAAGCATTGCTTCAAATTTGCAGTTAAAATTTCTACATAGTTTAGCTATGTTTGTATTTGTTGGAAAATGCAATAAAGTATTAACAAAAATGGAGAGGCTGAAAGAAAGTCCTTTCTTTTGACTCAATAGCATGAAAATCTTATCACTGTTCTTCATGATGTCTTCACCTGCCCCTTCAACAATGCATAGGTTACTTTGACTTTTAGTGACCTTTCTGAAAGCTGGTATCCACCCAGTTTGAACCAATGGCAAAGTTGATGGGATTTAACTATGAAAAATACCACAGTTCTACCCCATTAGTGTCACAAAATGTCACCCTCAATTCCATACTTGTTGCTCTGCCTGCACCTCATAATGATAATGAGACAGCAGTTATGTAAATATTGAATATGTGCCCTAAGCAATTTGTTCACAACGTGGTACAGCTTGTCTGACTTGAAAATTAAGGCTACAATAAATTCTAACACAAAACTGCTAGTGAAGGTGAACATTCCCTCATGAGCATAGCCAGATAAGCCATGTGGTTAACAAAACATATCAATGTAGAGCCAAGAACCTAACTTTATCCAAGTTCTAATGTTATTTCACTGCACCCTTTTGACCTCTTAACTGCAAAGAGCAAAGGAACTTTAAGCACTGACATTACCTATCTGAATGGACATGTCCACTGCATAAAAACTATTCATAAAGTCGTATGAGTAAGTTGCCCTAAAAGGAGGGGACAGACTAAATCTTGGTGTTACTGACATTCTCTCCTAACCTCTTCAGGGAAAAACAGACTGCAGGCCAGATCTTAGCAGAAGTCTAGGAAGATGGGAGAAAGAAAGGAGCAAGGTCACTTTATAGTCAGACTCTAGACAAGTAGGCTTCTATGTCGAGAGTTCAGAGGACATAGCCCAGAATCTCTTATGGTGGCTCTGCAGGACAAATCCTCCATTGGCCAGATCTGCTAGCTCAAGGGTAGCTTTGTAGCATAAGACTGTCACAAAGCTGCCCTAAGAGACACGATTTGATTCAACTCATGCAGTTCACATTTATACAGAAAACTGAGGTTCTGCTATGAAAATTGACTGTAAAAATGGCATTGTGGGGGCTCACATTTATTGTAGGAAATATTGCTGGTTTATAACTAAAAAGGTATAACTGACTTGCTATGTAACTGGAAATGATTAGACAATCCTGTTGGAAATGCAGAACATGGAATTGGATCCACCTTATGCTTTCTTAGATGTGCTGGCTTGGCAAGGCTAGCAGGAGTTAAAAGTAGTAAAATTTATTTCAGTCACTGAAGTCAGTGGATATGACTGGATACAAACAGGAAATAGTAGGTATGCTTAGGAAGAAGACATACTTTTACACTGTCGCCTTTTAGAGTAGAACTGCACATTAAGATTATTTATTTAAGCATAGTACATTTTGCTTGAGATAGTAATTACTCATATTTTGGAGAAATTTGGCTTAGGTATATTGCAAAACTACATGAGATATATGAAGGAATTTTTAAAAGAGACATTAGAAAATAACTAAATTAACCATTATTAAAAAGGAAAGGAACTAGGGAACTAAAGTCTTGTAATTATTAAAAAAAATATACTTTAACCAGTAAATATCTAATCAGTTATTAAGCAAGCCAATACTTTAAAAACATCTAATAAAATCTATTCTGACCTTGATTTTATAAAAACTAATTTATTAAAGTAAAACAATTCCATTTATTTTCATTTAATGCACTGGAAATGTTTGGCTAAATAGCTAATTAGTTATTCTGCTACTGATATATAATGGACTGAAACTCTGCTAAGAATGAATCAGAGGCATTTAAACCAGATAAGTGCTTATCTGACTATGTTCAAGTCAATATGATATCATCCTCAACAGTTCCTGTGGAAGAGACAATGATATATTGAAACAAATGCTCCTGAAATAATTCTGTACCTCTACAGAAGCCTCCAGAAGTGATCTCTTCTTCAAAAGCATCAGAGAACCCTCTTCCTGCATTTAGCTTTGCTAGTCGACCATCAATAAACTGGAATATAAAAAACATTAGTCAAAACTATGTTGACCTTTTCTTAGGTTTCATGTAAAATATCTATGTTAACAAGAATATAACAGATCACAAGAATGCTGTAATAATTTTGGATAGATATTGTAACAGTGGATATAAAGACAAGTGGCAGAAATATTATCACCATTGTACCGGTGGTTTTAGTATTCTCTACTAGTGTTGTTTGTTGTGTGTGTGAACAAATATAAAACTTGAAATATTTTAAACTAACAAGGTCATTCCCAGAATGAAATTCCAAATCACTTGTTGCTTTGAAAGTATTTTAAGTTGCTTTCTAGCTCATTCTTTTTCACAGCAGATGATGTGAAAGTTTATTAAATTTATTTCATAACAAATGTTTAATTTCAGGTTTAAAATTATAATCACTTATGGAAATTGAGACGTTCACTCATGTTGTGTTTGAAGGGTCATGAGCTGGCCTCATCTGTCTTTCCAGATAAGTATCACTGAATCCGAAGAAAAAGCTAGTTGAAAAATGCAGAAGATTTGTAGTTGAAATCTGGACAAATTTTGACCATCTCTAGTGCAAAGCAAGGCTGAGCTGGGATATCTGATGCCCACTGACTGTGCACTTGAGAATTCTGGCTGAGGATTGAAACTCTGCTGGCTGAGGAGTTATGCAAACTGAGAAGAGTTTGGATCACAATCATTTTATATGGACGGAGAGAAGCTGGTAGCTGCAGCCTTTAAAGAACAGTGGCAACAGGAACAATAAGCTTAGAAGGATATTTCATTTAAATGTAGGAGAACTCAATGCACTGAGTGCCAAAATAGAAGTACAGTACTGTGTAATACAGAACCATATTTTAAGCTTGACCTCTGCCAGTCTACACCTGCCTGCGTGCTCATACTGATCCATATAGACATACTTTTCAGGTGCAAACACATACATGCCTGCTTGTTTGAAAATTCTAACACCTGCACATTTGTGTGTGTGTGCATGAATCCATGGAAGTGTCAGAATTTTCACCCACAAAACAACTTTCACTTAATGGGATTTGCAGATGTCCATTCTAACACATGTCCATATTTCGCTGCATATGCCAGTGCATACATTTGTGTTTGCATATATGTGCATGCAAAGGCTAAAAATTAGGCCCAAATATGTTAGAAACAAAGAACGGTGAACATAAAATAAACAATCATCTACTATAACCTCCCAGAAGAAATGAACACATTCTTTTAAAGACTCAGTTTGCTTTTCAGGATTAAGACAGAAACACTGGCATTTCTAGAATGCTTTCAAGAACTAATCTATGCATTTTAGTATGAATAGGCTAACTCAAGTCTGAGCAGAGATTAATTGAGAAAACATTTTACTGATTATTCGTTTTCTAGCAGGAGTTACTAGTTATTCACTTTTACTAAAATAGCACATAGAAGTTAACAGAAATTAATTATTTGGCTGAGTGTCATACATTATCACAGATTATCCAAACAGTACTGTCAGTGGCAATCTGATGCTTGTCAATGGATAGACTGATGACATGAAACAAACCCCATTCTTCAAGTACAAAAAATTCCAGCAGCAATAATAATAGCGCACATGCTATTGAAGATAATCATTCCCTGTTTTTTCTTGGCTAGACTCCTTTTTATTTTTTCATTCTGACTCCAAGTAGGCTTCTTTCCAAATGGGTTTGGTTCATGGTCAGACCACTATGGGATCACTGGATTATTTCACAGTAAGAAAAAGAGATAAGAGCAATAAGAGCATCTTTAGCTACTGCTGTGCAGAAAACAGTCGTTGAACTGCAAGACATTATCTCTTTGGGGAAAGTTATGAATTCACTCCATGCCATAAACCAACGCATGATTTATGGGCACGCTCATCATTTGGTAAAGTATCAACAGAAAATGGAGAGGCTGACTTTTAGTTTTCAGTGCAAAGATTAGTCTGGCAAAACATTTAAAAGTAAATACTGCCAAATATAACTGTTAACAGAAACGATAGAAACTTATTTGAAGGAAGTGATAGTATTATTAATTATATTGAGTATCAGAAGTGAGAGTAAAGCCATTCCAGTTTTTTTTTTAAAGTAGTACATAGCAGAAAGCTTGGGTAATGTTAGTAAAGCCCAAGTATACAAAGCATGGCTCTCTGTCCCCTTCTGTAGGCTGGACCTCAGAAAGACTTCTGAGTCTGTATTGTCTTTGAGCTATTAGATCAGGGTCTTTTAGTTAAGGTGGTAGAAGCTCATGCTTTTAGATCCACAGAACCAGAGTTTGATACCCACTATTGACAAACCACTCAGTGGCATTGCATAATTAACACAGAAGTAAAAATACTTCTCTGCAATTTTGCTTCTCTGAAGACATAATTCTGATAGGATTCTTCCTTTGGGTCTTAGCTCCTTAGTAAAACAATAGCAGGACTTCCAGAGTTCTTAAAGAATTTCGCCCTTTGAGGATACAATATGAGCCAATTCTCTTGGCCACTGCCTGTAGCGAACAGCCAATTCATTTGGTTGTGCAGAAGACAAAGCTCCCATGATAAGCCAATTCAAAATTAGGTAACACAATATGCTTCAGAGGGAAAAAAAACAATCAAGTACAAGAAAGAAATCCCTTAAAGAAAATAATTTCCACCCTCTGAAGTGACGTGGGCGAATGAATGAAAATCCTGGTGTAAACTGTATCTTCAGGGAAGCAGAATTACAGGTACGTAATTTCCGCTTCTCTGTAGATATAATCTGTGAGTATTCTCACTTTTGAGGAGGAGGAAGCTTGAGGAGTGACACACACAAAAAACAGGCAAGGTTGTAACAGCTTCTGCAAAATCTGGAGGAAACAGTTTCATTTCTCATGAAGTTGCTGTCTTGATGCCCCTTCATAGTGGATATGTATCTGAGTCCAGACAGCAGTCCTTATCACCCTGAACTTCTGCCTGCTCTGACTCAAACAGCTAGAATTATGTAGGTGAAGTGGTGGCCTGGAGCACCAACAGAACTTCATAAAGCATTCACATTGCCTTTGCTGGAGCCACTAGGGAGGCTGCTAGCACTGAGTTCCTGATGCTCACTAGTCTTGGCTGACTCAAGGTTTTTCTTTCAAGGGTTTACACTTTGAATGCTCTAGCCAGGTTATTCTGTGCTAGACTTACAGGTGTTTTCCTGGGATGTTCCAAGAGGCTTGAGAGGTGCTCCCCATGTTTCCTTATCACATAGGGTGATATCTGAAAGCAAGTCTAACATTTGTGCACTGGGGTTGACTTCTAGGCACAGTGCAAAGAGCATGGTTGTCTATAATGAACATAGTTCTGCTGCATGGCTTGAAGCTGCAGAACAGGGCTCTTTCCTCCTTTGAAGATGGGGTACATAAAAAGAAAAAGTATGCTGGAAACACTAAGTGGTTGCTGATGCAACGAGAAAGGAAAATGTACATTGGAGCCCCAAAACAATAAACACCAACACACTAAAAAGATGCATCTGAGTGCTCAGGCAAAGGTCTCACAATTCAGGCA
This sequence comes from Chrysemys picta bellii, assembly GCF_011386835.1. Lineage (NCBI taxonomy): Eukaryota > Metazoa > Chordata > Testudines > Emydidae > Chrysemys > Chrysemys picta. The sequence goes on along the minus strand of NC_088798.1, from coordinate 44,871,986 downwards.
ACTTGCCGAACCAGCTGGATGATTGTAGAAAGAATGAAAAAGATATAAGCAGTGGGAAAAACTGGAGCAATGCAGAGTGCAGTGAGCAAAAATGCCAATATGTTATACAATGGGGATTTATAGTTAACAGTATGTACCTTAGAAAATCTCCATGCTGTTCCAGATATTCCTTATGACTGAGTTATTATTTTCACTGGACACCGATCAAAGATATTTAAGGTCCAAAATACAACTACTTATAGCTGGTGTTTGAAGCTGGGAACAAGCAGTAGCTAAACTTCAGACTTTTAGCATGAGGTTTAACAACAGCAATATTATGTCATCCTAATAAAAGGAGAGACTTCTCAGGACTGGAAAAAAAGCCAGGGTATAGATACCATATATTAATAAGCCATCCTGAAAGGCTGAAGAAAAGCAGTGGTAGCAAAAGGAGTAACACAGCCATCAAATCTAAGAAAATACAAGCTAAAGAAAAAACTGGCAGATCTGACTTATTTATTTAAAATATGGACCTCTTCTCAGCCACAAAGCTTTATCTACTGAAATTAAATCTCCTCTTAGAACTAAAGAATAAAGCTATCTTGGTTTTAAACACAAAAGGTCTTGATCAGGGCTGAGGGAAACTCTAAAAATCTAGTCTGCAAATGGGTTATAAAAAAGGGCACCAAATGCCCTCTGGGCTATGAACCCTGTTCCATATAAAAATGCTTTTAGTTAAAATATTGCCATGTCAATGGGGAAGTATAGCAGGAGGAGGGCCAGATTCTACACTAAAAATTATATAACTGAGAAGACTTTAATGGTTCCTGTTACGAAGGGCAGCAGTCCCCTGCTGACACCATGAAAAACCTATTCTAGTGTGTCTTTAAAAATAAATTTAATCTAATCTGGGACCACAAACCCTGATATGCATAAATCATAATTGTATTCTCACTGCATAGTGTCACTTCAGGGCATAGTGAAGGTGGTTAGATTTCTTTTAAATTTAACCTGAACTCTGAATTTCCAGGACTTATTTATGCTTGATTTGAGGATCATTACAAGACTCCTGTAATGTGTACCCTAATCAAGCTTAATGCATTTTTGTCTTGAAAATATCAGTTTTTAAGCAGACATTCTAATTTCCACCTATGAAATTTTATCCTGGGATTTGAAATCTGTGTTCTCTGTGGCTAATGCATCATCATCAGTAACAAAGAATATGTCAGTCAAAGCCTGCCCTCCATTACACCAATGCTACACCATTGACTTCAATAGAGTAGTGCAAATGTGTGTGTGAGCAAAAGTTTGCCCTGCAATTGGAGTATAGTTAACATCTCTGATGATGAAATGATCCAACTGCCTCTCCAACAGATGCAAGGCCAACAGGAGGAAAAACTAGTTAAAAAATGTTTTTGTCACTAAAGTGAAAAGATCTGACACTGAACATACACAAGGAGCAGATCTGCTGAGTAAGAATGTTAAATTTGTACAAGGTCACTTCTTAGAGTCAAAACAGTCAATACATTAATAATCTAAGAAGCTTTAGGAAAGAAAAAAGGCATCTAAAGACAGAATGCTGGCCCTTTTTGGTTTACTTAATTCCAATGACTTCTTTTTTTACTCCCCCCTTATTCCTTTTCTTTTCCACAAAACAAATATAGGTATGTCTTGAATTTGTTTACAGACTACTAGTTAAATGTCAGCATTTGCGAAGTTATCCACTGCAGTAACACAATATTCAGATACACTTTTGATATGAAGTAACTGCAGTATCTGAGACATTTATGTGCTAAACAAAAGAAATAAACTAATTACAACAAAAGATAGCAGAGGCGTTAGGTGCAACATTACAGTATAGCTTCTTCCCTGACCAACCTCAGAGATCTTGAAAAACACACTTCACATCCACTGCTCTCAACAGTGGCCAGGCCATCTTTGATATTAAATTTCTATTACAAAGCTTAATAATTCATATTATTATTCAAATAGCATGTGGGATACAGAATAAGTTTGGTCAAATACATAATAAAGTAAACAACAGACAATGAAGACAAGTGTTTTGTTCCGGATAACAAGGAGCTACAGATAATTTAGGTCAGCTATCAGAAGCTAGTATAGTCATGTAATGGTTCTTGATTTAGCTATTCCCTTGTGCAAACCCACCATTGAAAGTACGGCATCCATTGCGAAGTGTTACCGAGTTTGGTGGTAAGAATGGTCCTCAGTTGTAAAAACTAAAAAAGAATAAATGCCAGGGCAGCACTTCTGAAAGTGGCAGACAAAGCATATATGCAGGGAAAAAACTGCAGTTAAAACACCTCCAGGCAGTCCAGCCTAGGTGTCTAGGCTGCTTTCAAGAATTATTTTCTGCTAAAAAGAATGCCTAGTATCAGGAACCCAGTAAACTCATGTTATCCTTTGAAAACACGAACAACCTTGAAAGCAGCCCAGTTGTCAGTGCGGAACTGCTGGAGATGAGGCAGCTGGGCTGTGGATTAATTAGAGAAGTGGGAGGAAACACAGCAGATCATAACTAAAGGAAAGGCAACATATTAGCTAATAAAAATGTTTAAAATATAATAATTTTAATATATTCTCATCTTCAAAGGTATATTACCTCCCTCGGCATGAAGAAACATTAGAAAAATAATAAAATTGTTAAGTGATTTTTAAAATAAATATAAATTACAATTGAACGGCTAGATGTAAACGGACATAGTTCTAATAACTTCAGTGGAACTACTCTAATTTACTCCATCTGAGGATCTGGCCACAATACTCATATCATAATTCAGACTCTTCAGCATGTGCAGTAGCCTTCGATTGAAAAATAGCCCTGATAGCTGAAGATATTCAGAAACATGTAACATGGGATCACAGCAATAAAAATAACGATGTTTCCATGTTATATTCCTTTCTCTGCCACCAATCTTAATCTGCTGAACACTTATAAATGTTTTAAATACCTCTTTTAATACTTCATATAAATGAAACCTTTGCCCCTGCACATATAATACAGTGAAATAAAATAAACTGGATTCTAAGAGTTGATCCCTGGAGTACTCCATCTATTATTTTTAAAGTCTGTATTTATGTTATTTATGTGTAGGTATTTCCATAATTTTGTCCAATTAGAAAAGTGTCTACCTATGACTACTACAAGCTAGCATCCTTGTATTCCATAAATCTCTACCTTAGCCATTAATCTTTGATACAGAAACTTGTCAAATGCTTTTTGAAAATCAAAGTATTCTACATCCAATGAATTTTCCTTATCTATTATGGTAGTATATCTTCAAAGAACTCTAGCAGATTAGTTAAGCATTCACTCCCCTGCCTGAATTCATTCAGGCTAGCTTCAATCAAACCATGTTTTTTCTAGAAGTTTTCCCACCTTATCCCTTAAGATGTTTTCTCAGATTTGCCCACAAACAAAGATAAGCTTACTGGTCTACAAGTTTATGGTCAGTCTCTTGACCCGCTTTCAAACAACTAAATTACATAAGGGAATCGAAGGGAGGACAAAAAGAAAAGCCAGGAGATAATAGCACGAAAAAAATGTATAATGGATCTTGTTGAAGCCATGTTGTGTGAATACTACAATAGTTATTACTGAGCTGTAAATCCTCCATAGGAACTGTTGTTTTGTGCTCAACCAACCTCAATATGGAGGAATTTTCATGAAACTATTAATTTATTTGTTTGGCTGAGGTCTTGATTTTGAAAAATTCAGTGCACACATGGTTAGTGGATTCTACCAATCAAAGAAGCAAGTACAGTTTGAATCCAGTACTTAAATCAGACACAATCTCTGACTAACAAAGTGTTAAGTGCTTTGGTCCTCTGTCTGTTGACCAATAGAGCCTGACTATACTGAAGAGGCTGAAAAGTTCAGCTTCTAAAGCAGGGAGCTCCTTGCTTTTTCCTTGTCAAGAGAGTTCTTGATTGGCTCCAGAGGCAAACACAGCCAGTCATTTTGGGGTAAAAGTGGGGAGTGTCTCTGTGCCTGTGTTGAGATACAATGGGATTGGGAAGATTTTTTCCACACTCATTGGAGTTAAACATTTGCCATTCCCTCTCTCTCCTGTATTTCCTCTCAAAATGGTCTTCTTGAGAGCTTTCAAAAGCTGGCAGGCGTTGATACAGAGGCAGAGAGGAGAACATATATATCTGATATCTATTAGAAGAAAACTGTTAGATCACGAGGTCAATTGGCCTGTCATACCTGTTTAAAAAGTTGAAGATTCACTGCAGTTTCCAGGAACTGTTTGGTAGTACTGGAACGATGCTTCACAAAACTGTCCTCACAGAAAGTGATAGGCTCTCCCTAAATTTAAACAGAGCGCATTAGAAGGTACTCCTAGCTATAACCAGTACTGGCACATTTAAAATTCTCCTTCATCAATTTTCCCCCCTTAAAAGTTAGCATGTACAGTTACTGCCCATCAATCAAAGAGGTATTTACAGAATTCAAAAGGAAAGTAGGCAGAGACAGTGTAACAAAACATTGAAAAGACAAAAATGTTGATATCTTTAAAGTTTTCACTAAAATACATTTTGATGGTGACAATGCTCTGCTTGAGTTACGAATCTTAACTACTGTACAAAATTACTCTGATTTAACTGCACTTACACCAATGGCAAAAGCAAGCAGAAATTCTGACTGGACACCAACATGTTATGATTATCATCAGATTATTTGTCTATTTGTTGTGCTAAATATAACATTAATGTGTGTGCAGCTAATTTGATTAAGCAGGAAATAATTATAAAACGTAACTATTTTCTTTCACCAATTTCACTGTCAAATTAAAGACTCCTCCTGTCTTTTCTGGGAGTCATTACATAGTCATACAAAAGGTTTAAAAGAGGTCAGTTGAATTGTTAATGCAGTAAATTGTGTGGCCTTTGGAAAAGAAGGTAAGAATAATGTGAAGAATACTGAGTAGACATGTCAAAAACACACAGTGATGAGACAAGGTAAATATATACAGTATTTACTGCAAGCTAATAGATGCTAATCAAAGTAACTGGAAACAGTAAAATTATATTGTAACTCCTGTGTTATCCCTTAATTGCATAAAAGAGTATCTATCTCTACTGTATAGTGACCATATCAAATTACAGGAGGAAGACTCCCCTAAATTATATTATTCTGGTAACTGTTTAATTTCCATAAACTCCACTAGCATAGAGAAGGTTTTAAATATTTTAATACATCAATGTATAGTCTGCATATTATTTCCATGATAATGATTCAGAGAGATATACTGCAGGGAGTATTGTCATGCAGGCACAGGACCTACCCGACAAGAGCATATGCCTTCATGGTTAAAAATAAAAATAAAAAAAATAAATAAAAAAAAATACACCAGGTTGGAGGAGTTTTTCCCAGATTTAGGTAAAGCAGACAATTTGAGGTCCTGCATAAAATATTAGAATACACACCTGACTCAGCTAATAGAACATTTTACTACCACAGACTTTTACACATAGTAAAAGCCCAGAATAGGGTAAAAGATACCTCTGGCATTGGGAAGAAAAAGGATCAGACATTCCTTATGTGGATCCTTACAATAATGAAACAGAGGAGCCTTTCAGACACAAACTGCAGGCCACTTTGAAGACAAACATATTTATGCCAATGATCACTGCCTCCTCCTGCTCCTACTCCTATTAACTCTGGCAACCTTAGGTGCTGCTTTACACAAATTCTCCTAAATTCTAGTTTACAATGTAGTTCAATGCTTAAGGATTGAGAGAATGAGTTTCCCTCATGTGATCTGTCAGCACATTACTGAGTTTGTCCAAAAGTATCCCTAAATCATCTTCAAATGATCTTTATGTTATATTTATTTGTAAATCGTAAGAATATTATCTAAAGAGCTGTTACATTAAAGCAACTGACATGTCATTTTAAAACCCTGTTTTGATATTTTCAAGCACTCCCTTCCATATTGATTTTTCAAAGACTAGATCTTGGATGCCTTAGGCTCCAGTTCATCAAAGCACATAAGAACATAGTTAAGTTCATCCCTATTCAGCCCAGCACTAAAGTACATGCTTCATTTTTATAGTACAATCCTCCCTTCTTCGGGGGGTGGACGGAAAGCTGTGGTGCACGATCCCTTTTCAGTGCAGTACTTGGTAGCTCACCAGCTATACCATGTCTCAGGGCAAACAATTTAAGTTGCCTTAGCTGCTAGGCTGTAGTACATATTGGATCTGAATAAGCAATCTACCAAATATCTTCAAAATGTCACCATCCCCCCCAGGTGCCCCAGATCATCTGCCTCTCTGACCAACTCATCACCAACCAGCCCCCCAATTCCACAGAATCTTTCTTTGTTCAGCAGATTTGTCACAAAAGCTCACAACAGCTGAGATAGCAGAAATGCTTAAACTGAATCCTCAGATTTAAATGGCTGCAAACTGGAAGCATGATGTCTTTGAGAGAGCATCTCCCGTCTGGAACTTACTTCCCCCATTTGTTCAATACATCACAAGTACACTGCAAGGTCCACCTCTTTACATAGGTCTTTACCTGAGGAAGTGACCTGTGGCACACTTTTGGGAATGGAAAGTTGTTGATTCTTTTAGAGACATTGAGTCAGCTTGTAATGATTACTCTTTAATATGTACATGCACCTAGAAATTTCAAAGAGGCATATTTTATAAATAAAAAAAGCATCTAAAGCTGCATGTAGAGAACAGCTATTCCCTCTGATGCTACCAACATATGCCAGGGAAGTACCATAGACCCTCAAACTCAGGACACGACAGGTAAATAACTAAGAAAATTATTTTCAAATATTTTGTTTTGAAAATGTAAGGACTAAACTATGCCCCCAATGTGTAAGAGTACTGAAGAGAGGAAGTGAGCACAAATGAATTTTTTCCTTCCAGTGCATCCATATAGGAGAGGCTAGGTCCCAGTATAAGAGGAAGTGTAAAGCATCGGTGGAGGAGTGGCTAGTAATATCAAAAGCATTAGCAGCCTAAGAGATGTTAGCTCTATGGCACCGTCATACCTTTGTGATGTGATGACCTTGTTGGGGAGGGTGCTTCATACATATTTTTGAAGCATAGAGAGGGTTGTTCCCCAGCAGGCTTTTTCTAGCATCCATGGGGACATAATATTTGCAGTAAGCACTGGTCTATCTGCACTCCCTTTGCAGTGCAACTCAGATTCACAAACAGAATAACTGTATGTTAAATGTAATTTTATTTAGATCCATAAACAGTTTACACTGAAAAACAAAAGCCTTTAAGAATACATTTATGTATTGTTATTCTCACCTGCTTAAAGCAGGCTTGCTTTAAAAGTTTCACCAGTTTGAAAGATTCTACTCAGGAGATCAAAAATACAGAATAAGAATTCCTTTAGAACCAGCAGAATTTTTCAAATCAGTGCAATTTTTTTCAGGGCATCCCTTGTACTTCTGAAACTCCATCTAGCAATTTAACTCACACCACAGTTATTCAAGCCCATATGTCTTGTATTTTATTGGGTAAAACATTTTGATTAACATAAGATTGCATAAGGAATAACCCTGAAGTACTGTAATTCTAAAAGGATTCTGAAATGATTTATTATAAAAAGTAGAACGAATTACTAACTATGAATAAAAATATTTATATCAGTTTTCTGATATGAACTACACATTTCTAACAGATTTATTTTTACAAATACTATTGAATAAATTCAGAAACTTTGAGTTTTGGAGGAATGTTTCACTGATATTTAACTAGCACACAGTCCATTAGCCACTTTAGTATTGATCTACAATGTACTTTCAAAGCAAGTTCGATCAAAACCCAGTAGGGATTCTATATTGAAAAGTAGACAGCTAATACTCAGACCAAACAATCTATGCCCATACAAGATACCTGTCCTTTTAACAACAGTTGCTATAGAATTTTTTTGCCCTTTTATGGGTTGCCGCACACAGCAGGAATCAGTTCCTCTGAGCTGCATTCGCATTTTCATTAAGCTATTTATACAGACTCAGATGGAACATTCAAGTTAAACATAAAACATGAAGCTAAACCTATATGATTATATTAAAATCAAAATCAATCTTGGTTAGCAGAGATGCTGTTGTTTTCCAAATCTAGTAATATTTAACAACAATAAATACATATTTCAATTATTTCCATGCATAGAAATAGTTCAGAAATTTCTTATTTGGTTTTCTTTTCCTACCAAAAAGATGCGACACTTGTAGCAGTTGCTCATTATCGTTAATATTAAAGCTTATTTAACATATTTAATACAGTTTTGGTATACAGTAACTCTATGTTGGTTACATTATGAGAACAAGCAGAACTGTAGTCTCCAACTCTGCATTAACCAAACTCTGAGTCTTTAAAAAACATCTCTACTTTTACATTATAACATTGCACTTTGTAACAAGAGAGCATCTAATAGTACCAGGATGAAAATACCACAATTACTGGCCTTCTCGTGGCACCTTAGTAGATAAAGATCCAGATAGTAACCAAGAACAAAGCCGGACTTTATTGTTGTTTCCATTTGGGATGGTGCCAATAAAATTTACAAATAAATGTCTGAGTTTAAAGTCCTCTGTCATCAATGTTATTTACCTAATGCAAAATCTAGATTACCTGGCACTTCCTGGAATCACAACTAAGCCATACATACTGAAGACCCTACAGGCCCAAAGGATGTTTACCCTGTAAATGAAGTTGTGGCCCTTAATACAATCCTCAAGCTAAAAATCAAACAGGGGGGCTTAGGGTCAAGCCCGAGAGTCCTGCACCTAATCAAAAGGCCTATTCTTGTATCGGATTTTCTTTCCTCCAAAAGTGCTTTAGCTGCAGCCACTGCCAAACCCAAACCCAAGCCCAAATTCTGGGAGAAGGGTTAAGGCAAATCAGAACCCATTGCAAGGTACTCCTGCCCTCTAAACGATAACAATCAAATTCTGAAACATAAGCCTAAATAAACCAGAAGCAAATATTTCCCCACAGACAAGTGAACATGTATGCCATGCTGAAGGTGTAATACACCTTGCTGGTTAAGAACCAGGGTATAAGAACGGGGTATAAGAATAGGAATCACCAATCCCAAGCATTAAATATACCCTAATACTAGTCAGCTAATATCTCTTTTCAGGGTATAGAAACTTCTTGCTTAACCAGGTATGCCTATCTCCAGTCTGTGTTCAGAACAGGAAAGGTTGTGTAAGCAAAACAGATTGATTCTGGCAAAAAAGAGGGTGAATGTTTGTAATGAATGGGAGTGGAAGTCTATGCTTTTTAAGGACTAAACATCACATCATGAAAATAAGCAAAGGAGAAAAACTGTTTACTAATTTGTTAAAAAATATTGGAGGGGAATAAACACTGGTGTGATAAAAGTGTAATTCATCATGATAAAGTAGGGAGGAAAAATAATCTATTTTACATACAATAACAAAACAAATAGTATTCCTTAAAAAACATATCTAATTAAAAAAGAGTTAAGAATATAAACTGGTATGATTTATTTTCTATGCTAAAAAATTCTGGCTTTCCTTCAAAAAGTTAGGCAACAGAAAGATTAAGTCATACAAAAGAAAAAGATATTGAAGTTACCTCCCCTTTGGGCAGGGGTAGGAGTGGGGGGGAGAATAAACCACCTAACATTAAAACAGAAAGGAAGCTGACCCAAACAAAACTTTGAATAATGATAATTTGCAACTTTGGAACAAAGTCTTGGCAAAAATCGAGACCTGGTCTAATTGGACACCACCCCTATAGGAGTCTTTGGGTCAAATTCAGTAGTGATGTAAACAGTGACATCAATTACATATCTGATGCAAACAGTCTAGTAGTATATGCATTGCATAAAGTAAGTTTCAAGTGCCACGGAAAATGATTGCAATGTTTACATGGATGGGATACAAGGGCCTGTAGCATAAAAACAACATGACAAGAAAGTGTAAAATAAGGGGGAGAGAAAGAATACCAATTTTGCAGACAAACTGAATGACGACATCATTATGCTAATTACACTACTATAACCTTTGCATCTGATGTGTAACTCATATCTCGGTTTACATAACCGCAATATTTGAACCATTATGTAATGTCATAGATTGGTATTCCTAAAGGAATATATTCATAAATGATTTGGAAAAAGGGGTGTATTCATAAATGGTCTGGGAAACGGGGTAAACAGTGAAATGGAAAAATTTGCAGATGACACAAAATTACTCCAGATAGTTAAGTCCAAAGCTGTTTGCTAAGAGTTACAAAGGGACCTTACTAAATTGAGTGACTGGACAACAAAATGGCAGATGAAATTCAATGTTGATAAATGCAAAGTAATGCACAGAGGAAACAATAATTCCAACTGAACTGGCTGTTCTCATGGCAGCAAAAAGAGGGAGTGGCCTAACTTCCCCTACGTCAGCTCTATACCAGTAGAGATTCACCCTTAATTCCTGATGGGCCAGTTAAGTAAGTTTTATGGCCAAATTCCTCTGGCATAGAGACTGACTCAAATCTTGCTTGTGCAGAGTTGTGTACAAACTCATCATTATTCAGTGAGCCAATTAAGAGGTTTAGTTTTGATTTCATTTCCCATTTTTATAGCCATTTACCAAATAATAGGGAAGAAATTAAGAACAGAATCAATTATCTTATTTTCTCTTCCTCCACTTCATTGGAAATATTGGAAACACGATAAAATGGTAAATATGGGAAAGTGGAACTTTTACAATTGTAGGGTTACAGATAGAAAGAAACAGAGAGAGAGTCTGTCTGTCTGTCTTTTTACAATTACTGAAATTACCAATGTTTGGAAGCAGTATCAACTTGATTGTTTTATATTAGTTTGTTGTAGTAGTGTATTAAGTGAGAGCAATCAATTATTATTGCTTTTACAGGGGAATAACACCAAACTAAACTTTTATGAGCAAGACTGTATTTCTTACTATTATTCTTTACAAATGATATGAACAGTCACCTTTATAGATGTCCTGCCTTTAAAGGGATAGTCCCAAGTTTTCATATGATGTGCTGGTGTCCCAGAACTTCTTTCACTATTCCACTTTTCCATTTCAATCAATCATATTTTTTTAATAACTACAATACACCTCTACCTCGATATAACGCTGTCCTTGGGAGCCAAAAAATCTTACTGCGTTATAGGTGAAACCGCGTTATATTGAACTTGCTTTGATCCACCGGAGTGCGCAGCCCCACCCGCCCAGAGCGCTGCTTTACCACGTTATATCAGAATTCGTGTTATAGCGGGTCGCGTTATATCGGGGTAGAGGTGTATGTATGTTCAAGACATACTGTTATGCTGAGGAAAATTTATTCTGTGTTTACTAGAAACAAACAGTCCCACGAAATAAGTGTTTACTGTGAAGAACAGTGTTTGGAGTTAACGGGAAAGTTGAGTGAGCGCAAACACTAACAAAGCTGTTCTTTTACCCAAAGTGAATATTTCATGTTTCAAGTTAAACTCATTCAGTGCATTAGGGTACTGGAAAAAAATCCACCAAACTGAAAAATATGCTTTTGAGTCAAAAGCAAACAGTATTAACCCCAACATACAATTACAAAAGTGTACTTTTGTATGGCTGTTTTGTGACCATAAAAATGGTGCCACAAAAGCAGTCCAGGTTTTGTTTCTGAAAATATGGTCAACTTATTTATATCATTATAATTATTTTAAAATTATAGAATCAATCTTCTTATTTGAGTATATCCCTTTAAAATGCCAATGTGAAACATTATATGAAGTCCAATATAAAAGTAGATACAGTCTGTGACTCTTATTTGAGTTTTCATACTGCACCCATCACTATGGTTTCTGGCGTGAGAGAGAGTAAATTCTCTATATCCATTCAGTACAGGACACATCTCTTCTGAGAATACTCCCGAATGGTGCCAATTAACTGTGATGAGGTTGTTTTGTAATATAGATCCACATCCACTAGGTACTGAACTGAAACCAACTCATTTCATATAGGTCTTTGATCAGTCATTAGACAACAACTCTCAGTAACTATTAACCTGGACAAAGTTCAAACTGGTAACCCAGAGATAAAACCGTAACAGCACACTAAGAATCCTGTAAATCAGAAGTCTAAAGAAATAATATATGAATTTCATAAACAAATACTGTGTACTACATTCCTATTTTATATGCAATTTAGAAGAGGTCAGATTTATCTCCAAGGAAAAATAGCTTCTGGGCATGATGGAACCTATATTAGTTAAAACAATATGAACAGCAATTGACATTGAATATTATCACTTGAAATAATGTTAAGTTTTAAATATACTAGCTATTTCTTTTCTTAAGTTATATTTTCCATTTTTGACTGGTATCTTCCAATCTAAGACAGGCTGACAATGGCCAGCAGGCTGAGAAATTCCAACATGGTGCCCTAATTAGACCCTTTCCCATAGTGAGTCCACATATAAATTTTTCTTATATATATTACCGCTGGAGTAAAAAAAAGGAGGGGAGGCAGAGGGAGGGCAAAAGCAAATAATCCTGAAAGGAGGAGCTACATAGGTTATTATTAAAAAATATTTTCCAACTTGTATTACAATTTCATATTATTATCAGTACAATGGAAAACATGGGTTTCTCAAATCGGAATGGAGCAATTGATGAAAAATGGTGACTTTTTAATATTACCATAGTAAAAAGAGAAGAAGTTGTTAAAAGGGAAGTTGAACTGAACAAAGGGACCTCGTGCAGTACCTTGAAGATAGTTATAGATGAACTCCAGCAGACTTACTGAACCAAAAAGGACCTCTTCCTTGGTCATTTCCAGATCAAACATCAGGTCAGAATGTAAGGAGAGCCTGCTCTACCTCAACAACACTTTCTTCTTCACATATATTAGATGTAGATTAAGACACTGAAATTAACTTGTTTGTGCACCAACAGTCAAGGCAAACTGCAGAGAATCAATACTGAAGGCTCCCTCACTCTTATAGCAATGAGCAGATGGGCAACCCCATTCTGCAACGGCTGCAGTTTCCAAATCAATTTCATATAGATCTCATTTGGAACAAATTACAACAATCTATTATGGAGACAGCAAAAGTAAGAATAACTGTGAAGGTCTGTAATGGGGAGAACTTCCAGGGAAAGAAGAAGATTGGGTGTCTGAAATGCACTCATAACTCGAGTCCTGCACTGGATTCTACAGATCTTGAAATTTTGCATAGCCATTTTGGATACTATTGCAACATGGACTTTCGGATCAAATAGCAATTATTTTAAATCTAAAATTCTGTAGTTGCTATAGGCCACCCACGTACAAAAAATAGCACATTCACACATTCCTTAAAATTGCTTATCTCAGTTGCTTATCCCTGGTACACCATTTCAATCTTATATGGGTCAACTTAGTTAGTTGTCTTTCATCTAAAGAAAAATGCCTGCCAGTCAGAATACAGTTGTAGTTATGTTAGTCCCAGGATAGTAGAGAGACGAGGTGGGTGAGGTAATATCTTTTATTGGACCAACATCTGTTGGTGAGAGAGACAAGCTTTCAAGCCACACAGCAGACCTGAAGAAGAGCTCTGTGTGGCTTGAAAGCTTGTCTCTCTCACCAACAGAATTTGGTCCAATAAAAGATATTCCTTCATTTGCCTTGTCTCTGCCAGTCAGAATGATAGTGAGGAATCAGTACGAAAAAGGTCAACAGTAAACAAGGCAGCCTGTAAAAGAGAGACTTGAGCAACAAGAAGGCACCCATCATTACTTTCTGATACACCTCTACCCCGATATAACGCAACCCGATATAATACGAATTCTGATATAACGTGGTAAAGCAGTGCTCCGGGGGGAGCAGGGCTGCGCACTCCGGCAGATCAAAGCAAGTTCGATATAACGCGGTTTCACGTATAACGCGGTAAGATTTTTTGGCTCCCGAGGACAGTGTTATATCGAGGTAGAGGTGTATCTCTCATACCAGAATGAGTGTAATTAGAGATCACAAACAATTCTGCCTATTACTATCAGGAACCACAGCCTACCCACTTACATCTAGTGATCATCTGAATCAGAGGTTGACAGATTTCAAATGACAGATCCCTCATGTCTATCATAAGATCACCAACAATTCTGTTAATTAGAGCTGAATCCAGGACATCAGGCAGTCCGAATTTAGACAAAAGTGTCAGAAATATCAGATCATGATTATACTGGAGTTACCAAACCAACATGATCTCACTATCCTTCCCCTAACGGAGATTAGAGACCACTCAGTAGTTTGCAAATAAGTCAGTGTTAAAGGAAAGTATTTTAAGTAGGCTGCTTCTCTGAACATCTACTTGCAGCTGTGAAAGTGCCACCTTTTGATAGGCATTAACCACATCTGTCACCAATAGGCTCAGCATTACTCCACCAGCATTAACAAAACAGAAAAGACAAAGATCTATGCTAGCTCCAGTCTACAAAGCACCAACTGAACCTCAGAAACACACATATTCTGAAATTTTGCTAAGACAGACGGGCTTTCATCCCTTCCTGCCCTATTACTGATATCAAAGTAGGAATGTCACAGGTCATGAGCATGCTGTATTCACCAAACAGCCTGTCAGTGATCAGGGCATGGGCAGTTGTACAGAGTGGTTAGAGCAGGAGTCAGGCTGAGTGCTTAGCGCAGGAGTTGGTAGTCAGGAATTGGAGCCCGGTGTCAAAGATAGAATCAGAGGCCTGATGCCAGAGAAGAGAGTCAGAAATCAGGAACTGAAGCCAAGAATCAGGAGCAGGTTATCTGAAGTGAGGCAAGGCAAGCACAAGGCTGGAGCTATTGGCAGGCACAGGTGCTAACACAGCCAATGGCAAATATTTTGAGCATCTGTTGAAGGGCTTCTGCAGCAGGGCTTAAAGAGCTGGTCTGCTGCCTCTTCTAACCAATCAGTCAGTGTAGCCAATCAGGCAGCCTACTACAGGCCAGCTGTGGTCGTTAGGTTGCTTGGAGACTGGCTCTGCTGCAGGCCCTGCTTCCTGACACGGCCAAACCAAAAACAGTTCCACTAGATGATTCCAAACCTTTGCTAGGAGGTAGTAAAAGCTTTTGGGGGATTCTAAGTAGAGAAAATGACCAACCTCCAAATTAGTCAGTCCCTTCCCCAACCTTGTCAGTTCCTGCAGTCCATCAATAATCCTAAGTGAGCCATACAAGTAGTTTCTTTATTAGAGCTCCATTTTTAGTTTCTATGACTGAGACAAAGGGAAAGTAGTTTGCTGGCGGGCAAGTACCTACTGTAAGTAAAACACAGATTGTTCAGATGCTCAAGGTTCAAAAGTCAAAGAAGCACGTGTACCCAACTTGTAGAATACCAGCTTATTACCAAGTTTAAGATAACGTTTAGGGCATGTTGTTTTTTGAAACCCTTAAGATTGTGATAAGACTTCAGTACTTTTCTTGCAGACAGTAAAATAGTGAGTTTCTGTTCTTATGAATAAAGGAAAACAAATTAAAATAATAAAAAGCCTTACAGGTTTGTATCTTAGTGCATCTCTGTAGGATCCAAACAATGCTGCCTGTGTCCTAAGGAAGGCCCTAGCTACTCCATCACCCGTAGCTGTAGACTGCTTCTTCAGTTTATTTTTCAAGGCTGAGACCTGCATGACAGAGAGGAACAGTTAAATTAACACCTCAGAAATTGGTACAGCAAGGTATGAACCCAATCAGCAGGCAAACCACAGTGTCTACAGGTCAGCCAAAAATTCATCCTCCTCCTTGATAGCTTATCTTTTTAACTGCAAAGAGCACCTGCTGGTCTGTTAATTGAAATGAAAGCGGGGGATGATGGTAAAGTGCTAATGTAAATTGGTTTATGCTCTCTTTTTTTTCCCAAGGCCTCTTGACATAAATAAGCTTTAATTATTTTACAGTAAACTGCTTGTGAGCCACTTTTCTGCAGATTTTTTGCAATCATAACATGTGTCTGCTTGTCTGAGACGAAGCCAGTTGGGTATCTTTCATTTATGCTGTGGAGGGTTATTTTTAAGGGCACTTAAAGCTCACTTACCACTCAATTTTAGATTTTTTTGTTGCCAACTTATTAGCATGCATCATTTTTCATGCATCATGGGAGCAGTTGCCACTATTGTTTGCTAGTTGGGGTAAGCCTGTATAAATTCAATAGTGCAGTGTC
This sequence comes from Chrysemys picta bellii, assembly GCF_011386835.1. Taxonomy (NCBI): domain Eukaryota; kingdom Metazoa; phylum Chordata; order Testudines; family Emydidae; genus Chrysemys; species Chrysemys picta. Next base: position 44,855,852 of record NC_088798.1, on the reverse strand, counting down.
TTTAGAACTGTCCTAAGGAATAAAACATCTGAATGGGGTGGAGGGGGAGGTGAAAGGGATGGAAAAGGGAGGGGATAACACCCTTTTATTAGTGATGAGGCACCTGCATTAAGAAAAAAACATTAATTCCAGCATCTGATTTCTGAAGATCTACTCTGTTTTATGTGGTAAACAAGTTCTGATGGTACAACTCTGGAAGGCACGAGTAATGTTAGATTAAAAGGCCATTCTTTTGTTAAGGAAGCTTTGGGAAATATCATATATTTTGGAATTATTCTGATATTCCTAAAAACAAGAAAGATGTGTGAATGTAGTTAATAAGAACAGTTCTTCCATCCTTGTTTTAAGATGCCAAATACCAGACAGTTGGAGAAAAAAAATCAATTCCAATTATTACAAAGATGTATTTCCATATTAATTTTTATTGCAAAGTGCCTTGCAAAACAATACATAAGTTATCAGATACTGTCCAAAGCATTATTTATTTTAAGTCGGGTTACTCTTTAAACAGAACATTTAGGCTACCCTTATAAGCCCAAAGTATCACCAAAATAGGTTTCATTCTTTTATAAATGTATGCAAGAATGAATATCTTTTTGTTTCTTTATGCAAGCAGTCATGGCAGTTCTTGTAGATGATGATTGTAATTGAAGTGTCAACCTAATTAACAACTAAACTTTGAATAATGCTAATGAGAACTGAACATGGCATCAGAGAGAAGACCAGCTCTACAGGTGATAAACCTTCACAGTAGTGACATTTTCCACTGTAAAGTCACAGTTACTGTGATCTGATCAAAGAGAGAGACCCCCATTGGGTCCAATTATAACTATAGTTTTGAAAAAAAATTATTGAATTATGATGTTCATAATCTATGCAGAAAGGCCTTTACAGTATAGGTCTTCTCCCCATAGCTGTGATCTTTTCAATTTATATCCAAGCTCCATAGATCCAGATAAAAGTTTAGAGTCTGATTCGGTTAGCCCATGGAGAGCACACACCAATGCTCATTTAAGTTTTTTTACTTACACCTCAAAAGAAAAAAAAAAAAGAGTACAATTCACAGTACAGGAAACAGTTACACAGTTCAAGGTTGCAAAAATAAATGCTTGTCATTTCACTTTCTTTGTTCTGTAGTTTATGATTATTTTGAAAGTTATTAAAATTGAAGCTTATTTAATTCAAGGGGAAAAACATTCATAAGTTCTTTTAAAAGGAGAGATGTGCCAGCAATTACAGTTATATTTCACTAATGTTGAAATAAGAGAGCAAGGTTCAGTGTAAAGAAACCTGGTTTGTCAAAAATGAAAACCAGATTTCCACTTTTTTTTAATCCAGTAGAATATTTCCTAAATGCAAGAGACAGAAGTTTCCCCCCTTTCCTCCCTAAAAAAATAATTTGCATTCATGTAAATTATATATTATAAATAGGGCTGTGAAAAAAAAATTGTGAAAAAATGTTCATGTGATTCCAAGCCATCTTTGGACAGCAAAATTTTGCATACTGCAATTTAATTTTTTTGTATAATGTCATGTCTTGTACATTTTCATATGAAAGCTGATCTTCATCAAATTGAAATTTCACTCTTTAAAACAGAGTATTTTGTTAAAAAAATTAGACCAAACTTAGGGGTTCATTTTTTGAGCAAAAGCAATAACAGAAAATAAACAAACAATAAAAATCTGGCAGGTTTTCACAAAATGGAAACAAATTACAAAAAGCTCAGACATTTTAAAATGTAATTGAAAATATTTCTCACCTCCCAAATAATGAATCAGGAGACTTTAGTTTCCAACACAATTATGTCAACTGAATTAATTGGTTTATGGTAAAAATTGTTATTGAGATAGCATACATTCTTTAAAAAAGTCCTATTACATACTGGTGAGAAACGTGTAATTTACCTTTATTGAAATCAATGGAACTATGCATGGTTTTAAGCTATGCATGTGCTGAAGTGTTTTACTGGATAAGTGCCAGAATGCGGAGCACCTTTCAGGCTCAAGCTGCCATATACAAGAACCAGGAGTGTTTAGTGCTGGCAGTGCACTTGACAACCAGAGGAAATAAGACCTCAAGCCTACTCCCTTATACATCAGCCTGCAAAGAAAGGTCAACAAAGGAGGACCTTATGCTGCACCCGTCTGAAATGGTGTTGCAGCTCCCCTTCTGTCACATATCCCCCTGATCTCTCTGAGGCTCTCTGGGTGGTGAGCCAGAATCCCTTTGTGGACTGCCACTTAGGCAACTCCTTCCTCATCCCAATGTAAGATCCAGCTATCCAAACTACAGGACAACCCTTAATGTTGTTCTAACATAGCTTCTGATGGACTGATATTATTTTTTTTCCCAGAGTCCTAAAGAAGTGTTGCTACAAGAAACAATTGAGTCAAATGAAACAAACAGCACCTGTCACAGATGTCTACCCCACTGATAAAAAAAGGGATAAACCACACTCTGTTGATGCATCACCAGCTTCACCACAAGGTTAACCAAGTAATAAATGTGTCTTAAATATGATTATTACTTCTGCAGTGCCACAGCTGTGCTCTACAGGCATTTAAAAATAACAGACCACTCCCGTGAAGAGCTTACTATCTAAGGCCCACATCTTGCAAACATAGTATAGATAAATGCATAAGCACTTGCATGATCAAGCTCCAAGTTTAAAGATCACTAATGATTAAATTAAGAAACGGAAGTGTCAGAAGAAGGGAGGGCATGGATTATTAAAAAAAGATGCTTTTTTGGCATGACATACATGGATCTTGATGGCTCTCTGTATTTTTTTTTTTTGTATGGATGGATGGGACAGCTAGGGATTACCAATATATGTTGATGATTCCCCCACCCAACTATCTATGTAAGTAAGGACACAACACATAGTCAGCAATGACAGACTGAAGAGCAGGGGAAGGTACATTTTCTGTTGAGAGGAGAAGAGACAATGTTGCAATGAGCACAGGAAAAGGAGTTGGATGGGAGATAAGGCAATTTTTGGGAAGAGAGGGTGTGTAATGGTAGAGGTGAGGGAGGAGAGTGGATGTAAGGATAAAATAAAGCTTGGTGAGGGAGGGACCAGCCTATATGTTCCGTCAATAAGATAAGCAATCAATATGGTCAAAGCCTTGTGTGATAAGAAGTAAGCTAGTGAGCTATACCCAGGGGAGAACTTCACCATCTCGTGGGTCTATCTGGTATAAATAAGAGCAGCAGAAAGCAGAGAACCACCACCACTGCAGCAACCACAGGGTGTGTCAGCATACAGGCAAAGGTACTCCCCTATAAAATATGGTAAGAATTCTACATACTCCAAGATAGACTGCACTATAGCAGTAAGCGTCATGTTAACAGCTCCCATACAGACTGCTAATGAAGACAAATCTATCCTCCAAAAGATTATTTTGTAGTTCAAGGGAAGCTCCCTCAAGCTCCCACCTTCCCCAAGAACAGGCAAGGGGTAGCTCCACCAGATCACAATGGACTTTCCACTCTTGGCAGTTATGGTTTGCCAGTGGTCCAGGTCTCTCTCACAGACCATATGCAGTGGCAAGAGCTTCTTTAGCAGTGTCCCGACAAGAACTGTGTCACTGGAGTGGTATCGGCACAATGTTCTCCAAAAAGAGCCTAGCTAAAGAAAGCGGTGGTTAAAACAAAGGAGAAGCTTGAAAATAAACCAGACTGAACTAGGATAAATCAGTACTTGTGGAGTGATTCAAGTGTGAACAGAGGAGGGAACAGGTGCTGTGAAGTGCTCCTGAATGGATTAATTTCAATTACTTGGCTGTGGGGTGGAATCTTGGAGCATGTTAACAGAGAAAGGTGGAAAAATAATTTGCTAGAGGTGGTAAGCCAAAGAGGGGAAATGTGAGTCACCTGGGGTGACATGATAGTGGCAATATTATTAACACAAATGCATAAAACAAAAGACTAACAAATTTCAAATGTATGTTTACACAATATCGGTAACAAAACCAAACATGTTATAAGGTTGAAAGTGAATTGTTATGTAGCTTGTATGGCAGTTGGTGCTCAGGAAGTCACAAAAGCTAAAACTGGAATCAAGCAATTCACAGGAGGCAGGAATAACAGTCAAGTTTGCTTCCAGGAGACACTAGTGATCCATTAGGGCAGTCAGAGATGGGGTTCTTAAACTGCACTGAAAGCAAAATGTTTATCTTTATCTTGCCCTGACCATTCTTGGATCCTCTTGGGAAGGTCACTTCACTGACTGTTAAACACTAGCAAGCAAGGGTAAAGCAGAGATGTGGAAAAGTTGGAACTAATAGGATATCATCAAGGGACTGTCGGGGTTTGTGGGGGGGGGTTTGTTGTTGTTTTTTTTTGGTTGGTTGGTGCTTTTTACCACATGCTGGGACAATATGAAATGTAAAATCTAGACATATTAAAGAGGTAAGCAAAGAATGTGTCACAACTTTTGGAAATATTCACTGTATTTCCCTGAAGATTTTAAACTTTCAAAAATGCAACTGAATCAGGTCAAACTGTAATTAATTTAAACACATGTGACTTGTACCTTGATTGCTTGACATAATATGTCAATGAAACACTGTAAAGGTGATTGAAGGCCAAAATTCACCCTTCATAAGAAGAATAAATAAAAATATTTTATGATCAATATATTCACATCTTTATATTTAATATTCCAATGAAAACATTTGGGGTGGATTTTTAATTGAAACATTCCCCTGGGGTTCTTGCAACCCACATACTCTGTGCTTGTAGAGCACAAAGGCAAAAAAGTAAAGATGACAAGAAACTGACTAGAAATAAAAGTGAAACTGATTAGTTTCTTTTTATGGCCCACGTAGAAAGAAATATAAAAACAGAATGAATGATGCAAAATAAATTCATAAAATTATTTCAGTTTTCATCATTTAAATTCTTAACAACGTAGTTTAAAATGCTTATTTTTAACCTCACTTTGGAACCAGTCCTGCTGCCCAAATTTACGCAAGTTTTCACAAGTTTACTTTAGAGAATTTACAACCAAACTTTAAAAGAATACTGGATCCAATCCTGTAATCTGTAAAATTCCAATCCTGCAGGCCAAACTCATGCAAGTGGTCTTTCTGAAATCAGTGGGACTACTCACCTACTCACCTTGATCCTGCAAACACTTATACATGCGCATAGTCTCTACTTATGGTAGCTAAGTAAAGCAAGTGCTCATATGTTTACAGAATCAAAGTTGGGTGAGTAGTCCCATTGATTGCAGAAACCACCTGCATGAATTTGGCCTGCAGGATTAGAGCTTCACAGACTGTCGGACTGGATCCAGTATTCCTTTAAAGTTTGGTTGTAAATTCTTTAAAATAAACTTGTCACAGGCCTCTTGACACAAATCACATGTTTGTTTGTCTACAAACCTAAGCACAAGGTACTCAAATCTCCCAGATGGATATTCAAGATACTATTCCAATATGAGTGGGAGTTGCTTATGTTTCAATCAGCATTCCTATTAAATCAGGCCACTAAGAATAAGACAAGTCAAAAACCGTCAGAAAGTGGACTGGCTAAAGAACAGAAATGGAGGGCAGTTTAAAACAAAATTTACTTAAACAAAAGGTAACCTCAGAATATGTAGATCATTATTTTAATGAAAAGAGTTTCGCTATTCGCAGACTTTGGACATCTCAGCCCTTCAGCATTTAACACTAAATATCCATTTATTTCTAAACAATGATGGGTATCTGCTTAAATGTAGTATTTCCAAAATCAAATAGGGTTCAAAGAATGCTGTCATTTTTAACCTAATATTCTAATTCTAAACTTATACCAAGGTTCACTGTGATGCCGAATGATTGTAAAAATCTCTGCACATAAGCAGTTGGCTCTCACAATATTGCCTACTTTGCTAGCCATTCTGGATTTCTAATGGATTAATAATTATTTTTATAATACATTTTCCTACTGACACTTCATAAGTAAAAAAATGTAAATATTATGACTAATGCAATCAGTTTCACAGTTAGGAACTAATCACAATTTATTTTACAACAGCACTAACTGTTGTACTTTGAGGAACAACACTCACAGGAACTAGTATTCAAAGCAAATATTCAGTTTTCTGAATAAATTAGAGTCTACTTATCAAATATGGAGTGGATTTACGGTGTTGAAACTGGTTTACTTTACTATCTAAAATGTATTTCTTGATGAAAAGGACACATATAGATATTGTTCTGCATTCAAATGTCTAAATGCTATACAGACCATCTCACTTTCAGTTGCTCTATAGTTTTTTAGTACTTGGCACCATTATTTAACAAAATGCAGAAAATATTAAAGAAATCATAATTTTCCACAAATCATATAAATATTTCTCAAAGCATTGACACACAGCAAGACAAGCAGAGGGCCCAATCCTGAGGTCAATGGAACTGCTCATGATATTAAACACATGACATCAATCTTGCAAGTCTTTATGAAAAATGCTTAGCTTTAAGTACATGAGTAGTCCCACTGACAAAGTTAAGCATGTGTGCAAGTCACTGCTGGATTGGGCACAGCATTTATAATTTTGAGATGCTTGTAGTCTCAACCATCACTGAAAACTTATAATATAAGGCCTTACAAGAAGAAAAAATGGTGTTCTAAGGACTATTGTGTTAGAAGAAAATTTACTCTTACTGAAATAGCTGCTTATTTTGTTTTTCTTTAAAGAAATGAGACAAATCTATAGTGAAATGATGAAATCTAAAAACAAGTGTTCTTGTCAGAAGACAGGAAGAAGGCTTTTTCCCCCCTTAAGGAAAACAAAGGATTCCTGAAAGTCTTGCATTGATTTATTTTTCCAATTTTAAATACCTTAGGAATAGCGGAACTGCTACTGGCATGGTAGTATTTCTAACAGTCAATAAATCTAGAATATTATGTGTGAATATTGGAATGAAGCCATTAAGAAGATTACAGCATGCAACGCAGCAGAGGGTCCACATGAAAAAAGGACTGGTAATTCAGGACAACTGTGACCACTGACCTTTGAACAGTCAAGACCACTGGTCAATCTGACAAAATAATAGAGTTCACATGCACAGAAAGTTATCTAGCATGTAAGTATAATTTAAATGCTTAAGTGACTGATTTTAAAAGGTCCTTTAAATCTCAGTTAATTATAATGTATTAGACATAATATCAAATAGTAATTTTTTCAGATTTCATATTATATTTTTAAAGAAATTCATTCACAATAAAAGAAATATTAACATTTTAATAGTCATATTACTAGACTTTGCTAAACTGTTATATGCCTCGCCACTGAAAACATATTATCTTCAGGCTTATTGATTAAGAAAGCTGTTATCCAATTTCCTTTTAGACACAAGAGACAGTTTTAGAATATCCTTTGAAAATGTTAAATTTATTATGGTGGCTTGTTAATTTGTCTGAAATCAGTTTTTGGAGGGGAATGGCAAACTTAAAGCTGCCTTTATCCTTTCAACAGTTTGTTCTGGTTTAACACTCTTAATTGCTATTCCTGATTATATATTTTTTCATCAAAAGGTTTATTACCCTTGTCTATACATTTGTGGGCTTTATTTATATGTATTTATATGTTTTACATCTGCAAATATATGCTGTAATCTTTTCAATTTGATCTATCATTTTTGTTCTATATTGTTTATAATATACTTGAAATATTTATATCCATATATTAGCAGTTGTAATTGTAATTTCTCTTACGAATGAAAGACAGTTTGCTCTCCCCAGTCATGTTATATGCCAAAATCTGTATACTGTCTGTACCCTTTGTTTAGGATTTTTCACCCACATTTGTATGTGTTTTTAATTAACAAATTAGTTCCACAAGGAAAACTGTTTCACTGCTCAAGTCAAAAAGAGATGGGGAGACTCAAACGAAATATAAAGTAACCTACTAAAACTTGTTTCATCCAGAAAAATATGTTCCAATAAAATCTGGCAAGTGAGACATCTATAAAAACACAGTTTCCCTGTTTTGTTCCATACTGTATATGGAATGTTGTATTTTATAAAAAGTCCATTGTGCACTCTATGAGCCTGGGTAACCCTTATTAACATTAATAGGACTTACATGCATACATCCTGGGGGACAACATACCTCTAAAAGTATGGGAGTTTGTATTCACTAATTTTATTTTAATCCAGCCTGCCTAATCAGAGTATTTTGATAAGCATGTTTAAAAACAAACAGATTTCCTTCCAATGTGTGCACTCTTTTTTACAATTTGAAATCACTGTCACTTACAGTACTGGTATATAACAGAAGATAACGCTTAATTCTGAATTTCACATCTAACTATCATGTGACAAAGGATATATACTTTATGGCATACATTCTAACCTCAACAAAATAACATTTTTCACTTAATGCAAAATCAGCCAGAATTATTGACACAACAATGAGTGACTGTTAGTTTTTGACTTAACTTGTTATTCTTATGCAAAATACAATACATTTAAAATCACTGACAAATATACCACAATCAGATTAAATATAAACAATATCAAATTCTTTTATTAGAGCTTGGAGATTGCAGTATTTGACACTTTATCTGGTCAAACTATGCCTTCATTATCTCAAAAAAGTTAAGAATGTATTAATAATAATAATAATAATCCTGATGCTTACATTAATGGACCATTAATGTAAGCATCAGGATTTTGCTTTCTGTTATATATGTACTCAGACAAATTACCATTGAGATAAAGATAGGGCTTATCAGTCACTGTAGTGCCTTAGTTTGGTTAAAATACTGAGTTTAAAAAAGACTGCAATTTTGGAAACAGGCTACTATTTGATTTCACTCCTTTCTATAAAATACTTTTTGTTGACACACATTTAAAATAGCATTCTACTATTATATCTTGAATATCTAAAACTCGAAATACACACATTGGTATCAAAAGGGTATCCTTTCAGCACTATATTAAGGAAAAGCAAGGTAAGTGTAATGCATTTTTGAGAGTATTTAATATGAAATACAGAATATGTTCCATTATAAGCAGCAGGGGAAAAAAATCTGTGCAAGATCAAAGTCCAGAAAGAACTGGCACTTAATTTATCATCCTTTACAGACAAAAGACAGTTTTCGTCATTTCAAAAGGATCAGATGTCTTTTATGACAAACTGGGTTAGCAGTTTAATTTACAAATAGAATTCTAAGTAAGCAGTCTTTGCTCTGCCAAAGCAAATGACAAACAGTGTAGGTTTTCATTCATGCGACCCTCAGCAGGATAGAAGAGATTAAAATAAAACTGAAATAATTTAGAGAAAACAAATAAATGTTTCAAAAAGTTGAAGATGATCAAAGCCTGAATTTTTTGACCCCAACTGTACAAGCATTTCTTATTATATTGACCAGTGCCATCAGATCATTAATTAAAAGGAAAAGCGCTGGCAGGTGGCAGGGAAGCAGAAGCCGATAATTGGCCCCCTTCTTCTTTTTGCCTTCAAAAACTCTCTCGTTCTTTTGCAAGACATGCCACTAGGCAGACAGAAATGCCTACTTTGTAATATAATGATTAAGATGAGATGAAGAGACTCTTGCGTTTAAAGCAGCAATGCCTAATGAATGCAGCTAGCTTTATAATTATGATCCTGCTTTTACAATAAGGAATATGATGTTCCATTCAACATCTCCTCAACTGTCAAAAAAAGTAAAAATCTTAAATATGGGGTCACAGCTGGTACTTTTTCCCCTTATTCCTTTTATTTCAGTTAGCAAAAGCAGGTAAAAATCACTATTAGTAATTCAAGCTACTAGAAAAGAAAAAAACAACAACAACATGAAATACCCATCAGACTTACCACTTCACTAGGTAGGTTGTTCAGGTCATTAAATGGGTTTTCTAGAGTGTTTGTGTCAACATTTAGCATAACCACATCCTCCAGTGATCTATTTTTTACTCTCTGTTCAGGAAAAAATGCAAGTGGGTATTAGTATTTTAATACATTGTCCACATAAATTACACAATTTTCTATGCTTAGTTGAGGATTATATGAGGATTATAACAATTTACAAATAAATGAAAAGGCAACATTTTCATGTTTTGGATCAAGGATATCATTATATGAAGTTTTAAAAGTACTTTCCTCTTCAGTGAACAGCAATAGTGCAAAAACTGCATACACTTTGAAGTAGCAGAATGTACTGTATGGAAACTCAAAATTAAAATCTGTAATTTTATTCAGATATTTTTCTGGATAATTTCTGCCCTAAATTTAGATACATGCAATCCTGCTTCTGGCAATGGGGTTGCACAGATATAACTGAAGATGCAATTGGACCCTTCATGCTGAAACTGTTTGGATAACTATTAAACAGTTCAAAGAGTTTTAATTTGTTTATTTTGACCCCAATGCTAAAATAATGTGGGATGAAACTATGAGTGGGCACTTAGAGGACACAGCATTATACTTTAACAATTGGTTGATGATATTTAAGCCTAGCACCTATCTTTATGTGTTTCAAAGTTTTCAAAATCACAAATGAATTATGTAGCCCCAAGAAGTATGAGGATTGTGAAAGTGGCAAAATTGGGTTTAAAAAAAGTACACAATCACCATTTAATTTCAGGGAAATTATAAAAGGTAAAATGAATATACTGTAATCTGTGACATACTATAAGCACCCAGTTTACCTTTTATTTTTAAAGAAAAAAAATCAAGCTTACGATAAGGAAAACATGTGAAGATTTGCCTAATAAACTCTATCACGGGAGCCTAACAAATGATTTGGGTGACCATAATGCTACAGCAGTTTGACGTCTTTTACATCAGCATGTCAGAATAACATTGTCTGCCAGCTAGCCAAAGAGCATGACGATTCATGAGACAGCTGCAACTAGAATTCATTTACTACTGAAACAAAGGAAGGTGCTGAATAGCAGTTGAACTATAGATGGGAAGGGCATGGCATAAAATATAAGGAAGAGGAGAGCAAATGATCTCAAATCCCTTACTGTAAGAGGACTAGTCAAACAGGTTCAGCACTAACTAAATATCAAATTAAACTGATAGCATTCTTTTAAACTAAAATCAGAAACGTTGGGTATCATCATTATTTGAAATCTATAAATGACAGGAAGCAGATCAGGTGAACTTGTAGTTGTTTCTGTCACCAGGAGCAATGGAACAGGGAGGTCAATGGGGGCTAGTGCCACCACAATGGAAATATTGTAGGGGCTGATGTATGTTTCTGTCCCCCCATGTCTTCTGCCCCACAATACCTCACAGAGGCAAGAGCAGAACCCAGGTGTGTTTCTAACCCCTTGCACACACAGGAGGGAAGGGGGAAATAAGAGTGGGACCTGGAGGAAGGGCTGGACTGGCTGCCATGGAGCCTGGGATCAGGCCCACCACCTGTTGGGGAGCATGTAGGAACAATTATCCTCTTCCTGTTTTATTTCACTTGAGTAGCTGTAGAGACTGTGGCATCCAGGGTTGGTGTGCAGTGACCACACAGGGGTGACAGCCTATGCCCTGAGCTGGCTGGGGGAGTTGGCTGCTCATGTGACTCCCTGGCCAAGCCTGGTCAGTCTTTGGGCCACCAAGGGTCCTAGAGGAGACACTGGATCTAGGAGCACGTGTGTGAGCCACCAGGATGGAGTGGGAGACACAGTACCAGCATCTAGGCAGGGGGCAGGGCGCATCAGCACACAGGAGACCATCCACCGATGGAATGGGGAAGCACAGGGCACCAGCGACCAAGAAACTGATATAGGACCAGTAATAAAAACTATGCCCCCACCAAGCTTGGAGCATGCTATTGCCCCCATCTTCTCCATTCCCCCCACTGAATCTCAGTAACTGCCCTTGCTCCCCCTCTAATCCCTTTGCCCCCGTTCTCAGGGAGCGTCTGCCCTCCCCATTGCCTCCTGACATTGCTTTCCTTAAACAGCTGATCTTGTTAGTAAAACAGTACAACTTAGGTTTTCCCAACATCTTCTGCCCCAATTAACTACACTTACCAGAGATGAAACCAGAGATTTGCCTGCAGTTCATTTTACTAAATGTACACAAGCTAGGATGTGACCCTATTACTAAATACTTTAGGATAAGAATCTGCCTCTTTATTCTTTATTTATTTTCACAAACTCCATTATTATGCAAGAATATGGGAGAGAGAAGCTGGTCCAATAAAAGCTATTAGCCCATTCACTTTGTCTCAGAAAAAGAGACACATTTGGAGAATTCCTGTCTCACAGATTAGCGAACAGTGAACACTACAAGGTGAGCTAATGAAGGTTACTTAAGGAAAGGTAAATGTGAGGTTGCATTATCAAAATTCTCCTTTGAATCAATGCAGTAATGTCTCCACAAAGTATGTCTAGAACTTTGCAAATGTACTTGAATGGAACGTGAAGCACATGGGCAATTCTACATTAATCATCCTAAAATTAACCTGAATCTTCCATGACCACTGAATGTCTGCTGCCCTAACATGGCTCAAAGGAATAACTCAATGGTTTCAGTTTCATAGTAAACCTTTCTCAGATGACTTACTGCCTAATGTTTCATGCCACTGTGGTCAACACAATAGCATGTCTAGATGTAGGATCTTTCCCGACAAAAGGAATACAGAAGACCATGTATGGAATCATCAATACAGGTGACAAATGTGTCTTTTTCAGGGACAGAAAGGTGTGTTGTGCTGGATGACAGGGCTGGAGGAGAAAAAAGCCCTACCCTCAACATAGCAAATGTGAATTTACTCTTGTTTATAAATGGCCTTATCTATTGCAAGTCTAAACCAAAGAAAGCCCTTGAATGGGAGACTGGCAAAGTACCTTCTATGAAAATCAAGAACCAGACCATACAAGCAGGGCCAATGACATCTTTCAATGATTACAAGATGACATAATGTGAGCTGCTATCTTCAAAGTGTTAAAGACTGCTCAGGGACAGTGCCTAGAAACTCACAGTCTTTCTTCCAACATTCTTAAAAAGTAACCTTTAGTCTTTGGGCAAAATAATAATGTTTTTTAAAGTTATTGTTATGCCTGTATATGGACATCTGATAACGTGGAATGGTTCTTACAGAGAGGGTTACAGCAGAGTAAAAAATTTCATTGGAAAAATCAAATAAAATACTCTTTTAGAATAATGTCTGACTTATGAGTGGGGAAGCCACAGATGCTTAGCAGACTCCATGAGAGTCTAATTTACTATTATCATTATTTTTATTATCAGGAAAAACTTGAGCATTCAGGCACATTTGCAATGTCTACGGCATTAGTGAACCAGTTTTTCCACGTTTTTTAAAAGTTAGAGATTCAATAATAGTTTATGGGATAACAACTGTATACAAGGAGATGAAAAGCAGCAGTTTCTTCAACCTTTCTTTTTCATTCTGTTAAATGAAGTATTGTAGCCTGAGGGTATGTCTACACTGCAACAAAACATTTGTGGCTGGCCTATGTCATCTGACTTGGGCTCATAGGGCTATAAAATTGCAGCACAGACATTCAGGTTTGGGCTGGAGCCCAGGTTCATGGGCAGAGACTCCATGGGGGGGGGGAGGGCCCCAGAGCCCAGGCTACGGCCAGAATGTCTACACTGCAAATTTATAGCTCTGCAGCCCGAGTCCCTGAGTATGCTGACACTGGCCAGCCGTGGGTGTTTTATGGCAGTGTAGACATACCTATGTTAATTAAGCTGACTTTCCACTAAAGAGTAGTGAAGCAGGTATACCCTATTTTACACAGGAGGTTAAATACACCAAACATAATGCACAAGAAAATTCATACAAAGATAACGAAGTATAAGCAAAAACACATGATGCAAGCCCTGAATACCCACATAGCACCTTTGAAAACACAACTTTTACCACGGACATTTCTACTTTCATGGTGCTTCCAGTGTTTGTAGTCAGTCATTTCATTATGCTAATTAAACTGGTAATCATTCTCTAAGCGACTTCATTAAAATTATTCTCTATAATATGCATGTTCTTAATAAAACAATTGACAAAATGCTCACCAATCCTTTCTCCATAAGGAAAAAAGATAATGCCCCCTGTAATCTTTTCCATTCTCACACACATATATGAAATATAAAGATTAGTTTGAAAATTACTCACTTCTATTAAGCTTAAGTGGACTCCAATTAGATATGGCATCGGTGCACTGAAATCAAAAATGAACAAAAAATCATTTTTTTCTTGAAATACAAACCACCCGTATCTTCATCTTCTTAATATGATAAACAAATATAGAAAATCTCTACACAAAGCAGACTCCAACTGGTCTTCACCATTTAAAGCAGTACTGAGCATGCACATCTTTAGTCTAAACTAAGCAAAGGAATTTATTCTGTTTTTAAATCTCCAACAGAAGTGGACTCTGTAGAACTCAAGACACAGTACCCAACTATGGGAATTAAGACAGATAAAATCAGATGTGTACGGCTGGCTGAGCAGTTTGGCTGGACACACATTCTAGCCAGCCTGAATCAGATCTCTTCAACTTGGCTTGAACTTAACCAGAGTACTGCAAGTTCAGGTTCAGCAGACACAGCTGCAGTGCTAGCCTGGAGGAGCCAGAGTAAGAGTTTCATGAGGAAGAAGACTTTTATCTGCCATTCTGGAGAGTGTGTTCTTCTTGGCTGACGTAATGGGAATGATTACATCACCATATTGTACATAAATATCATAAAGATGTGATGCCAGTTTGGGTTCTCTATGCTTTATGGCTACAATCCTACAATACAGGCCTTACACCCTTTACATCAACCCAGATCCTAATACCTATCTTTGTCGTTGGGAGTTTTAAAGTTGTATAATACTGAACTCTATACCATAAGTCTCTCATTCCAAATCATAAGTCTGTCATTTCAATGGTGAACTAAGACAAGAAACTATATGCCGTCCAACAACAACCCAAGTAAAACATGAAATGCTGCATTCCAATTCAGGTGAAGCCACCAGATTTAGACCTCTGAGAGTACTGTATGCAGTAAGATATTGTAGTCAAGTTGAGATGATAAAAACATTTCTATACCTTTCCAATCCAGTAGCTTACTCAGTCTCACAATTAAACTGATTATCAGAAGAAAGATTGGATGCATACTAAGACTTCATGCTCAAAGTTAAAGCAATGCTATCGTTGGGAATTAAGAGAATGGAGCATCATTTAAAGAGTGCATATGACTCATGGTACTAATTAATAACATCATTTTACTTGAATTTAATTTCCATAAGACTACAGCCAATGCTTGATATCAGGGGAAAATATTGACAAAACTAATGTTGTGAAGAAATTCATTAGAGTTAGCTACACTGATAATACCCATATCTGTAAGAAAACAATTATAAATGGTGGAAAAAAGATCCAAGAACCAGTATGTAAACAGTGAACAGAAAGGTAACTACAAAAGGTGTACAGCATAATAGCACGTTAACCTAGATACATGAAACAAACTTGTGCACGGTGATCACAATTTGATTTAATATTTGAATAAATATAAAACAAGCTAGGGATGTACTTCAAAGAACCACATTTTCCACATAACCATATAATAAAGAAAATTTAAGGTTGTGAATTTTTTCATAAAGATAATATTCTGTTAAATATTCTTCCAAATGTGCTTTCCAGCATTCTTTTCTATTGATGCCATGTGACAACTAAAATTATTCTCACCAGGGGGAAGCCTATCCCAGTCATGGAGCTATCAAAGCCTGCTTAAGAATACCATGAAAAAAACTCAGATTACAATGAGGTACTGATAAAAATCAGAATTATTGGACACAAAATATAAATTCTCCTTAATCACTATTGCAGAGTATGGGACCAAATGTTACAAAGATCACAGCCTGCGGACAAGATGACAAGTTTTTAAGTTGAAATAAATAAGCATATATCACTTTTGAACATAAACTTTCATCAATGAGTAAACAAACCAAATGTGATTGTAGCATGTTCATTCACATGAAAAAGTCATAGAATATTAAAACCTTAGTTTTAGCCAATAAAAACAAAGGAAGTTCAAAGTTATGGCTGAACAACTCTGTGCTTAGCACACCCCATTTTGCTTACTTGTGGCAGCTGATATGTTGTAAATTCCCCACATTTTCTAAGACCTCACTGATTTAAAGCTAAATTAACAACAGCATTATGGCATAATGCTGATTGTTCCAATAATCTAAGTCAGACTTTTATTATTACATTTTGTAGACTGTGTGTATGAATTTCTTCTATTTTTCCTAATTCAGGTCAGCCCTCCAGCTGCTTTGCCAGGTGTGTGAGGAAGGATAAAGGGAAACAGTAGCCCCGCAACTTTACAGGGATCAAGGTATGGGAAACAGCAGTGACATTTCAGACTGACCAGCCTG
Source organism: Chrysemys picta bellii (assembly GCF_011386835.1). Lineage (NCBI taxonomy): Eukaryota > Metazoa > Chordata > Testudines > Emydidae > Chrysemys > Chrysemys picta. The sequence goes on along the minus strand of NC_088798.1, from coordinate 44,839,514 downwards.
CCACATTCGCCAACTCATAAAGGGCTGTCATGTTCTGATGGAGAACCTAGTTCTCTTGTCCCCTCCTTCCCCTCATGATGGTCAACACTGTTTCTATGGGGAAAAAAACGAGGAATCCTTGTGGCACCTTAGAAACTAACAAATTTATTTGGGTGTAAGCTTTCATGGGCTAAAACCCACTTCATCAGATGCATGGAGTGAAAAATACAGTAAGCAGTATACATATTACAGCACATGAAAAGATGGGAGTTGCCTTACCAAGTGAGGGGATCAGTGCTAATGAGGCCAATTCAATTAAGGCGGAAGTGGCCTATTCTCAACAGTTGACAAGAAGAGGTGAATATCAAGAGAGGGAAAATTACTTTTGTAGTGCTAACGAGGCCAATGCAATCAAGATGGATGTGGCCTATTCCCAATAGTTGACAAGAAGGTGTGAGTATCAGCAGAGGGAAAATTACTTTTTGTAGTGACCCATCCACTCCCAGTTTTTATTCAGACCTCATTTGATGGTGTCCAGTTTGCAAATTAATTCCAGTTCTGCAGTTTCTCTTTGAAGTCTGTTTTTGAAGTTTTTTTGTTGAAGAATTGCCACTTTTAAGTCTGTTATTGAGTGTCCAGGGAGACTGAAGTGCTCTCCTACTGGTTTTTGAATGTTACAATTCTTGATGTCTGATTTGTGTCCATTTATTCTTTTGTGTAGAGACTGTCCGGTTTGGCCAATGTACATGGCAGAGGGGCATTGCTGGCACATGATGGCATATATCACATTGGTAGATGTGCAGGTGAACGAGCCCCTGATGGTGTGGCTGATATGGTTGGGTCCTATATGGTGTCCCTTGAATAGATATGCGGACAGAGTTGGCAATGGGGTTTGTTACAGGGATTGGTTCCTGGGTTAGTGTTTTTGTTGTGTGGTATGTAGCTGCTGGTGAGTATTTGCTTCAGGTTGGGGGGGCTGTCTGTAAGTGAGGACTGGCCTGTCTCCCAAGGTCTGTTAGAGTGAAGGATCATCCTTCAGGATAGGTTGTAGATCCTTGATGATGCACTGGAGAGGTTTCAGTTGCATGGTGTAGGTGACGGCTAGTGGCGTTCTGTTACTTTCTTTGTTGGGCCTGTCCTGTAGTAGGTGATTTCTGGATACCCTTCTGGCTCTGTCAATCTGTTTCTTCACTTCACCAGGTGGGTATTGTAATTTTAAGAATGCTTGATAGAGATCCTGTAGGTGTTTGTCTCTGCATGAGGGATTGGAGCAAATGTGGTTGTATCTTAGAGCTTGGCTGTAGACAATGGATCGTGTGATGTGGTCTAGATGAAAGCTGGAGGCATGTAGTTAAGTATAGCAGTCAGTAGGTTTCCGGTATAGGGTGTTGTTTATGTGACCATTGCTTATTTGCACTGTAGTGTTCAGGAAGTGGATCTCTTGTGTGGACTGGTCCAGGCTGAGGTTGATGGTGGGGTGGAAATTGTTGAAATCGTGGTGGAATTCCTCAAGGGCCCAGATGATGAAGATGTCATCAATGTAGCACAAGTAGAGTAGGGGCGCTAGGGGATGAGAGCTGTGGAAGCGTTGTTCTAAGCCAGCCACAAAAATGTGGGCATACTGTGGGGCCATGCGGGTACCCGTAGCAGTGCTGCTGACTTGAAGGTATGAATTGTCCCCAAATCTGAAACAGTTGTGGGTGAGGACAAAGTCACGAAGTTCAGCCACCAGGTTTGTTGTGACATTATCAGGGATACTGTTCCTGACGGCATGTAGTCCATCTTTGTGTGGAATGTTGGTGTAGAGGGCTTCTACATCCACAGTGGCTAGGATGGTGTTTTCTGGAAGACCACCAATGGATTGTAGTTTCCTCAGGAAGTCAGTGGTGTCTCAAAGATAGTGGGGACTGCTGGTAACGTAGAGCCTGAGGAGAGAGTCCAAGTAGCCAGACAATCCTGCTCTCAGGGTGCCAATGCCTGACATGATGGGGTGTCTAGGATTCCCAGGTTTATGGATCTTGGGTAGCAGATAGAATACCCCTGGTCGGGGCTCTAGGGGTGTGTCTGTGTAGATTTGTTCCTGTGCTTCTTCGGGGAGTTTCTTGAGCAGATGGTGTAGTTTCTTTTGGTAACCCTCAGTGGGATCAGAGGGTAATGGCCTGTAGAATTTGGTGTCAGAGAGTTGCCTAGCAGCCTCTTGTTCATATTCCGACCTATTCATGATGACTACAGCACCTCCTTTGTCAGCCTTTTTGATTATGATGTCAGAGTTGTTCCTGAGGCTGTGGATGGCGTTGTGTTCTGCACGGCTGAGGTTATGGGGCAAGTTATGGGGACTCTCTCCCCAGGCCCCACGCTACCAGCACTCCCAGCTATCTTCAAGACACCACTGACTTCCAGAGGAAACTACAATCCACTGGTGATCTTCCAGAAAACACCATCGTAAAATTTTTGAAAGACTCCTAAGTGGTTTAGGAGATTCAGTCCTATTTTCAAAAGTGACTTGAGATCTTAGGAGGCTAAGTCTCATTGGTTTCAGCTCCTAAACCACTTTTAAGTTCTTTTGAAAATGTTACATTCTGGACTCATGGGTTCAGATGCAAATGGCTGGCAAAATCCAGGCAATAGTGGAGGGCTATCCTAGCAGGGATTCCACAGGGGAAGAGTCTGGATCACCAAGGAAGGTGTGCCAGGTTATGTCTCTCATGCAAGATATACAATGTAGGCACAGATGACCTGAAACCAGATTCCCCTGGGAGGCAATAATTTGTAATCAAGGACCAGCATGGGACTGTTGGTCAAGGTGAACAGGGCAGAACTGCATTGTAGCAGGCGTTTCCAAAAAACAGACTGGTTTGGTAGAAACTTCTCCCAAGTTCTCCTTGGCACTCTCTTGCTCAACTGGTGTTGAACAAGAATATGGGGTTCTTCTCATAAAGGCATTGGGGATAAAGGATAAGTATCATGATGCTTCCAAAACTCAGCTTATAAGGACTAACTTCCCTAAAGTATTAATTATAGGAATTGTCGTAAACCCAAGTTAATCACTTTTCAGTTTACCTATCTGTGAGCTCTTCTAAAATGCATAACTATAGCAAACATTAGCTTAAAAATAATGGAAACTCATAATTTCATGTCTTTAAAACACCCTATAAACATTTTCAAATGGCCTTACATAAAGTATTTAACCAAGACTAGACTGATTGACTGACAAATGCATTTGAAGATTCTCAGAACACATTGAGTTCAACCGTTGTGTAAACCCTTAAACAGCTTCTTGAATAGTATGTGAAGACATTGTTAAAAAGGGAAATTCTGCAAAATAACTTCTCCAATTCATCATGTGAAGCTATTTAAATGTTAATGATGATGTGTACTGAAAAAGCTACTAGGGAATAAGTTACCTATGTCAAGTAGTCACTTTACGCACACTGATTCTCATCTGAAGTAAACTGACATAGCTCTATTGGCTTCAAAGGAACTACTCTGACAGCTGAGGATCTGCTCCATTGACAACTCTGCTATTTTAAAAATGTAGAGCAGGGGTCGGCAACCTTCGGCATGCGGCCCATCAGGGTAATCCGCTGGTGGGCTGTGTGACCGTCCCCGGGCAGGGCCCCCCGCAGCTCCCAGTGGCTGTGGTTCACTGTTCCCGGCCAATGGGAAAGGAGAGCTAATAACAGATGACATCAAGAAGGCTGACAAGTTTAATGCCTATTTTGCTTCACTCTTCACTAAAAAGTGTTAATTGTGATCAGATGCTTAACGTAATTAATATTAACAAACAGGAGGATGGCATATAAGCCAGAATAAGGAAAAGACTGGTTAAAGAATATTTAGATATGTTAGATGTATTCAAGTTGGCAGGGGGCCTGATGAAACCCACCCTAAAGTTCTTAAGAAAATAGCTGAAGCAATCTGGGAACAATTAGTGATTTTCTTTGAGAACTGATGGAGGGTGGGTGAAGTCCCAAAGGACTGGAGAAGGACAAACATAGTACCTATCTTTAAAATAGATTACAAGGAGGACTTGGGGACTTACAGACCATTTAGCCTAACTTTGATACCTGGAAAAATATTGGCTAGGCTGGGTAAGTGATGTAGGGTGGAGAGTTTTGGTTTTGTGGAAAATTGGTCCCCCTTCTCTGCAGAGAGGGGGCTGTATAGCTTGGATGGCGTCCACCATCCAAGAAGTGTTTCTGAGTCACTGATAACTCAGAAGAAAATCATCTCAAATGTTTATGGATAAATGTCCTAACAGATAAAGCCCAAGCTGGGGTATTAGTTGGTGTCTGCTATATCACAACTAAATCACACTAGGGAACAGGATGACCACCTCCTTATACCTCTACCTATAATGTGTAGGCAAAAAACCTGCGTAATCATGGAGGACTTCAATTTAAGTGACATATTCTGGAGTCTCACACAGTCAGTACTACAACATCCTTAGAATTTCTAAACATTATAGATCATTATGTCCTAACTCAAAAAGTGTTGTAGCCAACACAAGGGAATTCTTTATTAGACCTTGTCCTAACAGATGAAGAGGAACCGATAAGAAAACTAAAAATTAATGGTCGCTTAGGTACAAGTGATCATGACCTGATCCCATTTATAATATGCAGGCAAAGAAAAGTCCAGACTAGTAATATCTATGTACACATAAACACATACTTGGTACTTAAATAGGACCAACTGCACAAAGCTGAGAACAGTTACAAGCCAAATCAGCTGTGAGGAAGAGTTTAATCAGAAAATTGTGAGTGATAATTGGAAATCAGTTAAGAATATCTTATTAGATGCCCCAAAAGCCACAATCAGCCACAAACTAGCTGTGCTGGTTAAAAAAACAACCCTGGTCAGAAGGGAAGTGAAGACAGCTATAAAATATATATCATTTAGAATGGAAGAAATGTAAAAAAGCAGCAGTTGATAGTAATGACAATAAATCAGAAGTTAGAAATTGTAGAAATTTGCTAAGCACAAATCTATGGCTAGCAGAGCTAAGAACGATAAGGAGTTTTTAAAAATATATTAGGAACAAACAGAATCCTGACAATGCTATTGATCCATTACTAAATGGGAATGGTAGAATTATCAATAATAATGCAGAAAAGGCAGAAATGTTCAAGAAATATTTCTGTTATGTATTTGGGTGGGGGAAAACAGATGACACAGTCTCATCACAAGGTGTTGATACACTCTTTCCATTCCACTAGTATTAAACAAAAACTACTAAAGTTAGACATTTTTCAATAAGCAGATCCAGGTAACTTGCATCCAAGAATCTTAAGAGCTAGCTGAGGAACACACTGGACTATTGATTTTTCAATAAGTCTTGGAACAGTGGGAAATTTCCAGGAGACTGGAAGAAAGCAAATGGTTTGCCAATTTTTAAAAAGGATAAATGGGATGACCTGGGAAATTATGGCCTGTCAGTCTAACATCAATCCCAAGCAAGAAATACGGGACTTGATTCATATATAACACTGGTCTACAATTTTTGAGAAGTCGTCTGCTTCAGAGATAAAATGTGCTATTTATTATGTATTTTGATGTGCTGAATTCAAATATGACAATTAAAACAACTGATTGGCTACTGTTTCTAAGATATTTAAGTTTTTACATTTTATGTCTATGTATATTGTGTAGATAGTAGTTTTAATCATAAATTGGATACCTAGGTCTTTTCATGTGTTTATGGTTGCTTTACATGATAATATTTCACCTGTCCTGTTTATGTAACACTTTAAAAATCAGCAAAAGGGTTATATAAATAAAATTTATTATGAAACAAAAGGCAAAAAACTATTATGTACATAGTTTAGTCCTATTCAGTGTCTACTCTGCGCTTCTTGGCTTCTCTCTTGTATTCATTAAATGGAGCATCTCTTGTCACTGTCCAGCAATAGTCTGCAAGCATTGATGGGCTCCATTTGCCCTGATAGCGTTTCTCCATTGTTGCAATGTCCTGGTGAAATCGCTCGCCATGCTCGTCGCTCACTGCTCTGCAGTTCGGTGGAAAAAAATCTAGATGAGAGTGCAAAAAATGTATCTTTAGTGACATGTTGCAACCAAGGCTTTTGTATGCCTTGAGGAGGTTTTCCACCAACAACCTGTAGTTGTCTGCCTTGTTGTTTCAGAGAAAATTTATTGCCACTAACTGGAAGGCTTTCCATGCCGTCTTTTCCTTGCCACGCAGTGCATGGTCAAATGCATCATCTCAAAGAAGTTCACGAATCTGAGGACCAACAAAGACACCTTCCTTTATCTTAGCTTCACTTAACGTTGGAAATTTTCCACGGAGGTACTTGAAAGCTGCTTGTGTTTTGTCAATGGCCTTGACAAAGTTCTTCATCAGACCCAGCTTGATGTGTATGGGTGGTAACAAAATCTTCCTTGATTCAACAAGTGGTGGATGCTGAAAACTTTTCCTCCCAGGCTCCAATGACTGTCGGAGTGGCCAATCTTTCTTGATGTAGTGGGAATCTCTTGCACGACTATCCCATTCGCATTGAAAACAGCAGTACTTTGTGTATCCAGTCTGCAGACCAAGCAAGAGAGCAACAACCTTCAAATCACCACAAAGCTGCCACTGATGTTGGTCATAGTTTATGCACCTCAAAAGTTGTTTCATGTTGTCATAGCTTTCCTTCATATGGACTGCATGACCAACTGGAATTGATGGCAAAACATTGCCATTATGCAGTAAAACAGCTTTAAGACTCGTCTTCGATGAATCAATGAACAGTCTCCACTCATCTGGATCGTGAACGATGTTGAGGCTGCCATCACACCATCAATGTTGTTGCAGGCTACAAGATCACCTTCCATGAAGAAGAATGGGACAAGATCCTTTTGACGATCACGGAACATGGAAACCCTAACATCACCTGCCAGGAGATTCCACTGCTGTAGTCTGGAGCCCAACAGCTCTGCCTTACTCTTGGGTAGTTCCAAATCCCTGACTAGGTCATTCAGTTCACCTTGTGTTATGAGGTGTGGTTCAGAGGAGGAGGATGGGAGAAAATGTGGGTCCTGTGACATTGATGGTTCAGGACTAGAAGTTTCATCCTCTTCCTCTTCCTCGTCTGACTCAAGTGAGAATGATTCTGGTGCATCAGGAACCGGCAGTCCTTCTCCGTGGGGTACTGGGCGTATAGCTGATGGAATGTTTGGATAATGCACAGTCCACTTTTTCTTCTTTGACACACCTTTCCCAACTGGAGGCACCATGCAGAAGTAACAATTGCTGGTATGATCTGTTGGCGCTCTCCAAAAGGCATAGATTTCCTTTTCCTGTTCAACCACTGGCGAAGATTTGTTGCACAAATGTTGCAGCATATGTGTGGGGCCCACCTCTTGTCCTGATCTCCAATTTTGCAGCCAAAATAAAGGTGAGAGGCTTTCTTAACCATAGTGGTTATACTGAGCTTTTGTGATGCAAAGGTCACTTCACCACAAACATAGCAGAAGTTATCTGCACTGTTCACACAAGTACAAGGCATCTCTGCTCACTTTGGCTAAACAGAAATGTGTCCCTTTGCAAAATCAAACACTGACAAATAAGAGAGCACAACACTGTATGATTTCTAGAGCTGATATAGGGCAATTTGTTCAGCAGAGTGATGTAAGCTTCGTTATGATTGCATAATCCATGACTTCTAGGAATAACATGATGCAATTCATATCATGTATGACGCAATACCAGCTTCAGATTGCATCATTCATTGTTTTGCCTAAAAAGCAAGTACTGTCCAAACCCAGTCATAGATTTATTCATAGATCCAGTCAAAGATGTATTTTAGTCATTTCTGGTTTAAATTGAGATCCCTTCCCTTTATAACTCACTTATCCTCCGCCATTCCCAAGTCAAGGGTCGTATATACTGACTCAATAGCATATCTTGAAAACTAGAGCCAATCAACAATTTTAAGCATAATTTTTGTTCTCAGTGACCCAGAATTAGTTTGACTGCATTTATTTCAGAAGCATTTTGGCTGTAGAGCAGTGTAATTAAAAGAGGGTAATGTAATTAATGTAAATCAAAATAGCTATCACATGACATTTTGATTAAAAAACTAGAATGATATAAAATGAACATGGCACACATTAAATGGATTATAAACTGGCTAACTGATAGGTTTCAGAATGTAATTGTGAACAGGGAATCGTCATTAAGCAGGTTTTTTTCTAGTGGGGTCCAGCAGGGATAGGTTCTTGGGCCTACGCTATTTATCATTTTATCAATGACATGGAAGAAAACATACTATCATAATTAATAAAGTTTTCAGACGATACAAACATTGGGGGAGTAGTAAATAATGAAGAGAACATGTCACTGATTCAGAGACAAATGCAAAGTACTACTTAGGAAAGTAAAATCAAATGCGTAACTACAAAATGGGGGAAAACTGGTAGTATCACTGAAAAGGATCTGGGGGTTATAGCGGATCACAAACTGAATATGAGTGAACAGTGTGATGCAGTTTTGAAAAGGCTAATATTATTTGGGGTTTATTAATAGGAGTGTCATATGTAAGACCTGTGAGGTAACTATCCTGCTCTTCAGGTGAGGCCTTAGCTGGAATAAAAACCTGATTATGAGAAAATGTTAAAAAAACGGGATTTGTTTAGTCTTGAGAAAGGAAGACTGGAGGGGAGGGGGAATTTCATAAGAGTCTTCAAACATGTTAAGGGCTCTTATAAAGAAGACAGTGATCAATTGTTTTCCATGCCCACTCAGGATGGGACAAATAGTAATAGACTTAATCGGCAGAAAGGGAGATTTAGGTTAGAATTAGAAAAAACATTTCTTCTAACTCTAAGGATAATTAAGTACTGGAATAGGCTTCCAATGGAGGTTGTGGAGGTTTTTAGGAACAGATTGGACAAAGGGATGATCTAGGCATAGTTGGTCGTGCCTCAGCCCACGATGCTGGAGTAGATGATCTCTTGAGTTTCCTTCCAGCTCTATATTGTATGATTTCTATTGGGTTTGATGGGGTTACTCATATGTGTAAGTGTTTGCAAAATCAAGGCCTACATCCTTTAAGTAGACTAAATCATCTTAGTTATTTTGGGGGTTTTAACTATGATTTTAAAACAGCCAAACCTCTCTGACACAAACAACTTCCGTGGCAAGCTGCTAATACCTCAGTTTCTTGAATTGAGTTTCATGTTACAATGATGCTATGACAATGTGACTAAGTCTATGGGAGACATCATAATGAAGTCCAAGTGAAATAATACTGGGGCAATCTCTGGTTATGATATGACATATCAAGCCAAAAGGAAACAATGACAATACTGTAAATATAAAAATAACATAAAAATGTTAAGACAATGGCAACATAATAACAATGCACAAGAAAGCCTATGAAGGTCATTTTACTCGTTCTGAATTGTGGCAGCACCCATAGATTGCTCTCATTACATTTAGGCACTGAAATCATACAGTAGAGTCCTACATCTAACTAGTGTTCCTCAACACTCGGTCATGTTATATGCCTATGGGGAAAATATTTACTTTGCTAATAATAGCCAAGTACCTGGGGAAGGAGAAGTATTTCACGTAGCCCTTATTGTAATACTGCTATCTGCCTAAAAATAAAACAGCCCCGTATTAGAAGCGCTCAGATAGAGAAACATATATATGCAACAAGCTGAGCAAAAAAAGTTAAATTATAATTGCTGTGGTAATTTCCCCTATCATGCGGTTGCTTTTGTGATTTTTATGTTGCAACTTGAATACTTTATAAACTTGTTTTCCTCTATAGTGCTAAAGAAACAAAGAAAAAGGATATAAACAAGTCTTACAAGTTTAGAAGCCTCTTGTTTCTTTAATGAGTGAATCAAATGTTTGGATCATGCCATTAAGACCTAGAATCTCAACTATTAACATGACAATCAACTGTGCAAAGGACCTGCCACTACAATGTCTGGGTATACTATCCACAGCTTAGTAGTGAGAAATAAAAGCCCTGCGGTACAAGATAAATATCCTAGGGTACCAGGTGAAGAAAAGGGTGAATTCAGGTTCAGAAATCTGCTTTCTTTCTGAGAAGAGCAAAGATGGATGATATTGAAGAAGAGTCAGGAGTTCTGATGCTAAGTTCAAGTGACACAAAAACTAAAAGAACCGTGTCCAAGCTATACCCCTGTCTTGATGAATTTTCTCAAAGGCTGGAGAGAAAGCAAACAGGAATGAGTTTCTCCAAAAGAAATGTATCATTTGAAATGAAGGGCTTGGGGATGCTTTGAAGGAAAAAAAGAGAAAAGATAATTTGCTAATAAAGTAAAGATACTACCATGGAGAGAAAAAACAACCCACATAAATCAACCATCTGCTTAAGAAGAGACCACCAAGAAGCTGTAAGCAAATATATTTAGAACTTCTTTAGAAATCAAGATGATACTGATGGATTGAACAAAAGTCAATGAAACAAACACCAATACTCATAGGTTCTACAGAAAATCCAGCAACCTACCAAACACGTAAACATTATTTCAACTGTGGGGGATACAGGAAACATTAACCAAAGACAGGAAAGAAGGCAGATATTGTTGTTAAGGCACTCAGGAGATCTGGGCTCTATTCCTGGCTCTATCACACACTTCCTATCTAACCTTGCACAAGTTACTCTACATCTCTAGGCTGAAGTTCCATATCTGTAAAATGGGCATAATAATTCTTTCTTCCAGTCTTTTCAGAATTGTCTATTTAAATTACATGCTTCTTTGGGCAGGGACTATCTCTTGCTATGTGTATGTACAGTGACTAGCCCAATGGAGCCTCTGTTTCAGTTGCATCACTAAGGACTATGATAATACAAATAAATGAATAATAAATCATTGGTATTCCTAGGTCTTAAAGCCCAAGCCTTTTTTGAACAGTAAACTATTTCTGAAAATACTCTGACAGTCCTAATAATTCACGGCCACCAAATATGTATAACTGGAGCCACTTTCTCTTGAACGATTGTGAGAAGTGGCTATAGAGGCCAAAAACACAACTTTCAACTATAACTTGACAAGAATACAAAGTCTTCCATGTGATCAGCACACTGCAGTTTGGGGCAATTCTTTAACAGCAGTATTTGTTGACAAAAAAATGTCCTCCCCAAAGATTTTGGGATACCCAAAAGCAGACTGTAAGCTTTTTGGGGGAGGAACTGGATGAGGTCCTGATGGTGACCGGGCTTCAAAAATGCTAATGGAATCCAAATATTAAATAATAATATGTAATTAATAACAACTCTTTGCCCATTAATTTTTGCTCCTAAATCAAAACCCAAGAATCAGACTTTAGCTTACAATTCCAGGATTTTTTAAAGTTACTTACTTAAAGATACTTATATTAAAATTACTGCATGCATTCTCTGTTTGGAAAATATAAACAGCTTTTGTAAACATGCTTCCAAATGTTATATTGATATTACGTAGTATTACAGTTTCAGGTCACAATACAGGAAAACACTTAACCACATGCTTAAGTTCATCTTTGTTCGGCTTAAGTGCCTTCCTGAATTGGGGCATGCATCATTATTAGTGTATTCATTCACACAATATATTAATGTTTTCATGAGTTACTTAGATTGACAAAGCTAGGCATTATTATGGCTAAGTATCTCAGAATTAAACATAATATAATATATTAGCTATCTTACCAGCAGTAGTCCAGAAGGTGTGGAGGAAGCACTGGGATGTATATGTGTTGCCAATACATTGGATATAACAATGCAGCTGACCCATGAACACAAGCAGTTAACTGAAAATAAAAATATATACACAGAATTGACAACAATACAATTTTAACACAAAGAAAGTACAAAATTTAAAATTAAATGTTTATATTTTTAAAGTCTCAATTGCATGAAAAAATGTTTAAATGTAGCATTGTTAATATTATTTTCAATTGTTAAGATGTCAGAGTTTAAAGTTTAGGGCTAGAACAGACCACCAGATCATCCAGTCTGGCCTCCTGAATATCACAGGCCATCAACACCACCCAGCACTCACACACTAAACCCAAAAACCAACATTAGATCAAAGTATTATAAACCATCATAACCTCTGAACACAGACTTATAGACTTTAAGGCCAGAAGGGACCATCATGATCACCTAGTCTGATCTCCTGTATATTGCAGGCCACAGAATCTCACTACAGTAGGCCCTTAACCTCTGGCTGGGCTACTGACATCCTCAAATCTGGATTTAACGACTTCAAGTGTACAAACATTTACAAAATGATAAACTGACACAATTTGAAAAGGATGCCCCTAATAGTTATCCCTCCTAAGCCATCCTCCCTCAAAAAAAAAAAAAGCCTGAGCAAACAGATGTACTTGCATCATGCCTGCAAACTCAGATCTGTCAGAGTAACAGCAGAAATGAATCCTATACTTTATTTATTTTGATTTTTTTTAAATCCCCATTAATAGGCCATACAATGGATAGCTACCCAAGAGCATAACAAGCCCACCGCATGCCCCAAAACTGAAATAGTTTTCCAGCCAATAATTTAAAGAGCCAAATACCCAAACCTTCTGCCTTCCACAGAAGTCTTAGCAAACAAGTATTCTTTGTCTTTGGGAAAATGATACAATTTCCTGCAAATCACCCTTGGTAATCTTGGATAAAAGACCTGAACCACAAAAGAGAAGCTCCCTCCAGTCCTGTAACTCAACACCACATCACGATCAACAGTGTCAAAGGTACAAGACAGATCGGGTATCATCATTGTGGACATTTGGGACTCAAGTGAACTTGCACAACATTCCATTCATCTGAGAAGGAGCATAAGTAACTTTCAGACACTATTCCTAAGGGCTGAACTAAATTCTCCGTACTCTTTCTCTGTCTTCATCTCTCAACAACTTTTGAAAAAAAGAGTCCAGTAAATCAGGATACTTCAAATGATATGAGACCAGCTTTGTCACCTTTCCAAATAACCCCTCCCAAAAATCTGTGGTGAGAGACAGGACAGAAGTTTACAAGAGATAGTTCCCTGACCAGTAGGTGAACAACTTCTTGTATGAGGCAAGCTAGCACCTTGGTCTCCTGTAATGAGATGTTAGTCTCCACTAATATTGGTCCCAGCAGCCCAGTTTGTTTTACCATTCATGAGGTGCTATCTTGCAGGCTGTATGCCACAGATCCTTACCTGGAGGACCTAACTTTACACACTATTGTGAATAAAACCATTTGAAACAACCAATAATTACTTTGCATTTGCTCTCCCATACTGGGCCCTCCTACCATGAAGACAGATAAACTGGACTGAATCTGGTTGATTTTATTCATAAAATAGGTGGGAAATTGCACAAAATGAGAAAATATCAACATTGTTTCCAAACAGAGGTAGCCCAGATCCAGCACATGAGACATCACCAAGAACACAATCCTTCTGATCTGAAGTTCTCAGATGGAGTAAAAGGAGGGGGGGGGGAGGAAACACCTTTCCTGTGCATAGGATTTCAGAAACCCAGCCATATAATAGGACTCAAAATCTTATCTTTTTAGTTCCACTACTGGTGCTACAATTGCCTTCCCTGGTACTTGATTTGCCACAGATAATACGATGGTGATCTATGGTAATAGCACAGACAGAAGGAGGTTTAGAAGCCACCTTGTTTATGAAAGAAGACAAAAGATGGTTATAATGTCTTATTAGATCATTGATAAAGTGACTATCCAATATTGACTTAATTAGTACTGGTCTTTATTAAGCATGCGTTTCTACTGTAGCAAATATAAGAGCTAAAAAATGTGGATCCTGCTAGTACAGTCCTGAAATGTTATGGATTTTATAGGGGAAATCTCTTCATGGAACAAAGCAGCAATTAAAGCTTTAGCATCCTGGGTATCTTGGACAGTTATACTTGTTTATAAAAATTATAGAACAATTATGCATATACACTTTTATAATAAAAATGGAAAAAATAATTATAAGAGCATCTTGGCAGAAATCACAGACAATTACAATTTGTGCAGCACAGTTTGCTCATCACTCAGATTAATATAATACGATTAAATATGGAAAAAAAGAGGGTCTGAAAGCTCCTGAGGGATATCATTAGGGCAAATTGCCAAAGAATGAAACATGAGCCAGTCAGGAGTCTGGAAACTGCAATAATACCAAGGGACTTGAATGTTCGACAGTTGGAGCTTCAGTAATGTGTGAACTGCAGGTTACGGTATCAAGAGACTCTGTTCACTGACACATAGAATGTCACTATTGACCAACGAACTGCCCAAGCTTGACAGCTATACTACAGGAAGCCAAGTATATCATAATTCCATATTTAAACTGTTCATTTCAGATTAACATTTTGTTTCTTAGCTTTATGTCAAACAACTACAATTGTACTGTTTTTGGCATTAAGGCAATATCCAATTTAATAATTTGTTACAAAGAGTTAATTATTCATTTATCTTTTGGCAAATGAAGATCCTTCCTTTCTCTCCTGCACGCATTATTATTTGTTGGATTTATCTAGGATTGCTTTCCTTAACATTTTAAGTAATATTCTTGAAGCTGTACAACAAATTCAGTACTGTTTTTAAGTATTTTATACAAAATGGATGTGGATTCACAAATTAAAATATTTATATTATATTTTGTACTTCAAGCCAAACTGTCCATATAAAAATTATTGTTGCAGACATTTCAATCACAGACTGAAATAAAGCAAAGTGTTGTTAGAAGATTTCCAAAATTTAGATAAAGATCTCTTTATCTAGTTAATGAAGCTGTGTTAATCAAGAGTCTAAAATTGTATATCTTATATTTACACATACACAAAAAATAGATACATGCACACAAGCATTTCTATTTATAGTTATGCAAAAAATTGAAAAATTTGCATTATGTTTTGGTTTGTGCTCATTACCAAAGCAATCTAGGAAATGAATAATTACATTGCACAAGATATTAAAGTTCTATAATTGGTCTTTACTACTTTGCAATCCACGTTTTGGGCTGACATTCAGAAGATAAAAATGTTAAATTAATGCATAACATGACTTTACTCTTTTCTAGCAGTGAAAGTATGGACTTAGCTGGTTTATTCATTTAACGAAGTTCATTATATTTCTCCTTACATTTTGTACTTAATACACCAAAAGTGTATTGTTTTAACATTTCTATCTATTCCTTAAACAAGAGTAAGTGGATTTATAAACATACCACTGGGAGGTATATAAATATTTAGTGTGCATTCTAACTTTTAATGTAATTTAAGCATATATGGGACAAAGGTGCTTTTCATCTGAATGACACTGAATACTGTGTCAACTCTACATTACAACATTTGTGAAGTGATAACTGTGGCCTTTGTGTCATGAAAGAATTTTGCACTTTTATCTTGATATTTTATTTTGCTTTTGGTTTACCTTGTGATTTTACTTTTTCAAAAAATTACAAACTATAATGTTATTTCCCAAATGCATTAACCATCTAAATAACTGCACCTTAATATTTGTAGTATTCCCCCCACTAGGTGCAGGAAAATATAGGGAATTCTGTAGATATTAGGATAAAACTATCTTTAGCTTTAAATAACCAGATATTTAAGGAAAAAATTGAAAAATATTTAAGGAACATTCTATACTTGATCATTTGACCTCTTATGAACTCGGCAGTTTATAAGTCCACTATTTCATGCAGTGGGATTCAGGAGAAACCTCTGAACCTCTTAGAGGGGAGTGGACACCTGACTCTAGGTTCCAGTGGGGACTGCTAAGGGAGCAATTAATTGGGTATCGAAGAACTGTTGTTCATAGAACTGCAAGGAATGGTCATATATTACCACCAGAGTGCAGTATTTAGCACGCTGTGGAGAGCTGAGTAAAGAAGGCATGGGGCAGAAAGCGGAGTCTGAGTTCCATGGTGCTGATGCAGAGAAAAGTGGTATAGGTAACAATGATTTTGGCTGAAACAAGTAGTGAACAGTGTGGTTTATGTGAGTCCCTGGCAGAATGCAGGATTGTTTTTGCTGTCTGGGGAGAAGAGTGCATTTAAATGGAGACTGCATCCAGACTGAATTCCATTTCTACAGGGATTATTGAGAATTACAAAAGAGAGTGTGGTTCAGATATTTTTCAAGGCAGAAAGCATCTTTAGTAAATTGTCTTGGAGTTGTCTTCAAGGTTGTGACCAGGCCTACCCATCCTGTCAGTTGCTACTGGAGATTACATCAACTACAAAATCTGATCAATTTCTGCATAAATATTTCCATAGATCTGATTTTAGACATGCAAAACAATGCATGCAGAACTTCCCTATTAAACATGTTGGATTGTTGAGGGGATTACTTAGTTTCAGAGTCAGAACTGTCCAGTGCAATATGTAGAAACTGGTATTCCGTTCCCCTGCAAAAACTTGCGGCTTACATCCTTGTCTGTCAAAATTCCTTTTGTAACATGAGATGTTCTGATTGGCACATAATTCTATGGTTTTAAAGAAGATGGAGAAAGTTTGTTGCATGAACTTTGCTAGACCCGACTGTTTGGTATTTCTATACCAGTATTTGATTTTCTAGGTCTTGAAAGTGGTGGCAAAACAGCTATAAAAGCACCTGGACAGAAATGTTTGATAACTTTTTGTTTGTTTTCAGGCAGGGAGCTGAAATATGGTGCTGAGATAGCCTTTGTCAGTCACAAATAACATGACGGAAAAGGCCTGCCTTTGTTGGTATTATTATGGCTGTCAGAATCATTTGATACTGTCTGTCAATAGATTCTATTGCACTTTCAAGTATGACTGGGAATGTTTACATCTGTTTCCGGTGCTATCTGACAAGGGATTCTAGTCAGTACCATCAACATCACTCAACATCAATCATAGGTGCTGGAAAAGACGGTTACTCACCGTTGTAACTGTTGTTCTTCGAGATGTGTTGCTCATATCCATTCCATTAGGTGTGTGCGCGCCGCGTGCACGATCGTCGGAAGATTTTTACCCTAGCAACACCGGCGGGTCGGCTGTGGAGCCCCCTAGAGTGGCGCCTTCATGGCGCTGAATATATACCCCAGCCGACCCGGCGCCCCCTCAGTTCCTTCTTGCCGGCTACTCCGACAGTGGGGACGGGGGGCGGGTTTGGAATGGATATGAGCAACACATCTCGAAGAACAACAGTTACAACGGTGAGTAACCGTCTTTTCTTCTTCGAGTGCTTGCTCATATCCATTCCATTAGGTGACTCCCAAGCCCAACTTAGGAGGTGGGGTCGGAGTGAGACATTGCTGTGTGCAAAACCGCTGATCCGAAGGCAGCATCGTCCCTGGACTGCTGCACTAGTGCATAGTGAGCCGTAAACGTGTGGACTGATGACCAAACCGCCGCTCTACAAATGTCCTGGATGAGAACTTGCGCCAGGAAAGCCGTCGAGGAAGCTTGGGCCCTCGTGGAGTGAGCGGTGAGGTGCGGTGCTGAGACACCTGCCAGGTCATAGCAAGTCCGGATGCAAGACGTAATCCAGGAGGATAGGCGTTGTGAGGAGACCGGTGAGCCTTTCATTCGGTCGGCCACTGCAACGAAGAGTTGCGTCGTCTTTCTAAAGTGCCTTGTGCGGTCAATATAGAAGGCCAGGGCTCTGCGTACGTCCAGAGAATGCAAACGTTGATCCTGGCGAGTAGCATGTGGTTTAGGATGAAAGACCGGGAGAAATATATCCTGGTTGATATGAAAAGGAGAAACCACCTTAGGGAGAAAGGCAGGATGTGGACGAAGCTGCACTTTATCCTTATGGAAAACTGTGTAAGGGGGCTCGGATGTAAGCACCCTGAGTTCAGAAACGCGCCTTGCTGAGGTGATGGCTACGAGGAAGGCTGTCTTCCAGGACAGGTACAGAAGTGAACAGGTGGCCAGTGGCTCGAATGGAGGACCTGTGAGCTTGGAGAGAACCAGGTTGAGGTCCCACGTCGGAACGGGCTGACGTTGTTGTGGGTACATCCGATCTAAGCCCTTGAGGAATCTAACGACCATCGGGTTAGAGAATACCGAGGACGCGAGTTCCCCTGGGTGAAAGGCCGATATAGCGGCCAGGTGAACTCTAATCGAAGATATCGCCAACCCCTGCTGTTTTAGGGAGAGGAGATATTCCAATATGAGAGGAATAGGTGCCTGTAACGGGGACGCGGCTCGTTGTTCGCACCAACAGGAGAACCGCTTCCACTTGGCCAGGTACGTGGTCCGTGTTGAGGGCTTCCTACTGCTCAGCAGAATCTGTTGGACAGAGTGCGAGCACTGCTGCTCTGCCTGGGTGAACCATGGAGCAGCCACGCCGTGAGGTGGAGTGATTGCAGGTCGGGGTGACGCAGGCGGCCGTGGTCCTGAGAGATGAGATCCGGGCATAACGGAAGCGGGATCGGTGTCTGAACCGAGAGCTCCAACAGCGTGGTGTACCAATGTTGTCTCGGCCACGCTGGGGCGATCAGAATCACCTGTGCCTGGTCTCTGCGCAATTTGAGCAGTACCTTGTGGACCAGAGGAAACGGAGGGAAGGCATAAAACAGGTGGTCTTTCCAGGAAAGGAGAAACGCATCCGAGAGGGAGCCCGGAGCTCGACCTTGCAGGGAGCAGAACACGTGGCACTTCCTGTTGTCTCGAGATGCAAACAGGTCTATCTGGGGAAACCCCCACTTCTGGAAAACGGAATGTATGATGTCCGGACGGATAGACCACTCGTGCGTTTGAAAGGACCTGCTGAGTCGGTCCGCCAGAGTGTTCTGGACTCCAGGGAGGAACGATGCCGTGAGATGGATTGAGTGGGCGATGCAGAAGTCCCACAGGCGAATGGCCTCTTGGCATAGAATTGACGAACGTGCTCCTCCTTGCTTGTTGATGTAAAACATGGCAGTGGTGTTGTCGATGAGAACTAACACACAGCGGCCACGTAGGAGATTGAGAAATGCCTGGCACGCCAGGCGCACCGCCATCAGTTCCCGAACATTGATGTGCAGGGCTATCTGGGGTGCAGTCCACAGGCCCTGGGTATGGTGTTCGTTGAGATGGGCGCCCCAACCCAGGGATGAAGCGTCTGTGACCAGGTGCAGAGAGGGTTGTGGGGCGTGAAACGGCATCCCCTCGCAAACCACCTTGTGGTCTAGCCACCATGTGAGGGAGGTCAGGACCGAGTTCGGGACCGTGACCACCATGTTCAGGCTGTCCCGATGTGGGCGGTATATTGATGACACCCAGGTCTGGAGTGGGCGAAGCCGAAGTCTGGCATGCCCGGTTACGTACGTGCAGGAAGCTATGTGACCCAGCAGGGTAAGGCACGACCTCACCGTGGTAGTTGGGAAGGCCTTGAGTCCTTGAATGAGGCTCGTGATGGTGCAAAAGCGATTGTCTGGCAGGATGGCTTGTACACGTCTGGAGTCTAGAACCGCGCCGATGAATTCTATTCTCTGGGTAGGTTCTAGAGTGGATTTGTCCTTGTTGAGTAGGATACCCAACTTGTTGAATGTGTGCACTATTATGTGGACGTGATCTCGAACTTGTTCTTTGGTGCGACCGCGTACCAGCCAGTCGTCTAGGTACGGGAACACCTGTATCCCTTGCCGACGAAGGTACGCTGCCACGACAGCCATACATTTCGTGAACA
The DNA here is from genome assembly GCF_011386835.1 of Chrysemys picta bellii. Taxonomy (NCBI): domain Eukaryota; kingdom Metazoa; phylum Chordata; order Testudines; family Emydidae; genus Chrysemys; species Chrysemys picta. The sequence continues at coordinate 44,819,923 of NC_088798.1, read as the reverse complement.
CCCTTGGGGCCGAGGATAGGCCGAAGGGAAGGACTGCAAATTGGTAGTGCACCCTGCTTACCACGAACCGCAGGAAGCGTCTGTGAGGCGGGTAAATTGCTATGTGAAAGTATGCATCTTTCATGTCGAGGGCGGCGAACCAGTCTCCAGGATCGAGGGAAGGGATAATGGTCCCCAAAGGGACCATGCGGAACTTCAACTTTACTACGAATTTGTTGAGTCCGCGCAAGTCCAAGATGGGTCGCAGACCTCCTTTGGACTTGGGAATGAGGAAGTAACGGGAATAGAATCCCCTGCCCCTTAACTCCACTGGAACCTCCTCTATGGCCCCCATAGTAAGGAGCGTGGAAACTTCCTGTATAAGAAGTTGCTCGTGAGAAGGGTCCCTGAAGAGGGACGGGGAAGGGGGGGGAGGAGGGGGGAATTGAGGAAAACTGGATAGCATATCCCCTGTCCACAGTGCGAAGGACCCAACGGTCCGAGGTTATAAGGGACCAGGCATGGTGGAAATGGGAAAGGCGATCCCGAAAGGATGGGGCTGGATCCTGTGGGATGATTGGGGCGCCGTCCTCGACCGCACCTTCAAAAGTTCTGCCTGGGGCCTGAAGGTGGTCTAGGTGGCCCCTGGTTCTGACCAGGTTGAGGGCCGGTCCACCTTCTTCTACCACCTCGCCCTCGCCTCCGGGTCGAGTCCTGTCTCTGACGAGGCGGGGGGGGGGGGGGGTAGAAGCGCTGAGGCTGCGGTCTAAATGGCCTGCGCTGAGGGCCCACAACATGCATCCCCAAGGAACGCATGATCGTCCTGGAGTCCTTGAGGCTCTGCAGGCGAGAGTCCGTCTTTTCTGAAAACAACCCTTGTCCTTCAAAGGGCAGATCCTGCAGGGTTTGCTGCAGTTCCTGAGGCAGACCCGAAACCTGGAGCCAGGAGATCCTCCGCATAGCGATACCTGAGGCCAGGGTTCTCGCAGCAGAGTCCGCTATGTCTAAGGAGGCCTGTAAGGAGGTCCGAGCCACCTTCTTACCCTCCTCCACCAGGGCTCCAAACTCCTCCCTGGACTCTTGGGGAACCAACTCCTTGAACTTCCCCATAGAGTTCCAGGAGTTAAAGCTATAGCGGCTCAAGAGCGCCTGTTGATTAGCCGCTCTAAGTTGCAGCCCTCCGGCTGAGTAAACTTTACGGCCGAATAAATCGAGGCGCTTAGCCTCCTTCGATTTGGGCGCTGCGGCCTGCTGACCGTGGCGCTCCCTTGCGTTCACTGATGCCACCACCAGTGAACACGGCTGGGGGTGGGTATACAAGTACCCGTAGTCTTTAGACGGGACAAAGTATTTCCTTTCCACCCCTCTCGCTGTGGGTGGGATAGAGGCAGGAGTCTGCCATATCGTAGATACATTGGCTTGTATCGTGCGGATCGGGGTAACGCCACCCTCGATGGGGCATCCGCTCCGAGGATATTCACGATGGGGTCGTGCACCTCCACTATCTCCTCCGCCTGCAGGTCCATATTACGGGCCATCCTACGCAGAAGATCTTGGTGAGCCCGAAGATCTATTGGAGGTGGACCTGTGCACGATGTGCCCGCCACTGCCTCATCCGGAGAGGAAGAGGAAGATGCCTCCGGTGGAACAGGATCCAAGGGAGGGTCCTGGTCTCCCTGCTCCTGGGCCGGAGCATCACCTGCGCTTGAGTCCAGGGCGTCAGGTGGTGCGGACACGGAAGCCTCCATGCCCCCTGGCGGAGGCCGAGAGATGGTGGACTCCGGGGCCCTTCTAACAGAGTGACCGGAGCGAGAGGTCGAAGCAACTGGAGCCCCTTGCGCCTGATGGTACGCCCACGGGGTCCAAAACGACCAGTGAGATGGGCCATGAGAATGGTCCTCTGTTATGTTCTGCCAATGGCCCAAGTCCTGTTTCTCGGCTTGCCCCTGAGGGGGGTATGCCGATCTCGAGAGGTCCTCCGAGGAGCGAGACCCCGATCTCGATGGCCATGGCGGTGCCGAGAGCGTCGAGACGATTCCCGTGGGCTGCGGTGCCGCACGGTGCCGGTCTGGAGATGATCTATCTCCACGCGGTGCCGGCGATCGGTGCCGGGACCGCGACCGGTGCCGATGACCTCGTCGGTGCCGGGAGTCGGATCTGGACCTCGACGAGGACCTGGAGTATGCCCGGTACCGGGAGCGGCCTCTCGACGTCGAGCGGCGACCGTAGCGGTGCCGAGAACTACGTCTCGACGTTGATCGGTGCCGACGATCATAGCGGTGCCGAGACGTAGAGCGGTGCCGCGAAGAAGATCTTGGCCGCGAGTACGACCGGTGCCGAGGTGATATTCGGTGCCGGGACTGCGAGCGGCGTGGGGACCTGCTTCGGGACCTGGATCGGTGCCGAGGTTCCAGCCCTTGCGAAGGAGGGCGCATCAAGGCAGGTTTCCCCCTCGACTGGACCGGGCGAGGCAACGGTGCCGTCGGTGCCGGTGGTTGAGGCGGTGCCGGCTCCGTGAGAGCTATTAAGTCTCTCGCCGCCGCGAAGGTCTCTGGCGTCGACGGGAGGCACTGTATCACCGCCGGCCTCGGTGGAGACGCCGTCTGCACCGGACTCAACGGCCTCGGCGCCGGAGTCGACGGTGCTGGAGGCACCTGTTTCCGGTGCTCCACCGGCGTACGCGGCTCTACCCCCGGCACTGGGGGAGCCAGCGTCTTCGGCACGGAGGTCCCCGTCTTATGGGCTTTCTTATGCCCTGGGGATAATGACCGGCGCCGAGGCACTTGCTGTGCTTGCGGTGCCGACGAGGTCCGGTGCCGGGAAGGCTCATCTGACGCCACTCGCGTGGTCGTCATGGCCGGTGCCGCCGGGGCACTGCGCACCGAGGCGCTAGGTGCCGGGGCCTGACTTGTAGATGGAGCGTCCGGACTAAGTGCCGCCTCCATCAGGAGTTGCCGGAGCCGAAAGTCCCGCTCCTTCTTGGTCCTTGGTCTGAAGGCCTTACAGATCTTGCACTTATCTGTTTGATGGGACTCTCCCAGGCACTTCAGACAGGAGTCGTGCGGGTCGCTCGTGGGCATAGGCTTAGCGCAGGAGGCGCACAGCTTGAAGCCGGGAGCGTTGGGCATGAGCCCGGCCCCGCGGCCGGGGGAGAAAGGGGGAGACGACCCCCTTAATCCCCTGAACTATTATAACAACTAGAACAACTTTTAAAAGTATTGAACTATTTAACTATAAACACTAGGACTATAACTATAACTATAACTGCGAATAACGAACTAAGCTAGGGAGAGTGGAGAACAGCTAAGCAGCGCTCCACAGTTCCAACGACCGTCAGGGGCGGTAAGAAGGAACTGAGGGGGCGCCGGGTCGGCTGGGGTATATATTCAGCGCCATGAAGGCGCCACTCTAGGGGGCTCCACAGCCGACCCGCCGGTGTTGCTAGGGTAAAAATCTTCCAACGATCGTGCACGCGGCGCGCACACACCTAATGGAATGGATATGAGCAAGCACTCGAAGAAGAACTAAAGTTGCAGGGGGTGATGCAGTACTCGCTGACTTGAAGTGGTTTCCATTATATATGGGATTTACATTTTAGTTCAATGGCTCACAGCACCTCCACTATAAGAACTGTTCCAGCACCCCAGAAATCTTGTGTTGTGTTCTCATGAGATGTGTAATAACTCTAGTGCTCTTTAATTCTATCTGCTACTACTTTGAAAAGAGTGTGGGAAGTAGGTGCTTACTGATAATACCAAGCTACATATGCTACTTTCTCCAGACACTTAGGGGATTTCGTTGTTTAAGAAATTTCCTTAGTGAAATTCATGACAAGATGGCACTAAATTATCAGAGACTGAATCTCAACGAGATTGAAATTATGCTGAGCAAGTTGGGCAAGAAACGTGAGGAGAGTCAGAGTTTCCTTACATCTTCCTATTTCAGATAGTCTCTTCAGAAGCCTGACAATGTTCAAAAACTGAGGCACCCTTGAAGAGCGACTGCTGTTAGATGGTGCTAGGTCAGATGTGGTGAAAGCAAGTTTATTCTTTCCCTAAGAACATCAAAAGACTATAGCTTTCTTTCTCTCTCACACACAAGGACTTGACAATTCTGATATGTGCCTTTGGTACTCCAATGTTCAACCCTATCAATGAACCTTTACTATGAGCTTTCAAAATGACTGGTCAACTGCCTGCAGCTAGGGCAGCCTGAGGTAAAACAACTGTCTATGGTGTCAACAGAGAGGATTCTGCCTACCCATGGCTATACTTTGCACTGGTTGCCTGCTTGGGTACAGATATGTTTCAGATTTTGATCTTAATATTTAAAGCTGATGGTGGACAACAAGTATATTATTGAGGGTTTGGTGTTCTATATATCTTCTTGTCTTCTAAGATTCCATTATAACTAGGCATAGAACTGAATTTGGAACTGTGTTTAAAATCAGCTTAAACAAGTCTCCAGTTAAACTATTTTCTTAATATGTTTTGTCAAGCCAGCGAGGATGGTATTAAACTGTATTAGAATCATGTTTTAAAATCATGTTTATAGTTGGCAACCAAATCATGTTCAAAATCAATTTAAACAGTTCCTAAACTCGTTTCCTAGTCCAAAATGTTTATACTTATTGAATAAATATCCACATACTATATAGGAGGCATTGTAATCCAGTGGATAAAGCAGTGGACATGACTCAGGAGACTGGGTTCTATTTCTGGTGCTGGGCAAGTCACTTCACCTTTGTGCCTCAGTTTCCCCATTTGTAAAATGAGAATGATTATACTTAATTCCTTTGTAAAGTCTTTTAATACCTACAGATGAAAAGAACTATATAAAAGCTAGATATTAATTTATTATTATTATTATTATTAAGAAGGTGATTATGGCTGCAAGAGAAGTATATAATTTATAAAATGTTTCCAGTCCTGCTTGTGTGTTACCTTTTTGAAATGATTCAATAAAATAATATGGTTTTAAAAGGTCATTTGTCAATTCCAGATTGTGAAATGCATGAGTCTCTATATGGCATAAAGGAACATATCCTTAAAACAAATCAACAAACAAAACTTGACTACACTTTCAGAAGTTTGTATGACCTGTACTCAGTGGAGTCAATGTTCTGTCTGGAATTGTGGGAAAACTGTAACCTAATCATCTGACTTTGCACAGCAGGGACACACGTTTAATACTGTATGCTCTCTCAGCAGTAGTACATGCTCAAACATGTCAGATTTATCTCTAAAAAACATCGACTAGCCGAGAGCTGTCAGTCAGTAAAGTATCCTCTGGAAATCTTTACATTTGTACCTCTATTTTGATTTTATATTATTTCTATTTAGGTTCTTACAACAATACCCAGGCACCACAGCATCTGAGCACTAGTTAACAATATTTAATGCATAACAATGCAAGGTTACACACTAAACATTTTGACAAGCCAGAAGGATTTGCCTTTTGGAAATACACCTCTCTAGTAAACTAATTTATTTAAAAGTAGCAACAGAGACTGACTTAAGTTTATACCTTTTCGCAGTCTGGAGTCTATGTCAACAAGAAAAGCAATTTTCTACAATATTTAAAGTTACATTTTTTTAATTTCTGCAGAAACACTGAAATCTTTTTGAAACAATGCTATTTTGAGTTGAAAGCTTTTTGTTAACAGATTTCTACAATATATTTATTTGAAAGCTATTTGCAGATTCATCTAATTCAAGTGAATGATCTGAAAACAATAACTCCATATATCACACAAACCATTTTTCTTATCTGACAGTTAACATTCTATCAGTATAAATTACTTTGTTCAAAGCACTTTCTGCAACCTCCAGCGAAAACAAAACTGAGAGAATACAGATGACAAGATTTACAATCATGACAATATGAAAAATAGGAATTTATAAAAACTTATTAGCAGAATGTTGTCTGTAAGCCAAACACAGTGACTCAAATTAGACAAAATGCGCAAGTAAAATTAACCTGTGGTGCCATACAATCACCTTTAAAAAAAAATCTACCGTATGAGCTACAGCATCAAAAATCAATTCCCCAAAACATTCTCTAATGTTGTCAGTGGCTTTGAATGTCATGTCTAGGAATGAGCCCTGGCACACTCTTCCTCAAAGTCCCATAGGCCTAATGGTTTGTCTGCCTCCCATTGCAACCCCAACGATGATGATCAGACCCCTCTATTTAAATTCGCCTTTTCAACCAAGGAAATAAAATGAAATGTTGGACATTAAATAAATAACATGAAAATGTTAATTTTAAACTTGTAGGCATAGTTTAAAACCAACTTCCTATTTTTCAAATTTTGTCCTCTTTTTAATCTGTATTGTCAATATGTTTATTCCGTGCATTTGACAGCATTTTGTGTACAGTCATTTCACTGTGTTGCTGATGGGCAATTGCTATTTCTCTCATGATGCAGCATGGTGATATCACTCTTGTATACTACCTTGGAAGGGAAAAGAATTCACACAATTCTTGCCTAGCCTTATGGGCTCAGGAAAAGGGTGTTTCCCAGTAATAGCAGCAGAGCAGAAAATGAAATTGAAGAGGCAGTGGGCAGGTGAGTGCCCAGAAAGGAGCAGGTGGAAGGAGGAAACTGAGCTTATTTGCCTGCACAAAACACTTTTGTAGGCATAAGTGGAAGTGGAGGCATAAGAGGTAGCAGAGACAAGTCCTTTGTAAATTTTTTAAATGTTTTTCCTCCAAAAAAAAAGCTAGAACATATTTTAAAGGGTGTTCTTTAGAAGAGCGTTTCGAAAAATATTAGTCAAGTTTAACAAGTTCAAATTGAGTGTCCCCTTAAGTTTTAGACTAAATAAAGAATGTCTCTCCAGTCTGGTGCTCCTTTAATCTTGAAAAAGCTAACTCCACCTACCACTGCTTTCTTCTCACTTTTTTGTCTTTTCTAATGTTCGCTTTCAGTCTCCCTGTATTCTTTCCATTTCCATGTGCTATCCTTCCTTCCCCTTTTGCTCACTTATACCCTACTTTCTAAATCTCTCCCTAATTTTTCCCAGCTCCCCCAACCTCTCTTTCTCCCACACACAGGTTTCCTCACCCATCTCCCCCCTCTTACTACCTTCTGTCTCACCCATAATCCTTTCTTTCCCTCTCCCCCGCCCATTACTTCCCCTCTCTATGCAAAAGAGGTGGCTCTACCATAAAACAAGGGGGGTCTGCATATGTTTTTCCCCTCTGAAGGGGGAATTCCCAAGAATAATTTTTTCATCCTCCCTCAAAAGGTAGAGGAACCCTATGGCATGCTCTCCTGCTGTCCACTAATTAAGGAGCAGCAGGGAACAACACTCTTTGTGAATAGCTGACAAGCGACTTATTTACTGCAAGCAAGACTAGAGAGCATCATTGGCTATGCTGTAATTCATCTTTTGAACAGTGAATATGAGGAAGAGAAATGATGGGATGGGTGAGGAGCTGTGCTAAGTAGGAAAAAGCAGATAGCTAAATACTACTGGTATGGTATGCAGGCAAAAAGTGCAAGTGTGACATACAAGTTCAGTTCAGGTGTTGATCACATCTCCTACTTTTACGCAGCCACTGATCAACAGAGTCATAGTTTTTTTCAAGGGACCTGATTGCTCTGGCAATTCATAATGGAATCTGGAGCATTTCACTTTTAGGTCACCAGTTCAAATATGGCCCAGCTACTTAGTGACTCAGCATCCGAAGAGTTTTTTTTAGTGACCCTTAGTCCAGGTCCACAAAAACTGCCATTATCTTTGGCACTTATGGCACTCTTGTTTGGCAATCTTAACTGAATTGCCAGGGATTACTAGACATGGAAAGTGAGGAGGAGTCCCAGTTAGACCAGGAATTTTTTCTTTTTGCCTTAGGCCTGGTCTCCACTAAGCCCCCACTTCGGACTAAGGTACGCAAATTCAGCTACGTTAATAACGTAGCTGAATTCGAAGTACCTTAGTCCGAACTTACCGCGGGTCCAGACGCGGCAGGAAGGCTCCCCCGTCGATGCTGCGTACTCCTCTCGGCGAGCTGGAGTACCGGCGTCGACTGAGAGCACTTCCGGGATCGATCCCAGAACATCGATTGCCTGCCGCCGGATCCTCCGGTAAGTGAAGACGTACCCTTAGTGTTAAACTGCGGATGGTGGGTTTTTTTAAAAGGTAATTTGCTGATCCTTTGCTGATCCACCTTTGAATCATGACCTTTTCTTGAAAAGAAAACGAACTCTTATGTAACTCCCACCTAGTCAGAAAAAAACAGAATTGTCAACAGTGTAATTCCTGATCACAGGTTTCACTCCTTTTCCCCAATTCATCTCTAGTGTCATTCATCTTGTTATGTTATTGTAAAGACAGGAAGGATGATCCAGTGTTCATCATGCCAGCATAAGACTAGGGAGACCTAGGTTCAATTCCCTACTCTGCCCAGGTCTTTTGGTGTCTCCTTAGGCAAGTCACTTAGCCTCTGTGTGTGTCAGTTCCCCACCTGTAAAATGACATTTATTTTTGTAATGCTGCTGTTCATCATTTGTTCGCAGGCACCAACAGTGGTAATAATGCTGTGTGTGTGTGTGTGTTTTAATGAGATTTCTGGACATTCGCTTAATATCAGTTAAATCTTTGCAATGCTTTATGAATGGGATAACAAATTAATATCACTTTCCTACTTTCCAGAGCTAAATTCAGCCCTCAGCTGTGTCCACACATACCCTACTGACCTCACTGGAATTTTGTGCATATACCGAGAGCAGAATTTCACCTTAAGTCTATGAGGGATAGCTCAGTGGTTTGAGCATTGGCCTACTAAACCCAGGGCTGTGAGTTCAATCTTTGAGGGGGCCATGTAGGGATCTGGGGCAAAATCTGTCTGGGGATTGGTCCTGCTTTGAGCAGGGGGTTGGACTAGATGACCTCCTGAGGTCCCTTCCAACCCTGATATTCTATTATTCTATGATTTTGCATAGAATTATCAGGATAACTCTACTCAACATGATTGTTGCTATAAAGTTTACAATCAGTTTCTCAGATGAAGAGTAGCCATATTGCACTGCACCACCAGCAGAATCTGCTTAAAGAACTGGTATAACTAGCCGTGGGAGGATCACCCCAGTGTAGGGGGATCACTCTGGAGGCACAGAGCCCTCATAGCAATTTCTATGCCAGTGCCTCCCCCGCAGCATATGGGCACAACTGGAGCTGATCCCCAGATACTGTTTTGGATCCTTCAGTTTACACCTGAGGAACATTCCTGCAAACAGCCAACCCAGGACTGAGAAGTAAAAAAGTGAGCTCCACACCCCTTCCTCACTGACTTACACTGTGTGCTCTACAACCACTCCAAGGATCTGCCCCACTACCACAGTACCGGTCAGCAGTTATTCTTTAAACATGGCCAAGGATGAATCTGCAGCCTACGAACCACAAATATATTATTAAAGGAAGGACAAAAATAGACAATTAATGATGAACTTGCTTTGTGACTCAGTGGACAATAATACCACCTAGGGACACATCAATTTGGGAACAAACTCATGAATCTCTCTTTTAAGGTCAGCTGAGGAAGCAGCAAAGTGATGTGCAAAGGTGATGCGCTTAGCATTTAAGTTAAGGAGACTGTGCTTTGCATTCCTACCAGCTGGTCAGCTGCATCACATCCTCAAAGGAGTTGTCTGGTCTTCCTAGTCCCTGGTTGACTGTAGATACTATGACTGTCAAGGCCAGGGAGCTGAATAGAATTTAATGGGTAAAAATAATCCATACGGACTCAACAAGATTCTAAAGACCCATTCAATCCAAGTAACTATGCTGAATTCAATGACTGAGTGGGGCTGCTCTCTTCGCATATAAGCAAGGAAAAGCCCACAGTCAAATACCTACAAAAAATGGTTGCATCTATTATTAACATAATGAAAGAATTCCTAGTGCATTCCTTTACATGTAAGCTTCTCCAGAAAGGGCTCACAGACAGTGAAGTCAAAATTTTAACTACAGTGCTTACAGACTTATCAGGCTGGTATTAGCTAAAACAAATATTGGTCAAAATGGAGATAACATTTAGACATCTGCTTTAAAGTGAAGCTTCCTTTCCACCTGCCACATAGGCCACAAAAGATACACTCTAGTTAACATATTACTGACAGCATGATGAGAAACCTCCTGTCAGACGCTGGCCAGCCGGGTGTTTGAGACAAAATGCACAGCCCCAGCTGACTAGTTAGAGAAAGTCTGGTGAGGTACAATTATAGAGGCATATGACAAGCCTTCATGCTTGACTGACTTGAGAACCGATGACATGGCTTTAAACAGCAATCCTTCCTACCTCCGGTCACAAAACAGCAATAAGTCAACTGATGCACTGTTGTAAAATCATGATTTATTCCTTTGCTTTGAATACATGAGAGTATGGTATGATGTTCTGGTAGACTACCACAGCAGGTTCACTTGGGGCCTAAACATCTAGGGCCTGTCTACAGCATGCATAAAATCAATGTTCTAGCTCAGCTTTACCAGAAAAGCTTTCCACACTAGCTTAATAATTTATGCAAACATTGAATAAAAAATAAACTGCATTTAATTAATAAAACAATTCATACAAATATAGCAGTGGATGCTAAAATACTAATATACGAAAATATTCAATATTTTAACATGACATCTAAGACCAGTCCTCCTTATTCAGTTAAAGTGAAACAACAAAAATCACCTCTGTGAATATATCCCACACGTTGTTTCATTCACTCATTCCAAAACGTAATTTGTTTTTCTTTTATAGATACCTATTCAAAAGCTACAAATTGTAGTTTTTGCTACAAACAGATCTTACAGAACATGATCCTCAGGCAAGGTGAATCTAGCCCACTCTAACACTAAGCCCCAAGCAAGCTGCAAGGTTGATAAGCATATTATTAAAGGGAGTTGGAAAGCTGTACTAGTAAAAGAGTCAACAGCTAGGGCAAATAATGACCATGAAGCTATAACAGAACTAGTGCAGGGAAGTTTCCACCTACACCTTTTTGTGCTCGCCATGCAGATTGCTATTAAAATTCAAGCAAAGAGAGTTTTTTAAAAATAGAAGAATAACCATAGCAAATCAGTTATAGAAACATGCAAAAGAGTAAACAGAGTTGCAATTATGAAAAGATGCATACAAAACAGAAGCCTGCTTGGTTGGGAATGAAATGCAAGCGTCTCACTGAGTTAAACCTATTAGAACAAATCAGATTAAAAATGCAAATAGTCCAATCACCAATTAAAAAGGCTAATTGATAACTTAATGATTCAACACTCTCTTCTATATACTCCCTCCCTCAAAGTAAAACTTCTTTATAAACGCAATATTGTATTTTTCTCTTGCTTTCATGCCAGGGCCAGTCCTTTATCTTGAATACAACAAACACATCAAATTTATAGCAGAGAAGTGCTAGACTTAAAAGAATTTTTTTCCAGATATATTCAAGTAATTTTGCATCCCCCTCAAAAGAAGGGTAAGGAGAGATTGAGAGAAGCCTTGAATTATGCCTTTTGTTATCAGTCTTTACTGCCCTGAGATAGTGAACCAAAACAGAGCTGATAACTTGAAAGTGACATCACAACCCAGTCTTCATGAACTGTCATAAACACTTGGTATTAAGTTAACCCCAAAAATAAGGGACAACTCCCTTAACAATAAAATGCATTTGATATCACTACCTTTGAAAGATAAATTTGCTTAAGAATCAAAATTTAATATAGGAATATCAAAAGGATACCTTTTCAGCACAGTCAACAAAATATTATTTTATACATGCAATAGCCAAGAGAACAAAATCTAGCATACACATCACTCAAATAGAGACTGTTTGTTTATTTGGAATATTTTTATTAATACACATTGTAGCGGCACAAATTGCTCCCTGGCATGATTTGCTACTTTGTTGTTATTGATCCTGGTTGGGCAATTGGAGCATGCTCCGTAACATTTGCTGAAGCCACTGCCGATTCTTCCGTCACTCAGAACTAAAATTGGCTCCCTGCTATTAATGGGGGCTACCAGAGTACAGAGAGCGCAAACGGGAGGGGAGGGATGGCCTGAATTTATGCAGGAAAGTCAAATTGTATGTGCAGGGGAGTCAAACAGGTGGAAGCAGAGAAAAGAGCGAGGCAGATAGGCAAAATCGGGGATGGGGTAGGAGGTTAAGAAAGAGGGAGAAGTGCTGCCTAAGAGTGGCAGAGGGGAAAATCCCAGGGACAGGGGACAGCAAGAAATAAAGTTACCCCCAATGAGCAGCACTTGCAGAAATAGGATGTAGGTAGCAGATGGGCTTTCCCCCCCTCCCTTGGCAGGACAGGGCATCTCAGCACACACTTCTCAGTGCCAACAGGGAGGGATAAGGAGTGGGGTTGGGAGAGATAGGCGCTTCTAGGAGGAGATGGTAGGATGGCTCCCTCAAGGGCTGAAGCTCCTGAATGTGACACAGACATTCCTAAAATACCTTCGGTAACAATTACAGTAGCCAATTTTCAAATATCAGTAATGTGACTTTTTTCCTTTTTTGTATTATCATTAATTATTGCATGAACATGGCAAAAATTGGTTTTGTTTATGAGTACAGTTATCCAGAGTACCAACAAATGCCAAATGTGATATTTTTAGTTTCATACATGGTCCTGAGTTTCATGATTGAATTTAAGAATTCCAAACAAAATTATTGTCAGCAACAGCTCATAACTTAATTATGGATGTCATCGCTACTAGATGTGGAAGAAGATCTCACACATTCCAACTGACTGTTCAACTATTGGCACACTACTGCACAATAATACATGTCTTTAAAACTCCCTGGACACACACATACATGATACTCTATTGTAGTACGCATTTTTTAAAGTCCTTAACTACACATTTACATAATCCATACTTTAAACAGTCCTGAAATACCCATTTATACAATAGAATGTAATCTTTCTAAAAAGCAATTGCAATCCACTTTGTATGCTCTCACACAGTTCTGTGAGGGATTTCTCCCTCTCTCTTTTTTTTTTTGTCCTTAATAATAAATTGTAAGTTTGCCCAAGGACAAAAATGTAACACTCAATGGAATTTATAGCCCACTCAGCACAAAGAAAATTCAGAGGAAACATTGTCTTTGCCAGTACTGTGCCTTGGAAATGGGCTAGATGACTAAAATTTAATCCAGTTAAGACTCTGATATTGTTGGTAGGTTGGGAAAAAATAACCAGAAGAAACTGAGGAAGTGATACCAGCTCCCTCATTCATGGGAATTTGTCTGCGATCTGTTATTCGAGTTGACAATTTGGGGATTTTATTGTATCTTAAGCTGTTTTGAGATGGCCTCGATCGCTATTTGAACAAGAATATCTTTTCAAGAGACTGCAACATTTTCTTTCCGGTGAAGATTTCACCATAGTATCTATGTCACTTCACTAGTGGATTATTGCAATGCAATTTTTATGACGCTGCATCTTAAAACTGATCAGAAACTTCAGATAGTTCAGAATACATTTGCTCGTCCCGTCCAGACCCCCGCAGGCCTTGTTCTCCCTGTACAGGTAGCAACAGGCACACGCCAAGCCCTGAGGGTTCATCCACTGAACACTCACAAAATTAACAGGCCTGAAGTTCCCAAAGTAACAGTACACACCAGCTTGCAAGATTCAACTCAGAATCATCACTTTGCTTAGTACCACAGCAGTTAGATACATTTATAGTAAAAACAAGAATACGTTTATTATCAAAAAACAGAGATTCAAGTGATAGAGAGTAAAAATATTAGAAACAAATGGTTACATATAAAACAAAATCATGACCCATTTTCTAGAGACTAAATTTCAAAGTACACCTGTACCCCAATATAACGCTGTCCTCAGGAGCCAAAAAATCTTACTGCGTTATAGGTGAAACTGCGTTATATCGAACTTGCTTTGATTCACTGGAGTGCGCAGCCCCGCCCCCTCGGAGCGCTGCTTTACGGCGTTATATCCGAATTCGTGTTATATCGGGTCACGTTATATCAGGGTAGAGGTGTAACAGGTTAACCTACTGTCTAAAGAAGTTTATTTCACCCAAAGTTCTCTACAATGTTTTCAAACAATCCTGGCTTAGACCCCTTTGTCACAAAGCAAACTCGTTACACATTTATTTTTTCAGTGAAGGACGATAGGGGTGTTTTCTCATTCAGTTCAGACTGGTGATAGGAGACCCATTGTGAACAAAACCATACTCAATGTACATGTAAAAAGATATATGGAAATACATCTGTTGTCTGACAGAAAATCTGTTTTGCACCTTTGCTGCTGACCAGTTCCTAGACACAGACATTAAGAACATATTTTCTGTATATATACACATAATTCCTTGCACAACATCTGCACATGCATTTCACAGTGATACTGATGATGCATGTGATACTGGCTTTTATTTGAGACCTCACATGACATTCTTTGGTGAACTAGAATGTTCATATCAGACTCAGGAGATTCCTGTAGCTTCTATGTGCCCCCTCTGTGCCCCTTGCCAGTTGGAACTAAGAGGTTCCTGGATCATAGTGTCTTACTATGCCATTGAGATCAACTGAGATATGAAGGCTAACAGCCCTGGTCTTAAATGGAAGGGAGCTAGGCAAAAACAGATCAGATTATACATCCCATTAAGCTTTCCACCACAAAGCAGACTTAAACCTGGTTTAACTGACTAATACAGGATTCTTGTAGGGGGTATAAGGAACACCACAGTGACTCCTACACATCTCTTCTCCTAGAGCATCACTGGGGCTATTTATTGCACCCTTATGGCTATTATATCTCTTATCAGGGACCAAGCACGCAGCTGGATTGGTGAGCTGCAAAAATGGCTTAATTCTATGTATTGTCCACCTCCTCTGGACTTCAGAATATAGGTCAGAGTTTGTTCGGCCTAGAGGATGAGGATCAAGATGTTTTCTGTGAAGGAGCAACCATTTTAGAAGTCTCTTCCCTCATTGGTTTGACAAAGTCCAAATTTGTTGTTCATGGTGTGATGCTCATCTGGTCTCCTAGGCTTTTTCAGGGAGGGAGGATGGGTGAAGTGATGGGAAGCAGATGATGTGAAACGTTGGTTTGGGGTAGGGGAGGCTGGGAGGACTTTGCGTTTGGACATCAGTTAAAATTGTTTATTGTTTAACTTTTATTGAGAAGTTTTGTACATGCACTACTCTCGATGGATGCGTTTTAGATAAACTGAAATAAATCTTGGACTGTATGATTGAAATGGGAGATTCTAGTCTAGTCTGAATTTAAAGAAAAAGATCTAGCTTTTAAAAGTCAAAGGCACTGGGATTTTAATAGAATTTTTTTTTTTTTGCAAGCTTACAGTACTTACATCATCAACTGCTTTCTAAAAGTGCACATCACTCATTCAATAACAAACTATTTATGGGTTATTTAGCTTGGCTCTGCTCCTGCACCTTGAGGCATGTGAACTGATGTGCTTGCATTAAGACCCACTAAAGTCACATGGGACTCTGCACAATGCTGCAGCCCACACAACAAGTTGTATATTTGGGGACTTGTGATGTTTTCTTTTTCTTTTTTAATTGTAGGAACTGCTGCTACTTACTAGCATCCTTTCGCAACACAGGGTTTTCCCCACCCCACAAAATTTCCTTTTTGGCTCAATGGAATTTAAATTAATCTTTATATACCATATATTTTCCGAGATCTCAAAAAATATTACATAACATAGAAATTTGTTTTTAGAAACAAAATGGAACATCTGTATCTCTCTGAAAAGTTGCTCCGAATTGTGTTTTTAAAACTGCATCTAAATCCTGCTCCCAAAGAAAACTGTTCATTTACTCTTTAGTAAATTTAGTAATGTTGAATTACTACTATGAAAAATGTGTCAGATAAAAGGCTTTATCCAGCACTGCTTAAAAGAAATAAAAGGATTTTCTGTGACTGAGTTTTAACAAAAGATTTAAGCTACTAAATGACAAATAAATACTATAACACAAATTGGTTTGTAAAATGATAGTCACTTGCAACCTGAGTTAACCTCTCAAGCATGCAAACTATAAGAAAATCTCAATGTTTAAAACAAAAGAATATCTGAATATTTAGATATGTTTTTGTAACCAAACATAGACATTCTTTCATTTCTCCAGTCTATACTGACATAAGGAAAAACATTTCAATGTGGGCAGTACCCTAAAACCTGTAATAAAAATGCTATTTTGAGTTGTAAATTATTATCAGCCACAAGAGCTGTTCCAAATCAGAGCTATTACAGTATATACCCCAAACCACTACTCTGCAACAAAGATGAATCTACCTATTACCTGGTTAGGATAGCAGCTATTATCATGGCCTCTTGATTTCCTTCAAGTAGCTCCAATGGAATAAGCCACAAGTGAATAATAAAGATCTTATAATAGCCCTTAAGAATTCTTTATAGGGTAGCAGGCACAGAAATGAACTCTGGAGAGTTAAAGAACTCTCATCTCCTGATAAGAAAAAATAATTAACCTGACTTAATGTATCTGAGTAGGTCTTATATAAATCAGACTTTTGTACTTCAAGAGCCAGATTAAAACCATATATCAAAAAAGTATGCAGATATTGTCTTACAAGTACACATGGAACATATCTAAATCTGCAGAGGTCTGAAGGTCTTTTTATGAAATGCTCAATATATTCTACTTAAAAGGAGATGTGTGAAGTACTTACAGTGCTTAGTTTGCTAGAGGTAATAATGATTCGTCTCTCATGCAACATACTGGCATAAAGTTGCATCATGTTGTTCACATCCACAGCAACAAAATATTCAGTAAGATTTCTCTGTTTAAATAAATAAAAAAAGAAATGTTAACATATATTAACAACGGTAATTGAGTGGAACATTTTGTACATTATAGAATTTCTTACAATACAAATGAAAATCAATCCTGCCAGAGAAACATGTCTGTTCATTAAATATCTGCATTCACAAAATTCCTTGCCATTTTAAACACAAAGTAAAATTAACTTTAAGATCGTCTCTTCATTTTGTATATTTACTTATCCTTCTGGGTGGAGAGGAACTTTGTATTTTCAACAAATTTGGAAACATGGAAACTTTGGAACAATATGTGCTAGTTCTGTTTAAAACAGCTATTCATTTTTATTTATATTTTGGGTTTTTAGTATGAATGCATCCTGGGCCTTAGGTGAATATACATTAAAAATTTTAAAAATGCATTGCTTTGTAAAATATATACAAAAGCATTCACAAAGACTTAGTACCAACCGTAGAAAATTAAACTAGTAAATTCCTCATTGTATGTAGTGTTGTTGTAGCCATCTTGGTCCCAGGATATTAGAGAGACAAGGTGGGAGAGGTAATATCTTTTATTGGACCAACTTCTGTAAGCTTGAAAGCTTGTCTCTCTCACCAACAGAAGTTGGCCCGCATATAAACTCACTCACCTTGTCTCGTTAGTAAATTCCTCCTCATTAATGTATAAACCAAGAAGTTTAATCTGTATAATAAGACTCCAGGTGTGTCAACATATGTCACTCTGAAGCCTAAAATGTCTGTTGAGTCAGTGTGAAGCGTTGGAAACAGCTACAAGTGTTGCTAAGGGCACTTCTTGTTCAGAATATCACCAGGTTCAGTCATCACTGGGATTCTCAGTCTGTTACTGTCAAATTTTTATGTTCTCAGCCATTTTGACATCACAAATTATTCCCATGTGGCATCCAGCTACAGTAAGGCACATATGTATACCATGCCAAGAGTCCTAGACCATTGTGATATCAGTGGTAACTCAACCAATCATTAGCCTTACTCTATAGCTAATATGCACACAACAATATCATTGGTTGTATGAAGGAGACTACATAGATGGTGGATTATTTGGCCCAGCTGCCATTGTTCTGCAGAATCACCCACACAACAACAGAACCAGCACATACAATAACTAAAATATATATATAACCCCTCACCGCAGTACACACTTCTGATCTGCCACCTGCACGAACCAACACAAATCTCCAGCACAACCCCACCCCCACCAAATGAAAATGAACACAACCACACACACCACCACTACCTGGGATTTATGGTCTGTCACTGTAAATTTTTTTAAGTTCTCAGTCATTTTCAGCTTTTATATGCATGAATATGTATTACACCTGTGTAACAGCACGGGCTTTCAGCTACTAGTATTTTTATTAATGTGAAATGGTAGAATGGATCTGACTAGACTGCTGCCTTAATTTCATCCTGACAGCTAGCCATTGGCAGTACCTATACAGGGTAACCATTTACTCCATAAAAGGCTGAGTCCCACGGTTTAGGGTATGCCATGGTTGGTGGAAACAAGGAACCCAAATGGGACTCACAGCTGTCAGTTAGGCTTCTCCAGCCTCTACGGATGGTGTGGCCCAGCGTCTGCCCTCATGGTTCACTAATTACAGGGGGGTGGGTGTCTCAGATTGCATGGTCAGGGACAATGAGTCTTAATTTCACAGGTCCTACACTGAACAGGAAAGCAACTATCACTGGCCAGCCAGAGGGCTCAGAGTGCAGGGAGGGTTTCTTCCTGATGTCCATCTCACATTCCACCACCCCCAACCAATTGTATGGTCAAACCTTCCCCCCTATTTCAGGTTTCCTGCAATTCCACACCTGTAGAATTTCTCCCTTGGTCTAGCTATGACATCAGAGTGTGCTACCCTGCCAGGCTCTCACAATGCCAAAAAGATCAGGGGCATGATGATTAATGTTACTCTCAACTCTACTGGTTGGCCCACAGGTGCTGTGCCCTCAGTGTACTGGGGGGATGAGAGAAGATGCTGAGACCCTCTGCCATTACCTTCCTTCATGTGACAAAGATGCCAAACACAATCACCCCCTCTAAGGGGTAGCGGAGCAAGATCACTGCCAAACCGCACCGGGCAGGAAAGAGAGTGGGGAAATTCCTGTGCACCAGAACTGGGGTAATACTGCAAATAAACCTTAAATAAATAAACATTTGTTTACATTTTGCTTGGATAAGAATGGTCACTTTCTCCCTTGTGATTGTACTTTGTGGTGTGGGGTAGAGAAAGGCGAGTGAGTAAAAATTGCAAGGTAAGGCCTTGACATTTTCAAAGCATGAGGATGCAACTGTGTGAAAGGCCCAATTTCACATAAATTGGGGCATACTGAATAAATCCCAGGAGAAGGCCTAAAAAGTAATGCCTGGCCCCTGGGGCATCAGGGCTCAGAGCTGGTGAAAGAGATGAAGGCAGGGGCTGCTAGGACCCAAACTGTTGTGTGGAGAAAGGAACCATGGCTCTTGAACAGCATTTTAATATCCCATCTGAGAGAGATGTGTGCCACAATGACTGGATTGATTCTAATTTACCAAGGACTAGCTGCATGGCATCTTATTTATATCGCGGTTCTGTGTTGCTAAAGCTGCAGAACAGTCAAAAGGTACATCTAGCTCTTCACTTCAATAAAGCACTCTATATTGCTATATAGATTTATTTATTTTTTTGCTAAAAATTGTCAGATTTATTTATATTTTAAAATATAAAATGTACATGTTCATTGCAATACTTTGAAGCTTCACAGCAAAGAATTAGTGGACTAGAGTTTATTATTAATTTACTACTGTTTGCCCCCATTTATTTACTCCCCATGTAAAATCATAGCTTCTTATTACTTCTTAGACTGAAAGGATGGGACACAGTTACAAATGGAATGAGTGGGAAAGAGAGGGTAGAGAAAGGCACCTCTACTTCCATTTTCTTTCCTTCCTATGAACAGTATAAAAATGTACTGCATTACTTTCACAGCAATCACAGCATCTATCAACCGCAGGCGCAGATTTGAAATACTTTAGTGAATCAATATTCTGCTATGTGCATCACATAATTTCTTCATGCCACCGAGCAGACTTAATTTTCTGGGCGGGGGGGGGGAGGAGGAGGAGGAGATCATAATTTCAAAACTGTAGCAAATGGCCGGCTATAGCATGAATGCCCTTGATCCCACATTTAAATGCAAGATTTAAAGAAGGTGGTCTATTTAAATAAGCTACGCGTTCAATGGCTAGTTATTAAACATGCAGTCAAGCACACACTTGAAGATCACAGACACTACATTTACAGTATTTATCTGGCCTCCATCACATATTTGAATTCTGTAGAATGCAAACCTTCATTTAAACAAAGAAAAATCTTTTAACCATTAGGGCTGTCAAGATGACCTTCCAAATGTGAACACGTGTGTCTTAGGTAGCTTGAAACAACAGCACTCAGAAAAATAAATTGTTTCCATTCATCTCAATGGGATGTTAATTCTGGCATTTAATTATGCAATTTTGGGGGGCCAGATATTCAAATAACTCAGGTGCATAAGTGGCAGGCATGATTTCTATATATAATTACCATAAATGCACACACAAATTGGGTAACTGAACGTGCAAATGTTCAAACAATGTACAGAAATAGTGGTAGTCATAAAAATACCTTGTATAATTCTTTATCACTGGATGACGCTCAATGCAGCAGTTCTTTCACTAACTAAAGATTCTGTTATTAGACAAAGGCTGTATTCTCCCCTCATTCTTTGTAAAAACCTCTGACTGACACCAGTATGAGATCTTCTGTGGAAAGCAGTATATGGCTCTAACTTTGTAGGCCCAGCCATAGACCATAACTACAAATTTAATTCAGCCACACCCATCGAACAAGGTTAACACTGCTGGTTAGATATTTAAAAAAAAAACATACTTACACTTTCTGGGATTGTTGGCAATCCAGTTAGATCAGGAGTAATGAAGTACGAATGCTAATTAATGGGGGGGAAAACAAAATTAATATTTTGTGGAGAAAGAGACCAAGAATACAAATTGTGTGTGTATATATTATAAAATAAAGCAGACCAGAACACCAAAGATTCAGCAGATCAAAAATCAACATGCCATTGCTTTAGAGTCATATTGAAATTATGCACATTTTAGCGTAAGAAACAGCAGATTCAATTTGGGACTAACGATTAAGGGTTTCTGACAAATAGGTTTCCCCCCACAAAAATTTACAAGAGAACAAAATCTAAATTTAGACTGGAAGAGGAAAAATCATTCACCTAAGAAAATAAATTCATTAGGACAGAGAGACTGTTATTGCAGGTACAGTTCCCCTCAATTTCACAACAATCTTTAAACAGAAATTAGGATAAGACTACTTGACTTTCCACATTAATCTATGACAAATATTAACAACCTTATACAACTTTATATATTTAAAGGTTGAGCAACATTCAGGATGTAAATACAGACCAGATCAAACTCAGTACAGCCATAATTCACTAATTTATATTAATCCAGTGACTTCAATACTTAAACAAGGAATGAATTTGGTTTAATAAGTTTAACACATCATTAGTATCCTAGCCTAAATCTTGTAGGAGAAAAAACTTTATTTATCCCATTTTCTTAGTGAGCATATACTCTACAATTTAAAATAACTGCCTCTGTTTATATCTATATCTAGATCTAGATATAGATTTTTGAACAACCAATATAAAAATAAAATGTATTTCTAGTCAAACTTTAAAAAGATTAACTAGAACATGATGAAATATATAAAAGTATATAAAAAATTTAATGTAGCTTGTGTTTAATCAGCAAATGTAATTTATTATTGCTATTTACTATATGCATGTAGGAAGATCTTACTGCACCAGATTGATGGATTTAAAGAACATTTTCCCCTTAACAATAATTAGCTTATCTGGCACTAGCTAAAAAGTCCACACACTAGCTATACAAAAAGAATGCATTACATGACATTGTGCCCTGTGCACAATAAATAAACCAAGATACAGATGTGCATTAATATAGTAATGAAAGACAAAGAAAATTATTTTTCCATTTGCAAAGACCAAGAATACACCCAGATCAATGAAAAAGTCCTCTGTTTTCTGTTTATACCAAACTTTTAATTCTCTTCTCCTCCCCCACTGCCCACAAACACAGAGTATTTAAGGCTACAGAGTATTATTCAGTAGTAATTTAGAAGTGAAACAATCAATGATTTTCTAACTGCTCATAATGTTAACAGAGAAATAATCAATTCAATGAGCAGAACAGCAGAGATGTGCTATGGGAAGCCATCACCCACTACTGCCAGACACCAGAGCCATGATCAGCTACAGTAGAACCTCAGAGTTATGGACACCAGACTTATGAACTGACCAGTCAACCACACTCATCTGGAACCGGAAGTACAAAATCAGGCAGCAGAAATAAAAACAAACAAAAAACAACAACAAAAAGGCAAATAGCGTACTGTACTGTGTTAAATGTACACTACTAAAAAAAATAAAGGGAAAGTTTAAAAAAATAGATTTGACAAGGTAAGGAAACTGTTTCCATGCTTGTTTCATTTTTAAACAGCATAATTTCTTCTGCATAGTAAAGTTTCAAAGCTGTATTAAGCCAATGTTCAGTTGTAAACTTTTGAAAGAACCACCATAACGTTTTGTTCAGAGTTATGAACAACCGCCATTCCCGAGGTGTTGGTAACTCTGAGGTTCTACTGTATTTCCAGTGGAAATAATATAGCTTGGAGTACTGCAACCTATTCTGAGGTCTCTTAGGAAGACACATAAGATCTTTAATAGGTATGAAATTAACAAGTGCTGGCCACTATCATGCTTCTGCTATTTAAAAAGTGGAAGTGTGAATAAATGTAGGGTATTTATTCCATCATCTCCATTTTAAAATTTGTTTTGTTTTTGCAGTCGGATTATAATTCACACATACTGCAGTTTTGAAATAAGGTCAGTATAAACAGAAATATATTAATAAAGATTGGGTTTTTAGACTAGAAAGCCACAGAATAATCATTTTCCAAAAGACCATATATGAACAGCCTGAAATCAACAGAGAAATCATCTGGCAAGTAATTATTTCTTTCATCGGTAGGATTTAGGTAGCCACTTCTTTTAAACTCACCGATACTAGGTACGGCTGATTTTTCAGAACTTGCTCACTTGCAAAAAACATCTCTTGATTCTTATGCAACATGAGAGAAAAATTGAACATTTTGTTTTTTAAACCAAAAGATTAAATCTGATTCATAATATTTTAACTATAAAAGTAACTGGGGCAAAGATTTCAATATGCGATAATCTTTTGAGAAGAATGAAAATGTCAAATGTCTTAATCAGTAGAATTTCAGGTTCTGACCATCTACATAACAATGCAAGACTCATTTATTGTATATAATAAACTAAAATACTATAACAGATCAACAGAGAATGCATAATAGCCATGTATAAAATGGCAGGGCATAAAATGTATTTGCAGGGTGATTAAGCAAAGTTAAAGATTGGGGTTTTTTTGTATTTTTGTTGGTTGATAGAGTAGAAAATCTCATTACATTGTGTGCTGTATTTGTGTTTACCTAGGAGTTAGACTTTAATTTTTTAACAATTAATGAGGACATCACCCAGACCTTGGTTCCATATATTCAAACAAATTTCCTAGGTTGGATAGTTCTGATTTCACCTCCTTGGCATCAAAGCAGTCACACTGTGATATAAAAGCATCACAGTGCAGTTGAAATATAGGTATTAGTAAGAGTCCATAACTTTCAACCACCTCTCAATAAAGTTCTATCTAACGGTGCAGCTTTATGACCCACACACTCAATGTACATGTAATCAGGGGAATGGACAGGCTTGAATTGTGGTAACAGTCAAAAGAGTGACTCACTCATCAGATCTGTTACCTGTGTATATTCAGACCACAACTGGCTGACATTTCTGACAAAAGTGAACCATTATTACGTTTTATTCCTGTTAGCTATACAAGGCCAAACATCAAAGGGCTTGTCTACACGGCACCACAGTGAACTACAGGGCTGTGAACTGCAGAGCTCACCAAAGAGGGACACGCTAACTGCCCTGTATGGATGCTGCTAGTGCAAACTAAAAGATGTTTACTTCACAGTAATGTAGTGCTTCCAAAACACTACAGCACAAACTAGGTACTTTTTAGTTTGCACCAGTATCATCCAAGTGGGGTAGTTTGCATGTAGTTGACACCTCAGTAGTCTGGGCTGCAGAGCATTGTAAACAGAGCCTGAGAGTGTGTGACCTGGATTCCATTCTGGCTCACATCACCGACAGAATGCTTTAATATGGTAAGTTCCATTTGAAGAATGTATTTTTTACCAGTGCTGATGTGTGAGACTGAAAGAACACAGCTTGGCTTCCAGATCCCAGAATGAGTTTGTGGTGTTTTTTCCAACTGTCAGCATCCTTTTACCTCTGCACCAAGAAATTTGATCTAGACCCACTCAGAGACAGTAAACATGGAATTCCATAGTGCCATTTTTACAGTCATTATTCAGAATATAACTTAATTTTACATCTATTAGTATCCACAGTTTAAGACCTTGCCACTTAAATATGGGAAAAGGGGACACAACAAACAGACATAAAAATTTAAGCCAGACTGCAGACTAAAACAGATTCTGGATTCCTGCAACTGTGCCAGTTACCAGTGCACATGGGTCTAGATCAGGTTCAGCAAAGACTTCTCACTCAGTTTGATGATTTAGTCCATTTGTTTATTTGTTAAAGGTCCTAAAATTTGGTCCCACACCACTTCCTGTCTCTATTTGCAGCCCAGCACTTGGCATTGGGTCTCTATTTATATAAGATCCCTTCATCTAAATGGATTCCAAAGCAAAAATTGTTTAGCACAGTACTCTCTCCTTCCCCCAGACACGCAGGGGATGATGGCCAGGGGATGATGGCCAAAGGAATAGCTTCCCTTCCAGTCAGCCCACAGTTTAGCTAATCCCACTTCTTCCCTCCATCCTCTTAACCCAAGGAAATGGGGAACCGTTAGAGAAGCCACGACCCCTTTCTTGCTGCTGGCCAGATAAAGCCCCACCCCTTTAAAGTAGCCTGGACCCCATTTTAACCCAGGCAATCTCTCTAAGATGAAATGCAACAACTGTAAAAGAGAATAGTAGCAATTCTCAAGAGGTAAGACAGGTGAAGAAGCTTGCTATATCCAACTGTGACTAGAGTAGAAATTTTAAATAGGAAGAATGTAAATTGCAATACTCTTGCAATACAATACTACAATACTCTTGCAAAAAGTGCTGAGATGTAGTATTAAATGATATATTGATTTTATTTTCTAAAATATATTCCACTTGGTTGTTTTCTTTAAAAAAACTTGAAAATTTGAGAGCCATAAAAATTATTTGATGATAGATAAAATGTCTTATAGTGAAAGACAAAGAGCTCAATCTGTTTAGTTTAGAAAAAAAAGAAGAGTGAGAGGTGACTTGATTACAGTATATAAGTACCTTCATGGGCAGAAATACTAGATACTAAATGACTTCAATCAATCAGAGAAAGGTATAACAAGAACACATGGCTGGAAGCTCAAGCCAGACAAATTCAAATTAGAAATTTGGCACAAATTGTCAACAAATACTATTTGGCACAAATACTACGTGGTAGATTCTCCATCTCTCAATGACTTTAAATCAAGACAGGATGTCCTTTTAGAAAATGAATATAAATCAGAAGATAGGAACAGTAGAAAATTGATAAGGGAAGCAAAGGGCCACAAGGTGAAATCTATGGCCAGTAGAGTAAAGGACAACTTTTTTTAAGTGCAACAGGAACAAAAAGAATCCTAATAACAGAATCAGTTCATTAGTACATGGAAATAGTCGAACTATCAATAATAATGCAGAAAAGACAGAAGTATTCAATACATATTTCTATTCTGGTAGTTGGGAAAAAACAGATTATGCAGTCATATCATACAACAACTATCTTTCCATTCCACTAATATCTCAGGAGAATGTTAAACAGCAGCTACTAAAATTAGACATTTCTAAATCAGCAGGTCCAAATACCTTCCATCCAAGAGTTTTAAAAGAGCTGGCTGAGGAGCTTACTGGACTGTTAATGTTTATCTTTAATAAAACTTGGAACACTGGGAAAGTTCCAGAAGACTGAAAGAAAGCTAATGTTGTGCCAATTTTTAAAAAGGGTAAAAAGGATGCCCCAGGTATTTATAGGCCTATCAGTCTGACATCAATCCTGGGCAAAATAATGGATCAGCCGATATGGGTCTCAATTAATAAAGAATTAAAGAAGGGTAATGCAATTAATGCAAATCAACACGGTTATATGGGAAAAAAGATAGTGTCAAAGTAACTTGATTTTTTTGGGATGAGATTACAAGTTTGGTTGATAAAGGTAATAGTGTTGATGTAATATTTTTAGACTTCTGTAAGGCTTTTGACATTTTGATGAAAAAATTAGACAGATATAAAATTAACATGGCACACATTAAATGGATTAAAAGCTGGCTACTGATAGGTCACAAATGTAATTGCGAACACTAAATCATCACCAAACAGAAGTGTTTCTAGTCAGGACCCACAGGATCAATTCTTGACCCGATGCTATTTAATGTTTTTATGATCTGGAAGAATGCATAAAATCATCACTGATAAATTTTACAGATGACACGAAATTTGTGGGAGTGGTAAATAATGAAGAGGATAGGTCAATAACATAGAGCAATCTGGGTCACTTTGTCAGCTGGATGCAAGCAAACAATATGCATTTTAATACCACTAAATGTAAATGTATACATCTAGGAATTAAGAATGTAAGCCACACTTACAAGACAGGGGACTCTACCCTGGAAAGAAATGACTCTGAAAAAGATTGGGGGTCATGGTCAATAATCAGCTGAATATGAGCTGCCAGTGTGGCCAAAAAGGCTAATACGATCCTTGGATGGAACAGGGGAATCTCATGTAGGAGTAGAGGGGTTATTTTACCTCCGTATTTGGCACAGGTGTGACTGTTGCTGGAACACAGTGTCCAGTTTTGGTGTCCACAATTCAAGAAGGACGCAGATAAATTGGACAGGGTTCAGAGAAGAGCCACAAGAATGATTAAAGGATTAGAAAACATGCCTTATGGGGTAGACTCAAGGAGCTCAATCTAGTTAGCTTAACAAATAGAAGGTTAAGGGGTGACTTTATTACAGTCTACAAGTATCTACATGAGGAACAAAGATTTAATAATGAACTATACAATCTAGCAGAGAAAGATATAACACAACCCAATTGCTGGAAGCCAAAGCTAAACAAATTCAGACTGGAAAAAAGGTTTAAATTTTTAACAGTGAGAGTATTTAACCACTGGAACAACATACCAAGAGTCATGGTAGACTGTCCATCACCGATAATTTTTAAATCAAGATGGGATGTTTTTCTAAAAGATATGGTGTAGGTATTTTGGGGAAGTTCTATGACTGTGTTATACAATTCTAAACACACATCTGAAATGCAATATATTATATGCCAAAAACGTACAACCTAATGCTTCATTAATGTTACAAATTCAAAATACAAAAAAGGTCAAGAACTGCAAAAGTTGTGGTTCTCATATAACATTAACTTGCCCACATTTGGCATGCTGCTTTATTTTTCTACCCAACCAGTATATATTTTAGCAAAAAACACCATTTCACCCAGAAAAATATTAACTATGAAAGGTGACCTCTGGGTAGGGTGACCAGACAGCGAGTGTGAAAAATCGGGTGGAGTGAGGTGTAATAGGCGCCTATATAAGACAAAGCCCCAAATATCCCAACTGTCTCTATAAAATCAGGACATCTGGTCACCCTATCTCAGGGAGTTGTACTCTTTGAAAAGCAAATCCAATATGATAGCAGTAAGTGATGAGTGCAACACTTTGCTGTTCCTGTGGGAGCCATAATCCGCTACAATTTCAGGACACATTCCCACATCACTTTACTTGTGTGCAAGTTCATTGGCCTGGACCTGCAGAAATTTTTACACAGTTCAGTAAAACCCTCCTTTTCTTTTCTGCATTCCACCCTGGCATGATCAAGCACAAGTGGGAAAAGGGGGCAACTGCAGGCAGGCAGTAGAAAAGCCAAGCTCAGACTGACATATGACATACCCTTCCCTACTCAGGTGTTCAGAAGCCATGGCACAGATCTTGATCCACAGCAGGAGTAACTAAAGATACTCATCTGAGGCAGCAGGCAACGAACAAGATAGGGAGTAGCATTGCCAGTTGCTATGGTAGCTTGCCCTCTTACCCATGCAGCAAACCTCAATTTCTGCTAGGTTAGGATTGGAGTCTGCATAGACAGACAGACACACACACACATACACTTTTTACATGGTAAGTGAATACAGTATGGCAAACCATTTAACAATAGGAGGCAATATGATGAGATATTCATAATTTAGCACCAATACCCAGGTTTTGTCTGGGTTTTTTGACCACAAGAAACTGTAAATTTTTACAATAAAGAGATATTACACAGGATACCTACCACGTTTAAACTGACAGGAGTGTTTGCCTTTGGCACAGGGTGGCTATACAGTGATTTTAACATATCATTCAAGTCATTTTCCTACAGGAAATATTAAAAAAAAAGTACTTAATAATCATATACAAATAATACATATTCCATTTTAACAAATATCTTTTCATTCAATCACAGATAACTTCATCTCATAGTGCAACTGCCATATATTAAAGTACAAGCACAACTACTTTTATGGCTCAGAGAATGAGCATTTCTTGCAAGTTCTAAAGTCAGTTTCTTTAACATTTATTTTCTTTCTCAACACTTCCTGATATTCACATGTAATTTAACCATGTTACTTGAACCCCTTCAAAACGGCTCATGCTAAAAATGGTACTAACGCAGTTTATCTGGCCTGACAACACCTTTCTAAAATGGTATTAGCCTTGGGACCTCTCTGTACAACATTTAACTGAATTTATAATCAAGCAAAGATATGGTGTACTCTACATATGGCTTGGATCTGTACACAACATGGTTAGCACAAGTTTAACAACCATGGCAGTTAATGTGCCTAGGCTGCCACATGGTTGTCTTTCTGTGACCTGACCAGGGTCATTATACTTACGTTGCTTCAAAGACAAGACTTCCTAATCACATTTGTGTTACTGAGCTGACTGAGTCTTCTTTCCTCCTACCTCTACATATAATAGGACATCACAGGATGCATTTCCCTTTGGATTGCTTGTTGCACTCAATGTATATGTCCTACAGGCACTTTAACCCCTACTGAGACTATGGGATAGCACCTCTGAATTTCCCAAAATGCATTAACGCAAACATAATTAGGCAGAACACTACATATGAATGCATACAGATGTCATATAAAGCTGCTGTGGAAACACAACTCAAATGTGCTTTTTGTTACTGGATCTGTTTAGGGTGTCACAACCTGGTTTCCAAAATGGAATTGTATTTATGAATGATAATGGAACCTAGATCATGATTTTTATATTCATAAATTCGGTCCTAAACTGAACAGGCAAAGCACAACAGCTTGAAATATTATAAAATAGTTCGGCTAATGAGATCAAGCTAAATATGGAGAAAGGGTCAACATGTCAGCAGAAATGTACATTCAACTTTCATATAAACTTATTCAATTTGTCTGAAGAGGGCTGTCATCTCTCTATGCAAAGATGGGTGGAGTTACTCAGGTATTAGCAAATAAGGCCTTAGGTTTAGATCTTTGACTGGGTCAGGGAGACAACAAGGAGCTCTCTGATAGATTTATTAGTCCAAGAGACGGGGGACAAGGCAGCACACCAAATCAAATACTTCCACTTTGTACAGTGCCAGAAAGAACTTATGGCCCACTAAAGCGTAGAGTTCTTTAACATATACTATAATAAAGTTGCAGCTTTGTCAGCTATACATTGAACTACTATTTATTTGTTTAGTGCCAACAAGCACTGGGAAAGACCCAAAGGTAAAGACAGGCCTTGCCCTGCATGAGCCTTGTCATTCAAGCATGACCTCAATAAAAAGCCCTATTACAATTAAATAGTAAGATTAAGACAAAACAAAATTTAATATGATTTAATGTGCTAACAATGGGACTTCAGTGACCATTACATTCTGTTTTACTTAAGTTAATGCAACTGGGCTATTATATTTTCTTTATATATAAAATGTTATTGTTTTCTTTAACCTGTTTCCAATAGGTATACTTATTGCACATATATTCTTGCAATCTCAGCATCTGCAGCCAACAGCATATGGCTAACCTTTTTCTTTTTTAAAAATTACATTTAGTATACCAAGATACTTGAAACAGGAAAGTATATCTTTAATACTTTTAATAAAGACAGATGCCAGTATTTTCTTTCCTGCGCAATCCTGTGAATATATCTAATTGCTCATGAATATGCAAACTAAACTATCATGATTCTTCACTGAGTGCTGCAAGCAGTTTCCCCCTTCTAGTCAAGATGACAGTATGATGAAGTAGTTTTTAGTTAATATGAAGGGCGAAGTAGTACATCAAATCTAATGCAGTTCAGAAAAAGTGTTTCTATCTGATAAACCCCAAATCTCAGGAACTATCTGGTTAACAATCAACATGTCATGGAGTTCTCCAGTGGCTTGACACTCTGCTCACACTTAGCCCAGGATTTGTTTACAGAAGGACTCTGACACTTCACTGTAGTATGTTCTCAGCAGCTTTTTAAAATTAATACATGACATCCACGTAATAGTTGCAGCAGCATATCCAAATTTTTTTTTAAATAACATTGGGATATGTCAAACTTCCTGGCCACTTAGCAAAATTAAAATGTATACATTTTTTATTTTGTTGCAAATTTTAAATACATTGTTCAAACATGCAGACAGTATGAAACAGTTTTGTAGGATTTAAAATTATTACGATTAATTTCAAGTAAAATATTTTATTAGAAATAAACAAATATCTAAAAGTACCTGTTCTTTAGCCAAATAATCTGCCAGAGTATTTAACAACTTGTAGTATACCTCAAACCATGGCAGGTAACTGTAAAATAGAAATATGTATATTATTATTATTTTTATCAAATATATTAAGAAAATTATTGCCTATTTTCCAGTTTTCCATAATATTTATTGCAAATTAACTTTAATCATACTTCCATCATAAACATTTTGAGCAAATGCTAACTTGCATATTTTTTTATTTATGACAGTATAGTATTTCCAGGAAGCATAATAATTACATTTCTTAAAGTTGTGCTTATTATACAAAACTATACTTTTAAACACCCAGTTCAGCAGTACTATTAATGCTTAGATTTCAACACTTAGGTAAGCCATTTCTGGTTTTACAGTAAGACAGACAAGCATTACAGACAAAAAGTGAAGAAAGATCTCAAAACTGTTTGATTTTTCTAACTATATTTTAAGACCAAAAGCATTTTAAACATTCCTGAATTCATATAAATGTAATTCATCGTGTGCTCAGTGGTTGTAGTTCCATGCACTCAGGTGATTTGTTTTTATGAAAATAGATTTGCCTTAGACCCCAGTCCTATATTGTGTAGTTCATGAGCAGACTGCCATAACTGTATGGAACCCCCATTTAGTCTCTGGGGCCTTCTGTGGACACAACTGCCCCTACACACACACTACCCCATGCAAGATTGGGTCTTTAAAGCACTATTATAAATTCAAAAATATGTCAAATAAATATTGGTCTCTCTGCAAAATAATCTCTACATATAGACTTTAGAAGCCATGTTCATGTACAAATATTAGTCATTTACATGTACAAATATCTGAACATAAATAATATTTAATAATCTTCAAACCCAAGTCTGCAGTCCGTATGCATGCGGCACTCTCAGACCTCAAAGTAATTATCAGATAACAAAGGTGGTCCCAATCCTTCCAGTCCTTACACACATCAGTAACTTTGCATCAGCAAACTATTATGTTTCCAGATGGTGGGCTTTTATCTCTGACATCACTAATGACTGGACATTAATTCTTTTCAAATGTAAAAAAACTTTCAAAAATCATTTTTCATGCACACAATTTAAGTTTAGTAAATCTTACCATTACTACCCAAAACAATACCAAGATAAATTACATATGTACAAGCTATGTACATTTTCTTCTGTTTTAGTATTTCATCCCAAATATAATGGTACCACTAGAATACTGCCAATTGAATACTACAAATTCTATAATTGGTTTAAAAGCTTTGGGAGGAAGTCTTTTTTTAAAAACTGAACATTATTTCATTAGCAAAATATTGTAATGTAATTTTATCACATGAAAACCCATAGATGCACATTGTACAGCAGCATATTATAAATGCAGTATTTCACAGTATTTTTTAACATCAATACGTGATATGGATATATTTGTGAAGTTTAAAGATATGTATCAGAGAGTATTATGCTAGCTGCATGTCAATTGCCAAAGAAAACTCCCAGGATGCAGATTGTAGAAGCTTTTCCTCAGAGGAAAGGGAAACCTGTTAAGGTAGTTTGTATGGAGTCCTGGGTTGGTGTGGAAGCCAGTCTTGTCCAGTGAGTGGACTGAAGAGTTAAGGTTTTTTCATAAAAATTCAGTTGATCAAGCCAAGTGAATAGCTGGCTAGGCTGAAGAAAGAGAATCTCCAGTTTTCAAGGCAGGGAATGGTATACATTTATTATTTTAGTTTGTAATGTAAACAATCATCATGTCCCAAATCTAAAGTAATTTAATTTGCTATTCTTATAGTTACTTCACTGTTGGTTCTTATAGTAATTCCTCTTTTGCCTGATTCAGTTTTCCTTTACTGTCTTTGTATGTTTGGGAATAGCCCACTACTAAAGTTATAGTCTGCAAATCAATGTTATCTTCTAATCTATTTTCCCACATCTTATGGAGAATGTTTTATTAAAAATAATAATAGCTGTGTTCAAAAGGGATGAAATATCATCTGATTTTACTGCCTTTGCAGCACACTACTAAATACTGTAAGAGAAATCCAAGATGAAGATTACTAAACCATGGAAATAAACAACATTATTAGTATTAGCTACGTGCCTACAGAGTGCTTGAAGCTGCATAAGACAAGTATAAAAACAGTCCCTGCCTCATGGAGCTTAAATTGTAGAAGGCAGACATAAAGGAGATGGGCTACATTGGAAGCCAGAGCTAACTTGCAATGTTTTTCTTTTTCTTAAATATTATTTTGCATTCACTTCCTGTTGGCAGGGTTTAAAAATAAGAGGCTTTTGGAGGGATAAAGGAAAGGATGGTTTGCTTGGAGAATTGGAAATAGGAAGTTATTCCATGTCAAAGAGGAGGTGCAGAAAAATACACCAAGATAGGGGACCAGCAGAAGGAAATAAATGGCATGTCTGTATCTTCACTTCTGCAGAATGACAATTCATGATCCATGGGTCAGGTGAGACCCAGAGGAAACTGTAAGGTGTTCAATTTATCTACCTCAGAACAACTTCATTGATTCTGACTGACCTTTTATCCAGGGATTTTACTCCAAGGAGTTTCAGGATTTAAAATCTAATCTTTGACCACCAGAAATCTTTCCACAGAATCTAAAAGCCCATCCTATGTTTTCCATGTGTCTAACCAGACATGTCTGTAAGAATAAATTAATGGAGGGTTGTGAGGGGTTGATTGTTTCCACAAGTGGAGACAGAATAACCAATATCTTCCATTTGGCATATTATGCAAGTTCCAAATAGCTCACCATTATTTATTTGTTTGTTTTTTTAAAAAGCACACACTATTCTGAAAGTATGACTATACAATACACATAAAATATGACATCTATGCCATCTGATTTTAAACTGCCTGGTTTCATAATTCTAACATTTATTTATGAAAGGATATAATCCAAAAAAGGATCTATAATAGGCAAATTTTCAGAGGCAAGCATGCAAAAGTAAGCATTTATTTTGAAATTTTTTCCATTTAAAGAGATTTTTAAATGTATATGGCAAACATCACCTCTCTCCCACATAGCAATTTTATCAAACTCAAGGTTTTAAAATTTGAACTATTTTTTAAGAAGTGGAGTAAACTGACTGATGGTAGTTCTGTACCAAGTGTATCTAGCATACAGTAGAACCTCAGAGTTATGAACTGACCAAACACACACCTCATTTGGAACCGGAAGTACAAAATCAGGCAGCAGAAAAAAAAAAAGGCAAATAGCATACAGTACTGTGTTTAACATACACTACTAAAAAAATAAAGGGAAAGTTTAAAAAAATAGATTTGACAAGGTAAGGAAACTGTTTCCATGCTTGTTTCATGTATAAACAACATTATTTCTTCTGCATAGTAAAGTTTCAATGCTGTATTAAGACAATGTTCAGTTGTAATCTTTTGAAAGAACAACCTTAACGTTTTATTCAGAGTTATGAACATTTCAGAGTTACAAACAACCTCCATTCCCAAGGTGTTCGTAACTCTGAGGTTCTACTGTATCTTTAAAATGGCAGAGTTTGAAACTACTTAGCTATTTTAGCTGTTCATATATCAATATGCTCATGAAAAGTGGCAATGTGTTAACTTCTCTCATTATTTCAGCTGAGGCTGACTAGCTTTGACTCTGAATGAAAATATTTTACCCTGATGCAGCTTTTGGGAAATATATTTCTGCACCCTAGCTAATTCACAAGAGTAGATAATCCCAGTTCCGTGCAATTCAGAGAGAGACTGGTCTTCTCTCCAAGAGAGTTGACAAATTTGAACGGCTATTTTTTTTTAATAGATGATGGGTAAGGTTTAAAATATTGGAAATTTTGATATGATAAAAAATAAAAATAAAGATTTCAAGAATCTGCTTCTGTCTGAAGAGACAGACACCTCCCCAAACTGTGATGACTTCAAATGTCCTGCCCAATATGTGACTGTAGCTCTCATTAAAACAGATGTCTTTCTGAAAGCTGCTACAGGCTTTAGGCTCCTGCAGGGAGTCCGCAAGTCAGCAGAGTTTGGGCTGAAGCAGCCTGTTTCCTGAAAGCTGCTACAAGCACACTCTAGACAGTTAGCCTTCTTTAAAAGGCTTTAATGCACATTGTGCCGTCTGTTAACTACATCTGAGTCCATATCTTAATGCTTTAACAGACATTTATGCTACCTGGTATTATTTATGGTAGTTAAAGTGTGACTTTATTGCGTAACTTGATTATAGTATTTGCTCTTCAATACCCTAGGATGTAATTGTTCAGTGTACCTCATTACCCCTAACTAAAGAGCACGCAGTGCTATAGATGTGAGTGTTGTGTGTTATGGTGAAACACTGACTAGAAAATTCCACAAAATGATTGCTTCCGGAAGTTTCTTCCTGATAGATTATGTTTCCTGTTATCTTTTGGAAATATGTTAATAGTAGAGTTTATTGGGTGGCTGAAATGTAAAATATATGTCTAGTGGGGAAAGTGTTAACTACAAAACCCAATGCAAATCAAACACCGTACTGTAGAGCAAATAAAAAATGACTTTCTCAGTCTAATACAGTGATGTAGATTGGTGTTTTGCTCTAAGTATTTATCTATAAAACCATCATACAATTTATAAATTACAGAATCATTTTTCATACTGGTCACAGAGGGTTTGTTTAGATTATCCATCAATTTTCCTGTGTTGTGCCATGTAGCAATATCTCAGCAGTAGTACTACGGTATCTTTTCCTACTATGTTTCTCTTTTCAGTAGAAAACACAAAGCTCTAAAACAGGGGTCGGCAACCTTTCAGAAGTGGTGTGCCAAGTCTTCGTTTATTCAGTCTAATTTAAGTTTTCGCGTGCCAGTAAAACTTGTTAACGTTTTTAGAAGGTCTCGTTCTATAAGTCTATAATATATAACTAAACTATTGTTGTATGTAAAGTAAATAAGGTTTTTAAAATGTTTAAGAAGCTTCATTTAAAATTAAATTAAAATGCAGAGCCCCCCGGACCTGTGGCCAGGACCCGGGCAGTGAGTGCCACTGAAAATCAGCTCACGTGCCGCCATCGGCACGCGTGCCATAGGTTGCCTACCCCTGCTCTAAAATATACATCCCTTGACTTCTGAGCCTTCATTTTTCATTATCAAGAGTACACTGGAAAAACAAGTGTTCGCATTTTAATCTCACATAATGCTTATATTTATCTCTAACAGTCTATGAACTTAGCTCCCACTTACTACAAAAACTAAAATTGATACAATATTAAAACAGATGCAGAGAGAAAGGTCATATTCATATTCTGAAACTAGTGATGCTTAGCACACAGCTAAGGGAGGTTTTCCTTCCTTATAAGCAGGCATACTTACTGTACTTCTAGTGCCCCAAATATTTCTTCCTTTAAGAAAAAATACACTGATTTTATATGCCCACATTCTAGATGCTAACAAAAACTTGAATTATAAAAAATAAAGTGAAGGAAATCTTAGTAGTTGAATATGTTTTAAATGCTGTAGTAGAAAGCCTTTTACTTCATAGCTGGAATACTAAAACAATAATTACCTTCATCTTAAAAACTTAAAATCATAGAAAATTAGGTTAAAATAATTTTAAACATGCCACTTATAACCAAAAAAGCAAGGGAAGCAAATCTTAACTCACACAGTTGCAGAAAAAGAAAAGAACAATATATACACATCATCCTGACAGCATAAAATTAATTAAAAAAAAACTCAGAGTGGTAGTCTATATTTTTTAAGTAAATCTTTTTTTAGGTATCCAATAGTGTAAATTAAGTCCTGTGTTTCTGACCAGATTTTTAACTTTACTTTCTTTACAATACTCCAACAGTACACTGCGAAGAGTGGAAAGAAGGTAACTGGACTTCCTGAATATTTGTGTGTGTGTCTGTATTTGGCTAATAAGTGCTAGTAAATATATGAGAGTTTTATTCTTAAAACAAATGCTTAAATGCTATTTTCTCTTGATATTGAAAAAGAAAACAAAATATATGTAAAAGCAGCGCTACATTCATACATGCAACACTGCAAAAACAAGTCAGTATGTGTACACAACAGAAAAAATATCAGTGAGGAAATGTCAGTTTCAAACTTACAGACACTACTATAAGTGTTTAAAAATTACTTTAAAAGATATGTGATACAGTATTATTTGTCACTGGACAATAGAGGCTCTTGTAGAGCAATGGCAGCCTAATATCAAGGCCTGAGCTTTCAAACACTTATTCCCATGAATAATCTCATTGATCTGAACAGGATTACTCGTGGAAGTATTTGCAGGATTCGGGCCCTATATTTTTATTCAGTAATATGTAGATTTTTGATACAGTGCTATTGTGTTTATGCATCAGACCTATAAGCATAAAAGTGTTGTGGAGGCAAGAAAATAACTCAACCAAAGCTCATTACAATTTTGATAGAAAAAGGGCCTTAACGCTTTTATTAAAAAATAAATATGGGCTCAAAACTGCCAAACTGATTTATTCTGAGTGCAGGTAAAAAAATAAGTCTCTAAATAAGGAAGAACTTGCTACCCAAGTTTGAACTAATACAAATATGCAAGATCAATTTATTATATTATTATTTCACTGCCTTATAATAACAACAAAAGGATTGAAGCCCCATTGTGGTAGCCACTGTAGAAACACAAAGGAAGATATGGGATGGAGTTTTCATAAGTACCTGAGTGACTTAGGCTGCTAAGTCCCTTCAGAGGTGACTCAGGGTGCGCTAACGCATGCTATGGGGGAGTGATTTCTAAAGTGTACTCATGTGTTGCGCATTAATCGGTCCATGAAGACCCTGTTGGTGCATGCATCTACACAGACCAACTAATGTACACCACATTTGTGCACTTTAGGAATCAGACCCCCACGGTGCGCAATTCCCCAGCAAGCAGACAAGCCCTCAGACTCTTGGGAGCCTAAATCTCATTGATTTGCAATGAGATGTGAGTTTCTAAATGTCTAAATTACCTTTGAAAAATAGGACTTCAGCTCCTAAACCATTTTGGAAAATTTTACTCATGGTCTCTGCCCTGAAGAGTTTACTATGCATAAGCTTCTGAAAAGCAGATATGGAAAACTTGATAATCTCTGCATTCACTGGTGTATAAGGTGCTACGATAAACTTTTCTTGGAATGAAAAGAAAAAATCCTATAACACAACTTCTGCAAGATAGATCATGAAAATGAAAATTTTATGCTTTTAAAATCCAGGAGATTTTTTCTACAAATGTGCCAATCACTGTAATGAAAAAAACACTACCACAAGATCTTTCAAGATCTTTCCAAAAAGTGTATTTAGCATTTTCTGCTAATCCAAAGTAGCAACAAGGCAGGAGCTCAGACTTTTATTCAAAGTCATGCATCATCTTTGTCACAGTAAGTAGACTTCCACCTCACTTATGTTTCTACAATAGCTCTGATAAAACTTTTACATCCATGAGTCAAAGGTTAAATAAAGGAAAGGAAATGTTTTCTGTCAAATAGTCAGGTAACCACTAACAGTCCTGAACTATCAGCAGGAATCTAACTTCTAGTAATCAAATAAAACTAAGGAAACCGCCTTTCCGTAGCTAAATGTCTAATGTCTAGGGGCTAGTTTTCTGTCTGGAAAATTGACACAAAATGTGTAAAATTGAAACATTCTGCTTCTAAGGGATTTGCCTAAAGGAAGAGTGAGAAAGCTTCAAGCATGGTCTGAGTTGAAGAACTACAAAGGCTTACCATATAAACCTGTCTTCCTTATTAGAGCATTTCATTTGGAAATGTAGGTGACAATTTTACAGTCATAAAATTTCATTAATCAAATCTAAGGCAGAAAATTTTTAATGATGTCTTGCATTTCTCAGCGTACATAAGGTCAGCATTAGAAGCAGTCAGCAGTTGCAAGATTTTAACAAAATGAATCACAGCTGTAATAGTTGGCCTTTCTATTCAAACAATTTAGTTGTAGACAATACAACATTAATTTAGTATTGCTCAATATCTATAGTATATGTTTTTTCTAAATATTATCAAAATATTTAGTAATAAAATATAAAAGAATCACACTTCCCCCCATAACAGAAGAATACTTAAAATTTACAAACATATTATAGGATACCAATCAAATCTGAATTTGCAAACATTTGCCATTATTCATATAAAAAAGACCCAATCTAGCACATAGGCACAACAGGGTATATTTAAAAAATACTCTGAAGGAGCATCCCATTGTGCTTACATACTAGAAGGCATGTTAGCTGAAAAGTTTGGAGGGGACCACGCACACAGCAGGATTCTACATTGTGAGCTTCACAAAGCAGTCTTAAAGAGTCCTGCAAAGAATCATGCACAACTAATGGAGGGGAATCCAACAGATTTCTTTTTTTCTGGATTCACTATATGGTTGGTTTCCCACTTATTTGTAATGGGCTTCGGGTTTGGTAGCTGGAATCAGAATCATTTAAGGTACATTGGATCAATGTCTCTTTCTTTAAAATTAAAAGGTGTTAAATCTATATATTGGGTTATTTTTTTTCATTGTGTCAACATAAACAAAATACACTTACACTAGCTGCTGCCTTATAGAAAACTTTGAAAAAAACATTCTAATTTAGAGACAATTCTCCCTGTATACACCTACACACACAGTCTGCATTTTTCTTCCCCTTCTTTTATTACTGTAAGCATTTCATGAGTAGAAGAAGAGTACATCTTGTGGTATTTATTCTCCTGTGGCTACAATGTCAAAACTGGTTTCCTCATATTAAAGTTTCAAGTGAAGAAGAAACTACAAGAGAAGTGAATCCATTAACTACGAGATGGGCAGTATTTTACAGCCAGCTGAAAACCGCCACCCAATGACATCATGTTTACCTCAGCAGGACTGCCTTTGATCAAATCCTATTACTTCAGAGGTCTGGGACTGGCTAGGACATAGCAAGGTGCCATCCATAAAAGGAAGCTACAGGTGGAAGGATGCCTGCTTTTGTTCTGCTTCCCACCTGCCCACTCAACAACTCATCCAATCTCTTTACTTTCTTCTCTCCTTTCTGTTTGGTCTGCTCCTGCTTCCCCATACAATCTTCACAGGCTGTACTGAATTTAGTTACATGTTACCATGGCATTATGCCCAATATTCTTCATAGAGATATTGTTATGATATGATTAGGGCATAACTATGATGTATTTTATGCAAGATATGTGCTTTGACATATCATTGAAAAGGTTATGATTTATTGAATATGATTATCCTATTTATACGCATGTATCATTTTTGTATCTGAAGTTAGGAATATTGTCTATGCATCTATTACAAACGTGTTTACACCTGGGGAATGCCCACTAGGCAGAATGCAATCAGTCTAGATGGCAGGCCATTATGGAGAACAATAGGTCTTTGAAGATTCTAAGATCTCACCAGGAAGACTTCCTGTGGACACTGCAAACAGCCTCTGAGTCATGGCTGTGGTGGCCCTACAGGGACGTGTGACCAAATCACCTGGTACTGGACTCCGTCATAATGCTAGTGTTTTTCCACTGATGGGGATGGGAGTCAAACTGGGAGACAAAGGGTTCCTGACATATGCAAAAGCTATTTAAGGCAGAGGAGTGACATCATCATGGTTCATTCTTCAATGACTCCCCGCCCAAGAAAGAGGACTGCTGGAAACACCTGAGAAACAAAAAGACTGAACTGGGGGGAAAGGGCTGAACCCAGACTAGACGGTTGTCTAGCCTGTGAAAGGAATAACTGGAGTTTTAAGCTGCAACAAGTGTAGCTTGCCTTCAAGAATCTCTGCAATCTGGCTAAAACAACATTAAGGGTGAGAATTTGCTACACATATCCAATTTCTTTAGTATATTACGCTTAGATTGTGTGTTTGTTGTATTTGCTAGGTAATCTGCTTTGATCTGTTTGCTATCCCTTATAATCACCTAAAATCTATCTTTTGTAGTTAATACACTTGTTTTGTCTAAAACCAGTGTGTGGAAATCATAACTGTGGGGCAGAAAGCTGTGAATATTCCTCTCCACATTGAGGGAGGGGGTGAATTTCATGAGCTTATGCTCTACAGATCTCTGTGCAGCACAAGACAGTATAATTTTGGGTTTACCTTCTAGAGGGGGGGTGCACTTGAGTACTGGGCAGTTCCTTAGCTGAGCCTTCCCATGCAGAGCCGATCACAGCAACTGTGTGAACCTGCATCTGGGCGTGTCCCTATCTGTATGTGTGCTGGTAAAGTGCAGTCTGAAGCCTGAGGGAGGGCTCAGCAGACTGCACAGCAGTACAGTGTAAAGGGAACCCAGGCTGGTGGGTCAGGTGGGCTCAGTGGTATCCCTGTTCCAAGTGGCATCCAAGAGGGAACCCATCACAGTTACCATTTCAGTTTGCTAAATGGGGCTCTCTCCATCTTCTAACCCTCGACCTTCCCCCAATTTGCCTTTATTAAAGCTACAGGAAACAA
The DNA here is from genome assembly GCF_011386835.1 of Chrysemys picta bellii. NCBI lineage: Eukaryota > Metazoa > Chordata > Testudines > Emydidae > Chrysemys > Chrysemys picta. The sequence continues at coordinate 44,778,687 of NC_088798.1, read as the reverse complement.
TCCGAAGCAATCCTTAAAGTAACAGGTAATGTTCTTGCAATCAAAAATTAACCTTCTGTACAAGAACATGCATCAATTTAAGATTTTCTTTGTATGTGGTCAATCTTTAAAATAAAAAACGCATACACTGGGGATACTCAGATGCAATTCTAGCACAAATCTGTGTGTGAATACTAACACATTTGCTCACTGCTAATGAATTTCGGATGCACAGTACAGACCACATTGGATCCGAATATGTATCTATCAGAAATACAGACACATACATTCTATCAGCAAAGTTTCAATGCAATCTCATACAGTCAGCTGCTAAAGAAAATGAAATCTCATATTTGTGAACTGCACATTTTCGGTATTAAGGACTACTTAATACAATCACCTTACAGTACTTGATGCTTTTATATTTTACTCCATTTGTACAAAGAAAACAATGGAAAAACAATACTCATCCTGTTCGAGATAAAGATTTAATGTGTTACAAAGTAACAGCATGATCTTTTTGGCAGCATTCTACTCCTGAAAAGTTTTCCTCAGAGTTAACGATTTTTTCTCACACCCTCCTCCTCGAGTTAAAGATTAATATTTTACCAATCCAGAAGTACAGATTTATAAAAGCTGGTACAACTATGCATTCAGCATTGCATGGTAAATTTGAAATTGTCACAACAGAAGCAATAAAGGCAATGTTTTTATTATGATGCAGTGAAAAATTATAGCTTGCCACTTTTCATTTCATTAGTTATTTCTACAAAGTAGCAGACCATCAGCCAGATCCTCAGCTGATGTATATCAACGTAGGTTCCACTGACTACAGTAGAGCTATGCCAATTTATACCAGCTTAGGATCTGGCTCTAATACTTTTTTTTAAGTAGACAGAAAGACTGTCACTTACAGTATTTTAACATTAGCACTTGGGAGTGTGGAACTGATGAAGCATTTACTGTTATAACATTAGAGATAAGTCAGACAAAGTTAGAAGAACAAGTAGAAAATGTTATTTCTTTGTCTGACGTGGAAAGGCAGGGTTGTGAGCAAAGGGAGTGAGCTAAAGTAGTCGTTCTCAGTCTTTCCAGACTACTGTACCCCTTTCAGAAGTCTGATTTGTCTTGCATACCCCCAAGTTACACCTCACTTCAAAACTATTTGCTTACAAAATCAGACATAAAATACAGAAATATCACAGCACACTAGTACTGAAAAATTGCTTACTTTCTCATTTTTACCATATAATTATCAAATAAATCAATTGGAATATAAATATTGTACTTACATTTCAGTATATACAAGTCATTGTCTGTATGAAATTTTAGTTTGTACTGACTTCGCTAGTGCTTTTTATGCAGCCTGTTGTACAACTAGATGAGCTGATGTACCCCTTGGAAGACCTCTACGTACCCCAGGGATACATGTACCCCTGGTTGAGAACCACTGAGCTAAAGCACAGGAATAAATTTTCCCTGAGCCTAAACAAGACATACCAGCAAAAGGTATAACAATGAAAATGGTTCAGTATCCTCATGCTCCACAAAAGCCAAGATGGATTTATTTTTCAAGTGTTTTTATTAAATAGTTATCATCATTACTATAAGAAAGCCAATTAATATACATGAGAAAATACAGACTTCCACAGTCATACCCAGTTCCTTATTCACTTGTTTGGACAAAGCAAAAAGTGAACACCAGACAGTTTCTCATTAATATATTGATTTTTTTAATCACTCCAAAAACCCTGCCTGCAAAGCAATGTCATTACATTGGAGGCTGCTGAATATCCTAGTAAAGATTTGACTGGGCATTTTCAGCAACAACAAAAATGCTCTTTCTAAAAACTTCTCTGCTGCCAGTTCCCTTTCTCCCTTTGTATCCGGCCTACTTATGCCCATCTCCCCTATACATAGTGCTAGGCCTTTTCCCTAGCACGTCACCTAACCTCCTGATGCCCTTCACCAGCTCCTCTAGACCAGTGTTTTTCATATCATGGGTCGAGACCCAGTACTGGGTCGCAGCATTTCAGGTACTGGGTCGCCTTGCTCTGGTCAGCACCGCCAACCAGGTTGTTAAAAGTCCTATTGGCAGTGCTGCCCAGCTAAGGCAGGCGAGTGCCAACCTGCTCCGACACAACGCTGTGCCCCGGAAGCGGACAGCAGCGGGTCCGGCTTCTAGACAGGGGAGCCACGCGGTCCCACGCGCTGCCCCCACCCTAAACACCGGCTCTGCACTCCCATTGGCCGGCAACCGGCAACCAGGGGGCGGTGCCTGCGGGCAAGAGTTGCGCAAAACCACTTGCACGCCTCTGCCTAGGAGTTGGACCTGCTGCTGGCCATTTCTGGGGTGCAGCGCGGTCCACGGTGCCAGGACAGCCGGGAAGCCTGCCTCTGCACCCCAGCTGCGCCACTGACCAGGAGCCACCAGAGGTAAGTCCGTGCCCCAACCCTGTGCCCCAATCCCCTACTGCAGCCCTGAGCCCACACACAAACATGGAACCCCTTCCTGCATCCCAAACCCCTCATCCCCAGCCCCACCCCAGAGCCTGCACCCCCAGCCCAGAGCCCTGACTCCCTCCTGCACCCCTACCCACTGCCCCAGCCCTGAGTCCCCCAAACCCAGAACCCCTTCCTGCACCCCAAACCCCCCATCCCCGGCTCCACCCCAGAGCCTGCACCCCCAGCCCAGAGCCCTGACCTCCTGTCACACCCCAACCCCTTGCCCCAGCCCTGAGCCCCCTCCCGCACCCTGAACCCCATATTCCCGGGCCCCCTCCCACAGCCCTCACCCCTGCACCCTAACCTTCTGCCCCAGCCCTGAGCCCCTCCCACACTCCAAACCCCTCATCCCTGGCACCATTTGGTTGTGGACATCAACAATGTTCTTCAACTGGGTCCCCAGAAAAAAAGTTTGAAAAGCACTGCTCTAGATGAACTGTCCAGCTTCTGATCCTCTACTTCCGAACTCTTCACAGCTCTTCACAGGCTATCCACCTTCTTCCCCACTGTTCTTCAGGATACTCTTCCCCCACTGGCAGCTCCTGGCTCCTTTCCCATTTGTCTGTGGTTAATGGCTCCAGTACTGCAGCTGCCTCCCATTTTGAGAGCCTTCTATTTCCTGTCCTTGTCTTACACTGCAGCTAGACTGGTTCCTCCAGTTTTTTCCTAGTTGGTTTTACAAGCAGCCAGGCTCCTTTTTAAAGTGGAAGATGTTTGTTTTGCTCAAATTTTAATTAAGTAGTTTGCTGCATTCTTGTTCTCTAGGTTTTGTCAGCTTTAGAGCTGCTAGATAAAACTTGTCAGGAATTTTCAGTCAGAATGATTTTTCAATGGAAAATGAAGTTTCTGTAAAATTTAAATTTCCCATGAAAAAATTTTGACTGGCCTTTTTGTTTTTATTTTCCATAAGGAAAACCAAAACAAAATATTTAGCATTGGTCAGTTTGAAATATTTGGTACAAGAACTACATCTCCTATGATGCAATGCAGTCTCTCCTCTAACCAAGCAGCATGGTGCAGCATAAGAATCACCTATCTGCAGGTGCCTTATACCAGGTGTAGTCCAGCCAAGGAGCTCAGACCACAGGAGAGAATGGCGGCATCAGGCACCCAAACTACACAGCCCAGAAGACGATACACCACCACACGGAAATGCAATTTAATGTCAAACTAACATGAAAGGACACATCTCAGGTCAGTACAACAAATCAAATTAAAACATTTTGATTCAGGAATATCAAAATGTTTTTAAGTGAAAATGCTGAAACAAAATGTTTTTTTATTTCTGAATCAAAATTTTTCAAAATGTTTTGATCGACAAAACGTTTGATATTTTAACTTTTTTTTGGTGAAAATTATGCACGCGCAAAGGAACACAGATAGAAATGTTGCTGTGATGCAATGATCTTCAGGACTCAAGAATTCCAACTGATTAGCTCTGGAATATCACATCAGAATTAATACAACTAGTAACAATATTCAACTACTTGAAACGTCTGTATCAATTGTTTCATTAAAAAAAATATTAGCGCACACGTAATATTTCAAGCCAGAAAAGCTACATAATATTCTCAAATATCTGTTTAAAGCAGATCTTTCCTATTATTTATGTAGGAATATTTATTTTATCCCTAGGTTCAATTTCATAAAAATCATTTAACTTATTCCTTTGTCAAAAATTAATTGTTAATATTATTATGGACAAAGGAAACACACTGGTATGTGAGTATACATCATCATTTAGAAGATTTTCGATCTATTAAAAAAGTCTCTATGCATTTTAAAGCACAACAAAATATAACCCTAAAAATAACAAGTCCATGGAGTAAGAAACTCCAGTTCTTCTTATACTCACTCACCTTACAATACAGAGGCAGATTTTGCCTCCTGATGTTAACCGGCAAAATCCAAACTTTTGTTTACTTTCAATGTCTGTAAGCACAAAGGTAAAGTGCTGTCCTACTTGATTTTGGGACACCCTAAAAAAAAATAAAAACAGATTGTAAAATGGCTAAATCATATATGACAGTACGCTGGGAAAAAACAGTTTTAAAATTTTACAAATATGTAATTCAGTTAGCAGCATGGACAATACTTTTTCTAGGAAAAAACATTATTTTAAACTATGAAAAATGAGAACACAATGATAAGTTTTCACAAATCCTGTAATCAAAAGTAAGCAAGTTTTGATCCTAATCCTCAAGGTGCTCAATAGCTTAGGTCTAGGATACCTAAAAGATCACATAACACTCCAAGATGAGGACTGATCCACCATGTGAAACCTTAGGCACAGTGGAACATTCTACCACAAGGGTAAAGCTTGTCTGTGCAGGAGACAGCACTTTCTAATTTATTACAAATACACACACACGCGTTAAAGTAATGTTAGGATTGCAAAGTCAAGCACTCAAAAGTCACTAAGTGCCTGTGAAAAAAATAGTGTGAGATAACTGATTTAAAGACGGTATCATAATGCATACACACAAGGAGGCCGAGTTAAGGTTGCACAGCAGTAACCCTCCCCAAGCTTCTCATTTCTCTCATCCCGAAAGTCCTTGTCCAAGTCTTCTTGGCCAGCAAGTCCCAGTCTCCATCCCAGGTTCCCATTCCTGTCAGCCCCACACCCATCCAAGGCTCCTTGTCCCAATCTATTCCTTTAAGTAACACAAGTAACATCTTAGAGAGACAAGGTGGGTGAGGTAATATATTTTATTGGACCAACTTCTGTTGGTGAGAGACACAAGCTTTCGAGCTTCTTCAGGTCTGGGAAACTTACTCAGAGTTGGTCCAACAAAAGATATTACGTGACTCACCTTGTCTCTCTAATATCCTGGAACTGATATGGCTAAAACAACACTGCATTCAATGAGTAACATCTATCACATGTGGTTTGTTCCCTCTCAGAGGCCTGTCTGAGACTATGGAATGAACTCCCACAAGAACAAAGGACCATTACAAGCTTTACCACCTTCCACTCCAAGTGCAAGACACGCTTCTTTAACCTGCCTTCTGTCATATAAACACATAGCAGCATGCACATTTAAGGGGGGGAGGGGGCACTACACTGCACATACAATTCTCTGCCTGTGGAGAAGATGAAAGAAAGAATGAACTACATTCAATGAATGTTAGTCACATTGTTTAATCTGAAGGTGCTCAGATTCTACAGCCCCGAGGCCACATAAAAAAAACATATAGAACAAGCATCAACGTGTCAGGTTTGGCATTCATAACAAATTGGTCCTCCAAAGGACCAACTGAATTAGGACCTATCTGCACATAAATTGGCTGTACTGAAACATGAGCCCTATTTGAGTATGCGGGTAAATAAATCAACAACTTGTCTTTACTTTCAAGGGCCTTTTTCACAGCTTAGAACCTCTAATATGGTATATAGCTGTCAACCCGTCTCTGCTCTGTCAACATCATCAACCTGCATTGCCTATCAGTTAAATTTTCCAGTGAACACCTCTCTGCTTTCTCCTACACCTTGCCCCTTTGCATCAGAGGATGTCCCTATAAAAATCTGCACCAGAATATCTTCTTTCAAATCTCTCCCTGAACTCACAGCTGCGTTGATATCCATAATTCACATAGAAATGGCTGGTCTGTAGTTACACACTGATCACAGCATATTTAGCATAATCATCTCACTTACTTTTGCTTTCCCTATTTGCTTGTTGTAGCCTATTGTCCAAAGTCTTATACTTCAAATTGAATCATTTTGGGGAAGAAATTGTCTTTTTGTTGTATGTATATAGAATGCCTAGCACAGTGGGGTTGCAGCCACTAGGCAATATAGCAATACAAATAAACAAAATTAATAATTTCTCCTTCTATCCATAGCTATATGTGTTTCTAATGTACTGTTTCAGTAGGAGGTTACATTAAAGGACCACCTCAGCATCTTTGATCCACTTGTCTACACTTGTCTGAGCCAACAGAGCTTTATGCTGGAGATAAGGCATTCGCAGTAGTGGGCCACTATCTCTGGAAATTGCTTCCCAAAGAAAAACACTTACGCACAAACCTAGCACATTCAGAAAAAAAGTGCAAGAAGTACAGACCTCTTCATCCATCCTTCCCCAAATGATGAAGCCTCTGATTCTGCAATCAAAACTGTGCAAGCAAACCTTCAAGCCTATGTGGGGCTCTATTTGGTTCTGTGCAGCTGCACACAGACACAAGTGTCCCCCAACCTGGATCAGATTGCAGGATCGAAGCATCATCTATAGTATTAATTCCTGGGTTCCTATCTGACTAAGGAGAGCTTGGAGTTTTCTCCTCTTATTTAGAACACAGGCTGATCCAATTCAAGCCTCATAACAAAATTCTGAGATACTATGGTGATAGGAGTCTTCTGAATATAAATAATAATTCAACCTAATATTGTAAAAATTTATGAAAATTCAGCAGATGTTACCAATACAAACAAATGTTGACACTTCTAATTCATGTACCTACTGTATACGTTATGCTGTGATAAATTCTCTGATTAAAGTGATTTTGAGGGATGTCATTTAAATCCAATTAGTATAATATATTTGGCTTCTTTGGACCCAGGTCTCTCTCTCAGAAATACTTAACAGTCCTTTCTGCAATTGCCAGAGAAAAAGAAAGATGCTTTCCTCATGGTGAAAATTTCCCTCAGATCATTGTGACATATAAATTATTACATATAGTTCCACATTTCATTATAGAGCACAGAATTAATTGGTCTAGCTCTGGTTGAAAAAAAAATATTTTGCAAAGTGTTGGTCAAAAGCAGATAATTTTAACTGAATGTAGTCCACTCTTCTTGAGTAAAATGAACAGATGCAAATTGTTACATATTCTGTTACTGACCTTTTACTCACTCTCTCATTCCTCTTTTCTGCCTTCTTTTTTATATGCAACTCCTGCAATGCATGCTTATATATAATTTTAGTTTAACAGTAATAAATCATTAAATAGTGAAGAATGTGTATAAACACCTATTAACTCTACAGACTACAAAGGGCTCTTTCAGGGTCACTATAATCTATCAAATAAATAAATCAAGTTTTTAAAATTGTCTACATCCATTTTTACATAATAATATAACAGCTCTTTGGATTATATAGTAGATAGGGAGTTCTTTTAAATATCCTTATTCACATTATAGAGACATAAATTGAAGGCTTCCTTGAGATCTTTGGGTAAAGTGGGAATTAAATCCCTTCCTCGCATATAGAAATTAGTGTGCATCATCCCCAAGCTTACACCACTTACTCTAAGAGAGAGAACTATTTTTCTGTTATTATATGCAAATCTGTTTAACAGTTTAGGAGACTGAAGATGTTAAAACTGACTCTTGTTGAAGTTTTAGGATTCCTCTAAATGGCTTTGTTTTTATCTGTGAAACTTAAGAAAGATATGTTACAATTAAACAAATTTTCATACTTGGGCTAGGGTTTGAGGATATATTTTAAAGAAATGTGATATAAAATATAAGAGCATTATTCATCCTAACCATGTCTATTTATGTGAAGGAAAACTGATGGCTATGGCACTATTCTGATTACAGCTCAGCCAGTTAGGTTCTGAAACACTTAAAGTTCTAAACACAAAAGTCTTTCAGCATTTCAGCACTTATCTGGATGAACTGTAAGCAAGGCCAATTTCCCCAGACACTCAAGGAGCTGTTCTAACTCAGAGTACATAGTAGAGGTGCATTCTGGAGCCTGGGTTAAGACCTGGAGGTTTGGGAAACGAGGCTAAAAACAGGTTGATGAATGGTGAGATAAGGACCTCTGACAATCTCCAGCTTTGGGTCCTCAGTCCCCAACTAATTCCTTTCCATGACTCCGAACCCAGGCCTAGTCCTGCCTCCCCAGTTCCAATCCATATTCTATAGCTCTAGCACTCAGATTTGACTCTAGCTCCAGCCAACTTGGAGTAGCTGTTTTCCAGCTTCCCTGATCTCTTATGCCTCCAACAGAAACAGGAAGCAGCCTTAAAGCAAAGAAAGATTTAAACAGCTCAAATTATAAAAAGTCCCCAAACTAGGAAACTTCCACATTAAAAAAAATAGTTAACAGAGTTAAAAAATGTATTTTTCAATCAACATAAAAACTGAAAGAAACCAAATTGAACAGGATAAGGTGAATCCATCATTTATTTGATAATTTATCCACATCTTTATGTTCAGTGTGCACAAAATAACTAAATGACCCATTTGGATCACAACCTTAATTCTAACCTTTCCTTGACCAAATTAGTTACTTGACCAAAAAAATCTTAACACAAAATGTAACAGAATAGCCATTTTTAATAGAGATATAGAATACATACCTTATACAACACAAGGATTCAACAACAAGCTAACATTTCTTTTCCATATCCCAGAAAACTTATATAATCTTCCATTCCAACAAAGATCATCTACACCTCTACCTCGACATAATGCAACCTGATATAACATGAATTCAGATTTAACGTGGTAAAGCAGTGCTCCAGGAGGGCGGGGCTGCGCACTCCGGATCAAAGCAAGTTCAATATAACGTGGTTTCACCTATAACGTGGTAAGATTTTTTGGCTCCCGAGGACAGCGTTATATCAACGTAGAGGTGTATGTATAAGCAAATATGGACTGAATCTTTAATAAACATTGTCTTTAGTAATAAAGTATGCATTAACAGACTAGCTAACTACTATATATTATGGTCACAGCTAGGATTGTACATTGATCTGGGATGAGTGAAGTATAGAGGGGATGCTGTATATAGTGGGAGCACTTTAACTCTACATTTCCTTTATTTTCAGTGTTTGCCTGGATTGAAAATGCACTTTCCTTACTTACTTCTAAAGCAAAGTTTTCTGTATGTGATAAATTACATAGGTACTTTGGTGAGGACTGTAGATCCAGTGACCTCCCACATCCACTGACTACCATGCTTTTAGACTTTTAGATCACACCTGGGCTTCTGCACCTAGCAACTCCCCTAGACACATCAACAAAAACAGCATCAACCAAGAGCAGCAGAGTGAAAGTGACATCGTCCCCACCATTTTCACTTGTTGATCCTACTTGGTCACTGCGGAAATGCTATGCACAGGAGCCCAAGTGTGATCCAAAAGCATACGAGTGATCCTCCATTGCTAGATTTCTTCCTTCTCCTCATGTACCAGCAGGGGTAGTAGGACTCCGGCACATAATGCTTCCCAAGTGACACAGCAAGAGCAGCAGGTGAAATTAATGAGGTATATCAGTGTCACTTCAATACTCTTTGTGATACTTCTGGGAATGTGCTACCTGCAAGCGCACATTTACTGTACTCTCTTCTTCTGGGAAGTGCTCTGCAGAAGGATCACAAGCTGAAGGGGAAAAAAAGAGATAAACAGAAGGTAGGAAGAAAGGATTAGAGGGCAGAGACAAATGAAAGGAGACGAGATTCAAAGCAGAAAGAGGACTGAGTAGTCTAGGGGTTACATATTGCAGTTTGGGACTGAATTTGATCCTTCCCACCCTGGGCAACAAATACCATGAAGGCAGCCACAGGAGAGATGACACAGCTTGCATGGCACTTTAGTGACCCTCTGACCAATTAAAGGGATCTGCAGTCATGGACTCTATAGGGAGCCACAGCTGAGACTCTTTGGCTAGAGGGAGGATAACCATGATGAACACAGGTTGACAGAGAAAATGGGGAATGTGAGGCCCCTGAAGAAATAGGACAGACAGACAGACAGACACCAGTTACAGGCAAAGAACACAAAGACATGGAGAAGGAGGAGAAACAGAACTGATTAGTTTAATTTGGTTGAGGAAGGAAGGAAGAAGTTGTATTAGAGTTGTTTTGGCAAACAATACAAAAGAAATGCAGAAACACCCTGTACCCTGAATGGTAGAATCCCTCCGCCCCATATGAAAAGGAGAGCAGAAGGGAATCCCCATGATAAACAGAAGTGAAATTAGCCACCCATTAATGGTACCAAAGGAGCTATTACAACTATTATACAACTGAGTGTCATTTATTAAAGTCTGAAATTATTTATTTACACACCAGACCTAGAACTCCTAGCGCCAACTGAGTAAACTCATCAGAATTTATATGTATGGGTTTGACTTTTTCCCTTAAAAAAAATCAACCACAATCATCACTAATGAAATTCAGGGTCTGAGTTAAACCAATAGTACAGAAATTGAAATTAAAAACTAAAATCCTGATGTGCACTTTATACAATTGTGTCCTCCTTTGGTTTGCTTTTCAGTCTTTATTTATTGTACAGTGGCTACATTAAGTATTGATCACAGATTTTTAGCCTCCATTCATATTATTTACTTTTGAAAATTAGAAGGAATAATGTCTTTAGTATTTACCACATCTGCCCTGCTTCCCCTACCCTTACTTATGTGTTTGTGGTTTTGGTTGGGGTTTTTTAAGTTTTCATCCCAAAAGAGCATTCTATACAAAAACAAATCAATTAAAGAGACAAAGCTTACATTATCAGAAGACCCTGGCTGTAGCAGAATTAATGCAGTTCCACTGCAAAGTGAAGGGAGATTCTGGACCACGTAACCAGCCCCAGCACACAGAAATTTTACATAGTGAGGTGATGAAATACCCGGGCAAGGGCACTGGGTCCCTAACTACAGTCATCCACTGGCCATTCCTCAACCCTGCAAGAGTTGGAAGTAAGAGTACCTGGGGCTACTGCAGCCTCAAGCTGCTGCAGAGTTGCCCTACTGATGCTTAGTGGCCTGATGAAGACTCTGCACCCACACCCCTCCCTCCACACAGATCTTCCCTCAAAGTCTGGGGTATCCAGAAGCTGTGTACTAGGTGTAGGATTTGGCCCAAAGGCAACTGTCCAGCACTTTTGAGCAACTGGATAACAACAATCTGGTGTATGTATGCAGTGCTGGATAACAGATCCGACAATGCACTCATGTTTGGCACATGACATACACAAATGAGAGATTTCATGCATCTACACGAACTCCTTTTGTTATCTGAGCCATGGAGTTCCCAATGCTAGTGACCAAGCAAAATGCCACATTTGCAAACATGTTTAGAAATTCCCTAACTCCACCTACCGGGCGTGCTGAATCCGAAAGCTCTATTTCCTGCTTCTGCCTACGTGGGTGAGTGGGAGACCTTAGCAACAGCCCTGTGTTTACCCTTCTCCTGGGCTCAGGAAGGAGGTATCAAATCTTTCTGTGGGAAGCTATTGCCATTGGCTCAAAAAAGTAGTCTTCTATCACCTTCTTCCCTCAAGAGGCACACTTAGTTACACTGGCCTACACAGTAAAAGTTCATGGGATGCTCTCAAAACAAAACATCTTCAAAACAGTGACCTTTCTTTGAGGTGACTAGGTCAGTATGTAAAAGTTTACAATGTGGAGTTTCTGTCCAGGAAAACAACAATAAATAGTAAATACAAAAATGTTACATCAAAAGAACATTAAGGTTGCAGCACTCAGCCTTTTATAGGCTTTCCCAGGGTTTTCATCAAGTATCTGAGAGCCTCACACACCTTGAATAATTTATCTTCACATCACTACTAACAGGCTGACAAATATTATCACCATTTTACAAATCCCAAACTGAGGAACAAAGAGTAAGTTCAAGACCACACAGGAAACCTGTGGCAGAGGCAGAAATAGAACCCACATCTGATAGATCCCAGACTACTACCTTTATCTTCCCTTTCTTGCAGGCTCTTATCTCATTTGTGACAAATTATACAACTAGTATGGTGAATAAGGCAAGATGTTCTGGACCCAGCCCAATTCACTACATAGCCTTGCCTCATTCACTGTCCAGTTTGTGCACAGAATTAGGAAGGTGTCCTGTGGAAAGATGTAATATGTGATCACACAATTAAGACTTCATCATAACGTGTAGGATGTGCAGGGTACCTTGTCATTTCCAGGCTTCAGAGAGCTTACCTTTGTAACTTTAAAAATTATTAATCTACTTTTTTATGGAATTTCCATTTTTTTTTTAAATAAAGAAAGAAGAATGAATGAAATGCCATCATATCATACTAGAAAGTCACAGAACTCTATAATGTACAATATGGAGAATCAATGAGACAAGAGCTCTTGTCTCATTTTATTTGTATCTTTCTATATTATATGTATAACGGCAGGAATCCTTCAGAGCTACGCCTCCTTTCATATACTCCTTCAAGGACTGTTTTCCAGAATGCTCTAACTATAAAACCTGGGATTCCATTCTATTTTGTTATATACACAAAAAAGCACACCAAAGGTACCTTTTCAACGAAAATTTTTACTAGGTTTAGATAATCGTGTGTACATTGTCAGAAGAAAGTTTGGGAGTTCCTTAGTTTTATGGTTAGAATAAACCAGCATACATGCACAAAATGAACATTTTAAATCTTTATAATTTGTCCAAATTAAATCCACCAAACCAATGGATGGCACATCTATGACCTAGGGAATATGTCCCTGCCAAATTTCCATTATCTTGTATTTGGGCACTACAGCCATTTAAAAAAACAGTTTACAACAAAATTTTCTTGGCAAAAATAAATGCTTCTTTTCCTCACTCCTGCACAGAGCACACCTACCAAATCTCAGCCCAACAGGTAAAACTTTGAGAAAACAGTAAACTGAAAAAGAGCCTTTAAAATGGAAATGCTAGGTAACCTAAACTACAGACATTGCTTTGCCTGTTAATAGCTAACAATCACACACAGCAATTTGTAGAAATCATTTATCTACTGCTACTGACTAAGTTTGTGCCACTGGATGGCAGCAACAGAACCTCACCTGCTTCTGTCATCATCAAATTTGATTTCCATGCTGCTCCTTCACTATCAACTTGAAACAGATATAACTTAGATAAATTTTTCACTTCAAGGTCCTAGAGACACAGACAAGGTTTTAATCTCGAGGCCAAAAGACCAAAAACATCAAGACACTTGATCACGGCCTTGGATAGACCAAGAGACTACTTACACTTGATCTTAGCTCATAGAGCCAGTACATATTGTAAGCACAAGAATGTAAAGGCTTTAATGCACGAATACAAAACATTATCAACAGTGTTGGCTGAGTCATAAAACTTGTATAAGGGGATTATATGTTTAACCAGTTCAAAAGCCAAACAACTCAACTGAAGCGCAACATCTAAGAGGTTAGGTGACCAAGTTGACTATCAGATAACATGTATTTGTAAGGTTCTATGTTGCACTGGCTTCTCTTCCAAGCTCTTCTTCACTCCCATATACGCATTAGTTTTTCTGTCTTCTGTTTCCTAAATTGTAACATCTTTGGGGGTCCTTCTCCTCGAATCCTGTCATGCAACTGATGCTAATACCATTGAGACCAACGAGATCTGAAGGCTAGCTGGGTGCACATTCATTAATTGTACAAACCAAGCTTCTACCAGTAACACAATATCAACTGACTCACGGACAGACACAATGTGAACATTTCCCAAACTACAAATCTACACAACTGATTACATTAATAATCGTTAAACTCATTATCAAACATTTTGATGAAGTAAAATAAATATTTGGAGCTTATAAAAATATCTTGTATGAACATTTGAAATGAGAAGCAAGTGATATGCGGAAGCCACACTAAAACTGATATCAGGAAGGTGAAATACCATTTACAAACAAAGGTCTTGATCCTACCCTCAGAAAAATCCATTGCTGCCTGTGCACATTCAGTTACTGGCATGTAGGGTGACCAGACAGCAAATGTGAAAAATCGGGACAGGAGGTGGGGGGTAATAGGAGCCTATTATAAGAAAAAGACCCAAAAATCAGGATTGTCCCTATAAAATCGGGACATCTGGTCACCCTACTGGCATGTAATTGAAGTTCTTTTAATTCTTATATAAGGTGAAACACAAACTGTGGGTTATTTTTAAAACTGCACAGTGAGTTTTTATATTCTGGTATATTGCACCATTGCTTTAAAGCTGATATTGGGAGGAAACTAACTATCTTGTATCTTTATAGTACACAGATGGTGTTTACAATGGGCTGGAGGAAGTTGGGAGCCAGGATGCAGCTCTATATCAAAAGAGAATTCTTAAAATCCTAGCAAGGGTGTATTATACTGTAATATTTTTCTACTAGTGCCTAAATACATACTTGGAGAACAAAGGAAAAAATGTTTAGTGTTTATTCTTTTCACCTCCAGGTGCAAGACCAGAGGATGAAATGCATTTTATTTTGTTCTTATTTCTTTAAGTCTAGACTTTCAAAAAGTTATTTTCATTTTCAGTAAACAGATATATAATTTAGAATACATTGAGTTAAATATTTTTAAATAAATGATCACTGTACCACAAACCTTTCAATGTCAAAAGGAAAGCAGAACTTCGGCACACTCTGCAGCACCTCCTGTAAATACAGATTAAAGAAATAATGTTAGGATTTTAAAATGACAGTTTATTTAAGTATTTCTGCTATACTGTTTGCTAGAAAAACCATTTTAAAGAAATATTTGGTTGCAAGAAATATAGCACACGTTCCTGGACTGAAATAATTGATTATTAAAAAGGAATTAAGTTTGTGCTTTGGCAGATTGCAAAGACAATGCCATTGAAGCCCCAGGAGGGAAAGGCCTGGCCTGAAGGGTATTAACACCCTTCACATCCCCGCTGGGATTCCCTTCAACAAGGCCATATGGATTTTACAAGAAGCACTGCACCATATGGGTAAGCCACGTCTGCTGCTACTTGTACCACAGACTAGCCACAGGGACTTCTGACAGATCCTGGCTCAAAAATACAAATGTTGTTTCAATTAAAATGCAGGCAGAGAAAAGGGAATGAAGTTGGCAGCAGAATGAATTACTGAGAGGTATAACAACTCTATATGTGTTTCATAGTCAAATGCTGAAAAAGATGAAAATCTTCTGTTGGTACAAAGTAGAAATTTATATGGTTATCTCTTCAGTAGAGCAGTAAGGCATTCACAAGCAAACCTCATTATTAATTAATTAAAAGTAAGACCATTCCTGCAGTGTTCAGACCATCATGTAATGGATACTGTGTTTCTTTTCTGCACATTTTTATTTAAGAAGCTGTTTAGTGGCAAATAAAATGTGTTAATTAAATATAAAAACGTCCTAATGTTTTTAAGAAGTACAAGACCTCTCTCTAGAAAAATCAGAGCTAACAGATCAGCTGTCAGCAAATCTGAATAAATGTATAACACTGATCTTACTGTATTTATTTTCTTGCTTCCAGCAAACCAGTTGGGAAAACAAGTCCTCCGTGAAATGTTTAAATGTAGGAGGAAGGTTGTTGATGATGAAATGTAGTTGGGTCAGTGACGTGCAACACCTGCTTACTATACCAAACCTGCAAGCACTTATGTACATAAAGGTACCCGTATCAGTCATCCCACTAAGTGAGTGTTTGCAGGATTGAGTGTGCAGGTTCCAAACTTCCAGTGCCAAGGGTGGGGATTTAGGTGCTTGATCCTGCAAGGTGCTGCAAACCCTCAAAACTCACTCAAGTGAAAGAATGCTGAGCACTTTGCAGGATGGGACAGCAACTACCATATACTGAAAGTCATGCAGTTAAATTCCTGTGCACTGCACTGAATGCGTACCTTACCTTAAGTATTTGCCTGGTTTTACACAGTGTAAAACACACATGGAAAAATATTAATATATTAACCAGCAAGGTCTGTATATTTCAAAACTCTAAACATTGCATGAGTGAAATGTTTACAGCTTTTTTTCAAGGATATAGTGTGTGTCCTGGTAGACCACTACATTAGTACATACAGTAAGAATGAGAAAGCCTATTATTCCTGAGTTCTGGAGCAGCTTTGGGACTCTCACTGTGTGTGATAACAGAGATAAAGAATGGGATGAAAGTAATATGTTGTGTTTTGGGGAAGGATACTAACTCTCTTGATTATGGAAAATCTCTATGTAGTAGCACATATAATATTTTCCAAACAGACTGCTGTTCAGTCTCAGGGCTTGTCTATACTTACCGCGCTGGTTCGGCGGCAGGCAATCGAACTTCTGGGTTCGATTTATCGCGTCTTGTCTGGACGCAATAAATCGAACTCAGAAGTGCTCCCCGTCGACTCCGGTAATCCTGCTCGCCGCGAGGAGTACGCGGAGTCGACGGGGGAGCCTGCCTGCCGGGTGTGGACCGCGGTAAGTTCGAAGTAAGGTACGTCGACTTCAGCTACGTTATTCACGTAGCTGAAGTTGCGTACCTTACTTCGATTTGGGGGTTTAGTGTAGACCAAGCCTCAGTTTTGGCTGGCAGGGAAGGGCCAATGTGGAAATTGCAGGGAATAAAACATACACACACAAACACACAAAGTAGAAAACAAGCAATAAAACAAAACCAAAAAACACAAACTAAAGAAGAAACCGTCCAAACTTCTAACGTATTAATTTTCAAATAGATCATACTTTCAGGCTCACAAAATTTTAATTTTCTTCTTTCAAAGAAATAATTTCATTTTTAAATTTTGGGTCTTCAGGTAATAAAACTCAACACAGATACCCTGCCATCTTCAACCATTTTCACTTTTAATATACATCTTAGTTTAAAACATCATTTTTGTCTTACTATCAACAATATTAATTGCTGCTTGGTGACTATAGGACTGATTTAAAATAGGGAGGGAAATGTATTTCCAATATTCATCTAAGTTTCCCAATGGAGCTTTTTAAAAAAAAAAAATTACTGCACAAGGAAGGAAACAAAAGAAAGATATTAACAGAACATAAAGTACATTTTGCAACATTTTTGAGACTCAGATGAACTACAGTACTTTCCCGTTGCTCTGCCTCCCACCCCTCCCCCACCCCGACCGGCACACACATACATACACACACAACTTCTGCAAAACACAGCCTCAGCTCGCTTCCCAACTGGCAGGAGCATCCCTCAGGGGACAAGTCTTTAAACCTCCGCACTCTTTAAAATTCAGCCAGCCAGCAGGTCTATAGACTGGTGTATAAACAGTATAGACAAAAAAATCCTCTCTCAGCTTATGTCAGTGACAAAGCAGCTCAGCAGTTGACTGCTTCTCCCCTGACAGTGTAAGCTGGGTTTACACAGATCAATAGATGGAAGTCCTACCTAGCTTCCAGGGCTCAGTTTTCTCCCTTAATTATAGGTGCTATTCAGATTTTAAAAATGGAGGAAAATAAGATGCATCTAAGATGCTTTCTAGGTGTCTTCTAAACACTGTTGGGGTGTATTAATTGCAAATAATCATGTTATACATGTATTCATGCATATTAAGTATTAAAACATATTTAAAATTGACACTTATTGTACAGTGACCCTTTCTCCTGAATGAAACTTGAACTCAGTTTTCTAATCGATCTTCATTTCCAGGGGCCTGTACCTAAGACATACCTGCTTGTTGGACAGAAAGATGTGTACTCTTTAGAAAAGGAGCACTACACTAATTTATATCCCCTTTTATTTTAAAGGTTTAACATAAATATTTATTCTTTTCTGATGAAAAAGTTACATGAATCTTCAAACACAAGAAATATCCTTGATTCTAGCTTCTAGTGGATTATTTTCATCTATGGAACCTGTAATGCTAGATTTGGGTGCTTTCAGAAGAGTATATACTGTTTAACTTGGGAAATAAAATTATTTTGCAATGTATTATCTAATGCTAAAAGCAATAACATTGTTGCCTTTAAAAATAGGAAACCTCATATATTTGCATAAATAAATTAAATTGGTTGTTGTTAAAACAACAGGCAACTACCTCACTCTTTAGAAAACTTCCTGTATATACATATAAACATTAACAAAACCACTAGAGTAGTTATGCAAGCTTCAAAAATCCCTCAACTATGAAAAGGGTAGATTTATTTTCCTGAAATAGCTCACACTATGGGTGAAATTCCAGTCCTCTGTGCAAAGCCCAAGTAGAAGGGGAATGGAAGTCACTTTCTCATTCCAGAGGCAGGGCATGAAGCATCTCAGCATAGTCTATTTATTTATATAATGTTGTAGCAGATATTGCACCTCCCATGGGGGTTATAGTCCAGTAATTCTTGGCAGTTCACAATTTCACTGACCACACCTTACCATTCCTCCAGCTTTCCCACAAACATAGATCTCTATGCTTCTGTGGAGAAAGCCACGGCAGGCACCCGAAATATAAGAATGATTTTCTTTTTCTTGCTTAACTGTACATCTATCTATCTGGGTTATTATTATATGGCATCCATCACCATGATATATGCATCATCCAAAGCAAGTAGAGCTGAGGAATATAAGAATGATGTTTAATGCACAGGTGATGATGACCATCTGTTGTAGGAAATCTGCTGCTAACTCACGGCATTGCCTTTGAAAAATATTACTGGTCTGCTCTTCCGGTTAGATGACTGGCATCACATTCGTTGTGTGTCTGTCACGGAGGTCACGGAAGTCACAGATTCCGTGACTTTTTCCATGACCTCCATGACTTCTGCAGCAGCTGGTTCAGCAGCAGCAGTTTGGGTGTGGAAAGGCACTCAGGGCTGGGGCAGTGGGTTGGGGGTGGGACAGCGCTTACCTTGGAGGGCTCCCAGAAAGCGGCTGGTATGTCCCTGCACCTCCTAGGTGGAGGGACCAGGAGGCTCTGTGTGCTGCTCCTGCCTGCAGGCATTGCCCCTGAAGCTCTCATTGGCTGTGGTTCCCAGCCAATGGGAGCTGCAGACCCGGCGCTCATGGTGGTGGCAGCACCTGGAGCCCCTCGGCCCTCCCTCCCACTAGGAGCTGCAGGGACATGCCGGCCATTTCTGGGGAGCTGCTGCCCGCCTCCCCCCAGCACCCGTGGCGGCTCCGGACTGCCTCCCAGAGCACCTGCGGCCAGCTGGCCCAAGTTTTAGTTAGGGGTATATAGTACAAGTCATGGACAGGTCACGAGCTGTGAATTTTTGTTTACTGACCGTGACCTGTCCATGACTTTTACTAAAAATACCTGTGACTAAAATGTAGCCTTATTCATTACTAGCTAGGAAGGACAAGGCTGGAATTTTAAAAATTACAGTCATCATCAAAGAGAAGAGGATTTTCATTAAGTTACACAGATCAATACTCAGAAATGCAAAATCCTACTTTAATTAATCTTCATTTTGTGTAAAAACAATCATCAAGAGTAGATTAATCATATTTTCTCTTGGTCAGACACTAAAAGTACTAAAATGTTGTTCAATATCCCCTTTCCAAGCAGAACACCACAAATTGCTAAAAATATAGGGTGAAATCCTGGCCTTATTTAAGTCAATGGCAAGACTCCTATTGACTTCAACAGAGCCAGGATTTCACTCAATGTCTATACAATACATAAAGGTTTTGTAGGATACATTCTTTGCTCACCCCAATCTTATCCTAAAAAGCAGATTTATGACCCTCTATAAACAAAGAAGTTCAAATTGTGTCATATTCTGAAAGTTGGAGTCTGAAATGCATAATGGAATTTTGATAGTTGATTTACCAACTTGAAAGGAGAGACTATTACATTAAACAATAAAGCTTGTATACCAAAAAGGGGTGCATACTGATGGGAAAGGTAACTTGGGAATGTACAAATTTATATTTTTCTTTAAACAAAAAAACTGGCACCTAACTATAAATGAATGAAGACTAAGGCGCTGTCTACATGGGAAAGTTATACCAATGCAGCTTAGGTGTGAATTTAAACCAATATAGTTATACCATCAAAACCCACTATGTAAACACTCTCATTCCAATATAAGAGTGCCTTTTTCCAGCTTAGTTTATGACACTTTGGAAGAGTTTAACTACACCAGTATAACTGACAAATTTTTCCCACATAGACAAGGCCTAATACTACACCAAATTTGAGTGTGGTGAACTTGCTAGAATTCTTTGTACTTGATTCTTTAAAACTATACTAAGCATGTTACTTGGTACAGCACACTGTTTGAACTGAGTAACTTTTAAAATGTGTTGGGTGGGGATTTGCAGTTATACCATCAGACAAATTTATTTATTTTTCTTTTTATATATATATGCTGCTAGTATGTACAATCTGGTGTATTTTAATGGGATGGATGAGGGTTGGGGGCAGGGATGACTGGCTTTTTAGAAGCACCTCTATCTTCCCTAGCAGGGAAGCTTTATGTATCCAGAACTGAACTTCATCAGAGGCAGGAAAATCCATTTTCCCATTCAGTTCAAACTTTTTTTCTTTTTAAGAAAAGGATCCGTATCATTCCAGCTGGTTCGGTGTATGATCCACAACACAAAACTGGGCCTCGAGAAAGCAAGCAGACCCTCAACTAGGTAACCACCCTAATTATAAGCAGAGGAATAGAAAAGAGAATGTGTCCCTTTAGAAAGAAGGGATTAATCCTACCCCAAGAGACGGGTATACTAGGTCCACTCCAGAAACATTTCAGAGTTGCCCAGGGGAGGGGAAGAAATATTTTTTTTTTAAAGTAGCAACCATGACAACACCAATTATTGAACTACAGAACTGAGATAAGATAGCCAACAATATTCATATAACAGGTGCTCAAAATAACTAACCATCCTCATAAACTTGCAGAGACATAGGACATCTGCTAGGGAAATATTATCACATATAGGAGCATAAATAAAAATCACTAACTTAGAAGTGACAGGTTTTTTACATCTTCTTTCCCCACTACCCCCACACTTATTCTATTTCGTTATTTCTTTTTTCTTTCTCACCATGTTATTTTTCCTTTTCTCATTTCTGCCTAAGGCTTTTTCCCTCCTCAATCTTTTTTTTTAAACTCTCTCATTTTTCTGTACCTCCTTTTCCCTTTTTCGAAAGGATGCAACTCCTCTTCTCTCAATCCTTTACCTCTTACACATCCACCCCATTCTATTTTGTACCTCCTTGCTTTTTCCCATATTGCTGAATACAGCTGCTGCTAGTTAGGTCCTGCTCTTTGTTCTCTCCTGTATTCCAGTACATCTCACCTATTTCTCTCTCAATTCTTCCTTGCTTCCTCCTTGCATTCCCAGTTTCTCTCTTTCTCCACTGTAAAATGCCCTGATTGGATGTCATCCTGGCGGTGTTTCCTTTGGTCTTCCTGCCCCTGAGCTCTATCCCCTCTTGGAACTCCCTCATGTCTCTTTCCCTCTAACTCCCAATTTTCTCCTTTCTTGGGACCAACCCAACCTTCTTCCAACCTTTCCCCTCCCCACACCAATTCCTTTCTTCGAAGTTCCTACCATGTTTTTTATTCCTCCTTTGACCATTAAAAGAAACAACACTGAAGGCTGTTATTGTTTTAAGCACCTGGACCTGATCCAGTGACATCAGTGAGATTATTCAGATGCTTAAAGTTAAGCACATACTTAAGTTCTTTGCTGGATCAAGGCCAAACTTCTCACATTTGAGCCCTTCACCATTAAGCCCCTAAGAGCGTGAAATCCTGATACTGCCACATAAGACGGCCAATGCAAAGCCAGGCAGCTCAGTCCTCTCTCTGATCTTTCTCTGCTGGCTTCTCGGTCACCCTCTCTTGTATGAGAGGCACACAGAGCAGCGAGCAGCATGAACCTAACAGAAGGAGAGCAGAGAAGAGAGAATCATAAAAATATCCCCTATCAGTGGAAAGATGAAGGAAGAGAGCTATTTAGCCCAACCTGACAATTCCTGCATGCAAGAGAAATGGTCAGACAACTGCACTGTTCTATGGAAGCAGGATAGTTAGCGACACTGTTAATAGTACAGAGATAAGGTCTCAGTACACCTTATCAGGTAATTCCCAGCAAAAAAAACAAAACAAACCCTTCTGTTATATTTCAAAGACATTATCATTTACTTCTGCTAAAAATATTAGAACATTAAAAAATCCAAATTAAATCCTTGAAAGCCAGGAAATACCAGAATTTAGATTACATGTACGGAAAAACCAAAAGGTCTGAAATCTGGAAATTCAGAGTTAAGTTTCCACATCCTGGCTCCTCTCTGCTTTGCAGAGCATTGGGGCACAGCCTAATTAGGGAACCAGCAGGAGGGAGGAGTCCCAGCTGCCTAGCCAAAAGGAAGACAATAGCCTCTAGTGGCACAGAGGATGCCACAAAAGAAAGCTGTCAGTACAGAGGTGGGACTCGGGAGCCAAAAGTCAACCACAACTAACCTGCTACTGAACATACAAACAGCAGCTGCACCACTGCCCAGAAGTAATAGTAACAGTGTACCAAGTTTACTCAAAAAGCTCATACATTTTAAGATTTTTTTTTTAAATGTCATTCTATGGATGCATGGTTGAATATAGGGATCAGCAACCTTTAGCATTCTGGCGGGCCAGGCTAGTTTGTTTACCTGCCGCATCCGCAGGTTTGGCCGATCGTGGCTCCCACTGGCTGCGGTTCGTTGCTCCAGGCCAATGGGGGCGGCGGGAAGCGGCGGCCAGCACATCCCTGGGCCCGCGCCGCTTCCCGCAGCCCCTCTGGCCTGGAGCAGCAAACTGCAGCCAGTGGGAGCTGTGATTGGCTGAACCTTTGGACGCGGCAGGTAAACAAACTGGCCTGGCCCGCCAGGGTGCTTACCCTGGCGAGCTGCGTGCCAAAGGTTGTTTTATATATTAAACCAGGGATCGACAAACAGAAAAAGGGAAACAAACTTTTGCTCATATTTTCAAATATTAGGGCACTAATTTGCATTTTTCTTTAAGTTTGGTACAATGCTACCAAACACAGAATGATTTGTAACATTGTCCTTTAACAATCACCTGTGTGAATCTGGGCAAAAGATACATGAAAAAAACTAAGTGATTGCTTTTTCTACAAATCCAACCCTAAAAAGGGATAATTTTATCTCAAAAGGAAATGCTTTTATTGAAATAGTAATTTATTTTAAAAACAAAAAAAGAACAAGAACAGCCCACTGAAATTTAGAGGAAAATAAAAATAAGCTAATCACTCTTGCCATACCACCAAATTGTGAGCCTCTGAAAAATCTCAGTTTGTACATGGTCATTAGAGATTTGTTAGACTCTGGAAGCTAAATTCCACAGAGACTCCATCTACACTGAGTATGCTCCAGCCCAGGCTGCCAGGGCAGAACTGCACTTGCCCTACAATTGCTCCTCCCAGCGGTCAGGAGCCCCTGTGGTACCAGGCACAGGATACTAAAGCAGAGTGACTGTCTCTCCTGAGCTCTCAATGCTCTCCCTATTCAGACCAGGCATCATGGAGGAAACAGAAGGAATAAACAGACTAGAATGCAGAGTGGATAAAAATCAATAATTTATTTTTATTTAAATCGGATTTTTTTGATAAAATGCTTTTTGGAGGAAAACATCTATCTAAAGATAGTTTTAATTAAGATACATTATAGCTCAAAGATATCTCATCATGGAATAGGGATTATAAATTCTAATTCTATAGTATGAGACAATATATTCAGGTAATGTTTAAGACAAGTTTTGTAAATCCAGTAGTTCATGGATTAGGGACCCAATCTTATGGGGTTCCAGGGGGTTCTGTATAGATTATTTAGGTTAATCTTCCTATCTACCCAATGGGACTCAGTGCTCAGTCTAGAAGATACCATCAGAGATGTTTAGTTTTGCAGTTCTCAAACTGTGGATTTGTGTCTTCAGAGATAACATGTTTGATAACAGCAAAAATGTTTTAAATAAATAAACAAATAATATATAGAGGTGAGAAATAACAGACCTCAACCCTATTGTCCCTCTGCAAATTTGTGTACACAGAGTCAATCCCTTACGTCTCCCTAAAAGTGCAAAGTTTCAAAAAGTTCAATGAATAGAAGATTGTTGGGGGCAGAATAGATCTGGACAAGGAGAAGAAATCTGGAGATAAATGTGAGGAGGGAGGGACAGGCAGTAGAAACAAAAGTGAAACTGTTCGAGCAGCATATTCCAGAGGTCTTGAGGTCTTTCTGAGTGTAGCCTTCATTGATTTGAGATCTACCATACCATTCTCTCACTAGAATGGAAAACCTATAATGGCAGCAGGACGTAAAAGAGACCCAGTTTGGGAATAATAACCATTCAAGAAATATATCAGAGGGGTAGCCGTGTTAATCTGAATCTGTAAAAAGCAACAGAGGGTCCTGTGGCACCTTTAAGACTAACAGAAGTATTGGGAGCATAAGCTTTCGTGGGTAAAGATGCAAGGCATCTGAAGAAATGAGGTTCTTACCCAAGAAAGCTTATGCTCCCAATACTTCTGTTAGTCTTAAAGGTGCCACAGGACCCTCTGTTGCTTTTTTCAAGAAATATATGTTTGCTGATGATGTTTTAAAGAAAGTCACACCAGTGAACTGGTGGAAGTCACTTAAGCACTTGGATTCAGAGACTGTTGAAGTTGATAATCTAACTTTTAACAGTAGTAGCTTCTTCTGCCGTTGTAGAAAGAATATTTTCTTCCTTTGGACTAATTCATTCCAAATTGAGAAATCGTTTGGGACTTGAAAAAGCAGGAAAGCTTGTTTTTCTTTTCCAGATTATGAACAAACAGGAAAATGAAGGTGAAGACAACTGAGTTAGCTGTAGAAGTCAAATATTTTAAGTTTTTCATGTTGACCTGGCTGACAGACTATTTAATTTTTGTGTTTTTGTTTTAATAATTTAACTATTTTAGTTAAAAACAATTTTAACAAAAATAAACTTGATTTTTAAAAAACTTGAATGTTTAACTAAATTCAAAAATTCATATGCTTGTTTTATTAAAATATTATATGTTTGCTGTTGAAGAAAAAAATCCAGAATACATAACGCTGTTGTTTTAGTTAAATAAAACAATTTAAATGTCTGTCTGGTGATGTTCTCCTCCTAATACAGCATGGCAAGAAAATCCTCCAAATATGAATGATTAACCTGTTGAATTGGAGATGGTTCACCTCCCACTGACTTCAAGAATATCTGCTTCAATTACCTTTGGTAAATGAAATAACCGAACAATCATTCATTTTCTGATAGAGCTGTAAAACTAATCTGAAAAGTTTTCAAAATAAATCACTTTAAAAATGTATAGTGTGTACCTTCTAAAAATGAACCCTACATCTATCTCTGAGTTGTGAAGAATATGTATTAAGGTTATAACAACCAACAAGAAAGCACTTTTACGTAGAAATTCATGATTAAATTGAGTCTTCCTGACTAGTGATTTAAATCATGATTTAAATCAAATCCACCCTGCTAGAATGCAAAGGGATGGTGAGAGGGGACACTGGGGTAAGGGTCTGGAGCAGAGAGGAAGAAGGTGGGAGTCTGAGGTCTGGAGCCAGGGGACTGTGATGTAGAGCCTGGGGGCCGGGACAGACTAAAGGGGTCAGGGGAAGAAGAGTCTGTAATCATTAGAGTATATTTCCCTCAGAACAAGGATTCCTGAGTGTCAGCATTTCTCTGCAGGCAGCAAATAGCTATGAAATGCACTGACAAAATGTGTGCCTCATTTCCCTCTGGTAGATGGCCCACACAGCAGCAGTAGGCTGTCATCCTTTATCAGTTACTGTTACCTCAAGCGGCTGAGGTCTGCATGGTGGAGCTAAAGGTTTGAACTCTGCAGATGAACCATGGTTCCACATTTGGAATTTGGGTTTTTTCCAATTTTTTTTTAATAAACCTGACAAATTACATATAAAAAACTACATTAAAAGAATGTTACGGTTGCAGAGTTAAGCACTTAAAATTTAGGTAATGCCAGAATTAAGGCTTCCTGTGCGACTGCCACCTGATTTTATTAACATTTTATAGCACTTTATTTGTTCAGAGCACAATTATCAGAAACTTATTAGAAACTTACTCTTCTTAAACTCTGGAATTCTTATGTAATCAACTGAGTCAAGCAGCTGGGGCTTTGAGAAAACAGCTCCAAATACCATGGAACTCATGATAAAACCATGAGAGTTAGCAACTCTGCATTCCACAAAGGACTTCTCCACTAGAGAATGCTCAGACAGAGGTAAATAACTGTTGTAACTATTGTTGAACAAACATGAGTATGATAAAGACCACTGTGTTACTGCAGGGCTAGTATGATAAAGTCCGAAGTCTGTCTGTTACATCATGCATCCACAAGCAACTTCTACTAATTTTTTTTCTTGATTCTGGCTTGTGAGATTCTTATTCCCTGAGCAGTATGGGAGGTCTGGGGATTGTGGGGGGGGAGGGGAGGAAAGGGAGTACTCCCTTCCATCAAATGCCACTTGTATAGATTATTATGCAGGCAATAATTATCTTTTAAGATAGAAAATTTCCAAGTTGCTTGCTGGTGCATAAATACTCTGGGCTCTCCGCTTGCTAAAAGATAATAAACATTCCTCTATTATCATCCAGTAAATGAAAAGGGGTGTCTTCACCAGTATACCGCTTCAATGACAGCATCTCTGGCTTTATTCACAAACTGATCTGAAAAGCAGTTGAAACTAAAGATAAAAAGGTAATTAGTGTCTGCAGAATGTTTCATGAACTACAACATAAATCTAACATACATATGTAATTACAATCCTTTCACCATTCTCCACAAGCAGAGAGGGTACTAATATACAACATCACATAAGTCTGGTCAAAATTTCTCACTGTTCCTAATACTGATTGAGCTCCATTCTAGTATAGATAGCCACAAACATTTTAAGCATTGAGAGCAGACATAATTGACAAGATCCTCAAAATACTGGTGGCAGCCAGTGGCCCATCTATAAGGCGCTAGTGTCCGGACTACAGGGGTGTGATTTGCAGAGCGCGCTAAAGTGTTGGGCTCTAACTGTTCCATGTAGACTCTACTGGCATGAACTAAAAGGTACCTTGTTCTCACTATCACACAGGACTACAGTAACACAAACTAGGTATCTTTTCGTTTGCCCCAGCAGGATCTACATGGGGCAGTTATAGTACAACACTTTAGAGCGCTCTACAAATCACACTGGACTGGACTGCAGCATCATGTACACAAGCCTCGAGGTTCCCAAAGTTGAGACTTGTAGAGCTTAACCAATGTTAACACAGTAGGATTTTTGCAAAGCTCTCCTTTGTCTCTTCAGTGTTGTATATATAATGAATACACACAGAAGAGCACAAAGTTTAATTAATTAGTTCCTATATGAGTATTGGTTTATGTTGGTAATGTTTGTAATCTCATTTACGAAGATTTCAAGTTAGTGGCTCAGAGTAAGTATTCACAAATTTTATTACTTTCTTTAAATATTCAGAACTCCATCTTAAAGCAGTGGTTTCACTCTGAAAAGCGACTGTAAGAATAGCATCAAGGGATTCCACGCTTCGGAACCCACGACTTTCAGATCAAAACTGCTCAGGTTTACAAGTAAAAAGACTTTTTATCCCCTTATCCCGACATCAGAAATTCAGGCTCGGTTCTTTCAGGGCCCAAAATGATGATGATAATAATAAAGAATCTTTCTTAACTATTCGGTTTATGATGCAAAAGAGACAACAGAATCCAGCAAATTCTCCCGTATCTGTATTGGTTCTGCAAAGAGTACACACAATAAACACTTATTTTAGCCAGTAAAGGAGATATTACTTTGAATACTCTCAAAAAACAGGTCGGTAATAATGTGCCAGTTTCACAGTCACTTTTCAGAGTACAATTGAACTATAAAGTAAAAGTATACTATGTTTAACAGTACAGATCATCTGCAAAAGAAACTGAGCCACGTCAGTATTCTTGATTTAACACTGATAAAGACATTTAGGAAACAGCCAGAGTGATGTACTCTGAAAATACATGGTCTAGATCTAGTAGCATAGTTTTAGTTGTAACTAATCACAATACATTTTAATAAGCTACTGTAGAAGGTACATTTTTGAAATAAGATCAGAATCTAACATTTAAAGTATTGTTTTCATCACTTTAAATATTTGAAACCACTATTTTAAATAACCCCAAACATGTTTATTTTTCTTTGTCTCAAGTTAAATGATAAATTTTAATTTTAATTTTTTACTTGTTAATGAGTACTAGTCTCACTTCCTAGTGAGTAGTAGTATATAGTAGTGAGAGTCAAAAATGGATCATACCCCCACTATTTCTGGTTATTGGGCCTAATACTAAAAACAGCAGAACATCTGCGATTCCCATTGAAGGAAAGAGCTGAAGGGACATATCATTATTCAGGATTAGGTCCAAAATAAAATATCAAGAGAGAAAGAAGAAGGGGACTCCCTGGGGTGGAAGGTACAGGATTGCTAAACTTATTATCTTTACAAATCAGATACTGGGTTTTTTCCCTGTAAATAGCATTTCTCCAATGGAGTACATCAAGAGCTCTGAGCCTTTTGGCTATGCGACCAATGAAACAACAGATTTTTGACAACCAATACAAGTTGTTTCAAGGCTCCTATCAAACATCACCAGCACAAAAGCTGTAGTGCTTAACATAACATTCATGTTGTTACAGGCAGATAGATGAGACAGATCTGGTCACAAATAAATTATAGTAGTTAAAAAAATAAGGAAATTTCCCTTAAGTTTTAAAGGAAATCAACTTTTATCCAGGAACATTTCAGAAGCAGAACAGGAGCAAACAAACAACATTACTAATGCAACACACAAAATTAGAGTAGCAGCTATGGGTGGGGGATTCTAATTACTTTTTACAGACAATGTAGGTCATGCATAATTTTATTATAGCATAGCGTAATTAGAATCATACAACTTAATTAGAATCACTAAATGAAACTGTGGTAACTGGGGAGAACCAGTGTTCTTCAATGCAAAATACTGCTCTCATAGTTGAAGTTGAAAAAAGGACAAAAGAGATTAAATGAAGATGAGAGGACCATCAAGTGGAAATGGGAAGCAAGTGGGGAAAGACATTTCATGAGCATAGCGTAAAACCTGTTACACTTTGCCCTGGTGGTAGCAGAAGCAATTAGATGACCTTACTCTTTCACTCCCAACCCCAGAAGAGTAGTGATGCAGAGTACTCCGTTCAATGTCCAATATCCAGAGAGGCGGAGCTAATTGGAACACCCCCCAATGGATGACCTGAAGCTGAGGGAGACAGAATCACCAGTGGAGGGACAAAATACGTCAATACAATGAAGCCTAAAATGGAAAGAATGAACTGAAAAGGGGGGGAAGACAGTGTAGCAGAAGAGTAGAATGAAGCAAAAAGTAAGCAGTAAACTGGAGTGGAGTGAGAGCAATAGAAGTCTATTAAGAATGACACCAGGTAACTATTTTCAACATTCTTGCTCAAAATGATGGTCTAAAAGATTCATCATCACTGATCCAACACCTGACCATGGACTACATTTTCCCCCCTTTGGTTTGCACATTACTGAGGATTATAGGGTTAGGTCAAACCACTAATATAATTAAATTTTGAAGGCTGTATTTGAAGGACTGTCAAATATTAAGTTAATACTGTACACTTACTTGAACACACACAGAAGAGAACATTTTTACAAAATGTAGTCCCTAATATTACAGCTGTATGATAAAGAAAAAGTGGCTAACATATGCATACAGTCTAGTAAAATGCAGACAGTCTATTAAAATGCACATAATTTATTTGACTCAAAATGAAAACATATCTAACAAGTAATTCCATTCATCTGGCCCTTTTTCACCCAGCCTTAAGATATACAAATGCATGTCTTTTCACCAGAAACAGCAGCTGGGAATGAAAAGGAAAGCAGTCAAATGATCATTTTCACATCATATTCCATCGTCTTTTCACTAGCTTCTCCTCCGTCTTTCTTTGAGCTCCATTCTATTACAAGAGAGCTGCTTTTTAAATCAATTCATATTTCCATAATCCACACTGCTGTTTCTCCCTCTTCTCCCCAGGGTGGACTAACCCCTACATCCAGAACTATGGCTTACAACTGTCATTAAGACCTATAACAATAACAAGATAACAAAAGAGCTGGTAGAGATGAGGCTAGCTGGTACCATATGCTGATCAAGTTCAGCATTTTTAACTCATGGAAAAGCTCTATAAAACAAAACCATCACAATCCTAACAATAAGTATACTTGCAGTTGCCACCTGTCCCCAAAAGTGCAGGAAAGTCTGATTTTTGAACATCAGTGCTGCATCCACTTTGTAAAAAATGGTGCCCCCATATAAATTATTTGTTGTGTGTTTTGGGGTGAAAGAGAGGATACATGACACTGCTTAGACTTCATCTTGGAACATTTTAACCTGAATGTTATGGGGGTCTTAGTGACCTCCACTGCTTTTAAAACATTTAAACAAATAATTGTCCTAAAGCAAGTTTTCCAAAGCAAAGTGGAAACCTTCTGTTCAAACAACTCAGTGTAGCAACTCACATTTATAAAATGGCTAAAAATAACTGCTGTTATTCCATTAGCTGCAATTTGTGCATGAAAGAAAAATAAAAGCATTCCATACTTACACACACACAGAGTTTCTTAATAATTTTTCCTTAAGTCCTTTTGACTTAATAAATATTAGATGCTTTTCAGCCATAAAGGAAGTTAAGGAGCCAGCAATTCATAGGAAATTATCTACCTTAGCCTCATCAGGGTTTAGCTAGCAGGCAGAACATTGCTATTATCTGAGTTGGACCAAGCATTTTCCTGGATGTCACTTAAGGCAATAAGTTAGAACATAAGAACGGCCATACCGGGTCAGACCAAAGGTCCATCTAGCCCAGTATCCTGTCTTCTGACAGCGACCAATGCCAGGTGCTCCAGAGGGAATGAACAGAACAGGTAATCATCAAGTGATCCATCCCCTGTTGCCCATTCTCAGCTTCTGGCAAACAGAGGCTAGGAACACCATCCCTGTCCATCCTGGCTAATAGCCATTGATGGACCTATCCTCCATGAACTTATCTAGTTCTTTTTTGAACCCTGTTATAGTCTTGGCCTTCACAACATCCTCTGGCAAGAAGTTCCACAGGCTGACTGTGCATTGTATGAAGAAATACTTCCTTTTGTTTGTTTTAAACCTGCTGCCTATTAATTTCATTTGGTGACCCCTAGTTCTTGTGTTATGAGAAGGAGTAAATAACACTTCCTTATTTACTTTCTCCACACCAGTCATGATTCTCCCCAGGGTGGACTAACCCCTACATTCAGAACTATGGCTTACAACTGTCCTTAAGACCTATACCAATAACAAAATAACAAAAGAGCTGGTAGAAATGAGGCTAGCTGGTACCATATGTTGATCAAGTTCAGCAAGTTCCTACATTTCCCTACATGTTGCAGTGACAGTACCATTTAAATAAAAGAATACTTTCAAGGTTAAGCAGAGACCCATGTTTGACACATTCAGGGTATGTCTACACAGCAAAGAAAAACCCACAGCTGACCCGTGCTAGCCAACTCGGACTCACAGGGCTCATGCTGCGGGGCTGTTACATTGCTGTGTTTGGGCTTGGGCTTGAACCAGAGCTCTGTTACCCTCACACCCTGCAGGGCCCTAGAGCCCAGGCTCCAACCCAAGCCCAGAAGTCTACACAGCAATTAAACATCCCCACAGCCTGGGCTTCGCGAGTCCGAGTCGGCTGGCATGGGCCAACTGTGGGTTTTTCTTTGCTGTGTAGACATACTCTTAATCTCAAATCCATAGACACAAATATTCTCCAGATAACAAAAACACCATCAACTCACCAGCATAAGAGCAGCACCAATAGCTTAAATTCCCCTTTCAGATTGGTTGACCAAAGAAACAAAACCAAAGATTTGTTGCATCCCTGAAGCAAACACCCTTGTATTTCCCATGAGCATGTGAAAGGAGCATTTAATGCCCCATCAGTGCAGAAGAACGAAGGGCAGAAAGATGGTGAGATGCATCTCCTCATATCATCTCTGCAGCCTTGACAGAAGTACAAACTACCTGATATCCTGGGCTTGTGTTGGTCTCACAGGTGAGGAGCTGGGATTTCAAGCCTATTACAGCTGTCTTTTATATATTATTGTTTGCAGTGTTCTTGTAGCTGTGTTGGTCCCAGGATATTAGAGAGACAAGGTGGGTGCAGTAAAATCTTTTATCTGATGGTGAAAGAAACAAGCTTTCAAGCTTACACAGACCTGAAGAAGAGCTCAGTGTAAGCTCAAAAGCTTGTCTCTTTCACCAACAGAAATTGATCCAATAAAAGACAGTACCTCACCCACCCTGTCTCTCTTTTATACTTCACTGAATTTCACATGACTCAATGTTCATTGTCCAGAACACAAGTTTGTCTTCTGAAAACCAAATCCAGCTTTTTATAGCACTCGTACTTTTATAGAGCTTGTATTATTATTTAAGTCAGAAAACAATATTTTCTCCTCCGCATTGCTCTGGTCTGTATTACTGCTGACTTCACTGATACTTCCAGACACCAAGGACTTGGTGTAAGATGCAGAGCAATTTGGCTGTGATCCAGCAGCGTACTTAAGCATGTGCTCAATTTTCAACACAGATGTCATCCCATTAACCTCAATGGAACTACTCACATGTCCAAAGTTAAGCATGAGTTTAAGTGCTTTGCTGGATCAGGGCCAGAATGCTCAGCACTTGGCAGGATCGAACCACTAGAGCAGACATCTGTTATACCACAGAAATCAGACCTTGCCTAAATGGTTCATAACTGGAAAGGATGTTAGGATACCTAAGAAATGGGACAGTCAATAACACAGAGACTATTAGAATTCCTTTATGTAAATCCGTTGTGCAGCCTCATATAGAATAGTGTGCATATTACTGGTCACCCCACCTCAAAAAGGATATTAGAATTAGAGAGGTTTTAGTGAATGACAACAAGAATGTGCAAGGTCATGGAAAAGCTCTCACATGACGAGACTGAAATGGTTGCAATTGTTTACCTTAGAAAGGACATAAAGAAGAGAGGACATGATAAAACTATACAGTATAATTAAGAAGGTCTAGAGAAGGTAGATCAGAAACTTCCCCATCTTGCAACAAGGGGAGCAATAAATTAAATTAAAAAGTGACAAACTAAAGACTGATAAAATAAAATATTTTTTCACGCAACTAATATACTATACCATGGACCAAGAACTTAGTAAGATTCAGACCAAGAATTTATTAAGATTCAAAAAGGGATCAGATATTCATATGGATACCAAGAATATCTAGAGTTATCATAATGAATTATGAAAAAACTTTGGAAAGGATATTAAACACTACTCTTCAGGGCTTATGCCAACCTCTTAGGCCAACCATTATTAAAAAAGCAGGCATTATAACTGTCTGAAATTTGATTAAAAAAATGTGTCATCCTTCTGCTATTTGGCTGACTAGTTATACGAAATACTTATCAATTCTCTATTTCATCAGTGCCATGCTGTTGTTTCTAATATTCCTAGGGGGAACTGAATTGCAACTCCCAAAATGACCTGCAGGAAGCTCCACATCTTTGCCAGGGGAAATTGTTATTTGATGATGTTATGAAGGGAGCACTCTCAATGAATTTTCGGTTTATTAAAGGGACAACCAGGAATAAAGCTGCTTGGGGAAAAGCTTGCGAATTAAATCCTGACCCCATTGATATCAATGATAGTTTTGCCAGTAACTTCAGTGGAACCAGATTTCCTCTATAGTCTGTCCAGTTACTGGGGCTTAGTGCTGCACCAAGGCATTACTACATTTTCTGCCAGAGATACCTTTTTTGTTTTTAAACAATTATACAGGACTGGGGGGGGGGTTGTTTTGTTTTGGTGGAGTTTTTTGGCTTTTTTTTTTAAAGCACTTTGAAATAGAACTATTGTATTTTTTTCAACAAAATTGTTCAGAACAAAACAGAAGAGAAGGTTACTCACCTTGCAGTAACTGACGTTCTTCAAGATGTGTCCCCCTGTGGGTGCTCCACTCCAGATGATGGTGCGTCCTGGTGCTGTTAATCGGAGATCTTCCGTAGCAGTGCCTGGTTGGGACGCACATGCTCAGGTGTTGTTTCGCGGCGTCGTTAGGGTCTGTCTGTGCGCACGCGTCCCGTACCCCCTCAGTTCCTTCTTTACCGTAGAGTCGTCTGATTCATACTCCAAAGTAGAGGGGAGGAGGGTGGGTAGTGGAGCACCCACAAGGACACACATCTCGAAGAATGTCAGTAACTGCACAAGGAGAGTAACCTTCTCTTCTTCTTCGAGTGCTGTCCCTATGGGTGCTCCACTCCAGGTGAATGTGAAGCAGCACCCACTATGGTTGGTGGGACTTTGGAGTTGCAGCATTGATAATGGTAGACAGTACAATGTGACCTACTATGGTGTCTGCCGTAGTGTCCTATGTGATAGTGTAATATTTGGCAAACGTGTGGGCTGATGCCCATGTAGCTGCCTTGCATATGTCGGTAATGCAACAGGTCCAACGGATGTTGACAGCACACTAGTAGTGTGTGTTCTGATGCCCCTGGAGGGGTTGAGCATTCTGGGTCTAGTAGCAGGACCTAATGCATTCGGATATCCACTTGGAGAGTCATTGCTTGGAAATAGCAGCATCCTTCGATCCATGAGTAGTGGACACAAATAGTCTAGGTGATTTACGGAATGCCTTAGTTCTGTCCAAATAAAAGGCAATTGCACGTCTGACATCAAGAGTATGTAATGCCACTTCCTGTGGGTTCTTATGAGGTTTGGGGTAGAATGCAGGTAGGTGTATTGGCTGATTGAGATGGAAGGTGGACGCCACCTTGGGAAGAAATTTGGGGTCGAGTCGCATCATAATCTTGTCTTTAAAGAAAATTGTGTAGGGAGGGTAGGCCATTAGTGCGCTTATTTCCCCGACCCTTCTTGCCGACATTATGGCAACTAAAAAAGCTACTTTCATGGACATGTGTAGTATGGCGGAGGTAGCCAGTGGTTCAAAAGGAGATTTCATGAGACCCCAGAGAACTAGGTTCAGATTCCAGGTAGCTGTGGGTAGGTGAATCTCAGAGTAAAGGTTTTGAAGGCCCGTGAGGAAGCGTTTTATGGTGGGGTGGGTGAAAACTGAAAACGCGTTCAGCGTGTCATGGAAGGTATTAACTGCCACGCGGTGTACTCTGATAGAGCTGAGCAATAGTCCATCTTTTTTTAGCTGTAAGAGGTAGTCCAAGATATCAGGGAGAGGCGCAGTGCAGGGTGTCATCCCATTAACCTCAATGGAACTACTCACATGTCCAAAGTTAAGCATGAGTTTAAGTGCTTGGCTGGATCAGGGCCATTGCGAATTAAATCCTGTTGGAGCACCATATGGAGAACCGTTTCCACTTTTGCAGGTAAGTCTTATGAGTAGAGTCTTATCTACTGCGTAGGAGGATGTGTTGGACCTGCTCCGAACAAGCAAGTTCTTGTGTTTGGAACCATGAAGGAACCATGCCATCAGATGGAGCTTCTGCAGTTGTGGATGGAGAATCTGACCATTGCCCTGGGAGAGCAGATCCGCTGTGTTGGGAAGAGTTCTTGGAGGGCAGATGGACATGTACAGCAGGTAAGGATACCATGTCTGTCTGGGCCAGGCTGGGGCAATAAGTATGACCCTGGCCTTGTCCTCTTTGATCTTGCACAAGACTCTTGGTATCAGTGGGACCGGTGGGAAAGTGTACATGAGTGTCTTGTTCCATGGAATGAGGAACGTGTCTCCGAGGGATGCAGTCCCGGGTCCCGCTCTGGAGCAGAATAGATGGCATTTGCGGTTTTGTGTTGTGGTAAACAGATCTAAAGATGAGGTGCCCCAGTGGGAGAAGAGCTGTCGCAGTATCGTGGGGTGTAATTCCCATTTGTGTTCTTGTGAGAAGTGTCTGCTAAGTGTGTTGGTGGTAGTGTTCTGACACCCAGGCGGGTAGGAAGCAGTGATCTCTATGCAATGTTGTATGCACTAATTCCGTAGTTGGATGGCTTTTGTGCACAGGGAGTGCGATCGCGCTCTTCTGCCCCCCGCCACCCATCTGTTGATGTAGAACATGCATGTTATATTGTCTGTCAAGACCTGAAGAGATTTGTTCCTTATGATTGGCAGAAAGTGGAGGCAGGCATATCTGACTGCTCTGAGCTCTAGAAGATTTATGTGTAGACGCGTCTCTGACAGGGACCATCTGCCTTGTGTTGTGTGATCTCCCAGGTGCACTCCCCAGCCTATCAGGGAAGCGTCTGTCATGAGCATGAGCACAGGGGAATTTTGATGGAAGGGGATGCCCATGCATACATTTCCCATTTTTGTCCACCATTGTAGGGAGACTAATACCTTTGCTGGAGGAGTTAGCACCATGTGGAGGCTGTGCCTGCTGGGTTTTTATATGGAGCTGAGCCAACCCTGAAGGCACCTCATATGCAGTCTGGCATATTTGACCACAAAGGTGGTGGCCGCCATGTGGCCAAGAAGCTGCAGGCATGTTCTTGCCTCTAATTTGGGGCAAACGGATAACGTGTGTATGAGATGTGTGATGGTGAGGAATCCAGTGTATGGAAGTGAGGCTCTGGTAAAAATTGAGTCCAGATGAGCCCCGATGAACTCGATTTGCTGTGTGGGTATCAGGGTGGATTTTTGGAAGTTTATTTGCAGGCCTAGACTGTGGAAGAAGGAGATGGAAAAACGAGTGGCCTCTAATGTCTCTTCGTATGATTGGCCTTTAATATGGCAGTCGTCTAGGTAAGAGAAAAGTATAATTCCGTGTTTGTGTAGGTGGGCCACCACTACTGCGAGAGTCTTGGAGAACACTCTCCGTGCTGTGGAGAGTCCAAAGGGTCGCATTCTATATTGGAAGTGGTCGTGCCCTACTGTGAATTGCAGAAAGCGTCTGTGGGCCAGGTGAATAGATATATGAAAATAGGAATCCTGTAGGTCGAGGGCTGAGAACCAGTCCCCTTGTTCCAGCGTGGGTATTATTGTGCCCAATGTGACCATCTTGAATTTTTGTAAGCGTACGAATTTGTTCAGTCTTCGTAGGTCTAGTATTGGTCACCATCCTTCACCTTTCTTCTGGGTCAGGAAATAGTGAGAGTAAAAACCTTTTCCCCGATGTTGTGCTGGTACAGGTTCCACTGCACCTAGCTGTTGAAAATGAGTCACCTCTGTTTAAAGTAGGTGCTCGTGAGAGGGGTCCCTGAAGAGGAACGGGGAAGGGGGAAAGGTGGATGGGCATGAAATGAAAGGGATCGAGTAGCCCAACTGTACTATTTCTAGGACCCAGCGGTCCTGTGTGACCAGTTGCCAGACATGGTGGAAAAACTGGAGGCGGTGGCCAAATGGGCAAGCAAGCGGTGGTGCCAAGGGATGGTTGCGCAGACCCCCAACCAAAGGCTTCAAAATTGTTGTTTGTTTCCCAACGTGTGGGATGTAGTTAGTTGCGTTTGGTTTTGTCTGCGCCTGGGAGGGCTGTTGCGGTTCCCCTATTATCATATGGTCTGGACTGGGGCTGGTGATATTGTTGTGCGTGGGACCTCTGATAAGGTTGATAAGGTTGATACCGCTGCCTTCTGGGGAGGGAAGGGAATATCTCCAGTGTGCGCAGAGTGGCCTTGGAGTCTTTCATGGTGTGAAGGACTTCATCGATTTTTTTGGAAAAAAGTTTATCATCCTTATCAAAAGGAAGGTCCTCCACGTTGGTTTGCAGGTCTTTAGGGATGCCAGATGAAGACAGCCAGGAAGACCTGCGTGTCACTACCGCAGGCAGTAGTACGAGCTGCTGTGTCTGCCATGTCCAGGGATGCTTGTAGCGCCATCCTAGA
The DNA here is from genome assembly GCF_011386835.1 of Chrysemys picta bellii. Classification (NCBI taxonomy): domain Eukaryota; kingdom Metazoa; phylum Chordata; order Testudines; family Emydidae; genus Chrysemys; species Chrysemys picta. The sequence goes on along the minus strand of NC_088798.1, from coordinate 44,740,631 downwards.
CACCAGTTGACCTTCGACGAGGACTGATTTAAAATCTGATCTTCTGTCCTCTGGGATATGGGAGTCAAATTCAAATAACTTGTTGTAATTGTTATAGTCATAGCTTGGGAGGAGGACGGAGTAATTTGCAATTCTGAATTGCAGAGTGGGGACCTTGCGGCCCAAGAGGTCAAGAGTGGGAAAATAAGAAGTCTAGGGATGGAGGCAGGGGTCTGCCATATAGTGTCAGTGGATTCCAGTAGGGCCTCATTTATAGGTAGTGTGATCTTTGATGGTGCAAAGGGTTGGAGGATTTTCAGGAGTCTGTGTTGTGTCTCCTGCACTTCCTCTAATGGAATGTCCTGGCTGAGTGCCACCCTGTTAAAAAGTTCCTGGAACTGCTTAAAATCATCCACGTTCTGTGGTTGTGGTGGCATGAGAGCTTCATCTGCAGCTGACAGAGAATTATGATCAGATGATTCAGGGAAAGGTTTGTGGCCCACTTCTTCGAGAGGGGGCTCAGGAGCTCTGGATGTAGATGGAGCTAGATGGAGGTGTAGACAGGTGCAGACCAGGTCCGTGGTCGCGTGTAGGGTCTGCGAGAATGATTGGCATCATAGACAGACAATGGATAGCACTGTGACCATTGCACAAAGTATGAAATGTGGGGCCCCACCCATGGGGGGACAAAACAGGGAAATTGAGGCTGGTTCTTGTAAGGTACCGTGCCATGAAATAGGTGTGGCTCCGGTGGTGGAGGAGAGTCAGATGGGGAAAACTCTGCCTGCTGTGGTATGTCATTCTCACTGTCAGTGAGTGTGGTCAGGTCAGCTGGTGAAAGTGGCTGATCAAAGAGTGCACACTCAGTGCTGAGGAGAGGAGAGTCAGGCTCTGGGGCCACGGAGATGTCAGCATGGTTTAAGAATTGTTGCTGCTCCGTGGGCTATGGTGCCACGGGTCTCAGAGAGTGAGCTGATGTCCGCAGAGATTTCTGTTTAGCCTTGGAGGGCGCTGGCGGCCACATATAGGTGCCCTCCGGCGGTGGCACATCTGCAGTGGGGGTTAGTGTCGGTCTCAGTGTCGACGGTCTTGTCAGCACCGGGGTGGACTGCGCAGCCGGTACCAAGTCCGTCCGTGGTGCCAGTAGCTTCGGTGCCGAGGAAAGCTGCCCGCTGTGGGGGGTCAAGTCCTTGTTTCTGCACCCTGTGTGCGCCGTGCCTGAGGTGCTGGGGCAGTCGTCTGTACCGGTCTTTGGTGCCGTCAGCACAGGAGAAAGTGACTTCGCCGGAGACCTTTTTTGTTTATTTAGGTCCCTGTGTGGAGAGATTGGGGCTTCCTGCCTCTTCGCAGAACAGGGTGAAGCCGTGCTCCTGATCGGTTCCAACCTGGCAGGGGAGCGTGAGGGAGAGGGTTTACTTGTGCCCATCTCCACTGGTGGTTGCAGGGATTTCTCCATAAGGAGCATTTTCAGCCGCAGGTTTCTGTCGCGGCAAGCCCTGGATTTCAGGCTATTACAATGAACACACTTTGCGGGAACGTGTGTCTCGCCTAGACACTTCACACACAGTGAGTGTCCATCAGACTGCGGCATAGACTCATTGCAGGAGCCACATTTTTTGAATCCAGGGGGGAAAGTCTCCGCAGGAGACAAACTTGAGAGAAAAAAAGTTTGTTTTTGTTTTGTTTTGTTTTGTTTTTTAAACTAACTAATAATGAATGACTATTCTAAAGGAAGGGAAAGAACTGGGATATTTCTAGCTAACTATTTCTACTTGTTTCCTTCAAGTGACCAGGGGAAGAGGTTCAGCACTGCCCCGAGTCCCGTCTTCAGCCCAGGACGGTTGAGAAGTAACTGAGTGGGTGCGGGACGCGTGCGCACAGACAAACCCTAACAACACTGCGAGACAACAGCTGAGCGCGTGCATCCCGACCAGGCACTGCTACCAAAGATCTCCGATCAACATCGCCAGGATGCACTGTCACCTGGAGTGGAGCACCCATATGGACAGCACTTGAAGAAGTAGTATGGATTCTAATGGCTAAAACACAGACCCAAATATTCAGTCTCGTCACATAACTGCCACTGAATTCAATGGGAGTTTTGAATGTAATCGGACTGCAGAATGAGGTGTGCAGGCATAGATGTACAAAATATATTATCCATCTAAAATTTACGATTACCCACCCACCAGCTGCCATTCACACTGATCTGAGTTTGCTGAGGTAACCAGGCAAACTGGAGATCCATTTGTGCTCAGTTCAACCATCCAGAGACAGTGTTTCTACAATAAGCAGACTAATTAGCCATTAGAGGCTATTCTACCTAAAAGTACAATATAGGTCCTGAAGACCAGATTCTGCCTAACCTGACCCTTGCATGGGTGCACAGCGTGTACACAGGTAGTGATGACAGCATAAGAAGTCTTAAGTTTAAAGGTTAACAAAATAAAGATACTGTGCAAGATCCTCAACTAGCGTAGATCAGTGATTTACATCAGCTGAAGATCTGGCCTTTTGTCTTGCTTCAAAAGACTGTAAAACAAAATGTGATGTCATTGATTTTTTTTCTCTATGTTTTAGAGCAGTGGTTCTCAAACTGTGGGTCAGGACCTCAAAGTGGGTCGCAACCCCATTTTAATGGTGTTGCCAGGGCTAGCGTTAGATTTGTAGGGTCCCAGGACCGAAGCCTGAGCCCAAGCCCAGTAGCTTCAGCCCTGGGTGTCGGGGCTCAGGTTACAGGCCCTCCACCTTGGGCTGAAGCCCTTGAGCTTTGGCCTTCCCACCTGAGACAGCGGGGCTCGAGCAGGCTCAGACTTTGGGAGTCATATAGTAAATTTTGTTGTCAGAAGGGGGTCGCGGTGCAAAATACAAGAGAAATACTTTCAATACTGGAAATTCTATTGAAAGAAGTTTGATTTTCTCTCAAAAGATAACTAAATGAACAAATTTATTAATGGGTTAAAGGTTGTAGTGGGCAAAAATAATTTGTTTGCAAACATCATTGTACTTCTGAAACTGATGACATCTTTCACCAAACCTCCCTCACCAAACAAATATGGAAATACTATGGCAGAAGGGGTAGCAGAGTATTCTTCCTAAATGAATAAACTTAACTGAATTTTGTCTTTTCATCCCACAATACATTTTCTATCTACAGTTCTCAAAACATAAAGACAACTGTTTCCTCATTTGATGCTACCTTACTTCTACTTCAGTCAGTGAATTTGTCATGATCTTTCTAGTTTAACTTCAGTATTAGATTAATCAATGAACTTTTTAATTGCCATTTCTTTATTGCCTACTAGAGCGTCCCAGCTTAAGCATTTGTGACTTCTATTTGCTTGCTAGTTTAAATGATTTCATCTTTCTATACTGATGTTGAGACTTTTGTCATCTCATTCCAGGGTTCTGAAAAATTCCTTTACTGTGTTTTGTGACCATGTTTGTTACTGTGTGCATGGAAGAATAATATACAATTGGTGCTGATGAGCCATTGTTTTAATGAAGGTCTTTTCAATGCCCTACTTTTCCAGGTATCTTAAAATAGAATTTCTCCACCTCTGTCAAACTATTTTTCCATAGCAGAAATTCCAGCATAATGGTAAGTTGTACAGTTGTCTGATATCTCAATGACATGATTAGTTTCTTCATACAAAGGTCTTCTATTGCACTGCACTCTGTACAACTTGCTTGTGGCTCAGCTTCACTGGATGGTATACAGCCCATCTCTAGGTGAAAATCATGCCAAACCAACCAAATTTCCTTCTCTAACAGGGTTACTGGTCTAGTAGACATGAGGAAGCAGAAGTGATTTATGTAGATTTTATTAATGCTTTTGACATTCTCATAAGCAAAATAGGGATATGTGGTCTAGAAGAAACTACTATAAAATGGATGCACAAACTGCTTGAAAAAACACACACAAAAAATAGTTATCAGTGGTTCACTGTCAAACTGGAAGGACATATCAAGTGGTGCCACACAAGGATCTGTCAGGGTCCAATACTATATTTTCATTAACTTGGATAATGTGGTGGACAGTATGCCTATAAAATTTGCAGATGACACCAAGCTGGGAGGTTGTTGCAAGCACTTTGGAGGACAGGATTAGAATTCAAAAGGACCTGGAAAAATTGGAGAATTGGTCTGAAATTGACAAGATGAAATAGCAGTAGCGACACGTGCAAAATATTACACTTAGAAAAAAAAATTAAATGCACAACTACAAAATGGGGAATAACCAGCTAGGCCGTAGCACTGCTGAAAAGGATCTGGGGATTAGAGTGGATAACATATTGAATATGAGCCAACAATGTGATGCAGGTGCTAAAAAGGCTAATATCATTCTGGGATGTATTAACAGAAGTGTTGTATATAAGACCCGGGAAGTAACTGTCCTGCCCTAATGGTGAGGCCTCCGCTGGAGTACTGGGTCCAGTTTTGGGAACCATACTTTAAGAAAGATATAGGCAAACTGAAGAGCATCTAATGAAAAGAGTTAAGTGCTGGAATAGGGTAGGTATATTTGGTCTCACCACTGAGCAGAGGGCTGGGCCAAATGACCTCTGGCAGACCCTTCCAGCTCTTCATTTCTATGATTCTGTGTTGAGATCCATATTGTCGAAGTATCAGTAAAACCATTTTTCCACATTTCAATGGGGGAGGGGTTGTGTTGTTTTGTTTTTGCCTGGTCTGCCAGATAAATAGCTTTGCAGGCATTTAAACAATTAGCACAGAGAAACTGATTTGTTCCCAGTCACGCAGGAAGTCTGTGGCAGAGCGAGTCCTGGGCTGGCGCCCTAACGATTGGACCATCTTCCTCCCACGTATGTGAACTGTGACTATAATTAACCAGTTTACTCTGACAGAATTTTTTTCAGATTGTGTGCCTATTATTTCCATGGCGACCTAAATGTGCAGAATGCTTTACAAAATAAATAAGATGACAAAATTCCTGCCTCAAAGAAATGACCTTTTAATCAAACCAAAACCAAATAGTTCTGGTGCAAAGTGACCTGGAGACAACTTTGGTGAGAAGATCTGTGCAGGAAGAATTTGCAGAAGTGGCCAGATATGAAAGAGCAAACGTCTCTTGGGAAACAGGAGATAGGAAACTGTTCATAGGGCTAGTAGAAAAGAAAATGTGAAACCAAGAGGATGAAAAAGACATAAGGAAGCAATAAAGATTAGGAAGAGCATAAGAAGAGAGTAAGGAGGAAAAATCAAAGCAAGTGAGATAGGCAGGAGAAAGTTTTTGCTGTACCACGAAAGGCAAGAGAAGGCAATAAGCTGTCAAGGCATTCAACATGGGAGGAAAGCAATTCTTTGTACTCTCTGTAACTGCAACCAATTCACTATTATCACAAGTTCCTAGGGATTTTAGGAAAGATGATTTCTTAGCATACGTTCAAAACTGAATAACATTTTACTTTTAAAGCAGAGCTGATTAGAAAATGGGTAGAAAAACTTGCATGAATATTTTGGGAATATCCCCCCCCCCCAACACACACACACAAAACTTTAATTTATATTTCATTTTATTTCATTACAAATGCTCTGACTAGATCTAAATAGAAATATGCAGGTGGACGATATTTAGATCCTCCAAGTCTCCTCTTCTGGGGCTTCATCCAAAGCCTACTGCGGTCAACTGAAAGCTCTCACTAACTGCAATGGGTTGGTTGGATCAAACCCTTCACGCAGAAGCAAATCCCAGCGGCTTGTTGTTTTCAAAACCTATTGATCAATTTACATTTTCAAGGCAACTTCTGCATAAAAGGGGATTTGAAATTTACATTTTTCCATGAAAGCTGATATAATACTAGAATATTAGTTTCCCCAAATTGTGGGACAGGTATGAATGCAGATTGTGCAGCATGCAAAGGCAGGTTCCAGATAGATGCCTTTGAAATTCGGTTGGCCACATCCATTCCACCATTACATGTTTCCCTCCAGTCTTCAGTAGACTTCATCTTCTAGTCATATTTCAACATCCAATGTTCATTGATTAACCCTCAACCTACTGATTAAATTCCAACTTGTCCTCATACTTCATTTCTAACCTCTTTTGAGTGAGTCCTTCCTAAAACTTCTGAATTTAAACCAGAAAAGGGACAATCATTCTTTCCTAAGAAAGGTATTATCAAAACTTGCAGGATATATGATTAAGAAGGTATGATGGTTACTTTGCTTATATTCCATTCATCCCTCACTTATAAGCTCCAGATCCTTGACTGGTGGTAATCTCCCAACCAGATAAAGACACAAATATAAAGTGTGAGCTAACTATTCCTTTAAATCCTGAACCATCTTCCTTCTGTCTTTACAGAATCTCGTGCTATTAATTTCAGACCGTTTCTCCAATTTATCAAAATCTACTGTGCAGATATTTCTAAGTATCTATTGTGGTGACACTATCAATGCTTGGTTGACTCAATATGGATATAAGAAAGAAATCAAAGAAAGGTGTTCTCTGTCATCAGAAACACTTCTTCTGTTAACTGTGTCTACATAAGCTCGTTTTATGCAAATAAAAAATGGTCTCAATAGAATAGATACATCTAAATTATAGCGAAATACTAAAAAACGGTTACAAATAAAAATATTATCTCCATCTAAGCAGAGTACCTAATTAATACACTTGCTATTAATGCTATCAAGTATGGACATAACCCTTTAGATACAGTGGACCTAAGTTTACCTTTGGGAATAATTCATAATAAGAAATTAGAGCTTCAGTGTTTGCATAATCAGCAGGTTTACCCCATTGTCGATTACTAGCATGTGCAAATCAATTGTCTTACAAAGCAAAATGCATAGTAATTTTATAAAGCAATAAAAAATGTTGAGCTATAAACTACTATGGCAACATTATTCATAAAGGGTCCAATATTAAAAGTAGATATCAAAATGTTTTTGTTTATTTACATATCTTTTATGAGACAAATTTTTGTCTCATTAAGATTAACTGTAAAGCTTTGTTGAGAAATGTACCTTATTTTCAACCCTAAACAACACAAAAAGAGAACTGCATAAAAAAACTCAAATACATTATATTTCATATAATAAAAAGAATGTGAAATCTATTAAAGGAACTACTATGGGTAAAATGCTTCGAAACTACTATTGCATATTCTTGTCACAAATGCATTCTAATTACCAATCCATCAGCTGAAGACTTGCTCACTGATATCATTAGCATCTGCCTTTCCATAGCTGAGTAGGAGAGCTTTTTTTATTATTATTCTAACATTAAAAAAAAGTTCAATCTCATGTTTCCAACCTGGTCTCCGAAGTCCTCCGGGAACTTCCACAGTACCACCGGATCTGTAAATAATTGACAGACAGCATTAATCAGAGGCAAAGGAACAGAGTATTACAGTCAGAGTACATTAATATTAAAGAGAGGGTCAGCATAGCTTCAAGCTCTCTGGCAAGTGCAAAAATGTATCTCAAAACTGAGGAAGATACTGGATTATTAAAAATATTCTTTTATTTCATATTTATGAAACTGCAAGTGTATTTTTACGTAACAATAGTAGGTTACGATGTATTGCGATATTTTCAGATTTAAATATTCTTTTTAACCTTTGAGTACTTCAACCTTTTTTTAAGGAGTAAATCCAATATTCAAAATTCTATTTCAGTTACGGCATCAAGAGAAAAGAGCCTTTTTTCCAGCCACTGCAGGTAAGATGGCAAGATGATAACTGATTAAATGGGGAAATAACTAAAATCTACCTACAACGCATAAGTTATTTGTAAACACACTATACATGAATACAAAAATGGCCATTATTTTCAGAGATTCTTGTTTATCCATTTTCCTTTCAGACTCATATAATGCCATTTAAGCTACGGATTAGAAAACTGATTGTTATGTACTTATGAAGTGCAAGCATCATAACTTAACTTTGAGCAAAAGTCAAAACAGGACCACATACCTCCTTTTATTTTGGAGCATTTAGCCCCTTTTAATAAAATGCAATATTTCTTTCGTTTCTTATATCCATTATTCCAAACTGTTTCACAAATATTAATTAACCCTTAAAATGCCCCTATAAGGTAGGTCTGGCAAGTATTATCACAATTTTACAGATGGGGAAACTGAGACACTGATGTTTTATCACAAGTCGTGGAGTAAATCAACATCAGAATAGTAATAAATCGCCAGAACCAGATGGTATTCACCCAAGAGTACTGATGGAACTCAAATGTGAAATTGCAGAAATACTGACTGTAGTCTGTAACCTATCATTTAAATCAGCTTCTGTACCAGATGACTGGAGGATAGCTAATGTGACGCCAATTTTTTAAAAGGGCTCCAGAGGTGATCCCGGCAAGTACAGGCCAGTAAGCCTGACTTCAGTACCAGGCAAACGGGTTGAAACTATAGTAAAGAACAAAACTGTCAGACATATAGATAAACATATTTTTTTGAGGAAGAGTCAACATGGTTTTTGTAAAGGGAAATCATGCCTCACCAATCTACTAGAATTCTTTGGGGGGCGGGTGTCAACAAGCGGGATCCAGTGCATATAGTGGACTTAGATTTTCAGAAAGCCTTTGACAAGGTCCCTCACCAAAGGCACTTAAGCAAAGTAAGCTGTCATGGCTAAGAGGGAAGGCCCTCTCATGGACTGGTAACTAGTTACAAGATAAGAAACAAAGAGTAAGAATAAATGGTCAGTTTTCAGAATGGAGAAAGATAAATAGTGGTGTCCCCCAGGGGTCTGTATTGGGACCAGTCCTATTCAAAATATTGATAAATGATCTTGAAAAAGGGGTAAACAGTGAGGTGGCAAAATTTGCAGATAATACAAAACTACCCAAGATAGTTAAGTCCCAGGCAGACTGCAAAGAGCTACAAAAGAATCTCTCAAAACTGGGCAACTGGGTAACAAAATGGCAGATGAAATTCCATGTTGATAAATGCAAAGTAATGCACACTGGAAAACATTATCCCAACTATACATATAAATTGATGGGGTCTAAATTAGCTGTTACCACTCAAGAAAGAGATCTTGGAGTCACTGTGGATAGTTCTCTAAAAACATCCACTCAATGTGCAGCGGCAGTAAAAAAAACCAAACAGAATGTTGGGAATCATTAAGAAAGGGATAGATAATAAGACAGAAAATATCATACTGCTTTTGTATAAATCAGGGGTCGGCAACGTTGGCAAGCGGCTCACCAGGGTAAGCACCCTGGCGGGCCGGGCCAGTTTTATTTACCGGCTGACGCGGCAGGTTCGGCCGATCGCGGCCCCCACTGGCCGCGGTTCGCTGTCCCGGGCCAATGGGGGCAGCGAGAAGCCACGGCCAGCACATCGCTCGCCCGCACCGCTTCTCACCGCTCGTATTTCTAGTAGGGATAAGGAGGTGCTGGTTCCGTTATACAAGGCACTGGTGAGACCTCATTTGGAGTACTGTGTGCAGTTCTGATCTCCCATGTTTAAAAAGCATGAATACAAACTGGAACGGGAACAGAGAAGGGCCACTAGGATGATCCGAGGAATGGAAAACCTGTCGTATGAAAGGAGACTCGAGGAGCTCGATTTGTTTACCTTAACCAAAAGAAGGCTGAGGGGGGATATGATCGCTCTCCTTAAATATATCAGAGGGATAAATGCCAGGGAGGGAGAGGAATTATTGCAGCTCAGTACTAATGTGGACACGAGAACAAATGGATATAAACTGGCCATCGGGAAGTTTAGGCTTGAAATTAGACAAAGGTTTCTAACCATCAGAGGGGTGAAGTTCTGGAACAGCCTTCTGAGGAAAACAGTGGGGGCGAAAGACCTCTCTGGCTTTAAGATTAAGCTTGATAAGTTTATGGAGGGGATGGTTTGATGGGATTACGTGATTTTAGTCAATAGATCAATAACGTGCCATGGCTGGTAATTAGTAACAATGGTCAATGATGGGATATTAAAAGTTACTAAAGAGAACTTTTTTCCGGAGGGTCTGGCTGGAGAATCTTGCTCGCATGCTCAGAGTTCAGCTGATAGCCATATTTGGGGTTGGGAAGGAATTTTCCTCCAGGGTAGATTGGCAGAGGCCCTGGAGGTTTTTCGCCTTCCTCTGCAGCATGGGGCAGTGGTCGCTTGCTAGAGGATTCTCAGCGACTTGAAGTCTTTAAATCATGATTTGGGGACATCAACAGCTGAGTCAAGGGAGAGAATTATTCCAGGAGTGGGTGGGTCAGCTTTTGTGGCCTGCATCATGCGGGAGGTCAGACTAGATGATCATAATGGTCCCTTCTGACCTTAAAGTCTATGAGTCTATGAGCCGCGTGCCAACGTTGCCGACCCCTGGTATAAATCCATGTTAGGCCCACATCTTGAATACTGTGTACAGATGTGGTCACCCCATCTCAAAAAAGATATGTTGGAATGGGAAAAGGTTCAGAAAAGGGCAACAAAAATTATTAGGGGTATGGAACAGCTTTCATAAATGGAGAGATTAAGACTGGGACTTTTCAGCTTGGAAAAGAGATGGCTAAGGAGAGATATGATTGAGGTCTATAAAATCATGACTGATGTGGAGAAAGTAAATAAGGAAGTGTTATTTACTCCTTCTCATAACACAAGAACCAGGGGTCACCAAAGGAAATTAATAGGCAGCAGGTTTAAAACAAACAAAAGGAAGTATTTCCTCACACAACGCACAGTCAACCTATGGAACTCCTGCCAGAGGATGTTGTGAAGGCCAAGACTATAACAGGGTTCAAAAAATAACTAGATAAATTCATGGAGGATAGGTCCATCAATGACTATTAGTCAGGATGGGCAATAATGGTGTCCCTAGCCTCTGTTTGCCAGAAGCTGGGAATGGGCAACAGGGGATGGATCACTTGATGATTACCTGTTCTGTTCATTCCCTCTGGAGCACCTGGCATTGGCCACTGTCAGAAGACAGGAAACTGGGCTAGATGGACCTCTCATCTAACCCAGTATGGCCGTTCTTATGTTCTTGGATAAGAATCCAAGTTCCCAAGTCTCATTCCCACACTCCAACCTAGGGATAGAAAAATCTTTCAGATGTCTACTAGACCAGGAGCTAAAGGCTTAATTACCAGAGGCAAATACATCAGATAGGGAAGCCCAAGAGTAAAATCCTGGGGAAATGCCCAGATGAGAAGTCCAGCGCCCCTGCTCCCCCTAGCTACTGAGATTCCTACCTGCACAAAGGCTAAGATTATTGGAACAGCTCAGCCTCTGGCTAGCTGTGTCTGATAAATCTGAAGCCCCACACCCTTCACTGGCTGAAAGGGGGAAAAGAATTTTCCTTTTTTTTTTTTCTCATTCTCCTGCCAGAAGCTATTGACTTTTAATAAGTTTGAGAGGGTGTGTCGACGCTGCTCTACTCCTCCTCAAGCCTGCTGGTTGTTGTGAGTAGAGAGTTGTGAATGACTTCACGAAACTCACTATTAAATCTAACCCTAATCAGGTCCTCTTTCATTCACTTGTCCAAGAACATTTAGGTCACACGTTTTTGTTCATGTGAACATTTGGGAAGAGTTATTATTCATCTGAATACAGCTATTCATAAGTGAGTTTGCATATTTGCACTGGAAGTGCTGGCCCTCCTGCTCATGTACCCAATATGTACTATTGTGTATGTTCGGAAGCAAGAATGTTAGGAGGCGGGTAGGAAACAAGAGAGAGAGAATGCTATTTTGTCACTGAGCATAAGTACAATAAGGAGAGAGTAGAGGGAGCAGGGGATGGGATACTCCTGAAAGATCCCTTGTCTGCAGCCATTTGACACCTGTGGCAGCTTCAGAACATCTAGCAAGGTATCTGTGGTGTTGGCAGATACTAACACAAGGATGGAGGGGTCAATGTCCAGGAACAATTGTTCCTCTCCATGCTGCATGGCCCACATATATTTATTGAAATGTATTGAAACAACTATAAGCAATCAGAGTGCTCCTGGTAAACTGAGTAGTCTGGCTTTATAATTACTATTACAAGTATCCATCCACATTTAAACAATAATGAACATCCTCCCCTATCAACCTAACCCCATGAAAAAGATGTACTTTGCAGTGAATCTGTGCTGTAGTGAACCAAGCTGACGGGGAAGCAAAATTCCAATAAGGGGAATCTACTCAGACCCCAGTAGAAGATTCCTCCTGTTTAAATAGAGGGTGCTCCAGTTCAAGCACATCTGCTGTTTCCACCTTAGGCTGTTTCATTCTTAAGCCATCTAGCGGTTTAAAGGTCAAAACAGACAATTTCAGTTCCACCCAGGAGCTCACAGTTGCATTCTATACAGGTTCTTATACTATGCTCATCACTGTAATATCGTAGTGCCTTCCAGCAGAGCATTAGCGATAGGACTAATATCTGAAACATGTGGTTTCTTCTCTCATCCTCTCCCCAGGGTTAGAATTGTGTGTGCCGTGGAGTATTTTTTTTTTGGTAGGGTGTTTTAATATGTATGTTAGTATGTGTTTATGTTAGAGAAGCAATGTTGAAGTACCTTGCACTCAGAGCAGAAGGTGGTGAGGTTTCTGAGTGTCCACATCAGTCAACCAATGGAGCTCCTGTAGCACTGGGGCTATGTGTTACTGGTGGTATGTGCTACTGGCATAGGGTTGCCAGGCGTCCGGTTTTTGCTCGGAACACTAGGTCGAAAAGGGACCGGGGTTGCTCTGGTCAGCACCGCTGACCAGGCCATTAAAAGTTCGGTTGGCGGGACACTGGGACTAAGGCAGATTCTCTGCCTGCCCTGGTTCCACACGGCTCCCAGAAGTGGCAACATATCCCAGCAGCCCCTAGGCACAGGGGGGCAGGGAGGCTCCACGCACTGGCCCCACCCCGAGTGCCAGCTCCCCAGTTCCCATTGGCCAGGAACCACGGCCAATGCGAGCTGCGGGGGTGACGCCTGCAGGCACTGGCAGCGCACACCATGCAGAGCCGCCTGGCCATGCCTCCGCCTAGGGGCCGGATATGCCGGCTGCTTCCAAGAGCAGTGCGGAGCCAGGGCAGGCAGGGAGCCTGCCTTAGCCCCACTGTGCCGCCTAAGATAAGCGCCACCCGGCCAGAGCCCACACCCCCACCTGCACCGCAACCCTCTGCCCCAGGTCAGAACCCCCTCCTGCACCCAAACTCCCTCCCAGAGCCTGCACCCCACACCCCTCTCCCGCACTCCAACCCCCTGCCCCAGCCCTGAGCCCCCTCCCCTACCCCAAACCCCTCATCTGTGGCCCTATCCCAGAACCCACACCCCCAGCTAGAGCCCGCACCCTGCCCCACACCCCAACCTTCTCCCCCAGCTCTGGGTCTGCTCCCACACTCCAATCCCTTTGGTCACAGCCCGGAGCCCCCTCCTGCACCCCAAATCCCTCATCCCCAGCCCCACCCCAAAGTCCGCACTCCCAGCCAGAGCCCTCACCACCTCCCACACCCCAATCCCCTGCCCCAGCCCAGAACCCCTCCCACAGCCTGAATCCCTTCTTTCTGGCCCCACCCCAGAGCCCACACCCCCAACTGGAGCTCTCACCACTCCCTCACCCCAGCCCCTTGCCCCAGCCCAGTGAAAGTGAGTGAGGCTGGGGGAGAGTAGGCGACAGAGGGAGGGGGCTGGAGTGAGTGGGGGCTGGGCTTCAGATAAGGGGTGGGGCCTCATGGAAGGGGCGGGGAAGGGATGTTTGGTTTTGTGCAATTAGAAAGCTGGCAACCCTATACTGGCATATATGCTTAACAAGTGGTCCCCTGCATTTTACACCTTCAGTTTCTGAGTTGCACTTACCAGTAACAGACAGAAAAAAAATATTCAGCCCTGGCTGTTCCTTGAGCATTCAGCAGCACCCTCGGATCCAAAAGAACGAAGCACCTATATTACAAATCACAGCTGCTCCTGCTGAGTCTGGGGTGGCAATGTAGTTTTAGCTACTTCTTCCAGTGCCACTGTGCTGGGATATTTTTAAGTCCTGATTTGCTGCTTACATCACTATCACGCCACATGGAACAGCGCACTGCATTTGACGTTGAGATTAGAATGTACGTGCAAGAACAGGAATCAGAATTTTCTGACAGATTTAAAGATTTCCAGCGATTTGGCCCAATGCTTTCTTTTCTAATTAAACCTGAAAAGTTCAACAAAAGCGACTTGGATTTGTTTGTATTTCAGTGGATGGGGGTTGAAGTTTTCGAAATGCAGCTCATTCAGTTGAAAAGCTCAGAATTGTGGGCATCAAAGTTTGGAGATCTGTGGAGTACACTTGAAGCTACCAAGGGAGATCATGAGGCCTCCATTCTGACCTGCTGGACATCCCTGCCAGTGAAATTTAACTGTTTGAAGAAAATTGCGTTTGCAATGCTTTCAGCATTTGATCCACATACCTGTGTGAAAAGGTATTTTCACACATGAAATGTGTCCTCTGTCCCTCTTGGAGCCGCTTAACAACTGATCCCTCAGAAGCCTGTGTGCAGCTTAAAGTATCCAAATACATGCCAGACATTGGAAAACTCAGCAAGGAAAAGCAAGGGCAAAGATCACACTAAACTGATAAGATCTGCATTTTAATTTAATTTTAAATTAAGCTTCTTAAACATTTTAAAAACCTTATTTAATTTACATACAACAATAGTTTAGTTATATAGACTTATAGAAAGAGACCTTCTAAAAACATTAAAATGTATTACTGGCACGCAAAACCTTAAATTAGAGTGAATAAATGAAGACTCAGTACACCACTTCTGAAAGGTTGCCGACCCCTGATCTAGGTATCACCTGGAGTAAGTCTCAGACAGAAAGCCTTGACCCACACACATTGGGTCACCCATTCCACTGCGTCAGTAGGATTAGACATGATGGAGTTGCAAAAATGGGTATTCTCAGAATACTCAAGACATTGCAGGCCAAGTCTCCTTAGCCCTTCTAGGGAACAGCAAAAGATTGTCTAGGTCTACTTATCTCATTTATCTATCTCCCTGAAATACTCCCAACCTCCTCTTGTGTGATTCAGTATCTGAGTGATTTTTTTTTTCAGGCACCATGGCTCTTTTCATAAAGGTTAAATAATAAATTCAGAGAACAGAAGCCATATCAGATAACTTAGGTGACCTATAACACAGACCAAATTCTGACTCTCACTACAAACAGTTCAATAACCCATAATACAGAGGATATGCAAATACTTTTAAGATATGCTAGAAATCATACACATTGGTTACTGCATTACTAAGCATTTACTATTAACTATTGTAAAACCTATTAATTTCAACAAAGAAATAGTTTATGCAAGCTTGTTTTTTCTGCACACTTCATGAGAAGTTAGTACCACATGTTCTACCATTTAAAATTATTTCCATTGTCAAATTTAGGCCCAGTTCCTTCAACCAGATGTCCTTATCTAGTTACAGAAACTGAGTGTAAAAGAACAATCTACCAGTGTTACATGCATCTTTGGTCCTTTCATTGCTTAAGAATGAAAAGGATAATACTATCTCGGCAGAAGTTAAATAGAGTGATTTATTCTATATTTTATATATTGAGCATTTTAATAACATTCCCGGTAATGCAAGAAAAAGTTAGGCTGGGCGGGAGGTTGGGGGAAGGTTGTTTTTTTTGAGTGGGGGGGATTTTGAGGTGAGGAGGTTGGTTGGTTGGTTTTATTTTTGCATTATAGAAAATCTGTAACTAGCACTATTAAAGTTTTATTTCCCAATACTTTTCTTCTGTTAAACAATAAACATTAATTTAATAAACTTTCTGAAATTAAATATGAAATATAGTCTTTTATTCACACTATTGTTCTTATCAGACAAATATAACTATCAACCTTAAGACACATTTAAAAAAAAAAGTAAGTACTGTTAATCTAGATAGAAATTTCCCGCAGTCGTAAAATTACTCTCTATTAAATAAAAACTTCATCCTGCCATATTCTAACTATAGTTAAATTATTATTCGGAAACTATTCTGTAAACTAGGAATTATGCAAAAAGCAGAATTTTTATTATTTATTAGCAGTTACTGTTCCTTAGTCACTAGAAGAATGAACCATACTCATGGACTTGAATGGCTTCCTGCAACAGTGCCCTATAGATAGTAAACTACAAGATAAATATCTCTAATACAAACTCCTTTGCGTTTCCATAGTACCTTAACCAATATAAATCCTACAACTACAGTTCAGTCCAGTGCAGGTACTCAATAGGGAATGGAAACAGTGACCAGATAAATGGCTTAGTAAAGGACTTTAAAAGGAGGTGTTTGTTAAAGGAGCAGAACCGAGGGGGCGGGATTCAGGTTTCCTATGACTGGCATTGCAGGGAGTCAACCCCCTTCCCTTATAGCCCTCCTTAACCCTCATTCGTGGGCGGGGGTAGGCAGATGGTGAGGTCCTAGCCATGGGTTGGCTGGGGAACCTGGATGGAAAAAGAGGCGGGCTGGCAGAAATCCCCATATAGATATTGAATGATAATGGAGTTACCTGCCCTGTACACTTTTATCTGTCAGGTAGTCCCAGACATGTAATAACAACGTTGAGGCCTGATTAAAACCATATCAAGTGTCTCCTGTCCTTTTTTTCGGTACAGCCAGACAAAAAGCCTTATGTGTCTGCCTCATTACATTATATTTATTTTATACCAGCTCTCTCTTATTTTCACCCTGCTTTATCATACTCTCTCTTTCAAGTTCCAACAACTGTAGTGAGCTACAATTATATGTACTGCAGTGTGATTTCTCTCTGGATATTATTTACTTATTTCAAGTTAAACAAATTAAAAAGACAAAAGACACACCTATCCTCCAGCTCTATGTACTCTGACAGATCTCTAAAACTATACAGTCCAATGCAGCAATGGCAGGCCATTGGCCAATCCCTCCCAAAAACAAAACAGCCCATAAAAAAAAAAAATCCCCATCTTAATTCAAACAAAAGCATCCAACCCGACAAATAGGAAAAAAAAACCATGCCTCTCAATCTCCTCCAAATGTTCAGAAAGACAGCTTCGCAGAACTGTAGTTACTAATATTTATGTGGTTGTGTTCATCTGTTATTAATATTTTTATAGATGTAGTAAAGTTATCAAATAAGTATCTAAAAGAAAAATATCTATATTGCTTATGCCACAGAAATAAAGTTCACTAGTTGTTGTTTTTTCATTGTTTCACTGAAACCAACCAACACTACCCAAAAAAAGTCCACCCTACCCTTCTTTGGATTTTATTGTAATCATCTGAGTCTGGTTTTTTTGTTTGTTTGTTTTTAATAAAAGATTATGCTTGTTTCTGCTTTGGGGGTTAGACTCAAACTACATCTGACATATCTTTGTAGCAACTTCTCACAAGCGCTGCAGAAGAAGAAACAAAAGGGCACTGAATTTAAAAATAGAAAGAGAAAGAATAATCCGATTCTGCAACTTTATGCATTTTATCTTCAGATTCACAAAGACTGATTTTTCTTTTCCCCTGAGGATTACTTTCCAGATACTCCATCTGATCTAGCAATGTTAGGTCAATTTTATGCTGATTTTATGGGTGAGAAGATGGGAATTGCTAGCAGAAATAGCTGTTACCATAGTTGGCCGATGAACCATTGAGTGTCTCTGAGTTTCCTAGTTCTAACCAACCTGTCAGGCACACATGCCTTGCCTTAATTCTAAGTAAATGTGCTAGTGAGAAGAAACCCTAAATTAAATCTGTAAAGAGGCTTCTTTCCAAGTCTACTGAATCCATGGTACACATTTCTTACACAAGACCGTGCTCAACATTGGGCCAAGAATACTTTACAATTAAAATCTTAAACATCTTATCAGGAAAACAATATTAAGTATTTGAAAATACCCCTCACATGTATCTAAGAAAAACCAAGTCTTATGAAGTGGTCTCTCAGTCTATATTACCTGATTTAATAAACTATAGCTACAAATATGCCTATACAGCAATTATTAGTCTCTTGTTTCTTCCTCAGCTGTGAACACCTAAAGCAACCATATTTTATTTTTAAAATACAAATAAATAAATAAATAACCCAGCCATCTTATTTTAAAAAAATTAGATGGGTCTTTACTACACTACAGCTCCTACAATCCTGCATGGAACAGATTCTAGATTCCAAAATTGAGTAGTAAACTGCTTACATTAAATCAAAATTTGTTAGATGAAAATATTGCTAGAATGCTATTTATTGTGTAGTGTAACTAGAGTAACTATGTATGTTGGGTTAAAAAAAAATGCCACTCACACAGCTGATTGTCATGATCCAATTTTGACTAGAAAACCCTGCAGTAAAAATGCTTTGGCTAGTAAGATAACATATCATTTTAAACCTTACTAGACACATTAAGCTTACAGCTAGCTACAGTAATACAATTTGAAAATCTAGTTTGAGGGAAACAATAGTGTCTTGGAAAAGAAATTCTAAAGTCTAAATTATTAATGTAACTATCACTTTCACTTTGAAAATACAATACCATATAAGCTGTACTTAAAAATTCCTTTGCTGCTTGTGTCCAAGAAAAAAAACTTCCTCCGAACAAACATATGTTCTACAACAAAGATAGGTGAGAACTACACCCAAAGCACACTTTAACAGATAGCTAATTTCTTCCTTAGTTCCATAGCTAGGAGAAGAATTTAATGTGCCACGGAAACCTTAAGAATAATAAACTATAAAAAAAATTGTCTAGAGCAATACCAAGAAACACAATAGTGCAATAAGTCAGAAAGTAACAATCTCTAGAAAAACTCAGTTAAGCATCAATTATTCAAACATCTATGCACTTGCATAACTATATCACTTAATACATGATGTTTGCAGAAGAAGAGGCTTGAGCTTTATGTTAAAAGGAACTCAGTCAGGACGTCATTTCCTAAAAGTTGCTTAGTTAAAACTAGAAGCAGATAATGTTATAACATGATGAATATATGATCAACAAATTATTCTAAGTGTGTCCTTCAGAAGCTTCAAAATAGAGCTCTAAGTCTTTAAAAAAATGTATGGGTTTGTTTATTGTTTGATAAATGACAACAGTGTACTCAGTTATGTATGAGACATCAGTGTTGAATGCTCTCATGATTTTATAATGAGCAATGGGATTTGGGCATGAGAAGCAGCAATCCTTCATATAAATTTCAGAGTGCCAAGGGGAAACCTTCTCCGATTGGCTGCCTTCACCAGTTCCCTGCCTCCTGGTAAAAAAACAGCCAATCAGACATGTTGCAGCATGCAAGTTGAGCTGTCCATGTCCCTTCAGGAGCTGAGAGAATTTCTGGATAGGGGAAGAGGGAGCAGCTGATACTATTTTCAGAGGAGAAGAGAGTGGAGGAGGAGGAGGAAGAAAGAACCTAACAGCTCAAGGCAGCTCCTGACCCTTGAGAATCATAGAATATTGGGATTGGAAGGGACCTCAGGAGGTCATCTAGTCCAACCCCTTGCTCAAAGCAGGACCAATCCCCAGACAGATTTTTACCCTGTCCCCTAAATGGCCCCCTCAAGGATTGAACTCACAACCCTGGGTTTAGCAGGCCAATGCTCAAACCACTGAGCTATCCCTTACTGGAGAGGACCCTTACTGGAACTGCTTCCCACATGAGGCTTTGGGGTGAAAGGAGGAGACTGTGAAATGAAGAAGAGACCCGGGAGCTGTTGGCCCCCCAGGCCTGGAAGTGGGGGTGAAATGCCTCTACGGCTATATTAGAAATGGAGGCATGCTGGGGGAAAAGAGGCAGCCAAGGGCTGGAGGAGGTGCAGAACTGATTGGGAGTCTGAGGGGGTACATAAATCATGTAGGGATGTGGGGGCCAAAAATTGCATCACCCATTATAAATGTGCAATAGTTGACAATGCTGTCATTATATATTTAAAATCTTATGTTTTGAGCCAAACTCATGATATTTTGGGATGCTCGTGCATGATCTTTGAACTTCTGGGGGTAGCAATTCCTAAACCTAGAAAACAACAGTCTCTGTCTCAGGAGCCTAGAATCTCAACAGACAATGCAATGTGCACGAGGAGTCCCCAATGGATAATCCTATCTTCTAACATTTTTTCTTAAAAATTGATTATGTTAATGAGGGGGAAATGATAAAGTTCATGGCAAATGGTGAGGGTTAGTATTTGTGGGCTTGCAAAAGAAAGGGGTCTAAAGGATGAACTATAAAAGGAGGAGGCATCTAAAGCATGGAATAGACTTCTGTCACTTTCCATTTTATAAAGACACCCATTGGTGGGTAACAGAGTAGCTAAATCAGCTTTAAGTTTAAAAAAAAAACTTAGCAAATAAATGTTACCAGCCAAAACTGATAGAAATAATGGGTCCACAATGGATCCAGGACAGTCAGAGGTTTCCACAGAGTCATATTTCAGCCTTTACTTAAGCCATGTCTACTCTTAAAAGGTTTGCTGGTATAACGGCAAACTCTCATAGCGCAGACACAGTTTATAACACCAAAAAAAAAAAAAAAAGGATTTTTAACCAGAAAAACTAGTTCCTGCAGCAAAATAAGAATACCAGCAAAAATATTTTTGCTAGTATGATTGCATCTACACTAGGGCGTTAGCAAGCATAGCTTTGTTAGCAAAATATCACACCCTTAACCAAAATATCTATGCCAGCAAAATTTTAAATGTATCCAGGCCTTTAATCATCAGGATATTGGGTATCTGAAGCAAGCAGGAGAGCATCTCTAGCCTTTTTTCCTGACAAAGCGATAGTAGATGTTCTCTACATTTTCTCCCACACTGGCCTAATGAAAACAGGAGATTCCCAACGTCCCCATTCCCCTTCTCCAAAAGCACCTTTTCCCTCTCTTCCTATTTTGCATTATTCCCGTAGCTTCAAGCCTGGCTGCTTCAGTGGAAGGGAGAGGTAATGCATTCACCTAGCCAATAATTTGGCATTGGTGAATACATATTTTGAAAGTTGATTGTATTCGTTATGTCTTTATGGTAACACAGTATGTTTCCCTAGTACAGGTCATCTTAAACTATTACAGTAACTCCTCACTTAATGTTGTAGTTATGTTCCTGAAAAATGCAACTTTAAGTGAAATGATGTTAAACTAATCCAATTTTCCCATATGATTTAATGTAAATGCGGGGGGTTAGGTTCCAAGGACATTTTTGGGGGGCAGACAAAAGGCATTATATACTATACAGTACTGTACTGTACTGTGGTTTGGAAGTGCCCCTGGCTTACCCCACACAGGCACAGCCCGCTGCAGGCAAGGATGCTAGGAAGTACCTTCGCAGCAGCAGCGGGAGCTTACCCAGGAAGAACAGGTGCCGACTTTGCCGGGAAATGTCCCAGGCCCACCTCTTCCGACCCCCCCTCCACCTCCTCACCGGACCAGCCACATAGCCACTCCTCTCCCCCCCCCCACCCCGAAAAGTCCTAAGCGCCACCAAACAGGTGCTTAGGACTTTCTGGGAGGGAGGGGGAGGAGTGGAGACACAGCACTTCCCCGCTCCTCCCCCTCCCTCCCAGAAAGTCCTAAGCGCCACTGTTTGGCAGTGGGGGGAAGCGCTGGGAGGGAGGGGGAGAAGGTGGAGAAGAGGAACTTGTGCAATGCTCCCTTGTAAAGTCACTGCTCTTCCACAGAATCTTACAAGCAGTGGACAGAGCAGGCAGCCAAACGACGTTATAAGGGAGCATTGCACAACTTTAAACGAGCATGTTCCCTAATTGAGCAGCAATGTAACTTTGAAACAACATTAAACGGGAGGACGTTAAGTGAGAAGTTACTTTTAGTTTCATTGCAAAAATGCTGTATTCAAATCAGAATGATACAGTCCATTAGCCCTTCTCTACAAGTATGATGGCTATAGAGAACAATGTCATTTCAGTGACATGAGTAGTAGTACAATCGCAGACTGGCCTCAACCTCTGCTCCTTCAGGTTTGTGGAGAGCACAGCACGAGGACTCAACTTTTATGAGTCACTACTAGCTAACACTCATTTTTCAGGGCTTAATGTGAGCCTCATACCTGTGTGCATTCCAGGAGTGGGTGGGGGAATCACCTTCTCCTCTAAATCAAATAAAGGATGCTGTTGGAGACAAGGCACAAGACTAGCTAGATCAATTGTCTGTGCCAGTATAGCAATTCCTCAGAAAAATGTGGAGACATTTTTTGAGTTCTGACAGAAAAAAACAGAACATATCCTTGGGCAGAGGAAGGAAAAAAAGGTTAAAAAAACTGGTGACACTGTACACTAACCAAGAGCCATGATCTGACTGTTAAGCAGAAGAAAACAAATACGTTAGATGATACTGAAAACAAGTCAAGTTTGAGGCATACTAGATGAAGATACTGGATGTTCTTAAAAGGACTAGGCCTGGAAATTTTAAGGACTTCTTTTTGTTTATGTTTAAAGTAGGCAATTAAGATGTTGTACCCATGGTTCTTTACAGAACTGGGTGGGTTAGTGGTAGCCATGTGTTTGCTGAGTAAAAGACAAGGTAATGCAGTTTCTGAAGGAACTGTGGTTACACAATGCTGTCAGATATGGACATGAAGCGCGAAGGATCCCATACAATTCTTTTCACAATTCTGAAGTAGTACACAGAAATGCATGGCCAAGTTAGTGCACACAGTAAGTAATATAAGCAACCCATATAAATACAACTTCTCATACAAGCACAGCAAGGGCCTCCACAGGTATTAGAGAAATTTATTTGTTCCCTTTATTTCACAGCATTCCATGGAATAACAGAATTAATTATTTTGGCCATTTGACTTGCCTGGGATTCTTTTCCTATACTTTTTCTAGTATTTTTCTCCTTGTGAATGTGACTTTAAATTAAACACAAAATAATAGTATGTTAAGCAATCAACAAAATTTAACACTAATGTCAAAACATTAGTCCTGAGGCCAGTTGATATACAAAAAGCTCTAATGAAAGCATAACAAAGGCCCTGTTATGTTACTGCCCTGCAGAGCCATAAAGGATTCCAAAGGAAGGTTAACAGGCTGAAACAGATTCACTGTTAGCCTGCAAGAGTAAATAAAGGGAAATTGATTACCTTGGAAATTTTGTGAGGTTTTCTTTTTAACTTGATTCTTTCCAAGTGTTCACAGGAACAATATTTTAACCTCTGTATGATTATAGAAACTTAATGTAAGCCAAGATTTGACAGTAATAGCTTGGAGGGTAACGTACACTCCTTTCCTTCACTTGCAGGTTTTGCAGTGGATCCTAAGGCTATTGTGATGTGTAAGGCTGGCTGTTTGTTGTGACAAAAATAGGAAAAGTCATAGCTTTGCCAGGACTAAAAATACAATAGTCATCATTTTAAGATTTATTTAAAAAAGAAGATATGTTAATTAATATACAGTGGTTTGTCATGGGAAAAATTAAATACGTATCCTTTATTTTACCACAAAAATGATTTTAAAAATTGAATAATCTTTAATTCATACCTAAAAACCTCATATCAATGAAAATCTTTAAAGCCTCATATTCCACGACAGGACATAGAGAGAGTTCAATTAGAGAACATTGGAATAGCCAGAGTGGATCAGACTGCTGCTCCACCAGCTTGGCTCAAACACTAGCCAGTCCTTCAGAAGAAGGTGTAAGAACCCTGCAGTAGGCAAACATGGGATAATCTACCTCTGTTATT
Organism: Chrysemys picta bellii; assembly: GCF_011386835.1. Classification (NCBI taxonomy): domain Eukaryota; kingdom Metazoa; phylum Chordata; order Testudines; family Emydidae; genus Chrysemys; species Chrysemys picta. The sequence goes on along the minus strand of NC_088798.1, from coordinate 44,717,063 downwards.
AGGTTTCATCCTAAATACCTAATAGTCAGAGATTGTCCTAAACCCTGTGTCACGACCCACATGTCTTGAACTGGTATCTGCAGGGTTTCTAGGAGCTTCCATGCTCCAGCCCTCCATCTGACCACCTGCTGATGCTTGTGTACCTGGGACACATGAAGCCCAACCCCAGTTTGAGGCTCCTCTCCTGCAGTCCTGGAGCAGCTGATAAGCTAGCTGGCCCTACTTAAGTCAGCAGAAGGAACAGGACAAATGGGTTCCACCCTGTTCTGGACTGCATGCCTTGTGCTTCCTGCTCCTGGATTTCCTGGCATCTAATTTGTGGTTCTGATTTTCAGTTTTTCTCCTGCTTCTGACCTACTAATATCCTGACTCAGCTGACTCCTAAACTCCTGTCCTATGGCCATGAACTCTGGCACTGACTACTAGGTCAGGCCGCCCACGACCAGGATGCGACACCCTGAAACGTGAGTTTAATATCCCTTCTAAAATTATTGTTATAATTAATTATGACCACTCTGAATCTTGCTAAATTCTGGGCCTGAATAACTTCCTGTGGTAATGAGTTTCACAGTCTAAGTATACAGTGCATGAAAAAGTATTTCATTTTTATCAGTTTTGAATCTGCCATCTTTTAATCTCATTGAATGTCCCTTTGTTCTTGTGTTATGAGACAGAGAGAACGGCACTTCCTAATCTACCCAAGGGGGGTGGGAAGGGCAGTCTCCAAAGGGACTTGGCCATATCCTCTCCAGAAGAGGTGAAGCCTGCATTAGTTCATTTTGTTGGTGACTACTGGGGCAAAGAAGCAATGTGTGATTACTTCCACTGGAACTCTCACCACAAAGGTGAGGATGTGGTTGTGAGTGCATTTAGCAGGATGCTTGTCCAGGTATCATTCTCTATGGTACCATGGAATTCTGCTTCTCATAGTTCTTTCATATTTTGTGCCTTACGTATTTCATTATCAATCAGAGCTCCATGGAGTTTATTGGTCTGTGTCTTTTATAGTAAATTTTTACAAAAGAATTGAATAAATCTACTGCTTTTAATTTTCAAATCTGATTCTGCACATCAGAATGGATAAAAATGCTCATGGGATAAGGCTTACATTATTGGTTACATTACATATATGGTTAATAACATTTCTTTATAGTCTACAGTTTTATACTACTACATATGCTGAAACTTTCTGACTACTTTCCCCACATATTTTTGTTACCAATTTATCCACAAAGGGTAAAAAACATCCAAGTGAAAAGGGCTCACACAAGGCCCTCTGCCAGGGCCGGCTCCAGCATTTCTGCCGCCCCAAGCAAAAAAAAAAAAAGACGCGATCATGATCGCGATCGGCGGTGGCAATTGGAAAGAGAAAAAAAAAGCCGCGATTGGCAGCGGTAGTTCAGCGGCAGGTCCTTCGCTCCTAGAGGGAGCGAGGGACCTGTCGCCCCTGAATTGCCGCAGGTGCCGCCCCTCTCCCTTGGCCGCCCCAAGCACCTGTTTGTTAAGCTGGTGCCTGGAGCTGGCCCTGCCCTTTGCACAACAGTTACTTTTACTGGGTAGTGTGAGAGTGGGTGGGAAGAATGAAAGGTTTCTCAGGGATTAGGTTGGAGAACCTGAATGCTGTAGAGCAGTGGTTTTCAACCTATGGTCAGCAGACCACTGGTAGTCCCCAGACTATGTCTAAGATTTCCAAAGGGGTCCACACCTCCATTCAAAAAAATGTTAGGGGTCCACAAGTGGAAAAAGATTGAAAACCACTGCTGTAGAGGCTCTTAATAGAAGTCCCAAATAGGCTAGCAGGGGAGGGGAAAAGAGAATCCACATTTACATGGATACAGTGAGCAAAAATAAGCACACAGGGTGCAAAGGAGATCTGCAGCCACTAGAGTCTAGCGCCCATAGTCTGGAACAGAAGCTGTGCAGGGGATATACTGTCACTCTGTACCTTACCCACTGATTACTGGGAGAAATTGGTATTTGAAACCTGATTGTTCTGGACTTGTGTGGAGACAGGTTGGGTCAACTTCAGCCTAAAATAATAGAAAACTTCAAGAAAGAAATACAAATCTAAGTCTCAAGAAATGTAGAGTAGAACCTCAGAGTTACAAACACCTCAGGAATGGATGTTGTTAGTAACTCAGAAATGTTCGTAACTCTGAACAAAATGTTGTGGTTGTTCTTTCAAAAGTTTACAACTGTACATTGACTTAATACAGCTCTGAAACTTTACTATTAAGAAGAAAAATGCTGCTTTCCCTTTGTTGTTGTTGTTAATTTACTTTTAACACAGTATTCGCCTTTTTTTTTTCTTTCTTTCTTTTTTCTTTTTTCCTCTTCTTTTTGTCTCTGTTACTGCCTGATTGTGCAATTCTGGTTCCAAATGAGGTGTGTGGTTGACTGGTCAGTTTGTAACTCTGGTATTCGTAACTCTGAGATTCTACCGTATAGTGTCACCAGTCACAATACACTCTCCCTGAGTAACACTGAACACACACGTATCGAACTGAGTCTTCATGCAACACTTAATAAATGGTTCAAAAGTGTTTTAATCCAACCTCCTCTTCCCCAGATTGTGCTTAGTTTAGAAAAAAATACAAAGAAGTAGGATACAGATTAAAAGAGAGTATATTCTCAGTGGAAGCAATTCATCAGTGATAACAGTACAGCATAGATAACTATATATTTGGTGAAAGCATTTTAGCCTCTGTAGATGTATTTGTAACAAAACCAAGAGAAAAATAAAAGTAATAGATTTTATCATAACAGTATATGTTATAAAATTTGTGTTTTCAAACATGTAAAAATGGAAAAGCTTGAGTACAAAATATCGGGATGTATTTTTTCAGATATTTCACTAGGAAATAAATGTTATGCAAAAATCACTGTCTCACTGTCAAACTCACAGAACACTAACATTCCCCTAAAATCAATATAACTTAATTAGCACAGACACTTAATCAGTAAAAGCTGTAAGTGTACCTTTACAGACTTAGTTTCAAGCAAACTGTCTCCCCTATGGGCAGAGTTCTACATATAGAAAAAGACACATATTGAAAAAATCCCTGGTTGAGAGTAGATGTTTATTCCAGACCGTCCTGCTTTTTATATATCTATCTATCTAGATATCTATCAATCTATATAAATTAAAAGACTGCAATGAATAAATCTAACTTGTCAACCTGTTCCCTCAGGAGAAAATGATAAAGCAGATCACCTACTTAAATGTTAAGTATATTTGGTTTTGTTGAAATTTTATTTCACTGCACAAAAAACCTAAAGCCTAGTTTTTAAAGTACTCCTCAGCTCTCAAATAAGCATGAGAGTTATATGCTTTTAACTGCCATAACTAAATAGAGAATCTCAATCTTAACTATATTGGTGCTGCCACTCTAATATAATAGCTTGCTACTGTTATAGTTATTTATAAACAAAACAAGAGAAAAGACCAACCATAACATACAATGTAAGTATTTTCAAAGATGAATTCATTTGGTGATGAAACAGCATTCACATAAATATAAAAGTTACTGCTAGCAAAGATGACTTCTATATATCATATTAAAATCCCTTTGTTAACAGTTTCACACAGTATATACAGGGGTGTACTAGTACGTGATATACTGTTGTCAGGAAGATCTGAGTTTAGGAGCGGTCTCAGGCTCCTAGGTTCTGGAGGATGAAAGTGGAGCATATTCTAGTAGTTGGATGGAGAGGAGGCAGAGTAGAGTCGGAAGGGAAGGAAGTTACAATATTTGCCAGGCATCGGTAATCAAAAGAAAGAACAAACACAGAATAGAGTGGAGAAACTTCATAAAAAAGAGAAACTAAGGAACACTTGCTAACTTTTCTGGCACTTAAAAATGTCAGATTAAAGACAATATGCAAATGAGAGTGCCACTTTAAGAAATACATGAAAGCACATTTGTATGCAAATCATGCACTCAATGCATTTTTGCTCATTAAAGTATGACTATTAAAAAAAAACTTTTACTGAAATGTTAAGAGTCTGTTCTTACTGTAGTATTTCATAGGAGAGCTACTACAGAAAGCAGGTACCCAGTTAGAGAGGATTCCTTTACAAAAAGTGTAAGAAAACATTTTACAAAATTAAATCCAATTTCAATAACCTAGACAAAGGAAAAAGGACAGAGTATGATTGATTCTGAATACTGTGTTCTAAACAGTGATATTCTGTAAGCTTGCCATCTACTAAACCAGGCTTCTTTAGAAGTAGTCCCAGAGGAGATGGATTAAGTGTGTAACATGCAAATGAGGGAAGAAAAGTTTCAAATTTAATTGAATTTATATATACTTATCACATGATTTTTTTAATTACAGTAATTACATATGATATATCTTATGTAGATGTGTATACAGATTGGGTGTATATTTTCAAAAGTGCCCAAGACCCATTTTCAGAAGTGATTTAGGCACTCAGGAACCTAATGTCATTGAAAGGCAATGGGGCTTAGGCACCAAAGTGCATAAATCACTTTTGAAAATGGGTTTTGGGCACTTTTGAAAATTTTACCTGTTCACTCACTCCCTTGTTGCTGTGTGAAAGACACACACAAACTAAAAAGGGAAAATGACTGATCATAGAGTCAATGAAACCGACTGCACTAAGTACTGTCAAATCACAAAGTAAATAAAGTGGAAAAAGAGAAAATAATTTGTTTAGTAGTCTTTTTCAATTATAGTAATCTTAGGTGTTTCTTGTAATGATGGTAGGTAACACATGTCAAGATAGAGATGTGATTCTTATATTGATGACTTTCCTCTCAGATCCATCTCTAAGGTTCAATGAACAATCAGTACCAGGAGGAATGAGAGACTTGTACCACTGTAGAGCTAGAAATCCCTTTTTCCCCAATTAAAACACAGAAATTGTTTCTAGACATGGCAGGTCATCAGTTAATGAAGCTTAAAATTATGACATTATGAGTTATAACAAAAACTATGATAGATCATTTTTAAGGTTTTTTTAAATGTATGAGTCAGACTGTATGAGTCTTAAATGTATGTGCTTCTATTCCTTCACTTGTAACCTGGACCCAGGGTATTATGATATAACCAGTTTTTCGGAGACGTACGATTCGGTTGTAAGAAAAAATGATTTCACAACACCAATTTCAGGTGCACCATTTGTGTTTCAGAAATGGACATTTTTAAGAGACAGTGAAGGAAAGTAACAAATTTGCCAATTCAAAAGTAATTCACCTGAAAAATGTTTCAAGAACAATAGACCAAATTAAACAATGGTCTAGGCAGCCCAACTCACATTTGAAGTCAGTGGACCAAATTCTGCTCTCACTCCCACTACTATAATTCTTCAATAACTTCAGTGACTCCAAATGTGTGTCAGGACTAAATTACTTACTCCAGGTCTGAATTTGGCACAGTCTCTACTTAAGTATGTGAATCTGATGTATATGTACATGACATAGTAAAGGCACTGGCTAGAGCCAGTGGCCACATAATTTAGCATAGATTTATTTCAAAGTACCTCTGTCTTAACTTGTATCATAATGGCTCCTCAAAGAACTCAGTAAATCTACGTTGTTAAAAAAAAATGCAAAAAACTAAACTACTCCCACAAATACCTTGTAGGATTCAACATACTGCATTCTGGATCCAGTGTTTCAGCTGACAGCACTATGAGTATTTGTGACAATTCTGAGAAACAGTTGTCAAGGTGCCATGTGTATGCAACTCACAGAAACCAGGAAATATGTACTTTTTTCCTTCTTATAAGTAGAGTAAAAACTTCTAGCCACAACTTGCCATTCCCGTTAGAGTTATAGGTCAATCCCTTTACCCAAGAATTTGTTACCGTTGAAGGACAGAGCAATAAGTCATTTTCAGCTAAATAGGTACATAAAGAAAGCATTGCAACCAAAAAAGACCCTATTAGCCATGCTTCTGGATAAAACCTTAATCAGGGTGAAGGTTCACTGCACAGAAAGTGTACAGATAAAATGAGTATGTCTGTCCAACCTTTACTTGGTCTTTCTGCAAGATAAGATGGAGTTGCTTTTCCTTTAGCTACCAACTCATTAGAGTGAACTTGTAAACAGCTATGTGCCCGTTGGTAACTAAAGCATTACTTATTCCTTTTTATTTTTCATCTGAGAGTGAATTTACTGATCATGAAAATTAGGGTCTAAAATCAGCAACTGACGGACAAGCACAGGACAGGGAGGCAGGCACTGTGCAAGCTTCCGCACACATCACATCACTTAATACCTACAATACAACCGTTATTCTTGTGCCAAGCCTCTCTTGTGCAATGGTTTTGTGAATTGAACAATGGTTGAACGGGATGAGGCTACCAAAGCCATTTACACTTATAACCAAATACAAGTTTTGCATCCAGTTGAAGGTGAAAAGCTAGCTCACTATGCCACCTTAGACCTCTGTTGAAAAACACAGCATGTAGTTATCGTTCAAGATTCAAGTGCAGTATTCAAGATCCTTAAGGATACTGTGCAGAGCATCCCCTCCCCTTCCTGAGATCAAGTGGATATTTTGCTAGATTGCTATTGCAAGATTGATTTTGAGAAAGATCCAGATGATTTCAACCCAATTATTATTGAACAATATATGCTGAGTAAATTAGGAACAAGCATACCTGCTGTGCATTTAAATGTACCCGATATATCCTATTGCTTAATATGCCCCCTACCAATGGGGGGGTCAAACTGGAAAAAGACATTGAGCAAGAAGCATTTAACTTCAGAAGTGAAGAGGCTATGTTTACTTTGTGAAAACTATAGACTTCATATGGAAAAATCTAAAGAGCTTTTTGAATCTCATAAACACTAGATCTCTAGTATCTTCTTGGATATATGTGCCATACTCTTTTCTATCTAATTTCCTTTAGGAAATGCCAGCTCATCTAAAGGCTCTAACATGAAGTTAGAGAGGGCCACATCCAGGGACCTGCATATATAAAAATAGTCAAGGTTCTCTAAAGTAAAATGCCTGGCTTGAAAAATGGCACAAAAGAGTAGCAATAAATATTCACCATTTTCTAGCAGACTGCTGTTGGAAAAGATTCAAAAGCAATGCTATGCTGTAGTCTAGATCCTTCACATGCTAGAAAAAAAAGTCCAAATAAAATTGGCAAAAATAAATCTAAACACTGATGCTTCTGTATAAAATTAAAAACAGAGCTAAAAACAACAAGAAGACTGAAAGCTAGCTCTCTTGTACCTTTTCAGGGTAATGCTAATGTAATGCTTATATGGTTGGAGAAGAGAGACATATTGAATAAGGCAATATTTTAGATATTGAGTAGAGATGCCTGACAATTTACAGCACCTTTTACTGAATCACTGCAGCATCTACCCAATCTCTTAAATAGTGGGATACCACACAGCTCTGTGATGACCAAACTCTGTTTGATATCTGACCTTCCTCTAAATCATAGCACATGACTGGTATGCCTAGAACTGCAAAACAGTGAAAATAGATGAATCCATTAAATAGTGGGCTTTCTTGGATTCAGCTGTACTGCAAGATGTAGCACAATTCCAGAAAATAAAGATTTCATCTGTATTGTGGTTCTCTATCACCCATTAATTACCTTATCACCATCCAAAGGCCTTGGGGTGTTCTTATTTTCACCATCTAGCCCCTCTTCACTGCCACAGTAAAAGCAGAGGCTAGCATTAGCAGTCTTGAAATGGGCTGCCTACAACATTTTGGGGAGCTCCAGCAAGTATGTGACTATCATCAACATCTCTATACCATGATTTGCATCCTTCTAGTCCTGAGTATATTGTGAATACAAGACACAATGAAACCATGATGTAGTTACTATCTGTCCTTGTGAATATTACTTTACTACAAATCTGCTCAGAGGCAGAGTACCTTCAGGCAGCCTAATAAAACTAAGTCTCCTCAAATCAGCAACCACCTGAATGATCCTCAGCCAAATCACTTTCCTTCTCCTATCAGTTGTGATCTATGGGGCTCAAGCTTTCAGTCAGCTTTGCAAACCCAGCCCCATTGATACTGCCACTGGAACACAGTACATGCAGAAGCAATGGTGTGATGAATGGGGTTGCATGATGCATGTATCTAGGAACGGTAGGTTTGCAACTGAGGATCTGGGATCTACATCACTTTTATTAAATTTAAGTCAATTAAAGAAACAGATTCACATTTCAATGTCAGTACAATTCAACGGCAACGCGAGACAGGGATGGGATATTTTTAATTATTACCAGGCTTGTATGTGAAAAAGTAGGGTTAATGGAATTGTTTGTTTTTACAAAAAGACTCAAATTGAAATTCTTTCCCCCTCCTCCTCCCTCTCAATTTCCCAATCAAGATGTACATTTTGTATTTATGAAATTTAAGTCCTTTGTTTTTCCCCCACAGGTAATGGTAGGGAAGCACCGAGAAAGCTAGTGTGACACTAACAACCCAAACCTGATCTGATAGGCCAATTCCCACTCGGGAGAGTCTCTAAAATAGCATAATCAGAAACCTCTCTAACTGTGAATGTGCCGACTGTATCAGATTATATTTTGTAGTTTTGTGATGTGAATAGTAGTCCACAAGGAATTTAACTTGAGAACACTATTTTTTTTTCTTATTTACACAAAGAGGACTAAATATCATCACCACCACCATCACCACCAAAGGTTAGTTGTATAGCCTATACATATAGTTTACTGAAGAACTTACATGAAGAACATCTAAGAATCCTTAAAACTGTATGTATAAAAATATCTTTTCCAGCTACTTTTGATTCAGTATTCATTGTGTCTTGTTCGTTCATAATGTATCAAGCCACTTTACAAATGAAGAGTGCTGTACAGATCAATAAGAATAAATCTACTTTTGCTTTTCCTTTTCATTGTATACCAGATCTATTTTAATAACATGGGGAAAAATAAACTCATCAGTCACCTGATGGAGTAATTCAAAACTTAACCAAACAGGGCTAATGGGTGAGAATTGAATTGAAAACACCTTGACAAAGAAAGCAATTTCTTTTCTTCGCACTCCTCTGAAGCTGTGGGTGATCACTGTAATCGAACCATCAACAGTGAGGGGCCATCTGTCCCAAGGGTTCTCCATGTGAGCAAGAATCAACAACAACAAAAATTTAAAATGCCGCACCACATACATTCAGCCTTGATTCATCTGTGACAGGCAGCATGCAGCTGAAAAATCAATGTTTTGACGTTCTTCACATACCAATCTTTAAAAGTCAACACTAAAGTTTTGATAAGAACAAAGCAAGAAAAACAGGTTAATAGGTTGCTTATAGAAAGATCAGTGTTACTCCAACAGCCAATAAACCTTTTAATCAGCTGAGATTCTCACGATATCATGAAGCATTACTTTCTTACAACTCAGTATCTCACACATATACTCAACATGGGAAAAAGGGGGAAAGAAAACATTTAAATTAGTATCTATGTTGAGGGTTGCCACTAGAATAAGTAAAAGATTGTTTGTCTAATCCAGATATGCAGTTCCTCCACCATTTATAATATTCTATGAATTGTTCCATCTGTGGATTTAAAAAGACAAAATTATTTACAAAGAAAGGGCCAAGTCATATCCTTCAGCAGAAAAAAATATGGAAGGAGAGAATATCTCCACAAAAAGTTCCAAGTCAGTGACTGCACAGATGTGACACAGTCTTCTAAGGAGAGGAAGATTAGGAACAGCACAGAAGAGACACAGGCCATGACCTTAGCATCATATGGAGTCCAAGTATCAACATGGAATCAGCATGCCATATCTGTGGATCTCTCAGGAAACTTGCCTGCCCCTGATGGCCATGTCCTGGGCTCTCTATTTCCAGTTTGGTGGCTACACAGCAATTGCTCACCTGTTTATGACCACACACTTAATGCTTCCACAGTGGGGACCAACTACCTGGTGCAAATTGGTACCGCTTATTCCTGCAGTGTTTTCCTACTGGAAAATATGCAAATTTACTAGTGGAGCAAATTGCCTAGAATAGCTATGCCCCCGCATTGCCCCTCTCTAGCTGGTAACACATTCAAATGCCTGTGGAGCCACAAAGTAACAGAGAGGCCATGAAGGGATGGCCACCAGCTAAGAAGAAAAGAGAAGGTGCCCCATATTCACTATTCCATACTCTGCTGCCACAGTTGGTTCATATTCACATACATTTGCTCCTTTCTGATCTATAACAGACAGAACAGTCGACCATAGGCTGTCAGGGGAGACAGCATAGTTCAGTAGCAAACAGTGTACTGGACTGGGAATCACAAGTGAAGGTCCCATTTCCAGCTCTGCCAGTTAACCTGCAGTGTAGCCTTGGGTAAGTCACTTTACCTGTCTGAACCTCATTTCCCCCCATCTGTAAAATGAGCACAGATACTTGTCCTTTGTAAAGTGGTTTGAGAACTATAGATGTAAAGCACTAGATAAGAGATCATTGTTATTTTTAAATAAGTAGACCCAATGCTAAATGTTATAGGAAATTATTTTAATAGACTAATGAGATAAAAGCATTTTGACTTTTAAGGAATAGACTCTTCCTCAGACAGTGCCCAAGAAAAAGGCACAGATGAAGTCAACCTTCTATGACAACTTCAGTTGGTAGGTTTAAAAACGAAGGTCTGAATGTTACATTATAAAAAGTCAATAGAAATAATAATCTCACACATTAAAAAACAAATATACCTAATAGTTAATATTCTTATTCTCATTTAATGTTAGGTCATCAAAATATTTAATTGTACAATGTACAATGACAGCATATTTGTAAAAGAATATTTTGTCTACTGTCTCAAAACACAGCTAAGAAAAATGATTAATCCTACAGGAGGCTTTGAACCTTCACACTGCAGCACAGGGGAGTAACACTTGTCCTGTAAACCTACCCAAATCTTGGTCCCAGGTCTAGTGTGGAAGCAGAGCATAAGCAAGTGAGTGGGATGTGGGGCAAAAAGAGGGGTAAACAATGAGAATATAGCTGTGTTCCCACCAATTTGCCAGCCAGCATAGCTGAGAGAGCTGTGAGAGGGGAACTAACCACACCCTATAAAGCGGCATAAATTGTTATTTCTCTCTGAAGGAGGAGGGAAGCAGGGATGGAACTGTGACATTCTGAGTCATAATTTATTCCTGGAGCTTCTCTTGGGGAAGTACATCTACATGCCACTTCATACAGCTCAATCTTTCCCAAACCATATATAGTAAATAGGAAATGAATCTACCAAAAATGCACTGCATGTACTTACAAAAACTAATCCTTCAGCAATAAAATAAAATTTATTTTCTTCTCTTATTAATGATTAAAGCACTGAATTTTCAGATTAGCAAACAAAGGCTGGGTGGAAGTATCACCCCAATTTACCTCAAATGATGTGATAATGTAATTGTGCTGTATGAAAGCTACGAAACATGTCTTCTGTAAAGAATATGCATCTTATAAGGCCTATATTTTTTTAAAAAATCTTTTTCTTCATTTACTACAGAGGATTATAGACAGAATCTGACAGAAGTTTGTCAGTTGAACATCAGTTTGATAATGCAGTTAAATATATGCTTAAACTGCAGAAGTGCATTTGCCTCAACACCTCCTGTCCCCCTCTAAAATACACATACATGCTCCATTTGTAATTCTACTGGTAAAACTACTTGAATGGATAATATAATTCACCATCAATAGAATGAGGTTTATGCAGAGCTCAAAATGATACATTTGCCCTCACATTACAAATGCTAATGTGAGCTTAAAGTTGAACATACCCTTTATGGATTGAGCGTTTTCTTAATGCACCATTAGGAGGAGCTTAGTTCTCCTCCAAATTACCACAGTAGTACGGTTGCATTGAAACAGCCAGTCCTAAAACATAAAAGACCTGTGTCTCTGGAGAAACCAATTAAATGAAAGCATGCTATATGATCTCTCTCCATTTACGGTTTTACTATGGTGATTATCACGGTACAATGGTAACTAAACAGAGAAAGATCAAGCTCCTAATATTGAATTTTGAAAAGGTTCCAGTGGATAAAATAGAGATCATGAGTAACTATACATTCACATACATGTGCCAGATTTCTAAATTCACTCGATTCTAGGGAAATAATTTTGGAGGTAATTATTATTGCCATGAGATATCAGGAAATGTTTACCAACAATGAAATAATTGTACAAATTAAGGTTACATCTCATTGAGAATGTGTTACCTTACCAAATATATCTGCCTTTAATGTTTCAGACTGTATATAATTTTGCATAAGTTTCTACTGTCAATATGTAGAACATACTAGGAACTAACTTTTCCTTTTGTTTAAATGTAACTATATTGTCTATATATTTTTAAACATAGAAGTCTTTCCTGGACCACTGCATTTCCAATCCTAATATCATAATTTATCTGCATTCAATGGTTGCATGTAAAGATTAGACAATATTAAGGAGACAAGGGCCTGTTACTTTTTCAAGTAACAGGCCCAGCTGTCTGGTTACGGCACTCTTTTTGTATTTGTGCTGTTGACTTCTTCTCCCTTAATGTCCACCTTACATATATCCTTGATTGCCTGCAGCCCCCAGCACTCTAATCTCTTCGGGTCACTTTACTTCTGTCTGCCTGTATGTTTGCTACCCCTCTAATTTAATGCTGTCAGTAAATAAGACCATGGTTGAATTTATACCAAAGAAACTCCCACCAAAGGAAAACATGAAGCAGCAGTGCAGGGTGCAAACTGGTGTATGCGCACATGCATTTGTTTGTTAATTTTAGCTGGTCATAGCATTATGTGAGCCAAAGACAGACCTGGGCTGGTTTACAAATAGCAATGGGCATCATTCTTGAAGACTAGAAGAGCTATTTAGACCAGCAATACACCACAGATCACAGTTTGAGAACCACGGTGCTCCAGGTAATGAACAAAGGAAGTAAAATATTCCATTTTGTTATTTGTATTTTAAAATAATGTACACAGTGATAATTTCTTATCTAAACATGTGTTGGTATCTACTAAATCAGTTGATGAATTGCTACTTTCTTTTTCACTCAGAGTAGTTACAAGCAGAAAACAAGACCTTTGGAGGCTTCAGATTTACAGTCATGACCACGTGGAACCTAGGGATTTACTACAGCTGGTAATTTTCTAGATGGGTGGAAAATCTCCTCTGACTAATTGGAGAAAATACTAAGAATTAACCCTGGATGATCCCTTCCCAGACTGGTATATCAGACAAAGGGAACAAACACATTTTCAGTAAGAATTTTAATCTATGTGTCTTTAGACAAGTTAGCTTTTATTATTAAGAAGTTCTGCAGCAGATGTGAATGAAGTACTATCCATATGAGTGAATGATGATGGACTATCTACCATACACAGTCAGATGCAGGAGAATGTTTCAATGCCATGTTGCTTAATTTATTATCCAAATACAGTAGAACATTACTAACACACACAAAGTAGAAAACCCAATTGTAAGTGAACACAATTTTTAAAAAAGGACAAATCATTAAGGTGAGTCTCACTCATTCATTTTTGACAAATGTAATTCAACTGTTTAACTTCATGATGTGCTAGTAAAAGTAATGTAGTACATTTTGAAAAAGTTACTGAGTAACCAGAGATTTTCCTTGCAGTGCTCTTTTGTTAAATCCTGAGAAGTAGTGAGAAAATGTATTCTTCTTTTCATTTTAAGGTATGCCAATTAGTGAGGCTCCACTACACTTTTCTTATGGTAGAAAAATTTGCTTAAAAGAGAACTGAATACTAATCCTAGATTTGTTGTCTTATCTCTTCTTTTGTTTCACTACTATATTAAGAAACTGGAAATAAAATATGTTTGAACACCCCCTGGAGAGATAAAGAAAGCACTGCACCTAGGTTTAACTACAATGTTCACCACAACTGCCACCATCCTGATGAACAAAATCAGCACCCTGGCCAGACCAGGGAAATGTGCTCATTTCTGAAAATAGAGACGGGACCTAAGATGACACTAATTATTGCAATGTGAACAGATATTTTCTTGCTAAGAAGTTCTCCTGGATTATTTGCGATCTATATGTTCATCTTTTCTACCAACGGGATTAACCTTCCTAAGTCAAAGAGAGGAGATATGCCAGTGAGCATCTTGACAACTATTCAACAGAGAACATAGAGTGCAGTCCTGGAACCTAAAAACTCTCCATGTCCGAGATGATTTCCTGTCCGGGTGGATGCATTTTACTGATTAATATTGAGCACCTATTTTAAAAACAGAACAAAACAAATCACAAACAGGACAAATGGAATTTTAAGATTCCAGGAGTGAAATACTGACCTCATTTAAGTCAGTGGGATCAGGATTTCACCCCAGAATTATATATGCTTTTGAAACTTTGCTACTTAAAACAGACGATGATCTAACTTTGTTCACATATCTTCCACTATTCCAGTGTGGAAGAGAGAGAACGCTAGACAGTTATATGGTGGACTTGAACTCTGCAGTAGATTCTATAGCATCCTTATAGTGGCTCAAAAATTCAGTGGTATTTTTAGACCTTTCTTCCTGACACACAGAAATGTTCTATATTAAGGAACTAGTCTAGAACACGAGGATGTTATGTCATCTTGAGCAAGGTATGGAAGAGGTTTAGATTGCTATAAAGATTTTCAAACGGAACAGTTACAGGTAAATCTGTGCCTCCTTGGTTTCAGTAGAATCTACTGAAGTATTGTCTATACTAATAAAGCTTGAGATCGCTTTTAGCTTCTGGTTTAATGCTTCCTTAAAGGGCAAAATTATCAGTCATCCTGGAAAAAGTTCACTTTATCCACAACAAATTCATAAAGCCCATAAAGACACAACAATGCCTGTCCTACAGCAAGCTGACCTCTGAAAGGGAATTAAGAACTAGACTATTAATAATAAGACAAGTATCTGGATTACACTAAATCACTTGTTTCACTTTCACTAAAGAGCCATGGGAATGTTCCCTCAAAACAGAGTAATTTCTTACAGTTTTTCCAAGAAGGTCCCGGCTACATAACCTCTCTTTGGAAATGCCCACCTGAGATAATGACCACATAACGCATTCTCTCAGAATCCCCACCAACTTCTTTTCTAGAAAATCCCTAGTACAGACATTTCCTTCAATGGACATAAAAATGCAGAAGGCAACATACAGGTCCATCTTTGAAGAGCCGCTGCTCCCCTCCTCCCCTCATAAAAATCATTTCTCTTTCAGCAGTTTGCTCCAGTTGAAAAAGATTTGGCTAAAGTAGAACTCAGATTGCAAACTGGAGGAAATGAAATATTTAACTGAAGAACAGACTATCCATGCTTGTCCAACCAAGGAATAGATTCCTGAATCTTTCATGTAAAACTGACTCAGTTGGCAACCTCATGTTTCCGACAAGCTGTTCATAGAGGTCCTGCATTTTGATAGAAGTAATCTTGAACCTAAAGAGAATAAGGGGGCTCCTCCCTCAGCTAAGAAAATGTCAGACCACTGAGTTACAAGTAGTACTGTCTTTGTGAGAAATGTACCTCTTTTGTAATTGAAGAGAAGAAATAACCATATCATACTGAGGGGGCAAAAGGATTAAGCTTTGGTAAGATATAAAGGAATCAGAAGTCAGAGATTGTATTAGGTCTGAACACAAACTAAAATCAAGCATCTACCTGCTCTGCCCCCCACCACCACCACCCCTCCAAAAGAAAAGTGTATTAAGGAGCATTAAGGAGGCAATGAGGCTGGCTGGGTGAAGAGGGATGGTGCTTGCCTACCAATTCTCTTAAAGCTAGAGTGATGAGAACATCCTGGTCATAAGAAAATAACTTCTATTCATTCCTGACACATCTTAAAAACATTTGACAAGAGTGGACAATGAGCTCTAGCCTTGATTTCATGACGAAATGTGGGAAAGGGGTTTACTCAATACAAAAGGGCATGCAGTGGTCATCAGGAGTCGAAAACTTCCAGTGGTACATTAACAAAGCTTTATGTCTTCTTCTTTTTCCCTCTTTTCCATGCTAAGGAAAAAATAATTCAAAGAAAAGTTGTTACTGTGAATTTACTGTAGTGAAGCACACAGTACACTTGTGTTCCAGGTAGGAAGCCCAACGGCACCAAGTATATTATTTACTATTTGGATCTGCTGACTGACTGAAGAGAAGGATGGTAACCGATTAGTCAGACTGGTGGATCTGAGAGTGTAGAAGGCTCAGCTATTAACTAACAACATAACTTTCATCATTTCTAATTGGATTGTGACTAAATTCCCAGCACTGATAATACCAAAATGAGATCATAGGGAAAAGTCTCCATATTCCCTTTGCACTAAGATTTAGAACAGCTCTCCCTTGGTGTTGTACAATAGCAGTGACCACCCAAAGACCTATGTCATTAACTTAAGAGACCCATCTCACTGCCTGCTGAACAAGTGTGAGGAGGTTATAACATACACATGAGATGCATGCTGTTTTACTTCTTTACCACCCTCAGCAAGAATGAGATTTCCTATGGAAGAACAGAACTCAGGAGAGAAAACAGTTAAGGGAATTGGGAAGGAAGGTTGACTGGTTTATCTATAAAAAGCAAGATCAGAAATATCCTGATCTTAGGAAAAAACTTACATACGAGACTTAAAAAGGAAGCAGAAGATAAGATTTCTGTATAGCCTTTCTCTTTGTTTACCAGTATCAGAGAAAAGGGATCTATGAAAGTTTCAAATTAAGCACTAATATCCAACTAAGAAAATTAAGTCAGTGGATACTTTAGGAATCCCACATGTCCTATCAGAACTCATGTAATCATTCCTGACAGTCATCTCTTGACCCGTTTTTGATAAACAAAGCATAGAGTACTTGAAGTATTTTTCCCCCTTGTTCATCCCATTTTTCACTGGTCTCTTATTTTATGGTCAGAGGTTAAACTGCTGACCTCTCACCTTCCAGGCAAGTTTTTCCCTCTTCTATAAAAGGTTTTTCACAGTGTGCAGCATTTGGATTAGCCCCTCTCCTCTGGAACAAAAGCTGTGTCTTTGTACTGCTGGTTTGAGCATGGAGTCTGTACATCAGAGGAAGCTGCTCCTACTTAACATTCACAATAACTATATTGTGAGGCCCCACTAAAGCCTAGCCTCTCAATGTCTAGACTTTCATCCAACCAACCAGCAAAGAGAAAATCCTGTCAAGCACTCAACTGAAAATTAACTAAGGTATCCTGTTGTGAACCTGATGAAGATGTTATTTGAACATACGGTAAAACTTTCCATTGTTTAACATAAAGATAAGAGAAAAACTTTTAGAGCCCAAAGCTTTAAACAATCATTGGCACTAATTCAATCATGGGTCAGTAAATTTATTTTACTAGCAGGCAGCTACTGCCCTATGCACGCCTATAAAACAATACACAGATTATTAAATGACATTTAAACCCCAAGTATTTGGAAATGTATTCAGTCTCAATTTTTATATAATTCAAGGAAACACTAAGGCAAATCAGAATGCAGGATAAAAATGTTCATTTCTTACTATTTTAAACAAAGAGTACTGCATCAGTATCAACGTGGAATATTTCACTGCTATTATTACCTTTAGCAACTGCCACAGTTTGTGCAAAAACTAGAAATATGGCAGCGAAGGTTTTTTAAAAGTTTTCATCTACATATCTCTTGGTCTATACAAGTGACATCTGTTCATTAAACACCATCTAAAGAGAAATATGGGGGGGGAGACTGTAAACCTGGGGTACAAATAAATCATGGAATTCTAAAAAAAAATCTGTGATTTAATTATATTTCATTGTAAAACCACTGCATTTTCTACAGAATAAATCATATCCAGAAGACAGAATATTATTTAATTGGATTACTGGTAATACTAATGTAGTCTTCCTTGCTGAGATACTTAAAGCAAACCAGAAAAAAATGAAATCAAGAATGCTTTTGAAAGTATGAATAACTAAAGTAAAAAGAACACTATTCACTCTGCATAAATATATGCATATATCAGGGACAGATTGGCCCAGGGGCTTGGGACATTAACAGCTTCATGGCCTGACAAATAGGGTCTGAGGGATCAGGGGCCACGCCAGGTACACTAGCTGGTGATTGTCTGGCTATGCTGAAAGAATGACAGGAGACATTAGATATGGGTTTAATCAGGCCACAATTTTATTATTGACAGATGTCTGGGACTAACCCGGCGGATAAAAATGTGTACAGTGCAGGTGCAAAATTTATGTCCCTCCAGCAGATTTACTGCCGGGACCTTACCAATTCCAGCCAATTCTGGGGGGAAGAGGGCTTCCACAGCTCCCCCCAATCTATCCAGGTACCTCCAGCAATTCCCTTGCCGGGATCTTATCACTTCCAGCCAGCTCCGGGAGGGAGGGCTTTCACCAGCCCACCACCCCCCTTTTCGTCCACGTCCACAAACCAGCCCAGCCCGCCAGGGGCTTTCCCTGAACAAGTGGTGGCTCTACTTTGAGAGCCACTGATCTAAAGAACATTTCTACACAGACTGGCCAAGTCACTAATAACAAGGTAGATTTCTCAAATCAGAATTAACAGCAGTAAAATCAAACCTGCAGCATTATCACACTATATTATTCTCTCAAACTAAGGAGTACTGCAGTACAATGTCATGTACCTTAATCCCTAGAGCAAGTGTACCTTCACATACTAGACATGGAAGTGTCAACATTTAGGGAAGGGAAAATTGAGAAGACCCTATACAGTAGTCACCAGTTCTATGCTAATGTGAGGACTTTCCAAATTTGTGGACTCTCACCAAGTGTATGATCTAAAATCAAGGGAATTCAGACCTACAAATGAAATATGTTTTCATACGTATCTTGGTTTCCATGGATGGGCATAACCACACTGGTTTCAGACAGGCATAAATGCGAGAGAGAGAAAACGAGCAAATCTAGAGCACTGATCCAAGAATAAGGTAGTGGAGGCTAAGCAATTTTTAAATTCTTCCCTCCTACTTATAGTTGTAAATAGGACTACAAAGAGAAAAGAGAACATTAACAAGGCATCAGACTTTGAAAGCAAAATATATAGTAGCTTTTCCCCGATACTTTACATTAACCCCAAAATTCTGTTTCCTATGAAAACCAATTAACAGTACAAGTAGTTTAAAAATATAATGTTGGGCCATGTTTCATTCTGATCCCTTGCTCCAACCCCACTGCAGGAACATGAGAAGGGTTCTATAAAACTGGACTACACCTGACCAAGGCAGATGGACTACCAGTTTTAGTCTTAAAACGGGTAGAAAAGTTGGTTTTGTTTTCATAGTGACATATCTATGGGAGGAAGTTGAGTAAGGATGCATATTTATAATAAGAGTTTGCACTTTGGCTAGGGATATGGTTATGTGAGTGGGCCTCTGATGCAGCATGAGCCCTTTGGAAGGGATTTTGTTATTATTGGTGGATTTGCTTGCAGCTCTTAGTTGCCATCAGTCAATATCATTTCACTTGAAAAAAAGGTATAAAGCCTTTTCCAGATCTGACATTTACCCTGATCCTCTCAATGGAATACAATATTAGACTGCTTCCCCCATTCCTTGCCCCTCTGTGCTGGATGGGTGAGAGTAGAGATATGGTGTGTGCAGATTTTAATTACAATGCCATCAGTTGTTATCCAAGGAAAGTGGAGAGAAGAAAGATGTAGAAGAGGGTGCTCTGAACAGCATGGAGGTTCTGATGTTGGCATTGAAACCATATGTGACATTCCCCAGGGTACAATCTGAACCACTGAACTGCTGTGTCACCTTAATTCTCCAGACCAGGATGTCTCTTACACTGCTCTGCTAATGAAAAGCAACCTCTCCAGGGTCTGCTCACAAAGCCATTAGCACGGAAAGGCACACCCAGCAACGTTACATGAATGTTCTCCCAGCCACTCATGAACAGATACAGAGCAACACCAGCATATCCCAGCCTTGCTCCCCAGAAATGTGTGTCTTACACTGTTCAAGGCCCCCCTCCGAACAGTGTAAGCTCCTTACACATTTGTCAGTCCATCAAAGGGTAATGAATATGCAACAGCCTTTGTTAACCTGAGTAGAGATTCCCCGGACACTTCAGCCAAAAGCACACTGGTTTAGATAAACAATTAAACAAGTTTATTAACTAGTGAGAGAGAGAGATTTTAAGTGATTATAACTGATAAAGGCATAAAAGTCAGAATTGATACAAACATTTTAACAGAACAGTGATGCTCAGCAGATTATGGGTTTTCAAATGATACCTCACAAGGCATACTTAGTACAAAATATATCATATGTTACAACAGTGTACACAGGCATCAGTTATAATGCCATCAGTTATTATAAAAGGAAGGTGGAGAGAGGAAAATTGTAGGAGGGGGTGCTTTGAATATCACGGAGATTCTGATGTTGGCATTGGAACCATTTGTGATGTACTGATGTCCTTGGCTGCATTCGATGTAGGGAAAGTTGGGAGTTGTTTATACCTCTTATTGTTATTCTTTTTTATCCTGTTTTACCAACCAAGTCTCACCAAGGTGGTAGGAGAGACATGGACAGGAAGGATAATTTCTAACATAGCTAGGATTGAGCTAAATATTTTGAAGCATTCTCTGAATTTTGTTTTATCAACCTAGTCTAGGAGCAGGTGAAGTAGGTGGAAGCCATTCTGGCAAAGCCATGGATCTGATGGTTTGCGAGTTCCTGGAGCTGTTTATACAGATTTATTCAGAAGCGCCTATCCTAGGCTGTCCCCGCTTGGAAGTAGAGTTGAGTAGGTCTCTCAAGAAGTTTTCCAGCTATTTCAGTCAGATTCAGACCACACTATCCATTTTTGTCGAAGAGAGCAAATGTGATATCTAATCTGGTTAAACTTCAGCTGATTTTACAAACTGTTTTAATGGTGCTGGGGGAGCTTTGGTCTGCAGCCTTGATACATGTCCCTCAGAGGGAGAAAGATCATGTGCATATCTTTGTGATCAAAGAAATGCAGATATAATTATTATATCAAAAGAAGGAAAATATACTTCTGAAGAAAATCAGATTTGATTTGGCTTCTGCCTCTCACTCACAAATGTACAACAATGAATTTTCAATCAGAAAATTCTACTTTTAGTATACAGATTTTTGTTGCTCCTCAAACAATATAGCATCTTTTTAAGAAAAGGTCTCAGTCACAATTTCCTCCCACATACACCCACGCCCAAAATTGCAACAAAAAACACTAAGATAGCAGAAAATAGAGCTGGTTCAACTACATTACAAAGATATTCATTGAGGTACAGAACAAAATAAAGAAACCTCATTTGTAATGTGTTAAACATGCCTTCAGTAAAAAGGTTAGATAAAGCACTAGAAAAACTATACAGGAGAGAACAATCCTGCAGTAGCAAAAGGCTGGTTTGGTTGACCTACTAAGTCTTTTCCACTGAATCGCTATATCATAATTAGGGCCCTACCAAATTCACAGCCATGAAAAACACGTCACAGCCTGTAAAATCTAGTTTACCCTTGAAATCTGCCGGGATGGGCTTGGGGCACCCCAGCCAGGACTCCTACCATGCACTGGGCTCCAGCTGCTAGTCCTGGCAGTACTGGGGAGAGACAGGACTACCTCTTCTCCTGCAGGGTCTGCTCTTGGGGCCTGATTAGCCCCACCTCCGGGAACCTTCCATGGATGCAGGAAGCTCCTCACCCGCACCTCACTTCCTTCCCCCATTGCTCCCCAGCCAAGGGAGGACGGAGTCACAGTACAGGGAACAGCCATGGAGCTTCTTGCAGCCAGGGGAGATTCCTGGAGGTGGGTCTGACCTGGCCCCGGGAGCAGTCGCTGCAATAGAAGAGGAAGTACCATTCCTCCCCAGCCCGACTGCGACTAGCAGCTGGAGCCCAGTGCACAATAGGAGCCCCGAGATGGTGTGCCCCCAGCCAATGGTGCCGGAACCAGGGGGGCCAGAGCCTATGCCCCCCACTTTTTAACATGGGCATAGTTTGGAGGGGGGAGTGAAGGGGTGATGTTGCCTCCCCAAACTGCAAGCCTTGGGCAGGCGTGGAGCAGTGCCAGCAGGGGCTGTGCTTCGCTGCAGGGGAGCTGAGCACCCCATTGGTGCTGATCCATGCCTACCCGAAACTTGTAGTTTGGGGGGGGAGTGGGAATGCCACCCCAGACCCCCCCCCCAAACTACACCCATGTTAAAAAGTGTTGGGGAATGGTCCCCGGCCCCCTAGTTTCCAGCACCAGGGCACCTCCATTTCTACAAAGGTTCTGGCGCCCTTGCCTCAAGCCCTGCTCTGCCCCGCCCCAACTCCAGGCCCAGCACTCGGAAGTTAAAGGGGCTTTCAGTTGGCTGTGTGTGAGGAGGGGAACCACAGTGCCCCCCTGACCCTGGGGCGGTCACCCACCCCTTAGGCCATCCCTGCCACCCACCTATACCATGCAACCCTCGCATCTGCACTGCCCACTGCTCTCCAGCTGCCTAGAGCGCAGAAGTAAGGGTGGCAATACCGTGACCCTCCCACAACCATCTTTTGGGGCAAGCCGCCCATGATTATAACACCATGAAATTTCAGATGTAAATATCTGGAACTGTGAAACTGACGATTTTTAAAATACTATGATCATTAAATTGACCAAAATAGGTAGGGGTCCCAATCATAACTTATTAACATGACCTGTAATTTTACTTACAAATAGTGTCATAGCTTTGTTCTTACTTCAATTAACAGACAAAATTCTTTTAACTTCATTTTAAACTACTGATCTACAAGCAAATAGTTTGCAAACTGTTTTCATAACCTGATGCAAACTATTTTAGAACACACATTACCCCTAGAACACCAATTATGCACTTAGCTGCTTTTTAAAGTTTTACCTTATATGACTTAGGAGACTAAGTCCTATCTTCAAACTGATAGGCATTTAGAAGCCCAAGTTCTATTGACTGTCAGTGAGATACAAGCTCCTGATTTCATAAATCACTTCTGAAAAATGGGACTTTGGATTCTACATCATTTAGCATTAGAGTGCTGCATGAATTTCTTGATTTATTCTATTTACAGATTTCAGGCTTTGTACAACTTTTAAAAAATAATTTAAGAATGAGAAAATTACTTCAATGTAGTTTTCACCAAGTAACAATTAGTTTTGATCAGAGCTGTTTAAGAAATTTCTGTATGCAACACTACTCGGTTCCCCACAAAAGTTTTAGTGAAAGATAAGTGAACAAATGGTCTAAAATTGCAACCAAAAAAAGCAAAAGAAATTTAGACATTTTAAACAAATGCATATTCTACTATTATTCTGTTATTACTTTAGATAAATTTAGAGGCAGCTTTTGATAAGGAAATAAAAATATAATAGGCTCACCACTCTTTATAGTTCACTGGATTATACATCTATTTTAAACTCTAGGCCCTTGTATTTAACATAAAAACATATACATGATTTTTTTTAAATATCAGCAATCACCAAATATTCTATGTAAAGACATCTGAACCAACACTCAGTCTGAAAAGTTTCAGCATGAATTTATAAGGCCACACAGGGGGAAGGGGCTAGGTGGCACAGTAATTTAGCATACAAGTTCACTTTGAGAAAAGACAATGCAAATCCCAGTTTAGGTCACAAGTAAACATTAGTTCCACAATGTCCTTCAACCCTCCATTTCAGTACATCACGAGCAGTCACATGATTTGTCACAATTGGCTATATCCCTTCACAAGACAACCAGGTCAGGAATGGCACAGGTGTTTCAGGTCAGAACTGAGATATATTAGCAAGGCTACGCAGGGAATCTTACGCAGTACACTTGGCTGCAGAAGAACATTTATTTTTAAGAAATTCAGAGTTCTTTCTCTAAAAACAGATCTTTAATTATAAATCTCACGATGCACTCCTGGAGCAGTGGTTACAGAATACACTGGAATGGATTCCTTACATACAATGTTAAATGGTTCAGTCCACCCCTTCAGAATGCTGAAAGTTTATATGGTAACTTATTTCCTGTAACATATCCACCAAACTCAGATCGTTGGCGGGGAAGCACTCTCTTTCTCTTAGCCACACACTCTGCCCACACTAGTTCCTGCCTGAAAGGGAGTTCTTACAAAGC
Source organism: Chrysemys picta bellii (assembly GCF_011386835.1). Lineage (NCBI taxonomy): Eukaryota > Metazoa > Chordata > Testudines > Emydidae > Chrysemys > Chrysemys picta. The sequence continues at coordinate 44,692,991 of NC_088798.1, read as the reverse complement.
TGCTTAACTACATATAAATATAATCATGCAAATTAATGTTTAATCACTGACAGCTAAATATATATAGGTGAAAATCTGGCAATTTTATGAATGACTATAAAAATACTGACTTTGAAAGCAGGAGAAGTTTGGTCACTGTGTTAACAGTGAAAATAAATTAACAAATAAGAAGGGAATTAGGGTCTGATTCTGCTCCTATTGAAGTCAGTTGCAAAAGTCCCATTCACTTCAGAGGTGCAGAATTAAGTCCTTAATGAAAGGTGAAATAACTGATAAACTATTCTAGTGAGGCAGGAAAAAAATTATTTATCAAAACATGAAACAACTAATAACTCCCAACTCTGGAAAATATAGAATCTATTTTAGTGCATGTGTCGTTCTGATTTCTGGTAAGAGAACAAGAATGCAGACTCCATGCACTCAGTGCTTCTGAGGTGAAAGAGTTTAGGTTGTTTTTTTTTTAAATCTACTCTCCCTGATGTTGTTCTGGCTAACAGGATCCAGGTGAAGCTTTTTCCTTTTTTTCAAGTCCAACAAATAGTTCAAAAACACTAGTGTGTGACCTGCATCTCTTATTTTTAAAATGCTTACCAGAATGAAACTGCAATTATAGGATATCAGGTGGCGATGAGGAATTCTCACTAGTGTTATACAGAGATCAACAGCTACAGATTCTCTGACCCTTTCTGAGATAGACTGGGGCTATGGTGTAAAAGGGTTGAAAAACTGGCGAGCGCTCTTAACACGCTCTTGGTAAAATGCTTTATTTTGCATCATTTGACTTGGTTTTTATTATTATTTATTATTTGTATTACTGTAGCACTCAGGAGCCTTACAATATCTGATTATATTGTGATTACTTATTATGGATATACTTATTCTAAGGTCTTATCTAAAACAGTGTTCATTCCACATTTTGAGAAGGGGGGTGGACAAAGGGTGGAAAATGGAATTAGCAACAGAGCCAGCTGAATTATTTTCAGATTAATGGAAAACTTGCATACATATTTTCACTTTTAGTTGTGCAGTGTTTATGGGCAACAAAATAGTTAATTTATTCTTGAGGTTTTTTTACATGCTGAAACTGCCTAGTCTGACATAGGGCTGAAAAACAGGATATTCATACAACTTGTTAAGTATCATTACCACCATTTTATACCTGAAACCAAGAAACCTAACTGACCACTTCTTTGAAACAGCAAGTCAACGTAAGAACCAGGATTAAAACTAAAGTCTCCCTATTCCCAGTCCAATGCCAATTCAAAGTACAGTGCCCATCAGACAAGTCATTTAATCCCTTTGAGCATCACAAAATTGGTGAGAGGGAGCAGAAAGGTGAGTGGCTTCTCATTAACTGTTTTTGTTCTGCCTGCTGGTCTGTTTAAAAAAATAACATCCTTAGGAGGCCCAAAACAGACAGTAATCAACATTAATATAAATGAGGAATATAGAACTCAAAGGATCTCCAAATAATTCATCAGAAGATTAATTCCTACATGCATTGTACCCCAACCCATGTTTACAAAGTAGGCATTACAGATACAAGTTAGATCAGAAATGTAGAGCATCCCCCAGCCATCTCACTTCTACAAATGTTATGGACCTGTCCAAAAATTAAGTGCTTTTGAAAGAATTTAAGGATTAATGGAGTTTTACACCTGTTTCATGAAATGGATATTCTTGCAACCATTTCACATCCCAATTTAACTACAACCCTTGAATTCCCAGAAAATAACTGATTTTGAATGTTTTTCCTGTTTTGATTTGAATGAAACTTAACAGCTCATACAGATCTATGGGTAAAGAATGGTGTCCCTAGCCTCTGATTGTCAGAGGGTGGAGATGGATGGCAGGAGAGAGAGCACGTGATCATTACCTGTTAGGTTCACTCCCTCTGGAGCACCTGGTATTGGCCACTGTCGGTAGACAGGATACTGAGCTAGATGGACCTTTGGTCTGACCCAGTACGGCCGTTCTTATGTTCTTATGTTATAAATATTCCTAGCTTATTTGATTTTTAATATAACCCTACAAGTGTTCTTCCAACAACATCTAAAACATGCCACAGTTTGTCATTTGTCATTCTGAGATTAATTTCACCACAAAGTAGCAATTTATGAACTGTGTATGTACTGGAATAAAATAAAGGAAGTGTGAAAACAAATGCAAGTAAAGTAGCACTCAAAATGGAAAACATTCATTTGCTGACGTCCCATTTTGTTATTACCTAGTACAATTTAAACAAGAGTTAACTTACCTTAATATTCTTGCTCCTAATGTTGCTTTCAGTTAGATGACTATGAAAAGAATTAATGAGTAATAAAATATCCCATGTCTTTTCTGTTTAACATTAGCTCCAAGTAACTACATTCAGTACTGGGAAACTGCTTACAAAAATATACTATACGCTGGTGTTACTCATGCATTTCCAACCTTAATCATCCATTTCCAGTAAAGTGCTACTCAATTGCAAACAACACAAACAGTTTTTGAAGAGATAATCAATGCTTATTAATAGTAAAACTTGTGAATCTGGCCTATAACTTACTATACTGTACTACTGATAGCACAGGGAGGTGGTGCTCAGGAATTCAACGCAGCAGAGTGCATGCAGGATTACTGATGCCTCCCTTCATCAGCATTTCAGGGGAATCCTAACCATGCTCCTGCCCAGAATCATCCCATTTCAAGTTTCTCTGGACCCTGCTGTCTCCCCTAGCCCAGCAAAAGTAAGGTTATGCTCACTTTATGCAGACATACCTTTCCCTCCTCATTTCCTTTCTGTCTGGTTCAACATCACTTAAAGTCAGCATAGATCCAGGACTGACTCTCGCCCGCAGTCTGCCCCCTCCCACCCCTCCCCCCGCCCCACCACAGCATGCATAAAGCTAGTGTAGCCAAGACAAAATGAAAATAAGTATGAGGAGAGGCGGCTGGGTTAGAGCAGAACAATCACAGAATAATAATCAGGGTTAGATTTGAAAACACGACCTTGGGCTGAAAGATTTTGTATCCTAGCTCTAATTACTGAGCCATCCAGTCTCCTAAATTAGGAGCATATTTCATCTATTGTTTTAAAAACTCTTTTCCTTGTTGACTTATTGTGATCCAAAACTGACTTGCATACTTCCTGCTGGTATTATATTGCAGCCTAAATATAAACACTTTGTACTACAATGTTTCTACTATCTCCGATGGATTCCCTGAGTATTAGAATTACCCTTTCTTTCATGTGGATGAGAATTACTATTTGCTAGAATTAAACTGTATTTTATCCATCCAGCAGTTCATTACTTTATCTTCCATAACTTTGTTGCATCTCCTAATTTGTGTAATCACATTATTTATAATTTTGGTGGTTGTTATAACTTAATTTTACCAAGTGCCTTCTCCTGATTTCATTTTCAAACACCTATGTAGATATTTTACCAGATGTTTTGTACATCCCCATCCTTCAAAGCTTCCTATTAGTTGTACCTAGTGTGGTCTTTCTACCATTCAAAATCAGTTCAGGAGCTTGAAATATCTCTATTTCAAACACGTCTCATATTTCTTAGTGTTCCACATGTTGAAAGTAGAAAACATATAGACTTTTCTATATATATATATTGGTACAAATGCAATACTACAATCATCCTAGCATCTAGGCACAGTATTTAAAAGCATAAACTATATAAGAGTGTTTTATATTCCTAATTCTATGTGTCGAGTGTTATAACACTGTTTAACTTTAGGTCTATTGATTTATATTCCAACTGTAGTTTCTAAATGGTATTTTATTGCAACTCCCAATAATGGATTGGTTTTGTTCTGTCATAGTGTATGAGCTTAATTTAGCATATCTTTTGCACAGTTGCAAAGAGTTAAATCTATTTTTTCTTTTTGTTGCTCCATAGGATATAACTTTTTATATTCACATGACATAGATTGTTGGAATGTGCATTGCAAAGACTTGAACAAATAATATTGGAGTGAACATAAATCAGTAGGAAGGTACTTCCCATAATCCGGTGAGTGTTAAATACTCCCTTGTTTAATCTCAAAGTAGGTTGTCAGTGTTTGTTCCAGGATTTGGATTAACTTCTAGTCTGCAAGTACAGATGTATCATAGCACGTATAATATATAGTGCTCTATATATTCAAATCCTGAACAAATATTAGCTAAATGAAAGTGATGCATCCTATACAGACTAACGAGTGTTCATTTGTTATTGGGTCCTGGGTATGACCGTAAACTGCATTCAAGTGGAGGCCCTGGTGACAACGTGGTGGGGCTACTTGTGGCAGGGTAGCTCTTATAAAATACCACAATGATGCAACCTTCAGCGTAAGGTGAATATAGGGTGTCTCAAAACCCTAGCCCCCACTGCCTTGTGGGTATTCCTTGGCTGGAGTAAGGCTAAGGGATATCACCCTGACAGAAACGTGCCCTCGTATTAGTCAGTCAGCAGCAGCTCTAATCTGTTGCTCTCTGGCAGAAGATACAATCCTTAAGGCACTGAATGTCTGGACTCAGTCTGGCCTTCGGACACTGTCTCAATGGTCTAAAGGGAGGATGGTAGGTCTAGGGCAGCCTCCACTCCTCCATACTCTTGCCTAGGTATACACATCAAAGGTCTTGAACACATGGATCTGCTAAATTTGTAAAAAAAACTGTGTCGCTCTTGAATTGGGCTTGTCTGCCATAAGCAGACTCATCAGGCACCGGATTAGACCTCTTATGCATATAGCATGATCCAGTTTGGATAAATGGTTGCCAATCAATCATTTGTCAAAGAAGTTTTATTTGGTTTATGTTTACGTATAGTAACAATTCTATAGCAGCATAAGCATTATATAACTTTGACCTCAATATGAAAACCCAATAATAGGTATATAGTTGCATCCAGATGCACCATTCTTTAATTAAAATGCAGCCAGCAGTGTATGTTATGGGATGTGAAGTAAACAATAAAGCCCCTTCCCTGATTTACACAAACTCCATATGTGTTTAGGTTAGGGTCTAAGTAGATCTGGTTTGGACCTAGAGGTGGGCCAGATTCCTACATAAGTGTAAATGGGAAACAACCATACACATTAACCCAACATTTCACTTTACAGCAGGCTCTAACTCCAGGCTGAAGGTCAATGTTAAGACAAATCATGACTCACCTAAAGGGTCAAATTAATTTAGGCTTTAACGTTAATGAAGTCACTAGTGACAAAGTTGATATTCAGGTAAACTAATAATTTTTAAATTCCAAGTCATGACTTTTGGGGGGCTCACTGCATATATAGCCTAATTTCGAGCCTGGATACAGTTTCTCCCTGTGCTATATATTTAAATGGGCTATCAAGCATTTGAAAAATAGGACAGTATACATCAAGTAAATTGTCTGGTCTGTCCAACCACAAGTCAAAATTCCTATTACATATTCTATTTGAAGACAAGTGTCTGGTAAAATAAAAAATCTGGATTATTTACAGACTTTTTTCCCTCTGATTAAGTAAGTGCTTCAGACATTAACATTAATGTAATTAACTTTTAACTTGTTTGCCTCAGCATCAAATGGTTTTCTCTTTCCCCCTAGTCTGGCTCCTGCAGGAATCGTACAGCCATAGGATACAGGTACTCCGCCCCAGCTCCCAAAAGAGGTGTGCAGTAGATACCACAAATAGGGACTTTGTGAGAGCTAATGCTGCTACTTAGAGATTCCCACTCAGAAATCCACAGAGTGCTACTGCTCCAAAGTGCAACTACTTTCCTGTTCCATCCCAGCTCTGAAAATCTATCAAGTCTGGACAGCATAGAGGAAATTCTGTATGTTTTGAGGAAGTAGGATGGAGGCTTTGGCGCTACATCCTCCTTCACATGGCTTCAGAGAACTTTGCAGGTTTCCAGCATTCCAACTTATTTGCTCTAAACCTGCAGAGTAGACCACATAACAAGAAAGCAAAGGGAACTCTGATTCTCCAGCCACATACACTGCAAGTATTTGGGTTTTCTGTGGGTGGACTATGGAAAGGCTCGCAAGGTGAAATCTACTAGATCCAATCCAGAGCATGTAACTGCAGCAATAGCCCCTTCACAGAAGCTGAATGAGATGTCGGAGCTATTGGCCCGCTCCAGCTTTCTATGTCAATCTATCCAACCACATCAGAGATGTTAATGCAACCCCCTCAGGCCTTTCTGCCAAGACTCCCCTTGCACAGCTCTAATGCAGGGTTTAAGTGGCATGGATGGCTAGTGCAAAACACACCACGACAGGTGAATTTCACCCTCAGTGGACATAGAATGAAATGTTTCTTTGGCAGGAGGAGGAAGGATTTGGACAATGGAAGCAAGAGAGGCAAAATTACAAAGCAATCCAAATTTTTCTGAAGAGCTTGTAATGTCCCATTTGTTGTCTACAGTCACAGAATAGACAGAATTTTTTTTTAGGTAAATAAACTTTACAGCCCATTCAACTACTTTAGAATATAAATCAGCACTATGGGATTGTATGATTCATATCGGAAAGAATCTACTGATCCAGACTTATTTTTGTGGAGTTACGTGAAGACGATGTAGCAATAGTAACAAGGAGCAGAGAAGAGAAAGTAAAATAAGATGACCAAATCTGCCTGTCCTACCAATATTTAGCAACAGCCATGATGTTTCAACAAGTGGAAAATTAATATCACTCAGTAAGACTAAACCTTCAGTTTTTTCCTTTACTGTTCTCCAGCATTGTCAGAATTTATTATTTAGAATATAATTTATTCAACAAATAAATGTCCCTATGTTTCTCATAGTAATTGTAGTTTGTAAAAATAATAATTAGTTAATACATTGCAACGAGGCTTTTCCCCATCTTTATTCATGCTTTGGGTCTCAGTAGCACATTTGACATTACAGACCTCCAAACTGTTATTCTATATGTAGGATCAAGACTGTAATTGATATACTTCTACTTCAACTGAATACTCTTTCCTTTTATTCCAAGAAATTGCCTTGGTCTGCTCAATGACATGAGACTTCTGCATCTGGTTAATCTGAAATAAAGAGCCATTTATTTTCCATGCAAAAATAATATGCACTACTTATATTTTTTTAAATAAGTTTTCATGAATCTATGTTTATGCAGTCTAAAGGCCTATATAAATGTAAATGCGTTCCGCTTCCACTTCACCCATCCAAATTATTATTTTAAACTGAAGCTATGGTAGGAAGTGGAATGTCAGTGACTGAGAGTCAAATTCTGTCGCAGAGCTGTGTAACTCCTGTTAACTGGAGTCACTCCAATCTTCCACTGATGTAGCTGAAATTCTGCTTAACAGAAAATAGGGTTAAACAAGATTTCTTGTTTTTATGACATTGAAAGTCCAATCTGAAAAGCGAAACCCAACTAAAAATTGACTAGTTACTGGTCATCTGACTAAATCCAATAAATCACAGAGGTTAAGTTTTTTCCCATAAAGATGACAGCCCATCAGTAACTGTGAAAAAGTTAAGACTTCTAGGGAGCCTTGTTTGATACAATGCTGCCTTTATGCAATTTGCTTGACAATCATTCACTACAGAGTATTATATTGTATTTTAAAAACAGACGGAACAGCTAAAAAGGAAAGTGTTTGTGAGATAACTTTTGCCATCTGAATTTGAAAAGACTAGATCAAGCAGGTACAAAGTTCATTTATGAAAGATCAGTTCACGGAAACATGAACTTCCAGTGTCGTCATGGGGCCCCAATTCTCCTCTCACTTAAACTGGTTTAAAAATAGTTAATCTCCAGTAATTTCAAAAGAGCTATTCCCCATTTGAGTTTCTGGACCAAACCTTTAATCTTATATTTTTGTGAATGAGCTTTGGATGCCCATTTGGGTAAAATCTGTACCTTGATCATTAGAATTGGAGGATTTATTTCATTTTTTTCATTGTTAAAATACAAAATGTAACAGTGAATTTCCTATGAGGTCTGTGAAGGCAGTAGCAACTATCATACAAGACAAAGGAGTTTGCTAGCTCTTACACAGGGGTTTGCTTATTCAATATCACACAATTGCTTATTTAAAAGGAAGATAGTCATCATCAGCAGTAGCCTGAGAAATTCCTGCTGTAAGCGCAAACTTTGTTTTTCAAACTACATTTCAGTTTATTCACAGAGGGAAGTGGCTTTTTTACCTTTTGTGTTCACCCCAACAAAATGAAATTTTGAATATTTTTCCTTTATTCTGAATAAGTAATACCGTTTCTTTGATTACATTTTGGAATGCTTCACAGTGACTTTCTTGGTACCACTAACGTTATGAAGAATACTGGAGTCTCAGTAGAGTCCAAATAAAGCTTTTATCAGTTCAGTTTACAATTATTCTTTTCAGTCAAGGAATCTCTCACACATTCATGACCAGCTAATTAGGCAAGCTGCTGACCCTTACCCATGTTTTGATCACCTCACGCATTTTTTTTTATCTTTATGGCCTCCTGATAGTTATTTGTAAACTACAATACGTCCAGAACCCATGAGTCTACATTTCAATTTATTCTAAGTACAATACAATGCATCAGGCCAGAACTGAGAAAAAAAGTGGGAGGGGAAAAAATAGTGAGAATTCTTTATTTACTACACGTACTAGTTCAGTTGTATTTCCTATTACCGGTTTTTAGTACTAGCATGGACAACATTTAGATGTTGTGAATATTTATGGACTTGATCCTCCAGGGGCAGAGCACTCAGTCCCTGATCCAAAGTACAGCACTTTTAGCATGTGAGTAGTCCCACTAACTTCAAGTGAGACCACTCGTCATTAAAGTTAAGCACATGCTTAAATGCTTGGTTGGATTATGGCCACAGTGCTCAGCACCTTTCAGAATTAAGCACCTAGCATCAGAAGGCTTCATCAGCTGTCACATGATCATTTCCTTCTAGCAGTTAACTATAAAGTGACAGACAAAGCACATTGAATTCAGCTGAGGAATAAGCAGCAGCCAATGAATTGCTAAGGAACTAAAATTCTGTTTACATGAAAGTGTTCTTGAGGGAGAAGAAATCCTGAAAATATACCCCCAGCAAAACTGCCTCTATACAAGAGTATTTTTCAGCATTTCCCACAAGCTGTCATTATATCTTTAATTATTATTCTCAACTCTAAATGCTAGGAACAATACAGCCTGATATTGATCATCACAACTATACTACTTAAATCACCTTTTTGTTCCCATTAAGTGAGAGACATCTATTAGTTTAGGAACAAAATGTGATCTGCCATAAAATGGCTATAAAACACTGGATACTAGCCTCTGAATACAAAGTTTTAAAAAAGGAAAAATAGTTAACCTTTATACAGGATGCACAGTATTTTGTACTTCACTATTTACTCCTGAGGGCATTTTGTACCAAAAAATTAAAAATTCTATGCACAATATTTTAAGATTCTGTAAAATTCTGCAAATGTTATTTGTCAAATAAAGGTGGAGGCTCCAGCCTGGCACTGGGGAGCACAGGCCACTGGCTGCACAGAGATGGGAGATCACTGTACAGCTCCCCCAAGTGACACAGACTCAGCAGTGAGGCTGCACCCAACCCTGACACAGTGCAAGGAGCGGGCCTGCGGGGGGATCTGGATGCACAAGGGCTTGTTGGGGGTTCTGGGTACAACAGTAATGGGACTCTGCAGAGGGGTCCAGGTGAAGGTGGTTGGGGCTCAGCGGGGCGGGGGGCGGTGTCTGGATGTGGAGGAGAATAGAGCTTGGCAGGGGAGTCTGGGTGTGGGGGGTTCAGTGAGGGGTCCAGATGATGGGGAGTGGGGTTCAGTGGGGTGAGGAGCCAGGTGCAGCTGGTTGGGGCTCGGTGGGGTAGGGTTCCGGGTGGCTCATCAGGGTAGTCCAGATGCAGGGAGAGTGGGACTCATCGGGGGGGCGGGGGGGTTCTGAGTGCGGGGGGTGGTGGTGAGGCTCGGTGGGAGGGTCTGGGTATGACAGGGCCTGGAGGCACAGGTGTTGGGCAGATGGGGAAGCAGCTTCTTGTACAGGGATCCCTCCCCCTGCAGCTGAGGAGTAATGAGCACAGGAAGCGGGGTGTGGGGAGTTTGCAGAGCTTCCTGCAGCCTTGTGAAAAATCTGCGGGTGGGTCTGACCCAGCCATGAATGTTGTGCAGGGGGAAAGAAGTTCCGTCCTCCCCAGCCCAGCCAGGACTAGCAGCTGAGCCCAGCTCAAGATAGGAGCTACCAGCTGGGTCTTCCCCAGTCACGCTTCCTTCCCCACAGTGATTTACCTCTCTGCCAGCTGCCTTAGGCACGCAAAACATACTGCTGGGGAGGGGTACATGACTGTTCTTGTGGCTTCCCTTTGCTTCCCCGTCAGAAAATCATTTTTCTGCAGGGAAGCAAAGAAATCTGTGGGGTGACATACATTCTGTGCATGCGCAGTGGAGCAGAATTCCCCCAGAAGTAACTATTACAGAACCATCTTATAAACTGGCTTATAAATCTCATTTACTCCTATTATTGATCACAAAGGCAAGTAAATTGATGTTTTTTTGTATGAAGGGAGGAAAAAACAAACAGTGACAATATAATAAGAAAAAAACACAAAGATAATTATAAAATAAACTATAGTCACTATAACATAAAACAGTATTTTACACTGTTCTTTGTTTTATGCTGTAAGAAAACTCAAAAAAACAATGCAAAGACAAACAGCCACAGGGAGCAAAGGAAAGAGGACAAAGACCACACAGTATCTCACAGCAATGGCCAGAGCCAGATTAGGTTACAGGCATTATAGGCCCATTCTAGGGCCCCAGATCAAGAGGCAGATGAGATCAGAAATTCAGTATTCATTTTAAAAACATGTTTCTAGCCCTCATGGATGCATAAAAAAGCTTGAAAATGTGAAACAAGTGTAACTGATCCCTGTCAGAGTCTGCTCACAGCCTGAAACAATATCTCTAAGAGATGGGAACTGCCCCATTCATCTTAATTCTAAACTTGTGCCACCTCAAGGAAGGGCAGGTCCATGGCATTAGGGTGGGGGCCCTGGGCACCCCATCTGAAGTGTGCCAAGAGCCCTGAATAGCCTTAATTTGGCCCCGGCAATGACACCCATCCGTAACTATCTCCAGCACTGGTCCAGCAGCACATGCAACCATCAACAAGCAGTGGACTGGGAACCCCACTGTGTGATTTACCTATCAGTAGGCACCTAACAAGAAGCTTAGCCTGAAGGACATGAAGAGGTTACAGTCCAGGGGCGGCAAACTTTTTGACCTGAGGGCCGCATCGGGTTTCAGAAATTGTATGGAGGGCCGGTTAGGGGAGGGGATCATGGCCTGCCCCCCACCCAAACACCCCTCCCAGGACTCCTGCCTAATCCAACCCCCCTGTTCTCTGACTGCCCCCCCCCGGGAATCCCGCCCCAGCCACACACACTCCGCTCCCTGTCCCCTGACCGCCCCTGGAACTCCTGCCCGATTGCCCCCCGCCCCATCCAACCCCTCCTCTCATTCCTGACGGCCTCCCCAGGACTCCTGCCCCATCCAACCATCCCTTCTCCCTGTCCCCTGACTGCCTCTGGAACCCCTGACCCTGACCGCCCCTCGCACTCCCATCCAAACCTCCCTCTCCTTCCTGACTGCCCCCCCCAGGATCCCTGCCCCCATTCAAACCCCCCCCCCCCGTTCCCCACCCTCTGACCACCCCGACCCCTATCCACACCCCTGCTCCCTGACCACCAGTCTGAACTCTCCTGCCCTCTATCCAACCCCCTGCTCCCTGCCCCTTACCGCACTGCCTGGAACACTGGTGGCTGGCGGCGCTACAGCCACACCGCCCAGCTGGAGCCAGTCACGCCACCTGGCTGGAGCCAGCCATGCCGTCGCCATCACGCAGCACAGGGCACCGGGTCAGGCCAGGCTCTGCAACTGCGCTGCCCCAGAAGCTCGCAGCCCTGCCACCCAGAGCATTGCGCCAGCAGTGGAGCGAGCTGAGGCTGCGGGTAAGGGGTAACACCAGGGGAGGGGTCAGGGGCTAGCCTCCCAGGCCAGGAGCTCAGGGGCCAGGCAGGAGGGTCTTGTGGGCCGGATGTGGCCCATGGGCCATAGTTTGCCCACCTCTGTTCTAGTCCGAAGAGTGGTAGCAATAGACAAACCGGATATGCATCATATCAACATTCTTTAGCGGTTGTGAATTCTTCTTCTGGAAGTAGATTAGAGAAAGAGGTATTTAAAATGTTACTGTTTCCTTTCCTCCTTTTGGCGGAGTAAGTTTCTGTGCTACTCAGTTTCCGCATTTCAGTTTTAATTATCTATATCAGGGGTCACCAACCTACGGCACGCAAGCCGATTGTGAGTGGCACGCTGCTGCCTGCCGCGGTCCCGGCCCCCAGCCCCACTCAGCCCCCCCGCCCATCGCTCTCCCCTGCAGGGGCAGGAGGCAGAAGCTTGGTCCTGCGGCAGCCAAGCTTCCCCCTTTCCCTGCTTCTTCCCCCAACGTGGTGCTTTCCTGCCCTGTGAGCCGCTCAGGGCAGGGGGCTGGAAGGGATATGCCCTGTTCCACCCCCTTCCCCAAGACCCCATCCCTACCTCTTCTCTGCCTCTTCTAGGGAGCAGCGAGCACACTGCCACTCCTCCCCCTCCCCCTCACAAGGCCCATCAGCTGATTGCCACAGGGAAGGAGAGGAGGAGGGGCAGGAAAGCAGCACACTGGGGGAAGAAGCGGGGGAGGGGGAAAGCTTGGCTGCCGCAGGACCAAGCTTCTGCCTCCTGCCGTGAGCCGCTCAGGGCAGGGGGCTGGGAGCACCCCCACGAGCCGAGCACCCCTGCCCTCTGCCCTGACCCCTGAACCTCCCCACACACACCCAGACTTCTGCCCTGCACCTCCACCCCCCTAGCCCTCTGCCTTGACCCCTGAACTCCCCCCCACACCCAGCCTTCTACCCTGCACCCCCACACACACCCAGCCCTCTGCCCTGACCCCTGAACTCCCCACACACCCAGCTTTCTGCCCTGTACCTCCCACACTCCCCAGCCCTCTGCCCTGAACCCCCCCACACACACCCAGCCTTCTGCCCTACACCCCCCACACACCCCAGCCCTCTGCCCTGACCCCTGAACCCCCCACATTCCCACTGCCCTGACCCCTGAACCCCCCCACACCCTCACTGTCCTCTGCCCTGACCCCTGAACACCTCCCCCAGGTCTGGGGTCCCGGCTGCTAGCCCCTTGCCAGCCAGCATCCCGGCCGCAGGCCCCACTCCCGCTGCCGGCCTAGGTGAACAGAACCCCAGGCTGGCAGCACGCTGAGCAGGCTGCCGGCATAAGATCAGCATTTTAATTTAATTTGAAATGAAGCTTCTTAAACATTTTGAAAACTTTGTTTACTTTACATACAACAATAGCTTAGTTATAGAATATAGACTTATAGAGAGAGACCGTCTAAAAAATGTTAAAATGTATTACTGGCACGCGAAACCTTAAATTAAAGTGAATAAATGAAGACTCGGCACACCACTTCTGAAAGGTTGCCTACCTCTGCTCTATATCACAGCAAAGTAATTTTGGTATTCAAGTACATCACACAGAGCAGGCCTATACCATCCACATGTTGTACACTGTAAAAAGAAAAACAAATAACAAACACAAACATCACTGCCCTTTTTCAAAGGCAAAATTCTGATGCTATATCTAACAGCACAGGGATTTTGCAAAATATGGGTTAGTTTTAACAGAGATTCAACCAGTAGAACAAATAGAGTAAACAAAAGCTCTTGGTTTGGGTAATGTCTAGGGTCAGATGCAAAACTCATTTAGAATTCTGAGTCTATTAGAATGAAAGCAGGATCAGAACTGTTAATCATCCTTCATGTGTAGTACCAGTCACCCCTGAACTGAATTGCAGTACAATGAACCGAACTGCGATAGTTAACATTTACTGACAGTTATTTTCTATTTCGAATGTCGGGGAAAACTGCTGTATCCCAGCTACCATTGGTGGTGGTAACTCAATCTTTTGTCTGTCTTTCTCATGGTTATGATCTTTAGTGAAACATCCTAATTATGATGACCAGTGCAGACTGCCTTACCTAATGAAAGTTTACAAGAATGTAATCTAAATAACAGAGAACTGCCCAAACCAAAGTGCCATTTTCAGGCATAAGTTTGCAGCCTGAGCTTCTCCCCATAATGGGCTGAATCTAGGTACCCCAAACTTTGGAAAAATCTGATTCACATCCAAATTTTGAAGCCTAAATTCAAGTATGCAAGCTGAGATCCAGAGTTTTGGTTCAGGACCATCTCCACTAAGTACAGGGTATTAATAAAACCACCTTTCAACAGAAAATCACAAAGTTGTTTACAAAAGCAGGCAATGTGTGTATAAGCTGCTCGCCTGCCTCTCCAGTCCAGGAAGGACTGATGTAACGCCGACAGACCCCAGTCGCCGGGGGGTGGGATCGAACCTAAGCCCTAGGCTTAGTGCATGAGCCTCTACCGCATGAGTTAAAAGCCAACTGGCTCTTAGCTAAAGCTGTAGAGCAGACTCATTTAACTCTCTCTAAGTGGTCTCGGTGCCACTAGATGGGACAGAACACCACACCCAGAAGGTATGTGGGTTACACTGATCCCATACCTAAAATCTGGGTCAGTGTAACCCACATACCTCTTTCACAATGCTTCAGCTTTATTTCTTCATAATAAAACAATTCAATGCAAGTTTCACGTATAAACCCCATCTTTTCCCCGAACGAGGATCTTCTGAAGGGGGCTTCATATCCCCGAGGCCCTTCATTTTTGGTTTTTGATTAAAATAAAAAATACTTGTTTATTTAAAAAAATTTAAAATGGGTGAAAACTGTAAAAAACAAAGACAAAAGGGCAGAGGGCAATGAGATTGGGGTGCCCTGTACTCACAGGAGGTAGTGGGCAGAGGAGCGAGGGGATCCTTCTGCTTCCTGCGGGGCTGTCACTGCAGTGGTTGGGTGGTCTCGGCTGCTGCAACCCAGCTCCCTGCCCACCTCACTACCCCACTGTGCAGAGGAAACAGGTGAGGCCACGCTGATGGTCCAGGGTCAGGAGGCAGCTCTACCCAGCAGAGAAAGTAAACAGGGTCTATTGCCTGGTTTCCCACCCATCTCACTCCCCCACTGTGCAGTGGGGAAGCAAGACAGACAGGGAGGCACATGATAGGGAAGCAAGATGGGCAGGGAGCCCCTCAGCTGCTAGGACCTGGCTCCCTGCCCCTGTTGCTCCCTACAGTGCCGCAGCAGCCACCTACCACCCGTTACCCTCCTCTGTGCAGCGGGGACTCTGCACGGAGGTAGCTGGGTTGGGGAGTTCCAGCACTTGCAAAATCCAGGTAAAAACTTAGTAACCTGAATATTTTTTTTCAAAACCCAGGAATTTTTCACGAAAGTTGGGTAGAAAACAAAAACAAAGGCTCTTCCCTCTTGCCCACAGGTTCACACTTATCGGGTGCTTTCTTGAGAGTCACCCTGCTTCTGTGCCTGCCACAGGAGCCAACCCGCTTTCTGCAGCTCTCCACCCCAAATGAGCCACTTGCTGGCTTTTATCGCCACCTAAGCAATCTGAGCTAGGAGATAGCTAATCGGTCATAGGTGAGGCCAGGCCCAGCTTCCCTTAAAGGGCCAGATGCCCTGTAAAAATGCCCATTCCAGCAAGGACCATCTTTTGTTCTGCGTTTGTACAGTATCTAGCACAGTGGGGTACTGGTTCTCCTAGGCATTATAGTAATACAAATAAGAAACAAAATAATAGTAATATCCCAGATAAGGAAACTGTGGCACAGAAAAATTAAGTACCCTACTCCAGTCAGTGGCAGAGACAGGAATAAAATCTACACCACCTGACTCCCACTGCTTGAGTCCATGTACAAGAATATCTTGCCTCCCTAACACCCATCACTTCAAGCTTAGTGAAACTCACTTGAAGCTTCCACGGGAATAATATACAGATATACATACACCTCTACCCCAATATAATGCTGTCCTCGGGAGCCAAAAAATCTTACTGTGTTATAGGCGAAACCGCACTATACTGAACTTGCTTTGATGCGTCTGAGTGCGCAGCCCCTCCCCCACTCCACCCCCCACCCCGGAGCGCTGCTTTACCGCGTTATATCCAAATTCATGTTATATCGGGTTGCGTTATATCGGGGTAGAGGTGTACTAACACCTTTTCAAAGTTATTTTTATATATAGCATCTAGGAGGCCTCAGCTGAGACCAAAGTCCCAATGAGATAGGCAGTATGCAAACTCATAGTAAGATAGAGTCCCTCCCACTCAAAGAGCTTACTAAATTCCTAATATAGAGTTAACTTCAGAATCTTTGCCTTTTCATCCCATTCCAAAATTCTCTATTTCAAATGTCAATGCAAAGGGGCAAAAGTTTATAGCCAATAATTTAGTGTTAGAGCAGTTGTTTACTTAGAGTGTGCAGACCTAAGCTTCTATCAATAAACAACATTATTTTCATCGGAGAATCCTGACTCTTCGTATCAAAGGGTTATTACAAGACAAGGTCTCCTATGCAAAAAGAGACTACTTTATACATTGATCTTCAAGTGGAAGTATGCACAAGTTGCTCTTAATATACAAAAGTTCTTTAAGCAGTAAAAGCACTAATTTGCTTTGAAAAAACAATTTTAGTTATTTAAAAAAAACAACACTCTCCAGTACTTTGTACTGGCAAAATAGCTTTTATAGTAGTCTCTTTTGTAAATTTTGGAATGCAAAAGCATAATTTTATTTATTTATTGGATTTATATATAGAACTACCTATCCCAACAAAATTGTGTGATAGACACACCTAGGACATCACCAGGCAATATCACAGCTGGGAAATAAACAAATTAAAATAACACTTCTGTGATTCAGAGAAGAAACATGGCATTCCACTCTCTTCAATGGGTGGGGAGACAGAGAGAGACTTATGACTGTAGACAGGATTTGTAAACCTTAAAATCAACATAAATTGTTATAGTAAAATACATTTTAAGTTGGTACCGAAAGTGAAAGAGAAGCCTGTAAAGTTACACTTGAACAGCAAATGTACTGAACTATCAGTATAACAACTCTCCTCAAAGAATGAAGTCCAACTTAGAGCAAGCTTTCTTTCTAAGATGGACTGTGAAGTGTGTGGGCAGAAGTATGCTGACACTAGCTGAGGAAAATATGCCGTCAAACTCTTTAATGCTTCTGAACACAGAAGTTTAAAAGCTAGCAAATGAACAGAGCTACCTCAGATATCCAAGTACTAAAATGAGACAAATTCAACTTCAGAAAAAAAGCAAGAACTGCCATGTTTTACTTAGGTTGACCCTTCTTCTATATGTTTGCTATCTTTGGCTCACATGTTAATATTAATGTACTTAAATACATACTGGCCATCCTATTAAAAATCTACAAAATAGTTCTCTTCATGGCAAATTAATATTTATGCTTCCTAACCTATCAGATTTTTTTCTTGTATTCCATTGCCTACAAACTGGTCACATATCTATAAATAGCATCTAGCATGACGCAGAAACTGATACAGCCAGGCAATAGCAAATGTCTTCAAGGTAATAATTCATCTCCCTCAACATCATGTCAGACAGCCTGCGCCCAACATTTGCTATAGCTGGTGCCTGTGAGGTACAGCTGGGCCTCCCACCCCAGCCTACATCCCACAACTGCTGAGGCAGGGAGTCAACCCTCCCCCAAAGACCTCTTCGCCAAAGTGGAGACTGAGGGCTGGGTACGATAAATAGCTTCTTTGGCCTATGTCTTCTCCCAGCTCCCCCACTCCCAACATGACACGCACATCCAAGAATCATCTTGGCTGTAGGGAGAGCGCTGTAGAAAATAAGAACGCACAGTAGCAATTTTCCATCCCCTCGATTACTCCTGATTGGCCCTACAGACTTCCTCCCTTCTCCAAACTCCTGACAAATGGAAAGGAAAAGGTGAAAGGAGCCAAGCCACAAATCTGTGTCCTAAGAGGTAAATTGAAAAAAAAAATTCAATTTATTATTATTATTTGTATTCCCATAGCACCCACAACGTGCTAGGTGCTGTCCAAACATATTGGAAGACTTAGTTCCTACCCTAAAAAATATTCAGACTAAATAAATGAAAATTCAGTAAAATAAATATTAACCCACTTAGATGTCACTGGAATTTTAAAAAAATACTTGTGAGATCATTATGATTTGTAACCTACTGACAGTGTTCTTGGTGGTGTACATGAGACAAATATTAAGACCACCTTTGGTCTGTATTCTTGAGATTGTTCAATATCGACATCATTCTTTGGTTTTAAAAATATTGCACAATCTCAGATAATTCATCTGTTTTTGCCCTCAAAATGTTTGTGTAATACTTCACTAAACAAAGGATTTGTTAACTACCCTCCTAATCTGTTAAGAACAACTGTAAAGGAACCAGGTTACAAGTAAATCCTTTTTTTTAAAAGTCACATTATGTTTGTAAAATTCAATAATGGAAATTAAAAGAAACCCTTAAGGGTAGTGGAACTAATCTTAGATATGGCTATAATTTACACTGTCAATAAATTACAGGTTAAGGTACCTTTACTTTAAACTATAGTAACTAATGACTCATGTGCATCTCCCAGAATATTAAGTCCTGATATAAATATTCATAGTGATAGAGCCACAATTAAAGAACTCTTTTTATTTGTTGTAACTGAAGTAAATTTTCAGCATGCACTTACGGTTATGACAACATTGCAGAAAATACTGCATATTTTGGGTAAACATTTTTACAAATAATTACATTCAGCTTACTGCTTCTTCTGTAGCAAGTCGAAACATGCACACCTAAACTCCATATACAAAAATGCTTCGTTGCCATTATCTACAGCACTCTGCTACCACAAGCAGCATCGCAATACTGTATTCACAATACCACAAACATCATCAGACATTTTAATTAAGGAGTAACTGTTAAAAATCTCGATTCCTCCATATTACTAAAAACATTTTTTTTAAAAACCTAAAGACAAACTTCAAAAACTTGTAAAAGGGATACAAGTTTTAAAAAGCAAACTTGTCATACACCTAAATGCTGGTATCCAATTGCAGCACTGACAGCAATAATCAAAGATTACACAAGTCTAGAAGAGGGATGTAGCACATAATACAACTTTAGGCCTGTGTGCAACACAACATTTTCTCCAACATCATATTGGGGCAAACTAAACCTTAATTTTTTTTAATAAAACACTATGTATTTAATCATGACAGGTTTCAGAGTAGCAGCCGTGTTAGTCTGTATCCGCAAAAACAACAGGAGTACTTGTGGCACCTTAGAGACTAACAAATTTATTAGAGCATAAGCTTTCGTGAGCTACTGCCCACTTCTTCGGATGCATATTGCTTATGCTCTAATAAATGTGTTAGTCTCTAAGGTGCCACAAGTACTCCTGTTCTTTTTATGTATTTAATCTTTATTTGAAGCACCTATGATGTTTATATTAATAGCCATTTGGTTAAGTCTTATAATAATCTATACATTCAAGTAATTACACTGCTAAGAAGGTATTCAAATACATTATTCAAAACTAAACTTATTTCAAATTAATTGATAGCAGAGGACAAGTGTGTAGCTGCTTTTTATTCACCTTTCTGCCATAGACAATTTTTAAAAATGTAGAGATCAGTACTTTTGAAGGTAAGCGTCTCTTTAGTACCCTGCCACTTGAAAACCATCAGTTAAAAAATATCCGTATTGCAGAATAACTGGGTATTCTATTGAATGTTTCAAGTATTTTGAAAAAACAAAATTACTACAGATTGCTTGGTGCATTACATTGATCGAACTAGCTTTTTATCAGACTTCAGTCATGCTCTGAAAAGGAACTGACAGAGGAAAACAGTTATCTGATCAGTACACGTTACACCCACAGAGTGTTTGTGGTTAATGAAGAGCTCTGTGCAGTGGGAGGAAGACAACATACCAACAAACAGAGCACACAAAGCCCAATCCTGCAAGCAGCTCCATGAACATAGACTCCAGTGCAGAACCCCACTGAAGCCAATGGGGATTTCCACCTGCATTTAACTGCTTGCAGGATTGAGATCTCAGGTTATGTCTACACTTAAAACAATACAACGGCACAGCTGTAGTGCTCGGTGTAGCCACTCACTACAGCGATGTAGTTAACTAACCTCCCTGAGAGGGGGTAGCTAAATCAACAGTATAGAAAGTATTCTTCCATCAACCTAGAGCTGTCTACAACAGGGGCTAGGTCGGCTTAATTATGTCATTCAGAGATGTGAATTTTTCATAGAATCGTAGAAGATTAGGGTTGGAAGAGACCTCAGGAGGTCATTTAGTCCAATCCCCTAATCAAAGCAGGACCAACACCAACTAAATCATCCCAGCCAGGGCTTTGTCACATCTCTGAGCCATGTAGCTGGGTCGAATTAACTTTTTAGTGTAGACCTGACCTTAGTGAAACTAACCATTTCACTTAATATTAAAATTCATTTTAATTAGAGATTTGCACAATTTCATTATTTTTGAACGTGTCTTTTCCAAGCAAACATCACTTGGAATAAAGAGTACACAAATCTCCTGGGTTTGCTAACATTATTTGTATTTATTATTTGTATTATCGGAGTGCCTACATCAGTCCTAAGTCCACTGTGCTAGGTGCTGTACAAACAATGAACAAAAGAGAGTCAGCATTTAACACTGTTCAATGGATCCCAACTTTTTCTTAAGACAGGAAAAGAAACATTTAAAGATATCCTTTGAGGATATAACCTTTGGACACAGCTCCCTATCTAAAAGAAGTTATGTTACTGGAATTAATAATGCTAAACTAAGTTAGTGGAACAAAGCAATCTCTACTATTAAAGCAACTTCTTCTAAAATCGCATACTTCTAGACCTATTTAGGGTTATACAAGATTTTTGAATGGTTGAAACAGCATGTGGACAGGAGCCTCATGCCCCCTAAAGGACTCTGGGCCCCTTTTACCATCTCAAACTTAGCATACAGGGTGAGAGAACTGGGGTGGAAATTGGTTTACTGTCACTTGAACAGAAAAGGGTCAACTTGAATCACATTCTTCTCAAGGAGTGAGAGAAGAATGGTTTGGAGACCATATCTACTAGAGATATATATGCTGGAGGTCAAGTTCAAGGAATGTATTTGCTATGCAACAGTTCAAAGCTTATCGTGCTCATAGAAGTTGTGGCCTGCTGACTTTCCACTTCAAAATAGCATATTTTTATTGCCTATTGTGCTACATTTCAGGAAAATTAATATAGTGGAAAATCTGTTTGTCTTTCATAATGAAATGATGTGGACAAATAGACAGCTTCAATTAAGCTATGAGCAAACCTCTGCACTAAGGTATGACAATGAAAGGTGCTTCTGCGGCATATAACCTTCAAATGAAGGAAGGTCTCCAGGAAGAGAGAGAAAGTTTGTTTCAATGTAGCAGCACAGCTATAACTAAATAACAGCCATGTACAAGTTACCACTGTGAGGAAGTTTACAATGGGACACTGCATGCCACTTCTATCAGATAGAAAATCAAAAAACACTGGAATACAAGTAAAAAAAAATAAAAGTCTGAAGACTGACACCATTACTTATAATAATATAATGAACATTCCAGATTCTACAATATTAATGACAGGTTTCAAACTGTGCCTCGTTTCTACAAGTGCTAACTGAATGTAGAATGCCAGCTAAAAAATGTTTCTTCAACTGCCATCTACTTTTTTTTCAAATGTGCCAAATAAATTAAGGTATGACATGCTGACAGAAATAATCAATCTTGCAATTTTCTTAGAAATAACGTAAATATGTCTACTCTCTTTACTGCAGAACCATGTTCACACTGCACTTCAAACATGCAAGCAACAACCTCATTGCTGCTAGAGTGTGCTAGCACTGTTCTCCTGGCCCATGCAGAAAACCATGCTGCACATAAGCTAGTCTAATTTTTATGAACTCTGTCTTAACATGTATCTCGGGGGGAGGGGAAATGCCCGTCCATAGTGATCAGCTAACACGTGCTAACTGAGTTACCCCTAGTTCAGAGGTGGGCAAACTACATCCCGCGGGCCACATCCGGCCCACAAGACCGTCCTGCCAAGCCCTTGAGCTCTCAGCCGGGGAAGCTAGCCCCCGTCCCCTCCCCTGCTGTCCCCCCTCCTCTGCAGCTACGCTGCCGCACGGGCAGCACTCTGGGCGGCGGGGCTGCGCACTCCTCCAGGGCAGTGTGGCAGCATGTCTGGCTCCAGCGCGGCGGCCAGACATGCTGCTCTGAGCGGCATGGTAAGGGGACCGGGGGGTTGGATAAGGGGCAGGGAGTCCCGGGGGACAGGGAGCAGGGGGCAGTTGGATAGGGCGGAGGTTCGGGGGGGGGCGGTCAGGGGACGGGGAACCGGGGGGGGGGGGAGGGTTGGATAAGTGTGGGAGACCAGGGGGGCCTGTCAGGGGGCAGGGGTGTGGATAGGGGTTGGGGCAGTCTGGGGACAGGGAGCGGGGGAGGATAGGGGGTGGGGACCCGGGGGGCAGTTAGGGGCGGGGGGGGTCGCGGGAGGTGGCGGTTAGGGGACAAGGAGCAGGGGGGTTGGATGGGTCAAGAATTCTGAGGGGGGCAGTCAGGGGGCAGGAAGTGGGAGAGAGTGAATAGGGGGCGGGGGCCAGGCTGTTTGGGGAAGCACAGCCTTCCCTACCCGGCCCTCCATACAGTTTTGTAACCCCAATGTGGCCCTTGGGCCAAAAAATTTGCCCACCCCTGCCCTAGTTGATGATAACACAGTTTTGACCACATTATGAGGGCATCAAACTTTTCCCATTGGCTAGGCAGACTTAGATTTAACAGAGCTTTTACCTGTGGATGATCTACTAGAATGTATCTCAATCTGATAAATTTAACATTTAGTTTCAAATGCAATTATATACTGTAAAGTCCTTTATCACTTTTCTTAGTTATTGGGCAAAAGCAAGAGTGTTAGCCCTGCTGAAAGTGTAACATTCAATATACTCCAACTTGGCTAAGGCCTTTTTTCTGTCTGTATTCTTACACCATCAGTAAATACATTGTCCCCCAATAAAATAAATACTAGAAGTATTTCCTGACAACGAAATGATGAAGGTTGAAACAAAGGTCCATAGTAAATCAAATACTGTTATTTTGAGTTTCTCAATTGTACAGTAGACCCTCAGAGTTTCGAAAACCTCAAGAATGGAGGTTGTTAGTAACTCTTAACAAAACATTGTGGTGATTCTTTCAAAGGTTTACAACTGACATTGACTTAATACAGCTTTAAAACTTTACTATGCAGAAGAAAAATGCTGATTTCCCTTTATTTTTTATTATTTACATTTAACACAGTACTGTACTGTATATGCTTTTGGGGGGGTGGAGGGGGGCATCTCTGCTGCTGCCTGATTGCGTACTTCCGGTTTCAAATGAGGTATGTGGTTGACTGGTCAGTTCGTAACTCTGAGATTCTACTGTATTCATTGAATTAAGTTTTCAATTAATTAAAATAGCATGCATTTGGATTTTATTTATTCATTGGATTTTACTCTTGGCTATAGAAGCAATAATTTTAATCGTTCAACTTCTCCTCAAAGCCAACCTCACAGCTTATTTAAATCCCATGACACTTTTTGTGTATTTGCTCAGCTATGATTGAAAAAAACACTTTCAAGGTTGTCAGGACTGTTTCCAAAAAAGATGTGTTGTATTTTAGGGGTTATTTAAAAATGTTCAGCTGTCAAAACTCATCTTTGGAAAGTGCTAATTTTAAGTGCGAATTACTGTGTGTCACATCATAAACAAACTTGTACAGGTGTGCAGCATCCTATTTAAAAATACTAGCTTATTTATAGTCAGACACAGCAGCGCTGTGTTAGTTTTTACTTATTTGTTTGAACTGTAGCACAGCTAACAAAGGGTGGTTAAACAAAATGCAGAAAATAACTAAAAGAGGAGCTCACTCTAGAACAAACTTGAAATGAAAATCTTAAAGGTCTCTGGGTCACATTAAGGTCTTTCTCCCTCCTAACTCAACTTCTCCTGCTGCTCACTCATGCAGGGCGATCATAATTCTGTGCTTGTGATAGTTCCACAGCAACACTGATGACAGTGATGTCACAGATTCAACCCTGACTTCACTGCAGGATCAAGTACAAGAAGCAGATGGGATGCGAGAGAGAAAGTCCCTATTTAAACACAATTCTCTTTCATGGGAAAGAAAGCGGCACAAGCAAAGAAACTGATGAATGGACGTTGTTTTGATACACGATATATTCAAAACATTATCATAGCATGAAAATCTGTTTAACGGCAAGTCTTCCAATACAGTGTAAATGTAAAATTTGTTAGCTTTATAATAAACTGACCTGGAAAGCTCCCTGTTTAGTAAAACAAACCTGTGCTCAGTTTTTAAAGCTATGTTAGAGAAATTACACATTCATCTCTTGTTACATGTACAATAATTCCTTAAATAAATTCAGTCTTAATACTCAGATGTATTTATTTGACACACTACTATTGTACTCTCAGTGCCACAGGCAAACACAATGACAGATCCCTGCCCCGAGGCATCTGTGATCTAAATTAGACTTAATACAAGAGACAATCTAATTTGATGCCCAGAGTATGGAAAGATAATTATAATATACAAGTGACACCCTAAGAATGGTGATGGGAACTGCACCTCAGCCACTAGACCTTTCACTTATGACATTTCAGAAGGCTCAATTCTCTCTCCAGTCCTATTCAAGATCAACATGCAGCCACTAGGCGAACTGGTAAGAAAATAGAGACTTACGTGCCAGCAATACATAGATGACACAGCTCTACCTATACATCACCATATATGACCATAGCACTCAACATAAAACATCTCATCCAAGCACTGGACTCTGCTCATGGATTAAAAACAGCTGGCTGAAGTTCAACCCATGCAAGATAGAGGTGGGCAGAGGAAAACGCTCTGAAGAGTCTACACCCAAGGTGCAGTCTTCTTTGGTGGAAGGCGCATACCTCATAATTCATCAGTTCAGCTGGGAGTTTTGGGGTGGTTCCTGGATTGCTCACTGATGATAAGCACTCACATAGCATCCACAAGTGATGCTTTCCAATATCTGTAACTGTCTAGAAGACTCCATCCCATCATAGTAGATGGTGACCTAACCCCATTGATTCATATCTTTTTCATCTCCTATCTGGACTACAGCAATACAATATAGCTGGGTATGAAGCCTTCAGCACATAGGAAATTCCAGCTCGTACAGAACACTGTAGCACATCCTCACCTCACCACACCGTGAGCACAACAAACCTGTCCTCTGCTCTCTACAAAAGTTTCCCCATAGAATAGTGAGTCAAATTCAAAGTCTCTGTCTTTCGCTTCCAGGCATCAAGGGCCTGGGCCAAGCATATCTAAAAGACCACCACAACAGGTACAACAAAACTTTGGACCATATGGGTAAAGCTCATCTGTGCAAGGTACCAAGCTTTCTTAGGGGCTGCTCTGAGACTGTGAAATGAACTCCCTCATGAACAATGGACCATCACACCTACCAAACCCTACCAAAAAGCCCCCACTACATTGGACACACAATTCTCCCCCTGGGGACAGGATGAGAGGGAGACTGAACCACACATCTTTAAGACTAACAGAAGTATAGGGATCTTGCATCTGAAGAAGTGAGGTTCTTACCCATGAAAGCTTATGCTCCCTATACTTCTGTTAGTCTTAAAGGTGCCACAGGACCCTCTGTTACTTTTTACAGATTCAGACTAACACGGCTACCCCTCTGATACTTGAACCACACATGTTGCTTAATGCACCACTTGTCAAATGCTCATATTCTATGGTGATGAGGGTGATATATGAACCTATATGGAATAGAAATGAAAATATATACTTGGTAAGTACCCATCCAGTTGCTTCCTTTTAAAAAATACATGTTAATGTGTGAAGATTTGGGAGTGAGGACAGGAATAGGAGAGTAACCAAAATATGTTTTGAGGAGTGCTTTGAGAAGAGCAAAACAGCCTGGCACACAGGGCCAGAAGTATACTCCATACATAAGGGGCTCATGAGAAAAGGCACAGTCTCTTGTACCAGAAGACAATCAAAGGAGTGTTAAGATGAACTGAAATAGCACATACAGTGAGAGCTGGGGAAGTGCCAAGAAACTAGTGTTGAGGTGTAAGCAGAAGCCAAGCCTTGTAGTCCTGAAGGTGCGTATTGGGAGTTTGAATGTGATGCAGAAGGGGAGTGAACACCAATGTAGGATTTGACCAGGCAGATATCACAGAGCTGTAGGTGAGGCAAACATTTCTGGTAACAGCACACTGGACAGACTTGAAGGATACGACATGAGAATCATGGTCAGAAATGAAGATGCTGTAGTAATCAAAGCAAGAGATGACAAGAGTATGGATCAAGGTTCTGGCAGTAGGAATAGAGAAGGGACAGATTTTAAAGATACCAGAGAGGAAGCACCAGACGGATTAATTGTCAGACTATATCCTGGGGAGAAAGAAACTGAATACGACATGAAAGTTGCAAGCCTTGGTGAAGGGGAAGATGAGTTGAAATGTGTCTGGACATCCAAAAAGATATCAGATAGACAGTCACAAAGCAAAGACAGGAGACAGATCAGGTGTGGAGAGATAGATCAGGGTCTCATTATCATTCAGGATATGAGAATGGACAGAGGGTTACCAAGGGAGAGAGTATAGAGAAAGAGCAGGAGAACGGGAGATGACCAGAAAGTTGCCTCTATTGGAATTGCTAAAAGGAGGAATTAAGAGAGCAAGGAAAGCCAAACCCACAGAGAAGCATAAAAGCACTGAGAGCAAGTCTCGGAGGGAGCGTAGCCAACTGTGTGAAGGAGGCTGATCAGTCAGGGAAGATAAAAATAAAGAAGACACCCAAGAACTTGACCAGGAACAGGATATAATATCCTGCCTCAATGAAGGCAATTACATGAGAGTGAAATGGGTGGAAACTACCATGCAGAGAGGATCCAGGAGGAAGTCAGACTAGAGGAGCTGCGGCGTTGGCAACAGACAATAAATTCAAGAAGCCTGGGTATGAATGGGAGGAAGAATATACACTGGCAGTTGGAGAGGCTGGAAGGGTTAAGGAAAATTATTAGAATAAGGAATACAGCGGTGGGCTTGAAAGCAGAGGATGTGATGGAGAATAAGTGAACGAGGAAAAATATGGGAAGCAAGAAAAATCAATAGGGGGTAAAGTCAAGGGGACACATTGATGTCCTAGAAGATGTAAAACTAGTTATATGCCATTATTCTTGTTGAGTCCCTCATTAGAAATTCTAGTCAATTCTAGTCAGCACTGTAACTTTGACCTGAGAAGTCCCATGTTTTCCTACATGCAAATTGCAACCAAAAGACTTGCTCAGATAACTGACTAGGATTGTGATCTTGTTAGTACTCGTGCAGCACCATATCTCTTTCACCAGAGTGCTTATAGGAGTGTGAAACTAATTGCTAATACCAATTCAAGTCAGCTCACAATGCCATTTGCACTATTCCAAAATTGCTACAGTAAAAGTTATTTTCTGCTACTTAGGTATTTTTTTTTTCTTCCAAAGAGACAAACGGAGAAATCAAAGTACTCGAGTCCCAGTTCTGAGACATACCACTAAAATGAAATGACTTATTAAACCTACGTTTTATTGACTGAAAGATTATAGGAATTAAAATGGTATAAGTATGTAACACAAACCACCATATCAACAATAAACTGCTGTAAATGCTTGCCCTTCTATCATCAGAATATTAATAACTGAAAAATGAATTAGAATAATAGCAATGAGCAGTAACAGAATTCCAAACTATCAACACTTCAAAGCATGAGGTGACAAAATAGAGGGTGTGTGGACTAAATAATCTAATAGGGTCTTTTCCACCCCTAGTTTCTATAAATAAATGCCAACAGTTGGAGTACATTACCTTCATTTTCAGAAGCCTGGCATTTTACCTTGAGTACCAAATCAAATGTACTTTCTGGATTTTCCCTGGAAACAAAAAACAAGTCAATTGATTAGTCATACATATGTCACAAACCACATAGACTGATCTAGATTATCAAGCCTTCTCTACAGTGTCCATAATGTTATATCCTTTCCACTCCATTTGACACTATAAAATTAGAGAGAGAATCTCAATTATTTGGATGTTTTGTAAGATTTCAGAAGTCGTATTTTCCTTCACATCCTGTAATATATTCACACACTTTTCAAAAAAGAATAGGCAACAGAAACAAGAATTGAGAATAATTATATGATTGTTAAAACAATCAAAATTCTGTGATTACACTGATAAATCTTAGTCCTATATGTTTGAGAGCTCTTCAGTCCTTTCATATGTCATTACCCCATTTTAAATAGTTGTGTTGAAGTAAATACAATTTTAAACTTGTTGACAGTTTGCTTTACAAAACTGAACTTTACAGATAGATAATAAAGAAACAAACAGCATTTTTTCCATCAATTAGACACCAATATGTAGATTGGGCCTCTCTGATAACCTTTTCCACTTCACCAGGTTGAACCACTTCTGTTTTTAAGATATGAAGAGAGTAAACCAGGATTAGGCTTCCATCTTAATTCCTGCAAACTGAGCCATTAGCACATTTATCTTTTTAATATATTTGGTCACCAACTGAAACTTGACAGTCACCTTACCATCTCCTTCAGAAGTTACTGCCACTGGCATGTTTAAGGGCCCAACCCTAGCCTAAATTTAAATAATTATTTGAACAGAACAGCCACAAGTGAGTACCATTACTACACAACATTCTCTGTCTGTGAATAAACTTGTACATTTCAGTAATTTCTTGATTTATTATGTTAGGTTCAGAAGCAACCCTTAATTTATTTTTACCATTCTGAGTTATTTAAATTCTCATTCTGATGAGCAATCTGCCATTTATATTAAAAGCAAATATTATAACCTCCACCATATCAATTATTTATCTAAGTAACCACATAAAGGGCCCAGGTTTGAACTCTTTTCTTGAGTAAAATGCCTATAGAAGTCGGCAGTTTTTCACAAGTAAGAAATTCAAAACTGGGTCCCAGGTTTCTAAAATGATGCATATAAAGCATATCACAGATTGATAATTCAATACAAGTTTTTAAAAAAAGTTTTAGAGGGATTTTGGACTAGAGCAGGGGCGGACAAACTTTTTGGCCTGAGAGCCACATCGGGTTTTGGAAATTGTATGGAGGGCCAGTTAGAGGAGGCTGTGCCTCCCCCAACAGCCAGGCGTGGCCCGGCCCTGCCCCCATCCGACCCCTTCCCCCCCGCCCTGCTTCTCGCCCACTGACACACACCCCCGGACTCCTGCCCCATCCAACCCACCCTGTTCCCTGACAGCCCACCCGGGACCCCTGCCCCATCCACACACACCCCACTTCCTGTCCCCTGTCAGCCCCCAGAACCCCTGCCCCTGACTGCCCCGCATCGCCCCATCCAACCCCTCCTCTCATTCCTGACTGCCACCACCAGGACCCCTGCCCCATCCAACCACCCCCTCTCTCTGTCCCCTGACTGCCCCCAGAACCCCTGCCCCTGACTGCCCCCCGCCCTCCCATCCAATCCTCCCTCTCCTTCCTGACTGCCCCCCCGGGACCCCTGCCCCCATTCAACCCCTGTTCCCCGCCCTCTGACCGCCCCACCTCCTAGCCACAACCCCGCCCCCTGACCACCACCACCACCCCGAACTCCCCTGCCCCCTTACCCGCTGCCTGGAGTACCGGTGGCTGGTGGCGCTACAGCCGCACTGCCTGGCTGGAGCCAGCCCCGCCACCCTGCCACACAGAGCACCGGGTCAGGCCGGACTCTGCAGCTGCGCTGCCCCAGAAGCTCGCAGCCCCACCAACGAGAGCATTGCACCAGTGGTGCAGTGAGCTGAGGCTGCAGGGGAGGGGGAAGAGCATGGGAAGTGCCAGGGGCAAGCCTCCAGGGCCAGGAGCTCAGGGTCCCACGGGCCGGATGTGGCCCGCGGGTCATGGTTTGTCCACCTCTGGACTAGAGGGAAACTTTCAGAGGTCACCAGTTACTTAATGTGTTTTCTATCATCTATTTTGTCACCAAGTATTGACAATATGCATTTATATTAAGACTGATATCAAATTTCTGAGCAACAATCACATATCTTCCCACATCATAGTCCTTCCCTGCATCATTTTTTAAATTATACAATTGGAAAATCTTAAAGGAGGATCCTGAATGAGCTAGTTCTGCACTTTTTTTATTTTTTTGTCTAAATTTTGCTCTCAGTTACACCAGTGTAAATCCAGACTACTTGAGATTTACAGGAGTGTAACAGAAAAGAAAATGATCCATTGTTTCTCCCCTCAGCTAGCAAGATCAGAATGAATCTAATTAGAGTTACACTCATTTAAATGAGGGCAAAACTGAGCTGTAAGAACCCAGCCTGTAGTGAGAAGAGTGGAATCCCTCTACCATGAAAGGGTTAAATGAAATTTAAACCTAGGTGTGTTTTTGCTCTTTTGGCACATTTTCCCCCTTCCTTAAAGGAGGGGAAAATCAGAATGCTGGATTTAACACATTCATTTCCATTTAAAAAAGTGTCTCAAATACAGGATTAGGACTTCAGAGCTCAACTTCTTAACTGAATTTACAGTCAATAAGACAGCATATGAAAATGTGTTTCATCCCTCAATACACCACCTCAAAGTCTGCTTCCACAGAAAAGTTCTAGGTTTACTCTTCACCTCCCACACAGAAGGTGTTACTTATACTTAGAAGTGTCAAGAAATATGTCAAACTAGTGTGATATATGTCAGACTGACTTTCATTTCTATTATAACTATTAAATAGCAGATTCATCATAAATACAGATTACTGTCAGTTTACAAAATTCAGATTTAACCTCTCATCAATTACTGAATTAAGGAAGTCAATGGGACTATTCACAATGGGCAAGTAGCTTCAAACCATCACAAAAAATTAACTTCACAAAAGTTACTTTGTCAACACATCTGGGTTACACTAAAATTATCTCGAGGTAGAATTATTCTCTTAACTTCTTGAAAAACCGTAATTTTCTTCAATAATCACATAGAAAAATGATAGATTCCTTAGAAGAATGTTTATAAACAACCTCTGTTTTGATGTTACTAGTTTTACACACTATTTTTTTAGCTGTTTTTCAAAACCATGACTCATTCATCTGTATTCTTCACAAATATGACAGTAAAGTAAAATAGCTGGAATATTTTTTTAAAATCACCATTTATTGGCAATAGATACAAAGAGACAATAAATAGGCAAAAAGTAGAAGTGCAAAAGTTTGTTCAGTATTGTTTTTGTAATCCACCTAACACCCAAACAAGTCATCGTGGACATTCTTCTGAGAAGTTTCGTAGGTACCAAACCTTAGGCTGGTACTGTCTTTTATGAAGACTAGTTATGTGTATGCTCCCAGAGACAGAAACAATGGCCTGTCAATTTTTCCACTTGTGGGGCAGACTCCTTCACTGGGATGAAGATTATTATAAGGCCCTGTGTACCTTTATCTCATCCTCTGATGATGAAGGATTTAGCAAGTGGGGCTCACTTTAAGGTGCAGTACAACAGTCTCTGATGATTGACGGGGGGGGTCATTTTGACAGAGTGTGTGTTCTCCAGTCTCTTGCTGGGAATGGAGGATGCTAAAGCAAAGAGGGGTTTCTTTGGGGGGAGGAAGGGTGTGGGGTTGACAAGCTCTCCTTGTGGGGCGGGCTGTAGGATTCATAACAGGGCGTCTCCACTGGGGGATGGAGAATTGGGTAGGGAGCCACCAGCTGTTCACTCGGAGGCTGCCAGTGTCACACCTGCGGGGAAGAGGGGATTTTGCCATGTGGACTCCCATGACAGCCCAGTGCAGTCCCGCTCCTGTCGTGCCCCGGGCTCTGCTCAGCCGCCCCCTGTGCGTGCCCAGCGCAGAACCAGGCCCCTGCCCCACACCCCGCCAGGCTGGGGGAGGCTTTGAGGCCTAGTCCCTCCTCCAGCGCAGCCCCCAGAGCCGCCTCGGCCGCCCCCTCCGCCGAGCAGCCCCCGCGCCGCTCCCCCTGCCTGCCGGCCGGCACTCACTTGATCCTGCTGTCCATGGTCACATCTCGGGCCCCGGGCGGCCGGTCCGCGCCCCCGCGGGGAAACACCTCGCCCGGCCCGGCCCGGCAGGGAAAGGAGGGACGCGCCGGCCCCGGGGGAGGGGGAGGTTACAGCGGCTGCTGGCGGTGGCCCATGGCTGCTCCGCTCCCCCGGCTCGGGCCGTGAGCGCGGCGGGGAGCGGCGGCACCGCCTCCTCCCAGCCTCAGTTCCTGTTGCCGCGGCGCCGGCACCTTCTGGGAAGCAGGAAGCTCGGCGGTGGCCGGAGCAGCCGCCAGTGTCAGTGTCACCTGCGCCGGGCCAGGAGGTGGCTCTGCGGGGGTGGCGCTGCCGCAGGGGGTGGAGGTGGGGACAGGACTGAACTGCTCCGGGGACACACGCGGGGTGTCGGCTGCCCGGTCCGTGCACAGTGCGGCGCTCCCCGCACCGGCCCTAGAGCCTGCTGCAGCAACCTTTGCCCTACGGGCCCGGCCCCAAGCCAGCGCTGAATGCGCTCGGAGGCACAGGGCAGGGGCCCGGCTCCATTGCCTGACCCACGGTGCTGCTCCAAAAGCTCTGGCTAGGTGTGTCCCCCATGGGGGCTGTACAGTCCCAGTCCAGCAGAGCCCTGCACGTTTCCTCTAAACACCCCGAGCGGTGCCTGAACTTCTCCTTTCATTATAATTAACGCTTCCCTAGTTTGGGGAGGGAGGAAAAAAATCCCCAAACCGCCACTTTACACTGTTCCTCAAGAAAGACAGGCAGACAGCTAAGGTTGTTGTTGTTTTTTTTCCCCCCACTTTATCTCCCCAAACCCTTCAAGCTGGGTTCTCAGGTTGTTACAGGTTTAAAGGAATGAAGTTCCAATTTACACACACCAAATGAAGAGGGAAAGGGAAATAAAATGTTGGGTCAGATATTCAAAATATCTCATTACTAAAGCACATTGGGGAGGGGGATGAAGGATTTTGCAAAGGGGGACTTTTTAGAAATGCCTTCATTAATCCAGAGTGAAGCAGAGGTGGCTGCTCTACTCTCTCCCAACCAGAAAGCTGGCTCATCCTGTAGGCTCCAATATATGCCTTCCATTACTCACTGCAAATATTCCCATTGACTTTGATAAGAGTCTGGTGTCGATGCAATTCTTCATAGCGCACACTGTTAAACATGCCTTGCGGTATTTGGTCTTTACAGTTTAGGAAGGTCCAGATCCTGCAAGCGGATCCAGAGGTCCGCTCACATGGTTCAGCTTTCAGGATATAGGCCTTCACACCAGGAAGAGCCCTCAGAGGAAAAGGACAACAGAAGCAGCATACACTAGAACCTAATCCTGCAAACAATTATGGATGCCAGTAGTCCCATTGAACTCAATGCAGCTATTCACAAAGTTATTTCTGTGTATTTTCAAAATTAGGGCCTTCCTAGTTTCTAAGGGACAGAT
The DNA here is from genome assembly GCF_011386835.1 of Chrysemys picta bellii. Taxonomy (NCBI): domain Eukaryota; kingdom Metazoa; phylum Chordata; order Testudines; family Emydidae; genus Chrysemys; species Chrysemys picta. Next base: position 44,659,452 of record NC_088798.1, on the reverse strand, counting down.
TCCTTTGACTTCAGATGGAGCAGCAAGCATGTAGGTGAAAACAGAATTTGAATCAGAGTCTTTTGTTGGGCTATATTTAGCCCTTCCATAAACATGTCCAACTTGCATTTGCTTCCAGGGGAGATCTTATGCCAGAGATGAATTTGGTCTATTCTGTTCGCAAATAGTGCAGTTATTTTGGCAACAATCATGTCATCTCTACTTTATACCATCACAGATGCACATCCGATGTTTCTATTTAATATATTTAGACACTTTTACCTAATAGCTTTATTACCACTGTGTATATGTTAGTTCTATAGTGGAAAAAGTAATGGTTTTAAGATTATTTTAAAATTATAATAATAATATATGGAGATATCCTATCTCCTAGAACTAGAAGGGACCTTGAAAGGTCATTGAGTCCAGCCCCCTGCTTTCACTAGCAGGAACAAGTACTGATTTTGCCTCAGATCCCTAAGTGGCCCCCCTCAAGGATTGAATTTACAACCCTGGGGTTTAGCAGGCCAATGCTCCAACTATCCCTCCCCCCATTAAGAATTTTATTTTAGCCTATAATGCTGTTAGTTCAGCTTTGTTTTGTATTGTGTCTTAAACAAATTGTACCCCAAAATTCTTAACAAGTAATCCAAGGGAAGAAACTACAAGAGTAAATCACCAATTCTGCAAATACTTATACACAAATAACTTTATGGACTGTAGTAGTCCCATTGAGTTTGGAATGGGATAAAAACAAAAGCTGGCGCTAAGAATGCACCAAGTCCCATTCACCTTAGGTGGTCTGTGCAGCCAAATTCCCACCTATACCAAATTTCCTTCACCTCATAATATAATCGCAATGAAAAATGCAAAAAGCAGAAATTTTACAATACTGGGCCAAATAAAAAATGCCCTTAACTTCACTGCTCCCTCTGAAATTAATCATAATATCAGCACTTGGTGAGTGGAATACACTCAAGCCAATGATCTATTAAACACATAAAACAGCACTAGTACGTTACTGAAGTTGAAGAATCAAGCACTCAAAGAAGTCAGGAAATGATAAACAACAGTTTTCCTGCTGTAATATTAACTTGGCCATGTTGCACATCCTATTCACCGTATGGTATATAAATTAATAATAAAACATATAGAATGTGCAACAAAACCAATTTGATGTTGAAGCAGAAACATTAGCTTTTGGATTTTCTTAACTATTGAGTGCTTTCTTTCTCCAACTTGATGATGCATTAATTTGTGGGCGTAGTTTCAGAAGCACTGAGCATATGCAACTCCCACTCCCACTGAAGTCAATGGGAGCTGTGGGGAGTTCAGGATCTCTATAAACCCAGACCATCTTTAGTTTAAATGAAAAATAAATGAATTGATTATGTGGTAATTGAGGCTCCTAAGAGGACCACTGAAACCTACTACCCTTAACTGACCAACTACCTAAACTGGACTCCTCTTTGGGGATTGAATGGGGGGAGTTTTTCAAGTTCTGGCCACAAAATAAGCAGTAGGCTGTGCAGGTGCTCAAAAGGCCTCATTTGGAATATGTGAACAGTGCTAGTCACTTCATCTAAAAAAAAATCTTATGAGACATTACAGACTTTTGGTCATCTCTTAGGGCTAAATACTAGTCTAATTTGACATTTTGCTATTGATTTCACTGAGACTAGCATTTATTTCAATTTCTCTGTCACTATTCCAAGCTGTAAATGCAGTACAATTACAATATGAGAGTTCCTATTAAAAATTCTCCAAAACAAGAACACAAGCATGAATTTCCTAATTAGGGTGCCCAGCCTATGATATTTACTTCAAGATAATATTAAAAAATAGATCCTTAATGGCCCATCCCCTAAACCAATATTAACCCTTAAAAGATTTGGCCTTTAAAGAAGAAAGGTAAAAACTCAGTCACTGCTTCAATATAGATACATTTCTAGAATGCTGTGAAGATCACTCACCAGACATCAGTAAATAAATGTCTAAAGTACTTCAAATCATTCCATCCACCGTCAGCTGTCCTCAGGGTGTGCTTAATTGGGTAAACTGTTCTTCACATTTTTTAATATTATGTATCCAATTATTTGGATTATTTCCTTTAATGGTAAAAAAATTAACTTTTGTTTTAGGGACAAATGAGAGTACCAAAGACATCTTGTAAGGGTGTGTGTTTGGCCCAATAAAAGTCTTACACACAAATTGCACTGTGCTATCATTAATGCTCAGGAATGCAACAAACTTAGCTGTCACTACTCATTTGATAATGCTGTGTCTCAACACCATGCATGTGCCACATGACAACTGTATTCTGCACAAACATGCACACACCTCTGTAAATAAGCAGGTAGACATCCATATTAATGAGTGAACTCCCAGGGAGAGGTCAGTACTAAGGTAGGAATGAAGATTTCCAGGCTTTCTAATTGATGTGCCCTACCAACTGGGCTAAAAAACCCAGCTCCACTTAAGCAGGTCAGCTGATATATTCCCCTACAATTTATCACTTCATTAGTGAGTGCCAAGTATTTCAATGCATCAGTTCAATATGGACATTTTTATCATTTACGTGATGTTTAGTGTGTGCGTAACTGTTGGATATCATTAGAGTACATGTCACACTTTAGCGAATATAGTGAGCGCCATAGTGCCATCTCTGCGTACCTACATATGTGTCAATTTAAAAGCAAAATATTTTCTATATAAATCTGGTGACTATCCATTGTTTTGATTCTGAGAACATAAGTTTAAGCAGGTCTGCATTCCATATTAAATCCTGTTTGTTCTAAACTTAAAATTGTGAAATTAATTGGGGAGATCGGAAGAACTTACATTAATGCCATATTCAGATTGCACAGTTTTAAAAGACAGGAAATTGAAATGTTAAAATATTTACAGCACTATTAACTTGGAACATAGTATTTTTAAGGAGTATTTTTCAAGCCTGATTTTTCTTCTGAATGGGTAATTTAGGGCCCAATTGTGAAATCTGCTGTGAATTACCAATGAGAGCAATAGGTTTACAATCTGGCCCTTAATGTATTAGTTTGTTAGATGTGCACCATAAGTTTCAGAAGATGTGTGACATGCCCAGGTAAATTATATTGTATAAGCCTTCCGGGGGCATATCCTGCCTTAATTTTTAAAATGCCTTTTTAACATTACACTAGTGTTTTGCAATTAATTTCATTTTTTAAATGAAAGACAAAAAATGCATTCCCCATGCTTTCCAATTTCTATATTTAATTGTACTGTCATGTATAAAACAAGTTGGGAATAGTAGAAAAGCATTGTGAAGAATTTCTGCTTTTCACAAACATGGCAGCTCAAGGAACTGATAGTGGAATAAAGAACTTTTACCTATTAGGCTTTGAATCCAGCCCAGCTCAGTAGCTACCACCAGTTCTTACTTGCTGTTGATTGTTCAGTGGAGTATGTGAAATAGATTGGTGATTATAGTCCAGTTCTTACTACATATGTCCATATCTCAACTGCCACCTTGTTAGCATACTCTAAGAAATCAAAGAATGAGCAGAGAAACTCCCCCTGCACTCCCCACCTGAGATAGTTCCTCCATGCAAGGTTTGAGAGACATTGACAGCAATAGTGTGAAAGCATGCACTACTCCTGCCCATATGCAGTGATTATTAGGAAAAACTTTTCAGTCCACCAGACATTTTTCTTTGTAATACTAATACTAATTTCCTTTTAAAACATAGGGGACAGCTTATGAATCCCTTCTTCGTGTTGGTAGTAATTTACTATGTGCATAGTCTGAATGGAGGACAGGTATTCATCCAAGTCATTTGTAAACAAAAGATTCTTAACAGGTTGAATCCAGTGATGCTGAATGAATTCAGTTTTTCTGTTTAGATTGAGGAATCATATTTCTAAATGATAGCAAAGCCCAGAAATGTATTCTGCATTTTAAGTTTACCGGACTAATCTGGTTGTCAGTAAAACTATGATGAAGCAAAGATTTCTTTGTCAATTTTGAGAAAAGCTTTATTCAGTCAGCAAGAGAATAATTTTTACTAACAGCAGTGTGAAATTCTTGAGGTTATCGTTCACAAAAGTGTCCTTGCTATGGTGAAGCCGAAAGGTCATAAAATTAGGAACTGATCTGTATTAAAATAAGGATGTGCTTAGGACTTGCAAATCATTTTGGAAATTGTCTTGCTATGTCTAACCAAAATACAGCACTAGCTTTGTAACTACAGTTTTTAGGGGATGGTTCAGTGTGAATTACAGTCTTCCATTAATGTGTCAGTACATAAAGGGACTGTTTACGGGTGGAAGTTATATAGGAAATTAGCTGCACAATGCAAACCTGTTTCTCAGCTCTACACAGGGAGTTTTCATTTCACAAATATAAAGGGAGTTGCCATTGCCATGACATGTATTTGCATACCAAAGGCTTACAAACATCTCAGGTGTCTAGTTTTTATCTGAGCATCCTGATGCTCACCGTACTTACCCTCTCTACTCTAGTTGACACATAACTGAGTGGGGTCCAGCGTTCTGACCTGGTCCAATAACATACAAAGATCTTAGGCCATTAACTGGCTCCATTTGACTTCTTGGTCATTATACCACCAGTACTTCCCCAAATCACATTGCTCTGCTAATCAATCCCAACATTTCTCCCTTTCTACAGAAAGCTGCCTTTATATTAGACGAAATCTATTAACCAGTGTTTTTTCTACAACCAAAAAAAATGTACCATTATTCATTTGCCTTAACCCCTAATGCAAATAAAAAGTACAATAAGTATTTCTATATTTTTGTTGTAATAACTGCTTGGTATGCACTAGGATCTCAAGATGTTCTTAAAACAAAATGCAGGGTTTTGCACTCTTCTTTACTCTAAGATAGTAGGGCAATTTACCCAGTTACTTTTGTGTGATTGTTTTGGCCCAATGCATATGTTTGCCACCATTTAACTCTCTATTGAGCCTGACACTGCAAGATGCTGAGCAGCTTTTGAGAGATGTGGAGCTGCTCTGTAATAATTTGAATACTGTATGTTGACACAGTTATTGGAACGTTTACTGTATGGCTAGATTGGTTTAGTTCAGTGGTTCTCAAACTTTTTTTTTCATGGACCACTTGAAAATTGCTGAGGGTCTCGGTGGACCACTTAATGATCTTTCCAAATGTTGTTTGTACCGTTAGCTAACTATTGTAAAGTGCTTTGGATAAAAGCGCTATATAAAAAAAACTTAATAATAATTAATGTTTTTTGTTCTACAAATAAAAGCACACAACCCATATTTTAATATCAGTAGTCTTACCTTTCTAATGCAATGGATGTGCCCTCTCTCCCCCGCCGCGGCAGCCCCCAAGCTGTGGCTGGGAAGGAAGAGGGTCTCTCTCTGGCAGCTTCAGCCCTGGAGCTGGGGAAAGTCACCTCTTTCTCTGGCTGCCGCAGCCCTGCACATCCCAAATTCCCCCCACCCTGTCTTCTCACCCCACTGCCCCCTCCAACCTACCCCCTGTTCCCCCCAAGGCCACCACCTCACCTTACATGTGTGTCTTCTCCAGGGTCCAGGCATCTAATTAGATGGGTGGCCCTTCATTCTCTTGTGTGTGGCCGCCCAGGTGCGCACCTTAGAGGGAACTTTCCACGGACTGCCTGAATGGAGCTCGCAGACCACTGGTGGTATGCGGACCACAGTTTGAGAACCTCTGGTTTAGTTTAATAACTGGCTGTAAGGAAACAGGCAGGAATTAATCAATAGGTCAAGTTAAGCCACTCCTCAGTAAACACTTCAGGGTTGTTAAGAGACACTGCCCAAACCATTACCTGTTAATATTTTACCTCCTGGCTCCAGCCATCTTACAGAATTGATTTGGACAAGCAAGGAAAAACCCCAGGAACTGATAAGAACAAAGGAGCCCTGGCTGGATTGAAAGGGACTCTCTATAGAGGGGAGGCTGTTATTGGGGGTGTTAGGTAAAATGGACAGGTGTGTGCACGGTTTGTTGGTTTAAACTCCCTCCCATTCTTTCTTCTTCTTCTCTTTCTTATGCTCTCTTCTGACTGTAAAAATAAATGATACTTTGGTTTAAGAAGGCTATCTGGTCAGCCCAGTAGTCACAGACTCCTGGAAAAGAAGAACCCAGTTGTACCTGCTGGGTAAGCATAGTTGATAAAGGTACTGTAGCCCAGGGCCTAGTCTAAGAGTGGGTGAATCACAGGGTGCCACCTCAGGAGAGCTAAAGACAAAAGTCTGACACCTGAGGGGCTGTGCTTAAAGAGGGGATGGAGGTGCACGTAGATTAGCAACCAAGACATGAAATACCCTCAGCACTCATTGATGGTGGAAACTAAGGGTACTCAGTACCTCTCAAGAGCAGCTTAATACATTGCAGCAGTATCAGGTCCTTATTGTCCTTAGGGACTTGCACAGAAATTTAAGGAAAGTCTTTTGCTCAGGACTCTCAATCTCTTACTTTGCTCTTCAATAGGAAATGGTCAGGAAGTTGGTTCTTCAGCAACACAGTGCCCTCTAGCATTATTCTGAGTCACTGGTTCAGTTGTAAATCTGAGGATGTAGTGTTACCTACAAACTCACTAGCACCACTTCTTACAACAGCTAGTTGATTCTTGGGTGTCCCCTATCCAAATACTGGCATTAGCAAAGGTGAGAGTTCTGATGGGATGTGTTAAAATATAATAATCTGGTTTTGCTCCATCTCTGAGTATCAGTATTTTATTTCTCTTGCAACCTCAGAGAATTTCTGGTCACCGTGTATGTTAACATGTAATTACAGTGTTTTGGTTTTTGTGGGTTTGTTTTTTTTAAATGCTCCTCCAAGGACATGTTCTTTCAGCTTTAACATCTCCTAGGTCCATTTTATGTCAACCATTAAAAGTGATGCCTTGTTCCCAGCACCTTTGTTACACACCTAATAAAGCATCAATAACACCGATTTCAAAAGCAATATAAAAAGTGTACTACTATTAAGCTCTTCATGGCCTGTTCATGTCTTAGCTGGCATTGCTTACTAACATTGTGTTTTTACATATTCATCACATTGGACCTGTTCCAGAGGGTACAAACTACTTAGTTCAGTTAACCCAAAGTTTGCCATGTCAAAATGTTTTCACTGTATTAATAGTTATTGCTGGCACCAATATTTAAATGTATCTGCTATTGAAACATTATATCTTGATCCATTTTAATAATTTGTTCTGCTTCGTCTCTTAAGGTACAAAGTGTTTTGCACATGTAATTTCCCCCCCACGAATAATACACAGTAAGCTTGGCAACTGGAGAAGTCCAGGGAATAGTTTCACAAAATAAAATATTAATTTACTTTTCCACAGAACATATGTCTGCCATTACCATACTCATAAGATGTAACCCATAGGAAAGTCCTTAAAATATATATTTTGAAAAAACAATCAGAAGCTTCCCTTTGCAGGACTCTTCCTTCAATATATAAGGTTGGGATCAGAATGGGACCTATTCTATAATCCAGTGTAGATAGTAAAAATAGGTTTAGAATAAACAATTACTTTATCTCCTTCTGTTAGCAAAACAAATGGATGTTGCGAAGTACTTGCTGTGTGAATAAAGCATATTTTGATTTGACCAAGACTTTAATAAGATATCCCAGTTTAGTTTGACACCCTATTTATAGTGGTCTTCTAATGTGATACAATGTATTTGCCCAGTCTGGTAGTTTGAAATGCATATTACAATTGTAAATGTTGTACAATGTTCCCTTATTAACCTATTCAGTATGATGGAGCTATTTTTGTAGCAGACATGGTTAAAGCTGTTTGTAATATTCTAATCATAGTATGTGTAAACTGACCCAAATGTTTCATGATTCCCCCATTGGTATCTTTGCAAGGTTGTCTCCATTAACCTGCTGTTAATTAAGTTAAATTTCTTACGTGGTCTCCTGAACTTGAAACACCAATAGCCTTATTTTGCCCTGCATGGTCTGGAATACAAGCAGAGTCCAAGACAAATAATTTGCTGAAGCACCAGCAAACTCTATTCTTCATGTTTCCAACTGTTTGCTGATCTATAACCTGTTTAACAAGTCACCCAACAACATTTTCAACAAATATAGCCATTATGTTTTGACACAGCAAGTCTCCTTTAGTCACTTATTTACACAATAGCAGGATCCAATCAGCCACTGCTACTAAATATACAAAAGATGTAGTTTGTCTTTCTTCAGCTTCACTTTTTTTCCTTTAAACATCACTCAGGTCCATTCACTCATCGAAACAAAACAATCAGCATGACTCACTTTTAACTGATAAAGCCAGTTAGCATCTCCCAAATCCACCCACTTGTATTCTGTTCCATACAGAATCCTTATAGCTCAAATTAACCCATCAATCTCTGCAATACAGTGTTCTACTACAAATTCTCTACCATTCTTTTCTTAAACTAATCCTCAGTTTATACAACTGCCTCTTACAATAAAAGCAGGCAGGTTAACCAGGGAACCCAGTATTAGTCAGACAGCTTGTTATTTTTGTTTCATTGTCTCTGGAGAATTACTCTCTTGCTATAGTGTGTGTTTAGTAGTAACAACTATGCTGAAGTTTGGAAAACAGTTTCAGTTATAAACACCCTCTATTCACTTGTATTGGATTTTAGTATTTCTCCATTTGGGATGAAATTTTGACAGCTTCATCTTTGAAAAAAAAGATTTGTGTGTGTGTATATATGAGAAAATCCTTTTAGCCATTTTAAGTTGTGTATGTTTATTTAAAACCAAAACCACCATTTTCCCTAATGTAAAACAATCATTGGCAGAATCCCCTCCTTCTTGTTCCATAAATTAACAACACAAGAGAGCTGAACTTTCAAACTTAATCCCAATCCTGCAAACAGTTGTATTTAATGTTACTCAAATGAAGAATCTCACTAACTTCTATAGGACTACATAGGAAAGGAAAATTAAACCTGCATATAAGTGTTTGCAGGACACTAAGCTCTGAAGTTTCAGAATTACATAGTGATCATTCACAGTAGAAAAAAAAATCACCATGTCTGAGAGAATTTGCATTTGTGGAGAAATGCACTGTCGAATGTGGGTGAAATTCACCTTAAAGCAAAAGGCCTCCAAAAAGTCCTCCATAACACCTGTGTCCTACTGAAGCCCTAAATGTGGAGGGAAAGGGCCTTTTGAGGGTTTGGAGCAGTGTGTGAATTTCACCCACATATACCTTTTCTTTTCCATTTTACTAAGAAAAAATTATGCACCACTGTGGCCAACATTTAACCGCTGCCTGATTGTTCTGCAAACATTTTTGTTCATTTTTTTTAACCTTATTTGTTTCCATTTATTCATTCCTATTCCTCCCCCTTGCAAAACAATCTAGGAAATTAAGGGTCAGATGGTCAGTTGGTATAAATCAGCATCACTCAGTTAAAACCAGAAGAGCTCTACCAGTTTATATCGGCTGAAGATCTTGCACTAAATGCCAAAGGCTATGTTAAGGTTACATAGGTAAAAGTCAGGAAACGACCCACAGCAACATCAATTCAACCTTGTTTCATTATATAACATTTTCTCATCTTGTTTTCCATCTAGGTAGCTTTTCCTAACATGTAGCTTAACATACTGCTGTTCATATCATTACACGTTTACTATAAAACATACAGAATGTAAATTAGAAGCACTCAGCAGGTCATCTAGTCCAATCCCCTGCTCAAAGCAGGACCAACACCAACTAAATCATCTCAGCCAAGGCTTTGTCAAGCTGGGCCTTAAAAACCTCTATGGATGGAGATTCCATGGCCTTCCTAGATAACCCATTCCAGTGCTTCACCACCCTCCTAGTGAAATAGTGTTTCCTAATATCCAACCTAGGCCTCCCCCACTGCAACTTGAGACCATTGCTCCTTGTTCTGTCATCTGCTACCACTGAGAACAGTGTAGATCCATCCTCTTTGGAATCCCCCTTCAGGTAGTTGAAGGCTGCTATCAAATCCCCCCTAACTCTTCTCTTCTGCAGGCTAAATAGCCCCAGTTCATTCAGCCTCTCCTTCTAAGTCACATGCCCCAGACCCCTGATCATTTTCATTGCCCTCCGCTGGACTCTCTCCAATTTGTCCACATCCCTTCTGTAGTGCGGGGGGGGGGGGGCAGGGGGCAAAACTGGACGCAATACTCCAGGTGTGGCCTCACCAGTGTCGAATAGAGCTTCATTGGCTCCAATTTTACTAAAGATGTAGTCTGTTGCTAACACCTTGTAATAAAGGCATGATGCTTAGGAACCTGGTAAGAGAATGGTATTTACTTCCTGCACCCTAATACATGACTGGGGGCTACATATGGCAACGCCCTTGTCACATGGTGGAGGTCGGTATCGACTGTTTTTAGTGGCTACTCTTAAGGTATTCATCAGCACAAACTGCTTTATGTATAATCATTGACTCATCCAGTGCAGACAGAAAGGAAGTAAACTGAAAAGAGAAATGAGGAAACAGAAATACAAGCAGCACAACGGAACCAGAAAGTTCTAATCCACTCCAATTTAGCTTGCTCAAGAAGTATAAATAGGGCAGATGGAAACTACATGTAGTCTCAACATCTTGACTTATTGTCTGGTCAAATCACACAAGCTAAACAGGTGATACAGGAAGTTTGTGTTGGTGGCCTTTGTGGATTATGTAGCTATGTAACCAACAAGCCATATTATTCTGTTGTCTGTGTACTATGCCTTCAAATGCAGAGGAGTTTTCTTGCCTGCTGCAGGTGCAGCACTGAGGAAGCTATCATTTTGGGTTCTGAACAGATGCAGAATGTTAGAGTGAGAACCTTCATTCACTCTTTCACATCTGAGAGCCTAGTGAATATATTTGTTCATTTGTGTTGTTTTCCTTAATGTGAAACAACTTGTCTAGAGCCTGAAGAATGCATATTTTGTTTGTTGTGTGTGAAAACACATAACAGCTCTCCTTCTGCTGAGTCAATGCTCAGCCAATGCCACAACTTGGTATGGGGAGGGGGGTGGCCTGCACTGTCAACGATGCTATTTGTCAGAGGTCCTGCAGCTTGTTGTCATTAAGGAATCCAGGCACCTTTTGCAAGGCTAAAGATATTAAAGTCATAGAGTTTAAGGTCAGAAGGGACCACTTGATCATCTAGTCTGGCCTCCTGTACAGCACAGGCCACCAACATCTCACAGCACCCACATACTAAACTCAACAACAGAAATGAGACCAAATAAATGAGACTCCCCAGAAGACTAGACTACTATGGGCCAATGGCAGAGAATAGGAAGGACCAAGGTACACCAGTACCTGAGGCCCCTTCAATGACAGGGAAATGATTAAATGAGATGTACCACATAATCCTTGCAAGTGACCCGCACCCACACTCTGCAGAGGAAGGTGAAAAAACAGCAAGGTCACTGCCAATTTGACCTGGGGGAAAATTCCTTCCCAACCCCACATATGGCGATCAATTAGACCATGAGCATATGAGCAAGAACCAGCCATCCAAGCACCTGAGAGCAAGAGAATGCTCAGTGCCCTGTCCCACCCCACCCACTGTCCTATCTCCAGCTGCGGCCATCTGGGATGCTTCAGAGGAAGGAGATAAAACCTCTCAGAATTCATCGGCAGAGAGAGAGAGTCCCTTCCTGACCAGCCGGCCACTGGCAGGAAAGACTGAAGCATGAGCTTTAGGAACATAAGATATAAACTGGAGCAAGCCCCATCACCATTAACCTTGAGGCACTGGCCAAATTCCAATATGGCTAATTCCATCTTGTTTACTTAAATGCCCCCAGCACTTTTAATTAACTGCAATATTTCTCTTGTCTTCCTGTCCTCAGTTGTTTTGTAGCATTGTTGTGTACTGTCAAAGAGTTGGTGAGTTCCATCTTATAGATGGCTGCATTTCCCTGATGAGACTCGTGTGTGTGTGTGTGTGTGTGTGTGTGTGTGTGTGTGTGTGTGTGTGTGTGTGTGTGTGTGACATCTGTAAAGTTGTCTGGGATGAAAGGCAACACAAAACATAAATTATTAATTTATGAAATGCAATAATGCTTTTTCATGTCTCTCTTCTTTGAGCACATCTCCCATTCACACTTTTTTTTCCAAGGGGAAGTTTGCTGGCAATGCCTGTGAAATCTCACTTCTAGTTCCTCACACAGAATAGTCAAGATGTGATGAAGCTGAAGATTTTGTTCCAAAACCACATCTGAAGGTTTTTTGGATTTCCCTTTGCAAATTTTACAGTCAAAGAGAAACCGGTAGGACTTGGTGACCCCCATTCATCAGTAATTGTAACATTTGGAAATTTAAGACAACTTTGCCAAACTTAACATGTGAAATTCCAGTGCATATATGGCCCTTGATATATTACCTAAGATGCAGCAAAAGCTTTTGTGGCATCCAAGAGTGAGCAGATTGTTGAGGCAGTTCGTCTATACAAGAATATAAAATAACAAGTTCCTCTGTATGTATCAAAGGAGAACAACTTAGTGGTGCCAAATAATTATATTAAAACTACACATTGCCTTACTTGCTCCAAAGAAGGGTTTGCACTTTGCTGGTGTTTGAAATCCACATTGAAGTCTAAGCTCAGCTAAACCCTACTATGTTGCTGGTATTGCTTGGTTGGTGATTTAGCTCTGAAGTCTTTGAATAGATTCCAATCTGGGTTAATTATGATGCCATTTTGCTTACCTCAAATTCTCCTTGTAGTTTCAATTGAATAAGATATTCTTCACTTCTTCTAGAATTTTTGTGTAATAGTGTGTGAAGTTAAATGGTTTCCAAGTATCAACCTAGAAATAGCTGCAAAAACAGTGCAGTGGAGAATGAAATGATGGTTATCTAGTTTGATAAACTCTTCTGAATGGAAGGTGTGTAATTTATTATTTACTTTTTTTGCTGAAATGCAATACATTTTCTGCAGAACTCCATCTCTCTTCCTGCTACAAGTCTTTCTATTTGGCTAGGGAAAAAAAACTTTTAGATGATTGAGCAACTAAAGGCAATAGAATGAAATGCACTACTTTAAGGCCCTTACTCTACAAACATTTACTCCCAGGATTACTGATGGTAGTAAAATTAAACAGCTGCATAAATGTTTGGAGGATAAAGGCCTTAGACTGTAAACTCTTGGAAATAGGGACTGTCTCAATTATATGTTTGTACAATACCTAGCACAATAGGGTCAGAGTCTATAGACACTACTGAAATAATAATGTTAACTCAGCCAATGCCTGTGTACATTTAAAAAAAAGGGGGGCGGGGAACATACTCATAGGCCCCCTACAAGGGCCTCTTTATCCCCCCACTTCTGTAAGAACTACTTTCTTTGGAAATTCATTTTGATTCAGATAATTGCCCGAGTTTGCATGCTTCTCCAAAGACTATCGGGGTAGTGAGTTGTATGGGCCGGTGGTGCCTGGGATCCATGTATATTTAGGGCCTGGGGGCCCGGCTCCACCAATGTTCGGGCCCACCTGCCACCCCCACGTGCCCCCCAGCCCCTCCTGCTGCCCCCGGGCGATTTAAAATGGCTGGGGGCCCCTAGCCGCCACTGCCACCATCACCAGCAGCACAGCAGGACTGCCCACATTACAGCGCAGCCACGGCAGCGCTGTGAGGTGGGCAGTGTAGACATGCTTTATCGCCGGGGGAGAGCTCTCCCGGCGATAAAAGATAACCACCCTGCATGAGGGGTGGTAGCTTTAATGTTGGGAGCGTGGCTCCTGGCGATAAAGCACTGTTTATACTAGTGCTTTTCAGCGCTAAAACGTTTGTTGCTCAGGAGTGTGTTTTTTCACACCCCTGAACAACTAAAGTTTTAGCGCTGAAAGTGGCAGTGTAGACATAGCCTAAGGTGGCTTCCTGCCCGCCCGCTCTGTGCCTCTCTGGGAAGAGGCCGGCACGTCCCTGCAGCCCTGGGATGGGTGGGTGTCTCCACACGTTGCCCCTGCCCCGAGCACCGAGCCGCTGCCAGAGGGGTGTGCAGGTCACTTTCAGGAGCTGGCACTGCCCACGGTAAGCGCCGACGTTCTGACTCCCTTCTGCACCCCAAGTCCCTGCCCCATCTCAAAGCCCACACCCAAACTCCCTCCCAGAGCCTGAACCCCCTCATGCACCCTAACCCCCTGCCCTATCCCAGAGTCCGCACCCAGCACCCAAACTCCCTCCCAGAGCCTTAGGCGGGAGGTGGGGGACTTGGACCCATTCTGGGCACCACCAAAAATTATCCAAATCTGCCGCCTCTGAAGACCATTCCACCTCTAAAACCCTCTTGAATCTGAAAGACTGAGAAGAAATCTCAGCAGAAATGATGTCTATGAGATTCCCTGTTGACCAATACAGGAAGTGTGGAAGATAGAACTTTCACAGGAGCTGGGTCAAGTCTACGGAACTCACTCCCACAAGAGTTAAGAATGACCCATGAAGATCACTGCTTTCCGAACTACCTGAAACACTCATTAATTCAACTTAGCTTACCCTCAGTAAGTACTTTTTACATGCATACACATCACATTCACAAATTATGTTTTAAACAAACAATATTAAACAACCTTATAAGCTAATTAACCTATTTCTCCTGCAGGCTGGGAAGGAAGAAAAAGAAAGAGCACATTATTGTTATTTCTATTTTAAAATACCTGTGAGGGCCTCACATGCTACTGTCACAGGGGCCATATTTTTCTGCCTAGGATAAAGGCAGAGCTACAACCTTCCCATGGGTGTCACTAGATAAGAAATGTTGGAGGAACCTAGAGTGAAGATCTGAGTCCTGCAGCTGTACTAGAAAGGACACAAATGGAATACTAATGAATCGAGGGAGAACTGGCCACCTGCAGAATTTCCAGGGATTCATAGATTTGTAAATTCAAAGGCAAGAAGGGACCATTGTGAACATGTAGTCTGACCTCCTGTATAGCACAGGCCATAGAACACCCCCAAAATAATTCCTAGCCCATGTCTTTTAGTTAAACTTCCTATTTGGGGAGCACATGTTCAGCTGATTATCCACCATGACCCTCAAATCTTTTTGAGTCACTGCTTCCCAGGATGCAGTCCCCATCAGGTAAGTAGTTCCTTCATTGGTTTTTCCTAAATATATCCATTTACATTTAGTCATATTAAAACATATATTTTTTGCTTGCACCCAGTTTACCAAGCAAATCAGGTTTGCTTTGTATCAGTGACCTGTCCTCTTCTTTTCTTACCACTCTCCCAATTTTTATGTCATCTACAATCTTTATCAGTGATGATTTTATGTTTTCTTCCAGGTAAATAATAAAAATATTAAATAGTATAGATCAAGAACCAATCCCTGTGGGACATCACTAGATATACACCCATTCAATGATGATTCCCCATTTACAATGACATTATGAGATCTATCAGTTAGCCAATTTTTAATCCATTTAGTGTGTGCCAGTAGCCATTTCACTGTATGGACTGCTCTCCCCTTGGTGTTTCTCCTACACTATGTTTTAGCCATAGTGCCCTTAGTGCCTGATCCTGCAAAGACTTACATACGTGTGACTTTACTTATGAGATTAGTTCTGTTGAAACAAATGGGTCTCTTCTTATCAGTAAAATTATTTGTGAGCTTAAATCTTTACAGGACTGGGGCCTTAGACTGTCAGAGTTAGGGTTAGTCTATGGGGATCCTGGTGGGTGCAGTCAGCACAGCACACACTATCAATGGCAGGATCAAGGCCTAAGCTTTTGTTTCAGAAGTCAGGAGTCTTACTGGTTTGTTTCCCTAGTATCAACATACTGAAAAATCTAAAGGCCAAACTGCTCTACTTGTTTCCTTGCATATAGCTCTCTAATCTGAACTTGTTATGTGTGTCATGCTTTTCTGTGTAGTGCAGCTTTAAACAGAGTAATCGTCCTCACTCCTTCAACAGGAAACTCAATTTGTTTAATTTCAGATGCAGAACGTTACAGAATGAGTTACTGTGTTTTCTTGCTTCGATGGAGACTTTATATGTGTTCCTCCTTGGTTTTCTGTAATCTGAAATAAAAATTTCTCTTTGCGTGTAAGAAAATTTCTTACATCCATTTGCAAAGTGCAGGGTTATGTTCATAATGTGTTTCTATTTTCAAAACAATTGCTTCAATGCTATATCTTTTTAAATCCATTCCAGCTGTGCAGCACCCATGAGCAACTCTACACATTAAAAACAATAGCCTGTGCTTGAAAGGGAGAGGAGAGAATTGTTGGGAAGAAAACAGATTTCGGCTTAGATCTGCAGCTGGTGTAAATCAGCATAGCTGCATGAAACTCAGCTGATTTTCATCAGCTGAGAATCTTGTCCTTCATTTTTAAGCTTCCAATAAGAAACTATAAAATTACATTGTCTTAATGCTTAAGATTCATGAAAAATACACAGAGTATTCTTTTAATATTTCATGAATTTACTCAAAAGACCAAAATCTTTACTAATAAGGCTGAGGCATGTGTCTATGCAGGAGTCATGAAACTAGAGTTGAAGAATTTGGCAAAAATAGTGCTCTCATAAGAGTCAGATTCTGAGCGCTATACTAATTTATAGTAGTAACTGCCAGAATGCTCAGTCATTTTCCAAGAAATCTATATTTCTTGGATGCATTATCCCAGCTGGTCTATTGATTTCATGGTTCTCCATTCCCAATCACAGTTCCAGCTCACTGATGATTCTATCCAGCACTAGTTACATGAGGTAGCGTTGAAAGCCATCTTTCCTTTGAAGAAGCATGTGTTTCTCTGACAGATGCATTGAGCCAATCTGATAGTCTCCAAACTTCCTACTTCTGGGTTTTTCCTGCAGGAGGAGGCAAGCTGTTTTCTGCAATAAACTTTTCTCCTTCAGCCCACACTGATGGCCACAATCCATGTTTTAAATCACTGTCTTCATGAGCTTTAAGTAAATCCTCCTTCAAATTCCCTTCTAATTCAATGGCATGTTGTAAATCAAATACAGACCATTATAACTGTCTGAGACTATACTGAGCTCTTCAAAGATATTCTTAGAAAGCATCAAGCATATGGGAAGCTTTGGGTACATTTTCAGCATGATATAAAAGGATATAGTCATGGGATAGACCTTAGCAAGCATAGAAGCTTGATAGCTTGGGCTCTGCAAACAGTCAGATCATTAACTTTATAAGCATATGAGTTGTCCCATTAAAGTCAACGAGACTCTGTGCATGCATATAGTCATGCATATGTATAAATATTTGCAGGATTTGATACAGGATCCCTGTTCATCTAAATAAACACATAATAGAAATTCTTACCTTTAATAACTAGTTTGTATTTGCCTCTTTCACAAAGCACCCAAAGGCCTTTTTGGTGGCTGGCAGGGTCTTATGGCTAACAAAACATAAAATCTTCTGAAAGACCCCACAGTCACAGATCACCAAGAGACTGGAGCCAAGCAGGCACAGTTATTAAATGTTTTTTTAACAAATAAGCATAGGCAGTACAGCCAGACATAAGTACTGTACAAGATCAAAAGCTTAGGGCCATCTAGATTTGTTCACACAAGTCACAAGCTGACATACCTACAGAATTACATACAGAGATAGACTGAGCAAAATAGCACGCAGGCTATGATATGGCATCTGGTTTTTTTCTGCAGGAAAATCCAGCTTTTCTTTTCCAAACCATTGACAAAATTGAAAAGCACATTTTGCCAGACAGCCTTGGAGTCTTTTCTCCTCTCCCCTTATACATATGCTTTAGGCAGTAAACGCTGCACAGCTACCCAGTGAGAGTAGAAAGGATATAAAGATGACAGCTGCAACTATGAAAACTAGGAATAGCATGAGTAATTGTTCTGATGGTTTGATATAAATCACCATTTATGTTAGATGTTTTCTGGGAGACTTGTACCAGTAAATATTGGCTTAAAGTTTGAACCTGAACCCAATCTCTAGATATATGGCTGCCTGATTATAATTGGAATGTAATGCTGATCATCAATTCCCATTTAGAACCCTAACTTTCTGATTGTTTTGTCATTAGTAATGAAACCTTTATAGAGCACTTTACATGTTCAAAGTGCTATACAAATCATAACTCATTCACTGGTTCTCAGCTCTTTTCCATACCATGACTCCAGTTAATACAGAAAAATGTTTCAGGACCATACCTTCCCTGCCCCCCCTTTTCCATCTAATCCTAAGGAAAAGGAAGGTGGTCACCCTTCTCCCTGATCTGTTTGCAACCTTCTTTCAAGAGTTGCAACTCTCATGTTTAGAACCCCTGAACTAATTAATCCTCTCAGATGCTGAGTTCGGTCATCTGTGGAGATTAATCCCAATTGGCTACCCTTGTGAGTTAGGCATCTATTAAAGTTCCAGACCGGGAAGTGGAGGAAGAGAGGTTAAATATTTTGCCCAAGCTTACAGAGGTAGGGATGTGATTAGAACAGAGGACCAAGCAATTGCCATTCCCACACAGTGTTCCAGCCCACTATCTCCTGACAAATCCAAACTAATGGACACCTGCTTATTTTATTTAAACATCCTTGGCTTACCTGCTTCAATAGAAAATGAAATAACCAAGCATCTTTCTTCAGTCATTGTCTTGCTTGATAGGCCTATCCATAAGGTCAGTGCTATTAAATACCGCAGTACTTGCTCTTGGATGCATTTGTAGATGGATTTTCAATGTAGAGACAGCAATTTTAGGTGCATATTCCAAATACCCTAATGAATAAATTCATTCCCTGTACATTACCAGACTGCGTATTCTTCAGGGAAAATAATAATCGGCCTCTTCTTTGGGTCTCTACCAGAGCCAGGGACTGCAGCCATGCCATTGGGATTAAAAGAGCTTTATTCTTGCCCCGTTTTCTAGTGTGGAACCACAGTGACTGACTGTGTTGGCATCCAATCTGTTCTCTAAGTCCAACAGGCTTGGTAGTTCTGGACCAAGATCTTTTATACTACAGTACTTACATCTGGGTAGCAGACTCTCTTCATTGGTGAGTTCTGAATTATTATTCTCCACCACAAACTAATGCACTGACTTTGTTAGATTCCGCTTTCTCATTGTCATATGCACTTGCTGGCCTCTTTATTCCTACCTTCACTGAACTGGCTTATAAACTATTTTCCCCTTTTATTCCTCTCCTTCCCTGACTTGTACAAATTGGTTTGAAGAATCACTTCATCTGTTTCAGTCGCCTCTGCTTTTGGCAAGAAATTCTCCAATATCCATTTCTTAATCCTATTCCTAAACAATCATAACTACAAAAATGTGAATATAAATATACCAGTATGAAGCCAGTTTGCCAAATGTTGATGATACTGACATCATACAGCACATTCTGAATATGCACAAGGTTTTAGCAATTGCATAGTCACTTAGGGCTCAACAGGGTGGATCAAGGTTCTGTAGTGAGCCAACCTATTAATAGAGAGATCAGTCTCTGGAAATGAAAAATAAAGAGTGACTCTTTTATGTAGCACCAAGTTGCAACACAGACAAGGAGGTGCCCCAAAACTTCAAACTCTTTCCTCTCTTTTCCCCCTCCATGGCCATGCAGAGAATTTTAAAGCCAGGAGTAAATCTCCTATGAACCTGTAGAAGGGATTTAGGCTTACTTGTACTAAATCCCCCATGTTTTCATACAATAAAATGATGTGGGGAGGTTTCTGCACCATTTTTAGAGCTTCATGTTCTCAGTGTCTTAAAAAAAAAATCTTTGGACCTTTTTCCTTTCAGTGTTTCCTTGGCTGACTGACCATTTGTTCTTAACATTAGCCAGGGAAAATATATTTTGGCCTCTGCTTCCTCATCGATAGTAGAAGAAAATGTGCAGCTGGTATACATAGCACTCCCTGGAGGAAGAAACTTATCACTCAGGCCACCAAACAGCAGGAACATTTTAAATTTGGCCTAGCAAATTGGGATTAGTCTCCACAGCCTCCAGCACTCAACAGCTCCAAGGCTAAATATGGTTGGACAGATCACTTACTGTAAGTTGTAAGATTTAGAGCGAGATCCTGGCCTCACTGGAGTCAGTGGAAGTCTTGCCATTGTCTTCAGTGGAGCCAGGATTTCACCCTGAATATTCTCAAAGATCCTTCTCACATACACACTCTTCAACACAGTGTCCATTAAACAATGGCCCTTATATCAAGAAAACCCAAGTTGCATCTTTTGGGATGGTCCTAGCTTGTCTTGGAGAAAGGACAGTTTTGCTAAGTACCACAGGATATTTTCCAAAGATCTCTCCATTTAAGATACAGCCAGACCTGAACTTCAGGCCATATTTTCAAAAGCCGGCATGTGCATCAATCTGGCTGGACAATCAGGATATAGGTGTGACAGGTTCAGTCACAGAGACCCCCTTGGGACTGTCACCTGATGTGCTGAGACTACCTCTGAGCCTGTTTTCTCTGCCAGTTTGGGCCTCCAGAACCCTGCCTTGTTGAGCCAGACATGCAAGCCTGCTGCAAACCAAACCCAGGGTCTGAACCACACCCCCAAAGCTGCAGATTTAACTGAAAACAGCTTAAGAAGTGCTCCTGTCTCCAGCACCCAAACACCTACGTCCCAATGGGATCCAAACCCCAAATACATTCATTTTACTCTGTATAAAGCTTATACAAGGTAAACTCATGAATTGTCTGCCCTCTATAACACTGATAGAGAGAGATGCACAGCTGTTTGCTCCCCCAAGTATTAATCACTTACTCTGGGTTAAATAAACAAAAGTGATTTTATTAAGTATAAAAAGTAGAATTTAAGTGGTTTCAAGTAATAACAGACAGAACAAAGTAAGTTACCAAGCAAAATAAAACAAAACATTCAAGTCTAAACCTAATACATTAAGAAACTAAATACAGGTAAATCTCACCCTCGGAGATGTTCCAATAAGCTTCTTTCACAGACTAGACTCCTTCTTAGTCTGGGCCCAATCCTTTCCCCTGGTACAGACCTTGTTAGTTCCAGCAGGCATCTTAGGTGAAAAGCAGGGGATTCCACATGACTGGGACCACCCTTGTCCTGCTCCATCCCCTTTTATAGCTTTGGCACAAGGCAGGAATCCTTTGTCTCTCTGGGTTCCCACCCCTCCTTCTAAATGGAAAAGCACCAGGTTTAAGATGGATTCCAGTACCAGGTGACATGGTCACATGTCCTGTGAGACCCCTACTCTCCATTCTTTCTGGCCTGACTCACAGGAACACAGGAAGGCTTACAAATAAATAGAGCCTTTTACAACCAATTGTCTTGGTTAATGGGAGCCATCAAGATTCCAAGCCACCATTAATTGCCCACACTTTGTATAGTTACAATAGGAGTTTAGAGTAATACTTCATATTTCTAGCTTCAGATACAAGAATGATACATTCATACAACTAGGATGAACACACTCAGTAGATTATAAGCTTTGTAATGATACCTTACAAGAGACCTTTTGCATAAAGCATATTCCAGTTACATTATATTTACACTCATAAGCATATTACCATAAACATATGGAGTGCAACGTCAAAATAGGCATGCACAGAATTACAAAATGTTCAAAATGGGGTGTCTGGGCATGTGGAGAACCTCTGCTTCCCAAAAGGTAAGCATGCCCTAATGGGTGTAGTCACAGAGATTGGCATACACTACCCCTTCTTAGAATTATGCAGGCCCATGTTAGGCACATACAAGGTAGGTATGGCTTTGGCAGGTATAAAATATCCAGTCCAGGGAGAGGCCATCTCCATGCATTGGAATTAGAGTGGCTGACCCAGCAACCAAAGAAGAGCCAGTATCTGAGGCAGAGAACAAACAGTGATGCACTTGACTTTGACAGAGAGATGGCCAACATTAGCTCCACCCACATGGACCAGTTTCAAGCATATGCAATAACAGAATTCCCCAGTGACTCAATAGAGTAAACTCTCTCTTTAACAGAAAGCATGAGGCTTCCCCCCTTGTGGAAATGGCTAATGGCTTCCTCATCTCCAGTCCCTTCAGCGGGAAATTACAACATGGACTTAAGGGCCACCAGGTCTCTCAGAGAAAGCCTTTGTCTCACTTTCTCAGCATCACCCCCAACACCACTGGATGAGGCCATCCTTTCCATTTGGAAGCCCCAACATGCTGAATGACCTTGGCTTATTGTCATACCTAGTATCATTTTGCACGCATTATGCTCCATTAACACAAGTTAATGCAACAGGTTGGCCATAGCTTCAGAGTCCTGCACATACTGGAATATCGATGTGTAGGTTTTTAAAAGTAGCCTATTGAGTGTCCACACAGGAGTTTGTAGAGCAGTGTGAGCAAGCAGCATTCTGCGTAATTTTAGCTGAAGGGGTGAGACCTATATTTTTGATGCTAAAGGTCCCAGGTTCAATCCCCATTGACAACCCATGATGGTGGGTCATTACGAAATCATGGCCACTACAGGGATTTGAGTTCCTGTGGAGCGTCAGAAGCTGGAGGAACCAGGCTTGCCAAATGAAAGAAGACAAGAATAGTAAAGAAATACATTTTATTTTTAAGCTTTCAAGAAAGTGTTACAAACAAAAAGTACCTTATAACAAACACAGACAACACTTGAACAGGGGCATCATGTGCTATGGGTTAAGAGGGGCAGTTGCCCACTGCAGTCCTTGGTTTGCCCCTCCTGACTTTTCATAGGTCTATAGTCTTAATTATATTTTTTACTTTGCGCCCCCCATATAAATATATTTCAGGGATATAATATAATCACATATAATGTTCTATATGCTGACACAACTCCCCCCCCACACACACACACACATATTTTTTCCCAAAAATTATGCCCCTGACCTGGAGAATACTTGGAAGGGCAGATACGGATCCTCAACACAGTAGCCTTATTTGTGGAATTCAGCTTCCCTTGGCAGTCTGCCAGATCTCAGGTTTACTGACCATCAGAGCATGGTGTTAGGCAAGTTTATATTATCTGGCCATAGCTGGAGATGGGACATTGTATGGGGTGTGCCGTGCTCTGATGTGATACCAAGCATTCTTTCTCTCAGGTGCTTGGCTGCCTGGTTCTCGCTCATATGCTCAGGGTCTAACTGATTGCCATATGTGAGGTCAGGAAGGAATTTTTCCTCAGATCAGATTGGCAGTGACCTTCTGGGGGTTTCATCTTCCTCTGAAGCCTGGTGTACAAGTTGTTTGCCAGGATCATCTTGGTATATCTCAATTCCCTGCCATTGCAAGGGCCTTGAGCATCAGTCCATCTGGGTCCCTTCTATTCTCTGCCTGCGACACATATTGGTTTGGTCTCCTGAGGACTGTTAATATCTTGATCTAATTTCAGTTGCTGGATTCAGTGTGCCGTTGGTGTTGGTAGCCTGTGATATACAGACAGTTGGATTAAATGATCTGGTGGTCCCTTCTATGAGTCCCCGGCTTGTAAAGGACCTAAATATGGCAGCCTTATGATGTAGATTTATGCTTAGCAACAGTCATAGCACCAATGGGTCACTAAGCTACCTTTGTGGGTAGTTTCCATATTTAATTTTTCTGTGTTTCTTTTAATACTGTAGGGTGCCAATAGATCCTGGAAGAATGCCCTGCCACCCTTCTAATCATTTCAAAATCCTATATCTTTGGTTGTCAAATGCAATCTGTAGATTGCACTCAAGCTTCCATGCTGCTAAGGCTGTTGGTAGGGGACATTCACATCAAGCTTAACTTGTGTTATTAGCATAAACTGTTGCTTTTCTAAGTGTTATTTTTAACCTGACAGAGAATTAGCTGCTTTTCAAGGCATGAGATGGAAGGAAAACTTGCGGCACAGGAGAAATAAGGGCTAAATTCTATGCTAATTTACACCCACATAACCCCTGTGAGATCCTGTGAGTGAAGACAATGCAAAATGTGGCCTGTGTCCATCTTTAGTGTAATGCAGAGACATAAGTAGCTAAAACTATGGGTTTTCCTTGTATGTTATTCAATTCCCATATATAGAACTTTCTCTTGCCTTGTGGCTAAATATATTGATTCATCACTCAGGGAGCTCTACCTCAGGATTACTATCTGCAGTGTTTAGATGTGATAAATTATCAGTATTTTAAAGTCCTTATTAAAAACTTTTTACAATAAAACTTTCTATAAGAGCTTTTCCAACATGTTGACACAACATAGTTTTTTCTTGAAGCTTTTTTCTTTTTTAATTTTAATATTTTGTTGCCTCCAGAGAATAAAACAAAAAAATTCATACTAGTCAGGAGTGAATATGAGAACTTGTAGTTAACCGTTCCCCACCAAAACACACTCACACAAAATAAGTTGGTTGGGTAAAGAATTGTGAAAGGACCTGCTGGCTCATGTGGTATGAAGATGTCTTGATCATATTAGAAGTTTTCAATTACAGAATAAGTTCATATTTCAAAATATAAAATATTGGTAAAACTGAATAATCAGAGTCTTCTGTGGTAACTGCAAACTGAAACCAAAATACTGGACCTCTGTATCACCAGGGAGAGAAAGATGGGTGCTTGCTAGTCTGCACAATGGAAATTTTCAAAACAAACCATTTATATAGTACAAATCTCAACTTGTGATCTTGTCAGATAAATATGCTAAGGGCCAGATCCTGCAAATACTTCAGCAGGTGCGAAACTGTACTCAGTGAGTAAAGTTACACATGTGCTTAAGTGTTCGCATGATTGGAGCTTAGGTGAGACTGGTCAGTATGTGGCTAGAAAGCCTAAAATAACAGAAAAAAGAAAGAAACCCTAAGTGCTGTAGAAAGCAAGTCTGATGATCACGTAGACAACAGTCTCCCCTAATGAGACTGTCATTGAACTAATGCCCGCAGTGTGCTGTTGGGAAAGGAAGTTTATTTTTATCATACAGGATTTGAGGCATTTGCGGCCATAGTGGTACTTGCAAGATTATGGTCTTATCACTGGCGCCTTAGACAAATTCTAGTTTGGGTAGTTGTGTCCTGTTTCTCAATTCCACCCCCAGTTGCAACAAGGAGCGGTCAAACTCTCTCCTGATAGAAGTACATTGAAGTCAGTGGAGTTACACCAACAGAGAATCTGGCCCAATAACCTTCTCATCATAAACTGTTATTTCACTTCAGAAATGGCTGAAATGATTACTTGAGCAATTAAAAAAGGGGAGTGGGGGAAATCTGGTCAGAAAGTCATCTGGATAATTCAGAGGAAGGTTTACCTTCAAATGCAATTATTTTCAAATGTGAAAGATCTTTCTTTTAGGTTTCCTTGGTAAATATATAGCTTTGGAACAGTAACTGGGACATAAGCATTCTTTACTGACTGGATTTCTGTTATCATATACTTTAATATTTGATGTTCTGATCTTTACTTTTTTTTTTTAATTTGGCCTCAGAGAAAAGCTACTCTATACATTTTGATTTTTCTAATGCTAAGAATGTTTAGTGTGTTGACTGACAATATGTATAATTCATGTTTCTGATCCAAAGTGTTTTTCTCCTTTAACAACAGCTTTGCATTGACTGTAGTATTTCCCCCCACCTTATTAGATTTTATCATATTACCAGAATCATTATTTCTAAAGCAAAAAATAAAACCTATGTCATCAAGATGTTAATTCTAACAGGAAGTCTTACTTGAAGGCTTAAATTCAAACCTTTCATTAAATTTCCCAACACAAGAAATTCTCCCTTATGCATATCTCTCTTTTCCCCAATATATATGTTCTGTGGTCAGATAAATTATGTTGGTGGTTGGTTCTGCTAAAAACCCTTCCAGTAACCTTTGTTGCCAGAACATCTAGCTATAAAAATCAGTTTTAGCTCCCATAGTTCCAGTTGGCTCACATATATTAAGTTTGAAGTATTTGAAGATTCCCTGCAATTATCAGTCTCCTTTGAATAGTGCAATATATAATGGAAATGCTTGTGAAAGAGTGTCACTCCGGTGTATTTGGATTACCTGCAGCTACAGGAGTGAGTGCCTTCTAATGTATAATGAATGCTGAGGCTGTGCTTAGATTTGCCCAGGGCTTGTTTTGCCTTAAAATGCTGGGTTTTGTTTGGGGGTTGTTTGTTTCAGGGAAAACTGTTATTGTACCATTAAAGAGCTTACCAATAGACCCTGGAGAATTTTAGGATTAGTGTTCCACATGTCTATATTTGCAATACTGGTTGGTGAAACAAAGTAAGCACCAAACTTTTTGCATAGCTGATCTTCTACATGCTTGTTGAAAGATTGTCCTTGGAAGAATACCCCTATTGCTGTAGCAGCATAGCCAAGACTATAACTGGGCAGAGAGGTAGTCTACCCTGCTGTTATACCAGGACATTCAAAGGGATGAGTTGGGAAGTCAACAGTCTACCTCTAATAGAGATGAGACCATTAAAGAGGCCATAGGAAATCAATGAATATTCTTGTCTACACCCAGTTTTTCTGGAGGAGAGTGACTATATCTGAGCAAGTAAATACATATTTATGTTTTAATGTTCTAGTCCTGAGATAAGAACCATGCACAGAAAGGGTCTGAAGTGGACCAGGAGTCAGTATATAGGCCCAAGATCTCCACATCTATGACCCTGTCCTCCAGTGGTTTCCCTTAGACACACAGGTTCTGAAAGCCAACCCCACTACTACTATTTCTGTAAGGAAGCAGAGAACAACTCCTAATTCAAACCCAATAGAAGATACAGGTGGTAACTGAGTGTGAACTCACTGCATTTCCTCTAACTGGGAAGTGCCAGACTTAACTCTTTCCTTGGTTAGATTAAAGTTAGGGTCCTTAACCCTCTCATTATAACATACGGTTTGTAGTCTATTTGCTATAACACTAAGCATCTCTATAGCATTTTTTATCCAAGAATCTGAAAAAACTTTACCAGTATTAGCTCATCCTCACAAAACTCCCATTTCTTCTATGTGTTATTTTACAGAGGGACAAACTGAGGCAAAGAGAGGTTACAAGATGTGCCAAAGACACACTGTAGCCATTGATGTAGCCAGGAACAACATCCAAGAATCTTGGCTCACAGATTCCTGTTCAAACCACTAAACCATACTGCTATCCTAATTAATGATATGTGCATAGCACTGGATTTTTCAAACTGCCTTGCATGCTTTCCCTTGTCTATTTGTGACAATTTTATGTTAAAGTAAAATTACTGGATCAGAATAGTGGTTTTTTTTATTACTATAGTAAAAAATCCATTTTTAGGCCTACTTTTCTTGCGTTAGCAATATAGCCTAGTAAAAATATTTTCTACATTTATGTCCAAATCTTAGACAAATTATTCCATTATAAAATGAAAAATATATATTTTCTGACATGCCTTTTGGCCATTTAAAATGTTCCTATTCTTATGGGATTCAACAACTGTCCCTTAAAGCATGCCAGGGGCATGCGAATGATAATGCAATCATAAGCCAAGGTCTGAAAAGACTCTCATACAAACATTTTCTTGAATTTCCAACAACTTTAAAAAACAAGATTTGGCAAATGCAAGCAAAACTCTTGTAGCCTTTCGCTGTTCACCCATCTGACGTGAAGAACCCAGCATTAAAACAGATTTGCCATTATGATTCCTCTTGCAACTTTTGGTCATCAAAATTACCTGCAGTTTAAGTATCACTAACAAATTGCATAATGACATTTTTTCCTCTGTTATTTTGAAAAAGGCCCATATATAGACCCTGGTCCCTGGAGAATGTAGCTAATTCAGCACATGCAAAGCCAAATCCTGCAGATTTGGGAGTAAGTGCTAGTTTTTTCTTGCAAGATTGAGCCCAGAGAGTCCTTCCAGATTCAGGAGATACAATGGTTTAGTGATGGTCCCCAGGAAGTCAGCTCACTTATTTTTCTGGGTCAGCCACTGGCAGGAATACTGTCACCCAGGAATGATTGAAAGATCAAAATGTCTGAAGAGGGAGAAAACTCGCTAGCTTGTTAAGAATCATCTGACAAATAAATAAATAGCAACATGAGAAATAGGGGAGATGGGGGAATAGGTAAAAGAATTAGGGGACAAGATGAATGTGACCCAACATTTGAAATATTTCAATAGATGAAAGAGGTTGTTTTCCAATTGCCCCTCTCCCAGCAGTCCCTACTGTAATCAGCCAGTTAACTAACTACATTTGTAATCCACACTAGGAGAGTGTGGTTCTTTGTCCTGCTCTAGTGGCTGGTTCATATATAGGATAAAATCCTACTTCTACTACCAGCTAGAGGAGTTACTACTTTAGCTCAAGCTTGTTTTTAGCACTGAAGGTCCTAGGTTCAAACCTTAATGATGACCCAAGTGTGGGTCTCTCTCTCTCTCTCTACTTATATATATTGTAATGGGCTTCTCCCCCTCCACTAGCTGGTTGCAGGTGGGTGTGGTTTGAAAGAGAGACTCGGGAGGCTGGACAGGGAAATAGGTGCTGCTGAGGACTTTGGCAGCATTTAAGTTTGTTGGGTTTTTTTGGACAACTTGGTCTTGCCTCATTCTTTCAGACAACCCTGATGCTACAATATCTATCCATAGCACTCCAACAAATTATCATCAGATGGCTGTGGGTGGTGGCTACCACCAGGCCATTTGTCTGCATCCAGGTCATGCTGAGAGCCACATGTCATGTCAATTGGAGAACTCCATTGAAGCTACTGGTGCTCCACCAATTTACATTACAGCAGAGAAATTTGAAGAGTCTTCACAGGTCTGGGGCTTCCTGGTCTCCAGAAAATGATCCCATGAAGTGGTGGCAATGAATATAGTCACAGTTCTTCCAGAACAGGCAGAATGATGTCAGGGACACACAGCTCAACAATGTAAATCCTAATGAACTGCGGCATTCACAGATGAGGAAATCGTTTAACCAAAACACTGTTCCCAAATTCTCACACTCATTGCAGCAGCCTCCCTCTGAGATAACTGGGAGGGGAAACTGTAACTGGAAACTCTCCTGACACCTCTCAGAGCTCTGACAGTGCTCTTGTTATATGATCAGACTTCCACTGAGGCAAACAAGCTGCAAAACTAGTTCTCTTCAAGAGGCCCAAAACAGCTGTTGGAGGACTGTTTTTTCTCTTGGCTGAAGAGACATCTGTCCATAGATCCAGGGTCTTACTTCTGCACTAAAGCCTCAAAGCAGTTGCTGCTATTCTGTTTCCTCTCACTCCTCCAGCCCTCACCGCCCTTGACTCACAAAGCCACATAGTCAGGGGAACGCTTGCCCATTTTACTGTAATTCTTTTGGCCCTTTTTCGTGCCTCTTGCAGCCCAAAGTTACAACCTGGCCTATAGTACTAGGTCAGTAAATATACTGGAGATAAACTAATTGCACATGAATTAGTGAAGAACCAGATAGACTAGCAAAGTCAGAGGGGAATTTGTAAGTGAAACACATATATTTACCAGAATCACAGAAAGAGCTGCCCATGTCCTATATTTCTTTGTCACCCTAGTTTTCCTAGTCCCCGCTGGACCTCAGTAGCTGCAGACATGCATTCACTCTGGGATGGATTTACATTTTGGCAAAAACTTGAAGGGAGTTTATTGTCACCTACGTCTGCTGTGACTACAAAAAAATAAAATAATTACATGTATAATTTGCATATGCAAATTATTGCCTGGATTTAGTTAATCTGTTACTGAAAATGGTGCCAAGGTGGTGGGAGGTCTGTCAAAGGAAAGATACTAAAGGATAAATTAATTGTTGTTTAATAATACAATTTTCTCTACGTATTAAAATAAAGAGTATGAAGCCAAAGTAACTACTATGCACCATTACCAGATTAAATACCATCTAATCACATTACCAGATTATACAATATTTTTGTATGAATCAACAAATGTTTAATGTGGTTTATTTCTCTAAGGCAAAAAAAAAGCATATTACAGGGGATTAAAACTATGTAAAAATATCTAGATTAATATCACATCACTTAGGAATAAAGAACATGGTGGGTAATGGGTAGATGACCCAGTTACAAAAATGTGATGATTTAAATACAAAAATTCAACATGATGTATTTTTAAACCTCACAACATTTAAACGTCTTTGACTATACTTCAACAAAGGATCCTTCTGTTATGCAAAGAAGTTGTACATCCTGGCACAGAAAGAAACGTGAATTTGATTTTAATTGAAAGAAACCTTGACACCATCTCACCTAAGAAGCAGGTTTATTTTTATTTCACAATGAAGCTATCATTCAAAATATTCATGGGCAACGTTCCCTCCTAGCTACATGGGTTTGTAATCCAGCAGTGAGCAAAGATGCTCTGGGCATGGCCAAAAAAGTTAACTGCATTAACCCAGCATAGCCAAAGCCCCCTTGCTTTGTATCACACAGTTGAACAATGGGCACAGTCACCAGTAGGAATAGTTTGGGGAAAATAAAAGAGGATGAGCCACTGTAAGAGCAAGATTGTGTAGTAGCCACTCCATAGCTAAGGTTGAAGCTGGCTTCCCATTATAAGCCTGATTTTCAAGTCTTAAAACTCCCTCCTCCCCCAAAGAAAACAATCCCCCTGAAATTTTTCATGCCACAGCTCAATCCAGAGTGGAAGTTTCTGGAAAGTTTGGAACAAGACAGGCAAAGGATTTTAAAATTATGTTGTCTGAATTTTTTCCTTCTGAACTTTTGAAAAATGTCTCAAATTTTTGGCTCATCCTCTCTCCAAAATGGCTCAAACTCATAGAAAGTAATATTCTCTCTCTACCCTGCACCCTTTCAGTCCTCACTTATGAGCTTTCCTTAAACAGGTAAGTCATCATTCTCTCTATATTAAAACAGATGGAGTACCAAACCTTAGGTTTTATGTTGGGATTCTTCAACAACTTATTACCAGCTTGAACTACATTCTCTTGAGGGTTTATCCTGCCTGTTTAACCGGATTACATTAAAGTCCTTTGTTCATCAAGGGACACATATGATCTACATATGATATTAAAAGTGAAACAACCCATGCCTGAATAATATGTGTGTGACACAATTTGAAGAAGCCTGGAAGTTCAAATTTCCATCATGTAATCTTTTCCTAATGATATCAGCCTTGAACACCCATTTGCCCATTTCTTCCATAAATGCTCCCACTTCCATCTTTCATGCATGGAATGCCCTCTCCAAACTAACCCATTAGACCCGTACCCTCTTCTCCTTCATGTTCCTTCTCAAGATCCACTTCCACTTAACCCAGCATAGGGAGATTCCCAAACCTGAGCTGTCCTTTGTAGGTGACAAATCTGAGGAATTGTCACAGATTGAAGTGTCATTAGAGGAGGTTTTGGAATTAATTGATAAACTTAACAGTAACAAGTCACCAGGGCCAGATGGCATTCACCCAAGAGTTCTGAAAGAACTCAAATGTGAAAGTGCAGAACTATTAACTATGGTTTGTAACCTGTCCTTTAAATCAGCTTCTGTACTGAATGACTGGAAGATTGCTAATGTAACACCAATATTTAAAAAGGGCTCTAGAGGTTATCCCGGCAATTACAGACCAGTAAGTCTAACATCTGTACTGGGCAAATTAGTTGAAACAATTGTAAAGAATAAAATTGTCAGACACATAGAAGAACATAAATTGTTGGGCAAAAGTCAACATGGTTTCTGTAAAGGGAAATCATGTCTTACTAATCTATTAGAGTTCTTTGAAGGGGTCAACAAACATGTGGACAAGGGGGATCCAGTGGACATAGTGTACTTAGATTTCCAGAAAGCCTTTGACAAGGTCCCTCACCAAAGGCTCTTACGTAAATTAAGTTGTCATGGGATAAGAGAGAAGATCCTTTCATGGATTGAGAGCTGGTTAAAAGACAGGAAACAAAGGGTAGGAATAAATGGTAAATGTTCAGAATGGAGAGGGGTAACTAGTGGTGTTCCCCAAGGGTCAGTCCTAGGACCAATCCTATTTAACTTATTCATAAATGATCTGGAGAAAGGGGTAAACAGTGAGGTGGCAAAGTTTGCAGATGATACTAAACTGCTCAAGACCAAAGCAGACTGTGAAGAACTTCATAAAGATCTCACAAACCTAAGTGAATGGGCAACAAAATGGCAAATAAAATTTAATGTGGATAAATGTAAAGTAATGCACATTGGAAAAAATAACCCCAACTATACATACAATATGATGGGGGTTAATTTAGCTACAACTAATCAGGAAAGAGATCTTGGAGTCATTGTGGATAGTTCTCTGAAGACGTGCATGCAGTGTGCAGCGGCAGTCAAAAAAGCAAACAGGATGTTAGGAATCATTAAAAAGGGATAGAGAATAAGACAGAGAACATCTTATTGCCTTTATATAAATCCCTGGTACGCCCACATCTCGAATACTGCATACAGATGTGGTCTCCTCATCTCAAAAAAGATATACTGGCATTAGAAAAGGTTCAGAGAAGGGCAACTAAAATGATTAGGGGTTTGGAACAGGTCCCATATGAGGAGAGATTAATGAAGCTAGGACTTTTCAGCTTGGAAAAGAGGAGACTAAGGGGGGATATGATAGAGGTATATAAAATCATGGTGGTGTGGAGAAAGTGAATAAGGAAAAGTTATTTACTTGTTTCCATAATATAAGAACTAGGGGCCACCAAATGAAATTAATGGGCAGCAGGTTTAAAACAAATAAAAGGAAGTTCTTCTTCACACAGTTCCACAGTTCCTCCTGTGGAACTCTTTGCCTGAGGAGGTTGTGAAGGCTAGGACTATAACAGGGTTTAAAAGAGAACTAGATAAATTCATGGAGGTTACGTCCATTAATGGCTATTAGCCAGGATGGATAAGGAATGGTGTCCCTAGCCTCTGTTTGTCAGAGGGTGGAGATGGATGGCAGGAGAGAGATCATTTGATCATTACCTGTTAGGTTCACTCCCTCTGGGGCACCTGGCATTGGCTATTGTTGGTAGTCAGGATACTGGGCTAGATGGACCTTTGGATTGACCCAGTATGGCTGTTCTTATGTTCACTGTGATACCTACAGAAATCAGCTAGCTGATGATGACTATGTTGCAGGCTACCTCATCCCCAAGGAACCTTCTTGGCAGAAAATTAGATTCCTTGAAATCTGACTTCAGTTAGCTTTACCCAAGAGAAAGAAAAGTGCTCTCTGAGATAGAATTTATATTTTCATCCCCTGGCCAACTTCCTGGTTGAGTCAGGGCTGGAGGACATTGCTCCAATGACAATGTGGTAGGGGACAGAAAAGCAGTGCCACTCACTTTCCTTTTAGCCTTGTTTAGACTAAGAAATGATGTCATGTTGTTTTAAAATATGTTACCAAACATTTTTTAATGAACATGATTTTTAACAGGACTTGCATACAAATTAATAATAATAATGTAGACCGGGCAAGTCATGTTTAAAAAAGAATGGCTGACCATGATCAGCTAGCATATTTTTTTAGCACAGCTTGTCCTGTCCTGTTAGCTGACACATTTTAAAACACCACCTATATTTCAAGTCTAGACATGACCATAGAAGACTGAAAAAGTCACAGCCATTATTCTCTTCTATAGAGACAGCAGTCTGAGCACATTCATTGTTTAGTGGGACAAGGCATTCCCTGCACTTGACTATAAAAGTAGCTCAGTGTTAGGGGCCCAATCTTGTTCCCACTGAAGTCAATAGATGTTTTGCCACGAATTATAATGAAGCCAAAACTGGGTCCTAATTTTGTAGTTAGGTCATCAGGGGATAGGACTAAAACTTCCTTTTTAAAGCAGTACATTGTGGGTATTCCCCATGTGCAGTTCCATAGGGGAGTATTTTACAGCCCAAGTCTGACGTCACTCTTCAGAGACAGAAGGGAGGCCCATCTATTTTCTCAAGCTTTTGCCTCTCAGAGTTGAGTGAGAGCTATCCATGCAGGCGGATTCATGAGGCAGATGTAGGAAGTTTTCACCAATACCTTTTGGTCTCTTCCTTTCCCCCTCTATTATTAAAAAAACTGTCTTGTGCTAGCCAGTTGTTCAATTTCATTTTTCCCTTTAGATTATTGAAACTTGTTATATTTTGCAGGTGTGTTGGTTGTTGCATTATGCATGTGTCAGGTTCAAAATCAGTCACTGACTGCAGCTAAGCCCTTTGGTCTGAGGGCCTCTGTCCACTGGACAGTTTCTTCCGTGGTTGTGGATTTTCATGACAAGTGATTAGCTAGCAACATTATTCCACTCAAATAAACAGAATCAACTGTTATTAAACTGTTTTTGTTGTCTTTTCCCATCCCCATCGAGCCAGAAAGACAGAATTTTAAACACTAGATCTTAAGTTTTGCCCACAAATTGTAAGATAATTAACCTTCAGCTGCTTAATTAACTCCCTCTGCAAAGCACATATATAATACCATTTTGTGCTAACAAAGTGATGTCCTGGCCAAATTTCATCTCAGATAATACTAATTATAATTTTTCTACTTATACCTCTTTGTGAACTTTAACTTGGATGAGGCAGTATGGTATCCCCATTCTGCTCTGAACTATTATGTACCATTTGTCAATGGTTAAATAATTGTTGCTTCCCCCCAAAGACAGCTGTGATTCAAGGACAGGTGGAATGATCCCTTCATAGAGAGCATTTTAATTTGTTATGTTTTAAGTGCTTTGAAACTCAAGGTGCATTAGTAAAGTAAAATTATTAGGAGGGAACTTCTAAACTCTGCTCAAAGTTTGGCATGTGTGGTCCTGAGTCAATCCCTTGTGTGACTGAGTTGCCATGGTAGTTTCTGATACAGAAGCTCCTGTGCCAAAACTGGGGTTTAGATCTGGAGGGAAACTTTTGCTTGTTGCACTGGAGAAAATATTATGCTGATGACTTAGGCTAATGTCTACACTATGGATCTTACAGCAGCACAGCTGAATCACTGAAGCTGCGCTGCTGTAAGGTCTCCTGTGTAGCTGCTCTATGCAGGCGGGACAAAGCTCTCTCACTGGCATAATTAAACCACCCCCAATGAGTGGTGGTAGCTATGTCAGTGGCAGACCATCTCCCGCCAACATAGCACTGTCCATACTGGCACTTTTGTCTGTGAAACTTAAGAATTAAAAGACAGACTCACCCAAAGTCACATAGGAAGTCTTTGGCAGAACAGGGAATGGAACCCAGGTATCCTGACTCAGCTGTGTGTCCTGGCTATAAGGCCTTCTTCCTCACACAAGGGCTGATCCAAAGCCCACCAAAGTCAATGGGAGTCTTGCCACTGACTTTAATGGACTCTGTGTTAGGCTTAATAATGGAAAATTAACAAAATTTGTGTTATGGAACAAGTGGGAACTTTATGCTTCCAACCCAACAGGCAAAAAAAGCAGGGAGTCAATAAGTGTCAATTTTTTTAAACCCTTGGTAGCATCTTTTTTGTGGCTACAGAATTACAAATATTTAAAATGTGAATAATAATTTCAACTAAGTAGTATATTTTCTCATAAATTATAAATTAAGGCAGCACAAAAATCCCAGATTAGTGTCCAGTTATCAAATCCTAAACGAAACGCTGTTCCTTATTGGCCATCCAATCCATGCAATGGAGTTTAAATGTTTCCCTCATCTTAAAGGACTTGTCAAATAGGTACAAAAATTGATCTAACAATGGGCATAAAGAGAAGGGGTGGGGACAAAAAGAAGGCATTAAGTGTTTTGTGCTCCTTGGGAAAACAGGAGCATGGATTTTGCAGTGAAACATAAACTATTTTCTTCTTAAGCTCTATGACAAAAATTTTGGGCTGCTCCTTAAGACATGCAATAAGGGATCTTATGCTGCACGTGGATTTATCCGGGCAAATCCATTAAAATTAATTGGAGATGTGTGACTAAATGCCTGTTCACCATATCAAAATATTCCCCCTATGAAAAACAGGAAAGAGATCCTGTATCAGACTAGCAATGTTCACTTGAAACGCCTCACACTGCTAGCAAATGTTGGTCCTGCTGAGAAAGAGTTAAGTGAATTCCACTGACTCACTAAAGCAGGTGACTCATTATCCCACTTGGATAGGTTTAGAGACAGAGGATCTAGGATGTGAGTTGAGCAGTTTAGGAGAAGGAGCCCCAGGAGCATCCAAGTCATGAGGAGAAGGCTGGGGTTGAAACTTGTTATCTTATTGTTCATTTTGGGTTGATAAAGCCAAACCCCAGAAAAGGGGCACGTTTTTTATTCTACCATGTACCAACTGTGTGCAAGAGCAGGTTGGAAAAGGAACTAACAGCACTACTCAGGAAGCAGTGAGGAGAAGTCAATGAACCACAAAAGCATTCCTTCCAAAGCTAAGCTACTCTTCACTTTAACAGTAACAGACGTCCCAGGGCTCCCAAGAAAAGGACCAAACAAACCTCCAGTATTCTCTTCTCAGTCTGAGGTGGTCAAGAACATATTTGAACCAAACACAACTCTTCCCTTCTCAAGAGCTTCTCACAGTATCCCTCAGTGCAGGCAATCAAACACTTAATTAGTCAATTTGTCCAACCTGTGTGGCAATTTTCATCCTAATAAATCAATTATTTCAGCTCACACAAAGGGGTCGGTGTTTACAATACAGTATCACAAGCATTGTAAAGAAATACAAGAAGGAAACTGTGCTCCCCCATGTACAATATATGCAGGAACATTTGATTATCCTGTGATGCCGGGAAAGTTTTAAAAAGCTATGATAAAAACACTGAGCTTCCCTGCATTTCTAAAGCTTTGACAATAATGTTCTATTTGACCACTGTGTGGATGGATCAGATCATGGCACCGAGGCCTCAAACTGGACTTTTTTTAGGATGCCATCTTGTTCTCCGGGACCTAATTTCTTTTTTTTAAAAAGTCTCTAACCCTTACGGATGCAGAGAAAAATCAAGGAAACACGAAACAAGTGTAAATTGATGTAGCAATGTCTGCGGCAAGCCTGAAACAACAGATCTGAGAGGTGTGAACTGCACCATTCATCCAATTACCTGATGGTGGGAAACTCATGTCCAATGATGATTTAAATGTCAACATTTTTAACTATTTCACTGATATCACAGAATGGAAGAAAAGAGAGGAAGGATCACAGATCTGCACAATCTACAGGCAGTGTAGGCAGATCATTCATCAGGTTTTAAGATGGACAGTGTTGCTTTTCTAAGGTCTGTCCTCCATCTGATACTGAGACAAAACCGTGCGTGGTTTTGTCTGATATCAGATGGGGTTCCATTTTGAAGAGTACCTTGTCCCATGCATGCCAGCGTTACCTCACAGTCACTGCAAGGTCATGCTCACAGGGTGGGGTCACATAGGCGGGGATGGGCCTGGGCCCATACCATTCACAGAGGTACTGGAATGTTTGGTATTCTGGGAATGCATGAGTGGTCACTCTAAGTCAGATAGTGTTTGGGAGAGCAGCAGCATTTCTTGTGCCTAATGTGCCCCATGGAGCTAAATGGCCTGAGAAGCTAAGTAGAGCACAGGTATGGCTTCTGAGTCACACCAAGGGGAAGGAAATCCCACAGAGCCCAAAGGCCATCCAAGCCCCACTGGAGGAGAGACAATTCCACGGAAGACATAAAAAGGGCCAAATCTGCACTGAAGCTGTGTGGGCTTCCTCCTTGACCCTAGTGACTGCTGCTCCGCCCTCTGCTAGAGGCTCTCTGCAGACTCAGGCAGACAGCACTGCATCACTTACACTCAGTTCACATTTTCAAGCTTTTCTTTGCAACCATGAGGGCTAGAAACTTTTTTTTTTTTTAATGAATCTTAGATTCTGATGTCATCACAAGACTCTGGGATCCAGAGATTAGCATGTGCCTATTGCG
Organism: Chrysemys picta bellii; assembly: GCF_011386835.1. Classification (NCBI taxonomy): domain Eukaryota; kingdom Metazoa; phylum Chordata; order Testudines; family Emydidae; genus Chrysemys; species Chrysemys picta. The sequence continues at coordinate 44,621,790 of NC_088798.1, read as the reverse complement.
TCTCGGGAGTATCCTAACATCACTGATAGTGCCCAGCAGAACCTGCGGGATCACATTTTCAACATCTGCAGAATCTGCTGTGAGTGGTGGGCAGAGCTCAGTGAGGAGGTAGAGCCTAGCATTTGGGTGGAGCTTGAGAGGGGTACCACCATCTCCCCTCCCCCATTTCAGTTCTGATGGACCTCTGGTAGTTTGATGTTCTGCCAACTGCCACAGTCCTTTTTAACTGGCTATCTACTGTAGGTTTAAGGTACCAATTTGGGGGGGGGGGGAAATGTGGCCTGCCGACCAGAATTCCAGGCCCCAGAGCAGAACAGTCAATGGGCCCCCAGGCCTGGCGTGGCGTCACCACGTGGGCGCAAAGCTGGTGCACGCATGCACAAGCCACGCCTGCGCAGACACAGTTCGCCTGACATTTGGGCAATGCTGCGCCTGTGCTGGCTGGTGCCCAGCAAGCTGCTGCTGGCTGCGCTGCTGGGCGCGCTCTTCCGGCACGGCCAGGGTTTCCACGTGCCCGCCCGGCTGCCTTGGAGCGGCAGCCAGGGGTCCCCGGGCCCTTTTAAATCACCTGGGGCCCTGGGCAATTATCCCCTTTGCCAGCCTCCCCTCCCCCCGTGGGCGGGCCTGTAGTATGTGACTGTAGTGCTCATGATAGGTGTCAGAATATCAGCACTGGAACCTAAACTCTGGTCTCTAGATACATAGGTAGTCAGATGACCCTTATAACTGTAGTATCTGAGTCCAGCATAATCATTAATGGATTTTATCCTCACAGCACTCCTATGGGGTAGGGAGGGATTAACCTCATTTTACAGATGGGGACTATGGCATAGGGTTGATTAAGTGACTTACCGAAAATCACAAGTCATTGACAGAGCCAGGAATTAAACCCGGTCCATTGCCTGAATCATGAGATCATGCTTACCACTAAAGAGTGTCAGTGTGAATGGTTGTAGTACACCGTACTACCCTGCCAGTATACCTCAGCCCTGGGCGGGAGCAATCACCTTTAAGGGATGAGGCCAGATCCTTGGCTTTTCTGCTGAGACTGCCAAAGAAGGAGCCACGTCTGGGACTTCTGTGATGCAGGTGTTTGTCTTCCAAGAACTGGGCCAAGACCAGCAACTCCTTTTAACCAGATCACTGAACAGCCTGCAGGTAGCATTTGTGTGCCAGTTTTAAATGGGTTTTTCTGGACCACAGCCCTCTCAATTCACTTTTTTGTCAACAGACTTTAAAAAAATTACCTGAAATGACGCAACTGTGTTATTTTTCCCAGGCATTTTCCAAGACCTTCTGGAAAGAACAAGTACACACACCTGCACTCCCGCCACTTTGCTCCTCTCCGCATACAGTGGTTTCTCTCATATACTATAACATTTACAGTAACTTTATTGGAAGAAGGCTGGATACAGCTCCCTCAGGAAACAATCAATACCACTACTTAGCATCCCTCTAGTGCATTTTCAGCAGGTAAAGAGAAATGTTCTGCCTCCAGGCAAGGGCAGAGCCAAACTCAGGCCCCACACTTGGATCTGCCCCCTGGCAACATTATACTCTGCCGCCACCAGGCTGCCTAACTAGCTCTGCTCAGTTTTGACATTCTTCAGTCAGGGGAAACAGGAAAGGTGTTAGAGATACAAACAATTGCCCATTCCCCACTTAATATTTGTGTTTTGTTTTTAAGTCCTTTTGCTTCTGCTTCTGTCAGCAGGTCTGATTGTAAATAAACTTGGTCTTGTACATCTAAACACACAGCATAAAACCCTCTTAGCAGCCAATCCAGCATCCCTTAGGCCTGGTCTACACTACGATTTTAGGTCGAATTTAGCCGAAGATAGCTCACAGCGTTACCTTGATTTAACCCTGCACCCGTCCACACGACGAAGCCCCTTTTTTTGACTTAAAGGGCTCTTAAAATCGATTTCTTTACTCCACCCCTGACGAGGGGGTTAGCGCTAAAATCAGCCTTGCCGGGTTGAATTTGGGGTAGTGTGGACGCAATTTGACGGTATTGGCCTCCGGGAGCTATCCCAGAGTGCTCCATTGTGACCACTCTGGACAGTGCTCTCAAATCAGATGCACTGGCCAGGTAGACAGGAAAAGTCCCGCGAACTTTTGAATTTCATTTCCTGTTTGGCCAGTGTGGCGAGCTGATCAGCACAGGTGACCATGCAGAGCTCATCAGCAGAGGTAACCATAGAGTCCCAGAATCGCAAAAGAGCTCCAGCATGGCCCGAACGGGAGGTACTGGATCTGATCGCTGTATGGGGAGACGAATCCGTGCTAGCTGAACTCCGTTCCAGTAAACGAAATGCCAAAACATTTGAAAAAAACTCCAAGGGCAGGAAGGACAGAGGCTATAACAGGGACTCGCAGCAGTGCCGCGTGAAAATTAAGAAGCTCAGGCAAGCCTACCAAAAAAACAGAGAGGTAAACAGCTGCTCCGGGTCACATCCCCAAACATGCCCCTTCTATGAGGAGCTGCATGCCATTCTAGGGGGTGCAGCCACCAGAACCCCAACCCTGTGCTTTGACTCCATCAATGGAGTAACATGCAACATGGAAGCAGGTTTTGGGGACGAGGAAGATGATGAGGAGGAGGTTGAAGATAGCTCACAGCAAGGAAGCGGAGAAACCGGTTTCCCCAACAGCCAGGATCTGTTTCTCATCCTGGACCTGGAGCCAGTAACCCCCGATCCCACCCAAGGCGGGCTCCTGGACCCTGAAGGCGGAGAAGGGACCTCCGGTGAGTGTACCTTTGTAAATATTAGACATGGTTTAAAAGCAAGCGTGTTTAATGATTAATTTGCCCTGGCATTCGCAGCCAGTACAGCTACTGGAAAAGTCTGTTAACGTGTCTGGGGATGGAGCAGAAATCCTCCAGGGACATCTCCATAAAGCTCTCCTGGATGTACTCCCAAAGTCTTTGCAAAAGGTTTCTGGGGAGGGCAGCCTTATTCCGTCCTCCATGGTAGGACACTTTACCACGCCAGGCCAGTAGCACATAGTCGGGAATCATTGCAGAACAAAGCATTGCAGCGTATGGTCCCGGTGTTTGCTAGCATTCAAACAACATCCGTTCTTTAGCTCTCTGTGTTATCCTCAGGAAAGTGATATCATTCATGTTGAAAAAGGTTGGTTTTATTAAGCGGATATTCAGAGGTGCCCGTTCCTGTTGGGCTGTTTGCCTGTGGCTGAACAGAAATGTTCCCCGCTGTTAGCCACACGGTGCGGGGAGGGGTGAAGCCAGCATCCCAGAGAATGGGGGGGGGGGTTAGTTGGGTTTGTGCTGCATGTTAACCCGGAAACCGCAGCCCCTCCTTTTAAATTGCCAACCCACGTTAAATGGCCAACCCAACAGCTGCTTGGTATGGGAAATGAGGGCGCTGCTGTTTGAAACCATTCCCACATGTTATGAAGGTTAAAGAAACCAAAAGACTGTGGCTTACCATGGCCACCTGCAAGCCAAATTCTGTTGCCCAGCCTTGTGTGAGTGATCTCTCACACCAAACCGGCATACCCTCAATAAGAGGCAAAATGCGACCCTGTAACGAAAGCAAACGTGCTATGTAATGTTAACAGCAAGATTTACCGTGAAAGAGTGTACCCATTGTTCTATAAAATGTGTCTTTTTAACTACCACTCTCCCTTTTATTTCCTCCACCAGCTGCCTATGTTTCTCCTTTGCAGAGGCTAGCGAAGATTAGAAGGCGAAAAAACACACTCGGGATGAAATGTTCTCTGAGCTCATGCTGTCCTCCCACACTGACAGAGCACAGCAGAATGTGTAGAGGCAGACAATGTCAGAGTGCAGGAAAGCACAATATGAACGCGAGGAGAGGTGGCAGGCTGAAGAGAGTAAGTGGCGTCAGCTTGCTAACAGAAGGCAGGAGTCAATGCTCAGGCTGCTGGAGGATCAAACTCATATGCTCATATGGTTGAGCTGAAGGAAAGGCAGCAGGAGCACAGACCGCCGCTACAGCCCCTGTGTAACCAACCGCCCTCCTCCCCAAGTTCCATAGCCTCCTCACCCAGACGCCCAAGAACATGGTGGGGGACCTCTGGACACCCAGCCACTCTACCCCTGAGGATTGTCCAAGCAACAGAAGGCTGGCATTCAATAAGTTTTAAAGTTTTTAAGTTTTCAAGTTTTAAAGTTCAGTGTGGCCTTGTCCTTCCCTCCTCCCACAGCCTACCCGGTGCTTCCCTCCTCTCCCACCCCTCCCGGGCTACCTTGGCAGTTATCCCCCTATTTGTGTGATGAATTAATAAAGAATGCATGAATGTGAAGCAACAATGACTTTATTGCCTCTGCAAGTGGTGATCGAAGGGGGGAGGGGAGGGTGGTTAGCTTACAGGGAAGTAGAGTGAACCAATGGGGCGGGGAGTTTCATCAAGGAGAAACAAACAGAACTTTCACATCATAGCCTGGCCAGTCATGAAACTGGTTTTCAAAGCTTCTCTGATGCACAACGCCTTCCTGTACTCTTCTAACCGCCCTGGTGTCTGGCTGTGCATAATCAGCAGCCAGGTGATTTGCCTCAACCTCCCACCCCGCCATAAACATCTCCCCCTTACTCTCACAGATATTGTGGAGTGCACAGCAAGCAGGAATAACAATGGGAATATTGGTTTCGCTGAGGTCTATCTGAGTCAGTAAACTGCACCAGTGCCCTTTTAAACGTCCAAATGCACATTCTACCACCATTCTGCAGCTCGGCCTATAGTTGAACAGCTCCTGACTACTGTCCAGGCTGCCTGTGTATGGCTTCATGAGCCATGGCATTAAGGGGTAGGCTGGGTCCCCAAGGAGAACTATAGGCATTTCAACATCACCAACGGTTATTTTCTGGTCTGGGAAGAAAGTCCCTTTCTGCAGCTTTTGAAACAGATCAGAGTTCCTGAAGATGCGAGCGTCATGTACCTTTCCTGGTCATCCCACGTTGATGTTGGTGAAACGTCCCTTGTGATCCACCAGTGCTTGCAGCAGCATTGAAAAGTACCCCTTTCGGTTTATGTACTTGCTGCCTTGGTGCTTCGGTGCCAAAATAGGGATATGGGTTCCGTCTATCGCCCCACCACAGTTACGGAATCCTATCGCAGCAAAGCCATCCACTATGGCCTGCACATTTCCCAGAGTCACTACCCTTGATATCAGCAGCTCTTTGATTGCATTGACTACTTGGATCATAGCAGCCCCCACAGTAGATTTGCCCACTCCAAATTGATGCCCAACTGACAGGTAGCTGTCTGGTGTTGCAAGCTTCCACAGGGCTATCGCCACTCGCTTCTCAACTGTGAGGACTGCTCTCATCTTGGTATTCTGCCACTTCAGGGCAGGGGAAAGCAAGTCACGAAGTTCCATGAAAGTGCCTTTATGCATGCGAAAGTTTCACAGCCACTGGGAATCGTCCCGGACCTGCAACACTATGTGGTTCCACCAGTCTGTGCTTGTTTCCCAGGCCCAGAATCGGCGTTCCACGGCATGAACCTGCCCCATCAACACCATGATGTGCACATTGCCGTGGCCCATACTTTGTGAGAAGTCTATGTCCATGTCCTCATCACTCTCGTCACCACACTGCCGTCGCCTCCTCGCCTGGTTTTGCTTTTGCAGGTTCTGGTTCTGCATATACTGCAGGATAATGCGCGTGGTGTTTACAGTGCTCATAATTGCCGCAGTGATCTGAGCAGGCTCCATGTTCCCAGTGCTATGGCGTATACGCTGAAAAAAGGCACGAAACGATTGTCTGACGTTGCTCTGACGGAGGGAGGGGCGACTGATGACATGGCTTACAGGGAATTAAAATTAACAAAGGGGGTGGCTTTGCATCAAGGAGAAACACAAACAACTGTCACACAGAATGGCCCCCTCAAGGATTGAACTGAAAACCCTGGGTTTAGCAGGCTGTTGATTTCACAGAGGGAGGGGGGAGCAAATGAATACAAATGAATACAAAACAAATCTGGTCTATTTCTTGTTTTGAGCCACTCCATCTTACAGGGCCGGCTCTGGCTTTTTTGCCGCCCAAGGCAAAAAAGCCTCCTGCCGCCCCCCCCCCCCCCCCCCCCAGCATGGCAGGGGAGGGCGCTGAGCCCGGCCCGCTCTCCCCGACCAGCTGGAGCACCGGGGGGAGGGCGGCAAGCCCCTCGCGGCTCCGCTGGCGGCCGGAGCCCCGGGAGGAGGGTGGAGAGCCCGGCCGGGGCTCCACTCTCCCCAGCGGCCAGAGCGCCGGGGGAGGGCGGTGAGCCCAGCCGGGGCTCCGCTCTCCCCAGCAGCCAGAGCCGGAGCACCACGCCGCCCCTCTCCAGCTGCCGCCCCAAGCACAAGCTTGGTGGGCTGGTGCCTGGAGCCGGCCCTGCCATCTTATACATCTTAGGCTGGCAGTAGACGGTGCAGTATGACTGCTAGCCATCGTCATCTCCTGGGTGCTCGCCAGAAGACGGTGCAGTACGACTACTGGCAAGACTGAGTCTCCAGGAGACTAAACTTAAAAAGGCAACGACATGGCTGAGTCACTCCCATGTCTGCCCAGGCACCCCTGACCGACCTCACCGAGGTCGGCTAAAAGAGCACCCAGGAGTATGACAACGACGGCTACCAGTCGTAATGCACTGTCTGCTGCCAAAAGGCAATGAGCTGCTGCTGTGTAGCACTGCAGTCCCACGTCTGCCAGCACTCAGGAGACATACAGTGACGGTCAGCTGAGCGGGCTCCATGCTTGCCGTGGTATGGCGTCTGCACAGGTAACCCAGGAAAAAAGGCACAAAACGATTGTCTGGCGTTGCTTTCACGGAGGGAGGGAGGGAGAGAGGGGCCTGACGACATGTACCCAGAACCACCCGCGACACTGTTTTTGCCCCATCAGGCATTGGGATCTCAACCCAGAATTCCAATGGGTGGTGGAGACTGCGGGAACTGTGGGATAGCTACCCACAGTGCAACGCTCCAGAAGTCTACGCTAGCCTCGGTACTGTGGACGCAGTCCGCTGAGTTAATGCACTTAGAGCATTTTGTGTGGAGACACACACAATCGACTGTATGAAAACGATTAAAAAAACGACTTCTACAAATTCGACCTAATTTTGTAGTGTAGACATACCCTTAGTTATGTCAGCAAGGCCTGCAGATCGGGGCCCATAATGAAGTCGTTATTTCACAGACAAAAATCACTAGAAGTGAGTGTCTTTCTAACCCAGGGGCGGGCAAACTTTTTGGGCCAAGGGACACATCTGGGTGGGGAAATTGTATGCAGGGCCAGGGCAGGGGGTTGGGGTGTGGGAGGGGGCTCAGGGCAGGGAGTAGGGGTGCTGGAGTGGTGTGGTGTGTATGAGGGGGCTCAGGGAAGGGCGTTGGGGTACAGGAGGGAAGCAGAGTGCAGGAGGGGGCTCAGGGCAGGGGTGCAGGAGGGGTGTGGACTGTGGCAGGGGGCTCAGGGCAGGAGGTTGGGGTGCAGGAGGGGTGGAAGAGGGGGCTCAGGGCAGGGAGTTGGGGTGCAGGAGTGCAAGGTGCAGGCAGGGAGCTTAGGGCAGGGAGTTGGGGGGCGGGTGCAGGAGGGGTGCAGGGCATATGAGGGGGTTCAGGGCAGGGGGTAGGGGTGCAGGAGGGGTGCGAGGTGCAGGCAGGGGGCTTAGGGCAGGGAGTTGTTGGGCGGGGTGCAGGAGGGGTTCGGGCTCCGGCCCAGCAGCGCTTACTTAAAGCGGCTCCGGGGTGGCACCAGCGTGCACCGGGGCGAGGGCAGGCTCTCTGCATGCCTGCTCTGTCCCCGGCCCCGCGCTGCTCCAGGAAGCGCTGTGGCCCCTGGGGCAGAGGGCTTCATGTGCGCTGCCCTTGCCGCGCCTCCAGGTACCTCCCCCAAAGCGCCCATTGGCCACGGTTCCCCGTTCCCAGCCAATAGGAGCTGCGGGGGGCGGTACCTGGAGGCAAGGGCAACGCATGAAGCCCTTTGCACCCCCACCTGGGGGCCGCAGGGAAGTGGTGCCGGCCGCTTCTGAGAGTGACGCGGGGCCCATGGCGCCACAGGGGGGCAATCCCGTGGGCCGTAGTTTGCCCAACCCTGTTCTAACCAAATTGTAGTATGTACACTACAATGTACTGAAACAATTTGGGACTTCCATTCCATCTGACTCTAAGAGTTGATGAAGGCAAATCCTAATGAAGTGACTTCCAAAAACAACATTGGTTTTATTTTAAATATACAGCAACTGGAGTTAAGTCCTAATTCATAAGATGTTCCAGCCCTGCAGGATTCTCTCAGAGATCATTTACACAGTTAAACAGATGTGCCTGTATCTAGATTCTAAAGCGCTGTAACTTTTCCACTCTTGTATTAACATCTCTGTACTGAATCAGGTTACCATATTAGTAGGGGTCCTGTGTTCTAAAACAATCAATCATTCTCTTCTGTGGATAGAGAAACCAGTCACTGTATATAAATATTCTGTTCTTATTCTGTACTCAGCAAAAAGCTACACACATTTGTCTGCATCATTTTAGACTCCTAATGCATTTGATATTGCTTCATATGTTCTCAAGTGATAAAAAATAACTTAGATTTCATTGCTATGCACCAATGTTTTACTTTATTACCCCAAATGTGACTTACCTGTGTCTATTCCTTAGATCTACTTATTTTTAACTATATACAGTAACTCCTCACTTAAAGTCGTCCCGGTTAACGTTGTTTTGTTGCTGATCAATTAGGGAACATGCTCGTTTAAAGTTGTGCAGTGCTCCCTTCTAATGTCGTTTGGCAGCCTCCTGCTTTGTCCACTGCTTGCAGGAAGAGCAGCCCGTTGCAGCTAGCTGGTGGGGGCTTGGAACCAGGGTGGACCGGCAGCCCCCCCCCCATCAGCTCCCCACTCCCCTAAGTTCCCTGTGCAGCACTGCCCAGCAGGTTAGCAATTGCAGCTGTCTCTCCCCCCACTGCCATGTGCTGCTCCTGCCCTCTGCCTTGGAGCTGCTCCCTGAGACTCCTGCTTGCTGTGCGGGAGTGGGGGAGGAAAAGGAGGGCTAATGTCAGGGTGTCCCCCTCCCCCCTGCTCCTGCATCCCGCTTACCCCATCTTCCATAGAGCAGGGGGGACACACGATGGAGAGAGCTTGCTGGCAGCAGCTGCGGTCTCAGCAAGCTGATTTAATTAACAAGGCAGTGTACTTAAGGGGAAATGCGCATCTCTCTCTCACACACACACACACAGTGTGTGTCTCTGTCTGCAATGCTATCTCCCCTCCCTCCATTCCTGCTGCCTTGTAGACTGTGAGCGTTAATCCTTGAGGGTTCAGCCAATTGCTAGTTCATCATTTAGCAGTAAGGCATTCCCTTGGAAATATCCCACCCTCTGACTCCTCCACCTCAACCAAGCTTCACAATCATCATCACTGTGTACCAGTATTTAACTTATACTGTGTGTGTGTGTTTATATATATATTTTAATGAGGGGCTATATATATATAGTCTTTTGTCTGATGAAAAAAATTCCCTGGAAAATAAGCCCCTCATTTACATTAATTCTTATAGGGAAATTGGATTCGCTTAATATTGTTTCGCTTAAAGTTGCATTTTTCAGGAACATAACTACAACGTTAAGTGAGGAGTTACTGTATTTGTTATTATGTCTGGCTAATGGAAAATTTTCAAACTTCTCATATAAAAGGGAAAGATTGCTGTTGCACCATGGCTGCTCCCTTCCATCTTCTCTGCACTACAGAATTGCACCTTTACAACTTGTATTTCAAACAGATGTTGGTAACAGGCAATAGTACATGTCCATCTTTGCAACACCAGTGCATTGTGGGCACCTATCCCCCAGTTCTCAACACAAAGTTCTTGAAGCAGGTATTTGTTGGTATAGCAATTCACAGTTGAGAGATGCTGTGCCTACATTCCTTTTAGACGTGAATTTTCCATGTATAAAATTGCATGTATTTTGTAAAATTAAATGACAAACTATTCTTATTTTTAAATAACAAAAGGCTCAGGATTGCTGCATTGCACCTCATAAACCAAGACCTGTATACCTAGAATTCCAAAACCAATTATACAAAATGATTCTGTAGTGGACATGATAGCGATGAACTTTGCTCTGAAAAAAAATGTTGCAGTGATATCAGCAATGCTTGTGCACCATTGCTAACCCTTGCGTGTGTGGAGCTGAAATAGAATGGAATTATAAATGCAACAGGGGCTTGCAATGCCAACATTCTCTAGCGTAGACAAGATTAGTGAGTAGACTAAACATTAAGAAATAATGCAGGGTCATTCAGCTCTATTTGCCTGATACTGCTGACAGGTCTGAAATGAATTTACCCTCAATGGCCTTCTCTATGCTACAATATTTTTAAATGGTCCTCCATTGCACAAACACTGGTACACAGCTCCACTGGTGATAGCAACGAGGTCACTAGTGTAAACAGGCTCTGAAAGAGGTTAGATAACAAAGAAGTAAAAACCCCTGTTCCCTGTGTACACTAGAGCTCACCCTATTGGTATCACTAGTGGCGGTACACCAGTGCTAGAGCTATACTGGTATATTCCTCTACATTTTTCAGTGTTCGTAAAGCCTAACAGAAGAACAGTATGAATTGATCATTACAGAGGTGTGATTCCTACCTCTATAAGGAGGAAAGGGACATTCTGGCAGCCAGCTTTTCCAAGCAAGAAGCTGTAGGGGATGCAGACTTCATGGTGCACCAACGGGGCGGCTGCAACCAATCTTGTGTAGGTTACACACATCTCTTACAGCAGTCACCATTAAAATATGACATGTAAAGCTTCTAATAAGTCAACCTGCACCTGATGTTTTGCAGTATCCCCCTGCAGTATCCCCCTACACCATGAACACTAGAATAAGATTAATTACTTTATTAATAATAATCATTATTATTTGCATTACCACCTAAGAGCTCAAGCCATGGACCAACGCCCCACAGTGCTAAATGTTATTCGAACAGATGGAATAAACAGTTTACAAATAAATATAAAAGAAGAGAGGACTACTTGCCCATGTGGTATATATAAATATTTTTATACTGACCACTGTTTCACGTCTCGGATTAGGAGATTCCTCTTAGTTCATCTCCTCTTACCCAGAGGAACTGGACAGTATTTTTGCAACAGTGTAGAGGAAAAAAACAGTACTCAGACAATAAAGAGTCAGATTCCAATTTGAAGCAGACAGAAGAGCAATGCAAGTGATCTCTGCTCACCTTAATTCCTAGCAAACATTATTAGATGCATTTAATTATGCTTATTTTCCTTACTGAAATTAAACTAGCATGCTAACTCTACAAATGTTCATATGCATTGCAGTTACCTTGTAAAGCTCTGTTTACTTTCTGTTTTCTCTCTTTGTAATTCTTAAATACTTTTGGTTTCTTATAACCTGACTTGAACTATTCTGCATGGGATACATTCACTGTACCATCCTTCAAAAGAAAGGTAACAACACATGCCTTCCCAAGAGGAAGTCTTCCTAAAGAGTACAAGCAAAAGAAGGCAAAGCAAAGGAAAGATTTGTAATAGCCAAGGTCTGTATAGAGAGGTCTGCTAGAGATGGAATAATGGAACAGAGAACCAACCCCATAAAAACTGTCAAAATACAGGGGGGCTGGAACAACTTGTATAGTGGGGGTGCTGAGAGTCACTGAACCAAACTGTAAACCCTGTATATGATGGAAACCACTCCAAGCCAGGGGGTGCAGCAGCATCACAGGCACCCCTAGTTTCACACCTATGTCCAGATACAGCCTTGGCAAAGGCTAGGCACTCAAAGAAGGGATAGGGCACTTGCCAGCTACTCCTCCCACACCTGGTACTTATCATAATAGCATTGCAATTAGTCCATGTCACTAACATGACAACACTGTAATACCATCGGTGATCTCATATGCAATATGTAATAGCAAATTACAGCAGTCACCAACTATCAAATGGGTGTTCTGTGTTCATTAATTACCCTCTGATCTTAACGTGACTTTTCCTATTAACAGTCAACTGTCACAAAATTTCATATTAATTTAAATGGCAGAGGAGATGAGCTTACATAACATGTGCAACTATAGAGGAAGGAAGAAGGGATAAGGAATAACATATTTAATATTGGTCTCCCCATTCTGCACATGCCTTATCCTTGATCTGCCTCTGTAACAAGCACACTGGCTATTACCCCTAATGAGATTTTGAGCATTACAATGACAATTCTTAGGATCTCCCTGGAGACCATCCAGACTCTGATTAGTTTCTCAAACTGCTCCCACTTCCTAATCTATTTTCCAAAAAAAATTTCCAATAGATGAAAACATTTCTGGGGCCAAATATTTTTTGTAGATACTGTACATCCCCATCTGTTACTTAAAAGGAAAATGTTTAACTCTCTACTCCATTCCCTAGAACAGTGGTCTCCAAAGTGGGGTGCGCAAGAGGATCCTTGGGGGTGCGCGGCAGGAGGAGTGCTATTTTTTATTTTGCTTCGGAAGTTCGGGTGGGAGTCCGAGCGGCTTTTTTTTTTTTTGGCTTCAGCAAAAATGGTAGAGCCAACACGGCAGGGGGTGTGTGCTCAAAATTTTTTTACTGATAGGGGTGCGCAATCAAAAAAGTTTGGAGACCACTGCTCTAGAAGAATGCCAAACATGAAATTCAAAGCCTGATTCTCATTTACACTCAGGGTATGGCTAGGCTGCAATTTGGATAGCATGTGTAGGTATACCCGAGCGAGCTTTGAAAGGGTTCGCTTGCTAAAAATAGCAGTGTCCCCACAGCAGCACAGGTGGCACAATGAACTAGCTGCCTGAGTATGTACCTCAGCAGGACTGTACGTGGGCTGCTAGCCCATGCCACAGCAGCTTCATGTCTATTTTTAGCAAGCTAGCCTGATCCAAGCTAGTGTAGGTCTGGCTACACATGCTGCAATTGTGTCCCCCAAGTACAGCACAGACATATGCTAAGACTGCTTTACCCTACTCTGGTGGCGCAGGGTAAAGCAACCCCCGTGTAAATGAGAATCAGGCACTCATATTCTGCAAACTGCCTGAGTTTCACTTGGTAGATATACATTGGTATTATGGAAATCATCCATAGAGAACTCGGGATCAAATTATAATAAGGCTTCACAGCAAAAATAAATAAAACAGTTTGGGGCTTAAAGAATGCTGAGGCACAGCACAATCTATATTTTATTACTAGTACTACTATTTATTTATATGAGAGTAGTGCTCAATAGCGCTAATCTTCCCATTGTGCTAAGCACTGTGCAAATGCACAGACACAGTCCCAGTTCCAAAGAGTTTAAAGTGGGAGGAATTGCTGGCTGTAAAATAAACAGATGAAAAGGATCCACAATCAGAGCACAACTGCAGTTGCTGCAGCAGAAGAACCTGATGTATAACAAACAGAAACATAAGAAATGGGGAGGGAAATAATCACTTGCTGAGGCCACGTGAGTATGGCTGGCTACAAAAATACTAGGGGTAGATATAGTCCATTTAGCATCATAAAATGACTTTACTACATACCAACTGAAAGGCTATTTTCATTTCTGGACTCACAAAGATGTGGCATTTCTAGGCTCCCACTTGATTGTGCTATTGAAGCTTAGAGAGCTGAAAATGCAAAAGAGCTCATTGAACAGCATTTCAGAAAAACTGTCTTCTTCCCACTCAAAGAAAGGTTAGCTTGTACCAGAAAAGCAGAGTCTGCTAAAAGACACACTCACTAGGATACACAGTATCATTTCCAAATGTCCCTCACAGATGGTTCTCTGTCTGGAAGTGTGATTTTGAAGATACTGGTTGCTCTTCCTCAAAACACAGGAAGAAATACCAAGACAAATTACTGCCACCCATTTAAAGGGAACAATCTATTTGCTAGATAAGTAGTAAATCTACAGGAAGAGCTTCTCTTACTCATAGCTAAAATGCTTCTAACCGTCTGGGGAGGAGAGAGCTGAACTATGTGAAACATGGACGCATATAGGGACTGCTGTGCTGGTAAGGGATCCTGAACAAAGGAAAAGCAATTGTACCAGCAGTTCTACAAGAAAAGTAGGTAAGAATGCTTTGTACCACGTTTTACAGCTTACAAGTTTCAAGCAAGGAAGCCCTATAAACAGTGTGAAATACGGAGTAAAACTACCCAGTCTGGTGATTGTGTAATTACATACTAGCAGTACCCTGCACAATTATAGCAGCTACAAGTTCAAAGAAGTATTATGGATTTGCTAGGCTGCTTCTGCTTGTTCCTCAGCGTGGTTAGGTGCATGTGCAGAGACATCACTTCACAAATCAGGAAGGTGAGTGCCCCTCTTCTTACAATATTGGAAAGACCATACCTAGGACACAGCCTGGGTGCCAACATAAAACCAGGTGCTACAGTATCAGTGACATCTGCAGCGTCTAAGAGCCCACATATTTGAATCAACCAAAACTCAACCACATGTATCCAGAGACCTCCCCACACACCTCAGAGATTTCCATAGACTGCAATTTAAAATCTGCACCTCTGGTGACCTCCTGCTCTTGGGCGTACAAATGATCAATAGGAGTTCTGTATGTGAGCCCAGAGGCCTGGTCCTCCATTGCCCTGCACCATATGGAATCGTTTACATCAGTACAAAGTCAAACAAAATGCTATCCCAAATCAGAATGGTAGCTATCCCCATCAGAATGGTAACATTCACTTTACACTGGTAGAAGCATCTACTCTAGGGACAGGGCCTGGTAATCAGGCCCCACGTGTTATTTTCACAGCTGTCCCATCTTGATGCCCTGCCTTGGATATTCAGGTGAGGACTCTGACACTAACACTAATAGATGGGCAGTGAAAAGGTACAAGACAAGTTTGTATCTCAAGAACCTGTGGCAGGTTATTCAGTGGGAGTAAGGCAATATCCCTATACTGACACTGGCCTCTGGCCCAATAGGTCCTACGTGCCAGTCTCTTTCTACTGCACTCACTTCCATTCCTGAGTCAAATAGCAGTTGTTGAAGAAGTGTGACATCCAGTGGCAAAGGCTTTAAACCTAGAGCCAGTAAAGAATTTTTCAACTAAACTTTTTTTTACCAAAACTGCTGATTCAGCAAAACTGGAACCGTTCACAGGAAAGGGTCAGTTTTGATGAATTTCCCACTTCAAAACATTGTTGAACAATACAGCTTCAGAAAAGTTTCTTTTTTTTTACTTCATTTTTAAATTAAAGTTAATTTAAGGTTAAAAATAAAAAAAGACAATCAAAACAAAATGCTTTGATTTACCTGATCTGAAAAAAACAAACAAACCATAGATTTTAGGTTTGCAAAAATTGTAAAGATTAACTTTTCATCCAGATTTGGAATGTGAACATTTTTCAAACTCTCACAACTCTTTTCCTATCCTTTCTGCCCTGCTCTATTTAAAATCTCAAGCTAGTGCCTGAGATCTGACACCCCAATATTCTGGGCATTCAAAGTCCCCATCCTATATGGCATGGCCACAATCAGAAATTACACAGATCTCATGCTCTGATGAGAAGCCAGGCCTCCCCATCCACAAATGTTAAAGCCAGGGGCACCTTCCTGTGCTAGGAATGAAGGCTTCGGTAATTTGCCTCATCTCAGCTGGTGCAGTGAGAGCTCCCTCCCGTTTCAATCTACTTTAGCCACCGCCAGTCCCCCATTCTTATTGTCTTTTACCCATGGTTTTATCTCCTCCTCCCACCTACCTTGATTACCAAAATGTCACTGACTAATGTCCTTCCACACTACACTCCCACACCGTTCCCAGACCATAGTTCTAAGCCAGTCCACTTGCAAACTCAAAGGGTTTTGAACAATCACACTCCTCCCATCTCAGAACAAATGCCCCCCCTAAACAATTAACAGAAAAATCCCCCTAACAATCAACTTTTCCCTTCAAGGAAGAAAGCCCAGCTGCTGGTGGAGATCAACCTTCTGATCCCTTTCCACAGTTCCCCTTTCCTGCTGCTCTCCATACCCCAATACCTCCACCTATCTCTATCAGCAACCACAGGCAGCCAGGCCCCAGCACACTTTGATTCAGGATCTCTACTACTGAGTCCCCTCTAGTTCCTACAAGCAATCCTTCATTGTCACCCCTGTTATGACCAACTGCTTATCTGAAGACAGAGTAAACTCCCCAGATAACTGCAATCTGGGACCCTCAGGCTTAGTCCCAGGTGGAGTGGTTCAAAGTACTCCACCGCCATCCTGTTTCCCTGGCCACACCAGCTCTGCCAACATTCTGACAACCCCTTCTCCAGATTGTCCCATCACTGCTGGAAACTCGTTACTGTTCTCAGGGCTGGCTCTGACTTTTTTTTGCCACCCCAAGCAAAAAAAAAAAAATTGGGGGCAGCCAGAATGGCTAGGGTGCAGGGGGACTTCCGGCGCTGCAGACGTGCCCCGGCTAGCGGGGGAGAAGGGGAAGGAGCGGGGGGAGAGAGAGAAGAGGGCGGCCAGGGCTTCAGCGGGGCGCTTGCCACGCAGCCCCGACCGCTGCGCCGCCTGCCGGGAGGGCTCCGCACACTCCAGTCGGCGGGGAGGGAAGGAC
The DNA here is from genome assembly GCF_011386835.1 of Chrysemys picta bellii. Lineage (NCBI taxonomy): Eukaryota > Metazoa > Chordata > Testudines > Emydidae > Chrysemys > Chrysemys picta. The sequence continues at coordinate 44,605,244 of NC_088798.1, read as the reverse complement.
GTGGGCTGCCCTGCCGGGCTTGCTACAGACCTGGCACCAGCTGGGGCAGATGGAGCGCGCAGCCTGCTCCCAGAAGAGTGCTCCCCTCCTCCGCGCCGCTGCCCCCTACAGGGCTGCCAGATCGGCAAACAAAACAAAACAAAGCGGCCATGCCGCCCTAGGATTGGGCAGAATGCCGCCCCACAGAATCTGCTGCCCCAAGCACGAGCTTGCTTGGCTGGTGCCTGGAGCCGGCCCTGACTGTTCTGCTCTCAGCTGCTTCTACGACTTCCACCACACAGGCTCCTTGAAAAGCAGCAGCCATCTTACCTTGATTCATCACTGTACGATGAGAACAGGCAAGCCTTCTCCAATGGGCTGTGGAAGAATATCCTACGGGAAGCAGCAGAAGCCCCATTGCTTGAGTAATTTAAAACTGAAAAAAAAAAAAAGGTTGAATATACTGGTTGGAACAAGCCTCCATTGGCAGGCGATAGCCTAGATATCAGAACTGGTTGTTCTATAGGAACAGGCAAAACTGCTATTTTTAGCAGTGATAACAGAGCAGCATCGCACACTCCAGGCCTTAACCTGCTTGCATTGACTTCAGCTCCCTATGCTTCTGATATACTTTGACCTTTAATCAGCAAAATTCACCCTGCTGTGAAGTCACTGAAATCAGCAGTTAGATGGTTATGCCTATGTTCCACAAAAATGTGTGCCTGTGACAGGGTTTCTCATTGCACAGGCAATATTTTCAGGTGACAAATTGTGGAAGGTGTTACACAACATGGTCTGCAAAATCCTCAATGAAAAATTAAAGATGCATGTGCTGGCTGGCTCCGGCTGTGCTCTGCTCAGGATTTCATAGAAGTTCACGAGGAATTTATCTGTCAAAATTTGAAATACACATTAAATCTGACAAGAACTGCAGGATAGGGGCCAACATCTGCAAAAATGAGCATATTTTACTGATATTTACAACAAACTTTTGAAATAGGATATTTAGCCAGCATCTTCATTTTGTGAAGCTATTGAATATAGTAGTATATCTAGGTATTCTCCTACAAAAAGAAAAAATTGTTAGAGCTCATACTGCTAAAATGCATAACCCACCAACCCAAACTGTAACAAGCAAGTAGTTAAGTCAATCAACACTCCACTTACCAGTTCCCTATCTCAACTTCCACTACCTCCTTCCATCGTCCACACTCAACCGCACAGCCTTAACTCCAATGTCACACTTTTCCACATACAAATAACACACCATAGACTTCACCGTTGTGTATAGGGAATATATCTTAATTTAGCTGAGGTCAGAGATCAAGCTGTATGTGTGGGTGTGACTGTGAGGGACTGCATACATGCATTGGGGTTGTATGCTGCAATTGAAAATGACTTTGCTTTGGAGCTATGTCTGTAGGGCTGAATCCCCTCTCACTTGGACTGGCATAAATCAGGGCTACTGGAGCCAACGGAGTTACACAGGTGCAAAACTGGAATTAGTGAGAGGAGAATCAAGCCCAGTATGTTTGTATATCATGATGTGTGGGTGATAAGGCCTGTGAATTGAGTGTGTATTATCTAACTGGTGAATTCCTTGTTTTTTACTGATCACCTTGATAGGAAATTAACTTAACTAACTACCGTATAAGTTAGTTATATGTTTTTTGTGGGGGCAATAACTATTATTTAATCAATATGGACTGTTTACTCATCTTACTGATGAAATTAAAGAATGCTATAGGGAAGAAGGTAAACTAAGTTTTTCAGGATAGGTGCAATATTTTATGTGTATTTTTGCTACTTTAAAGCATCACATACAGTGCTATCTGAATAATACAAAAAAGTTTTAAAATATAATGACACAATTTCGGGCACTTTTAGAAATGCTCTGAGATGACAATACCAACAATGAATATCTTCCTGTGCTGTGGAATAAAACAATATGATGTTCATAAGTTTATATGGTATACTTTTTATTTTCAAATAAAATACAAAAATACAATTAAATTCAACCTGAATACAACCGAGAACACAAAAATGACTGAAATACGGAAGTGGACACTCAGCAGATGAATAGACCTCCGTGCAGAGTAAGGTCTTTACTGGGGTTGAAAATAAGTTAGTTATAATTTAACAAAGTTGTGACCATCTGAAGGTGGTTCATCCTGTGCAGAGCATAGCGTTTGGTTACATGTACGTGCAGCTTGGAACACATGCTTTTCACTGAAGACTCTCGAGCAGCAACCTGCTTTGCCTGCCTACTTACTGCATCGTGATCTGGATATTCACTTCCTTGCCCAGGCAGGAAACCCAGCTATTAAAAAGTGAGAGAATATAGAATAAAAAACAGACATATTTAGTATTTTCCTTTTAAGGTCCTGATCCTGCAAACATATATACACATGCCAGCAGGATTTGGCTGGGATGTACTGAAAACTATTGGGCTCCATAGCAGAAATATGCAAAAATTAAATATTTTCTGTAAACCCCTTGTCTGTGTAGAATGGGTCATTTCTAACATAACTGCAGGGACAAGCACATTATTAATTATTATATTACACTCATTCCAAAGTTCTTCCTTGGGCTGGAGGCATGGCTGTGCTACGGGCTCTACAAGCAGCCAAGAGAGTCTAAAGGCCTGATCCAAGCTCGCTGGAGTCCTGCCATGCCTTCGGTGTTCTTTGAATAGTCAGGGGTGTGACCAGCAGGAGGAGATCAGAGGTGGGTGACAGGTGACAGCACCAGGAGCAGACCTGGGTTCTTTTGTTTTCGGCCTCCCCAGGTGGACGCAGACCAGCAACGAGCCCCAACGGGAGACCAGCCTGGGTCTGTTCAGGGCTTGTGACCCAGACTTGCTTCCTGCCCCGCCGGGAGTGGGTGGCGCCCCGGCGAGAAGTGCCAGGAATGGGGCCCTCCAGCTGGCTGGGGCTCTCCTGCGGCTGCAGCAGAGCAGGGGCTCCCCGCCGCAGCCGCGTCCCTCCCCTAGGCCCATGGCAGCGGCGTCCTTGGTGCCCAGTTGCAAGCGGCTCCCCACCTTGGGCGCCTCTTTGCAGCCAGAGCGGCTGCGGCACCTGGGTGCGCTGGGCCACGGGCGGCGCCGGCGGGGAGCGCTCTGAGCAGCCGAGCCGGCCGGGCAGCGAGGAGCTGCTGACGGCGGCGGAGAAGCGGATCGTGGCGCTGCACCAGGAGGCCTGCGCGGTGAGTCCCCCGCGCTTCCTGCTCGGGCCCGCGGGGCGCTGCTTGTGCATCGCCTCACCGCTCCGGGCTGCTCCCAGGCGGGCCCGCGGGGCTGGAGGCGGCCCAGACAGGCGGCGTGCTGCAGGCTAGGGCTCCCTGCGGACCCGCTCCCCTGCTGCAGCGGCTAATGGGCGGCGGGGGCGGCCCGGGGCTGCTCAGTGCCGCGCACGCTGGCAGCTTTGCCTGGCCCTCTGCAGCCAGCCCCATGGAAGTGCATGGACAGGTTGGCTTTCCCGGGCCTCTCCCTCAGCCTGAGCTGGGGGCATGCCGGGGTCGGCCCAACACCGTGTCCCAAGCACCGGCGTGTGGCCTGGATATGTAGGGAAAGGGGGGAGGAGGCGGGCTAAGGCAGTTGGATGAGCGCAGCGAGCTGCTCTCGGGGCTGGCTGCGGTCACAAGGAAGAAGTGGAAGTGCATGGACAACCGAGAGAGTGACAGGAGCTCCGTGTCCCGGCAACACTTGTGCCACATTAACGATCAGTGACTGTCTTGCCCTTTCAACTTCCCCGGGGTTGCTGTGGCCGGGGGTCCTTTTGGGGTATTTCATAGCGATGGCCTTTCTAGCCCGAACTTCTCTGCACAGAAGTATTGGCACGTGCCTCTGCGCGATCAGAGATGGCCATTTGCTCACAAGACGCTGCCTGGTGCAACGGGAACTGTAAAGAGAATAAAGTCACAAAACCCCACAGGAAACCAGAGAAGCCTTTCGAGCGCGCTCCCAGTTCCATCATTTTGTAGGGTTGGGGCAAGTCCCGGAAGGCCTGGGACAAAGAGAACAATTAAGACAGCAAAAGCGAAATCTTTCCGGAGAGGGGCAGCAGTCCCCAGACAGAAAGCTCATGCAGCGCCTGAGTGAGCCATGTTACCTGCACACTGGGGACTTACAGCACTAGATCTTAGTTATTGATTATGTCAGGGAGAAATATGTCCAAAAATAACAACGTGGTGATACAGTGCAACTCTTGGACGCCCAGCAAACTGCCCAGTGCTGGTAGCCTGAACACCAAATGTGTATTTACCCAGCCTTGGGGCCTGACAAACTAGCTTGTATTTCTAGCTTTTATGGAATGCTCGGGTGTTTTGCAGGAAGGGAAATATGTCCCGATAACAGCCTCAAGGCAGATAGGGTGCCGACATGCGAAGTGACTCTCTCCTTCCATCTCCAACTCCGGCATTGACATGATTAATAACCGCTCCGCTCCCCTTTGCACGCGGAGAGCTGCTGAGCTGGTACCTCAGCTCCCATACCGGAGGGCGGAGGAAAGTGGGGCAGCCTTGCTTTGTTTTGTTTTCTGGAGAGATGGAAGCAACCTGCTGTAATTGTGCGTGGGGCTCATCACTAGCGGTAGGGACAGCATACATTAGACAGGAGCCCACCATGGAAGGCCCATGAGAACCTGCAGTAAATACCGAGTCTGTAGCAATAAGTGGCCTCCGCCTCCTCTCCCCCTGCTCTAGACAACGCACGCTGTTTGCAACGCATGGCGAACGCTTGGCCCTTTCCCCCTTTTCCCACGGATGTGCATCTCCGAGCACCTTGTGCTGCGCGCCTCTCTGCAGCGGCCTCTTCCACCGCCAGCAGTCGCTGAGTTTGCCTGGACAGCCATTGGGCCGATTCTGTTCCGGTTGCGGAGTTTTGCCATTGCCTCCAGCGAGATCGGTCCCAGCAGGAGATTCCCACTGAGGAATTCCCCCATTCCTAGGCAGCTGCCCGCCGGAGGGTCACATGGCAGTTGTAGGCATTCAGCATGGTTACAGTAAATGGCCATAACGTGGGCATGGAACAGTCCCGCGGCTAGATTTCCCACCTGCCTTCCCTTTCGCAGGCGGCTGGCTCTCTGCCTTTGCGCCATTAGTGATGGCTGATGTTTAGCAGGTTTTCTGGACCAGTTTTAAAAATACCTTTGGGCTTCGCTTCTTTGTGTTAGTCCGTCCGCTATCTCAGGGGCTGCAGGCAAACACCAGGGAATGTGCCCCTTTACGGATGCACTGGCGCAACAGAACAGGGAAGCAAAGGAGTTGATTTGCTTACACTTTTGAAATGTGCAGCTCCAGCTTAACTCAGGGAGCGTTATCTTTGCTCTCCAAAACGTAGCAGTGACGTATTTGGTGTCGAACATTTTAAAGCTATGTCCATACCGGCAAAGACACGATCCAAAACCCTGGCATCTTAACATTTCCGCTGGCTATAAGCATTGTTGCAATTGCAAAGGCCACTAGCTGGAAATGACAATCAAAAAGTGACCTAAATATTAAAAGATGATATCTTGCTACCACACAGCTTTGTCCAGCACCAGAGGCGGATGCCAGCCAAGTATTTACGTTCCCTCCAATATAAAATAGTTTAACAGTTGCATCATGTTTGCAAATTGCAGTTATACTTTTTAGCGTCAAAGCTGGCGTGATGAAAGTTGCTTGTGATCAAGCAGCACTTGAAAGCAGCAGAAGGTGTCAACATTTTATAACCATTTTAAACAATAATTTACAATGTAATCAAAACTCAAGAACATTTAGAAAGGGAAAAGAATGTGGCATAAAAAAATCCAAAAGTGTATAATGTCTAAAGTGAACAGGAAGAGTGTAAATGGCACATTCTCTTAGACCTTTTTCTGGAAGCATAAATACAGCATCATACATTTACACTTCCTTATCATTCGAAGTGTAAATGCAACTTCAACCTGGGTGTGAAAGTCCATTTTCTTCTAAAAAGCTTAGAATAATGTAGAGACTATATAAAATATCTCTAAGGAAATGAATGGCGAAGGCTGAATCTATGGCTATGTTAAAATATGCACTGCTGATGCTCTATTACTTCCCCAAATCGGTTTATTTGTCAGTTCTGTCTGAGTTACAGAGTATAAGGGTCAGATTATAATAGTTGAACTGGTTTCAGTTAAGCAGTTGGATTTTAGGGAGATAATGTCAAAGCATTTCCAGTTTGAAACCACAAAGAGATGAAGACTATATAGAATTGAGGTTGACTCTGTTTTGGGTGGTTCTTTTTAAGGCTGGCCTGCAAAACTATGTGGATCCAGTTACTGGCTATTTAGTGTTCACCAAAGTTGCCCACTTGCAGAGAGGTAAATGCTGTGGTTCTGCATGCAGACATGTGAGTATGAAATCCTTGCTTTGCAGCATTAAAATAACTTTGAAAAATATTTTAAATGCTGGCATTAGGAAAAGCTAGCAAGCTATCTGGCATGTTTCACTGTGAAATTTAGACTAGCCAAGGACAATAAGTCCAGGAAAGGTCACTGAGGGATTTTCTTAACGTTAAAATAGAATGTTGCAACATTTCAGGTTAACATTATCTCCTTGAACTGCTAGGAGAATTTCACAGGAGTTATTTAATAGACTGTTGTTTTATATAAGTCATGTTCTCGTTGGCAAGTGCAAGATGCCTATGAAAAGAACCAGCATGACAGAAAGTCTATTGAGAGCAAACTTTCTCCTTTTAAAGAAATGAACTAACATAACCGACATATTTTGCCACAAATGTAGTTTAGTTTTCTAGAATTATGTTGAAGGGTCAGTTTTCTAGTCTGACTGAGAAGTATCAAACTATGTGGGGTACGGTGGAATATTGTGTGATTTTTATAATAATAGGACTTCGTGTTGGTATTTTCTGAATACCATTTAGAAATCGAAGTTGTGCAGTGTGAGAAGGTGATATTTTGTAATTTGCACACTGAGCACAATCCCGCTTCCATTGAAGTAAATAGCAAAAGTCCCGTAGCTTTCAATGGCTGACAAGATCAGGCCCATAATAATATGTTGATCAAATTCACCTTACTCAGGCGAGTAGTGTTTGACGCCCCAGGTGGGTAACATATATTTCCCCTTAGTAAATTTAGTTATTAGAACATGCTTTAAAGAACAGCGCACGAAAAAAGAGGGAAGGAGGGAAACAACCGCGTAATTTACAGTTCAAATGTGCACTGCTCACTTCTAGTTCCTCTTTGGCTTCTTAGTTGAAAAAGTTTTCTTATACCACTATTGCGGTGTGAAATTCGTGAGTGATGATGCCAAAGACTCACTCTTTGATGAAAACTCATTAAGTACTTTTAAAAAGAGAGAGTCAACTGGTAAGACGTTTGAAAACAAATTTAAAATTATCAGGAAATGTTTACACTTATTACAGACAACATTGAAAGGCTAGAATGTTATTGTCCTGGCTGCCCCTTTGCCTTGCTCGGAGCTCAGTTATGCAGAACATTTTGCAATAATGCACCAACTAAAGAAGTTTAAGGGGGTGGGGGGACAGATTGGTTTGGTCAGTCAAATTCTTCGAGTTGGAAGGACATATTTAGGAAATGGTTCTTGGGCACTAATTAGGACCATTTGCTTGGGGTTGCCATTATTTTCCTGTTAGTCTGGAGGGCACAATAGATCAAATGATTTATATAATATAATTAACAATTCTTCTTTAAACGTAGCAGGGTTGAGCTTTTTCTTACTGATTGCTAAGTAATGCAATAATGACTTGTTTTATTTCTTCTGCAGTGTCCATATGATCAAACTAACGTAAAAGACCCGTCCAAAAAGAAGCGGTTCAATTCATTTTTTTATACTTGACGATCAGTGCATTTGCCATCTACGATGCAGAAACCTAAGCCAGGATCAGTTCTTTGTGGCTTCGACTGCATTAATATTGGCATTCCTTTTATTGATGCTGGGTTATTTGAATACATTTCAATTGTAATAAAAACCAAGCTAAACCGTGTGTGCCTGGGTGTTTCAGATGCTACATTATTAGTGATACTCCTTTCCCTTTCCTTAGCGTTATAAATCCACGTTCCAAACTGAGACCACGATTAATTTCGCTGTAAAATCAAGAATACGGGTGCAGGTAGTACTCAGATTACCATCGCTTTACTTAACACTGCTACTGTATACACCGTAAATCACTTCAAGAGATGTTGTTGATTTTGGTAGTAAATAGAGGAGTTTCAATTATTTTTTTTTATTTACATCACTGAATGCCATGTGTAACCTACAAGAATGCCCAAGAAGTGTAATCCCATTGCAAAACGGTTTTATTCTAGCAGTAAGAATATAAAAGACCATATATTTTATTTCGTTATATTGTGTGAATCAAAGCCATTCTTTAGGAAAGTCTGTTTGGAGCACGGCCCATACTATTTTATCACATCATGCTGACATTCGAAGATCGTTAGATAGGCCATTAAAAAAATTAGTCTGAACTGAAGTATCACTGACACCGAGAGTAGCATTAAACCCAGATCGAACCACAGCATCAAGCTTTCACCTCCATCAATTCCTCCGCCACTCTGGTCCAAGGAGAACGAAGACAAATGTGTCATTACCAAGTCCATCTGCCATTCAATGAAACATCGTAGCATCGTTAAGGGTGGCAAAGCACACACAGAACCAAACATCGATCTTTCCACTCCATGGAAAAGGGTGATTGTTGCCATCACCTTGAGGTAAAAATCAAAGGAGGCTTCCTGACAGACTCATTACAAGGTAAAGTCTCTGGAACTGAAAGGAGGGGCAGTGGGGGTCCCACAGATGCGTTTGAGTTTCTGAATAATTTAACTTCTGTGTATTTGATTGAACATCAGTCTGTTTGGTGTCCAAATTAGCAAGTGCCTTTGAAAAGACGAGAGAACTATGTTTGCAAACATAAAATGAAATGTAAAATATCCTACAAATATTCATGAGCACCCAGGAGGTACTTAACTGTTGTATGATAGAAGACATCTAACTACGACATCTCAGCTTTCTTTTATTTAGTTTTGTTTTAGTTTTAAGTCCTGTTCTATTTCCCATGAACGTTGTTGGTATCTTGACTATTGTATTTTTGTCTCTTTCTCATGAGGAGTAAATAGCCCCCAAATATTCCTGATTAAGATTTCCATTGATCACTGTATGTTTCCAACAAACAAACCCCCACCAAGTACCTGACAAATATCTTTAAGATCGAGATGGCTCCCTTCCTACCTACCTCCCCTCAAATATGATGTGCGAGCTGGGTTATTTGTAGGCAGTGATTGGACATTTAGCTATCATGATGTTATCTGAGAACTCCAAGATGGACATTGCATCTTAGAAAAAGGACAGGAGGGGGAATATGGTTACCCTTAGCTGTTGTAATAAACCGAAAGACTTCCCTTCTCCTCCCCATTTGTGGATTGTGAAGCACCCGGAGTCTATTTAAACGGGAAACTATTGTCAGTTGTTTGGTGTCCCAGTTCGGTCCACTTCAGCTTTGGTTGAACGAAATGGCTTGAAACCCATCCTAGAAAGCTCCCTATGCAGCCTCCCAGATGCTAAGATTTAGATCGTTTGAACGTCAGCGCAGCCTTCTGGTAACATTAAACATCCAAATGGATTTCGTTTGCGTATTAATATCATCCCTTATACATTAAGATGGGAGAGCAGCAGTTCAGAGCTAAATTCCATTTGCCTCGGTTTAGTAATTGGATCTAAATGAACATTCACGTCTGGCAAGTAAATAGACTGAAGCCACATTAAACAGAATGTGTACAAATAGCTGAAAGTCCTTGGAATCACCGTTCTAGCAAATAGTAAATTAATGTTTAGTGTTATTAGGGGTGTTTAGATAGCCCCACGTCTGCATGCAAATACATAGAGGGAGATTTTTATTGCAGGGAAATGGAGGCGTAAAAATCCTAAATGAACTGATCTGCTGCACTTAAAAGTATCCAAAGGTAGAATCTCATCAGTTTTGTGGCTCGGGGAATCAAATGGTAGTTACTATAATTTAAGGATCCACAAGCAACTGGTTCCCCTTGTGTCAACATAGGGGGATCCATCGTTCTTCGTTATCTTATTAGCAGGAGAATTTCCAATGTAAGGTCTAGTTATGTCATCTCCACAGCAATAATAACAATGAAATAAAGCATGACATTATTTAGGCATGACGCAGCAGGTAGCTTATTATAAGCCTTGCATACTCCTCTGCCTCCTGCTCCCATTAGGGCGTCGGTAATTGGAATAAGATATATATATATATATATATCTAATATTTTCTAAACGAAATCGTTAGATGGGGAAAATGCATCGAAGGTTCCTTTGGATGCGTTTTGCGTATGGAAAGGGCAATACATCTGGCCATATAAACTGCTGGAGCTCACTTTATAATGGAATCTCTCTTTGCCCCCTTTCTATTTTGTGAGAGGAACAATGCTTCTTATAAAGTTGCTAATGCAGACTGGCAATAGCCTGGCAATAGCAGCAATACATTGGTCATGGGGCAAGAAAAAGGCCCTTCGAAGTAAACAGAAAAGATACAGAAGGTGCAGGTGTCCCAAGAAGATTCAAAATAGAACAAGCCCACTTAAATCTATCTTTATCTATCTCTCTATTCGTGCACACGGCCAATTTCAAGGCAGATACAGAGATGCCGTTGCTGTGATTAAAGCTCTTCAGTATTAAGGATTGTTCTTGCCGTTGGCTAGGCTGGCTTTAAACTCCCTGGTTGTAAGTGGATTCGATGAAAAACTTTTTAAAAACGTGTCACCACCATGCATATTATGAAAGTAAAATAGACCTGCGGCTCCTTAATGTCAATAAGTCAAACTTCGTGTATTTATTTTTTATCACCCGCCCACAAAATACCCATCCTGCAAAAAAGATTGCGACGCTTTTAGTATTATAGCACTTTAATTACTTTCCCTCCTTGACACCTGCTTAATCAGTCACTTCAGATGAGTTGCTGTAACACGAGATCGCGGTATTTACTGCAGGTCCAAGTTAAAATACTATGGGAACTGAAATTAACAAGCCTTCCCCGAATGTCACCCCTGAAACTCTGATTTCAAGCGTTCAGCATGACATTTCCATGCATTATTATATAAGCCATCTAGCTATTTGTAAGGACCGGAGAGAGAGAGATTAAATACACCAGGAGCGGAGCCTTCACCAACCGTGGGATTACTGACGAGATTCCCATTTTAAAGAACACGCTGAAAGTCGTGGCGTGGAGAGGAACACTTCAGTGACACGATGCTATTATTTTGTCTGCAGCATGAACTCGGTTCACACCAGCAGCTGTTTGTTGACAACTACCACCACAACTGCCAGAGTCTAGGCAAACTAGGGGATTTGCTGAACTGCCAAAGACAGCATCATCAACCCAAGCCCGTTCCTGGCGCTGCACCTTCTTTACACGTGGTGGATTAATTGCTTTCAGACACTTACAGATTTTTGTCGATGATTGTACAACAACAGCGTTATTTTTGACTTTGTAAGATCATTAGCATTCTTTGCTGTTTCGAATAAAGAATCATGTTGGCTACAGACACTAAATGGCCACGTTGCTTACGAGAGAGGAGTTGAAACTGTCACGGGGGGGGAGGGGGGAGAAGTTATCTAGTATTCCTGACCCAGAACCAAGTGCCCCCGCCTTTAGGATTCTTACAGGAAACCCATCTCCCGGAAAACCATTCTGTAAATAATTGGTGAGAAAGACGCGTGTACTGCTCTCCCCTAAGAGCATGATTGAAACCCCTGGGCTCCTGGCGGTGCTGAGTTTCGCATAGCCCTGTAAGGAGAATGACTCTTAAAAATGACTCTCAGATTCATATTTTTTCTATTGTTTTGAGTCAGTAGATCAGTTGTCATCCGTGCCCTCACCTAAGAAGCAATGATTCCAATTCTTCTTGGCATCTGATTTTATTCTAATGGGTTAAATTGGATTCAGTTTTACAATTATCCGAGGTTTGGCTGCGTTGTATTGTATGACAACTCCCAATTTCATCGGGTTTGGCAATGCGAGGTTATTCCATACATCCGTACATCATATCATATCACATCAGGCTGAAGTTCGCTGTTTAGAGAATCCATTTGAGAGGGGTTCTTTTTATGAAAGTGGGAAGGGTTGATGCATTCCAGGGCTGGTTCGGTACGATTTTAAAAAAAAGTACAGAGATGGCCCCAATACAGAGGAGTTGCTGCTCAGCTGTGAATAGGCACAGAGCGAAATGATGGCATGATGGGGAAATAGTGCAGTATTTTAACAGCCCTCCAGTCCTTGCCGCCTTTAAAAAAAAACCCTAATATGTTATTTGCTTTACTAGTTTTATTTACAACCAGCTCCCCATTAGCACCTCGCCTGATTACTGAGGAGGGAGAGCTATGTCAGGAGAGATGACTGAGAGCTATACCAAGAAAATCTAGCAAACCAGCTACTTTTGGGAGGTGGGGTTTCTTTTTTTCATGCTTTTTTGTTTATTTGTTTCGTTTAAAAACATTTGGAAGAGTAAACACAAAAGTAAAGGGCAGGTATAAAGTGTCTGTTGGTAAGAGGTCAGAGGTTAGAAATTCACGTCAATTCTGTGGTAGAGGCTGTGGCGTGGGGCAGGGAGAGGAAAAATATCTTTCCACCAAGCAGCTTGTTGATTTTAATTAACACAGGGATTCTCTGCTAGAAACAAGGGACAACCTCCATCTACTGGCTAGATCATTACGTCTCGTCTCCTTCCAAAACCCATTCCTCACTCATTAAGAAGGGAACAATTCTGGGGGAAGCTGCTAAGGTCTTAAGGTAAGATCCTGCCTGAGTCTTTGCTAAGAATACAGCTATTTAGACCTCACGGATGTCATTTGCTTGCTATTTTTTTTTTTTTTTTTTTTTTTTTTTTGTGAGCCGCACAGAATGGTCTTTTCCCCAGGTGTATTCGCAGGCGACATTTGGTGCATGTGAGTGTGTTTTAATCTAGAAATATCAGCCTTCGAAGATTGAACCATTCTTCTTAATAAAAGAGAGGCTGGGAGGGGGGAGGTTGTTTTGGGGTGGGGTTTTTTTTTTTTTGGAAGCTTCTTTACCAAATACACTAAAATATGACCAGTTCCCTGGGAAGCTTCGTGCGTCCTTGTTCTGATCACATCCAGGGTGCAAATACAAGGTCCATAGAAAACAATTAACAAGCTAACAGTTCTGAGCTGCTCAACACAGTTCGGTGCTAGACTATAATCTTGTTCTGCCTCTTTCTTTTGGATGTGTGATTATGTGTTTGCGGTTACTCCCCATTTGGCTATGTGTTTGGCATTATTGCGCCGCATTATTTGTAATTAAAATAACCTCTCCTCAAGCCAATCAATACGTACACATTTCCAGGTTACTGGGAAACACAAGCACTTTGCTCTGGCTGGGTTTTTTCCTCCAATTGTTCTGTAGATAAGCCACCGTACAGCCTTAGCCCGCGGAAGAGAGGCTGATTTTGTGAATCCCTGAGATTGTAATGCACCAGCTTTCTCCATTTCTGTATCATTCGAAAGTTGCCCGCAGAATATTTATGGGAATTCAAGCAGACTTCATCTGATAGAAAAAAGGTGGTGCTGGCAGAGGAGAGGCTATTTCTGACATCGAAGCGGATATTTACACGACAATATCGTTTCCTTAAAATGCAATTCATTTACATGCTGAAAGCAGCTACATCTGAGGCCACTGCAGAAGGGATGTAACAACGTTCAGATTTTCCTCCTTTGTGTCCAAAGTGCTTGTATTAGCCGCGGATTTTGTGGGGTGATTAAATTGATCGTTAAAAGCATTTATCCCATCACTACCTTCTAGAGCAGAAAACAGCATTAGGATTTGAAAATAGATTTCACTGTAGCCACCGCACTCGAAGGCACCAGGATCAATGGTGCTGCTGCTTCGAGGGGGTTGTTTGTTAATTTATTTAATTTTCCGGAATCAATTAAATTGGAAATTGCGGAACAGTTCGGGCACGTGAAAGAGGCGGTTTGCAGATTGCTGGGTTTTGTGTCTGTGGTCAGCTGTCGGACCCTTGATCCGGCTCGCCAGAGTCGCACTAAGCAGCCCGACACACCCTCTGGCATTGCCACGGTGCCATTCTCCCCAAATAAGCAAACGCTTGATTTAAGGTAGACTAAGGCAAAACCTCCTCTGCTTAAAGAACCCGCCTGCTTGAATACCCTCCCCCTTCTTCTAATTATTATCTGTCAGTTATTAATTTGTATGTAGACCTTGTCCTAAATCCTCAGAACTAGACACAAAATCCGTTCACGCTTTAACAGGCTTGAGGCAGTAGCCCGTGGCAAAAAGAATACGGTCTCGATAGCAAAACGGATCCAAATGATCGCATTCGCACGCATGAAATCTGCCCTGGGCGCATGCTAATTGCAAAGCTGGAAGTGGTTTCAGCCGTCGCAGGGAAGGTTCCATGGAAGCGCTAAAGCAGAGGCGCGTTTTGTGACCACTGCAAAGCGTTCGGTGTCGCGATACAGAGACAGGGCAACATTTTACCTGCTGGGATGATCTCAAAAACAAGAGCATCCATCTCACCCCTTTAGTCCGGGAGTCCGAGCCGCACCCTGTCTCTGTCTTTAGGAAAATCTGAAATCGCATAGCACGATCTGAACATATTACTCAGCATCATTGTATCCTTCCTAAAATGCCATTGATAGAGAGAATGGGGTTGGTGGGGCTGTGTGAAATGAGAAACCAAATTCAGAATCAGTGGGGCACTGGTATAAATCGATTCCCAGAGGAGAATCGTTTGACATTTCCTATCGGATTGGTTTTAAATGATGAATTCTCTCTCCCACCCAACCAAACCAGCAAAACTCCACCAGGAGCCAGCTGTCTGTCGCCCACCAACCTGCCCGAGAACAGCAGAGTTACAATGTACAACGAGAAATGAAATCTTAAGAATATTGAAACAGATTTACCTTGGTCTACTACGGGCCTTTTGGAAATGAAGAAGTCACGTTTGATGCTAGCAACAAACTTTTAGTGTCGCTCTAGGTCAGGAGTGGTCTCTCAACATTAGGATGTTAACGAGAAAAAGCTTAAGAAACCCCTGGCCTTCTTTGCTGGAGCAGCAGCAGCAGCTAGTGTATCCTTCACCGTAGCTGATGGAGCAGAAAGAAAGGGCTCTAATTAATTAAGTGCGCCCGATTGTAAGGGGTTTAGTCACTTCTGAGTTTTGTTATGGGATCTGCCCAATTATTCCTAATAGCGCCATTGAGCTAACATAGTGATAGAAATGTAACAAATGATTTTTGTTTGGTTGGTCTCTCTCTCTCTCTCTCAAACGCCCTGGCTGGCTCGGAAGCTTTTCCCCTGCACCTGCACGTTTTTCATTGAACCCAGCAAAAAGCCATTAGCAGACAAAATGGGGAGGAAAGGGGGAGAGAGCGCTTCAACTTTTCAAGAGCACTTTGCCTGAAAGCGCCCGGGAGCTGGTATTTTAAACCCCGCTTCCGCTGGGGCGGGCTGGCAAGGAGAGAGGGCAAGAAGAAGCCACTTTCGGATGAATGACCTGGTGGAGGAAAACCTGCAGTTCATTGTACTGTTTCCGGGCACGGAGACTAGCCTTTATTTTCCTTGCGATCCCAGAGGTGCGCTCGCACCAAACCACACCTCTCTAGGCTCCGGGCACAGGCGATGAGTTTGCTCGGTCTCAGCTTCAGTCAGACGGGCGGGGAACAGCCACACATAGGACAGGGCTCGAGCGGTCCCGGCTGAGGAGAGAAACAAACACACATCGGATTAGGGTCCCCTCCACGCTGAGTCCTGGGACACTTTGAGCACGTATCTATTCCAAACGCAAGAGATTTCCTCTCTGGAAAACAGGGCCTTGCGGGGCAATCCTGAGCGTTCTCATAAACCCGAAAACACTGGGAAGCTAGCTAGTTAGGGCATGGTTTGTTACCGCTGCAACGGGAATATTTGGAAGGGGACCAAAAATCACGTTAGGCAAAGAGGAATTCACTAGATTTATAATGATAACGGGGATATTTATATCATCCATCTGTTTAGAATAGATTTTTAATCATTTCCAAAATAGCTCCGTAATCTACAATACACCACACACCATATATATATGCGCGCACACACGTAATCTCTCGAATAGGTGTGTGTATGTATCCACACACACTTTCTCTAAACGGTTTAAATCTCTTCTCTGTGGAGAGTAGAGTTCTTCCTCTTCCTTTAAGCCATTAGCCCCTTTCTCTTCCATTACAATCGTCATCATTAGGCAGCAAAGCCGTTGCTTCTGGATTTCTTTCATTAAGCTTCATCTACCCACACTTGCTGTGCAATCTTGGCTTGTATACCCCCCCCCCCAACTGTTTTTTCTTGGGGGGGGCAAAGCGGGTGAAGAGGCAACTTTTTCATTTTCTGGCCTGGTTTGGGCAGCTCGGCAATAAATAAATAAATACATTTAAAGTTTCGAAATTCCACTGCAAACAACACCCGCAGCCCGGATTGAATCGCCTTGTTTACCTTTTTCTTGTGGCTTGTTGTGCTAATTGACTTGTTTTCTCCACGGAGAACCTACCCCTCTGAACATCCCCACCCCCCCTTTTTTTTCAAGGCGTTGACTGCTTTTCAGGAAACTGCGATTTGCGAGAGGACCTACCCATTTTTAAGGGAGAATCCCTGACCCTTTTGTGTCTGCCGTATCGTGTTATAGGAATTACTCTCCTAATAAAAAAAAAGCAACAAAAAATTGATTTCCATCCAAAAGGGCTAATTACATTACTTACAGTAAATAGCAGCCCTGCTGTCCAGGGTCTAGTGTGCCAACAGAGAAAAAAATACCGGCTTATTTCACTTGATTGGCTCCATCTTTGTGTGAAATTGTGTTTTATGAGCTGTATTCTGGCACTGGGAGGAATGTAGCAACACTCAATCTGCAAATAACATTCATTTCAGCTACTTGGGGCGAAAGAGAAGGGAGGATTTGGGGGTTACATGGGCGGGGGCGGAGACTCCGGGAGTCCCTGTTCGAAAGGAAATGGGGGCTGGAGGGGGTGTTTTCACGAGTCATGCTGGAGTTTAGGGCGGAAGGCCACTAAGGGAGCCAGGGGAGCAGAACCGCCGCCAGGAAGATCCTGCAGCGGGGACTGAGGTGTCAGGAAACAGCCTGCAGCTGTTGCAGAGAAAGGCAAGGCGGAGAATGGTGTGAAAAGTAAGTGTGGAGAACCGAGAGCTGGCCCAGACTGACTGTCCCACCCAGCCCTGCACACAGCGCTCGCTGGCACCGGCGCAGCCAGCTGAAATCCTCGCTTCTCCCCGGGGGTTGTAGTGCGCGGCGCAGCGCTGCAGCTGGGGAATGGTTCCGCGGGGGGGAGGGCGGGCTTCCTCCCTGCCCCATAACCCCCCTCCCCAGCTCACGGGACAAGGTGGGGCTGCGGCTGGGGTTTGCTTGCACTGTGAGGCTGAGGGCGAAGGACGGGGGTCTGCGCCCGGCTGGACGTTAACACGGCTGGAAGTTTAAACTTCACCTGGGAGGGATGCTGGGGGGTTACTGATCACCCTGCGGCCGGGCAGGAGCAAGGTGCCTGGCGCTATCCCCAGCGTGCAATCTCTGCCCCGAGTCTGCGGTTACGTCTTCCACGTGGAAGCCTGGATCCACCGGACACGAGCGGGGCTAATTATCCAGCATCATTTCCGTGGACACAATAACTGGGGGAAGGAGGAGGTTGCTTAATGCTATTTGGTTAATTACACTGCTGGCAAGGTCCAGTCGCTCCCCATGATAGTAACCTCCACCTACGCCCACAAAGGTGTTCTCATTTTCCTGCCACCACCAAAGGGCCCAAATGGGGGTGAATCTGGGGTCTATAGGCGGCCTTGGCCATTCAGCACCACCAAGTGAGACAATAAACACTGCAAGATCCTGCACTTCTATGGGCAAAGTTGGGGGGCGGGGGAGGCGAGATGGGAGAGACCCACCAAAACAGTCCAGTCGCACTTCTCAGCTCACCAATCCTGCACAGGATGCTCTGAGTTTCCCTTGTGCTTGTAACCCCCGTTTCCCGGGACTGTGTGTGTGAGTGTGTGTGTGTGTGTGTGTGTGTGTTTGGGGTGGGGTGGGGGTATAGATCCCACCCCACCCACCATCCCCAACTGGCATGTTTGTCACTGCTTGCCCATCACCGGGGGTTGAGAGGAGGATGACAGGTCTTTGTTGTCTGAATAAAAATCAGTGGCAGCTCTAGGGAGAGAACTCCTCCTACTAAATTATCAAAAATGGGCTGGCTTTAGTCTCTTAACAAATTGGACAGAGCTCCGGAAAGCAGCAGTCCCAAATCCAACCTACAGGCACTGGGAACTTTAAAGCAACCAGGGACTGCTGAAAATAGCACTTCTTTTTGCTTTCTTTGTGTTCAAAACTATTTCCTTTCCCGGCCGATTTGGTTGCCCCTAGTTCCAAGTCTCTTCAGTCAGGAGCCCCCGCTCTCCAGCGCAGTAACAGATTCTCCTGCTTGGTTTTTTTGTTTTGTTTTTGTTATTCTTACTACATTATTTTTCTTCTCCCCCTTGTTTGTTTTCTGCACATCTTCAGGAAGCCCTCGGTGCTTGTGCAAAGAGAAGCCACTATTGCAATCTCCCTCTGCCTGCGCCGTGCGCCTTGGTGTAGACATTTTGGATGATCTAAAGACTCTGGGGTCTGTATATGGAAATAGTGGGGTGCAGAGCAGAAGAAAATACTTGTCCTTTCCGTCCCCCAGCCATGCTTTTCCACGGGATCTCCGGAGGCCACATCCAAGGAATCATGGAGGAGATGGAGAGGAGATCCAAGACCGAGTCCCGCCTGGCCAAAGGCGGACAGATGAACGGCCGGGAAACGGTAAGAAAGAAGCGAGCACCCCTTTAAAGGGAATCACTGCAAGATACGAGCCTGCACCCTGATACACACAGCCTGGGGGAAGAGAGAGACTCTGCTTTCCTCCCTCCCCCATTCCCTTAAGCCCCCTTAAGTTTAGAAACATTTCTGAGGCTCACGTTAAACACCAATCGCTCTCTAATGGAGTCTGTTATGCTGGGAGGCTGAGCCATGCATTCGTCTAATATTTGTATGTGTGTGTCTATGTGTGTGTGTGTGCGCGCGCTCAACTGAGTCATAAGAGGGAAAATATTTTAAGTTTCATAAGAAGGACACGGTTTAATTCATTACAGCGAAGCAGACCTCTGACTCCTGCATAGTTTGCAGTGGGGGCCTTGCTTTCTCGTTTATCAAGGGGCTACAGGCCGGGTTTTGAAAAGGTGCATTTTACCCTTAGCAGCCCTGGCACTTTCCAAACTGGATTGTAGAAATCTTCGCTGCAAAATAGTTTGTTTTTTTCGGGGCGAGGGGCAGTGTTTAAAGTAAAAATATAGCTTTAATGTCTGAAAAGGGAGCAGCCCCGCTGAATGTTATTTCTTACGATACATTGTCTGGAAATAATATCTCTTTTCTTTGCAAACGAGTTGAAACCTTAGCACCCCACGTCTGGAGAAACGGTCCCCTAGCTTCATGGAATATCTTCTGCAAAGCGAGCTTCTGCCTTTCTCCTACTTGTAGAACTTCCGTTGAGCACTAGAACACAAAGTAATCGCCTGGGGAACTGCTTTACCGAGCTACTGGGTCCCCCCTTCCCCTGTTAAATAAACTCCTGAGGGTTTTACAATGTTAATTCAACTCATTCCCCCAGTTGTTACAAAAAAGGGAAAACATTGAATTGCGTTTGCATTTGCAGCTAAAAAGAATTCGGTGATAAAAACAGATGAATTTTTCACTTTTCATAAAACAAAACAAAACCCAACTATTTTAAGTTCACGTTTGGGGGGTTATTCTGGTATGTACACTATCCCTCCATCTCCGTTTCTTATTACTGCGATTTCTTATGGAAAACAGGCCAACAGAAACTTGAAAAAGTTTATTAATGAAAGGAAAAGTTAATAATTTTAAGGGGGAAACCCTCCCTGTGCATTCTTTTCATTAGGATCACTCTCCAACAGTTTGATTGTTCTCAATTAATTCTTCATGGACTATTTTCCCTTCATTTCTGCTTTAAGTGGCCTATTTGCATTTAGAGGAGGGGTTTTAAATAGTTTAAGCTGTATTCAAATTTAACAGGAATTCCAAATTGTGAGTGTCTCCACTGATGCAAATTTCCAGGGCAGCAAGGAGATATTTTCCTACTTGTAAAATATTCGCTAGTCTGGATTTCCTAGCACCAAAAGGTGCAATTTAAAGCTAACGGGGAAGATACATCCAACTCTGTAACTTCCCCAGGACTAGAAAACAATCAGTTCTCGTTTCCTAGTGAGGCCTAATCACCGGGCTACAGGTACAGAAATGAAGTTACATCATTAGAGAAGGTGTAATGGGTTAAACAGCCAAGTCGTGTCCTAGTAAATACTTACCTAGGGAAGATGGTCTGGCCCCCTCAAAGGCCAGAGCAAATGCAGCCAGGTCGGTTCCAAACAGCTGGGTTTTTTTCTGTGAGCCCCGCCTTTGGTTCTTGCGGCAGTCCCAGTCCAAGCATCACACCGCCCGCTTGTCTTGATTTGCTTTCTCATCCAGTTTTGTGTGGTTGTTTTGCAGAACATGCCCCCAATGAGCCCCGAGAAGCCTGCTTTGTGTGCTGGTTGTGGAGGGAAGATCTCAGACAGATATTACCTGCTGGCTGTTGACAAACAATGGCACCTCAGGTGTCTCAAATGCTGTGAATGTAAACTGGCTTTGGAGTCAGAACTCACCTGCTTTGCCAAGGACGGCAGTATTTACTGCAAGGAGGATTATTACAGGTACAGCACTCAGTCCCTACCGGTTCAAATGCACATCCCTTCCCAGAACAGCAGCGGCCAAACCGCTCATCTCCAGCTCGGGATAGCTTCTTATAGGCAAAGACTTCTCGTTTATATACACGTGGCTTTAGGGCAATTGTATCAAATGTGCCCCCTTTGTAAATCTCGCACATGTAAAATACTGATCGACATTTTCAGGAGACAAAGTTAAAGCATGTTACGATATAAACAACAACAGGAGACAGTCAGTTTCCCACTGGTCTAGGTGCTGTTAATCGCTGCCTAAATTTCAAACAAAAGTTTCCCTCTCGCTGTAGCGTGTATATTTATTTCCCGTTTCCCAAGAGCAGGGGTCACCCTCCTGAACTGACTAGGTAATGGCAAAGCTCCGGTTTGGAGAGACGCCGTAAAGAATAGCAGAGACAGCTCTTATTAATACAACAAACCATCCTTTCTGCTAAATCAAATCAACTCCTTGCAGCTCACGACTAGATTTTTAATTCTCATCGGTCAGTGGCTCTAGACAGGTAGAATTCCAGCAGAGCGCAGTTTCGTGGCTTGTTTGATTTGTTTTGATTTTCTGTTTTTTCCCCCCCGGGTGCCCCGTTCTCTCTCCCTCCCAACCTCTCAATCTGGTTTACGATTTAAGGAACGAAAGGGAAGTGAGAACAAGTTTTCTCCCAATGCTGCTTATTTATCTTCATTAACGCTAGTCGAGATGTTGTAAAATAAAATAAAAAAATAAAAAAAAAATCCAGGCAGAAAGATCAGTTTCCTGAGAAAATTAAAGTGGACTATTTCTGGCCCATTCTGGTTTTCTCATACACAGAGTTTCTAACAAGCCCAAAGAGTTTACATTAGCCAGGGCGGAGGCTTCAGGAGAGGCCTATGTAAAGGCCGTTCTCTGAGGGTTGGGTAGAAACGGGTCCAGCTGCAAGATTTGGGGGGCAATATTTTTAGGCTCTCAGTTCAGGAGCAGAAACTAGGGTGGGAGGCGCGTGATTCAAGTCAGGGGAGCTGGGCAGCCCCCGGGGGCTGGGCAGTACCTAGCACCTTCCTGGTTGATGCCCACTTTTCTGTTTCCTTCAGAAGGTTCTCCGTGCAGAGATGTGCCCGCTGCCACCTTGGGATCTCAGCCTCCGAAATGGTCATGAGAGCCAGGGAGTCGGTTTATCACTTGAGCTGCTTCACCTGCACCACCTGCAACAAGACTCTGACCACAGGCGATCACTTTGGCATGAAGGACAACCTGGTTTACTGCAGGGCCCATTTCGAGACCCTTTTGCAAGGCGAATACCCGCCTCAGTTGAGCTATACTGAGCTGGCTGCCAAGAGCGGAGGGCTGGCACTGCCTTACTTCAATGGCACTGGCACAGTCCAGAAAGGGAGGCCCAGGAAGAGAAAAAGCCCAGCTCTAGGAGTGGACATCGTCAGTTACAACTCAGGTGAGAACAGCGCCCTGAACCTTTCACTCCACAGAAAGGGGCCTTCTCAGACTCCCCTCACCTCCCCTCCCCAGCCAGGCAGTGCGTCTGTAACTCAGCCAGGCCAAATCTTGCTTAACCATTGGAAAATCAAACAAACAGTCCTCTGAGGGTTGGAGCAGTTGCAGGAAAGCGAACAGAAGCCCTTCTAAAAAGCTGTCTTCCTCTATTAATGTCAAATACCCAGACAGTCACTTCCCAGGGCGAAGACAACACCCCCACTCCCAACCCCAAACCCAGCCCTATGTTTCTGTAGGAATGCGGGAGATGTGGTTGCTTTGATTGTCTCAAAATCAAACCCTCCACCACTCGGACCCCAATTCAGGGTCACCTAAACTGATCAACAGAAAATAAATCTGGAGGAAACATGTCTGATTTCCGCAGGCCCGCCGGCCTGCATGTGAATCCGTAGATACTCAGGCTGAATATTTTCCTATTTTGCTGGCACTTTTTTTTTTTACCCTCTCCTCCGCCAGCAGCTCCCTGCAGCGGGGCAATAACAAGTAGCGTATCTGCTCCGTTCCCAATGAAAGGAAGGGACAACAGCTGAGCGGAAACCGCCTTATTATTTGAAACGCTTTTAACGTTAGTACCTTTGTCATCCAAACATCAGAACTATTTCCGCACCAGAAAGCGCCACGGGCCCGAATTAAATAGTTCCAGGCAAGTCACACGGTGTTTCAATAACCTGAAGATGAACGAATTAACCGAATTTAAAAATGACCGATCCCAAACGAATGTTTTTACTGAGTTTCGATGTATTCATGGATCGCCCAGTAACACGGAAAGAAAGGTGTATGGTGGGGGTGGGGGTGTTACAGTGAGCAGCTTTGTGTTTTCCTGTGTAGGCAGCAAGACTTTTAACTCCCAGTTAAGCTGGGGGACGGAATTCTAGGCGGTGATCTGCAGTTTGGCTGGGAAAGGCGCCTATAGATGGTGTGTCCATGTCCTGTAACGTGGGGTGCTCGAGGACTCACAACTTGGTTCAATGAAGCAAAGTGCTCTGAAGCGGTCACCGCGGAGGAGTGCACAGAAAAGGGGACCTGTCTATTTCAGTTTGAAGAAACTGCTCTGCGCTCCATACAAACGCACCAACTCCGGCCTGGAATTCCGTCCCCAAGTTCAACCCATTGCCACCGAGACACAAAGATTCCTCCCTTTCTCCTCCCTTCCTCCCACCAGCACAAACCCCAGTCCTCCCCGGACAGGCACTTCTCTTTGGGGCTGTTTGTGAAGAGGGCTTCAGTGTGGAACTGCTTGGCTGTGCGAGGTTATTTCAGCTCCTCTGATGCGTGGACCTTGGAGCCAGGGCAATCAGTGCATTAATTGTTCTTTGTTAATTGAAGATGACATTGGAATCCCTGGCCACTGAGCAGTCCCTAATCAATTCCCTAAAGGGTATGACGGAAGGGGAACCTGTAGCCCAGTCACTCGCTTCTAACGGTGGATTGAGAGCCAGGAATTCAGTTTTGGATCCATGTTATTCCTTATTCGCATCAAGTGTCCGAGCTCCCCCAGACCCCGAGAAACCAAACATTTAGAAGTAATCCACTGTGATAATTAGGCTCACAAGCCTGGGGAAAGGCGAAAAAAATTGGCTACAGCGAAAAACCCTTTGAACGCTAATGTGGGGCGCAGTGAAACGCATTTTTAAAGGCAAATGTGGTGTTTGCGTTTGTATGTTAGGCTAAAAAGTCTTTTCTTTCTTTCTCCCCCTTGCCCCCAGATAGTTAGCGGGGTCACCCTCTGCAAAGGAGGTTAAAAAGCCTCATCTAGGACTAGGAGACAAAATGTAGCTCACCCAAACGGGAACGCAGAGTTTACATCGGAAAATGTCCGAGTAAAACGAAGCTACTTCTGACCGGCTTCTTTCGACTCAGGCAAGATCAGCCAATATAATTTTTGTAGCTTTAGCATATCAATTTTGGGGGAGGGGGGGGTGAGGAGAGGAAAGGGGGAGACTATGAATACCCAGTGCTGGCACGTGGTCTGGAGAAAGTACATTTTACAACTAAACTAAAGACGGTCTAGCGCTGATAATTCCAACCATTGACCAATTTAACACCCAAGAAAGCCACAGAATCTCTGATGGTTTTAGAATGACATGAAATAGATATAACTGTTATTTGAAAGGAAAAAAAACCCTTTGCAGTAGGTAGCCATTTAAAAAAATACATTTTTCCTCGTTCGCCTTTGGCTTCAGGACTGAGAACTATTCTTTTATGTAATTGTCTCCAAAGGGTAACGAATCTAAATAGAAATAAACATACAGGATTCAAAGCGTGAATTTAGAGCAATCGGAAAAGTGAGACACAGACCGGGTTTCCCAAAGCAGGGAAGAGTCTAAAAGGCAGTATTCTAGGGTATCTTTCTCTCAGATACTAGCCACAACATGTGCTGTCCTTTTGCATATGTAATTAACAGTTTAGCTGGAAACCTAGGTACTGATTCTCTAATCTAATTCAACACAACAGGATAGAAAGGATGAAGTGAAAGTCTTTTGTCAGGCACGATGGATTTGGTTTTAAAAGACCTCACCAAATATCACTTTCAATTGTATGTGTCAGGGCAGCAAAAAGGTGTTTTCCCTTTAGTGGTATTTCATTGAATTCTGTACAAAAGAAAGCCAGTAAGTTTTTCCACCTCTAAAATATTGCAATTCCAAGTCTGTTCTACTTTTCAAACTCCATGTTCGAACTGCTAAATGAATGTGTTAGTGACCCCTAGTGGCATCTGTAGGCAGGCGTATTTCTCAGGTAAAGGCTGAAAACTCGTTAAAGAACTATGTTTATCAGAAGTCTGATCATTACTAAAGGCAAAATGTTTGTCTTTAGACCTGTTTAACTGCAATTTTACACCCTGATGGGTTCCTGAACCTGGACACTAGTGCTCAGTGATTGTTTTGTCTCTTAGCTGTAATTCACTGTGAAAACATCTCTGAACACTAGAACATAATTTAAACATTTCCATAACGTATTTGTGCTAAAACTTATCAAGTTTCGGACTGCACTCTGCAGCTAGGCAAAGGAATCCATTTGTTGTGTCAAAGCTAGATTGTAATTGACGATGTAAAAGAATCTGAAGAGGGGCAAAAACTTACCTTTCCAATAAATCAAGATGCTTTCTTAATCAAAACACATATATCGTCCTATTCATACTGCAAGCTGAAGGACATTATGGAAACAACCCAAACTTCTAAAAAAATGAATTAAATGTGTTGCTAGCCCTGATTCAGCAAACAATTTGATGACACAATGGAGAAAAAGTTTATTCTCAAACAAGATTATATGAATCTTGCTTAGATTATGTGTGTATGTATGTGTATATATTTTATATATTCACACACACATAAAGAGGCAGGATAGTGTTGTGGCTAGGCACTGGAGTAGGCTCTAGGAGAACTGGGTTTTGTTCTTGGCTCCGACACAGTCTTCTTTTGTGACCTTGGATGAATCACTTAATCTCTTTGTTTCTCTGTTCTTCAGCTACAAACTGGAGACCTAACAATATTTCAGAGAGTTATGACGCTAACACCATTAATATTTGTGAGGGGCTCAGATACTACAGTGATAAGTACCCTATAAATAACGTATTTGATCCATATTAGCTACTATATGTTAGAAATAATTTCTATTTTGAGAGCAAATGTGTTGAACAATTGTCCAAGGGACAGAAAGGTCATCAAATCTGAACAGTGTAAGTTATCTCAAAATGAAGGCAATTTTTCTTTCCCTAGAGCAATGTTTTGCACAGCTATTGCTCAAGAACTCGATCTCTTATGGTGTGTAAATGTAATAACTATGCAAAGTGTATTTGGTGAGATCTTGACAATGGGAAGTGTATTGTGCTGGCCACTAAAAAAAAGATGGTGCAAAGAAACATGCAGTAATGTATTGCCTGAATTTGAGCTGTAGACTAGTTTTTCAGGCAATAATGTAGCATTTTAAGCCACACAATGCTATTTCAGCCACTTAGAGAACAGACTGGTGTAATTATTATATAAATTGGGATTGTCAAAGGCACCTGAGGTAGTTATGAGCCCGTGTTCCATTGACTTAGGCACCTTGAAAAGCCAAGCCATGATAAATAAATAAATGCTCAGAAACCATGGTGACAAATTTGCTGTAAGAGGCTAGCTAGGCTAGACAGTCAGATAAACTGGAATTGTTGCTGCATAACTTCAATGCTTTAATAAAGAATGGCCTGCAATTGGCTAAAATAACTTCTTAGGACCAAATTTTGATATACTTGTTCACCATAAATAGTATTTTACTGCTCAAACAGTCCCATTGAAGGCAGTAGGACTGCATGTGGAATAAAGTGTTATTCAGCAAGAGAAAAATATTGGAAACCTGATCCTAAGTTACTTCCAAGGTAATTTCCACTTCCAGATGGTTTCAGAGCTGTCAGTTTATTTTATTTGAAAATAGAGATATGACTATAATTGCAGCTAGAATCTCTTCCATCCTGGATGAGCATTCACCTGATCCTTTGTTTATGTGTTGTGCAGCTACCATATGTAACTGTTGACTTACCTCTTAATTCAGTAGGGAGCAAAGCTCTGAGAAGACTTGAGCTTTTTATTTTTGGGGTAGTTGAAAGTTGTTTTACCTCTTTCTAGCACTGCAAGTCTCAGAGGCTCTAGTGACTGATGCAATGCAAAGTGCTAGCTGTGTGTTTTTAATATTGGTGAGGGGGGGACTGGGAGTTGGCTAAGACTAGTTAATAAATCCAACTGTAGGGAAGTAGACTAAAGGAAATTCAAATGAAGAATTAATGAAGCCTGGGCTAATTTACATGGTACATTCTTAACAATTTTTAAATTATTTTTTTTAATTCATATTCTTTGTTATGTGACAATCAGGTTTACCCTCTGTGTGATTGAGCTAGCTTTCTAAAATATAATCCTGAAAGTTATCAGATTATTTTTCAGGCCAAAAAGTATAACATGGATGACTTTGTTATTTTTTTTGGTATTTGTGTCATTCCTGTCCCAAGCATAGGCAGTGACACCATGGTACCCAGCACTACTACTGGCCCAGTGTGCAACTCACACCCATGAGGCAGTAATCTGTAATATATTTCTCATTCAAAGTCACTTTAACAACTTTCCACATCATCAAATCAAGGCACATCTTTAGCTCTGTGGTCTGGTAGTTGGCCATTCCACAGAATGGTCTATGTAGGTGCCAATCTAGCTGTGGTAACATTGCAGGCACCAACCCCAACACTTTTCATATAAAATTCTAGGCAGAATCCAAATGCATTTATTTTGGGTTTTATGAACAAACAATTCAGTCTTTATACTTGTCATAACAAGCCTTCCCACCTAATGCTTCTTTTTTTGCCTAGTGGTGATTTGGGAGGATTCAAAATGTTGGTTTGATCTTTACTCTTCTCTCAAGCTAGGGCAGTTTCAATGAGTGAAATTTTAAATGACTCTTTGGAAACATAACAAAACCTTCATCACCAGAGGGACCTGAAAATTAATGCCAAAGCAGTGAAACTTGGCAGATCTACCCTCAATAGACTGTTTCCTTAGTAGGAGTGAGCCTGGGGGATATAATAAATGTTAAGAACAGGAAAAGGCCATCCTCCTCCTGACCTTTATTTGTTAATCTAAATACCACTTCCTGACCATCCCGATACCATATTAGCTCAATCCCCTCTTTCTTCTCCAAAAATAGCGTGTGATTCTGGAAACTTGCCTTAGTTTTATTTACTACAGTATGATGCATGATCACCACCAACTCCTTGTTGTGTTATGTTGTTTACTGATCAGGTTGTAATGAGAATGAGGCAGATCACCTGGACAGAGACCAGCAGCCTTACCCCCCATCCCAGAAGACTAAGCGCATGCGCACTTCCTTCAAACACCACCAGCTTCGCACCATGAAGTCCTACTTTGCTATCAACCACAACCCAGATGCCAAGGACCTCAAGCAGCTTGCCCAGAAAACGGGCCTGACCAAGAGAGTTCTGCAGGTAAGAAGCCACCATCACAGGCTTGACAAAACTCCCCTTCCCCTGCCAATACAATAGTATCTCCCTTATTTAGACTGTTATATGTATATCTCTTCTTCTTAGTATAATATTGCTGTGTCCCTAGTGAGTGTGCAGAGAACTTAATGGGTAAAATACTACATGGCAGTGTATAGCTCACCACCCAAATTCAGCCCACAGAATTCTGAAATGTGGTTTGTGATCACCCTCATCCTCGATATGAGGGAACTATCTCCAGAGACTACAAGCCCCAGCGAGGGAAGCAATGCATCATGGGACTTGTAGTCTCTATGTGGTGACCTCTACATTAAGCGGGTAGAAGCAATCTGCTCCATTTTACACAAATGAGGTGCAGCCTTTGGGCTCCCTAAGTTGTCATTGTGGCCCTTGGTTGGGCAAAGTCTAGGTTTCCCTGGGATATGGCAAGCAAGCTTTGGCTGATACGATCCTCCAGGACCAGATTGCTTCCTTTCTCCATGTCTATCACTAAGGGCCTCCATAGTAATGTCAACAGTTAGTCACTCCCCTACCTAAAATACTCCCCCCCAAAAACACAGTTTAAAAAAATAAATAACTGTAAATCCCTTCTCATTGTGTGCTAGCTCAGTGAAATTAAAGTGAGGTATGTAGTGCTGTGTGCAGTGTGCAGAGAGAGGGCAGTGATCGAGGCAAAAGGAGACTCTATTAGCATTAATTGCTTGTCCATGTTACATGTCACCTAAAACATTTTAAATGAACCCACAGCTTTATAGGGAAGAGGACTAGGAAACCCATATTAATAATCAGTGCTATAGGGGATGGTGTCATTTCCCCTTTTAAAGTTTTCAGACTTTAAAAATGGTCACAAAAGTTTACCAGCCCAAGCACAAAATCTTTACTTTACCCATCCTTTACCATGATGACCTAGGTAATGGAACAACACCCCCAAGGATATGTTACTTGCCCATCAGAAAAGTTACTCTCCTTGGATGAGTGGGTGAGTAGACTTCTGCAAGGCTGCTCTAGGAGATCCTCATCGTGGGCTTCAATGTTCCATTAATCAGCACCCACAGTGCTGGACCTAATGTACAGATGCCTTTGTATGACGGAAACGATGCAAACTAGTAGTAAACAAAGATGTAGAGTTACTTAGATGATTTGCCAAACAAAAACAAACATAAAAATACATAAAAGCAAAAACAAAAACAAAAAGCAAACATCGGTAAAGAAATCAATTGGGATTGGTTTGCAGGTTTGGTTCCAAAACGCAAGAGCCAAATTCAGAAGGAACCTTTTGCGGCAGGAGAATGGGGGTGTCGATAAAGCTGATGGCACGTCACTTCCGGCACCGCCCTCAGCAGACAGCGGCGCTCTCACTCCACCCGGCACTGCGACCACTTTAACAGACCTGACCAATCCCACTATCACTGTAGTGACATCAGTGACCTCTAACTTGGACAGCCACGAATCCGGGAGCCCCTCACAAACTACCTTAACGAACCTTTTCTAACATTTGAGTTTTTTTTATTCTTATTCTTCTTTATTATTATTTACAAGACTCTTTATTTTTTTTTAAACAAACCCACAAAATATTTGGGAAAACAAACAGCTTGGTGTGTAGCATCTGCAGCCACTTGGCAAATGAGTTTGCAGTAATATGTCTCCATTATAAATGAACATATTTTGTCTATAAATTGTATTTGGATTTTTTTTAATTCATCAGACAATTGGAGGGAAAGTTATGAATCATTCTAATAAGTGCCTCTTAAAATTGTATGTTACTTATTTCCAGAATCTTGGGGGGGGAAGAGAGGGAGAAGAAAATTATATTCCCAGTCTGATAATCTGAGAAAGCCTCTAACAGTTCATTTAAAGCCAATAGTTTGCTGCTCCAGGATTGTATGTGCATTTATGGAGTTTCAGAGTCCTAAGTCTAACTTTATTTTTATAATACATGTTTAAGTTTCATACTATGTATTTGTCACACCTACAAAACAAATCAAATTAGGAATTGGAATAGACAGCGGCATTCCAAGTGTCAATGCTTCTTCTTCTTTTTCTTCTTCTTCTTCTTCTTCTTTTTTGTTTGTATAAATATTAGTTATGAGCTTGACCCTGTATTCATTGAGCACCCAAAATTCCCATGCAGGTCAATAATCTCAACCCTGCAAGCCATTCATCCATGTGGAATGTCCATTGACACCAGTGGGAGTAAGGCACGGATGGAGGACTTGCAGGATTAGGCTCAATGGGACTGGTGTGTAGGTAAGGACTGCAAGATCAGGCCCTTGGTCTGTGAATTCTGAATTATGCACACCAAAGGCCTTAATCCTGCAAACACTTATGCTCCAGAGTAACTTTACTCATGTAAGGAGGCTCACTAAAGTATACACCAGAGGAACTATTCAAATGAAAAGTCCCATTGATTTCAATGAGTTTTCTCATATGAGTAAGGTTACTCTGTTGCATCACTGTTTGCAGGATTGGGCCACAAGGCTGAATAATTCAATCTAAGTTTTAGCATTGCCTAGGCAAAATTTCATTTTTTCCCACTCTGCCATAAATGCCACTGATTTTAATTAAAAAAAAAAGAAAAGAAAAGAAAACAATTCACTCTATATGGCCCTGATCCTGCATCAGTAAAGCCAATGGGAGATTTGTCATTAACTTTAGTGAGTGTAGGATGAAGTTCTAAACGTATACATATCTTTATTACTAAGGCAATTCTCGATGAATTAAACTTTTTCAGGGAAGATGGAAATAAGCAAAATATAATTTATTAAGATGTTTAAGGAAACTGATTTTAGTACATTTTATTCATGCTATTTTGAATTTATTTTAGATGTTTCATGAGATTGTATCAGACACTTTGTTTAATACATGAACTTAAATCTTTAGTACATTAATATTTCTAATATATACTTTAGTTTTTTAACTTTTGTATAAAAGAAAAATGCATTAGAAGAATTCTTATGAAATTTGGAATTGGCAGTGGGTAGCTTTGAGGCAGATAAACTCAGAAGACCTTGTGGATGCTGATCTAAATACATTTCCTAGTTTACAATAGCAATTTTTTTCTTTTTCTTTTTCTTTTTTTTTTCTTTTTTCTTTCTTTTAATTAAGCTAAAAGTCTGAATGGTCTGGGCAGTGGTGAATGTTCATTTGTTCCCCTTTATTGTAGTTAAAAACAATTAGATTGTGGAAAGTCTGAGAAACAAAAACAAAAAACCAGTCAAGATCTACATCTTGCTTTTAGTGGATTGTTAAGAATAACTTTGCACATAGAATCCACTTTTTAGACCCCATCAAATCTCTCTTTTGGTGGTGAAAGTGGCTATTTAATATATTTTAAAGGTGTCCTTTTTGGCTGTATAAATGTGTGGTTACATATTGACAGTTCACTGCCCACATTAAAGTGCATTATTGTAACTTTTGCTCAGGGTTTTTAGAAAATTAGCACAGAAAAGTAGCTTATTTTTTAAAAAAAAGATGATGGAAGAGATGTTAACACTGTAATAGAAGAAAGGTGTGTTTGCCATTATATATTTAGCAAGTATGGTTATCATCTTCTATGGAGCTTAAATCTTGACTTTTCCTATTTCTATTACCTTATGGGCATTTACCACTAACCAGACCAAACAACCTTGGTAAGGCTGAGATCTTTATTAATACACTTTTACAGGTAAAAATATTGATACTTATAAATTTTGTTCTTTGACAGAACAATATATGGTACTATAGATCTACTTTATTAAGTAGACTAATTATAACTCAGTTCTACTATGTGCCTTATGATATAACTTGGGAGTAAGTTTGTGAAAAATCAGGATATATGTGTTGTTTGTTAAATTAACTGTTTTAAGCCCTTTTGACACCTCACTAGTTTTGTACTGTTTTACCTCTTATTTCTGAAACTCTTTTTATGGTGTATCCTGTTAGAGGGGACAAACATGTCATAGAAAGCAGTTGTGCACTCTTTCAGATATAGTTGATAAATTCAATAATCTTATATATTGAGCTTCGTGTTTATAGTACAGTAAGTGGTCTAGCAAAATTGTCCATGTTTCTTTGTTTATTGATAAATGCATTGTATAGAAACTATTTCCCCTAAATATTTATGGACCAAACAATTGTGATATATCCTATTAAATTTGTGTGAATAAATCATTTTGGATCCAAGGAGTTTTATTTCCCATCATTTTTTTTTAATTTAAGTCTACCTGTATCTATGTGTCTCTGCATTTTTACTATGAATGAATGAATGAATGAATGAATGATGTTAAACACGGGAACGCAATCTTATAAATGTGATTTCTTTTTAGGTTTTCACTTTCTTCATAGTAAATGTACTTACCATTGATGGCGCAACTTAGGTTTTAAGTTTTAAATCCCCCCCCTTTTTTTTGCACATGAAAAGTAATGCCCCACTGATTTGATATTGCAACCTTATCTTAGGATTTTAAAAATCAGATAACTAGCAGCTACAGTAATTGCATGAAAAATATAACAAATAATTATGATGAAATGAATCAAGATTTAATGCTAGGTATATTGAACACAAACTAGAATTGCAGACCCCTAAAAGCCAGGTTGCTCTGTAGTTTAATAAATTGTCACTATGATTTCTTTCAGGGAGAACAAATCTTGGGGCATTACAGCCAAACATCCCGACGTTTGAAAATTCCCTAAAGTATTAAAAGAAGGGGAAAAGTTTGATCGGAAATCCACTGCAGTGAAGACAAAGACAATATTAGGTTATGATAATCATATATTTAAAAAATTTTTGAGCCAAAAAAATTTAAAAAATAAAATAAAAGACTCAAATGTCATTTCCTGAATGTTAACAAAACATATGTTATTTTATGGTGTTTAATTATCAGAACAAAAGACTTAAACAATTTGTGTGGTATTAAAAACAAATTTAGAGAAACTGTGTATAAAACCAGAGCAACCTGGCAGCAATCTACCCAGCCCATATTTGAAGACAATTCTTCTTAAAAACAAATTAAAAATCACATTTGTCAAGCACAAGTACTTGTAAAATAAAATCCGAATGCTTTCATTCCACCTGCTTGCTAATGTGTATTAGTCATATCTGTTAAATGGCATATTGTAAATTCAGAGAAAAAACTTTTCACTCATTTAAGATCATAGGGACCAAAACCCAGTAATTTTAGTACGATTGTTTCTGACTTCTTTTTTTTAATAAAACAAAGAAATCTGCATGCACTTTTCCATCTGTCACCAATAGTGTACATTTCTGTATGATGAATTTTCTCTTTGATGTTTCTTGTATAATAAATAGCTTTCATTAATAAACATTTTATTTGATGCAAACATAGTTAACTTTATGTAAACACATAGCTAACTGTTGAAATTAATTTAAACTCATTTTTTGAAAAGAAGCAGTACAGTACATTTCCGTCATGTTGTATATAGAAAACCAAAAGAATGAGGTGGCAATATTGTTGCAAAGTGTAAAACAATTTCCTTTGGTGTTTAAATTTTTCATTTTCTTCTCTTCATTTGTTGTGTACAATTGACATATCTAAAACAAAATTAATAATAATTCCATCAGCCTCAACAACAAAACTAACAAAGTAAAATCAGCATAGGAAAGCATATGCAGTATAGTATTCAAAACCATCAATGACTTTTTAGAATACAAAGGTATAATTTATGGAACCCTGAGACGTTTACATCTTCACTATGCAATGAACAAATTTGTTGAACTGTTAAGAAAAGGCTATCCTAAGAAAGAGTTGATCTTTGCCCATTCCAAATCACAGATGAGTTTAACAAGCCAACAAGCAAGTGTAAAGATAACCAATTCTTTAGTAATGAGGTTTTGTAATTGTTCAAAGGACTATTTGCAGAAAGTTTTTTTTTAAACTATATTGCTATTTAGCTATATATCCAAAGCATATGTTAAACAATTAACATATACGAGACTTGCCAGAAAATCTTTTCATTAAGATGAAATTTTTATTATATAGAAATGAACCCTATGTAAACAATGTAACTTTTATGAATACTGACAGACATTAAATATTTCACTTACGTGTATCCTCAGCATTTTGAATGTTTTCTTAAACTCTCAGTTTCTGAATACTAAAGAGAAAACTCAAACAAGTCCAGTACATACTATTATTAACAACATAACACAAAATTGCACACAGATTACTTCAATAATCTTCTGAAGACCAGTATGTAGAATCCGCAAGCTGCAGTTAGTTATCATTTATTAGTGGCAATTATGGTGAATATTGTTTAAATAACCCTTTTACAGTATGTGGTTGTCAAGGCTGGATCCCCACTTTGAACTTTAGGTTACAAATGTAGGGGCCTGCATGAAAACTTCTAAGCTTAACTACCAGCTTAGCTCTGGTTCCGCTGCCACCATTTCCCAATTCTAGATTCCCACCCTGGGAAGCACTGAGAAAAACCTTTCACCAATTCCCTGGTGAATACAGTTCCAACCCCCCTGGGATCTACAACAGGGAGAAATTAACCATCCCCCCTCCTTCCTCCCACCAACTCCTGGTGAATCAAGATCCAAACCCCTTGGATCTTAAAACAAGGAAAAATCAATCAGGTTCTTAAAAAGAAGGCTTTTAATTAAAGAAAAAGGTAAAAATCATCTCTGTAAAATCAGTATGGAAATTAACCTTACAGGGTAATCAAACTTAAAGAGCTCAGAGGACTCCCCTCTAGTCTCAGGTTCAAAGTACAGCAAACAAAGATAAACACTCTAGTAAAAGGTACATTTACAAGTTGAGAAAAACAAAGGAAAACTAACACGCCTTGCCTGGCTATTTACTTACAAGTTTGAAATAGGAGAGACTTGTTTAGAAAGATGTGGAGAACCTGGATTGATGTCTGGTCCCTCTCAGTCCCGAGAACGAACACACTCCCAAACAAAGAACACACACAAAAGCCTTCCCCCCTCCAAGATTTGAAAGTATCTTGTCCCCTTATTGGTCCTTTAGGTCAGATGTCAGCCAGGTTACCTGAGCTTCTTAACCCTTTACAGGGAAAAGGATTTTGGAGTCTCTGGCCAGGAGGGGTTTTATAGTACTGTACACAGGACAGCTGTTACCCTTCCCTTTATAGTTATGACAGTGGTAAAATACTGTTGAAAAAAATTAGCACAGAGGATTTAGTTAAAATCAGCTTGAGAATTTAAACTCTATTGTGAAATCCTTAAACTGTGTTGCTGTATGAAGCAACTCAAGGTAAAAAAGCAATGAGTCATATCACATCATACTATTGGTTCTTTCTGCTGTGCTTAGACAAATAATGCAATTACAAAAGTTAAGAAATTGATCTAACCAGTAAGAGACTTCTGAGTGGGATCGGGCGTGGGATGTGGGGGGTGGGGAAATCTATCTATTCCCTGTAAAATCTTGTGCAAATCAATGTGTTCATTATCTCTAGTAAATGGATTAACTCCTTTCCCCAATTAATTCTTAGAGCCATACTTTCATTGAAACTCATCCTGAATGGTTCCAGTTTTCATCTGATTTAAAAGTGGGAGGGGAGAGAAAATTGTGTTAGCTAAAAGCTCTAGGTGAAACCCTGGCTCCATTGAAGTCAATGGCAAAACTTCCATTGACTTCAGTAGGGCCAAAATTTCACCTGTCCCATCTAACTAGTGCTGTTAGGCGCATATTCTGCTCATCAATCCATACTCACAACTACTATTGACTTCAATGAGTTTTGTACACATGGTGCTATGGCTCATCTGGAGATTTACATTAGCCCACCTAGATTAGTTCTAAGCAGGACAATACTTGTTTAGTACAGGAAAAGGTGAGCAAGTTAAAATGGTAGGGACTGCAACAGAAGAGGAGGAACCACTGGAAACAAAAAAAGATAGAACACAATACAGATCAGTGTTTGTAAAAACATGGGGTGTAGAAAATGAGTTGGGGAGGCTTAATCCAGTTTGTAGTGGACAAGCACCACTATCTCACCACGTTCAGCACTACATGGTACCCTTGTTCTCAACAGAGAGGCCAGTAGGTCCAAGCCTGCAAAATCTTACTCTGAATTGGTTGCCAGAGAAATGGTTTGCAGGAGCAGATCAAATGACTGAGAGTCAGATCCATAGCTCATTGAAGTTAATGAAGTCTCCCTCTGATTTGAGTGGGCTTTTGGATCAGGCTATGAATGAACATGGAAATTGAATTACTCTCTTGCTCCTAAAAAAAACATTCCCTCCAGAACAAGCTTACAACATATAAGACAGAAGGAGCCGCTGCATGCTGTTCTGTGAAGAGGACTTCATTTTTCAGCGTTGCTAATCCAAGCACCTTGCTTGAGCATTATATTGACTTCAGAAATATTTTTTCTCCCCCTGTCCGTCCTGCAATATAGGGCACAAATTCTATTACTGGAATTTCCAATAGCTACTGAAATGCTGGAGAAGTTACTCAGTTATTCTGCAATGTTGAGCAATTCTTCTGGGCTTTTCACAAGACACAGCGCTATTAAGAGACATACCTATCTACATACTGCTAGTTTTGCCTTCAGACATTCAGGCACTTCCATACCAATTTAAGTCATTCAGACCTAAAATAAAACTCTTTACACAGATACACCTTGTAACAAAAAAGAGTTGGTGACAATTTTCCTTTACACTAAAGCTTGTCTTCAGAATAGGTTTTGTGTTAAGGATTGTATTGCTGGGTGACTTTTCTTTTTATAGTATTTGACCAAAAAATTAAAATATGTAATGCCCTGAAAAGCTTGTGTATCTAGACTACTTTGGCAGATGTTCTTTGTAATGTCTAGAACAGCAACTTATTGCAGTCATTGAAGTCTGAGCTTGCTTGCTACTAAAAAGGAATATTCTACTCCACTAGTAAATTACCATTAAACAATTTCAAAGTAAACTCAATTCTAACTTGTATTAAGGCAATTAGAATTAGAAATTATGGGCATTTCTTGGTGAATTCAGTTGTGGTTTTGGGCCAAATGGGCTTCTTTTGTTTATGGGCTTGAGACTGCTAGTAAAGCATCCTTTGTAGTAGCTGATGTTAGCCACTCCCAGGAGTAGAGTACCAGATTTGAGGGACCAATGGG
The DNA here is from genome assembly GCF_011386835.1 of Chrysemys picta bellii. Lineage (NCBI taxonomy): Eukaryota > Metazoa > Chordata > Testudines > Emydidae > Chrysemys > Chrysemys picta. The sequence goes on along the minus strand of NC_088798.1, from coordinate 44,567,930 downwards.
TCTGATTCAGTACAGCAAATCCTATGTCCATCTCTGTTTTGTGCTCTTTTTAAACTGGACTGTAATAGGGGAGAAAATATTTTCAATAATTATTCATTTTTAAAATGTATTTCTAGTGAATGAAGGTTAGCTGTGCCTACCTTATACTTCAACTAAACAGTTCAGTAGGGATCTCTCTCTGGAAACATGCACAACATTTTGAGTCTTCTAGCTCTCAGCTGTCTTCAACCAAACAAATGATGGAGAAGGAACAGCATAAGAACAGGGCTACAGAATTCACATATGCCCACCACAGGGACTCTTCCACTCATTGCCTATATGATTAGCTCTTATATCATTACTGCGGAGGCAGCATACCAAATATGGACAGATTAAGGCTCTGTGGTGCCTGAGGGAGTGGAGAAAGAAGAATGTTCATAGACTTGAAGTTGGAGCTCTGCAGCATCTGGTTTGCTTAACTGTTCCTTCAGGAGTGTGGATTTGCCAAGAGTCTAGGAGTCGGTAGCCTGCTCTGGCCCCCTGCAATCTGATCCTGGGGCAAAGAAGCAACAGGGAACAATCTCTGGACAGAACTTTAGGTGAATAATTGTCCTAAAGAGGTAAAAGGAATGCTATCAAATATCGGAAACCAATAAAAAAGTTGCATTAAAAAAGGTCAAAATACAAGTACAAAATACTACTGTACATTTAAAAAATACCACATAAGTGTTGGTGACCTCAGTCCAGTTCATAGCAGATAACTAACCATGCCAAACTCTTACACCCCCTAGCACAGCAGGCATCCTTTGGGGGCAGTCTCAGCAGAAAGGACAGGAATAAGTTTGAGCTGATTTTGCAATTAATAGGCAAACTCTCTTTTTTTAGACTAAGGCCTGTGGTGCCATTGCTTGAACTGTACTTCTTCAGCTGGTAGAAAATAGCCCTCATTATGTAGGTCTGACTGTCTGGCACATTTAATAGGCACAACATACAATTTTAACACTTTGAGAAAACATATGCTACATAAGAAAAAGCAGAGTGGGTGCAAGACAGTCCATGACCAATACTGGATGCCCATTTTGTGGCACATGGGGCCTAATGAGTAGGTATTGCAGAACGTGGCTCTTAAAATGGTGAAGTTGTGGTGTCATTCTGAATGCTTGGCTTTCTTTCTACTTTCATTTTGAAGGCCTCTTGTTTCTCCTTATAAGCCCCCTCTTGTTACATTGGGATATACGGCTGAAGACTTACTATGTATAAATCCCTTATGCCTGGTACTTTGTGATAGGGTGTACAAACCCCACACTGGGCAACAAGGGGTTATGGGATTATTTTGGGCTCAGCCAGCCTGGCCTGGCCACACCTGCAGTAAATGCTCCATCTGCTGGAGGAATTAAAAAACAGGGAATTAGCTCATTTGGGTGGTAGAACTATAGTTCCCTTTCCCCTGCCTGTGGACCCTGGACAATGGTAACCCTCTCTTACTTATTTTGGTTTGGACTTTCCCAACAAGGGAAAGCCTTGGACTAAGCTGACCGGGTGGAGGGTTGGGGGAGGGTGGGAATGAGAGGAAGAGGCCCAGGAAGGACAGCCTTAAGCAGCCTTGGTTGCCAGACTGCTGGTAGCCCAAAGGGCCCTGGGTCAGAGCCTGGTGGAATGGGAAGTCCCGGGCTCCCCTCCCCACACACCCCTTGGCAATCAGAAGGTGTGGCTATGACCACTAGGCCATGCTCCCTGACCAGACCCTGAGTGAGGACCATTACATACTTAAATATGATTATGTCACAGAGGTCATGGAAGTCATGGATCCTGTGACTTTCAGACACCTCCGTGACATTTTCCTCTTCAGCCCTGGGGTAGCAGGCCTGGAGCTATCAGCCGGCTGGGGCCCCGCAGTGCCAAGGTGCTAGAGCTGTTATTTGTTATAGGTGGCGGGTGCTGGACCCTCTCCCCCCTGCAATGGGGCTCAGGCTCTCATCCCACCCTGCTATGGCTTCAGTCATCCCCACATCAGCCTCCCACCAATTACTTTTAATAAAAGTCACAGACAGGTCATGGGCATCTGTGAATTTTTGTTTATTGACTGCGACCTGTCCATGACTTTTATGAAAAATAACTGTGACAAAATCTTAACCTTGGGTTCTCTTGGGTTAAGGTCTACTGAACTAAGCAAACATAGTTATTCTGTTCTTTTCACATATTTAGTCTTGACTTATGTATCTATATTGAATCAACCATAACTGCCTCAGCTAGACAAATTGTTCCACTCTTTCTTTGTCCTATTAGTACTTAGTTAGTTTTTTCTAATAGTGAAGTGTCATGGACCTACGGGGGTTTGATGCCCGAGCCTTTACACACTTTTATGGAAGTACCCCAATTACTTACCAAGCTCGAAGCTCTGTTTTTCACAAGGATGAGCCCTGAAGCTCTAAAACTCAGACTGTGCCTTCAGACGCCAGTACCCTGTTTTTCTCTATGGCTCTACAGCAAGTCCCAAAGGGGGGCATGGATCAGCATTCACGACGCACTTCCCGTCAGCACCTGGCCCAACTTGGGGAAGCTAATGATCCAAACAGTGGACCAAATTCAGTGATGAATCCCGGTCACATGCCACCCGAGGCATGTTGTGCATGCTAAGAAGAAGCAAGTCCCAACGAGTTCAGATACCTCTTTATAGACTTTAATTGTTTCAGGGAGCAATGCAACCAGTGAGTAGCTGCAATGACACAGGGAAGCCTTTTCTAAACAAACCAGCAATTATTAGTCAACTGGTATACAGTCTTTGAGAGTCCTTAGGTCAGCATGGAAAAGCCAAGCTTAACACTAAGTCTATATTGGAAGAAGCAACTGCCGTATTCGTCCATGGTTCGCTGGCTGGTATCCATCTTAGTCTCTTTTTGAATCTGTGTCCCTGTCTGAGCATAGCAGCAAAGTCTGCTCGAAACTGGTTTCTTTTGTTTTCAGAAGCAATCACTCTGTGGCCACCTGTTTTTCTTCCTTGGTTGTTAGGCACTTAGGTTTCCATTATTTGTGCAGGACCCTCCATTCACATGTGTGCATTCCATTTGGTTCTTTATAGGCCCAACTGAGTCTGGTGTATATGACATCCACCAATTCATCTTCCCCTGTCTCAGAGGAGGAAATTAACTCTTTCATGCCCAGTGGTTAGCAATACAAAGTGAGTGGGTAAACTGAGTCACACTTATTATTCACAATAAATATTACAAAAATTCCCACATTCTCCACATCAAATAAGCTAATCTCTTCTGCAATTTAATCTTTATCTAGGTAATTATGTGCCTTGCACCACCATGATAGCTGAGTACCTCATAAACATTAATTACTTTAAAACCACTGTGTCTCATTTTGGACCTAAACCTACAAGCTCTCCATGTGAGGTACTGCTACAAAAGTCAGTGGGAGTTCAGAGACTAGGGGACTTGAAGGATCAGGCCATTACAACTGATGATCAGATCAATAGTTCTTTTTGCTCCATTGCCTTAAGTATTTATAATAACAATAGGAAAATCTCAAAAAAAGGTTCATCTGGAGAAGAACTTGCTTGTCTGAATCTTATCCAAACTGTCTGACCTTAGTGTAGCTACAGACTGTACTCAGGAAACTTGATGAGAGCAGGAATTCCCTGACTTGATTTCTGGGATTTCAGATTGCAACTCCAGTCCCTTTACAAAGGCTTGGGGTCTGGCCTGAAACACAAGAACTGGCTTTTTATAGTATTTTGGCCTTTCTGGTCCTGAACAAAACCCAGAAGTGAGGGGCTATGTGATAAACAGTCAATCAAACATTTCAGATCCTTCAAATAGGGTCAGTTCAGGTCAGTTCTAGAAAGGGGCAAAGGTTTGAGAGGATAGTAGGATGGGCTGGGACAGCCTACAGGTCTGTCTCATCTTATGCTGGGGTTACGTTCCGCAGTCAGCGCCTAAAGCGAAAATCACGTATAGTCAAAATTACATTGAGTGTAATGGCAGGCGGAATCGCCCGCACTACAGAAACAGTATTTAAATTGTTATTTTTCTCTTTTTTTGTTGTTTTTGTTTTGTTTTTGCCGACCGCGTAAAGCTGAAATCGCGCATGTTAAATGCGCCTAAGATGCGACAGACCTTTATTTTTCTTTTCTTTTTTAAATAGGTTCGCTGATAGCTAATTTACACAAAGTTCACGTCTATCCCCTTATCCATTGTGCCATAAGGCTAAATGAATTCATGTCCCTTTACTTTTCACTGCAGCTAAATCAAATTCTCCAATTCCTTTTGTTGCTTATTTAAATTTCTTTGAACATTTTTGTTTTCTGTGCATTTTTTTAAAATGTGGAGACCCAAGCTGTACACAGTATCTCAGGTGTAGTCTTACAAGCAAAGCTATATTGCATTGGTAAGAACGATCGCTCAGCAAGTACACATCCCACAACTGAACAGACTTTCTTCTTAGCTGCTTTGTTTGGTGAACTTATGTTCAGTTTGTTAGTCCTCATTTCTCCCTTAATCCTCCCTTCCTAAGGCTAGGTCTACACTACCCGCCTGAATCGGCGGGTAGAAATCGACCTCTCGGGGATCGAATTATCGCGTCTCGTTGGGACGTGACAATCGATCGCCGAATCGATGCTCTTACTCCAGCAGCGGAGGTGGGAGTAAGCGCCGTCGATGGGAAGCCGCGGAGGTCGATTTTGCCACTGTCCTTACAGCGGGGTAAGTCGGCTGCGATACGTCGAATTCAGCTACGCTATTCGCGTAGCTGAATTTGCGTATCTTAAATTGACCCCCGCCCCCCCGTAGTGAAGACTTGCCCTAAGAAAGGGAAAGAGGTATACTGGTGTGAATATACTCCAAGGAACTAAGAAATGCTGAGATCTAGTTCTAGGTGTGACACTGATTCCCTCTGTGACCTTGAACAAGTTATTTATCCCTTCTGTCTCAAATTTTCCCATCTGTGACATGGAAATAATGCTTACTGTACCTAGCTCAAAGGATTGCTGTAAAGAGTCATTAGATAATAGGTGTAATTCTGGATGCCTTATGCATAAATAGCATTCAACATATCTTCTCAGATGATTTTTATATATTTAATAACTGCTTAGCCAGAGTTCTAAGTGCTGTACAAATGTGATAAGGCAGGTGGGATTCACCACAATGTTTATAAAATTAGTTGAATGTGAGAAGAGCTACATAAATGTTAAGTATTATTACCACCATAAGAAACTTTTACCTAGTTTTTTAGATGACTTTTTTGTTTTGTTTTGGGAATTTAGAAGAAGCTCAGCCATTATTGTGGAATTATTTTCTAGCCAGCTCTGTGAAGACCTAGCTCACTGAGATCAGGAAGGTGGTGATTACTTCATACTATGCCAAGAAGGGCACTGCCCACTAGTTCCTTGCTCCCCTCTTCAGAGGGCCATGAGAAATGCTACAGACTTCAGCCAGGAACCTGTCATATTCCCCCTCTCCATTCTTAGGATCCATGTTTGTTTCTTAGCACTTCCTCTTTGCACAGTCAGAGATGGAGACCTGCTGGCTTCTTTTCCATCTTTGATTTTCCCAATATAAAGCTGTGATCTGCGTGCAAATCATCATGGGCGCATAAAAGGAGCAGGTATGTCAGGATTCACCAGCAATAGAACAACAGGAAAATGCAGGTGACTTGTAAACCAGACCTGAAGGTTTTCATCATGTTGCTCCCTAGTACACATCACACTTCCCTCTTGAGTAAGATTTCCTTCAACTTCATACACTTGTAAAGGAGATGACAAAAATTATTCTTTTTTTTTTATGATTCTTATTCTGATTCTCTGCAACGGTGAATTTGACCCTACATGATTAAGTTTCTTAGCAGACAAGAGCAACTGGGCAACAAACAGGTAAATAAGAACGTCCACATGTTCACCCCAAAAGGAAGTACCATGACCACAAGCACCATAGAGACAAAAATGACCTGCAAATTCAGTTTTTCCCCCCAATAAGTGTGTTTGTATAGTTACAATCTATATATAATTCCTCAGGAACTCCTTCAAGGAGAAGGATGAACTACTTTTAGGGCTCAACCACCAGAATGGTCATTGGAGCTATGAGAATAAATATAAGAATTGCCCTACTGGGTTTAGCTAGCAGGCAGAACATTGCTATTTTCTGAGTTGGACCAAGCATTTTCCTGGATGTCACTTAAGGCTATAAGTTAGAACATAAGAACGGCCATACTGAGTCAGACCAAAGGTCCATCTAGCCCAGTATCCTGTTTTCTGACAGTGGCCAGTGCCAGGTCCTCCAGAGGGAATGAACAGAACAGGTAATCATCAAGTGATCCATCCCCTGTCATTCATTCCCAGCTTCTGGCAAACAGAGGCTAGGGACACCATTCTTGCCCATCCTAGCTAATAGCCATTGATGGACCTATCCTCCATGAATTTATCTAGTTCTTTTTTGAACCCTGTTATGGTCTTGGCCTTCACAACATCCTCTGGCAAGGAGTTCCACAGGTTCACTGTGCATTGTGTGAAGAAATACTTCCTTTTGTTTGTTTTAAACCTGCTGCCTATTCATTTCCTTTGGTGACCCCTAGTTCTTGTGTTATGAGAAGTAGTAAACAACACTTCCTTATCTACTTTCTCTACACCAGTCATCATTTTATAGACCTCAATCATATCTCCCCTGAGCCGTCTCTTTTCCAAGCTGAAAAGTCCCAGTCTTATTAATCTCTCCTCATACAGAAGCCATTCCATACCCCAAATAATTTTTGTTGCCCTTTTCTGAACCTTTTCCAATTCCAATATATCTTTTTTGAGCTGGAGCGACCACATCTGCACACAATATTCAAGATGTGGGCGTATCGTGGATTTATATAGAGGCAACATGATATTTTCTGTCCTATTATCTATCCTTTCTTAATTATTCCCAGCATTCTGTTTGCTTTTTTGACTGCTGCTGCACAATGAGTGGATGTTTTCAGAGAACTATCTACAATGACTCCAAGATCTCTTTCCTGAATGGTAACAGCTAATTTAAACCCCATCATTTTATATGGATAGTTGGGATTATGCTTTCCAATGTGCATTACTTTGCATTTATCAACATTAAATTTCATCTGTCATTTTGTTGCCCAGTCACCCAGTTTTCAGAGATCCATTTGTAGATCTTCGCAGTCTGCCTGGGTCTTAACTATCTTTAGTAATTTTGTATCATCTGCAAATTTTGCCACCTCACTGTTTACCCCTTTTTCCAGATCATTTATGAAGATGTTGAATAGGACTGGTCCCAGAACAGAACCCTGGGGGACACCACTATTTATCTCTCTCCATTCTGAAAACTGACCATTTATACCTACACTTTGTTTCCTATCTTTTAACCAGCTACCAGTCGATGAGAGCACCTTCCCTCTTATCCCTTGGTAGCTTACTTTGTGTAAGAGCCTTTGATGAGGGACCTTGTCAAAGGCTTTCTGAAAATCTAAGTACACTGGTCCACATGCTTGTTGGTCCACATGCTTGTTGACCCCCTCAAAGAATTCTAGTAGATTGGTGAGGCATTATTTCTCTTTACTAAAACCATGTTGATTCTTCCTCAACAAATTATGATAATCTATATGTCTGACAATATTGTTCTTTATTATAGTTTCAACCAGTTTGCCAAGTACTGAAGTCAGGCTTACAGGCCTGTAATTGCCAGGATCACCTCTGGAGGCCTTTTTAAAAATTGACATTGTGACATTGTGCAGTCTATATGGTTTTATAAAAACATGATAATAAGTGAATATAATGTAACTGTGATAGTTTTAGAAAAATATGGTAAAAAGTGAACATAACTTAACTGGGATATGCTTCATGCAAAAGGTCTCTTGTAAGGTATCATTACAAAACTCATAATCTACTGAGTGTGATCATCCTATTTGTAGAAATGTACCACTCTTGTATCTAAAACTAGAAATATAAAACATAACTCTGAGGGCCTATTGTAATTATGTAAAGTGTGGGCCATTAAGGATGGTTTGGAATCTTGATGACTCCCATTGTCTGCAGATGGCTGTATTTACCTGTGAGTCTTCCTGTATATGTGTGTGCTGGCAAGTGAGTAAAGAAGTCTTGCAGTGACATGTGATCATGTCACCTGAATTGGAATCCATCTTTAACCTGGTGCTTTTCCAGTGAGGGGGGGTGGAAACCCAGAGGGACAAAGGGTTCCCGCCTTATGCAAAAGATATATAAAGGGGTGGAAGAGAACAAGGGAGAGAGGAGCCATCATGAAGAATCCCCTAGCTACCACCTGAGCTGGAACAAGAGCTGTACCAGGGGAAAGAATTGTGCCCAGGCCTGGAAGGTGTCCAGTCTGAGAAAAACTTACTGAAGCATCTCTGAGGGTGAGATTATCTGTATTTAGCTTGATTAGACATAGATTTGCGCATTTTATTTTATTTTGCTTGGTGACTTACTTTGTTCTGTCTGTTACTACTTGGAACCACTTAAATCCTACTGTCTATATTTAATAAAATCACTTTTTATTTAGTAATTTACTCAGAGTATGTATTAACACTTGGGGGAGCAAACAACTGTGCATATCTCTCTATCAGTGTTATAGAGGGCGAACAATTTATGAGTTTGCCCTGCATAAGCTTTATGTAGGGTAAAACGATTTATCTGGGTTTAGACCCCATTGGGAGTTGGGCATCTGAGTGCTGAAGACAAGCACACTTCTGGGAGCTGTTTTTGGGTAAACTTGCAGCTTTGGGGCAAGTGATTGAGACCCTGGGTCTGTGTTGCAGCAGACGGGAGAGTCTGGCTCAGCAAGACAGGGTGCTGGAGTCCTGAGCTGGCAGGGAAAACAGGAACAGGGGTAGTCTTGGTACATTGGGTGGCAGCTCCCAAGGGGGTTTCTGTGATCCAGCCCGTCACAGGCATCACATTAGCTATCCTCCAGTCATCTGGTACAGAAGCTGATTTAAATGATAGGTTACAGACAACAGTTAGTAGTCCTGCAATTTCACCTTCAGAACTCTTGGGTGAATACCATCTGGTCCTGGTGACTTATTGCTGTTTAATTTATCAATTTGTTCCAAAACCTCCTCTAATGACACCTCAATCTGGGACAGTTCCTCAGATCTGTCACCTAAAAAGAATGGCCCAGGTTTGGGAATCTCCCTCACATCCTCAGCCGTGAAGACTGATGCAAAGAATTCATTTAGTTTGTCTGCAATGGCCATATCGTCCTTGAGTGCTCCTTTAGCACCTTGACTGTCCAGTGACCCCACTGGTTGTTTAGCAGGCTTCCTGCTTCTGATGTACTTAAAAAAAATTTGCTATTATTTTTGAGTCTTTGGCTAACTGTTCCTCAAATTCTTTTTTGGCCTTCCTAATTGTATTTTTACACTTCATTTGCCAGTGTTTATGCTCCTTTCTATTTTCCTCACTAGGATTTAACTTTCGCTTTATAAAGGATGCCTTTTTGCCTCTCACTGCTTCGTTCACTTTGTTGTTTAGCCATGGTGGCTTTTTTTTGGTTCTCTTACTATGTTTTTTTAATTTGGGGTATACATTTAAGTTGAGCCTTTATTATGGTGTCTTTAAAAAGTTTCCACGGAGCTTGCAGAATGCACCCTCTTGTGAGGAGGAAGAAAGGAAAAACTATGGAAAGATAAGAATTTTTACCATCTCAGGAAGCAGAAATAGTAACAAAGAGCAAGCAGTGGCAAAATGGCCACTTTAAGGCTGCAGGAGAGTTTCTCTGCAATAGTCAAAGGGCCAGCCAGACCCTAGAAAAGCATGGTGGGGAAAAGTTCCTTTATGAGGGCAAACCTGCAGTGGGAAGGTTTAGTAGAAACCAGGCAGTCAAAAAGAAAGGTGAGTTAATTGCAGAGGAGGAGAAATAAACAATAGAGACATACCCTACACCAAAATGCCAGTTCTGAACACCCTGATCTTTCAGAGTTTGGATCTGAACTGATCATCTCTCTGGTGAGCTTTGTGAAAGTTTATCTCCAGACTTGAACTTTGCATTTTGGGCCTATTTATAATGGTTATGACATTAATTGAAGATTCTCATTATCTTACTTACCATCAGTTCTGGCAAGAGGTGGTCAGGTATCATATGAAGTAAATTCAGACAAGTGATGAGTTCAGTTTATTGTTATACATAGTATTATATTAATTATTATGAGTATACTGGGGATTTACAAATATTTGCCAATGCAAAAAAATCTTCAAATTATTTTTTGTCTAAAACGTGTGGTGATAATTATTTGCCACTTTTCATTTTCTTATTTAAAAAAGTTTCAGCCATCCAGTCAGGGAGCAGTAACAATGCCATGTGATTCAGGTGACCAATCACACACTGTGAATTGAACTGTATAATTGAAGTGAACAAACCAGCAACTGGAATGCAGCCAAAAAAAAAAAATCTGAGGAATATTTAACAACAACAAATAATTTTTAAAATTAAATAATTTGCAAACAGAATAACCAGCAATTAAAATTATTTGCAATAAATAGTTTAACTAGCTTTATCCCTGCTTTAGAGTTATCTGATCCTCTTCCTCACAGGAAAACATTTTCAACTGACTTAGGAAGGACCTTGACATGTTCTGTTGCTCACAGCACTCTTTGCTATGCTAACATTTTCTCTACTGCATGCTGCAAGCATGTTCTCGCTAAAAGACGACTGACATGTTGTTTTCTAAATGTCAGTCAGGCGTAAGATAGCCCAAGCACAGAATATGTTACATATATTAAAAAAAAGTTTGAAATACTATTAAGGCCATAACCTTAGCTGACAAAAGCAAGAAAATTCTGAAGTGAAGCTTATCTTTTTATCCTTAATTCCTCCTGTTGTGATTGAGTAATGCAGGAGTCTCAGAAAAGTGCTTGTCTCTTACAGACAGTTCCATAACATAGCCTACAATACAGTAGGGTGAGATATGAGAAAAGAAGTCAACTCAAATACCAGCTCTTTCTCACACACAAGATCACTAAGGCCCTGATCCTGCAAACACTTATTCACATGCTTAGCTTCACTACTATGGTAGTCTCCTACAGACAGTTTTAGTTAGTTTTCTACCTTCAGTGGTGAAGGTAAGCATGTGTGTAAGCCCTTGCAGAATTGGGGCCTAATTTATTAGCTCATTAATAGCTCTTTCATTCTAAAGGATCCCAAAGCACTTCACATTAGTACAGCACTGGTGAAACATTTCTCTGGCAGGTTGTGTAATGTCTTCTTGTTAGTTTCTTTTTTTAAATGACAGCTGTTTGACAAGGCTCAGAAGTTTTGGGGGCAGATGGATTAGTGGGCGAGTAGAGTGAAAATGGTCAAGAAGTGCAAAGATAAATGGAATTTATTATATGGCTGTCTCTACCATATGTGCTAAACATTCTTTGTATATACACTGTTCTTCGGGAAGCTGGCACAGTATGGAAACACATACTTCTGGCATTTCAGGTTATTACTGACATGGTGATTCCTCTAATCCTCCATATATGAGATATGGAGCAATACAGTAAGTGAAGATAAATTTGCTAGTCATTAACGTCTTTATAAACAGAGGGCAGAGGGCTTTGGATTTTAAGGTCCGAGGCTTGAAGAAGGGTTACAATTTCTGAGTGGGCGGGAGAGAGGCAGCCTAGATGATTTTCAGACTAGGGACGAGGCACGTGTGGAAAATCCTATCTAAATATCTGATTTTTAGATCTAGATACATACATTTCTTGGTGGCATAAGGTGAAAGTGGCTTCATGCTCCTTCTGACACACAGGCAAACCAATGTTTTTAAAGGGGAGCAGAATCTCATAATCCACTCACAAGCGTGACAGTAACATTCAAAACAGACAATTCCACCCTTTTACAGGTCACCTCAGCAGGATAACAGTTTGCCCAGTGAGTAAATCCCCTGTTGTGGTGATTGTCAATTGATTCCAAATATAAAATGCAGTGAGGATAATCACGCCGCTAGTACACATGCTGGTATGCGCATCACTGCTTTTCTGCTCAACCTTGATGCTGACATGTGTCAGAATGCAGGCTACCATTTCCTCTCTGGCTAATAGGAGAGTGTGTCTTGGGGTGGTTTTTCACCTGTAGTGCTAATGACAGTCCTGTTCAGAGAGAGCTTCTTCTTCAGATCCTCTGAAGGTTCTAGAGTGGTATCCATGTTAATTTGTATCAGCAAAAAGAATGAGGAGTACTTCTGGCACCTTAGAGACTAACAAATTTATTTGAGCATACGCTTTCGTGGGAAACTGCAGAACTAGAATTAATTTGCAAACTGGACACCATTAAATTAGGCTTGAATAAAGACTGGGAGTGGATGAGTCATTACACAAACTAAAAACTATTTCCCCATGCTAATTTTCCCCCTACTGTTACTCACACCTTCTTGTCAACTGTTTGAAATAGGCCATCCTGATTATCACTACAAAAGTTTTTTTTCTCCTGCTGATAATAGCCCACCTTAATCAATTAGTCTCATTAGAGTTGGTATGGCAACCCCCAATTTTTTAATGTTCTCTATCTATCTATCTATCTATCTATCTATCTACTGTATTTTCCACTGCATGCATCTGATGAAGTGGGCTTCAGCCCACGAAAGCTCATGCCCAAATAAATTTGTTAGTCTCTAAGGTGCCACAAGTACTCTTTGTTCTTTTTTCTGAAGGTTGTCACTTTTCCCCATTGATTACAGAGTAAAGCCACCTGTGGATTGGTGACCATTTCCTGATGTCAGAGGACATCAGAACACTTGTGTTGTTACAAGTGTTGTTTCTTGATATTACTCTGTGTTTACTGTGTTCTATATGGGTGATATTCACTTCTGTGTGGAGAAACAGCACAAGTCTTATGCATCAACTTAAATCCCACTTAAACCCTCGGTAAGTGGTGTATAAGATTTAGAATGGCTTTCTGCACAGGTGAATTTGACTCTTTGTGATTAAGTGTCATAGCAGATAAGAGCAGCAGGGCTCCTGTCACAGGGTGACTGGCCCCTGCAAGGAAGGGAGTAGTGTCCAGTGCACCTGGGCTGATTAGCTGCTGCCCAACAGGGATTAAGGGAAGGCACCTAGGCCTTATTTTTTTTTAAAAAAAAGACAACTGGAAATGATTGGGAGATATCTGTAGACACTGCAGGGAGTATGGTGGTCCCTGTAGGTCTCTGAGCTGGGGGAGGAAGCTGTCTGTTGGAGAAGCCTGAATTCCAGACAAGAGGCATTGGGAGAGTAAAAAAACAGCCCTTCAGGGAGGGAGCTGTGACTAGCTTGGGACTGAAGCAGAAGAGTGTTTGAATGCTGAAGGGAAGATAGGATGTCTAGGAGGAGGGGCTGGGCCCAGCTGAAAGTGGGATGGGCTTGAAAGGTTTGAGGCTTACTTTTCAAAGACTTCTTGTTGAATGTAATAAATTGGACTCCAGAAGGGGGGAACATTTGCCCCCTTTTTAAGGGAGCCTGAGTTAAGGAGACCCTGAGGCAGGCCCCAGCTGAGCTGTCCTTGGCTAGAAGTGGGTGCTACCAGGCAGGTATGCCTTTAACATATGGTGGTGTTTGCATCAAATCAAGGAGGGAAGGGAAAACAGGAAGCTGCTGACATTGTCTTTCCTGGGTGAGTTAGCCACCTTCCCAAGTTGGCAGGTAGAGCAGAACCAATGACCAGAGGAGTTCCAGGCTTCCATGGCAACATTTTGAGGGGATCCACTGACAGGAAGAGATTAGCTGCCCCAAAGGCAGAAAGAGGTATGGGCCCCACCCAACTGTATGGATGGATTGTGGGCAACAAGGACAGGTAAACATGTTTCTTCCCCCCCCCACACATCTAGATTATGAGGTCTGGCCCATTGCACAGGACCCTATGAAAACTTGGGGAGGCCCAGACTGTTAAAGACACTGTGTTACAGGGTGATGGGGCCCCTGACTATTATGGGATTGAAATGAATGACTGTGGGGACCAGGGGTGCTAGAACAATTTGTACAGTGGGGGTGCAGAGAGCCATTGAACCAAATTGTAACCCTTGTATATAATGGAAACCACTTCTAGTCAGGGGGTGCTGCCGCACCACCAGCACCTAGTTCCAGCACCTCTGGTGGGGACCCAGATCGGCTGGAGAAAAACAAATGCTCCACGGGTAGTATGTTTTGGCTGTGGAGAAAAGTATGAAAGGACACAGAGGGTCTGTGGGGGGAGATATTACTCCCATAACAATGTGGGTGGAAGAAGAAGAGAAGTGGATTCAATTAAAGGAAATCCTAAAAGTCTCAGATAAGGATATGCAGACCTGAGTCATTGGAAACCCTAAGAAGAGGTGGATATTGTTACTGACATTCTCAGTGCTGAAGGGGGTACACTGAGAAGGCACTTCCTCAGAGCTGTGAAATAGCTTTAGGGTTGCCAATTTTGGTTGGATATATTCCTGGAGGTTTCATCATATGGCATCTTTAATTAAATAATCATCTTTAATTCTTTGAGACTCCAGGACAATCCTAGGTTGGCAACCCTAGGTTTATACAAACTTAACCAGGGTCACAACCTGATCTTGTAGATGGCTTTGCAGGTAGCCCAAGGACTCTGTTATAAATTATGGCATGCCAAGAACTCTGGGGGATTACATGAGATGTATAAAGTTCATTGGACATAGTGCTGGCCTGGCTTTTGTAACACAGTTTCTGAGTGGCAAAACAAAGGCTATTGACAAAGATTTGCAAGACCTTTTGGTGTCAGAGGAAGTAGTAGTGCCTATATGACTGGAGAACTTTAACAAAAGATGGCCACCGAGCCTACATTTGGGCATAGGAAGGCTCAGGAGTGGAAAAGCATGTCACAAGGTGCACTGGATCCTGCTCTCTTTCTTGAAGGGACCAGTTACCCTGTGACTGGAAATAAGAACCTCCACATGTTCCCAAAAAGGAAGTTCCATATGCAGAAGCGTTGTAGAGACACGTATACCCTGGGGCATAATCCAGGGTGATGAGAGCCCATGTGCACAGCTCTTAGAACAGAGTGTGTAAGTCTCCTATTGTGGAGACTGATTCCAGCTTGTGATATTACTTAATTTGGCTTCAGTCAAGTGTCTCCATTACACTTATGTGAGTTTCAAGAAAATCAGGCCTGCAGACTCAAAACTGAGATCTTTTTTCCTACAGTCCTTACTTTTGTTTGACCCCTGATTGCGTGTGGATTGTTTGTGGGGAGGAAAGAATAGGATCACAGGAGAGTGAAATCTGTATACTCTTAGCCACATTCAGGGAATGAATGGAATTAAATCAATATAGCTTGTAGCAGCCCTCACGATCCGCAGCCTGTTAAAAGGGTTACAGTAGGCACTAACAAAACACCTATGTGTGTCCCTTTAAAAGCAGGCAGTGTCTGTGTGTTGCCAAGAAGCCTTTCAGGACCCTTCCCTACATGTGGCTATTGCTCTGCTTTAGTCATAACATGTACTAAGCACTAGTATGGCATCTGTAAGGGGGAAATGCTGGTATATGGGCACTGGGACAGAGGGAATCTTCATTTTTATTTTTTTAAGGGGGGGGAGCGTCTGAATTTTTAATAACTCCTAAATGCATCAATCAGTAAAAATAGAATTAGAATTCTATAGGGCTTACTGTTCCAAGTGCTGGCATTTGTATGGCTGCATTGTAATCTAGTTACCTGACTGGAATATTCACAATGAATGTGGCTTATATGTGGAAGAAGGGTGGCAGGATGACATACATGGAACTTTAGCCTGCCACAGTGTCTGTTAGTGCTGGCCTGAATTCAGACTAACTCGCCTACCAAGGCTATAATATTTGCAACTGTCTTTGATTCCTGTCATCTCACAACTCCCTTGTCTGTACATCTTATAACCAGTGGCTGTGCTGGTCTCACTCACAAGCTTGCTGTGTCTCTGCCAACAGCTCCTTCAAACTGTATTTGCTTATACTTTTGGTAAAATGGGTTGCTCATACTTACCATTATCAAATGCTTGCCACTGGCTATGCTTTGAGACCTACAGATGAACAAATACTATGTGAGTGCAACATATTCTTATTCGGCATCTTTGAAAACCAGATAGAAAAATGGAGATAGAGCCTAACCCACTAGTCATTGAGCCTAACTTGCAAGTCAAAGGAAGTGGGTTCACTCTCGAGTCCGACAGTTGCTGTGAGTCCCTGAGAACTCACTTACTCTTTGTTTTTTCCATCTGTAAAATGCAGCTATGGAGGCGTATTTACCTTATTGGTGGCTAAAAGGATTAATATGGAATGTTTGCACAGTCTGAAATTATTTGCCTCCTGCTTGGAATTGCAATGAACCTTGTGTGGCAAAGAACAAGCAAGCCTCCCTCTATCCTAGATCTTCCTTTCAGAATCCAGAGAGGGAGAGATTCTCAGGATAGTTAAGTAGAGAAGGGAGAGGGATGGGGAAATATTTGGCCCAAACGTCTTCCACAGAGAGAAAAGCTGACCTGAAAGAGCAGGGCTGCATGGGTGCAATGAAGCTTTCGTGCTCTGTTGAATGCGGCGGTTCAGCGCTCTAAAATGAGGTTTGAGCTTTACTTTTTCTGCAGCTGCTGTTTTAAACATAGGCAGGGCTGACTCAGACTTTCACCTACAAGACAGGGACACATTGTTCCATGCAATTTACCATGTGGATTTTTCAGACCAGGATTTAGAACTGAAGCATTATTGGCTTCATTGACATTCAGAGCCTGGGCTGCATTTTGTAAAATGCTGCTCTTACAAGTTTCCTCTCCCCTCACTGTTGTGTAATGTGCTGTACAGCTTCAGTCAGAACTGGGAATGGTCAGTACTTCCCAGGATTTGTCCCTAAGTATTTGCATGTAATTGTGTAATTAAAGAAGAAATTTTAACGCACAAGGGAAGTCCTATCTCTGCTCGAGCAACTTCAATATGATTGAGTGCTCAAAAATCAGACCTTAGTTCTAACACTTTTCTACATAGAAATAAAAAAATTTAGCTAAATTTATTTCTCAAAAGGAGAAAATTAGCACCTGAACAATTCATTAGAGTATTTTTAGGGGGTGATCTTAAAATAGCAATGCTGAACCATTTTTACTATGGCAGGTAGTATGGTCAGTGCACAGAGTGAACAGTACTCAATGAGCAACCACTCAATGTTTTGTTTTCTACTCATTGTTCAACCTGTGGCCTTAGGCCTTATTTATGGCCTATTTAAACTATATACTATTTAAACTCTCTCCTAAAGACAGAAAAGCACATGACAAAAATTAAACTATGGTGCCCGTCACTATAATATCTGAGTACTTCATGAATGATTTTATTTTCACCCCCCTTGGCCAAGAGGGGGTATTATCCCCATTTCACAGATGGGGAGCTGAGGCACAGAGAGATTAAGGTCAAAAGTATCCACTAATTTTGGGTGCCAAATTTGAAATGCATAAGACCTGATATTTTGGATTACTTAGCATTATATAGCACTTTATTTCAAAATAAATAATTTAGTTCAAAGCACAGATCTCATTGACTTCAGATGCAGCTGTGTGTGCTTATGCAATCAGACCCTGGGGTCTCAAGTTGGACACCCAGAAAACAAGGAACACCCTTCTAGAGATCACCTGTGAAATATTTGGTTTAAATGTCTTGCCCAGCATCATATAAGAATTTTGGCTTAGGCACGGATAGAATCCAAGTCTCCAGGGCAGCAGTCAACTGCCTTAACCATAAGACCATCCTTTCTCTTCCTATAATCCCCTACCTCATTCACTACACATCTTCCAACTTCCTCAATAAATGAGGCAGGGATCCTTTTTCACTACACATCCTTGATTCTTCTCCAGAGTAGGTCCATGCTGTGCACTGAATGAAGAAGGAATCCTGTGGAAAAATAGTATGTGATCATGCAATTAAAGACTGTATCAAAATGCATATGTATAAGGAGGATGAATTAAGGTTGCACATGTGACCTTAATTCTGGCATTTCCTAACTCTTGAGTGCTTGACTTTACAACCTTAATGTTCTTTTAACATTAGGTATTTGAGTGTGTAACTTTCTCATTGTTTAAAAAAGTCAACTTAAAAAAAACAGAAGTGTCATCAAATTGACACACCCATAGTTCATCAGCAGGCCTGGAACTCTTAGGTCCCCTCACATAAACCTCAGGCACTTGAACTAATGGTGTAACCCCGTGCCACTGCCTGCCAAATTTCAAGACTCTGATCCAGGATAGCAGTGGTAGGTTTTCATCATCTATGTGGAGCAGCACTAGAGGAGGATGGGGATACATTTTGACAGTGGGTTTCATAGATATTTGCTGATAGAGGAAAGGTGAGATTCAGGAATCTGGGGTTTCATTCCAAGCTCAGGAGAGGAATGTGATCCAGTGGACACAGATTCACCTGCCCGTTCCTCCATCTGTCCCATCCCCTATAATCTATCCCAATCCTGTATCATCTTCACCTCTGGCTTCTCATCCCAGTCACATTCTCTTCACCTAGCCTGTCCCAGGTTTCATGTCCCAGCCCCAGTGTCCTAGTCTTATACCTTTTAGATGCCCCATCTTGTCCATCCATTTCTAGCTTCCTCCCCACAACTCCATGTCTCCAGTCTCCTTGCCCACCCAATCCTAGTCCCTCCCAACCCTCTAATTGTATCTGTCTGTTGACCCAACTAGGGCCTCCTGTTGCCCAATCTCTAAACCCACATTCCCTGTCCTCACTGGCTTCCAGTTGCAATCTTCATCCCCCCTCTCCTTGTTGTCCGTGTTGTCTCCCCCCACCCAAGTATCTTCTCCTGGTCTTTTTGCCCAGCCAGTACCAGATAACTCCCATACTCTAGCTTCTCATCAGATGTCTCCCTTCCCTCCTTTTTCCTCCCTCCACCCCGTTTCACCCTGACCTGACTAGTTCTCAGTCCCAGACTCCTTGCCTAGCCAATCCCAGTCTCTCCTCAGTTTACCTCAATCTCCATCTTCCCCACACCTATTGGCTTCCAGTTCCTATAATTTCTTTCCCCCTCTCACAATCTCTTTGCCCAGCCAGTTCTGCTCCCAGTCCTAGTCTCCCCCCAACTCTCAATCCCAGTTTACCTAGCCTACCACTAGTGTTCAGTCCCAGTCTCCCGCCTCTCACTAGGTTTCTTGTCCAAATCTACGTTCTCCCTGCCTCCACCTACTACTTCAGATCTGGTTCTTGTTCCCTCAACATTTGAATTGGGTAGTTTCCTCCTCCACTTCCCCAGGGCCTAGCAGAGGGGGCATTGAGAGCACAGAAGAGGCAGTCTCCTTGCCTGGACCTGGACTCAGCCCAGTGCAGAACGGCAATTTCAGGGAAAGTTTTCCTTAGTCCTGGGCTGGAGCATGCCCACTGCAGATACAATATTCAAGGAATTTAGCTGCTCAAATCTAAAGTCTCTACTGAGCATGTGCAAACTGTAATTTTTTTTCAGTCTTATAAAATTTTCCAAATTAGGGTGGATTTTCACAGGAATGGCGTCCTGCCTCGAAGTCCGGTTGCAGAGGCTTGGTCGGTATCTGTTCACTATCCACATACAAGGCCACAAAATTAATATCATAATGTTTAAAATGAAAGGGATTTTTAGCGTCACTTCCGCTAAAGGCATCGTTATCCACAAACCCTAGGACAAGCATTTTGGGTAACTGTCCCAAGAACAGGTTCTCCTGGTTACTGACCCTGCTGCCCGTGGGGATGTTAAACACTTTCATTCCCACATGGTCCACGGGGTATTTAGCATTAGCGGTAAGCAGGGCCTCCGCCTACCCCAGACGGACTTCTGGGACCACCCGTACTTTCTTCACAAAAAGGGACGCTGATACAATGCGCAGTTTAAAGCCTTCAGCCGCACTGCCCATTAAACAGAAAGCATCTTTACTGCGCGTCAGTTTAATTTTCACATCCACTCCGTTTAACAAAAGTTTTTCTTGAAAAAACAGGTCGCTATGTAAATGGCCCGGCAGCTCTACCGTTCTGCTCCCGGCCGCCAGCTTTGCACACCTCACAAACCCTAGATTCCCTCCATCCAACTCTTTCTTCATGTTGTCCAGCAGTGTCTTTGTAAAACAGGCCAGCGGAAAATTACGTGGCGAGGGTGTCGTCGCTGTAATTGAGCACCGATTCTATAAAGGCCCTGTAAGGATAGCAGTTGTTGCTTTGGCTTATGAGGCGGTCTCCCAGCGTGACATCCAACTGACTGAAAATAGAGGCCACGGGGTAATTCACCAGACCCACTTCGGTGTCCACGGCGAGTTCAGTTCCGTTTCCTTTTACAATCTTGCAACACAGGTACAGCAGCATGTTGTTTAAATCCATATAATCTATGCCATTCCCTGCTATAAAAAAGTCAATGGGGGCAGACTCCGTAATGGCTGATAGAGGCGACACCTCGATGTAAATGCTTTTCTCGATGCTGGTCTGCGGAGGGGCTATTTGAAACAAGTCTAGTTCGGATTTGGTGCACTCTTCAGACCCGCAGTGAACAAAAGCCATGTTGATTAAAATATGTCTCTTTTACCGGGCAGAGCGCGTCTCCTCTTTCGCCCAGGCTTCCTCTTGGACTTTCACTTATGGCCGGCCCTGCGTGTCAAAGCCTTTCTTTTAAAGGGTTTCGGGGGATCTGTGCATCGCGGGTATGACGTATTTCTCTTTCTCTTCCTCCTTTTAATGTACATCAGCCCCGATCCTTCCTGTGAAGCTGTATTCCCCACCTTCTCTAGAACAGCACGGGAGACATGACCTATCACATCTTTAGCTATGTTTTGAGCGGCGGTTTTTACATGGGGTTTAATAATCTTTAGACCCCTCCTCAAAAGCGGTACGGCTTTTCGAAAGAGGCTATGAAATATTCCACCCACACCCGCCCCGTACATCACGGGGACCCCATGATATCCAGGAAGGGCATATCCAGCCTGGGCTTTGTAATAGTTCCTGTAGATGGTGGGGTCACCATAATTTTTTGGGATCGCCATAATAGGGTTTTGCTTTTTTAGAACCCTCGCTCTCTCCGCGGCCGCAGATGCAGCTTGACGATCACCTTGCCGAAGCGAAATGAGAAATGTCTGTTCTGATCTGTCTTTATTTCAATGGTGATGGTGTCGATGTGGTGTTTACTGACAGGGACGTAATGAGGTTTGTCGTAGGTGATGGTAACAAACTCGTTGTTCCTTCCTCAGACAGGGACGCAGCGTAACAGGGGAACAGAAAAGTCCCCCACAAACTGGTGTTCTATGATATCCGTGTATAGATACAAGGAGTTAAAACCTCCTGTGATGTCTGCCGAGAAGGGGAATTTTTGGATGTTGCTTTTGTGGCCCAAACCCAGAATGTTAGCTAGTTCCCCGTCAGTAGAAAACACGAACATAAAATCGATAGATTTAAGCCTCACTTTTCTACCCACAGGGTCGTAGTTCATGACCACCTCAGGCGGTCCGGGATGATGAGCCACGTTGCTGTTCATATGCTCCAGTAATTCGGGTATGGTCGAGTAATAACCTTGTCGTAGGATGAAATTCCACGTTGTAGCTCCAAAGGTGATTTTGAAAGGGGTGTCTTCGTTGATAGTATTCCAGCTGTGCGGGTATTGTATTTCCGCTAACCCCACCTCCCAGGCACCCAGGAGATCCAAGGGCTTAATTAGCCATATTGTAAAGTTCGAGATGGTGTTTTGGGGAAAAACTGCAGAGCTGGCATTGCTGGGCAAAGTAATGTAAAACCCACCGTCACTCATTTTTTTTCTCTCTCTCTCTGTCCTTGCAGAAGGAATCTTTTTTTTTTTTTTTGTTCGTGTCTAGATGTCACAGAGTTGAGAAGCTTCCACCCAGCGGTTAAACTTATCGGGCCACCCCAACCATTTCACCAGTAGCTGCTTTTTTCTCCCTTTTCCTTTCTCTGCTAGAACTTTTTCAATCCTGTAAATCCTGTCTCGTTTGGGGTTTACTTTTTGTAATTCTTCAGGGTAAAAAGATCCAGTAACTGCCTCACCCTCGTAATCTTTTAATCAGTATACAGGTCTCTGGCCCCTGGTTAAGGCTTCATCCACTATGAATATCTCATCGGTAAACGTCTGTTCATAACCTTTTTCAAAAGCACCTTTGGTTTTAGATAGTCTCACGTGGTCACCTTTTCTAAAAGGGGCAACAACCGGTTTTATTTTAAAACAATCTCCGTAAACCGTTTTCCATACCTTCAGAGAATTTGAAGGATTAACATCAACGGGTCTGGTACGTATAGTTCTGTGAAAGCTCTGGTTGTAACTCTTTATAAAGTCAGGTAAGACGTCAATGTAGCGAAAGGTGTTATGGGCTGTAAAGTATCTCCACATCCTAGTTTTTAAAGTTCTGTTAAATCACTCCAGAACCCCTGCTTTGACTTCATTATTGGTAACAAAATGGTGAACTCCATGCCGCTTTAACAATCCACTTAAAGCTTTGTTTAAAAATTCTTTCCCCTGATCGGTTTGTAATTTTTGAGGCACGCGACCTTCACTGAAAATAGCTTTAAAGGCCTTGGATACCTCACCACTCGTCTTGTCTTTTAGGCCTAGGGCCCAGGCATATTTGGATAGAATGTCTATCACTGTTAAGATGTACTTAAAACCGCTGTTGTGTTTGGAGAACCGGTGCATATCCACCAAATCTGCCTGCCACTGTGCATCCACATCTGAAACAATGGTCTTGTTTCTTTTAAAACGTATTCGAGCCGGTTTGTGTAAAGCATCCTGGTCTGAAAGCCATGCTGTTACCTGTCTTCTGTTTAAAGTTTTACTATGCTTTCTGGCCACTTGAAAAAGAGGGTTGACCCCGCCGAAGCTCCCAACTTCCCCGGGGGCGTAATATATTTTCTTTAACAGAGCCGTTTGTGTAGACATGACTGTTACTGGTACCGTCTTTTACTATCACAAGTATGAAAGGGGACACATTCATATTGACACATTTAAATAAGTTTTATTAATCGCCTGGTTTAACACGACCTTTTACAGCCGCCTGTAAAAATGGATGCCATGACCCCTACCATAAGGGAGTCTCAGATGGTTCATTCTTCCATTTTGTCCTTTTCGGCTTAAGATCTGTGTCTCAGACATGAGCAAAAACGGCTGACGCACGATATATTTACTCCCACAGGGCTTCCAATGTGTAAGTTCTTAAAGGCCTCTAAAAAGGCATCGTCGACCTGTTGAGAGATTTTCAGAAAAGAAACCATGTAAGCACCCCCACTACTTGTTTTTTAATTTACGCAACCCCCAGTTCCTACCCCATTACCCACCCCTCCTTGACCGCCGCTTCTTAATCATTCATTTTACCTGAGCTCCGTCTTTTCCGTTTGCTTTGTCCGCCGGTGCCTCCCCCGAGCCGCAATCGCCTTCCACCTCTGAGGGGGTGGACAAAGAGAGGCCGTCACATTCATCGGGGTGCCTCAGGAGGGTTTCGGGGACGGGTTCCGACGTATCCATCAATGGCTGGGTCAAAGGGTCCTCCTTGGAACTGTCGCTGATGTAACGCCTGCTCCACACGAGTTCAAAGGTGGTTGGGGCTAAAACAAAGTCCGAAGTTCTCACGGGGGTGATGAAGGAGTCCATGTTTCCTCTCAGCAGCCTTTCTGCGATTTCGAAAACACGTGTCCTTGGTAAGAGATGGCCGCCTCCTCTGTCTGGCGCTGGGACTTATGGGGTAATGGTGCTGCACTCTGATTGGCGGAGGGCCTTGGGAGGAGTTCTTAGTGGGGTCACACGACTCACTTCCAGAGGGGTCACCCCAACCTGGAAGTCACCCTGATTGGTCAAAATCTCCTCTCGGGGAGGTCCTTTCGGCACGAAAACCCTCCTGATTGGTAGAGGGTGGGGGGAGTTCTTAGAGGGGTCACATGACACACCTTGCTTCTGGTCAGGTGGCACCTTGACCCCGGAAGTAATACCCCCACGGGGTGGGACTTCTGGTGACATGTAGGAGGGACCAAGGGGTCAAGGGGCGGGGCTTAAGGGTTCAAGGGTTCAAGTTCGGGTTAGGGTTTGATTGATGGTAGGGCCCTTATACTACTAGTGCGACCTATAAAATACTAGCCATTGGTTATACTGCAAGATTTTTATAGTGAGAGACATTCTAAAATACACAAATTCACATGACATATTAAAACTCTTCTAAAGGCAGTTGCTGAACTTAAGCACAGCATATGCCCCACTTATTTAATGGGTGATTATATTTATGGATTTTTTTATAGTGCCATAACTGGATGTTTTAAACCACATGGCTTGTTCGTGAGTCCACTATTGCTCCCCTGGAGATGTAGTACTTTACACATCCTCCTTTTAAGAAATTGTCGAAAGGCCGTGCTCTTTAACAGAAAAATTTGTCAAAATTTGGAACTCTAATTTCCGGCCAACTGTGTTCTGTCAGAACTCTACGTTCATTCATTTACATGCAAGACAGTCTTGAAGAACCACATATCTTATGTGGTAAGAGGATGAGCCTTTTCTACTCTTAAAAGCCTAAATTTGTTTCCACTTAAATTGATGGCAAAACTGTCCCTGACTTAAATAAAGCGGGATTGGGCATGTTCTGCAGAAAGGGCCTAATCCTGCAAAGTGCTGGACTCTTTTTGGTGACAGCGAAGGATACTCAGCAGCTTGCAGAATTGGACCCAAAGCAGCACAGGAAATATATAAAATGTATGTGTTCTATTTCTATAATACTTTGAGATTTAGTTGATAAAGGCTTTTACTTTAGAGATCAAGGTGAAAAGGTTTTGAAGATGGCGGCAGCTGGTTTGTGACAATTCACTATGGGATGTGAGTTTGGGGCTGCATTGTACAATGCTGGGGTCTTTGGGCACTACCACAATATTACTGCTACTAAATCAGATGGCTTGGAATTGGGGAAGAGGGAACCAGATTTTTTACGACCGTGGTTGTAGCTGTCTGCAGAGTTATGTCTACTTATCTTAGCACACTATTGCCCTTCATTAGCATCTTAATCACTTTAATGCTTTTAGTATAGAATTAAAAATTTTATTAAGATGTTTAAAAAAAAAAGTGAACGGTACAGAGTTTAAGCGTAGAAGTTTCTGGTTATCAGGGAATAACATACAGATTATCGAGGGTGTGAAGTTCGGTTTAAGATTGGGTGTCGTAAGGAATACATAATCTGCAATATCCCCGATTGGGGGTAAAAGGTTGATGGGTCAAAGTACAGACATTGAGATATGAGGGTATGATGTTCATATACTGGCTATGTTCGGGTGTGGAGTATAATGAGTGGATACGATGATGAGGATGGATTGACCCTCCTTTGGTGAGATTTATGTTCAGGGAGTTTATGGTTCCAGTTCATATGATCCAATGGAGAAAGTCTCTTGGTCCCTTTCTCATAGTCAAAGAATGATATCACTCTGGCTCACGCCTCCTTGTATGTCGGTGGCCGGTGATGTGTTTGATGTAGATGTCCCTGGACCATCAGATGATGTCTGAGACCATGAGGCACCGCATGAGCCGTGCGTAGCATCGACCGATCCTGCAGGTCTGCAGCACATGCTTGTTGCAGGGGTCCATCTGCACCTTGTAGCCCTTCGCTCTCAGGTGTCAGCCAGGGGGATCTATTACAAGTAATGTACATGTGCTTAGAAGATATATTTCCACAAATCAATACAATAAATACACCAAAATTAGTCATTATCAACTAGCTGCAAACACACCAGCACAGCCTATTTGACTATAAAAACCACAGGCCTCTATCACTTCATTATCCATGAGAACTAAGGCTTCTCTGCCACTAGAGGGTGAAACAACTACAAAACAATAAACACTTGAGCACATACAGACTACTGAGTCAGTCCCAGAGAGAACACATATTTTGCACCACTGTATATTAGCTTGTGAGTGAGTCAGAAGATCACACATTATCCTGGGTGTTTGTGTGCCATTCCCTCATCCCTAAACACAAAGGGCTAACAAATATTACAAGTATCTTCAATTTACATTTGCAATGTCAGAAGCTGTAAAGGAATAAGGAACTAATATGTGATACTGCACTGCAGATGAACACAGCTTAGTATACTGGAATGTAGACGGTTACTCAGTTTCCTTTTCAGATATGAGTTTGCCACCCCAAAGTCTCTGTGGGAAGTACAATAAAAACAAAATTCTGATTCAGATCTTGAATTTATATCTGTCATCTGCTCCTGATAAGAATGAATTTTTTATGCATCCCAGAACCATCTAGGTTAAAGGGTCCCTCCCCCCCCCCCACTATTCAACACCTGATAAGTGGATGATAATTATCCCCAGTGCTAGTGATTCCACACAACCTTCCTTTGGTAGTTTGTTCTACTGCATAACTCTTCATGCAGCTATAACATTTTCCTACTATTTAACCAAAATTTCCTTGCTGCAGGACAGCTTCTTCTTCTTCTCTTATGAAGTCTCATTACATATTTGCAGAGGCTTATGTCTCTCAGACCTTTCTCTAGAATGAATAGGCTCAGTTCTCCTCACCTTTCCTCATTTTCCAAACCTTTTATCACTTCTGTTCTGTATATTCTGTATAGCTTTATTGTGTCTTTAGATTTTGAAGTTACAGCAGAAAACCCTTTCATATCCATTAACATGTCTTCATCCTCGTGGAATCCAGCTTGTCTTATGTTTCTTGACTAAAAACTTCACAAATAAGCAATGTTTTGATGTCCTAAGGAGGCTCTTAGAAGATATTTTTCTCAAAAGACTTCCATAACCCACAAAGAAAATGCTATTCACATTTTCAGTTGATAAAAGCTACACTTTACAAAAGAGGGGTTGTAGAGAACAATAGGTTGGTTTTACAGGAATTATGTTTTCTTGATTTAAAACAAATCAGATCCCAAAAGGTACGTAATATCAAGCAATTTCTTCCTTTGTTTCTTATTGGTAAGCCCTCTGAAGAATTCCATCCTTAAATAGGTTTTGACAATGACTGCCTGCCTGCCTGAGTTTTGCATTGACACTTCAGCGTTCTGGAGGCCCAAGTTAGGCTTCCCTCTTTTTTAGGAAGGAACACTTTTTATATTAAAACTTATAACATTACTACAGGTGAAGATTCCAGAGAACCAACAGTAGCTGAGGCAAAAGGGTCCCTTGTAGCTGTAATAAAAGTAGCTACAAAGGAGCAGAAACAAATCTATATTCTTTCTAAATGTCACAGCAGTCATTCCAGTCCATTGCCTGAAAGATTCAGGCAACTTATCATTCGTCTGTTAAAATAATGCACGAGTATGGCAAGAATTACAGAGTGATATTTTGCAAGGCACTATTGATGGACAGAAATAGTGCAATGATTCTTATTCATTTAGGAAATTTCCATTTCATACTGTCCAAGATCATAGTTTAATTATGCATGCAAATTTTCATGGTTTTTTAACTGATGAAACAAATTTTGGAGGAACGTACTAGTGGTTTTCTTGACAAACTGCATATTGGATTTCATATCTCTCCTTTCCTGTAAGTGTTTCAGGCCCTGGTTCAGTAAAGCACTTATGCTTAATTTTAAGATTGTGACTATGAGTAGTCCCATTAAAGTCAATGGAACTTAAGCGCATTAACCAGAATTGGGCCTTAATAAAAACCCACCCAGTTCTTATTGGTTTAGAAATCCATTTATTTTTACTCCTAGTACAGTATTTGTAGAAATTCAGTGAAACAACACACTCTGTGAGCAATGGTTTCTGCATTTCTAAAAATAACTTTAGATTTGTTTCTCTTGTCCCTTCATTTGAAGCTTTCCACTGAAAAGAAACAAATGACATGCCCTTGTGCTGACGCTAAAAGTCTCTGGCCCCTTTCTATGGGCTCTTTTCTGTAGTGTCCTAAATACCATAGGCACAATAGAGCATTTATAGTTCGAGGCCATGCTTACTGCCCCCTTTTTTTTCATTAAAAGGCATTTGAGGGGCCTATGGAGCATTCCTCACACCCCCAAAATGACTCAGGCCCTTCATTCATAACTTTCTCAAAATCTTTTGTAAATCACAGCTGCTGTACACAAACTGAACAATGCTGAAATATTTCCCCATTTTGGATCTCACATAAACTGCTCAATGTGCTTTTTAAGTTTACACAGGGGCATAGACAACTTCTTTTATGGAGGTGTGTGTGTCTAGAATTAAAAATAAATTTAAATGTTGAATATTGCTTTGAATAGACTTGTACATGTAATAAAATGGACAAATTTAGTCAAGTGAGATGAATGAGCTGTTCCAAACTCAAGGGTTTCTCTTATTAATGAAACCTCTAACTTATTTGGGGGGCGGGGGGGTGTGTAAGTCCTTCCAAGCCCCCTGCTGTCTGTACTCATGTACAGCGGTGAGATCCATTGAGAGTGTGATTCTACAAGGTGCTGAGCATCTGAATCACCCACTGATTTCTATGGAAATGTAGGGCTTCCA
Organism: Chrysemys picta bellii; assembly: GCF_011386835.1. Lineage (NCBI taxonomy): Eukaryota > Metazoa > Chordata > Testudines > Emydidae > Chrysemys > Chrysemys picta. The sequence goes on along the minus strand of NC_088798.1, from coordinate 44,539,597 downwards.
GGATCAGGCCTTAAAGCAAAGTAAAACTTTCCCTTATGGAAGTAAAACAGTGCCCACAAAAAGGGAAATAACATCTGGTTTTCCTGCTATAATTTCTGTTTCTTTTTCCTTGTAAATACAAATATTACAGATTTTATCCCCCTATTGATCCCTAACATGTCAGGGCCTAATCCAAAACTCATAGATGTCCAGTGGAAAGACTCCCATTGACTTCAATGGGGTTGGATGAGGCCCCAAATGCTGCTTGAAAGAGGGGCCTCTTCAAGTCTTAATCAAGAGCAATGGTCTGAATTTACAGGGGAAATTCCTAAGAACCCCACTTGTGGTTTTTAATTTCTGCTTCTAAGAACTTTGCTGTTGCCATTTCATGGAATCAAAATGATGAGTGGTGGAAGAGACCTAGGAAGTCACCAGTCCACTTGCTGAAAATGGATGTAGGTAAATGAAAAAAGCATCAGTGCTTGTAATGTGCATTACCTTTCTGGTGTCAGTTTCCTCTTGCTTTTGTGCCTCAGTTTCCCCTTGCTTTTGTGGTTGGATGTCTTAGCCCTCCAGGCAAACTATAAAATGTCTTGACCTAAGGTAAACAAAGGTCCAAACACACAATACATCTTTAGTCTGTCTGGCACCCAGCCTTCACCTTGTTGATGCAGAAATGAGTGATGCCAATAGTGGCTTGCCTTCTCCAGGTTAAACAGCTCAGTGTTCCTTCCTCCCGGCATCTGCCCTCATCTTCCCTCTGTAGTTGCATGGGCTTTTTCTCCCTCCTTTTCTGGAAGCCTCAGGTATAAGCCCCGGAACAGAAAGCTAGCACTATTCTCATCCCAAGCCAATGTGCTTCCTTTGCCCACAACTGCTTTCTTTGATTCTCTCTGGGGTCCTTCTGTATCCTGTCTGTGTGTAATCTGCCTTCCCAATATAGAGCCCCACTTCATGTCTCCGCTTATGCTAGGCTCCCTCTAATCTGAGGGAAGGCTGATCTTTATAGTCCCATATTATAGCCCAAACCCAACAAGCTCACACTCTGCATTGCTGTCCTTGTTCCCTGAGGGACAAGGGGTATGTGGCTTCACAGAGAAGGATGGGAATATGGTTTTGAAGTCCAATAATTTAATGATACTAATCACTTATACAGCACCATAGTCTACGCAAAGGCTTATACATATAGGATCTTCATCTTGGCAGGGGGTTGGACTAGATAAGCTTTGTAGTTCCTTCTAACTCTGTGGCTCTATGATTCTATGACCTGAGTCTCTTCACTTATTTGGGTAAGTCAGGTGTAGCTTCATTGAAGCCAATAGGAATTGATGTAAATTGGTATAGCTCCATCAGCTTCAAATGCTCTATGCTGATTTGCAGTAGCTGAGACTCTAGCCTTATGGACATACACCAGGTAAAACTGATGCAAGTGAGAAGAATCAGAACCACAGAGCTTAACTGATTTTGTTGAAGCAAGTAGCCAAGTTCCCATTGACTTCCTGCTACCTCTCTATCAGGAGCAATACAAATATCTCTACCCGAGCACTTCACAATCTTTAGTATACATATTCTCACAATGCCCCTGTGAGGTAAAAAATACTATTATCCCCAATTTACTGAGGGAGAACTCGGAGGCACAGAGATTACGTCCCAAGGTCAAAATAGGAAGCCTGTGGTGGGAAGAAAGTCTGAGATGGGATTTGAACTCAGATCTTTGGAGTTTGAGGTTTGTACTTTAAACACTGGACCAACCATATTCTTATTGGCAGGATGACTCTTGAGCCATGAAGTCTTTGTAGTGCCCTGCCATCCTTACACACTAACCCCCAGGTCCACCAAAGGGAATAACAAAAGTTAAAGCTGCTTCTCTGTTTTCTGGTGGCATTTCTGCACGCTACCCAGGGGACATTCTAGAGTGCAGCAGCTCCCAGGCTCTGCTCTCCTTCTAGTCCAATGTGCCCCTTCAATGCTCATGAAATCTAGTCCCTGCAATGTTCATGCAGGGGTTGTTCCTCAGGCTCACGGGGAGTGGGATTTATCTTACCCTTTTCATGCTCCTTTGCATCCCCCTTCTTGGCCTCCAGCTCTAGCTGATCTGACATCCATTTCCACAGAAACATGAGTAGGAATGGCAGCTAGCAGTGGAGTGGGTAGATCTCTTGCCTAGTTCAGATGTGGCTGTCAGCTAAAAGTGGCATTTTTCAAACAGCATCTCCAGACAGGCTATTATAAGACTGAGCAAACAACCAAAAAGAACCCACCCCTTTTTTATATGAGACTTTCAAAAGAGGTTAACAATTTTATTGCAGATATAATGTGTTTGATGATATAGTATTTTCAGGTATGAAGACCCAATCCTTGAGTGCACCCATCTTATGACACATTATATAGTACCCAACTTTCAAAATAAATTATTTGTTTTAAAGGTTGAACATGTCATACAGTAATAACATCTAACCAGCAGCTAAGAAATGTCTAAGAAATCAGAGGCAATCAGAGAAAGCTGGGAAGGCAGAAGGTAATGTTAAAGAACTGAAAGACACAAGACTCCAAAAAAGTTTTCATTTTTATCAGATATATTGGGATACAGATATGTCAATCAGACCATGCCTTTCCTGTCAACTAAATCGGAAATAGTATTTTCAGTTAGGTTATACAATCTTGGTTCAGTGAGATCCAAATTAGGAGCACTTCATATGTTTTAAGCTATGTCTACACTACCACTTATGTTGAGATAATTTTTATGTCGCTCAGGGGTGTAAATAAGCCACCTTCCCCTGAGTGACATAAGTTACACCAACCTAAGTGCCAGTGTGGACAGTGCTATGTCGTGGACAGCTACTGCTGCTTGTTGGGGGTGGATTAATTAAGTCGATGGGAGAGCTCTGTCCCGTCAGCTTAGGGCATGGCTACACTTGCAGATGTAGAGCGCTGTGAGTTAAACCAATCCTCTGAGACCGCAGCAGGGAAAGCGCTGTCATGTGTTCACACTGTCAGCTGCAAGCGCAGAGGCATGGCCACATTTGTAGCACTTGCAGTGGCATTGGGAGCAGTGCATTATGGGCAGCTATCCCACAGAGCACCTCTTCCCATTCTGGCACTGTGGCTTGTGGGAAGGGGGTGGAGGGTTGTGGGGCATTCTGGGTCATGTCCCAATGCCCCGTGATGCATCGCTTCACATCCCAGCAATCCCCCATGCTTCCATCCACATTTGGCGCCATCTTTCAACATTTTTTGTACTGCGTGCTTTGTCTTCCCTTTTGTTCTTCAGGAATGGATCCTGAACTTGAGGAATATGCTGATGGGTCTCTCCAACACATCACAAATTGCAGTCTAGTTACTCCTTAAGCTACGAAGTGACAGTGAGGTGTCCGATGCTGATGTTGACTTGCATAATGCATACGACACGAGATTGCTTATGGCATTCATGGACATGCTCACCACAGCGGAATGCCACTTTTGGGCTCAGGAAACTAGCACTGAGTGGTGGGATCACATCGTCATGCAAGTCTGGGATGACGAGCAGTGGCTACCGAACATTTGGATGAGAAAAGCCACTTTCATGGGACTGTGTGCTGAGCTCACTCTCACCCTGCGGCGCAAGGACACGCGATTGAGAGCTGCCCTGCCGGTGGAGAAGCAGGTGGCTATTGCAGTCTGGAAGCTGGCATCTCCAGATAGCTACCGATCAGTTGCTAACCAGTTTGGAGTGAGGAAGTCGACAGTTGGAATTGTGTTGATGCAAGTTTGCAGGACCATTAATCATATCCTGCTCAGAAGAACCGTGACTCTGGGTAACATGCGTGACATTGTGGCTGGCTTTGCACAAATGGGTTTCCCTAGCTGCAGAGGGGGCGATAGATGGGACAGATATTCCAATTCTGGCACCAGTCCACCTAGTCTCCGAGTACATAAATCGGAAGGGTATTTCTCTATGGTTCTCCAGGTACTTGTGAATCACCGTGGGCGTTTCATTGACATTAATGCAGGCTGGTCCAGAAAGGTGCATGACGCATGCATCTTTCGGAACACTGGCCTGTTCAGGAAGCTTCAAGCTGGGACTTTCTTCCCAGACCAGAAGATCACCATAGGGGAAGTCGAAATGCCCATTGTGATCCTTGAAGACCCTGCTTACCCTTTAATGCTGTGGCTCATGAAACCCTATATAGGGAGCCTTGACAGCAGCAAGGAGCTGTTCAAAACAGATTGAGTAGATGCAGAATGACTGTGGAGTGTGCTTTTGACCGTTTAAAGGGCTGCTGGTGCTGTCTGTATGGGAAGCTGGACCTGCCCGATGACAACATCCCCACAGTTATAGCCGCGTGCTGTACGCTCCATAATATTTGTGAAGGGAAGGGTGAAAGATTCACTCAGGCATGGACCTCGGAGATTCAACACCTGGAGGCTGAATTAGAACAGCCAGAGACCAAGGCTATTAGAGGGGCCCAGCGCAGGGCTGTAAGGATTAGGGATGCCTTGAGGGAGCAATTTGATGCTGAGAGCCACCAGTAATGTTTGGTGCCCTGCACGGGAGTGAAGTGCAGTGGTTCCAATGCTAGTAGGCATCTGTGTTTGCTACATATGATGTACTGACTTGCAGTGCCTGTTGCTTTCCTGGGCTACGGTATCTTTTACTTAATGCAATAATAAAGAATGTTTTCAAAGCCAAAAAATTCATTTATTGAAAAGAAACACAACTGCTCGGGAAACAGAAATGGCATGACACATCTGTGTTGTGTGGGAGGAGGGAAGGGTGAGGGGTGGGGAATGGGACAATCACAAATTTGCATATGTCCTGTTAGCATACTCAGCCTTCCTTTCTGCAGTGCAATGAGTGCGGCACTTCAGGATGGCTATACTGCATGGTGATGGGGGTTGAGTGCAGTGGGTAAGGGTCGTAGTTTGCAGGGCTGGTGGTGAAGCTACAGGTGTTGGAGGCAGCTGGTGGCAATAAGAACCCGGATGTTGGGGAAAGTGGCTTGGCGGTGACATGGGGGCACAAGGGAAAGAGTTTTGGTACAAGGGCTGCAGGGGGGAGGGGCATGGATGTGCTCCATCTGCATTGCTACAAGTGCCTGTATCGAGTCTGCTTGGCGCTCCATGATGCTTAGCAGCCGCTCCATGCTCTGGTGCCGGTGATCCGTATTCTGCTGGTGGAGCCTCCTTTCACTCTCCCGCCACTCCTGCACTTTTTTATTTTCATTAAGGGATTGCTGCATGACTTAATGCAGCAGGTCCTCTTTGCTTCTTCGCGGATGCTTCCTGATTCTTTGGAATCTTTCGGCTGTTGATAACACTGCTCTACAGCCAAAATGCTTCTGAAATAAATGTAGTCAAACGTTACTAATTCTGGGTCACTGAGAACGAAAATGATGCTTAAAATTGTTGATTGGCTCTAGTTTTCAAGATATGCTATTGGGTCAGTATATACGACCCTTGACTTGGGAATGGCAGAGGATAAGTGAATTATAAAGGAAAGGGATCTCAATTTAAACCAGAAATGACTAAAATACATCTTTGACTGGATCTATGAATAAATCTGACTGGGTTTGGACAGTACTTGCTTTTTAGGCAAAACAATGAATGATGCAATCTGAAGCTGGTATTGCGTCATACATGATATGAATTGCATCATGTTATTCCTAGAAGTCATGGATGATGCAATCATAACGAAGCTTACATCACTCTGCTGAACAAATTGCCCTACATCAGCTCTAGAAATCATACAGTGTCGTGCTCTCTTATTTGTCAGTGTTTGATTTTGCAAAGGGACACATTTCTGTTTAGCCAAAGTGAGCAGAGATGCCTCGTACTTGTGTGAACAGTGCAGATAACTTCTGCTATATATGTGGTGAAGTGACTTTTGCATCACAAAAGCACAGTATAACCACTATGGTTAAGAAAGCCTATCACCTTTATTTTGGCTGCAAAATTGGAGATCAGGACAAGAGGTGGGCCCCACACACATGCTGCAACACTTGTGCAACAAATCTTCGCCAGTGGTTGACCAGGAAAAGGAAATCTATGCCTTTTGCAGTGCCAATGATTTGGAGAGAGCCAACAGATCATACCAGCAATTGTTACTTCTGCATGGTGCCTCCAGTTGGGAAAGGTGTGTCAAAGAAGAAAAAGTGGACTGTGCATTATCCAAACATTCCATCAGCTATACGCCCAGTACCCCACGGAGAAGGACTGTCGGTTCCTGATGCACCAGAATCATTCTCACTTGAGTCAGACGAGGAAGAGGATGAAACTTCTGGTCCTGAACCATCAATGTCACAGGAGCCACATTTTCTCCCATCCTCCTCCTCTGAACCACACCTCATAACACAAGGTGAACTGAATGACCTTGTCAGGGATTTGGAACTACCCAAGAGTAAGGCAGATCTGTTGGGCTCCAGACTATAGCAGTGGAATCTCCTGGCAGGTGATGTTAGGGTTTCCATGTTCCGTGACTGTCAAAAGGATCTTGTCCCATTCTTCTTCATGGAAGGTGATCTTGTAGACTGCAACAACATCGATGGTGTGATGGCGGCCCTCAACATTGTTCACGATCCAGATGAGTGGAGACTGTTCATTGATTCATCGAAGACGAGTCTTAAAGCTGTTTTACTGCATAATGGCAATGTTTTGCCATCAATTCCAGTTGGTCATGCAGTCCATATGAAGGAAAGCTATGACAACATGAAACAACTTTTGAGGTGCATAAACTATGACCAACATCAGTGGCAGCTTTGTGGCGATTTGAAGGTTGTTGCTCTCTTGCTTGGTCTGCAGACTGGATACACAAAGTACTGCTGTTTTCTCTGCGAATGGGATAGTCGCGCAAGAGATTCCCACTACATCAAGAAAGATTGGCCACTCCGACAGTCATTGGAACCTGGGAGGAAAAGTGTTCAGCATCCACCACTTGTTGAATCAAGGAAGATTTTGTTACCACCCTTACACATCAAGCTGGGTCTGATGAAGAACTTTGTCAAGGCCATTGACAAAACACAAGCGGCTTTCAAGTACCTCCATGGAAAATTTCCAAGGTTACATGAAGCTAAGATAAAGGAAGGTGTCTTTGTTGGTCCTCAGATTCGTGAACTTCTTCGAGATGATGCATTTGACCATGCACTGCGTGGCAAGGAAAAGACGGCATGGAAAGCCTTCCACTTAGTGGCAATAAATTTTCTCGGAAACAACAAGGCAGACAACTACAGGTTGTTGGTGGAAAAACCTCCTCAAGGCATACAAAAGCCTTGGTTGCAACATGTCACTAAAGATACATTTTTTTGCACTCTCATCTAGATTTTTTTTCCACTGAACTGCGGAGCAGTGAGCGATGAGCACGGCGAGCGATTTCACCAGGACATTGCAACAATGGAGAAATGCTATCAGGGCAAATGGAGCCCATCAATGCTTGCAGACTATTGGTGGACAGTGACAAGAGATGCTCCATTTAATGAATACAAGAGACAAGCCAAGAAGCGCCGAGTAGACACTGAATAGGACTAAACTATGTACATAATAGTTTTTTGCCTTTTGTTTCATTTTGTTTTTTGCCTTTTGCTGATTTTGCAAGTGTTACATAAACAGGACAGGTGAAATATTATCATGTAAAGCAACCATAAACACATGAAAAAGACCTAGGGTTACAATTTATGCTTAAAACTCTACTATCTACACAATATACATAGACATAAAATGTAAAAACTTAAATATCTTAGAAACAGTAGCCAATCAGTTGTTTTGATTGTCATATTTGAATTCAGCACATCAAAATACATAATAAATAGCACATTTTATCTCTGAAGCAGACGACTTCTCAAAAATTGTAGACCAGTGTAACAAGGACAGCTGGGATCTCAAGATTGCATCTGTAAAGCCAAAATGCAACACTTAACAGAGGCAGCATTGTTCACACCAGACAGAGTAATGATTTGGCTGTACTTAAAGACAAGTGCAGTGTACATAATAGCAGAAATTGCCTGTCCCAAAGCGAGCACACATAACCCACAAGAGCCCCAAAATGGTGAGTAAGCACAGGGGCAAAGGGGACTGATTATTTCATGGCTGTACTGTTCTCTGTGGTTCGGTGCCTTGGGGAGAGCCAACAGCTGGAGGGGGCCCCTATACTGAACACTGTCCCCACATTTTCCACAGGATGAGTTTGTCCTGGAAGATCTCTCGCTGCTGAGGGTGACCTGGGAAGCAAGGGAGGATCTTCTACTACAATGCGGCTTCTGCCCTGGCCCATATGCAGCTTGCCTGTGTGCAGCAATGATCCCCCCCCCCCATCCATCACGGCACAGTTGTGCGGACATGTTAGCCTTCCTGGAACAAGGAGCACAGTAGCTCTGCCAAGGAACCTGCACAATTGGGTTGCCCAGCTTCTGCATGAGACCTTTGAAGAGATCACTGAGGTCGATTACCACGATGTGAGACAGCACATCAATGCCCTATTCCGCATCTAGGCATGTATGCAGCCCTAACCCTCCTCGCCCCAAGAGCCCACACCGAATAACTTCCTTCCCTAAATAAAAGCCACTTACTGAGCACCTCCTCTGCTGTTTTTTCTTCCCCAAGCACCATCCACTGTGACTAGCTACCTTCCTCCTGGCTTGAAAACAGCTCCTGGCTGCATGCATCTAGGGATGACGGGCTGTCCCCCTCCTCCTCAGCACCCTTGCTCCCACTTTCCTCCTCCTGCCTTGTTGAACTGGCGTCTGAAGTGTCCATGGTGGTCTTCGGAGTGGAGGTGGGGTCACCCCCAAGTATCGCGACCAGTCTTTGTAGAAACGGCAGGTCATGGGGGCAGCACCGGAGCAGTGGTTTGCCTCCCGTGCTTTGTGGTAGGCATTCCGCAGCTCCTTCACTTTAACTCTGCACTGCTGTGTGTCCCGGTCATGGCCCCTTTCCATCATGTCCCTTGATACCTGCTTGAAGGTATCATAATTCCGATGGCAGGAGCGCAGCTGGGACTGGACAGCTTCCTCCCCCCAAACACTGATGAGATTCAGCACCTTGCCATTGCTCCATACTGGGGATCGCCTGGCACATAGAGGCATGGTCACCTGGAAAGATGCGCTGAGAGCACTCCACACCTGGCTGAGCAAACAGGAAAGGGAATTTCAAAATTCCCAGAGAATTTAAATGGGGGGGGGGGGTCTGACGGTTGGTCACCTGAGGGCAGGGCAGTAGAGTTCAAAGTGATGACCAGAGTGGCTAGAATAGGCATTGTGGGATACTTCTGGAGGCCGATCAGAGCGCATTAATAGACCAGGGCATCCACACTGGTGCCGTGGCGCTCCAGCAGGGGCGCAGCAAATGTTATGCGTCTTGTGGAGGTGGATTACCAGGGGCGCTCCAGCCATGGAGTCTGGGCGCTCTACGTGCCTTGCCAGTGTGAACACTTCAGGAGTTAGGGCACCTGGGGCTGACTTAATGCAAGTGTAGCCAAGCCCCTAGAGCGGCTACACTAAAGAGCTTACAGTGGCACAGCTACACCGATGCAGCTGCGCCATTGTAAGCTCTCTAGTGAAGCCATTGAGTCAGAAGTGAGGCATGAGACTAAGTCCCAACAAACAATCCTGCTTCTTTCTGCTGCTGTTCAACCTCCTTTCCCCATCCACTGATCCAGCTCCCAGCACACCTACTGTGTGGTTGGAACAAGAAGAAAACTAGAGGGTGTTTTCATCTCCTCCAAGTCCACAGGGACAACTTCGTCCAAAGTCAATTTTGCCAATAGCACTCTGAACAATATATTTGCTAAATCATGTGAACATATTCCCTGTATCTCATGCAAAGGACAGATCATATATTTTGATTTTCCACTTTTTTGAGTTGCAGATCTCTAGAGATAGACATATCCAAATATGGTACTCCAGATATATCCATTTGTGTATATTTCTGGTGCTACTCATGCTTAAAACACATCAGGATTTAATCATTACATTTGTAGTACTTACAAGGGCCTGATTCTCCACTGTCCTGCACCTTAGGTAGCCATTTGTACTTGTGCAAAGTGGATTTAAAATGTTACCACATCAGAATATTCATGTCTTACATCCACTTTGCACTGGCATAAATGGTTTCACAAGGTGAAGAATCAAGCCCTTAAATGTGAATAAAAATTAATTCAATATTGTAACTTGCATTGAACCTGTACTACAGGATGTTAGTTTCATGGTGCAGGAAGACAAAACAAAACCCTGTTCCCTAGCATTGTAAGACATTTCAGTAGAAGCAGAAAGCATACTTCTTGTGTGCTGAGTGACAAAATAATCCATATCAGTTTTGTACAGTTGTTTAATAAGTAGATGGCTTTGGGAAGGCATCCGTATACTAAGGGACCTGTAATCATATAAATTGTTAATTATGGCCAGCATGCAATATAAAAGTTTGATTAGTTGAAACTAGATACTATATGTATGAATGTACTTTCTCATAGATTATTTATAAGAAGTTTAATATTGCAGTGTCTAATAAATATGTTGATAGTTTAGTCTCCAAAGGAATTGCAGTATGCAAAGAAGGGGGATGTCATGACTGAAATTAGTTGTATTTGGACAGATGCACAGATTCAATCTGAATAGAGATGAGCAGACTCACACAGCTGGAAGAAAGTACAATTAGGAACACAGAGAAAGGAGCAAATATAACACTCGGAATACCTTTGGTGAGTGTGTCAAGGACTCACTAAGTTTAAAGGACCAGGACCTCAGCTGGTGTAAAGTGCATATCTCCATTGAGGATCTTGCCCCACAATTCTAAGAAAAGCTAGCACTGCCTCATTTTGGGATAGTTCTATAAAATTGTTAATGATATATTCATTCATTAAAGCAGAAGCCATGATAGTCTTGCAAAGCAGCATGAATTTTCCTACAGACTGTTTAATAACTTATTAGATCCCATGCCTTTATTTTACTATATATGTTTACTAGTTAGCAGATACCAGAAAAAAATCTAAATGTTACCAGGGGCTGCTTTGTGGACACATAAGCACCATCTGGTTGAGACCAAAAGTACTTCTCACTCTCATTCTAAAGCTTGTGTTATAAACACCCAGTATGTTTTTTTCCTGGCCCCCATATTTAACCATGGATGTTCTAGTGGCCATTATGATTTAATTTCAATTATTAAAAATTAATATTACTCTTCATTGCATGGTTCTTGCTCTATAGAGGAAAATCTTAAGAATAACACTTTGGAATGACACCACTGTCCATGCTCAAGGCACTTGTAGTCCTTAACTAATGAATGGGAAAAATTAAACTTCAAAACCCACGCTTCCATGATTCCTGATAAATTCTGTAGTATAAAAAATTATGGCCCTGATCCTGCAGTCTTCATTCATGTGAGTAGTCCCATTGGCCACTCATGTGAATAAGGTTTGCTATCTCTAGCCCTATTATTATTATTTTTTTGTAGATTTTTTGTTCACTTTAATAAAGTGAACACACTACATGGAACACAGAGAAGACAGCCCCTGACAACAGGATTTTATATTCTGAATTAGTTAACACTCATCATTTAAAAAACAGTTTATGCTACTATCCAACTTGAAAAACAGGGCAGTACTATTTTAACTAGATTGTCTCACCAAGAAATCTAGGGATAGTAGTCTAGGGGATTTTGAACAGGTTAGACAACTCTTGCTTTTATATGATAACAATATTTGACCATATTTTTCGTAATCGAGTAATCAGCCAGCTTCATCTCCTCAGTCACTGCAGGAAAGCTAGTAAGGCCTGCAATATTACAGGTGAGAACTTTAGTAGACATTCTGGCATGACATACTGCAAAGGAACATGGTAGCAGGAGTCTGGGCTGTTACAATGTTAGGGAAACAGAAGCTAGATGGGTGAAGTTCTAGTCAGTGTAATGCTAGGGAAACAGCAGCAGGTTTTGAAAGAATCTTGCTGGGACCCTAACCTGAAACTTGAGCTAATCATGTAAGGGAAAGATGTACATTCCAATATGGTGAGAGAGGAACATCTGAGGTTGAGCGAGGAAGAGGCCTTCTGTCCAGCAGCTTCACACAAAGCAGAGACATGGAAGACTTACCAGTTTATATATGTTTTCAGACAAGAATATGAATTCTGCTATTCAGAAGAAGCCTTTCTTTCATGTAATTCAGTAACACCTTCCTCAAGGGAGGATGCAGTAACTTGGTATGCAGATAACCAGCTGTTTCAGTAAGTAAGAACTACTTAATTGTGCAGATGAGGGGCAAAACATGCTGCTGCTTTATGCTGTGAAAAGACTGTCTGGAAATAAAAAATAAATCAGGTGCTTTTTATATTCAACATATCCAATCTTTCCTTCCCTCCGTTTGCTGCAGGAGCTCAGTAGGTCAGTGGAGGACATGACGAATGGTCTAACAATAGTGTAGGTAGTCTGATTCTTCAACTGTCTAGGGCTGATCCTGTGAGATTCTGAGCATCTTTTGGGAGATGCTGAGCACTGCCAATTCCCAGACAGTATAAACAGTATCCCCTTCTTTCTGGACTGGGGAAAAGACATCTTACAGGATTGGCCTCTGAGTGGGGATGCATTCTACTTTAATAACACTCAAGGGAAGGGAATGTTACCTACATGGATTTTTGAAAGTTTTGTTCATTAAATAACTGCTTTGTGGGGAGGAGGTATTGATTCCCCCCCCCCCCCAACTATTAAAACATAGGGGAAAACCTAAAGGCAGTAGGGATAAAATAACCACTCAGTCTGCTTGTCTTGATTTATGAATCATTTATGTACTTTAGTAAATAGCCTCTGTTTTACAAGCTGGACATCCCCTGGGCTTAAGAAGAAACAGGAACATTTGAGTCAAATCAGACTTTTGTGTCAGGATTATGGGATGCTGTGAAATGGTCTCCATGTGTACCCAACTGTTAACAATGTAGATTTTTTTTTTAAAATCAGTGATATTGAAGTGATTTATTTGGATAGTAACTAATATTGAAATGAAGATTGTGGGACTGCCATGCAGGTAAGGGACTGGTTAGAGGTAGGAAACATGGAGGTATTTTGAGGTTACCCAGGAAGCCAAAGGTATTGTGCACCATGGGCTTAATCCAAGACCCACTGAAGTCCATGGGAATCTTTTCTTTTACTTCAATGGCCTTTGGATCAGGCCCCTTTTAACAGATTTACAAATGGTAGGGAGAATAGTGGAACAAACAAACATGTGGCAACTATTTTTAGTTTGTTTATTTCCTCTCTCGCCTAAAAAGGAAGAAAAAATTAGCAAAATCAGGCTTGGGTTGGGAAAAAACAAAGAAGCAATAAAAGAGAGCCACTGAAAGTTTAGTAGATCTGTTATTTAATAGTGGGAAGTAATAAGTTTTGGTTTGAACTGTTTTTCCTGTGCCAGGTGTCCTGGAATCTTTTTGGAAGGTGTAGACAGAGAGGTCATGGAAGTCATAACTGCATAGAATAAATTGGGAAAGAATAGTAGGGGAGCAATCACCACTTTTCACTGCTGGAAGGTGTGTCCTGAATCTGTCAGCAAGATTTCTGTTTCTATTTTTCAAAAGAAACCGTACAGCAAAACAGATGAAACCTAACTGATTTTTTGTCTGGGTTGCCATCACTCCCTGGAGGAAGTCACAAGCCCATTTTACACAACTTTTATTGCCATTCCCACCTCAATTCTGTTTTACTCATTAATCGCAGTTCTCTCAGCTTTTGTTCCAAATGACTTAAATAGGATTATCAACTTTTCAGTCTAATAGTCTCCATTGGTTACCTATACTTATCACTGCCTTTTTTATAATGCTTGATTTCATACCTTTTTGATCTGCTTTAGGACTTCACTACCTGTAGTTTATACCACCATCATAATTATTTTTTCCCTATGAAATAATTCAGTTTTGTTTTCAAGCTCATGAAGACATTTAATTTATATACAAGTGTCAAAACATTCATAGAGGATGCCATAAGGTAGAAAATGAGCATTCACTTAACTGTAGTCAAACTTAAGATGTTTTTATATTAAACTTTATAAGGCAAGTGGACTGGGATAGGAAAATGACTTGGCTAACATTATAAGTAGCTAAATGTCAAAGAAAAAGAACAGAAAGTTACGAAAAACACAAAGGACCCCAAACAAAAGAGAAGAATAAATAATAGCTGTGAGACTAGGACTAATAAACCTAGAAGAATCTACAGAAAGATGTTAAGCAGATAGAAGCAAGGTCATGAAGAGCCTTAAAAGAAGTAAAACCATGTTCTGCATTCAAAGGGTCAGAACATGACCATATATTATCAGCATGGTTCTATTTGTAGCATGCTCACCTCTTGGCCAAAGGTTATGGGTTCAGCTCTCTTACTAGGCTCCTTTCCATTGCTGATGTGGAAGGTAGGGGATGCTACCTCATTAAAAGTGCCATCCTTCGGATAAGACTAGGTTTTCTATCTGCCTTTGGTGTGAATTGAAGATCCCATTTGAGTTTCACTCTGAGTAGGGCACCAAGGTTAGGCCCTGATTAATGTTCCTTCTCTCTGCATGATAGGCCCTAATGTCTTAGACTGTGTGTGAATTCTTACTGAGAGTATAATGGCTTTGTTTGCCTATGCAGTCACTATACTATCTCCATCTAACTCACTCACTGCTTTACAGGGATACCTTGAGATAGAATAAAGTTTGGGGTTTTTTGTCTAAAACTTTTCAATCTCAATTAAACCAAGGCCAAAGTAACTAACCAAAATGGGATAAGCTGCTAAAGGGACTAATTTGGAAGACCATCCTTATGCCTTTCATCTTAACTCTTAACAGCCTTGTCAGGTTTTGCATGGTGATTTGGGAATGCCTGGAACTTAATGGGCTCATTTGTTCTGTTCACCCATTGTTTTTTAGATCCTCATCTCTGACCAATTTGGGCCAACACAATGTGATATGACAGTGCTATAATACAATATGCCACTGGCTTAGAAGTGGGAGTTTTGGCTGAGGGCCTCTTGACAGAGCCCCGTACACTTTGACAGCAATGAATAAACAATGTTAGTGGTAATTGGGTGTTTCACACTCTGTTTTCTCCTTCCTTTCCACCACGTATACTACTGATTTGGAAGGGAAATTCCAACTAAACAAGAGCTTCTAGACCTTGCAGAGAACTTCATGACTAAACTATCATGATTGGAAGAATTTTTTGTTCCAAGGTTGAGGCATAGTCCAGGAGAAGTGGGCCAAAGATGGCTTTAAGTCACCTTTTTTCCCATTCTGATTCTGGGGGTTGCTCTAGTTACAACATTCTCTCCCTAAGGCTGCCTACAGCTTTCAGAGCAAGCCAAAATGACTGACTGTAGCAGTGTGTGCTATGGACCCACCCCCACCTACCCAGAGACACACCCTCCTACCCCTAGCAGGCTTCCCTATGCCCTTGAAATAGGGGGTCAGAATCCCATCCCTAGTGTGTAACCCAGAACTCTTCCATACCTTTGACTTGGTCTAAAGTCTCTTTGAGATAATACTGTGTATATTAGGTGAAAGGTCTTCCTACAATAAATTGCATAAATGCAATCTAATGACTTCACTCTGGATTTAATTGTTGGTACACTACCACTGTGCTTCCAAACTTAACATAGGTTGTGCAGTAAATCTCCATTAAAAGAATGAATGAATCAGACAATTTTAAATGGGCATAACTATTAGATGTGAAGGATGGAAGTTCAGTATCCTAGGGCTAACACTCAGTTCAGAGGACTTGCCTTCATGTTTTATTAATATAATGTTGTGATTTATGGCATATCGTAGTTGGGTAGATTAAACAATGAGATCGACATAACACAGCTTAGCTTCCCCCTCCCCCCCCTCAGCAGTACACTTAAGCACTTACAGTACCCAGTTTTAGGATATAATATGAATATAGCTATAGTGTGTATATTGGAAACATTTATCCACAATAAAGAATATAACAGCACCTCTATGAAATAGCTTTCTAAATATAATTATACACATGGGCAATAGACTTAATTGTTGTGTTTATTGGATATGAAGTAGACATATCAACTAATAACACAGGCTTATAAAGTGCTCCCAAATCTAGTGTAAATGACTAGTAATGTCACCCGAAGTTTTAAGAAAATAGGTATGTAGTAGAATAAATATTTGATACCGATAAAAAGAAAAGTGTTGTTTGGAGCAACAGGTGCATTGAGACTTTATTGAGCTACAGCAGTGGTTCTCAAACTGTGGGTTGAGGCTCCAAAATGGGTTGTGACCCTATTGTAATGGGTTCACTAGGGCTGGCTTAGACTTGCTAGGGCTCGGGGCCAAAGCTCAAGCCAGAGGGCTTCAGCATTGGGTGACAGGGCTAAGGTTACAGACCCCCTGCCTGTAGGCTGAAGCCTTGGGCTTCGGCTTTGGCCCCCCAGCCTGGGGCAGTGGAGCTTTGGCTATGGCCCCACCACACCCGGGGGATGGGGCTTGGGCAGGCTCAGGCTTCGGTCCCCCCTCCTGGGGTCCTGTAGTAATTTTTCTTGTCAGAAGGGGGTTGTGGTGCAATGAAGTTTGAGAACCCCTGATATATAGGCAATTAAGGCCCTGATCTTGATCTGATCAATCATGCAAAGCCCCATGGACTTCACTGGGGCTCCAGACGGGCAGAGTTCTGCCCTGATCATATTTCAAGACTGAGGCCTAAAACTTTGACTGGCTTTTATGTGGTTCATGTACAGTATGGGTAGGTCTTCACTGGAGAGTTAACTTGGGCTCTTATGTCACTTCTAACTCCTCTTCCATCCACACACACAATCTTCTCACTTGAGTTTGGTGCTGTAAACCTGAGCTAGCTGGCTCAGCCAGGAGCTTAGGTTGGAGTTCGCATGCCGCTTTTACCCAGGCTGTTCTTCTCCCTGGAAAGTTGGCAGATTGGAGGCTAAATCACACAAGTACTGATAGTCCTCCAATGCCTTGTCACACTTCTCCCTGTGTGCACAGAAAGACAGACAAGTTATTTTACAATTCACTGAGCAAGACTTGTAGACTGGCTTAGCGTACAGCAGCACAAAGAACCATAGGACGTGCCCCCAAAAGTCCTAGCAACACACACAAGTTAGTGAGGACACAGTAACTTGGGTAAGACTTTGCAGTGTGGTTGCTCACTCCCAGGCTAGGCTAAGCTGCTTGCCAATCACCCAAGTCAACGTTGTGGGAAAGAGGGACTCTAAAGATTTTGTAGTGCTGAATGTATAGCTGGAGTGTGGAATACCTAATTCTGACTTTTAATTCTATCTTCATACAGGTTCTTTTGGAGATGTATTTTAATAAATTGTGTCAGTGGTGTACTTTATTTATTTCTGATATTTTATGTATGCACGGCTTGTTGTCCTGAGGGCTCGTTGGAAAAATACAAAATTTTGATTTAATGAGTCTGTCTTCCTGAGCAAAATGGTGAATCTTAAAAAAGATTTGTGACCTAAAGCAAACACCATTGTATTATGGCAAAACTAGCATTTACAGATATCATACTTGCTGATCCAATGTAATTATGAAAAGAAAATTGAATGTTTTATTAGGTCTTTCTAAAAAATTTCTTGTAGTTTTTGAAAAAGCAAATTAAGTTTGGTAGAAAATATAAGGCTCAAATCCTGATAAAACTTGTCAACACTTTCAATTTTACATCTGTTTCTGATTATGTTGCAGGACTTGATAATATGTTTATGATTGCATCACCACAGTGGAAAAGGCAATGTTAAATTGTCATGTTTGGTCAAGTAAGGGGCCTGGTCTTTCATGTATATTTGATGACAGACAATCCCACTGAAACATAGCTGGATTTTTTTCTGTAGTATCCCATAAAGAAGGACTTGCATTCAGTTTTGTTGTTTGCTGCCTCAGGCATAATCATCTATGTTCTCTCAAGATACTTTAAGCAAGAAAGTGGAAGAATAATTACTCAGACTATTCAGAAAACAGCAGCTTCATGTGAAATGCTAGTTTGATTTTTTTTTTTTAAGGGTTGTCATCTTTCATCTGGTTAGCCATCGAACAAGAACAGACCTGTCAATAAGAAATTCTAGATACAGGATAATCATCCTTCAATATTAAAATTGAGGATTTTGTGCATTTATAATATCATTCAGTAATTAGATTTAGTTATCAACATCTGACCTAAAATGTTTTCAACAAACAGGTGCAACGGTGTTCTCATCTTAATGTCCTTGTTCTCTAAATTACATTTGCAATTGTGCATTTTTTGACAAACTTCCTCCATAGTTTGAGTCACATGTCAGATGTATGTGGAAGGTACCATGCACTGACACCACGACCTGAGAAAAAGGCACCTCAGATCCCAATGTGTCACATGAGAAATTGCAAGACAAAGGTAACTTACAGTTTTTAAAAACATTATTTTTTTAAAAATGTTTCACAGTCTGCAAAAAAGAAAATCCACCCCCCACCCCCACCCCACAGACACATATTCTGGTAGCAAAGAATGGGCCATTGTTTGTTATTCCTTCCTGAACTGGGCTAGAGTATGCTGCACCTGCTAGGGATTCTTACCAGTGCTACTCAGAGCAGCTGGCCTGATTTCACCCCACTGGGGATGTCCCTTCCAATGGCAGATATTGAGACTTAGTTTCTGAGAGCTAACTAGATTTTTTTTTAACGTATTGCTGTGAATTGGGGATTTCAAACCTTCTGGATGATGTGGGAGTAATTCAGTGGTGTTTTCTGGTGGCAATTTTTTTTAATGGCTTCAGTGGTAAACAGAGCTTCTCCAAAAACTATTTAATTAAGGGGATTTTTTTATTCCTTTAAAAACAGGACCTGATTAGGACAATTAGTATTTTTACTCCTTAATAGATCAATCAATATAGCCTTGGGATTAATATGACAGGTGTCACCAGGTGGCGCAGCTACACATAGTTTTCTGAGAGACAAGGTGGGTGAGGTAATATTTCTTATCGGACAAACTCCTGTTGGTGAGAGAGACAAGCTTATGAGCTACACAGCTCTTTTTTTCAAGTCTGAGAAAGGTGGTGTCCCAACTAAATACAGGGTGGAACAGATTGTTTAACATAAGTAATTAACACATTGTAGGAGACCACTCAGCATGAAGTGGCCCATTAACACCTCTGGCGTCACAGGGCAAAAAAGTGGGATTAGTGGGTTATAAATTGTTGTAATAAATTATAAATCCAGTACCTTAAATCCATGATTGTAATGAATTTAAGGTCCTAGGCTTGTCTTTTGAAGGTGTTGTGCAGGTTGCATTGAGGATGAGGTCTGATATGCAGTGATTTAGTTTTATGAAAAGTGTTTTGCCCATATTTGATATGGTGTTTTTGTCGTATCATTTTATTGTGTGAGTATATTCGAGAGCGTAGTGATGGTCTGTCTGGTTTCACCCACATAGTTATTGGGGCATTTAGTGCACTGGGTGAGGTGTAGCACATGTTGTGATAGGCATGTGTAGGATCCATGGATCTTGAAAAATGTGTTGGGGGTGGGGTGTTGATCATCCTAGCAGTGGAGATGCGTCTGTTCTGGCAGGGTCTGGTGCCACTCTGAGTTGGTGTATCCTGGTCTGTGTATATCCTGGATTTTTTTTCTTCAGAGCATATTCTGTGGTATGAGTGCCTGGCTGTAGATAGCAGATTTCTTGGTGTGTTTTGAGGTGGTTACTGAATCTGTGGAGGCAAGTGTGGTGACCTGTGGGTTTCTTGTATATAGATGTCTGCAGCAGTCCATTGCTGAAGCTAATTGTAGTGTCAGGTATCAATTTGACCTCTTCCTATTAGGAAATTTCCTTTCTTGCTTTCTACCTGAATGCTAAGGATTTGTTGTATGTAAAGTTATTTTTCTTTTTTAATTAGATGTACTGTATTGATTTGAAGTTGGAGTTGGAGTTTTTTCTTCCGGTCTTATATTCACCAAGATCAAAATCCTTGTACAGATGAAAGTGGCATTTTGGGTGGCTAAATGGGGAATTTTGGCACCCTGTGTGGCAAAGTAGGAGCAGGGGGGAAAGGGGTTGAGCAGCGGCATGGCTAAGGGCTATGCCACTCATGCTGATTTTTCAGAAACCCTAACAAGGTTTCCAAATGCCCAGGAAAATGCTGCTCTAGTCAAGGGACGTGCACAATTTATAAGGCAAATTGTTGATTTGCTTACAGCTTTTGCACTCTCACAGACCCATTATATAGCAATTACAAGACCCCAAGCTCACTGGAGAATTGTCATTGAACAAGGAAACAAGGATCCATGGAGGAGCACACTATCCAGGTGTGTATTATGGAGCTCCCAGGAAAGGATTAGGTAGGAAGGAAGAGAGAAGAGGGGCCAGGCCCACCCTGGGTTGTGAGGGTGTATGGTGGGGATGGGGTCTGAGAGAAGGCATTTATTCAAGGGCACAGCAGCACAGCTGGGCATCAGCAAGACACCCAACCATCATGACACTGATTTTTAAATATAGAAGAGTGGGGTGGGAATTGGGCAAGGGAAGGGACAACAGACATCTGTGGTAGGCAATGCTGAC
Organism: Chrysemys picta bellii; assembly: GCF_011386835.1. Classification (NCBI taxonomy): domain Eukaryota; kingdom Metazoa; phylum Chordata; order Testudines; family Emydidae; genus Chrysemys; species Chrysemys picta. The sequence continues at coordinate 44,519,147 of NC_088798.1, read as the reverse complement.
TCTTGGGTCATCGGCCACTGGTCCCAACTGCAGAGCCCCAGTGGCTGCTGTGGAACACAATGGGAGGAAAAGTGGAAGAAGGCGTACATGGTGATAATAGGTACAGAGATAAGTTGTTTCATCGTCTTCCCTTCCCTTCTACATGCAAACAACAGCCAACTTCAGAAATCAATAAGTACCAAAGGTACTATGGACAGCACTGCCATCCTGTCTGTCACTCAGGCCTATAACCTGGGCATCGTCTTTGACATGAACGGCTCTCTAGATCCTCACTTCCAGGCTAGATCTCAGGCTTGCAGATACTTTCTACATAACATCTCTAAGAGCCTTTTCTACCCATCCACACAGCTAAATTCTCATCCAGGCTATCCTGTTGCATATTGATTACAGCCTTTTCTCTGGCCATGACAGATACAGTCTTGCTCTGCTCATATCCATTCAGAATGCTGCTTCAAAGACCATTCTCCTAGCCTGTCACTTTGACCATGTCATCCCTCTCTTTGCATCCCTCCATGGGCTCCCTTTTCTACCACACCAAACATAAGCTGCTTGTCTTTCAAGGCCCTTCATGGCTTATCCCCACCCTATCGGTCATCTCTCATTCACAACTGAAGTGTCGACTCCCATCTTTGATGGGACCATGATGCCCGCCTCCATTGCACACTTGTTAAATTTTCAAAAAGCACCTTCGTGCTCTCTCCCCATCTGCTTCACATGCTTGGGAAGAACCCACCTTATATCAACGCAGAATCACCTTATCCTTCCTCAAACCCCTCCTTAAAACTCTCCTGTGCCATGACGCCTACAATAAACTTGATAACAGCTTGGCCACTAGTGTACTCAGACTACCACCTATCATACTGGCCAATCATTAGTTCCTTGTGCCCCTCTCTGTGTGAGTCCTGTATCTATTTGCTGTCTCATGTCTAGTACTTACATTTAAAGCTTTGAGGCACAGATGATCTGGCACAATGGGGTCCTGATCCACATCTAGGGCTCCTAGGTGTTATGGTAATAGTAAGAACAAATACTGTAAGCTAAAAGTATTGACAAGAAAAATGGTATGCTCTCATTCTCTCTTACAGCATATTGTTCCACTTAAGGCAGTGACAGTGAATTCATCCTTAGGTTCCAAGTTGGATGGCATGTGATTGATGCCTGGGAAGGAAGGGCAGTGGAATGGGTTTGTTGGCATGGAGGGTCGTGCTCAGAGGCGATGTGTGAGGTTAAGTGGTGTATTTCAACAGGCATAGTCCTCATAGTGTCTGGGGAGGGAGGGATGGAGAGAAGAGAGAGTTGTGCGGCCTGCCGTGTGTTGATGGCACCCTTCAAAAGAGGAACCAAAGCCAAAGTGAGGGTCTCGAAAGAATGAGAAATGATAAATCCCCTTCTGTCAACAAGTGTTTATTCATTCTTTTGCTTTTGTTTTAGAAGGGTGAAGCCAAATCCAAGTAGACTGTTTAGGTGACATTTTCTCTGGCCCACTTAAGAATGTCATCCTGGAGGTTGCAACTGAGTCTGGAATGCACCTGTGCACTTTCATAACTTCTGCCTTCTGCATTGCTAAATTGGCTCCAGAGAACATTTCCATAGACTACAGACATATATTTCCATATGTTATGGCACTGGGAGGAAGATAGTTCATAGAGAAGTGTTTGAAAATTATTGTAATGAGAGGGAGACAAATTATTCTGTGTATTTAAATTGGAATTCTAACAACAAAGAAAACTGTAAAACAAAACAGAGAAAGCATGTCTGATAATCGTCAGCAATATGTCACCCTAAAGGACATATTTTAGTTGAAATATTAAAAGCATTGCCAGAAACGCTAACAGCAGATTCAGCCTAACAGCTCAGTTATTCAACAGAATTCTGAACTGTCCAGAAATTTGGCATCTGTCTCTTCCATGACTGGTGGGGTTTTTTTTGTTTGTTTTTACCCCCCCCCCCGCCAAACGCCTCACCTCCTCTGGGTTTCAATATACATGGTGGTGCTCTTCCAGTTTGAAGAGCAGCCTAGCCAGTGAAAGAGGCTATAAAAATGTTTTTTCATAGCCGTCTCTGAGTAATTTCTTCTAGAATTAGAAGATGACTTTCCCCCCTCTATTGAAGGACTTGGGGGTAAGGATTGATAACATTTGGATAAACGGATGAATCCTTCTGACTATGACAAGGATGAAATTATTTTGGATTTCTACAGCATCTTTCATAGTGTCTCTAAAAGAACTTTGCAGATATTATTGTGCTATAGTAGAACCTAGAGGCACCAACTGTGACTAGGGCACCATTGTGCTAAACAGTTTACAAACATGTAGGATGAAAACTTGGCCCATTGAAGTCAATGGTTATTTTGCTATTGATTTCAGTGGCGCCAGGATTTCATCAATAGTGAAGGAATCCCTGCCCTAAGATAGAAACAGTGGGAATGGAACCAAAGATGAAGAGGCCCACAGTCACAAAGCAAATCAGTAGCAGATGGGTAGTGCATGACTCCTGCATTTGGGGAGGCTGTGTATGCCCAGACTGTGGCCCCACCCCCAGACTGTGGCTCTGCCCTAAGGCCCACTCCCACTCAGCCTCCTCCCCATGAAAGCACTGCCCGTGCTCCACCCCTGGCCCCGCTCCATCCCCTCCCCGAAGTCCCCCCTCCACTGGCACCTCTTTGCCCCCTCCCGCAGTCCTCCCACTGGCTGGTCAACCAAGCCACCTCTTGAGACTTGTCCCTCTTAAAATCTGATTCTTTCAGGAAATCAGCCAAATTTGTATTAACCATGAAAACATTCTTTAATATTCAATATTGTATTGAATTCTTTAAAATCCAGATTAATCTGAGATTAAGGTAAAACAGTGCCACAGATAAGCATATTAATATAGCATCATATATAAAAGCTATTTTATATGCAGAAATGATTTTTTAAAAAGATTGGCCTCTTTTATCTAAATAGAAAAGCAGAACAGGAAATAAAAGAAGGAAGCATAGTGTAGAGTTATCACTTCTGTGGTGCTCAACTATTGCAATGATGAGTGCCATAGAAATTCCTATATATAAATTCTGTAGCACCTTCCATTCAGGAATCTCAGTGTTTTACACACAAAGTAGGAGGAAAAAAAGCAATGATAGGAAATAGTACAGCATGTAATCTAAAAATAGATTCTAAGTACTGCCAAGCCTGTCTTCATTGTCCTGAAATCTATAAAAGTTCCCATCTCATAAGAAGCTGCTTCTGGAATTGATATCCATTTCCTTTTCATTAGAGTTCTCAGATTTTTATCATCTCAGACTTATTGCCTTGGCAACCAATAAACATATATTATATGAGATTTTTCCCTTGAAGTCTTTTATATTTGAAGTGTAATAAAGAAACAAAATTTAAGAGGGAAGTAGTGGCCCAAATTCATCCCTGGTTTACTGCACTAACTTCTATCAGTGCTGAATTAGATTTTTAGAATCTCTAACTGCTTTGGGTGCATCTATAGGCTGTAGAAGATGATTCTATACAAAGAAATAAATCTGAGTTATATGAACTTTAGGTCCAAGAATGACACTTCTGGGGAAGATAGAGCAGGACCATAAATATTTTTCACATTCTGTTCCTGTTGTAGGAATTTACCAAAATGTTGTTTCTCTGAAAGTTTTTAAAATTCAGGCTCTGTTAAGGAAGTAACTTTACCATCTGCAAAATTAGCAAACTTTTGAGATACTCTTTCATTATAATGCAATGGCAGCTGTGTTGAGGTTGCATTGCAAAATTCAATTTTAACAGGAACTCCCTCCTCTTAAAATCTCATCGAAATGGCAAAAACCAAAACAGATTATAAACTTTGGGTGCTATTTAAATTTTTCATGGTGGTTTGATGAAAAATGAACTGATACAAAGAGAATAATGAATTTAAAAATCACCTTTAGCAATTTCCCCCCTCACTGAGTCGTCTCACTTTCTGCAAGAAATTCGAAAACTCTGGGACCTGTTCTTCAGCTCATGTGTCAGATATATTGGTAGTTTTGTCTCTAGAGTATCTGATAACTATAATTTAACAACAAATCTGCCATGGTGTAAATGCTGCCCCTCACTTATGGAGGGAAGTTGTGGGGTGTCTGACCAAATACCCCTACAGCCTAGGGGAAAGTTCACTGAACTAGGAAAGAGGATACCAGGAGTCCTAATTTCACCTTTCTTGAGTGCTGTTTAAATCCCCATGCAATTCATTACCCCTTGTTATTGACTACAGCCATCAACCCCAACCTAGAAGACATATAAGGAGGAGCTACTAAACATTTGCCACCATCATTGCATATTTTAAAAATAAATCAGCAGAGATATATGCAAGGCCCAGAACCAACCTCTATAATATAACACACACCCCTCATAAGCCACTGCACCGTGCTGCCTTTCAGAGCCACTTAACCCAGTTTTGGTTATCCTACCTTTAACTAGTGTAAACAACACTGCTCTCTGAGATCTAGGGATAGAATCCAGGATTCCTGATCACCAGTATTCTATCATTGATGAGTAAATAGTTGTGTAATCCACTATTGCAGTGTGTCAAGTCCTTCTGCAGTGGCTGGTCTATGAAGGGGCTAAAATTTACTCCTGTATCTCAAACAGTGTAAGGGTCTAACTTAGGGATATGAAATCCTTCGTGGTCAAGTGGGTCAAACCCTATTGCTGATGTATGGAGGAATGGTGGTGGTAGAGTTGCACCTAAAAACACTGCTTTAAAACAGACTTTGTACTTCAGTTCTGCTAGTCTGTACATTATTGTGTGAATCATCAAAATTCACACTTCAATCATTTGTCTCACATTTTGCTTTTGTAACCCAGTCAGTGTGTGAGTTGTGTCCCCCTCTGTCTCCAATTCAGAGGATGCAAGTCTGTGTCAACTCATTTCGAGAGCCTGGCTCATTAGCACAAACTTTTAGTTCTGGAGAGGATTGGTTTTATCCCTGGCATTGGCCAAGATGGCAGCTGTCACGTATGAGTGTGCTGCATTGGCAGGTTTGAAGGCTGAGAGGTAAGCTTTTTACTGGCAGAGGAGAGGGAGAGCAATGGGCAGATCTGCTAGTGTAACGCAGGCACTCTGTACCCAATATAATTATTAACCCGTAAAGAATCCGGCTGCCAGGCGCACCCTGCTGCTCAGCTACTCTTGGCTGTAAGCCATTTGTGGAAGTCCATGAGAGGTGACAATGTTTTTGGAAGTGAGCAATGAGACAGACACTTTCAAGGAAAATCCTTCCAGCTAATAGCTTATGTCATCATTGCTAAACATAGAGGACAGTGTGACCCAGGGACCTCTTGGTGCCAACTGGTAGAGGGCACAGGGATACATAAGGGTTACAAGGATCCCTTGGGTCTAGCACCTACCTACTAGTTTACTCAAGAGTGACATGTAAGGTTTGTACTGAAAGCCTGTGTCACACTGTTCCTCATTAAGTGTGAAATGTAAGTACGGATAATATGTAACGAGTTATGACTATATACTAAAAAATGTTCTTAAGGTCTGCAACTTGGGGCTGGTCACCAGAAGAGGTGATAAGAAGATTTTTCAGGCAAGAGCTGTTTATCTGTTTGTCTAAATGTAAATTGAGTATTGTCTGGTTCACAATAGGCACCCATTTGCAGTCTGAGCAAAATGCTAATCAAGTGATAGCAAATTCTCCAGGGGAGACCCTACAAAGGAAAACACAAGCAACGGGGATTATCCTGTTTACAAGTGCAGACAATGGATTTTTGTACTGCAACTGTAGAGTGAGACAAACTCTGGATCTTTCCACTGAGGCGGTAAGAGGACAGCATGCTCGTTTCATAAACGAAAAGATCACAGCCAAGTCTGGATGTAAAATACTGGAAGATTTTGGGTGAGCTTTTGCTCTTATGAAATGACAATGTCTTATTAATTCTATGTAAGCTCTTGTATGCATGCTATGATTTTATTTTAGAGGTAAACACTTCTGCTTGCTATAATTTGAATCTCTGTTAAATAATCTTACACTTGCTTGCTCTATAAACATATCTAAGCACTGTGTGTTAAGCATGTGACGGGTTCAGTCACAGAGATCCCCTTGGGACTGTCGCCTGATGTGCTGAAATTATCTCTGAGCCCGTTTTCCCTGCCAGCTTGGGACTCCAGAACCCTGCCTTGTTGAGCCCGACATGCTAGCCTGCTGCAACACAGACCCAGGTCTGGTCCATGCCCCCAAAACTGCAGACTTTAACCAAAAACTGCTTAGCAGGTCTCCTATCTCCAGCACCCACACACCCAGCTCCCAATGGGATCCAAACCCCAAATCCATTTTACTCTGTATAAAGCTTAAACAGGGTAAATTTGTAAATTGTTTTCCCTCTATATCACTGATAGAGAGATATGCACAGCTGTTTGCTTCCCCAGGTATTAATCACTTACTTGGGTTTATTAATAAACAAAAGTGATTTTATGAAGTATAAAAACTAGGATTTAAGTGGTTTCAAGTAATAACAGCCAGAACAAAGTAAGTCACAAAGCAAAATAAAACAAAACACGCAAGTCTAAGCCTAATACATTAAGAAACTGATTACAGGTAATATCTCACCCTCAAAGATGTTCCAATAAGCTTCTTTCACAGACTAGTCTCTTTCCTAGTCTGGGCCCAATCCTTTCCCCTGGTACAGTCTTTGTTAGATCCAGCAGACATCTCAGGTGGTAAACAGGGGTTTTCTCATGACTGTCCACCTCTTTTGTCTTGCTCCACCCCCTTTTATAGCTTTGGCACAAGACGGGAATCTTTTGTCTGTGCTTGTCCCCACCCCCACCTTATCAATGGAAAGTACAAGGATTAAGATGGACTCCGGTATCATGTGACATGGTCACAAGTCACTGTAAGACCCCTAGTCTCCATTCTTCCTGGGTTGGCCCACACGTACACAGGAAGGCATGCAGGTAAATAAACCATTTACATTTGTCCTAGTCAATGGGAGCCATCAAGATTCTAAACCACCATTAATGACCCACACTTTGCATAATTACAATAGGACCTCAGAGTTATACTTCATATTTCTAGCTTCAGATACAAGAATGATACATGCATACAAATAGGAGGAATATATTCAGTAGGTTATAACCTTTGTTATGATACCTTACAAGAGACGTTTTGCATAAAGCATATTCCAGTTACATCATATTCACATTCATAAGCATATTTTTATAAAACACATGGAGTGCAACATCACAAAGCAGAGCTGTGTTCTGTTGTGTAACTGGTAAGATGGGATGTACTGTTCCTTTGGGAACAGGATCTGGGAATTCAGGGAGTATCCTGTGAATCAGGGAGAAGCTTGGAGGACTTGGGGGCTTGGTATGTGCCTATTGCTAACCTGTAAAGAGAGAGAGAGTGAGGCCTGGAAGGTGGTGCTTGTGCTGCCAGAGGCTGGAGGTGTTGGGGAACTGACCCTAAGCAGGCACAGACAAGGCTTCCTCAGGCTAAAGGCTGGTGGTGGTGAGGTGCTTCACAGACCTCTGTACTCCTGGGAAGCAATATGTACCCCCACTTTGTCAAACTTGCTCTTTAATACAAAACCTTAACAGTGTCCTCAGGAGTCACTTGACGGAGGTGGAAGTAAAAGCCTTAAGAGGGAACTGAGTGTTACTGACAGTGTTGTAGGCAATGTGAAGGTGAAAAGGAATGCATAAGTCTCTCTTTACCTTCAAAGGATGGAAGTAAGTTTTTTTTTTTTTTGGGTGGTTGCGGTATGTTCTGATGCAATTCTGCCTGTCGCTAAACATAGCTTTGGTTTGACAATACACCTATATCTCAATATCAGAAATTCTTTAACTTGAGAATTTCCCCAAATATATTAATCAGAGTGAGATCCAACTTTTTTCTGTTATTGAAAAAGCTGCGCACTACACTTTTAAATACATACTGAAGTTTTTAAAATAAGTTTAGTTTTTGAACTATTTAGGTACCAACATAATTTTTAAGGGCATAAAAAGAACCCCCAACAACACCTGCCCCCCAGAAAAAAACAGGGACTTAAGAGGTAGAGGGGCCAAAATCAGACTGTGAGGTTGATATTCACTTAGTATACACTGTCATAGCTCCGCTGGCTTCTGGAGGAACACAGAAAAAGCATGGAACCCTTCTGTCTGGGGGAGTTGACAGCAACAAGAGCCGGGTCCTTCTCTTAATGACAATACAAAACAGAACCAGCTCGAGCCCCCACCTGGTAATCTGGGAAAACTAAACACCACCCCTGGGCACCCCTAAGGGGTAATGCTCTCACACTCTCAACACACGCTCGTTACTGGGATCCCATGTGCCCAAGCCTCTGATGATCAGCACATGTATTTGAACCTTGTAACCCCTAGATCTCAAGGCATTGGCCAGAGGGGCATATTTCTCTACTTTTTGAGCTCAGGCATCACGGAAGGCCGGGGTCCTGTTCTCAAAAGGAATTGTGACATCCACTCTGAGGATCCTTTTCTGTTCTTTGTTGGTAATGGTCACAGTTGATTGTCTGTTCCAGGGATAGCAGAGTTCACAGCTACCTTCCTCACAGGTGGTGGGATGGCTTTGACTAGGAAACCTTGGATGGCATTATGGCACAGTGGCCAGGCTCTGGAATGGGGCTTGCAGCTACACAAGACATGGGATAGTGTCTCATTGGCAGAGCTAAACTTTCTGCATCGCTTGTCCCGATTTCCTGTGGCAGACAGCTCCATTCAGCAGAATGCAATTGAGACGGGCCCTGTGGATGAATCTCCAGTTGGCAAATCAGGTGAAACTGCCCGCAGGGAGGAAGTGGTTGCTGATGTCCCACTTGCACATCACCTTGAAGGCCTTACACTGGTCCAGCTTCCGTATCCAGTTTTCCATGTACAGTGAATGGATGGCATCCTTCAGGGTCCTCTCTAGCATGGTTCTAGCTCTCAGCATGATGATTGCATGTTCTGTATTCTTGACCTGGGGCAGCATGACTCCCAGTTCCTGACATTCCTCATGTCATGTCTATATCCGATAGAATCCTAGAATTGGTTTAAAAACCCCTCAGCTGTCTGATTAATCTGGCTCCACAACCCTTGGAACTGCAAACATGCCATAGCAGAACATAGAATCTGACCCAGTAATCTTATTTATCTAGTACTCTCTTCCCACCAAAGCAACCAGGGCTCTGTACAACACAGCAAAAACAAACAGAATAATCTAAAATGGCAATTACAGCCATATGCACACTCTGCTTAAGGAAGATGGACAAAAAGCCCTGTGCCACCAGTGAGCGCTTTGTTTAGAGACAAGAGTTAATTTACCCAAACTAAACTTCTATAGAATAGCTTGATGTTCTACAGTAACTGACTATTGATGAAGATTAGAGTCAGAATTCCATGCAATCATACCTGCAGAAATGTATGGATTTGACTCTGTATTTGGTTTCAGTAGGGCTGAATCATGGAAAACTTCAGATTCTTAAATACTGTTGCCACCTACAGAAATATTAACTTTTTTTAATAAGTAGAGTACTATATCACCATCTATTTTACTATAGTAGTGATATCATATTGTCAATATAAATAATAGACAAGATCAATGTGATGGAATGCTTAATAGTAAACTCAGTGGCATTCTAAATTACTGGTTGAGTGGCATTTTAAGTAGCAGTTAGTAAAATATCCTCAATGTCAAAGGGTGAAACTAACAGTATGTTGTGCTGCATTTTGTATGAAAAGATGGATATTAAATACATAACATGTTGAGGATATTCCTAACTGAATGTATATTAGTGTTTGAAAAAACACAAGGGACAACTTCAATTAGGATGAGTGTAAGGAAGCTACATAAGAAGACAGAAACCTGCTAAACCTAAGGCCTGATTCTAGAGTTCCTATTCATGCTGAATGGGACAATACACATATGGGTTGTTGAGACTGGTCCTAGTTACTACAAACTGAAAAAAAATCTGGTGCAAAGGATAGGCAGTAACTACTTGTAGGCTATGTCCTCACTACGGGGGGGGTGTGTCGATTTAAGATACACAAATTCAGCTACACGAATAGTGAGGACGGCGGCAAATCAACCTCCGCGGCTCCCCCGTCAACGGCGCTTACTCCTACCTGCGCTGGTGGAGTACAAGCGTCGATTCGGGGATCGATTGTCGCGTCCCAACGAGACGCGATAATTCGATCCCCGAGAGATTGATTTCTACCTGCCGATTCAGGTGGGTAGTGAAGACGTAGCCATACAGTCTCAGCTCAAGTATTTAATGGCACCAAAAATGGGACAATTACAATAATCTTCAAACATAAAATCTTTGCTTTTTAGTATTCCACTATTTATAAAGCCAATAAAGGAACTTGTATAAATAAAATAATTTAATTGCCTACAAACAATATTGGACCAAATCTTGCTCTCTTATACAGCAGTATAACCCCCATTAAATGTAATGGGTTGTAGCAGTGTAAACAAGCAGGGTTTGACCCAATGAATTCTGGAAAGCAGTGTTTATAAAATTACATACTACATAATTTTAAAAAGCCACCAATGGCTGCACAGCTCAAACAATAGCACTGAGAGCTTTTCCTACAAACATCCCTTTAAAAAAAATTCCCATGTTTGATAGGATGTGAGGGAATAATTAAAAAGTTAGTGGTAAATATGATGGAACACCAAACCAGTCTGAAGTCCAGTGTCCACTCTGTAAATATGGAAATCTGACTGAAAAAGACTCAGCAATCCCTTATCTATTGTTGAAATGTTAATTCTCCATAATGTGAAATGATTCTGCATTTACAAGAGACAAGGTGGTTGAGATAATACCTTTTATTGGACCAACTTCTGTTGGTGAGAGAAACAAGCTTTTGAGCCACACAGAGTTCAAAAGCTTGTCTCTCACCAGCAGAAACTGGTCCAATAAAAGGTATCTCATCCACTTTGTCTCTGTAATATCCTGGGACTGGGACACATGCAGTTATTCTGCATTTTCAAAGCAAATGACAAAAGGTATTTTTAATACCTCTACCTCTAGGGTTCTTGGAAGCATGTTAGTATCTAGCTTGTGGCATTTTACAACATGGTCTGCTGTTTAAATATGAACAAGTTAGAAGCTGGGGTCAAATTATAATATGTGAAGTTATGAGTCTGCAGATAATTGTACCCACAGTGAACTGCATGTTCAACCTTACTAGTCAGACATCTAATTATCTGATATGCAGACATAAAAATATAATTTTTGCACCCAGAATATGCTGTGGACACAAAATCAGGAGTATGGTACTGCATACAAAGAATCTGTGGCTACCTCAGAAAAGTGTGGTGGAACCACTGCCTTTCAGTTCAAAGATTTAAGAATATACCCCATAATCTACAAGTAAGTAATGGTTCTCCCCAAGTACCTGCTGATCTTCAGTTCAAACATTGTTGTGCTAGCTAAACTCCACAGCATTTTTAGTAGGTTGTGCAAATTTAATTTCTTTACCATCTTTGCTCTTTATCAGTGTTCAATAATGCTGCCGATTGTAGAAGTGTAATGTTTTTGCAGTTTTATAGTATCTTCCAGCTGAAGAGCTCAGAGCACTTTACAAAGATACTTATTACTATTGCTTCCTCAACTGATGGCAGCAGGAATGGCCACAGGCCACTACTCCCATGATATGCAGCTGAATAGATCAGTAGATCCATATAGCTAAATCGGTCTATTGTTTGTGCCTATGACCTGCCTTCATTATGCTCTTGTGCAAAGGGGTTCTGTAGCACTCAGTGGGCTCCAGAGTCTGCCTGTGTGGTCCTTCTTGCATTACATCCCCACTTGTATGCTAGGACTGTGGAAAGTCATCTACAAGATGGACCTGCTGTGGCCCACAGAACTTCACACTTATTGGGCAAGCTATACAAATACATACTTAGAATATATGGTCTTTTTATGACTGTGGAACTCTCCTCGTTTTCAAGTCTCCAGGGATTTGCTCAGCCCTAATATCCATTTACTCCTCCAGCCATTCCTTTCACCTTTTTAACTGTAACCTCTCTTTCTAGTGTAGAAAGGAGGATCTATTCAATAGGGTATTGGATTCAAGAGACCTAGGTCCAATTGCTAGCTTAGACTCCCTTAGTAACAGTGGGCAAGTCATTTAATCAACTATGCCTCAATTTCCCGAGTTGTAAATTGGATAATACTACTTCCCTACCTCATAAGGATACTATGAGGATAAAATCTTTTAATGATTGTGAAGCACTGAGATTACTATAAGGGCTGTATTAGTATCTCGATTTCTGTTTCTTCACCATTGGGGTTCACTGACATCTTTGCTGGCCCATTTCTCAGAAAGTCTCTCTCTTAGTAGCAGCCACTTTATCTTTTCCATTCTTTCTTCAAAGGCTTCATTTTGGCACTAGCAGTTTAGTCCTTTGTGTGCCAAACGGTATATGAAGCAAGGACTTAATAGGGTGAAATTCAGTCCTGTACAGAAGGTTGACAGAGGCATGTGATCCTGTGCACCACTTACGTCCCACTTAAGCCTTCAAAAATGGTTTAAGTAGAATTTAAATGGTGCTTTGGTCTTGTGTGAGCTTTCTGTGCAGGACTGAATTTTACACATTGTGCATGTCCATATGGGACCCACAGTGCTGAACATTCATAGATACCAGTTGTCTAGACCTTAAACAATAATTTAAACAAGTTATTTCTTATTTGTTTTAAAGAAAGCTTTATTGGTAGGATTATATCTTGCTTCATGTTTCTTAACTCTTTTGCATGCCTGAATAAAAATAAGCCACTCTTGAGCTTTGATTTAACAATGACACATTAGAAATTGAAACATGTGAAACATGCCCGTGTTTTGCAAAAATAATTCTGCTGAAATTTGCTCTGTGCTTACGCTGTCTTCAGTGCTATAAAAATTATTTCTTCTTTGTCTATGTAAATTCTGCAGTGATTTATTTTCTTTCTTCTGTGCATTTTGCACTCATTTTGATATGTCTGTCATCAGAGCATTAAAAAATCATAAAAAAACCCTTTGTGCTATAAAAGTCCTGACAGCACAGTTTCAGCTTCCTTTATTTTTTCCTTTCTCATTCAATTCACAGTCAATGTTGGAAACATCAAAGTCTGTAGACTATGGTTCATTTTTTTCTAGATCTTTTATTTAGCATGCGTTTCTAATAACTACTTGATAGCCAAAAAACAAACACACAAAAGGTATCAAGTTCCTTTTTTGAGTTTGCAAAGAACAATAAGATGTTGAATTGTTGTCTTCAAGATTTCTCATAATGAGAAGTTTGCAAATGACTTACATCATTCTTAGACTTGATCGATCATATAACTGCTAGTTAAAATTATATTGTACACACAGATTAGGTAAGGAATAATACAATGTTGTGTTTTTAATTGGTCGGTTAGCCAGTTTTGCCGACATCATTCCCATGATTACATTCAGTAGCTCCAGTTTACATTCAGTAGATCCAGAATGTTCTTGAATTCCCTTTTTCAATGGTACAATGATTAGGGTACAGTTTCATGACCCAAGTTAGGAGCAGGTATGCAGGGTCCTCCAAATAAGTTTGCATAGATGTACCATACAGAATAATATCATTTCTGGGGAATTAAGTTCCTTCTTTCCCCTTCAAGTGCAATCCTGATCTCCTCAACATCTTGATGTCATGAACCTTTCCAGTGTTTCTCACGTTTGTATTCATGAATCTCCCTTCTGTGCTCCACCTAGCCTTGCAGAACAAGTGACAGTAAACTTTTCAGTTCACACACTCGCGTGCCTCTTTTGGTGGACAAAGTATTGGGATATGCGTGCCATCCATAGCCGCTGCACAGTTGAAAAACCCTATCCTTTCAAATCCAATTACTTCTGGAACTTATGGCAACCACCCAGGACTGGCGCTTCCATTTAGGCGACCTAGGCGGCTGCCTAGGGTGCCAGGATTTGGGGGGGCGGCAATTCGGCGGTGGGGGGTCCTTCCGCGCTCCGGGACCCGCCGCCAAAGTGCCCCAAAGACCGGGAGCACGGAAGGACTCCCCCCCCCCCCCCCCCGGCCGCAGAATTGCTGACGACGACCGGGAGTGCGGAAGGACCCCTGCCTAGGGCGCCAAAAACCCTGGCGCCGCTCCTGCAACCATCTGTGGTTACATCAGTGTTAATTGCCCCACAAACCTGCCACCATAACACTGACTAGACTCTTTCCGAATGAAAGCGGCTTTCAACTGACCTTTAGCTGTCTAGTGTTGCCAGCTTCCACAGGGCAATAGCAACCCACTTCTGAACTGCTTTGGCTTCCCTGGATCAAGTGTTCTGGTGCTGGAAGTTTGGTGCAAGCTCCTTATACAGCTCCATGAAGGTGTTTCCTCATTCTGAAGCCACTGCTAATCATCCAAGGCTTCCAAAATGATGTGATCTCACCACATTGTGGTGGTTTTCCTGCACCAGAAGTGATGGTCCACCCATAGGCATACCACAGCAACACCAGCATTTACCATGTCTGCACCATGTGATCTGAATGATCATTGATCTTCAGGATCAGACATGTTTGATTGTCAGAAAATTCTGTCCAAGTTCTATCCAGCATCTTGCTGATAGTTATCCAATGGAGTAAGCAATCTGCTCCTGCAAACAGGAGCAGGAGCAAAACTAGATAATCATCCCATTGCTCTATGTCTTCAGCCAAGTTCGTGGGGAGCAACATGATCAGGAACTGCCATCAGCAAACGTGAAAGTGGTGGACAGCACCAATAACACACAGCAAAGAGGTTCTAAAAGGTCTCCCTGTCTGCACAAAACCCTGAGATGCATCCCTGAAATGGTAGTACTAACATCACATAATAGCACCAGTGTAGACATGGGTATGTGTGTGTATACGGCATTATACCCAGGTCTAGCACAACATAACGTGGACACTTTGTGCAAGTGTGTGGAGCAACATGGTCCAATATTTGAGTATATGTATCAGTGAAGACAGTCTTATAGAATAGTCCCTTATCAAGGACAAAATATTAGTTAAACCCTGTACATTGGGAAGCGAGTTGTGCTCCTCTGCCCTGTTACAGTACTCTATATTTATAATGGGGCAGACAAAAATACTACATCTGCACACCCCAGAGCTTTGGGGTGTTTGATATCTAGTTCTGAACTTTGTGACTTAAGCCAACCAGGCTAATGACAAAAAAAAATGTACCATGTGTTAGTAAAGTGGCACTTTTTAGGCTCAGAGAATAGATGAGAAATGCACTTAAAAAACAGGAGTCCCCCACAACTTCCATTTGTCTTAAGTTTTATTGCTAGACATTACATTCCAGTTCTAAGACATTTTGTCATCTGCAATTTATTATGGGCTAGATTTTGGGTTGGACTACATGCCCATACAAGAGTATAATCACTAAAGAATTCTCATAGTTCTGCACAGCCTTCTCCTACCTTGGGTCAGGCAAGTGGGGCAGCACCCCCACCCTACCCAGCAGGTGGGTGGGGAGAACATGAAGCCATGGCTTTCCCCTCAAAAATGTGGGGACCAGCAGAGCTATTTTTTGCTGCTGATATGAAACAAGAAAAATTTACTAAACCCCTCGAGCAAGTGGTACAGGGAAGGAATTGTGTCCCTCTGAGCCTGGTACTAGCACATGTAGAATTTCATGATGGTGCTCACTAACTGTCTTTTAGGTGTCACTGTGAACAATGGTGACTCCCATGACTACCCCCCCCCACCCCCATTGGTCTTGGAACTCTTCCCCAGGCTCATTATTGGGATCAGGGTAGCATCCTCTGGAGGATACTACTCTCCAGTCCTATAAGTCTTCCTAATTTAATGTTATTTGATGTGAATTGTGTGTTAGTAAAGTTAATTATGCAGTATGTTTTGAAGAATGTTTCCTTGTACGGTGGAAATGTCAGTCTCATTAACAATCATTATTTCCTGTCGGTAAACAGGAGAAACTTTGAACGAATGCTAATTTTTGCTTAGATTTGTGCAGATGCATATAAATGTTTTGTTTATTTGTATCTGAATCATTAGAATGATCTTTCTTTTCCCTTTCCAAGTTTTCTTATCCTGGATCCAATCCACAAAAGAGAGACTGAAGCTCTAATTTAAGGCCTTGAGTGGGTCAACTGGACTCTCTACTTCCCACAAAATTGAAGCAGGATGGACTCCAGTTCATGTAAAAACTGGTCTACCTGCTAATTAATCTATATCCCAGAAAAGGAATCTAAGCAGCCTCAAAGTGCATGTTAGTGATGTTAGTCCTCAATTTCACCAGAAATCTGATCCTAAGCTACCTTCTAATTCAAGGATGTGACATTGGACTGAAGCCTTGGAAGAAGTGTGAATGCAATTCCTTACTGAAATAATACAGTCTGCTTTGCAAGACTCAGTTTCTAAGGCACTATTGGAAAGCAACTCCAAAACAGAAAAATTGGTCATGTCACCCTCCCCTCCCCACCACAAGCCCAGGACCCTCTTCCCTCAGGGAATGCCCCTGCTGCTTCTTACTCCTCCCTGCTGGCAAGTCTCTTTATCTCATTCCCTAGGACCTTTGAGGGAGCACCTGCCTCCCCCATTGTGCTCCTTACTTTACCCTCCCTGCTGGTAAGCCTTGCCCTCAGGTGATTGGTACATCTTGCTTCTTGGCCAGTCCCCGGCATTGACAGAAGTCACTGTGGTTTCTGGAGCCTGCAGGTGAGGGCCCAGCATGCTGCACACAAACAGAGCAGGACCCCAGTGCTGGCCAGGCCATGGCATGCTCCCAGCCATAACGTGGGTGACCAGTGGTTAAGATTTCTTTGTGTCGCCACATGCACACAGGAAAACGCTCCGATACAATACATCTTTTGACCTTCAAACTGCCGGACTGGTCAAAAACCAGCTGGGTTACAACTGTGTGACTTCTTTCACAAACTGTATCCCAAAAATCTTTACGCTGTTAAATGATACACTTACAGTTCTCCAGTCATTCTGGTGAAGATAAATTGACATGACCTGTGTCTAAAACTGCCAATAGGCTGAGTGTTAACAAAATTAAACTAAGAAGTATTGGCCAGCGAGACAGCTGTATCTAGTAATGTCTTTAAAACCTAAACATTCCCAATTAATGCCTGATAGTTAGTTTTTTAAATCTAAGCACTTCTAAAATACTAAGGCCTTGTAAAACTGTAAGAAAAATTAAAATGTGTTCTTGTGAAAGATTAGCAAGAAATGTGAGTGTAAAGGAGAGGAACACTTGGGGGAGCCAAACTAACTTTCTTTTTCTGTATCCTGACCAAATTCACAATTCTATAAAAGGTTTGGATTTAATGAGAGCCTCTGGTTGAGGGTCCTTATCAGGCCTTTGAAATCCCTAATAGAGGAAAAATTGTCTTACCTGTTCATTTCTCTCCTGGGTGGCAATCCTCAAAGATGGGTGGTCTGCAAACTGAAAACGAGGCTGATCCTCCTACCCTATTAATGATGCTTTTGAGTCACCTGTCCAGATTAATTCTGCCAGAGTTTAGTAATGGAAAATGGGGGAATCTTCACTATAATATAACAGCTAAATAAAACCTCAAAGAGCATAACTCCTATTATGAGCAGGAATAAAGACAAACAATATTGTGTGTGAGCTACTAGAACTCAGTTTGGCTATAAATAGAAAGATAATGGGGGGAAATTAAATTTTAAAATATTCCCATAACAATATTATACATTCCTATGGGTGGATCAGCCAGCCAGACATGCTTTCATCAGAGAAAAGAAATAAACAAAGGAAAGTATTTATTTTTTTCCTGAGTGCATGGCTGGGAGCCCAAAGTGATGGTACAGGTCAGATCCTCAGCTAGGGTAAATGAGCATAGCCCCACAGGCTTTATTGGAGCTACACATTCATGTCAGCTGAGGATCCAGCTGCATGTGTTTAGCTGATATTTTAATGGCGGGAAGGAGAAATTTGAGAACTTTTAAAAACATTATTTAACTGTGTCAGGCCATAGTTGGACTGATGGGTTAAAGGATAGCAACACATTTGAACAGTGATGTCATTAGTAAACAGCAGGGGATATTCCATGTACATGGATATATTTCATTCTGCATATTGCATGTAATTGAAATGACTTTTTATCAGACAAAAGGCAAATGTATGGCAACAGGAATATGAAAGAATCCATATATGCTTGCTTTGATTTGGTTATTTTGGTGCAAGATTCCCATTAATTTAAAAATGTGTCATCTTAAGGATAACAGTGCAGGAAACCATTGAGTTCACAATCACAACATAGTTTAGTTATACTGTCTCACGTGAAGATTTGCTAGTGGCAATGCAATAGTTTGTAGGGTAAAACTCACAAGGGGAAATCCAGCATAAGGAATCTTGTTTTTCCATAATCTGAAGGGGAGTCAGAAGGAGATTTTCTCACACTAAAATCTGAAAAAATGAGGATGCTTGGATGAAAGGTAAGTAAAAGTATTTGGGATGATTTTTGAACTTGTTAATTCCTTCCTAATGATGTCAACATAATGTAAGTTAAATGTATTTTTGGAATTTGAATTACACTAATACTGACATTTAATATCAACATGTATAGGTTACATATATTTTTGTGCGTGTGTCTATAAAAATAATAGATCCAAGCACTTAATTTTGAACAGACCTACAATTTAGAAGGCAGTTAGCAACATTACATATATAGCAGCATTATGCTGCATTCATTCTGTCATTAGAATAGTTTAAAGACAGGGAAAGGTTATTCTTTA
This sequence comes from Chrysemys picta bellii, assembly GCF_011386835.1. Classification (NCBI taxonomy): domain Eukaryota; kingdom Metazoa; phylum Chordata; order Testudines; family Emydidae; genus Chrysemys; species Chrysemys picta. The sequence continues at coordinate 44,500,456 of NC_088798.1, read as the reverse complement.
TTCTTACACCATCAATTTATCATTTGATATTTTACCACATAAATTATACTATATTATTATTCTCTCTTCTAACTGTTTGCTTGCGTCACAAAGGTAAGTTAAAACTATATCCACTCTTCCATTATTAAAATGTTCTTGAGTTGCTGTTCTCTACCTGGCTATAATTATTATTGATATTCTACCCACATTTTAATTTTTTTACCATGCTGTTGAATAGAACAATTTAAACTCTGTAAATCAAAGCAAGTTACAAACCAGCAGATTAAAGGTACAGAAATCATGTCCTAGATCCTCAAGGGTTTTAGATGCCTAACTCCCTTTGAAATCAATGGGCGTGAAGTGCCTGAATACCTTTTGAAGATCTGGGCGTATGTGTGTACCAGTATACTTAAGATAGCATCAGGGATCAGTGTTACCTTAGCTTCCCAGTGAACAGTGTGTTCCAAAGTTGTGTATGAACTATTCCTGATAGGAAAAATAGCTAGCACATATGTATTGTCACTGTACTACAGGTATTTCATAAAGCATATTGTAACCTGCTTTGGAATACTTGAAGTTTTGGATTTACACTTTTTATTGGCTTTCTGCATCATAGTTGATAACAGTATGAGGCACTGGGAGCCCAATTTTCTAAATAAGGCATCCTATTATTCCCAGATCTTGCAATCATATTGGCACTTTGATGCCGAAAGTAAATAATTAGGTTCCTTGGGCAGCCAAGTTTGAAAATCGAGCCCATATATGTAACTATATATCAGAGATGTAATGTGTATCAAGCACCATAACATCAAGTAATAAAAATCTTTACTCTCACAGTTCATAATGATGATACTAATGTGTACAGATTCTGAGAATTAAATAGTTCTCTCATAAGAAGCCTTCAAATAAGAAGAAGGAAATAAAAAGTACTTTCAGGAAACTGGGGCAAGATGTATTCAAAAGAGTTTCTAACGGAGACTCCTCACCTGTGTAAAGCTACTCTTGTATATTAGTGTTTGCAGAATTGGGGCCTGCAGTTCTCGGCAGATCAAGAGATATGATCATTGCAGAATCTCAGATGTGAACTGGAAGACAAAGATCTAGTATAACAAGTTGTTTTTAATCAATAAAATACTGCTCTATGTAGATGCTAACATATTTTTCAGTAGTTCAAAATCTCAATAAAATCATATAAACTTCAAATTTGAAAATGACTGACTGATGATAGATGTCTGCTAAATGTCAAGTAAACAGCGCGTACGCTGTCTGCCACTAAACAATATCACAGGTAACCACAGGAGAATGAATAATTTGAACAGTAGGTGGCATGATGTTGAAGAAAATTAAACCTTTGGGGTGAAATCCTTGCCCTATAGAAGTCAGGGGCAAAATTTCCCCATTAACTTCAGCTGGTCCAAGATTGGTGTTTTGGGAGTTATTTTAGATTAATCCTTGACATAATATGATCAAAGGGATTATATTATGGGAGATAAAAATTGAGTAGGGTATCTGTTTGATAAATACAATGTGTAGCCTTTAATATTTGGATAGCTAACTGATTATGGTTGTATAGTCCCATACTACCCATATGCTTAAAATTTGGTCCCAGTTCAAGAAGGTACCTTGTGCCTAAGTCCTTTTGAGGACAGAACTAGATGTGAGTACTGAAATCTGTTCTTACTAAAGTAACTCCAGATTTATAATGAGAGCAGATGTTTGTCCCCCAGGATTTCTTTCAACTTGCATTGTCTAGGATTTTAAGGACTTCATTGTATTTATAAAGGTGCACCATTTTTCACTTTGGCCTTGGCTACACTTATGAGTTACAGCGCTGTAAAGCCGCCCCCAGTGTTGTAACTCACTCCCCGTCCACACTGGCAAGGCATTTGCAGCGCTGTATCTCCGTGGTTGCAGCGCTGCATGTACTCCACCTCTCCGAGAGGAATAGCAAGTATTGCGCTGCCACTGCAGCGCTGCAGCGCCAGTGTGGCCGCCCAGTGCGCTGTGAATGGCCTCCAGAATTATTCAGCAGTATCCCACAATGCCTATTCTAGCCACTCTGGTCATCAGTTCAAACTCTACTGCCCTGGCCTCAGGTAACCAACCATGTGACCCACCCTTTACATTCCCCGGGAATTTTAAAAATCCCCTTCCTGTTTGCTCAGCCCGGCGTGGCGTGGACTGCTATCAGTGAATCTTTTCAGGTGACCATGCCTCCACGCGCCAAGCAAGCCCTAGCATGGAGCAATGGCGAGTTGCTGGACCTCATCAGTGTTTGGGGGGAGGAAGCTGTACAGTCCCAGCTGCGCTCCAGCCATAGAAATTACGATACCTTCGGGAAGATATCAAAGGACATGATGGAAAGGGGCCATGACCGGGACGCCCTGCAGTGCAAGATTAAAGTGAAGGAGCTGCGGAGTGCCTACCGCAAAGCCCGCGATGCAAATGGCCGCTCGGGTGCTCCCCCTGCGACCTGCCGATTCTACAAAATGATGGATGCGATACTTGGGGTTAATCCCACCTCCACTCCGAGCACCACCATGGACACTTCAGAGCTGGTGTGTGGGGGGGGAGGAAGAGGAGGAGGAGGAGGAAAACGGGAGTGATGGTGGTGGGCCGGATGGAGACACCCCGGAATCCCTGGAGCCATGCAGCCAGGAGCTCTTCTCGAGCCAGGAGGAAGGTAGCCAGTCGCAGTGGCCGGTACTTGGTGGAGGACAAACAGAAGAGCAGGTTCCTGGTAAGCGTTTTTTTTTTCCGGGAAGCAATTTTTTCGGTGCGGGCTCTTTGGGAGAGGAGGGTTAGGCATGCATGCCTAGATGCGGAATAGTGCATTGATGTGGTTTATCACATCGCGGTAATCAGCCTCGCTAATCTCCTCGAATGTCTCATCCAGAATGTGTGCAATGCGCTTGCGCAGGTTTATCGGGAGAGCCACCGTGGTCCTTGTCCCAGCCAGGCTAACGTGTCCGCGCCACTGTGCCGCGAGGGGTGGGGGGACCATTGCTGCACACAGGCAAGCTGCATATGGGCCAGGGCAGAAGCCACATTGCAGTAGACCTTCCCTTGCTTCCCAGGTCACCCACAGCAGCGAGATATAGTCCAGGACGAACCCCTATGGAAAATGTTGGGACAGTGTTCAGTGTAGGTGCCCCCTGAAGCTGTTGGCTCTCCCCAAGGCACAGAAACCCAGAGGACAGTGCAGCCCTGAAACAATCAGTCCCCCTTACTCACCATTTTGAGGCTCCCGTGGGATATGTGTGCTCTTTTTTGGATGGGAAAATTATGCTATTGTGTAGACCCTGTGTGTTTTCTACTCCTTAAGTGCGGGGGGAATCATTACTCTGTCTGGTATAAACAATGCTGCCTCTGTTAAATGTTGCATTTTGCCTATACAGCTGCATCAACCTTGAGATCTCAGCCGTCCCTCTTATCGCCTGCTCAGAGACTGCAAAGACTCAGGAAGAGACCGCGAAAAAGCAAAGAAGACATGCTGCAAGAAGTGATGCGGCAATCTATTAAAGAGAATGAGAAAGCACAGAACTGGAGGGAGAGAGAAAGCAGGATCCGCCAGGAAAATGCAGCGCACCGGCGGCAAAGCACCGAGCACCGGCAGCAAAGCACTGATAGGCTCATAAGCATCCTGGAGCGCCAAGCAGACACTATCCAGGAGCTCGTAGCCATGCAGAAAGTAGAGCAGTACCGCAAACACAAATGCCACCCCCCCCTACAGCCCTTGCCCCAAAACTCTTTCCGTTGTGCCCCACTGTCACCTCCAACCCACTTTCCCCAACTTCCGTGTTCTTCACGCCACCCGCTGCCTCCAACACCAGTATCTTCACCACCCAGCCCTGAAAACCACGACCCTTACCCTCTGCACTCAACCCCCATCACTATGCAGTATAGCTGTCCTGAAGTGCATCACTCACTGCACAGCACACCAGACAGGACATACGCGCATCTGTGATTGTACCGTCCCCCACTCCACCCCCTTGTTTCTTTTCAATAAATAAATTGTTTTTCTTTTCAATAAATGGATTTTTTGGCTTTGAAAACATTCTTTATTATTGCATAAAGTAAAAGACTCCTGAGCCCAGGAAATAAACAGGCACTGCAAGTCTGCTTGTCTGCTTAGCAAACACTGATTCCTAAAGATTGGAACTACTGCACTTCACTCCCGTGCAGGGCACCAGATAGCACTGCTGGTTTTCAGCCTCAAATTGCTCCCTCAAGGCATCCCTAATCCTTGCAGCCCCGCGCTGGGCCCCTGTAATAGCCCTGCTCTCTGGCTGTGCAAATTCAGCCTCCAGGTGTTGAACCTCAGAGATCCATGCCTGAGTGAAGCTTTCACCCTTCCCTTCACAAATATTATGGAGGGCACAGCACGCGGATATAACCGCGGGGATGCTGTTTTCGGCCAAGTCCAGCTGCCCATACAGAGATCGCCAGCGGGCCTTTAAACGGCCAAAGGCACACTCCACAATCATTTGGCACCGGCTCAGCCTGTAGTTGAACCTTTCCTTGCTGCTGTCAAGACTCCCTATGTACGGTTTCATGAGCCACGGCATTAACGGGTAAGCGGGATCTCCAAAGATCACAATGGGCATTTCAACTTCCCCTACTGTGATCTTCCGCTCTGGGAAAAAAGTCCCGGCCTGCATCTTCCTGAAGAGCCAAGTGTTCCGAAAGATGCGTGCATCATGCACCTTTCTGGGCCAGCCTGTGTTAATGTCAATGAAATGCCCACGGTGATCCACAAGCGCCTGGAGAACCATAGAAAAATACCCCTTCTGATTAATGTACTCAGATCCTAGGTGGGGTGGTGCCAGAATAGGAATGTGCGTCCCATCTATCGCCCCTCCACAGTTAGGGAACCCCATTTGTGCAAAGCCATCCACTATTTCCTGCACGTTACCCAGAGTCACGGTTTTTGCAAACTTGCATCAACATGATTCCAACGGTCGACTTTCCCACTCCAAACTGGTTTGCGACCGACCGGTAGCTGTCTGGAGTTGCCAGCTTCCAGATTGTAATAGCCACCCGCTTCTCCACTGGCACTTCTCAATCTCGTGTCCTTGCACCGCCGGGTGGGGGCAAGCTCTTCACATAGTCCCATGAAAGTGGCTTTTCTCATCCAAAAGTTCTGCAGCCACTGCTCGTCATCCCAGACTTCCATGACGATGTGATCCCACCACTCGGTGCTTGTTTCCCGAGCCCAAAAGCGGTGTTCCACGGTGCTGAGCATGTCCGTGAATGCCACAAGCAATTTTGTGTCGTACGCGTTACGCGGCTCAATAGCATCATTGGACTCCTCACTCTCACTGTCACTTTGGATCTTAAGGAATAGTTCGACAGCCAAACGTGACGTGCTGGCGAGATAAATCAGCATACGCCTCAGCAGTTCGGGCTCCATTTCCTGCAGACAGATCGCGCTGCACAGAAACCATTGAAAGATGGCGCCAAAGGTGGATGGAAACAAAGGGATTTCTGGGATGTGAAGCGATGCATCACGGGGCATTGGGACAGGACCCAGAATGCCCCACACCTAAGCCCCCTTCTCACAACCCACGGCGCCAGAATGGGAAGAGGTGCTCTGTGGGATAGCTGCCCATAATGCACCGCTCCCAATAGCACTGCAAATGCCGCAAATGAGGCCACGACAGTGAGCTGGGCAGCTGTCAGTGTGGACAGACAGCAGCGCTTTTCCTACTCAGCTGCACAAAGTCAGGTTTAACTCACAGCGCTGTACATCTGCAAGTGTAACCAAGGCCTTTATCTACTCATTGAAGAGTGTAAGTAAATGCACAAGGTCAAGAAAATTTCACCTGTGGAGCTGAGAGCCTGTCACTGCTTTTTAGTAAATCTTTATCAAAAAGTTATGCACAACAAAACTATACAGTTTGTCTCTTGATATGTTCACAACATCTTTAATCTGGGAAAACATCTTGAAAGAAACCATAAACACTGTCCTTACTCTGGCCTTTTAATTAACCAGTAATAGGAAGGCTGCTCTGTTTTACAAAGATATAAGGTGGTTCTTGCAGTAGGCTGATTGCCAACTACTGCAACTTATTTTGACAGGCATACCCCAAAAGGTTGCTGAATGAAATACAGACAAGTCTTTTAAGTTTGCTTCTCAGGAACTTTTTATACACTGAGAGAAGAAGAAGAAAAAAGTGGGTGGATGAAGAAAACCAAGCAAAATGCAGTGCAGGGATTGAAAATTTAAGGATAAGCTTCACAACTAGAAGTTCATCTCCTATTCTTCTTGATGCATATGCAATGTTTCTGACCAAGATCTGTTCTGTATACAAGGTAGATTGTGTCTTTAATGCCACAGGCCTGAGTAGGGGTTGTATTTAGATGTATTGCTGCAGCAGGAACACCCAGAAAAATTGTACTTTTGAGATGCAAAATTTCTGCTAGGGCTTCTTTCTGATGATGGGGGGAGGTACTACACCAGCCAAAGTGAGGGATTGCTGTTGTCAGCACCTACTCAAATGAGAGGGGATGCTTCCTGCTTGCTCTTCCACTCCTGGGCAGATATGCAGGGCCTACTCACATGCTGAGCCATAATGTATAAAATATTAAAGGCAATCAACCAAGCTGCAGCAACCAAAGCACAAAAGTGTGTTTTGTTTTTTGTTTGTTTTTGTTTTTTACTGAGGGAAAAATAGAATTTTAAGGTTCAGTTCCCAGGATATTTTAAGAGCTGAAAGACTCCAAGAGAGGTAAACCTAACATTATAGGGTTGGTAGCATTGTGTAAATATGCAAAAAGTTACCCAAGTTAGTGGTCCATAGAGGCTGGAAAGCTAATATCAGATTCATTGCAAATCAATAATTTTAAATAAATCTTTGTATTTTTTGGAATTGGGAATATTCAGTAAACAAATAATAAGGTTTTGTAGGTATTCATCTCCCAGAGCTATTCTCAAGAGATACCAAGGTTTTGGTAAATTTGACTTTAGAAATATTGCTGCAGGCAATGAAATCTACAAAAGCTAACAAAGCCCCGGAGGTAGGTTGCCTTCTGGTGGACTATTAGGAAACCATTTTTTTCAGCAACCTAATCTATTCTTGAAAATAGTAATTATTTTGATTGGCGTGGTTTGTATTTTTAAAAAAGTCTCAGGGCCCACTCATGCAAACACTTCCACACCAGAGTAACTTTACTTGTGTGAGTAGTCCCACTGAATTTGAGTAGGACTACATGTGAGCAAAGCTACTCAGAGATAAGCATTAGCAGAATTGGGCCCTTAACCAGCTTGATTATTCATGAATCTGAGCTTTGCTCAAAGTTGTAAGGAGGAGCTGTCAGGGAGTTTGTCACAGTTACCTTGCTCTCTGCTGCACAGACTCTGTATAAGCGTAAGCTGCAAGGAAGTGATTCTAGCTTATGCCACCAACATAAAATCCCTTGGGTACCCTCTGGCAGTAGAGAATAGGGTGTAGCAAAACCTCACTCCAGCAGGCCCCCTCCCCTGCTACACTTGCAGAATATGCTTAACACACCTCACCCCTTCCCTCTGAAGCTGAGAGTTCCAGTACAGGAAACAGCATAGCTAATTCAGGAAGTAGTGGAGCTGTCCTTGCCAACTTTGTGCTGTCAAAGATTCTCTCTACAGAGGGGATGCTCCAGTGGCAATCTGGATGATTTAGGATCACCTTTGCACACCAGAGAATGCAGCTGCTGGAGGCTGATCCAGCAGAAACATCTGCAGACAAGGAATACATTATGTTCAAAAGTGACTTAGCACTTAAAAGCCTAAGTTCCATTGACATTCAATGAGACTTGGGATCCTAAGTCATACAGGCACTTTTGAAAAATGTATCCAGCTGGGAGGCTGCAGATGCTCACTCTGTAGCAGGCCAGTTTACTGGATGACCCTGGCAGTTAAGGTATTGCACTGGGGCTCAGGAGATGGGGGTCTATCAAATCCTGGAGTAGATAACATAGCCTATTACTGAGGGTAAGAAAGAGGAAACATGGGTATAAATATGTTGCTTCATCCCAATCCTTTCTCAAAGTTTTAACATCTTAACATGAAAGGAAGAGGGAATGTAAACTAATCTCATCAGAAGAGATGAAAAAAATATGGACCAGTGACAACATCTTGAGAAATGAACACTAAATGTACTATCAGGAAAGACCTAGTTGGTGAGTAGGACACTGTATTGCCAGCACAGGGCATCTGGGAGAGGAACATGGCATTAGAAAGTGGCTAGCATTAGTATGGTAACGGGGCATTACATTCTGACTGGCTAGCTGCAAGCCTTCTGGGAATCTCTACAGGTATAAAAGCCAGCTACTTGTAGGTTAAAGAAGGAGTTCCTAGACCTAGGGTCCTGAGTTGTCAGAAGGTGAGAAATGAATCTTGACTATAGTGGAAGCCCTGCTTGAAAAGCTACTAAAAGAAGCTTGGGATAATGACTTCAAGTTGAATAGTCTGGGGGTTCTGCGTGATTTGTACATTTTGTTTGTCTTTACTGTATCAGTAAATGATCTTAGTTTGTGAACTGAACATCTGATCTTTAGGACACTCTATTCTCTTCCACCCTTTCTCCCCAGACCCACACAAGGGCTATGAGCCTCTCACTACACAACTGCCTATTTCCAACATTCAGGAGACAGAACACAGTGAAGAATATGCATTTGACAAGTAGCATAGAAGATCTACAGGCAAAATTAGGGTTTTCTCATGTAAATTAAGAAATAGAATATGGCATGGAGTTTAACAGTACTTATTTACAATCAGACTAAGAAATTAGTTGGCATACTGTTAACTTCAGCCATTAAAATAAATATTTGACAAGATAGAAATGTGTAACAATTATATTGAACATTGGATTCATCATAACTTTTTCACTTACAAATTTCAGACAGTCTGTCTTTAAGAATAATAAGATGAGAAGTTTTTTAAAATGGATTACAGCAGATAACTGCTGAACGTCTATTAAACCGGATATTTTTGTTACCTTTAGAGGGTTGATCATTGCAAGTACTTGTTGTATCAGTTGTGAATTTAAAGTATTTTGAAGAAACGTTTATGCTCTGGTCCTGCATTTCTTGGGTACCTAATCTAGTCCACAGAGAATCCAAAAACTTCAGGAGTGGGCTGTGGGTGGGTACTCCTTTTTAATGTCTACTTTGTAATAGCTTGTATATAAAAAAAATCAGTAGTTCTTTAAATAGAATGCCCTGTAAACCCTATTTTTGAGGAAGTTTTGTATTATACAGGCAAAGAACTGCATAGCATTTGGAACTATGGGGAGGTTGGAACCAAATCCTGTAGATTAGACATCTCTATGAAGTAATAATAAAAGAATGTGCTGCAATTATAAATAACATCTCAGACATGAGACAAATACTGCATATTTATTTTAGCTGCTGGACAAAGACTACAAATGAACTTTAGCTGATAAATTCTTTTCTAAGCCATGAAGTTTTCCACATAGATGAAGTTTTGCTAGTATCTCTCAATTCAGTTTGCATTCATACTTTTCTGCTTTTACTGCTTTTTTTTTTTTTTAGGATATATTCCACCAAAAATAAATAATTAAACCACAGATGAACTGTCAAAAGGGAACATTCATATTTTAACGCAACATTAACATTTTGGTAATTAACATGGCAGTTAATGCTTTTAGCAGATGTAACAACATTAGACTTGTAAATTTTAATTAAAGTTAATGGTTCACGATAGCTGTAGGGATCAGGCATCCTCTCTGGAAACGGAATACATGTCTAATGTGATTAGAAATACTAATTGAAGAAAAAAGGCCTGAAATAGTAATGACTATTTCTTTATAATCTTGCTAAATCATTACAAACCGTCAGCAATCTGTTCTAAATGTATTTTGTAGGAGGAAAACTGAAGAGTCAAACAGAAGAAATTAAAGGGGGTCAACAGAATACTCAAGAGGCTTTCGATGAATTGAAAGAAGGAGAAACATGAATTTGTATAACCCTTTCCTTCCTTATCAAAATCCCAAGAAATTCTATGAAGCTATTTGGTTACATTTCACATCGCTTTTGGATTTAATTGGGAACTAATGTGTTAGCTTTAATTCCCTCAGAGGCTCTGAATTCAAATGGCAGGTATGGAAAGAAGACTGGCACTGAAAACTAGGACTCAAGTGGACATTTCTAGGCTTTCACATAAGTTAAGAGATCAGTAGTGAGTTGTTTGGGGAGGTTGCTGGCACGTGAAACATTTTTTAACAATATAGGGAAAGGATTGTTTTGACTAAGGGTGACTGCATACTGTTAGCCAGCTATAAAATACACTCAGATTTTATTATGAAATGCCAACAGTATTTTTTCACATATTGGTACTGTACAAAAACCTCTCTAAGGTCTGGATCCAGAGCCCATTGAAGTCAATGGAAAGATTGACTTCTTATGCAGGCAATACTGCCACTGAAATTCATGTACTTTCCACTGATTTCAGGGTTGGAACCTTATTTTAGTTTGGGGGGGGGGTAACAGTTATTTTTTAGATAAACATAATTATATCTTTGTCTCCATTTGTCATCCCCTTCTTAAGATCATCATGACTTATTAATTATTTGTATTACAGGAGAGGCTGGGCCTTCATTATGGTAGGCACAGTACAAACACACAGTAAGAGACAGCTCTGTCCTGAAGTGTTCATAATCTAACTAGACTAAGACAAAGAGTAGGAGAAAGAAAGTTGTTGTATCTCCATTTTACAGAGGGGGACTTGAGGCACAGAGAGATTTGCTGAAGGTAGCACAAGAAGATTGCAAAAAATTATACATCGAACAATTTCAATTCACAAATTTCCAGAAATCATGATGCATTAAGACACATTCACAAATTCACCCTTATCCAGAGAGTCAACACAAGGTTGATAGAATCAAAGGAGTATAGAACTGGAAGGGAACTTGAGAGATCATCTAGTCCAGTCTCCTGCACTCATGCACCACTTTAGTCTCATATAAACCATCAAAATGGGTAAGGATTTATATAAATCTTAAGTGATGCATGGCTGCTAGGCTGGCCCTCTGCGAAGAGGTGAATTTTGCTCAAATAGAATAAGAAATTAATTTGGCAAACTGTTCACTGTGAATAGTTTGCCCAGCTCTAATGCCTAGAATAACATAATGGGTCACACCAGGGATGAACTTGTCCTGATATTTTCATAACCTGTCCCTATTACTTACCCTTCTTTCTACTAAAATAAGGGTTATGGTGGCAGAATATATTGAATCTTCCCCCAACTATTAAATATATTTAATGAAATATAAAAAGGAGCCATTCTCTGTAAGGGGCTGTTCCAAAGCCCGCTGAAGTCAGTGTGTCTTTCCATTGACTTCAGTGGCTGTTGGATTGGGCCCTAACTATCATCCAAGATAGGGTGTGTACTTAAGGGGAGAAATCCTGGCTCCACTGAAGTCAATGGAAAAACTCTCAAAATCCGTTTTTTGCCATAGGCCTCAAAACCCACTTGAGGTGTGCAACACTAGCCTAATAATTCATTTATCTTGTATACCACTTTCCATTAGACAATCTCAACACATTTTATAGACACTGAGCTAAATTCACCTCTGCTAGTGCAGGGGGGTTACAAATAGTTTTCCTGGATCCCCAAGTGGATTCACCCTTGAGGTGTGGCAGTGTGTTTATGTGCCAGTGTAACGAAGCGGGCTCTTGGGAGGATATAACTGAGAGTATCAATTCGGGACAAATTATTTAGAGCAGGGCAGTCACAGCCCAAGGCTGGGTGTCCTTTATTATTAAGGCACACCAAACCAGCCAAACAGAAAGGACTTCGATTTTACCCCATTGGCTAACCAGAAGTCATACAAGCAATGCCGTCAGACACTCCAGTTTCCCAGTATCACCACCAGCGCCACTCCTTATGGGGATGAATGGTTATGAAAACCAATACCCCAGTAAAAGAAAAAAGGTTCTCCCGATTCCAAAGGACCAAGCCCCAGACCCCGGGTCAATATACAAGGCATATCTTACCCACAAATCACGCTGTTGCCAATCCTTTAGAATCTAAACTCTAAAGGTTTATTCATAAAAAGAAAGAAATATAGATGAGAGCTAAAATTGGTCAAAGTAATCAATTACATACAGTAATGGCAAAGTTCTTGGTTCAGGCTTGTAGCAGTGATGGAATAAACTGCAGGCTCAAATCAAGTCTCTGAAGTACATTCACAGCAGGGATGGGTCATTCAGTCCTTTGTTCAGAGCTTCAGTTTGTAGCAAAGTTCCTCCAAAGGTAAGAAGCAGGATTGAAGACAAAATGGAGATGATGAAGCTGCCTTTTCTAGTCTCTTGCCATGCAGCCTGTGCTTCCTTTGTTCCAAAATCAAGCTGCCCAGCACATGGCCTGAAAGCCTTAGAGTCCTCTCCAGAGGTATGCCCCTGCATGCCTTCCTGAGTCATAAGGTGTATCTGCATTCTCTCAACGGGTCAGCTGTATAGCTGATCGTCCTTAATGGGCCATCAAGCTGGCTAGGAAGTGCTGATGCCAAACTGTCTGGGGTGTCACCCAGAAGCATAACACAAGTTTGAAATACAGACAATATAAAGCTAATACTTATAACTTTAAATACAAAATGATACATTCATACAAGTAGCATAATCATAACCAGCAAATCATAACCTTTTCATAGACACCTTACTTGACCTCCTTTGTACAATATTTGGTGCCACTATAGGACCTTGGTTGCAACAATGATCTATACGGTCACAGTTCATGTCAATAATGTCACAGCCAGATCTCTCAAGAGTTTAGCAAGGGAGGGGGGCTGTAAGCTGTGGTTGGGGCATCAGTGCATTCTCCAGGTGTCTTAGCCATTCCCCCTCCCTGGACAGTCAGGTGGGACTCTGCACAGGGGTACACGTTAATAGATCCTGATAAAGTTTGTGACTAAAACAATAACAACTCTGTGTTTCCTTTATTAATTGAATGTGGCTTTTACTAGCAGCAATAACCTAGATGTAAGGCAGTTTCTGGCAGTCATGATTTATTGGAGCAAAGAATCAACTCTGCTGAAAGATAATTGAATTTATCTTCTTACCCTTTTAGAGGACTAAAGACCAGGTCTTCTGCTGATATAAATCAGAAGAACTGCTTGGAAGCCAAAGGGCCTTTGCTGATTTACACTCGCTATGGATCTGGGCACCAGTAGTGATATTTGTGATATTGATATTTTTCCACTGCAAGTAACGTGCACTTTCCAATGTTCTGTCATCTCATAAAACACAAATGCATTGGACAAACAAGCATAACCTTGGATGGTAAGTTGTGACATTTAAAAATCTTCTCCACTTTCATTACAGTTCCTTTTTATATGAATAATCCATGTTGTGTTTCCTTTTTCTTTAAAGGAATTGCATGTTTAAAGGGTCACTGTCAGGTACAACCATTTTTGGGGGGTTTTTTATTGTTGTTTTTTAAGAACCTAATAGATTATTTTTAAAAATGTCAGTGCAAGCAGTTTTGTTTGGAGACAAACAATTCATTGCATTAGTTGTGCCATAAACATTGCAGAACTGGACTACAGCATGAACTTGAAAGTGAAAGTGACTAGTCTATTTTCATTGTCCACGTTGAATGAAGTGCAAAGGGGCGGATTTTCAAAAATGGACAAATGGTAAAAATCAGGTTTTTAAAATATTTAAAAATATTTCCATTTTAACTAGCTAAAGTGTTACATATTTTTCATTTGTGAGACAGTAAATGTTATAGCAAGAGTGTGGGAAAGAGGTTAATGAATAACAGAATTAAAGTTTACAAGGAAACTGATATAAAATTATCTTACCACTATTGTATAAAACTCCACCTGGATCAAATAGGTAAATGAGGAGGATTGACTAAGACAAGGAATTGGTGTTTTCAATTATATGAGATTTCAATTATTCCTGCTGGTGTGGAAGAAAAAACACTCTCAGCCAGACTGGCAGTTCCAGGAGGCATATTCAATGAAATTACAAGGTGGCAAATTAAAAGCTGATAAAAGAAAATAGCTTTTCACATAGTGTAGGCCAGGACCAGTGCAGATTTACCTGGTTAAGCAGGAACCTGAAACAGTCTCCCTGATACTATCTTCAGCTGTGCTGTGCAGAAATTTTGTGCAGCAGAGAATAAATAAAAGACTAAGGTAGATGCACATAAATTTGTATCCATATAGTAGGGAGGGAAAGCAATCATCCAAAAGAGCTGAATATCCAGAAAAACGGAAACATTTGAACTAGATATTATAGAACAAGTTTGTAAAAGAACAAGCAGGAATTTTGAATACACATAAACTCAGTGATGGGCACAGCCAGAAATGTCTTAGGCTTATCCTAAATTGAGTCTTTGGGTAAAATTCAGGAACATTCTGTGAGATCAAGTGTTCTAAGAAGATTTACAAACCTTCCTGGTTCTGGTCAGGGGAGAAATCCAGTGACTAGCCTTTTTCTGGCATTTTGTTAATTCTGCCTGAATGCTGGCTGAAACCAGGAAGTAGAGAGTCCTATAACAATGAAGAGAAAAAAAAGAAACAAACAAACAGAAAAGTTCTTGATTATTTTGGGAAGAGCTGGATAAATAATGCAAAAATAAGACTGTCTGCATGAACTGTTAAGTGAATTCTTTGGCTGTGTTTGCCCTGCTGTAGTAATGATTTTCTACAAACAGTTGAGTGATCATATTTTATTGATCAACAGAACTATGGAAAAGTTTCATTATGAAAGCTGACACCATGTGCAGTTTCAACTGGTTTGGAGTTTCAAATTCTAAACTCAGTCCAAGTTCATTAAAAGATTCAAGGTTGGTAAGAATCAGGCAAGTTTCCAGCTAATCTTGGCTGATTTATGACTTAGTGTCAAACAAAGTGAAAGTTGTGGCTTCTGCTAAATTTCACTGTGAATTGTAGGTGTTTTGATGTCCAGAACTCAATGTGAAATTCAGCAGCGCTAGCCACTCCTCGCCCCCCATGGTATAGAATTGAAGAAAAGAGTTGTACAAAGCCCTGGAGACTAAAGTTGCTGATTTTGCATACCTTTAATGGTCAGCTTGTTCAGGATTTTTCTACCCCACAAAGCTGTGCTGTATTAACTGTAGCAGTCTGCTTAAAGTAGCAGAACTTCTTATGTGGATGCAGTTATACAAGTATAAAATTGTACATACTGATAAACTTAGGCATTGTCTACACTAGAAAGTGGCACTGCATTTACTGTAAAGGGGTATACACCCGTTAGTACGGCGGCAGTATTATTGGTGTAAAGATGCTTTCCACTATTCCCCGATAGGAAGAGAATAAGCTATACTGCCACAAGCACTTTTAAACTGATATGTCTGCATTCACATTATGGGGGCTATATCAATAACTAGTTCGCTAAAAAAACCAGCACCCCTACCTGAAATAGTTATAGCAATATGTGTGTGTGAACCAGGCCTCAGTGGTATTAGCACCGGCCTCGGGGACTAGAATTTCTGTCCACCCCCAAGCCAGAAATGAGGAGAAAGAACTGAGTCCCAGATTCACTGAGTACACAGCATATCACATTCACAGCTTGGGGGAAAACAAGTGCACACACTGGATACTTTTTTTTTTTAACAATCACAGTGTAACCACGTGGTCTACCCTTTTAAGGTTCAGGATGCCTGGGGTCAGCCAGCCCTGTTCAATTATCAGACCCCACTCAGAAGGGGTCAGGTGTTTTCTGCAAAGAACTCAGTTGAGGGAGGGAAGTTCTTGTGGTAGGTCCTGAAGGAAAGTTGTATCATTCTTTGGGTACTCAAAGAGGCAAGGAGAAAAGCTTCTGGGGGCTGTAGTCCAGGGTGGGCAAAGGAACTGATCTTGTTTTTGATGTTTTTCTTAAGTTTTATGTTTGAAGATTAAAACTGTACTTGGAAAGAGACTTGGGTGGGGCAATGAGTCCTGGCTGGGAGCGCCAACCTGAATGAGGGGAAACTGAGGCAATGGCTAGTCCAAAGCCAGACTGTGTAGGCTGCACTGCTTCACACTTCTTAACAATTAACAAAAACAACAACAAAAAAAATCTTAAAATGTTGCCTGTATCATCCTGTGTATTGTTCTCCAAACTGAAAGACTCAGGGTTAAAAATAGATCTATGGTTTCAGGCTGCTAATCACATCATGAAAGTTACATGGTCAGCCAAGTGGATGGAATATGTACTGACCACATTGCTCCTGCAGCATACCTGCCATCTAATCAATAGAGCAAAACTGGCATCAGTTCCTTGGGAATTAAACTGTTGTATCCAGGGCTTGAAATGCAATGTCATAATAAGTTCTTCTAGGAAGAACAGCAGTTGGGAAAACAAAACTATATGCTGGAGTATGGAGAAACTCCCCTGCTCTGATATCATTTAAAGAGAGTTTGCAGCAACCCTGAAGTTCCACTTTAGTGTCCATTCAGTTTGTGCAACTTCTAAATAATCATAAATTGTAATAATTGCTGATGAGTAATGCCTATTTCATGCCAGGCTTCATATCAGACATACCCCTGTGTCAATACTGCAGAATGGAATCCTCTCCTAGCTTTTGCTGTTTGACTTTCCTAATGAATAAGGTATGTTTTATTTTTTAGGCCCTATCAGTGATTGTTCTTCTGAAAGAATGTCATTTATATTTTGTTTGGACTACTGCATTAGAATTCAAACTGAAAATAAAAAGTACTTTTCAAAAAGTATAGCCATCCTTTGTGTACATTTTCTGTACTTCACCTTAGGAATAGCAAGCCTGATGAACATTACTATATTATGGAGGCACCAGTTGCAACTTTATAGTAAAAATTTCAGTACCTCCTTAATTGAAAGCAGGACTAAAATCCTCTTTCACATTTATTGACTGACTTTAGTTCCAAATTTAAAATAAATTCAGTGACAGCTGAATTATTCATGTAATTTTAAAAGAATATGTATTTTTGAAAAAGAAACATAAAAATTATCCCTTGGTGAAATTTTGCCATAATATTCTCATGGGTTTTGGGTTCTTCTGGCCCAGTGATTCTCAGCCTTTTCCATTTTGGAATTCCCTTCCCCTTAGCTATATTGGAAATGGAATAGTGGCAATGCATGACCCTCTGAAACCTGCTGTAACTCCCCTGGGAGTTGCAACACCCCAGGCTAAATAACCTGTTTTTAGTTAAATAGTTGTTCTCCCAAAGAGAGAATATATATATCTGACAGAGGCCACTTTTAAAGTTAAACACAAAAAGATTTCCTTTTTCCTCATAAGTGAATTGGTCTCTGTAAACTGGTTGGCAGATATAAGCCCTGGGGAAGGTAGAGTAAAGCCCTATACCCAAGGGCTAGCTTTATAAGCAAAAAACAAAATCAACTCAGAACCCTTGATCATAGTCAGTAGCAGCCTTTCTAAATTTCTGCAAACTGAGAGGGAAGGGACACAATCTTCCCTCTAGGTAGCCACACCTGCAGCTGCTTTCCTGGGCTTTTATAGCCTAGGCTTAGATCATCCATATGCTAGGCCAGGAACTTAACTTGTAACCCTTCAGGAGAGTCTTTATGCCTTGTCAGTCTCCTATAACAAAAGCTGATAGAGCCGCTTAGATCCATCAGCTTCTTCCTTTTTCCAATGTTCCATTGGTCAGCTGCCTCTGTAACAGAGTTGCAAGTTCCCAGTCTCTTACTTGGGCTTTAACACACTCCCTTTTCCTCCTCTGTCCCAACCACTAGTAGAAATAAAGGTCCAAGAGAGGACAACTACAAGTCCAAATTTTCAGAAACCCAGGTTTTGCACCTCTGGTCCAGAAGCAGCTACTCCCTCTAACTTCTTATAGTTCATTCTAAGGGATCCTGTGGCTGATGGAAATTCAGGAGATATGTTGGACTGTGGCTGACCTGCTGTGCTTAATTACTGTGTGAGGGGAAGGCTGTCAAAAGTGTCAGAGGCAAGTTTATAAGAAAGGGCTGGAGGTGCATAGCTGAGTAGGGGGTGAGCCTGCCTAACTTGCTGCCCACTACTCCTATGATTCACTGCCTTTTACTCTCCCACATCTCTACCCCATTAATTACTGGGTTTTTAAAATTTTTATTTTCCTTTATTTGTCACTGAGTTCATTTTATAGTACAATAATGCAGTCTGGATTAAGGAGGAACCTGGATGTGGGCCCGGGGCATGGGTAAGGGAGAAATGAATCAGAGGGAGCAGCACAGAGCTTAGTAGTGGAACTGGGGAGCCAAGCTGGAAGGTAAGGCTAAGCAGTGGAGCCCCTCACTTATCCTATAATGGTGATGCCTACTCGTCCCAAGCCTTGGTGTGAGGCCCAGTTTCCTAGACTCAATGAATAACACTGTCCTTTAGTTCCATGCTAGCCCTCTTCTGCCCACCCCACAATCCTCACTCCAAATAGAAAATTACTTTTTTCTTTATTTTTGTTATCAGAGTTACAGCCTTAGGCACCCTTGAGCTCTGACCATAATTATGAGTTATACATTCACATTTTTTAATGACCAATAAAGGATTGATGTAGCTTTCATAAATTTTGCATAAATCTGTATGCTGTTTTATACAGGTGCATGTGAGTAAGGTAGAGCAGCAGATGGCTAAGGGTGGCTTTAAGATTTTTCTGTAATATTTAGGAAAATGTATGTGCACGAGTGATCACTATTAGTAACTTCTAAATTTGGTATTCATTGTAAAAATTACAGAATTGAAATAGCTAAAAGGCAGAAACCCTCACAAAGGGGAGAGGAGTTATTTAGGGCAGTGTGTGTGGTGGTTAAATAGGAGTTATGGGATGAAATTAAGAAAGTGTAAATATAGGCTGAATACCAGGAACAATGCCCTGAGAATGAAACTTACTAGGTAGTGGAATAGTCTCTCAAGGGAAGTGATGGAAGATCTGAGACTTGGGGTATTTTAAATGTAGTGGATAAAGCACTAGGAAATATCCAATAGGGTATATTTTTTTCATGGCCAGGAAGATGGACGAGTAGACTTAAGTGGTCTCTTCCATCTCTAGTTTCTATGATGTGCAAACAGCACGTGAGTGATCGTCCTTTAACAGGATGAAGGATGGAATATAGGAGTAGGAAGGTTCCATGGCAGTTGGAAATGACCGTTGGGAGCGATAGTTGGATTTGGACAGCTGAAGAGAGAAGCTGAAAATTGATGAAAGTTTAGTGCTGTCCACAGAAACCCCTAGAGGAGAGAAAAATAGGGAGAGTCAGGGAGGGAGAGTGAATAGGAGTCTGGGTAAAGTGTGTGAGCAGTGCAGTAAGACAGAGAGGGCGAAAGACAAAACCCACAGGGTCAGGGAAAAGGGAGAGAAAAGACAGGCAAAGGGAGAAAAGCAGTGAGAACCCCCCTGGAACAGGACAAGTGACCTCCAGGTTATTCTCTTTTGAGTGCACCCAGCCTTCGGAGGATTTGAATTGCTGCCTGACGTGTCTCAGTCTCTCCTGGTGGTTATGAGCAGCTGATTTTCTGTCTGGGCAAAGCTGGAAAGGATTTTGTATCAGTAGTGTCTGGAAATGACAGCCATTGTTATTGCTTTTAGCTTCAGACAACTGATGTTTACCTACTCAATGTCCCATGGTCTCCTGTGGTCCAAATTGAGAGAAATTCCTCCTTTTTCCATCCCAGTTACTACAGATACATGGTGGCCTGCCTGACTAAATTTCATGTTGCAGACTAGGCTTTTGATTGGTAGAGGGGGAAAATCTTCAGGGGAGATTATATTTATTTTAAGTAACTTCTTGAAATTTGTCTGTTGGATCTGTAGTGTTTTCGTGGTATAATCTGAGGAAAAAAACTGAGATACTCTGCCCCTTATAGGAAAAATTGGTAATAGAGAACTTCTGGCCTAGTAAATTGTTTAGGGGAGAATTAATTTTATGAGGGATTAGGGTCATAGAGTTTGGATGGTACCTTTTTAAAGTTAGCTCTGGAAATAAAAAGGTTAAGGATCTTTCCTATGAATCCTCACCCTTTGGGGAGTTATCCCTACTGCTTGCTGGGCAAGGTGATCCCTGAAATGAAAAATTCTTCTCTTCCATCTTGATGCCAAGCTATTCTTTGTAAGATATTTTAAAATAGTCTTTCACCCTTGAAGGGTATTTTTCCAGTTAGTGGATGTTATGTCTAACTTCCAGTTCCATAGTCAGAATTGTCACCTTGCTTCTGTGTTTAAGGCTGTTTCTCTGGCTGACAAAATCAAATGATATAATGCTATATTGAATAGCAAATTTGCTGAATTATTAATAAATCTGGCAACTCGGGAGAAGTGAGACTGTTACAGCATAGATTTATTAATTTCCTCAGGGCCTTTGTTAGAGGTCTCACTACATATACTGCATAAATAGTAGATCTCAAAGCTTAAGAGCTTGCCTCAGGTGAAGAAGATGGTATATTTTTGTGAGAAGAGGCACATGAACAAACTTTATTTAAATACTGAGAAGCTTATTACCCCAAATTTCCCATTCACCTTGGAACAAACTTGATTCAAGTCAAACCTTAACCGATAAAGGAAAAAAATTCAATTACTTCTTCCAGAGCTGTAAAGAGACTTTGTTTTGGAGAAATAAAATTTCTGATTCAAGATTTGTAGTAGAGGGTCAGAAAGACTTGATGGGAATTCTGGTTTAAGATACCTTTCAGAGATGTCGTCCTTATTTGGTAGAGAGAGACACATTTTCTTTTTTCCTCCAAGCCAGATTTAAAAAACCCACAACCCTCTAGATGGATGGGAATACATTTCCTTGGATAAACTACCTGAATCCAACACAGTTCATGGATTGGGAACTCTGATGAACATTCATTAAGAATCATTCTATATACGTTCTCAAATTTTATGTATGTATTTGTCTTTGATTTGGAGAGCCATTTGAAAGTTAGTTTAGAAAGTTTGTATTTCTTACATGTAAATGAGCATATTTGATACAGAAGTGCTTTTTACCAGTTGTATAGTCACCTTTCTAAACTCATTTTGTGTTTTCTTTCTAAGTCTTTGGTCTCTAAGAGCAAAATCCTGCTCTATTTTCTGTTTCTTGGGATGGCTGGTTCTCTTCACAGTTAAAGCAGATTCGGTAGTTTTCAGAACCCTCCATGTGAATTCAGTGAATTCTGTCTTTCATAGCTCAGTTGTGTAAGTACTGAGCAGTCTGGTCTCTATCCACCAAAGCATTTAAACATGTGCTTAACGTGAAGCATGTGAGTAGTTCTATTGACTAAGCATATGCTTAAGTGCTTTGAGGGATTGAGGTCACACTGCTTAATGCCTTGCAAGATAGTGTCCCTGGAGTACAATCCAATCCACAGTGTGTGAAGTTATTTATAAGGAACTGAGAGTGAAACTCTATTTAGAGTGAGGTAAAATGAAATGATGAAAATGGTAAAAGAGCAGCCTCCTTGGTGCACGTGCCATTTGTGCCTACAAATGACACCTGCCATTAAACCACAGGTTGAAACATGGCTGCTTTATGCCTTTCACTACTTGATCAGCTAATTGGAGGACCGCAATCTGATTTATACCAATTCATTTTGTGAGCACAAATTGTGTTTGAGAAAGAAAAAGCTGGACCTTGGACCTTCTAAAAATTCATCTTTAAGTTTTAATTTTTTTAAAATGAGACTTGCAAGAGAATTTTAAAAATACACAACTTCTTTATAGCCTGAAAGGTTTATTTGTGTATTAAAGTTTTTTCTGCTCACTTTGTAGCTTAAAAATATCAAGAATGTAAAATTTAGTGTTTTCTTGGAGTACTAGTGATTAAATGTTTGCTGTGATTTATTAACACTTTAGTTGAAGGGTGAGGATGTTGAATCTTCAACAGTCTTCCTTTATTTAAAGTATTAATTAGTTATTGACGTTAAATAGGTAATAATAAAAATACACTGTGTACGGCCCAGATTCTGCAAAGATTTATTATACAGGTGTTTACACACTGTGAACAGTTCTATTGAAGTTAATGGGATTAATCACTTGGGTAAATTTAAGCACATGTATTTTGCAGTATTGGGGCCTTAAACAGTCTGATTAAAAATTCCTTCTCTTCAAAGTTCAACTTTCACTTAACTCTTAGTGTCATTTTTTTAAGACAAATCCTAAATATCTAATATAGAAAATGAGCATCACCCTTTATTGTTGGAGGGGGGGAGGGGGAAATGAGTATTCATATATCATTGACAAAATGGCAAAAATCCCTCTCCCCTCCCCCTCTTTGGACTTTAAAGCACTAGAACATAAACATGTAAGGATAACCTAAGGCCAGCCAATCCTGCGGACACTTTTGTCTAAGGGGCAAGAACAAGAAACAGTGGAATGGCCAGAAGGAAACATGAAATATCTGAAGAGGCACCTAAGGTTTTGTGAATATAACTGACCATCAAGTTCTGCTGTCAGCTCTTCTACTGGAGGTAATGAGTAATTATCTGGAAAGATCATTTGGGTCATTGTCCAGTTGATGAATAAACAACATAGCTGACCCACAAGAAATCCAGAGGGTGTCACCAGAATATTCTATATTTATTTGTATATATAATAGGCACACTTGAAGTTCATTCTCTTTTGGCAGATTCTACTAGTTTAAGCCATATTCTTCATATTTAAAATGGGAAATATCACTGGAACAGTTACCAACTCTACAAATACGAGTGTAAAGTATATATATTGTGTATATTTGTGTTTACATACACAAATGCACAATTGGTGCTGATATCACATAGATAACATTTATTATGCACCTTTGACTAAGTCATCTTCACTCTGCTGCTAATCCATCACAGCCAAGACTACCTCTAACAGTCCAAACCTATCAAAAATTTTAAGTGGTTCTCTTTTTAAAAAACAGTTCACTAGAGAAACACTACTTTTCTTTCTACAGAACAGGAACTTCACCAAAATTACACAGGATAGTTGTCAAACTAAAGTATCAGTAGTGTCAAAATAGGAGTGTTCGCCAATTTGGTTTGCGTCCACCCAAAGGTTGATAGTATACAAATCCTACTGAAAGGCTGCCTATTGGATCAGGCCCCTCAGGCAAGTTCACACAAAACTACTGGGTGTGTGTGTGGACAGAGGACCTCCCTCATAACTTTTAGCAAAGCGATAGGGTATTCACCCAAGAACCCCCCAATTTAAGTCCCCACCCCTTATTGAAGAGAAGGGATTTGAAGAGGCACCTGCTACTTTTCAAGTGCATAACCTAGCATCTGAGCTATGGAATATGCTGGTTTAGGGCTTCCTCAAACTTGCCTAATGAGGAAGTTGTTCCAGATTAAATACGTTAGTAATTAAATATTTGGCCAGTGAATGTTAGAATGACTGTATAGCTTAGTGGTTAGGACACTCCTTTGAGATGTGGCCAATCCCTGTTCAAATCCCTTCTACAGTTCAGAAGAGGGGACGTGAACCAGGAGTCTCGCATCCTGTGAGTTCACACTAGGCTAATGATTATAAAGGAAGTCCTTCCCCAACTTCATAGCTATTTTGTGTGAGCTATTATAGACTGCTTCTGATCAGGTCCCTGCAATACTTTCTCAGGTATCTGGCTGGCTGGTGGGTCTCACCCACATGCTCAGGGTCTAACTGACTACCATCTTCTTCCAGCTCAGACTGGAAGAAATCTTGAGGGTTTTTTTGCCTTCCTCTGCAGTGCAGGGCATGGATCCCTTGCTGGTTTGAAATACAGTAAACAATGGATTCTCTGTAATTTGCAATTTTTAAATCAAGATTTCAGTAACTCAGCCTACTACAGAAGTGGGTGGATGAGGTTCTGTGGCCTGCAATGTGCAGGAGGTCAGACTAGATGATCACAATTGACCTTTCTGGACATAAAATCTATGTGACTCAGGCAGCAGACTTTGGTGGTCTGTGGTTTGCTCTGAGACTTAGGCAGGAGATAGGTGCCTGGACACCTACAGTGAGGCAGCAATGCACATGCCTAGAGACAAAAACTTAGGTGCCATGTGAGTATAATCATGTGCAGGGTTAGATGGCAGCTGACTGGGAGTTTTTTGGATCACAGTGGTTTCTAAAAATGGGACTCAGGTACCTAAGCACCTTTGTGGATTGCACCCTCATGCCATTTCTTGAATTTTAGATTAATAAGTGATTTTTAAGGATAATATGCTAGTCCCTAATTCGTCTTCTGGAATGAAAGCTGACAGTAGAGAGGGAGACAGAAAATTCCCACATAGAACTCTTTTCTTTCCCTGTCAGGTGCTGCTGCAGCTCCATGTACTGGGAGAGAACACTCAGTATGTTTACACTGCAGTTAGACAACTGCGGCTGGCCTGGCTGAGTTGGGCTTGTAGGACTTCGGCTAAACATCTACACCACAATTAAACAGTCCCTTAGCCTGAGTCAGGTGGCATGTTTTTTAACTGAATTGTAGACATACCCACTGAGAATCTCAAACTCTTTAGGCTAGCAGCAGCTCCTCCTGTTGCTTACACTTCAGCGGTTCATGCCTCTTGAGTCCTCATTTCAGCATTCAGCGAGGATCAGGATCTGGAGGGAGAGCTTCTCCCTCTCTCCAGAAAGAGAAGAGGCTACTCTCTTCTGTATTTTTTAGGGAAGCTGTTCTTATTTTTAATTCCTAAACACAGGTTTAAATTCAGTTCTTTCCCACTATGCTACTGCTAGAAACATGAAACATGCCATTAGAAAGCCAGGAATATTCTGTTTGCTGGTAGGAGGCTTTCATTTTTATCTCTAATGGATTATGGTTAGTCCTCAAGGGAACCATGACCAGCTAACATTTTTAAACACCACTGTCTAACCTAAGTGCTTAGTTGTGTTTAAAAGCATGTTAATCATGCGCTAGCTGACGTTCGCTAAAGATACTTCCTTTTCCTACAAAGTCAGGTAGATGGCTGATCTAATAAAAGCTTCCCCCTATGGACCCATGGTCTGCTTTTCGGAAATCCTGGGCTCTTATTGCTCTGATTTACTTCAATAAGAGCTCAAAGTGCTGAGCCCCTTTCACTCCTGTCAGGAGAGCTGCTGTATATTTTGTAGTGCCTAGGAATCCTTGGCATGGGTTAGGATACCTCTGTGGTAGGCAATGTACCACCACATAAAAATAAGTTCCTGCCTGGGAGAGTTTACAATCTCTGGTCGCAAACTCCACTGCATAGAGGAAGAAGGTAGCTGGTTGAGAATACACCGGCTTGTGCATGGATGAACTATCCACTTCTTTTTATGAGCTGGTCCTGGACCAATTAATTTTTAGCGCATTGCAATTCCAAGGACTACCTAGGCTGTTACGAATTGCTGCTAAAGCCCCGCTGAAGAGTTTGCTAATACAACCGGAGCTGGAATGGCCGCAGCAGCACCCAACATCTGATCTGGGTTCAAAAACATGGCTGCAGATTGGCCCTAGGTTCTTCACAGCGTAGCAGCCAGTTTTTGTCCCGTCCAAAGCAGCGCAGCACCCTGGGACCTTGTTTCTGACAGGCACCGGTCTGGCCACAGCACCAGGCGCTCCCAAGTCTATAGGGATGGGGGCCAGAACACCGCCTCCGATCCCAGTCTTTAGGCTCTGCGAGCCAGGCCAAACTCCTGCCGCAACAGCAGTTGTGGGGACCCAGCGGCTCCGCTGCGCGCGGCCCTGCCTCCCCAGGGCGATCTTGGCCTCCCGGCAACACACGCGGCTGGGCGAGCACACGACGCGATCGGGCGCCCGGGCCGCTCAGCGCAAGGAGGACGGGGTGGGGGCCCGCGCTGAGGAGGAGCCCGGAGCCGGCCCCGCCTCTCTCCCCTCGGGGATGCCGGGATGTTTACAGTTCTGGCAGCAGCAGCAGGCTGGGCTGCTACCGCCGCGGCCGCTCGGTTCGCGCACGGGGAGCCCCGCAGCGAGCGTCCGGCGCGGCCCGGCCCGGCCCTGACTCGGCTCCTGGGTGCGGATCTCTCCGCGGAGGCAGCGAGGCCGGCTCCGGGCCCCCGGCGCGAGGAGGAGGAAGACCGAGGGCTGTCTGGTGAGGTATGGGGGAAGGAAGGGGCCACGGCGCCCAGACCGCCACTGTCTGCAGCTGCCGCCGTAACCAAGAAACTCCCTCTCCCTTCCTTGCAGGCAGCTACCTCACACAGGGCAGCCGCGGCGTGAGGACGATCCCACCTCCCGCCTGGCCCCATTGGCCCCCATCACTAGTGATCCGGCCCCCATTGGCTGCAGCTGCTGCCGCTCCGCCGGAGGCGGGGGGTGGGGAGAGTGTGTGCCTGCGTGTGTCCTAAGCCTGACTCCTGTGCAGAGTTTCATTCGGAGGAGGGGGCGGCGGCACGTGCGTAGTGCCTGGGGGCGCCGAGTCCTGGTTCCCTTACCGGTCTGGGCCGGGGGCTCTGCAGTCCCTGCCGCGTGCTCGGCAACACCTGCCCGTGCCCTTAGCAGCAGCAGTGCGGAGGCGGCAGCCCCGGCCGGTGCTTGTTCTGGTGGGGGTTGTTTGTATGTAGGGCCGCTGCGCTTCGGACTGGGCGTTATTTTAAGGGGTCTCTTTTCCTGGAGTTACAGGGTTTAAAGGCGGATTTGCTCGGTCTTTGGCTGAGAGGGCTGCAGAAAACAGTCCACAGGGAATAGAGGCGGCTCAGGCCTCCAATAGCTTTAACGTCAAAAAATGTTATTGTTTAAGTTGGGGCTAAAGCTATCTTTCGAAGCTAGCTTATTCGTGGTAGGACTTGTTTGAATACCTTTCTGTTTTGCTGAAGATGGTGGGGGAGTTCTGTCCCTCAACCGGAGAAAATGTGGCATAGGGTTTTTGTTTAAGAAAAAATAAGGTAATCCTGTTGATGGGGTCTGTTGCACCTTGTTTTACATCTTGTGATTTAGCCATTCTTTGGCTCTGAACATGCAAACACTTTTACACATGCATATCTTTACAGGGCCTTTGTAGGTTATCCTCATTCTCCTTTCTCTCTTAATACCATCTTTTCATGTCATTTTTAAAGTTAAAACTAAAACTGAAACTTCTTCCCTTTCAAAAATGATATATTTTATGTTTTCATTTGTCGTTATTGTGATACTTTTTATGGTACATCTGGTGTTTTTTCCATATTGAATAGATGTTCCAGTCTTGGCAGGGCTTTGGAGCTGTGCTCCGGCTCCACTCCCGCTCCAGTCAAAAACCTGTAGCTTAACTTCTCCGGAGCTGCTCCGGGCTCCGGTCCAAAGCTCTGCTTGTAGGTGGTCTGGAGCTCAACAGTGCTAGGAAGTTTTTTGGTCAATATAGACTCAATTCTGTAAGTATAAGAGTACTTGTGGCACTTTAGAGACTAACAAATTTATTAGAGCATAAGCTTTCGTGTGCTACAGCCCATTTCTTCGGATGCAGATAGAGTGGAACATATATTGAGGAGATATATATACACACACATACAGAGAGCATGAACAGGTGGGAGTTGTCTTACCAACTCTGAGAGGCCAATTAAGTAAGAGAAAAACAAAACAAAAAAAAAACTTTTGAAGTGATAATCAAGCTAGCCCAGTACAGACAGTTTGATAAGAAGTGTGAGAATACTTACAAGGGGAGATAGATTCAATGTCTGTAAGTATGTCTATGCTACAGACTGTCAACATAATTTATGTCACTCAGGGATGTGAATAAACCACCCTCTGTCCTGAATGACATAAGTTACACCAACATAAGGTCTCCTGCTGACATATGCTCTCCTGCTGATGCAGCTTCTGCCATTCCCATTCTCTTCCATCGGCATAGAGCGTCTTCACTAGATGTGCTGCAGCGATGCAGCTGCATTGGTACTGTACAGCTATGCTGCTGTATGTGTAGACATGCTCTTAGTGGAGTTGCTACAACATCCTGCTTCCATGCTAGTGCTATACTCAGTCATGCTTTGTGAGTATGCATTCCAGAATTTGATACTGCTTCAAGCAGCTGTGCATTATGGATGATTTTGCAGAGCTTTCAGGGATCTTACGGTGATTCAGCCATGTGTGGGAAGAAACTATTATAACTTCTGCAGTCCTCTCCAGGGAAAATCCTGTGATTATTTGCGACTTATCCCCAAATTCCTGCAGGACCTACAGCTATTTGGGGACTATTTCTTGAGTATGAAATTATCTAATACTGTATAGATTAATGATCTGGAAATATATGGATCAGTAATGACTTTGTGGATCAGTTGCCAAAAGAAGTTGGTCACTGTGGAAGCAGCATGTAGCCACAGGCCATGTATGTGTACTGGGAAGTGTATACAAGTAGGTTGCTTCTGGACAGGTTGACCCTAGGCCAGTGGAAATTAGATGGCCAAAGAGGCCATTCTTGCAGTGGCGGGGCATTGTGGGCAGCCTTTGGAGGACTGATTTGCCACTTCTGTTGTAACATGACACTGACCACATATGGGCAGCAGAATGATTCAGCTGACATGATTCCGGCTCAGTTGAGCTTAACTTTAGGGATAAGTGTAAAGATAGTCCATATGAGTCATAGCACAGCTAAGATACTGTTGAAGGACTTCTTTTGTTTGGATTACAGGGTATTTTAGAATCATGAGGAAGAGATCTGTGGTTAGACATGAATTATTTCCCTAGTGAAGATAAGCTTTCTTTGATACATGTTAAACATGAGACAACTGTGATTTCAGTAATATAATCATGATTTTGTAGTTAAAAAGTTAATCATTTTAAGTGCCATTATCTAGCACTGTTTAAACAATACACATACAGTTATGTAAGGGAAAGTAACAATACGTTGTTTATAATTCAAAAGATAATACTATGATAACCTCTGTTCCTATGCTAAGGAACTATATTTACTTAATTTTGTTAGACCAGCAGCTTTTGCTTGTTATTGAGCGTAGGAGGCAGTTTACTGACCATTCACTTTATTTGACATTCAGGAGCTTGTACTTAAATGTGTTGACCTTATTTGCAGATTAAAAAAATCCAAGTCTTATTAAATTATAATTTGATTTTTTTAGATCCATTGGATTAATTTATATTTGTATCCTATTCATGGTCTAAGGTGCATACATTTGACTGTCATTGAGATGCTAGTGATAAGATCTGAATTTCTTTCCCTGAGGGATGTTTGCTCTTGCATCTTTGTTTGGTTTTGGCAGATGTTTCAATTGGATGCTTCAGAAAATTTTGATTCTTTATAGGAAAAAAGATAAACCTGTTTTTAAGCTCAGGTAATGCTTTTAAGATCAGGTAAACTTCAGTTCCCAGTTTTTCCAAACTAGTTTATTCCTCAAAAAATATCTGGTATTAATGAGGAACACGAGGGTTATTTTCTTTTAAATACTTTGTTTTATTGGTTCCTGTACAAATGACTGCAGTGGATAGTTATAATAGTTGAAATTCATACAAAAACGAGGAAAAAAAAGTAGTAGTAGAAAAATGCATTGGATTCTCTTGTCCAGATTCTCATTCTGTGGATTTTGCTGTGGTATCCAGCAGTTGACTAAAAGATCTAGTGTTTGTCACCTGTGGTTCCCTTTCTTCTTGCTTTCATCTCCCCAGGAAGAATTTGTTCATTTTTTTTTTTTTGCTATGTGCTTTATTTGTTGAAGGCAAGGTTGGGTGTGCACCCCATTTAGAAAAAGGCACGAGGTTTGAGGTGGTAAGCTGCAGGAATGGGTGAATGCATAGGTTTAAGTACATTGTTTTCACATAGCATAGACAAGTTTTGTGGGACTTGTTTCTCTGGAGGCTCTTTTCTATATATATGCTCTGGTCATTGTATCTGGAAAAGGTCCTGTCAGTCAAGATTATGCTATAGAGTTGTAATTAGATGTTTCAATTCATTAGTCTTGTCACCAAATTTTAAAATTAGAGGTTGGCTTTTATGTATCTAACAATAATATGATATGTCTAAGGGTAGTTCCTGCCTTTTGAATTATCATTTGCCTCCTCTTAGCTCATTTGTAAAATCTAGTTGATCGAGTAAAATGTATCATCCGTCCAGCATCTCTTTTTGAGGGCTTGTCTTCACTACTGGCTAAATTGGTGCTGCTGCGATCGATGCTTCGGGCATTGATTTAGCGGGTCTGGTGAAGATCCAGTAAGTCAATGGGAGAGCTCTCTCCTGTTGACCTCAGTACTGCATGTCCCCGAGAGGCAGAAGCTCTGTCGATGGGAGAGCGTTTCCTGTCAGCATAGCACAGTATAGACACTGCTGTAAGTCGATCTAAGCTACGTTGAATTAAGTTACGTATCTTGAGGCCTGAGTAACTTATTTCATTGTACATATTTAAAGCCTGAATCCGCTTCATTTGTCCTTTGTTTCCTTCATCCAGTGGGTCTCCTGAATATGGAAAGCTGGAGTGTCTGTTCCTTTTTAGACCCCTGAGGAACTGAATAGAAGGTAAATGGAAATGGAGGAAAATGTCCTCCTCCTTAGCAAATACTCAGGATTTTCACACCAGTGGGGCTCTCAAGAATTGCAGGGACAAGTGAGTGTGTGTGTGTGTGTGTGTTTTTTGTTTTCTCCCCCTCCCCCCCGTGAGATCCCCATGACTCTACATATTATAAAGCTCTCTAAAGAAATGGTACAAGCTTCTGTTATGCATGTATTCAGAATAGGTGCGTGTATCTATTATATTGGATTGGAACACCTTTTTTAAGTAGTTACCATTTTTAATGCACGTAAATATTCATAAGCCTAAACTCAAGACTAGGCAAGTCAGTACATGTATAACCATCCAGAAGTACTTCTTTGAAGTATAAACTTCTTTGAAGAATAAACAGGACATACTTGATGGACATTTGTCTAAACTTGAGTGTGAGACCCAAATAAAAAGATACAATAGAAACTATGCAAGTCACAGAGAAGTAAAGAAAAAAAACTGACTTGTTTTACTGATGAGCTGGAGAGGAGGAGTCATGAATGGGCTGGCTGAATTTTCAGTTGCAGGCCACCAAATAGCTAAGGGAGAATGATCCAGCCTTGTGACTGGAAAGTGACAGTATTTTTTGCTGGGTAACTGGGGCTGAAATTTCCTAGGATTGGATAATGTCCTGGACAAATCAGGACTGGAGGCTGGTATTCTTTTTATATGTAAGCATAAAACTTTACATATTAAGGAATATTCTTACTTTGTTCTATATATGCTTTCAGAAACTGATCTTATTTGTGTGTGGCTACTCCCTCTCAATTTAATCAAAATCTAAGGAATTCAAGTTTTAACTTTAATAAAAACAAAATTTCTAGCTTTTATACCTACAAAGAAAACTTTTTGGAATGTAAACTAACAAGCAAGAGGGAAATGCTAGTTGAACATGGGGCACTCTAAGGTGGTATTGGAGAAGGTTTGGTTGGAGGAGTTTCTCTTTATGTTGTCCATTTGAACTAGGGTGACCAGATAGCAAGGGCGAAAAATCGGGACGGGGTGGGGGATAATAGGCGCCTGTATAAAACAAAGCCCCAAATGATCACCCTAATCTGAACAGTGGAGAGTTGGGGTGAGTTTCTTGCCTGGACTCTGCTCTGTCCACTGGTGGGCAACTGTGGTGGTGGGCTGGATTGATAGTCACTATTTGAGAAACATTTGCCTTCATCTGCATGTAGCTCCTACATTAGATTATCAAACCAGTCCTATTAAAGACCCTTTGGAGATGCCATATTGCTGTGGGAGGTTGGCCTAATGGTACACTGCTCCCCCAAAACCACCACCACAAAAAATGTGGTAGAGGCCATTTGAAGCCTTATTCCTCAAACAAAAATATTGTGCTCAGCTATGAAATTTGATGTGCTAAGTGTTCAGTTTTTGTGTATCAGCCTGATGTTGACAGACTCCTCAGGATTAGAAGTTCTTTGCTCAAGATTTATAGGGGAGCAAATAATGAAACATTTTCATTTTTGAAAACGTCACTAATTTTTTGTCTATTAGGAAGCAAAACTTTCAATTTGGCCTTAGCTACTTTGTATTTTCTGTATAGTAAAAGGGTTTCTCAGTTTGTTGGGGTGAATGACAGAGTTTAATATGATAATTGTTTGCCTGAGATTTCCAGTTCTTAATGAAATGAATACACATGAGTATGGTATGTCCAGTTTGCAGGTGGATATGTAGTAGAACATCCCACAGGGCTGGGGGAAAGGGCTTATAAAAACCCTCTCATTAAATGTGTGGGAGCCAGTAGACTTGCCAAACCCTTGTGTACCACCAAGCACCGCAGTGCTGTCCTCTTCAGGGCCACAACGAGGCTGAATGCCCACAAAGAGGGCAGAGGTAAGCAATCATAGAATATCAGGGTTGGAAGTCCATCCCCCCTCTGCTCAAAGCAGGACCAATCCCCAGACAGGTTTTTGCCCCAGATCCCTAAATGACCCCCTCAAGGATTGAACTCACAACCCTGGGTTTAGCAGGCCAGTGCTCAAACCACTGAGCTATCAGACGGGTGTACCCTTTTAAAAAAGGACCAAGAGTTTGTCTTTCCCCTACTGGTTCAGACAAATCCTCCCCTCCCCTCCCCGCTGCCCCTCTCCCGCCACCACCCCTCGCTTCTGAGGCTGTGGGAGTTGGAGGGAAATGGCAGTCTCTGCTATGTTGGCTGGGTTGCAGGTCAGAATGATACCAAGATATTTGTAGTTTGCTTTGTTGATCAGCTAACTCATCCATTCAGGGAATGGGAACAATAAATGACTTCAGTAACTAACCAACGCACTTGTTAAATAGTACTGTTTCTGATCCTTGGGTGAGTTGAATAACTAAACAGCAATGAAGAGCAAATATTACAGTGAACTGTACAACTTGAAATTTGTACTGTTAAGTTACATTGCAATTTTTTTATCGAAGTTTGAAATCTGAATTGTAATTAGCAGCAGAAGAATTCAAATAATTCAAAGTAAAATAATGTGATGTGCTTGTGGACAACACAGACGGGGAAAAGTGCAAATCATTACATTTAATGTTAATTATTTAGTTGGTTCTATATGGGTCCCAGAAGCCACCTTGAGTAGGCTTTTCATGCAATGTATGTGCTCTTTTTTTGAAAACCCGTTTTCTAATACTATTGGAGTAAAGAATCTTATTTTTAACAACACAGATGTTCTAAATATGTCCTAAAACAGATGCTTTGGGCAAGGCTCACATCAGTAACTTGCCAACTGATTTCACATATCGCTCAACAAGAGGGTAACAAAATGGAAGCAAGAAGAAGGGGGGGGGGAGGACAGGGATAATATCAACCTTGGTTACTTAGTGAAAACTAAGCATGATAGAAAAACTTCTTTAAATGAGATAACTTTATAAATCAATAAGTAGAGAAGACTTTTTCAGATATGGATTGTCTGGAGACTTAATCAGTTTAATTCAGCTATCCAGCCCAAATTTTTATACCAGCTGTTGGCCTGGTTGGGCTCAGCAAGCCCTCTTGAGTTAAAGTGATGCTGTCTTGAACTCTGCACCTTTTTTTGAAGAAGGGTTGCTACTTTCTTATAAACAACTACTCAGTCATGCCTACTTCTGCCACATATGGTAATATGGTTCTAGAGACATGGTCTCATCACTTGTCCTTGTAGAGTTATAGCAGCCATTACTCAGAGGCTGTCTGTAGCATTCTCAGGAAGCCTCCCTAGGAAGGCTCCCCATGTGGGATAGAAGCTTCCCCGAAGGCCCATTGTTTTTTCCTAATGGCTCATTGCCCTGAATGGACCCTTCCCCATCCACTATTTAGACTGAAAGCATCTTGTCTAGTGGGCATGACCCAGGTGTAACTACATTTGAAATACAGATACATAGTCAATATTCTTAACTTCAGATACAAAAATGATACATACATACAGATAGGATAATCATATTAAGCAAATCATAACTTTTCCAATGACGCCTCCTATGACTTGCATAAAATTCATTATGATTGTTATAGTTATATCATAATATCACTGCAAAGAATATGGGGTGCAGTTTCACATCTTTTTCTAATAATTTTTTCTCTAAAATTTGTTAGAACATATTCTAGTAAGATGCTGTGTATTGATTTTTCTGCATTTATTTTCCACTCAGATCAAGAACAAGATCTTATGTGATTTGATTCATCAACATGGACTGATGGATGGTCCCTCTTCCACTTGTCAGTCTGGCAGGTATTAGTAGGAACATAAAGTTTTGGCACCTTCCAGATGGCAGATTCTCTTCACAGATTCAGTTTGTTTCCTATCTCTGAAGAGGAAAGTTAGAATGAGTGTGGTACTTTGTTCTTTCTGCTTCTAGAATTGTTTCTTAGTTGAATTCCTTCAGGACTTTTCGAGTACCCATTTTGGTAACTCCCCCATTTTGGAATGTTAGATATTGCATGGTGTTGACAAAGAACGTCTTCACTGTTCAGTTTACTGCAGCTCCCTTGAGATTATTCTCCCTTGGTTTCTAGGTTCCGTAAAGCTGCTGGCTGGCTTTGCCTCTTATCATGTCTCCCTTTCTGCTCCTAATCTGGTATTTGGGTTCACAGAGACGCTTTCCTTTTCTTACTGTTATGAAAGTGGTGTTCCTGGTTGCAATCATTGGGCATGGCTACACTTGCAGATGTAGAGCACTTTGAGTTAAACCAGCCTTCATAGAGCGCAGTAGGGAAAGCGCTGTAGTCTGTTCACACTGACAGCGCACTGGCGTGGACACATTAGCAGCTCTTGCAATGGCCACAGAGAGCAGTGCATTGTGGTAGCTATCCCAGCATGCAGGTGGCTGCAATGTGCTTTTCAAATGGTGGGGTGGGGTGGAGTGGAGTGTGACAGGGACTGTGTTGTATGTAGGAGGAGAGAGAGGGGTTTTTTCGGGGGGCTGAAAGCATGTCAGCATGCTGTCTTGTAAGTTCAGACAGCAGCACACCTTCCCTTCCCTCCCCCCGCGCCTCTCTCTCTCTCACACAGCATTCCACAGTAACAGCTTGCATGCCGGCTGTCAGAAACAAAGCTTTGAAAGGGCATTTCCGCATTCCTGCAGGAGTTCAAAACAATGACAAGAGTGGCCACTTGACGTAAGGAGATTATGGGACGTTTCTGGAGGCCGATCAGAGCGCAGTAACGCAACGTCTCGTTCACACTGACGCCCATGCGTTGCAGCCAAGGCGCAGCAAACGTTATTCCTCTTGCTGAGGTGGAGTACCAGGAGCACTCTAGCTGCGGAGTCTGAGTGCTCTACGTGCCTTGCCAGTGTGGCTGGGGAGTGAGCTAGTGGGCACGGGGCTCCTTTATTGCGCACTAACGCACAAGTGTAGCCAAGCCCATCTTGTATCATTGTGTATGGAAACTGAGTTTCTTCTTTTTTTTCTCTCTCTCTCTGGATCATGTTCTCTTCTGATTAATTAGTTTTTAAATCTTGTCCAGTTTTTCCTTTGAGTGGTCACTGGCTTTCATAATCATTCAGGACATTTCCTTGCCGTTTTTCTGCCCGGAGTTGAAAAAGCTATGATATATGTTCCCTAAATCTATTGAAGAGACTTAAGGATTTATCTCCATTGTTTTTTATGAATTCAGAAAATCCCCAAATCTGTTATCTTGTTTGGAGTTTGAGTGGATTACCAGACTTCTGTGGTTTATACCCAGTGGATTAGACTTCTCATTGCCTTCAGTATTCTAGGTTGAAAATGGAATGTGGTTTATGACTTGGTGTGGAAGCTGGCTATTTGGTGCTATTTGCATACATTCAGCAAATGCTACAGGTTACTTGTTTTGTCCTTTATGGTTGCAGCATTGCTTTTTGAAGATCGTGGTTTAGTATGGTTCCTTTCTGACCCTATGTAGGCTACCCGTGTTAATTGGCATGTCCTAGTTGTGTCTTATATACTGTTAGGCAATGTCCTTATTGGGGCCTGAATAGAATTTTCTCAAATGTACTGCCTTAACGGAGGTCTAGTGCCTAGAGTTTTTCTTTTCTTGTCTTGGTCTGAAATCGCTCTTTTGAAGTCAGTGGAAACATTCCCACTGACTTCAGTGGGCTTTTAATCAACTCTCCTGTATGTTTACCTTTTGTTGGAAGAGGCAAGCAATTATTCACATTCCCTCAGTATGCACTGGTGGCAGCTTAATCACAGGTGAATTAGGTACCCGATGATTCTTCACTGTGACATAATTCCACATATGCAGATGCTTGCTCTTGGCAATGCCTGTATGAGGGCTTGTAGGTTCATTTGTGCTAAAGTTACAGCTGAAAAAATCTTAACTGAGGGCGTGTCTTCACTACTGGGGAGATTGATGCTGCTTCAATCAATGCAGCGGGTGTTGATTTAGCGGGTCTAGTGAAGACCTGCTAAATCGATGGCAGAGCACTCTCCAGTCATTCCTGGTAGTCCATTTCTCAGAGAAGAGTAAAGTAAGTCGACAGGAGAGCATCTGCTGATATTCACGTAGTTGGAGTAGCGTAACTTAGGTCGACTTACCCTGGTAGTGAAGACAAGCCCTAAATGTATGGGGGTAAGCAGACCCTTTGGAAGAGACCAAAATATTCTGCTCTTGTTGGTTGCTGCCTGCCTAACTGACAAGTAGAAAAGAGACTATGGATCACTCTGTTCTGGTGGGAGCCAGTCACGGAAAAGAAATATAGAATAAGAGAGGTTTTGTTTTGTTTACATATATCTCTAAAAGATTGAAATCTGAGCACATCATGGACATAAAAAAGGTATCCTTACACATTCAGCCTGAAAACTGATCAATTTGCATATTAAAAATGAATTGCTTTTAAAAGCATTATTGCGTCAGCCCAGTCTAGGTGCTAAACATATTAAAACTGTCCTTGGGTTTGATAAACAGTGTTCTTAAGGAAGAAAGTCCTAATTTAAGAACTGCTAGAGAAGATATTTTGAGTTTGAAAAGTTGTTGCCTTCAGTGTACCAGAATGCCTAAAAAACGATTAGTCCAATATTTAATCTAGTTTACCGTATCAGTATAGTCTTTTAGTAGAACTTTGATACCAATAATTAATAGTTTATAAGAGGTCATCTGCCTGTCGTCTTTAGTAATTTTAAAGTGTAAGTAAGCTATTAGGTGATAAAAGGGCTATGAAATGTGGCTGAGCAATCCTTTGTTTTGCCCAAAAACAAGTGAAAACACTTTCTAGAATAAGACACTTCCCATATGCATATATAAAGTCCTGACACAGCACACGTGTAATTGAAATTTTATTTTTGTGAACAGGCAAGAGATAAAACCAGGGTATGTTAATGCCGCCTCCCTTCCCCCCCAGTATTACTTTGTAAAGGAGCGTCCCAAGTCGTCTTTTAGAGACTCTGCAGATGACACCACTCACAATAATTGTCAAGGAAGCTCTACTTTCTGAGAAAACACGTAGGGTTACCAGTTGAGCACTTTCTGCCAGTTACAACTCCACCAATATCACACAGGGAGAGAGGCAGTCTCTGAGGTAGGCAGGTCCTGGGCCACTTAGAGCTTTATATAAGACAAGATCAACATTTTAAACTCCATCCATAAAAAGAATACACTAACAATGCGGATTGTGGAGTCTTGGTGTAACATGCTTACCAATAAAAAGAACAGGAGTACTTGTGGCACCTTAGAGACTAACACATTTATTTGAGCATAAGCTTTTGTGGGCTACAGCCCACTTCATCAGATGCATAGAATGGAACATATAGTAAGAAGATATATATACACACAGACATACAGAGAACATGAAAAAGTGGAAGTAGCCATACTAATTGTAAGACGCTAATTAAGATGAACTATTATCAGCAGGAGAAAAAAAACTTTTGTGGTGATAATCAAGATGGCCCATTTTAGACAGTTGACAAGAAGGTGTGAGGCTACTTAACATGGGGAAATAGATTCAATATGTGTAATGACCCAGCCACTCCCAGTCTTTATTCAAACCCAAGTTAGTGGTATCTAGTTTGCATATTAATTCAAGTTCAGCAGTCTCTCGTTGGAGTCTGTTTTTGAAGCTTTTCTGTTGCAAAATTGCCACCTTTTAAGTCTGTTACTGAGTGACCAGAGAGGTTGAAGTGTTTCCCTACTGGTTTTTGAATGTTATGATTCCTGACGTCAGATTTGTGTACTCCTGTTCTTTTTGCGGATACAGACTAACACGGCTGCTACTCTGAAACCTGTACTTACCAATGAGATACTCCGTTAGCAAGTGAGCATTTTGGGCTAGCCTACATTTCTGAATAATCTTTAGCTGTAGCCCCTTTTAGAGCACATTACAGTAGCCTAGTCTGAAAGTGATAAAGGAATGGGTAATATAGCATGTGAAAGAAAAACTCTCAGCCTGTCCTAGTCAGTGCTGCTATCTGATGATCTAAAAGTAGGTGAGGGTGGAAAATCACTTCTTTATTGGGAGTTCAGTAAGTGGAGAATAAATACCTTCAATCAAGGGAGCAGCTGTCTTTGCCATTTCTTTTGGTTTCTTCCCCCAACCTACTAGTACCTCATTTTTCTCATCTGAAGTGAGTCTCAGGGCTTGTCTACATTACAAGTTTAGGTCAACTTAATTTAAGTCGACCTGCAGCCACCACAGTAATTCAATTGGCAGGTGTCCACAATACCCTCCTTCTGCCACTGGTGTGTGTCCTCACCAGGAGCGCTTGCAGCAACTAAAGTGGGGCATTGTGGGGCACTGACAGCCATGCAAGGCTTGCAGCTGGAGCCCCGCACCTGCCCCAGGGTGCTAGACTGAACTGTGAGCCTGGGTGCAGGCTCAGTTTCACAGAATGGGGCCTACCAGCAGTGAAATTGACATTCTTGTCAGTTTCACAGCTCCAGCTGTGAGCCCTGCAGATGCTTTAAGCTGGAGGCAGCCCTGAAACTGACAAGAATGACAGCCAACTGCTATTGTAAGTCACGCAGTGTCTGCCTGGACAGTGTGTCACCATAACTACACCAACGTAAGCGCTGCGCCTCTTGTGGAGGTGGAGTTATTATGTGGGAGTAGCAGGCCACTTACTCTGGCAGAAGCAACGTTCTAGTGTAGACACTGACATAATTAGGTTGACGTAAACTGTTTTACCTTGACCTAACTCTGTAGTGTAAACTTTGGCCGTGGCTACACTCGAAACTTCAAAGCGCTGCCACGGGAACGCTCCCAGAGCAGCGCTTTGAAGTGCGAGTGTGGTCGTG
The DNA here is from genome assembly GCF_011386835.1 of Chrysemys picta bellii. Classification (NCBI taxonomy): domain Eukaryota; kingdom Metazoa; phylum Chordata; order Testudines; family Emydidae; genus Chrysemys; species Chrysemys picta. The sequence goes on along the minus strand of NC_088798.1, from coordinate 44,461,497 downwards.
TGCCAGCGCTGCAGGTACTCCACCTCCACGAGGGGATTAGCTTACAGCGCTGGGAGCACGGCTCCGAGCGGTGGGGCACTGTTTACACTGGCGCTTTACAGCGCTGTAACTTGCTGCACTCAGGAGGGTGTTTTTTCACACCCCTGATCGAGAAAGTTGCAGCGCTGTAAAGTGCCAGTATAGCCATAGTCTAAGCTTCAGATAGTTCTCTTCATATGCTATTCTCAAGTGTACACTGGTTAAGGCACTCAGATACAGCACTCATTCAGTTGGAGATAGAACTGTTTTGTCAGCAGAGTAAAGCCATGGTCCATGTTTTCTCACTAACCTATTTAATGACCATTTACACATGTCAAAGCGGGGACAAGATGTTACCCTAGGGACCCATATGAGTGCCCTTGAGGCCGAAGAGCAGTTGTTCAGTACTGCAGTCTGACTTCTCCTCTTCTTTCCTTTCTCCCTGAGAGACGAGTGACTGTATCTGCTCCTACTGATGTCCACAGGAGAATCCAACACTCTTTGATCAATGGCAGTTAATCTAATGATGACATCATGGTCATCCATCATCAGCAGGGATCCTAGTTTTCTGTGATTAAAAAGAATCAAAATTGTCTGATTAAAACAACATTAAAACCCCTGTTTTTCTGAGAGTAAAATGAAACACTGCACTTTAGTTTCCTTAGCCACAACATATATAGGTATCAGTTGAACTACTCCTGAGGGCATTCTGCACCAAAAAATTAAAAATCCTGCGCACAGTATTTTAAAATTCTGTGAGTTTTATTTGTCAATAAATAAATGCAGAGGCTCCAGCATGGCAGTGGGGAGCATAGGCCACTGGCTGCACGAAGGTGGAAAATCACTCTGCAGCCTCTTCATCCCAGGGACACAGTCAGTGGTGAGGCTGCACCTGATCTTGACACAGCACAAGGCATGGGCCTGCCCCATAAACACTCCGGGACCCTGCCCCTTTGCGCCAGGCACACCAGGTGTGGGTGGGCAGGCTCAACCTGGCAGGATCCAAGTGAGGATGGGCTCATTATGGGGTGGTCCAGGTGTGAGGTGAGAGGATACTGTGTGGGACAATCTGGGTGCAGGCAGCTCAGTGAGGGGGTCTAGGTCTGGGAGGATCTGGATGCACAGAGGCTCATGGGGGGGGAGGGGGAGGAGGGGAGGTTCCAGGTGTGGGGCAATGGGATTCTGCAGGGGCTTCCAGGTGAAGGTGTTTAGGGCTCAGCAAAGAGGTCTGGGTGTGGGGGTCTCAGCAGGGAGGCCTGGGTACTGGTGGCATGGGGCTTGGTGGGGTGGGGGTCTGGGTGCAGCTAGTTGGGGGTCAGTGAGATGGGGGTCTGGATGTGGGGGCACAGGCTCATTTGGCTGGGAGTTTGAGTGCAGGGAGCTCAGTGGGGGGTGGTCTGGGTGCAGGGGTGGGGGTCCTGAAGCAGGGGGTCTGGGTGCAGGGGACTCCAGATGCGGGGGTTGAGGTTTAATGGGGTGGGGTTTGGATATGGTGGGTTAGAGGGGTTCTGGGTGTATGGGGTGAGGCTTGGGAGCGGTGTCTGGGTATGGGATGGGGAAGCAGCTTCCCATACAGTGACCCCTCCCCTGGAGCCGAGGAGCGATGCGGGCAGGAAGCAGGGAAGCATGCTGAGCTTCCTGCAATTGGGGAAGGTTTCGGGGGGGTGGGTGTGACATAGCCCCAGCCACTCCTGATCCAGGCTTAGGGTAGGAGCCGCTGTCTGGGGTGTCCCCAGCCCTGTGGTGATTTACCTCTCTGCTGGCTGCTCTGGGTGCCTGAAACAATGTACCTGCACTGCTAGGGAGTAGTGTGTATGACTGCTCTTGCAGCTTCCCTTTGCTTCCCTGTCAGAAAGTCATTTTTTGTGTGTGTGCAGGAAAGCAAAGAAATCTGCAGGGGATATGAATAATTCTGCGCATGTGCAGTGGCACAGAATTCCCCCGGGAGTGTTGAACACAGTGTTTTATTGATATACAATAGAACCCTGTTGATCTGAGTCTCCATTACACGGCTCTCCATATTAACCAAACCACCAGCTGCCTGGGGCTGACAGCATCTGGGTTTGGGCTGTCAGCCCCAGGTGGCAGGGGCTCATGCTGTCAGCCCTGGGCAGCTGGTGTTTCGGTTAATTCAGAGAGCAGGATAATGGAGGCTTGGATAAATGGGGTTCTACTATATATGTTTTTATTTTTTCACGAAATGTAAAAACTAAAGATTCTCTTTAAAAACACAGAATTTGCGTTTTTACCTTAGCAAACAGATTTCTAGGATCCCTAATCATCAGGAAGATCAGTCAATAAAACAAGTGCAGTTGCTGTACCATACCTAGGTTAGTGATCAAGGAAGTCCCAAGAATCCAGAGATTGAGAGTTACCTTGCTTCAGATTTCTCAGTAATCTTATTTAAGAATGGAAGATCTGGAATGAGCCAAAAAGTCAGTATCTACAGATGGTTTCCTGGGTGGAGCACACACTCCCTTCTCACTGTCTTCCTTAGCAGGAGGCATTTACTATCTTCATTGGCAATGGACCCATTACTTCGCCAGCCAGGAAAGACCTGGTCCAAAGTGTAGGAAGTGAACCAAAGTTCTTCCAACACTTCTAGGACACTAGTGACCACAGATCAACTAGAAGACTTAACATTTGTTACTTTGCCCTTTTTCTCGGGCATCATTGAATCATACAGCTTGTCTGAATTCAAGCAATTTTATTTGCAAAATAACAAGAAATCATTGCAAGAGAAGAGACCCAAGTCAACTGTTGAGTGGAGATAGCCCATACTAATTAGGCTAAACACCACATGAAAGAGATCCTTCATTTGTTTGATTTTTTTTGCAGATGCTATTGTGGAGGCAAGGAAATTTTTCTTTGCCTTTTGCATTATCAGAGTATAAGAATTTTAATTGGTCACCTTTGCTACATGTGAAGCTTGTGCTTCTGGTGTTCTAGTTGTCTTCCCTCTCGCTTCATCCGGTGTCTATTTTCCATAAAACCAGTGTTGGTAAAGCAGGGGAGGACTACCATATTGATGGTTGAAGATATATGCATACGTTTGTCTTGTTTTACTTTGTTCCCTGTGATAAAGTACATTACAGTTTATAAACGAAAGTAGCTAATTAGCATTTTTATTGTATCATGGGTTTTTTTTGCTCCCCTTCACCTTTAAATTAAAGCTTGAAAGCTTATTTCAGGAATAGGATTAATTAGTACTGATTTATTTAGACTCAAGAATGATAAATATTCCATCAGTCATGTATTACACTATCTCTATATATAAAGCAAGCTTACTATTGTAAAGGTCAAGGACTTGAATTGTCCCAGGTGCCAAGTCTCATTGATGCTTATGTTTTCATATGCCAAGCAAAAACATAATTTTGACACAAATATTGACCACATGAGGAGTGCTATGAGATTGAACTCTTTCAGTAGCAAGGACCAATTCCTTCATATCCTCACAATCAGCAAAAAGATGAGTTCTATACACTTGACATTTTTTCTGACCCAGATGCAGCATTACTCTAAAATAATTTAGCATATCCCCTTCCAAATCAGATAATGGATATAAGGGTGGAGGGGGGGGGGAATAGAGAAAATGAGGGGGAAAGAGCCCTAGAAGAAACTTCAGTTTGTGAGAGAGAGAAGCCAAGCAGCCCTCACCACCTTCTCTGCAAAAGCAACACTGTACTCTCTACTTAGTAAAAATGAGTGTTGCACTCTTCCTGGGGTTTTTGTGTATTTTAGTCTTGTAACAGAATAAAGCAAACCCAAGAGAGAACCCTCCCATTCACCCAACAGCAATGATAAGAAAAGAAATGATACAAAAACCATTCTTCCTCTTGACTCTGAGTAGCCAGGTAAGGTCAGTAGGTTGTATAGTTCTTTAGTTGACAGGGAAACTAGCTAAACCAGTGGCTCTCAAACTTTTTAATTGGTGACCCCTTTCATATAGAAAGTCTCTGAGTGCGACCCCCCACCCCTTATAAATTAAAAACACTTTTTTATATATTTAACACCATTATAAATGCTGGAGGCAAAGCGGGTTTTGGGGTGGAGGTTGACAGCTCGTGACTCCCTATGTAATAACCTCACAACCCTTTGAGAGGTCCCGACCCCCCAGTTTGAGAACTCCTGAGCTAAACAAACCAATTTGCGTAGCCCTTATTAGACCTGGCCAATCCCCTGCAATAGAGGTAGGTCCCAAGGTACAAGCTCCCGGTTAGGGTCTGTTGGCCTAGAAAGATTCTCCCTGGAACCTCAAAGGACCAGTACACCTTGTTCCTTAGTTTTTTATTGATGCTCATGGAATACAACTTCTATGAATCCTCATATTAAAAATATATATTGGTAGTTTACAGGACGCCATCAACTTAAAAGAATCACACTCTTAAAAAAACATATTACTGTTTTTTAAGGCTGTCAATTAATCACAGTTAACTCATGCGATTAACTCAAAAAAACTAACTGCGATTAAAAAAATTAATTATGATTAATCGCACTGTTAAACAATAGAATACTAACTGAAATTTATTAAATATTTTTGGATGTTTTTCTACATTTTCAAATATATGGATTACAACACAGAATAAAACGTGTACAGTGCTCACTTTATATTTTTATTACAAATATTTGCACTGTAAAAATAAGAAATACTATTTTTCAATTTACCTCATACAAGTACTGTAATGCAATCTCTTTATTGTGAAAGTGTAACTCACAAATTTTTTTTGTTACAGAACTGCACTCAAAAACAAAACAGTATAAAACTTTAGAGCCTACAAGTCCATTCAGTCTTACTTCTTGTTCAGCGAATTGCTAAGACAAACAAACGTTTGTTTACATTTACGAGAGATACTGCTGACTGTTGCTTATTTATGTCACCTGAAAGTGAGAACAGGCGTTCGCATGGCACTTTTGTAGCCGGGGTTGCAAGGTATTTACGTGCCAGATATGCTAAACATTCATATGCCCCTTCCTACTTTGGCCACCACTCCAGAGGACATGCTGATGATGCTTGTTAAAAAAATGTGTTAATTAAATTTGTGACTGAACTCCTGGGGGGAGAATTGTACGTCTCCTGTTCTGTTTTACCCACGTTCTGCCATGTATTTCATGTTATAGCAGTCTCGGATAATGACCCAGTACATGTTTGTTTTAAGAACACTTTCACAGCAGATTTAGCAAAACGCAAAGATGGTACCAATGTGAGATTTCTAAGAATAGATACAGCACTCAACCCAAGGCTTAAGAATTTAAAGTGCCTTCCAAAATCTGAGAGGGACGAGGTGTGGAGAATGCTTTCAGATGTCTTAAGAGAGCAACATTCCAATGCGGGAACTACAGAACCCGAACCACCAAAAAAGAAAATCAACCTTCTGCTGGTGGCATCTGACTCAGATGATGAAAATGATCATGCATTGTTCCACTCTGCTTTGGATCGTTATCGAGCAGAAGCTGTCATCAGCATGGACACATGTCTGCTGGAATGGTGGTTGAAATATGAAGAGACACATGAATCTTTAACACATCTGGTACGTAAGTATCTTGTGATGCTGGCTACAACAGTGCCATGCGAAAGCCTGTTCTCATTTTCAGGTGACGTAAACAAGAGTGGGCAGCATTATCTCCTGCAAATTGTAAACGAACTTATTCGTCTGAGTGATTGACTTAAGTAGCACTGTGTGGACTTGTAGGTTCTAAAGTTTTACATTGTTTTATTTTTGAATGCAGTTTAATTTTGTACATAATTCTACATTTGTAAGTTCAACTTTCATTATAAAGAGATTGCACTGCAGTACTTGTAGTAGATTATAATAAAAAATAAAGATAAAATGAGCACTGTACACTTTGTATTCTGTGTTGTAATTGAAATCAATATATTTGAAAATGTAGAAAGCATCACATATTTAAATAAATGGTATTCTATTGTTTAACAGTGTAATTAATTGTGATTAATTTTTTACATTGCGCAATTAATTCTTTTAATCGCTTGACAGCCCTGCTATTTTTATGAAGAAACAAACAGGTAGTGTAGTTGAAAAATTAGACCAAAATTTCTTCTCCCATCTTTGTTCGATTCTCCTGTAGTCTGAGAATTTCCACGGTTTGTATGGGTCTTTCTCACTGCAATGGAGTTGCGAAAATAATTTTCAGAAAAAAGGGCATTTATGATAAAACCACATGGGTAGATGCAGTAACTGAAACTACTTTTTAATTCACTTATGCAATTGATTTCATATTGATGGCGTTGTTTTATCTGGGTTTGTTTCTGTAACATATTAAAATCAGAATACTAAAACTGATTTGGGATAAAATATTAAAACTCTGCATGTATTAATTCTTGACAGGTTTCAGTCTGTGGTTTCTGACCTTTTATACTCTGTAGCTGTAATTGTTTCTGCTACATTATTTTCACTATGCAGTATATTTTCTATTGAATTATTGAAAAATTCTGAAAATTAATATTAAAAATGTATATTTTTTTACACTTGTACAAGATAAGATAGTAAAAGAAGAACAAAGGAGACACTGTATTCTCGTTAGAGTTTTTATCCTACAATATTCATTCGGTAATCATTTGTAATATACAACAAGGGATTTCTTCTCTTTGTTGTCACATTTAAAATTTTTGCCATCTGTGCTTAACTTTGTAGTGTTCCATTTGAGTAAGTGAAACCATCTAAGGTTGAGGGAAGGTATACTAGAGCCACTTAACAAGCCTGGAATATGAGTCCCAAGGGTAGAGAGAGATTTTAATGACCAATTTGTATGCCAGTGTTTTGTGCTGTACTCATGTCTCTATCATGTTATCCACCCTGGTGCACATGATTCCTTTTGCTACAGCCTTGAGTTACAGCTAGTAACTCCAAATAGTACATATACTCAGAGTAAATATTATCTATATGGAATAACTACATCTGATGGTACAGTACTCTGGGCCTGGTGAAAAGATAATTTTAGGTCTTAGTTGTTATTGGCTAAACAATGTTTGCATGGATGAGAATTGGTTAAGGGAATGAATCATCACCCTCCTACCTCCTTAAAATCCAGGGCAGAGTAGATGAGTAGCTGCCTTGTTGCCTCTTCTACAGCCTGTGTATTTTAAGTAACAGCAGGTAGAATGTCGCTGGACACCTTCTGTATAAGGAGATTTAAGCCTATGGGTATTCATTACCCTTGCCATGCCCCATCTCTTTTCCTCACTGTACTGCTATGGAGAAGGGCACCATGGAACAGAACTGCACTTCGCAGGTGTGTGGGTTTCTCCCATATAGATGGAGAAACTGAGGCACAGATAGATGAAATGACTTGCCCAAGATCATGCATGTCAGTGGTGTAGTCCAAAAGGGTTGCAGAAGAGGCCTTCCCCACATTTTCCTGGTTTCTCTTTCTCCCTCTCTTCTCCCCGCCCCCCCCTCACCCTCAAGATTGTAATAAGCTTAAGCAGGATTTGTGGTATTTGCATATTATAATGGGTCAAAACAAAACAAAACAAAAATATAAAACATTTATTGATGGCAAAGTCAGCAAAACTGTACTAATCTTTATATGGGCAAAATAGTTGAAAATAATCTTTTTTTTTGGTGAGGAGGCCTTAAGAATGTGCATTAATGTTCATTTTGCATTGTTGCACAACATTTCAGGAAAATAGAATCTGAGTTTCTACTCTCTTGGTCTTATAATACATAGCATGTTCTCTCTGTGATTAAAGGGAGAAGGAGTGAATCCCTAACCACAACACTAACAGAATGCTACTGATGTGTGCAGGAGACTGTTGGTGAAAGCAGCTGTCTGTTAACAGGCAGAGCATGTCAGAAAAAAGGAAAGTACGTAGATTACTTGCATACAAGATAGTCTTTGTTGATGGTGTACTGCATTTCTGTCATAATACTGGATATTTGGTTTTGGTGTGGCTGTTCCTAATCTGCGTGTCCTGTATACTTGGTGGTCAGACCAGATGATCATAATGATCCCTGCTGGCCTTAAAATTTATGAATACCAAACATGCTGTTTTCATGCTTTCTTCTAGTCTACCTGTGCCTGGCTGTGCCATAAAAGACAACTCTTTTTGAAAAGGGCAGGAAGATTTATAAGCATTCTCATATGGTGGTTTGAGTCAGTTATATTAATAAGGATTCTTCACATACCATTTAATTCTTTCTCAGAGGTTTCTTGCATACTAGAATATGAAATATAGTGTTTAGATATTGTAAATGTCAGGTTGTCACATTAAGTAGAATATATGCTGTACTACTATGGTAGTATGGTACCTGAAATCAAGGGACAGATGTAGGGGAGGAGAAGTAGTGGTACTCTCCGAACTCTGCCCACGAATGGCACCAAAATGAGATACTGTAAATAGTAGGTTGTGCAGAGTTTATATGATCATTACATGATCACTATTTTTTTATGCTCTGTAAAAGTAATGTAGTTAACAATGTTGACCTTTACATCGCCATCATTAGGTTTCAGAAATACCATCACATTGAGATGGATGGAGTCAGCTCATACATTTCAGGTGGTTGCAGACATCACAATGACGGTCACATCTGTTTCAAATTTTGAATGATTTCTTAGTAATCACACGAGCTAGAGGCAAGTTCTTTTAAATTGAAGCTTGGGTTCAGGAGCATGATACAGATCCAGGAGAAAGTACTGGCTTACTGAGCCCCCAAGAACCACCCCATTTCAATCTCTGCCCAAAAACATTGTTTTCAAAGGGAAACAAAGACAGCAGAGAATGGTAACCTGCCAGAGCTGGATCAGATATCCAGATAATATGTAAACTGTACAGACATAAAAAGCAATAGAATAAGGCCTTTACCTACAACAAAAACACGCTCAGGAAATATTATCCGCAGAGGGGGAAATATAAAATCAAACTACAGTAGTTCAGCGAGAGCCATACAAATATTAAGTTTGATGGTCAAACGTAGGAAGGAGGTGTGACAAAGTTCCTCCTCTATCTTGGTGGGTCCTGCGCTTATTGGCGGATTTTCTTGCCTCAGAGATTCACCATGTGGGTTGGGGAACAGCCCAGAGACCTTGCCCTCTGGAAGAATCCACAGCCCAAGTCAATTGGGAGGTTTGGGGGGGAACCCGGGCCCGCCCTCTACTCCGGGTTCCAGCCCAGGGCCCTGTGGACTGCAGCTGTCTATAGTACCTCCTGTAACAGCTGCATGACAACTACAACTCCCTGGGCTACTTCCCCATGGCCTCCTCCAAACACCTTCCTTATTCTCACCACAGGACCTTCCTCCTGGTGTCTGATAATGCTTGTGCTCCTCAGTCCTCCAGCAGCACACCCTCTCACTCTCAGCTCCTTGCGCCTCTTGCTCCCAGCTCCTCACACTCGCACCACAAACTGAAGTGAGCTCCTTTAGTATAAATTAATCTCGAAGATTGTGCTTTCTATGGCTGCTCTTTATTCTGATTTGCAATTTTTGCAGCATGACTTTTATAAAGAGAGAAGATCAGATATTTTGGAAAAGATAGCAAAGCAGCTCGAAAGAAGTATGGTTGCCATGTGTTACAAACCCTTTCTCCTCTGCACTCCATCTCTTAGTCTCAATTTTTTAAAGAGTCAGATTAGTGAACTGAAGTATTTTTTGAGTCATAAGATCACTTAGAATGTAAGTATTGTAGCTTTGTGTATGTAAAGAGAAATTCAGTATCTACACAGTGGTTGTGTTTTGACTTATATTGAGGCCCTACTACAGGGAAACTCGGGCATGGAGAAATTGAATAATTTATCTAAGATCACAAAGGTAATCTGTGACAGACCCAGAAAAAAAATCCTTGATTATTTTGCGTTCTAGAAGGAATACTGCAGTATTTCTGTTTCTTCAACATTTCCAGATAATAGTCTTGTTTCAGAGTTTGTGGAATTGGCTGCAAAATATAATTGTATTTAATGTACTTTGTTCCATGGAAACAACAGGGTTTCTGTATCAAGGCAGGAGTTTGGAGCCTGCACTTCAGTAAAATTCTTAAGAGCATAACTATGTGGTTATATTCCCCAACGTTTATCTGTTTCAAGTTCTATTATTATAGTACACCTGTACCCTGATGTAACGCTGTCCTCAGGAGCCCAAAAATCTTACCGCATTATAGGTGAAACCGCGTTATATCGAACTTGTTTTGATCTACGGGAGTGCGCAGCTCCGCCCCCCCGGAGCACTGCTTTACCGCGTTATATCCGAATTTCCGTTATATTGGGTCGCATTATATCGGGGTAGAGTTGTAGTAAGAATGGTGATGTAAAAGATATTTTCTGTATGCAATGAGATTTTGAGATGTGCCTTGTAACGTTGAACTATGAGCTCTTTAGGAAAGGTGTGCTAACAAAGAGCAGCCCAGTTTTAGTGCCTATTGTTTAAAGCAAATCTGGAAAATAAAATCCTAATTTGTTCTTTCAGATTTATATAATAATCAAATCCAGTCACTAAAGGCAAATTGGTAAAGAAAGCTAAAGAGAAAGGTAGTTAGAGCAAAGTGAGAGAAAGTTTTGATGTCACTGTTAGAGAAAATGATTTGAACAGTACCAATAACAGGTTATTAAAGGTTCTGTTTTTGTAAATTATGTCGTAATTGCCATCTGTCACGTTTTTAAAGAGATTCCAGGATCTATTACAGTGGTTAAAGGACTGTTAAAATAAAGAACTAACTGAAAAAATAGATTCTTAAAACACAATCTCAGACTTGGATTATCTCTGGGATTTGTCTGATTGCAAGACAACTATGGTGTTGAAGACATTGGTAGACTTAATCAGGGTATTTCAGTGTTCTTTAGTGATTAACCAGACAAAGATCTAATTTTTCAATGGAAGATACCACTGTATTGTGACTCGTTTAACCCACTGCAAAATACAAAGGAAAGATGTTACATATCCTGCAAAGAATTGCCGGTATTGGCCTTGTCAGGCTTTTTAAATAACAGGGTCTGACTGCCAAGTGTTTTGGAACAAACAGCAGCTGCCAGCAATTTTCCAGTTTTATCACCATATTCATACTAATATTTTTAGAAATCTTAACAATTTTTCAGTGTCTTCTCCTGGCAGGGGGCCAAGGCTATCATGAAATTTTGCAGATGATTAGTAAAGACTCTCTCATTAACAGATTGAGCAATTCCTCTAGCTGTTTTTTTCCCTGTGTCGTCTTTACTCCACATCTTTGTGTTTGATCCTTCTTTTAAGGATTAGTTTCACCCCCCTGAAAGTACTGTTTAGAACTACCTTCAAATCTCATTAATCTCTGCATTAATTGCAGCTAGCATTCCAAAAACTGTGCACTAGTTGTACAGAAATGCTGAGGATAAGGAGAAAAGAGGTTGAGTCCCAACAGTCCATTTTTGGTTTGGAACAGCCACTGGGCAGTAGAATGGTTTGATACCACTGTTGGTAAGATATTGGCTGACTTCTTCAAATAAGGTAGAGAAGATGAGATCAGGAATGTGTCATTCCTGATAAATGATTACTGTTGGGCCAAAACCAATATTTAATCCTGCTCTTGGCATTTTAGGCTTTGTCTATTACCAGTAACCCAAGTGTTTTCACACACGCACGCCTACCTACCTACCTCTGTTTGTTTAATTGCTGATGTTGCTACCAGGTTACAGTTGTACTCTCCATTTTATTCCTCAACCCTTTGCCCACTGATGATTTTTTTCAGACACAGAAGCTATACTTTCTCCAGTTCAAGATAATGTCCCCCTCCATAGTGTTTGTTAACTAAACATAGTGTTACTGAAATTCAATACAAAGAACCTCAAGAAGAGGGTCTATCCTGAGGGTATAAAAAGGATTCACCTCTGCTTTTAGAATTAATAGGTGGAAATTGTGTTCCTACTTAATCTCTCTGATCATGATCTGGACAGGAAGGATTTCTGGAAACTTAAACATTTCCAAAAGAGAGCTGTGGCACTTAGAGTGGCATAAAGAACTTTTCTCATTAATCTGAAGGAAAACCAAACTTTTCAAACTTTAGATAGGGAAATTGTTTTGAAAATATACGATCATTTGACATACATACCTTTGGTTATTCCCACTTTTTTTAAATGGGAAGATGTAAATTAAAAAGCTACATTTGTGGTCTGATTTTTATAATAATTTGTAGAAAAGTCTCTTATTCCCTCCAACTAAAATGTTTGAGGCAAGTATTTCGGCGTCTGATTGTGTGTCAAAGCTACATGAATTAAGCCTTTAAAATGGCAACTGAGAAAATTATAACTAGCTAACTATATTCCTTTATTTTGTTACTTTTGCATGGATCCTGATCTGTACTTTTGTTCCTACATGTTTCTTCTTGATACAAATTTTCAAGCTTGTTGATAAATTGTTTAGTCAGCTGCTTGATCACACTTCTTTCATTATGAAATATAGTCAAGAGGCCAAATAACAAGTGTCAGTCAGGTTTATTGCTTGAAGCCAACAATAATATAGTACAGGGAAATTGTTTTATACGATATCAGACTCCACTAAATCATCTCATACAGCGATGTTACATCCACCTTATGTGGAAGGTATGCTCCCAAAGTTGCACATTTCAGCTGATATAAATTGTAAAATCATCATATAAATAATACGTCTCTTTACACGTCACTAAAATCCAACCCATCTGTTTGTTTCAGTTCAGTAATTTGTTCTGTTCTGTTCTGTTCTTTGCTTTGGATTCTAGCATTCCAGGTAGTGGTCCATGAAGGTACTTCCCTTGCTTGTACTAAGGGCAAGTCTACACTTAACATGCTGCACGGGGTTTAGGTCGGTATAACTCTGTTGCTCAGGGGTGTGGATTTTTCACACTCTTGAGTGACATAATTATACTGACATAGGTCTGTAGTGTAGACCAGACCTAATACATAGAACAAATATGTCTTGATTTTGACAAGTTCCCTATTTTCTTATGCCAAATACTTACGTCAGCAACTTCAAAGTATTATGCTATACTTAGCATAAGTGAACAGGATTATGGTGTAGGCCAGTTTATGCTATATCATTGTTACAATATTTGTGCTTAATGCATATATATATATATATAATGCTAGTGAGCATGTATATATTAGTCAGCAAGCTTGACCTTATGGATTATTTTTAATGTATCAATATGTGCAAGGTTAATATATAGTACTTCTAGAAGAGCAGTGTATTGGACTATTTTTACATCCTGTAAAGCTGCTGTTGTATGATCACTGTGACAATTTTTTTTTTTTAATTTCTTGCTAACCGTATCATCATGATGTACAGTCCTTTAAGGAGGTGTGAATATTAGCTATTTGTTAGACCTTTTCTGTAATATTTGAGATTGAAAGAGAAGTGATTTTTTTTTTAAATGCACCACCTCTTGGCTAGTAAGTGAGGAATTAATCTTAATGTACTGTTTGTTTTTCTTCAAAATGTCTATAAAATTTAGGGCAAGTTTTCTTCAATGGATTTTTTTAAGTTTGGAGGCAATACATGTTATAATCCGTGTTTCAACAGTTGTTTTAGTCAGTAGGTGGGTTAGGTGAAGAAAACTGTTTTTACTTAGCAAGATTTTCTTGGTATTTATTAAGCTTAATTCAAGGATAAATAACTTCATTAAAGTTATTTATTATTGTATTCCTATTTATATTGTACTGTGCCTGGAGGTTATTCTTTCTAGACAAAGAGCCCTTTCTTCTGGCCTAGTCAAATTTATTAAAACATCCAGATAATAAAATGACCACCATACAATGTAAAACTTGTTCATGGGGAAAAAATAACTTGAAACACACAATTAGCTTGGGTGTCTAAAGATGAAGTTACAACATTAAAGTGTATAGTGTTTTTAAATCTTTGAGAAGTATGCTTACATAAATAAGACTTCACTGCAACTGTCTCCTGATAGAAAAGTGATATATGCAGTATACTATAGGTGATATCTTTGGTTAAGACTGCCTACCTCTTTCCATTGTAAGCCTCTGTTTTCTGTTGCCTTAGCTTAAGCTATTTGTACTGAAATTTTCCATGATTTTTCTGTCTGGGTTTGAATTATTTTTAAAGATTTGAGCAAAAATGATTCTGGAGTTTTCCAGAATTAGATTAATGGGGGGGGGGGGACAAGCAAGTAGATTTCCCAATGTTAAAACACTCTCTAGATGAGTTTTTACAAAACAACTTTAGTGCTTCCATTGTTTGTAGTAGGAACTTGAAATTTGGGAAAGAAACGGTTCTGAAGTGAAGGAGAAGTGACTTTTGCTATTCCTATGAAAATCCTTCCAGATTTGGCCAAGTTACAAGCTTCTGAAAATGCCTTTCTATCCATGTGCATTAGAACATGTTCACCTCCTGTGTTTTAATTATATGAATGTTCCAACTGCATTGTATATACTCCAAGGTGCTAATGAACCTTCTACATCATACAATATGGACAGAGATAGAGCTCCACAAGATATAGGCAAAACAGATGCTTCAGGTGCTTTCCCTTAATGAAATACCATTTTGCCTTGGTAAGGGTTCATTTGGCTGTGAACCAAGACATACTGAGTTTTAAAATCCACTCCTTCCTATCCTTCATTGTTAACAATTGTGCGCTGTTTGCACTCTTCGTATTAATCAAGATCTCATACCCCTATCTTAGGATGCAGGCAAGCATTCTTGTTTGCATTTTACAGATGTGGTAACAGGATATGAGAGGTTTGCATAGCTGGGAATAAAATTCAGGCCCCTAATATGGCAGATCTAAGGTTCAACCTCTTAACCAAGCAGCCTGTTAGAATAGTGAATGTACATGTTTGACTATAGTGTCTCTAAAATGACACTATTTCCATGAAATTCAGAAATGAGTGAATATTATGTAAACAACAAATAGCACCCAGAAGTCCTAACTCTATCCCATTTTAGCCACTTTATCACACTCCTGTCCCAGAGCTAAGATACTCTGTCTTTCTAGCAAGTACTTGTGCTACCACTTGGCAAAGTATGTGTCTTTTCTACTTTTAGTGGCTGGTGCACATAGATTATGATGGGGTATTACTGCCTTTGTCTAATGGAGTCACTTGTTTAGTTCAAGTCGTTTGTGGTATGGATCTGACAGTCCCAGGTTTAAACTCTGCTGATGACTTATTTGGTTGGGGTGGGGAATACGTGATAGAATTTCTTCCTCTTATTTTTTTTTTTAAGTGATCCTTTAAAACAAAAACTAGGGAATCTTCTTACCCTCAGAAAAAGGGCTAAAATGTTTTAATTGTTGCAAAGTCAAGCATCCAGATTAGAAAATTCTTCTAGCACTGAATTCATTGTGTACTGAAGTTCAGTAAAATAATTTAATTCCATTATTATAATTGAAACACAGTAGTAAGTGGTACAGTGAATATAAACATTAACTAAATTGCAATTTAATGAATATACATATGTTATTTTTGCAGAACATAAAAAGCTCTGTTTGATACAATGGATGAACAGTCACAAGGCGTGCAAGGGACTCCTGTTCCACAGTTTCAACCACAGGTACTTTATTTTACTAGTCATCAAGAGCAGAAATAAATGGATTTAGTAAATGGAAGAACATGTTAAAATTAACGAACAGAACGAATTCCAAAAGGTTATTGTTGATATTAGAATACTTTTTCTTCTCCATTATTCAATGCCATTCCAAGAGGGTAGATTTTTACTGCATTTAGTGGGTTCAGTATGGTATTCAAGGTAATAGTTGATTATTTTAGTTGAGTTACTTGTGTGGAATTATATAACTAGTCATCAGTGGTCAATAAATCAGATGAAATGTTATGAGATCAAGTGTCTTTGGATATTGGATTGTTTAATTTGGATTTTTCTGTCTCAAGGCATTTATGGAGGAAAAAAAGCCATAAAGAAATGTAATATCGCATTAGTTAGTCATTGAATTTCAAAATATCAGCTCCATAGTTCACAGAAAAAAGCTGCTTTCTTTTTTGCCTCCTACTGCGTCACCAACTGGGAAAAGTCGGAGAGTAGAGGTGAGAGGCAAACATGAAAGTAATTGTTTTCCTATGAGGTATCAAGCTGCTAAACACTATATATTTCCAAATTATAGCAGAGTTGCCAGATTTATTTCAGACTGCTCCCCGCTGGTGATCTCATGTGGGTTAGTGCCTTCCCTTGTTGAAAATGGGCAAGGGATGTGAGGGAAATTTAGCCACCCTTGCAGTTGGATTTGATGGTATGACTCAAAACAAAGGTAAGATTATCAGGCAATAGATAAAGTTGGCATACTGCTTATTAACATTCTTCTAAAAATGTTGCTTCTGTTAATAACATTATTTAAATCCTTTGGAAAGCAGCACTCTAAGATCTGATCTTGCAAAAACTTATACAGGTGCTTTGCTTTATGCACTATGAGGAGTTACATGTAAGTCAGTAGAAATTGTCATAGTAAAGTTAAACAATTGGGTAATTCTTTGCAGGACCAGGACCATAACTGGTAATCTTCTGTTTGTTTCAGGCATTAGTCTGAATAATAAAGGTGATGTGGCAACATGTGTTTGTTCTGAAGTTTTTGACAAAATAAGTAAGATTTTTGCCAAGTCTTCATTTCTGTACTCAGTATTGTATTTTAATAGAACTTTCCTTGTTCCAATGCCTGCATTGGAGCAGCTTTGAGGCTCAAATAAAAATAAACATTCTCGTGCTTCTGTATCACTATCCATCAGATCTTAGAGTACCAAACAGTTATAAATTAAAATATAATTTGAATTTATGCATATTCCTTACAACTATCTTGATGAAACAAGTGTGCAAACTTATTTTTTTAAATTAAAATTTTTAATTAAGAAAATTCATACTACTACTGCAGTCCGTATACTCTAAAATTCGTAATGACTCACTGTTCCAATGATGGATTCTCCTCTTTGACTGAGTAGGAGGCAGAATCAGATCTGTCAGTTGGGATGAGAGGATGAGCTCCTATATCTCTGGGAAACCCCAGTTGTGTCTGCCTTCTTTGATAACAGGCAGTTCTTGTATTTCCCGCATTCCCCTCAAAAGCACAGTAATTCAAACTCTGATTTACTATAAGCTTTGTGAACTGATATTTTCAGCAGTGGGTGAGTTTCCAGTCCTAAATTGAATCATGATATATGCTTCTATCCTCATAGTTGTTGGCAACACCTCCTGTCTCAGAAATGTCTCCAACTGTATCATTAATGAGGAACTAAATAAGATCAGACCTAATACTAATTCTTGCAGCACCTGACTAGACATCTTTTCCAACAGAAGAAACTGACATTTGTTCTTAACTTTGGTTCATCTTATGCCAGTTTTAATGCTATGCCTGCACATTCAAAATGCAGTTTTCAGCCTGACGGAGACATAGGGTTCATAATTTCATACAGCTTCATAAATTGTAGAGACATGTATTCCCAGTACAGCACAGCCAATACTTTGTTCCAAGCCAGGTTCTGCATAGGCAGTTGTTCTTCTTGTCCTCTTTTAAGGAGGAGTATTATAGGGCTATAGTTGAGTTGACACAAAAAATAAAGCACATATTTTTACAGTGAAGGAAATTAACTATTGGAACACTTTACGAAGGGTCGTGGTAGATTCTTCACCATAGGCAAGCAATTTTTAAATCAAGCTGGAATAGGACTTTCTAAAAGATGCTTTAGTTCACCCAGAAATTTAATTCAGAGAAGTCCTATTGTCAGTTATATCGGAGGTCGGACTAGATGATCACTGTGGTCCCTTTTAGCTTTATGAATTCTGGGACTGATGAGATTGAGATTTAAGACAATAGAAAGACTTGATTATCAGGTCTGTCTGTGAAGCTGTCTCATCTGGGCTTGAGGTTCTGAGGTAGTCTTTTATTCTTTGCTGATTACGAATCTTAAACACTTCGCCAGAGAAAATCATGTAATGACTTTATTTTCATCTTGTTAACTCCAGTTATTTTTTTCTGTGAGCTGGATACACACTTTAAATCTGAAATTCAGCACATTACTGTAACATAATTGTGATGCTAATTAACAAATTAAAACGAACTGTAAAATAAATATATTTGAAGTTAAAAATACGAACCATGTA